>NC_065882.2:32954592-42954592 GCF_932274485.2 Patella vulgata
CCACAGGCTCCACTCCTTGTGGTGCGATTCCGTCAATTCCTTCAAGTTTCAGCCTTGCGACCATACTATCCCCGGAACCCGTAAACTCTCAGGTTGCCCAAAGCTGCCACGGACGGGTCCATAACCGCTGTTCTCGAGCCTATTATGTCAAAAATGGCTGCCAACACCCCCAAATGTCTGCAAGTCCATAACTATTGACTCAAATTTGATGATCTTGATGTCTATCCCCAGGTTTTTGGGGACAAAGAACACATTAAGACAACTTTGGATGTCACTGAGCTGTTCAATCATTACGAAATTGAATTCATGACCTTCAGCTGTCCACTATCACCTAATGCACAACCACCCCTGTCCATAGAATAAGTTTCAAAGCGTTTAGTTTTGAGTGTCATCCTCCACCTCAGTATTGACCTATTGAATGTTGTTTGAATTGTCACAGTTTTCAGTTTGAAAAGGGTCACATACAGCAGTGTAGAGGAGTCCATAGCGTCTGCAGCTGCATCCCCCGAATAGTTCCAATAGATAATTTTCAAGAGTTTGCCAGGCGCAGCATTGTTTTGGGGCATAATTGAAATTAACTGATCATTTTCCTGCTTCCATCCCTATTCAGTTGGGTCTATTTCATTTGACATCCCCGTCCATACCATAATTTGAAAATACATACGTTGGTTATGAAATCTTGTTGCTGGTGCTGTTGGGGAAGCCGTTAAGGAATGACAGATGCTTCAGCAGTTGCCACTTTCTTGGTGAAAATGATATGACACAGTGATGATAGCGTATCATTCAATTTGCCACATAATAGATCAACCATCAGGTCTTTGCCAAGATCTGATATGTCTTCTTGAGATTTGTTTTGATGGGTGAATGCACTAGCACAGGACTTCAGGACAGGATCAGATTTCACTAATTTCCGGTAGATGGACTTTTTTAAGATGCCTAAAATTCTTGAAGTTGAATCACAGCCTGAATAAACATGTATAAAGAGCAACTCGTTGCACACATGGTCTCCTTAAATTTCTTTCAACAGGTTAATGTTATACACTTTGTGTTCTTTTAACTGGTTGTTTGAACGGAAGTAGATGATCTCATTGTCTGTTCTGGAGTAATGAAGGAGCAAGATCAGCAAATCTGTGACAATTCAAACGACACTCAAGAGATCGATACTAAGGAGGAGGATGACACTCCAAACTGAACACTCATTCTATGATAGTGGACAGCTGAAGGTCATGAATTCAATTTCATACTGATTCAACAGCTCAGTGATATCCATTTAGTTCTCTTAATGTGTTCCGTGTCCCCCAAAACCTGGGGATAGACATCAAGATCATCAAATTTGAGTCAATAGTTATGGACTTGCGGTCATTTGGCGGTGTTGGCGGCCATTTTGACATAATAGGCCAACATCATTTTAATGATCTTAATGTGTTCTTTGCCCCCAAAACCTAGGGAAAGACACTAAGATCATCAAATTTGAGTTGATAGTTACATAGTTATGATCATTTTAAAACGTTTATGTGGCCATTTTTGACAAAACACTTTCCCGGGGGTCCTACTTTGGTAAACTTTTAGTATGTTATAAAGTACACTAAACCCTACCAGAATCAGTTGAGAAACCTTTTGTAGCAATTTTGGGGGGGTTGAGGGGATATTTTCCATATATTGGCCTGACTATAACAAGGGTATCCAATGATATACCTCTTGAATTAGATGATAAGAAGTGTGTGTTTTTATACGCCCACAGAGAAGGAGCATTTTCTGCTCAGGGTAAGCAGAGCGATAAGCAATTTGATTGGTAAAGAATGAGAATTTTCTGCTTAGGGTAAGCAGAGATAAGCAATTTAATAGGTTGATGCTTTGGGGCACGATAACTTTGGTTTTAATGAAGTGAGAGCGATGAAACTCTGAATATACATGTACATGTAGATTCATTATATCATTACCTTAATTAAGTTCGATGGTGCTAATTTTCTGCTTAGGCTAAGGAGCGATAAGCAATTTGATTGGTCAAGACTTTGGAACATAACCACTCTGCTTTTAAAGGCGAAAACAGAACGGAAAAGAACGAACGTGGGAAGTATGTAGCGGGGATGTTAAATGGATGTTCATCGGAAGCCTAGCGGATGAAAGCAGATGGAAGTGGATGACAGCTCCGAAGGGGTTAGGCAAACTCCAGACATCCTTCAATATACCAGATACATCCCAGATACAAACACGTCTGTTTTGAAAACTTTATGTACGAGATGCATACGCTTACATCCTTTCTATTTCCGTGCTACTAACGATGTATAGACGTTCCATGTACCTTATCTTTCCTCCCTCTTTCCGTTTTCAGCTGGAGTGGATGTGAGTTACGAGGATGGCCAGAAGATGCAGATGAAAGCAGATGGAAGTGGATGACAGCTCCGAAGGGGTTAGGCAAACTCCAGACATCCTTCAATATACCAGATACATCCCAGATACAAACACGTCTGTTTTGAAAACTTTATGTACGAGATGCATACGCTTACATCCTTTCTATTTCCGTGCTACTAACGATGTATAGACGTTCCATGTACCTTATCTTTCCTCCCTCTTTCCGTTTTCAGCTGGAGTGGATGTGAGTTACGAGGATGGCCAGAAGATGCAGAGAGGATACAGTGGACGTTTAACGGATGATAACGGACATGGAACGTTTGGTGCTCGTATATGTCGCGCATTTACATCGTACATGGCAGAAAGTTCATCCGTTATAAAAGTTTTGTGCAGCTCAAAACATTTTGCGCGGATGAAATCAAAGTGAACGGATGCTCGATGGATAGAGCGTATGAAACATGTATGCTATGAGTACACAAAGGATGCATGGGGTTTTCAAACGGAGGGCACATTTTTTTCCCCGTTTTACATCCTCTTTGCATCCGTAAGTGCAGTGGGACCGGGCCTTTAATGAGGTAGAATGTTTAAACTTGATGTAGATGTTCAGTAGGTAAATGTCATGGCTGGGTTCAATGATTAACAGTTCATTGGTTGGTGCTTTTGGACAAGATAACTTTGATTCTATCTGACAGAGAGTGATGAAACTTAGTGTATAGTTGATAATCAGTTGATTAACTTTTGAAAAAAATAAATATAAATGTACAATTTATTAATATGTGTCATCTATTTATTTTGTGAATTCGGCAGGGTACACCAGCCTCACTGTTGGCTTGTTGTCCCAGAATTGGACTATTTCCCTAAAGCTATGCAATAGCCTTGACCGAAAAGGACACTATTTTTAAAACTGAGTCTGTCAGCATGTGTAAATCTTAAGTAAGTTTTTAACTGATTTTTGTCCCCCGCCTTTCGAAGAAAGCAGGGGACTATTAAAATGGATTCGTCCGTCTGTCTGTTAATCACACTTTTTGGGACACGATAACTATCTTTATAATTGAGCTATAATGTTCAAACTTGGTGTAGGTGTTTATTAGGTCAATACCTTGATGGAGTTCGTAGATGAGCATTTTCTGCTTAGAGTAAGCAGAGATAAACAAACTGATTGGTTGATGCTTTGGGGCACGATAACTTTGGTTATAACTCCGAATATAGATTCATTATATCATTACCTTGACTAAGTTTGATGGTGAGAATTTTCTGCTTAGGCTATGGAGCGGTAAGCAATTTGATTGGTCAAGACTTTGGAACATAACAACTCTGCTTTTAATTGAGGTAGAATGTTTAAACTTGATGTAGATGTTCGTTTTTTGAATGTCTTGACTGAGTTCAATAATTAACATTTTGAACTAAAGCTAAGCAGACCTAAGCAATTTGATTGGTCGATGCTTTGGGACAAAATAACTTTGATTCTATCTGATAGAGAGTGATGAAACTTAGTGTATAGTTTGATTGCTCGATACTTTTGAAAAAAAATAAATGTGCGATTAATTAATATGTGTCATCTATTTTGGGATTACGGCGAGGGACATCAGCTTCACTGTTGGCTTGGGTTTTTTTTTCAAATTCGATGTGACGCATTCAAACAATCAGAAAATGAACCTTATTGATTTTCCCAGTTCTCTGTCCATCTCTTGCCAAATGTGGGCATATCTTGGATGGCAACTGCTTGTTAAATTTATTTCTATTTTCTATTTCTATTTTGAAGCATTTGAACAAAGAGAGGATGACCAATATTTCCCAGTTCTCCGTCAATCTATTGCAAAATGTGAGCATCTCTTGCATGGAAACTGCTTGTCCTAATGTGTATTGGCAATTTATCTTTTCTGTTTTCAGGGAAATAATGATGAAAAAGGCTTACTTAGTAATCCACTTAAAAACCGTGGTTGCACAGATATCATTCCATTGCTTGTCTTTGCTGCATTCTGGGGAGGCATGGTAGGTATATTTCCAATAGGGTTCATAATTGGTTGTTTTTATATGCCCACATTTTCATGTGGATGTATATTGTCGTTGCCCCTGTCCACACGGACGTCTGTCCACAATTTGTTTGCAGACACTCTACAGGTCACGATTTTTAAACGCCCACATTTTCATGTGGATTTATGTTGTCTTCGCCACCGTCCATCTGGACGTCTCTCCGTCCACAATTTCTTTGTGGACACCCTACAGATCACAATTCTTATCCGATTTTGACGAAACTTGAAATATAGGTTAATCTCCAAAAGATAGCGGTTCCGTTTGTCCACATTTTGTTTGTGGACAATCTACAGGTCACAATTTTTATTCGATTTTGACAAAACTTAAATATTATTATTATTATTATTATTATTATTACAGCATATTTATAGTGTGCCCTTTCATATAACATGTTCAGGGGCACTTTACAAAGTGACAATGTAAATCATACATAAACAGCATACTGTAAACACAACAGGGGCCCACTTCCACTCGTGGAAAAGTCTTCTTTTGATTTCTAATCTATAGTCTGTATCAAAGTTGTACACATATGCTAACGCCCTCTGGTGTAATAATGTTGATAATTCATTATATTTTTCTGGACATTTTCATTTCAAGATTTTAACTTCAAGACTTTTTGAAACGTAGAAAATATTTTCATAAGAGTTCAAATTCCAGATTTTTTTTTAGATACTTTCAGAAACCAATGAATTGATTTCTTTGTTGTGTAAAATTAAGAAATTATTTTTTAATTTTAATATTTAATGATATATAAAAGTTACCGATAAAACGCCGAAAATGAAACATAAAGTCAATTTTTTGTTTAAAATGTTGATTTTGTGCATGAAATGTTGACATAAGAATGTAGAAACAAGAATCATTAGTTTAGAATGTTGCGTTCGTGTCTAAAATGTTCAAACTGGAATGTAGAAACAAGAATCATCATGAATATTGTCCCATTTGGTCTTCCATAACTTAGTGGTCTCTACAGTTACACATTTACGTATTTTACCTATATTTCTGACATTAAAATAGCACAATTTACAAATATTTACTTGAGCTCCCATCAGCATAAAACTATCAAAGATTGCGCCAATATTACGAGCAGAATAAGATGAAAATATATCACAATTACCAATTACAACAGGGGGTTATCATGTGCAAATTTACTTAATTGATGCCTTGAGCCTTATAACAAATATTCGGTTTTATCATCATTCAATTTTAGAAAGTTCTTTGACATCCATTTTCTAATTTCACTAATACAGTTCTCAAGTTGCAATTTTGATAAATTGAAAGAAGATGGACAATTAGGTGTAAATGAAATATATAATTGAGTATCATCGGCATACAAATGAAAGCTGAGACCATATTTTCGGACAATATCACCTAATGGTGACGTATAGAGGGTAAATAAAATTGGACCAAGAACAGAACCTTGGGGAACCCCAGCAGTGTTTAAAATTTACGTTGGCCCGACGCCGATAAATAACTGGACGGGCCGACATCTTTTTATTTTGAAGATGGCGGTCAGCCCTGTGAGCCGACTGTTTTTGTCATGGATATTTTGTTCATGTTTCTATCAAATTCTCCTTTGAAAATATTTACATTTCCTATTTATATCCGAAATATATTTCATCCAGATATTTAACAGTATTTCATTACCGGAAATAAAAATAAAATTGTCCACCGAAAGAAATTATTGTTGTAGGAGTGAGGTCGTGCTTGCAAATATCGGCACGCTCCCAGAGTTCGGGAGGATATTATTTAACCATTTTCATCAAGTGTGGAATAGATGAGTGTGTGTTCTGATGGTATGCCTTACTTACTGTCTTATTTGTCTTTATCTGATATTGAATACACATGCATAATCCGGCATATTATATTCATTCCTTCAATGGAGAGATCCAAACACGTATGCTACTAAACTAGGTCAGTCCATCTACTGTACTGTCATGAATCCAAGAATAAATATTCACATGATATAAAACATTTGTCTTGTAAAAATAAGATTGAAAAACCAGAGCTGAAAATTCCCTGAAAGCCTAACTACGGGTAACAATATAATTCCAGCGAGGTAAAACGAGTGACCATTCCCGCCATTATTTCCAACTCTCGTGATTTAATAGCAGACTTGATTATCAAGTCTATTTCTTTAATGAAGATTTCACTACGAAGAAATCAGGCACATGCAACATGTTATATAGGAAGAATAACAAAGAGTTTATCATTCCATAAATATAGGCTATCCCAACGTGTGACATCAGGTCAGTTTTAAGTTTTAATAATGATAAAAAATGACGTGTCGTCTGCCAAACAGCACTGATAGTTTCCTTTCATGTTGAAAGAGGTCACGGCCTTTCATTACACAGTTCCACACGTCATGATGAATGAAACAAAACAAATGATTAATCTGTGTTTTGTTAGACCTTAAAAGCCAGTTTCATTTCATTTTATTTATATGCACAATATTTTCTGATAATTTTCGGAGAATGTTAAGGGCCATTTTAATCTTCAGATTTCTATGTGAATGGAAATTCGAGATACGTTGTCAGTACAATATCAAGCCTGGGGTGGAATGATTTTTTTCTTTCTATACACGAAGTATAAACATTAAATCTTTCAAATGTTAAAATTGTAATGTGAACAGTTGATCAATATTGAATACATATTAACTTTTAAACCTGTCCCAAATGGCTGTAGAAGACACCTACGGAACTTAGAAGTTCAAGGAATTTGGGGTGGGGTAGTGTACGTGTTTTGTTAATATTTATTGGGCCCACAAGTTAATGTTAGGACCTACAACTTTCATGAATGGCATCTACCAGCGGGTCCTATTGGCTTACAACTTTTCTTGCCGAATTTTAAACACTGAATCCCAGATGACAAAACAGATTCAGACGACGATTTGCAATTAACTAAAATACACTGTTTTCTACCCACAAGATACCTTTCTAAAAGATTTAATGCAGAGCCACAAATACCGAATTTAAATTGAAGTCTACGTAGAAGAATGGAAGGGTAACATAAGCTTGATCAAGTATATGGTCAACTGTTATGAGTTGAAGAAGAAACATGTTGTGTGAGAGATCTATTATTCAGCATATCACAAAAATCAATGAAAATTAAAATCCCCCCAAATAATAGTGCAACACTTAGTCATCATTAACTGGTCCAGAAATAATCCAAATTCTTCTATAAACTTTTGACACAATTTGCTATTTGGCGGGCGGTAAATTGTAATAATCCTAGTTTCCTTGAAAGAAAACTGTAGAGAACAATCCAAAATTTCAAAAGAATCAAAACGTTCATGACGGGTTTTCTTACACTTAATAGATGACTTAAATATAAGTGGTACACCTCCTCCACGTGAAGCACGAGGGCAATGTTGTATAGAATATCCATCGGGTACTAAAGCTGCGATTGTCGATGAATCCGAACAGTCATTGTTCAACCACGTTTCAGTTATTCCACAAATATCAATAGAATTTTCAAAAATATAATCAGATAAAATTGTTTTATTATACGCCCACATTTTCATGTGGACGTATATTGTCGTCGCCCTTGTCCGTCCGTCCGTCCGTCCGTCCACAATTTGTTTGTGGACTCTCTACAGGTCACAATTCTTGTCCGATTTTGACGAAACTTGAAATATAGCTTTATCCCCAAAAAATCTCGGCTGCTTTCGATATTGGCATGTATCGGATCGAAACTTCATGGATTATGGCCCCTGTTTGTACGAAAAGTCACGTTTTTAGCTTGTGGACCCTATAGAGGTCACAATTTTTATCCGATTTTGTTGAAACTTGAAATGTCAGTTTATAACCCAAAGATCTCGGTTCCTGTCGATATTTGCGCATATCGAATTGTAATTTCCTGAATTATGGCCCTTGATTGTAGGAAAAATCACTTTCTTTTTAGCTTGTTCTCTATCCATCTCTCGAAAATGTTGGCGTATCCTGCCTGGCAGCCGCTGGTTATGAAACATTTTGATCAAATACTGCATTCAGAGTAACTATTTTAAACAAAAACACACGCAGGACGAATACACAGTTGCCCCCTAGGCGCTTACATAATGTTTTCAATCTAGACTTCCTAAAATTAGGCCTAAATGCTTCTTCGCAATAGTTACATTTAAACAGCAAACACTACTTCGCATAAAAATGTTCCACATGCACGACAATAGAACTGAAATCTATCGCATAATTTATCAACAAATTATAACTTATCAAAAACTGTTATACAATTATTTGAAAGTAACGGTTTTACCACGCCTGCGCATTATATATTTGCATGTCGAAATACACATTAATCCACAATAAATCACAGGCACGAAAAACACAGAGCACAACAAGGCACAGTCAACCACTAAGACCTTGCTTCCTATACAGAGTTATTAGATTTTCTAATTCAGTCCAGGATAGGTTTAGATCCATTTTAGAGGACATCAAAGTAACAGAAGAAGACATCTTTAATATAGATCTATCTCCCAAAGATATTGTTTTCTTTCAATATTGGCATATATCAGACCATAACTTCATGGATTATGGACCCGGATTGTACGAAAAATCACGTTTTTAGCTTGTGGACCCTATAGAGGTCACAATTTTTATCCGATTTTGATGAAACTTGAAATGCATGTTTATAACCCAAATATCTTGTCGCACATAACGGATCGTAACTTCCTGAATTATGTCCCCTGATAAAACGAAAAATCGTGTTTTTTGCTTTGGTCCCTGTAGAGGTCACAATTTTCGTCCGATTTAAAAAAAAACGTTTGAATATATCACTGTTATGCCCTAATGATGGTTGAGTTTGAATTTCGTGAAAATCAGACAAAAACTGCCGAACAAAATGGCTGCCCCTCATACGCAAATTGTGTAAAACTATGGTATATCAAGGTTGTGGACCCTCTAGAGATCACAATTTTCATCAGATTTTGATGAAACTTGAAATACATGTTGATAACCCAAAGATCTTGGTTCTTTTCGATATTTGTACATATCAGATTGTAACTTCCTGAATTATGGCCCTTGATTTTACAAAAAATCGCATTTTTAGAGGTAACAATAATTATCCGATTTAAAAAACTGTTTGAATATATCACCGATTACACCCTAATGACAGTTGAGTGTGAATTTCATGAAAATCGGACCAAAACTGACAGACAAAATGGCCGTCCCTCGTTCGCAGATAGTGTCAAAATATTGTGTATCAGGGTTGTGCACCCTCTGATTTTGATGGAACTTGAAATGCATGTTTATAACCCATATATCTTGGTTCCTTATTGATTGGCCTTCCGTGTCGCACTATTGAGAAACTCCAAAAAGTGCAGAATTCAGCAGCAAGACTGATCACACAAACGAAATATAATGAGCATATTACCCCAGTTTTATTTGAACTGCACTGGTTGCCTATTGTTTTTAGAATTAAATATAAAATACTTTTATTGACTTTTAAATGTTTTAATGGTATGGCGCCCTTTTACTTGTCCTGTTTTTTTTTATATTTATAAACCTTTTCGAACGTTACGGTCATCCAGAGACAACTTTTTATTAACGGAAAAAACAGCCAACCTTTCACGTTATGGAGAGCGATCGTTTTTATTTCAAGCACCAAAACAGTGGAATCTTTTGCCTTTTAGTATCCGCAGTTGTACCTCTATAATAACTTTTAAACCTAAATTTAAAACTTTCTTATTCCAAGAGACTTTTAATTGTTGAATTAATTTTAAATCTTCACCATATGTATTTTATAGATATTTATATATTTATTTTTGTACTGATTTTATAGATATTTAGTTTCTTACTGTTTCTATAATTATTATTTATTACAGATTTTATATTTTCTATACATGTATTTATTGTAAAGCGCACCTGAACACGTATGTGGAAGATAGCGCTATATAAGTGTTGTATAATAATAATAATAAAAGCTAGCTAACCAAGTCAGGAAGCCAACAATATCACTTAAGACTAAGAGCGACAAAAATTGAACAAACTTGGCGTAAGACTGGTGACAAAGGTCATATTTTGGGCCACATTATGACCAATTAACCAATCAACCTATCAAATTGCTTATCTCTGCTTGCCCTAAAGAGACGCGGAAAAACTATGCGACGAATCACTAGTTCCTAGGAAATGAAATGCTAAAACTGTTAAGTTTTTCCATTTAATCTAAATATTGAGAATGGAATTATAGAACTGGATAACTCTCTGGTTTTAAAAAAATATGACCTTTGTCACCAGTCTTATGCCACGTTTGTTCAATTTTTGTCACTCTTAAGTGATATTGTTGGCTTCCTGACTTGGTTAGCTAGCTTTTAGACTTTATTTCAGCTATGGACTCTAAATTTTAATTGTGAGTTGCTTCCACAATATCAGTCGCTTGTCGCACGACGTCAAATTGTCGATTTTGAGATTGAAGTTGGAACATCAAGAAATACAAAAGAACTTTGTTATTTGACGGTCTGAAAACTGGAAATGGTGTTTTGGGGGTATTTTATGAGCCCACCTGATTAAAAAGGCCCAAGAAATGACGTCTATTCTGTGAAAAAATCAGCAAAAGTAATCCAATGTTTTGAAAACGCACACGGTGCTTGATGCTAATCTCTATACGTCATTTGAAAGGTCGTGAACTTAACTTTCCATATTTGGAGTAATCAAAGGCAAATTCTTTGTCAGTAACAAATCAGCGTCAGTTTAACAAGATAAACCTGGTTGTCCTTCTCGTTGCCACGAATGACTGACCTCCCAATGATAATACGCGATTTCATTGGCTAAAAGCTTTGGCACGCGCTCTGTGTCTAACATGGGCATGCACAACGAGGATGTAGACACAGATTTGTTGACTTGCCAATGAATGAAAATTTGGTCATTTCGTATTGATATTCACTAAAAAGTTTGAAAAATAACATCCAAGTCTAGACCCGCTGCCCATGTTGCACGACTCGTGAATTCAGCCAAGCAAATCGGTATATAAGACGCCGGAATGATGAATTTCTACTACTAGTACTACCGGTACTGTATTGGCGATGGCGGGTTCGATGTTTCAACGGTACTAAAGTACTAACCTTCTGTGTGATATTTAACATAACTATTGAAAAAAAAAATTATCTTTATGTTAGGCTTATATATGAGTTTTTATTGCTTAAATGATTAATACTGTTATAACCCCGCCCAAAAGGTTCACACCGTGAAAGAGCTTGTTTACGTCACGTGACTTTGCGCTCTCTTTTCCACCCGACTCGACTGATTACCTTAAGAACTATCCCTGCTTCTGCTCAATTTCTATGCATCTTGACAAATTTCTTATACAGCTACTTTGATTTTCCAAAGGAATCATTGATTTTCTTATTGAAATACATTTTAATCAAGCAGAAGGCCAACTATGACATGAGAGATCTGATACTAAAGGTTGGAAGTGTCATTCAAATTTCAATTGTCGTGTGGTCAGTGAACCGAAAAAAATCGCTACTCCAAGTACTTTGCTAAATAAATGGATACTTTTTGGCATAGTAGTATGTTTTATAGTTAAATGTAGTATTCTTGGACTAATGTAAAATGTATTTTCAAGGAGGTATACACTCGAATGAGTCAACACGAGTTTGCAACGGTAAATAAATATCAGATCATTCGCGTAGCTATAAATAGTAATAATTAGTATGGTACATGTCTAAAAAAGAACCCTACATCAAGTGAAAGTATTAAAAAGAGGAAATGTTTAATGCCTTCTTATTATAATTTGCTAAACTGATTTAAATCTTTGTCTTAAAATTAGAATGAATTTGGTTTGTGTCAGATACACTTAACTTTGGTGCTATAAAATTTGAGGCTTATCATATTAAAAATAATTATGTGTCATACAATGTAACTGAAATGTAATTGACCATTACATGATTTTTGGAAGGTAATTAATTCCATTACTCTTAATACGAAAGAAATTTTGTCAGGACGGCTTTCTCTTATATTGAATTCCAACTGCCAAGGGATCTTTCACCCGCACACCTATGTGTACACAGGACCTTGGTTTTCCATCCCACCCAAACAGCTAGACAGTCCTTGTCAGTCCCTTTATCCTGCACCACTGACAAGGAGAAATTATGCCGGAAAATCCTGATGAACTTTCTCGGTCAACACCGGGATCGAGCATCGACTTCCAGGCTAGTCAGCCAACATCTTACCCACTTAGTCCCCATGGCTCCCATTATAAAATGGTGATATGTCTAGGCCTATACCATGTTTGAGATATGCCTATACATTAAATGTTCTATTAATGGGAGTGATACAGATTTCATGGTATAGTGTAGATTTTGATAGTTTTGTGTTAAATTGTGATAGAAGTAAATTACTTGATTGTAATTGTAGATTTTAAACATACTTCAAAAACATATTAGCCTTTGACGGTTTGATAAGATGGGTGCACTGATTGCAATCACCGTACTGATTGTTCGAGGCTGAGCCTCAATTCACCGTTTTTAACTTAATTTATTAAATTGTCGAACAATTTTTACATGTATGTACTGAAAATCAGACCAAAAAAATGGCATCGAGAGTTGATTATGGTCTGGTCTTGTAAATAAATGTCTTATTAATAGTTTAAGGCCTAAAGAAAGACCTGCAATAGGTAGATTTAGCTCTTCCATAATACATGTTTTAAAAAAAAGATTCACGATAAATGGTTTTTAGTTCACAACATGAATTTTGCGCGAAATATCTAAATTAGAGTATTTGCCATAGTCCACATAAAAATAGTCGTCGCCCCTGTCCATCCAGAAACATAGGTTTATCCCCCCCAAGATCTCGGTTTTATTTGACATGTATCGGACCATAACTTTGTGGATTATGGTCCCTGATTGTACGAAAATCATGTTTTTAGATTGTGGACACGGTAGAGGTCACAATTTTTATCTAAATTTGGTGAAACTTGAAATGTATGTTTATAACCCAGAGATCTTGTTATTCGTGCATATTGGACCATAACTTTCCGAATTATGGCCCCTGATTGTAAAGATAATCACGTTTTTAGATTGTGGACCCTATTACAATTTTTATCCGATTTAAAAATTAAAAAAATTCATATATATCACCTTTACACCCTAAGGATGGTTGAGTTCGAATTTTGTGATTATCAGACCAAAACTGCTGGACAAAATGGCCGCTCTTGTACGCAGATAGTTTAAAAGTACATAATACCAAGGTTGTGGACCATCTAGAGCTCACAATTTTTATCCAACTTTGATGAAAATTAAAATATACGTTCATATCACAAAGATCTTGGTTCCTTGTGATAATATTGCATGTCGAACCGTAACATACTTGATAATGAAAATTCACTTTTTTAGTTTGTTCTCTGTTCATCTCTTGCAAAATGTGGGCATGTCTTGTATGGCAATCGCTTTTTGATAAAAAAAAAGAATGAGTTAACTTGTTTTTTTTTATAAGGTTATGACGTCAAACATCTGGGTCTTTTAAGAGTTGATCTGTGATTAACGTCATGATATCGCGTCATGACATCATGTCATGATGTCATGATGTCAGTCACAGAGCTTTGCCTTAAATACAGCCCCGAAGCCAAGGCCACATGATTTTGGAATGGGCTATTGGTGATTTGTTATGAGGTTATGACGTCAAACATCTGGGTCTCTTAAGAATAAGAGTTGATCTGTGATTGACGTCATGACGTCGCATCATGATGTCGGTAAGCGAGCTTTGCCCCTAATTACAGCCGCGCAGCACAAAACCACATGATTTTAGGAATGGGCTATTGATGATTTGTTGCATTCAGTGTACATGAAATAACTTACAAGAAAAAAGATTTTGGCCGCCGTTACCATGGCAACCAACATGGTTAGATTTTTTATGGGCACATTCATTTTGTGTAATCAGAATTTTTTTTTACTAATCATAAGGTAAACTCCTTCCTGCTATGCTATTGGCTTTAAATCCAAAATAAAAGAAGCATGTTTGGAATAGACTGTTTTTCCCTGTTTGACCTGTTTTCTAAAATGTGACAAAAAGTCTGGGATTTGATTTTATTCATTTAGAAAAAGTAAAAATGCCCCAACCGAGTTGGAACCACACCTTGAGTGTTGTCTTTGGTTTATACTATCAGAAAATCATGGGTTGAGATATCTAAATTGAAGGTTGCTAAGGATTTTTGAGTGAAATTTCTTCTGAAAATGTCCAAATACTTTGAAGTCCGTTTTCTCATTTTGACATTTTTCCCATTTCGAAACACCCACAAACAGTGCTCACTCTGGGTTTCATTTTTTTTCCGCCAATTTTAATTTATTAGCCATATATTTTTTCCGCCAAAAAAAGAACAGATATCTATTAGATCTTTTGAGTAATTTTTATACATATATCAGAGTTTACAAAATGCTTCACTGCTTTGCAGAAGTCCATTTTTTGAAAGCTTTTTCAACATCTGGGGTAACCACTTTTAGTAACATTAAATTACACAATGCATTTGTTTTTAATGAATATTCGTTGGGTTTTTTTTATAATATTTTGTCAACTAAACCATCTTTCGCAGCCTGTAGTTGCCACAGGAATTGTGATATCACAAGGATTAGAAAATTCCCATTCATTCTTAAAAGATCTACTTTTTTCAAATGCACTTAAACATACATTATGCAAGAGTTAACTCTTCCTTTAGTTATGATGATTGAGGCCAGGCCTAAAATTCAAAAGCTAATATCTCGGGTCAGAGTGGAGCAATTTGAAATTGTCAGCATATTCTATTTACGTTATCTATTTTTTTTAACTATTAGTAGTTCTTTATCAAACCTCTCATAATTGCCCTTTAAAATTTTAAGTTTTTCGACATTTTTCTATTTCGCGAACTTTTGAGGTAGCCTAGTACATGCAGGCCTATTGTAGAATTTGATATCGCTTAAACATTTTGGTGGTAACATATTAAAAAGTCTGACATTCTTCTATCGGACTTTGACGAAAGCTGTTCAGTTTTTGGCTTTTGACCCATGGCATGCGATTTGATGATAACTGACTTTCGTTCGTTTCTGAAGTTTAACGTCCACTTCCACATAAACTGTAACAGCAAACCTGGCTTCATTTATTAACTATACGGGCAACAGGAGTAAGAAAAAGATAAAACAGACGTCAAAATCCAATAATCCCAAACAAATCGAACGAGTATTTTTCTATTGTCCGCCATTTTGAATATATAAAAACCGTCAAAAATAGCCACCGATTCGTATTTGGAGACAAATAATTAAATTTTTTGTCTCTTAATTAGCTTATTACTACTCTTACTGTAAATACTAATCAACACTAATCCGAGATTGATCAAGAGACAAAGGATTGGTACCTAATTGTTTGATAACTGACTCAGCCAAACGCAATAGACTGTAACGTGTGTGCACGGCGTGGAAATCAAAGCTTTGTGGCAAGAAAATTTTATCGTCACGGTTAAAAAAGAATCGCCGTACAGGAAAAAGTTATCGCCCAAAATTCCGCCAGATTTAATATTTTATCGCCAAAATTATATTTTTATCGCAATTGGTGGAAATGGCGATCGACAGCGTGAGCGCTGCCCACAAACTTCAAAATATCATAAAATTCTTATCCCTGGTCCTAATTTAAAAAGAGTTAATTCTTGGAAAGCTCAGACTGTAGACTATGCAAATATGCTATAAACTCATTTTTCATAAAAATGACCGAGAGACTGGTTTTGTGGGAGCAGCTCACAATTATGGTCACAAATTATTGCTAATTAATTAGCTCTTAGATAGCATTAGTACAGCATTTCATGCTGTTGAGCAGTCATTTTGTGCAGTGAAATTCATAGAAATGGTGTTAGAAAGATAAATAATTCCGGACAAGACAATTTAATCAAATCCACTCAAGCGTCATTATGTTACCTAAAATTTGACCTTTAACAGTTGTCACCTTTGAACTACTCTTAAGCAAGGTTTGTTCAACTTTTGTCGCTCTTAAGTGATATTTTTGGTTTCCTGACTTGGTTAGCTAGCTATAGGCTTTGTTTCAGTTATGAACTCTAAATTTTAATTACGGTCATTTGTTAGTGACCTTTGACCTTTGTCACCTTTGAACGAGTCTTAAGCAAGGTTTGTTCAACTTTTGTCGCTCTTAAGGGATATTTTTGGCTTCATTACTTGGTTAGCTAGCTTTTAGGCTTTGTTTCAGTTATGGACTCTAAATTTTAATTACAGGTGCTAATTAATTAAGCTCTTAAGTAGCATTAGCACAACATTGTATGCTCTTAAGTCATGCATTCTGTTTCTTAGTGTTAAGTGTGAAATGCTTGCAAAATGGATTTTAACTCCCATTAAATATGGGAGGGTTAGGGGGAGCACTCCCAGGTATATGCACAGGTTACAAAACTTAAGACTTGGCTTTCCAAAATGATCTAGGGGTAAAATGTGTGTTGTAGACCTCAAACCTTTAGGACTCAATATTTTGATTAAATCTCACTGGGCTCCCGAGTTATTACTTGATAATCGAGATTATGTAGGTGGAGTTAATGCCTGTCAATCAAACAATCGGCCATTCTTGGAGACGGTGAAGAGAGAGTTGACTCCTATTTCTAGTCAAAAATTACAATGGTGATAACTTTGTTCAGAATAAAGTAATTTGACTGAAATTTCCAATATATTTTTTTTTCATCATCTATTTTTGAACTGTTATAGCAAGAATGGCCAACTCTCTATTAAAATCTCCCATAATGTATCTTTAAAAAAAAAAAACGTTCGAAATAGTACGCAAACAGTGTAAACATCTGGTAAATCAATGTTGTGGACCCTCTAGAGGTCACAATTTTGATCTGATCTCGATGAAACTTGAAATACATGTTTATAACCCAAAGATATTGGTTCCTTTCATAACTTCCTGAATAATGGCCCTTGATTGAACAAAAAAATCACGTTTTTAGCTTGTGGTCCCTGTAGGGGTCACATTTTTTATCCAATTTAAAAAATAAACGTGTGAATATATGACCATTGCACACTAAGATCTTGGTTCCTTTTGATAATCGCGGATACCCAAACTTAACTTTCTGGATTATGGCCCCTGATTGTTATCTTGGGGATTCTCTAGAGGTCACAATTTTTTTCCGATTTTAAAAACTGGTTAAATACATCACCATTCCACCATAATGAAGGTTGAATTCGAATTTCGGGAAAATCAAAATGAAACTGCCCAACAAAATGGATGCTATTTGTACGCAAATTGTGTAGAAGTGCGTAATAACTGGATTATTGCCCCTGATTGTACAAAAAATCGCGTTTGTTTTTAGCGTGTTCTCTATCCATCACTTGAAAAATGTGGGTGTATCTGGCTGGTAGCCGCTGTTTTGTGTTTCCATGGAAATAAATTTGACTTAGTTTTTGGTGTATAATTTTGTTTCCGGAGCATATCTCATAAACCATTCAAGATATTTTTTTGAAACTTTGTACAGACATCAACCCATTACAGTAGTTGTGCCTTTTGCTATTTAGACATTTCTGGGATTTATATTTTTTGTGTTTCCATGGAAATAAATCTGACTTAGTTTTTGGTGTACAATTTTGTTTCCAGAGCATATCTCATACATTGTTCAAGATATATTCTTGGCACTTGTACAAACATCAAGCTGTGATAGTTGTGCGTTTTGCTATTTAGGATTTTCTGGGATTTATATTTTTCGTGTACAATTTTGTTTCCGGAGCATATCTCATAACCCGTTCAAGATATCTTTCTGAAACTTTGTACACACATCATCCTATTACAGTAGTTGTGCCTTTTGCTAATTAGAAATTTGTCGGATTTAATAACTTTTGCGTTTCCATGGAAAAAAAATTCTCTGTTGAATGGTTTTTACTACACATTTGAATTTTTATTCTAGAGCATATCTCAAAAAACTGTTCAATATACCTTTATAATACTTTTACATTCATCAACCTATTATTTTATTTTTTGATGACCTTCCTTCTGTCCCGATTTCATTTCTAGAGCATATTTCATTATCTGTTCAAAGAAATCTTTTTAAAACATAAGCTTAAAGATACATTATGTAAGATTTAGATAAAGAGCTAGCCATTCTTGCTATAATAGTTCGAAAATCGATAATGTAAAATGAATAATTTGAATATTTCATTCAAATTACTCTATTGCGAGCGAAGATATTAGCCTTGTTATCAGTTGTCGACACACAAACTTAACGGTAACATTATATTTGCCGACAAGAGTCAACATGGTTCAGTAAAGAGTTAATCAACAAACTAAGCTTATCATAGTAGATCAATTAATGATATTATTCAAACAGCAAACATTGGAACAAAAAAACAACAACAGCGGTTGCCAGGCAAGATACGCCCACATTTTTCAAGAGATGTTTAGAGAACCAGCTAAAAAAAAAAGATTACCAAGCAAGATACGCCCACATTTCGCAAGAAATGAATGAAGAACAAGCTAAACAAGATGACTAGTCATCACCATCCCGTGCCCTTGAACTTGTTTGGAAGGCATAAGGAAAAGCAACTTCTTGGAATATCAATGGGACTAGTCAGAAGATTCATACTCTGATCATAGTAGCTCGACAAGGCACAGTCACTACTCCCTGTAAGGTTTGCACAACAACCTTTGCCTACCTCAATCAACTGCTGTATGTCAAACATTAAACATACATTATGCAAGAGGTAAATCTGCCTATTGTAGGTCTTTCTTTAGGCCTGAAATGTTTTCTAAATTATTAATTAGACATTAATTAACTTATCCAGGCCATAATCAACTCTCGATGGCATCGGATTTCTCCGATATTAAATAGATTAGAACAGTTCAGACATATTATGATTTAAGCTAAAAATGGAGGAGCGAGACTTAGCTTCCAACAACCAGTACGTTGGTTGAAATTATTGCACACGTCTTGTCAAGCCTTCAAAGGCTAATATCCTTGCTCTCAATAGAAAATGGGCATGACTCTGCCCATGGGGGTTGGGCATTCACCACAAACAATAGGGATGTTCCTTAGGATAGAAGGAATAAGTATTCAACATTTCAAGGTGATACGTTAAGAAATGTGGCCTGTAGACGACAAACAAATAATTATAAGAAAAGGGCTTTGCTCTGCCATGAACCAAAAACAATAGGGATCACCCTTAGGGTATAAGGAATTCATACGAAAAATGTTCAAGACGATTAAGAATTGTCCTGTAGGCAACACACAGACATACAAAAAGAAAATAGGCGTGGCTCTACCGCTGGGACATGCAGCCCAAACAATAGAAATGTTCCTTAGGGTACAAAGAATAAGTATGCAAAGTTTCAAGATGATACGTTAAGAAATGCGGCCTGTTGACGACAAACAAACAAATACAAGAAATGGCCGTGGCTCTTCCCCTGGGGGTCAGGCATGCACCAAAAACATTGATCATCCTTAGGGTATAAGGATTAAGTATGTAAAGTTTCAAGATGATCACTTAAGAATTGTGGCATGTAGGCGACACACAGTATATGGTGTAAATCAAGGACTTTGACTGGATCCTCCTAATCAATGGTCTTGATAAATATTGCATATAGCTGAAAACGAAAGACATAAACTCTGATATTAACTTAAACAAACTTAAACTTTTAAGATATTAACTTAAACTTTAAGAACTTAAAACTTTTAAGATATTAACTTAAACTTTAAAGATATTAATATAAACTATGATATTAACTTAAATGAACTTAAACTTTTTAAGAACTTAAAACTTTTAAGATATTAAATTAAACGTTAAAGATATTAACATAAACTCTGATATTAACTTAAACAAACTTAAAATTAACTTAAACTTTTAAGATATTAACTTAAATTTTTAAGATATTAACTTAAACTTTTAAACTACTGACTTGAATTTTCTAGATACTAACTTGATATTATTAACTTGAATTTTCAAGATATTAACTTAAATTTTCAAGATATTAACTTACATTTTCAAGATATTTACTTGAAACGAAAGACTTCCGTAGTCTTTCATATAAAAACGAGATATTTTTAGAATAAAATTCCCGTTTATGACACATTGATATCAAACTCTTAACGACAATTCATCAATCTAAATGTTAAAAAGATTTTCATAACAAGACGAGTTTAACTATTATGTATGTTCATTCGATCTAGTATAGTTAAGATGTGTGGATCAAAATGTTAATAACAAAACTCAGTCTTTCATATTGAATTTTATGTATGTTTATTCGATATACTACTTGTATGCAATAGACTGTTTAAGTTAAGCGTGGGATCGTCCTTAACCATCAGTCTTTCATATTGAATATTATGTATGTTTATTCGATATACTACTTGTATGCAATACACTGTTTAAGTTAAGCGTGTGATCGTCCTTAACCATCAGTAATATGCAAAGGGCATACAGCGAGATCTAGTATAGTTAAGATGCGTGGATCAAAATGTTAATAACAAAACCCAGTCTTTCATATTGAATTTTTTTTATACAATTTGGAAAAGTGCAGATCACTAACTATATTTCACAAACTAATGCCTAGGTCCCACTGGTGAAAATCATCGGCGATAAGGAAATCAACAAATTTGCTCCAGATGGGTTACGATGTTTTTGCCCAAAGAAACGGAGTAGTCCCGTGAGAAATAGAACTTACTGAGCATCGGGTGTGGTCTGGTGAGTGTGCACTGATGCTTCGGGTATGGTCACAAACTTCTGGGAATGCCCCCGAGCAATTGCCATGAATCATCAGGGATGTTTCCCAATAATCGGGAAAGCTCCGGGATACCTTCACCGATAATCAACATCATCGGGTGAATTGTCATGTCGGGTGATCTCAGTATCTTGTTTGGTTACATATCGGCAGCACTTATGCCTATGTCCAACTGGTTATGTTTTGCATCTGTGATATACTACCGATGCAAATTTATGATCCCCTGGAGGCGCGGGGAGCAGGTTCTCCGGTGTGGAGGGAAAGTTTTTGGCTCGTTGTGAGCCATGTAGGACCAACAGGAGGCCTCAGGAGAACTGCGAAAAATTTCAAAGCTTGCATTGAAAGTTTTTCTGATGTGTTCCCGACGTTTTGTTGGGAAAACTGGCCAGGGAGGCATCCCCGCAGCTTTCCGGGTCCATGGGAAAGCTCCGGAGATGTTTCCCTGGAGCAGTGAACCTCGGGGGATGTCGCGTGCCATATGGAACCATCGGGAGGCCTCGGGATAACTGCGAAAAATTCTGAAGTTTGTATTGAGAATTTTTCCAATATTCTTCCGACGGAGAATCTCCGGGGATGCTTTGCAGAAGCTCTCGCGAAATACTTTTTCCACCAGCCATCCCCGATTTAATTATCCTCGGTACTTCAGCAAGATATTGCGGATGCTTCGGTAATGCCTCAAGTAAACAAATATTTCGCGAAAGCTCCAGGGAAGCCCCTGATTGTACGAAAAATCGCGTTTTTAGCTTGTGGACCCTATAGAGGTCATAATTTTTATCCGATTTCAAAAAACGTATTATTATATCACCGTTACTCCCTAAGGACGGCTGAGTTTGAATTTCGTGAAAATAGGCCCAAAACTGACAGACAAAATGGCCGTCCATCGTTCTCAAATAGCATAAAAATATGGTATATCAAAGTTGTGGATCCTATGGAGGTCACAATTTTTATCTGATTTTGTCGGTTCCTTTCGATATTTGCGCATATCGAATTGTAATTTCCTGAATTATGGCCCTTGATTGTAGGAAAAGTCATTTTCTTTTTAGCTTGTTCTCTATCCATCTCTCGAAAATGTGGGCGTATCCTGCCTGGCAGCCGCTGGTTCAATTTTTTTCAAAGTTTGAGGCTCTTTTTGGACCATTTATATCATTACAAGTCTTTTACATTTGGATGCACACCCTAGGCCACAACACGCTAACCTCTAACCTAGAGTCTAGGTCCAATAATCAATCACCATATTAGTCGAGAAATTATCAGATTTTCCAGCTTGGTTCTTTCCTCTAACCTCTAACCTAGAGTCTAGGTCCAATAATCAATCTCCATATAAGTCGAGAAATTATCAGATTTTCCAGCTTGGTTCTTTCCTTGTGAAAAGTGTAAGGATGATGGATGACCTGACAAAGGAAAACATATAGTAGGTGTCACAGATACATTGCCCGCGTTGGAAGAAAGTCATTTTTTCCCGATTTGTAACCCTTTTTCAACTTAACGTCATATGGTGGCTATTTAATATTTTGTAATAATTTTTAAATATTTTGGAAGCCGATGTCCTGTTCTTTTGTTTGATATAATTTTTATATATGTGTTCATTTTATTAATTTCATAAACGTAAGTTGAAAAACGTTGATTTCCCATGTTTTGACGTTACACTGAAAATTTTTGTCACGTTTTGAAATGAGGGTACCCCACTTCAAGTGCTCGGCGGCGGTTCCTATTTTTAATATTATTTTTTCATTTTAATATCATTAGAAAGATAATTGAACGATCTTTCAATTGGTCGGGAGTGCTTTGTCGGCATTTCGAAATACCATGCCTTTTTTGTAAGTTGAACGCTTCAATTCACGTAATCTTTTCGGAGGCGATTTGCCAATATAGCACCCCTGACCGATCGAAAGTTCGTTTTATTGTCGTTCCAATGCTATTAAAATCAACAAAATCGGAGCATTTTAAGAACCGCCGCCGAGCATTTGAAAATTGTATACAATGGGCAATTTTGTCAAAAATAAATCGCGTAGTTTTGCCTTGTTATGACGTCATTTCTACACGAGAAGAGAAATCCATTCCAAGTTCCTGTGACTCATATTCGCCGTAAATTTAGGTCGAAATGCAACTGGATGTTTATTTATGAAGAAATCGTTATGTTATATGAATAAATGACTTGCCTGAAAATAAATAACGATAGTAATTTAATTTTATTCACGCCTTTTGCGGGACCAACTGTGTTTACATCACATGTCTTATCTTCGCGCGCTTTTATAACCATGTGACAGGATATAAAAAAAAATCGAAGGGAAATTTCCTTCCAGCGACTACACGTCTCGACTTTTAACACCAAACATTTTTCAAGAATTGAAAAATTCCGTAACATTGACGAATGTTTCAATGCACTGAAATCATAAATTCGCTGTTCACTGAATTATTCAAGCCCAATTTTAAAGCATTTCTGTTCACACGAATGGAAATGAAATCGGAAAATATCCACACGGGTCTCGGTACCGACCGCAGCCGTGAGTAAGATAGTACAGTACTACTGATAATTAGTACATCGATTTCTACCCACTTAAAAAGGGAATTATACCCAAATAAAGTTGGACCAACAAAAGAATTAACGCTAGCTGAAATAGTGTGAAAAATGGCTCAATTTCTGGATTTGCCATTGGCGATTTACAACATTTCCTTTGAGATGATGGAACCGACAAAGATTATGAATTTCAATTATTAGGTCAGTCATGTCAATATTAGTATTACTAATTACTATCACTCAGTATCGATACAGATACCCAATTTTCGCAAAAAGTTTTATTAAATAATTTAGCATTATATAACAGTTGTCATACGAATTATTATAATTTTAATTCTTTGGCTTTTTTGAGGAAACTATATTTAACACCTCGAGTAATCTGAGTATCACATAGTATTTGTTGGCCAGTTAAACAAGTTGAAAGAACCGACAAACGTAAGGCCTTTGGCTTTAGGCCTTGATTTGATATTTATTTACATTGAATAAAATATACAAAAAAGGAAGTTGCTCAATAGGCTACATACCGATTTGAAGGCATAATAGAAATATTCAAAAGTGAAGTAAAAACATAACAATTCTATGAGTTAAATTGTAGCTTTTTTTAGGCCTAGGCCTTTATTATAAACATGACTAGGCCTACCATAGCCTATCAGTAACTGAGTAACCTACTTTTACTCTTTAGTCTTTAGAGAATAATTTTTTTTGGTCAATGTTATCTTCTGAGTAGAAAATAATATGTAAAAGCAGAATTCTAACAATAATGTAAGCAACGAATGCTGAGAGAACAATGATAAAGAAACAACAGTTGTCCTTTTTTAAAAAATTATGTGGTTGCTATGACAACCATCCAATATCCTTAATAATTCACTAAAATTATACAATTCTTAATATTTTATATTACATGGGCATAAATATATGCTAAAATGCTTTCTGCTACTGTACTTAAAATGTGGTGATCAATTGGTTTGTCAGGGTAAACACCATTGACAATGGAATAGGCCTAACATTGCCCATTTTTGGGGTGTTTGTTTTCGTTTTGATTGCTATAACAACCAAATATTAAGTAATATACAAGAGTAAAGATAAGTAATTTTAAAAATTCACAAACATATTTACTTGTAAACAAAATTTATCTTCAAGATCTTAATTCCTTCATATTTTATTTATGTCTTAATAATGTCCAAAATGGACAATTAGATACTGCAGAATGTTCTTCAAAAGGGAACTCTTTTCCAGCTCTTGGGAGAAGACATATAAATATTCTGATTTTATTTATTTTTTAAAATCTTGTCCAATAGCTTCTGTTCTTAAAATAATACATTATCAATATTGATGTCATGATTATTGGAAAATAATGCTTTCGGAAAAAAATAAATGTGGTTGCTATGGTAACAGCCCAAACTCCTTCATATCTTCTCAAACTTACACAATCCATATCATTTAATATTACATGGGTTTCAAATATTTTAAACTGCTTACTTTAAAATGTGGTGATGACCTTTTGGGTTATGGTAAATAGTATTGAAAATGGTCAAAAATTGCATTTTTTTCCATTTTGGTTGCTATGACAACCAAAATTGATAATATATGGCGGATTGGAAATAAGTAATTTTAAAAATTCACAAACTTTTTGACATATTCCCATAATTTCACTTGTGTATTTCCATTCCTTCTTATTTTATTAATGTCCCAAAAATAGACAATTGTGTGCCGCGGAAAATTGTTCAAAAATGAACATATATATATTCTCTTGAGAGAAGGCATATATATATTTTTACTCTTTTTTTTTTTTGTTAATCATACTTGATAGCTACTGATTATAAATTGCATAACAACCAGGTTCAATATTTCAGATATAACATGCACAAGACCATTTTTGATGAAAAAATTGACCAAAATCGCTCTGACAAAATGGAATTTTTGAGAAAACCTATGTATTTTGCAGTTGCTGTGGAAATCGGTGTAATTATTACAAAAATGTGAAAATTGAAACATAACATAATTAGCCTTAAAGTTGTATTTCATGAATTTACATCTTTATTTTTGATAGGTTTGATATGAAAAGAAATATGGCATCACAAAAAACACCAAAAATGGCTTTTTCAAAGTGTTGAAAAACCTTTCTTCCGCGAAAAGTCAAAAATCGCAACTTTGAGCCTCAATAAAAAAAAAAAATTTCATCCGATTTTGAATCTGTAAAAAGTTTTGTGAGAAGAATTATGAGATCTACTTGAAAAGCTAATAAAATCAAATGTATAATCATAATCTCAAAATCACCTTTTCCACTTACATATAGTCAGAGGGGATGAGAAACCTAGGTCCTATGTACGCATTTGCTTGCACGTAACACAACCAAAAACAATTGGACTACTAAATAAGTTCCCTATAACGCTGCTGTCCGTGCAAAAATCCTTCATACCACACTTGTTAAAAAATAGATTTTCACAATTTTCTAAATTGATTAACTGTTTCTGGTAATGTGCACCACTTGGATGACAGTTTCTGTCACATGTCATGGGTTATATAAAGAATGTCAACTAGGAAAAGGAATTATTAAAATCGATCAAAACTCGAAGTTATTTACGTATATATATTGAGTAACAGTGCACCCGGGCAAAAAAATCTGGGAAATAACTGAGACTTGTATTGCTGTAATCGAATTGACTCCCGTTCCAGATGTTTAAAAACGGGACAGGTGAGAAAATGAAATGAAAATATCGGGAAATAACTAAAAAAAATGGCAGGAAAATGTCGAACAAGTCAATTGTGTCGTGGAAATGAAATGAAATAAAATGAAATGGGGTTTAACGTCCTACTGTTCTGCTACGAACTGGGCTAGTGAAGACGGGCATACGCCATACAGTGTGCTACTCTTATATCGAATTCCAACTGTCAAGGGATCTTTTACGTGCATGCAAATTTTTCACAGGACCTCAGTTTTTTGTCCCATCCAAACGACTAGACAGCTGTCCTTGTCAGGCCCTCCGTTCTGCATCAGAGACAAGGGGGAACAACGCTGGGAAATCTGGATGAACTTTCTTGGCCAATTCAGGGATCGAACATCCGACCTCCAGGCTAGCGAGCCAGCGTCTTACCCACTTAGCCACCGTGATCCCCTTGTGTCGTGGAATGATCATTTGGAAAATTATACAAACCTAAATTGCACGGTTATTAATATGAAATGAAATAGGCTTTTACATCCTGCTGTTCTGCTTCTACTGGGCTAATTAAGACTGTAGGCATACGCTATACAGAATGCTATGAGGGAAATTTTGCCCAGGCAGCGGCACTATGGCCTAGTCTTATATCAAATTCCAACTGCCAAGTGATCTTTTTCGTGGACACCAATTTATAGACGGGTCCTCAGTTGATCGGCCCATCCGAACGATAAGACAGCTATTCTTGTCAGGGCCTCCGTTCTGTACCACTAACAAGGCGAAACGATGCTGGAAAATGCTCATATTTATGCGTATATATAGTGAGTAATATTGCACCTGGGCAAAAAAAAATGGGAAATAACTGAGACTTGTATTGCTGTAATCGAATTGACTCCCCATTCCACAAGTTTAAAATATGGATCATTTCTTTATTTTATTTTAAAACTTGAAAGATATTTCTATAGTTCAAAGAGCTAGAATAAAGTAACCTGGCTGGGACATCAGGTGTTTCCATATATCAGACAAAATCAAAACCATGCTATGGACAAAATTGCGCAAACATGAAACACCAAAAATGTCAGAAACTGTTCAAAATATAACATATTGAATAGGTCTTATGTCGGAGATTTACTTTTTCCCCACCAGATTACGACACTTACGAGGTTCAGTCTAATATCCCTAGACCACTTGAATTAGGTTAAATGGTGAGTTATCAACATAATTAACGGTGATGGCTCTATGATCTGAATATATGTTTACGTTTTAAATTTTAGCTTGCTAAGATTTAACGTAACAAGTAATGAAACAGACTGAAGTCGAGTCAACTAATAGACTGCTAAACTATAACGAGAACCATTCCGGCTGACCAAAAGGTAATCTAAAAATAAAAAGATATTGCTGAGACCGTATTGCTGGAATCAGATTTACTTTCCGTTGCAAAAAAATTGATCAAGTCGTTTAAAACCCAGAAGCATCAGAAAATGAGTAGAAAATGGTTGGAAAAATGCAGAGAAAATATCGAACAATAAACAGAGATAACTTGTAATGCATATTATATTTTTGAAATCGGATTGATTTCAGCTATTCGAATATTTAGATCAAGTTTGTAAGTTTAAAAAATTAACATAAAAAAATGTCATGCAATCAACCTTCGAAAATAGGAAACCAATTCAGGAAACGGCAGCTTATTCCGAGTATTTCCAAGCCGTTAATACAGATTTTTCACTCGTAAATAGCCTTGTCCAGTTAAATGAATCAATTTACTTTCATTCCAAATATCATGAAAATCGTGCTTTGATCCCTCATTTCTCCAAGGGGAGATAAGTTAGAAAATTTCTAAAGACATCGTTTAAGTTAAATGAATCAGGTCTACTTTTATTCTAAATTGAAAATTGTGCTAATATTAAAGAAGTTGTCATATTCGTTTTTACTTCCAAAATAATATGTCAATGACGTAATTTTTGAAGTTCAGAAATAGCAGATTTAAATTAAATGTAAAATAGGTGAAGTATTCCCAAAGTTACAGCTATGTAGGTGAATTCTTTCGTCATTAACATTTGGTGATTTCGGATTTGTAAAGCGCTTCGAAAAAATGTATTCCAAAGTCAACATGAGACAAGTTAAAGATTTAGAACGATGCAAAGATTAGATTCTTGGATATAAGCTTGACAGAATCATAAGAAAGAAATTGTCCTGTAAACAACTTTGTCGGCAAGAAAAACGTCAAAGTGGAAATTCGAAATGTAATAATTTCGGTCATAGGAGACAGATTCTCTAAACCACGACCTATTGTGTATGTTTTCAAGCCCATTAATGTGGATTTTTCACTATTTTCCATTTTCAGTTCAAAATGGTGTCCATCATTTGCCAGAAATCAAAATTCTAAGCCCTACATTTTATGGGCTTTCCTTCAAGGATTTGGAAAATATAATTCCCTTGTCTGTGAGTAAAATATCAAAAAAGCCTTAGGGACTTTTCACGTTTCAAGAAGGTGGCACTTTCAGTTGTATCGATAGACTTCATATTTTGTGTATGCATCAGGAATTCTTCAGCTAGTACAGAAATTTTTTTTAAGGCAATCTGGCCTATAGTTCGTTGATTTTTTTTCAAAATTTGATCCTTATTTTCATCAAGGGGAGATAATTTAGAAAATTTCTAATGACATCTTTCAAGTCGCATCGGTGAGATCTACTTACATACTAAATTTCAGGAAAATCGTGCAACTATTAAAGAAGTTGTCAAGTTGATCTCAACTTTCGGTTCGAAATGATAGCAACGAATATTCTAAAATCCGAAATTGCAGATTTGAAGTAAATGTTTCAAGCTACTCAAAGAAAAAAGAATTAGTAAAATAGGTCAAATAGTCACAAAGTTACAGAAATGTAGGTCAAATGCATTGGTTCGTAAAATTCGGTGATTTTTCACTATTTTTTATTTTCAATTCAAAATGGCGTCCATCATTTGCCAGAAATTCTAATTCCTACATTTTATGGGCTTTCCTTCAAGGATTCGGAAAATATAATTCCCTTGTCTGTAAGTAAAATATCAAAAAAGCCTTAGCAATATTTCACA
The DNA here is from genome assembly GCF_932274485.2 of Patella vulgata. Classification (NCBI taxonomy): domain Eukaryota; kingdom Metazoa; phylum Mollusca; class Gastropoda; family Patellidae; genus Patella; species Patella vulgata. Next base: position 32,983,878 of record NC_065882.2, read on the forward strand.
TTTCAAGATGGTGACACTTCAGGATTGGGCTACAAACTCCAGTTTTTGTGTACGAATCAGAAGTGTCGTAGCTAGTACAGAAAAAAAATTTCAAGGCAATCTGACCTATATTTAGTCGATTTTTTTAAAAACTTTGATCCTTAATTTCTCCAAGGGGAGACAATTTAGGACATTTCTAATGGTATCGTTGAAGTTGGGTCAATGAGATCTACATACATTCCAAATTTCATGAAAATCGTACCAATATTAAAGAAGTTGTCAATTCTGTTTTACTTCTGGGACGAAATGTCAATGACACAATTTTCGAATTTCGAAAATAGCAGATTTGAAGTAAATATTTCAAGGTACTCAAAGGAAAAAGAAATTAGTAACATAGGTCACATAGTCACTGTGTTATGGTTATGTAGGTCAATTTCTTAGTTCGTCGATTTCGGTGATTTCGGATTCGTAAAATGTTTTGAAAATATATTTAATCAACGTTCGCACCCCATTTTTGGGGGAGGTAGGTCAAAGTTTCAGAAAGATCCTATGGTTCGATTCTGAGAAATCTGATTTGCAGAAAATACACACAAAAAAAATAATAATAAAAATAATAATTATCTTAACAAAAACAATAAGCTTTCATATGAAATATGAAAGCTTACTAATTTTAGTAATCTCCATAGGCTAATTATAATTTTAACAAAAACAATAAGCTTAATAATAATCCTAACATGAAAATAGTGTTTCACACAAGCTATGCAGTGTGAAACCCTAATTAACAATGACACCATCCATCTACAGTACATGATGTACATTCATGATATATACCTATACCTGTCTATCATATGGTCTAACCGGACACATCCTTTATCCACCAATATTTCAAAAGATCTCATATACCAATTCTATACAAAAAAAAAAAAAATAATGAATTCACACTAAAGCTTCATACTTCACTGCCTTATAACTTTCGTTAAAGCAAGGCATGAAGCTTTATTGTCACCCGCCTTTCGAAGAAAGCAGGGGACTATTAAAATTGGTTCGTCCATCTGTCCGTCGGTCTGTCCGTCACACTTTTTGGGACACAATAACTCTCTAATTGAGCTAGAATGTTCAAACTTGGTGTAGTTGTTTATTAGATCAATGCCTTGATGGAGTTCGAAGATGAGCATTTTCTGCTTAGGGTAAGCAGAGATAAGCAATTTGATTGGCTGATGCTTTGGGACACGATAACTTTAGTTTTAATTAAGTGAGAGTGATGAAACTTGGTATATAGTTCCATTACATCAATACCTTGACTAAGTTCAATAATGAGCATTTTCTGCTCAGGGTAAGCAGAACGATAAGCAATTTGTGTATAGTTTCATTACATCAATACCTTAACTAAGTTCAATAATGAGCATTTTCTGCTCAGGGTAAGCAGAACGATAAGCAATTTGATTGGTCGAGACTTTCTAACACACTGACTCTCATTCTAATCGAGTAAGAATGTTCACACTTGGCGCAGGTGTCAATATCTTGACTAAGTTCGATGATAAACATTTTCTGCTGAGGGTAAGCAGAGCGATAAGCAATTTGATTGGTGGAGACTTTGGAACACAATAACTCTCCTGCTAATTGAGCAAGAATGTTCAAACTTGGTGTAGGCGTGTAGGTGAATGCCTTGATGGAGGTCGATGATGAACATTGTCTGCTTACGGTAAGCAGAGATAAGCAATCTGATTGGTTGATGCTTTGGGGCACGGTAACTTTAGTTTTAATTAAGTGAGAGTGATGAAACGCCTGGTATAGATTCATCATTACCTTGACTAAGTTCGATGATGTGAATTTTCTGCTTATAGGCTAAGGATCGATAAGCAATTTGATTGGTCAAGACTTTGGAACATAACAACTCAGCTTTTCATTGGGGTAGAATGTTTCAACTTGATGTTGATGTTTATTAGGTGAATGTCTTGACAGAGTTCAATGATGAACATTGTCTGCTTACAGTAAGCAGAGATAAGCAATCCGATTGGTTGATGCCTTGGGGCACTGTGGTGTTATTTTATTAGGACTGCCATAATAGTTATGGACCTTTCTTTTTATTTGATAATTATATGTATTTTTACAATGTAGCTGGTCATCCACATTCCTGCTTCAATTTTAAGGTATTTGTGATTTATGGCAGTATATTTCTAACATGCTATCGTCTAATTTCTAACCTCCGTTCATGTAACTTCTAATCTTAATTCATGTAACTTCTAACCTTAATTCATGTAATTTCTAACTTCAATTCGTGTAATTTCTAAATTATTTGTTCAGTGTAAATTTTAATTCTATTTCATCTTATTTCTATTATTTAGACGAAAAACGTCTTCTTCATTGATTCTTTACACGTTTAGAATTTTTACACTTCTGCCTAGCAACCATCATTATGAAGTCGTTTGGTGTCGCCACTGCGTGCTCATTTGGTGATTGCGCACTTGGTAGGGACCATTATGTTTATATAAACGACTCGCTCTTCGCCTGGTTGGCGATTGGGTGGAGTGATGAGAGAGAGAGAGAGAGGGGGTAACGATCACTCAGCACAAACTAGGTCATTTCTGGACTAACATATGGTTCAATTTATTTCAACAATTCGCTTGCGCGTAGGAGTCTTTAGCAGTGGGAGGAAGCGGAGAAAACCCACGAGGTTGGACAGACGACCCTACTCCTTGACAAGTACAACCAGGGAATCGATGGTGAAATTGAAAACAACATCGAACGTGAAATGGTTGGTAAATACTACTTCAAATGAAAGCCAAACAGCATTTTTTTTTTTCAATTTTCTTGAAGACAGTTAAGCCATCAATAATATTTATTTACTGTTAATCTGTATTCTATTACCTCTAACAAAAATGATAAACCTTTTCTTGATATGGTTCAATGATATAAATTTAGAAACCTCATACTGTAGGGATGAAACGGCCTTTTCGGGAGTCTGGGATAATCTGTTCATGTGGATAGCGATGGAGTTTATATTTCTGATTCCTTCATTACACCGACCTGACTAACTTTATGGTAGTTTTTTTTCCAAAAATATTTTATTCAAGTTGCATAAAGCAATACCGAAATTCATAGATAGCGGTTTATCGTCCTACCTTTCTACACCATCCAGGCTAATGAAGACGAACTTACGGTGTGCCATGAGTGAAATTTATGGTCTACTTTTATTACGAATAACAGCTGCAAATGTTTCCGTACGACCCGAACTACTAGACACTGTATATGCCTACAATAACGGCAACCTCCGCAAATCACAAGGACGGAACTAATAATGTCAGAAATATTATAAAGCATAGTTTTGCCAGTGTGTATACTAGCTGACGATGTTATATAACCCATAGACATATATTTTTTTTTATGATATAACCGCCATATTCCGGCGTGGTTATCCGTCCCTTGTTATTGATACAAGACAAGGGTCTGACACGGACAGTGGCTAGTCGTTCGGGTAGTATAAAGAGACATATTTTAGAGCATTAACAGAATAATTTATAGATCAACAGTATATAAATAGTAATTGGCTTAACTGTAAAATAAAAATAAAATAAAATTCTCCAAATCCTGCACTTGTCTTTAAAAAAAATAACAAATGCTGTTTAACTTATATTTAAAACAGTATTTGCAAACCATATCACGTTCGATGTTGTTTTCAATTTTTACACTCCGCCAAACCATTCATTGTTGTTGCAACATAATGATCCCGCTCAGTGCTCAATCACCAAATTGAGCACACGGTGGCGACACCAAACGACGTCATAATGATGGTTGCTAGGTAGATGTATCAAAATTCTAAATTTGCTCGACGTTCATGATTAACTATTAAAATGGGTTCGTCCGTCTGTCCGTCTGTCTGTCCGTCTGTCTGTCCGTCACACTTTTTGGGACACAATAACTCTCTTCCTAATTGAGCTAGAATGTTCAAACTTGGTGTATGTGTTTATTAGGTCAATGCCTTGATGGAGTTCGAAGATGAGCATTTTCCGCTTAGGGTAAGCAGAGATAAGCAATTTGATTGGTTGATGCTTTGGGACACGATAACTCTCTTCCTAATTGGGCTAGAATGTTCAAACTTGGTGTATGTGTTGATTAGGTCAATGCCTTGTTCTAATTGGGCTAGAATGTTCAAACTTGGTGTAGGTGTTTATTAGGTCAATGCCTTGATGGAGTTCGAAGATGAGCATTTTCTGCTTAGGGTAAGCAGCGATAAGCAATTTGATTGGTTGATGCTTTGGGACACGATAACTTGAGTTCTAATTAAGTGAGAGTGATGAAACTTGGTGTATAGTTTTATTACATCAATACCTTGACTAAGTTCGATAATAAGCATTTTCTGCTTATGGGTAAGCAGAGCGATAAGCAATTTGATTGGGTGAGACTTTGGAACACATTAACTCTCCTTCTAATTGAGCTAGAATGTTCAAACTTGGTGTAGGTGTTTATTAGGTGAATGCCTTGATAGAGTTCGAAGATGAGCATTTTCTGCTAAGGGTAAGCAGAGATAAGCAATTTGATTGGTCGATGCTTTGGGACACGATAACTTTAGTTCTAATTAAGTGAGAGTGGGGACACTTAGTGTATAGGTTTATCTCATCAATACCTTGAGTAAGTTCCATAAATAAGCATTTTCTGCTTATGGGTAAGCAGAGCGATAAGCAATTTGATTGGTCGAGACTTTGGAACACAACTCTCCTTCTAATTGAGGAAGAATGTTCATACTTGGTGTAGGCATTCATTAGGTGAATGTCTTGATGGAGTTCGATGATAAAGCTTGTCTGCTTACGGTCAGCAGAGATAAGCAATCTGATTGGTTGATAACTTTGGTTTTAATTAAGTGAGAGTGATGAAACTCTGAGTATAGATTCGTTATATCATTACCTTGACTAAGTTTGTTAATGAGAATTTTCTGCTTAGGCTAAGGATCGATAACTTTGATTCTATATGATAGAGAGTGATCAAACTTAGTGTATAGGTGATAATTTGTTTGATTGCTTGATACTTTTGAAAAAAAATAAATGTGCGATTAATGAATATGTGTCATCTATTTATTTTGGGATTTCGGCGGGGGACATCAGCCTCACTGTTGGCTTGTTCGTCTTAACAATAAAAATAAGACGAAACAGAATTAAAATTTACACTGAACAAATAAAGAAGTTGGATTATACATTGTCTTAATTTAGAAATTACACGAATTGAAGTTAGAAATTACATGAATTAAGGTTAGAAGTTACATGAATTAAGGTTAGAAGTTACATGAACGGAGGTTAGAAATTAGACGATAGCATGTTAGAATTTTGAATCTAATATACCGCCATAGTGATTCAATAGTGTCCATCATTTTAAATGTGAATTACTCGCGTAAAACAAGTAGTTTATGTATTGTTTTTCTCGCCATTAGAGCAGTAATTTTTCATTGTTGTAAGACAGGGAATGTGGCTGAACAGTGTTTTACCGCAGCCCAAGATTGATTAATGTCAGCAAAGATAGTTTTATTCATTCGCCAGGGAAGCGCGTAAGCTAACTGGGTAGCCAGGTCTCGACGAGCATTCCAACACGTAAAGAAAGAAGGTATGATTTCATTCCACGTTGTCCACACACCTAAAAAGAAAGGCTACAACGCATTTAATCACCTCACCATGTCAAGTTAAGACGAAAGCATGCACGGTGGTGATGCCCGTAAACAAAACATAGAAAAGTCCGTTAGAAGTAGAACCCCTTCACTCAAGTTTATAGAAAATGAAATCATGGAAAAGAGTTTAAAGTTATCCAGATTACAGAAATCTTTAGAAAATCAAGTAAATGGTTTGAACAAATAGGATCCTGACAACTCAAATATTCCAGTTCTCATTCACCAGTTGGAAGCAACGCAACAGACTTGTGAAAAAGAAGTCAATGAGATGGTGCAAATTTTGAAAGAAACAAAATCTGAAGCTCGAGATAAGGAAGCAGACAGTATCTTGACAAATTCAATTGAGTGGCTTGAAATTTCAAAAAACGCCATAGAAGAGGCTAAACACGGAATGGATGAAGTCAATGTTAGGAGTTCACAACCCCAGACACAAGCACCACTGCCAATACAAACTGCTAGCATTAAATCAAATCGATCACATTCTATCAGTTCAACCTCAAGCACAGCCAGACGATTAGAAGCAAACGTTCAAGTCGCCAAAGAAAAAGCTAAATTTGAATTTAATAAAAAGATTTGTCATTTAGAGTTAGAAAGAAAACTGAGAGAGGCGGAGATTCAGCGTACTCAAATCATCGAAGAAACTGAAATAGAAACACTAAAAGCTGAACGTGAGTTGGCAATAACGGAAGCCGCTGCAATGGCATACAATCAATCAGATTCATCTGAAGTTAGTCAGTACTTGGAAACCAAATTAGAACCTCAACGTGATAATATGCAGACAACACAAGAATGGGTTGACAGTACTGAAAAAGGTCAAGCCTACAACAGGAAGAAGGTGTCATAGACAATTCAAGCGCTGCAATAGAAAGTTCTCAAAGTAAACCAATCAATAACTCTGATACCTTTCTGTTACCTACTACAAGAAGTACGCCTAGTTTTACAACTCCTCAACAAAGGGCAAGTACAGGTTTTGCTGGTAATGAACATCTCTTCCGACCTCACATGCCAATGGTAAAGTATAATCAGATCACGTCTGAACAAGGTGCTGCCACACAGCATTATGACTTTCAAAGGGAGATGAATCATGGACTTGTATCTTCTCTAACCAAACAATCATTGCCTAAATGTGAGTCTGATATCTTTTCGGGCGATGCTGCTTTGTTCCTGCCTTGGAAAATAGCCTTCAAGTTATTGATCAAAGACACAGATCCCTCTCCAGATCAAGAACTTACGTATTTACTCCGATATACATCTGGAAAACCCAAAGAATTAGTAAATACCTTTCGACGAAGAGTTCACCCAAACGCTAAAGTGAAACTAGATAACTTCTGGAAAACTATGGAAGAACGCTTTGGCCATACTTCTGAAGTAACAAATGCACTTATAGAAAATCTCATCAAAACTGCACACTTCAAAGATGATGACAGAGAAGCACTTCAGAAGTTTTATGATACATGCGAAGATGTTAATAGCCAAATCCCATATCTGAAAGGGCTTAGCATACTGAATTCTTCATATTTTATGAAATTGCTGGTTGAAAAGATTCCACGAGTTATCAAAGACAAATGGGAAAGTAAAGTCACAAAGTATATGGTTGATAAACATAATGAAGATTATCCACCATTCTCTCTGTTTGTTGATGTTATTCACAACACATCACTCAGCAAGAATCACCCATCAATCGTTAAACAACAAGGTTTGGATCATGACAGACATCCTAAAGAACAGAAAGTATACAGTAGCAGGTATGCAGTCAATCCTAGTAGACTTCCAAAGCTAGGTTACTCAAAGTCCTTAAAGACAGATGTTAGTCCCAATAAAGAAAAGGATGGTCCAGACAACTCAAAGTCCAAAGGAAGTAATGTCGAACAAGTAAAGTGCCCACTGCATCCAGAAGCAATTAGTCCTCACACTCTTGTACTTTGCAGAGCCTTTGCAGAAAAAACTATAGATGAGAAAGCTCAAATTATTCAAGAGGCTGGAATTTGCTTTAGACGTCTTGTCGGTCGACACTTTGCAAAACGATGTACTGCAGACATTAAATGTACCAAATGTGGAGGCAGACATCTTTTGATTATGCATAAAGACATCAATACCTCTACTGAAAAAAACAGACAAAGGAATGTCGTCCCAAAGTGGGGAAGCTGTTGGTCCTGCATGTATGAAAGTATTCGGTATGAAAATCCTGTGGGAAAGCGGTATTAGTTGATATTTTCCATGAAGATCAACCCTCTACAGTGCATCGCGGTTATGCTACAATTGATGATCAATCAAGTCACACATTAGGGGATCCAGAATTGTTTGATAGTCTCAACATTAATGGTGAACAGCAATCTTATACTCTAGAAACATGTCATGGAAAGGAAGTCTGCCAGGGACGTAGAGGACAAGGCTTGGTAATACAGGCTCTCGATGGAACAACTTGCAAACTACCTACAGTCATAGAGTCCAATAACATTCCTGGAGATAAATGAAAGATTCCAACTCCAGATATAATTGAACATATTCCACATCTCTGCCAGATAGCCAGATTTATACCACCATTAGACACAGCTGCCCGAATTATTATGATAATAGAAAGAGACGCTCCAGAATTACTGAAAATTCGAGAATCGATTAATGGTCCTAAAGGTGCACCTTGGGCACAACGTTTAGATCTGGGATGGATGGTTTCCGGTGAAGTATGTTTAGAGAGACAAGGAGGTAGAGTTCACATTAATTCACGAAAAACTTCTGTTGGTTTAGAATACAACTATGAACCCTGTGACAACGCTATAAAATATAAACATCATATCGCACCAGATGCTGTAATTTTCAATAATCGCATACTCTCAAGAAAATCCACAGCAAAAGACTTAGAGCAAGAAGTTTTACATCAGATAGAAGAAGATGTATTTTATTCAACAAAGACCGACAATGAAATTGGTATGTCACGTGAAGATCGTCTTTTCATCAACCTGATGGAGCAGGTTTCCATAAAAATGAAAATGGTAACTGGGAAGCACCTTTGGCTTTTCGAAATCCAGATGTCTTCATGCCTAATAATCGTAACCAAGCGGAGAAGAGATTTAAAGGCCTTCTCAAGAATTTCGCACGTGATGGTCTGTTGAAAGCAGACTACATAGAGTTTATGACCAAGATAATAGAAAGAGGTCATGCATAACCCGCATCTAAAGAAAAACCTAAAGATGGAAAGTCATGGTTCCTTCTTCATTTTGGAGTCTACCATCCAAAGAAGAAATAAAAAATAAGAGTCGTATTTGACTCCTCAGCAGAGTATGCTGGAACATCTTTAAACTCAGAATTGCTTGCTGGCCCCGACCTTATGAAAAGACTACAGGGAAGGTTACACAGATTTCGCCAGGAAGAGGTCGCAATCATGTGCGATATTGAACAGATGTTTCACAGTTTTCATGTGGATAAAGACCACAGAAACTTTCTACAATTCCTTTGGTTTAAAGACAGTGATCCTGCATTACCTGTAATAGATTACCATATGAACGTACATCTATTTGGTAACGGACCTAGTCCAGCCATAGCAACCTTTGAACTAAGAAAGTCAGCCGATGAGGGAAAAATTAAATATGGCGAGTCAGCACATAAATTCGTACATGAAGAATTCTATGTAGATGATGGTGTTTATTCCTGTCAGACACCAGAAGAAGCCATCGCTTTAATAAAGTCTGCTCAGAAAATGTTAGCAGAATCAAACCTTAGACTTCACAAGGTAGTGTCAAATGTTCCTGCAGTTATGGAAGCCATACTGCAAGACGACAGAGCTAAAGGTTTAAAAGACCTAGACTTTACTAATGATAAGTTGCCTGTCCAACGTTCATTGGGGGTACAATGGGATCTTGATGAAGATGTATTCACATTTCAAGCCATCAACAAAGACAAACCTTACACAAGAAGAGGTGTCCTCTCGATTATTCACTCATTGTATGATCCTTTTGGATTTGCAGCACCTTATGTCATCGTTGGTAAGAAGATACTACAAACCTTAATACTACTGGGTAACACTAAAGACATTCCACTCAACTGGGATGATCCACTAACCACAGATTTGGAAATTGAATGGGATACATGGAATAAAGACCTAGAGACTATTGACAGCGTCAAAGTGCAACGTTGCTTCAAACCTACAAACTTTGGAACCGTTACAAGAAGAGAGCTCCATGCCTTTTGTGATGCCAGTCAGGATGCAATCGGAGTAGTTGTTTATCTACGTATATTCAATGACGAAGACCAGGTGTGGATTTCATTTGTTAAAGCATCTGCCAAAGTAAAGCCACAGAAACGTGTTACGTTTCCATAAATGGAACTATCTGCCGCTGTACTGTTAGTTAACACAGTAAGAGACATTAAAAAAGACTTAGAGTATCAAATAGACGATACATTTTACTACACAGATTCTAAAGTCGTTTTAGGATACATCATGAATGAAAGTAAACGGTTCTTCATGTATGTTGCTAATTGGGTAGAAATCATTCGCAACCAATCATCACTTACGACTTGGAGGTACATAAATACAGAAACCAATCCAGCAGATATCGCAACACGTGGGTGTTCTGTCTCCAAGCTCATTAAGGGAAACTGGTTCACAGGTCCTGACTTCTTGTGGACTCCTCAGAGGGATATACCATTTGAATCATTCTCTCTGCACGATAAAAATGTCGACGAACTGCGCCCAGAAGTTAAAGTTAGTAAGATCTTGGGGAACATCCATGATGCCTGTGCAGTCCATGCGAAATGATATTTTTTTTACTGGACATTTGGGCAGGTATTATTCCAACTATTACTGGACCGAATGAGATTTTACTGGTCCAAAAAAGTTCATACCAAAAATATGCATAAAATAAGTAATAATGGCCTAAAACTCGAAAAACAACAAACAGTATATATAAGGGGGAAAATACTTTACTTTATTACAAAGATTATCTATTGTATAAAGACTTTTTCGCACACTTCCTTAATTGTCATTTTGTGTTAATGATAATAAATAGACCGCGCAAAGAAAATATAAACCCTTAGATGACAATCGAGTCTACCAGAAGCCAATGTTATTAATACAATAAAAGGACTTTCGTTTTAGTCTGGATTAAGCTAGCCTACTACTTACTAGACTAGCTCGATATACGGTACTACGTACTCGAGATAAGATTTTGTTTACATTTTAAACAATAGTGAAATTAACACAATAAATTAAACGAGAATTCAACAGTCCGTGCACGAAGTGCCGTCAGTCAGTGCGATGATTTAATATTTGTAAGTTGAGTGTCCGTTAACCCGTCCACAAGCAAACCCGTCCACGGTTAAGGTAATACCGGTACTTGACTTGTATATTATTTAATTGATTAGAATAGATCAGTTTTACTCATTGGTTGTTTATATTGTTTTATTTACCTAATAATCAACTAGCTTGGCTCGCCATCCCGACAGCGATTAGTTCGAGTTCAAATTCTTTATTCCTTTAAGCCAAAGACTCATCAGGTATAACATATAGTACAAACAAATAAATAAATACAATATGTACAAAAACAATATAGTTCACAGATGTTTTTGTAATAAAGAACAATAGTATTGTTTGTTGATTAGCGTTATGATTTTAGACAAAATGGTAAGTTCACCAATGTTTTTGTAATAAAGTAGACCCGTATTGTTTGTTAATTGACCTTATCCCATGATTTAAAAAATTGGCGATGGTTAATATTGGGTCAAAAATAATTCCTTAAATTGCGCCGGAGCCCCTTTAAGATAAATTGAATTCGCATAAAAACAACAAAGAGTGGCTACGTGCGATTTTATTCTTTGATCTTTGATACACGGGACATTTCTGTTACCATTGATTTGGGGTTCATGTAGAATAGGCTCTTCTATCGAGCCTACAGTTATTCTTTTCTAAAATAAAATGAGTGCCTTGGATTTTTGTGTGGATTTGATAGCGGTTATACTTTACTAATATTCTCTGACATCGGAGACTTGTGTCGCATTCATTTAATTTTTGCGGTAAGTATGAGCTTCTTATGTCTGATTTGAAAGCGCTTTCGACTCCCGTTGCAAGTTCTATTTGTCTTATTTCTATTTGTAAGATCGGTAACCTAAATACCGTTATAGTTTGCAGTTTTAAAGTCTATCTTTGCCTTGATTCGAGAGTAATTCTTAACTATGCACTCTAAACATGTATAGTCTTATGCATACTATCCTTCAAAATGTACTAGACATGCAGCTTTACATGACTAGTTGGAAATGTAACTGCATATATCGTGCAGAATATGTGAACACGCGTGTTCTTACTATACAACTTTACCTAACGCGTCCGTATTATTAACGAAAATATTCAACATTCATAACATCGTGGCAGTATATCGTTTTGACATCGATTGTTTATGACAAATATAACCGTTAATTTTGCATGTAAAATTACACCGAGGCCTATCACGTCCCGCGACTATCGTGGCACACGATAGCGACTGCTACACCAAGTTATTTATCGTGGCATTATCGTGGCAATTTTCAACAAAAAACGACAAGATAATCGTGTCCCGTATAACTTTCACGCTCTCCGTACTGTACGTACTCGAGATAAGATTTTGTTTACATTTTAAACAATAGTGAAATTAACACAATAAATTAAACGAGAATTCAACAGTCCGTGCACGAAGTGCCGTCAGTCAGTGCCAATACGGCGATGATTTAATACAACCAGCAGTCAGTAAACCAGGTCCAGAATCTTTCCGGACAACTGGGCCGGTATTCATGATGAAAATACCGGACCGAGAGCTATTTTATCGGTAATGACCGACGGTACGACGGCTTTCGCATGGATTGTGCCTGTGCACTATGTGCATACTTCAAACGCTTTGAAGACTGGAACAAACTTTGCAGAAGTGTAGCCCTTTTAAAGCTTTTCGTTAGAATGCGAATGCAACCACCAGCGAATAGAGTAAGTTTCAACACAAAGCTGAATCCTAAGATAATAAAAGAAGCCGAAGACGTCATCATCAGTCATGTTCAGTACAACGTCTTCTTAAAAGAGATCTCCATTCTGAAAGATAAAGAAATTGATGTTTCTAAGAAGAGCCCACTCAAAGGTTTACCACTTCAAGACTTGGATCCCTTCATCCATACAGATGGTTTGCCCAGGGTTGGTGGACGCTTGAGACGAGCACAGTGGCCTCTTCCAGAGAAACATCCAGCGATATTACCCAAAAATGACCACATCACTTCTCTTTTAATACGCCACTATCATGAGGCTACACATCACCAGGGAAGACTGATTACACATGGTAAAATTAGACAATCAGGATTTTGGATCATAGGCGGGCAACAGTTAGTCAGTAATTACATAAGAAACTGTTTTAGGTGTAACTTTCTTCGTCGCCCTTGTGAGACACCAAAGATGGCTGACCTTCCCGATGATCGTTTACAATCGTCAGCACCTTTAAGTTATGTTGGTATGGATGCATTTGGGCCATGGGAAATCACAACTAGAAAAACCTGTGGTGGATCAGCATGTAGCAAGCGCTGGGGTTTGATCTTTACTTGCCTAAACAGTAGAGCCATCCACATAGAAATCGTTGAATCCATGGATACCTCATCAGTCATTAATGCCCTACGTCGTTTTATTGCATTACGTGGACCTGTCACTGTTCTACGGTCAGACCAAGGCACTTACTTTATAGGAGCTAGAGCTGAGTTAACAGAGGCACTCGAGGAAATAAAGAACGACCGAATTCGACAATTCCTAATACAGCACGAGTGTGAATGGAAATTTAACCCACCTCATGCATCACATTTCGCAGGCATCTGGGAGCGCCAGATTGGTACATTAAGAAGAGTTTTAGACGGTATGCTTCTTGAGTTAGGTAAAGCTCAACTGACTCATGATCTACTAATCACCTTAATGGCAGAGGCTGCTGCAATAGTCAACTCGCGCCCAATCACAGAAGTAGCTACAGATGTCAATGAACCTCAACCACTCTCACCAGCAAATATCTTAACGATGAAGACACGCCCTTATCTTACACCCCCAGGTGAATTCACTAGGCCAGATCTGTACTGTCGAAAACAAAGGCGCAGAGTTCATTATTTGTCAGATCAATGCTGGTTATGATGGCGAAGAGAGTACATCCAAAATCATCAACAGAGAAAGAAGTGGAAAAGCTCAAGTCCAAATATTAAGGTAAACGATATTGTTTTGATTCGAGATAAGAACTCCATAAGGGGAGTATGGCCCAAAGGACGCGTAACTAAAATCAAAGAAAGCGAAGATGGAATTGTTCGGGAGGCCGAAATTAGTGTATATGTGGACAATTGCCTGGGTGCTTCTGTGTTAGAAGGACAGCAAAAAACATACTCGAGACCAGTGTGCGATTTGGTTGTGTTGTTTGCCGGTGATAAAGGAGACGTGTAAAAGATAATCTTTTAAGTGGGGAGTGTGGTGTTATTTTATTAGGACTGCCATAATAGTTATGGACCTTTCTTTTTATTTGATAATTATATGTATTTTTACAATGTAGCTGGTCATCCACTTTCCTGCTTCAATTTTAAGGTATTTGTGATTCAATAGTGACCATCATTTTAAATGTGAATTACTCACGTAAAACGGAAGTAGTTTATGTATTGTTTTTCCCGCCATTAGAGCAGTAATTTTTCATTGTTGTAAGGCAGGGAATGTGGCTGAACAGTGTTTTACTGCAGCCCAACATTGATTAATGTCAGCAAAGATAGTTTTATTCATTTGCCAGGGAATCGCTTAAGCTAACTGGGTAGCCAGGTCTCGACGAGTAAAGCCTCCGTGGTGTCGTTCGAGCCGGTGAGACATGACAGGCATGATAACTTTGGTTATAATGAAGTGAGAGCGATGAAACTCTGAATATAGATTCATTATATCATTACCTTGACTAAGTTCGATGGTGAGAATTTTCTACTTAGGCTATGGAGCAATAAGCAATTTGATTGGTGAAGACTGGAACATAACATTGAGGTAGAATGTTTAAACTTGATGTAGATGATGAAACTTGGTGTATAGTTGATAATCAGTTTGATTGCTTGATACTTTTGAAAAAATTAAATGTGCTCTTAATTAATATGTGTCATCTATTTATTTTGGGATTACGGCGGGGGACATCAGCATCACTGTTGGGTTGTTAAACGTTGCCTTGAACTGTACTGTATATCTTATTTACAGATTTTTATTGCTGCATTTTCCGTAAGTCATGGTGATGCATTCCGTCTTGTGTATGGATCTGATAGTTTTGGTAATACATGTGATGAGGACAACACTGGTAAAACTATACCCAATATTTCTTTATCAGGTCAAAACCTTAAAGGTCGTCCGTAAGTATATAAATTTTATATGCCTACATATTGTCCCCCTGTCCATCTATATTCCAAAAATCCAGACATGTATAAAGCGTTTATTTATAGCATTGACTTTGTATACTTGCGCTTCGAGTAGGGCTGTACGATATTGCAAAAAGGGACGATATCGATATTGGCATATTTCTCAACGATATATAGTTAAATATCGCGATATTTAATAATAATGTCACCTTGCTATTAAATAAATTAAAAATAAATGCATTAAAGCTGACTACAGTGTGAGTAAGAATTGTGGGTAAGAATTGCTTTATTCATACACTTTAAAGGGACAATAACACTTTTGCTGGCTTGACAGCTCCAGAAAATAAAAAATAGCCTTATTCTAAGTACTAGATGTGTTAGTGTACTACCTGTTGTGTAAATTATCCATTAAATCCTATTTTACTTGTCCAGAGGGTTCAAAAATATTTTTAAATCCAAGTCACATTTGAAAAGCTTTATGTCAGGCTTTTCAAATCATTTAAAAACAAGAATTTTTCCAATTTTTTAAATTAGGTGTGTTAAGATGAAATTTGTATCATCAATTAATTGGAATATTGTAAAATAGTACAATTTGTTGACCAGAATAAAGATTGGGACATATTATTCAGTTAAAACAAGAGTGGTATTGAGCCTTTAAACTTTGCTTTGTTATTAATATAGATTTATTAAAATGAACAAAACAACATCCTTTTTGGATAAACACGTTTTAATTCTTTTTGACACAATAACAGGAGACATTACTTATGCCTGTACATATAATTAAATTAAAAACAACCGCTGATATTTAAAAAACATCTGCTTGTTGACCTTGTGTAAGAAAATTCTCAAATATCAAGTGCAGCGGAAGTAAGTAGATGCGGTCTTCAAGTCTTGTATTGTAAGTTCAAACAGTTTAACAAATACTAAATGATCCGGACTATCTTCCATTCAAGCATTTGATTGGCTGCGGTATTCCTGGCCTAACAGTGACAGTAATCTATTTATAGATCGTTTTATTCTTGCTTTCAGAAATTAAGTTTCGTAGAGTTTTCTAAAAATATTTGTTTTTTTTTAAATATGACAACCTATTTATAGCCTGGTAATAAGCCATGGTAGTGGGAAATTTCAGGCGTTTAGTAGGCCTAAGCTTTACATGTGGTAACAACTGACAATGTATTGTCGATTAAAAACAAAGTAAAAGTAACGCATACACAATGCAATGAAAAATGGCTATGGACACTGCGCAAGTGTTTTAAACATTTAACGATTCTCAAAACATTAGTTTGATTATAGCTTATTGCCTTCGGCTAATTTCCACTGCTGTATAGTGTATTATGATCTATTTTTATGATAATTTATTTCGATATTTGAAGTTTTTGGCGATATTCGATAAACCACTATATATCAACGATTTTTGGTCACATGATATCGTAGTTGGGTCTGAAAATACCATATCGCGATAAATGCAGGCCTCGAAATAAGACGGCACAGGGTGATCAATAAATCGATCCCCTGATTTTTGGTCCAGGTGATTGATTTTTTGATCACCTGAGGTATCAACCAGGTGACCAATCGATCACCTAAAACTAGAGATTGCATGATGTTGTTTGAATGTTGTTTCTTGAGTAACTTAAATTGCGTGACCATTTACTTAATTCATTTCAGGGAATATATCCAAGATACAATTTGAAGAACTGTTTTACTCCTTCTATAACCAACTTGTTATTATTTTAGTGTAGGTGTGCCATATGCCGCCATTTTGTTGTCTAAGAAAAAGAAAAAATACGGTTTTCCCCACTAATTAAAAGATCTGTCATAAATACAATGGGCCTATGAAAATCTGTAGGTTACGTTTTTTGGTAACAACCGCAAACAAAATGATGTTTCCTTGAGAAAAAAACACGAATGTGGATAGGTTTTAATACTTTTAACGGCTTATTCGTCGTTGTAATCCAAGATCGATGTCTTTTCCGCGGATGTTTCAAAACACTAACAATAAATATTTTGATATCAATGTTTAGCGGTAGTTTCGTATTTTTTAATAATGGCCTTGTGGTTGAATAAAATTACTATTTTCATCGCTAAATACTTCTTAGAAAACTTTTAAAAAGTTTTCCGTTGCGTCAAAGAAATTAAAACCCGTGTTATGTCATATCATTTTGTTCGCCTTGATTTAAACTTTCTTCTTATACGAAAATAAAGCTAGCATATCAAATCAAACATTAGCGGAATTCCCGTAAAAGGAGTGGGGTGTCCCATAACGTCAGTAAGAAGTTCCCCGGAATTTGACGTTGCGACAGACGCTAAACAGAATTTATTGGAATAAACAGATTCAGACATCAGGACGTCTTTTATTTGGTTATAGAAACCATCAAACTAGTCAACACTATTCTCCGTGAGTTGGCCACAGTTTTGCTGAGCCAACTAAAACGTGGATTTCAATTGGTGTTCCCCATAAACTTTTTACCGATCACCCGACATGACTGGGGAGATCAAATTATCGTTCTCCTGAAATCTCGTCCAGGCGATCGGTGGGCAATCGATCTACTATTTTGAGGCCTGTAAATGACTATATCGAGAATATCGTACAACCCTATCTAAAGGCCTTAAGCAAATATTAATGTTTCCAAATCGAATAGATCAAGATGAATGCTCCTACTAAAGCTGCAAAATATGTCTTGCTTAGTTTTTTTTTTTATTTCAGTTTTGCATTTGGACCATTTTGATTTAAATGTGAAAAGGGTGTAAAAATGAGCTATTTACAATCCATTCAGGCTTTTCATAATTTAAAATATTTGACAACTTTCATGAACCTGTAGCATTAATCCATACAAAGAGAATATATGTGAAATTTAATTTGTAATGTGCGCAGTTGCCGAGAAATAGGCAATTTTGCATGCGTCACTTTTCATGTTATTTTGCCTGTAAAAGAGTCAATTATCATTCGATTTTCAATTTTTTTTACCATTTGATGCCTTATGCCAATTTGGACTAGGTCAAATCATTTTAACATTTACGATGTCACCGGAAATGACGTCATTTGGACAAAAACTGTATTTTTAGCCTTCAAAACAGATATTTTATTCAAATGAGTCTGATTTGTAATGTTTTTAAAATTATGATATTTGATTCCAATCCACAAATATGTCACTTTTCAAGGTATTTGGTCTATAAAAGTGGCAATTAATATTCGATTTACATAAAATTTTCACCATCATTACTGCTTCGCAGTACTGGTTATTATTATTTTTTTATTTTTTTTTTTCTAATTTGATTGTATCTCAGAAACCACATGTTGGAATCAATACGATTTCTTCGGTTTTATTGGAAAAGTAGGTGTGACTTAGAGATTAAAGCTATTTTGGGCAGAGATAGTGTCATTAAGCTTTTGTTATCTTACTTAGTTAAATATTCTGTATATATATTTGCCCACAATTCACATATTTGTTTCATTTGCTTGATAAAGACGAGAGAATCCTCGTCGAAACGTCGCTTAGTATCAAACTCAGTAATTGTGTATCCATAAAATTGTACCTTGTGTTAATATGTTCAATTACTAAATGCCAATCAAAGAAGATATACGCCATCAATATGGATATGTGGCTACCAGACTAATGAACCAGATTGTGAAATCAGAGGGCAAGTATATCAGATTATGCAACAATTTGACATTTTTAATGCGATGCAGAGATAGTGTCGTTCAGCTTTATTTGCATTTGATTATTATCTTAGTTGCATATTCTGTATATATATTTTATTATTATTATTACAGCATATTTATATTTGCCCACAATTCACATACTTGTATCATTTGCTTGATAAAGACGAGAGTATCCTCGTCGAAACGTTGCTTAGTATCAAACTCAGTAATTGTGTATCCATAAAATTGTACCTTGTGTTAATATGTTCAATTACTAAATGCCAAACAAAGAAGACAATGCGAAATGTCCGAAATCACCAAAGTTGTCGTTTTTATACACCCACTATTGCCGTCACCCCCGTCCGTCCGTCGTCCACTATTTCTTGCAAACACTCTAACGTCAAAAATTATGATCCGATTGTTTTAAAATTGATATATATTGTTCACATTGGTTAGATGAAGAAGCCTATGTAATTTCAGCAATTTCTGTTTATTAAGTCTAGAGTTATGGCCCTTGTTTCACTTTATTGAACCTTGTGAATGCTCCAACACCAAAAGTTATCATCTGATCTTTGTGAAATTTATATGCATTATTTAAGTTACTTGACAATTATCCGAGATTTCGTCAATAACCTTTTGAAATTCTGTTTCATAAAATCCACTCATTGACCCATAGACTTAATTCATTATTTACTACTGTCTCTCCCTAAGCCAATTAACTAGACAATAGCTTATCTCCCTGGAGCTAATTAAAGGATTATCCCTTAATCCAATATATTGCAAAGAACACAAAATAACACACAAACTATTATTCCAGTCAAAAAATTTTCATATATTCAAATGAAGATATATAATTGGGCACTAATACAAAGTAACAACAAAGTTATTTTTTATTTAAATTCAACAATGTTTAGCACACGCACATTGTACAACAGGCCATAGCATGCTTCCGTAGGCATTCGTCTAATTGACAATCAAAATGTGCAAGATTTACTACAATGAGCAAATTAAAAAATCAAACTATTTTTATCCTCATTTAAATGGCCGACATTTTGATTTTTTTTTTCGTAGTAAGTCGTATCTGGGTCATCTTCTTCTCCGTTTATAATCCCGGAAAAAAACAATTTCCCGAACGCTACTGAGATAAATATTCATATCTAAAATACCCTTTGATAAAAATCCTACAAATTCTGATTCGGAATCACTTTCCATAGCGAAGAAATTATTAAAAGAGTGAGCGCTGGGATATTACAATTCGACGAAGAGTGGCTGCCATTTTTGGTACGCCGTATATCACGTATATCTTCATCTCTGTTTCATATCTCGGAAAAATCACTTTCCCCGGAACATTTGTTATTACTGAGATTAATATTCACATGTAAATAAATATCCTTTGATAAAATCCCTTCAAATTCTGAATTGGGATCACTTTCCATAGCAAAGAAATTATTAGATGAACGAGCGTGAAAATATTAAACTTGCGTACAAAATGGGGCCCTATGACACAAATTTTCTCGAGAGTTCACGACCTTATAACCCCGAAACTATTGATGTGACATATATGTTTTATGATTTCGATCATAAGTTCAAACTATACGCTTATTGGATAACTACTTTTCGAAAGCCAATCGTCTTTTTTTATAACTTTATGATCAATAAAACAATACATCAAAAAGGCCGGCAGCAGCCGTTGATGGGCAAATTGTCTTGCGAGTTTACAACCTTTTTATCCCCAAACCTTTGATGTGACCTACAAATTTTATGATTCCAGTAATTAGTTCAAACTATATATTTATTAGATAACTAAGTTTTGGAAGCCAATTGGCCTTTTTTGATAACTTTCTTGATCAATGAAACTTTACATCAAAGAGGCCGACAACAGTCGTCGTTAGGAAAAGTGACTAGACATTAGGTAGTCGACAGGTGGCGTAAGTCCAAGGCTCTACAATGCGACTGAAACACTCGCATTTGCGAGTGAATTTTGACGATGGCGACCAGATATTTATAATTGCTAGGTTTCTGGCGAGTGAACATAAGTCCCCAATTAACACTATAGCTATCTGAACTTTTCTCCGTAAAGATAACGTAATCGGCGATGATCCCGGTCGACTGTTGTTTACTTCCTGACTTGAAATTGGGTCAATCCCATTGTCCTCTGTGAGGAAATTTTCATTGCGCATGCGCTGTATATATCGGAAGTTTACGAGACAGCATGGCTAGCAGACGAAACAAAATATCAACTTACTTTACTACTACTTCATCTCCTCGCATTGAGTCTCAATCGGGGAAAATTAATGACAGTCATACTGATGCTACACCACTTAAATTGAAATCGAAAATCAACAAAGAACGTGAATTTAATGTATCTTGGTTAACTGATTTTTGTTGGCTACGGTATGACAAGGAAACGAATGTTATGTATTGCGACTTCTGTCGCCAGTCGGGCTTCAGTTTAGCTGGTAAAACAGACTTTGTGAATGGTTCAAACAAGTTTAAAAGAGAAAATGTTCTTGCCCATAGCGGCAGCATGCGGCATAAAAAATGCCGCGATCACATTCTGGATAAGAGCAAACGTCTGCCTCCCAGTGCCACCACCAGCGGAAGTAGTTCCATTCAAACGTTGTTTACCGATCTTGAAAAAAAATCTGCCAAAAAAGACTCAACTGAACTGAAAATAAAGTTCAATACTGCGTATTGTATTGGCAAGGAAGAACTTCCCTTCACAAAATTTAAGTCCTTGCTTATTTTACAAAAGAAGAATGGGTTGCCACTGACCCCAGGCTACAGCAATGATGTGAGGTGCGGAGAAATATTGTCAACAATTGCAAGTACAATAAAGGATGACACTATCAAAGTTCTGAATAAGTCTCACTACATGTCTATCATGATAGACGGAGCAACTGACAGTTCGATTTCAGAGAATGAGGTGATATATACAAGAATTGTTCAGGAAGGAGAACCAGAAAACAAATTGATAGAACTTAAAGAACTTGAACATGCACATGCAGATGGTGTTCTAACTGCAATCAAAAGTGCAATTTCAGGAATGGGGATAGACGATGACGAGTTCAAAACTAAAATAATTGGATTTTGTGCAGATGGCGCTAGCGTGAACATGGGACAAAGAAATGGAGTTGTGGCAAAACTGAGAGAGGACATCCCTCATTTGATTGACTTTCACTGTATGGCCCATAGACTGGAGTTAGCATTAATGAAACTCCAGAAAAAGTGTCCCATGGTTGAAACAGTTTCTGACTGCTTACATCTGATATGGAAGACCTATCATGTCAGTCCCAAGAGTAAGAGAGAATTAAGAACAATTGGGGAAGAGTTGGGAGCTAGAATTTACAGTCCAACACCAGTGAAGGGAACAAGATGGGTACCCCACATTGATAAAGCTGTTCGAGTCTTTCTTCAGGGCAAGAAGGATGGCGACTTGGCAACTGATTATGGACAATATTCTTCAGTTTTCACTCACATGGAAAGTTTGGCAGCCACATCAACAAATGCTGACATCAAAGGCAGGGGTAACAAAATTCACAAGCAACTTCAAAGTCTGATGTTTGCCACTTTCTTTCTGATCTTTTTGGAGAAGTTGCATTGCTTAGCCTGAAGCTACAATCAAGAACACTGATCCTGCCTACTGCAATATCTGCAGTAAGTGACTGCATGGCAACAATAGAATCCATGAAGGAGGAACCAATTCCAGGTGGCTTTCAGGAAAAGTTTATTCTTTGCATTGAGGCTCAGGAGACTGATTCACCCACTTTCCAAGGCATTCCTATGAAAGGTGATGCAGCCAACTTGAAGAACACACTGTCTCAGGTTATCAACAAGACTATCAATGTCACTCTCACAGAATTGGATGGAAGATTCCATAACTTGCTTGGCACCAACAAGAGTGAAGTAGGCCCACAAGCTGTTGTGAACAGTTTCAAGATTTTCCACCATGATACATGGCCCAAGGCCAAGAAAGACCTTGTTCGCTTTGGGACAAATGAGGTGGAAATCTTAAAAAGTTGGTTGCAATACAGCAGCATTTCAAACCGAGTGGAGGCAGTTGAAAGTGTTGGTGGCAGATAGTTTTATGGACAAGTCCTATTCTCAGCTATGGCAGGTGCTCCTCTGCAAACAGCCTTACAAACAAGATCTCTGCAATATTCTTCACCTTGTGGAAATAATGTTGGTGCTGCCAATCAGCTCAGCTGAGTGTGAGAGGTCATTTTCAGCTCAAAAACGAATTAAGTCAGATTTGAGAAGCAGCCTTGGTGTAAAGAGAACATCAGAATTGATTTTCATTGCTTCAGAGGGACCAGAACTAGCAGACTTTAATCCTGATGATGCTGTGACTAAGTGGATGTCTTCAGGGAGAAGAAAACCAACAGGGTGCAGTGGACAGGATGACTGGTCTATGGATATTGTCTGTGTCACAGGCACTGACAATACTAGTGTCAAGCCATCCACCAGTGCCACATCAGATTCACCAGAGTGACACTAAATGAGTACTGTAACTAAAGACTGTGTCTGAGTGACTGTGTTGGACTCCATAAATTGACAATTACTGAATTAATAAAACACATCTTTTATTATTATTATATAGGACGACAAGTTGAAGAGTTATGTATGTTCACAATATAATTTAGCTATATCATACGACAAATTATTATAATCTTCAGACTTGGCAACTGAAAATTTTGTTTGGCTAGTGGTTTTGAAAATTTACTTATGTTTGCACAAGTAAGTTCAAAATGCTGTGTAGAGCCTTGCGTAAGTCGGTGAAATTCAGTAGCTAATTAGGTTGACGCCTAGTAGCGTAAGTTGGACCGAATGAGTTAAGGCTTTTAGTCTACAACTTGTGGGATGCGCAAATTGCTTGTGAAGTTTTTGCACCATTTTATATTTTTCGGTAGTACCCTCAGCCTGAAAAACTTCAAATGTGTCTCTAATATCTATATCAGATTGTTCTAGATTTATACAATAATGTCCAGCCGTAGAACAATGGGGTTTTACATCTGTGCAGAATATTTGTGCAGAATCATTTTCTAGATCAAGTTTTACTTTAGTGCGTTTCATAGGTTCTTTACTTAAAAGAAGAGGTATATCACTATCTACCACATCTGTTTCTAAAACACATTCCACACCAGCTAACTTACATGGAATTTTAATTCGTCCTAATGATTTCAGTTAACAATCCCCTCCAAATTTGAAAATAGTATCACTATCTAACCGTTCAATACCCTGGCGTTCCCTATCACTTAAACTGTCTAGATAACATTGCATCCACCCCTTTCCTGCAACTGTTGAAGAACATGCATAATCTAAAACTGCCGAATATAATGTTTCACTTGCAAATGTTTTCATTTCCATAAGGTCACTTCCAGTGAATAGAATAGCCTTTTTTGGTTCTTGTGACTTACTCATGTTCTCGTAAGAATAGGGACAGTCTTTTACCACATCTCTTATCGATTCACAACTACAACACTTTAGTGGTGTTCCATCAAAGGACATAGGATTTATTGGTTTTGATACTTGATTACTCCGATAATACTGATTACGCTGATTACTTTGATTATACACTCCTCTATAGTTAAATCCTCCTCTCATTCACCCCGACCTCTTCTAAAATCAAAGTTACTTCCCCTTCCGTATCTGATAAAATTCCTCGCTTCCAACACATCTTCTTCTCTCTCGCTAAAATAGGTGTCTTGTTCGACTTTAATACTAGATGACTCACTTTTGATACCATCACATGACACAGCAGAAATCGACTGTTTACCGAAGAATTTCTTTAATGAATTACCCATTTGTTTAAAGAAAGTCTCAGTCTTACTGTAATCTACCCCAGTTAACACCAATTGATGATCTTTACTCTCTAACCCAGCTCCTTCCAATAATTTGAAGGCTAGAACAGCAGCAGGTAGATCCATTCTACACTTCTTTGATCTGTTATATCTCTTTTCAAATTCACTCAACTTCAGTAAACATGTCTGGGTTTTTTTTTCTAAATTTGTCAAACTCTAAATATGCTTCATAAGCTTCCATTAATTCATCCTTTTTGAATAGCTTGTACATGAAATCTGTCAATTTTCTCACACCATCACAGGCCTTGAAATGTTTAAAAAAAGCTACCTGTCGCTTCAGTAAATAACCTGTCACTCTCAATTATCAAACTCAAAGACTAATCACATCACACATATCCATACATGTAGGTACACACGCACGTGGTTAGGTCTTTGACGTCAAGTACATTGCTCTATATAAATATCGTAATATGAAACCTTTTTATTTCTTCAACATCGGATTGCCTAAAAGTTCTTGAAAGTCAGCGAATCTGCTTTGGCTCAGCGACTCGAAGATTCGTACAATTCTATCACCCCTATCCAAGTGAATTCCGCAAAGTATCATGGTACCACACTTCCGTACTAAATCGAATACTTCACCGTTGAGTTGTAGTATTCAGATTTTAAAATATCCGTAATAAATTGAATATCAAAACACAAATCACACCTGTACATGGCACCGAATTTACATCTACCGCGTGCGAAGGACAGATAACGCCACCTGGAATTCCCTTCTCACATATCCGGACTATATTTACGCTACAAATTAAATTTATATATGAAATATTTTTCCGACCTGATTTTTTGATTTTGTCAAATTGTCTTATAAATTATTCATAGCCTTTATTTATGGAAATTGTTTAAAACTTTTTAAATGATTAAATACACCAAGCAACAAGCCGTGTGCATTTCCATTCCAACCACTACTAACTATATTTACTGTGGTGTCGTTACGGTAGAATTATTTCAGGTGACTTGGGGGTGCATTTTAATTTATTGAGATATAATACTCCATAATGCTATAAACTAGTGTCAAGCAGACGAAAACAAGCGTAGATGGTGTGAAATTCATTGATATAAAATTGTCTACTTCCAAACTGTGTGAGTAACTGTAACTAATTTATTGAGATATAATACTCCATAATGCTATAAACTAGTGTCAAGCAGACGAAAACAAGCGTAGATGGTGTGAAATTCATTGATATAAAATTGTCTACTTCCAAACTGTGTGAGTAACTGTAGCCTACGACAGAGCGAAATGTAAACAGTGCAAATGGCGGTATTTCCATGCTTAATTCTTGCATTTAGAAACAAATAATTAAATGTACGTGATGTGGACGTGAGTATTGTGGTCAATTTACTGAACATCAAGTAAAATTTAGTCCACCTGTCGCAAGCGACAGGTAGTTTTATTTGCTACCTGTCAGACGAAAAAATCGCCTGTCGGCGACAAGTAGACAGGCGAACATTTCGAGCCATGCATCATCAGAACTAAGTTCATCAGTTGAAAGTTCATTAAACACTTTATCCCGAATTCCACTTGTTTCCTTCTCATCCAGGCTCAGAGATATGGCTAAAGCTTGCTTTTCAGCCATCGACCATATGGTTTTTATACGCCCACATTTTCATGTGGACATATTGTCGTCGCCCCTGTCCGTCCGTCTGGACATTCGTCCAGACGTCCGTCCACAATTGTTTGTGAACAGTCTACAGATCACAATTTTTATCCGATTTCAATGAAACTTGAAATATAGGTTTATCACCCTAAGATCTCGGTTCCTTTCGATATTGGCTTGTTTCGGACTGTAACTTCATGGATTATGGCTTGTGAACACTGTAGAGGTCACAATTTTTATCCGATTTAGTTTAAACTTGAAATGTATGATTATAACCCAAAGATCTCGGTTCCTTTCAATATTCGCGCATATCGGAACATAACTTCCTGAATTATGGCCCCTGATTGTATGAAAAATCACGTTTTTAGCTTGTAGACCATATAGAGGTCATAATTTTTATCCGATTTAAAAAACCGTTTAATTATATAACCGTTACACCCTAAGGACGGCTGAGTTCGAATTTTGTGAAAATCGGCCCAAAATTGACAGACAAAATGGCCGCCGTTCGTTCTCAAATAGCGTAAAAATATGGTATATCAAGGTTGTGGACCCTATAGAGGTCACAATTTTTATCCGATTTTGTTGAAACTTGAAATGTAAGTTTATAACCCAAAGATCTTGGTTTTTTTCGATATTCGCGCATATCAGACTGTAACTTCCTGAATTATGGCCCCTGATTGTACGAAAAATCACGTTTTTAGCTTGTGGACCCTATAGAGGTCATAATTTTTATCCGATTTAAAAAAACATATTATTATATCACCGTTACACCATAGGGACGGCTGAGTTTGAATTTCGTGAAAATCAGCCCAAAACTGACAGACAAAATGGCCGCCGTTCGTTTTCAAATATCGTATAAATATGGTATATCAAGGTTGTGGACCCTATAGAGGTCACAATTTTTATCCGATTTTGTTGAAACTTGAAATGTAAGTTTATAACCCAAAGATCTTGGTTCCTTTCGATATTCGCGCATATCGGACCATAACTTCCTGAATTATGGCCCCTGATTGTACGAAAAATCATGTTTTTAGCTTGTTGACCCTATAGAGGTCATAATTTTTATCCGATTTAAAAAAACGTATTATTGTATCACCGTTACACCCTAAGGACGGCTGAGTTCAAATTTCATGAAAATCAGCCCAAAACTGACAGACAAAATGGCTGCCGTTCGTTCCTTTATAGCGTAAAAATATGGTATATCAAGGTTGTGGACCCTATAGAGGTCATAATTTTTATCCGATTTTGTTGAAACTTGAAATGTGAGTTTATAACCCAAAGATCTCGGTTCCTTTCGATATTCGCGCATATCGGACCGTAACTTCCTGAATTATGGCCCCTGATTGTACGAAAAACCGCGTTTTTAGCTTGTGGACCCTATAGAGGTCTTAATTTTTATCCGATTTAAAAAAACATATTATTATATCACCGTTACACCCTAAGGACGGCTGAGTTCGAATTTCGTGAAAATCGGCCCAAAACTGACAGACAAAATGGCAGTCCATCGTTCTCAAATAGCGTAAAAATATGGTATATCAAGGTTGTGGACCCTATAGACGTCACAATTTTAATCCTTTTTTGATAAAACTTGAAATGTAAGTTTATAACCCAAAGATCTCGGTTCCTTTCGATATTCGCGCATACCGGAACGTAACTTCCTGAATTATGGCCCCAGATTGTACGGAAAATCGCGTTTTTACCTTGTGGACCCTATAGAGGTCATAATTTTTATCCGATTTAAAAAAACGTATTATTATATCACCGTTACACCCTACGGACGACTGAGATCTAATTTCGGGAAAATCGGCCCAAAACTGACAGGCAAAATTTCAAGGTTGTGGACCCTAAAGAGGTCACAATTTTTTATCCGATTTTGTTGAAACTTGAAATATAAGTTTATAACCCAAAGATCTTGGTTCCTTTCGATGTTCGCGCATATCGGACCGTAACTTCCTGAATTATGGCCCCTGATTGTACGAAAAATCACTTTTTTTTTAGCTTGTTCTCTATCCATCTCTCGAAAATGTGGGCGTATCCTGCCTGGCAGCCGCTGGTTCTGAGCTATTAAAAGATGGTGGTGTTGTTGTAAGAATGTAACTATACTACCTCAGAAATACCCATCCACCGCCCAGGATGGCCAAGGAAGGCAGGAATGGGTTGAGGGGTGACACCTAGGGTGGTCCTTGTTTAAGATAAAAAAAAATTTTTGAACTTTTCACAACTCTCACCCCCAGAATATGTTCTGTTCGGTACAAAAACAATTCCTGGAAGTTTTCAGTCACTTATTTAAATATTTAGGGGTAGCTCAAGTCTGGTGAAGTTTTGCCTAATATACATATACAAATAGTATGCGCCATTGTACGTTTTATCAGAGGGCCTGACAAGGACAGCTGTCTAGTCCTTCGGATGATACGAAAAAACGAGGTCCCGTGTATACATTGAAATGCACGTAAAAGATCCCTTGGCAGTTGGAATTCGATATAAGAGTAGGCGATAGTGCCGCTGCCCGGGCAAAATTTCCCTCATAGCACACTGTATGGCGTATGCCCGTCTTCATTAGCCCAGTTTAGGAGCAGAACAGTAGGACGTTAAACCCCATTTCATTTCATTTGTACGTTTTATTTCTATTTCTACACCAATACCGATTTCCTAAAATCAATTGACACTAAATCCGTGCTCATCCAAGATCAACATATATTCTGACAATGAACATAAAACATCTAATGTTTTTAAAGTAACAAAATATCTCTAAAATTTCACAAAATGTCTCTAAAATTTCACTAAAATTTCTCTAAAATTTCACAAAATGTCTCTAAAATTTCACAAAATGTCTCTCTCTTTTACTGCTTTTTCAGAAGAGTCACCTTTTTATACGCCCACATTTAAATGTGGTCGTATATTGTCGTCGCCCCCGACAGTGTTTAAGGTCATGAGGCGAAGAATCTTATTGATTTTTAGCAATTTCCAATAATTACTGTCAGAGTTATGGCCCTTGATCACTTCAAAAAATCTTGTGGACGCTCTAGAGGCTAAAGTTAATATCCGATTGACTTTAAATTCATACACAGTGTTTAAGGTCATGAGGCGAAGAATCTTATTGATTTTTAGCAATTTCCGATAATTACTGCCAGAGTTATGGCCCTGGATCACTTCAAAAAATCTTGTGGACGCTCTAGAGACCAAAGTTAATATCCGATTGACTTTAAATTCATACACAGTGTTTAAGGTCATGAGGCGAAGAATCTTATTGATTTTTAGCAATTTCCGATAATTACTGCCAGAGTTATGGCCCTGGATCACTTCAAAAAATCTTGTGGACGCTCTAGACGCCAAAGTTAATATCCGATTGGTCTCAAATTTATACACAGTGTTTAAGGTCATGAGACGAAGAAGCCTATTGATTTTCAGCGATTTCCGATAATTACTACCAGAGTTATGGCCCTTGATCACTTTAAAAAATCTTATGGACGCTCTAGAGGCCAAAGTTAATATCCGATTGACTTTAAATTCATACACAGTGTTTAAGGTAAAGAGACGAAGAAGCCTATTGATTTTTAGCAATTTCCGATATTTTTACTGCCAGAATTATGGTCCTTGATCACTTTGAAAAATCTTGTGGAAGCTCTAGTGGCCAAAGTTAACATCCGATTGACTTTAAATTTATACACAGTGTTTAAGGTTATGAGACGAAGAATCCTATTGATTTTCAGCGATTTACGATAATTAATGCCAGAGTTATGGCCCTTGATCACTTTGAAAAATCTTGTGGACGCTCTATAGGCCAAAGTTAATATCTGATTGACTTCAAATATATACACAGTGTTTAAGGTCATAAGATGAAGACGCCTATTGATTTTCACCGATTTTCGATAATTACTGCCAGAGTTATGGCCCTTAATCACTTTGAAAAATCTTGTGGACGCTCTAGAGGCCAAAGTTAATATCCGATTGACCTTTATACACAGTGTTTAGGATCAAGAGATGAAGAATCCTATTGATTTTCAACGATTTCCGATAATTACTGCCAAAGTTATGGCCCTTGATCACTTTGCAAAATCTTGTGACGCTCTAAAGGCTAAAGTTATCATCCGATTGACTTCAGATTGATACACAGAGTTATAGATCTGAGAGGAACAAGTATATTGATTTTCAATGAATATTTATGACTTGGAACAGCTAAATCCATGATATTAAAAGTTTTGTATACAAAACGTTAGCATGGGGCAGAACTTTATTTAGACCAAACAAATTCTAATGATTTTCTCAATTGTTGCTCTTAATCAGATTTTAGTGTATTATAAATGTTTCATTGCCGAAAAAAGTAAAAATATGCGACAACTTTTGTTGACTGCCCGGACGATTTAGCTGCTGTGGGCGTATGTTTTGTTACCTGGCAACCTATCTTTACTGTCTGGGTACATTTTCCTGTGCTCTTGTCCGATTTACAAAAGATACTGTAGTTGATCTTCATCTTGGTCAGTATATCACTGTACCCTTGAATGAGTGCCACGCCACGTTCAGCATGATCGTTGACAACCTTCATTTTCTGTACGATTAACAAGGCCCTGTTGAAGTCATCGTTCTCATCCCAGGTGTCAGGATCTGTGACGAGGAAATCATCTGGCAGTTTCATCTTCTGGAACATAGACTTTGATGATGATGTTGTGAAGTCCTTCAATTCACTGGCTAAAATTGCCGGTAGGTTCATCTGTACCCTCTTCGGTGGGTCGTCTTCACCTTCAAACTCCAGAGACTGTACCATTTCTCGTTTCACTGAAGATGGAACATTCCTGTTGAGTAAAGCCAGACCTACTAATTCCTCAGACAGGTACCACATATGAGCTGCCAGCTTTGTGGATGCAGCCTTGGATACCTCTTTGTTGATCTTTTCATACTCAACCAATGATTTCATGAGGAGGAGGTCATTGTAAGATGCACATGCTGCAAGAGGAGCTGTCATCCAAGCTTTGATGTACTCATGGACTGAGAAGATCGCTACCTCTCTAAGGTCGTTCGCCTCCCTCGCTGTTAGCTTGAACTGTTTTCTGAACAGCCAAACTTTCAAGCTGTAGATGACCAGGGTTCGACACTGCCGGCGGCCTCGGCGGCAATGGCCCTCGAATTTTAGAATTTTGCCACAGTTCGTGGCCGATTTTTAACTATCCACGGCCATGTATGGTTGCTGATTAGTGCTGGGTATGAGAGTTATTTTTACTATCGATAATCGGTATCGAAACAATCTTATTTTCACGGTCGTAATGAAGACTGGATTACGTGTCAAACCATACGATGTTGTGATACTCCGATAGATGTTTTTGTTCGTCTAATTAATAATAAACTGTCTCATATTATGTATAAATTTCTCGTTCTTTTTTAAGAGGCGCCACTCTTCAAACAGTTTTTCGACCTTCGTTTGGCAGTGTTGTCTTTCACGTGTTGGTATGTGGGCTCTCTCCCAAAAGTTCAATAATTTGTCAAATAGACAGCAATTTAGATCCAGTTATGTCACTGAGAGACCCTAGCAAATACACTTGCTGCCTCTTAGTACTTGGCGACGCCATATTTGATCTGTGTGAAGTAAGAATGGTTTCAAAGCCTTATAAAACTGGGGCTATGCTACTGATATACGGTGACATAATGCTACACTCAGTGTGTGTAAACCGGCAGGGTGATATTTTAGTGCTATCGCGAAGGCCACCTACCGTTGCTCACATGTTACCGTACACCAGTAGTAGTACCCCAGTGTATAAGTGCTGATGAATATAAAGTAGAACAAATCAACAATGGTATGTGACAATACCTTTTCACTGAGACTATAAGATCATTTTCACCGAGGATCCCCAATGTCTTAAAACGATATCATTAATAGTATGCCGCTTCTGATAGTGGTAGGTAATTAACCTAATTACCTGTCAGTATCTATGACAATGATAACATCACTTATTCGTGACATAATCATGGGGAATAGATGACGTCAGAGTGAAAATCCTATATTGACACCATGTGAAAAATGGTAAAAGTTCAGCAGGCTTGAGCTACCCCTAAATATTGATGGATTTCATTTCTTTTTTGGATGTGGTGTTTTTACGGACGAAGGAACACTTTCCAGGGGCGAGAAGTACACATTTCGAAAAATAAAAAATAAGGACCACCCTAGTGACCCCCTTAGCTAATATTACTCTTATTCATCCCAACACTGTACTCCAGTACTGGCAGTACTACAGTAGTCCACCTCAAAACTTCTACACAGCAACCATTCAATTCAAGTAAGCAGAACACAACTTCACACTGTGAAACTGGTATCGTTTATAAAGGGGGTTATAGTGCCAAAAACTAGGTATATAGTTTAATTTCAAAACATCGTTTGATAATTGATGATAATCGTTTGAAAATTTCAAAAATAGTTTAATTAGTACTATGGCTTAATTTAATGGTACAGCGTTTAATTTCTCCAAGAGGGGTTTAGAAATGGCTGACCGTTCACTTATCTAGTGCGTTTATTTATTAGACGAGTAGTTCAATTTCCCGAGATGCGTATAGAATAAGACCTGCTTAATTTTTCTACTGGGTTGAATTATTAGATGAATCGTTTATTTTCCTGCGAGCCGCCTATCCGATCGGTTCATTTTGATTACGATTATTTGCATAAGAAGTGCGAATAATAATGGTGAGTATTAAAAATAAAAAAAGGCACCTTACCGTGGTCGTAGTATTATTATACATTCAAAATAGTAATTCCGCCATTGACAAATATATCAAAAATCAGCAAATCACGTCCCAGGTAATATACATTTGGAAATTAGTAAATCACATCCCAGATAATGCAGTACAAGTCAGGAGGAAGTACTAAATGAAAAATCGCTCTGGCCATGCTCATAATTCCATTCTAGATTTCCTCCGCAAATATGAGTAAACCGCCGACCTCCGCGATTATTTTAAACCGCCATGGAAATTAGCTTGACAGATCCACCGCGAATTTTAAGAAGTCGGACATTCCACGCATGTACAGTCAGCACATCCGTAGCTGGTTTGAAATAGGTTTATTTATTGTGCGATTGCACCGCAGTCATATCGTAGTCGAATATCAGCTAACACGGCATGCAAAAAAGATTGTTAATTTAACACGGTTAGACACGCAGATTTTACTGACTTATATTGAAAAATATCAATTATCAAACATTGGCAGGCTTTTAAATAATAAAATAAACGGAGTTATGGCTGTACCGATACATCACTTAGTCAATATGTACGACATTTCTAAGACTTTCAAATTACGAAAATTTCAAAGATTAGATGCTGGTCTTACCGTGGGCGAAAGTTTTGTCCATTAAAATAGCTATTCCCATTCTGACAAATAAGTTACACTATTTTGCCTTATTACACTATTTTGCCTATACCGTTTTTTTGTCTAATGGTTTGGATTGTTCGTACCTCGAAATGTTCGCCTGTCTACTTGTCGCTGACAGGCGATTTTTTCGTCTGACAGGTAGCAAATAAAACTACCTGTTGCTTGCGACAGGTGGACTAAATTTTACTTCATGTTCAGTAAATTGACCACAATACTCACGTCCACGTCACGTACATTTAATTATTCGTTTTTAAATGCAAGAATTAAGCACGGAATTACCGCAAAAAGCCGCCATTTGCACTGTTTACATTTCGCTCTGTCGTAGGCTACAGTTACTCACACAGTTTAGAAGGAGACAATTTTATATCAATGAATTTCACACCATCTACGCTTGTTTTCATCTGCTTGACACTAGTTTATAGCATTATGGAGTATTATATCTAAATAAATTAAAACGCACCCCCAAGTCACCAGAAATAATTCTACCGTAACGACACCACAGTAAATATAGTAGTGGTTGGAATGGAAATGCACACGGCTCGTTGCTTGGTGTATTTAATCATTTAAAATGTTTTAAACAATTTCCATAAATAAAGGCTATGAATAATTTATAAGACAATTAGACAAAATCAAAAAATCAGGTCGGAAAAATATTTCATATATAGATATAATTTGTAGCGTAAATATAGTCCGGATATGTGAGAAGGGAATTCCAGGTGGCGTTATTTGTCCTTCGCACGCGGTACACGTAAATACGGTGCCATGCACAGGTGTGATTTGTGTTTTGATATTCAATTTATTACGTGTGTGGAGACGTCTTGGGGAACGTCTTTCAGACTGCTGCGTCTTCGAAACGAATCGATGGGGTGGGGGAAGTGTAATGGTGTGGCAAGACTTCACATTTCATCACCGGACCGCCCTACACATTTTCAGGGGTCGCGTTAATGCTGTAGCCTACTGTGATGATGTGTCGTACTTTTGGTTTTGACTCATCTGACTTTGTACCGTTGATTACAGATTAAGCATCCATAAAATGTGTTGTTATTGATGTGTTCCCATTTGAATATTGTTTACAATAAAAAGCAAAATAAATAAGATATGTTTACAGGATCATTTTGTTATATGAAAAACTAAGTGATGCGTTTTCCATGGCACTCAGTATATTTTATCACAGAATTGTATTATACTCATACAGTATCACAGAAATTGGAATCACAGAATCAGTATATAATCATACAGTATCACAGTAATCAGAACCACAGAATCAGTACATAATCAACTAGTATCACAGAATCAGTACATATAATCATATAGTATCACAGAATCAGTACATAATCAACTAGTATCACAGAATCAGTACATATAATCATATAGTATCACAGAACCAGTATATAATCATGCAGTATCAAAGTAATCAGAATCACAAAATCTGTATACATCATATATCACAGTATCAGAACCACAAAATCAGTATATTATTATACAGTATCACAGACTCAGTATCACAGAATCAGTTTATATATTGTCATACAGTATCACAGAATCAGCATATAATCATGCAGTGTATAATTATGACTCATCACTATCATTTGTATCTTGTAAGGTAAATCTTCTGTAATTATGAAACAAAATGAGGCAAGTTAGCTTTGGCATGAAATGTCTATACAAATATCCAGTAAACTAATGAGTGGATGACAGCAAATCATATGGTTGTGCTTTCTGTGTCCAAAATACCACCATCTTCATTTGCCCAATTCGGAGCAGAAATGCAGTAGGACATTAAACCCCATATTATTTCATGTCATTTCCAAAATACCAATCAACCCCGAAATATCGTATCAAAACTATTCCGATATGTTTACAACCAGTGTCTCATAACTGGCACTGCTTTGAAGAAAGTATTTGTAAGACATGCAAGTATAGACAGCACTGGGCAAAGTTTGAAATCTATATTTATAATAATAATTTTTGAAATATTTATACTTAAAGGAGCTAAATCGCTAATATTTTGGACCTAAAAATTGACACAAATGGGTCGTAACGCATAGAATAATGTAATAGGAATATATATAAACTGATTTACATTCAATCGTTTCCATTTTTATTCTAATTTAAAATCAGTTACGTTCGGCGAAATATGTCAGAAGTCTCAATCGAATGAAAATTTCCGGCGTCTGGTTATTCTAGTCTACATTGTATTCATTGCGCGTACTCTCCCGATATGAATATGCTGTCACCGTTTGACATGACTTTTTGAATGTCTAGCCTCGTTCTTCGAGTACCTTGTTAGAATGGGCCTGAAACGCATTATGGTACAAGATTCGTGTACCAATGGTAAAATGTTTATTTTGTCTTAAATATTGGATATCAGAAGCCCATCTGTTCCCGGTATAATCACAACATCATTATTGTTTTAAATTGACAAATAATTCGTGTTTTCAATGTCGAAGATTTTGGAAGATATTGAGTTAGAGACTTAGCTACTTTAAATGAAACTTTACATTATATTGTAAATTCAACAATTTACAATTTAAAGACATTATTTAATCACAATTTTCCCAAAATATTGCTAATCATAACCGGAAATTGCTAATAAATTGCCTAAATTTACCTCATTTGATTGGAAGTTCTGCAAATCATGTTCGAAAAAATATTGAGAACCATGACCGCAATAACATTTGAATAAGTGTTATGATTCCTGATAAATGCTTTAGTAGATACTTCTCAGCTAAGATTTTCGCAAGTCTGTTTAGACCTCCTCATCGTAGATAAGACAAATCTTTGGACTAGAGTCACGCTTAAGTTTTGGACTTATGATTTTCTCTGGCCACATGAAGTTTCACAAATACTGGAATTTTACAGACTGATAGACTGACTTTTATGGCAACAATATTCGCTCAAATTGAAAAAAATGATAAAGTTGATTACCTGAGCATATTTGAGGGTATCTCCAATGAAATCGTTGATCTCTTAGTACTGTTTATATGTAATTTTCTACAGGCTTCTGAAATCAAATTTAAGATTAGTTAAACATATTGTGTTAGTGTTAGAGTGCATTTTAAAGATACATTATGGGAGATTTTAATAGAGAGTTGGTCATTCTTGCTATAACAGTTCAAAAATAGACGATGAAAGAAGAATATATTGAAAATTTCAGTCAAATTACTTTATTCTGAACAAAGTTATCACCATTGTAATTTTTTACTAGAAATAGGAGTCAACTCTCTCTTCACCGT
The DNA here is from genome assembly GCF_932274485.2 of Patella vulgata. NCBI lineage: Eukaryota > Metazoa > Mollusca > Gastropoda > Patellidae > Patella > Patella vulgata. The sequence goes on from NC_065882.2 coordinate 33,020,535, forward strand.
CTCTGAGAATGGCCGATCGTTTGATTGACAGTCGTTAACTCCACCTACATAATCTCAATTATCAAGTAACGTTTTCAATGGCTGTGGTACCGTTAGCCTATTCGGTTTAAGACGGGGTTGCAATTCAATTCGTATCACATTTATTTTTACTACAAATTAAAAATAAGACTTTTAATATATAGATAAGAAGCGGAAACAGTGATCCAATGGGGCTACAATTCAACTGGGGTGATGTTAGCTGCAATGTTTATCAATTTCCATAATTTTTCTGTAAACGCAAGTGACAAAAGAGTGTAGGCCTATAATACCGACATGCAAACTCTCATTTTAACCACAACTAAACATAATATCAAGGCCGTAATATATCGAACTTTCAATCAAATTGACTGACATGCGGCCTCGCTCAACAGCGACCTCGCTTCGTACACTCTATCATTGAGCCTCGATCTTAAATTTCTGCTTATGACGCCATTTAAAAATTTAATCAATCAATGAAATCCTGTTTAAATCCAAGCCATCCGTGGGTCTATAGAGTTGATTTTGTGCTTGTTGTGTATATAAAGATCTAATTTATAATTTCTATGACATCTGAAGCCTAAATAAAGACTTGCAATAATCAGATTTAGCTCTTGCATAATATTTCAAATAACAGCTTTTCTACTTCTACAGATTTAATTTTTTTCATTATTTACAGAACAGACAATACATGTTTTGCTCAACTTCTACTAAAGCTTTATGTTTCAATAGCAATTGTCACAAGTTAAAACCTTAGCCTACACAAAATTATCAAGGGCAATAACCTGGGCAGTAATTATCGGAAATCATTGAAACTCAATACAATTTTTATCTCATGACCTTAAAGGGTGTGTATGATAAATATAAACTTAATCTGATTATGATTTTGTTGTCAATCAATAGACCTTCTTCGTCTGTGTTGTGGTAGAAATACAAAAATCATTCAACAGAGAAATTTGTTTCCAAGAAACTTCTAATTAGCAAAATGCCCTACCACTATAATAAATACATGTAGGTTTATGTTTGTACAAGCTTAAAGCTTATCATGTATGCTCTGGAATACAAAATTGTAAAAGGAACAAGTCGTAGCCATGCAAGATGTGCAAGAGATCGACAGAGAACAAGCTAAAAAAGAGATTTTTTGTACATTCAGGGGCCATAATCCAGGATGATATGGTCCGACATGCGAGACAAATGTCATTAGGGTGTAACAGTGATATATTTGAATTTTTTTTACAATCAAATAAAAATTGTGACCTCTAGAGGGTTAACAAATTAAAACCATGATATTTCGTACAATCAGGATGCATAATCGAGGACGTTATGGTCAGATATGCGCTAATATTGACATTAAATAAAAACAATTTAAATTTCATCAAAAGCGGATACAAACTGTAAGTTTCAGAGGGCCAATAACCTAAAACGCGATTTTCCGTACAATCAGGGGCTATATAATCCCAGAAGTCACTATCCGATATGCACTAATAACTAAAGGAACCAAGATCATTGGTATAGAAACATATAAAGATTTATCAAAATCAGATAAAAATTGTAACATACTTTTATACTATTTGTGTACAAGGAGCAGTCATTTTGTCGGGCAGTTTCAGTCTGATTTTCAGGAGATTGTGACCTAGAGGCACCACAAGCTAAAAACATGAGGGGTCATAACCAAATGGAACCAATATTTTGGGGTTATACACATACATTTCATGTTTTATCCAAATCAGATAAAAAAAAACACTTTTACACAATTTGCATACACAGAGACAGTGTCCATTTCGTCAGGTAGTATCAGTCTGATTTCAAGAAATTTGAATGGAACTACCATTAGGATGTAAAGGTGATATAATATATTTAAATGGTTTTTAAAATTGAATACAAAGTGATTTTTCGAACAATCAGGAAGATGCAATACGATATGCGCAAACAAAGAACCAAGATCTTTGGGTTATAAACATACATTTCACGTTTCATAATGAAGAGCGGCCATTTTATCAGACAGCTTTGGTTTGATTTTCACAAAATTCAAACTCAACTGTAATTGGGTGTAACGGTGATATGTTTAAACAATTTTTGAAGTAGGACAAAAATTGTGATCTCTAGAGGTACCACAAGCTAACAATGGTAATATGTTTGAACGATATTTGAAGTCCTATAAAAGTGTGACCTTTCGCGAGACCACAAGCTAAAAACAATATTTTCCATACACCAAGTGGTAAATGTCCAGGTAATCCATACTGCCTTGCTTAATAATTGCAAGGAACCAAGATCTTTTCGTTATAAAATTTCCAATATTAGACCAAGGTTGCATCTTTACTGCAATGCAATGGCGACAAAAAATGGCCTTAGAGTGAGTCAATATCGCCATAAGCGTGGTGGAAACGCCAGATATCGTGCTGTGGTCTCCATGGGTGCCAATGAGTGCAGAGTCATAGGGTCTGTTTTGAGCGATTTTACCTGGAGAGCTGTGATACTGCAGTGGGGAAGCAAATGTTGTGAGACAAATGTGCGAACATCTCCATGAACGTACGTAGTACATGCACAAAATACCACAATAATACAGGATATGATAATAATAGTTAATACCATTCTTCAGACCAAATAGTCATTTTTAACTGAAAACCGTTATGTTTCTGTGTTAAAAAGACCCTCAAAATGCGATTTCCAAGCAAGTGATTTCGTGTAAAACACAAGTTACCACTTACGTACCTTGGTTATGTAACCCGTAACCCTCAGCTCTCGCACTAGGGGATGATATGTGAGGGACGGATTAACTAACAAAACGAGTTCTGGTCGATTAACTAACTACAGATTCTGGTCGGGTTGACAAAGAGCCACACCTATAAATATAAACACAAAGAACTATGAATATATGATGAATTTGAAGTTTAATAACTTGTCGAAGACAGAACTGTTAAAGTTCTAAATACAATATATGCAACATAGACATAGTACAATGTTATAAAATTTACACATTAACCCATAAACAACAGCATCAATAGTTAACCAGGGAGTATATCCCATAAGACTACAAAGAGATTACTTTACCATGGATTTTCTAACAATAGGCCATACACAAGTCACTGGGCTGATTAATGTGGCCATTTGTTCTCAACCAAGGGAGTGAACAACATTACCAGTGCACAGGACTGGGGCACTAAGGGGTTAATGTGTAACAAGTTGAGTTGTCAAAATTGCAATAGTACATTGTAGGTAAGGGTTAAACATGGGTAAGAATAACATTTCTCTAATCCCCTGTAACAATATTGCAATACAATGTCAACAAAATATTGGAACATGTACATGTATACAAAGCAATTGAAAAATAAAACCAAGTTCAAGAATTCCCACACGGTGACTACTCAATCATAATAACATAATTTGAGTACAAAGATTTAAGGGAAATCACCCGAATGTGATTTAAAATAACACTTCTATATTTGTATGACAGAAGAAATTGAATAATAACAAGTAATTGTCAAAGGCCTTATCGACACAATGTAAACAAACCAGTATGCGGTCAGAAAGTATCCACCGGAAACCTCGCACTGAAAGCCTTGTTTTGACTTTATGTAAATACGAGCGTGGAAGGCAGGAGTTTTTCGCGGGAATTTCATGACGACAATGCTGGCAATGAGAAAGTGTGGAGGGGACTGTGCGTTTTAAGAAATTGCCATTATTTAAAGATACATTATGGGAGATAAGATAAAGAGATGGCAGTTCTCGCTATAATAGTTAAAAACTAGATAGTGTAAAGGTAATTTGCTGAAAATTTCAGTCAAATTGATCCACTATGAGCCGAGAAAGAAGCCGGTGAAATTTTTGCATAGTCTCGGTTATCATTACTAAAATCATTAATATAAACAGCATAGTCTCGATTATCCACTTTTTCTGATTTAATTATCTTTGGCCGTTAGCGGCATATAGGAATCTAATCCAGCCTACATCGAAGGCTAGCCTTGACATCGAGAGTTTATTATGGTCTGGATAAGTTAATTAATGTCTAATTGATAATTTAGATAACATTTCAGGCCTAAAGAAAGACTTGTAATAAGCAGATTTTGCTCTTGCATAATGCATGTGTAATAAAGCACACATATTTAAACAATTTCAATTTAGATCTACAGATATTAAAACTACAACTCACCTATAAATATAAACACAAAGAGCTATGAATATATGATGAATTTGAAGTTTAATAACTTGTCGAAGACAGAACGTCCAAGTGATACTATGCTCCCGAATGGCGACCTAGATTCCCAAGATGCAATTTGGGTAGAATCCAAACTTTGGACATGGACTTAACCTAGTTTATCTGAATTCCGGCAATGGATTTTTTTATAATCAGAGAAAGCATAGAATTAAATCACTTCATTCAACTAGTAGACATCTGAATTTTTGTATAATTTTTGTATATAGCAGGAATATTACAGTATTACAAATAAACCATACTATACACGTATGTACAAACATGTGGATGGTTACAGTTACAACTTCCAAATTTGCTCCAAAATTTTGAAGGGCATATTTGACACATTTTTCAATTAAGGGCGTTGAGCAGTCTAAAATGCACATTTTAAAGCTAGCACTGTAACTTTTGTTGATAAGATATGACATCTTTTGTTACATGGGGGTGATAAACTACATTTTAATCACCAAAACAATACCAATTTTTTTTTACCATCTATGTTCTAAACTTGGCCCAAAAGTATGATAACAAGCCAATGGTGAGGCTGATGTCCCCCGCCGAAATCCCAAAATAAATAGAGGACACATATTGGTTAATCGCACATTTTTCAAAAGTATCAAGCAATCAAACTGATTATCAACTTTTCACTAAGTTTCATCACTCTATATCAGACAGAATCAAAGTTATCTTGTCCCAAAGCATCAACCAATGAAATTGCTTAGCTTTGCTTAGCTTTAGCTTGAAATGTTAATCATTGAACTCAGTCAAGACATTCACCTAATGAACATCTACGTCAAGTTAAAACATTGTACCTCAATTAAAAGCAGTGTTGTTATGTTCCAAAGTCTTGACCAATCAAATTGCTTATTGCTCTTTAGCCTAAGTAGAAAATTCTCATCATCGAACTTAATCAAGGTAATGATATGATGAATCTATCCACGGAGTTTCATCACTCTCACTTAATTATAACCAATGTTATCGTGCCCAAAGCATCAACCAATCAGATTGCTTATTTCTGCTTACCGTAAGCAGACAATATTTATCAAGGAACTCCATCAAGGCATTCACCTAATGAACGCCTACACAAGTTTGAACATTCTACCTCAATTAGAAGGAGAGTTATTGTGGTCCAAAGTCTCAACCAATCAAATTGCTTAATTATCGAACTTAGTCAAGGCATTGATATAATAAAACTATACACCAAATTTCATCACTCTCACTAAATTTGCACCATCGAACTTAGTCAAGGTAATGATATAATGAATTTATATTAGGAGTTTCATCACTCTCAATTAATTAGAACTAAAGTTATCGGGTCCCAAAGCATCAAACAATCAAATTGCTTATCTCTGCTTACCCTAAGCAGAAAATTGACCTAATAAACACCTACACCAAGTTTGAACATTCTAGCTCATTTAGAAGGAGAGTTATTGTTTTCCAAAAAGTGTGACGGACAGACGGACGAACCCATTTTAATAGTCCCATGCTTTCTTTGGAAGGCGAGGGACAATAAAGAGGGTCGATGAGAACAAAAGTCAAATTTTCTCAGTTATACCTGCATGAATTTTCATTAAATTTGGCATGAACAATGCTAATTGCAAGTCCCAAAAAAACCCCAAAACACTGGACAATTTTGGGCTATACACTGCGGTTTGTCAGGTATTGATGGAAACGCCAAAAAACGATGAGTAGATATAATGATAATCCCCCCAGTAGATCGAAAGTAGAGGTTATAAGTGACATTTCGACACCAAAAACGTAAAATATCACATCAAAGTCTTTTAAAATCTTTGTTCATTATTTACCTTCAAACGAGATTTTGTGATTTCGGTTGATTTGTTGAATACGTCCCCAACAAGTTCTAAAATACAACCACTGTAAAACTTGTATTGTTTAATAAGGGGTTTTTAGCACTAAAAACTATGCATATAGTTTAAATTCAAAACATCGTTTGATATCGATAAAAATCGTGTGGAAATTACAAAAATCGTTTAATTAGTACTATAGTTTAATTTACTGGTACACCGTTTATTTTCTCCGAGAGGTGTTTAGAAATGGCCGAAGCGTTGACTTATCTAATGCGTTTATTTATTAGACAAGCAGTCCAATTTCCCGAGAGGCGTTTAAAAATCAACACCTGTTAATTTATCTACTATGTTTAACTATTAGATGAATAGTTTATTTTCCCGCGAGCCGTTTATCAGATCGGTTCATTTTGATTACGATTATTTGCATGTGAAGTGCGAATAAAAATGGTGAATATAAAAAAAAGCAAACCCATAGATGCTCGCTTTACCATGGTCTAGGGCTCGAATTAGCGGGCGAAATAGGTAACAGGCATCGATATCAATGGTAAACAAAGCATTTTCTAAACAACACAACACGTGTTCGCATTGTGAGCTTCGAAAGGAAAACTGAAAATTAAACAAGTTGTGAAAAGTAAAACATGTATTAATATTTTGTTTTTCGACTTTCTCTGTTTTGGCTGTGACAATGTTTAATAGTTTCAATGATAAACATTGTATTTGATGTCAACAGGAAATACAATTCTTTAGAATAAAGCGAAGGAATCAAATCATAAATCTCCGTTACAACCTCTGGCTTCGTCCAGAAATAACAGCCAATCAAAAGCTGCGATAACCAATATGGCGGCGGATACGATAATTTTCATGTATTTCTGTCTTAAGAATAGACAAAGTACTGAATTGGTCCTCTTTCTTTGAAATAATTTAATAATAAAAAGAATAATAAACATAAAACTTGTGATTGAAAGGTGTACATTGTAGTGTCAACATGGTACAGTCAATAAAGAACAACATGTGTGACGAGTGAAAATAGCGTTGGCGTACATTTCTGTAGACGGATGGAGATATTAAAACAATTGTTATCAGAATGATTACAACATGTATTTAGAATGTGTTGATAGGTATAATGCCGGGTTGATAATTAAATCTACGTCAATATTATTAGTTTCACTAATCTAAACACATAAATGTAAAACAAAGAAGGTAAGTGAGTGGTGTGTCAAAACAATAATTTCATACATTGTCGTACTACGTACCCGGTAACAATATGACTATCCTATTGTGAAAGGTGCTAAAACAATCACACAATAGACCCAGGACTAGTAATTAAATGTATTTAGGCACGAAAGGGTATAAATATTGATATATTTGATAGAGGGGTATCACAAATCTTATTTGTATTGCTAAAGTCAAGTCTGTCTTAGTAGCCTACTAGTATATGTAATTTATTATCACAGTAATTTTGATACCAGTAAGAGTATGATGACATACTGAAATAAATATATGTGTGAAGCTAAACGATGTTTAGCATATTGACTGTGTAACGACTTGGTAAGATTGGTTGCAGCAATGCATGAAATATGACCTCTCCTTCAAGTCTCCCTATGTCTCCCTCACTTCTCCCTATTCTGTCTGTAGGGAGAAGTCACTTCTCCCTAAAATTTGTCCCTAGTTTGAGCCCTGCCGTGGTCCTAATATTATTATCCATTCAAAATAGTAATTCCGCCATTGACAAATACATCAAAAATCGGTAAATCACGTCCGAGGTAATTATACATTTGGAAATCCGTAAATCACATCCCATTTGTTCGTTCGTTCGTTCCTGGAGTTTTACGTCCAGTTCCACCTGAGGTGATATCGTAGACAAGTCACACACATCCCAGGTATCTTCTTTAAATCACAAATGAATTAACTTCCACCTGTAGACATCACAGGAAGAGATCGAAGTCAACCCCGCAATGTAATGTTGAACAACGATAATCTTGTGAGACTTCTCACTGGCGCCAAAATCTCTATAGCCAAGCTGTCGCCCATTTTCATGCAGGTCAAACAGTATCAACAGGAAATATGCTTCAATGAATACTGCCTTGATGTTACGTAAACACTTGACTGCAGTACAACGATTTTTGTTATACCCGAATCAAATCATATTGTATTAAATCAAAGGTACATTATCACTACCCCAATATATGTACCCGTATGGTATTACAAAAATAATTTGTTGGGCAGGTCATAACGCGGATTGGGCAACGGTGTTAAAAACAATATACTAAAAGGGAAAAGAAAAAAAAAAGCGAGGCCCTTCTCTACCGAAAAGCCTCAGCATGCCAGATAAGTTTAAGGCCATACACAATCAAAAGTATAATTTTAAAAAAAAAAAACAACAATACTGTATTTAATAATATTCACGGACTTGAAATAATTCACGTGTATTACAACCCATATATAATTAACGAGAATTTTATATTCTTGACTAGTATTTGATATACTTCGCAAGTATGTCACCTGTCCGAGTCTGAAACTCGAGCCATTTTTATTTGAGTCCAAAATGTAAGTCCAAAATGACAGGGGACCGAAATGACATGTAATGAATACACCATGCGTAAATGTAATTTTCAATTGCATGAAGGGGATCACGTGGCTAAGTGGGTAAGACGCTAGCTCGCTAGCCTGGAGGTCGGGTGTTCGATCCCTGCATTGGCCGAGAAAGTTCATCCAGATTTTCCGGCGTGGTTCTCCCTTGTCAGTGATGCAGGACGGAGGGGCTGACAAGGAAAGCTGTCTAGTCGTTCGGATGGGACGAAAAACCGAGGTCCCGTGCACGCGAATGTAAAAGTTGGAATTCGATATAAGAGTAGGCCGTAGTGCCGCTGTCCGGGCAAAATTTCCCTCATAGCACACTGTATGGCGTATGCCCGTCTTCATTAGCCCAGGTTAGGAGCAGAACAGTAGGACGTTAAACTCCATTTCATTTCATTTCATTTCATTTCATTTCTCAACTGCATGAAAATTCTTAAACAAAAACATAAAAAAATCTCAAGTAATTACGCATTGTTTGGATTGCTTCATTTAATTAGCTAAGTGAGAGTTTGGTTGTATTTACATACGTAATTCAATTTTAAATAAAATGTTAAACACTTAATTAATTGCTATGGATTAATAAAAAAATGATTCACTGAGTGAGATGTATGAAACTTTATATACCGGTAACAATTATGGAGATTCTTGTATATATGATGTAATAAAAACATTATAGTCATTGATAAAAAAAAATCAGTTCCCGAGAAAAGTATGACAATTGTTTAACAACCAATGGTTTTCTCAAATTAGTTTAAAATTAATACAGACATAAATCATTAAATGGTTATAAAGTTGTGATACCTGACCAAAAGTTGTTACATGCATGTTTTTCTTGATAAAATATGAAAATTAAAATGAAAAAGACTGAGAATAAGCTTACGGTCACATACATGTATAATTGTGTTAACTCGTCCACATAAATCCGAATTTATATCATTGCACCTAGAATTCCGTATAAGAATCAGCTTAGAATACCAAAATGCGAATCGTAACACATTGTGGTCTAAACTGTCATAAAATAAATGATAAATCAATGGAACCTGTTAGAAGTTGGTAATGTTGGTTTATTTAAGGCGCCACGTAGTCTTAACAATTGAATACAACACGTCTCGTAAAATCGGCTACGTGCAAATGTATTCTTTGATCTCATATCACAGGGCAATTCTGTGACCCACCTGCATGAGGCTAAAAACATTACAAGTTATGCCATGATAATTTCGTTGCACTTCTTGCGAACCGACGAATCGGATATATTTAAGTGTTTGAGATCGCTTTATTTAACGCCCCCTTCCACCGAGGTGATATCGCAGACAATAACATGTTATGTATACATGGTGCAATATTTTACATTGTGATTAGTTAAAACAGGGATTAAATAATTATTAGATATTTATATATACTATTCAAAAAAAGTAGGGGATATTTGATTTTGGGGGCATAATACTAAAATATGCAAATGACTACGAAAAAGGTCACTATAGAACCTAACAGAAGAAACATTTCCAGTTACATGTGATGCCCAAACGCACCAATAGCTACCGCATGGAATGCAGGTGATGCTTGAGATCATCATGGGGGTCCAACCCAAGATTTGCACGACTCTGACTTTGAATGTTACAGTCATTGTGGCATTGAATTCCAGGGTGGAAACATCAGTTTAATTGTTTTAGTGACCAGAAAACAAATTTTGATATGCGTCGGCTTACCCAAAATGAAAGGTTACGTGCCCTTGGCATGCTACAGATCGGCACAACACAGGCGGTTGTGGCGCGGACGATGAATGTTTCTCAGTCTGTCATAAGCAGGCTATGGTCCAGATACCGTGATACACAATCTGTACAGGACAGACCACGCTCAGGTCGACCAAGGGCGACAACTCAAGCCCAGGATCGATTTATCCGTACCTTGGCCTTGAGAAATCGTGTCATCACAGCAAATCAGATCAGCGCTCGTCTTCAAACAGACACTGGTGTGAGAGTGAGTGGCCAGACGATTCGGAATCGACTGCATAGGGGTCACCTTCGCGCCCGACGTCCTCGCGTGATCCCTTGTTTGAGAGATCATCACCTTCAGGCAAGACGTCGTTGGTGTAGGGATCGTCAACACTGGGATAATCGACGCTGGAGCAATGTGATGTTTTCAGATGAGTCAAGGTTCACTGTTGATTTTTTGGACAGACGTAGGAGGGTGTGGCGTCGTCGAAACGAGCGCTTCCAAGACGTTAACGTCATCAGACATGATCGATTTGGGGGTGGTTCTGTTATGGTGTGGGGAGGCATCACTGTTGCTGGAAGAACGGCTTTACATGTTGTTGCAGGGCGTGTTACAGGCCAGTACTACCGGGACAACATCTTGGCAGTCCATGTTGTGCCGTTCGCACGACGTCATGGCCGCCGTTTCATCTTCCGGGATGACAACGCAAGATGTCACAGGGCCAGGATCGTTACAGGTTACCTCCAACAACAGAACATCACCACATTACCTTGGCCAGCACTGAGTCCCGACCTCTCCCCCATCGAGCATGTCTGGGACATGCTTGGACAGAGGTTACGTCAACGTCAACAACGTCCTGCCAATGTCCAAGAACTTGCTGCTGCATTGCAACAGGAATGGGACAATCTGGACCAAAATGACCTTAGACGTCTCATTAGGAGTATGCCACGTCGGATCAATGCTTGTTTGGCAAACAGAGGAGGATTTACCTGTTACTGACTTGGTTGTGATGCTGTGGTAACTTTGCTGTTTGACCCCGGGTATCATTTTACCCTTATAATGGTCAGTCTGTGCCTTACTTAGTCTAACGATCATTTGGAATAAATCGATGAATGTGAACTTCATTTCATTTTGTCATTTGTTTCTTCGTCAGTTTCATTAGGTGACTTTAATAACACTTAAAAATCAAATATCCCCTATTTTTTTGGATAGTATATATACACAGTAAAAAAGGTATTGAGATTCGTCTTTTAACTACGATTATCATATTAGTCATTAATCACCTCTGAATCTATATCCCCATACACATTTATTACAGAAAGGGTCTGTGTATACAAGTCATTGTGAGCGATTCACTTTTTAGTCATCCGATGGTTATTTTGAAAATACATGTACAATACAAAGTCATAAATGTCCGCTGTGACAGTAAAGATTAATTATTTGATTGGTCGAATGCTATTGTTTCATTAATTCCCACCTGTGGCCATCTGTCTGGGTACTATATGCAACCATGTTTTTGAATACACATTCCGTTATTACAGTATGGATTAATGCTTTGATTGCTAAAATGCTATTGTTTTATCACTTCCCACCTGTGATTGTTTTTAGTTATAAATCCGTTTCGGGGATTTTGATTTTGAGTTAGTACCCAACTTGACAAAAATATAACCCTGCTGTCCAATCCCCGTTATGTGACCTCCCCGACACACATTATTTTTTTTATACCATACATGTACACATATACTCAGCCAAATTAAAAACTTGACACTCAGGATTTTTGGGACTAGATTTTTAATATTTGGTTTAAGGCAACTATTTTAGTGTTATGTTGTGCACAGACGTCCTTGACATTGATAACGTTCGTGATGTCACAGTACCCCCCAAAATGGCCTCCTCTAGCGTCTCGTACTGCCACACAACGTCTTCTCATGGATCTCAGAACATTAGTAAACACTACCCGAGGAAGACGTCGCCACTGCTCAGCAAGAGCATGTTGAAGGTCCTGCAACGTCAGTGGTGGATTCACTTGCTGACTAACACATCGACCCAGTTCGTCCCAGATGTGTTCAATAGGTTTAAGGTCGGGGCTAAGTGACGGCCAATCCAGGACTTGGACACCGGCATTTCTTAAAAGATTCTGGGTAGCAATTGCTGTATGGGGTCGAGCATTGTCTTGTTGAAACCTTAGTCCAGGCCCATGTCTCTGCCTAAACGGAAGAAGAACAGGTTGCAAAATCTGATCCCTGTACTGGACAGCATTTAAGCTCCCTTGGACAACAACAAGAGGAGAACGTCCACGCTGCCGCCACCAAATCGGTCAACTTCTCTGACGCATACTTGAGCGTAACGTTCACCTCGTCTGCGGTACACTCGGGCCCTGCCATCGGCAAATCTCAAAGTGAATCGAGATTCGTCACTAAAGACAACCGAATTCCACTGTCTTTGAGTAAATCTTATGTGTCTTATGGCCCACACAAGTCGGTTACGGCGATGAAGAGGTGTCAATATTGGTCCATTATAGGGCCTCTGAGCTCGAAGACCAGCAGCCTGCAAGCGATTTAGAACAGTTTGTGCAGTTACCCTTCCACCAAACATCTCTCTACTTGTGGAAGTTGCAGTGACAAATCTGTTTCTAAGATGACGTAATCGTATTGCTTGATCTTCCTGGAGTGACGTCACACGTGGCGCTCCCGCCCTTGGGCGGTTGGCAATAGTTCCAGTTTGAAGCACTCTCATTCTAAGATTAATTATTGTCTGGCGTGAACAATTAAAGGCTCTTGCAACAGTGACCACAGACTGACCAGCATAGAGCCTACCTATAGCACATAGACATTCTACATTTGAAAGGCGCTGCATTTTCTAACAAAGATGAAAATAACAATTTTAATTTGTTTTTCCAGTTCAAGTTACGTGTGCGTGTTCAGTTTAAGCAAACTTGCATCGATTGACCTCACGAGTTTGTGTTTGCACGTGTTTTTCAGGTTTTTCATCTTTATATGCTCAAAAGTCATCTTTACAATTTTATGAAATTAAAGACTTCTTACTACTTACTATCGTTAGAAACACTTTAAAATTTATTTGACTAACCAGAAAAAAAAAATTGTTGAAATTCATCAGTGTCAAGTTTTTAAGAGTCATTCCATGAGAAAACCATGCAAAATCATGCAGAATCGGGAAGATGGGGGGTCGGCAGATCCAGTTCATCTCCGGGGGATTTTATGGACTCCCACTGACTACTTCACAGCCAGAAGGGCCGATTTCAAAATTTCACCGTTATTGAGGAACAGCCTCTGGGTGATTTTTGGCCAATTTTGCCATTTTTCAGGTCATTTTTGGTCAATTTTCAGCCACCTTTGTGGCGAATCTAGGGTTTGGATGAAAATGGTGGTGATTGGTGATGTTAGTGGGGGTCTTCCTGTGCCCCAGTATGAAGACCATGAAGTCGCATCTATTCTCTGGGAGCAATGATCAGCAAAATTGTAAGATATGGTGAATAAAACAGAAAATATACACCAGCGAAGATTAGCTCTATTTTCTATGATGCGGGGGTAGGTCAAAATATCGAAATGGTTTTATGCACAGCTCGACTCCCTCTATCGATATAAGAAATAAAATCTCTGTCGCCTCTCTTCAATCAATGCAAAATCATAAGTCAAAGTTGGTGAATTTTCCCTATTGTAAATCTCTCATTCTCTATGAAATGGCCAACTACTTTCATTCAGGGTCAGCCAGCTCTCTCCATTTCTTCACCAAATCATTCGCCCGCGCTCACTGGTAGCAGCTTGAAACCCCTTCGAGCAAAACAAGTCTCTTTGATGAGGCTTGGTATCCAATCCAAGATGACTGTGCCCGAAAGCGCACAAAATTGCGGTTTTTCCTCATGTTAGGCCATTAAATGTGGTACATATCCCAGATATGACCAAGAGAATCAATCCATACGATTGAAAAAATGTACTAAGGACATTAAAGCCCACCTTTTACCACATCACATAGCAGTAAGTGATGTGAGAACCGAATGGGAGCCGACTTCTTGAAGCTGCATTAAATGGAATATTCCAAAAGGACGCATGCTGTCACATCTAATAAGGAGAAGCCATACAAAGACCGCGTTGTGTCACTTGGAATCAACTTATTCCTATTGGAACGGCTAAGTGAAATAAAATACTATTGAAAAAAAGAGGGAAGAAATTGTGTCTTTGAAATATCAATGGAAACCTTGTGTGTGTGCTCGACCACAATCAAATTAGAAGAAAACAGTTGTGCTGTGATACTCCAGTTGACTGAGTTGTGCGATGGGTTTCAGAAGTCCTCAAACCAGCTGCATTGAGTCTGATATTGCTGTAATACCTTTTCTAAAGGCCGGCTCTCTGCTTTTTTTTTTTTTTTAACTTTGACACATTAAAAAATTCTTGTTAATTTTAGAATTTTTTTCATCTATTCTATGTATATGCCGGGAATATTATGCTGCCCATAATGAGGAAATGGGTTGTCGAGAGAGCCAAGTTCCTACACCGCCTCAGGGTAGTTCCTCAAATAAAAAATATGTCATAGGGTCAAAAATTCAACTTCATCATATGATCATTTTCGGAGTCCAAAATGGATCTTGCTGGGCCTTTTAAAACTGAATTTGTACATGAAGGACATTTCTATCAGGGGCCACCTCTCAAAATATTCCAATCTGATTAAAATACAGATCTATATTTCGTTTAGTTTTTTATACTTTTGATGACCTACACTACATGAAGATCTGACTGGTTGTTGCGATAGGTCACGTCAGAGGTCATATGAGCGGCAAGTGAGCCTATGACGTCAGACATTTGATTAACCAATCAGCATTAGTGCCTCTAGGGGCTTACCCACAGTTCCGTGCAAAACATGCCTGAAGCTCGCTGTAACAGACCGTTTCATTGGCTAATACCTCACACTATTCAAAACACGTCAATGATAACAACTCTTTCAGATCCTAGTGTAGTAAAGACAAGTAAAACGAAATTTTGAACTATAAAAACGAAACGAAATAGGATCTGTGTTTTAATCAGATTGAAAATATTCTTAATATCAACCCCAACGTTTATGGGCAATTGAAAAATCTCTTGTATCGAGTTATCGGATGATGGATTGACTGGGACCAGTTTCAGAAAATTTTACAAATGTTGCCACCTGCAAATAGTACATTAGAAAATAAGTTTAGTAAATTATTTTATATGGTTTGGTTTTTTCAGGTTTTTGTTGGAACTGGTGACATCTCTCCCACTGCTACATCATCTGCAGTTACTGGTAGTGCTGCTTACATCCATCATCAATCTACTGCTACTACATCATCTGCAGCTATGGGTATTGCAACTACCACGCTGCCTCCTCCGTCTGTAACCACTATTGGTAGCGACACCAGTGACAGTAATGACTACCAATAATAATGATGATTACATGCGAATCTTGAACCAATCCCATTATTCTAATTCAGATTTGTTTTGATGTAGGGTTTCAGCGAATTCTTAGCAACCTTCCTAAAGGTTTTGCATGTAATCTTCATTACCTGAGCTAGGCCTATTATTGGTACTGGTGTCGCTACCAATAGCTGTTAAGAGGCAGCGTGGCAGTTCCAATACCCATAGCTGCAGATGATGTAGTAGCAGTAGATTGATGATGGATGTAAGCAGCATTACCAGTAGCTGCAGATGATGTAGCAGTGGGAGGGATGTCATCAGTTCCAACAGTAACCTGAAACAACCAAACCATATAAAATAATTTACTAAAATTATTTTCTAAGTATTTGCAGGGGTCCCTGATACCAGCCGGTCCATCATTCGGAGACTCGATGCAAGAAAATTTTCAATAGCCCATATACGTTGGGGCTGATTGATATCAACAATATTTCGAGAGGTGGCCCCTGATAGAAATGTCCTTCATATACAAATTTAGTTTTAAAGGGCATGGCAAGATTTATTTTTGGCTCTGAAAATGATCCCATGATGAAGTTTAATTTTTGACCATACGTCATATCATTTATTTGAAGAACTAACCTGAGGTGGTGTAGGAACTTGGCTCTTTTGACAGCCCATTTCCTCATTATGGACAGCATATTGTTTACATCTTTTTGGAATATTCTATTTGAGACCCAGGCGGTAGCGATGGGCAGCACATACCACCTTTCCATCTAGAATCGACTTATCAAGATCAAAAATCCTACTTCGTCAAGAAATCAGCTCCCATTCGGTTCTCAATTCACTTATTGCTATGTAATGTGCTAAAGGACGGGCCTTAATGTCCGTAGTACACTCTTTCAATCTATTAAGTCATTTCATTGCTCATATCTGGGATATGTACCACATTCTATGGCCAAAAATGAAGACAAAACACAATTTTCTGCGGTCTCAGGCGCGGCCATTGGATACCAATCATCATCAAAGAGACTAGTTTTGCTCAAGCTGGTTTCAAGCTGCTACCTGCGAGCGCTGGCGAATGATTTTCTGCGGTCTCGGGCGCGGCCATTGGATACCAATCATCATCAAAGAGACTAGTTTTGCTCGAGCTGGTTTCAAGCTGCTACCTGCGAGCGCTGGCGAATGATTTGGTGAAGAAACGGGGAAAGCTGGCTTACCCAGAATGAAAGTAGTTGGCCATTTCATAGAGAATGAGAGATTACAATAGGGAAAATTCACCAACTTTGACTTATTATTTCGCATTGATTGAAGAGAGGTGACAGAGATTTTATTTTTTATATCTATAGAGTGTGTCGCGCTGTGCATAAAACACTTTCGATATTTTGACCTACCCCCGCATCATAGAAAATAGAGCTAATTTTCGCAGGTTTACTTTTTCGGTTTTAGTCGCCATATGTTACAATTTTGCTGATCATTACTCCCAGAGAATAGATGCGACTTTATGGTCTTCACACATGGGCACAGGAAGACCCCCACAAACATCACCAATCACCACCATTTCCATCCAAAGCCTAGACTCGCTACAATAGGTGGCTGAAAATTGACCAAAAATGACCTGAAAAATGGCAAAATTGGCCAAAAATCACCCAGAGGCTGTTTCTCAATAACGGTGAAATTTTGAGATCGGCCCTCCTGGCTGTGAAGTAGTCTTGAAGAGTCCATAAAATTCCCCCGAGATGAACTTGATCTGCAGAACCCCATCTTCCCACCTTCTGCATGGTTTTCTCGTGGAATGACTCTTAATTTGGCTGAGTATATATTGTAATAGTGATAAATGTACCTTTGGTTTAATGCAATATGTTTTTTTTTGTTCTGACACTATTTGTTCAATGATTATTTATATATTATAAAAGTACACTATATGATTGTGGGATCTGAAAACAAGCCAGGGCTTATATAAATTCATCTCCCGAGGAAATTATTTACAATAAAATATAAATACTTTGTATTAGATTGTAATCATAAATCGCAAATTGGTATAAAATTACAAGGTAAAAGTGTTAACTCTCATTTAATTAATCAAAACGTTATATTGGATATAGTATAAATCAGTTAAATTACGGAATGTAGTAGAAATGTAGTGGGGTTAGCGAAATGATTATCTGATGGTTCATAGCACTGAAAGGGTATGAGAAACAATGGTTGTGCTAGTAGGAGAAAGAAAATATTCTTGCGATGGGCGGCATCTGGCGTGCGATGGTGTTACATGGTTAGCCCTGTGTGACCTGTTTGAAAATGGGCGTCAGCTTGTCTATAGCGACTTTTTGGCACCAGTAAGAAGTCTCACGAGATTATCGTCGTGCAACATTACTTTGCGGGGTTGACTTCTCTGCTTGTGATGTCTACAGGTGGAACTTAATTCATTTGTGACTTAAAGAAGATACATTACCTGGGATGTGTGCTTGTCTGCAATATCACTTCTGTGGAAGCGGACGTTAAAACAACAGGTAGTAGTGGGATGTGTGTGACTTGTCTACGATATCACCTCAGGTGGAATTGGACGTAAAACGAACGAATGAATGGGATGTGATTTACGGCTTCCCAAATGTATAATTACCTAGGACGTGATTTACCGATTTTTTATGTATTTGTCAATAGCGGAATTACTATTTTGAATGGATAATGGATAATAATACTATGACCACGGTAAGGCGAGCATCTATGGGTGTGCTTTTTTTTATATTCACCAAATGTATAATTACCTCGGACGTGATTTACCGATTTTTGATGTATTTGCCAATAGCGGAATTACTATTTTGAATGGATAATGGATAATAATACTATGACCACGGTAAGGCGAGCATCTATGGGTGTGCTTTTTATACGCCCACAATTATGAATAGCAGCAAAATAATAATAGCAGAGAGGAAGAACCACACTATTGGCAATATCTTGAAAGAAAATAATTTGAGAACTTCTGACACTAGTAATAAGCATATTAAGGACAAAATTTCATATGGATGTCAATCTTGTTTACGAAAGTTATGCAAATCATGCGAGACTGGAGTCCAGCCATGGAACTATTTAATTGTTTTTATATTTTACGCCGACATTTATTACTTTAAATCTTCCTAGTGCTAAAATGGAAAATGTGGCCTTTTGACCTCTGGGGTCACAAAGAACAAAGGTGAATTTAGCTAGTTCACATTTTTATTGAAAGTGTGATTACTTTCGATCATTTTCAGCTTATTTTCATGATACAAGAATGACCGCGCATTCACTTTCAGTGCAAATGAACCCATTTGACCTTTGACCCCGAAAATGCACCAACGGCGGACTGATTACCACTCGGCATCGTATTCTATGCAAAATTTTACTCTAGAAAAGTTGGGTCTGGTTTTGTGCCCATTTGATGGACACCCCCCCGCGCTGAGCCTCCAGACTAATATACCAGGTCATGATTTCATGTGTACCATAGTACAAAAAATTCCTGATAAAGATCAGAAAAAATTGAACACAGCAGAAAGTCTGTGGATTCATAGACTTGATTCAGTTTGGCCTAACAGGTTAAATGAGTTAAATCCAGGGGGTTTCAAAATCATTCATAATCATGCATAAGTTTTCCTAACTTGTAAAATTTTACCTAAGTTTTAGTTAAGCTAACCTTTCACGTTATGTATCTAAGTCTATGACGTCATCACTCCCATGATGTCATAACTTCCTATGATGTCATAACTGACTTCCAGTCATTTTGAATTTAGTTCTTCATCCCTGAAGAAGTTAGTATTTTTACTGACGAAACGTTGGATAAAACGATGGTTTTTTGATATTGTATTCTATTAATTATTTTATATCAACTTATCTGAATATCAAATGCATCATTTTGACTCAGTCAAAATTGATCCCATCAAACCGTCTGTATTTGGTTTGTGTTTCCTGTTTCTACTGATTGGAACTTTCACATTTTCATGTGGACGTATTATGCCGTCGCCCCTGTCCGTCCGTCCATCCACAATTGTTTGTGGACTCTCTACAGGTCACAATTCTTATCCGATTTTGACGAAACTTGAAATATAGGTTTATCCTCAAAAGATCTCGGCTGCTTTCGATACTGGCATATATCGGATTGAAACTTCATGGATTATGGCCCCTGATTGTACGAAAAATCACGTTTTTAGCTTGTGGACCCTATAGAGGTCACAATTTTTATCTGATTTTGTTGAAACTTGAAATGTAAGTTTATAACCCAAAGATCTCGGTTCCTCTCGATATTCGCGCATATCGGACCGTAACTTCATGAATTATAGCCCCTGATTGTTTTTAGCTTGTGGACCCTATAGAGGTCATAATTTTTATCCGATTTCAAAAAACGTATTATTTTATCACCGTTACACCCTAAGGACGGCTGAGTTCGAATTTCGTGAAAATCGACCCAAAACTGACAGACAAAATGGCCGCCCTTCGTTCTCAAATAGGGTAAAAATATGGTATATCAAGGTTGTGGACCCTATAGAGGTCACAATTTTTATCCGATTTTGTTGAAACTTGTAATGTAAGTTTATAACCCAAAGATCTCGGTTCCTTTCGATATTCGCGCATATCGGACCGTAACTTCTTGAATTATGGCCCCTGATTGTACGAAAAATCGCGTTTTTAGCTTGTGGACCCTATAGAGGTCATAATTTTTTTCCGATTTAAAAAAACGTATTATTATATCACCGTTACACCCTAAGGACGGCTGATTTCGAATTTCATGAAAATCGACCCAAAACTGACAGACAAAATGGCCGCCCTTCGTTCTCAAATGGTGTAAAAATATGGTATATCAAGGTTGTGGACCCTATAGAGGTCACAATTTTTATCCGATTTTGTTGAAACTTGAAATGTAAGTTTATAACACAAAGATCTCGGTTCCTGTCGATATTTGCACATATCGAATTGTATTTTCCTGAATTATGGCCCTTGATTGTAGGAAAAATCACTTTCTTTTTAGCTTGTTCTCTATCCATCTCTCGAAAATGTGGGCGTATCCTGCCTGGCAGCCGCTGGTCCGGAATTTTAAGGCCAGTCACTAATTTTTTTCCAATTGTCCATGAATCTTGCTTGAATTGTCTCCACTAACTTTCTCATACACAGAGTTATCTTCTAGATGTTACATACATTCTTTAACATAGTCTTCTTTATTCCAGATGACAATATCACCACCTTTATCAGCTTTACCAATGATAATATTAGGGTCATGCTTCAAACTTGATAAGGCTTTCCTCTCTTCGCGAGTTAAATTATCTCGTAATTTATTTTCTGTGTAGTTTTTTATTGTTTGATACTGGTTGGTACAGTGGAGCTCCAGAGCTTCATCCCTTCCACAAGGTGGTGACCATTCACTCTTGATATACAGTGATTTAGGTAAGATTTGCTGTGATGGTTTTTCAAAAAAGAACTCAGAAATTCTTAGTCGTCGATGAAATGCTCTTAAGTCATGAAGTTCTCTAATTTGGTCATATTTACGTGGTACTGGACAGAATGATAGTCCTCTATTGAAAAGTTTTACTTCAGCAGGTTCTAACTGTCTAGAACTTACATTGTAGATGAAATTTTGGGAAACATGTTCTTTGTCTTTTATTTTCTTGAATCTGCGATTTTTCTTCTTTTTCCTCACTGGAACACAACTGTTTGCTGTTGATGTTGTGTAGTTGGCAATCTTCAAAGTGTTTAAAGAGAAGAGTTTTTTCTGATGATTTTGTTGTATGGAATGTTTTTAAAAAAATTTTCTAGTTGTAATTTGAAATCTTCATCGGGCAGTAGCTGTTGTAATCTGACTTTGGCTGAGACTAAATTATTCCTAATGACTCATCACTATCATTTGTATCTTGTAAGGTAAATCTTCTGTAATTATGAAACAAAATGAGGCAAGTTAGCTTTGGCATGAAATGTCTATACAAATATCCAGTAAACTAATGAGTGGATAATAGTACATAATATGGTTGTGCTTATTGTGTCCAAAATATAACCGTCTTCATTTGCCCAATTCGGAGTAGGACATTAAACCCCATAACATTTCATGTCATTTCTAAAATACCAATCAACCCCCGAAATATATCAAAACTATTCCAATATGTTTACAACCACTGTCTCAACTGGCACTGCTTTGAAGAAAGTATTTGTAAGAAATGCAAGTATAGACCGCAGTGGGCAAATTTTGAAATCTATATTTATAATAATAATAAAATAAAACCAAGTACGAACAATCCAAACCATTAGACAAAATTCGAAGTCCTTAAAAAATAGGTATAGGCAAAATAGTGTAATAAAGCAAAATTGAAATATTTATACTTAAATAAAACTTTGCATTATATTGTAAATTCAACAGGTAGACATCATTTAATCACAATTTTCCCAAAATATTGCTAATCAAATTCAACAGGGAGACATCATTTAATCTTTATTTTCCCAAAATATTGCTAATCAAAACTGGAAATTGCTAATCAATTGCCTAAATTTACCTCATTTGATCGGCAGTTCTGCAAATCATGTTCGAAAAAATATTGAGAACCATGGCCGCAATAACATTTGAATATGTGTTATGATTCCTAATAAATGCTTTGGATACTTCTCAGCTAAGATTTTCGCAAGTCTGTTTAGATCTCCTCATCGTAGATAAGACAAATCTTTGGACTAGAGTCACACTTAAGTTTTGGACTTATGATTTACTCTGGCCCAATGAAGTTTCACAAATATTGGAATTTTACAGACTGATGGACTGACTTTTATGGCAACAATATTCTCTCAAATTGAAAATATGAAAAAGTTGATTACCTGAGCATATTTGAGGGTATCTCCAATGAAATCGTTGATCTCTTAGTACTGTTTATATGTAATTTTCTACAGGCTTCTGAAATCAAATTTAAGATTAGTTAAACATGTGTTAGTGTTTTAGGGTGCATGATAAATATAAACTTAATCAGATGATGATTTTGTTGACAATCAATAGGCCAATAACCTAAAACGCGATTTTTCGCACAATCAGGGGCTATAATCCCAGAAGTCACAATCCGATATGCACTAATAACTAAAGGAACCAAGATTATTGGTATAGAAACATATAAAGATTTATCAAAATCAGATAAAAATTGTAACATACTTTTATACTATTTGTGTACAAGGAGCAGCCATTTTGTCGGGCAGTTTCGGTCTGATTTCACGAAATTGTGACCTACATGTAGAGGCACCACAAGCTAAAAACATGATTTGTTTGTACAATCAGGGGACGGGTCATAACCAAATGGAACCAATATTTTGGGGTTATACACATACATTTCATGTTTTATCAAAATCGGATAAAAAAAATACTTTTACACAATTTGCATACACAGAGACAGTGTCCATTCCGGCAGGTAGTAAGTATATCAGTCCGATTTTCAAGAAATTTGAATGGAACTACCATTAGAATGTAAAGGTGATATAATATATTTAAATGTTTTTTAAAATTGAATACAAAAGTGATTTTTCGAACAATCAGGAAGATGCAATACAATTTGCGCAAGCAAGGAACCAAGATCTTTGGGTTATGCAGGACAGGACTTGACGAATATAACTGATTAAAAATTACAGAGTGAATGTAAATCAGTTTATATATATACGTCCATATTACATTTACATGTGCTTTTTGAATCAATTTCAACCATTTTAAGGTTTCAAAACACAGATTTACCTCCTTTAAAACTTGTTTATTGTTGGGGTTTTTTCCATTTTAATTAAGTTAATTTTTGCACGAGGGAAATTCTGACCGAACAGCGATGCTACAGTCTTCTCTTATATCTAACCCTAAAGTAACAGAAGTTCTTTTACGTGCACGCCAATGTGCACACGGGACATCTGTCCTACACTACTGACAATACGAAACCACGCCAGAGGAGCTTTTTTGGGTCAACACCAGGAAAGAACCCGAAATCTCCAGAATGGAAAGCCAGCGTCTTACTAGCTGAGCCACCGCAGATTTTGAAATCCCATAAAATATAAACATACATTTCAAGTTTCATTTTATCAGACAGCTTTGGTTTGATTTTCACAAAATTCAAACTCAACTGTAATTGGGTGTAAGGGTGATATGTTTAAACAATTTATGAAGTAGGACAAAAATCGTGATCTCTAGAGGTACCACAAGCTAAAAATGGTAATATGTTTGAACGATATTTGAAGTCCTATAAAATTGTGACCTTTAGAGAGACCACAAGCTAAAAACAAGATTTTCCATTCCCATACTGCCTTGCTTAATTATCGCAAGGAACCAAGATCTTTTCGTTATAAACATAAATAATTTCCAGTTTCCTCAAAATCGGATAGAAATTGTGATTCGTTTAATAAGGGGCCATTATTCGGATTCCACAAGTTATGGACCGATAATGCCAATATTAGACCAAGGTTGCATCCTTACTGCAATGCAACGGCGACAAAAAATGGCCCCAGAGCGAGTCAATATCGCCAGAAATCGTGCTGTAGTCTCCATGGATGCCAATGAATGCTGAGTCACAACGTCTGTTTTGAGCGATTTTACCTGGAGAGCTGTGATACCACAGTGGGGAAGCGAATGTCGTGAGACAAATGTGCGAACATCTCCATGAACGTAGTACATGCACAAAATACCAAAATAATACAGGATATATATGATAATAATAGTTAATACCAAATAGTCATTTTTAACTGAAAACCGGTATGTTTCCGTGTTAAAAAAGACCCTCAAAATACGATTTCCAAGCAAGTGATTTCCTGTTAAACGCGAGTACCTTGGTTACAACTTCCAAACTTGCTCTAAAATTTTGAAGGGCATTTTTGACACCATATAACACCGTACGTACGACTTTCAGGGAATGTAGCTCGTCAAAGTGTGTTCTCTAAGTATCAGAAATGAATACAGATTCTTGGAATGGATCTTCAACACTTTATTTCAGGAGCAAATAATTAACAGCAACAATTTAACAACTTATAATTTCATATATATCGGACCTCCAACTAGTATGTTCCCTAAGCTGGTCTCTCCAACTAATGTCATCATCTAACATACATTTGTCTATTTATACAAATCAGTTACTTAGAAAGTGTTGACATAAACATATAATTATTGAAGGATTAAGATTTAAGGCATTTAAAACAATAGTTAGATGAGACTTAACAGATCAACCACTTTAGTTGCCAGCCTGTCATAATTTGACTGAAAAGAGGGTTGATGAGAACAAAAGTCAAATTTTCTCAGTTATACCTGCATGGATTTTCATTAAATTTGGTATGGACAATGAAAAATGCTAATTGCAAGTCCAAAAAAAAATACTGGACAATTTTGGGCTATAGACTGCGGTTTGTCAGGTATTCATGGAAATGCCAAAAAACGATGAGTTTTCTAAAAATTTCTTGGAAATTCTGTTAGTACCATACATGCCAAATAGATTTAATGATAATCCCCCCATTAGATCGAAAGTAGAGGTTATAAGCGACATTTTGACACCAAAAACGTAAAATATCAACGCAAAGTCTTTTAAAATCTTTGTTCATTATTTACCTTCAAACAATATTTTGTGATTTTCGGTCGATTGGTTGAATATACGTCCACAACAAGTTCTAAAATACAACAATTCGGACGTTAAAGTAAATATTTACTTCAGTGCACTACTCTCCCAGACAGCACACCATATTTGGCCCAGATCTGGCAACATGGGGCAAAATGATTGGGCCGGATATGGCATGCCACATCTGGCAGACATGGGCCAGACGTGGCCCAATCAGAGCCAGATCTGGCCCAGATTCGCTAATGCACACGCTTGCCTTGCATGGCCCAGATCTGGCACACAGCTGGCAGGCTTTGGCAAAGATATGGCATGCCATGTGTGGGCCAAAGATGGCACAATTGGCCCTTGTCTGGGCCATCACTGGCCCAAATGTGGCCCACAGATGAAATTCATACCATGCCAGTTGTGGGCCAAATAGGGCAACCCGTTATTCCCTGTCCTATTCCTCCTTCGTAAACCGAGGGGCATGGCCATGGTCTAGTGGTTTAACCCTTTCAATGCTAGACGTAAATCCACTGCCTGTGCTAGACCCTTTTTTGAGGAAAAAAGGGAGGTTGGAACTGAATGCCAAGCAGTACTTATGGAAGCTTTTATGAAAAATCTTTTTGTCTGTTGGGTTGGGCTAAGAGGAAAAAATAGAATTTTGGAAATTTGCACAATAAAAGATATTGTTATTTTCACTGGATTTTGATAAAGATATATAAAATGAACAAAAATATCAATAGCAGCCATGAGCAATGCCGCCACGAACACGCGCATCACGTCTCCCACTGCCATGACCATGTGAGGATTGCAATACCTTGTTTTTACTTTCACTTTCACTTTCATCCCCAAGTCCTATATCATTATCAATATAGTCAGTCAATAGATCTACACGTTCGGGACTCAGGAATTGCCTACGTCTTTTACGATCCAGCAGGTCAGCATTATTATCAACATCAGAATTATTGTCAGAATCTACTGCAGACACAGGGCTATCGTGTTCACATTGGGCTTGTTCATCATGCACGGGAGACATAGCTAGCCATGGGCGAAACGCCGCGCAACAAATCACACACTTCATAATACCAATCACTGTCCTGACTACTATCATTATCAAGTAACTGGAAACGAATTATGTGTATCACCCGCCTCGAAATTGTCCACGTGTTGGTGAGCAAGACGTCATTCACGACTTCGTCGAGAGTGCATCGTCAACATTGTCACTATGCACTCCGCCATTTTACGGTTTGCCGCTTTGAAACACGTGGAAATATGTTCTAGTGTATAGAAAATACAATAGATGGCACTTGCAGTTACGGTACTAATTTTAGCGAGGGCTTTACTGAGTACACGGTAATACCGGGTACGTGCATTTTACCGACATTTTATAATACCCGGTACTACCGGGTATACGCAGTGAAAGGGTTAACACTTGCTCGTGAAATTAAAAGGTCTGTCCTCCAGTCAAGTGGCGTGGTTGCGAATCTCTGCTTGCATGTGACAAGAACTGAAGGAGTAGGGTAGCCTGTCCAACTTCGTCAGTTATCTCTGGGAACTATATTGAAATAGGGTTGAACCATATGTTAGTCCCAAAATGATAGTAGAAATTAAGGATATCTTGCATGCAGCACAAACAACATACATTAACAACAAAAGCAAAATCTTAAATAATAGATTTATTCATCCATATAACACAGCACAGTTTTATGGATAACAGTCACTATATTATATACACACAACGTTTCGACAAGATTTCACTGTTCGTTATAAGGCATACAAATTATCCATGTCAATATCATTCTCCCCTTTTTCATTCTGCAGCTATCTCCTCCTCCTCTTTCCCGTGTATTTGTTCTTCCCCCATTCAACCATTTTGTTTACAACATTTTTGAAATTATTTTCCATTGCATCCTTGTGGTGAAGTTATTTATCACATCTGCAATAAATGCAAAAAATGTACATAAAAAATATGTTTTTCCTTCTTTATATCAAGCATGGCCAAGGGGTCTGTCAATGCAAGTACCAAAGTATTAAGTCAAATAATTCTTATTTGCCAAGGCAAAAGAATAGTTAAATGAAGTTATTTATAATGAAATCACATAAATCTATCTAATTTAATATTATTGTAGAGAAAGTAATAAAATGTACTTATCTTTTTATCTTTAACTAAGTTCTGTGAAAATAATGCACAGTTTTGTACCACTGCAATGTCTTCAGTTTCTTGTTAGTACTAAATTCTATTAAGTTATTTTACACTGAATTTTACAATTTTAAATTCAGCCAATGACCAAACAGATTTCAAGATAGTAAATGGGCTGTTAATTATGCTTTTTTGAAAGATTTACATGGTTGACCTGCTAGCTTCAACAAATTGTATAATCTGAGTACAGAATCTGCTAGAGTAATTAAAATCTAACTACTTTGTAGCATGATACCCAACATTCAGGCTGTGTTCAAATAAACTTTGTCTTTATTTCATTGACTTCTTTCAAGAATAATTTATTATTTTTGCTTTAAAGATTTACCTTTACTGGCTTTAGGGGGAGGGTGGGGTGAGAGGATTCCATTTATATTATATACAGTACCGGTACATTAAAAAAATATTATTTTTTTAAGACTTTAATATTTATTTGTAATAAAACTAATATAGAACAAGGGAAAATTCTACTGGAAACTAGATGTCATATTCTGAGCCGAAATTTATTGTGTTGATATTTTGAGGCATTTGGCAAGTTGCATGTGGACCATCTCTGGCCCAGATATGGCAAACTTTTTGCATAATATTACTTTTTCAAATGTTTTGAATATAAAACAAAAAATATAAAATACCAAGTGTTAGCCAGATATGGGCCACATCCAGCCAGATGCTGCCAGATGTGGGCCATACTTGGGCCAAAGCAAAGTGGCTGTCTGGGCTGCCGCTCTAAAAATCATTTTATACATTCAAAAATGGTAATCTTCGATCATCAATATATGAAATTCGGCCATGTTCCAGTCGCAACAGATGGTAAGGGTGTGACGACTAAGCAAAACTTGAACCGGTTAGTCGGCGGCTAAAAAAACGAACCGATTCGGTTAAGTCGGTAATGAAAACTAACTGAAAAATATTAGTCTTCCATAGTCTACAATACACGCTAATATACTGGCCTTTATATACAGAGTTTAAAACTGTAATGGCGACATACATGTACAGTTCTATGTGTCCGGTACATTAAAAAAATTGGTTTTGTTTGTACTACGTAGTTTGTTCAAATCTACTGTTTAACCTTTTTAATAAAAGTAATAAATACAACATATAAAAATAGACTTCGATTTTCTCTTTTACATTATCCACGGTTCGCGTATTTATTCCCCCCCACCCCGGCATATAGAATTCATATGCCTGCATACATTACGCTTTAATTATAATATGAATGTAAATCCATTCCATTTCGTTTTATATATTATTATTAACATATTATGCAGGTAATAGGGCGGACATAATGTATGGAATAAATAAGCTTTACTCGTCGATTTTTGTTGATTACCGATCACGGCCGAGATTAGTTCACCGCTGTACATTCGTATTGTTTATTCGTATTGTTAGTCAATTTCCGTTATGATTTTAGATTAGTTCACCGATGGTTTTGTAATAAAGTATACTCAGATTGTTTGTTAGTTTATGATGTCTAACATCATTTATCTTCTTTATAAAAAGGTGTTTTATAATTACATATTGACAGCTGAATCAATCGCCAAAAATACATCATGGACTCTACGTACTATATGGACCACAAATTCATCTGTCCAACCTCGTGGGTTTCCTACTAAAGAACCCGAGCACAAGTGAATTATTTAAATTATATTGAATCATATGTAAATCCTAGTTTGGGTTCAGTGACGTTAAACCCCATTATTATATAAAAGACTGAAGACCATCCGATACCAGAAATATAAGTTTCATTCCGAGTTATCGCCCTTTATTTTTCGATTTTTTTCGAATTTTCTGCCCATTTCCCAACCCTTATATTTTTGGGAAAGGATAAATCGATAGTTCTGAAATTCCTGGAACATAAAGCTATATAGTCAGACCGCTGCATAAAGCAATTTCAAAAACGATCCGGAAACACAAAGTAGTCGAAATAATGATAGATATTTCGAAAAAAATGCAAAAAATCGGTGTTTTGGGGAAAAACTTGATTTCTCCGTCCAGTATTAATGGATTAAACGAATTAAACTTTCGTTGAGTGGCCCGAGGAATGGACTGTCGAATGATGCCCAATTTATACAGATACTGTTACCAAGCAGCAAAATATGACAAGCAGAAAATCAAGTATTTTCTGATTTGGAGCGTATTTGGACGCCTGTATCTCGAAATCTTAACCGCAACTTTTTTTTTTACTTTCTCTATCGAGAGTCCATTCGATAGTCTTGTGAATTATGCCATCCAATAAGACTTTGAAATGTCTGGAATACGATAAAAAAGGGACTGAAAATCGAAAAAAGTCAAAAAAATCGTGAAAGATTACAGATTCGGATAGCTGACCTAATTACGATTCTATAAATGTATAATATGTATTGAGTTATTGAAATTTAATTTTCGATATTTTGACATTTTTGCCACCTTTGAACATAGGATTTCTCAG
Organism: Patella vulgata; assembly: GCF_932274485.2. Lineage (NCBI taxonomy): Eukaryota > Metazoa > Mollusca > Gastropoda > Patellidae > Patella > Patella vulgata. Next base: position 33,050,391 of record NC_065882.2, read on the forward strand.
GGTCATTTTATCTGATCAGATAATGTAATATATCATTACAAAGCCCTGCCGCTATTTAATTGCCCAAACTGGTTATTAAAACTATTCCGACAATAATCTCCATACCGGAAGTATTCAAAAAATGTAAAAAAAAAGGTTAAAAAATTGTCGCTCTTGCGAAAAGCTGGATTTCTCGGTCAGATATTACAGGACCAAAAGAAGTAAAGTGTCTTTGGATAGCCCCATTAATGGACTATTATATGGCATCTCAATGGTACGATTTCGATAGTTAGAAAATAAATTGTGGTACGCCGAAAATCTATTATTTTCCGTTTTTGGAGCCTTTTTAGACGTCTTTTTCTCGAAAACGACAACTCCGATTTTTCTGAAACTTTTTTAACGCAGAGTCCTGTGGGTGGACTATGGCGTGAGTCCAACAATAAAAGCATTGAAATAACATAAGTTGTCCAAAAAGAGCCTCAATCTTGGAAAAAAGTTGAAAAATCCTTACATTTTTGAAAATGATCTTCTAATTTTCTTTCTTTGGATATCAGCTGAATGAATTATTCTGAAACTTCTTGTACAGAAGGTTAGGTAACCAAACAACTTGTTAAAGCTATCCCGACAATGATCCATAAAACGGAAGTAGTCGAAAAAATTTCGGATATTTTGAGAAAAAAAAAACGTAAAAAAAAAAAAAAAATGGGGATCTTGCGAAAAAAGTGATTAATACGCCAGATTTCACCGAATCAAAACAACTAAAGTGTCATTGGATAGTTCGAACAATGGACAATCTTATGAGATCTAAATGGTAAAAATTCGCGGGTTAGGCAATATATAATGGAACAATATATTATGGTACATCGAAAATCTTTGAAAAAAGTTTAAAAATCCTTAAATTACTGAAAATGATCTTCTAATTTTCTTTCTTTGGAAAACAGCTGAATGTATTATTCTGAAACTTCTTGTACAGAAGGTAAGGTAACCAAACAACTTGTTAAAGCTATCCCGACAATGATCCAAAAACCGGAATTAGTCAAAACATTTCCGATATTTTGAGAAAAAAAAACGTAAAAAGTAAAAAAAAATGGCGATCTTGCGAAAAAAGTGATTACTACGCCAGATTCCACCGAATCAAAACAACTAAAGTGTCATTGGATAGTTCGAACAATGGACGAACTTGTGACATTTAAATGGTAAAAATTCGCGGGTTAGGCAATATATAATGGAACGCTGAAAATCTATTATTTTCCTTTTTGGAGCCTATTCAGACGCTTTTATTTCGAAAACTTCTCTTATTTCCTTTCTTAAACTTCTGTTACTTCTGTTATAAGTTCTTTATTTTCAAAAGGGTGAAAAATTAGGCTTTGCAGCCTGTTTACAATTCTGCCCTTAAATGACAATAGACAAAACAAACATACACATATATTATACATACAAGGAAACTGAATAATGAAAATGTGTTCTTTACATTCCAAATAACATCAAATGCAGAAACCGATAATGGTTTAAATTTAAATATACAGAATAGTTATATAACATTTTGGATATAATTATGCAGTGATTTTTTAAAAGTTGAGAGAACATGTAATGAGTTTAAATTATTTGGAAGTGAATTCCATAAAACTGGTCCATTATAACTAAGACTATGTTTAAATTTAGTACAATTTGTATGTGGAATTTGTAATTTAAGATTTATAGAGTTGTAAGGAGTATTTTTAAATTGAAATAAGGAACACAAGTAATTTGGACTTTTATAGTTTAATATTTTGAACAGAAATATATATTTATTCATTAAATGACGTTGCTGAATGGTAGGCAGTTTTAAAGATTTTGAAAGAATGGAATATGAAGAATCAGAAGAATTATATTTAATAATAGGTTTGTTGAATATAATTTTAAATGATAATTTTTGGATAATTTTAAGTTTATGAAGTGAAGAAATTTGACAGGAGTCCCAAATGGTAGAGCAGTAGTCAAGATGTGATTGAACGTGAGCGTTATAAAATAATTTTAATACATCAGTTGGAAGTAATGATTTGATTTTCCTAAGTTGAAAGTTTTTCTGTTTTAAAATAGTACATAAATGGTTTACATGAGTGTCCCAAGAAAGATTAGAGTCAAAATATACTCCTAAGAGTTTAAAGTAAGATACATGTTCAATGAAGGTAGAATTAATAGAAATGGACAAATGTGTAGATAAGGAATTTATTTTAGATTTTGAAGCAATAATCATACATTTAGTTTTAGTTTCATTGATTATCATGTCATTGGAGTTGCACCATTGTATAATTTTATCAGTTTCTGACTGAAGTGTAGAGTTAAGAGAATCAAAATTGGTAGAAGAAGAATATACTGTGGTATCATCAGCAAAAAGATCACATTGAGCTGTCAAATTTAGAGGAAGGTCATTAATAAACAGATTAAATAGTAGTGGTCCAAGAATGGAGCCTTGAGGAACACCATGAGTTATGAGATCAAGAAAGGTTTTGGTTTCACCAATTTGAGTGCATCGATAACGCTCAGATAAGTACGATTCTAATAATGTGCATAATTTGGTAGAAATTTGGTATAATTTTAGTTTCTCAAGTAACAGGGAGTGATTGACCATATTAATGGCAGAATAAACATTTTCTGCAATATTTGTAAGGGCAGTATGACAAGAAAATTTGGACCTAAAACCAGACTGATGAGAATAAAGTAAATCGTGATCCAGGAGAAAGTTATTAATGTGTTTACAAATATGCTTTTCCAAGGGTTTAGAAATAGTTAGAAGTATAGATATGGGGCGATAATTATTGGGCTGGGATTTTGGACCTGATTTATATAATGGAAGAACTTTAGCCTGTTTAAGGGTGGACGGAAAAATATTCTTATCTATACAAAGATTATAAATAAATGTCAATGAATCACAAAGAATTGGAGCACCAAGTTTAAGAAAATGAGGACCAACTTGATCTAATCCTATTGATTTGGAAGTATCAAGAGAATGAAGATATTGGAGTACATCAAATTTTGATATGTAGGGAAGATGACACAAGGTATTGTTTTCAAGATGATTAGATACAAATGTAGATATCACATTAGTGGTAGAATGATCTAAATGATTTGATGGACTAGGTATAATGGACTTTGCAACATTAACAAAATGAGTATTAAAAATATCAGGGGCAACAGGAATGTAAGAACAATCATAAGATTTACCCTCAGAATTAGCAGTATTGATGGCTTTCCAAATTTGTTTACTGTTTTTGCTATCAGTGACTAATAATTCAAGACATTTCCTTTTATTACTACGAATAAGAGATTTAACTTTGTTACGAAAATGTTTAAATTGCAGAGTATTGCCTGTTTTCTTATGAAAATCACGTTCATGAATATATATTATAATGAAACACTTCAGGGGTTATCCAATCAGGTTTATGAACATTGTTGACTCGTTTGGTTTTTAAAGGGGCATGTTTATTAATAATGGGCAGTGTAATATCATACCAGTTGTCTAGTGCAGTATTAGGATCACAGTGATCATATACAGAATTATATGGAGCCCGTTGTAAATCATAGAGGGATAGATCATTATTAAAATGTTTAAATGAGCGATAAGTAATAATAGTATGTGAAGATTTGGGGAATTTTACACCTTTCTTTTGCCAAGTAAAACAAATAGGGAAATGGTCTGATATTGAGTATGAAGGAACAATAGATTCTTTGACATGTTTAGTTTCAGATACAAATATATGATCAATTAGTGATTTAGAGGAAGAAGTAATTCTAGTAGGTGACCTAATAATTTGATGTAGACCATATATTTCAAGAAGATTGGTCCATGATTTATTATGATTATGTAATAAGTCAATATTTAAATCTCCTAATAATAGTATCTCACAGTGAGAATTCCATGCTTTTTCTATCATAAATGAGAAGTCAGTATTCCAGGAAGATAAGGAAGAGGGATTACGATAAATATTACAAAGTAATAATGGTTTAGAGTGTTTAAGAGTAATTTCTAACCATATAGCCTCAATATTATCATGTTCTAAATCTAACCTACGATTACATATGATATGATTTCTAACATACAGAAGTGTTCCAGAGGAACTTACATTACAAGAATCTTTCCTAAAAGGTTGTTGAAAGTTTGGGATTGAAATATCTTCAGATATCACAGATATATCTAAATGTGACTCAGAAAGTCCAAATATATCAAAATTTTGAAGGAAAACACCTAGTTCAGAAATTTTGTTCTTAACATGACATACATTTAGATGAGCAATATGTAGACCTTTCTTAACTAAAACAGTATTCATAATAATCATAAATAAACAAATTAATAAATGACTGGAAATAAGGACACACAATTACCTGAAAAACTTTCTAATGAGAAAATGGAAAAGTCATTGAATAATGAAAATTTGATTTGGGTTACTGCCAAGGTACACACTACTTGCAATTATGAATAAACAAGCTTAGCTTAAGAATAATTATGATATGGGAGAGAGTTATATTGCGGGAAGTAATAAGGATTGTGCAATGGTCTATTGTTATATACATTACACCTGTACTCATATTGGCAAGATCTTTTATAGTCATAGTATTCATAGTAATTTGTTGATTTAACAGGTACATGTTCATGCGCATCAGTTGAATTAGCTGAAACAAGAGTATTACTTCAAATATTAATTAATAGATCATTTCCATTATAATTAGGATGAACTCCGTCACGTTTCATTACATCCTTTGGACATCTTTGGTAGAAGTGTGTAAATACATCAATAAACGTGCAGTTATTTTTATTACAGAACTCCTGGATATAAGTATTAAATTTTTTACATTCTCTAATATATGGACGATGTATATTTCTTGGCAATGCCAAACAAATATAAATATTTCCTTTAAAAGAGTTTTTGGTGACTGAAATTAGTTTATTAAAGTCTGTGGTGTTTTGAGTGGGATTGTTTAATGAAATATCATTCCCCCCAGCACATATAATGATGTTTTTAAGAGAGTGCTTACAATTCAAAAGTTGCACAAGTCTATCATTTATATTTCACATAAAAAAAGAAATGGTGCCCTGATTTAAAGTTAGTAGAAGCATATATGAAAGTAAGTGCCTTTTTACATACGAACATCCGTCTACATATAATTTGTAGATCTACAAATTCAGCGAATACATGGCCGGTTACAATTTTACACAAAATGACAAAAACCGTAAAACGGTAAAAACAAGTCAAAAGATTAGATGGCCTGTTATTTTCTGAATGTAAAACTTTGTAACTGCACGATTTATACACAATCAAAACTACTTTAATTGAAAATAATCCGGTTTCAAAATCACGGTAGCTGGTAACAAAAAATTTGGGAACCAAACATTTTTCACTTCAGTTATCATTCCACGAAGGTGCAATCAATGAATACAATTGTCGTCTATATACATGTACAGCCTACTTCAATTTTTAAAAAATCCTGCTTAAGCATTTCTATATATAGGCCTATAATATATAGCCATAACAACTGCCTTTACATACATGATGGCCCCGCACTCCGCTGATGTGCAGAGCACAGTTTTTTCTTCTAGTTCTACATTCAAAGCACTTATACCATTTTTGGCCTCACCACAGTCTAATCTTAAAAACCTAAATGGGCAGAAGTATTGTCTGAGAGCTTCTGACTTGGCCGATAATTCTCAACTTGACAGTGTTTCATTGCTTTTCGTCCATAGTCAAAAGTTCTATTCACATCTCATGTGTAGACTGAATAATTCTCATGTATACTATGAATATGTTCTTTATTCTATCTCTCTGCAAAATCCTTTTTTTTACAGATCCTATATTTAAGCACCATTGATGGCAGTAATGTGAAAGAAGTTACAAAAAGATTTATGAAGACTTTGTTTACGGACATGGTAGCCAGGTGACACCAGCTTACTCCTTGTCATGTACAAAAGTGGGATCGAAGCCATGCCATTGGACTCAATGACGGAGGATGTTATGATCAAAAGTGCTTTCATCCACCCTACCCTGAAGATGGCAAAGGAATAAAGACTGTTTTCATATACTTTTAGTCAAATGAAGATACATGTATGCTATTTGTAATCTACATGGGTGTGGTGTTACCATGTAAAATTGCAATTAAATGACTTTAGGCCCCCCCCCCCCAAATGTTTTGTTGCCGGTAACCCGACCAACCCATTACAAAACCTGCTGACACTTAAATTGTTTTGTTCATTGAGATACTGTTCAGAATGCCCTAAGCCTACCCAATTCTTGAAAATGCCTAAATTATTTGTTGTTATATATCAATATTCATGTCATTGTTCTTTGAATCTGCATTTACCGATCTGAATAGGCTGGTACAGTGAACTTTTATTAAAAACTGCCATACTTTTGACGCAAGATTGCTAAATGACATGAAATTCGAGACTACAGGTTTCGTGTAGATTTACCACTGCACATTCCTAAAAGCTATAATCCTCACAACTTTCGTTCTAATAATTAACGGTATGCAATTAGACAAAAACATGCGAACGTATATTTCAAACAGGTGGATAGGATCTGCTCGATTGGTATTTAAAAAAAGTTAAGTATATTTATTACAGACCTATTTCGTGCAATATTACAATATGATTTTTTGAGTTTTCATTATGAGTTCTTTCCCTTGAACAAAATGGCCTCCCTACGACAGTTTTTTTTAAAAATAATGGAACAATTAAAAAGTTCATTTGCCCCCAAAGAGAATATTTAAATCATAATGTAGTCTACCGACCCTACCCTATTTTCCATCAATAACAGAACCCCTTTTTTGGCCTTATCATAAACAAAAAGATATAAATTAAGATATAAATTTATTGAATCGGTTGATTGTTCATTAAAGATACATTATGGGAGATTAGAAAAAGAACTGACAGTTCTCGCTATAATAGTTTAAAAACTAGATAATGTAAAGGTATATTCTTTAAGTGGCATTTAGCGATCAGGGAACAAATTAACAGAACACAGTTTTTATGGGATACAATCACTAGTTTATTTTAAAAGCACGACGTTTCGACAAGTATCCTCTTATCGTTATCAAGCTTGATAACGATAAGAGGATACTTGTCGAAACGTCGTGCTTTTAAAATAAACTAGTGATTGTATCCCATAAAAACTGTGTTCTGTTAATGTAAAGGTAATTTGTTGAAAATTTCAGTCAAATTAATCCACTATAAACTGAGAAATTAGCTTTGGAAATTTCCGCCTAGCCTCGTTGATCACTACTAAGAAGTACGTTCAAAAGCATAGTCTCGATTATCCATTGTTTTGATTTAATTATCAATGAGCGTTAAGCAGCATATAGGATTCTAATCCAGTCGATATCGAAGGCTGGCCTTGACATCGAGAGTTGATTATGGTCTGGATAAGATAATTAATGTCTACTTAATAATTTATATATGATTTCAGACATAAAGAAAACCCTTCAATAGGCATATTTCGCTCTTGCATAATGCAAGTTTAAAAACCCAACTGCAACTGCTTAACCAATTTATTCACAATTGATAAAAAATTTCTATCAAAATATCTGTTGGACCACAGGAAGACTTGTTGATACATGTTTAAATTAATAGTATTATAGCTTTTAAGTTCCATGCTTGGCAGTGAGTGCTATTAACGTTTACAAAACTTTGAGCGGGAAATTTAAAGGCATTAACTTCCTGTGATATAATAACAAATGACAAGTGCTAAATGAATTATTTATGTGGTCTTTGGTGAAAGAAAACAGAGTTGTGGCTAGTGAAATAAAATGAAACGAAACGAAACGAAACGAAATGGGGTTTAACGTCCTACTGTTTTGCTCTGAACTGGGCTAATGAAGATGGGCATACGCCATAGAGTGTGCTATGAGGGAAATGTGTTGCAGAATTGGTTAAACACATTTCAAATATAATTGTTAACACCGATATTTGCAATGGTTGATCCATGACAAAAGATTTGAAATATTTTGAAGAGACACAAAAGGTTACCGTTCAACTCATTGATACACCAGTTTAAGCTGAAAGGTTTTTATATGATACTGTGAGAGGATATATGTCGGAAACAAGCTATTCATAAAAGGAATTGACTGTCACAAGATCGGCCAAAAAATATTTTAGGCCTACTGTTTATTCAGTATTGCTTTGGCCTATGTGAAATAAAATGAAATGAAATGGGGTTTAACGTCCTACTGTTCTGCTCCTAACCTGGGCTAATGAAGACCGGCATACGCCATACAGTGTGCTATGAGGGAAATTTTGCCCGGACAGCGGTGCTACGGCCTACTCTAATATCAAATTCGAACTTCAAGGGATCTTTTACGTGCATGCCAATGTGTACATGGGACCTCGTTTTTTTGTCCCATTTAAATGACTAGACAGATGTCTTGTCAGGCCCTCCATCCCCAGGCAGTTTGAATTCGATATAAGAGTAGGCCTTAGCTCCGCTGTCTAGATAAAATTCCCTGATAGCACACTGTATAGCATATTATGTCCATGTCATTAGCCCCGTCGGAATAGGACATTTAACCCCATTTCATTTCACTCATTCCAAAGTTAACTCCTATTCCATCAATACCTTGAGCAAACGAGATAGAGGCTATAGGTTTTGGCCAATTTGGTCAATATCCCAGTTTTCCTTTCTGATATGCATATCAACACTTTCATAGCGCTAATGTAGACCTTTTTCTTAAACATTTTCCCTTGTCAGTGATGCCGGACAGAGGACCTGACATGGATGGCTGACTAGTCATACGGATGGGACAAAAAAAACAAGGTACTGTGTACTCTCTGGTGTGTGTGAAAGATCCCTTGGCAGTTGGAATTTTATATAAGAGTACTCCGTAGCTCTGCTGTCCAGACAAAATTTCCCTCATAGCATTCCAGTGTCGGCCGAGAAAGTTCTTTGTGATTTTCAGACTTGGTTTCCTCCCCTTATCAGTGGTGCAGGACAGAGGGTCCGACAAGGACAGCTGTCTAGTCGTTTGGATGGTACGAATGACTGAGGTCCTGTGCACACATTGGTGTGCACGTAAAAGATCCCCAGGCAGTTTGAATTCAATATAAGAGTGGACCTTAACGCCGCTGTCTGGATAAAATTCCCTGATAGCACACTGTATAGCATATGTCATTAGCCCCGTCGGAATAGGACATTTAACCCATTTCATTTCACTCATTCCAAAGTTAACTCCTATTCCATCAATACCTTGAGCAAACGAGATAGAGGCTATAGGTTTTGGCCAAATTTGGTCAATATCCCAGTTTTCCTTTCTGATATGCATATCAACACTTTCATAGCGCTAATGTAGACCTTTTTCTTGAACATTTTCCCTTGTCAGTGATGTTGGACAGAGGACCTGACATGGATGGCTGACTAGTCATACGGATGGGTACAAAAACAAGGTACTATGTACACTCTGGTGTGTGTGTGAAAGATCCCTTGGCAGTTGGAATTTTATTTAAGAGTACTCCGTAGCTCTGCTGTCCAGACAAAATTTCCCTCATAGCACACTGTGTGGCATATGCCTGTCTTCATTTCTCAAACAGCTGTAGATATACATGTAAACTGTTAATATTTAAATGTGTATTTTGTATTTTATAACATTATATTTTTGTCTTTTAAATAAAGTACATGTAATGTATACATACTTATAGTATATTTTGTTATATAATTCTGTAAGTTGTGCTAGATTTTTAACTTTTCTGTGCAATACATTTAGAATTTTGACTGGTTATGGGTAGATAGAGAGAAATGGAGTGTAACATCCATTAGACATAAACTGTCCTTTGGGACTAAGTGATTCAATTCAAGTTCAATAAATCACTCGTACCAGGAATCTTTAGTAGTGGGAGGACCCAGAGAAAACCCATGTTCAAGTTGTGTGTGGAAACTAAACCACTTGACTCAATGACAGACCTTATGATCTAAAGCGCACATGTTGGACCACTCAATTTCTAGCCCCTCCCACAGGTAAAGAACATTTCATTATTGGTTGACTGTACTTCCCATTTACTGCCGCAAATAATGAATAATTTTGAAGGTTTTAATGGTTGGTTATATTTTCGTAACTTTGCTCATCAAAATTTGACATTAGAATTGCATCCAAAAATGATGTTTATTTAATGTTAGATTTACGTTATAATGGTTGGTTAGATTTCCATCATTTTGCTCATCCTTTTAACGACAATTTAACGTTAGGAAATGACGTTAATCTAGCGTAAAGTTTACATCATTTTTACATTATATTTACGTCATTTTCTGGCGTAATTCTAACGTAAAGTTTACGTCATTTTCTGACGTAAATCTAACGAAAGTGACGTAAACTTTACGCAAAATTTACGTTAGATTTACGGCAGAAAATGACGCAAACATTACGTCAGATTTACGTCAGAAAATGACGTAAATATAACGTAAAATGACATAAAGTTTACGTTAGATTAACGTCATTTCCTGACGTAAAATTATCGTTAAAAAGATGAGCAAAATGATGGTAAACTGACTGACCATTTTTACGTAAATTCTACGTAAAATTAACATCATTTTGTTATGTAGGGTATTACCACCAAATAATCAACTAAATTGCGCAGGAGCCCCTTTGAAATAAGACAAATTAGATTGATATTATTTCGAAACCATAATTAATTTTAAAACTGAACGTTGATTTAATTTCCGTGCACGAAATGAAACTAAACATCTCCAAATATAAGAAATCCGAATAAGAATTCATTTAGAATACCAAAATGCGAATCTTAGCACATTGGGGTCTAAACAGTGTGATAAGTTATAAAATAAATCGTAAATCAATGGAACCTGTTGTAAGGTGGACACTGCATGCTTTCTTTTAAAGTTGGATTATTTGAGACGCCAGGTAACACGTGTCGAAATAGTGGCTACGTGCAATTTTATCCTTTGATCTGTTCTATCACTGGCAATCCTGTTATAGTGAAACCAACATGCATGCAAATGACTAGACAGTGTATTACAAGTGTATGACACCAAGTAAGCTCAGTCTGGGATAAGTCTAGTTGTATTAGAAACGTAAATGCGGTCTACACAATACGACTTTAAGCATTTCTTTCGTTGTATTTTATTACTTGACGATAAACATGTGGTAGTAAATATATCAACTCTTTACACATGCTGTTTAACTAAATAACTACAATATAATGAAATTACGGTCAATATTCACAATAATCCACGGCCGATATACTGAAGTTGTAACTGATGATCGTTACATTTTATTTAACAAACATCGTGGGAACATTAGGAATGCTAATTATATTTTTTTTTTATCACGGGAATATCTACAACCGATTACGGAATATACTGTCTCATTATTATCGACCATTTATCAATGATGTAGCTTATTGCTTATTCGCCCCCATAATTGTCGATCGTTAATACATGTATCTTTTTTATAAAAAAAAACATGCTATATTTGGGCGACTGGTTTATATCATGCTGTATTTTTTAAACGACTATCGATTTCCTGAAACTTGAACCGGTTTGTAGGTAAAACCGAACCGACTCCGACTAAACCGACTAATCGTCACACCTCTAATAGATGGTAGACCTGGATAATTGCGTCTTACACCGAATTCCTTCTGATTTATTCAAGAACTGATCCAGGTCAGGGAAACCTTCTCCTTTGCTATAAATAATATGTTTCTTTCCGCTTGTAGCCTAACTCAATTATTACACAACAAACAGTCGGGCTGTTATTGTGTCCTCTGGGTTATTTTACACAAGGAACAAGTGTGCGAAGTCTTAATAAGTTTGGTGTTGAAAAGTTAGTGCGTATCGTAGACTACCCAACTGCTTTGTCGAGCTGTTTTGGTCCGATTTTCATGAAATTCGAACTCATCAGGATTAAAACATTTTTTTTTTTTAAACTGAATACAAATTGTGACGTCGAGAGGGTCCACAATCTAAAAACATGATTTTCTTTAACAATCAGGTTATGAAGATAAATTTCAAGCCTCAAGTTTCATCACAGCCAGATAAAAATTGTGACAGTCCACCAGCTAAAGTAAAAACGTGATTTTCAGTGCAATCAGTGGCCATAAACAATAAAGTGGTCCAACACATGCCAATTTCGAAAGGAACCGAGATCTTTGGAAAATTTCGGATAATATTGTGACCTGTCGAGCGCCCACAAACAAATTGTGGACTGACTGGGCTAATGAAGTTGGGCATACGCCATACAATGTGCTATGAGGGAAATTTTGCCCGGGCAGCGGCGATACGGCCTACTCTTATATCGAATTCCAACTGTCGAGGGATTTTTTACGTGCACACCAATGTGTACACAGGACCTCAGTTTTCTGTCTCATCCGAATGACTAGACAGCTGTCCTTGCCAGACCCTCCGTCCTGCATCACTAACAAGGGGAAACCACGCTGGAAAATCTGGATGAACTTTCTTGGCCAATGCAGGGATCGAACACCCGACCTCCAGGCTATTGAGCCAGCGTCTTTACCATGTGATCCCCCTGGACTGATGTCCAGGCAGGGGCGAATCAGGTCGACAACATGATATACCGGTACGGTCACATGAAAATGTGAGAAACTTCCAAAATGTGGGCATATAAAAAACAGTAAACTTATATTATCCAACATTGATATATATGTAAATTATTGTGATACGAGTTCAAATAATAGTGGATTTGGTTACAAGTGGATCTTCACAAATTACTTAGAAATAAATTTGGAGAGGCCATAAGACACAATGAAATGAAATTTAACGTCTTACTGTTCTACTCCAAACTGGGTTAATGAAGACGGGAATATGCCATACAGTGTGCTATGAGGGAAATTTTGCCCAAGCAGCGGCCTACTCTTATATCAAATTCTAACTGTCAAGGGATCTTTTACGTGCACGCCAATGTGTACACAGGCCCTCGGTTTTTCGTACCATCTGAACGACTAGACAGCTGTCCATGTCAGGCCCTCCATCCTGCATCACTGACAAGGGGGAACCACATGAAAAATCTGGATGCACTTTCTCAGCCAATGCAGGGCTCGAACACCTGACCTCCAGGCAGTGAGCCATTGTCTTTCCCACTTAGCGCCATTAGACACAAAAACCATTAAATAAATGTGGACCCATTATTTTAAATTAAAAATGACAATTTGGTATAAAGAACAGAGAGAGAGAAATGGGGTTTAACGTCTACTCGACACAAACTAGGTCATTTCAGGACTAAGATATGGTTTTAAATTTATTTCAATAATTCGCTTGCGCATAGGGGTCTTTAGCAGTGGGAGGAAACCGGAGCACCCGGAGAAAACCCACGAGGTTGGACAGGCGATCCTACTCCTTGTCATGCACGTACAACCGGATAATCGAAACCACGCTGGTCGACTCAATGACAGACTTTATGATACAGCGTGCGCATGCTAATCATTCAGCCATCCAACCCCCGGGAGGAAACCGGATCACCCCAAATAACAAAAAATGTCATATCTTCTTATCAACAAAAATTACAGTGCTAGCTTTAAAATGTGCATTTTAGACTTCTCAACACCCTTAATAGTGGTGAAACGAGTCGTAAAACTAGTCCTCACCTCAGGCTATTTTTATGACGAGGCTTTCTGAGCCCTCCATGGGCGAAGTTAAAAGCTGTAGATCTATACAGTCGTAAAAATAGTCCTGTGGCTATTGTTACAACCATCGATTTCTATTACTCCTCTGAGTCAATGGATTTCAACTTCACTACACAGGCACTCTGATGATTACACTTTGCTCCAATGTATGCCGGGGATCGTGTGGCTAAGTGGGTAAGACGCTATATACATACTAATTTAATTGCATATATAGGTACTTATTCAATCGCATAAATATGTACTAATTTAATCGCATAAATACATACTAATTTAAAGTAGCTAATTATCTAACTCAATATCATTCAAAGTCTTCGACATTGAAAACACGAATTATTTGTCAATTTGAATCAACACTGATGTGATCTTACCAGGAAAAGATGGGCTTCTGACGTTAATCCCATATTCTTATTGAGAGAGCATGCGCATTACATACTATCGGTGTAACCTGGCTAACTTGTTGGCATGCACGTAAAAAAAAATCCTTTAGCAGTTGGAATTCGAAATAAGAATAGGTCATAGCACCGCTATCAGGGCAAAATGTTGTATAGCATTTCCGACAGTCTATTTTTCAAAATTTTCTTGGCGAGGTCCCCAATGGACTCGCTACTTTGCCGCTCACAAGGGGAATTCGTTGAGGTTCGGAAGTCGGTTCGTTTGAAATTCTGTTCTCTAGTCGGATAAACTAGTGATCAGCCGACGGACGGTATCTGGTCAGATCTATTTATCTCGACGATCGGTGCCTGACAGAATACTGTAAGACAGCATTTCCGGCAGTTTATTTTTCTAAGTTTTCTGGGAGAGGACTCCTTACTTTGACGCTCTTGAATGGGCTTCGTCGTGATTTGCAAGTCCGTTCGTTTGACACTTTACCTCATCGATCAGTGCCTGAAATACTGCCAGGCTGCATTTCCGGCAACCTGTTTTTCCAAATTTTCTGGGGAAGGCCCCCTACCCCTAGTTGAAGCTCGTGTCTTTTGCCCTCTTAACCTTGGACTTTGCCCCAGCTTTGCACCTCCAATCACCGACGGCTGGCGCCGCCACTGGCCCCACCCCCCCTCTCGAAAAAATCCTGGATACGCACGGGCCTGACAGACTACAGGGTTAGGGTTAAAACCTTATTTGCCGATTGGGGGCTCTGAAAACATCGTCGTAATAATAGCCAGAGGGTTATTTTTACGACTCGTAACAATAGCCACAGGTTTATAATACATGTATAAAGATTTCAAACTATTACTAGACTAGTACGTAGGCCTAATACTCTATAATACTTAATCATCATATAATTATCTGTTTTCGGCTAGGATTACTGACTTCTGTTAGTCACGAAGTGTTACTCAAAAGCCCACTTAAAAATAACAACATTGGCAAAGGTTTATCAATAAATAAATTGTACTCAACGTCTAATAAATTTCTTTTCGGCCGGTCTTCGCCTTAGATATTGGTCAATTTTTTTCCAATTCGACAGTAAGTAACGCACTGTGACAAAAACAGCGCCATTTATTTTTTAACTAGTCTCTATCATCCAGACAAATCCCGTACGTTGAAGACTATGGGGTTCTGGGTGACCGAGACTATTTTTGAACGGGAAACGACATTCGGTAGACTTCGTTTTTTTTCCAATACCGTGCATATGACCCAACCGTCACATTACTTGGCCTATAACATTAATTTTTACATTCCGGTGATCTTAATCTCTATACCCACAGAGAGCCCGTTTGTGGATATAATTTAATGATGAACTCGATGACCTTGAACAATTTTTTTCTTTAACAAAGTTTGGTAAAAGAATTAAAAAACGTAAAATAATTTAGAGAGAAAATTTAATAATATTTGCTTTTTTTTAAAAAAAACCCCAAAAATAGATCATTTATTTGAGACCTTAAAAGATTGGATGTTTGGCCAAGTTCAAGGTTGTGGTTCAAAAGAACATTAAATTCCTTTCAAACCATCTGAACTGTCTCAAGGTCCTAGGCCAAGGTCAAATAGGTGAAACTGCCTATGAAATAAAACTTCTAAGGTCAATTTTCCATTCTCTGCCTTGACCTATAAATAACCTTCCATAAATGATCTTGAACTTGGCTTTACGTCCCATATTTATTCAGTTATATCTCAAAACACAAAGGCCCTTGTAGATGCATGTCCCAGATGTCAAGGAAAGGTCATGGAGTTGGTTTAGTAGATAATTGTCAGTGTTTCAACACACCCAAAAATAATAGCCACAGATGCAACACCGAGGTACAAAAGCTCAAGATACCCATTACAAATGGCCTTTAAAAATTATGCGTCAATCAAAGAGCAATCATTTTGAAAACAAAGATGGTAGCCCTAATTAAGGCCCAAACTAGTTTATGGCGCATCTATCCGGGCTACTTCAGTAAATTATGTCCGGAGAAGCCTACCCAGGGTATAAGAGTCAGACCTTATACCATAAACATAATTTAGCTTGAACATTTGCTTCTTTGTATTCAGTTTTGTTTTTTGGTGACGATGGAACATGTACCCTATATGTATTGAATACTGAAGCATTTCTTGATTGAATTTAAGAGTTTAGACTACTTTTTTATACATTTCAACGATGCGGTTACTTGTATAGTCGAACTTTTCTACATATGCCTACATTCGTATTTCATGTAGCATATAGCAGATCATGACTCATGCTGGCATTACACAATGGGTTCTTTGGGTTAAATTGTATTCCTAATTGTTTTCAAATTTGAGTGAAGTCTGTGTCACTACAGACCTGGGACTGTACAGCGCAGTGGACGCTTACAGCTAGCCCCCAGATCCATTCACTTTTTTTTAATTGTCTGTTTGTGTTTTCCTGAGTATGATGTCCTGTCCGTGTATTTGTTTTTGTGTAAATTTTGTGTGGTGCAGTCCCCCTGCACTTACTATTAGAGGTCACAATTTTCATCTGATTTTGATGAAACTTGACATGTAAGTTGATAACCCAAAGATCTCGGTTCCTTTCGATATTCGCGCATATCGGACCATAACTCCCTGAATTGTGGTCCGTGATTGTACGAAAAATCAAGTTTTTAGCTTGTGGACCCTATAGATCTATAATTTTTATCCGATTTAAAAAAACGTTTGAATATATCACCAAGATCTTGGTTCCTTTCGATATTCGCGCATATCAGATCGTAATTTCCTGAATTATGGCCCCTGATTGTATGAAAAATTGCGTTTTTAGCTTCAGGTTCCTCTAGAGATCACAATTATTATCCATTTATAAAAACCTTCAAATATATCACCGTTACACCATAATTTAGGTTGAGTTCGATTTTTGTGAAAATCTGACTAAAACTGCGTATCGGATCATAACTTCCTGAATTATGGCGCCTGATTGTACGAAAAATTGCGTTTTTAGCTTGTGATCCCTCTAGAGGTCACAATTATTATTCGATTTAAAAACACGTTCGAATATATCACCGTTACACCGTAATTTTGATTAAGTGCGGATTTTTAAAAACATTTAAATATATCACCATTCCACCATAAAGAATGTTGAATTTGAATTTCGGGAAAATCGAAATGATACTGCTCGACAAAATGTTCGCCCTTCTTTCTTCGAAAGGCGGGGACTATTAAAATGGGTTCATCCGTCTGTCTGTCTTGGTGTATAGTTTCATTACATCAATATCTTGACTAAGTTCGATGATGAGAATTGTCTGCTTAGGCTAAGGAGCAATAAGCATTTTGATTGGTCAAGACTTTGGAACATAACAGCTCTGCTTCTAATTGAGGTAGAATGTTTAAACTTGATGTAGATGTTCGTCTTGACTGAGTTCAATGATTAACATATCGAGCTAAAGCTAAGCAGAGATAAGCAATTTCCTTGTTCGATGCTTTGGGACTAGATAACTTTGATTCTATCTGATAGAGAGAAACTTAGTGTACAGTTGATAATCAGTTTGATTGCTCAATACTTTTGAAAAAAATAGATGTGCGATTAATTAATGTGTCATCTATTTATTTATTTCATCGATTTCGGCGGGGGACATCAGCCTCACTGTTGGCTTGTTGCCCCTGATTGTACAAAAAATCCAGTTTGTTTTTAACTTGTTCTCTATCCATCTCTTGCAAATTGTGAGCGTATCCTGCCTGGCAGCCGCTGTTTTTTTTTATTTCAGATTTGTGTTCTTTATGAATATTGATAACCCTGGTGTCTCTATGTCTATATGTGTTAACACATGTCCTGATAGAGAATTGCGTAATTTAGATGAAGTATATCAATTTTCTGAGCAGACTGGTTCATATCTATGTAGATATGATGTTGATATACAGAAATATACACAGAGTAATAAAAGCCTTCAAGGACCTTGTCCAGTAACTCCAGTTAAAAAAAGGTAAATATGTACGGATTCCACAGTGACCAATGTCACGTTTGTCATTATTAAAACCTACTAATCATTGTATATACTCCACAACAACTTATCCATTAATCAATTAGTTAATTTTTAGGTTAATTGGTATTATTGAATGTTCCTATCACGGTAACATGCATAGTGTGTAGAACTGAGCTCTGAGTATTGAGTAACGGGCCTCTGCGTTAGAATATCCTTCAAAAGAGTAGAAATGATTAATTGTGGTTACAATTCATGGAAACTCTTGAGAAATATACGTGTTGTCAGTAGTCGCTTAAACCCGTCAGTACATGCACCTTACGTCAGTATTCCTATAAATGGTCAGTAATAATCATAAGGTGAGTATTTAAGTCGATTGGTTAGTATTCCTTACTTGTGTCAGTATACAAAAATAACGTAAATAATAAAAAAAAACATACCTGAGTTTATCCGAACATATCACTAGTCAGACGCGTGCGGGAGAAATTGGAAAAAGCGTGACTAATTAAGAAACCGTCAGTATTTATTCTATCTGAGTGAAACCGCCAGTTATCTTTGATGTGCGTCAGTAAGTGGAACCGTCGCCAGTAGAGCGTGAAATCGTTAACTATATAAATTTCTGGTGAGTATTGGTACTACAAGTGATTATAAGTATCCTGAATAAATTTATTATTATTTGTTAATATTCTCGAATAGGAGCAATTTTTTTAAACAATAATGGATAGCAGTGAACAAAGGGACTATTGTCGACGATTTCGATTACCGTCGTAGTTTGCAAAAGACGCCGAAGATGGTTAGATAGATCGATCTAATATAAATACCTTCATATTTAAATATGAATTTAAATGCTCAGTGGCAAGGTTTGATTCGTCGCACTATTTGTACCGTTCCCGTTCTTACAACGGGTTCCCCATGCAGAATACAGCGCAATGTGTATTGTTATTTAATTTACAATTGATATTTATCCTCGTTACATGCGGATTGGCACATGTTTTGGAGCAGGCGGCACTTTGATATCTGTATGGATTATTAAATTTGGAATGACAACTAATGGTTAAAAAAAGATCATCAACATCAATGTGTTTTCCCTAATTTTTTTGAAACAGATAATATGATCGCAGAAAATATTGAATTTCATACACATACATAATGAATTTCATACACATACATACATACAAGCATAAATTCTGAGCACCGAAGAATCGTGTGAATATCTATTTACATTGAGAAATAATAACTATTAAACGATATATATAACGATGAAAATAGTAATAACATATAAGGCACGATATACAATGTTAAAATACAATATGATCGTACGTTACAGAAAAAAAATGAATTTCATACATACAAGTAAACCGAAATTGTGAGCACGGAATAGTCTATTGAGTGTGTCATTGAGTAATACTAATCAACTGTCACGGGTCAATGACAACTCATTATGTACTCCGAATAATTAATCCAAGTGGTGATTATTTGATATCTCATATCATCTTTAAAAAAATAATTTATAGGCCTTAAATGGAAGTAAACAAAATGGCCAAAAATTTTCTTTTCGAAGAGAATTTTATTGATAGCTGAAGTCGGTTTACTGTCGCTTCTTCATGCAAAGTATGGATATTATTGTTTAAAATTCTCTTATCACCATGGGTCGAAAAAATGCGAACGACCAACGAACCGAAATGCGACGATACTCGAGTCTGCCATTGCGTATCCTCTGAGTAATGTTGATATTTACATCAAAGCCAAAATGCACGAAAGTGAACGTAAGCATTTCTTGACTCATAGTTTGATAACGTCACGGTACCTGAAAATAATAATAGACCTACCGTACACGCAAAATCTTATTTTAATTCATGTGTTAAATGAACACGCATACAGCTGTGGCAGCTTTTTTGATGATTATCCAATCAACAATCTTAATCTCCCGACTACTGGCTGGCACTAAGGTGCTAATTAATTGATGAGATTAACTTATAATATACATATGCACAACAGACTACTAATGTATGGATTGTTCTTCAATATAACACTATCATATGAATATTATGCCGTATGTGTTGTGGATGTTTTGTTACGAAAGGAGTGCATTTACTACGATTTTCGTCGTCAGCACCCTTGAAATCCTAAATATAAAACATTAAAGGACAAAATAGCAAATAAATTGCGGAAATCGTCGGATCAAACTTTTACTAGGATTTTCGTCTCCAGCACCCCTGAAAACCCATGGAAAGATTTATTCAACGATAAAACAGCAAATAAATGGTCTGGTTGCTATGGGATTTTGTTTTGGAACATACCAAATCTTTGACTTGCTTTTTCTCAAAACTTACTTTTTTGAGTTGTTGTTTGAATTGCCCAATTCAAACAAACTATATATCAAATTGAAGGTAATGAGTTGGAGAATGTGAAAATAACAATAACTCAATTTTCAAAATTTCCTCATTGCGACTCAGTATGCTATGGGTGAGGGGGTCACATATACCTTACCGTTAACTTTGTGAGAATGACTCGTAAGATCCGAACAACTCACTTACAAGTCTGGATGTCTTTTTTAGAATATAATGATACAGTTTATGTAGAAATGACCAAGTTACACCTCTATACCGTTCAGCTAATAAATTCTGTCAAATGTACAAACCCGATTCCCGATAAAAAAAAAAACCAAACGACCCATATAATTCAAACGTCAACCCAACTATTTCAGACTTCGCGTCCTACCGTTTCACGAATAGTCCGTGTAGAGCACAGAGTCGGCAATCTCGGTCAAAGGAGCAATTCCTTTCATACATTACAAGCGTGCACGAGCTTATTCAGAGTTCATATTGGAAAACTTTTGGTGTCAAGACGACTGCAGTTCGGTTGCTTTATTCAAAAAGATAACTGATATTAAACTGTAAAATTGACCAAGCTACATCCATTTGAGGTATCGTTATGTTCTAACACTAAATCACATAGCAACCATGCCATATATTTGTTAATTTTTGTTAATATTTCTCTCGGTGTTATAATTTAGAACGAAAGAGAATAGTCCATACATTAGTAATGTAGGTCTTGTATATTAAATCTTTTATGGGAATAAATTCTATTAATCTCACCACTTAATTAGATTAAGAGACCCAATCAACATTCTCAACAGATTAAGAATGTTGATTGGGTCACACTGAGAAGTAGTAAAGGTGAGATTTGTACGTTTACAGTATAGTTTTCTCGCGTTTTAGTAAATTTCTACAAATATCGGTAAAATTCTAATTATCGCAACAAATCTAATACGAAGAGGCTAAAATCTGTAGGTACGGTGTGTTAATTAACAGGGGTGAGAAATTGACTGAAAGGTGATATAATTATCGCTAGGGGTGAAACTCCGGCGACGGTGTGTTTTCTGTACCGGTGTGTTAATTAACGAACGGGTTAAAAACGACTGACACTGTGTGTATTCTTTGTTTGGTGAGTTTTCTCGAAAGCATGTTATAACTGCAGCAAAGGTGATTTATCAAGGACCAGCAAGCTTTATCTGACGCGTAGGTGTTAAATCTAATTTGCCGTGCGATTTTTTGTTCGACCGTGTTTTACGCAGATCGGTCTTTGTTAAGTGTAGGTCTTTATACATGGATTTATACGTGGGATAGGTACGTATATCCTTTCTTATACGTATTTCATTTCTTGATGAATACTATGTGTTTTGTACTTCGTACCATAGTCGGACTGCAGTTAGTTATATATTTGATCTTTTTTGTGGGTTTAATTTGTTTACAAATTGTCGTGCGTACCACTATATAAATGCTCGTATCTTAAAATTGATCACACGCTGTACCGTTATTAACCGATATCATAACCAACCCCAATTTGATTATCCAATATATTCTAATCGCCATTGTTATCAGATTAACCAATCTGTTTCCGAAGCAGCCGTTATATTGTAATCATATTTTCAAAGAAAACAGCTTTTCGCAGATTTACATGACGTCTTCCCGATATATTCGCATTAGGGTATGTTTGGTTCCCTTCTTTCAACAGCTTAGATGACCCTTCTTGAACAATTAGTCAAACGTAAAGAAATCTAACTCTCGGTCCCGCATCCGTTGCACGGACTAGGCACGACTCCATGTGTCGCCTAGCTTGTTCTATTCTAAAAGCATGCAATCGCCTTTGGAAATCACTTTGGTGTCTTTTTTTTTTTATTTCTGTCGCTTTATTTGAAACGATTTTCATAATAAGCCGTAGTAATTCCTTTAAATAATTTAACAAATCCAAAAAGAAGAACAACCAAACAAAAAATAATCTGTTAATATTATTAGAAAAGACTTTAAATTTTCCACAAAGATTTTTTTTTTTTTTTTTTTTTTTGGAAATATGCAATAGAAAAATATCATAGTCCTATGATTTAGCATTAGTCCACGTACGCCGTGATAATGTCGGCATAGTAGCACAAGCATTTTCTTCTTTTCAATGTCATCGCGTATTTCTTGGCCTTATGTCTTTGAATAATTTGAATAACAACATGATAACGTTTCCCTGTCTTCACCCTGCCCAGTCTTAAATTCCACCCATTGATTATGTTTCTTTTAAAACCCCATAAAATTCCACAAACTATCATTACTGAAGCAAATATGCGTGTAGCAGCGAATGTCTTGGCTAATAAAAATTGCCAATTCGATGAAAAATAAAGCACACAATTCATACGTTACGATTTAATTAAAACATTTAATTATGAACGCATATAAACATCAATAGTAAGTAAGTAAATTTTATTGCATAAAAACGCCCACGAGGAGCAGCATACAATTACAAAAATTACATAAATACAATACAACAAATATACATGTAACAAATATCCATGTAGCAAATAACGAACGTATTATATGTATATAAAGCTAGAAATCAATTAAAATAGGTGACAACAAATAATGGTATTGCTTATACTCTTTATCTTGTCTAGTTCTTTTCTTTGTTTGAACATTTCTCTGATTACAACATAATATAATGACTTGGACAGTTTTTTTCATTTCAGATACTAACCGAAATTTCCTATGAGAAAAAAAATGAAATGAATATAATATATACATATTATGTTAATAGAATAAGCTTTATTTAAATGAGATGCTCGAAAAGTGAACCACACATTTATCCATTGCAATAAGATCAAAATTGAATATACCACAGTATTCACCCACATTACAAAATTGTCCTTTTTGTTGTACTTATTGAAATAAACTGTAACAATTCCAACCAACTTTATCAGCTGATCCATTCGAGCACGAGAAACAACTCGCCGCTCAACATCAAAGAGCAGAGCGAACTGTGTGTGCCTGTCAACATCAAAGAACAGTTCCGTGTGAAAAGTGCACGAACCGACACAGAACCTGTGGTTTCTTAATACTGTGGAGTAAATTAATAAAGCTATTTCATACAATGGAAAACAAGCGGCTATATGAACAAGCGTCTCAATATTAGGTCATATATCAGTATTATTCTTTCAAAGACGAGCTTGTTATACACAGAGTTCGATCGAATCTGAATAATGTTCGACAATGGGCAATATTACCGTGGGCGGAAGCGGGCGCATGTCTCTATTTTCATCAGTGTACTTTGATATGTGAGTTATCATTTGTTATATATAGTGAGGAAATTACTTTTCTCGGTAGTCCTATCTATGACCCAGGCAAGAAACTATACATTAAAATATTAATACGCCAACGCGTAGTAAATATAGCAGTGACGAAAACTTATAGATTTTCATTAATTGTGCCATTTTACATTTATAAACTTGCTTTCGAAACAAGATTCGTTAATCTGATAACAATGGCGATTAGAATATATCGGATAATCAAATTGGGGTACAGCGTGTGATCAATTTTAAGATACGAGCATTTATATAGTGGTACGCACGACAATTTGTAAACAAATTAAACCCACAAAAAAGATCAAATATATAACTAACTGCAGTCCGACTATGGTACGAAGTACAAAACACATAGTATTCATCAAGAAATGAAATACGTATAAGAAAGGATATACGTACCTATCCCACGTATAAATCCATGTATAAAAACCTACACTTAACAAAGACCGATCTGCGTAAAACACGGTCGAACAAAAAATCGCACGGTAAATTAGATTTAACACCTACGCGTCAGATAAAGCCTGCTGGTCCTTGATAAATCACCTTTGCTGCAGTTATAACACGTTTTCGAGAAAATTCACCAAACAAAGAATACACACCGTGTCAGTCGTTTTTAACCCGTTCGTTAATTAACATACCGGTACAGAAAACACACCGTCGCCGAGATTTTCACCCCTAGCGATAATTATATCACCTTTCAGTCAATTTCTCACCCCTGTTAATTAACACACCGTACCTACAAATTTTAGCCTCTTCGTATTAGATTTGTTGCGATAATTAGAATTTTACCGATATTTGTAGAAATTTACTAAAACGCGAGAAAACTATACTGTAAATGTACAAATCTCACCTTTACTACTTCTCAGTGGGTCAGTAGAGCGTAAAATCATTAATTATATAAATTTCTGGTAAGTTTATTGATAAACTATATCATTAAACGAAAATTTGTTATCGGTGTGACTATTGTAGAAGAACTCAAACGAAAATTTCGGATATGTAACTGGCAAATTTTAAGACATAGAAATGCTCAAATTGTTGAAAATATTTTAACAAAAGTTTCACTATAGTGTTTGTAATTTCTTGTGTTTTGAATTGTCTCAGTTATGAATATGTAATATAGTGTAATTATAAATGTGTGTGTGTTTTTTGGGTTTTTTTGGGGGGGATAATTTTCAATGTGCATTTCTATCAGCCTTAGTTTTAATAAAAAAATAATCGGCTGGGATATCTACATGACTTTCGAATTTCGCACAAGAGATATATCCCAAGATCGAACGTTGTACATGGTTTTACTATTTCACCGTTGCATGCAATGTATCAGTTATATTTATCGTGTGCTACATAAAACAATTTCTAAAATAGTAATAACTTATCCGTTCTCATAATTTCGGTTTACTTGTATGTATGAAATTCATTTTTTTCTGTAACGTACGAGCATATTGTATTTTAACATTGTATATCGTGCCTTATTATATGTTATTACTATTTGCATCGTTATATCGGATGTATCGGATCGAAACGCCCCTGTTTGTACGAAAAATCACGTTTTTAGCTTGTGGACCCTATAGAGATCATAATTTTTATCCGATTTTAAAAAACGTATTATTATATCACCGTTAAACCCTAAGAACGGCTGAATTCGAATTTCGTGAAAATCGGCCCAAAACTTACAGACAAAATAGCCGCCGTTCGTTCTCAAATGGCGTAAAAATAAGGTATATAAAGGTTGTGGACCCTATAGAGGTCACAATTTTTATCCGATTTTGTTGAAACTTGAAATATAAGTTTATAACCCAAAGATCTCGGTTTCTTTCGATATTCGCGTATATTGGACCGTAACTTCCTGAATTATGGCCCCTGATTGTACAGAAAATCACGTTTTTAGCTTGTGGACCCTATAGAGGTCATAATTTTTATCCGATTTAAAATCGTATTATTATATCACCGTTACACCCTAAGGACGGCTGGGTTCTAATTTCGTGAAATTCAGCCAAAAATTGACAGACAAAATGGCCGCCCTTCGTTCTCAAATAGCGTAAAAACATGGTATATCAAGGTTGTAGACCCTATAGAGGTCACAATTTTTATCTGATTTTGTTGAAACTTGAAATGTAAGTTTATAACACAAAGATCTCGGTTCCTTTCGATATTCGCGTATATCGGACCGCAACTTCCTGAATTATGGCCCCTGAATGTACGGAAAATCGCGTTTTTAGCTTGTGGACCCTATAGAGGTCATAATTTTTATCCGATTTAAAATCGTATTATTATATCACCGTTACACCCTAAGGACGGCTGGGTTCGAATTTCGATAAATTCAGCCAAAAATTGACAGACAAAATGGCCGCCCTTCGTTCTCAAATAGCGTAAAAACATGGTATATCAAGGTTGTAGACCCTATAGAGGTCACAATTTTTATCTGATTTTGTTGAAACTTGAAATATAAGTTTATAACCCAAAGATCTTGGTTCCTTTCGATATTCGCGCATATCGGACCGTAACTTCCTGAATTATGGCCCGTGATTGTACGAAAAATCACGTTTTTAGCTTGTGGACCCTACAGAAGTCATAATTTTTATCCGATTTAAAAAAACGTATTATTATATCACCGTTACACCCTAAGGACGACTGAGTCTGATTTTCATGAAAATCAGCCCAAAATTGCTTGTGGACGCTCTAGAGGCTAAAGTTAATGTCTGATTGTCTTTAAATTTATACACTGTGTTTAAGGTCTTGAGACGAAGAAGCCTATTGATCACTTTGAAAAATCTTGTGGATGCTCTAGAGGCCAAAGTTAATATCCAATTGACCATAAATTTATACACAGTGTTTAATGTCATGAGACGAAGAAGCCTATTGATTTTCAGCGATTTCCGATAATTACTGCCAGAGTTATGGCCCTTGATCACATCAAAAAATCTTGTGGATGCTCTTGAGGCTCAAGTTAATATCCGATTGAGTTTAAATTTATACACAGTGTTTGAGGTCATGAGACGAAGATTCCTATTGATTTTCAACGATTTCCGATAATTACTGCCAAAGTTATGGCCCTTAAGTTATCATCCGATTGACTTCAGATTGATACACAGAGTTTAAGATCTTGAGACGAACAAGTATATTGATTTTCAATGAATTTTTATGACTTGAACAGTTAAATCTATGATATTAAAAGCTTTGCATACAAAACGTTAGCATGGGGCAGAACTTTATAAAAACCAAACAAATTCTAATAGTTTTCTGATAATTACTTCGTGAGTTGTTGCTCTTAATCAGATTTTAGTGTATTATAATTATAAATGTTTCATTACCGAAAAAAGTAAAAATGTGCGACAACCCTTGTTGACTGCCCGGACGATTTAGTTGCTGTGGGCGTATGTTTCGTTGCCTGGCAACCTATCTTTATATTGAAGTTCAGAAATTATGCCCAACAATGAATCTGGTAGAGTTAATTACACGCAAATGCTTTGGTCCCAAAAAAACTATGTCTAAGTCAAAACTTATTTTTCTTACTTTTTACTACAAATTTTGCAATTTAAACACTGAGGTCAGAATCAGTTTTTGTTTACATAGAAAATATTTAATATTTGGGGTTTTTTTTTATAAAGAAGTACATCTATTTCATCATTAACATCCATTTATATCATATTCTTTAGATCAATTCTTCATACAACAGTTTAAGATATACCTCCAATTTACACTGTAATTCCGTTACCATTCTTATCTAAAAGTTTCAATCATTTCTTGATTACCAAATTTTATAAGTTAGTGTTTCCAAATTTTCTAATTAGTAATTGCACAGATATAAGAAAGGTAAGGGTCAGACACCTACATGATGTGGTTTTCTTGGAAAAGCGGTAACGGAATTACAAATCTGAGCAGTAACGGAATTACGAATATTACTAAATACCATTATTTCTATTGTTCTAATAACAAAATTACAAATTATTTAGAGGATAAAGTTAAAAGCAACACTTTATTTAATAATGGGGGGTTGGATGGTCGAATGGTTAGCACGTGCGTGCTGTATCATACGACCTGTCATTGAATTAACTTGCGTGGTTTCGAATCCCCAGTTGTACGTGACAAGGAGTAGGGTCCCCTGTCCAACCTCGTTGGTTTTCTCCGGGTCCTCCGGTTTCCTCCCACTGCTAAAGACCCCTACGCGCAAGCGAATTATTAAAATAAAATTAAACCATATGTTAGTCCCGAAATGACCTAGTTTGTGTCGAGTGGACGTTAAACCCCATTTCTCTCTCTCTCTTTATTTAATAATTATACAACATTAGACACATTTATGCTAACTCTTTTCAGTAAAACAAACTACAAAGCATTTTTCTGAACACAAAATGCAAAAAGTGACTAACAACTGTACCAAATTTAAAGTCACAATTTTTATCCGATTTTTTTAAAACTTGAAATGTAAGTTTATAACCCAAAGATCTTGGTTCCTTTCGATATTCGCGCATATCCGACTGTAACTTCCTGAATTATGGCCCCTGATTGTACGAAAAATCACGTTTTTAGATTGTGGACCCTATAGATGTCATAATTTTTATACGCCCACATTTTCATGTGGACGTATTATGCCGTCGCCCCTGTCCGTCCGTCCACAATTTGTTTGTGGACACTCTACAGGTCACAATTCTTATCCGATTTTGACGAAACTTGAAATATAGGTTTATCTCCAAAAGATCTCGGTTCCTTTCGATATTGGCATGTATCGGATCGAAACTTCATGGATTATGACCCCTGTTTGTACGAAAAATCACGTTTTTAGCTTGTGGACACTATAGAGGTCACAATTTTTATCCGATTGTGTTGAAACTTGAAATCTAAGTTGATAATCCAAAGATCTCGGTTCCTTTCGATATTCGCGCATATCGGACCGTAACTTCCTGAATTATGGCCCCTGATTGTACCAAAAATCGTGTTTTTAGCTTGTGGACCCTATAGAGGTCATAATTTTTATCCGATTTAAAAAACCGTTCAAGTATATCACTGTTACACCCTAAGGATGGCTGAGTTCGAATTTCGTGAAAATCGGCCCGAAATTGACAGACAAAATGGCCGCCGTTCGTTCTCAAATAGCGTAAAAATATGGTATATCAATGTTGTGGACACTATAGAGGTCGCAATTTTTATCCAATTTTGTTGAAACTTGAAATCTAAGTTGATAATCCAAAGATCTCGGTTCCTTTCGATATTCTTGCACATCGGACCGTAACTTCTTGAATTATGGCCCCTGATTGTACCAAAATCGTGTTTTTAGCTTGTGGACCCTATAGAGGTCATAATTTTTATCCGATTTAAAAAAACGTTCAATTATATCACCGTTACACACTAAGGATGGCTGAGTATGAATTTCGTGAAAATCGGCCCGAAATTGACAGACAAAATGGCCGCTGTTCGTTCTCAAATAGCGTAAAAATATGGTATATCAATGTTGTGGACACTATAGAGGTCACAATTGTTATCCGATTTTGTTGAAACTTGAAATCTAAGTTGATAATCCAAAGATCTCGGTTCCTTTCGATATTCGCGCATATCGCACCATAACTTCCTGAATTATGGCCCCCGATTGTACCAAAAATCGCGTTTTTAGCTTGTTGACCCTATAGAGGTCATAATTTTTATCCGATTTAAAAAAATGTATTATTATATCACCGTTACACCCTAAGGATGGCTGAGTTTGAATTTCGTGAAAATCGGCCCAAAATTGACAGACAAAATGGCCGCCGTTCGTTCTCAAATAGCGTAAAAGTATGGTATATCAAGGTTGTGGACACTATAGAGGTCACAATTTTTTTCCGATTTTGTTGAAACTTGCAATGTAAGTATATAACCCAAAGATCTTGGTTCCTTTCGATATTCGCGCATATCGGACCGTAACTTCCTGAATTATGGCCCCTGATTGTACGAAAAATCGCGTTTTTAGCTTGTGGACCCTATAGAGGTCATAATTTTTATCCGATTTAAAAAAACGTTCAATTATATCACCGTTACACCCTAAGGATGGGTGAGTTTGAATTTCGTGAAATTCAGCCCAAAATTGACAGACAAAATGGCCTGCCTGGCAGCCACTGGTTTGAGTTAAGTAATGTGCCAGAACATTATTTATGAAGGGCGGGTAAGGGTATTCAATATCAAAATATGGGTTTTAGTACGAAATTCCAGATATAATGTTACATATCATTGAATTGCTGGTTTAATGCTCTCTTAAAATATATAAATAATTTTCTGGCACATTCATATTTACTTACCTTTCAAAACGATCAAAGTTGGGTGGTGCTAAGCTCTATTACTACAATTATGGAGGGTGGGGGGGTAAAAAATATTTCTGGCACATTCATATTTACTTACCTTAATAAACGATCAAAGTTTGGGTGGTACTTATGGTGGCTGATTGGTATCATAACAGTAGGACGTTAAACTCCATTTCATTTTATTTCATTGGTATCATGTCGTGATCTCATGGTGTCGCCCTTCATAAGGCGACATCACGAAATCACCACATTATAACCCGACACCACGACAACCCGACATCACAATATTTTTAACCCGACACTACAACATTTTCACCCGACACCACGAAATTAAGAATGTCGTAATGTCGAGTAAAAATGTTGTATTGTCACGTAAAAATGTTGGGTTGTCGTGGTGTTGGTTTGTCGACTTAATTTATCAATGTTGAAGCGGCCATGAGTAATAGAGTGCTGTCACTTGTCAAGATCAAGTCAGCCCTCACTATCTCATCCTTCACTAAGAATACTTACCCTTCACTAACTATGAATCAAGCTGGCCCTCACTACCAAATTCGCAGGATGACCATGACTTGAGTGTAATCATTTGCTCGGTATGGGCTAATTCGAGCCTTCGATAAATAAAATGAATTGAAAGTAGTCTATTTTTAGTAACCCATTTCTTTGCTCAAAATAAAAATGCTTTTATCTTTTCTAAAGTATGGAATTATGAATGTGCCAGAAAATAACAAGTAGATTTAAAGAGCTACAGAAACACACTTTCCGGTGATGTATGACACAATAACTGGAATTCCGTATAACACATATTTTCACATTAAACACTCGCCCACTCCCTCCAATCTTATATTCAGCCAGTGAAAGCTACCTAACTTTTATTAATTTTAATTTAAAAAAAAGTATATATGCATTCAGCCGAAAATATAATAAATACATTTCAAGACAGGATTAACTTTACTTTTCAGTATAGATTTTTTTAAGCCCCGCATTTATATTTCAAAAATCGCGTTTTTAGCTTGTGGACCCTATAGAGGTCATAATTTTTATCCGATTTAAAATCGTATTATTATATCACCGTTACACCCTAAGGACGGCTGGGTTCGAATTTCGTGAAATTCAGCCAAAAATTGACAGACAAAATGGCCGCCCTTCGTTCTCAAATAGCGTAAAAACATGGTATATCAAGGTTGTAGACCCTATAGAGGTCACAATTTTTATCTGATTTTGTTGAAACTTGAAATATAAGTTTATAACCCAAAGATCTTGGTTCCTTTCGATATTCGCGCATATCGGACCGTAACTTCCTGAATTATGGCCCGTGATTGTACGAAAAATCGCGTTTTTAGCTTGTGGACCCTACAGAAGTCATAATTTTTATCCGATTTAAAAAAACGTATTATTATATCACCGTTACACCCTAAGGACGACTGAGTCTGATTTTCATGAAAATCAGCCCAAAATTGCTTGTGGACGCTCTAGAGGCTAAAGTTAATGTCTGATTGTCTTTAAATTTATACACTGTGTTTAAGGTCTTGAGACGAAGAAGCCTATTGATCACTTTGAAAAATCTTGTGGATGCTCTAGAGGCCAAAGTTAATATCCAATTGACCATAAATTTATACACAGTGTTTAATGTCATGAGACGAAGAAGCCTATTGATTTTCAGCGATTTCCGATAATTACTGCCAGAGTTATGGCCCTTGATCACATCAAAAAATCTTGTGCATGCTCTTGAGGCTCAAGTTAATATCCGATTGAGTTTAAATTTATACACAGTGTTTGAGGTCATGAGACGAAGATTCCTATTGATTTTCAACGATTTCCGATAATTACTGCCAAAGTTATGGCCCTTAAGTTATCATCCGATTGACTTCAGATTGATACACAGAGTTTAAGATCTTGAGACGAACAAGTATATTGATTTTCAATGAATTTTTATGACTTGAACAGTTAAATCTATGATATTAAAAGCTTTGCATACAAAACGTTAGCATGGGGCAGAACTTTATAAAAACCAAACAAATTCTAATAGTTTTCTGATAATTACTTCGTGAGTTGTTGCTCTTAATCAGATTTTAGTGTATTATAATTATAAATGTTTCATTACCGAAAAAAGTAAAAATGTGCGACAACCCTTGTTGACTGCCCGGACGATTTAGTTGCTGTGGGCGTATGTTTCGTTGCCTGGCAACCTATCTTTATATTGAAGTTCAGAAATTATGCCCAACAATGAATCTGGTAGAGTTAATTACACGCAAATGCTTTGGTCCCAAAAAAACTATGTCTAAGTCAAAACTTATTTTTCTTACTTTTTACTACAAATTTTGCAATTTAAACACTGAGGTCAGAATCAGTTTTTGTTTACATAGAAAATATTTAATATTTGGGGGTTTTTTTTATAAAGAAGTACATCTATTTCATCATTAACATCCATTTATATCATATTCTTTAGATCAATTCTTCATACAACAGTTTAAGATATACCTCCAATTTACACTGTAATTCCGTTACCATTCTTATCTAAAAGTTTCAATCATTTCTTGATTACCAAATTTTATAAGTTAGTGTTTCCAAATTTTCTAATTAGTAATTGCACAGATATAAGAAAGGTAAGGGTCAGACACCTACATGATGTGGTTTTCTTGGAAAAGCGGTAACGGAATTACAAATCTGAGCAGTAACGGAATTACGAATATTACTAAATACCATTATTTCTATTGTTCTAATAACAAAATTACAAATTATTTAGAGGATAAAGTTAAAAGCAACACTTTATTTAATAATGGGGGGTTGGATGGTCGAATGGTTAGCACGTGCGTGCTGTATCATACGACCTGTCATTGAATTAACTTGCGTGGTTTCGAATCCCCAGTTGTACGTGACAAGGAGTAGGGTCCCCTGTCCAACCTCGTTGGTTTTCTCCGGGTCCTCCGGTTTCCTCCCACTGCTAAAGACCCCTACGCGCAAGCGAATTATTAAAATAAAATTAAACCATATGTTAGTCCCGAAATGACCTAGTTTGTGTCGAGTGGACGTTAAACCCCATTTCTCTCTCTCTCTCTCTTTATTTAATAATTATACAACATTAGACACATTTACGCTAACTCTTTTCAGTAAAACAAACTACAAAGCATTTTTCTGAACACAAAATGCAAAAAGTGACTAACAACTGTACCAAATTTAAAGTCACAATTTTTATCCGATTTTTTTTAAACTTGAAATGTAAGTTTATAACCCAAAGATCTTGGTTCCTTTCGATATTCGCGCATATCCGACTGTAACTTCCTGAATTATGGCCCCTGATTGTACGAAAAATCACGTTTTTAGATTGTGGACCCTATAGATGTCATAATTTTTATACGCCCACATTTTCATGTGGACGTATTATGCCGTCGCCCCTGTCCGTCCGTCCACAATTTGTTTGTGGACACTCTACAGGTCACAATTCTTATTCGATTTTGACGAAACTTGAAATATAGGTTTATCTCCAAAAGATCTCGGTTCCTTTCGATATTGGCATGTATCGGATCGAAACTTCATGGATTATGACCCCTGTTTGTACGAAAAATCACGTTTTTAGCTTGTGGACACTATAGAGGTCACAATTTTTATCCGATTGTGTTGAAACTTGAAATCTAAGTTGATAATCCAAAGATCTCGGTTCCTTTCGATATTCGCGCACATCGGACCGTAACTTCCTGAATTATGGCCCCTGATTGTACCAAAAATCGTGTTTTTAGCTTGTGGACCCTATAGAGGTCATAATTTTTATCCGATTTAAAAAACCGTTCAAGTATATCACTGTTACACCCTAAGGATGGCTGAGTTCGAATTTCGTGAAAATCGGCCCGAAATTGACAGACAAAATGGCTGCCGTTCGTTCTCAAATAGCGTAAAAATATGGTATATCAATGTTGTGGACACTATAGAGGTCGCAATTTTTATCCAATTTTGTTGAAACTTGAAATCTAAGTTGATAATCCAAAGATCTCGGTTCCTTTCGATATTCTTGCACATCGGACCGTAACTTCTTGAATTATGGCCCCTGATTGTACCAAAAATCGTGTTTTTGGCTTGTGGACCCTATAGAGGTCATAATTTTTATCCGATTTAAAAAAACGTATTATTATATCACCGTTACACCCTAAGGATGGGTGAGTTTGAATTTCGTGAAATTCAGCCCAAAATTGACAGACAAAATGGCCTGCCTGGCAGCCACTGGTTTGAGTTAAGTAATGTGCCAGAACATTATTTATGAAGGGCGGGTAAGGGTATTCAATATCAAAATATGGGTTTTAGTACGAAATTCCAGATATAATGTTACATATCATTGAATTGCTGGTTTAATGCTCTCTTAAAATATATAAATAATTTTCTGGCACATTCATATTTACTTACCTTTCAAAACGATCAAAGTTGGGTGGTGCTAAGCTCTATTACTACAATTATGGAGGGTGGGGGGGTAAAAAATATTTCTGGCACATTCATATTTACTTACCTTAATAAACGATCAAAGTTTGGGTGGTACTTATGGTGGCTGATTGGTATCATAACAGTAGGACGTTAAACTCCATTTCATTTTATTTCATTGGTATCATGTCGTGATCTCGTGGTGTCGCCCTTCATAAGGCGACATCACGAAATCACCACATTATAACCCGACACCACGACAACCCGACATCACAATATTTTTAACCCGACACTACAACATTTTCACCCGACACCACGAAATTAAGAATGCCGTAATGTCGAGTAAAAATGTTGTATTGTCACGTAAAAATGTTGGGTTGTCGTGGTGTTGGTTTGTCGACTTAATTTATCAATGTTGAAGCGGCCATGAGTAATAGAGTGCTGTCACTTGTCAAGATCAAGTCAGCCCTCACTATCTCATCCTTCACTAAGAATACTTACCCTTCACTAACTATGAATCAAGCTGGCCCTCACTACCAAATTCGCAGGATGACCATGACTTGAGTGTAATCATTTGCTCGGTATGGGCTAATTCGAGCCTTCGATAAATAAAATGAATTGAAAGTAGTCTATTTTTAGTAACCCATTTCTTTGCTCAAAATAAAAATGCTTTTATCTTTTCTAAAGTATGGAATTATGAATGTGCCAGAAAATAACAAGTAGATTTAAAGAGCCACAGAAACACACTTTCCGGTGATGTATGACACAATAACTGGAATTCCGTATAACACATATTTTCACATTAAACACTCGCCCACTCCCTCCAATCTTATATTCAGCCAGTGAAAGCTACCTAACTTTTATTAATTTTAATTTAAAAAAAATATATATGCATTCAGCCGAAAATATAATAAATACATTTCAAGACAGGATTAACTTTACTTTTCAGTATAGATTTTTTTAAGCCCCGCATTTATATTTCAAATACCCCCCGCCCCCCCCCCCCTTTTCACTTTTCAAGGCAAGTAAATATAAATGTGCCAGAAAATTAATGATATATTTGAATGTGCTTTCTACTGATATGTAGCATGATATCTAGAATTTCGTATTAGATCCCGTAATTAGACATTGAATACCCCCAACTTTGATAGTTTGTCAAAGTAAGTAAATATAATTGTGCCATAAAATTATTTATATCTTTGAAAAGAGAAATGAAAGTGCTTTTCAGTGATATATAACATAATATCTGATATATAACATAATATTGCGTATCAAGACCAGTATTTTTACTTTGAATACCCCTACCCCCATCATTTAATATATTTTTGTACCATTCGTCTTTGATCACCTCTCAAGGCAAGTAAATATAAATGTGCCAGAAAATTATTTATATATTTGAAAAGAACGGTGAACGTGCTTTATACTGATATACTGAGCGCCATGGAAAACGCATCACTTAGTTTTTCGTATAACAAAATGATCCTGTAAACATATCTTATTTATTTTGCTTCTTAGTGTGAACAAGATTCAAATGGGAACACATCAATAACAACACATTTGTACAACGGTACAAAGTCAGAGGAGTCAAAACCAAAAGTATGACACAGATGTCAGTAGCACGTGTGTCCTCCACAGGCTCTTACGCACGCTGTGCAGAGACGTCGCATGGAATTTACCAATGTTTGAAAGAAGGCCTGGGGCAAATTGTTCCATTCTTGGACAAGAGCAGCTTCTAAAGCAGCAATGGTGTGCATCTGTGGTCTCCGATACAGACAGCGTCCAATTTCATCCCAGACATGTTCTATCGGTGCCATGTCCGGAGACATGGCAGGCCAGTCCAAGACATTGATGTTGTTAGCAGTCAGGTAGTCCATACTAAAACGGGCGGTATGCGGACGTGCATTATCCTGTTGGAAGTGCTGAAGTTGTGGGTGCGCTCAAAACATCGGAACAACTATTGGTTGCAAGACATCATCACGGTAGGCTACAGCATTAACGCGACCCTTGCAAATGTGTAGGGCGGTCCGCTGATGAAATGTGAAGCCTCCCCACACCATTACACTTCCCCCACCCCATCGATTCGTTTCGAAGACGCAGCAGTCTGCAAGACATTCCCCAAGACGTCTCCACACATGTTTTATGGTGTTGGCACTTACTGGTTCTTGTCTTCCGACGACTGCTGCACCTGTTCGAGTCGCTGGGCGGAATCTGTCACGCAGATGAGTGACCTGGATGTAACGGTCTTCAGCCTGGGTTGTAACGCGTTGTGGACCAGGACGTTGACGGTCACATGTTGATCCAGTAACTCGAACACGTTCCACCAACCTTACAATAGTGGACTGATGACAATTGAAGTGTCTGGCAATAGCACGTGTAGACATGCCAGCCCTGGACATTCCCATGGCTTCATTCCGTTGATTTTCAGTAAGTCTCGGCATCTCTAGCTCGATTCCTTCACACGTCCAACAAAAAATTACAACAGATTGACGTTTCACAGTTCATGTACTGCACATTAAGTTGAAAACATGCTTTTAAAGGCCTCACACACAATGCTGCACGTGAATATTGGGTTTTTCATGTGCATCTCGTGCAATTTTTTGTGTGCACACAGGCCGATATTTTTTGCGTTTGGGAGCATTGTGTGAAACAATAGTTCATAGTATTGCATAATAGTATACATACAAAACCACCTAGTAATAAAATATTTGGGAAAAAAAAGTGATGTGTTTTCCATGGAGCTCAGTATATGTAGCATGATATCTGGAAGGCTATGTATTCTTAGTGAAGGATGAGATAGTGAGGGCTGACTTGATCTCGTGGCCGCTTCAACATTGATAAATAAAGTCGACAACCCGACATCACGACATCACAACATTTTTACGCGACAATACAACATTTTTACATCTAGAGTTATGGCCCTTGTTTCACTTTGTTGAATCTTGTGAACTCTGTAATGACAACAGTTATCATCCGATCTGTTTGAAATTGATATGCATCATTTAAATTAGTGCAACGAAGAATCCTTTTGAATTTCAGCAATTTCCGTTAATTACGCTGTGAGTTATGGCCCTCGTTTCACTTTGTTGTACCTTGTGAATGCTCTTAACGACAAAAGTTATCCGATCTGTATGAAATTTATATGCATCATTTAAATTAGTAAAACAAAGAAGCCTGTTGAATTTTAACAATTTCTGTAGATTACTTCCAGAGTTACGGCCCTTGTTTTAGTTTTTAGAACCTTGTGAACCCTCAAACGAAGAAAAATATGATCTCATCTGTATGAAATTGTCTATTAAATTCCCCGAATTACCTACAAACGACGATTTAGCTGCTGTGGGCATATGTTTTGTTGCCTGGCAACCTATCTTTAATGAACTCATTCTACCGAATCTCAACTAAATTCTAGAGACACAAATATCCACATCCTGTATAAACACCGCCTCAAGGTCTGCTACCTTGATTGTTTAGCTTGTTCTCTATCCATCTCTTGCAAAATGTGGGCGTATCCTGCCTGGCAGCTGCTGGTTTGTTTTTCCACAAATGTTGGATAAGCATATAGATACTATTTGCTATTTTGAAGTGTTTTGCATTAGATAAATTCAAATGATGACATTGAAGATAAAAATTTCAAACTTTGATTTTTTTTTCAGTCAGTTATAAGGTTTAACTTAGGAGACAAGAAAGCTTTAGCTGTCACTTAAACATGCATTATGCAAGAGCTAAATCTGCCTATTGCAGGTTTTTCTTTGGGCCTGAAATGTTATCTAAATTATTGATTAGACATTAATTAACTCATACAGACCATAATCAACTCTTGATGCCATCGTTAGCCTGCAATATTTAGTGGATTTGAATATATTATCCTTCATTGTACCAACCTTAGTAATGACGACCCAGGCTAGCCGTAAATTGAATCACTAATATCTTAGCATATTCTGTTTTCATTATCTATTTGTTAACTATAAAAGCGAGAACTTTCAGCCATTTATTTAATCTTATCTAATGCTCCTTTAAATATTCTCAAACAGAAATGATTTTCAATTGTATATGTTATAATCTGTTGCAACAGATATCTGATTCTGCTATTCAAGCTTCATGAATGATATTGGTTGCTTAGATTGGATGTAGAATTATAAAACTAAAGGTGAAGTTTGAGCAGTTCTTTCAATTGACAAATAAATTATTGTCTCCACTTGTCACAAACTTCACATACAGCTACGGAACGTCATGGGATAAATTTTACTGCCGGTGCAAATCCTACACTATGCCAACCTGAATTCCAATCAAACTATCAGATTGTTGCAGCTGCATTCACAAATAATAATCGATGAACGAAAACTATCACACAAAGCAGAGTAGCTCCAGACAAATCTAAAAATCAATTCAATACAAATTCTCGGTATTCAATTAAAAGAAGCCTATTGATGTTCAACAATCGGAAATGCTATTTTGTTTTTAAACGCCCACATGAAATGTGGTTGTATATTGTTGTCGCCCCCGTCCGTCGGTCCGGCGTCCACAATTGCTTGTGGACGCTCTAGAGGCTAAAGTTAATATCTGATTGACTTTAAATTTATACACAGTGTTTAAGGTCTTGAGACGAAGAAGCCTATTGATTTTCAGCGATTTCCGATAATTACTGCCAGAGTAATGGCCCTTGATCACTTTGAAAAATCTTGTGGACGCTCTAGAGGCCAAAGTTAATATCCAATTGACCGTAAAATTTATACAGTGTTTGAGGTCATGAGACAAAGAAGCCTATTGATTTTCAACGATTTCCGATAATTACTGCCAGAGTTATGGCCCTTGATCACTTCAAAAAATCTTGTGGATGCTCTAAAGGCCAAAGTTAATATCCAATTGACTTTAAATTTATACACAGTGTTTAAAGTCATGAGACGAAGAAGCCTATTGATTTTCAGCGATTTCCGATAATTACTGCCAGAGTTATGGCCCTTGATCACTTCAAAAAATCTTGTGGATGCTCTAATGGCCAAAGTTAATATCCGATTGACTTTAAATTTATACGCAATGTTTAAGTTCATGAGACGAAGAAACCTATTGATTTTCAACGATTTCCAAAAATTACTGCCAGAGTTATGGCCCTTGATCACTTCAAAAAATCTTGTGGATGCTCTAGAGGCTAAAGTTAACATCCGATTGACATTAAATTTATATACAGTGTTTAAGGTCATAAGATGATGAAGCCTATTGGTTTTCAGCGATTTCTGATAATTACTGCCAGAGTTATGGCCCTTGATCACTCTGAAAAATCTTGTGGATGCTCTAGAAGCGAAAGTTAATATTCGATCGACTTTAAATTTATACACAGTGTTTGAGGTCATGAGGCGAAGATTCCTATTGATTTTCAACGATTTCCGATAATTACTGCCAAAGTTATGGCCCTTAAGTTATCACCCGATTGACTTCAGATTGATACACAGAGTGTAAGATCTTGAGACGAACAAGTATATTGATTTTCAATGAATTTTTATGACTTGAACAGTTAAATCCATGATATTAAAAGCTTTGCATACAAAACGTTAGCATGGGGCAGAACTTTATAAAAACCAAACAAATTCTAATAGTTTTCTGATAATTACTTCGTGAGTTGTTGCTCTTAATCAGATTTTAGTGTATTATAAATGTTTCATTACCGAAAAATGTAAAAATATGCGACAACCCTTGTTGACTGCCCGAAAGATTTAGTTGCTGTAGGCGTATGTTTCGTTGCCTGGCAACCTATCTTTTCTTATGTTATGATAAAAAATAATTGAGTTTTTCAAAACTGATCCTATTAGTGATAAAAATGATGCCACAAAATAAGGAGACCCAATGAATTCAAATGGATTCATGCTTCAAGATATAGTCCAGAAGGGTTCCCATTCTTTTTGTATACTTTTGCGTTGATTGCAAATAGAACAATGTAACCTCTTCTTGCATTTGAGCTAGATTGTTGGGTGTATATCTTGATTGAGTTCGATGATGAGCGTTTTCTGTTTAAACTAAGAAGAGATGAGCAATTTGATTGGTATAGAACACAATAACTCTAGTTCTTTACTAGTTGGGGGGGGGGGGGTAAACTGTAGCACTATCATCGTTGCGACATTGTTTTTAAACTTATAGACAAGGAATAGAGAAATAAGATGGGTTAAACAACATTTTTTATCTTTACAAATTATTCTCTATTGTCAGTATATTAAGGTATGAGTTTATTTAAAACGTAAATTAACTGTTTATGAAATAGTGTGAGAATAACAGGAAAGAGGGTCTGAGTTCAAGGATAGATTGTGTCGAGAAACATGTGACGGAAAATTACGATTGCATCATTTAGCTTGTTTGACCAATCTCTATACTTATTTACATGATATTTGACCAATTAGATAATTGAACGTCCAAAACCCACAGCTACAAAACTATCATACTTGTGAGAATTCGTTAGACTTCTATTAGGTTCCAGAGGGCTTACATCTGAGATCCTAGACAGCCGCGAGGCTGGCTAGGGTAGAGAAATGGTTTTAGTACTGTGTCCGCTCTCCACGTCAGACAGAAAGACTCATGGTATTACAAAACTTTGTGTATAGTTTGAGCTTAGGTTATGCAGAGTGACAAACAATTCGATTGCTAGATGCTTTATAAAATAGATAAGGGTGCAATTGTGTCATCTATTTCTTTTGGAATTGAAGTGGGGGACATGATCCATTCATCCAAATATCAGCCCCACATTTGGCTTGTATTATTAATATTTTTTGCAGTGTACCTTTATTAAATCGATGTGTTCCAAGTGACTTATTCAAGCTACACAAAAAGATATCTTCTAATATAATAGACTTTCTAAACCAGAGTGATATATTTCAAAAGGTTCTTACTGATCTCTATAAAAGTTGGAAAGAAATGTTTGGTCTGTGTTTCGTAGCTTTCGGTAGGTATTATTCACATTATTTTTGCAACTGCTTCCATCCGCCCGTCATCTGTCGGTCTGACAAACTTTTCTTGTGAATATACTACAAACTAAACCATTTCTGGGATTTTTATACTCCCATTTTTAAGTGTGAGAAACTTCCAATAAATAGAAACATGTAACACAAACCAATTACAGACAGTTTGATGTGATCAATTTTGACCAAGTCAAAATGATGCATTTGATATTAAGATAAGTTGATATACAATAATAAATGAGATACAATATCCAAAAAACATCATTTTATCCAACATTTCGTTGGGTTAATATTTTTATACACCCACATTTTTATGTGGACGTATATTACTGTCGCCCCTGTCCGTCCGTCTGTCCGTCCACAATTGTTTGTGAACACTCTAGAGCTCACAATTTTTATCCGATTTCAATGAAACTTGAAATATAGGTTTATCGTGAAACTCGGACCAAAACTGACGGACACAATTTTGATCTGATTTAGATGAAACTTGAAATGCATGTTTATAACCCAAATATCTTGTTTCCTTTCGATATTCGCACATATCGGATCGTAACTTCCTGAATTATGGCCCCTGATTTTAGGAAAAAAGGTGTGTTTAGCTTGTGGTTCCTCTAGAGGTCACAATTTTTATCCAATTTTAAAAAACATTTTAGTATATCACCGCTACACCCTAATGATGGTCGAGTTCGACCAAAACTGCCGGACAAAATGGCCGCCCCTTATACACAAATAGTGTAACATATGGTGTATCAAGGTGGTTGACCAGCTAGAGGTCACAGTTTTTCATCCGATTCTGATTAAACTTGGAATGCAATGTTTATATCCCAGAGATCTTGGTTCCTTTCGATATTTACGCATATCGGATGGTAACTTACTGAATTATGGCCCCTGATTGTACGAAAAATCACGCTTTCAGCTTGTGGTCCCTCTAGAATTCACAATTTTTATCCGATTTAAAAAAAAAACACGTGTGGATACATCACAGTTATACACTATTGATGGTTGAGTTCGAATTTTGTGAAAATCAGACCAAAACTGACGGACTAATAGCCGCCCCTTGTACGCAAACATTGTAAAAATATGGTATATCAAGGTTGTGGACCCTCTAGAGGTCACAGTTTTTATTCAATTTGATGAAACTTTAAATATATGTTTTTATCATGAAGATCTTCATTTTGATAATCACACTTATCCAAACATAACTTCCTGGATTATGGCCCCTGAATGGTTGAAAAGTCTCATTTTACTTTTAGCTTGTTGATCTCTAGAGGTCACACTTTTTTTTCCGATTTTAAAAGCCATTTAGATATAGAGTAAACCTCGTATAAGTCGGATTTGTATAAGTCAGATCTTTGCTCAACTCGGATAAAATCGTTTGGACCCTTTGATCCTGCACGATTTTCTTATTGAATTTGTGCGCGTAAGACGGATTTTCTAAGTCAGATCTTCACCCAACTCGGATCAAAATGTTCAGTTCATTTGATCTAATTCCGGCTTTTTTCCTTCGCTTAAGTCAGATCGGCGGTATGTTCACAACATGCCGTTAAAAATACGCCCCGCTCCGCCAAACTGCCTGGCTGACGCCATTGAAATCCAAATACATGGCAGTAGGCACTGTAAACCCAGGTATCGTTTAATCTTGTGTATCTAGCACTAATTTCTTTCACATTCGTTTAATATCAAACCTTTGTTTAAAAATTCGTAAAAATCGTTTAAAATCACCAAAAATCATCTAATTTGTACATGTGTCCAGTTTAAAGCTGACTGATTAATTTTGATAATGAGTGTCCAATTTACAAGTATTTAATTTCCTGATCACTGTTCAAAAATTAATCATTATGCATCATTAATCAATTGGGTTGTTTATTTTTTAACAATGATTGAGAAATTAAACACTTGTAAATTAGATTTTTATGATTATGATTTTTATTGTTTTTTATACACATTCTGACAAAGTCTTAATTTTTGAAATATTGTTTTATTGAAGGCTATATCATAAACGTACAGAATTTTTATTTTAAAGCAATTTCAAGTATGGTTGTCAAGTGACAATTGTGCAGTGTGTCTATCAATTGACGAATGAATAAAAACTTTTGCCAAGTTACGTGACTAGTTACCTGATCGACAAAGACTAGAAATGTCATGGTGCCCTATCAGCTTATTTTGACTACAGCATTTTCTGATACTGGCAATAGTTGAAAAATGCTAATATTTTAGATCATCGACTTACGAAGCGCGAACGTTTCATCGAATAAACGAAGACAATGATTAATTTATTCTGAAATATTACGGACGTGAACTTCAAGACGGTACGTGAATTAAATATGGAAAATTTTCAAAAGGGTGTACCTGTCGTTATTTTTGTGGCAATCACATACATTAAAATATGACATTCTCCACAACAAATTACCAAGAATTTTTTTGTTGAAGTCTAGTTATATTAAAGGAAATGGAGCTTATAATTAACCCATATCCTACGGGACCTCAATTGACCAAATTCTAGCCAGTTCGTTTCAAAATGAATAAAGGACCCTGATGCTTACCCATCTCAAACATATATAAGATGGCTGCCTAGTGGTTGCATTGTGTCTTTCTCTCCAAGTTTCTGGCAATTTTAGTCTTTTAGAGTTAATTTTGGATTACAATTTTTTACATCAGACATGATAATGATATTGTGAATTACTATATTTGGAGTAACTTTGGAAAATATTAATAGGTTTGATAAAATTAAACACAAAACGTTTGTATAGTGAGTTTCATCATGATCACCTACAGCAGAGATGAGTTGATTTCGATAAGTGGTGAGTTGCTGTTCACTTGTAGGATTACACAAGAGGTTTATAATCTGTTTCCTGAACTTTCTTTCACTCAATCAAGTTATCACCACTGGACTCAATCTAGTGAACAAACTATTAAGGTTAGGGTAAAAAACAGAAGGAAACTTGGCTATAAATCAGCTAGGTGTGTGAATCTTAATAATCTTGTAAACATTAAAGGGGAAGACCAACGATTTTTAACAAGGTTTCCATAAATCTTGAATTTATATTGATAATTAATCCCCTCTGTAACACAAACAAAAAAGTTTTTGTAAGCGAGAAATTAATTTTTATTAAAACCGGAAGTGACATAGTTGGTTCAACACGCTGAAATGAAATTATTGAAAATGCTATTTTATGGGACGCTGAAAATCTAGAATTTTCCATTTTAGAGCCTGTTGTATGGGAACTTAACTTCATGTACCAGAAGTTTCAGAAAGATCCATTGGACAGTTTTTAAAAGAAAGGAAAATAAGAAGATATTTAACGATATTTAGCAAATAAATGCTAGTCTGATACCAGTGTGTTATCTCCCTTATACCATGAGAAGATATAACGATTTTTCGACTTTTTTCAAAGATTGTGGCCCTTTTTGGACCATTTATACTATATTGAGGCTTTTAAATCTGGATTCACACCCTAGACCACCGTTAGGACTCTAAGTAACAGAAGTTTAAGAAAGGAAATA
This sequence comes from Patella vulgata, assembly GCF_932274485.2. NCBI lineage: Eukaryota > Metazoa > Mollusca > Gastropoda > Patellidae > Patella > Patella vulgata. The sequence continues at coordinate 33,095,057 of NC_065882.2, forward strand.
AGACAAGTTTACGGGATGAAAGCATCTGAATAGCCCCCCAAAATGAAAATACTAGATTTTCAGCGTCCCATTATATATTGCCTAACCAGCGAATTTTTACCATTTAGATGTCATACGATCGTCCATTGTTCGGGCCATCCAATGACAATTAGTTGTTTTGATTCGATGAAATCTTACGTAGTAATCACTTTTTTTGCAAGATCACCATTTTTTTGCTTTATAGTTTTTTTTTTCTCAAATTATCGGATATTTTTTCGACTACTTCCGGTTTTTGGATCATTGTCGGGATAGTTTTAACAAGTTGTTTGGTTACCAAACCTTCTGTACAAGAAGTTTCAGAAAAATCCATTCAGCTGTTTCCCAACAAAGAAAAATAGAGATCAGATAAAATGGCCCTGAGAAATCCTATTTTCAAAAGTGTCAAAAATATCAAAATGTCAAAATATCGAAAATTAAATTTCAATAACTCAATACATTAACAGAATGTGCTTGATAACGATAAGAGGATACTTGTCGAAACGTCGTGCTATTAGAATAAAACCAGTGATTGTTTCCCATAAAAATTGTGTTCTGTTATTGTGTACCCCAATCACTAAATGCCACTTAAAGATTAAACTCAATACATATTATACCTGGTTAGAGTCGTAATTAGGACAGCTATCTGAATGTATTACCTTTTTTTTTGAAAATCTGTTAAAATAAAGAAATAATAGAGCATTTTCCAAAATTTCACGATTTTTCAACTTTTTTCGATTTTCAGTACGTTATTTTACCTATTCCAGAAATTTCAATGTCTTATTGGATGGATTCATGCACAATAATACCAGAGGGACTCTCGATAGGGAAAGTTTGAAAAAAAATCCTTGGAGTAGTTTTCGAGATATAGGCGTCCAAAAACGCTCCAAATCAGAAAATATTTGATTTTCAACATGTCATATTTTGCTGCCCTCTCATAGGATTCGTGTGAAATTGGTATCATATGATGGTCAAATCCCTGGGCTACCCACCGATACCTTAATTTCTTTAATCCGTTGATACTGAGTGGAGAAATCACGTCTTTCCCAAAAGCACCCATTTTTTGCGTTTTCTTCAAAATATCAGACAATTTTTCGGCCACTTCCGGTTTAAGGATCCTTGTCGAAATAGCTTTATCAGTTGGATTTGGACTATAACTTCATGTTCCAGAAGTTTCAGAAACGTCGATTCGGACGTAAAACGAAACTCAGGCTCACAAAATGGGCAGAAAATTCGAAAAAAATCGAAAAATAAAGGGTGATAACTCTGAATGAAAGTTATATTACTGGAATCGGATCGCCTTCAAGTACCCAAAAATGTAGGTCAAATTTGAAAATTTTGAAAAATAACAAAAATTGTCTCCTAAACAACGTATTTTCAAATTTCGAACGACAAATGCCATAGATGACTGTTCGAAATTGAAAAATGTGAGATAGCCATTGTCTCGGAAAAGATTCAGGGTTTCCAAAAATGTTAATTTTTTTAAAATAGGTAAAGAATTGGCGAAACCACGGCCGATTTTTGATTTATTGCTACCGTTCAAAATTCGGCCACTCCCGGTCTGCGCAGAAGTTTCAAAAATACTTTATCAAGTAGCCACCACATGGTTTCCAGATAGAAAATTGAACCCCAGATCGATATCTGTTTTCGATCATGGAGAAATAGGCTCCCGCGGTAAATAATAATAATAACTAGACCTGCAAGCAGCACTGAACCGGCTTTCAGGAATCAGACAGGAAGTGTGTCATACAATAGCCCATTTATCGAGCTATCAAACGATACATTAGATGTTCTGATCCGATCACACCCGACGGTGAAATCCTGATTGTTGCAAGAGCACCGATTTTTTTACTGTCTTTTTTTTTAAATATCGAATATTTTTTTGACTACTTCCTGTTTACGGATCATTATCGGGATAGATTTAACAAGTGGTATGGGAACTTAACTTCCTGTACCAGAAGTTTCAGAAAGATCCATTGGACATTACACCATTAGAAGCAGATTTACAGATATAACGATTTTTCGACTTTTTTTCAAAGATTGTGGCCCTTTTGGACCATTTATACTATATTGAGGCTTTTAAATTTAGATTCACGCCATAGACCATAGGTTTAAGAAAGGAAAGAGAGAAGGTTTCGAAATAAAAGCGTCTGAATAGACTCAAAAAAAGAAAATAATAGATTTTGAGCGTTCCATTATATATTGCCTAACCCGCGAATTTTTACTATTTAGATGTCATAAGATCGTCCATTGTTTGAACTATTCAATGACACTTTAGTTGTTTTGATTCGGTGGAATCTGGCGTAGTAATCACTTTTTTCGCAAGATCGACATTTTTTTTACTTTTTACGGTTTTCCAAAACGGAAAATACTAGATTTTCGGCGTACGATAATTTATTTTCTATCCATCTAAATCGCATCATTCAGATGTCATATGATAGTCCATTAATGGGGCTATCCCGCGATACTTTAGTTCTTTTGATCCGCTAAGATCTGATGGAGAAATCAAGTTTTTCGCAAGAGCGCTAATTTTTTTTAACCTTTTTCTTCATTTTTTGAATACGTCCGGTATGGAGATTATTGTCGGGATAACCTGATTGGCTTATCAAATAGCCACAGGGCTATGTAATGATATATTACATTGTCTGATCAGATAAAATGCCCCTTGGAAATCCTATGTTCAAAAGTGTCAAAAATTTCAAAATGTCAAAATATCGAAAATTAAATTTCAATAACTCAATACATATTATACATGGTTATAATCGTTATTAGGACAGCTATCTGAATGTATAACTTTTTTTTGAAAATCTGTTAAAATAAAGAAATAATATTGAATATTTTTTTGACTACTTCCTATTTACGGATCATTATCAGGATAGATTTAACAAGTGGTATGGGAACTTAACTTCCTGTACCAGAAGTTTCAGACAGATCCATTGGACAGTTTTACCTCTCTTATACCATTAGAAGCAGATTTACAGATATAACGATTTTTCGACCTTTTTCAAAGATTGTGGCCCTTTTGGACCATTTATACAATATTGAGGCTTTTAAATTTGGATTCACACCATAGACCACGGTTAGGACTCTAAGTAACAGAAGTTTAAGAAAGGAAATAAGAGAAGTTTTCGAGATAAAAGCGTCTGAATAGGCTCCAAAAAGGAAAATAATAGATTTTCAGCGTTTCATTATATATTGCCTAACCCGCGAATTTTTACTATTTAGATGTCATACGATCCTCCAATGTTAGGGTGACCCATGTACTCGCAGAAATACAGTCCACCGCTGATAGTTCGAGACTACCACTGAAGCGTGCACATTCGCCGTGCCGAGACCAACTTTCTGACAGTATGATACTATAAATAGCCATGGCACGTGCAATTCTCTACAAATCTATCAACTAATACAGCCGTAAAAAATTTATTGTTGACGATTTTGAATAGCAGTTAAATTAAGCTTCTTGGTTATTACAGCAGATTTAGAAATTACGTTCGTTTCATTTTTTAAATCGCTTTATCATTAACTGTACCGTTAAGAGCGGCATCTTTTGGTTTAGTACAAATAATATCTCTGAATCACTCGGGTTAGGCAGGAACATGATACTAGCAGTAGTTTCATTTTACTTTTACAAGCTTCTTAAAACGATTGTTGAGCTACCTAACGTGCTTATTTCTAAATTCAATTTCTTGTTCTAGCTTTCTGTTACGTTTCGTAAAAAAGTAGTCTTGATTATCCCGACCTGTCAATCAGACGTAGAATGGTCGATAGACTGGTTAAGCGAGTCTAATTTTCAAAATAAGGGCACGTAACCTATCTTTTACTCAAAAGTGTCTGGATGTTATGGATGACTCTTGGAACCAGTTTTCAGTCTATTATTTATACATGATTAATGGTCATAGCTTATTAAGTACAACATGATCGTTTATTTAATGACTATAATTGTGTGAAACTGATTTGAGGCTTGGCATATATATAAATATTGTGGCGTAATTGTCGAGATATATGGAGATATTTATTTATGGTGGGTCACCCTACCATTGTTCGGGCTCTCCAATGACTCTTTAGTTGTTTTGATTCGGTGAAATATTACGTAGTAATAACTTTTTTCGCAAGATCACCATTTTTTTTCCTTTTTATGTTTTTTTTCCCTCAAAATATCGGATATTGTTTCGACTACTTCCGGTTTTTGGATCATTGTCGGGATAGCTTTAACAAGTTGTCTGGTTACCTTACCTTCTGTACAAGAAGTTTCAGAATAATCCATTCAGCTGTTTTCCAAAGAAAGAAAATTAGAAGATCATTTTCAGTAATTTAAAGATTTTTCAAGTTTCTTCAAGATTGAGGTTCTTTTTGGACCAGTTATATTATTTCAATACTATTATTTTTGGACTCACGCCATAGTCCACCGATAGGACTCTGAGTAAAAAAAGTTTAAGAAAAATCATAGTTTTCGTTTTCGAGAAAATGGCGTCTTACAATGCTCCAAAACGGAAAATACTAGATTTTCGACGTACCATAATTTATTTTCCAGCCATCTAAATTGTATCATTCAGATGTCATATGATAGTCCATTAATGGGGCTATCCAGCGATACTTTAGTTCTTTTGGTCCGCTAACATCTGATGGAGAAATCAAGATTTTCGCATGAGGGCTATTTTTTTAAACCTTTTTTCTTCATTTTTTAAATACGTCCTGTATGGCGATTATTGTCGGGATAGTTTTAATAACCGGATTGGCTTATCAAATAGCCACAGGACTATTTAATGATTTATTACATTATCTGATCAGATAAAATGGCCCTGAGAAATCCTATGTTCAAAAGTTTCAGAATAATCCATTCAGCTGTTTTCCAAAGAAAGAAAATTAGAAGATCATTTTCAGTAATCTAAGGATTTTTCAAATTTTTTTCCAAGATTGAGGCTCTTTTTGGACAACTTATGTTATTTCAATGCTTTTATTTTTGGACTCACGCCATAGCCCACCCATAGGACTCTGAGTAAAATAAGTTTAAGAAAAAACGTAGTTGTTGTGTTTGAGAAAAAGGCCTCTCAAAATGCTCCAAAACGGAAAATAATAGATTTTCAGCGTTCCATTATATATTGCCTAACCCGCGAATTTTTACCATTTAGATGTCATAAGATCGTCCATTGTTTGAATTATTCAATGACACTTTAGTTGTTTTGATTCGGTGGAATCTGGCGTAGTAATCACTTTTTTCGCAAGATCGACATTTTTTTTACTTTTTACGGTTTTCCAAAACGGAAAATACTAGATTTTCGGCGTACCATAATTTATTTTCTAGCCATCTAAATCGAATCATTCAGATGTCATATGATAGTCCATTAATGGGGCTATCCAGCGATACTTTAGTTCTTTTGTTCCGCTAACATCTGATGGAGAAATCAAGATTTTCGCAAGAGCGCTATTTTTTTAAACCTTTTTTTTTTCATTTTTTGAATACGTCCGGTATGGAGATTATTGTCGGGATAGTTTTAATAACCGGATTTTCTTATCAAATAGCCACAGGGCTATTTAATGATTTATTACATTATCTGATCAGATAAAATGGCCCTGAGAAATCCTATGTTCAAAAGTGCCAAAAATTCAAAAATGTCAATATATCGAAAATTAAATTTAAATATTTCAATACATATTATACATCGTTAGAATCGTAATTAGGTCAGCTATCTGAATGTGTAACTTTTTTGTAAATATTTGTTTAAATAATAAAGTAATAGAGCATTTTCTAAAATTTCACGATTTTTCAACTTTTTTCGATTTTTAGCACGTTATTTTACCTATTCCAGACATTTCAATGTCTTATTGGATGGATTCATGTACAAGACTACCGGAGGGACTCTCGATAGGAAAAGTTTAAGAAAAATCCTTGGAGCAGTTTTCGAGATACAGGCGTCCCAAAACGCTCCAAATCAGAAAATACTTGATTTTCAGCATGTCATATTTTGCTGCTTGGTCATACTATCTGTATAAATTGGGCATCATACGAAAGTCCATTCCTCGGGCCACTCAACAAGAAAAAAGACATCGATGATGGCTATAGTACTGTTTATATACCCTGATCTAGGGACACGTGATTGTTATGTACACACGCACGTGTGAGTTTTGTTTACTTTAAACGTTGAATTTAGTCCAGATTCTAGTGACGTCACAAGAAACATGCAATCATAAATCCTCGAGCCCTCGGGCTATATATTCATATAATTCTTCTCATCCATCGCGCCCTTCGGGCGCTCGGATGAGAGTGGAATTATGCCCCTGGATTGTATGAAAAATTGCTTTTTATATGCCCACATTGAAATGTGGTTGTATATTGTTGTCGTCCCCGTCCATCTGCCTGGCGTCCAAAATTTCATGAAAATTGGACCAAGACTGTCTGGCAATAGTAATACCTACGTTATGGACCCCTAGATGTCACAATTTTTTTCTGATTTTGATAAAATTTAAAATATATGATTATTTCCTAAAGATATTGGTTCCTTTCGATATTGATGCAAGTTGGATCGTAACATCCTGGATTATGGCCCTGGATTGTATGAAAAATTGTTTTTTATATGTCCACATTGAAATGTAGTCGTATATTGTTGTCGCCCCCGTCCGTCCGTCGGCCTGGCATCCTCAAATGCTTGTGTACGCTCTAGATGCTAAAATTAATACCCGATTGACTTTGAATTTGTACACAGTGTTTAAGGTCATGCGACGAAGAGACCTATTGATTTTCAGCGATTTCCGATAATTTTCTGCCAGAGTTATGGCCCTTGATCACTTTGAAAAATCTTGTGGACACTCTAGAGGCTAAAGTTAATATCCAATTGACTATAGATTTATACAAAGTGTTTAAGGTCATGAGATGAAGATGCCTATTGATTTTCAACGATTTCCGATAATTACTGCCAGATTTATAACCCTGGATCACTTTGATATTAAATGTTTTGTATACTAAACGTTAGTATAGGTCAGAACTAGAAACCAAACAAATTCTAAAGAATTCTTATAATTACTTAATAAGTTGTTACTCGTAATCAGATTTTAGTGTGTTGTAAATGTTTTCATTACTGACAACCCATGAGGTTGGACAGGCCACCCTTCTCCTTGTCAAGTACAACCGTGGAATCTAAACCACGCCAGTGGACTCAATGACAGACCTTATGATATGCTACCCATTCGGCTACCCAACCCCCTATAAGAGAGTATAAGATTACATTTATTTAAAGAAAGAAATTAAAAAAAATAAACAAATGCAATTATATAAATTTCCTCGTACACAACAATACCATACACCACTAGTATTAATGAAAAATGTATATAATAATAATAATAACATCATCATTTTTTAAAGTGTATTAATACTGGAGAACGGTTTCTAATGTGCTGTTCAGGTTCTTATATTCACAGAATACATGTATTTACACAGATATCAGGTCTTGTGCCCATATACACTGTACAAAATTGAAAGATATATACCAACCAGTAAATAAAAGTACATATAAGAGAAAAACAAACAGTAATTACCTAAGTAAAATGGTTCTAGTAAAATGAATTAGAAATGAAATGGTCTAATGAAGATGGGCATATACGCCATACAGTGTGCTATAAAGCAAATTTTGCCTGGGCTCAGCACTGTGGCCTACGTTTATATCAAATTACAACTGCCAAGGGATCTTTTTACGTGCACACCAATGTATACACAGGACCTCGACTAGACTGCTGTCCTTGTGCCTTGTCAGCCCTCCGCCTGCACCACTGACAAGGGGAAACCGTCGGAAATGAATTAGAATAAAAAAGTAAAATAAAAACATATAGTAAGCATAAAGTGACAAAATATAATATGAAAATTTATTGACATGTACAGTACATTTAAGTAAAACATATTTAAAATATGTAATATTAAAAAAACGCTTACAAAAATACATGTATACAGGTGTAGGCCTACTCACATAATTTCATCAATATCATCATCACTATTAAAATCAATGTCACTGTCAGCATATGTTTGGCTGTCACTTTTATATTCGAACAATATACACAAAACCATACAAGAAAGTTTTCACTTGTAACAAGTACATCTATTACTGATCTATCTGTAAAAGTGTAATGCAGCTTGATTTACATTCACATTGAAAATTTTGTTTGGTGCTTGATCTCTAGTCACCCTAACCCTGTCATTTGTTCAATAGAGTTTAACAAGAGAGGTTTAAATTTCCACAGCTACAGTCAGGCAACCTGGGAGGAATGCGCCAGAATATGCCCCCTTTTTGACTGGTGATGCAGAGGCAGAAATAATTCTTCATACATATTTTTTTAAAAAAAAGTAAGTGCACTTGTACCAACTCATCTATTTCGGTTCTAATTTTCCCCATAACATGGGGGTTGGATGGCCGAATTGTTAGCACGTGCGCACTGTATCATAAAGCCTGTCATTGAGTCAACAGGCTTGGTTTCGAATCCCCGGTTGTACGTGACAAGAGTAGGGTCGCCTGTCCAACCTCGTGGGTTTTCTCTGGGTCCTCCCCTTTCCTCCCACTGTTAAAGACCCCTACGTGCAAGCGAATTATTGAAATAAAATAATTAAACCATATGTTAGTCCCAAAATGACCTAGTTTGTGTCGAGTGGACGTTAAATCCCATTTCTCTCTCTCCATAACAACTTGTTGGGTATGAGTACTGCACATTGTATTTCACCTCAATAATGCTGACACAGTCTTAACCATAGTGGTCTTCTGTCTTTGTCTGAGTGGACTTCTCTATTGGTCTGAGTGGTCTTGGGCGGAGTAGTCCTTGGTCTGGGTTGTCATGCATTTGGGAGAATATCTTCATCAGCTTGCATTTGCAAGAAATATGATCCGATCCCCTTAAACAAATTAACCAGACCTATTATCTTATTCTCTTTTTTTTTTTTTTGCTGCTTGTTTCTAAACATCACTTTCTTCAACAATTTAGGAATCGTGATAATGTTTCATACACAGTTTGGTAACGTGGAATGTGATAAGTAGGCCTTGTAGCCTCTACCATACCTCAGTCCAGTGAGAGTTTTGTCTGCACATTCCTGACTCAGACTGGAGTTCTGATTCAGCTTTGTCCAGCAAATCGGCATTTGTCTCCGGCTCATTTCCATCTAATTTGATCCACTGGTTAGCACATACCTTAAATTTTTCCCAGCTTGTCGCAGTGAACGGTTTTAGCTCAGTGTTTTAACAAAATGTACTCGAGCTATGCAGTTTTACTTTAGCTATCCTTCCGCCATGTACCGTTATAACAAAACGTAAACAAAGAGCAGGTGACCTTTCACCACATGACCTGTTGAACTTTTCTTCGTGTATGTTTGATTGGCCAATTATGTCACGTGATCTGTTTAAACCGAGTCACCGCGAAATTCAAATACCATTGCACATTGACAAGTAAGCCCATATTTAATTTACGTTTTCTATCAAACGTCAAAGAATTGATAAAAGAAAAGTTGTGTGACAATACAAAGTCATACTAGAAGAATTAGATGATGTAGGTTTTTTTTCACCCGAAAATGGTCGGGACGGAGAAACAGAAGCAAGCTAGCTAGAAATTTCACACCACGGCCTATAACTATGATAATACTTAAAATGTTAATATCCGATTGACTTTAAATTTATACACAGTGTTTAAGATCAATACATGAAAACACCTATTGATTTTCAACGGTTTCTGATGATTATGGCAATTGATGTTAAATCTTTTATATGCTTAATGTCAGAATAGGGCAGAACTAGAATCCAAATGGATTGTTACTTGTAATCAGATTTTAGTGTGTTGTAAATGTGTTTTAAATATGTTATATTCTGACAATAGAAAAAAATATGCGATTGACTTTGTTAATATCCGATTGACTTTAAATTTATACACAGTGTTTAAGATCAATACATGAAAACACCTATTGATTTTCAACGGTTTCTGATGATTATGGCAATTGATGTTAAATCTTTTATATGCTAAATGTCAGAATAGGGCAGAACTAGAATCCAAATGGATTGTTACTTGTAATCAGATTTTAGTGTGTTGTAAATGTGTTTTAAATATGTTATATTCTGACGATAGAAAAAAAATATTCGACAACCCTTGTTGACTCCCTGGATGACTCAGCTCCTATGGGTGTATGTTTCGTTGCCTGGCAACCTATCGTATATTTTTAACTTGTTCTTTGTCCGTCTCTTGCAAAAATTATTATAGCACCAACACCCCTATTACAATGCAAGATTTTTTTTATGGAGTTTTCTCTGTTCTGTCTGAAACCAGACAAATTCTCGCCCCAATAACATAATGTTACAATGTTACTACAAATCATGTATCTTCCAGAATGGTCTCAATTCATAAGATCTTGTTCTCGGATGTTTCCTTGAAAGCTTCTTTGGTGTGTTGACGGATAAGATAATGAAAATTAATATTTGTGTCTGTGATGATTATTGCAAACATAATGGGGTTATTATTAAAGATATTTGTTGTCCCAAGTTTCACAGTCACAGAAAAAGCCTGTTTACGCATGCAATTTAAACATCAAAATATAGAGAAATGATGTGTAATTTTACATTGGGTGACCTGATAAACTCGACTTTTCTGCAACTGTTTTTAAACTTTTAAGATAGAAGAGTTCCACAAAATTTGTCATCCAAGTTATTGATCTACAAAAAAAATATATGCGAGATGATTGTGCCGTGAGAAGATGGGTCCTATTGATTTCCATGTTGCCTATCCATCTCTTGCTTGATCTATTAGTAATACAAGATTTATATAAACGGTCTAGGTAGAATGCAAAAAGTATAACAAATATTTGTTAGCTATGTGAACTCCCCATGCACAACACCCTTTATAGGCCTACTCTCAGGGAAGATGAGTTAAAATATCCCAATTTGAGCATTATTTCTATAAAATCAATGTTTTGCATTTTCAGCTTTTGCATTGGTAATGATTTTACTCATCCGTTACTTTGCTTCAATCATTGTTTGGCTGATTCTAACAGTAGCTGTTATTGCCAGCATAGGTAAGATTATGTTGTATTAACTATGAAATAGTTTGTTTCAAACTTTTGCCAGTTGGACATTTGTACCCGTCAATATTTATGCAAACCTAACCCTACCACAAAAACTCATAGTATGTCTATCGCGATATAATTTAGTTACTGGTAATAATAAGTTGACAACATAAGTCAACAGCATGGCTTTAAGTTTATGGTTCTAAAGTATGTCACATACAATCGTTTCAAGGAGCTAAATATCTATGCTTTGGAACCGGAAACAGACGAAACTGGGTCAAAAAGCACGTATTTATGTATTATGGATGTATATGTATAAACTGATTTACATTCATCTTCATGCACACACAAGTAGCATGGGTATATGTATAACCGCTAGGTTCTTCAATAACTAATAAGTCTGGAATGGTTCTTCAATCTTTTAATTCCTGGAACTTATCTCTTACAAATGACAATAATTCAATACATACGATGTACACTTACAGCACAGTGGATGACCGAGGTAGCTGCTACTAAGTCAGGTGACCAAATGACTTCATTATTGATGTATATTAGCCTTTTTATATTCTAACTATAATTGGATAAGCTCAAGTGTTGACATCAAAACATATACTATACAGGATTATCACTAGAGACATTAACATAAATAAACAATAATGGATTAAATACTTAACTAATTAGCTTCTATCCTGATTTATATTAACCATGAGAAATTAAAACCTATCTAAAACTGACTGGTCATTATGCTTGGTCATATATGTACTATATGTAGTCGTCACAATGTCAGTCAGTCTGTTGGTCTGTCAACAGTTGGCAAAGGTCGCAATTTGTATCCGATTATCATGAAGCTTGAAATTTATGTTTATAACACAAAGATCTCGGTTCTTTTTGATAATCACACATATCACACTGCCCGTCAAAATGCCCGCTCTCCATACGCAAATAGTGTAAAGTATGTAATACCAAGGTTGTGGTCCCTCTAGAGGTCACAATTTTTATCCGATTTTGATGAAACTCAAAATATATGTTTATATCCCAAAGATCTGGGTTCCTTTGGTTACTTGCACGTTTCGGATCGTAACTTTCTGGATTATTGCCCCTGATTGTACGTAAAATCGCTTTTTTTTAGCTTGTTCTCTTTCCATCTCTTGCAAAATCTGGGCATATCTTGCATGACAATTGCTTTTTAATAGATTCATTTCAAATTTGGTGGGCAGCATTGTGGTAATGAGATGATTAACTCTAGCGATATTCAGCATTCTCCGACTTTCTGTTGTTATTATTACTACAGTAGTGTGCCCCTTTTATATATGAAATTAAATGAAATGGGGTTTAATGTCCTACTGTTCTGCTTCGACTGGGCTAATGAAGACTGGCATACACGGTACTGTTTGCTACGAGGGAAATTTTGTCTGGACAGCGGCGCTACAGCCTACTCTTATATATCAAATTCCAACTGCAAAGGGATCTTTTATGTGCACTCCAATGTATACACAGGACCTCGATTTTTCCGTTCCATCTGAACGTCTAGACAGCTGTCCTTGTTGATCTCCATACTGCACCACTGACAAGTGGAAACTACGCCAGAAAATCTTAATGAACTTTTTCGGTTAACACCGAGAGCCCCTGTTATATAACGTGTTCAGTGGCACTTTACAAAGTGACAATGTAATCATACCCCCCCCCCCCAAAAAAAAAGCAACAAGATTATGGACATATTAACAGTTGTATACAGAGTCAGATAAAGGCTTGTTTAAATAAATGTGTTTTAAGTTGTTTGTTTAAAAGAATATAGAGATTATTTCATAAAACAGGGGCTTTAAAGCTAAAAGAGCGTTGACCATAAAACACTAGTTAACCAGTTTTGGGCTTCAAAAGTAGTTTGACCAGGTGTATAAAATTCTAAAAGTTCTGTGAGGTAAACAGGGGCTTAATTATTTAAACATTTAAAAGTAAGTAATAAAATCTTAAAATCAGTTCAATATTTAACAGGTAACCAGTGTAAATTATACAAAACAGGAGTCGCATTTCTTAGTTAAAGTAACAAGTCTAGCTCCAGTATTCTTTACTTTTTGTAATTTATCAATTCAATAAGCTTTTAAGGTAAACCAACTAAAAGTGAATTAAAGTTATTAAAAAAAGCAGTTTACAAATATTAAAAATTGCGCCAACCCTTGAGTAACCCCAGATGACAAGCAGGGGACTATTAAAATGGGTTCGTCCATCCCTTCTGTCTGTCTGTCCGTCCGTCTGTCTGTCACACTTTTTGGTTCACAATACTGCTCCTTCTAATTGAGCTAGAATGTTCAAACCTGGATGTAGGTGTTTATTAGGTCAATGCCTTGATGGAGTTCAAAGATGAGCATTTTCTGCTTAGGGTAAGCAATTTGATTGGTTGATGATTTGGGACATGATAACTTTAGTTCTAATTAATTCACTAGGAAATCGGTACCGTTTAATCTAGCGTATATAGCGTTAATCTTTACTCTGTGTCTAATTATTCATAAATATTGTTGAATTTCGGCGAATATTGCTCAATTTGTACTTCTATCGAATTTCAATCTCACTGTTTAATTTTGATTTCCAGGCGTCTAATTAACTAGTGTTTAGTTTCTCGACACGTGTTGAATTATAATCGTCCCGTCTAATTAGCACCACTGTTCAATAATTAGTTGGACCGTCCCGAGACGTGATTAAAATCAGTCAAGGTGTCCAATTACGCAAGGTGTTCAATTTTGTTGTCAAACGTCTAATTCCATGTACGATGTTCAGATATTACGATGTGTTTAGTTGTGGGTCATCGTTCAGTTTTGCCGTCGAATGTCTATTTTGCCGCACGATGTTGAAATACTGTAATAAGTGTTAGTTTTAGTACTGACCTGTTGCGATACGGTAAAATATTATTTTTCAGGATTCATACGACGGCAGGTATCAGTAGAAACGTCGCGAAGGTTTGACGAAACACCATTATCATGTCTTTTTTTTTGGTGAAATTGCCACAATATATAACTCGGTGTAGTAGTCGCTATCGTGTGACACAATAGGCCTTGGTGTAATTTTACACTCAAAATTAACGGTATTTATTTGTCATAAACAATCGATGTCAAAACGATATACTGCCACGATGTTATGAATGTTGAATATTTTCGTTAATAATACGGACGCGTTAGTTCACAGTGAGAACACTCGCGTTCACATATTCTGCACGATATATATGTGGTTATATTTTCAACCAGTCATGTGTAGAACATTTAAAAGGACACGTATGCACAAGACTATACATGTATTACAAAGTTTAGATATTTATGCTGTGTTCAAATTGTTTTGCATATTTACTGTATTAAGAGTGTAGTTAAGAATTACTCTTGAATTACGGCAAAGATAGACTTTTAAATTGCAAACTATAAAGGTATTTTGGTTATCGGTCTTACAAATAGAAATAAGACATAGAAATAAGAAATAAGTCAGACGTAAGCTCGTACTTACCGTAAAAATGAACTGAACGCAACACAAGTCTCCGATGTAAGAGAATATTAGTTAATTATAACCGCTATCAAATCCACACAAAAATCCAAGGCACTCGTTTTATTTTAGAAAAGAATAACTGTATTTCAATCAAAGAGCCTATTCCACATGAACCCCAAATCAATGATGAACTGTCAACTTGTTATGTAGTCATTCACGTGCAGATTAGTTTGAATAACAGAAATGTCCTGTGTATAAAAGATCAAAGAATAAAACTGCACGTAGCCACTTTGTTTATATAAAAGGGTCTCCGGCGCACTTTAAGGAATTATTTTTGACTCAACATTAACCATTGCCAATTTTTTTAAATCATGGGATAAAGTCAATCAACAAACAATACGGGTCTACTTTATTACAAAAACATTGGTGAACTTATCATTTTGTCTAAAATCATAATGCTAATCAGCAATAATACTATTGTTCTTTATTACAAAGACATCAGTGAACTAATCTCTGCCGTGATGGCAAGCCAAGCTAGTTGATTATTAGGTAAATAAAACAATATAAACAACCAATGAGTAAAACTGATTTATTTCAATCAATTTATATACGAGTCAAGTATTACCTTAACTGACACCTGCTCAACTTGTAAATTCCAAATACAAACTGCTTACCGTATTCATGCCATAGACACTAATATCCTAATTTAAAAAGAACTTTCCGTTTCCAATAATTATCACAGACACGAATATTAATTTTGATTGTTTTATCCATCAACACACAGAGTAAACACATCTAACAACCAGATCGTATGAATTTGAGCCTCTTCAATAGTTTTAAGCACATCAAACAGTGTAGAATAAATTGCCTAACAGAAAAATCATGCTTTATAAGTTGTTAAAGGGACGTGGGGCTATTTAAGGAATGATGTTTGTGCACAATACAATGAAATAATTACCACCGGTGTGAGGAATTATTTTGACAGAATATGTCAACTGCAAATATGATGACTAAACATCAGTTTCTTCAGAAGACGCTCTACATGCACAAACTTTCAAGTCTGTACCGATTTTAAAAAATTAAACAATCCCACATATCTGCATTCCTAAAAACAGGAGTTTTACCGTAACACAGTAATCACAATTACTCGTTACAAATTTGTACTACATGTAACGAGTGGAATGGGGGTCCGGCCAAATCACGACGAATAACTTCTTAGTTAGTCATATTGTAAGTGTAACTGTGTTTTCTTTATTTTGACATTCTGCTAATTGAGAAACCATATGAGTAATAAATACAGGTTATTGAATGGACTGAAGCTACATGTCAAATCACAAATACATCGACATCTCTTTTCAAAATTTGTAATTATTACTGCTGACCAATTAACAATAAAAGTCATATTGTCAATACGACTACAGCAAGGTAACAGTTTGTTGTTAAAGGGGCGTCTACGTTCTGTCAATCGGTATCTTTTGAAGTTACTTGCCAATTCTCATTATGGAACTTTGATTGACAGTATGCATCCACCAGACTCTTTGGTACCGAAATGAAAAAGACAGCAAAGTATCTGACTGATATACGTGTCCATGGTATTTAGCAATCATTCAAGCAGAAAATGAACCAAGAATGTTTTACAATCAACAATGCTGATTGTTTGTTAGCCATTTTCTAACATATCTTCCAAGTTGAAACTATATGCTTCACGATTTTTGCACGAAGCTAGAATTATTGTCACAGGTAAATGCCAAAATTTCTAACGAAGACATTAATTCCAAAGAGCTATTTCTGCCTAGAAAGTATGGCAGCACGAAGTCAGTAAAATTTTATGATTGACGTCGCCATTCAGTCTGAAGAACAGTTCCATTCGACTTTTTAATTCCACCTTACTTGTTGTTCTGTAACCCCTAATCTAAAATGCTCTTTCGATCTTATCTAAAATAGTACATGCTACAAAAACATCGAATGAACTTAGTTATGACATCCCCATTCTTGATTAAAATTAAACTAAAATATATGATACAATTCCTTTTTATACGCCCACATTGAAATGTGGTCGTATATTGTCGTGGCCCTAGACCACTTCAAAAAATCTTGTGGACGCTCTAGAGGCTAAAGTTAATATCCGATTGACTTTAAATTTATACGCAGTGTTTAAGGTCATGAGACGAAGAAGCCTATTGATTTTCAGCGATTTCCGATAATTACTGCCAGAGTTCTGGTCCTTGATCACTTCAAAAAATCTTGTGGACGCTCTAGAGGCCAAAGTTAATATCTGATTGACTTTAAATTTATACGCAGTGTTTAAGGTCATGAGACAAAGAAGCCTATTGATATTCAGCGATTTCCGATAATTACTGCCAGAGTAATGGCCCTTGATCACTTCAAAAAATCTTGTGGACGCTCTATACACAGTGTTTAAGGTCATGAGACGAAGAATCCTATTGATTTTCAGCGATTTCCTATAATTACTGCCAGAGTTATGGCCCTTGATCACTTCAAAAAATCTTGTGGACGCTCTAGAGGCGAAAGTTAATATCCGATTGACTTTAAATTTATACACAGTGTTTAAGGTCATGAGACGAAGCAGCCTATTGATTTTCAGCAATTTCTGATAATTACTGCCAGAGTTATGGCTCTTGATCACTTCAAAAAAATCTTGTGGACTCTCTAAAGGCCAAAGTTAATATCCTATTGACTTTAAATTCATATACAGTATTTAAGGTCATGAGACGAAGAATCCTATTGATTTTCAGCAATTTACGATAATTACTGCCAGAATTATGGCCCTTGATCACTTTGAAAAATCTTGTGGACGGTCTAGAGTCTAAAGTTAATATCCGATTGACTTTAAATTTATACACATTGTTTAAGGTCATAAGACGAAGAACCCTATTGATTTTCAGCAATTTCCGATAATTACTGTCAGAGTTATGGCCGTTGATCGCTTTGAAAAATCTTGTGGACGCTCTAGAGGCTAAAGTTAATATCCGATTGACTTTAAATTCATATACACAGTGTTTAAGGTCACGAGACGAAGACGCCTATTGATTTTCAGCAATTTCCGATAATTACTGCCAGAGTTATGGCCCTTGATCACTTTGAAAAATCTTGTGGACGCTCTAGAGGCTAAAGTTAATATCCGATTGACTTTAAATTGATACACAGTGTTTAAGGTCTTGAGACGAACAAGTATATTGATTTTCAATGAATCATTATGACTTGAACAGCTAAATCCATGATGTTAAAAGTTTTGTATACTAAACGTTAGCATGGGGCAGAACTTTATAAAAACCAAACAAATTCTAATGGTTTTCTGATAATTACTTAATGAGTTGTTACTCTTAATCAGATTTTAATGTATTATAAATGTTCCATTACCGAAAAAAGTAAAAATATGCGACAACTCTTGTTGACTGCCCGGACGATATAGCTGCTGTGGGCGTATGTTTCGTTGCCTGGCAACCTATCTTTAAATTGGCTTTCTCTGAAATAAAGTTTGGCAAAGTTATGCGTTACATAAAAGCATGAAATGTATTAAGTAGGTTTTATTTGATCTTCAGCAAAAAAGGGTCGTCGTTCTATAATAATAAAAAGAAATAAAGAGTTAGAATTATTAGTTTATTTTCATGTTTTGTCTTACACAATAGACATTTTGTTAGCGTCTGACACATGTGTATTAATTCTACAAGCCCTGTGTTTATTGCCCCAGATAATCGCACTACCCTTCAACCCAAAATGCTTTCTATAGATCCCATTTTATGTAATATATGATTGGTGCAATACCCATGGTGTTAGTCTTAATTGCGAAGACATTTAAACAAAAGGGTCTAATCAGGGTAGGGAGTCGACGTGTACACACGTAACCAGATGCGTGGGATTTATTATTCGTTGATGTGTTGTCAGTGTGGGAAATACTATTTTAAATGGATATATAAATACACGTTTTATGATTGTTGACGAAACGGTATGTGCATCTCAAGAAAGCTTTGCTTCGGAACCGTCTTGTCGCCATTAAAAATCCAACATCTGTTTCACCTAATGATCTTGAAAAATAATCCCCGGATAATGACAGGCATTACAGATACCTGCCGTTGTATGAATCCTGAAAAATAGTATTTCACCGTATCGCAACAGGTCAGTTCTAAAACTACCACTCATTACAGTATTTCAACATTGTGCGGCAAAATAGACATTCGGCGGCAAAACTGAACGATGACCAACAACTAAACACGTCGTAATATCTGAACATCGCACGTGAAATTAGATGTTTGACAACAAAATTGAACACCTTGCGTAATTGGACACCTTGACTGATTTTAATCACGGCTCGGGAAATTGAACGGCCCAACTAATTATTGAACAGTCGTGCTAATTAGACGGGACGCTTATAATTCAACACGTGTCGAGAAACTAAACACTAGTTAATTAGACGCCTGGTAATCAAAATTAAACAGTGAGATTGAAATTCGATAGAAGTACAAATTGAGCAATATTCGCCGAAATTCAACAATATTTATGAATAATTGGACACAGAGTAGAAATTAACGCTATTTACGCTAGATTAAACGGTACCAATTTCCTAGTTTAAGTGAGAGTAATGAAACTTGGTGTATAGTTTCATTACATTAATACCTTGACTAAGTTCGATAATGATTGGTCGAGACTTTATAACACAATAACTCGCCTTCTAATTGAGGTAGAATGTTCACACTTGGTGTAGGTGTTCATTAGGTCAATGCCTTGATGGAGATCGATGATAAACATTGTATGCTTACAGTAAACAGAGATAAGCAGTCTGATTGATTGTTGCTTTGGGACACAATAACTTTGGTTAATTAGGTGAGAGTGATGAAACTCTGGGCATAGATTCATTATATCATTACCGTGACTAAGTTCGATGATGAGAATTTTCGGCTTAAGCTCAAGTACAAATTGAGCAATATTCGCCGAAATTCAACAATATTTATGAATAATTGGACACAGAGTAGAAATTAACGCTATTTACGCTAGATTAAACGGTACCAATTTCCTAGTTTAAGTGAGAGTAATGAAACTTGGTGTATAGTTTCATTACATTAATACCTTGACTAAGTTCGATAATGATTGGTCGAGACTTTGGAACACAATAACTCGCCTTCTAATTGAGGTAGAATGTTCAAACTTGGTGTAGGTGTTCATTAGGTCAATGCCTTGATGGAGATCGATGATAAACATTGTATGATTACAGTAAGCAGAGATAAGCAGTCTGATTGATTGTTGCTTTGGGACACAATAACTTTGGTTAATTAGGTGAGAGTGATGAAAGTCTGGGCATAGATTCATTATATCATTACCTTGACTAAGTTCGATGATGAGAATTTTTGGCTTAAGCTAAGCAACAGTAAGCAATTTGATTGGTCAAGACTTTAGAACATAACAACTCTGCTTTAATTGAGGTAGAAATTAGAATGTTTAAACTTGAGTAGATGTTTATTACTGAGTTCAATGATTAACATTTTGAGCTAAAACTAAGCAGAGCTAAGCAATTTCATTCATTAGTGATGCTTTTGGACCAGATAACGTTGATTCTATCGGATATAGAGAGTGATGAAACTTAGTGTATAGTTGATAATCAGTTTGATTGCTTAAAACTTTTGAAAAAAATAAATGTGCGATTAATTAATGTGTGTCATCTATTTTGGGATTTAGGTGGGGGACATCAGCCTCACTGTTGGCTTGTTTGATTCAGAGTGCATTACTGAACAAGAAGACAATTTTGAGGATCTGTTACCCTTCCCAGAGGGAATCAAAGACATTGATAAAAGCCTGTTAGCAGACACAGTAGAATTGCTTTGAAGGTAGCAGACTCTTTCAGACAGGCTCCTATTCAAAATTTGTGAAGAAATATGATAAGTGAGATAGTAAATGACAGCCTCGAAAAAATTGTGACTCCACTGAAGGAAGAAGTGAAATGTTTGAAGATAGAGCTAGCTAGAGTTACAAACTACCTGAACAATAAAATACAGATGAGATCAGATGAGCTGGAACAGCATAGCAGAAAGAATTGTGTCAGAATAAATAAAGAACAAAATAAAGAAGATATTGAAAAGAAGTCACTTGATGTTTTGCAGATTGTATGCCCTAATGTTATTTCCAGTGATATAGATAACTGCCATAGAGTTGGTAAACCAGAGAGAGGTCCAAGACAGATAATTCTCAGATTTAATTACTATACAGTAGAAAGATATTTAGTGGCATGAAGCAATACAAGAACCTACCAGGAAATGTCTACATTAATGAAGATTTGACAAAATATAGATCATATGTGTTTCGTCTTACAAGAAAGGCATACAAATCTAAATCCATTTGTCAGTGTGTATGAACAGTGATGGTAAGGTGTATGTAAGACTTAATCCTGTCCCAGGAGAAGAATTTGGCAAGGTCAAGAGAATTTTAACTCCCTTAGACATATCAGGCTGCACCCCTAGCGGGGAGGATATAAAAAAGTATTGCAGTGAATCCATAATGCCAGTTCCCGAATAACATACCCACAGAAACACTCAAATCACATTAAAACATTTGTTATGTAATTTTATTACCTACCTTATCTACCATAGTATTTATCTATGTTTAGGCAACAATGAAACATCTGACATCTAAATTCTACATTTGTTTAGCATACAGGCAGTGTCTTTATTATTTGAAAATCAATGAATTATCTGATACCATACCCATACCACGTTAATTCCTTTGATAGGCTTGTCATTACTGTTTCAGCACTATTGAAACATTTGATATCAAACTCGTACCAGTCTGTCTGCAGACCTGGTTAATTTCCATGTTGTTCAACAACTTTGACATATCAGATGTGAAATTAAATGCCAAATTCATAGATATGATTACTAACCATTGTTAATCTGCTATTAAAAGTATACTTACTCACTAAATTGAAATAGACAGTGCCTTTATTGTCGACTACCGTGAAATAACTGATACTCATACCTATCTCTGATTACTAACAAACTATTGATTATCATGTATTACTTAATGCACACATGGATAGCTATCTTATCTAATTGTTTTTATTGTTGAATATTATGAAATACCAATGTCCATAAAACAAAAATGGTTGGAGTGCCCAAGTTTAGATTTGTCGTTGATTCCATAAAGTAGTTAAGATTTAAAACGTTAAATGCTGTGTAATTCAACATGGCGATTAGTACCAAATGGTACTGTATATTTATATGCATCATTTAGATTTGTGAAATGAAATAGTCTATTTAATTTCAGCAATTTCCATCAATTACTTCAAGATCTATGGCTCTTGGTTTACTTTGTGAACCTTGTGAACGTTTGAATGACAAAGGTTATCATCCGATCTGTATGAAATTTATATGCATTATTTAAATTAGTAAAACGAAAAAGCCTGCCAAATTTCAACAATTTCTGTAAATTACTGCCAGAGTTAATGCCCTTGTTTCAGTTCTAGAACCTTGTGAACGACAAAAATTATAATCTGATCTTTAAGAAATTGTCTTGTAAATGCCCCCAATTACCTACAAAAGAATAAATATGCTCGAACGATTTAGCTGCTGTGGGTGTATGTCTTGTTGCCTGGCAACCTATCTTTATTACATTTTAACTTAGGTTTTTAACTGCCCGGATGTCTTAGCTGCTGTGAGCGTATGTTTCATTACCTGGCAACCTATCTTTATCTGACTTGGATGACGTCATTTTGGCAATCTACCGCCTTTTACATCATGTCACTTAGCAGACAACCGTCATGAAGACTAGTCGCACTTTTTTCTGTTTTTGCTTCCTTGTTTTCATGTGGACATATATTGTCGCTGCCCCTGTCCGCTAGCTTGGATTTCCACAATTTGTTTGTGCTCTGCAGGTCACAATTTTTATCCAATTTTGACAAAACTTGAAATACAGGTTTATCTCCAAAAATCCTCAGTTCCGCTGCATGTATGGGACTGTAATTTTTTGGGTTATGGCCCCTGATTGTACATAAAATCACATTTTTATCTTGCGGTCCCAATTTTTATCCGATTTTGATGACACTTAAAATGTATGTTTATAACCCAAAGATCTCGATTCCTTTAGTTATTCGCAAATATCAAACCGTAACTTCCTGGATTATGGCCCCTGATTGTACGAAAAATCACGTTTTTAGCATATGGTCTTTCTAGATTTAAATTTTTTTTATCTGATTTAAAAAAACGTTTCATCACCGTTACACCCTGTAGATGGTTGAGTTCGCATTTTGTAAAAATCGGACCGAAACTGACAGACAAAATGGCCGCTTCTCATATGCAAATAGTGTAAAAGTATCAAGGTTGTGGAGTGTGGACCCTCTTAAGGTCACAACTTTGATCCGATTTTGATGAAACTTTAAATTTAAGTTTTATATCACAAAGATGATATTGAATTCCAGCAATTTCCGTTTATTATGTCTAGAGATTCAACACTTGTTTCACTTTGCTGAACCTTGTGTTAGAAAACGGTGAAGTTATTGACAGTGAATCAGTGTTTTGACATTGTGGCATGTATATCAGTGTAATGATATTTGTCCCCCGCCTTTCAAAGAAAGCAGGGGACTATTCAAATTTGTCTTTCTGTCTGTCACACATATTTAAGACACAATAACTCTCCTAATTGAGCTAGAATTTTCAAACAAGACTGACCACTTATCGCAGCTGCTCAGCTAAAGAAAAAACTAAAGAGTACCTATCGGCTTCTGTCTTCATTAGCCTGGTTGGTGCAGAAATCAGGAGTCATGGTGGTTCAATTAGTAATATCTTATGGGGTGCTTTCAACCGAGACGGACGTGCTTTACCGAGCTGCTCAACTCAACCGTGATATGGTCGATTTCCTCTAAACCATTACTTATATATATAAATATTCCATCCAAATAACTGGACGCTGCCCACTACCCCCCCCCCCCCCACTTCCTGCACCACTGACATGGGGAAACTATGCTGGAAAGTTTAGGGAACTGTCTAGGTCAACAAACACAGGGATCAAGCCCTGGATCTCCTGATTCGTGAGCCACTTACAAGGGGAAACAACGCTGGACTAGGATCAAACCCTGGGCCGCTCGGTAAGTGAGCCAGCCCTTTACTGATGGTGACACATGCATACTAGTTGTACATGTGCAATGCCTCCCCCACTCCTTCAAACAATAATGTATGACGTACGCCCATCTTCATTTTACGGGTTGGTACAGAACAGTAAGACATTATACTCCATTTGATATTTTTTCTCTTAATTACAATATTGTCACTCCCATTACAGTATTGTTTAGTTTTGGCTATATCTATTTTAGTAAGAAAACTAAATATCTGTAGATGCTATGTTTTAGGTTAAATATTTGTTAGACCTTTAGCTTCAAATTCTATCTGAAAAAAAGGTTGAATTTATATAGGCCCTTGTTTATAGTTAAATCCTGTTACTGTTATCAATAATTATTGATATTTGCCATAAAGGGAGATAACTCCTTTTACCATAAATGGATTTCCGAAATTCTGTATGTTTCCTTGTCCATTATGTTTTCTGCATTTTACTTTAAATCAAAATTTAACCAACAGCATATTCTTTGCATAGGATGAAGGCATCGGGTATTTTCGACAATACTTAATTTTATGTCAACTTCACAATTATTATAAATGTAGCATTTACTTGACAATTATCACAATTTTCATGTAGCCCTACATCGAGTTAGCGCAGACTGTATAGTTTGTTTATTTGGGAGAAATATGTAGCGGAGCTTCACGCTAAAAATTTTGGCTGCAGGCAATGTAGAGGTGAGTTCACAGGAAGCTGTTTACAGCATATTACATCTACCAATGAGAAGATCGTCAAGGGAAATTGTATTTATCAATACCTCTCCACCAGGACGACGAAAGAAGAATTAGAAAACGTGGATGGAAATGACGAAGAAACTTGAAGAAATAACTATGGCAGAATATGTAGCCCCTTATGACGCTACACTAAGCATTCAAAAACCACTGAAATTGAAACATTAATAGAAAATGCTGATGAGCACAACTCCCATTTGGAAGATGATGTAGCTAATATGGAAAACGAGAAGAGAAGAAATATTCCTACAGTGATCAGATATGTCAGTTTCAATATTGATAAAGATCCTGAAAAATATTATCGAGAATTATTGATATTGTATACCAGTTGCCAGGATGGAGATGAAGACCTTCTTGAAGGTTATGCAGAAAGATAAAAAAGGAAAAAAAGAAGGTGATTGTTATTCAACGGAAAATATTTGAAATAACCGTTCAGAAGTTGATGATGCAATATTTGCTGAAGGCCAGGAAATGGAAGATTTGTGGGATGCGCAGGCTCCAATCATACAGCAAAATGAAAAGGATAATGAACATGAAGAAACTATTGAAATTGAGATTTTGTAAACGAGAAAATAACCTGTAAAATTTGAATATTATCTTGGATTAGATCTTCTTGCAGGCCGCAAAACAATAAAAGGAAGATGAAATAACTTTATATGAGATGTCTATGAAAAACAAATGAAATTTGTTAACAATACATTGTGGAGGTGCTGGTGTTCATAAAAGCTTTGTAACAACTAGTTTATATCAAAGTCTGTTACGGTATTTCAACAGTAAAGTTGGCGACGACTTTCAAATGATAAAACAGTTGCTACTGGCCCCACCAGGAAAAGCGGCGTACAACATTAAAGGTAACGCTATCCATTCGGCCGTTATGGTACCAGTAAATCAATCCTTGCAATACAAGCCTCTGGATTCTAGTAGATTGGATATCCTGAGAGTCCTTGGAGGGCTGAAAATAGTTTTCATTGACGAAATATCAATGGTAGGAAATCAGATGTTAAATTTTTTAAACCATAGATTGCAAGATGTAAAATGATTCCCATTGTTATTTGGTGGTGTAAGTATAATAGCTGTTGGGGATTTATTTCAATTGAAACCTGTACTTGATGGTTTTGTTTTTGAAACTTTGACCAAGGGTTATTGAACGCTAGCCAATAATTTAGTGAGAGACAACTTTGTGATGTACGGGTGGGAGTGGAGGAGGGTGATCACAATGATGCATGTTTCACCACAAACTTATCATTAAAACAGAGAACATAGGCTTACTGTGGATAATTTACAAAGCTTGTCTATCAAGTTTATGATATATCATATTTAATGTCACAAATGGAAAGTATTATAATAAACAGTCTTAAATTTTAATTATTTCTGATAACTACTTAATGGGTTGGCACTATACATATTTTTCTTAGTGTTTTGTAAATGCTCCCATTACCTATAAAACCATAGATATGTCCCAACTCTTGTGGACTGTCGGACCACTTAGCTGCCGTGGGTGTATGTTTTGTTGCCTGGCAACCTATCTTTTATAGATAGTAACGAGGTCACATGAAATGCATATGTCACAACCTTTCAATATCACACAGTCATTGAGGGACTGTTGGGCTTGAAATTAGGTCAATGATTCAGTGATTCAAGATTTAGCTTTAAATAGTGTTTCATAAATCTGTGCATGTACCTTATAGAAATCTTGGTCTGTAGTGTTATTTGTACATCTGTAGAGGTGTGTTAATTAACCGATCGGTAAAAAATGAGTGTCAATTGTGTGTATTGTTTAATTGCTGTTTTTTTATCGCTAGTGAGATAACTGCACCAGAAGGAGTATAATGAAGGACCAACAGGCTTTATCTGACATGTACTTATTAAATCAAAATTTGAAAAGTAAAACTGTTTTACCATGCAATTTATGTGTCTTTTGTATTGCGTACCATATGTATAAGTTGCATTTAATGAAATAAAAATATGGGGCTTTATCTACTGTACAGAAAGAAGAATGTAATGTCGTCATTTATAAATACCCAGCAGTCGGCGCAAAATTTGATTATCCAGGGGGATATAGAGAGTAAATCCAGCAAAAACTATTTTTTCTACCACTGAAATATATTTCTGCTTTATTACTAAAAAGACGCGCATTTTAATGACAATTTTTTTTCTGAAACTGGTTTCAGTTTGGCTTGGTGCGACAAAGCTTTTCTAAACACTGTACTCATGTCAGTTCATTGCTAATTAATCATAATATTGTTTTAATATCTATTTTTTCTTAAAGCTGGGACAGCATTTTTATGGTGGACATTTGCTGGAGTAAAAAGTAAACTTGATCATGATCAAATTTATGAATTTCCATTATTGGATGTAGAAATAGAAAGTGAGAAAGCATTTTTAGCATTTTCTGTCACAGCAACAATTTTAACAGTAAGTAAAGTTTACTCCTCTTTGTTTTTTATACGGCCACATTTTTATGTGGTCGTATTAAATCATCGCACCTATTCTTCTGGACGTCCGTTCACATTTGTTTGTGGACTCTCTTGCCAGTTTTGTTATGCTCTTACTATTGGAATAGAGTTTTTGCCTTTCGTACTACAGGATGTTGTCGTTGTTGTGCTTCACTCATGTTTGCTTACTACACTTTGTTATTTGTTTATATATTGTTTTAGCGTCTTTCTTGAAAATATTGTTTTGGGTTGTTTTTTTCATTCCGAGTGAAGCCTGCATCATCACAGTCCTGGGACTGAATAGGGTCTTGGACGCTTACGACTGGCCCCCGGATCCATTCACTTGTTGTTTATTTCTTGCAACGTCTATGTAGTTTGTCTTTTCTGTAGGTTTATGTTGTCGGTTTTGTTTTGCGTGTAGTGCGGGCCTTCTGCACTTACTATTAAAGGTCGCAATTTATATTTGATTTTAAAAACTATTCAAATATATCACCTGATACACCATAATTATGGTTGTGTTCGAATTTCGGACCAATACTTCCATTGATTGTACAAAAAAATCGTGTTTTTTTTTACGCCCACATTTCCGTTTTATCAACGTTTCGTCAGTAAAAATACTAACTTGTTCAGGGATGAAGAATTAAATACAAAATGACTGGAAGTCAGTAATGACTTCATAGGAAGTTATGGAGTTATTACGAAAGTCTTCTAATATCTCTGTAAAATATGACTGCCTTCAACACATGACGTCATATCACGCAGCGACAATCATTGGCTCAATGGCACTTGCATTGTTTACATAAGACGTTACTGATTCGAGCAGGATGGCGCCTTTTACTCATTTTAATACCCATTTACACTAAATTAGGAAATATTTTTTACCTACAAATACTTCAAACGTCTTTATTTATTTTAATAATTGAGTTAGATACATAACATGAAAGGTTAGGCTTTAATAAAGGTAAAATTTTACAAGTACAATAATTAATAGAATACAATATTAAAGAACCATCATTTTGTCCAACAAATACTAACTTCTTCAGGGATGAAGAATTAAATATAAAATGATTGGAAGTCAGTAATAACATCGTAGGAAGTTATGGAGTTAGATAGATAACATGAAAGGTTAACTTAAAATAAAGGTAAAATTTCACAAGAAAGGAAAATTATGCGTTATTGTGAATGATTTTGAAACCCCCTGGATTTAACTCATTTAAATCGGAAGGCCAAACCGAATCAAGCCAAAGTTATTATCTGATCTGTATGAAATTTATATGTATCGTTTAAATTAGAAAAACGAACAAATTTAGTGAAATAAAAAAGCCTATTGAATGTCAGCAATTTCCGTCAATTACTTCTAGAGTTATCGCCCTTGTTTTACTTTGTTGAACCTTGTGAACGTTTGAACGACAAAGGTTATCATCCGATTTGTATGAAATTGATATGCATTATTTGAATTAGTAAAACGAAAAAAAAGCTTGTCGAATTTCAACAATTTCTGTAGATTTCATCCAGAGTTACGGCCCTTGTTTTAGTTTTTAGAACCATGTGAACCCTCTAAAGACGAAAATTATAATGTCATCTGTATGAAATTGTCTATTAAATTCCACTAATTACCTACAAAAGAATAAATATGCGACAACCCTTGTCGACTGTAGAAAACTTGTCCGATTTATCAGATTCGGAGCGAAATATTCATATGAATATTAATCATTTCTTGTGTGGTCTTCATTTATTAAAAAAATAATCTATAGGCCTTAAATGGAAATAAACAAAATGGCCAATAATTTTCTTTTCGAAGAGAATTTTATTGATAGCTGAATTCTGTTTACTGTCGCTTCTTCATGCGGCATGCAAAGTAAGGAATGCATCTTGGATATTATTGTTTAATATTCTCTTATCACCATGGGTCGAAAAAATGATAACGACCAATGAGCCGAAATCCGACGATTCTCGAGTCTGCCATTGAGTATCCTCTGAATAATGTTGATATTTACATCAAAGCCAAAATGCACGAAAGTGAATGTTAGCATTTCTTGACTATGAAATTGACATTTCTATAGGGACTCATATTTTGATAACGTCACGGTACCTAAAAATAATAATAGACCTATCGTACACGCAAAATCTGATTTTAATTCATTAGTTAAATAAACACGTGTACAGCTGTGGCGGCGGCTTTGATGATTATCCAATCAACAATCTCAATCTCCTGATCACTAGCTGGCAGACTAATGTATAGATTGTTCTTCAGTATAACACTATCATGTGAATATTATGCCGTATGTGTTGTGGATGTTTCGTTGCGAAAGGAATGCATACCAAATCTTTGACTTGCTTTTTCTCAAAACTTTCTTTTGTGAGTTGGGTAGCTTCTAATGGACATAGCTCAGGCAATTTTTGCCCAATTCAAACAAACTATACATCAAATTGAAGGTAATGAGTTGGAGAATGTGAATAAAACAATTACTCAATTTTCAAAATTTCCTCATTGTGACTCAGTATGCTATGGAGGGTCACATTTGATTTTAATTTACTGAACGTGGTCTTGAAACCGAAAGACAAACTTGTATGTCTCATGAATTAGTTGATTATAGATATTATTAAAACTATTTAAAACTATAAATAAGCTTATTTACCAAACATTTTCTCAATAATCAGGTAGGCTACATATGTATCAATATTATCATTTTAATTAAAATGTAACTCATTAAATAATATGATCTCTTTGATCTGGACAAAACATAAAATTATTAATTGTGTAAATATGATTTGTTTGCGATGTGCGTAGTATCTGTTATAGAGCTACAATTATTTTATGAACAACAGTCGACAGTTTGTTAAGTCAAAAAGTTATTAAAATTAAAAACCTCAACCCAATTTATATGGAAAAGAATCACTGGTTTCTACACATATAGCACAACGTTTCTACAAGTATTCTGTTATTGTTTTTAAGCACAAATAATTTAATTAAAGGGTCGCTCACGGCTATGGGCAGAACTTGCAGAAGGCAATAGGGGTCTCACATTTTTGATTGTAGGCCTACAGCGAAACAATTAAATTTAAGTTGTACAAGCAATATTATTATTAATATTAATTCTTAATCAAACACGACCCTGTCTCCGAATTGTGCATATTATTATTACATAAATGTTCAGCATAAACACTTCCTAATTTAACATGTTATATTTTCTCAGGTGGTAATTGGGCATTTGGAAACTGTTATTTACTCTTCAATACCATTAATTTGATATATTACAACCCATATGTTGAGCACCGAAAAGATAGGTTGCCAGGCAACGAAACATCCGCCCACAGCAGCTATATCGTCCGGGCAGTCAACAAGAGATGTCGCATATTTTTACTTTTTTCGCTAATGAAACATTTATAATACATTAAAATCTAATTTAGAGTAACAACCCATTAGAATTTGTTCTGCCCCATGCTAACGTTTAGTATACGAAACTTTAGCTGTTCAAGTCATAAAGATTCATTGAAAATCAATATACTTCTTCGTCTCAAGACCTTAAACTCTGTGTATCAATCTGAAGTCAATCGGATATTAACTTTAGCCTGTAGAGCGTCCACAAGATTTTTCAACGTGATCAAGGGCCATAACTGTGCAAAAATTATCGGAAATCGCTGAAAATCAATAGGATTCTTCGTCTCATGACCTTAAACACTGTGTATCAATTTAAAGTCAATCGGATATTAACTTTAGTGTCTAGCGCATCCACAAGATTTTTGAAAGTGATAAAGGGCCATAACTCTGGCAGTAATTATCGAAAATCGCTGAAAATCAATTGCTGACGACCGACGGGCCGACGGACGGGGGCGACCACAATATACGACCACATTTCAATATTGGTGTATAAAATTGACATCAGACTGTGACGGAATCTGGCAAGTCGGCCATCTTGGATTCCAAAATGGCCACCATTTTTCTTTGAAGTCATGAACAAGATCAACCTAACTTTATTGAGTGCAAAATTAAGCAATTTGAATAACAGTGTAGTGTCATTTGATGCTGACTTAATGATATCAGTACATTTTAATGGCTGTTTTAAAGGAAATCCAAGATGGTCAGCATTCCACGGAAGGCATGTGATGTTGCGGTAATTTGACAATAAAATTGAACTCATCATTCATTTTTCATCTGTACTGCAATATTTTAACTCATTGCCCTTGATATTGCCAGGGTTATTTTAGGATCTTTAAAAGACATGTTTTAGCCTCAAAATGCCCTATTTCGAGGGTGTGTTTTTCCTATAGGTAAGTCTGTTACTTTTTGTCACAAAAATGCTGCCATCTAGGAAGAGGAAAATGTTCATAGAAAAACACATTATCTGCTTAATGAGGTTTTGATGTGGTAATGCTAACGTTAAACCCCATTTCTTTCTCTTTCTCTCCTGGATTTATGGCCCCTGATTGTATGAAAAATCGCGTTTTAGCTTTAGCTAAAGGTCACAATTTTTTTTATCCAATTTGAAAAACCATTCGAATATATCACTGTTACACCATAATGACATTTGAGTTCGAATTTCATGAAAATCGGACCGAAACTTCCAGACAAAATGGTCGCTCCCGTAAGCAAAAAGTGTTAAAGTATATAATATCAATGTATGTAATATCTCCCTGTAAGCTAATAGTGTTAAAGTGTGATTTTGATGAAACTTAAATGTATGTTTATATCCTAAAGATCTCGGTTCCTTTTGATATTTGTGCATATCGAACCGTAACTTCCTGGATGATGGCCCCTGATTGTATGAAAAAATCGCGATTTTAGCTTGTGGACACTTTAGAGGTCACATTTTTATCTGATTTTGAAAATCGTTTAAATATATCATTATCATCGTTACTCTTTGGAGGTCACATTTTTTATCTGGGGCGGGGGGTGGATGGCTGAATGGTTAGCGTGCGCGCGCTGTATCATAAAGTCTGTCATTGAGTCGACTGGCGTGGTTTCGAATCCCCGGTTGTACGTGACAAGGAGTAGGGTCGCCTGTCCAACCTCGTGGGTTTTCTTCGGGTCCTCCGGTTTCCTCCCTCTGCTAAAGACCCCTATGCGCAAGCGTATTATTGAAATAAAATAAAAACCATATATTAGTCCCGAAATGACCTAGTTTGTGTCGAGTGGACGTTAAACCCGTTTCTCTCTCTCACATTTTTTATCTGATTTTAAAAAACGTTAAAATATATCACCTTTACACCATAATGAAGGTTGGGTTAAAATTTCGGGAAAATAGAAACGAAACTGCTTGATAAAATGTCCGCTCCTTCTACGCAACTTGTGTAAAAGTATGTAATACGAAGGTTGTGGATTCTCTTGATGTCACAATTTTAGTCCAATTTTGATGAAATTTAAAATATATATTTATATCCCAAAGATCTAAGTCCCTTTCGATATTCGCCCATTTCAGACCTTAAGTTCCTGGATTATGGCCTCTGATTGTACGAAAAGTCATGTTTTTGTTTTAGCTTGTTCTCTATCCATCTCTTGCAAAATGTGGGCGTATCTTGCATAGCAACCACTGGTTGGCTATAAGCTGTGGAAACGCCAAAAACGATTAGTTTTCTTGGAAATTCTATTAGTACATGCTAAAAAGTGATATCGATAATCCCCTCCTTGGATCGAAAGTAGAGGTTATAAGCGACATTTCGACACCAAAAACATTATTTACCGTCAAACGAAAATTGAGATTTTATGGTTTCCTGTAAATTCTTTGAATACGTCCACAACAAGTTTTAAAATACAACAATTCAGAAGTAAAAAGTAAATATTTACTTCAGTGCACAACTCCGCCGCTCTCAAAATCATTTTTATTAAATACATTCAATAACTGCAGTCTTTGACCATCAAAAAAAGAAATTCAACCATTTTCCAATTGTGATAGATGGTAGATATAGATAATCGCGTCTTAGAGGGAAATCGTTCTGACGTCATATATAGATAGACATCAATGATGCAGTGTTAAACTGCCGCTGGAGGCGGCCATGATTGTTAACTGCGGATAACGTGAACTGATTTAGGTTCTCGTTTGCTATAAATAGTTGTTTTCTTTTCTGCATGTATCTCCATTATTACACAACAAACGGTCGGGTCGTTATGGAACAAGTGTGCAACAAAGTCTTCATAAGGTTTGTGTTGAAAAGTTATTGTGTATCATAGACTACTGAACGCCCTTAAAGTGGGGTTAAATGCAAAAATGTGACTATATTTGTTTCAAACTGCAAACTTCTTAAACAATATCAAAACCAAAATTGGATACCATCCACAATCAGTCGATAACCAGTAGCGTTGACTGGTACCTGTCCCACTGAGGATGAAAGCCAGTCAGAGGTGAGGAGTGATCAGTAGTGCGTGTACAAACATTTGGCGTGATTATCGCAAAAATTATCGCCAAAATCAATTTTTAATCGCCACTTTCATTTTTTTTATTGCAAATTGCGACTTTGGCGACCGAGTCCACATGTTTTGTCCGTTTCAGATTAAACTTAACATATATGGATCAAAAGATGTTGAATAAGTCTAGTACAAATTAGTATTGTTTAATGGAATATTTTGTATGTTACAGGTTATATTATTGTTGGTGATATTAATTATAAGAAAGCGCATATCTCTAGTTGTGACGTTATTTCATGAAGCTGGTAATTGTGTTGCTGCTATGCCTTGTCTATTAATGCAGCCATTGTGGACCTTCTTTTTTTTGCTGATATTTTTTGTTTATTGGGTGATTATACTGGCATATCTATCAACATCAGGTAAATAAATGTTTCATTAAAGTATAGGATATATTTAATTTGTGCATTTAGCCTATAACCCTTTAAACTTGATACTGTGTATTTAATAGTAAGTGCAGGGGGACCGCACTACACACAAGCAATTACACAGACACCTCCAACAGCAATCGCATATACTACTTGATTGGCTATCATCCAGGGGCCACCTATGCACCGGAAGCTGCTTGGGGTCTAGATTGTCAGATACGTATTCTAAGCTTTTTCTGGCTAATAAAATTTCTCAGCATTGAAGTGAAATTTTATTTCTTTTCTAAATCTTTTACCATGCAAACACAGTTGATGGTGGTTTCCTACGATACTGAACTTGTATGCATAATAATACCAAGGTTGTAGACAATCTAGAGGTCACATTTTTTATACAATTTTGATAAAACTGACAATATATGTTTATAATATAACCGAAACAGATTGGTTTCTTTCGATAATGCCGCATATAGGGGGAGAGAGAGAAATGGGATTGAACGTCAACTCGACACAAACTAGGTCATTTCAGGACTAATATATCATATATGGTTCAATTCCATTTCAATAATTTGCTGGCGCGTAGGGGTCTTTAGCAGTGAGAGGAAACCGGAGGACCCGGAGAAATTCCATGAGGTTGGAAAGGCGCCCCTACACCTTGTCATGTACAACCGTAGAATCGAAACCACCTATATATACATTTTTAGCTTGTAGACTCTCTAGAACTCACAGTTTTTATTTGATTGTAAAAACCGTTCAAGTATATCACTGTTACACTTTAATTACGGTTGCGTGCAAATTTCGTGAAAATCGGAACCAAACTACCCAACAAAATGGCTGCACCCTTTTATAGCATGTAATTGTTAGAAATTAATATCGATTCAGTTTATATTTGACATCTTTATTAGTCCCATAGTCAGTACTCAAAAACCATGTGCTCAAACAACTTAACCATTACACCTCCTACCTGGAGAGCCTCCCCCAAGAGGTATAACTTCAACAACTATATCAACTGCATAAGGGATCAGACAACAGTTAACAATCCAATCTTACTTTCTTTACAATGAAATGAATAATTATGTTGACTGAATTATTTGAAATACATAACATATATATAACATACAGAACTAGAACTGCGATGCAGTAATGACGGGATTCACCGGTGCCACGTTACCCTTGAACTTATGCCACTTCCGGTACAAATGAAACCGTTAAACACATTTCCACATAAGCATTATAAAATGGACGCAGAATCAACCAATTCCAGCAATATCAATTCCATTTATATACTCAGCCAAGTTAAAAACTTGACACTCGGGATTTTTGGGACTAGATTTTTAATATTTGGTTTAAGGCAACTACTTTAGTGTTATGTTGTGCACAGACGACCTTGACATCAACAGAAAGCAAGAATACGTCTCGCCGAAAGTCCTTGACATTGATAACGTTCGTGATGTCACAGTACCCCCCAAAATGAAATTCACAGACTTGGACAACAAACGGAATAAAGTGTTTAGTAACGGTTGTGGCATCCTCTAGCGTCTCGTACTGCCACACAACGTCTTCTCATGGATCTCAGAACATTAGTAAACACTACCCGAGGAAGACGTCGCCACTGCTCAGCAAGAGCATGTTGAAGGTCCTGCAACTTCAGTGGTGGATTCACTTGCTGACAAACACGTCGACCCAGTTCGTCCCAGATGTGTTCAATAGGATTAAGGTCGGGGCTAAGCGACGGCCAATCCAGAACTTGGACACCGGCATTTCTTAAAAAATTCTGGGTAGCAATTGCTGTATGGTGTCGAGCATTGTCTTGTTGAAACGTTAGTCCAGGCCCATGTCTCTGCATAAACGGAAGAAGAACAGGTTGCAAAATCTGATCCCTGTACTGGACAGCATTTAAGTTCCCTTGGACAACAACAAGAGGAGAACGTCCATGTGCACAAAAAAAAACCCAAACCATGACACGTAACGTTCACCCCGTCTGCGGTACACTCGCGCCCTGCCATCGGCAAATCTCAAAGTGAATCGAGATTCTACTGTCTTTGAGTAAATCTTATGTGTCTTGTGGCCCACACAAGTCGGTTACGGCGATGAAGAGGTGTCAATATTGGTCCATTATAGGGCCTCCGAGCTTGAAGACCAGCAGCCTGCAAGCGATTTCAAACAGTTTGTGCAGTTACCCTTCCACCAAACATCTTTCTACTTGTGGAGGTTGCAGTGACAAATCTGTTTCTAAGATGACGTAATCGTATTGCGTGATCTTCCTGGAGTGACGTCACACGTGGCGCTCCCGCCCTTGGGCGGTCGGCAATAGTTCCAGTTTGAAGCACTCTCATTCTAAGATTAATTATTGTCTGGCGTGAACAATTAAAGGCTCTTGCAACAGTGACCACAGACTGACCAGCATAGAGCCTACCTATAGCACGTAGACGTTCTACATTTGAAAGGCGCGGCATTTTCTAACAAAGATGAAAATAACAATTTTAATTTGTTTTTCCTGTTCAAGTTACGTGTGCGTGTTCAGTTTAAGCAAACTTGCATCGATTGACCTCACGAGTTTGTGTTTGCATGTGTTTTTCAGGTTTTTCATCTTTATATGCTCAAAAGTCACGTGATCCACCAACCTTACAATTTTATGAAATTAAAGGTTTCTTACTACTTACTATCGTTAGAAACACTTTAAAATTTATTTGACTTACCAGAAAAATTTTTTTGTTGAAATTCATCAGTGTCAAGTTTTTAATTTGGCTGAGTATACTTGTGTTACCATGTGTTGCATATATATGTCTAAAAAGTGATCCTGACAAATTTTGTTAATAACTTACGGCTGAGTTAGCTGACTTTCTAATGGGAAATTAAAATGCGAAAAAAAATCTTAATGGTTATTGAAAATTTGCATGTTGAAAACAAGTTTATATCTGACCACTTCTGTGTTTTTGCAGATCTTTCCGTTTCAAAACCCAAGGCTTTAAAACGGCTGATAACTTTTAGAAAGATTCTCAACATTGGTATTAAAGAGCTAAATGAGGATATAATATGTTCTTCATTGTTAGAAAGGATTGAGAACGAAAATAGTGTCGACAAGAAAATATATCCTTATAATTCAGTACTTAAGGAAATTTTCGATAATCATGCCCCATCTCTTCAAAAGAATATTACACTCAGACCAAACAGGAAATGGTTCAATGACGAAGCTCGCGAAAGTAAGTTACGACGTAAAACTGTTGAAGCTCTTTGGCGCAAAACTAAACTTGAAATCCATCGCCAATTATACATTAAATCTAGAAACGAAACAAATAATTTAATTTAAACATTGAAACGTAAATTCATCCTTGATCAAATCACTGTAAATTCAGAAAATACAAAGGAGATATACAACATTATAAACGGCTTTATAAAGTCATCTGATAGTTCATTGGATCTTCCAGACACTGATAGTAGTGTCTGTCTTACTGAATCTTTTTCAAACTTCTTTGTTGAGAAAATTGAAGCGATTCGTACAAATCTTGAGTCAGAAAAATTGCATTCAAACTATTGTAGTTCAGATTCAGAAACAGATGTAGATAGTTATTCTTCTTTTGATGAAGTTTCCTCATCGGAATTGAAAAAAATAATAACCAATTCGTCATCATCCACTTGTGGCTTAGACCCAATTCCAACGCACTTACTGAAATCATGTTTGGACGAAATTCTACCCATTCTAACCTCAATTGTTAATGCATCGTTGATGTCTGGTACTTTTCCAACAGTCTTAAAAGAAGCCGAAGTTAGGCCACTATTGAAAAAATCGAACCTTGACAAAAATATTCTTAAAAACTATAGACCTGTGTCTAATTTATCTTTTGCCACCAAATTGATTGAGAAAGTTATCTCCATAAAATTTAAACAAGAGCTAAAATGCAATAATTTAAATGATAGTTTTCAGTCAGCCTATAAAAGTTTACACAGCACAGAAACGGCCTTGGTTCGAGTTTGTAATGACATTCTCTTAAAACTGAATGATAAAAACGTTGTGAAACTTGTGCTATTAGATCTTAGTGCTGCATGCCGGGCCCGTCTAAACGTGACCCCCTCTTACTTCACTAATCTACTTAGTCCAACTGTGTCCATTAGAGCGTGGATTTGTTCGAAGATTTGCAGTTTCAGATCTGGTCTCGGGAGGAGTAGGTTCTTAGTGACCTCCCCTTACTCCACTATCCCACTCTGTAGGTTTGGTGTCTGTTTTTGGTGGAATAGTGTTTAGATGCCGAGTCCGTCTGATCGTGACTCCCCCTTACTCCACTATCCTGCCAGTTTGGTATAAATCCCCTATGTAGTTTAGTGTTTAGATGCCGGGCCCGTCTAACCGTGACCCCCTCTTACTTCACTAATCTACTTAGTCCAACTGTGTCCATTAGGGCGTGGATTTGTTCGAAGATTTGCAGTTTCAGATCTGGTCTCGGGAAGAGTAGGTTCTTAGTGTTGAATGGTATGTTGTTGGTCTCCATTGTTCTCACTAGTTCCCTTCTCTCCTCCTCGTATACCTCGCAGTCTACCAGGACATGGTTGGTGGTACATTCTTCTACGCACTCACAGATGATGACTTGGTGTTAGTAGTCTCGCAATCGCTCTTTCACCCTTAGCTTCGAGATAAGTCTACAAATATCTCTTCTAGGGTGATTGAGTGTTGCCTTTGTGTAGATCTTGTCATCCAGCCGGAATCTGTATGTGTCAAGTTCAACGAGATTTAATTCCCAGATTGAATTGACCTGTCTTTTGACCATACTGTAGATTTCCGTGGTGCTGTAGTCTATGGTGCGGCGTGGTGCTGTGTCCTTGAGACCTTCATTGGCGAGTCGATCTGCCTCCTCGTTTCCTCTAATGTTGACATGTGATGGAATCCACACGAGTTCTACTTTGCTTCCCTTCTCTAAAACCCTCTGGTACAGCTGCCTGATTTCCAAAATGACTTCTGGTCTTGAGTCCGAGTTGTCATTTTGGATTGAAATCAGACTGCTTGAATGACGAACTTACTAGTCTTTTGATGGGAAATCCATGATATAGCGTCACGAATGGCCACAAGCTCTGCAGTGTACACCGAACAGTTATTGGGCAGTTTCCTGCTTATTCCTATTCCCCGTTTGGCAGGTATATTCCAAAGGAGCTGGTGCCCCTTTCAGGATTGCGTGAGCCATCCGTGTACACATGGTCCCAGTCATCAGACGGCCAGTTGTCTTCCAGGTGTTCTAGAGAGAAAGCACGTGCAGCAGTGGGGTTGTTTTTCTTGTCGATTTTCTGTAGTAGAGCTAGAATAACCGGCGGTATGGGGAGCGTCCAAGGGGCGATCGCTGGGGGTCGTGTTCATTTATCACGAGCTCCCCCAGTAGCAGTTCCTTGATTGTTTCCCTGATACCCTGGCCGAAGCTTTTCTTTCTAGGATCTCTCACATATCTTGTATTTTGTAGACTGACAAAGGTTGGGGATCTTTCGCCCAGTTGCGAGATCTTAGCCCAGTACCTTGTCGCTAGTTCTTTTCTTCTTAGGGATAGGGGCAACTCCCCGACTTCCTGCAGTAGTGCCTCTCTCCCAGTCCCTTGCCCTACGCCAGTCGCAATGCACAGAGCTTTGTATTGGATGGTGTCAAGATTCCTTAAGAGTAATGGCGCGCAGTTCATGAAGGCCGGAGAGCCGTAGTCTAATACAGATCGTATTAGAGCACGATACACCATCATTAGTGTGACTCTGTTGCCCCCCCCCCCCAAGTGCTGTCCGTTATTTTCCTCATTAAGTTTAGGATTTTGGTGCATCTATCTACAGTCTCGTCGATGTGCGGTTTCCAGGTCAGCCTTCGGTCTTGGTCAGCCTTACGCCAAGGAACTTGGTTTGGTCTTTAAACTCGATGGTTTTCCCGTTCATACACAGAGTCATTCTGCTTATCCCTCTATCCCTGCTTACAAGCATGCCGACTGTTTTCTTCTCCGAGACTTTGAATCCCCAATCGTTTGCCCATGCCATGAATTTGTATAAGGCCTTCTGCATGTTCTTTTGTAGTTCACAGAAGTTCCTCCCTTTCCTCCATATGGTACTGTCATCAGCAAATTTAGCTAACTCAGTTTTGGCGTCGAGGTAGGAAGATTTCTGTATGTCGTTGATCATGATATTGAAGAGAGTGGGACTGACCCCTGAGGCGTGCCATTTACTAATGTTTGCACGGCACTCAGGAATCTGCCAACATTCACCTGTATCCTTCTATCGCTCAGAAAGCTTTTGATCCACCGAAACATTATGCCCGTTATACCAATACGTCCTAACTTGAAGAGCAGCCCGTCTAGCCAGACTAAATCGAAAGCCTTAGTTAAATCTACGAACACGACACATAACAGGTTCCCAGAGAGGAGTGCCTGCGACATGACTTGCTGTAGTCTCACCAAGTGGTCCGTTGTTGAACGCCCTTTCCTGAACCCGCTTTGATTTTCGTCGCTCAGTCGGTTGCTCTCCAGATAGAACTGTAGTCGTATGTTAACCATTGTTTCCAAGGTTTTGCACAGTGTGGATGTCAAACTTACTGGTCGATAGGACTCTGCCTTTGTTCTCTTTTTACCTGGTTTTGGAAGAGGGGTGACGTTGGCTTTCCGCCATTCTTTAGATACCTCTCCTGCCAGCCAGGATGTGTTGAAGAAGTTTAGTAGTATCCTTTTGGCATTTCTAGGCAGATGTTTGAGCATCGAGTACTTTACTTTGTCCTCACCAGCCGCACTATCCTTCTTGAGGGAAAGAACCTTATTTAACTCCTCCTCAGAGAAGGATAGATTGATTGGTTTAGCCCCTTCATTAGGTTCAATTTCTAATGAAGGGTGCTGTGAGTAAAAGATTTCCTTTCTCTTCAGGAACTCTGGTGATTGGTTTTCGTCCCTGCTTGCGTCAGCGAAAGCTTTTGCAAGTAGATCTGCCTTTTCATTGCCGTTGGTAACGTACTCATCTCCATTCTTTAGGTTTGGTATGTTGAATCATCTGCGCTTCCCGTTCATGGCGTTCAGCTTCTTCCAGACGGCACCTGTTTGCGTGTTTTGATTCAACGCATTACAGAATGTCAGTGTCATCCAGTGTCCGCTTTGTGCCTTCCGGATGGTGTCTCTTGTGGCGTATTTCAACTTCAGGTAGTTTTGGTGATTGTTCCCTGGTTGTTTCACATTGGATGCAGAGTTCTATCAGTAGATGGTCGCTGCCAAGTGTTTCATCTTCGTGTACTTGCCAGTCGCAGCTGTTTGCCATACCAAGCGCCAGGTGTGAAGGTGGGGCATTTCCTCCAACAAAAGTAGGGCTCTCGTCGTTCAGTACGCATAGGTCGTTCTCTTCTATTATTGAGCATAGGCTAATCCCCCGACAGCCATTCCTCGGTGACCCCCACAGGACGTGTTTTGCGTTGAAATCCCCGCAAAACACAAATTCGCCCTGAGGAAGCTGGTCGAGACGTGACTGGAAGTCAACTGGTTTTCTCGTGACATCTGGGGGTACATAGACATTCACTGTTGTCAATTTTGTATTATTGCTCAATGTGATGGCTATGCCCATTGCTTCTAGAGGGTCCTCTACGTCAAGCGAAACAGAAATATAATTTAAGTTATCACTGACGTAGATGGCAATATAATGTTGTGAATTGTTGGTATTTCCTTCTTTCAATATATCATTCGTTCATTATTCATTCTTTCATTTAAACATTTCCATTTTTCTTATGTTTCTATTAATCCTGCGTTGTTAATTAGACGTTAAGCTACTTATCTAATGACTGATCATTGACAGCTGACACATTAATGAATTTAATTACTATCTTATTGTTTATTTTATTGAAATGTCTTGTATAGTTTAATCTCTCCTCTTTAATTGTTATTAGTAACCTTGGTGTATATTGTTAATTCCTAAGATACCATTTTATTATAAATACCGATTTGTACATTGACAAAACATTCTAGGTTTCATCCCGTTTCCAGGACAGTTACTCTGCTTGTCGGACGTGCTGTTCTCCGTATATGATGTTTAATGTTTTCCGGTAATGAATAGTCTCAAGGACAGTTCCAGTCTTTAGTTATTATCGAAGATTTACACTGTTACAGCAAGACCGCCGCCGCGTGTTGTGCTGCCCGGTCTGTCCCTTCTCTGACAAATGTTCCGGGCAAGTAGATGTCGTTCTTGGTTGGTAGTAGCTTGGTTTCTTGGAGGCATATTACATCGTTGGGGTTGCGGGTGATGTATTTTCTCAGCTCAGCACATCTGGGAGCCAGTCCATTAACGTTTAGTTGTAGAACTTTTACCTGGCCCGCCATGATGACTGTCCGGATGGATGCCTCTCTGTCTGGTCTATTTATTGGTCAATTGGCGTTTCACATTCCATAGGAGGTACCTCATTATATTAGTGTTCGTCTTTGGTGTTAAAGCCGGCAAGCAACTGGGCATATCGCCAGTGCTGTAGTGACGAACATTAAATATCCTTCTACGGAGTGCGAGGTTTGTCGTTTGATCGCCTTTAATGGTTTCTTCGTCGTCGTCTTCTCTTGATCTTTTTTTTACCGTGTTGATTGAATTAATCATGAAACACAGGACATCGGCGTTGACCATGTGTGTCCTTATTTTGCCGAGTAGGCTTGCCATCTTGGTCCTCATTGGACACGGCCACCCTGAGGAACTCGATCATGAAGTCACTTTCGGTTTAAATTTAGGAATGAAGTGTTCTTCATGAATCTTCGTTTTCGGTTCCTCTTCTTTCTTCTTGGATGGATTTGTCTTCTGTTTGACCTCTACAGGTTTTGTAGATGTTTTCTTCTCTTTCTTCTTCTTGTCTTTACCTTTAGGGGTGGGGGTTGCATTGGACGTCGAGAGAGTCGGTGCTGGAGCTTGTTTTGGTTCCACCACCGGTTCTCTGACTACTTTTGCTTCTCTCTCCTTGTTCTTTACTTGCTGGGTTGCCTCTCTAAAGGTAAGTTTCCCTGATCCTTCACCTGGGCCACATTAAACCGATATACCTCGGTAGCTTGTTACCCCCTCTCTGTAAGATCTTCCAGAATTTCCTCCCCGGTATATTCGGCCGGTATCCCATGAACAACCACCTTATCAATAGACAAGGTGATCGGTTCGGACACCGTCACGGTCATACCGAGAAGTACGTTCTGAGTACGTTCCTTCCCCACAACCGTAAGTTTGGCTCCTTGAAAGGACTTGCCTTCCAGTGGCCTCACTAGTACGACATGAGGCTGTTCCTCTCTCTTTTTTGCCGCAGGAAAGAACTTCGGTGCAGGGCTGCTGTAAAAAGCGTCAGCCATGGACATGGGTGCGCTAGCCTCTGTCGCCATCGTTCTTATGCTGCCGAAAGATACAATCGAAAACAAAAGGAGGGACTGAACAGTGTTGATTAAGGATGTATTCTGTCGTTAATTATTGACATAAGCTGATATACCTGTTGTTACCCCTTTCCACCAAGAAGCGCTAGTCAATCAGTTTAATTAACTATGGGTTCCTATTGCTTGTATGAGTGTACTTAACAGTTATCAGGCTTATTAGCTATAGAAATAAATTAGCTTGTTATTGTTTTAAGAAGCTTGTGACGAGTTCAATCAGTGGATTGGTTGGTACACTGAGCTTCTTTGTTAGTAGATGATAGAAAGAAAAGTGAAATGATTAAATAGATACAGAATAGAGAAAAATAGGAATAATTAAATAAATAAAGATAGGAAGGTGGTATATAGAGTTGAAAAAAGGGGTAAAAAGAAGAAGTAACAAAAAATAGATTAGATTAGGAGTGGAGAAATATGAAATAAGAAAATTTAAGAAAATTAGCTTATATCTGATATATAGAAATAAGGTAAAAATAATATCCTAACAATATCCTAACAATAAAGCACTGAGGAAGGAGGTAAGGAAAAGAAAATAAAGTGAATTAAAAAAAATAAAGTAAAATAAAATAAGATGAATTAAGAATGCAAAATATAAAGAAAATAAACCTTATACCTTGTGAAGGTATAAAAGTAAAAACAAAGACAACCTTAAATCTATTTTTGGACTAGATGATCTTTGTAGTATC
Organism: Patella vulgata; assembly: GCF_932274485.2. Lineage (NCBI taxonomy): Eukaryota > Metazoa > Mollusca > Gastropoda > Patellidae > Patella > Patella vulgata. The sequence goes on from NC_065882.2 coordinate 33,138,650, forward strand.
TAGTGGTCTTTCTGGGTTTGAGAAGTCTTTTTGGAGTCTTAGCTAGGCTACTTTATCTGAGATAAATTTAGTCATAGCTTTGGAGCTCTGGTGCATTAGGTGTTATCAGTACGAGTACTAATTGGTCTCTAATTTATTGTTAATTGTCATAGACCGTGTGTATTGAATGCTTTCTAGAGTATATTCTGACTAGCAAACCTTATCTCGTGGCTATCTTACCAATTCATCAAAAACGACGTAAATCCAGGACTAAAAAGCCCCCACCTCCTACGCCCGCCCCTCAAAAAAACTTGTAACAATTATCACCACCGAGTCACTCAATCTATTTCGAGGCAATATTTTCAGTGACTACAGTACATTTAGAGCAACTGATTACTTTGTAAGCGCCCACATGAAAATATGGTCGTATATTGCCGTGGATCCGTCCACTCGTCGCCCACAATTTCTTATGAACACTCTACAAATTACATTTCTCATTTGGTAATTGGCTGATTGGGACCATGGCTGATTGGGACCTGGCTGACTGGGACCAGATTTGTGGCTGATTGGGACCAGATTCTTGGCTGACTGGGACCAGATTTATGGCTGATTGGGACCACGACAAGGCTCATTCGGACTATTACTTAAATGACGAGAGTTTTTAAAATATGTTTGCATATTTTTGATAATAAGACAACTATGACAATAAATAGTGTAATTAGTCACAAATAATAGTGTAATTAGTGAATGACGGCTTCAATACAAATGAGCTAAATCACAGAGAAGATGCTTCACATTCTTGAATGCAATACACTAAATTGGTTGACAAATGTGTAAAATTTTCTTAGTAATATACACATTAAACAAAGTTAATTAAATCACACTTTATAGTATAAAACTCTGGTAGCAATATACAAGAACCTAATCACACCATTTATTGTTAAAGATACATTATGGGAGATGAGATAACGAGATGGCAGTTCTCGCTATAACAGTTAAAAACTAGATAGTGTAAAGGTAATTTGCTGAAAATTTCAGTGAAATTGATCCACTATAAGCCGAGAAAGAAGCCGGTGAAATTTTGGCATAGTCTCGGTCATCATTACTAAAATCATTAATATAAACAGCTTAGTCTCGATTATCCACTTTTATTGATTTAATTATCAACGGCCGTTAGCGGCATACATGAATCATCTAATCCAGCCAACATTGAAGGCTAGCCTTGACATCGAGAGTTTATTATGTTCTGGATAAGTTAATTAATGTCTAATTGATAATTTAGATAACATTTCAGGCCTAAAGAAAGACTTGTAATAAGCAGATTTTGCTCTTGCATAATGCATGTTTAATTAATGACAAGCCTAGTAATCCAATAAATAATCAGATCCAATCACACAAATTCCCTGTTGTGGCTGTCAGTAAGATCTGTGTAATTTTCATGTAGTAATATAGTACACTTTCGGACTTTCCTAGATATCACCTACCTGTTTACTTGTGTTAAAATTGAGTATAAATCTATTGTTTTTTTCTGTACAAGGTAGGATAAAAATTTTGATTGCTTTTATATACATCATATTTGAAATAACCGATTACCGTTGCTACTGTATTATTGGTATTAGTTTTCAAATTTGTATGGTTTAAACATTATTTCTATAACATAATTACACACAATATATGTATAATGGATTCGGATTTCCGTTATGCTACTGTATTGCTAATATTAGTTTTCAAATTTGTATGAATTATTGAAATTACATAATTAACGTAGGCCTATATAAAAGCACATAATTATAGTCACGCTATAGCCTAGATAAAACTCCTTTAAACTTAATTCAGTATCAAAACCTCAGTTTCTAGTATTTTTTATCGTTTGGTCCGAATCAGCCTAGTGGTGGTCCCAAGCAGCCTGGAATGTGGTCCCAATCAGCTTTGACTTTTGGTCCCAATCAGCTTGGTTTCCGTCATTTGATCGTTTTGCAATAAGATATTATGTTCTATTGTACACGGGAGGTTATCATTTGTTTTATACACAAATAACTGATCACATTTGAACACGGGAGGTTATCATTTGTTTTATACACAAATAACTGATCACATGACATGTTCGTTTGAACATAAATATAAAACATATAACGTTGCCATCTCATCATGATGCCTATGAACACAAATGACGAGTTGAAGACAAACTAATGATTGAATGGAATTGATAACAGTAATATAACTTTTATTATGTAAGGACACTAAGTTTTCTAGTTATACTTTAGTCTGAAAAACCCGCGGGCTCATGACAATTCGGCAGTATTTTAAACTGACAATAAAAACTGTTTACGTTTCTTTAACTTTTGACTGTATACTTTACTGCGTTGTTGTATTCTATACTCTTCAAAAAAAGTAGAGGATATTGTATTGTTTCTGAATATCCACTACTTTTTTTGAAAAGTATATATTTATTAACGTACTTTATAATCATGTGTGATTAGAAACAGCGCCTGCGTTGTCTTATATTTATCAGATATATTGAAATAAAAACTGGTTAAAAAAAACCAATATTAATGAAGTTAGTTTTACATTTATAAGGTGATTATTTTATCGTAATTAATATAATGGGCAAATTTTTTTCTGGCGTAAACCGGCACGCTATTAGACTAAGATAAGAGTCCCGAAACTCGATAATAGATTGCTACCGTGGAATTGAAAAACATTCGATTTTAAACCGCTTCGACTTATATATGGATGGAGGTCGGAAAAACAGTAAAATAGGAAGATTCGACTTATATCCCGCATCAACTCTACCCCATAAAATACTATACTAAAATCCAGACATTCTGTGAAATGCCCCTGTAGAGAGATATATAAAAACTAACTATGATCTAAAGCTTTAAAATCAATTATTCCCTAATTTAAAAACTGGCACTCTATATAAAATAAATATGAATAAATTGTTACACCCGAAGAACCAAATAAAATTTAAAGAAGCAAAGATAAATAAATAAAAATAGTTATAATGCATGATTTTATTGAAACTGAGGTGGTTCCTATACTTTTAGTCTTCGAAATTACTTTTTTTAAAATTTTATTTCGAATTGCTTTTTGTATTTATTTACAGAGGTTACAAGTTTTCATTCGGAAATATTCTGTAATTTTTATACGCCCACATTTTCATGTGGACGTATATTGTCGTCGCCCCTGTCCGTCCGTCCACAATTGTTTGTGAACAGTCTACTGGTCACAATTTTTATCCGATTTCAATGAAACTTGAAATATAGGCTTATCACCCTAAGATCTCGGTTCCTTTCGATATTGGCATCTATCGGACCGTAACTTCATGGATTATGGCCCCTGATTGTACGAAAAATCACATTTTTGGCTTGTTAACACTGTAGAGGTCACAATTTTAATCCGATTTTGTTGAAACTTGAAATGTAAGTTTATAACCCAAAGATCTCGGTTCCTTTCGATATTCGCGCATATCGGACCGTAACTTCCTGAATTATGGCCCCTGGTTGTACGTAAAAACGCGTTTTTTGGCTTGTGGACCCTATAGAGATCATAATTTTTATCCGATTTAAAAAAACGTATTATTATATCACCGTTAAACACTAAAGACGGTCGAGTTCGAATTTCGTGAAAATCGGCCCAAAACTGACAGACAAAATGGCCGCCGTTCTTTCTCAAATAGCGTAAAAATATGGTATATCAAGGTTGTGGACCCTATAGAGGTCACAATTTTTATCCGATTTTGTTGAAACTTGAAATGTAAGTTTATAACACAAAGATCTCGCTTCCTTTCGATATTCGCGCATATCGGACCGTAACTTCATGAATTATGTCCCCTGATTGTATGCAAAAACGCGTTTTTTGGCTTGTGGACCTTATAGAGGTGATAATTTTTATCCGATTTAAAAAATCGTGTTAATGTATCAATGTTACACCCTAAGGATGGCTGAGTTCGAATTGTGTGAAAATCGGCCCAAAACTGACAGACAAAATGGCCGCCCTTCGTTCTCAAATAGTGTAAAAATATGGTATATCAAGGTTGTGGACCCTATAGAGGTCACAATTTTTATCCGATTTTGTTGAAACTTGAAATGTTAGTTTATAACACAAAGATCTCGGTTCCTTTCGATATTCGCGCATATCGGACCGTAACTTCCTGAATTATAGCCCCTGATTGTACGAAAAATCACGTTTTTAGCTTGTGGACCCTATAGAGGTCATAATTTTTATCCGATTTAAAAAAACGTATTATTTTATCACCGTTACACCCTAAGGACGGTTGAGTTCGAATTTCGTGAAAATCGGCCCAAAACTGACAGAAAAAATGGCCGCCGTTTGTTCTCAAATAGCGTAAAAATATGGTATATCAAGGTTGTGGACCCTATAGAGGTCACAATTTTTATCCGATTTTGTTGAAACTTGAAATGTAAGTTTATAACTCAAAGATCTTGGTTCCTTTCGATATTTGCGCATATCAAATTGTAATTTCCTGAATTATGGCCCTTCATTGTAGGAAAAATCACTTTCGTTTAGCTTGTTTTCTATCCATCTCTCGAAAATGTGGGCGTATACTGCCTGGCAGCCGCTGGTTTTTATTATAATAGATTTTCTCATATCCGTTCTACTGCACGTCTTAGAGGCCTACACAACCATTGGTGATTGTAATCATTTATTTAGCACCTATTTGTTAAAGCGTTGAAAGATTTAAAGTTTGGGTTAAAGTTAAGTGAGTGTAGATCAAACATGCCACTGGCAGAGTGTGTATTGAGGTGTTTAAGATGAATATTATTCCCCACTATGTCGTTCTAAGGTTCTTACCACATGTATATAATTTAATTGTGAAATAAGATAAACCAATGGTGAAATGGAATTAATAAATTAAATACACGATAGAACTCCAGTTAGTAAACCATAATAATGAACCATATCATTAGGGGTTGGCAAACAGAGGTCCATTTTAGGTGACAAGTGTTTTCTAAGACCATTTCGGCTGCTGAATCCGAATCCGATTACATTTTTGATATGTGACGTCATTTTAGGTTGGTTCAGTGGCCATTTTCAAAATGGCCGCTGAAAATAGACTTTTTTCGGCATTATAGTAATGAAATATTGAAACTAGTCGCACAGAGTAAAAATACACAGAGTGGCGACTCGCATTACGGCCCATAGTAACACGGCGACGCGCAATGCATCTTGGAAATTGTCTGTAATAAACACACACTGACAGTTCGCTCAACGACGTTACGATATCTATATCGATGAACTAAATCTCTTTAATTTCGTAGTTTTATAGTATTTCCGGTAACAAAACTACCGAGAATTATCACATACAATCATACGTTAGTTGTGTGTGTTTTTCGGGAATTTATAAAACATGATTCATACTTTTAAAACATGCGTAGATAAAGCGTGGTACAGCCCGGAATGAAGTGAGAGACGGCATTTGTGACGGTTTATGAATTGGTCTATAAGGCCGTAAATTATTGTCGATTTTAAAAAGTCTTTATTAACTTTAAAACTAATCCACCAAATACTTGTTGTTTCGATTCCCAGATTTGAAATGTAATTTCCATACACCTAAAAATGGACCATTTGAAAATGTCAAAGTGACACGCCCTTTTTTGGATAAGGCCTATTTTACACAACATCAACATGATTTACCTTTGTCTTCTAGAGCTTATTACTGTGTGATTTTCTTATGTTATGTTAATAAAGTAAGCTTTCATTAAAATATAAAAAAATAATTTAAGAATATTAAAATCAAATTTCAAATAGGCATATAACGTTATCCAATAAACAGATTTGAGCCGTTGGTTGTTTTCTAAGATAAAATACCTTTGGCCCCAACATTGACTCACTGTGTGCTTTTATGATTTTTATTCTTTTAATTAATGTAGGCTTTCATTTTTTAAAAATAAATAAAATAATTAACGATATTAAAATTCTATTTGAAATAGGCCTATAACATTTTTCAATAAACTTTATTTGATTTGATTGGTTTCTCTTTTTACAAACAAGTATAAACCAAAAACAACTTTAGAATGAATACTTTGCATATTGCTCTGGGTGTCATGTAATGTTTTGACGGACTTTATAGGCCCCCTAATACTAAGAAATTATCCATTTTACACTACTACACAAGAATATATTAAATTATTATAAATCTGAAGTTTGCTCTAGATATCCATGACATTAGGTCTGATCTGTGTTCAGAGTTACTTTTATTTTTGTGATTTTTTTTGTCAACTGATTATTTAGAAATAGAAAATTTAGTTTATACTGTGTACTTATGGAATTATCTGCCATGAAAACTGAAGTTAACCATACAGCATACTATTAGTATTACTAGATAATGACAGAGTAAATTAAAATTATTTTGAATTACTGAATGGTTTAAAATTAGTGACAGTGCTTCAGTAAATATTTTATTGGTCGGATTAAGGCCTACCAGCAAAAGGGGAAATGTGATTTTGAATAGCATAACAGTATTAGGCTTTCTGTATTAAAAGCTTATTGCAACTGAAAATTGAGCAAAATAATATTTTTGTTATGAAATTTGGAAAGGTATATAACATACCATATACTTAACACTTAAATTGTTTGCCACAAGTAATTGTAGACCTACATAGAATCACATTTTTCGATACACAAAATATAGAATGTAAAAAGAACATGTACAACTACAGACTTGATGGGTAAAGCTTACGATTTAAAATTTGATCCTTTAAAAATCACAACTACATGTAATTCTAAAATTACGAAAATACTAGATAGCATGCGATAAAGATTGCAAGGAATGAGTTGGTTTACATCGAAGCACAACTACTTCTTGTCCCGTGAAAGCGCAACTACTAAAAAAAGATCTACAATTTAAATTACCGGATATTAATACGTTTATTAGACCTATGACTAAGACATGTCATGGATTCAAGTGGCGTGGTTTCGATTCCCGCTTGTACGTGACAGGTGTAGGGTCGCCTGTCCAACCTCGTGGGTTTTCTCCGGGTCCTCCAGTCTCCTCTCACTCAGACACTGCTAAAAAAAAGACCCATCAATTGAATTATTGAAATAAAACTGAACCATATTAGTCCCGAAATTACCTTGATTTGATTTAGCTTAGACAAGTTAGAGCGAGAGGTCATATTATCATAAGTTGCGGGATGATCGTCCATAATTTGTTCATATCTGTGATGTCGGGTTATTCTATCTCAGATACCATAGCAACACAGAACAGCTTGCCAACTTCCCAACAGGGAAAGGCAACACCCTGGACATCACCCAACCTATTCCATCTTATGGCAACAGTGACCATGACATAGTTCTTATAGACATGTACTCTACGGCTAAGCGAACAAAACCCATTCGCAGGGAGATCTACCTCGGGAAACGAGCAGACATACAAGGAATCAAAGAGGATTTAGGTATAGTCCCGGAAAAGGTTGACATTACATGGGAGAACCTCAAAGGGCAGACCATCGAAACCATCGACTTCTCGTTACACAAATCAGACGGTAACATAGGACTTACAAGAAGGTACGCCTTACTAAGAAGAAACAAGACAAGGACATTTACAAGAAGCTAAGAAAGCGGTACAGTCGAGGTCAGATGAGCAAACAGAAATTACCTTGAAACCACAGTCAGCAAGACGATAAGGAAGACTCCAAGAAATTCTGGACTTACATCAAGAGTAAAGGCCAAGAAACCAGTGGAGTAGCACCATTAAAAAACAAGAATGACGCCCGGTCAAGAGCCAACATACTGAATTCACAGTTTGAATCGGCTTTCACTGCAGAGAAAAAAACAATCATCCCAGGCATAGGACCAAGCAGTGTTCCCACAATGGCATCCATCAAACGTGATTGGAAAGGTGTACATACACTTGAAACTTCTGATGAATCTGAAGCCCTATTATGCAACCGGACCAAACACAGTGCCCTCCTTCATCATCAAAGCCGTAGTCACCGAATTAGCACCTGCCCTTACACAACTGTTCCAGATTACACAACTGTCCTGCAATCCATCCAAATGTAAAGTCATTCGCATTGCTCCAAAGAACAAGAGGATACTATTTAGCAGGGCTTAGTCGATATACCTCACCAGAAGTACTTACGAAACGGCGATTCTCGCAACCGAGGCCAACACAGATTCTGCCAGGAGAGAATATAAAATGACGTCTACACCAACTCATTGTTCCCCAGAATAGTCAGAGACTGGAACCAGCTCCCTGGAGGAGTCCAGATCACTCCTTTGGTAGCGATCCACCTCACCAGACTAGTGCCACATTGTGAATAGTTTTAACCTCCGCACCTAGTTTTAAACTGTATATAGTCAACTTCTTAACATACGCTGCCCACCATCACCATGCCTTGACTTTCATTGAACTATTTATGACCTGGGAAGATCCCAGATCAGTGCAAAGAAATCTGAAATAGAATAACCCGACATCACAGATATGAACAAATAATGTACAATTATCTGAACAAAAATGCAGATTCTTCTGACCCCCCCCCCCCACAAAAAGCACGATTGTAGTATAACCATTAGTCCTTTGTATCCAAGTCCGTCTTATTCGGTATCCCCGACCTATAAAAACATACATTTGAACATATTAGACGACTAGTTTCAATATTTCCTTACTTTTATAATGAAAAGGGTCCATTTTTGGCTGCCATTTTGAAAATGGCCACTGAAACAACCTAAACAGAACAAAAATATCATAGGATTCAGATTCAGCAGCCAAAATGGCCTTAGAAAACACGCGTCACGTAGGACATCAATATATGTTGATGTCATTTGCCTACCCCTAATATCATGTCTCAAATAAATAATCTAATTTGTAGATTTGCAATTTGTCACGTGATGGTCGAAACATAATTTGCGTTGCTCTATTTGTTCATAGTAAATACCGCTAATAGTTATTTTGGGAAAAATATCATAATTTTAATTAAAAACATTACAAACAAGAATCCTTTGAATAATATATCTCATTTTATGGCTAAAAATACAGTTTTTGCCCAAATGATGTCATTTCCGGTGATAGTGAAAATGTTAAATTAGTTTGACCTAGTCAAAATTGGCAAAAGGCATCAAATGGTAAAAAAAACCCTGAAAATCGAATAATAATTGACCCCTTTGCAGGTAAAATAACGTGAAAAGTGATGCGTGCAAAATTTGCTTTGAAGGCAAAAAATTCATTTTTTGCCCATATAACGCCATTTCCGGTGACAGTGAAAATGTAAAAGTGGCATTAGGCATCACATAGTGAAAAACAAATTAGAAAATCGGATTATAATTAACTCGTTTACAGGCGAAATAACGAGAAAAATGACACATGCAAAACTGCATATTTCTCGGCAACAGTCAATATTACGAACTAATTTTGACATACATTGTCATCGTATGGATTAATGCAACAGGTTCATGAAAGTTGTCAAATATTTTAAAATATGAAAAGCCTGAATGCGTTGTAAATAGCCCATTTTTACATCCCTTTTTTCACTCTTAAATCAAAATGGCGCAAATGCAAAACCGAAATAAAAAAAAAAAACTAGGCAAGAAATATTTTGCGTCTTTAGTGCGAGCATTCATCTTGATCTATTACATTTGTAAACATTAATATTTGGTTTTTATACGCCCACATTGAAATGTGGTCGTATATTGTCGTCGCCCCCGTCCGTCCGTCCGGCGGTCCGGCGTCCACCATTGCTTGTGGACGCTCTAGAGGCCAGAGTTTATATCTGATTGACTTTAAATTTATACACAGTTTTAAGGTCTTTAGACGAAGAAGCCTATTGATTTTCAGTGATTTTCGATAATTATTTCCAGAGTAATGGCCCTTGATCACTTTGAAAAATCTTGTGGACGCTCTAGAGGCCACAGTTATTGTCCGATTGACCTAAAATTTATACAGTGTTTAAGGTCACGAGACGAAAAATACGATTGATTTTCAGTGATTTCCGATAATTATTGGACGCTCTAAAGGTCAAAGTTAATATCCGATTGACTTTAAATTTATACACAGTGTTTAAGGTCTTGAGACGAAGAAGCCAATTGATTTTCAGCGGGATCCGATTATTACTGCCAGAGTTATGGCCCTTGATCACCTTCAAAAATCTTGTGGACACTCTAGAGGCCTAAGTTAATATCCGATTGACTTTAAATTTATACACAGTGTTTAAGGTCATGAGACGAAGAAGCCTATTGATTTTCAGCGATTTCCGATAATTACTGCCAGAGTTATTGCCCTTGATCACTTTGAAAATTCTTGTGGACGCTCTAGAGGCCAAAGTTAATATATGATTGACTTCAAATTTATACACAGTGTTTAAGGTCATGAGACGAAGAGGCCTATTGATTTTCAGCGATTTCCGATAATAACTGCCAGAGTTATGGCCCTTGATCACTTTGAAAAATCTTGTGGACGCTCTATAGGCCAAAGTTAATATCCGATTGACTTTAAATTTATACACTGTGTTTAAGGTCATGAGACGAAGAATCCTATTGATTTTAAACGATTTCCGATAATTACTGCCAGAGTTATGGCCCTTGATCACTTCAAAAAAGCTTGTGGACGCTCTAAAGGCTAAAGTAAATATCCGATTGACTTTAAATTTATAAGGTCATGAGACAAAGAATCCTATTGATTTCCAATGATTACCGATAATTACTGCGAAAGTTATGACCCTTGATCACTTTGTGACGCTCTAAAGGCTAAAATTATCATCCGATTGACTTCAGATTGATACAGAGTTTAAGATCTTGAGACGAACAATGAATTTTTATGTCTTGAACAGTTAAATCCATGATATAAAAAGTTTTGTATACAAAACGTTAGCATGGGGCAGAACTTTATAAATAACAAACAAATTCTAATGGTTTTCTGATAATTACTTCATGAGTTGTTGCTCTTAATCAGATTTTAGTGTATTATAAATGTTTCATTACCGAAAAAAGTAAAAATATGCAACAACTCTTGTTGACTGCCCGGACGATTTAGCTGTTGTGGGCGTATGTTTCGTTGCCTGGCAACCTATCTTTAAAATACCTTTAGACACGTCAAAATTGAAGTTTTGGGCAAAATTACGTCACTTCCGGTACCGACAGAAACTTTTATCGGTCGAAGAAAGTTGAGAATTTGCACCACTGAGCACACAGGCTTTTCTTGTACATAAATCAGGCAATAAATGATTAACCCAGAACCCATAAACAGAAATTAAAATGCGAAAAATCTTAAAAAGCGACCCTGACAAAATTGATTTCTTGGCAAAGGAAGATGTTGGAAACAACTTTGTGATATCAATATCAATTTTTCCCATAGGAATCAAATATCATAATTTTATATGACTAATGAATATCGCTTACTTCAAAGAAGTATTTGTTTTAGAGGCTAGAAAATACAGTTTTTTGCCAAAATGACATTACTTCCGCTGATAATGAAAATCTTAAATTACTTGTATTAAATCGAAATGGAATTAGGTATCACACAGTGAACATTTTATGAAAATCGAATAATAATTAACACCTTTAGAGACCAAAAACCTTGAAGAGTGACTAGTAGAAAATCGTCTTTTTCTCTGCAACCATACAAGTTAGAAATCATTTTGTGGTATCTGCATGATCGTATGGGTTGATTCTATTTGTTCATTGGAATCAAATATCATAATTTTAAAAACATTACAGATCAGACTCATTTTAAATTTCACCATAGCCTCATCCACACTCACTTCCTTACCAGGTACAAAATTATTCAAAAATGTCTTTGTCAATGACATGAAGATACCTGAGAATAGATTGATATCTGTTTCTGGACATTGTTTTTTTTTAATAAATTCATTTCCCAGGCTCTCACCTGTACTCCAATAATGGACAATTTCTGGCAAGTTGTTGATCCCCATCAAAATACTAACTCCTAAAAACGTTTCAATATCTTCTACCTCTACCGGCTTCCATGACAGGTCGGGATCAGTTTGTTGGCGAAGACAGGCATATTTGTTGGTTTCATCTTTGATTTTATTAAAAAAAATTAGTTCTAAAATAAGTCGAAAAAATAAAAGAGGGTCGGCATCAACATTTAAATTATATGTAGGCCCAGAATCGCCTTCAACTTCATATGGGACAACTGGGTCAAAATTATCCTCTTTCCAAACCAAGTCTTCGGCCGTATCATAAAATTCTTCATCGGAATCACCATCACTTTCGGAAGAAATGTCAACATCGGATTCTGTGTTTCCACGTAGTCCAGTGTTTTCGATGTTTGCCGCAGTAAAGCCATCAAATTCTTCATCAGAATTAATGAAATTATCACTAAAATCCTCATGGGTAATATAGGCAGCCATTACTAGTAAAATATTTTTCGAAGATCGCTGATTTTAAAATGATATATCTTGATAAAAGTGAATATAAAGCTTGTTCATGTGACGTGCCAATTTATAGCTAATAAACAAAGGAAGTTGATGAAGTCTCATCTCACCGACTACGAGAGCGTGATTTCCGATAAAAGCGCAAAATACGAATGTGGTTGGTACCGGGCAGTTACAGGCGGTTTAGAGTCGAGAGGCAGCCAAAATGGCGGGCGGTTTCGGGCGCTCCGGTAATGAGAGGGTTAATCCCGTGTAAAATATCTTAAAAAACATTCATAAATAAAAAAAATTTTTGTAAAAATTTAAATTTTCAAAATTTAACGCCTAATATCAGCGAAGATTAGTCGAAAATCAAAAATCTGAAGTACCGTAAATATTTGACCTGTCTCCGGCTATGCTAAAATGTACCAAATGTTAAAATCCGCCGATTATTGTAAAAATTACGGCAACATTTATAAAACCGATAACTCCGGTGATTTCGGACATTTTGCATTGTCGCAGAATGTTCGAAATAGATTTAATCTCTAAGTCTGCCGACTTTTCCGAAAAACCAAAGATATCGGATGGATCCGACAAGTAGTTTCTGAGATATGCTCAAGTGGAAAATAAAACCGCCAACCTGTTGGATGCTTTTTTTTTGGTAAAAACAATCATCACTAGAACTGCGAAACAGTAATAACGGGTTTCACCGGTGCCACGTTACCCTTGAACCTATGTCACTTCCGGTGCCACGTTATCCGTGAACTTATGTCACTTCCGGTATCAATGAAACCGTTAAACAGATTTCCACATAAGCATTGCACAAATAGACGCAGAATCAACCAAATCTAGCAATATCAATTGCATCTATACATTTGTTACCATGTGTTACATATGTCAAAAAAGTGATTCTGACAAAATTTGTTAATAACTTACCGATAAGTTAGTAAGCTAAGTTTCTAATGGGAAATTAAAATGGGGAAAAAATCTGTAAAAGTCATCCTGACAAAATTGGTTATTTCTCGACAAGGGAAGATGCTAGAAGCCATTTTTATACGCCCACATGGAAATGTGATCGTATATTGCCGTCGCCCCCGTCCGTCCGTCTATCGGTCCGTCCGTCCGTCCGTCCGTCGTCCACAATTTCTTGTGAACACTCTACAGACTACATTTATCATCTGATTGTTTTGAAATTGATATATGTTGTTTGCATTAGTGAGATGAAGAAGCCTATTTAATTTCAATAACTTCCGTTAATTTCGTCTGGAGTTATGGCCCTTGTTTCACTTTGTTGGACCTTGTGAACGCTCTAACCACAAAATTTATCAACCGATCTGTATGAAATTTATATGCATCATTTAAATTAGTAAAATAAAGAAGCCTATTGAATTTCAGCAAATTTCATTAATTACATTAATTACATCTAGAGTTATGGCCCTTGTTTCACTTTGTTGAATCTTGTGAACGCTCTAATGACAATAGTTATCATCCGATCTGTTTGAAATTAAATTGATATGCATCATTTAAATTAGTGAAACGAAGAAGCCTATTGAATTTCAGCAAATTTCATTAATTACATTAATTACATCTAGAGTTATGGCCCTTGTTTCACTTTGTTGTACCTTGTGAATGCTCTAATGACAACAGTTATCATCCGATCTGTTTGAAATTGATATGCGTCATTTAAATTAGTGAAATGAAGAAGCCTATTGAATTTCAGCAATTCCCGTTGATTACGCCGTGAGTTATGGCCCTTGTTTCACTTTGCTGACCTCGTAAATGCTCTAACGACAAAAGTTATTATCCGATCTGTATGAAATTTATATGTATCATTTAAATTAGTAAAACGAACAAGCCTATTGAGTTTCAGTTATCACCAAAATTAGTGAAATGAAGACGAAAAGCCTATTGAATGTCAGCAATTTCCGTCAATTACGCCTAGAGTTATGGCCCTTGATTTACTTTGTTGGACTTTCGAAAAACAAAAGTTATCATCCGATCTGTATGAAATTTATATGCATTATTTGAATTGGTAAAACGAAAAAAGCCTTTCGAATTTGAACAATTTCTGTAGATTGCTTCCAGAGTTATGGCCCTTGTTTTAGTTTTTAGAACCTTGTGAACCTTCAAACAACGAAAATTATAATGGCATCTGTATGAAATTTTCTATTAAATTCCCCTAATTACCTACAAAAGAATAAATATGTGACAACCCTTGTCGACTCCTCGGACGATTTAGCTGCTGTGGGCGTATGTTTTGTTGCCCTGCAAGCTATCTTTTTGTTCAATCAAGGGCCATAATTCAGGAAGTTACGATCCGATATGCGCGAATATCGAAAGGAACCAATATCTTTGGGTTATAAACATGTATGGCAACCTATCTTTATCCGATTTTGTTGAAACTTGAAATGTAAGTTTATAACCCAAAGATCTTGGTTCCTGTCGATATTCGCGCATATCGGACCGTAACTTCCTGAATTATGGCCCCTGATTGTTCGAAAAATCACGTTTTTAGCTTGTGGACCCTATAAAGGTCATAATTTTTATCCGATTTAAGAAAACGTATTATTATATCACCGTTACACCCTAAGGACGGCTGAGTTGGAATTTCGTGAAAATCGGCCCAAAACTGACAGACAAAATGGCCGCCCCTTGTTCTCAAATAGCGTAAAAAATATGGTATATCAAGGTTGTGGACCCTATAGAGGTCACAATTTTTATCTGATTTTGTTGAAACTTGAAATGTAAGTGTATACCCAAAGATCTTGGTCCTTTTCAATATTTGCGCATATCGAATCGTAATTTCCTGAATTATGGCCTTTGATTGTAGGAAAAATCACTTTCATCTTAGCTTGTTCTCTATCCATCTCTCGAAAGTGTGGGCGTATCCTGCCTGGCAGCCGCTGGTTTGGTATCTGTATGATCGCGTGGGTTCAATCTATTTGTTGATTGGAATTAAATATCATAATTTTAAAAACATTACGAATCAGACTCATTTGAATAAAATATCTGTTTTGAAGGCTAAAAATACAGTTTTTGCCAAAATGGCATTACTTCCGGTGACAGTAAAAGTGTTAAATTACATGTATGAAATCGTAAATGGCATTAGGTATCACACTGGAAATTTTATGAAAATCGAATAATAATTAACACTTTTATGGACCAAAAACCTTGAAAAGTTACCTGTTGAAAATCGTCTATTTCTCCGCAACTGAACAAGTTAGAAACCATTTTGTGATATGATCGTACGGGATCATTCTATTAGTTGATTGGAATCAAATATCAAAATTTTAAACAAATAACAAATACCACTCATTTGAATAAATTACTGATTTTGAAGACTATAAATACAATTTTTGTCCAAATTACGTCATTTCCGATGACATTGAAAATGTTAAATTGGTTTGACCTAGTTAAAATTGACATTACGCATCAAATTATATGAAAGGGTGCACTATAAATATGCTGTAATAATAATAATAATAAAATGGTGTCACTTTTATGAAAATCCAATAATAATTGACTCTTTTACAGGCAAACTATTGAAAAGGTGACTTATGCAAAATTGACCATTTCTCGGCAACTGCTCATATTACAAACTAATTTTCACATACATTCTTTTCGTATGGATTATTGCTACTAGTTGATGAAAGTTGCGAAGAAATATTTTAAAATATGAAAAGCCTGAATGGGTTGTGAATAGCTCATTTTTTCACCTTTAAATCGAAATGATCCGAAAACGAAATACAAATTTAAAAAACTGAGCGCGATGATTTCTGCGCCTTAACAGGGCACACCCTTTCAGTCATACCAGATTTGAAAAAAGTAATATTTCCTTTCAAAAAATGGTACCGAACTGTCAAAATTGCAGTTTTTGCTAAATTAACATCACTTCCGTTACCGAAAGGAAAATGTACCGGTAACAAAAAAAATGACATTTTGGACCACGGAACTTTGTTTTATACAAATCGAACAATAAATAATTAATCCAGGACTGAAAAACTGAATTAGCCAATGGGGGCCAAGGAAAAATACAGTGACAAAAATGTTGCCATTTTTGGTCAAATCAGATGACTCTTTAACCCTAGGTAAAATACCACATAAATATATTCATTAATAAAAAAAGTTTTCCGTAAATATTTAAATTTTCAAAATTTGGCGCCTATTATCTCCGAAGATTCGTCGAAAATAAAAAATCTAAAGAACTGTAGCTTTGTGCCTTGTCTCCGGCTATGTCAAAATGTATCAAATATTACAATCCGACAATTATTGATAACATTACGGCAAAATTTCGAAAAACGACAACTTCAGTGATTTCTGTACAAGAAGTTTCAGAATAATCCATTCAGCTGTTTTCCAAAGAAAGAAAATTAGAAGAACATTTTCAGTAATCTAAGGATTTTTCAACTTTTTTCCAAGATTGAGGCTCTTTTTGGACAACTTATGTTGTGTTTGAGAAAAGGGCCTCTCAAAATGCTCCAAAACGGAAAATACTAGATTTTCGGCGTACCATAATTTATTTTCTAGCCATCTAAATCGTATCATTCAGAAGTTATACGATAGTCCATTGATAGGGCTATCCAGCGACACTTTAGTTCTTTTGGTCCGCTAAGATCTGATGGAGAAATCAAGTTTTTCGCAAGAGCGCTAATTTTCTTTAACCTTTTTCTTCATTTTTTGAATACGTCCGGTATGGAGATTATTGTCGGGATAGTTTTAATAACTGGATTGGCTTATCAAATAGCCACAGGGCTATGTAATGATATATTACATTGTCTGATCAGATAAAATACACCTTGGAAATCCTATGTTCAATAGTGCCAAAAATGCAAAAATGTCAATATATCAAAAATTAAATTTAAATATTTCAATACATGTTATACATCGTTAGAATCGTAATTAGGTCAGCTATCTGTATGTGTAACTTTTTTTGTAAAAATTTGTTTAAATAATAAAGTAATAGAGCATTTTCCAAAATTTCACCATTTTTCAACTTTTTTCGATTTTCAGTACGTTATTTTACCTATTCCAGACATTTCAATGTCTTATTTAAGGGATTCATGCACAAGACTACCGGAGGGACTCTCGATAAGGAAAGTTTAAGAAAAATCCTTGGAGCAGTTTTCGAGATACAGGCGTCCAAAAGCGCTCCAAATCAGAAAATACGACGAAAATTATAATGTCATCTGTATGAAATTGTCTATTAAATGCCCCCTAATTACCTACAAATGAACAAATATACGAATGATACGATTTAGATGGCTAGAAAATAAATTATGGTACGCCGAAAATCTAGTATTTTTCGTTTTGGAGCATTTTGAGAGGCCCTTTTCTCAAACACAACATAAGTTGTCCAAAAAGAGCCTCAATCTTGGAAAAAAGTTGAAAAATCCTTAGATTACTGAAAATGTTCTTCTAATTTTCTTTCTTTGGAAAACAAGGCAAAGAGTCCGGGGTGGTAATGGGCGTATTGTGTCCAAATTTCATGGTTTTCGGACAATTGGTGCCGGTGTCGTGGCGAAATTCCACTTTTTTTCGCCCTTACTGAAGCCGTAAATGGCGGAAAAAGCCGAACGGCAGGAACCATGTGAAGAACAAACGACCTGAACGAATGCAGGTATCGCCTTGAATTTTTCAGGGCACCTATGTACCAACGTGTAAGGTTCCTCGCCGGAATTTGGTAGTCATGGTACCTTTGGTTCCAGCGTGGCGCATGCGCGATTTCAAAAGGGATTTTAGGTATATTTCGGAGTGTTTTGGTAAGTGACGGTGGATCGGGGACCCAGATGGATCTAATAATACAATATTATAATAACGTTGAAGAATGAGCAAATTTTCGCTACCGGGGTTGATTTGCTCTGCCCAGGCAACTGTCCGGTGGTCCGATTGCCTTCAAATTTGCACGGAATATACCTTGGGATTCTAGCTATCACATATTAAAATAAAAGAGTGTGGAATTCCGAAAACGTTGAATATAAATTCGAAACCCACCCCCACCCATCAAAGGTTTTTTTGCTTACAAAATTGCGTATTTTATCGAATTTTTATTGTTCTTAATATCTGAGCATTTTCTCCTTTTAATATGTGATAAATATCATCGCGGCGCAGCCAACCGCTAGAAATTCCAGAGATTTGGACCACCAAGATTTGTCGATACATCGTTGCGGTCATTTTAAAAAATTGTCTTTTAAGGATAATGTGTATAGTACTAATACTTATCACATACGGAAGAGGCGATAAAATCTCTTTGCATTTGCAATTTCAAAATTAATTAAAACCAATATTAAATTCCGAAAATCGATATTTTGCTAAAACTCTTTTTTTTTTTAATGAGATCAAAATGGGGGTAAAGCACAGAGTCCAGAGTGGTAATGGGCGTATTGTGTCCAAATTTCATGGTTTTCGGACAATCGGTGCCGGTGTCGCGGCGAAATTCCACTTTTTTCCCCTTATGGAAGCCGTAAAAAAATGAACGGCAGGTGACCTTGTGCCGTGCCAAGAACAAACGACTTGAACGAATGCAGGTATCACCTTGAAATTTTCAGGGTACCTAGGTACCAACGTGAAAAGTTCCTCGCCGGAATTTGGTACTCATGGTACCTTTGGTTCCAGCGTAGCGCATGCGCGAAGTCAAAACCAGCTAAACTCGAAAACAACCTTGTCGGCACGAAAAACATCAAAGGCGAAATTCGAATTTTTGAAATATTCAAATACCAAACATTCGACCATGAGCCAGGCTATCCTGAAATGTATTAATTTCGGTAATAGGAGACAGATTCTTTAAGCCACGACCAATTGTGTATGTTTTCAAGCCCATTAATGTGGATATTTCACTATTTTTCATATTCAATTCAAAATGGTGACCATCATTACCCTAAATCAAAATTCTGCTCTGAACGTTTTTTAGGCATTCCATTAAGGATTCAGAAAATGTAATTCCCATGTCTGTAAGTAAAATATCGCAAAAGCAAAGTAATTTTTCACCTTTCAAGATGGTGGCACTTCCGGAATGGGCTACAAACTATATTTTCTGTGAACGAATCAGAAGTGTTGTAGCTTGTACAGAAAAAACATTTCAAGGCAATCTGACCTATATTTCTTCGATTTTTTGAAAATTTTGATCCTTAATTTCATCAAGGGGAGATAATTTAGAAAATTTCTAATGACATCTTTCATGTCGCTTCGGTAAGATCTACTTACATACTAAATTTCTTTAAAATCGTGCAACTATTAAAGAAGTTGTCAAG
The DNA here is from genome assembly GCF_932274485.2 of Patella vulgata. Lineage (NCBI taxonomy): Eukaryota > Metazoa > Mollusca > Gastropoda > Patellidae > Patella > Patella vulgata. The sequence continues at coordinate 33,158,211 of NC_065882.2, forward strand.
TTGGTTTCAACATCCGGTTCGAAATCACAGCTACGAATTTTCGAAATTCGAAAATCCGAAATAGCAGATTTGAAGTAATTGTCTCAATGTACTCAAAGAGAAAAGATTTACTAAAATAGGTCAAATAGTCACAAAGTTAGAGCATTGTAGGTCAAATGCATTCGTTCGTAAAATTCGGTGATTTCGGATTCGTAAAACGTTTTGAAAATATATTTAATCAACAGCCACCACCCATTTTTGGGGGGATAGGTAAAAGTTTCAGAAAGGTCCTATGGTTAGATTCTGAGAAATCCGATTTGGGGATAAAACAAAAAAAAAAAATATTAAGAATAATAATAATCTCAACAGAAACAATAAGCTTTCAGACTATAATAATAATAATAATTTTAATAATCTCAGTAGGCTTTAAGACAAAAGTCTGAAAGCCTAATAATAATAATTTTAGTAATCTCAATAGGCTTTCAGACGAAAGTCTGAAAGCCTAATAAGAATAATAATCCGAACAAAAATAATAGTGTTTCACACAAGCTACGCATTGTGAAACCCTAACTAGAACTGCGAAGCAGTAATGACGAGTTTCACTGGTGCCACGTTACCCTTGAACTTATGTCACTTTTGGTGCCATCTTACCCTTAAACTCATCACTTCCAGTACCAGTGGAACCGATAAACAGATATCCACAAACTTTGCACGCATCAAATTAAATGGAAGCAGAATCAACCAAATCCAGCAATATCAATTCATTTTATACATTTGTTACATGTAAGTGATCCTGACAAAATTACATTACTTCCGGTGATAATGAAAAAGTTAAATTAGTTTCATGAAATCAGAAATTGCATAAGGCATCACATGGTCAAAATTTTATGTTAATCGAATATTAATTGCTACTTTTATAGACCAAAAACCTTAAAAAGTGACTTGTAGAAAATCGTCTATTTCTTTGCAACCTTCCACGTTAGAAACCATTTTTTGGTATCTGTATGATCGTGTAGGTTCAATCAATGTGTTGATTGGAATCAAATATCATAATTTTAAACACTTTACAAATCAGACGGATTTGAATAAAATATCAGGTTTGAAGGCTAAAAATACAGTTTTTGCCAAAATGACGTTACTTTCGGTGATAATGAAAACCTTAAATTACTTGTATGAAATCGTAAATGGCATTAGGTATCGCACACTGAAATTTTTATGAAAATCGAATAATAATTGACACTCTTACGGACCAAAAACCTTGAAAAGTTACCTGTTGAAAATCGTCTATTTCTCCGCAACTGAACAAGTTGGATTAGTTTCATGAAATCAGAAATTGCATAAGGCATCACATGGTGAAAATTTTATGTTAATCGAATATTAATTGCTACTTTTATAGACAAAATTACATTACTTCCGGTGATAATGAAAAAGTTAAATTAGTTTCATGAAATCAGAAATTGCATAAGGCATCACATGGTCAAAATTTTATGTTAATCGAATATTAATTGCTACTTTTATAGACCAAAAACCTTAAAAAGTGACTTGTAGAAAATCGTCTATTTCTCTGCAACCTTACACGTTAGAAACCATTTTTTGGTATCTGTATGATCGTGTGGGTTCAATCAATGTGTTGATTGGAATCAAATATCATAATTTTAAACACTTTACAAATCAGACGGATTTGAATAAAATATCAGCTTTGAAGGCTAAAAATACAGTTTTTGCCAAAATGACGTTACTTTCGGTGATAATGAAAATCTTAAATTACTTGTATGAAATCGTAAATGGCATTAGGTATCGCACACTAAAAATTTTATGAAAATCGAATAATAATTGACACTTTTACGGACCAAAAACCTTGAAAAGTTACCTGTTGAAAATCGTCTATTTCTCCGCAACTGAACAAGTTAGAAACCATTTTGTGATATCTATATGATCGTATGGGTTCATTCTATTAGTTGATTGGAATCAAATATCTAAATTTGAAAAAAATAACAAATACGACTCATTTGAAAAAAATATCTCTTTTAAAGTCTAATAATACATTTTTATACGCCCACATAGAAATGTGGACGTTATTGCCGTCGCACCCGTCCGTCCGTACGTCGTCCACAGTAATCATGCAATTGTTATAAAATTGATATATGTTGTTTACATTAGTGAGATGAAGAAGCCTATTTAATTTCAATAATTTCCGTTTAATACGTCTAGAGTTATGGCCCTTGTTTCACTTTGTTGAACCTTGTGAACGCTCTAATGCCAAAAGTTAACATCCGATCTTTGTGAAATTTATATGCAATATTTAAATTAGGGAAACGAAGAACCCAATTGAATTTCAGCAATTTCCGTTTATTACTTCTAGAGTTATGGCCCTTGTTTCACTTTGTTTAACCATGTGAACGCTCTAACCCCAAAAGTTATCATCCTATCTTTCTGAAATTTATATGCATTATTTAAATTAGTGAAACGAAGAAGCCTTTTTAACTATTTAATTTCAATAATTTCCGTTTATAACGTCTAGAGTTATGGCCCTTGTTTCACTTTGTTGAACCTTGTGAAGGCTCTAATGCCAAATGTTAACATCCGATCTTTGTGAAATTCATATGCAATATTTAAATTGGGGAAACGAAGAAACCTATTGAATTTCAGCAATTTCCGTTTATTCATTTTAGAGCTATGGCCCTTGTTTCACTTTGTTTAGCCTTGTGAACGCTCTAACCCCAAAAATTAACATTCCTATCTTTCTGAAATTTATATGCATTATTTAAATTAGTGAAACGAAGAAGCCTATTGAATTTCAGCAATTTCTGTGAATTACTTTTAGAGTTATAGCCCTTGTTTCACTTTATTGAACCTTGTGAACGCTTTAACACCAAAAGTTATCATCCGATCTTTCTGAAATTTATATGCATTATTTAAATAAGTGGAACGTCGAAGCTTATTGAATTTGAGCAATTTCTGTTTATTATGTCTATTGTTATGGCCCTTGTTTCACTTTATTGAACTTTGTGAAGGCTCTAACATTAAAAGTTATCTGCCGATCTGTATGAAATTTACATGCGCCATTTAAATTAGTAAAGAGAAGAATCCTATTGAATTTCAGCAATTTCCGTTTATTACTTCTAGAGTTATTGCCCTTGTTTAACTTTGTTCAACTTGTTAATGCTCGATTGATGAAAGTCATTATCCGATATGTATGAAATTTATATGCATCATTTAAATTTGTGAAACGAAAAAGCCTGTCAATTCTCAACAATTTCTGTAGATTACTTCCAGAGTTGAGACCCTTGCTTCAATTTGTAAAACCTTGTGAACCCTCAAACGGCAAAAATTATAATCTATAATTACCTACAAAGGAATAAATATGCGACAACCCTTGTGGACCGCTCGGACGATTCGCTGTTGTGGGCGTATGTTTCGTTGCCTGGCAACCTATCTTTTGCCCAAATGTTGTCATTTCCACTGACAGTGAAAATGTTAAATTGGTTTGACCTAGTCACAATTAGCATAAGGCATCAGATGGTAAAAAAAAATGAAAATCGAAAAATAATAATTGATTCCTTTACAGGCAAAATAACGTGAAAAGTGACGCATGCAAAAATTGCCTATTTCGCGACAACCGCTCATATTACAAACCCATTTTCACATACATTCTCTTCGTATGGATTATTGCTACGAATTTTTGAAAGTTACGAAGAAATATTTTAAAATATGAAGACGCTGAATGGGTTGTAAATAGCTTATTTTACTTCACTTTTCACCTTTTAATCAAAATAGCCCGAAAACAAGATCGAAATTAAGAAAACTGTTTCCGATGTTTTGTGCACATTTACATGGCACATCCTTTTGGTAATATCAAATTTTGAAAAAATAATATTTGGTTTCAAAAAGTGGTACCGAACTGTCAAAATTATAGTTTGTTAAAATTATGTCACTTCAGATGCCGACAGATATGAAAAAGGTTGGCATTCAAGAAGGGTCACAATGGTTTGTTCTTTGCATGTCAATCAATTTGGGCGTTTCGGTCAAAATTAAACGTAAGGGAAATTTTCAAAAGAGATGTCTTGTAAAATAACCCGTAATTATTATTCAAATATTTTCTCAATTAGCAGAATGTCAATATAAAGAAAACAACGTAACACTTACAATATGACTAACTACAAAGTTATTCGTCGACGTTTCACGGGGTTGTTTGTATTTGGCTGGACACCCCCGCCCCATCCCTGAAATGAAATTGTGATTACTGTTTTACTGTAAAAATCGATAGTAATGGTCTATTGCATGAATACGGTCAGCTGTTTGTATGTTGCATTCATATATTGAACGGGTGTCAGTAAACTCGTCCACAAGCAAACACGTACGCAGATAAGTCGTCCACAGGGGGGGGGGGGGTATTGGTTATGTCGTCCACATCTAATATTTAATAATTTAATTGTATGAAGTAAATCAGTTGTTTATATTGTTTTATTTACCCAATAATCAATTATCTTGGCAAACTGGTCATGACCGAGATAAGTTCAAAATAACGTAAGTTGCCAATCATTCTTTGAACTCTCGGTATTACAAATGTAAAAATAGCCAACAAGCCTGGCTGCACGATTCTTTCGAGACAATGTTCTTTGATGCGTAGACATGTCGTCGCCCAACCAGCCACGATGGCGCCTTGTTTAACCAACGCTATTATAAACCACACAGTGGATTTGATCATGTATTAATGTCTGCTGTATTATTACTTATTGCAGACGTCTACCTGCGAATATGTTGAAGTTGTTGTTTATAAAGTTAAAAAAACAAATACGTGTCATTAAGCAATTTATATTTTGATTAGCATAATAGGCGGATCCCTGATGCAATGACATTTGTTATATATTCGTTTCGGGTTAGTTTGGCTTCCAATACAAGCCATTATTAGAAAATATAAATAATAAAAACGATAAAACATCAAAGAATGAACCGAATACTGGTGTGATTTTAACAGATTAAGTAAGTTGAACAGTAGATACAAGACAAGGTGATCAACAAAGGTTAAAAAGTAATTTCACTGATTGAGTACAATTGCGTATGTACACAAGCGCATGCGGCAAACGCCACAAAAGGGTCAATCACACCTGAAAAGTATATTCATGAGTATTGTGATTCTGAGATATTCAATCAAATTGATTTCCTTTCCTTTGTAGTAACACGAGTTGTAACGACATGTTCTTTGATCTGGATAAACAATGTACCAATACTGCCTTCATTTGGTGAATCGCATAAACAGTAAAAAGGTTTCATGCAAATGTATCCCATGCAAATTGTATCAAAGCGCAGAAAAGACCAACATGCACGAATGTATTCAATGTACAATTTTTAAACAAAAAGTTCATGACGAATAGGTCCTTCAATCGAAATACATTTTTCTTCTAAAATAAAACGAGTTCCCAGAATCATTTCATTTTGCGGTAAGTACGACCTTATAACCGCATATATACATTCTTTCTATACAGCATAACTTTTCGCGTCAGGATTATTGACGAAACTATTCAACATTTTAAATATCGTGGCAGTTTGTTAACATCGTGGCAGTATATCTTTTTGACATCAATTGTTTATGACTGATAAATATCGTTGATTTTACATATCAAATTACACCGAGGCCTATCGTGTCACGTGACTATCGTGGCACAGGATAGCAACTGCTACACCAAGTTATTTATCGTGGCCTTGTTTTGGCAATTTTCAACAAAAAACGACATGATAATCGTGTTCGGTCAAACTTTCACAATCTCCGTACTGTATTTTAACCATATACGTGGAAATTACTTGGTCACCATCACAAAATTTAAAAGATGTATGACTAGGATATGGTTCTACAAGTATTTTTTGATCAGAATTTAATTTATTTATATATGGAAACAGAAAAAGGGTACGGCAACACTCCCTTAGAGAGTAATTAAAGCTGGACAAGCTGATACATCTGCGTGAAGACTGGATCAAAAGATGATAAGGGCGGGGCGGAGTAGTAAAATAAAATTAAAGAATCCCCGCTCATCAGAATACACAACAGACTTGTAGAAGTAGAAGATCGTTTAATGGGTCGACGTTTCGGGTGCAATACTGTTTAGCATATCTTATTTGCTTTAGTGTGTTACGTTTAATTTGCAATGAGACGTCTGCAACATGATGAACGTCTACGTGCTATTGGCATGCTTCAAATGAGTTCTACACAGCGAGCAGTAGCCAACATGCTTAATGTGTCACAGTCTGTGATCAGCAGACTGTGGAACCGGTACCAACAAACACACAATTTTGACAGGCCCTGCGAATTCGAGGACAAACGACCAATCAACTTTCTGTAAACTTGTACCAACTTTCAGGAATTCGAGTTACACCCCAAACGATTAGAAATCGGCTACATGCAGCTCATTTGCATGCGCGACGACCGTTTGTTGTGCCTCCTTTAACTCGCCAGCACATATGACAAACAGGAATAAAAATTTCCCCTACTTTTTTTTGAAGCGTATATATAAATATATCACTCAAATTCATTAAGTAAGTGTGATTTAACTCCATTGTGAACCAAATAGGACCATAGTATTATAGTTTCTAATTATGTGAACATGATAGAGATTAGATTTCCTAGATCCTTTTGATCATTTTGATCAACATCCAAGTTGCTTCCTGTATCAAGATAATGTTTTTAATTCTATTCTTTTTATGTCTTATTAAAGAAAAAGTGAAGGCGAATGAAAATGGTTTTGTAGTATTTGAAGAATATGAAACTGTGTCATATTTTTGGTGGTATCATTTGATAGGTCTAATATGGTCAAGTGAGTTTATAATAGCTTGTCAACAATTAGCTGTATCAGGAGCTGTAGCTAAATGGTATTTTACCAGGTTAGTTAATTATACAGTTTATTTTTATTCGACCATGTTTTATACAATCTGATTAAAACGCAGATCCTATTTCCTTTCGTTTTTTATAGTTCAAAATTTTGTTTTACTTGTCTTTATTACACTAGGATCTGGAAGAGATGTTATACAGTAAACTTTGCATAAGAGTCTGATCTAAGTGGACTGACCAATTTTATCCGAGTTAAGCGAAGATCCGAGTTAGCCGAAGACCCAAATTCAATCTTAGCTCGATTAGAAATAAACTGTAACAGCCGGATAATAATTGATTCAAACGCACATTTCAAGCTTTTGTTCTTATGTGCGAGTAGATAACTTCCGTTTTGGTGCGAGTAGATAACTTTCGTTTTGTCGCCATCTTTGAAAAATGTTCTAAATTTTCCCAGAAAGTGTCTCGTACAGCAGACAGCGGGTTTCGAATATTCCAGGAAATTTCTATTATTGCGTCGCGTCAAATAGGCTGATTTGAGTCAAAATGATAGGGAAAAGTATTTTAGGGCTCTGTGCATGAAATAGCTAACCGTGTTTTAGACCATCGAGACGAAACTGACTTAGTCAAATTCTGAACATACTGCCGATCCGACTTAGGTGAAGGAAAAAAGCCGGAATTAGATCAAATGGACCAAACATTTTTATCCGAGTTGAACAAAGATCCGTCTTAGGAAATCCGACTTGCACCCAGAAATTTAATAAGTAAAACGTGCAGGATTAAAGGGTCCAAACGATTTTATCTGAGTTGAGCGAAGACCCGACTTATATGAATTCGACTTATGCGACGTTTACTGTATAATCTGTGTTCTGGTTGAAGTGAGGGATTAGCCAATGAAACGGTCTGTTGCACCGATTTCTGTAGGTATTCCACTAGAAACATCAACGCTGATTGGTTAATCATATGTCTGACGTCATAGGTCAAAAGCCGCTCGTATGACCCCTGAACCGACCTCCCACTACAATGATCAGATCTTCATGCAGTAGAGGCCATCGAAAGTATTTAAAAAAAAAACGAAATGAAATATATATCTGTATTTTAATGGTTAATCAAATGTCTGACGTCATAGGTCAAAAGCCGCTCGTATGACCCCTGGTATTTGTAACTGGTTTCACTATCAGACATTACACACAGTTTCATACCCCACTTTGTAGACTTCATTGGATTGTATTGACGAAAGCCTATGCGACCTTTGAATAGAACCATTGATTCATCAACACTTATCTTCCCACCAAGTTCATATAGATCATGAAATCGCTGGTTGAAATGATCCAACAACCGTTGGATTTTATAGCCCTTTAATGGTAAATCAATTCCAGGAGCAAGATAATCTGCCACATGAAGATTCCAAAACATTGGCGTGCACGTAAAAGACCCCTTGGCAGTTGGAATTCGATATAAGAGTAGGCCGTAGCGCCGCTGCCCGTGCAAAATTTCGCTCATAGCACACCGTATGGCGTATGCCCGTCTTCATTAGCCCAGGTTAGGAGCAGAACAGTAGGACGTTAAACCCCATTTCATTTCTATTTTGAAGTATTTTTGGCTTGAACAAAATTATGGGTTATATATATCACGAAAAACTACACCTCATAATTGATGTTCAATAATTGTGTTCAACTCTATTACTCAATCAATATCAACCAAACTTGTCTCATGACCATTCTAAATAATTACCTTAGTGCCCATATTACCAGTAAGTTCCGATATTATAGGATATTTTGGGTCATCGCCAAAACTAACATCAAGCCACGGATCTTCATCTTGGGGTGACGGGAAATCACAGGTGGGCTGATCAACTTGCATCGGTCCGGGAACATTGTCTGCTATGTCATCAGACGCCTCATTATCTGAGCTGTCATGAGATATGTCGTTTGCTCAGTGTACAAGCCAATCCACTGATTGAACTCGTCACAAGCTTCTTAAAACAATAACAAGCTAATTTATTTCTATAGCTAATAAGCCTGATAACTGTTAAGTACACCCATACAAGCAATAGGAACCCATAGTTAATTAGTATTAATTGCACTGATTGACTAGCGCTTCTTTGTGGAAAGGGGTAACAACAGTTATATCAGCTTACGTCATTAATTAACGACAGAATACATCCTTAACCAACACTGTTCAGTCACTCCTTTTGTTTTTGATTTTACTTTTCGGCAGCATAAGAACGATGGCGACAGAGGCTAGCTCACCCATGTCAATGGCTGACGTTTTTAAAAGCAGCCCTGCACCAAAGTTCTTTCCTGCGACAAAAAAGGAGAGCAGAACAGACCCACGTCGTACTTGTGACGTCACTGGAAGGTAAGTCCTTCCAAGGAGCCAAACTTACGGCCGTGGGGAAGGAATTGAAGAGTAAGTGGTGTATTATCAACATACCCGACATAAAGATCACAGTGCCGGGACATGTTAGACTTGCCCTAAAAAGTAGGTCTGACATGGACCTAGCGCTGGCCCAGAACCTACTTCTCGGTATGACCGTGACGGTGTCCGAACCGATCACCTTGTCTATTGATAAGGTGGTTGTTCATGGGATACCGGCCGAATATACCGGGGAGGAAATTCTGGAAGATCTTACAGAGAGGGGGTACCATGCTACCGAGGTATATCGGTTTAATGTGGCCCAGGGGAAGGATCAGGGAAGCGTCGCCCTATCCTTCAAGAAAGGTACCGCACCTGAGGCCCTTAAAATCGTATACCTCAACCGCCGTACCCACCCCTATGTTCAGAGGGTGAGGCAGTGCACCAACTGCCAGAAACTAGGACATACGGTAAAGTACTGTAAGGGAAAAACCGTATGCGCCCAATGCGGAGGAGAACATGTGGTGGCTGAGTGTAGGGTGGGCAGCAAAATTAACTGCTCAAACTGCAAGGGCAGCCACGCAGCCAACTCCCCGCAATGCCCAAGAATACAAGCGACCAAAGCAGCGCTACGTCTGCAAAGCAAAGATAAACTTACCTTTAGGGAGGCAACCCAGCAAGTAAAGAACAAGGAGAGAGAAGCAAAAGTAGTCAGAGAACCGGTGGTGGAACCAAAACAAGCTCCAGCACCGACTCTCTCGACGTCCGATGCAACCCCCACCCCTAAAGGTAAAGACAAGAAGAAGAAAGAGAAGAAAACATCTACCAAACCTGTAGAGGTCAAACAGAAGACAAATCCATCCAAGAAGAAAGAAGAGGAACCGAAAACGAAGATTCATGAAGAACACTTCATTCCTAAATTTAAAACGGAAAGTGGCTTCATGAACTTCATGATCGAGTTCCTCAGGGTGGTCGTGTCCAATGAGGACCAAACTACCAAGATGGCAAGCCTACTGGGCAAAATAAAGACACACATGGTCAACGCCGATGTCCTGTGTGTCATGATTAATTCAATCAACACGGTAAAAAAAAAGATCAAGAGAAGAAGACGAAGAAACCACAAAAGGCGATCAAACGGCAAACCTCGCACTCCGTAGAAGGATATCTCATGTTCGTCACTACAGCACTGGCGATATGCCCAGTTGTTTGCCGGTTTTAATACCAAAGACGAACACTAATGAGGTACCTCCTATGGAATGTGAAACACCAATTGACCAATAAATAGACAAGACAGAGAGGCATCCATCCGGACAGTCATCATGGCGGGCCAGGTAAAAGTTCTACAACTAAACGTTAATGGACTGGCTCCCAGATGTGCTGAGCTGAGAAAATACATCACCCGTAACCCGAAAGATGTAATATGCCTCCAAGAAACCAAGCTACTAACAACCAAGAACGACATCCAATTGCCCGGATACACTTGTCAGAGAAGGGACAGACCGGGCAGCACGACACGTGGCGGCGGTCTTGCCATCTACGTCAGTGATAACTTAAATTATATTTCTGTTTCGCTTGACGTAGAGGACCCTCTAGAAGCAATGGGCATAGCCATCACATTGAGCAATAATACAAGATTGACAATAGTGAATGTCTATGTACCCCCAGATGTCACGAGAAAACCAGTTGACTTCCAGTCACTTCTCGACCAGCTTCCTCAGGGCGAATTTGTGTTTTGCGGGGATTTCAACGCAAAACACGTCCTGTGGGGGTCACCGAGGAATGGCTGTCGGGGGATTAGCCTATGCTCAATAATAGAAGAGAACGACCTATGCGTACTGAACGACGAGAGCCCTACTTTTGTTGGAGGAAATGCCCCACCTTCACACCTTGATCTCACGCTCTGTACGCTTGGTATGGCAAACCGCTGCGACTGGCAAGTACACGAAGATGAAACACTTGACAGCGACCATCTACTGATAGAACTCTGCATCCAATGTGAAACAACCAGGGAAGTCTATAACGGGAAACCCAATTGGAAAATAAAAGAGGCTGATTGGGCTAACTTCCGTGTAGGCTGCCTTGGGTGGAAAGAAGAAGACATCATCGATGCCAACATCGACGTGTACGCCGCCAACATCACGAGTGCTATTATAGGAGCCGCAGACGACTCCATTCCCAAGACTTCTGGAGGGCAATCAAGGATTAGAAAACCTTGGTGGTCACCAGAATGTCAGAAGGCGGTTAACGAAAGAAAGAAGGCACTACGCCTACGGAAACGCCACTACAATGAAGTCAATCACCAAAACTACCTGAAGTTGAAATACGCCGCAAGAGACACCATCCGGAAGGCACAAAGCGAACACTGGATGACATTCTGTAATGCGTTGAATCAAAACACGCAAACAGGTGCCGTCTGGAAGAAGCTGAACGCCATGAACGGGAAGCGCAGATCATTCAACATACCAAACCTAAAGAATGGAGATGAGTACGTTACCAACGGCAATGAAAAGACAGATCTACTTGCAAAAGCTTTCACTGACGCAAGCAGGGACGAAAACCAATCACCAGAGTTCCTGAAGAGAAAGGAAATCTTTTACTCACAGCACCCTTCATTAGAAATTGAACCTAATGAAGGGGCTAAACCAATCAATCAACCCTTCTCTGAGGAGGAGTTAAATAAGGCTCTTTCCCTCAAGAAGGATAGTGCGGCTGGTGAGGACAAAGTAAAGTACTCGATGCTCAAACATCTGCCTAGAAATGCCAAAAGAATACTACTAAACTTCTTCAACACATCCTGGCTGGCAGGAGAGGTACCCAAAGAATGGCGGAAAGCCAACGTCACCCCTCTTCCAAAACCAGGTAAAGAGAGAACAAAGGCAGAGTCCTATCGACCAGTAAGCTTGACATCCACACTGTGCAAAACCTTGGAAACAATGGTTAACATACGACTACAGTTCTATCTGGAGAGCAACCGACTGATCGACGAAAATCAAAGCGGGTTCAGGAAAGGGCGTTCAACAACGGACCACTTGGTGAGACTACAGCAAGTCATGTCGCAGGCACTCCTCTCTGGGAACCTGTTATATGTCGTGTTCGTAGATTTAACTAAGGCTTTCGATTTAGTCTGGCTAGACGGGCTGCTCTTCAAGTTAGGACGTATTGGTATAACGGGCATAATGTTTCGGTGGATCAAAAACTTTCTGAGCGATAGAAGGATACAGGTGAATGTAGGCAGATTCCTTAGTGCCGGACAAACATTAGAAAATGGCACGCCTCAGGGGTCGGTTATCAGTCCCACTCTCTTCAATATCATGATCAACGACATACAGAAATCTTCCTACCTCGACACCAAAACTGAGTTAGCTAAATTTGCTGATGACAGTACCATATGGAGGAAAGGGAGGAACTTCTGTGAACTACAAAAGAACATGCAGAAGGCCTTCGACAAATTCATGGCATGGGCAAACGATTGGGGATTCAAAGTCTCGGAGAAGAAAACAGTCGGCATGCTTGTAAGCAGGGATAGAGGGATAAACAGAATGACTCTGTGTATGAACGGGAAAACCATCGAGTTTAAAGACCAAACCAAGTTCCTTGGTGTAATCTTTGACCGAAGGCTGACCTGGAAACCCCACATCGACGAGACTGTAGATAGATGCACCAAAATCCTAAACTTAATGAGGAAAATAACGGGCAGCACATGGGGTGCCAATAGAGTTACATTAATGATGGTGTATCGTGCTCTAATACGCTCTGTATTAGACTACGGCTCTTTGGCCTTCATGAACTGTGCGCCAAAACTCTTAAATAAGCTTGACACCATCCAATACAAAGCTCTGTGTATTGCGACCGGCGTAGGGCTTGGGACTAGGAGATAGGCATTACTACAGGAAGCCGGGGAGTTGCCCCTATCCCTAAGAAGAAAAGAACTAGCGACAAGGTATTGGGCCAAGATCTCGCAACTGGGCGAAAGATCCCCTACTTTTGTCAGTCTACAAAAGACAAGATATGTAAGAGATCCTAGAAAGAAAAGCTTCGGCCAGGGTATCAGGGAAACAATCAAGGAACTGCAACTGGGGGAGCTCGTGATAAATGAACACGACCCCCCAGCGATCGCCCCTTGGACGCTCCCTATACCGCCGTTTAATCTAGATCTACTACAGAAAATTGACAAGAAAAACAACCCCACTGCTGCACGTGCTTTCTCTCTAGAACACCTGGAAGACAACTGGCCGTCTGATGACTGGGACCATGTGTACACGGATGGCTCACGCAATCCTGAAAGGGGCACCAGCTCGTTTGGAATATACCTGCCAAACGGGAAACGGGGAATAAGCAGGAAACTGCCCAATAACTGTTCGGTGTACACTGCAGAGCTTGTGGCCATTCGTGACGCTATATCATGGATTTCCCATCAAAAGACTAGTAAGTTCGTCATTCCAAGCGACTCTCTGAGCAGTCTGATTTCAATCCAAAATGAAAACTCGGACTCAAGACCAGAAGTCATTTTGGAAATCAGGCAGCTGTACCAGAGGGTTATAGAGAAGGGAAGCAAAGTAGAACTCGTGAGGATTCCATCACATGTCAACATAAGAGGAAACGAGGAGGCAGATCGACTCGCCAATGAAGGTCTCAAGGACACAGCACCACTCCGCACCATTGACTACAGCACCACGGAAATCTACAGTATGGTCAAAAGACAGGTCAATTCAATCTGGGAATTAAATCTCGTTGAACTTGACACATACAGATTCCGGCTGGATGACAAGATCTACACAAAGACAACACTCAATCACCCTAGAAGAGATATTTGTAGACTTATATCGAAGCTAAGGGTGAAAGAGCGGCTGCGAGACTACAAACACCAAGTCATCATCTGTGAGTGCGGAGAAGAATGTACCACCAACCATGTCCTGGTAGACTGCGAGGTATACGAGGAGGAGAGAAGGGAACTAGTGAGAACAATGGAGACCAACAACATACCATTCAACACTACAAACCTACTCTTCCCGAGACCAGATCTGAAACTGCAAATCTTCGAACAAATCCACGCCCTAATGGACACAGTTGGACTAAGTAGAATAGTGAAGTAAGAGGGGGTCACGGTTAGACGGGCCCGGCATCTAAACACTAAACTACATAGGGGATTTTTTCCAAACTGGCAGGATAGTGGAGTAAGGGGGAGTCACGATCAGACGGACTCGGCATCTAAACACTATTCCACCAAAAACAGACACCAAACCTACAGAATGGGATAGTGGAGTAAGGGGAGGTCATGATAAGACGGGCCTGGCACCTAAACACAAACCCCACAAAGATGACATCTACCAAACTAGCAGGATAGTGGAGTAAGGGGGAGTTACGGTCAGACGAACTTGGCACCTAAACACTATTCCGCAAATAAAACTGATACCAAACCCAGAGAGTGGGATAGTGGAGTAAGGGGAGGCCACGATAAGACGGGCCTCCACCTAAACACTAAAACGATGACATCTACCAATCCAGAAGCAGGCGTAATCATCTACCAAACGATATGTTTTATATTAAATAAAGGGAAGAACTTCCCACTAAACCAAATCCATGGCCTAAGGCGAAATGGAAAGATTGCAAAGTCATATTCTAAAAAACAGGAATCAGCTTCGGCTCTCCTATGTCTTGTCTGCGATATCACTTATGTGGAAGCAGACGTTAAACACTGAGAACGAACGACGATCCATACGTGTGTTTATTTTTAGTGAAATCTATTTCTATGTGTCTTACAAGGATTAAAAACAAAAGTGTGAAACCCTAATAAGAATAATTTTAACAAAAACAACAGTGTTTCATACAAGCTATGCAGGGTGAAACCCTAAATATGTACTCTTTCGAAAATCTCGATTTCTTCGTCGGGTGTGACCAGGCAGCAAAATATGGCATGCTGAAAATCGAGTATTTTCTGATTTGAAGCGTTTTTGGACGCCTTTATCTCGAAAACTTACCTATGCTCTATCAAGAGTCCCTTCGGTAGTCTTGTGCACGAAGCCATCCAACAAAACTTGGAAATAATTGGAAGATGATAAAACAGCGACTGAAAATCGAAAAAAGTGGAAAAATTGTGAAATTTTGGAAAATGCTTGATTACTTTTTTATTTTAATAGATTTTCAAAAAAAAGGTTACACATTTAGATAGCTGACCTAATTACGATTTTTAACGATGTATAATATGTATTGAGTTATTGAAATTTAATTGTTGATATTTTGGCATTTTTGCATTTTTTGAACATAGGATTTCTCAGTGACATTTTATCTGATCAGATAATGTAATATACCATTATAGAGCCCTGCGACTATTTAAATGCCCAAACCAGTTATTAAAAACATCCCGACAATAATCTGAATGATACGATTTCGATCATTAGGAAATAAATTATGGTACGCCCAAAATCTAGTATTTTCAGTTTTGGAGCCTTTCGGAGACGCACTTTTCTCGTGAAAACGAGACCTACGAATTTTCTTCAACTTTTCTTACTCAGAGTCATAACAGTAGTCTAGGGTGTGAATCCTAAAATAAAAGCATTGAAATTATATAAGTGGTCCAAATAGGACCTCAATCTTTGAAAAAAGTTGAAAAATCGTTAAATTTCTGAAAATGCTCTTCTATTTTTCTTTTTTTTTTTGAAAACAGCTCAATGGATGTTTCTGAAACTTAAAGTATCCAAACAACTTGTTAAAACTATCCCAATAATGGTCCAAAAACAGGAAGCAGTCGAAAAAAATATCTGATATTTTGGAAAAAACCCATAAAAAGTAAAAAGATAGGTTGCCAGGCAACGAAACATACGCCCACAGCAGCTAAATCGTCCGGGCAGTCACCAAGTGTTGTCGCATATTTTTTACTTTTTTTGGTAATGAAACATTTATAATACACTAAAATCTGATTAAGAGTAACAACTCATGAAGTAATTATCAATCTTAAGTCAAATCAGATGATAACTTTAGCCTCTAGAGCGTCACAAGATTTTTCAAAGTGATCAAGGGCCATAACTTTGGCAGTAATTATTGGAAATCGTTGAAAATCAATAGGATTCTTTGTCTCATGACCTCAAACACTGTGTATGAATTTAAAGTCAAATCGGATATTAACTTTAGCCTTAAGAGCATCCACAAGATTTTTTGAAGTGATCAAGGGCAGTAATTATCGGAAATCGCTGAAAATGAATAGGCTTCTTCGTCTCATGACCTTCAACACTGTGTATAAATTTAAAGTCAATCGGATATTAACTTCAGCCTACAAGATTTTTTAAAGTGATCAAGGGCCATAACTCTGGCAGTAATTATCGGAAATCGCTGAAAATGAATAGGATTCTTCGTCTCACGACCTAAAACACTGTATAAATTTAAAGTCAATTGAATATTAACTTTGGTCTCTAGAGCGTCCACTAGATTTTTCGAAGTGATCAAGGGCCATAACTCTGGCAATAATTATTGGAAATCGCTGAAAATCAATAGGCTTTTTAGTCTCATGACCTTAAACACTGTGTACAAATTTAAAGTCAATTAGATATTAACTTGACCTTTACATCAATATAATTAACAATAAATTTAATGTCGTTATTTTCCTCAAAACGGACAAATTTGGTTTTGAAGTAGTAAAATACCCGTCAATCTATAGTAACATACCAGATACCACACTATATAGTGTGGTATATTCACAAGCATTACGATTTTTCACAATATGTAACAATAAAGAACTATTTCTCTCCCGAATAAAATCTCTTTACTTTAAATGCACTGCCAAAGACGCTACACAATTATGCATTTTAAAAGAAATTTCAAAACTTCCATTTAACATACCAAGTTTGGCGCTAATGCACTTTCGTACACCTAGTACTTGCCGTGGTCCTAGGCACTTGAAATTTTTAGAGGATGTTAAGGGGGACTAGCAATGATAGGGTGACCCACCATAAATAAATATCTCCAAATATCTCGACAATTACGCCACAATATTTATATATATGCCAAGCCTCAAATCAGTTTCACACAATTATAGTCACTAAATAAACGATCATGTTGTACTTAATAAGCTATGACCATTAATCATCTATAAATAATAGACTGAAAACTGGTTCCAAGTGTCGTCCATAACATCCAGAGACTTTTGAGTAAAAGATAGGTTACGTACCCTTGTTTTGAAATTAGTCTCGCTTAACCAGTCTATCGACCATTCTACGTCTGATTGACAGATCGGGATAATCAAGACTACTTTTTTACGAAACATAACAGAAAGCTAGAACAAGAAATTGAATTTAGAAATAAGCACTTTAGACAACTCAACAATTGTTTTAAGAAACTTGTAAAAGTAAAATGAAACTACTGCCAGTATCATGTTCTTGTCTAACCTGAGTGTTTCAGAGATATTATTTGTACTAAACCAAAAGATGCGGCTCTTAAAGGTACAGTTAATGATAAAGCAATTTAAAAAATAAAACAAACGTAATTTCTAAAGCTGCTGTAATAACCAAGAAGCTAAATTTTACTGCTATTCAAAATCGTCAACAATAGATTTTTTTACGGCTGTAATAGTTCATATATTTGTAGAGAATTGCACGTGCCATGGATATTTATCGACTCAAAGAGACTGCGGGGTAGTCAGAAATCAGTTCGAGACACGCAACTGAAGCTTGCACATTTAGCCGTGTCGAGACCAACTTTCTGTAGAGTGCACGGGTCACCCTAGCAATTACCACACACCAAATTTCAGCCGAATCGATCAATAACTTTTTATTTTACCGACCTTTTAATTTCTAACGAGAGAGAACTTCATCCGTTTGACGCCATTTGCTTTGTTTACTATTTAGACTCGAATAACAAGACACTAAGACGGAAACCGACAGATTGCACTAGCTGCCTAACCCTGCAGTTCATAAAAATTAATATAATTTTCGTATACTTTACTTTTTGCGCGAAGCCACCATTTTCTATAAAATACTATTTGGTGTTGATCAGTGGATTGGGCTTTTAGGTGTGAACATTGCCGTGACCTTGATTTTGACATTGAGTCCAAAGTTCCCATCCATATCGGGGCCTTTGCGTTTATGCTTGCCGTGGCCTTATTTCTTACTGTATTATCAAAGTTAATGTTCGAGGTGAAAGCAGAGACGACGTCCTTCAGAAAAGATAATTGGGTCAAAGTCGTAGGTTAAGGTCACCTTACAGATAACTAAACTCAAACTTTTCAAAGTCATTTTTGGGACATTTGACCTTGACTTACGACCTTGACCCCGTAACCATTTTCGAAGGCTATCACCTTGGCTTGAATCATGGACGTTTACCTTGGTCCTGTCGCAAACTGCTCGGTGAGAAAACGGTCAAACGCATAGGACCCGTGTCCGAAAGGAAGTCAATGGGCGTGGTCAATGTGAAAGGTCGTGGTGACCTCCACTAGTCACCGTTAACCATCCGTGACCTTGACTCTGACCTTGAGTCCAAACTTCCCATCCATCTCGGGCCCTTTGCGTTTATGCTTGCCGTGGCCTTATTTCTAACTGTATTATCAAATTTAATGTTCGAGGTGAAAGCAGAGACGACGTCCTCCAGAAAAGATAATTGGGTCAAAGTCGTAGGTCAAGTTAATCTTACAGAAAACTAAACTCAAATTTTTCAAAGTCATTTTTGGGACATTTGACCTTGACTTACGACCTTGACCCCGTAACCATTTTCGAAGGCTATCACCTTGGCTTGAATCATGGACGTTTACCTTGGTCCTGTCGCACACTGCTCGGTGAGAAAACGGTCAAACACAGAGGACCCGTGTCCGAAAGGAAGTCAATGGGCGTGGTCAATGTGAAAGGTCGTGGTGACCTCTACTAGTCACCGTTAACCATCCGTGACCTTGACTCTGACCTTGAGTCCAAACTTCCCATACATATCCAGCCCTTTGCGTTTATGCTTGCCGTGGTCTTATTTCTAACTGTATTATTAAATTTAATGTTCGAGATGAAAGCAGAGACGACGTCCTCCAGAAAAGATAATTGGGTCAAAGTCGTAGGGCAAGGTCATCTTACAGAAAACTAAACTCAAACTTTTCAAAGTCAGTTTTGGGACATTTGACCTTGACTTACGACCTTGACCCCGTAACCATTTTCGAAGGCTATCACCTTGGGTTGAATCATGGACGTTTACCTTGGTCCTGTCGCACACTGCTCGGTCAGAAAACGGTCAAACGCAGAGGGGCCCGTGTCCGAAAGGAAGTCGATGGGCGTGGTCAATGTGAAAGGTCGTGGTGACCTCCACTAGTCACCTTTAACCATCCGTGACCTTGACTTCGACCTTGAGTCCAAACTTCCCATGGATATAAGGGCCTTTGCGTTGTCACGTACAACCGTGTAATCGAAACTACGTCAGTTGACTCAATGACAGGCTTTATGAAATAAGGCCACGGCAAGCATAAGCGCAAAGACCCCGATATGGATGGGAAGTTTGGACTTAAGGTCAAAATCAAGGCGACGGCAATATTCACACCTAAAGACCAATCCACTGATCAACACCAAATAGTATTTTATAGAAAATGGTGGCTTCGCGCAAAAATTAAAGTATACGAAAATTATATTAATTTTTATGAACTGCAGTGTTAGGCAGCTAGTGTAGTGTGTCGGTTTCCGTCTTAGTTTCTTGTTATTCGAGTCTAAATAGTTAACAAAGCAAATGGCGTCAAACGGATGAAGTTCTCTCGCTTTAGAAATTAAAAGGTCGGTAAAATAAAAAGTTATTGATCGATTCGGCTCAAATTTGGTGTGTGGTCATTGCTAGTCCCCCTTAACACCCTCTGAAAAGTGCCTAGGAGCACGGCAAGTACTAGGTGTACGAAAGTGCCTTAGCGCCCCAAGGTTGACATTTCTTGTAAGTATATAACCGACTACATACTGGATAATGATCCAATTTAAATTTTATTTTAAATTTTCTGTAGTTACCTAACCCTTAATTTTATGCCTTTATAAATACTCTTACATAGTACGATTTCTTCAACATACCTGTTTTGCATTTCTTATGTGGAGTATTATATTAATATATTATAAATTGTACAATTACATAACTTAATAATTCCGATTAGTCGCTAAAACTTATCGCCGTTATTATTGTGATTTTCTATAACCTTCTAAGATATTATTGTGATTTTTTATCACCTAAGATATGACTTCATTCCCAAAATAACGTCGCAACTCAGTCAGCAGACGGCTGTCCCTTGAGACAGTCTACATTTCCTATTTACTTCATTGTATTCAGTTTTGTTTTTGTTTTTGTGACGGATGCAACATGTACCCTATATGTATTGAATACTTGTACTGTAACTTTAAGTTACTTAAGAGTTATCCTTTTGTTCATACCTCGTTTTCAAGTTAATTATCTCCCTTTGATCTCCTTTTTGGTTGTGAAGGGAAATACCCAAAGATGTGCTTCTCGGCCACTCTTTATGTTGTTTACATTTAAACGAGGAGTCGCGACGTTTTTTTTACGGCGATCTTACTAGCTGTAAATGATGTTTCGTAACCTAGTGATTTACGGTTAATAAAGTCCGTTAAACTATCTGTTTTCAGTTATCCGTAGCAGACAGAATAGTAAAAAACCGCGACTCAAGTTAACAACAACAATAGGCCTACAACTTTATAGTTTAGCCATGTCAGACCAAGGTCCGCCCACGGTCAACACTCAGCTTAAAGAAGATGTTTGGGGCTCCGGCGAAAAACAACTTCGACTACACAAGCTTACAGAGAGAGCATATGAAATCTATGAACAGAAAGTTAGTCAACACATATCTCATCTTCATGATATCAAGCAAGACATTGAATTAGATCTGACATCAATACAGAGATTTATAAAGAATCAAGATAGCGAATCCTGCCAAGCTACAAAACTGTTGTTATTACCAAAAATAACAGCATACAATGAACTTTCAGACAATTTTATATCTTATTTGAAAAGAAACAATCTGAACAAAGTAATTTAGAACTTACCTCTCATAATGTTGTACACAGGGTTTGGCTTCTAAAATTGACTATGTGTTGTCAGAAATTGATAAATTTCTTATCCCAGAACATCAAGTTATCAAACAATCCAACCCCACCCCAACAGATAAAATTCAACTTAATGAGCCTGTCATACAAAAATCTGCAGGTTGTCAATCTGTACATTCACATTCTTCAAGACATTCAAGTCACAGTAGTTCTGTATCTGTAATTCTTATGAAGCAAAGGTTGAAGCTGCTAAAACCAGACTGAAATTTGCAGAAAAGCAAGCACAACTTCAACAGCAAATTGCTAAACTTACCTCAGACATGGAACTGCTGCAGAAACAGACTGATGTTGAAGAAGCGGAAGCAGAATTAGATGCCATGGACGCACAAATAAGACAATCTGACATATTGTCATTATCTGTTGAAAAAATTGGTACAGTTGACAAGAACGAATATACTCAAGTATACATAAACGAACAAAATTCTATTAATTATTTTATATCAACTTATCTGAATATCAAATGCATCATTTTGACTTAGTCAAAATTGATCCCATCAAACCGTCTGTATTTGGTTTGTGTTTCCTGTTTCTACTGATTGGAAGTTTCACAAACAATTGTGGGCGGACAGGGGCGATGACAATATACGTCCACATGAAAATGTGGGCCTATAAAAACTGTTCGTTTTGACATTTTTTGCATTTTTGGCACTTTTGAACATAGGATTTCTCAGGATCAGTTTATCTGATCAGATAATGTAATATATAATTACAGAGCCCTGCGGCTATTTAATTGCCCAAACCGGTTATTAAATCTATCCCGACAATAATCTCCATACCGGAAGTATTCAAAAAAAGAAAAAAAAGGTTTAAAAAATTGGCGCTCTTGCAAAGAACTTGATTTCTCCGTCAGATGTTAGCGGACCAAAAGAACTAAAGTGTCGCTCGATAGCCCCATTAAAGAACTATCATATCGGTATGACATCTGAATGATACGATTTCGATGGTTAGAAAATAAATTAATTATGGTACGGCGAAAATCTAATATTTTCCGTTTTGGAACCTTTTGAGACGACTTTTTCTCGAAAACGACACCTATGACGTGAATCCCAAAATAAAGGCATTGAAATAATATAAGCGATCCAAAAAGATCCTCAATCTTAAATTAGTGAAAATGCTCTTCTATTTTTCTTTGTTTTGAAAACAGCTGAATGGATGTTTCTGAAACTTCTGGTACAGAAAGTTAAGTATCCAAACAACTTGTTAAAACTATCCCGACAATGATCCAAAAACCGGAAGTAGTCGAAAAAATATCCGATATTTTGAAGAAAAAAAACCTGTAAAAAGTTTAAAAAAATGGTTATCTTGCAAAAAAAAGTGATTACTACGCCAGATTTCACCGAATCAAAACAACTAAAGTCTTATTGGATAGCCCGAATAATGGACGATCTTATGGCATCCAAATGGTACAAATTCGCTGGTTAGGCAATATATTATGGGACGCTGAAAGTCTAATATTTTCCTTTTTGTAGCCTATTCAGATGCTTTTATCTCGAAAACTTTTATTTCATTTCTTAAAGGACAATATTGGTGTCAGTCATTATAAAATATGTGATAGAGCTCGTTAAATACATCCCAAATATAATGTTAACACAGAGATCATTGCTACGAGAGATGTGTAACAAGCACGTGAAGAAACGGGAAATGACGTCAAACATGACAAACATGAGTTGTCCTTCTATATTAACTGACTGAAGTAACGAGCGGTAACAGACAAACGATCAAATTTCATTTCACTGATAATTCCGTTGAAGATGAAAAGTTGTTATATGAGACGATGAGAGGATATCTGACAATTCAAAAAAAGAATTGGCTGTCAATCGATAAAAGATAACGAACAAATTAGAAAAAGTCTGTGCATTACCATGTTTTTATTAAGTACAGAATGAATAAAAACGGGGGAATGCACGGGATTTTTCTACTTTTTCTCGTGTCCCTTATCTAGTGACAGCCAATTCTATTTTTGAATTGTTACAAGTCCCCCGTAGCAATGATCTCTGTGTTAAAATTATATTTGGAATGTATTTAACCAGTTCTATCACATATGTAATAATGACTGACACCAATATTGTCTTTTAAACTTCTGTTACTTAGAATCCTATCGGTGGTCTAGGGTGTGAATCCAAATTTAAAAGCCTCAATATAGTATAAATGGTCCAAAAAGTGCCACAATCTTTGAAAAAAAGTCGAACAATGGACGATCGTATGACATCTAAATGGTAAAAATTCGCTGGTTAGGCAATATACAATGGGACGCTGAAAATCTAGTATTTTCATTTTTGGGGGCTATTCAGTTGCTTTCATCTCGAAAACTTCTCTTTTTTCCTTTCTTAAACTTCTGTTTATTAGAGTCCTAACGGTGGTCTAGGGTGTGAATCCAAATTTAAAAGCCTCAATATAGTATAAATGAATCGTTTCTTCCATATCTCGGTCTTGTCCCGGTCTTGGGGGCTATTCAGATGTTTTCATCTCGAAAACTTCTCTTATTTCCTTTCTTAAACTTCTGTTACTTAGAGTCCTAACGGTGGTCTAGGGTGTGAATCAAATTTAAAAGCCTCAATATAGTATAAATGGCCCAAAGAGGGCCACAATCTTTGAAAAAAGTTGAAAAATCGTTATATCTACCAATTATTTGCTAAATATTGTTAAATATCTTCTAATTTTCCTTTCTTTTAAAAACTGTCCAATGGATCTTTCTGAAACTTCTGGTACAGGAAGTTACCTTCCCATACAACGTGTTAAATCTATCCCGACAATGACCCGTAAACCGGAAGTAGTCGAAAAAATATTCGATATTTAAAAAAACCCAGTAAAAATCGGTGCTCTTGCAAAAATCGTGATTTCACCGTCGGGTGTGACCGCATGAAAACATCTAAAGTATCGTTTGGTAGCTCGATGAATGGGCTATTGTATGACAAACTTCCTGTCTGATTCCTGAAAGCCAGTTCAGTGCTGCTTGCAGGTCTAGTTATTATTATTATTATTTATCCCGGGAGCCTATTTCTCCATGATCGAAAAGAGATATCGATCTGGAACCAAATATTCTATTGGGAAACCAAGTGGTGGCTACTCCTTAAAACAATTTTGAAACTTCTGCGCATACCGGAAGTGACCGAACTTTGTACTTTTTCGCGATATTGAGAGAAAGAGAGAGAAATGGGGTTTAACGTCCATTCGACACAAACTAGGTCATTTCGGGACTAACATATGGTTCAATTTTATTTTAATAATTCGCTTGCGCGTAGGGGTCTTTAGCAGTGGGAGGAAACCGGAGGACCCGGAGAAAAAACACGAGGTTGGACAGGCCACCCCACTCCTTGTCACGTACAACCGGGGATTCGAAACCACGCCAGTTGACTCAATGACAGACTTAATGATAGCCTACAGTGCGCACGTGCTAACCACTAAGCCATCCAACCCCCCTCGCGATATTGAAAATTGGCCGTGGTTTCGTCAATTCTGTAACTATTTTCAAACAAATGACATTTTCGGAAACACCGAATCTTTTCCGAGATAATGGCTATCTCACATTTTTCAATTTCGAACATTCATCTATGGCTTTTGTCGTTCGAATTTTGAAAATACGTTGTTTACGAGACAATTTTTGTTATTTTTCAAAATTTTCAAATTTAACTACATTTTTTGATACCTGAAGACAATCCGATTCCAGAAATATAAGTTTCATTCCGAGTTATCGCCCTTTATTTTTCGATTTTTTTCGAATTTTCTGCCCATTTCCCAACCCTTATATTTTATGGAAAGGATAAATCGATATTTCTGAAAGTCCTGGAACATAAAGCTCTATAGTCAGACCGCTTGATAAAGCAATTTCAAAAACGGTCCGGAAACCGGAAGTAGTCGAAATAATGTCTGATATTTTGAAAAAAATTCAAAAAATGGGTGTTTTGGGGAAAAACTTGATTTCTGTGTCCAGTATCAATGGATTAAACAATTTAAGCTTTCGTTGAGTGGCCCGGGGAATGGACTGTAGTATGATGCTCAATTTATACGGATAGTATGACCAAGCAGCAAAATATGACATGCTGAAAATCAAGTATTTTCTGATTTGGGGCGTTTTTGGACGCCTGTATCTCGAAAACTGCTCCAAGGATTTTTCTTAAACTTTCCCTATCGAGAGTCCCTCCGGTAGTCTTGTGCATGAATCCATCCAATAAGACATTGAAATGTTTGGAATAGGCTAAAAAAGGGACTGAAAATCGAAAAACGTTGCTCCATTACTTCATTATTTAAACAAATTTTTACAAAAAAGTTACACATTCAGATAGCTGACCTAATTACGATTCTAACGATGTATAATATGTATTGAAATATTTAAATTTAATTTTCGATATATTGACATTTTTGCATTTTTGGCACTATTGAACATAGGATTTCCCAGGGGCATTTTATCTGACCAGACAATGTAATATATCATTACATAGCCCTGTTGCTATTTGATAAGTCAATCCGGTTATTAAAACTATCCCGATAATAATCTCCATACCGGAAGTATTCAAAAAATGAAGAAAAAGGGTTAAAAAAAAAATAGCGCTTTTTTGAAAAACTTGATTTCTCCATCAGATGTTAGCGGACCAAAAGAACTAAAGTATCGATGGGTAGCCCCATTAATGAACTATCATATGACATTTGAATGATACGATTTAGATGGCTAGAAAATAAAATATGGTACGCCGAAAATCTAGTATTTTCCGTTTTGGAGCATTTTGAGACGCCATTTTCTCGAAAACGAACAAAACGATTATGGCGTGAGTCCAAAAATAAAAGCATTGAAATAATGTAAGATGTCCAAAAAGAGCCCCAATCTTGGAAAAAAGTTGAAAAATCCTTAAATTACTGAAAATACTCTACCATTTTTCTTTCTTTGGAAAACAGCTGTATGGATTTTTCTGAAACTTCTTGTACAGAAGGTTAGGTAACCAAACAACTTGTTAAAATTATCCCGACAATGATCCAAAAACCGGAAGTAGTCGAAAAAATATCCAATATTTTGAGAAAAAAAACCCAAAAAGTAAAAAAATGGTGATCTTGCGAAAAAAGTGATTACTACGTAAGATTTCAAAACAACTAAAGTGTCATTGGATAGCCGGAACAATGGACGATCGTATGACATCTAAATGGTAAAAATTCGCTGGTTAGGCAATATATAATGGGACGCTGAAAATCTAGTATTTTCATTTTTGGGGGCTATTCAGATGCTTTTATCCCGAAAACTTCTCTTTTTTCCTTTCTTAAACTTCTGTTTATTAGAGTCCTAACAGTGGTCTAGGGTGTGAATCCAAATTTAAAAGCCTCAATATAGTATAAATGAATCGTTTCTTCCATATCTCGATCTTGTCCCGGTCTTGGGGGCTATTCAGATGCTTTCATCTCGAAAACTTCTCTTATTTCCTTTCTTAAACTTCTGTTACTCTAACGGTGGTCTAGGGTGTGAATCCAAATTTAAAAGCCTCAATATAGTATAAATGGTCAAAAGAGGGCCACAATCTTTGAAAAAAGTTGAAAAATCGTTACATCTTTTTCTAATGGTCTAATGGTATAAGGGAGATAAGACATTGGCATCAGACTACCAATTATTTGCTAAATATTGTTAAATATCTTCTAATTTTCCTTTCTTTTAAAAACTGTCCAATGGATCTTTCTAAAACTTCTTGTACAAGAAGTTTAGTGCCCATACCATTTGTTAAATCTATCCCGACAATGATCTGTAAACTGGAAGTAGTTGAAAATACATCCGATATTTTGAGAAAAAAAAAAGTAAAAAATTGGTACTCTTGTGAAAATCGCGATTTCTCTGTCGGGTTTGACCGAATCAAAACAACTAAAGTATCGTTTGGTAGCTCGATGGATCGGCTATTGTATGACACTCAAAAATTTTTTACTAATTCTGTTTCCTTTGAGTACCTTAAAACATTTACTTTAAATCTGCGATTTTCGAAATTCGAATATTACGTCATTGACAGCTCATCCTGAAAGTAAAACCAACATGATAATTTCTTGAATATTAGTACGATTTTCATAGAAATAAGAATGTAAGTAGACCTGGTTGATCCAACTTCAACTATGTCATTGTAAAGTTATCTCCCCTTGAAGAAATTAAGGATCAAAGTTTTCAAAAAATTCCTCAAAATATAGGTCAAATTGCCATCAAATTTTTTATACGCCCAAATTTCCATGTGGGCGTATATTGCCATCGCCCCTGTCCATCCGTCCGTCCGGCTTTCGGTCCGGTCTGTCCGTCCATCGTCTTGTGAACACTCTACAGACTACATTTATCATCTGATTGTTTTGAAATTAAGATATGTTGTTTGCATTAGTGAGATGAAGAAGCCTATTTAATTTCAATAACTTCTGTTAATTTCTTCTGGAGTTATGGACCTTGTTTCACTTTGTTGCACCTTGTGAACGCTCTAACAAAAAAAGTTATCAACCGATCTGTATGAAATTTATATGCATCATTTAAATTAGTAAAACATAGAAGCCTATTGAATTTCAGCAATTTCCGTTAATTACATTTAGAGTTATGGCCCTTGTTTCACTTTGTTGAATCTTGTGAACGCTCCAATGCCAAAAGTTATCACCCAATCTTTGTGAAATTTATATGCATTATTTACATTAGTAAAACGAAATAGCTTATTGAATTTCAGCAATTTCCGTTTATTACATCTAGAACCCTCAAATGACGAAAATTATAATGTCATCTGTATGAAATTGTCTATTAAATGCCCTTGTTAATACCTACAAAAGAATAAATATACGATAACCCTTGTTGTCCGCTCGGACGATTTAGCTGCTGTGGGTGTATGTTTTGTTGCCTGGTAACCTATCTTTTAGCTTGTGATCCCTCAGGAGGTCACAATTATTATCCGATTTAAAAAACCTTTGATTATATCACCGTTACACCGTAAGGAAGGTTGAGTTCGAATTTCGTGAAAATCGAACGAAAATTGCCAGACAAAATGGCCACCGCTTATATGCAAATAGTGTAAAATTATGGTCTATCAAGGTTGTAGACTCTGTAGAGGTCACAATTTTAATTCAATTTTGATGAAACTTGAAATGCATATTTATAACCTGAAGACCTTGGATCCTTTCCATATTGTTGCATATCGGAGCGTAACTTCCTGAATTATGGCCCCTGATTATACGAAAAATCGCCTTTTTTAGCTTGTGGTCCCTCTGAAGGTCACAGTTAATATCAGATTTTAAAAATCGTTTGAATATTTCATCGTAACACCATAATAAAGGTTGAGGTCGAATTTTGTGAAAATTGGACCAAAACTGCCGGACAAAATGGCTGCCGCTTGTACGCGAATAGTATAAAAATATGGTATATCAAGCACTACAAGATGCATAGTGTGTAGAACTGGTGTCAGAGCTTTTAATAACGGGCTTCTGCGTTAAAATATCCATCAAGCAAGTAGAAAATCTTAATTGTGGTTACTATTCATGGAAACTCATGAGAAATATACGTGTTGTCAGTAGTCGCTTAAACCCGCCAGTACTTGCACTGTACGCATAGGCGTACGAGCTGGGGCTGGGGGGCGGCCACCCCCCATTTTGGGCAACAAATGCTGGGAAAATTTGGGCACACAATTGTACTTTGTAAAAGTTGTATAAAAAAATATTGTGTTCTTGAATGCGTCCAATTTAACAGCGAATTTAAATTCAGAGTGTCTATAGTTAGGCAATTAAATAGAAATCTTAAGACTCGAACCCTCTATTGTTTGGAGTACAGTAAGCCATGAATTACAGTTACATAAACAACTGTTTTTAGTTGTGTATATTACAAGTAAATAAAATTTAGTTCTCTTTTATTGATGATTTAGAAATTAAGAACTTATTCATCGCAAAAGAGATATTATGATTATTATGTAACATACTAAGAACCTAACTACATTTTTGGGGCACCAACCACCACCGCCCCCCCCCAGTAAAAAATTTCCCTGTACGTCTATGACTGTACGTCAGTATTCCTATAAATGGTCAGGAATGATCAAAAGGTCAGTATTTAAGTCAATTGATTAGTATTCCTTACCTGTGTCAGTATACAAAAATAACGTGACTAATTAAACAAACGTGAGTTTATCCGAACATATCACTAGTCAGACGCGTGCGGGAGAAATTGGAAAAAAACGTGACTAATTAAGAAACCGTCAGTATTTAGGCCACCGCTCACTACCTGGGTGAAACCGCCAGTTATCTTTAATGTGCACCACTAAGTGGAACCGTCGCCAGTAGAGCGTGAAATCGTTAACTATATAAATTTCTGGTGAGTGTTGGTACTATAAGTGATTATAAGTATCCTGAATAAATTAATTATTATTTATTAATATTCTTGAATTGGAGCAAATTTTTTAAAACAATAATGGATGGCAGTGAACACAGGACTATTGTCGACGATTTCGATTACCGCCGTAGTTTGCAAAAGACACTGAAGATGGTTAGATAGATCGATCTATTATAAATACCTTCATATTTAAATATGACTGTAAATGCTCAGTGGCAAGGTTTGATTTGTCGCACTATTTGTACCCGTTCCCTTTCTTACAACAGGTTCCCCATGCAGAATACAGCGCAATGTGTATTGTTATTTAATTTACAATATATTATTTTCGTTACATTCGGATTGGTACATGTTTTGGGGCAGGCGGCACTTTGATATCTGTATGGATTATTAAATTTGGAATGACAAATAATGGTTAAAAACAGATCATCAACACCAATCTGTTTTCGCTAATTTTATAGAAACAGATAATATGATAGCAGATAATATTGAATTTCATACACATACATATATACAAGCTGAAATTCTGAGCACTGAAGAATCGTGTGAATATCTATTTACATTTGAGAAATAGTAACTATTAAACAATATATATATATAACGATGCAAATAGTAATAACATATAATAAGGCACGGTATACAATGTTAAAATACAATATGATCGTACGTTACAGAAAAAAATGTATTTCATACATACAATTAAATCGAAATTATGAGCACGGAAGAGTCTATTAATATTTTAGAAATTGTTTTATGTAGCACACGATAAATATAACTGATACATTGCGTACAACGGTGAAATAGTAAAACCATGTACAACGTTCGATCTTGGGATATCTCTCTTGTGTGAAATTCGAAAGTCATGTAGATATCCCGTACGATTAATTTTTTTTTATTAAACTAAGGCTGTAGAAATACATATAAAAGCACATTGAAAATTATAAAAAAAACACACATTTATAACTACACTATATTACATATTCAAAACTGAGACAATTCAAAACACAAGAAGTTACAAGAAATTACGAACACTATAGCGAAACTTTTGATAAAATATTTTCAACAAATAGAGCATTTTTATGTCTTAAAATTTGCCAGTTACATATCCGAAATTTTCGTTTCAGTTCTTCTACAATAGTCACACCGATAACAAATTTTCTTTTAATGATACAGTTTATCAATAAACTTACCAGAAATTTATATAGTTAATGATTTTACGCTATACTGACCAAGTCAACATTCTTAATCTCTTGAGCACTATAACACAAAGGTGCTAATTAAGTGGTGAGATTAACAAAATTTATTCTCATAAAAGATTTAATATAGAAGACCTACATTACTAATGTATGGACTATTCTCTTTGGTTCTAAATTATAACACCGAGAGAAATATTAAACAAAAATTAACAAATATATGGCGTGGTTGCTATGTGATTTAGTGTTAGAACATAACGATATCTTTAACTTGGTTTTTCTCTAAACTATCTTTTCTGACTTGTGCGACCTCAAACGGATATAGCTTGATGAATTTTACAGTTTAATATCATTTATCTTTTGAATAAAGCAACCGAACTGCAATTGCCTTGACACGGACTATTCGTGAAACGGTAAGACGCAAAGTCTGAAATAGTCGGGTTGACGTTTGAATTATATGAGTTGTTTTTTTGGTTTTTTTTTTATCAGGAATCGGGTTTGTACATTTGACAGAATTTATTAGCTGAACGGTACAGAGGTGTAACTTGGTCATTTCTACGTAAATTGTATCATTATATTCTAAAATAAAAGACATCCAGGCTTGTGAGCGAGTTGTTCGGATCTTACGAGTCATTCTCACAAAATTAACGATAAGGTATATGTGACCCCCCCCCCCCCCCATAGCATACTGAGTCGCAATGAGCTGTGTCCATTAGAAACTACCCAACTCACTCACAAAAGTAAGTTTTGAGAAAAAGCAAGTCAAAGATTTGGTATGTTCCAAAACAAAATCCCATAGCAACCAGGCCATTTATTTGCTGTTTTGTCGTTGAATATATCTTTCCATGGGTTTTCAGGGGTGCTGAAGACGAAAATCGTAGTAAAAATTTGATCCGACGATTTCCGGAATTTATTTGCTATTTATGATTTCAAGGGTGCTGCCGACGAAAATCGTAGTAAATGCACTCCTTTCGTAACGAAACATCCACAACACATACGGCATAATATTCACATGATAGTTTTATACTGAAGAACAATCTATACATTAGTAGTCTGCTGTGCACATGTATATTATAAGTTAATCTCATCAATTAATCAGCACCTTAGTGCCAGCTAGTGGTCAGGAGATTAAGATTAGGGATTGAATAATCATCAAAAAAGCCGCCACAGCTGTACGCGTGTTCATTTAACACGTGAATTAAAATAAGATTTTGCGTGTACGATAGGTATATTATTATTTTCAGGTACCGTGACGTTATCAAACTAGGAGTCAAGAAATGCTTACGTTCACTTTCGTGCATTTTGGCTTTGATGTAAATATTAACATTATTCAGAGGATACTCAATGGCAGACTCGAGAATCGTCGCATTTCGGTTCGTTGGTCGTTCACATTTTTTCGACCCATGGTAATAAGAGAACTTTAAACAATAATATCCAAGATGCATTCCATACTTTGCATTCCGTATGAAGAAGCGACAATCCGCATGTAACGAGAATAATAAATTGTAAATTAAATAACAATACACATTGTGCCACAAATAGTGCGACGAATCAAACCTTGCCACTGAGCATTTACAGTCATATTTAAATATGAAGGTATTTATTATAGATCGATCTATCTAACCACCGTCAGTGTCTTTTGCAAACTACAGCGGTAATCGAAATCGTCGACAATAGTCCGTTTATTCACTGCCATCCATTATTGTTTAAAAAATTTGCTCCAATTCGAGAATATTAATAAATAATAGTTAATTTATTCAGGATACTTATAATCACTTATAGTACCAACACTCACCAGAAATTTATATAGTTAACGATTTCACGCTCTACTGGCGATGGTTCCACTTACTGACGCACATCAAAGATAACTGTCGGTTTCACTCAGGTACTGAGCGGTAACCTAAATACTGACGGTTTCTTAATTAGTCACGCTTTTTTCAATTTCTCCTGCACGCGTCTGACTAGTGATATGTTCGGATAAACTCACATTTGTTTAATTAGTCACGTTATTATTGTATACTGACACAAGTAAGGAATACTAACCAATTGACTTAAATACTCGCCTTATGATTATTACTGACCATTTATAGGAATACTGACGTATGGTGCAAGTACTGGCGGGTTTAAGCGACTACTGACAACACTTATATTTCTCACGAGTTTCCATTAATAGTAACCACAATTAATCATTTCTACACTTTTGAAGGATATTCTAACGCAGAGGCCAGTTAGTCAATAATCAGAGATCAGTTCTACACACTATGCATGTTACCTTGAAGGTTGTAGACCCTGTAGAGGTCACAATTTTAATCTGATTTTGATGAAACTTGAAATGCATGTTTATAACCCAAAGATCTTGGTTCCTTTCGATATTTGCACATATCAGATCTTAACTTCCTGAATTATGGCCCCTGATTGAATGCAAAATCTCCTATTCTAGCTTGTGGTCCCTCTGGAGGTCACAATTATTATCCGATTTAAAAAAACGTTTGATTATATCACCGTTACACTGTAATGAAGGTTGAGTTCGAATTTTGTGAAAATCGGCCCAAAACTGTCGGACGAAATCATGTGGACATATATTGTCGTCGCCCCAGTCCGTCCGTCCACAATTTGTTTGTGAACACTCTACAGGTCACAATTCTTATCTCCAAAAGATCTTGGTTTCTGTCGATATTGGCATGTATCGGATTGAAACTTCATGGATTATGGCCCCTGTCTGTACGAAAAATCACGTTTTTAGCTTGTGGACCCTATATTTTTATCCGATTTAAAAAAAACGTATTATTATATCACCGTTACACCTTAAGGACGGCTGAGTTCGAATTTCGTGAAAATCGGCCCAAAATTGACAGATAAAATTGCCGTCGTCCGTTCTCAAATAGCGTAAAAATATGGTATATCAAGGATTGTGGACCCTATAGAGGTCACAATTTTTATCCGATTTTGTTGAAACTTGAAATGTAAGTTTATAACCCAAAGATCTCAGTTCCTTTCGATATTCGCGCATATCGGACCGTACCTTCATGAATTTTTGCACCTGATTGTTCGAAAAATCACGTTTTTTGCTTGTGGACCCTATATAGATCATAATTTTTATCCGATTTAAAAAAAAACGTATTATTATATCACCGTTACACCCTAAGGAGGGACGAGTTTGAGTTTCTTGAAAATTGACCCAAAACTGACAGACAAAATGGCTGCCCTTTGTTCTCAAATAGCCTAAAAATATGGTATATCAAGGTTGTGGACCCTATAGAGGTCACAATTTTTATATGCCCACATTTTCATGTGGACGTATATTGTCGCCCCTGTATGTCCGGACGTCCGTATGTCTGGACATCCGTCCGTCTACAAGTGGTGTCACTTTTATGAAAATCCAATAATAATTGACTCTTTTACTGGCAAAATAACATGAAAAGTGACTCATTCAAAATTGCCAATTCCTAATCAACTACCCATATAACAAACTAATTTTAACATACATTGTCTTCGTATGGATTAATGCTACAGGTTTATGAAAGTTACAAAAAAATATTTTAAAATATGAAGACGCTGACTGGGTTGTAAATACCTTAATTTTACACCTTTTTTCACCTTTTAATCGAAATTGACCGTAAATGAAATCGAAATTAAAAAATCAGAGCTAAGGATTTTGTGCACCTTTACAGGGCGCACCCTTTTAATTATATCAGATTTTGAAAAAAAATAATATTTGCTTTCCAAAAGGGGAAACGAACTGTCCAAATTGTAGTTTTTGGCAAAATTACATCACTTCTGGTGCCGACATTAAACTATATTGGTAACAAAAAAAAAATGACAATTGAGACCACGGGGCATATAAACTTTGTTTTATACAAATTGAACAATAAATTTAGGACCGAAAAACTAAATTAGCCAATGGCGGCTAATGCAAATTACTGAGACAAAAAATTGTTCACATTTTTGCTCAAGTCAGATGACCCTTTATTCCTGTGTAAAATACCATAAAAAAAATATTCATAAAAGAAAAGTTTTTGTAAAGATTTCAAATTTCTAAATTTGGCGCATAATATCTTTATCCTCTAAGTCACACCCACTTTCCCAGTTAAACTGTAGACTTCATAACGATGCGACAAGCAGTTGCTGAGATTTAATCAAAATAAAAGAATGATAATGATAATCCGAACAAATACAATAGTGTTTCACACAAGCTATTTTAGTAAAAACAATATTCTGTCAGATGAAAGTCTGAAAGCCTAATAATCTCAGTAATAATAAGGTGAAAGCCCAACTAGACTTGCTCTCAAGGCTGAAGGCTTTCACCATACCCAGACATTAAATGGTCGCCGCATGCAAGACAAAGATTTTCCCTACACCCCACCCAAAACACACACTTGCATAACTAAGCTGTTCAGATATTCTTTGCATGTGCATTATGATAGAAGAAAAGTGAAAAATACAATTGAACAATTGACAACATAATCTGATGATGGAACAATAGTATCCTTACAAGTTTCATCTAATTTAATCAAATGAAAACCCCAATATTCACGTGCAGCATTGTGTGCGAGCCCTTTAAAAGCATGTTTTCAACTTAATGTGCAGTACATGAACTGTGAAAACGTCAATCTGTCGTAATTTGTTGTTGGACGTGTGAAGGAATCGAGTTAGAGATGCCGAGACTTACTGAAAATCAACGGAATGAAGCCATTGGAATGTCCGGGGCTGGCATGTCTACACGTGCTATTGCCAGACACTTCAATTGTCATCAGTCCACTATTGTAAGGTTGGTGGAACGTGTTCGAGTTACTGGATCAACACGTGACCGTCAACGTCCTGGTCCACAACGCGTTACAACCCAGGCTGAAGACCGCTACATCCGGGTCACTCATCTGCGTGACAGATTCCGCCCAGCAACTCGAACAGCTGCAACAGTCTTCGGAAGACAAGGACCAGTAAGTGTCAACACCGTAAGACGTCGTCTAAGAGAAGTAGGACTCCGTGCCAACGGCCTTATGCTGGAGCTATTCTCATGGATCATCACCGTCAGCAGCGTTTGATATGGGCTCAAGGACACCAGACATGGAAAAGAGTAGACTGGCAAAGTGTGCTCTTCCGTGATGAGAGTCGCTTTCATCTTTATCACGCTGATGGCCGACAACGTGTGTGGAGACGTCTTGGGGAACGTCTTGCAGACTGCTGCGTCTGCGAAACGAATCGATGGGGTGGGGGAAGTGTAATGGTGTGAGGAGGCTTCACATTTCATCACCGGACTGCCCAACACATTTGCAGGGGTCGCGTTAATGCTGTAGCCTACAGTGATGATGGCCCGTGGAGGACACACGCGCTACTGACATCTGTGTCATACTTTTTGTTTTGACCCCTCTGACTTTGTACCGTTGATTACAGATTAAACATCCATAAGTGTACAAATGTGTTGTTATTGATGTGTTCCCATTTGAATATTGTTCACAATAAGAAGCAAAATAAATAAGATATGTTTACAGGATTATTTTGTTATACGAAAAACTAAGTGATGCGTTTTCCATGGCGCTCTGTATAATTAAATAATTCGTCCTATTTGCCTGATTATATATACTATTCAAAAAAAGTAGGGGATATTTGATTTTTAAGTGTTATTAAAGTCACCTAATGAAACTGACGAAGAAACAAATGACAAAATGAAATGAAGTTCACATTCATCGATTTATTCCAAATGATCGTTAGACTAAGTAAGGCACAGACTGACCATTATAAGGGTAAAATGATACCCGGGGTCAAACAGCAAAGTTACCACAGCATCACAACCAAGTCAGTAACGGGTAAATCCTCCTCTGTTTGCCAAACAAGCATTGATCCGACGTGGCATACTCCTAATGAGACGTCTAAGGTCATTTTGGTCCAGATTGTCCCATTCCTGTTGCAACGCAGCAGCAAGTTCTTGGACATTGGCAGGACGTTGTTGACGTTGACGTAACCTCTGTCCAAGCATGTCCCAGACATGCTCGATGGGGGAGAGGTCGGGACTCAGTGCTGGCCAAGGTAATGTGGTGATGTTCTGTTGTTGGAGGTAACCTGTAACGATCCTGGCCCTGTGACATCTTGCGTTGTCATCCTGGAAGATGAAACGGCGGCCATGACGTCGTGCGAACGGCACAACATGGACTGCCAAGATGTTGTCCCGGTAGTACTGGCCTGTAACACGCCCTGCAACAACATGTAAAGCCGTTCTTCCAGCAACAGTGATGCCTCCCCACACCATAACAGAACCACCCCCAAATCGATCATGTCTGATGACGTTAACGTCTTGGAAGCGCTCGTTTCGACGACGCCACACCCTCCTACGTCTGTCCAAAAAATCAACAGTGAACCTTGACTCATCTGAAAACATCACATTGCTCCAGCGTCGATTATCCCAGTGTTGACGATCCCTACACCAACGACGTCTTGCCTGAATGTGATGATCTCTCAAACAAGGGATCACGCGAGGACGTCGGGCGCGAAGGTGACCCCTATGCAGTCGATTCCGAATCGTCTGACCACTCACTCTCACACCAGTGTCTGTTTGAAGACGAGCGCTGATCTGATTTGCTGTGATGACACGATTTCTCAAGGCCAAGGTACGGATAAATCGATCCTGGGCTTGAGTTGTCGCCCTTGGTCGACCTGAGCGTGGTCTGTCCTGTACAGATTGTGTATCACGGTATCTGGACCATAGCCTGCATATGACAGACTGAGAAACATTCATCGTCCGCGCCACAACCGCCTGTGTTGTGCCGATCTGTAGCATGCCAAGGGCACGTAACCTTTCATTTTGGGTAAGCCGACGCATATCAAAATTTGTTTTCTGGTCACTAAAACAATTAAACTGATGTTTCCACCCTGGAATTCAATGCCACAATGACTGTAACATTCAAAGTCAGAGTCGTGCAAATCTTGGGTTGGACCCCCATGATGATCCCAAGCATCACCTGCATTCCATGCGGTAGCTATTGGTGCGTTTGGGCGTCACATGTAACTGGAAATGTTTCTTCTGTTAGGTTCTATAGTGACTTTTTTCGTAGTCATTTGCATATTTTAGTATTATGCCCCCAAAATCAAATATCCCCTACTTTTTTTTAATAGTATATTTGGTAAATTTTAGTTATTTTCAATTTTGTTTGTTTTGTAGAAATAAAGAAAGTGTTAGCTGTGTGATAGGTAATTCTGTTGGTCGTATGATTGTCTATCACTTAGGTTCCGTAGCCACAGGAGCAGTTATCATCACAATTGTTAAACTACCTAGATGGATTTTAATGTATTTAAGTAAAAGGTAAGTACATTTGGCTACATTTCAATTTCATTTATCAATTTTATAGACGTTAGAGATGTATAAAACAATGGGTATACATGTATATTAAACGCAGATCGAAGTTCCATTGTAAGTTTATCCCCACAAACATGTCAAACCCTTGATTGCTTCTGATTTGTTATGTGGGCATATTATGTCATGAGACTACAGTTTTTGACAGATTCTTTCCAAATTTTGTGTGAAGCATCACGGTCATGAGAGGACGAATCCTATTGATATGCCCTCTTTTTTATACGCCCACGTGGCAACGTGGTCGTAAGTTGCCTCCATTCATCTGATGAAGAAGCCTTTATAATATCAACAATTTCCGTTAATTACTTCATGGTCCTTGTTTCACGCTGTAGAACATTGTGAACGCTCTAACAACTAAAGTTATCAGTCGATCTGTATTAAATTTACATTCTATTGAATGACGTAAAGTTTACCTACAAATCGACTGCCGGACGATTTAGCTGCTGTGGATGTATGTTTCGTTGCCTGGCAACCTATCTTTTTTGTTACCGTTAAACTTTCCTGCCGGCATCAGAAGTGACATAATTTTAACAAAAACAACAATTTTGACAGTTTGGTACTACTTTTTGAAAGCAAATATTATTTTTTTCAAATCTGATATAACTGAAATTCTGGGCTCTTTAAAGATTCACAAAATATTGGGCTCAGTTTTTTATAATTTCTATTTCGTTTCCTGACTATTTCGATTAAAATTCAGCTAATTACAACCCATCCAACGTCTTCATATTTTCAAAAATTTCTTCGTAACTTTCCTAAACTCGTAGCAATAATCCATACAAAGAGAATGTATGTGAAATTTAATTTGCAATATGCGCAATTGCAAATGACGTCACCAGAAATGACGTCAGTTGGGCAAAAATTGTATTTTAGCCTTCAAAACAGATATTTTATTCAAATGAGTCTGATTTGTAATGTTTTATAAAATTATGATATTTGATTCCAATCAACAAATAGAATAAACCCATACGATCATACAGATGTCACGAATGGTTTCTAACTTGTACAGTTGCAGAGAAATAGACGATTTTCTACAAGTCACTTTTCAAGGTTTCTTGGTCTGTAAAAGTAGCAATTATTTGATTTTCATGAAATTTTCACCATGTGATGCCTTATGCCATTTATGATTTCATAAAACTAATTGAACATTTTCATTATCACCGGAAGTATTGTACGCTTACATGTAACAAATGTATAAAATGAATTGATATTGCTGGATTTGGTTGATTCGGCGTCCATTTTATTTGATGTGTGCAATGCTTATGTCGAAACCTGTTTAATGGTTTCATTATCACCGAAAGTAGCGTCATTTTGGCAAAAACTGTATTTTTAGCCTTCAAAACATTTTTCTTTAATTGAGTTATATTTGTTATTCGTTTAACACTATGATATTTGACTTAAATGGACATATAGATTGAATCAATACGATCATATAGATGTCCAAAAATTGCTTTTAGAATCTTCCCTTGTCGAGAAATAACCAATTTTGTCAGGTTGTCAGGATCACTTTTTAAGATTTTTTTTGCATTTTAATTTCCCATTAGAAAGTGGGGGTCACAGTGGCTAAGTGGGTAAGACGCTGGCTCGCTAGACTGAAGGTCGGGTGTTCGATCCCAGTATTGGCCCACAAACATCACCAAGATTTTCCGGCTTGGTTCCCCCTTGTCAGTGATGCAGGACGGAGGGCCTGGGAAGGACAGCTGTCTAGTCATTTGGATGAGACGAAAAACCGAGGTTCTGTGTACACATTGGCATGCACGTAAAAGATCCCTTGACAGTTGGAATTCGTTATAAGAGTAGGCCGTAGTGCCCCTGTCTGTGCAAAATTTCCCTCATAGTACACTGTATGGCGTATGCCCGTCTTCTTTAGCCCAACAGTAGGACGTTAAACCCCATTTCATTTCATTTCATTTCATTTCCATTAGAAAGTCAGCTAACTTGACAGTAAGTTAGTAACAAATTTTGTCAGGATCACTTTTTTGACATGGTAACGTGTCTCTGGAAGTGACATAGGTCAAGGGTAAGATGGCACCAGAAGTGACATAAGTTCAAGGGTAGCGTGGCACCAGTGAAACCTGTCATTACTGCCTCGCAGTTCTAGTTATTATTATTATTATGAATAATAAATAAACTAAAAGCACAGCGTTTTAATGTTTTCATTTATAATGTCTATTCACACACATCATCATTATTATTAATATCCGATTGACTTGAAATTTATACACAGTATTTTAGGTCATGAGACGAAGAAGCCTATTGATTTTCAACGATTTCCAATAATTTACTGCCAGGGTTATGGCCCTTGATCACTTTAAAAGATCTTGTGGACGCTCTAGAGGCTAAAGTTAATATCCGATTGACTTTAAATGTAGACACTGTGTTTAAGGTTGTGAGACGAAAAAGCCCAGTGATTTTCAATGATTTCCAATAATTACTACCAGAGTTATGGCCCATGATCACTTTGAAAAATCTTGTGGACGCTCTAGAGACTAAAGTTATCATCTGATTGACTTTAGATTGATACACAGACTTTAAGGTCTTGACTCTTGAGATGAACAAGTATATTGATTTTCACTCTACAGGACGCAATTTTTATCCGATTTCAATGAAACTTGAAATATAGGTTTATCGCCCTAAGATCTCGGTTCTTTTCGATATTGGCATGTACCGGACTGTAACTTCATGGATTATGGCCCCTGATTGTGTGAAATTGGTTTAAACTTGAAATGTATGTTTATATCCCACAGATCTCGGTTCCTTTCGATACTCGCTAATATCGGACCATAACTTCCTGAATTATGGCCCCTTATTGTACGAAAAATCACGTTTTTAGCTTGTGGACCCTATAAAGGGCACAATTTTTATCTGATTTAAAAAAACGTTTATTTATCTCACCGATATAACCTAAGAATGGTTGAGTTCGAATTTCGTAAAGATCGGAGGTCACAATGTTTCATTTGATTTTGATGAAACTTTAAATGCATGTTTATAACCCAAATATCTTGGTTCCTTTCGATTTCGTACATATCAAATCATAACTTCCTGAATAATGGCCCCTGATTGTACGAAATATAGCGTTTTTAGCTTGTGGTCCCTCTAGAGGTCACAATTATTGTCCGA
The DNA here is from genome assembly GCF_932274485.2 of Patella vulgata. Taxonomy (NCBI): domain Eukaryota; kingdom Metazoa; phylum Mollusca; class Gastropoda; family Patellidae; genus Patella; species Patella vulgata. Next base: position 33,199,375 of record NC_065882.2, read on the forward strand.
TTTAAATAAACGTTTGAATATATCACCGTTACACCACAATTTTGTCAGAGTTTGAATTTCATGCAAATCGGACCAGAACTGTCGGACAAAATGGATGCCCCTCGTACGCAAATAGTGTAAAAATATGATATATCAAGGTTGCGGACCCTGTAGAGCTCACAATTTTGATCCAGTTTTCATGAAACTTGAAATACATGTTTATAACCGAAAGATCTTGGTTCCTTTCGATATTTGCGCATATCGGATTGTAACTTCTTGAATTATGGCCCTTGACTGTCCGAAAAATCGCGTTTCTAGCTTGTGGTCCCTCTAGAGGTCACAATTTTTATCCGATTTAAAAAAACGGTTAAGTACATCACCGTTACACCCTAGTGATGGTTGAGTTTGAAATTCATGAAAATCTGACCAAAACTGCCAAACAAAATGACCACCCTTCGTACGCAAATAGTGTAAATAAATATATGGTATATCAAGGTTGTGGACCCTCTAGAAATCACAATTTCGATCCGATATCTTTATAATCCAAAGATCTTCGTTCCTGTTAATATCTGCGCATATCGGATCGTAACTTCGTGAATTATGGCCCTTGATTGTTCGAAAAATCGCTTTTTGTTTAGCTTGTTCTCTGTCCATCTCTTGCAAAATGTGGCCATATCCTGCCTGGATGTCGCTGGTTGATAACTTGAACAGCTAAATCCATGATAGTAACTGTTTCGTATACTAAACGTTAGCATGGGGCAGAACTAAAAGCCAAACAAATTCTAATGGTTCTCTGGTAATTACTTAATGAGTTGTTACTCTTAATCAGCTTTTAGTGTATCATAAATGTTTCATTACCGACAATAGAAAAAATATGCAACAACTCTTGTTGACTGCTTGGACAACTTAGCTGCTGTTGGCGTTTGTTTCGTTGCCTGGCAATCTATCTTTTGAGATCACAACACAAGGTCGTCGGAAACTATATCCTCTAAAATTTGAATGTCGTATATCCGTCAATTTACACACCGTAAAACTAGCATAATTTTCAAAACCCCATTTTCAAACATGACCACGATAGACATGTCTACGTAACTATGAAATTCAATGCATGTATAAATAAGTGTAGATGTAAAAAGCGTTGATTGGTGTTATAAAATAGTACACATATTCGTCAAACCATAATTAATGATGAATATCTGATAGTTGAACAATAAAAGTTAATTGTTATGTGAGAATCTTATCAGTGGCGAGAATAGGTCTATTGGTCGTCATTCTCTCTACGTGTCATTAGAATTTTCCAGAACAAAGCTGATGCATGATGTTTTATCATCACGCGCAGTAGAAAACAGATGCATTTGACCTTTGAAAATAAAAGCAATCAGATACAAAGTATACTTGTCAATTTAACTAACTTGATATATCAATATTTTGCAGATTGAAGGTATCTGACAGTCAGTGTGCCAAGTATTGGATGAAATGTTGTATTTGCTGTCTATGGTGTTTAGAAAAGTGCCTCAAGTATCTCAGTGCTAATGCTTATACTATTGTAGGTAAGTTAAAGGACAATATTGGTGCCAGTCATTATCACATATGTGATAGAGCTGGTTAATCACATTCCAAATATAATTTTAACACAGAGATCATTGCTACGATAGCTGAGTAATACAAGTTTCCTGAATCGGAAGTGACAAACGCCAAAGGAAAACACAAGTCATCTCTCTATATAACTGACTGATGTGACGAGTGATAATAGATACACGGCCGAATTTCTGCTCACTAATAATTCCTTCGAAGACCAAAACTTGTTATATGGGACTGTAAGAGGATACCTGACAATTCAATAAAGTAATTGAATGTCATTAGTTAAGAGCACACGAGAAAAATAGAAATAGTCCATACATTCCCTTGTAAAAACATGGTAATGCACAGACTTTTTCTGTTTTTCTTTCGTATTCACTTATCTAGTGGCAATCAATTCTTTTTATGAATTGTCAGATATTCTCCCAGTCTCACAGAACAACTTTTGGTCTTCGAAGGAATTATTAGTGAGCAGAAATTTGCCCGTATATCTGTTATCACTCTTCACATCAGACAGTTATATAGAGAGATGACTCGTGTTTTCCTTTGGCGTTCGTCACTTCCGATTCAGAAAACTTTTATTACTCAACTATCGTAGCAATGATCTCTGTGTTAAAATTATATTTGGAATGTGTTTAACCAGCTCTATTACATATGTGATAATGTCTGGCACCAATATTGTCCTTTAATGATACTAAATTCAGTTAACTGGTATGTGAATTAAATATGGAAAATTTTCAAATGATGTACCTAATTGTCGTTATTTTTGTGGTAATCACATACATCAGAATACGACATTCTTCATAACAAATTAACAAGAATTATTTTTATGGAATTCTCGTTATACTTAAGGGAATGGAAGCTTATAATTAACTGATTTCCTACCGGGACCTCATTTGACCCAATTTTGGCCAGTTCGTTTCAAAATGGATTAAGAACCCTGGTATGGTTATCCAGCAAATAATGATTAGTTAACAGTAGTAGTGGTATCTTGGTGCTTTAACGTCTGCGTCCACAGAAGTGATATTGCAGACAAGCTGCTTCCTGTTTTTAGAATATGATTTTGCAATCTTTCCATTTTCGGCCTTAGGCCATGGATTGGGTTTAGTGGGATGTTAATCCTTTTAATTAAGAGCCATTCCACGAGAAAACCACGCAGAAGGTTTGAAGGTGGGGGTTGGCCGATTGATTTCATATTTACAGGGTTTGGTCGACACACCGAGCCTCTTCCCCAGCCAAAATCGTCGATTTTAGAAATCAACCGATTCTGAGATACAGTCCGATTACGTTTTTCGGCTGATTTTCGTCATTTTCAGGTTAAATTACGACCATTTTTGTAGCATTGCTATAGCCGTTGATCAACCAATGGCGAACTAAGTTTTGGTTGGTGATTCTAGTCCAGGTCTCACCCAACCATATTATAATGGTCACCCAATGCAACCTCTCTTTCCGTAGGTGTCATGGCACTATACAAAATACGTGTCTGCAGACACCTGAATTATACTCTTTCTTCAAATTGCGATAACTCCACTGGAGCAGGGTTTGCGATAAAAATAAAAATCGTTTTATTTGCAGCTTGACCTGTTCTAACAACATAAAAAATAAAATCGTTGTCAACTAACCCTCGACAGCATGAAAATTTGTGTCGAAAGTTACGAAATTCGTCACTTTTCGCGTCAAATTTCAGTTTCTTAAGTGTTGTGATTTTACCCGTATATTCCGGACATGTCCTACGCTATTTTTCAAATGTCCGGCCACGAATATGCCCAATCGGACATCAAGATATGATGAATAATATTCAGAATTTCAAAATTAATATAGTAAACTGAGCGTATAACTACCACTCATCCCGATAATTGTTGATAATAGGCTGGATTGATTAGGTAATTAAGTGATCAGCATATTTATCGTATTATACCGTCTATACACCTACGTTGTTTACCTGCTTAATCTGACTTATTACTTTGTCTGGAAATTCATCAATCTAATCTTGAACAGAAGTCATTGCCGGAAAATTTAATCTCATTGATATCAACCGACAGCACGTAGAAACTAGCCATTGATGTTACATATTATCGTAATAGTATATAACACCCCGAATCAATGGACAGTCATTATAAATTTCAAAACCTCTGTCTATTGTTAGCTATTAAATCTTTAACTTATTTTCCGTAATGAAACTACTTCTTTTAAGACACCATATACAAATTCCCATCTACAGTGGCACTTTCCCCAGATCTCGATTATCGCACGAAAATCGCTTACTATGTAAGGCTGTGCATACTACGAAACTACCTGTATGTGTTATATGTTAACGGTCACGAACGCCATACGCGAAGTTATGTATGCCTTTTACAAGTGATTTAACTATCAATGTAATTTTAAAATACCATTTTACGAAAATAATTCTTATTTCAGACGCCTTTCTTCATTTGCTGACGTATAAACAAAGACTCGTAATTTTGAGGGAATATTACTGGTGTGAATTTGATTAAAACAGGCGCGGATCGGCAAATTTCATTCTATCGTATTATGAAAACACGTAATTTTGTAGGAATTAGTGCTTCTAAGGTTAGGACTTTTTGTTATTCGAATAGCCGTAGCTATTAACCGGTTAGTAACCGTTAACCGTATGGTATCAATTTTAAACATAAAACAGAGCCTGTCAGGAGGTGCGAGTCATTACTCGTGCGCACGCTATACTCGCCTAAAAAAAGGCATTACACGCGCAAAAATTTCAGGAATTCTTGAATGAAAATTTAAACTATCTAAGGCCGTAGTTATTTATTTACCTGGTTAACTTGGTTCATTTGAAACATTTTTTAATTCAATACACGTATATATCTACGATAATATACAAAGCAATACTCTGGTTCCCTTCGTACGTGACAGATGGCGATAATATTACGATTACACAATGTTACTAAGAATAGAATAAAGTAAATTGGAAGACGTCTTTTGATTGGACAATAAAGAATTAATTCCTCGCTTGCAAGTAGAATTTTTATGATTGGTTAATTTAACTAAAAACCAAAGTAGAATTCTATTTTCTATCCTTTATGATTATATTTTAATTGGTGGTTACGTTTTTAAGTAAATAATAAACAAGGTAGAATATAGTTAGAAATGCCGAGAAGTATTTTGATTGGATTAACATTAGCTAAAGTCAGAACAAGGCCCGTTGACTTTGCCGTATGACTACGACGAGTGCTATTAATAGTATCATTGTTTAGCAGTCGACATCGTAGGACGACTGTTACATTCTAAGATTTTAAAACATCAAATACAAAATGACAACGGGCACGTTTTGTTATAAAGAGGAATATAATCAGACACAACTCTTTGTAATGGGGGAGATCTCTGAATAACCGTACCGTTGAATTCGAACCGTTTAACCGTCCAGTTCTAACCGTTTACTAGTCGTAGGAGCACTAGTAGGAATATTACTGACATAAATTTGAATACCATACGGGAATTAAATATGAATAAGCGGTTGCTAAGCAAGATACAAACACATTTTGCAAAAGATGGACAGAGAACAAGCTAAATAAAAAGCGATTTTTCGCACAACCAGGGGCCATCATCCAGTATGTTACAGTCCGACATGCGACAATATCAAAAGCAACCAAGATCTTTGGGATATAAAAGTATATAATATAAAAGTTTCATCAAGTCGAATAAAAATTGTGACATTAAGAGGGACTACTAGATCAAAACGTGTTTTTTTTTCTATATTCAGGGATCATAATTCAGGAAGCTACGATGTGATATGCGCGAATATCGAACGGAACCGAGATCTTTGGGATATAAACATATATTTTAAGTTCCATCACAATCGGATAAAAATTGTGTTTCTAGATTGTCCACAATCTTGGAATTACATACTTTTACACTATTTGCTTATGAGGAGCGACCATTTTGTCCGGCAGTTTCACTCAGATTTTCATGAAATTCGAACTTAGTTGTCATTAGGGCGTAACGGTGATATATTGAAACGGTTTTTAAAACCAGATAAAAATTGTGACCTCAAGAGGAACTTCGAGCTAAAAAGGCGATTTTTCTTAAAATCGGGGGTCATATTCCATTAAGTTACGGTCCGATATGCGCGAATATCGTCAGGGACCAAGATCTTTGGGATCTAAACATAATTATTTTAAGTCTCATGAAAATCAGATATAAAATGTGACCTCAAGGGTGTCCACAACCTTGGAATTACATACTTTTAGACTATTTGCGTACGAGGAAGGGCCATTTTGTCCGGCAGTTTTGACCCGATTTTCACGAAATTCGAACTCCGCCATCATTAGCGTGTAACGGTGATATATTAAAACGTTTTTAAAAATCAAATACAAATTGTGACTTCTAGGGGGGCTACAAGCTAAAAACGCGACTTTTTGTACAATCATGGGCCATAATCCAGGACCATGAACCGGGTGACCATGATAATGTGATAGGGTAAGACCACAACTATCACGAACAACCAAAACCTAGTTCGCCAGGGTCATGCAACAGCGGTAGTAGTGCGACAAAAATAGCTAAAATTTGGCCTAAAAATGACAAAAATCAGCCGAAAAACGTAATCGGCCTGTATCTCGGAAAGGGTTGATTTCTGAAATCCGCGATTTTGGCTGGGGAGTAGGTTCGATGGGTCGACCAAACCCTGTGAGTATGAACTCAATTGGCCGACCCCCACCTTCGAACATCTGCCTGATATTGCATGGTTTTCTCGTGGAATGACTCTTAATAAGAAACATATTGTTTGATAGTTGTTCTCTCCTGTTTCTGGATTGGTAGATGTCATCGTTGTGGCCAACATTCACCTGTATGCTTCTATTGCTCAGAAAGCTTTTGATCCACCGAAACATTATGCTCGTTATACCGATACGTCCCAGCTTAAAGAACAGCCGTCTAACCAAACCAAATCGAAAGCCTTGGTTAAATCTACGAACACGGCATATAACAGGAGCCCTGAGAGGAGTGCCTGGGACATGACTTGTTGTAGTCTCACCAAGTGGTCCATTGTTGATCATCCTTTCCTGAACCCACTTTGATTTTCGTCGATCAGACGGTTACTCTCCAGATAGAAATGTAAATGGTTGTTAACCATTGTGTCCAAGGTTTTGCACAGTGTGGATGTCAAGCTTACTGGTCGATAGGACTCTGCCTTTGTCCTCTTATTCCGCCATTCTTTAGGTACCTCTCCTGACAGCCAGGATGTGTTGAGGAAGTTTAGTAGTATCGTTTGAGCATAGGCAGATGTTTGAGCATTGAGTACTTTACTTTGTCCTCACCAGCCGCACTATCCTTCTTGAGGGAAAGAGCCTTATTTAACTCATCCTCAGAGAAGGGTAGGTTGATTGGGTCAGCTTCTTCATTAGATTCAATTACTAATGAAGGGTGCTGCGAGTAAAAGATTTCCTTCCTTTTCAGAAACTCTGGTGATTGGTTTTCATCTCTGTTTGCGTCTGCAAATGTTTTAGCAAGTAGATCTGTCTTTTCCTTGCCGTTGGTAACGTACTGATCTCCATCTTCAAGGTTTGGTATGTTGAATGATCTGCGCTTCCCGTTCATGGTGTTCAGCTTCTTCCAGACGACACCTGTTTGCGTGTTTTTATTCAACGTATTACAGAATGTCATCCAGTGTCCACTTTGTGCCTTCTGGATGGTGTCTCTTCATTGTAGTGGTTGACTTCATTGTAGTGGCGTTTCCGTAGGCCAAGTGCCTTCTTTCTTTCGTAAACCGCCTTCTGACATTACAGAGACCACCAAGGTTTTCTAATCCTTGGTTTCCCGCCAGAATTCTTGGGAATGGAGTCGTTTGCGGCACCTACAATAGAATTTGTGATGTTGGCATCGATGATGTCTTCTTCCTTCCAGCCAAGACAGCCTACACGGAAGTTAGCCCAATCAGATTCTTTCATTTTCCAATTCGGTCTCCCGTTATAGACTTCCCTGGTTGGTTCAGCTTGGATGCAGAATTCTATCAGTAGATGGTCACTGCCAAGTGTTTCATCTTTATATACTTGCCAGTCGCAGCGGTTTGCCATACCCAGCGTACAGAACGTGAGATCTAGGTGCGAAGGTGGGGCATTTCCTCCAACAAAAGTAGGACTCTCGTCGTTCAGTACGCATATGTCGTTCCCTTCTATTATTGAGCATAGGCTAATCCCCTGGCAGTCATTCCACAGTGACCTCCACAAAACACAGATTCGCCCTATGGAAGCTGGTCGAGAAGTGACTGGAAGTCAACTGGTTGTATCGTGACCTCTGGGGGTGCATAGACATTCACTTTTGTCAATTTCGTATTATTGCTCAATGTGATGGCTATGCCCATTGCTTCTAGAGGGCCCACTACGTCCAGCGAAACAGAAATATAATTTAAGTTATCACTGACGTAGATGGCAAGACAGCCGCCACGTTTTGTGCTGCCTGGTCTGTCCCTTCTCTGACAAGTATATCCGAGCAGGTGGATGTCATTCTTGGTTGGTAGTAGCTTGGTTTCTTGGAGGCATATTACATCTTTGGGGTTGTGGGTGATGTATTTTCAGCACATCTAGGGGCCAGTCCGTTAACGTTAAGTTGTAGAACTTTTACCTGGCCCGCCATGCTGACTGTTTGGAGAGATGCGCGTAGATGTTTCGGATCTATTGATCCACAGGTGTCTCACTTTCCACAGGTGGTGCCACACTCGTGCTTCCCTCCGGAGCCAATACCGGTATGCCGCTGGGAACATCTCCAGCGCTAAAAAGGCGTACACGAGTGATCCTCCTTCGGATAGCAAGATTTACCTGAGAACCAAGTTTCTCCTCCTCATCGTCGTCATCCCTTGACCTCTTTGATGTCTTAGATGCTCTAATGAAGTTTCACAGTTCTTCCGCATTGACAAAGTAGTTCCCTAATCTGTTGAATATATTGGTCAGTTTAGTTTTAGGGTCTTCTTTGGATATCGCCATCTGTATTAGGTCTTGCATGAAGCTGTTTTCCGATATGAATTTTGGGGTGAAACATGCTTCATCGGCCTTCTGTTTGACTTCTACAGGTTTGACAGATATTTTCTTCTCCTTCTTGTCTTTGCCTTTAGGGGTGGGGGTTGCATCGGACGTCGAGAGAGTCGGTGCTGGAGCTTGTTTTGGTTCCACCACCGGTTCTCTGACTACTTTTGCTTCCCTCTCCTTGTTCTTTACTTGTTGGGTTGCCCCTCTAAAGGTAAGTTTTTCTTTACTTTGCAGACGTAGAGCTGTTTTTGTCCCTTGAATTCTTGGGCATTGAGGGGAGTTAGCTGCGTGGCTGCCCTTGCAGTTTGAGCAGTTAATTTTGCTACCCACCCTACACTCAGCCACTGCGTGTTCTCCCCCACATTGGGCGCATACGTTATTTCCTTTACAGTACTTCACTGTATGACCCAATTTTTGACAGTTAGCGCACTGTCGCACCCTCTGTATATAGGGATACACTATGTTTATGACCTCGGGTGCTGTACCTTTCTTGAAGGCCAGGGCAACGCTTCCCTGATCCTTCCCCTCGGCCACTCTAAACCTGTATATCTCGGTGACGTCATACTCCTTATCTTTCAGGTCGTCCATTATTTCCTCCCCGGTATAGTAGGCCGGTATCCCATGAACAACCACCTTGTCTGTTAACAAGGTGTTCGGTTCGGATACCGTCACGGTCATACCAAGTAGACTGTCCTGGGCCAGTGCTTTGTCCATGTCCGACTTACTTTTTAGGGCAAGTCTGATATGTCTAGTAATCGTTATTTTGATATCAGGTATATTACTGATACCCCACTTAGTTCGTAGTTCCTTTCCTACTGCCGTCAGTTTGGACCTATGAAAAGACATGCCTTCCATTGGCCTCAATTGCACAACGTGGTTCTGTTCATCCTTCCTTTTTGTTGCAGGAAAAAACTTTGGCGCAGTGCTGCTATCAAAGGTTTCTACCATTGACATGGGAGAAGTAGTCCCTGTCGCCATTGTTCTTATTGCTATCGATAGATCTAAAACAAAGGTTTTCTGTACTGTTGTTAGCCTTTCCCACAAAGAACCGCTAGTCAATCAGTATGTTTAGTGCTGATTAGCTATGAGTTCTAATTGCTTGTAAGGGTTCACGAACAGTTGTCAGGTTTCTAGCTTGCTAGTTGTTTTATGGTATTAGTGAACAGAAATGCTTAGACTGAGAAATATAACTGAAACCCTTATAGCAAGAAAATACCTAGTAATGAAGTATATGAGAAATAAATTTTAAAACCAAACAAAATAGAGGAAAATAAAACCCTAATAAATTAAATTAAATTAAAATATGAAGCTAATAATACAAAGCAGAAAAAACGAAATAAATGGGCAACTAAAGATACCAGACAAAACAAAACTAGAAATCAAAATTAAGAAAATTAGGAAAAACTATATGAATTAAACAGAGAAATCCTAGGAACAAAAGTAAGTACCAAAAGAAATAGGACCAACTAAATGCAAAAAAACAAAAAAATAGCCAAAAGGAACTATCAAAAAAAAAGAACTATCAAAGAAATGTAAAAATAAAAAATAAAGAAATAAAGAACCTATACCTTATTCAGGTATAAGAAAAAATTAAAAAGACAACCTTGGGACTGAAGAATCTTTGTAGAGTCTTAAATTCGATTGGAGAGTCTTTCTCGGGGCTTAGCTAGGCTACTTTATCTGAGATAAATTTAGACGATAGCTCTGGAGCTCTGGTGCATTAGGTGTTGTCAGTACGAGTACTAATTCAAGATGTGTTGATTAGTTAACAAAAATGTGGTGCAATATATAGATGAAAACTTTGGAAGCCATTTAGCAGATAAAACAATAACAACAAATTAACTAGAACTGCGAAGCAGTAATGACAGGTTTCACCGGTGCCACGTTACCCTTGAACTTATGTCACTTCCGGTACCAATGAAACCGTTAAACAGGTTTCCACATAAGCATTGCACACATGAAATAAAATGGACGCAGAAACAACCAAATCCAGCAATCAATTCATTTGCTACATGTCAGTGATCCTGTCAAAATTACATTACTTCCGGTGATAATGAAAATGTTAAATTGGTTTATGAAATCAGAAATAGCATCATCACATGGTGAAAATTTTATGTAAATCCTATAATAATTGCCACCTTTATAGACCAAAAACCTTGAAAAATGACTTGTAGAAAATCGCCTATTTCTCTGCAACCGTACAAGTTAGAAACTATTTTGAGGTATCTGTATGATCGAATGAGTTCATTCTATTTGTTGATTGGTTTGACGTAGTTAAAATTGACATTACACATCAAATGGTGTCACTTTTATGAAAATCGAATAATAATTGACTCTTTTACAGGCAAACTAGCGTAAAAAGTGACTCATGCAAAATTGCCCATTTCTCGGCAACTGCGCATATTACAAATTAATTTTCACATACATTCTCTCCATATAGATTATTGCTACGAGTTTATGAAAGTTACGAAGTAATATTTTAAAATATGAAAACGCTGGATGGGTTGTAAATAGCTTAATTTTACACCTTTTTTCACCTTTTAATCGAAATAGCCCGAAAACGGAATCGAAATTAAAAAAACTGGTCCCAAGATTTGAAAAAAATAATATTTGCTTTCGAAAAATGGTACCTAACTGTCAAAATTGTAGTTTTTTGTCAATTTACGCCACTTCCGGTGCCGACAGATAACACTATTGGTAACAAAAAAAATGACAATTGAGACAACGGAGCATATGAACTTTGTTTTATACAAATCGAACAATAAATAATTAATCTAGGACTGAAAAACTGAATTAGCCAATGGGGGCCAAGGAAAATTACCGAGACAAAAAATTTTCACATTTTTGCCCAAGTCAGAGGACTCGTTATATTTGTGTAAAACACGACTAAAAAATATTCATAAATAAAAAAGTTTTTTGTAAAAATTTAAATTTTCTAAATTTAGCGCCTAATATCTGCGAAGATTTGCCGAAAATCAAAAATCAAAAGTAGCGTAGCTATGTGCCCCGTCTCCGGCTATGCCAAAATGCATCGAAAGTTAAAATCCAATGATTATTGTTAAAATTACTGCAATATTTCTAAAAACGATAGCTTCGGTGATTTCGGACATTTTGCATTGTCGCAGAACGTTCAAAATAGCTTTCACACCCACTTTTCCGATAAAACCGAAGAAATCGTAACGATCCGACAATCAGTTGCTGAGATCTACTCAAAACAAAAGAAGAACTAGAACTGCGATGCAGTAATGACGGGTTTCACCGGTGCCACGTTACCCTAAACATATGTCACTTCCGGTACCAATGAAACCATTAAACAGGTTTCCACCTCATCATTGCACACATCAAATAAAATGAACGCCGAATCAACCAAATCCAGCAATATCAATAATAATTGCCACTTTTATAGACCAAAAACCTTAAAAAGTGACTTGTAGAAAACCGTCAATTCCTCTGCAACCATACAAGTTAGAAACCATTTTCTGGAATCTGTATGATCGTATGGGTTTATTCTATTTGTTGATTGGAATCAAATATCATAATTTTAAAAACATTACAAATCTGATTCATTTGAATAAAATATCTGTTTTGAAGGCTAAAAATACAGTTTTTGTCAAAATGACGTTACTTCCGGTGATAATGAAAATCTTAAATTACTGGTATGAAATCGTAAATGGCATTATGTATCACACAGTGAAAATTTCATGAAAATCGAATAATAATTGACACTTTTATTGACAAAAAACCTTAAAAAGTGACCTGTTGAAAATTGCCTATTTCTCCGCAACTGAACAAGTTAGAAACCATTTTGTGATATCTGTATGATCGTAAGGGTTCATTGTATTAGTTGATTTGAATCAAATATCAAAATTTTAAACAAATAACAAATATGACTCATTTGAATAAATTACTGGTTTCGAAGGCTATAAATACAATTTTTGCCGAAATTACGTCATTTCCGGTGACATGGAAAATGTTAAATTGAGTTGAACTAGTCACAATTGACATTATGCATCAAATGGTGTCACTTTTATGAAAATCCAATAATAATTGACTCTTTTACAGACACAATAGCGTAAAGAGTGACTCATGCAAAATTGACCATTTCTCGGCAACTGCTCATATTACAAACTAATTTTGAGATAGATTCTCTTCGTATGGATTAATGCTACAAGTTTATGAAAGTTGCGAAGAAATATTTTAAAATATGAAAAGCCTGAATGGGTTGTAAATAGCTCATTTTTTCACCTTTTTTCACCTTTAAATCAAAATGACCCGAAAACGAAATCAAAATTAAAAAAACTGAGCCCGATGTTTTCTGCGCCTTTACAGGGCACACACTTTCAGTCATACCAGATTTGAAAAAAATAATATTTGCTTTCAAAAAGTTGTACCGAACTGTCAAAATTGTAGTTTTTGCTAAATTTACGTCACTTCCGTTGCCGAAAGGTAACTTTACCGGTAACAAAAAAAATGACATTTTGGATTACGGAGCATATGAACTTTGTTTTATACAAATCGAGCAATAAATAATTAATCCAGGACTGAAAAACTGAATTAACCAATGGGGGTCAAGGAAATTTACGATGACAAAAAATGGTGCCATTTTTGGTCAAATCAGATGACTCTTTAACCCTGGGTAAAATACCACATTAAAATATTCATGAATAAAAAAGTTTTTTGTAAAAATTTAAATTTTCAAAATTTGGCGCCTAATATCTCCGACGATTCGTGGAAAATCAAAAATCTAAAGAACCGTGGCTATGTGCCTTGTCTCTGGCTATGTCAAAATGTATCCAATGTTAAAATCCGACGATTATTGTTAATATTACGGCAATATTTCAAAAATCGACAAATTCGACGATTTCGGACATTTCGCAATGTCGCAGAACGTTCGAAATAGCTTTAATCTCTAAGTCACACCCACTTTTCTAGTAAAACCGAAGACATCGAATCAATCCGACAAGTAGTTTCTGAGATACAATCAAATTGGAAAAAAAAAATAATAATAATAATAAGAATAATAATAAGAATAATTTTAACAAAAACAATAGTGTTTCACACAAGCTACGCAGTGTGAAACCCTAATTAACAAGATGAAGGATGTAATATATAGACAAGTAGAAACCATTTTAGCAGATAACACAATAACAACAATTAATTAACCAGATCAAAGATAACCAGTAGAAACCGTTTTTTCAGATAAACCAATAACCACAATTAATTAACCAGATCAAATATATAGATAACAAGTAGAAACCATTATAGCAGAAAAAAGAAAAGAAAATAGGGGGTGGGGGGGGAGAGAAATCTACCCATAGATTTGGGAGAAAATGTCCTTTTCCCATTTGATTTCATGCTGCGGGATGTTGTAAATATGTTCTGCAATTGCTGAATATCAATTGAGACCTACATCACATACAAATTGCAATAGGTACCTGCTTAATCTAAACCGATTTGTCAATTTGTCATCACCATGCCATGCACCCAGGCAGCGTTTTTTTGAATGGTTGCTGTTGATGGCCTTCCAGGACTCGGGTCATCGTGAAGGCTCTCTCTGAAACGCTTAAATTCAGTAGCCCACTTCATTACTGTGAAAAAGGAAGCCAAATCACCCCCTAAAGTGGAAACCATGTCGGCATGTATCTGTGTTGTGGTTAGTCCTTTCAGTTGCAGGTACTGGATGACTGCTCTATAGCCAGTTTTGTCTATTTCTGGTGATTTCAGTGGGTGGGTTACAAGTTGTACTGGCACGAAGACAATAATAACACTACAATTGCAGTTCTTCTGTCAATGATTCATTCAATGATTATACTTGTTGGGGACTATACTATAGGCCAGAAAACTACCGGAAAACACCATGTTATACTGAATACCGAATAAAACCAGAAAAAACCTAACCCTACCCCCCCCCCCCACACACACACACATACTTGCATTGCTCATCATGTGAGGACTATGGTTTTTCAAAGCCTCCTGAGAACCCAGGTTTCCTGATGTATTACGGCCTTAAGATTTCATACAGTTATTGTCAGGGCCACCATGTACATTGTCTGATACGTAGATTGCATTGATTCTGTCATAAAAATATAACATGTTGTATAGACTATATGAGGCCTTTTCTTATATTTAATATCTACAGAGGACTTGTGTAAGATTGATTTACATTTATACATTAAAGAGGACTTGATTTTTGTAGTTTACATTTATTACCATGAGAGGACCTCGTAATACAACTTACTTTACGTTATTTATGAGCACTTTGGTGTTTAATACTTTACTTTAAAGACTACCTGAGGACCTATGTAAGATTGATTTACATTTATACACGGGAGAGGACTTGAGTTTATAGTAGTTTACATTTATTACCATGAGAGGACCTCTTAATACAACTTACTTTACCTTATTTCTGAGGACTTTAGTGTTTAATTCTTAACTTTAAGGACTACCTGAGGACCTGTGTAAGATTGATTTACATTTATACACTAGAGAGGACTTGAGTTTATAGTAGTTTACATTTATTACCATGAGAGGACCTCTTAATACAACTTGGAGCTGACGTGCCATTAAACAACATTTCATTTCATTTCATTTCTTAATACAACTTACTTTACCTTATTTCTGAGGACTTTTTGGTGTTTAATACTTTACTTTAAGGACTACAATGTAGATTTAACACTATTGGAGATTTAACAAACTTTGCTATTCCTCAAAGGACTTGGGGAGTTATCTCTCCTTTGACCACGAATGACACCATAAGCATTGCAAACTAACCCTGGCATAAAAACAAGAAATGAATGAAAGGAACAATGTCAAGAATGAGTGTACAGGAAACTAACAGGTGCAGAATGATATTACACACCTCAGTGTGATATTTCAGGTCTCGGCGATGATCATTGGAGTAGAAAATTGCAAATTAAACGATTTACCAAGAGCGTTACATTTACAGTTTGAGCAGTTCTCTATCTTTATTAGAAATGATTTTATACGCCAATAAGTACAGACGCAAAGCACATTCCGATGTTTTTTGGACATAACATTTTTTCTAATGGCGTCTGGGGCTTGCAATTTCAGCGCCATAGCTCAGTTTGGGGCACTTCCAGGGACTTTTAAGTTTCTAATTCAAAATTGGACCTTCAGGTTGAGTACATTCCTTAGGTTGCTCTTGCGGATGTTTCAGTGGACGTGAAATATTAGAAATAAAATGGTTGCCCTTCATACGTATGCATTCAGGAGTATTTTTCTTTCATCATTATCAAGGGGACGGCGGAAACCGGAAGTCTCTATCCAAAATAGAAATAAATATATCGCCGAAAAATCACCTAAAAATTAGCAGTTTCAACAAAAGTTGCACATCTTTTTGTTGAATTTATGTATTTTGGCTTATAAAATGATTTCTCCTAAAGATAGAGACTTGGCATTTACAGGACATGCCTGGACCATTATTCTGAACTAGTGCTAAATGTTTCAAGTCTCTGGGGTTCCAGGAACGAGGGTATCGGCCAAAAACCATGCACATTCCATTGATTTTCTGGCGCTGCCTGTCATTTAATGAATAAAACGTGCTACTGTACATGCTCCAATATTGCCTGTAATCAGGCTGGGATAATGGTAATGGAATGTAATCATTACATTTTTGAAGTAATGGTCATGTAATGAGTAATGGAAGATTTGAAAAGTAATGAGTACAAAGGATGTCGCATATTTATTCTTTTGTAGGTAACAGGAGCATTCACAAGACATGAAAAACTGATTATGAGTAACAATCCATCAAGTAATTATCAGAAATAATTAAAAATTGATTGGCTTCTCGTTCTTCGTGTGTATATATTTCAAGTCAATCGAATGATAACTTTAGCCTCTAGAGCATCCACAAGATTATTCAAAAAATCAATTAAGCCGATTCATTCATAAAACTTTGAATTGTAATTAGTTCCTATGAAAGAAAATCTTAAATATCCTCAAAGAAAACACACAATAATAAATTGTAATCTCTAAAATGTATTGCAAATAAAAGCAATTTGATTAATTTATGAAGATTAACAGATGTAACCTAAAGTATAAATAGCTTTTTGAAAATATATTATAATTAATATTTTAAAAACTTATAATCAATTCAACCTGATAATATCCAATACTAACTATGAAAGTTTGACCTCTCTCTTACTCATTTGAACACTTGAGTTTATTATCATGAGAGCAACAAACATAACAGCATAAACAAACAGAACATGTTTATAAATGTTTCGTGGTTTTCGTTTTAGATTGAATGACATATTTCTTAATATCTCCCTGTAACAGTTCTCTTAAAACAGAGAAAACCCACAAGGTTAGACAGGTGACCCTACACCTTGTCATGCACAAGTACGTAATGACAAAAATTTAAACAAAAATAACAGCATAAACAAGCCAACAGTGAGGCTGATGCCCCCCAGCGCAATCTCCAAATAAATAGATGACACATTAATTAATTGCACATTATTTATCTTTTTGAAAAACATCGAGCAATCAATCTGCTTCTCTTTACTTAGCCTAAGCTGAAAAGCTCATGGTCAAGGTTTAGATGAAGTGAAACTATACATGAAGTTTCATCACTCTCCCTCAATTAGAATAAAAGTTATCGCGTCCGGAAGCATCGACAAATCAAATTGTTTATCTCTGCTTTGCCTTAACGGAAAATATTAATCATCGAACTCAGTCAAGACATTTACCCAATGAACATCAACACCAAGTTTGAACATTCTACCTCAATTAAAAGCAAAGTTATTGTCTTGACCAATCAGATCGCTTATCGCTACATAGCCCAACAGAAAATTCTGATCATCAAACTTAGTCAAGGTATTGATGTAATGAAACTATACACCATGTTTCACCACTCTCAGTTAATTAGAATACAAGTTATTGTGTCCCAAATCATTGACCCATCAAATTATCTCTGTCAGCCTTAGTGGAAAATGCTCATCATCGAACAGTCAAGGCATTCACCTAATGAAGTCTTAGCGAGAGAGAAATGGGGTTTAATGTCCACTCGACACAAACTAGGTCATTTCGGGACTAACATGTTTCACCACTCTCAGTTAATTAGAATAAAAGTTATTTTGTCCCAAAGCATCGACCAATAAAATTGCTTATCTTTGCTTAGCCAAAGCAGAAATTGCTCAATGTCGAACTCAGTCAAGGTATTCACCTAATAAACACCTATACCATGTTTGAACATTCTAGCTCAATTAAAAGAAGAGTTATTGTGTCCCAAAAATTGTGACGGACAGACAGACGAACGAAAGGCGGAGGACAACAACAGAACATGTTTAAAAATGCTTCATGGTTTTTTTTTTTAGACTGGATGACATTATGAGTATAATTTTTGATGTTTCTCCATTATCGTCTTAACAGTTCCATTCTCTTTCTTAAACATCTGTCACAATCCAGTTTACCAGGAACTTTCATTTGTCGAATGTTGTTACCCAACTCTTCAGAAACAGCTCTCTTCTCATTGGCTGTCCAATATCTTCTGACTTGCTTACATGTACTTTTCTTACTTCCACCATTCAAATTAACCCCAGAAAACATATCAGAATGAATGTTGAATTGTTTGAATGTATGATTATTCGTATACATGTCGAGTGCTTTAACAAATCTGAGCATTATAGTTTTGGATTTGTTTGTAAGAGGGTTATATACAATCCTGTGTATATGTGCAAGTCTGATTTGGGGGGTTTCTTGGGGTTTCTTAATTAACATAAATGACAAGAAGACAGTTGTTTTAATCGTTGGTAAAGTATATTATATATAACATAATCCATCAAAAATGAACTAAGCATCCACGAAAACCCTAAAAACGACATATTACAAGCCCATATTTGCCTAACCAGAATATATGACATTATTTTCCGTTTTTTCCACCATTTCCGTCAGATTTCCGCCATATTGGGATATGGGTTCATCAAAATGGCTTGGGAGTGTTCTTAATGGATTCAGCGACCCTGAAAACTATAAAAATGACATACAGTAGAATCTGTATAAGCAGCCACTGCTATTCAGCGACATCTCCTTGTAAGCGGTCACGATAAATTCCCCCCGTAAAAATCCTGTTGATTCATCTCTTTATTCAACGGTCACTCCTCTAACACGGCCAGCGGTCACTATTTTACTAATAAATTCAACAAAACATCGCCCATTCAACGGCCATTGTTGAATTATACCATCTTGTCGTTCTTTGTAACATCCCCGCTAATCCCGTGAGTAGTAGTTAATTAACTGGACCCTCACTGGTCAGGTAAAAAGAAATAAATGAAATGAAATGGGGTTTAACGTCCTACTGTTTTGCTCCGAACTGGGCTAATGAAGACGGGCATACGCCATACAGTGTGCTATGAGGGAAAGGTAAAAAGAAATTTGAAAATAACAATCAACCCGGGATTATCTATTAATTAATCTTTTGTTTTATTAAACGACTAACTTGATCATTGTTTTCACGCGTAACGACACATTATTTGATACTGATTGAATAAAATAAAAGTACCGAGTTTTGTCATGATCATCTAGTATCTCTTTTCCATTGCCACTTTATTGTTAAACAGACGTTTTAGCGCCTCCTATAATATTACATACAGAGTTACACCCTTTTGATATTCACGCATATCGGATCGTAACTTCCTGAATTATGGACCCTGATTGTACGAAAAATCGCATTTTTAGCTTGTGGTCCCTGTAGAGGTCGCAATTTTTATCCGATTTAAAAAAAACATGTGAATATATCACCATTACACACTAAGATCTTGCGCATATCCGAATGTAACTTCCTGGATTATGGCTCTGATTGTTCGAAAAATCGCATTTTTAGCTAGCTTGCACAATTTTTGTTTCCGTTTTTTAAAAACCATTTAAATATATCACCATTCCACCATATAATGAAGGTTGAATTCGAATTTCAAGAAAATTGAAATGAAACTGCCAATTGTACACCAATTGTGTAAAAGTATGCAATATGAAGGTTGTGGACCCTCTAGAGATCACAATTTTTATCCGATTTTGATGAAACTTAAAATATATCTTTATGTCCCAAAGATCTCAGTCCCTTTTGATATTTACGCTTTCAGACCATAACTTCCTGGATTATTGCCCCTGATTGTACAAATATCACGTTTTTTTTAGCGTGTTCTCTATCCATCTCTTGCAAATTGTGGGCGTATCCTGCCTGGCAGCCGCTGGTTTTAAATCAGATAATAATTGTGACCTCTTGACGGACCACAAGCTAAAAACGCGATTTTTCATACAATCGAAAGGAACCAAGATCTTTGGGTCATAAACATACATTTCAAGTTTCATCAAAATCAGGTGAAAATTGTGACCTCTAGAGAGTCCACAACCTTGATATACCATATTTATTTTACACTATTAGCGTACGAGGGGCAGTCATTTCGACCAGCAGTTTTGGTCCGAATTTCATTAAATTCGAAATCAACCATTATTAGGGTGTAAAGATGATATATTCAAACGTTTTTTTTTGGAATTGGATACAAATTGTTAACTCTAGAGGGATCATAAGCTTAAAACGCAATTTTCCATACGATCAAGGACATTATTCATGAAGTTACGATCCAATATGCGCGAATATCGAAAGGAACCAAGACCTTTGTGATATAAGCATAAATTTAAGGTTGCATCAAAATCGGAAAAAAATTGTGGACTCCAGAGGGTCTAAAACCTTGATATACCACATATTTACACCATTTGCGTTATACGAGGGGCGGCCATTTTGTCCGTAAGTTTTGGACCGATTTTCACAAAATTCGAACTCAACCATCATTACGTTACGTTGTACCAGTGATATATTCACAAGTTTTTTTTAAAGCGGATAATAATTGTGACCTCTAGAGGGACCACAAGCTAAAAACGCGATTTTTCGTACAGTCAAGGGCCATAATTCAGGAAGTTACGATCCGATATGTGCAAATATCGAAAGGAACCGTGATCTTTGGGTTATAAACATGAATTTCAAGTTTCATCAAAATCAAATCAAAATTGTGAACTCTAGAGGGTCCACAACTTTGATATACCATATTTTAACACTGTTTGCGTTTGAGGGGCGGCCATTTTGTCCGTCAGTTTTGTCCGATTTTCACGAAATTCGATCTCAGCCATCCACAAGCTAAAAAACGTGATTTTTCGTACAATCAGGGGCCATAAATCAGGAAGTTACGGTCCGATATGCGCGAATATCGAAAGGGACAAAGATCTTTGGATTATAAACTTACATTTCATATTTCAACAAAATCAGATAAAAATTGTGACCTCTATAGGGTCCACAAGCTAAAAATGCGATTTTTCGGACAATCAAGAGGCCATAATCCATGAAGTTACGGTCCAATACATGCCAATATCAAAATATCTTAGGGAGATAAAGCTATATTTCAAGTTTCGTTGAAATTGGATAAAAATTGTGACCTGTAGAGTGTCCACAAACAATTGTGGACGGACGGACATTTGGACGGACGGACAGGGCCGACGACAATATACGTCCACATGAAAATGTGGGCGTATAAAAAGGATATACAGGTAAGGTACAACATACAATAGGAAAGGCACGTACATTTAAAATTCTTAAATGTAGAATATAAAAAAAATATTAAATTAAAAGTAAGGTAATTAGTAAAATACAAGAAAGACAAAAAAAAATAAAAGATAATTATCACAGCTATAATTTCTATTGTAACATCGTTTGATGTATATATAATAAAATTATTGAAATGCTTCATTAAAAAGATGCATTTTGAGACATGTTTTAAATGTAGACAAGGACGGTGAATTTCGGACACTCAAGGGTAAGCTGTTCCACAAGTAAGGAGGGGATCACGGTGGCTAAGTGGGTAAGGCGCTGGCTCGCTAGCCTGGAGGTCGGGTGTTCGATCCCTGCATTGGCCGAGAAAGTTCATCCAGATTTTCCGGCGTGGTTCCCCCTTGTCAGTGATGCAGGACGGAGGGCCTGACAAGGACAGCTGTCGAGTCATTCGGATGAGACAAAAAACCGAGGTCCCGTGTACACATTGGCGTGCACGTAAAAGATCCCTTGACAGTTGGAATTCGATATAAGAGTAGGCCGTAGTGCCGCTGTCCGGGCAAAATTTCCCTCATAGCACACTGTATGGCGTATGCCCGTCTTCATTAGCCCAGTTCGGAGCAAAACAGTAGGACGTTAAACCCCATTTCATTTTCATTTTTTTCCACAAGTAAGGACCCTGGAAGCCAAACGATCGTTCACCATAGCTCACAAGTTGAACAGGTGTTTTAATTAACAGATTACCAGAGGATGACCGCAAAGAATGATTTGGATTTATATAGTTATTGATTTCACGCTCTACTGATGTCGTTTTCAGTTAGTCACGCAGATCAAAGATAACTAGCCGTTTCACCTAGATAGAGAAAAGTAGCCCCAATAGTAACGCTTTCTTATAATTAGTCACGTGTTTGCCAATTTCACCGCACGAGCCTGACTAGTGATATGTTCAGTTTAACTCAATGTTTGTAGTAGTTATTAGCACACTTTCCAAGGTGTATCGGTGAATATCAGGACAGTTTTGGTCGGGGGGCCCAGCCGAGGCGGCTCCCGACCAAAACTCTCCTGATATTCACTGATACACCGAGGAAAGGTGCTAAAAAGTTACTTACATCACATTTCTATTGAGTATTGTGAAGCAAAATGTGAAAAATAGTATTTATTATCGAGTCGTTTCAACCGAAAAGTGACAAATACTTTCTGCTCTTTCATTTATCCCTTTCTGAGCCTCACGTTACATTTCATGGTAGAATGATTTCGCAGTGGAGAGACGACCTGAGTAGTATTTACACGTGCGTCTTGCTATGATACTCTGAGCGTAAAACAATCACGTGTTTGTTTAGACCACATCGTCAAAACAACTTGTCTATGGCGTAGAGGGCTGCGATATTATTAAATGTAGTGTAAAGGAAATGCGAAACGTGGGTCATTCCTGTTGAAAGTATGCATCGGCGGATGGTTCTTCCGTTGAAATTTATTTGTAATAAAGTTTATGACTTTCTAGGCGTTTTTTTCATCCTGCTTTTTTTCAATGCCTGTGAAGTGTCCAGCAAGGGAACTGCGCCTTCTATCATCACAATTAATTAAAATAATTATTCAATATTCTAATTTATATATTTTGCATATTAATATAAATCAAACCAAATTATGAAATAGATGCCAATTGATATGTATAATAATTGATTTTTGTAATATGTTGTTATGTTACTTTAATGTCATTGTATATGTTTTTGTAGTTCCCCCCATTTTGTTTTGTTACTATGATGTTGACTAGTTGTTTCATGTACATTGTATAGAGCCATTTTTATCAATTGCGATCTGGGTCGGACTAAACGTCCGCTACTTATTGCTTGATAGGTATCTAAAACGGTATGAAAGTATCCGTGTATCAGAAATGAACAGTACTCTTTCTGTACATTTCTGATACACGGTTACTTTTAAGCATGTATTGCAATTAAACAGGACAGTTTTATCAAAGGTTGCCAGTGGCAACGAGTAGAAGTGGGATGTAAGTTTAATTACTCACGTTATTTTTATATACTGACACAAGTAAGGAATACTTACCGTTAACTTAAATACTCACCTTATGATTATTACTGACCATTTATAGGAAAACTGACGTACGGTGCAAGTACTGATGGGTTTAAGCGACTACTGACAACAGGTATAATTCTCACGAGTTTCCATGAATAGTAAGAACAATTAACTTATTCTGCGTGATTTGAGGATATTTTAACACAAAGTCAGTTAGTAAAAGCTTAGAGATCAGTTCTACACACTATGCTTCCAGCAGTGTATTGTGGTATAATTGTCAAGATATTTGGAGATATTTACCATTGCTACCATAAACAGGTCATTAATTGTTTGTGTTATTCAACACCCATTTTAAGATTATTGGAAAACATGTCAATAATTATATCATTAACTCTAAAATGTGTTGAAAACTATTTTGATTATAACCAAAGGTCAACCCTTGTTTGTTTACATGCAAAGACTTACGTCCCTTAGCTCCATAGTTTTGGCAAAAAAGTTAAGAAAACTCTTTGTTTGAAAACGCTGTAGGAAATTATAAACGCACAGTAGAGTGGTACACGAGTCCTCTTCGTGTGATGGGGTAGAGTTGGCCGGTTCTGAGCATTGGATGAGAGCATTGGATGTGGGCGTATCTTGCTTGCATAGTAACCGCTTGTTCCTATAGTAATAATAATATTCTTTGTCATTCCATAGAATCCCACCAAATTCTATAAGAACCTACACTCTTTCTGTAAGACTTTTTCATAATAGTAAACCCAACATTGACGACTCGGTTGCTGGTGAGTATTAGGGGGCCTCGGAAGCCACTGCCTATGTTGTTTTTTTTGGGTTTTCAGCAATTAGCGGTCAAAACTTTTGTACATCAGCTAGAAAGGTGAGTTCTGTTGATTATTATAGAAATGAAATGGAATTGCGTTGAACATCTTCGTAAAAAATCTGTAAATCTCGCAGCTACTAGCTTCGTTCTTATTCGAACTCTTCAGGCTTAAATGAGGATGTGCGGCGGCCCTCTATATATAGTGTCGGTGGGCACCGAAGCACATGTGACGTCACAGGTGGACCGGAATCGATCTTTGGCACCGAGGTCGATTATTCTGATAAGTGTGCAAAGATATTCGGCTAAGAATTTGCAGTCATGATTATGCTTATTTGCATTGACTCAAGGCTCCTAACCCTTTTGAACTCTTAAGTTTAATGTTTTCTGAACATCTTACTTTTATGCGCACCGTCTGGGCTAATGAAAATCCTGGGAAACTTTCTCGGCCAGACCTCCTGGTTTGTAAGCCACCGCAGCGTGCTGATTATTATAAAGAATTTGTCTTTGTATAATGTTTATCTGATACCCAGATGCAAATGCACACATGTAGGCTAAACGATATCCGATAATTACTGTCAGAGTTATGGCCCTTGATCACTTCAAAATATCTTGTGGACACTCTAGAGACTAAAGTTAATATCCGATTGACTTTAAGTTTATACACAGTGTTTAAGGTCATGAGACGATGAATCCTATTGATTTTCAGTGACTTCTGATAATTACTGCCAGTGTTATGGCCCTTGATCACTTTGAAAAATCTTGTGGATTCTCTAGAGACCAAAGTTATCATCTGATTGACTTTATAAATTATATTGATACACAGAGTTTGAGGTCTTGAGATGAACAAGTATATTGATTTTCAATGATTTTTGTTAACAGCTAAATCCATGGTATTAAATGTTTTGTATACTAAACGTTAGCATGGGCCAAACAAATTCTAATGATTTTCTGATAATTACTTAATGAGTTGTTACTCTAAATAGTGTATTATAAATGTTTCATTACCGACAAAAGGAAAATATGCAACAACTCTTGTTGACTGCCCGGACAATTTAGCTGCTGTGGGCATATGTTTCGTTGCCTGGCAACCGATCTTTTCAGAATATGGGACATTATTTCGACTACCTCTGGTTTACGGACCGTTGTTGGAATTGCTTTATGGTCAGTTTATGGCTTTATCTTCCAGGAGGTCTTGGAATTGGATGACTTCAATTTGGTGTGCATGAGACCATCTATACCCCCTGCCTTTTACGAAAATGTGAAATATGTACAAAGTTTTCTTTTGTCCGATTTTGATGAAACTTAAAATATGTGTTAAGGAATTTGATCCTTGGATGAATTCAATTCTGGTACGCATCAGACCTGGACCAATGGTGGGAATATATATGAGATATGGCCATTTGAAATTAGGGTACGGAAATGGATCATAAATTCAGTAATTTTTTTTCAGGTTTTTGGATGCTTTAAACTTACATTTCTAATAGGAGTAGAAGTAAGACACCTTTTGGTGTGGATTATGAATTTAGCATCACACCCAATGCAAACTTTTCACGCCACCAGGTGGCAAAGTGTGGAACAAATGAATCATTCACTTTTATTTTCAGGATTTCCACAGCCTCAGGCAAAGTCACTATTGTCTACACAAACTCCAAGATTTGCATAGTTAATATTAATATGTCTTTTATCAATTTACAGAAGATTCTGAGTCGATGGGGATATATACTTCTCCAAATATTGAGTCTCGAAATTCAATGTACACTGAAAAATACAAAATATACCCATTTTCACCTTCAAATTTGGCCATGTGGGACAGAGGTTAAAATTCTGATAAAGGTTGATAATGAAACTTCATTTACCCTACTATAACATACATTAAAGTCCATCTTGTGTATTTGATGGCTTATATTATATTTTTAATTGGCACTTGAAATCTGTGCGGTGATGAAGTTTTAATGGCTATTATCAAAATTGTCGACTTTTCTTGTTGATTTTAAAATTACATCCAAATGACCTATACCCCTCTACATGTCTAGAGTAAATGTTTGCGTAGATTACGAATAAGCAATGATTTTGGATCTACATTGTATTGTTCTAATTTTATTTTGCCACCCAAATGAAAAGAAAATGGTTAATAAGCTTCACAAATTCGAATAATGGGTTTTGATGATCAGATTAAAATTATTTCTGAAAGATTTAGACCCCACATATTTGTCATTTTAGATCAACTCTTAACATAGAATAAGAATAAAGACTCTTGAAACTTTGCATACCAATTATTCCTTATACCCTACGGACGTTCCCTATTTTTGGTGCATGCCCGACCCCCAGGGGCAGAGAGCCACGCTCAATTTTTGTATATGTCAGTTTGTCGCCTATAAGCAACAATTCTTTACAGATGGTTTTGAAGTTGTGCATATTTATTCCTTATACCCTAAGAATGATCGCTATCGTTTTTGGTGCATGACCAACCCCCAGGGGCAGAGCCATGCCTATTTTTTCTTTGTGTGTTTTGATATCTTGAAAACTTTTCATACTTATACCTTTAGGATAATCAGTATCATTTTTAGTGCATGCCTGACCCCCAGGGGCACAGCAATGCCCATTTTTTAAAAATTTTATCACCTAGGGGACGCAATTCCGAATAGATCATCCTAGAACGTGACAGGGTTCAGGCATGCACCAAAATCAATGGTCGCCGTCCTTTGGAAGTTCAGAATTGCAGTCTGTGAACTAAACTAGACAAAAATCTGGTGTCACTGTGCCCCAGGGGGTCGGGCATGCACCAAAAATAATAGCAGTCATCCTTTGAGTATAAGGAATATATACTCTTCAAAAAAAGTAGGTGATATTGAAATGCAAATACCTATGCAGGTTGCCATATGATAAATAGCCATGGAGACGCAATAGTGCAATTCATGTGGGGAGGGGTTCATTGTCAAATTTGACACTTCATGGAAGGGTTTATGAAAACTGCCGTGTGCTGGTTTATCCTATCCATGTTTGCTTTCCTATCGGTTCTTGCATAACATTTACTGTTTAGCGTATCTGTGCTTTAGTGTGTTACGTTTAATTTGATCGGGAGACGTGTTCATCGACGTCAACCGACAACACTGCAAGATTTGGCAGTAGCACTGCAATAGGAGTGGGTCAGATTGCCCCAAATCGTGATTGGATGGTTGATTAGGAGCATGCCACGACGAATGGCTGAATGTCTGATGGTGTATCTCTTTGCAAGTGAAATGGGGTCGTCAGATAAGCAGCCCATATGAACTGTTTATGTTCATGCGTAGGCAGTTAGCCTGTTATTAACATACACTGGTTAGCTCTAATAAAAACAGCAGTGCATTGTATTGTTTTGTATTGTTTCTGAATATCCCCTACTTTTTATACGCCCACATTGAAATGTGTTCGTATATTGTTGTCGCCCCCGCCCGTCCGTCGGTCCGATTAACTTCAAATTTATACACAGTGTTTAAGGTCATGAGACGAAGAAGCCTATTGATTTTCAGCGATTTTCGATAATTACTGTCCGAGTTATGGCCCTTGATCACTTCAAAAATCTTGTGGACGCTATAGAGGTCAAAGTTAATATCCGATTGACTTTAAATTTATACACAGTGTTTAAGGTCATGAGACGAAGAAGCCTATTGATTTTCAACGATTCTCGATAATTAGTGCCAGAGTTATGGCCCTTGATCACTTCAAAAAATCTTGTGGACGCTTTAGAGGTCAAAGTTAATATCCGATTGACTTTAAATTTATACACATTGTTTTAGGTCTTGAGACGAACAAGTATTCATTTCAATGAATCTTTATGACTTGAACAGCTAAATCCACGATGTTAAAAGATTTGTATACTAAACATTAGCATGGTTCAGAACTTTATAAAAAACAAACAAATTCTAATGGTTTTCTGATAATTACTTAATGAATTGTTACACCTAATCAGATTTTAATGTATTATAAATGTTTCATTACCGAAAAAAGTAAAAATATGCGACAACTCTTGTTGACTGCCCGGTCGATTTAGCTGCTGTGGGCGTATGTTTCGTTGCCTGGCAACCTATCTTTTTTAAGAGTATATATGAAATGTTTTCAAAACGATCCATTAAGAATTTGCAGCCTGTAG
Source organism: Patella vulgata (assembly GCF_932274485.2). Lineage (NCBI taxonomy): Eukaryota > Metazoa > Mollusca > Gastropoda > Patellidae > Patella > Patella vulgata. Next base: position 33,227,460 of record NC_065882.2, read on the forward strand.
GCAAAACTTACAGACACACAGAAAAAATAAGTGTGGCTCTGACCCTGAGGGATGGTTATGCACTAAAAACAATAGGAAACATCCTTAGGGTATAAGGAATAAGTATGCAAAGTTTCAAGACCATGTGTTAGGAATTGCGGCCTTTAGTTTTAAGGTGTCCAGTGATAGTGTAACAACATTACTGTACTTCAACTCTCTAAGCAGTCAAAACAAGTTTTCCCCTGTTTTTGAAAGCAAAATTAAATTGAAACTAGAACTGCGATGCAGTAATGACGGGTTTCACCGGTGCTCCGTTATCCTCGAACATATGTCACTTCCGGTACCGATGAAACCATCAGTTCAAATATCATCACTGATAAAAGCACTCTTGAATACACTCTATACGTTGACAAAACGTACAGATTGTATCCCCCACTTATGTTTCGCTTAACAATGAAAGGTGCCGTGTTCAATTTTCGATCCCTTTGTTCTGCTACTCCTGAAATTTGGGACTATTGTAAAATCGTTCTATGTATAACCCTACCGATAGGCCTCTCTGTAGAAGAAGTTCCAAAAAAAGAATTATGTTGACTTTTCGAGAAATAGGCCTCTAAAAATGCTCCAAATCGTAAATATACGACGTTTTATGATTTTCGATCTCTTTTTTCGGCTACTACTGTACGATACTACTGGAACCGGTTAACAATTTTCGATCCCTTTGTTCCGCTACTCCTGAGGTTTGAAGTTTGATTTTCTATCGGAAAAGTGGTGTGCAGCTACTGCTTAAAGCTATTTCGAAATTTGTGCGCATAGCGGAAATGTGTCAAATCTTTAACGTGCACGAAAATTGAAAATCGGCCATTATTCTCTTAATTCTCAATGGATTCTTTAGATATTTATATTTTTGGATAGCTGGAGACATTTCTGAGCAAATAGCAGTTCAAAACTGTGGAATTTTGAAACTTTGTCGCTCTCATTTTTTTGGTAAATAATGGAAAATTTTCAAAATTTTCTAAAATTTTTATTTTTTGGAATTTTGAAATTTCAGTTATATTTTTGGATAGCTGACATCAATCCGATTCCAACAATATAAGTTTTGTTCTGAAATGTTAATTTTTGGAATTTTGAAATTTCAGTTATATTTTTGGATAGCTGACATCAATCCGATTCTGAAATGTTAACTTTGATTTTTCACTTTTTTTCGCATTTTGGTCAAATCGTTTTTTTAAAACGGCTCCAACGATTTTTCTGAAACTTCAGATATATGAAGTCGAAGGACCAAACCAGTCCATGAACTATAAATGAAAATCCTCTAATCACCGGAAGTAGTCAAGAAAGGTATCCAAACTTTGACAAAATTGTGAAAAATGGGTGTCTGTGCGAAAAATGCGATATATCAATTGTGTTCTTGTCGATTAGTTAAAGTTTTATAGCGTTTAATAGCCAATTGAATTGTCTATCGGATGGTACTAAAGCGGCATGTTTCTATCAAAAATTTAAAAAGTTATGTGACTTTGAAAAGTAACGCTTTTTACGATTTCGAGCAACTTTGTACGCATGTTTCTCGGAAAGTCTCCCAACGATTTTTTAAAAACTTTCTCAATCGAGAGCCTAATGGGTACTCTGTTTTGTGAAACCACTGTATCATTTTTTGAAATGTCAGGGGTAGCCGAAAAAAGAGATCGAAAATCGAAAACGTCGTATTTTTACGATTTGGAGCATTTTTAGAGGTCTATTTCTCGAAAAGTCAACATAATTCTTTTTTGGAACTTCTTCCACAGAGAGGCCTATCGGTAGTGCTATACATAAAACGATTGTACAATAGTCCCAAATTTCAGGAGTAGCAGAACAAAGGGATCGAAAATTGAACACGGCACCTTTCATTGTTAAGCGAAACATAAGTGGGGGATACAATCTGTACGTTTTGTCAACAATAGAGTCTATTCAAGAGTGCTTTTATCAGTGATGATGTTTGAACTGAAATTATTTCAACTATGAGTGTTTTCTTCTTTCCAAAATATGGGTTTAGTGACCCTGTAACAGAAATAGTTGATTGCTGTGTGTAATAATTAGCCTTTGAATTAATATTGTTGCTTCTGTGTCAAAATTATCTTATACCGGTAATCATCTGGACAGAAATCGACGGCTCCGGCTGTTTATAAGAAAGTCCAATTTATTTAGCGTTTGCAGTAGTATCGTACAGTGGTATCGAATATTGCGCCTGTAATAAAAGGCATGACGTTGTTTGAGCATGGACTCTATCTGTAATTAATATTAAATTTTAATTAGTGACGTCAAATCTTTAATGTGCACGAAACCAGAAAATTGGCGATATTGCATTGAATATTCAATCAATTTTTGAACCAGTTACATATTTGAGTAGCTGACATGAACGCGATTCCAAAGTCTCGTGTACACATTGGTGTGACCGTAAAAGATCCCTTGACGGTTGGAATTCTATATAAAAGAAGACTAACGCCGCTGTACGAGCATGTTTAGAGATGCCGCTTACGCATAGGGGTCTTTAGCAGTTGGGGGAAACGGGAGATAACCCACGGGGTTCGACAGGCTTGTCACGTTCAACCGGGGAATCGAAACCTAGCCAGTTGACTCAATGACAGACCGTATGATTACAGCGCAGTCCCAAAGGCTGTAGCCTACCGTGCAATTCCAGCCAGCATAATGTATCTATATAAGAAACATTTATTCCTACTGGCGATTTACAAATATTGCATGAAGAAATTCAAATCATAAGAACATAAACACGACTAATGCACAGTATCATATTGATTATAAAAGTATAATGTATATATTGGTTATACTATACTATTCAAAAAAAGTAGGGGATATTTGATTTTTAAGTGTTATTAAAGTCACCTAATGAAACTGACGAAGAAACAAATGACAAAATGAAATGAAGTTCACATTCATCGATTTATTCCAAATGATCGTTAGACTAAGTAAGGCACAGACTGACCATTATAAGGGTAAAATGATACCCGGGGTCAAACAGCAAAGTTACCACAGCATCACAACCAAGTCAGTAACGGGTAAATCCTCCTCTGTTTGCCAAACAAGCATTGATCCGACGTGGCATACTCCTAATGAGACGTCTAAGGTCATTTTGGTCCAGATTGTCCCATTCCTGTTGCAACGCAGCAGCAAGTTCTTGGACATTGGCAGGACGTTGTTGACGTTGACGTAACCTCTGTCCAAGCATGTCCCAGACATGCTCGATGGGGGAGAGGTCGGGACTCAGTGCTGGCCAAGGTAATGTGGTGATGTTCTGTTGTTGGAGGTAACCTGTAACGATCCTGGCCCTGTGACATCTTGCGTTGTCATCCTGGAAGATAAAATGGCGGCCATGACGTCGTGCGAACGGCACAACATGGACTGCCAAGATGTTGTCCCGGTAGTACTGGCCTGTAACACGCCCTGCAACAACATGTAAAGCCGTTCTTCCAGCAACAGTGATGCCTCCCCACACCATAACAGAACCACCCCCAAATCGATCATGTCTGATGACGTTAACGTCTTGGAAGCGCTCCTTTTGACGACGCCACACCCTCCTACGTCTGTCCAAAAAATCAACAGTGAACCTTGACTCATCTGAAAATATCACATTGCTCCAGCGTCGATTATCCCAGTGTTGACGATCCCTACACCAACGACGTCTTGCCTGAATGTGATGATCTCTCAAACAAGGGATCACGCGAGGACGTCGGGCGCGAAGGTGACCCCTATGCAGTCGATTCCGAATCGTCTGGCCACTCACACTCACACCAGTGTCTGTTTGAAGACGAGCGCTGATCTGATTTGCTGTGATGACACGATTTCTCAAGGCCAAGGTACGGATAAATCGATCCTGGGCTTGAGTTGTCGCCCTTGGTCGACCTGATCGTGGTCTTTCCTGTACAGATTGTGTATCACGGTATCTGGACCATAGCCTGCTTATGACAGACTGAGAAACATTCATCGTCGCGCCACAACCGCCTGTGTTGTGCCGATCTGTAGCATGCCAAGGGCACGTAACCTTTCATTTTGGGTAAACCGACGCATATCAAAATTTGTTTTCTGGTCACTAAAACAATTAAACTGATGTTTCCACCCTGGAATTCAATGCCACAATGACTGTAACATTCAAAGTCAGAGTCGTGCAAATCTTGGGTTGGACCCCCATGATGATCCCAAGCATCACCTGCATTCCATGCGGTAGCTATTGGTGCGTTTGGGCGTCACATGTAACTGGAAATGTTTCTTCTGTTAGGTTCTATAGTGACTTTTTTCGTAGTCATTTGCATATTTTAGTATTATGCCCCCAAAATCAAATATCCCCTACTTTTTTTGAATAGTATATATATGTCACAAAACAACAATCATTAGATAATAATAATTATTTACTAATTATATAAATCATTTAAGAGGTAGGAGTTATCCATTGTTTAATTTAACAGTAATATAATTACCCTGGTTAGAGAGAGAGAGAGAGAGAAATGAGGTTTAACATCCACTCGACACAAACTAGGTCATTTCGGGACTAACATATGGTTTAATTTTATTTCTATAATTCCCTTGCGCGTAGGGGTCTTTGTTGGTGGGAGGAAACCGGAGGACCCGGAGAAAACCCCGAGGTTGGACAGGCGACCCTTTAGCAGTGGGTGGAAACCACGCCAGTCGACTCAATGACAGACTTTATGATACAACGCGCTCACGCTAACCACTCAGCCATCCAACCCCCCACCCTGGTTAGAAAGGTATGAACAATTAGAGAGAGAGAGAAATGGGGTTTAACGTCCACTTGACATAAACTAGGTCATTTCGGGACTAACATATGGTTTAATTTTATTTCAATAATTCCCTGGCGCGCGTGTTACCCCCCCCCCCCCCCATGTTTTTGTCCCATTCGGAAAACTGTTTTTTGTTGTTTTTTTTATTCCATTTACAATTCGTGTAGATCTCTGAAACTAACAGATAGTGTTCTGAATATTAGTTTTCCCTTGTTTTTAACAATTATTACTTATAACTATTGCGAAAGTTGTGGACAGACCGTAAGTTGTGTAAATCTTTAACGTGCACGAAAATTGAAAACCGGCCCTAATTATGTGAATTCCCAACCGATTTTCGAAAAAGTTATATTTTTGTACAGCTTGGGATATTGCGGATGCGATAACGACCGAATTGAAATACCATGTCGGTCTCATTTTTTCTTCAAAATTTGAAAATTTACTAAAATTGTTATTTCTTGGAATTTTGAGTTTTCGCTTACATATTTGGATTGGCGGCGTCTGTTCGATTCTACCGATCTAGGATTATCATGATGTGAATTGTTCAACTCTATTTTTCAATAACTTCTCTATCGCAATGCGAATACGAAGAACGTGTCAATGTCTGAGTTATGTTAGTGTATTAGGGGTTTTTTTTGGGGGGTGTGGGGGAGTGGTGAGGAAAGTCTTTTGTCATGCATCTGGCGATCGTGTGACGCCTTGGCACGGTGAAAGCCTTCAGTCTTGCAAGCAAGTCTAGTATTATTTGGCTTTCAGACTTTGTCTGAAAGACTATTGTTTTTAATAAAATTATTATTATTATTATTTTTTACCGCTGCAGTGCATAAAAATTAAAAAACGGCCGTAGCTTCGTCAATTCTGTACCTATTTTCATACAAATGACATTTTCAGAAACCCTGAGTCTTTTCTCGGACGATAGCAGTTGAAAATTTCGAAATTTCGAAACTTCGTCGCTGACTTTTAGCGTTCGAAAAATGAAAAATTTTGTTTAAAACACAATTTTTGTTATTTTTCAAAATTTTCAATGGATTAAACGAATTAAACTTTCGTTGAGTGGCCCGAGGAATGGACTGTCGAATGATGCCCAATTTATACGGATACTGTTACCAAGCAGCGAATTAGACAAGCAGAAATTCAAGTATTTTCTGATTTGGAACGTTTTTGGACGCCTGTATCTCGAAATCTTAACCGCAACTTTTTTTTTAACTTTCTCTATCGATTTCTCAGGGTCATTTTATCTGATCAGATAATGTAATATATCATTACAGAGCCCTGCCGCTATTTAATTGCCCAAACTGGTTATTAAAACTATTCCGACAATAATCTCCATACCGGAAGTATTCAAAAAATGTAAAAAAAAAGGTTAAAAAATTGTCGCTCTTGCGAAAAGCTGGATTTCTCGGTCAGATATTACAGTAACAGAACACATTTTTTATGGGAAACAATCACTGGTTTTATTCTAATAGCACGACATTTCGACAAGTATCCTCTTATCGTTATCAAGCACAATGACATTTAGTTCGTTCGTTCGTTTCTGGGGTTTTACGTCCACTTCCACCTAAGGTGATATCGTAGACAAGGATGTTTCCTAGGAAACTTACTGGAGGAAGCCGTATGGATTAAGCTTTGGTCCAGTTTAATTTGAGACATAGTGTCTTAGCAGGGAATGCCCAAGTTAAAAATCTCATCGAAAGGAGCGGAGAAAGTTTTGGGGTAGAAAAGGGGTGGCGAGCGGGCGCAGTCTGGTCCGCTTGGCCATAAATGTTTCGATCGTTGTTTTGGGTGGGTAGGGGTAGGTAGGACTGTCAACCGGGCCCAAGGGCCCCGCCGCCTGTCCGACCTAGGTTCAGGGGTGCAGCGATGCCTCCGGACCAGAACCAAGACAAAAAACGGCCCCCCACAGGATACCCGACATCCCTTCACTTAGGGACGTCCGACTAGCAGTAGCCCTCGGGATGATCACTTATGGATCCCGTCCGTTGGGTCTTGGGGTGGGCCCCCAAATCTTCACAGAGTAGAACACTCTTTTCGTCTCTGCGGGGTCACATCATCATATCAATGATACCGATCTCACACACGAATTCGTAGATTAACTCATAGATTTCGTGTTTGCTTACTTTTGGAAAAAGTAAGTTCGGAACACTGAGAGCCGTGTTAAGGGAACTCAGTTTATCCGTGAGAGGTTTCCTTTCAGCTGAGAGACGAGCACAGTCTACTATAATATGGGTAGGAGACACGTCTGAGCCACAGCTGCACCTTATAGGCTTAAATGTGCGATATCTGAGTGTTTCTTTCACCTTCAGCTTTGTTATTAACCGGCAGATTTTCCTGCTGGGATGATTTACTGATAACTTAGCCTTTAAGGACTCATCGGATCTGAATCTAAAGGTGTCGAGTTCCACGAGGGAGTTTTCCCATTCAGAGCTGACGCGTAACTCGACCATGCTTTTAAATTCGTTGATGCTATAAGGGAGCTCGACGCTAGGTTTCTCCAATTGTGACCCCTTTAGGGCGAGCCTGTCCGCCTCTTCGTTCCCCTTAAGGTAGATATGCGACGGGACCCATGTCAATACTATCTGGTTGCCCTTTGCCAGAGACTTTTCGTACGCTAGGTAGATCTGGGTCAGCAGTTCGGGACGGGCGTCCGACCTCTGATTTCTTATGGATTCCAGACTACTCAGTGAGTCGCTGATGACAACATAGTTTGAATTTCTTTGGCTGGATATCCACACTACGGCTTCTTTGATCGCATACATTTCCGAGGTGTACACAGAGCACATATTTGGTAGTCTATTTGCTACCTGTAACTCTTTCCCCGGGATATAAATCCCGAAGCCCGTCGTACCGTTCTCGGGGTTGTGCGATCCGTCCGTTTAAATGTGAGTCCATTTTGACCAATTATCCTCAATATGAGCTAAAGAGAGATGCTTGGCCGCCAATGGGTTATTCCCTTTGTCTACCCTCAGGACGAGGGTGGTATCTACCGGGGGTACTGGGAGGGTCCAGGGGGCCCTGATCGTATCCTCTATACCATTAATGGTGAGCTTATCGAGACCGTAGTCCCTAACCATTTCGCCGACTGCCTGGCCGTATGACTTCTTGGTGGGGTCCCTGACTCTTTTGAACCTCGAGATTTCGTTAAAGGCTGGACACCTTTCACCCAATCGGCTTAGTTTGGCCCAATGCCCCAGGGTCAGTTTCTTTCTTCGGAGTGACAGAGGGAGTTCGCCGACATCCTGTAGTAACGACTCGCGCTTGGCACCTAAGCCACAGCCTGTGGCAATACAAATGGCTTTGTATTGTATCGTGTCCAACTGGCTTAGTGTAACGGGTCTTGCATTTAAGAAAGCCATGCAGCCGTAATCTAATACAGGACGTATTAGAGAACGGTAGATCATCATGAGGGCAACTCGGTTTGCTCCCCATTCACGTCCCGTTATTTTCCTCATAAGGTTCAGGATGCGCTGAGTACTTGTTACCACATATTTGATGTGCGGTCGCCATGTCACTTTCCTATCAAAGATTACACCAAGGAACTTGGTTTCGTCTTTGAATTCTATGTACTGACCATTGAGCTGCAGGGACATCCAGGAGACCTCGGGATCCCTGCATACTAGCATACCTACAGTTTTCGGTGACGAGATCTGAAATCCCCAATCATTTGCCCAAGAGGTGAATCCGTCCAAGGCTCCTTGCATACGTTTTTGCACCTGCGAATATAGACTACCCTTGGTCCACAGGGTGCTATCGTCCGCAAACGTAGCAAGCGAAATATCTTTTCCGAGATATTCTTTGATATCATTCACCATAATATTGAACAATGTTGGGCTTATAACGGAACCCTGGGGAGTTCCGTTATCCAGTCCGGTCTCTTTACTGAGGTATTTGCCGATTGTAACCCTGATTTGTCTGTCTGAGACAAAACTCTTGATCCAGTTGTACATGTTACCATGCACGCCTACCAAGGACAGTTTGTGTAACAGTCCTTCTGTCCAGACAAGATCGAAGGCCTTTGACAGATCAACAAAGATGACACAGAGGTAGGATCCGCCTCTCGTGGCTGTCACCATGGCTGACATTTAGTAAACTTGGATTTAATATATAAGAGTTCATGATGAAGCCATTTACAAAAATTAAATAATAATAACATTAAGAAGTAAAAGATTAAGCAAAAACAACACAATATAATAGACCCACGGTCCAACCAAAGGATAATGTTGACTAACAATGAATGCCTTCAAAGGGAGCCATTGGGTGAAACCATATTGCAGTTAATGAGGTGATCAAGATGAGACCATTCACCAAGAAATACAAACACAACATAACCCTACATCCATTGTCTAAATAAACATGAAAAATATATGCGTACTAATTAAGCAATCCAGGAAATAAATGATGTTAAACAAATGTAAACCATAACAAAATATGAAAAAAATAATAAATAATAGGGATAAATAAGCAATATGAGGTGATTAAACATGTATAGGTTGGCAGGCTGATTGTGAGAAACCAGTAGAGTGATATATAAAGTAATGTAGACAGTTTGTAATATTGAGGTAACGACGTAAAGTAAAGCCGCTGAGTTGAGGAATAAGAACCCTTTAAGTGGTATTATTTATCCTGATAACGTGATCATATGCCCTTGAAATGTGAAGCCCTGCGTCCCTGTTCAGTTCTGGTGAGTATCTTCTAATGTTAATTGCTTCTAGGATTTTCCTGGTTTTCTTGTTCTGTTGGTTGGATGTAAGAATCTGCACATCGTTCCATTCAACTCTATGCTGCGGGTGGTTTCGAAGATGCTCTGCTATGGCTGAGTTGTTGGTAGCAGCTTTGGATCTGTGTTCCGATATTCGTTTATCTAGGGGTCGTTTACTTTCGCCAATGTATGAGAAATCACAAGAGCAGTTGACTTGGTAGACGACTCCCTTAGGCTGAATAGGTAGGCTTGGCTTTAGTTTGCCATTCGCTTTCAGTATCTGTTTTAATGTGGTAGGGACAGAGAATGTGGTATCAATGTTGGACTTCTTGAGTAGGTTGCTGACTTGGTATGATAGGTTGCCATAAAATGGTAAAATTATTCTAATCATCTCTTTGGGCGTTTTTTGTTGGCTTTTTTTGATGTTTTTTGTTGTTTCTTTGATTTGTTTCATGACTAGTTCTGGAGGGTAGTTGTTCAAGTTGCAAAACACATGACGTAGATGTTCCAATTCATCCTGCAGGAATTCGGGTTCACTAATGCTTATAGCTCTGCGTGTTAGGGTTGATATCAGGGCTTTTTTGATGTAGTGGGGGGTGGCTAGAGTTGTAATTAATATACTGATCTGTATGGGTTGGTTTCCGATATATTTTGGTTTTCAATTGATTGTTAACTTTCACAACTTGAACATCTAAAAATGCTAGTGCTTCATCTTTTTCGGTCTCAATGGTGAATTTAATTCTGGGATGCTGTTTATTCAGGTGATCTAATAGGGTCATTGGTTCATCTTTTTCTTCCAGTACCACAAACGTATCGTCGACCTTGCGCAACCACGTAATTGGAGTAACAGGTGAGGTTCTAAGCGCGCGTTCTTCGAAGTCAGTCATGAAAATTTCAGAAATTAAAGGTGAAAGGGGGCTGCCCATAGGTAAACCACTAACTTGCTTGTATAGGTCATCCCCCCAGGTAAAGTATGTGGAATCAAGGCACATGGTGGCTAATTCGATGATATTATCAGTATATAATTTTGTTTCCAAGGGTACTTCAAGGTCGTTTATTCGGGAGCGGAGGGCTTCAATAGCTTCTTGGCGTGGTACATTGGTAAAGAGAGTTGGGTTGTGTCTGATTTCTTGGTAGTAGGCTTACATTTAATTAGTTCATCAAACTTTTTAAGGTGACGTTGTTTAATTCTTCCTTCTCTAGCTTGGTTGGTAGAAGTTTGAGCCTTGCGGATGGAAGCAAAGTCTTCATCTGTGACTAGGTTGTTGAGTTCCACATGTAACTCTTCTATTTGTCCTAATAGTCGGTGTTTGGTGTTTGGTGTTCCGGTGATGCTGTATTCTTTCACGGACTAAGGATTTACTGGCTTGTAGAAGGATCTTATGAGCAGCATTCGAATTAACTGGACCCTTAAGTTTTAACCCTTGTGGCACAGTGTCACTGTCTCTGCATCTCATGAGGAAAGTTAAATTATTACACACTCTTATATATTTGTCTTCAAGTTTACTAATCTGACGAACACAGATATTACAGGACCAAAAGAAGTAAAGTGTCTTTGGATAGCCCCATTAATGGACTATTATATGGCATCTCAATGGTACGATTTCGATGGTTAGAAAATAAATTGTGGTACGCCGAAAATCTAGTATTTTCCGTTTTTGCAGCCTTTTTAGACGTTTTTTTCTCGAAAACGACAACTCCGATTTTTCTGAAACTTTTTTAACGCAGAATTCTATGGGTGGGCTATGGCGTGAGTCCAACAATAAAAGCATTGAAATAACATAAGTTGTCCAAAAAGAGCCTCAATCTTGGAAAAAAGTTGAAAAATCCTTACATTACTGAAAATGATCTTCTAATTTTCTTTCTTTGGAAAACAGCTGAATGAATTATTCTGAAACTTCTTGTACAGAAGGTAAGGTAACCAAACAACTTGTTAAAGCTATCCCGACAATGATCCATAAAACGGAAGTAGTCGAAAAATTTTCGGATATTTTGAGAGAAAAAAAAACGTAAAAATAAAAAAAAAATGGAGATCTTGCGAAAAAAGTGGTTAATACGCCAGATTTCACCGAATCAAAGCAACTAAAGTGTCATTGGATAGTTCGAACAATGGACAATCTTATGAGATCTAAATGGTAAAAATTCGCGGGTTAGGCAATATATAATGGAACGCTGAAAATCTATTATTTTCCTTTTTGGAGCCTATTCAGACGCTTTTATTTCGAAAATATAGTATAAACGGTCCAAAAGGGCCACAATCTTTGAAAAGAAGTCGAAAAATCGTTATATCTGTAAATCTGCTTCTAATGGTATAAGGGAGGTAAAAGTGTCCAATGGATCTTTCTGAAACTTCTGGTACAGGAAATTAAGTTCCCATACCACTTGTTAAATCTATCCCGATAATGATCCGTAAACAGGAAGTAGTCAAATAAATATTCGAGAGGCTAATGGGTACTCTGTTTTGTGAAACCACTGTATCATTTTTTGAAATGTCAGGGGTAGCCGAAAAAAGAGATCGAAAATCGAAAACGTCGTATTTTTACGATTTGGAGCATTTTTAGAGGCCTATTTCTCGAAAAGTCAAAATAATTATTTTTTGGAAATTCTTCTACAGAAAGGCCTATCGGTAGTGTTATACATAAAACGATTGTACAATAGTCCCAAATTTCAGGAGTAGGAGAACAAAGGGATCGAAAATTGTTAAGCGAAACATAAGTAGGGGATACAATCTGTACGTTTTGTCAACGTATCGAGTCTATTCAAGAGTGCTTTTATCAGTGATGATGTTTGAACTGAAATTATTTCAACTATGAGTGTTTTCTTCTATCCAAAATATGGGTTTAGTGACCCTGTAACAGAAATAGTTGATTGCTGTGTGTAGTAATTAGCCTTTGAATTAATGTTGTTGCTTCTGTGTCAAAATTATCTTATACCGGTAATCTTCTGGACAGAAATCGACGTCTCGCGCTGTTTATAAGAAAGTCCAATTTATTATACGTTTGCAGTAGTATTGTACATAGGTATCGAATATTGCACCTGTGTTAAAGGGCATGTCGTTGTTTGAGCATTTACTCTATCTGTAATTAATATTAAATTTTTATTAGTGACGTCAAATCTTTAACGTGCACGAAACCAGAAAATTGGCGATATTTCATTGAATATTCAATCAATTTTTGAACCAGTTACATATTTGAGTAGCTGACATGAACGCGATTCCGAAGTCCCGTGTACACATTGGTGTGACCGGAAAAGATCCCTTGGCGGTTGGAATTCTATATAAAAGAAGACTAGAGCCGCTGTACGAGCATGTTTAGAGAGATCATTCCGGGACTAACATGGTTTATTTCTTTTTATTTCAATAATTCGCTTGCAAAAAGAATTAGTAAAATAGGTCTCATAGTCCACAGAGTTATTGGTATGTAGGTCAGTATCTTCGTTCGTAAAATTCGGTGGTTTCGGATTCGTAAAACGTTTTGAAAATATATTTAAGCAAAAGCTGCCACCCAATTTTGAGGGGGGGGGGGGGTAGGTCAAAGTCTCAGAAAGATCCCACGGTTAGATTCCGAGAAATCCGATTTGCAGAATCGAGATTCTACTGGGTAGTGTATTGTGTGAAACCCTTGTACAATTTTTCTAATTGTCATGGGTAGCCGAAAAAAGAGATCGAAAATTGAAAACAGCGTATTTTTACGAGTTGGAGCATGTTTAGGGGTCAATATCTGAGTTATGCTAGAGTGTGGTTTTTTTTTTGGAGGGGGGGGGGGGAGTGGTGGGGATAGTCTTTTGTCATATATCTGGCGATCGTGTGACGCCTTTGCGACCGTGAAAGCCTTCAGCATTTTTTTTTTTGTGTACTTTCTGCAAATCGGATTTCTCGGAATCTAACCGTGGGATCTTTCTGAAACTTTGACCTACCCCCCCCCCCCTAAAAATTGGGTGGCAGCTTTTGCTTAAATATGTTTTCAAAACGTTTTACGAATCCGAAACCACCAAATTTTACGAACGAAGATACTGACCTACATACCAATAACTCTGTGGACTATGAGACCTATTTTACTAATTCTTTTTGCGAGCGAATTATTGAAATAAAAAGAAATAAACCATGTTAGTCCCGAAATGATCTCTCTAAACATGCTCGTACAGCGGCTCTAGTCTTCTTTTATATAGAATTCCAACCGCCAAGGGATCTTTTACGGTCACACCAATGTGTACACGGGACTTCGGAATCGCGTTCATGTCAGCTACTCAAATATGTAACTGGTTCAAAAATTGATTAAATATTCAATGAAATATCGCCAATTTTCTGGTTTCGTGCACCTTAAAGATTTGACGTCACTAATAAAAATTTAATTTTAATTAGAGATAGAGTCCATGCTCAAACAACGTCATGCCTTTTATCACAGGTGCAATATTCGATACCACTGTACGATACTACTGCAAACGCTAAATAAATTGAACTTTCTTATTAACAGCGCGAGCCGTCGATTTCTGTCCAGATGATTACCGGTATAAGATAATTTTGACAAAGAAGCAACAATATTAATTCAAAGGCTAATTATTACACACAGCAATCAACTATTTCTGTTACAGGGTCACTAAACCCATATTTTGGAAAGAAGACAACACTCATAGTTGAAATAATTTCAGTTCAATAATTATCAACCTCAATTTTCCTTTATATACTATTCAAAAAAAGTAGGGGATATTTGATTTTGGGGGCATAATACTAAAATATGCAAATGACTACGAAAAAAGTCACAATAGAACCTAACAGAAGAAACATTTCCAGTTACATGTGACGCCCAAACGCACCAATAGCTACCGCATGGAATGCAGGTGATGCTTGGGATCATCATGGGGGTCCAACCCAAGATTTGCACGACTCTGACTTTGAATGTTACAGTCATTGTGGCATTGAATTCCAGGGTGGAAACATCAGTTTAATTGTTTTAGTGACCAGAAAACAAATTTTGATATGCGTCGGCTTACCCAAAATGAAAGGTTACGTGCCCTTGGCATGCTACAGATCGGCACAACACAGGCGGTTGTGGCGCGGACGATGAATGTTTCTCAGTCTGTCATAAGCAGGCTATGGTCCAGATACCGTGATACACAATCTGTACAGGACAGACCACGCTCAGGTTGACCAAGGGCGACAACTCAAGCCCAGGATCGATTTATCCGTACCTTGGCCTTGAGAAATCGTGTCATCACAGCAAATCAGATCAGGATCGATTTATCCGTACCTTGGCCTTGAGAAATCGTGTCATCACAGCAAATCAGATCAGCGCTCGTCTTCAAACAGACACTGGTGTGAGAGTGAGTGGCCAGACGATTCAGAATCGACTGCATATGGGTCACCTTCGCGCCCGACGTCCTCGCGTGATCCCTTGTTTGAGAGATCATCACATTCAGGCAAGACGTCGTTGGTGTAGGGATCGTCAACACTGGGATAATCGACGCTGGAGCAATGTGATGTTTTCAGATGAGTCAAGGTTCACTGTTGATTTTTTGGACAGACATAGGAGGGTGTGGCGTCGTCGAAACGAGCGCTTCCAAGACGTTAACGTCATCAGACATGATCGATTTGGGGGTGGTTCTGTTATGGTGTGGGGAGGCATCACTGTTGCTGGAAGAACGGCTTTACATGTTGTTGCAGGGCGTGTTACAGGCCAGTACTACCGGGACAACATCTTGGCAGTCCATGTTGTGCCGTTCGCACGACGTCATGGCCGCCGTTTCATCTTCCAGGATGACAACGCAAGATGTCACAGGGCCAGGATCGTTACAGGTTACCTCCAACAACAGAACATCACCACATTACCTTGGCCAGCACTGAGTCCCGACCTCTCCCCCATCGAGCATGTCTGGGACATGCTTGGACAGAGGTTACGTCAACGTCAACAACGTCCTGCCAATGTCCAAGAACTTGCTGCTGCGTTGCAACAGGAATGGGACAATCTGGACCAAAATGACCTTAGACGTCTCATTAGGAGTATGCCACGTCGGATCAATGCTTGTTTGGCAAACAGAGGAGGATTTACCCGTTACTGACTTGGTTGTGATGCTGTGGTAACTTTGCTGTTTGACCCCGGGTATCATTTTACCCTTATAATGGTCAGTCTGTGCCTTACTTAGTCTAACGATCATTGATCAAATCGATGAATGTGAACTTCATTTCATTTTGTCATTTGTTTCTTCGTCAGTTTCATTAGGTGACTTTAATAACACTTAAAAATCAAATATCCCCTACTTTTTTTGAATAGTATATTAAACAAAAGGGGCGACTTTCTTATAAATAGCTGCAGCAGGGAGCTTTATTTTAAATGGTATAAAGAGATGACGTCATGTACACAAAAAAACTGGGATATTAATTTCAGGAGCAACTGTTTTTTACTGATATGAAATATTTTCACTCTAGAAGCACCAGTGCCAGATATTGGTTAACAGTAGAACACCCTTAGTTCAAATATTGCCACTTAGAAAAATAGCTCTCCATATTATACGTATGCAGAACGTTCCGATTATGACCCTATCGGACTTTTGTCGATATACAGTGCCATTTGTTTGGCCACTCTTGATACTTTTGACCGTTGTACAGTGGTTTCATACAGGGGGGGGGGGGGGGAGGGTTAACACGCGCGCGCGCTGTATCATAAAGTCTGTCATTGAGTCGACTGGCGTGGTTTCGAATTCTCGGTTGTACGTGACAAGGAGTAGGGTCGCCTGTCCAACCTCGTGGGTTTTCTCCGGGTCCTCCGGTTTCCTCCCACCAACAAAGACCCCTATGCGCAAGGGAATTATTGAAATAAAATTACACCATATGTTAGTCTCGAAATGATCTAGTTTATGTCAAGTGGACGTTAAACCCCATTTCTCTCTCTCTCTCTCTAATTGTTCAAAGCTTTCTAACCAGGGTGGGGGGTTGAATGGCTGAGTGGTTAAAGTGAGCGCGCTGTATCATAAAGTCTGTCATTGAGTCGACTGGCGTGGTTTCGAATCCCAGGTTGTACGTGACAAGGAGTAGGGTCGCCTGTCCAACCTCGTTGGTTTTCTCCGGGGGCTCCGGTTTCCTCCCACTGCTAAAGACCCCTACGCGGAAGCGAATTATAGAAATAAAATTAAACCATATGTTAGTCCCGAAATGACCTAGTTTGTGTCGAGTGGACGTTAGACCCCATTTCTCTCTCTATCTCTCTAATCAGGGTAATTATATAACTGTTAAATTAAATAATGGATAACTCCTACCTCCTAAATGATTTATATAATTAGTAAATAATTATTATTATCTAATGATTGTTGTTTTGTGACATATATAGTATAACCAATATATACATTATACTTTTATAATCAATATGATACTGTGCATTAGTCGTGTTTATGTTCTTATGATTTGAATTTCTTCATTCAATATTTGTAAATCGCCAGTAGGAATAAATGTTTCTCATATAGATACATTATGCTGGCTGGAATTTGCACGGTAAGCTACAGCCTTTGGGACTGCGCTGTATCATACGGTCTGTCATTGAGTCAACTGGCTAGGTTTCGATTCCCCGGTTGAACGTGTTAAGCCTGTCCAACCCCGTGGGTTATCTCTGGTTTCCTCCAACTGCTAAAGACCCCTACGCGCAAGCGAATTATTGAAATAAAAAAAAGTAAACCATATGTTAGTCCCGAAATGATCTCTAAACATGCTCGTACAGCGGCGCTAGTCTTCTTTTATATAGAATTCCAACCGCCAAGGGATCTTTTACGGTCACACCAATGTGTACACGAGACTTCGGAATCGCGTTCATGTCAGCTACTCAAATGTGTAACTGGTTCAAAAATTGATTGAATATTCAATGAAATATCGCCAATTTTCTGGTTTCGTGCACGTTAAAGATTTGACGTCACTAATTAAAATTTAATATTAATTACAGATAGAGTCCATGCTCAAACAACGTCATGCCTTTTATCACAGGTGCAATATTCGATACCACTGTACGATACTACTGCAAACGCTTAATAAATTGGACTTTGTTATAAACAGCGCGAGCCGTCGATTTCTGTCCAGATGATTATCGGTGTAAGATAATTTTGACACAGAAGCAACAATATTAATTCAAAGGCTAATTATTACACAAAGCAATCAACTATTTCTGTTACAGGGTCACTAAACCCATATTTTGGAAAGAAGAAAACACTCATAGTTGAAATAATTTCAGTTCAAATATCATCACTCTTGAATAGGCTCTATACGTTGACAAAACGTACAGATTGTATCCCCCACTTATGTTTCGCCTAACAATGAAAGGTGCCGTGTTCAATTTTCGATCCCTTTGTTCTGCTACTCCTGAAATTTGGGACTATTGTACAATCGTTTTATGTATAACCCTACCGATAGGCCTCTCTCTAGAAGAAGTTCCAAAAAAGAATTATGTTGACTTTTCGAGAAATAGGCCTCTAAAAAATGCTCCAAATCGTAAAAATACAACGTTTTCGATTTTCGATCTCTTTTTTCGGCTACCCCTGACATTTCAAAAAATGATACAGTGGTTTCACACAACAGAGTACCCATTTATCTCTCGATTGAGAAAGTTTTAAAAAAATCGTTGCGGGCGTTTCCGAGAAACATGCGTCTAAATTTGCTCGAAATCGCAAAATACCTTACTTTTCAAAGTCACATAACTTTTTTAGTTTTTGATATAAACTTGTCGCTGAAATACCATCTGATAGACAATTCAATTGGCCATTAAACGATACAAAACTTTAACTAAACGACAAGAACCCTGTTGATACATCGCATTTTCCGCACAGACACCCATTTTTCACAATTTTGTCAAAGTTTGGATACCTTTCTTGACTACTTCCGGTGATTAGGGGATTTTCATTTATAGTTCATGGACTGGTCTGGTCCTTCGACTTCATATTCCTGAAGTTTCAGAAAAATCGTTGGAGCCGTTTTAAAAAAATAAGAACTCTACGATTTGACCAAAATACGAAAAAAAGTGAAAAATCAAAGTCAATATTTCAGAAAAAAACTTATATTGTTGGAATCGGATTGATGTCAGCTATCCAAAAATATAACTGAAATTTCAAAATTCCTAAAAATTGAAAAATTTTGAAAATTTTCCATTTTTCACCAAAAAAATTAGAGCGACAAAGTTTCTAATTTCCACAGTTTTGAACTGCTATCTGCTCAGAAATGTCTCCAGCTATCCAAAAATGTAAATATCTGAAGAATCCATTGAGAATTAAGAGAATAATGACCGATTTTCAATTTTCGTGCACGTTAAAGATTTGACGCATTTCCGCTATGCGCACAAATTTCGAAATAGCTTTAAGCAGTAGCTGCACACCACTTTTCCGACAGAAAATCAAATTTCAAACCTCTATCTCTTATAGTTGCTGAGATCTAGCTTCCCCCAATAAAAAAAATAATAACTAGATCTGCATAGCAGATATCAAAGCTTTCATATAAACTTCAAAAGGGGTTATTAGAATCTATGAATCAACAACCACTCTGACGGAAGATATTCTCTGGGCTAAAAAATCTTTTTTCTCTCAGCTACGAGAGATACGTAGAATTAAACCGGCCCAGAGCCGACCGTGTTGATACGAAGCCGCTTATTTGACATTGACACATAACTGAAGGTGAATAGGCCTACCCGTCCAGTTAATACAATGGGCAATCTCACATCGGTCCACTAAAGAGAGGCACATGCTAGTCGCCCCCTACTTCCCCAAGACATTTAGTCCAAACCTTGACTCTCATACATATAAACCATTTGGTACTACATGTACATGTATTTCGTACTTATATCATATTAAACCCCTCGGCCGCCATGTTGAATCACACAGTATTTAACGTTCTATATCCTAACATCTTTATGAAATCAACGACAAATCTAAACTTGGGCACTCCAACCATTTTTATTTTTACATCATTCAGTTTTTTTTAAATAAGTAATTCTATCACAAATTATAGTGAAGACTGGACCACTAAACTAGTTACCCATCAGTTTTTCTTTGTGTTAATGCGTTCTACATTTTCAAAGCAATGATTCTTATAATGTGCGAGCCGCCATGACACCGGCGGATATTATAACTTCGATAGGCGAGAAACTTCAGGTAGCAGTTGGGTTTCATCAAATCATATAATTATGCGGTACGGCTTCACCTTTATTTCAATGGGAATTGGTTTATTATATGTGCAGTGCAGTTTTAGGTCAGTTTATGTGTAAATTAAGGGAGCTATACATAGGCCAGTAACCTTTTTGTAGTCATTTGACTAAAAAAAACTTGCGGAAAGGAACTCCGTAGGACAAGCCACTACTGTGGCAGGAGTAAGGCGGAAGACATCAGTAGTGGAACCATTTCTAAGTTAATCCCGAAGTGCGTTGCTATTGTAAGAATATATAAAATCGGGTTTCCGTTCCGCTTTTTTTTTGCTGTAGTTTGAGTAATGAGTTAGAGCGTATATTTTGTAGTCAAAAAATCATTGCAAATAGAAGACCTCATCCCCACCACCACCAACCTGTAATACACTAGCTAGCTTGTGTATTTCCATATTCCATTTCCGAGAGATAGATAGAGAACACGCAAAATATAAAGTGATTTTTCTTACAATCAGGGACCATAATTCATGAAGTTACGATTCGATATGCGCAAATATCGAAAGGAACTATATCTTTGGGTTATAAACATGCATGTCAAGTTTCATCAAAATCTTTCACTGTGAAAAACCGGGGCTAAGTCATCTGAAATCAAACAAATTTTACAATGTAGGTAGTGAAAACAAAATGTTATGTTAAGCGTTGTTCGAGGGTGGGGTGGGTGCATAAAATTCCAAATGCAAAGGGTTATTTTTCGTGCACGCCAATATGCACACAGGATTTCGATTTTTCGTCCTACCTAAAAAACTGCACGCAAAGTTAGTTGTCGGGCCTTCGGTCAAGAACCACAGACAAAGGGAGAGAATGGGGACCTCTGTTTTGCATACCATCCAAGCGACTAGGCACTAATCCTTGTACCATGGACGAGGGGACGGGCGTTTTTCGTCCCATCGAAACGACTAGACACAGATCCTTGCTAGGCCTTCCATACTTCACCACTGCCAACGGGGAACCACTTTGACCTCGGGTTTTCGTACCATCCAAACGACTAGACACTAATCCTTGCAAGGCCTTCCGTTCTGCAGCAAATGAGCCACGCTGGCCTCGTTTTGTCGTAACATACAAACGACTAGACAATGTTTCATAATTTAGTCATGTTCGCGTGGGTGGGTTGGCAGCAGAATTGATATGTACATGATAGTGACACGAGGAGGGGGGGGGGGGCGGGCTGTACACAAATCACACAAATCAGAGCTTTGTAATACACGCATATACTTGATATACTAAATACACAAATGGCTGAATTTCGAGACATTTCTGGCACTCTTTTATCACATAATGAGAACACTGCATTAATTTCTATATATCAATAAAATATGCCTCAGACCCATTGTTTATTTTTAAATTTGAATTAGACTCGTAACAAAATATATTTTCTGGCAACAAATAGCATATAAATAAAACTAGATTTACTTTCTGATTATTTTTTTTAAATGAAATCATTCCAGGGCTTTTATTGACATTTCAGAAAATGTAGAGTTGGTCCCATGCACTTGAGGCCAAGGTCCTTGAAGTTGTACAGCTGCACCCGGTGACCGATATTTATTTAACGGGGAATAAGTGATAATTCATATTATAACAGTAAATAATTAAAATATCCCATAGGGATTATAATAATATGTATATCATGTAGGTGTGCATGTAGGTTAAAATTGTGACCTCTGTAAATAGGCCCGTTCCTTGCATTTAGTTTTAGAGTTAGGAGTGCTAAAATTGAGAGAGCGAAATGGGGTTGATCGACCACTCGACACAAACTAGGTCATTTCGGGACTAACGTATGGTTCAATTTTATTTCAATAATTCGCTTGCGCGTAGGGGTCTAGCAGTGGGGGGAAACCGGGTGATCCTGAAAAAATACACAGGTTGGACGGGCGACCTACTCCTTGTCACGTACGGAAAGATACCCCAGCAGTCAAAATAGGTCAAAATAGGCGATTTCGGTTTCTAGTGTCGATGCATCGTTACGGTCAGTTTAAAAAATTGTCTTTTAAGGATAATGTGTATAGTACCAATACCTATCACATACGGAAGAGGCGATAAAATCTCTTTGCATTTCCAATTTCAAAATTAATTAAAACCAATATTAAATTCCGAAAATCGTTTTTTTGCTAAAACTCTTTTCTTTTTAATGTGATCAAAATGGGGGTAAAGCACAGAGTCAGGGGTGGTAATGGGCGTATTGTGTCCTAATTTCATGGTTTTCGGACAATCGGTGCCGGTGTCACGGCGAAATTCCACTTTTTTCCCCTCATGGAAGCCGTAAATTGACGCAAGGAGTAGGGTCGCCTGTCCAACCTTGTGGGTTTTCTACGGGTCCTCCGGTTTCCTCCCACTGCTAAAGACCCCTACGCGCAAGCGAATTATTGAAATAAAATTAAACCATATGTTGGTCCCGAAATGACCTAGTTTGTGTCGAGTGGACGTTAAACCCCATTTCTCTCTCTCTCTCTCTCTCCGTAAATTGACTTGAGGCCAGTGTCCTTTAAGTTGTACAGCGGCACCAGGTGACCGATATTTATTTAACGGGGAATAAGTGATAATTCATATTATAGCAGTAAATAATTAAAATATTTCATAGGGATTATAATAATATATCATGTCTGGGTATTACAGGGTTAAAACCAATATTAAATTCCGAAAATCGTTTTTTTGCTAAAACTCTTTTTTTTTTAATGGGATCAAAATGGGGGTAAAGCACAGAGTCCGGGGTGGTAATGGGCGTATTGTGTCCAAATTTCATGGTTTTCGGACAATCGGTGCCGGTGTCACGGCGAAATTCCACTTTTTTCCCCTCATGGAAGCCGTAAATTGACTTAGAAAAAAAAAACGACGAAAGGCAGGTGACAAGAACAAACGACTTGAACGAATGCAGGTATCACCTTGAAATTTTCAGGGTGCCTAGGTACCAACGTGAAAAGTTGCTCGCCGGAATTTAGTACTCATGGTACCGTTGGTTCCTGTGTAGCGCATGCGCGAAATCAAAACCAGCTAAACTCGAAAACAACCTTGTCGGCACGGAAAACATCAAAGGAGAAATTCGAATTTTTGAAATATTCAAATACCAAACATTCGACCATGATCCAGGCTATCCTCAAATGTATTAATTTCGGTAATAGGAGACAGATTCTCTAAGCCACGGCCAATTGTGTATGTTTTCAAGCCCATAAATGTGGATTTTTCACTAATTTTCATTTTCATTTCAAAATGGCGTCCATCAGTTGACCTAAATCAAAATTCTAAACCGATAGATTTTTAGGCTTTCCTTCAAGCATTCAGAAAATGTAACTCTTATGTCTTTAAGTAAAATATTGCAAAAGCCGTATGGACTTTTCACATTTTGAGATGGTGGCACTTCCGGTTTGCTCGACAAACTCCATATTTTGTGTACTCATCAGTACTGTCTTAGCTAGTACAGAAAAAAAATTTCAAGGCAATCTGACCTATATTTCGTCGATTTTTTTGAAAACTTTGATCCTTAATTTCACCAAGGGGAGATAATTTAGAAAATTT
Organism: Patella vulgata; assembly: GCF_932274485.2. Lineage (NCBI taxonomy): Eukaryota > Metazoa > Mollusca > Gastropoda > Patellidae > Patella > Patella vulgata. The sequence continues at coordinate 33,250,586 of NC_065882.2, forward strand.
CCAAGGACATCATTGAAGTCGCATTGGCAAGATCTACTAACATTCTAAATTTCACGAAAATCGCACAACTATTAAAGAAGTTGTCAAATTGGTAATAACTTCCGGTTCGAAATGACAGCGACGAATTTTCGAAATGCCAAAATCCGAAATTGCAGATTTGAAGTAAATGTTTCAAGATACTCAAAGAAAAAAGAATTAGTAAAATAGGTCAAATAGTCACAGAGTTACAGCATTGTAGGTCAAATGCATTCCTTCGTAAAATTCGGTGATTTCGGATTCGTAAAACGTTTTGAAAATATATTTAATCAACAGCCACCACCCATTTTTGGGGGGATAGGTAAAAGTTTCAGAACGATCCTATGGTTAGATTCTGAGAAATCCGATTTGTGGACAAAACACAAAAAAAAAATAACAATAATAATCTTAACAGAAACAATAAGCTTTCATATGTAATATGAAAGCTTAATAACTAGATCTGCATAGCAGATATGAAAGCTTTCATATTAACTGCAAAGGGGGTTATTAGAATCTATTGAAACAATAAGTATAAATGTCATCAGGTATCTGAAAAATTACATTTACCTTATGAACAAAATGGGAAAAATACAAAACAAAAATTGTCGACTTGTGGCTACCATCCAAGGCATATTTAGAAAACCGTATATTATATTTATAGAGTACGCAGGACAGGAATTAGTTGTGCTTCAATGTAAACCGGCCCGTTTCTTGCCTTTAGTTTTAGAGTTAGGTGTGATTTTCAAAAGATTCAATCGGAAATCGCTGAAAATCAATTGGCTTCTTCATCTCATGACCTTAAACACTGTATAAATTTAAGGTCAATCGGATATTGAATTTAGCTTCTAGAGCGTCCACAAGATTTTTTAAAGTGATCAAGGGCAATAACTCTCACGGTAATTATCGGAAATGGCAGTAAATATCAGATATCGCTGAAAATCAATACTGTAGGCATCTTCGTGTCATGACCATAAATTTAGAGTCAATCAGATATTAACTTTGGCCTCTAGAGCGTCCACAAGATATTTTGAAGTGATCAGGGGCCACAACACTGCGCATAAATTTAAAGTCAATCGGATATTAACTTTGGCCTCTAGAGCGTCCACAAGATATTTTGAAGTGATCAGGGGCCACAACTCTGGCAGTAAATATCAGATATCGCTGAAAATCAATCGCCTACTTCGTCTCATGACCTTAACCACTGTGTATAAATTTAAAGTCAATCGGACATTAACTTTGGCCTCTAGAGCATCCACAAGAATTTTTTTAAGTGATGAAGGGCCATAACTCTGACAGTAATTATCGGAAATCGCTGAAATTCAATTTCAATGTGGGCGTATAAAAATTAACCGATGGCATATAATATTTAATGTATGATAAAGACAAAATAGTCGTTTTCGGTTTTTGGTGTTGCGCTCATTTTTAAAAAAAATGTCTTTTACGGATAATGTGTATAGTACTAATAGCAATCACATACGGAAGAGGCGATAAGATCCCTTTGCATTTGGAATTTCAAAATTAATTAAAACCAAATTTAAATTCCGAAAATCAGTTGTTTATTTTTTGCTGAAACTCCTTTTTTTAATCTGATCAAAATGGGAGTAAGTCACAGAGTGGTAATTGGCATATTGTGTCCAAATTTCGTGGCGAAATTCCACTTTTTTCGCCCTTACAGAAGCCGTAAATGGCGGAAAAAAACGAACGGCAGGAACCGTGTCAAGAACAAACGATCTGAACGAATGCAGGTATCGCCTTGAAGTTTTCAGTGCACCTAGGTACCAACGTGAAAAGTTCCTCGCCGGAATTTGGTAGTCAACGTACCTTTGGTTCCAGCGTGGCACATGCGCGAAGCAAAAAGAAATTACGGTCGATTTTGGGATTTTGGCTATATTTCGGAGTGGTTTGGTAGATGACGGTGGATCAGGGACTCAGATTGATCTAAAATGGCGATCATAACACAACATGATAATCACTTTGAAGTATAGGTAAATTTTCGCGACCGGGTTGTTTTGCTCTACCCAGGCAACGTTCCTGTGCTCCGATTGCCTTCAAATTTGCACAGAATGTACCTTGGGATTCTAGCTATCACATATTAAAAATAGAAGAGTGTTGGATTCCGATGGGATTCTAGCTATCACATATTAAAAATAGAAGAGTGTTGGATTCCGAGAACGTTCCAAATAAATTCAAAACCCACCCCCAACAATCAAAGGTTTTTTGCTTAAAAAATTGCCGTATTTTATCGAATTTTTATTGTTCTTGATATCTGAGGATTTTCTCAATTTAATATGTGATAAATATCATCGCGGCGCAGCCAACCGCTAGAAATTCCAGAGATTTGGACCACCGGAAGGATGCCTCAGCAGTCAAAAAAGGTCAAAATAGGCGATTTCGGTTTCTAGTGTTGATACATCGTTACGGTCATTTTAAAAAATTGTCTTTTAAGGATAATGTGTATAGTACCAATACCTATCACATAAGGAAGAGGCGATAAAATCTCTTTGCATTTGCAATTTCAAAATTAATTAAAACCAATATTAAATTCCGAAAATCGGTTTTTTGCTAAAACTCTTTTTTTTTAATCGGATCAAAATGGGAGTAAGGCACAGAGTCCGGGGTGGTAATGGGCGTATTGTGTCCAAATTTCATGGTTTTCGGACAATCGGTGCCGGTGTCACGGCGAAATTCCACTTTTTTCCCCTCATGGAAGCCGTAAATTTTCAGGGTACCTAGGTACCAACGTGAAAAGTTGCTCGCCGGAATTTAGTACTCATGGTACCTTTGGTTCTAGCGTAGCGCATGCGCGAAGTCAAATCCAGCTAAACTCGAAAACAACCTTGTCGGCACGGAAAACATCAAAGGAGAAATTCGAATTTTTGAAATATTCAAATACCAAACGTTCGACCATGATCCAGGCTATCCTGGAGACATATTCTCTAGGTCACGACCAGTTGTATATGTTTTCAAGCCCATAAATGTGGATTTTTCACTAATTGTCATTTTCAATTCAAAATGGCGTCCATCATTTGCCGGAAATCAAAATTGTGTTATCTACTGTTTTTCGGCTTTCCTTCAAGGATTCGGAAAATATAATTGCCTTGTCTGTAAGTAAAATATCAAAAAAGCCTTATGTAATTTTCACATTTCAAGATGGTGGCATTTCCGGTTTGAGCTACAAACTCAATTTTTTGTGTACGAATCAGTAGTGTCGTAGCTAGTAAAGAAAAAAAAATCAAGGCAATCTGACCTATATTTCGTCGATTTTTTTGAAAACTTTGATCCTTAATTTCATCAAGGGGAGATAATTTAGAAAATTTCTAATGATATTTTTGAAGTCGCATTGATAAGATCTACTTACATTCTAAATTTCATGAAAATCGTGCAACTATTAAAAAAGTTTTCAAATTGATCTCAACTTCCGGTTCAAAATCACAGCGACGAATTTTCGAAATTCGAAAATTCGAAATTGCAGATTTTAAGTAAATGTTTCAAGGCACCCCTCAAAAAAAGAATTAGTAAAATAGGTCAAATAGTTACAAAGTTACAGTAATGTAGGTCAAATGAATTTGTTCGTAAAATTCGGTGATTTCGGATTCGAAAAACGATTTGAAAATATATTTAATCAACATTCGCACCCCATTTTTGGGGGGGTAGGTCAAAGTTTCAGATTGATCCTATGGTTAGATTCTGAGAAATCCGATTTGTAGAAATGACACAAAAAAAAAAAAAATAATAATAGGAACAAGTGGTATCAGATGCCTCAGAGAGAATATTCAAATGCTCCTTGTGATACGTTTGTAACACAATTATAACCTAATGTATTACACGGGAGTGGAGTGGGTGGGTCGGGGGGCTTTTCGATTGGCAGGGGACTATTAAAATGGGTAAGCAGAGATAAGCAATTTGATGAAACTTTGTGTATAGTTTCATTACATTAGTACCTTGACCATATTACCTTGACCAAGTTCAACAATGAGCATTCTCTTAGTCAGGATAAGCAAAGCAACTTGATTGGCCGGGACTTTGAATTGGTTGATGCTTTGGGGTATGATAACTTTGGTTATAATGAAGTACTGGAACATAACAACCCAGCTTTTAATTGAGCTAGAATGTTTAAACTTGGTGTAGATGTTCATCAGGTCTTGACTGAACATTTTGAGCTACAGCTTGGCAATTTCATTGGTCGATGCTTTGGGACAAGATAACCTTGATTTCTATCTGACAGAGAGTGATGAAATTTACAGTATAGTTTGATTGCTCGATACTTTTGAAAAAAATATGAAAGTGCGATTAATTAATGTGTCATCTTTTACTTTGGGGTTTTGGCGGGAGACATCAGCCATACTGTTTGCTTGTTTAATATCCCCTATACAATATACGCTCGACCTCATTACCCGAACTGGGGTAGAAAAGTGGGATCTTTGACAATGAGGCAATGAACTTGTACATTCTTTTGCAGCTGCACAAGAGGGAACATCAACGCCGGATTAACCATGGTGGTGGGGAGGGGGGCTGATACCGACCGTGAAGCCCCGCAAGGGGGTCGGGTCAGGGGGTTCTCCCGCTAAGAAATTTTAATTGGAGGCCGAAAACGTGATTTCATGGCATTTCAGGCACTTGTGTCGGAGCCATTTAGAAATACCTCCCCCAGAAAAATAAAATTCTGCCACAAAATTAGCCACAATCCATGCGGGTGCTGTGAAATTTCTAGAGGAGGGAGCTGGAACCCATGAGCCCGTTAAATTCGCCACTGTAAATGAGCAGAGCTACATCAAACCTAATTTTGAGTCCCTCAGTGATAAATAACTTGATTCAAAATCGTATTATAGCCCCAACGACGATTTGATGAATGGAGACCGTAACGTTACGACAAAGTCTAACACTGTAAGTACCAAATAGTCATACGAGATATGTGCATCTCATCAAATTCAGCTTATACCATACCCACAATAATGTTACGGAGTCAGTGAGTTCAAGTTAGACAATACGCTGACCTTCCACTGACCATGCTTATAATATAAAATCTGTCAATGACAGCTGATTCATTGTTTAGTTTTTTATATGATATATTTAATATCAATAATATATGTATATGCATGCTTTATTTTACTTTACACGACCTCTAAAAATGCCCCAAATCGTAAAAATACGACTTTTTGGATTTCGATCTCCTTTTTTCGGCTACCCCGGACATTTTCAAAAAATGATACAATGATTTCACACAACAGGCCAGCTATTAGCCTCTCGATTGACAAGAGTTTCATCGCCCTCCATTCATTATAACCAATGTCATCGTGCCCTAAAGAATCAACAAATCAGCTTGCTTATCTCTGCTTACCCTAGGCAAAAAATGCTCATCTTTGAACTCAATCATGACATTGACCTAGTGAACGCCTACACCAAGTTTGAACATTCTAGCTTAATTAGAAGGAGAGTTCTTGTGTTCCAAAGTCCCGGCCGTTCAAATTGCTTCTATTTTTCATTTTCAATTCAAAATGGTGACCATCACGTGACCGAAATCAAAATTCTGATCCGATAGATTTTTAGGCATTCCTTCCAGGATTCCGAAAATATGACGCCCGAGTCTGTAAGTAAAATAGCAAAAAAGCCTTTTTGATTTTTCACGTTTAAAGATGGTGGCACTTCCGGTTCGATCGACAAACTCCATATTTTGTGTACGAATCAGTAATTACTTGTCTAGTATTGAATTTTTTTTTTAGGTCATTCTGACCTATATTTCGACGATTTTTTGGAAAACTTTGATCCTTAATTTCACCAAGGGGAGATAATTTAGAAAATTTCCAAGGACATCATTGAAGTCGCATTGGCAAGATCTACTAACATTCTAAATTTCACAAAAATCGCACAACTATTAAAGAAGTTGTCAAATTGGTAATAACTTCCGGTTCGAAATGACAGCGACGAATTTTCGAAATGCCAAAATCCGAAATTGCAGATTTGAAGTAAATGTTTCAAGATACTCAAAGAAAAAAGAATTAGTAAAATAGGTCAAATAGTCACAAAGTTACAGCATTGTAGGTCAAATGCATTCCTTCGTAAAATTCGGTGATTTCGGATTCGTAAAACGTTTTGAAAATATATTTAATCAACAGCCACCACCCATTTTTGGGGGGATAGGTAAAAGTTTTAGAACGATCCTATGGTTAGATTCTGAGAAATCCGATTTGTGGACAAAACACAAAAAAAAAATAACAATAATAATCTTAACAGAAACAATAAGCTTTCATATGTAATATGAAAGCTTAACTAGACTTGCTTGCAAGACTGAAGGCTTTCACCGTACCAAGGCGTCACACGATCGCCAGATGCATGACAAAAGACTTTCCTCACCACTCCCCCACACCCCACCCCAAAAAAAACAACCCAATACACTAACATAACTCAGATATTGACACGTTCTTTGTATTCGCATTGCGATAGAGAAGGTAATTGAATAATAGAGTTGAACAATTCACATCATGATAATGCTAGATCGGTAGAATCGAACAGACGCCGCCAATACAAATATGTAAGCGAAAACTCAAAATTCCAAGAAATAACAATTTTAGTAAATTTTCAAATTTTGAAGAAAAAATGAGAACGACATGGTATTTCAATTCGGCCGTTATCGCATCCGCAATATCCCAAGCTGTACAAACATATAACTTTTTCAAAAATCGGTTGGGAATTCACATAATTAGGGCCGGTTTTCAATTTTCGTGCACGTTAATCCCAAGCTGTACAAACATATAACTTTTTCGAAAATCGGTTGGGAATTCACATAATTAGGGCCGGTTTTCAATTTTCGTGCACGTTAAAGATTTACACAACTTACGATCTGTCCAGAACTTTCGCAATAGTTATAAGTAATAATTGTTAAAATCAAGGGAAAAATCAATATTCAGAACACTATCTGTTAGTTTCAGAGATCTACACGAATTGTAAATGGAATAAAAAAACCCAACAAAAAACAGTTTTCCGAATGGGACAAAAACAGTCTTTTAGTCTCAGATAACAAATAAAACCTGAAATCATAATTATCAACCTCAACTTTCCTTTATACTAAGAAAGGGGCGACTTTCTTATAAATAGCTGCAACAGGGAGCTTTATTTTAAATGGTATAAAGAGATGACGTCATGTACACAAAAAAACTGGGATATTAATTTCAGGGGCAACTGTTTTTTACTGATATGAAATATTTTCACTCTAGAAGCACCAGTGCCAGATATTGGTTAACAGTAGAACACCCTTAGTTCAAATATTGCCACTTAGAAAAATAGCTCTCCATATTATACGTATGCAGAACGTTCCGATTATGACCCTAACGGACTTTCGTCGATATACAAATGAAATGAAATGAAATGAAATGGGGTTTAACGTCCTACTGTTCTGCTCCTATACTGGGCTAATGAAGACGGGCATACGCCATACAGTGTGCTATGAGGGAAATTTTGCCCGGGCAGCGGCACTATCGCCTACTCTTATATCGAATTCCAACTGCCAAGGGATCTTTTACGTGCAATCTAATGTATCCACGGGACTTCGATTAAACCATATGTTAGTCCCGAAATGACCTAGTTTATTTCAAGTGGACGTTAAACCCCATTTCACTCTCTCTCTCTAGCTGTTCATACCTTTCTAACCAGGGTGGGGGGTTGGATGGCTGAGTGGTTATCGTGAGCGCGCTGTATCATAAAGTCTGTCATTGAGTCGACTGGCGTGGTTTCGAATCCCCGGTTGTACGTGACAAGGAGTAGGGTCGCCTGTCCAACCTCGTGGGTTTTCTCTGGGTCCTCCGGTTTCCGGGGGGTTGGATGGCTGAATGGTTGGCGTGCGCGAGCTGTATCATAAAGTCTGTCATTGAGTCGACTGGCGTGGTTTCGAATCCCCGGTTGTACGTGGCAAGGAGTATGGTCGCCTGTCAAACCTCGTGGGTTTTTCTCCGAGTCCTCCGGTTTCCTCCCACTGCTAAAAACCCCTACGCGCCAGCGAAATATTGAAATAAAATTAAACCATATATTAGTCCCGAAATGACGTTAAACCCCATTTCTCTCTCTCTCTTTCCACCTGTTTCCTCCCACTGCTAAAGACCCCTACGCGAAAGCGAATTATAGAAATAAAATTAATCCATATGTTAGTCCCGAAATGACCTAGTTTGTGTCGAGTGGACGTTAAACCCCATTTCTCTCTCTCTCTCTCTCTCTAACCGGGTAATTATATAACTGTGAAATTAAACAATGGATAACTCCTACCTCTTAAATGATTTATATAATTAGTAAATAATTATATATTATCTAATGATTGTTGTTTTGTGACATATATAGTATAACCAATATATACATTATACTTTTATAATCAATATGATACTGTGCATTAGTCGTGTTTATGTTGTTATGATTTGAATTTCTTCATGCAATATTTGTAAATCGCCAGTAGGAATAAATGTCACTTATATAGATACGTTATGCTGGCTGGAATTTGCACCGGTAGGCTATAACCTTTGGGTCTGCGCTGAATCATATGGTCTGTCATTGAGTCAACTGGCTGGGTTTCGATTCCTCAGTTGAACGTGTGTTTTCTCCGGGTCCTCTGGTTTCCTTCAACTGCTAAAGACCCCTACGCGGAAGCGAATTGTTGAAATAAAAAAAAAATAAATCATATGTTGGTCCCGAAATGACCTCTAAACATGCTCGTACAGCGGCGCTAGTCTTCTTTTATAAAGAATTCCAACCGCCAAGGGATCTTTTACGGTCACACCAATGTGTACACGGGACTTCGGAATCGCGTTCATGTCAGCTACTCAAATATGTAACTGGTTCAAAAATTGATTGAATATTCAATGAAATATCGCCAATTTTCTGGTTTCGTGCACGTTAAAGATTTGACGTCACTAATAAAACTTTATTATTAATTACAGATAGAGTCCATGCTCAAACAGCGTCACGCCTTTTATCACAGGTACAATATTCGATACTTCTGTACGATACTACTGCAACCGCTTAACAAATTGGACTTTCTTATAAACAGCGCGAGCCGTCGATTTCTATCCAGATGATTACGGGTATAAGATAATTTTGACAAAGAAGCAACAATATTAATTCAAAGACTAATTATTACACACAGCTATCAACTATTTCTATTACAGGGTCACTATACCCATATTTTGGATAGAAGAAAACACTCATAGTTGAAATAATTTTAGTTCAAATATCATCACTGATAAAAGCACTCTTGAATTGGCTCTATACGTTGACAAAACGTACAGATGTATCCCCCACTTATGTTTCGCTTAACAATGAAAGGTGCAGTGTTCAATTTTCGATCCCTTTGTTCTGCTACTCCTGAAATTTGGGACTATTGTAAAATCGTTTTATGTATAACACTACTGATAGGCCTCTCTGTAGAAGAAGTTCCCAAAAAATATTATGTTGACTTTTCGAGAAATAGACCTTTAAAAATGCTCCAAATCGTAAAAATACGACGTTTTCGATTTTCGATCTCTTTTTTCGGCTACCCCTGACATTTCAAAAAATGATACAGTGGTTTCACACAACAGAGTACCCATTTATCTCTCGATTGAGAAAGTTTTAAAAAAATCGTTGGGGGCGTTTCCGAGAAACATGCGTCTAAATTTGCTCGAAATCGCAAAATACCTTACTTTTCAAAGTCACATAACTTTTTTAGTTTTTGATATAAACTTGTCGCTGAAATACCATCTGATAGACAATTCAATTGGCCATTAAACGATACAAAACTTTAACTAAACGACAAGAACCCTGTTGATACATCGCATTTTCCGCACAGACACCCATTTTTCACAATTTTGTCAAAGTTTGGATACCTTTCTTGACTACTTCCGGTGATTAGGGGATTTTCATTTATAGTTCATGGACTGGTCTGGTCCTTCGACTTCATATTCCTGAAGTTTCAGAAAAATCGTTGGAGCCGTTTTAAAAAAATAAGAACTCTACGATTTGACCAAAATGCGAAAAAAAGTGAAAAATCAAAGTCAATATTTCAGAAAAAAACTTATATTGTTGGAATCGGATTGATGTCAGCTGTCCAAAAATATAACTTTCCATTTTTCACCAAAAAAATTAGAACGACAAAGTTTATAATTTCCACAGTTTTGAACTGCTATCTGCTCAGAAATGTCTCCAGCTATCCAAAAATGTAAATATCTGAAGAATCCATTGAGAATTAAGAGAAAAATGGCCGATTTTCAATTTTCGTGCACGTTAAAGATTTGACGCATTTCCGCTATGCGCACAAATTTCGAAATAGCTTTAAGCAGTAGCTGCACACCACTTTTCAGACAGAAAATCAAATTTCAAACCTCTATCTCTTATAGTTGCTGAGATCTAGCTTCCCCCAATAAAAAAAAATAATAATAATAATAATAATAACTAGAATTGCGCGCAATGCCGAAGGCTTTCACTGTCGCAAAGGCGTCACACGATCGCCAGATGCATGACAAAAGACTATCCCCACCACTCCCCCTACCCCCCAAAAAAACCCACACTCTAGCATAACTCAGATATCGACCCCTAAACATGCTCTAACTGGTAAAAATACGCAGTTTTCAATTTTCGATCTCTTTTTTCGGCTACCCATGAAAATTAGAAAAATTGTACAAGGGTTTCACACAATACACTACCCAGTAGAATCTCGATTGAGCAAGTTTGAAAAAAATCATTGGCGGCTTTTCCGAGAAAAGTAATTATATAACTGTTAAATTAAACAACGGATAACTCCTACCTCTTAAAATGATTTATATAATTAGTAAATAATTATTATTATCTAATGATTGTTGTTTTTTGACATATATAGTGTAACCAATATATACATTGTACTTTTATAATCAATATGATACTGTGCATTAGTCGTGTTTCTGTTCTTCTGATTTGAATTTCTTCATGCAATATTTCTAAATCGCCAGAAGGAATAAATGTCTCTTATATAGATACATTATGCTGGCTGGAAATTACCCGGTAGGCTAGCCTTGGGGACTGTTTGTAAATCGCCAGTAGGAATAAATGTTTCTTATATAGATTCATTATGCTGGCTGGAATTTGCACGGTAGGCTAGCCTTTGGGACTGCGCTGTATCATACGGTCTGTCATTAAGTCAACTGGCGGGGTTTCGATTCCCCAATTGTACGTGACAAGGAGTAGGGTCGCCTGTCCAACCTCGTGGGTTTTCTCCGGGTCCTCCGATTTCATCCCACTGCTAATGACCCCTACGCGGAAGCGAATTATTAAAATAATGAACCATATGTTAGTCCCGAAATGACCTCTAAACATGCTCGTACAGCGGCGCTAGTCTTCTTTTATATAGAATTCCAACCGCCAAGGGATCTTTTACGGTCACACCAATGTTTACACAGGACTTCGGAATCGCGTTCATGTCAGCTACTCAAATATGTAACTGGTTCAAAAATTGATTGAATATTCAATGAAATATCGCCAATTTTCTGGTTTCGTGCACGTTAAAGATTTGACGTCACTAATAAAACTTTATTATTAATTACAGATAGAGTCCATGCTCAAACAGCGTCACGCCTTTTATCACAGGTACAATATTCGATACTTCTGTACGATACTACTGCAACCGCTTAACAAATTGGACTTTCTTATAAACAGCGCGAGCCGTCGATTTCTATCCAGATGATTACGGGTATAAGATAATTTTGACAAAGAAGCAACAATATCAATTCAAAGACTAATTATTACACACAGCTATCAACTATTTCTGTTACAGGGTCACTAAACCTAAATATTGGATAGAAGAAAACACTCATAGTTGAAATAATTTTAGTTCAAATATCATCACTGATAAAAGCACTCTTGAATTGGTTCTATACGTTGACAAAACGTACAGATTGTATCCCCTCTTATGTTTCGCTTAACAATGAAAGGTGCCGTGTTCAATTTTCGATCCCTTTGTTAGGTACTCCTGAAATTTGGAACTGTTGTACAATGGTTTTATATATAACACTACTGATAGGCCTCTCTGTAGAAGAAGTTCCAAAAAAATATTATGTTGACTTTTCGAGAAATAGACCTCTAAAAATGCTCCAAATCGTAAAAATACGACGTTTTCGATTTTCGATCTCATTTTTCGGCTACCCCTGACATTTCAAAAAATGATACAGTGGTTTCTCACAACAGAGTACCCATTTATCTCTCGATTGAGAAAGTTTTAAAAAAATCGTTTTGGGCGTTTCCGAGAAACATGCGTCTAAAGTTGCTCGAAATCGCAAAATACCTTACTTTTCAAAGTCACATAACTTTTTTAGTTTTTGATAGAAACTTGTCGCTGAAGTATCATCTGATAGACAATTCAATTGGCTATTAAACGATATAAAACTTTAACTAAACGCCAAGAACAGAATTGATACATCGCATTTTCCGCACAGGCACCCACTTTTCACAATTTTGTCAAAGTTTGGATACCTTTCTTGACTACTTCCGGTGATTAGGGGATTTTCATTTATAGTTCATGGACTGGTTTGGTACTTCGACTTCATATTCCTGAAGTTTCAGAAAAATCGTTGGAGCCGTTTTAAAAAAATAAGAACTCTACGATTTGACCAAAATGCGAAAAAAAGTGAAAAATCAAAGTTAAAATTTCAGAAAAAAACTTATATTGTTGGAATCGGATTGATGTCAGCTATCCAAAAATATAACTGAAATTTCAAAATTCCCAAAAATAAAAATTTTAGAAAATTTTGAAAATTTTCCATTTTTCACCAAAAAAATGAGAGCGACAAAGTTTCTAATTTCCACAGTTTATAACTGCTATCTGCTCAGAAATGTCTCCAGCTATCCAAAAATGTAAATATCTGAAGAATCAATTGAAAATTAAGAGAATAATGGCCGATTTTCAATTTTCGTGCACGTTAAAGATTTGACGCATTTCCGCTATGCGCACAAATTTCGAAATAGCTTTAAGCAGTAGCTGCACACCACTTTTCCGACAGAAAATCAAATTTCAAACCTCTATCTCTTATAGTTGCTGAGATCTAGCTTCCCCCAATAAAAAAAATAATAATAACTAGATCTGCATAGCAGATATCAAAGCTTTCATATAAACTTCAAAAGGGGTTATTAGAATCTATGAATCATCAACCACTCTGACGGATGTAGAAAGGAATATATTGTTACTAAATCTGTTGTACTGTTTCTTGTTATGGTAAAGAAAACATGAATACAACTATGAGATTTGTATAGAATTGGCATTAATCAATATATTTATTGTTTAATACTACATGTATATTATAGATACAAAGTGAATTAAATGAACCCAATTACATGTACTTTATATAAGCAATGTTTTTTTATTCATCGTTACTTTAAAATCACATTATTTTCATTGATGATAAAAAGGTTGTATTTGTACCGAATCCAAAAAGTATGTTGTATGACATTGCATTATCTGTACCAATTATTTATTTGCAAACCAATATACAATGTTTATTTCTACTCCAATATATTTGTTTCAACCCATGATAGTTTATTCACTCTTCTCACTTAAATACAAGAATAACACACGATTAAATTACTGAAACAAGTAATGCTGGTAGATTATAATTTGATATTGTATACCATTTACTCTCTGTTAGATAAGGCGACGTGGTAATCTGTTAGATAAACATACATGGAAGTATATGTTAGATAACTACAATTTATGATATATTTTAAACCAAGGAAGTGGCCTTTCTAAAAATAAAAAAAAAATAAAGGAAAATATTTTTCATACAATTGTTATACTGTTACTGTTATCGTGAAGAAACATGATTGTTTATTTAATGTTGTTTATGACAAACATGTAATCATGTACATTTTTTAAATAAGAACAATTATGCTACATGTATGAATAACTCTCAAAAATTATGTTTTCATCAATCCAAGTATTTTTTTATTTGTATTACTTGATTTATACTGAATAAAGATTACACAAACATACAAAATGGTGATGGCTGTGTGACTGAATTCCTCGTTGAGAAGTGGTATCGGGTGTCCCATAGAGAAGAAGCAAACCCTCCTTGTGATACACTTGTGAACATTTTAAAAGACCCATTTCGCTGTGTTCCAGAAAAATCCCCATCATAGCTAGTGCATTACATGGTTGTTGTTGGGGGAAAGGTGGGTCTTTTCTATTGGCAATGATTTACTTTTTATAGGCCCACATTGAAATGTGGTCGTATATTGTCGTCGCCCCCCTTTTGCTGTTAATATCCGATTGACTTTAAATTTATACGCAGTGTTTAAGGTCATAAGACGAAGAAGCCTTTGATTTGCTCTGCCCAGGCAACGTTCCTGTGCTCCGATTGCCTTCAAATATGCACAGAATGTACCTTGGGATTCTAGCTATCACATATTAAAAATAGAAGAGTGTTGGATTCCGAGAACGTTCAAAATAAATTCAAAACCCGCCCCCAACAATCAAAGGTTTTTTGCTTAAAAAATTGCCGTATTTTATCGAATTTTTATTGTTCTTGATATCTGAGGATTTTTCTAAATTTAGTATGTGATAAATATCATCGCGGCGCAGCCAACCGCTAGAAATTCCAGAGATTTGGATGCCTCAGCAGTCAAAAAAGGTCAAAATAGGCGATTTCGGTTTCTAGTGTCGATACATCGTTACGGTCATTTTAAAAAATTGTCTTTTAAGGATAATGTGTATAGTACCAGTACCTATCACATACGGAAGAGGCGATAAAATCTCTTTGCATTTGCAATTTCAAAATTAATTAAAACCAATATTAAATTCCGAAAATCGTTTTTTTGCTAAAACTTTTTTTTTTTAATCGGATCAAAATGGGAGTAAAGCACAGAGTCCGGGGTGGTAATGGGCGTATTGTGTCCAAATTTCATGGTTTTCGGACAATCGGTGCCGGTGTCACGGCGAAATTTCACTTTTTTCCCCTCATGGAAGCCGTAAATTGACTTGAAGCCAGGGTCCTTGAAGTTGTACAGCTGCACCCGGTGACCGATATTTATTTAACGGGGAATAAGTGATAATTCATATTATAGCAGTAAATAATTAAAATATTTCATAGGGATTATAATAATATCTATATCTTGTCTGGGTACAGGGTTAAAACCAATATTAAATTCCGAAAATCGTTTTTTTGCTAAAACTCTTTTTTTTTAATGGGATCAAAATGGGGGTAAGGCACAGAGTCCGGGGTGGTAATGGACGTATTGTGTCCAAATTTCATGGTTTTCGGACAATCGGTGCCGGTGTCACGGCGAAATTCCACTTTTTTCCCCTCATGGAAGCCGTAAATTGACTTAGAAAAAAAACGACGAAAGGCAGGTGACAAGAACAAACGACATGAACGAATGCAGGTATCACCTTGAAATTTTCAGGGTACCTAGGTACCAACGTGAAAAGTTGCTCGCCGGAATTTAGTACTCATGGTACCTTTGGTTCCAGCGTAGCGCATGCGCGAAGTCAAATCCAGCTAAACTCGAAAACAACCTTGTCGGCACGGAAAACATCAAAGGAGAAATTCGAATAAAAAATGATACAATGATTTCACACAACAGGCCAGCTATTAGCCTCTCGATTGACAAGAGTTTCATCGCCCTCCATTCATTATAACCAATGTCATCGTGCCCTAAAGAATCAACAAATCAGCTTGCTTATCTCTGCTTACCCTAGGCAAAAAATGCTCATCTTTGAACTCAATCATGACATTGACCTAGTGAACGCCTACACCAAGTTTGAACATTCTAGCTTAATTAGAAGGAGAGTTCTTGTGTTCCAAAGTCCCGGCCCTTCAAATTGCTTCTATTTTTCATTTTCAATTCAAAATGGTGACCATCACGTGACCGAAATCAAAATTCTGATCCGATAGATTTTTAGGTATTCCTTCCAGGATTCCGAAAATATGACGCCCGAGTCTGTAAGTAAAATAGCAAAAAAGCCTTTTTGATTTTTCACGTTTAAAGATGGTGGCACTTCCGGTTCGATCGACAAACTCCATATTTTGTGTACGAATCAGTAATTACTTGTCTAGTATCGAATTTTTTTTTTAGGTCATTCTGACCTATATTTCGACGATTTTTTTGAAAACTTTGATCCTTAATTTCACCAAGGGGAGATAATTTAGAAAATTTCCAAGGACATCATTGAAGTCGCATTGGCAAGATCTACTAACATTCTAAATTTCACGAAAATCGCACAACTATTAAAGAAGTTGTCAAATTGGTAATAACTTCCGGTTCGAAATGACAGCGACGAATTTTCGAAATGCCAAAATCCGAAATTGCAGATTTGAAGTAAATGTTTCAAGATACTCAAAGAAAAAAGAATTAGTAAAATAGGTCAAATAGTCACAGAGTTACAGCATTGTAGGTCAAATGCATTCCTTCGTAAAATTCGGTGATTTCGGATTCGTAAAACGTTTTGAAAATATATTTAATCAACAGCCACCACCCATTTTTGGGGGGATAGGTAAAAGTTTCAGAACGATCCTATGGTTAGATTCTGAGAAATCCGATTTGTGGACAAAACACAAAAAAAAAATAACAATAATAATCTTAACAGAAACAATAAGCTTTCATATGTAATATGAAAGCTTAACTAGATCTGCTAAGCAGATATTAAAGCTTTCATATTCACAGTCACTGTCACATGTCATAGAAATAATATGAACAGAAAAAAAAAAATCATTATAATGAGTAAAAATTTGGTGAAGTTAATTCGATTTTTCACTGGTAAATAATTAAATAGACAAGTGGCATAACTTGACCCGCATCCCATCAGCTATCCTGAAAAATGCTGGAAAAATTAAACAAGTAAATTGTGTTTAGTACTGGGTTAATTAAGACAGGCATATGCCTTTGCTATACAGGATGACATGAGGGAAATTTAGCTTGGGAGGTGTAGGCCTGCAGCCAAAATTTCTAGCTAGCTTAGAAACACAACTCCGCTACACGGTCTTCCATAAAAGAAAAACTATACATTTTTGGAAAGCTTATGATGCCAGGAAGACAAAATCTGGGAGTTCCAAGCAAAATGTTTGCAATTTATTGATTTAGGGCCAGATGAAATTCGTCAAAATTGTCAAATAAATGCTATTTGTGTACTAACAATTCTGAAGTTGACATAAAATTAAATAGTTGGTAAAACACCTCATGCCTTCATCCTTGGCAATGAACAGTTTATTGGACAGATTTTGATGTAAATAAAAATGCTCAAAATCCATTAACGGTAAAAAAGAATTATCTCCCTTTCTGTCAAATGCCTGTAATTGATAGACTATCAGGTCTTGTATGAATCATAAGACCAGGTGTGGGCAAACAAGCCCAATAATTATTTTGTTTGTTGGATCTCAAGGGCCTGTTAGGGTTGGTTGTTGGATGTTTGCTCAGAAATTATCGCTTGTATGGAACATGCTAGAGTCGATTTGTAGCATATTCTAGCCAGGGGATATGTTTGACAGTAGTTGAGTGATATACTTTTGAAATAATGGAGATCAGTAGCACTTTATAAGCATTGAACCACATGATTTTTTTCCACTAAGATAAACATTCTAAACCCACATACATGTTCCCTTTCAATTAGCCACTACAGTATTTTTACAACTGTACATGTAGCTGTGAACTACTATTTCGGATATGATTAATGGTCAAATTACAAACATACATGTAGATATAAGTTAAAAAAAATAATTGTGTATCTGGGCTGGAATGAAGGGAAAGGTTAGAAAACAGGATGAACAGTTGTGAAATTATTTATTAAAGTGAAACAATCATTGAAAATCAAAATTAAACAGTTACTCTGCACATCAAATGTCATCAAAGTTAATCTTCATTATCATCATCACTGTCACTAAATGTATTAACATCAAATTCGGTCTCTTTAACAGTTTTTTTTTCATTTTCACATTGACTACACATGCACAGGTCTGTACAAGAAAGGGGGGTTGGGATGGCCTAGAGTGCTTCGCTTCGACCTCTAGCTGGTCGGTCACCTCTGGCTTGTGGCTGTGGCTTTGATCCCAGGTGTGAGCGTATGTGGCATGGAGATAGAGGCGTCTTCTCAACCTTGTGGGTTTCCTCCGGGCACTCCGGTTTCCTCTCACTGCTAAAGACCCATACGCGCAAGCGAATTATTGAAATAAAATTGAAACCGTATGTTAGTCCCAAAATGACCTAGTTTGTGTTGAGTGGACGTTAAACCCCATTTCTCTCTCTCTCTCTCTCTGTACAAGACAACTTTGCTGGCCATTTATGATTCTTTCTCTTATGACATCTTCACAGAATATATTGTATGTGGTTTAATATTCGACGGAGGGCTACTCATCTTTGCTGAAAAATATAAATAAACATATACATGTACACAATTAAAACAAAATTCTGGAGCTTGGTTTACTCTCATTAATTTCGTACAACAGAGGAAAAAGACACTTACACAGGGGTTAACATCTTATTTTCATGCAGAAACCAGCTAATGAAGACAGGAAGGCATTAGCAAGACCTAGAATATATTGTAAATATAATCAGGTTTTTGATCAACTGATCAAAGGAAAATATTGCGAATAAATTTGTTGTACTGCTATTGTAAAGAAATCATCATTGTTTTATTTGATATTTAGAATACACATAATCGTGTATATATACTATTCAAAAAAAGTAGGGGATATTTGATTTTTAAGTGTTATTAAAGTCACCTAATGAAACTGACGAAGAAACAAATGACAAAATGAAATGAAGTTCACATTCATCGATTTATTCCAAATGATCGTTAGACTAAGTAAGGCACAGACTGACCATTATAAGGGTAAAATGATACCCGGGGTCAAACAGCAAAGTTACCACAGCATCACAACCAAGTCAGTAACGGGTAAATCCTCCTCTGTTTGCCAAACAAGCATTGATCCGACGTGGCATACTCCTAATGAGACGTCTAAGGTCATTTTGGTCCAGATTGTCCCATTCCTGTTGCAACGCAGCAGCAAGTTCTTGGACATTGGCAGGACGTTGTTGACGTTGACGTAATCCCTGTCCAAGCATGTCCCAGACATGCTCGATGGGGGAGAGGTCGGGACTCAGTGCTGGCCAAGGTAATGTGGTGATGTTCTGTTGTTGGAGGTAACCTGTAACGATCCTGGCCCTGTGACATCTTGCGTTGTCATCCTGGAAGATGAAACGGCGGCCATGACGTCGTGCGAACGGCACAACATGGACTGCCAAGATGTTGTCCCGGTAGTACTGGCCTGTAACACGCCCTGCAACAACATGTAAAGCCGTTCTTCCAGCAACAGTGATGCCTCCCCACACCATAACAGAACCACCCCCAAATCGATCATGTCTGATGACGTTAACGTCTTGGAAGCGCTCGTTTCGACGACGCCACACCCTCCTACGTCTGTCCAAAAAATCAACAGTGAACCTTGACTCATCTGAAAACATCACATTGCTCCAGTGTCGATTATCCCAGTGTTGACGATCCCTACACCAACGACGTCATGCCTGAATGTGATGATCTCTCAAACAAGGGATCACGCGAGGACGTCGGGCGCGAAGGTGACCCCTATGCAGTCGATTCCGAATCGTCTGGCCACTCACTCTCACACCAGTGTCTGTTTGAAGACGAGCGCTGATCTGATTTGCTGTGATGACACGATTTCTCAAGGCCAAGGTACGGATAAATCGATCCTGGGCTTGAGTTGTCGACCTGAGCGTGGTCTGTCCTGTACAGATTGTGTATCACGGTATCTGGACCATAGCCTGCTTATGACAGACTGAGAAACATTCATCGTCCGCGCCACAACCGCCTGTGTTGTGCCGATCTGTAGCATGCCAAGGGCACGTAACCTTTCATTTTGGGTAAGCCGACGCATATCAAAATTTGTTTTCTGGTCACTAAAACAATTAAACTGATGTTTCCACCCTGGAATTCAATGCCACAATGACTGTAACATTCAAAGTCAGAGTCGTGCAAATCTTGGGTTGGACCCCCATGATGATCCCAAGCATCACCTGCATTCCATGCGGTAGCTATTGGTGCGTTTGGGCGTCACATGTAACGGGAAATGTTTCTTCTGTTAGGTTCTATAGTGACTTTTTTCGTAGTCATTTGCATATTTTAGTATTATGCCCCCAAAATCAAATATCCCCTACTTTTTTTGAATAGTATATTTGAAGTTAAGAGCAATTATGATTAGTGATACCTGTATGACCAACTCTCAAAAGATAATCTCATTAAACCAAGTACTTTTTTTCATTTGTATTAGTTGATTTATACTGAATAAAGATAACACAAACAAACAAAAATGAGTTGGCTGTGTGAACACCTCAATGACAAGTGGTATCAGATGCCTCAGAGAGAATATTCAAATGCTCCTTGTGATACGTTTGTAACACAATTATAACCTAATGTATTACACGGGAGTGGAGTGGGTGGGTCGGGGGGCTTTTCGATTGGCAGGGGACTATTAAAATGGGTAAGCAGAGATAAGCAATTTGATGAAACTTTGTGTATAGTTTCATTACATTAGTACCTTGACCATATTACCTTGACCAAGTTCGACAATGAGCATTCTCTTAGTCAGGATAAGCAAAGCAACTTGATTGGCCGGGACTTTGAATTGGTTGATGCTTTGGGGTATGATAACTTTGGTTATAATGAAGTACTGGAACATAACAACCCAGCTTTTAATTGAGCTAGAATGTTTAAACTTGGTGTAAATGTTCATCAGGTCTTGACTGAACATTTTGAGCTACAGCTTGGCAATTTCATTGGTCGATGCTTTGGGACAAGATAACCTTGATTTCTATCTGAGAGAGAGTGATGAAATTTACAGTATAGTTTGATTGCTCGATACTTTTGAAAATTAATGTGTCATCTTTTACTTTGGGGTTTTGGCGGGAGACATCAGCCATACTGTTTGCTTGTTTAATATCCCCTATACAATATACGCTCGACCTCATTACCCGAATAGGGGTAGAAAAGTGGGATCTTTGACAATGAGGCAATGAACTTGTACATTCTTTTGCAGCTGCACAAGAGGGAACATCAACGCCGGATTAACCATGGTGGTGGGGAGGGGGGCTGATACCGACCGTGAAGCCCCGCAAGGGGGTCGGGTCAGGGGGTTCTCCCGCTAAGAAATTTTAATTGGAGGCCGAAAACGTGATTTCATGGCATTTCAGGCACTTGTGTCGGAGCCATTTAGAAGTACCTCCCCCAGAAAAATAAAATTCTGCCACAAAATTAGCCACAATCCATGCGGGTGCTGTGAAATTTCTAGAGGAGGGAGCTGGAACCCATGAGCCCGTTAAATTCGCCACTGTAAATGAGCAGAGCTACATCAAACCTAATTTTGAGTCCCTCAGTGATAAATAACTTGATTCAAAATCGTATTATAGCCCCAACGACGATTTGATGAATGGAGACCGTAACGTTACGACAAAGTCTAACACTGTAAGTACCAAATAGTCATACGAGATATGTGCATCTCATCAATTTCAGCTTATACCATACCCACAATAATGTTACGGAGTCAGTGAGTTCAAGTTAGACAATACGCTGACCTTCCACTGACCATGCTTATAATATAAAATCTGTCAATGACAGCTGATTCATTGTTTAGTTTTTTATATGATATATTTAATATCAATAATATAAGTATATGCATGCTTTATTTTACTTTACACGTCCTCTAAAAATGCCCCAAATCGTAAAAATACGACTTTTTGGATTTCGATCTCCTTTTTTCGGCTACCCCGGACATTTTCAAAAAATGATACAATGATTTCACACAACAGGCCAGCTATTAGCCTCTCGATTGACAAGAGTTTCATCGCCCTCCATTCATTATAACCAATGTCATCGTGCCCTAAAGAATCAACAAATCAGCTTGCTTATCTCTGCTTACCCTAGGCAAAAAATGCTCATCTTTGAACTCAATCATGACATTGACCTAGTGAACGCCTACACCAAGTTTGAACATTCTAGCTTAATTAGAAGGAGAGTTCTTGTGTTCCAAAGTCCCGGCCCTTCAAATTGCTTCTATTTTTCATTTTCAATTCAAAATGGTGACCATCACGTGACCGAAATCAAAATTCTGATCCGATAGATTTTTAGGCATTCCTTCCAGGATTCCGAAAATATGACGCCCGAGTCTGTAAGTAAAATAGCAAAAAAGCCTTTTTGATTTTTCACGTTTAAAGATGGTGGCACTTCCGGTTCGATCGACAAACTCCATATTTTGTGTACGAATCAGTAATTACTTGTCTAGTATCGAATTTTTTTTTTAGGTCATTCTGACCTATATTTCGACGATTTTTTTGAAAACTTTGATCCTTAATTTCACCAAGGGGAGATAATTTAGAAAATTTCCAAGGACATCATTGAAGTCGCATTGGCAAGATCTACTAACATTCTAAATTTCACGAAAATCGCACAACTATTAAAGAAGTTGTCAAATTGGTAATAACTTCCGGTTCGAAATGACAGCGACGAATTTTCGAAATGCCAAAATCCGAAATTGCAGATTTGAAGTAAATGTTTCAAGATACTCAAAGAAAAAAGAATTAGTAAAATAGGTCAAATAGTCACAATGTTACAGCATTGTAGGTCAAATGCATTCCTTCGTAAAATTCGGTGATTTCGGATTCGTAAAACGTTTTGAAAATATATTTAATCAACAGCCACCACCCATTTTTGGGGGGATAGGTAAAAGTTTCAGAACGATCCTATGGTTAGATTCTGAGAAATCCGATTTGTGGACAAAACACAAAAAAAAAATAACAATAATAATCTTAACAGAAACAATAAGCTTTCATATGTAATATGAAAGCTTAATAATATTAATCTTAGTAATAACAATAGCAGGTGAAAGCCTAATAATAATATTAATCTTAGTAATAACAATATTAATAATAATACCTAGTAAAAACAATAGTCTTTCACCGAAGGTGAAAGCCTAACTAGAACTGCGATGCAGTAATGACGGGTTTCACCGGTGCCACGTTACCCTAAACATGTCACTTCCGGTACCAATGAAACCATTAAACAGGTTTCCACATAAGCTATGCACACATACGCAGCGGAAACACCCGCCTCCGACCCTCCCAGAGCGACGTTCTCGACCCTGGCACCGGACCTTCGTGAACGATATGGCCACCGAGATATCTACATTATTTGGGGGATAACCTATGGAGAGAAAAGGTATAAAAGGGAACCAGAGAACGGCCCCGAGCTCAGTCATGGACACACTGCGGTACCTGTTGAACACTGCACCCAAAGACCGCCCTCTTCTGCTCGAGGGTCAACCCATCGTCGACAATGTGTGTGAGTGTATTGGAAACCTGATTCGCAGCAATGTTCCTGTGACCGAGAACGTGGTCAATTGCTTGAAAAAGGACGCCCCCTTATTACGACGTTTGGGCACGTCTAAAACACCTCGGAAGACCCGTCTGCGACTTCTGAAGCAACAAAAAGGGGGATTTTTCACCCGGTTGGTCCGGTCTTTTCCGAAAGATGAAATTCGCCAAGAAAATGAAACTGGTGCCCTTCGACGATCCCACAAAGTACGTCAAACCCATCAAAGTCAGACAGTGGAATCTGCGTACGATCGAGATCCACTGGAGCAGGCCGTCGAAAATGTTTACCATGACATGCAACACATGTTAAACGACCCCACACTGATTGAGGAAAATAAAATGCAACGATACGGACAGTTGTTACAACGTTATCAAACGATGCAAAGGAAAAGAAAGCAGGTCATTCCCTTGTCGGACGAGAAAACACCCGAACAAAAACAAGAAGAAGCAACCGTGGTTTCAGAGGCACCCATCCTGGAGTCGGTCCCCCGGGTCTTTCCACATCGAGCTCGCCTTTTGTTGAAACACCTGAAGGAGAAAACACCTTGGTCGTGGAACGAGAACTTGGAATTGGTTCGGAATGGCGTACCCGTACCCGGCACCAATGCCATCGACATCGGGAACGATTTGGTTCGTCGGCGAAAGAATACTCAGGCTCCATTGGGATGGTTTGGCGTGATGCAAGGTTTGAAAGTCACGAACGTACCGCGCGAAGCCATCGGCAATCAAGAACGATGGAACGTGTTGTCCACGCCACCCGCATGGACTCCCGTTGCGCCGCAACACCCGAGGCTCCCCTTGCAAAAACTATAAATAGCCTGATCACATGGAAACCGGCTGAAACATGGAACGAAAGCAGAAGAAAGTCTATTACGACCCGAAACACCTGGTCGCTTTTGGTGGAGCCCTGGGTCTCCACAAAGCTACCGGTCTGCCCTTGGACAAAGTCAAAACATGGTTGAAACAACAAAGGCCGTACACCTTGCACAAACCACTGAAAAAGAAATTCTCTTTGACCACCTTGGTGGTGGCCGGCATAAATCATCAGTGGCAAGCCGACTTGAGCAATATGTCGGCCTTGGTCAAACAGAATGAGAGATATAGGTTCTTGCTGTGCGTCATCGACGTGTTTTCCAAGTACGCTTGGGAGTTGCCCCTCAAAAACAAGACGGGAGATAGTTTGTTGGACGCCTTTCGTCGAGTCTTTCTAAGTCGACAACCCCAGCAAATTCAGACAAAGGGACCAAATTCCTCAATCGAAAAATGCAAGCTTACCTGAAAAAGAAAAAAATTCATTTCTTTGTGACACACAACGTCGAAACCATGGCCAGTGTGGTGGAACGATTTCAACGGAGACTGAAAGATTGCATGTGGCGATACTTGACTCATTGACAAACACAACGGTATATTGACATGCTAGACGAATTGGTTCGAGCTCACAACGCGAGACGACATCGGACTATCGGTATGGCATCCAAAGACGTTCGTCCGGAACACAAATGGATGTTGACAACACCCCCACACCCCCTCAAAAAGAAAAAGAGAACAATGGACATCGGTACGACCGTACGTTTGGCTTTGCCGAAACATGGTGCCTTCGACAAAGGTTACTGTCCGAGCTGGACTCTGGAAACGTTTAACGTCGCACCCAACGTCGGTCCCGGTTACAAACTTTTGGAGAGAGAGAGAAATGGGTTTTAACGTCCACTCGACACAAACTAGGTCATTTCGGGACTAACATATGGTTTAATTTTATTTCAATAATTCGCTTGCGCGTAGGGGTCTTTAGCAGTGGGAGGAAACCGGAGGACCCGGGGAAAACCCACGAGGCGAACCCATACAAGGCACTATCCCGAAGAATTGCAAGCGGTTCAAATCAACGATACATGCCAATATCGAAAGCGGCCAAGATCTTTTGGAAATAAACCTATATTTCAAGTTTCGTCAAAATCGGATAAGAATTGTGACCTGTAGAGTGTCCACAAACAAATTGTGGACGTCCGGACAGACAGGGGCGATGACAATATACGTCCACATGAAAATATGGGCGTATAAAAATATGTCGCATGTAAAAAATTCTCCACTTCACTTCATACTGACATACATTAAATGTCTTTCTTTAATTTAGTTTTATATATATATATATATATATATATATATATATATATATATATTAGCTGGGAGTTGTATTTACCTATATTATTATTCGATTTATACCTATATATATATATATATATATGATTTATATAAAATACATATTTTTCCAGGCTTTTTTAATTCTGTTAAGCAATGGTTTACGAGTAGCAGCTATTAATAGTATAGGTGATTTTGTTCTCTTCCTCGGTAAAATAGGTGTAATGGCTGCCACAGGAGCTGTTGGTATTTTATGGTTAAAGGTATGAAGACTACATTATTATTAGTAATATTAGCGTATAGAGTATGTCACAAAGGTCATTGTTTATTGGCTTTTACAAGTTGTACAATGTAAAACTTTCCATTAATACAAAGTATACATATAGACAATGGCGTCCATACACGATAACACATACTTATGGAAAATTTATACCCAATTGTAGAACTTAAACATGGCGTGGATTACATATTATATTTAGAACCTCAGTTGAAACAATTCCTAGACGATGTATTCTGAATTTGGAATGAACGAATTGGCAACGTTGCTAACTTGCAGATTTAAAACAAATAATGAATGATTTTGAGCTAAATATCAAATTCACAATTGAAACGAACGATCTGCATATCGCATTCTTCGCCGCTCTAATGAAACGAAGGAGAGAACTCCTTATAACGGATATTTATTCTAAAGAAACAGATATCAAAAACTATCACTCTTATAAATCATGTCATCTACGCCATACCAAAAATAATATACCCTTTTCTTTAGCTACTAGAAAAATATGCAAAATTGTGATAGATGAAGATCTCCAAATTGTCAGATTTGGTGAGCCAAAAATAAATTTATTGAAACAGCATTACCCCATGACGTAATAGAAGTTGGGATAAATAAGGCTTTGGCCATTGATAACCAGTCAGTAAGGACTACCAAAGTAAAAGACATTACCTTTGTCGCTACCCATAACCCCCAATATCCCAACTTCTTTAAAACAATGCACAGGAGCAGGACAGTCCTGGCATCAAACGACAACCTTAGAACAAAATTTGACAATGTTTAATTCATTAAATCAAAAAGACAGCCACCTAATCTGAAACGCCTTCTAACCAAAGCAAACTTCAATTCATCTATCACAAGGACCGGTTTTTATACGCCTACATTTTCATGTGGACGTATATTGTCGTCGCCCCTGTCCGTCCGTCCATATAAAATAGAACAATACAATATACATTACGCAAAACATCACTCCAAATAGAAACGTTTGAGGAGTATAAGTCATTTAGAATTTATTTTAAAATCAACGTGGAAAGTCAACAATTTTTATACGCCCACATAGAAATGTGGACGTATATTGCTGTCGCCTTCGTCCGTCCGTCCGTCCGTCCATCCATCCGTCCGTCCATCGTCTACAATTTCTTGTGAACGCTCTAACGCCAAAAGTTATCATCCAATTGTTTTAAAATTGATATATGTTTACATTAGTGAGATGAAGAAGCCTATTTAATTTCAATAATTTCCGTTTATAACGTCTAGAGTTATGGCCCCTGTTTCACTTTGTTGAACATTGTAAACGATCTAATGCCAAAAGTTAACATCCGATCTTTGTGAAATTTATATGCAATATTTAAATTATGGAAACGAAGAAACCTATTGAATTTCAGCAATTTCCGTTTATTAATTCTAGAGTTATGGCCCTTGTTTCACTTTGTTTAACCTTGAGAACGCTCTAATGCCAAAAGTTAACATCTGATCTTTGTGAAATTTATATGCAATATTTAAATAAGGGAAACGAGGAAGCCTATTGAATTTCAGCAATTTCCGTTTATTACTTCTAGAGTCATGGCCCTTGTTTCACTTTGTTTAACTTTGTTTAACCTTGTGAACGCTCTAACGCCAAACAAAAGTTATCCTATCTTTCTGAAATTTATATGCATTATTTAAATTAGTGAAACGAAGAAGCCTATTGAATTTCAGCAATTTCTGTGTATTACGTCTAGAGTTATGGCCCTTATTTCACTTTATTGAACCTTCTGAACGCTCTAACGCCAAAACTTATCATCCGATCTTTCTGAAATTTATATGCATTATTTAAATAAGTGGAACGAAGAAGCTTATTGAATTTCAGCAATTTATGTTTATTACGTCTAGAGTTATGGCCCTTGTTTCACTTTATTGAACTTTGTGAATGCTCTAACATCAAAAGTTATCTGCCGATCTGTATGAAATTTACATGCATCATTTAAATTAGTAAAGAGAAGAATCCTAGTGAATTTCAGCAATTTCCGCCGCTCGTTCTCAAATAGCGTAAAAATATGGTATATCAAGGTTGTGGACCCTATAGAGGTCACAATTTTAATCCTATTTTGATGAAACTTGAAATATAAGTTTATAACCCAAAGATTTCGGTTCCTTTTGATATTCGCGTCGCGCATATCGGACCTTAACTTCCTAAATTATGGCCCCTGATTATACAAAAAATCGCGTTTTTAGCTTGTGGACCCTATAGAGGTCATAATTTTTATCCGATTTAAAAAAACATATTATTATATCACCGATTGTGGACCCTATAGAGGTCACAATTTTTATCCGATTTTGTTGAAACTTGAAAGGGAAGTTTATAACCCAAAGATCTCGGTTCCTGTCGATATTTGCGCATATCGGACAGTAACTTCCTGAATTATGGCCCCTGATTGTACGAAAAGTCGTGTTTTTAGCTTGTGGATCTTATAGAGGTCATAATTTTTATCCGATTTAAAAAAAACATATTATTATATCCACCGTTACACCCTAAGGACGGCTGAGTTCGAATTTCGTGAAAATCGGCCCAAAACTGACAGACAAAATGGCCGCCGTTAGTTCTCAAATAGCGTAAAAAATATGATATATCAAGGTTGTTGACCCTATAGATGTCACAATTTTTATCCGATTTTGTTGAAACTTGAAATGTCAGTTTATAACCCAAAGATCTCGGTTCCTTTCGATATTCGCGCATATCGGACGGTAACTTCCTGAATTATGGTCCCTGATCGTAAGAAAAATCGTGTTTTTAGCTTGTGGACCCTATAGAGGTCATAATTTTTATCCGATTTAAAAAAACGTATTATTATATCACCCTTACAGCCTAAGGACATATCGGACAGTAACTTCCTGAATTATGGCCCCTGATTTTTATCCGATTTTAAAAACCGTATTATTATATCACCGTTACACCCTAAGGACGACTGAGGTCGAATTTCGTGAAAATCGGCCCAAAACTGACAGACAAAATGGCCGCCCTTCGTTCTCAAATAGCGTAAAAATATGGTATATCAAGGTTGTGGACCCTTATAGAGGTCACAATATTTATCCGATTTTTGACTAACTATTTTTTTCTACAATTTTTTCTCTTTAAATATACTAAAGGTTACTTGGTAACAATAAACAATGAATAGTAATTATATATATTTACAATTAATAATTAATAATCCGATACCAGAAATATAAGTTTCATTCCGAGTTATTGCCCTTTATTTTTCGATTTTTTTCGAATTTTCTTCCCATTTCCCAACCCTTATATTTTTGGGAAAGGATAAATCGATATTTCTGAAAGTCCTGGAACATTTAGATGTCATACGATCGTCCATTGTTCGGGCTATCCAATGACACTTTATTTTTTTCGAAATTTTACGTAGTAATCACTTTTTTCGCAAGATCACCATTTTTTTACTTTTTATGTTGGACTGTCGTATGATGCCCAATATATACGGATACTATGACCAAGCAGCAAAATATGACAAGCTGAAAATCAAGTATTTTCTGATTTGGGGCGTTTTTGGGCGCCTGTATCTCGAAATCTTAACCGCAACTTTTTTTTTAACTTTCTCTATCGAGAGTCCATTCGATAGCCTTGTGAATTATGCCATCCAATAAGACTTTGAAATGTCTGGAATACGATAAAAAAACGGACAGAAAATCGAAAAAAGTCGAAAAATCGTGAAATTTTGCAAAATGCTCTATTACTTTATTATTTAAACAAATTTTTACAAAAAGATTACAGATTCGGATAGCTGACCTAATTACGATTCTAACGATGTATAATATGTATTGAGTTATTTAAATTTAATTTTCGCGTGCACGTAAAAGATCCCTTGGCAGTTGGAATTCGATATAAGAGTAGGCCGTAGTGCCGCTGCCCGGGCAAAATTTCCCTCATAGCACACTGTATGGCGTATGCCCGTCTTCATTAGCCCAGGTTAGGAGCAGAACAGTAGGACGTTAAACCCCATTTCATTTCATTTCATTTGAATTTAATTTTCGATATTTTGACATTTTTTCATTTTTGGCACCTTTGAACATAGGATTTCTCAGGGTCATTTTATCTGATCAGATAATGTAATATATCATTACAGAGCCCTGCCGCTATTTAATTGCCCAAACTTGTTATTAAAACTATTCCGACAATAATCTCCATACCGGAAGTATTCAAAAAATGGGGAAAAAAAGGTTAAAAAATTGTCGCTCTTTCGAAAAGCTGGATTTCTCGGTCAGATATTACCGGACCAAAAGAAGTAAAGTGTCTTTGGATAGCCCCATTAATGGACTATTATATGGCATCTCAATGGTACGATTTCGATGGTTAGAAAATAAATTGTGGTACGCTGAAAATCTAGTATTTTCCGTTTTTGGAGACTTTTTAGACGTCTTTTTCTCGAAAACGACAACTCCGATTTTTCTGAAACTTTTTTTCACGCAGAGTCCTATCGGTAGTCTGTGACGTGAATCCAAAAGGAAAAGGTTTGAAATAATATAAGGAGTCCAAAAATGGCCTCAATCTTTGAAAAAAGTTGAAAAATCGTTAAATTATTGAAAATGTACTTTTATTTATCTTTTTTACAAAAAAAATACTGAATAGATGTTTCTGACACTTCTGTGACAGAAAGTTAAGTATCTAAACAAATTGTTAAAACTATCTCGACAACGGTCCAAAAACCGGAAGTAGTCGAAAAAGTATCCGATATTTTTTAAAAAAAACCCGTAAAATCTAGTATTTTCCGTTTTGGGACGCCATTTTCTCGAAACCTAAAACTATGTTCTTAAACTTTTTTTACTCAGAGTCCTATCGGTGGACTATGGCGTGAGTGGAAGAATTAAGGCATTGAAATAATATAAGTGGTCCAAAAAGAACCTCAATCTTGGAAAAAAGTTGAAAAATCCTTAAATTACTGAAAATGATCTTCTAATTTTCTTTCTTTGGAAAATAGCTGAATGGATTATTCTGAAACTTCTTGTACAGAAGATAAGGTAACCAAACAACTTGTTAAAGCTATCCCAACAGTGATCCAAAAACCGGAAGTGGTTTAAAATTTCCGATATTTTGAGAAAAAAAACACGTAAAAAGTAAAAAAAATGGTGATCTTGCGAAAAAAGTGATTACTACGCCAGATTCCACCGAATCAAAACAACTAAAGTGTCATTGAATAGTTCGAACAATGGACAATCTTATGAGATCTAAATGGTAAAAATTCACGAGTTAGGCAATAATGGAACGCTGAAAATCTATTATTTTCCTTTTTTGAGCCTATTCGGACGCTTTTATTTCGAAAACTTCTCTTATTTCCTTTCTTAAACTTCTGTTACTTAGAGTCCTAACGGTGGTCTATGGTGTGAATCCAAATTTAAAAGACTCAATATAGTAATAAATGGTCCTAAAGTGTCACAATCTTTGAAAAAAGTCGAAAAATCGTTATATCTGTAAATCTGCTTCTAATGGTATAATGTCCAATGGATCTTTCTTAAAGGACAATATTGGTGTCAGTCATTTTAAAATATGTGATAGAGCTCGTTAAATACATCCCAAATATAATTTTAACACAGAGATCATTGCTCCGATAGCTGAGAAACAAGCACGTGAAGAAACGGGAAGTGACGTCAAACATGACAAACACGAGTTGTCTTTCTATATAACAGACTGAAGTAACGAGCGGTAACAGACAAACGATCGAATTTCATTTCACTGATAATTCCGTTGAATTTGAAAAGTTATTATATGGGACGGTGGGAGGGTATCTCACAATGCAAAAATAGAATTGACTGTCACTAGATAAGAGACACGAGAAAAATAGAAAAATCCCATGCATTTCCCCCGTTTTTATTCATTCTGTTCTTAATAAATTCCTGAAAGCCGGTTCAGTGCTGCTTGCAGGTCTAGTTAT
Organism: Patella vulgata; assembly: GCF_932274485.2. NCBI lineage: Eukaryota > Metazoa > Mollusca > Gastropoda > Patellidae > Patella > Patella vulgata. The sequence continues at coordinate 33,282,272 of NC_065882.2, forward strand.
TAGGCTTTCAGACTTTGTCTGAAAGACTATTGTTTTTACTAAAATTATTATTAGGCTTTCAGACTTTTGTCTGAAAGCCTATTGTGATTACTAAAATTATTATTATTAAGCTTTCATATTACATATGAAAGCTTATTGTTTCTGTTAAGATTATTATTGTTATTTTTTTTTTGTGTTTTGTCCACAAATCGGATTTCTCAGAATCTAACCATAGGATCGTTCTGAAACTTTTACCTATCCCCCCAAAAATGGGTGGTGGCTGTTGATTAAATATATTTTCAAAACGTTTTACGAATCCGAAATCACCGAATTTTACGAAGGAATGCATTTGACCTACAATGCTGTAACTCTGTGACTATTTGACCTATTTTACTAATTCTTTTTTCTTTGAGTATCTTGAAACATTTACTTCAAATCTGCAATTTCGGATTTTGGCATTTCGAAAATTCGTCGCTGTCATTTCGAACCGGAAGTTATTACCAATTTGACAACTTCTTTAATAGTTGTGCGATTTTCGTGAAATTTAGAATGTTAGTAGATCTTGTCAATGCGACTTCAATGATGTCCTTGGAAATTTTCTAAATTATCTCCCCTTGGTGAAATTAAGGATCAAAGTTTTCAAAAAAATCGTCGAAATATAGGTCAGAATGACCTAAAAAAAAAATTCGATACTAGACAAGTAATTACTGATTCGTACACAAAATATGGAGTTTGTCGATCGAACCGGAAGTGCCACCATCTTTAAACGTGAAAAATTAAAAAGGCTTTTTTGCTATTTTACTTACAGACTCGGGCGTCATATTTTCGGAATCCTGGAAGGAATACCTAAAAATCTATCGGATCAGAATTTTGATTTCGGTCACGTGATGGTCACCATTTTGAATTGAAAATGAAAAATAGAAGCAATTTGAAGGGCCGGGACTTTGGAACACAAGAACTCTCCTTCTAATTAAGCTAGAATGTTCAAACTTGGTGTAGGCGTTCACTAGGTCAATGTCATGATTGAGTTCAAAGATGAGCATTTTTTGCCTAGGGAAAGCAGAGATAAGCAAGCTGATTTGTTGATTCTTTAGGGCACGATGACATTGGTTATAATGAATGGAGGGCGATGAAACTCTTGTCAATCGAGAGGCTAATAGCTGGCCTGTTGTGTGAAATCATTGTATCATTTTTTATTCGAATTTCTCCTTTGATGTTTTCCGTGCCGACAAGGTTGTTTTCGAGTTTAGCTGGATTTGACTTCGCGCATGCGCTACGCTGGAACCAAAGGTACCATGAGTACTAAATTCCGGCGAGCAACTTTTCACGTTGGTACCTAGGTACCCTGAAAATTTCAAGGTGATACCTGCATTCGTTCATGTCGTTTGTTCTTGTCACCTGCCTTTCGTCGTTTTTTTTTTAAGTCAATTTACGGCTTCCATGAGGGGAAAAAAGTGGAATTTCGCCGTGACACCGGCACCGATTGTCCGAAAACCATGAAATTTGGACACAATACGTCCATTACCACCCCGGACTCTGTGCCTTACCCCCATTTTGATCCCATTAAAAAAAAAGAGTTTTAGCAAAAAAACGATTTTCGGAATTTAATATTGGTTTTAACCCTGTACCCAGACAAGATATAGATATTATTATAATCCCTATGAAATATTTTAATTATTTACTGCTATAATATGAATTATCACTTATTCCCCGTTAAATAAATATCGGTCACCGGGTGCAGCTGTACAACTTCAAGGACCCTGGCTTCAAGTCAATTTACGGCTTCCATGAGGGGAAAAAAGTGGAATTTCGCCGTGACACCGGCACCGATTGTCCGAAAACCATGAAATTTGGACACAATACGCCCATTACCACCCCGGACTCTGTGCCTTACTCCCATTTTGATCCGATTAAAAATAAAAAAGTTTTAGCAAAAAAACGATTTTCGGAATTTAATATTGGTTTTAATTAATTTTGAAATTGCAAATGCAAAGAGATTTTATCGCCTCTTCCGTATGTGATAGGTACTGGTACTATACACATTATCCTTAAAAGACAATTTTTTAAAATGACCGTAACGATGTATCGACACTAGAAACCGAAATCGCCTATTTTGACCTTTTTTGACTGCTGAGGCATCCAAATCTCTGGAATCTCTAGCGGTTGGCTGCGCCGCGATGATATTTATCACATACTAAATTGAGAAAAATCCTCAGATACCAAGAACAATAAAAATTCGATAAAATATGGCAATTTTTTAAGCAAAAAACCTTTGATTGTTGGGGGCGGGTTTTGAATTTATTTTGAACGTTCTCGGAATCCAACACTCTTCTATTTTTAATATGTGATAGCTAGAATCCCAAGGTACATTCTGTGCATATTTGAAGGCAATCGGAGCACAGGAACGTTGCCTGGGCAGAGCAAATCAAAGGCTTCTTCGTCTTATGACCTTAAACACTGCGTATAAATTTAAAGTCAATCGGATATTAACAGCAAAAGGGGGGCGACGACAATATACGACCACATTTCAATGTGGGCCTATAAAAAGTAAATCATTGCCAATAGAAAAGACCCACCTTTCCCCCAACAACAACCATGTAATGCACTAGCTATAATGGGGATTTTTCTGGAACACAAGGAGGGTTTGCTTCTTCTCTATGGGACACCCGATACCACTTCTCAACGAGGAATTCAGTCACACAGCCAACACCATTTTGTATGTTTGTGTAATCTTTATTCAGTATAAATCAAGTAATACAAATAAAAAAATACTTGGATTGATGAAAACATAATTTTTGAGAGTTATTCATACATGTAGCATAATTGTTCTTATTTAAAAAATGTACATGATTACATGTTTGTCATAAACAACATTAAATAAACAATCATGTTTCTTCACGATAACAGTAACAGTATAACAATTGTATGAAATATATTTTCCTTTATTTTTTTTTATTTTTAGAAAGGCCACTTCCTTGGTTTAAAATATATCATAAATTGTAGTTATCTAACATATACTTCCATGTATGTTTATCTAACAGATTACCACGTCGCCTTATCTAACAGAGAGTAAATGGTATACAATATCAAATTATAATCTACCAGCATTACTTGTTTCAGTAATTTAATCGTGTGTTATTCTTGTATTTAAGTGAGAAGAGTGAATAAACTATCATGGGTTGAAACAAATATATTGGAGTAGAAATAAACATTGTATATTGGTTTGCAAATAAATAATTGGTACAGATAATGCAATGTCATACAACATACTTTTTGGATTCGGTACAAATACAACCTTTTTATCATCAATGAAAATAATGTGATTTCAAAGTAACGATGAATAAAAAAACATTGCTTATATAAAGTACATGTAATTGGGTTCATTTAATTCACTTTGTATCTATAATATACATGTAGTATTAAACAATAAATATATTGATTAATGCCAATTCTATACAAATCTCATAGTTGTATTCATGTTTTCTTTACCATAACAAGAAACAGTACAACAGATTTAGTAACAATATATTCCTTTCTACATCCGTCAGAGTGGTTGATGATTCATAGATTCTAATAACCCCTTTTGAAGTTTATATGAAAGCTTTGATATCTGCTATGCAGATCTAGTTTATTATTATTATTTTTTCTTTTTTTTTGGTAGAGCCTATTTCTCAGTGCCTGTAACAGATACCGATATGGGACCTAATTTTCTATTGGGAAACCATGTGGTGGCTACTTGATAAACTATTTTTGAAACTTCTGCGCAGACCGGAAGTAGCCGAATTTCGTGCGGTGCATAAAAATTAAAAAACGGCCGTAGCTTCGTCAATTCTGTACCTATTTTCATACAAATAACATTTTCAGAAACCCTGAGTCTTTTCTCGGACGATAGCAGTTGAAAATTTCGAAATTTCGAAATTTCGTCGCTGACTTCTAGCCTTCGAAAAATGAAAAATTTTGTTTAAAAGACAATTTTGTTATTTTTCAAATTTTCAAATTTGACCTACATTTTTGGATACCTGAAGACCATCCGATTCCAGAAATATAATTTTCATTCTGAGTTATCGCCCTTTATTTTTCGATTTTTTTCGAATTTTCTGCCCATTGCCCAACCCATATATTTTTGGGAAAGAATAAATCGATAGTTCTGAATGTCCTGGAACATAAAGCTATATAGTCAGACCGCTGCATAAAGCAATTTAAACAACGATCCGTAAAGCGGAAGTAGTCGAAATAATGATAGATATTTCGAAAAAAAACGCAAAAAATGGGTGTTTTGGGTAAAAAATCGATTTCTCCGTCCAGTATTAATGGATTAAACGAATTAAGCTTTCGTTGAGTGGCCCGAGGAATGATCTGTCGTATGATGCCCAATTTATACGAATACTATGACCAAGCAGCAAAATATGACAAGCTGAAAATCAAGTATTTTCTGATTTGGAGCGTTTTTGGACGCCTGTATCTCGAAATCTTAACCGCAACTTTTTTTTTAACTTTCTCTATCGAGAGTCCATTCGATAGTCTTGTGAATTATGCCATCCAATAAGACTTTGAAATGTCTGGAATACGATAAAAAAGGGACTGAAAATCGAAAAAAGTCGAAAAATCGTGAAATTTTGCAAAATGCTCTATTACTTTATTATTTAAACAATTTTTTACAAAAAGATTACAGATTCGGATAGCTGACCTAATTACGATTCTAACGATGTATAATATGTATTGAGTTATTGAAATTTAATATTCGATATTTTGACATTTTTGCATTTTTGGCACCTTTGAACATAGGATTTCTCAGGGTCATGCCGCTATTTAATTGCCCAAACTGGTTATTAAAACTATTCCCACAATAATTCTCATACCGGAAGTATTCAAAAAAAGGAAAAAAGAAAGGTTAAAAAATTGTCGCTCTTGCGAAAAGCTGGATTTCTCGGTGAGATATTACCGGATCAAAAGAAGTAAAGTGTCTTTGGATAGCCCCATTAATGGACTATTATATGGCATCTCAATGGTACGATTTCGATGGTTAGAAAATAAATTGTGGTACGCCGAAAATCTAGTATTTTCCGTTTTTTGGGCCTTTTTAGACGTCTTTTTCTCGAAAACGACAACTCCGATTTTTCTGAAACTTTTTTAACGCAGATTCCTATGGGTGGGCTATGGCGTGAGTCCAACAATAAAAGCATTGAAATAACATAAGTTGTCCAAAAAGAGCCTCAATCTTGGAAAAAAGTTGAAAAATCCTTACATTACTGAAAATGATCTTCTAATTTTCTTTCTTTGGAAAACAGCTGAATGGATTTTTCTGAAACTTCTTGTACAGAAGGTAAGGTAACCAAACAACTTGTTAAAGCTATCCCGACAATGATCCAAAAAACGAAAGTAGTCGAAAAAATTTCGGATATTTTGAGAAAAAAACGTAAAAATTTTAAAAAATGGAGATCTTGCGAAAAAAGTGATTACTACGCCAGATTTCACCGAATCAAAACAACTAAAGTGTCATTGGATAGTTCGAACAATGGACAATCTTATGAGATCTAAATAGTAAAAATTCGCGAGTTAGGCAATGTATAATGGAACGCTGAAAATCTATTATTTAATTTTTTGAGCCTATTCAAACGCTTTTATTTCGATAACTTCTCTTATTTCCTTTCTTAAACTTCTGTTACTTAGAGTCCTAACGGTGGCCTATGGTGTGAATCCAAATTTAAAAGCCTCAATATAGCATAAATGGTCAAAAAGGGCCACAATCTTTGAAAAAAGTCGAAAAATCGTTATATCTGTAAATCTGCTTCTAATGGTATAAGGGAGGTAAAACTGTCCAATTGATCTTTCTGAAACTTCTGGTACAGGAAGTTAAGTTCCCATACCACTTGTTAAATCTATCCCGATAATGATCCGTAAACAGGAAGTAGTCAAAAAAATATTCGATATTTAAAAAAAAAACAGTAAAAAAATCAGTGCTCTTGCAACAATCGGGATTTCACATCTAAAGTATCGTTTAGTAGCTCGATAAATGGGCTATTGTATGACACACTTCCTGTCTGATTCCTGAAAGCCGGTTCAGTGCTGCTTGCAGGTCTAGTTATTATTATTTTTTTTTTATTGGGGGAAGCTAGATCTCAGCAACTATAAGAGATAGAGGTTTGAAATTTGATTTTCTGTCGGAAAAGTGGTGTGCAGCTACTGCTTAAAGCTATTTCGAAATTGGTGCGCATAGCGGAAAAGCGTCAAATCTTTAACGTGCACGAAAATTGAAAATCGGCCATAATTTTGTTAATACTAAATCGGTTTTTGAGATAAGTACATTTTTGGATAGCGGGAGACATTTCCGAGAAAATAGCAGTTCTAAACTGTGGAATTTAGAATCTTTGTCGCTCTCATTTTTTTGGTGAAAAATGGAAAATTTTCTAAATTTTCTAAAAATTATTTTTGGGAATTTTGAAATTTCAATTATTTCTTTGGATAGCTGACATCAATCCGATTCCAACAATATAAGTTTTGTTCTGAAATCTTAACTTTGATTTTTCATTTTTTTCGCATTTTGGTCAAATCGTAGAGTTCTTATTTTTTTAAAAAGGCTCCAACGATTTTTCTGAAACTTCAGGAATATGAAGTCAAAGGACCAAACCAGTGCATGAACTATAAATGAAAATCATCTAATCACCGGAAGTAGTCAAGAAATGTATCCGAACTTTGACAAAATTCAGAAAAATGGGTGCCTGTGCGGAAATTGCGATATATCAATTGTGTTTTTGCCGATTAGTTAAAGTTTTATATCGTTTAATAGCCAATTGAATTGTCTATCGGTTGGTACTAAAGCGGTAAGTTTCTATCAAAAATTTTAAAGGTAACGTTTTTTTTTGCGATTTCGAGCAAATTTAGACGCATGTTTCTCGGAAACGCTCCCAACGATTTTTTATAAAACTTTTTCAATCGAGAGACTAATGGGTACTCTGTTGTGGGGAACCACTGTATCATTTTTTGAAATGTCATGGATAGCCGAAAAAAGAGATCGAAAATCGAAAACGTCGTATTTTTACGATTTGGAGCATTTTTAGAGGCCTATTTCTCGAAAAGTCAACATAATTCCTTTTTGGAACTTCTTCTACAGAGAGGCCTATCGGTAGTGTTATACATAAAAAGATTGTACAATAGTCCCAAATTTCAGGAGTAGCAGAACAAAGGGATCGAAAATTGAACATGGTACCTTTCATTGTTAAGCGAAACATAAGTGGGGGATACAATCTGTACGTTTTGTCAACGTATAGAGTCTATTCAAGAGTGCTTTTATCAGTGATGATATTTGAACTGAAATTATTTCAACTATGAGTGTTTTCTTCTTTCCAAAATATGGGTTTAGTGACCCTGTAACAGAAATATACTATTCAAAAAAAGTAGGGGATATTTGATTTTGGGGGCATAATACTAAAATATGCAAATGACTACGAAAAAAGTCACTATAGAACCTAACAGAAGAAACATTTCCAGTTACATGTGACGCCCAAACGCACCAATAGCTACCGCATGGAATGCAGGTGATGCTTGGGATCATCATGGGGGTCCAACCCAAGATTTGCACGACTCTGACTTTGAATGTTACAGTCATTGTGGCATTGAATTCCAGGGTGGAAACATCAGTTTAATTGTTTTAGTGACCAGAAAACAAATTTTGATATGCGTCGGCTTACCCAAAATGAAAGGTTACGTGCCCTTGGCATGCTACAGATCGGCACAACACAGGCGGTTGTGGCGCGGACTATGAATGTTTCTCAGTTTGTCATAAGCAGGATATGGTCCAGATACCGTGATACACAATCTGTACAGGACAGACCACGCTCAGGTCGACCAAGGGCGACAACTCAAGCCCAGGATCGATTTATCCGTACCTTGGCCTTGAGAAATCGTGTCATCACAGCAAATCAGATCAGGGCTCGTCTTCAAACAGACACTGGTGTGAGAGTGAGTGGCCAGACGATTCGGAATCGACTGCATAGGGGTCACCTTCGCGCCCGACGTCCTCGCGTGATTCCTTGTTTGAGAGATCATCACATTCAGGCAAGACGTCGTTGGTGTAGGGATCATCAACACTGGGATAATCGACGCTGGAGCAATGTGATGTTTTCAGATGAGTCAAGGTTCACTGTTGATTTTTTGGACAGACGTAGGAGGGTGTGGCGTCGTCGAAACGAGCGCTTCCAAGACGTTAACGTCATCAGACATGATCGATTTGGGGGTGGTTCTGTTATGGTGTGGGGAGGCATCACTGTTGCTGGAAGAACGGCTTTACATGTTGTTGCAGGGCGTGTTACAGGCCAGTACTACCGGGACAACATCTTGGCAGTCCATGTTGTGCCGTTCGCACGACGTCATGGCCGCCGTTTCATCTTCCAGGATGACAACGCAAGATGTCACAGGGCCAGGATCGTTACAGGTTACCTCCAACAACAGAACATCACCACATTACCTTGGCCAGCACTGAGTCCCGACCTCTCCCCCATCGAGCATGTCTGGGACATGCTTGGACAGAGGTTACGTCAACGTCAACAACGTCCTGCCAATGTCCAAGAACTTGCTGCTGCGTTGCAACAGGAATGGGACAATCTGGACCAAAATGACCTTAGACGTCTCATTAGGAGTATGCCACGTCGGATCAATGCTTGTTTGGCAAACAGAGGAGGATTTACCCGTTACTGACTTGGTTGTGATGCTGTGGTAACTTTGCTGTTTGACCCCGGGTATCATTTTACCCTTATAATGGTCAGTCTGTGCCTTACTTAGTCTAACGATCATTTGTAATAAATCGATGAATGTGAACTTCATTTCATTTTGTCATTTGTTTCTTCGTCAGTTTCATTAGGTGACTTTAATAACACTTAAAAATCAAATATCCCCTACTTTTTTTGAATAGTATAGTTGATTGCTGTGTGTAATAATTAGCCTTTGAATTAATATCGTTGCTTCTGTGTCAAAATTATCTTATACCGGTAATCATCTGGACAGAAATCGACGTCTCGCGCTGTTTATAAGAAAGTCCAATTTATTAATCGTTTGCAGTAGTATCGTACAGTGGTATCGAATATTGCACCTGTGATAAAAGGCATGACGTTGTTTGAGCATGGACTCTATCTGTAATTAATATTAGGTTTTTATTAGTGACGTCAAATCTTTAACGTGCACGAAACCAGAAAATTGGCGATATTTCATTGAATATTCAATCAATTTTGGAACCAATTACATATTTGAGTAGCTGACATGAACGCGATTCCGAAGTCCCGTGTACACATTGGTGTGACCGTAAAAGATCCCTTGGCGGTTGGAATTCTATATAAAAGAAGACTAGCGCGGCTGTACGAGCATGTTTAGAGATCATTTCGGGACTATTATATGATTTATTTTTTTTTTATTTCAATAATTCGCTTCCGCGTAGGGGTCTTTCGCAGTTGGAGGAAACTGGAGGACCCGGAGAAAACACAAGAGTTTAGACAGGCGACATACTCCTTGTCATGTTCAACCGGGGAATCGAAACCCAGCCAGTTGACTCAATGACAGACCGTATGATACAGCGCAGTGCCAAAGGATATAGCCTACCGTGCAAATTCCAGCCAGCATAACGTATCTATATAAGAGACATTTATTCCTACTGGCGATTTACAAATATTGCATGAAGAAATTCAAGTCATAAGAACATAAAAACGACTAATGCACAGTATCATATTGATTATAAAAGTATAATGTTATATATTGGTTATTCTATATATACTATTCAAAAAAAGTAGGGGATATTTAATTTTGGGGGCATAATACTAAAATATGCAAATGACTACGAAAAAAGTCACTATAGAACCTAACAGAAGAAACATTTCCAGTTACATGTGACGCCCAAACGCACCAATAGCTACCGCATGGAATGCAGGTGATGCTTGGGATCATCATGGGGTCCAACCCAAGATTTGCACGACTCTGACTTTGAATGTTACAGTCATTGTGGCATTGAATTCCAGGGTGGAAACATCAGTTTAATTGTTTTAGTGACCAGAAAACAAATTTTGATATGCGTCGGCTTACCCAAAATGAAAGGTTACGTGCCCTTGGCATGCTACAGAACGGCACAACACAGGCGGTTGTGGCGCGGACGATGAATGTTTCTCAGTCTGTCATAAGCAGGCTATGGTCCAGATACCGTGATACACAATCTGTACAGGACAGACCACGCTCAGGTCGACCAAGGGCGACAACTCAAGCCCAGGATCGATTTATCCGTACCTTGGCCTTGAGAAATCGTGTCATCACAGCAAATCAGATCAGCGCTCGTCTTCAAACAGACACTGGTGTGAGAGTGAGTGGCCAGACGATTCGGAATCGACTGCATAGGGGTCACCTTCGCGCCCGACGTCCTCGCGTGATCCCTTGTTTGAGAGATCATCACATTCAGGCAAGACGTCGTTGGTGTAGGGATCGTCAACACTGGGATAATCGACGCTGGAGCAATGTGATGTTTTCAGATGAGTCAAGGTTCACTGTTGATTTTTTGGACAGACGTAGGAGGGTGTGGCGTCGTCGAAACGAGCGCTTCCAAGACGTTAACGTCATCAGACATGATCGATTTGGGGGTGGTTCTGTTATGGTGTGGGGAGGCATCACTGTTGCTGGAAGAACGGCTTTACATGTTGTTGCAGGGCGTGTTACAGGCCAGTACTACCGGGACAACATCTTGGCAGTCCATGTTGTGCCTTGGCCGCTATTGGCTAATTCATTTTATGGGTTCTAGGTTAATTATTTATTGCTCGATTTGTATAAAACAAAGTTCATATGCGGAAATGACGTAATTTTGACAAAAACTACAATTTTGGCGGTTAGGAAGGTCTTTTCGAAAACAAATATTATTTTTTTAAAATAAGTAAAAAGTAAGAAGTTGCGCCATGTAAAGGCGCAAAAAAAGTCGGAAGCAGTTTTTTTAATTTCGATTTCACTTTTGCGCCATTTCGATTTAAAGGTGAAAAACGGTGTAAAATTGAGCTATTTACAACCCATTGAGGCGTTTCATATTTTAAAATATTTCTTTGTGACTTTCATAAACTTGTAGCATTAATTCATAAGAAGAGAATCTATCTCAAAATTAGTTTGTAATATGAGCAGTTGCCGAGAAATGGTCAACTTTGTAAGTGTCACTTTTTACGCTATATTGCTTGTAAAAGAGTCAATTATTATTGGATTATCATAAAAGTGATACCATTTGATGCGTAATGTCAATTGTGACTAGTTCAAACCAATTTAACATTTTCAATATCATCGGAAATGACGTAATTTGGGCAAAAACTATATTTATAGCTTTCGAAACAAATAATTTATTCAGATGAGTCGTATTTGTTATTTGTTTAAAATTTGGATATTTGATTCCAATCAACTAATAGAATGAACCCATGGTATCATATAGATATTATAAAATGGTTTCTAATTTGTTCAGTTGCGGAGAAATAGACGATTTTCAACAGGTCACTTTTCAAAGTTTTTGGTCCATAAAAGTGTCAATTATCATTCGATTTTCATAAATTTTCCACTGTGTGATACCTAATGCCATTTACGATTTCATAAAAGAAATTTAAGATTTTCATTATCACCGGAAGTAACGTCATTTTGGCAAAAACTGTATTTTTAGCCTTCAAAACAGATATTTTATTCAAATGAGTCTGATTTGTAATGTTTTTAAAATTATGGTATTTGATTCCAATCAACAAATAGATTGAACCCATACGACCATACAGATACCAGAAAATAGTTTCTAATTTGTACGGTTGCAGAGAAATAGAAGGTTTTCTACAAGTCACTTTGATTTACATCAAATTTTCACCATGTGATGCCTTATGCCATTTCTAATTTCATAAAAATAATTGAACATTTTCATTATCACCGGAAGTACTGTACACTTATAAATAAAAAAATGTATAAAATGAATTGTTATTGCTGGATTTGGTTGATTCGGCGTCAATTTTATTTGATGTGTGCAATGCTTATGTGGAAACCTGTTTAATGGTTTCATTGGTACCGGAAGTGACATATGTTTAGGGTAACGCGGCACCGGTGAAACCTGTCATTACTGCTTCGCAGTTCTAGTTATTATTATTATTATTTACCGCGGGAGCCTTTTTCTCCATGATCGGAAACAGATATCGATCTGGAACCAAATTTTCTATAGGGAAACCATGTGGTGGTTACTTGATAAAGTATAGGGAAACCATGTGGTGGTTACTTGATAAAGTATTTTTGAAACTTCTGCGCAGACCAGAAGTGGCCGAATTTTGAACGGTAGCAATAAATCAAAAAGCGGCCGTAGTTTCGCCAATTCTTTGCCTATTTTAAAACAATTCACATTTTTGGAAACCCTGAATCTTTTCCTAGACAATGGCTATCTCATATTTTTGAATTTCGAACATTCATCTATGGCTTTTGTCGTTCGAAATTTGAAAATTTAAATTTTTACAAAAAACTTTTTTATTTGTGAATATTTTTTAGTCGTGTTTTACACAAAATTAACGAGTCATCTGACTTGGGCAAAAATGTGAATTTTTTTTGTCTCAGTAATTTTCCTTGGCCGCCATTGGCTAATTCAGTTTTTCAGTCCTAGATGAATTATTATTATTTACAGCAGGATCCTATTTCTCCATGATCGAAAACAGATATCGATCTGGAACCAAATATTCTATTGGGAAACCAGGTGATGGCTACTCCTCAAAACAATTTTGAAACTTCTGCGCTTACCGGAAGTAACCGAACTTTGTACTTTTTCGCGATATTGAAAATTGGCAGTGGTTTCGTCAATTCTTTAACTTTTTTCAAACAAATGACATTTTCAGAAACCCTGATTCTTTTCCGAGACAATGGCTATCTCAAATTTTTCAGTCGAAATAATGTCGGGAATTTTGAAAACAAAACCGTAAAAAATGAGTGCTTTTCAGAAAAACGCGATTTCTCCGTCCGATATTTCTTCGGCTCGGGGAATGGACTGTCGTATGATGCCCGAATTATACGGATACTATGAACAGGCAGCAAAATATGGCATGCTGAAAATCAAGTATTTTCTGAGTTGCAGCGTTTTTGGACGCCTGTATCTCGAAAACGGCTCCAAGGATTATTCTTAAACTTTCCCTATCGAGAGTCCCTCCGGTAGTCTTGTGCATGAATCCATCCAATAAGACATTGAAATGTCTGGAATAGGTACAATAACGTACTGAAAATCGAAAAAAGTTGAAAAATCGTTAAATTTTGGAAAATGCTCTATTACTTTATTATTTGAACACATTTTTACAAAAAAGTTACACATTCAGATAGCTGACCTAATTACAATTCTAACGATGTATAATATTTATTGAAATATTTAAATTTAATTTTCGATATATTGTCATTTTTTTATTTTTGACCCTATTGAACATAGGATTTTCCAGGGGCATTTCATCTGACCAGACAATGTAATATATCATTACATAGCCCTGTGGCTATTTGATAAGCCAATCCAGTTATTAAAACTATCCCGACAATAATCTCCATACCGGAAGTATTCAAAAAATGAAGAAAAAGGGTTAAAAAAAATAGCACTCTTGCGAAAAACTTGATTTCTCCATCAGATGTTAGCGGACCAAAAAAACTAAAGCATCGCTGGATAGCCCCATCAATGGACTATCATATGACATCTGAATGATACGATTTAGATGGCTAGAAAATAAAATATGGTATGCCGAAAATCTAGCATTTTCCGTTTTGGAGCATTTTGAGACGCCATTTTCTCGAAAACGAACACTACGATTTTTCTTAAACTTTTTTTACTCAGAGTACTATCGGTGGATTATGGCGTGAGTCCAAAAATAAAAGCATTGAAATAATGTAAGATGTCCAAAAAGAGCCTCAATCTTGGAAAAAAGTTGAAAAATCCTTAAATTACTGAAAATACTCTACCATTTTTCTTTCTTTGGAAAACAGCTGTTTGGATTTTTCTGAAACTTCTTGTACAGAAGGTTAGGTAACCAAACAACTTATTAAAATTATCCCGACAATGATCCAAAAACCGGAAGTAGTCGAAAAAATATCCGATATTTTGAGAAAAAAAAACCTAAAAGTAAAAAAATGTTGATCTTGCGAAAAAAGTGATTACAACGTAAGATTTCAAAACAACTAAAGTGTCATTGTCATTGGATAGCCCGAACAATGGACGATCATATGACATCTAAATGGTAAAAATTCGCTGGTTAGGCAATATATAATGGGACGCTGAAAATCTAGTATTTTCATTTTTGGGGGCTATTCAGATGCTTTCATCCCGAAAACTTCTCTTTTTTCCTTTCTTAAACTTCTGTTTATTAGAGTCCTAACGGTGGTCTAGGGTGTGAATCCAAATTTAAAAGCCTCAATATAGTATAAATGAATCGTTTCTTCCATATCTCGGTCTTGTCCTGGTCTTGGGGACTATTCAGATGCTTTCATCTCGAAAACTTCTCTTATTTCCTTTCTTAAACTTCTGTTACTTAGAGTCCTAACGGTGGTCTAGGGTGTGAATCCAAATTTAAAAGCCTCAATATAGTATAAATGGTCAAAAGAGGGCCACAATCTTTGAAAAAAGTTGAAAAATCGTTATGTCTTTTTCTAATGGTCTAATGGTATAAGGGAGATAAGACATTGGCATCAGACTACCAATTATTTGCTAAATATTGTTAAATATCTTCTAATTTTACTTTTCCCTTAAAAACTGTCCAATGGATCTTTCTGAAACTTCTGGTACAGGAAGTTAAGTTCCCATACAACGTGTTAAATCTATCTCGACAATGATAGGAAACAGGAAGTAGTCGAAAAGATATTCGATATTTAAAAAAAACAGTAAAAATTGGTGCTCTTGCAAAAATCGTGATTCCGCCGTCGGGTGTGGCCGCATCAAAACATCCAAAGTATCGTTTGGTAGCTCGATGAATGGGCTATTGTATGACAAACTTCCTGTCTGATTCCTGAAAGCCGGTTCAGTGCTGCTTGCAGGTCTACTCTTTGTCTGAAAGCCTATTGAGATTACTAAAATTATATTAACTTTATATTAAAGTGATCAAGGGCCATAACTCTGGCAGTAATTATCGGAAATCGCTGAAAATCAATAAGCTTCTTCGTCACAAGACCTTAAACACTGTGTATAACTTTAAAGTCAATCGGATATTAACTTTAGCCTCTAGAGCGTCCACGAGATTTTTCAAAGTGATCAAGGGCCATAACTCTGGCAGTAATTATCGGAAATCGCTGAAAATCAATAAGCTTCTTCGTCTCATGACCTTAAACACTGTGTATAAATTTGAAGTCAATCGAACATTAATTTAACCTCCAGAGCGTCCACATGATTTTTCAAAGTGATCAATGGCCATAACTCTGGTAAAAATTATCGGAAATCGCTGAAAATCAGTAAGCTTCTTCGTCTCATACTTTTAAACAATGTGTATAGGATTCTTCATCTCATGACCTTAAGCACTGTGTATAAATTCAAAGTCAATAGGATATAATAACTTTGGCCTCTAGAGAGTCCACAAGATTTTTTTGAAGTGATCAAGAGCCATAACTCTGGCAGTAATTATCAGAAATCGCTGAAAATCAATAGGCTTCTTCGTCTCATGACCTTAAACACTGTGTATAAATTTAAAGTCAATCGGATATTAACTCTAGCCTCTAGAGCGCCCACAAGATTTTTCAAAGTGATCAAGGGCCATAACTCTGGCAGTAATTATCGGAAATCGCTGAAAATCAATAAGCTTCTTCGTCTCATGAATTTAAACACTGTGTATAAATTTAAAGTCAATCAGATATTAACTTTGACCTCTAGAGCGTCCACAAATTTTTTTAAAGTGATCAAGGGCCATAACTCTGGTAGTAATTATCATGACCTTAAACACTATGTATAAATTTAAAGTCAATCCGATATTAACTTTGACCTTTAGAGCATCCACAAGATTTTTGGAAGTGATCAAGGACCATAACTCTGGCAGTAATTATCGAAAATCGCTGAAAATCAATAGGCTTCTTCGTCTCATGACCTTAAACACTGTTTATAAATTTAAAGTCAATCGGATATTAAATTTAGCCTATAGAGCGTCCATAAGCAACTGCCTGACAAAATGGCCGTCCCTCGTCCGCAAATGGTGTAAAAATATGGTATATCAAGGTTTTTGACCCTCTAGAGGCCGCAATTTTTATCCAATTTTGATGAAACTTTAAATTTAACCATATATCACAAAGATCTTGGTTCTTTTTGATAATTGTGCATATATGAACGAAACTTCCTGGATTATGGCCTCTGATTGTTCGAAAAATCGCGTTAGCTTGTGGATTCTCTAGAGGTCACAATTTTTATTTGATTTTGATGAAACTTAAAATATATCTTAAAATCCCAAAGATCTCAATCCCTTTTGATATATGCGCATTTCAGACCATAACTTTCTGGATTATGGCCTCTGATTGTATGAAAAATTTCTTTAGTTTTTAGCTTATTCTCTGTCCATCTCTTGCAAAATGTGGGCGTATCTTGCCTAGCAGCCGCTGTTTTTTTTTCTTTTTCAGAGTCAAAATGATCTACATTTTTTTGCGGTTCCAGTACTGCTGTGTTGTATCTTCGGCTATTTTGTTGCTCACTGCTTTCTGTCTGTTTTTGAGGTAAGTGTAAAACATGCACACTTGTCACCATATTTTAGATTTTCTACTGTATATCAGATTTATCAAGTACATCATATCTCTCGGTCGCCAATGTCGCAATTTGCGATAAAAAAAACCCCTGAAAGTGGCAATTAAAATTTTATTTTTGCGATAACATTTTGGGGTACTGACCAGGGCCTATTTTAACATGCCTACAGACACAGACGTGCCTCGGAATAAAAAAATCTGTGCTTTGAAAATCTGAAATACATGCTTTAAAAAAATGGTGTGTATCCTTGTGAATCAGAGAAGATAGTATGCGGAAACTGAGCAAGTGCGTCATTATGTCATCGATGACGTTTCACATTCGCTGTTCAAAGTTACTTGTTTTGTATGAAAATATCTGAAAAAAAGCAGTGAATGACCCACTTTACTGACTAAAGCACGAAAATTAGCCGATTTCCTTGATGTAAAAGGGAGAAAGTTACCAGGCGCAGGTTACAATGAAGGGTCGTTTGCATCATCCTCGAATTATTTGGTTATTAGAATTTAAATGAAATGATAATTTGTAACTTTTTTTTATCACGCTTCTAGAGAGCCTGGATTTCAGAAGGTTCCCTTTGATAGTAGGGCTGATGAAGGTGATGAGGGTAAATATATTGAACTCACAAAGTTCTTCCCCTCTGCAAACCCTTATCTTCGGAAACCATGCTTCGTCAATAAAACCATGCTTCGTCAATAAAACCTTAAAATAGGCCCTGGTACTGGTGATTCTTTTCGAGAACTGGCGGAAAGAAATTTTAAAAATTGAATCATATTTATCTTAGATTGACCATTACGGTGAGTGTCAATCACAATCACGTGGTGGCCTACTATAAATTAATCAACTAGCTAGTAATCCAGAATGTGTCAATGAATAATGTTAATCAATTCTCTTGGATTAACAGTTTTAAATGAATACGGTAATTGCCAATGATAAAGCATGATTATTTTAGCTTATTTAGACATTTATTAACATGACAAACCCATAATCAACTCTCTAGTCGATTGGATGGCAGTGATTTAAATTGATTAGTCTGGTTTGTCCAGTAGCATTTGTACTATAATAAACAATCTTCACTACATCTATCAACACTCATAATTGGAATTCAATTATCAATATATATTTATTTTTCATTATCTATTGTTGAACTATTATAACAAGAGCTGATAGCTCTTTATCTAAATTTTACATAATGCATCTTTAAAGGAAAACAAAATGAACATGTGTATAAAAAGTATGATCCATTTTGGCGATAAAGATGACATTACAAATGGCGCTCAAAACCATTATGTCCATAGAGTACATGAGGTCGTGTACTGATGTTAAAATGTTCATTGTGTCTTAAATATTGGATGTTTATTAGGATCCCATATTGTCACGATAAGAGAACCACATCAGTATTGATTTAAATGGACCAATATTGAATTTTAATTTCGAATATTATGGATAATTTTGAGTTAAAGGTTTAGCTCCTTTAAATTTAATAATACAATTAAAACTTGTTATATTTAGATGGTAATAGATGCTTTGTTATTGTGTTTTTGTGAGGATTGTGATCTCAATGATGGTACCATAGAACGTCCATATTTTGGTAATAAATCTTTGATGGTAAGTGGTTATTATAAGTATTGTTAATCATTGTTAATACATTCTTATAGCATAGTTCACATATTCCCTAAAGAAAAGAAACTTATCACATCTTGCAAATGAGTTTGACTTTTGCATGGTTTAATCATATCAACATAAGGATATGAGTTAGATAGATTTCGATAAGGAAAATACTAATCTGTGGATTTTGGCAGGAAAATACTGTAATATTTTGTAGATGTTGATAGAGCTTTCTGTAATGGATCACTGTAGTATTCTATAGTTTTTCGTTTTGGGTCACTTCAATTTTCTGCAGCTATGGGTAATTAGAATGTAATAGATTTTTTAATCGTCCACATTCATAATGTAAACGTATTATGCCGTCGCTCCTGTTTGATTTTTGATTGATCTTCTTCAAATCAGGTATATGGTATATTAATCATTATGCTCTAAGGATGATCCTAGTGATTTCGGTACATTTGGCTCAGAGTTATGCTGCCTGATAAAAAAAAATTGTGAATCGCGTACAGGTCAAATGGAAGTTTGCTTAGGCTTACCTAATTATTATGCCCCAGAATGACCTCTATTGATTTTCATTCACCTGACTTAACTGCTGTTTTTATACGCCCATTTTGGTAATGAATGAGTACTACCGAATGCATCATATTGGTTTATGGAGTTGCCTCCCTCCGCATTGGTGTTGTGCGCGTTGTTGGGGGCATTCTGCAAAATTATCTTTGAACTGGCTAGCAAACCTAAGAGGAAAACAACCAAAACTACAGTTTTTTTAGAACTCCCTGACTCAGACGACGGTTCCGGCGATGAAAATTTTGCACATAAGGTTAATTTTATCACTGGGGGTGATGAAAACTATATTGACAACAATGCCGCGGTCGACCAGTCTCAGCACCTGTAAATGCCACTACAAATGATAAGGATGTGGTCGGCACAACAGAATTATTGAATTTTGAACAGCAATTGGCACAGATTTGCCTTGAAGTGAGAGTGATGAAACTTGGTGTATAGTTTCATTACATCAATACCTTGACTAAGTTCGATAATGAACATTTTCTGCTCAGGGTAAGCAGAACGATAAGCAATTTGATTGGCCGAGACTTTGGAACACAATAACTCTCCTTCTAATTGAGGCAGAATGTTCAAACTTGGTGTAGGTTTTCATTAGGTGAATGCCTTGATCTAGTTCGATGATAACATTGTCTGCTTGCAGAGATAAGGAATCTGATTGGCTGATGCTTTGGGGCACGATAACTTTGGTTATATTGTCGTCGCCAATGTCCTCCGTCCGTCCACAATTGTTTGTGAACACTCTAGAGGTCACAATTTTTATCCGATTTCAACAAAACTTGAAATATAGTTGTATCACCCTCAGATCTCCGTTCCTTTCGATATTAGCATGTATCAGGCTGTAACTACATGGATTATGGCCCTTGATTGTACGAAAAATCACGTTTTTGGCTTGTGAACACTGTAGAGGTCACAATTTTTATCCAATTTGGTTTAAATTTGAAATATATGGTCCTTTCGATATTTGCGCATATCGAATTGTAATTTCCTGAATTATGGTCTGTATTAAATTTATATGCATCATTTAGATTAGTAAAACAAAGAGGCTTATACGTTTTAGTATATAACCGTTACACGCAAAGGATGGCTGAGTTCGAATTTCGTGAAAATCGGACCAAAACTGACTGACAAAATGGCCGCCAATCGTTCTCAAAACGTGTAAAAATATGGTATATCAAGGTTGTGGATCCTATGGAGGTCACAATTTTTATCCGATTTTGTTTAAACTTGAAATGTAAGTTTATAACCCAAAGATCTTGGTTCTTTTCGATATTCGCGCATATCGGATCATAACTTCCTGAATTATGGTCCCTGATTGAACGAAAAATCACGTTTTTAGCTTATGGACCCTACAGAGGTCATAATTTTTATCAGATTTAAAAAAACGTTTTAGTATATCACCGTTACACCCTAAGGATGGTTGAGTTTGAATTTCGTGAAAATCGGCCCAAAACTGACAGACAAAATGGCCGCCCCCCGTACTCAAATAATATCAAGGTTGTGGACACTCTAGAGGTCACAATTTTCTTCAGATTTTGATGAAACTTGAAATTTAAGTTTATAACCCAAAGATCTCGGTTCCTTTTGATATTCGCACATATCGGATCGTAACTTCCTGAATTATGGCCCCTGATTGTACGAAAAATCTTGTTTTTAGCTTGTGGACAATATAGAGGTCATAATTTTTATCCGATTTGTTGAGTTCAAATTTAGTGAAAATCGGACCAAAACTGACAGACAAAATGGCCTCCCCTCGTACTCAAATAGCGTAAAAGTATGGTTGTGGACCCTCTAGAGGTGACAATTTTCTTCTGATTTTGGTGAAACTTGAAATGTAAGTTTATAACTCAAAGATCTTGGTTCCTTTTGATATTTGCGCATATCGGATCGTAACTTCCTGAATTATGGCCCCTGATTGTACGAAAAATCGCTTTTTGTTTAGCTTGTTCTCTATCCATCTCTTGCAAAATGTGGGCGTATCCTGCCTGGCAGCCGCTGGTTATTGAAAGTGTGATTACTTTCGCGCATTTTCAGCTTATTTTACAAGAATGATATGATACAAGAATGACTGCGCATTCCCTTTCAGTGCAAATGAACCTATTTGACCTTTGACCCCGAATATCGAAAACACCCCAACGGCGGACTGATTACCACTCGGCATCGTATTCTACGCAAAATTTTACTCTAGAGGTGACAAGTTTCTTCTGATTTTGATGAAACTTGAAATGTAAGTTTATAGCCCAAAGATCTTGGTTCCTTTCAATACTCGCGCATATCGGACTGTAACTTCCAGAATTATGGCCCCTGATTGTACGAAAAATCACGTTTTTATCTTGTGGACCCTATAGCGATCATAATTTTTATCCCTAAGGATGGTTGAGTTCAAATTTCGTAAAAATAGGACCAAAACTGACAGACAAAATGGCCGCCCCTCGTACTCAAATAGTGTAAAAATATGATATATCAAGGTTGTGGACTCTCTAGAGGTCACAATTTTCTTCTGATTTTGATGTAACTTGAAATTTAAGTTTATAACCCAAAGATCTTGGTTCCTTTCGATATTCGCACATATCGGACCTTAACTTCCTGACTTATGGCGCCTGATTGTACGGAAAATCACGTTTTTAGCTTGTGGACCCTGTAAAGGTTATAATTTTTATCCGATTTCAAAAACCGTTTGAATATATCACCGCTTCACCCTAAGGATGGTTGAATTTGAATTTCATAAAAATCGCCCCTCGTACTCAAATAGCGTAAAAATAAGGTATATGAATGTTGTGGACCCTCTAGAGGTGACAATTTACTTCTGATTTTGATGAAACTTGAAATGTAAGTTTATAACCCAAATTTCTTGGTTCCTTTCGATACTTGCGCATATTATGCCTCCTGATTGTACGAAAAATCGCTTTTTGTTGTCCCCCGCCTTACAAAGAAAGCAGGGGACTATTAAAATGGGTTTGTCCGTCCGTTTGTCTGTCTGTCCGTCACACTTTTTGGGACACAATAACTCTAGATTTTCTAATTGAGCTAGAATGTTCAAACTTGGTGTATTGGTTTATGGATGCGGGTCAGTTCATCCCACAAACGTTTCACCCCGGGCTGTTTCATCTCAACCTGATTTTTTATCGGACTGTTTAATCCTGGGTTGTTTCATCCCCCTTGTTATTATAATAGCAGTCAATTACCCGAGTTGTACTTATCGTTAAATAAACTGTTAAACACTTACTTATTGTTAAATAATCAATAATGTATGGAATAAATAAGTTTTACTCGTCGATTTTTGTTGATTACCGATCACGGCCAAATTAGTTCGGTGTGCCCCCACTATGCCCACTTTTGAAAAATAAGGGATTAAGTCCAATTAATTCTTAATTGGATTAGTGTATTAATCGGATTAGTATATTAAGCAGATTAGGATTAGTTGGTAGTGGGCACTTGGAAGGAAAAAAAATATAGATATTACTGTATAAAGTTTTATTTTTATTTTTCTGTTTGATATATCATACATCACATTTTACAATTCAATAAAAATATAACATACCTATAATAATAGTTACAACAAGATAAATATGAATTGGTTAAAATTATAATCATAATAGTAAACAATAAAAAAAAATATCATAATAGTAAAACATAAACAATAAAAAAAAATATCATAATAGTAAAACATAAACAGTAAAAAATCAAAAATCATTCATGTCATTTACAAAGCAGTTAAATGGGCTACGCAATCGGCATATTCAAATAAGGTCTTTATACCGTTTTGAAGATCAGTTTTCAGGGTTTGAAGTCGGGTTTCAAGTTGCCGGTACTTCCTTCTCTTAGGCCGTAATTTGCCGTTGGCACCCAACTGTAGTATAGTGACCTCAGAGTACGCTTGCTCATTCTCCTGATGTGGTCTTGGTGTAGGAGTCTGGATGTCGTTGCGGGTCTGAGGAAGTACTGGAAGGATCTTTGCTCGGGCTCTATACAGGGAAGAACTGCAACTGTAGAGTGTTGGTACCTCACTAATTATCTCAGTTGAGTCAGGGTCAGATCGAAGGGCTCTACACAAAAAAAGAAAAAAGAAAAAAATATTCATTAATCCTAGATAAGACGCTCGATTGATTCGTTTAGAAAAAATTGTTCATTATGCTTTCACATTGAAGCCTTTAAATCATCGACACTCAAGATTACAGATTTACAAATGAATTCTAAATGCATTTAGATAAATACATACCTGATACTTCCTCTTGATAAATGGCAAAGACTGGTTTGGTTTCCTCTTGCACCTTGGTTTTCATGGCAGCATGAAATTTGTCAAATGCCACCTTGTGTGGGTTAGCAGCGTGGCTGTGGTTTCTGGAATATTTGGTGATGAGGCCATGATGGGTGTTCAGGGTTGCTGGACAACCTCGTATACAACATCTCCACCCGTTCTTCCTTCCTATTCTTCACACAGAATTTATATCCTCCATAGACTAAGTTTTCTCCTCCCCGAGAATTTGGGATGTACTGGATATCTACTTGAACGTTTGCCATGATGAAATATGGCAGTATGACTTCTGTGTGTCCTTATAAAGACAGTGTAATGTGTGCCCTTATAAAGACAGTGTAATGTGTGCTGAACATTATTCATATTATATTCAAGTGTAATCATGTTATCATAAAATTCATCAATTTAATGATTAGAGTAAGTTCATCTCGTCATCATAAGACTGAATATTTAGTCACTTCCAGTTTACTTCTGCAAATGCAGGTGAACTGTAGTTCATATATCAGGAGATATGTGCTAAGTACTGACCACACTAATTAATCCCTTGTTAATCTCTCTATTGTTCCCTCATTAACGCTTTTTAATCCCTCTATTGTTCCTCGCCTGAGTGAAACTTGTTTTTATTAGAAAAGTGGGCATAGTGGCATGCGACCATTAGTTCATCGCTGTATATTAATTTGTATTGTTTATTCGTATTGTTAGTTAATTTCCATTATGATTTTAGATTAGTTCACCGATGGTTTTGTAATAAAGCATACTCGTATTGTTTGTTAGTTTATGATGTCTAACATCATTTATCATCTTTATAAAAAGGTGTTTTATAATTACATATTGACAGCTGAATCACTCGCCAAATAAATAAGACAAATTAGATTGATATTATTTCGAAACCATGATTAATTTTAAAACTGATCGTTGATTTAATTTCCGTACACGAAATGAAACTAAACATCTCCAAATATAAGAAATCCAAATAAGAATTCATTTAGAATACCAAAATGAGAATCGTAACACATTGTGGTCTAAACTGTGTGATAAGTTATATATATAGAGAGAGAGAGAGAAAGAGAGAGAGAAATGGGGTTTAACCTCAACTCGACACAAACTAGGTCATTTCGGGACTAACATTTGGTTCAATTTTATTTCCATAATTCGCTTGCACGTAGGGGTCTTTAGCAGTGGGAGGAAACCGGAGGACCCCGGAGAAAACCCACAAAGTTGGACAGGCGACCCTACTCATTGTCACGTACAACCGGGGATTCGAAACCATGCCAGTTGACTCAATGACAGACTTTATGATACATGAACTTTTTTTTTTTTTGAACTTTTTTTATTACAGGCGAAGCAAAAAGTTTGCTGTAGCCAAAACATGTATACAAATATAAATAATATACATTGATAATTAATGTATGAATAACAATAGAGTGTAAATACCCCCACCTCCCTTAGTGCAAATTCACATCACTACCCTAAATACTTCGGAAATTTATGTACACCTATATACATATATATATATATCAGAAGGAGAGAGCAAAGAATATATACTAATTTGATACCGCCCCCACCCCATACCCCCTTCCCGCTTTCTACCAAATAATAATTTAAATAAAATAGATAATTTAATAAATCGGAACAATTACTATTTGATACTCCCACCGCACCCCAATCCCACTAATTCAAAAAAAAAATATAAATAAATAAATAAATAAAAGAAAAAAAAAAAAATAATGATAATAAAAAATAAAAATAAAATCAAACTAGACCCTTATACATGTAACAATATTACACACGCAAGAACTATTGCATCACCACCAAGTAAAAACGAATTATACCCACCCCGTCGCCGCGCACTCAAGCATATATGATAGAATACGGATATTTAATTATGGTCGATTGATAGTTAAAAGTATTACAATTCTAACAGTTGGTTTCTAATTTTCATTGAATAATATAAATATTTTCCAAGATTAGCCAGTGTCTTTTTATTATTATTTCCTTGATTCATCAGGTTTATTAACTTTTGGAGTGATGGAAAAAACCAAAAATAACGAGAGAAATATATTCTACGGAGAGAAATATAAGCGGGACAGCACAACAGAAAGTGAAATTCATCTTCAACAGCTCTCATGTTGCAACATTTACATAATCTGTTGTTTCTTTCGATTTTGTTATAACGCCCGGTTTCAATATTTAGTTGGAGAAAACCACAACGAAAATGACAGATAATAGTTTTGTATTTCATTTGAATATTCGATTGAAGGTAGCTTTCAGGTTCATGAATAGTCTTAAATAATTTATAAAACCTAAGTTTGCTTGAGTCTTCCAGTGTGGCGAACCATTCCTGGTAATATTGATCTTTTATGCGTTGTTGTATTAGCGATAAGATGGATAGGTCAGACGCGTCTTGTTGGTCCCAAATATATGAAAAACCCACATTATTTAAAAGTAATATTATGTCAGCTGCCCAGTTTGGAGAGCCATTTAACGCATCGTTATATAGGATAGTATATACATTAAATATTAATGAATTCTTATTGTTCAATATTTTGTACCAATATCTTATTAATCTTATTTTACGATTAACTATAGCTGGAAACATTCCTAATTCGCCCAACATTGCAGCAACAGGGCAATTTTTACCTACTTTTAAAATATATCTCATAAAAATATTTTGTACTTTATCTATTGATTTGCCATTATGGAAACCCCAAACTTCACAAGCATAATTAAAAATAGATGAAACCATAGTGTTAAATAGTTGACAATAAACATTCGTATTAAAATAAAAGGTTTTTGTTGAAGCTAAAAGTGCCCCCACTGCTTTTCAACGCGTTTTTCAGTTTTTGAGAATTTACCATTATCACATATTAAAAGACCAAGATATATGTATTGTTTAACTATTTCGAGTTGTGTATCGTTTATAAACCATTTGAAATTTATTTGTAGCCTACCACGGTGAAAGATTACTATTTTGGTTTTCTTAGCATTTATTTCTAAATTCCAAATTTTACAAAAATCGACAAATTTATTTAAAAGTATTTGTAAAGCTTCCGGTTGTGTTGCAAAGAGGGCCGTGTCGTCAGCAAAGAGTAGTGAATATATAATGATATTTTCTAAGTGTATAAAATTTGGATTTTCGCTGAATAAAAACTTTCTTAAGTCGTTAATAAATATTAAAAATAAAAGTGGGGATAGTGACTCGCCTTGTTTTACTCCTGAATAACTTGAAAATGTTGAAGATAATAACCCTTTAAACTTTACAATACTGCTCACTTTACTGTACATTGATTTGATTATAGTTACCATTTTAGAACTTACACACACGTGCCAACCATTCAGCAATCCAACCCCCCGTGATAAGTTAGAAAATAAATCGTTAATCAATGGAACCTGTTGTAAGGTGGACACTGCATGCTTTCTTTTAACGTTCTCTGAAGATCTGAAGACAACGGCAGAGGCTAAATACCACGCTTCAAAATACCACGCTTGCCTTACTGCTTTCATAGAAACGAAACGTGGTACGCTGCTTCAGTACCACTTACTATTTAATTATAGGGATTTTACATTATTTAAAGCTAATTTTTCAAAATATGTTGATCATTTAATCAATTTTGATGTTTTTATAGGCTATATTTATACTTTATCTTAAAATAAATTACAATACAGATAGCCGATCGGTCGGTTGATGCATACGGTTAATGATATGGTGTAACCATTATTATACACAATTTAAAAAGACCCTACGTGGTACATTGGAATATTAGATAGGCCTAGATATGAAACAAAACGTGGCAGGTAAAAATTAACGTGGTATAATAAAATATGGGGACGATAAGAAAGAACCATAAGTTGATATTTTAAAAAAAAATGATGTAATAGAATCCGGGGCTGCGATAGCCGTACCACGCTTACTTGTGTTATAGATACAAACGAAACATGGTACACGACTTCAGTACCACGTTTTTTTTTATTTATTTGTTTGTGGACACTCTACAGGTCGCAATTCTTATCTGATTTGACAAAACATGAAATATAGGTTTATCTCCAAAAGATCTCGGCTGCTTTCGATATTCGCGCACATCGGACCATAACTTCCTGAATTATGGCCCCTAATTGTACGAAAAATCGCGTTTTTAGCTTGTGGACCCTATAGAGGTCATAATTTTTATCCGATTTTAAATACCATATTATTATATCACCGTTACACCCTAAGGATGGCTGAGTTTGAATGGCCGCCGTTCGTTCTCAAATAGTGTAAAAATATGGTATATCAAGGTTGTGGACCCTATAGAGGTCACAATTTTTATCCGATTTTGTTGAAACTTGAAATGTAAGTTTATAACCCAAAGATCTCGGTTCCTTTCGATATTTGCGCATATCAGATCGTAACTTCATGAATTATGGCCCCTGATTTTACGAAAAATCGCGTTTTTAGCTTGAGGACCCTATAGAGGTCATAATTTTTATCCGATTTAAAAAGCCGTATTATTATATCACTGTTACACCCTAAGGCCGGCTGAGTTCGAATTTCGTGAAAATCGGCCCAAAATTGACAGACAAAATGGCCGCCGTTCGTTCTCAAATAGCGTAAAAATATGGTATATCAAGGTTGTGGTCCCTATAGAGGTCACAATTTTTATCCGATTGTGTTGAAACTTAAAATGTAAGTTTATAACCCAAAGATCCCAGTTCCTTGCGATTTTCGCGCATATAGGATCGTAACTTCCTGAATTATGGCCCCTGATTGTACGAAAAATCGCGTTTTTAGCTTTTGAACCCTATAAAAGGTCATAATTTTTATCCGATTTAAAAAAAACATATTATTATATCACCGTTACACCATGAGGACGGCTGAGTTCGAATTTCGTGAAAATCGACCCCAAACTGACAAACAAAATGGCCGCCCTTCGTTCTCAAATAGCGTAAAAATATGGTATATCAAGGTTGTGGATCCTATGGAGGTCACAATTTTTATCCGATTTTGTTGAAACTTGAAATGTAAGTTTATAACACAAAGATCTTGGTTCCTTTCGATATTTGCGCATATCGAATTGTAATTTCCTGAATTATGGCCCTTGATTGTAGGAAAAATCACTTTCTTTTTAGCTTGTTCTCTATCCATCTCTCGAAAATGTGGTCGTATCCTGCCTGGCAGCCGCTGGTTTTTATTTATAGGCACTTTACATTATTTGTAGCAAAATTTGCAATTTGTGTTGATTATTTATCCCATTATGATGTTTTTATATGCCATATTTACACTTTATGTTAAAATTAATTACAATACAGATAACCGATCGGTCGGTTAATGGATCATACAGTTAATAATACTGTGTAAAAGTTATTATATTATAGTATACAGGTCACAATTCTATGGAATACAATTACTGCTTTTTCTCAGTAAAAAGCAGTAATTGTATTCCATAGAATTGTGACCTGTATACTATAGTTCAATTACTAAATGCCATTGAAACAGTTTATTATATTATACCCTGCTTAAAAAGACCTTATGTGATATATTGGAAATGAAATGAAATGGGGTTTAACGTCCTACTGTTCTGCTCCGACTTGGCTAATGAAGACTGGCATACGTAATGCAGTGTTCTGTGAGGGAAATGTTGCCCGGGCAGCGGCACTATGGCCTACTCTTATATCGAATTCCAACTGCCAAGGGATCTTTTACGTGCACGCCAATGTATACACGGGACCTCTGTTTTTCGTCCCATCCGAATGTATAAATAAAATATTAAAAATTCATGTAATACCGGTTTTTTAAATTTGTGGGATGAAACGACCCAATAAAAGTGGGATGAAAGGACCCATGTAAATTTGGGATGAAACAGCCCGAGATGAACCGGTAGGGGGATGAAACGACCTGATCCCGGTGTTTATTAGGTCAATGCCTGGGTGGTGTTCGAGGATGAGCATTTTCCGCTTAGTGTAAGCAGAGATAAGCAATTTGATTGGTTGATGCTTTGGGACACGATAACTTTAGTTCTAATTAAGTGATAGTGATGAAACTTGATGTATAGTTTCATTACATCAATACCTTGACTAAGTTCGATAATGAGTATTTTCTGCTCAGGGTAAGTAGATTGATAAGCAATTTGATTGGCCAAGATTTTGGAACACAATAACTCTCCTTCTAAGTGAGCTAGATTGTTCAAACTAGGTGTAGGTTTTTTTTTGGTCAATGCCTTGATGGAGTTCGAAGATGAGCATTTTCTGCTTAGGGTAAGCAGAGATAAGCAATTTGATTGGTTGATGCTTTGGGACACGAAAACATTAGTTCTAATTAAGTGAGAGTGAGGACACTTGGTGTATAGCTTTATTACATCAATACCTTGATTAAGTTCGATAATGAAAATTTTCTGACGAGAGTAAGCAGAGCAATAAGCAATTTGATTGGTCGAGACTTTGGAACACAACAACTCTCCTTCTAATTGAGGTAGAATGTTCAAACTTAGTGTAGGCGTTCATTAGGTGAATGCCTTGATGGAGTTCGAAGATGAGCATTTTCTGCTTAGGGTAATGAGCGATAAGCAATTTGATTGGTCAAGAATTTGGAACATAAAAACTCTGCTTTTAATTGAGGTAGAATGTTTAAACCTGATGTAGATGTTCATTAGGTGAATGTCTTTACTGATTTCAATGATTAACATTTCAAGCTAAAGTTAAGCAGAGCTAATCAATTTCATTGGTCGATGCTTTGGGACAAGATAATCTTGAATCTATCCGATAGAGAGTGATGAAACTTCGATACTTTTGAAAAAAATAAATGTGCGATTAATTAATATGTGTCATCTATTTATTTGGGGATTTCGGCGGGGGACATCAGCTCACTGTTGGCTTGTTTAGCTTGTTCTCTATCCATCTCTTGCAAAATGTGGGCGTATCCTGCCTGGCAGCCGCTGGTTTAATAATATGTTTTTTCAAATCAGGTATTGGGGTCATCGAGAGAATGAAGCTTATCGATTTTCAGCTTTCCACAACTTTCTATTCATTAGTAATCCATCCTTTGTCAATGCGATGTGAATGCGATAAAAGCTACGTTTTTTTTAATTTGGATTGAAGCAATGGGGTTAGGAGAGAACGAAGTCCTACGAATCCTATCGATATTGAGCTTTCTGCTACTTTTTTTTTCAGAGTTATCCCCCTTTTGGTGAAAACCTTGTCATCGGATTTTAACGAATGTTTGGTAAAATTTGGTGTGAAGCATTTTCCGACTTTTTGTTGCCGGAGTTATGCCCCCTATTTCTTCCAAAACTTTGTGAACGCATTAAAGGCTATAGTTTTTAATTGATCTTTTTCATATTTGACTTGAAGCATTGAGGTCATCGATCCCTACCTATCCTGAGTTATCCCCCCTTTGCCGAAAACCTTGTGAACCCAATAGAGACTATACTAGATTTTTATATGCCCACGTGGAAATGTGGTTGTATATTGCCGTTGCCCCGTCCGTCCTCCATAATCTCTTGTGAACACTCTTCGTATATGTTGTTTACATTATTAAGATTAAGAAGACTATATATTTTAACAATTTCCGTTAATTACTTCTGGATTTTACAGATTTGGCATATTTAAAATCTGAGTAACCTATCAATTATTTACTGCTATTGTCATATAAACCTTGTAATCGTAGTTTTCGAGACCTTTTTTTCAAACTTGCTGGAATTCTGGAAAAAATGTTTTCAAAATATTGAAAAATTGGTGACAACTTTTGCAGATAGTGCCCAAGCTGCAATTGACTGTATGGTTACATATATGCTTATTAAAAAAGGGGTGCCTCTTTAACAGTATCTTGTTGTATTTTACAGTCCTTAATTCCATTAATATTATTATTGTATATTTTTCAGACGTATGTGAATGAAAGTAGTAAGAAATTTAATGAAATGACAAAGAAATATGGAGAAGGGGAATGTGAACCTGCCCATGTTTAAGATGCAATAATTTAACTTTGCTCAAAATTACAAATCATTTTATCATATCATACTTAATATTTTCCTCATCTGATAATGTGTACATTTACAAATAGATAGATTGGCCTATATTTTGTACGCTTTGTAATATTGTGATAAATGGCATAATAAGAATATAAGTGTACCATTTCATGATATACATGTATTTCTTTCACTCTCAAAATTTTAAATATATTACAAATTAGAAAATATATATTCAACTTAACGCTAAAATATTTTTGTTAACAAAAACATCATGTCTTGATGAGGTACAAGGTCAATAAATGGATGAGCTATATCAACTTGTGAAAGATACTCTTGCTCCTCTTATACCAGTGGCAGAAACTGGGTCCTGTTTCGCAAAAAATAGATTTTAACTAAAATTAAAACCGAATTTTAAATTATATACATTTTACGGAAATTCGATTGTAACTTAAAATGGAATTTTAATAGATTTCAGTTAAAATTGCTTTCACCTGGGTTGTGTCGTTTTTCAGTAACGGGCATACGGGTGTGAAGAGATCTCTTAGTCTCCGTCTGTCTCAAAAGACAATGGACTGCGCCTGGAATGTCAATTCCTTGATGTGGAACAGCGTTGACTGTGACTGTGGCGTCCAATTCTCGAATGGCAGTCTCTGTCACATTTGCTGCAGCTGTATTATGTTGGTATTATTAGGTGTGTTGAGGCTGTTTGCAATCACTGCCGCTCCCTCCTGTTATGCCACTGCTGCTCCCTCTTTGCCTCCACTCTCTCCACCCCCCTGCACACCACTTGATGCCAGTTGCTGCTATCGGCCACGACTGCTTCCCATGTGCCTGGAATGATGTCAGCAGACCTCATGTCTCTTTTGCAGTCATCCTTGTAGGGCAGCTTGGGCGGCTAACTGGTCTGGAGCCTGATGTGTGCTCGCCATAGAGAACATCCTTCAGCAGGCGACCATCCTCCATGCGCCTCACGTGTCCAAGCCAACGTAGGCGTCACTGAGGGAGCATGGCGATGATCATGCTTTGGATGTTGGGGAAATGAAGACGGGCATACACCATACAGTGTGCTATGAGGGGAAAGTTTGCCCGGACAGCGGCACTACGGCCTACTCTTATATCGAATTCCAACTGTCAAGGGATCTTTTACGTGCACGCCAATGTGTACACGGGACCTCGGTTTTTCATCTCATCCGAATGACTAGACAGCTGTCCTTGTCAGGCCCTCCGTACTGCATCACTGACAAGGGGGAACCACGCCGGAAAATCTGGATGAACTTTCTCGGCCAATGCAGGGATCGAACACCCGACATCCAGGCTAGCGAGCCAGCGCCTTACCCACTTAGCCACCGTGATACCCTCAGTCTGGTGAGTTTGGTGTCGATGATGGTTGTTTTCCTTGATTCGTCAATCTGACGCAGGCTGTAGTTTCTTCTTCTTACTTTCTGTTTTTGTTTTGCTTGGTTCGATGTTGCGATCTGCTTTTCGAGCTTTACTCTAAGCTCCAGGCAACCACTGAAGCAGACGGACCATGGCGGGTCAGCGCCTTACTAACGCTTGAGGCTGCTCGGCTTGAGGCGGGCGGTAGCTGACCACTGGGATACGAAGATCCCTCCCACTGTCGGAGACAACCCATAGCGCCCTGACCTTCGCCAATTGGTCTGGGCTTATCACTCATAACTGCTGTCCCCCGTGTTGTTTCTGACGCTGTGAACAGTGACACTGAAGTGACTTCTCCAGGGCACATACCTGGGCGAGGTGTATGGAGATCCTGGGGTGCCCAGTCGTCAGGATCACCCTCTCGGCCTCAACAATGTTGTCCAAAGGAAAGCAGAGCAATACATTTGGCATCGCTTTGGCTGCAGGAACTGCCAGAAAGAAGTCGGAAGTCGGCTATCCATCCGCCTTAGGGTTCCACTCCGGATTTTCCCTCAGGGTTGACTCCCGAAGCTTTTCCCATGGGTGGGTATGGCCGCAAGGCAGCGGAGGTTTGAAATCAGGGTTTCCTTCCCCTAGGTGAGCTGCCTTCCTAAGTTCCTAGGCTGACGAGCCCCATCTTCCAAAAGCAACTGGTTTTAAGGCGCCAGTGGCCCCTTCTCCTGTCAGTAAAAACAGTTTCGCCAGGCTTAGAGGCTAAGCCACACAGGAAGGTCAGGAGTTGGACTATTAGTTGACAGAGGCTGTTGGAGACGCACGCCATGGGGGCACTTTATAGATAGTGGGAGCTTATCCCCACTACCACCCCCGGCTATGACAACCTTGAAACCAAGATACGGAACTGAAAACTGTTTACAGGTTGAACTGGGAGATTTTTATGCATTTTCGCCATGTTTGCACAAGGTCTGACAGTTGTAGAGATGAAATAAATTATTGGAATGAGTTTATTGCATTTTGTTCAATTAGAAACATATCTTTGGGTTAGCCTTGAACTTTTGTCGCTTTCATGACCTTGGCATTTGATTTACTAGCTGTCTTCAATGGTAATAATGCGTATCGACGAATGAAATTGCTTGAATTTCGTAGTTTTATGGTATTTTTGATAACAAAGACTATTGAGAATTGTCACTTAGTTACAAACATATGATATTTATGGGTGTGTTTCGGGAATTTATAAAACATGATTAATATTTTTAAAAGGTGAATAAACGGAACTGAGCGATGTAAGGTGCGACTCAAACGACTGCAATTGTGACATTTTACAAGTTAATCAGGTGGTAAATTATTGTCGAATTTTAAAAGTATTGTTAAAACAGCTTTAAAATTAATCCACCAAATGACCATTGTTCTGATGCCTAGATTTGAAATGTAATCCCCATTAACCCTTTCAAGGCTCCTTCGAAAATGCCAAAGTGCCACATTCCTTATCAGATAAGACCTATGTATCTTATTCAATTATAATGATTTTTTCCCCAAGAAAAAATACTGTGTGCTTCTCTGATTTTATCTTATGTTATTAACGCCAATAACATTTTTCAATAAACAGATGTGAGCTTACTGATTTATCTTTTTACAAATAATCATAACCCAGGGCCATTTTAAACCAGGACAGTTTTTTTAGTATATGAGTGCTCTCCTGCCATGACATAAGGTATGAAGTGAGTTCAGATTGTTTTGTTGGTTTTTTTTTGGGGGGGGGGGGGGGGCTGTTCATGATTTAAAAACATTTATCATTTTAAACCAGGATGATATTTTTTTTTGTATATGAGTGCTCTTCTTTCCATGACATTAGGTATAAAGTGAGTTCAGATTGATTTACTTTAAGGGACTTTGGGGGTGGGAAGGGGCCTGTTAATTATTTAAAAATAGTATAATTTATAATTTTAAACCAGGACAATATTTTTTTTTGTATATGAGTGCTCTTCTTTCCATGACATTAGGTATGAAGTGAGTTCAGATTTACTTCTAAAAGTACTTTGGGAAGGAAGCTGTTTTTTATTTAAAAAATAGTATAATTTATAATTTTAAACCAGGACGATATTATTTTTTTGTATATGAGTGATCTTCTTTCGATGACATTAGGTATGAAGTGAGTTCAGATTTACTTTTAAGGGTATTTTGGGGTGGGGGCTTTTAATTATTTAAAGATAGTATAATTTATACTTAAATCATATGGTAATATATAAAACAGTAACAAAGGCTTTTGTTTGCTGGGCTTTTTAGTAGGGGTTTGTCTTGGGGGTTCTAATTTGGGGCGTCATCTGTTTTTGTGAGTAATGGTATGGTAAAATTGTGTGACCCATTAGCTAGAATATTAGCCCCAATCAATGTTTGTTAATGTTGTGATCTTAAGTTAGGAGAGGGAGACGGCTCTACTAAGTGAAAATTAATATTAGTTAAAATGGTCGCTAGAATAGTTTTGTGAAACACCACTATCTTATGCTGAGATAAAATTTTAACTTAAATATTATATTAGTGAATTTTAGCTAAAATGCTAAAATCATCTTTTAGATGCATTTAGTAACTGGACTAAAGTTCAATGCGTAAAATCGTTTTGTGAAATTCATGTATCTTAAGTTAGGATGAAATTTTATTTTAAGACGATTTTAATGAGATTTAAGTTTTTGTGAAACGGGGCCCAAGTCTGCAATTGTTATTTATTGTTATATACACCCACATCCTGTCAACAGATTCAGCCAGTGTAATTGACACATCATCAAGCTCCATAGGCAGCCCTGCAGCAACATCTTCTCCCAAGCCAACATCAACCAAGCAGGTAAACCACCCCAAAAAAGGGATACGTATGCTTATAGCGAACTTCCAAAGCATTCGAAATAAAGCTCCAGAACTAACTGTACTGATTGTGACATCAAAGCCAGAAATCATAATAGGCACCGAGACCTGGACAAACAAAGATATGCTCTCATCAGAATTTTTTCCATCAAATTACTTGGTGTATCGGAGAGACAGAGGCACAGATAACTTTGGAGGCGTTTTGGTAGCAGTTACCAACACGCTCACCTCAACCGAGATCCTCAACAGCAAGACCGTGGAGTTACTGGTAGTGAAGATCGACCTGCCGAATAAAAGATCTCTCCTTGTGTCGTCATTCTACAGACCCCCAAGATCAGATGAGCAATACATCTCCAATTACATTTCCGACATCAGGGAACTACGAACTAAACATCATAATGCCATCTTCCATATTGGAGGTGATTATAATCTCCCAGACATACAATGGCCAGACGGGATCATCAACGGCAACTCCTACCCACACAAGTATAGTGAGGAAATCATAGGAGGCAGCGAGGACCTAGGACTGGAGCAAATGGTACAATGCCCGACAAGAGGTGACAACACGCTTGACCTACTGTTCACGACACACCCATTAGTGGAGAAGATTAAACCATTACCATCAATAGGGAAGAGTGATCATGATATTGTCCTCTGTGATACCGACATCAAGCCTACAAGATCCAAGAGCCCACGGAGGAAGGTGATCCTGTGGAAGAACGCGGACGTGGAGACCATCAAGGAGAACTTACAGAACTTCAGCATAGAGTTTGACTCGCAGCACAGAGACAAGGACGTAAATCGTATGTGGTCAAGCTTCAGATCAAAAATTGAACAGCTAATCTCGGCTCACATACCATCCAAGATGACGGCTACCAAACAATCGCATCCATGGATGAACAGAAACCTCAACCGATTAACCAGACGCAAAAAACGAGCGTACAAGAGAGCCAGAAGAAACAACACAAATAGGGAATGGATACGGTACAACACCCTTAAGGCAAAACCCCAAAGAGATATCCGACGAGCACACGACTCCTACCTTCAAGATATCATCAGTGGAGACATGAGACTCAACTCAAAACGATTCTGGGCTTACATAAAACACAAGAGGCAAGACTCAAACAGTGTAGCTCCCCTTAAGAACAACGACGGCCTACTATACAGCGAATCTGACATCAAAGCTGAAATCCTGAACAGGCAATTCCACTCTGTCTATACAAAGAAGAACACGACAAGCATCCCAGAGAAGGACCCCAGTCCTCATCCAACCGTGGATCACATCACCGTGGATACTCGTGGGGTCCACAAACTACTGAAGGGCCTAAAACCACACAAGGCCAGTGGACCTGATGAAATACCAACAAGATCTTTGCGCGACTACCTTGATGAATTAGCACCGATCCTCACCACCATCTTCCAGACTTCCCTAGACAGTGGCACAATACCAGATGACTGGAGGGAGGCGGCAATAGTCCCGATCTTTAAGAAGGGAGACAGACATCAGCCATCCAACTACAGGCCCGTCTCGTTAACATCGGTGTCTTGCAAGGTGCTAGAGCATATCGTACACAGCCAGATAATGAAGCATTATGACATCAACAGCATCTTAACTGACAAGCAACATGGCTTTAGATCCAAGAGGTTGTGTGAATCTCAGCGAATCATCACCATCGATGCCCTTGCTAAATCACTCGCCAGAGGGGAACAGGTCGACGTGATATTACTTGATTTTGCCAAGGCCTTCGACAAGGTCCCTCACCACCGACTTCTCCAGAAGCTTCAGTTTTATGGGATAAGAGACAACACGTGGCAACGGGTGAGAGTCAACCTTGATGGGTGTTCCTCCTCCTACGCAGACGTCATATCTGGAGTCCCCCAAGGCACGGTGATGGGACCCCTTCTGTTCCTTACGTTCATCAATGACCTGCCCGAATACACCACCTCAGATGTCAGACTCTTCGCTGATGATGCCCTCATGTGTTGACACATTCACAGTGAAGAGGATGCCCAGGCACTACAGAAGGACCTATCATCACTTGCCAGATGGGAGTGTGCATGGCAAATAGAATTTCACCCCCAGAAATGCACGGTAATACATGTCACCAACAAGAGAACCATCACCAAGTACAATACAACCTGCATGGCCACACCCTAGAGTCAGTTACCATCAGCAAAAACCTAAAGTGGAACGAACACATCAGCATCATACGATCCAAAGCCAGCAGGACCCTCGGTTTTATCAATCGCAACCTGAAGGGCTGTAAACAACCAGTGAAGGCCATCGCATATACCACCTTAGTGAGACCCACACTGGAATATGCCTCGTGCAACGGAGAGCAGCTAGATTCGCAACAGGCAATTACTCTGATAGGACCCCAGGCAGCGTAACATCCATGCTTCAACACCTACAGTGGGAGTCATTAGAAACACGCCGAGTCAGGTCTAGACTAGCCATGTTCTACAAGATGACACATGAGCTGATAGAGATCCCACCGCTAGACTACTTAACACCAGGCGATGGCAGAACTAGAGGAACCAACAAGTACCGTCCACCACCAACTCACAGAGATGTGTACAAGTACTCTTTCTTGCCAAGGACCACCACAGATTGGAACACAATGCCAAACGAAATAACACAAGCCACCAACATCGAGGAGTTCAGAGTGCAGCTAAGCAAGATCCCAGCTGCACAGCTGACCCCCAATGTGTGAAGTGAACTGACCTGCTTTTAAAATGTTTTTAACTGTACATACAAGCCAGATGGTTTTTAGCTGTCTTTCAAGATGCGCCAGTGCATATTTACGCTCTACTAAAGTCAGGCACTATAGAGGAAGAAGAAGAAGACATTTCCGTGTGAGCGTATTCGTCACCCTGTCTGTCGGACTGTCAACAATTGGATTGTGAACGCGATATAGGCTAGGGTTTTAGTCAGATTATTTTCAAATTTGGGGTGAAGCATTGTGGTCATGAGAGGACGAACCCTACGTACCGATTTTCAGCATTCTACAAAAAAAACGCCTGCGACTACGGGTTAATCCGAATGAATGGTGTCCTACAATATTGATGGTTACCTTTGGGGAATCGGCGCATTGAATTACCCAATAACACCCAATATAGCTCCAAAATAACACATGGCGTTTTTGTGAGTCGATTAGATTAGGTTTTGATTTGCTAGTACGATTTGGTATGATTTCGATTTGATTAGCTATGGTCCACAAATGTGAAATTTGATAATTACGATTTGGTACGGACACCGATCAGAAAAAAAAATTGTCTCTGCTAATTATTGATGACTTGTTAAAGACAAATGAAGGTTATCTACGCAAAAAAGGAAAAATGGTTGCCGTTAGAAACAATCTCCTATGTCCAACAAGTTCAAGTATTTTTTTGAAAACTGAAGTGACAAAACATGTAAAAAGTTTACTGAGAAAACCTAGGATCGAGGAATATATTGAAAAAACTGTAAATGAATAAAATTGCTTAGAGGTGATCTAACATTCTTGTGGACTATAAAGTTAACATTAAACACGTCAAATGCGTTTTAAAAAAACATTTTTTATGGAAAAAAACAACAATAAGCATTAAAAATTACTTACGACGTCGAACATTCCGCCATTTTGAAAAAGTCAAATCTAATCGCCTAAACACCTCCTGGGACGATTAGGTCGATTTGCCTAATCAGTTGAGTTAAATCGTCTCACAAATGTAACGATTAGCATAATCAACTTGGTTCACAAATGCGTATAATAGCTAATCGGTCTAATCTAATCGGTTCACAAAAACGCCTCTAGTAACTCCAAAATGTTGACTTTGGAAACATAAAATAACAGTTTAGTTGAATTTAATTGCTCGCTGTGCCCAAATCACTTGCCTGAAACGAGATAACTCGTGTATGTGGGTTTTTGCTGACACTAATGTTCGCTTTCGTTGCAATTCGTTGTAATGTATTGTAATTAGTGATTGATTAATATTATATACAGTGCAATAAACAAATTAATATTAATTAGGCTATCAGACTTTTGTCTGAAATCCTATTGGGATTACTAAAACTATTATTAGGCTTTCAGACTTTTGTCTGAAAGACTATTGTTTTTACTAAAATTATTATTATTATTAGGCTTTCAGACTTTTGTCTGAAAGACTATTGTTTTTACTAAAATTATTATTATTATTAAGCTTTCATATTTCATATGAAAGTTTATTGTTTCTGTTAAGATTATTATTAAGCTTTCATATTTCATTCTGACCTATATTTCGATGATTTTTTTTGAAAATTTTGATCCTTAATTTCAATAAGGGGAGATGATTTAGCAAATTTCTAATTATATTTTTGAAGTCGCATCGGTAAGATCTACTTACATGCTAAATTTCATGAAAATCGTACAACTATTAAAGAAGTTGTCAAATTGGTCATAAATACCGGTTCGAAATCACAGCGACGAATTTTCGAAATTAGAAAATCTGAATCTGCAGATTTGAAGTAATTGTCTCAAGGTACTCAAAGAAAAAATAGGTCAAATAGTCACAAAATTACAGCATTGTAGGTCAAATGCATTCGTTCGTAAAATTCGAGGATTTCGGATTCGTAAAACGTTTTGAAAATATATTTAATCAACAGCCACCACCCATTTTTGGGGGGATAGGTAAAAGTTTCAGAAAGATCCTATGGTTAGATTCTGAGAAATCCGATTTGTGGATAATAATAATAATAATCTTAACAGAAACAATAAGCTTTCATATGAAATATGAAAGCTTAATAATAATAATCTTAACAGAAACAATAAGCTTTCATATGTAATACATATGAAAGCTTAATAATAATTTTAGTAAAAACAATAGTCTTGTAGGAAAGATCACTTTCGTTTTAGCTTGTTTTCTATCTATCTCTCGAAAATGTGGGCGTATCCTGCCTGGCAGCCGCTGGTTTTTTATTGGGGGAAGCTAGATCTCAGCAACTATAAGAGATAGAGGTTTGAAATTTGATTTTCTGTCGGAAAAGTAGTGTGCAGCTACTGCTTAAAGCTATTTCGAAATTTGTGCGCATAGCGGAAATGAGTCAAATCTTTAACGTGCACGAAAATTGATAATCGGCCATAACTCTGTTAATTCTCTATCGATTTTTGAGATGTGTACATTTTCGGATAACGGGAGACATTTCCGAGCAGATAGCAGTTCAAAACTGTGGAATTTAGAAACTTTGTTGCTATCATTTTTTGGGTGAAAAATGGGAAATTTTCAAAATTTTCTAAAATTTTTATTTTTGGGAATTTTGAAATTTCAGTTATATTTTTGGATAGCTGACATCAATCCGATTCCAACAATATAAGTTTTGTTCTGAAATGTTGAATTTGATTTTTCACTTTTTGTCGCATTTTGGTCAAATCGTAGAGTTCTTATTTTTTTTAAAACGGCTCCAACGATTTTTATGAAACTTCAGGAATATGAAGTCGAAGGACCAAACCAGTCCATGAACTATAAATGAAAATCCTCTAATCACCGGAAGTAGTCAAGACAGGTATCCAAACTTTGACAAAATTGTGAAAAATAGGTGCCTGTGCGGAAAATGCGATGTATCAATTTTGTTCTTGTCGAGTAGTTAAAGTTTTATATCGTTTAATAGCCAATTGAATTGTCTATCGGATGGTACTAAAGCGGCATGTTTCTATCAAAAATTTAAAAAGTTATGTGACTTTGAAAAGTAACGTTTTTACGATTTCGAGCAACTTTGGACGCATGTTTCTCGGAAACGCCCCCAACGATTTTTTAAAAACTTTCTCAATCGAGAGGCTAATGGGTACTCTGTTTTGTGAAACCACTCTATCATTTTTATACGCCCACATTGAAATGTGGTCGTATATTGTCGTCGCCCCCGTCCGTCCGTCCGTCCGTCCGTCGGTCCGTCGGTCCGGCGTCCACAATTGCTTGTGGACGCTCTAGAGGCTAAAGTTAATATCTGATTGACTTTATACACAGTGTTTAAGGTCTTGAGACGAAGAATCCTATTGATTTTCAGCGATTTCCGATAATTACTGCCAGAGTTATGGCCCTTGATCACTTTGATAAATCTTGTGGACGCTCTAGAGGCCAAAGTTAATATCCAATTGACCTTAAATTTATACACAGTGTTTGAGGTCATAAGACGAAGAAACCTATTGATTTTCAACGATTTCCGATAATTACTGCCAGAGTTATGGCCCTTGATCACTTCAAAAAATCTTGTGGACGCTCTAGAAGCGAAAGTTAATATTCGATTGACTTTAAATTTATACACAGTGTTTAAGGTCATTAGACGAAGAAGCCTATTGATTTTCAGCGATTTCCCATATTTGCTGCCAGAGTTATGGCCCTTGATCACTTTTAAAAATCTTGTGGATGCTCTAGAGGCCAAAGTTAATATCTGATTGACTTTCAATTCATACACAGTGTTTAAGGTCATGAGACGAAGAAGCCTATTGATTTTCAGCGATTTCCGATAATTACTGCCAGAGTTATGGCCCTTGATCACTTCAAAGAATCTTGTGGATGCTCTAGAGGCTAAAGTTAATATCCGATTGAGTTTAAATTTATACACAGTGTTTGAGGTCATGAGACGAAGATTCCTATTGATTTTCAACGATTTCCGATAATTACTGCCAAAGTTATGGCCCTTGATCACTTTGCAAAATCTTGTGATGCTCTAAAGGCTAAAGTTATAATCCGATTGACTTCAGATTGATACACAGAGTTTAAGATCTTGAGACGAACAAGTATATTGATTTTCAATGAATTTTTATGACTTAAACAGTTAAATCCGTGATATTAAAAGCTTTGCATACAAAACGTTAGCATGGGGCAGAACTTTATAAAAACCAAACAAATTCTAATAGTTTTCTGATAATTACTTCGTGAGTTGTTGCTCTTAATCAGATTTTAGTGTATTATAAATGTTTCATTACCGAAAAAAGTAAAAATATGCGACAACCCTTGTTGACTGC
This sequence comes from Patella vulgata, assembly GCF_932274485.2. NCBI lineage: Eukaryota > Metazoa > Mollusca > Gastropoda > Patellidae > Patella > Patella vulgata. The sequence goes on from NC_065882.2 coordinate 33,324,512, forward strand.
CCGGACGATTTAGTTGCTGTGTGTGTATGTTTCGTTGCCTGGCAACCTATCTTTTGAAATGTCAGGGGTAGCCGAAAAAGGAGATCGAAAACGTCGTATTTTTACGATTTGGAGCATTTTTAGAGGCCTATTTCTCGAAAAGTCAACATAATTCTTTTTTTGGAACTTCTTCTACAGAGAGGCCTATCGGTAGTGTTATACATAAAACGATTGTACAACAGTCCCAAATATCAGGAGTAGGAGAACAGAGGGATCGAATATTGAAAACGGCAGCTATCATTGTTAAGCGAAACATAGGGTGGATACAATCTGTACGTTTTGTCAACGTATAGAGCCTGTTCAAGAGTGTTTTTTTTTTTCTTTCACATTGACGATATTTTGAATTAAAATTATTTCAACTATGAGTGTTTACTTCTATCCAGTGATTGCAGTGTGTAATAATTAGTCTTTGAATTAATATTGTTGCTTCTTTGTCAAGATTATCTTATAACCGTAATCATCTAGACAGAAATGGACGGCTCGCGCTGTTTATAAGCAAATCCAATTTTTTAAATTTAGGGAGTAGTATCGTACAGATGTATCGAATATTGCACCTCTGATAAAGTCATGACGTTGTTTGAGCATGGACTCTATCTGAAATTATTATTAAATTTTTATATGTTAGTGACGTCAGATATTTTACGTGCACGAAACCAGAAAATTGGCGATATTTCATTGAATATTCAATCAATTTTTGAACCAGTTACATATTTGAGTAGCTGACATGAACGCGATTCCGAATTCTCGTGTACAAATTGGTGTGACCGTAAAAGATCCCTTGGCAGTTGGAATTCTATGTAAGAGTAGACTAGCGCCTCTGTACGAGCATGTTAGAGGTCTTTTTCCCAAAAAGGCAATCTAATATTTTTCTGGGAACTCCTTCTATAGAGAGCCTAATTGATATATCTGTGTATGAAACCACCGTACAACTGTCAAAAGTATCAAGAGTGGCCAAACAAATGGCACTGTATATCGACAAAAGTCCGAAATGGTCATAATCGGAACGTTTTGCATACGTATAAAGCATATATAGAGACCTTTTTTTAAATGGCAATATTTGAACTAAGGGTATTTTACTGTCAACCAAAATACGGAATTGGTGCTTCTAGGCTGAAAATAAGTTATTTTAGTAAATAACATTTAGTCGTAGAATTTATGTGCGAGGTCATTTGTCTACATGATGTCATCACTTGATACCATTGAAAATAAAGGAATCCGATGCGGCTATTTATAAGGAAGTCGCCTTCTTCTCATCAAAAATGAAAATCTAATGCTTGTAAGTATGTTTTAGGTTTTGGTAGTTATCTTAGCCCTAAGATTCCTTTTTTGTCCCATTCGGAAAACTGTTTTGTTTATTCCTTTTCTAATTCGTGTAGATCTTTGAAACTGTGACAGGTAGAGTTCTGAATATTGATTTTCACATGTTTTAAACTGTTAGTACTTATAACTATCGCGAAAGTTATGAACAGACCTGAAGTGAAGTAAATCTTTAACGTGCACGAAAATTGAAAATCGGCCCTATGTCAATTCCCAACCGATTTTCGAAAAAGGTATATTTTTGTACAGCTGGGGAAATCGCGGATGCGATAACGGCCGAAGTGAGATATCGTGTTGTTCTCATTTTTTCTTCAAAATTTGAAAATTTACTAATATTGTTATTTCTTGTAATTTTGAGTTTTCGATTACATATTTGGATTGTCGGCATGTGTTCGATTCTACCGATCTAGGATTATCATGATGTGAATTGTTCAGCTATATTTTTCAATTCCCTTCTATCGTAATGCGCATGAAAAGAACTTGTCAATATCTGAGTTATGCAAGTATGTGATTTTATGTGAGGGTGGGGGGAGTGGCGGGGATAGTTTTTGTCATGGATCTGGCGACCGTGTGACGCCTTGGCTAGGGTGAAAGCCTTCAGTCTTGCAAGCAAGTCTAGTTATTAGGCTTTCAGACTTTTGTTTTTACTAAAATTATTATTAGGCTTTCAGACTTTTGTCTGAAAGACTATTGTTTTTACTAAATTTATTATTAGGCTTTCAGACTTTGTTAAAAGAAACGCCGTAGTATTAATAATAATCATCGAATTTTAACATATGATGCATTTTGACATAGCCGGAGACCAGGCACATAGCTGTGCTACTTTTGATATTTGATTGTCGACGAATCTTCGTAGATATTAAGCGCCAAATTTCGAAAATTTAAAATTTTACACTTTACGATTTTCTACTAGTCACTTTTCAAGGTTTTTGGTCTATAACAGTGTCAAATATTATTCGATTTTCATAAAATTTTCACCATGTCATGCCTTATGCCATTTCTGATTTCATAAAACTAATTTAACATTTTCATTCTCACCGGAAGTAATGTCATTTTAGCAAAAACTGTATTTTTAGCCTTCAAAACAATTATTTGTTTGAAGTGAGTTATATTTAGTATTCGTTTACCATTATGATATTTCATTCCAATGGAAATATAGATTGGATCAATACGATCATAAATATGTCAAAAAATAGCTTCTAGCATCTTCTCTTGCAAAGAAATAACCAATTTTGTCAGGATCACTTTTTAAGACTTTTCGCATTTTTATTACAGTTTATGGGTTCTAAATTAATTATTTATTACCTGATTTGTATAAAACAAAAGCTCGTATACTCCTTGGTGCAAATTCTCAACTTATTTCTACCTGTAAAGTTTTCTGTCAGCACCGGAAGTGAGGTAATTTTGCCTAAAATTTAAATTTTGACGGGTCGGGAGCATGGGTTCCACGTCGGCCGTATATGCCGGTCGAGACCTACGGCTATGGAAAATGACCGTTCCTAGATCTGACCTAACGGTCATTTTGCACGCCGGAAAAGGGTCTTTTTTTTAAAAAAAAAAAACAATTTCAAACATGGCTACGATCGACCTTCACTGTGTAACTATACAAGAATGCACGTCGTCTAGAAGCCAATCTCGTGATTGGTGTTATAGAGTTGTATATATAGTCGTCAACAGATTATACTGAGTGTTGTGTTGATAATTAATGATGAGTGTCTGGTAGTAGAACAATAAATGTTAATTGATAAGTGGGAATCTAATCAACGGCGTGAAGCGGCCCATTGTTAATCATTCACGTATTGTCCACGTGTCATAAGAATTTTCAACAACAAAGCCGTTTACCGCTATTACGGTCAGGCACAATGTAAACAAGGTTATTATGATCTTCGAAAAAGGGCAATTGATATGAAGTATTGCTCTTCGAATCCAACCAACTGTCATATAAAATAAAAAAAAGCATAGAAATTACGTAACTTGTCGTAAGTCCTCAACAACGTACGTGTTGGGAGAAAAATGCATTTTAAAATGTTTATAGCGGTATTACGGCCTTGTGGAAATTGTTGAAATAAAATCTAGAGATTAGTTAACTTGCTTACCGAACAATTAAGAAAAATACGTATTCCAGTTCTATTGTGCAGCAATATTGATAATTCCACGTGTAGAAGAAATGTCGTGTATATACGATTACTCTTATACACGACCTTATTCTAGGGGGCGCTAGTGTCGCTAGCCGTGAAGTTAGCTATCCGTTAGTCATTTAATTATACATGTACATTATTAGGATTTACGTCACAATTCTGCGGCCCGCAATTCCGTAAGAGATGGTCTAAAACCAAAAAAAAATGTGAGATATATGCCATGGATTATTATATATTTATCTTCATTTCAAAGTTATTGTATTACAACTCAGAATTATCCAGGTCAGTGTGTTTTCTATAGAGCACGTTAATTACGTGTGGGCTACTGAAATGGTTTTTCTCCGGCCAATTCAACTATTTCGTTATTTAAGTAGCCAAAACGGAATATTTAATTATTAAATAATTATCATGAGCCTTACTAATATTTCATTTTTAAGTCAAATGTATTTTTTTTTTTTTTTGTGCACCCCATGGTGACAAAGTGGTATAGACACGTGAATTCACAATACCCTACCATAAATAAAAAACATGAAATATGAATTTACTTTGAAAAGTTTTCGTGCGTTATCAAAAATGACCGGCAGTGGAAAAAATCTTAATTTCTACAAATCTTATCAATGAAGATGACTGCTCCTACTACAGGCGCAAAATATGTCGGGCTTAGTTTTTTTTTGTTTTTTTTTATATCAGTTTTGTATTTGCGCCATTTGGATATAAGGTTGAAAAAAAGGAGTAAAAATCAGCTATTTACAACCCATTCATCGTCTTCATATTTTAGATTATTTCTACGCAACTTTCATAATTTTGTAGCATCAATCCATACGAGGACAATGTATGTCAAAATTAGATTGTAATATGCGCAGTTTCAAAGAAATAGGCAATTTTGTTACCATGTGATGTCTCATGCGACCTTTGACTAGGTCAATCCAATTTAACATTTTCACGGTCACTGAAACTGACGAAATTTGGAAAAAAAACCATACGACCATACAGATATCACAAAATGGTTTCTAATTTGTTCGGTTGCAGAGATATAGGTTTTGGTCTATAAAAGTGTCAATTCTTATTCGATTATCATAAAATTCTCACCATGTGAGGCCTTATGCCATTTATATTTTCATAGAATTAATGTAAAAATTTTATTATCACCGGAAGTAATGTAATTTTGGCAAAAACTGTATTATTAGCCTTCAAATTGTTTTGCAGTGACTTATATTAATCATTCGTTTAACATTATGATATTTGATTCCAATGGACATATAGATTGGATCAATACGACCATATAGATGTCCAAAAATTGTTTCTAGCATCTTCCCTTGTCGAGAAATTTCCCATTAAAAAGTCAGCCAACTTAGCTGTAAGTTAGTAACAAATTTTGTAATGATAACTTTTTTGACATATGTAACACATGGTAACAAATGTATAAATGAAATTAATATTGCTGGGTAACTGGCACCGGAAGTGGCATAAGTTCAAGGGTAATGTGGCACTGGTGAAAGCCGTCATTACTGCATCGCAGTTCTAGTTCTTCTTATTATTATTTTTTTTTCCCACTTGAGCATATCTCAGAAACTATTTGTCGGATCGTGGGTGTGACTTAGAGATTAAAGCCATTTCGAACTTTCTGTGACAATGCGAAATGTCCGAAATCATCGAAGTTGTCGTTTTTTGAAATATTGCCGTAATATTAACAATCATTGTCGGATTTTAACATTTGATACATTTTGACATATTAGGCGCCAAATTTTGAAAATTTATCTCGGCTGCTTTCGATATTGGCATGTATCGGATCGAAACTTCATGGATTATGGCCCCTGATGGTACGAAAAATCACGTTTTTAGCTTGTGGATCCTATAGGGGTCACAATTTTTATCCGATTTTTTTGTAACTTGAAATCTAAGTTTATAACCCAAAGATCCCGGTTCCTTTCGATATTCGCGCATATCGGACCGTAACTTCCTGAATTATGGGCCTTGATTGCACGAAAAATCGCGTTTTTAGCTTGTGGACCCTATAGAGTTCATAATTTTTATCCGATTTAAAAAACCGTATTATTATATCACCGTTACACCCTAAGGATGGCTGAGTTCGAATTTCGTGAAAATCGGCCCAAAATTGACAAACAAAATGGCCGCCGTTCCTCTCAAATAGCGTAAAAATATGGTATATCAAGGTTGTGGACCCTATAGAGGTCACAATTTTTATCCGATTTTGTTGAAAATTGAAATATAAGTTTATAACCCAAAGATCTCGGTTCTTTTCGATATTCGCGCATATCGGACCTTAACTTCCTGAATTATGGCCCCTGATTGTACGAAAAATCGCGTTTTTAGCTTGTGGACCCTATAGAGGTCATAATTTTTATCCGATTTAAAAAAAACGTATTATTATATCACCGTTACACCCTAAGGAAGGGTGAGTTTGAATTTCGAGAAAATCGGCCCAAAATTGACAGACAAAATGGCCGCCGTTCGTTCTCAAATAGTGTAAAAATATGGTATATCAAGGTTGTGGACCCTATAGAGGTCACAATTTTTATCCGATTTTGTTGAAACTTGAAATGTAAGTTTATAACCCAAAGATCTCGGTTCCTTTCGATATTTGCGCATATCAGATCGTAACTTCATGAATTATGGCCCCTGATTTTACGAAAAATCGCGTTTTTAGCTTGAGGACCCTATAGAGGTCATAATTTTTATCCGATTTAAAAAGCCGTATTATTATATCACTGTTACACCCTAAGGCCGGCTGAGTTCGAATTTCGTGAAAATCGGCCCAAAATTGACAGACAAAATGGCCGCCGTTCGTTCTCAAATAGTGTAAAAATATGGTATATCAAGGTTGTGGACCCTATAGAGGTCACAATTTTCATCCGATTTTGTTGAAACTTGAAATGTAAGTTTATAACCCAAAGATCTTGGTTCCTTTCGATATTCGCGCATATCGGGCCGTAACTTCCTGAATTATGGCCCCTGATTGTATGAAAAATCACGTTTTTAGATTGTGGACCCTATAGAAGTCATAATTTTTATCCGATTTAAAAAACCGTATTGCTATATCACCGTTACACCCTAAGCACGACTGAGTTCGAATTTCGTGAAAATCGGCCCAAAACTGACAGATAAAATGGCCGCCCTTCGTTCTCAAATAGCCTAAAAATAGGGTATATCAAAGTTGTGAACCCTATAGAAGTCACAATTTTTATCCGATTTTGTTGAAACTTGAAATGTAATTTTATAACACAAAGATCTCAGTTCCTTTCGATGTTTGCGCATATCGAATTGTAATTTCCTGAATTATGGCCATTGATTGTAGGAAAAATCACTTTCTTCTTAGCTTGTTCTCTATCCATCTCTCGAAAATGTGGGCGTATCCTGCCGCTGGTCATTATCACCGGAAGTAACGTCATTTTGGCAAAAACTGTATTTTTAGCCTTCAAAACGGATATTTCATTCAAATGAGTCTGATTTGTAATGTTCTTAAAATTATGATATTTGATTCCAATCAACAAATAGATTGAACCCATACGATCATACAGATACCAGAAAATGGTTTCTAACTTGTACGGTTGCAGGGGGGATCACGGTGGCTAAGTGGGTAAGGCGCTGGCTCGCTAGCCTGGAGGTCGGGTGTTCGATCCCTGCATTGGCCGAGAAAGTTCATCCCGATTTTCCGGCGTGATTCCCCCTTGTCAGTGATGCAGGACGGAGGGCCTGACAAGGACAGCTGTCTAGTCATTCGGATGAGACGAAAAACCGAGGCCCCGTGTACACATTGGCGTGCACGTAAAAGATCCCTTGACAGTTGGAATTCGATATAAGAGTAGGCCGTAGTGCCGCTGTCCGGGCAAAATTTCCCTCATAGCACACTGTATGGCGTATGCCCGTCTTCATTAGCCCAGTTAGGAGCAAAACAGTAGGACGTTAAACCCCATTTCATTTCATTTCATTTTTGTACGGTTGCAGAGAAATAGACGGGTTTCTACAAGTCACTTTTCAAGGTTTTTGGTCTATAAAAGTGGCAATTATTATTCGATGTACATAAAATTTTCACCATGTGATGCCTTATGCCATTTCTGATTTCATAAAACTAATTGAACATTTTCATTATCACCGGAAGTACTGTACACTTACATGTAACAAATGTATAAAATCAATTGATATTGCTGGATTTGGTTGATTCGGCGTCCATTTTATTTGATATGTGCAATGCTTATGTGGAAACCTGTTTAATGGTTTTCTCCGGGTCCTCCGGTTTCCTCCCACTGCTAAAGAACCCTACGCGCAAGCGAATTATGTTAATAAAATTAAACCATATTTTGTGTCGAGTGGACGTTAAACCCCATTTCTCTCTCTCTCTGTTTAATGGTTTCATTGGTACCGGAAATGACATATGTTTAGGGTAACGTGGCACCGATGAAACCGTAGTCATAAAAATATTCGATATTAAAAAAACCCAGTAAAAATCGGTGCTCTTGCAAAACTCGTGATTTCACCCTCGGGTTTGACCGGATCAAAACACCTAAATTATCGTTTGGTAGCTCGATGAATGGGCTATTGTATGACACACTTCCTTGCTGATTCCTGAAAGCCAGTTCAGTGCTGCTTGCAGGTCTAGTTCTTATTATTAAGCTTTCATATTTCATATGTTTCTGTTAAGATTATTATTGTTATTATTATTTTTTTGTTTTTTGTTTTTTGTTTTATCCACAAATCGGATTTCTCAGAATCTAACCATAGGATCTTTCTGAAACTTTTACCTATCCCCCCAAAAATGGGTGGTGGCTGTTGATTAAATATATTTTCAAAATCACCGAATTTTACGAACGAATGCATTTGACCTACAATGCTGTAACTTTGTGACTATTTGACCTATTTTACTAAATCTTTTTTCTTTGAGTACCTTGAGACAATTACTTCAACTCTGCAGATTCAGATTGTCGAATTTCGAAAATTCGTCGCAGTGATTTCGAACCCGTATTTATGACCAATTTGACCCTTTCTTTAATAGTTGTACGATTTTCATGAAATTTAGCATGTAAGTAGATCTTACCGATGCGACGTCAAAAATATGATTAGAAATTTGCTAAATTATCTCCCCTTAATGAAATTAAGGATTAAAATTTTCAAAAAAATCATCGAAATATAGGTCAGAATGACCTAAAAATTTTTCGATACTAGACAAGTAATTACTGATTCATATACAAAATATGGAGTTTGTCGATCGAACCGGAAATGCCACCATCTTGAAACGTGAAAAGTCTTAATAACTTTTGCGATATTGCACTTACAGACATGGGAGTTATATTTTCTGAATCCCTGAAGGAATGCCTAAAAAACGTTCAGACTAGAATTTTGATTTAGGTCAACTGATGGCCGCCATTTTGAAGTGAATATGAAAATAGCGAAAAATCGACATTTACGGTCTTCTAAACAAACACAATAGGGCATAGTATGTTCAATACGTCTCCTATTTCTGAAATTAATACATTTCAGGATAGTCGGGATACGGGTCGAATGTTTGGTATTTGAATATTTCAAAAATTCGAATTTCGCCTTTGATGTTTTCCGTGCCGACAAGGTTGTTTTCGAGTGTAGACCCGCGCATGCGCGTCACAACCCTACTATCGTGCACACCAACTTGAAACTCACCGGGTATCTGGCTTATGGCCCCAAGCACAATTCCAAACAAGAAATTTTAGGGCCCGACCCATGGGGGGCGAGCGGTGGCCATTTTCCCGGGGGTACATAAAGTAAAACAAGAAAATAGAGATGGAACTAGGTGTTCGGTTTTAATCTGGAGACAATTTTTGGATGCGCCGAGGTCGGAAATGGGGGGTTAGCCGAAGTTTCGAAGAGATAGGTACATTTTGTAAAAAAATCCCTTCATAACAAACATATTTAGCTGTTTTTGACTTCGCGCGTGCGCAACGCTGTAACCAAAGGTACCATGTCTACCAAATTCCGGCGAGGAACTTTTCACGTTGGTACCTAGGTGCCCTGAAAATTTCAAGACGATACCTGCATTCCTTCAAGTCGTTTGTTCTTGGCTCGGTTCCAGGTCGGTTTTTTTTTCTAAGTCAATTTACGGCTTCCGTAAGGGGAAAAAGGGGGAATTTCGCCACGAGACCAGAACGGATTGTCCGAGAACCATGAAATTTGGAAACAATACACCTATTACCCCCCCGCTGATTCTGTACTTTACTTCCATTTTGATCCGATTAAAAAAAAGATTTTTAGCAAAAAAAAAACGATTTTCGGAATAATAATTTTAATTAATTTTGAAATTGCAAATGCAAAGGGATTTTATCGCCTCTTTCGTATATGATAGGTATTAGTACTATACAAATTATCCTTAAAAGACAATTTTTTAAAATGACCGCAACGATGTTTGCGACACTAAAATCCGAAATCGCCTATTTTGACCTTTTTTGACTGCGGAGGCATCCTTCCGGTGGTCAAAATCTCTGGAATTTCTAGCGGTTGGCTGCGCCGCGATGATATTTATCACATATTGAAAGGAGAAAATACTCAGATATCAAGAACAATAAAAAATCGATAAAATACGGCAAGTTTTTAAGCAAAAAAACCATTGATGGGTGGGAGTGGGCTTCGAATTTATTTTCAACGTTCTCGGAATTCCACACTCTTCTATTTTTAATATGTAATAGCTAGAATCCCAAGGTACATTCCGGGCAAATTTGAAGGCAATCGGACCAACGGAACGTTGCCTGGGCAGAGCTAACTAACCCCGGTCGCGAAAATTTGCTCATTCTTTAACGTTATTATAATATTGTATTACGACCGCCATCTTAGATCCATCTGGGTCCCCAATCCACCGTCACTTACCAATCCACTCCCAAATAGACCCAAAATCGACCTTAATTTCTTTTGCCTTCGCGCATGCGCCACGCTGTTACCAAAGGTACCATGACTACCAAATTACGGCGCGGAACTTTTCACGTTGGGACCTAGGTACCCTGAAAAATTCAAGGCGATAACTGCATTCATTCGGGTCGTTTGTTCTTCACACGGTTCCTGTCGTTCGGCGTTTTCCGCCATTTACGGCTTCAGTAAGTGCGAAAAAAGTGGAATTTCGCCACGACACCGGCACCGATTGTCCGAAAACCATGAAATTTGGACACAATACGCCCATTACCACCCCGGACTTTGTGCGTTACTCCCGTTTTGATCCGATTAAAATAAAAAGAGTTTTAGCCAAAAAAAAAAAAAAGATTTTCGGTAAACTGATGGTCTCCATTTGGAATTGAATATGAAGAACAGTGAAAAATCCACTTGAACAGACGTGAAAATAACACAATAGGCCGTAATATGTTCAATGCGTCTCTTATTTCTGAAATTAATGCATTTCAGGATAACTATGGATCAAGATCGATTTTTCGCCTTTGACCTTTTACGTGCCGACAAAGTTGTTTACAGGACAATTTATGCCTTTAATTTTCAAAATTTACAAATTTAACCTAAATATTCGAACAGCTAAGGTCAAAATATTAGTTCCGTTCAAAGTTATTTCATTTATTTTTTTGATATTTTCCTGCCCTTTTTTATATGCCCACATTTTCATGTGGACGTATTATGCCATCGCCCCTGTCCGTCCGTCCGTCCGTCCACAATTGTTTGTGGACTCTCTACAGGTCACAATTCTTATCCGATTTCGACGAAACTTGAAATATAGGTTTATCCCCAAAAGATCTCGGCTGCTTACGATATTGTCATGTATCGGATCGAAACTTCATGGATTATGGCCCCTGTTTGTACGAAAAATCACGTTTTTAGCTTGTGGACCATATAGAGGTCACAATTTTTATCCGATTTTGTTGAAACTTGAAATGTAAGTTTATAACCCAAAGATCTCAGTTCCTTTCGATATTTGCGCATATCGGACAGTAACTTCCTGAATAATGGCCCCTGATTGTACGAAAAATCACGTTTTTAGCTTGTGGACCCTATAGAGGTCATAATTTTTATCCGATTTAAAAAACCGTTCTATTATATCACCGTTACACCCTAAGGATGACTGAGTTCGAATTTCGTGAAAATCGGCCCAAAATTGACAGACAAAATGGCCGCCGTTCGTTCCCAAATAGCGTAAGAATATGGTATATCAAGGTTGTGGACCCTATAGAGGTCACAATTTTTATCCGATTTTGTTGAAACTTGAAATGTAAGTTTATAACCCAAAGATCTCGTTTCCTTTCGATATTCGTGCATATCGGACCTTAACTTCCTGAATTATGGCCCCTGATTGTACGAAAAATCACGTTTTTAGCTTGTGGACCCTATAGAAGTCATAATTTTTATTCGATTTAAAAAACCGTTCTATTATATCACCGTTACACCCTAAGGATGAATTTCGTGAAAATCGGCCCAAAATTGACATGCCTATTGAGATTACTAAAATTATTATTATTATTTACCGCGGGAGCCTATTTCTCCATGATCGGAAACAGATATCGATCTGGAACCAAATTTTCTATCCGGAAACCATGTGGTGGTTACTTGATAAAGTATTTTTGAAACTTCTGCCCAGACCGGAAGTGGCCGAATTTTGAACGGTAGCAATAAATCAAAAAGCGGCCGTGGTTTCGCCAATTTTTTACCTATTTTAAAACAATTCACATATTTGGAAACCCCGAATCTTTTCCGAGACAATGGCTATCTCACATTTTTAAATTTCGAACATTCATCTATGGCTTTTGTCGTTCGAAATTTGAAAATTTAAATTTTTACAAAAAACTTTTTTATTTATGAATATTTTTCAGTCGTGTTTTTCACAAAATTAACGAGTCATCTGACTTGGGCAAAAATGTGAATATTTTTTGTCCCAGTAATTTTCCTTGGCCGCCATTGGCTAATTCAGTTTTTCAGTCCTAGATTAATTATTTATTGCTCGATTTGTATAAAACAAAGTTCATATACTCTGTTGTCTCAATTGTCATTTTTTTGTTACCGCTAGAGATATCTGTCGGCACCGGTGGTGGCTTAATTTTACCAAAAACTACAATTTTGACAGTAAGGTACTATTTTTCGAAAGCAAATATTATTTTTTTTAAAAACTGATATAACTAAAAAAGTGTGCCCTTTAAAGGCGCACAAAATGTTGGGATCGGTTTTTATACGCCCACATTGAAATGTGGTCGTATATTGTCGTCGCCCCCGTCCGTCCGTCCGTCCGCTCTAGAGGCTAAAGTTAATATCCGATTGACTTTAAATTTATATACAGTGTTTAAGGCCATGAGACGAAGAAGCCTATTGATTTTCAGCGATTTCCGATAATTACTGCCAGAGTTATTGCCCTTGATCAATTTAAAAAATCTTGTGGACGCTCTAGAGGCTAAAGTTAATATCCGATTGACTTTAAATTTATACACAGTGTTTAAGGTCATGAGACGAAGAATTCTATTCATTTTCAGCGATTTTCGATAATTACTGCCTGAGTTATCGCCCTTGATCACTTCAAAACATCTTGTGGACGCTCTGGAGGCCAAAGTTAATATCCGATTGACTTTAAATTTATACACAGTGTTTAAGGTCATGAGGCGAAGAAGCCTATTGTTTTTCAAAGATTTCCGATTAATTACTGCCAAAGTTATGGCTCTTGATCACTTTGAAAAAGTTTTAGTGTATTATAAATGTTTCATTACCGTAAAAATATGCGACAACACTTGTTGACTGCCCGGACGATTTAGCTGCTGTGGGCGTATGTTTCGTTGCCTGGCAACCTATCTTTTTGATTTGGATTTCATTTTCGAGCAAATCCGATTAAGAGGTGAAAAAAGGTGTAAAATTGACCTATTTACAACCCATTCAGGCTTTCCAGATTTCAAAATATTTCTACGTAACTTTTATAAACTTGTAGCTATAATCCATACGAAGAAAATGTATGTTAAATATAGTTACCTAGAAATGGGCAATTTTGCATAAGTCAATGTTTTCGTTATTTTGCCTGTAAAATAGTCAATTATTATTGGATTTTCACAAAAGTGACACCATTTGATTCAAAAAGCAAGTATGCGTCGTATCAAATTGATTACAATTTAAAATTGACACCGAAGTGACGCCATTTTGTCAAGAAATGCATTTTAAACTTATAAATCAATATTTTTTTCAACCAAGAATTATTTAATATGTATTAATAATTTTAACTTTTGGTTTACATTCACAATTAATAAAATTCAGAAGGTCATATAGATTTCACAAAATTGTTTCTAACTTGTTCAGTTGCGGAGAAATGGGCAATTTTCAACAGGTCACTTTTCAATGTTTTTGGTCCATAAATGTGTCAATTATTATTCCATTTTCATAAAATTTTCACTGTGTGATACCTAATGCCATTTACGATTTCATACAAGTAATTTAAGATTATCATTATCACCGGAAGTAACGTCATTTTGGCAAAAACTGTATTTTTAGCCTTCAAAACAGATATTTTATTCAAATGAATCTGATTTGTAATGTTTTTAAAATTATGATATTTGATTCCAATCAACAATTAGATTAAACCCATACAATCATACAGATACCAGAAAATGGCTTCTAACTTGTACAGTTGCAGAGAAATGGACGGTTTTCTACAAGTCACTTTTCAAGGTTTTTGGTCTAAAAAGTGGCAATTATTATTCGATTTACATAAAATTTTCACCATGTGATGCCTTATGCCATTTCTGATTTCATAAAACTAATTGAACATTTTCATTATCACCGGAAGTACTGTACACTTACATGTAACAAATGTATAAAATGAATTGATATCGCTGGATTTGGTTGATTCGGCGTCCATTTTATTTGATGTGTGCAATGCTTATGTGGAAACCTGTTTAATGGTTTCATTGGTACCGGAAGTGACATATGTTTAGGGTAACGTGGCACCGATGAAACCGTAGTCATAAAAATATTCGATATTAAAAAACCCCAGTAAAAATCGGTGCTCTTGCAAAAATCGTGATTTCACCGTCGGGTTTGACCGGATCAAAACACCTAAATTATCGTTTGGTAGCTCGATGAATGGGCTATTGTATGACACACTTCCTTACTGATTCCTGAAAGTTGGTTCAGTGCTGCTTGCAGGTCTAGTTCTTATTATTAAGCTTTCATATTTCAATTTGACAACTTCTTTAATAGTTGTACGATTTTCATGAAATTTAGCATGTAAGTAGATCTTACCGATGCAACAAATATGATTAGAAATTTGCTAAATTATCTCCCCTTAATGAAATTAATGATCAAATTTTTCAAAAAAATCATCGAAATATAGGTCAGAATGACCTAATTTTTTTTTGCCGATACCAGACAAGTAATTACTGATTCATATGCAAAATATGGAGTTTGCCGATCGAACCGGAAATGCAACCATCTTGAAACGTGAAAAATTACTTTGCTTTTGCGATATTTTACTTACAGACATGGGAATTACATTTTCTGAATCCTTAATGGAATGCCTAAAAACGTTCAGAGCAGAATTTTGATTTAGGCCAAATGATGGTCACCATTTTGAATTGAATATGAAAAATAGTGAAATATCCACATTAATGGGCTTGAAAACATACACAAATGGTCGTGGCTTAAAGAATCTATCTCCTATTACCGAATTTAATACATTTCAGGATAGCCTGGCTCATTGTCGAATGTTTTGTATTTAAATATTTCAAAAATTCGAATTTTGCCTTTGATGTTTTCCGTGCCGAAAAGGTTGCTTTGAATTTAGCTGGTTTTGATTTCGCGCATGCGCTACGCTGGAACCAAAGGTACCTAGAGTACCAAATTCCGGCGAGGAACTTTTCACGCTGGTACCCAGGTACCCTGAAAATTTCAAGGTGATACCTGCATTCGTTCAAGTCGTTTGTTCTTGGCACGGCTCCAGGTCGTATTTACGGCTTCTATAAGGGGAAAAAGGTGGAATTTCGCCGCGAAACCGGCACCGATTGTACGAAAACCATGAAATTTGGACACAATACGCCCATTACCACCCCGGACTCTGTGCTTTACTCCCATTTTGATCCCATTTAATATTGGTTTTAATTAATTTTGAAATTGCAAATGCAAAGGGATTTTATCGCCTCTCCCGTATGTGATAAGTATTAGTACTATACACATTATCCTTAAAAGACAATTTTTTAAAATGACCGCAAAGATGTATCGACACAAGAAACCGAAATCGCGTATTTTGACCTTTTTTGACTGCTGAGGCATCCTTCCAGTGGTCAAAATCTCTGGAATTTCTAGCGGTTGGCTGCGCCGCGATGATATTTATCACATATTAAAAGGAGAAAATGCTAAGATATCAAGAACAATAAAAATTCGATAAAATACGGCAATTTTTTAAGCAAAAAAACTTTGATCGATGGGGGTGGGTTTCGAATTTATTTTCGGTCAACTGATGGTCTCCATTTGGAATTGAATATGAAGAACAGTGAAAAATCCACTTGGACAGACGTGAAAATGAACTACAATAGGCTGTAATATGTTCAATGCGTCTCTTATTTCTGAAATTAATGCATTTCAGGATAGCTCGAGATCAAGATCGATTTTTTGGTGTTTGAAAATTTTCAAAATTTCGTATTTCGCCTTTGACCTTTTACGTGCCGACAAAATTGTTAACAGAACAATTTATGCCTTTAATTTTCAAAATTTACAAATTTAACCTAAATATTCGAACAGCTAAGGTCAATCTGATTCAAACAATGTTAGTTCCGTTCAAAGTTATTTCATTTATTTTTTTTGATATTTTCCTGCCCCTTTTTAGTTCTTTCCCGCCATTTTCGTTTCATGTTCTCATCCGTCCCGTTTTTAAACGGCTTGATCCATTTTTCTGAAACTTCTGGAACGGAAAGTTATTCCGATTACAGCAATCCAACTCTCAGTTATTTCCCTTTAGTTTTCAGATTATTTTGTTGCCCGGGTGCAATGTTTCTCACTATATTTAGACTTGTAACTTCGCGACTTTTTCACCGATTTTGATAATTATTTTTTGTTCTTTTTTCTTTTAAGATACTTGATATAATCCATGTCACGTGACGATGAATATGAAAGCTTTCATATCTGTATGGGACAGTAGCAGATCTAGTTATTATTATTATTTTTGTATACTTTCTCAGAATCTAACCATGGGATCTTTCTGAAACTTTAACCTACCCCCCCCCCCCCGAAATTGGGTGGCAGCTTTTGATTAAATATATTTTCAAAACGTTTTACGAATCCGAAATCACCGAATTTTACGAACGAAGATATTGACCTACATACCAATAACTCTGTGACTGTGTGACCTATTTTACTTACTCTTTTTTCTTTGAGTACCTTGAAATATTTACTTGAAATCTGCTATTTCCGATTTTCGAATTTCGAAAATAACGTCATTGACACTTCCTCCCGGAAGTAAAACAGAATTGACAACTTCTTTAATATTGGTACGATTTTCATGAAATTTGGAATGTATGTACATCTCATTGACCCAACTTCAACAATACTATTAAAAATGCCCGAACTTATCTCCCCTTGAAGAAATTAAGGATTAAAGTTTTCAAAAAAATCGACTAAATATAGGTCAGATTGCCTTGAAATTTTTTTTCTTTACTAGCTACGACACTTCTGATTCGTTCACAGAAAATGGAGTTTGTAGCCCATTCCGGAAGTGCCAGCATCTTGAAATGTGAAATGTCGCTAAGGCTTTTTTGATATTTTACTTACAGACAAAGGGATTATATTTTCCGAATCCTTGAAGGAAAGCCCATAAAATGTAGGCAGTAGAATTTTGATTTAGGTCAACTGATGGACGCCATTTTCAATTGAAAATGAAAAATAGTGAAAAATCCACATTAATGGGCTTTAAAACATCCACAATTGGTTGTGGCTTAAAGAATCTGTCTCCTATTACCGAAATTAATACATTTCAGGATAGCCTGGCTCATGGTCGAATGTTTGGTATTTGAATATTTCAAAAATTCGAATTTCGACTTTGATGTTTTCCGTGCCGACAAGGTTGCTTTGAGTTTAGCTGGTTTTGACTTCGCGCATGCGCTACGCTGGAACCAAAGGTACCATGAGTACCAAATTCCGGCGAGGAACTTTTCACGCTGGTACCTAGGTACCCTGAAAATTTCAAGGTGATACCTGCATTCCTTCAAGTCGTTTGTTCTTGGCACGGCTCCTATAAGGGGAAAAAGGTGGACACAATACGCCCATTACCACCCCGAACTCTGTGCTTTACTCCCATTTTGATCCCATTAAAAAAAAAAGTTTTACCAAAAAACCGATTTTCGGAATTTAATATTGGTTTTAATTAATTTTGAAATTGCAAATGCAAAGAGATTTTATCGCCTCTCCCGTATGTGATAGGTATTAGTACTATACACATTTTCCGCAACGATGAATCGACACTAGAAACGAAATCGCCTATTTTGACCTTTTTTGACTGCTGAGGCATCCTTCCGGTGGTCCAAATCTCTGGAATTTCTAGCGGTTGGCTGCGCCGCGATGATATTTATCACATATTAAAAGGAGAAAATGCTCAGATATCAAAAACAATAAAAATTCGATAAAATACGGCAATATTTTAAGCAAAAAAACTTTGATCGGTGGGGGTGGGTTTCGAATTTATTTTGAACGTTCTCGGAATTCCAGACTCTTCTCTTTTTAATATGTGATAGCTTGAATCCCAAGGTACATCCCGTGCAAATTTGAAGGCAATCGGCCCAACGGAACATTGCCTGGGCAGAGCAAATCAACCCCGGTAGCGAAAATTTGCTCATTCTTCAACGCTTATTATAATAGATCAATCCGTGCAACGTGCACGAAACCAGAAAATTGGCGATATTTAATTTTTGAACCAGTTACATATTTCAGTAGCTGACATGAACGCGATTCCGAAGTCCCGCATTCACATTGGTGTGACTGTAAAAGATCCCTTGGCAGTTGGAATTGTATATAAGAGTAGTATAGCGCCGCTGTACGTTCGAAACATTCCTTATGGTCCATTCCGAGCAGAATGGTGTTAAACCCCATTTCATTTTACTTTGATATTAATATCTATTGCGACATTGCTTTTCGTCCATTTCGCGAAACTGTTCTTTTAACATTTCGAGTAGATCAACTTTATTTTTCGATTCCCTTCTATCGTAATGCG
This sequence comes from Patella vulgata, assembly GCF_932274485.2. Taxonomy (NCBI): domain Eukaryota; kingdom Metazoa; phylum Mollusca; class Gastropoda; family Patellidae; genus Patella; species Patella vulgata. The sequence continues at coordinate 33,343,145 of NC_065882.2, forward strand.
CATGCAAAGAACATGTCAATATCTGAGTTATGCAAATGTGTGTTTTTATTTGGTTGGTGGGTGAGTGTGTGTTTGTTTAGGGGGTGAGAGGTTGGGATAGTCTTTTGTCATGCATCTAGCGATCGTGTGACGCCTTGGCACGGTGAAAGCCTTCAGTCTTGCAAGCAAGTCTAGTTAGGCTTTCACCTTCGATGAAAGACTATTGTTATTACTAGGATTAATATTATTATTTTTTTTTTATTGGGGGAAGCTAGATCTCAGCAACTATAAGAGATAGGGGTCTGAAGTTTGGTTTTCTCTCGGGAAAATGGGTGGTGGTTAGTGCTTAAATGTAAAACCAAATTTGTGCACATAGCGGAAATGCGTCAAATCTTTAACGTGCACGCAAATTGAAAATCGGCGACAATTCTGCTAATTCCCAACCAATTTTTCTAATATTTACATTTTTGGATAGCTGGAAACATTTCGGAACAGATAGCAGTTCAAAAACGTCGAATTTATAAACTTTGTCGCTTAGATTTTTTTGGTGTAAAATTTTCAAAATTTTCTAAAATTTTTATTTCTTGGAATTTTTATAAATTCTGATTACAGTTTTGGATAGCTGGCGTCAATCCGATTCCAACGATATAAATATTTTTCTGCAAAGTTAAATTTTATTTTTCACTTTTTTTCGCATTTTAGTCAAAACGTAGAGATCGTACCCATTTTAAACGGCTCCAACGAGTTTTCTGAAACTTCAGGAATATGAAGGCGAAGGACCAAACTATGGCTTAAAGTAAAATTGAAAATTGTCTAATCACCGGAAGTAACCAAGAAAAGTACCCAAACTTTGACAAAATTCAGAAAAATAGGTGCCAGTGCGACAAATGCGATGTATCAATTGTGTTCTTGCCGTTTAGTTAAAGTTTTATATCGTTTAATAGCCAATTGAATTGTCTATCAGATGGTATTTCAGCGACAAGTTTCTATCAAAAACTAAAAAAGCTATGTGACTTTGAAAAGTAAGGTATTTTGCGATTTCGAGCAACTTTAGACGCATGTTTCTCGGAAACGCCCTCAACGATTTTTTTAAAATCTGATTCAAACAATGTTAGTTCCGTTCAAAGTTATTTCATTTATTTTTTTGATATTTTCCTGCCCCTTTTTAGTTCTTTCCCGCCATTTTCGTTTCATGTTCTTTTTTCTTTTAAGATACTTGATATAACCCATGTCACGTGACGATGAATATAAAAGCTTTCATATCTGCATGGGACAGTAGCACATCTAGTTATTTTTTTTTATTTTTTTTTGGTGTTTTATCCACAAATCGGATTTCTCAGAATCTAACCATAGGATCTTTCTGAAACTTTTACCTATCCCCCCAAAAATGGGTGGTGGCTGTTGATTAAATATATTTTCAAAACGTTTTACGAATCCGAAATCACCGAATTTTACGAACGAATGCATTTGACCTACAATGTTGTAATTTTGTGACTATTTGACCTATTTTACTAAATCTTTTTTCTTTGATTACCTTGAGACAATTACTTCAAATCTGCAGATTCAGATTTTCGAATTTCGAAAATTCGTCGCTGTGATTTCGAACCCGTATTTATGACCAATTTGACCACTTCTTTAATAGTTGTACGATTTTCATGAAATTTAGCATGTAAGTAGACCTTACTGATGCGACTTCAAAAATATGATTAGAAAACATTGATGGGTGGGGGTGGGTTTCTAATTTATTTTCAACGTTCTCTGAATTCCACACTCTTCTATTTTTAATATGTAATAGCTAGAATCCCAAGGCAATCGGACAAAGGGAACGTTGCCTGGGCAGAGCAAATCAACTCCGGTCGCGAAAATTTTCTCATTCTTCAACGTTATTATATAATATTGTAATATTAGATCCATCCGGGTCCCCGATCCACCGCCACTTACAAAACCACTCCGAAATAGACCCAAAATCCCAAAATCAACCTTAATTTCATCCGATTAAAAAAAAGAGTTTTAGCAAAAAAAAAGATTTTCGGTCAACTGATGGTCTCCATTTGGAATTGAATAACAGTGAAAAATCCACTTGAACAGACGTGAAAATAAACACAATAGGCCGTAATATGTTCAATGCGTCTCTTATTTCTGAAATTAATGCATTAAGCGTCTTCGGTCCTAATGATCTCAGGACATGTCTATTGGACAACAACACCCCTCTAAATGCGAAACAGAAGGTGTTTATCGACATTGTAACATGCTATTTTTTTTTAGAATTTTTAAAGAACTTATTTTATTGTGTAAACTTCAAAATTCGTCTTACTGCAAATCGGTTTTAGTGACGTAAAAAACAATGAAATCAATTTTGACGTAATGAAAACGTCGTGACGTAGCGGGGTAACTGGCTGCTCGTGTTAGATTTGGCTCGCTTATCGTCTGGTTGCTATAGTAGCCGTATGATTATAGACACACAAAAAAAACCCTAAAATTCTCACTTCATTTTTTTAAAAGTAGTTTTTGAAACAAAATTTATGTTTCTGTAATAGATTTTTGAATATTTTTTTGTTTGTAGCTGTTACCTGACAAGGGGTTGGCGTTTTAAGTGCATCTTCGGACATATCTCCAAATATTTCATCTAATGTACCGAGATCAAAATTGATTGTCTCCATTGTGGTTATCGCCATTAAAGTAGTACGCATGATATTAATACGCAGTGATTTTTCTAATTTAGAGGGGTGTTATTGTCCAATAGACAGTGTCTAATCGACCAATCAAAACGCAAGATTCACCCTTCAGCATGTTACAATTCAGGATAACTCGGGATCAAGATCGATTTTTTGGTGTTTGAAAATTTTCAAAATTTCGTATTTCGCCTTTGACCTTTTACGTGCCGACAAAGTTGTATGCCTTTAATTTTCAAAATTTACAAATTTAACCTAAATATTCGAACAGCTAAGGTCAGTCTGATTCAAAAAATATTAGTTCCGTTCAAAGTTATTTCATTTATTTTTTTGATATTTTCCTGCCCCTTTTTAGTTCTTCCCGTCATTTTCGTTTCATGTTCTCATCCGTCCCGTTTTTAAACGGCTTGATCCATTTTTCTGAAACTTTTGGAACGGAAGTCAATCCAAGTCTCAGTTATTTCCCTTTAGTTTTCAGATTATTTTGTTGCCCGGGTGCAATGTTTATCACTATATTTAGACTTGTAACTTCGCGACTTTTTCACCGATATTGATAATTAAGCTTTCATATTACATATGAAAGCTTATTGTTTCTGTTAAGATTATTATTGTTATTTTTTTTTTGTGTTTTGTCCACAAATCGGATTTCTCAGAATCTAACCATAGGATCGTTCTGAAACTTTTACCTATCCCCCCAAAAATGGGTGGTGGCTGTTGATTAAATATATTTTCAAAACGTTTTACGAATCCGAAATCACCGAATTTTACGAAGGAATGCATTTGACCTACAATGCTGTAACTCTGTGACTATTTGACCTATTTTACTAATTCTTTTTTGAAACATTTACTTCAAATCTGCAATTTCGAATTTTGGCATTTCGAAAATTCGTCGCTGTCATTTCGAACCGGAAGTTATTACCAATTTGACAACTTCTTTAATAGTTGTGCGATTTTCGTGAAATTTAGAATGTTAGTAGATCTTGCCAATGCGACTTCAATGATGTCCTTGGAAATTTTCTAAATTATCTCCCCTTGGTGAAATTAAGGATCAAAGTTTTCAAAAAAAATCGTCGAAATATAGGTCAGAATGACCTAAAAAAAAAATTCGATACTAGACAAGTAATTACTGATTCGTACACAAAATATGGAGTTTGTCGATCGAACCGGAAGTGCCACCATCTTTAAACGTGAAAAATCAAAAAGGCTTTTTTGCTATTTTACTTACAGACTCGGGCGTCATATTTTCGGAATCCTGGAAGGAATACCTAAAAATCTATCGGATCAGAATTTTGATTTCGGTCACGTGATGGTCACCATTTTGAATTGAAAATGAAAAATAGAAGCAATTTGAAGGGCCGGGACTTTGGAACACAAGAACTCTCCTTCTAATTAAGCTAGAATGTTCAAACTTGGTGTAGGCGTTCACTAGGTCAATGTCATGATTGAGTTCAAAGATGAGCATTTTTTGCCTAGGGTAAGCAGAGATAAGCAAGCTGATTTGTTGATTCTTTAGGGCACGATGACATTGGTTATAATGAATGGAGGGCAATGAAACTCTTGTCAATCGAGAGGCTAATAGCTGGCCTGTTGTGTGAAATCATTGTATCATTTTGTATTCGAATTTCTCCTTTGATGTTTTCCGTGCCGACAAGGTTGTTTTCGAGTTTAGCTGGATTTGACTTCGCGCATGCGCTACGCTGGAACCAAAGGTACCATGAGTACTAAATTCCGGCGAGCAACTTTTCACGTTGGTACCTAGGTACCCTGAAAATTTCAAGGTGATACCTGCATTCGTTCAAGTCGTTTGTTCTTGTCACCTGCCTTTCGTCGTTTTTTTTCTAAGTCAATTTACGGCTTCCATGAGGGGAAAAAAGTGGAATTTCGCCGTGACACCGGCACCGATTGTCCGAAAACCATGAAATTTGGACACAATACGTCCATTACCACCCCGGACTCTGTGCCTTACCCCCATTTTGATCCCATTAAAAAAAAGAGTTTTAGCAAAAAAACGATTTTCGGAATTTAATATTGGTTTTAACCCTGTACCCAGACAAGATATAGATATTATTATAATCCCTATGAAATATTTTAATTATTTACTGCTATAATATGAATTATCACTTATTCCCCGTTAAATAAATATCGGTCACCGGGTGCAGCTGTACAACTTCAAGGACCCTGGCTTCAAGTCAATTTACGGCTTCCATGAGGGGAAAAAAGTGGAATTTCGCCGTGACACCGGCACCGATTGTCCGAAAACCATGAAATTTGGACACAATACGCCCATTACCACCCCGGACTCTGTGCCTTACTCCCATTTCGATCCGATTAAAAAAAAAAAAGTTTTAGCAAAAAAACGATTTTCGGAATTTAATATTGGTTTTAATTAATTTTGAAATTGCAAATGCAAAGAGATTTTATCGCCTCTTCCGTATGTGATAGGTACTGGTACTATACACATTATCCTTAAAAGACAATTTTTTAAAATGACCGTAACGATGTATCGACACTAGAAATCGAAATCGCCTATTTTGACCTTTTTTGACTGCTGAGGCATCATTCCGGTGGTCCAAATCTCTGGAATTTCTAGCGGTTGGCTGCGCCGCGATGATATTTATCACATACTAAATTGAGAAAAATCCTCAGATATCAAGAACAATAAAAATTCGATAAAATACGGCAATTTTTTAAGCAAAAAACCTTTGATTGTTGGGGGCGGGTTTTGAATTTATTTTGAACGTTCTCGGAATCCAACACTCTTCTATTTTTAATATGTGATAGCTAGAATCCCAAGGTACATTCTGTGCATATTTGAAGGCAATCGGAGCACAGGAACGTTGCCTGGGCAGAGCAAATCAAAGGCTTCTTCGTCTTATGACCTTAAACACTGCGTATAAATTTAAAGTCAATCGGATATTAACAGCAAAAGGGGGGCGACGACAATATACGACCACATTTCAATGTGGGCCTATAAAAAGTAAATCATTGCCAATAGAAAAGACCCACCTTTCCCCCAACAACAACCATGTAATGCACTAGCTATAATGGGGATTTTTCTGGAACACAGCGAAATGGGTCTTTTAAAATGTTCACAAGTGTATCACAAGGAGGGTTTGCTTCTTCTCTATGGGACACCCGATACCACTTCTCAACGAGGAATTCAGTCACACAGCCAACACCATTTTGTATGTTTGTGTAATCTTTATTCAGTATAAATCAAGTAATACAAATAAAAAAATACTTGGATTGATGAAAACATAATTTTTGAGAGTTATTCATACATGTAGCATAATTGTTCTTATTTAAAAAATGTACATGATTACATGTTTGTCATAAACAACATTAAATAAACAATCATGTTTCTTCACGATAACAGTAACAGTATAACAATTGTATGAAATATATTTTCCTTTATTTTTTTTTATTTTTAGAAAGGCCACTTCCTTGGTTTAAAATATATCATAAATTGTAGTTATCTAACATATACTTCCATGTATGTTTATCTAACAGATTACCACGTCGCCTTATCTAACAGAGAGTAAATGGTATACAATATCAAATTATAATCTACCAGCATTACTTGTTTCAGTAATTTAATCGTGTGTTATTCTTGTATTTAAGTGAGAAGAGTGAATAAACTATCATGGGTTGAAACAAATATATTGGAGTAGAAATAAACATTGTATATTGGTTTGCAAATAAATAATTGGTACAGATAATGCAATGTCATACAACATACTTTTTGGATTCGGTACAAATACAACCTTTTTATCATCAATGAAAATAATGTGATTTCAAAGTAACGATGAATAAAAAAACATTGCTTATATAAAGTACATGTAATTGGGTTCATTTAATTCACTTTGTATCTATAATATACATGTAGTATTAAACAATAAATATATTGATTAATGCCAATTCTATACAAATCTCATAGTTGTATTCATGTTTTCTTTACCATAACAAGAAACAGTACAACAGATTTAGTAACAATATATTCCTTTCTACATCCGTCAGAGTGGTTGATGATTCATAGATTCTAATAACCCCTTTTGAAGTTTATATGAAAGCTTTGATATCTGCTATGCAGATCTAGTTAAGCTTTCATATTACATATGAAAGCTTATTGTTTCTGTTAAGATTATTATTGTTATTTTTTTTTTGTGTTTTGTCCACAAATCGGATTTCTCAGAATCTAACCATAGGATCGTTCTGAAACTTTTACCTATCCCCCCAAAAATGGGTGGTGGCTGTTGATTAAATATATTTTCAAAACGTTTTACGAATCCGAAATCACCGAATTTTACGAAGGAATGCATTTGACCTACAATGCTGTAACTCTGTGACTATTTGACCTATTTTACTAATTCTTTTTTCTTTGAGTATCTTGAAACCTTTACTTCAAATCTGCAATTTCGGATTTTGGCATTTCGAAAATTCGTCGCTGTCATTTCGAACCGGAAGTTATTACCAATTTGACAACTTCTTTAATAGTTGTGCGATTTTCGTGAAATTTAGAATGTTAGTAGATCTTGCCAATGCGACTTCAATGATGTCCTTGGAAATTTTCTAAATTATCTCCCCTTGGTGAAATTAAGGATCAAAGTTTTCAAAAAAATCGTCGAAATATAGGTCAGAATGACCTAAAAAATAAATTCGATACTAGACAAGTAATTACTGATTCGTACACAAAATATGGAGTTTGTCGATCGAACCGGAAGTGCCACCATCTTTAAACGTGAAAAATCAAAAAGGCTTTTTTGCTATTTTACTTACAGACTCGGGCGTCATATTTTCCGAATCCTGGAAGGAATACCTAAAAATCTATCGGATCAGAATTTTGATTTCGGTCACGTGATGGTCACCATTTTGAATTGAAAATGAAAAATAGAAGCAATTTGAAGAGCCGGGACTTTGGAACACAAGAACTCTCCTGCTAATTAAGCTAGAATGTTCAAACTTGGTGCAGGCGTTCACTAGGTCAATGTCATGATTGAGTTCAAAGATGAGCATTTTTTGCCTAGGGTAAGCAGAGATAAGCAAGCTGATTTGTTGATTCTTTAGGGCACGATGACATTGGTTATAATGAATGGAGGGCGATGAAACTCTTGTCAATCGAGAGGCTAATAGCTGGCCTGTTGTGTGAAATCATTGTATCATTTTTTATTCGAATTTCTCCTTTGATGTTTTCCGTGCCGACAAGGTTGTTTTCGAGTTTAGCTGGATTTGACTTCGCGCATGCGCTACGCTGGAACCAAAGGTACCATGAGTACTAAATTCCGGCGAGCAACTTTTCACGTTGGTACCTAGGTACCCTGAAAATTTCAAGGTGATACCTGCATTCGTTCATGTCGTTTGTTCTTGTCACCTGCCTTTCGTCGTTTTTTTTCTAAGTCAATTTACGGCTTCCATGAGGGGAAAAAAGTGGAATTTCGCCGTGACACCGGCACCGATTGTCCGAAAACCATGAAATTTGGACACAATACGTCCATTACCACCCCGGACTCTGTGCCTTACTCCCATTTTGATCCCATTAAAAAAAAAGAGTTTTAGCAAAAAAACGATTTTCGGAATTTAATATTGGTTTTAACCCTGTACCCAGACAAGATATAGATATTATTATAATCCCTATGAAATATTTTAATTATTTACTGCTATAATATGAATTATCACTTATTCCCCGTTAAATAAATATCGGTCACCGGGTGCAGCTGTACAACTTCAAGGACCCTGGCTTCAAGTCAATTTACGGCTTCCATGAGGGGAAAAAAGTGGAATTTCGCCGTGACACCGGCACCGATTGTCCGAAAACCATGAAATTTGGACACAATACGCCCATTACCACCCCGGACTCTGTGCCTTACTCCCATTTTGATCCGATTAAAAAAAAAAAAGTTTTAGCAAAAAAACGATTTTCGGAATTTAATATTGGTTTTAATTAATTTTGAAATTGCAAATGCAAAGAGATTTTATCGCCTCTTCCGTATGTGATAGGTACTGGTACTATACACATTATCCTTAAAAGACAATTTTTTAAAATGACCGTAACGATGTATCGACACTAGAAACCGAAATCGCCTATTTTGACCTTTTTTGACTGCTGAGGCATCCAAATCTCTGGAATTTCTAGCGGTTGGCTGCGCCGCGATGATATTTATCACATACTAAATTGAGAAAAATCCTCAGATATCAAGAACAATAAAAATTCGATAAAATACGGCAATTTTTTAAGCAAAAAACCTTTGATTGTTGGGGGCGGGTTTTGAATTTATTTTGAACGTTCTCGGAATCCAACACTCTTCTATTTTTAATATGTGATAGCTAGAATCCCAAGGTACATTCTGTGCATATTTGAAGGCAATCGGAGCACAGGAACGTTGCCTGGGCAGAGCAAATCAAAGGCTTCTTCGTCTTATGACCTTAAACACTGCGTATAAATTTAAAGTCAATCGGATATTAACAGCAAAAGGGGGGCGACGACAATATACGACCACATTTCAATGTGGGCCTATAAAAAGTAAATCATTGCCAATAGAAAAGACCCACCTTTCCCCCAACAACAACCATGTAATGCACTAGCTATAATGGGGATTTTTCTGGAACACAGCGAAATGGGTCTTTTAAAATGTTCACAAGTGTATCACAAGGAGGGTTTGCTTCTTCTCTATGGGACACCCGATACCACTTCTCAACGAGGAATTCAGTCACACAGCCAACACCATTTTGTATGTTTGTGTAATCTTTATTCAGTATAAATCAAGTAATACAAATAAAAAAATACTTGGATTGATGAAAACATAATTTTTGAGAGTTATTCATACATGTAGCATAATTGTTCTTATTTAAAAAATGTACATGATTACATGTTTGTCATAAACAACATTAAATAAACAATCATGTTTCTTCACGATAACAGTAACAGTATAACAATTGTATGAAATATATTTTCCTTTATTTTTTTTTATTTTTAGAAAGGCCACTTCCTTGGTTTAAAATATATCATAAATTGTAGTTATCTAACATATACTTCCATGTATGTTTATCTAACAGATTACCACGTCGCCTTATCTAACAGAGAGTAAATGGTATACAATATCAAATTATAATCTACCAGCATTACTTGTTTCAGTAATTTAATCGTGTGTTATTCTTGTATTTAAGTGAGAAGAGTGAATAAACTATCATGGGTTGAAACAAATATATTGGAGTAGAACTAAACATTGTATATTGGTTTGCAAATAAATAATTGGTACAGATAATGCAATGTCATACAACATACTTTTTGGATTCGGTACAAATACAACCTTTTTATCATCAATGAAAATAATGTGATTTCAAAGTAACGATGAATAAAAAAACATTGCTTATATAAAGTACATGTAATTGGGTTCATTTAATTAAGCTTTCATATTACATATGAAAGCTTATTGTTTCTGTTAAGATTATTATTGTTATTTTTTTTTTGTGTTTTGTCCACAAATCGGATTTCTCAGAATCTAACCATAGGATCGTTCTGAAACTTTTACCTATCCCCCCAAAAATGGGTGGTGGCTGTTGATTAAATATATTTTCAAAACGTTTTACGAATCCGAAATCACCGAATTTTACGAAGGAATGCATTTGACCTACAATGCTGTAACTCTGTGACTATTTGACCTATTTTACTAATTCTTTTTTCTTTGAGTATCTTGAAACATTTACTTCAAATCTGCAATTTCGGATTTTGGCATTTCGAAAATTCGTCGCTGTCATTTCGAACCGGAAGTTATTACCAATTTGACAACTTCTTTAATAGTTGTGCGATTTTCGTGAAATTTAGAATGTTAGTAGATCTTGCCAATGCGACTTCAATGATGTCCTTGGAAATTTTCTAAATTATCTCCCCTTGGTGAAATTAAGAATCAAAGTTTTCAAAAAAATCGTCGAAATATAGGTCAGAATGACCTAAAAAAAAATTTCGATACTAGACAAGTAATTACTGATTCGTACACAAAATATGGAGTTTGTCGATCGAACCGGAAGTGCCACCATCTTTAAACGTGAAAAATCAAAAAGGCTTTTTTGCTATTTTACTTACAGACTCGGGCGTCATATTTTCGGAATCCTGGAAGGAATACCTAAAAATCTATCGGATCAGAATTTTGATTTCGGTCACGTGATGGTCACCATTTTGAATTGAAAATGAAAAATAGAAGCAATTTGAAGGGCCGGGACTTTGGAACACAAGAACTCTCCTTCTAATTAAGCTAGAATGTTCAAACTTGGTGTAGGCGTTCACTAGGTCAATGTCATGATTGAGTTCAAAGATGAGCATTTTTTGCCTAGGGTAAGCAGAGATAAGCAAGCTGATTTGTTGATTCTTTAGGGCACGATGACATTGGTTATAATGAATGGAGGGCGATGAAACTCTTGTCAATCGAGAGGCTAATAGCTGGCCTGTTGTGTGAAATCATTGTATCATTTTTTATTCGAATTTCTCCTTTGATGTTTTCCGTGCCGACAAGGTTGTTTTCGAGTTTAGCTGGATTTATCTTCGCGCATGCGCTACGCTGGAACCAAAGGTACCATGAGTACTAAATTCCGGCGAGCAACTTTTCACGTTGGTACCTAGGTACCCTGAAAATTTCAAGGTGATACCTGCATTCGTTCATGTCGTTTGTTCTTGTCACCTGCCTTTCGTCGTTTTTTTTGTAAGTCAATTTACGGCTTCCATGAGGGGAAAAAAGTGGAATTTCGCCGTGACACCGGCACCGATTGTCCGAAAACCATGAAATTTGGACACAATACGCCCATTACCACCCCGGACTCTGTGCTTTACCCCCATTTTGATCCCATTAAAAAAAAAGAGTTTTAGCAAAAAAACGATTTTCGGAATTTAATATTGGTTTTAACCCTGTAATACCCAGACATGATATATTATTATAATCCCTATGAAATATTTTAATTATTTACTGCTATTATATGAATTATCACTTATTCCCCGTTAAATAAATATCGGTCACCTGGTGCCGCTGTACAACTTAAAGGACACTGGCCTCTAGTCAATTTACGGAGAGAGAGAGAGAGAGAGAAATGGGGTTTAACGTCCACTCGACACAAACTAGGTCATTTCGGGACCAACATATGGTTTAATTTTATTTCAATAATTCGCTTGCGCGTAGGGGTCTTTAGCAGTGGGAGGAAACCGGAGGACCCGGAGAAAACCCACAAGGTTGGACAGGCGACCCTACTCCTTGCGTCAATTTACGGCTTCCATGAGGGGAAAAAAGTGGAATTTCGCCGTGACACCGGCACCGATTGTCCGAAAACCATGAAATTAGGACACAATACGCCCATTACCACCCCTGACTCTGTGCTTTACCCCATTTTGATCACATTAAAAAGAAAAGAGTTTTAGCAAAAAAACGATTTTCGGAATTTAATATTGGTTTTAATTAATTTTGAAATTGGAAATGCAAAGAGAATTTATCGCCTCTTCCGTATGTGATAGGTATTGGTACTATACACATTATCCTTAAAAGACAATTTTTTAAACTGACCGTAACGATGCATCGACACTAGAAACCGAAATCGCCTATTTTGACCTATTTTGACTGCTGGGGTATCTTTCCGTACGTGACAAGGAGTAGGTCGCCCGTCCAACCTGTGTATTTTTTCAGGATCACCCGGTTTCCCCCCACTGCTAGACCCCTACGCGCAAGCGAATTATTGAAATAAAATTGAACCATACGTTAGTCCCGAAATGACCTAGTTTGTGTCGAGTGGTCGATCAACCCCATTTCGCTCTCTCAATTTTAGCACTAAAACTAAATGCAAGGAACGGGCCTATTTACAGAGGTCACAATTTTAACCAACATGCACACCTACATGATATACATATTATTATAATCCCTATGGGATATTTTAATTATTTACTGTTATAATATGAATTATCACTTATTCCCCGTTAAATAAATATCGGTCACCGGGTGCAGCTGTACAACTTCAAGGACCTTGGCCTCAAGTGCATGGGACCAACTCTACATTTTCTGAAATGTCAATAAAAGCCCTGGAATGATTTCATTTAAAAAAAATAATCAGAAAGTAAATCTAGTTTTATTTATATGCTATTTGTTGCCAGAAAATATATTTTGTTACGAGTCTAATTCAAATTTAAAAATAAACAATGGGTCTGAGGCATATTTTATTGATATATAGAAATAAATGCAGTGTTCTCATTATGTGATAAAAGAGTGCCAGAAATGTCTCGAAATTCAGCCATTTGTGTATTTAGTATATCAAGTATATGCGTGTATTACAAAGCTCTGATTTGTGTGATTTGTGTACACCCCCCCCCCCTCCTCGTGTCACTATCATGTACATATCAATTCTGCTGCCAACCCACCCACGCGAACATGACTAAATTATGAAACATTGTCTAGTCGTTTGTATGTTACGACAAAACGAGGCCAGCGTGGCTCATTTGCTGCAGAACGGAAGGCCTTGCAAGGATTAGTGTCTAGTCGTTTGGATGGTACGAAAACCCGAGGTCAAAGTGGTTCCCCGTTGGCAGTGGTGAAGTATGGAAGGCCTAGCAAGGATCTGTGTCTAGTCGTTTCGATGGGACGAAAAACGCCCGTCCCCTCGTCCATGGTACAAGGATTAGTGCCTAGTCGCTTGGATGGTATGCAAAACAGAGGTCCCCGTTCTCTCCCTTTGTCTGTGATTCTTGACCGAAGGCCCGACAACTAACTTTGCGTGCAGTTTTTTAGGTAGGACGAAAAATCGAAATCCTGTGTGCATATTGGCGTGCACGAAAAATAACCTTTTGCATTTGGAATTTTATGCACCCACCCCACCCTCGAACAACGCTTAACATAACATTTTGTTTTCATTACCTACATTGTAAAATTTGTTTGATTTCAGATGACTTAGCCCCGGTTTTTCACAGTGAAAGATTTTGATGAAACTTGACATGCATGTTTATAACCCAAAGATATGGTTCCTTTCGATATTTGCGCATATCGAATCGTAACTTCATGAATTATGGTCCCTGATTGTAAGAAAAATCACTTTATATTTCGCGTGTTCTCTATCTATCTCTCGGAAATGGAATATGGAAATACACAAGCTAGCTAGTGTATTACAGGTTGGTGGTGGTGGGGATGAGGTCTTCTATTTGCAATGATTTTTTGACTACAAAATATACGCTCTAACTCATTACTCAAACTACAGCAAAAAAAAAGCGGAACGGAAACCCGATTTTATATATTCTTACAATAGCAACGCACTTCGGGATTAACTTAGAAATGGTTCCACTACTGATGTCTTCCGCCTGAATCCTGCCACAGTAGTGGCTTGTCCTACGGAGTTCCTTTCCGCAAGTTTTTTTTAGTCAAATGACTACAAAAAGGTTACTGGCCTATGTATAGCTCCCTTAATTTACACATAAACTGACCTAAAACTGCACTGCACATATAATAAACCAATTCCCATTGAAATAAAGGTGAAGCCGTACCGCATAATAATATGATTTGATGAAACCCAACTGCTACCTGAAGTTTCTCGCCTATCGAAGTTATAATATCCGCCGGTGTCATGGCGGCTCGCACATTATAAGAATCATTGCTTTGAAAATGTAGAACGCATTAACACAAAGAAAAACTGATGGGTAACTAGTTTAGTGGTCCAGTCTTCACTATAATTTGTGATAGAATTACTTATTTAAAAAAAACTGAATGATGTAAAAATAAAAATGGTTGGAGTGCCCAAGTTTAAATTTGTCGTTGATTTCATAAAGATGTTAGGATATAGAACGTTAAATACTGTTTGATTCAACATGGCGGCCGAGGGGTTTAATATGATATAAGTACAAAATACATGTACATGTAGTACCAAATGGTTTATATGTATGAGAGTCAAGGTTTGGACTAAATGTCTTGGGGAAGTAGGGGGCGACTAGCATGTGCCTCTCTTTAGTGGACCGATGTGAGATTGCCCATTGTATTAACTGGACGGGTAGGCCTATTCACCTTCAGTTATGTGTCAATGTCAAATAAGCGGCTTCGTATCTGGGCCGGTTTAATTCTACGTATCTCTCGTAGCTGAGAGAAAAAATTTTTTTTAGCCCAGAGAATATCTTCCGTCAGAGTGGTTGTTGATTCATAGATTCTAATAACCCCTTTTGAAGTTTATATGAAAGCTTTGATATCTGCTATGCAGATCTAGTTCACTTTGTATCTATAATATACATGTAGTATTAATTTTTTTTTTGTGTTTTGTCCACAAATCGGATTTCTCAGAATCTAACCATAGGATCGTTCTGAAACTTTTACCTATCCCCCCAAAAATGGGTGGTGGCTGTTGATTAAATATATTTTCAAAACGTTTTACGAATCCGAAATCACCGAATTTTACGAAGGAATGCATTTGACCTACAATGCTGTAACTGTGTGACTATTTGACCTATTTTACTAATTCTTTTTTCTTTGAGTATCTTGAAACATTTACTTCAAATCTGCAATTTCGGATTTTGGCATTTCGAAAATTCGTCGCTGTCATTTCGAACCGGAAGTTATTACCAATTTGACAACTTCTTTAATAGTTGTGCGATTTTCGTGAAATTTAGAATGTTAGTAGATCTTGCCAATGCGACTTCAATGATGTCCTTGGAAATTTTCTAAATTATCTCCCCTTGGTGAAATTAAGGATCAAAGTTTTCAAAAAAATCGTCGAAATATAGGTCAGAATGACCTAAAAAAAAAATTCGATACTAGACAAGTAATTACTGATTCGTACACAAAATATGGAGTTTGTCGATCGAACCGGAAGTGCCACCATCTTTAAACGTGAAAAATCAAAAAGGCTTTTTTGCTATTTTACTTACAGACTCGGGCGTCATATTTTCGGAATCCTGGAAGGAATGCCTAAAAATCTATCGGATCAGAATTTTGATTTCGGTCACGTGATGGTCACCATTTTGAATTGAAAATGAAAAATAGAAGCAATTTGAAGGGCCGGGACTTTGGAACACAAGAACTCTCCTTCTAATTAAGCTAGAATGTTCAAACTTGGTGTAGGCGTTCACTAGGTCAATGTCATGATTGAGTTCAAAGATGAGCATTTTTTGCCTAGGGTAAGCAGAGATAAGCAAGCTGATTTGTTGATTCTTTAGGGCACGATGACATTGGTTATAATGAATGGAGGGCGATGAAACTCTTGTCAATCGAGAGGCTAATAGCTGGCCTGTTGTGTGAAATCATTGTATCATTTTTTGAAAATGTCCGGGGTAGCCGAAAAAAGGAGATCGAGATCCAAAAAGTCGTATTTTTACGATTTGGGGCATTTTTAGAGGTCGTGTAAAGTAAAATAAAGCATGCATATACATATATTATTTTTTTAACTTATATCTACATGTATGTTTGTAATTTGACCATTAATCATATCCGAAATAGTAGTTCACAGCTACATGTACAGTTGTAAATATACTGTAGTGGCTAATTGAAAGGGAACATGTATGTGGGTTTAGAATGTTTATCTTAGTGGAAAAAAATCATGTGGTTCAATGCTTATAAAGTGCTACTGATCTCCATTATTTCAAAAGCATATCACTCAACTACTGTCAAACATATCCCCTGGCTAGAATATGCTACAAATCGACTCTAGCATGTTCCATACAAGCGATAATTTCTGAGCAAACATCCAACAACCAACCCTAACAGGCCCTTGAGATCCAACAAACAAAATAATTATTGGGCTTGTTTGCCCACACCTGGTCTTATGATTCATACAAGACCTGATAGTCTATCAATTACAGGCATTTGACAGAAAGGGAGATAATTCTTTTTTACCGTTAATGGATTTCCACAATTCTTTATTCACCCATGACATTTGTGTTTTGAGCATTTTTATTTACATCAAAATCTGTCCAATAAACTGTTCATTGCCAAGGATGAAGGCATGAGGTGTTTTACCAACTATTTAATTTTATGTCAACTTCAGAATTGTTAGTACACAAATAGCATTTATTTGACAATTTTGACGAATTTCATCTGGCCCTAAATCAATAAATTGCAAACATTTTGCTTGGAACTCCCAGATTTTGTCTTCCTGGCATCATAAGCTTTCCAAAAATGTATAGTTTTTCTTTTATGGAAGACCGTGTAGCGGAGTTGTGTTTCTAAGCTAGCTAGAAATTTTGGCTGCAGGCCTACACCTCCCAAGCTAAATTTCCCTCATGTCATCCTGTATAGCAAAGGCATATGCCTGTCTTAATTAACCCAGTACTAAACACAATTTACTTGTTTAATTTTTCCAGCATTTTTCAGGATAGCTGATGGGATGCGGGTCAAGTTATGCCACTTGTCTATTTAATTATTTACCAGTGAAAAATCGAATTAACTTCACCAAATTTTTACTCATTATAATGATTTTTTTTTTTCTGTTCATATTATTTCTATGACATGTGACAGTGACTGTGAATATGAAAGCTTTAATATCTGCTTAGCAGATCTAGTTATTATTATTTTTATTGGGGGAAGCTAGATCTCACCAACTATAAGAGATAGAGGTCTGAAGTTTGGTTTTCTCTCGGGGAAAATGGGTGGTGGTTAGTGCTTAAATGTAAAACTAAATTTGTGCGCATAGCGGAAATGCGTCAAATCTTCTCATATTTACATTTTTCGATAGCTGGAGACATTTCGGAGCAGATAGCAGTTCAAAAACGTCGAATTTAGAAACTTTGTCGCTTTGATTTTTTAGGTGAAAATTGCAAAATTTTCAAAATTTTCTAAAAAAAATGTATTTCTTCGAATTTTTAAATTCTGATTACAGTTTTGGATAGCTGGCGTCGATCCGATTCCAACGATATAAATATTTTTCTGCAAAGTTAACTTTGATTTTTCACTTTTTTTCGCATTTTAGTCAAAACGTAGAGATCGTATCCATTTTAAACGGCCCCAACGATTTTTCTGAAACTTCAGGAATATGAAGGTGAAGGACCAAACTAGTGTTTAAAGTAAAAATGAAAATTGTCTAATCACCGGAAGTAGTCAAGAAAGGTATCCAAAGTTTGACAAAATTCAGAAAAATGGGTGCCTGTGCGGAAATTATTTATTGTTCGATTTGTATAAAAAAAGTTCATATGCTCTGTTGTCTCAATTGTCATTTTTTTTGTTACCGATAGTGTTATCTGTCGGCACCGGAAGTGGCATAATTTTACCAAAAACTACAATTTTGACAGTTAGGTACCATTTTTCAAAAGCAAATATTATTTTTTTTAAAACTGATATAACTAAAAGAGTGTGCCCTTTAAAGGCGCAAAAAACGCTGAGCTTAGTTTTTTTAATTTCGATTTCATTTTCGAGCAAATTCGATTTAGAGGTGAAAAAAGGTCTAAAATTAACCTCTTTACAGCCCATTCAGGCTTTTCAAATTTTAAAATATATCTACGTAACTTTTATAACCTTGTAGCTATAATCCATACGAAGAAAATGTATGTTAAAATTAGTTTGTAATATAAGCAGTTGCCTAGAAATGGGCAATTTTGTATAAGTCCCCGTTTTCGTTATTTTGCCTGTAAATAGTCAATTATTATTGGATTTTTATAAAAAAAAAAGACATAAAGGATTTTTCTGAAACTTCAGGAATATGAAGTCGAAGGATGAAACTAGTCATTAAAGTAAAAATGAAAATTTTCTATTCACCGGAAGTGGTAAAAAAGTGCCCAAACTTGGACAAAATTCAGAAAAATGGCTACCTGTGCGGAAAATGCGATGTACCAATTGTGTTTTTACCGATTAGTTAAAGTTTTATATCATTTAATAGCCAATCGAATTGTCTATCAGATGGTACCACAGCGACAAGTTGCTATCAAAAAATAAAAAAGTTATGTGACTTTGAAAAGTAACGTTTTTTACGATTTCGAGAAACTTTGGATGCATGTTTCTCGGAAAGGCTCCCAACGATTTTTTAAAAACTTTCTCAATCGAGAGGCTAATGGGTACTCTGTTTTGTGAAACCACTGTATCATTTTTTGAAATGTCAGGGGTAGCCGAAAAAAGAGATCGAAAATCGAAAACGTCGTATTTTTACGATTTGGAGCATTTTTAGAGGCCTATTTCTCGAAAAGTCAACATAATTCTTTTTTGGAACTTCTTCTACAGAGAGGCCTATCGGTAGTGTTATACATAAAACGATTGTACAACAGTCCCAAATATTAGGAGTAGGAGAACAGAGGGATCGAATATTGAAAACGGCTCCTTTTATTGTTAAGCGAAACATAAGGGGGGATACAATCTGTACGTTTTATCAACGTATAGAGCCTATTCAAGAGTGCTTTTATCAGTGATGATATTTAAACTGAAATTATTTCAACCATGAGTGTTTTCTTCTATCCAAAATATGGGTTTAGTGACCCTGTAACAGAAATAGTTGATTGCTCTGTGTAATAATTAGTCTTTGAATTAATATTGTTGCTTCTTTGTCAAAATTATCTTATACCGGTAATCATCTGGACAGAAATCGACGGCTCGCGCTGTTTATCAGAAAGTCCAATTTCTTAAGCGGTTGCAGAAGTATCGTACAGTAGTATCGAATATTGCACCTGTGATAAAACGTGCACGAAACCCGAAAATCGACGATATTTCATTGAATATTCAATCAATTTTTGAACCAGTTACATATTTGAGTAGATGACATGAACGCGATTCCGAAGTCCCGCGTACACATTGGTGTGACTGTAAAAGATCCCTTGGCAGTTGGAATTGTATATAAAAGTAGACTAGCGCCGCTGTACGAGCATGTTTAGAGGTCTTTTTCTCAAAAAGGCAATCTAATATTTTTTGGGGAACTCCTTCTCTAGAGAGCCTAATTGATATAACTGTGTATGAAAAGAGAGAGAGAGAAATGGGGTTTAACGTCCACTCGCAACAAACTAGGTCATTTCAATAATTCTCTTGCGCGTAGGTGTCTTTAGCAGTGGGAGGAAACCGGAGGACCCGGAGAAAACCCACGAGGTCGGACAGGCGACCCCACTCCTTGTCACGTACAACCGTGGAATCGAAACCCCGCCATTTGACTCAATGACAGACCGTATGATACAGCGCACGCGCGCCCGCGTGTTACCCCACCCCCCGTATGAAATCACCGTACAACGGTCAAAAGTATCAAGAGTGGCCAAACAAATGGTACTGTATATCGACAAAAGTCCGAAATGGTCATAATCGAAGTCCGAAATGGTCATAATCGAAAAGTTCTGCATACGTATAATATAGAGAGCTATTTTTCAAAGTGGCAATATTTGGACTAAGGGTGTTCTACTGTTAACCAAAGCTGGCACTGGTGCTTCTAGAGTGAAAATATTTCATATTAGTAAATAACAGTTGCTCCTGAAATTAATATCCCATTTTTTTTTGTGTACATGACGTCATCTCTTTATACCATTTAAAATAAAGCTCTCTGCTGCAGCTATTTATAAGGAAGTCGCCCCTCTATATTTATAAAGAAAATTTGATGTTGATAATTATGATTTAGTGTTTTTAGTTGTTATCTGAGACTTAAAAGACTGTTTTGGTCCCATTCGGAAAACTGTTTTTTTTTTTTATTCCATTTACAATTCGTGTAGAACTCTGAAATTAACAGAGTTCTGAATATTGAGTTTTCCCTTGTTTTTAGCAATTATTACTAATAACTATCGCGAAAGTTGTGAACAGGCCGGGAGTGGTGTAAATCTTTAACGTGCACGAAAATTGAAAACCGGCCCTAATTATGCCAATTCCCAACCGATTTTCGAAAAAATTATATTTTTGTACAGCTGGGGATATTGCGGATGCGATAACGACCGAATTCAGATACAATGTCGTTCTCATTTTTTCTTCAAATTTGAAAATTTACCAAAATTGTTATTTCTTGGAATTTTGAGTTTTCGATCACATATTTGGATTGCCGGCGTCTGTTCGATTCTACCGATCTAGGATTATCATCATGTGAATTGTTCAACTCTATTTTTCAATCCCCTTCTCTATCGCAATGCGCATGCAAAGAACGTGTCAATATCTGAGTTATGCATATTTGTGTTTTTATTTGGGGGTGGGGGGGGTGCGGCAGTGGTGGGAATAGTCTTTTGTCATGCATCTGGCGACCGTGTGACGCCTTGGCTACAGTGAAAGCCTTCAGTCTTGCAAGCAAGTCTAGTGATGATTGTTTTTACCAAAAAACAATCATCCAACACATTGGCCGTTTTATTTTCCACTTGAGTATATCTCAGCAACTGATTGTCGGATCAATCCGATATCTTTGGTTTTACAGGAAAGATGGCATGACTTAGAGATTAAATCTATTTCGAACATTCTGCGACAATGCGAAATGTCCGAAATCACCGAAGTTGTTTTTTTTCTAAATATTGCCGTAATATTAACAATAATTGCCGGATTTTAACATTTGATACATTTTGACATAGCCAGAGACAAGGCACATAGCTACGGCTCTTTAGATTTTTGATATTCGATGAATCTTAGGCGCCAAATTTGGAAATTTAAATTTTTACAATTTTTTTTTTATTAATGAATATTTCTTTATGGTATTTTATCCAGAGCTAAAGGGTCATCTGATTTGAGCAAAAATGTGAACAATTTATTTCTCAGTAATTTCCGTTAGCCGTCATTGGCTAATTTAGTTTTTCGGTCCTAGATTGATTATTTATTGTTCGATTTGTTTAAAACAAAGTTCATATGCTTCTTTTTACAAAATATCATTTTTTTTTTGTTACCGATAGAGTTATCTGTCGGCATAGGAAGTGCCATAATTTTAACAAAAACTATAATTTTGACAGTTCGGTACCACTTTTTGAAAGCAAATATTATTTGTTCAAAATTTGATATTACCATAAGAATGCGCCATGTAAATGTGCACAAAACATCGGACTCAGTTTTCTTAATTTCGAATTCGTTTTCGGGCTATTTCGATTAAAAGGTGAAAAACGGTGTAAAATTAAGCTATCTACAACCCATTCAGCGTCTTCATATTTTAAAATATTTCTTCGTAACTTTCAAAAACTCGTAGCAATTATCCATACGAAGAGAATGTATGTGAAAATTAGTTTGTAATATGAGCGGTAGCCGAGAAATAGGCAATTTTTGCATGCGTCAGTTTTCACCTTATTTTTCCTGTAAAGGCGTCAATTATTATTCGATTTTCATTTTTTTTACCATTTGATGCCTTATGCTAATTTTGACTAGGTCAAACCAATTTAACATTTTCACTGTCAGCGGAAATGACATCATTTGGGCAAAAAATGTATTTTTAGCCTTAAAAAGAGATATTTTATTCAAATGAGTCGTATTTGTTATTTTTTTTAAATTTTGATATTTGATTTCAATCAACTAATAGAATGAACACAAACGATCATATAGATATCACAAAATGGTTTCTAACTTGTTCAGTTGCGGAGAAATAGACGATTTTCAACAGTTAACTTTTCAAGGTTTTTGGTCCATAAAAGTGTCAATTATTATTCGTTTTTCATACAATTTTCAGTGTGTGATGCCTAATGCCATTTACGATTTCATACAAGTAATTTAAGATTTTCGTTATCATCGGAAGTAACATCATTTTGGCAAAATCTGTATTTTTAGCCTTCAAAGCAGATATTTTATTCAAATGTGTCTGATTTGTAAAGTGTCTAAAATTATGATATTTGATTCCAATCAACACATACATTGAACCCACACGATCATACAGATACCAAAAAATGGTTTCTAACAGAGAAGGTTTTTGGTCTATAAAAGTAGCAATTAATATTCGATTTGCATAAAATTTTCATCATGTGATGCCTTATGCCATTTCTGATTTCATAAAACTAATTGAACTTTTTCATTATCACCGGAAGTAATGTAATTTTGTCAGGATCACTTACATGTAACAAATGTATAAAATGAATTGATATTGCTGGATTTGGTTGATTCTGCTTCCATTTTATTTGATGCGTGCAAAGTTTGTGGATATCTGTTTATCGGTTCCATTGGTACTGGAAGTGATGAGTTCAAGGGTAACATGGCACCAAAAGTGACATAAGTTCAAGGGTAACGTGGCACCAGTGAAACCCGTCATTACTGCTTCGCAGTTCTAGTTATTATTATTATTTACCGCGGGAGTCTATTTCTCCATGATCGAAAACAGATATCGATCTGGGGTTCAATTTTCTATTGGGAAACCATGTGGTGGCTACTTGATAAAGTATTTTTGGAACTTCTGCGCAGACCGGAAGTAGCCGAATTTCGTGTGGTGCATAAAATTACAAATGACATTTTCAGAAACCCTGATTCTTTTCTCGGACGATAGCAGTTGAAAATTTCGAAATTTCGAAACTTCGTCGCTGACTTCTAGCGTTCGAAAAATAAAAAATGTTGTTTAAGAGACAATTTTTGGTATTTTTCAAAATTTTCAAATTTGACCTACATTTTTGTGTACCTCAAGGCAATCCGATTCCAGTAATATAACTTTCATTCAGAGTTATCACCCTTTATTTTTCGATTTTTTTCGAATTTTCTGCCCATTTTGTGAGATCGAGTTTCGTTTTACGGCCGAATCGACGTTTCTGAAACTTCTGGAACATGAAATTATAGTCCAAGTCCAACTGATAAAGCTATTTCGACAAGGATCCTTAAACCGGAAGTGGTCGAAAAATTGTCCGATATTTTGAAGAAAACGCAAAAAATGGGTGCTTTTGGGGAAAACGTGATTTCTCCACCCGATATCAACGGATTAAAGAAATTAAGGTATCGTTGGGTGGCCCGGGTATTCGACGGTCATATGATACCCATTTCACACGGATCCTATGGGAGGGCAGCAAAATATGACATGCTGAAAATCAGGTATTTTCTCATTTGGAGCGTTTTTGGACGCCTGTATCTCGAAAACTGCTCCAAGGATTTTTTTTAACTTTTCCTATCGAGAGTCCCTCTGGTAGTCTTGTGCATGAATCCATCCAATAAGACATTGAAATTTCTGGAATAGGTAAAATAACGTACTGAAAATCGAAAAAAGTTGAAAAATCGTAAAATTTTGGAAAATGCTCTATTGCTTTATTATTTAAACAAATTTTTACAAAAAAGTTACATATTCTGATAGCTGACGTAATTACGATTCTAACGATGTATAATATGTATTGAAATATTTAAATTTATTTTTCGATATATTTTATCTGACCAGACAATGTAATATATAATTACATAGCCCTGTGGCTATTTGATAAGCCGATCCGGTTATTAAAACTATCCCGACAATAATCTCCATACCGGAAGTATGCAAAAATGAAGAAAAAAGGTTTAAAAAAATAGCGCTCTTGCGCAAAACTTGATTTCTCCATCAGATGTTAGCAGGCCAAAAGAACTATAGTATCGCTGGATAGCCCCATTAATAGACTATCATATGACATCTGAATGATACGATTTAGATGGCTAGAAAATAATTTATGGTACGCCGAAAATCTAGTATTTTCCGTTTTGGAGCATTTTGAGACGCCATTTTCCCGAAAACGAAAACTACGATTTTTCTTAAACTTCTTTTACTCAGAGTCCTATCGGTGGACTATGGCGTGAGTCCAAAAATAAAAGCATTGAAATAATATAAGTGGTCCAAAAAGAGCCTCAATCTTGGAAAAACGTTGAAAAATCCTTAAATTACTGAAAATGCTCTTCTATTTTTCTTTCTTTGGAAAACAGCTGAATGGATTTTTCTGAAAATTCTTGTACAGAAGGTTAGGTAACCAAACAACTTGTTAAAACAATCCCGACAATGATCAAAAAAACGGACGTAGTCGAAAAAATATCCGATATTTTGAGAAAAAAAAAAACAAAAAGGAAAAAAAAATGGTGATCTTGCGAAAAAAGTTATTACTACGTAATATTTCACCGAATCAAAACAACTAAAGAGTCATTGGAGAGCTCGAACAATGAACGATTGTATGACATCTAAATGGTAAAAATTCGCGGGTTAGGCAATATATAATGAAACGCTGAAAATCTATTATTTTCCTTTTTGGAGCCTATTCAGACGCCTTTATCTCGAAAACTTCTCTTATTTCCTTTCTTAAACTTATGTTACTTAGAGTCCTAACGGTGGTCTATGGTGTGGATCCAAATTTAAAAGCCTCAATATAGTATAAATAGTTCAAAAGGGCCACAATCTTTGAAAAAAGTCGGAAATCGTTATATCTGTAAATCTGCTTCTAATGGTATAAGGGAGGTAACATACATTTCAAGTTATCTACATCGGATTAAAATTGTGACCTATTAGTGTTTCCACAAGCTAAAACCAGAGGAGTGTGGTATAGCTTGTAAATATGACCAAAGATTGCAGGGGGCACAAGTAATTTTACTTTCGGAAGTGCATGAGCAATTAAGAAATAATCGAGTTGGTGAATATGTGGTTTTATGTTTATAATGATGCATGGCTATCTCAATGGCGGAGACAGAGGAAGCATGAAATGTAAACTGAATGTTGCCAACGCAAAGAATAATTTGCATGTGTAAAGATGATTTCAACACTAATTCACCAAGGCGAAAGAACCCTGCAAAAGGGAGAAAATGGCTCGTAAAAGAATGCGATGTACCTGAAGTGGGATGACCAGTGGGAGGACATGCAAGAGGCGTTTTAATAATGGTAGTGTAATTGGTAAACGCTTATCCGACTGGGGATGGAATCGACGTGCTCCACGTAGAAGGTTACGCAGAGAAAAGGAATTAATAGTGTCTGTATAGCCCAAGGATTTCTGAACAAATGCTAGAGCAAAGGCATAGGAACTTATAGTTGATTGGCAGTAACCCAAATCAAACAAGTGGGCACAAAAATTAGTGCTTAAAATGGTTGGAATGAAAAATCTGGTCCAGGCACGGCGGTAAGATGATTCGGGGCTGTTGAGAAACTAGCATCCATAAGGTAGGCAGCAGTGTCACTTAAAGTTTGATAAGTTTGATCAAGTCTGGAGGGATTGACTGTGGTACTGGATCCAGCCACGGAGCCGCTATTCTGGCTTGCTGAAATTGAAAGCGAGATAAGTGATCAGCAACTAGGTTGTGGGAGTTACTGTTTTGGAATCTTTTATATGTATACCAAGGAATAAGGCAAGAGACCAAAGGGCAGACACATGTCTGTGAAATAATAACGCTGCTCACCCAGACAAACAGAAAACCCTAGCAACTCATAGTCTGTAGGGTGGATGGGAATCAACCGGAAAGCACTTTCAATGTCAGCTTTGGCCATGAGAGCCCCTGGACGAAAATGCTTGACCAAACTAACAACATTGTCAAAAGAGTCATAGGAAACAGCAGTGAAAATAGGGTCAATACCAGAATTTATGGAGTGGTGCCAAGGAAAGGAGAGGTCATGGATCAGACGGAAAGAGCCTGGTTCATGTTTAGGAACAATCCCAAGAGGGGAGCAAGTTAAATTTGGGAATGGGGGACTAAGAACAGGACCTATGACGCGGCCAGCGTGTAGCTCATCGTTAATTTTATTAACTAAAACATCCATGTGCTGTGCACAAGATGGGTGATTATTGGCGATAGAGGCAATTCTTGAACCTGAAAATGGTATATGAAAACCGAAAGAGAAACCTGTGATTAAATATTCGACTTCCGTTGGATCATAATCTCGCAGAATGTCTTCAAGTCTATTTACCCGTATTGAAGTTGGGACCTTTATGGGAGGATGTACTTGGTTTACGAAAGGAATATCTGGGTTTTGGGATGTTGTTGGAATAACGCGAGACGAAAGGTTGATTGTGCAGAAGGCAATTGGGAATAGGGAAGCATTGCAGGTGGAGGTAGCATACGTGGTTGTTGGGGGGCTTGCGAAACTGAAGGGAGTGTTCCGGGGTGTGGGACATGTGTGAATAGGTGCAACGGGGTAACTGGCAGCCAGAATGGCTGTTAAATTTTAAGCAAACTCTTTGTATTTTTGATGTATTTGTTCTGGGTGTAAACTGACTAGGTCCACGCTGGCTATAGAGCGTAGGTCCGCGTGAATTTAGCCCCATGGAAGAGAGCTTGATTGTCGTAACAGACGAATTTCGGCATCGTAAAAATTGAAAGCCGCAAGGCCATAAACACTAGCCAGGTCTGTGACCAAGCTATTTACAACAGTAAATGACTTGCGGCTTCTGGGCGTTTTTGATATAAATGTCCATAAATATAGAGAAAGCTTTTTGCCAGCGGTCGAAGAAAAGGGTTTTAGACTTTTGTTTAGGGGAGATAGTTAATGTGGGCAAGTCATTAACATCCTGAAGGTTGAAGGCATACTGGGTGTCGGAGGCCCCAGGTAACAGGGTGGATAAGTCCACATATTTTTCCGACTAGATGTCCAACTTGGCTTTATCTGAAACATGATATGACAAGGAACTAGTGATATTAGTATTACCTTCAACATTATTAAATAATTGAGAGGCTTGGATGGAAAAAAAACGGATGGTGTGGGTACTTCCAAATGGTGTGAGTGGGAAGTTAAGGGATGGTGCCTGGATTGTTGTTGGTTAGGTTCGGGTGGTGATGCAGTTGGTACCGCTGTTGCTGGTGGTTCTGATTGCTGTCCCAGTGAAGATGCTAAGTGAGACGGTTGAGAAGTTGATCGGCTTGAGGGTTGCGACTGGTATTCTGGTGGTGGTTGAAGAGAGCTTGGAGGCTGTATAGGTGAAGGTTGAGTAGGTGGAGGAGCAGCGACTTGGCACGACACGGGTGGTTGGAAAACAATCCCACGTTGCAGCAATTTGTCGATCAGGATGTCAGCCAAACGATCCTCCGCCGTTGACATAGGTGCAACATCTGATGTGCTAGTTACTGTCGCATCGCCTGAAGGCAGCTTTGATTCCAGAACAATAAGCATAAAATTGTAAGGCAGCTTGCGTTAAACCGTAAAGACAGGCATATCAAAAGCACGACAGTATGTATATAAAATAATAAACGATTAAAAATAGGCAATAGAGCACATGCAGCAGGCAAGATTCAATATATAAGCAGCCATTTTTTTTTTATTAATGTAATAGAGCACAACAGGCAAGATTCAATATAGCACAGCAGACAAAGTATATATGTAAAGAAATAAAAGCAATATGTGCAATAGAGCACGGCTGGCAAGATTCAATATATACTCAGCCAAATTAAAAACTTGACACTGATGAATTTCAACAAATTTTTTTTTCTGGTAAGTCAAATAAATTTTAAAGTGTTTCTAACGATAGTAAGTAGTAAGAAGCCTTTAATTTCATAAAATTGTAAAGTCACGTGGATCACGTGACTTTTGAGCATATAAAGATGAAAAACCTGAAAAACACGTGCAAACACAAACTCGTGAGGTCAATCGATGCAAGTTTGCTTAAACTGAACACGCACACGTAACTTGAACTGGAAAAACAAATTAAAATTGTTATTTTCATCTTTGTTAGAAAATGCCGCGCCTTTCAAATGTAGAACGTCTACGTGCTACAGGTAGGCCCTATGCTGGCCAGACAATAATTAATCTTAGAATGAGAGTGCTTCAAACTGGAACTATTGCCGATCGCCCAAGGGCGGGAGCGCCACGCGTGACGTCACTCCAGGAAGATAAAGCAATACGATTACGTCATCTTAGTAACAGATTTGTCACTGCAACCTCCACAAGTAGAGAGATGTTTGGTGGAAGGGTAACTGCACAAACTGTTCGAAATCGCTTGCAGGCTGCTGGTCTTCGAGCTCGGAGGCCCTATAATGGACCAATATTGACACCTCTTCATCGCTGTAACCGACTTGTGTGGGCCACAAGACACATAAGATTTACTCAAAACAGTGGAATTCGGTGGTCTTTAGTGACGAATCTCGATTCACTTTGAGATTTGCCGATGGCAGGGTCCGAGTGTACCGTAGACGAGGTGAACGTTACGCTCAAGTATGCGTCAGAGAAGTTGACCGATATGGTTTCGGCAGCTTCATGGTTTGGGGTTCTTTTTGTGCACATGGACGTTCTCCTCTTGTTGTTGTCCAAGGGAACTTAAATGCTGTCCAGTACAGGGATCAGATTTTGCAACCTGTTCTTCTTCCGTTTATGCAGAGACATGGGCCTGGACTAACGTTTCAACAAGACAATGCTCGACCCCATACAGCAATTGCTACCCAGAATTTTTAAAGAAATGTTAAAGCCGGTGTCCAAGACCTAGATTGGCCGTCGCTTAGCCCCGACCTTAATCCTATTGAACACATCTGGGACGAACTGGGTCGACGTGTTCGTCAGCAAGTGAATCCACCACTGACGTTGCATGACCTTCAACATGCTCTTGCTGAGCAGTGGCGATGTCTTCCTCGGGTAGTGTTAACTAATGTTCTGAGATCCATGAGAAGACGTTGTGTGGCAGTACGAGACGCTAGAGGAGGCCACAACCGTTACTAAACACTTTATTCCGATTGTTCTCCAAGTCTGTGAATTTCATTTTGGGGGGTACTGTGACATCACGAACGTTATCAAAGTCAAGGACTTTCGGCGAGACGTATTCTTGCTTTGTCTTGATGTCAAGGCCGTCTGTGCACAACATAACACTAAAATAGTTGCCTTAAACCAAATATTAAAAATCTAGTCCCAAAAATCCCGAGTGTCAAGTTTTTAATTTGGCTGTGTATATAAGCAGGGTTTTTTTTCTTATTTTTTATTAATGTAATAGAGTACAGCAAGCAAGATTCAATATAGCATAGCAGACAAAGTATATATGTAAAGAAATAAAAGCAATATGTGCAATAGAGCACAGCAGAGTGATTCAATATAGCACAGCAGAGAAGATTCAATATAGCAAAGTAAGCAACCCAAACACGGAATGGTTATGGAACGGAGGTCCACAACTAGATTTGGAGTACGGCCAACCCTCTGGAGTGATGCAAGAGAAAGCGTAAAAAAGTGCGGGTGGTATGTACTTTGACCTAAATAAACGGGCACCAAGCGCAAGGAACTAGGGCGGTTTTCGACACGTCGAAAGTGTGCGCAAATGCAAGAAACAAAAAGACTTACCAACGTAAATTGACAGGATTAGCGGCTCCAAAAACATAAATTTCGAAGAAATTCCTTCCTAAGCAACAATAGCTAGTTGAGATATAAAATTACCAGTAATAAGTCGTAACTAAGCGTGCTGTCCGTATAGCGCCAGTTAGAATTTACTTCAACCGTTGACCTACAAAACGTACGGAAGCGTAATAGCGCTACATATTTTTTTTATTATTCTATTTTCAATTTTTCAAGTTACTAACTTGAATTTTCAAGTTACTAACTGTATTGCCTTATTGATAGCTGTAATTAATGTGAATGTTCTGTACATTAGAATAACAATTTTTAGTTCAAACAGTTTTCGATTATAACCCCCCCAAAATTGATTTAACACTAAGAATTAGTGCATCTTTTTAATTTTTACAGACTACTTGTATGTTATAAGTTTGTTACGGTGCTACTACAAATGGTCAAAATATGATCATCATTCCACAGATAAAAACTGCCATTAAAGTTATTATGTTTATATCATATAAATTCGTTTTTTATACCCTCTTTAGTTTAAAAGTTTGTGTAAAATGCTAATGACATCGTATATGATGTTTTACCATGCTAGATATTTTAACTACATGTAATAAAAGTTATGCCTTTTATTTAAAATAACGCAATTTGTTCTGATTTAGTGTCTGTGTGTAATTGTTGTAGCTTGAGGGAAGGTCCCAGATATTTTTAGAGGATAAAATTGTTTAATTTTGTGTGAAAATCCAATACAAACCCTACCTTAGCCCCGTGCAACTATCCCAAACTATGTGACACGTTTTCAAACAAATATAGCTTAGACTGCTGTACCCATAGAAATATGCAAACATATATAATATATATTTTCTATGCATGTCCCAGCTTTGTAAAAATTGTCTGGAAACACCCGACGATAAGTTCATTTACTTTAACATTGTATCTAAGTGCCACGACCATAAGGCCACTCGATTACTTATTTTGGGTCTAGCCCCCCCCCCCCCCACCGGACATCCTCTCGACATTTGCCTAACCCTAACCCCTAACCACCAGCCTGTACATAAAAAACAGGGATCATGTACCCTAGTTTCAACGCGTAATACATGTATCTAACCCTAACCCTGTGAATAATGGTTCTAGATCAGGTATCAACCCCTATCCCTAAACCTAACCCAGGAGAAATGTCCTGTTTCCATTTATTTAACTCAAAGTAGATAAAAGAGATTTTGACATACGTGTCAAAACGACTCACTATTTTTTGCTAAACAGTTTAAACGGGAGAAATTTATACGTAAAATGACTTTTATTTTTTATCTGAGCTATCAGTTAACATTACTTTTACGTACGACGATTGAAAAGTACAAAGTAAGCCGCCTCATACAACAATACCTAATATCGATTACATATTGGGTGATTTTAGCTCCATATATACAACACAACAGTTTTCAGCATTGGTCATCTATCTGTGCGAACTGTTGTAATGGTTCTTAGTCAAACCCCTTCACCGAGCCCCCCCCCCCCCCTGCCGCAGGACATCTGCCTCTGGGCTTCACCCCCTGGACATTTCCCCACTAGAACATCTGTCCCCTAGGACATTTATCCCCGAACTTTTCCCTCCTGGACATTTCCACCCCTAGGACATCTCCCCCCCCCCCGTTAGGACATCTACCCCCGGGACTTTCACCCCCTGGACATTCACCTCCTTAGGACATCTACCCCCGGATCTTCTCACCCTGCCCCCCACCCCCCCCAAGTATTAACGAAGTTATAACCGACTGTGATGTATATTTGGTCCAGGCTTTTATCCGTTACATATCCGTTACATTTCTGGTAGCCTATATTTGCGTAAAGGCTGCTGTGTGGGCGTATTATTTTTCTTGTATGGCCTTTTACTACCCGAAATTTGTAAGTTATTGACTTTACAGGCTTTAAAATTTAGAAAAGAATAAATTAATGGCCCTATTACGCTTCCGTAGAATTAACAGAGGGGGGAAAGAATATTGCGTTTATACTCAGCTCTGATAAAAAAAAAAACATGTCTTCTCTTCATAAACTGGCAGTATTGACCTAAATAAATGAATGAGTGAATGTTGTTTATAGCACGTCGACACCGTAAATCATGTCAATCTACGTGTTATCGCCGATAATCTGCTTATGTTCTGGGAGTACCCCTAAGTGATCGGATAGGCTGCTCCCACACCTTGTCACTAAGATAGCAGAGAATGGGACTCGAACCCTCGACACCATTGATGGCAGACCAAGGCGTAGCCTATCGACCACCCGACCCTCTCCCCAAGAGTCGCCTTCTACGACACGCTAGGAATGGGGCGATGGACATAATCTACCATGTAACTCTGTACTATTGGCCTGCAGGGGCGTCGTGCAAAATTTTTATCGGGCCCAATTTTCTGCAAGTGTGTTCATGGTAAATTAAATGTACTGGCCGCGGAGCTTGAGGGTGGCAGCGCCCCCCCCCCCCCCACATCGAACGCCGTAGGCATGAGCATGCAAGGGGGGTGCGGGGGGCCCTCTCCCGGAAATTTTTAAAATTAGAAGCCGGGAAACGCCATTTCGATGGATTAGAGACAATAAAGTTATGATTGAAAAATGGTCGGGGTTTTTTTAGTGATAATTGTAATTTATCACTCGAAAATTGAATTATATTTTATTCATCTCAACTTAGATTTAATTATTGAATGGACATTTCGAACAACTTCATGCAAAAAGCCATTCCTTCCTCCACCCGAACCTCTGCCAGGGTTATGCCATTTATGGTCAAATACGTATTTAGATGTATTTGTATTTTAATAAAAAATACTTTCAGCTTTATTTTTGACACCCGTATATGGCTATTTTATCAAATACAACATACAATCATTAATAGGGATTTTCTAGTTACAGCAAACTCTTAACTCCCGGAAATTTTAGATCGAAATGATATGATAGAGTGTACGAAGCGAGGCCGCTGTTGAGCGAGGCCTTATGACATCTAAACTAAAGTGCAATAAACTAAACACAGATAATGACAAATTATACAATTCCTGGAGACCATATGATGACTAAAACAGACGGACAGCCCCCCCCCCCCCGGGCCCCAATGGGCACGACGCCACTGTTGGCCTGTAAAATAATGCACTGTAAAAAAAATTATATTTATTTTACATTGTTGCTTGAAGTACCTCGTAACGTCCAGGCTTCTAAAGGGTGGGGGGTGGGGGGGCAGTGATGTCCTAGGGGCAGATGTTCTGGAGGAAAAATTTCCGGGGGGGGGGGGAAACTCTGGGGGTAGATGTCTTAGGGGGGTGGGGATAGATGTCCCGGGGGGGGGGGCAGATGTCCTAGGGGGCAAATGTCCGGTGAGTAAAAGTCCAGGGGTAGATGTCCTAGGAGGGAAGATGTCTTCAGGAGGAAATGTCCTGGGGGTAAAAGTCCTAAAAAGGGGGGGGGGTCCGGGGGCTGAAGTCGGGCGGTGGAGATATCTAGGGCCGGGGGTGAATGTCGTGTATTACGTCAATAAAAACTATTTTTAGAACACCATTCGTCATTACGCACCACATTTAATTTTTTTTTTTGTACCTCAAAAAGGTTTTCTATAGGGCTCAAAACTGTTAAAATGAATGAATGAATGAATGGTGTTTTATGGCACTCCCGCACCTTGTCATTGAGGTCGGCGAGAACGGGTTCGTACCTCGACCCCAATGATGACAGACCGACCACCCGACCACCCTCAAAACTGTTGGACTAGTAAAATAGAATTTAATGAGATGATTTAAACTAAAGGCAGAACACTAACACATAGAATTAGAATAAGGCCTTTTTTGAACCAGCGAGAGTGGAATTGTCCAATTTAAGAAGATAAATTGTCTACAGATGATAACGCAATATTTATTGTTACAACAGTTCACTTTTTATTTCCCGCCTCAAGTTTAGGTACAAGTCACGCAGTTGAGAGTTCAGTGGTGGAAACTCCCAAGTAAATTCTGTCATTAATATTTCACATATCTCTCTAAATGTCTTGTCACACGCAGAATCACCTTTAAATGTGAATTCGGATCCACACAATCTTAGCGCATTATTTGCGATTGATTTAAGGTGGTCTTCAACTTGATATAGATCTTGCATAGCATACATAATAAAAGGTATACCATGTGATAATTTTGTGATAATTCCAGTTTTCCACCATATCATTGATTTCCTTCTGCAAATAAAATTATTAAAAAATTTCTGGTAAGAGAATAAATCCAAATAAGTGTCCCTGATTGTTATACAAATCATGAATTTTTGATCACTAAAATAATTAGCAATCATTCGGTGATTATTATCAATAATATGATAAAATCAGTAAACAAATAAAAATGCTGTTCAAAATAGTCAGGTTTACAGGTAGGCCTATGATTGATTATATAATTTACAGTTGTTCATACTTTTCGACATGGTTTATAACTAACTATATTTACCATAATACCACTTCTTATGTAACATTTATTCATCATTGTAACATGCTTTCTTTTGACAATAATACCCCCTGAATTAGAAAATTTACAAAATCCTAAATAATTCTATGTCCTGAGTCCTGATATTTTTCATAATTCATTAGAGCGCGCGACGCGTCCTAATGGTCTCAGGACATATCTATTAGACACCCCTCTAAATGCAAAACATGGAGTGTTTACCTCCTAAATACTAGGAGTTTCTAATATAAACTCTCACTATAATTATATTTTATATACAGCAATACAAACCTGAATTGCATCCAGATAACAGAAGATAACTAAGTTTTTATCCAGAAAATCTACAGAAAAATATCCATCATATTTTAAATTTTTAAAATGTTGAATCCAGTAGTCTAAACATTGTTTTCTTAAAATGCCCCACCAACTCTCAATTCTTTGATTTAATGTACTTGATCCATATAGAAAACTATTTTTCGCCGCAAATTCGTCAACGTGTTCGAGTCTTAATAAATATTGGAGTTGTTCAATAACTCGATTTTCTGTTCCTTCATCAGACCTAATTCGTTCAGAACATCCATCTAATCTTTTGACAGTTTCTATAAAATATCCTGCAGTTACTTTAGGGTCATTATTTATCGACCAGGCTTCCGCCCACAGAACATTCCTCGAAAAGCCATTAATACACCCGTGGATACATATTCCATAAGGTTTAAGTTTATCATACCCATCTATATGCCATACAGAGTTTGGGCCTTTTGATCGATATTGACGCCTACGAAGTCTCCGCCGCTTTCTTGAATCAACCCCATCGGGATCTACTTAGCCAAGCAATATACGAACAGTTTCTTGGTTAGTGTTAATTCCAGCTTTACGTAACTCACGATACATCCATCTATATCCATGCTGACAACTAGAACTTTTACAAAGCTCGCATATATACATGGCTATATCTAAAACATCTGAATAATGTTACCGTTATAAGATAATTTTGACAAAGAAGCAACAATATTAATTCAAAGACTAATTATTACACACAGCAATCAACTATTTCTGTTACAGGGTCACTAAACCCATATTTTGGATAGAAGAAATCACTCATAGTTGAAATAATTTCAGTTCAAATATCATCACTGATAAAAGCACTCTTGAATAGGCTCTATACGTTGAAAAAACGTACAGATTGTATCCCCCCTTATGTTTCGCTTAACAATGAAAGGTGCCGTGTTCAATTTTCGATCCCTTTGTCTAAAAATCTGGAATATTCACAGAAAATCTCCAGATTCTCCCATTTCGAGGTAGAAATTAATGCTTTCATGACTACTCAAATGAGTCAAAATGTCTAAAAATGCCCTTATTTTCATTGCTTATATAACTTAGATGGAATCTATAATCAATGCAACTGATTTGCAATTTTTCTGTTTGCATATTGTCCACAGATTCTAAAAACACATTTCTTGCCAGTCTGGATATTTAAAAAAGTGGAAAATTATTGGTATTTTGAAAGATGCTACATGTAAATTTTGTACATTTTTCATGACATGGCAGTAAAAAATTATTTTTTTGAAAAAAACCTCCAAATTATGAGTGTTTTCTATGTAGTTTATTTGCAACTTGTCTAATTTTTTCAAAGAACTCAAATACTGCCCCTAATAAGAAAGATTTTTAAATTTTAGCACAAAAAGCCCATGGACCGGAGATGCACCACTGTACATAAAGCAGCATATATACTTAAAGGGCCATCATTTTTGTGGTTATTCTTTGATTTTGATTTCCTTTCACCAGCATGTTGCCAGAACACATGGGAAGCAAATAAAAAAGGCCTTTTGGTGATACCTGAAGTTTCACCCCTATATATGTGTATAACAAGGCTGTGACTGACATGCCTTAGTTTTGAAAATATGAAGACTAAATTATCAGAAAATATTTATAAAATATTTTGATTACAGAAAAACTAAAAAAAATGTTAAATCTTAAAAAAAATTATCGATTTTGGCGAAAAATTGTGATTTTACTGCAAATTTCTCAATTTTCAGTTTTTATTTAATTTCTAACAGCAAGAAAAATATTTTAATGTCCAATTTTGGCTTATTCAGCCTCAGAAAGCACAGACAAAGTGAACAGTATTGTAATTTCACCTAATTTTGTCTAAAAATCTGGAATATTCACAGAAAATCTCCAGATTCTCCCATTTCGAGGTAGAAATTAATGCTTTCATGACTACTCAAATGAGTCAAAATGTCTAAAAATGCCCTTATTTTCATTGCTTATATAACTTAGATGGAATCTATAATCAATGCAACTGATTTGCAATTTTTCTGTTTGCATATTGTCCACAGATTCTAAAAACACATTTCTTGCCAGTCTGGATATTTAAAAAAGTGGAAAATTATTGGTATTTTGAAAGATGCTACATGTAAATTTTGTACATTTTTCATGACATGGCAGTAAAAAATTATTTTTTTGAAAAAAAACTCCAAATTATGAGTGTTTTCTATGTAGTTTATTTGCAACTTGTCTAATTTTTTCAAAGAACTCAAATACTGCCCCTAATAAGAAAGATTTTTAAATTTTAGCACAAAAAGCCCATGGACCGGAGATGCACCACTGTACATAAAGCAGCATCATTAAAGGGCCATCATTTTTGCAGTTATTCTTTGATTTTGATTTCCTTTCACCAGCATGTTGCCAGAACACATGGGAAGCAAACAAAAAAGGCATTTTGGTGATACCTGAAGTTTCACCCCTATATAGGACACAGCTCACCAAATATTTCTACGCCGTCACCCACGTAACAAGGGCCAAAGTTATTTTTAGTCTCTCTCTCCCTTTCCCTTTTTCCCCCTTTTGCATGGCTATTTTTGTTGACTTTTTGGTGTAGAATCGAAAAAAAGGGTTTGAAAATACATTTTCTGCCAGGTTTTGGTGAATATTCATGATTTTGAGGCGGAAGGATACAAGAGTTGTGAGGTTGGTTACGTTGAAATGTAGGGCCGGAAATCGCATGTTTACTTGTCTCTACTTCCAACTTGTGTATCTCAAGTTTTTTATGGTGAACCTCATACATGCTTTTGGCCAAGAGTTTGCCACATGTTGCTCCATCTGTGGCAGAAAGCGTTCTACCCAACGAAAATTTGGGAAAAAGTTAGAGTCGGTCTAAGAGACGAGAATTAACATTAAAGTCAATGGGGAAATAGTTACTGATCTGTGGCCTACTCTGAGATATTATTAATGTTATCATATTCTGTAAGTTTCATGGAAATCGGTTGATAATTGTGGTCTGTAGCCGTGCCACGTGAAATGTGTGGTAACCTGATATCTCGGAAACCGCTAACCGCAAGTGGTCGAAATTTTGGCTACTCCGAGATATTATTTATGTTATCATATTCTGTAAGTTTCATGGAAATCGGTTGATAATTGTGGTCTGTGGTCTGTAGCCGTGCAACATGAAATGTGTGGTAACCTGATATCTCCGAAACCGCTAACCGGAAGAGGTCGAAATTTTACCTACTCTGAGATATTATTAATGTTATCGTTATCTGTAAGTTTCATTGAAATGGGTTAATAATTGCGGTACGGAGACTTGCCACATGTGGCAAATAGTCTCCGGATTGTCTTACCACATGTGGCACATAGCCCCAGCCTTTTTAATATTGATATCTTTTGTAAAGCGCCTTTGAATACTGATGTGCGGCGCATTGAGGTACAGGATCCGACAATCGATTGATTCAACAACACATGTCGATTCAATCAACTCAATAGATTTTTAAAACGTTCCGGATTGTCTTACCACATGTGGCACATAGCCCCAGCCTTTTTAATATTGATGTCTTTTGTAAAGCGCCTTTGAATACTGATGTGCGGCGCATTAAGGTACAGGATCCGACAATCGATTGATTCAACAACACATGTCGATTCAATCAACTCAATAGATTTTAAAAACGGACGACTTGATAGTAACGTCATCTGTCGAATCAATCAACTCAGTGGATTCTCAATTGAAACGCACGATCGATACGATCGACACGATCGACAACGATCGAACGTCATCTGTCGAATCAATTACAAATCAAACTTGAAGCGCTATCACTTGCCGAAAAGCAACTTGAACAGACTTCGGCAAGTGATAGCGCTTCAAGTTTGATTTGTAATTAATAACGCTGTGAAATGACCAATTTAATTACATCGGAAGCTGAATAATGATCAAATAAGGTCTCGTTGGCAATAAAAACGACGGGAAGTGTTAGAACTAGTGAGTATTGTGAGGTGATAGCAGAAGAAATGTCTTGAAGACGTGTAAACAAAGATGGCGTCTGAAATACCTTTTATATACTATAATATATAGTCAAGCAGTAGTAAGAAATTTTATTTGAATCCCTTCAAGTGCCTGTGTTATGCACTGGGAGTACTTGCGCTGCAGGGGTTGTGGGTACGTACCCCTGCGTGATCGTCTAGGCTATACACCAAAAACATTGTCACGGACATCACAGAGAACAGGACTCGAACCCTCGACCTCATTATTGACAACCGATAGATAACCTATCGGCCACTCAACCACTATCCACAAAAGTCGCCTTTTACGAAACGCTAAGGAGGGGCGATGGACACATTATCCTAAAAAAAAAGGTCCACAGGGGGAAGGGACGAAGATGAAAATAATTTCCAAAGTAAATACAATTTCCATACCAGTAAAAATTTCTAATAAATTAGCACGCCTCCCCTCCCCCCCCCCCCCAAACGGTGAACATTTTATCCTTCCCCTTGGAGGCATCGTCACGTAAAAATTGATATTTTTCAATTTTTATTGGTTTTTCCGAATATTTTTAGGGTTAGGTTTAAGAATTTGGGGGGAGAGGTTAAGTCTCCACATAAGCACTGACCTAGGATGATGAAAAATTAGTTCGTGATATTTCCTAGTTTTATTAAAATACATACAATACATTAGATTTATATACAAAGGCGATTTCACTGTTTATTGGTGTTGGTGGCGCTGATGGTCTTCCTTGGGTGGTGCTTCTGGTATTCTGGTATTATTGTTTCTGAAGAAAAAAGAAAATAAATTTGAGGCTCTCGGGAGAGAGCCACATTAATGTGTTTCCTACAACGGATTGGATTTTCTAAAAAAAATCGTGTTTGTTCCACATCACCGGGTTACGGCTAGGGATTCTTATATCTAATTGATTTTAATTACTAACGGTTAGGCATAGGATTTGATATATGGTTTGTTTTGGGTCAGGGTGGAGACTGGTCTTATTTAATCTAATTTACTGTGCACTAGGATGTCGTTCAGATTTTTATTTTTAGAATATGCAATTATAAGTTTCTGTGTGAATATTTTCGGGTGATTTTCTTGGAGATCAGTATAGTGTTTTCTGATGATTTTGGACGCACTTGCTGCTGTTGCGCTAAATGGAACTACAAAAGGAGCTATTGCGCTAGCCGTATGAATATTAAAACCTAGGGGGGCTGTTGTTTTCAATTTGTCAATCCAGAATTTTTCTCTTGTTAGCCTAAACGTTTTAATTTCTTCTGAAGTTTCAAAGTCGCTCTTGGTCTTTTCTATTGGCGTGACAATGAGATCTGAAATGTCATGATTTGGTTGGTTGAAATGAATTGAGACAGGTTTGTCTTTTTTGGTGACTATGTCAGACCGGTGACCGTTAATTCTTTCCCTAAGTGCATTTTGAGTCTCCCCTACGTATTGCTTGTCACATTTTCTGCATGAGATTAGATAAATTATGTTTGAACTACTGCATGAAAGTTGGTCTAATATTGGGAATTTTGTGCCAGATGTTTTGTTATGGAAATGGTCGGATATGTTTAAGATTTTGCATGTTTGACATCTTGGATGGCCACAAATTTTGGTTTTATGTGCTGATTGTATATTATTTGTTTCTTTGGCGGCAAGCTCAGCTAGAGTGTTGTTTTTTATACGTCGTAGATAGCGTTTAGAGTACCCCCTTTCCCGTAGTTAGAGACAATAAAGTTATGATTGAAAAATGGTCGGTTTTTTTAGTGATAATTGTAATTTATCACTCGAAAACTGAATTATATTTTATTCATCTCAACTTCGATTTAATTATTGAATGGACATTTCGAACAACTACTTAGTTGTTCGAAATGTCCATGGTCAAATACGTATTTAGATGTATTTGTATTTTAATAAAAAATACTTTCAGTCTTTATTTTTGACACCCGTATATGGATATTTTATCAAATACAACATACAATCATAAATAGGGATTTACACAACAAGCACAAAATCAACTCTGTACGTAAACCCCCGGATGGCTTGGATTTGGCTTGGATTTAAACAGGATTTCATTGATTGATTAAATTTTTAAATGGCGACGTGAGCGGAGATTAACCGTTACGTTGACGTCATACTCCCGGAAATTTTAGATCGAGGCTAAATGATAGAGTGTACGAAGCGAGTTATATAGAAATATAGCTCTATGGCGAGGCCTTAACAAATGATATCTAAACTAAAGTGCAATAAACTAAACACGGATAATGACAAATTATACAATTCCTGGAGACCATGTGATGACTAAAACAGACGGACAGATCTTTTGTCTTAATAATATCAATAAAAATATTTTTATTTCACTGAGAATTTGGGGGGGCCCAGCCACCCCCCCCCCCCCGGGCCCCAATGGGCACGACGCCACTGCCCATCGGTCGATCCTGAGTACGATCGTATCGATTGAACACGATCGATACGATCGTACTCCCAGTCTAGGAGAGCAGTAGTGTTGACTGAGTTGAACCTATGTATCGATCCTGATTACGATCGTATCGATTGAACACGATCGATACGATCGTACTCCCAGTCTAGGAAAGAAGTAGAGTTGACTGAGTTGAACCTATGTGTCGACCCTGATTACGATCGTATCGATTGAACACGATCGATACGATCGTACTCCCAGTCTAGGAGTGCAGTAGAGTTGACTGAGTTGAACCCATCTGTCGATTATGATCTCTATATAACATATATAAAAATGTTTCAACGATCGTAAACAGTAGATAGTGAATTGACATAGTAATTGAAAAAGCGTCGATTGAATCGATTGTCGGATACTGTACCTGTGTCGTGCAGCGCTCAGTAACGAGCGCTATACCAAAGTTCGATCTGGGTTCCCTTATTTCCCAGTTTTATAAACTTAAACTTAAAATAATAATTTGAAGCTAAAATAAAGACCTGAAAGGGGCAGATTTAGCACATAAATGGAGTGTTTCGAAAAAGACCGGTGAGCTTGAATTTTCCAACAGAATGTGTCGCAGGCATAAGAATTAGCTTTCCCGCCACGTGTATCAAAACATGAACAATGACTCGACTGTGAGACGAATTGCTTAAAATGGAACTGACAGCTATTTCCATTTAGGTAAAAGGTTTACCGACCAATACCAGATTTAATAATTATGAGACAATTAATTATTTCTTCTTTATTTTAGACGGGTCAATCCGTCTTAATTTCTTTTACGGAACCACAGGTCGCCTCTCTATAATCAAATCTACTCC
Source organism: Patella vulgata (assembly GCF_932274485.2). Taxonomy (NCBI): domain Eukaryota; kingdom Metazoa; phylum Mollusca; class Gastropoda; family Patellidae; genus Patella; species Patella vulgata. The sequence continues at coordinate 33,384,757 of NC_065882.2, forward strand.
AGAGTGTCTTGAGGTTTCGTTCACACGTAACCACGGGCACAAGGTTCTTCAAGTACTATTTTGCTGTATTTGTTACCGCTTGGAAATGTGTTGTTTCCCACTAGAAAGTAGTAAATACCAAACTTGTCGAGTTCGGGTGCACAAGTGGGAAAGTCAAAATAGCAGTCATCCCCGGCGCGTCGAATTACCCAATAACACCCAATAACATAACACCAAAATAACAACCAATAAGTACAAAATGTTGACTTTGGAAATACAAAATAACAATTAAGTTGAATTTAAGAAGCATCGCTGCTTTGTGTCCAAATCGGAGTTTCACGCTCACTCGCCTGAAGGGAATTAACTCGTATATGTGATTTTTGTTGACAAGAAATTAATAACACCCAATAACACCAAATTGTTGACTTTGGAAATACAAAATAACAATTAAGTTGAATTTAAAAGACTCGCAATGTTGAGCCAGGGTTCGAATTTTATTTTTAACACCAGAAGCAATTTTTTGCTTGTTATTTTTAAAATTAGAAGCAAAAACAAAGTGTAACAAGCAAAAATTTCAATAGTTGTAATTAAACCTTTTTAATTCAAATTTACATAAAGTTAACACATTTTATTGCCTGCTGCCAAATGGAACAGAATTTGGTCGTTTGGACCTTTGTCCATTCAACCACCACTTGTTTACAAATGGTCTCGGGTTGAAGTCATTTATTATGGTGGACCTTCCAGGTCAATTCTCATTAACATGTCCACAGTACTATTAGACAGTCTACACCTCCAGTCACTTTTTATACGTTTCATCATAGAAAAACCCCTTTCACATATGCATTTGACAGTGGAAAACAACTATGGTAAGATGAATCACTTTCATAATGTTGCTATAATTGTTATTGACATCTTCCTGACTGACTTTTTGCCAAACAGCAAGGGGATGATAAGCTCTAAAATGAGTATTTCTGGCCACATATAACTTTAAATCTGACCATTCAGTGATTACAGAATCAGTATTACCAATATTTTGCAGAACATGCTGAAAGTGCTGGATAATATACTTTAGGTCTAAATTACCATAATGATATAAGGCTGGTAAGTCATTTTCAGCAGGCCAGTTCTTATGGTCAAAAATTTGAGCAGCAGTGAAAACTGACTTCCCACCTAATATCTTCGAATCGACTTTTAAAACAATCAATAATTTTATTGAGAATGCCATGTTTCTGATCTTCAAGGACATCCAGGTCCACAACACTCAACAGATTTTGGCCCTTGTAGGAATTTCCACTCACATCATTATTAAATGATTGTAACTGAGCACCTGGATGATCTATCATCTGCTGGAGAGAAATCTGTGTGGATTTGATTTTAGTCACAGCACTGCTGACATCAATGTCATCACGTTGAAATAGTAAGCTTACTCTGCTGACCTCGGATAGGACATCTTTAATGAAATAGAGATACCATATAAATTTAAATTGAGTAAGCCTTTTGATGTAGCCTTGAGTTTTAGCTCTATCTTCTCCTTTATTGGTGTTGGCTGATGCATAATTAGACATATGAGTCAAAATAACTCCCCAGCTATTCAAAAGTTTGGTGACTGCTCAAAGTTTGTGTTCAACCCATCTTGTCCCATTAGCTTTTGTTGGTTTGGAGAAATGTTCATCCATTATCTCTGCAATGTCTGTAGCCTCTTTATTCCTTTTTGCAGAGCCCTGATAAAAGTGGTAGACATTCTGCAAACCTTCAATTATATTGTTCATATAAGTATCATTAAATGCATCTTTTACTGCTAGTTCTAACCGATGTGCTAGACACCAGACAGATACTATATAATCTGCATTAGCTTCTTCTTTCAACAAGCTTATAACTCCTCTTCTTTGGCCCATCATAATTTGCACCATCAGAACAGACGCCTATCAATTTCTGTTTATAATTTGGTACTCCCAAGCTTTCAAAGGCAGTGTTGATTGCTTCCAATATTCCTGTTGCTTTTGTAGTAGGTGGTTGTTCCAGTTTGGTATATTTTATCTTGGGGTAGAAGTTTTCTAAAACTTTTACCATAATCAATTCTTTTTCCACTTCTGTCCTATCAGTTGAACCGTCACAAAAGATGCAATGTAATCAGCCTTTGTCAACAATTCTTTCAATCCTTCAGAATAACTATCAGCTATTACTGAAACAAAATTCTTTACAGCTTTATCATTACAGTAACCCTTTCCAATGTTAGCATCATTAAAATTTTGAAGTTCCACTAAATCTCTAAAATCATTGAAAGGCCTTTCTTTTTTTACCAAATAATAGGATGTTCTAAACAATTTGTCCATTTTAATAAGCTCATCTTCTTAAAGGCTGTTTCAATTGGGGGAAGATGGTCTTTTTTAGTGATATCAATAGCAAGTTTGGCCTGAAATGCCCTATCATGACTGATTGATTTCTTGTGTTGCTGGACGGATTCTTTCTTTACTCTTTGACTACCTGTGACAAAAGAAGAATTTCTGTCACTGCTATAACCTTTACAAACAGTGCACCAAATTTCACAATGTCTGTATTGGTTCCATCATCATTCTGTTTGACCTTATAGCCAATATCAATGTTCATATCATGCATCCATTTCTTGACAGTTTTGACACTTGCCTGAGGAGTCATTGACTTAATTGTTTTACTAGGTGACTGTACCAAGTTTCATTGTTATCTTCGCATTCCTGGCTATGTGTATTTTCTTGGTTTTTGCGTTTAAAAAATGCGGTGATCATCGTTTACACGAAATTCTATGGTAGTAGTAATTTCATAGTATTTTCGTTACGGATGAGTAAGCCGTGGGAAATGAGCTTTTCACCTTCCCACGGTCAATACAGTTAGGTATAACATGATTGGTCAATAATATCACATGGTTTTAGTTTTGCATATATTATTTGTCGGATGATGTGTTGTTATTTCATTGGTTAAGTTACGCGTGGGCGATTATTTCCATACTCTTCGTTGAGACCCGGGTGTACTCGGAGTTTGTTCAAGGGAAGTAAGTCTTACCGAGACCCAGTCTAAACACAAGAAAATGGCGTCATACATGAAATTTTGTCGTAAACGCTTTCAATCTATTCGAAGAGTTCAGCTATAGAAAAACTAAAGTATTAAAATATTCTTTTTAATCAAAATTACGTAGACGCAAAACTTTGCGTTATATTATAAATCTAACACGCTATTTTCATATTTCAACACGCATTTTGCGTCTTTGCGTTTGCTAATTTCGAAGCCTGGTTGAGCCCAAATCAGAGTTTTACGCTCACTCGCCTGAAGGGAGATAACTCGTGTATGTGATTTTTGTTTACAAGAAATTAATGTATGCTTTCGTTGCAATTCGTTTTAATTATACATGGGCGTCAAATATCGAATAACTATTTCAACCCTTCCATGGGTATCGTCAGGCGGTTGCAATAACAAAACGTTATTACAGATGTCCCCGCTATAGTTTTTCATGAAATTCAAATTAACTTCCAATAATTTAGCGCAAAAATGCGCTACCCGACGACATAACGATTAGTCTGTAAAGAAATTCTAATTAACTGCCAAACATTCTACGCACATAGGCGCTACCTGACGAGATAACGAGATACTTGGCTGTTAATTTTAATTCCTTTACAAACCAATGTTTTATAAAAAAACATACATATATTTAAAAATGTTTCATATGAAAATATTATAAAGATAATAAAATAATTAGTCTGTAAAGAAATTCTAATTAACTGCCAAATATTCTACGCACAAAGGCGCTACCTGGAGAGCTAACGAGATACTTGGCTGTTAATTTAATTCCTTTACAAAACAATATTTTATTAAAAACATACACATATTTACAAATGTTTCCTATGAAAATATAAAGATAACAAAATAATTAGTTTGTAAAGGAATTCTAATTAACTGCCAAACATTCTACGCACAAAGGCGCTACCTGATGAGGTAACGAGATACCTGGTGGTCAATTTTAATTCCCTTCCAAACCAATATTTTATTAAAACATTTAAACCCGTTTCTTATGAAATCTTTTATTAAAACTACCTGACGAGGTAATGAGATAATTGGCGTTTATATTTAATTCCTTTACAAACCAATGTTTTATAAAAAAAACATACACATATTTAAAAATGTTTCATATGAAAATATTATAAAGATAATAAAATAATTAGTCTGTAAAGAAATTCTAATTAACTGCCAAACATTCTACGCATAAAGGCGCTACCTGACGAGATACTTGGCGTTTAATTTTAATTCCTTTCCAAACCAATATTTTATTAAAACATTTAAACCTGTTTCATATGAAATATTTTATTAAAACTAACATAGCCATTCAATGAGTTTTTTCTGCGCGCCTTCGTTTACGTTGCCCTGTTTTTTTGCCAGACGTTTCTTTGGGCTTTACGCACCCGAAATCAACATTTTTTGAATTAACAATATTTACATTATATACATTTTTCTTCTTCATTAAATATTTATTCAACATGCGAGTTTTCTTGTCCGCTTCCATACAAGCCCATGTTTCAGGACGGATCTCAGATTTGTGGTCTACAAGTTGCCAATTACCTGTCCCGTGTAAAGCCCAACGTATGTTGAGAATTTGAAATGTTGACACTTTAGCCAATTTTGTAACAAGGTCAGGTAAATTCTGAATATGCCAATCGGTTTCTTGTTTCAATCTATTATTAATTGATTCTGCGTTGTTATTAGTCCATAAGTCTGAGATCATTTTTTTTTGGAGGGGCTTAATAACATATAATAACAATTTATGGTTTAAATATCTGTCCCAATATTGTTCAAATCAAGGATATTTTTCAAAATAAACAAACAAATCATCTTTTTTCATTTCAAAATCCATGTCATTTTTTGAATATACAATTTCTTCCTTACCAAAAATTAAATTTCTTATAATTGAGCGTTTTTTTTGTGGTGTACCCGATCACTCTAAATATCGATATAAATTTTCCTTAATGTGTTTTGTACAAAGTAAGAAATTAGAATTTTGGAATACTTCATACAAAGATTTAGTCATAGATTTTTCTTCATCGGTACCAAATATTATTTTATCACTACCTAACTGGGAACGAAGATGTGAAAAGAAATAGTGATAGGTTGGTGCTTCGCCATCCCAATGGAGCATTATGGGGTTTTGATTCGTTTCGCGATATAAAAATAACTATCTGTACAGGGATATCTGTAATAACTTTCTGTTATTGCCACCGTCTGACGATACCCATGGATACTGAACGGTTAAACGGTTCGAATTCAACGGTACGGTTATTCGGAGATTTCCCCCATTACATAGAGTTGTGTCTGATTATATTCCTTTTTATAACAAAACTTGCCCGTTGTCATTTTGTATTTGATGTTTGAAAATCTTAGAATGTAACAGTCGTCCTACGATGTCGACTGCTAAAAAATAATACTATTAATAGCACTCGTCGTAGTCATACGGCAAAGTGGAGTGGTTGAAATAGTTATTTATAGATTGATGGCCATCTTATATATAATAATAATGCACTAGTTAAACGATATGTAATGATTAGTGCTCCTACGACTAGTCGGATAGCCGTAAACGGTTAGAACTGAACGGTTAAACGGTTCGAATTCAACGGTACGGTTATTCGGAGATTTCCCCCATTACATAGAGTTGTGTCTGATTATATTCCTCTTTATAACAAAACTTGCCAGTTGTCATTTTGTATTTGATGTTTGAAAATCTTAGAATGTAACAGTCGTCCTACGATGTCGACTGCTAAAAAATAATACTTTTAATAGCACTCGTCGTAGTCATACGGCAAAGTCAACGGACCTTGTTCTGACTTTTGCTATTGTTAATCCAATCTAAATACTTCTCAGCATTTCTAACTATATTCTACCTTGTTTATTATTTACTTCAAAACGTAACCACCATTCAAAATATAATCATAAAGGCTAGAAAATGACATTATACTAGATTCGTTACGACATTGAACACGTTTCATATCTCGTAATTTCTCGCAAGAATTCTACTTTGGTTTTCAGTTAAATTAACCAATCATAAAAATTCTACTTTCAAGCGAGGAATTATTTCTTTATTGTCGAATCAATAGACGCCTTATTCCAATTTACTTTATTCTATTCTTAGTAACATTGTGTAATCGTAATATTATCGCCATCTGTCACGTACGAAGGGAAATTGAGTATTGTTTTGTATATTATCGTTATATTGAATTAAAAAAATGTTTCAAATGAACCAAGTTAACCAGGTAAATATATAACTACGGCCTTAGATAGTATAAATTTTCATTAAAGAATTGTACATGTCTGAAAAATTTCTGAAATTTTTGCGCGTGTAATGCCTTTTATAAGGCGAGTATAGCGTGCGCACGAGTAATGACTCGCACCTCCTGACAAGCTCTGTTTTATGTTTAAAACTGATACCATACGGTTAACGGTTACTAACCGGTTAATAGCTACGGCTATTCGAATAACAAAAAGCCCTAACCGTAGGAGCACTAGTAATGATATATAAGGATTAAAACTTACACAAAATAGTATTAGCTATGTAGATAGAGGGATGAGATTTAACGTCCACTATGTCATTTCAATAATTCTCTTGTGTGGGGGCAGGGGGGGTCTTTACCAGTGTGATGACCCAGAGAGAACCCACGGTTCTGGACAGACGACACTACTTCTTGTCAGGTATAACCGGGGAATCGCATACACAAGTTATCTCCCTTCAGGCGAGTGAGCGTGAAACTCCGATTTGAATATCAAAACCAGCATAGTTGGATCTGCAAGACCTACATATGTAGTCTTCACTTGAACATTGAAAAAAATTCAACTGAGTAGTATCTACTTTCTCACAATCTGAATGGCACCAACGTTGACATACTTCACAATATAAGCTTTGAATATCGCGAGTTTCTTTCAAACATGATCCGCAAGGATACTCCTCTCGGGTATTTTTCCTCTCATGTATAATTAAAACGAATTGCAACGAAAGCATACATTAATTTCTTGTAAACAAAAATCACATACACGAGTTATCTCCCTTCAGGCGAGTGAGCGTAAAACTCTGATTTGGGCTCAACGTTGCGAGGCTTTTAAATTCAACTAAATTGTTATTTTGTATTTCCAAAGTCAACAATTTGGTGTTATTGGGCAGTTATTGGGTGTTATTGAGCAGTTATTGGGTGTTATTGGGTCCAATTAGTTGTGGACGCTCTAGAGGCTAAAGTTAATATCTGATTGACTTTAAATTTATATACAGTGTTTAAGGTCATGAGACAAAGAATCCTATTGATTTTCAGCGATTTCCAATAATTACTGCCAGAGTTATGGCCCTTGATCACATTGAAAAATCTTGCGGACGCTCTAGAGGCTAAAGTTATTATCCAATGACTTTAAATTTATACACAGTGTTTAAGGTCATGAGACGAAGAATCCTATTGATTTTCAATGATATCCAATAATTACTGTCAGAGTTATGGCCCTTGATCACTTCAAAATATCTTGTGGACGCGCTATAGAGACTAAAGTTAATATCCGATTGACTTTAGATTTGTACACAGTGTCAGGGATAGAACTTTATTTCAAATGTACAAGCTAAAATAGGATTTTGAAGAAATTCAAGGGGAAATTTTTTTCTCTAATGAAAATACTTTTATTATCTTTGGATTACATGTACAATTTATGTTAAACATTGGAGTGTACACATATTCCTTACAATTTCATTAAAAAGCTAATGGGACCATCGCTGATTGGGACTAAAAGTCAAAGCTGATTGGGACCACATTCCAGGCTGATTTGGACCACTATGAGGCTGATTCGGACCATGCGATAAAAAAATACTAGAAACTGAGGTTTTGATATTGAATTAAGTTTTAAAGGTGTTTTATCTAGGCTATAGCGTGACTATAATTATGTGCTTTTATGTAGGCCTATGTTATTTATGTTTATAAATTTTTATGTAAAGTTACTATATTAACAGAGATTATCTCATTAATCTTATGTAAATTATTATACGTTTTATGCAATTTAAACATGCCATTTTTATTTTATTTTATAAACTTCATAGCTTGTTTCGGAATCCATTATATATATTGTGTGTAATTATATGTTAGAAATACCTTTTAAACCAATTTCTGCTAATTTCAATAAGTCATACAAATTTGAAAACTAATACTAGCAATACAGTAGCATAACGGAAATCCGAATCTTGTATATTGCTACCTAAGTTTTATACTATAAAGTGTGATATAATTAACTTTGTTTAATGTGTATATTGCTAAGAAAATATTGTCAACCAATTTAGTGCATTGCATTCAACACTTGTCTAGATAAGGAAGGTCTCTGTCTCGGCTACTACTTGGTTAGATTACATTTATCAGAATATGTGACCGCGTATATCAAAGTGAGTCGGAATACGCAAAATCTAATTTTGGACTGGAGACGAAATAATTGAAAATGTTGATTTTGATCGAAATTGAGATTTTCACAAAAATAAGCATTTAAAATCGCCAATACACTAGCAAAGATCATAAGCCCTCAGGTTGCTGAAGCTGTTGTAAAATTACAGAACAAGGTAGATCGATTGGAAAAAAAACTTCAAGAGAAGAACGCCCAAATTAGTGAGATCTACAATAAGTGTGATGAACTGGAACAGTATGGTAGGAGAGAAGGGGTGTGTATCTCAGGAATTGTAGTAATGTAGTAATTAATGTACCAATAACCAGAAATGACATAAATAGGAGTCATAGGGTAGGCCCCCCTGGGGCATATGATTCTGTTTCCAAACCTAGATCTATCATAGTGAGGTTCAAAGGCAACTATACCAAACAAGCCTTCATGAAAAACACCAAAAGACTAAGAAAAATATATACGACCCCCAAAAACAAATGCAGGTGTTAATAATGTTAATAATGACTCACGTGAAGAAACATCGTTGGAGACCCAGGAAACATTCAACTAATCAAATAAATCCCGTAAATAATGACTAACAGTTGTATATTCTGCATTTGAATGGTCTTAGAAATAAGCCAACCATGATGCTGACTCCATAAATAACAAGAAGCATATCTTTTCTACTTTTAAAAGCAGTATATGCACCCTTCTGTTAGAAAACTTGAAATGATATAATTTATTATCACATAAGGCGTTTTTGTGAGTCGATTAGATTAGGTTTTGATTTGCTAGTATGATTTGGTATGATTTCGATTTGATTAGCTATGGTCCACAAATGTGAAATTTGATAATTACGATTTGGTAAGATGGCTGCCACCACGGACACCGATCAGAAAAAAAATTGTCTCTGCTAACATGACGAGGGGGGCGTGTGTTTCACGTGTAGTCCAAGTTACCTACAGATTACAGTGACACTGCTGGCACCCAGAGGGCCTAAAATTGCTTAGAGCCAGAGGTGATCTAACATTCTTGTGGACTATAAAGTTAACATTAAAGGAGCTAAATCGCTAACATTTGGGACCTAGAAATTGACAAAAGTGGGTCGCAATGCATATAATACTGTAATATGAATGTATATAAACTGATTTACATTCAATGGTTTCCGTCTTTACTCCAATTTCAAATCCGTTATGTTCGGCGAAATAAGCCAGCAGTCTCAAGCGAGTGCAAATTTCTAGCGTCTGGTTATTCCAGTTTACATACGCCGTTTGATTTGGTGCAATGTGTCTAGCCTCGTCCCTCGAGTCTCTTGATACAACTAGGGCTGAAGCGCATTATGTACCAATGGTAAAATTTTATTTTGTCTTAAATATTGGATATAAAAAGCCCATCTTTTCCCGTTAAGATCACAACATGAATGTTGATATAATTTGACAAATAAATCGTGTTTTCAATGTTGAAGATTTTGGATGATATTGAGTTAGAGACTTAGCTACTTTAAACACATCAAATGCGTTTTAAAAAAACATTTTTTATGGAGAAAAACAACAATAAGCATTAAAAATTACTTACGATGTCGAACATTCCGCCATTTTGAAAACGTCAAATCTAATCGCCTAAACACCTCCTGGGACGATTAGGTCGATTTGCCTAATCAGTTGAGTTAAATCGTCTCACAAATGTAACGATTAGCATAATCAACTTGGTTCACAAATGCGTATAATAGCTAATCGGTCTAATCTAATCGGTTCACAAAAACGCCTATAGTCACTACTGAGTGACGTATATAACACAGGGAGCTATTGAACGATGTTATTGATTATTGCATATTATAGTGTGCGAACATGATTGGTTATGCAAGTATATACACACTAGTACTTGGATTCATCCATTTATGATTGATTAATCCAGAACTAAAAGAAAGTTTATACATCCTAGTGTATGTTATTTCATAAAAGAAGGTTCAAATGGTCTAGTACATATAGTCTAGGGAATGTAGAATATCACCTGACAAAAATTGCAATAATATCTAAATGTTATGTTAAAAATGTAGAAAAATGTACGCACAGGAAAGTTCGTTATTTTTTAATTTGTTTTATGCCGTGCGGTGTTTGATTACCGACAAAGAAGCCGATACTGTTGGGCCGCCGTACAATGTAAGGGAGGTAAGAAATGTATATCCGGTATAAACAAAAGTTTACCAGACGGCACAGTTTGAGTTGAATAAATAAAACTAACACATAATCTACTGATAATTCGGTAAGTTATTAATATTATCAATATTTATATATTTTTAAAAGATAGTTGTATGTATATGTGAAGTAAAAAGGACACACATTGTAAGATATATTACGCCTCGCTATTTAGCCTAGGCCCACGGCAACGCTCGATAATTCGACGACCTGTTGGTTGTTGCTACGTTTTTGGGGGGTTTGTTTTTGCTATAATTTCATAATATTTGATCGCAATTTCGTTACTAGTATTCCAAAATCTTAACAATAGCAATACCGGTACCCAACAATTCAAATTGTTGTAGCAGAATTCAAGGCTAAACGCTGTTCAATTTTTAAAAGTATGGAAGCCCACAACAGCCATATTCTTTAATGCCAAATTTAGTAAATTGTGTCATATCTGACCCTGAGACTACTAAGATAAGCCAGAATCTATAATTTAATTAAATTTGTATATATTCATCCACCTTCATAATATATGATATTATATAATACCTTAACCTGTATGAAAAAAATTATATCAAAAAAGAAAATTCTACAAATAACAGTAAAATAAGGTGCATTCGCAAATTTTGTTCGTAGTTATTAGCCTGATTTAAATTGTAGTTTGATTTTAAAAGAATTTTTATTTTTTTATTTTTAGGTCTTCTTTGGCCAGCTGCAAGTTAAAATGGAACAATGCCCTTTTTGTAAGGATATTTTAAGTAATGGCGAACAGCTAACTAGGTTGACTGAAAAGGGGTGCACAAGTATTCGGGTAGCAGCTGATCAACGAAATGAACAAGTAACAGTAAAATCTGGCCAAAATGTGCACACTGTCTGCCGACAACAGTTTACAAATAAAAATGTCATAAAGAAAGATGTAACTCCCAAAAAAATGGATCAATTGAAGGGAAGGGAAATAGAACTCAGATCCCCACAAACAAAGTTTTCTTTTAAAGAACAGTGTTTGTTTTGCACCCAACGTGTTGCCTTAGAAAAAAAGAACAGCAAATTGAACAACGCTTTCGCCGTTAGAACAGTTGAATTGAAGGACACACTTATTAAAAAATGTGAAGAAAGAGGCAAAACGGATGAGTGGTCTAATAGTGTGATGGCCAGATTAGTGATGGTGAACGACCTGCATGCTGCTGATGCGGCATATCATCAATTGTGTTGTGTGAATTTTAGAACAGGTAAACAAATTCCAAGTAGATTCCTCACAATCGAAACACCACCACATGTTAAACATGGCAGACCAGAAGATCCCGAACAAGCAAACGCGTTCTTGGAAATAGTTGACTACATTGTTAAAAATGAGGATGAACAAATATCATTAGTGAATCTTGTAGACCTTATGAAATCATTTTGTGGTGACAAAGCATTTCGATCATCTTACATGAAGAAGAAAATATTGGATCATTTTGGTGATTCTGTTTTTATTGCAGACATGAATGGGACAGAAAACATTGTGATGTTTAGACAGATGGCGAGTAATATACTGAAGAAGTATTACAATAAAGAAAAGAAAACGGAGGTTGAAGAGAAAACAGCCATTATTGAAGCAGCTGCCCAATTTGTTAGATCAGAGATCAAGTCTATGACAAATACAAAAATGTTCTATCCGACAAAGGACGACGTTGCATCACAATTAAATAACATAAATTTTGTCCCAGAAACTCTCAGATTTTTCTTACGATCGGTTACTGGCATGAAAGAAGACACTATTAAAATTGCGTCAATTGGCCAATCAATTGTTCAAGCAACACGACCAAAGTCAATATTGGCACCACTACAAATAGGTTTGGGAATACAGTGCCACCATCATTACGCATCCAAATTCCTCATTGACACATTATATCGTCTTGGGTTTTCATCATCTTACAAAGAAGTCCAACTATTTGAAGCGAATGCTGCAAAACAACACGCATCTGATCAACAACATACCCTACCAAGTGGACATTTTGTTCAGTTTGTTGCTGACAATATCGACCATAATTTAAGAACACTAGATGGCCATAATACATTTCATGGAATGGGCATGATGTCTGGGTTTTCTCCGGCTGTAATGTATGAAAGAAGGATACGTCGCCAATATGTCAGCACGAATGAAATCACTGAGCTTGGTCGCATCAATATTATGTCGTACTGTGCACCGGGGGAAATTTCTATGGACAACTTTCGAAGTATCAACTTACCAGAAACATACATAGATGAACGCGATCCATTTCATCTCCTTCCAAACTTAGTATGGTGTCTAAGATCTCCAACTCCTGGATGGTCAGGGTTCATGCAAATGGTTGAAGATGGACCTCACCCTGGGAAATCGTCTTTCACATTCTTGCCTATAATTGATCTCAACCCGTCAGATATGTCATGTATATATTCAACTCTTCATTATATCAACAATCTAGCCAGAAAATATAATGTAACACCTACACTGACTTTCGATCAGCCCTTATACTGGAAGGCAAAAATTATTGTAGCCAATGAACGTGATGACATTTACAATATTTTCTTGAGACTGGGTGGTTTCCATATCCAACTTAGTTTTCTTGGAAGCATCGGGCATCTTATGGGAGGTTCTGGCCTTAAGGAACTGTTGGAATGTGTATATGCACCAAATGCTGTTACTCATATGATAAGTGGTAAAGCCGTCTCCCGAGCCATTCGAGGACACATGCTGGTGGATAAAGTGTTACATGCGTTGGTGATAGAGCGCATTTACAGTGTCACTGTGACCGTTGAAGACTTTCGCTCTGACAATGGGGAGACAAATAATATAACTCCATTACCATCTGGAGATCTCCGTGAAATTGTTGAATTATATGACCATATTCAAGTGTCAAATTCCTTAAATCCACTACATGACTCTACAGTGTTAAAGAGAATCCAAGGAAACATCGAAAAAGAAAAGTCAAACCTTCGGAAATATCGTACTGCATCAATTTGGTTTATGTACATGGATATGGTGATGCTCCTCCGTGGGTTTATCACAGCAGAACGGACGGGAAATTGGAAAGCTCATATTCACACGCTACAGAAAATGCTTCCTTACTTTGCTGCAAGTGGCCATAACAACTACACCAAATCGGTTAACTTGTATTTGCAAGATGCTGTAAATCTCACCACATCTAAACCAGACGTATTCAATTTCTTTTCCAATGGGCACCATGTCCTTAGGCGCAGTGACAGATATTGGGCTGGTCTTTCTACAGATTTGATCATAGAACAAACTTTAATGCGAAGCTGTAAAACTACAGGAGGTATGACCCGTGGACGAGGAATGACAGAACATCAACGGGCACATTGGCTTTTATCCATGCCAGCATGTGCTGAAATCAATGTAGCAATGCAAGATTTACTTGGAATTGATTTCCAGACCAGTGAACAACACAAAGAGTGTTCTGTTGCTAGAATGGCTAGAGATCAATTGGATTCACAAAAATTGTTATCTTTTCTAAAAACTAGGAATCCTTTTGACGAAATAGAATCATTACGGAATATTGAATCGGGTGATTTAGCCTCAGAAAAGGTAAATGCAGATAGCTCATTGGAACTTGGAAATAGAATCATCGAGACGATGGAAAACCAAAGTCCTCTGATGTACACATTCAAACGGACACGGCAAGCAGTCACGCTAGCAGCAGACACACATATACTTAAAATTGACGGTGAAAATGTACATATTGACCCCCAATTACTATTTCAGCGATTATTGACAGCAGCAAATGTACAAGACGAGCCATTAAAATTGTTTGAATACGAGTTGTGTACATATCCGCCATCATTGTTTGATGATAGTGGTCTAATGAGACTAGCAAAAAAAAGTGCTCTCGCCGATGCTCTCTGGGGCCTGTGTAATATCACAGATATCTCTTTACCAACATCTCCAATACAATATGTTCTGGATGGTGGATCTTTAATCCACAAAATTCCTTGGAGCAGTGGTTCTTTTCAATACATTTGCAATTCCTATGTAGGATATTTGTGGAAACGATATACCACTACAACCATTGTATTTGATGGTTATCCGGCATGTTCAACGAAGGACACATGGTATCATTGGGAGATCTGTGCTGTTCACACCAGACACCATATTACGATCAAAGAAAGAACAATTTCTATCAAACACAGAAAACAAAGTTAACTTTATTAAAATGCTGCAAAATATTTTAGAAAAAAACGGGTACTCTACACTCATTGCAGATGATGACGCTGACACTCTTATTGAAAGAACTGCGATTGAAAAAGCAAAAGACACTTGCACAGTTTTGGTTGGTGAGGATATACTGATCTCTTAGTGTTGTTGTGCCATTTGACTCCAATGGACTCGAATAATATATACTTCAAAAGTGAACAAAAACAGCCAGCCAGCAAGCCCGTAAGAATATGGGATATTCATAAAACAAAGGCAGCGCTTGGACAGTCACTCTGCAAACTCTTACCAGTAATTCACGCACTTACTGGATGTGATACGACTTCAAGGCTATACAGCATAGGAAAAAATATAGCGCTGAAGAAAGCAACTAAAAATGAAAGTCTGCGACAGTATTTGGAAGTATTTTGTGCACAGTCCTCTCAAGATGACATCATCAAAGCCGGAGAAGGGGCGATATCAGCATTATACAAAGGAATGCCACACAAGGAGTTAAATTTATTGAGATTTAGAATGTTTACCTCCAAAACAGCTAGCAGCAAAACATCCGCTGTGGTGGTAACCAGTCTTCCGCCTACATCAAATGCTGCAAAATATCACAGTCTTCGTACATACCAGCAAGTACAAATGTGGATGAACAACTGTTATTTGGATCCAACAGAATGGGGATGGAAAAAGATTGAAGATCAATTGATTCCGGTTAAGACATCTCAACCGGTAGCACCTGAGTATCTACTTAAGGTTATCCGATGCACATGCAAGGGTTCCTGTGACACCAAACGATGCAGTTGTAAACATGGTATGAATTGTGCTATGGCCTGCACAGAATGCAACGGAGTCAGCTGTTTGAATTCCTCACCAATCGAAAACGAGGACGACGAAGATGAACTAGAATAGTAAACTCTATTAGGTTATTATGTGATGTTTATTTCCGACTTTAAGGTACATCTAATAGACATTAATGTGAATTTTGACAATTTGTGACCATGAAATGGCTTTCAATGAGATACAACATCTAAATATATTCTTTCCACGATTTGTATTGTGTTTCTTTTTTTCATATAATTAAAAATATGCTAAAATATTTATTAACATTTCGAAAGCCACAATGTGCGAATCGAATATACACTTTTCAATATATGACCTTTAATAACCTTGAAAAAAATACATTTCCAAACGTAGTACAGCTCTACATTTTTAACAAATTATTCAGGACACATTGTACTTACAATATATCACTTTAAAAATTCTGTTGCAATTTTTGTCGGGTATGGCCTAATTTTGACATAAAGTCACTGGTCTAATAGAGTTACTCATGGATATGATTTATTATATCATAATTATAAGGAAGTTTATGTATTCAAATATATGGAGTCCGCTATTAATAAGATTGAATCAGTGATATGATTGATTATTTCATAATTAAAAGAGTTTTCTTACATTTTAGTATATATATGGAATCATTCATTGATATAATGGATTGATACAAAATTAAAGAAAAGTTTATACATTCTAGTCTATTGAGTCATTTAGAGATATGATTATTTCAAAGTTGCAAGAAAGTTTGAAACATTCTAGGATATGCAGTCATTCATTGATATTTTAGGATATGGAGTCATTCATTAAAAGAAAGTTTATAGATTCGAGAGTACGGAGTCTTACATTAATGATTTCAAAACATAAAAGAAATATTATATACTCGCACATGGAGTCTTACATAGATATGATTGATTATTTCACAATTAAAAGGAAGCTTATATATTCTAGTATATAGAATCATTGTTGATATGATAGATTGCATCCAATTAAAGGAAATAATACACTTTAGTATATCATATGAACCACTCATTGATATGACTATTTGTTAATAAGAAAGTTTATATATTATATATTCTAGTCTGGAGTTATCCATAGATATGATTGATCATTTCATAACTAAAGAAAGTTTATATAATCTAGTATATGGAATAGTTCATTAATATGATTGATTATTTCATAATTAAAAGAAAGTGTGTACATCCTAGTATATTAGATCTTTCATTGATATAGATTGAATATTACATAACTGAAAGAATGTTTAAATAGTCATTCATTGATATGATTAATTATTTCATAATTAAAATAAAATTTATACATTCTAGTATAAGGAGTCTTTCATTGATATGATTTATAAAAAAAAGGTTTAAATGATCTAATATATGAAGTTATTCATGGATATGATTCATTATATCATAATTATAACGAAGTGTATGTACTTAAGTATAATGGAGTTGGCCATTGAGATGATTGATTTAGTGATATGATTGATTATTTCTTAAGGGCGTTGCCATGTCTAAGATTCGCACTAACTTTTCAAACTATTTCTCAGTGATACTTTAGTACCTGTCTCCTTTTCCCCTAAAAACACAAATTGTCAACAGAAAGAAATGTTCACTTCGCCGGATTGGTCAGGATTGTTGGCCAAAGGGAGGGAATCCCTCACCTTGGTTGATCTAAAAATAGTATTCAAATTTGTTTTGAACGTTTCGATAAGTATAGTAGCTCATTTTTCTTTGTTTCTGTATAGAAATATGCTTCTGTAGCCTGGTTTTGGTAATTTCTGATACACAGAAACTAGACTAGGGGGAATTCATTCAAACTCGAATAAACGTTCTTTTTCACAGGTGCCAATAACGACAAAATGGCTCCATTCGTTTTCTTTGTTTTGTGTGACAAAGATCTCATATTATTTTTCATAAACTACACAGACAGGAGCAGCAAAGTCTACACATTGCTAATTCATGATATTTTGTCCAATATTTACAAATATTTTAAAACCGCTAAAAAATATAAACCACCTCCGCTTGTTGCTATGCTGCCTACTTGTTTGCTGATTGGCCCATACACAGAGTGAAAAGCATTACGGTTACGTGGCTGACTCGAGCGGGCGATAAATTTTTGGTTTTGGCGATAATGATTTTGGGTACTCTGATAAGTGGCAGAAAAAAATTCTGATCGTATATAGATTGCCGTTGAGTGTTAATCCAAACCACATGGCTGATTATGTAAATTAATCGACGTGCAGGTGGGTGTCATTGAGTTATACTAATCAACTGTCACGGGTCAATGATAAAGCCGTCGATAACTCCTTATTAACTCTGAATAATTAATCCAAGCGATGATTATTTGATATCTCATATCATCTTTAAAAGAAATAATTTATAAGCCTTAAATGGAAACAAACAAAATGGCCAATAATTTTCTTTTCGAAGAGAATTTTTTTGATAGATGAATTCCCTTTACTGTCGCTTCTTCATACGGCATGCAAAGTATAGAATGCATCTTGGATATTATTGTTTAAAATTCTCTTATCACCATGGGTCTAAAAATGAGCTTCTTTTCATAATACAGGAATGGCTGCGCATTCACTTTCAGTGCAAATGAACTCATTTGACCTTTGACCCCGAATATCTCGACAATGCCCCAACGGCGGTCTGATTACTACTCGGCATCGTATTCTACGCAAAATTTTACTCTAGAAAAGTTGGGTCTGATTTGTACCCATTTGATGGACCCCCTCCCCCCCCGCGCTGAGCCTCCGGTCTATGATGGAAAATGTGCTCACATCATTGCTCCTTGAAACTTATATCAAGATGCCTGTGCCAATTTGTCTGTGTTGTAAGAAGAGAGTATACATTACAAGAACCACCTTGCCAATTTGTCTGTTTTGTAAGAAGAGAGTATACATTACAAGAACCACCTTGCCATTGATTGTGATGTGTGTGGAGGTTGGCAACACAGAAAATGTAATACAAGTATGTTAAATTTGCTAGTCTTATTTTTCTTTTTGAAACAAGGGGGATCATATTGACATAATTAATTAGACACACATGATATTAGGAAACACTTTGCATTTCAGACTAGATCAATAATATATTCAATATATTTCTAAACAGTTTAATATGAAAGGTAATATTTCACGTCTTTTATGTTTAGGGATATCGCTACAAGAATACAACCAGGCTGTAGAGAACGATTCTGTATTTGAGTTTATATGCAGCGAATGTAGAACGCAAGAATCTGTATGTGATGTTAGCTGTATTGAAGATTTATTACCAGATCTAACACCGATAGATGAAAGTAGCAGATTGTCGTTTGCAGAAGAAGTTTCTCTGAGGTAAATAGATCTCCAACAAGCCTTTTCTGACGATATGAACACAAATCAATAACGTTGATAAAAAAGATTTTATTATCACCCAACCCTTTCTAACACGAATTGTAAGGCAACTTTTTCATAAATTCATTAATTGTAGTTACAGATTCTCCTCTCTTGTCAGATTGTAATTATTAGACTCCATGGTTGATGTTTAATATGATCATACTTTAATTCCATTACAGAATCCCGCCCCTTTGACAGAGTGTAATTATTGTTAGACTACGTGGTTAATATTTAATATGATCATATTTTAGTTCATTACAGATTCCACCCCCCTTGGCAGAATGTAATTATCGTACTTACATTACAGATTCCCACCTCCCTTGTCAGATTTACATGTATCAACTGATTTACCAGATCAAACACCTATAGAAGACGATGCCTTTAATGTATCACAAGCTCAGAGAATATTACCAATTGAAGATTAAGAATTGTAAGTAATAAAACTTGTCTTTTTCATAACTTCCTTGCTAAAAGTTTGGTATACAAAACTTCTTTTTTTCCGTCTGTAATTGACAAATGGACTATTTTGCCTGATAATAATAATGTACAGGGGTGGCATAATAAACTGAACACAAGGGCAAAGAAGGGGTGTTTACTGTTTTATTTGTTGATTACTCTTTTATACCAGGCAGTGGACCAAATACCAAGCCAATTAAAATTAGTTAAGGAGGGAAAGCTATTAGATACCAGACAACACAAACTAGAAAAACAGAGGGGAAAATAATGGAATTGTGGAGAAAATATTGTGAAAATGAAATTACCACAAGACGTCTACTGAACAAAGCCACGCATATATATGGTCCAACTGTAAACTAAATCATAATAGAGCTTGTAAATAATCATTTTTTTTTTTTTTTTTTAATGATTATATTGTTATATGAAAGGTTTTGAAATATGTGTATTTTTTTAATTTTGGATTTTTATATGAAACATTTTGAAATGTGTATTAATAGAATATGTATTTTACCGCTTTTTTTATGAAATATTTTTAAATATGTGTATGTTTTATTTTAATAAAATATTGGTTTGTAAAGGAATTGAATTTGACCGTCAAATGTCTCGTTATATGAAATAAAATGATATTTACTAATTAAAATATTATACAAAGAACAATTGTCTGTCATTATTTCAATTTCATTCATTACAAAATATCGCATTCGTTGCATTAATTATACTGGTATGAGGCTATTTGATATTGGGTTACAATTTGATAATACTCGATAGTATTTATTGTTATGCAAACTTATACTGAGCGCCATGGAAATCGCATCACTTAGTTTTTCGTATAACAAAATGATCCCGTAAACATATGTTTTTTATTTTGCTTCTTATTGAGAACAATATTCAAATAGGAACACATCAATAACAACAAATTTGTACACTTATGGATGTTAAATCTGTAATCAACGGTACAAAGTCAGAGGGGTCAAAACCAAAAGTACAACACAGATGTCAGTAGTGTGTGTGTCCTCCACGGGCTCTTACGCACGCTATGCAGCGACCTCGCATGGAATTTACCAATACCAATGTTTGAAAGAAGGCCTGGGGCAATTTGTTCCATTCTTGGACAAGAGCAGCTTCTAAAGCAGCAATGGTGTGCATCTGTGGTCCCAGATACAGATGGCGTCCAATCTCATCCCAGACATGTTCTATCGGTGCCATGTCCGGAGACATGGCTGGCCAGTCCAAGACATTGATGTTGTTAGCAGCCAGGTAGTCCATACTAAAACGGGCGGTATGCGGACGTGCATTATTCTGTTGGTAGTGCTGAAGTTGTGGGTGCGCTCGAAACATCGGAACAACAATTGGTTGCAAGACATCATCACGGTAGGCTACAGCATTAACGCGACCCCTGCAAATGTGTAGGGCGGTCAGGTGATGAAATGTGAAGCCTCCCCACACCATTACACTTCCCCCACCCCATCGATTCGTTTCGAAGACGCAGCAGTCTGCAAGACGTTCCCCAAGACGTCTCCACACACGTTGACGGCTATCAGCGTGATAAAGATGAAAGCGACTCTCATCACTGAAGAGCACACTTTAACAGTCTACTCTTCTCCATGTCTGGTATCCTTGAGCCCATATCAAACGCCACTGACGGTGATGATCCCTGAGGATAGCTCCAACATAAGGTCGTCTTGCACGGAGTCCTACTTCTCTTAGACGACGTCTTATGGTGTTGGCACTTACTGGTCCTTGTCTTCCGACGACTGCTGCACCTGTTCGAGTCGCTGGGCAGAATCTGTCGCGCAGATGAGTGAACCGGATGTAGCGGTCTTGAGTCTGGGTTGTAACGCGTTGTGGACCAGGACGTTGACGGTCACGTGTTGATCCAGTAACTCGAACATGTTCCACCAACCTAACAATAGTGGACTGATGACAATTGAAGTGTCTGGCAATAGCACATGTAGACATGCCAGCCCTGGACATTCCCATGGCTTCATTCCGTTGATTTTCAGTAAATCTCGGCATCTCTAGCTCTATTCCGTCACACGTCCAACAACAAATTACGACAGATTGACGTTTCACAGTTCATGTACTGCACATTAACTTGTAACATGCTTTTAAAGGGCTCACACACAATGCTGCACGTGAATATTGGGTTTTTCATGTGCATCGTGTGCAATTTTTTTTTGTGCACACAGGCTGATATTTTTTGCGTTTGGGAGCATTGTATGAAACAATAGTTCATAGTATTGCATAATATTATACATACAAAACCACCTAGTAATAAAATATTTGGGAAAAAAAGTGATGCGTTTTCCATGGCTCTCAGTATATTTTAAATACTCTTGTCAATGGTCTGATCATGGTCCGAATCAGCCAAGAAGCTGGTCCGAATCAGCCAAGAATGTGAAGCATCTTCTCTGTGATTTAGCTCATTTGTATTGAAGCCGTCAATCACTAATTACACTATTTATTGTGACTAATTACACTATTGATTGTGACTAATTACACTATTTATTGTGACTAATTACACTATTGTCATTTTTCTCTTATCAAATATATGCAAACATATTTTAAATACTCGCGTCATTTAAATAATGGTCTGAATGAGCCTTGTCGTGACCCAAAACTGCTCTCAACACTAGACCTGGGCGATATCCCTGAAAATATCGCAATAAATCACTATATTGCGATATTTTATGAAATGTCAATACTTTCAGTTTATCATCTTTTAAATGTAAATAAACATGCATAAAAAGTTGGAAATACCCCTGGAGTATTCACTTGAAACTTTCTAGTCAATAACTTTATTTCTAGTCAATATTATTTTTAGCACACAGTACTGAATTTACAAACAAAATTTACAAACTTGCAAAAGTTGTTGTTATATTACAATTTTAATTTTCAAAATATTAATTATAATATTTTTATTTAAACATACATGTACATTATGCCAGAGCTATATCTGTCTGTTGCAGGTCTTTTTTTAGGCCTGAAATGTTACCTAAATTATTAATTAGACATTAATTAAACACACATTATGCAAGATCTAAATCTGTCTATTGCAGGTCTTTCTTTAGGCCTGAAATGTTAATTAGACATTAATTATCCTATCCAGACCATAATCAACTCTAGATGGCATCGCTAGCCTGCGATCTTTAGTGGATTGTGAGCCGATTTACTGCATAACTTTCCTTCACAATTTAATGATTAAATGGATAATCAAGACTATGCTGTTAATCGTACTGACTTAAGTAATGATGATCAAGGCTAGGCAGAAATTCAAGCGTAAACCTTCTTGAAGGTGCATTATATAATACAAGGGTAGTAAATTAAACTATAAAACATAAGTACTATGTCAAAAAGTGTCCATTGATTTTGTCCGACGCTGAATGATAATTAAATCATCTACCGGAACTCTGAAAATATGTATATAGTTGGCAATGTTGGCATTAGGCCTATTTATATTTCTGCTTTATTAAAATTTATTTCTATCTGAAAATCAATGATTCCTTTGGAAAATCAAACTATCGTTATAAACAGTTTGTTAAGATGTATAGAAATTGAACAGAAACGGATAATGCTACGGGTGGAAAAGTGAGTGAGAAGTCATGTGACGTAAACAAAGCTCCTTATCGGGTAGACTAATCACCAGAATTCACCGGAATTCATTTACAATCACTGGAATTCACCAGAATTCACTTCGAAAATCCCAGATTTCTCCCACAAAACTAATGTATTTTAAATGTATAATACTTTATAATATAACGAATAACTATTTTGATCTCTCCACAGGCCAGATGAAGGCGCTGTAAGTGTATTTATTTGAAAGACTACCTGAATTCATTTCAAATATACTCAGCCAAATTAAAAACTTGACACTGATGAATTTCAACAATTTTTTTTTTCTGGTAAGTCAAATAAATTTTAAAGTGTTTCTAACAATTGTAAGTAGTAAGAAGCCTTTAATTTCATAAAATTGTAAAGTCACGTGGATCACGTGACTTTTGAGCATATAAAGATGAAATGACTTTTGAGCATATAAAGATGAAAAACACGTGCAAACACAAACTCGTGAGGTCAATCAATGCAAGTTTGCTTAAACTGAACACGCACACGTAACTTGAACTGGAAAAACAAATTAAAATTGTTATTTTCATCTTTGTTAGAAAATGCCGCGCCTTTCAAATGTAGAACGTCTACGTGCTATAGGTAGGCCCTATGCCGGTCAGTCTGTGGTCACTGTTGCAAGAGCCTTTAATTGTTCACGCCAGACAATAATTAATCTTAGAATAAGAGTGCTTCAAACTGGAACTATTGCCGACCGCCCAAGGGCGGGAGCGCCACGTGTGGTGTCACTCCAGGAAGATCAAGCAATACGATTACGTCATCTTAGAAACAGATTTGTCACTGCAACCTCCACAAGTAGAGAGATGTTTGGTGGAAGAGTAACTGCACAAACTGTTCGAAATCGCTTGCAGGCTGCTGGTCTTCGAGCTCGGAGACCCCTGTAATGGACCAATATTGACACCTCTTCATCCCTGTAACCGACTTGTGTGGGCCACAAGACACATAAGATTTACTCAAAGACAGTGGAATTCGGTTGTTTTTAGTGACGAATCTCGATTCACTTTGAGATTTGCCGATGGCAGGGTCCGAGTGTACCACAGACAAGGTGAACGTTACGCTCAAGTATGCGTCAGAGAATTTGACTGATATGGTGGCGGCAGCATCATGGTTTGGGGTTCTTTTTGTGCACATTGACGTTCTCCTCTTGTTGTTGTCCAAGGGAACTTAAATGCTGTCCAGTACAGGGATCAGATTTTGCAACCTGTTCTTCCGTTTATGCAGAGACATGGGCTGGACTAACGTTTCAACAAGACAATGCTCGACCCCATACAGCAATTGCTAGCCAGAATTTTTTAAGAAATGCCGGTGTCCAAGTCCTGGATTGGCCGTCGCTTAGCCCCGACCTTAATCCTATTGAACACATCTGGGACGCACTGGGTCGATGTGTTCGTCAGCAAGTGAATCCACCACTGACGTTGCAGGACCTTCAACATGCTCTTGCTGAGCAGTGGCGACAACTTCCTCGGGTAGTGTTTACTAATGTTGTGAGATCCACGAGAAGACGTTGTGTGGCATTACGAGACGCTAGAGGAGGCCACAATCGTTACTAAACACTTTATTCCAATTGTTCTCCAAGTCTGTGAATTTCATTTTGGGGGATACTGTGACATTACGAACGTTATCAATGTCACGGACTTTCGTCGAGACGTATTCTTGCTTTCTGTTGATGTCAAGGTCGTCTGTGCACAACATAACACTAAAATAGTTGCCTTAAACCAAATATTAAAAATTTAGTCCCAAAAATCCTGAGTGTCAAGTTTTTAATTTGGCTGAGTATATAAGCATCATGATTATGATAACGTTGGGCGCGTTGAATTATCTAATAGACCTAACTCCAAAATAACACAAAATAACAATTTGCGTCAAATTATCCAATAACTCCAAAATAACACCCAATTACTCCAAAAATGTTGACTGGATACACAAAATAACAATTCAGTTGAATTTAAGAAGCCTCGATGCTTAGTGCCCAAATCAGAGGTTCACGGGAGATAACTCATGGAAGTGATTTTTATTATGGTGTGTGTGTGTGTGTGTGTATATATATATATAAAATATATATATATTAAAAGGGTGCTTACCATAAAAGGATATCATACATTCTAAAAGATTAAGTAGAAAATACCATCAAAGAAATTTTATTTAAATGCCTACATGTTTCGCCGTTAGGCTTTCAAGGCAATAATAGATAATGGCGTTACGTCATTATGTAGCGTCGTTATGGAGAGATAATTACAATAATTTTTCATAAAAATTAAAACAAAATAATATCACTGGTTAAGTTTGGGTTTGAATTTGTTTATAAAATACTCTTCTTTAACTCTTAATTTTGTGATATTATTATCAGACAGTTTATAAAAGGGGAAAATATGAAAATGTGGCGATTTATTTTTAGCACACGCCGCGATATGCCCACTTAATGGGATTTTGCGGTATACTTCCTCTTTTATATGCTGTTTATGTACTGTCACACGCTATAATATTCATGATGGATATATTTGAAATAAATTCCGGTAGTCTTTCAAATAAATCCATCCTTGTGGGTTTTCTCCGGGTCCTCCGGTTTCCTCCCACTGCTAAAAGACTCCTACGTGCAAACGAATTATGGAAATAAAATTGAACCATATGTTTGTTTCGAGTGGACGTGAAACGTGGGAGGAATCGTAGGTTTTCGAAGTGTGTTCCTGTGATTATATGTGAATTCCGGTGATCGTAAATGAATTCCGGTAAATTTCGGTGAATTCCGGTGATTAGTCAAGTCCCTTATCGGCATTTGCAAACTTTGTGGAATGAATACTCAGGAGTTTATAACAGTATTTATTCATAATTAAGCAATAAAATATTGTAAATAACATCAAAAGAAAAACATTTTTTTATACACCCACATTTTCATGTGGACGTATATTGTCGTCGCCCCTGTCCGTCCGTCCGTCTGTCCACAATTGTTTGTGAACAGTCTACAGGTCACAATTTTTATCAGATTTCAATGAAACTTGAAATATAGGATTATAACCCTAAGATCTTGGTTCCTTTCGATATTGGCATGTATCTGACTGTTACTTTATGGATTATGGCCCCTGATTATACGAAAAATCACATTTTTAGTTTGTGAACACTGTAGAGGTCACCATTTTTTTTCCGAATTGGTTTAAACTTGAAATGTACGCTTATAACCCAAAGATCTCGGTTCCTTTCGATATTCGTGCATATCGGAACGGAACTTCCTGAATTATGGCCGCTGATTGTACGAAAAATCGCGTTTTTAGCTTGTGGACCCTATAGAGGTCATAATTTTTATCCAATTTAAAAAACGTATTATTATATCACCGTTACACCCTAAGGATGGTTGAGTTCAAATTTTGTGAAAATCAGCCCAAAACTGACAGACAAAATGGCCGTCCCTCGTTCTCAAATAGAGTAAAAATATGGTATATCAAGGTTGTGGACCCTATAGAGGTCACAATTTTAATCCTATTTTGATGAAACTTGAAATGTAAGTTTATCACCCAATGATCTTGGTTCCTTTCGATATTCGCGCTGGAACGTAACTTCCTGAATTATGGCACCTGATTGTACGAAAAATCGCGTTTTTAGCTTGTGGACCCTATAGAGGTCATAATTTTTATCCAATTTAAAAAACGTATTATTATATCACCGTTACACCCTAAGGATGGTTGAGTTCAAATTTTGTGAAAATCAGCCCAAAACTGACAGACAAAATGGCCGTCCCTCGTTCTCAAATAGCGTAAAAATATGGTATATCAAGGTTGTGGACCCTATAGAGGTCACAATTTTAATCCTATTTTGATGAAACTTGAAATATAAGTTTATAACCCAATGATCTTGGTTCCTTTCGATATTCGCGCTGGAACGTAACTTCCTGAATTATGGCCCCTGATTGTACGAAAAATCATGTTTTTAGCTTGTGGACCCTATAGAGGTCATAATTTTTATCCAATTTGAAAAAACGTATTATTATATCACCGTTACACCCTAAGGACGACTGAGTTCGAATTTCATGAAAATCAGCCCAAAACTGACAGACAAAATGGCCGCCCTTCGTTCTCAAATACTTGAAATAGCGTAAAAATATGGTATATCAAGGTTGTGGACCCTATAGAGGTCACAATTTTTATCCGATTTTGTTGAAACTTGAAATGTAAGTTTATAACCCAAAGATCTCGGTTCCTTTCGATATTCGCGCATATCGGACTGTAACTTCCTGAATTATGGTCCCTGATTGTACGAAAAATCGCGTTTTTAGCTTGTGTACCCTGTAGAAGTCATAATTTTTATCCGATTTAAAACCCCGTATTATTATATCACCGTTACACCCTAAGGATGACTGAGTTCGAATTTCGTGAAAATCGGCCCAAAATTGACAGACAAAATGTCCGCCGTTCGTTCTCAAATAGCGTAAAAATATGGTATATCAAGGTTGTGGACCCTTATAGAGGTCACAATTTTTATCCGATTTTGTTGAAACTTGAAATGTAAGTTTATAACCCAAAGATCTCGGTTCCTTTCGATATTCACGCATATCGTACCGTAACTTCCTGAAGTTTGGCCCATGATTGTACGAAAAATCGCGTTTTTAGCTTTTGGACCCTATAGAAGTCATAATTTTTATCCGATTTAAAAAAACGTATTATTATGTCACCGTTACACCCTAAAAACAGCTGAGGTCGAATTTCATGAACATCGTCCCAAAATTGACAGACAAAATGCCCGCCGTTCGTTCTCAAATAGCGTAAAAATATGGTATATCAAGGTTGTGGACCCTATAGGGGTCACAATTTTTATCCGATTTTGTTGAAACTTGAAATGTAATTTTATAACCCAAAAATCTCGGTTCCTTTCGGTATTCGCGCATATCGGACCTTAACTTCCTGAATTATGGTCCCTGGTTGTACGAAAAATCATGTTTTTAGCTTGTGGACCCTATAGAGGTCATAATTTTTATCCAATTTGAAAAAACGTATTATTATATCACCGTTACACCCTAAGGACGACTGAGTTCGAATTTCATGAAAATCAGCCCAAAACTGACAGACAAAATGGCCGCCCTTCGTTCTCAAATACTTGAAATAGCGTAAAAATATGGTATATCAAGGTTGTGGACCCTATAGGGGTCACAATTTTTATCCGATTTTGTTGAAACTTGAAATGTAATTTTATAACCCAAAAATCTCGGTTCCTTTCGGTATTCGCGCATATCGGAACGTAACTTCCTGAATTATGGCCCCTGATTGTACGAAAAATCATGTTTTTAGCTTGTGGACCCTATAGAGGTCATAATTTTTATCCAATTTGAAAAAACGTATTATTATATCACCGTTACACCCTAAGGACGATGGAGTTCGGATTTCGTGAAAATTGGCCCAAAATTGACAGACAAAATGGCTGCCGTTCGTTCTCAAATAGCGTAAGAATATGGTATATCAAGGTTGTGGACCCTATAGAGGTCACAATTTTGATCCGATTTTGATGAAACTTGAAATACATATTTATAACCCAAAGATCTTGGTTCCTTTCAATATTCGCACATATTGGATCATAACTTCCTGAATTATGGCCCTTGATTGTACGAAAAAATGACTTCTTTTTTTGAGCTTGTTCTCTGTCCATCTCTTGCAAAATGTGGGCGTATCTTGCATGGCAACCGCTTGTTTTTCGATTTTTTTCGAATTTTCTTCCCATTTCCCAACCCTTATATTTTGGGGAAAGGATAAATTGATATTTCTGAAAGTCCTGGAACATAAAGCTATATAGTCAGACCGCTTGATAAAGCTATTTCGACAAGGATCCTTAAACCGGAAGTGGTCGAAAAAATGTCTGATATTTTGATGAAAACTCAAAAAATGGGTGCTTTTGGGAAAAACATGATTTCTCCACCCGATATCAACAGATTAAAGAAAATAAGGTATCGTTGGGTGGCCCGGGGATTTGACTGTCATATGATACTCATTTCACATGAATCCTATCAGAGGGCAGCAAAATTTGACATGCTGAAAATCAAGTATTTTCTGATTTGGAGCGTTTTTGGACGCCTGTATCTCGAAAACTGCTCCAAGGATTTTTCTTAAACTTTCCCTATCGAGAGTCCCTCTGGTAGTCTTGTAAATGAATCCATCCAATAAGACATTGAAATTTCTGGAATAAGTAAAAAAAACGTACTGAAAATCGTAAAAAGTTGAAAAATCGTGAAATTTAGGAAAATGCTCTATTACTTTATTATTTAAACAAATTTTTACAAAAAAAGTTACACATTCAGATAGCTGACCTAATTACAATTCTAACGATGTATAATATGTATTGAAATATTTAAATTTAATTTTCGATATATTGACATTTTTGCATTTTTGGCACTATTGAACATAGGATTTCCAAGGGGCATTTTATCTGATCAGATCATTACACAGCCCTGTGGCTATTTGATAAGCCAATGCGGTTATTAAAACTATCCCGACAATAATCTCCATACCGGAAGTATTCAAAAAATGAAGAAAAAAGGTTAAAAAAAAAATAGCGCTCTTGCGAAAAACTTGATTTCTCCATCAGATGTTAGCGGACCCAAAGAACTAAAGTATCGCTGGATAGCCCCATAAATTATGCTACGCCGAAAATTCGCTGGTTAGGCAATATATAATGGGACGCTGAAAATCTAGTATTTTCATTTTTGGGGCTATTCAGATGCTTTCATCCCGAAAACTTCTCTTATTTCCTTTCTTAAACTTCTGTTACTTAGAGTCCTAACGGTGGTCTAGGGTGTGAATCCAAATTTAAAAGCCTCAATATAGTATAAACTAGACCTGCAAGCAGCACTGAACCGGCTTTCAGGAATCAGACAGGAAGTGTGTCATACAAAAGCCCATTTATCGAGCTACCAAACGATACTTTATATGTTTTGATCCGGTCACACCCGACGGTGAAATCCCGATTGTTGCAAGAGCACCGATTTTTTTACTGTCTTTTTTTTTTAGATATCGAATATTTACTTGACTACTTCCTGTTTACGGATCATTATCGGGATAGATTGAACACGTTGTATGGGAACTTAACTTCCTGTACCAGAAGTTTCAGAAAGATCCATTGGACAGTTTTACCTCCCTTATTCCATTAGAAGCAGATTTACAGATATAACGATTTTTCGACTTTTTTTCAAAGATTGTAGCCCTTTTGGACCATTTATAATATATTGAGGCTTTTAAATTTGGATTCACACCATAGACCATCGTTAGGACTCTAATTTACAGAAGTTTAAGAAAGGAAATAAGAGAAGTTTTCGAAATAAAAGCGTCTGAATAGGCTCCAAAAAGGAAAATAATAGATTTTGAGCGTTCCATTATATATTGCCTAACCCGCGAATTTTTACCATTTAGATGTCATAAGATCGTCCATTGGTCGAACTATCCAATGACACTTTAGTTGGTTTGATTCGGTGAAATCTGGCGTAGTAATCACTTTTTTCGCAAAATCACAATTTTTTTTACTTTTTACGTTTTTTTCTCTCAAAATATCGGAAATTTTTTCGACTACTTCCGGCTTGTTTGGTTACCTTACCTTCTGTACAAGAAGTTTCAGAAAAATCCATTCAGCTGTTTTCCAAAGAAAGAAAATTAGAAGATCATTTTCAGTAATGTAAGGATTTTTCAACCTTTTTCCAAGATTGAGGCTCTTTTTGGACAACTTATGTTATTTCAATGCTTTTATTGTTGGACTCACGCCATAGCCCACCCATAGGAATCTGCGTTAAAAAAGTTTCATAAAAATCGGAGTTGTCGTTTTCGAGAAAAAGACGTCTAAAAAGGCCCCAAAAACGGAAAATACTAGATTTTCGGCGTACCACAATTTATTTTCTAACGATTGAAATCGTACCATTGAGATGCCATATAATAGTCCATTAATGGGGCTATCCAAAGACACTTTACTTCTTTTGATCCGGTAATATCTCACCGAGAAATCCAGCTTTTCGCAAGAGCGACAATTTTTTAACCTTTTTTTTTTTCATTTTTTGAATACTTCCGGTATGGAGATTATTGTGGGAATAGTTTTAATAACCAGTTTGGGCAATTAAATAGCGGCAGGGCTCTGTAATGATATATTACATTATCTGATCAGATAAAATGACCCTGAGAAATCCTATGTTCAAAGGTGCCAAAAATGCAAAAATGTCAAAATATCGAAAATTAAATTTCAATAACTCAATACATATTATACATCGTTAGAATCGTAATTAGGTCAGCTATCCGAATCTGAATCTTTTTGTAAAAAATTGTTTAAATAATAAAGTAATAGAGCATTTTGCAAAATTTCACGATTTTTCGACTTTTTTCGATTTTCAGTCCCTTTTTTATCGTATTCCAGACATTTCAAAGTCTTATTGGATGGCATAATTCACAAGACTATCGAATGGACTCTCGATAGAGAAAGTTAAAAAAAAAGTTGTGGTTAAGATTTCGAGATACAGGCGTCCAAAAACGCCCCAAATCAGAAAATACTTGATTTCCAGCTTGTCATATTTTGCTGCTTGGTCATAGTATTCGTATAAATTGGGCATCACACGACAGTCCATTCCTCGGGCCACTCAACGAAAGCTTAATTCGTTTAATCCATTAATACTGGACGGAGAAATCGATTTTTTACCCAAAACACCCATTTTTTGCGTTTTTTTTCGAAATATCTATCATTATTTCCACTACTTCCGCTTTACGGATCGTTGTTGAAATTGCTTTATGCAGTGGTCTGACTATATAGCTTTATGTTCCAGGACATTCAGAACTATCAATTTATTCTTTCCCAAAGATATATGGGTTGGGAAATGGGCAGAAAATTCGAAAAATAAAGGGCGATAACTCAGAATGAAAATTATATTTCTGGAATCGGATGGTCTTCAGGTATCCAAAAATGTAGGTCAAATTTGAAAATTTTGAAAAATAACAAAAATTGTCTTTTAAACAAAATTGTTCATTTTTCGAAGGCTAGAAATCAGCGACGAAGTTTCGAAATTTTCAACTGCTATCGTCCGAGAAAAGACTCAGGGTTTCTGAAAATGTTATTTGTATGAAAATAGGTACAAAATTGACGAAGCTACGGCCGTTTTTTTAAGTTTATGCACCGCACGAAATTCGGCCACTTCCGGTCTGCGCAGAAGTTTTAAAAATAGTTTATCAAGTAGCCACCACATGGTTTCCCAATAGAAAATTAGGTCCCATATCGGTATCTGTTACAGGCATTGAGAAATAGGCTCTACCAAAAAAAAAAAATAATAATAACTAGAACTGCGAAGCAGTAATGACGGGTTTCACCGGTGCCACGTTACCCTTGAACTTATGTCACTTCCGGTACCAATGAAACCGTTAAACAGGTTTCCACATAAGCATTGCACACATGAAATAAAATGGACGCAGAAACAACCAAATCCAGCAATCAATTCATTTGCTACATGTCAGTGATCCTGTCAAAATTACATTACTTCCGGTGATAATGAAAATGTTAAATTGGTTTATGAAATCAGAAATAGCATCATCACATGGTGAAAATTTTATGTAAATCCTATAATAATTGCCACCTTTATAGACCAAAAACCTTGAAAAATGACTTGTAGAAAATCGCCTATTTCTCTGCAACCGTACAAGTTAGAAACCATTTTGAGGTATCTGTATGATCGAATGAGTTCATTCTATTTGTTGATTGAAATCAAATATCATAATTTTAAAAACATTACAAATCTGATTCATTTGAATAAAATATCTGTTTTGAAGGCTAAAAATACAGTTTTTGCCAAAATGACGTTACTTCCGGTGATAATGAAAATCTTAAATTACTTGTATGAAATCGTAAATGGCATTATGTATCACACAGTGAAAATTTCATGAAAATCGAATAATAATTGACACTTTTATTGACAAAAAACCTTAAAAAGTGACCTGTTGAAAATTGCCTATTTCTCCGCAACTGAACATATTACAAATTAATTTTCAAATACATTCTCTCCGTATAGATTATTGCTACGAGTTTATGAAAGTTACGAAGTAATATTTTAAAATATGAAAACGCTGGATGGGTTGTAAATAGCTTAATTTTACACCTTTTTTCACCTTTTAATCGAAATAGCCCGAAAACGGAATCGAAATTAAAAAAACTGGTCCCAACATTTTGTGCGCCTTTAAAGGGCGCACAATTTCAGTTATACCAGATTTGAAAAAAATAATATTTGCTTTCGAAAAATGGTACCCAACTGTCAAAATTGTAGTTTTTTGTCAATTTACGCCACTTCCGGTGCCGACAGATAACACTATTGGTAACCAAAAAAATGACAATTGAGACAACGGAGCATATGAACTTTGTTTTATACAAATCGAACAATAAATAATTAATCTAGGACTGAAAAACTGAATTAGCCAATGGGGGCCAAGGAAAATTACCGAGACAAAATTTTTTCACGACTAAAAAATATTCATAAATAAAAAAGTTTTTTGTAAAAATTTAAATTTTCTAAATTTAGCGCCTAATATCTGCGAAGATTTGCCGAAAATCAAAAGTAGCGTAGCTATGTGCCCCGTCTCCGGCTATGCCAAAATGCATCGAAAGTTAAAATCCAATGATTATTGTTAAAATTACTGCAATATTTCTAAAAACGATAGCTTCGGTGATTTCGGACATTTCGCATTGTCGCAGAACGTTCAAAATAGCTTTATCCTCTAAGTCACACCCACTTTTCCGATAAAACCGAAGAAATCGTAACGATCCGACAATCAGTTGCTGAGATCTACTCAAAACAAAAGAAGAATAATAATAATAAGAATAATAATTTTAACAAAAACAATAGTGTTTCACACAAGCTACGCAGTGTGAAACCCTAATAATAATTTTAACAACTAGAACTGCGAAGCAGTAATGACGGGTTTCACCGGTGCCACGTTACCCTTGAACTTATGTCACTTCCGGTACCAATGAAACCGTTAAACAGGTTTCCACATAAGCATTGCACACATGAAATAAAATGGACGCAGAAACAACCAAATCCAGCAATCAATTCATTTGCTACATGTCAGTGATCCTGTCAAAATTACATTACTTCCGGTGATAATGAAAATGTTAAATTGGTTTATGAAATCAGAAATAGCATCATCACATGGTGAAAATTTTATGTAAATCCTATAATAATTGCCACCTTTATAGACCAAAAACCTTGAAAAATGAGTTGTAGAAAATCGCCTATTTCTCTGCAACCGTACAAGTTAGAAACCATTGTGAGGTATCTGTATGATCGAATGAGTTCATTCTGTTTGTTGATTGGAATCAAATATCATAATTTTAAAAACATTACAAATCTGATTCATTTGAATAAAATATCTGTTTTGAAGGCTAAAAATACAGTTTTTCCCAAAATGACGTTACTTCCGGTGATAATGAAAATCTTAAATTACTTGTATGAAATCGTAAATGGCATTATGTATCACACAGTGAAAATTTCATGAAAATCGAATAATAATTGACACTTTTATTGACAAAAAACCTTAAAAAGT
Organism: Patella vulgata; assembly: GCF_932274485.2. Classification (NCBI taxonomy): domain Eukaryota; kingdom Metazoa; phylum Mollusca; class Gastropoda; family Patellidae; genus Patella; species Patella vulgata. The sequence goes on from NC_065882.2 coordinate 33,419,317, forward strand.
GACCTGTTGAAAATTGCCTATTTCTCCGCAACTGAACAAGTTAGAAACCATTTTGTGATATCTATATGATCGTAAGGGTTCATTGTATTAGTTGATTTGAATCAAATATCAAAATTTTAAACAAATAACAAATATGACTCATTTGAATAAATTACTGGTTTCGAAGGCTATAAATACAATTTTTGCCCAAATTACGTCATTTCCAGTGATATTGAAAATGTTAAATTGGTTTGACCTAGTTAAAATTGACATTACACATCAAATGGTGTCACTTTTATGAAAATCGAATAATAATTGACTCTTTTACAGGCAAACTAGCGTAAAAAGTGACTCATGCATAATTGCCCATTTCTCGGCAACTGCGCATATTACAAATTAATTTTCAAATACATTCTCTCCGTATAGATTATTGCTACGAGTTTATGAAAGTTACGAAGTAATATTTTAAAATATGAAAACGCTGGATGGGTTGTAAATAGCTTAATTTTACACCTTTTTTCACCTTTTAATCGAAATAGCCCGAAAACGGAATCGAAATTAAAAAAACTGGTCCCAACATTTTGTGCGCCTTTAAAGGGCGCACAATTTCAGTTATACCAGATTTGAAAAAAATAATATTTGCTTTCGAAAAATGGTACCCAACTGTCAAAATTGTAGTTTTTTGTCAATTTACGCCACTTCCGGTGCCGACAGATAACACTATTGGTAACCAAAAAAATGACAATTGAGACAACGGAGCATATGAACTTTGTTTTATACAAATCGAACAATAAATAATTAATCTAGGACTGAAAAACTGAATTAGCCAATGGGGGCCAAGGAAAATTACCGAGACAAAAAATTTTCACATTTTTGCCCAAGTCGAGGACTCGTTATATTTGTGTAAAACACGACTAAAAAATATTCATAAATAAAAAAGTTTTTTGTAAAAATTTAAATTTTCTAAATTTAGCGCCTAATATCTGCGAAGATTTGCCGAAAATCAAAAATCAAAAGTAGCGTAGCTATGTGCCCCGTCTCCGGCTATGCCAAAATGCATCGAAAGTTAAAATCCAATGATTATTATTAAAAATACTGCAATATTTCTAAAAAAACGATAGCTTCGGTGATTTCGGACATTTCGCATTGTCGCAGAACGTTCAAAATAGCTTTATCCTCTAAGTCACACCCACTTTTCAGATAAAACCGAAGAAATCGTAACGATCCGACAGTCAGTTGCTGAGATCTACTCAAAACAAAAGAAGAATAATAATAATAAGAATAATAATTTTAACAAAAACAATAGTGTTTCACACAAGCTACGCAGTGTGAAACCCTAAAAACAATAGTGTTTCACACAAGCTACGCAGTGTGAAACCCTAATAAATAATAATAATTTTAGTAATCACAATAGGCTTTCAGACAAAAGTCTGAAAGCCTAATAATAATTTTAGTAAAAACAATAGTCTTTCAGACAAAAGTCTGAAAGCCTAATGAATCGTTTCTTCCATATCTCGGTCTTGTCCCCAGTCTGCTATGAATATCAGTGAATTGAAATTTTGGTGGTCGACCCTTATACAAATTCAGTACTCTAATGATCCCATGATGTCATACTAGCTGTGCTGTAAAGGGAAGTTTTCGACGAAATTTAGGGAATGGGCTACTGCATGTAGAACACCAGTGATTGAAAAAATTAATTGTGGTCTGCATCAAAATATATTGGATAATTAACCACCTAAAAAAAACAAAACTGCTGGTTAGGCATGGGTAAGGGAACTTTTCGTGAAACACTGACAACAGTCTAAAACATCTTCTGTACGTTGAAGATTAGGGGGTTGTGGGTTTGGAGACTACGCGACTTGATGCAAGTACAGACCCTTGTTATTTCACGTGTGTAATAGCTGCTGAAGTGCTGCTTTCTGGGTTTTGTAGCTTATTCCGATGAAAACTCAGAAATATCGTTAAAATTGTACTTTTAATAAACGAGTGTCCAAAACTGGCTAACGGTCACAATAACGAGATAGGTATCGCTAGGGCGAGCCGGTCACCAGATAAAGTTACAGTAGAATATAGAACATATATACAAGCTTAGGATTAAAATAATTATATAATAATATTTGATCAGAGATATTAAATTGTACATAGGAAACAGATGTTTAAATACAGAAGAATATATCGACATAGTAAGAACGCGTGTTAACTATAATAACGTAATATATATCGTTACATTAAGTATAAACCCAAACAGTTAAAAGACAAGAAACATTAAAGAAATATCAATTCGGACATTGGTCAATTGCTATTTTGACTAGAATTAAATAGTAATAAAATATATAGAAAGACACACTATAACAACATCCTGTCGCCACGAAAAACGCTTTTCTCCGTAAAAGCAAACAATAAATCACACACAGTAGGTGTTTCAATTGACTAGAGACTAATTCAATTAATAAGATAAAACCTACAAAATATGGTAGACTAAACATAACACTAAGGAATGAACAATTTAGATTTTGAGGACAACCAATAACCCATTCTATTTTATATAGAAAATGGTGAACTTAATAGGTACACATAAATGATATATTAATGCAACACTTCATATAATCCCAATAGGTAGGACATAATGACAGAGATATAACAGGGATAAATTCACTATTGGATCTAGAGGTTAGCGAGTTGTGGTCTAAGGTGTCCATCCAAATGTAAAAGACTTGAAATGATATAAATGGTCCAAAAAGAGCCTGAAACTTTGAAAAAAAATTGAAAAATCGTTGAATTAATGAAAATGCTCTTCTATTTTTCTTTTTATTCAAAATTGTTCAATGGATGTTTCTGAATCTTCTGGTACAGGAAGTTAAAGGCCAACGCCACGTTTTAAAACTATCCCGAAATTGATACGTAAACCGGAAGTAGTTGATACGATATCCGATATTTTGAAAAAATGCGTAAAAATAAAGATTTATGCCAAAAACGCGATTTCTCCGTTGGATATTACCAGATCAAAAGAGCTAAAGTATCATTCGATAGCTCAGTGAATGGACTTTCGTATGCTTTCTTCGGGTCTGTTACCTGAAAGCCGATTCAGTACTGCCATGCAGGTCTAGTTAGGCTTTCAGACTTTTGTCTGAAAGCCTATTGGGATTACTAAAATTATTATTAAGCTTTCATATTTCATATGAAAGCTTATTGTTTTTGTTAAGATTATGATTATTATTATTATTATTATTATTAAGATTTCATATGAAAGCTTATTGTTTTTGTTAAGATTATTATTATTATTATTATTTTTTTTTTTTTTTTTTTTTTGTGTACTTTCTACAAATCGGATTTCTCAGAATCTAACCATGGGATCTTCCTGAAACTTTGACCTACCGCCCCCCCCCCCCCCATAAAAAAATTGGGTGGCAGCTTTTGATCAAATATATTTTCAAAACGTTTTACGAATCCGAAATCACCGAATTTTACGAACGAAGAAATTGACCTACATACCAGTAACTCTGTGACTATGTGACCTATTTTACTAATTCTTTTTTCTTTGAGTACCTTAAAATATTTACTTGAAATCTGCTATTTCCGATTTTCGAATTGGTCGTGGCTTAAAGAATCTGTCTCCTATTACCGAAATTAATACATTTCAGGATAGCCTGGCTCATGGTCGAATGTTTGGTATTTGAAAATTTCAAAAATTCGAATTTCACCTTTGATGTTTTCCGTGCCGACAAGGTTGCTTTGAGTTTAGCTGGTTTGGACTTCGCGCATGCGCTACGCTGGAACCAAAGGTACCATGAGTACCAAATTCCGTTTTTAAACGGCTTGATCCGTTTTTCTGAAACTTCTGGAACGGAAAGTCATTCCGATTACAGCAATCCAGATCTCAGTTATTTCCCTTTAATTTTCAGATTATTTTGTTGCCCGGGTGCAATGTTTCTCACTATATTTAGACTTGTAACTTCGCGACTTTTTCACCGATTTTGATAATTATTTTTTGTTCTTTTTTCTTTTAAGATACTTGATATAATCCATGTCACGTGACGATGAATATGAAAGCTTTCATATCTGCATGGGACAGTAGCAGATCCAGTTATTATTATTATTATTAATTTTTTTTTTGGTGTACTTTCTGCAAATCGGATTTCTCAGAATCTAACCATGGGATCTTTCTGAAACTTTGACCTACCCCCCACCCCCCCCAAAAAAAATTGGGTGGCAGCTTTTGATTAAATATATTTTCAAAACGTTTTACGCATCCGAAATCAACGAATTTTACGAACGAAGATATTGACCTACATACCAATAACTGTGTGACTATGTGACCTATTTTACTAATTCTTTTTTCTTTGAGTACCTTGAAATATTTACTTGATATCTGCTATTTTCGAATTTCGAAAATAACGTCATTGACATTTCGTCCCGGAAGTAAAACAGAATTGACAACTTCTTTAATATTGGTATGACTTTCATGAAATTAGGAATGTATGTAGATCTCATTGACCCAACTTCAACGATACCATTAAAAATGCCCTTGGAGAAATTAAGGATTAAAGTTTTCAAAAAAATCGACTAAATATAGGTCAGATTGCCTTGAATATTTTTTTTGTCCCCCGCCTTTCGAAGAAAGCAGGGGACTATTAAAATGGGTTCGTCCGTCTGTCTGTCCGTCTGTCTGTCCGTCACACTTTTTGGGACACAATAACTCTCTTCCTAATTGAGCTAGAATGTTCAAACTTGGTGTATGTGTTTATTAGGTCAATGCCTTGATGGAGTTCGAAGATGAGCATTTTCCGCTTAGGGTAAGCAGAGATAAGCAATTTGATTGGTTGATGCTTTGGGACACGATAACTCTCTTCCTAATTGGGCTAGAATGTTCAAACTTGGTGTATGTGTTGATTAGGTCAATGCCTTGATGGAGTTCGAAGATGAGCATTTTCCGCTTAGGGTAAGCAGAGATAAGCAATTTGATTGGTTGATGCTTTGGGACACGATAACTTTTAATTGAGCTAGAATGTTCAAACTTGGTGTATGTGTTTATTAGGTCAATGCCTTGATGGAGTTCGAAGATGAGCATTTTCCGCTTAGGGTAAGCAGAGATAAGCAATTTGATTGGTTGATACTTTGGGGCACGATAACTCTCTGCCTAATTGAGCTAGAATGTTCAAACTTGGTGTATGTGTTGATTAGGTCAATGCCTTGATGGAGTTCGAAGATGAGCATTTTCCGCTTAGGGTAAGCAGAGATAAGCAATTTGATTGGTTGATGCTTTGGGACACGATAACTTTAGTTCTAATTAAGTGAGATTGATGAAACTTGGTGTATAGTTTCATTACATCAATACCTTGACTAAGTTCAATCATGAGCATTTTCTACTCAGGCTAAGCAGAGCGATAAGCAATTTGATTGGTCGAGACATTGGAACACAATAATTCACATTCTAATTGATGTAGAATGTTCAAACTTGGTGTAGGCTTTCATTAGGTGAATGCCTTGATGGAGTTCAATGATGAACATTGTATGCTTACGGTAAGCAGAGATAAGCAATCTGATTGGTTGATGCTTTGGGGCATGATAACTTTGAGAGAGATGAAACTCCGAATATAGATTCATTATATCATTACCTTGACTAAGTTCGATGGTGAAAATTTTCTGCTAAGGCTAAGGAGCAATAAGCAATTTAATTGATTGGTCAAGACTTTGGAACATAATAACTCTGCTTTTAATTGAGGTAGAATGTTTAAACTTGATGTAGATGTTCATTAGGTGAATGTCTTGACTAAGTTCAATGATTAACATTTCGAGCTGAAGCCAAGCAGAGCTTATCAGTTTCATAATCTTGATTCTATTTGATAGACAGTGATGAAACTTAGTCTATAGTTTAACTGTTCGATACTTTTGAAAAAAATAAATGTTCTATTAATTAATACGTGTCATCTAATTATTTTGCTATTTCGGCGGGGGACATCAGCCTCACTGTTGGCTTGTTTTCTTTACTAGCTACGACACTTCTGATTCGTTCACAGAAAATGGAGTTTGTAGCCCATTCCGGAAGTGCCACCATCTTGAAATGTGAAATGTCGCTAAGGCTTTTTTGATATTTTACTTACAGACAAAGGGATTATATTTTCCGAATCCTTGAAGACGCCATTTTGAAAAATAGTGAAAAATCCACATTAATGGGCTTGAAAGCATCCACAATTGGTCGTGGCTTAAAGAATCTGTCTCCTATTACCGAAATTAATACATTTCAGGATAGCCTGGCTCATGGTCGAATGTTTGGTATTTGAATATTTCAAAAATTCGAATTTCGCCTTTGATGTTTTCCGTGCCGACAAGGTTGCTTTGAGTTTAGCTGGTTTTGACTTCGCGCATGCGCTACGCTGGAACCAAAGGTACCATAAGTAGCAAATTCCGGCGAGGAACTTTTCACGTTGGTACCTAGGTACCCTAAAAATTTCAAGGTGATACCTGCATTCGTTCAAGTCGTTTGTTCTTGGCACGGCTCCAGGTTGGGGTTTTTTCTAAGTCAATTTACGGCTTCCATAAGGGGAAAATGGTGGAATTTCGCCATGACACCGACACCGATTGTCCGAAAACCATGAAATTTGGACACAATACGCCCATTACCACCCCGGACTTTGTGCCTTGCTCCCGTTTTGATCCGATTAAAAAAAGAGTTTTAGCAAAAAAAAAAACAGGTTTTCGGTCAACTGATGGTGTCCATTTGGAATTGAATAATCCACAATACGCCCATTACCACCCCGGACTTTGTGCTTTGCTCCCGTTTTGATCCGATTAAAAAAAAGAGTTTTAGCAAAAGAAAAAACAGGTTTTCGGTCAACGGATGGTCTCCATTTGGAATTGAATAACAGTGAAAAATCCACTTGAACAGACGTGAAAATAAACACAATAGGCCGTATTATGTTCAATGCGTCTATTATTTCTGAAATTAATTTATTTCAGGATAGCTCGGGATCAAGATCGACTTTTTAGTGTTTGAAAATTTTCAAAATTTCGTATTTCGCCTTTGAAAGTTGTTTGCAGGACAATTTAATTTTAATTTTCAAAATTTACAAATGAAACCTAAATATTTGAACAGCTAAGGTCAATCTGATTCAAAAAATGTTAGTTCCGTTCAAAGTTATTTCATTTATTTTTTTGATATTTTCCTGCCCCTTTTTAGTTGTTTCCCGCCATTTACGTTTCATGTTCTCATCCGTCCCGTTTTTAAACGGCTTGATCCATTTTTCTGAAACTTCTGGAACGTAATGTCATTCCGATTACAGCAATCCAAGTCTCAGTTATTTCCCTTTAGTTTTCAGATTATTTTGTTGCCCGGGTGCAATGTTTCTCACTATATTTAGACTTGTAACTTCGCGACTTTTTCACCGATTTTGATAATTATTTTTTGTTGTTCTTTTTTCTTTTAAAATACTTGATATAATGTCACGTGACGATGAAATTTCTCAGTGCCTGTAACAGATACCGATATGGGACCTAATTTTCTATCTGGAAACCGTTGTGTGGCTACTTGATAAACTATTTTTGAAACTTCTGCGCAGACCGGAAGTGGCCGAATTTCGTGCGGTGCATAAAAATTAAAAAACGGCCGTAGCTTCGTCAATTCTGTACCCATTTTCATTCAAATGACATTTTCAGAAACCCCGAGTCTTTTCTTGGACGATAGCAGTTTGAAATTTCGAAACTTCGTCACTGACTTCTAGCGTTCGAAAAATGAAAAATGTTGTTTAAGAGACAATTTTTGTTATTTTTCAAATTTGACCTACATTTTTGTATACCTGAAGACCATCCGATTCCAGAAATATAAGTTTCATTCCGAGTTATCGCCCTTTATTTTTCGATTTTTTTCGAATTTTCTGCCCATTTCCAAACCCTTATATTTTTGGGAAAGGATAAATCGATATTTCTGAAAGTCCTGGAACATAAAGCTATATAGTCAGACCGCTGGATAAAGAAATTTCAACAACGGTCCGGAAACCGAAAGTAGTCGAAATAATGCTCAATATTTTGAAAAAAACGCAAAAAATGGGTGCTTTTGGGAAAAACGAGATTTCTCCGTCCAATTTCATGAAACCATCCAATTAGAATTTGAAATGCCTGGAATAGGATAAAAAAAGGGACTGAAAATTGAAAAAAGTCGAAAAATCGTGAACTTTTGGAAAATGCTTTATTCTTAGTTTACTTTAACAGATTTTCAAAAAAAAGTATAAATTGAAAAAAACTGACCTAATAGCGATCCTAAACATGTATAATATGTAGTCAGTTATTGAAATTTAATTTTCGATATTTTGACATTTTTGCATTTTTGGCACTTCTGACCATAGGATTTCTCAGGGTGATTTTATCTGATCGGTTAATTTAGTATATCATTATAAAGCCCTGTCCCCATTCAAGTTCCAAAACCGGATGTTAAAACTACCCGACAATGATTCGTATACCGGAAGTAGTTTAAAAAACGAAAAAAAAGGTAAAAAAGTGGCGCTCTTGTTAAAAACTCGAATTCTCCGTCAGATATTAGCGGACCAAAACAATTAAAGTGTCCTCGGATAGTCCCATGAATAGATTATCTTATGACATCTAAATGATACGAATTCGATGGTTAGGAAATAAATTATGATACGCGGAAAATCTAGTATTTTCTGTTTTGGTGCATTCTGGGACGCCTTTTTCTCGAAAACGACGCCAACGATTTTTCTGAACTTTTTTTTAATCAGAGAACTATCGGTGATCTAGGGTGTGAATCCAAAAATAAAAGCATTGAAATAATATAGGTGGTCCAAAAATGGCCTTAATCTTTGAAAAAAGTTGATAAATCGTTAAATTATTGAAAATGCTCTTTTATTTATCTTTTTTTCGAAAACTACTCAATGGATGTTTCTGACATTTCTGGCACAGGAAGTTAAGTATCTATACAACTTGTTAAAGCTATCCCAACAATGATCCAAAACCCGGAAGTAGTCGAAAAAATATCCGATATTTTGAAATAAATGCAAAAAAATGAAGATTTTTGCCAAAAACGTGATTTCTCCGTTGGATATTACCAGATCAAAAGAGCTAAAGTATCGTTCGAAAGCGCAGTGAATGGACTTCCGTATGCTTTCTTCGGGTCTGTTGTCTGAAAGCTGATTCAGCACTGCCATGCAGGTCTAGTTATTATTATTATTATTATAATTGTGAAGTTACCGTAGGTCAGACATGGCAACGCCCTTAAGGTCATGAGACAAACAAGCAAAACAAATTTCAATGATTTCTGAAAATTACTTAGTTGGGTTGTTACTCATCAGATTTTAGTGTGTTGTAAATGTATTCATTACTGACAAAAGAAAAAATATGCGACAACTCTTGTCGACTGTCGGACAACTTAGCTGCTGTGGTGTATGTTTCGTTGCCTGGCAACCTTTTTATTTCTGTAACAGTTTTATATCGAAAAAAACGAAATATCTCGCCAGCTCTAAACAGAATAAATATGCCACTGCTCGGACGATTTAGCTGCTGTGGCGTATGTTTCATTGCTTATCAATACCCCCAAACTTAAAGTGTGTAATATCTTGTCCTCAACTGTTTCCATCTGTGCATCTCCATTAAACATTAATTTTAGATTTTTTTTTTTTTCCAGAGTAAAAGGGAAAAGGACATTGTCTTCAATATGGAAAGTGTGAATATACCAATTCTAACAACTGGCAAACAAGACAGCCAGGGAAGCCATGTGACATCTTCATGTAATTATTTTATTAGCTTCTATTTCTTTACCAGCACCCAAGTGGATCTATCTGACTGAAGTTTTTTTGTCTTCCCCCCTTTCGAAGAAAGCACAGGACTATTAAAATGGGTCTGTCACACTTTTTTTGATGCAATAACTCTTTCTAATTTAGCTAGAATATATAAACCTGGTTTAGGTGTTTATTTAGTGAATGCCTTGATGGGGTTCGGAGATAAGCATTTTCTGCGTAGGCTAAGCAAAGACAAGCCAACAGTGAGGCTGATGTCCCCTGCCAAAATCCCAGAATAAACAGATGACACATCAATTAATAGCACATTTATTTTTTTCAAAAGTATCAAGCAATCAAACTAATTATTAACTATACACTAAGTTTCATCACGCTCTATCAGATAGAATTAAAGTTATCTTGTCCCAAAGCATCGACCAATGAAATTACTGAGCTCTGCTTAGCTTTAGCTCGAAATGTTAATCATTGAACTCAGTGAAGACATTCACCTAATGAACATCTACATCAAGTTGAAACATTCTACCTTAATTAAAAGCAGAGTTGTTATGTTCCAAAGTGTTGACAATCAAATTGCTTATCGCTGCTTAGCCTAAGCAGAAAATTCTTGGTCAAGGTAATGATATGATGAATCCATACTTGGAGTTTAATCACTCTCAAGATATCATGGCCCAAAGCATCAACCAATCATATTGCTTATCTCTGCTTAACGTAAGCAGACAATGTTTATCATCGAACTCCATCAAGGCATTCACCTAATGAACACCTACACCAAGTTTGAACATTCTACTACCTCAATTAGGAGAGTTATTGTGTTCCAAAGTCTCGACCAATCAAATTGCTTATCGCTCTGCTTATTCTGAACAGAAAATGCTCATTATGGAAGGTATTGATTTAATGAATAGGGCTGTGTCGATACAGCTTATTTTGGATACGACACTGATACGCGATACGTATCACGATATGGTGACATCACGAATTATGCCCAAAATAGTCTAAAACTACAGTATTATTATTAAGATTAATATTATTATTATTTTTTTTTTTTATGTGTTTTGTCCACAAATCGGATTTTTCAGAATCTAACCATAGGATCTTTCTGAAACTTTTACCTATCCCCCCCAAAATGGGTGGTGGCTGTTGATTAGATATATTTTCGAAGGTTTTTCGAATCCGAAATCACCTAATTTTGCGAACAAATGCATTTGACCTACATTGCTGTACCTTTGTGACTATTTGACCTATTTTACTAATTCTTTTTTCTTTGAGTACCTTGAAACATTTACTTTAAATCCGCAATTTTGGATTTTCGAATTTCGAAAATTGGTCGATGTGATTTAGAACCGGAAGTTGAGACCAACTTTACAACTTCTTTAATAGTTGCGCGACTTTCATGAAATTTTTGGGGATCACGTGGCTAAGTGGGTAAGACGCTAGCTCGCTAGCCTGGAGGTCGGGTGTTCGATCCCTGCATTGGCCGAGAAAGTTCATCCAGATTTTCCGGCGTGGTTCTCCCTTGTCAGTGATGCAGGACGGAGGGGCTGACAAGGAAAGCTGTCTAGTCGTTCGGATGGGACGAAAAACCGAGGTCCCGTGTACACATTGGCGTGCACGTAAAAGATCCCTTGGCAGTTGGAATTCGATATAAGAGTAGGCCGTAGTGCCGCTGTCCGGGCAAAATTTCCCTCATAGCACACTGTATGGCGTATGCCCGTCTTCATTAGCCCAGGTTAGGAGCAGAACAGTAGGACGTTAAACTCCATTTCATTTCATTTCATTTCATGAAATTTAGTATGTAAGTAGATCTTACAGATGCGACTTAAAAGACGTCATTAGAATTTTTCTAAATGATCTCCCCTTGATGAAATTGAGTATCAAAGTTTTCAACAAAAAAAACCCGACGAAATATAGGTCAGATTGCCTTGAATTTTTTTTTTCTGTACTAGCTAAGAAAGGACTGATGTGTACAGAAAATATGAAGTCTGCCGATTGAACTGGAAGGAGCAACCATCTTGAAACGTGAAAAATCCATAAGGCTTTTGCAGTATTTTACTACAGACATGGGAGTTAATTTTCTGAATCCTTGAAGGAATGCCTAAAAATCTATCGGATCTGAATTTTGATATCGGTCAACTGATGGTCACCATTTTGAACTGAATATTAGAAAAAGTGAAAAATCGACGATAATGTACATGAAAATAAAAACAATAGGCCGTAGTTTGGAGAATACGTCTCCTATTTCCAAAATGAATACATTTCTGGATAGCCTGGATCAGGGTCGAATTTATGGTATTTGAAAATGTCACAATTTCAAATTTTGCCTCTGACGTTTTTCATGCCGACAAAGTTGTTTACGAGTGAAAAATCGCATTAACTTCGCGAGTTTTTGACTGATTTTAATGATTTTTATACATCCACATTATGAATGTGGACATATATTGCCGTCGCCCCTGTCTGTATGTGTGTGTGTGTCTGTGTGTCGCCTACAGGCCACAATTCTTAAGTGATCATCTTCACACTATATATACTTATTCCTTATACCCTAAGGATGATCCCTATTGTTTTTGGTGCATGCCCGACCCCCAGGGGAAGAGCCACGCCCATTTTTTGTATTTCTTTGTCATCTACAGGCCTCATTTCTTAACGTATCATATTGAAACTTTAAATACTTATTCTTTGTACCCTAAGGAACATCCCTATCGTTTGGGGTGCATGCCCAACCCCCAGGGGCAGAGCCTCGCCCATTTTCTTTTTGTGTCTTTGTGTCGCCTACAGGCCACATTTCGTAAGTGATCATCTTGAAACTTTACATACTTATTCCTTATACCCTATGGATATCCCTATTATTTTTGGTGCGTGCCCAATATCCAGGGGCAGAGCCACGCCCATTTATTGTATTTGTTTGTTTGTCGTCTACAGGCCGCATTTCTTAACGTATTATATTGATACTTATTCTTTGTACCCTAAGGAACACCCCTATCGTTTGGGGTGCATGCCCAACCACCAGGCACAGAGCCGCGCCCATTTTCTTTTTGTGTGTCTGTGTGTCGCCTACAGGCCACAAAAGCCCACAATTCTTAATCAATCGTCTTGAAAAAATTTCGTATGAATTCCTTATACCCTAAGGATGATCCCTATTGTTTTTGTTACATGCCCGACCCCCTGAGACAGAGCCACGCCCATTTCTTGTATTTTTTTTGTTTGTCATCTACAGGCCGCGATGTTTAACAGATCATTTTGAAACTTCGCATACCTATTCGTTATACCCTAAGGATGCCCCCAATTGTTTTTTGGTGATTGCCCAACCCCCAGGGGCAGAGCCACACCCATTTTTCGTTGTGTCCAGTGTTTAAAATTCGTCAAGAAAAGTTGTAAGCCAACAGGACCCGCTGGTAGACGCCATTCATGAAAGTTGTAGGTCCTAACATTAACTTGTGGGCCCAATAAATATTAACAAAACACACGTACACTACCCCACCTCACCCAAAATTCCTTGAACTTCTAAGTTCCGTAGGTGTCTTCTACAGACATTTGGGACAGGTTTAAAAGTTAAGATATGTATTCAAATTGAGATTACTAAAATTATTAGGCTTTCAGACGAAACTATTGAGATTACTAAAATTATTATTATTATTATTATTTACCGCGGGAGCCTATTTCTCCATGATCAGAAACACATATCGATCTGGAACCAAATTTTCTATCGGGAAACCATGTGGTGGTTACTTGATAAAGTATTTTTGAAACTTCTGCGCAGACCGGAAGTGGCCGAATTTTGAACGGTAGCAATAAATCAAAAAGCGGCCGTGGTTTCGCCAATTCTTTACCTATTTTAAAACAATTCACATTTTTGGAAACCCTGAATCTTTTCCGAGACAATGGCTATCTCACATTTTTGAATTTCGAACATTCATCTATGGCTTTTGTCGTTCGAAATTTGAAAATTTAAATTTTTACAAAAAACTTTTTTATTTATGAATATTTTTTAGTCGTGTTTTACACAAAATTAACGAGTCATCTGACTTGGGCAAAAATGTGATTTTTTTTGTCTCAGTAATTTTCCTTGGCCGCCATTGGCTAATTCAGTTTTTCAGTCCTAGATTAATTATTTATTGCTCGATTTGTATAAAACAAAGTTCACATACTCCATTGTCTCAATTGTCATTTTTTTTGTTACCAATAGAGTTATCTGTCCGCACCGGAAGTGGCTTAATTTTACCAAAAACTACAATTTTGACAGTAAGGTACCATTTTTCGAAAGCAAATATTATTTTTTAAAAAACTGATATAACTAAAAGAGTGTGCCCTTTAAAGGCGCACAAAATGTTGGGAACAGTTTTTTTAATTTCGATTTCATTTTCGAGCAAATTCGATTAAGAGGTGAAAAAAGGTGTAAAATTGACCTATTTACAACCCATTCAGGCTTTTCAGATTTTCAGATATTTCTACGTAACTTTTATAAACTTTTAGCTATAATCTATACGAAGAAAATTTATGTTAAAATTAGTTTGTAATATACTATTCAAGACAAGTAGGGGATATTTGATTTTGGGGGCATAATACTAAAATATGCAAATGACATTTCCAGTTACATGTGACGCCCAAACGCACCAATAGCTACCGCATGGAATGCAGGTGATGCTTGGGATCATCATGGGGGTCCAACCCAAGATTTGCACGACTCTGACTTTGAATGTTACAGTCATTGTGGCATTGAATTCCAGGGTGGAAACATCAGTTTAATTGTTTTAGTGACCAGAAAACAAATTTTGATATGCGTCGGCTTACCCAAAATGAAAGGTTACGTGCCCTTGGCATGCTACAGATCGGCACAACACAGGCGGTTGTGGCGCGGACGATGAATGTTTCTCAGTCTGTCATAAGCAGGCTATGGTCCAGATACCGTGATACACAATCTGTACAGGACAGACCACGCTCAGGTCGACCAAGGGCGACAACTCAAGCCCAGGATCGATTTATCCGTACCTTGGCCTTGAGAAATCGTGTCATCACAGCAAATCAGATCAGCGCTCGTCTTCAAACAGACACTGGTGTGAGAGTGAGTGGCCAGACGATTCGGAATCGACTGCATAGGGGTCACCTTCGCGCCCGACGTCCTCGCGTGATCCCTTGTTTGAGAGATCATCACATTCAGGCAAGACGTCGTTGGTGTAGGGATCGTCAACACTGGGATAATCGACGCTGGAGCAATGTGATGTTTTCAGATGAGTCAAGGTTCACTGTTGATTTTTTGGACAGACGTAGGAGGGTGTGGCGTCGTCAAAACGAGCGCTTCCAAGACGATAACGTCATCAGACATGATCGATTTGGGGGTGGTTCTGTTATGGTGTGGGGAGGCATCACTGTTGCTGGAAGAACGGCTTTACATGTTGTTGCAGGGCGTGTTACAGGCCAGTACTACCGGGACAACATCTTGGCAGTCCATGTTGTGCCGTTCGCACAGGTTACCTCCAACAACAGAACATCACCACATTACCTTGGCCAGCACTGAATCCCGACCTCTCCCCCATCGAGCATGTCTGGGACATGCTTGGACAGAGGTTACGTCAACGTCAACAACGTCCTGCCAATGTCCAAGAACTTGCTGCTGCGTTGCAACAGGAATGGGACAATCTGGACCAAAATGACCTTAGACGTCTCATTAGGAGTATACCACTTCGGATCAATGCTTGTTTGGCAAACAGAGGAGGATTTACCCGTTACTGACTTGGTTGTGATGCTGTGGTAACTTTGCTGTTTGACCCCGGGTATCATTTTACCCTTATAATGGTCAGTCTGTGCCTTACTTAGTCTAACGATCATTTGGAATAAATCGATGAATGTGAACTTCATTTCATTTTGTCATTTGTTTCTTCGTCAGTTTCATTAGGTGACTTTAATAACACTTATATAAAACCATTGTACAACAGTTCCAAATTTCAGGAGTAGCAGAACAAAGGGGTCGAAAATTGAACACTACACCTTTCATTGTTAAGCGAAACATAAGAGGGGATACAATCTGTACGTTTTGTCAACGTATAGAGCCAATTCAAGAGTGCTTTTATCAGTGATGATATTTGAAGTAAAATTATTTCAACTATGAGTGTTTTCTTCTATCCAAAATATGGGTATAATGACCCTGTAACAGAAATAGTTGATAGCTGTGTGTAATACTTAGACTTTGAATTAATATTGTTGCTTCTGTGTCAAAATTATCTTATACCGGTAATCATCTGGACAGAAATCGACGGCTCACGCTGTTTATAAGAAAGTCTAATTTATTAAATGGTTGTAGTAGTATCGTACATAGGTATGGAATATTTCACCTGTGTTTAAAGGTATGACGTTGTTTGAGCATGGACTCTATCTGTAATTAATATTAAATTTTTATTAGTGACGTCAAATTTTTAACGTGCACGAAACCAGAAAATTGGCGATATTTCATTGAATATTCAATCAATTTTTGAACCAGTTACATATTTGAGTAGCTGACATGAAGGCGATTCCGAAGTCCCATGTACACATTCTTGTGACCTTAAAAGATCCCTTGGCGGTTGGAATTCTATATAAAAGAAGACTAGAGCCGCTGTACGAGCATGTTTAGAGAGATCATTTCGGGACTAACATGTTTTTTTTTTTTTTCATTTCAATAATTCGCTTGCGCGTAGGGGTCTTTATCAGTGGGGGGAAACCGGAGGACCCGGGGAAAACCCACGAGGTTGGACAGGCGACGCTATTCCTTGTCACGTACAAGCGGGGATTCGAAACCACGCCAGTTGACTCAATGACAGGCTTTATGATACAGCACGCACGTGTTAACCATTTGGCCATCCAACAACCCCCCCCCCCCCCCCCCCCGATCTTTCTAACCTGGTGGTCCCGTGTTATATCCCTGCGTGAGCCGAGGTAGTTCATCGGGATTTTACGGAGTAGTTCATCCTTGTCAGTGGTGCAGGACACAGAGGGACTGGCAAGGGACAACGTATAGTCGTTCGGATGGGTCGGAAAACCGAGATCCCGTGTACACATTGGCGTAAAGGTGAAAAATCACTTGGCAATTTGATTCGATATACCACACTAAGTCGTATGGCCGTGTCCATTACCTCAGTCGGAGCAGAACAGTAGGAAGTTCAAAACCATTTCATTTCATTTTTTAATGCAGAAATATGAAATTTCCCATTATCAGGAACAATTAACACCTCAATGCTAACAATAAATACTAATATTTATTCAGCGTAAACAACCAAGTTGAACGTTTCTGTCTGGACTACAGCTGTTGTTGCAAGTCGAATAGTAATGCTGGCCAGCGCTGGCCCATCATATTTACACATGGACTACACAGTGGACACAAGTAGGAGCCATAGACAACTTATGCTATATTCAATGAAGCTTATATTCTGTAATTCTTATTATACTTGACCAATTTACTTGTCCCTATTAAGATATATTGTTGGTGTGATTATTAAAGAACAAATCAAATTAAATGTGTTAATTTTATTAGCTGTAGATAAATACAGAATAATATAATGAAGGCTAAATGTGGGTTACAATTAATAATAATGTATCTTTAAACCAATGACACATTATAAACATAAAAAATATTCTTATAAAACAAAGATAAATAATAACCTTTTTAAACATTTTTTGAATACTTCCGGTGTGGAGATTACTGTCGTGGTAGTTTTAATAACCGGTTTGGGCACTTAAATAACCGTAGGGCCCTGTTATGGTTTATTACATTATCTGATCAGACAAAAATGCACCTGAGAAATACTATGTTCAAAGGTGCCAAAAATGTCAAAATATCGAAAATCAAATTTCAATAACTCAATACATATTATACATCGTTAAAATCGTAATTACATCAGCTATCTGAATATGTAACTTTTTTTTGATAATCTCTTAAAATAAAAAAATAGAGCATTTTCCAAAATTACACGATTTTGCGACTTTTTTCGGTTTTCAGGTCGTTATTTGACCTATTCCAGATATATCAAAGTCTTAAAGGAATGTTTCGTACACAAGACTACCAAAGTGTATCTCGATAGAGAAAGTTTCAGAAAAATTTCAATAACTCAATACATAATCGTTATCTCATAAAATAAGAAAATAATAGAGCATTTTCCAAAATTTCACGATTTTTCGACTTTTTTTCGATATTCAGCCCGTTATTTGACCTATTCAAGATATTTCAAAGTCTTTAAAATGGAATGTATCGTACACAAGACTACCGAGAGGACTCTCGCTAGAGAATGTTTCAGAAAAATCGCTTGAGTAGTTTTCAAGATATGGGCGTCCAAAAACGCTCAAAATCAGACAATACTTGACTTTCAGCGTACCATATTTTGCTGCTTTTTCGTAGTATCCATATGAATTTGGTATCATAAGATAGTCCAATAGATACTTAACTTCCTGTAACAGAGGTGTTAGAGTTAATATTACGTCACTTCCGTTGCCGACAGAAAAATTTCACCGTAACAAAAAAATTACAATTGGGACCACGAAGCATATGAACTTTGCTTTATACAAATCTAACAATAAATAATTTTTCTGGGTACGAAAAACTAAATTAGCCGATGGCGGCTAACGCAAATTACCGAGATATTTTTTTTTCTCATTTCTGCTCAAGTAGGATGATATACTATTCAAAAAAAGTAGGGGATATTTGATTTTTAAGTGTTATTAAAGTCACCTAATGAAACTGACGAAGAAACAAATGACAAAATGATACCCGGGGTCAAACAGCAAAGTTACCACAGCATCACAACCAAGTCAGTAACGGGTAAATCCTCCTCTGTTTGCCAAACAAGCATTGATCCGACGTGGCATACTCCTAATGAGACGTCTAAGGTCATTTTGGTCCAGATTGTCCCATTCCTGTTGCAACGCAGCAGCAAGTTCTTGGACATTGGCAGGACGTTGTTGACGTTGACGTAACCTCTGTCCAAGCATGTCCCAGACATGCTCGATGGGGGAGAGGTCGGGACTCAGTGCTGGCCAAGGTAATGTGGTGATGTTCTGTTGTTGGAGGTAACCTGTAACGATCCTGGCCCTGTGACATCTTGCGTTGTCATCCTGGAAGATGAAACGGCGGCCTTGACGTCGTGCGAACGGCACAACATGGACCTCCAAGATGTTGTCCCGGTAGTACTGGCCTGTAACACGCCCTGCAACAACATGTAAAGCCCACACCATAACAGAACCACCCCCAAATCGATCATGTCTGATGACGTTAACGTCTGTCCAAAAAATCAACAGTGAACCTTGACTCATCTGAAAACATCACATTGCTACAGCGTCGATTATCCCAATGTTGACGATCCCTACACCAACGACGTCTTGCCTGAATGTGATGATCTCTCAAACAAGGGATCACGCGAGGACGTCGGGCGCGAAGGTGACCCCTATGCAGTCGATTCCGAATCGTCTGGCCACTCACTCTCACACCAGTGTCTGTTTGAAGACGAGCGCTGATCTGATTTGCTGTGATGACACGATTTCTCAAGGCCAAGGTACGGATAAATCGATCCTGGGCTTGAGTTGTCGCCCTTGGTCGACCTGAGCGTGGTCTGTCCTGTACAGATTGTGTATCACGGTATCTGGACCATAGCCTGCTTATGACAGACTGAGAAACATTCATCGTCCGCGCCACAACCGCCTGTGTTGTGCCGATCTGTAGCATGCCAAGGGCACGTAACCTTTCATTTTGGGTAAGCCGACGCATATCAAAATTTGTTTTCTGGTCACTAAAACAATTAAACTGATGTTTCCACCCTGGAATTCAATGCCACAATGACTGTAACATTCAAAGTCAGAGTCGTGCAAATCTTGGGTTGGACCCCCATGATGATCCCAAGCATCACCTGCATTCCATGCGGTAGCTATTGGTGCGTTTGGGCGTCACATGTAACTGGAAATGTTTCTTCTGTTAGGTTCTATAGTGACTTTTTTCGTAGTCATTTGCATATTTTAGTATTATGCCCCCAAAATCAAATATCCCCTACTTTTTTTGAATAGTATATTTTAACCCTGTGTAAAATACCATCAAAAAATATTCATAAATAAAAAAGGTTTTCGTAAAAAAAAATTAAAAAGGTTTTCGTAAAAAAAAATATTTTTTCAAAATATCGGACATTTTTTCGACTACTTCCGGTTTTACGATCATTGTCGTGATAGCTTTATGAAGTTCTTTGGATACTTAACTTTCTGTACCAGAAGTGTCAGAAACATCCAATGAGTAGTTTTGGAAAAAAAGATAAATCAAAGAGCGTTTCCAAAAATTTTACGATTTTTCAATTTTTTTCAAAGTTTGAGGCCATTTTTGGACCACCTTTATTATTTCAATGCTTTTCATTTTGGATTCACTATATAGACAACCGATAGGACTTTGAGTAAGAAAAGTTTAAGAAAAATCGTAGGCGTCGTTTTCGAGAAAATGGCGTCTCAGAATGTTAAAAAATCGGAAAATACTAGATTTTTCTTCATACAATAATTTATTTCCTTACCATCAAAATCGTATTATTTAGATACCATATGATGGTCCATTAATAGGGCTATCCAACGACGCTTTAGTTCTTTTGGTCCGCTATTACCTAAGGGAGAAATCAATTTTTTCGCAAGTGCGACAATGTTTTTAACCTTTTTTTTTCATTTTTTTGAATACTTCCGGTATGGTTATTATTGTCGGAATAGTTTTAATAGCCGGTTTGGGCACTAAAATAGCCACAGGGCTCTGTAATGATATATTACATTATCTGATCAGATAAAATGCCCCTGAGAAATCCTATGTTCAAAAGTGCCAACAATGCAAAAAAATTAAAATATCGAAAATTATATTTCAATAACTACATACATATTATACATCGTTAGAATCGTAATTAGGTCAGCTATAAGAATATACAACCTTTTTTTTAAAATCTCTTCAAATAAAAAAATAGTAGAGCATTTTCCAAAATTTCACGATTTTTCGACTTTTTTCGATTTTCAGTCCGTTATTTCACCTATTCCAGATATTTCAAAGTCGTAATGGAATGCTTCGTACACAAGACTACCACAAGGTCTCTCGATAGAGAAAGTTTCATAAAAATCGCTGGCGTAGTTTTTGAGATACAGGCGTCTAAAAATCAGAAAATACTTGATTTTCAGCGTGCCATATTTTGCTGCCTGATCATAGTATCCGCAGGAATTGGGTATCATTCAGTGGTCCAATCACCGCCAGACCAATGATACCTTAATTTGTTTAATCCGTTGATATCGGACGGAGAAATCGTGTTTTTACCCAAAACACCAATTTTTCACGTTTTTTTAAAAAATATCGCATATTATTTCGACTACTTCCCGTTTAAGGATTCTTGTCGAAATTGCTTTATAAGTTGGTATTGGACTATAACTTCATGTTCCAGAATTTTCAGAAACGTCAATTCTGCCATAAAACGAAACCCGAGCTCACAAAATGGGAAGAAAATTCGAAAAAAATCGAAAAATAAAGGGCGATAACTCTGAATACAACTTATATTACTGGAATCGGATGGACTTCAGGTATCCAAAAATGTAAGTCAAATTTGAAAATTTTGAAAAATAACAAAAATTGTCTCGTAATTTGCTTGAAAATGGATAAAGAATTGACGAAACTATGGCCAATTTTCAATTTTTAGACAATGTACAAAGTTTGGTCACTTCCGGTATGCGCAGAAATTTCAAAAATATTTTATCAAGTAGCCACCACATGGTTTCCCAATAGAAAATCTAATTCCAGATCGATATCTGTTTTCGATCATGGAGATCTAGGCTCCCGCGGTAAATAATAATAATAATAATAATAATTTTAGTAATCTCAATAGGCTTTCAGACGAAAGTCTGAAAGCCTAATAAGAAGAAGAATAATAATCTTAACAAAAACAATAGTGTTTCACACAAGCTGCGCAGTGTGAAACCCTAATAATTTTAGTAATCTCAATAGGCTTTCAGACGAAAGTCTGAAAGCCTAATAACTAGACTTGCTTGCAAGACTGAAGGCTTTCACCGTGCCAAGGCGTCACACGATCGCCAGATGCATGACAAAAGACTTTCCTCACCACTCGCCCACACCCCCCCTCCCCCCCAAAACAGTTAAAATCGGTGCTATTGCAACAATCGTGATTTAACGGTCGGGTGTGACCGGATTAAAACACCTAAAGTATCGTTTAGTAGCTCGATGAATGGGCTATTGTATGACACACTTCCTGTCTGATTTCTGAAAGCCGGTTCAGTGCTGCTTGCAGGTCTAGTTAAGCTTTCATATTACATATGAAAGCTTATTGTTTCTATTAAGATTATTATTGTTATTTTTTTTTTGTGTTTTGTCCACAAATCGGAGTTCTCAGAATCTAACCATAGGATCGTTCTGAAACTTTTACCTATCCCCCCAAAAATGGGTGGTGGCTGTTGATTAAATATATTTTCAAAACGTTTTACGAATCCGAAATCACCGAATTTTACGAAGGAATGCATTTGACCTACAATGCTGTAACTTTGTGACTATTTGACCTATTTTACTAATTCTTTTTTCTTTGAGTATCTTGAAACATTTACTTCAAATCTGCAATTTCGGATTTTGGCATTTCGAAAATTCGTCGCTGTCATTTCGAACCGGAAGTTATTACCAATTTGACAACTTCTTTAATAGTTGTGCGATTTTCGTGAAATTTAGAATGTTAGTAGATCTTGCCAATGCGACTTCAATGATGTCCTTGGAAATTTTCTAAATTATCTCCCCTTGGTGAAATTAAGGATCAAAGTTTTCAAAAAAATCGTCGAAATATAGGTCAGAATGACCTAAAAAAAAAATTCGATACTAGACAAGTAATTACTGATTCGTACACAAAATATGGAGTTTGTCGATCGAACCGGAAGTGCCACCATCTTTAAACGTGAAAAATCAAAAAGGCTTTTTTGCTATTTTACTTACAGACTCGGGCGTCATATTTTCGGAATCCTGGAGGGAATACCTAAAAATCTATCGGATCAGAATTTTGATTTCGGTCACGTGATGGTCACCATTTTGAATTGAAAATAAAAAATAGAAGCAATTTGAAGGGCCGGGACTTTGGAACACAAGAACTCTCCTTCTAATTAAGCTAGAATGTTCAAACTTGGTGTAGGCGTTCACTAGGTCAATGTCATGATTGAGTTCAAAGATGAGCATTTTTTGCCTAGGGTAAGCAGAGATAAGCAAGCTGATTTGTTGATTCTTTAGGGCACGATGACATTGGTTATAATGAATGGAGGGCGATGAAACTCTTGTCAATCGAGAGGCTAATAGCTGGCCTGTTGTGTGAAATCATTGTATCATTTTTTGAAAATGTCCGGGGTAGCCGAAAAAAGGAGATCGAAATCCAAAAAGTCGTATTTTTACGATTTGGGGCATTTTTAGAGGTCGTGTAAAGTAAAATAAAGCATGCATATACATATATTATTGATATTAAATATATCATATAAAAAACTAAACAATGAATCAGCTGTCATTGACAGATTTTATATTATAAGCATGGTCAGTGGAAGGTCAGCGTATTGTCCAACTTGAACTCACTGACTCCGTAACATTATTGTGGGTATGGTATAAGCTGAATTTGATGAGATGCACATATCTCGTATGACTATTTGGTACTTACAGTGTTAGACTTTGTCGTAACGTTACGGTCTCCATTCATCAAATCGTCGTTGGGACTATAATACGATTTTGAATCAAGTTATTTATCACTGAGGGACTCAAAATTAGGTTTGATGTAGCTCTGCTCATTTACAGTGGCGAATTTAACGGGCTCATGGGTTCCAGCTCCCTCCTCTAGAAATTTCACAGCACCCGCATGGATTGTGGCTAATTTTGTGGCAGAATTTTATTTTTCTGGGGGAGGTATTTCTAAATGGCTCCGACACAAGTGCCTGAAATGCCATGAAATCACGTTTTCGGCCTCCAATTAAAATTTCTTAGCGGGAGAACCCCCTGACCCGACCCCCTTGCGGGGCTTCACGGTCGGTATCAGCCCCCCTCCCCACCACCATGGTTAATCCGGCGTTGATGTTCCCTCTTGTGCAGCTGCAAAAGAATGTACAAGTTCATTGCCTCATTGTCAAAGATCCCACTTTTCTACCCCAGTTCGGGTAATGAGGTCGAGCGTATATTGTATAGGGGATATTAAACAAGCAAACAGTATGGCTGATGTCTCCCGCCAAAACCCCAAAGTAAAAGATGACACATTAATTAATCGCACTTTCATATTTTTTTCAAAAGTATCGAGCAATCAAACTATACTGTAAATTGCATCACTCTCTGTCAGATAGAAATCAAGGTTATCTTGTCCCAAAGCATCGACCAATGAAATTGCCAAGCTGTAGCTCAAAATGTTCAGTCAAGACCTGATGAACATCTACACCAAGTTTAAACATTCTAGCTCAATTAAAAGCTGGGTTGTTATGTTCCAGTACTTCATTATAACCAAAGTTATCATACCCCAAAGCATCAACCAATTCAAAGTCCCGGCCAATCAAGTTGCTTTGCTTATCCTGACTAAGAGAATGCTCATTGTCGAACTTGGTCAAGGTAATATGGTCAAGGTACTAATGTAATGAAACTATACACAAAGTTTCATCAAATTGCTTATGGCTAAAGTTAATATCCGATTACTTTAAATTTATACACAGTGTTTCAGGTCATGAGACGAAGAAGCCTATTGATTTTCAGCGATATCCGATAATTACTGTCAGACTTATGGTCCTTGACCACTTCAAAAAATCTTATGCGCGCTCTAGAGGTTAAATTCAATATCCGATTGACTTTAAATTTATACACAGTGTTTAAGGTCATGAGATGAAGAAGCCAATTGATTTTCAGCGATTTCCGATAATTACTGTCAGAGTTATGGCCCTTCATCACTTAAAAAAAATCTTGTGGATGCTTTAGAGGCCAAAGTTAATGTCCGATTGACTTTAAATTTATACACAGTGGTTAAGGTCATGAGACGAAGTAGGCGATTGATTTTCAGCGATATCTGATATTTACTGCCACAGTCGTGGCCCCTGATCACTTCAAAATATCTTGTGGACGCTCTAGAGGCCAAAGTTAATATCCGATTGACTTTAAATTTATGCGCAGTGTTTAAGGTCATGACACGAAGATGCCTACATTATTGATTTTCAGCGATATCTGATATTTACTGCTATTTCCGATAATTACCGTCAGAGTTATTGCCCTTTATCACTTTAAAAAATCTTGTGGACGCTCTAGAGGCTAAATTCAATATCCGATTGACTTTAAATTTATACAGTGTTTAAGGTCATGAGATCAAGAAGCCAATTGATTTTCAGCGATTTCCGATTAATTCCTGTCCTGCGTACTCTGTATATAATATACGGTTTTCTAAATATGCCTTGGATGGTAGCCATTTTGTTCATAAGGTAAATGTAATTTTTCAGATACCTGATGACATTTATACTTATTGTTTCAATAGATTCTAATAACCCCCTTTGCAGTTCATATGAAAGCTTTCATATCTGCTATGCAGATCTAGTTATTTATTATTATTATTTTATTTTTTTTGGTAGAGCCTATTTCTCAGTGCCTGTAACAGATACCGATATGGGACCTAATTTTCTATTGGGAAACCATGTGGTGGCTACTTGATAAACTATTTTTGAAACTTCTGCGCAGACCGGAAGTGGCCGAATTTCGTGCGGTGCATAAAAATTTAAAATCGGCCGTAGCTTCGTCAATTCTGTACCTATTTTCATACAAATAACATTTTCAGAAACCCTGAGTCTTTTCTCGGACGATAGCAGTTGTAAATTTCGAAACTTCGTCGGTGACTTCTAGCCTTCGAAAAATGAAAAATTTTGTTTAAAAGACAATTTTTGTTATTTTTCAAAATTTTCAAATTTGACCTACATTTTTGGATACCTGAAGACCATCCGATTCCAGAAATATAATTTTCATTCTGAGTTATCGCCCTTTATTTTTCGAATTTTTTCGAATTTTCTGCCCATTTCCCAACCCTTATATTTTTGGGAAAGGATAAATCGATAGTTCTGAAATTCCTGGAACATAAAGCTATATAGTCAGACCGCTACATAAAGCAATTTTGAAAACGATCCGGAAACCGGAAGTAGTCGAAATAATGATAGATATTTCGGAAAAAAAACGCAAAAAATGGGTGTTTTGGGGGAAAAACTTGATTTCTCCGTCCAATATCAATGGATTAAACGAATTAAGCTTTCGTTGAGTGGCCCGAGGAATGGACTGTCGTATGATGCCCAATTTATACGAATACTATGACCAAGCAGCAAAATATGACAAGCTGGAAATCAAGTATTTTCTGATTTGGGGCGTTTTTGGACGCCTGTATCTCGAAATCTTAACCGCAACTTTTTTTTTAACTTTCTCTATCGAGAGTCCATTCGATAGTCTTGTGAATTATGCCATCCAATAAGACTTTGAAGTGTCTGGAATACGATAAAAAAGGGACTGAAAATCGAAAAAAGTCGAAAAATCGTGAAATTTTGCAAAATGCTCTATTACTTTATTATTTAAACAATTTTTTACAAAAAGATTCAGATTCGGATAGCTGACCTAATTACGATTCTAACGATGTATAATATGTATTGAGTTATTGAAATTTAATTTTCGATATTTTGACATTTTTGTATTTTTGGCACCTTTGAACATAGGATTTCTCAGGGTCATTTTATCTGATCAGATAATGTAATATATCATTACAGAGCCCTGCCGCTATTTAATTGCCCAAACTGGTTATTAAAACTATTCCGACAATAATCTCCATACCGGAAGTATTCGAAAGATGATAAAAAAAAAAGGTTATTGAGTTATTGAAATTTAATTTTCGATATTTTGACATTTTTGTATTTTTGGCACCTTTAAACATAGGATTTCTCATTGTCATTTTATCTGATCAGATAATGTAATATATCATTACAGAGCCCTGCCGCTATTTAATTGCCTAAACTGGTTATTAAAACTATTCCGACAATAATCTCCATACCGGAAGTATTAAAAAAATGAAGAAAAAAAAGGTTAAAAAATTGTCGCTCTTGCGAAAAGATGGATTTCTCGGTCAGATATTACCGGACCAACAGAAGTAAAGTGTCTTTGGATAGCCCCATTAATGGACTATTATATGGCATCTCAATGGTACGGTTTCGATGGTTAGAAAATAAATTGTGGTACGCCGAAAATCTAGTATTTTCCGTTTTTGGAGCCTTTTTAGACGTCTTTTTCTCGAAAACGACAACTCCGATTTTTCTAAAACTTTTTTTAACGCAGAGTCCTATCGGTAGTCTGTGGCGTCAATCCAAATGGAAAAGGTTTGAAATAATATAAGGGGTCCAAAAATGGCCTCAATCTTTAAAAAAAAGTTGAAAAATCTTTAAATTATTAAAAATGTTCTTTTATTTATCTTTTTTACAAAAAAGTACTGAATAGATGTTTCTGACACTTCTGTGACAGAAAGTTAAGTATCTAAACAAATTGTTAAAACTATCTCGACAATGGTCCAAAAACCGGAAGTAGTCGAAAAAATATCCGATATTTTTGAAAAAACCCCGTAAAATCTAGTATTTTCCGTTTTGGAGCATTTTGAGACGCCATTTTCTCGAAACCTAAAACTAATTTTTTTCTTAAACCTTTTTTACTCAGAGTCCTATCGGTGGACTATGGCGTGAGTCCAAGAATAAAAGCATTGAAATAATATAAGTGGTCCAAAAAGAACCTCAATCTTGGAAAAAAGTTTAAAAATCCTTAAATTACTGAAAATCATCTTCTAATTTTCTTTCTTTGGAAATTAGGTAACAAAACAACTTGTTAAAGCTATCCCGACAGTGATCCAAAAACCGGAAGTGGTTTAAAGTTTCCGATATTTTGAGAAAAAAACACGTAAAAAGTAAAAAAATGGCGATCTTGCGAAAAAAGTGATTACTACGCCAGATTCCACCGAATCAAGACAACTAAAGTGTCATTGGATAGTTCGAACAATGGACGGTCTTATGGCGTCTAAATGGTAAAAATTCGCGAGTTAGGCAATAAATAATGGAACGCTGAAAATCTATTATTTTCCTTTTTTGAGCCTATTCGGACGCTTTTATTTCGAAAACTTCTCTTATTTCCTTTCTTAAACTTATGTTACTTAGAGTCCCAACGTTGGTCTATGGTGTGAATCCAAATTTAAAAGCCTCAATATAGTAATAAATGGTCCAAAAGGGACACAATCTTTGAAAAAAGTCGAAAAATCGTTATATCTGTAAATCTGCTTCTAATGGTATAATGTCCAATGGATCTTTCTTAAAGGACAATATTGGTGTCAGTCATTTTAAAATATGTGATAGAGCTCGTTAAATACATCCCAAATATAATTTTAACACAGAAATCATTGCTCCGATAGCTGAGAAACAAGCACGTGAAGAAACGGGAAGTGACGTCAAACATGACAAACACGAGTTGTCTTTCTATATAACAGACAAACGATCGAATTTCATTTCACTGATCACTATTGAACATAGGATTTCCCAGGGACATTTTATCTGATCAGACAATGTAATATATCATTACATAGCCCTGTGGCTATTTGATAAGCCAATCCGATAATTAAAACTATCCCGACAATAATCTCCATACCAGAAGTATTCAAAAAATGAAGAAAAAAGGGTTTAAAAAAATAGCGCTCTTGCGAAAAACTTGATTTCTCCATCAGATGTTAGCGGACCAAAAGAACTAAAGTATCGCTGGATAGCCCTATTAATGACATCTGAATGATACGATTTAGATAGCTAGAAAATAAATTATGGTAACCAAACAACTTGTTAAAGCTATCCCGACAATGATCCAAAAACCGGAAATAGTCGAAAAAATTTCCGATATTGAGAAAAAACACTGTAAAAAGTAAAAAAATGGCGATCTTGCAAAAAAAGTGATTACTACGCCAAATTCCACCGAATCAAAACAACTAAAGTGTCATTGGATAGTTCGAACAATGGACGATCTTATGACATCTAAATGGTAAAAATTCTCGGGTTAGGCAATATACAATGGAACGCTGAAAATCTATTATTTTCCTTTTTTGAGCCTATTCAGACGCTTTTATTTCGAAAACTTCTCTTATTTCCTTTCTTAAACTTATGTTACTTAGAGCCCTAATTTAAAAGCCTCAATATAGTATAAATAGTTCAAAAGGGTCACAATCTTTGAAAAAAGTCGAAAAATCGTTATATCTGTAAATCTGCTTCTAATGGTATAAGGGAGGTAAAACTGTCCAATGGACCTTTCTGAAACTTGTGGTACAGATAGTGAAGTTCCCATACCACTTGTTAAATCTATCCCGATAATGATCCGTAAACAGGAAGTAGTCAAAAAAATATTTGATATTTTTTTTTTAGAAAAAAAAGACAGTAGAAAATCGGTGCTCTTGCAACAATCGGGATTTCACCGTCGGGTGTGACCGGATCAAAACATCTAAAGTATCATTTGGTATAATCCTTGTAAGACATATAGAGGTAGATTTCACATATTAAAAACACTTATATGGATATACTACTTCTGAATTTATTAACATGCTACGTTTCGATACACATACAGATATCGTTATCAAGCAAATAATGATATATAACAAAACTGTGGTGCAATATATAGTTAACAAATTGGAAACCATGTAACAGATTAATCATTAATTAAGAATAAATAAGGTGAGAGGTAATAATATGGATAAACAATTACAAAGGGATTAACAAGATGAAAGACTGTAATGTATTGATAACAATTAGAAATATTAGCAGATCGAACTAATAATTATAAGAGATTAACTATATGAGAGATAGGAATATATAGATAACAATTAATACACTAATTAGCAGGTGAAACCATAACTACAAGATGAGGGGGTTAAACACACAGGCAAGAAATCGAAAACTAGGGGAAGGAAACCATAATGTATTGATAACATTTAGAAATTAGCAGATAAAATTAATAATTATACGAGATTATTGGGATAACTGCCTTGTGATGCTCTTTTGTTCTCACTGAAATCGGTCGGGAAGTTTCTCCAATGTACGCCAAATCGCACTCACAATTTATTTTATATACGACACCCTTTGGATCATCTCTTGGTTTTAGTATCCTACCATCAGCTTTTAACATAGTCTTGAGTGTGGTTCCGCTGCTGAATACTACCTCTGCGCCGATTTGCTCCGTTAAAATTCTTTTAATATGGTGGCTAGCTGGTCCTATAAATGGGATGTGGAAGAGTACCGGACGACTTTTTCTAATGGCATCGGGTGGTTTGCAAGTATGCGTCAGAGTTTTCTTCATTGTTGTTTTAACTGTGTTGACAGGGTAGTTGTTGTATTCTGTAAGGACGTGGTTGATGTGCTGTAGTTCAGCGTCGAGTAGATCATCATGACATACTAATTTTAAGCGTCTTGTTAAGGTACTTATGATTCCTGTTTTGACTTTGGTTGGATGGTTAGAACTATTATGTATATATTGGTCCGTGTGGGTTGGCTTGCGGTAAACAGTGGTTTTTAGGCTATCTGCGGAGTTGATTACTAATACATCTAGGAAGGGTAATTGGTTGTCTTTTTCTAATTCTACAGTAAATTTCATTCGAGGGTGGACGCTATTGAGGTGTTCGAGAAGGTGATGTGGATTCTGACCTAGTTCCAAAATGGCAAATACATCATCAACTTTTCTAATCCATGTTATAGGTGGGATAGGTGTAGACTTTAGGACAGATTCTTCAAAATGGGTCATATACACTTCTGTTATGAGAGGACTTATGGGGGATCCCATGGGTAATCCATGCACCTGTTCATAAAGACAGGATTGCAATGAAAAGTATGAAGAATTGATGCATTGCTCTATTAGTTGAATGATACTGTCGATTTTGAGGTTTGTGGTTAGTTCTTGGTAAATGGATTCAATTTTTTGCCTTAACACTTGTACTGCTTCATCCCGAGGTATATTCGTAAACAAATCAACAACATCATAACTAACTAACTGACCATTCACATTATTTTGATTAAGTCTATGACAGAATTCTGCTGAATCTTTAATATAGGAATTAGCACTAGTTGCAATGGGTGATAATAGTTTAGAGATATACTGTGCCGTGTTGTAGTACACTGATCCACGAGAACATGTTAACAGTCTAATTTTGATTGGGTCTTTGTGAATTTTAACCTGTACTCTAGCATAAGGTGGCGTCGGATGGGATATGTTTAGTTTCTCATAAAGTTGTTTATCTATTTCATTATTGTTGCGGAGGGTTTTTAATGTGGATTTAAGTTGTCTATCAAGTTTTGCTGTAGGGTCCTTTTTTAGTTGTTTGTAGGTTGAACTGTCTGATAAGGTGTTGTTTACGAGTTCATTCAGGTGACAAGTATCTATTAGTACAGTGGCTTTACCTTTATCAGCTGCAACTATTGATATCTCTTTATTTTCCTTTAGTTCTTTGATTGCACTGGTTTCCTCTTTAGTTAGGTTAGCTTTGGTTACTGCTGGTTTCTCTAGAATCTTCTTGATTTGGTGTCTAATATAATCTATTTTACCATTCAGGGCTAGTTGCTGAAGGCCTTTCTCTATATTGGTAATGAACGTTTCAATTGCTGGTTTGTTGTTGGATGGTATAAATGGTATAAGTCCTTTCGATAGGAGGTGTATCTGGTCATCTGTAAGCGTGTGGGAGGAAAGGTTGATAACTGTTTTCTTTAAGTATTCTTTCTTACTTTTATCTGATGCTTTGGTTTTACCTTTTTTGCTCTCCTCTACTTGAAGATGGTTAAACTTCTTTCTTTGTCTCTGTTTAGTTTCTAACTTAAGTTTATCTATCGCCTTCTGATTTAACTTGATAAAGTTTGTATAATCTGAAGGTGTTAAAGTCTCGAATAGTTTATTTAACAATCCAGTTTCAGTAATTTACCTCGGGTTTGACCAGATCAAAACATCTAAAGTATCGTTTGGTAGCTTGATAAATGGGCTATTGTATGACACACTTCTTGTCTGATTCCTGAAAGCCGGTTCAGTGCTGCTTGCAGGTCTTATTATTATTATTATTATTTATTGGAGCTTATTTCTCCATGATCGAAAACAGATATCGATCTGGGGTTCAATTTTCTATCGGGAAACCATGTGGTGGTTACTTGATAAAGTAGTTTTGAAACTTCTGCGCAGACCGGAAGTGGCCGAATTTTGAACGGTAGCAATAAATCAAAAATCGGCCGTGGTTTTGCCAATTCTTTACGTATGTTAAAACAATTCACATTTTTGGAAACCCTGAATCTTTTCCGAGACAATGGCTATCTCACATATTTCAATTTCGAACATTCATCTATGGCTTTTGTCGTTCGAAATTTGAAAATTTAAATTTTTACAAAAAATTGGGCAAAAATGTGAATTTTTTTTGTCTCAGTAATTTTCCTTTGCCGCCATTGGCTAATTCAGTGTTTCAGTCCTAGATTAATTATTTATTATTATTACAGCATATTATTTTGCTCGATTTGTATAAAACAAAGTTCATATACTCCTTTGTCTCAATTGTCATTTTTATACGCCCACATTGAAATGTGGTCGTATATTGTCGTCGCCCCCGTCCGTCCGCCCGTCGGTCCGGCGTCCACAATTGCTTGTGGACGCTCTAGAGACTAAAGTTAATTTTCAGCGATTTCCGATAATTACTGCCAGAGTTATGGCCCTTGATCACTTTGAAAAATCTTGTGGAAGCTCTAGAGGCCAAAGTTAATATCCAATTGACCTTAAATTTATACACAGTGTTTGAGGTCATGAGACGAAGAAGCCTATTGATTTTCAACGATTTCCGATAATTACTGCCAGAGTTATGGCCCTTGATCACTTCAAAAAATCTTGTGGACGCTCTAAAGGCCAAAGTTAATATCCGATTGACTTTCAATTGACATTGAATTTATACACAGTGTTTAAGGTCATAAGATGATGAAGCCTATTGGTTTTCAGTGATTTCTGATAATTACTGCCAGAGTTATGGCCCTTGATCACTCTGAAAAATCGTATATTGTCGTCGCCCCCGTCCGTCCGCCCGTCGGTCCGGCGTCCACAATTGCTTGTGGACGCTCTAGAGACTAAAGTTAATTTTCAGCGATTTCCGATAATTACTGCCAGAGTTATGGCCCTTGATCACTTTGAAAAATCTTGTGGAAGCTCTAGAGGCCAAAGTTAATATCCAATTGACCTTAAATTTATACACAGTGTTTGAGGTCATGAGACGAAGAAGCCTATTGATTTTCAACGATTTCCGATAATTACTGCCAGAGTTATGGCCCTTGATCACTTCAAAAAATCTTGTGGACGCTCTAAAGGCCAAAGTTAATATCCGATTGACTTTCAATTGACATTGAATTTATACACAGTGTTTAAGGTCATAAGATGATGAAGCCTATTGGTTTTCAGCGATTTCTGATAATTACTGCCAGAGTTATGGCCCTTGATCACTCTGAAAAATCTTGTGGATGCTCTAGAGGCCAAAGTTAATATCCGATTGACTTTCAATTTATACACAGTGTTTAAGGTCATGAGACGAAGAAGCCTATTGATTTTCAATGATTTCCAATATTTGCTGCGAGAGTTATGGCCCTTGATCACTTTCAAAAATCTTGTGGACGCTCTAGAGGCCAAAGTTAATATCCGATTGACTTTCAATTTATACACAGTGTTTAAGGTCATGAGACAAAGAAGCCTATTGATTTTCAGCAATTTCCGATAATTACTGCCAGAGTTATGGCCATTGATCACTTCAGACAATCTTGTGGATGCTCTTGAGGCTCAAGTTAATATCCGAATGAGTTTAAATTTATACACAGTGTTTGAGGTCATGAGACGAAGATTCCTATTGATTTTCAACGATTTCCGATAATTACTGCCAAAGTTATGGCCCTTAAGTTATCATCTGATTGACTTCAGATTGATACACAGAGTTTAAGATCTTGAGACGAACAAGTATATTGATTTTCAGTGAATTTTTATGACTTGAACAGTTAAATCAACCATATTAAAAGCTTTGCATACAAAACGTTAGCATGGGGCAGAACTTTAAAAAAACCAAACAAATTCTAATAGTTTTCTGATAATTACTTCGTGGGTTGTTGCTCTTAATCAGATTTTAGTGTATTATAAATGTTTCATTACAGAAAAAAGTAAAAATATGCGACAACCCTTGTTGACTGCCCGGTCGATTTAGTTGCTGTGGGCTGTGTTTGGTTGCCTGGCAACCTATCTTTTTTGTTACCGATAGAGTTATCTGTCGGCACCGGAAGTGGCTTAAATTACCAAAAACTACAATTTTGACAGTTAGGTACCAGTTTTCGAAAGCAAATATTATTTTTTTTAAAAAACTGATATAATTAAAAGAGTGTGCCCTTTAAAGGCGCACAAAATGTTGGGATCGTTTTTTTTAATTTCGATTTCATTTTTGAGCAAATTCGATTAAGAGGTGAAAAAAGGTGTAAAATTGATCTATTTACAACCCATTCAGGCTTTTCAGATTTTAAAATATTTCTACGTAACTTTTATAAACTTGTAGCTATAATCCATACGAAGAAAATGTATGTTAAAATTAGTTTTTAATATAAGCAGTTACCTAGAAATGGGCAATTTTGCATAAGTCACTGTTTTCGTTATTTTGCCTGTAAAATAGTCAATTATTATTGGATTTTCACAAAAGTGACACCATTTGATTCAAAAAGCAAGCATGCGTCATATCAAATTGATTACAATTTAAAATTGACACCGGAAGTGACGCCATTTTGTCAAAAAATGCATTTTTAACTTTTAAAATCAATATTTTTTTCAACCAAGAATTATTTAATATGTATTAATAATTTTAACTTTTGGTTTACATTCACATATTAATAAAATTCATAAGGTCATATAGATTTCACAAAATTGTTTCTAACTTGTTCAGTTGCGGAGAAATAGGCGATTTTTATCAGGTCACTTTTCAAGGTTTTTGGTCCATAAAAGTGTCAATTATTATTCGATTTTCATAAAATTTTCACTGTGTGATACCTAATGCCATTTACAATTTCATACAAGTAATTTAAGATTTTCGTTATCACCGGAAGTAACGTCATTTTGGCAAAAACTGTATTTTTAGCCTTCAAAACAGATATTTTATTCAAATGAGTCTGATTTGTAATGTTTTTAAAATTATGATATTTGATTCCGATCAACAAATAGATTGAACCCATACGATCATACAGATACCAGAAAATGGTTTCTAACTTGTACGGTTGCAGAGAAATAGACGGTTTTCTACAAGTCACTTTTCAAGGATTTGGGCTATAAAAGTGGCAATTATTATTCGATTTACATAAAATTTTCACCATGTGATGCCTTATGCCATTTCTGATTTCATAAAACTAATTGAACAATGACTCTAAATTCTCCGCTCGAAGTTTTGACAATTGTATACGTTATTAGCACTCGCTGCCAAACATTAAATAGCCTCAACTGATTGACAGATTAATTGTTTTACAGTATTAACCTCCTCACTCCATAAGCAAAATTTCAAAAGGAAACAAGTATGATGTGATGAAATAATAATAAAATAGAATAGTAAAATTGTTTATATTATCACTTGAGTGCGCAATGCTGTGGGGTCAAGGTTGACATATGGGTCACTGGGTCAAAGGCTGTAATACTAATAATTTAAAAATATATATTCAAGTCTTATTTTGGTGCAACAAATAGTTTGATAGAAATTTTTTATGGGTTAACCGGTTACGGTTGGGTTTTTAACAACCAGTTAACCGGTTCAAGAATTTTTGAACCGTTACATCCTTACTTCTTGGGTTTACGGGATACAAGTTAACACTGTGTTTAGACTTCCCGCAATGAAATTTATTCATAACGACCTAGGTCACGTATATATTCTCACTTACTGATTGGTTCAATAGCAGTAGATTATCGGAATGAGGCAAACGACTTTGGCAGAATAAATGTTAGATGTTTTTATTTTACTTTTTTGATTCGTGTTGATTGAGCAAAAATGGGAGGGCCGCAGATTACAGGAGTAGTTATACACAAATTTATTCACCTCATTGATTTTTTGGATATCATGGATAGTCTTAATAATTGTGGCTAAAGGGAGGCAAGTTTTTTTGTTCGCTGCTCAAACAATTTGCAAATTGAAAGTAAGATTTCATACTCGGCATACACAGACACTCATAAACATTGAAATAAGTAAGAAATTATGAGTATATGAACTTTTGATGTGATTTTGTTCAAGAATTTCATGTTTCCGAATTATCCGAATAGTATTCGGATAGGAAACAAAAGTATTCGGATCACAAATCTCGATCCGATTTTCAACACTAAATTCGTATCGCAACAGGTCAGTACTAAAACTAACACTTATTACAATATTTCAACATTGTGCAGCAAAATAGACATTCGGCGGCAAAACTGAACGATGACCAACAACTAAACACATCGTAATATCTGAACATCGCATGTGAAATTTGATGTTTGACAACAAAATTGAACACCTTGCGTAACTAGACACCTTGACAGATTTTAAATCACGGCTCAGGAAATTGAACGGTCCAACTAATTATTGAACAGTCGTGCTAATTGGACGGGATGCTTATAATTCAACACGTGTCGAGAAACTAAACACTAGTTAATTAGACGCTTGGTAATCAAAATTAAACAGTGAGATTGAAATTCGATAGAAGTACAAATTGAGCACTATTCGCCGAAATTCAACAATATTTATGAATAATTGGAAACAGAGTAGAAATCAACGCTATTTACGCTAGATTAAACGGTACCAATGTTACAGTGTATAGTGAATGACCCATGTGCTGTACTTGACAACGGAAGGTAAATTTCACCTACACATTATTTTTATAAAATAAAAGTCTGGTTTTATCCAGACACTGCATAATACAGCTTGGGACACTGGTCTCCATTTTCCAGATGAAGACTGGCGGTTTTAAGTTGTTTGAAAACTTATCACAAATATTGAGTTAGATGCTCAGCCCTTAGCTAAAGGATTTTAAGGGATTTTAACACAAAATTAAGCAGTCTTATTCTCCCCAAAAATATCGGGATTAGCCCTTCACATTATTTTTATAAAATAAAAGTCTGGTTTTATCCAGACACCACATAATACAGCTTGGGACACTGGTCTCCATTTCCAGATTAAGAATGGCAGTTTAAAGTTGTTTGAAAACTTATCACAAATATTGAGTTAGTTTTTAGGCCCTTAGCTAGAGGATTTTAAGGGATTTTAACAGAAAATTAAGCAGTTTTATTCTCCCAAAAAATATCGGGATTAGCCCTTCAATATCTGATTGTCTTTAGATTTATGCACAGTGTTTAAGGTCATAAGACGAAGAAGCCTATTTGAAAACTTATCACAAATATTGAGTTAGATGCTCAGCCCTTAGCTAAAGGATTTTAAGGGATTTTAACACAAAATTAAGCAGTCTTATTCTCCCCAAAAATATCGGGATTAGCCCTTAACATTATTTTTATAAAATAAAAGTCTGGTTTTATCCAGACACCACATAATACAGCTTGGGACACTGGTCTCCATTTCCAGATTAAGAATGGCAGTTTAAAGTTGTTTGAAAACTTATCACAAATATTGAGTTAGTTTTTAGGCCCTTAGCTAGAGGATTTTAAGGGATTTTAACACAAAATTAAGCAGTTTTATTCTCCCAAAAAATATCGGGATTAGCCCTTCAATATCTGATTGTCTTTAGATTTATGCACAGTGTTTAAGGTCATAAGACGAAGAAGCCTATTGATTTTCAATGATTTTCACTTTGAAAAATCTTGTGGATGCTCTAGAGGCTAAAGTTAAATCCGATTGACTTGAAACTTACACACAGTGTTTGAGGTCATGAGACAGAGAAGCCTATTGATTTTGAACAATTTCGGATAATTACTGCCAGAGCTATGACCCTTGATCGCTTTGAAGAATCTTGTGGACGCTCTAGTGGCTGAAGTTAATATCAGATTAACTCTGTTTCCTTGCCTGGCAGCCTATCTTTTATCATTATTAAACTGACCTGATGTCATACGTGGGGATAGCCTTTATTTATGAAACGATAAAACATGCCTGTTTTCGAGGATTTGGACTCCAGTACGGTAGTGACATCTTTTAAATTACAAGTGCTAGAAAGAATGGCAGGAAAGGCCACTCGTTTCATCGTGCTGGAATTATATTGTTACCGGTAGTTATGCTTTCAAGGAATTTTCAGCTCTGGTTTTTACACGTCCATCTGTGAGATGAAGAATCCTATTGAATTTCGGCAATTTCCGTTCCTTACATCTAGAGTTATGGCCCTTGTTTCACTTTATTGAACCTTGTGAATTATTAGAAGTATATTTTGATGATTTAAGTTCAAGCAATAACTATGTCAGGAATATATTGGGATTTCTTGATTAATTACAGATAGTAAATATGATGATTCAAGATTAAGTTTGTCTTCATGGGGTCTTCCACAGCCAGTTTTAAAATATTACAGAAAAATTGGAATAACCAGATTGTTTCATTGGCAGGCTGAATGTTTATGTACTGGAAATGTATTAGGTAAGGTTATGGAATATTGAAAAAATGATATATTAGCACATTTGTCATGTCAAATCAAATGTATGCAAATCGGTTTGATTTTGTAGCAAGTTCAACAATATTCAGCTAAAAATAGTTTCTTTATTTTCCGAGCAAGCTTTCACTTTGCTCCACGAAAACTCATTTTGTCTGTCCTTGCGTCTCTTTTGTTTCCAAAGCAGAACTCAAAACTATTCAGTGCTTTTGCTTTCAATTTTGTCCACTAAATCAGTTGCATGCTGAGGTGGTGCCATTCGTCCGTTGTTCCATTCGTTGTCCACAATTTCTTGTGAACAGTGTACATACATTTATCATCTGATTGTTTTGAAACTGATTTGACACAAGCCATGATAAGGTGTAAGAACTTCAAATGAAACGGCAGCAAAGTTTAAATTATTTTTTCCATTTCTTGCAGGGTCAAAAACTTTAAATAATTCATCTTTCAAATTTTGTGAAATGAAATGAAATGTAATGGGGTTTTAACGTCCTACTGATCTGCTCCTATACCGGGCTAATGAAAACGGGCATACGCCATACAGTGTGCTACGGCCTACTCTTATATCGAATTCCAACTGTTAAGGGATCTTTTACGTGCACACCAATGTGTACATTGGAGCTCGGTTTTTGGTCCCATCCAAACAACTAGACAGCTGTTCTTGTCAGGCCCTCTTTCCTCCATCACTGACAAGGGGGAACCAAGCCGGAAAATTGGGATGAACTTTCTCGGCCAATGCAGGGATCAAACACCCGACCTCCAGGCTAGTGAGCCAGCGTCTTTCCCACTTAGCCACCGTGATCCCCTTCCAATTTTGTAATGGAAAAGATAACTTGTCGTTCTGTTTTTGTGCAACACATTTTGTAGACGTTACATGCCCAAAATTTGCTAATGAATACTGGACCAGTTTATTTGAAGTGTGATAATATCTAAATCTATATTCTTTAATTTAAAAATATGGCTTTGTGCCGTGTTACACCAAGAAATTGGCAAGGATCTTTCCTGGACATCTGGTTTCAAAACGGTGAAATTTCTGCACTGATAACTCTTCTACTCTCTTTCTTGGGCATGATTTCTTTGTTATTCTCAGCCATTATGTTGCAATATTAGATCAATGATTATTATATTATTAAATTATACTGCTCTGTACTGTTTTGTCCATATTGTACAAAATATTTATAACAGATGTGACTCCCTACTATGTACGGAAAGAACATTTTGTAAAAAACATTACTATTCACCCAATTAACAGGGCGAGGTGTATCTGAGTACAATGTCGGTGTTTACCTATCTTTTACATTCTTAGAGCGATCTTTTCCATTCTTAGTTGAAGGACCCTGATAGTACGAAAAATTGTGTTTTTAACTTGAGGTCCCTGAAGATGTCACAATTATTATCCGATTTAAAAATTTCCTGGGTTATAGCTCCTGTTTGTTCGAAAAATCGTATTTTTAGCTTGCAGATTCTCTAGAGGTCACAAATTTTTTTTCTGATTTTAAAAACCGTTTAAATATTTCACCATTCCACCATAATGAATGTTGAATTCGAATTTCGGAAAAATCGAAATGGAACTACCCGATAAAATGGCCGCTCTTTGTACGCAAATTGTGTAAAAGTATGCTATACAAAGGTTGTGGACCCTCTAGAGGTCACAATTTTTATCATATTCTGATGAAACTTAAAACATATCTTTATAAGTCCCTTTCGATATTGCGCATTTCAGACCATAACTTTTGGATTATTGCCCCTGATTGTACAAAAAAACCTGTTTGTTTTTAGCTTGTTCTCTGTCCATCTCTTGCAAAATGTGGGTGTATCCTGCCTGCCAGCCGCTGGTATACACATGCTGACAGAGGTTTAATTTTAAATATTGTAGTTATTATTGAAAGCTATGTCATAGTGATACAGAATTTTATTTTGTAAAGCAATTTCAGTTATGGTTGTCACCTGATCATTTTGCCATTTGTGTATCATCTACGAATGATTAAAAACTTTACAAGTGACGTGATAGACAAAAACAAAAATTTGTGTCAAATATGAAGAAATACCATGGTGCCATAATGAATCCTAATTTCGATCGACTGATAAACTACTATTATTACGAACATTTCGCTTTATCCAGAGAATAAATGAAGATAGTAATTTGTGAATTTTACTAGGGGTGACTATTGTTGGTAATTTTCATCATTGCGATAATATTGCTATTGGGTAAACAGCTATTGCAATACTATTACTATTGGGGATTAAATATTGTGATACTATTGGGCTATTGCGATAGTTTGATTTGTTTATTAGTTTAGGTTTAAAACATTTAATCAAACTAAAATCAATGAAACACTAGAAAGTTCTAGGCAATGTTAGTTAATATAATAACTACTAGTTTATCTAGTTAGTAACAGAAAACGTAACAAAAACCATCAGTTGATCTTGTATATGGACGGATGACAATATTTTAGGCAATCAGATCAGTATACATGAAGTAGCTAGCATTTAGGTTTCCAATTTTTTTTAAAGAAAATTAATTTGTCCACATGTTTTGGTTTAAGTGCAATGTTGAGTTGAATGTTATGGAACTACTCGCCCCTGTTTGTCCGTCCAGACGTCCATTCACAATTTGTTTGTGGACACTCTACAGGTAACAATTTTTATCCGATTTTGGCGAAACCTGAAATATAGGTCTATCTCCCAAAGATCTTCGTTCCTTTCGATAACGTCATGGATTATGGCCCCAGATTGTACGAAATATCACGTTTTTAGCTTGTGGACACTCTAGAGGTCACAGTTTTGATCTGATATTGATGAAATTTGAAATGCATATTTATAACCCAACTATCGTGTTTCCTTTCGATATTCGTGCATATTAGATTGTAACTTCCTGAATTATGGCCCCTGATTGTACGAAAAATCGCGTTTTTAGCTAGAGGTCACAATTTTTATCCGATTTAAACCAGCGGCTGCCAGGCAGGATACACCCACATTTTGCAAGAGATGGATAGAGAACAAGCTAAAAACAAAAAGATTTTTTGTACAATGAGGGGCCATAATCCAGAAGATTATGGTCTAAAACGTGAATATATAAAAAGGGACTCAGATTTTTGGAATATAAAGATATGATTCAAGTTCCATCAAAATAGGATACAAATTGTGACCTCTAGAGGGTCCATAACCTCGTATTACATACTTATACACCATTTGCATACAAAGAGAGGTCATTTTGTCCGGCACTTTCATTTCGATTTTCCCGAAATTCCAATTCCGCCTTCATTATGGTGGAATAGTGATATATCTAAACTGTTTATAATATCGGAAAAAAAACCCTGTGACCTCTAGAGAATCCACAAGCTAAAATGCGCTTTTCGACCAATCAGGGGCCATAATCCAGGAAGTCACATTCAAATATGTGTGATTATCAACAGGAACCAAAATCTTTGTGATGAAATCATATATTTAAAATTTCATCCAAATCGGACAAAAACTGTGGCCACTAGGGTCCACAACCTTGATATACCATATTTTTTGCGTACAAGGGGCGGCCATTATGTCCGTCAGTTTTGGTGCGATTTTCACAAAATTTGAACTCATCATTATTGTATAACTGTGATATATTCACACATTTGTTTTTTCAGTCGGATAAAAAATTGTGACCTTTATTGGGACCACAAGCTCAAAACGCGATTTTTCGTACAATCAAGGGCCATAATTCAGGAAGTTAAGATCCTTTTGATATTTGCACAATTCAGACCATAACTTTCTGGATTATGGCCCTGATTGTACAAAAAATAGTTTTTGTTTTTAGCTTGTTCTCTATCCATCTCTTGCTGGTTTATATTAATCACCAAATAGGGAAGATATAGCACTATTGGGCTGTGTTGTAGAAGACTGAATCTCGGGAACACACTAATAGACGGCTTGACAATGTTGACAATATAGGTGTCATGATTTAGGAACTTTGTGGTTGGTGCGAACTTTTAATCCCCTTGATAGAATGATAATTTCGTCATCGGTTAAGTCTCAATCACTAAGGTTGACTACTGTTGTGGTTAATAATTGTCTGGTACTATTTGAAACAGGGCATTCGGACTGATTTGTTTTTCTCTCACTGTGTCGTAATATTTTAGAGACAGTATAGATCGGAGCTGAATACACTGTTGTTCAGAAAGTGTGAATAAGTGGTGCTTCTCATTTCTATTGTAGGTAAATACACCACAAAAAGCTATCCATTAATCATTTGTGTTTATTTCAGGTAAAGTGGTCGTTGATAACATTTTATCAAATTTCATCTCCTTT
This sequence comes from Patella vulgata, assembly GCF_932274485.2. Lineage (NCBI taxonomy): Eukaryota > Metazoa > Mollusca > Gastropoda > Patellidae > Patella > Patella vulgata. The sequence goes on from NC_065882.2 coordinate 33,461,943, forward strand.
GAACGTTTGTCATTATTAAAACCTAAGTAATTTTTTGTGAACAGAATGTTGACACATTAGTGATTAATTCATCACAATTCCAAGACATTACGAGAAGGTTTAGAATCTGTACACAGTTTTGATGACGTGCGAAATGTGGTATGACGTGATTGAGAGATTGATCTATGTAGCGCACTACTGTGATTCCGCCTCCTCTCCCTGGACCAAGATTTTGGAACACCACAGGAACAACTCTCTGGTTCAGGTCGATTCCACCCCAAATCATTATGCTTGGACCTCACCGTGAGTCTTGTTGATTGTGTTTGTCACAAAATTCTCTGGATAGCCGTTGAATTTTGTGAAGACATATTTGAGACGATCAATTTCCTTGGAGAGGCTCTCAGTATCCCATATCTTTTTCGCACGGTTCACCAAAGTTGAAATTGTGATTAGGGTGATTGGATTTGAAGTGAATATATTGGTCGGTGTGGGTTGGTTTCCTGTAGACACTGATACTGATTGAGTTGTTGGTTTTGGATACACAGACATCGAGGAAAGGTAGTTGATTATTATTTTCTGTTTCCATTGTGAATTTTATACGTGGGTGTTTCTGGATCATCTTGTTTGATAATAACAAAGGTATCATCCACTCGTCTAAAAAAGCATGTCAGGGTTATGGTGGACGTTCGAAGTGCATTCTCTTCTAAATCAGTTAAAAATATTTCTGAAATTAAGGGAGAGAGTGGGGTACCCATGGACAATCCATTGGTCTCTTCGTAAAAGTCGTCACCCCAGGAGTAATATGTTGAATTTGATGCATTGTTTCAACAGGAGTATGATGTTATCTGTTGATACGGAGGTCACCAGTGGGTTGTCTAATCTATAGGGGTGATGATTCTCCGTGATCGCGGAAAAATCGCGGAAATCGCAGAATTGTCCACTCAAAACGGAATTTGAAATCTCACACGGAAAAAGACGGAAAAGCCGATATTTGCTGATACTAAACACAAACTCAAAACAATTTTGCAGTTATCCAAGTATTTCATCTTTTTATTCATAAAAATCGGAAATATTGAATGATATCGCGTGGTTTTGTCACTGTCTATTTTAGTATTTAGCTACTTTCATTTCATCATTTAGGAATCATAATTTTAATCGAAACGAAAATCCGTCTTTCATGTATCCCTGTATACAATTACTCTGTAGTTGAACTTGAATTAAACATTGTAATGTATATATATGCTTTAAAAAAACTTCTGTCACTTCATAAAAGTAAAAATCGTTTCATTTACTTCTTATTTTACTGACGGGCTCGTGACTCGTGTTTATCCGCATTAACCATGTGACATCACAAATATACCGTAGCCTTGTGAATCCAGCCCTTATTCTCGAAGAAACGGAAGTAACTACGAAGATGTCTGGATAAATCGCGACTACAACTAGCAGCTGAGAAAAATGGCTTCGTCTGCTAAAAAGATGAAACGAGCTCACAAGATGTAATTTTCTGTTATTTAATTCGGGAAACAGATTTAAATAATAACTGGTCATTGAACATTACAAGTCATTCACAATTCATCATTTGTTATCATTGGTTTAAAATGATCCGTTTTGTAATAAAAGGCATTTTAAGATGTTTTATTCATTTATTCATAAAATAACATTTTATCTCGAAAAAATGGAATATGGTCAGCTCTGAAACGGAAAATTCTCCAGAGCCTCTCCCCTGGGTACAATTGTAAACAAATCTACAACATCATTTGAGACCATCCTCCCCTGGTTTTGAATATTCTGCAATTTCTCACAGAATTCAACCGAATCTTTGATGTAGGACGATGCTCTTTTGTGCCAAGTATTCGCCTATGTTGTAGAAGACTGAATCTCGGGAACACACTAATAGACGGGCTTGACAATGTTGACAATATAGGTGTCATGATTGAGGAACTTTGTGGTGGGTGCTAACTTTTAATCCCCTTGATAGAGTGGTAATTTCGTCATCGGTTAAGTCTCAATCACTAAGGTCGACTATTGTTTTGGTTAATAATTGTCTGGTATTTGTGTTTATTTCAGGTAAAGTGGTCGTTGATAACATTTTATCAAATTTCATCTCCTTTGAACGTTTGTCATTATTAAAACCTAATCAAATCATTGTATACTAAACAGCAAAAAAAAAACGTCAGTAAGATTTCAAAATCAGAGAGGCACTTTAATCAAATCATTCTTGAAAAAGAAATTTTTTGTGAACAGAATGTTGACACATTAGTGATTAATTCATCACAATTCCAAGACATTACAAGAAGGTTTAGAGTCTGTACACCAATACATCAGTATCTGGAGTATCCACCGCGAGTGTCAATAACATGGAGTGGACCAGACGATTGATGAACGCCATTGGCACCTGGAATCACACTCTCAGAAAAGTACTGATGGGTCTTCCGTGTGTGTGGTCCCACTGTCTGACGTGCTGTCTCAGACAGGGCTGGGGTCATTACATTGCCAATGTAATTAATTACATTACCATTACTTTTTAAATGTAATCATTACAATTACTTTCTCATTTTTATATGCCCACATTTTCATGTGGAGGTATATTGTTGTCGCCCCTGTCCGTCCGGAAGTCCGTCCGTCCACAATTAGTTTGTGGACTCTCTACAGGTCACAATTCTTGTCCGATTTTGACGAAACTTGAAATATAGGTTTATCCCCAAAGAACTCGGCTGCTTTCGATATTGGCATGTATCGGATCGAAACTTCATGGATTATGGCCCCTGTTTGTACGAAAAATCACATTTTTATCTTGTGGACCCTATAGAGGTCACAATTTTTATCCGATTTTGTTGAAACTTGACATGTAAGTTTATAACCCAAAGATCTTAGTTCCTTTCGATATTCGTGCATATCGGACCGTAACTTCCCGAATTATGGCCCATGATTGTATGAAAAATCGCGTTTTTCGCTTGTGGACCCTATATAGGTCATAATTTTTATCCGATTTAAAAAAATGTATTATTATATCACCGTTACATCCTAAGGAAGGTTGAGTATGAATTTGGGGAAAATCGGACCAAAATTGCCGGAAAAAATGGCCGCCGTTTGTACGCGAATAGTGTAAAAATAGGGTAAATCAAGGTTGTGGACCCTGTATGGGTCACAATTTTAATTGAAATGCATGTTTATAACCTAAAGATCTTGGTTCCTTTCAATATTGTCGCATATCGGATCATAACTTCCTGAATTATGGCCCCTGATTATACGAAAAAATCGCGTTTTTAGCTTGTGGACCTTATATAGTTCATAATTTTTTATCCGATTTAAAAAAAGGTATTATTATATCACTGTTACACCCTAAGGAAGGTTGAGTTCGAATTTGGGGAAAATAGGACCAAAATTGCCGAATAAAATGGCTGCCGTTTGTACACGAATAGTGTAAAAATAGGGTAAATCAAGGTTGTGGACCCTGTATGGGTCACAATTTTAATTCGATTTTAATGAAACTTGAAATGCATGTTTGTAACCTAAAGATCTTGGTTCCTTTTGATATTGTCGCATATCGGATAGTAACTTCCTGAATTATGGCCCCTGATTATAAGAAAAATCGCGTTTTTAGCTTGTGGACCCTATATAGGTCATAATTTTTATCCGATTTAAAAATACTTATTATTATATCACCGTTACACCCTAAGGAAGGTTGAGTCTGAATTTGGGGAAAATCGGACCAAAATTGACGGACAAAATGGCCGTCGTTTGTATGCGGATAGTGTAAAAATAGGGTAAATCAAGGTTGTGGACCCTGTATGGGTCACAATTTTAATTTGATTTTGATGAAACTTGAAAAGCATGTTTATAACCTAAAGATCGTGGTTCCTTTCGATATTGTCGCATATCGGATCGTAACTTCATGAATTATGGCCCCTGATTATACGCAAAATCGCCTCTTTTAGCTTGTGGCCCCTCTGAAGGTCACAGTTATTATCTGATTTTAAAAATCGTTTGAATATATCACCGCAACACCATAATAAAGGTTGAGTTCAAATTTCCTGAAAATCAAACCAAAACTGCCGGACAAAGTGGCCACCGCTTGTACGCGCAAAGGTGTAAAAATATGGTATATCAAGGTTGTGGACCCTGTAGAGGTTACAATTTTAATCTGATTTTGATGAAACTTGAAATGCATGTTTATAACCCAAAGATCTTGGTTCCTTTCGATATTTCCGCATATCAAATTGTAACTTCATGAATTATGGCTCTTGATTGTAGGAAAAATCACTTTCTTTTTAGCTTGTTCTCTATCCATCTCTCAAAAATGTTGGCGTATCCTGCCTGGCAGCCGCTGGTTAGCAATGTAATTAATTACCATTACCCATTACTTTATGACTATATAAGAAAACATTTTTCATAGAAATTAAAAAGAAAACCTTATTTTTATGCCATGAAGTACCTACAAAATCAAACTCAAAATAATCCTTGATTCACTTAATAGATATTTATGAATTATTATTTCTAGCAATTATAACATCAAGGCAAATTTTATAGTGACGGGTAGTGGTGACAAAACCGACATTTTCACTGTATGACTTGAAAAATGAATCAAAACTATAGTTAATTTACTGTATTTTCTTTTAAGTAATTTTTAAAAAAAAATTAAATCAGTCCAAATAGTTTTTCTATAATATATTGTATAATAACTGGTAAATTATTCAGCATGACTATGCTGCCCTGGTAGACAACTAATGTAAACCACACCAATCGAGTTTAAAAAAATTTTTATTTAAAACTTCTTATGATGACATCTATCAAGGTTCGTGGTACACGTAACATTCATTGAAACATTGACGTAATGGTAAATTAATCGTGAGTCTGCTCAGTTTAGCAAGCTTTTAAATTCGTAATCACAATTTGTGGAGCACAAAATGTCCCGCGGGTTCCGCGATAAATAACAATGGGTTCGAACAAGGGGAGACAACTAGCATCGACAGATTTTACACGTCTAAACTAACACAAGGTATCAACCACGGTGTAGGGGGAGTAACTCGCGCTACTCTGCCATCACACTCCCCGTCTGGTATGAATTTTATACCACTAATACTATAATATTATCAATATATTTCACTCGATCAGCAAAACTATTTCATTAATAGGACGTAAATATGTTGCACGTTTTCCATCCTTTATGATCCGAACATTTACTTTACGGACTTTCTGATCCTCACTTTTGAAAGTTTCAACAATAATACCAACTGGCCAGTTATTTCGGGGTACACTTTTGTCTCTTAGTAAGACAACATCGCCAACCTTTAGATTATGTCGTTCTGAACTCCATTTACGACACGATTGAAGACTTTGAATGTAACCTTCTCTCCACTGTTTCCAGAAAAGGTCAGCGAGCACTTGTGCATGTTTCCAGACACTAACATATATGTCTTTGATATCCAGGGACTCCGCAATTACAGGGAGACCATCCACCTTCCCAGTAAGCAAACAAGAAGGTGTAAGAACCAATAGCGAATTAGGTTCGGATGCTAACGCAATCAGCCTGTTGTTCATTATTGAACAAACTTCTGTTAAATTAGTTATTAATGTTTCATGTGTCAATGTTTTGGTGTAGTCTGTTGTGTGAAACCATTATATCATTTTTTGAATTGTCAAGGGTAGCCGAAAAAAGAGATCGAAAATCGAAAACGTCATATTTTTACGATTTGCAGCATTTTTAGAGGTCTTTTTCTCGGAAAGTCAACATAACATTTTTTTGGAACTTTTTCTACAGAGACTCTTATTCGTAGTGTTATGTATGAAATTATTGTACAACAGTTCCAAATATCAGGAGTAGGAGAACAAAGGGATCGAAAATTGAAAACGGCAGCTTTCACTGTTAAGCGAAACAAGCAGTGAGGGTGGAAAGGCCTACAATGTGTACATTTGGTCAACGTATAGAACCTATTCAAGAGTGCTCTTTTTCTTTCACAGTGACGATATTTGAACTAAAATTATTTCAACAATGAGTCTTTACTTCTATCTAAAATATGGGTTCAGTGACCCTATAAAAGAAATAGTTGATTTCTGTGTGTAATAATTAGTCTTTGAATTAATATTGTTTCTTCTTTGTCAAAATTATCTCATAACCGTAATCATCTCGACAGAAATCGACGGCTCGCGCTGTTTATAAGGAAGTCCAATTTGGTCCAAGGTTGCAGTGTTATCGAATGTTGCACTTGTGATAGAAGGAAGGCGTTGACTCTTGTCTGTAATTTCAAAAATTCATTGAATATTCGTGCAGACGAAACCAGAAAATTGGCGATATTTCATTGAATATTCAATGAATTTTTGAACCAGTTACATATTTGAGTAGCTGACATGAACGCGATTCCGAAGTCACGTGTACACATTGGTGTGACTGTAAAAGATCCCTTGGCAGTTGGAATTGTATATACGAGTAGACTGCCGCCGCTGTACTGGCAAAACTTTCCTCATGGTTCGTTCCGAGCAGAACAGTTAGACATTAAACCCTATTTCATTGCATTTGATATTAATATCTATTGCGATTTCAGTTTTTACCATAACTTAGGTGTGGACCAAGACATTGCTTTTCGTCCATTTCGCGAAACTGTTCTTTTTCCATTTCGCGTAGATCTCAGAAACTGTAAGAAGTGATAGAGAGCGAGAGAGAAATGGGGTTTAACGTCCACTCGACACAAACTAGGTCATTTGTGACTAACATATGGTTTAATTTTATTTCAATAATTCGCTTGCGCGTAGGGGTCTTTAGACTTTAGCAATGGGAGGAAACCGGAGGACCTGTAGAAAACCTACGAGATAGGACAGGTGACCCTACTCCTTGTCACGTGTAACCAGCGATTCGAAACCACAGTTAACACTTGTAACTATTGTGAGCAGATCGAAAATGATGTAAATCTTTAACATGCACAAAGACTCTGTAGAGACTTTAACCGGTATTCGTGTGTATGAAAACTTTGAACAACAGTCAGAAATATCACGGTAGGAGAAAAGTGGACCGAGAATTGAACAAAATGCGTATTTTGCCGTAGGAGTGGATAAAATCGGTACGTATTATCAACGTATAAAGCATATTTATATAATCGAGAGCTTTTTTTTTTACAGCAACAATAGTTGATGTATAAGTGTTTTACTGTTAACCAAAATATGGAGTTGATAATTCTAGCGTCAAAATATGTCATTTGACTATGTAATAGTTTACCCTGAAATTAATGTCGCAGGTTTTATCTGTACATGACGTCATCACTTGATACCATTGAAAATAGAGCGATCCGATGCAGCTATTTATAAGGAAGTTGCCTTTCTTCTTTGACAAGGTGAAACTAACACCGATATGTATGACTTAGGCTGTGTTATCTGAGACATGACACTCCTTTTTTTGTCCCATTCGAAAAACTGTTGTTTTTTTTTTAATTCCTTTTCCAATTCGTGTAGATCTCTGAAACTGTAACAGGTAGAATTCTGAATATTGATTTTTCCCATGTTTTTAACAGTTATTACTTATAACTGTTACGAAAGATGTGAACAGACCAAAAGTGATGTAAATCTTTAACGTGCACGAAAATTGAAAATCGACCCTAATTATGTCAATTCTCCCAACCTGTCCCTTATATTTTTAGAGGATTTTTGTTCTTGTTTTCTTAGTACAAATTGTGTATTGTTATAGTTGTACTTATATAATGCAAATCTTATTTAACTTCATGCACATGGCCTCACTACCTGTGCTTTATCAACTTCCCACTATCCATACATGCTACCCTTTTGAAGGGCTTCATAACTGTTAATAACCCTCTAATCATTCAGTATCAGTGCTTATTAGTAGCTAATTACCTTGTTATTGTTAAATATCCTTTACACCTTGATTATTTCTATTACTGTTATTCTTAATCCATGCAGATGGTTTCTTATTAATTTCATATATATTGTCCACAAGTTTACAAAATTGTCATTTTTGCTTGATAACGATAAGAGGATACTTGTCGAAACGTCGTGCTTTTAGAATAAACTAGTGATTGTATCCCATAAAAACTGTATTCTGTTAATTTGTTCCCTGATCGCTAAATGCCACTTAAAGAATAAGATCAAATAAAACCTACTAAATACATTGTAACATATAGTTAATGTGGTCTGATCTAACAGTAGTTATCTCCCATTAATCAGTAAGCACACTGTTGGACTCAGACTACAATTATTTCCCCATTGACTTCAATGTTAAATGACTGTAACATCACAGGCTGTAGTTTTTTGCTCAACATTCTGTTGGTTCCAATCTTTATAGGCACAATGGGGACAACATTTGGCAATCTCATCATCATAATTTTGTAGAGGGGGTGACCATTTAGATTTTTTGCTACGCGGATTTGAAGTTGACTGGGGTGAAAATCTCACTTCCGACACAATGATTGCTCTGCAGAAAGACACTTTACACCCCCTATCCCTCCACTGTAATATCATCAGTATTACCCAAAACTGCTATGAAATTGCAAATTTGATCCCTTTTCTCCAATTCTAGACCAAAAATCCAACCAAAAAATGCAGGAAGAGGGGAGAAAAAAATTAAGGGAAAAATTGTCTATTTATAACTCGCACTACATTCGTCCATCATGAAATAAGGGAAAATAATTACTACCGGTAGTCTTAGTCCTATATACCTCACATGTTTCTGCAGTTTAAACAAATCTGTTGTTATCTAATAAACAAACATATATGCAATTCCCTGGCCAAAGAATATGAAAATCTATGCATTTTCAGATGAGCTGTGCGGCATTCTGCAAACACTATAATACATCAGAAAACTGCGGAATTTCAGACAGAAATTTAAAAAAACATGATAATTTAAAAGCATATGAATTTTGAATTAAACAGAACATTTTTATTTTTGAACATAAATGCATTTGTAAAAAGATGAGATAAATTCAATATAAATCAAACAGGAAAATACTTTAAAACAGTAATCATGATGCAATATTAGACTTTTTAACACTTTCATCGAAAACAACACAGTTTTTCTCTGTTAACGTAGTTTCAAGTGCCAAATCGTGGTCAAATCTAAAATGTTGAAACATGCAGTGCCTATCAATTTTAAAATATATCCTATATAGCTGTATTTCCATAGGATAAGTAAGTTGAAATAATCTGATTATGTAACACTACAACAGCTTTTTCATCCGCACCCCCCAGTTTGGAATCTGATAATTTAAAAGCACATGAATTTTGAATTCCACAGAATATTTTTATTTTTGAACATAAATGCATTCTTCAAAAAGATGAGATGAATTCGATATAAATCAAACACGAAAATACTTTAAAACAGTAATCATGATGCAATATTAGACTTTTAACACTTTCATCGAAAACCACACAGTTTTTCTCTGTTAACATAGTTTCGAGTGCCAAATTGTGGTGAAATCTAAAATGTTGAAACATGCAGTGCCTATGAATTTCAAAATATCTCCTATATAGCTGTATTTCCACAGGATAAGTAAGTTAGTTAGTGTTAGTTGTATTTTACGTCCGCTTCCACCGAGGTGATATCGCAGACAATGACGTGTTATGTGTACAAGGTGCATTAATTTACAATGTGATTAGTGAGAAATATCAGGATGGTTAGGTTTTCATATATATGTACATAGGACAATAAACAACAGTAGGATAACATGTGCAAAGGACGAAACAGGTGCCAGTAGACATTTACAAACATGCGATTTGACGGAACAGACATGGACAAAGACGGACATTTTCACAGACATAGACATATTATGTACATATATATATATTTTGGGTCGATTGGGTTGGTCTGGTCGTTCTGTCCGGTAGAATGGCAGGGCGGTGCAACTCTACCTTGGGGCTTTGTTGGTGAGTTTGAGTCCTGGTCCATTCTTCCTTCCATTTGGGTATGTTGTCCGGTATGGTAGCGTTTTTACATCTTTATTTATGTTATTCATTCCTTTTATTGTTGGTTCTCTGAAGGAAGAATCCAGCACCTGAAAAAGAAAGCTAGAGAAAAGAGAGTATCTGATCTTACTGTGATTTTTTGGTTATTTCGTCTGGTAAGGCTTCGTGGGGGGGGGGGGGGCGGGGAATCATTTTAAACTAATAATAAAAATAATAAGTGAGAGTAAAAGAAAATAGAGTGTTAACTGAATTGCAGATAAATAATAAGAATAATAAATAGATATTAATGGTAATAATGAGAATAATAAATTACTCATGAATTATGTTAATGGTAGATTAGTGGTTTTATTATAAATGTAGGGAGGTTTACGCTTCCTTCTAGAGGACATTTTTGCGCTCCATCCTACTGTTGATTAATTGGTTTTATTAGTTGGTAGATTAATGGTTTTATTATAGATGTAGGGAGGTTTACGCTTCCTTCTAGAGGACATTTTTGCGCTCCACCCTACTGTTAATTGATTGGTTTTATTAGTTGGTAGATTAGTGGTTGTATTATAGATGTAGGGAGGTTTACGCTTCCTTCTAGAGGACATTTTTGCGCTCCACCCTACTGTTAATTGATTGGTTTTAGTTGGTTTATTAATTTTATCGGAGTTATATTAGTTGTGTAAGGCGGTTTACGCTTCCTTCTAGAGGACATTTTTGCGCTCCATCCTACTGTTAGTTGGTTTTATTAGTTGATTTATTAATTATATCGGAGTTATATTAGTTGTGTAGGGCGGTTTACGCTTCCTTCTAGAGGACATTTTTGCGCTCCACCCTACTGTTAAATGATTAAATTCATTATTTTATATATATCGGAGTTATATTAGTTATGTAGGGCGGTTTACGCTTCCTTCTAGAGGACATTTTTGCGCTCCACCCTACTGTTAACTGATTAAATTCAGTATTTTATATATATCGGAGTTATATTAGTTGTGTGGGGCGGTTTACGCTTCCTTCTAGAGGAATCTGATTATGTAACACTACAACAGTTTTTTCATCCCCACCCCCCAGTATGGAATCTGATACATTGCTGACCAATCATAGGTCTCCCTTTTCACTCTGGCCTGTCAAATGATTAACAATGGTGATGGTGCCTACAACTTTCCTGACCAAAAGATATGCACAACCGTCGATCAACACACAAGCCATTTATGTTATCTTCCAATATGAGAGGCCATGATAAACACAAGGGCATCCTTTTCAAGCTCGGAAATGAAGTCATCACCAAAAAGCAAAGTTTACAGAGGTCCTCGGGGCTGGAACCCAAACTGATTACGATTTGCCCTCCACTTCCACCACAGGTGTCATAGAGATCAGGGATGAAATTGATATGCATCATCGTTCTACTAAAGCCAGTCCAGGAAGAAATCGGGTTTTGATATGTAGACCTGAAATGTTAAATTTGGATCAGAATGAGAATTCTGGGGCGAATACTATCCAGGGAAACGGTCATTGACATCCAGAAAATGATCAAAATGTGGAATTCTGTCATTCAGTTACATGTCAAGGGGAGAAGACAGGCCTGTGCCGTACCAAATTTCCAGCCCATTACTATTAGTGAGCAGAAGTGGGGATCAGGTTGGATGTACTTCTTAAAGTGTATGAAATGCACATTTATCTCACCTGTTTTGCTTCTTTTTTTTTAATACTTGTGTTGAGGTCAATCATTCCACTCTATGAAACATTACCCTGGCACCTGAAATGATAGGAGGCTGGGGATAAATATGCAATAAAAAACAGTGAGAAAATAAGGAAAAAAAATGGTTTCAACTGGAAATAGAAATAAACCTCTTTATTTCTAGCGAACAGCCCGTCACTGGCCCTCCAAATAGAAACCAGTTAACAGTCAGTAAAAAAGTAAACCTTGAGTGTTACATAAGTCTAAGCCAATCTCAAAGATAGATGCCATGTTTTGAGGTTCGGTCTAAATGTTTATTAAGGCCAACTACATGTTTGGTCAAAAGTCACACAGGTGTGAATTTGGGAGTGAACATGGTAACATTTCATTGTATGATGTCAAAACATGTTAGGTCTAAATATTAAGGCCAACTGCAGACTTGGTTCAAAGTCACAACATGTAAATAGGGTTAGGGCACGTGATTTTTTGACACAATTGTGGGTTAGGGCTAGGGTCAGGACTAGGTCTTGGCTTAGGCCTAGGCTACATGCTTTTTGACAAGATTGTGGGTTAGGGTTAGGGTAAGGACTGGGTCTTGGGCTAGGTTTAAGGTCAGTCTTGTTTACATCTCGTGACTTTAGACCAAATCTGCAGTTGAGTTGGCCTTAATATTTAGACCTAATGATGTTTTGATATCATTGTGAACAAAATGTTACACATTTACAACCCAAAATTCACACTCAGCCAACGGATACCCCCAATCATGGCTATTTTGATACCAAATAGTCAAAAAACTTACTGCTGGGCAATAAAAAAGCAGTATTCTTACCGTTTCTGACACTTTCCATTCATAACTTCAGGAAATAAGCCGCTGAAAAAATATCAACATCCCAAGTCGGCCATTCTTCATTATATCATCAGGACTCAGACTAGCAATTACACTAGGGATTTGGTATCGTTTAGAACGGGGTTTTTAGTGCTGGAAAGTATGCATAGAGTTTACTTTCAAAACATCGTTCGATAATTGATAAAAATCGTTTAAGAATTACATGAACCAGTAAGTTAGTACTATGGCTTAGTTTAATGGTAACGGGTTTAGTTTCTCCGAGAGGCGTTTAAAAATGGACGACCCGTTCACTTATCTACGACGTTCACTTATTAGACGCGCCGTCTGCTTTTCGAGATACGTTGAAAAATCAACACACTGTTTACTTATCTACGGCCTTTACTTATTAGACGAGCCGTTTACTTTCCCGAGATACGTTGAAAAATCAACACACGATTAATTTATCTACGCCGTTGAAAAATTAGATGAACCTTTTAATTTCCCGCGAGCCGTTTATCCGATCGGTTAATTTTTATCACGATTATTTACATATGAAGTGTGAATAAAAAGGGGAATATAAAAAAATGCACACCCATAGATGATCACCTTACCGTGGTCGTAGCATTATATATTATTCACTGTCCTATAAACTTAATATTCCATCACTGACAAATAAATCAAAAATCAGTAAATCACGGCCCAGGTAATTATACAATTGGAAATCGGCAAATCACGTCCCAAGTAATGTATCTTTTTTTAAATCACAAATGAATTAACTAGTCTTCCATCTGTACACGTGTTCATAAGTCGAGCTCTCAATAGCAGTGCGATAATCTCCGCTTAATCTGTATTCCCATACACATTAATTACAGAAAAGAGAAAATGCCTGTGTATATACGGTATTATTGGCTATTTACCTTTTGGTCAGCCGGTTGTTATTTGGAATATAGGATGGAGTTATGTGTTAAATTTACTATGACAAAGGGATAAGACGACCCGTCCTCTCTTCTCTAGACAGCAAATTTATAAGTGTGCTTTAAGAAACTTTTGGTATCCGAGGACCTTTTTATTTTGTGTTTTTAACAATTTTCATGTGTAAATAATTTAATTAAATCAACCTGTCCATAATATCCTATCCATTGTATTGGACGTTAAATCTTTAATAAACAACAACAACAACAACGTCATAAATGAACGTTATTACAGTATAAATTAATTATTTGATTGGTCGAATACTATTGTTTTATTAATTCACACCTGTGGTCAAGTGCCTGGATGCCATATGAAACCATGCTTTTGAATATACATGTTCGTAAGTACAGTATGGATTAATTCTTTGATTGACCGAATGCTATTGTTTTATTAATTATCACCTGTCTGGGTGCAGGTGCCATACAAAATAATGCCTTTGAATTTACAATTGAGTCATAAATGTCCCTTTTTATTAACATTAATTATTTGATTGGTCGAATGCTATTGTTTTATTAATTCCCACCTGTAATTACCAGCCGGGTGCGGGTCAGTTCATCCCACAACCATTTCACCTCGGACTGTTTCAAGTTTTTATAACCCTCGAGTCACAGACTCATTGGGAAAAACAAAAATATTTACAAAAAAAAAAAAAAGCAATACAAATATCCATATATACTATTATATAAACACAGTATTACTATTCCGTTTACTCACTTATTTTATTTGAAAAATATAAAAATCTACAAGGGTTTACAAGTTCAGATACATTTTTAGTACATAAAAGATTAAATAATTTATAAACACTGGGGTTCGAATAATAATACTTTTTTTATATATTATTATCTCAGACTTTTATAAATTAAAACAAAATGGTACTCAACTTCAATGTCTTCAAAATTAAACAATGTACATAATCGTTTACTTCTCTCAATATATTTAGAACTATATCGTAACCTTTCAATATTTAAATTATGACTGGACAAACGGATTCTTGTAATTTCACGTCTGTATTTTCTATCTATTGGTTTAGTCAAATAATATTGTAAGCCAAATGTATTCACAATATGCTTATAAATGATACATTTACTTGATAATTCAAATTTCTCAATACACTTCTGTCTAAATATGTATATTAATCTTTGTCTGATGATATGGATACAATTTGTGTTTATGAGATGAGCAGGTTTTTCCCATAAATCTCCCAAGCCAAGTTCCTTCTTAACATTCAGGACCCACGGGTCATTATTTTTTAACATATTAGAGTAGCAAGAATAAGGTAAGACATTAGTAGAAGAACGTATTTTAATCCAGTATTTAAATATCCGTAATTTTCTTGTAACAATTAAAAGGAAACGTCCAAGTTCATTATAGATCATGTGGGAATTTGTGGTTGTTCTTGTATCTAAGATTTTCCTAAGGTACCTTAAATGTATTTGTTCTGTATCATGTCCCGAATGAAATTTCCCCATAATTCATGTCCCCATAATTTAGAATACAAGAGATAAAAGTATAAAAAATACCAAGTTTAGTTACAATATTAAAATAATTTTCATTACAAACTTTTGAGACTGAGAGGAGAGCTTTTCGACCCTGTTCAGCAATGTGTTTTTGTATAATTAGATATTTACCATTATTTTTGTTATTGGACTGTTTCACCCCCCTTGTTATTATAATTAACTGAGTTGTACTTATCGTTAAATAAACTGTTACATAAACAATAATGTATGGAATAAATATGTTTTACTCGTCGATTTTTGTTGATTACTGATCACAACAAGGATTAGTTCACCGCTGTATGTTCGTATTGTTTGTTAATTGGCGTTATGATTTTAGATCTTAGGTCAGTTCACCGATGTTTTTGTAGTAAAGTATATATTCGTATTGTTTTTATATTTGCCGTTATGATTTTAGATTAGTTCACCGATGTTTTTGTAATAAAGTATACTTGTATTGTTTGTTAGTTTATGATGTCTAACATCATTTATGTTCTTTATAAAAAAGGTATTTTATAATTATATAGGAAAAGGTACGAATCAATTTGCGGTACAAATCACGTGTGTATTTAATTCTCGTTAGGCAGCCATTTTTATAAATTTAGCGCAGCCTTTGGATTTAGGAAAAGGAACTAATCAATTTGAGGTACAAATCTCGTGCATATTCTAATTCTGGTTCGGCATTTTCAATTTCTTTCAACTGATTTCAACAACATAGTACGAAACAGCCAGGTTACGAAACAGCCTGCACCCCTAAGCATTAGCCAATAATCAACTAAATGGCACAGGGGCCTCCAATCAAGTGATTACGTTGTCTCAAAATGGGCGACAGCTTGTCTATAGAGATTGACAGTGACTGTTTTTGGCGCCAGTCTAATGTACAGTCTCGCGAGATTATCGCGCTGCTTTTGAGAGCTTGACATATAAACACGTGTACATAGGGAAGACTAGTTCATTCAATTGTGATTTAAAAAAGATACATTACCTGGGATGTGATTTACCGATTTCCAATTGTATAATTACCTGGGACGTGATTTACCGATTTTTTATTTATTTGTCAGTGATGGAATACTAATTTTATAGGATAATGGATAATATATAATACTACGGGAGCAGGTCGTTTCATCCCACTACCGGATCACCCCGGGCTGTTTCATCCCAAATTTACACGGGTCCTTTCATCCCACTCGAGTCCTTTCATCCCACAAATTTAAAAACCGGTATTACATAAATTTTTAATATTTTTTTTATACATAAATACCAATAACAATATGCCATTGCAATTTTATCATGAATAGTTGGTTTCACTATAACAGGATTGCCAGTGATAGAACAGATCAAAGAATAAAATTGCACGTAGCCACTATTTTGACACGTTTAGACCACAATGTGTTACGATTCACATTTTGGTATTCTAAATGAATTCTTATATGGAATTGTTTAGTTTCATTTCGTGTACGGAAATTAAATCAACGATTATTTTTAAAATTAATTATCACTCTAATTTGTCTTATTTAATAGGGGCTCCTGCGCAATTTAGTTGATTATTTGATAATACGTATAGAGCCCATGATGTATTTTGGCGAGTGATTAAGCTGTCAATATGTAATTATAAAATACCTTTTTATAAAGAAGATAAATGATGTTAGATATCATAAACTAACAAACAATACATACGAGTATACTTTATTGCAAAAACATCGATGAACTAATCTAAAATCATAAGGGCAATGAACTAACAATACAAATAAATAATACGAATATACAGCGGTGAACTAATCTCGGTCATGATCGGTAATCAACAAAAATTGACGAGTAAAACTTATTCATCCCATACATTGTTTATTTAACAATAAGTAAGTGTTTAACAGTTTATTTAGCGATAAGTACAACTCAGTTAATTGACTGCTATTATAATAACAAGGGGGATGAAACAGCCCGGGATGAAACAGCCCAATAAAAAATTAGGTTGGGATGAAACAGCCCGGGGTGAAACGGTTATGGGATGAACCGACCCGCATTCTAATACTACGACCACGGTAAGGTGATCATCTATGGGTGTGCATTTTTATATTCCCCTTTTTTATTCGTACTTCATACGTAAATAATCGTAATCAAAATTAACCGATCGGATAAACGGCTCGCGGGAAATTAAAAGGTTCATCTAATTTTTCAACGCCATAGATAAACTAATCATGTGTTGATTTTTCAACGTATCTCGGGAAAGTAAACGGCTCGTCTAATAAGTAAAGGCCGTAGATAAGTAAACAGTGTGTTGATTTTTCAAAGTATCTCGGAAAAACAGACGGCTCGTCTAATAAGTGAACGTCGTAGATAAGTGGACGAGTCGGCCATTTTTAAACGCCCCTAGGAGAAACTAAACCCATCACCATGAAACTAAGCCATAGTACTAACCCATTTATGTAATTCTTAAACGATTTTTATCAATTAACGAACGATGTTTTGAAAGTAAACTCTATGCATTCTTTCCAGCGCTAAAAACCCTGTTCTAAACTATACCAAATCCCTAGTGTTATTTGCTCATTGACTTCAATGTTAAATGACTGTAACATCACAGGCTGTAGCTTTTTGCTCAACATTCCGTTGGTTCCAATCTTTATAGGCACAATGGGGACAACATTTGGCAATCTCCTCATCATAATTTTGTAGGGGGTTGACCGTTTAGATTTTTTGCTACGCGGATTTGAAGTTGACTGGAGTGAAAATCTCACTTCCGACACAATGATTGCTCTGCAGAAAGACACTTTACACCCCCTATCCCACCGCTGTAATTGCAAATTTGATCCCTTTTCTCCAATTCTAGACCAAAAAGTCAACCAAAAAATGCAGGAAGAGGGAGAAAAAAATTAAGGGAAAAATTGTCTATTTATAACTCGCACTACATTCGTCCATCATGAAATAAGGGGAAATGATTACTAGTCTTAGTCCTGTTAATACATTAGAGTTATGCTCTCTTGCTATATATGCACTTCCTGTTTTCCCTGTACCACTACATGGCCACAGATCACTAAAGATTTCCCCATTGACTCCAATGTTAATTCTCGTATCTTAGACCGGCTCTAACTTTTTCCCAAATTTTCGTTGGGTAGAACGCTTTCTACCACAGATGGAGGAACATGTGGCAACCACTTGCCCAAAAGCACGTATGAGGTTCTTCATGAAAAACTTGAGATACACAAGCTGGTTGTAGAGACAAGAAAACATGTAATTTCAGGCCCTACATTTCAACCTAACCAACCTCTCAACTCTTGTATCCTTCCGCATCAAAATTATGAATATTCACCAAAACCTGGCAGAAAATGTATTTTCAAACCCTTTTCCTCGATTCTACACCAAAAAGTCAACAAAAATCGCCATGCAAAAGGGGGAAAAAGGAAAAGGGAGAGGAAGACTAAAAATAGCTTTGGCCCTTGTTTCGTGGGTGACGGCGTAGGAATATTTGGTGATCTGTGTCCACATGGAGGCAGACCACCATTAATTTCCCCATTGACTTCAATGTTAATTCTGGCCTCTTTGCCCACCTCCAACTTTTCCCCAAATTTTCGTTGGGCTGAAAGCTTTTCACTACAGACAGAGGAACAGATGGTCATGTCTTTGCACTAAAATTTGTATGAGGTTGACCACCAAAATTTTGAGATACACAAACTTGAAGAAGCATACTAAAAACATGTAACTAGTTGCCGTATATATCGCCGTAGCCAACCTGATAACCCTGTTATCCTTCTGCCTCAAAATCATGAATATTTCCCAAAACCTGGCAGAAAATGTTTTATTCAAACCCTCTTCGTCCATTCTAGACCAAAAAAATCAACAAAAATGGGCATGCAAAAGGAGAGAAAAAAAGAGAGAGAGAGAATTGCTATAAATAGACGAACTACAATTTGTAGGTACCGAGATGGTGAAATTTAATGGTGGTCTGCCTCCTATATGTCAAAATTCTTTTCTTTATAGCTTCACATTTATTTTTGCAAAAAACACATCTACAACATATCCATTTTGGGGTGTGGACTCCATTTGGAAGAAATGTCATAGAATTAAATGTTTGGCCATAAACAAAAAGTCTTAGAAATCCTTGAAATCTTATATGTAACTATTTGTTTGTGTCAAATAAAATGCTCGGTTACAATTCAAGCACAAAATCCAATTACTGCTAATTTGGAGTCAACAAATGTTCAATTGAATATCCAAATATCATGTTCAAGAAAAGGGGTGGGGTGGGGAGGGTGAGCCAGTCTAAATGAAATGAAGAAAGAGAAATTTCCCTGCAAACACATAGATTTTACTTTCTCGAGAAGGGAAATGCAACAATTTCAGGTTTTGAAAGATTAAAATTGTGTTAGGCCAGAGGAAAACAACAGCAAAATGCAGTTCACTCATGTTTTGAAAATTCTAACACACCTAAGCAGAACATAATTATACTAAATTTCTTAATTTTTAAATACTTTTTCAATATCTGACAAACACATGGATCCTTTCCAAGTTATTTAACATTAAAACTAAAGAAATGCAAGACATTTTGGTTCATTTTACAACAGATGAATAATTAAAATTTTGACAGCAATATTGGGTGTAATCAAAAGAATTTCAGACAATTGATCATGATTTTTAGGCAAAATTGAGTGAAATTATGATGCTTTCTTCGCGTCTAACCTTTATGATCCAGAAAAAGTAAAAATCATACATTAAAATATTTTCCACTAATTTTGAAAAGTAAATAAACACTGAAAATCACAAAATTTTGACTAAAATCAAAATTTCCCCTGCGAAATTTGTCAAATATTTTTGAAATTTTACCATTTCACTTTTTTTACTATCAAAATGCCATATATCACATTTTCTGACAATTTGGAGATCATATCATCAAATTTAGGCCTTTCATCCACTGTCAGGTTGTTTTCATTGGGAGAGGAAATTTTGATTTTAGTCAAAATTTTGTGATTTTCAGTGTTTATTTACTTTTCAAAATTAGTGGAAAATATTTTAATGTATGATTTTTACTTTTTCTGCATTATAAGGTTAGATGGGAAGAAAGTATCATAATTTCACTCAATTTTGCCTAAAAAATCATGATAAATTGTCTGAAATTCTTCAGATTACCCCCAATATTGCTGTCAAAATTTTAATTATTCATCTGTTGTAAAATAAACCAAAATGTCTTGCATGTCTTTATTTTCATTGTTAAATAACTTGGAAAGGATCCATGTGTATGTCAGATATTGAAAAAGTATTCATGTGTTTGTCAAAAATTTAAAAATTAAGAAATTTAGTCTAATTATGTTCTGCTTAGGTGTGTTAGAATTTTCAAAACATGAGTGAACTACATTTTGATGCTGTTGTCCTCAGGCTTAACACAATTTTAATCTTTCAAAACCTGAAATTGTTGCATTTCCCTTCTCGAGAAAGTAAAATCTATGTGTTTGCAGGGAAATTTCTCTGTCTTCATTTCATTTAGACTGGCTCACCCTCCCCACCCCACCCCTTTTCTTGAAGATGATATTTGGATATTCAATTGAACATTTGTTGACTCCAAATTAGCAGTAATTTGATTTTGTGCTTAAATTGTAACAGAGCATTTTATTTGACACAAACAAATAGTTACATATAAGATTTCAAGGATTTCTAAGACTTTTTGTTTATGGTCAAACATGTAATCCTATGACATTTCTTCCAAATGAGTCCACACCCCAAAATGGATATGTTGTAGATGTGTTTTTTGCAGCTTAATGTTTTACATTTTGGATGTAAATCTATTATTTGTGGTGATCTTTTAAAATGTGGCACTTACAGGGCAATGAAATATTAATTAATAGCCTTTTCATACCCCTTTTATGCTATGAATCATGTCAGAACTCCCTTTTTCCATCTCATTTTGTCAGGACATTGATGTAAAAATTAAAACAATTTGCTTCCACATAATATTTACACTATGTAATTTCAAGGATACCTCTGATTGTTAAAGTATTTTAAAAACTGAAATATTCCCATTTTTTAAAAAAAAATAGTGCTTTGCGACCCTTTTATTAGAGTGGCTGGTTGTCACCTAAATACAGCATTTATTTTAAATTTATCAATCCACATTTTAATAAATAATTCATACTTCTTATAACAAACTGTGTTTATATGTATGTATATAAGCCAGGGGTAGAAGAACATGGCTTTTAGCCATATTCCATCAACAGTATTACTTATGTGGACACAAGTGGGATTTATTACCACACCAACATTTTTAGGGGGTGGGCTTACAGGTTTCACAATAGTTCCTTACAGTTACCTTCAATGCAACAAATTTGCAGCTTGTCTTCCTGTATACCGGCCAAGGTTTCTAGAAATAAATGCCTTTCATCTCAGACATTCCCAGAAATAGGGAAATATTAGCATTTTGAGGCATGCAAAGTGTCAAAAATGGACCATTTTGTAGAAAAAGGTAAAAGAAAGTCAATTTTTGAAAAATATTCCAATATTTTGAATATTTTTGATGTGACTTGTTTGAAACTCTTTAAATCTTTTCGCAGACCTCACATTTTGACAAAATTAAGAAAGAATCTTCAATTCTAGAACAAAAGGCCCATGGACCTGAGCTGCAATCCGGTATACAAAACAGTACATAACTTTAAAGGGTCACCATTTCTGCAGTAATTATTTTTTTTTTGATTCTGTATTATAATAATATTGCAAAAATAAATGTGAAGCTATAAAGAAAAGAATTTTGATGATATATGAACTTATAAAACCATATAGGAGGCAGACCACCATTAAATTTCATCATCTTGGTACCCACGATTTGTAGTTCGTCTATTTATAGCAATTCTCTCAACCTCATACAAATTTTAGTGCAAAGACATGACCATTTGTTCCTCTGTCTGTAGTGAAAAGCATTCAGCCCAACGAAAATTTGGGGAAAAGTTGGAGGTGGGCAAAGAGGCCAGAATTAACATTGAAGTCAATGGGGAAATTAATGGTGGTCTGCCTCCGTCTGATCTAACAGTAGTTATCTCCCATTAATCAGTAAGCACACTGTTAATACATTAGAGTTATGCTCTCTTGCTATATATGCACTTCCTGTTTTCCCTGTACAACCAAATGCTCTACAAATAAACACGTCATTCATACTACTGGTCTTTTATCAAAAAGAAATGAAATGAAATGAAATGGGGTTTAACGTCCTACTGTTTTGCTCCGAACTGGGCTAATGAAGACGGGCATACGCCATACAGTGTGCTATGAGGGAAATTTTGCCCGGACAGCGGCACAACGGCCAACTCTTATATCGAATTCCAACTGTCAAGGGATCTTTTATGTGCACGCGGGACCTCAGTTTTTCGTTTCATCCGAATGACTAGACAGCTGTCTTTGTCAGGCCCTCCGTCCTGCATCCCTGACAAGGGGGAACCACACCGGAAAATCGGGATGAACTTTCTCGGCCAATGCAGGGATCGAACACCCGACCTCCAGGCTAGCGAGCCAGCGCCTTACCCACTAAGCCACCGTGATCCCCTTTATCAAAAAGAAGAACCCATCACATACATTTCATGCTTATATGTAACGCATAACTTTTTCAAACTTTATTTCAGAGAAAGCCAATTTAAAAAGGAATTGTATCATATATTTAAGTTTAATTTTTAATAAAGAATGGGGATATCATAAATAAGTTAATTCGATGTTTTTGTGACATGTACTATATTAGATGAGATCAAAAGAGCATTGTAGATTAGGGGTTACAGAACAACAAGTAAGGTGGAATTAAAAAGTCGAACGGAACTGTTCTTCCGACTGAAGAACATAAAATTTTACTGACTTCGTGCTGCCATACTTTCTAGGCAGTAATAGCTCTTAGGAATTAATGTCTTCGTTAGAAATTTTGGCATTACCTGTGACAATAATTTTAGCTTCGTGCAAAAATCGTGAAGCATAGGCTATAATTTCAACTTGGAAGAAATGTTAGAAAATGGCTAACAAACAATCAGCTTTGTAGATTGTAAAACATTCTTGGTTAATTTTCTGCTTGAACGATTGCTGAATACCATGTACACGTATCAGTCCGATAATACCATGCTGACTTTTTCATTTTGGCAACAAAAAGTCTGGTGGATGCATACTGTCAATCAAAGTTCCATAATGAGAATTGACATGTATCATCAAAAGAAACCGATTGATAGAACGTAGACGCCCCTTTAACAACAAACTGTTACCTTCTTGTAGTCGTGTGGACAATATGACTTTCATTGTTAATTGTCAGTAGTAATAATTACAAATTTTGAAAAGAGATGTCGATGTATTGGTGATTTTACATGTAGCTTCAGTCCATTCAATAACCTGTATTTATTACTCAAATGGTTTCTCAATTAGCAGAATGTCAAAATAAAGAAAACACAGTTACACTTACAATATGACTAACTAAGAAGTTATTCGTCGCGATTTGGCCGGCCCCCCCACTCCACCTGTAACATGTAATACCAATTTGTAACGAGTTATTGTGATTACTGTGTTACGGTAAAACTCCTGTTTTTAGGAATGTGGACATGTGAGATTGTTTAATTTTTTTTAAATCGGTACGTACTTGAAAGTTCGCGCATGCAGAGCATCTTCTGAACAAACTGATGTTTACCGGTGGTAATTATTTCATTGTCTTGTGCACAAACGTCATTCCTTAAATAGCCCCACACCCCTTTAACAACTTATAAAGCATGATTTTTCTGTTAGGCAATTTATTCTTCACTCTTTGATATGCTTTATAACTATTGAAGAGGCCCGAATTCATAAGATCTGGTTCTTAGATGTGTTTTCTCTGTCACTCTGTGTGTTGATGGATAAAACAATCAAAATTAATATTTGTGTTGGTGATAATTATTGGAAACGGAACGTTTTTCTTAAATTAGGATATTAGTGTCTATGGCATGAATACGGTAAGCAGTTTGTATTTGGAATTTACAAGTTGAACGGGTGTCAGTTAACCCGTTCAGAAGCAAACCTGTACACAGTTAAGGTAATACTTGACTCGTATAAAAATTGGTTGGAATAAATCAGTTTTACTCGTTGGTTGTTTATATTGTTTTATTTACCTAAAAATCAACTAGCTTGGCTCGCCATAACAACAGAGATTAATTCGCCGATGTTTTTGTAATAAAGAACAATAGTATTGTTTGTTGATTAGCGTTATGATTTTAGACAAAATGATAAGTTCACCAATGTGTTTGTAATAAAGTAGACCCGTATTGTATTTTAATTGACTTTATCCCATGATTTAAAAAAATTGGCGATGGTTAATATTGAGTCAAAAGTAATTTCTTAAAGTGCGCCGGAGCCCCTTTTAGATAAACAAAGTGGCTATGTGCAATTTTATTCTTTGATCTTTTATACACGGGACATTTCTGTTATTCAAACCAATCTGCACATGAATGACTACATAACAAGTTGACAGTTCATCATTGATTTGGGGTTCATGTGGAATAGGCTCTTCGCTTGAAATACAGTTATTCTTTTCTAAAATAAAACAAGTGCCTTGGATTTTTGTGTGGATTTGATAGCGGTCATAATTAACTAATATTCTCTTACATTGGAGACTTGTGTTGCGTTCAATTCATTTTTACGGTAAGTATGAGCTTACATCTGACTTGAAAGCACTTTCGAATCCCTTTGCAAGTTCTATTTATGTCTTATTTCTATTTGTAAGACCGATAACCAACATACCTTTATAGTTTGCAATTAAAAAGTCTATCTTTGCCGTAATTCAAGAGTAATTCTTAACAATACACTCTTAACCATACACTCTTAAAACAGTAAATATGCAAATCAATTTGAACACAGCATAAATATCTAAACTGTGTTATACATGTATAGTCTTATGCATACGTGTCCTTTAAAATGTTCTAGACATGCAGCTTTACATACTGGTTGGAAATATAACCACATATATATATCGTGCAGAATATGTGAACACGCGTGTTCTCCCTATACAACGTGGACTAACGCGTACGTATTATTAACGAAAATATTCAACATTCATAACATCGTGGCAGTATATCGTTTTGATATCGATTGTTTATGACAAACAAATACCATTAATTTTGCATGTAAAATTACACCGAGGCCTGTTGTGTCACACGATAGCGACTGCTACACCGAATTATTTATCGGGGCGTTATCGTGGCAATTTTCAACAAAAAACGACACGATAATCTTATTTCGTCATCCCTTCACGACGTTTGTACCGATACCTGCCGTCGTATGAATCCTGAAAAATAATAAAATGAACGATGACCAACCACTAAACCCATCGTAATATCTGAACATCGCACATGAAATTAGATGTTTGACAGCAAAATTGAACACCTTGTGTAATTGGACACCTTGACAGATTTTAATCACGGCTCGGGAAATTGAACACAGTGTTTAATGGTCATGAGACGAAAAAGCCTATTAATTTTCAGCGATTTCCGATAATTACTGCCAGATTTATGGCCCTTGATCACTTCAAAAAATCTTGTGGACGCTAGTGTTGAAACTACTATTCGGATATCCGTTAACAGATACAAAATAAGGGTTATCCGAATCATTTTACTATCCGTTTGCTACAATATATTCTGACATTCCCTATGCTCTATATTTAGCCATTTTTACATCTGATTACTTTGAAATTTTCCCCAATGCTATTGATCACGTACACAGCTTTGAGCATGAATGTTAATATCACGCGCATTATTTAGCGATAGTAACTAATAAAAATATTAATGCAGTGCAACAATAATAGTAGTCTAAATAAAAAAATATTCATTCATTCCTCGCGCTGGTTTACGCTAGATAGAAGCTTCTTCTTGGGTTTACAGGATACAAGTTAACACTGTGTTTAGACTTCCCACAGTGTAATTTATTCATAACGACCTAGGTCACATATATTCTCACTTACTATTGGTTCAATAGCAGTAGATTATCAGAATGAGGCAAACGACCTTGGTGGAATAAATGTTAGATGTTTTTATTTTACTTTTTTCATTCGTGTTGATTGAGCAAAAATGATAAGTGGGAGGGCCGCAGATTACAGGAGTAGTTATACACAAATTTATTCACCTCGTTGATTTTTTTTGATATCATGGATAGTCTTGATAATTGCGGCTAAAGGTAGGCACGTTTTTCTTCGCGGCTCAAACAATTTGAAAATCGAAAGTAAGATTTCATACTCGGCATACACAGACACTCATAAACATTGAAATAAGTAAGAAATTATGAGTATATGAACTTTTGATGTGATTTTGTTCAAGAATTTCATGTTTCCGAATTATCCGACGAATAGTATTTGGATAGCAAACAAAAGTATTCAGATCACAAATCTCGATCCGATTTTCAACACTAGTGGACGCTCTAGAGGTCAAAGTTAAATTTATACACAGTGTTGAAGGTCATGAGACGAAGAACTAATCCTATTGATTTTCAACAATTTCCGATAATTACTGCCAAAGTTATGGCCCTTGATCACTTTGAAAAATCTTGTGACGCTCCAGAGGCTCAAGTTATCATCCGATTGACTTCATATTGATACAAGTTTAAGGTCTTGAGACGAACAAGTATATTGATTTTCAATGAATTTTTCTAAATCTATGATATTAAATGTTTCGTATACTAAACGTTAGCATGGGACAGAACTTTATAAAAACCAAACAAATTCTAATGATTTTCTGATAATTACTTAATGAGTTGTTACTCTTAATCAGATTTTAGTGTATTATAAATGTGGGCGTATGTTTCGTTGCCTGGCAACCTATCTTCTACAAAATATAAGTGAGATGGCTCCAATACATATCCCAAAGATCTCTGATGGGTTCCATTTTGGCAGATATTTCAGGATTTTTTGGCCCAGATTGTGCCAAAATGGTATTGTTAGGTTGTGGACCCTCTAGAGATACGAAGTTTGTGGACCCTACAGATTTTAAAAGGCCTTCCCCACCCTTGAACACACATTTTTATACGCCCACATTTTCATGTGGATGTATATTGTCGTCGTCCCCGTCCGCCCCCCCGTCCGTCCGTCCGTCCACAATTGTTTGTGAACAGTTTACAGGTCACAATTTTTATCCGATTTCAATGAAACTTGAAATATAGGTTTATCCCCTAAGATTTCGGTTCCTTTCGATATTGGCATGTATCGGACCGTAACTTCATGGATTATGGCCCCTGATTGCACAAAAAATCACGTCTTTAGCTTGTGAACACTGTAGAGGTCACAATTTTTATCCGATTTGGTTTAAACTTGAAATGTATGCTTATAACCAAAAGATCTCGGTTCCTTTCGATATTCGTGCATATCGGAACGTAACTGCCTGAATTATGGTCCCTGATTGTACGAAAAATCGCGTTTTTAGCTTGTGGACCCTATAGAGGTCATAATTTTTATTCGATTTAAAAAAACGTATTGTTATATCATCATTACACCCTAAGGATGACCGAGTTCGAATTTCGTGAAAATCGGCCCAAAACTGAGACAAAATGGCCGCTGTTCGTTCTCAAATAGCGTAAAAATATGGTATATCAAGGTTGTGGACCCTATAGAGGTCACAATTTTTATCCGATTTTGTTGAAACTTAAAATGTAAGTTTATAACCCAAAGATCTTGGTTCCTTTCGATATTCCCGCATATCGGACCGTAACTTCCTGAATTATGGCCCCTGATTGTATGAAAAATCACATTTTTTGGTTGTGGACCCTATAGAGGTCATAATTCTTATCCGATAGTAAAAAATCGTATTATTATATCACCGTTACACCCTAAGGACGGCTGAGTTCGAATTTTGTGAAAATCGGCCCAAAACTGACATAAAATGGCCGCCCTTCGTTCTCAAATATGGTATATCAAGGTCGTGGACCCTATAGAGGTCACAATTTTAATCCTATTTTGATGAAACTTGAAATGTAAGTTTATAACCCAAAGATCTCAGTTCCATTAGATATTCACGCATATCGGACCGTAACTTCCTGAATTATGGCCCCTGATTGTACGAAAAATCACGTTTTTAGCCTGTGGACCCTATAGAGGTCATAATTTTTATCCGATTTAAAAAATCTCATTATTATATCACCCTAAGGACAGCTGAGTTCGAATTTCGTGAACATCGGCCCAAAACTGACAGACAAAATGACCGCCCCTCGTTCTCAAATTGCGTAAAAATATGGTATATCAAGGTTGTGGACCCTATAGAGGTCACAATTTTTATCCGATTTTGTTGAAACTTGAAATGTAAGTTTATAACCCAAAGATCTTGGTTCCTTTCGATATATTTGCGCATATCGAATTGTAATTTCCTGAATTATGGCCCTTCATTGTAGGAAAAATCACTTTCGTTTTAGCTTGTTTTCTATCCATCTCTCGAAAATGTGGGGGTATCCTGCCTGGCAGCCGCTGGTAAATTCTGTAAATAAAAAATTTTGCTTACAATAATGTTTCAGGTGGAGGTAATTTAATTTATTCCGCACCTACAAGTGCTGGCAAAACAATGGTTGCAGAACTGCTGATCTTAAAGCAAGTTATGGAATACAAGCGTAAAGCACTATTTATATTACCATTTGTGTCAGTAGCAAGAGAAAAGATGTTGTCACTTCAGGTATTTATATTAAACATTCATGAAAGAAATAAGAGGACAAAGTTCGTTGGTTGTTGATATTTGTACTAAAAAAATCAAGGGCGTCTGTTGCTTCCAAGTGTAAATGATCGACTCTTTACTGTATATATTTTTTTGAAACAGCCGTACATATGGAGCGGAGTATATCGTCGCTCGGAAGTCAAAAGCATGTAACTCTCTATTTTCCCATTTTCATGTTTTTTACACTATTTGAATGTTCCCGCTGCCATACACCTCGCCTTAAATGCTTTTACCTCTAGTCCAATAAAAACATCACTTATGACCATGTGATCAATACCCCCTAATTCTATTGGCCTGGAGTTTAGTCCATCTAAACCTTGTAACTAGATTAAAACCACGCGGAGGCTGACTGAATCAACACCAATGATAATAAATGTGAGTATTCAATAAATTAAAACATTTTCATATGAATTTCAATTCAAGTAAACAAATAATAGAATTTATACGGTAAAAATTACTTGGACTTTATTCAAACCCTGAATATAATTTTTATACGCCCACATTTTCATGTGGACGTATATTGTCATTACCTCCGTCCGTCCACAATTGTTTGTGAACACTCTAAAGGTCACAATTTTTATCCGATTTCAATGAAACTTGAAATATAGGTTTATCACCCTAAGATCTCAGTTCCTTTCGATACTGGCATGTATCGGACTGTAACTTCATGTTTTTAGCTTGTGAACACTGTAGATGTCACAATTTTTATCCGATTTGGTTTAAACTTGAAATGTATGTTTACAACCCACAGATCTCGGTTCCTTTTGATATTTGCGCATATCAGACGATAACTTCCTGAATTATGGCCCCTGATTGTACGAAAAATAGCATTTTTAGCTTGTGGTCCCTCTAGAGGTAACAATTATTATTCGATTTGAAAAAACGTTCGAATATATCACCGTTACACCGTAATGTTTGTTGACTTCGAATTTCATGAAAATCGGGCCAGGACTGCTGGACAAAATGGCCGCCCCTTATACGCAAATAATGTAAACCGATTAAACACATCACCATTCCACCATAATGAAGGTTGAATTCGAATTTCGGAAAAAGCGAAATGAAACTGCCCAAGGGGTCAGCGTAGCTGAAAAGTGTACCAATTTTCTCCTATATGATATCAATGCATGTATATCTGGTATCATCAGAATATAAGTCCTCTGGGTTTCTGGTGGTGGGTGTGGTATTCCACGCCCAAAATGTAATGCCCCCCAACTAGGCTAGATTAGCTCAAAAGTGTACCACATGAAAATCGTACAGCAGTGTACCGTACATCCTCAGGTATTACAAAAACACTCTGTATGGAAGAGGTTCCCCACCACTAGAAATGTCTGTCAGGGTGTTTTTATACGCCCACATTTTCATGTGGACGTATATTGTCTTCGCCCCTGTCCGGATGCCCACAATTGTTTGTGAACACTCTACACTCTACAATTCTTATCCGATTTCAACGAAACTTGAAATATAGGTTTATCTCCCCAAGATCTCGGTTCCTTTCAAAATTGGCATGTATCGGACAAAATGGCCGCCCTTCGTACGCAAATAGTGTAAACATCTTGGTACATCAAAGTTATGGACCCTCTAGAGGCCACAATTTTGATCCGATTTTGATGAAACTTGAAATGCAAGTTTATAACTCAAAGATCTCAAATCCTTTCAATATTCGCGCATATCAGATCGTAACTTCCTGAATTATGGCCTCTGGTTGTACGAAAAATAGCATTTTTAGCTTGTGGTCCCTCTAGAGGTCACAATTATTATTCGATTTGAAAAAACGTTCGAATATATCACCGTTACACCGTAATGTTTGTTGACTTCGAATTTCATGAAAATCGGGCCAGGACTGCTGGACAATATGGCCACCCCTTGTAAATCAAGGTTGTGGACCCTTTAGAGATTACAATTTTGATCCGATCCGATTGGTAGCACGACTTACCTTAGACAATCTCTTCATGCCAGATGAATAACAATATGTATCACTTGATATTCCATCAAAATGACAGGACAAGCAGCTGAAGGGAATAGACGAATGGTGTCGAAAAAAAATGAAATGAAATGAAATGGGGTTTAACGTCCTACTGTTTTGCTCCTAACTGGGCTAATGAAGACGGGCATACGCCATACAGTGTGCTATGAGGGAAATTTTGCACGGGCAGCGGCGCTACGGCCTACTCTTATATCGAATTCCAACTGTCAAGGGATCTTTTACGTGCACGCCAATGTGTACATGGGACCTCGGTTTTTCGTCACATCCGAAGGACTAGACAGTTGTTCTTGTCAGACCCTCCGTCCTGCATCACTGACAAGGGGAAGCCACGCCGGAAAATCGGGATGAACTTTCTCGGCCAATGCAGGGATTGAACACCCGACCTCCAGACTAGCGAGTCAGCGCCCTACCCACTTAGCCACGTGATCCAACTCAGTCAAATTTTCACAATCATAATGGAACCATACACCACAACAATCGCACAAGATACTTTTAGTCTTTTCACAATCTCGCCTGCACACACCACAAGGCCAAAAAAAGGCCCTACTTGAGTATTTAATCTTTCTACGAGTAGCCATCGGGATTGCTAAAGATATTAAAGATAACGATTTGCAATGATTATAGAAATAATTGCAAGTGAGGTGTTGGTAAATGCGGTCGAACCATTTATATCATTTTATGTCCGGACAATCCCATGTCAGTATTTTGTGTAATGTGATTGTTGTTGTTTATTACAGATTTCAACAACAACAATGTTGTAAGTTCCTGTTCCTGTTAACAAACAGATTAAACATAAATCTGAACTTCATATCCACTGCAATTAATTATTAAAATAACTACCGAACACGTCAGTGTTGTTTTAAGGAATAATCAGTAAGGATTAAGCCAAAATTGTGTGACCCCTGTGTTAGTGGCACAAGACAACTCACAATTACACTTGACACTTCATTTAATCTGGACTGCTTCATGCTACAACGGATTATCTATGAAAACATCCAAACCATTATTGATGAGACTTTATTTGATTGGCTTATTACTAGGCTTATTACTAAGTTAATTTTCGAATAAACTTAGCTCATCTACATTCGAGAAATGTTTGGTTTGACATTTTATATGGATTACTGCTGTGTTCTTATCATATTGTGTTTCCCCAAGTTGACCATCTGGAAATATCGTTTTACAGCAGATACATTGTAGTATTAATATTAATGCAAATTAGAAGTAAATACAATTGTCTTGGGTCGAATTCCAATTTTCTCAAAGTGAATTCCGGTGTTTTAAAGTGATTTTTTCATTGATGTAAAATATTAGTAAATACGAAGGTCTTAAGTGCGAATTCAGATATTTTGTAAGTGAATTCCGGTGTTTTAAAATAATTTATTATTAGTGTAAAATATTAGTGAGTACGACTGTCTGAAGTGTGAATTCAGATATTTTGTAAGTGAATTCCGGTGTTTTAAAATAATTTATTATTAGTGTAAAATATTAGTGAGTACGATTGTCTGAAGTGCGAATTCAGATATTTTGAAAATGAATTCCGGTGTTTATATGTTTTCAATGTGAATTCCGGTGATTTTCAGTGTTTAAAAGTAATTTATTATTAATGTAAAATATTAGTAAATGGTACGTTCCAAATTATAAAAAATAGGTTATATGATATCTTTGCCCAAGAAAATATGGAAAAAATAAAATCGTCCGCCAAAGGTATAATTTATCAACATTTAACCATTAACTTTACGCTGCAGAGCTATTTGAAAAAAAAGCGTTAAATCTATTTTCCTTAAAACTATAAGCAAAATCCGAATATCCGCGCACACTTTGTAATCTGAACGACATAGAAGACAAATTTCATTTTATTTTAAGCTGCCCTTGCTATTATCACCAACGTTGTCGGGGCTATTCTGCGTTTGAATATGCACCCAGGTGATACATATGTAATATTTCATACATATGGATGAGCTAGGATTGGGGGTGTTATAGCTCATTCGTGGAGGAGTATTCTAGTGAAGGTGGTCACTGTGCATTATAAGTCCAATTCCAAATCCATTTCAATATTACTTTATATACAGTTTAAAAATACATTATTTACAAGAGCATATCAAAGGGTTACTAAAGGTCTTAACCCTATCTCTTATCTCATCTGATCTCACTGTATATTTTCATCATTGTCTTCTGTCTGTGTAGGGGTCTTTTAAACAAACTAATTTGCATACAGACAAAAAGACAATCATTTCAACAAATCAGATTAAGATAAAATTAGGGATAAAAATATTTTAACGAATCAAATGAAAGAAGTTAAATTAATATATAAATTTCATTGGCTAAAAGTTTTACAATAACATATAGAATTAGTTAATAAGCTTTAAGCCGTAAATAAAATTAAAAGCGTCGACACTTGATTGGCACTGATCTGACTGCATTGTTAAATGTATTAATCTTTATTTCGAGCTTTCTACTAATAAGCCTGTTGGCACCTCAAAGATTATATTAGTACAGTCAAGACCATTCTTGCTTAGGGCAATCACTTTAAGGGGTTTAAATCAAAATAATAAAATCTAAATCAATGAATAGTATAAAGTCAGCCATATTGATGAATATAGAAGTAAGAATTAAATTATGCATTATTTAAAAAAGAAATTAATATCACTATTCGGTGAAACTATAATAAATTGCGTCACCAATTTATCAAACCATACTTTTTACGAAACCTTAATATATTAAAATTAATTCAGTTATAAAGTACAACTTCAACATTCGAAATACGGAACCTGGGCAATTTCTCATTTCTGCAGATAAGAAAAGAACCACTCTATTAATTAATAATTAAACTTGCCACATTACCTGACCTAACTAAAATGTACCCTTCGATTTAACTGTTTATTTTGTTATTAGAGTTTCACACTGCGTAGCTTGTGTGAAACACTATTGTTTTTGTTTGGATTATTATTTGGGTTTCACACTGCGTAGCTTGTGTGAAACACTATTGTTTTTGTTGGATTATTATTCTTCTTCTTATTATTATTAGGCTTTCAGACATTTGTCTGAAAGCCTATTGGGATTACTAAAATAATAAATAATAATAATTTTAGACTATTGTTTTTACTAAAATTATTATTATTAGGCTTTCAGACTTTTAGACTATTGTTTTTACTAAAATTATTATTATTAGGCTTTCAGACTTTTGTCTGAAAGCCTATTGAGATTACTAAAATTATTATTATTATTAGGGTTTCACACTGTGTAGCTTGTGTGAAACACTAATGTTTTTGTTAAGATTATTATTAGGGTTTCACACTGCGTAGCTTGTGTGAAACACTATTGTTTTTGTTAAGATTATTCTTCTTATTATTATTTTTTTTTTTTTCCAATTTGATTGTATCTCAGAAACTACATGTCGGTTTTATTGGGAAAGTGGGTGTGACTTAGAGATTAAAGCTATTCTGGGCATTCTGTTACAATGCGAAATATCCGAAATCACCGAAGTTGTTGGTGTTTTTAAAAAATGCCGTAGTATTAACAATAATCATCAAACTTTAACATATGATGCATTTTGACATAGCCGGAGACAAGGCACATAGCTGTGCTACTTTTGATTTTTGATTGTCGACGATTCTTTGTAGATATTAAGCTCCAAATTTCGAAAATTTAAAATTTTACAAAAAACTTTTTTATTTATGAATATTTTTATATGGCATTTTAACCAGGGTTGAAGAGTTATCCGATTTGACTAAAAATGTCAACATTTTTTGTGTCCGTAATTTTCCTTGGCCGCCATTGGCTAATTCAGTTTTTCAGTCCTAGATTAATTATTTATTAAATCGATTTGTACAAAAGAAAGTTCATATGCTGCATGGTCCAAAATGCCATTTTTTTGTTACCGGTTAAGATTTGTGTCAGAACCAGAAGTGAAGTAAAATCAGCAAAAACTACAATTTTGACAGATTTTGACAGTTCGGTACAACTTTTTGAAAGCAAATATTTTTTCAAAATTTGATATTACCAAAAGTATACGCAAAGGTGCACAAACCATCGGACTCAGTTTTTTTAATTTTGATTTTGTCTTCGGGCTATTTCGATTAAAAGGTGAAAAAAGGTGTAAAATTAAGCTATTTACAACACATCCACCGTCTTCATATTTCAAAATATTTCATCGTAACTTTCATAACCTCGTAGCAATAACCCATACAAAGAGAATGTATGTCAAAATTAGTTTGTAATATCAGCAGTTGTCGAGAAATAGGAAATTTTGCATGAGTCACATTTCGTGCTATTTTGCCTGTACAAGTAGTCCGGGAGCTAGGTGGGTTTTGTTTAACATGGAAGGTGCGGAAGGTTTGGCATGCTAGTGGTGTATGGCTGGGTTAGGAGACCTCAGAAACCCAATTCTTAAGTTGCGCCAGTGGTGGGTGTGGTAAGAAGAGAATAATGCTGGTTTGCACTGAATGAC
This sequence comes from Patella vulgata, assembly GCF_932274485.2. Taxonomy (NCBI): domain Eukaryota; kingdom Metazoa; phylum Mollusca; class Gastropoda; family Patellidae; genus Patella; species Patella vulgata. The sequence continues at coordinate 33,496,859 of NC_065882.2, forward strand.
CCCTAATTAGAAATTTAATTAACATGAAAGGTGCGACATTGGAACAAGATGTAAAATGTAGGGACTGATCATAGGATTCACAACCACTAACTTAAGAATGAATATTTAGGTGGTAAATGAACTTAAGAACAGCAGATGTGACCAATAACCTTAAAAAATTAGTGACAAACATTGCATTATGCCCACAATGCTATGTTTCCTTTGATCTCTGATAGTAACAGTGATACATTAATTACCGCCCACTTCTTTCATACTAAGAGTCATCTAAAACATAGATCTATGTCATGTTATTGCAGATATCAATCAAGACCCAATCAACCAGAACCTAACTTAGGAAAGGCAACTGTCTTCATCAGAGGAAGCAGTGTCAAAGTCATCATCAGATGTATCCTGATCAGATTGCTCAGCGCTCTCTTCAACCAATGACTCCCAGAGTTCAGGACCATTAAAACGAATGATTTCATTCTGTCCTTTTCTCAACTATCTTCTGGCGATCGGTGCTGGGTAATTCCTGATTTATCAGCGTTTCCTGAAATCTTGGCGACAAAAGATGCCACTTTTGATTTGTAGTTACACTTCTGATTCGCAAGGAGGACTCCTGCTATCATCGATGCCCTTTAGTTTCTCCAGAAGATTTTTACATCTTGTGACAGTATTGGGTCTTTATATCAGGTTCAGATGACAAGACTAGTTTAACATCTTATAATACTTTTATTCTCTGCTTCTTACATATCACGTACAAACATCGTAATGTTAAAGACACACAGAACTAACTTGTATTGAGGGAGCCATGTCCTAGTTTGGCTAGGCACGAGTAACTCCAAGACGCTCTCCCTCGTTCCGTCTTGTCTCGCGCCAAAGGCCTCTGCTCTTGTGTCCTGGCCGGACCTAACTGACTATGTCGTTTCCATTCTGGGTTTATAAACCCTTCAAGACAATGGATCTTATTAGACACCTGGCTAATGTATCATATCAGGTCTAACACTCAACACATTCCTATCAGACAAAGAAAGTTTAAATAAGACATGCCAACAACAGGTTAAGATTACATAATAACATAAGGAATGCCACCAAGACCTCCAGGGGTGTCGATAGCAGACAGGTTTAAAATCACTTTCGCGTGTCAAGATGGTAGGAAGCGTCTGTAACATCTGTTATTATGTAACAATCTTGCCTTTGGCCCATTGCGTCTTCTCAAACACGATATAGCGATATCATTCACCGTGTAGATGTATGGGGCTAAGCGACAAGCAATCTCGTCACTCAACAGGCATCGCTACACCGTGTTTGAGAAGACATAATGGGTCTTAGGCAAGATGCAAAAATCTTCTGGAGAAACTGAAGTGTCACTACAGATGACAGGGGCATTTTTGGTCGCAAAGTATAGGGAAACGCTGATAAATCAGGAATTAACCAGCACCCATCGCCAGAAGATGGTTGGGAGTTTAAGGAAAGACAGTATGCAATCTTATGGTTTAATGTTCCTGACCTATGGGAGTCATTGTTTGAGGAAGGCATTGAGGAATGGAGAATCTGATGATGCTTAATTTGATGGAAATGGTTGCCTCTCCTAAGTTAGGTTCTGGTTGATTGGGTCTTGATTGATATCTGCAATAACATGACATAGATCTATGTTTTAAAGGATTCTTAGTATGAAGGAAGTGGGCAGTAATTAATGTATCATCAGTGTTACTATCAGAGATCAAGAGGAAACATAGCATTGTGGGCATATTGCACTGCTTGTCACTGACATTTTATGGTTATTGGTCACATCTGCTGTTCTTAAGTTCATTTACCACCAAAATATTTATTCTTATGTTAGTGGTTGTGAATCCTATGATCAGTCACTACATTTTACACCTTGTTCCAATGTCGCACCTTTCATGTTAATTAAATTTCTAATTAGGGGTCATTCGGTGCAAACCAGCATTATTCTCTTCTTAAGTACACTGACCACCAGAAATTTCATTCTTAAGTTGATGATACTGATTTCTGAGATCACTCCATTCGATTTAGGCTGGGTTTCTCACTTGCAGCTTCCATGTTGATTAAAATTTTAATTACCGATGGGGGTCAGGTGATATTTCCGTTATTTTTTAAATTGTCATACTTTTAAATAAACTTTCATTTATTTTATTTCTCATATTTTTGCTACTAGCACTATCAAAAGGGTCCATGTAGTTTTGTGCAATATACATGGAATAGATCACGAGATAATGGAAAGGTCGTTTTCAGTAAAATCGAAAAATTGCTAATTAGTGACCTTTGACCTCTTCTTAAGTGGCCTTTCCACCAAAAATCCCATTCTTAAGTTATATTTCCTAATTCAGGGCACATTCCTCTATCAAATGCCATTGAAGTGGAACTTGCACCTTCCATGTTGAATAAACCCATTTTGGGGGGTACTATGGGTGGCTCCTCCTACCACACCCACCACTGACGCAACTTAAGAATTGGGTTTCTGGGGTCTCCTAACCCAGCCATACACCACTAGCATGTCAAACCTTCCGCACCTTCCATGTTGAACAAAACCCTCCTAGCTCCCGGACTAAAGACTCAATTATTATTCAATTTTCAATTTTCTTTCACCATTTGATGTCGAATGCCACGTTTGACTAGATTAAACCATTTTAACACCTTGACTGTCACCGGAAGTGACGTCATTTGGGCAAAAACTGAATTTTAGCCTTCAAAACCGATATTTTTTTCAAATGAGTCGTATATGTTATTTGTTTAAAAGTATGATATTTAATTTTAATCAACAAATAGAATGAACCCATACAACCATATAGATACCACAAAATGGGTTCTAACTTGTAAGGTTTCAGAGAAATAGACGATTTTCTACTAGTCACTTTTCAAGGTTCTTGGTCTATAACAGTGTCAAATATTATTTGATTTTCATAAAATTTTCACCATGTGATGCCTTGTGCCATTTCTGATTTCATAAAACTAATTTAACATTTTCATTCTCACTGGAAGTAATGTCATTTTAGCAAAAACTGTATTTTTAACCTGCCAAACAAATATTTTTTTGAAGTGAGTTATATTTAGTATTCGTTTACCATTATGATATTTCATTTCAATGGAAATATAGATTGGATCAATACGATCATAAATATGTCAAAAAATAGCTTCTAGCATTTTCTCTTGCAAAGAAATAGGTAACCAATTTCGTCAGGATCACTTTTTAAGACTTTTCACATTTTTATCACAGTTTATGGGTTCTAAATTAATTATTTATTGCCTGATTTGTATAAAACAAAAGCTCATATACTCCTTGGTGCAAATTCTCAACTTGTTTCTACCTGTAAAGTTTTCTGTCAGCACCGGAAGTGAGGTAATTTTGCCTAAAATTTAAATTTTGACGGGTCGGGAGGTCTTTTCCTAAGGAAAAATCTTAATTTCTACAAATCTTATCAATGCTCCTACTACAGGCGCAAAATATGTTGGGCTTAGTTTTTCGGGTTTTTTTTTATATCAGTTTTGTATTTGCGCCATTTGGATTTAAGGTTGAAAAAAGGAGTAAAAATCAGCTATTTACAACCCATTCATCGTCTTCATATTTTAAATTATTTCTACGCAACTTTCATAATTTTGTAGCATTAATCCATACGAGGACAGTGTATGTCAAAATTAGATTGTAATATGCGCAATTGCAAAGAAATAGGCAATTTTGCATGCCCACTTTTCACGTTATTTTGCATGTAAAAGAGTCAATTATCGTTCAATTTTCAATTTTTGTTACCATGTGATGCCTCATGCCACCTTTGACTAGGTCAATCCAATTTAACATTTTCACTGTCACTGAAAATGACGACATTTGGGCAAAAACCCATACGACCATACAGATATCACAAAATGGTTTCTAATTTGTTCGTTTGCAGAGATAAAGGTTTTGGTCTATAAAAGTGTCAATTATTATTAGGTTATCATAAAATTTTCACCATGTGAGGCCTTATGCCATTTATATTTTCATAGAATTAATGTAAAATTTTTATTATCACCAGAAGTAATGTAATTTTGGCAAAAGCTGTATTATTAGCCTTCAATTTTTTTTGAAGTCAGTTATATTTATCATTCGTTTAACATTATGATATTTGATTCCAATGGACATATAGATTGGATCAATACGATCATATAGATGTCCAAAAATGGCTTCTAGCATCTTCCCTTGTCAAGAAATTTCCCATTAAAAAGTCAGCTAACTTAGCGGTAAGTTAGTACCAAATTTTGTAAGGATCACTTTTTTAACATATGTAACAAATGTATAAATGAAATTAATATTGCTGGGTAACTGGCACCAGACGTGACATAAGTTCAAGGGTAATGTGGCACCGGTGAAACCCGTCATTACTGCATCGCAGTTCTAGTTCTTCTTATTATTAGGCGTCAAATTTAGAAAATTTAAATCTTTACAAAAAACTTTTTTATTTATGAATATTTTTTAGTCGTGTTTTACACAGAATTAAAGAGTCATCTGACTTGAGCAAAAATGTGAATTTTTTTTGTCTCCGTAATTTTCCTTGGCCGCCATTGGCTAATTCAGTTTTTCAGTCCTAGATTAATTTTTTATTGTTCGATTTGTATAAAACAAAGTTCATATGCTCCGTTGTCTCAATTGTCATTTTTTTTGTTACTGATAGAGTTATCTGTCGGCACCGGAAGTGGTGTAATTTTACCAAAAACTACAATTTTGACAGTTAGGTACCATTTTTCGAAAGCAAATATTATTTTTTTCAAATCTGGTATAAATGAAAGGTTGTGCTTTTAAAGGCGCACAAAATGTTGTGCCCAGTTTTTTCAATTTCAATTCAGTTTTCGGGCTATTTTGATTAAAAGGTGAAAAAAGGTGTAACAAAATCGGTGCTCTTGCAACAATCGGGATTTCACCGTCGGGTGTGACCGGATCAAAACATCTAAAGTATTGTTTGGTAGCTCGATAAATGGGCTATTGTATGACACACTTCCTGTCTGTATCTAAAGTGTTTTCGTTTGTCGTCGCGAGCGCGAGAATTGCCTGTGTCGTCTGCCGCCATTTTGGCACCCTCGTCATCAAGAGAACAAAAATTCCAAGTTTCACTGGCAAACAAAGGAAAGGAATTTTGCCAGGAATTTGTTCACAACTCGGAGCACCCGCTCACAATACAAAAACACAGACAAGCCTGTCTGACAGTACAATTTTTTCTATCTAAAGTGTTCGTGTTGCGAGCACTCACCATTTGTCCGCTGCCATTTTTTGGCACCCGATCATTGTGACAAAACAAAACATAATCCGAGTGCCATGGCAAACTAAGAAAAGAAAATTGATTAGAAATCGAAACACACGAACAACTTACAAAAAAACAGATAAGCCACAGTAAAAAACTAAGCACCGCAAATGTGCAACACAGTAACTCTTTAGATAATACTACGTTACAAAAAACACTTTCACAGTAGCTCACTGCTTGAGAAAATTCCCAGGAATGCATTCACCGGAAGTTGAGATTCCCGCGGACTGGAATGTCGGTCAAATGCCCATATGTATAACCTCAGCTCAGTGCATCAACACAAATTTGATTACGTACGTAATCTCTATTTATAGTTCATGGACTAGTTTGGTCCTTCGACTTCATATTCCTGAAGTTTCATAAAAATGACCTAAAAGACGACAGATCTATCACAATTGTTTCCGCCGACAAGGGAAAAGCAACAGTCATCATGAATACTCACAAGTACCTCACAACGGTCAACGGTTTACTCCAAGATCCAGCAACATATAGAAGAATCCGCAAAGACCCAACAAACGCGCACAAGGACAGCCATGAAAACTTGCTTAAAAAACTAAAAGAAGACAAACAGATCTCTGAAGCTCTCTATTACAAGCTCAGACCAAACCACCCTCGACCACCTTATGCCAGGGCTACTATAAAAATCCATAAAAACCCCATGAAAGCCCGTCTGCTGGTGTGTTCTCGAGATTCAGTCTTCTACAACACAGCCCAATATTTATCAAAACTACTTTCCTCACTTGGCACAACTGCATCGTCCTTCATCAAAGATTCAGGTGAATTCTGTGAGAAACTGCAGAATATTCAAAACCCCGGGAGGATGGTCTCATATGATGTTGTAGATTTGTTTACAAATGTACCAAGGGAAGAGGTCCTGAAGATTCTACGCAAGCGCATAGAAAGTTTAGAAAACCCACTAGAGACTTCCCTATCAACAGACATCATACTCTTGTTGAAACAATGCATCAATTCAACATATTTCTCCTGGGGTGACGATTTTTACGAACAGACCAATGGATTACCCATGGGAAGCCCCCTCTCCCCTTTAATTTCAGAAATATTTTTAACTGATTTAGAAGAGAAGGCGCTTCAAACATCCACCGTAACCCCAACATGCTTCTTTAGGCAAGTGGATGATACCTTTGTTATTATCAATCAACAAGATGATCCAGAAACACTGTTACAACACCTCAACAGGCAACACCCACGTATAAAATTCACAATGGAAACCGAAAATGATAACCAACTACCCTTCCTCGATGTTTGTGTATCTAAAACCAACAACTCGATCCATACCAGTGTCTATAAGAAACCAACCCACACCGACCAATACATTCACTTCAAATCTAATCACCCGAATAGCGTCAAATCGGCCACAATTTCAACTCTGGTGAACCGTGCGAAAAAGATATGTGATCCTGAGAGCCTCTCCAAGGAAATTGATCATCTCAAACATGTCTTCACAAATTTCAACGGCTATCCAGGGAAGTTTGTGACAAACGCCATCAACAAGACCCTGTCGGCGAGTGCAGCTAAACCAAAAACCCCGACTGCCCCAGTCAGAATCTTCCTCCCTTCCAACGGCAAAGTCTCCTACCAAATCAAACGGCTACTAATGCAACAACCAGAAATAGATGTAACTTTCACAAAAAGCTACAGCACTAAAGATATATTAAGAGCCAATGGTAAACAAAATCCTACACAACCACCACAACCAAAGGGATGTGTTTATCAAATAGTATGCAATTGTGGGATTGCATACATCGGGGAGACAAAGCGACCATTAAATAAAAGGATAGATGACCACAAGTCGAAAGCAGCAACCAACAACTCAGCTGTAGCTGAACATTTGAACTCCAACCCTCGCCACAGAGTCCAATGGTCCAACGTAAAACCACTATGCAAGAATATAAGCAACAAGAGAGCGCGCCGATTACATGAAGCCATTCAAATACGACGACACAAACCAACGATGAACAGAGATCAAGGATTGTTCCTCCCCAGGGCGTATGATATTCTTATCACATAATCAAGGCTAAGCATAATTCTACTTTTTTCTTTTTTATCATATTTAATACTTATCAATATTCCAGTAATAACTTTAAGTTTGTAATAACCATCATAATATGCAAAAATGACAACTAATAATTCCCAACTATTTTTGCTTTTCAGGCATTTTTGCTTTTCAGGCATTTTTGCTTTTCAGGCCTGCGGTTATTGTAATTTAATGCACTCAATATTTCTAACCCTGCTTTTCTACATCACTATAACATCCAGTGAAGTACCACTCAATATTTTAAATCGTCAGCCTTCAGGGGACTATTGATCATTTGTGCAGTCATTGTTCTAAGGGTTTTTCGTATATCAGTGTAATCACTCGCATCAACATCCACATATCAATTATTTTGGTCATAACACCAATCAAATCTCATCTTCGTGGGATGTTGTCATTATCAAAACCTCATCAAATCGTTGTAAATACTCCACAACAATCTATTCTTTTATCATTTGTATTTATTTCAGTGAAAGGGGTCGTTGATAACATTTCATCAATTTTCATTTTCTTGCAACGTTTGTATTATTAAAACCCACTAATCATTGTGTATACTCCACAACAACTTATCCATTAATCAATTAGTCAATTTTTTAGGTTAATTGGTATTATTACTTATTAGCGTACAATTAAATCAGATTACCATTAGGTACACGTAATTAAGTTACATCCCTGGTTTGTCAGCATTAACTTAGCATTGTTGTGTACATGTATATATTGTCCTGTCATATTTTCATTTTTTATCATAGCTTGATAATGACTAGAGAAGCCTAGTCGAAACGTCGCTCAGTAAAAAGCAGTAATTGTATTGCATAGAATTGTGACCTGTATATTTCATAAAAATCATAAGCGCCGTTTTAAAAAAATAATAACTTTACGATTTGACCAAAATGCTAAAAAAAGTGAAAAATCAAAGTTAACATTTCAGAACAAAACTTATATTGTTGGAATCGGATTGGTGTAAAATTTCAAAATTCAAAAAAATTACAATTTTTGAAAATTTTGAAAATTTTTCAATTTTCACTAAAAAAAATAATCCTTATCACTGTATTCTTTGCAACACGTGCTATGGCCTAGAACTGTAATTAAACGGAATAGTCATAGTAAAACACATACGTTTTTTTTTACGCGAGACGCCACTGGTGAGAAGTGTTGGCCGCTTATGTCATGATGAGAGCCAGTGGTTTCACGTAACATTCAGTTGTGCCCCTTATCTCTTCATTTCTGGAACTGGAATATTGCAATTATATGGATCTCCCAGTGACCAGGAGTAAATACAAATTATGGTACATAATAACATTTGTGTGATTCAGCCAATCAGAATCTTTATAATCATTTGTCTCAGTCTAATGACGCTATTAATTAGGTCATGAGATTTACATACTTGAGACAAAAGGAACTGTGGCATTCTAGCTATTTTTTTGCACTGCTTGTTTGAGGAAGGAATTGTGCTTTTTTTGTGTTGCCTGCAGTGCTTAATTTCAACTACAGTGCACTCTGTCACATATGACATCGTACGGGATCGTTACAATATGTCAGATTACGCAGAGTGTCGGAATACCCAGTTTTCTCAAAAACGGAAATATTTTAACTTCGAAAACCGGAAGTATTATTATAATGTAGCTTCGAACATAGAACTTCAAATCACCAGAATGTTATTCCCTTTAAAAATGATAAACCTTTCTGTACATTCAAAATTTTATTACATTACTTTTTATTTCATTTAACATGCGTAGGCATTTTGAATCTTCTTCATCGTCTTCAGTTGATCGCACTCTTGTTTTTGCTATGACGTGTTCATTGATAATGGGCATACTCGATTGAACGTTTCGGAATTGAATTCTCTCAATCCCAAAAATAGTGACAATCGAGTGAACATGGGTACTTCGGGCTACAACGCATGCGTCGACTGGATATATAAATATCTCATCCAACCATGCAGCCGAAACCTGTTCGTCGTGTTTAATTACCTCACAATTCTACTCACACCACCTCCATCGTCGGGACTGACAGAACTGTAACAGGACTGAATTCCTTTTCTCGATTCTGTCAATTCGGGACGTTCCGGACTGTAACTCGAGCATCCTAGGTCGTCGTCACACGGTTCGAAGAGATCTGTAGGGTGACAAAACTTAAAAGTTATTCAGGTTCGATCGGCATGCGCAACAAATGTTTCCAACAGGTGCTAGGAATATTTTTACGACTGTGAATTCGGGGGATATTCTTGAGTATTTGTCACAACTGTCGTACAAGAGATTAAAATTATAAAAGTAATCAACAAAGACCCACGGTAGCGAGTTTTAATCTCACAGATCATTGATTGGTGATTGCTTGTTAATCTTTTGTGGCTTCACACCCATCCGGCTTTAATCTCACAGATAATTGATTGGTGATTGCTTGTTAATCTTTTGTGGCTTCACACCCATCCGGCTTTAATCTCACGGATAATTGATCGGTAAGTGTTTGCTTCACACCAACGGATTGAAGGCCAGATTATACGGTTTTGATTCAATGGAAATCGTATGACGGGACGGCTGATTGATGTCGTAATCTGGAATGTACAGAGGTCGAATTACCCAGAGATTTTTTGGCTGAAGTAATAAGGAAATAAATCGGGACATGAAAATGGTGTCGGATGTAACAGAGTGCCGGAGTGATCAGAGGTCGAATGTAAGTAAGTAAAGTAAGTAAAGTATTTGCTTTACTTACTTCAGAGGTAACTTTATTATACTACGTTCGGTGCAAACTTTTGTTTTACGTAATTCGTTCTGTGGTGCTTTGTGTCGTTACACTTTCTCCTTCGCTTTCAACAGTACTGGCACGATTCCTTTGTTCTGTTCATAATGGCGACTCTATGATATGGCAGCATAGATCGCAGTCATGTGTTTACTTCAGAGGTAACTTGGATAAAATGCCGGTTGCACAACTTTGTTTACGCAATTAATTCTGTGGAGCTCCGTATCAGTTAAACTTTTACTTGAACACCACTTGCCCGATTCCTTTGTTTTGTTTTAAAATGGCGGCTCTGTGAGATGGCAGTGGCTGCGTGGCATGGCGCGACTTTTGCGTCATTAGATTTGGATACAGAGACATTTCCTGTGATTCTGATTAAGGTAACTTTGTTTGGTTCGTGGTATATCAAACATTTAATTCCGCATTTACATGGTGTGCATTCTAATTTACATTTGGCGTTCTATTCCGTGTTTTGGCTATGGTGGGTTATGCGATTTGAACGACAGCATTTGTATCAGGGATATGACCGTTATATTGCCGTCGCCCCTGTCTGTGTGTATGTATGTGTGTGTGTGTGTCTGTGTGTCGCCTACAGGCCACAATTCTTAAGTGATCATCTTGAAACTTTACATACTTATTCCTTATACCCATTTTTTGTATTTCTTTGTTTGTCATCTACAGGTAGCATTTCTTAACGTATCATAGTGAAACTTTGCATACTTATTCTTTGTACCCTAAGGAACATCCCTATCGTTTGGGGTGCATGCCCTACCCCCAGGGACAGAGCCACGCCCATTTTCTTTTAGTGTGTGTGTGTCGCCTAGAGGCCACAATTCTTAAGTGATCATCTTGAAACTTTACACACTTATTCCTTACACCCTATGGATTATCCCTATTGTTTTTGGTGCATGTCCGCCCCTCTGGGACAGAGCCACCCCCATTTCTTGTATTTATTTTTTTGTCATCTACAGGCCGCAATTCTTAACAGATCATTTTGAAACTTTGTATACCTATTCCTTATACCCTATGGATGTCCCCTATTGTTTTTTGGTGATTGCCCAACCCCCGGGGGCAGAGCCACACCCATTTGTTCTTTGTGTCCCTGTGAGTTGCCTACAGGCCACGATTCCTAATGGATTGTCTTTGAACTTGGGATATGTACTCCTTATAGCCTAAGGACAACAACGGAATGTGCCGCCCCCCAGGGGCAGAGCCAGGCATACGTTTATGATTCGCAGGGCATTCACTTGTCGGATGCTGTGGGATGTATTTTGTTTATGAAAAGCATCAGAGACACTTTGCTAAGCCACATGAGATGGTGTCAATTGCTGTCACCCACACCTTCACACTAGGGACCGGGTATCGTCCAGACTTGACGAAAAAAGGAAAGAAACTAAGCTTATCGTCAAGAATTTAATACACGTATCCATCTAATAGATTGCTGTCAAGAATGTGTTAAATGCCGTCAAGATTCACCAAAAACCGCCCAGTTTGTGCTACGGTGTAGATTAAGAAACACCGTTTACTTTTGACAACGATCATCTGCTTTACGACCGTCCAGTTTCTCGGGATGTTTTTTAGAAATGAACACTACCATTTAGATTTGAAAGGGGTTTAGCTTTTAGACAAGGTATTTATTTTCCCGGACGTTGTCAAGAAATGAACAGAGTGTTTAATTATTTAAGGCGTTTAGATCTTACGCCCAATTACCACTTTACCGAGAGCCGTCTAGTAATATACGAGTGAGAATAATGCAATGCCGTTTACTTTTCAAGTTTTGTAATTAGTTTGCCCAGTGTCATCTAGAAAACTTAAGGCGTTTGTTTTTGTGTGAAATATTTAATTTCTGTCTGCAAATTTTAGAAACTATGTTCACATTTAGAATCTGAGTATAGTGTCTAAAATTCTCGAATGAATTGCATATTTGTTGAATATCGTCCATTCTTCGGTATTGCTGAAGTCCGTTGGGAAAAGTTGATTTACAATGAATTGACAATTGCCCGTACATTCCCTTGTTTTTATTCATTCTATACTTAATAAAAACATGGTAATGCACCGACTTTTTCTCATATTGACAGTCAATATTTTTTTTTTCAATTGTCAGATATATGCTAGTCAAGTCGTCCACACGAAAAATCTGGTTAAGTCATCCACGCTGCATTGGTTGACTCGTCCACGTGACTTAGTTTAATTTCGGTATGTAGAATAAGTCGTCCACATGACATTGTGTAATGTTAGGGACGCAGAAATATTCATAGTCAGTATAATATGAATGTTTGATATAAGTATAATTTTCTATACGCCAAGTAGCAGACTCGGTCGCATTTATAAATAACAAACAACAAAATAAATCACTTTATTCAATAACAATTTCATTAATACATAACGTCACTACACAGCCACTAAACGACTCACCTCTATAGTCCCGGTACACTTTTATTCCCCAGTTTATATAATTCCCATTTTATAAATATTTTACCATGAATAGTGTCCAACGTCTTCCTTTACATACGCTTTAGCTTATTTTCCGAACACGCCAATTCTCGGCACCAATTTCACTAAAATTACATCGCCTACAATCGAGCGATCCTCAATGCAAAACTTTCAACTTGTAATATAGTCCCTTTCCTGCAGGTTGGTTTCACCATAACAGAATTGCCCTGTGATATAACAGATCAAAGAATAAACTGCACATAGTCACTTTTTCGACACGTGTTATCTTCAGTTGTTCAGAGTACCTGGCACCTCAATTAACCCAACGTTAAAAGAAAGCATGCAGTGTCCACCTTACAACAGGTTCCATTCATTTATGATTTATTATCCTGCGCCGAACGAAGTTAGGGAGGGATATTGAAATGGGGTTCGTCCGTCCGTCCGTCTATCCGATTTCTTTCCCGGAGCATATCTCATAAACCGTTCAAGATATCTTTCTGAAACTTTGCACACGTATCAACATATTACAGTAGTTGTGCCTTTTGCTATTTAGGAATTTCTGGGATTTATATTTTTTTTGTGTTTCCATGGAAACAAAAATGACATAGTTTTTTGTGTACAATTTAGTTTCCGAAGCATATCTCATAAACCGTTCAAGATATCTTTCTGAAACTTTGCACACACATCAACCTATTACAGTAGTTGTGCTTTTTGCTATGTAGGAATTTCTTGGATTTATATTTTTTGTGTTTCCATGGAAACAAATTTGACTTAGTTTTTGGTGTATAATTTTGTTTCGGGAGCATATCTCATAAACCTTTCAAGATATCTTTCTGAAACTTTGCACACACATCAACCTATTACAGTAGTTGTGCCTTTTGCTAATTAGGAATTTCTGAGATTTATATTTTTTGTGTTTACATGGAAACATATTGACTTAGTTTTTGGTGTATTATTTTGTTTCCGGAGCATATCTCATAAACCGTTCAAGATATCTTTCTGAAACTTTGCACACACATCAACCTATTACAGTAGTTGTGCCTTTTGCTATTTAGGAATTTCTGGGATTTATATTTTTTTGTGTTTACATGGAAACAAATTTGACTTAGTTTTTGGTGTATTATTTTGTTTCCGGAGCATATCTCATAAACCGTTAGAGAAACTGAACTGCAAATGCTAAAAGAAAAATGTCCGACATATAAGTGCCTCCAACAATTCAAACGCATAGGCTATAGAAAAAATATGCGTCCCATGACATTCGGGCAAATGTCAAACGATGTCTTAAATAAGCACGGTTTAAAAGGAACAATCATAGAAACAAAAACTTATCCTGTCACTCCACCCTGGCAACTAAAAGATCCAATCATCAACACGCACCTAATTAACGTTACAAACAAACACGCTAATCCCATAGAGGCTAGAGCACTAGCATTAGAACTAATAGACACCAAATGGGCAGACTATCTCAAAATCTATACAGATGGATCGAAAAATAATACACAGGGATTAACAGGGTACGGCATTTTCATACCCAAAGCAAAGCTAAACATCAGGAAAACAATACCAGAACATTGTTCTGTGTACACAGCAGAACTGATGGCCATTAAAACTGCAATAGAATGGCTAGCCATGCAAACACACCAAAAAGCCGTTATCCTATCAGACTCCCTAAGTAGCATCAAATCCATCGAATCAGATTATTCCAAAAGCAGACATGGCATAATCCACCAAATTAGGGATATCACTCAAACAATCAAGAATAACGGAAGAGAGGTAGTCCTTGCATGGATCCTCTCCCACATCAATATTTTCGGCAACGAACAAGCTGACACGCTAACCAAGGAAGGGTTGTCACTGAATGATATAGAAAATTTAGAATACAGCAGTCAGGAATTCACAAGCATAGCTAAAGATAAAATTAAAAATGCATGGAAAACCCGTCTAAAACAAGAGAATACTCATCGCTATCAAATTGATAGCAATCTTGTAGAGAAGGTTTACATCAATCATCCCTCAATTAAAATATGCAAACTCATCACGAGGCTTAAAACGATAAACGTAATAAAAGACTTCACCTTTACACCAATTAAATGCCGATGTGGACAAATTGCGACCACGTCACACCTGCTAATCAACTGTAACCAATTAAACAAAGAACGTCAATCCGTAATTAAGAATCTAGCAGGGAGGGGAAAAACTCTCTGTCTCAAATCTCTCCTTTCTCTACAACCTGACGATAGATACTGGACATCACAACTTGTCTGGGATTTTATTGAGAATATAGGGATGACCAAATATATAAAATAATAAAATTAATCAATCAAACAATAGGGCGGAACGTAAAAATGTCCTCTAGAAGGAAGCGTAAACCGCCCTACACTAATAATAAATATAGGCATGACCAAATACATAAAATAATAAAATTAATCAATTAACAGTAGGGCGGAACGTAAAAATGTCCTCTCGAAGGAAGCGTAAACCGCCCTACACTACTTATAAAACTCTGATAAAATTAATAAATCAATTAATAAAATTAATCAATTAACAGTAGGGCGGAACGTAAAAATGTCCTCTAGAAGGAAGCGTAAACCGCCCTACACTACTAATAAAACTCCGATAAAATTAATAAATCAAATTATACAATGTAGGATGAAGCGAAAAAACGTCCCCTACACCACAAATAAAACTATTAATTAATAAATCAGGGTGATATCGCAGTAGGGCGGAACGTAAAAATGTCCTCTAGAAGGAAGCGTAAACCGCCCTACACTACTAATAAAACTCAGATAAAATTAAAAAATCAAATTATACAATGTAGGATGAAGCGAAAAAACGTCCCCTACACCACAAATAAAACTATTAATTAATAAATCAGGGTGATATCGCAAAAATGTCCCCATAAGAGGGAAACGCTACACACCCTGAAATATTCTTTACACTTTTATTTACTTGACTAAATAAGTATTGATTGTAGATCATATTAAGCCACCATATATGTATTATTGTATTTATTAACTCCTAATAAATTTTGATTGAATGTATATCATACTAACTTGCCATAAATGCATTTTTTTTTTTTTTTTTTTGATTAGAACAAAGACAAGACTAATTATAAACTAGATACGATTTGCGGTCCTTGCCCGTTTCAATGTAGGGAAACTGTACCTACAATTGTTAGCAATTCCCCTCCTTCGGTATTTCTTCAACATCCCCAAGGGGTGAGGATACAAAAATAAATGTTGACGAAAATAGTCCCCCAAAGACGTCTAGATAATGACGTTTCATTTGTGGCCGAAACGAGAACTGCACACACTAATCTGTAAATTCGCAAATACATTTGTTATTAATTGCGGAAGCGGGTAAATAACCCAGAAAGCAAGATTATAAGTAACAAGATATATGTCCATTGTTTTGTTATTTTCTAATAAATAAAATGTGAGTTTTATCTACGCCGGGAAAATTGTCAATTCATTGTAAATCGACTTTTCCCAACGGATGTTGGCAATACCGAAGAATGGACGATATTCAACAAATATGCAATTCATTCGAGAATTTTAGACACTATACTCAGATTCTAAATCTGAACATAGTTTCTAAAATTGGGAGACAGAAATTAAATATTTCACACAAAAACAAACGCCTCAAGTTTCTAGATGACACTGGGCAAACTAATTACAAGACATGAAAAGTAAACGGCATTGCATTACTACTCACTCGTAAGTTACTAGACAGCTCTCGGTAAAGTGGTAATTTGGAATAAAATCTAAACGCCTTAAATAATTAAACACTCTGTTCATTTATCTAAACAATACACACCACCAGTTGACAAGTGTGTACGTGTCGGTCCAATTAACATGTGACTGGCATAATCATAATCACCGAATTATCGTCTTGCGTTGTTATAGATTAGACAGTTGTGATTGGAATATTTTAAGGTGAATTTAAAATGCCGTAGATCCATTTAAGGTGCCATTGTTTAAATAGGCCCCGTGACAACTGAAGAAGACCTAAGCAATTCGGGCATTTACCGGTAATTTGGATAACCTCGTAATACTTGATATCCCAAACTATTCTCTATAAGTACAGAAATACAAATGGTGCCAGTCAATTGTCGATATATTCATTATTAGCTATATTATTATATAATAATAATAACCATTTTTATACACAAAGAACAACTTTTATCGTAACTCCATTTGAAATTTAGGGTCGCCTGTCCAACAATGTGGGTATTCTCCGGCTCCGGTTTCCTCCCACTGCTAAAGACCCCTACGCGCAAGCGAATTATGAAAATAAAATTGAACCATATGGTAGTCCCGAAATGACCTAGTTTGTGTCGAGTGGACGTTAAACCCCATTTCTCTCTGGGTAAGACGCTAGCCTTGAGGTCGGGTGTTCGATCCCTGCATTGGCCGAGAAAGTTCATCCAGATTTTCCGGCGTGGTTCTCCCTTGTCAATGATGCAGGACGGAGGGGCTGACAAGGAAAGCTGTCTAGTCGTTCGGATGGGACAAAAAACCGAGGTCCCGTGTACACATTGGCGTGCACGTAAAAGATCCCTTGGCAGTTGGAATTCGATATAAGAGTAGGCCGCTGTCCGGGCAAAATTTCCCTCATAGCACACTGTATGGCGTATGCCCGTTTTCATTAGCCCAGGTTAGGAGCAGAACAGTAGGACGTTAAACTCCATTTCATTTCATTTCCATTTCTCTCTCTCTCCTCCGGTTTCATCCCACTGCTAAAGACCCCTACGCGCAAACGAATTATGAAAATAAAATTGAACCATATGTTAGTCCCGAAATGACCTAGTTTGTGTCGAGTGGACGTTAAACCCACAGCGAATATGGAATTTTCCGATGACCATGCATAGATTGCCCTCATTTCTAAGCCAATCAACGCTGGGAATCTTATTGCCGTGTACGGTTCCATGCACTACGGGCGTAGTAACTGAGGTTAAATTGCATGGGATTCATGGACATGAATATCAAATACATTTGATCATATGCAGAGTTCCTGGTGCCGTTTGGTGAGTTATTAAACTGTCAATGCAATTGTAAAATAATTTCATTATAAAGAAGATTTCATATCAAGTCAATTAAATGTTGTTTAAACGCCAGTCAACAAATAATACGAGGCTACTTGATTACAAAAACACCGGCGAGCAATAAGTATTGAGTAAATAATATTATAAACAACTGATGAGTAAAACTTAACTATTTTATACAATTAATATGTGTGTGTACGATTCTACCATTAGTTTATTCGTGGGTACTACGCACATTATAAAGAAGATTTCATATCAAGTCAATTAAATGTTGTTTAAACGCCAGTCAACAAATAATACGAGGCTACTTGATTACAAAAACACCGGCGAGCAATAATTATTGAGTAAATAATAATTATAAACAACTGATGAGTAAAACTTAATTATTTTATACAATTAATATGTGTGTGTACGATTCTACCATTAGTTTATTCGTGGGTACTATGCACACGTTTCACCTTGAGTGATGTCTTTGATCTGGCCGGCGTAAAAAAGATAATTACCTAATCAGCATTCTTAATTCCACTAACAAATACTGCTAACACCGAGATGTAAATTAATTTATGACCCCCAAGTCTGTATAACTTTAGTCGGATTGATTAATTAATGACAGATATTTCTGTTATATATTATTATCAATACACAAAGATAGTTAGACGACCCTTCTCAATCTGTCTGTTATTCCATTTAGATGGTTACCAACAAAATTTATTTGTACTGTTAATTCTAAAGTATATTGAGATATTTTTTCGTATTTCATTTTTATGGTCTATTTCAGAGTAATGAAGTCAAATCCGCCGTATGATGATAACGGACCGTCATTTACAAATCGCTTTTCAATCATGTTTGACTTTTATGATACATTTTACATGACCACATCTTTTTACCCCTGTACTCTTTTACTCGGGGAAATTAGAACCACAATACTCTTTTGACGAAAATGTATCTCGAATCGATTGGACTGCACACGATGTAAGAGGGTATTAAAATTGCTGTCGTGAGAAACGAGAGTGACCGTACATTATGAAACAAATTCGAAATTGGATCTTAAATTAAAATTAATTATAAAACAAATTATTCCTTAGTCAATTGTTTTATTTCATTAGGGGGATTAAGGAATCAGTCAGGCGTTAATGAGTACACACGCCGGCTGTATATAGCTAATTAAGGAATAAACATTCCGAATATGCATTCGATCACTGTGACGTCACTGGCGTCTGAGGGGATTAAGAGTGTTTTCGATAATTGGCAAAGTCGATTTTACGGGAGGTTCATTTTTACGACTTTGAGTGAAGATAACTGAATTAATTTCAATCAGATTGGTGTGAACTTGCCGTAAAGTTGATATAGTAACCATTGGCTACACATATCCAAAAGTTCCCAAACCCATCTTATGTGCACTTTAAGGTCGTACAACAAAGAAGCCCAGTGGTTTTCAATGATTTCCGATAATTACTACCAGAGTTATGGTCCTTGATCACTTTGAAAATTCTTGTGGATGCTCTAGAGACCAAAGTTATCATCTGATTCACTCTGGATTGATAAACAGAGTTTAAGGTCTTGAGACGAACAAGTATATTAATTTTCAATGAATTTTGATAACTTGAACAGCTCAATTCATGATATTAAATGTTTCGTACATTATTAAGTTATTATTACAACTTCATTTGTTCTTGAAAACAACAAGAGACATGTGTGTAAACAAGTGATTGTTTTCCATATAAATTGTGTTGTGTTTTTTTAACTTCAATAACTTTTTGACTTCAAATCATTGTGTAGCTCTGTCTATGGGCATTTAAGAAATAACTATAAACAGATCCTGTGTCCACACATTTAATTCAATTAACAATTTTATTTTTTGTCCAGATCAAATAGATCATATCATTTTAATTAAGTTAATATTAATACATGTAGCCTACTTGATTGTTGAGAAAATGTTTAGTAAATAATCTTAAAGATACATTATGGGAGATAAGATAAAGGGATTGCAGTTCTCGCTATACTAGTTAAAAACTACATAGTGTAAAGGTAATTTGCTGAAAATTTCAGTCAAATTGATCCACTATGAGCCGAGAAAGAAGCGGGTGAAATTTTTGCATAGTCTCGGTCATCATTACTAAAATCATTAATATTAACAGCATAGTCTCGATTATCCACTTTTTTTTTATTTAATTATCAATGGCCATTAGCGGCATATAGGAATCTAATCCAGCCAACATCGAAGGCTAGCCTTGACATCGAGAGTTTATTATGGTCTGGATAAGTTAATTAATGTCTAATTGATAATTTAGATAACATTTCAGGCCTAAAGAAAGACTTGTAATAAGCAGATTTTGCTCTTGCATAATGCATGTTTAATTATAGTTTTACATAGTTTTAAAAATTGTCTAATAGAAGCAACAAAATCCATCATGTGGCGTAAACAATGCACGTCATCCAGGAGTTCCATTTACTCCAAAAACCGGGCGTGCCGTGAACACTAATCAATTTGCTAATGGAAAAACAATGGCGCACTGTCAGTGACGTAATATTGGCGTAGGTACTTTTTAATTTGTGTTAAGTGTGCATTATCAATAAAGAACAAAAACGAAACTTAAATCATTAGAAAGGTAATTTAATGGACTTTTTAGTCATATAGTTTAAAATATACTATTCAAAAAAAGTAGGGGATATTTGATTTTTAAGTGTTATTAAAGTCACCTAATGAAACTGACGAAGAAACAAATGACAAAATGAAATGAAGTTCACATTCATCGATTTATTCCAAATGATCGTTAGACTAAGTAAGGCACAGACTGACCATTATAAGGGTAAAATGATACCCGGGGTCAAACAGCAAAGTTACCACAGCATCACAACCAAGTCAGTAACGGGTAAATCCTCCTCTGTTTGCCAAACAAGCATTGATCCGACGTGGTATACTCCTAATGAGACGTCTAAGGTCATTTTGGTCCAGATTGTCCCATTCCTGTTGCAACGCAGCAGCAAGTTCTTGGACATTGGCAGGACGTTGTTGACGTTGTTGACGTTGACGTAACCTCTGTCCAAGCATGTCCCAGACATGCTCGATGGGGGAGAGGTCGGGACTCAGTGCTGGCCAAGGTAATGTGGTGATGTTCTGTTGTTGGAGGTAACCTGTAACGATCCTGGCCCTGTGACATCTTGCGTTGTCATCCTGGAAGATAAAACGGCGGCCATGACGTCGTGCGAACGGCACAACATGGACTGCCAAGATGTTGTCCCGGTAGTACTGGCCTGTAACACGCCCTGCAACAACATGTAAAGCCGTTCTTCCAGCAACAGTGATGCCTCCCCACACCATAACAGAACCACCCCCAAATCGATCATGTCTGATGACGTTAACGTCTTGGAAGCGCTCGTTTCGACGACGCCACACCCTCCTACGTCTGTCCAAAAAATCAACAGTGAACCTTGACTCATCTGAAAACATCACATTGCTCCAGCGTCGATTATCCCAGTGTTGACGATCCCTACACCAACGACGTCTTGCCTGAATGTGATGATCTCTCAAACAAGGGATCACGCGAGGACGTCGGACGCGAAGGTGACCCCTATGCAGTCGATTCCGAATCGTCTGGCCACTCACTCTCACACCAGTGTCTGTTTGAAGACGAGCGCTAATCTGATTTGCTGTGATGACACGATTTCTCAAGGCCAAGGTACGGATAAATCGATCCTGGGCTTGAGTTGTCGCCCTTGGTCGACCTGAGCGTGGTCTGTCCTGTACAGATTGTGTATCACGGTATCTGGACCATAGCCTGCTTATGACAGACTGAGAAACATTCATCGTCCGCGCCACAACCGCCTGTGTTGTGCCGATCTGTAGCATGCCAAGGGCACGTAACCTTTCATTTTGGGTAAGCCGACGCATATCAAAATTTGTTTTCTGGTCACTAAAACAATTAAACTGATGTTTCCACCCTGGAATTCAATGCCACAATGACTGTAACATTCAAAGTCAGAGTCGTGCAAATCTTGGGTTGGACCCCCATGATGATCCCAAGCATCACCTGCATTCCATGCGGTAGCTATTGGTGCGTTTGCGCGTCACATGTAACTGGAAATGTTTCTTCTGTTAGGTTCTATAGTGACTTTTTTCGTAGTCATTTGCATATTTTAGTATTATGCCCCCAAAATCAAATATCCCCTACTTTTTTTGAATAGTATATGTAGACTCGATCAAAAAGTGAGTTTTATATCGGTTAGTATTTGTTGGCTCTCTGTTCGACAGGATTGTAGGACACGAGTCAATACGCTGACTGGGTGTCACACAGCCCTGAGGAAAGATATTGTAATGCTACTTTTAGAATGGTTGGTATTTTTCTTTAGATTGAAATTGACTAAACATATGGTCAACTAGAACTGTGATGCAGTGATGATGGGTTTCATCGGTGCCATGTTACTCTTGAAATGATGTTACTACCCAAAACAATGAAAACGTTAAATTGGATTTCCACATTTGGATTGCTCACGTGGAATAATTAGCCAGTAAATCCAGCAATATCAGTTCCATTTATACAACAAAGTCTCAACACGATGACATCACTTCCGTTATCAGCAAATATTTAAATTGGATTACAGAAATAACCACTTCATTTGTCCTTTGCATGACAGAAAATTGATTAAAATTCAAACAGAATTAACCCTTATTAGATTGTGTAAAACCTTAAAAAGTGATACTGACAAAATTGGTTATGTAGTACAGATAATTATTTTATAGGAATTGTATCAAGATGTGGGTGTCCGAGTGAGTGGATTTATGGGAAATTTCAATGCATCAGGTGGTTTTAGTAATGTTGATGTTGCTGTGTGTACTATAGAAAAAGGTAACAGTCTGATAAATAGATTACTAATAGAAGACAGAATAAAAGAGCTTGGTGAGTGTGAATTTAGAAATAAACAATTGTGTGTTTTGATCATCTTGAAAACTTTACATACATATACCTATAATTATCGCCTACCCTCATGGCCATGCTCTAGCTATGCGAAACGTGTTCCCACCATGATCTCGCCGTTAGCAGTCAGCTATAGGGATACGTTCTCACCTAGCTACGAGAATGTAACTAAAAACATTGAGTAATACTGATGTGCTTGTTTTTAGCTACGATTGGGTGCCTTTAGTTTCACCTGGCAAACTTAATTTCTTTATTAATGCATGTACCATCTTAAAAATAAGTTAATTTTATACTATTAGTACTTATTACACATATGCAGCTCAATCTACTGAAACAACATTCATTTATCAGCAAATATTGACAATAAAAGTAAACCAAGCGTTGTTTTTTATACGCCCACATGGAAATGTGGTTGTATATTGCCGTCGCCCCCGCCAGTCCGGACGGACGTCCGTCCGTCCGTCCATCAGTCGTCCACAATTTCTTGTGAACACACTACAGACTACATTTATCATCTGATTGTTAAGAAATTGATATATGTTGTTTGCATTAGTGAGATAAAGAAGCCTATTTGATTTCAATAACTTCCATTATTTTCTTCTGGTGTTATTGCCCTTGTTTCACTTTGTTGCACCTTTTGAACGCTCCAACGACAAAAGTTATTAACCGATCTGTATGAAATTTATATGCATCATATAAATTAGTAAAACAAAGAAGCCTATTGAATTTCAGCAATTTCCGTTAATTACATCTAGAGTTATGGCCCTTGTCTCACTTTGTTGAATGTTGTGAACGCTCTTACGACAACAGTTATTATCCGATCTGTTTGAAATTGACATGCATCATTTAAATTAGTGAAATGAAGAAGCCTATTGAATTTCAGCAATTTCCGTTAATTATGCCGTGAGTTATCACCCTTGTTTCACTTTGTTGTACCTTGTGAATGCTCTAACGACAAAAGTTATTATCCGATCTGTATGAAATTTATATGCATTATTTAAATTAGTAAAACAAAGAAGCCTATTGAATTTCAGCAATTTCTGTTAATTACATCTAGAGTTGTGGCCCTTGTTTCACTTTGTTTAATCTTGTGAACGCTCTAATGACAACAGTTATCATCCGATCTGTTTGAAATTGATATGCATCATTTAAATTAGTGAAAAGAAGAAGCCTATTGAATTTCAGCAATTTTCGTCAATTCGCCGGTAGTTCCGGCCCTTGTTTCACTTTGTTGTACCTTGTGAATGCTCTAGCGGCAAAAGTTATTATCCGATCCGTATGAAATTTATATGCATCATTTAAATTAGTGAAACAAAGAACCCTTTTGAATTTCAGCAATTTCCATAAATTACATCTAGAGTTATGGCCCTTGTTTCACTTTGTGGAATTTTGTGAACGCTCTAATGTCAACAGTTATCATCCGATCTGCTTGAAATTGATATGCGTCATTTAAATTAGTGCAACGAAGAAGCCTATTGAATTTTAGCAATTTCCATTAATTACGACGCGAGTTATGGCCCTTGTTTCACTTTGTTGTACCTTGTGAATGCTCTAACGACAAAAGTTATTATCCGATCTGTATGAAATTTATATGTATTGTTTAAATTGTGTTATTTCCCGGGGTCAAAGGATTTTTAAGAGGGAGAATAATACCTATTATCGTAGAATAGTGAGTTGACAACCTATTGAGCAAAAGACATAGAAATAATTATGTTTTGACTTTCTTAGAAAATATGAAAGTTCTCATCCTAGCTTTCTGAAATTTATATGCATTATTTAAATTAGTGAAATGAAGAAGCCTATTGAATGTCATCAATTTCTGTCAATTACTTCTAGAGTTATGGCCCTTGTTTTACTTTGTTGAACCTTGTGAACATTCGAATGACAAAAGTTATCATCCGATCTGTATGAAATTTATATTTCATTAATTATTTTATCCTGATACCATAGACAACTACTTAATCAATATAAGCACAACATCCCATTTTGCTACCAAAAATAGCTGCAATCCCATTGTGATCATTTTACACAATTGTAAATGACAGAAATGGAATCTTTGCCCCGAAAAAATATATCCTGTTACCATAGCTGACTACTTAATCAATATCAGCACATCATTACATTTTCCCGCCAAAAATTGCGGCCACCTTTGAAATATGCAAAATAGGTGAACTTGTGATCATTTTACACAGTTCTAACTATCAGAAATAGAATCTGTGCCGTTGAAAACATATATATTGGCACCATAAAGACGACACCGTCCCATTCCCCCCCCCCCCCCCAAAATGGCCACCATCTTTGACATGTGCAAAATAGGTGAATATGTGATCATTTTACACAGTTGTAACCATTAGAAATGGAATCTGTGCCCCTGAAAACATATGTATTGATACTAAACACTATTACCTAATCAAAATCAGTATATCGTCTGATTTCCCCACCAAAAATGGTTGCCATTTTGGAAATATCTTTATGATGTGATGGAAAACTATCTGAAATGTAGTCACGACCCCTGCCAATATTAATACATTGCCAAATCACGGTTGAAATGTCGATAACATTATAAATAAGGTGAAAATAAAAAGGTAAGTTAGAATATTATCGCAAAATGGCTACCCTCTAATAATGGCCTCACATACCATGAAGAAATGTCAAATTTGAGTTCAAATTTTGTGAAAATCTGACCCAAATTGTCGGACAAAATGGACGCTCCTTGTACTTAAATAGTGTAAAAGTATGTAATACCAAGGTTGTGGACACTCTAGATGTCACAATTTTTATCTGAATTTGATTAAACTTAAAATATATCTTTATATCCCAAATATCTCAATCCATTTCGATATTCGCGCATTTCAGACCATATCTTCCCGGATTATGGCCCCTGATTGTGCGAAAAATCACCTCTTGTGACCTGTGACCTGTACAGTGCCCACAAACAAACTGTGGACAGACGGACAAACAGACATGAGGACAGACAGGGACGACGACAATATACATCCACATGAAAATGTGGGCGTATAAATAATATTTAAATTAAGAAATGTTCAGGCAATCTATTGAACTTGCAAATTTTTATTTGTTGAACATTCGATCCCAGTAGAAATATTAAATCATATTTTACTCATGTTATAAGTGTTTTCTGACCATCAGAATTCTGTAAAATCTTCTCCCAAAGTCCAGGAAATGGCATTTCAGGGACTCTAGATTCCAAAAAATTCCATGGGTGTGGGGTTGGGGCACCCCTGGACCCCCTAGAAAACTCACACTTGTGGTGCTCGGCTCCTGACTGAGTCACTCGTATTAGGGGCAAGTGCATAAGGCGGTCGCATTTTTGCTAAACACCCCCTCAAACTAAAGTGTTATGTACGCCCCTATGCACGTAAAAGATACCTTGGCAGTTGGAATTTGATATAAGAGTAGCACACTCTGAGTATAGATTCATTATATCAATACCTTGACTAAGTTCGATGATGAGAATTTTCTGCTTAGGCTACGTAGCGATAAGCAATTTGATTGGACAAGGTTTTGGAACATAGCAACTCTGCTTTTAATTGCGGTAGAATGTTTAAACTTGGTGTGTATGTCTTGACTGAGTTCAATGATTAACATTTCTCGCTAAAGCTAAGCAGACCTAAGCAGTTTCATTGGTCGATGCTTTGGGACAAGATAGCTTTGATTCTAACTGATGGAGAGTGATGAGTGATGAAACTTAGTGTATAGAGATTCATTGGGTCAATACTGTAGAAATAGATCAAGAAATTATCAAATCAGGATATATATAGCAAAAGCAATGTCTGAATTTGTTTTGGTTAACACTATTGTTGTCTGGAGACTATATCTTGTCATTTTATCTAGCGTTACATTAGTTACATTATGTCATCAATACTGACTTCAACACTACTTTAAAAATGCTTTTGACCTCACTCACTATAACTGCATATTTTGTATTGAAAACTCCTTCAGGTGCTGTTGTGGTTGATGAATTGCATATGGTCAGTGATACAAGTAGAGGATATCTCTTGGAATTGCTGCTAACAAAGATTTGTTATGTAGCCAGAAAGTGTGAGCCAGTCAAAGAAATGTAAGCAATTAATATGTCAGACTTGTAACATGGACGCTAAATCTTCCTTTGTTCTTTTCGTTGAATAAGCAGATTGTTTTCCCTCTAGTAGATTTGATGGAGCTTAACCGTGCAATAACTAGACATGTTCAATGTTATTGCACTCTTTTGCTGGTTTACACATTAGTTTTAGTAGAAATTATATAGAGAAGTGGGGTAGGTTTTGTGTGCAATAACAACAAGCGTGTTCAGCAGGTGTTAATGGTACAAGTCATTTATAGCATGCTTCATTCGTTAACAGGTTTAACATCTCGACTTGCGGTCTCGATGTTTAAACCTGTTAACTCATATAAGCCGTGCTATAAATATAACTTGTCTTACAGTTGCTCAGTAAAAATATCTGCTTCTAGTTCTGGTTTGACAATAAGCAGTTATCACCTATCTTTTTGTCCCCCGCCTTTCGAAGAAAGCAGGGGACTATTAAAATGGGTTCGTCCGTCTGTCTGTCCGTCTGTCTGTCCGTCACACTTTTTGGGACACAATAACTCTCTTCCTAATTGAGCTAGAATGTTCAAACTTGGTGTATGTGTTTATTAGGTCAATGCCTTGATGGAGTTCGAAGATGAGCATTTTCCGCTTAGGGTAAGTAGAGATAAGCAATTTGATTGGTTGATGCTTTGGGACACGATAACTCTCTTCCTAATTGGGCTAGAATGTTCAAACTTGGTGTATGTGTTGATTAGGTCAATGCCTTGATGGAGTTCGAAGATGAGCATTTTCCGCTTAGGGTAAGCAGAGATAAGCAATTTGATTGGTTGATGCTTTGGGACACGATAACTTTTAATTGAGCTAGAATGTTCAAACTTGGTGTATGTGTTTATTAGGTCAATGCCTTGATGGAGTTCGAAGATGAGCATTTTCCGCTTAGGGTAAGCAGAGATAAGCAATTTGATTGGTTGATGCTTTGGGACACGATAACTCTCTTCCTAATTGAGCTAGAATGTTCTATCTTGGTGTATGTGTTTATTAGGTCAATACCTTGATGGAGTTCGAAGATGAGCATTTTCCGCTTAGGGTAAGCAGAGATAAGCAATTTGATTGGTTGATACTTTGGGGCACGATAACTCTCTTCCTAATTGAGCTAGAATGTTCAAACTTGGTGTATGTGTTGATTAGGTCAATGCCTTGATGGAGTTCGAAGATGAGCATTTTCCGCTTAGGGTAAGCAGAGATAAGCAATTTGATTGGTTGATGCTTTTGGACACGATAACTTTAGTTCTAATTAAGTGAGATTGATGAAACTTGGTGTATAGTTTCATTACAGTAATACCTTGACTAAGTTTGATAATGAGCATTTTCTGCTCAGGGTAAGCAGAGCGATACGCAATTTGATTGGTCGAGACTTTGGAAAACAATAACTCTCCTACTTTGATTGTCCCCCGCCTTTCGAAGAAAGCAGGGAACTATTAAAATGGGTTCGTCCGTCTGTCTGTTTGTCTGTCTGTCCGTTCCGCTTATGGTAAGCAGAGATAAACAATTTGATTGGTTGATCTTCGAATTGAGTAAATGTTCATGCTTATTGTCCCCGCCTTTCGAAGAAAGCAGGGAACTATTAAAATGGGTTCGTCCGTCTGTCTGTTTGTCTGTCCGTTCCGCTTAGGGTAAGCAGAGATAAACAATTTGATTGGTTGATGCTTTGGGACACTATAACTTTAGTTCTAATTAAGTAGATAAACAATTTGATTGGTTGATGCTTTGGGACACTATAACTTTAGTTCTAATTAAGTGAGAGTGATGAAACTTGGTGTATAGTTTCATTAAAGTAATACCTTGACTAAGATCGATCAATTGAGCAATTCCAATACAATCCAATACAATGAATATAGGCAAGGTAAATAAACAAATAAATGGAAAAAACAAATTGAAAAAGAAACTATTATAAATTAATTAAATATGTAGTATGCAATAATGAATTGACATTTAATGACAGAAAGAAAACAGTGAACTTTGCACAACTTGCAGCAAGATGGAAAATAGACCCGTTGATACAACCAAACTCTAGATCTGTAGGCATAGAGCATGTTTTCCCCTTAATATGCTATAATTATTCCATCAAAAACATTGTATGCTTAGACTATAAGTAAAGATATACTGTTTGATTGTTCAATACTTTGTAAAAGATAATTTGTGATAAATTTATATGTGTCCTCTAATTATTTTCCTATTTCGGCTTGTTATTATTTTTTATGCGCCCACATTTTCATGTGGGCGTATATTGTCGTCGCCACAGTCCGTCCATTCGTCTGTCCACAATTTGTTTGTGTGCACTCTACAGGTCAAATTTTTATACGCCCACATTTTTATGTGGAGGTATATTGTTATAATCCTTATAAGACATATAGAAATAGATTTCACTAAAAATAAAACACACTAGTATATCCATATAAGTGTGTTTTATTTTTAGGTATATTGTTGTCGCCCCTGTCCATCCGTCCGTCCACAATTTGTTTGTGGACACTCTACAGGTCACAATTGTTATCCGATTTTGACGAAACTTGAAATATAGGTTTATCTCCAAAAGATCTTGGTTGCTTTCGATATTGACATGTATCGGATTGAAACTTCATGGATAATGGCCCCTGTTTGTACGAAAGATCACGTTTTTAGCTTGTGGACCCTATAGAGGTCACAATTGTTATCCGATTTTGTTGAAACTTGAAATGTAAGTTTATAACCAAAAGATCTCGATTCCTGTCGATATTCGCGCATATCGGACCGTAACTTCCTGAATTATGGCCCCTGATAGTACGAAAAATCGCGTTTTTAGCTTGTGGACCATATAGAGGTCATAATTTTTATCCGATTTAAAAAAAAGTATTATTATATCACCGTTACACCCTAAGGACGGCCCAAAACTGACAGACAAAATGGCCGCCCTTCGTTCTCAAATAACGTAAAAATATGGTATATCAAGGTTGTGGACCCCATAGAGGTCACAATTTTTATCTGATTTTTTTGAAACTTGAAATGTAAGATTAAAACCCAAAGATCTCGGTTCCTTTCGATATTTGCGCATATCGGACCGTAACTTCCTGAATTATGGCCCCTGATTGTACGAAAAATCAAGTTTTTAGCTTGTGAACCCTATAGAGGTCATAATTTTTATCCGATTTAAAAGAACGTATTATTATATCACCGTTACACCCTATGGACAGCTGAGTTTGAATTTTGTGAAAATCGGCCCAAAACTGACAGACAAAATGGCCACCCTTCGTTCTCAAATAGCGTAAAAATATGGTATGTCAAGGTTGTGGACCCTATCACTGATAACTACTAAGAGGTTGATCTGTACGCAGCCCTTATATAAATCTCCGTTTGGCTTGTTTTTTGTACGTCTATCGAAAGAAAATTAATTTTCCGACTGGTACTCGGTATTGCCACGTTAAAGTTGTAAATAAGGTGCGTTAATTAACAAGGGTGAAAAACTGTCTTGAGAGGTGAGTTAAAGGGGAAGACCAACGATTTTCAACAAGGTTTCCAAAAATCTTAAATATATATTGATAAATAATCCCATCGGTAGCACAAGCAAAAACGATTTTGTAAGCGAGAAATTAATTTTTATTAAAACCGGAAGTGACATAGTTGGTTCAACACGCTCAGTGTTCTCTATATTAAGCATACAGATTTGGCAAGTTTACAGCTGTATTGTGTTCACGCGTCGTCCTTTGGTCAAAAATCTGATGAAATGGGATGTTTATTTGGATATTATAAACACGAATTTATGTTTTTTTAATGTTTAGTACACTAAGCCGCAGCATAAATTCACTCATACTGAACAGTACGCTGTGCCTCAATTCACGCTGCACATGGATAATTGTTTACATCACGTCGTTTGATTGACAACTTGCCAGTGACATGTATTTCGTCTGCTTCGATGTTTTTGTGCTTGCTGACAGCTTTTTTCAACATAAACAGATCAAAATTATGGGTATGTAAGACATATACTATAGTGCATTTTGGCACATAATGTCGGCGTGAACGGCTTTTCCCTTTTTCTTCCATTTCCTCTTGAGAATGGCTGGGGTCGAATGTTTATACGGCATTACTGTAGACCCATAGAAGAGATATTTTATATTCCAATACTTTGGTGTTTGACGTTGACAAACCTTGGAAATTTATATATTTATTTGAATATATATGTGCCACAAGTTCGTTGAAATAAATAAAAACAATGTCAGCAGACTCAGCATGCACAAAAACATTCAAGCAGACGAAACATCCAGGCCACGAAATTTCACGTGAACGATACCAATCGGTTACGTGCGGTCGCGCTACCTCAAAAACATGCGACCGATTTCCTGGTTACGCAAATTGAAATATCGGTTACGTTAACAAATTTCATTAACAGATTTATTCACATTTGATCAATTTTTATACAGGATGACTTGTGACACAGGTCTAAATTATTTGTATTATAGCACAAACTCCATTCATTCATTCTTGGCATTTCATTCCTCCATCTTACCGGTACATTGACAGATCACGTATTTTGACACCACGTAGGCTATTGACCAGTTGCAAGCAGGTGGATTTAAAAATGCCCCTCACCCCTAATTCTTTAAATGATTAGTTATGCCATAAATATTTGAAAGCGTACCTTTGGATTTTCAAACACAAAATGAGAAATGAGTTTGACTATTTAACATGTCAGCTATATTTCCAAAGAATTTACTACACGTGTTCCTTTCAGTTTTCACTACAGCCATGCTGTAGTACCAATGACCCGTATGTTTGTCGTCAACATTGACCCCCTCCCCTGCATCGCTCCAGCGATAATCTAAACGATTTTACTGCCCTGTCTATTTTAATATTATTTCATGACATCAAACTATTCTGTTTCCTTTTGAGACTTTGTGTATAGAGTGCCGAGGTTTATAAATACTGTTTGTCAATCAGTCACTACCTATGAGTGAGGCTATCTCATGCTACAGTACGTGCTTGGATGAATGATTGCAAGTGACAAGTGTAATATGAAGTACGCATGTAGTCTTCAGTGACCGAAAACAATGCGGTAGCTACCATTCCTGAAGGTCAGATATGATACAAAAACGAAAATCCATTAGTAATTTTTAGAACTGATTCCCCTCATTATTAAAATGTATAGGTATTTAGTGAAGTGGAACATTTTTTTTTCTAACGTTTTATTTTTTAAATGGGGACACCGTGGGATTTAAGTAATAAACACTTAACCTCAAAATATATAATATTAAATATAAAAGAATATAAATTAGTCAAGTTATTTCTTTAAAAAATACATTCACTGCAAGTGGAAATGAATAATAGCACCATTTAAATCTGGATAAAACATGAAAACAGCGCAACCATTTTATGTAACCAATTGGTTACGCAATGGTCATCTGACGTAACCAAAGAAAATGGTTACGCAGAGCATAAACCTGCAACCATTTTTCTGGTTACGCCAAAATTTGAAATTTCTTGGCCTGACTATTAAAATGGGTTTGTCTGTCCGTCCGTCTGTCTGTCCTTCACACTTTTTGGGACACAATATCTCTCCTTCTAATTGAGCTAGAATGTTCAAACTTGGTGTAGGTGTTTGTTAGGTCAAGGAGCGATAAACAATTTGATTGTTCAAGATTTTGGAACATAGCAACTCTGCTTTTAAAGGTGAATGTCTTGACTGAGTTCAATGATTAACATTTCCTGCTAAAGCTGAGCAGAGCTAAGCAATTTCTTTGACTTTGATTCTATCCAAAAAAGTAGCTTGCTTAATACATGCCGTAGTTTAAATAACCATTGTCAGTCCCCAAATAGTATGGTCTATAAAAACTATAGTTTCAATAATGAAAAAATAACATATTTGGGCAGATTTGTGTGGGTTAGGGTAAATTGTGCTGTTGCTGGTAATCAGTTAACGAAACGAAATGAAGTGAAATGTGTTTAAGAATGAGTTCACAAGAGAATCATGCAAAATTTTAAAAAAACGGCACAAGCGGTGTCGGGCGATTTTAACCAAACTTTGCAGATTTGGTCATTGGAAACGAAATGAAATGAAATGTTCTGCTCCGAACTGGAATAATGAAGACGGGCATATGCCATACAGTGTGTTATGAGGGAAATTTTGCCCGGACAGTGGCACTACGGCCTACTCTTATATCGAATTCCAACTATCAAGGGATCTTTTATGTGTACGGCAATGTGTACACGGGACCTCAGTTGTCCTGCATCACTGACAAGAGGGAACAACGCTTGAAAACCTGGATGAACTTTCTCGGCCAATGCAGGGATCGAACACCCGACCTCCAGGCTAGCGAGCTAGCGTCTTACCCACTTAGCCACGCGATCCCCTAATCAGTTAACATGCATACAAATTGAACTAAAGAGGCGAGAAGTCAAGGGAGCGAGAACACCAGGATATCCAAAGGCTAGAAAGCGACAAGCTGCGGGCAAGAAAGCCAGAAGTCAGTGAGAAAGCCAGAAGTCGTGGTAAATAAAATCGTGTTCTCGAGACGAGTAGCTCGCATTCTCGTCCTGTTCCCTCGCTATCTTTCACTCCCACTCCCTCGTCGGGATTGTGAAATGGCAGCAATAGTTAGACGATTTTCTTTTCAATACAGCAAAGAAGAATCTGAAATGTTAAAACAACAAACAAAACACTCTAAACTAACAAATAATTCCAGCAGAAAACTTCTTTGGAGGAAAAAAAATCAAACAAATGCCGCACTGCTTCACCACTTGTCCCATCCATAAAACACTTCCTGTTTGTCAAAAATGACCCAATTTATATTTAATAAATACTTAAATAGTTCCATGGAAACCAACAATATCTACGTTGGCAGAATGTTTGCACCATGCCAATGTAATTATCATCCAGGGTTTTGGACCTGCTTATGGTCCAACCTTCGACGACGGGTTATATGTTCAGTCTAGTTGGGGGTGTGAGATGGAACATACAATAATTCAATAACACATTTCTTCTTGGTATAATCTTATATTCTGTAACAATACTTAACAATAATAATATATATACAATACTGACCCACAGGCTAGGTAACTTAATAAGGAACAGCATCTAAGAAATAACTTATCAGAGACCTGCCCTTCAGAACTTTTATACCTTAGCTTTGTTTCTTAGTTACCCCAACTTTATAATCCTTAATACCTTACTGGATTAACTTTACAATAGATATTAATTTATGAAACAATGTCTCTCTAATATAATTACAGAGTTTATTTTAATTAGGATTCTGGCTAATCTATAATGGCTGTACAGAGTTTATTTTATTTAGGATTCTGGCTAATCTATAATGGCTGGGGTCTCAAATTAACTATGCTCTTATTCTACCTGGTCATATAATACTTAAAAAAGAGGAAAAAGATAATAAAACAACAAGACCTGCATTAAAGTAGTACCAACGTGTTGGGGGGAAAATCAAAAGGCCTTGGTAATTTCTGGAAGCGGTTGAACAAATTTTAATATGTCATTTTGAAGGCATCAGTGTGTTCCTTATTCCTACCAATTTTCAACTACTAACGGAGATACACCATCTCGAAAAAAATGCTTAAAAAAACTTTCGCAAATCTTTGATGCTAAAAATAATCAAGCAAACTTCAGTGAGAGCCCTTTTCGAATGCGTCCAAAGAATCCAAAAAATCCCAAAAGGAAAACCTGACGAAGATCCGTTGAAAAATAACCAAGATATGAGCAATCTAAGATTATGTTTTGTCCCATCCGTATTTAATAAATAGCAGGCATGATTTTTTCTGTTTTTTAACGGATTTCTGCTATTACAGTCGTCCATGGGTCGTTCCTGTGATTCGTCTGTTGAGAGGGAGGAAAGACGTTATATGTTGATTAAAAACTGGGTGTACAAACTGGGTGATTTAATGGTATATATGGACCAAAAACATATTCAAACTAATTAATTTGTCATAATTATGCTTCAAATCCTTCTCAAACATTGTAATTGCGAAGGAATGCCCTGCTATTAAAATTCGATCAAACCAGGTCATGTTTACTTCACGTCTTGGGAGTCAGAGGAGAATTCATTGCATACATAAGACGATGTTGTCTTTAATCTCTTACTATTTATTACAAATATCGAATCTTAATTAAATTCTCAGATTATCCACTACCCGCGTCTTTTTTCCTCATTTTTATCTCAGAAAGTATTGTACGTCTAACTCTTCATAAAGTTTATCAAGTTGTACATCAAGCGCTCAATGTTAGCTTGTGACACTTGACATCACGCATGCAGAAGTTCCTAATCGTCGGGTTGAGACTAGGGGAACCCTTACATTTTTGTCCTGTATACCCTCCATGAGTGTTTTTTAGGGAATCCAGTATTTTTCTAGTAAGATTGGATATCTCTACTTTCCATATATACCAAAATTGCCATACTTTTATTGGAAATAACCACCTGATAAATACTTTTCTGGGAACCCATCTTTAACTACTAGATTTCACTTAAATACATAACTTCCTGTAAGTTATGGGTAAGTGGTATTCAAAGGCCAATTTAAGTGACAAAAATCCATATAACTTTGATTATAATGACTTCTTTTAACCAGAGTACACAATGTAGTAGCAGATTGAGATTGAAACAAAGACAATGTCGCTGGGCGTAGTTGCCCTCAAACTTTTATTTTATCATCTACATTGATATGGGGGCTGATTGGTATCATTTTGTGATGTCGCCCTTCATGATTCCTCTTTGACAGGGGTGCAGGGCCTGGCAAAGGATAACTTGGATTTCAATAGAAGAATAGGCCGTAGCGCCGCTATCCGGACAAAGTTTCCCCTCATAGCATATGTCCAACTTCATTAGCCCAGTTGGAGCAGAACAGTATGTACCTTAAACCCCATTTCATTGTATTTTCTTACACCAATTGGACTATTGATGTTGTAGTGCCATAATAATGTATAAGGTTACTACCACCAAGATGGTAATGGATTCTTATACGCCCACATTTTCATGTGGACAAATATTGTCGTCGCCCCTGTCCAATGAAGGTCGAGTTTAAATTTCGAAAAAATCTGACAAAAACTGCCGCTCCTTGTACGGAAATAGTCTAAAAGTATGTAATACCAAGGTTGTGGACCTTATAGAAGTCACAATTTTTATCCGATTTTGATGAAACTTGAAAAGTATGTTTATAACCCAAAGAACTTAGTTTCTGTTGATATTCGTGCATATCAGACCGTAACTTCCTGGATTCTGGCCCCCGATTGTTTCGAAAAAATCATGTTCATTAGCTTGTGGAGGTCACAATTTTTATAAAATTTAAAAAAAACGTTTAAATATATCACTTTTCCATAATGAAGGTTGAGTTTGATATGATATTGAATGACTGTTCAAGATTAAATACACAAGATTAAATTATACCTGGGTTACAGTGCACTATAATTGGCATCGCTCAGTCCTGGGACAAGTGCAAAATGTTTCTGCAAAATAAAGGACAACTAACGGCTTAAAAAACCTGCTAATGAATCTACTGAAAGATTCAACAAGCGGTTGCCATGCATGACAATAAAAAATTGATTTTGGCGATAATTTTTAGGGTTACATGCGATTCTCTCAGAGAACTGGCAGAAATAAACCTTAAACTTCTGATCGTGTACAGATTGTTGTTGAATGTTAACCAAAACCATGTAGCGGAGTACTAGTACTGTTAATTAATCAACAGGTGGATAATTAATGATTAGTTGATTAATAATTAGAAATGCATACGGCATACAAAGTATATAAGCGTGCATAATTGGATATGGGTCGGAAAAATGGGAACAACCAATGTGTCATTACACCGCTACCAAAATGCACGAAAGTGAATATAAGCATTTTTTATACGCCCACATTTTCATGTGGACGTATATTGTCGTCGCCCCTGTCTGTCCGTCCGTTTGTCCACAATTGTTTGTGAACACTCTAGATGTCACAATCTTGGTTCCTTTCGATATTGGCATGTATCGGACTGTAACTTCATGGATTATGGCCCTTGATTGTGCGAAAGGTCACGTTTTTAGCTTGTGAACACTGTAGAGGTCAAATTTCTTATCCAATTTGGTTTAAACTTGAAATATATGTTTATAACCCACAGATCTCAGTTCCTTTCAATATTCGCGCATATCGGATTATGGCCCTTGATTGTACGAAACATCGCGTTTTTAGCTTGAGGTCCCTCTAGGGGTCACAATTTTTATCTGATTTAAAAAAAATGTGTGAATATATCACCATTACACGAAATGAAATGAAATGGGGTTTAAAGTCCTACTGTTCTGCTCCGAACTGGGCTAATTAGGGCTGTGTCGATATATCGATACACTGATATGTATTGATACTTTTCAGCAATATTTATATCGATACATAATATAGCCGTATCGCCATATCGTTGAAAATATTCTTCAGTTAAGAAAGACCACAAAACCCACGTGGTGAAGGACGGCGATCTCGGCATGGTTTGCCAATCGAGCGTCTTCCACGCTCCGTATGAATTCCAGGTACCGGTAGATATTAAAATAATAAATGGATCATACATTGATGGATTCACTGACCAGTTGTTAGGTATATTTAAATCTTCATTGAATATAATCCCCTGATAGAACACCGAATACACCGAAAAACAGTCATTTAATAAAATATTTTCCTGATAGAATTCCAATGACATGTGACATATCGCTTGGAATTAGGTCAATGAACCAGTTCTAAATAGAGTTACCCTTATGATTTTTCTTATATTTTATACACATTCTGACAAAGGCTTAATTTTAAAAATATTGTTTTTATTGAAGGCTATATCATAATCGTACTGAATTTTTATTTTAAAGCAATTTCAAGAATGGTTGTCATGTGACAATTGTGCGGTGTGTCTATCAATTGTGCCGTGTGTCTATCAATTGAACAATAAATAAAAACTTTTGCCAATTTACGTGACTAGTTACCTGATAGGCAAAGACTAAAAATTGTGTTATGAAGAAATGCCATGGTGCCATATCAACTTATTTTGGCTACAGGATTTTCTGATACTGGCAATAGTTGAAAAATGCTAATATTTAAGATCATCAACTTATGAAACGTGAACATTTCATCGAATAAACAAAGACAGTAATTAATTTATTCTGGAATATTACGAACGTGAACTTCAAGATAGTACGTAAATTAAATATGGAAAATATTCAAAATGTGTATCTGTCGTTATTTTTGTGGTAATCACATACATTAAAATATGACATTCTCCACAACAATTTGCCAAAAATTATTTTTGTTGAAGTCTAGTTATATTAGAGGGAATGGAGCTTACAATTAACCCATATCCTATGGGACCTCAATTGTCCTGATTCTGGCCGGTTTGTTTCAAAATGGATTAAGAACACTGATGCTTACCCATCTCAAACATCTTGAACCAGAACGTAGTTTGAGATTATTTTGGACATAATTCGTGATGTCAACATATCGCGATACGTATCGAGTATCGGTTTGCCGTATCGTCAATTCATATCGTATTGAAAATGAACTGTATCGACACAGCCCTAGTTTCAGGTAGGGTTGGGCGATATACCGGTTTATCGGTAACTGTCACCCTACGAAATATGATGTTGAGTGACATCGTTTGCTAAATATCAAAATAATAGCACTTTCACAGCAAAGTCAACGCACATTGTTCCAATTGTTGCTATTGTTATTCCAATACAAATACTTGTCGGAGTTTCTAAATATAAATAGTTTGTATAATTTTTATTTTTTTTTAAATATAACCAACATTCAGTAAATTCAGTCTGTCTGTCCGTCACACTTTTTGGGACACAATAACTCTCCTTCTAATTGAGCTAGAATGTTCAAACTTGGTGTAGGTGTTTATTAGGTCAATGCCTTGATGGAGTTCGAAAATAAGCATTTTCGGCTTAGGGTAAGCAGAGATAAGCAATTTGATTAGTTGATGCTTTGGGACACGATAACTTTAGTTCTAATTAAGTGAGAGTGATGAAATTTGGTGTTTAGTTTTATTACATCAGTAAGTTGACTAAGTTCGATAATGAGCATTTTCTGCTCTGGGTAAGCATAGCATTAAGCAAATTGATTGGTCCAGACATAGGAACACAATAGCTCTCATTCTAATTTAGCTAGAATGTTCACACTTGGCGTAGATGTTTATTAGGTAAATGATATGATGGAGTTCGAAGATGAGCATTTTCTGCTTAGGGTAAGCAGAGATAAGCAATTCGATTGGTTGATGCTTTGGGACGCAATAACTTTAGTTCAAATTAAGTGAGAGTGAGGGATCTTGGTGTATAGTTTTATCCCATCAATATCTTGACTAAGTTCGATAATGAGCATTTTCTGTTCAGGGTAAGCAGAGCATTAAGCAATTAGATTGGTCGAGACTGTGGAACACAATAATTCTCCTTCTAATTGAGGTAGAATGTTTAAACTTGGTGTACGCGTTCATTAGGTGAATGCCTTGATGGAGTTAGGTGATAAACATTGTCTGCTTATGGTAAGCAGAGATAATCAGTCCGATTGGTTGATGCTTTGGTTATAATTAAGTGAGAGTGATTAAACTCCAAGTATGGATTCATGATATCATTACCTTGACTAAAAATTTTCTGCTTAGGCTAAGGAGCGATAAGCAATTTGATTGGTCATAACAACCCTGCTTTTAATTGCGGTAGAATGTTTAAACTTGATGTAGATGTTAATTAGGTGAATGTCTTGACTGAGTTCAATGATTAACATTTCAAGCTAAAGCTAGGCAGATTTAAGCAATTTCATTGGTCGATGCTTTGGGACAAAATAACTTTGATTCTATCGGATAGAGAGCGATGTAACTTAGTGTATACCGGTAATTGATAATCAGTTTGATTGCTTGATGCTTTTCAAAAATATAAATGTGTGATTAATTAATATGTGTCATCTATTTATTTGGGGATTTTGGCGGGGGATATCAGCCTCACTGGTGGCTTGTTTTATTCTATTATTAGTAACACCGTGTGATCGCCAGTCACGTGCGAATAGAAACCACGCATTGTCTTTATCGAAGATATTGGAATAAAAAAAAGTTCAAATGAATCAAGAACAAAACTTAGAATAAAACTCAAGTTAGTC
Organism: Patella vulgata; assembly: GCF_932274485.2. Classification (NCBI taxonomy): domain Eukaryota; kingdom Metazoa; phylum Mollusca; class Gastropoda; family Patellidae; genus Patella; species Patella vulgata. The sequence continues at coordinate 33,536,486 of NC_065882.2, forward strand.
CTACATTTAGCAACTAATTATTTTACATTAATTGATTTTTTTTTTTAAAATACATTGGCACAGTATTAGACTAGGATAATAACACTACCGTAACTCGATGAAAGATTATTGCCCGAAATGAATGGAAAAACATTCGTCTTACACTACACCGCTTCGACTTATGTATGGACGGAGGTTGGAAAAACAGTAAAATATGACGATTCGACTTATACCCTTCATTGACTTATACCCCATGAAATACTGTATTTACGTCAGTCGCAACTGTCACTGTCTTATAATTATAAATATCAAACCCTTCCAGTTATGTTTACGTATTAAATCATCATTAGTATTTTACTTTGACTAATATACAACATTCTATTGATAGAATTAAATTCATCCGTAAAAAATAGCATTATTAAGTACCAGCTGGTCTAAGATTGATCTCCATCACCAACGTTAGCAACAAAAATATGGCATCAAGCGACGATTCAAAATTTGACTTCTTAAAACACGTGTATAAATTATCATTGATCATGATAATATCGTTTATCGTGATATTTGATAAATTATTATCATGATATTTTTTTTTCATTATCGCCCTACCCTAGTTTCAAGTTTTATCAAAATCGAATCAGAATTGTGAGCTGGAGGTGCACAAACCTTGATATTACATACTTTAACACTATTTGCGTACATAGAACGACCATTTTGTCCGGCAGTTTCGGTCTTGATTTTCACGAAATTCGAATTCAATCATCGTCATGGTGTAATGGTGATATATGAGAATGGTTTTTTAAATCAGATAAAAATTGTGACCTCTAGGGGGACCACAGGCTAAAGATACGATTTTTGATACAACCGGGGGCCATAATCCAGGAAGTTGCAGTCCGATATGCATGTATATTGAAAGGAACCGAGATCTTTGGGTTATAAACATATATTTCAAGTTCATCTAAATCTGATAAAAATTCTGACCTCTAGAAGTAGAGGGTCCACAAGATGAAAACATGATTTTTCATACAATCAGGAGCTATAATCCATGAAGTTACGGTCCGATACATGCCAATATCGAAAGTAACCGAGATCTTTGGGATATAAACCTGTATTTCAAGTTTTGTCAAAATCGGATAAAAATTGTGACCTGTAGACTGGCCACAAACAAAATGGGGATGGCTGGACGGGCAACGACAATATACGTCCACATGAAAATGTGGGCGTATAAAAACGCGAGAAAAGAAAAAGAATTTTTGCGAAAATCAATCGAAAATAAAAAGAAAGAAGGCAAAACGTATGGAGCTGGCATGTGCTAAAAAGAAACATACAAATTAATTATAGACATGAGAAATAAGTCAAATTCCTTCAAATACTGTATATAGAGAAAAAAAAAATACTTATAGAAAATATATGTAATGAAAGAATTTTTTATTAAAATAAGATATATATTAATTGATTATATTGGCGTTCGTTGTTCTACTGAAATACTTAGACTGTGGTTGTCGATTTCTCAAAACAGTTTTTTTCTACTGTTTATAATTTTAGTCATGCACTATGGTTACTTAAACAATAAGAGAATTTTAATGAAATCTGCAAAATGGTTGCCATAGAAACCATGGCACTTACTGGAAAACATTTGACATTGACACTAAAATATTGATAACTTTCTTTCTAATTGTAATTTTGTAATGAAACGTTTCTACAAAGGAACATGTCAGTACCCTCTGCAAAATTTGAAAACGTTCTTTAAGATCCAAGATCGCCACTGTAATCCATAGAAACGGGTACCTCCAGGAAAATTTTTCGACCATTTTTGCATTACTCACATTGTTCTTAGATGTGTAAGTATGATAAGTTACCCCAATTGTTTTAAAAAGAAAAATGAAATTTTCTACTGTCCACCCCCTTAAGAATGGTAAATTCTGTTTATAATCCATGGAAACGTGTGAGAATTATATGGGTTGTCAGTAGTTGGTTAAACACATTAGTAAATGAAATGAAATGAAACAGGGTTTAACGTCCTTCTTCGACTGGGCTAATGAAGATGGACACGTTAGTACTCGAATCCTATGCCCGACTTCCTGTATAAATGGTCAATAATATTCATAACGTGAGTATTTAAATTAATTAGTAAGTATTCCTTACTTGTGCCGGTATGTAAAAATAGCATGAGTAATTAACAAACATGAGTAAAACTGAACAGATCACTAGCCAGACTTGTGCGGAAAAAATTGGCAAAAGTGTTGCTAATTAAGAAAACGTCACTATTATTAAGACTACATTAGATCAAACCACCACTGCTGCTAGTGGACGTATCTTTGAAACACTATATTTTTAGGGTGTGCTAGAGTTAATGTAGCACCATGGGTCTTCTGTCAGACGTGGAGAGCGGGTCAGTGATTTTGGTCGCCACATCCTACGTATGACCCGTGCATCTTTCCTTACTACATATCTTAGTAGCCTTGTGATCGTCTTTGCTTCCCATTCATGTTGTGTACATGTATTTACTTCTTACTGTTTTCTTAAGACGTTTGTCTTACCAGGAATAACAATGCAACAGTTTTATATATCATAGCTGCTTACATATGGTACAATGCTTAATAGAATAAAGTCATTCTCTCAAACCTCATCCAGCCAGATTCGCTGGACGAGTCTGCTACATCATATGGTCTAGAAACTCAAATGGTAATTTCTCCGGAATCCAATGAAATCTGGCTTAAAAGTTTGCCATGATTTCTTTTATAGGATCTATGGACATCACGCACAGACAAAGCTATTCCTGACCCTGAACCTGTGTAATTACTGATATGATTGGTTACTTTAGCCAAATGATGCAATTAGTAAATTTCCAATCACATGTAATCTGGTGGTATTTTGTTGACACATATAACCAGCTATGTTTGGGTTTTATAACTCTTTTGATGTGTCAACCGGTCACTTATATTTTTAGTGCACATTTAGTACAATTGACCAAAGACATTAATTAATACAATATAATGCCATCATTTTTCTCTATTCCTTGTCTATAAATTTGAAAACAATGTCGCAACTACAATATTTCTACATTAATTGCAATAATTTTATATCACAAAGATTCCTTGTGGTACAGCATTGGTTAGATAACCTTATGTGTACAATTCAATGATATTTTTCAGATCAGAAAACACCCATAGAAACCCTGTTCAGATAATAGGAATGAGCGCAACATTACCAAATATTCATCTACTTGCAAAATGGTTATTTGCTGATCTGTATGTGACAGATTATAGGCCAGTACCATTGACAGAATGTATAAAGATAGGCACAAGTGTATATGATTCCCAGTTTAAAAAAAGATGTGATATCTACAATGATTATATTGTACCAGGAGATGATGAACATATTATTCCTCTTTGTTTAGAAACTGTTTCAAGTAATCATTCAGTACTTATCTTCTGTCCAACCAGAAACTGGTGTGAAAAACTGTGTGAATCCATTGCTCGTGAGTTTTACCGCATAAGTCGTGACAGCAAATACCAGGGTGAAACAGGTTTTATTTTTTTACTCACCTTGATAATATTCAGCTTATTCTAATGTTGTCATTATATTATTCAGAATATGACATGCTAAATACACTGAGAAGTAGCAAGGGTTTGATCTGTATATTTGCCATATATAAATCCATCTTTAATAGAAGGCTTGATCTCGCTTTAACTACGTACATCTTATCAAGGCCTTCACGTAATACCCTGCATATTTCGGCACTAATTTCGATTGGGTAGAAGCCCAGCTTGTGAGCCTATCGGATTCCTCGATTGTCGCGAATATCAAGTCTCGCGCTTTCAAGCTAAAATGTCTACCTGTGATAATCGAGTTGCAAAGTTCAAGGTTCATTCAATGTCAAGGTTTCCGTGGAGGTCGTGATGTCACAACCGCTGGTTGGACGCTACTGCTCACCTGTCTGTAGATAACATATGTTCTTATCTCAGTTAAATTTACAATAACCGCAACAAATCTCACATAAATGGGTTACATCTGTCACTAAGGTGTGTTAATTTAATAATAATAACTAGACCGGCAAGCAGCACTGAACCGGCTTTCAGGAATCAGACAGGAAGTGTGTCATACAATAGCCCATTCATCGAGCTACCAAACGGTACTTTAGGTGTTTTTATCCGGTCACACCCAACGGTGAAATCATGATTTTTGCAAGAGCACCTATTTTTACTTTTTTTTTTTAATATCGAATATTTTTTCGACAACTTCTGGTTTACGGATCATTTATCGGGATAGATTTAACACGTTGTATGAGAATTTAACTTCCTGTACCAGAAGTTTCAGAAAGATCCATTGGACATTTTTTAAAAGAAATGAAAATCAGAAGATATTTAACGATATTTAGCAAAAAGAACTGCGATGCAGTAATGACGGGTTTCACCTGTGCAACGTTACCCTAAACATATGTCACTTCCGGTACCAATGAAACCATTAAACAGGTTTCCACATAAGCATTGCACACATCAAATACAATGGACACCGAATCAACCAAATCCAGCAATATCAATTCATTTTATACATTTGTTACATGTAAGTATACAGTATTTCCGGTGATAATGAAAATGTTCAATTAGTTTTATGAAATCAGAAATGGCATAAGGCATCACATGGTGAAAAATTTTAATGTAAATCAAATAATAATTGCCACTTTTATAGACCAAAAACCTTGAAAAGTGACTTGTAGAAAACCGTCTATTTCTCTGCAACCGTACAAGTTAGAAACCATTTTCTGGTATCTGTATGATCGTATGGGTTCAATCTATTTGTTGATTGGAATCAAATATCATAATTTTAAAAACATTAAAATCAGACTCATTTGAATAAAATATCTGTTTTGAAGGCTAAAAATACAGTTTTTGCCGAAATGACGTTACTTCTGGTGATAATGAAAATCTTAAATTACTTGTATGAAATTGCAAATGGCATTAGGTATCACACAGTGAAAACTTTATGAAAATCGAATAATAATTGACACTTTTATGGACCAAAAACCTTGAAAAGTGACCTGTTGAAAATCGCCTATTTCTCCGCAACTGAACAAGTTAGAGACAATTTTGTGAAATCTATATTACCTTATGAATTTTATTAATATGTGAATATAAACTAAAAGTTAAAATTATTAATACATATTAAATAATTCTTGGTTGAAAAAAATATTGATTTTAAAAGTTAAAAATGCAGTTTTTGACAAAATGGCGTCACTTCCGGTGTCAATTTTCAATTGTAATCAATTTGATAGGACGCATACTTGCTTTTTATACGCCCACATTGAAATGTGGTTGTATATTGTCGTCGCCCCCGTCCGGCCGGCGGTCCAGCATCCACAATTATTTGTGGACGCTCTAGAGGCTAAAGTGAATATATGATTGACTTTAAATTTATACACAGTGTTTAAGGTCTTGAGACGAAGAAGCATATTGATTTTCAGCGATTTCCGATAATTACTGCCAGAGTTATGGCCCTTGATCACTTTGAAAAATCTTGTGGACGCTCTAGAGGCCAAAGTTAATATCCAATTGACCTTAAATTTATACACAGTGTTTGAGGTCATGAGACGAAGAAGCCTATTGATTTTCAACGATTTCCGATAATTACTGCCAGAGTTATGGCCCTTGATCACTTCAAAAAATCTTGTGGACGCTCTAGAAGCGAAAGTTAATATTCGATTGACTTTAAATTTATACACAGTGTTTAAGGTCATTAGACGAAGAAGCCTATTGATTTTCAGCGATTTCCAATATTTGCTGCCAGAGTTATGGCCCTTGATCACTTTGAAAAATCTTGTGGATGCTCTAGAGGCCAAAGTTAATATCCGATTGACTTTCAATTTATACACAGTGTTTAAGGTCATGAGACGAAGAAGCCTATTGATTTTCAACGATTTCCGATAATTACTGCCAAAGTTATGGCCCTTGATCACTTTGCAAAATCTTGTGATGCTATAAAGGCTAAAGTTATAATCCGATTGACTTCAGATTGATACACAGAGTTTAAGATCTTGAGACGAACAAGTATATTGATTTTCAATGAATTTTTATGACTTAAACAGTTAAATCCATGATATTAAAAGCTTTGCATACAAAACGTTAGCATGGGGCAGAACTTTATAAAAACCAGACAAATTCTAATAGTTTTCTGATAATTACTTCGTGAGTTGTTGCTCTTAATCAGATTTTAGTGTATTATAAATGTTTCATTACCGAAAAAAGTAAAAATATGCGACAACCCTTGTTGACTGCCCGGACGATTTAGTTGCTGTGGGCGTATGTTTCGTTGACTGGCAACCTATCTTTGAATCAAATGGTGTCACTTTTGTGAAAATCCAATAATAATTGACTATTTTACAGGCAAAATAACGAAAACAGTGACTTATGCAAATTTGCCCATTTCTAGGTAACTGCTTATATTACAAACTAATTTTAACATACATTTTCTTCGTATGGTTTATAGCTACAAGTTTATAAAAGTTACGTAGAAATATTTTAAAATCTGAAAAGCCTGAATGGGTTGTAAATAGGTCAGTTTTACACCTTTTTTCACGTCTTAATCGAATTTGCTCGAAAATGAAATCGAAATTAAAAAAAACGATCCCAAGATTTTGTGCGCCTTTAAAGGGCACACTCTTTTAGTTATATCAATTTTTAAAATCTCAATCGTACACCAAACCAGGCAAAAAAAAAAATTCAATACCTCGTCATCAATTCTACACCAAAATGACAATTCAGATAGGCAAGCAAAATGCCTGAAAAGGAGGGAGACAAAATATATCTCAAAATAACCGGCACTACCGAGATATTCAGAGAGAGAGATGGGATTTAACGTCCACTCGACACAAACTAGGTCATTTCGGGACTAACATATGGTTTAATTTTATTTTAATAATTCACTTGCGCGTAGGGGTCTTTAGTAGTGGGAGGAAACCCGAGGACCTGGAGAAAACCCATGAGGTTGGACCGAGATATGAAAGAATCGAAGGAAGCATTCGAATACGAAATTCCATTCACTGAGCTATCGAACGATACTTTAGCTCTTTTGATCTGGTAATATCCAACGGAGAAATCGCGCTTTTGACAAAAATCCTTTTTTTTCTCTCTTTTTTCAAAATATCCGATGTTTTATCGACTATTTCCGGTTTAAGCATCATTTTCGGGATAGTTTTAACACATGGCGATGGCACCTAACTTCCTGTTCAAGAAGTTTCAGAAACATCAATTACCAGATATTTAACGATTTTTAGCCAATAATTGGTAGCCTGATTCCACCGTTCTTAGAGATAGTTACCTCCCTTATACTCTTATAGTAGAGTTACAAATATATATAACGATTTTTCGACTTTTTTTTCAAAGATTGGGGCCCTTTTTGGAACATTTATACTATATTGAGGCTTTTAAATTTGGATTCACACCCTAGACCACCATTAGGACTCTTTAAGAAACACCAATAACTTCCAGCAATCTGTATTAGGGTTCACCACCAAAATTCAATACCTAGTCAACAATTCTACACCAAAATGACAATTCAGATAGGCAAGCAAAATGGCTGAAAAGGAGGGAGACAAAATATATCTCAAAATAACCGGCACTACCGAGATATGGAGATAGAAATGGGGTTAACGTCCACTCGACACAAACTAGGTAAAGGAAAAAAGAGAAGTTTTCGGGATGAAAGCATTTGAATAGCCCCCAAAAATGAAAATACTAGATTTTCAGCGTCTCATTATATATATATATTGCCTAACCAGCGAATTTTTACCATTTAGATTTCATACGATCGTCCATTGTTCGGGCTATCCAATGACACTTTAGTTGTTTTGAAATCTTACGTAGTAATCACTTTTTCGCAAGATCACATTTTCAGATGTTTTTTTTCTCAAAATATCGGATATTTTTTCGACTACTTCCGGTTTTTGGATCATTGTGGGGATAATTTTAACAAGTTGTTTGGTTACCTAACCTTCTGTACAAGAAGTTTCAGAAAAATCCATTCAGCTGTTTTCCAAAGAAAGAAAAATGGTAGAGTATTTTCAGTAATTTAAGGATTTTTCAACTTTTTTCCAATATTGAGGTTCTTTTTGGACCTTTTATATTATTTCAATGCTTTTATTTTTAAACTCACGCCATAGTCCACCGATAGGACTCTGAGTAAAAAATGTTTAAGAAAATTTGTAGTTTTCGTTTTCGAGAAAATGGCGTCTCAAAATGCTCCAAAACGGAAAATACTAGATTTTCGGCGTACCATAATTTATTTTCTAGCCATCTAAATCGTATCATTCAGATGGCATATGATAGTTCATTAACGGGGCTATCCAGCGATACTTTAGTTCTTTTGGTCCGGTAACATCTGATGGAGAAATCAAGTTTTTCAAAAGAGCGCTATTTTTTTAACCTTTTTTCTTCATTTTTTGAATACTTCTGGTATGGAGATTATTGATTATTGTCGGGATAGTTTTAATAACCGGATTGACTTATCAAATAGCAACAGGGCTATGTAATGATATATTACATTGTCTGATCAGATAAAATGCCCCTGGGAAATCCTATGTTCAATAGTGCCAAAAATGCAAAAATGTCAATATATCGAAAATTAAATTTAAATATTTCAATACATATTATACATCGTTAGAATCGTAATTAGGTCAGCTATCTGAATGTGTAACTATTTTGTAAAAATTTATTTAAATAATGAAGTAATAGAGCATTTTCCAAAAGTTCACGTTTTTTCAACGTTTTTCGATTTTCAGTCCCTTTTTTAGCCTATTCCAGACATTTCAATGTCTTATTGGATGGATTAATGCACAATACTACCAGAGGGACTCTCGATAGGGCAAGTTTAAGAAAAATCCTTGGAGCAGTTTTTGAGATACAGGCGTCCAAAAACGCCCCAAATCAGAAAATACTTGATTTTCAGCTGGTCATATTTTGCTGCTTGGTCATACCATCCGTATAAATTGGGCATAATAGGACAGTCCATTCCCCGGGCCACTCAACGAAAGCTTAATTTGTTTAATCCATTGATATTGGACACAGAAATCGAGTTTTTCCCCAAAACACCCATTTTTTGATTTTTTTTCGAAACATCGGACATTATTTCGACTACTTCCGGTTTCCGAACCGTTGTTGAAATTGCTTTATCAAGCGGTCTGACAATAGAGCTTTATGTTCCAGGACTTTCAGAAATATCGATTTATCCTTTCCCAAAAAGGGCAGAAAATTCGAAAAAAAATCGAAAAATAAAGGGCGATAACTCGGAATGAAACTTATATTTCTGGAATCGGATTGTCTTCAAGTATCCAAAAATGTACGTCAAATTTGAAAATTTTGAAAAATAACAAAAATTGTCTCGTAAACAACGTATTTTCAAAATTCGAATGACAAAAGTCATAGATGAATGTTCGAAATTGAAAAATGTGAGATAGCCATTATCTCGGAAAAGATTCAGGGTTTCCGAAAATGTCATTTGTTTGAAAATAGGTAAAGAATTGACGAAACCACGGCCTCTTTTTGATTTATTGCTACCTTTTAAAAGTCTGAAAGCCTAATAATAATCTTAACAATAGTGTTTCACACAAGCTACGCAGTGTGAAACACTAATAATAATCTTAACAAAAACAATAGTGTTTCACACAAGCTATGCAGTGTGAAACCCTAATTAGTTCCATGAAATCATAAATGGCATAAGGCATCACATGGTGAAAACGTATGAAAATCGAATAATAATGGCCACTTCTATAGACCAAAAACCTTGAAAAGTGACTTGTAGAAATCATCTATTTCTCTGAAATCGTACAAGTTAGAAACCATTTTGTGGTATTTGTATGATCGTATTAGGGTTCATTCTATTTGTTGATTGGAATCAAATATCATCATTTTATAAAACGTTACAAACCAGACCCATTTGAAAAAAATATCTGTTTTGAAGGCTAAAAATACAGTTTTTGCCCCAATGACGTCATTTCCATTGAGAGTGAAAATGTTCTAATGGTTTGGCCTAATCAAAATTGCCATTAGGCATCAAATGGTAAAACAAATTTGAAAATCGAATGATAATTGACTCTTTTACAGGCTAAATAACGACAAAAGTGACGCATGCAAAATTGCCTATTTCTCGGCAACTGTGCAATATCACAAATTAAATTTCACATACATTCTCTTCGTATGGATGATTGCTACAAGTTTATGAAAGTTACGAAGAAATATTTGAAAATATGAAGATGCAGGATGGGTTGTAAATAGCTTGATTTTACACCTTTTTATATGCCCACATTTTCATTTGGACGTATATATCATCCGGGGTTTTGGACCTGCTTACGGTCCAACCTTCGACGATGGGTTATATGTTCAATCTAGTTGGGGGTGTGAGATTGATTATACAATAATTCAATAACTCATTTCTTCTTGGTATAATCTTATATTCTGTAACGGGGGGGGTTGGATGGCCGAATGGTTAGCACGTGCGTGCTGTATCATAAGGCCTGTCATTGAGTCAACTGGCGTGGTTTCGAATCACCGGTTGTACGTGACAAGGAGTAGGGTTGCCTGTCCAACCTCGTGGTTTTTCTCTGGGTCCTCTGGTTTCCTCCCACTGCTAAAGACCCGTACACGCAAGCGAATTATTGAAATAACATTAAACCATATGTTAGTCCCGAAATGACCTAGTTTGTATCGAGTGGACGTTAAACCCCATTTCTCTCTCTCTTTATATTCTGTAACAATACTTAACAATAATAATATATAACAATACTGACCCACAGGCTAGGTAACTTAATAAGGAACAGCATCTAAGAAATAACTTATCAGAGGCCTGCCCTTCAGTATGTCCCTTGCCTGCCTGTGGTTAAGTACCTATGATCTACAATCTTTCCTCTAATATACTAGAGGTTACTTGGTAACAATAAACAATGAATAGTAATTATATATATTTACACTTAATAATATTTCATAGTTGTTAAGGGGTAGTATTTAAGTGACATCCATTCATTCATTTACTAAGTTGACTATTTGTGCCTTGATTATCCCATTTAACCCTGAGCCAATTAAGAGAGTAGCTACCCTACCCCTAAGCTAATTAAATCAGTAGGGCCCATCTCCCTAAGCCAATTAGTGGATTATTGTTAATCCTAATAGTAATACCCTCTACAAAATTGCAAATAACTAAAAAAAATATTTTCTATACATAGAAATACTCTGTTACAAAAATGTACAGATTGTCGTGTTCTTTCCAATGATATAAAATTCAATTTTACAAAGTAGAAATTATATTACTATAAATAAGATTGAAAAGTCAGTTCAAGGTATATATAAATATAACTTTTAAAAAGAAATATCACCCCAAGTGACGGTGACTTGATCGCTATCGGCATTTTAACATTTCTGCCTTTCATTGTATATATGGTTGTCTTCTTTGCTTTATTGCGTCGAAAATAAAAATATATAGTTGAAATCTTCGACAATGTAATATTCCTCTATGTAGGTTGTATTAAATCCCAAAAGTTTTGATTCAATTTAGTTTTCCAAAGTCTAGAATTATTAGCCGTAAGTTTTTTGTTATCGTCTGTTTGAAAGCATACCGGATCCAAGATGGCGGCGACAAACTTGATCTCGGCTCGAGTAACCGTATTCTTCGCATCATAACGTCAAAAAAAATAACAAATAGTTGATTTCTTCCACATTATCATATTCTACGATATGCCTGGCAGTAAATCATAAAAAATCTGATTCCATTTCACTCTTCATATCATAAAATTATTAGTCGTAAGTGACAACGTGAAAATATTGGAATACTGCCAAAGTCATTGACACAGTGTGAATTTTCACCTCTGACCTATTACGTAAATACTGGAAGATCCTTTGTTGCAACGTATGTTTTTATTCGATAATTGGCGAATATAACATTCCTTGCCATTGGGTGCTTTATTTTTATTACTCAATCACCATTAATTTATGAAATAAACACAATAGAAATCTGTTGATTGATATGGCGCTTTTGTTCGCTAATGCCGTTGCAAAGAATGATGGGTCCGCGAGTTGATTCGCTACCGTGAGTCACTTGGTGCGAGTTGTTTCGCTATTGTCAAAAATGGGTTAAGTAATGTTTATTGATGGATTATCTCATTACTACTAATTGTCTATTATCTCTGTCATAGCTGACTATTATTAACTCACTTTAGATAATCCATCTTGGGTGTCCATTTTATATGGTGTAAGTCTATTACCTTGTACTGAGTGAATGGCTGTGTTAAATACTACCTGGTCATATATATTGTCGTCGCCCCTGTCCGTCCGTCCACAATTTGTTTGTGGACACTCTACTGGTCACAATTCTTATCCGATTTTGACAAAACTTGAAATATAGGTTTATCTCCAAACGATCTGGGCTGCTTTCGATATTGGCATATATATCGGATTGGAACTTCATGGATTATGGCCCCTGTTAGTACAAAAAATCACGTTTTTAGCTTGTGGACCCTATAGAGGTTACAATTTTTATCCGATTTTGTTGAAACTTGAAATGTAAGTTTATAACCCAAAGATCTTGGTTCCTTTCGATATTCGCGCATATCTGACCGTAACTTCCTGAATTATGGCCCCTGATTGTACGAAAAATCACGTTTTTAGCTTGTGGACCCTATAGAGGTCATAATTTTTATCCGATTTAAAAAAACCGTATTATTATATCACCGTTACACCATAAGGACGACTGAGTTCGAATTTCGTGAAAATCGGACTAAAATTGACAGACAAAATGGCCTTGTTCGTTCTCAAATAGCGTAAAAATGTGGTATATTAAGGTTGTGGACCCTATAGAGGTCACAATTTTTATCCGATTTTGTTGAAACTTGAAATGTAAGTTTATAACCCAAAGATCTCGGTTCGTTTCGATATTCGCACATATCGGACCGTAACTTCCTGAATTATGGCCCCTGATTGTACAAAAATCGCGTTTTTATCTTGTGGCCCTATAGAGGTCAAAATTTTTATCCGATTTAAAAAAACGTATTATTATATCACCATTACACCATAAGGATGGCTGAGTTCAAATTTCGTGAAAATCGTCCCAAAATTGACAGACAAAATGGCTGCCGTTCGTTCTCAGGGGCGACGGCATAATACGTCCACATGAAAATGTGGGCGTATAAAAACGACACCTTTGGTGATTTCGGACATTTTGTATTGTAGCAGAATGTTCGAAATATATTTGGGGGGGTTGGGTGGCTGAATGGTTAGCATGTGCGCGCTGTACCATAAAGTCTGTCATTGAGTCAACTGGCGTGGTTTCGAATCCCCAGTTGTATGTGGCAAGGAGTAGGGTCGCCTGTCTAACCTCGTGGGTTTTTTCCGTCCGGGTCCTCCCATTTCCTCCCACTGCTAAAGACCCCTATGCACAAGCGAATTATTGAAATAAAATTAAACCATGTGTAAGTCCCAAAGTAGTTTCTGTGATATGCTCAAGTGGAAAATAAAACTGTGATGCAGTAATGACGGGTTTCACCGGTGCCACGTTACCCTTGAACTTATGTCACTTCCGGTGCCACATTACCCAGCAATATCAATTTCATTTATACATTTGTTTCCATGTGTTACATGTGTCAAAAAAGTGATCCTGACAAAATTTGTTACTAACTTATCTCAACAAGGGAAGATGCTAGAAGCAATTTTTGGACATCTATATGATCGTATTGATCCAATCTGTATGTCCACTGGAATCAAGTATCATAATGTTAAACTAATAATAATACAGTTTTTGCCAAAATTACATTACTTCCGAGGATAATGAAAATGTTAAATTAATTCTATGAAATTATAAATGGCATAAGGCATCACATGGTGAAAATTTTATGATAATCGAATAATAATTGACACTTTTATTTCGATTTAAAAAAACGTTTGAATATATCACCGTTACACCTTAATGACGGTCGTGGAGCCTTTACATCTGACAATTTTGATCCGATTTTGATGAAACTTGAAATACATGTTTATAACCAAAAGATCTTGGTTCCTTTTGATATTTGCGCATATCGGATCGTAGCTTCCTGAATTATGGCCCTTGACTGTATGAAAAATCGTGTTTTTAGCTTGTGGTCTCTCTAACGGTCACAATTTTTACCCAATTAAAAAAAAAACGTTTGAATATATCACTGTTACACCCTAATGATGGTTGAGTTCAAATTTTGGAAAAATTGGACCAAAACTGCCGGACAAAATGGCCCCCCCATCGTACGCTTATAGTGTCAAAATATGGTATATCAAGGTTGTTGACTCTCTAGAGGTCACAATTTTCACCCGATTTTGATGAAACTTGAAATGCAGGTTTATAACCCAAAGATCATGGTTCCTTTCGATATTCGCACATATCAGACCGTAATGTCCTGATGAAACTTGAAATGCATGTTTATAACCCAAAGATCTTGGTTGCTGTCAATATTTGCGCATATCGGATCATAACTTCCTGAATTATGGCCCCTGATTGTACAAAAAATCGCTTTTTATTTAGCTTGTTCTCTATCCATCTCTTGAAAAATGGTGGCGTAATCCTGCCTGGCAGCCGCTGGTTTATTTTAAAATAAATAAAATGCATAAAACTATTTATTTCAGGTTGTGGCGATCTGTCTCATTTTCATAATATACCATTAGATTACAATGCATTGTATGATGTTAAAGAACAGCTACAAAGATCACCCTCTGGTCTGGATAGTACATTGAGTAAAACTGTTCCCTTTGGTGTTGCTTATCATCATGCTGGTATGTTAGTTCAGTTTTATTTGGATTTAATTTTTATACGTCTACATTTTCATGTGAATGCCTCTGTTCGTCCATCCACATTATCTTTGTGGCCACTCTACATGTCACCATTTTTATCAGAGATTGACGAAACTTAAAGACCACGTAAGATCAAAAATTTAAATTTCATGTACGTATAGCCCATACAAATGGTGCCAGTCATTTGTCGATATATTCATTATTAGTTATATATAATAATAATAACCATTTCTATACAAAAAGAACAACTTTTATCGTAACTCCATTTGAAATTTACAGTGAATATGGAATTTTCCGATGACTATGCATAACATGTACAATAGATCGCCCTCATTTCTCAGTCAATCAACGCTGGGAATCTTATTACCATTTACGGTTCCATGTACTACGGGTGTAGTAAATGAGGTTAAACTTCGGTGCGAAAATTGCACAGGATCATACGTGGAGTTCCTGGTGCCGTTTGGTGAGTGATTAAACTGTCAATGCAATTGTAAAATACTTTTATTAAAAAGAAGATAAACGATTGATGTTTAAACGCCAATCAACAAATAATACGAGGCTACTTGATTACAAAAACACAGGTGAGCAATAATTATTGGGTAAATAATAATTAATGACAAATATTAACGACACTACACTTTATGTGCAGTAAAAAACACATAGCTGGGCCCGTATATTATTTACATATTAAAAGTGTTCGTCCAATAAGTTCCATATTGTAAAAAATTAATTAAGAGTTCAAGACTTCAAAGTTTAAAAGTTGTAGGCAATCTAAATTGAATCTTAAATTAAAATGAATTACAAAACGAATTATTCCGTAGTCAATTGTTTTATTTAATTAGGGGGATTAAGGAATCCTTCAGGCGTTAAAGAATACACACGCCGGCTGTATATAGGTAATTAAGGAATAAACATTCCGAATATGCATTCGGTCACTGTGACGTCACTGGCGTCTGAGGGGATTCGATAATTGGCAAAGTCGTTTTTACGGGAGGTCTATTTTTACGACTTTGAGTGAAGATAGCTGAATTAATTTCAACCAGATTGGCGTGAACTTGCCGGAAAGTGGATATAGTAACCACTGGCTACACACATTAAAAAGATTTTTCGTCCATCTTATGTGCACTTTAGTAGATTATAGCCCCTGGTTGTGCGAAAAATCATGTTTTTGGCTTGTGGAACCCCTAGAGGTCTCAATTTGAACAAACGTTCAAATATATAACTGCCACACCCTAATGCCGCTTGAGTTCGATTTTCGTGAAAATCGAACCAAAACTGACTTATAATATGGCCGATCTTCATATGCAAATTATGTAAAGGTATGTAATACCAATTAAGGTTGTGGACCCTCTGGATGTCACAATTTTTATCTCCGTTCCTTTCGGTATTCTCCGCATATTGGACCGTAACTTCATGAAATATGGCCCCTGGTTGTACAAAATATCGAGTTTTAGCATGTGGGTCCTTCTGATATTGCCGCATGTCAGACTGTAACATCCCAGATTATTGCCTCTGATTGTTCAAAAAATTGCTTATATTTTTTTCGCTTGCTCTCTATTCATCTCTTGTAAAATGTGGGCGTATCTTGTATGGCATCCGCTTGTTAGCTTGTTGACCCTCTATTTTAATCCAATTTTAAAAACTGTTCAAATAAATCACCATTACACCCTAATGAAGGTTGAGTTTGAATTTTGTGACAATCGGACCTAAACTGACCAACAAAATGACCATTCCTCATAAGCAAATAGTGTAAAAGTATTTTATATCCCAAATATCTTGGTTCCTTTCGATATTCACCTCCTGCGAAAATACCAGGAAGCTTTAATGAACTGGAGAGGACATGACTTTGTTTCACCATTATGACGATTGAAGCCAGTGACGTCATATTGGTTAACCCAAAACATTAAAATGAATTGGTTGTGCCCAGTGAATAAAACTTTTTTATACACCCACATTTTCATGTGGACGTATATTGTCCTCGCCCCTGTCCGTCCGGACGTCCGCCGACAATTTGTTTGTGGACAGTCTACAGATCACAATTTTTATCCGATTTCAACGAAACTTGAAATATAGGTTTATCACCCTAAGATCTTGGTTCCTTTCGATATTGGCATGTATCGGACTGTAACTTCATGGATTATGGCCCCTGATTGTACGAAAAATCACGTTTTTAGCTTGTGGACACTCTAGAGGTCACAATTTTGATCGGATTTTGATGAAACTTGAAATGTATGTTTATATATAACCCAAAGATCTTGGTTCTTTACGATATTTGAACATATCGGATGGTAACTTCCTGAATTATGGCCCCTGATGGTACGAAAAATCGCGTTTTTAGCTTGTGGTCCCTCTAGAGGTCACAATTTTCATCCTATTTTGATGAGATTTAGAATGCATGGTTATATCCCAAAGATCTTAGTTCTTTCCGAAACTCGCGCATATAGGATCGTAACTTTCTCAATTATGGCCCCTGATCGTACGAAAAAATCACGATTTTGGCTTGTGTTCCCTCAAGAGGTCACAATTTTTATCCAATTCAAAAAACCTTTTTAGTACATCACCTTTACACCCTAATGATGAATCAGTTCGAATTTCGTGAAATTATAGCGTAAAAATATGGTATATCAAGGTTGTTGACCCTCTAGAGGTCACAATTTTGATCCGATTTTTATGAAACTTGATTGAAATGCATGTTTATAACCCTAAGATCTTGGTTCCTTTCGATATTCGCGCATATCGCCCAAAACTGACAGACAAAATGGCCGTCCCTCGTTCTCAAATAGCGTAAAAATATTGTATATCAATGTTGTAAACCCTCTAGAGGTCACAATTTTCTTCTGATTTTGATGAAACTTGAAATGTAAGTTTATAACCCAAAGATCTCAGTTCTTTTCAATATTTGCACATATCGGATCGTAACTTCCTGAATTATGGCCCTTGATTGTTCTAACAATCGCGTTTTGAGCTTGTGCAGTTGTGGTCCCTATAGAGGTCACAATTTTTAACCGATTTAAAAAAAAAAACGTGTGACTATATCACAGTTATACACTAATGATGGTTGAGTTTGAATTTCGTGAAAATCAGAAAAAAACTGACGGACATAATGGCCACCTTTTGTACGCAAATAGTGTAAAAATATGGTATATCAAGGTTGTGGGCTCTCAAGAAGCCAGTTTTTATCCGATTTGGATGAAACTTTGAATATGTTGATAATCGTACATATCCGAACGTAACTTCCTGGATTGTTACCCCTGATTGGTTGAAAAATCACATTTTTAGCTTGTGTATTCTCTAGAGGTCACAATTTTTTTTCCGATTTTAAAAACCGTTTAGATATATCACCATTCCATCATAATGAAGGTTGAATTGGAATTTTGGGAAACTGACCGACAAAATGGCCGTTCTTTGTACGCAAATTGTGTATAAGTATGTAATACAAAGGTTATAGACCCTCTAGAGGTCACAATTTTTATCCAATTTTGATAAAACTTCAAACATATCTTTATATTCCAAAAGTCTGAGTCCCTTTTGATATTTGTGCATTTCAGACTATAACTTTCTGGATTATGTCCCCTGATTGTTCAAAAAATCGTTTTTGTTTTTAGCTTGTTCTCTATCCATCTCTTGCAAAATGTAGGCGTATCCTGCCTGGCAGCCGCTAGTTTTTAAAAACGAGAATCAGATAATACTTTATTATCCCAGAGGAAATTTGTTTTACGTGAAAGGCAACACATGTACAGATATAAATAATAAACTAGAATTGCGATGCAGTAATGACGGGTTTCACAGGTGCCACGTAACCATTAAATTTATGTCACTTCCGGTGCCAAGTTACCTTTGAATTTATGTCACTTCCGGAACCAATGAAACCATTAAACAGATTTCCACATAAGCATTGCACACGTGTTATAAAATGGACACAGAATCAACCAAAGTCAGCAATATCAATTCCATTTATACATTTGTTACCATGTGTTAGATGCCAAAGAAAGGGGGAAAAAATGTGTTATTAACTTCGCTGACTATCTAATGTGATATTAAAATGCGAAAAAAATCTTAAAAAGTGATCCTGACAAAATTGGTTAGATGTGGACAAGGGAAGATGCTAGAAGCAATTTATAGACATCTATACAATCGTATTGATTCAATCTATATGTCACTCGGAATCAAATATCATAATTTTAAACGAATAATAAATATAACGCACTTAACAAAAATATTGTTTTGAAGGCTAAAAATACAATTTTGCCAAAATGACATTATTTTGGGTGATAATGAAAATGTAAAATTAATTCTACGAAATCAGAAATGGCATAAGGCTTCACATGGTAATTTTTTTTTTTATAAAAATCGAATAATAATTGACACTTTTATAGACCAAAAACCGTGAAAAGTGACTTGTTGTAAATCGTCTATTTCTCTTCAACTCTACAAGATAGAAACCATTTTGCGACATCTATATACCTTAATTTTAAAAAAATTACAAATGTGACTCAGATGAATAAAATATTTGTTTTGAAGGCTAAAAATAGAGTTTATGTCGAAATGACGCCATTTTCGGTGATATTGAAAATGTGACATTGTTTCTGCCCAGTCAAACATGTCATTAGGCATTCATCTTGATCTTGGGTATTTCTTGGCAACGGTAGGTGTTAAAAAAAATTTGTATATGCCCACATTTGAACACTCTACAGGTCATAATTCTTATCCGATTTTGACGAAACTTGAAATCTAGGTTTATCTCCAAAAGATCTCGGTTGCTTTCGATATTGGCATGTATCGGACCGAAACTTCATGGATTATGGCTCCTGATTGTACGAAAAATCATGTTTTTAGCTTGTGGACCCTATAGAGGTCACAATTTTTATCCAATTTTGATGAAACTTGAAATGATTTAAAAAACGTTTTAGTATATCACCGTTACACCCTAAGGATGGTTGAGTTCAAATTTTGTAAAAATCGGACCCAAACTGACAGACAAAATGGCCGCCCCTTGTACTCAAATAGCGTAAAAATATGGTATATCAATGTTGTGGACCCTCTAGAGGTCACAATTTTCTTCTGATTTTGTTGAAACTTGAAATGTAAGTTTATAACCCAAAGATCTCAGTTCTTTTCGATATTCGCGCATATTGGATCGTAACTTCCTGAATTATGGCTGCTGATTGTACGACAAATCACGTCTTTACCTTGTGGACCCTATAGAGGTCATAATTTTTATCCGATTTAAAAAAACGTTTCAGTATATAACCGTTACACCCTAAGGATGGTTGAGTTCAAATTTCGCTAAAATTGGACAGACAAAATGGTCGCCCCTCGTACTCAAATAGCGTAAAAATATGGTATATCAATGTTGTGGACTCTCTAGATTTCACAATTTTCTTCTGATTTTGATGAAACTTGAAATGTAAGTTTACAACCCAAAGATCTTGGTTCCTTTCAATATTCGCGCATATCGGACCGTAACTTCCTGAAGTATGGCCCCTGATTGTTACGAAAAGTCACGTTTTTAGCTTGTGGATCCTATAGCGGTTTTAATTTTTATGCGATTTAAAAAAACTTTTAAACATATCACCGTTAAACCTAAGGATGGTTCAGACCGGCCCAAAACCGACAGACGAAATGGCCGACCCTTGTACTCAAATAGCGTAAAAATATGGTATATCAATGTTGTGGATCCTCTAGAGGTCACAATTTTCTTCTGATTTTGATGAAACTTGGAATGTAAGTTTATAACCCAAAGATCTCGGTTCCTTTCAATATTCACGCATATAGGATCGTAATTGTATTTTTAGCTTGCAGATTCTCTAGAAGTCACAATTTTTTTTTCCAATTTTGAAAATCGTTTAAATATTTCACGATTCCACCATAATAAAGGTTGAATTCGAATTTCGGGGAAATCGAAATAAAACTGCCCAACAAAATGGCCGCTCTTTGTACGCAAATTGTGTAAAAGTATGCAATACGAAGGTTGTTGACCCTCTAGAGGTAACCATTTTTATCCGATTCTAATGAAACTTAAAACATATCTTTATATCCCAAAGATCTCAGCCCCTATAGATATTTGCGCATTTCAGACTTTAACTTTCTGGATTATTGCCCCTGATTGTACAAAAAATTGTTTTTGTTTTTAGCTTGTTCTCTATCCATCTCTTGCAAAATGTGGGTGTATCCTGCCTGGCAGCCGCTGGTTTGATATCAATTTGATCGTATTGATTTATACTATTTGCAGGGATAGAACTTTATTTGAAAACACACAAGCAAAATTTTGCTTGTTGATTTCAAATGTACAAGCAAAAATAGGATTTTGAAGAAATTCAAGGGGCAATTTTTTTCTTTGATGAAAATACTTTTGTTATCTTTGGATTACATGTACAAGTTATGTTATACATTGGAGTGTACACATATTCCTGACAATTTCATTAAAAAGCTAATGCCATGGCTAATAAAACACAACGATGAACACCCAAAACTGCCCTGAACACTAGAGCTGGGCGATATTCCTGGAAATATCACGATATAATCACTATATTGCGATATTTTATGAAATGTCAATACTTTCAGTTTATCATCTTTTAAATGTAAACATACATAAGAAGTTGGAAATACCCCTGGAGTATTCACTTAACACTTTCTAGTCAATATTATTATTTCTAATCAATATTATTTTTAGCACACAGTACCGAATTGATAAACAAAATTTACAAACTTGCAAAAGTTGTTGTTTAAATTCTATTTTTTTTAATTTTCAAAATATTATAATATTTTATTTAAATCAAAAATATTTACATATGAGGGAGGCACAAAAAATATATAAAAAAAGTTTGTGTTCTTTCAGCTGGGCATATTTTTATAGCTACCTTTGAAAACTCTTTTTTTCTCATTCAAACGTATACCTTTTTGAAGATGCTTTATATAATACAAGGATAGTAAATTAAACTATAAAACATAAGTACTATGTCAAAAAGAATCCGTGAATGATAATTAAATCTGTCTACCGGAACTCTCAAAATATATAGTTGACAATGTAGGCATTATTTGTATTTCTGCTTTATTTAAATTTATTTCAATCTGAAAATCAATGATTCCTTTGGAAAATCAAAGTATAAACAATTTGTCAAGATGTATTGAAATTGAACAGAAACGGATAATGCTAATGGGTGGAAAAGTGAGCGAGAAGTCATGTGACGTATAAACAAAGCTCTGAATCGGCATTTGCAAACTTCGTGGAATGAATACTCAGGAGTTTATAACAGTATTTATTCATCATTAAGCAATCAAATATCGTAAATAACATCAAAAGGAAAACAATCTTTCAATATTTATGTTAAATATCATCCAGAAAAATCCAAACCGCAATATATCGTGATTTTTTACTATTAATATACTGTTTGTGTTGTGTGAAACTTGAAAACCTTTCGCCAATAACGTATATTTTTGACCGATGTCGGAATTTGTTTAATGGAATATTACGACAATAATGAAAGGACAGATAGTCTAACACTAAAAGAGGTCAATTATGATATATGTGTATTGTTTTTATTGAATAGGGTAAACTCCTAGCCGATAAAATATAAGATATTTACCACAATAAAAACGATCAGTTCGGAAAAAAACTGAAGAATTCCGAATGTCTGACGAAGAAATCTGAATACATGACGCATGCGCATATGTCACAAAATGCCAGATATAGACATCGCTTTATTTACATTTTGCAAGGAAGGAAAATAATCAAAAGAATTTACGTTTTTTGTCATAATTATGGTCTTGATTTTGTGATTATTCAGTAACAATAAGCGAAAAAATGTTACACGCATTTCTTTTCGTGTGACATATTTTGTAACACGCAGTCTACAAAATCAACACGCATTTTGCGTGTTTGCGTTCGTCAAATTCGATCCCTGCTATTTGTTCATTGGAATCAAATATCATGATTTTAAACGAATAATAAATAGAACTCGTTACAACAAAAAATTTGTTTTGGAGGCTAAAAATACAGATTTTGCCAAAATGACATTACTTTCGGTGATAACGAAAATCTTAAATTATTTGTATGAAATTGTAAATGGCATTAGGTATCACACAGTGAAAATTTTATGAAAATCGAATAATAATTGACACTTTTATGGACCAAAAACCTTGAAAAGTGACCCGATAAAAATCGCCTATTTCTCCGCAACTGAACATATGACGTCCGTCCGTCGGTCCAGCGTCCACAATTGCTTGTGGACGCTCTAGAGGCCAAAGTTAATATCTGATTGACTTTAAATTTATATACAGTGTTTAAGGTCTTGAGACGAAGAAGCCTATTGATTTTCAGCGATTTCTGATAATTATTGCCAGAGTTATGGCCCTTGATCGCTTTGAAAAATCTTGTGGACACTCTAGAGGCCAAAGTTAATATCCAATTGACCTAAAATTTATACACAGTGTTTAAGGTCATGAGACGGAGAATCCTATTGATTTTCAACAATTTCCGATAATTACTGCCAAAGTTATGGCCCTTGATCTCTTTCTGACGCTCTAAAGGCTAAAGTTATCATCCGATTGACTTCAGATTGATACACAGAGTTTAAGATCTTGAGACGAACAAGTATATTGATTTTCATTTCTTTTTTATGTCTTGAACAGCTAAATCCATGATATTTAAAGTTTTGTATACAAAACATTAGCATGGGGCAGAACTTTATAAAAACAAACAAATTCTAATGGTTTTCTGATAATTACTTCATGAGTTGTTGCTCTTAATCAGATTTTAGTGTTTTATAAATGTTAGATAAATTTATTGATTTTTCGTTATTGTTACCTGGATTGAATTCCAGTACACTTTCATTAAATATTTCTGAAGGGGATGATAGTTCAATCTTTCAGATCTCATCATCCCCCAAGGTAAAATCGATCAATTTTGAACAATGGCGTAGAGCCTTTTTAATAATTTCGTACGCTCCGCGCTACATACCACCTGCCCTGGAATCAGATGCATTCCGAATTGTGGCTGAAGGCTTCCACTGTGTACGCCACAAAAAACAATGTCCCAGTGGAAGCTAAAGGTTCTACCACTGCACGGGGTCAACTATGCCAGTTCCCACGAACCAACCTAGGGCTACAACGTATATTTATCTGTCTAATACTCGGTATTCCTTTCGGAAAGGCAGTGCCTCGGCCAGCAAAAATGCCCACCCCAATTAATCCCATTATACTTTTTTCTGCCCTAGAAGGCTATAACCCAGGGGAGCGTGCCTTTTTGGTAGATGATTTCACCAATGGATTTCTTATTCCATATACAGGCACACGAAATCTTTCTGTAGCAAGAAATCATTCTTCTTGTTCTCAGAATTACGATATATTATTTCAGAAAATAAATCATGAGTTGCTGCATATTCGAGTTATGGGTCCATTTCTTGTCCCTCCTTTCCCAAACTTAATTTGTTCCCTATTAGGTGTTATTCCCAAAGAAGAAAAGGGCGCGTTTCGATTAATCCATGATTTATCTTTTCCCTTACATAATTCGATTAATTCTAGTATTTCAGAGGAACATACCATGGTATCTTATGAAAGCATAGACGATGTGGTTGCCATAGTTAAACGAATGGGCCAGGGAGCCTTAATGGCCAAATCGGATATCCAGGATGCATACAGATTATTACCTATCTATCCTGGCGATGATGAGCTCCTTGGCTTTACAGTTTTGCTTAATCACCAATTATTGTATTTTGCTGACATGTGTTTACCTATGGGCTTAAGTGTAAGCTGCCAAACATTTGAACGTTTTAGTACTTCTTTCCAGTGGATTATGGTAACTAAATATGGTGTGGTCATGAGTCACATGATTGACGACCTTTTCTTTGCGGGTCCGACAAATTCTTCTAATTGCTTGGATTCTCTCAATATGTTCCTTTCGTTAGCAAAACATTTAAGTATCCCCATTAAGGCCTCAAAAACTGTTTTACCTGCGACCACTTTGACCATTTATGGTATCGAGGTAGATTCAGAGTTAATGTTAATTTGATTACCAAATGACAAGTTAGTCAAGATTCGTGCGGTGGTTATGGGGTTAAAGTCATGCTCCGACAGTTGCAATCTGTGTTAGGTCTGCTTAATTTTGCTACCTTAGTGGTAGTACCTGGTCGCGCCTTTCTGCGACAGTTATACGATTTAACCATAAATGTTGCAAAACCACATTATAAAATTCGGATCACAAATGCAGCACGCCTTAACCTTTTAGTTTGGTCCACTTTTTGGGATAAATTTAATGGCCGTTGCTTGTTCTTGAATAATAGCTGGCTTCAACCAGGTTCGCCGCAGTCTTTGGTTCCAAATGGTTCGCTTATTCTTGGCCTGATGCTATGAAACATCTGTCCATTAATGTGATGGAATTATTCCCTATCGTTTTGGCTCTTGAGACTTAGGGACCTCTTTTACAAAATCATAAACTATTAATACTTTCAGATAATCAATGTGTTACCTTTGTTATAAACAAAGCGTTGTTGAAATGTGCACACATCATGAAATTGATTAGATGCCTTGTTACAGCCACTATAATATTTAACATTCTCATTAGGGCCAAGCATATTGAAGGAAAAACAAATTTAGTGGCTGATCGTCTGTCTCGTTTTCAATTTCAGACAGCCAGGAATTGGGCTCCATGGTTGGATCAGAAGCCTCAAGTCGTTTGCCACACCAACTTAACACTTTGACTGTTTGCTTGCTCACACATTGGCTCCGAGTTCTCGCACATCTTACGCTCGAGCTTGGAATACGTTTATTAATTTCTGTTCAGTAACAAATATCAGTCCCAACTTGCCAGTTGCGCCTGTTGTCATCGTCAAATTTTGGGCGTCCTTATTTGAGAATGGTTTGGCGGTAAGCACTATTTCGTCGCACATCTCGGTTTTTGCCTTTGTGCATAAATCTGTGGGTTTTCCTGACCCCTGCAATAATTTTTTGGTCCATAGCCTTTTGAAGGGAGCTAAACGGTTGACAATTTCAATTCCTGCGTCTCGGCTTCCTATTACGTTGCCTATCTTGTTAAAACTTATCAATGCCATACCAATTGTATTTAGTTGTCGATCACAACAAATTTTGTTACAGGCTTTGTTTTCGCTAACTTTTGCAGGATTTTTCCGCATCGGCGAATTAGTCGTTAAGACGCAGGCGAATTTATCTCATGTGGTACAAATATCTCACATTAAGTTCAGTTTCAACCAAAATAAATTAATTGCTTTGGAACTCTCGCTGCATCATTTCAAACACCAGCCGTAAATGGAACCAGTGTTATTGCATTTTAAATGTTCCTGTAGATCATTGGTTCAATCGTGTGCCCCCTGTTTATTGCTTAGGTATGTTCGTTCGTCCCCTCATTCTTCTGGCCCGCTGTTCCAATGGCATAATGGAACCTCGGTATCTTATCAGTTTGTCAACACTTCCCTAACCCGCTTAGTAGCATTCATTGGTTTAGACACCACTCGTGTTAAATTACATTCCTTCCGCATTGGCGCTGCAACTACAGCATTTTTAAACGGACAATCAGAAGCTCAAATCAGACTGTTTGGGCGGTGGCACAGTAACGCAGTACGTTCTTATATTCGCCTGCCCGTCCTCCAACTTTAGATCATAACGGAAATCCTTCCTTCAACAGGAGTCAATTGTTGTCAGTGTAGGCTGCTACAGTGTCTCCGTTTTTTGTTATCATGCTCATCCTTAGATCATTATATTAGTGTTATGGATTATATTGTGTTCTATCTTGTATACCACTTTTCATGCATAGTTGTTGGATCCCATTGTATTAGATTGTGAGTCATTATTTATGTATCACAATGACATGTATTAGTAGGGCTAAGTTTGTAGGCCATTTCAATTATTTCTTGTTATTTAGCCTAGTGTGTTGTGTCTTGTTTTCTACCTTGTATATCATTTTGCATGCATAATGGAGTTCGTGCTCAGCTTAAATCATTATATTAGTGTTATGGATTATATTGTGTTCTATCTTGTATACCACTTTTCATGCATATATAGTTGTTGGATCCCATTGTATTGAATTGTTAAAGTGCCATTATTTATGTATCACAATGACATGTATTAATAGGGCTAAGTCTGCAGTCTGTGTAGGCTGTTACTATTTTTCCTTGTTATTTAGCCCAGGGTGTTTTGTCTTGCTCTATCCTAAGTATACCATTTTGCATGCAAAGTTTGAGATCTCATTGTATTGAAGTATTAGCCTTATTTACACTAGACGTAGCATTTCTGTCAATAGTAGGTGTCCATAATAGTTAGGTCATAATATACTATATCACATACTTGGCTACCCCTTATCTTTCACAGTTTATTACTAATTAGTGTAAATACATAGTATAGTCAGTGTCCTTTGTTGGGCTAGACATCCAATGCTGGGTTCCAGCTTGCAGATGCTTTTGGTTTAAATGGGGGCTCTAATTTAGCCCAACAGGATTCATAGGTAGGGGGGTTTGCATGTTAATGATTACTCATAAATGTTTTTTTAAAATTTTGTTACAGTCATTTATTTGTTTATGAATAATAAATGACATTTTACACTATACCCAGATGTGTTTGTTGATTCTTTGCTTGAGGCACACAAATACAAATTTTGGTACATAATAACATTTGTGTGATTCAGCCAATCAGAATCTTCATAATCTTTTGTTTCAGCCTAAAGACGCCATTAATTAGGTCACGGGATCTACACACTTGAGACAACGGGTTCTACGTCAGTTTAGCTAATTGCTTTGCATGTGTTTGTTTGGGGAAAGAATTGTGCTTTTATTTAGTGTTGTCTGCAGTGCTTACCTCCGCCTCCCCAAGCTCCTCCTTATTGTATAAATATCTGTATTGGTTATGTACCCATAGGCTTAAATGGGGGCTCTAATTTAGCCCAACAGGATTCATAGGTAGGGGGGTTTGCATGTTAATGATTACTCATAAATGTTTTTATTTTAATTTTGTTACAGTCATTTATTTGTTTATGAATAATAAATGACATTTTACACTATACCCACATGTGTTTGTTGATTCTTTGATTGAGGCACACAAAAGTGACTTGTAGAAAATCGTCTATTTCTTGGCAAATGAACAAGTTATAAACCATTTTGTGGTATTTGTATAATCATATGGGTTCATTCTATTTTTTGATTGGAATCAAATATCCGTCTTCATTAGCCCAGGTTAGGAGCAAAACAGTAGGACGTTAAACCCCATTTCATTTCATTTCATTTCATTTCGGAATCAAATATCATATTTTACACAAATAACAAATACGACTCATTTGAAAAAAGTATTTGTTTTCAAGGCTAAAAATTCAGTTATTGCCCTAATAACGTCACTTCCGGTGACAGTGAAAGTGTTAAAATGGTTTAACCTAGTCAAAAGTTGCATTAGGCATCAAATGGTGAAAGAAAATTGATAATCGAATACTACTTGATGCTTTTACAGGCAAAATAAAGTGAAAAGTGACTCATGCAAAATTGCCTATTTCTCGGCAACTGCCGATGTTAGAAACTAATTTTGACATACATTCCACTAACGTGGAAAGTGACGCATGCAAAATTGCCTAGTTTTTGGAAGCTGCGCATTTTACAAATTAAATTTTACATACATTCTCTTCGTATGGATTATTGCTACACGTTTATGAAAGTTACAAAGAAATATATCATAATATGAAGATGCTGGATGGGTTGTAAATAGCTTATTTTTACATGTTTTTTCACTTTGTAATCGAAAAGGCCCGAAAACGAAATGAAATGAAATCAAATGGGGTTTAACATCCTACTGTTCTGCTCCTAAACTGGGCTAATGACGACGGGCATACGCCATACAGTGTGCTACTCTTATATCGAATTCCAACTGCCAAGGGATCTTTTACGTGCACGCCAATATGTATACGGGACCTCAGTTTTTTGTCCCATCAGAATGACTAGACAGGCCCTTCGTCACCGAAAAACAAAATTGAATTTAATAAAACTGAGTCCGAGATTATGTGCGCCTTTACAGGGCGCATATTTGCTTTCAAAAAGTGGTACCGAACTGCCAAAATTGTAGTTTTTGCTAAATTTACGTAACTTAGCGGTAACAAAAAAATTGACATCTTGAACAACGGAGCATATAAACTTTGTTTTATAAAGGGGGGTTGGATGGCTGAATGGTTAGCACGTGCGTGCTGTATCATAAAGCCTGTCATTGAGTTAACTGGCGTGGTTTCGAATC
Organism: Patella vulgata; assembly: GCF_932274485.2. Classification (NCBI taxonomy): domain Eukaryota; kingdom Metazoa; phylum Mollusca; class Gastropoda; family Patellidae; genus Patella; species Patella vulgata. Next base: position 33,565,474 of record NC_065882.2, read on the forward strand.
CCCGGTTGTAAGTGACAAGGAGAAGGGTCGCCTGTCCAATCTCGTGGGTTTTCTCCGGGTCCTCCGGTTTCCTCCCACTGCTAAAGACCCCTACGCACAAGCGAATTATTGAAATGAAATTAAACCGTATGTTAGTCCCGAAATGACCTAGTTTGTGTCGAGTGGACATTAAACCCCATTTCTCTCTCTCTCTTTTTTTTTTTTACAAATCGAACAATAAATAATTAAACTAGGACTGAAAAACTGAATTCGCCAATGGCGACCAAGGAAAATTACGGAAACAAAAAATGTTGACATTTTTGCTCAAACCCTGGGTAAAATGCCATATAAAAATATTCATAAATAAAAAAGTGTTTTGTAAAATTTTAGATATTAGAAGATTTGTTGACAATCAATAATCAAAAGTAGCGCAGCAATGTGTCTTGTCTCCGGCTATGTCAAAATGCATCATATGTTAAAATCCGATGATTACTGTTAATACTATTGCATCTTTTTTAAAAAAACGACAACTTCGGTAATTTCGGACATTTCGCATTGTCATAGAACGTCTGAAATAGCTTTAATCTCTTAAGTTCCCAATAAAACCAAAGAAATTGTATCGATCCGACATGTAGTTTCTGAGATACAATCAAATTGGAAAAAAAAAAAAAAAAAAAAAAAAATAAGAATAATAACTAGATCTGCTACTGTCCCATGCAGATATGAAAGCTTTCATATTCATTGTCACGTGACATGCAGGGTTCGTACGCTTCCTGGAAAACCTGGAAAGTCATGGAATTACACCTATGAAAATTCCAGGCCTGGAAAACCTGGAAAATGAGTAGTGGGCGGCAAACTCCAGAATCGACGACAACGAAGTTGTTCTGTCTAAGCTGTTCTCGAAACGGCAAATCTTCACGGCGTCTATGATTGACAGTTAACCCATTCTTTCTCAATGTGTGGATAACATGCGGCGCTCTATCTATTTGCTTTATCTATTACCGCACTCTTTAGCGGTTCGTCTTGAAGTCATTCTCAATAAATAATTTTCAAAAGTTTGATGGAAAGTTCATTGGTATTTACTATACATTGCTGTAAATTATATTTTTAGCCGTTTCAAGTTACCGATAGTTTTCATGCAACGATAATTCACTGATTAACCCATTGTTATAATTTACCGGTATCGTTAATTATCTACCGGTGAGTTGTCATCGCATGCTTTATGAAGGTGTTTGTTGTTCACAAAATCATTGTTTCTTTGATTGGTTTTAAAAATGCTATTGTCTTATGATACTGATCGATATAAATGGCCTCAGTCTAGGTATTGTCATGCTGCGTGTAGTGGGCGGGACAATTGACACAATCGTTTGATTGTCAGTTGTTTGGATAGTATAAAATAAACTAGAATTATTGTTTCTCTTTTTACCGGAAGTCAGGATTTAAGCCTTGAGTAACTTTCGTTTTTTCAAAATGGTAGCCGTAGTCGGGCTTAACAGGTCTTTTCTGCCGCACGGGCTATAATTGTTTAAGTAGAAATAGGCCTATAGTCTACCTATTAACATGCTCCTCCAAAAAACAATACGTACGTAGGAGAAAGCAAACGTGTCTTTTCAAAACGAATAAAGGAACACCATGCAGATATTAGACACAACAGGCCAAAGCCGGCCGCACTACACTTCAACTTAGATAGACATAAGAGTAATAATATTATGATTAAAATTATAGAGCTTTGTAAGACTGACCCAGATAACGGCAAAAACGATGCCGTAAGGAAAGCCAATGAATTCAGATAGATTCACACTTTAAAAACATTTGCACCGGATGGCATTAACGATAAGATGTGGTCCCGAGGGGTCCCCCACTTTATTGTTTATGGATTATATCAAGTATTTTAAAAGAAAATAGAACAAGAAAAAATAATTGTCAAAATCGGTGAAAAACTTGTGAAGTTACAAGTCTAAACATAGTGAGAAACATTGCACCTGGGCAAAAAAATAATCTGGAAACTGAAGGGAAATAACTGAGACTTGGATTGCTGTAATCGGAATGACTTCCCGTTCCAGAAGTTTTAGAAAAATGGATCAAGCCGCTTAAAAACGGGACGGATGAGAAAATGAAATGAAAATGGCGGGAAAGAACTAGAAACAGGCAGGAAAATAAATGAGATAACTTTGAACGGAACAAATATTTTTTGAATCAGATTGACCTCAGCTGTTCGAATATTTAGGCTAAATTTGTAAATTTTGAAAATTAAAGGCATAAATTGTCCTGCAAAAAACTTTGTTGGCCCGTAAAAGGTTAAAGGCGATATTCGAAATTTTGAACTTTTCAAATACCAAAAATTTGACCTTGATCCCGGATATCCTGAAATGTATTAATTTCAGAAATAAAGAGACGCATTGAACATTAGACGGGAGCCCAGGGGGTTAACCTAGCTGAAAAGTGTACCAATTTTCTCCTATATGGTATCAATGCATGTATATCTGGTATCATCAGAATGTAAGTCTGCCGGGTTTCTGGTGGTGGGTGTGGTATTCCCTGCCCAAAATGCCATGCCCCCCAACTAGGCTAGATTAGCTCAAAAGTGGTCCTAAAAATTGTGCCAGGATGCGTAAAATACTAATACCTAGCACGTATGGAAGAGGTGATACTCTGTGGTTTCAGGAACAATTTTTTTTTTCAAAAACACATTTTTAACCCCATAAAACGTTTTATGCCCAAAAATCAATTTCTTGTAACCGCAGTTTATCGCCTCTTCCATACGTGCTAGGTATTAGTATTCTACGCATCCTGGCTAAAAATTGAATTTTTTAGAACACGGGAACGGTGCCTGTTAATCTAGCTTAGTTGGGGGTGTGGCATTTTGGGGCGTGTCTATTAGGGGTAACCCACCGCACAAACTGCAGTGGTCATTCATGATTCCTGTGGTGGTACGTTTTATGCCCAAAAATCAATTTCTTGTAACCGCAGTTTATCGCCTCTTCCATACGTGCTAGGTATTAGTATTCTACGCATCCTGGCTAAAAATTGAATTTTTTAGAACACGGGAACGGTGCCTGTTAATCTAGCTTAGTTGGGGGTGTGGCATTTTGGGGCGTGTCTATTAGGGGTAACCCACCGCACAAACTGCAGTGGTCATTCATGATTCCTGTGGTGGTACTGAACAACTCCAAAGCTGTTTTAGTGGATACAGATTAGGGCTGTACGATATTTTCGATATTGTCATTTATCGCAATATGGTATTTTCAGACCCAACTACGATATCATGTGGCCAAAAATCGTCGATATAGTGGTTTATTGAATATCGCCAAAAACTTCAAATATCGAAAAAAATTATCATAAAAATAGATAATAAATACACTATACAGCAGTGGAAATTAGCCGACGACAATAAACTATAATAAAACTAATGTTTTAAGAATCGTATTTGTTAAACTGTTTGAACTTACAATACAAGACTTGAAGACCACACCTATGTACTTCCACTGCAGGTGATATTTGAGAATTTTCTTATCCAAGGTCACAACTAGACACTTTTTAAACATCAGCGGTTGTATTTAATTTTTATCCAAAAAGGATGTTTTGTTCATTTTAATAAATCTATATTATAAAAAAAGCAAAGTTTAAAGTGTATGAATAAAGCAATTCTTACCCACAAGTCTTACTCACACTGTAGTCAGGTTTAATGCATTTATATTTAATTTATTTAATAGCAAAGTGACACTATTTAACTATATCGTTGAAAAAAATGCCAATATCGATATCGTCCCTTTTTGCAATATCATACAGCTCTAGTACAGATTTCAACTAATCTAGCCTAGCTGTGGACTGGAAATTATATAACTTTTGTCAGGGATGGAGGCAGACCACCATTAATTTCCCCATTGATTTCAATGTTAATTCTGGCCTTTTTGCCCACCTCCAACTTTTCCCCAAATTTTCGTGGGGCTGAATGCTTTTCACTACAGACAGAGGAACAAATGGTCATGTCTTTGCACTAAAATTTGTATCAGGTTGACCACCAAAATTTTGAGATACACAAACTTGAAGAAGCATACTAAAAACATGTAACTAGTTGCCGTACATATCGCCGTAGCTAACCTGATAACCCTCTTATCCTTCCGCCTCAAAATCATGAATATTTACCAAAACCTGGCAGAAAATGTTAATTCAAACCCTCTTCGTCCATTCTAGACCAAAAAATCAACAGGAAGACAAGCTGCAAATTTGTTGCATTGAAGGTAACTGTAAGGAACTATAGTGAAACCTGTAAGCCTACCCCCCTAAAAATGTTGGTGTGGTAACAAATCCCACTTGTGTCCACATAAGTAATAATGTTGATGGAATATGGCTAAAAGCCATGTTCTTCTATCCCTGGCTTATATACATACATATAAACACAGTTTGTTATAAGAAGTATGAATTATTTATTAAAATATGGATTGATAAATGTAAAATAAATGCTGTATTTAGGTGACAACCAGCCACTCTAATAAAAGGGTCGCAAAGCACTATTTTTTTTTTTTTAAAATTGGAATATTTCAGTTTTTAAAATACTTTAACAATCAGAGGTATCCTTGAAATTACATAGTGTAAATATTATGTGGAAGCAAGTTGTTTTAATCTTTACATCAATGTCCTGACAAAATGAGATGGAAAAAGGGAGTTCTGACATAATTCATAGCATAAAAGGGGTATGAAAAGGCTATTAATTAATATTTTATTGCCCTGTAAGTGCCACATTTTAAAAGATCACCACAAGTAATAGATTTACATCCAAAATGTAAAACATTAAGCTGCAAAAAACACATCTACAACATATCCATTTTGGGGTGTGGACTCATATAGAAATCCTTGAAATCTTATATGTAACTATTTGTTTGTGTCAAATAAAATGCTCGGTTACAATTCAAGCACAAAATCAAATTACTGCTAATTTGGAGTCAACAAATGTTCAATTGAATATCCAAATATCATCTTCAAGAAAAGGGGAGGGGTGGGGTGGGGAGGGGAGATTGAGCCAGTCTAAATGAAATGAAGACAGAAAAATTTCCCTGCAAACACATACATTTTACTTTCTCGAGAAGGGAAATGCAACAATTTCAGGTTTTGAAAGATTAAAATTGTGTTAAGCCTGAGGAAAACAGCAGCAAAATGCAGTTCACCCATGTTTTGAAAATTCTAACACACCTAAGCAGAACATAATTAAACCAAATTCCTTAATTTTTAAATTTTTGACAAACACATGAATACTTTTTCAATATCTGACAAACACATGGATCCTTGCCAAGTTATTTAACAACGAAAATAAAGACATTTTGGTTCATTTTACAAAAGATGAATAATTAAAATTTTGACAGCAATATTGGGGGTAATCTGAAGAATTTCAGACAATTTATTATGATTTTTAGGCAAAATTGAGTGAAATTATGATACTTTCTTCCCGTCTAACCTTTATAATGCAGAAAAAGTAAAAATCATACATTAAAATATTTTCCACTAATTTTGAAAAGTAAATAAACACTGAAAATCACAAAATTTTGACTAAAATCAAAATTTCCCCTCCCAAATTTGTCAAATATTTTTGAAATTTTACCATTTCACATTTTTTACTATCAAAATGCCATATATCACATTTTCTGACAATTTGGAGATCATATCATCAAATTTAGGCCTTTCATCCACTGTCAGGTTGTTTTCATATAGGAGGCAGACCACCATTAATTTACCCATTGACTTCAATGTTAATTCTGGCTTCTTTGCCCACCTCCAACTTTTCCCCAAATTTTCGTTGGGCTGAATGCTTTTCACTACAGACAGAGGAACAAATGGTCATGTCTTCGCACTAAAATTTGTATGAGGTTGACCAAAACCTGGCAGAAAATGTTAATTCAAACCCTCTTCGTCCATTCTAGACCAAAAAATCAACAAAAAAGGGCATGCAAAAGGGGAGAAGAGAGAGAGAGAGAGAATTGCTATAAATAGACGAACTGCAATTCGTGGGTACCGAGATGATGAAATTTAATGGTGGTCTGCCTCCAGATTTTGTTAGAAAAATATATTATTAATGACTGTTTCTCAGTGTATTCGGTGTTCTATCAATGAAGATTTAAATTTATCTAACAACTGGTCTGTGAAACCATCAAATGTATGATCCAATTATTATTTTAATATCTACCTGGAATTCATATGGAGTGTCAAAGACGTGCGATTCTCGAGATTCACAATACAATCCATGACGAGATTCACCTGGCGTATTTTCACAGGTGTTTATTTATTTGAATTGATAAGATTGATTAGCAGTAAAATTTTGTTTTCATTAGACTGGTAAAATTACAAGTGGACCGGGCTGTATTTTCCTCACTCACCGAATTACCTCGGCCATGTTTGCTATGGAAATGTAAGATGGGGAATCCTCTTTCTAAATATAGTATCATATATGGAGTCAGGAACGTTTTGCACCAATCAAGGCAATCTTAATTAACCCGTGGACAATAAACAAATTGACTTGTTGCTAAACAAGAAGGAAATCCCCTCATTTGATTGGCTGACCGGGCCTTGCGCATGCGTAAGTAACTCCCTTGTACTATTTCTGATCCTACGTCAAGTGATCGAAGAAATTTTGAGGAAATGTCAAAATGTAGCCTATTAGTATTTATTGTCCGAGGAGCGTTTGTAATACGATATTTGTTCTGATTCGTGATACTTATTATTGCGAATAGTGATTCATATGCATCAAAGGGCGAATTCGCCCCACCAAAAGCGACTTCTATTTCCTATGTCGAAGAATGAATGAACTTTTTATCTTTTGAGAATTAGACCTATTGTTTATTAGTACATTTTGTTACACCGGAAAATGACAAAAGTTTCAGAATTCAGGTGAGTTAACAGTTAATTTGTTTTCTTTCTAAAATACTTCTGATGTCATTTCCATATGACTCTTTTTGTATAGAATTATTTCTTTTAGATGGTAGGCCTATTTAATACGTAGTCTACTATAATATAGCCGAGTGGGCCTACTGCAGTATGATATTGATAAGACACTATTGTATACCTAGCAGTCATATTTCAAACACCTGCATAGCCCTTACAACTAGTCTAATAAAAATTGAACTTACTTCAGTGTAGCCTATGTTCAGTCCCAAATGACAATTTTGAAAGTTATTAGTAACTGCATGTGTCAACTACAATATTAATTTGAGGCTGCGATGTCTAACGAATAACAATTTTACATGCACACCCAGCCAGTGTCAGGCGAATATATGACATGGGCCTATGCATCCGGTGTCGGACGCCACAGCCGTATGTAGTATGTACAGATCAGTTGCCTGACAAATAGCGAATTGATATACGAATTTGAGTATACACAGCCTTTTCAGATTCGCCATGCATCATCGACAAGAAATTACTATACAAATGTAGATCTTTTAATAGTTTTCGCTTACTTTTTTAAGATTATTAAAATAGTAGATTAAACATGCATTATGCAAGAGCAAAATCTGCTTATTACAAGTCTTTCTTTAGGCCTGAAATGTTATCTAAATTATCTATTAGACATTAATTAACTTATCCAGACCATAATAAACTCTCGATGTCAAGGCTAGCCTTCGATGTTGGCTGGATTAGATTCCTATATGCCGCTTAACGCCATTGATAATTAAATCAAAACAGTGGATAATCGAGACTATGCTGTTTATATTAATGATTTTAGTAATGATGACCGAGACTATGCGAAAATTTCACCCGCTTCGTTCTCGGCTCATAGTGAATCAATTTGACTGAAATTTTCAGCAAATTACCTTTACACTATCTAGTTTTTAACTATTATAGCGAGAACTGCCATCTCTTTATCTTATCTCCCATAATGTATCTTTAATACGTGCTTATTTAATTATATATTTTAGATCCAGTGTTGATTCTTTAGGGGAATATCTTATTATGAAATAACATGGATCATAAAGTTTGCCTACATCAGAGTCGGAGGACATATTGCTTGGAGATTTGCTGAGACACCAATCACAGCCTAGTTAAGTTTGACCTTTAATTGTCTGACCTTGACATTGTACTCTTTTTATTAATCATTAATGGCTTCCAAGTAAAAGTCAATTGTTTTATCTGTGTTGGTCTTTCTGACTAATCTGAACAATAAGTATGTTAGTGGTCTTTACACAATAGCATAACATTACATGGTGGCTGGAGTGCGTGTATATGCATCATTTTCTGTATTTCTGGATGTTATTTTGGACATTTTGTGTTGAAAAGAGGAAAACTGACCGCATGGATTTTGTGACGTCATGTCTAGACTGGGTCCGCCATTGTTAATTTCTGCTACAAGTCTCGTCTGATAAATTGGCAAGTTTTTTCTTAGAATTCTGATATTTCTTCTGATATTATGGCACAACAAGCTGTACAACAAGCTGTACCACAAGCTGATAGACACCCTGTGGTAAATATACCTCCACCTGCTCCACTTATTATAGGAGAAAATCCAATAGAAAATTGGAAAATTTATAAACAAACATGGTCAAATTATTCTATTGTTGCTGGACTGGCTCAACGTCCTGCTGTATATCAAAAGGCATTGTTCCTTCACAATCTGAGTAAAGAGGCACTCATCATATTTAATTCTTTCCAATATAATGCTGATGAAGATCAAAATAGTATTGAGGTGATTATGACCAAATTTGATGAACATATTATAGGAAAAACAAATAAGACCTATGAAAGATATGTGTTTAATTCAAGAAAGCAAGAATCTGGTGAAAGTTTTGATACATTCATGACTAGTCTGAGGACTCTTCGTAAATCTTGCAACTTCTGTAACTGTCTGGCCGATACTCTGTTACGTGATCGAGTCGTGATTGGAATACGTGAGCAGCCGATACGAAAACGTCTTCTTCAAGAATCAAATCTTACTTTGCAATCCTGCATTGACATATGCAGAGGAATGGAAGCAACTTCTCTACATCTGAAATCAATGTCTGCTGAATCATCTACTTCTGAAATTAAGACTGAATCTGCAAATAAAGTGTTTCCAAGAAATAACAATAATTATTCATCTCATCGTGGTAAACAACATTCTTCGAGTAAACCTTCACATAATAAAAGTTCTGTCAATGAGCCTAGAAATGATTACAAAAAGTATAGTCCACAATCTTCTAGTCCGTCTGATAAAAAGCTATATTGCAAGTTCTGTGGAAATTTCCATGCCTTTAAAAAAGGTGAATGTCCTGCATGGGGTCATTTCTGTCAACAGTGCAAAAAGGCGAATCATTTTGCTAAAAAGTGCCCAGCAAGAATACATGCATTGGATAATCATGAAGAATTATTTTCTGTTACTGAATCTGTTTATACAGTTAATGCTAAACAAATTTATATATCTCTCTGTATGGATAATCAACTTATTAACTTTCAAGCTGATTCTGGTGCTACAGTAAACGTAATACCTTCAAGATATGTTGAGACATATAATTTGAGAAAAACTCATACCAATCTGAACGTGTATAATGATTCCGTTATACAACCATTGGGCTGTTGTACTTTGAAGTTACATAACCCAAAGACTAAGACTAATCATTTTGTTGATTTTATGGTTATCAAACAAGATTTAACTCCCCTTCTAGGTAAAAAAGCCTGTGAAGATTTAGGTTTAATAACAGTGAACTATAAAAACTTTAACTGCTGTCAATTCTCTAATTTTTGAAACTGAAAATGATATTTTCAAATAATATGCTGATGTTTTTGATCCAAACAAGATAGGAAACCTACCTGGAGAAGTTCATTTTGAAATAGATACAACTGTAACCCCCCAAATATCATCTCCAAATAAAATTCCCATATCTCTGGTGTAAAAGGCAAAAGAAAAATTGGATCAATTGATTAAACAAGGAGTTATCATTGCTCAAGACGAACCAACGACATGGAATAATAAGATGCTTATCGCAACGAAAAAATCAGGTGATCTTTGTGTATGCTTAGACCCAAGACCTCTAAACAAAGCGTTAATGAGAGAACGATATCAACTTCCTGTTTTAGATGATGTTTTACATAAATTGTCATGTACTGAAAATGACTCTGGACAAAAATTATTTAGATTATTTTCAAAACTGGATCTGGCTAATGGTTACAGGCATTGCAAATTAGATTATGAATCAAGTTTATCAACAACTTTTCAAACTCAATTTGAAAGGTTTAGATGGTTGAAATTACCATTTGGGACCAATGTAAGCTCTGAAATATTTGCCAAGCGCTTATCTGTAGCTCTGTCTGGCTTGGATGGTGTTCTCAATATTGCAGATGATATAGTAGTTTTTGGTCAAGGCACATCTGAAAGTCTTGCACGTAGAGATCATGATAAAAAATTAATCTGTTAAATCGATGTCGAGAGAGAAATATTCAACTGAACAAATCAAAATGTAATCTTCGACAAACTGAAATTCTGTTTTTGGGACACATCATTTCATCTGATGGTTTGAAGATTGACCCAGAAAAATTGAAAGCTGTCGTCAATATGCCGAAACCTGGTAATTGTGAAGATGTACAACGTTATTGTGGTTTTATAAACTATCTATCTCGGTTTTTACCAAAGTTGTCTGAAATAATAAAACCCATAAGAGATTTATCACACAAGGACACACCTTGGAATTGGTCAAAGGAGCAAGATTCTGCATTTGATCAATTGAAAGACTTAATAACGAAGGCTCCAATATTGTCATTTTATCAACCTTCTTCTGAACTAGTAATCCAGTGTGATGCTAGCCAACATGGACTTGGTAGTGTACTCCTTCAACATGGTAAACCAATAGCATATGCAAGCCGATCATTAACTGCAACTGAAGTGAGGTACGCCCAGATTGAAAAAGAGATGCTGGCTATTGTGTTCTCGTTAGAAAAATTTCACCAGTACACCTTTGGACGTCTCACACATGTAGTCTCTGATCATAAACCTTTACAGTCTATAATGGTAAAACCTATGTCATTAGCTCCTCGTAGACTACAAGGGATGTTACTGCGAGCTGCTGCCTATAATATAAAGGTAACTTATGAAAAAGGATGTAATATGTACTTAGCTGATCTTCTGTCTCGAGCTTATCTACCAAATAGTTCAAGTAATCAAACTGTATTTGAATCTGTAAATGTGATTAATGAATTACCTCTCAATTCCTCTGTACTAGCTAAAATCAAAGATGCTACGGATAAAGATATGGTACTACAAGCATTAGTTAAAGTAATTATAAATGGATGTCCTGAAAATAAATCTGGTTTATCAATTGGATTAACGCCTTACTTTACCTTCCGGGATGAATTAACAGTCATTGATGGTATGGTCTTCAAAGGCAACTCTGTATTAATCCCTGCATCATTGAGGCCTGAATTTAAGAAATGAATTCACTCTTCACATATTGGGATAGATGGATGTCTTCATCGTGCCCGTGAATATCTGTTCTGGCCGGGTATCACTTCTGATCTGCGTGAGTACATATCTTCTTGTGAAATATGTCGAACCTTTGAAATAACACACCAAAAGGAAACCTTGATTAACTATGATGTTCCACAAAGGCCATGGACTTTGCGAAAAATTGGGATTTTCGTCATCTGATCAGTAGTCCATATAATAGCAAATCTAATGGAAAAGCTGAAAACGCTGTAAAAACAGCCAAGAACCTCTTAAGAAAAGCTAAAGCAAGTCAAGAAGACCAATACTTAGCATTGCTTGATTTCCGCAATACACCCAGTCAAGGCTTATCATCTAGTCCTGCCCAGCGATTGATGAGTCGTAGAACTAGAACGTTATTACCAACTCAACCTGTTCTTTTAAAACCTGATTCAACTCAACATGATCAAGATTACAAGCTGCTTATGGAACAAACAGAGAAGCAATCATTATATTATGATCTTACAGCTAAAGATTTGGAACCTTTGAATCCAGGAGACATAGTTAGAATCAAACCTACAAGAAAAGGACAGAAAGAATGGATTAAAGGCGAAGTATTACGAAATTACAACAACAGATCTTATATTATCAGCACACCAAGTGGAACATTTCGACGCAATCGACAGTTTCTTAGAAAATCAAACGAGTCTGTGGATACTGACTTTCCGTATCCACATCCACCTGTTCAAGAACCACAGAATCATCTCCCACCTCCTTATCATCCACCACAAGTTCAACAACCAAATCCTGATGATCCTGTAGTGAAAACCCGCTCTGGAAGAATATCCAAACCACCCACTTATCTGAATGACTTTCAACGTTAACTATTTTAATTATCTTTTTGGTTGTGTTCTGTCTCCTTTAAAACAAAGGGGATGTGTCATTATTGCTTATTCTTTATGTTTGAACTTTAACCTTTAATTGTCTGACCTTGACATTGTACTCTTTTTATTATCATTAATGGCTTCCAAGTAAAAGTCAATTGTTTTATCTATGTTGGTCTTTCTGCCTAGTCTGAACAATAAGTATGTTAGTGGTCTTTACACAATAGCATAACATTACACAGGGCAAGTAATGATACAGACTTCACTCAAAATGAAAAAAAAGAAAACAATGATTTACAACAAAGATTCAACAGGGATAATGCTACCATGTCAACAGTGATTGTCTCCTGAATTGCGTTTCTTGATGGTGATAGTATACCAGTGGGTGTCATAAGTTAAAACATCAAAAAAAAAAAAATAATAAGGGTGATAATCTGAATAGAATTTCAGAAAACATTAAAAATTAATCAAGTGTAGTGAGAAAACAGGAGCAAAGCCCACCAAAGAACACATTCTTTAGGGACAACACTAGGGACCGGGTATCGTCCAGACTTGACGAAAAAAGGAAAGAAACTAAGCTTATTATCAAGAATTTAATACACGTATCCAGCTAATAGATTGCCGTCAAGAATGTGTTAAATGCCGTCAAGATTCACCAAAAACCGCCCAGTTTTTGGGGGACTATTTTCGCCAACATTTATTTTTGTATCCCCACCCCTTGGGAATGTTTAAGAAATACCGAAGGAGGGGAATTGCTAACAATTGTACGTACAGTTTCCCTACATTGAAAAGGGCAAGGACCGCAAATCGTATCTAGTTTATAATTAGTCTTGTCACAATAAAATCGAGTATTTCTAATCAAAAAACAAAAGCAAAACAAGCAGGGTCATTATAATATCTAATATCCAAATACATGGAAAGTTCCTCTACAAACTATATGCACATAACACTTATCAGTTTACACACTAACATTTTGGATACCTCACATCCAAGTCTAAAACCTAATCCGCGTATTGTTTACAAACACAAAATATAAAAACATATTTACACAAAAGTTCAAAATTTAATCGGCGATATCAGATTATATTCTTTGAATGACCTACTGCTATTGTTTTATAAATGACAAATTCCAGCCATGTCCAAGCTGTCTCTGTTCCATCCGAAACTATAGCCTGTGCCGTCGCTTGGAATATACAGTCATAAATGCTCGTCATTACAATTTAGATCATATTCTTTGAATGACCGCCTGCTTATATCACAAATTCTAGCCACCTGTCTCGGTTCCGTCTGAAACCATATCGCTCACAGACATGTAATTACACCACCATCGCATGGAATATACAACAGTCATAAATGTCTGTCGTTAGATTCTTTGAATGGCCGCTACCTATTGTTTAATTAATCCCCTAATCCAGACACATGGTTTTGTAGTGAAGTATATTCGTGTTGTTATTTAATTGTCGTTATGATTTTAGATTTTTAGAATACTTCACTGATGTTTTTGTAATAAAGTATACTCGTATTGTTTGTTAATTGGCGTGTCTAAATTAGTTGACGCCAGTGATTGGATTTCAAAATTTTTCTTGTCGGACATTTTTACCGAAAATAAAGGGACATAACTCTTATCGTTATTTAAGATGACAGTTTTTAGACCACACACAAAAATCACGTGTAAACAAAATATTCAAATTCGTCCGTAATATAAAAATAGGTGCACCTCGTTATTTTTCATATTTAATTCCCGTACGGTATACAAATTTATGTCAGTAATATTCCTACAAAATTCGTAATACGATAGAATGAAAGCGTGCCGACTACTGCCGATCTGTACTGTTTCAAATTCCTCCAAAATTACTGTATTTTCGGGTCATAAGTCTCTACATTTTTCAGCAGAAGTCCGGCATTCGTCTTATACTCCGTTACGACTTATGTACAGAGGGTAAGAATATGATATCCTAAAAATTTTTGGGCAATAAACGTCGCTATACCACAACGAGGAATGACACCATCCGCTAAATAATCGCATTCTACTCTAGCACGCGCTATCGTCTAAAACAATTAAGTACTTACACTATTCTAATCGACATATTCGTCAACATTGCGTAGATTACTTATTTCTTTATTTAAAAACATAAACCCCATTCAAAATATGATAATATAAACGAGAATATGCCATCAAAATAGAATCTTTTCTTCGACATTAGAAGCGTGAATTTAGTCTTGTATTCATTTCATAATTTCACGCGTCTCACAAGATTTCTAATACCGGTTCAGCACTTGGCAAACCTCGGCAGATTCCGTTACTCTCACTGTAATTGCACTGAGATCTGTGTCATAGACCATATTCCTCACTGAGATTCCACTATAATTTTTGTGTTGTTTTTTTTAAATTTCAACAAACCAAAAAAATCTATTATAGACATTTTTTTTCGTACCTCTTCTATTCATTCATTCTTGACATTTCATTTCTCCATCGTGCATGCTTTGACAAGTCACATATACACCAGTTGAAATCAGGTAGAGAACAAATTTCGGGAAAATAGAATCCAAATTGCCCGACACTGGCGGATCCTTGTACGCAAATTGTCTAAAAGTACGTAATATAAAGGTTGTGGTCCCTCTAAGTCTAAGAGGTCACAATTTTTATCCGATTTTGATGCAACTAAAATATGTGTTTATATCTCAAAGATCTCGATTCTTCTCGATTTATGGCCCAGATTTTCATGTGGACGTATATTGTCATCGCTCATGGCCGGCCGTCCACATTTTGATGAAACTTAAAATATATCTTTATATCCCAAATATCTCAGTTCCTTTCGATATTCGGGCATTTCAGATCTTAACTTCCTGGATTATGGCTCCTGGTTGTATGAAAAATCATGATTTTGTTTTAGCTTGTCCTTTATCCATCACTTGCAAAATGTGGGCGTATATTGCCTGGCAACTGCTGGTTAAATTAAATCATTAAAGGAACGAACCGTTCTAATCTACTTTGGTCATGTTAATAAATCTCTAATTAATAATTTATATGACATTGAAGGCCTAAATAAAGAAAGACCTGCTATAGACAGATTTAGCTCTTGAATAATGTAATACCACATGATGTCTATGTTGAGCGCAAATTACCCTCCTCGGACAGATTACTCCCGCGCATGCGCGAATCTCCGTCTTATTTCCGATGAGTAATCTGCGCGTACGAAGTAAACTTTGTCCGGACTAAAATGGATTACCGTGATGATAATCCGCCTAATCTTACTCGGTATTCACTATGGATCAGTGCATTAGTATTAGTCATTTTAATGATTACATTTTAATAAATTTTGTGACCGTCAGTTTACTGGTCGAGCAAATCGATACGGAAAGAAAAGTATCACCGCATTTGACTACCAGAAAAGAGGAAGTAGTAGAAGGGCTTTTGAGTTATAAAGCAGTTTCCGTCGCGAGGTCCACATGACATACTTTGTGAACCTACATACGGGTCTCTAAGACTTCGTTACTAAAGTAACTACGATTGGTCAAACTATTATTACACTACAGCAAATATTTTTGACATTCAGTCACGTGGTCAACACTGATTATGAGATATTGCTGACTAGAATTAAAAATCTTTATTTTTACAATATCTCTAAAAACATCGTGGGGTAATCAGCGCAAAGTTGGCAATCTGCACGCCAGCTTCATAAGCGCAGATTGCAATCTGGGCAGGATGACAGCGCATGGATGACAGCGCATGGTACTATTTTACCGCGGGAATCAAACACAAACTCTGTGTTTTTGAAGTAATAATTGGTTCACGCTTCCTACGCAATCAAAAATACACACCAAATGTTGATTACGATATAATTCCTTCAAGTGATCGGCATTGACGGCACCTGTATGTCTATATTAGTTCATGCGGTAATGAATGATACATCAAAGCGATAGCTTCCTGACCTTTTTGTCAACAGTGGCAATCACGTGACATTCTCCCGCCATTTCTAGAACTATATTGTTAAAAATAAAACTTATTTGTTGGTAATATTATTGATTAATAAAGTATGATCTATATTATGAGTTATTATTTGTTAAAACAAATTATGTAAAATTTTAAATGTAACAATACAAATCACTAAATTATTTCTAAATTTTTATCGGCATCTAGAAGCCAGAATGTCTGACAGTAATCACGCGACATCAAAGGATATCCCCCCCACCCCTTTCATCCTTCATTCCAATCACGCGTAAACCAGGTGATATTTTCCCCACCTTTTCCAAAAGTTTTACTCCTTATGGTAGTGGCAGACAATACTAGCAGTGAACTAGATAAAATGAAGGAAAAAAATTCTGCGAAGTAGTAAGATTCGGAACTGTTTCATGATAAGCGACGCTTCATACCAGCACGGTATGCAATGATGAGCCATTTTATTTATTTATTTATTCTTCAAGTAAAGGTTAAAACATGACAACAATAAATATATATATATGAAATAAGAACTATGTGCTGCATCGTATGATTGGCAAGGTGATAACAATCAATATAAATATGAAATAAGAACTATGTGCTGCATTGTATGATTGGGATGTGAAATGACGAGAATAGAGAAGTATGATAGGTATGGTGTCATGAGGAGACCTTTACTTAGGATAACCCATAAAGCCAGACATATATAACATCCATTGCTTATTTCCAATGGGGTCCAAAGTTGTCATGGTCGCGTCAGGTCATCATTAGGAGACAAAACCTAATAAATATGCCATTCTCTGCAATTTATCTCAAATAATTAAATATATTTTATATATCAACCAATTTTATTAATTAGGAGATCATTTGCTATCAGTTGCTTTTACGGTATGCAGGGGCGTACATAACGATTTTGTTTGGGGGGTGTTTAGCCAAAATGCGACCGACTGATGCACATACCCCCAGTACGAGTGACACAGTCAGGAGCCGCCCACCACACGTGCCAGTTTTCTAGGGGTCATGTGCAGTAGCGGATCTAGAAGCTGGGAATAGAGGGTGGGGTGGTTCCAAATCTAGTACGCCATCCACAATCCCACCCCACAATGAATGTCAACAAAATAATGGCTATAACATTAAGCGTCCCAGTAGAACATAGATAGTATTGTATAATTATATAGTTGTTCGCCGATCGTTGTCTCGCCGGAAAGCAGTTTTATTTAAGTTGACATAAAGTTTATGTCATATATGATGATTGTGCCTATAACACTGAGCAGCCTGAGAAAATTTTGAAAAATTGAGTCAATATCCTAGCATTTGAGATCATTGCTGGGAGAAAGTCTTGTGGACGAGAGGACCAGAAATGTGAGTCAATGGGACAGAATCTCGAGATGTGCACCTGTCAATTCAGCCTGTTTTGCAAGAGTTGACATATCATTTGTATAGTCTGACGCTCCACGACCCACACACCAGTATAACCGTGAATATGATAGTGCCGAGACAGTATAAGACAACAGAGGAATAGAAGAATGATGTTATAACGGAATCGAGCGCCGCAGGCTTGAAAAATTTAAGATATGTAACCGAGCTTATAATTTTTCGGGACTGGGCTTGAAAATTTTAGTCCATTTTATAGCAAATGGAATCAAATTCTCGTTAAAGAGAGGATAAGAAATGGGACAGAATATTGTGGCCTATCTGTCAATTTCGCCTCTTTTGTGATTGTTTGTTTACCTCATTAATTCATTTAGTATGAGACCGACTGCAGTGATCAGTACTTTTTTTGAGACCGACTATTTTTTTGCCATGGGGGAAAAACAGTTCATAGAACAACATACTCACAACAGAATAAGAGTGACAAACATTTTTTCAAACATGACAAGCAGACATGGTTATTTTATACTATAGTTTTGTGTAACGTATGCATTTTAGGCTCACAGATTCACGCAAATACAAAGTATTTGGGATCTATTCTGGCATTGTTTGTTTACCTCATTAATTCATAAAGTCGCGGATGCATAATTTTGAGACCGACTGTAGTGACTTCACTTATTTTGAGACCGACTGTTATTCTCCCTGGGAGAAATTTGGTTCTTAGACCAACATACTCACAACAGAATAAGAGTGAAACACAACATTTTTTAAACATGATATTGATAAGTTGACAACCTTATTTTATACTAAATTTTTGCGTGAGTAACGTGACGTATGTAGTGAGCACTTAGAAGTTATTTTGATACCGAGTGCTCTTATTTTGCGACCGACTGCACTGATTTTGCGACCGACTATTTTTCTTCCCCCCCACACCACACCCCACATTTACGCCCCTGGCGGTATGGTTATTGCAGCTTATAGTAAACTGTTTAATATGACTTAGTTTACGCTTAGGCCCGAAAAGAATACATTTGGTTTTACCGAGATTATTATCGATGAACCATTCTGAACAGGAATCAAGAGCATAACTAAGTGTTTGTGAAACAACTAAAGGATTCTGGTCGGAAAATAATATTGTACTGTCATCGGCCTATAAGATAAGTTTACATTCAGGGGGGATGCTGATAGCCAAATCGTTTACATAGCATAGAAATAATAAAGGTCCCAGGATACTACCCAGGGGCACGCCACAGGTTATGGAAGCAGGTTCGGATAACGTATCACCAACATTGACTACTTGTTTCCTGTTTGACAGATATGAGTAAAACCAATCAGTTTACTGAACACCCATCAGTTTTAGTTAGTTGTACGTTGATCTCTGTCTGCACATGCACAGAAATGGTATTCTCAAAAATCGCATAGAGAGACCTGAGCTCTCAAACAGTGTGTGAATAAGGATTTAAAAAATAATGGAGACCGGTAAGGATTGCATAATATTTTAAAAGTATTTACCGAGTTGTTTTGAATAGATATCGGCAAAATGGCTGTGTATCGGCCGATACCAATTTTTCCCGATAGGCCACTTATCGGCCAGTTACCTATGTTGAAACCGATTATCGAACCATCACTAGTTTGTGTAGAAGCGTTCATTCAAACTGTAAGTGTTTTTTTTTTTTTATGTGAACTAAAGAGATTTTGATATCATTTCAGGATTAACATTTGAAGAGAGAGATATTGTAGAGGGAGCATTTAGACAGTGTCATTTAAAAATTTTAGTAGCTACTTCCACTCTGTCATCTGGTGTTAATTTACCAGCTAGAAGAGTTATTATACGTACACCTATCTTTCACGGTCAACTAATAGATACTTTAGTTTATAAACAGATGGTTGGACGTGCAGGAAGAAAAGGTGTTGATGAAGAAGGTAGGTACTGGAAATCAATTACCTAATGGCGTTATTTTGCTAATGGAATTAATCAGGCATGATTTTTTCCATTTTTTAGTTGATTTCCACTATTACAGTCGTCCACGGGTTGTTCTTGTGACTCGTCTGAATTTACAATAGAAAATTGGTGGGGTGGGGGGAGTCTTGAGACGGAGAAGAGTCATAAGTTGATTAAAAACTCAGGCTTCACCTCGAACCCAGTGTTAAAAGTAAACAGTTTACATCATTATCAAGTCTCTTGTCTGTTATTACCGTCCTGTATAATTTAAAAAATCAGACCTACACGATCGACAGTTGAGACTACAATAATAATTGACCAATGAAATTCTCAAGTGGGAACTGTGTGGGTCAATTCGGAGTTTTAATAATAATCATGTCACGCTTGTTAGGAACGGGGAAATTGAAATTTTTTGTACTATTTTATTATTAATTTGATATCAAATCTTATTATCCTATCGTCCAAGCCACCAGGTGATATTAAAATTGAATTTGAAACATCTGGATATGAAACCTGTAATATAAAACGACCTACGAATAAATACTATGAGTCGAATTCTCCCATTTTTCGGCTGTGAAATAAAATGGTGGCAAAGCAAAATATCGAGATGACGTCCATGATATTAAGAGCCTTGACAGCGTAAAGAATCCATGGAAATGTAGTTGGTTAGAGAGGGATGTGGGCGGGAATGCGATGCGCTTTTTGATTAGGAAATTACATGTACGTCAACGAGAAAAGGCTACGGCCAATGTGTTGTGTAAGGAAATTAAATACGTAAGTCAGGTGGTGGAAGTTTGTAATTGTTTTTTTTTTTTTACTTCACTGGAATTTGATGTACCACGTAAGTATACAGCTACTCCAATGTTGACCAAACAGTGCTCCCAGAATGCACCATTGAAAGTTAAATTGTACAAATTTCTCCCGGGGTGGGGGGGCATGCCTCAGGACCCCCTAATTAAGCGGCACGCCTGCGGTGTCCCGCACTCAGCCTGACGATTTTTTTGTCCCCCGCCTTTCGAAGAAAGCAGGGGACTATTAAAATGGGTTAGAGAGAGATGTGGGCGGGAATGCGATGTGCTTTTTGATTAGGAAATTACATGTACGTCAACGAGAAAAGGCTACGGCCAATGTGTTGTGTAAGGAAATTAAATATGTTAGTCAGGTGGTGGAAGTTTGTAGTTGTTTTTTTTTTTGACTTCACTGGAATTTGATGTACCACTTAAGTATACATCTACTCCAATGTTGACCAAACAGTGCTCCCAGAATGCACCATTGAAAGTTAAATTGTACAAATTTCTCCCGGGGTGGGGGGGCATGCCTCAGGACCCCCTAATTAAGCGGCACGCCTGCGGTGTCCCGCACTCAGCCTGACGATTTTTTTGTCCCCCGCCTTTCGAAGAAAGCAGGGGACTATTAAAATGGGTTCGTCCGTTTGTCTGTCTGTCTGTCCATCACACTTTTTGGGACACAATAACTCTCTTTCTAATTGAGCAACAATGTTCAAACTTGGTGTAGGTCTTTATTAGGTCGATGCCTTGATGGAGTTCGAAGATGAGCATTTTCGGCTTAGGGTAAGCAGAGATAAGCAATTTGATTGGTTGATGCTTTGGGACACGATAACTTTAGTTCTTAGTTAAGTGAGAGTGATGAAACTTGGTGTATAGTTTCATTGCATCAATACCTTGACTAAGTTTGATAATGAGCATTTTCTGCTCAGGGTAAGCAGAGCGATAAGCAATTTGATTGGTCAAGACTTTGGAACACAATAACTCTCATTCTAATTGAGTTAGAATGTTAACACTTGGCATAGGTGTCTATTAGGTGAATGCCTTGATGGAGTTCGAAGATGAGAATTTTCGGCTTAGGGTAAGCAGAGATAAGCATTTTGCTTGGTTTGATATACATGAGACACAACAACTTTAGTTCTAATTAAGTGAGAGTGCTTTATTACATCAATACCTTGACTGAGTTCGACAGGGTTCCCGCATTCCTTGAAAATCCTTGAATATCCTTAAATTTAAAATTTCATTTTCAAGGTCTTGAATATCCTTGAATTTCGCGGAAATAGGAAAATATCCTTGAATTTCAGTTGAGATCCTTAATTTTGTTTCAAATTGGTAATAATAGTAAGTTGATATGAAAATCCCGTAATAACAAGATAAGCCAATGACATTTACCGTTAGGCAACCAAATATTCTTACGTGACCCCATTGTCCAATTAACATACTAGAAGCCACTACACTGACAAATCAAAATCGGTATTAGTAATTACATTAAACTATGCATAATAACGAAGGCAAGCCTGCATGACATTGAAAATAAAACATGTCTTGCAAATTTCAAACTTCGTGGCTTGATAGCTATAACTGGCTAAGTCGCGATGAAACAAACATTCATCAAGCGAAATGCTGCATATGCAAGAAGAGTTTCAGTATCAAGAAAATGGGTATATCCGCTGTACGTTCACACGAAAAGAGTGAAAAACAGATCAAATTAACGAAAGCTACGTCATCAAATATGACTATTAGTTTCACAATGGAAAACAAGCGGCTATATGAACAAGCATCTCAATATTAGGTCATATATCAGTATTATTCTTTCAAAGACAAGCTTGTTACACAGAGTTCGATCGAATCTGAATAATGTTCGGCAATGGGCAATATAACCGTGGGTGGAAGCGGGCGCATGTCTCTTTTCATCAGTGTTATTTGATATGTGAGTTATCATTTGTTATATATAGTGAGGAAATTACTTTTTCTCGGTAGTCCTATCTATGACCCAGGCAAGAAACTATACATTTATATATTAATACGCAAACACGTAGTAAATATAGCAGTGACGAAAACTTATAGATTTTCATTAATTGTGCAATTTTACATTTATAAACTTGCTTTCGAAACAAGATTCGTTAATCTGACAACAATGGAGATTAGAATATATCAGATAATCAAATTGGGGTTGGTTATGATATCGGGAAATGACTGTACTGCGTGTGATCAATTTTAAGATACGAGCATTTATAGTTCAGTGGTACGCACGATAATTTGTAAACAAATTAAACCCACAAAAAAGATCAAATATATAAATAACTGCAGTCCGACTATGGTACGAAGTACAAAACACATAGTATTCATCAAGAAATGAAATACGTATAAGAAAGGATATACGTACCTATCCCACGTATAAATCCATGTATAAAGACCTACACTTAAAAAAGACCGATCTGCATAAAACACAAAGTCGAAAAAAAAATCGCACGGTAAATTTGATTTAACACCTACGCGTCAGATAAAGCCTGCTGGTCCTTGATAAATCACCTTTTGCTACAGTTATAACACGCTTTCGCGAAAACTCACCTAACAAAGAATACACACTGTGTCAGTCGTTTTTAACCGTTCGTTAATTAACACACCAGTACAGAAAACGCACCGTCGCCGAGATTTTCACCCCTAGCGATAATTATATCACCTTTCAGTCAATTTCTCACCCCTGTTTATTAACACACCGTACCTACAGATTTTAGCCTCTTCGTATTAGATTTGTTGCGATAATTAGAATTTTACCGATATTGGTACATATTTACTAAAAAGCGAGAAATCTATACTGTAAACGTACAAATCTCACCTTTACTACTTCTCAGTGTATTACAAGATTGGTTACATAAATTTTCTTTTCACTCCATTTCTTTATATATGGCTTTCCCTCCATACGTAATTTCTTGTTTTTGTTTCTTTGCCATTTGTTTGGATCAGGCATTCCTCTTTTGGACCTCACCCCTTCATTTTGAGTGTCAACAACTTCTTCATGATCTACCTGAATGAAATTTATTCCAACATCCTCATTGTCACTTCCGTTAACATCATCATGACTTGTATTAACCCTTTCAATGCTAGACGTAAATCCACTGCCTGTGCTAGACCCTTTTTTGAGGAAAAAAGGGAGGTTGGAACTGAATGCCAAGCAGTACTTATGGAAGCTTTTATGAAAAATCTTTTTGTCTGTTGGGATGGGCATGAGGTTGGGCTAAGAGGAAAAAATAGAATTTTGGAAATTTGCATAATAATGTAGTCACGTGACGTCATGGCGGCCATTTTGGATTTCTCATTTCACACTAAAGCTAACACGAAAACAAATTTTTCTCCATGAAATACTTAAAAGATATTGTTTTTTTTACTGGATTTTGATAAAGATATATAAAATGAACAAAAATATCAATAGCAGCCATGAGCAATGCCGCCGCGAACACGCGCATCACGTCTCCCGCTGCCATGACCACGTGCGGATTGCAATACCTTGTTTTTACTTTCACTTTCATCCCCAAGTCCCATATCATTATCAATATAGTCAGTCAATAGATCTACACGTTCGGGAATCAGGAATTACCTACGTATTTTACGATCCAGCAGGCCAGCATTATTATCAACATCAGAATTATTGTCAGAATCTACTGCAGACACAGGGCTATCGTGTTCACATTGGGCTTGTTCATCATGCACGGGAGACATAGCTAGCCATGGGCGGAACGTCGCGCAACAAATCACGCACTTCATAATACCAATCACTGTCCTGACTACTATCATTATCAAGTAACTGGAAACGAATTATGTGTATCACCCGCCTCGAAATTGTCCACATGTTGGTCAGCAAGACGTCATTCACGACTTCGTCGAGAGTGCATCGTCTACGTTGTCACAATGCACTCCGCCATTTTACGGTTTGCTGCTTTGAAACACGTGGAAATATGTTCTAGTGTATAGAAAATACAATAGATGGCACTTGCAGTTACGGTACTAATTTTAGCGAGGGCTTTACTGAGTACACGGTAATACCGGGTACGGGCATTTTACCGACATTTTATAATACCCGGTACTACCGGGTATACGCAGTGAAAGGGTTAACAACACTGTTATGATTATCAGCATCTTTTTGACTTCTATCAATATGACTTCTATATCAACATCCCCATGACTTCTATCAAAATGGGCCTGACAAGGAAAGCTGTCTAGTCGTTCGGATGGGACGAAAAACCGAGGTCCCGTGTACTCATTGGCGTGCACGTAAAAGATCCCTTGGCAGTTGGAATTCGATATAAGAGTAGGCCGTAGTGCCGCTGTCCGGGCAAAATTTCCCTCATAGCACACTGTATGGCGTATGCCCGTCTTCATTAGCCCAGGTTAAAGGAGCAGAACAGTAGGACGTTAAACCCCATTTCATTTCATTTCATTTCATTTCTATCAAAATGCCCATAACTTCTATCAATATGATTTCTATGAACATCTTTATGACTTCTATCAACAGGACTTCTACATCTTTATGATTTCTATCAAAATGACTTTTATCAACACCCCAATGACTTCTATCAACATGACTTCTGGCAAGTTTATAGATATATTAGTAGAAATACTGTTTTGGGAGAACTTATATGCACCCCCCCCCACCCCCCCCGCCACATCCCAGATTCCTTGAACCGTCCATTTTTCGGGCACAACCGCACAAGCATCAGAGAATGGAGAATAATTGTGTAATTAATTAAAAATAAACAACCCTCACAGCTTTGTGGAAAATTGAATTTAGTTAATGATTAATTAATTCAGAAAATTTAGGTGACAAAAATTCATTCAGAAAATTTGGGTGACAAAGAAATTTTTTGGGCAAATAGGCTCAGCACCCTCCCCCCCCAACCCCTAACTCCCAAATGAGATTGCCCCCCCCCCCCCTACACACATGTAGCCTCTTACCTTTTGTTTAATCCGATTCAGCCTCTTGAATCAAATATTGTTTAAACTACGGTATTATTTTCCCTCCCATCCGTACGACTGGGCATTGTCCTTCCAGCCCACTCCCATCCTGTATCACCGATAGCGGGGAACCGCACCGGGGTTGTCTTGTACATGTACATATCTAATCTGTGTAAGTGTAGAAAATGTGAAAATGAAACAAAAAGACTGTTAAAGAAACCGAATTTGATGTCTATACATGTAGTGACGGTGATGGTGATAACGACCAACTTTGATGACATTTAAAGTGCAGAGTAACTGCGTAATTTTGATTTTTAATAATTGTTTTACTTCAATAAATAATTAGTTTTTTTCTTATATCTATATTTCTTAGCATATTATAATTACACAATTATAGATGCGGTTTCAGTTTAAATGTTTGTAATTCGGCCTTAAATTTCTGAACTAGAGGTTTACAGCTACCTGTAGTAAAAATAATGTAGGGTCTAATTGAAAGGGTATGTGGGTGTGGGTTTATGTTTTAGAAGAAAAAATCATGTGGTTTCAATGCGATTTACAAAACTACAGACAGAGTTCGCTCTCCATTACTTCATTGCTGGGTTCTTAATCCATTTTGAAACGAACCGGCCAGAATTGGGTCAAATGAGGTCCTGGTAGGAAATGGGTTAATTTTAAGCTTCCATTCCCTTTAATATAACGAGACTTCCACAAAAATAATTCTTGGTAATTTGTTATGGAGAATGTCATATCCTGAGGTATGTGATTACCACAAAAATAACGACAATTAGGTACACCTTTTGAAAATTTACCATATTTAATTCACGTACCAGTTCACATCAGTATAATACTGAATAAATTACTATCTTCGTTTATTCGATGAAACGTTCGTGTTTCATCAATCGATGATCAAAAATATTAGCATTTTTCTACTATTGCCATTATCAGAAAATGCTGCAGCCAAAATAAACTGATACGGCACCATGGCATTTCTTCATAACACAATTTGTAGTTTTTTGTCCATCACGTAACTAGTCACGTAACTTGCAAAAGTTTTTATTCATTCGTCCATGATAGACAAAAGGGCACAATTGTCACTTGAGAACCATAATTGAAATTGCTTTAAAATTAAATTCTGTACAATTATGATATAGCCTTCAATAAAAACGACAATATTTTCAAATTTAAGCCTTTGTCAGAATGTGTATATAATAAAAAAAATCATAACGGTAAACGCTATTTAAAATTAGTTTATTAACCTTATAATTTCAACTGATATGTCACGTGTCATTCGAATTCGGCATTGGACATTCTATCGGAAAAATATATTAATAATGACTGTTTCTCAGTGTATTCGGTGTTCTATTAGGGGATTATACTCAATGAAGATATAAATTTACTTAACAACTGGTCAGTGAATCCATCAATGTATATGATCCAGTTATTATTTTAATATCTACCGGTACCTGGAATTCATACGGAGCGTGGAAGACGTTCGATTGGCAAACCATGCTGAGATACTCTTCTTTCGCCACGTGGGCTATTTTTACAAAAGCAGCTTACTGAACCTGTTATGAATAATCAACAAGCTTGATTTATCCAAATTTCCGTTAAATGTGCTAATTACGCTACTCAGATTATGAACCACATGGCCGATTCTCACTAAGGTATGGCTGTTGTTGTATCTACCGGTACCTGGAATTCATACGGAGCGTGGAAGACGTTCGATTGGCAAACCATGCTGAGATACTCTTCTTTCGCCACGTGGGCTATTTTTACAAAAGCAGCTTACTGAACCTGTTATGAATAAGCAACAAGCTTGATTTATCCAAATTTCCGTTAAATGTGCTAATTACGCTACTCAGATTATGAACCACATGGCCGATTCTCACTAAGGTATGGCTGTTGTTGTAGCCAACAAGCAAGTTGATTGACTTCTTAATTAACATTTATGATACCATAGTGGCCGGTTCTTTGTTTTACCAATCGGCTAGATTAAACATTAATCAGTTAAAGCCGACAAAAAACAGCTGATTAAAAACACTGCTTCATAGACATAGACATATTGCTCAACCAATGTCAACATATCTCCTTGCTCATCAGACTAGGCGATCTGCCCATAATTTCTGGGTAAACACCCGCTCACCAACCCTTGCAGTCCCCTGGGACCCCATTAACGATATAAATATTGGGCTTGTGTGCTCACACAATATGGTCTTGTGCGTCATACAGCATCAGCAGTCAACACACACCTGAAATACTGTTATCAATTGCAGACATTTGACAGAAAGGGATATAACTCTCTATTACCGTTCATATTCCCTTGTCCATTATGTTTTCTGCATTTTGGTTTAAATCAAAATTTAACCAATAACATATTCTTTGCCGAGGATGAAGGCATTGGGTTTTTCGCCAATATTTAATTTTATGTCAACTTCACAATTATTAGTATAAATATAGATAAATATAGTGATAATTTTCATCTGGCCCTAAATCGAGTTAGTGCAAACATTTTGCTTGGAACTCTCTGGATTTGTGTTCCTGGTGTTATAAGCTTTCCAAAAATGTATAGTTTGTTTATTAGGGAGGACCATGTAGCGGAATTGTGTTTCTAAGCAAGCTAGAAATTTTGGCTGCAGGCCTATGGTTGTCACTGTATTTTACTTGTATCTCCATTGTTACACAGAAAACGATCGGACCTATGTGAGTTTTCTGGGTTGTTTTACAAGTGGAACAAGTATGCAAAGTCTTAATAAGATTGGCGCAGAAAAGTTAGTGCAAATCTTAGACTATTCAGTGCCCTTAATAAATGTCTAATTAATAGTTTATATAACATTTCAGGTCTAAAGAAAGACCTGCAATAGTCAGATTTAG
This sequence comes from Patella vulgata, assembly GCF_932274485.2. Taxonomy (NCBI): domain Eukaryota; kingdom Metazoa; phylum Mollusca; class Gastropoda; family Patellidae; genus Patella; species Patella vulgata. The sequence continues at coordinate 33,593,573 of NC_065882.2, forward strand.
CTCTTGCATAATGTATGTTTAATCAGATTTGAGTGTATTATAAATGTTTTATTACCTGTCAATCTATCTTTTAAACTTTCGATCCTAGTGTTGTAATGAAATTTTGAACTATAAAAAATGAAACTTAATATAATCTGTGTTTAAACAGATTGAAAAATGAAATGGGGTTTAACGTCCTACTGTTCTGCTCCAAACTGGGCTAATGTAGACGGGCATACGCTATACATTGTGCTATGAGGGAAATTTTGCCTGGAGAGCGACACTACCGCCTACTCTTATATATCGAATTCCAACTGTCAAGGGATCTTTTACGTGCACGCCAGCGTCTTACCCACTTAGCCTCAATGATCCCCCTTTAATCAGATTGAACGTCGTTAGAACGATATTAATTAATGTTTAATAACCCCCCACATTATCAACGATGTAACATCCAATAAAACATGTTTGAAACATTATTCTAAAGTTTAATTGCAACTTTTGCCAATGAAGCATTAAAAAACTTCTAAATTAATCATTTAGTCAAAACTACAGAAAAAAAGATGTAACACGAAAATAGAATCAATATAACGTCATGAATAAATAATTCAATAATGTTCAAGGAATCATAGGTTAAAACATCCAAAATAACATTAGGTCATTGTTAAATTACAGGAAAAGGATGTAACATGAAAATATAATGTTTTACAAACTTTATTGGAAGATAATTTTTATAACCGTTTTTAGATTAGAAAAACGGACCGTTTTAAAAACCAAAATCCAATGTAATCAATGTAACGTCATGAACAAATATTAATAACGTTCAAAGAATCATAAGTTAAAACGCTACAAAAGTAACTTTAGAAGAACATAGTTCACTACCGTTTACAGGTTGTCTGACCAGGCTTAGGAAAACCATTGAATCAGATGGTTCATTTGAAGTTCTTCGAACAACTAATCTGAATGGTTCTAAAATAAACGTCACTAGAACGATTTTAATTAATGTTTAGTAACGTCTCACAGTATCAACGATATTACGTCAAATAAAACAGGGTTGAAACATTAATTTAATGTTTTAATGCAATGTTTTTAGATTAGAAAAACAGAACATGTGTTTTGTTGCCTGGCATCCTATCTTTGTTGCATGGTGGAATGAATGAATGTATCATGTTTGTTTCAAAATAACCAAATTATTGTGTAGACAGATGACATTATACACTGTTCCATTCTTTCAAATTCTGATTGTACTCCCGCCTTAACATCCATCTCCATTACACCATTCCTCTCAATCCAAGTGCATTGGGAATTTTTTCAGGAGAGAGCATATTAATCTGTAAAGAAAGTGAAAGATGTAAAGTAGTACAACTCTTGCATTCTGGTTTACCACCTGTTAAAAGTTGTTTGATAAGGGACAACAGTGAACTCAGTACTAGTTTAAAAAGAGCAATACTAGAGGTAAGATATATTGTATTTTTTATGTTCGCCCCTTCGATTACTGTATGTTGTTGTCAATACATCTTTCCGCGCATACTTTTATACGCCCACATTGGTCCGTCCGTTAAAATTTAGCTTGTGAACACGATAGAGGCTACTTGTTTTTACAGATGCTTTGCAAATTTGGTGTAAATCACCTTGGTCATGACAGGACGAGTGGACGACCCCTTTTGATATTCAACATTCCGCGACCTTTTGTACCAGACCTATGCCTCTTTTTCCAAAATCCTTGTGAATGCGATAGAGGCGACAGTTTGAAAAAAAAAAACGATAACCCTGCACTGAGAACTGCTAAAGGGTGAATCTGTGCTCAGCCATCATAGAATTCTCAGTCATGGTTGTTATTTGTACGTGTATCGAAAGAAAATTAATTTTCTGACTATTACTCGGTATTATCGCGTTAAAACTGTAAATAAGGTGTGTTAATTAACAAAAGGGTGAAAAACTGTCTGAGAGGTGAGTTAATTAGCGCTAGGGGTGAAAAACTGTGCGACAGTGCGTTTTCAGTAGAGGTGTTAATTAACTGACCGGTAAAAAATGAATGTCAATGTTGTGTATTGTTTAATTGACGTGTTTTCTCGCTAGTTGCGATAACTGCACCAGAAAGAGTATAATCAAGGACCAACAGGCTTTATCTGACACGTATAGTAAATCAAAATTTGGGAAGCAAAACTGTTTTACCGTGCGATTTATCATTCGACCGTGTGTTTTACGCAGGTCTTTGTATAATTAAAGACAGGTCTTTAGATAGGCGTGTGTGCTCGCTATGATCTACGTTTCTCTTATGTGTCTTTTGTATTGCGTACCATAAGTTGCATTTAATGAAATCAAAATATGGACCTATCGTATAGGGAAAGGCGAATGTAATGTCGCCATTTATAAATACCCAGCAGTCAGAGCACAATTTGAATATCCACGGGAATATAGAGAGTAAATCCAGCAAAAACAAACAGTTGCTTTATTAGTAAAAAGACGCGCATTCACCATTTGACATTTATTAAATTTATAAAAACGTGCCACAATGCGTTAATTGTGCATCTTACCTTCAATAGCAATATCCATAAAACAGACATCTCCATATTGATAAACAATATGGCACAACCAACCGAACAGTGGTAATTTCCACACAAATAGAGATTACGTACATGGCACTCAGATTATGTTTTGTTTTGACACAATGATACGGGTGCCAAAAAATGGCGGCGGACAATATGCTAGTGCTCACAACGCGAACAATTTAGAATAATTGTACTGTCAGACAGGCTTGTCTGTGTTTTTGTATTTTGAGCATGTGCTCCGAGTTATGAACAAATTCCTTGCAAAATTCCTTTCCTTTGTTTGCCAGTGGAACTTGGAATTTTTGTTCTTATGATGATGCAGGTGCCAAAATGGCGGCAGACGACACTGGCAATTCTCGCGCTCCCAATGACAAACGAGAACACTTTAGTTACCGAGTAGGAATAATTTTACAGTCAGACTTGTCTGGTTTTTGTGAGTTGCTCTTGTGTTCCGAGTTTATAAAGCTACTCGTAATGGTGAATCCCCATCATAGATTAAAATATTTAATTGTCCATGTTTGGCTGCTATTTTAATTTTCCATGTTTGGCTGCTATTTTTATTGTCCATGCTTGGCTGCTATTTGTTTTTGTCCAGGTTTGGCGGCCATTTAATTGTCCATGTTTGGCTGCTATTTAATTATCTAGGTTTGGCTGCTAATTAATTGTCCATGTTTGGCTGAACTGTTTAGTCCATGTTTGACTGAATTTCAATTGTCTATGTTTGGCTGAGCTTTAAGGGTCCTGTTGGCTCGGCTTTTATATTGCCATGTTTGGCTTACTTCTTTGTTTACCCTTTACAGTTAAGGATACCTTGCCCAGGTTTAGCCATTGACTGGCTTATGTGTGGCTTATGTGTTTAATGTTAAGGAGACCAGCTTGCGCGTATGTGTCTTTAGCTGTGGGAGGAAACCGGAGGACCCGGAGAAAATCTCTGAGGTTGGACAAGAGACCCTACTTCTTGTCACTTACAACCGGCGAATCGAAACCATGCCAGTTGACTCAATGACAGACCTAATGATACAGCATGCACGTGTTCACTATTTGGCCACCCAACCCCCGTTAAGTATTAAACCTATAACGTCCATTTAAACACATTTTCCTGTCTGTTATATGAACAACATCTAGAAACTATTCCGAAATATAGCAGTAGTTTTGTGCTTTCGGAACCGACATCACATTTTGATGTGTACACCCGAATTTGAGATTTTGCGGAAGAAGAAACAGAAATGAAACGATAAAATTCCTAATTAGATTGCATAGGATCGCCAGAAGTCGCAAAGCGCACAATCGACCTGTTGCGTGAATACAGCACATCTATTACACTGATTAACAGTCGCACGTTGAAAACTACCAAAAAGTAATGGGATTTCGAGCATTTTATTTTGTTAACTTGAAGGCAAATGGATATTTTAGACAACTTCACCAAAAGTCTTGATGTCGAATTAACGCCATTAAAGCGTCTTGCAACTACACAGCGAAGTGCGAGATCAATACTCATCTTGGAGAAAAATCGATTTTTTTTTTTCATATATCGATTTTTTCCGAAATTTCGGGCTGAATACCGCTATAACCTTAAGACCAACCCATTGAAATTAAAAAAAAAATCACTATATTGAAATTTTTTTAGCGATATAGTAGATTAAATTGGGTACCCCTAATGCGCTATAAATAGTACTTAAAAGTATAGACGTCATCACACTTGAGACGAAATTTGTTACGAAAAACATTATTTTTTTCCGAAATTTCGAGCTGAAAACTGAGATAACCTTAAGAGCAACCCATTGAAATTTACACCCAATGCGCAAAAATAGTACTTTCAAATATACACGTCATACCACCTCAGCCGAAATTTGTTACGAAAAACATGTTTTTTTCCGATATTTCGGGCTGAAAACCGAGATGAACTGAAAACTCAAAAAAAAAATCGCCATATTGTAACCATTGCAGCGGTATAGAAAATTTAATCAGGTCCTACAAATGCGCAAAAAACTAGTACAAATATACACGTCATCACACTTGAGCCGAAATTTGTTACGAAATACATTATCTTTTTAATAATGAAAATCATGAATTATCTACTTCATCACTCATTGTTCTATGGAATATAAGTTTCCACCTGAAGCAGACCAGCTGTATATAAATATACGCAATAAGGCCCTCGTTAGATTATAGAGGGACAAAAGTTTAAGCATTGACCTTATAATACATGGACTGGCAACGGCTTATTAACCTAACCAGAGATGTGTGCCGCGCTGTAATTTGAGACACGTCACGGTAATTTGAGACGTGTCAATCACGACCAAACGGAACTTGTTAACGAGTTATGTCCCTTAGCGGTGTCTGTAGTTACCCGACATGCGTACTGCTCCATTATGAGTATAATGGCTTCCAACACCTATAAAATAAATCAGCGACCCGTCGGATGTTTATATTTTTTGCTAATATACAATCCAACGCACAATGAACACAGATCATATCCACTGGGATGATTCCGATATGAGCATGACGATGAAAGGGTGAGGGACGACACAAGTTCAGACGAATATAATCCTGATCCTCGCCTAGTTGGCGAAGAAGAAAACATACGACCCGTACAAACATATATATGTCCAGTTTGTAGAAAGATTTATAAAACCATTCGTGGTTTTCGTGGACATGTGAATATAACCCATAATATGCCAGACTTGAAAGGTAAATATCAACTTATCTCATCTAACACTAATGAAAGAATTTAAATAATCACCTGTCTTGATAAGTTGATTGACGGGGCAGATGATAATAATAATAAAATATAAGATGAATAATGATGAATATAATAACAAATATCAATTGACAATATAATATTTATAAAACAAATAAACAAGTCAAAACTTTTTTCTATTTCAGCCCATGAAAATAGAACAAACACAGAGCAGTGTACGGATGCTGACAAAAGTGAAAAAGGAGATGGGTCACCACTGAGAATTTTTGAATTTTTTCAAACAATTCTTATAGAAGCTATTGTACTAACCAGTGATGGGATTTCAAAAAAATTATTGTCGGACATTTTTTCCCGAAAATAAAGGGGCCTAACTCTTATCGTAATTTAAGCAGACGTTTTCAAAACACAATTAAGAATCACGTGTCAACAAAATATATTCAAATTCATATGTAAAAAAAAATAGGTGCACCTCATTATATTTCATGTTTAAAACCCGTACGGTATTCAAATTTATGTCAATAATATTCCTACAAAATTACATGACATCAATACTATAGAATGGCAGCGTGCTGACTGCTGTCGATCTGTTTCAAACTCCCCCAAAATTACCGTATTTTTCGGGTCATACGTCGGTACATTTTTCAGCAAAGTCCGACATTCGTCTGATACTACGTTTCGATTTATATACGGAAGGTAAAAAAATGACATCCCGAAATTTATTTGGCCGTAAACCGAAGTTAACGACGCTCAAATACAACGAGCGTGTGACACCAACTGCTAAATAATTGCTTTCGACTATAGCACACGCTATCGTCTAAAACAATTAACTACTTACGTCATTCCAATCGAAATATTCGTCAACATTTCTTAGCGTGTTTATTTATTTATTTATTTATTTAAAGACATAAACCCCATTCAAAATATGATCATAAATCCGACAATATGCCATCAAAATAGAATCTTTTCCCGGACATCAGTCGTATTGGATTCGGCACGTATACACCTCTTAATTTCACGTGTCTCGCGAGATTTGTACTTTCATTTTAATTACTGAACTATAGCGCCATATGCGTGTGTGTGAAATATCTTTATTTAACTTCGGCTTCCACCGAAAATATATCACAGACAAGTTATCGGATACAATGTATGTTGATTTGAGGTGTTATATACTATCAGGATATGTGACATATATGACTAATTTCTACGTGTTATTGTCCGACACAAAGGAGATTAAAACGTGAGACAATGGACAAATCACGGGTTAATCAGATTAAGTTTATAATCACTCTTATTGGATTGATATATCGTCCGACAAAGGAGAAGCAATAACATCTGTTCAGGATTGATTTGATGAATTGTCTGACAAAGGATTAAGTCAGCCAATCAAGACAGAATAGTAGTTAATCAAGGTAGGTGTGTAGACGACATAACACGATAAATAGTCGATCACTTAATTACCTAATCAATCCAGCCTATTATCAACGATAATCGGGTTGCACGGTAGTAATACACTCAGTACACTATATTAATTTTGGAATTTGAATATTATTCACCATGTCTTGATGTCCGATTGGGCATATTCCTGGTCGGACAATTTTGGGCGTTTCGAAAAAAGATTCGGACAAGTCCGGAATATACGGGTAAAATCCCATCACTGGTACTAACCCTAGCTCAGATGACATCCGGTAGGGTACTTTCGGAAAAAAGAAGAAAGATCAATTTAATTGGTGTCACAATCAGTGAATCTTGTGAGGCCAAAAAGAAGATTCAAGCATACCTAGAAAGCCCACTGTTTTCAATATTTTCGAAACTTGGAGTAGGATTGTCAATGGGATATGTGACCCAGTCCAGCAAAATGAATCACAGTGACCCAAAAACACAAAATGAGTTATTGATCATAGTGGTAAGCTGGTGAAATTAGCTTCAAAATGGTGAAAAAATTATCATTCTATCATTAACGGTCACACACTTATGGCAATTTTAATAAGTTGTATGAAATAGTAATATTTTTCTTAAGTTTTGCATAAAACGCCTCCAAAGTGAAAGTCAATTTAATGTGGTAAAGTGTTCAGTAAACACATATATATATTATGTCAAATGTTTTTTTTTCATTTATTAGTAGGCCACCAAAATATGATAAAACATGTTTATGACAGGTTTCAGCATAATTTTATTATTCAATCATGAAAATGATGGTTGCCTTGACAACTGATACTGAATATGCTGAAACATGATATTGATTTCAAATCAATCTAAAATTAACAACTGATTATGAAATATTTACACAGATACTGATATACAAGATAAATTTTACAATTCAAGTTAATAATGACATGCACAAAAGTTTCAATTATTGTGGTTGCCATGGAAACCATAAGTGTCCTAACAAGATACTGTTAATCACAGCTAATTAATACAAATTACAATCCAAACTCATTGTAAAAAGTTCATATCAAAATAATACAGTTACCAGTTAACAATCAAAACTATTGTTGTTGCCATGGAAACCATTAGTATCCTTAGTATCAGTTAAATATCAAAATCATTGTTGTTGCCATGGAAACCAATAGTGTCCCAACAGGACATTAATTAATCATTAATTAATACAAATTACAATCCAAACTCATTGTAGAAAGTTCAAATCAAAATAATACAGTTACCAGTTAACAATCAAAACTATTGTTGTTGCCATGGAAACCAATACAGGGATGTGCCTACTATTACAATTACCGGGCGGCACCGCCCGGCACCAATATTGTCCGCCCGGTAAAAATATCTTGAAGCAGATTTCCGCCCACCTCCATTTTCTTGTAAATAAAGATAATCTAAATTGGTAAAAGCGTTTTTATTTGTTGCTTTTAACGTCATAAATTGAATAAATTATTTTGACTCGTGTCAAACTGACCTCGTATCATAGACATCTATATATAACATTCGTTTTCGACGAAATATATTATTTTCGATTTCTTTTTTGATGCGCAGAGTTATCTGATATTTAGACTCTTTTAACTGGTCACATCAGTGCGATGTAACTAGCATGACTGGTTAAACAAGCCTACTGCACCATTATTGTTTTAAAATAGCACTAGCAGACGACTATTTTTACTATTTAAACTATTTCTATAGATTCGTGCAATTCTATAATCTGTATCCACGTAAATTCCACCAAATATAAGTATCATGGTACCAAACTTGCGTTTTAAATGAATACTTCGCCGTTGAGGTGTTGAATTCCGATTATAAAATATCCGTAATACTGTAGCCTAATTTGATTATCAAAAGACGATTTCACACATGTGCATGACATTATATTACATGAACTTCGTGCGGCGGACATGTAACGCCCCCTGGAATTCCTTTCTAACGTCACGTCTTTCTTTACAATAAAAATTATATTATATTAATTTATATGATATATTTTCCCGACCTAATTATTTGATTTGATCATATTTTCCAGTAAATTATTCATAGCCGTTATTTCTGGAAATTGTTTTGAACTTTTAAATGATTAAATAAACCAGTCAACGACTAACGAGCCATGTGCATCTCCATTGAGTCCATTCTATTCCCAGCATGTGACGTTACGGTAGAATTAGGTCAGATGACTTGGGGGAATACGTGTTTTATTTATTGAGATTTGAATACTTCATCATGCTAAAAACTAATGACAAACAGGTGAAAACATGCGTAGATGGTCAGTGTGAAATTCATATTTGTTATAAAATTGGCTGCTAGTGCTACCTGACTTCCAACCATCTGAGTAGGCGTACATGACAATGGACCGTATACGTTCCATGGTACGACTGAATGAATGCCAACTTGTGTTTTCGATAGAAAAATACAGTCACGAAAACTCAGGAAAGAAACAAAACAATAATTAATAAATTCCTATTTTCGATTATGCCGTGGATTACGCAGGTATACAACGGTGGTTTCAGTGTCAACATTGGCAAATTGCCGTCACCATATTCTTAAATAAATTACCACGGCTAAAGATGTTGCCCGTAGTTCTTATTTATTTTCTACGGTAATTTCGCTAAATACTACGGTGCGGTGCCGTCGTGAATTTTGACCCCTGGACTCATGAAATTGCGCATTTTCCATCGAAAAAACCCCCCGATAATTTTCTGCCGAAGATTACCGCCCGGCATGAATATTTTTCCGGGCACATCCCTGCCAATAGTATCCTTACAAGACACTGTTAATGATACTCAAATTACTTCAGATATTATTAGATATTTACAGTTCAAATTGATAATGAAATGTACAAATCTTCCAATCAGTTAAATATCAAAATCATTGTTGCCATGGAAACCAATAGTGTCTCAACAGAACACTTTTAAACATAGTCAAATCATTTAAGATTAATACAGTTTTACAGTTTAAATTGATAATCAGTTGTACAAAACTTCCAATCAGAAAACAGTCATTGGTTAACTTGGTTAACAATCAAAATTAATGTTGTTGCCATGGAAACCAACTAGTGTCTGAACAAACATTGTTAAACATAGCCAAATTATTTCAGATTATTACAAGTTGATAATGAAATGTGCAAAAGTTCTAATCACCAGTTAACTATCAAAATAATTGTTGTTGCCACGGAAACAAATAGTGTCCCAACAAGACACTGTTATCTATAGTAAAATTATTTTGGATTACTGCAGTTTTCAAATTCAAGTTCCAATCAGAAAAACACAAGTCACCAGTTAAAGGAGCTAAATCGCTAATATTTGGGACCTAGAAATTGGCACAACTTGGCCGCAACGCATATAATAATGTAATATGAATGTATATAAACTGATTTATTTTCAATCGTTTCCGTTTTTAAAATCAGTTATGTTCGTCGAAATACATCAGAAATCTCAATCGATTGGCAGTCTCTAGCGTCTGGTTATTCCAGTCTACACCAATAGTATTCATTGCGCATGCTGCTCTCTAGATAAGAATATAGCGTCACCATCTGACATGACTTGTGGAATATGTTTAGCCTCGTTCATCGAGTGCCTTGTTACAAATGATGCTGAAACACATTACGGTACAGTTTCGTGTACCAATGGTAAAATATATATTTCTTCTTAAATATTGGATATCAGAAGCTCACCTTTTCCTGGTAAGATCACAACATCAATGTTGATTTAAATTGACAAATAATTCGTATTTTCAATGTCGAAGAATTTGGATAATAATGAGTTAGAGACTTAGCTACTTTAACAATCAAAATTATTGCCATGGAAACCAATAGTGTCCCAACGAGACACTGTTAATCATAGTCAAATTATTTTGGATAACTACAATTTTCCAATTCAAGTCAATCAAGTTGATAATGAAATGTACAAAAGTTCAAATAAAAAAAAAAAAAGTTGTTCTTGCCATGGAAACCAATAGTATCCCTACAAGACACTGTTAATCATACTCAAATTAGTTCAGATTATTACAAATTTACAGTTCGAATTGATAATGAAATAATGTACAAAACTCCCAATCAGTTAACAATCAAAATCATTGTTGTTGTCATGGAAACCAACAGTGTCCCAACAGGAAACTGTTAATCATAGTCAAATTATTTCCAATCAATACAGTTTTATGTTTCAAATTGATAATGAAATATACAAAAGTTCAAATCAGAAAAACACATATCACCAGTTAATTACTCCTCAAATTTTCTTATTTTGCTAGGGGGCACAATAATTTCTTCATCTTCATCTGATTTTGATTCGTTTGCACTTGGCACTGGACAGGTGATGTCTTGTGTTTCACAAGTGCAGAATTTTTTGATGTTTCTGTAAAGGTATTGCTGCCTTTCTAAGGGCAACCCTGGAGGGGCAAGTGACTCTCGTCTGTCTGCAGGCGGCAGTAATGCTGCTTTCTGCAGACATACTCCAACTTCCAAAGAGGAAGTAAATTCCTTCTTAAATACCCACCCTGGGTGTTCACTGTCAAATCTGAAAGAATATTAATGAGTAAGTAAAAATACTGTAGTATGTTACTAATAATATTAACTGTGCTCAAATTAAAAGTGCATTGTTTTATACACAAATGAAATGAAATAGGTTAACGATCCTACTTTTCTGCATCAATGGGGCTAATGAAAACGGGTATGCAATGTGCTATGAGGGACAATGTGCGTGGACAGCAGTGCTACAGCCTACTCTTATTGCAAATGCCATCAGGTCAAGGGTTCTTTAACATGCATACAGATCTCTTTTTCTCCCATACAAACAACCAGACGCTGTTGCTTGCTAGACCCTGGGGGTTGGATGGCCGAATGGTTAGCACGCGCGCGCTGTATCACACGGTCTGTCATGAGTCAACTGGCGGGGATTCGATTCCCCGGTTGTACGTGACAAGGAGTAGGGTCGCCTGTCCAACCTCGTGGGTTTTCTCCGGGTCCTCCGGTTTCCTCCCACTGCTAAAGACCCCTACGCACAAGCAAAATTATTGAAATAAAATTGAAACATTTGTTAGTCCCAAAATGACCTAGTTTGTGTCGAGTGGATGTTAAACCCCATTTCTCTCTATCTCTCTTTGCTAGACCCTCCATCCTGCACCATTGTCAAAGGGAAACCTGGCTGAAAAATCATTTTTATACACACCTGAAATGTTGATATTTCTTTATCCCGGGTAGACTACGGAAGTAAGGATGCAAAAAGGATTGCCAGTCCCTTTGTTGTACCAAGATCTCACCATTCTCATGACCAACAAGTTGAGCATTATTTACTCCAGTAGAAGTGCTAGTCTTGACTACTTCTGAAATTTCATCTAAACAAGAAATCATAGTTCTCCGATAAGTTTGTTTTTATTAGTCCGAAGGCCCAATCAGGTGCAAATTTTGTATGACCACTGATCAGAAAGTTAAGTGTAATAGACTTGTGAAGTCCATGGATTACATGCCACAACAAGTATTGCAAAAGAGCATTGTTTTTATTTTGGCCGCAACAGTTATCACAATGCAGTTGAAGATGCATTTCTCCAAGACCATAATTACAAAAAAAGTGATCTAAATAACTTATAACTGCGTTTGATCCCTTTGTTATGCACATTCCTTCATCTATTAAATAATTCACCTGCCTAGGCAGAGCTTCACAATTAATGCCAAACAACCCACACTTGCGAGGGGTTAAAAAATACATCGGGCCTGGTTGAAGCGGATTGGACGGTAATGCACTTGCTGTGCAAAATCAAATGAGTAGTGCATTGTTATGTCTCGTGTTGCCGGACTTGTTGTTTCAAGTTCATTTACTCCTATGTTTTTCAAAACATCTTTTGCCTTCTGTACCATAGAATTATACAGAGAACGTTCAAGTGTCACTTTCAGAATGTGTTCTTCTTGTGTTTTACACCTCACAGACTTTTCCTGATCTGACATGTTAGCACTCTTATAAATCAGTGAATTGTTTTGTTGACAAACCCAACAAAGATCTGTCATCGGCTTGGTTCGGACTATAAACGGCACAAGTGTATTCCAAAGCCTCCGAAAACCCACAATATTCACTACCCGTTCGCCTAAAAATATAAAAAAACCAAGGAAATTAATCTTGACATAGAAAATTAAAATTATATATAAGCTTACCAGGACGAAAACCAGGTTTTGTTGACATGCACGTAAAAGAACCCTTGACAGTCAAAATTCGAATAAGAGTAGGCAATAACAACAAAGTTTGGGCAAAATTACACTCATAGAACACTGTATGACCTCTTAATTAGTCCTGTTGGTGTAGACAAGTAGGACGTTAAACCCATTTCTTTTCAACTCATTTTGTATGAAGTGGGAAGCCAAAGAAAGAGCTAGCTTACTAACCAGGGGGACACGGGTTTGATTCCGACGTGGGCCCAGAAAGTTTATTGGCTTTCTCATTGTCAGTGGTGCAAGTCAGAGAACCTGACAAGGAACAGTGTCTAGTCATTCGGATAGGACGAAAAACCATGGTCTTGTTTACATCTTGGCATGCACATAAAAGAACCCTTGGCAGATGTAATTTGATGAAGATTGGTAGAAAAGCCGATGTCTGGACAAAATTTCCAACAAAGCATTAGCCCGGTTGGAGCAGAAAAGTAGGATGTCAAACCCCATTTCATTTATGTATGATGTGGTATCATGCTTGTATAAAAATTTTGAAACCAGCGGTTGCCATGCAAGATACTCCCACAATTTGCAAGAGATGGATAGAGAACAAGCTAGAAAAAAAATGTGATTTTTTGTACAATCAAAATCAGACAAAAATTGTGGCCTCTAGTACTACAGTAGGTCAACAACCTTCGTATTACATACTTTCACACAAGTTGTGTACAAGGAATGGCCATTTTGTCTGGCAGTATCGTTTTGATTTTCCCGAAATTCAAACTCAACCTTTTTTATGATGTAATGGTGATATTTTGATAGCTTTTTTAAAATCGGATAAAAATTGTGACCAGTTGACGTTGAGGGTCCATAAGCTAAAAATGCGATTTTTCGCACTATGTGTATCAGGGGCCATAATCTATGATGTTATAGTCTGATATGAGCGATTATCGAAAGAAACCAAGATCTTTAGGATATAATTATAAACATACATTTTAAGTTTCATCAAAATCGGTTAAAATTGGCCTAGTAGGTCCACATCCTTAGAATTACATGCTTGCATAATATTTGTGTATAGGGGATCGGCCATTTTGTCGGCACTTTCAGTCCTATTTTCATTAAATTAGAACTCAATCATCATCAGGGTGTAACAATGAAATATTTTAACGATTTTAAAAATTGAATAAAATTGTGATGTCTGTAGGGTCCATACTCGATAAACTACAAGCGTAATTTTTACGTACAATCAGGGTCCATAATCTATGAATTTACGGTCAGATACATGCCAATATCGCAAGGAACCAAGATCTTGGGGATATAAACCTATATTTCAAGGTCCGTCAAAATCGGATAAAAATTGTGACCTGTAGAGTGTTCACAAACAAATTGTGGAAGAACGGGTAGACGGACGTTCTCACGGACAGCAATGTCCACATTGTAAAATTAATTGTTTTCGAACATTGATACTGTCTATAGGCCTCCATACCTGCGTCTTCTTTTATTGCTGTCTGATATGACAAAAACACCTTTGATTTTGTGTAATGAGATGGAAGTAGCTTGATATCAAATCTTTTAAAGCCTGGAACTCTTCCCGGCAACACTAAAGCATGAAGCTCAGCAAAGTTAATAATGAAAGTAACCACTCTACAAATATCATCATGAGTTAACAAACGTTTATCACTAGCATGTCTACCACCAGATTTCTTCTTGCGTGGTGTTAAACCAAATTCTTTGTAGTGTTTTAATAGAGCTGTAAGCTTGTTCTGGCTTATGCTGAAAAATTAAAACAAATGTGTAACTGTAGATATATTAATAATAATATATTCAAGATACCAGTAATATTGTTGTAATATTGTTGTGCCGGTGGGATTTGGATATAATATCTTTTGAATGAACCAAGGTGGGAGCTTGAGTCCCGTGAGTAGGACTCAAGTCTGACTTAAATCGCAATAAAGACAGGTTTGCGATTCGACTTGAAATATTTATTGTGACTTGACTCTCCATCGGGCTATCAGATCATGACAACACGCGACTTGAAAGAGCTTAGTACTCAAGTCGTGGTGAGGAGACATAAATCTTTCTAGCCTTATTTGCCACGAATTGCTGACTCATCTGATGAATTGGCGACTTGAATGGGACTTGACAATAAACTCAGCAAGTTTGGACAAGACTCGGACTCGGGGTGCGGCAACTTTGACTTTATTAAATATTATATTATAGTTTTTTAATTAAATGTAACTATGGGGTTTGTTTAAAAAAAGACTAAGCTTTGACTTTACATTATTGTCATAAAATGTATGCTATTAAGATTAAGCTTTAGTATTAACTTAGGCCTAATAATAGTTATTTTGGTTATAAAAACAAAGGCAAGACTCTCACCAGTGAAGAAACTTGAAGGTTTCACGACAAACACATATCCCATTAACATAGTGTTCTGTTCGCTGGTGTTTACGTTCCTTTTGTTGCTTTTTCTTCGATGACTGTGTGTAGGGATCATTCCTAAAAACACAACTTATTTTTCCATGCAAAATCAGGTCCTTTTCAAAATCAGACAGCGATGACATATAGTCTTAATTCATAAACAAAATCCTTGCTAAGTAACATAAAACAGGGTTCACCATTATTAAGTTTGCAGTTCTTACAGCTATATGCTTCAATCTTATTCATTTCAAGATCCTTTACATCTAACATAGCAGTATTATTTACTTCTGTTGAGGATAATACCTTTTCCATTTCATCAATTACAGGTAGGCCTAGCTGAACATCCACGTCATTTTCATTTTCAATGTCGATGTCAGAATCACAAGAAGAACTTGTCATTGTTTTTATCAACAAAGTTTGAAGAAAATTCAAAATCAGAATCATGTTTGTCTACAATAACACTATCTTCATCATCACTGGTATCTGATTCATCTGACAATGCCACACAATCGTCAATACAGAATTCCTTTTTGTCCACCGCTTCGTGCAGATTACATGATGTCAGATTAGAGTTCAATGATCGGGCAATATTCGCCTCTTTAGAAAATTCCATACCTCAAAGTTCATATATTACATAAACCACGATTGCATATTAATATTCTAAAAAATTACGGTGTATTTTACTTAATGTAGGAAATGTCGAAACTTAGAAAAGCGAAAGTTGGTTTTGACAGCGAAGACATTATTATTAACCATTTGTCATGCGCAAACCCGGTACCGCGAGATTTTAGCCAATCAGCGCATTCCATTTCGGGTCGTGACCTCATTTGGTCATCGACCCAGCAGACGATTGTTTATGTCGGATAGTGCTTTCTAATTGGATGATAACGTCTAAATATAGCCTTTATATTTACATATAAGGTTAGAGGGATTCCCAAGCGTCATGTAGATACCCGGATTTATCTCTCAATTTTCGTTTCTTTATATTGAGTTGACCTAATAAATGGTAAAATAAGATTATTTATCGATGATATTTTGAATTGAGACTTCGGGAGATCAAAGTAGATAGGTTTAAGTACCCAACGGCGTGATAAAATTTTTTTCGAAAATTTCAATGCATTTCACATATTTGGGCCTGCAGCTCGAAATCACCGATTGCGACTTCCGACTCATTTCGCTGAATCGCATCACATATGTGTAAAGCTTTTCATGTTTTGCGGCTAGATGATAAATTCTGTTCCGATTTTTCAAGACTGCTAATTTCTGCAAATGCTGATCTGCATATCAGGCATTCATTCATCCAATCTTTCTTACAGAAATTAGTTACAGTTTTACTTCAAACTACTAACAAAAATATTGAAAAATCCTCTGAGGTAGAACCAACAGATATATCATAACCTGACCAAAGTATGCTGTTTTATATTGCTGGATTTATTGTACATGCTCTCAACAAAAAAAAAATAGTTTGTGAAAAATTTGTTTCTGCAACAGGAAAAAAATATATACGGAAATTTCAGTCTTGGTCCGACCGCATCAACAGAGGCGGATTGAAAATTCCATAAGACAAGTTTTTTTTATTAATTAGAAACATGGAATGTGAGATGAGGAAACATGTGAATTTGAAAAACTCTCTTCCACAACTTTGTTATGCATAAAACTAAAAGAAATTTTAATGTAAAATATCATGGTGAAATTTTATTGGGAGAAGTTTAACTACGAGGAATCCGAAAGAGAAGGCATGTATGTTTTGGAAACAATTGTTGATATATTTTTAAAAGTGCGGGGCAATGCCACAACTAAATTTATTAAAAAATGTATTCAAAAAGAAAAGGTTTTGTCCCAACATATGAAAAAAAGCATGTCCTTAAGGAAGAGCCTAAAAAAATAAATAGAATTCATAGAATCAAAGTATATAATAGAAATGAAATGAAATGGGGTTTAATGTCCTACTGTTCTGCTCCTGTACTGGGATAATGAAGACGGAAAAAGTATATAATAGACAACTACTACAAAGTTTGTAAAGTGCCAAATAATGATAAGTGTACATTGTGCATTAACTTCCATTGTTGATGCATATAATAAGATTCCATTAACACTCATCCATTTGTTTAATTTACATTTATAATTAATTAAAGTAAAGATTTAATCATTAATAGTACAAGTAATGAGGATCAAGAGGTATTATGGTTTTCAACTTCTTACCATGGTCTGGGGTAGGTGAAGTCAGTAACGTTAGCTACATATCTCTATTCCAAAACTTCAATAAATTAGTGGTTAAGAATTCAGCAAGAACCATAAAGACCATAATCACAAAAGCGACAGAAGTGGTCATAAACTAGACCGCCAGCAATAATGTGATTGTAGCCTTTACGTTCGCAAACCCAAACTTTGCCACTTGAACGTAAAGACCATACTGGAATACGCTCCACGACCCTGAGAGTAAAAATTCTAAATGTTCTTTGAAATACTGGAGAGTCAAGGCAGTATAAATTCTGTGCTGAAACATTAAAAGTTAATAAACCATGAAAAACAAAACAAAAATTATTTTAACAGATAAAGCTGCATCTCAATTTACAGGAAACTAAGCTAAAATATAAAAGTTATAAAACCTAAAAAAGAAATAAAACATTAAATAACTGCAAACTGGGCTAAACTATATACATGTACATATATGAATTTTTAAAACCCCGGTTACCTGTTTTATTTATTATACCATATTGAATAAGTCAGCAGGCTGAACCCCTATACTGTCCTACAATGCCAGTTCCCTCTTGTGTAACTAGTTATTTAGTTCCCTATTCCTATACTTATTAAAACAACTGCAAATCTCCTCTCTCCAGGTCACTAAGAAGCGGAAAAGTACATAGACTGCGGACTATAAATGATTTTAAATACTGAAGTTGTGAACCGTTTTAAAAGACTTAACTAATTTTTATCCTCTATAACCTGGGCCTCTTAGAAATGGGTCTATTGTCTAAGGAAAGCCCCCCTTATTTCCTGCGACCAGTAATATTACCATGAATTGGGGCAAGTGCAGTAGATCCAATTACACGCATTTGTGACAAATTGTTTTTAATATAATAGACATTTGGATTGTTGTTAGCTCCACCTTTATGTCTAAGATGTGAAAACTGTTCTTCAAGGGGATCTTGATTAAATCTGCTAGTCAGAACATACTCCACACCTTCCCTTAAAAGAAATTTAGAACATTCAACAATTGAATTAACACTTATGCGAAGACCTTTTAAAGTTTGTTTGCTTAACAACATGCCTTGTTTCTGTGACTTGGAATAGGATCCAGGTCTTTCTTCGACTGATTTTTCTCACCTGTTGAAATAAGAAAGGAAATCATAAAGGAGATACGTAAATCTTGGATCATCTACCGAAGTATACAGGGGCGGATCTGGGAATTTTGAAAAGGGGGGGGCCGCCTTAAAATGAGGGCACTGACTGCAGAGACGCGACACGCCGCTGAGAGGGGGGTGTAGGGGCCCAAGAAAATTATCCGTCATTTCCTTGCATCTGTAGCCATTCCAAGAGCTATTTCGGTGATATGTTCGTCTAAGTAAACGTTCGGAAATCACTGAAAATAGCCTTAAAATCGAGCAAAAAAGCCAGTTGAACATGCGACTCGAAAATTGTCAAGGCGAGCAAGGCATTATGATGGGGAAAAAAATGAATTTATTCCCTAGCCACTTCACTATTTAAGCTTTGTAACTTGTACTGTCCACACATGAAACGGTGCTACATCAAGTTGCACTCATACGCGTCGGTGGTGGACATGTGTGTATACGCCGCCGATTCCACAAGATGTCTGTCTATAGTCACTCTATAGGATTAGGGTACCGTCAGCTAAACAACAAGAAATCGTTTGAAAGTGGAAGCATTAATTAGACCAGACTGGTGTGTTTGAGTCGATGGTTTGAGTCATTTGGGATCCCTGCAACGGGTTGGGAATGGACATATTTGGGTCTGAGAAAAGGCACTTTCAGCAGTAAAAAAGGGCACTGTCAAAAATAGGGGGGGGGCCCGCGCCCCCCCCCCCTTGAATCCGCCTCTGGTATAGGTGCTTAAGTTTGGATTTCTTGTGCGCTTACACTCAAGTAGATTTCTCGTATTCAAACAATCAAAGAATTTATTCATGTGTTTAATAAATTCAACAGTACCTAAATCAATATGAGCTCTAGTCATTTTATGGGCATGTGAATACAAATTAGTCTCAATAAACTCTTCATATAGGCGAACATTATGCATCCAGCTGATGTCTTTTCCAGCATTCCAGAGTTGTCTCTTTTTGTTGTGGGAATGAGAGTTCGAAAAGCAGTTTCATACTGTTTTTAATAGATGTGGCACATCAGAAATGAAATAAATTTTCCTTTTAGGAAATGAAAATGGATTCCATGTCCAAAAACAGTCCTCTTCTACACCCATGTTGTGCAATTAAAAAAATCTTTGATTAGCTGAAGCACCGTCACACGTTATAAGTACGGGTTTTAGCTGTGATGCCTTTTGTGGGGAAACAGGCTATCGGATATTTTAAATTTGAGGTAATGCCTCTTACCATAATAACGAGCATTGATGTTGTTATGGTGGGCTTAGTGTCATCTAAAATATGCTCTAAGTTAATTAATTCATTGCTGGTTTCATTAAGATCAACAAAACCAACAAGTTCGCTGCTGTTTTTATCATACACTAAACCCTTTGAAACTTTAACTTCATCTTGGAGTATTCCAACATACGACATATGCTTTTCATCATACATTCCCAATTCTCTTGCCTCCTAGATAAGATGATATGTGAAATCACTGTTAAAGCCAGTTTTATTGGGAAGTATATGACTATAATCAAACAATGTCCTATCATTTGGAAGAGCTACAAAACCAGTATTTCTGACTGCATCTTATGATTTCCTACTCTTGCTCTTCATGTACAGACACCATTTGATTATCATTGGGTGCCAATGCATACTGGTCTTCTTGTTTAATTTAGCATACTGGCATTGCTGCCCCCAGAAGACCCGCTGTAGTGAATTTCTGTCTGGAAAACTGTTTTCCACATCAAATTGATGGTTCTCTAATAAACTTAACAGTTCAGTAATATTTGTATCATTCAATTTAACCCCCTTGTTCTTTATTTTATCAAAAATAGCTTTTCTTAACTTATCATTTTCTACTTTTAATTTCTCTGATCTTCCTTTTAAACTATCAACTTTCATAATCAATTCTGATTTTGACATATCTGTATGTTTTTTTCTAGAGGAACCATTTAATGTTTTGTCAACAGCCATTTTTTTTTCCATGCTTTGTTTTGCGGAGAGTTGATCTGTATATTAAACATTTTTTGCATCTTAATCCACTTGACACATTAAAATTCACATTGGACAGACCGAACAGTTGATGTATATTTTATATCACCTTCAAAGGCTCCCATGTCACACTCACGATATGCTGACGTGGATGTCATATTAAAGGGCAAAATGTCAATAAGATCACTTTCATAATTGCCCATACAAACATTCCACTGTTCAAGTTTCCGGAAAAGTTTAGCAATGTCATCAACAGTTTTATAAATATGGGGCAATCCAATCCAAAAAGTACTTTCCTTTGACAAGTCCCTTCGATGGATTTGGACAGTGACATTTAAGGACATGTCAAGTATTACACAGGCCTTGATAGATATGGTGCTGCCATTATAAAAACTCACAAACTTCAAAACAAAGTCA
Source organism: Patella vulgata (assembly GCF_932274485.2). Lineage (NCBI taxonomy): Eukaryota > Metazoa > Mollusca > Gastropoda > Patellidae > Patella > Patella vulgata. The sequence goes on from NC_065882.2 coordinate 33,614,503, forward strand.
TTCTTCATATCATGGACAAGAGTAAATTCTCCAAAATGTTCAAACTTTTGTAAATCTTGGGTAAGCTGATGAAACTGTTCAGCTCTGGATGATATTACAATATTTTCAACAAAAGCATCTTAATTTTCATTAGGGCTATATTCATAAACTCAATCTAAGATGACATAGAATGAATTTGCTCGATCTCCATCTGAATCAATAAATTCATTCTCAGGTCTTATTACTGTCCCATCATCAAATGTCGAACAAAAACCTTTCATAGCTTCAGGCCAACTTTCAATAAGTCTGAAAAAAAAATTAAATCATTAATCTACAAACCATCTAAATATTAAACTACAATCACATATCAGTATGTTTATTTTAAAATAATATTTCATAATCTAACTATAACTGGTTCAGAATGATTTATGCATGTTGCAGTAATCGTGTACATGCAGTTTGTACAGGAAATTTGAAATATATGTGACAATTTGTGCATTTAGATCTGCGGGTTTGGTAGTTAGCCTACTCTGTATTATTTTGCATTGGTGTTGGTTTGTTGCATGGGTGTTCTTCATGATCAGGACTTAAAGTTTGATCTTTCTTCCTGTAATGATATTTTTGTTTACGAGCTAAGCAAGACTTTTTCCTTCTAGGCACGATCTAGAAAAAAAAATAAAAGATAAATAACAATGCAAATAAAAATAAGATTATTTTAAACAAAATTTCTCATTTTTATAATTTAAACTTAAAGAAACTGGGACAAATGTAGGGTATTTGGGTGCAATCAAATACAGGTTCATTTATCATTCATGTACCAGTAGCCTACTGGAATTCATCAATATACAAAATAATTTTTAATCAGGTTAATATTTTTTCAGAATTAATAATTTTGCTCAGTTGCAGAGATAAGATATTGAAGTTTATGGAGAAAGGGATCAGTAATTCCAAAATATTTATTTTCATTCATTGAAAGCAAAAATAAAATCACTATGTCTGTTGTCGAAAGTGTTAATTTTCGTTGTTTTTTGGACGTAATTAATTATATTTCACTTTCATAAAAATCAATATTTTTTTTTTCCAATGCACCCCTTAGAATTACCTGTATAATATTTATATCAGAAAAATATGAAATAATTAATAGATTTTGATTGAAAGCAGCAATCCTGACGTGTGTTTTCAATTGTTCATAAAACAACAAACAATGGCGAGTTCTTTGTTTCAATACTTTGAAGATGGTAATTACAAAGTTGTTTACAAATAAAATGTACACACATGCAAGGGAAAGTATAGTTAATAACTTACCTTGTCAAGCAAAAGTTTGTTTTAGTAGTTTTTGGTAGATTCAGGACACACAATTGAACGATGAAAAAGAGTGATTTTAGGTAATTTGCGAAGACGTTGAGTAATCTTCTCTCGCGTTTTCTCGCGCCAAGTCTTGTGCGGCACTCATTTAGCGGTATTCCTTCTTGTAACCAGTCCATGTATTATAAGGTCCACGGTTTAAGTATTAAACATAAAACGTCTATATAAACATGTTTTCCTGTCCGTTATAGTAACAACAAATAGAAACTAGAATTGCGCGCAATACTGAAGGCTTTCACCGTCGCTAAGGCGTCACACGATCGCCAGATGTATGACAAAAGATTAACCCCACCACTCCCCCCACCTCCCCAAAAAACCCACATTCTAGCATAACTCAGATATTGACCCCTAAACATGCTCCAACTCGTTAAAATACGCTGTTTTCAATTTTCGATCTCTTTTTTAGGCTACCCATGACAATTACAAACATTGTACAAGGGTTTCACACAATACACTACCCAGTAGAATCTCGATTGAGCAAGTTTGAAAAAAAATCATTGGCGGCTTTTCCAAGATACATGGGTTTAAACTTGACCGAAATCGTAAATAACCTTACTTTTCAAAGTCCCATAAATTTTTTAGTTCGCAATAAAATCTTGTTGCTATAGCACCATCTCGTAGATAATCCACGTGGCTATCATACGAAATAATACTCGGTAAACAACCAATTGATACATCGCATTTGGCACACAGGCACCCATTTTTCAGAATTTTGTCAAATTTTGAATACCTTTCTTGACCACTTCCTGTGATTAGAGGATTTTCATTTATAGTTCACGGACTGGTTTGGTCTGTCGACTTCATATACCTGACGTTTCAGAAATATCGTAGGTGTCTTAGGTGTTCGTATCTTTATAACCATGGTAATTATATAACTGTTAAATTAAACAATGGATAACTCCTACCTCTTAAAATGATTTATACAATTAGTAAATGATTATTATTATCTAATGATTGTTGTTTTGTGACATATATAGTATAACCAATATATACATTACACTTTTATAATCAATATGATACTGTGCATTAGTCGTGTTTATGTTCTTATGATTTGAATTTCTTCATGCAATATTTGTAAATCGCCAGTAGGAATAAATGTCTCTTATATAGATACGTTATGCTGGCTGGAATTTGCACGGTAGGCTATAGCCTTTGGAACTGCGCTGTATCATACGGTCTGTCATTGAGTCAACTGGCTGGGTTTCGATTCGCCGGTTGAACGTGACAAGGAGTATGTCGCCTGTCTAAACTTGTGTGTTTTCTCCGGGTCCTCCGGTTTCCTCCAACTGCTAAAGACCCCTACGCACAAGCGAATTGTTGAAATAAAAAAAAAATAAATCATATGTTAGTCCCGAAATGATCTCTAAACATGCTCGTACAGCGGCGCTAGTCTTCTTTTATATAGAATTCCAACCGCCAAGGGATCTTTTACGGTCACACCAATGTGTACAAGGGACATCGGAATCGCGTTCATGTCAGCTACTCAAATATGTAACTGGTTCAAAAATTGATTGAATATTCAATGAAATATCGCCAATTTTCTGGTTTCGTGCACGTTAAAGATTTGACGTCACTAATAAGAATCTAATATTAATTACAGATAGAGTCCATGCTCAAACAACGTCATGCCTTTTATCACAGGTGCAATATTCGATACCACTAATGCAACCGATTAATAAATTGGACTTTCTTATAAACAGCGCGAGCCGTCCAGATGATTACCGGTATAAGATAATTTTGACACAGAAGCAACAATATTAATTCAAAGGCTAATTATTACACACAGCAATCAACTATTTCTGTTACAGGGTCACTAAACCCATATTTTGGAAAGAAGAAAACACTCATAGTTGAAATAATTTCAGTTCAAATATCATCACTGATAAAAGCACTCTTGAATAGACTCTATACGTTGACAAAACGTACAGATTGTATCCCCCACTTATGTTTCGCTTAACAATGAAAGGTTCCGTTTTCAATTTTCGATCCCTTTGTTCTGCTACTCCTGAAATTTGGGACTATTGTAAAATCGTTTTATGTATAACCCTACCGAAAGGCCTCTCTGTAGAAGAAGTTCCAAAAAAAGAATTATGTTGACATTTCGAGAAATAGGCCTCTAAAAATGCTCCAAATCGTAAATATAAAACGTTTTCGATTTTCGATCTCTTTTTTCGGCTACCCCTGACATTTCGAAAAATGATACAGTGGTTTCACAAAACAGAGTACCCATTAGCCTCTCGATTGAGAAAGTTTTTAAAAAATTGTTGGGAGACTTTCCGAGAAACATGCGTCCAAAGTTGCTCGAAATCGTAAAAAACGTTACTTTTCAAAATCACATAACTTTTTAAATTTTTGATAGAAACATCCGATAGACATTTCAATTGGCTTTTAAACGATATAAAACTTTAACTAATCGACAAGAACACAATTGATACATCGCATTTTCCGCACAGGCACCCATTTTTCACAATTTTGTCAAAGTTTGGATACCTTTCTTGACTACTTCCGGTGATTAGGGGATTTTCATTTATAGTTCATGGACTGGTCTGGTCCTTCGACTTCATATTCCTGAAGTTTCAGAAAAATCGTTGGAGCCGTTTTAAAAAAATAAGAACTCTACGATTTGACCAAAATGCGAAAAAAGTGAAAAATCAAAGTCAACATTTCAGAACAAAACTTATATTGTTGGAATCGGATTGATGTCAGCTATCCAAAAATATAACTGAAATTTCAAATTTTCCCAAAAATAAAAAATTTAGAAAATTTTCCATTTTTCACCAAAAAAATGAGAGCTACAAAGTTTCTAATTTCCACAGTTTTGAACTGCTTTTTGCTCAGAAATGTCTCCAGCTATCCAAAAATGTAAATATCTGAGGAATCCATTGAGAATTAAGAGAATAATGGCCGATTTTCAAATTTGGAAATAGCTTTAAGTAGTAGCTGCACACCACTTTCCCAACAGAAAATCAAACTTCAAACCTCTATCTCTTATAGTTGCTGAGATCTAGCTTCCCCCAATAAAAAAAAAAGAATAACTAGACTTGCTTGCAAGACTGAAGGCTTTCACCGTGCCAAGGCGTCACACGATCGCCAGATGCATGACAAAAGACTTTCCTCACCACCCCCCCCCACACCCCACCCCCCCAAAAAAACAACCCAATACACTAACATAACTCAGATATTGACACGTTCTTTGTATTCGCATTGCGATAGAGAAGGTAATTGAAAAATAGAGTTGAACAATTCACATCATGATAATCCTAGATCGGTAGAATCGAACAGAAGCCGCCAATCCAAATATGTAAGCGAAAACTCAAAATTCCAAGAAATAACAATTTTAGTAAATTTTCAAATTTGGAAGAAAAAATGAGAACGACATGGTATTTCAATTCGGCCGTTATCGCATCCGCAATATCCCAAGCTGTACTAACGTATAACTTTTTCGAAAATCGGTTGGGAATTCACATAATTAAGGGCCGGTTTTCAATTTTCGTGCACGTTAAAGATTTACACAACTTACGGTCTGTCCACAACTTTCGCAATAGTTATAAGTAATAATTGTTAAAAACAAGGGAAAAATCAATATTCAGAACACTATCTGTTAGTTTCAGAGATCTACACGAATTGTAAATGGAATAAAAAAAACAACAAAAAACAGTTTTCCGAATGGTACAAAAACAGTCTTTTAGTCTCAGATAACAAATAAAACCCAAAATCATAATTATCAACCTCAACTTTCCTTTATACTAAGAAAGGGGCGACTTTCTTATAAATAACTGCAGCAGGGAGCTTTATTTTAAATGGTATAAAGAGATGACGTCATGTACACCAAAAAACAGGGATATTAATTTCAGGAGCAACTGTTTTTTACTGATATGAAATATTTTCACTCTAGAAGCACCAGTGCCAGATATTGGTTAACAGTGGAACACCCTTAGTTCAAATATTGTCACTTAGAAAAATAGCTCTCCATATTATACGTATGCAGAACGTTCCGATTATGACCCTATCGGACTTTTGTCGATATACAGTGCCATTTGTTTGGCCACTCTTGATACTTTTGACCGTTGTACGGTGGTTTCATATCCCGGGGGGCGGGGGGGGGGGGTAACACGCGCGCTCTGTATCATAAAGTCTGTCATTGAGTCGACTGGCGTGGTTTCGAATCCCCGGTTGTACGTGACAAGGAGTAGGGTCGCCTGTCCAACCTCGTGGGTTTTCTCCAGGTCCTCCGGTTTCCTCCCACCAACAAAGACCCCTACGTGCAAGGGAATTATTGAAATAAAATTAAACCATATGTTAGTCCCGAAATGACCTAGTTTATGTCAAGTGGACGTTAAACCCCATTTCTCCCTCTCTCTCTCTAATTGTTCATACCTTTCTAACCAGGGTGGGGGGTTGGATGGCTGAGTGGTTAGCGTGAGCGCGTTGTATCATAAAGTCTGTCATTGAGTCGACTGGCGTGGTTTCGAATCCCCGGTTGTACGTGACAAGGAGTAGGGTCGCCTGTCCAACCTCGTGGGTTTTTCTCGGGGTCCTCCGGTTTCCTCCCACTGCTAAAGACCCCTACGTGGAAGCGAATTATAGAAATAAAATTAAACCATATGTTAGTCCCGAAATGACCTAGTTTGTGTCGAGTGGACGTTAAACCCCATTTCTCTCTCTCTCTCTCTAACCAGGGTAATTATATAACTGTTAAATTAAACAATGGATAACTCCTACCTCTTAAATGATTTATATAATTAGTAAATAATTATACTATTCAAAAAAAGTAGGGGATATTTGATTTTTAAGTGTTATTAAAGTCACCTAATGAAACTGACGAAGAAACAAATGACAAAATGAAATGAAGTTCACATTCATCGATTTATTCCAAATGATCGTTAGACTAAGTAAGGCACAGACTGACCATTATAAGGGTAAAATGATACCCGGGGTCAAACAGCAAAGTTACCACAGCATCACAACCAAGTCAGTAACGGGTAAATCCTCCTCTGTTTGCCAAACAAGCATTGATCCGACGTGGCATACTCCTAATGAGACGTCTAAGGTCATTTTGGTCCAGATTGTCCCATTCCTGTTGCAACGCAGCAGCAAGTTCTTGGACATTGGCAGGACGTTGTTGACGTTGACGTAACCTCTGTCCAAGCATGTCCCAGACATGCTTGATGGGGGAGAGGTCGGGACTCAGTGCTGGCCAAGGTAATGTGGTGATGTTCTGTTGTTGGAGGTAACCTGTAACGATCCTGGCCCTGTGACATCTTGCGTTGTCATCCTGGAAGATGAAACGGCGGCCATGACGTCGTGCGAACGGCACAACATGGACTGCCAAGATGTTGTCCCGATAGTACTGGCCTGTAACATGCCCTGCAACAACATGTAAAGCCGTTCTTCCAGCAACAGTGATGCCTCCCCACACCATAACAGAACCACCCCCAAATCGATCATGTCTGATGACGTTAACGTCTTGGAAGCGCTCGTTTCGACGACGCCACACCCTCCTACGTCTGTCCAAAAAATCAACAGTGAACCTTGACTCATCTGAAAACATCACATTGCTCCAGGATCGATTATCCCAGTGTTGACGATCCCTACACCAACGACGTCTTGCCTGAATGTGGTGATCTCTCAAACAAGGGATCACGCGAGGACGTCGGGCGCGAAGGTGACCCCTATGCAGTCGATTCCGAATCGTCTGGCCACTCCCTCTCACACCAGTGTCTGTTTGAAGACGAGCGCTGATCTGATTTGCTGTGATGACACGATTTCTCAAGGCCAAGGTACGGATAAATCGATCCTGGGCTTGAGTTGTCGCCCTTGGTCGACCTGAGCGTGGTCTGTCCTGTACAGATTGTGTATCACGGTATCTGGACCATAGCCTGCTTATGACAGACTGAGAAACATTCATCGTCCGCGCCACAACCGCCTGTGTTGTGCCGATCTGTAGCATGCCAAGGGCACGTAACCTTTCATTTTGGGTAAGCCGACGCATATCAAAATTTGTTTTCTGGTCACTAAAACAATTAAACTGATGTTTCCACCCTGGAATTCAATGCCACAATGACTGTAACATTCAAAGTCAGAGTCGTGCAAATCTTGGGTTGGACCCCCATGATGATCCCAAGCATCACCTGCATTCCATGCGGTAGCTATTGGTGCGTTTGGGCGTCACATGTAACTGGAAATGTTTCTTCTGTTAGGTTCTATAGTGACTTTTTTCGTAGTCATTTGCATATTTTAGTATTATGCCCCCAAAATCAAATATCCCCTACTTTTTTTGAATAGTATATTATTATCTAATGATTGTTGTTTGGTGACATATATAGTATAACCAATATATACATTATACTTTTATAATCAATATGATACTGTGCATTAGTCGTGTTTATGTTCTTATGATTTAAATTTCTTCATGCAATATTTGTAAATCGCCAGTAGGAATAAATGTTTCTTATATAGATACATTATGCTGGCTGGAATTTGCACGGTAGGCTACAGCCTTTGGTACTGCGCTGTATCATACTGTCTGTCATTGGGTCAACTGGCTAGGTTTCGATTCCCCGGTTGAACGTGACAAGCCTGTCCAACCCGGTGGGTAATCCCCAGTTTCCTCCAACTGCTAAAGACCCCTACGCGCAAGCGAATTATTGAAATAAAAAAAAGTAAACCATATGTTAGTCTCGAAATGATCTCTAAACATGCTCGTACAGCGGCGCTAGTCTTCTTTTATATAGAATTCCAACCGCCAAGGGATCTTTTACGGTCACACCAATGTGTACACGAGACTTCGGAATCGCGTTCATGTCAGCTACTCAAATATGTAACTGGTTCAAAAATTGATTGAATATTCAATGAAATATCGCCAATTTTCTGGTTTCGTGCACGTTAAAGATTTGACGTCACTAATTAAAATTTAGTATTAATTACAGATAGAGTCCATGCTCAAACAACGTCATGCCTTTTATCACAGGTGCAATATTCGATACCACTGTACGATACTATTGCAACCGATTAATAAATTGGACTTTCTTATAAACAGCGCGAGCCGTCGATTTCTGTCCAGATGATTACCGGTATAAGATAATTTTGACACAGAAGCAACAATATTAATTCAAAGGCTAATTATTACACACAGCAATCAACTATTTCTGTTACAGGGTCACTAAACCCATATTTTGGAAAGAAGAAAACACACATAGTTGAAATAATTTCAGTTCAAATATCATCACTCTTGAATAGGCTCTATACGTTGACAAAACGTACAGATTGTATCCCCCACTTATGTTTCGCTTAACAATGAAAGGTGCTGTGTTCAATTTTCGGTCCCTTTGTTCTGCTACTCCTGAAATTTGGGACTATTGTACAATCGTTTTATGTATAACACTACCGATAGGCCTCTCTGTAGAAGAAGTTCCAAAAAAGAATTATGTTGACTTTTCGAGAAATAGGCCTCTAAAAATGCTCCAAATCGTAAAAATACAACGTTTTCAATTTTCGATCTCTTTTTTCGGCTACCCCTGACATTTCAAAAAATGATACAGTGGTTTCACAAAACAGAGTACCCATTAGCCTCTCGATTGAGAAAGTTTTTAAAAAATCGTTGGGAGACTTTCCGAGAAACATGCGTCCAAAGTTGCTCGACTGAGAAAGTTTTTTAAAAAATCGTTGGGAGGCTTTCCGAGAAACATGCGTCCAAAATTGTTCGAAATCGTAAAAAACGTTACTTTTCAAAGTCACATAACTTTTTAAATTTTTGATAGAAACATGCCGCTTTAGTACCATCCGATAGACAATTCAATTGGCTATTAAACGATATAAAACTTTAACTAATCGACAAGAACACAATTGATACATCGCATATTCCGCACAGGCACCCATTTTTCACAATTTTGTCAAAGTTTTGATACCTTTCTTGACTACTTCCGGTGATTAGAGGATTTTCATTTATAGTTCATGTTCATGAATACAGCAACCTGTTTTTGCAAAATAAATTCAACCCAATACGCATAAAGACTGAACCAGTTGCATTGACAGAAAAGTGATGTTGCAAATTTTTACAGTGATCTTATTTTATCTATACTGTCAATTTAAAGCTATTTCAATTCCCGAAAAAATAATTAAATAGATAATGATCGATGTCTGAAGACTGGCGCATGTTGGAAGAGACCAAAAAGTAATGGGATTTAGAGCATTTAATTTTGTTGGCTTGAAGGCAAAAGCTTATTTTTGACAATTTTACCAAAATGACGTCATGTCGGCTCCATGTCATTAAAGCTTCTTGCAACTACTCAGCGAAGTGTGATATCAGAGCTCATCCGGAAGAAAAATTGATTTTTTTTTTTAATTTATCAATTTTTCCAAAATTTCGCGAGCTGAAAACTGAGATTACCTTAAAAGCAACCCATTGAAAAAAAATAAATAATCACTATATTATAAAAATTGCAGCAGTACAGTAGATTAAATCGGGTCTCCCTAATGCGCTAAAACTAGTACTTACAAATATACACGTCATCACACTTTAGCCGAAATTTGTTACGGAAAACATTATTTTTTAAATAATGAAACTAATGAATTATCTCATGAAACCTAACACTTGACGAAAATGACATCATTAAAGCTTCTTGCAATACTCGGCGAAGTGCAAGATCATTTATTGATTTTTTCCGAAATTACGGGCTCAAAACCGTTTCAGTCTTCATGCGCAGTGGGTTGAATTTATTTTGCAAAAACAGGTTGGTGTATTCACGCACCAGGTCGATTATGCGCTTTGCGACTTCTGACGATCATGTGAAATCTAATTGGGAATTTTACCGTTTCATTTCTGTTTCATCTTCCCCAAAATCTCAAATTCGGGTGTACACATCAAAGTGTGATGTCGGTTCTCAAAGCAGAATAATACTGTTATATTTTGGAATAGTTTCTAGTTTTAGTTACTATAACGGACAGGAAAACGTGTTTATATGGACGTTTTATGCTTAATATTTAAACTGTTGTCCCTCTATAATTTAACGGGGGCCTTAATGCATATATTTATATACAGCTGGTCTCCTTAAGGTGGGCACATTAAAGTGTGATTTCAATTTCTAAAGCACAAAAATACTGCTATATTTTGAAATAGTTACTATTTTTTATTACTTTAACGGACAGGTAAACGTGTTGATATGGACGTCTAACTTTCTCATACCACAAAGTCTTGCTTAGCACCTCTGTCGATCGCAGGAGCCCGGCTTCGTAGACCATGATGAATTTTTTTCTGGAAATCATTTCTGCATCCCCTAAACCTTACCGGACCGTACGAGCAACTTTAATTTCGCACTTTATTCGGGATTCAACAATGTCGAATAATGAGCCAACAGGTTATTCCGGATTTATTCAATAAAACAAACCGACCTACCTTGCATAAGAAATATACTATTCAAAAAAAGTAGGGGATATTTGATTTTGGGGGCATAATACTAAAATATGCAAATGACTACGAAAAAAGTCACTATAGAACCTAACAGAAGAAACATTTCCAGTTACATGTGACGCCCAAACGCACCAATAGCTACCGCATGGAATGCAGGTGATGCTTGGGATCATAATGGGGGTCCAACCCAAGATTTGCACGACTCTGACTTTGAATGTTACAGTCATTGTGGCATTGAATTCCAGGGTGGAAACATCAGTTTAATTGTTTTAGTGACCAGAAAACAAATTTTGATATGCGTCGGCTTACCCAAAATGAAAGGTTACGTGCCCTTGGCATGCTACAGATCGGCACAACACAGGCGGTTGTGGCGCGGACGATGAATGTTTCTCAGTCTGTCATAAGCAGGCTATGGTCCAGATACCGTGATACACAATCTGTACAGGACAGACCACGCTCAGGTCGACCAAGGGCGACAACTCAAGCCCAGGATCGATTTATCCGTACCTTGGCCTTGAGAAATCGGGTCATCACAGCAAATCAGATCAGCGCTCGTCTTCAAACAGACACTGGTGTGAGAGTGAGTGGCCAGACGATTCGGAATCGACTGCATAGGGGTCACCTTCGCGCCCGACGTCCTCGCGTGATCCCTTGTTTAGGAGATCATCACATTCAGGCAAGACGTCGTTGGTGTAGGGATCGTCAACATTGGGATAATCGACGCTGTAGCAATGTGATGTTTTCAGATGAGTCAAGGTTCACTGTTGATTTTTTGGACAGACGTTAACGTCATCAGACATGATCGATTTGGGGGTGGTTCTGTTATGGTGTGGGCTTTACATGTTGTTGCAGGGCGTGTTACAGGCCAGTACTACCGGGACAACATCTTGGCAGTCCATGTTGTGCCGTTCGCACGACGTCATGGCCGCCGTTTCATCTTCCAGGATGACAACGCAAGATGTCACAGGGCCAGGATCGTTACAGGTTACCTCCAACAACAGAACATCACCACATTACCTTGGCCAGCACTGAGTCCCGACCTCTCCCCCATCGAGCATGTCTGGGACATGCTTGGACAGAGGTTACGTCAACGTCAACAACGTCCTGCCAATGTCCAAGAACTTGCTGCTGCGTTGCAACAGGAATGGGACAATCTGGACCAAAATGACCTTAGACGTCTCATTAGGAGTATGCCACGTCGGATCAATGCTTGTTTGGCAAACAGAGGAGGATTTACCCGTTACTGACTTGGTTGTGATGCTGTGGTAACTTTGCTGTTTGACCCCGGGTATCATTTTACCCTTATAATGGTCAGTCTGTGCCTTACTTAGTCTAACGATCATTTGGAATAAATCGATGAATGTGAACTTCATTTCATTTTGTCATTTGTTTCTTCGTCAGTTTCATTAGGTGACTTTAATAACACTTAAAAATCAAATATCCCCTACTTTTTTTGAATAGTATATAATAAAATGAGGTTTAACATCCTACTGTTTTGTTCCGACTCGGCATACGCCATACAGTGTGCTATGAGGGAGAATTTACCCGGGCAGCGACACTATGACCTACTCTTATATCGAATTCCAATTGCCAAGGCATCTTTTACGTGCATGCCAATGTATACACGAACCCTCGTTTTTTCATCTCATCCGAAAACACTAGACAGCTGTTTTTGTCAGGCCCTGCATCACTGACATGGGGAAACCAGGTCCGAAAATCCTGATAAACATTATCGTCCAATGCAGGGATAGAACACGCGACCTCCACCTTACCCACAACTTACCCACTTAGCCACCGTGGCTCCCACCTTGCATAAGAGCATTTCCATTGTTGGGTTGGTTTCGTATTGAAGATTCAACTTTCACAACATTATAGCTTGAAGAGGATACATCTAGTGCAAGAACCACACTCGTTTTTTTATTTAAATAAAATAATTGCAATATTCTTCTTACATAAGCGGATTGCTTTGATTTTCAATGGATTGAGTTTGGGTTGAAAGGTCGCATAATTTCTCAATAATTAATTAAGCCTCTGATATAGCGTTGTTTGCATAATATTATTATAACACAGTAATTTAACACATTAATCATTCATTTCATTTAATTAGATATGAAATGTGTTAGGTGTATTGGACCTATGGTGGGTGTTTGTACACGATCCATTTACTGATTACACTATTTTGCATATACTATTTTTAAGGACTTTGAATTTTGTCTGATTGCCTGGATTGTTCGGAGAGAGAGAGAGAGAGAGAGAGATAGTTGATAAATACGCATGTTCATAATTTCTTGATATAAAGGATTTGTCAAACACAGGCGTTAAGTTTAGCCTCTAAAAATGGATAGACGGGCTGGCGACAATACGACTGCATTTTAGTGTGTAAAATCATAAACTTTTTTTGAAATATAAATTACTAATTTTAAGGCGCGAAAGCTGCAAGCAAAAAACTAAATGCGAAATAATTTCTGGTATATGGAATGTTTTGAATGACAAACGAATGACTCCTGGGCCCTGTTTCACGAAATTTAAACTAAAGATAAAATCAAGATTTTAGTAGATACTTCAATTTTGATTGGCTAAGCACTAAAATCAATCTAATATTATTCAATCAAATTACTAAAATTTGGATGTGGGAAAAAATGTTCTTACTTTTTTTTAAACATAAGTTGGCAAGGTTATTATATACGTAAGTAGCATGGCGTGACGTGTGCAATTTCGGTGCAAGGATTAAGTATTTACGATTTTTCCTTCTCTTTTGGCATTGTTTGTTTACCTCATTAATTCATTATTCTGAGACCGACTGCAGTGACCACTTATTTTGACTATTTTCTTCCCACGGGGAAACATTTCTTAGACCAACATGGCAACATACGCACAACAGAATAAGTGTGAAAAACATTTTTCCAACTCACCAAAGTAAGTTCTGAGAAAAATCAAGTTAAAGATTTGATATGTTTCAAAACAAAATCCCATAGCAACCAAGCCATTTATTTGCTGGTGCTGAAGACGAAAATTGTAGTAAAAATTTGATCCGACAATTTCCGCCATCTTTTTTTTTGAAAATGGACGCCAAAATGACAGATTTTCGAGTTTTCATAAGTTATGTGTTTATTAATGTCATTGAATTGCAGTATAAGAGTAAATCCGATAATACCTGCCATTTTGTTTTTCATAATGGCGACCGAAATGATAATCGTAGTAGTAAAATTAATCCGACAATATCAACCATTTTGTTTTAACAAAATTGCGACCAAAATGACAATTCTGTTGTTTTTTATCACCGTATATTTGTAATCGGCTGGTGCAATGTCATTTTATATGTTTTATTAGGCACAAAGGTTGTAGCATCAGGGATCGACTGGACTGTATCCTCCATCTTGTTTTTTCAAAATGGCCACCAAAATGGCAATTATTGGAGTTCTTATACTTGGTACCCGTGTAATACATCATTTTAGAGGTTTTCGGGGGCGCTGAATACGAAAAACATGGTTTTGGGTCGATGCAACGAATATTTATCATTTTACATATTCGATGATTTTATGGTCACCCATCAGTTATGGTCACACCTTGCAGGGTAGGGTATACCAATGAAACGACGGTATTCAACACCTTATGCTGTCAAGTACAGTAGAATCTGCATTAAGCAGCCACCCAAGGGAATTTTCACGACTGACCGCTTAACGGGAGTGGCCTCTTATTAAAATCTCAGTGCTTTTTGTGCTGACATAAATTAAATATTACGCTTGGATGCATTGGAAGCGGTAAATTTGACCGTCGCTGAATCTTGCGCCGAACGAAAATTCTTTAATCAAATCTCGGACATAACTTAACGGGAGTGGCCTCGTAATAAAATCTTGGTGCTTTTTGTGCTGACATAAATTAAATATTACGCTTGAATGCATTGGAAGCGGTAATTTTGACCGTCGCTGAACCTTGCGCCGAACGTAAATTCTTTACTCAAATCTCGTACATAACTTCTGTATACTTGTCATTTTGTACCAACCTTCGATACTACTGTCTACCATTGTGATGCATTCGATAATATTTATCCATTTTTGTGAAGAAAATCGATGAATTAATTTTATTTTATCAAAAAAGCACATGAACAAAAAAACATCGCTAATTTTATCTCCTATTTACATAGGATGTAACTCTGTATGTAACATTATAGGAGGCGCTAAAACGTCTGTTTAACAATAAAAATACTAGATGATCGTGACAAAACCTGGTACTTTCATTTTATTCAATCAGTATCAAATAATGTGTGGTTACGCGTGAAAACAATGATCAGGTTAGTTGTTTAATAAAACAAAAGATTAATTAATAGATAATCCCGGGTTGATTGTTATTTTTACATTTCTTTTTACTTGATCAGTGGGGGTCCAGTTAATTAACTACTCCTCACGGGATTAGCGGGGGTGTTACAAAGAGCGACAAGATGGTATCATTCAACAATGGCCGTTGAGTGAGCGATGTTTTGTTGAATTTATTAGTAAAATAGTGACCGCTGGCTGCGTTAGAGGAGTGACCGTTGAATAAAGAGATGAAACAACAGAATTTTTACGGGGGGAATTTATCGTGACCGCTTACAAGGAGATGTCGCTGAACAGGAGTGGCTGCTCATACAGATTCTACTGTATAAGAAAAGAGAACATTTTTCAAAAGACAACAGCATGCTAAAAACTCTCATAAATTTAATAACAGATTATAATAATAATTAAAAGAGAAAGTACTAATGATCAAAGATCCCGTATTAATAGGGTTTGACTATTGTTTACAGCTTAATTAATTGGGTGCTGATTGATCTACTGTTTTGACTGCCAAGTTCTAATTAAAAGAGATGGTACTAGGCCTTATGATCAAAGATACGGTATTAACATGGTTTGACTATACACCTTAATTGAAACTAGTTTCATTGTATATACTATGGAGTTTTCGTATGGCACGGTTACGATGCCAGTGTATAGATAGTGTTGTATAATAACCCTGTCACCCTTAATTGGAGTTATCTCCCGGATTCTCATCCGGGGAAGTGGAAGCGAATAAAGAGTGGTTCTATTGTTCTTGTGTTCATGTCAATGCTTAGCCTTATCTAGCCTGGGGTATTCAAGTAGATACGGTCACAAAAGTATCGAACAGATAGCTGTAAACAAACGCTATTTACAGTGGATATAATTGCATTACGAGAATTTAATTTATTAATCCATCGGGCATGGGCGACTGTTTAACGTTCGAGAATGGAAAAGGGCGAGCTCTCAGTTGCAAATGAATTGAATGTACTGACATTTGCAGTTTTTAGAAAAGGCAAGTTAAAGGTGTCGGCATGTTCTAAAACAATATCACACAGCAACCAATGCCATTAAATCTTTCGTTATTTTGTTGTTTAATATTAATATTTTCTTCTTTAGGTTTTCACATTTCCTATGATAGTGTTATAATTTAGAACAGTGTATACATTAGTAGTCTAAGTTTGTATATTATAACTTAATCAGGTAATCTCATTAATTATTTAGCACCTTGGTGCCAGTGGTCAGAAGATTAAGGATGTTGATTGGGGAATCCAGTTTAGTAGCCTATCTTAATCATCAAAGAAGCCGCCACAGCTGCACGCCTGAATTAAGATTTTGCGTGTACAATAAGTCTATTGTTATTTTAAGCCTCAGGTACCGTAACGGTATCAAAATATGAGTTCATAATAGAATAGAAATTTCAATTTCATTAGCATGAAATGCTTACGTTCGTTTTGGAAGCGGTGTAATTAAAACAATGGCAGATTATTTTTCGCACTCGATAATCGTCGCGTTTCGACTCCTTGGTCGTTCTCATTTTCCCGACCCATGGTGATAATAGAATTTTAAACAATAATAATATCCAATATACATTCTTAACTTTGCATGCCGTATGAAAGACAGTAAACGGAATTCACCTATCAATAAAATTTTATTCGGAAAGAAAATTATTGGCTATTTTGTTTATTTCCTTTTAAGGACTATAAATTATTTTCTAACAGACCAAACGAAACATTAAATCATCGCCGCTTTGATTAGTTATTCGGAGTAAATAATGAATTGTCGGCGGCCTTATCATTGTTAATTATCAATCAACTAATCATTAATCCGTGAGAAGTGATTACGTATTAGTATTACTCAATGACACGAACGGCTTGTTGATTGATTTACAATGTTTTGATTATCACTCAACGGCTATCTATATACGACCCGATTCAGAATTAAGTTGTCCGAGGATCTTTTTATTTTGTGTTTTTAACAAATTTCAATTGTAAATAATTTAATGAAATCAACCTGTCCATAATATCATATTCATTGAATTGGACGTTAAATCTTTAATAAACAACAACAACAGTTGTTTTCTGCCACTTCTCAGTGTGAATTGCATGTAGACACCCCATAACATTGCCCAAATCTAATTTCTATCGTCTGCTTGAGCCTCGATGCGGCCACGGAACCACAATGCTTTGCACGCGTTGTCTGGGCCAATCAGCAAACGAGTTGTGTTGGAAGCATGGCAACTAGCGGAGTTTGTTTACATTTTTAGGGGTTTTAAAACTCTTTTGTATTCCTTCAAAATGAATTCATCGGCAATATTTTGGTCATATTTATAGAGATTCTCCGCTTTACAACGATGCCATGCATTTTGCAAGAGGATTGACAGGTCGTCCCGCTGCGAGCAGAGAAAAATATCTAATTCCACTGAGAATGTTCAGAAAAATACAGATTTAAGAATACGGTACTCTTACAAAAGGTCCAAATAAAGGCGTTTTAAAATGTTTTATTGCTATTTTGATCTTTTGAGTCAATAGATAGTATATTTATTGACTCATTTTTGTGAAAATCTCAATTTCGATCAAAATCAATATTTTCGCTAATTTTGTCTCTTGTGCAAAATTAATTTTCCCGCATTCCGACTCATATTGATGCGGCGAGTCACATATTTTATTTGGGACTTTTCCTTTATTTGGAATTGTTTGTTTACATCATTAATTCATTTAGTCGCCGATGCATAATTTTGCGACCGACTGCACCTATTTTGTGACTGACTATTTTTTCCCTTATGGGGGGGTACCACCCCTACCCCGTCCCCACATTTACACCCCTGCCTGAACCGTAAACTTAGGTTTTTGATTAGGCATGTCCACTGCCGGTACTGAAATAGTATTATTGAATCTTATTTTATGATAAGGTTCTTACAGTGTTCGACGTTCGTCAAAAATCGACTCCGGCTGGTTACTATGTAGTAATGTTACAGCCTTCGCCTTCGTGGATATGCCCCCCCCCCCATATCAAAGTCTCTCCATTATTTATCACTATCGCCTTGATATTAGGCCTGAAATAGTCACATTCATTAGTGTGAAGTAACACTGCCTAAGTTCTGCTCAACTCTATTAGGTTGGGACCCCAACATGCTCAAGGCCCCAGTGCCCCCACCATAGTTAATTCGGCGGTGGGTAGAACAATGTTTTTTCCAAGATATGTTTTTTTTTGTTCAAATCATATTAGTTGATTTAATAGTTATTTAGATAAAGTTTCAAGAGTGTAAAATCTTCAAAACAAAGCAGTTACAGTATGCAAGGGGTGGGGGGGCACTGAAACTGTTACCATGGGTGAAACATAGGCTATTGAGGGCCCTGGTGGTGTAGCTTAAAATAATATATTTATATTATATAATTTCACAATTGTAAAATATACATTTAAGCTTTTAATAAAGCTAAATCGTCTGTGCAAGGTACAAGTTACTTATATCGAATTAATTAAATATAAAGTAAGAAATTGACAGAGTTGGCTTTCGGAAAGAAGTTTTACAGCTGGTCAAATAGGCTTCCTAACACTACAGCTATTTTCGATGAGTTTAAGTTAAGAAGATTTACTTTATACAGCCAAATATATTTTGGTCGCCCTAATGTGCATTTTAAAAAAATATATATTTGTCACTTTAATGTGTATATTATGCAGATATATGTGTGGCATATTGATAAAAAAAATGGCTGAATGTTGAAACAATTGTAGAGAATAATGAAGAGATCCAATACATATAACACATTTCATGTCTAATAAAATGAAATGAATGATTGATGTATTAAAATGCTGTGTTATTATAAAGCTATATCAGATGCTTTACTAAGTATTGGAGAACTTATGCGACCCTTCAACCCAGACTCAAAGCATTCGGCTTATTTATTAAACAGAAGAATATTATGATTGTTTATATCAATAACAGCAATAATGTTGTGAAGTTTAATCTATTTAAAATACGAAACCAACCCAATAACGGTTCAATTCTACCAATCTATGCGGCATCCTACAAGACAGTCGCCATCTTTATTTGCCGTGAACCAAATTGATGGGTCAGTTTTTAATCCGACTGAATCCAAATAGGCGCCGGGGGAGGGGGGGGCGTATCTTGCAATGGTATTTCGATCCCGTTGTCTTAATCGAATCTTAAATCTGAGTACATAATGGGGTGGTTTTAACATCTTCGGAAATATGCACTTCACGCTTCGTCACTGTTAGGATTTAAATATATATTACACAATGTCATAACTTCAGTTTAAATGAAATTGAAATATAAGCAAAACAAAACTTTATGGACATAATAATTATACACAACGTACATCAATTACAAAATGAAACAATCTTGTTTCGGCAACTTTACTACTATTGTCCTAAATATAGGACAAAATTTAATCTGCCGAATTTTAATCTTTACGCTGTGTTGCAGTGATGTTGTGTATTGTTTTCCCACATACACATATTTGATTTGTAAGTATTTCTTGGCAATCGATATAGCCTAATGAATAATGTATTACAGCATGATTTCAATTGTGTAGTTTCATTTTCTATCATGAATATAGACAAAGAGGTGTGGGTTGTAATGTGAATTCGGCACGTTATTCAGGATTCGAATAACGAGACAGCAGGTTATTGGCGATTGACGAGCACGGACTCGTCTCCTCGCTCAAAGGTCTAGGGGGCTAATGTTTGTTGGGAAGGCTAAGGCTATCTGCACGAAATTGTTCTTTGTCACCGCAATTTTCAGAATGAATCAGTCATTAACTAAAACGAGTTTTCCACGTTTATTAATTACACATAACGTTAACGACGGGCGATTTGATTTTACAATTATACAATTATATTTCCCTGCTGTTTGAGCCCGAAAGATGGAAATACATTGCCCGAAAAATGGACGGTTCTGGATTTTTTTATTGCCCCTGATTGTACAAAAAAAATTATGTTTGTTTTAAGTTGTTCTCTATCTTTTCTACAAGTCCCTTTTCATAGTTTTTGGTTCATTAAAGTGTCAATTATTATCCGATTTCCATAAAATTTTCACAAAATTTTCACCATCTGATGTCTAATGTCATTTATGATTTCATAAAAGTAATTAAAGATTTTTATCATAACCAGAAGTAATGTCATTTTGGCAAAGGTAAAAACCTAACTATCTACTAATTGTTGGGCTAAACAATCCGCCCAAAATACGCTGTCAACATAATACATACAGTGATGGGATTTCGAAATTTTAGTTGTCGGACATTTTCTTACCGAAAATAAAAGGACATAACTCTAATCGTTATTTAAGCAGGCATTTTCAAACCACAATTTAGAATCACGTGTCAACAAAATATTCAAATTCATACGTAATAAAAAAAATAGGTGTACCTCGTCATTTTTCACATTTAATTCCCGTGCGGTATTCAAATTTATGTCAATAATATTCCTACAAAATTACATGACATCGTAATACCATAGAATGAAAGCGTGCCGACCACTGCCCATCCGTACCGGTTTCAAATTCCCCCAAAATTACCGTATTTTTCGGGTCATAAGGCGAGACATTTTTCAGCGAAGTCCGGCATTTGCCTTATACTCTGTTTCGATTTATATACGGAAGGTAAAAAAATGACATCCCGAAATTTATTTGAACGTAAACCGTAGTAAACGTTGCTCTATGATACAACGAGCGAGTGACACCAACTGCTAAAAAATCCCATTCGACTCTAAGCATGCGCTCTCGTCTAAAACAATTACCGTAACTACTTACGTTATTCCAATCAAAATATTCGTCAACATTTTTTAGTGTGTTTATATATTTATTTAAAAACATAAACCCCATTCAAAATATGATCATAAACCCAACAATATGCCATCAAATTATAATCTTTTCTCCCGACATCAGACGTATTAGATTCGGCACGTTTACACCTCTTAATTCCATGTGTCTCACGAGATTTCTACTTTCATTTTGCGTGTGTGAAATAGCTTTATTTAACTCACAGACAAGTTATCGGACACAATGTATATTGATTTGGGGTGTTATATACTATTAGGATATGTGACATATATGACTAATGTCTACGGCCGACATCAAGGAGATTAAAACGTGAGACAATGAAGAAATCACAGGTTAATCACATAGATTAAGTTTATTGGATTGATATATATAGTCTGACAAAGGAGAAGCAATGACTTCTGTTCAGGATTGAATTGATGAATTGTCCGACAAAGAATTAAGTCAGTCAAAATCAAGGCAGATTAAGTGGTTAATCAATTAAGGTATGTGTATAGACCGTATAAAACGATAAATAAGTTGATCACTTAATTACCTAATCAGTCCAGCCTATTATCAATGATAATCGGGTTGAGTGGTAGTTATACACTCAGTACACTATATTAATTTTGGAATTTTGAATATTATTTACCATGTCTTGATGTCCCATTCAGCATATTCCTGGTCGGACAATTTACGACGTTTGGAAAATAGCGTCGGACATGTCCGGAATATACGGGCAAAATCCCATCACTGCATACAAACATACATGAATACAAGAAATTCCAATGAATAAAAAACTAACTATCTACTAAATGTTGGGCTAACATAATTACTAACAGATCTATATGCTAAATGATGGAGAAGGCTTACAACTAATCAGGCTATCCATGGAAAGAGCTCACAGTGACAAATATTCATGGTGGAAGGGGTGGGGGAGGGTGAAATTCCTCAATAAAATTTTTCTGGATTACTTTCTGACAACACTAAGCACCACTTTACTCTTCGACTGCGTTTGCTGGAATGTTGGAAGCACGATTAAAAAGGTGGGAAATCCTAGCTGGCTCATTTGCATAATATAATCAAGCAGTAAATAAAGGAAAATAATCTGATTGGATAAAAAACACAAATTACATTATTTACAATAATGCTTATTTGTGTTCCCCCATCCAGCAATGACTAATAAAGAATACAAAGCCCTCTTGTTGGTGTGAAAATGTCATTTATTAAAATGACGTCAGCATATATATATATAGAGATAAAAAACAAATCCGCAAAAAAAATACACCAAACAGAGACCAGTCTGAGGTACAATCACAGTCTGAGCTGTCTGGCCCAACAAAGGGATACATCATTAACACGAAAAGAGGAGCTATCGACATGGATAACACCGTAAAACTTGATAGCACAAGAGGACAAACATAAAAGATTTTGGTTTCATTGAACATTATGGGCCAAGGCTGTGCACAGCATAATAATCTCAATATAAACAACCTACAAGCTTTTTCAAATCGGAAATCGGGTAAGACTTAAGTTTTTGTTGAGACATTGAAATGCCAACCCTAAGCCAGTCTACACTGGCATACGGCAGCAACACAATACCCACACAGATTATTATAAATGCAGTTACGTATACATATATGGCATGATAATTAATATAAATTGACAAAATTGCTTAACAACACTTGTGTGGGAGAATTACTGTCCCATGCCATCAACAAACCAGCCTACACTGATCTACAATAGGCACCCCCGTATCCACACCCATCGGTGCCATGCAATGCTACTAATGAAAGCCGACACGTGCAAATTAAACTATTAAAGGGGAGTGGGGGGATAACTAATAATCACACATAGTAATCAGTGTAGTGCACTCTGGCAGGCTACACCGAGCACAGCTACTCATAAACTACTTACTAATGCCCTAATATCTTAACCTAGGTAATCTAACATATGATTGAACCGTGTTACTCTTCCAACGCCCCATGCGGCGAATGGCATCCTCCGAATAGCCGTTGAGGAACGCTGTTGTCTCGGCACCAATCCGAAAGGAATGTAATTTGTAGCGAGAGCTATCCAAACCAATAAATTCAATCAACTTGCTCAACCTAGAATTTTAAAATTTATATGACACGGCCGAACCGTCGAGCCATTGGAACACAGGACCTCTCACATGAGGAGAATTTTGAAAATAAGCCAACAGCAAGCAGGGGGCACAACTAACTGTAGATATTTGACATGAACACTGGAAGAACAATTTAGTGGGAGTAGCTGACGATTTATGTTTGTAACAATGCATGGATATTTCCACTGCTTGCAAGATGGTACCAGCAAACGAAAATTGAACATGTTGAGTTTGTATTACCCTGGTATTAGCAACGCCTGTTTTAAGTACCAACTCGCCCAAGCGAAAAAAGCCTGCAAAAGCCAAAGCAAATATGGATTTCAACAACACTTGATGAGACAATAAGGTAAAAGCTAAAGGAACCGCGTGTAATAACTGGATTAAGATCCTATGGGTTATTGGTAGTCTAGACTCGGATAGAACATGTAATTTATTGATTCCTTTTAACAAATTCTTGACCATAAATGAATTAACTGTATCGACGTAGCCTAACGACTTTTGGACAAACGCAATGACTGATACGTGAGAAGCGATAGTGCTTGGGGCAAAGCCAGATTAAAAAAGAAAAGTCAAAAAGGTAATAATAACCACTGACGGAATCGGAAACTCTGGATTTAATGAGAAAGAGGTACAAAAATCTGTAAATTTTATCCAATCTCTTAAATATGATGATTGAGAACTTGACAACAAAGCTTGTCCAATTAACATGTACGCCAATGCACTTAGATCATTAAAGTTTCTGGATGTAATATTTGAGGGGATGGATCCAACCATGGTGCCCAATCTCTTGCTTCCTGAAAAAGGAAGCGTGATAAGCAGTCAGCGACACGATTTGATTTGCCAGGTATATGTTTTGCACGTAACAAAACATTATATTTAATCACTAGGGACCGGGTATCGTCCAGACTTTACGAAAAAGGGAAAGAAACTAAGCTTATCGTCAAGAATTTAATACACGTATCCAGCTAATAGATTGCCGTTAAGAATGTGTTAAATGGCGTCAAGATTCACCCAAAAACGCCCAGTTTGTGCTACCGCGTAGATTAAGAAACACCGTTTACTTTTGACAACGATCGTCTGCTTTACGACCGTCCAGTTTCTCGGGATGTTTTTTAGAAATGAACATTACCATTTAGATTTGAAAGGGGTTTAGTTTTTAGACAAGGCATTTATTTTCCCGGACGTTGTCAAGAAATGAACAGAGTGTTTAATTATTTAAGGCGTTAAGATTTTTAGTTTTTAGACAAGGCGTTTATTTTCCCGGACGTTGTCAAGAAATGAACAAAGTGTTTAATTATTTAAGGCGTTTAGATTTTATGCCAAATTACCACTTTACTGAGAGCCGTCTAGTAACTTGCGGGTGAGTAGTATTGCAATGCGGTTTACTTTTCATGTAATTAGTTTGCCCAATGTCATCTAGAAAACTTAAGGCATTTGTTTTTGTGTGAAATATTTAATTTCTGTCTCCCAATTTTAGAAACTATGTTCAGATTTAGAATCTGAGTATAGTGTCTAAAATTCTCGAATGAATTGCATATTTGTTGAATATCGTCCATTCTTCGGTATTGCCGACATCTGTTGGGAAAAGTCGATTTACAATGAATTGACAATTGTCCGTACATTCCCTTGTTTTTATTCATTCTATACTTAATAAAAACATGGTAATGCACTGACTTTTTCTCATATTGACAGTCAATATTTTTTTTTCATTTGTCAGATATATGATAGTCAAGCCGTCTACACGAAAAATCTGGTTAAGTCATCCACGCTGCATTGGTTGACTCGTCCACGCGACTTGGTTTAATTTCGGGATGTAGAATAAGTCATCCACACAACATTGTGTAATGTTAGGGACGCAGAAATATTCATAGTCAGTATAATATGAGTGTTTGATATATGTATAATTTTCTTTACGCCAAGTGGCAGACTCGCCAATCTAGAGCGGTCGCATTTATATATAACAAACAACAAAATAAATCACTTCTTTCAATAACAATTTCATTAATACATAACGTCACTACACAGCCACTAAACGACTCACCTCTATAATCCCGACTCACCTCTATAGTCCAGGTACACTTTTTTTGCCCAGTTCATATAATTCCCATTTTATAAATATTTTATCATGAATAGTGTCCAGCGTCTTCCTTTACATACGCTTTAGCTTATTTTCCGAACACGCCAATTCTCGGAATTATTTCACTAAAATTACATCGCCTATAATCGAGCGATCCTCAATGCAAAACTTTCAACTTGTAATATAGTCCCTTTCCTGCAGGTTGGTTTCACCATAACAGAATTGCCTTGTGATATAACAGATCAAAGAATAAACTGCATGTAGTCACTTTTTCGACACCTGTTATCTTAATTAACCCAATGTTAAAAGAAAGCATGCAGTGTCCACCTTACAACAGGTTCCATTCATTTATGATTTATTTTATAATTTATTACACAGTTTTGACCACAATGTGTTTCGATTCGCATTTTGGTATTCTAAATTGATTCTTATACGGAATTCTTATATTTAGTTCCATTTTGTGTGCGGAAATTAAATCTTCAGTTCTTCAGTTTTGACCACAATGTGTTTCGATTCGCATTTTGGTATTCTAAATTGATTCTTATACGGAATTCTTATATTTAGTTCCATTTTGTGTGCAGAAATTAAATCTTCAGTTGTTCAGACTACCTGGCACCTCAATTAACCCAACGTTAAAAGAAAGCATGCAGTGTCCACCTTACAACAGATTCCATTCATTTATGATTTATTTTATAATTTATTACACAGTTTTGACCACAAAGTGTTTCAATTCGCATTTTGGTATTCTAAATTGATTCTTATACGGAATTCTTATATTTAGTTCCATTTTGTGTGTGGAAATTAAATCAACGATTAGGTTTAAAATTAATTATGATGCCGAAATAATATCAATCCAATTGTATTTTTGCGAGAGATTAGGTTGTCAATATGTAATTGTAAAATACCTTTTATTTATCCATCTAATAATTTATATTCAGATTTCATATCAAGTCAATTAAATGTTGTCTAAACATTAAAATCATAACGCCAATTAACAAACAATACGAGTATACTTTATTACAAAAACATCAGAGAAGTATTCTAAAAATCTAAAATCATAACGGCAATTAAATAACAACCCGAATATACTTCACTACAAAACCATGTGTCTGGATTAGGGGATTAATTAAACAATAGGTAGCGGCCATTCAAAGAATCTAACGACAGACATTTATGACTGTTGTATATTCCATGCGATGGTGGTGTAATTACACGTCTGTGAGCGATATGGTTTCAGACGGAACCAAGACAGGTGGCTAGAATTTGTGATATAAGGAGGCGGTCATTCAAAGAATATAATCTAAATTGTAATGACAAGCATTTATGACTGTATATTCCAAGCAACGGCATAGGCTATGGTTTCGGATGGAACAGAGACAGCTAGGACGTGGCTGGAATTTGTCATTTATAAAACAATAGCAGTAGGTCATTCAAAGAATATAATCTGATATCGCCTATTAAATTTTGAACTTTTGTGTAAATATGTTTCATATTTTGTGTTTGAAAACAATACGCGGATTAGGTTTTAAACTTGGATGTGAGGTATTCCGAATGTTAGTGTGTAAACTGATAAGTGTTATATGTGCATATAGTTTGTAGAGGAACTTTCCATGTATTTGGATATTAGATATTATAATGAACCTGCTTGTTTTGCTTTTGTTTTTTGATTAGAAATACTCGATTTTATTGGGACAAGACTAATTATAAACTAGATACGGTTTGCGGTCCTTGCCCTTTTCAATGTAGGGAAACTGTACCTACAATTGTTAGCAATTCCCCTCCTTCGGTATTTCTTAAACATTCCCAAGGGGTGGGGATACAAAAATAAATGTTGGCGAAAATAGTCCCCCAAAAACTGGGCGGTTTTTGGTGAATCTTGACGGCATTTAACACATTCTTGACAGCAATCTATTAGCTGGATACGTGTGCCAACTGGGTTTGCACCATATTACCCGGCAGGAGTAGCGACAGATCCACAAATTTATCCGTCCAAATATCCTGGCGGAGCCTATCCGATAAATGGCGAGAAATTGACATGCATGTCATAGTACCTTGGTGGTGCTGGACCGGTACAGCATCGGGAATCTGAAAAATCTCCGCCGTATCGACCGAGAAAATATTTGGTCCACTCTGGCTTGCAGTATCTGCAGCTGTTGACTGTTGGTTGGAGGTGCCTGTTTGGTCTGAAGTTGGTATAATGACAGGAGCTGCTGTGGTGGAGGCAGGAGTGCTAATAGAGGTACATGTAGGTCCTGCTGAAGATGAAGGGGGTACCATGACTAAACCTCTTTTGATGAGTTCAGTCTGTCAACCGTTCTTCGGCCGTTGTGGTCATGGGTACGTGGGTATATCATCTTCGCTCTCTGAAGCGACCGATGGAACTTGATCATCCCTCTTTCTTTTTGACATCTTGAGGCTGCAAAAGAGAAGGAGTTAGGGATGGCCACAATGAAGCACAATGATCGAAGAAGTACGGTTTTCGTAAAAGTCCAGCAGCAGAACACCGAGTGAACAAGCAATCAGTCTGTAATTCCAAGACATGAACTAGATTCAGACAAAGCCTGTGCTGCCTTCAAACAAACAGGTCCGCACCTGGACAGCAGACATGTCTGCTTCATTTGTATACGAAAAATTATAAAAACATAAGGGTTATCCCACAAGGCTAAGCATGCACACAGGACATTGAATCAAGTATGATATTTTTTTTTTTTTTTTTTTTTTTTTTTTATATAAAAGTCCAGCAGCAGAACACCCAGTGAACAATTAATCCTGTGCTGTCTTCAAACAAACAGGTCCGCACCTGGACAACAGACAAATTGTCTGCTACATTTGTATACAAATAAGTATAAAAACACAGGATTATTCCCACAAGGCTAAGCATGCACACAGGTCATTGAATCAAGGCTGGACCAAAAATTGTGATAAAGTTCAACAGGGTCTGAGACCCTTGCCATGCACACATACTAAAGAACATAGTACCAAAAGCATGCACACATACTAATAACCATAGTAAAATTGACATATAAACATTTGTATTACAACTGATGACACAGTAAAATTCACTATCACAAGTGTAGATCAGATACAAACTGTTTATCTATCCAATGGGTCAGTACCTTTATATTATATCTATAAGTGTACAACAAGACCAAAGTGTTAGAACACACTTACGTTTGTAAGAAATTCCTAACTGCAAAATACCAGCGGATATTTCGCAATACTGCATCCCTGATGCTGCGCATAAATAACAAATTACCAACTGTATTTGATAAATGAACGCCATCATCCGAGTAAATATGTTGAAGAGGCTGCCAAAACCCAGCCCTATGTTGCCAAAAACTAATAGCAAAGTTAGACTCCTGGCACAAGCCGTCCATGCCGATCGTGTCTAACTCGTAAGCCACCATGTCCCCAGCAATGCACATCACATAAACTCAAATCTAAATCTAAATTCGAATGGACGTAATTCTTTAAGAATGTATCTAAACGTTTAACATATGACGAACCATACAATACGATCCTAAGAGGGCTAGACGGCACTAACTGTAAGCTACGGACCGGCGTTTTTACTGTAAACAAAGCGCCAGCCCTCTTAGCGGAAGTCGATGTATCACGCGCCATGATGAAACTACAACGAGGCGACGACAACAATTATTGCAAATTCATAATTCCAACTTACGAACACCTCGTAAATATTCCACCAAAAGTATTTAAAAACTGCCACACTCACGGTAGCCACAGACCAGAAAACCAACGTATATACACCACTGTGATATATTATCAACGGAAATATCGTGGATCAAACACAAACGTCCTGTCTGTGGCACTGCTAATTCTGTTGTGATGGAAAGAGCGGGAAAAAAAACGAAGCGGGAACCCAACTCATTTACATACTCAGGAATATATAAGAAATAGACAAGGACTATATCAAGTGTAACAAACCTGGACGAGAACTGTAACACAAAAATCATTATTGACAATAATGTTTATTATCGGTAAGAAATAATAACTTATGATTCTTCAAGAAATTACCCCAGTGTTCCATTGCTAAGACAATGGGAAATAACTCCATGACATTAATACTGTAATTCACCATTGACGCAGGCCACTCTGCTGCAAACCACCTGGAACCAAATACTGCAGCGAACCCTTTCGAAGCAGCAGCATCGGAATATAATTTTAAAACATCAGACCCTAACCATGTGCCAGAAATTTTTTCAGCGAATTTAAACACTTGGCAGAGTTGGGTAAACCGACAAAGAAAAAATCATCAATCATGTGACTCATGGACGGTCCATATTTAGTTTCCATAACCCAATGTAATGATGTAATAAATCTTTCAAAGGTCTGACAACTCATACTGAGGCCCATCGGCAAACACATATCAGCAAAATATAACAACCCATCACCCAACTGAACCGAGAATCCTAACAAATCATAGTCATTCGGATGGATTGGTAACAACCTATAAGCTTCTTGAATATCTACTTTGGCCATCAAAGCCCCTTAACAATATGGACGACTTCATCAATAGAATAATACTGCACTTTTGTAAACTCATCTGATATGCCTGAATTAACCAACTTATTTAAGGGGAATGATAGATCATGAATCAGACGAAAAGCACCTGGCTTCTGTTTTGGTATAACACCCAAGGGCGAACAACGTAAGTTTATAAAGGGGGGCAGTTTAAATGGACCCATCACACGACCATGCGCCAATTCACTGTTGATCTTCCCAATCAACATTTCCATATGATTATAACACGAATCATGGTTACGAGCTACATCTAAAATTCTTTGACGGATAAAGGGAATGCGAAATCCATCAGAAAAACCAGAAAATAAAATCTCGCATTCCACAACCTCATACCCTTCCAATATGTCCCACAACCTACTTGGCATTATTGATGTTGGGATTTTGTTTGTTGGGGGTTGAGAAAGACGGATTCGCAACCCACTGAGATCTATCCCCATGGGAATTAATGTGGGCCCCATACAAAGTTGTGGCACAGAGCCATAACTCTGCGTGAATGCGGTCCCACGGTATCAACTGATTTTGCCTCAATAACCGGAATTGGGAATTGTAATAATTAAAGGCTTTTGAACCATAGGTATGAACCAACTCAGAAAGCAAAGAATTATATGCTAATAAACTCGATGCCAAATTAGGTTAAAGATTTGGAAGGCACGTTGCCATTGATTGAAATTTAATTCTTTTGGCGTTTTGGGGTAGGAGGAAATTTTGAAAATTGGTTCCTCCTCTGACTCTGAGATATTTATTGCTAGCTGAGTTGGCACATTCTCCCTAGGTAACAGCAAAGTAAGTTCTACAAATTTATTTGACCAGATGTCATGTTTAATTTTTTCCAACACATGCCTAGATATTGACATGTCCACTGGCGGCTGATTCATAGGCGGTACCGACTGGTTCATATCTCTCATACCTGCATTATGAAACAGCTGAGCAGCATTAAAACCTGATGCCGTTTCACCGGTGATGGGAACTGCGGTGTAGCAGATGAGGCTGCGGTTGAGGCTTCAACATTCTGACTGGTTACCGTCACAGATGCAGCCGATGTCCTACTCTTTTTTGCCGGATCATTTTGGCTGAACACTAGGCCCCTATCCATCATTTTTTGAATCAGTAGCTCTGTGAACCGATCTTCTGCGGAGGACATGGCAAGAACTTCCTCACTGTCACTGGATTCTGCTACTTCACAACGTTTTGGCATTGTCCTTAAAAACATGGTTGGGGAAACCAATAACCAACTAAAAAACTGAAGTGAATACCAAGAGCAGCATGCACCAAGTCTGTATAATCAATAATAACCACATGCACAGCAGCATCCAAGCCACTTCCAACACACTACATGCACCAAGATAGTACTATGGCTACTTTTATATCAATTCAGGCACCAAAGAGATAGCACCACGGCTACGTCATGTGGACGTATTATGCCGTCGCCCCTGTCCGTCCGCAATCTGTTTGTGGACACCCTGGAGGTCACAATTCTTATCCGATTTTGACGAAACTTGAAATATAGGTTTATCTCCAAAAGATCTCGGCTGCTTTCAATATTGGCATGTATCGGATCGGAAACTTCATGGATTATGGCCCCTGTTTGTACGAAAAATCACGTTTTTAGCTTGTGGACCCTATAGAGGTCACAATTTGTACCCGATTTTGTTGAAACTTGAAATGTAAGTTTATAACCCGAAGATCTTGGTTACTTTTGATATTCACGCATATCGTACTGTAACTTCCTGAATTATGGCCCCTGATTGTACGAAAAATCGCATTTTTAGCTTGTGGACCCTATAAAGGTCATAATTTTTATCAGATTTAAAAAAACGTATTATTATATCACCATTACACCCTAAGGACAGCTGAGGTCTAATTTCGTGACAATCGGCTCAAAATTGACAGACAAAATGGCCGCCGTTCGTTCTCAAATAGCGTAAAAATATGGTATATCAAGGTTGTGCACCCTATAGACGTCACAATTTTTATTCGATTTTGTTGAAACTTGAAATGTAAGTTTATAACCCAAAGATCTCGGTTCCCTTCGATATTCGTGCATATCGGACTGTAACTTCCTGAATTATGGCCCCTGATTGTACGAAAAATCACGTTTTTAGCTTGTGGACCCTAAAGAGGTCGCAATTTTTATCCGATTTAAAAAACGTATTATTATATAACGTTACACTCTAAGGATAGCTGAGTTCGAATTTCGTGAAAATTGGTTCAAAATTGACAGACAAAATGGCCGCCGTTCGTTCTCAATTAGCGTAAAAATATGGTATATCAAGGTTGTGGACCCTATAGAGGTCACAATTTTTATCCAATTTTGTTGAAACTTGAAATATAAGTTTATAACCCAAAGATCTCGGTTCCTTTCGTTATTCGCGCATATCGGACCGTAACTTCCTGAATTATGGCCTCTGATTGTACGTAAAATCGCATTTTTAGCTTATGGATCTTATAGAAGTCATAATTTTTATCCGATTTAAAAAACTGTATTATTATTTCACTGTTACACCCTAAGGACGACTGAATTCGGATTTCATGAAAATCAACCCTAAATTGACAGACAAAATGGCCGCCGTTCGTTCTCAAATAGCGTAAAAATATGGTATATCAAGGTTGTGGACCCTATAGAGGTCACAATTTTTATCCGATTTTGTTGAAACTTGAAATGTAAGTTTATAACACAAAGATCTCAGTTCCTTTCGATGTTCGCGCATATTGAACTGTAATTTCCTGAATTATGGCCCTTGATAGTAGGAAAAATCACTTTCTTGTTAGCTTGTTCTCTATCCATCTCTCAAAAATGTGGGCATATCCTGCCTGGCAGCCGCTGGGTTTTTTTTTTTGACAACAGGCACTATGACAGTAAACCATACACCGAATGTATCATTCTAAGCAATGCCATCGTATGTGGCGCAAAATCGCGTCCCGGATGCTGGCTATAAATAAAGGGGTGCCGACTTCTGGCGACAAGTGAATTCCATCCTCCTCGTATGGATCTGCGACTGGTTGCCTAAGTCTGGCTCTGTGTTGCCAAAAACTCAGCTCGGGAGTTTCCTGACATAAATTCATGATCGCATCGTTTGTTCGGGTAATATTGCTATTATAGTCTTCATACGGAACCGTCTGTCGTGGCAACAATTGTGAAATAATCACACATTTTGGCGACCAACCACTGTGAATATATCCCGCGAAAGAAATAATATCCAACGTCGTTCGATCAGGGTTGCTATGTACATCGGACAAGTCATTGGAACCTAAATGAAGGTATAATAAATCCGCGCCAGTAAACCGATCGTTCCCTATAAACAAACGACCGTGCGGATCATTTCTCACCCGTAGTCCGCCATATCCCCAGCATCTCACATTACATAAACGGTAATCTAACCCTAAATTAAAATTGTTATAAAATGTAAGGTGCTTCGCTAATCGCTTAATATACGACCTACCAAAAATAGCCACCTTTATCGGTCTAGATACAGGAAAGGAAAGTTGCAAGCCGGTTACGCTAAAAAATGGTGCCGAACGTTCCATTCGTACCTTGCAGACAAACACAAAGAGAATCAAAATGAGGCACTAATGGTGGATCACGTACCAAGAATTCTGAAACAATTACAAAGTTCCACAGTCATGAAAAAGTATACATAAAACCAAGAGAACAAAAAATTGTAAAACAAATTACTAAGCCAGTAGAACAGTCATAATAAAAAGACCAAAAATCACCGTATTGAAATTCCTCAATAAAATTTTGCTGGATTACTTTATGACAACACTAAGCACCCTTTTACTCTACGACTGTGTTTGCTGGAATGTTGGAAGCGTGATTAAAAAGGCGGGAAATCCTAGCTGGCTCATTTGCATAATATAATCAAGCAGTAAATAAAGGGAAATAATCTGATTGGATAAAAAACACAAATTACATTATTTACAATAATGCTTATTTTTAGCCTCCAAAACAAATTTTTTGTTGTAATGAGTTTCATTTATTAGTCGTTTAAAATAATGGTATTTGATTTCAATGGTCAAATAGTAAAAAGCAATACGATCATATTAATATAAACAAATTGTTTCTAACATCTTCCCTGTCTGAGAAAAAAACAATTTTGTCAAGATCACTTTTTACGATTTTTCGCATTTTAATTTCAGTTTATAGGTTCTGGGTTTATTAATTATTGCCTGATTCGTATAAAAGAAAAGCTCATATGCTCTGTGATGCCAATTCTCAACTTTTTTCTACCCATAAAGTTTACTGTTGGCACCGGAAGTGGCGTAATTTTGTCCAAAACTTCAATTTTGACATGTCAAAATGTCTTTTCAAAAGGAAATATTAATGTTTACTAATCTAAAAGATCAAGATGAATGCCCATACTAAAAGCGCAAAAAAAGGTGGACTCAGTTTTTTTTAATTTCGGTTTTGTTTTTGTGCCATTCCGATTTAAAGGTGTAAAAATGAGCTATTTACAATGCATTCCGACTTTTCCTATTTTGAAATATTTCTACGCGATCTTGGCCTCTAATGATTTAAGCGCTATCAAATGGACAATAACAGTCCTCTAAATTCTAAACAGGAAGTGGTACCATTTTGTCAAAAATAAATATGTTTTTCATCTATGATTTATTTAATATGTATTAAAAATTTTGACTTTCAGTTTTTAAAAATCAACATATCAATAAAAATGCTACGGTCATATAGATATCACAAAATGGTTTCTACAAGTCACTTTTCAAGGTTTGGGTCCATAAAAGTATCAATTATTATTCGATTTTCATAAAATTTTCACCATTTGATGCCCAGTGTCATTTTGACAAAAAGTGTATTTTGCAAAACAAATATTTTTTTGAAGTGAGCAATATTCATTATTCGTATAAAATTATGATAATTGATTCAAGTGGACAAATACTTGTATTCATTATTTGTATAAAATTATGATATTTGATTCCTATGGACAAATAGTATTCTAGCATCTTCCCTTGTCAAGATCACTTTTTATGATTTTTTGCATTTTAATTTCAGTTTATGGGTTCTGGGTTAACTAATTATTGCCTGATTTTTTTTAAAAAAAAAAAGCTCATACGCTCTGTGGTGAAAATTTTTAACTTTTTTCTACTGATAAGGTTTTCTGTTGCCACCGGAAGTGGCGTAATTTTGCCTAAAACTTCAGTTTGATTTTTACAAATCTAATCAATCAAGATGAATGCTCCTACTAACGGTGCAAAATGTCTTGCTTAGTTTTTTAATTTTGGTTTTATCGTTGCACCATTTTGATTTATTAAAGTTGAAAAAATGTTGTAAAAATGAGCTATTAAGAATGCATTCATATTTTAAAATATTTCTTCGTAGATATCATTTCACAATCTTAATATCAGTTGCTTTTTTCATTGGGCAAGTGCAGATCAGAGCAGTCATGTTGTAGAGACAACCAGTACCAGGCATGTCGAGATGAATATGGTACAGAGCATTGGCCACTGATGACATCCTGTACGGAAATATTACACACCACGGAGTCATCGATGGTGTTGATTGATGAAACTACACATCTGGCATAAAGCTACAAAGCATTCTGGTGCATTTCTGCTGGCGAAGCCAGAAAGGTGAAGTACAGTGACTTGATAACGGCTAGCAGTTGAAAGAAATGTGATCACTCTAGAGCTGCAGAGAATTGTCTGCGGCATAACTTCTGGTGTGCTTGAACACATGGTGGCGAATGGCAGCAGTGATAGAGAGTGCTTCTATCTCCCATACATTGAACATATAATGTGGCTTCAATACCAGGGTCCCTGACGCACCCATCTGTTACAATCCCTAACTTGTTGTTGTACTTTGGGAGGTAGGTAGAAGTTGTTCCAGGGGTGTCTCCTCCACAATAGAGATCATCAGCTAGCTTTGTGATGATATCCTCTTCTAATAAGTCATACACGACACATAAGTTCCTCCAATGCAGTTTCGGATCCAGGCATTCCCATTGCAGTGCGAGTATATAGACGAATACATTTGTAGGGAGTGACTATGCTGCTGTACTTCATGACTGATTGGATAGTGGGATCTCAGAGAAGGCTTTGGTAAAATCAGATGATAATGTAATGCCATTGTCCTATGACTTCAAGGGCGGATTGTACTTTGGACATTAGTGATAGTTGAGGGTTACTATATTGACCCACTTTTCTAGTACATGAATTTGTTCTAATTCATCAAACTTTAATTGAAGGTCATTGAATTTGAATTTAGGATACAGGGGCATTCGTTCTTTAGGCTGAGCTGGTTGTACAGTTCCCATATTAACAACAGCTTCAATGGATCCCACAGCATTGTTGTAAGTTTTGATGGTGATTTTTTGAAGGTATACGTGAGACAAGGGTGCAGTTGAAGAACGGGCAGGTGAGGAGTTATTGGCAGTGACATTGTTGGCAGGACTTGACATATATGATTGTGTTTCTTTATAATGACAGACTTCGAACGAGAGTTGACTAAACAAATTGTCTCCAACTGGTTCAATGACTTTGGCATTATTCCAATATTTTCATGTTGTCACTTACGGCTGATAATTTTATGATTTGGAGAGTGAAATGGAATCAGATTTTTTATGGTTTACTGCCAGGCATATCGTGGAATAGGATAATGTCGAAGAAATCAACTATTTATATTTTGACGTTATGATGCAAAGAATATGTATACTCCAGCCGAGATCAAGTGTGTCGGTCGCCATCTTGGATACGCTTCCTGAGAGAAGATACCACAAAACTTATTACAGATAATAATTCTAGACTTTGGATCGAATCAAAACTTTTAGGATTTGATACATGCTACATAGAGGAATATTATACTGTCGAAGATTTCAAGTATATATTTTTATTTTCGATGCAATGATGCAAAGAAGACGACAATTCCAGCCATATATCCAAACAAAGGCAGATATGTCAAATGCCGGTAGAGTTGAAGTGACAGTCATTTGGGGCGATATTTATTTTTAAAAGTTATATTTATATTTATAGTAATATAGTTGCCACTTTGTACAATTAAATTTTATATCATTGGAAAGAACACCACAATCTGTACATTTTTGTAACATAGTATTTCTTTGTATAGAAAATATTTTTTTAGTTATTTGCAATTTTGTAGAGGGTATTAGGATTAACAATAATCCACTAATTGACTTAGGGAGATTGGCTCGGCTGATTTAATGAGTCTAGGGGTAGGTAGCTAATCTTTTAATTGGCTCTAGGGTTAAATGGGTTAAACAAACTGTGTAATGGTGGTAATATGCTGTGAAGTAAGGTGACTTTACAAAAACACCAACACGGGAAATAGTGGGCCGTGGAATGATGGTATCAGTAGTAGATGTGTGTAAGACTTGACATGGTTCATGGGTAACGTCCGGTGTAATAACCTCATCATCAGCAGCAATTAAGAGGACTCTGGATAGAAATTTATGGTCACTTTCAGGTAGATAGGTACATAGGCTCAGATAGTGAGTGTAGTTAAGTCGGCCAGCTTGTTTGCATATTTTCTGGTTTGAAGGCCGCATTGGTATGTAGCTTGTCTTTTGGCGCTTTTTTTTGATTTGGACGTCAACATCATCGTTGTAGGTTAATTCACCTAGTAACGAGTCTAAGGCCTGGGATATTTCAGGTTTAATTGAGGCAAGAGTGCGTGAGCGGAGTTCAGTGCCATATTTTTGTTTTAACTAAACAGGGTAAGCCACAACAAATTTTTCTAACGTAAGCGAAAGCTCTTAACCGATAGTTATAGCATCACCATGGTGACTAAGACCAGAGTCCAGGCGGAGTAAATTATCTTCTTCAAAATGTTTTGATGTGTTGGTAAAGGATTTCAGGTCTTTCTTCAGGTTTCGGGCGAATATCATTAAAATCCAGGAAGTGGGCACCTATGGTCTGGAATCCATAATGGAATCTGAGGGCCTGCCAAATGCTGGGTAACGAGGTTGAATTATGTATAATTGTGTTACCGGTACATGAAATAACGGGAGCGTAATTGACAATCTGTCCCAGTAGGAGCTCTAAACCAAGGTTAGGATTTGCGGCAGACTTTTTGTACCACATCGTGTTAGGAGAGAGAAATGGTGTGAAATGTTCATTGAGAGCTAATATGTACAATAAATTGGCTTGCCATGCTTCGAATGACATAAGAGTTTCATCCTCTGTGAGTGACCTCCGTTTTGGAGCTCTTGATGTCGCACTCATTATAAGATATGAGATAATACTTGATCACTTGATTGATAAGTTGTGCAGGCCTCGAATTCTAATCTTTTGAGGGCACTGCCAGTTTGGTCTCAGGTTTTTGGTCAAAATTAGGGGCACTAAGGCCAATGATGAGGGCATCAAGGCCAAAAAAGTTTTCAGCGGCAGGGCACCGAGGCAAAAATGTTTTTTTTTTTTATAACTGCAAGGCTTGCCATGAAGAAAATGATGGCGAGTAATTAAGCACTCGCGCAAAATTAACCTTGCACGAGTATGGCGGGTGGTTAAATTTACTCAATTAAATACGCTTTACGTGAATGAATTAGTGAAGATTCAGGGTTCTTAATCCATTTTGAAATGAATCTGCCAGAATTGGGCCAAATGACGTCCTGGTAGGAAATGGAGTAATTATGAGCTCCCATTTCCATTAAAAAATAATTCTTGGTAATTTGTTATGGAGAATGTCGTATTCTGTATAGGCTAATAGTAATATATGTGATTACCACAAAAAATAACGACAAATAGGTACATTGTCATTGTAAATCCTTCTGAAAGTTTTAGTTACATTTTACACCTTTCCGGAAATTTTCCATATTTAATTTACGTACCAGCTTGAAGGTTACGTCAGTAAAATTCATTGTCGTTCATTCTATGGATAAAACGAAATGATCGTAGTTCATCAGTCGACCGAAATTAGGATGTGGACGTATAAAAATTGCCGTCGCCCCTGTCTGTGTGTGTGTATGTTTGTATGTATGTTTGTGTGTGTGTGTCTGTGTGTCGCCTACAGGCCACAATTCTTAAGTGATCATCTTGAAACTGTTTTTGGTGCATGCCCGACCCCTAGGGGCACAATTCTTAATCGATTGTCTTGAAAAAATTTCATATGAATTCCTTATACCCTAAGAATTATCCCTATTGTTTTTGGTGCATGTCCGACCCCCTGGGACAGCAACGCCCATTTCTTGTATTTATTTGTTTGTCATCTACAGGCCGCAATTCTTAACAGATCATTTTGAAACTTTGCATACCTATTCCTTATACCCTAAGGATGCCCCTTATTGTTTTTTGGTGATTGCCCAATCCCCAGGGGCAGAGCCACACCCATTTGTTCTTTGTGTCTCTGTGAGTTGCCTACAGGTCACGATTCCTAATGGATTGTCTTTGAACTTGGAATATGTAAATTCCTTATAGCCTAAGGACGACAACTGCATGTCCCTACCCCCAGGGGCAGAGCCATGTCCAATTTTTGTGTTTATCGTTTACAGGCCGGAGTTCTGAATGGATCATTTTTGTACTTGGCATATGTATTCCTTATAGCCTAAGGGCGTCAAGTATTGATTTTGGTGAATGCCCCGACCCCCAGGGGCAGAGCCATGCCCAATTTTTGCCTTTAGCGCCCGAAGGCCACAATTCTGAATGGATTATCTTAGAACTTGGAATACTTATTCCTTTTATACCCTAAGGACGACAACTATTGATGTTGTCATTTCAATAACAGGGTGGTACCTATTTATATTGTTCCATATCCAACACCCAGGGGCAGAGCCACACCCAGTTTTTGTATTTATTGTCTACAGGCTGCAATTTTGAATGGATCTTCTTGGAACTTTGTATATTTATTCCTTATACCGTAAAGACAGCAACTATTTATTTTGGTGCTTGCCCAAACCTCCTGGGGCAGTGTCACACCCATTTTTTTGTTCGTATTTTGTCTGTAAATTTGGCAAAACAAACCCATTGCCTAGCCTTCTTTTCCTCTTATCATATTACAGCCATTTCATATTTCATTCTCTTCATTTTAAAAAGTACCATATCAATCAATGCTAGAATGTGGACTTATATTGCAGCGTTAGCGATGCTCTTGTTTGTTTTTGTCAGTCACGTAACTTGCAAAGGTTTTTATTCATTCGTCGATGATAGACAAACCGCACAATAATCAGTGACAACCAAAATTGGAATTGCTTTATAATTACAAAATAAAATTTCGTACCACTGTGACATATCTTTCAATAATAACAACAATATTCAAAATTTAACCTCTGTCAGCGTGTGTATAAAATGAATAATCATAACGGCGAACACTATCTAAAACTAAATCCAGCATCGCTTGGTTTATTAACCTAATTCCAACTGATGCATTTCACGTGTTATTGGGAATCTGAAAGCATTGGAGACCCTGACGGAAAAATATATTATTAATGACTGTTTCTCGGTGTGTTCGGTGTTCTATCAGTGGATTATATTCAAAGAAGATTTAAATTTAACTAACAACTGGTTAGTGTATTCATTATATATTTGATCTTATTGTAACCTGAGCAAGTTTACTCGAAAACGGGGACGTGCATACTGGTATACATTGTTTCTGCGTTACTAATTAGATTAGTATGGCGATGTGAACGGGGTGAGAAAACAATATGTAATTGGCCAGGTCTACATGTGGCTCAGGACGACTTTTCATTTACTGGATCAGGAAGGGGCAACCCTGCTAGTAAGATGTCGGAACACCACGGACAAAGTGAAGCTTTTGAGGGGACAACACCAATTGAAAGGGCACCCCCATCAATGGCCGCTGGGGCCCCCGTTAATTTCGAGGCCTGGGGCTGACCTTAAAAATATCTTTGTTTCGCCTAACGCGACCGACTAACTAAAACCACCCCCGACTTAAATTATTTTATTGCACTTTTCCGCGATCTTTTTATTTTATTTTGTGTGTCAACTTGAAATATATCACGAGAGTTATTTCCCTTTACTATGGCTATGGTTTGATTCATTATTGAAACTGGTTGATCAAGATGAAAGCGTCATAGGTGTCGCTTCTCAACAAAATGGTTGCAGACGAAAGCACGTCCATTCCCACGAAATGATTCTGCCTCTATGTCTGTGGGGCGTCGTTTTAAACATGACGACGATATTTTCAATATCCGTTTTCGAGAAAAATAAAGGCACAACCCGCACGATCGTTAAAAACGTGTTGAGGGCGTTTCAAATGTGAGTTTGTCGCAATTTGTGTGCGAGTCGTGCATCAAGAAAAATCCCGATGTCATTGATTTGTTTGCCAATAAAAGAAGACGAATGTTTGCACCCGGAAAATTATCAAGCTGTCAAATTAGCTCTTAAAAAAAAAAATCTGAAAAAAACCCCGACCTACCGACCCTTCTCCTCGATTGTGGGTCGGGTTTGGTGAAACAAAGATATTTTTAAGGTCAGCCTGGTTGTGTCTTATTCATGTCGTCATCTGCTTGAGGCTGATGTTGTGAACATTAGTTATACTTTTGATTTCTCACTGGTTTAAGAAATGAATATTTTATATCTGCTATAAACGGGCATTGAAAGTTTTTTCAAGTTAGGTAGGATCAGCCAGATCAATTAACTTCTGTGAATTTTCTTTTAAAACTGGTATCGATTGTTCCTTACCCGTGACAGGGAAATAACTCTAACCGATTATTATCACCAACATGTGCTGCCGTGCAGTTATTTGCTTTATACACTTTTCTATTATTTTTTAAACAGAACTGAGTTACCTTCAACAAAGTTTTGAATATCCATGTTTTCAAAAAAATCATGTAATTTTTGATAAATAGTTTTCATATTAAGAGCATTAATGCCACTTTGTCATATGCGCCATAGTGGAGCAGTAATTGCCCAAAGCCTGGCACTCAATATGAAATAATAGCGGAATTTTAATATCTAAAATATGCTTTAGGTCAGTCTGTTTTCCACACCAAATTCATCAATACATTTTTTTTTGCTATGCTTGGCCATATAATTTACAATTGCTGCATTGTGGAAAATAATATTAAACCAATACCATGAATGTGACCTGTGCTGGTAAAATCAGGCACAATGAAGAAATTTGGAAAATTGAGTTGTTGTTATTCTCCATCAGGATTCGGCAATAACGCGGGTGAGTACGGAAGAGAACCAACAAACCAGTCATTAGTCAACACTCTACTCGCTTAACAAACGGTCGTCTCCTTGCTAGTCGGCCATCCAATGTTCACTTACTTGTTGGCTGTTATTTGTCCGTATGAATCCTGAATAATGAGCCAGCACGTTTTTTGGGATTCGACAGTAATGAAGGTGATTGCTAGAGAGGGCTGTCCCAGGCAGGCCAATACACCAGTCAACACCCTACCCATACGGTCGGAGTGAGTGGTCGAATGCATGTTATTCGGGATTCGGCAATACCACAGTTAAGTGCGAGTGAGGACTGCCCCATGCCTTTATTGATCTTCTAAAAAGACTGAAATTTGCCTGAAAGGATGGATTTATCTAGACATTTGCAACAAAAGTAATTTCATGCACACATTAATAGGCATTTTGTATAATATTTCAACTCGTTTATTTCATTTGTTCATCAAGAATAGCCATTGAACATCCTTAATAATTTATTTATTATTGTATAGATTGTTGCTAGTGGGTTAGCTGTAACTTACAGAGATGTTAGTGATTATATAGCCTGTACAATGTTAGCAGCTTCTCTTCTTAATGGCACTGATAAAACGACTTCCATTTTAATAGATAGATGTATTAATTTTCTTCATGATAATGAATTTGTTACTTTGAAAATAGAAAAGGAAGGTAAAAATATATTTCTACATGTAAACGTATTATGTCCATGTCCCTGTCCACCTGTTCAAATTTTGTTCTTTATGGACACTTCACCGGTTACAATTGTTATGCCCCACATTTTCATGTGGACGTATATTGCCGTCGCCTCTGGACGTCCGACCACAATTTGTCTTTGGACCCTCTACACGTCACAATTTTTATCCGATTTTTACGAAACTTGAAATATAGGTCTATCTCCCAAAGATCTTGTTTCCTTTTGATATTAGCATCATAACTTCATAGATTATGGCACCTGATTGTATGAAAAATCAAGTTTTTAGCTTCTGGACACTCTAGAGGTCACAATTTTGATCCAATTTTGATGAAACTTGAAATGCATGTTTATAACCCAAAAATCTTGGTTCCTTTTGATATTTGTGCATATCGGACCGCAACTTCCTCAATTATGGCCCCTGATTGTATGGAAAATCACATTTTTAGCTTGTAGTCACTCTAGATGTCACAATTTTCATCCGATTTTGATGAAACTTAGAATGCATGTTTATATCCCAAAGATCTTGGTTCCTTTCGATATTCGGGCAATTTTTATCCGATTTAAAAAATTGTTTTAGTTAATCACCATTAAACACCAATGATGGTTGAGTTCGAATTTCCTAAAAAGTATGTAATACAAAGGTAATACAATTGTTTTTCAGATAACTAGTATCATTGTGTATAGCATTCGTTGTAAAAGTAATTCGGAGAGATTTTGATTTAACAGTTTTTACGTATTTTTGAAACAGGTTACGAAGCGTTTTGGTTCTGTTATGCAAGATCATTTTTGACGTTCCAAAGTAAAAGTTCGGTGCTAAGACCACCTAAAGATAAATTTTAAATGTTTTTATTATTAATTAGAACAGGTTTCACTTTTAGTTTTTATATCTTTCGTTGACGTTTTATTGCTTTAAATCTTCCTAGTGCAAAAACAGTAAATTTCACCTTTTGATCTCCAGGGTCACTAAGACTAAGGGTGGATTTAGCAAGTTTACATTTTTAATGAAAGTGTGATTGCTTTCGATGCTTCTTTTCATAATACAAGAATGGCTGCGCATTCACTTTCAGTGCAAATGAACTCATTTGACCTTTGAACCCGAATATCTCGAAAACGCCCCAAAGGCGGACTGATTACCACTCAGCATCGTATTCTGGTTTTGTGCCCATTTGATGGACTTCCGGTCTACTAAAGGTCACAATTTTTATTCGATTTTGATGAAACTTAAAAAATATCTTTATATTCCAAAAATCTCAGGCCCTTTTGATATTTGCGCACGGATTATGGCCCCTGATTGTACAAAAAATCGTTTTTGTTTTTAGCTTGTTTTCTATTCATCTCTTGCAAAATGTGGGTGTATCCTGCCTGGCAGCTGCTGATTGTCCATTTTTATATCCCCAAGATCTATCTGTTCCTTTCAATATTGACACGTATAGGATTGTAAAGGCATGGATTACTGCCTCTGATTGTACGAAAAATCATGTTTTTAGCTTGTGGACACTCTAGAGGTCACAATGTTTATTCGATTTTGATGAAACTTGAAATGTATACTTGTAATTCAATGATCTCGGTTCCTTTCGATATTCGCGCATATCGGACCGTAACTTCCTGGATGTAGTGATGATTTAACAGAAAAGTTACCTATTAAAGTGATATTAATCCTTTTCGACAATACTCAACAGTAATTTATATAGTTAATGATTTCACGCTCTATAGTATAAAAACAGAATTTACTGTTTCGAAGTGCTAACAGGACTTTTTCACAAAGTACCCTAGTTAATAAATGCTGTAGGATCGATACTCCAGACTATTGGTTTTTATCCACCCACATAGAAATGTGTTCGTATATTGTCGTCGCCCAGCCCGGCCATCCAACGTCCACAATTGCTTGTGGATACTCTAGAATCTAAAGTTAAATGTTATGAGACGAAGAAGCCTATTGATTTGCAGCGATTTCCGATGATTACTGCCAGAGTTATGGCCCTTGATCAATTTGAAATATCTTGTGGACGCTGTAGAGGCTAAAGTTAATATCTGATTCACTTTAATTTTATGCGCACTGTTTAAAGTCATGAGACAAAGAAGCCTATTGATTTTCAGCTATTTTTGATAATTACTGCCCGAGTTATGGCTCTTGATCTCTTTGAAAAATTTTGTGGATGCTCTAGAGGCTAAAGGTAATATCTGATTGACTTTAAATTTTATACACAGTGAAGAAGCCTATTGATTTTCAATGGTTTCTGATAATTACTGCCAGAGTTAAGGCCCTTGATCACTTTGAAAAATGTTGTGGACACTCTAGCAGCTAAAGTTAATATAAATTGTTTAAGATCATGAGACAAACAATCAAACAAATTCTAATTTTTTCTGATAATTACTTTATGGGTTATTACTCGTAATCAGATTTTCATGTGTTGTAAATGTTCTCATTACTGACAAAAGAAAAAAATATGTGACAACACTTGTTGACTGCTCGGACCACATGT
The DNA here is from genome assembly GCF_932274485.2 of Patella vulgata. Classification (NCBI taxonomy): domain Eukaryota; kingdom Metazoa; phylum Mollusca; class Gastropoda; family Patellidae; genus Patella; species Patella vulgata. The sequence continues at coordinate 33,659,341 of NC_065882.2, forward strand.
TTCGTTGCCTGGTAACCTATCTTTACAGTTTTGCATAATTGTCCCCCGCCTTTCGAAGAAGAGGACCATTAAAATGGGTTCGTCTTGTCTATCTATCTGTCTGTCTGTCTGTACATCCGTCTGCCCGCCCGTCCGCCGTCCGCTCTTCTGCCTGTCACACTTTTTGGGACACAATAACTCTCTTTCTAATTAAGCTAGAATGTTCAAACTAATAGGTTAGTGCCTTGATGGAGTTCAAAGATGAGCATTTTCTGCTTAGGGTAAGCAGAGATAAGCAATTTGATTGGTTGATGCTTTGGGACACGATAACTTTAGTTCTAATTGCGTGAGAGTGATGGAACTTGGTGTATAGTTTTATAACAACAATACCTTGACTAAGTTCGATGATGAGCATTTTCTGCTTGGGGTAAGCAGAGCGATAAGCAATTTGATTGGCTGAGACTTTGGAACACATTAACTCTCCTTCTAATTGAGCTAGAATGTTCAAACTTGGTGTAGGTGTTTATTAGGTCAATGCCTTGATAGAGTTCGAAGATGGGCATTTTCTGCTCATGGTAAGCAAAGATAAGCAATTTGATTGGTTGATGCTTTGGGACACGATAACTTTGGTTCTAATTTAGTGAGAGTGATGAAATTTGGTGTATAGTTTTATTACAACAATACCTTGAGTAAGTTCCATAAATAAGCATTTTCTGCTTATGGGCAAGCAGAGCGATAAGCAATTTGATTGGTCGAGACTTTGGAACCAAATAACTCTCATTCTAATTGAGCTATAATGTTCACACTTGGTGTAGGTGTTTATTAGGTGAATGCCTTGATATAGTTCGAAGATGTGAAGATAAGCATTTTCTGCTTGGGGTAAGCAATTTGATTGGTTGATGCTTTGGGACACGATAACTTTAGTTCCAATTAAGTGAGAGTGATGAAACTTGGTGTATAGTTTCATTACATCAATACCTTGACAAAGTTCGATGATGAGCATTTTCTGCTCAGGGTAAGCAGAGTGATAAGCAATTTGATTGGCCGAGACTTTGGAACACAATAACCCTCCTTCTAATTGAGCTAGAATGTTCAAACTTGGTGTAGGGGTTTATGAGGTCAATGCCTTGATGGAGTGCGAAGATCAGCATTTTCTGTTTAGGGTTAGCAGAGATAAGCAATCTGATTGGTTGATGCTTTGGGGCATGATAACTTTGGTTTTAATTAAGAGTGATGAAACTTTGAGTATAGATTCATTATATCATTACCTTGACTAAGTTTGTTGATGAGAATTCTCTGCTTAGGCAGATTGGTCAAGACTTTTGAACATAACAACTCTGCTTTTAATTGAGGTAGAATGTTTAAACTTGATTTAGATGTTCATTAGGTGAATGTCTTGACTGAGTTCAATTATTAACATTTCAAGCTAAAGCTAAGCAGAGCTAAGCAATTTCATTGGTCGATGCTTTGGGACAAGATAACTTTGATTCTATCTGATAGAGAGTGATGAAACTTAGTGTATAGATGATAATTTGTTTGATTGCTTGATACTAATGAAAAAAAATATATGTGCGATTAATGAATATGTGTCATCTATTTATTTTGGGATTTCAGCGGGGGACATCAGCCTCACTGTTGGCTTGTTGCTTATATTTTATAGGTGAGGAAAAATTTGGCCCAAGTCAACTAGGATTGGCTGTTGTAGCTTCCGCTCTTTCTCCGGATGAAGGTCTCCAGGTGTTTGCTGACTTGCAAAAAGCCAGAAAATGTTTTGTCCTTGAAAGTGAACTACATGTGATGTTTTTGGTAAAATTATTTAGTCATTATACACCACATTTCATGTGGGACTTTTTAGGCTCAGTGTATATGGTACTAGCTCCAGACCTGTCAATCCTCAAGAGCTGCAAGGCAGTAGGGGAGTGTAAAAAAAGCAGTAGAAACCATTCATAATTTGCACTTTCGATCTGACAATTCACAAAAAGAATTGACTACCACTAGATAAGAGAATATGAAAGAAAAACAGAAAAAGTCTGTGCATTACCATGTTTTTTTAAGGTATAGAATGAATATAAACACGGGAATGTACGGACTATTTCTATTTTTCTCGTGTTAACTTATCTAATGACATTCGATTACTTTATTGAATTGTCAGGAATCCTCTTGCACTCCCATATAACAACTTTTGGTCTTGGAAGGAATTATTAGTGAGCAGAAATTTGGCCGTGTATCTGTTATCACTCGGCACATCAGTCAGTTATATACATGTAGTGGTATGACTCGTGTTTTCCTTTGGCGTTCGTCACTTCCAATTCAGGAAACCTGTATTACTCAGCTATTGTAGTAATGATCTCTGTGTTAAAATTATATTTGGAATGTGTTTAACCAGCTCTATCACATATGTGATAATGATTGGCACCAATATTGTCCTTTAATATATACAGAAATAAAATAGATATATGATTAAATAATTTAAAAAATGAATATATAAGCTTACAGAAAGAAAGAAATGTCAAATACACAATAAACAAGAACTTTACAGAACCACAAACACTATTCACAAATTTATCACTTGTGTTCATCATTGTAGATTTTGCTTGCACTTTTGGCATCTTTAAACAGTTTATAGGATATTTTGTATTTGCTGGAGAGAACAACACATAAACTGCTATTGTTCATTACTGTTCTCTGCTCAGTTTTTATACACCCACATTGAAATGTAATCATATATTGCCGTCACCCCCGTCTGTCGTCCACAATTGCCTGTGGACGCTCTAGAGGCTGAAATTGATATCCAATTGAGTTTAAATTTATACACAATGTTTCAGGTCATGAGACGAAGAAGCCTGTTGATTTTCAACAATTTCCGATAATTACTGCCAGAGTTAAAAACCTTGATCACTTTAAAAAATCTTTGCATAGAACTTATTGACCCTAGTTGTTTTATGGGCCCACATTTTCATGTAGATGAATTATGCCGTCGCCCCTGTCCGATTTTGACGAAACTTAAAATATAGGTCTATCTCCCAAAGATCCCGGTTCCTTTCGATATTAGCATGTATTGGAACATAACTTCATGGATTATGGCCCTGTTTGTACGAAAAATCACATTTTTAGCTTGTGGAACGCTAGAGGTAACAATTTTCAACTGATTTTAATGAAACTTGAAATGCATGTTTATAACCTATATATCTTGATTCCTTTCAATATTCGCACATATCGGATCGTAACTTCCTGAATTATGGCCCCTGATTGTACGGAAAATTGTGTTTTTAGCTTGGTCCCTCTAGAAGTCACAATTATCTGATTTAAAAAAAAAGTTTGAATATATCACAGTTACACCATAATGTTGGTTGAGTTTGAATTTCGTGAAAATCAGACCAAAACTGCCGGACATAATGGCACCCCCTACGTACGCAAATAGTGTAAACATTTGGTATATCAAGGTTGTGGACCCCGCAGAGGTCACAATTTTGATCCGATTTTGATGAAACTTGAAGTGCATGTTTATATCCCAAAGATCTTGGTTCCTTTTGATATTCACACATATCAGATTGTAACCCCTTAATTATGGCCCTTGATTGTACGAAAAATCGCGCTTTTAGCTTGTGGTCCCTCTAGAGGTCACAATTATTATCCGATTTAAAAAAACGTTTGCATATATGACCGTTACACTCTAATGATCAAAAACACACTTTTATGGATAACAATTACTATGGTTTATTTCACTGCGACTTTTCAACAAGGTTTCACAAGTCGTTATCAAGCATATACACAAATAGATAAAAAATGAGAAAGATATGAAAATATATATACAAACATCAGTGCGAACTATCCAATGGAATGCAAGGTGAGTGAACATGATTGGCTATAACAAGCTATTGATGTAACAAAGGTGCATAATCGTATATATTAGATTAATTAGAATGGCTTAAAAGATGAAACAGGGGATTAACCAAGATTAACAAATATTGAAACCACGCACAGTGTACCATAACTGAAACCAGTATATACTAAGATTGACTAAATAAACATTCAAGAAGATCAAACTGGGGGTTTATAGAATTATATCGAAACCATAATCTTTACATTAATTATAACAGTTAAGAAATATAGAATTTACGGTTATGTTTTAAAGTTAAGTAATAAGTTGCATATATGTATTTACAAGGTAAATATATATCAAAGGGTTGAATAAAATATAAATAAATAATGATAAATTAAGCAGAATGCCCTATGATGAACCTTTTTATATTTATAAATATGAGAGATAAGACATATTGTAATTGAGTTACATAACATAAACTACTGTGAATAGCTAAAATTGACTGAGCTGTGACCATTAGAAGCTACCCAACTCACAAAAGTAAGTTTTGAGAAAAAGCAAGTCAAAGATTTGGTATGTTCCAAAACAAAATCCCATAGCAACCAGGCCATTTATCTGCTGTTTTGTCGTTGAATATATCTTTCCATGGGTTTTCAGGGGTGCTGAAGACGAAAATTGTAGTATAAATTTAATCCGACTATTTCCGCAATTTATTTGCTATATTTTGTCGTTTAATATGTTTTTTATTTAGGATTTCAAGGGTGCTGACGATGAAAATCGTAATAAATGCACTGCCTTCGTAACGAAACATCCACAACACATACGGCATAATATTCAAATGATAGTGTTATACTGAAGAACAATCTATACATTAGTAGTCTGTTGTGTATAATATAACTTTAGTGAGATTAACTTAATCTTAATCTCATCAATTAATTGCCACCTTAGTGCCAGCTAGTGGTCGGGAGATTAAAATTGTTGATTGGATAATCATCAAAGAAGCCGCAACAGCTGTACGCGTGTTCATTTAACAAGTGATTAAAAATAAGATTTTGCGTGTACGATAGGTCTATTATTATTTTCAGGTATCGTGACGTTATCAAAATATGAGTCGCTATAGAAATGTCAATTTCATAGTCAATGCTTACGTTCACTTTCGTGCATTTTGGCTTTGATGTAAATATCAACATTATTCAAATGATACTCAATGGCAGACTCGAGAATCGTCGCATTTCGGCTCGTTGGTCGTTCTCATTTTTTCGACCCGTTGTGATAAGAGAATTTTAAACAATAATATCCCAAATGCATTCCATACTTTTCATGCCGTATGAAGAAGCGACGGTAAACGGAATTCAGCTATCAATAAAATTCTCTTCAAAAAGAACATTATTGGCCATTTTGTTTATTTCCATTTAAGGCCTATAGATTATTTTTTGTCCCCCGCCTTCCGTCTGACCGTCACACTTTTTGGGACACAATAACTCTCCTTCTAATTGACCTAGAATGTTCAAACTTGGTGTAGGTGTTTATTAGGTCAATGCCTTGATGGAGTTCGAAGATGAGCATTTTCGGCTTAAGGTAAGCAGAGATAAGCAATTTGATTGGTTGATGCTTTGGGACACGATAACTTTAGTTCTAATTAAGAGAGAGAGATGAAACTTGGTGTATAGTTTCATTACATCAATACCTTGACTAAGTTCGATAATGAGCATTTTCTGCTCAGGGTAAGCAGAGCGATAAGCAATTTGATTGGCCGAGACTTTGGAACACAATAACCCTCCTTCTAATTGAGCTAGAATGTTCAAACTTGGTGTAGGTGTTTATTAGGTCAATGCCTTGATGGAGTGTGAAGATAAGCATTTTCTGCTTAGGATAAGCAAAGATAAGCAATTTGATTGGTTGATGCTTTGGGACACGATAACTTTAGTTCTAATTAAGTGAGAGTGATGAAACTTGGTGTATAGTTTCATTTCATCAATACCGTGACTAAGTTCGATGATGAGCATTTTTTGCTCAGGGTAAGCTGAGCGATAAGCAATTTGATTGGCCGAGACTTTGGAACACAATAACCCTCCTTCTAATTGAGCTAGAATGTTCAAACTTGGTGTAGGTGTTTATTAGGTCAATGCCTTGATGGAGTGTGAAGATAAGCATTTTCTGCTTAGGGTAAGCAAAGATAAGCAATTTGATTGGTTGATGCTTTGGGACACGATAACTTTAGTTCCAATTAAGTGAGAGTGATGAAACTTGGTGTATAGTTTCATTACATCAATACCGTGACTAAGTTCGATGATGAGCATTTTTTGCTCAGGGTAAGCTGAGCGATAAGCAATTTGATTGGCCGAGACTTTGGAACACAATAACCCTCCTTCTAATTGAGCTAGAATGTTCAAACTTGGTGTAGGTGTTTATTAGGTCAATGCCTTGATGGAGTGTGAAGATAAGCATTTTCTGCTTAGGGTAAGCAAAGATAAGCAATTTGATTGGTTGATGCTTTGGGACACGATAACTTTAGTTCCAATTAAGTGAGAGTGATGAAACTTGGTGTATAGTTTCATTACATCAATACCTTGACTAAGTTCGATGATGAGCATTTTCTGCTCAGGGTAAGCAGAGCGATAAGCAATTTGATTGGCCGAGACTTTGGAACACAATAACCCTCCTTCTAATTGAGCTAGAATGTTCAAACTTGGTGTAGGGGTTTATGAGGTCAATGCCTTGATGGAGTGCGAAGATCAGCATTTTCTGCTTAGGGTAAGCAGAGATAAGCAATTTGATTGGTTGAGGCTTTGGAACACGCTAACTTTAGTTCTAATTAAGTGAGAGTGATGAAACTTGGTGTATAGTTTCATTACATCAATACCTTTACTAATTTCGATGATGAGAATTTTTTGCTTAGGCTAACGAGCAATAAGCATTATGATTGGTCAAATTCTTCTTCTAATTGAGGTAGAATGTTTAAACTTGATGTAGATGTTCGTCTTGACTGAGTTCAATGATTAACATATCGAGCTAAAGCTAAGCAGAGATAAGCAATTTCCTGCTTTGGGACAAGATAACTTTGATTCTATCTGATAGAGAGTGATGAAACTTAGTGTATAGTTGATAATCAGTTTGATTGCTTGATACTTTGGAAAAAAATAGATGTGCGATTAATTAATATGTGTCATCTATTTATTTGGGGATTTCGGCGGGGGACATCAGCCTCACTGTTGGCTTGTTTAAAGATGATATGAGATACCAAACATGAGTTGTCGACGACTTTATCATTGACCCGTGACAGTTGATTAGTAATAGTATTACTCAATGACACACACCCGCTTGTCGATTAATTTACATCATCAGCCACGTAGTTTCGATTAACACTCACGGCAATCTATACGATCATAAATTGGTTTTTTTTCTGCCACTTGTCAGAGTGAATCCAATGTAGGTACCCAAAAACATTGCCAAAACCAAATATTTATCGATAATGTCTTGCACGCGGTGTCTGGGCCAATCAGCAAAGGAGTTGTGTGGACAGCATGGCAACAGGCGGAGTTTATTTATATTTTTGGAGTGTTTTAAAACTTGATTGTATCCGTCCAAATAAATTCCTCGACAATATTTTGATCATTTTTATAAACTAGAGATGCTCCGCTTTACAACGATGCCAATTGCTATGCAAGATGAATGACCGGTCGTCCCACTGCGAGCGAAGAAAAATAACTAATTTCGCCGAGAATTTTAAGAAATAGGACAGATTTAAGAATACGGTACTCTTACAAAACGTTCAAATACAGGTGTTTTAAAATGTTTTATTGCTATTTTGATCTTCTGTGTTGATAGATAGTATATTTATAGACTCATTTTTGTGAAAATCTCAATTTCGTTCAAAATCAATATTTTCACTTATTTTGTCTTTATCTCATTATTGATTCTCGCGCATTTCGACTCATTTAGATGCGACCGGTCACAAATAATTGAAACATACAAATTTTACATATTGATAACAGAGGATTATAAAATGTGAGGGTGTGGGTATGGAATATACAATCGATTCAGTATTAGAAATTGCCAGTAGTTAAATATGGTTTTGCATGGGGAATTACTTAGGGCGACTGTGTTTACAATTTGATAATGCGGTCATATGCTCTGGGGATATAGACGCCTGGGTCTCGATTCAGTTTCGGTTCATGTCTTCTAATGTTGATGGCCTCATGTATTCTTTCTTTTGTTGTGGTGGTTCACAGCCAACGTTTTAACTTTGGTCCAATCGACACGGTGCCGTGGGTTGTCATTCAGATGTTCAGCAACTGCAGATTGGTTGGTGGGGGCTTTTGACATGTGAACTTTTGGTCGGATATCTAATGGTCTTTTAGATTCTCCAATGTAACTTTCCTGGCAACTGCAGTTGATTTTGTAGACACAGCCTTTTGGTGAGAAGTGTTTGGTGGGGTTCAACTTTCCATTCGCTTTTGCTAAGTCTTTGGTTGTTGCACCCTTCAAGAAAGTGAATTCAATATCTGCTTCCCTTTTCAATAATCTTCTGATTTGGTGAGAGATGTTGCCGTGGAAAGGTATAGAGATTCTAATTGGAAAATTAGGGCGGTTTTTGATGAATCTTGATGCTATTTAACACTTTCTGCATGGCAATCTATTAACTGATTATGTGTATTAGATTATTGATGATAAGCTCAGTTTCTTTCCTTTTACTTAACTCAATTAAATTTAATTTCAACATATTTCTTGTCATCCTATCATTAATCTTAGAACTAGTATTCTAGTTCTACGCTTTAATCAAGCCTTGAAATAACTGCTGGTTTTCGGCCGGACATTTCAGATTTTCAGCCTGACAAATACTTTATAAAGTATATTAAACCAAAAAACTGTTGAAATTTACTATGTTTATATATATTATAATACATACATTTATTAATTAAATAAATTGATGACTCACATACAACCTGGAGTTTTAAGTTTTTATATGTATATGGAATACAACTTTACAGTTCATATAATAATGTCATTAATCTCTTTGGTGGGGCTGGGGACTAAATCCTAAAAACTCTGATTAAGATTCAAATTTAACTAAAGAATATTCATCTTGAGTTGTCGTAAATGGTTCAGAATCTGCCAAGTCATTTTTGATCCACTTTTCTACGGTTCGTGTTTTGTAATTTTCGAACTGGTGACAGCGATGGCCCCCGTTTAGAAGTGTCTTTATGAGAGACATAAGACACAGTACCAGTCTTTGAATTTTCTGGAACGGTCCCACTAGCCAGGATATCCTTGTCCGAGGGTTGGGAAAAGTAAGAAGTTATTTTATTCGACATGTTTTCACATCTCTTCTATTTACATTCACATCGGAAGTGTCCAACAAAGTGAGATATTTTCGTATAAAAAGTTTGTCCCTAATTACATCCATAGTCAACTTGAACATTTTCTTGTAAACTAATTTTAAAATATTATTACTTTTATTACTAATAATTTATATAATTACATGTCATTTTAGGTGTGATTTAGAGCTAATCATATACGAAAGTACAAAAGTAACGCAAAGCTCGCTACGAGACTCGAATAACCAGTGTAAAAGAGCCGATTCTCAATATTATTCATTATTTTATCTTCACGTGGCCGAGAGAGATACATGTATAAATAGTAATATTTTTACTATGACTCGGGTCGTTGATATAACCAGCGTAAAAGAGTCGATTCTAAAAATTATTGAAGATTTTATCTGCACGCGGCCGAGATATAAATAGTAACATTTTAACTATGACTCGGGTCATTGATATTTTTGGTCCTGGACTTTCGAGTCTAATAATAAATAGCGATCGACTCGAATATTTTTGACTTAATGTTTTACAAAAACACGGTCGGACAATTATGTCCGGACGGAAGGCAATTTGGCCTGTAAAAAGGGGTCGATTCGCCCGGACATTGTCCGTGTCCAGACGCTTATTTCAGCGCTTGGCTTTAATATCATGTGTACATTTAGGGGATGGAACAGTTTTTGAAAGGGAGTAATTTGCAATCAGCTGTATATCATCTGCATAGTTGTCCTAAATTCTTAGTATACATTACAGAAAAGACAGGTTCAAGGACTGATCCTTGTGGAACTCCGAATCATCTGGAAGTCGGTTGCTTGGGGCATTATCTGGCCTAATAATCCCGGCAATGAATGATTTTATTGGAAAAATGATGTCAAAAATTTTCTTCAAGTTTGACCTTCAAATTTAATATGAAAGAAATCTGTGCCAGTCATTTTGTCAAAACCAAATATTAGTATTAGTAGTCCCCAACTTCCATTATTAATAGAATTGTCCTCAGCCCCGCAGTGGGTGAGATATAGCATCATGAAATTTATATGTTTTAGCATATAGCAAAAACTACATCTCAAAATAAATCCTCATAGCCTCAAATTGTTTCGGAAAAATTTAATAATCATATATATTGAAGTAGTAGACAAGATCATTCATAAAAAATCATTTAAAAAAATAAAAAATCAATAGGCAATTTATGGGAAATATTTGAATTTAGGGATTTTTTAAAAAAAAAATGACGTTTTATTTTACTCTAAAATGGCCATAGCTGGTTCTCCGTAACTACAAGGTTGGTGAACCTCATATTTCATGTGGGGTATATGGGGTACCCAATGACCAAATCTGCAAAGTTTGGTCAAAATCGCCTGACACCGCTTGTGCCGTTTTTTTTAAATTTTGCATGATTCTCTCGCGAACTCATTCTTAACTTCCTGAATTATGGCCCTTGATTGTACAAAAATTCACATTTTTAGCTTGTGGTTAATCTAAGAGGTAACAATTTTTATCCAATTTATAAAACCATTTAAATATTTCACCGTTACATACTAATGAAGGCTGATTTCGAATTTCATGAAAATCAGACCAAAACTGCCAGATTAAATGGCCACCCCTCGTATGCAAATATTATTATTATTGTTATTACAGCATAGTGCGCCCTTTCATGTAACATGGTGCCGTATCAGCTTATTTTGGCTACTGCATTTTCTGATACTGGCTGTAGTAGAAAAATCCTAATTTCGATCGTCTGATGTTACAACACCTCAACAGGCAACACCCACATATAAAATTCACAATGGAAACCGAAAATGATAATCAACTACCCTTCCTCGATGTTTGTGTATCTAAAACCAACAACTCGATCCGTACCGGTGTCTACAGGAAACCAACTCACACACCGACCAATACATTCACTTCAAATCTAATCACCCGAATAGCGTCAAATCGGCCACAATTTCAACTCTGGTGAACCGTGTGAAAAAGATATGTGATCCTGAGAGCCTCTCAAAGGAAATTGATCATCTCAAACATGTCTTCACAAATTTCAACGGCTATACGGAGAAGTTTGTCACAAACACCATCAACAAGACCCTGTCGGGGAGTGCAGCTAAATCCAAAACCCTGACTGCCCCAGTCAGAATCATCCTTCCTTTCAACGGCAAAGTCTCCTACCAAATCAAACAGCTACTAATGCAACAACCAGAAATAGATGTAACTTAAACAAAAGCAACAGCACTAAAGATATATTAAGAGCCAATGGTAAACAAAATTCTACACAACCACCACAACCAAAGGGATGTGTTTATCAAATAGTATGCAATTGTGGGATTGCATACATCAGGGAGACAAAGCGACCATTAAATAAAAGGATAGATGACCACAAGTCGAAAGCAGCAACCAACAACTCAGCTGTAGCTGAACATTTGAACTTCAACCCTCGCCACAGAGTCCAATGGTCCAACGTAAAACCACTATGCAAGAATATAAGCAACAAGAGAGCGCGCCGATTGCACGAAGCCATTCAAATACGACGACACAAACCAACGATGAACAGAGATCAAGGATTGTTCCTCCCCAGGGCATATGATATTCTTATCACATAATCAAAGGCTAAGCATAATTATTTTTTTAATCATATTTAATACTTATCAATATTCCAGTAACAATTTTAAGTTTGTAATAACCATCATAATTTGCAAAAATGATAATTAATAATTCCCAACTATTTTTGCTTTTCAGTCCTGCTGTTATTGTAATTTAATACACTCAATAGTTCTAATCCTGCCTTCTTCATCACTATAACATCCAGTGAAGTACTACTCAATATTTTAAATTGTCAGCCTTCAGGGGACTATTGATCATTTGTGCAGTCATTGTTCTAAGGGTTTTTTGTATATCAGTAGAATCACTCGCATCAACATGCACATATCAATTATTTTTTGTCATAATACCAATCAAATCTCATCTTCTTGGGATGTTGTCATTATTATAACCTCATCAAATCGTTGTAAATACTCCACAACAATCTATTCATTTATCATTTGTGTTTATTTCAGTGAAAGGGGTCGTTGATAACATTTCATCAAATTTCATTTTCTTTCAACGTTTGTCATTATTAAAACCCACTAATCATTGTGTATACTCCACAACAACTTACCCATTAAAGTGGAAATTTCAAATTTTTAAGTTATATTTTTAAAATTGATTAAAATAAAGCCTTAAAATAGATGGTAACCATAAACAGCCCTACCTTGTTAATGAATAATCCTATTAATCCTATAAGTCGCTATTGCCAGCTGGGAAATTGGCAAAAATATCATTTCCAACTTCAAATTCCAACGTTGAGGAAATGGCTGACAATTGTTTTCAATAGGAAAACAAGGGAGGTAATTGTGTTGTTATTTTCTGTGTAAATGAGTTTTAAGTGTGAGAATGACACCTATGATCGTATTATATAACCTATTGAGCAAAAGACATAGAAATAATTATGTTTTGACTTTCTTAGAAAATATGAAATTCTCGCTTTAATCAATTAGTCAATTTTTAGGTTAATTGGTATTATTGCTTATTAGCGTTTAATTAAATTAGATTACCTTTAGGTACACGTAATTAAAGGAGATCCCTGGTTTGTCAGCATTAACTAAGCATTGTTGTGTACATGTATATATTGTCCTGTCATATTTTCAATTTTTATCATAGCTTGATAATGACTAGAGAAGCCTAGTCGAAACGTCATTCAGTAAAAAGCAGTAATTGTATTCCATAGAATTGTGACCTGTATATTCTAGTTCAATTACTAAATGCCATTGAAACAGTGCAATTGGAAACCATGTAACAGATTAATCATTAATTAAGAATTAACAAGATGAGAGAAGTAATAATATGGATAAACAATTACAAAGGATTAACAAATTGAAAGACTGTAATGTATTTGTGTGCACAATAGGCTTATTGTTATTTTCAGCTACCATAACGGTTTCAGAATCTGAATTAGCAATAAAAATTTCAATTTCATTTGTAGATGCTTACAATCAGACTTGTGGTTCACTTCAGAACATTATGGCGGTGGTAATGAAACAAACGGCTATAACCGTTTTCCCACTTAAGAATCATCGCTGTTCGACTTGTACTTAAGTTTCCAACCCATGGTTATAATATATAATTTCAAATAATAATATCCGAATTGTAAATTTCACAAGCTGTATGAAATCACAGTAAAGAAAATTCAACTTTTAAAATTTTTAATTGTCCCCCGCCTTTCAAAGAAAGCAGTGGACTATTAAAATTGATCTGTCCATCTGCCTATCTGTCTGCCTGTCTGTCTGTCCGTCACACTTTTTGGGACACAATAACTCTTCGTCTTATTGAGCTAGAATATCCAAACTTGGTGTAGGTGTTTGTTACGTGAAAGGCTTTATGGAGTCCAAAGATAAGCATTTTCAGCTTAGGCTAAGCAGAGATGAGCAATTTGATTGGTTGATGCCTTGGGCCACGATAACTTTGGTTCCAATCAAAGGACAATATTACTGGTTAAACACGTTCCAAATAGAATTTAAAACAGAGATCATTGCTACGATACATGCGTAATGAAGATTTCAAGATAACACAAGTTATCCTTCTATATAACTGATGGAAGTGACGAGTGATAACATATACACGGGCGAATTTCTGCTCATAAATAATTCCTTCGAAGACCAAAAGTTGTTATATGAGACTGTGAGAGGATATCTGATGATTCAAATAATTGACTGTCACTAGATAAGAGAAAATGAAAAAAATAGAAAAAGTCTGTGCATTATCATGCTAATAATTTTTTTCTAATATTTATATATTTTTTGATAATTTATATTTTAAATATATTGTCTAAAATCTAAGGGGGCCCACTTCCTCAGGGGCCTACTTGCCATTGGGCAAGCTGACAACCTGGCTAGTCTGCCACTGTTACCATAGTAATACGTATACCAAAGTTTTGGATTTGATGAGTTCTATTTTTGTGTGTGTGTGTGTGTGTGTGGGGGGGGGGGGTTGGGTGGCCGAATAGTTAGCTGCGTGCGCTGTATCATACAGTCTGTCATTGAGTCAACTGGCGTGGTTTCGATTCCCTGGTTGTTCGTGACAAGGAGTAGGGTCGCCTGTCCAACCTCGTGGGTTTTCTCCGGGGCCTCCTGTTTTCTCCCACTGCTAAAGACCCCTACGTGCAAGCGAATTATTGAAATAAAATTGAACCAGTTCCGAAATGACCTAGTTTGTGTCGAGTGGACGTTAAACCCCATTTCTCTCTCTCTCTCTCTATTTTTGTGAGCAGTGGACCATATGTTTTAGAGTTATGGCCCCTACTTTTTACGTGAAATGTGTATAAAGTTTTTCGACCCTTCAGAGGCTACAATTTTTGTCATGTTCAGATCAAACTTAACACTGTCCATTGTCTCTGATATGGACAAGTTTTTACAACTGATTTCTTTTTTTTCAAATTCGTTTTGAAATATTGGTACAATGAGAGGATGAGCTCTATTGATTTTCCCTGTTTTCCATCCACGCAAAATGTCTTGCATGACATCCGCTGGTTACACATTGTGTTTATGTTCATGAAATGAAGACGTAGAATTACTATTAGAGTTATTACCCTTGGTCACTGTTTAAAATTTTGTGGACCTTCTAGCCGTTAAAGTTATTTTCTGATCAATTGATACGCAGTGTTTATATGATGAAAACTATTAAGTTTCATCTAATTCTGATAACTCAAACTGCTAAATTTATCACCATCAGTTTTTAGTGCCTTTTAAAAGCTCTCATTATCCTACAAAGCAATAAATATGCAACAAAAATTGTGGCTTAGCTTTGGTGGGGCATGTTTTGTTGCCTGGCAACCTATCTGTAACGGCCGTTTTTCAAATTTTGGTTAAGCAGTGGGAGAACGAAGCCTATCAATACTCAGCATTGAATGACTTTACATTCCGTAGTTACATTGCTGAAAATCTTGTGAACCCTAAAGTCTATAGTTTTTATCAGATATTTTTCAAATGTGGGGTCAGGCTTTTGAGATTTTGAGACGAGGAACCTATCGATACTCAACGTTTCGCGATTCTCCATCCAAAGTGAACCCTGATTGCCAAAATACTTGTGAACGCGATAGAGACCACAGCAAGGCATATGGACAATGAGAGCGTAAGCTCTATCGATTTTCCTCGTTATCTGTTCATCTCTTACAAAATGTTGGCGCATCTGGCATGGCTTGTTGAAACTTAAAATTAAAGGATCACTTCTTAGGTTATGGCCTCTGCCTTTTGTACAAAATATAAGTTCAAAGTTTGTGGACCTACAAGAACCCACAATTTTTGTCTGATTCAGACGAAACTTAAAATATATGTAAAGGATCAAAAGATCTCCGATGAATTTGACTAGTGCATAGAGGATGAATTACAATGCAAGTACAATATCATTTAATATGTTGATTTCAGGTTACACCAATCTATATGCAAGATATTTCGTCTAATATCGATTGGTATCAGTTCTATGAGATATGGGAAAACCTGACATCCAGTATGAAAAAGGTTGCAGAATTAGTTGGAATTGAAGAGAGTTTTATTTCTAGAGCTATACGAGGAAGCATCTTAACAAAAACAACGGCTCAAAAGCATTCCTTGGCTGTTCATCGTCGATTTTACACAGCTATTATTTTAAGTGAATTAGTTAATGAAAAACCAATGAAGGATATAATTGAAAAATATAACTGTAGTAAGGGCCAGTTATCTGCTTTGCAGCAGTCAGCAGCTACATTTGCCGGTATGTGTTATTCATTGAAATGTTGTTGTATATTAATGTTAACCCCTGACTTCTGCCCATCTGTACGTTTGATTAACTGGAAATTTATACGCATTATTTATGTTTGATGAGACGAAATAACATATAGAGTATCATCCGTGATCACATAGTAAAATATCATGGACACTATTGAGTACTAGTTTCAAAACTTTGCTTTGTTCCCCATTCTTTATCTTGCTTGGTACCATACACTATAAATCTCTAATAATTAGTGTAAAGGGGACTTTACTTTTCAACTTGCAGTAACAGGGCTACAGAGAGAGCCGATAGCAGGCATTTGGTAAAAAATGGGGCTAGTTAAAAGCACTTACTTCAATGATCTTATTAGAAGCCAGTATATGGAGGTATTCGCCATTCTAGAAGGTGTAAATTTTATTGACCTGTTTACAAAATTTCATGTGTACATCTCCATTCCTTCGCATTTTATTAAAGCCTCAAAAAACGGCAATGGGTGTAAAATGGCGTATGTTTCGTTGCCTGGCAACCTATCTTTCGGTTTTTCATCTATTCAGAATAGCTGCATGTTTTCCACTCATTTCAATTTGCACAGTAATGGGGCATATTACTCCCACCAGGAAGATTAAAAGAAATGTAATACGTAGAAACAAGCTCAACATCATAATAAGGAATTAGCTTATAAACGTTTACAATCTTTGAAACACAAACCATTTACTAGGAGAGGAATTCTCTTTGTTGTTGGATCGATTTTCAAGAACTATGTTCATTGAAGATTGGTTGGGATGTTGCAATTCTGGAAAACTCTCAACAAAGGTGGATTAAAGGAGCTAAGTCTCTAACTCAATACTATCCAAAATCTTCAACATTGAAAACACGATTTATTTGTCAAATTAAATCAACATTCATGTTGTGATCTTACCGGAAAAAGATGGGCTTTTGATATCCAATATTGAAGACAAAATAAACATTTTACCATTTGTACACGAATCATGTACCATAATGCGCTTCAGCCCCAGATGTATCAAGAGACTCGAGGGACGAGGCTAGACACATTGCACCAGACGCTAGAAATTTGCACTCACTTGAGACTGCTGGCTTATTTCGTCAAACATAACTGATTTGAAATTGGAGTAAAAACGGAAACCATTGAATGTAAATCAGTTTATATACATTCATATTACAGTATTATATGCGTTGCGACCCACTTTTGTCATTTCTAGGTCCCAAATGTTAGCGATTTAGCTCCTTTAAATGGAGAAGCCAAATTTTCAAATTAGATTTCAAATTGAAAGATGCTTATGCCCTCTTGATTTTGGATTAGTAGTAAAGCGCGACATCCATATTTTCTCTGATGCATCTTCCACCGGATATGGATCCGTTTGTTATCAACGGATTGTTAACGATCAGGGTCAGATTCACTGTGGGTTCCTTATTGGTAAATCTCTGGTGGCCTAACAGTAATACAACTAATTAAACGTCCAGAAGAATATCAAATGACAGTTCATATTTTTGGAGCAGTCTTGTCTCAAAGTGTGGCCAATTATGTGCTCCAGAAAACCGCAGATGATAATTTTCATTTTGGATCAGAAGTGACTGATTCAATTAAACATGATTTTTATGTTGACGATTTGCTAAAATCGTGTGAAACTGAGCAAGAAGCCATTGATCTTGCTAATGACTTAGATTAAACATTTAGATATTAATTATGTTTACCTTTAATATTCTACTCAAAGACAAACCGTTTACTAGGAGAGGAATTCTCTTTGTGGTTGGATCAATTTTCAAGAACTATGTTCATTGAAGATTGGTTCGGATGTTGCAATTCCGGAAAACTCTCAACTAAGGTGGATTAAATGGAGAAGCCAAATTTTCAAATTAGATTTCAAATTGAAAGATGCTTACGCCCTCTTGATTATGGATTAGTAGTAAAGCGCGTCATCCATATTTTCTCTGATGCATATTCCACCGGATATGGACCCGTTTGTTATCAACGGATTGTTAACGATCAGGGTCAGATTCACTGTGGGTTCCTTATTGGTAAATCTAGACTAGCTTGGAGCTGTTAGCAGCAACGATTTCGGTGAAACTTGGCATCATGTTATTAAACGACTTAGATTTAGCGCCACATACAATAACATTTTGGACTGATAGTACCACAGTCTTACAGTTTATACGTAATGAATCAAAATGTTTTTATATGCCCACATTTTCATGTGGACGTATTTTGTCGTCGCCCATGTTTGTCTGTCTGGAGGTTACAATTTTTATCTAATTTAAAAAAACATTTGATTATATCACCTTTACAAAGTAATGAAGGTTGAGTTTGAATGTCATGAAAATCAGACTAAAACTGCCGGACAAAATGGCCGCCTCTTGTACGCGAATAGTGTAAAAATATGGTGAATCAAGGTTGTGGACCCTGTAGAGATCACAATTTTAATCTGATTTTGATGAAACTTTAAATGCATGTTTATAACCGAAAGATCTTGGTTCCTTTCCATATTTGCGCATATCGGATCGAAAATTCCTGAATTATGCCCCCTGATTGTACGTAAAATCACCTTTTTTCGCTTGTGGTCCCTCTGAAGGTCACAATTATTATCCAATTTCAAAAAACGTTTGATTATATCACCGTTACACCGTAATGAAGGTTGAGTTTGAATTTCTCGTTAAAATCGGACCAAACTGACCGAAAAATGGCCGCCCCTCGTACGCAAATAGTGTAAATATCTGGTATATCAAGGTTGTGGACCCTCTGGAGGTCACAATTTTGTTATACGCCCACATTGAAATGTGGTCGTATATTGTCGTCGCCCCCGTCCGTCCGGCGTCCACAAGTTGTGAACGCTCTAGAGGCTAAAGTTAATATCCGATTTATATACAGTGTTTAAGGCCATGAAACGAAGAAGCTTATTGATTTTTGGCGATTTCGGATAATTACTGCCAGAGTTATGGCCCTTGATCATTTCAAAAAATCTTGTGGACGCTCTAGAGGCTAAAGTTAATATCCGATTGACTTTAAATTTATACACAGTGTTTAAGGTCATGAGACGAAGAAGTGTAATCATTTTTAGCAATTTTCGATAATTACTGCCAGATTTATGGCCCTTGATCACTTTAAATTTATACACAGTGTTTAAGGTCATGAAGTGAAGAAGCTTATTGATTTTCAGCGATTTCCGAGAATTACTGTCAGAGTTATGGCCCTTGATCACTTAAAAAAATCTTGTGGACACTCCACAGGTCAAAGTTAATATCCGATTGACTTTAAATTTATACACAGTGTTTAAGGTCACGAGACGATGAATCCTATTGATTTTCAGTGATTTCAGATAATTACTGCCAGAGTTATGGCCCTTGATCACTTTGAAAAATCTTGTGGACGCTCTAGAGGCTAAAGTTAATATCCGATTGACTTTTAATTTATACACAGTGTTTAAGGTCATAAGACAAAGAAGTGTAATCATTTTTAGCGATTTTCGATAATTACTGCCAGAGTTATGGCCCTTGATCATTTAAAAA
Organism: Patella vulgata; assembly: GCF_932274485.2. Taxonomy (NCBI): domain Eukaryota; kingdom Metazoa; phylum Mollusca; class Gastropoda; family Patellidae; genus Patella; species Patella vulgata. The sequence goes on from NC_065882.2 coordinate 33,678,748, forward strand.
AATCTTGTGGACACTCTAAATCCAAAGTTAATCTCCGATTGACTTTTAATTTATACACAGTGTTTAAGGTCATGAGACGAAGAATCCTATCGATTTTCAGCGATTTCCGATAATTACTGCCAGAGTTGACTTCAGATTGATACACAGAGTTTAAAAGCTTGAGACGAACAAGTATATTGATTTTCAATAAATTTTTATGACTTGAACAGCTAAATCCATGATATTAAAAGTTTTGTATACTAAACGTTAGCATGGGGCAGAACTTTATAAAAACCAAACAAATTCTAATGGTTTTCTGATAATTACTTCATGAGTTGTTACTCTTAATCAGATTTTAGTGTATTATAAATGTTTCATTACCGAAAGAAGTAAAAATATGCAACAACACTTGTTGACTGCCCTGCCGATTTAGCTACTGTGGGCGTATGTTTCGTTGCCTGGCAACCTATCTTTCCGATTTTGATGAAACTTGAAATGCATGTTTATAACCAAAGATCTTGGTTGTTTTTGATATTCGTGCATATTGGATCGAAACTTCATGAATTATGGCCCCTGATTGTACGAAAAATCACATTTTTAGCTTGTGGACACTCTAGAGGTTACAATCTTGATCTGATTTTGATGAAACTTGAAATGCATGTTTATAACCCAAAGATCTTGATTCATGTCGATATTCGGCATATCGGATCGTAACTTCCTTGATTATGGTCCCTGATTGGTCAAAAAATCACATTTTTAGCTTGTGGATTTGAAAAACCGTTTAGATCACTATTCAACCATAATGAAGGTTGAATTAAATTGGAATTTTGGGAAAATCGAAATGAAACTGCCGACAAAATGGCCGCTCTTTATATGCAAATTGTATATAAGTATGTAATTCAAAGGTTATGGACCCTCTAGAGGTCACAATATTTATCCAATTTTGATGGAAATTAAAACATATCTTTATATTCCAAAAATCTAAGTCCCTTATGATATTTGTGCATTTCAGACCATAACTTTCTGGATTATGACCCCAGATTGTACAAAAAATCGTTTTTGTTTTTAGCTTGTTCTCTATCCATCTCTTGCAAAATGTGGGCGTATCCTGCCTGGCAGTCGCTGGTGATGTTTTCTTGGCAAATCGCATTAGTTTCATCAGGAGTTCAACTCAATTAGAACAGTGGAAATATGTAAACACAAACTCTAATCCTGCTGATTTAGCATCCAGGATAATTTCGTAAAAGACCCATGTTGGCTCATGGGGCCGGGGTTTTTGTGGACAACTGAAGAAGATACTTGGCCAGAACAACCAAAACTTTCTGAACTCAGTTCTGATAACCCAGAGGTCAAACGTGAAATCACAACATTAGCTACTATCTACACTGATATTAATCCGGTTAATAAGTTAATCAAACACTATTCTGATTGGTTCTGCCTTAAATGCTCGGGAGCCACGGTGGCTAGATGGTGAAGACGCTAGCTCGCTAGCCTGCATTGGCCGAGAAAGTTCATCCAGATTTTCCGACGTGGTTTCCCCTTCTCAGTGGTGCAGAATGGAGGGCTTGACAAGGACAGCTGTCTAGTCCTTAGGATGATACAAAAAACCAAGGTCCCGTGTATATATTGGAATGCACGAAAAAGATCCCCTGACAGTTGGAATTCGATATAAGAGTAGGCGATAGTGCCTCTGCCCGGGCAAAATTTCCCTCATGGCACACTGTATGGCGTATGCCCGTCTTCATTAGCCCAGTATAGGAGCAGAACAGTAGGACGCTAAACTCATTTCATTTCATTTCCTTAAACCCTCAGTTGCCTATATGTTTCGTTTAAAGGTTTTATTACGTAAACGTGTAAAGGATATTAAAGCTATAGATCAAGACATTCCTGCTGAATTAGCTGGTTCACAAAACATTAATGATAAGGAATTCTCATACACCCTTCAAGGAACTTAACGTAGATGAACTCAACGCATCAGAAAACGCTATTGTGAAATATGTTCAGTTTAATTCGTTTCCTAACGAGATACAAATACTCAAACAAAACGTTCAAAATAATAATCGCTACAAAATTGTGCCAAGAACCAGTTCATTATACCGACTGGATCCAATTATTAGTGAAGGCCTACTTCGGGTAGGTGGACGTTTACGCAACGCAGATCTGTCAGATGATGTTAAACACCCAATTATTTTACCTCGGAATGGACATTTAACCAACTTAATTGTGAATGATATTCATCAGTCTGTAGCTCATGCTAGTAGAGGTCACACTATAGCTATATTGTGACAGGTATTGGATCATAAACGCAAACTCAGCTGTTCGAAATATCTTGTCCAAGTGTATTACATGTCGTAAGCTTCGTGCACCCACAATGAATCAAAAGATGTCAAGACCAAAAGACCGTGTCACAGAGTGGGCGTGGATTACTTTGGACCATTTATTGTGAAAGAAGTTTGCGAAGAGGTTTAAAAACATTACGGCATAGTTTTTACATGTTTGAGTATTCGTGCAATACACATTGAAATAGCCTCGTCCCTTGACACTAGCTCTTTCATTAAAGCTCTACGTAGATTTATTGCCAGGAGAGGACAATCTGAAGAAATAAGGATTGATAACGGAACTAATTTTGGTGGTGGTGAACGAGAATTACGGCTAGAAATTAATAAATGGAATCAACGCCAAATAAACGATGAACTTCTACAACGTAATATCAAGTGGACCTTTAATCTGCCAGCTGCGCATCACCAAGGGGGGGGTGGGAACGTCAGATACGGACAATTCGTAAAGTATTGAACGCTCTGTTGTCAACGAACAGTAATCCAACGTTAACCGATGAATCTTTTCGTACTTTTATGTGCGAGGTGGAAGCGATAGTGAACAGTCGCCCTTTAACTTTCACCTTAGACGATCCTAGTGGCTTGACCCCATTAACCCCTAATCAGTTATTGACAATGCATTCTAAATGGCTTTTGCCCCAGGTCTATTTCAACGTGAAGATATATTCGCTCGCAAGTACTGGAAACAAGTTCAATATTGTAAAAGTTGCTTTATTGCTGATGAGCAAGCTTGATCGTGAGGTCTTGAAAATATAATAACGAGAGAGATATTAGTCTGCTAAGTTGGAATGTTTAATATAACAAAAACATAATAATATAAGAACAGTTACAATGTTTGACAGAATGTGTCATATATGAAATAAGTGAAAACAGAATTTAATATCAGGATGAATATAACAGGATGGGGGGGGGGGTATACTCGCTTGACTGCAAGAGGCACTATTTGGAATAATCGGTGTCACATGATAATTTTGTGACGTCATGAGCTATCGGTGGAGATCACGTGAGGTATGACGTCACAGAAGGCAAGGGATTCCCCACATGTAGATCACGTGACAATTTTGTGACATCATATGATATCAGTGGAAATCAAGAGATGTGTGACGTCACTGGAGACGAGGGATTTCTGACATGTGGACATGCTAGATGTCACGTGATGTGTGACGACACGTGGAAACCTGACAGGTATGTCTCATGATTGGGGAAAACTAGAGCGACATGAATATATGATATAAAATATATCTAAATCTTGAAACGTGTAAATAAAACATAAATAGATAATAATGACCTTTAACATTAATACGCTGAATATTCTTAGAACAGTACGAACATGTGTGGATATAATATATATACAAAATCTTTATACATGTAAATACAATCAAGAATCTCAATTGGTATGTCATGTCACGTGATTGGGGAAAACAAGATCAACACAAATATATGATATAAAATATATCTAGATCTATATCTTAAAACGTGTAAATAAAACTGCGTATTTGTGGAATAAAATAAAAATATAAGCATAGAAATAGATACATTACATACATACATTTAACTAAAGAGGACTAGCATATAACAATCTAAAGTACGGTCTTACCTTGAAAATATAATAGTGTTGAATTCCTGCTTAGCATGCCTATTTAACGGCAGCACACCATTATGTTCATCTCCTACCGATGATTGGCCAAGAACCGTCACATGATTTAGATAGCCCCAGCTCCAGGCCTTACTATTAAACTCTCAGCTTAGGTAAGCGTACCGGAAGTAGTCGAAAAAATATCCGATATTTTGAAAAAAATATCGTAAAAAGTAAAAAAATGGTGCTCAAGCGAAAAAAGGGATTACTACGCCAGATGTCATGGAATCAAAACAAATAAGGTATCGGTGGGTAGTTTGATAATCGGCTATTATTTGACATCCAAATGATACAAATGCAATGGTTAGGTAATAGATTATGGGACGCCGAAAATGTGGACCCTCTAGAGGTCACAATTTTGATCCGATTTTGATGAAACTTGAAATACATGTTTATAACCCAAAGATCTTGGTTCCTTTTGATATTCGCACATATCGGATCGTAACTTCCTGAGTTATGGCCCCTGATTGAACGTAAAATCGCATGTTTAGCTTGTGGTCGCTGTAGAGGTCACAATTTTTATCTGATGTAAAAAAAAAACCATGTGAATATATCACCATTACACACTAAGATCTTGGTTCCTTTTGATAATCGCACATATCCGAGCGTAACTTCCTTGATTATGGCTCCTGATTGTTTGAAAAAAACGTTTAAATATATCACCATTCCACCAGAATGAAGGTTAAGAATTCGAATTTTGGGTAAATCAAAATGAAACTGCCTGACCAAATGCCCACTCTTTGTACGCAAATTATGTAAAAGTATGCAATATGAAGGTCTGTGTTCAACAATGGAACGATCTCTATACGATTTTATTGAAATTACGTGTTTAGTGGCATTTTTAATCATTTGGTTACTAAGGACTTTTGTCATAGCAGAAATTTTGAGCGTAAATTTTAAAGTTTTCTCGAAATAAGCGTTTCTGGTCTCCCGGACTTTGAACTTGATTATCTTGACGATGGAGCAAGGTAGTGCAATGATTTTGGTATCATTAGACAGCTTATGACATTCTCTTTAAGAAGACATATATAACTCATTTTTGAATTTTTGTTCATTAACTCATGTTAATTATGTTAACTACTGCTTAACCAGACTATAGCCCCTATCCCTAGAGCTAATTAAAGGATTATTCACTATTCTCACATATTTCAGATAACACAACATAAAACAAAAACTATTACTCTTGTCAAAAAATGTTTATATTGCCAAATGTAGAAATAAAATCATGCTTTACAAGGATGTTATTTTTACACAAAAATACAAAATAACAACAAAATTATTCTTTAATATACTATTCAAAAAAAGTAGGGGATATTTGATTTTTAAGTGTTATTAAAGTCACCTAATGAAACTGACGAAGAAACAAATGACAAAATGAAATGAAGTTCACATTCATCGATTTATTCCAAATGATCGTTAGACTAAGTAAGGCACAGACTGACCATTATAAGGGTAAAATGATACCCGGGGTCAAACAGCAAAGTTACCACAGCATCACAACCAAGTCAGTAACGGGTAAATCCTCCTCTGTTTGCCAAACGAGCATTGATCCGACGTGGCATACTCCTAATGAGACGTCTAAGGTCATTTTGGTCCAGATTGTCCCATTCCTGTTGCAACGCAGCAGCAAGTTCTTGGACATTGGCAGGACGTTGTTGACGTTGACGTAACCTCTGTCCAAGCATGTCCCAGACATGCTCGATGGGGGAGAGGTCGGGACTCAGTGCTGGCCAAGGTAATGTGGTGATGTTCTGTTGTTGGAGGTAACCTGTAACGATCCTGGCCCTGTGACATCTTGCGTTGTCATCCAGGAAGATGAAACGGCGGCCATGACGTCGTGCGAACGGCACAACATGGACTGCCAAGATGTTGTCCCGGTAGTACTGGTCTGTAACACGCCCTGCAACAACAAGCCGTTCTTCCAGCAACAGTGATGCCTCCCCACACCATAACAGAACCACCCCCAAATCGATCATGTCTGATGACGTTAACGTCTTGGAAGCGCTCGTTGCGACGACGCCACACCCTCCTACGTCTGTCCAAAAAATCAACAGTGAACCTTGACTCATCTGAAAACATCACATTGCTCCAGCGTCGATTATCCCAGTGTTGACGATCCCTACACCAACGACGTCTTGCCTGAATGTGATGATCTCTCAAACAAGGGATCACGCGAGGACGTCGGGCTTGAGTTGTCGCCCTTGGTCGACCTGAGCGTGGTCTGTCCTGTACAGATTGTGTATCACGGTATCTGGACCATAGCCTGCTTATGACAGACTGAGAAACATTCATCGTCTGCGCCACAACCGCCTGTGTTGTGCCGATCTGTAGCATGCCAAGGGCACGTAACCTTTCATTTTGGGTAAGCCGACGCATATCAAAATTTGTTTTCTGGTCACTAAAACAATTAAACTGATGTTTCCACCCTGGAATTCAATGCCACAATGACTGTAACATTCAAAGTCAGAGTCGTGCAAATCTTGGGTTAGACCCCCATGATGATCCCAAGCATCACCTGCATTCCATGCGGTAGCTATTGGTGCGTTTGGGCGTCACATGTAACTGGAAATGTTTCTTCCCACAATTTGTTTGTGGACACTCTACAGGTCACAATTCTTATCCGATTTTGACGAAACTTGAAATATAGGTTTATCTCCAAAAGATCTTGGTTCCTATCGATATTGGCATGTATCAGATCGAAACTTCATGGATTATGGCCCCTGTTTGTACGAAAAATCACGTTTTTAGCTTGTGGACACTATAGAGGTCACAATTTTTATCCGATTTTGTTGAAACTTGAAATGTAAATTGATAATCCAAAGATCTCGGTTCCTTTCGATATGGCCCCTGAATTATGGCCCCTGGTTGTACGAAAAACCGCGTTTTAAGCTTGTGGACCATATAGAGGTCATAATTTTTATCCGATTTAAAAAAAACATATTATTATATCACAGTTACGCCCCAAGGATGGCTGAGTTCGACTTTCGTTCTCAAATAGCGTAAAAATATGGTATATCAAGGTTGTTGACCCTATAGAGGTCACAATTTTTATCCGATTTTGTTGAAACTTGAAATGTAAGTTTATAACACAAAGATCTCGGTTCCTTTCGATATTTGCGCATATCGAATTGTAATTTCCTGAATTATGGCCCTTGATTGTAGGAAAAATCACTTTCTTTTTAGCTTGTTCTCTATTCATCTCTCGAAAATGTGGGCGTATCCTGCCTGGCAGCTGCTGGTTTATTACTTTATTGCTCAGTAGAACAGGACATGAAAGATGCCGACAACAGTCGTTGATGGGAAACTTTTGTCGGGAGTTTATGACCTTATACACTGAGAACTGCTAAAGGGTGAATCTGTGCACAGCCACCATATATTTCTCAGTCATAGTTGTTATTTGTACGTGTATCGAAATAAAATTAACAAGGGTGAAAAACTGTCTGAGAGGTGAATTAATTAACGCTAGGGGTGAAAAACTGTGCGACAGTGCGTTTTCAGTAGAGGTGTGTTAATTAACCGACCGGTAAAAAATGAATGTCATTGTTGTGTATTGTCTAATTGGCGTGTTTTCTCCCTAGTTGCGATAACTGCATCAAAAGGAGTATAATCAAGGACCAACAGGTTTTATCTGACACGTACGTGTAACATCAAAATTTGGGAAGTAAAACTGTTTTACCGTGCGATTTATCATTCAGCCGTGTGTTTTACGCAGGTCTTTGTATAATTAAAGACAGGTCTTTAGACAGGCGTGTGTGCTCGCTATGATCTTCATTTCTCTTATGTGTCCTTTGTATTGCGTACCATATATATAAAGTTGAATTTAATGAAATAAAAATACGGACCTTAATCTATCGTATACGGAAAGGCGAATGTAATGTCGTCATTTATAATTACCCAGCAGTCAGCGCCCAATTTGAATATCCATGGGAATATAGAGAGTAAATCCAGCAAAAACAACAGAAGTATATTTCTGCTTTATTACTAAAAAGACGCGCACTCACCGTTTGACATTTATTAAATTTATAAAAACGTGCCACGTTGCGTAAATTGTGCATCTTACCCTCAATAGCAATATCCATAAAACAGAAATCTCCATATTGATAAATAATACGGCACAACCAACCGAACAGTGATAATTTCCACACAAATGATATATTTAAACTAAAATTACTTTAGCTTTTCACTAAATTTACATCGCATACAATCCAACGATCCTCATTCCAGAACTTGTAATTTATAATAGCCGCTTTTATGCAATTACAGAATTGTCCCGTGATCTAACATATCAAAGAAGCACATACGCCAGATATGACACGTAATCATTTTTCAAGACTTTGTAGATTGGACTTCCTTGTTGTGTTTTCTTCGTTATCCTAATATATAAAACTACATGTTAAATGATTTCTTCAACTTTAAATATTTTTAAGCTGGATTGGCTTCAAAGGTCCCTCATACTCAATAAATGATAGCTGCTCGGAATACCTGGGTGAGCTCTGATCAGTCTCACTCAACACCCTCGTTTATAACCCCCTAATTTCTGGACGTCCTAGACTGACCTTGACTTTATTTTTTTCCAAAATATGGAATAAACCTCTCCATTTTCCAAGACCAGGGGGGAGAACATTACCTTATTTGGTCTACCAACCATATGTCATAAACAGATAGAATTTGATGGATATTTCGACAATGGTTAGGATTTTACCAAAATATTACTGTTTTTTTTTTTTACATATAAACATGTCGTTCGCTTTTATTATTACATGGGATTTGACTCTATAGAAAGAGTTAACCAACAATTTTTCAAAGACCCAATATTGTCTTAAGGACCAAAGTCTTACAACTTGTCTTCTATTCTTTCGACTATACCTGGCGTTTATACTGTTTATAAAGTTGCATTAAATAAAATAAAAATATTGACCTTAATCTATCGCACGAAATGCAATGTTGTCATTTATAAATATCGAACAGATAGGCCCCAATTTGAATATCCCTGGGTATATAGCGAATAAGTCAAATTTGCCGTATGTAAATATACATGTACTGTCTTCTTATTCTTACGACTGGCACCTGAAATAACCCAGCCACATCAGAAAGCAATATCAGGTTTATTTTATAATCATTTTAGACATTGTTTCATTTGATTAAACGCACAAGTTCACATATTGACCTTTGATTGATGGTATGCATTGAAGGCCGAGCCGTTGGCTCCGAAATGAAAAATAAAAATCAGCATGGTATTGTATCTGTCCCATGGATTCAGCAAAGATTTTAAAGTTCCATAAACTTATAATTACTGAACGATGGATCTGCTCCCGATAGAACTAGACGATATAATTGCTTGGGATATGATGTGAACATTTAAATAGTTCATCAATAACACGTCTACATTTCCAATCGTGTTTTAAAATACAATATTAGAGCACTAGTATCCTCTATATACAGTCAAACTGAGGGAAAGTATTGCCATCTTTTTGTTATGGTTGATTGATCAGAATATTTGAAAACATTGACCTCTAGGTGTTACGTAACAAATGCGGTGTTTTGATACTTGATTGGGGCCATAAAGTAATAAATTAATTTACAAGCTACACGCGGATTATTATTTCAACCAAAATGTGTATTAGAAGTTGCTGTCTGAATTACGGTTGTTAATTTTGTTTATAGATTTATTAATTGACTGTTTTCGCTAACTTAAAAAATCGTGCAAACTGAAAAATAAGGTAATTTATGGTTAAAACGTTTTATGGCATGTAAATAGAATACATATACAAACGTGTATAGTAAAATTTACTGCAACCTGTTACAAACTATCTCTTGATACAGGCGTATCTGTTTTAATTTTGGAATAATCTACCATTTAGTTTAAGATGTTGTACATATCTATATTCTTTAAAAAAAAACTATTTAAAACACAGCTATTTAAACGGGCTTTTGACCGACGCTACATGTCCATAATCTTGATTTTTTTAAGTTTAAATTGTCACTTTGTAAAGTGTCCCTAAGTTAAATGGAAGGGCGCACTATAATATATAGTAACAAAATTTCGATTTATAGTATTAATATTACTTTGTCCCCTTTATTTGCAAAACATCTCTCCGATGATAATAATAAATTTGAATTACTTCTCCGTACCAGTTGGAAACGTAATTGTCTAAGGTCTAAATGAAATGTGAAGTTTAATCAAATAAAAAATTACAATGCTCTTTGTTTCAAAGCTGCGTTCGTTGGGGGGGGGGGGCACAATGGCTAAGTGGGTAAGACGCTGGCCCGCTAGCCTGGTCTATTAACATCTAATAATGAGCTATATGTTCTTTCAGAAAGTATTCAGATATCATAAATTATTTGCTAGCCATTATAAAAAAACCTACAATACACAAACTGGGTAAGCGATATGATCAACCTTCCCGAAGAGCTACCAATTTGTCAGAATTTTCAAAGAAAAAAATTGACAAATTTTATAGTTTAGAGGAGCTAAATCGCTAATATTTGGGACCTAGAAATTGACACGAATGTGTCGCAACGCATATAATAATGTAATGTGAATGTATATAAACTGATTTACATTCAACCGTTTCTGTTTTTTCTGTAATTTATAATCAGTTATGTTCGGCGAAATACGCCAGAAGTCTCAATTGAATGGCAATATTTAGCGTCTGGTTATTCCAGTCTACACCAATGATACTTATTGTGCATGCTCTCCAATTAAGAATATAGCGTCACCATTTGACATGACTTGTGGAATATGTCTAGCCGCGTTCTTTGAGTCCCTTGTTTCAAATGGCGCTGAAACGCATTATGGTACACGATTCGTGTACCAATGGCAAAATGTTTATTTTGTCTTGAATATTGGATATCAGAAACCCATCTTTTCCCTATAAGATCACAAGACCAATGTTGATTTGAATTGACAAATAATTCGTGTTTTCAATGTCGAGACTTAGCTACTTTAATATCAGTATCTTCTGAAATGAAGCAACCGAACAGTTTCCCCATACCCGCGAATAAGCTCGTGCACACCTTTACATGTGGTAGAATTGTTACTTTGATCAAGAAGCTGTTATTGCTCTGCATGGACTATGCGTGAAACGGTTAGACGTGAAGTCTGAAATGGTTGGGTTGACATTTGAATGGTACAAATTTAAAGAAGCAAATAATAACTTGTCGGAAGACGAGAATAATTATATTTACGAGAATAGTATATTTACATTCGGCAAATTTGGCTTATTCGCTATATACACAGGGATATTTAAATTGGGGCCTACCTGTTCGATATTTTTATAAATGACGACATTGCATTTCGTGCGATAGATTAAGGTCAATATTTTTATTTTATTAAATGCAACTTTATAAGTAGCATGACTATATGGTACGCAGCATAAACGCCAAGTATAGTCGTAAGAATAGAAGACATGTCTCCAAAATGATTACGTGTCATATCGGGCGTATGTGCTTCTTTGATATGTTAGATCACGGGACAATTCTGTAATTGCATAAAAGCAGCTATTATAAATTACAAGTTCTGGAATGAGTATCGTTGGATTGTATGCGATGTAAATTTTGTGAAAGCTAAAGCAATTTTAGTTTAAATATATTATAAATTACAAGTTCTGGAATGAGGATCGTTGGATTGTATGGGATGTAAATTTAGTGAAAAGCTAAAATAATTTTAGTTTAAATATATCATTTGTGTGGAAATGTAAATTGTATGCGATGTAAATTTAGTGAAAAGCTAAAGTAATTTTAGTTTAAATATATTATAAATTACAAGTTCTGGAATGAGGATCGTTGGATTGTATGGGATGTAAATTTAGTGAAAAGCTAAAATAATTTTAGTTTAAATATATCATTTGTGTGGAAATGTAAATTGTATGCGATGTAAATTTAGTGAAAAGCTAAAGTAATTTTAGTTTAAATATATCATTTGTGTGGAAATTATCACTGTTCGGTTGGTTGTGCCGTATTATTTATCAATATGGAGATTTCTGTTTTATGGATATTGCTATTGAAGGTAAGGTGCACAATTTCCGCAACGTGGCACGTTTTTATAAATTTAATAAATGTGCGCGTCTTTTTAGTAATAAAGCAGGAATATATTTCTGTTGTTTTTGCTGGATTAACTCTCTATATTCCCATGGATATTCAAATTGGGCGCTGACTGCTGGGTAATTATAAATGACGACATTACATTCGCCTTTCCGTATACGATAGATTAAGGTCCGTATTTTTATTTCATTAAATTCAACTTTATATATATGGTACGCAATACAAAGGACACATAAGAGAAACGTAGATCATAGTGAGCACACACGCCTGTCTAAAGACCTGTCTTTAATTATACAAAGACCTGAGTAAAACACATGGTCGAATGATAAATCGCACGGTAAAACAGTTTTGCTTCCCAAATTTTGATTTACTATACGTGTCAGATAAAACCTGTTGGTCCTTGATTATACTCCTTTTGATGCAGTTATCGCAACTAGCAAGAAAACGTGCCAATTAGACAATACGGAACATCGACATTCATTTTTACCGATCGGTTAATTTACACACCTCTACTGAAAAAACGCACTGTCGCACAGTTTTTCACCCCTAGCGTTAATTAATTCACCTCTCAGACAGTTTTTCACCCTTGTTAATTAACACACCTTATTTACAGTTTTAACGCGGTAATACCGAGTAATAGTCGGAAAATTAATTTTCTTTCGATACACGTACAAATAACAACCATGACTGAGAAATATATGGTGGCTGCGCACAGATTCACCCTTTAGTAGTTCTCAGTGATAACACCTAACACCATGTTGTGACCTATAAGTTTCATGATTCCAATCATTAGTTGAAACTATTGTTTTATGGGATTATAACTTTTGGAAAGTCAAACGGCTTTTGTTTATAACTTTATTGATCAATAAAACAGTAAAAGATGCCGACACCCGACACCAGGCATTGAGAGGGAGTCTGACTACACACTAGGTCAGTGACAAGTGGCGTTAGCCGGTGGAATTCAGTAGCTAATTATGTCGACACTTGGCGATAGTTGGACCGAATGAGTTAAGACTCATTTTGCTATCACCGGTAAAATATGGTATATCAAGGTTGTGGACCCTCTAGAGGCCACAATTTTGATCCGATTTTGATGAAATTTTAAATTTAGGTTTATATCATAAAGATCTTGGTTCCTTTCAATAATCTCGCATATCTGAACGTAACTTCCTGGACTATGGTCCCTGATTGTTCGAAATATCGCATTTTTAGCTTGTAGACCCACTAGAAGTCACAATTTGTATTTCGTTTTAAAAACAGTCTATATATATTACCATTACACATCAATAAAGGTTAAGTTGAATTTCGTAAAAATCTGACCAAAACTGTCAGACAAAATGGGCTGTATGCAAATATCGTAAAAGTATGTAATACCAAGGTTGTGGACAGTGTAGAAGTCAGACTTTTTATCCGATTTTGATGAAACTTAAAATGTATGATTATATTCCAAAGATCTAGGTTTCTTTTGATATTTGCGCATATCGGACCATAACTTCTTGGATTATGGCCCTTGTTTGTACGAAAAATTGTGTTTTTAGCTTGTGGACCCTCTAGAGGTGACAATTTTTTTATCTAATTTTAAAAAAAATGTTTATTTATCACCGTTACACCCCAATGATGGTTTAGTTCCAATTTCGTGAATATCAAACCAAAACTGCCTGACAAAATGGCGGCTCCTTGTACGCAAATAGTGTAAAAATATGTCATACTAAGGTTGGGGACCCTCTTGAAGTCACAATTGTTATCAGGTTTCAATGAAACTTAAAATATATGTTGATGTCAATCATAATGAAGGTTGATTTCGAATTTGGGGAAAATCAAAATGAAACTGCTCTTTGTATGCAATTTGTGTAAAAGTATGTAATACGAAGGTTGTGGACCCTCTAGAGATCACAATTTTTTATCCGATTTTGATGAAACTTAAATTATATGTTTACGTCCTAAAGATCTCCAGTCCCTTTCGATATTTGTGCACTTCAGACCAAAACTTTCTGGATTATGTACAAAAAATCGATTTTATTTTAGCTTCTTCTCTATTCATCTCTTGCAAAATGTGGGTGTATCTTGCCTGGCAACCGCTGGTTTGGAACATTTTCTAACTTGGCCTGGTTGAACCCTAATTTATCATCTTAGGGTGATCCTTAACATTTTCGGAGAAATCCACTGGGCCATTCTAAAGAAGTAGCCAATTTTGTAAGGTAACTTCTATTTGAACCCTATAAGTGTTTGGACTATACGGTACATACCCGATTCTATGGTGGCTGATTGGTATCATGTCGTGATGTCGTGGTGTCGCCCTTCATAAGGCGACAACCTGACATCACGACATTATAACCCGACATCACAACATTTTTAACCCGACAATACAACATTTTCACCCGACACCACGACATTAAGAATGTCGTAATGTCGCGTAAAAGTGTCGTATTGTCGCGTAAAACATGTCGTGATGTCGACTTTATTTATGAATGTTGAAGCGGCCATGAATAATAGAGTGCTGTCCCTTGCCGAGATCAAGTCGGCCCTCACTATATCATCCTTCACTAAGCCCTTTATTAACTGCGAATCAAGCTGGCCCTCACTACCAAATTACGGGTCTTAATACGAAATTCCAGATATCATGCTACATATCAGTATAAAGCATGTTCACTGTTCTTTTCAATTATATAAATAATTTTCTGGCACATTTATATTTACTTGCCTTGAAAAGTGAAAAGGGTTTTTTCTCCGGGTCCTCCGGTTTCCTCCCACTGCCAAAGACCCCTACGCGCAAGCGATTGAAATAAAATTAAACCATACGTTAGTCCCGAAATGACCTAGTTTGTGTCGAGTGGACGTTAAACTCTCTCTCTCTTTCTCTCTCTCTCTCTCTCTCATATACATTCAGGATTACATACTTTAGAAGAGATAAAAGCATTTTTATTTTGAGCAAAGAAATGGGTTATTGATCGAAGGCTCGAGTTAGCCCATACCGAGCACGTAATTACACTCAAGTCATGGTCATCCAGCGAATTTGGTAGTTAGGGCCAGCTTGATTCGCAGTTAGTGTGAGCGAGAGAGAAATGGGGTTTATCGTCCACTTGACACAAACTAGGTCATTTCGGGACTAACACATGGTTCAATTTTATTTCAATAATTCCCTTGCGCGCAGGGGTCTTTAGCAGTGGGAGTAAACTGGGGGACTAAGAGAAAACCCACGAGGTTGGACAGGCGACCCCACTTATTGCCACGTACAACCGGGGATTCGAATCCCCGCCAGTTGACTCAATTATTCGGCCATCCACCCCGCCCCCTTCAGTTAGTGAAGGGTAAGTATTCTTAGTGAAGGATGAGATAGTGAGGGCTGGATGGATCTCGGCAAGGGACAGTACTCTATTATTCATGGCCGCTTCAACATTGATAAATAAAGTCGACAACCCGACATCACAACATTTTTACGTGACAACACAACATTTTTACGCGACATTACGACATTCTTAATGTCGTGGTGTCGGGTGAAAGTGTCGGGTTAAAAATGTTGTGATGTCGGGGTGTCGGGTTATAATGTTGTGATGTCGGGTTGTCGCCTTATGAAGGGCGACACCACGACATCACGACATGATACCAATTAGCCACCATACGATTCTCTATGTCTCAGTTTTTAAACAACTTCTCAGTCGATAACTCCAAAAATGACAATCTGAGGGTTAAAGTCTGAAAGACGACTCAAAATACTCAGACTCTTGACACTTATGGTAGTTATAATATTACATGTGTAGGTTTCAAGTCGCGAAAATGCTCATTTTTTGTATCTAATTATCTTCTTCATAATTCCGTCAGCTTGGAGAATACATATTACACGGGTAATCTGTCAACAATGTAAGACAAGCTCAATTTCAAACCACTTTTGGTCGCAATCTATCGAATAAAGCAGGGAACTATTAAAATGGGTTCGTCTGTCTGTCTGTCCTTCTTTCTGTCTGTCCGTCCGTCACACTTTTTGGGATATAATAACTCTCCTTCTAATTGACACTAGAGACCAGATATCATTCAGATTTGGTGAAAAAAGGAAAGAAACTGAGCTTACCATCTATAATCTAATACACATATTCAGTTAATAGATTGCCATGCAGAAAGTAATAAATACCATCAAGATTCATCAAATAATGCCCAGTTTGTGCTACCGTTTAGTTTAAGAAACACCATTTAGTTTTGACATCAGTCATCTAGTTTATGACCATTTAGTTTAGTTTTGATATTGGTCAACCAGTTTATGACCATTTAGTTTCATAAACTAGACAACCAATGTCAAACTAAACGGTAGCACAAACTGGGTGGTTTTTGATGAATCTTGATGGTATTTACCACTTTCTGCATGACAATCTATTAACTGAATATGTGTATTAGATTATAGATGGTAAGCTCAGTTTCTTCCTTTTTTCATCAAATCTGAATGATACCCGGTCCTTAGTGTGAGCTAGAATGGAGTTTGAAGATGAGTATTTTCTGCTTACGGTAAGCAGAGATAAGCAATTTGATTGGTTGATGCTTTGGGACACAACAACTTTAGTTCTAATTAAGTGAGAGTGATGAAACTTGGTGTTTAGTTTCATTATATCAATACCTTGACAAAGTTTGATAATGAGCATTTTCTGCTCAGTGTAAGCAGAGCGATAAGCAATTTGATTGGCCAAGACTTTGGAACACAATAAATGTGCGATTAATTAATATGTGTCTTCTATTTATTTTGGGATTTAAGAGGGGGACATCAGCTTCACTCTTGGCTTGTTTTCTGCTGAAGTTAGCCCATAGTTTTCAGACATAGCAAACTATAAATATCTATACTAGGGTCCTTTCTATCAGAAATCTTCGCCAAACCTTACTCCCCGAGAAATGGTCGCGGATCTGGGCTGGGGGGTTGTGCCTCGACTAAAGCTGGGTTGGTGTAGAAAAGTAGGACGTTAAATCCCATTTCGTTTCATTAATCTATTTGTAGGTATGGTAACAGTGTTTTGTAATAAACTAAGATGGCATAATCTTGAGCTGATTCTGTCACAATTTCAAAGTCGATTGAGTTTTGGAGTTCAAAGAGAATTGTGTGATTTAGTGAGAATAACAGCCCTAAATGCACACCGGGCTCGTATTTTGTATGATGGAGGATATCAAACAGTTGCAGCTATTGCTAATGCTGATCATAATATTATTGCAAGTTTATTTCAGTCAGCAACTGCTTTTCAAAGGTAACATTATCATTAAATTATTCAATGATCACAAACACTTTCTTGTTTTAAATCAAGACTTAAAACCCATCTTTTTGAGAAAAGTTATCAGGATTAATCAAATTAATTTCATTGTATGCACTGTGAGCATGCCTCTGTGCATGGAGTACTATATAAATGTAGATATTATTATTATTATCATTTAAGATAGACTGAAACCCAGTCAAATTTAGCAAAGAAAAGCTGTGTGACACTATAAACCACAAAATAACTCGTTTGGCATTTTTGTCCAAACGTAGCAAAAACATGGTAATATTTTTGCCACAATTTTGCCATGTTGTAACGTGGTAAACAACAATGCCACATTTGTCTGGGGTGTTGAAACATAGTTTTTTTAGATTGCCATGTTTTTGGAATGAGGTATTTAAAACCTCTAAAAATGTAAACAAACTCCGCTTGTTGCTATGCTGCCAACACATAGTGAACGCCCAAATGAATGATGGATAGTAATGATTCGTTGGATGCCATTCCTGCTAATCATATCAATTGACAAAAAGATTTGTTTCCCATGAACCCGAAAAGCCAATAGTCTCGAACAGTAAATCTGGTCCACCGAGACTACCCAGTGATAAGTAACGTAAGAAAGTTGAAATAATTTTTGTAGGTGTAACCGCTTTTGTTGGTCATTTTGTGGTATTTTCACCATAAATTTACACCTCAGTGATCACGAGATTTGAGGTTAAAGGGCCTGTGGTAGTAAAGAAAAATGGTCTGTGAATAATGTATTTTATATCCAAGGGCAATTGTTCTGGTTTTTGAAATAATTATTTCATATTTTCAGGTGTTGTGACAAAATGGTGTCACTTTACCTTGCCTTAAGGTCACGAGACGAGGGAGCCTATTACTTTTCAATGATTTCCGAGGATTACTGCCTGTGTTATGGCCCTTGATCATGTGGAAAAATCTTGTGCACGCTCTAGAGGCTAATGATAATATCTGACTGACTTTTCCGATAATTACTTCCAGAGTTATGGCCCTAGATATTGAATGTTTTGTATACTAAGTGTTAGTATAGGGCAGAACTAGAAGCCAAACAAATTCTGATGATTTCTGATAATTACTTAATGGGTTGTTACTCATAAGCAGATTTTAGTGTGTTGTAAATGTTTTTATTACTGACAAAAGCCTTAATTTGTGTGTGTATGTTTCGTTGCCTGGCAACCTTACTTTTATCTTCTTCTCTGTCCATCTCTTGCAAAATGTGGACGTATCTTGCATGGCAACTGCTTGTTAACTCTCAGTCAGTAATTAACACAATTAACACACCAAGTACAGAAAACACATCCAGGTCTAACAGTGTTACAGACTTTGGGTCTTACAGTCAGTAAAAGACACAATAAGAAACATGTTGTGATCAGAGTCAGTAACATATACACTCTGTGCTCTATATGACATTTTATTTTCTGTTTTCAGTAATAAGACTCTAGAAGGAGAAAGTGCCAAAAAGAGAAGCAAATGTTGTTACATTTGGTTAGGTGGATATAAAGCTGTAACTTTGCTAGAGGCTGCTGAAGTAGTAGTTGAAGAGGCTAAAACAGTTATACAGGAAGAGCTGGGTGGTGTAGGTATTAAGTGGAAACTGATAAGCAAAGCTAGTGCTAACAGAATCTCATTTTCTGAAGATAAATTACCACTGAAATCCCTCAAGAAAAGATCACCCGGTACTGAAAAGACCAGAAAAAGATCAAATAAAAGTCTTGATAAAATTCCAAATACTTTCACAGAAGATGGAATTAAACCGTTGATATTAAGTCCACCAAATTCCTTTAATAAGTCTCAGAGTCAATGTTTTTCCATCTGTACAGATGATTTATCAATGGATGTAAATATATTAGATAAACAATTAAAACAACCTACAGGTTTTAAAAAGAGTGAAGAAAAAAATTTGCTTTGTTTACAATCAACGAATGACTTTAATCAATTAATCGGATCACCTGTACCGTCTACAAGTAATTCAAATATTGTTAAACATAATGTTATTTATCTTGATAACCAGACAGATGTAAAACTGACCAAAGATGATTTCATTTCTAATGAGTGTAATGAAAATCTTGTCATTGATAGAGAAATGTTTCCACCCCATGTAGTAGTAGCTGTAGAAAGTAGAAATAATAATAGATATCTGACAACAAATAAAGCCTCCCCTCTTGTACCTAGTAATCAACAGGAAATTAAAAAGAACCTT
The DNA here is from genome assembly GCF_932274485.2 of Patella vulgata. Classification (NCBI taxonomy): domain Eukaryota; kingdom Metazoa; phylum Mollusca; class Gastropoda; family Patellidae; genus Patella; species Patella vulgata. The sequence continues at coordinate 33,698,185 of NC_065882.2, forward strand.
CAGGGGTCCATCTGTAGATCATGTCTAAATATACCAAGTGTACATCAAATTTCACATTCTTTTCTTGAAGAAATAAAGAATAAAACAGAGTATGGTAATGTTACAACTAATAAAGTTATTCAAGATGACAAGATTATATCAAACCCTTCCAGAACAACTAGAATTAGTGAAAGGATAAGGACAGAAAGCAATGTAGGGCAAAATATTTTGTGCATCGAGCAGAAGACTAACCACAATATGTACAATTATGAACTTGATATAAAGATGTCTACACATGATTTGTCTTTTGATGAACCTAGCCATAGCATATTGGATTTAAATCAAGCTGTATCAGAATCCACATGTTCCAACTCAAAGATAGATTGTTTAAATAATGAACTAATACAGACAGGTTTAGATAATAGATGTTTGTTAAACCCCAGTGATAATTCGGTGGATAACCTCTTTGATAAAGATATCAATTCTGTACCTACAAAAACAAATAAAGAAAATCTGATCATAAATGAATCTCTTATACAGACAAATACAAAACATGTAGTCCATTTAGAAAATAAACCGCTACCAAGAAACATAGATCATAAAGAGAAACTTGATTCCACTTTGAATGAAATGGAATTCTATAACTGTTTACCTTTTAGGACTGTAGAAGATTCAAGTTCTCCAAAGATCTCAGCTTTATCACACCTATTACATACCAAACCTACTCACTTATTTTCAAAACATATTCCAGTTGTATCACATAATAAACGAGCAAACATCAAAGACAATCCATCCTATAATCGAAAGGATACCATAGTACACAATGTTATAAAATCAGATGTATCCTCACCTGATGACACACTAGGCAGACAAAATATTGCCTATCAAAATTCAGAGAGATGTATACAAAATTATGTTAACTTAAGTGATCTTGGGGGTTCCTTTGTCATTTTGATGACAGAAAATATTAACAAGAAAATAATTGATAATCAAGATACTATTGTTAACAAAATAACCAGCCAGAAGGAAAACATTTCAACACCAGAAAAACTTGATTGTTGCAATAGTCAAAAATCCAGAAAGAGAAGAAAAACTGAAAATTACATTACCAACCAGGACAGGAATATTTCGCCTAATTTCAGCAACAATTTTCTACACAATGTCAGTTATGAAAGTGAATGTGTTCCTCCAACACCACCAGATAAAAAGTCGACTGTAATGTCTCCTTGTTTTAAAAAATTTCAAGTAGCAAATGATCAGAACACTCCACTGAAAGAGTCCAGCCCTGTAACATTAGATGGTGTATGTACTTCATCGAGGAAAAGAAATCGAAAACTTCTTTCCGCTGATAAGGTTAGATGTACAAAATCAGATTCTATTTTGTTTAAAACACCTGATCATGCTATTAAAAAATCTGCACAAATTGTAAACTCCAACCTGTCAACAGATGATAATTTTCAAGAACTATCCACCAACATTACATTTGATGGATTGGAGGGTGGAGTTCTTGCACAGACACAACAAAGTTTTACTATCATTGATGTTTGCTCTAATGCTGAAATTTTCAAAACATTCATACAAGAATGGAAATCGAAGGAGAGATTTTCGTTGACTGTAGCATGTGAAACAATACAAGAAAAAGCAAATTTTACCAGTACTATTGGAAGTAATTTTATTAATAAAGGTTAGTTTCCCATTGTCTTTTTATACACCCACATTTTCATGTGGTTAAAAACAAAGTCATGGGTATTACAAAACCATCTTTGTTTTTAACCACTCCTACTACTGGTGTCACTGTTTCAAGTTTATTATGACTTGTATCCCATCTAAGTTTATGTTATTCAAATGGTTTTGGATTCCTCTCTCTTTATATTTATTTGGAATCATATTTTCATGTGGACGTATATTGTTGTTGCCCCTGTCTCTCCGTCCGTCCGTCTACAATTTGTTTGTGGACACTCTACAGGTCACAATTCTTATCCGATTATGACAAAACTTGAAATATAGGTTTATCTCCAAAAGATCTCGGCTGCTTTCGATATTGGCATATATATCCGATTTTGTTAAAACTTGAAATGCATATTTATAACCCAAATATCTTGTTTCCTTTCGATATTCGTGCATATTGGATCATAACTTCCTGAATTATGGCCCCTGATTGTACGAAAAATCACGTTTTTAGCTTGTGGTTCCTCTAGAGGTCACATTTTTTATCTGATTTAAAAAAACGTTTTTGTATATCACCATTTCACCCTGATGATGGTTGAGTTCAAATTTCTTGAAAATCAGACCAAAACTGCTGGACAAAATGGCCGGCCCTCGTACTCGAATAGTGTAAAAATATGGTATATCAAGGTTGGGGACTCCTAGAGGTGACAATTTTCTTCTGATTTTGATGAAACTTGAAATGTAAGTTTATAACCCAAAGATCTCGGTTCCTTTCGATATTTGTGCATATCGGATCGTAACTTCCTGAATTATGGCCCTTGATGTTACAGAAAATCGCTTTTTGTTTAGCTTGTTCTCTGTCCATCTCTTGAAAAATGTGGGCGTATGCCTGCCTGGCAGATGCTGGTTTGAAACATATCGAGGCCTGTTTATCTCAGAACTACCTTTTCTGACTTTGGCAACTTCAAACGCATACTCAGTCAATTTTTGCCTGATTCATACCAACTATACACCATTTTGAAGGTATTGAGGTGGAGAATGTGAAAATAACAATAACTCAATTTTCAAAATTTCTTCATCATCTAAAGTCGCCCCAAATCATCTTCCTTGTGTCCAGTTGAAACATGACCGTTTAATTTTGATTCTCCAATTTACAAGCGTTTAATTTCCTGACCACTGGATAAAGCAATTTCAACAATGATACGTAAACCGGAAGTAGTCGAAATAATGCCCGATATTTTGAAAAAAACGAAAAAATGGGTGCTTTTGGGAAAAAGGGGAGTTCTCCGTCGAATTTCAACGGATTAAACCAATTAACGTAGCGTTGAGTGGCCCGCTGAATGGGCTATCGTGTGATACCCAATGCAAACGCATACTATGACCAGGCAGCAAAATACGGCACGCTAAAAATGAAGTATTTACTGATTTGGAGCGTTTTTGGACGCCTTTATCTCAAAAACTGAACCTACAATTTTTTTTTAACTTTCTCTATCGAGAGTCCATTCAATAGTCTTGTACATGAAGCCGTTCAATAAGACTTTGAAATGTCTGGAATAGGATAAAAAGGGACTGAAAATCTAAAAAAGTAAAAAAAACGTGAAATTTTGGAAAATGCTCTATTACTTTATTATTTAAACAGATTTTTACAAAAAGGTTACACATTCAGATAGCTGACCTAATTACGATTCTAACGATGTATAATATGTATTGAGTTACAGGCATGAGATTTCCACGTTTTTATTTTCATTTTGGTTGATTTTGAGATCAATACAAAAATGCAATAAAAATTTTCAAGGGGGGTGAGGTCTCAAATTTCACAATCTGCCGAGCGATCGTTTTCAGTACGCTCGGTAAAAATGTAAACAAACTATCTGTTACCCCAAACCTCGGGGAATCCGTTACCCTACAGTTAGATATATCGTAGAATCTGCCGAGGTTTGCCGAATGGGCATTAAGCTTCTACATATTGTTGTCGTACCTCAACGATTGTGGTAGTTCACTAAAGCGCGAAAATGGCGGCCATAATTCAAAGAGAGGAATCGGATGAACGTTTGAAAGAAATTGATACGAATATTAAGAATAAGTTTCGATGGAGCTGGCTGGAGAAATCCGTGGATATTACTTATAGAAACAGTTCGGGAAAAATCGATACACCATCGTTTATGCTGAGCGATTTCATTTGTAAAGTTGACAAGGCAGGTGTGGCCATGTGCGTTATTATGTGATAAACTGGTAAAGTACGGATCAAAAGGACTTGCTGCTTTCGTTGAACATTGTATTAAAAGTATTAAATAACCATTTTATTCTTTTCTTCACATTCATAATTACAGTGAGTCTGTTGTTACATATATTATTTATTGCAATTAAACAATATTTACTAGATCTACAGCAAGAAAGGATACAATATCCATTTTAAGTCTGTTGAAATATGGTAATGTTTCAGGTCACATATCACTCAAAATGTGTGAAAAAGCCAGTTTTTGACGGTACGAATACGCAGTGTGCACAGCACACTGCGTATTCGTACCTTCGGCACTCAAATATTTTTCCTCCAAAAATATATTTTACTGTTCTCATGCCTGGAGTTATTGAAATATAATTTTCGATATCTTGACATTTTTTAATTTTTGGCACTTTTGAACATAGTATTTCTCAGGGGCATTTGATGTGATCAGATAATGTAATATATCATTAAAGAGCACTGCGGCTATTTAATTGCCCAAACCTTTTATTAAAACTATCTCGACAATAATCTCCATAACGAAAGTATTCAAAAAATGAAAAAAAAGGTTAAATAAAATGCGCTCTTGTGAAAAACTTGATTTCTCCGTCAGATGATAGCGGATCAAAAGAACTAAATGTCGTTGGATAGTCCCATTAATGGATTATCATATGACATCTGAATGATACGATTTTGATGGTTAGAAAATAAATTATGGTACGCCACAAATCAAGTATTTTCTGTTTTGGAGCCTTTGGGACACCCTTTTCTCGAAAACATCACCTACGATTTGTCTTAAACTTTTTTTACTCAGAGTCCTATTGGTGCTCTATGGCGTGAATCACAAAATAGAGGCATTGAAATAATAAAGGTAGTCGAAAAAGAGCCTCAATCTTTGAAAAAAGTAGAAAAATCTTTAAATTACTAAAAATGCACTTCTATTTTTCTCTGTTTAGAAAACAGCTTGATGTATGTTTCTGAAACTTCTAGTACAGCAAGTCAAGTATCCAAATAACTTGTTAAAAGTATCCCGACAATGATCAAAAAACCGGAAGTAGTCGAAAAAATATCCGATATTTTGAAGAAAAAAAAAGGTAAAACGTAAAAAAATGGTTATCTTGTGAAAAAAGTGATTGAAATGCCAGATTTCACCAAATGAAAACAACTAAAGTGCCATTCGATAGCTCGAATAATGGATGATGTTATGACATCCAAATGATACAAATTCGAAGCTAAAGGTGATATATTGGACGCTGAAAATCTAGTAGTTTCCTTTTTGAAGCCTATTCAGAGGCTTATATCTCGAAAATTACTCTTAATTTCTTTTGTTAAACTTCTTTTACTTAGAGTCCTGTCGGTTGTCTAGGGTGTGAATGCAAATTTAAAAGCCTCAGTATGATATAAAGGGTCCAAAAATGGTCCCAATCTTTGAAAAATTATTTTCAACTGGTACCTCGAATGTATGAATACAGCCTTTTTTCAATCCGTCTGGGTTCCATATTTACGATGTCAGTTTGGGCCATGCCAGGGCCCAAATGGGTTCCATATTTACGATGTCAGTTTGGGCCATCCCAGGGCCCAAATCGTCTGTTGGGGGCAATTTCGTACTCAGTGAGATGTAGTCTTATATTTAAAATTGGTTTCGACCGGTACCTCAAATGTATGAGTTTAACCCATTTTGGGGGGTCATTCTAGGGGTCACCATGGCCACACCCAGGGACTGAACCCCTCAGCAGACGCCCATATCTCTACATCCCAGGTTAGTATGTAGATGGCTATATGGTTAGATATTGGTACCTGGTTCGTCTAGGTTCGACCCACTGGGCTCCTGGTCTAGTAATACCAGTTCTCATTGAGGTGTTAACACAACTAACACATTTTTGTATGTTGCGTAATCTTTATTCAGTATAAATGAACCTATACAAATAAAAAAAAAATTGTATTCAGGAAATTATTTTTTGAGAGTTATTCATACAGATATCATAAAATGTACATGATAACCTGTATTTTAATTATCAAATAAAATAGCCACTATTTCTTTACAATAAGATTAACAGCCACTATTTCTTTACAATAAGATTAACAGCCACTATTTCTTTACAATAAGATCAACAGTACAACAATTGTATTCACAATATTTTCCTTTGTTCTTGTACCGAGTTGATCAAAAACCAGTTATATTTACAATATATTCTCAGTTTGTTGTTTCAAAGTGGATCATGAAATACTGTCTTATCTAATAGAAAATGCCAGGGCATGTACCACGTAACTTTATAAAATTGACTTTCTACATTTTAATATAATTAATTTACAAAGCAATGGTAAACATTGAATATCACTCACTTGTTATTAATAAGGGGGGTTGGATGGCCGAATGGTTAGCACTGCGCAGTGTATCATGAAGCCTGTCATTGAGTCAAATAGCGTGGTTTCGAATCCCCGGTTGTAGGACGTAATATAACGTCCTGGAGGTATTTTCTCCAACCTATTCTTTGAACACGATCTCAGCATGTGTAAGACGTTATATTACGCCTGGTTGAAGAAATCTAATTGAAGGGAGACAACTCTATTTACCGTTAGTTTTAATTTGGTTTCAGACTACCAAATTTTGTATTCAGGAATGAAAAGGTCCAAAATGACGTTTTTCGTCAAATTAATTACACAATAGGGGGTAGTTAACGTTTTAAAAACTAGGCAGTTAAGGGGTTGAGTGACGTAAATATCTACAAAAATCGCGACTATAGCCAAGAGTAGACAGAATTAATGAACAAATTTTGTCTAGTGATGCAAGGGAAAGTGTAAAAAAGTGTAGGTGGTATGTACTTTGACCTAAATAAATGGGCACCAAGCACAAGGAACTAGGGCGGTTTACGACACGTCAAAAGTGTGCACAAATGCAAGAACCAAAAAGACTTAGCAACATATATATATAAATATAAATTTCGAAGAAATTCCTTCCTAAGCAACAATAGCTAGTTGAGATATAAAATTACCAGTAATAAGTCATAACTAAGCGTGCCGTGCGTATAGCGCCAGTTGGATTTTACTTCAACCGTTGACCTACAAAAACTGCCACCACGCGATTGTTAAACTTAAAGGATCTATTGATCAATTGATCAATATAAATATCAGGTAGGACAAACTTAACTTATCAATTCCTTGAAGTGCTGTCAGTATCCAGGAAACAGAGGTGCGGCAAATACACTGTTGAAATCCAGGAACAAAGTTGTTGCAAGTTTTTTTCTAGTCTCGTGTAGTCTACGGCAAGCCAAGTCTCTGCAAAATTTCTTCCTTTCAGATGATACCGGACGTAAAACAAAAGTACCGGTACTGCAAATAACACTGTTGAAATAGGTTTTGCAAATTTCTTTCTTCTAATACGGTATTACGGGTATACAACTCTGTGTTAAAATTTTTGAGTCAGTAAACTAATTAGTACTATACGAGTGGCTTTAGCAAAATATGTCGACCGTAGGCAGGAGGAATGTCCGGATGACTGGCACCAAGAATAGAGGATCATGGGAGGAAGTGGCAGCAATAAAAGTATCTGATTACCAGCTACAGCACTGGGTATTCAAACAATAAAGTAATCGACACAAATACTATTATATATCATAATATTCATTTCTTTCAATGCATCTGCATTATCACAATATATAAGCTTCTCATTAAAATCTTTAACAACAAGTCCATTCAAAGATGTAACGCCACATAACCTTGGCCTGGTGCAAAAACTTTTTGTAATGAAACAAATATATTAGACATAGTCATACCGTGTTTACGAATAAAACAGCTATATGCGAGTTTCAGTGGGAATTGACGCCTTATGTCATTGGGGTAATTTATTGGAATGCAATCACTTCGTTAATTTTCTGGTAAAACTGTCTCTTTTTGAACTTTCGCTCCAACTCTTTTATTATCAAATTCTACTGAATCAGTGTCACATGTTCATCTTTATCAAAGGCAATATGACGAACATAACCAAATACACCATTACATAATCCATCTGATACATCCAGGTTTTTTGTTAGTAAAACTCTTGCACCTTCGGCAATATTTAATACACTACTTAAACAAGTATCTACATCTTTTGATGTTATTGTATTTATCTTAACCATTTTACCTGATCTTTCATCCTTCGAGAAGTCATTTGCGTCAGTACGAATCAGACTGTCACATAGTTTTCCCAGCATTTTTGTGTTATGTTCATCAACAAGAGCATTAATAGCAAATATGTGTAGAACATTTTCATCATAGTCTTCGATCTCTCGGCTTTTAAACAAACTAACATCTTTTGAACTGAGAGATTGACCCTTCTGCTTTGTTCTTATTCTACTCAAAGCTTGTGCAAAAGTCAAATCATCTTTTTGTCTCATTATGTCTTGTAATTCAACAATTTTAAAATTATTCTGCCACAAATTAGTAAGGTCATCCGTATTTCTATACAATGGTTTTGTTTTTACAGGTGGTAATTGATAGAAATCTCCTACGGCTATTATACAAACATTTCCAAAATGTGTAAAGTCAGCACATTGTTTTATTTGTCAAAGTCTTCCATGGATATAACATCTTCAGGCTCACCATAGAAATTTCATCTATAATAAGTATTTGTAAATGACCTAAATCAGCTCTCAAACTATTTATCTTGTCTAAACCTAGTCCAACATAGGGTATCTTTATATCAGTTCTTATCTTTAAGGAATAATGAATGGTGCAACAGGCTAAATTCATTGCCGGAACTCCAGTCGGGCAGATGATAAGCAATGTCTGTTCATCTGGATTATCTGTTATTTGTGATAATAATCTATTAGCTTCATAGTATATACTCTTAATGACATAGCTTTTTCCCCGTCCCAGCTCCTCCAGACAAAAATAGCATAATTTGTTCTGGATTTTTCCTATGTATCTTGTTCAAACAAAATTCTCTTACTTTATAAAATACATCCATTTGTAATTTGTTCAGTGATCTTAACATGGGTATAGCTTCTGTTCTACTTACAATACCATTGTAGGATTCCTTTTTGTTATTTTTTCTGTTCCCTATCAAATCTGGTATTTCAATTTCCTCAACGTCATCATGTATATCCTGATCTGGTATATCAAGACATTCAAGATTATCAACTTGATTTTCTATATCCAATGATGACCAAGCATCTTTTAAGTTAGTTCCACATTTTTCTATTATGTCAGTAGCAGCATCAATATTTACTTTATCTTTTTCAAATAAATTACGATTACCATCAACAATATCTTTAACATCTTCAGTTTTTTTACTTATTTTAACTGAACCATATTGGTAAAATGCTTCACGTGTCTCAAATCCTATTGGTTTTAACTGTTTATCTATACGATGTGGTAAAAATAATTGTAAACTACTAAGATAATATTTTTCTGGTTCTTTTTTTATTGAGAATCTGGCATAGCGAATTACAGCAAGTTTAGATCTTGTTCCTTTAATGATATAACCTAAATCTCTCTGAAGTTTATATGCTGGATTTTTTTCAGAATTTTCATTAATTCTTTCAGATTTAGACATTACTCGATATTCTGAGCAAAATGTAGCCAAACACATATTATTGAACTGTTCCGTCTTGGGTCGAGCTTTGTATCTATCTATAATACTAGTCATAAACTCCTTTTTTTGATTTAATTTATAGAAGTTTTAAAGGTAATGTAAGTCTGACATTATTTTCACCAGTTGGAATAAACTGAACTTTTCGAGATGATTCTCGTAATCCTAAATTACATACTCTATAAGCACTTTATTGTGCAGAAACTTCTCTACAATGAAGATATGCACCTGAAATTTTCTTTAAACTTTCTTTTGCTGTTAAATGTCCCTTTTTAGCCTCTTCTTGTGCATCTGAAAAGACTAAACCTATTTCACGTTCTGATTTCGATATATATGAAACTATATAAACAATACAAGAAGGCATCAAATACATAGGCCTACTGTATATCCATGTTTGCATCCCAAGCTCTTAACAAATTTGGATTATAAGGATTTATCCATACATCTTTCGGCTTTCGTTTTAATATAACATTATTTTTCTTTGATAACACTTCACAAGCTTTCTGAAATAATTCCTGTGTCATACCAAGATCATTATATAATTCATCAATAGAAGTATAATTTTTCTCGTTATCTGATAATGCTTTCCATAATGCTTCAAAAAGAATTTTTGCTGTGTCCTGGGTCATTTTATCATTGTTACATGTATTGTCTTCACTTTCATCTCCATTTTGTTCTTGAATGTTTATATCATATTTATCTGTTAAACGACAAATAAAGCTTTGTTTTGATAGTGGTCTAGGAAAATTAAATCTGCAAACTGTTTTGTTTTTCTTACAACTCTTTGTATGTTTATAACTATGTCTTTGCACACTATTAACAATCTCCTGTAACTCTGGGTCATGATCTTTATCAGGCAATTCACATGATATATATTTATCTATAAAATCAACAACATCTTCATCATTATCTTCATCCAAAATAATCAATGTGCATGTGGTGTTCCACGTGCTTGAAATTCCAGTCTATAGAAATAATCAATTACTTTACCAATAATTGGTTCAGCATCTGACATAATAACATGCTTCAGAAAATAGTGAAATCTATGGTCAAACATTCTAGCAGTAGTAATAGGATTACTTCTAAGTATTTCACATTTTTCAGCCCAATCTAAGTCACAAGCCTTCCTATTATCACCTTGTTGTTTCAAAATGCACTCAATTATCTTGCCACCTCTCGTCTCACTATAACTATAGGTACTGAAGAAAGACGGAATACCCAATTGCCTTAACATTGCAAATAATCCTTTCTGTGTACTCTTCCAATAAGGAGGTGTACCTCTAATAGGTGTCATAAATTTATAGCCTTCATCATTTTTGAAAATATTTTTTAATGGCTCTTTTTTTAACATGTCTGATGTTATCTTATTTAAGTTAATTAAACCACGTTTTCCTTTTCACAAGACAATAGACACATTTGATACAATTTGACTTAAATCAGAAAGATACTGGGCATAAAATATGTAGTCTGTATTTTGTGCAAATCTATTGTCAGCATTCATCAATCGACAATGTTTGACAGAATTTGTATTTATGTTTCAATTTGTCACAAATATTATCATATTCATTCTTTAATCTATAGTTCATATTCTTTTTTGACTTATGAATTTGCCTAAATTTATAATCTGTGTTATATTTGTATTTAAATCTTCTTCTATTCTCTCTATAGGTTGCACCTTTGTCTGATCTGACAGAATCTTCTTTTCTTATAAATGTCCAATATCTATCAAATTCAGATTTCTGTTTGTCCATTATTTTGTCAGTATCAAGTTGTGTCATATACATGTGTATGTGCATTTCTTTTTAAAAATCCAATTGTTTCCCCTTCGCTTACGTTTTCTACAGTTTTGTTTTCTAGGGATGTTAAATTCTGTTTCATGTGGTTTTATAGGGATTTCATTATCATGATCGATAATTAAAACTTTTAGCTTGCGACTGTACATCATTGTTACTTCTATTACATGATGCAACATTCAATACTACTTCATAATGAACCAGATTGGCATGGTTAATATAAATTCCCTCAATACTATTTGATCCATCATCGAATAGCTGTAATTTAGAAAATTTCAGCCACCTGTTATTACTATAGGTATATATATCTACTTGTAATAAATCAGCACAGACATATATTTCAAGTTCTGTGGCCCATGACCCTAAATTTCTCATTCTAGATCTTTTTAAATAGTCATCAACAGATAAAAAGCCAGCTCTAAGATAGGTGCATTGTTTTTTTAAATGATTAACAATAGCTAACCTGACAATCCTGTGATTCACTTCTGTACCAGATATAGCATATGATACTGATCTAAAATAAGAATTACCATCTCCAGTAATGCTTTTAATTTGTGATGGTCGATTGATTGGACATCTATATTCACATTACTAGAATTATTGTCAAATCTATTTACTATATTAAGTTGTGTACATATTCTGATTTGCTCATCTAAACTCAATGTATTAAAGAAAAAATTGCTTGGTTCAACATGAGAAATAAATACATCATCATCTGTTTATTTAAAAGTTTATCATTGAAAATTTCACTGCTATTTTCATTAATTGATAATTCCTCATGTTCATGTATGGCATCATTAATGACATTTATACCTGTTACTTCAAACTGTGTATTCACACCGATTTCCATTGATTCAGCTAAATTACAGCAGTGTGTATAAACATCTATAATATCTTTATATTCAATCAGTACTGATGTTCCGTCTGCAGTTAATACACCCACTGAATTTCTGGAATGGCTATCAAATATATAATACATTTCATTTCTTTTCATGATTACAAAAGTATTACCACCAAAAGTTATAAAGCATGATGTACAGTAAAAGACATGTCTGCAGAGCTTCATATAATGTCATAGATACTTCATTGTTTTCAAAAGTAGTGTCTCCAGTTCGCATCAGTCCTACTATAGAATCCAACTGAATATCTACATTAAACAGTTTTTCAAAAACAATAAGGCTTTTTGGCGATTCAGATATCAAAATATACCTGTTGTGCATTGATGAAGAAGATTGCAAAAAAATGTACATTTCATTACCAGCTATTAAAATCTTATCCAGGTCATTTGTATTCCAGATATGAACAGATTTAATACAAGAAAATAAAACAGCAACTAAAGAATTTCCAGTACATTGTGTGCCACTAAATATACCAAATCTTACATCTGCCTGAGGAAAATTACCACAAACACATTTATTATTATTTAACTTGGACTTAAATATTTCTTTTCTACACGAAATTTGATTATCTGAATTTATCATAGTTTGTGAACATTTTTCTACTGTATTCTCAGCTTTGTTACATGATGTTTCTTGTGCTGTCATACCATCCTCAACTTTATTTTTGTGTGCAAACGTCTTCAAATTCAAAATAACTTCTGATTTCTTTGATTCGAGTCATAATGAAGACTGGAGTTATTTCCCTTTAATTATTCTTATACTATAAATGAAATTGGATTCCACAGCTTTTAACAAAAATATTTATTTCTTTTATATTTCTTTCTGGTTTGCTTAATATTTTTTTCTTTGTTTGTTATTTGGCTTTATATTTTATTCTGCTTTATATTTTATTCTTTGTTATTTGGCTTAATATTTTTCTAGTACAAATTGACTTTCCTAAAACAATAGAACGTCACAACCCTATTGAATAGCAGATTAGTAAATAAGACAGTGGTGCCAAGCACTGAATGTTTCTTTGTTAATAGCAGAGTGCTTCGATGTAAACCAGTTTTCTAATCTGGTAAACAAGCTATGTGTCAATTAGCTGGTAAAAATAAAAGTACAACAGTTAGCCAATCTGTTATACCGTCTGTAAGGTGGATAACGCAGATGTTCAACCACAAACTACAATGAGCCACTACTACCATTAACCAATAAACCAGAATTAATCTAAACACTACCACACATCTGAAAATATACAAAAAATACATATTATAAATATCTGTAACCATCTTATAATCTCTCTGTGCTTATGGGCAATTCCACGCCAAGTATACAATTAGGTGAAAAATTTATATTAGTTGATAAGTGGACAAAAATAGTGTTTTATGGTGAGAAATAATCTATATTTTGAAGCAAACTTAAAATTGGGCGGAAACTCTTCCGATTTTTTTTATGTTTGGTCTTGTGTCAAGGTTCACATTGTAAATGTTGAATTTATAATTTTATTGTATTTTCTTACTTTGTGTTTGTTTGATAATTCTGAATCATAATGAATGATTTGGCATTAGTTATCTGACAATGTATATAAACATGATATTTATACATTAAAATATCAAAAAAATATATTTTTGTGAAAGTAACCAACATTGAAAAATATCGAAATGAGACCGTATGTCCGTTACCAAATATTTACATTTTTTTCTATCTCATTCATATTTATGTATGGAATTGTTTAAAACTTCATATCTAAAGATAAAATAACCCATTCTTTTTATAATGACCATATAAAGAAAAGATTTGCAAAAATTCTCAGAATAACTTGAGTTTTCATAGATGTACGTCTGTTACTTTGACAGTATTTCATGTTACCAAATATTTACATTTTATCTCTCTCAGTCTTATTCATATTTATTTATGGAACTGTTCAAAAACTCATATTTAAAGCTAATAATAATATCACCAATTCTTGTTATTATGACCGTAAAAAGAAAACATTTGCCCAAATTCTCTGAATCATTTGGGGTTTCATAGATGTATGCATGTCCGTCACCAAAATTTTAGGGTAAAAATGTACGTCCGTTACCAAAATTTTTAGGTCACAATATTTTATGCAAGGATTAATGTTTTCAGGAAAGTAACTGCTCCATTAATTCAAATGAGTTAATATTATTATTATCTATCAGTCCTATTACTTAAAAGTTTACATATCTCATGTAATGGGTTAGCAATTTGCACTCGTACGTCCGTTACCAGAAAAAAGGGACTTTTGGCAAGCGTAAATTCCTGGACCGTGTTGCGTATCCATAACGATTTTGCATGTGACGTCATCAATGCGTGTGTAATTCTCATATGTGATACGGCACACGGATACGGCAGCCCGTATCAAACAGCTTTCATACAGAAAAGGTCTGTATAACATTGTCGTCTTTTTATCATGTTTTTTGCAACTTTTAGATGCTGAAATGTTGTGCCGTAGCATTTTTATGAATCTATGTGTATCCTAGAACACGAAGGTGTATATTTGATGTGATTTTAACCATGGCAAAGACTGGAATTTAATCAATACTTTTGATGAGTTTTTCGCGGAATTTTCATATTTTTCCTGTCTGTCTGCACGCTTGTTGATCTACGTGCTAAATTTAGGGAGGTAGGACCTTGCAAATCTGTAAAAGGGGTCTATTTTTAATAAGATTCGACACTACTTTTTAATATTTTTTTTTAAATAACTCTGCGACTGTCGAACGACTTCACTCCCTTCAGGAATTTATTTGTAGGCTAGGTACTTGACTAGTACTGATGTTGATCTTGGTAGATAACTGCCATCATGCTGTAATAGAACTCTGCTCAGCTCCGTTACCCTTACGTAGACGGCGCGAAAATCTGCCAAAACTCTAAAACTAAATTAACGCAACGTATTACGTGACGATACGGATACATTTTATGGATGGGAAAAATTCCACTAGCCAAAAGTCTCTAATATGTACGTCCGTTACCAGAAAATTTGTACGTCCGTTACCACAATAATTTTAATTTACTGGGTTACAAGAATCCAAATGTGAGAAGTGATCATACAGTACACATCTAGTATTAGTGCCCTTTCTTACAGGGATTAAAATTTTTGAATTCCACAGGACAATTCACAGAGTTTTGCAACTATGTTCATGCACGCAAATCATAGTGTTCATTTCCGTACGTCCGTTACCTATACTTTGAAGAGCCAATATTAATTTCAGATGTGTATGAACAAATTAAGTCATATATCAGTTAATACTTAAAACATATGTCTTGAATGCTATATGAAACCCAAACAGTTAATTATTCATGGTTAGATAATATTGGAAGTATTCAAAATATGACGAGTTCAAAATGTATGTCCGTTACCGTGGAATTGCCCTTATTCAGACCCGTATCTAGCCCAAAAATGTTGAGGGGGCAAGGGCTGCTGGGGGCGCCGATGTACCTACAGTTGACGGTCCACGGAGAAGGGTCTAGCCCCCAGACCCCCGAAAAGTTTAGAAAATATGGTTTGCAAATGAAAATGTCAGAAATTTCAATTTGCGATATTTGTATTATATTTTGATATGAACATTATAAAAATTTGAAGGAAGGAATACGACTTCAGCGTACCTATAATAATTTATGAGAAAAACGAAAAGTTTGGAATTGGGTTAGAGTGCGACTTGTTTGAATTTTGAAGATTATCACTCCTGGCGCGGGCTTGAATCAATCTCATAACCATCGGGAATTTAACCTGAAAATTTCCTACAATCTCCAGTTGGCTTTCTTATGGTAGATTTCTTCGGGCATCGGTATGCGGTTGGCTTCTTGGTTGATGTGTAATAAAGTCTTCAGTTGCCGCAAACAAGAAAATGATCTCTCGCATGCCACACTGCCCATCGGGGTTGTGAAAAAAATCAGGGTGACGTAAGATTCCATGGTTGTGGTTGTTCTGGAATCTGAAGTCTAGTTCTTGTACGACATGTTCCACGAACGGATAAATAACGTTGAGGCGATAGTAGTCGTATGCCGACTGAGTAGCTGGTCCGGCATTGCCTCTGTAAATCTGGACTACAGGAGTACGTGGCTTTCTCAGCTCCACGTCGATGAGTTCGGCCAGGCGTCTACACATATTCCATACAAAATCCCAGCAGACTCGATATGTGCGTATGCACTCTTTGGCCAACTGAACCTGATGGTAGGCCTCTGACAAATTACAGTTGACAGACTGTAGTGCTTTGGTCAAGTCACCCAGGTGATTCAGAACGGATTGCGTACTAACCAAAGCAATGATGAACTGCCAACTTTCCATTTGCCGTACATAATTGTCTGCGTTCGTTCTGATGTCCCTTGAACTTTGCCTCACTATCTCTTCCAGGGCTGCTATCACTGTGCGGTATTTTGCTATCATAGCCGATAGGATGTCTAGTCTTGCTGACCATCTCGTAGCACAGAACTTGGGCACGGCTTTCCTTTTCGCACCTCTGGTGAGAGCTTCGGCAGATTTACTATCTTGCTCTTGGTCAACGACCAACAAATCAACAGTTCGTGTATCCAGATCAGGCGGTCCACTCTTGATGAAGATTTGTTTCCGCTTGGCACTCCCTCCGAGAAACCAAGTTATTTTACTCACAGAATCGAACAAGTTTCTGATCGAAGGCACACTACGACAACCACTTGAGGACATGAGACCGACAGTGCATGTAGGTCGCGTTTGGGGCTATATTTTTAACTCTTGCTTGAACACCGGTGATATCAGAACTCATTACTGATGCTCCGTCATAGCCCTGGGCAACCAAATGTGACATATCAAGTCCCCAGCTTTGTAATCGCGGTATCATTGTGTCAACTATTGACTTGGCGTCCATTTTTTCCAGTTTGATATAGCCAAGAAAATCTTCTGAGATTTCGTCTTCATTATTCACATAACGAACGCATACATTCAGTTGTTCAGTGTCTGAGGCATCTTGACTTTCGTCGCCAGTCGCCTCTAAATGTGATTCCGCGCTGTCCAAGAGCAATCACAATGTCAATTATAGGTTCTGGCTCTTTGTTGGGCTACGTGTTTCGATAAACGAGATCGAATATCTTGATGAATATCCTTATTCGTTTTGAGAAACCCTGCAACTTTGACTTTGGCTTCCAAATGCGCTGAACTTCTACCGTGTTTGTCCAAATATCCATCTTTTGATCCCTGTGCTTTTTTCCAATTGGAGAACCAACCACGAACGAATGACGATGAGGATCTATTCGCAAAGCACACACACCACGTGCAATAGACGTCATCTCTGATTGGGCTGTATCGCAACCAAGGCCTGTGTTCAGTCCATTCATCCCGAAAACGCCTCCCCTTTACACAGGTATCTGTCGAAACTCTGGCTGGTGGTGCAGTGAGAAGCTGGAACATTTCTTCATCGGACAAGGTTCTGTCTTCATAATGATGTGGATCGAGCGAGTAAGCGATGTGGTTGGCATCATCGTCAACGACTTCACGCTGGGTGACTGAATCTGAAGGTTCTGCAGAGGCTTCGCTAGCATGAAGCAGGCCGACGGGAGCTGGCTCATCTCCGTCGCTGTCACAAATTTCGCTGCGTGAGCTTGTTGAAGACGTTGGCGCGGTCGCTGAACTGGCATTTTGAGACTCGAAGACAGTGACATCGATTGACGAAGTACCAGTGTAAGGTCGAGCATCTTCTTCGATAACGTCACGAGGGGTTGATTGAATTGGCACACCTTCCATGACAGCATTTTGGATGACATGAGTGGCATCGTCTTCAACGACTTCACAACGGGTGACTGAATCTGAAGGTTGAGTAGAGGCTTCACTGGCATCAAGCAGGCTCGTCTCACAAATTTCGTTGACTGAGCTGGTTAAAGGCGTTGGCACGGTAGCTAAACTGACATTCTGAGACTCAGGAACAGTGACGTTGACTGTAGATTTACTCACCCAATCAGACAGGGTATTCTGATTGCTCTTTGCAACGTCCTTCAGGATTTTCTGTGCTTTAAGTTGCCTGTAGTAGATCCCCGGCTTCTTTTTTGGGGGCATGTCTTCACACTGGAATCTGATACACGGTTTAGTACCGCACATTATACAATATCGATGCTGTATGTATTGGGAACCTATATATACTTGACAGAAATAAAATACAAGTTTGATTCCTGCTACTTTACACTTCACGACAGATTCTTGGCAGAAAAATAAACGCGAATTCTAAAAATTCCCTAAAATATCGCCGGGAACGGGTAAGGACTCATTGGGTTCTAGTCTAAAATAAGTCTACTAAGTTTTACGAAAGGGATGCTTCAAATCCGGCAAAAGGTGGCGCTGAATCTATACGCCCAGGTCTGCGTCAGTATCTGACACCTTTGAAAAATATTGTGCGCAACATTGCCAGATCTATTGTCTAATGCGCTATAAACGGCAACAAATACAGTTTGTACCTTGAACGAGTTCAATATCTAGAATAATTTTTGTAGTGAATTTACTGATTTTTTATTGCGAGAGGACGTTGTAGTATGTAGTAGTTATTAGCACACTTTCCTCGGTGTATCGGTGAAGATCAGGACAGTTTTGGTCAAGGGGAACAGCCGACGCGGCCCCCGACCAAAACTGTCCTGATCTTCACCGATACACCGAGGAAAGGTGCTAATAAGTCACTTACATCACCAAGCCTTGAAATAACTGCTAAGCTTTATCTTGACATCATGTCAGGCTGAACTGATTTTCGGCCAGACATTTCAGATTTTCAGCTTGACAAATACTTTATGTATATTAAACCAAAACACTGTTGAAATTTACTATGTTTTATACATACATTTATTAATAAAATAAATTGATGACTCACAACCTGGAGTTTTAAGTTTTTATATGAAATGAAATGGGGTTTAACGTCCTACTGTTCTGCTCCTAAACTGGGCTAATGAAGACAGGTATACGCCATACAGTGTGCTATGAGGGAAATTTTGCCCGGGCAGCAGCACTATCGCCTACTCTTATATCGAATTCCAACTGCCAAGGGATCTTTTACGTGCATTCCAATGTATAAACGGGACATCGGTTTTTCGTCTCATCCGAAGGACTAGACAGCTGTCCTTGTCAGGCCCACCGTCCTGCATCACTGACAAGGGGGAACCACAAGTTTTTATATGTATATGCAGTACAACTTAATAGTTCATATAATAATGTCAATCTCTTTGGTGGGGCTGGGGACTAAGTCCTAAAAACTCTGATTAAGATTCAAATTTAAATAAAGAATAGACATCTTGAGTTGTCGTAAATGGTTCAGAATCTGCCAAGTCATTTTTGATCCCACTTTTCTACGGTTCTTGTTTGTAATTTTCGAACTGGTGACGGCGACGGCCCCCGTTTAGAAGTGTCTTTATGAGAGACATTAGACACAGTACCAGTCTTTGAATTTTCTGGAACGGTCCCACTAGCCGGGATATCCGTGTCCGAGGGTTGGGAAAAGTAAGAAGTTATTTTATTCGACATGTTTTCACATCTCTTCTATTTATATTCACATCGGAAGTGTCCAACAAAGTGAGATATTTTCGTATAAAAAGTCTGTCCCTAATTACATCCATAGTCAACTTGAACATTTTCTTGTAAACTAATTTTAAAATATTATTAAGATTACATATGAAAGCTTATTGTTTCTGTTAAGATTATTATTGTTATTTTTTTTTTGTGTTTTGTCCACAAATCGGATTTCTCAGAATCTAACCATAGGATCGTTCTGAAACTTTTACCTATCCCCCCAAAAATTGGTGGTGGCTGTTGATTAAATATATTTTCAAAACGTTTTACGAATCCGAAATCACCGAATTTTACGAAGGAATGCATTTGACCTACAATGCTGTAACTCTGTGACTATTTGACCTATTTTACTAATTCTTTTTTCTTTGAGTATCTTGAAACATTTACTTCAAATCTGCAATTTCGGATTTTTTCATTTCGAAAATTCGTCGCTGTCATTTCGAACCGGAAGTTATTACCAATTTGACAACTTCTTTAATAGTTGTGCGATTTTCGTGAAATTTAGAATGTTAGTAGATCTTGCCAATGCGACTTCAATGATGTCCTTGGAAATTTTCTAAATTATCTCCCCTTGGTGAAATTAAGGATCAAAGTTTTCAAAAAAATCGTCGAAATATAGGTCAGAATGACCTAAAAAAAAAATTCGATACTAGACAAGTAATTACTGATTCGTACACAAAATATGGAGTTTGTCGATCGAACCGGAAGTGCCACCATCTTTAAACGTGAAAAATCAAAAAAGCTTTTTTGCTATTTTACTTACAGACTCGGGCGTCATATTTTCGGAATCCTGGAAGGAATACCTAAAAATCTATCGGATCAGAATTTTGATTTCGGTCACGTGATGGTCACCATTTTGAATTGAAAATGAAAAATAGAAGCAATTTGAAGGGCCGGGACTTTGGAACACAAGAACTCTCCTTCTAATTAAGCTAGAATGTTCAAACTTGGTGTAGGCGTTCACTAGGTCAATGTCATGATTGAGTTCAAAGATGAGCATTTTTTGCCTAGGGTAAGCAGAGATAAGCAAGCTGATTTGTTGATTCTTTAGGGCACGATGACATTGGTTATAATGAATGGAGGGCGATGAAACTCTTGTCAATCGAGAGGCTAATAGCTGGCCTGTTGTGTGAAATCATTGTATCATTTTTTATTCGAATTTCTCCTTTGATGTTTTCCGTGCCGACAAGGTTGTTTTCGAGTTTAGCTGGATTTGACTTCGCGCATGCGCTACGCTGGAACCAAAGGTACCATGAGTACTAAATTCCGGCGAGCAACTTTTCACGTTGGTACCTAGGTACCCTGAAAATTTCAAGGTGATACCTGCATTCGTTCAAGTCGTTTGTTCTTGTCACCTGCCTTTCGTCGTTTTTTTTCTAAGTCAATTTACGGCTTCCATGAGGGGAAAAAAGTGGAATTTCGCCGTGACACCGGCACCGATTGTCCGAAAACCATGAAATTTGGACACAATACGTCCATTACCACCCCGGACTCTGTGCCTTACCCCCATTTTGATCCCATTAAAAAAAAAGAGTTTTAGCAAAAAAATGATTTTCGGAATTTAATATTGGTTTTAACCCTGTACCCAGACAAGATATAGATATTATTATAATCCCTATGAAATATTTTAATTATTTACTGCTATAATATGAATTATCACTTATTCCCCGTTAAATAAATATCGGTCACCGGGTGCAGCTGTACAACTTCAAGGACCCTGGCTTCAAGTCAATTTACGGCTTCCATGAGGGGAAAAAAGTGGAATTTCGCCGTGACACCGGCACCGATTGTCCGAAAACCATGAAATTTGGACACAATACGCCCATTACCACCCCGGACTCTGTGCCTTACTCCCATTTTGATCCGATTAAAAAAAAAAATGTTTTAGCAAAAAAACGATTTTCGGAATTTAATATTGGTTTTAATTAATTTTGAAATTGCAAATGCAAAGAGATTTTATCGCCTCTTCCGTATGTGATAGGTACTGGTACTATACACATTATCCTTAAAAGACAATTTTTTAAAATGACCGTAACGATGTATCGACACTAAAAACCGAAATCGCCTATTTTGACCTTTTTTGACTGCTGAGGCATCATTCCGGTGGTCCAAATCTCTGGAATTTCTAGCGGTTGGCTGCGCCGCGATGATATTTATCACATACTAAATTGAGAAAAATCCTCAGATATCAAGAACAATAAAAATTCGATAAAATACGGCAATTTTTTAAGCAAAAAATTTTTGATTGTTGGGGGCGGGTTTTTAATTTATTTTGAACCTTCTCGGAATCCAACACTCTTCTATTTTTAATATGTGATAGCTAGAATCCCAAGGTACATTCTGTGCATATTTGAAGGCAATCGGAGCACAGGAACGTTGCCTGGGCAGAGCAAATCAAAGGCTTCTTCGTCTTATGACCTTAAACACTGCGTATAAATTTAAAGTCAATCGGATATTAACAGCAAAAGGGGGGCGACGACAATATACGACCACATTTCAATGTGGGCCTATAAAAAGTAAATCATTGCCAATAGAAAAGACCCACCTTTCCCCCAACAACAACCATGTAATGCACTAGCTATAATGGGGATTTTTCTGGAACACAGCGAAATGGGTCTTTTAAAATGTTCACAAGTGTATCACAAGGAGGGTTTGCTTCTTCTCTATGGGACACCCGATACCACTTCTCAACGAGGAATTCAGTCACACAGCCAACACCATTTTGTATGTTTGTGTAATCTTTATTCAGTATAAATCAAGTAATACAAATAAAAAAAATACTTGGATTGATGAAAACATAATTTTTGTGAGTTATTCATACATGTAGCATAATTGTTCTTATTTAAAAAATGTACATGATTACATGTTTGTCATAAACAACATTAAATAAACAATCATGTTTCTTCACGATAACAGTAACAGTATAACAATTGTATGAAATATATTTTCCTTTATTTTTTTTTATTTTTAGAAAGGCCACTTCCTTGGTTTAAAATATATCATAAATTGTAGTTATCTAACATATACTTCCATGTATGTTTATCTAACAGATTACCACGTCGCCTTATCTAACAGAGAGTAAATGGTATACAATATCAAATTATAATCTACCAGCATTACTTGTTTCAGTAATTTAATCGTGTGTTATTCTTGTATTTAAGTGAGAAGAGTGAATAAACTATCATGGGTTGAAACAAATATATTGGAGTAGAAATAAACATTGTATATTGGTTTGCAAATAAATAATTGGTACAGATAATGCAATGTCATACAACATACTTTTTGGATTCGGTACAAATACAACCTTTTTATCATCAATGAAAATAATGTGATTTCAAAGTAACGATGAATAAAAAAACATTGCTTATATAAAGTACATGTAATTGGGTTCATTTAATTCACTTTGTATCTATAATATACATGTAGTATTAAACAATAAATATATTGATTAATGCCAATTCTATACAAATCTCATAGTTGTATTCATGTTTTCTTTACCATAACAAGAAACAGTACAACAGATTTAGTAACAATATATTCCTTTCTACATCCGTCAGAGTGGTTGATGATTCATAGATTCTAATAACCCCTTTTGAAGTTTATATGAAAGCTTTGATATCTGCTATGCAGATCTAGTTACTTTTATTACTAATAATTTATATAATTACATGTCATGTTAGGTGTGATTTAGAGCTTATCATATACGAAAGTACGCAAAGCTAGCTACGAGATTCGAATAACCAGTGTAAAAGAGCCGATTCTCAATATTATTCATTATTGTATCTTCACGCGGCAGAGAGAGATACATGTATAAATAGTAATATTTTTACTATGACTCGGGTCGTTGATATAACCAGCGTAAAAGAGTCGATTCTAAAAATTATTGAAGATTTTATCTGCACGCGGCCGAGATATAAAAAGTAACATTTTTACTATGACTCGGGTCATTGATATTTTTGGGCCTGGATTTTCGAGTCTAATAATAATTAGCGATCAACTCGAATATTTTTGGCTTAATGTTTTACAAAAACACGGTCGGACAATTATGTCCGGACGAAAGGCAATTTGGCCTGTCAAAAGGGGTCAATTCGCCCGGACATTGTCCATGTTCGGCCGCTTATTTCAGCGCTTGTACATCACATTTCTATCGAGTATTGTGAAGCGAAATGTGAAAAATAGTATTTATTATCGAGTCGTGTCAAGCGAAATGGGACAAATACTTTCTGCTCTTTCGTTTATCCCTTTCTGTGCCTCACGTTACATTTTGTGGTAGACTGATTTCGCAGTGGAGAAACGAACTGATTAGTATTTACACGTGCGTCTTGCTGCGTTACCCTGAGCGTAAAACAGTCACATGTTTTTTTAGACTGCACTCCGTATTGAAAGACAAAGTTGTTTTGACGAAGCCGGTGAACATAGAGCCAGCCACATTGTCAAAACAACTTGTCCCTGGCGTAGAGGACTGCAATTATATTAAACGCAATGTAAAGGACACTACACAACGTGGGTCAATCCTGGTGAAGTGTGCATCGGCGGATGGTTCGTCAGTTTAAATTTATTTGTAATAAAATTTATGACTTTCTAGGCGGTTAGTGTTTGTTGGAAATGAACAGTATTCTTTCTGGAAAGCGTACTGTTCATTTCTGATACACGGATACTTTTATGCCTGTATTGGAAATAAACAGGACAGTTTTATCAAAGGTTGCCACTGGCAACGAATTAGAAGTGGGATGTTACATTAATTATTCACTAATAACTCGAGTGGCAGACCTTAAACAGTCCCTGCTGACCTATGATACTAGCTGAGCAATACGAAGCGACTTCAAGTCAATAAGCACAAGATAAAATGAATTGTCTGATCATGCGGGGGCGCGCTGTATAACGGGTGCTTTAGTGTTAGGGTTGGGTTGGGTTGGTGTTATTTATTATGTGCGGACCGACAATCATACATTGTCATTATAATGTGCCCCACCAATCATGCCATTATTGGCGCCCCCCCGGGATAAGCCACACCACAGATCACACAGTTTTGGACGCCCTCTCAAGTTAGGTGTTAATAGTGTGATTCAGTATGATGCGCCTCACCATTTGGGGGTGGGGGGGCGCCTCATATATAATGACATGAATAGAAGTGACATTGGTTAGGCGCCCCATCAATCTCGTAGTGGGTGCCCAACCAAAGTCACTCGGCTTTATAGAGCGCCCATACTGATATGGACACGTTAGTCGTTGGCTTCGTATTGCGTCCAATGGAAAGGGCGCCTTTGGCGCCCATTGGGGGAACAGAGTTTTCCCGCAATGGATAAAGGCATTATTCATTATGTGCGGCCCAACAATCATATATTGTCATTATAAGGCGCCTCACCAATCATGTCATTATGGAAGGCCCTCTGGGATAAGGTGCACCACACATCACGCCGTTTTTGACGCCCCATCAAGTTGTGGTGTTCATCGTGTGACTCATTATGAGACGCCTCACCATTTGAGGGGCGCCTCATATATAACGACATGATTGGTGAGGCTCCCATAAAACCAAGTGACATTGGTTGGGCGCCCTGCGAATCTTGTCATGTGTGCCCAACCAATGTCACTCGGATTTATGGGGCGCCCATACTGATACGGGCATGTAAGTCACTGGCCTCGTATTGTGTTCAATGGAAAGGGCGGTCAAGGGGGCGCCGATTTTGTCCAGGTGGGGCGCCAATTTTTTCCAGGGGGGGGGGGGGACTGTTATTACAATAGTGTGAAAAATTAATCTCTAAAAGAAAAACAGCTTGAAACTTTTTCAATTCCTCTTCAATACTTACAAAGAGAGAAAGATGTGTTTTAAAATCCAGTTGACACAAAATAAATAATTTTGGGACTAACATATGGTTCTTAAATTAAATTCAATAAATCGCTTATGCACAGGGTTCTTTATAGTGGTGGGAGGAATCCAGAGGATCCGAAGGGGCTAAACACAAACACCCCCCCCCCCCTTGTCATGCGCATGCATTTAACCATCCCCCCCCCCCCCAAAAAAAACCCCCAATATTTCAATATTTGCAAAGATATAATGAATTCAAATTTCAATATTCTGCATCCACTGCAGACAATATATATTTCGAATATAGTCAAAATGAGCCAATTCTTAGTATAATTTTCATAGAAAGTTTTTGAGGGGCCATGTTAATTGCAAAACAAGCTAAGATTGTAGATACATTTATCTCAATGTAAAATGTAGACATTGCAAAATCAACATGTTTTCTGTCTGTTAAACAGAAAATTCAGTAATTGTTTTGTTACTATGCACCTGTAATTCCATATAATTTTAAATATTCTCGTTATCAAGAATATTTATTTCAAAACTACAAAGTATGATTACATGATAATTTTAAATCGACTCATCTAATGAAAACAAACAATTGACATGCAGTGTGAAATGGGAGGACATTTGCCCAGACAGCAGCACTATGACCTACAATCAAATGTTAAGGGCTCTTTAACATGCACAGCAATGTGTACATGAGATTTTCATTTTTGTCACATCCAAAAGAGTAGATGCTATTCCTTGTCAGGTCAGGTCATTGCAATCATGCCACCTATTAAAAATAATAATGCTCGGAAGGTCATCCTTACTGAATAAACATTAGGTAAACATCCTTAGATCTTTGAACCAAATAATGATTTCTCAAATGAAACCACATTTCAGGACTGACATATGATCCAATTTTATTTGAACAATGTGCTTAGGGTTTGTTTTAGCAGTGGGCAAACTGGAAGGTACAGAGAAATCCACGAGGTTGGACAGGTGATTCTATTCCTTAACATATACAAGACTCATTCACCCCGTCTCACTCCCCTCCCCCACCACCATAGTTATATAAAAGAAAAGAACATGGTTCAACTCTGAACATGTCTCCCCATACGTTCAACCCGCATGTTTAGGATATCTTCTATTCAGTCTTTGTCAATTATTTGTTCCCTGTCAAAAAATTATAACCTTTGAAAAGGGTATAATCTTTTAGCCATATATTTTAAATTTTTCCAAGATTATATCGCCTTCCCCACCAATTTTGTTTTGTCTTCAAGAAGTTCATATTACCAAGGTTTTCAATTTGTGCTTTGCCAACTGAAATTGCAATGCAATTGCAATATAACTGGCACATATGTTTGTTGGGATGAGTTGTCTTATATCTCAACCCATGTTTTAAAGTTAGGATGAGTTGTCTTTTATCTTGGGATGAGTTGTCTTGGGATGAGTTGTCTCGTCTGTATACCCTGTGTTTATTGTGTCACATACTGCCCCTGCTTGTGACTAATAAGAGATGTCTTTTTTGTCACTGAAATATTCCTATACATCATAGAGGTATTCAAAGTCAAAGGGAGTGCGTAATATGACCGTTGACCCCTAATATAGTCATTAGTGACAGATTTCAACAAATATTCACAAATCAGATTTTACCATTGGTATTCTATTTAGAATCTATATCATCATCACATCATAAGTGTATTGATTAATCATCACAATTTGATAACTTCCACATTACGCGTAATTCTACATGTACCAATAAAATAGTTTTGGAATGGACACAAAAACATCTGATGTTGTACCAAATGGCAATGGCCGTCCTTGTGGATGATTGTACAGTTTTAACTATATTTTAATTTCACAACATTACATTTTTAAACCATTTCAAACATTATTAACTACTACACCATGAATCAATAAAACCTCCATAATATATTCCTTGTACTTTTAACGCTGAATCTTACTTTCTTCACCATAAATAAAGATATTATTAAAAGCTAAATAAAAATTAAGTTTTACATCACCTCTTAAAAATTGTATGATGGGTCCATTCTATTGGGATTTGTAGCCCGACTTATCACCGGAAATTACCGGAATTCACTTACAATCACCGGAATTCAGTTGAACATACCGGAATTTATTCGAAAACTTCCGATTTCTCAGTTTGTTGTTTCAAAGTGAATCATGAAACACTGTCTTATCTAATAGAAAATGCCAGGACATGTACCACGACACTTTATAAAATTGACTTTCTACATTTTAATATAATTAATTTACAAAGCAATGGTAAACATTGAATATCACTCACTTGTTATTAATAAGGGGGGTTGGATGGCCGAATGGTTAGCATGTGCGCGCTGTATCATGAAGCCTGTCATTGAGTCAACTGGTGTGGTTTCGAATCCCCGGTTGTACGTGACAAGGAATAGTGTCGCCTGTCCAACCTCGTGGGTTTTGTACGGGTCCTCCGGTTTCTTCCCACTGCTAAATAACCCTATGCGCAAGTGAATTAATGAAGTAAAATTAAAACCATATGTTAGTCCCAATCTGGAGGCAGACCACCATTAATTTCCACATTGACTTCAATGTTAATTCTGGCCTCTTTGCCCACTTCTAACTTTGCCCCAAATTTTCGTTGGGCTGAATGCTTTACACTACAGACAGAGGAACAAATGGTCATGTCTTTGCACTAAGATTTGTATGAGGTTGACCACCTAAATTTTTAGATACACAAACTTGAAGAGGCATACTAAAACCATGTAACTATAGTTGCCGTACATATCACCGTAGCCAATCTGATATCTCCGTTATCCTTTCGCCTCAAAATCATGAATATTTACCAAAACCTTGCAAAAAATGTTAATTCAAATCCTCTTCGTCCATTCTAGTCTAAAAAATCAACAAAAATGGGCATGCAAAAGAAAGAAAAGAAACAAGGAGAAAATTGCTATAAATAGACGTACCCGGTACCGAAATTGTGAAATTTAATGTTGGTCTGCATCCAGATTGGTTTTAGAGGAGTTACCTCCCTTAGACATTGTTTATGATAATGTAAGAGACCAGATTATCTAGCCAATTTTTATCAAATGTTGACAACGCATCCAGAATAATATTTGCAGAATATTTTTCTCCATGATAGAAACTAATATTGTCGTCACCCCCGTCCATCCGGCATCCACAATTGCTTCTGACGCTCACGCTCTAGAGGCTAAAGTGAATATCCGATTGACTTTAAATTTATACACAATGTTTATGGTCATGAGCCGAAGAAGATTATTGATTTTCAGCGGTTTCCGTTAATTACTGCCAGAGTTATGGCCCTTGTTCAGTTTAAAACATCTTGTCGATGCTCTACACGCTGAAGTTAATATTCGATTGACATTGAATTTATACACAGTGTTTAAGGTCATGAGACCAAGAAACCTATCCATTTTCAACCTTTTCCGATAATTACTGTCAAAGTTATGGCCCGTGATCACTTCAAAAAATCTTGTAAACACTCTAGAGGCTAAAGTTAATATCCGATTGACTTTAAATTTATACACAGTCTTTAATGTTATGAGACGGAAAGGCCTATTGATTTTCTGATAATTACTGCCAAGGTTATGGCCCTTCATCACTTCAAAAAAATTGTGGACGTTCTACAGGCCAAACTTAATATCCGATTGACTTTAAATTCATACACACTATTTAAGGCCATGAGACGAACAAGCCTATTGATTTTCAGCATTTTATGATAATTACTACCCTTGATAACTTCAAAAAATCTAGTAGTCACTCTAGAAGCTAAAGTTTATATCCAATTCATTTTAAATTTATACACAGTATTTAATGTCATGATACGAATAACCCTATTGATTTTCAACAATTTCCGATAGTTAATGCCAGAGTTATGCCACTTGATCACTTCAAAAAATATTGAGCACGCTATAGAAGCCAAGTTTAATATCCGATTGACATCAAATGTATACACAATGTTTAACGTCATAAGGCGAACAAGTATATTGATTTTCAGCGATTTCTGATAATAACTACCAAAGTTATGGCCCTTGATCACTTCAAAAAAACCTTGTAGAAGCTCTAAACGCTAAAGTTATCATCCAACTGACTTTAAATTGATACACAGAGTTTAAGGTCTTGAGACGAACAAAGTATATTAATTTTCAATGAATTTTGATAACTTCAACACCTAAATCCATGATATTAAATATTTCCTACACTAAACATTACCATACAAGACAACGGCAGTACAACAATTTTATTCGCAATATTTTCCTTTGTTCTTGTACACAGTTTATATTAACAATTTCTTTTTCTCATCTCTCCCCATCTTCAACATCTAGATCCGTATTCTAAACTTCTGAAACGGGGAGTCAATTCGATTACATCAATACAAGTCTCAGTTATTTCCCTTTATTTTCCAGATTTTTTTTACCCAGGTGCAATGCTACTCACTATATATACGTATATATATAACTTTGATTTTGATAGTTCCTTTTTATTCGCCCACTTTTAAATGTTGTCGTATATTGTCTTCTACTTTAAATTTATACACAGTCTTTAAGGTCATGAAACGAAGAAGCCTATTGATTTTCACCGTTTTCTGATAATAACTGCCAGAGTTATGAACCTTTATCACTTCAAAAATCTTGTTGTCACTCTAGAACCTAAAGTTCATATCCGATTGACTTTATACACACTGTTTAAGGTCATGACACGAACAACCTCGTTGATTTTCAACGATTTCCGATAAATATTCCCAGAGTTATGGCAATTAATCACTTCAAAAAATCTTGTGATTGCTCTAGAAACTTAAGTCCATATCCAATTGACTTCAAATGTATAAACGATGAGCTCTATTGATTTTCAGCGACTTCCGATAATTACTACCACAGTTATGACCCTCGATCACTTCAAAAAATCATCTAGAAGCTCTAGAAGCTAAAGTTATTATACAATTGACTTTAGATTGATACAAATTCTAATGATTTTCTGATAATAACTCAATGAATTGTTACTCTTAATCAGATTTTACTGTAATATAAATCTTTCTTTACTGAAAATAGCTGCTGTGAACATATCTTTCGTTGCCTGGCAACCTAACTTTCTTCTTGAAATTCTTTATATAACACATGACATATTACAGAAAATACCATAAATATGAAAGCTTTCATATCTGCTAGCAGATCTAGTTATTGTTATTATTATGTTTGGTAAAAGCTGCAAGACCCCAAGCAATTTCCCCTACGCGCAAGCGAATTATGTAAATAAAATTAAACCATATGTTAGTCCCGAAATGACCTAGTTTGTGTCGAGTGGACGTTAAACCCCATTTCTCTCTCTCTCTCCCAAGCTATTTTAGACCTATTTCATTCAGCGTTCGCGATACAGCTACATCATATTTATGGGCCAGGATTTCTGATCGGTACTTTGAATGCATATGGGTTCTGTACCTCTTATTTGAAATTAAAGCAGCAACGATGTAGTAATACTGGACTTCCTTGTTGTGTTTCCTTTGTGATCGTAAAAAAAACCTACAGGTTAGTTCGTTTCTACAGCTTTACTATTAAACTGCTTGCAAGGTTTCTATGTTCCACGTTCTCAATAAAGCATTAATTGATGATAGCTGCTCGATTTCACTCAACACCCTCTTGTATAACCCCCTAATTTCTGCACGTCATAGACTGACCTAGGCGTTCATTTCCTTCCCAAATATGGAATAAGCACTCCCATTCTCGCCAAACCAGGAGGAGAACATTACCTTATTTGGTCTTTCAACCACATGTCATAAACAGATAGAGACACATGGACAGAAGCTCCGGAACTAGACCCGCCATGTTTGTTAACTAATTCATTCGATGCCAACTTAAAGATTGAAATTCATAGTCAACGATTCGCACGAACCTGAACCAACTGCATACTTGACACTACAGTCCCTGAAATCGTCAATAAAGAAGAATTGTTAGCAAGAATGTACAGTCCATAATTAGGGTGACCTGTGCACTCTACAGAAAGTTGGTCTCAACGCGGCTAATGTGCACGCTTCAGTGGTTCTGTTCAGCGGTGGAGTGTATGAGACTATAAATAGCTATGGCACGGGCAATTCTCTACAAATCTATCAACTATTACAGCCGTAAAAAATCTATTGTTGACGATTTTGAATAGCAGTAAAATTTAGCTTCTTGGTTATTACAGCAGCTTTAGAAATTATGTTCGTTTTATTTTTTAAATTGCTTTATCATTAACTGTACCGTTAAGAGCGGCATCTTTTGGTTTAGTACAAATAATATCTCTGAATCACTTTCGTTAGTAGGAACATGATACTAGCAGTAGTTTCATTTTACTTTTACAAGTTTCTTAAAACAATTGTTGAGTTGGCTAACGTGCGTGTTTCTAAATTCAATTTCTTGTTCCAGCTTTCTGTTATGTTTCGTAAAAAGGTAGTCTTGATTATCCCGACCTGTCAATCAGACGTAGAATGGTCGGTACACTGGTTAAGCGAGACTAATTTCAAAACAAGGACACGTAACCTATCTTTTACTCAAAAGTGTCTGGATGTTATGGATGACACTTAGAACCAGTTTCAGTCTATTATTTATAGATGATTAAATGGTCATAGCTTATTAAGTACATCATGATCGTTTATTTAGTGACTATAATTGTGTGAAACTGATTTAAGGCTTGGTATATATATAAATATTGTGCCGTAATTGTCGAGATATTTGGAGATATTTATTTATGGTGGATCACCCTACCATAATTGAAATCCAGGTCTATCAGAAACCAAATAAAATATTCCTGTTAAAACCTTTACAAACTGATGAAATATATGAATTGTTTGACAAGATGATACAAGTAATACATTTTCACCCTCTAAACTCAACCATCCATGAGAAACTGGATGTTTATGGTTCCAATGGTGGCCATATTGGATTTATACTAATTATTGGACGTATGACGTTACAATGTCAGGGTGACGTAATTTGGCAATGTTTTTCTGATTCTTAGGTAGCACTTTCCTATCTACCAGTAATACATTTATACCCTCCAAACTCATCCATTCCCGAGATGTTGGAGTTTTAAGGTGCCAATGGTGGCCATATTGGATTTATGCTAACTGTTGACCTTATGACGTCACAAGGAAGTCACCTGGCATCGTTTTTCTAGTTCTTTGCTAGCACTTTCCTATCGACTCGTAATACATTTACATCCTCCAAACTCAACCATTCCCGAGTTATCGGAGTTTTAAGTTTCAATGGCGGCCATGTTGGATTTATGCAAATTGGATGTATGACGTAACAGGGACATCATTTGGCTTTGTTTTTCTGAGTCTTCTGGACCACTTTCCTATCTACCCGTAATACATTTACACCCTCCAAACTCGACCATTCCCGAGATATTGGAGTTTTAACCCAGCTAACAAAATTTAGTTTTCCGAACGTTTTCAAAACATTATTTTTTCGTTATTTAACGTTCGTTGTGAATGTTTGTGGCACGTGACCCAGGAAAGTTTTGTTGTCGTAACGTTAACGTTTTTACAAACGTTACACGATATGTTTACTGAACACTAATGTTAACGTATTGAAAACGTTAACGTTTTGAAAACATTAGTTATTATGGTTATTTCACGTTAGTTTTGAATGTTCATCTGACGTAGGCCAGGAAAGTTTTGTTGTCGTAAGGCCAGCGTTATTTACAAACGTAACAGGATAAGGTAACTGAACATTAATGTTAACGTTTTGAAAACATTAGGTATTCTGTTATTTCACATTCGTTGTGAATGTTTGTGGCACGTGACCCAGGAAAGTTTTGTTGTCGTAACGTTAACGTTTTTACAAACGTTACAGGATACATTTATTGAACATTAATGTTAACGTTTTGAAAACGCTAATGTTTACGTTTTGAAAACATTAGTTATTATGGTTATTTCACTTTAGTTTTGAATGTTCATCTGACGTAGGCCGGGAAAGTTTTGTTGTCCTAAGGTCAACGTTATTTACAAACGTAACAGGATAAGTTAAAGATACATTATGGGAGATAAGATAAAGAGATGGCAGTTCTCGCTATAATAGTTAAAAACTAGATAGTGTAAAGGTAATTTGCTGAAAATTTCAGTCAAATTGATCCACTATGAGCTGAGAAAGAAGCGGGTGAGTTTTTGCATAGTCTCGGTCATCATTACTAAAATCATTAATATAAACAGCATAGTCTCGATTATCCACTTTTTTTGATTTAATTATCAATGGCCGTTAGCGGCATATAGGAATCTCAACCAGCCAACATCGAAGGCTAGCCTTGACATCGAGAGTTTCTTATGGTCTGGATAGTTAATTAATGTCTAATTGATAATTTAGATAACATTTCAGGCCTAATAAGCAGATTTTGCTCTTGCATAATGCATGTTTAACTGAACATTAATCTTAACGTTTTGAAAACACTAGTTATTCTGTTATTTAACGTTCACTGCGAATGTTTGTGGCATGTGATGCAGGAAAGTTTTGTTGTCATAACGTTAACGTTTTTACAAACGTTACAGGATACGTTTAGTGAACATAATGTTAACGTTTTGAAAACGTTAGTTATAGTATAACGGTTATTTCACATTATTTTTTAATGTTCATCTGACGTAAGCCAGGAAAGTTTTGTTGTCGTCAGCTCCACGTTATTTACAAATGTTACAGGATACGTTAAGCAGACGTTACTTTTAACGTTCGTAGCACGAATTCAAGTAATCTTCTGTCTATTCAAAATCGTTACTAGAAAATGTTCCTGAAACGTTCCCGGAACACAAAGGTTCGCTTGATGTGAACCGGGAAAGTTTTTTTGTCATTCTCCCAACTTTCTAAAAGAACGTTATAAAATATATTCGTGGCACAGATTGAAAATGTTTTCATAAAATGATCCCAGGACGTTATTTAAACCTTTATTTCGGTTCGCTTTATGTAATGGGGAAGGTACCGGTAACGTCTACAGCATGTATTACACTTCACCTCTTTAACATGCCGGATAACTTCAATAGCATGTGTTAAATTCTCCTAACCTAAACGTTATGGATAACGTCTGGAGAATGTGTTAAATTCCTCTACTTTAAGGTTACAGGTAACGTCAACAGCATGTGTTAAAATTTCCCTCCTTTAACGTCCACAGCATTTGTGAAATTCCTCTCTGTAAACGTTCCCGGTAACGTCTAGAGCATGTGTTAAATTCTCCCGCTTATACGTTCCCGATAACGACAATAGCACGAGTGACACACCCCTCCGTAAACGTTCCCTATAACATACAGTAGAATCTGTATGAGCAGCCACTCCTATTCAGCGACATTTCCTTGTAAGCGGTCGCGATAAATTCCCCCCGTAGAAATTCTGTTGTTTCATCTCTTTATTCAAAGGTCATTCCTCTAACGCGGCCAGCGGTCATTATTTTACTAATAAATTCAACAAAACATCGCCCATTCAACGGCCATTGTTGAATGATATCATCTTGTCGTTCTTTGTAACACCCCCGCTAATCCCATGAGTAGTAGTTAATTAACTGGACCCCCACTGATCAGGTAAAAAGAAATGTAAAAATAACAATCAACCCGTGATTATCTGTTAATTAATCTTTTGTTTTATTAAACGACTAATCTGATCATTGTTTTCACTCGTAACGACACATTATTTGATACTGATTGAATAAAAAAAAAGTACCGAGTTTTGTCACGATCATCTAGTATCTCTTTTCCATTGCCACTTTATTGTTAAACAGAGTTACACCCCCTGTAAATAGGTGATAAAATTATCGATGTTTTTTTGTTCATGTGCTTTTTTTGATAAAATAAAATTAATTCATCGATTTTCTTCACAAAAATGGATAAATATTATCGAATGCATCACAATGGTAGACAGTAGTATCGAAGGTTGGTACAAAATGACAAGTTTACAGAAGTTATGTCTGAGATTTGAGTAAAGAAATTTCGTTCGGCGGAAGATTCAGCAACGGTCAAATTTACCGCTTCCAATGCATCCAAGCATAATATTTAATTTATGTCAGCACAAAAAGCAACAAGATTTTATTAAGAGGCCACTCCCGTTAAGCGGTCAGTTGTGAAAATTCCCTTGTGTGGCTGCTTAATGCAGATTCTACTGTATATAGCATGCGTGAAATCACCCACCTTAAACGTCCCACGATAACGTCTGTAACATGTGTTAAATACTCCCCCTAAACGTTACAGATAACATCTATAGCAGGTGTCCAATATTCTGCCCCTGAAACGTTATCTGTAACGTCAATAGCAAGTGTTAAATCCCCACCATAAAACGTTACCGATAACGTCTATAGCGTTCTCTGTAACATCAATAGCATATGTGTCCAATTCTCCCCTTGAAATGTTCTCTGTAACGGCAATAGCATGTGTTGAATCACCACCCTAATACGTTACCGATAACGTCTATAGCAGGTTTTCAATTCTCCTCCCCGAAACGTTCTCTGTAACGTCAACAGCAAGTGTTAAATCCCCACCTTAAAAGGTTACCGATAACGTCTATAGCAGGTTTTCAATTCTCCCCCTGAAACGTTCTCTGTAACGTCTATAGCACGTGTTAAATCCTCACCCTGATATGTTACCGATAACGTCTATAGCAGGTTTTCAATTCTCCCCCTGTAACGTTCTCTATAACATCAATAGCATGTGTTAAATCCCTACCCCAATAGGTTACCGTCCTGAAAAGTTCTCTATAACGTCAATAGCATGCATTAAATTCTTCCCCCTAAACGTTTCGAGATTTTTGGGACTAGATTTTTAATATTTGGTTTAAGGCAACTATTTTAGTGTTATGTTGTACACAGACGACCTTGACATCAACAGAAAGCAAGAATACGTCTCGCCGAAAGTCCTTGACATTGATAACGTTCGTAATGTCACAGTACCCCCCAAAATGAAATTCACAGACTTGGAGAACAATCGGAATAAAGTGTTTAGTAACGGTTGTGGCTTCCTCTAGCGTCTCATACTGCCACACAACGTCTTCTCATGGATCTCAGAACATTAGTAAACACTACCCGAGGAAGACGTCGCCACTGCTCGGCCATGTTGAAGGTCCTGCAACGTCCGTGGTGGATTCACTTGCTGACGAACACGTCGACCCAGTTCGTCCCAGATGTGTTCAATAGGATTAAGGTCGGGGCTAAGCGACAGCCAATCTAGGACTTGGACACCGGCATTTCTTAAAAAATTCTGGGTAGCAATTGCTGTATGGGGTCAAGCATTGTCTTGTTGAAACGTTAGTCCAGGCCCATGTCTCTGCATAAACGGAAGAAGAACAGGTTGCAAAATCTGATCCCTGTACTGGACAGCATTTAAGTTCCCTTGGACAACAACAAGAGGAGAACGTCCATGTGCACAAAAAGAACCCCAAACCATGACGCTGCCGCCACCAAATCAGTCAACTTCTCGGACGCATACTTGAGCGTAACGTTCACCTCGTCTGCGGTACACTCGAACCCTGCCATTGGCAAATCTCAAAGTGAATCGAGATTCGTCACTAAAGACAACCGAATTCCACTGTCTTCGAGTAAATCTTATGTGTCTTGTGGCCCACACAAGTCGGTTACGGCGATGAAGAGGTGTCAATATTGGTCCATTATAGGGCCTCCGAGCTCGAAGACCAGCAGCCTGCAAGCGATTTCGAACAATTTGTGCAGTTACCCTTCCATCAAACATCTCTCTACTTGTGGAGGTTGCAGTGACAAATCTGTTTCTAAGATGACGTAATCGTATTGCTTGATCTTCCTGGAGTGACGTCACACGTGGCGCTCCCGCCCTTGGGCGGTCGGCAATAGTTCCAGTTTGAAGCACTCTCATTTTAAGATTAATTATTGTCTGGTGTAAACAATTAAAGGCTCTTGCAACAGTGACCACAGACTGACCAGCATAGAGCCTACCTATAGCACGTAGACGTTCTACCTTTGAAAGGCGCGGCATTTTCTAACAAAGATGAAAATAACAATTTTAATTTGTTTTTCCAGTTCAAGTTACGTGTGCGTGTTCAGTTTAAGCAAACTTGCATCGATTGACCTCACGAGTTTGTGTTTGCACGTGTTTTTCAGGTTTTTCATCTTTATATGCTCAAAAGTCACGTGATCCACATGACTTTACAATTTTATGAAATTAAAGGCTTCTTATTACTACTTACTATTGTTAGAAACACTTTAAAATTTATTTGACTTAACAGAAAAAAAAAATTGTTGAAATTCATCAGTGTCAAGTCTATAATCATAAAGTATCACAGAATCAGTATAATAATAATGATAACTAGACCTGCAAGCAGCACTTAACCGGCTTTCAGGAATCAGACAGGAAGTGTGTCATACAATAGCCCATTTATCGAGCTACCAAACGATATTTTAGATGTTTTGATCCGGTCACACCCGACGGTGAAATCCCGATTGTTCCAAGAGCACCGATTTTTTTACTGTCTTTAGTTTTAAATATCGAATATTTTTTTGACTACTTCCTGTTTACGGATCATTATCGGGATAGATTTAACAAGTGGTATGGGAACTTAACTTCCTGTACCAGAAGTTTCAGAAAGATCCATTGGACAGTTTTGCCTCCCTTATGCCAGGGTGGTACTTTTTACCGCCGACTACCGCCGACCAATACTTTTACCGCCGACCAATACTTTTACCGCCGACCGTCGTGAAATTACCGTCGACCGTCGTGAAATTACCGCCGACCAAATACTTTTTACCGCCGACCGCATTGTAATGACTTTCGACCGTAATATAATCACCGACCAAATACTTGTTACCGCCGACCAAATGCTTAATGATTCCTTGTTACAACCGACTATTTTACGGTTGGTTTATTTTTTTTATAAAAAAGAATACAACAAGAATGTTATTTTTTATTTGAGGTGTAATCACGTACAACTGTCGAAAAACATTCATATATATTTTAAAGAATATGGAAGGACAAAACTACAATTTAGATATTGAAGGGTAATTATATCAAGATTGTTTCAGCTACTGGTTATAAATAAATAACATTTTAGGCCTATCTTCTAGTAGTGCGAACACTTCTACAGCTTTTGGTTTGATGGGGTTTTTTGGCTGGTAATTTTGCTTTCTTTACTACACAAAATTTTTGTTTGTTGAACAAATAATTTCTTCTTCGTCGCGCTTCCTTTTCGAGTCTTTAAGAAAATTTGCAAAACATTTTTCTTTTTGCTCTTCGCTGAAACAGTGCCACTTTTGTTCAGAAACAGAATATGCTTTATAGCGACCACAAAGTTCATAATCTCCAGAAAAATACAGGGTAGATCTTAAATTAAT
This sequence comes from Patella vulgata, assembly GCF_932274485.2. Classification (NCBI taxonomy): domain Eukaryota; kingdom Metazoa; phylum Mollusca; class Gastropoda; family Patellidae; genus Patella; species Patella vulgata. The sequence goes on from NC_065882.2 coordinate 33,736,941, forward strand.
TGAAAATTCACACACATATACAGCTTCTCGATTAATTCTGGAGCCTTTTCGGGTTTCCAGTCAATGGCACATTTAAAAATATGGTTTGCGGATTCCGCGTTGTTATTTGTCCATAATTTGACTTCGTCTCCTTTTCTCTTTAGTATATAAACAAAAGCAAATTTTCAGTAGCTGAAACAATCTTGATATATTTGCCCTTCAATATCTAAATTGTAGTTTTGTCCTTCCATATTCTTTAAAATATATATGAATGTTTTTTCGACAATTGTACGTGATTACACCTATAATAAAAAATAACATTCATGTTGTATTCTTTTTTATAAAAACCCCCCAAAACAACCGTAAAATTATGGTGGCTGAAAGCGTCCATTTAGATCGGCGGGTTTCTAGATTCAATGCGAGAGTCGCCGTTAAGCCAGCACGAAGAAAAAGGCGTACTAGCTTAACGGCGACCCGCGACTTTCACAACACGACGAAAAAGTCGCCGAAAAAATCGGCGCCTTTTTCGGCGAATTTTTCGTCACTCTGGCTTAACGGCGACTCTCGCCTCGAAAGTTTATACTTAGTTACATGCGCAATGGCTACATTTTACTTCTTGTATATAAAATCAGAATAGAGGAGATTTTGGATGAGTTTGGGCTGTCGAGCTATATCAACATTTTCAGTGACACTAGGGCAAATTAAAATTTATGAGTGTTACAGACACGTGTACTTTCAAAACCTGTTTAGTTACACTGGAATTAGATTTAAAATGTACACGTCTTTATATCACTAAATATTTCCCCATTGATTAATGTTAATTCTCATATCTTGGACCAGCTCTAACTTTTTCCCAAATTTTCGTTGGGTAGAGCGCTTTCAGCCACAGATGGAGCAACATGTGGCAAACTCTTGCACAAAAGCATGTATGAGGTTCACCATGAAAAACTTGAAATACACAAGTTGGAAGTAGAGACAAGTAAACATGCAATTTTCGGCCCTACATTTCAACCTAACCGACCTCTCAAAATCATGAATATTCACCAAAACCTGGCAGAAATTGTATTTTCAAACCACTTTCTTCGATTCTACACCAAAAATCGCCATGCAAAAGGGTAAAAAAGGGAGAGAAAGACTAAAAATAACTTTCGCCCTACATTGGTGGCTGACGGCGTAGAAATATTTGGTGATCTGTGTGCCTAAAATGTACCCATTGCGCATGTAACTAACTATAAACTTCCGAGGCGAGAGTCGCCGTTAAGCGACTTTTTCGTCGCGTGGTTTAACGGCGACTCTCGAGTTGTGCAAGTCGCGGGTCGCGTTAAGCTAGTATGACGAAAAAGTTGCCAATCGGCGCCTTTTTCGTCGTGCTGGCTTAACGGCGACTCTCGCGTTGTATCTAGAAACCCGCCGATCTAAATGGACGCTTTCAGCCACCATGGTCACCATAGTAAAATAGTCGGTGGTAACAAGGAATCATTACCCAGTTAACATTGATGGTTAGATTTACGTAAAGTTTACGTCATTATGGTTAGATTTTGGTTAGCGTCCAATAATGGTAAAATTCTTTGGTTAAATTTACGTTACTTTTACGTCATAATGGTTATGGTTACTTTTACGTCAGAAAATGACGTAAATGTAACGTAAACTTTATGACGGATTACTAACCAATTTTTTTCCCTTTGAATACTTCTTGATTAAATAACATTACAAGTGTGTGCACATTCTAACAATTGATATATAGTCGGAATTCAGACATAATAATTATATATGTATTATTGGTTATAATTCTAACGTTAATCTAACGTAAATTTTACATCAGGTTTCTAACCGTTAGTTTATGGTTAGTTTTCTGACGTAAATCTAACGTTAGTTTTCTGACGTAAATCTAACGTTAGTTTTCTGACGTAAATCTAACGTTAGTTTTCTAACGTTAATATAATGTTAGTTTTCTAACTTTAATGTAATGTTAGTTTTATGTCATAATTTTAACCGTTAATTTAACGTTAGTTTTCTAACATAAATCTAATGTTAATTTTATAACATAAATCTAACTTTAGTTTTCTAACATAAATCTAACGTTAGTTTTCTAACATAAACCTGATATTAGTTGTAAAACGTAAAACAAATGTCAGTTTAATGTCATGATACTAACAATTAAGGGCCTGACAAGACAGCTGTCTAGTCATTAAAATGGGTAAGACCCTGGCTCGCTAGCCTTGAGGTCGGGTGTTCGATCCCTGCATTGGCCGAGAAAGTTCATCCAGATTTCCGGCGTGGTTTCCCCTTGTCAGTGATGCAGGACGGAGAGCCTGACAAGGACAGCTGTCTAGTTGTTCAGATGGGATAAAAAAAAACCGAGGTCCTGTGTACACATTGGCTTACATGTAAAAGATCCCTTGACAGTTGGAATTCGATATAAGAGTAGGCCGTAGTGCCACTGTCGGGGCAAAATTTCCCTCATAACACACTGTATGGTGTATGGCCATCTTCATTAGCCCAGTTCGGAGCAGAACAGTTGGACGTTAAACCCCATTTCATTTCATTACATTTTGTGTCCATTTCTAAGTGCCCAAGAATAGAGATCTAGCTCCTTTAATAGTTGCGGTCTGTAGGTGACACACAAAGAGAAAACGAATGAATGAATGATCTACTCTCATTTCAAATTCCAAATGTCAAGGGTTCTTTTACGTGCACACCCACGTGATGGACTAGACACTGTTTTTTTGAGGTCCTCTGTCCTACACCACTACTAACAAAGGGAACTTTCTCGACCAACATGGGGATCACGTTGGCTAAGTGGGTAAGACGCTGACTCGCTAGCCTGGATGTCGGGTGTTCGATCCCTGCATTGACTGAGAAAGTTCATCCAGATTTTTCTGCGTGTTTTCCCCTTGTCAGTGATACAGGACGGAGGGCCTGACAAGAACAGCTGTCTAGTCAGGGATGAAAAACTGAGGTCACGTGTACACACAGGAGTGCACATGAAAGATCCCTTGGTAGTTGGAACTTGATATAAGAGTAGGCCATAGCGCCGCTGCCTTGGCAAAATTTCCTTCATAGCATACTGTATGGCGTATGCTCGTCTTCATTAGCTCAGTTTAGGAGCAGAACAGTAGGACGTTAAACCCGATTTCATTTCATTTTTCTCGACCAACACGGAAATTGAACCCCTCATTTGCTAGCCAGTGTGTTACTAATTACTAGAGAGAGAGAGAGAGAGAGAAATGGGGTTTAACGTCTACTCGACACAAACTAGGTCATTTCGGGACTAACATATGGTTTAATTTTTATTTACATAATTCGCTTGCGCGTAGGGGTCTTTAGCAGTAGGAGAAAACCGGAGGTTGGACAGGCGACCCTACTCCTTGTCACGTACAACCGGGGATTTGCCTACTAATATCGAATCCAACTGCCAAGGGATCTTTTCGTGCAAGCCAATGTATACATGGTACTTCGGTTTTTTGTCCCATCTGAGTGACTAGACTACTGTCCTTGTTCCTGCACACCTGACAAGGGGAAACCATGTCGGAAAATCCTGATGAACTTTCTCCACCAATGCAGGGATCGAACACGTGCCCTCCGGATTACCGAGCCTGCATCTTACGCACTTAGCCACCATGGCTTTATCAAAATTAGTAATGAAGATGTGCTATGACAGAAATTTTGCCTGGACAGCAGCATTACCGCACTTACTAATGAAGAAGTGCTAGGAAAGACATTTTGCCTGGAGAGCAGCATTTCCACATATAATCATTACCAATAGTTCTAAGTGCACGCCAACCTGTAAAAGAGGTCTTTACACACTTTTCCATCATTACCAATTACTAGTCTGCGGGTTCACTAGTCTGTGGGTGCACTAATCCGTGCATTCACTAGTCCACTAGTCTGACTCTATAAAATACTATAAATATGAGTATTAAAGAAACCCAGTAGATATGGTGACTGATATCACCCTTCGTAAGGCGATAACCCAACATCACGGCATTTTAACCCGAAATCACAACATTTTAACCATTGTCCGGGAGGATAGTACGCTCAGCATTATGGTCCAAAAGGGAATTCACAACTTTATACAGGTCTTTTTGTCTGTTTTCGCCATTTTCTAATTTATCAGAGTAAAATTTAATTTTAGCATCTTCAATTAATTTATTCACATTGTTTTTTAAAGATTTATAAATCTGTTTATGGACATGTAGATTTGTTTTCCGCCACAAATGTTCAGCCTTATTACGGTCCCTTTTGGCTTCTAAAATAGAATCATTAAACCACTGCGTATTGGGACGAATAGTATATGTTTTCGTTTGAAGAGGAACAAGCGAGTCCAAAATTTCAGCAAGCTTTGAGTGATATTGGGTTGCCTTCTCTTGTATATCTTGAATACGTTGAATGCCATTGAAATTCGAGTTCACTATTTCCGCTTTAAATTTATTTATGTCAAATGATTTAAACCTTCGATATGTTAAAGTCTTTCTTGTAGGTTGTGGTTTCTGGATCATAAGATTAAAAGTTGCCGGGAAATGATCAGATATTAATTTGTCCGGTAAATTGTAATAATCCTAGTTTCCTTGAAAGAAAACTGTAGAGAACAATCCAAAATTTCAAAAGAATCAAAACGGTCATGACGGATTTTCTTACACTTAACAGATGACTTAAATATAAGTGCTACACCTCCACGTGAACCGCGAGGGCAATGTTGTATAGAATATCCATCAGGTACTAAAGCTGCGATTGTCGATGAGTCCGAACAGTCATTATTCAGCCACGTTTCAGTTATTCCACAAATATCAATAGAATTTTCAAAAATATAATCAGATAAAATTGTTGTTTTATTTCTTACGGATCTGGCATTAATTAATCCAAACGAAGTTGTTAAAACTGACGCTTCATTTTCAACCGCCTTTCTAATTTGTATAAGATTGTTGTTTATCTTCTGTTTTGTTCTAAAGTTTTTGATCTGTTTGTGATTTTTGATAGAGTTTGAGGTGAGCTGGATGAGATTGCTATGATTAATGTTATAATTCAGTGGATAAGTGTTTAGAGGTTCATATGGTCTGTTGGTAGTGATAACTTTTAAATGTCTTTGATTTCTCCCAATTACTTCATTGTTGTCGTATATATAATCATTCAAAGCGACTGTTTTATTTTCGACAGGCTTGAATGTTATTGTTGTAAGAGTTCAGTTGTGATTGATAGTAGGTGAGTTGATTCAGATAGCTCACTAGCCACAACAGATACAAATTATTATGAAACATTTTGATAAAATACTGCATTCAGAGTTACTATTTTAAACAAAAACACACGCAGGACAATACACAGCTGCCTCCTAGGCGCTTACATAATGTTTTCAATCTAGGCTTCCTAAAATTAGGCCTAAATTTTAATGAAAAGGCGATAAATAAATGTTTCTTCGTAACAGTTACATTTAAACAGCAAACACTACTTCGCATAAAAATGTTCCACATGCACGACAATAGAACTGAAATCTGTCGCAAATTTATCAACAAATTATAACTTATCAAAAACTGTTATACAATTATTTGAAAGTAACGGCTTTACCACGCCTGCACATTAATAATATATATTTGTATGTCGAAATCCACATTAATCCACAATAAATCACAGGCACGAAAACCACAGAGCACAACAAGGCACAGTCAACCACTATGGCGTTTACAATAAAAGTTGCAGAGATCAAACTATTTGTCAATAAAGGTTGCTAACGGCAGGCCCATCGGGGCGGCCATTTTGAATTTTTGACAGTTGATTGCTGATCGACGCAATGTAAACATTCTCCATGACAGATAGGTCAAAATACAAAAGCAATACATATATTTCACATCAAAATGGTCCAGGTGATCACGCACAAACATTAAATCAAAAACATCTATCACATCCATTATTGATAAATATATAATTCTCGAAAAACACTCACAGTACCGTTTGAAGGTACCAGCGAACCCGCGCATGAACTAGATGACCTTGAACATTTTTTTTTCTTGAACAAAGTTGGGTAAAAGAATTAAAAAACTTAAAATAATTTCAAGATAAAAATGAAAAATGTTTACTTTAAAAAAAAAAAAAAAAAAAAAATAGATCATTTATTGGAGTCCTTAAAGTTAAAGATGGGATGTTTGGTCAAGTTCAAGGTCGTGAACATTAAATGACTTTCAAACCATTTGAACTGTGTCAAGGTCCTTGGCCAGGGTCAAATAGGTGAAACTGGTTCCGAAATAATACTTCTTTTTCAAGGCTGCAGGACGGAGGGCCTGACAAGGACAGCTGTCTAGTCCTTCGGATGATACGAAAAACCGAGGTCCCGTGTATACATTGGAATGCACGTAAAAGATCCCATGGCAGTTGGAATTCGATATAAGAGTAGGCGATAGTGCCGCTGCCCGTCTTCATTAGCCCAGGTTAGGAGCAGAACAGTAGGACGTTAAACCCCATTTCATTTCATTTCATTTCATTTCATTTCTTTTTCAAGGGCAATTTTCCACCCTTTGGCCTTGACCTAGGACATTGTCCCACGCATTCAGAAGTAAGATATAAATAACCTTCCATAAATCATCTTGAAGTTGGCTTTACGTCCCACATTCATTTAGCTATATCTCAGAACGCAAAGGCCCTTTTAGAAACATGTCCCAGATTTTAAGTAGATAATTGTCAGTGTTCCAACACGCCAAAAAATAATGGCCACAGATGCAACCCCGGGGTACAAAAGCCCAAGATACCTATTACAAATGCCCTTAATGAAATATGCTTCAGCTAAAAAGCAGCCATTTTGAAAAAAAAAAAGATAGTAGCCCTTATTAAGGCCCAAACTAGTTTACGACGTATCTAGCCGGGTAACTTCAGAAAATTATGTTCGGAGAAGCCAACTCACTAGATTAAAGTCCGACCTTATACCGTAAGCATCTCCTGGGGTCTCAAATCCCCGCTCCCTCCCGGGGTAAAGGAAATTGACAAATATTGGTTCACCAAAGGCACTATCGGAGTATGTTCGACTAGGGTCCTGAACTAAGTTTTAAAACAAATTTCATTTTTTGTCTTTCACGACGCCTAGCGGAAAACTTCCGACACATAATGAATTTCAGATTGATACTCATTAGGGTTCGAAAGATATAGGGTCTGCACGAACTTGAGTAAAAGTTAAAATTTTGGACTAAAATAATTTGGCTTGAACATTTGCTTTCAGGGAAAAATCTTAATTTGATGACTTTAAGACTCCGGCTACCCCAACTTAATCGTCCACGGTGAACCAGAAAACCGCCTTCTATTTTACCCCAGAGGACAAAGTCATATCTAACTTGTTAAAAAATGGAAATTAAAAATGAATTTTCCTCGACCTTACTGTGACACCTGTGGTAAAGTCAGGTAAATGGACATTTGATATGTTAAAGCCCATCTAATTCCCTACCGAGAAGTGACCTTGAACTAGAAAAAAGCTCTGAAGGTCATATCACGACAGGCCAATTTGCGTTTGACCTAATACCCAGATTAAGATGCAACTTATGGCCAAGTTCAAGTTCATGGGCCAAACCATCAAATCTGCTGAGTGAAAAATGACTCAGAAATGAAAATTCTTTTTCAAGGTAAATGTTCGACCCTTTGGCTTTGACCTATGGTATATATAATGACCTTTCATAAATGACCTTGAACTTGACCTTACCTCCCACATTTACTTAGCTATATCTCAAAAGGAAAGGCCCTTGTAGAAACATGTCCCAGAGGTCAAGGTCATGGTGTTGGTTACGTAGAAAATTGTCATTGTTTCAGCATATTAAAAACTGATGGCCACTTATACAATACCCAAGGAACATTGGGGTACAAAATGCCAAGATTCTTATTAAAATGACCTTTAATGAATTTGCTCCAGCTAAAGAGCAGCCAATTTGGAAAAAAAAAGATGGCAGTCCTTATTAAGGACATAATCAGTTGATGTCTGAAAATTTGGAACATTTACTGGTTACATTTGGTTCTGTTATGTCGAAAATATGTTCTGCTCGTCTATGGCAGCCATTTTAGGTCGTAAACTATTCGCAACAACCCACACTTTGTCAACTTTCGTCGACTGATTATTACGGTGTGGGTAGTGCAAAAAGTAACGTCAAAATTTAATTTTAGCAAAATGTTTGGACTTTTTGTATGACCTCTGATGACCTTGATTATTTTTTTTTAACAATATTGAGGACAAGGATTTCAAAAATGTACATGTAATAGATTTTTGTCGTACTTGGCCAAACTTTTATATAGGGAATAGGGTCAAGAGGTAGAATTTTCGGATGACCTCCGATGACTGAAAATTTTTGTTCTTAAAAGAAAATTCGTGGCTGAGGATTGCAAAAAAGTATATGACTGTTTGTAGTACTTTGAATTGCAGTCGCATTTCGGAATTGGTCAAAGTTGTATCAGATGGCTCATCCGGAGCTCAAATCTGAACGTTTTAAAAGTTTACAAACGCCACTAGATCGATATCAATTAATGTTTGTCACAGTATCAACGATGTAACGCCAAATAAAACTCATTTAAAACATTAAACATTAAGATTTTTCGACTGTTTCGGTTAATAAACATTTTTTTCATTAAGATGTAACGCGAAAATGGAACGTTTTACGGACTTCATTGGAAGGTTATTTTTGTTCATTAATTTAAAACGTTTTTAGATAAAGAAAACGGAACGTTTAAAGTACCAAGATCTAATAGAATAAATAGAACGTCATGAATGAATTATAAATTTATGTTCGAACAAAATAGTTTACTAACGTTTACAGACGATCTAATCAGGGTGGGGAAATAAAATTATATCAGATGGTTCATTTGATGCTCCTGAAACAACTAATCTGTACGTTACTAAAGTAAACGCCAATAGAAAGATATCAATCAATGTTTAGTAACGTCTCAGAGTTTCAAAGATATTACGTCAAAAAAGACACGTTTGTCAATGAAACATTAAAAAAAAAAAAAACCACCCAAAATAAGGTTTGATCATTTTCAAATTAAAGGAAAAAGATGTAACATGAAAATAGAATGATTTACAAACTTTATCGGAAGGTTGTTTTTGTTCGTTCAATTTAAACGTTAAATTACAGGAGAAAGGTGTAAAATAAAAATAGAAAGTTATCATTTAAACGTTTTGAGATTAGGAAAACAGAACATTTTAAAACAAAAAACAAACTAGAATTCTCATAATGTTACAACGATTTTAATGTTATAGAACGATATTAATTGATGTTTAGTAACGTCTCACAGTATCAACTATGTAACGGCAAAAAACGGGATACAACGTTTGTCAATGAACATTAAAAAACATCAGAAAAAACATCAGGTCATTGGTGAATTACAGGAAAAAGATATAACATGGAAATATAACGTTTTACGAACTTTATTGGGGGGGGCTTTTTTTTTTTTTTTTTTCCGTTAAATTTCAGAAACAGAACAAATTAGGAAACAGAACAAATATATTAATAACGTTCAAACAATCATAAGTTAAAACGCTACAAAATTTACGCTAGAAGAACATAGTTTACCGACGTTTACAGGTTGTCTGGTCAGACTTAGGAAATTGAATCAGGTGGTTCATTTGACGTTCTTGGAACAACTAATCTGAACGTTTCTAAAGTAAACGTGAATAGAACGGTATTAATGTATTAATGAATGTTTAGTAACGCCTCACGGTGTCAAGGATGTAACGTCAAAAGAAAAGTTGTTGAAGTATTCCTCTAATGTTTAAAATAATACAAAGTTTCTCAATGGAAATACAACGTGTTACGAACTTTATTATAAGGTTCGTTTAATTTCAACGTTTTTAGATAAGGAAAACATAACGTTTGAAAAACTGAAATCCAATATAACGTCACAAACAAATATATTATTAACGTTCAAAGAATCATAAATTAAAACGATGCAAAAGTTACGTTATAAGAACATAATTTACTGACGTTTACAGGTTGCCTTACCAGGCTTAGGAAATAACGTTGAATCAGATGGTTCATTTGACGTTCTTGGAACAACTAATACGAACATTTCTAAAGTAAACGTCACTAGAATGATATTAATTAAGGTTTAGTAACGTCTCATAGTATCAGCGATATAAAGTCAAAAAAAAAACCCAGCTGAGTTGAAACATTAATCTAATATTTTAATGCAACGTTTGCTAATGGTGTAAAATGTAAAAAAAGAAGTAAAATGGAAATACGTTTTGCGAACATTATTGGAAGTTTTTTTTTTTTATTTTTTTTTATTTGTTTGTTTGATGTCAACGTTTTTATACGCCCATATTTTCATGTGGACGTATATTGTCGTCGCCCCTGTCCGTCCGTATGTCTGGACGTCCGGACGTCCGTCCACAATTTGTTTGTGGACACTCTACAGGTCACAATTCTTATCCGATTTTGACGAAACTTGAAATATAGGTTTATAGCCAAAAGATCTCGGGTGCTTTCGATATTGGCATGTATCGGATCAAATCTTTATGGATTATGGCCCCTGTTTGTACAAAAAATCACGTTTTTAGCTTGTGGACCCTATAGAGGTCACAATTTTTATCCGATTTTGTTGAAACTTGAAATGTTAGTTTATAACCCAAAGATCTCAGTTCCTTTCGATATTCGCGCATATCGGACCATAACTTCCTGAATTATGGCCCCTGATTTTACGAAAAATCACGTTTTTAGCTTGTGGACCCTATAGAGGTCGTAATTTTTATCCGATTTAAAAAAACATATTATTATATCACCGTTACACACTAAGGATGGCTCAGTTCGAATTTCGTGAAAATTGGCCCAAAATTGACAGACAAAACTGCCGCCATTCGTTCTCAACTAGCGTAAAATTATGGTATATCAAGGTTGTGGACCGTATAGAGGTCACAATTTTTATCCGATTTTCTTGAAACTTAAAATTTAAGTTTATAACCCAAAACTTAAATAACCCTTACGATATTCGTGCATATCGAACCGTAACTTCCTGAATTATGGCCCCTCCCAGTTAACATTGATGGTTAGATTTACGTAAAGTTTACGTCATTATGGTTAGATTTTGGTTAGCGTCCAATAATGGTAAAATTCTTTGGTTAAATTTACGTTACTTTTACGTCATAATGGTTATGGTAACTTTTACGTCAGAAAATGACGTAAATGTAACGTAAACTTTATGACGGATTACTAACCAATTTTTTTCCCTTTGAATACTTCTTGATTAAATAACATTACAAGTGTGTGCACATTCTAACAATTGATATATAGTCGGAATTCAGACATAATAATTATATATGTATTATTGGTTATAATTCTAACGTTAATCTAACGTAAATTTTACATCAGGTTTCTAACCGTTAGTTTATGGTTAGTTTTCTGACGTAAATCTAACGTTAGTTTTCTGACGTAAATCTAACGTTAGTTTTCTGACGTAAATCTAACGTTAGTTTTCTGACGTAAATCTAACGTTAGTTTTCTAACGTTATAATAATGTTAGTTTTCTAACGTTAATGTAATGTTAGTTTTATGTCATAATTTTAACCGTTAATTTAGGGTTAGTTTTCTAACGTAAATCTAATGTTAATTTTATAACATAAATCTAACTTTAGTTTTCTAACATAAATCTAACGTTAGTTTTCTAACATAAACCTGATATTAGTTGTAAAACGTAAAACAAATGTCAGTTTAATGTCATGATACTAACAATTAAGGGCCTGACAAGACAGCTGTCTAGTCATTAAAATGGGACAAAAATGGGTAAGACCCTGGCTCGCTAGCCTGGAGGTCGGGTGTTCGATCCCTGCATTGGCCGAGAAAGTTCATCCAGATTTCTGGCGTTTTTTCCCCTTGTCAGTGATGCAGGACGGAGAGCCTGACAAGGACAGCTGTCTAGTTGTTCAGATGGGATAAAAAAAAACGAGGTCCCGTGTACACATTGGCATGCATGTAAAAGATCCCTTGACAGTTGGAATTCGATATAAGAGTAGGCCGTAGTGCCACTGTCGGGGCAAAATTCCCCTCATAACACACTGTATGGTGTATGGCCATCTTCATTAGCCCAGTTCGGAGCAGAACAGTTGGACGTTAACCCCATTTCATTTTATTACATTTTGTATCCATTTCTAAGTGGGGGATCACGTGACTAAGTGGGTAAGACGCTAGCTCGCTAGCCTGGAGGTCGGGTGTTCGATCCCTGCATTGGCCGAGAAAGTTCATCCAGATTTTCCAGCGTGGTTCTCCCTTGTCAGTGATGCAGGACGGAGGGGCTGACAAGGAAAGCTGTCTAGTCGTTCGGATGGGACGAAAAACCGAGGTCCCGTGTACACATTGGCGTGCACGTAAAAGATCCCTTGGCAGTTGGAATTCGATATAAGAGTAGGCCTTAGTGCCGCTGTCCGGGCAAAATTTCCCTCATAGCACACTGTATGGCGTATGCCTGTCTTCATTAGCCCAGGTTAGGAGCAGAAAAGTAGGACGTTAAATTCCATTTCATTTCATTTCATTTCATTTCTAAGTGCCCAAGAATAGAGATCTAGCTCCTTTAATAGTTGCGAACTGTAGGTGACACACAAAGAGAAAACGAATGAATGAATGATCTACTCTCATTTCAAATTCCAAATGTCAAGGGTTCTTTTACGTGCACACCCACGTGATGGACTAGACACTGTTTTTTTGAGGTCCTCTGTCCTACACCACTACTAACAAAGGGAACTTTCTCGACCAACATGGGGAACACGTTGGCTAAGTGAGTAAGACGCTGACTCGCTAGCCTGGAGGTCGGGTGTTCGATCCCTGCATTGGCTGAGAAAGTTCATCCAGATTTTCCTGCGTGTTTTCCCCTTGTCAGTGATACAGGACGGAGGGCCTGACAAGAACAGCTGTCTAGTCAGGGATGAAAAACTGAGGTCACGTGTACACACAGGAGTGCACATGAAAGATCCCTTGGTAGTTGGAACTTGATATAAGAGTAGACCATAGCGCCGCTGCCTGGGCAAAATTTCCTTCATAGCATACTGTATGGCGTATGCTCGTCTTCATTAGCTCAGTTTAGGAGCAGAACAGTAGGACGTTAAACCCGATTTCATTTCATTTTTCTCGACCAACACGGAAATTGAACCCCTCATTTGCTAGCCAGTGTGTTACTAATTACTAGAGAGAGAGAGAGAAATGGGGTTTAACGTCTACTCGACACAAACTAGGTCATTTCGGGACTAACATATAGTTTAATTTTTATTTACATAATTCGCTTGCGCGTAGGGGTCTTTAGCAGTGGGAGAAAACCGGAGGTTGGACAAGCGACCCTACTCCTTGTCACGTACAACCGGGGATTCGAAACCACGACAGTCAACTCAATGATAGACTTTATGATACAGCGCCCGCACGCTATCCATTCAGCCATCCACCCCTCCCCCCCCCCGTTACTAATTACTAAGTTTGTGAAATGTAGGTTTTTCCTCATATAGGTTTGTCCTGATGAAATCGGTTTATTGTCCTACTGTTCTGCTCCGACTGGGCTAATGAAGACAGGTACATACCACTATGGCCTAGCGGCACTATGGCCTACTAATATCGAATCCAACTGCCAAGGGATCTTTTCGTGCAAGCCAATGTATACATGGTACCTCGGTTTTTTGTCCCATCTGAGTGACTAGACTACTGTCCTTGTTCCTGCACCTCTGACAAGGGGAAACCATGTCGGAAAATCCTGATGAACTTTCTCCACCAATGCAGGGATCGAACACGTGCCCTCCGGATTATCGAGCCAGCATCTTACGCACTTAGCCACCGTGGCTTTATCAAAATTAGTAATGAAGATGTGCTATGACAGAAATTTTGCCTGGACAGCAGCATTACCGCACTTACTAATGAAGATGTGCTAGGAAAGACATTTTGCCTGGAGAGCAGCATTTCCGCATATAGTCATTACCAATAGTTCTAAGTGCACACCAACCTGTAAAAGAGGTCTTTACACACTTTTCCATCATTACCAATTACTAGTCTGCGGGTTCACTAGTCCATTGGTGCACTCATCCGTGCATTCACTAGTCCACTAGTCTGACTCTATAAAATACTATAAATATGAGTATTAAAGAAACCCAGTAGATATGGTGACTGATATCACCCTTCGTAAGGCGATAACCCAACATCACAGCATTTTAACCCGAAATCACAACATTTTAACCATTATAGCATATGCCCTTCTTCATTAGCCCACTTGGAATGAAATAGTAGGATGTTCAAACCCCATTTAAAATTCATTTTCATACTTTTCTGCACCAATCGGACTATTGAAGATAGTCATACGCAATGCAGAGTGCTATGACGGAAATTTTCTATGGACTGTGGCAGGGCGGAGGATCTGGCAAGGGATAAGGTATAGTTGTTCGGGTCATACGAAAAATCAAGTCCTCATGTACATATTGGCATGCACGTAAAAGACACTCCGACAGTTGTAATTCAATATCAGAGTAGGCCATATAGTGCCGCTATCTGTGCAAAGTTTCCGTCATAGTACACTGTATATAGTGTATGCCTGTCTTCATTAGCTCACTCAGAGCTTAAATCAATGTGTGTTGTTAATGTCATTTAAAATGGCGGCTGTCTACATATACAATATATAAAATAGGTCATGAGTCGATTGGTGCCGTTTTTTTATTTCGAATTTAAAAGTTCAACACTTAATTATATAAGTTGTAAAACCATATAAAAATAAAGGTTGGACCAAGACTAGTTCCATTTTTTTAAGTTATGAATCTGAAAAATAGATAATAATGACCCAGTCAATTAACATAGAGATCTACTCTAGCTATATAAGTCCATTTATTTATCGTCTCTCGATAAAAGACCTATCTCTGAAAATTAAAATTCCCCGATTTGATTATTCTTTTAATATAACATAATTATGTAACCTCATATAAGATATGGTAGAGGGTATACAAACAAATTATATGAATAGATTCATTATCAGAAATATTACAGGCCTTTCAAAGGAACAGCCGCCATTTTTAGAACTACGTACATAGATGTACAAATATATTTTTATCGTCTCGGGCAAGGTCAAGGTCACGATCTGTTCACGGTTGATGATTGTGTTTAAATCGGTTTATATCATATTATTTCTATTCACATTACAATATTTTTTTTATAGGTTACGGTTATTGTTGTTATTTATCTAAATTGCTTCAATTATTTATTAAATATTTTTTGTTTGTTCGTTTGACCGGAACGTACGGAATTCTGGGATTTAAAATGGCGGCATAGGTTATTATTTTTCCCAAAGAAGAAATGATGCCGTGATTTAAAGTTAAATAAAGCTATTCCACACATACACACACGATTTTGGATTCAGCAAAGTAAAGTTGAAGGTAAGTGCACTTTTTATGCGAACTTCCGTTGACAGTATACCGATAGATCTAATGTTGATAAAAAAAATAATCTGGCCGTGGAAAAAGTTTGCACGCAACTTTGTATATCAGACAGTCAGTATTTGTTTTTAACACGATGCAGTTACATTGTCCGTAAACCATACTATTCATAAACAAAATCAACATTGCTTTAAGTTATCGAAAGTAATACTGGTTCCAAAATTGTTTTTAAAAAATCTGGATCCAAAAATTATCAAACACATAACGAATTTATTAATGATGTAGACTGTTAAAATTCAGGCTGTGCTAATTATAATATAAGTACATGTAGTATTTTCTAAAAAATTTTATGGGTGTTTCAGGTTGGGTTTTTTTGTTGTTATTGTACTGATATTTTTGCAAATTTAATAATGCATAATGCAAGAGCTAAATCTATATATTGTACGTAGGTTAAGTAGGTATTTCTTGAGACTGTAAATGTTAAATTTTTTTATAAGACATTTTAATGTATTAACTTGCTAAGTCTATAATCAAGTCTCAATGCCATCGGGTACTCGAGATGTTCACAGATTCAAACACTGGCGGTTAATGTTAATGATTTAATTTAATTGAAAAATGGATAATCAAGACTCTAATTATATACATAGGCCTATAACATTAAATAACAAGTTTGCCCGTACATACTTGTACATAAAGGTTTCAGTCCTACTCCCCTGCTTATTTTTTCTTGTGGTGGCCAAGAAAGTTCATCAGGATTTTCTGGCATGGTTCCTCTTTTAACTGGTGCAAGACAGAGGGGCTGGTAAGGGCTAATGTACAGTTGTTCGGATAGGACAAAAAACCAAGCTCTTTTGTACACACGGTCCAGTCAAAATTTCCATCACAGCACACTTTCAAGCATTTGTCCAACTTCTTTAGCCCAGTTTGAGCAGAACAGTATGATGTTGAACCCCATTTCATTACAGATCCACAGTAGGTTGGCTGTCAGCCCAGTTGGAGCTGAACAGTAGGCCGTTTAACCCAATTACGTTTTTTTTTGGGAGTATAAAGTTGCTTTTTATTTTTTTTTTTTTTTTTTTACAGATCCTACATGTATATTTGAGCACCCTTGGTGGCAGTAATGACAAAGAAGTTCTAAAAAGATTTATATGGGCTTTATAATGATAGTTAGACAACACTACTACTTGCCAAACACTACTACTTGTCACATAATGTAATGATATAAATATATATGTATCTATGGTAGCACAAATATCATCAGAATGTAGGCCAAAGCTTTACAAGCATTGTAGGCCTAAAATACTTTCTGTCTGAACTTTTGACAGTCAATTCTTTGATGACTAGTTAGTTTAGAGCAGATATCCCGTCACAGTATTATATAACAGCTCTTTGGCTTAAAGTTTAAACTGAGTAGTATCAGTGAGTTGAAAATCATCTGTGTTCCTGTTATTGCTCCCTGCTGCAGCCAGTAAACAATAACCTTTTGCGTTCCTTACAAATCTTCCAATTTTTACTGATAGATCAACCATAGCAAAGATCTCTATTAAGATTATATTTGTAATGTGTGTAACAAATTCTATGACATAGGTATAATATTGGTGTAGTTAAGTATATACCATATTTATGCACACATTTCAATGTTGGCATATTATTAGTCTCTATCATCTAGAAAAAAATATTCTATATTCTACGAATATTAGTGTGGTTGCGTTGTCAACATTTGAGAATAATCGGTCATAGGCTAGATTATCCGGTCTTTTACATTATCATAAACAAAGTCTAAGGAAGGTAACTAGTCCTAAAACAAGATGTTGACGCCCATGAAATTTATATAAGAATGCCATTTCCGAAAGTCCATTTGATTGCATTGTCAGTTCAATATCCAACACTCTTAATTTTTTTTTATTGTAAAATTTCTCTCTTCATGGGCCATATCTATGTTGTTTTTTTTTATTGAATCCTAATTCGTCATCACGATTCATGTTTGTTTATAAATGCAAGTGTTATTGACAACTGTCCCAGACCCTCATTATTTATATGGCCCAACTTTTCTTCGGCGTACACCGGCACGGTATTAGACTAGGATAACAGTCCCGAAACTCGTGGAGTTGAAAAACATTAGTCTTATATACCGCCTCTACTTAATTATGGATGTAGGTCGGAAAAATGTAAAATTTGGCAATTTGACTTATACTCAACATCGACTTATACCCTGTATGGTAATGTGATGATGCCCCCTCTTCCAGACAAGACATAGGCTATAACTGTTTCAAATGACAAGTGCTAAATGAAGTATTTATGTGGTCTTTGGTGAAAGAAATGAAATGAAATGAAATGGGGTTTAACGTCCTACTGTTCTGCTCCTAACCTGGGCTAATAAAGACGAGCATATGCCATACAGTGTGCTATGAGGGAAATTTTGCCTGGGCAGCGGGGCTACGGCCTACTCTTATATCGAATTCCAACTGCCAAGGGATCTTTTACGTGCACGCCAATGTCTACACGGGACCTCGGTTTTTCGTCCCATAACGACTAGACAGCTGTCCTTGTCAGTCCCTCCGTCCTGCATCACTGACAAGGGAAACCACGCCGGAAAATCAGGATGAACTTACAGGGATCGAACACCCGATCTCCAGGCTAGCGAGCCAGCGTCTTACCCACTTAGCCACTTGATCCCCCCCCCCCTTTGGTGAAAGAGAGAGAGAGAGAAATGGGGTTTACCGTCCACTCGACACAAACTAGGTCATTTTGGGACTAACATATGGTTTAATTTTTTATTTACATAATTCGCTTGCGCGTAGGGGTCTTTAGGAGTGGGAGGAAACCGGAGGACCCGGAGAAAACCCATGAAGTTGGACAGGCGACCCTACTCCTTGCCACGTACAACCGGGGATTCGAAACCACGCCAGTCGACTCAATGACAGACTTTATGATACAGCGCGCGCACGCTAACCATTCAGCCATCCACCCCCCCCCCCCTTTGGTGAAAGAAAACAGAGCGGTGGCTAGTGAAATGAAAGTTTAACGTCCTACTGTTTTGCTCTGAACTGGGCTAATGAAGATGGGCATACGCCATACAGTGTGCTATGTGGGAAATTTTGCCCGGACAGTGGCACTACGGCCTTCTCTTATATCGAATTCTAACTTCAAGGGCTCTTGTACGTGCACGCCAATGTGTACATGGGACCTCATTTTTTTGTCCTATTTTAATGACTAGACAGCTGTCTTGTCTAGCCCTCTGTCCTGCATCACTGACAAGGGAGAACCATGCCGGAAAATCTGGAATAACTTTCTCGGCCAATGCAGGGATCAAACACCCGACCTCCAGACTAGATAGCCAGTGTCTTACCGACTTAACCAACGTGATCCCCGTTGTGGCTACAATTCCTGGATTTGAAGGTCAGGTATGATATGAAACGAATATTTTGAACCGGTTCACCAATGCAACCAATCCGTGACGGGTTAACTGATAGAGGGTTACATCCTTGATATAAATATACTTGTCGCGGGTTTTAAAAATAGAAATATATATATAAAGGTAGCTCAAAATTCATCTCTACATGTACATAGGCCAATGGGGGATCATGTGGCTAAGTGGGTAAGACGCTGACTCGCTAGCCTTGAGGTCGGGTGTTCGATCCCTGCATTGGCCGAGAAAGTTCATCCTGATTTTCCGGTGTGGTTTCCCATTGTCAGTGATGCAGGACGGAGGGCCTGACGAGGACAGCTGTCTAGTCGTTTGGATGGGACAAAAAAAAACCAAGGTCCAGTATACACATTGGCATGCACATAAAAGATCCCCTGGCAGTTGGAATTCGATACAAGAGTAGGCCATAGTGTTGCTGCCCGGGCAAAATTTCCCTTATAGCACACTGTATGGCGTAACCTTTTGCGTCTCTTCAAAATATTTCAAATCTTTTGTCATGGATCAACCATTGCAAATATCCGTGTTACAATTATATTTGAAATGTGTTAAACCAATTCTGCAACACATGTAATATTGGTGTAGTATATATCTTTGTTTATACACCCACATATCAATTTTGGCCCTGTTTGTCCGTACACTGGGTGTGAAATGTGAATCATTCCGATTGTGAGAGGACAAGCATTATCAATATACAGCTTTTCAGGACTTTGCCTTCCTTGGTTAATTCTCCCTTTTTCAAATGCAATAGATGCTGTGTTTATTCTTAATTGATCTTTTTCAAATTTGTGTTACACACTGGAATCATGAGAGGAAGAAACCTATCAATATTCAGCATTCCACAACATTCCATTCCAGTGTCGGCCGAGAAAGTTCTTCGTGATTTCCAGACTTGGTTTCCTCCCCTTGTCAGAGGTGCAGGACAGAGGGCCTGACAAGGAGGGACAGCTGTCTAGTCGTTTGGATGGTACGAATGACCGAGGTCCTGTGCACACATTGGTGTGCACGTGAAAGATCCCTTGGCAGTTTGAATTCGATATAAGAGTAGGCTTTAGCGCCGCTGTCTGGATAAAATTCCATAATAGGACACTGTATAGCATATTTCCATGTCATTAGCCCTGTCGGAATAGGACATTAAACCCCATTTCATTTCACTCATTCCAAAGTTAACTCCTATTCCATCAATACCTTGAGCAAATAAGATAGAGGCTATAGGTTTTGGCCCAATTTGGTCAATATCCCAGTTTTTTCTTTCTTATATGCATATCAACACTTTCATAGCGCTAATGTAGACCTTTTTCTTGAACATTTTCCCTTGTCAGTGATGCCGGACAGAGGACCTGACATGGATGGCTGACTAGTCATACGGAAGGGACCAAAAAAACAAGGTACAGTGTAAACTCAAGTGTGTGTGTGTGTGAAAGATCCCTTGGCAGTTGGAATTTTATATAAGAGTACGCCATAGCTCTGCACACTGTGTGGCATATGCCCGTCTTCATTTCTCAAACAGCTGTGGATAAAAACTGTTAATATTTAAATGTGTATTTTGTATTTTATAACATTATATTTTTGTCTTTTAAATAAAGTATATGTATACATACTTGTAGTATATTTTGTCATATTATTCTGCTAGATTTTTAACTTTTCTGTGCAATACATTTAGAATTCTGACTGGTTATGGGTAGATAGAGAGCAATGGGGTAAAACATCCAATAGACATAAACTGTCCTTTGGGACTAAGTGATTCAATTCAAGTTGAATAATTCATCCGCACCAGGAATCTTTAGTAGTAGGAGGACCCAGAGAAAACCCATGTTCAAGTTGGGTGTGGAAACAAACCACTTGACTCAATGACAGACCTTATGATATAAAGCGCACACGTTGGACCACTCAACTTTTAGCCTCACCCACGGGTCAGGAAAATTTGATTATTGATTGAATGTACTTCTCATTTACTGCCGCAAATAATGAATAATTTTGAAGGTTTTAATGGTTGGTTATATTTTCGTAACTTTGGTCATCAAAATTTGACATTAGAATTGCATCCGTAAATGATGTTAATTTAATGTTAGATTTACGTTATAATGGTCGGTTAGATATCCATCATTTTGCTCATCCTTTTAACGGCAATTTAACGTCAGGAAATGACGTTAATCTAGCGTAAAGTTTACGTCATTTTTACGTTATATTTACATCATTTTCTGACGTAAATCTAACGTAAAGTTTACATCATTTTCTGACGTAAATCTAACGAAAATGACGTAAACTTTACGCAAATTTTACGTTAGATTTACGTCAGAAAATGACGTAAAGTTTACGTTAGATTTACGTCAGAAAATGACGTAAATATAACGTAAAAATGACGTAAAGTTTACGTTAGATTAACGTCATTTCCTGACGTAAAATTATCTTTAAAAAGATGAGCAAAATGATGGTAAACTGACTGACCATTTTTACGTAAATGTAACGTAAAATTAACATCATATTGTTATGTGGGCTGATTGTACGAAAAATCGCGTTTTTAGCTTGTGGACCCTATAGAGGTCATAATTTTTATCCGATTTATTATATCACCGTTACACCTTACGGATGGCCGAGTTCGAATTTCGTGAAAATCGGCCCCAAATTGACAGACAAAATGGCCACCGTTCGTCCTCAAATAGCGTAAAAATATGGTATATCAAAGTTGTGGACCCTATAGAGGTCACAATTTTTATCCGATTTTGTTGAAACTTGAAATGTTAGTTTATAAACCAAAGATCTCGGTTCCTTTCGATATTCGCGCATATCGGACTGTAACTTCCTGAATAATGGCCCCTGATTGTACCAAAAATCGCGTTTTTAGCTTGTGGACCCTATAGAGGTCATAATTTTTATCCGATTTAAAAAGCCGTATTATTATATCACCGTTACACCCTAAGGATCGCTGAGTTCGAATTTCGGTCCAAAATTGAGAGACAAAATGGCTGCAGTTCGTTCTCAAATAGCGTAAAAAATATGGTAAATCAAGGTTGTGGACCCTATAGAGGTCACAATTTTTATCCGATTTTGTTGAAACTTGAAATGTAAGTTTATAACACAAAGATCTTGGTTCCTTTCGATATTTGTGCATATCGAATTGTAATTTCCTGAATTATGGCCCTTGATTGTAGGAAAAATCACTTTCTTTTTAGTTTGTTCTCTATCCATCTCTCGAAAATGTGGGCGTATCCTGCCTGGCAGCCGCTGGTTAGATTATGAAAACAGAACGTTTTAAAAAATAAATTCCAATATAATCAATATAATGTCACAAACAAATTTATTAATAACGTTCAAAGAATCATAAGCTAAAACGCTACAAACGTTACGTTAAAAGAACACAATTTACTGACGTTTACAGGTTGCCTGACCAAGCTTGGAAAATAACGTTGAATTAGGTGGTTCAGTTGACGTTCTCGGAACATCTAATCTGAACGTTTCTGAAGTAAATATCTCTAGAACAATATTAATTAATGTTTAGTAACGTCTAACAGTATCAACGATGTAACGTCAAAATTAACGGAGTTGAAACATTAATCTAATGTTTTAATTCAACGTTTTCTAATGATGTAAGATGTAAAAAGATGTAAAATGGAAATACATCGTTTTACGAACTGTATTGAGGGAAGGGGGGGGGGGGGCAGGGGGTCGTTTAATGTCAACGTTTTTAGATTAGGAAAACATAACATTTCAAAACGATAAAAAAAAGTTACATTAGAAGAACATAGTTTACTGACGTTTACAGGTTATCTGACCAGGCTTGGGAAGTAACGTTGAATCAGGTGGTTCAGCTGACGTTCTTGGAACAACTAATCTGAACGTTTCTAAGGTAAACGTCACTAAAACGATAGTAATTAATGTTTAGTAACGTCTCACAGTATCAACGATATAACGTAAATAAAAACGGAGTTGAAACATTAATTTAATGTTTTAATGCAACGTTTGCTAATGATGTAAGATGTAAAAAAAGAAGTAAAATGAATATACGGTTTACGAACTTTATTGGAAGGTTGTTTTTTTTTGGTGTGTGTGTAAACCTCACTAGAACAATATTAATTAATGTTTAGTAACGTCTCACAGTATCAACGATATAACGTCAAAAAAATAACGGAGTTGAAACATTAATCTAATGTTTTAATGCAACGTTTGCTAATGATGTAAAATGTAAGAAAAGAACGTTGAAAGGGGCATAAGCTAAAACGCTACAAACGTTACGTTAAAAGAACATAGCTTACTGGCGTTTACAGGTTTTCTGACTAGGCTTAGGAAATAACGTTGAATCAGATGCTTCATTTGACGTTTTTGGAACAACTAATCCGAACGCTTCTAAAGTAAAAGTCACTAGAACGATAATAATTAATGCTTAGTAACGTCTCACAGCATAAACGATATAACGTAAATAACGGGGTTGAAACATTAATCTAATGTTTTAATGCAACGTTTGCTAATGATGTAACATGTAAAAAGAGGTTTAATATCAACGTTTTTTGATTAGGAAAACATAACGTTTTAAAAACTGAAATCCAATATAACGTCACAAACAAATATATTTTCAACGTTCAAAGAATCATAAGTTAAAACGATAAAAAAGTTACGTTAGAAGAACATAATTTACTGATGTTTACAGGTTGTCTGATCAGGCTTGGGAAATAACTTTGAATCAGGTGGTCCAGTTGACGTTCTTGGCACAACTAATCTGAACGTTTCTAAGGTAAACGTCACTAAAACGATAGTAATTAATGTTTAGTAACGTCTCACAGTATCAACGATATAGTGTCAAAATAAACGGAGTTGAAACATTCATCTAATGTTTTAATGCAACGTTTGCTAATGATGTAAGATGTAAAAAAAAAAGAAGTAATATGAAAATATGTTTTGCAAAGTTTATTGGAAGGTTGTTGTTTTGTTTTTTTTGGGGGGGGGGGGGATTCAATGTTTTTACATTAGGAAAACAGACCGTTTACAGGTTGTCTAACTAGGCTTAGGAAATAACGTTAAATCAGATGGTTCATTTAACGTTCTTGGAACAAGTAATCCGAGCGTTTCTAAAGTAAACGTCACTAGAACAATATTAATTAATGTTTATTAACGTCTCACAGTATCAACGATATAACGTCAAAAAAACTGAGTTGAAACATTAATCTAAATTAATTCTATGAAATCATAAATGGCATAAGGCATCACATGGTGAAAATTTTATGAAAATCGAATAATAATTGCCACTTTTATAGACCAAAAACCTTGAAAAGTGACTTGTAGAAAATCGTCTATTTCTCTGCAACGGTACAAGTTAGAAACCAGTTTGTGGTATCTGTGTGATCGTGTTTGTTCAGTCTATTTGTTGATTGGAATCAAATATCATAATTTTAAAAACATTACAAATCAGACTCATTTGAATAAAATGTCTGTTTAGAAGGCTAAAAATACAGTTTTTGTCCAAATGACGTCATTTCTGGTGACATTGTACATGTTATAATGGTTTACCTAGTCCAAATTGGCATTAGGCATCAAATGGTAAAAAAATTGAATACCGAATGATAATTGACTCTTTCACCGGCTAAATAACGTGAAAGGTGACGCATGCAAAATTGCCTATTTCTCGGCAACTGCGCATATTACAAATTAAATTTCACATACATTTTCTTCCTATGGATTAATGCTACAGGTTCATGAAAGTTATCAAGAA
The DNA here is from genome assembly GCF_932274485.2 of Patella vulgata. Taxonomy (NCBI): domain Eukaryota; kingdom Metazoa; phylum Mollusca; class Gastropoda; family Patellidae; genus Patella; species Patella vulgata. Next base: position 33,761,391 of record NC_065882.2, read on the forward strand.
ATATTTTAACATATGAAAAGCCTGAATACATTGTAAATAGCTCATTTTTAAATGCTTTTTCACCTTTAAATCAAAATGGTGCAAATGCAAAACTGAAATAAAAAAGGAACTAAGCAAGACATATTTTGCGGCTTTAGTAGGAGCATTCATCTTGATCTATTAGATTTGTAAACATTAATATTTGCTTTTTAAAACACCTTTAGACATGTCCAAATTCAAGTTTTGGGCAAAATTACATCACTTCCGATGCCGACAGAATTTTTCATCTGGAGAACAAAGTTAAGACTTTGCACCACAGAGCATATGGGCTTTTCTTTTACACAAATCAGGCAATAAATAATTAACCCAGAACCCACAAACTGAAATTAAAATGAGAAAAATCTTAAAAAGTGATCCTGACAAAATTGGTTATTTCTCGGCCAGGGAAGATGCTAGAAACAATTGTGTGATATCAATATGATCGTATTGATTAATACTATTTGTCCATAGGAATCAAATATCATAATTTTATACAAATAATGAATATCGCTTACTTCAAACAAGTATTTGTTTTAGAGGCTAAAAATACAGTTTTTGCCAAAATGACGGTATTTCCGGTGATAATGAAAATCTTAAATTACTTGTATGAAATCGTTAATGGCATTAGGTATCACACAGTGAAAATTTTATGAAAATCGAATAATAATTGACACTTTTATGGACCAAAAACCTTGAAAAGTGACCTGTTGTAAATCGCCTATTTCTCCGCAACTGAACAAGTTAGAAACAATTTTGTGAAATATCTATATGACCGTATGAATTTTATTAATATGTGAATGTAAACCAAAAGTTAAAATTATTAATACATATTGAATAATTCTTGGTTGAAAAAAATATTGATTTTAAAAGTTAAAAATGCATTTTTTGACAAAATGGCTTCACTTCCGGTGCCAATTTTAAATTGTAATCAATTTGATACGACGCATACTTGCTTTTTGAAGCAAATGGTGTCACTTTTGTGAAAATCCAATAATAATTACCTATTTTACAGGCAAAATAACGAAAACAGTGACTTATGCAAAATTGCCCTTTTCTAGGTAACTGCTTATATTACAAACTTATTTTAGCATACATTTTCTTCGTATGGATTATAGCTACAAGTTTATAAAAGTTACGTAGAAATATTTTAAAATCTGAAAAGCCTCAATGGGTTGTAAATAAAAAACAAAACAAAACAAGACATATTTTGCGTCTTTAGTATGAACATTCATCTTGATCTATTAGATTTGTAAACCTTAATATTTGCTTTTTAAAAGACCTTTCGACACGTCAAAATTGAAGTTTTGGGCAAAATTACGTCACTTCCGGTTCCGACAGAAACCTTTATAGGTAGAAGTAAGTTAAGAATTTGCACCAGGTGGGCCTTTCTTTTACACAAATCAGGCAATAAATAATTAACCTAGAACCCATACACTGAAATTAAAATGCGAAAAATCTTAAAAAGTGATCCTGACAAAATTGGTTATTTCTCGGCAAGGGAAGATGTTAGAAACAATTTTGTGATATCAATATGATCGTATTGGTAGATACTATTTGTCCATCATAACTATACACGAATAATGAATATCGCTTACTTCAAACAATTACTTGTTTTAGAGGATAGAAATACAGTTTTTGCCAAAGTGACGGTACTTCCGGTGATAATGAAAATACTAAATTACTTGTATGAAATCGTGAATGGCATTAGGTTTCACACAGTGAATTTTTTATGAAAATCGAATAATAATGGACACTTTTATGGACCAAAACACTTGAAAAGTGACCTGCTGAAAATCGCCTTTTTCTCCGCAACTGAACAAGTTAGAAACCGATTTGTGTTATCTATATGATCATATGGGTTCATTCTATTAGTTGACTGAAATCAAATATCAAAATTTTAAACAAATAACAAATACAACTGATATGAATAAATTATTTCTTTCGAAGGCTATAAATACAGTTTTTGCCGCAGGGCTCTGTAATGATATTTTACATAACTGATATGAATAAATTATTTCTTTCGAAGGCTATATTTGCCGCAGGGCTCTGTAATGATATTTTACATTATCTGATCAGATAAAATGCCCCCGAGAAATCCTAGTTCAAAAGTGCCAAAAATGTCAAAATGTCAAAAATTAAATTTTAATATTTCAATACATATTATACATCGTTAGAATCGTAATTAGATCAGCTATCTGAATGTGTAGCCTTTTTGTAAAAATCTGTTTAAATATAAAGTAATAGAGCATTGTCCAAAATTTCACGATTTTTCGACTTTTTTCGATTTTCAGTCACTTTTTTTTATCCTATTCCAGACATTTCAAAGTCTTATTGGATGGCTTCATGCACAAGACTATTGAATGGACTCTCGATAGAGAAAGTTAAAGAAAAACTGTAGGTTAAGTTTTTGAGATAAAGGCGTCCAAAAACGCTCCAAATCAGAAAATACTTCATTTTTAGCGTGCCATATTTTGCTGCCTGTTCATAGTATGCGTTTGCAGTGGGTATAACACGATAGCCCATTCATCGGGCCACTCGACGCTGCGTTAAATGGTTTAATCTGGTGATATCGGACGGAGAAATCACATTTTTTTCCAAAAGTATCCATTTTTTGTGTTTTCAACATATCAGACTTTATTTCAACTACTTTCGGTCTACGGATCATTGTTGAAATTACTTTATTCCTTGCTATGGTCATATGACTTCATGCTCCAGAAGTGTCAGAAACATCGATTTGGTCGTAAAAAGAAAAAATGGGCAAAAAATTTGAAAAAAAATCGAAAAAAAGAGCGATAACTCTGAATGGAACTTATATTACTGGAATCGGATCCACATCAGGTTATCCAAAAATGTAGGTCAAACTTGAATATTTTAAAAATTAACAAAAATTGTCTCGTAAACGACATGTTTGCAATTTTCGAACGATATAAGTCAATGACAAAGTTTTGAAATTTCGAAATATTCAACTGCTATTGTTCTGGAAAAGACTCAGGGTTTCCGCTAATGTCATTGACAAATAATTGACAAAACTACGGCCAGTTTCTGATTTTTGGGCACCGTACCAAATTCGACCACTTCCGGTCTGCGCAGAAGTTTTAAAAGTAGTCGATCAAGTAGCCACCACATGGTTTCCCAATAGAAAGTTAGGTCCCAGATCGCTTTCTGTTACAGACACTGAGAAATAGGCTCCCGGGCGGAAAAATAATAATAATAATAATTTTAGTAATCTCAATAGGCTTTCAGACAAAAGTCTGAAAGCCTAATAATCTTAACAAAGACATTATTATTAACAAGACCTATGTAGTCTTTCTGTCTATCAATAGAAGAGCGGCTCTGTCTCTGTGTACAAAGCTCACACTCGTAAATGTTATAATGAAAATCGTGACCTGACAGATTAAGATCTAATCCACTAAGTCATGGACATTTTATTAGTACCAACGAGGCATATTATAACAAAGCTATTTCACACATTGACAATCGTAAACAAGGGAATATTAGCAATTAATTACAATGATTATACCTGAATCAAATGATATTGTATTAAATCAAAAGTATATTTATTACTCTTTCTAAATCAATAACGATTTCTGTGATATTCAAATGCCACTCTTCTTGAATAGGAGCAAATTGAAACCTTTTAGTTAACAATTTTTATCCAGTTTAAAAAAAACGTTTGATTATATCACCGTTACACCCTAATGATGGTTGAGTTTGAATTTTGTGAAAATCAGACCAAAACTGCCGGACAAAATGGCCACCCCTCTTACGCTAATATGGTATATATCAAGGCTGTGGATTCTGTAGAGGTCACAATTTTCACCCGATTTTGATGGAACTTGAAATGCATATTTATAACCCAAAGATCTTGGTTCCTTTCGATATTCACGCATATCGGATCATAACTTCATGAATTATGGCCCCTGATCGTACGAAAAGTTGCGTTTTTAACTTGTAGTCCCTCAAAAGGTCACAATTATTATCTGATTTAAAAAAAACATTCGAATATGTCACCGTTACACCGTAGTGTCGTTGAGTTCGAATTTCATGAAAATCGGACCAAAACTGCCAGACGAAATGCCCACCCCCGTACGCAAATAGTGTAAACATCTGGTATATCTAGGTTGTGGACCTTCTAGAGCTCACATTTTGATTCGATTTTGATGAAACTTGAAATGCATGTTTATAACCCAAAGATCTTGCTTGGTGTTGATATTTGCGCATATTGGATCGTAACTTCCTGAATTATGGCCCCTGATTGTACGAAAAATCCTGTTTTTAGCTTGTGGTCCGTCTAGAAGTCATCATTATTATCTGATTCACAAAAATCACCGTTACACCGTAATGTTGGTTGAGTTTGAATTTCGTGAAAATCTGACAAAAACTGTCAGACAAAATGGCTGCCCCTCTAAGCAAATAGTGTAAACATCTGGTATCCAGAGGTTACAATTTTGACCGATTTTAATGAAACTTGAAATGCATGTTTATAACCCAAAAATCTTGGTTCCTGTCGATATTCGAATTATGGCCCTTGATGTTACGAAAAATTGCGTTTTGTTTAGCTTGTTCTCTATCCATCTCTTGAAAAATGTGGGTGTATCCTGCCTAGCAGCCGCTGGATTTTTCTTGTAGAGCATGGCCTTTTACTAGGACGAGACTGAAACTTATTTGATGGACTTTTAGATTGTTCCGACTCTCCTCTCTTTTTATACGTCCACATTCATTGCCATCGCCTCTGTGTGTGTGTGTGTGTGTGTGTGGGTGGGGGTGTGTGTGTGTGCGTTTGTATATGTTGTATATCGAGGACATACATCTGAATACACACCTTCTTATCGCAGACCTGTGTCAACCGAGGACTTTTTGAACTAAATCCAAGACTGTAACGATGCCCAGAAGCCCGGATTTAATATCCCATTTGATTTTAAGGCGGATCTGAGGTGTCCACGTTAGTAAATATTCTAGAGTTAGGGTGTATTTTTCGTTCGGTGATCTGAAAAAGGAAAATATGATTGTGTGTATCAAGTCTACGGTTAGTGTTTATTGGACAGCGTGTGTATCAAGTCCTCAGTTAAGCGATTTCTACCATACACATCATATATGGTCACGTAAGAGAAATAAGATATTATTTCTGACATATCTAAACTTAATAACCGTTTTCAACTCGTATGATATTAAAAATCAAGCCATCTATTCATTAGATTACAGTGCACTCTGTCACATCCGACCTCTGATCACCCCAGCACTCTGTTACATCCGACAACATTTTCATGTCCCGATTTATTTCCTTATTACTTCAGCCAAAAAATCTCTGGGTAATTCGACCTCTGTATGTTCCGGATTACGACATCAATCAGCCGTTCGTCATACGATTCCCATTGAATCGACACCGTATAATCCGGCCTTCAATCTGTGGGTGTGAAGCCACAAAAGATTAACAAGCAATCATCAATCAAAACTCGCTATCGTGGGTCTTTGTTGATTACTTTGATAATTTTAATCTCTTGTACGACAGTTGTGACAAATACTCAAGAATATCCACGAATTTTCCCACGGATTCACAGTCATAAAAATAATTCTAGCACCTGTTGGAAACATTCGTTGTGCATACCGATTGAGCCTGAATAGCCTATAAGTTTGGTCACCGAACGGATCTCATCGAACCGTGTGACGACGACCTGGGGATGCTCGATTCCCATCCGGAACGTCCCGAATTGACAGAATTGCAATCGAGTGACGCAGAATTCAGTCCTGTCACAGTTCTGTCAGTCCCGACGACGGAGGTGGTGTGAGTAGAATTGTGACGTAATTAAACCCAACGAACAGGTTTCGGCTGCATGGTTGGATGAGATATTTATATATCTTGTCGACGCATGCGTTGTAGCCCGAAGTACCCATTTTCACTTTTTTGTCACTATTTTTGGGATTGAGAGAATTCAATTCTGGAACGTTCAATCGAGTACGCCCAATGAACACGTGATAGCAAAGACAAGAGTGCGATCAACTGAAGACGGCGAAGAAGATAAATTAACGACGGACGTGACCTATTCAATATAACTACGCATGTTAAATGAAATAAAAATTAATATAATAAAATTTTGAATGTACAGAAAGGTTTATCATTTTTAAAGGGAATAACATTCTGGTGATTCGGAGTTCTATGTTCGAAGCTACATTATAATAACACTTCCGGTTTTCGAAGTCACAATGTGTAGGTACCACTGGGATGTACTACATATGGAAATTGATGAGGTCGCTGGAGAACTGCGAAAAAGTTTCAATGCTTGTCTTGACAAGAAAACAGGCCGTGCAGGCATCCTGGAACTTTTCAGATCCACATGTAAACCCCGGAGATACTTCCGTCGAGCTTCCGCGAATTATATGTAACCTTTTACGTTATTTGACTTGGAGATGCCTCGGGGGAGCTTCACTATCTGGAAAACATCAGAAAAATTTACAATACCACACTTTTTGGGACACAATAACTCTCTTTCTAATTGAGCTAGAATGTTTAAACTTGGTGTAGGGGTTTATAAGGTCAATACCTTGATGGAGTTCGAAGATGAGCATTTTCCTCTTAGGGTAAGCAGAGATAAGCAATCTGCTTGGCTGATGCTCTGGGAAACGATAACTTTAGTTCTAATTAAGTGAGAGTGATGAAACTTAGTGTATAGTTTCATTACATCAATACCCTGACTAAATTCGATAATGAGCATTTCTGCTCAGGGTAAGCAGAGCGATAAGCAATTTGATTGGCCAAGATTTTGGAACACAATAACTCTCCTTATTGAGCTAGAATGTTCAAAATTGGTGTAGGTGTTTATATGGTCATTGCCTTGATGGAATTCGAAGATGAGCATATTCTGCTTAAGGTAGGCAGAGATAAGCAATTTGATTGGTTGATGGTTTGGGACACGATAACTTTAGTTCTAATTAAGTGAGAGTGAGGACACTTGGTGTATAGCTTTATTACATCAATACCTTGACTAAGTTCGATAATGAACATTTACTGCTGAGGGTAAGCAGAGCTATAAGCAATTTGATTGGTCGAGACTTTGGAACACAATAACTCTCATTTTAATTGAGGTAGAATGTTCAAACTTGGCATTCATTAGGTGAATCCCTTGATGGAATTCGATGATGAACATTGTCTGCTTACGGTAGGCAGAGATAAGCAGTCTGATTGGTTGATGCTTTAGGTGCAGAATAACTTTGGTTATAATGAAGTGGGAGTAATGAAACTCTGAATATAGATTCATTACATCATTACCTTGAATAAGTTCGATTGTGCGAATTTTCTGCCTGGGCTAAGGAGCAATAAGCAATTTGATTGGTCAAGACTTTGGAACATAAAAACTCTGCTTTTAATTGAGGTAGAATGTTTATACCTGATGTAGATGTTCAATTTCATTGGTCGATGCTTTGGGACAAGATAATCTTGATTCTATTTGATAGAGAGTGATAAAACTTAGTGTGTAGTTTTATTGCTCGATACTTTTGAAAAAAATAAATGTGCGATTAATTAATATGTGTCATCTATTTATTTTGGGATTTCGGCGGGGGACATCAGCCTCACTGTTGGCTTGTTTTTCATAGTTATCCCGAGGCCTCCCAATGCTTTCATATGGCTCGCGACGACCCCGAAGCTTCCCCGAGGCATCACCGCAGCATTGCTGATGTCTTGCTGACGTCTTGCTGACTTATCAGTGGACCTTTGAGGATATTTGAATCGGTGATGCTTCGGGGAAAAGATATTTCGTTGAAGCTTCACTGCTCCAGGGAAGCAAATCTGGAAAGTCCCTGTGGATCTAGAATTTTTTTTAGGTGCAAGCTTTAAAAATTTTCACAGTTCTCATGAGGCCTCCTGATGGTTCAACATGGCTCACGACGAGCCCAAAGCTTCCCTTGCACACCGGAGAACCTGTTATTGAAATTTTGATCCACACATCTTAAGTTATACTAGATCCTGCTGTATGCCCTTTGCATAGTACAGGAAATGTCTGCTGGTTAAGGAAGATCCCACACTTAACTTAAACATAGTATTTCATACAAGTATTATGTCAAATAAACATACATGTACATAATAGTTAAATTTGTCTTGTTATGAAAATCTTTTTAACATTTAGATTAATGAAGTGTCATAATTTTTTATCCGATTTAAAAACTGTATTAATATATCACCATTACACCCTAAGGACGGCTGAGTTCGAATTTCGTGAAAATCGGCCCAAAACTGACAGACAAAATGGCCGCCCCTCGTTCTCAAATAGCGTAAAAATATGGTATATCAAGGTTGTGGACCCTATAGAGGTCACAATTTTTATCCGATTTTGTTGAAACTTGAAATGTAAGGTTATAACCCAAAGATAGTGAATCCTTTCGATATTCGCGCATATCGGACCGTAACTTCCTGAATTATGGCCCATGATTGTACGAAAAATCACGTTTTTAGCTTGTGGACCCTACAGAGGTCATAATTTTTATCCGATTTAAACAAAACGTATTATTATATCACCGTTACACCCTAAGGACGGTTGAGTTCGAATTTCGTGAAAATCGGCCCAGAACTGACAGACAAAATGGCTGCCCTTCGTTCTCTAATAGCGTAAAAATATGGTATATCAAGGTTGTGGACCCTATAGAGGTCACAATTTTAATCCTATTTTGATGAAACTTGAAATGTAAGTTTATAACCCAAAGATCTTGGTTCCTTTCGATATTCGCGCATATCGGAACTTCCTGAATTATGGCCTCTGATAATACGAAAAATCACAATTTTAGCTTGTGGACCCTATAGAGGTCATAATTTTTATCCGATTTAAAAAAAACGTATTATTATATCACCGTTACACCCTAACGACGACTGAGTTCGAATTTCGTGAAAATCGGCCCAAAACTGACAGACAAAATGGCCGCCCTTTGTTCTGAAATAGCGTAAAAATATGGTATATCAAGGTTGTTGACCCTATAGAGGTCACAATTTTTATCCGATTTTGTTGAAACTTGAAATGTAAGTTTATAACCCAAAGATGTCGGTTCCTTTCGATATTTGCACATATCGGACCGTAACTTCCTGAATTATGGCCCCTGATTGTACGAAAAATCGAGATTTTATCTTGTGGACCCTATATATATATATATAATAAGAGGTCATAATTTTTATCCGATTTAAACAAAAACCGTATTATTATATCACCGTTACACCCTAAGAATGGCTGAGTTCGAATTTCGTGAAAATCGGCCAAAAACTGACAGACAAAATGGCCGCCCCTCGTTTTCAAATAGTGTAAAAATATGGTAAGTCAAGGTTGTGGACCCTACAGAGGTCACAATTTTTATCCGATTTTGTTGAAACTTGAAATGTAAGTTTATAACCCAAAGATCTCGGTTCCTTTCGATATTTGCGCAGAAGTCTATTGATTTTCAGCGATTTCCGATAATTACTGCTAGAGTTATGGCCTTTGTTCACTTCAAAAAATCTTGCGGACGCTCTAGAGGCTAAAGTTAATATCCGATTGACTTTAAATTTATACACAGTATTTACGGTCATGAGATGAAGAATCCTATTGAATTTTCAGCGATTTCCGATAATTACTGCCAGAGTTATGGCCCTTGATCACTTTGAAAAATCTTGTGACGCTCTAGAGGCTAAAGTTATCATCCGATTGACTTCAGATTGAAACACAGAGTTTAAGATCTTGAGACAAACAGGTATATTGATTTTCAATGAATTTTTATGACTTGAACAGCTAAATCCATGATATTAAAAGTTTCGTATACTAAACTTTTGCATGGGCCAGAACTATATAAAAACCAAACAAATTCTAATGATTTTCTGATAATTACTTCATGAGTTGTTACTCTTAATCAGATTTTAGTGTATTATAAATGTTTCATTACCGAAAAAATGCTATACGGACAATTTAACAGCTGTGGGCGTGTGTTTCATTGCCTGGCAACCTTTCTTATATGATTTCTTTGCTCAGAGTTGCATGAAAATAGAACCAAAACTTCCCAACAAAATGGCCTTACCATGTAGAGGTCACAATTTTATCCGATTTTGATGAAACTTAAAATACTGTATGTTTATTTCCCAAAGATCTCTTTTCTTTTCGATACTTGCGATTATGGCCCCTAATATGGCAACAGCTTGTTTCTTACTTCAGGACCCCACCCATCCTCTCAATGACTTACATTGGACCGGCCACAATGTTAATCTGACCCTGAATCTTTGTCAACCTGCATTTTTACTAACAACCATAATATATCTTGCATGGCAACAGCTTGTTTCTTACTTCAGGACCCCACCCGCCCTCTCAATGACTTATATTGGACCGGCCACAATGTCAATCCGGCCCTGAATCTTTGTCAACCTGCATTTTTACTAACAACCATAATGTGAATATATACTAAACAGCAATTTCAAAATCAGAGAGGCACTTTAATCAAATCATTCTATAAAACGACTAACTAAATGGATCAAAGCAATTGATCATATTAGTGATTAATTCATCACAATTCCAAGACATTACGAGAAGGTTTAGAGTCTGTACACAGTCTAAACATCAGTATCTGGTGTGTCCACTGCGAGTGTAAATAACAGCAGCGCAGAGTCTGCACATGGAGTGGACTAGACGATTGAACACCATTGGCGCCTGGAACCACACTCTCAGAAAAGCCTGGCGCAATCCATCGACTATGTTTGGTCTTGGTAAAATGTTATAAAGTTTCCTCTGAATTTCATCCCAGAGATGTTCAACCACCGGACCCACTCTCTGGTTCCACCCCAAACCATTATGCTTAGACCTCCCCATGAGTCTCGTTCCATGACACTTTGGTTAGAATCACGCTGGCCACGTTGATGCCATATTTGATCCTGCCTACTGCAGTTGATATGCAATACCGGCATTCACGTCGATGGCGAGGGGTGAGGATCGATCCACGGTAAGGTCTAGGCAATGGATGTTCTCTCTAGTGAGACGTCGGCGCACTGTATCGGTACCGGTAGGTCTTCCGTGTGTTCCCACTGTCTGACGTGCTGTCTCAGATGCATGTGTGAAGGAATTATGCACGTGCTGTCGCACAATATGGAGGTCTTGTCGCCTCGTGGTAACCCTTGGTCTACCAGTTCGGGGGCGATCATCCGTGTTGTTGGTGGCTCAAAAGCGTTGCTGAAGCCTGTTGATACGCAATACCGACGTTCACTTCAATGGCGAGGGGTGAGGATCGGTCCACGGTAAGGTCTATGGCAATGGATGTTCTCTCTGGTGAGACGTCAGCGCACTGTATCGGTACTGATGGGTCTTCTGTGTGTTCCCACTGTCTGACGTGCTGTCTCAGATGCTTGTGTGATGGAATTATGCACGTGCTGTCGCACAACATGGAGGTCTTGTCTCGTTGTGGTAATCTGTGGTCTACCAGTTCGGGGGCGATCATCCGTGGTGTTTGTGGCCCGAAAGCGTTGCTGAAGCCTGTGATGGTCCGAAAGGGACTGGCAATGGCTTAGACAGTGTGGCCAGCGTCGAGTATTCCAAGTGCCGGGTTCATCTAAGCTGTCGTGGCATGCTACTGACGTTGTAGTGTGAATGATTCAACCAGGTATGGACGCTCTATAGAAATGAAATGAAATGAAATGAAATGGGGTTTAACGTCCTACTCTTCTGCTCCTATGCTGGGCTTATGAAGACGGGCATACGCCATACAGTGTCCTATGAGGAAATTTTGCCCGGGCAGCGGTACTATCGCCTACTCTTATATCGAATTCCAACTGCCAAGGGATCTTTTACGTGCATTCCAATGTATACACAGGACCTCGGTTTTTCGTCTCATTCGAAGGACTAGACAGCTGTCCTTGTCAGGCCCTACGTCCTGCATCACTGACAAGGGGGCACCACGCCGGAAAATCTGGATGAACTTTCTCGGCCAATACAGGGATCGAACACCCGACTTCCAGGCTAGCGAGCCATTGTCTTAGCCACTTTGCCACCGTAATCCCCGAAGCTCTATAGGCTAATGTTAATATCCGATTGACTTTAAATTTATACACAGTGTTTAAGGTCATGGGACGAAGAAGCCTATTGATTTTAAGCGATTTTCGATAATTACTGCCAGAGTTATGGCCCTTGATCACTTAAAAAAAAACCTTGTGGACGCTCTAGAGGTCAGTTAATATCCGATTGACTTTAAATATATACACAGTGTTTAAGGCCATGAGACGAAGGAGCCTATTGATTTTCAGTGATTTCCGATAATTACTGCCAGAGTTTTGGCCCTTGATCACTTTGAAAAATCTTGTGGACGCTCTAGAGGCTAAAGTTAATATCCGATTGACTTGAAATTTATACACAGTGTTTAAGGTCATGAGACCAAGAAGCCTATTGATTTCAGCGATTTCCGATAATTACTGCCAGAGTTATGGCCCATGATCACTTTGAAAAATCTAGAGGCTAAAGTTAATATCCGATTGACTTTAAATTTATATACAGTGTTTAAGGACATGAGACGAAGAAGCCTAATGATTTTCAGCGATTTTCGATAATTACTGCCAGAGTTATGGCCCATGATCACTTTGAAAAATCTTGTAGACGCTCTAGAGGCTAAAGTTAATATCCGATTCACTTTAAATTCTTGAGATGAACAAGTATATTGATTTTCAATGAATCTTTATGACTTGAACAGCTTGTTTACTAAACGTTAGCATGGGGCAGAACTTTATAAAAACCAAACAAATTCTAATGGTTTTCTAATAATTATTTAATGAGTTGTTACTCTTAATCAGATTTTAATGTATTATGAATGTTTCATTACCGAAAAAAGTAAAAATATGCGACAACTCTTGTTGACTGCCCGGACGATATAGCTGCTGTGGGCGTATGTTTCATTGCCTGGCAACCTTTCTTTGAGAACATTTCCTGGGTTCAATTCAATGTTTGGGAAGGAGCCTTTATTGCTCAGGTAAAGTTGGAGATGTGGTCACAAATATACAATAAAAACATTTGGCAAGTTTTATACAATGCGTCTATTCAGAGGAACATACCAATCTGACGTTTCTTTTGCTGCTTAGTATATGATTGATTAGAAAAAGGGTGATTTGTGATTCTGAACGCTATGTTATTGTAATCATTGTGGCTGTATTGTCGTGTTCTTATTTTCCCAGTAAATTCAGATAATAAAGAAGAAAGAAATTCTTATGGTGAGAAAATAGACAATGATGAAAGGGTAGTAGTGGGTTTAGCGGTTTGTTGGGAAGATAGAGATGTTTATTACCTTGCCTTATCATATTCAAATATTCACGGTTAGTTCTATACTCTACAACTCTGGTATCGTTTAGTAGTGCTGTTTAAGGAAGAGTTTCTGTATTAATTAATGTTTAGTTTTAAACCATTTTTGACAAATTTTTAAAATTCGTTGAGGATCATCAAAACATATTAGGTGCCTTCTGTCACATAATTTAAGACGTTCCGTTTAGATTAGATAATAAGTTTACAACTGTTTACTTTCCTGAGTGATGTTGAGTAATTAATTAGTCTGTTGATTACTCAACACCATTTGGAAAAGTAAACTAAAAACATATTCAAACTAATTTATCTATCTAAAATTAGCTTCAAATCCCTCTCAAAACATTTTAATCCAAAGAAAATTACCGTATGCTATGAGTATCAGGCTTGTTAACCGGCGCCAAACTAAGTTAGGGAGGGATATTAAAATGGGCTCTGTCCGTTCAACCGTTCAGATTTTGTTTCTGGAGCATATCTCATAAACCGTTCAAGATATCTTTTTGAAACTTTGCACACACGTCAACCTATTACCACGGTAACATGCATAGTGTGTAGAACCTATCTCTAAGTCAATTGGTTATTCCTTGTGTCAGTATGTAAAAATAACGTGAGTAATTAAACAAACGTGAGTTAAGTTGACCATATCACTAGTGAGGTGCGTGCAATAGAAATTGAGAATAGTGTGACTAATAAAAAAAAACGTCACTATTGAAGATCCCCTCACTATCTGAGTGAAGCCGCCAGTTAAATTAATTATTTATTAATATTCTCGAATCGGGAAATGTTTTTAAACAATAATGGATGGCAGTGAACAATAGGAGTATTTGTTGGCGATTTCGATTACCGAGTACGGCGCAATGTGCAGTGTTATTTATATTTATTCTTGTTACATGTGGATTGGCGCATGTTTTGGTACGTGCGTCACTTTGATATCTGTATGGATTAAATTTGGAATCACTGTATGGATTAAATTTGGGATCACAAATAATGGTTAAAGTTTCAACACAAATCTGTTTTCACTAATTTTATTGAAACAGATAATATGATAGCAGATAACAGAAATAATGAATTTCATATACATACATACAAGCTGAAATTCTGAGCAGAAAAGAAAGTATGAATTCAAAGAACTATATCAACCTTCGGTTTTTATCCGCGCCTCTCTTGCACGCGTACCAAGATGATAAATTGTGGAAACTCTCCCTCTCTGGATAGCCATAACGTGGATGGGTATGCTGTGGCGGTCTACATTTAATTTTATGAATTGTTTTTATTGAATGAATGATATTTTCAAAAGGTAGTAAAATTAACTGCCAAACGACTCGTTATCCTGTCAGGTAGCACATTTTTGTGCGTAGAACGTTTGGCAGTTCAATTTATGTTTTTTTGTATTTCAATCTTTAATAATTATTCTTTTAAAGTAAATAAAATAAAGTGCCAAACGATTTGTTACCCCGTTGAGTATTATATTGTATATTATACCACGCCGGAAAATCAGGATGAACTTTCTCGGCCAATACAGGGATCGAACACCCGATCTCCAGGCTAGCGAGCCAGCGTCTTACCCACTTAGCCACTTGATCCCCCCCCTTTGGTGAAAGAGAGAGAGAGAAATGGGGTTTACTGTCCACTCGACACAAACTAGGTCATTTCGGGACTAACATATGGTTTAATTTTTTATTTACATAATTCGCTTGCGCGTAGGGGTCTTTAGCAGTGGGAGGAAACCGGAGGACCCGGAGAAAACCCACGAGGTTGGACAGGCGACCCTACTCCTTGCCACGTACAACCGGGGATTCGAAACCACGCCAGTCGACTCAATGACAGACTTTATGATACAGCGCGCGCACGCTAACCATTCAGCCATCCACCATCCCCCCCCCCCCCCTTTGGTGAAAGAAAACAGAGCTGTGGCTAGTAAAATGAAAGTTTAACGTCCTACTGTTTTGCTCTGAACTGGGCTAATGAAGATGGGCATACGCCATACAGTGTGCTATGTGGGAAATTTTGCCCGGACAGTGGCACTACGGCCTTTTCTTATATCGAATTCTAACTTCAAGGGCTCTTGTACGTGCACGCCAATGTGTACATGGGACCTCATTTTTTTGTCCCATTTTAATGACTAGACAGCTGTCTTGTCTAGCCCTCTGTCCTGCATCACTGACAAGGGAGAACCACGCCGGAAAATCTGGAGTAACTTTCTCGGATCGAACACCCGACCTCCAGACTAGATAGCCAGTGTCTTACCGACTTAACCAACGTGATTCCCGTTGTGGCTACAATTCCTGGATTTGAAGGTCAGGTATGATATGAAACGAATATTTTGAACCCAACCAATCTGTGACGGGTTAACTGATAGAGGGTTACATCCTTGATATAAATATACTTGTCGCGGGTTTTAAAAATAGAAATATATATATAAAGGTAGCTCAAAATTCATCTCTACATGTACATAGGCCAGGGGGGGATCATGTGGCTAAGTGGGTAAGACGCTGACTCGCTAGCCTTAAGATCGGGTGTTCGATCCCTGCATTGGCCGAGAAAGTTCATCCTGATTTTCCGGTGTGGTTTCCCATTGTCAGTGATGCAGGACGGAGGGCCTGACGAGGACAGCTGTCTAGTCGTTTGGATGGGACAAAAAAAAAAACAAAGTCCAGTGTACACATTGGCGTGCACATAAAAGATCCCCTGGCAGTTGGAATTTGATACAAGAGTAGGCCATGGCGCTGCTGCCCGGGCAAAATTTCCCTCATAGCACACTGTATGGCGTAACCTTTTGCGTCTCTTCAAAATATTTCAAATCTTTTGTCATGGATCAACCATTGCAAATATCCGTGTTACAATTATATTTGAAATGTGTTAAACCAATTCTGCAACACATGTAATATTGGTGTAGTATATATCTTTGTTTATACACCCATATATCAATTTTGGCCCTGTTTGTCCGTACACTGGGTGTGAAATGTGAATCATTCCGATTGTGAGAGGACAAGCATTATCAATATACAGCTTTTCAGGATTTTGCCTTCCTTGGTTAATTCTCCCTTTTTCAAATGCAATAGATGCTGTGTTTATTCTTAATTGATCTTTTTCAAATTTGTGTTACACACTGGAATCATGAGAGGACGAAACCTATCAATATTCAGCATTCCACAACATTCCATTCCAGTGTCGGCCGAGAAAGTTCTTCGTGATTTCCAGACTTGGTTTCCTCCCCTTGTCAGAGGTGCAGGACAGAGGGCCTGACAAGGAGAGACAGCTGTCTAGTCGTTTGGATGGTACGAATGACCGAGGTCCTGTGCACACATTTGTGTGCACGTGAAAGATCCCTTGAAAGTTTGAATTCGATATAAGAGTAGGCTTTAGCGCCGCTGTCTGGATAAAATTCCATAATAGGACACTGTATAGCATATTTCCATGTCATTAGCCCTGTCGGAATAGGACATTAAACCCCATTTCATTTCACTCATTCCAAAGTTAACTCCTATTCCATCAATACCTTGAGCAAATAAGATAGAGGCTATAGGTTTTGGCCCAATTTGGTCAATATCCCAGTTTTTTCTTTCTTATATGCATATCAACACTTTCATAGCGCTAATGTAGACCTTTTTCTTGAACATTTTCCCTTGTCAGTGATGCCGGACAGAGGACCTGACATGGATGGCTGACTAGTCATACGGAAGGGACAAAAAAAACCAAGGTACAGTGTAAACTCAAGTGTGTGTGTGTGAAAGATCCCTTGGCAGTTGGAATTTTATATAAGAGTACGCCATAGCTCTGCACACTGTGTGGCATATGCCCGTCTTCATTTCTAAAACAGCTGTGGATAAAAACTGTTAATATTTAAATGTGTATTTTGTATTTTATAACATTATATTTTTGTCTTTTAAATAAAGTATATGTATACATACTTGTAGTATATTTTGTCATATAATTCTGCTAGATTTTTAACTTTTCTGTGCAATACATTTAGAATTCTGACTGGTTATGGGTAGATAGAGAGCAATGGGGTAAAATATCCAATAGACATAAACTGTCCTTTGGGACTAAGTGATTCAATTCAAGTTGAATAATTCATCCGCACCAGGAATCTTTAGTAGTAGGAGGACCCAGAGAAACCCATGTTCAAGTTGGGTGTGGAAACAAACCACTTGACTCAATGACAGACCTTATGATCTAAAGCGCACACGTTGGACCACTCAACTTTTAGCCTCACCCACGGGTCAGGAAAATTTGATTATTGGTTGAATGTACTTCCCATTTACTGCCGCATATAATGAATAATTTTGAAGGTTTTAATGCTCATCAAAATTTGACATTAGAATTGCATCCGTAAATGATGTTAATTTAATGTGGATCAGGGACTCAGATTGATCTAACATGGTGATCATAACACAATATGATAATCACTTTGAAGAATGAGCAAATTTTCGCGACCGGGTTGATTTGCTCTGCCCAGGCAACGTTCCTGTGCTCCGATTGCCTTCAAATTTGCACAGAATGTACCTTGGGATTCTAGCTATCACATATTTAAAATAGAAGAGTGTTGGATTCCGAGAACGTTCAAAATAAATTCAAAACCCACCCCCAACAATCAAAGGTTTTTTGCTTAAAAAATGCCGTATTTTATCGATTTTTTATTGTTCTTGATATCTGAGGATTTTCTCAATTTAATATGTGATAAATATTATCGCAGCGCAGCCAACCGCTAGAAATTCCAGAGATTTGGACCACCGGAAGGATGCCCCAGCAGTCAAAAAAGGTCAAAATAGGCGATTTCAGTTTCTAGTGTCGATACATCGTTGCGGTCATTTTAAAAAATTGTCTTTTAAGGATAATGTGTAAAGTACTAATACCTATCACATACGGGAGAAGCGATAAAATCTCTTTGCATTTGCAATTTCAAAATTAATTAAAACCAATATTAAATTCCGAAAATCGTTTTTTTACTAAAAGTCCGGAGTGGTAATGGGCGTATTGTGTCCAAATTTCATGGTTTTCGGACAATCGGTGCCGGTGTCACGGCGAAATTCCACTTTTTTCCCCTCATGGAAGCCGTAAATTGACTTGAGGCAAGGGTCCTTGAAGTTGTACAGCTGCACCCGGTGACCGATATTTATTTAACGGGGAATAAGTGATAATTCATATTATAGCAGTAAATGATTAAAATATTTCATAGGGATTATATACTATTCAAAAAAAGTAGGGGATATTTGATTTTTAAGTGTTATTAAAGTCACCTAATGAAACTGACGAAGAAACAAATGACAAAATGAAATGAAGTTCACATTCATCGATTTATTCCAAATGATCGTTAGACTAAGTAAGGCACAGACTGACCATTATAAGGGTAAAATGATACCCGGGGTCAAACAGCAAAGTTACCACAGCATCACAACCAAGTCAGTAACGGGTAAATCCTCCTGTGTTTGCCAAACAAGCATTGATCCGACGTGGCATACTCCTAATGAGACGTCTAAGGTCATTTTGGTCCAGATTGTCCCATTCCTGTTGCAACGCAGCAGCAAGTTCTTGGACATTGGCAGAACGTTGTTGACGTTGACGTAACCTCTGTCCAAGCATGTCCCAGACATGCTCGATGGGGGAGAGGTCGGGACTCAGTGCTGGCCAAGGTAATGTGGTGATGTTCTGTTGTTGGAGGTAACCTGTAACGATCCTGGCCCTGTGACATCTTGCGTTGTCATCCTGGAAGATGAAACGGCGGCCATGACGTCGTGCGAACGGCACAACATGGACTGCCAAGATGTTGTCCCGGTAGTACTGGCCTGTAACACGCCCTGCAACAACATGTAAAGCCGTTCTTCCAGCAACAGTGATGCCTCCCCACACCATAACAGAACCACCCCCAAATCGATCATGTCTGATGACGTTAACGTTTTGGAAGCGCTCGTTTCGACGACGCCACACCCTCCTACGTCTGTCCAAAAAATCAACAGTGAACCTTGACTCATCTGAAAACATCACATTGCTCCAGCGTCGATTATCCTAGTGTTGACGATCCCTACACCATCGACGTCTTGCCTGAATGTGATGATCTCTCAAACAAGGGATCACGCGAGGACGTCGGGCGCGAAGGTGACCCCTATGCAGTCGATTCCGAATCGTCTGGCCACTCACTCTCACACCAGTGTCTGTTTGAAGATGAGCGCTGATCTGATTTGCTGTGATGACACGATTTCTCAAGGCCAAGGTACGGATAAATCGATCCTGGGCTTGAGTTGTCGCCCTTGGTCGACCTGAGCGTGGTCTGTCCTGTACAGATTGTGTATCACGGTATCTGGACCATAGCCTGCTTATGACAGACTGAGAAACATTCATCGTCCGCGCCACAACCGCCTGTGTTGTGCCGATCTGTAGCATGCCAAGGGCACATAACCTTTCATTTTGGGTAAGCCGACGCATATCAAAATTTGTTTTCTGGTCACTAAAACAATTAAACTGATGTTTCCACCCTGGAATTCAATGCCACAATGACTGTAACATTCAAAGTCAGAGTCGTGCAAATTTTGGGTTGGACCCCCATGATGATCCCAAGCATCACCTGCATTCCATGCGGTAGCTATTGGTGCGTTTGGGCGTC
Source organism: Patella vulgata (assembly GCF_932274485.2). Classification (NCBI taxonomy): domain Eukaryota; kingdom Metazoa; phylum Mollusca; class Gastropoda; family Patellidae; genus Patella; species Patella vulgata. Next base: position 33,781,281 of record NC_065882.2, read on the forward strand.
ACATGTAACTGGAAATGTTTCTTCTGTTAGGTTCTATAGTGACTTTTATCGTAGTCATTTGCATATTTTAGTATTATGCCCCAAAAATCAAATATCCCCTACTTTTTTTGAATAGTATATATGTATATCATGTCTGGGTATTACAGGGTTAAAACCAATATTAAATTCCGAAAATCGTTTTTTTGCTAAAACTCTTTTTTTTTTAATGGGATCAAAAGGGGTAAAGCACAGAGTCCGGGGTGGTAATGGGCGTATTGTGTCCAAATTTCATGGTTTTCGGACAATCGGTGCATGTGTCACGGCTAAATTCCACTTTTTTCCCCTCATGGAAGCCGTAAATTGAAAAAAAAATGACGAAAGGCAGGTGACAAGAACAAACGACTTGAACGAATGCAGGTATCACCTTGAAATTTTCAGGGTACCTAGGTACCAACGTGAAAAGTTGCTCGCCGGAATTTAGTACTCATGGTACTGTTGGTTCCTGTGTAGCGCATGCGCGAAATTAAAACCAGCTAAACTCGAAAACAACCTTGTCGGCACGGAAAACATCAAAGGAGAAATTCGAATTTTTGAAATATTCAAATACCAAACATTCGACCATGATCCAGGCTATCCTGAAATGTAATGATTTCGGTAATAGGAGACACATTCTCTAAGTCACGACCAATTGTGTATGTTTTCAAGCCCATTAATGTGGATTTTTCACTATTTTTCATTTTCAATTCAAAATGGCGTCCATCATTTGACATAAATCAAAATTCTACTGCCTACATTTTATGGGCTTTCCTTCAAGGATTTGGAAAATATAATCCCCTTGTCTGTAAGTAAAATATCAAAAAAGCCTTAGCGATATTTCACATTTCAAGATGGTGGCACTTCCGGTTTGGGCTACAAACTCCATTTTTTGTGTACGAATCAGTAGTGTCGTAACTAGTAAAGAAATACAATTTCAAGGCAATCGGACCTATATTTCGTCGATTTTTTTTAAAACTTTAATCCTTAATTTCATCAAGGGGAGATAATACAGAAAATTTCTAATGACATTTTTCAAGTTGTATCGGTAAGATCAACTTATATACTGAATTTCATGAAAATCGTGCAACTATTAAAGAACTTGTCAAGTTGTTTTTAAATTCCGGTTCGAAATCACAGCGACGAATTTTCGAAATTCGAAAATCCGAAATAGCAGATTTGAAGTAAATGATTCAAGGTACTCAAAGAATTTTTTTTTAGTAAAATAGGTCAAAAAGTCACAAAGTTACAGCAATGTAGGTCAAATGCATTCGTTCATCGGTAATTTCGGATGTGTAAAACGTTTTGAAAACATACCTATTCCAAAGCCACCACCCATTCTTGGGGGGGGGGGGGGTAGGTCAAAGTTTCAGAAAGATCCCACGGTTAGATTCTGAGATATAAGATTTGCAGGAAAAAAACACAAAAAAAAAAAAAAATAATAATAATAATCTTAACAGAAACAATAAGCTTTCATATGTAATACATATGAAAGCTTAATAATCTTAACAGAAACAATAAGCTTTCATATGTAATACATATGAAAGCTTAAAAATAAAATGAAAATTTGAATCGTAATAACAATAAGATTTTCGTATTACATGTTCTTTAGTATTTTAGCAATCACAATATAAATCGATTAGAATAAGAACACATTAAGTAACTAAAAACAAATAGGCATATAAAATAAAAGTAATCAAAGTAATCTTAAGTAATCATACATCAGGGTTTTTTTTGTGTCTGTCCCTTATGATTTTTAAAATTTTGAACAGTTTTACAATTCAAGTAATCTTTATTAATATTGAACCTATCATTGAACTCGCTATAACATATATTAACCATAACAAATTCATTATGCATATTTTGTACACTTTAGTCCATGAATGATTTAGTATAATTATAAAATCAAAATCAACATGTTTTATTAAATTTGAAAATGACTTTGTATATATGTTTTTACATACCTATTGTATGCTGATTCAAGCCTATAAATTCATATCTTATCAACAGAGCTTGTACATACTGTTTTTTTCCATATTCATTAAAATCAGAACTTTTGTCAATTAAAGTCATTACAGTAATATTTAAAGGAGCTAAATCGCTAACACTTGAGACCTAGAAATTGACAAAAGTGGGTCGCAACGCATATAATACTGTAGTATGAATGTATATAAACTGATTTACATTCAATGGTTTCCGTTTTTACTCCAATTTCACATCATCTATGTTCGGCGAAATAAGCCAGCAGTCTCAAGCAAGTGCAAATTTCTAGCGTCTGGTTATTCCAGTCTATATACGCCGTTTGATTTGGTGCAATGTGTCTAGCCTTGTCCCTCGAGTTTCTTGATACAACTGGGGCTGAAGCGCATTATGGTACACGATTCGTGTACAAATGGTAAAATGTTTTTTTTGTCTTAAATATTGGATATCAAAAGCCCATCTTTTTCCGGTAAGATCACAACATGAATGTTGATTTAATTTGACAAATAAATCGTGTTTTCAATGTTGAAGATTTTGGATGATATTGAGTTAGAGACTTAGCTACTTTAATGTTTAAATTTTGAACTACATGTATTAAAAATCTTAACTATTTCTTTATATATCAGACATGTGCAGCATACATATTTATTTTAGTCTATTATGGCACATTTTTTCTCAGTTGTTTGATGTTAATTATCAATGAATTAGTGTACATGTGTGTGTGAGTGTATGTAATATATATATGTGTTTATTTATGTATTTGATTTATTATTGTAATTTAATTATGTTTTGATTGTAATATTTATATCTGTTTGTATTTTTTTTTTTTTTTTTTTTTTTTTTTTTTGGAGAGTGGAGTTGCCTGCTCTATAATCCAATTATCTTTAATAAATAATGTTAAAAAAAATAATTTATTTTTAAAACTCCCATAGACCGCTCCTTTGAGCAAGACCAAGTAGTCTATATATATTTTTTAAATAGGGGAATGGACAAACAAGGGACATTTTAGCCAGTTGTTAGAACACAACCTGTATTATACCTATGCATTAATTTCAAAAAGTCATAATTTAGCAAACACAAATAACTGTCCACAAAACATCAGTTAATTGTTATTACATTGTCAAACCTTATTAGGGGTGCTTTTGTGGGTATATTAATATTAAAAGGTATTTCCAACCTTATATGGAGGGTTCGGGGATTAAGCAGTGTATGAGGGGGGGGGGGGGACTGCTGGGCCTTGCCTTTGATTTATGCATAGTTATATTATTTGGATGCTACAGTGTCAACTTTATTAGAGATGAGGAAGGGTGGGCTTAGGGGATCTATTCTAACCAGTTAATATTAGGGTGAACTCGACAATGGAAAGTATGTATGTCTACACACGCAAAGACTACAGTAGGAAGAGAGCCTCTTTAATAAAATATAGCTTCACATACCTTGATTGATTTTGATATTTGGCAATTATCTATATTTATATTCGATTATATATAGGCCTATATCATTGCTATCAAACAATATTTCCAACCCTTCTCAAATTATCTTAATACTCGGAGCTGTGGTGGGACGTTAAACACGATGCATGCAAAAATTAATTCCACAGTGTCGTGTAGGCCTACTTTCTTAAGAATATTAAATTGATTCATCACATGTTTTGCAAATAACAACACAATAAAAAAATATCTATATGAAGATGAAGCACATTTAAATTACAAAGGCTCTGCAAAACTAGCTACACATCTTAAAACTGCTCTAAACCTTGAAACCAGAATAATAGGGAAATATGATAACCAAAGACCACATCAACCACGTTCAAAACGTAATGCAGGAAATAACATAGGTATAGTCCAACCCCAAAGTCTTCAAAAATTACCATATTGGTTACCCCCTTTGTTCCCAGACATCTCGAACCTACAGATACGGATCGCCGGTAAAGAATGCAGCTTGGGGTAAATCTTATCTTCAAACAGCTATTTGAGGTTTTCTGTGTACATGTGAAATCTGTGATTATAATAATTCCATCCATTCATGTTCAGCTATGTGGTGTTTTACTTTAATGCAAAGCTGTGTGTCCATGCTCAATCTTAAGCTTATTTATGTTTATCTACATGTGCATTTGTATGTACAGCTACATGTATTAGATGTGTCCTTATAATATTAGCGCTTTTATGAGTTTATTATTTATGGTTATCTACATGTGCATTTGTATGTACAGCTATTAGATGTGTCCTTATAATATTAGTGCTTTTATGAGTTTATTATTTAATGGTTTTAATCTACATGGGCATTTGTATGTAAAGCTATTAGATGTGTCCTTATAATATTAGTGCTTTTATGTGATATGCCCAGTCACAATCTGTGTTTTCTTTAATATGTGCTAATAAGTAGTAAATATTGCAAAATGTGAAATGAATTGAAGATTCAATACATGTCAAATTAACTCTGGCTGCAGCTTACATGTATTGTATCCAACATACATCAGGTAGTGCTAGCTGCTCCAGACAAAAAAAAAAAATAGGATACTGCATTTAAGTAAACTGTGATATAATTAATTATTTGCACCACCCCCCCCCCCCATGTAGGCATACTGTTGATCTGTTTATGTAATGAACACAATCATGATATTCTGGTGAAAATACATATTTATAGATGTATATTACTAATTCATAATCTCTAGCAAAGGAATGTATTACATGTATGCCTTAACCTTTTAAGGAGTTAAGTGTAAGCTGCCATGATACACAAACGGTATAGTACAATGTAAACGTATATAAATAAATGCAGTGTAAATCAATCATTTTATTTCGCCAGCCTCATTATATTATAATTCCCACTTAGCATGTTTTGTACATAATTGTTTTCCACTCTTGATATTTATAGGTTTTTGTAGTTTGTAAGTTTTTTGTAGTTTGTAAGTTTTCACTCTCATTACTTTAGTGTCTAGTTATTTGTGCTAGAGGTTGTTTTTTAAACAGCCATTTTCTGTCTAACTTATTGTGTTAATCTTGTTCAATTGTTTTACATCAAGTACTTGTTTGGGTACATATATTTCATTTTGTTTTCCCATGCTTTGTATTTATAGGTCTGTCTTTTTGTAAAATATCTATATTTGTGTAACTTAAAGGACTGCCATCAGGCTTTAACCCATATGCATGCTGTAACTTTAAGATATATATGTACTGGAGTGAATGCATCTAGGCCTCTCTTAAGTTATCAACCTATTGTTTTGTTTTGCAAATAGCTTTAGTATAGTACGAGTTATTTCCCCTTGATATGTTTAACTTCTTAAAACAAAGAGGAATTCACTGCGGTCACTTAAATGTTTGTCACATAATTAATAAGCTTGATGAGCTTAAAGAGCTAATCAGAAATTTTGATATATTTGGTTTTTCTGAAACCCATTTGAATGCCTCTGTGAATGATGAATACATTAGTATTCCTGGCTTCCATGCACCGTTTCGTAAAGACGGCTGTAGCAATAGTTCATCAGGTACGCTTTTATATGTTAGAGATACGCTCAATTGTATTAGAAGAAACGATCTTGAACACCCCGATATAGAGTCAATCTGGCTTGAAATAAAACTGAAAAATACGACCCCTATTCTCCTATGCTGCGTTGATATTTTAAATCATAATAATTGCTACTGGCTAGATGTACTGGATTTATATAACCTCAAACAAATTATTACTTCTCCGACAAGAGTCACAAGTCACTCATCTACCTTAATTGATCATGTCATCGTGTCCTCACCTAATAATATTATTGAAACTAGTGTTCCTTCATATTCCATATCGGATCATTATCCAACATGTTTTACATGGAACAAAAAGGGCATAAAAATCCCCAAAACTAATCATATTTATATTACATATCGATCTTTTAAATATTTTTCTGAACCTGATTATATAAATGATTTACAACTCGCCCCATTTGATAATGTTTATAGCACAAATGATCCCAATAAAGCCCTGGAGTTATGGTATAATACTATAATTCCGGTTATAAATAAACATGCTCCACAGAAAACCAAACGTGTTAAGAATGCTACGAAGCAGCCCTGGCTTAACAAAGAAATTTTTAATATGATGCGTCAACGCGATTACCATAAAAAGAAGGGAAATATTACTCAGTCTAAAATGTATAGAAATTTGTTAAAGAGTATGATTCGGAAAGCAAAAGCTATATATTTTCAAAGTCTTGTCTCTAATAATAAAAATTCTAAAACTATATGGAATGCCATAAACACAACTTTAAATAGAAACAATAATAATTCACAAACAATCCCCATTGATTCGGAAGATTTTAATACTTATTTTACAGAAATTGCCAGTAATTTACTCGGTAGTAGTACAGCAATTGATAATATCGATAGGACAAACATTTCTGACTTTGTTAATAATCATGTGCCTTCTCAAGCTCAATTTCATATCCCAGGTATAAAAATAACAGAAGTTAATAAGTCCCTAAAAGCTCTAGATATCACAAAAGCCGTTGGTCTAGACTCTGTTAATGCCCTATTTCTTCAAGAAGGTGCACACATAATCTCTGAAAGCCTAACCTATATTTATAATATTTGTATTGATCAGAATGTTTTCCCTACTGTTTTAAAAACTGCTAAAGTTTTACCTTTGTACAAAATGGACCCAAAAATGATCCAAACAACTACCGACCAATTTCCATATTACCAAGTTTATCAAAAGTATTAGAAAAACATGTCTATTCACATCTTACTGAATATCTTAATAAATATAATTTGTTGTATTCTAACCAGTCCGCGTTCAGATCTAATAGCTCCTGTTTGACTGCGTTAACTAATATTACTGAAAACATGTATGACTCCCTAAATAATAATCTTTTATGTGGGGCCATTTTCTTTGATTTTAGGAAAGCATTTGACCTTGTAAATCATAAGCTGTTACTACAAAAATTGCAATTATATCAATTGTCCAAGACATCTATAATGTTTCTCAATTCATACCTGCTTGATAGACAACAAAGGACCTTTGTAAATGGTGATTTGTCTTCTTGTAAACCAATAGTTCATGACGTACCACAAGGTTCAGTTTTGGGTCTTTATTATTTAATATTTTTTATAAATGATTTACCTCTGTATTTAAATTCTAAATGTGATCTTTTTGCTGACGATACAACCATTTATACTAGTGCAAAAACTGTTTCTGACCTTCAGAACAATCTTCAAATTGATACAGATACGGTGATGAATTGGTGTAGACATAATAGCATGATAGTTAATGAGGTCAAAACAAAATCCATGTTAATTACAACTAGACAGAAGCGTAAACATTTATCGTCCGAACTTAGTATTAAAATCAATGACTCAGTCATCGAAACTGTTCCCAGGTTCAAACTTTTGGGAATTATTTTAGACCACCATTTACGGTGGACTGACCATGTACATTATGTGATCAAAATTGTGAATCAGAAGATTTTCCAACTTCGCAAAATCAAGCAGCTACTACCACTTCAATATCGTTCTCTGTTCAACAAAGCCTATATACAAACCTATGTAGATTATTGTTCACCAGTTTGGGATCAGGGTGACTCTACTGCTTTGAGCACACTAAGTCGTCAACAAAACAAAGCCTTTAAATTGATTCTAGGTTTAGAACATACAATAGATTTGGCTCCAGGCCTTGCCCAAATCAAACTCTTAAATATTAAACAGCGTCACTTAGTGAACAAATATGCATTTATTTACAAAATTATTAATCAACAATGCCCTTCATATTTAACCAACATCCTCTGCTACTATGATACTCCATACTCTAATATCAATAACAAAATTGTCATTCTTCGGCCTAATCTATCTGTTGTTAAAAACAGTATTAGATTTACTGGTGCCCATTTATGGAATTCATTACCTGACTGTTTAAAATATTGTAAATCATATTATTCATTTCGAAGGCAATTATTTAAATTTGTAACTACGTAGAGACCTAGTATAGTCTTCTATATAGTAGTACTTATATACATTGGGAGCGCTCGGAACAAATATATTATGGTCATTTCCATTAATTAATTTGTCTATTTACATGTACCATAAGCATAATATTAGAGGATAATTATATGATTCGTGTGTGACAACTTTATTATATTGTGATTGTAATTAATATTTTCAATTGTGATTTTGTTAATATTCTTTTGTAAATATTGCTCTTCTGTTTTCAAATTTCATTGTTCACTTCTTTAACTTCTGTTATAAAGGGCAAAATGTAAGACAGGCCTCCTGGCCTAATTTTCAACCCTTTGAAAATAAAGTTATTATTATTATTATATTATTATTATTATTATTATTACATTTACACAGGCTACAAACAGCTTAAAATTTGTTGAGAGAGGACAAGCCCGTCAGGTATTACCGACAGCGGCTTCGCGGGGGTAAGAGGGGTAAAGCTTGTCTGGCATCGGGGAAAATTTCCGTCTGATGGGGTGGAGGGTCCGAAAACACGGCAAGTGGTAAGCAGCTGTCAGTTGGACACTCTACCCAATGAGTCATCGCTGACCTAAATCTTTCACATTTATGCACTTATTACATTTTAGCCGACACCGGTAATTACCAGTATTAATAGTGCGCACTTTCTTTTCATTAGAAATATGATTTACAACGAGTTTGGCTAAAAAAAAAAAAAATCGACCTAATTATATTATAGCAAAACAACGACATTGATCTATTAAATTCTCCTTAAGGTCACGTGTATTTACTGTTATTCGCTATTTACTAGATTTTCATTGGCTGAAAGCTCGCCGTCTCACTACTTTTATTATTGCGAGGACAAAAAATGCTGTCGTTTAGATTATTTGTTTAAAAGGTTTCTGGCACATAAATTGGAGTGTGGCAGTTTTGTTTACAATACATTAGGGTTATTTCTCGAGAAATAAATATTAAAACTTTCCACAGCGGTGAGTTGCAACGACTTTTGAAAACTTAGCTAGTTAGAACTTTCCAATCCTCCGCCTATAAATACTTTTTCGAGAAATAGAGATTTTTTCTATTTTTCCCAATTTCAAAATCATTTTTCATTTCACAAATTTATCAAAGTTTCCCATTTAGAGCCCCCGAATTATCTCATCGCAAACGCTTATTTCTACTCAGGTAAATGATGTCAGTACACCGCACGTGCATTTCACGGTTTAAATCAGGTCAGGGAAAATGTTCATAACAGGGATATTGATTGGTTGAGAAAAGCAAACGTCATCCAATCATTTTGTACAATAGCCATTTCTTGTTGTTTTGACAACATCCTGGCTGCGTCGATTGTAGTCGATGGCAGAAATGAATGCGGGAATTCGTCGAAGAATCCTACTTTATAATGTCACAGATATATATTTCTAAGACCTAGAATATCATTTCTGCAAGAGATTCCAATGATCGCGAAGATTTAGAAGCCCGATCCTTCACAGAACAAGAAATTAAAGCCATGCAGATGAGTCGAATTCCACCAAAAACGAGGAAAAATACCAATTGCATAGGAATATGGTGACACTTCGAGATCGGTACAAAAGATTGGATTTTAACTTTTTTGATAAGCAAGGTACATTTGCTAATTTCCGCACAGATCAATTCATTAACTTCGCGAGGTATTGACATCCACTGACAGACAAAAACAAGAATAGCCATTAAATGAAGACGAGTTGGAATTGTAGAGTTCTCAAGTTTGTAGTGTAGAAAATGCCAATGGATTAATTTATACTAGTAATATATTTGGATTACGTGCTGCGGATGAGCATTAACCGCGACAAAATGTGAAAGTTTTTAGTGTTGAAAATGCCAAGAGATTAATTTATAATAGTAAAATATTTGGATTATGTGCTGCGGATGAGCATAAGCCGCGACAAAATGTGAAAGTGCGACTAGATATCAAAATGTAAAGAAATGTGAGACAAAATGTAAGAATATGACTGAGAGTGACGCACATTCGAAAAGTGCTGAGACAGTTGAAAATGATGACTCTTTTACCATAATATGTTCAAAACGGGTTGTATATGTTCAAATAAATATGTAAATCATGATTTTGTTATTTTTGTCCCTTTTTCAACTGATACACGGCCACTTTTCAACTGATACACGGCCACTTTGAGTCAAAAGTGGCCGTGTATCGGTGTATACCCTCCCATTTTCATCAAAGAGTCGAGAAAAAGTATGGGTATAACTCACGTTATTTTTACATACTGACACAAGTAAGGAATACTAACCAATTGACTTAAATAATCACCTTATGATTATCACTGACCATTTATAGGAATACTGACGTACGGTTCAAATACTGACGGGTTTAAGCTACTACTGACAACACGTATATTTTTCACAAATTTCCATGAATAGTAACTGCAATGAACCTTTTCTACATCATTTAAGGATATTCTAACACAGAGGCCAGTTAGATAGGTTCTACACACTATGCAGTGTATAGTAGTTGTGCCTTTTGCTGTTTAGAAATTTCCTAGATTTATATTTTTTTGTGTTTCCATGGAAACAAGTGTGGTGTACAATTTTTTTCCCAGGCCATATCTCATAAACCATTTAAAGATATCTTCATGAAACTTTGTACAAACATCAACCTGTGATAATAGTTTTGACTTTTGCTTTTTAGATGCTCACATTGCAATGTGGTTGTATATTGTCGTCGCCCCGGTCCGTCCGTCCGTGGGGGGTTGGATGGCTGAATGGTTAGCGTGCGCGCGCTGTATCATAAAGTCTGTCATTGAGTCGACTGGTATGGTTTCGAATCCCCGGTCGTACGTGACAAGGAGTAGGGTTGCCTGTCCAACCTCGTGGGTTTTCTCCGGGTCCTCGGGTTTCTTCCCACTGCTAAAGACCCCTACGCGCAAGCAAGTTATTGAAATAAAATTAAACCATATGTTAGTCCCGAAATGACCTAGTCTATGTCGAGTGGACGTTAAACCCCATTTATCTCTCTCTCCCGTCCGTCCATCGGACATATTGAAGACATATTGAAAAAGAAATAACAAAAGTCAAGAAGGCCATATCTGTAATTGAAGATGCAGCTGAACCGGACAGTGAGGAAGATAAAGATTAAAAAGATGAGAAAGAAGATAGACATATTGAAAAACAAATACCAGCAAAAGTCAAGATGGCAATAATTGTAATTGCAGATGCAGATAAACCGGACAGTGGGGAAAATGGAGACAATTATTTACATAAAGTTGGAGATGAGAAAGAAGATAGACATATTGATGAAGAAATACCAACAAAAGTCAAGAAGGCGTGAGCAAGATGGATATGAAACAGATGAGATTGAAGAAGAAATACCAGCGAAAGTCAAGAAGGCCATATCTGTAATTGAGGATGCAGATGAAGATGGGGACAATTTTGGAGATGAAAAAGATAAGAAAGAAGATAGACATATTGAAAAAAAAATACCATCAAAAGTCAGAAAAGCAGTCCATATAAATAAAAAAGATGTCTCAACAGATGTCAATAACAGGAATTTTTTTAATAGAAAGTTGATGAATAGCAAATATGCTGAGCATTTTCTGCTTCGCAAAGTAGAGACTTCAATCTGATTTGTCGAGACTTTGGAACACAATAACTCTCCTTCTAATTCAGGTAGAATGTTCCAAATTTGTGTAGGTGTCTATTACGTGAATGCCTTGACATAGTTCGTTCATGTGCATTTTCCACCAAGAATAAGCAGAGATGACCAATTTGATTGGTTGAGACTTTGGAACACGATAACTTTGGTTCTAAATGGTGAGGGTGATGAAACTCTGAGTATAGATTTATTATATCAATACATTGACTAAGTTCGATGATGAGAATTTTCTGCTTAGGGTAAGTAGCAATAAGCATTTGATTGGTCAAGACTTCGGAACTTGATTTATAGATGTTCATTAAGCGAATGTCTTGACCGTGTTCAAGGATTAATATTTCTCGTTAAAGCTAAGCAGAGCTAAGCCATTTCTTTGGTCGATGATAGAGAGTGATGAAACTTAGTGTATAGTTTCACTCACTACCAGGTACTTCAAAACCTGAGTTTGATAGTGAACATTTTATGCTTAGACTAAGCATAGATAATCAGTTTGATTACTCAATATCTAGAGGCTGAGGTTAATATCCGATTTATATACAGTGTTTAAGGCCATGAGACGAAGAATCCTATTGATTTTCAGCGATTTCCGATAATTACTGCCAGAGTTGTGACCCTTGATCACTTTGAAAAATCTTGTGGACACTCTAACCGATTGACTTTAAATTTATTTCGGCGGGTGACATCAACCTCATTGTTGGCTTGTCCAATTTAATAAGGCTTTATAAAGAATTAATTCTCTCCAATTTGTAATCAATTTTCTGTCATGCAAAGATTGAAGTCGTTAATTAAGTTTAAATATTTGATTGATAACGGAAATGGTGTCATTGTGTTGAGAGTAACAAATGTGTAAATGGAACTGATCCTGCTGGATTTATTGGCTAATTCTGTGTCCATTTTATAACATGTGTGCAATGCTCATGTGAAATTGTTTTAACGTTTGCATTGGCACGGGAATTACAATTCGATGATTCGGTTTTACTATGAAAGTACGTTTGACTTAGCTATTAAAGCTATTTTGAACGTTCTGCAACAATTCGAAATCATCGAAGCTGTCGTTTTTATACGCCCAAATTGAAATGTGGTCGTATATTGTCGTCAATCTGTCAGTCAGTGTTTAAGGTCATGGGACGAAGAAGCCTATTGATTTTCAGCGATTTCCGATACTTACTGCCAAAGTTATGACCCTTGATCACTTTGAAATATCTTGTAGGTACTCTAGAGGCTAAAGTTAATATCAGATTACGAAGAATCCTATTGATTTTCATTTATTTCCGATTACCATATTTTTCGGTGTATTAGGCGCACTTTTTTACCAAATATTTTATTTTCTAGAAGGGGTGCGCCTAATACATAACGTTAAGCAAATCCAGGCTTTTCCCGTGTCAACACCTAAGTCGGAAGTTCAAGATATGTTTAAAATGCGTCCATATCTGTCAATAACCTTTTTAGATACGGTAAAAAATGTCAATAATTATCGCCCGTATTTCGTGCATAAAAAAGATGTCGACATTTTTTGCTATTCCGTGTACGGTATACTGTATAACCGGCAATGCAAACACCATTGGCCAATAGCCATTCAACTTTAACGGTGTTTTAAAAAATAGCATATGTATCGTTAATATTTCTTGCTATTTCAAAAACATATATTTCTGCAATTCGTATCCTCTTTGCCATTACCGGCTGTTCTAACCCGTACCTGTTCAAGGTCTGTGATGTTATCAGTCAAGTTGACGAATAGAGCGGGGCATGCATTCCTACAAACAATTTCATTGAGTCACCGGTATTAAGGGTGGGATTACAGTTAAACTGACATATGTGGCCTGTTGTCGAAATGGCAAATCTACTCGACGTATATGATTGACATAGTCAACCAATTCTTTCTCAATTTGTGGATAACGTGCGTCGCTCCGTCTATTTGCTTCTTTATTTGGTTTATGTGACTAATGTTAATTATCTACCAGTGATTTGTCACCGTATGCTTTATGAAGTTGTTTGTAGTTTACAAAATCATTGTTTCTTTGATTGGTATTAAAAATGCTATTGCATTATGTTACTGATAGATCTAAATGGCTACAATCGATGTATTGTCATGCCGCGTGTAGTGGGCGGAGCAATGGACGCCATCGTTTGTCAGTTGTTTGGATAGTATAAAGTAAACTAGAATTATTGTTTTTCTTTTACCGGTAGTCAGGATTTAAGTCGTGAGTAGCTGATCATGATAAATTATTTCTACAGTTATTATTTTATTTGTTTATCATCAATACCTATTCATTTATCGCAGCCAATTGTTCATGAATTTAAGAGGATGTAATAGACGGCGATGTTTGTTTGTTTTTTTGGTTTTTTTTTTTTGGGGGGGGGGGGGCTTTAACGACAATTTGACTACCGTACGAGCACCAGAATTAACATTTAAGTTATGAAACAATGCAGTTGAAAGTTATAATTAATAAATATAAAGTCTGATGCAGTTCAAAAAATGTATATAAATTTGTTATTTCATAAAGAAATATATATAAAGCTTGATACGGCCATATATCGGTAATTATTATAACTGTAAACAATAGAGTGTGTGGCCCAGTTACTGGAGATCGCAGGTGTATTTGACTCACATCAGAGGCGTAGCCGTGGAATATATATTGAGGGAGGGGGAGTACGCACCCCTAACCCTTAACCCTAACCCTAACCCTATTTTAAAAACCCTAAAAAATATAAACAAACACCATATGGCCATGCTGTCTACACAACAAAACAGAAGATAAACAACAATCTTATACAAATTAGAAAGGCGGTTGAAAATGAAGCGTCAGTTTTAACAACTTCGTTTGGATTAATTAATGCCAGATCCGTAAGAAATAAAACAACAATTTTATCTGATTATATTTTTGAAAATTCTATTGATATTTGTGGAATAACTGAAACGTGGCTGAATAATGACTGTTCGGACTCATCGACAATCGCAGCTTTAGTACCTGATGGATATTCTATACAACATTGCCCTCGCGGTTCACGTGGAGGAGGCGTAGCACTTATATTTAAGTCATCTATTAAGTTTAAGAAAATCCGTCATGACCGTTTTGATTCTTTTGAAATTTTGGATTGTTCTCTACAGATTTCTTTCAAGGAAACTAGGATTATTACAATTTACCGCCCGCCCAATAGCAAATTGTGTCAAAAGTTTATGGAAGAATTTGGATTATTTCTGGACCAGTTGATGATGACTAAGTGTTGCACTATTATTTGGGGAGATTTTAATTTTCATGTTGATGATTCCAACGACTCTACCGCGGTTGATTTTTATGATATGCTGAATAATAGATCTCTCACACAACATGTTTCTTCTTCTACTCATAACGGTGGACAAATTCTCGATCTGGTGATAACTAATCCACGTGATATTAAACTGGATAATCTCTCTGTCTCGGACAAATTAATATCTGATCATTTCCCGGCAACTTTTAATCTTATGATCCAGAAACCACAACCAACAAGAAAGACTTTAACATATCGAAGGTTTAAATCATTTGACATAAATAAATTTAAAGCGGAAATAGTGAACTCGAATTTCAATGGCATTCAACGTATTCAAGATATACAAGAGAAGGCAACCCAATATCACTCAAAGCTTGCTGAAATTTTGGATACGCTTGTTCCTCTTCAAACGAAAACATTTACTATTCGTCCCAATACGCAGTGGTTTAATGATTCTATTTTAGAAGCCAAAAGGGACCGTAATAAGGCTGAACATCTGTGGCGGAAAACAAATCTACATGTCCATAAACAGATTTATAAATCTTTAAAAAACAATGTGAATAAATTAATTGAAGATGCTAAAATTAAATTTTACTCTGATAAAATAGAAAATGGCGAAAACAGACAAAAAGACCCGTATAAAGTTGTGAATTCCCTTTTGGACCATAATGCTGAGCGTACTATCCTCCCGGAGAATGATAATGACACTGAACTTGCAAATTTATTCTCTGATTTCTTTCAAATAAAAATACAGAAAATACGAACTGAACTTGATGATTTACATAAAACTATTGACTTAAACGCTCATGATTTTGATAAGTTAGAAAATTCTGTTTATTTAGAAAATTTTAACTTGGTTAGTGAATCTTTTGTTTTAAAGCTAATTAAATCGTCTGCTCCTAAATCTTGTTCATTAGATCCTGTTCCGACTTCTGTTCTTAAGGACTGTCTAGACGAAGTTATTCCAGTTTTTACCAATATTATTAATTCTTGTATATCATCCGCTACTATTCCCAACGTTTTCAAACGAGCTTATGTTACCCCTTTAATTAAAAAGTCTACACTGGATCCTAATGTTTTTAAAAATTACAGGCCAGTCTCTAACTTAAGTTTTATTTCTAAAATATTGGAGAAATGTATTGCTTCTCAGATAAAGGCCCATCTAGATGATAACTGTTTGTATGAACCATTTCAAAGTGCTTATAAACAATTTCACAGTACCGAAACAGCTTTAACCCGGGTTTCAAATGATATTTTAATGGAAATTGATAATAGAAAATGTACATTTTTAATTTTATTAGATTTATCTGCTGCTTTCGACACGGTGGACCCTTCCATTCTTCTACGTAGACTTCAATTTAAATTCGGTATTTGTGGCTCTGCATTAAATCTTTTAGAGAGCTATCTTGTGGGTAGAAAACAGTGTATTTTAGTTAATTGCAAATCGTCGTCTGAATCTGTTTTGTCATCTGGGGTTCCCCAAGGTTCTGTTCTTGGTCCGATTTTATTTACCCTCTATTGTCAGAAAATATGGTCTCAGCTTTCATTTGTATGCCGATGATACTCAATTATATATTTCATTTACACCTTATTGTCCATCTTCTTTCAATTTATCAAAATTGCAACTTGAGAACTGTATTAGTGAAATTAGAAAATGGATGTCAAAGAACTTTCTAAAATTGAATGATGATAAAGCCGAATATTTGTTATTAGGCTCAAGGCATCAATTAAGTAAATCTGCACAAGATAACCCCCCTGTTGTAATTGGTAATTGTGATATATTTTCATCTTATTCTGCTCGTAATATTGGCGCTATCTTTGATAGTTTTATGCTTATGGGAGCTCAAGTAAATAATATTTGTAAATTGTGCTATTTTAATATTAGAAATATAGGTAAAATACGTAAATGTGTAACTGTAGAGGCCACTAAGTCACTTGTTAATTCTCTGGTCACTTCTAGATTAGATAACTTTAATTCACTTTTAGTTGGTTTACCTTTAAAGCTTATAGATAAATTACAACAAGTACAGAATACTGCGGCTAGACTAAGAAATGTGACCACATAACTCCTGTTTTATATAATTTACACTGGTTACCTGTTAAATATCGAATTGATTTTAAGATTTTATTACTTACTTTTAAATGTTTAAATAATTTAGCTCCTGTTTACCTCACAGATCTTTTAGAACTTTATACACCTGGCCGAACATTAAGTACATCAGATAAACTACTTTTAAAGCCCAAAACTGTTCAACTAGTCTCCTATGGTCAGCGCTCTTTTAGTTATCAAGCACCTGTTTTATGGAATAATCTACCATTTAGTTTAAGATGTTGTACATCTCTATATTCTTTTAAAAAACAACTTAAAACACATTTATTTAATCAGGCTTTTAACTGACTCTGTATACAATCGTTAACATGCCCATAATCTTGTTGTTTATGTGTGATTTACATTGTCACTTTGTAAAGTGCCCCTGAACATGTTATATGAAAGGGTGCACTATAAATATGCTGTAATAATAATAATAATAATAATTTTAGATCAACTCTTAACATAGAATAAGATTAAAGACTCTTTTGAGATCCAGGGAGTATCGGTTCATTTTAGTTTTGCTTTAAAACAGGTTTCTGGTCAGAAAGTTGAAGTACGGTCTTATGTAGTTTCACTATCTCTAGACGCATCACAACTACAGGCCGCAATCCTTAACGCCTCGTCTTGAAACTATGTATACTAGTTTTTCTTTATACCCTAAGGAGTGAGACACGCTCAATTTTTGCATGTATCAGTTTGTCGCCTACAAGCCAAGATTCTTAATGGATTGTCTTGAAGTTGTGAATACTTATTCCTTATACCCTAAGAATGATCGCTATTGTATTTTGTGTGACCAACCCCCAGGGGCAAAGCCACACCTATTCTTTCTTTGTGTGCCTGTGTGTTTTGATCATCTTGAAAACTTTCCATACTTATTCCTTATACCTTTAGGATGACTATTATTTTTGGTGCATACCCGACCCCCAGGGGCAAAGCAACGCCAATTTTGTTTATGTTTATCGCCTAGGGGCAGCAATTCTGAATGGATCACCCTGGAGCGTGACAGGTGTCAGACATGCACCAAAAGTTTAGAATTGCAGCCTGTGGACGATAACACTAAAATCTGGTGTTGCTGTGCCCCTTGGGGTCGGGCGGGCTACACCAAAAATCATAAAGTCATCCTTTGGATATAAGGAATATATATGAATAGTTTTCAAGACAATCCATTAAGAATTGCGGTCTGTAGGGCAAAAAAACAAAAAACACACAAAGAAAAATAAGGGTGTGGCTCTGACCCGGGTTGGGCAAGCACCAAAAACAATAGGAAACATCCTTAGGGTATAAGGAATAAGTATGCAGTTTCAAGACCATGCGTTAAGAATTGCGGCCTGTAGTTTTCAAGTTGTGGAGTGAGCCCAAGATCTCTAACACGGTCAGTCGTCCGTAAATTAGTTGCAAGCAACTCTCTTTGGGCTGAAATTAAAGAATCAAGAGAAAAAAAAACAGCACAGAAAGATCGAAGATTGATAAACATTGTTATCTATGGAAAAATATTAAAGAAATATAGAGCCATGAGGTACGTTAGCCCGGAAATCGGGGCAAATTGACGAAAAGTACAACACATTCTAAATTAATTTCTAATGTCAAACGACGTCGTCAGTCACGTCAGAGGCAAGAAGTCGAAAGGTACATCTTGGCATATTTTGAGAGGGATGACGTGAGCAGGTGTTTACCTGGAAAGAAGGATGTGGTGAAGATCATCTAAGTAATTTATACACAAGATTTATTTATGAAAATGAGAATTTTACTCTCTCATTTTCATCATTTTGCAAACTGAGACCGAAAAATATTAAACTAACCTCCCTTTTATCCAGAAACACATGCCTTTGCACCTCCCATCAGAATATGGCTTTAAAACTTAAATGTCTAAGATCGCTGGATATTAACAAATCGCTGAATCCGGAAGTTGTTAAGAAAGCCGTGTCTGTAGATGTCATGAAAGAAAAGTTGGAGTCTATAGAAATACCAACTGTGGAATATGAAGAATGGCGTCGAGTTGAAGTTGAAGGAAAAAAGAAAATGAGAATAGTTAATTTGACAAAAGACAAGGCAGATTTTCAGGACATTATTCTCACCCAGTACTCGTTATTCCTTGAGCATGTTTCCAGAGTCAGCGCACAATATAAAGCCCTCCTTGATTTAAAAGCCAACCTGCCACTGGGTCATGTAATATTACAAATGGATTTCGCGGAGAATTTCACCTGCAAAACTATGGACGAAATCCAATCAGCATACTGGAACGCCACGTCGGTTACAATACACCCAGTTGTAGCATATCGAAGAAATGAAGACGGAACAGTAAGTCACAAAAACTTTGCTTTTATCTCTGATATAAATCATCACAATTCCACAGCTGTCCTGGCAATACTTAAAATTTTGGTTCCATTATTAAAAAATGCTTACCCAGATATGACCACAATTCACTACTGGACAGACAGTCCTTCGTCACAGTATAGAAATCGTTTCATGTTTTCCATCATTTCACGACATCAAGAGCTGTTCGAAGTAAATGCCAGGTGGAACTATTTCAAGGCCGGCCATGACAAGGGTCCTTGTGATGGAATAGGTGGGGCGTGTAAAAGGATGGCCTCAGAAGCAGTAAAGCAGGAGAAAGCCGTTATTCAAGACGGATATGAATTCTATAAATGGGCTCACGAAAATGAAAAGTCAATTAATGCATTGTTTTACTCGCAAGTCGACTATGACTCAACATTCCAGTTCCTAACAGACATGGTAATAAAAGTAGTTCAGGGTACTATGAAATTACATGCCGTGTACTCTCCTAGTCACAGAATAATCTTTACCCGATCGGTTTCCTGTTATTGTAGCGGCTGTTTAGACGGGACTGTTGGCTCTGCGACTTCCCGTTCTTCACCATCATCATCTGCTACTGGTTCTTCGTAATCTGCTGCTGATTCTTCGTCATCTGCTGCCGGTTCTTCGTCATCGGCTGCTGATTCTTCTTCATCAGTTGCTGATTCTTCGTCATCTGCTGCTGGTTCTTCGTCAGTGGCTGCTGGTTCTTCATCATCGGCTGCTGATGCTATGTTGTCTGCTACTGGTCCGTCATCATCTTCCTCGTCTGTTGCTATTAATGATCAATCTAACGTAAAAGAAGACGCCTTTATAGCTGCTGTTTATGACGGGGATTGGTATGTTGGTAGAGTTCTGGAGATGGAGAAAGTGGACACAGCTGAAGCTTTCGTCACATTTATGACCAAACATTATTCTAATGGTCAACTTACTTTGCGATGGCCGGAAAGACCAGACGAATTGTTAATTCCATTATCAAATATCATCCGATTCATCGACGAACCTCTCCCTGTTGAAAGATCTAAGAGGTATTATCAGTTATCGGACGCGGATTTAAATGCCCTTAAAGAAACAGATACGTTACCCTAATGTTTGAGATACATACATGCACTATTTGATGTTAATGTGCCAGAAACTTACATGATTATCTGTTTATTGTTCTTTTAAGCGAAGTTAAAATGGTTATTTTTTACTTTCGATATTGTCTGAAAAATCAAATTATTTGCTACAGATACATTACCGCAAAAACAAATGATACTAAATTTTAAATGGAAATTCGTCATTTATACAAGATCAATCGATGAATTCCATATTAATAGTAGCCTTTATTCTATACAGCGATCATCATGCTCTTACCCTGTTTGATTGTCCATCTTATATTTCACAATAAAGACCCGAATTTGTCAACATTATTTAATTTTAAACATACGGAAACCACCGTGCATTATTTGAGAAAAATAGTTTTTCTACCAGTGTCTTGATCCAGATGATACATTATGGTATTACGTCACAATTAAGATAAAAACCTGGGTTCTTCGTTGATTAAAAGTAATTTTATTACGGGTAACGTTTATTTGTTTGTGTAACATGTCTGTTGCACGTAAAATATCAGGTGGGTCCAGACAAGTTGACACAGGTTTCTTCTCGGACGGGATATTTGGAAGCCTTTTCAGATTTTTATCCCCAGATATATTTTCTTTTGAAATAAAACGTATTTTAAGTTACATTTTGAAGTTCAATTTTGTACACTTTGGTATTCTAATTGGCTCAGTTTAGTGGAGAATGAACGTCTAGAGGTCAAAATTTTTATCTGATTTTGATGAAACTTAAGACGTATCTTTATATTCCAAAAATCTCAGACCCTTTTGATATTTGCGCATTTCTGACCATAACTTTCTGGATTATGGCCCCTGATAGTACAAAAAATCATTTTAGTTTTTAGCTTGTTCTCTATCCATCTCTTGGAAAATGTGGGTTGGGCGTATCCTGCCTGGCAGCCGCTGGTTAACCCATACAGTGTGCTATGAGGGAAATTTAGTCCCGGACAGCGCCGCGATGGCCTACTCTTATATCGAATTCCAACAGCCAAGGGTTATTTTACGTGAACGCCAATGTATACACATGACCTCGGTTTTTTGTTCCTTCTGAATGACTATACGTTGTCCCTTGCCAGGCTCAACTTTCTTGGCCAACGCAGGGATCGAACACGGGACCTCCAGGTTAGTGAGCTAACGTCTGACCCACTGAGAAACTGTGGCACCCGATTTGAAGGACGTGTCACGGGCTAGTCTTGGAGAGGTGACTACAACTGACACAATTCATCTGGTCAATAATACCCAAAACTATCTTTCATCTGTATATGTAATTTTGTTTTCTTGTAGAAAATCCAAATGATACATTAATAGCTGCAACTATGGATACTAGTATATCAGTTGATGAAAAACTGGAAATAATTACGACAATATTTAATAATAAGAGTTCAACATGGATAGCATATGATGTCAAGTCTCAGTATCATATTTTAGTTCAAGGTTGTGGCATTGTTCCTTCTGTTCATGTAGAAGATCCCAATATAGCATGCTGGATGTTAGACCCAGCGTCACACAAAAAAACACTACAATGTTTAGTTACCAACTGTTTACCAACCGAAGTAACATTATTAGAAGGTAGGATAAAAGTGACAATTTCGAAAGATTTAGGATATTTTAAATCTAGTCTCCTAAATGATTATATTGCTTGGGCTGTTTATATGAAATACATAATTAGGGTTTCACACTGTGTAGCTTGTGTGAAACACTATTGTTTCCTATTGAGATTACTAAAATTATTATTATTATTTTTTTTTCGCCGGAGCCTATTTCTCAGTGCCTGTAACAGATACCGATATGGGGCCTAATTTTCTATTGAGAAACCATGTGGTGGCTACTTGATAAACTATTTTTGAAACTTCTGCGCAGACCGGAAGTGGCCGAATTTCGTGCGGTGCATAAAAATTAAAAAACGGCCGTAGCTTCATCAATTCTGTACCTATTATCATACAAATGACATTTTCGGAAACCCTGAGTCTTTTCTCGCACGATAGCAGTTGAAAATTTCGAAATTTAGAAACTTCGTCGCTGACTTCTAGCGTTCGAAAAATGAAAAATGTTGTTTAAGAGACAATTTTTGTTATTTTTCAAAATTTTCAAATTTGACCTACATTTTTGGATACTTGAAGACAATCCGATTCCAGAAATATAAGTTTCATTCCGAGTTATCGCCCTTTATTTATCGATTTTTATTCGAATTTTCTGCCCATTTCCCAACCCTTATATTTTTGGGAAAGGATAAATCGATATTTCTGAAAGTCCTGGAACATAAAGCTATATAGTCAGACCGCTGGATAAAGCAATTTCAACAACGGTCCGGAAACCGGAAGTAGTCCAAATAATGTCCGGTATTTCGAAAAAAACACAAAAAATGGGTGTTTTGGGGAAAAACTCGATTTCTGTGTCCAATAGCAATGGATTAAACAAATTAAGCTTGTGTTGATTGGCCCGGGGAATGGGCTGTCGCATGATGCCCAATTTAAACGGATAGTATGACCAAGCAGTAAAATATGTCATGCTTAAAATCAACTGCTCTAAGGATTTTTCTTAAACTTTCCCTATCGAGAGTCCCTCCGGTAGTCTTGTGTATAAATCCATCCAATAAGACATTGAAATGTCTGGAATAGGTAAAATAACGCACTGAAAATCGAAAAAAAGTTGAAAAATCGTGAAATTTCGGAAAATGCTCTATCACTTTATTATTTAAACAAATTTTTACAAAAAAGTTACACATTCAGATAGCTGACCTAATTACGATTCTAACGATGTATAATATGTATTGAAATATTTAAATTTAATTTTGGATATATTGACATTTTTGCATTTTTGGCACTATTGAACATAGGATTTCCAAGGGATATTTTATCTGATCAGACAATGTAATATATCATTACATAGCCCTGTGGCTATTTGATAAGCCAATCCGGTTATTAAAACTATCCCGACAATAATCTCCATACCGGAAGTATTAAAAAAATGAAGAAAAAATGGATAAAAAAAATAGCGCTTTTGCGAAAAACTTGATTTCTCCATCAGATGTTAGCGGACCAAAAGAACTAAAGTATCGCTGGATAGCCCCATTAATGGACTATCATATGACATCTGAATGATACGATTTAGATGGCTAGAAAATAAATTATGGTACACCGAAAATCTAGTATTTTCCGTTTTGGAGCATTTTGAGACGCCATTTTACTCAGAGTCCTATCGGTGGACTATGGCGCGAGTCCAAAAATAAAAGCATTGAAATAATATAAATGGTACAAAAAGAACCTCAATCTTGGAAAAAAGTTGAAAAATCCTTAAATTACTGAAAATGATCTTCTAATTTTCTTTCATTGGAAAACAGCTGAATGGATTATTCTTGTTAACAACTTGTTAAAGCTATCTCGACAATGATCCAAAAACCGGAAGTAGTTGAAAATTTTTTCGATATTTTGAGAAAAAAAACCGTAAAAATTAAAAAAATGGCGATCTTGCGAAAAAAGTGATTACTACGCCAGATTCCACCGAATCAAAACAACTAAAGTGTCATTGGGTAGTTCGAACAATGGATGATCTTGTGACATCTAAATGGTAAAAATTCGCGGTTTAGGCAATATATAATTCGAACACTGAAAATCCATTATTTTCCTTTTGGAGCCTTTTCAGACACTTTTATTTCAAAAACGTCTCTTATTTCCTTTCTAAAACTTCTGTTACTTAGAGTCCTAACGGTGGTCTATGGTGTGAATCCAAATTTAAAAGCCTCAATATAGTATAAATGGTCCAAAGGGGCCACAATCTTTGAAAAAAGTCGAAAAATCGTTATATCTGTAAATCTGCTTCTAATGGTATAAGGGAGGTAAAATTGTCCAATAGATCTTTCTGAAACTTCTGGTACAGGAAGTTAAGTTCCCATACCACTTGTTAAATCTATCCTGATAATGATCCGTAAACATTTTAAAAAAAAAGACACCGTCGTGTATGACCGGACCAAAACATCTAAAGTATCGTTTGGTAGCTCGATAAATGGGCTATTGTATGACACACTTCCTGTCTGATTCCTGAAAGCCGGTTCAGTGCTGCTTGCAGGTCTTATTAGGCTTTCACCTTCGGTGACAGGCTATTGTTATTACTAAGATTAATATTATTAGGCTTTCACCTTCGGTGAAAGGCTATTGTTAATACTAAGATTAATATTATTAGGCTTTCACCTTCGGTGAAAGACTATTGTTATTACTAAGATTATTCTTATTATTAGGCATTCACCTTCGGTGAAAGGCTATTGTTATTACTAAGATTATTATTTTTTTAATTGGGGGAAGTTTGATTTTCTATCAGAAAAGTGGTGTGCAGCTACTGCTTAAAGCTATTTCGAAATTTGTGCGCATAGCGGAAATGTGTCAAATCTTTAACGTGCACGAAAATTGAAAATCGGCCATTATTCTCTTAATTCTCAATGGATTCTTTAGATATTTATATTTTTGGATAGCTGGAGACATTTCTGAGCAAATAGCAGTTCAAAACTGTGGAATTTTGAAACTTTGTCGCTCTCATTTTTTTGGTAAATAATGGAAAATTTTCAAAATTTTCTAAAATTTTTATTTTTTGGAATTTTGAAATTTCAGTTATATTTTTGGATAGCTGACATCAATCCGATTCCAATAATATAAGTTTTGTTCTGAAATGTTAACTTTGATTTTTCACTTTTTTTCGCATTTTGGTCTAATCGTAGAGTTCTGTGCGGAAAATGCGATATATCAATTGTGTTCTTGTCGATTAGTTAATGTTTTATATCGTTTAATAGCCAATTGAATTGTCTATCGGATGGTACTAAAGCAGCATGTTTCTATGAAAAATTTAAAAAGTTATGTGACTTTGAAAAGTAACTATTTTTACGATTTGGAGCATTTTTAGAGGCCTATTTCTCGAAAAGTCAACATAATTCTTTTTTGGAACTTCTTCCACAGAGAGGCATATCGGTAGTGCTATACATAAAACGATTGTACAATAGTCCCAAATTTCAGGAGTAGCAGAACAAAGGGATCGAAAATTGAACACGGCACCTTTCATTGTTAAGCGAAACATAAGTGGGGGATACAATCTGTACGTTTTGTCAACGTATATAGTCTATTCAAGAGTGCTTTTATCAGTGATGATATTTGAACTGAAATTATTTCAACTATGTGTGTTTTCTTCTATCCAAAATATGGGTTTAGTGACCCTGTAACAGAAATAGTTGATTGCTGTGTGTAATAATTAGCCTTTGAATTAATATTGTTGCTTCTGTGTCAAAATTATCTTATACCGGTAATCACCTGGACAGAAATCGACGGCTCGCGCTGTTTATAAGACAGTCCAAATTATTAATCGGTTGCAGTAGTATCGTATAGTGGTATCGAATATTGCACCTGTGATAAAAGGCATGACGTTGTTTGAGCATGGACTATATCTGTAATTAATGTTAAATTTTTATTAGTGACGTCAAATCTTTAAGGTGCACGAAACGAGAAAATTGGCGATATTTCATTGAATATTTAATCAATTTTTGAACCAGTTACATATTTGAGTAGCTGAAATGGACGCGATTCCGAAGTTCCGTGTACACATTGGTGTGACCCTAAAAGATCCCTTGGCGGTTGTAATTCTGTATAAAAGAAGACTAGCGCCGCTGTACGAGCATGTTTAGAGGTCCTTTTTCTCAAAAAGGCAATCTAATATTTTTGGGGGAACTCCTTCTATAGAAAGCCTAATTCATATATATTTGAATGAAAAGAGAGAGAGAGATGGGGTTTAACGTCCACTCGACACAAACTAGGTCATTTCTGGACTAACGTATGGTTTAATTTTGTTATTTCAATAAATCGCTTGCGCGTAGGGGTCTTAAGCAGTTGGAGGAAACCGTAGGACCAGCAGAAAACTCACGAGGTTGGACAGGCGACATACTCCTTGTCACGTTCAACCGGGGAATCTAAACCCAGCCAGTTGACTCAATGACAGACTGTATGATACAGCGCAGTCCCAAAGGCTATAGCCTACCGTGCAAATTCCAGCCAGCATAATGTATCTATATAAGAAATATTTATTCCTACTGGGGATTTACAATCAGTCCCAAAGGCTAACCTACCGTGTAATTTACAGCCAGCATAACGTAACTATATAAGGGACATTTATTCCTACTGGCGATTTACAAATATTGCATGAAGAAATTCAAATCATAAGAACATAAACACGACTAATGCACAGTATCATATTGATTATAAAAGTACAATGTATATATTGGTTATACTATATATGTCACAAAACAACAATCATTAGATAATAATGATTATTTACTAATTATATAAATCATTTAAGAGGTAGGAGTTATCCATTGTTTGATTTAACAGTTATATAATTACCATGGTTAGAAAGGTACGAACAATTAAGGTACTTAAAGAGAGAGGGAGGGAGAGAGGGAGGGAGAGAGAAAGAGAGGGAGAGAGAGAGAGAGAAATGGGGTTAACGTCCACTCGACACAAACTAGGTCATTTCGGGACTAACACATGGTTCAATTTTATTTCAATAATTCACTTGCGCGTAGGGGTCTTAAGCAGTGGGAGGAAACCGGAGGACCCGGAGAAAACCCACGAGGTTGGACAGGCGACCCTACTCCTTGTCACGTACAACTGGGGATTCGAAACCACACCAGTAGACTCAATGACAGAATTTATGCTACAGCACGCACATGCTAACCATTCAGACATCCAACCCCCCTAAACAAATGATTACGAAAAAACATAACGCTATAGACTTTTATAATAAGACATATAATACATGTTTAATCTATCTATATATATATTTGTGACTGTCGTTTGTCTGTCTGTCTGTCTGTCTGTCTGTTCGGGGTTGGCGGCTACACTAGGTCTGTCCCGAGTCTGGAATTTGATGTATAGGAGTAGCTCGGACCGGGGAATAACATAGGCCAGGTGGCGTTAGTCTAGAACTTCCGGTTTCGGAGTCATGACCCCCGAGCGAAGCCGGTCTGTTCGGGGTTGGCGGCTACATTAGGTCTGGCCCTAGTCTGGAATTTGATGTATAGGGGTAGCTCGGACCGGGGAATAACATAGGCCAGGTGGCGTTAGTCTACAACTTCCGGTTTCGGAGTTATGACCCCCGAGCGAAGCCGGTCTGTTCGGGGTTGGCGGCTACACTAGGTCTGCCCCGAGTCTGAAATTTGGGGTATAGGGGTAGCTCGGACCGGGGAGTAGCATAGGCCAGGTATCTGTCTGTCTGTCTGTTCGGGGTTGGCGGCTACACTAGGTCTGCCCCGAGTCTGAAATTTGGGGTATAGGGTTAGCTCGAACCGAGGAGTAGCATAGGCCAGGTGGCGTTAGTCTACCACTTCCGGTTTCGGAGTTATGACCTCCGAGCGAAGCCGGTCTGTTCGGGGTTGGCGGCTACACTCGATCTGCCCCGAGTCTGAAATTTGGGGTATAGGGGTAGCTCGGGCTGGGGAGTAACATAGGCAAGGTGGCGTTAGTCTATCACTTCCGGTTTCGGAGTTATGACACCCGAGCGAAGCCGGTCTGTTCGGGGTTGGCGGCTACACTAGGTCTGCCCCGAGTCTGAAATTTGGGGTATAGGGGTAGCTCGGACCGGGGAGTAACATAGGCCAGGTGGCGAAGTCTTTCTGTTCGGGGTTGGCGGCTACACTATTTCTGCCCTGAGTCTGAAATTTGGGGTATAGGGGTAGCTCGGACCGGGGAGTAACATAGGCCAGGTGGCGTTAGTCTACCACTTCCGGTTTCGAAGTTATGACCCCCGAGCGAAGTCTTTCTGTTCGGGATTGGCGGCTACACTAGTTCTGCCCTGAGTCTGAAATTTGGGGTATAGGGGTAGCTCGGACCGGGGAGTAACATAGGCCAGGTGGCGTTAGTCTACCACTTCCGGTTTCGGAGTTATGACCCCCGAGCGAAGCCGGTCTGTTCGGGGTTGGCGGCTACACTAGGTCTGCCCCGAGTCTGAAATTTGG
The DNA here is from genome assembly GCF_932274485.2 of Patella vulgata. Taxonomy (NCBI): domain Eukaryota; kingdom Metazoa; phylum Mollusca; class Gastropoda; family Patellidae; genus Patella; species Patella vulgata. Next base: position 33,809,581 of record NC_065882.2, read on the forward strand.
GGTATAGGGGTAGCTCGGACTGGGAAGTAACATAGGCCAGCTGGCGTTAGTCTACCAATTCCGGTTTCGGAGTTATGACCCCCGAGCGAAGCCGGGTATCCTGCTAGTATATATATAAATGAAAATGTCCTACGCTAACAAATAATGAAATATGATAGTAACAGTAAATATAAAAAAAACAAAGTAGTCGCGAACATCCTGGCTCTTGACTGCTTCAGTTGTTTGATCCTGGACTCTGTCTGTAATTAAAAGTAAACTTTTACATGTTAGTGACGTCAAATCTTTAACGTGCACGAAACCAGAAAATTGGCGATATTTAATTTTTGAACCAGTTACATATTTCAGTAGCTGACATGAACGCGATTCCGAAGTCCCGCAAAAAAGTTCCCTTGGCAGTTGGAATTGTATATAAGAGTAGGCTAGCGCCGCTGTATGTTCGAAACATTCCTCATGGTCCATTCCGAGCAGAATGTCGTTAAACCCCATTTCATTTTACTTTGATATCTATTGCGACATTGCTTTTCATCCATTTCGCAAAACTGTTCTTTTTCCATTTCGCGTAGATCAACTTTATTTTTCGATTCCCTTCTAACGTAATGCGCATGCAAAGAACATGTCAATATCTGAGTTATGCAAATGTGTGTTTTTATTTGGGGGTGGGGGAGTGTGTGTTTGTTTAGAGGGTGAGAGGTGGGGATAGTCTTTTGTCATGCATCTGGCGATCGTGTGACGCCTTGGCGACAGTGAAAGCTTTCAGCATTGCGCGCAATTCTAGTTATTATTATTATTATTTACCGCGGGAGCCTATTTCTACATGATCGGAAAGAGATATCGATCTGGAACCAAATTTTCTATCGGGAAACCATGCGGTGGTTACTTGATAAAGTATTTTTGAAACTTCTGCGCAGACCGGAAGTGGCCGAATTTTGAACGGTAGCAATAAATCAAAAAGCGGCCGTGGTTTCTCCAATTCTTTACCTATTTTAAAACAATTCACATTTTTGGAAACCCTGAATCTTTTCCGAGACAATGGCTATCTCACATTTTTCAATTTCGAACATTCATCTATGGCTTTTGTCGTTCGAAATGTGAAAATTTAAATTTTTACAAAATTTTTTTTTATTTACGAATATTTTTTAGTCGTGTTTTACACAAAATTAACGAGTCATTTGATTTGGGCAAAAATGTGAAATTTTTTTGTCTCAGTAATTTTCTTTGGCCGCCATTGGCTAATTCGGTTTTTCAGTCCTAGATTAATTATTGATTACTTGATTTGTATAAAACAAAGTTCATATACTCCGTTGTCTCAATTGCCATTTTTTGGTTACCGATAGAGATATCTGTCGGCACCGGAAGTGGCTTAATTTTACCAAAAACTAAATTTTGACAGTTAGGTACCATTTTTCGAAAGCAAATATTATTTTTTAAAAAAAACTGATATAACTAGAAGAGTGTGCCCTTAAATGGCGCACAAAATGTTGGTCTCCGTTTTTTTAATTTCCATTTCATTTTCGAGCAAATTCGATTATGAGGTGAAAAAAGGTGTAAAATTGATCTATTTACAATCCATTCAGGCTTTTCAGATTTTAAAATATTTCTACGTAACATTTATAAACTTGTAGCTATAATCCATACGAAGAAAATGTATGTTAAAATTAGTTTGTAATATAAGCAGTTACCTAGAAATGGGCAATTTTGCATAAGTCACTGTTTTCGTTATTTTGCCTGTAAAATAGTCAATTATTATTGGATTTTCACAAAAGTAACCCCATTTGTTTCAAAAAGCAAGTATGCGTCGTATCAAATTGAATACAATTAAAGATTGACACCGGAAGTGACGCCATTTTGTCAAAAAATGCATTTTTAACTTTTAAAACCAATATTTTTTTCAACCAAGAATTATTTAATATGTATTAATAATTTTAACTTTTGGTTTACATTCTCATATTAATAAAATTCATACGGTCATATAGATTTCACAAACTTGTTTCTAACTTGTTCAGTTGCTGAGAAATAGGCGATTTTCAACAGGTCACTTTTCAAGGTTTTTGGTCCATAAAAGTGTCAATTATTATTCGATTTTCATAAAAAAAATTTCTGTGTGGTACTTAATGCCATTTACAATTTCATACAAGTAATTTCAGATTTTCATTATCACCGGAAGTAACGTCATTTTGGCAAAAACTGTATTTTTAGCCTTCAAAACAGATATTTTATTCAAATGAGTCTGATTTGTAATGTTTTTAAAATTATGATATTTGATTCCAATCAACAAATAGATTGAACCCATACGATCATACAGATACCAGAAAATGGTTTCTAACTTGTACGGTTGCAGAGAAATAGTCGGTTTTCTACAAGTCACTTTTCAAGGTTTTTGGTCTATAAAAGTGGCAATTATTATTCGATTTACATAAAATTTTCACCATGTGATGCCTTATGCCATTTCTGATTTCATAAAACTAATTGGACATTTTCATTATCACCGGAAGTAACGTCATTTTGGCTAAAACTGTATTTTTAGCCTTCAAAACAGATATTTTATTCAAATGAGTCTGATTTGTAATGTTTTTAAAATTATGATATTTGATTCCAATCAACAAATAGATTGAACCCATACGATCATACAGATACCAGAAAATGGTTTCTAACTTGTACGGTTGCAGAGAAATAGTCGGTTTTCTACAAGTCACTTTTCAAGGTTTTTGGTCTATAAAAGTGGCAATTATTATTCGATTTACATAAAATTTTCACCATGTGATGCCTTATGCCATTTCTGATTTCATAAAACTAATTGGACATTTTCATTATCACCGGAAATACTGTACACTTACATGTAACAAATGTATAAAATGAATTGGTATTGTTGGATTTAGTTGATTCGGCATCCATTTTATTTGATGTGTAAAATGCTTATGTGGAAACCTGTTTAATGGTTTCATTGGTACCGGAAGTGACATTCACCGAATCAAAACAACTAAAGTGTCATTGGATAGCCCGAACAATGGATGATCGTATGACATCTAAATGGTAAAAATTCCCTGGTTAGGCAATATATAATGGGACGCTGAAAATCTAGTATTTTCATTTTTGGGGGCTATTCAGATGCTTTCATCCCGAAAACTTCTCTTATTTCCTTTCTTAAACTTCTGTTACTTAGAGTCGTTACGGTGGACTAGGGTGTGAATCTAAATTTAAAAGCCTCAATATATTATAAATGGTCCAAAAAGGGCCACAATCTTTGAAAATAGTCGAAAAAACGTTATATCTTCTTCTAATGGTATAAGGGAGATAACACATTGGCATCAGTCTACCAATTATTTGCTAAATATTGTTAAATATCTTCTGATTTTCCTTTCTTTTAAAAACTGTCCCATTGATCTCTCTGAAACTTCTAGTACAGGAAGTGAAGTTCCCATACAACGTGTTAAATCTATCCCGACGATGATCCGTAAAAATCGAAGTAGTCGAAAAAATATTCGATATTTAAAAAAAAACACAGTAAAAATCGGTGCTCTTGCAAAAATCGTGATTTCACCGTCGGGTGTGACCGGATCAAAACACCTAAAGTATCGTTTGGTAGCTCAATGAATGGGCTATTGTAGGACAGACTTCCTGTCTGATTCCTGAAAGCCGGTTCAGTGCTGCTTGCAGGTCTAGTTATTATTATTATAATTATTTACCGCGGGAGCCTATTTCTCCATGATCGAAAACAGATATCGATCTGGGGTTCAATTTTCTATCAAGAAACCATGTGGTGGTTACTTGATCAAGTATTTTTGAAACTTCTGCGCAGACCGGAAGTGGCCGAATTTTGAACGGTAGCAATAAATCAAAAAGCGGCCGTGGTTTCGCCAATTCTTTACCTATTTTAAAACAATTCACATTTTTGGAAACCCCGAGTCTTTTCCGAGACAATGGCTATCTCACATTTTTCAATTTCGAACCTTCATCTCTGGCTTTTGTCGTTCGAAATTTGAAAATTTAAATTTTTACAAAAATTTTTTTTATTTATGGATATGTTTAGTCGTGTTTTACACAAAATTAACGAGTCATCTGACTTTGGCAAAAATGTGAATTTTTTTTGTCTCAGTAATTTTCCTTGGCCGCCATTGGCTAATTCAGTTTTTCAGTCCTAGATTAATTATTTATTGCTCGATTTGTATAAAACAAATTTCATATACTCCGTTGTCTCAATTGTCATTTTTTTTGTTACCAATAGAGTTATCTGTCGGCACCGGAAGTGGCTTAATTTTACCAAAAACTACAATTTTGACAATTAAGTACCATTTTTCGAAATCAAATATTATTTTTTAAAAAAACTGATATAACGAAAAGTATGTGCCCTTTAATTTTTCGACTAAATTCGATTAAGAGGTAAAAAAAACGTTGTAAAATTGACCTATTTACAACCCATTCAGGCTTTCCAGATTTTAAAATATTTCTACGTAACATTTATAAACTTGTAGCTATAATCCATACGAAGAATATGTATGTTAAAATTAGTTTGTAATATAAGCAGTTACCTAGAAATGGGCAATTTTGCATAAGTCACTGTTTTCGTTATTTTGTCTGTAAAATAGTCAATTATTATTGGATTTTCACAAAAGTGACTCCATTTGATTGAAAAAGCAAGTATGCGTCGTATCAAATTGATTACAATTTAAAATTGACACCGGAAGTGACGCCATTTTGTCAAAAATGCATTTTTAACCTTTAAAATCAATATTTTTTTCAATCAAGAATTATTTAATATGTATTAATAATTTTAACTTTTGGTTTACATTCACATATTAATAAAATTCATACTGTCATATAGATTTCACATACTTGTTTCTAACTTGTTCAGTTGCTGAGAAATAGGCGATTTTTTCAACAGGTCACTTTTCAAGGTTTTTGGTCCATAAAAGTGTCAATTATTATTCGATTTTCATAAAATTTTCACTGTGTGATACCTAATGCCATTTCCTATTTCATACAAGTAATTTAAGATTTTCATTATCACCGGAAGTAACGTCATTTTGGCAACAACTGTATTTTAAGCCTTCAAAACAGATATTTTATTCAAATGAGTCTGATTTGTAATGTTTTTAAAATTATAATTGATTCCAATCAACAAATAGATTGAACCCATACCTTCAAATAGATACCAGAAAATGGTTTCTAACCTGTACGGTTGTAGAGAAATAGACGGTTTTCTACAAGTCACTTTTCAAGGTTTTTGGTCTATAAAAGTGGCAATTATTATTCGATTTACATAAAATTTTCACCATGTGATGCCTTATGCCATTTCTGATTTCATAAAACTAATTGAACATTTTCATTATCACCGGAAGTACTGTACACTTACATGTAACAAATGTATAAAATGAATTGATATTGCTGGATTTGATTGATTCGGCGTCCATTTTATTTGATGTGTGCAATGCTTATGTGGAAACCTGTTTAATGGTTTGATTGGTACCGGAAGTAACATATGTTTAGGGTAACGACAATGATCCAAAAACCGGAAGTAGTTGAAAAAATATCCGATATTTTGAGCAAAAAAAAACATAAAAAGTAAAAAAATGGTGATCTTGCGAAAAAAGTGATTACTAGGTAAGATTTCAAAACAACTAAAGTGTCATTGGATAGCCCGAACAATGGACGATCGTATGACATCTAAATGGTAAAAATTCGCTGGTTAGGCAATATATAATGGGACGCTGAAAATCTAGTATTTTCATTTTTGGGGGCTATTCAGATGCTTTCATCCCGAAATCTTCTTTTTTTTCCTTTCTTAAAGATACATTATGGGAGATTTTAATAGAGTGTTGGCCTTTCTTGCCATAACAGTTCAAAAATAGATGATGAAAGAAGAATATATTGAAAATTTCAGTCAAATTACTTTATTCTGAACAAAGTTATCACTATTGTCAAATCTCTCTTCACCGTCTCCGAGAATCGACGATCGTTTGATTGACAGGCGTTAACTCCACCTACATAATCTCAATTATCAAGTAACGTTTTCAATGGCTGTGGTTTGAGACGGGGTTGCAATTCAATTCGTATCACATTTATTTTTGCTACAAATTAAAAATAAGACTTTTAATATATAGATAAGAAGCGAAAGTTTGAAAGGAATGGACCAAATCAATGAGGCATAATTATAGCCGACTTCTTGTTAGCCTGCGTGTACTCTTGTACTGTAACTGGTAGGTCTACGTAACTCCCGAACAGTGTTTAAATCCAAGCCGAATTGAAGCCACCCGTTGGTCTACAGAGTTGATTTTGTGCTTGTTGTGTTAATAAAGATCTAATTTATAATTTCTATGACATCTGAAGCCTAAATAAAGACTTGCAATAATCAGATTTAGCTCTTGGATAATGTATGTTTAAACTTCTGTTACTTAGAGTCCTAACGGTGGTTTAGGGTATGAATCCAAATTTAAAAGCCTCAATATAGTATAAATGGTCGAAAAAGCGCCACAATCGTTGAAAAAAGTTGAAAAATTGTTATATTTTCTTCTAATGGTCTAATGGTATAATGTAGATAACACATTAGTATCAGACTACCAATTATTTGCTAAATATTGTTAAATATCTTCTAATTTTCCTTTCTTTTAAAATCTGTCCAATGGATCTTTCTGAAACTTCTGGTACAGGAAGTTAAGTTCCCATACAATGTGTTAAATATATCCCGACAATGATCCGTAAACCGGAAGTAGTCGAAATAATATTCGATATTTTAAAAAAAAAAACCCCAGTAAAAATCGGTGCTCTTGCAAAAATCGTGATTTCACCGTCGGGCGTGACCGCATCAAAACATCTAAAGTATCGTTTGTTAGCTGGATGAATGGGCTATTGTATGACAAACTTCCTCTCTGATTCCTGAAAGCCGGTTCAGTGCTGCTTGCAGGTCTAGTTATTATAATTATTATTATTGTTTCTGTTAAGATTATTATTATTATTTTTTGTTTTTGTGTATTTTCTGCAAATCGGATTTCTCAGAATCTAACCATAGGATCTTTCTTAAACTATGACTTACCTCCTCAAAAATGGGGTGCGAACAGTGATTAAATATATTTTGAAGTCGTTTTTCGAATCCGAAATCACTGAATTTTACTAATGAATGCATTTGACCTACATTGCTGTAAAGTTGTAACTATTTGACTAATTCTTTTTTCTTTGGGTAACTTGAAACATTTTCTTCAAATCTGCAATTTCAGATTTTCGAATTTCGAAAATTTGTCGCTGTGATTTTGAACCGGAAGTTGAGATCAACGATTTTCATGAAATTTAGTATGTAAGTAGATCTTGCCGATGCGACGTGAAAAAAGTTAGTAGAAATTAAATATCAAATTTTTAAAAAAAAAATCAGCGAAATATGGCTCAGATTGCCTTTAATTATTTTTTTCCGCACTAGCTACGACACTACTGATTTGTACACAAAAAATGGAGTTTGTAGCCCAATCCGGAAGTGCCACCATCTTGAAATGTGAAATATCGCTAAGGTTTTTTTGATATTTTACTTACAGACAAGGGAATTATATTTTCCGAATCCTTGATATTTTCCGTGCCGGTAAGGATGTTTTCGAGTGTACGCGCGCGTATGCGCGTCACATCCCTACTTTCGTGCACACTAACTTGACACTCACCGGGAACCTGGTCTATGGTCCCAAGCACAATTTCAAAAAATAAATTTTAGGGCCCAACCCATTGGGGGCAAGCGGTGGCGATTTTCCCGGGGGTACATAAAGTTAAAAAAAAAATAGAGATGGAACTAGGAGTTCGATTTTAATTTTGAGACCATTTTTGGATGCCCCGAGGTCGGAAATAGGGGTGTAGCCGAAGTTTCGAACGTATATTGTCGTCGCCCCTGTCCGTCCGTCCGTCCGTCCACAATTGTTTGTGAACAGTCTACAGGTCACAATTTTATCCGATTTCAATGAAACTTGAAATATAGGTTTATCACCCTAAGACCTCGGTTCCTTACGATATTGGCATGTATCGGACTGTAACTTCATGTATTATGGCCCCTGATTGTACGACAAATCACGTTTTTAGCTTGTAAACACTGTAGAGGCCACAATTTTATCCGATTTGGTTCAAACTTGAAATGTATGCCTATAACCCAAAGATCTCGGTTCCTTTCGATATTCGTGCATATCGGACTTCCTGAATTATGGCCCCCCTGATTGTACGAAAAATCGGGTTTTTAACTTGTGGACCCTATAGAGGTCATAATTTTTATCCGATTTAAAAAATCGTTTTATAATATCACCGTTACATCCTAAGGAAGGTTGAGTTCGAATTTCGTGAAAATGGGACCAAAATTGCCGGACAAAATGGCCGCCGTTTGTACTCGAATAGTGTAAAAATATGGTAAATCAAGTATGTGGACCCTGTAGAGGTCGCAATTTTAATTCGATTTTGATGAAACTTGAAATGCATATTTATAACCTAAAGATCTTGGTTCCTTTCGATATTGTCGCATATCGGATCGGTACTTATTGAATTATGGCCCCTGATTATACGACAAATCGTCATTTTTATCTTGTGGTCCCTCTGAAGGTCACAGTCATTATCTGATTTTAAAAACTGTTTGAATATATCACCGTAACACCATAATAAAGGTTGAGTTCAAATTTCCTGAAAATCAAACCAAAACTGCCGGACAAAATGGCCGCCCCGCTTATACGCGAAAGATGTAAAAGTATGGTATATCAAGGTTGTGGGTAGAGGTTACAATTTAATCCGATTTTGATGAAACTTTAAATGCATGTTTATAACCCAAAGATCTTGGTTCCTTTCGATATTTGCGTATATCCGATTGTAACTTCATGAATTATGGCCCTTGATTGTAGGTAAAATCACTTTCTTTTTAGCTTGTTCTCTATCCATCTCTCGAAAATGTTGGCGTATCCTGCCTGGCAGCCGCTGTTTTTTTTAAACATCCACCATAACAACCTATTTAGCTGCTTTTGACTTCGCGCATGCGCAACGCTGGAACCAAAGGTACCATGACTACCAAATTTCGACTAGGAACTTTTTTACTTTGGTACCTAGGTGCCCTGAAAATTTCAAGGCGATACCTGCATTCCTTCAAGTCGTTTGTTACTCCCATTTAGCAAAAAAAAAAATGATTTTCGGAATTTAATATTGGTTTTAATTAATTTAGAAATTGCAAATGCAAAGAGATTTTATCGCCTCTTCCGTATGTGATAGGTATTAGTAATATACACATTATCCTTAAAAGACAATTTTTTAAAATGACCGCCACGATGTTTGCGACACTAAAATCCGAAATCGCCTATTTTGACCTTTTTTGACTGCTGAGGCATCCTTCCGGTGGTCAAAATCTCTGGAATTTCTAGCGATGATATTTATCACATATTAAAAGGAGAAAATGCTCAGATATCAAGAACAATAAAAAAATCGATAAAATACAGGTGGGCTTCGAATTTATTTTCAACATTCTCGAAATTCCACACTCTTCTATTTTGAATATGTGATAGCTAGAATCCCAAGGTACATTCTGTGCAAATTTGAAAGGAAACGGACCACCTGAACGATGCCTGTCCATTGAAAATCAACCCCGGTCGCAAAAATTCATGAACGCTTGTTCATGTATTATGACCGCCATCTTAGGTCAACACGACCTCGCGGATCCACCCGACCCACCACAACTTCGTTTGTCTTCGCGCATGTGCTTTACTCCCATTTTGATCCGTTTAAAAAAAAAGTTTTAGCAAAAAAAAAACAATTTTCGGAATTTAAATTTTGTTTTAATTAATTTTGACATTGCAAATGTAAAGGGATCTTATCGCCTCTTCCGTATGTGATAGGTGTTAGTACTATACACATTATCCTTACAGGACAATTTTTTAACATGACCGCAACACTAAAAACCGAAATCGCATATTTTGACTTTTTTTGACTGCTGAGGCATCCTTCCGGTGGTCAAAATCTCTGGAATTTCCAGCGGTTGGCTGCGCCGCGATAATATTTATCATATATTTAAAGGAGAAAAATTTCGCGATATTATACTTACTGACATGGGAGTTACATTTTCTGAATGCTTGAAGGAATGCCTAAAAAACGTTCAGAACAGAATTTTGATTTCGGTCAACTGATGGTCTCCATTTGGAATTGAATATGAAGAACAGTGAAAAATCCACTTGAACAGACGTGAAAATAAACACAATAGCCCGTAACATGTTCAATGCGTATCTTATTTCTGAAATTAATGCATTTCGGGATAGCTTGGGATCAAGATCGATTCTTAGTGTTTGAAAATTTTCAAAATTTCGTATTTCGCCTTTGACCTTTTATCTGCCGACAAAGTTGTTTGCGGGACAATTTATGCCTTTAATTTTCAAAATTTACAAATTTAACTTTAATATTCGAACAGCTAAAGTCAATCTGATTCAAAAAATATTAGTTCCATTCAAAGTTATTTCATTTAATTTTTTTGATATTTTCCTGCCCCTTTTTAGTTCTTTCCCGCCATTTTCGTTTCATGTTCTCATCCGTCCCTTTTTTAAACGGCTTGATCCATTTTTCTGAAACTTCTGGAACGGAAAGTCATTCCGATTACAGCAATCCAGGTCTCGGTTATTTCCCTTTAGTTTCCAGATTATTTTGTTGCCCGGGTGGAATGTTTCTCACTATATTTAGACTTGTAACTTTGAGACCTTTTCACCGATTTTGATAATTATTTTTTGTTGTTCTTTTTTCTTTTAAGATACTTGATATAATCCATGTCACGTGACGATGAATATGAAAGTTTTTATATCTGCATGGGACAGTAGCAGATCTAGTTAAGCTTTCATATGTATTACATATGAAAGCTTATTGTTTCTGTTAAGATTAATATTACATATGAAAGCTTATTGTTTCTGTTAAGATTATTATTATTATTTTTTTTTTTTGTGTGTGTGTGTTTTTCCTGCAAATCTTATTTCTCAGAATCTAACCGTAGGACCTTTCTGAAACTTTGACCTACCCCCCCCCCCTTACAAGAATGGGTGGTGGCTTTGGAATGAATATATTTTCAAAAAGTTTTACTCATCCGAAATCACCGAATTTTACGAACGAATGCATTTGACCTACATTGCTGTAACTTTGTGACTATTTGACCTATTTTACTAAAAAAAATTCTTTGAGTACATTGAAAGATTTACTTCAAATCTGCAATTTCGGATTTTCGAATTTCGAAAATTCGTCGCTGTGATTTCGAACCGGAAGTTGAAACCAACTTGACAACTTTAGTATGAACTTTAGTATGTAAGTAGATCTTACCGATGCGACTTGAAAGATGTCATGACTTACAGACATAAGATTTTAATTTTCTGAATCCTTGAAGGAAAGCCTAAAATCTATCGGATTAAAATTTTGATTTAGGTCAACTGATGGACGCCATTTTGAATGGAAAATGAAAATTAGTGAAAAATCCACATTAATGGGCTTGAAAACATACACAATTGGTCGTGGCTTAGAGAATCTGTCTCCTATTACCGAAATTAATACATTTCAGGATAGCCTGGATCATGGTCGAATGTTTGGTATTTGAATATTTCAAAAATTCGAATTTCGCCTTTGATGTTTTCCGTGCCGACAAGATTTTATACGCCCGCATGGAAATGTGGTCGTATATTGCCGTCGCCCCTGTCTTGGCGATAAGGGTAATGGATGGCCCTGTGGCACCTGTGAGAGTTATATTAAGAAAAACAAGATTCCACCCTGCTCTCTATATAATGGAATGGATTTCCCCCTAAAACCTGAAAATTTAGACTTGTACCCTTTAGAATGGCGACTACTCTCCCCCAGAATACCCTTTATGAAAATATATGCCGCCCCACGAGGAAAACAAAAAATAATTCGAGGAAACGTAGTAAATGTACCTGCAAATGTAAATGCTACTGTAAGAATGTTACCTAGGGCCCTTGATAACACAATGACGATAGCAGCACACTTGAAACGGCAATTGAAATACACTCATGCAGTGATGACAGAAAATATACGGCCTTATAAGATAATGGAAGCTGCTGAATGGTTACAAAAAAATGGTAAGTTGTATGAAAGAGAAGGCATACGTTTTGATGAATACTGGAATGGTAACATAGATGATAAGTTGGAAAACACTGAAAAGAATCAGTTAGAATCTGAAAATGGTGATAAAACTGAAAATAGAATTGATAATGATGAAAAGTTGGAAAATAAAGAAAATGAAGATGACTGGAGTGAAGATGAAGGAGAAGGGATGTCTAAAGCAAAAGATACTCTTCTCACATCACCAGACTTGATTGAAAATAATGAAAAAGAGAAGATTCATAATTTTGCCCCAAGGGAAGGAAATATCCCGATGAGTATCTTTGTGGATAGGAATTCTGAAGAGATGTCATTTCCAAATATATTTTTTATGGAAATGAACGTTTGGAAAAGAACAAAAAAAAAGTCCCTGTATATTACAGTGAAATCTGTAAGTCTGAACTTAGAAGGGATGACAAAAGAGCAGCTAATGACATTGACAATATTTTCTTCAAACTGAAAACCCTACAAATGAAAATTGTCCTTGGAAACGCATCAATAGCTCTTAGAAAAAATAAGACTGAAGGAAAAAAAATAACAGCTGGAGACATGCGTACCCCGGGAACCATAGAAAAACTTGTACATTTTGACGAAGGGTATATGATTCTGAAAACGTTAAGAGGCTCACCCCCTTATTTTAAGAAGACCAAGAGCGATTTATTTGCAATGATACGACAACTTGGGCCCGCCCCTTTCTTCTGTAGCTTTTCTGCTACTGAGACTCGTTGGAAGCATCTGTTACGGATACTTGGAAAAGTACAAGATGGAAGGGAATATAGTGATGAAGAAACAGAAAATATGGATTGGGAAACTAAGTGTAGACTTGTGTCATCTGATCCCGTAACCTGTACCAGACAGTTTGATTATCAAGTCAATCTGTTATTCAAAGATGTCTTGAAAAAAGAAAACTCACCCATTGGTAAGGTCACCGACTTCTTTTATCGAGTCGAGTTCCAACGTCGTGACTCGCCGCACATACATAGCTTACTGTGGGTTGAAAATGCCCCTATTTTCGGAAAAAGTAGCAATGAGGAAATTACTGATTTTATTGAAGACAAAATTTCTTGTAGTAAAAATGTTGATAATGAATATGTAAAGGCATTGATATCCTATCAGGTTCATAAACATTCCCACACTTGCAGAAGAAAGAATCAAAAGATCTGCAGGTTTGGATTCCCAAAGCCTCCAATGGTGAAAACTGAATTATTAGAACCCCTTGATTCATCCTTTCCCGATATCGAGATCAAGAAACATAAGAGCAATTATATTAAAATGAAATTGATAATGGATGACATGATCGAAGGTGAAGATATTGCTTTTGATCCGTTTTTAGAGAAAATAAATTTGAAGTATGATCATTATATTTTAGCAATTAGATAATCTATATCACATCCTACTGTATTCTTGAAAAGAACCCCTAATGAATTAAGGATCAACGCATATAATGAAACATTACTTAAATTATGGCAAGCTAATCATGATATTCAGTATGTCCTAGACGTCTATGCATGTGCAATGTATATTGCATCTTATATTGCAAAGTCACAGAGGGGTATCAGTGACATATTGAGAAAGGCCTGTCAAGAAGCGAGAAGTGGAAGTTACGGAATTCGGGAACAAGTAAAGGTTATTGGTAATAAATTTCTTAATAATGTAGAGGTGAGTTCACAGGAGGCTGTGTACATCATATTGCAACTACCAATGAGAAGATCGTCAAGGGAGGCTGTATTTATCAATACCTCACCACCAGGAGAACGAGTCCAACTTCTTAAGACAAGAGAAGAATTAGAAAACATGGATGAAGATGACGAAAACATCCAGTCTAGTAATATGTTAGGGAGGTACCAAAAATGACCAAAGAAACTTGAAGAAATAACTTTGGCAGAATATATAGCACATTATGACAGGAAGAAGAGCTACACTAAGCGTTCAAAAACCTCAAAAATTGAAACATTGATAGAAAATGCTGCAGAGCACAACTCTGATCAGGAAGAGGAAGTAACTAATATGGAAAATGAGAAAAGAAGAAATATTCCTAGAGTGATCAGATATGTCAATTTCAATATTGATAAAGATCCTGAAAAGTATTATCGAGAATTATTGATGTTGTATACCAGTTGGCGGGATGTAAATGAAGACCTTGTTGAAAATTTTGAAAGCTATGCAGAAAGTTATAAGCAAAAAAAGAGGTGATAGTTATTCAACGGAAAATATATGAAAATAACCGGTCTGAAGTTGATGCTGCAATAGTTGCTGAAGGTCAGGATATGGAAGATTTATGGGATGTGCAGGCTCCAATCTCGCAGCAAATTGAAAAGAATGATGAACATGAAGAAAATATTGAAATTGACATTTTGAAAAAGAGAAAAGAACCTGTAAAATTTGAATATGATCTTGGATTAGATCGGGGTGTCCCAAAACAAGAAAAGGAAGATGAAATAACTTTATATGAGATGCCGGAAGATGAATATAGATCACTTATGAGAAGTCTAAATGAAAAACAAATGAAATTTGTGTATGATACATTGCACAGTATTAAAACCTCTGAAAGCCAAATCTTTAGATTTTTAAGTGGAGGGGCTGGTGTTGGTAAAAGCTTTGTAACAACTGCATTATATCAAAGTCTGTTACGTTATTTCAAAAGTAAAACTGGTGATGACTTTCAAATAATAAAACAATTGCTACTGGCCCCAACCGGAAAAGCGGCGTACCACATTAAAAGTAACGCCATCCATTCGGCCCTAAAGGTACCTGTAAATCAATCCTTGCAATAGAAGCCCCTGGATTCAAGTAAATTGAATACCCTAAGAGCAAGCCGTGGAGGGTTAAAAATAGTATTCATTGACGAAATATCAATGGTAGGAAATCAGATGTTAAATTTTATAAACCATAGATTGCAAGATATAAAAGGCTCCCCATTATTATTTGGTGGTGTAAGTATAATAGCTGTTGGGGATTTATTTCAATTGAAACCTGTATTTGATGGTTTCGTTTTTGAAACTTTGAGCAAGGTTTATGGGCCGCTAGCCAGTAATTTATGGAGAGACAACTTTGTGATGTACGAATTACTGGAAATAATGCGCCAGAAAGACAGCAAAATATTTGCAGAATTGTTGAATAGATTTAGGGAAGGCAATCATGATGCTGATGATATGGAAATATTGAAAACTAGAATAATACAAAAGAATACAACAGAATATCCTTATGAAATGCAACACCTTTCCCTTGGTAATGAAAAAATGAATAATTTCAATGCACAGGTTTTTAATAAAATGTCTGGTGAGAAATTTGAAATAAAAGCAAAAGATAGTGTTGTTGGCTCAGCAGCCCAAACTGTGGCAAAGGCATTGTTAGAAAATGTACCAAATGATCCAAGAAAAACAATGCAGCTGCACACTATCTTAGGTTTAGTAGAAGGAATGAAATGTGAATTATGTATTAATGTAAGAACAGAAGATGGAATGACCAATGGAGCATCGTGTACAATCAAATTGATTGAAACCTCTCCTTCTAAGCTGGCAATTGCAAGTATTGTTTGGGTAGAATTTGAAAATACAACCATTGGAAAAAAAACCTCGAAATGATATGAGAAATCTCTATAAGTCCCGTATATCTTCTTCGTGGACCCCAATAATTCCTGTGTCTAGGCAAATAATAATTGGAAAATTTAAATCTGCTGAATTAATGAGAACACAAATTCCATTACGACCATCAGCCGCCAAAACAGTACACAGGTCTCAAGGAGACACAATGGATAAGGTAGTTGTAGATTTTGATGGTAGGAAAATGCCCCATATTCATTATGTTGGTCTTAGTAGAGTTAAAACATTAGAAGGATTGCATATTGTAAACTTATGTGAAGAAAAGATACAAATTAGTACAGATGTAAAGGATGAAATGAAGTCGTTGAGAACAGAAAGAAAAATGAAAAGTGTAACAAGAGAACCACCCCCAGAAAATATGGAAAATGTTGTCATTATGCATCATAATGTCAGATCCCTGCAAAAGTATATTGAAGATGTAAAAGCCAATAAAACTTTGCTGAAAGCCTCCATTGTAATTTAACTGAAACAAGACTGAAAAAGAAAGATGCTGATATATACTGTATACCCGGATTCACATTGTTTAGAAATGATGCTTTCACAGAAAAGACTGAAGGTCACCATGGTATAGCTGTATATATCAGAACAGAAAAACGAAAATGATGAATGTAAGGTCTGTAAATTCATGTGGCATTAAAATTAGTGTAATTAGTTTATCAATTGATCACAATGGATGTACAAGAAACTTATTTATTTTAGGCCTGTATAAACCTCCAAAAATTTCTGTAGGTGACTTGGAAATAGCTATAAACAATTTATAATCTGAAATCAATGAAACTGAATTTATTGTCATTCTTGGTGACTGAATGTTAAGTTACATGGAATGCATCAATTTATTAAAGATCCAACAACAGATGCCGGTACAACTATAGATTTAATCTATAGTAATGTACCCGATGACTATATCGAAAATGGAACTCTTGAAAATTATTACTCTGATCATAAAATAATTTATTCTGTGATCAATTCCCTCCCACAAATTGCAAAATCAGATTCAGAATTGAAAAATGTAACTTTACATACAGAAAGAACGGAATCAGTTTCAACTTGTCAGATTGGTAAGAGTAAACTGGCAAATACCAGCGGCCAGAGGTATGTATTGGACGCCCCAAACCCCACTTTGGATCCAGGTAATATGGTAATTGAGAGAAGGGTTATCAGGGGTTTTGGTTATAATATTACAGAAACTGATTTAAAAACACTTGATGGAAGTAATTGGTTGAATGACCAAGTAGTCAACTTTTATTTGAAGATAATTGAAAGTAATGAGAATACTGTAAACACTGATGTGGTAGTCCTTGATACATTTGCATATGTGAGAATAGATGGAAACTTGATTAATGCTGTGGCATATTTTCTTCCCCAGAATCTTTTAATCCATGATAAGATTGTAATACCAATATTTCAAGATGGGCACTGGAGTCTGATTTTTGTGTTTGTAAGATCTAAAACAATAAAATATTATGACTCAATGGTACATTATACAAAAGGTAAGAAGATTATTGCGCAAATAAATTTATTTCTTCAAAGATTAGAAGGAAACAACCTACCAAATTGGAAAATGATATACGAAAAACAGGTAAGTTTACAGACCAATGGAAATGACTGCGGAGTATTTGTGTGTATGAATACTGAGCTGATACTTCAAGGAAGACCCTTAAAAGTTAGTAGAAGGCAGGTCCTCGACTATCGGGGAAAAAATGGATGAAAAGATCCGAAATTATAGATGAATGAAATTGAAATTAAAATGCCAGATTTATAATTGATAACTGTTAATTTCATTTACTTACCTTTTAGTTTTTCAAATCAGAAAATGGGAACTTGACAATAATCATGTCACTGAAACACAGAATTTTTTTTGTTTTTTGGAACTGCCCAATGATCCAGACAGGAATGGTCGGGGCTTGTTTTTCATTAGAATGAAATAATTTAATAAATAATATTGGTTATGTTGGTCATCTGGTTCAACTAATGTAGTTAGCTTATTAGTATGGACCACGATAGCAGGGGCATCTGGTTCAACTAATGTAGTTAGCTTATTATTAGTATGAACCATGAGAGCAGGGGCATCTTGTTCAACTAATGTAGTTAGCTTATTAATATGGACCATGTCGTCCATGATAGCAGGGGCATCTGGTTAAACTAATGTAAGCTTATAAATATGGACCATATTGATAATCTGGCTCGACCAGCGTAGTCAAGTTAATAGTGGACATGAGCATCTGTTTCAACTGATCAGTGTAATTTGTGTATATGTTTACTGTGCAACAAAAATTAGTGCATCTTTATGGTAGCGATAATATTTTTGGATATATATCCATCATACATCTATATACATGTGCACATGTATGTAATTTTCTATTAATATTAATTGCGTTCTTAATTATAGGCCTATAAGCCTACTATTTAGTTAAATTAATTCAACAAAAATGGAATTTTATATTTGATGTTTAATAGTGTAAACCACTGAGTAGCACCTTGATAATAGTGTAAACCCCTGAGTAGCACCTTGATATTTGAATTTTGCTTCATAACTTTTAATGGCCTTTACGGTTGTGCTAATATTTTTGGATATATATCTGTGTGAGTTTAAAACGGGAAGTATGATCAGATAATGCACTTATATAAACACAAATTAAACTAATATTAAAGAATAGACACCAACATGTATGTAAGTATAATCTTTGATTGGTATTAGTTAAAGATACATTTATGGGAGATTAGATAATGAGGTGGTAGTTCTCACTATAATAGTTAAAAACAAGATAATGTAAAGGGAGTTTGTTGAAAATTTAAGTCAAATTGATTCACTCCGAACCGAGAATTTAGTGATTGACTTTTGGGTCTAGCCTCTATCATCATTACTAAAGTCAGTATGATAAAAAACATAGTCTCGATTATCCATTTCTTGACTAAAGAAAGACCTGCAATAGGCAGATTTAGCTCTTGCATAATGTATGTTTAAACCAATGACTGTGTGTAATATTTGCTTGATAATGGCATAAAATTAATTTTCTAGTGTCCCCTTGTGATAAATCTTTAAGCTAGATTATCTAAAATCATACAATGAATAAACTAGCAATAATTTTGTCCTTTAAATTATTTATGGATAGCTCTCACTCAGATGTTTCCTTTGTTTGCTGAGCCTTTATTGTTGATATGATACCAGATTGTAGTGCGCAAAATATATTTGTTAAGACTCTTAATAAGTTACTCCTCTTAGCCTGGACTTATTATTGTAAAGAATTGTTTGTGTGATATGCTTGTTTCCAAAATATATAGCTACCTTTACATCAGCATGAACACAGTTGTTCATTTACTCCATATTCAATCTTATTTGGGGGAGTAAGATTGAAAATGCAGTAACGGAAGAAATCAATTCTTAACACTATATAAATTATTTGTCTGGCTTTGGAAGAAGAGTTACAGTCACTCATTACAATAATGACATTGTAAATCTCTTTGATTGTTTGCCGAATCAGGTATCCGCAAACAAAGAAAACGTGTGAGAGCTATCCATAAATAATTTAAAGGACAAAATTATTGCTGATTTTATGATTTTAGATAAATATTGACTAATCTAGCTTAGCCTGGACTTATTATTGTAAAGAATTGTTTGTGTGATATGCTTGTTTCCAAAATATATAGCTACCTTTACATCAGCATGAACACAGTTGTTCATTTACTCCATATTTAATCTTATTTGGGGGAGTAAGATTGAAAATGCAGTAACGGAAGAAATCAATTCTTAACACTATATAGATTATTTGTCTGGCTTTGGAAGAAGAGTTACAGACACTCATTACAATAATGACATTGTAAATCTCTTTGATTGTTTGCCGAATCAGGTATCCGCAAACAAAGAAAACGTGTGAGAGCTATCTATAAATAATTTAAAGGACAAAATTATTGTTGGTTTATTCATTGTATGATTTTAGATAAATATTGACTAATCTGGCTTAAGGATTTATCGCATGGGGACACCAGAAGATTAAGTGTATGCCATTATCAAGCAAATATTACACAGTCATTGGTTTAACTAATACCAATCAAGGATTATACTTATAGGTATCTATTCTTTAATATTAGTTCCAATGATGTTTTTAAGCATTATCTGATCATACTTCCTACATGTAACCAGTACAAGTTATCGTACCAACTGTGGTCACTAGCTTGACACAGATCGATCTATTTTCTGTAATACAGATTACTAACACAACTAATAATACTCAATAATATAACCTTTTGCGTCTTCATCATAGGGTTACAGAATGAACACTTTTACAGGGGGTAGCTAGAAGGTGTGATAGGAGGCTACCTTTTTCGGCGGGGGATTGAGGAGGGTGATCAAAAGGATGCATGTTTCAGCACAACTAATCATTAAAACCGAGGTCATAGGCTTACCGTGGATAATTTACAAAGGATGTCTATCAAGTTTATGACATACCATTTTTGATATCACAAATGGAAAGAATTTGTATTTTGATCAAAAGAATTATAATAAACAGACTCAAACCTATCTTAAAAATTTTGATTATTTCTGATAACTACTTAATGGGTTGGCACTATTCATCAATTTTTAGTGATTTGTAAATGCTCCCATTACCTATAAAACCATAAACATGCGCCAACTCTTGTGGACTGCTCGGCCGACTTACCTGTTGTGGGCGTATGTTTCGTTGCCTGGCAACCTATCTTTTCGAGTGTAGGCCCGCGCATGTGCGTCACAACTCTACTATCGTGCACACCAACTTGAAACTCACCGGGTTTCTGGCTTATGGTCCCAAGCACAATTCCAAACAAGAAATTTTAGGGTCCGACCCATGGGGGGCGAGCGGTGGCCATTTTCCCAGGGGTACATAAAGTAAAACAAAAAATAGAGATGGAACTAGGTGTTCGATTTTAATTTAAAGACAATTTTTGGATGCGCCGAGGTCGGAAATGGGGGGGTACCATGACTACCAAATTCCGGCTAGGAACTTTTCACGTTTTTACCTAGGTGCCCTGAAAATTTCAAGGCGATACCTACATTCCTTCAAGTCGTTTGTTCTTGGCACGGCTCCAGGTCAGCTGCCGTTCGTCAAATTACGGATTCTGTAAGGGGAAAAAATTGGAATTTCGCTACGACACTGGCACCGATAGTCCGAAAACCATGAAATTTGGACACGGTACGTCCATTACCACCCCGGACTCTGTGCTTTACTCCCATTTTGATCCGATTAAATAAAAAGAGTTTTAGCAAAAAAAAACAATTTTCGGAATTTAAATTTGGTTTTAATTAATTTTGAAATTGCAAATGCAAAGAGATCTTATCGCCTCTTCCGTATGTGATAGGTGTTAGTACTATACACATTATCCTTAAAAGACAATTTTTCGAAATGACCACAACACTAAAAACCGAAATCGCCTATTTTGACTTTTTTTGACTGCTGAGGCATCCTTCCGGTGGTCAAAATCTCTGGAATTTCCTGCGGTTGGCTGCGCCGCGATAATATTTATCACATATTAAAAGGAGAAAAATTGCGCGATATTATACTTACTGACATGGGAGTTACATTTTCTAAATCCTTGAAGGAATGCCTAAAAAACGTTCAGGACAGAATTTTGATTTCGGTCAACTAATGGTCTCCATTTGGAATTGAATATGAAGAACAGTGAAAAATCCACTTGAACAGACGTGAAAATAAACACAATAGGCCGTAATATGTTCAATGCGTCTCTTATTTCTGAAATTAATGCATTTCGGAATAGCTCGGGATCAAGTTCGATTTTTTTGGTGTTTGAAAATTTTCAAAATTTCATATTTCGCCTTTGTCCTTTTACGTGCCGACAAAGTTGTTTGCAGGACAATTTATGCCTTTAATTTTCAAAATTTACAAATTTAACCTAAATATTCAAACAGCTAAGGTCAATCTGATTCAAAAAATATTAGTTCCGTTCAAAGTTATTTCATTTATTTTTTTTATATTTCCCTGCCCCTTTTTAGTTCTTTCCCGCCATTTTCATTTAATGTCCTCATCCGTCCCGTTTTTAAACGGCTTGATCCATTTTTCTGAAACTTCTGGAACGGAAAGTCATTCCGATTACAGCAATCCAAGTTTCAGTTATTTCCCTTTAGTTTTCAGATTATTTTGTTGCCCGGGTGCAATGTTTCTCACTATATTTAGACTTGTAACTTCGCGACTTTTTCACCGTCGGATTTTGATAATTATTTTTTGTTGTTCTTTTTGCTTTTAAGATACTTGATATAATCCATGTCACGTGACGATGAATATGAAAGTTTTTATATCTGCACGTGACGATGAATATGAAAGCTTTCATATCTGCATGGGACAGTAGCAGATCTAGTTTGTAATTGTTGTAATTAGTTTTGATGACGAGGTTAAACTATTCAATGTTTTAAGATGTATTGTTAAAATGACAAATTATGAAATATAATATCCAAGCTAGTATTATACAAATAAACTGAAACTCATGAAGTTGGCATATATTAGTTCGATATGTTGAGATAAGTTGTGACCCAACTACACTTTCATACTTGAATAGATCACCATAGATTGGATAATTTGGACGCGACAAGTCGAAATAATTGTATTTTGTCGGCTTGTCGTGTTGTGAATAGTAACAAGTCAACAGAATTGACCCGGCAAGTCAACAAAATGAAGGCGACGATTGTCGGGTTATTTTGTTGTGTTTTCGGGTTGATTTTGTCGATTTGTCGCCTTCTTCATAGATGTTATTTGAATGGCCGCTAACAGCCACTATACAAAATAGTTCATAAACAGTTTCTTTTTTATTTAAACAATATTTTATTCACAGGATACCGAAACAAGCCAATGACTTATATAAATCGACTTAACAAATGCAAGATACATAAATGATATAAATATATATTTGGATCAATACATGTATATAGAGTGTTAAATTACATATATAATAAGATTACAGAAAGAATGTAATCACGTGTTAGCTAGCATCAGGACCAGGAAATGGTCGATACTCGATTGCTTATTTTAGGTCCATTTCACAAAATCTTGGGCGGCTAGCATAACCTGTAACCCATATGTGGATGGTGGATATATTGGTTTAAACAATATTTTATTTCGAGTATGACTATGACATGAGTATATACAATACTGATGTAATGGATTTGAAAACAAGCCGAAGCTTATATAAATTCATCTCCATGTAATTTATACATTTCAATACAATTAGTAATATGTACAAATTGCAAAAGTATAGCTTACATATTTACATAGACAAATAGATAAATAAAGAACTTAAACACACAGTTTAAGTTTCATTGTGAAAGGTCCACAAACTTCATTCATGTAAAAGGCAGGAGCAGATGCGCACGAAAATTGAACTCACCCAAAAACTAGTGATACTCGTTTTAAGTTTCATCTAAATCAAGTATTGTGACCTCTAGATGGTCCACAACCTGGGTATTATACATGCTTTTATTTTCGTAAAGAGGGGTGGCTATTTGGCGGTGAAATTTTGGTCCGATTTTGAGGGAATAATTATGGTTTAATGGTGATATATTTGAACATTTTTGAAAATAAGATACAAATTGTGACCTCTAGATGGCCCATAAACCAAAGACGTGATAATTCGTACAATCAGGGGGTAATAATCCAAAAAGTT
Organism: Patella vulgata; assembly: GCF_932274485.2. Taxonomy (NCBI): domain Eukaryota; kingdom Metazoa; phylum Mollusca; class Gastropoda; family Patellidae; genus Patella; species Patella vulgata. Next base: position 33,832,902 of record NC_065882.2, read on the forward strand.
ACGATCCAATACATGTATTAAAGCCACCGACAGATTTCGTCACGGTCACGAGAAGTAATCAGGCTAGGGCACGTGATTGTTGCCGAGGCTTAGGGTAAGGGCTAGATCTTGGGTTAGGGATGGCGCTATATCCGTTTACATCTCGTGACCGTGGCGAAATCTGTAGGTGGCCTTGATATTTAGATCTAACCGATGTATTACATGCGTTTAGGGGACCGACTATTTTGTGGGGCAGCTCGGTCCGATTTTCAGGAAATATATTTGAACGGCTTTCAAATCAGATAAAGATTGTAACCTGTACAAGCTAAAACCGCGATTTTTCGTACAACCAGGGGCTATAATCTAGGAAGTTACAATCCGATATGCGCGAATATGGAAAGGATGAAAATTGTGACCCCTAGAGTGTCCGTAAGTTAAAAACGTGATTTTTCGTACAATCAGAGGTCATAATCCATGAAGTTGTGGTCCGATTTATGCCAATATCGAAAGTAACAAAACCAAGATTTTTGGGAGATAGACCTATATTTCAAGTTTCGTCAATATCGGATAAAAATTGTGACCTGATATAGTTGAACGTTTTTTTACAATCAAATAAAAACTGTTACTTCTACAAGGTCCACAAACTAAAATGTGATAATTTGTACAAAGGGGGGTCATAATCCAGGAAGTGACGGTCCTATATGGGCCAATATCGAAAGGAGTTAAAAAAGAAATAAAATTTCACATCATTGCTGAGTAGTTTTATTAACCAGAAATCGCCCAAAAAGCATCTCCGACGATCTAGACCCCCAAGAACTTCCAGGGCCTAGACGGCCCCTGGACCCTCGTCTGTGTTTTTATGGTAAGGGAGTTAAAAAAGAAATAAAATTTCACATCATTGCTGAATAGTTTTATTAGCCAGAAATCCCCCAGAAAGCATCTCCGAGGATCTAGACCCCCAAGAGCTTCCGGGGCCTACGCGGCCCCTGGACCCTCGTCTGTAGCCCCCCCCCCACAAATCAAGAATTGCTTCCGCCGGCCCTGAATATAAACCTATTATTCATGCCTTTAATATTTTTGTAAATAAATTTCTTACAGACGGAAGATGAATTTATATAAGTTCCGACTTGTTTTCAGATCCCAAAATAACATGCTACCTTATCTCTGTTTATGTATTTTATTGAATAAATAGAAGTAAATGAAGACTAAAATTGTATACTGGGGACTGTAAGTACACACAAGAGTTATCTTCCTTTCTTACGACTACCGACAAAGCATACGTACAGATTTTGAAAAAAAAGCCAAAAATTTTAAACTTTTTGAAATTGAACGGTAAACAATCAAAAACGATATGAGATTATTGGGAGGTTTAAAAAGAGAAGATTTGGGTATATACACGAGTTATGTCCTTTCCATACGCCGACCAAACAAGCATGAATTGTTGGATTTTAACACAAGTAGACTGATTTTAAAGTAATTATGACATATTTAGCTAAAGGAATGGTAGTATATTAAAAAACGATATACATGATTGTGATATATGTGGAAATAATAGTGGTTTTGGGTAGATTTGTGTATTACACGAGCTATGTCCCTTGGTTACGTCCAAACTGGCTTAGAAATCACATTTTGAGGGGCATTTTGACACTAAAAAGTTGCGATTTTAAATTAAAAATGACAATTCGGCATAAAGAAAGGTATATTATCAAATATCAATACAAATTATTGTGATATGAAATGAAATAGTGGTGGATTTGGGTATATCGTGCTACCCGTCATTCTGCGAGGTGTTCAAGTACTTGGCATGATTACCTCAAATAAGTTGTTTATTTATGAAGGTATTTATTGTAATGATTGACTCTTTGATGGGTTTCTTAATCGACGAGTAATAATTAACTCTTTGTAATCGGCCGAAAGTAGATTGATTTATGATACCATAGTGGTCGGTTCATTGTTTTACCAATCAGTCTGATAATTAATTCTTTGTTTATCGGCCGAAAGTAGATTGATTTGTGATACCTTAGTGGCCGGTTCATTGTTTTACCAATCGGCTAGATTAAAGATCAATTGGCTAAAGCCGACAAAAAACAGCCGATTAAGATCCCTGGTTTGAACCCATTCCGAGAGCCCCGTCTGAAAATGGGCGACAGCTTGTCTATAGAGATTGACAGATTCCGACGTTTTTGGCGTCCCCGTAAAAGTTTCACAAAATTATCGCCCTGCCTCATGTACATTGCGAGGTTGACTTCTGGTGACGTGATTCAAATTAAATTACCTGGGAGGTGATTTACCGATTCCCGATTGTAGATAAAAATAAAAGATAAAATATATTTTATTAGCGTGTCACCATCTACGTGTATACAAAAGGTTTAAAATATTGATACATAGTTACATAAAAGTAGATGCCAGCCGATGACGACTTATGAGACACGATTAAAATTTTCACATTAATATAATCAATAAATTACATAAATAAGAATAAAAATAATACCAAATTATGAAGTTAAAATATCACATCACTAACAAGCTCTTTCTCAATTCAAACATCTTAAAAATACAAGAAGCAAAAAAGGGTAAAATCTGTTCATTTGTCATTTAAAATAAAAGCTTATGTTGGTTTGATACATGATTAAAATCAGGTTTATAATGACAGGCTTTGGCACATAGGTCGTATCTAATTTGTGAATATTTATCACAGTTAAAATTAAAGTGTTCTTCGTCCTCAACTTCTCCTCTATCACAGTAAATACAAATACTTTCCGATACATTTCGGTTTTTTTTTATATCTACCAGTCTCTATTCTCAATTGTAATGATCCACATCTTAGCATGGACAGTACTTTCCTATTTGATTTATTTCTAATTTTACACACATAATTTTCAGTGCCTATTTCGATTTTAAACAATCTATATGACCTTAATTTATTTCCATTTACTTTATTCTTGTCATTCCACAAATTCGAGTTCCACGTGTCCTTCGCTCTATCCCAGATTGAACACCATAGATTAGTTATATTACAAATATCTTCTTTATCTTGTAGAATGCCAAGTATATTACCTAGACTAAAAGTACGATAATCCCATGATTATTTCCGCTTTATTGACCATTTATGGACAGCTTTACACAAAGCATTGCTGGAATTAGACTTGATTCTATTCCACAATCTAAAGAGTTCTATTTTAATTATGTCGTCCGCTTGGAGCCAGCCCATATCGCCCCTTGCGGCTATATTACTACTTCTTTTACTTAATCGAATAAAAAATTTACATGCATTGATATGTAAATTATTAATACATGTATGTACATTAATGCCCCAAATTCCTGATGCATAAGTAAATATAGGCCTTACAAGAGAGTCGTATAAATGTGTATATACCTCATAACTAAATCCTCCACATTTTATAAACTTTGTTTTAATTACCCCAAGAGCTCGATTAGCAGACTTAGCCAATTCTTTTGCACTGAAAGCATAATCACAATATTCATTTAACCACACACCCAAATATTTGTAATGACTACAGTAATCCAACATAATATCACCGCATGTAAAGATAGCATTACTCTTGCTGATGCCAGGGTTTCTAAAATGAATAACGTTCGTCTTAGCTTGATTGATTAGAATTCTCCATTTACTACACCAAATATTGAGAACATCTAAATGTTTTTGTAGCTTTATTTCATCAGGAGCTAATAGAACAATGTCATCGGCATAGAGTAATGCTGATATCATAGTATCGTCAATATTAATACCACAATTTGCATCATTTAGAACATTAACCAAATCGTTGACATATATTGAGAACAAAGTAGGTGAAAGAACGCAGCCTTGTTTGACGCCTTGTGAAATTGAAAACCATTCAGTCCTGTGATTATTCACTCTGACTGAGCACGTAACGTCTTCGTACAAGGAAGATATACTTTTCAGAAATTTACCGGAGACCCCCGCTGACGATAATTTATACATGAGACATTCTCTGTTAACGGAATCAAAAGCGCGTCTAGCATCAACAAAGCAAGCAAAAGTTGCCTTTTTGGCACTATTACAGTTCTTTATGATATTTTTTAATACATATATATGATCCACACAATTTCGTCCTTTGCGAAAACCATTTTGTTCTTCTGCTAAAATGTCATTATTTTCTAACCAAGTAGAAAGCCTGTTATTCAGTACCTCAGCATATACTTTACAAGTAATTGCTATCAGTGTTATGCCCCTGTAAGACAATGGGTCCCACCTGCTCCCCCCATCTGACTTTGGAATGGGTTTAATAATCCCCTGTAACCACGGACCCGGGACAACTGAGTTATGGAAACAGCACTGTATGATTTGATATAAAAGCTTAACACAAGTATCATTTCTTATGAACTCACTACATATTAAGTCCACACGAGGTGATTTACCCAACTAAGTCTTGAAAACGGCATTGCGCACTTCCTGAAATGTTATGTCACAACTTAAAGAATCACAGTTTAGGTTCGAAAATGCTGCCCCCTCGAGTTTTATTTTATCCAAATGAGAGTCATCCCAATTATCAGACATTTCGCAATTTAACATTGTTTTACGTTCATTCGCTATTCCTATGTTGCCAATTTGTTTCCACAAGATACGTTTGTTGGGTCTATCAAATAGATTCAGAAGTCTATTTTGTTCAAATTCATGATGCTTGCGTTTACATTTTCTATTTGTCCTATCAAATAGATTCCTTGCTTCACAAAATTCATGTTGCAGCTTACGTTTGGATATTGGCACCTTCTTCTTTAATTCATATTTGATCAGGTCTAAGAATTTAGAGTTAGCTCTATTTACATCACCAGTGGTAATGATATCATTTTCCAGGTCTTTTATCTTTTGAACGATCTCTCCAGAGTATTGCATAAAATCTTGAGGAATTTTACGGGTATTATATCTAGCTAGGAGTGTGTATGGAGTCCGTGATAGGAACATAGTTTTCGGTAATCTTTTCAATACACGTATTCCAAACTATAGGTCCATGATCTGGTATAGATTTTTCAACTTGTAATCCATTTGAGTTTATTAAATCGGACATTAAATATACCCCACATGACGTGGAGTTCAACAGCTGCTCATGGGGTGTAACCACATAATCTACTACTGATTTACCACGTTTTGAAATACAAGTAAAGTTATTGGATCCTCCATCACCATACACTCTTCCATTTAGCATACATAGGTTGCAACAGGTTAGGAAATCTATCAGTTTTTCGCCATGAATATTGGAGATGGGGTCTAGTGCCTCCCTGACTGGAATATCATCCACTCCAGCAATGAAGTCTTGCTCGTCACCACACCTGGCGTCGAAGTCTCCGGAAATAAAACAAAGTTCCCTCATTTTGATAGCAGTACACTTGCTGAAGTGGATCATTAAAGAATTCACCAGCATCTCTACACCTAGACGAATCTTCTGGCTTCAAATAGCAAACACATAAGCACAAGTTATTTTCTTTTGAAGATTTATGAACTAACTTTAGCCACAAAATATCCTCTTTTGTATTATCCAAAATATCCACATTATATGTACCGAAAAGTTTATCCCTAATTAAAAACCCAACTCAACCAGAGCCTCTCTTAGCATATTTATGAACGTATTTCCTATTAACACCGAACCACGTAAAACCCGGCACATCAACAGATTCATCGTACTTTAAAAAAAAGTTTCACAAACAGACAATATACCAACATCTAAAAAATTGAGAACACTTTCACGGATTAAATAATTTTCAGATGACTTGTCACGTGACCAGCCATTTACGTTCCATGTGCCAAGCCTGACGTATTCCTATCTCCTATCTGCCACATTTCTCTGGATTCTGCCACCAGCAACTCTGAAGCATCGTTCTTTGCCGACTATTTTCAAAATGTTTCTCAGATTGTAGTCATTATTTCTTTCGGTTCTAGAAACATCATTTTCCACATACACTCGATAATAATGTTCACTTCTCTTGAGACACGATTTCACCTTCATAATCCTTTTTTTCTGTTCACTGTTTAACACCTTCGCAATCATAGGAGATATTTTATTGTCACCACGAATGGTCAAGCGTTTCGCTTCAGTAACTTCAATGTCACGTAGACCAAGTTAACAAATCCTCAACTGTATTCACTGTTAACTCTTCATCATTCAATTCAGCGACACTGGGTAGTAGATTTTTAATCACAATGTTCAACTTGCGCTTTTCGCTGTCGTTCTGCTGTATTTGTTCTGTATTTTGGTTAATATTCTGTATTTCTTTTCTGAAATCATCTTTTAAGACTGTTACTCCCTTCCTTATTTCTTCCTTCACAGCTTTATGAATTTTATCGTCTAATGATTTTGTAAACTTTTCTACTAATTTATTCTCTAAACTATCCTCTAAATTATCAATTCGTTTGTTCAGTTTATTGAAAGAATCTATCATGCTATCCATAAATGTTTTAAAATCAGAACTAGAAATTCCCCACTTATCACTACTATTTTCCTCTGCACTTCTGCTTTTCTTTCTATTTCTCAATTTCACAGCATCGTCATCACCAGTACTATAAATATCCTCTTCATTATTATCTGACCTTTCACGTTTTCTTTCTTGGGAGATAGATACTTTTTCAAGGGCGCCATTTTGACTAATCATTACTTCCCTGACAAAAACATCTGCAGATTCCTCGTTAAGCGGTTCTTGTTCCATTATGTTCGACGATCTTTCTATATTAATCTAGATATGGTTTAAAACTTTATAACAAAGTTGCTTTATCACTATAAAATATCCTAGGACAAAGACACGCTTGATTGAGCAGAGGTCCACAACACACGTCCACAACGCGGTATACTAAAGTATAAGGACGTCAGACAAGGATGCTTGGAGAAATTTATGTACAAAGACTGTCTTTCCAACACCTGTTGGACAGCTCACTAACACGGTAAAGAGGTATTTGAACACCATCTCCATCTTGCACTGTCTCCCCACACTTTTTCCCCATACTCTTTTCCCCCGCCTTTTACACCTTTGTGCCCGCAGACCAACAGACATGGAGTGAAATAAGAACAATGTTTATATGACAATAAAATACAAAATACAAATGCATGGTATACAATACAAAGAAAAAAATGCAAGGCATACAATACAAAAGAAACAGAAAAAAGAATGCACAATGTTAATTTGGACTGTTTTTCAGGATCTGTTCTGTCATCCAGGGTATGTTTCTCAGGACGCGCAGAATCCAAATGTTTCTGCATCATATCAGAGGTTGGCAAACGTTATCCATTAGCTCATATCGAAAGATGGGGGATACGACAAGACTTCGATCATATCTCTCCGACCCGCATATTGGATGAGTGCTCGGGTCAACCTTTCTACGTCCTTCTCTGCCAGCAAGAGACATTGGGCAGTCGGCTTTATGGCTTCACTGTTCATCGTTAGAATAGAAGAAGTTGGTGGTATGGAAGCTTTGTCGGTCATTTTCTTTTTCTCCTTGTATCAACTGTAGAGTTCGAACACTTCTCCAAATCAGTACCAGTATCGCTGACTACTGGCGTTGTCTCTGGGCAATGGGTATATCAATGTTGTTGCCGAACATGTGACTGGCAACGGCTTCACAGTTGTCTTCGGTTTGGATTTCTTCTTGGCACTCGGACAGGCCGTGTCTGAGCTGTTCACAGTTGAGGCACTTATGGTGTCTTTTCTTCCTTCGTCGTTCTTCGCTTTTTGGGCTTCGGTTCATTGGCCACACGGGGGTGCCCAATATCCTGTCTCTCCACAGAGGAAACAAATTGCGTAGGAGCCATAAGCTGGTCTGTCTTATCTTGGCTGTGGTTTTCGTTGCCGTTGTTGGGAACGAGCTGGGCAGTCTATCTACCATAGTCCGACATTGTTGCAGAAGAAACAATCTTGACTCACCACGAGAGAGCAGAATGAAAATTTCAATCTGCCACTTTGCGTCTTATAGTCCTTTGGTCGTGACGTCATACTCTCTTTTGATGGTCCTTTCTAATTGTGCAATAACAAACATAACAGACATAAAACAAGCTGGTGGTGACTGTACACTAGCGTTTTGATTGGTTCTTTCTATTTCTTTTGATTATGCAATCGGTATTGTGCAATAACAAACATACACAGACATAAAACTAACAAGACTGGTTCATAACATTTAGTCTATGATTTCCAGGCTGTCCACATACTTTTGCACGTCTTTCCAATGAATGACGGCTCCACTCACGCGATAGGCCTATAACAATGCCATTGGGTCAGCTCGCTTACTGTGTCTATGTCACCACTGTCAGAACACGGTAAAGGTTTGCATGTGTGCGTTGTTAGGATGGTCCATCCTGGCTTGACTACTCCGCGCTTCACTGATACCCACATGTCTGCCAATAAATTTCCAACCTTCTCCCAGCTTATGAGACATGTTTCTTTTTCTTTGGTAACTCTTCCATCCATCGTCGTATGGGGTCCTCTTTGTCTTTGCGTTCGATGAACTCGTATTTGCATTTTATCAAGACCCATACACCCTGTAACGACCTTCCAGTACTTTCTCGATTCTTCATCGACGTCTTCGTACCGCCGTAGTTCGTCTAACCACTTCTGGACTCGATCCCGTGGTTTGTCCATTATACTGCCTAGCACGTTATCGATATCTTGTAGTTTGAGCTCATGGTGCGGGATGGGTCGTAGGGATGTTGATGTCGAACGTCTTGGACGGGGCCTTGACTTGTGCTACTTGTACCAGTCTTGAAATTTCTCTCGTTCCGACACACTCATATCATCCTGGTCATAATGGGTGTCTGGGGGGATAGGTGCCCACGTAATCTTCATTTTCCAGTCTGTTGAAGTGGTGAGGAAAATAGCCCTTCTTGCAGACCGAAGGTTTTCAGCATTCATTATAACTTCGGGTTGTGCCAGGCAATGTTTGTGCACATCTGTAAAATCAGCAGTCCATCATAAACCATGAATTTGTGATCCACGGCAATCATAAAACTCTTCGTGGTTGTCGTTTTTCCTACTTCCTACCACCCTACCGTGAGCTCACAGGTTTTTTTTATCGTTGATACAAAAGTGATAGCACGTCTGCAGGATACATAAATTGTGGACGTGTTCACTGGAATCTTGCTGGCATTCAAAGTCGAAGAAGACAAGTGGGTCAGCGTTTTCTTCTGTTGTTTGTCGATATGTGCCTTCCTATCCCCATTCATTTCGATGGGTGATTTTAGCGGTTGAATGTAACAAAACTGCTTTTCGGCTTCGATGACGTCCAGCATTTCTTCCAGCGGCGACACACACTACATTTGGTACTGGAACGGGTGACAAGGTGATTGTCGAAACACTGGCGGCTGACGAACACTCGATGACATCGGTAACTAGTCTGTGTGTTGGGAAAGGGTGGACCAGATGTCTTGCATCCGTGGCACACGTTTCAGCACCCACGCAGGGTTGCCTGGTTCCATCGACGGCATCGACAAGGGCTTCCGTCTGTCTGGTCTGCAACGATTGAGGTCCTGTCCTGTGTAATCTTATCCTTTCTCTTTCCCATTCGGGCATGTCCTGTTTCTAAGCATAGTGACGGGCGACGACAATGGCTCGCTGATAACACCATTTGTCAGCATTCTTGATGGTGACTAAACATCATTGTTATACCGCTGCCATCAGGAAGGGAAATGTGACAGATGCCCATGTACATGTGTTGATCCATACGATCGCATATGTAGTATGTACTTGTGGAATACATTTTCCATACGCCCTTCTATGTGATGTCACATCATACCATACCCTTTCCTCAAGTGGATTCGTCCTTACGGCTTTAAAACAACACACCATTCGTCTCTCATTGTCAGAATGGCAGACGACGCTCCAATCCTACACATAACAAAAACCGCAATGCGAACACTCTCGAGTACCTCAGCAGTAATACTCTGGCAGTGATTATCCCTGACACTATTTTCGTCTTACCTGATTTGGTGTTGAAAACGCCACACCGGAAAAGACCTCGGCTCGAGTTAAGTGGAAGAAATTAGACACAATCGACATAAAGTGCGTCGAACCCTCGAGTTCTATGATGAGAGGACAACAGCCCTTTTCAGGGCCCCAAATTTAAATGCATAAAAGAGTTTTTTCCCTGCCCCTTTCCTCGCACCCGGAAATTTTAATTGTATATATCTGATTTTCCCATTCATGTTTTAAATATATATACATAAAGTTTATATTTATTTTTATTTGATATTAATTTACTGTGATATTTGTTTTTATTTATGTATATATAATATTGTGATTATTTGTATCTAGTTTGTCTCAAGAAACCCCACCATATGTTTGGCGCAATATATCACGGTTGAAGCTAACGTGCCATAAAACCATATTTCATTCATTCATTCATTCATCCCACAGTGTCAAGGTCAATGCGTAACGCTTACTACTGCTGCTGTATCTAACTTTGCTTATAGAATCATGACATTTGGGCATACGCCTACTCTTATATCGAATTCCAACTGCCAAGGGATTTTTTTTACATGACATCAATGTGTACACGAGACCTTGGTCTTGGTTTTGCGTGCCATCGGAATGACTAGACAGCTGTCCTTATCAGACCCTCCATCCTGCACCACTGACAAGGGGTAACCATGCCGGAATTAATTAATTAAAGGTGTATTAGAAGTTACTGTCTGAATTATTTTTGTTTTAAATATACCGGTTACTAACTTTCAATATTGGTGCATAACTGACCGTAATTTTCTGGATTATGGCCCCTGATTGTACGATTTTAATGTTAAAAGCTGTCTTATTATAGTAATTGGTAAATTTACTTTACTGTATTTTGATTTTAGGTATTGGTGGAAGTCTTGGATCTGGTAATTTAGGTTCAACATCAAACACGTGTTTATCGGGTCGTTACAGAGCTGCAGTAGAAAGTGTTTTAGCATTAAGATTAATGGATCTGCATGTACAGAAGCTTCAAACAGAAGATTTACTGACAGTCTTTACAGAAGTAGAAATGCCATCTGTTATCACTCTTGCCAAAATGGAACTCAATGGTTTTGGTAAAATTTATTTCCTCTACATCTCATGCCTGAAAATAAGCAGCACAAAATTATGCCTTGTCAGGCACAAATCCAGTTGTGTCCGTCACCGAATTTTTAGGCGTATCAGTAAACCATGTACATTCCAAAATTCATAGATTGTGGACACAATATTTATCTCATTTTGCCAAAATTTTAGATATATATTTATATCCCAAAGATCTTGTTTCGATATCGGCATGTGTCGAGTGGACGTTAAACCCCATTTCTCTCTATCTCTTTTTAGCTTATTCTCTATCCATCTGTTGTAAAATGTGGGCGTATCCTGCCTGGCAGCCGCTGTTTTTTTTCCTGCCACTTATCAGCGTGACTCGCATGTAGGTACCCAAAAAACATTATCGCCAAAACCAAATATCTATCGTGTGCTCGAGCCAGCCACATAACCATAATCCTTTGCACGTGGTGTCTGGGTCAAACGAGTTGTGTAGACAGCATAGCAACGATCAGAGTTTGTATACATTTTTAGGGGTTTTAAAACTAGATTGTATCCGTTCAAAATATTGGTCATATTTGTAAACTAGAGATTCTCCGTTTTACAACTATGCCAATTATTATGCAAGAGGAATGACCGTTCGTTCCGCTGCAAACGAAGACAAATAACTAATTTCGCTGAGAATTTTAAGAAATGGGACAGATTTAAGAAGACAGTATTCTTACAAAACATCCAAATAAAGGTGTTATAAAATCTTTTGTGGCTGGTTTGATATTTTGTGTTGATAGGTAGTACATGTATATTTATAGACTCATTTTTGTGAAAATCTGAATTTCAATCAAAATCAATATTTTCACCTATTTTGTCTCTAGTTCAAAATTAGATTTTGCGCATTCCGACTCATTTTGACATACCGGGTCACGTGTTTATATCCTAAAGATTTCGGCTGCTTTCGATATTTGTGCGTATCGACACGTTACTTCTGGATTATTTTTTCGGATTGTGTGAAAAAAACAAGTTTTTAGCTTGTGGGCCATGGCACAATTTTTTGTTTATTTTAAAAACTATTCAAATATATCACCGTTACACCCAAATGACGGTTGATTTCGAATTCAGTGTAACACCAACAGAATACGCAGAGCGGTGGAGAATATGTATGAAAGAGGCTTATGAATTAGCGACGAGAAAAGCTCAGAAAAAAGACGAAATACTTTGATAAAAAGGTTAGGAGTTAAGAACATTTTCCAGGTGCTGCTTCGGGATGTAAATGAATGTGGCGGACCTGGAAAACTTCGATCCCACCGAGATAAATTTTTGTGTGTGGATTTTTATCATAGTATGTAATTTTGTAGCCTTCTTCTACATACATACACCTGTAACTATATTCTATATTCTTTTTTTACCCTTCAGTATTTTCCACTATTAATTATTTTAGGAAAAGAAAAGTTCAGTTATAGATAAGCAAATTTTCTTCATAGTCTGTAAGTTTAGAATGAATGAATGAAATGTTGTTTAATAGCACGTCAGCTCAAATCGGGCTATATTGCGCTAAACAAATGGTGAGGTTTCTCGAAACAAACTAGAAAAAAATAATCACAATATTATATATACATAAATAAAAACAAATATCACAGTAAATATCAAATGAAAATAAATATAAACTTTATGTATATATATTTAAAACATGAATGGGAAAATCAGATATATACAATTAAAATTTCTGATAAAAATTTGTCTCCTTTAAAAAATCTAACGCTTTACAATATAGACCCGGTTGGGCAAACAACTGATGAAGTGAATGGCAACGGTAATGCTGTAATCTTGTATCTTTGAGATGCTTGCACTCAATCAGAATGTGCTTAACTGTCAAAGGAACATGATAGTGTTCACATTCTGGCTGAGGCTCTCGCTTTAAGATGAAAATATGCGTTAAAAAAGTATGACCAATGCGAGAGCTACACAAAACAACTTCATCTCTCCTGTTTGTTCTATAGAAGGTTGGCCATTCTCCAAGGAGAGGCTTTATGTGATGAAGTTTGTTTGTGCCTGCAAGATCCCAAGACCGTTGCCAGCGGTCATAAATAAAATTGTTTATACAGGATTTAAAATCCGTGTATGGCGTTAAAAATTCGGATAAGGGAAACTCTAAGGCAGACTTGGCAGCCAAATCTGCTTGATCATTCCCTTTTTTATCCATGTGACTTGGGAGCCAGCAAAGGACAATGTCCTTGCTGATGAACTCGTTTCATAGTAACAGACGATAAATGTCTTCTACTAATGGGTGTTGAAGCAGTTTATTATTTATTGCTTGTAGTGATGACCATTATATATTTTAAATCAGATGTTGATTGAATGAACTCCAAAGCCTGAAGAATGGCCTGGAGTTCAGCTGTAGAGATGGAAGCAGCAGGTAGAAGGCGACAGAAATGGTCTCAGATGGTGTCACGGTAGCCGAAGCTACCCAATCACCATCTTTCGAACAGTGAGGAAATTTTAAAAATTGAGTTATTGTTATTTTCACATTCTCCAACTCATTACCTTCAATTTAATGTATAGTTTGTTTGAAACGGGCAAAAAAAGATTCTCCGCTTTACAACGATGGCAATTATTATGCAAGAGGAATGACCGGTCGTCCTTTAGCGAGCAAAGGAAAATAACTAATTTCGCTGAGAATTTAAAGAAATAGGACAGATTTAAGAATACGTTACTCTTACAAAACGCTCAAATAAAGTTGTTCTAAAATCTTTGATTGCTATTTTGATATTTTGTGTCGATAGATAGTATATCGACTCATTTTTGTGAAAATCTCAATTTCGATCAAAATCAATATTTTCACTTATTTTGTCTCTAGTCCAAAATTAGATTTTGCATATTCCGATTAACTTTGATATACGCGGTCACATATTTAGACCTAAGCTCGCAAAAGAGAGACTGAAAAACCGTAGAGCTAGTATCCTTCTTTTTATGTTGCGTAAGATCGAAATCGACCTTTGGTGGAGATATAGCCCACGACGGAATCCTAAAGAAAGGGGTATTCGCAATACTGCCAATATCTAACCTGATTGACCCAAACCGCCGCTCTGTAGAATGTACTCGGGACACAAAGGTGAATTAGCTGAGTATAAAAAACAACAAAACATTGAAATTGAGAAATGTACACTCTACAGAGCTAAAACGACCAAAGCCGATTGATCAGAGTGGGCCACTCTGACCTCCCGTCTAGGTGAACGGGCTCGCAAGCCTAATCCCCACTCAATTACGAGGATTCCACTCTCCACTGACACAGGTCGCAACGCACGGCAAACATGTTGCCTCATTACAGGGATCCTTTTAGTCAACTCTTAGGACACGCAGGACATACGAAGGGTATATTCTTATCACCTGTAAGTTTAGAACATGTATATATATACACAAATATTCCATTTTCTTTTTACTATTCAGTATTTTAGAGAAAAAATGTTGAGCTATATAGAACAGTTATTTTATGTACATAATATGATCTTCATAGTCCGTAATTCTAGAGCCTGTATATATAAAAGGATTTACATATACACACACACACATATATACACAAATATTCCATTTTCTTTTTACTATTCTGTATTTTAGAGAAAAAAGGTTGAGCTATATAGAACAGTTATTTTATGTGGTCTTACATAATATGATCTTCATAGTCCGTAATTCTAGAGCCTGTATATATAAAAGGATTTACATTAAATGCCCAGTTGTATTTTTTCTAGTAATTTTAGAAAAATCCAAAGATATAATTCTGTAATTATAGAATCTCTATATTGTTTGATAAAAACCTTTAATTGCACTGGCCTATATCCTATTTTCTTCTTAAAAAAAAACTACTTATGTTATAGGCCTACATGTATATTATATCCTTTCATAAAATACTACTTATATTAATAATTATTAAAGGTACAAATTTTTCTTTTTTATACACCCACATTTTCATGTGGACGTATATTGTCGTCGCACCTGTCCGCCCGTCCGTCCGTCCACAATTGTTTGTGAACAGTCTACAGGTCACAATTTTAGCTTGTGGACCCTATAGAGGTCATAATTTTTATCCGATTTAAAAAAAACCGTATTATTATATCACCGTTGAACCCTAAGGAACGCTGAGTTCGAATTTCGTGATAATCGGCCCAAAACTGACAGACAAAATGGCTGCCGTTCGTTCTCAAATAGCGTAAAAATATGGTATATCAAGGTTGTGGACCCAAAAGAGGTCACAATTTTTATCCGATTTTGTTGAAACTTTAAATGTAAGTTTATAATCCAAAGATCTTGGTTCCTGTCGATATTCGCGCATATCGGGCCGTAACTTCCTGAATTATGGCCCCTGATCGTACGGAAAATTGCGTTTTTAGCTTGTGGACCCTATAGAGGTCATTATTTTTATCCAATTTAAAAAAAACGTATTATTATATCACCGTTACACCCTAAGGGACGGCAGAGGTCGAATTTTGTGACAATCTGTCCAAAACTGACAGACAAAATGGCCGCCCCTCGTTCTCAAATAGCGTAAAAATATGGTATATCAAGGTTGTGGACCCTATAAAGGTCACAATTTTTATCCAATTTTGTTGAAACTTCAAATGTAAGTTTATAACCCAAAGATATTGGTTCCTTTCGATATTTGCGCATATCGAATTGTAATTTCCTGAATTATGGCTCTTGATTGTAGGAAAAATCACTTTCTTTTGATTACATTATATAACTATATTTTACAATCCTACAATTTAAAATTCTCTGTTTTCAAAAAACAGTCCAAATTTATTCTTTAAAAAAATATATAGGCCTTACAACATTTTCTTCTATTACTTTTCTGTATTTTCACAGTTAAATTTTAGAGGAAAAAACTCAACATGTGTTGTCCAGTTAGTTTTTATACGCCCACATTGACATGTGATCATATATTGTCGGGGGGGGGGGGGTTAGATGGCCGAATGGTAAGCACGTGCGTGCTGTATCATAAAGCCTGTCATTGAGTCAGCTGGCGTGGTTTCGAATCCCCGGTTGTACGTGACAAGGAATAGGGTCGCCTGTCCAACCTCGTGGGTTTTCTCCGGGTCCTCCGGTTTCCTCCCACTGCTAAAGACCCCTACGCGCAAGTGAATTATTGAAATAAAATTAAACCATATGTTAGTCCCGAAATGACCTAGTTTGTGTCGAGTGGACGTTAAACCCCATTTCTCTCTCTCTCATATATTGTCGATGCCCCGGTCCGTCGGTCAGGTGTCCACAATTGCTACAATTTAAAATTCTCTGTTTTCAAAAAACAGTCCAAATTTATTCTTTATAGGCCTTACAACTGATTTGTCTGTCACACTTTTTGGGACACAATAACTCTCCTTCTAATTGAGCTAGAATGTTCAAACTTGGTGTGGGTGTTTATTAGGTCAATGCCTTGATGGAGTTTGAAGATGAGCATTGTCTGCTTAGGGTAAGCAGAGATAAGCAATGTGATTGGTTGATGCTTTGGGACACAATAACTTCTGTTCTAATTAAGTGAGTGTTGAGACTTGGTGTATAGTTTCATTACATCAATACCTTGACTAAGTTCGATAATGAACATTTTCTGCTCAGGGTAAGCAGAGCGATAAGCAATTTGATTGGCCGAGGCTTTGGAACACAATAACTCTCCTAATTGAGCAAGATTATTCAATCTCGGTGTAGGTGTTTATTATATTAGGTCAATGCCTTGATGGAGTTTGAGTATAGATTCATTATATAATTACCTTGACTAAGTTTGATGATGAGACTTTTCTGCTTAGGCGAAGAGTGATAAGCAATTTGAATGGTCAAGACTCTGCTTTTAATGGAGGAAGAATGTTTAATCTTGATGTAGAAGTTCATTAGGTGAAGGGGGTTGATGGCCGAATGGTTAGCGCAAGCGCGCTGTATCATAAGGACTGTATCATAGAGGGGGGGGGGGTGGATGGCCGAATGGTTAGCACGCGCGCTGTATCATACGGTCTGTCATTTAGTCAACTGTCGGGGTTTCGATTCCCCGGTTGTACGTGGCAAGGAGTAGGGTCGCCTGTCCAACCTCGTGGGTTTTCTCCGGGCCCTCCGGTTTCCTCCCACTGCTACGCGCAAGCGAATTATTGAAATGAAATTGAACCATGTGTTAGTCCCGAAATGACCTAGTTTGTGTCGAGTGGACGTTAAACCCCATCTCTCTCTCTCTCTCTCTCTCTCTCTCTGATAGAGAGTGATGAAACCTAGTGTATAGTTGATAATCAGTTTGATTGTTTGATACTTTTGAAAAAAATAAATGTGCTATTAATTAATATGTGTCATCTACATGTATTTATTTTGGGATTTCGGCGGGGACATCAGCCTCACTGTTGGATTGTTAACTAAGATATGCACAACTTCGCCCCTAGACCTAGATTTATATATGTTAAATGCACAAATCACAACTTATTTGTGACGCTGTGTCGTTCCTTTTTAACGCACCATTGCCAAGATTTTCACCCATAACGATAATTAATTCACCTTTCAGCCAATTTTTCACCCCTGTTTTAGCAATGAAAATATCAGTTTTCAGCTATTTCTATATCTAAGTAAATGACACCGAAAACCTATAGTTTAATATATTGCACAGCTTTTTGGGGACTTTGTGAGTTTCCCCCAAAAATGAGCCCCATTGTGAATTTGCCCCCCCCCCCCTTAGTGGAATTAGCCATCTTTTTTAGGGGGAGTACCCAAGTTCATTTGATTCAGCGGGTCAAATTCTGATAGAAATCACCTTCATACCTCGGTCCAAAAGAATCTGTCCCGAATTTTACCCCACTAAATTAAACGACCATCTTGAATATTTTAATTTACCCAAGGATGTCAAGTTGGCATCATCCGGATTCTGAAATGACACATATTGAAGATATATAATACACTAAAAACTATATTTCAATATCTTACACACCTTTTTAGGGAACTTTATACGTTTCCTGCCAAAATAAGCCCCCCCATTTTGAATTTGGCCCCCTAGCAGAATTGGCCATCACATTTAGGAGGAATACCCAAGCTAGTTGGATTCAGTGGGTCGTATTCTTATAAAACCCATCTTCAAACCGAGGTCCAAGAGCATCTGTCACATATTTTACCCCACTAAATAACCAGAAAATGCCCCATGGCGGCCATCTTGAATATTTTAATTTCCCCAAGGGTGGCATCATCCGGATTCTGAATCTACACATATTGAAGATATATAATCCACCCAAAAAACATTAGGCGGACTATATTTCCAGGTTTGTCGACCTGCTTCCAGACTAAAACAGTAAAACTTTGTTTTCGAGTTACAGCTGAAGACCTACTTATTTCAGGAATTCTACGAGAATTAGACTTTCTGTGACATGGCAAGGTTTGGGGGCGTTTGGAAAAGTGGACAACGAAAAATTAATGAAACATTTTTTTTTATTTCGCTGGAACAATAATAGTTTATCCTATCATTTTGTAAGATGTGGGGAAAATATATTCTACAAAATATTATTCTGTGGTGTTTTTCACCACAAGAGTTCCACAAGATATTGGACTTACAAGAAAAATCTTTTTTTTTTTTACAAAAATTCTTTTCAGACCTCCCTATGTGCCCGTGTTGTACCACATTCCACAAGATTTTCGACTTAGAATAATTTTGATAGAGTTTTGGGTCTGTGGTGTTTTTTACCACAAGAGTTCTTCTCAGACCCCCTATGTGCCTGTCCTGTGTGGTACCACATTCCACAAAATTTTCGACTTAGAATAATTTTGATAGGCATATAGGGAGGTCTGAGAAGAATTTTTGAAAAAATTTATATTTTTAATATGTCCAATATCTTGTGGAACTCTTTTCTCATTGCGCTTTGAGCATGCATTTGGATGGATTTGGTCGTAAAACAAAGAAGCATAATGATTTTCAGTCATTTCCGATAGAGCTATGGCCCTTGATCACATCTATTTTAATATTTGTATGTTTAAAAGTTCATGATATTTATTTTTATACCTCCACATTCATAAGTTATGCCCATTTTCTTTTTGTGTGTCTGTGTGTCACTTACAGCCCACAGTTCTTAATCGATCGTCTTGAATTTTTTTTTTTATTCTTATTCCTTATACCCTAAGGCTGACCTCTATTATTTTTTGCGCATGCCTGACCCCCTGGGACAGAGCCACGCCCAATGTTTGTGTGTCTTGTGTTTCACCTACAGGCCGCAATTCTTAACAGATCCATTTGAAACTTTGCATACATATTCCTTATACCCGAAGGATGACCCCTATTTTTTTTGGGTGAATGCCCAACCCCCAGGGGCAGATTCATAACCATACATGTCACAATTCTTATCCGATTTTGACGAAACTTGAAATATAGGTTTATCTCCAAACGATCTTGGTTGCTTTCGACAGTGGAATGTATTGGATCGAAACTTCATGGGTTATGGCCCCTGATTGTACGAAAAATCACATTTTTAGCTTGTGAACCCTATAGAGGTCACAATTTTAAACCGATTTTGATGAAACTTGAAATGCATGTTTATAACCCAAGGATCTTGCTTCCTTTCCATATTTGCGCATATCGGATTGTAACTTCCTGAATTATGGCCCCTGATTGTACGGAAAATCGCTTATTTTTTAGCTTGTGGTCCCTCTGGAGGTTACAATTATTATCCAATTTAAAAAAAAACCCTTTGATTATATCACTATTACACCGTAATGAAGGTTGAGTTCTAATTGTCGGACAAAATGGCCGTCGCTTGTACGCGAATAGTGTAAAAAATATGGTATATCAAGGTTGTGGACCCGGTAAAGGTCACAATTTTATTCCTATTTGGATGAAACTTGAAATGCATGTTTATAACCTAAAGATCTTGAATCCTTTCGATATTTGCACATATCGGATTGTCCGAAAAATCGCCCTTTTCAGCTTGTGGTCTCTCTGGAGGTCACAATTATTATCCGATTTTAAAAACCGTTTAATTATATCCCTGTTACACCATAGTGAAGGTTGATTTTTAATTTCGTGAAAATCGGACCAAAACTGCCGGACAAAATGGCCGCCGCTTGTACGCAAATAATGTAAAAATATGGTATATCAAGGTTGTGGACCCTGTAGAGGTCACAATTTTAATCCGATTTGGATTGGATGAAACTTTAAATATATGTTTTTATCATAAAGATCTTTGTTCGTTTTGATAATCACAGATATCCGAACGTAATTTCCTGGATTATGGCCCCTGATTGGTCGAAAAATCGCATTTTTAGCTTGTGTCACAATTAGTTTTCCGATTTTAAAAACCGTTTAGATATATCACCATTCCACCATAATGAGAGAGAGGGAGAGAAATGGGGTTTAACGTCCACTCGACACAGACTAGGTTATTTCGGGACTAACATATGGTTTAATTTTATTTCAATAAATCGCTTGCGCGTAGGGGTCTTTAGCAGTGGGAGGACCCGGAGAAAACCCACAAGGTTGAACAGACAACCCTACTCCTTGTCACGTACAACCGGGGATTCGAAACCACGCCATTTGACTCAATGACAGGCCTCGTGATACAGTGAGCGCGTGCTAACCATTGTGTTGGAATTTCGGGAAAATTGAAATGAAACTGCCCGACAACATGGCCTCTTTTTACGCAAATTGTTTATAAGTATGTAATACAAAGGTTATGGACCCTCTAGAGGTCACAATTTTTATCCAATTTTGATGAAACTTAAAGCATATCTTTATATTCAAAAAATCTCAGTCCCTTTTGATATTTGCGCATTTCAGACCATAACTTTCTGGATTATGACCCCTGATTGTTCTCTATCCATCTCTTGCAAAATGTGGGCGTATCCTGCCTGGCAGCCGCTGGTTTCTTTGTGTGTGTTGCCTTCAGGCCACGATTCTTAATGGGTTGTCTTTGAACTTGGGATATGTATTCCTTATAGTCTAAGGACGACAGCTGTATGTCCCGTCCCCCAGGGACAGAGCCACGCCCAATTTTTGTGTTTATTTTTAAGAGTGTATCCGCGACAAGACCAGGCAAAAATCGCAAAATGTGCTCAGATGGGGGGTCGGAAGTTTTTGATCAAACTTATGGTATGACACCCCCTAGGGGCAAGAAGTGACATGCTGAAGTGGTTACAACCTGATGTCGCTATAAAGGACTGTACTGGAAATAGTCATTTTATGGGTAAAATTTTGGTTTTCACATGTGTATTTATCACCATTTTTGAGCACAGATTGCATTCTATTGTGCAATAGTAACCTTCTAATTTGGACCCTGTCTGATAAAGCGGGTGGTCAACTAACACCCCAGCACTAATTTGAATAAGAAAAATCAGTCCATACTAATTATTTGTTTTCTTGTTTTAGGGTACCATATTCACATTGTCCCTATAGTACAGAATAAGATACACTGTAACTTTTTCTTTCATGGTCGCAAGTAGAATTTCGTCGGATGGTTTTGAAGTGCTAAGCAAATAGTAAATAGTATCAATAGGTGTAAAAAAAATGACAGGAATGCAACATTCTTACAATATAGAGCTTATTGAAAAGTTCTAAAAATAAGCTTTTGTGATACATTTTTTTGCAAATTTAATTAAGAGAAATATTTTTTTTTACTTTTATACGTTTTCATAAAATCCATAGCCACCATTTGTACCATGTGGTACTGTATATAAGTGTATATTTGTATTTATTGTATATTTGGTATTGTCGTATTGTCCCTTTAACATATTTGTTGTATTGTCTCTTTAAAGTTTCATTTTCCAACCGGTCACCGAAAATGGCTACAAAATGTTCAATTTCAGAGCATGTTTCCAATATTCATTTTGGGACACATCCACTGATTTCTACAATACAGAAATGTGGAAGCTTAAATTTTAACGACAACGCAACCTTGCGTCGAAGTGGGCGACAAACAGTGTTGCATGGTAGCTACGGCTCTCGGGCGCCGTCAGCTAAACCTTCAGGGCCGGATTTAGAAATAAAAGAGGCCCTAGGCATCCCCTTGAACAGGGCCCGCGACATGGACCTTGGGGCAAGCAACTCGGTGAGGGGGTGGGTCGAGGGCAATCATGCGGTTGGTGGTTCGAATCTCACTTTTAGGTGAATTTTTCATTTTTGTTTGGATTATTTTATTTAAAATAATGTCTATTTGAGAGTAATGGATATGTTTTGCTAAGATCATTTCATTGAGCACGTCGAAACTCCAATGGAAGCTCGTGGACAACTACGGAAGCCAATTCCCGTCGGCGCCTGATGAACCATGAACGATTACAGGCCTTTTAAAGTATTTTTTCATGACATTTTTATAAAACAGATACTAATGTGTTTTATGGCTGGTAGTAAACAACATATGAATGAAAAGGAAACAAAATTCTTAGGTTTTTTTTTATCTACTACGGTTAATTATCTCCAAAATAGGGAAATTACAGGTTAATTTCATGGGTTATTGTTTCCTTTACCTAGTTTATGTCAAGTCGATTCCGTTCATGTTTATTTTTTGTATCAAATGTTAGGAGGTTGCTTGTTCACGTGAGCATAAATTTTTTGAACCCACCCGATGAAAGAAGTAGCTATAGGGCGTCAAACTTTGGGTGACGAAAAATAGGGAATTTAGATAGGTTTTGATATCCAGTCTGTGTACAGATCTCGTTCGCCAGAATCGTCTGAAATTAATTTTGTGGTAACAGGACTAGGTCATCTACAAACTGTGTGAGTTTGTTCTTTTTCCTACGTATAGTAAGGATGTGAGGACTTGCCAAAGTTGGTACTTGAGAAAAGACAGATTTTGGCAATTTCACCATATGAAAAATGTTTTTTCAATTTTCTCAGTCAGGAATTGAAAGATATATCTGATATTGCACGTTTATGTGTTTTGGGACTATCCCAACTTATAAACCAAATTTGGTCAAAAATCGGTGATCGAAGCCTTAGCAGCTTCTGCATGGTGTTCTCGCAATTCTGAATGGATCAACTTGGTACTTGGCATATGTATTCCTTATAGCCTAAGGGTGTCAACTATTGATTTTGGTGAATGCCCCGACCCTCAGGGACAGAGCCACGCCCAATTTTTGCCTTTAGCGCCCAAAGGCTCAATTCTGAATGGATTATCTTGGTATACTTATTCCTTATAGCTTAAGGACGACAACTTTTGAGGTTGGTGCACGACCCCATCCTCCAACCCCCTGGCTCCCCGCCTACTGCCCTTTCAGTGGTGCCACACCCACTTTTTGTTGATATTTTGTCTGTAAATGATATACAGGTTGCAATTATTAACAGATTTGGATCCAATTCGGAATGATCCAGCATAGGGTTGTACCTATATAATTTATATTGATCCATGTCCAACCCCAAGGGGCAAAGCCACGCCAAATTTTTGTGTTTTTTGTCTACGGGCTGGAATTCTAAATGGATCATCTTGGAACTTGGCATATTTATTCGTTATAATGTAAGGATAGCAACTATTTATTTTGGTGCATGTCCCGACCCCCCAGGGTTGTGGTACCACAGCTACTTTTTTATACACCCACATTTTCATGCGGACGTATATTGTTAGTTTGTATCGGTAAATACTCTACAGGTTGCAATAATTAACATATTTTGTGGGCGCTGTAGATTCTAAATATATCACTGTGTTTATGTTCATGAGATGAAGAAACCTATTGATTTTCAATGACCCTTGATAATTTTGAAAAATCTTGAAGACGCTCTAGAGGCTAAAGTTGACTTCAATACATTTATACACATTGTTTATGGTCATGAGATGCAAAAACACATTGATTTTTCAACAATTACTGCCAGTGTTATGACCGTTGATCATTTATGTAGTGGCTATTGTAAAGCTATCATCCGATTCACTTTAAATTTATTCACGATGTCTATAATCATAAGACGAAGACGCCGATTGCTTGTCAACGATTTCTAATTTATTGCCATAGTTATTGGCCTTGATAACCTGGACCAATCCCGTAGATGCTCAAGATTATGAATTTAATTTTAGAGTATCTAGTTTTACACGCCTTGTGTATATTCACATACTCCTCACAGTGTTTCATTTGATTAGACCTAATCCCACTCAAACACTGCTGTAATAAAAGCAAATTTCTGTTCCAAATTATGACTGCGTAAAAATATCATTCGGGTTTAAACAGAGCTCCAGATATGTTAACATACCGTTACGTCATGACTCACGAAATTTATTACGCCCAATTAACCAGTGCATAGCAAAATATTGCAGAAAAACTAATTGCATGACCAACGAGGCTATTATCACCAACCTTTCGAGGCTATTCTGCGTTTGAATATGCACCCAGGTGATACATATGTAATATTTCATACATATGGATGAGCTAGGATTGGGGTGTATAGCTCTTTCGTGGAGAAGTATTCTATTGAAGGTGGTCACTAGGCATTATAAGTCCAATTCCAAATCTATTTCAATATTACTTTATATACAGTTTAAAAATACATTATTTACAAGATCTTATCAAATGGTTACTAAACGTCTTAACCCTATCTCCTATCTCATCTGATCTCCCTGTATATTTTTTTTTCTCTTCTGTCTGTGTAGGAGTCTTTTAAACAAAATAATTTGCATACAGACAAAAGGACAATCATTTCAACAAATCAGATTAAAGATAAAATTAGGGATAAAAATATATTGTAACGAATCAAATGAAAAAACTTAAATTAATATATAAATTTCATTGGGTAAAAGTTTTACAATACAATATAGAATTAGGTAATAAGCTTTAAGCCCTAAATAAATTAAAAGCGTTGATACTTGATTAGCACTGATCTGATTGCATTGTTAACTGTATAAATCTTTATTTCGAGGTTTCTCTTAATAAGCCTATTGGCACCCCAAAGATTATTATAGTACCGTC
The DNA here is from genome assembly GCF_932274485.2 of Patella vulgata. NCBI lineage: Eukaryota > Metazoa > Mollusca > Gastropoda > Patellidae > Patella > Patella vulgata. The sequence goes on from NC_065882.2 coordinate 33,857,745, forward strand.
AAGACCATTCTTGCTTAAGGCAATCACTTTAGGAGGTTTTAAATCAAAATATTAAAATCTAAATCAATGAATAATAAAAAGTCAGCCATATTGATGAATATAGGAGTAAGAAATAAATTATGCATTCTTTAAATAAAATTTTGAAAAGAAATTAAAATTAATATCACTATTCGGTAATACTAGCAACAATGTAAACTACTTGGAAACGAACACTACTTTCGCCATTTTTAATACCTTAAATCATTGTCCAAAGTTTTAGGGAAGACCCCCAGATTACATGAATGACTGCCATGTTGCTGTACTTAGCCTGACTCAGGAGAGATTTAATTGAACGAGAAGAATAGACACACTCCCTCAAAAGCTCAAGTATCAGAAGTCGATCCAACAATGGCCAGAGGGGGATTTCTCAATACGGCTACAATGTAAAGTACTTGGAAACGAACACTACTTTCACCGTTTTTAATACCTTAAATCATTGTCCAAAGTTTTAGGGAAGACTCCAGATTAGACGAAGGGCTGCCATGTTGCTGTACCTAGCCTGACGTAGGAGAGATTTAATTGAACAGGAAGAATAGACACACTCCTTCAAAAGCTCAAGTATCAGAAGTCAATCAAGCAATGGCCAGAGGGGGATTTCTCGGGCTATTGCTTCAAGAATATGGTATGTTCATGAAATGAAGAAGTCTAGAATTAGTTATTACTCTTGATCACTATTAAAAATCTTGATTTGAAATTAGTACACATTATCATTGTAACCGGTACATGTTTGGATAATAAAAGTTAGCATCTTGAAGAACTAGACGCCAATCAAATTTAATCATTTCTGATAATTACATAATGGGTTAACATTTGATCTACTTTCAGGTTCATGTATGCTCCCATTACCAACAAAACAATAAATATGGGAAAATCATTGTTGATTGCCTGGTTGACTTAGTTGCTGGGGTGTATGTTTCGTTGTCTTTCAACCTATCTTTACCACATTTGGGTCATGAGCGGAGGAACCCAATCCATTATTTGGTTTTAAAAACCATTCAAATATATCACCGTTACACCATAATTACAGATGTATTTTATGAAATCGAACCGAAACTTCCCGTCCATCTATTGCAAAATGTGGGCGTATCTCGCATGGCAACCGCTTGTAAGCAGATTTATTCAAATTCGGTATGAAGCATGGGGGTCATTAGAGGATCAAAACCTAATGGTATTTAGCATTCTGGAGTTAAGGAAGCACAACCACCCCGCTCCATTGACAAAGTGTGAAACCCTAATTCAGGATATTGACCCTATGTATTACTATACTATTTTTCTCTTAAAGGTTTTAGTCATGGTGCGTGTTAAAGTGATGTCTACGAATATATTTGCTTTAGAGACGGAAGCTTATGGTGTTTGATATTAACAAAGCGTGAAACCCTAATTGGGGATATTATCAATATCACAACCATTGGCTTCTGTTTTATATCCACTTCTATGAACTTATTGACTTCCACACGTATATCATTGCCCTTCATTCACTGATTTACTTTACTATTGTTCTCTTAAAGGTTTTAGTCATGTTGAATGTGAAAATCAGAAAAAGATAATGACTACCACTTTATTTGCTTTAGAGACAGAAGCCTATAAAATATCAGGCCATCCATTTTGTTTATCATCTACAGATGAAATAACTCAGGTTGGTATATCAAGGTTGTGGACCCTCTAAGCAAAAATGTGAACAATTTTTATATGCCCACATTTTCATGTGGAGGTATATTGATGTCGCGTCTGTCCGTCCGTCGACAATTTGTTTGTGAACACTCTACAGGTCACAATTTTTATCAGATTTTGACGAAACTTGAAATATAGGTCTATCTCCCGAAAATCTTGGTTCCTTTCGATATTGGCATGTATTGGACCATAACTTTATGGATTATGGCCCGTGATTGTATGAAAAATCACCGTTACACCCTAATGATGGTTAAGTTCAAATTCCGTGAAAATCGGACCAAAATTGTTGTACAAAATGACCGCCCCTTGTACGCAAATAGTGTGAAATATGGTACATCAAGGTTGTGGAGTGTGGACCCTCTAGAGTTTTTATCCACAGTTTTTATCCAATTTGGATGAAACTTTAAATGTGTGTTTTTATCATAAAGATCTTGGTTCCTTTTGATAATCACACATATCCGAACGTAACTTCCTGGAATCTTTGTGAAATTTATATGCATGATTTAAGTTAGTGAAAGGAAGAAGCCTATTGAATTTCAGCAATTTCCTTTATTACGTCTAGAGTTATGGCCCTTGATTCACTTTATTGAACCTTGTGAACACTCTAACATCAAAATTTAGTATGAAATTTACATGCGTCTTTTAAATTAGTAAAGAGAAGAATCCAATTAAATTTCAGCAATTTCCATTTCTTACTTCTAGAGTTATGACCATTGTTTCACTTTGTTGCACTCTGGGAACGCTCTAAGCTCTAAAGTTATCTGCCGATCTGTATGAAATTATGGCTCGTTTCACTTTATTGAACCTTGTGAACACTTTATCGACGAAAGTTATCCGATCTGCATGAAATTTATAGGGATTATTTTTATTAGTGAAACTAGGAAGCCTACTGAATTTCAGCAATTTACAATAATTACTTCTTGAGTTATGGCCCTTGTTTCACTTTGTTCAACCTTGTTAATGCTCGATTGATGAAAGTTATTATCCGATATGTATGGAATTATATGCATCATTTAAATTTGTGAAACAGAGGTCTATTGAATTTCAGCAATTTCCGTCAATAATTTCTAGAGTTATGGTGATTGTGAACATTGGGATGACAAAAGTGATTATCTGATCTGTATGAAATTTATATGCATTATTTAAATTAGTAAAATGAAAAAGCCTGTCAAATTTCAACAATTTCTGTAGATTACTTCCAGAGTTGAGACACTTATTTCAGTTTGTAGAACCTTGTGAACCCTCAAACGGCAAAAATTATAATCTGATCTGTATGGAACTGTCTTCTAAAGGCCCCCCAATTACCTACAAAGGAATAAATATGCGACAACCCTTGTCGACCGCTTGGACGATTTAGCTGCTGTGGGTGTATGTTTCGTTGCCTGGTAACCTATCTTTTTTTTTCATGTTAACTATTAAGTTATTACATATTAACTTGCTGCACACCCCAGAGAAAATGATACTGAAATTTCAGTGAGATTTCACTGAAATTTAAGTGAGATTTCAGTGAAATAACTTTTTTTTTATTAAAAATCAATTGACCTTGATGGAAACACTGGGTCAATATAAAGGACTTTGCAATGGTTGAATTGCTGTCAATAAATGATGTATCACTACGCCGTAATGTTCAGTAAAAGTGAAATCTACAGCAAAGAATTATATTTATCTATTTGTGCATGTAAGAAGAGATTGGGTGATAAATAAAATCTCCAACTCGTCTTTTCTTATATCAAAAATATCAACACGTGTTGATAAAGTAAAAAAAAAAATCGGCAGAGCCTCGTTTTTTGTTACTTTATCAAATTTCACTGTGTGATACCTAATGCCATTTACGATTTTATACAAGTAATTTAAGATTTTCATTATCACCGAAAGTAACGTCATTTTGGCAAAAACTGTATTTTTAGCCTTCAAAACAGATATTTTATTCAAATGAGTCTGATTTGTAATTTTTTTAAAATTATGATATTTGATTCCAATCAGCAAATAGAGTGACTCCATACGATCATACAGATACCAGAAAATGGTTTCTAACTTGTACGGTTGCAGAGAAATAGACGATTTTCTACAAGTCACTTTTCAAGGTTTTTGGTCTATAAAAGTGGCAATTATTATTCGATTTACATAAAACTTTCACCATGTGATGCCTTATGCCATTTCTGATTTCATAAAACTAATTGAACATTTTCATTATCACCGGAAGTACTGTACACTTACATGTATAAAATGAATTGATATTGCTGGATTTGGTTGATTCGGCGTCCATTTTATTTGATGTGTGCAATGCTTATGTGGAAACCTGTTTAATGGTTTCATTGGTACCGGAAGTGACATATGTTTAGGGTAACGTGGCACCGGTGAAACCCTAGTCATATCAATATATTTGATATTAAAAAAAAAAACCCAGTTAAAATCGGTGCTCTTGCAAAAATCGTGATTTCACGGTCGGGTGTGACCGGATTAAAACACCTAAAGTATCGTTTAGTAACGGGCTATTGTATGACACACTTCCTGTCTGATTCCTGAAAGCCGGTTAAGTGCTGCTTGCAGGTCTAGTTAGGCTTTCAGACTTTCGTCTGAAAGACAATTGTTTTTACTAAAATTATTATTATTAGGCTTTCAGACTTTTGTCTGAACATAGGATTTCTCAGGGTCATTTTATCTGATCAGATAATGTAATATATCATTACAGAGCTCTGCCGCTATTTAATTGCCCAAACTGGTTATTAAAACTATTCCGACAATAATCTCCATACAGGAAGTATTCAAAAAATGAAAAAAAAAGGTTAAAAAATTGTCGCACTTGTTAAATCTATTCCGATAATGATCCGTAAACAAGAAGTAGTCAAATAAATATTCGATATTTTAAAAAAAAAGACAGTAAAAAAAATCGGTGCTCTTGCAACAATCGGGATTTCACCGTCGGGTGTGACCGGATCAAAACATCTAAAGTATCGTTTGGTAGCTCGATAAATGGGGTATTGTATGACATACTTCCTGTCTGATTCCTGAAAGCCGGTTAGCCTATTTCTCAGTGCCTGTAACAGATACCGATATGGGACCTAATTTCCTATCGGAAACCATGTGGTGTCTACTTGATAAACTATTTTTGAAACTTGGATAAAAATTAAAAAACGGCCGTAGCTTCGTCAATTCTGTACCTATTTTCATACAAATGACATTTTCAGAAACCCTGAGTCTTTTCTCGGACGATAGCAGTTGAAAATTTCGAAATTTCGAAACTTCGTCGCTGACTTCTAGCGTTCGAAAAATGAAAAATTTTGTTTAACAGACAATTTTTGTTATTTTTAAAAATATTCAAATTTGACCTACATTTTTGGATACCTGAAGACCATCCAATTCCAGAAATATAAGTTTCATTCCGAGTTGTTGCCCTTTATTTTTCGATTTTTTTCTAATTTTCTGCCCATTTCCCAACGCTTATATTTCTTGGAAAGGATAAATCGATATTTCTGAAAGTCCTGGAACATTAGCTTTCGTTGAGTGGCCCGAGGAATGGACTGTCTTGTGATGCAAAATTTATACGGATACTATGACCAAGCAGCAAAATAATCAAGTATTTTCTGATTTTTAGCGTTTTTGGACGCCTGTATCTTGAAAACGGCTCCAGGGATTTTTCTTAAACTTTCCCTATCGAGAGTCCCTCCGGTAGGTGGTGGCTACTTGATAAAACAATTTTGAAACTTCTGCGCATACCGGATGTAACCAAATTTTGTACTTTTTTCCGGAATTGAAAATCGGCCGTGGTTTCGTCAATTCTTTACCTATTTTCAAACAAATGACATTTTCGGAAAATATGACAAGCTTAAAATCAAGTATTTTCTGATTTGGAGCGTTTTTGGACGCCTTTATCTCAAAAACTTAACCTACAATTTTTTTTAACCTTTCTCTATCGAGAGTCCTTTCGGTAGTCTTGTGCATGAATCAATCCAATAAGACATTGAAATGTCTGGAATAGGTAAAATAACGTACTGAAAATGGAAAAAAGTTGAAAAATCGTGAAATTTTGGAAAATGCTCTATTACTTTATTTTTTAAACAATTTTTTACAAAAAAGTTACACATTCAGATAGCTGACCTAATTACAATTCTAACGATGTATAATATGTATTGAAATATTTAAATTTAATTTTCGATATATTGACATTTTTGCATTTTTGGCACTATTGAACTTAGGATTTCCCAGGGACATTTTATCTGATCAGACAATGTAATATATCATTACATTGCCCTGTAGCGATTTGATAAGCCAATCCGGTTATTAAAACTATCCCGACAATAATCTCCATACCGGAAGTATTCAAAAAATGAAGAAAAAAGGTTTAAAAAAAATAGCGCACTTCCGAAAAACTTGATTTCTCCATCAGATGTTACCGGACCAAAAGAACTAAAGTATCGCTGGATAGCCCCATTAATGGACTATCATATGACATCTGAATGATACGATTTAGATGGCTAGAAAATAAATTATGGTACGCCGAAAATCTAGTATTTTCCGTTTTGGAGCATTTTGAGACGCTATTTTCTCGAAAACGAAAACTAATTTTTTTCTTAGTCCTATCGGTGGACTATGGCGTGAGTCCAAAAATAAAAGCATTGAAATAATATAAGGTGTCCAAAAAGAACCTCAATCTTGGAAAAAAAATTTAAAAATCCTTAAATTACTGAAAATGATCTTCTAATTTTCTTTCTTTGGAAAACAGCTGAATGGATTATTCTGAAACTTCTTGTACAGAAGATAAGGTAACCAAACAACTTGTTAAAGCTACCCCGACAGTGATCCAAAAACCGGAAGTAATCGAAAAAAATTCCGATATTTTAAGAAAAAAACAACGTAAAAAGTAAAAAAAATGGCGATCTTGCGAAAAAAAGTGATTACTACGCCAGATTCCACCGAATCAAAACAACTAAAGTTTCATCTGATAGTTCGAACAATGGACGATCTTATGACATCTAAATGGTAAAAATTCGCGAGATAGGCAATAAATAATGAAACGCTGAAAATCTATTATTTTCCTTTTTTGAGCCTATTCAGACGCTTTTATTTAAAAAATTTCTCTTATTTATTTCCTTTCTTAAACTTATGTTACTTAGAGTCTATGGTGTGAATCCAAATTTAAAAGCCTCAATATAGTATAAAAGGGCCACAATCTTTGAAAAAAGTCGAAAAATCGTTATATCTGTAAATCTGCTTCTAATGGTATAATGTCCAATGGATCTTTCTGAAACTTCTGGTACAGGAAGTTAAGTTCCCATACCACTACCACTTGTTAAATCTATACCCATAATGATCCGTAAACAGGAAGTAGTCAAAATAATATTCGATATTTTTTTTAAAAAAGACAGTAAAAAAATCGGTGCTCTTGCAACAATCGGGATTTCACCGTCGGGTGTGACCGGGTCAAAACATCTAAAGTATCGTTTGGTAGGTCGATAAATAGGCTATTGTATGACACACTTCCTGTCTGATTCCTGAAAGCCGGTTCAGTGCTGCTTGCAGGTCTAGTTATTATTATTTTTTTTTTTTTCCGCAGGAGCCTATTTCTCCATGATCGAAAACAGATATCGATCTGGAACCAAATTTTCTATTAGGAAACCATGTGGTGGCTACTTGATAAAACAATTTTGAAATTTCTGCGCATACCGGATGTAACCAAATTTTGTACTTTTTTCCGGAATTGAAAATCGGCCGTGGTTTCGTCAATTCTTTACCTATTTTCAAACAAATGACATTTTCGGAAACCCCAAATTTTTTCCGAGATAATGGCTATCTCACATTTTTCAATTTCGAACATTCATCTATGGCTTTTGTCGTTCGAATTTTGAAAATACGTTGTTTACGAGACAATTTTTGTTATTTTTCAAAATTTTCAAATTTGACCTACATTTTTGGATACCTGAAGACCATCCGATTCCAGAAATATAAGTTTCATTCCGAGTAATCGCCCTTTATTTTTCGATTTTTTTCGAATTTTCTGCCCATTTCCCAACCCTTATATTTTTTGGAAAGGATAAATCGATAGTTCTGAAAGTCCTGGAAGATAAAGCTATATAGTCAGACCGCTGCATAAAGCAATTTCAAAAAGGATCCGGAAACCGAAAGTAGTCGAAATAATGATAGATATTTCGAAAAAAAAGCAAAAAATGGGTGTTTTTGGGAAAAACTCGATTTCTCCGTTCAGTATCAATGGATTAAACGAATTAAGCTTTCATTGAGTGGCCTGAGGAATGGACTGTCGAATGATGCCCAATTTATACGGATACTATGACCAAGCAGCAAAATATGACAAGCTTAAAATCAAGTATTTTCTGATTTGGAGCGTTTTTGGACGCCTTTATCTCAAAAACTTAACCTACAATTTTTTTTAACCTTTCTCTATCGAGAGTCCTTTCGGTAGTCTTGTGCATGAATCAATCCAATAAGACATTGAAATGTCTGGAATAGGTAAAATAACGTACTGAAAATGGAAAAAAGTTGAAAAATCGTGAAATTTTGGAAAATGCTCTATTACTTTATTTTTTAAACAATTTTTTACAAAAAAGTTACACATTCAGATAGCTGACCTAATTACAATTCTAACGATGTATAATATGTATTGAAATATTTAAATTTAATTTTCGATATATTGACATTTTTGCATTTTTGGCACTATTGAACTTAGGATTTCCCAGGGACATTTTATCTGATCAGACAATGTAATATATCATTACATTGCCCTGTAGCGATTTGATAGGCCAATCCGGTTATTAAAACTATCCCGACAATAATCTCCATACCGGAAGTATTCAAAAAATGAAGAAAAAAGGTTTAAAAAAAATAGCGCACTTCCGAAAAACTTGATTTCTCCATCAGATGTTACCGGACCAAAAGAACTAAAGTATCGCTGGATAGCCCCATTAATGGACTATCATATGACATCTGAATGATACGATTTAGATGGCTAGAAAATAAATTATGGTACGCCGAAAATCTAGTATTTTCCGTTTTGGAGCATTTTGAGACGCTATTTTCTCGAAAACGAAAACTAATTTTTTTCTTAAACATTTTTTACTCAGAGTCCTATCGGTGGACTATGGCGTGAGTCCAAAAATAAAAGCATTGAAATAATATAAGGTGTCCAAAAAGAACCTCAATCTTGGAAAAAAAATTTAAAAATCCTTAAATTACTGAAAATGATCTTCTAATTTTCTTTCTTTGGAAAACAGCTGAATGGATTATTCTGAAACTTCTTGTACAGAAGATAAGGTAACCAAACAACTTGTTAAAGCTACCCCGACAGTGATCCAAAAACCGGAAGTAATCGAAAAAAATTCCGATATTTTAAGAAAAAAAAAACGTAAAAAGTAAAAAAAATGGCGATCTTGCGAAAAAAAGTGATTACTACGCCAGATTCCACCGAATCAAAACAACTAAAGTTTCATCTGATAGTTCGAACAATGGACGATCTTATGACATCTAAATGGTAAAAATTCGCGAGATAGGCAATAAATAATGAAACGCTGAAAATCTATTATTTTCCTTTTTTGAGCCTATTCAGACGCTTTTATTTAAAAAATTTCTCTTATTTATTTCCTTTCTTAAACTTATGTTACTTAGAGTCTATGGTGTGAATCCAAATTTAAAAGCCTCAATATAGTATAAAAGGGCCACAATCTTTGAAAAAAGTCGAAAAATCGTTATATCTGTAAATCTGCTTCTAATGGTATAATGTCCAATGGATCTTTCTGAAACTTCTGGTACAGGAAGTTAAGTTCCCATACCACTACCACTTGTTAAATCTATACCCATAATGATCCGTAAACAGGAAGTAGTCAAAATAATATTCGATATTTTTTTTAAAAAAGACAGTAAAAAAATCGGTGCTCTTGCAACAATCGGGATTTCACCGTCGGGTGTGACCGGGTCAAAACATCTAAAGTATCGTTTGGTAGGTCGATAAATAGGCTATTGTATGACACACTTCCTGTCTGATTCCTGAAAGCCGGTTCAGTGCTGCTTGCAGGTCTAGTTATTATTATTTTTTTTTTTTCCGCAGGAGCCTATTTCTCCATGATCGAAAACAGATATCGATCTGGAACCAAATTTTCTATTAGGAAACCATGTGGTGGCTACTTGATAAAACAATTTTGAAACTTCTGCGCATACCGGATGTAACCAAATTTTGTACTTTTTTCCGGAATTGAAAATCGGCCGTGGTTTCGTCAATTCTTTACCTATTTTCAAACAAATGACATTTTCGGAAACCCCAAATTTTTTCCGAGATAATGGCTATCTCACATTTTTCAATTTCGAACATTCATCTATGGCTTTTGTCGTTCGAATTTTGAAAATACGTTGTTTACGAGACAATTTTTGTTATTTTTCAAAATTTTCAAATTTGACCTACATTTTTGGATACCTGAAGACCATCCGATTCCAGAAATATAAGTTTCATTCCGAGTAATCGCCCTTTATTTTTCGATTTTTTTCGAATTTTCTGCCCATTTCCCAACCCTTATATTTTTTGGAAAGGATAAATCGATAGTTCTGAAAGTCCTGGAAGATAAAGCTATATAGTCAGACCGCTGCATAAAGCAATTTCAAAAAGGATCCGGAAACCGAAAGTAGTCGAAATAATGATAGATATTTCGAAAAAAAAGCAAAAAATGGGTGTTTTTGGGAAAAACTCGATTTCTCCGCTCAGTATCAATGGATTAAACGAATTAAGCTTTCATTGAGTGGCCTGAGGAATGGACTGTCGAATGATGCCCAATTTATACGGATACTATGACCAAGCAGCAAAATATGACAAGCTTAAAATCAAGTATTTTCTGATTTGGAGCGTTTTTGGACGCCTTTATCTCAAAAACTTAACCTACAATTTTTTTTAAACTTTCTCTATCGAGAGTCCTTTCGGTAGTCTTGTGCATGAATCAATCCAATAAGACATTGAAATGTCTGGAATAGGTAAAATAACGTACTGAAAATCGAAAAAAGTTGAAAAATCGTGAAATTTTGGAAAATGCCCTATTACTTTATTTTTTAAACAATTTTTTACAAAAAAGTTACACATTCAGATAGCTGACCTAATTACAATTCTAACGATGTATAATATGTATTGAAATATTTAAATTTAATTTTCGATATATTGACATTTTTGCATTTTTGGCACTATTGAACTTAGGATTTCCCAGGGACATTTTATCTGATCAGACAATGTAATATATCATTATATAGCCCTGTGGCGATTTGAGAAGCCAATCCGGTTATTAAAACTATTCCGACAATAATCTCCATACTGGAAGTATTCAAAAAATGAAGAAAAAAGGTTTAAAAAAAATAGCGCTCTTGCGAAAAACTTGATTTCTCCATCAGATGTTACCGGACCAAAAGAACTAAAGTGTCGCTGGATAGCCCCATTAATGGACTATCATATGACATCTGAATGATACGATTTAGATGGCTAGAAAAATAAATTATGTTACGCCGAAAATCTATTATTTTCCGTTTTGGAGCATTTTGAGACGCCTTTTTCTCAAACACAACAACTACGTTTTTTCTTAAACTTTTTTTACTCAGAGTCCTATGGGTGGACTATGGCGTGAGTCCAAAAATAAAAGCATTGAAATAACATAAGTTGTCCAAAAAGAGCCCCAATCTTGGAAAAAAGTTGAAAAATCCTCAAATTACTGAAAATGCTCATCTATTATTCTTTGTTTTGAAAACAGCTCAATGGGTGTTTCTGAAACTTCTGGTACAGAAAGTTAACTATCCAAACAACATGTTAAAACTATCCCGACAATGATCCCAAAAAATATAGTCAAAAAAATGTACGATATTTTGAAAAAAAGAACTTAAAAAGTAAAAAATGGTGATCTTGCGAAGTGATTACCTCGCCATATTTCAACGAATCAAAAGAACTAAAGTGTCATTGGATAGCCCGAACAATGGACCATCTTATGACATCTCAATGGTAAAAAATCGCTGGTTAGGTAATATATTATGAGATGCTGAAAATCTAGTATTTTCCTCTTTGGAGCCTATTCAGACGCTTTTATCTCGAAAATTACTCTTATTTCCTTTTTTAAACTTCTGTTACTTAGAGTCCTAACGCTGATCTGGGGTGTGAATCCAAATTTAAAAGCCTCAATATAGTATAAATGGTCCAAAAGGGCCACAATCTTTGAAAAAAAGTCAAAAAATCGTTATATCTGTAAATCTGCTTCTAGTGGGAGGTAAAACTGTCCAATGAATCTTTCTGAAACTTCTGGTACAGGAAGTTAAGTTCCCATACCACTTGTTAAATCCATCCCGATAATGACCCGTAAACAGGAAGTTGTCAAAAAAATATTCGATATTTAAAAAAAAAAAGACAGTAAAAAAATCGGTGCTCTTGCAACAATCGAGATTTCACCGTCGGGTTTGACCGGATCAAAACATCTAAAGTATCGTTTGGTAGCTCGATAAATGGGCTATTGTATGACACACTTCCTGTCTGAAAGCCTATTGTGATTACTAAAATTATTATTAGGCTTTCAGACTTTTGTCTGAAAGCCTATTGTGATTACTAAAATTATTATTATTTATTAGGCTTTCAGACTTTTGTCTGAAAGCCTATTGTGATTACTAAAATTATTATTTATTATTATTATTTTTTTTTTTTGGTAGAGCCTATTTCTCAGTGCCTGTAACAGATACCGATATGGGACCTAATTTTCTATTGGGAAACCATGTGGTGGCTACTTGATAAACTATTTTTGAAACTTCTGCGCAGAACGGAAGTGGCCGAATTTCGTGCGGTGCATAAAAATTAAAAAACGGCCGTAGCTTCGTCAATTCTGTACCTATTTTCATACAAATAACATTTTCAGAAACCCAGAGTCTTTTCTCGGACGATAGCAGTTGAAAATTTCGAAATTTCGAAACTTCGTCCCTGACTTCTAGCCTTCGAAAAATGAAAAATTTTGTTTAAAAGACAATTTTTGTTATTTTTCAAACTTTTCCTTCAAATTTGACCTACATTTTTGGATACCTGAAGACCATCCGATTCCAGAAATATAATTTTCATTCTGAGTTATCGCCCTTTATTTTTCGATTTTTTTTCGAATTTTCTGCCCATTGCCCAACCCTTATATTTTTGGGAAAGAATAAATCGATAGTTCTGAATGTCCTTGAACATAAAGCTATATAGTCAGACCGCTGCATAAAGCAATTTCAACAACGATCCGTAAAGCGGAAGTAGTCGAAATAATGATAGATATTTCGAAAAAAACGCAAAAAATGGGTGTTTTGGGGAAAAAATCGATTTCTCCGTCCATTATCAATGGATTAAACGAATTAAGCTTTCGTTGAGTGGCCCGAGGAATGGACTGTCGTATGATGCCCAATTTATACGAATACTATGACGAAGCAGCAAAATATGGCAAGCTGAAAATCAAGTATTTTCTGATTTGGGGCGTTTTTGGACGCCTGTATCTCGAAATCTTAACCGCAACTTTTTTTTTAACTTTCTCTATCGAGAGTCCATTCGATAGTCTTGTGAATTATGCCATCCAATAAGACTTTGAAATGTCTGGAATACGATAAAAAAAGGGACTGAAAATCGAAAAAAGTCGAAAAATCGTGAAATTTTGCAAAATGCTCTATTACTTTATTATTTAAACAAATTTTTACAAAAATATTACAGATTCGGATAACTGACCTAATTACGATTGAGTTATTGAAATTTAATTTTCGATATTTTGACATTTTTGCATTTTTGGCGCCTTTGAACATAGGATTTCTCATGGTTATTTTATCTGATCAGATAATGTAATATATTATTACAGAGCCCTGCCGCTATTTAATTGCCCAAACTGGTTATTAAAACTATTCCGAGAATAATCTCCATACCGGAAGTATTCAAAAAATGAAAAAAAAAAGGTTAAAAAATTGTCGTTCTTGCGAAAAGCTGGATTTCTCGGTCAGATATTACCGGATCAAAAGAAGTAAAGTGTCTTTAGATAGCCCCATTAATGGACTATTATATGGCATCTCAATGGTACGATTTCGATGGTTAGAAAATAAATTGTGGTACGCCGAAAATCTAGTATTTTCCGTTTTTGGAGCCTTTTTAGACGTCTTTTTCTCGAAAACGACAACTCTGATTTTTCTGAAACTTTTTTAACGCAGATTCCTATGGGTGGGCTATGGCGTGAGTCCAACAATAAAAGCATTGAAATAACATATTTTGTCCAAAAAGAGCCTCAATCTTGGAAAAAAGTTGAAAAATTCTTAGATTACTGAAAATGATCTTCTAATTTTCTTTCTTGTACAGAAGGTAAGGTAACCAAACAACTTGTTAAAGCTATCCCGACAATGATCAAAAAAACGGAAGTAGTCGAAAAATTTTCGGTATTTTGAGAAAAAAAACCCTAAAAATTAAAAAAATGGAGATCTTGCGAAAAAAGTGATTACTACGCCGGATTTCACCGAATCAAAACAACTAAAGTGTCATTGGATAGTTCGAACAATGGACAATCTTATGAGATCTAAATGGTAAAAATTCGCGGGTTAAGCAATGTATAATGGAACGTTGAAAATCTATTATTTTCCTTTTTGGAGCCTATTCAGACGCTTTTATTTCGAAAACTTCTCTTATTTCCTTTCTTAAACTTCTGTTACTTAGAGTCCTAACGTTGGTCTATGGTGTGAATCCAAATTTAAAAGCCTCAATATAGTATAAATGGTCCAAAAGGGCCACAATCTTTGAAAAGAAGTCGAAAAATCGTTATATCTGTAAATCTGCTTCTAATGGTATAAGGGAGGTAAAACTGTCCAATGGATCTTTCTGAAACTTCTGGTACAGGAAATTAAGTTCCCATACCACTTGTTAAATCTATTCCGATAATGATCCGTAAACAGGAAGTAGTCAAATAAATATTCGATATTTTTAAAAAAAAGGACAGTAAAAAAAATCGGTGCTCTTGCAACAATCGGGATTTCACCGTCGGGTGTGACCGGATCAAAACATCTAAAGTATCGTTTGGTAGCTCGATAAATGGGCTATTGTATGACACACTTCCTGAAAGCCGGTTCAGTGCTGCTTGCAGGTCTAGTTATTTATTATTATTATTTTTTTTTTTGGTAGAGCCTATTTCTCAGTGCCTGTAACAGATACCGATATGGGACCTAATTTTCTATTGGGAAACCCTGTGGTGACTACTTGATAAACTATTTTTGAAACTTTTGCGCAGACCGGAAGTGGCCGAATTTCGTGCGGTGCATAAAACTTAAAAAACGGCCGTAGCTTCGTTAATTCTGTACCTATTTTCATACAAATAACATTTTCAGAAACCCTGAGTCTTTTCTCGGACGATAGAAGTTGAAAATTTCGAAATTTCGAAACTTCGTCTCTGACTTCTAGCCTTCGAAAAATGAAAAATTTTGTTTAAAGGACAATTTTTGTTATTTTTCAAAATTTTCAAATTTGACCTACATTTTTGGATACCTGAAGACCATCCGATTCCAGAAATATAATTTTCATTCTGAGTTATCGCCCTTTATTTTTCGATTTTTTTCGAATTTTCTGCCCATTGCCCAACCCATATATTTTTGGGAAAGAATAAATCGATAGTTCTGAATGTTATGGAACATAAAGCTATATAATCAGACCGCTGCATAAAGCAATTTCAACAACGATCCGTAAAGCGGAAGTAGTCGAAATAATGATAGATATTTCGAATAAAAACCCCAAAAATGGGTGTTTTGGGTAAAAAATCGATTTCTCCGTCCAGTATTAATGGATTAAACGAATTAAGCTTTCGTTGGGTGGCCCGAGAAATGGACTGTCGTATGATGCCCAATTTATACGGATACTATGACCAAGCAGCAAAATATGACAAGCTGAAAATCAAGTATTTTCTGATTTCGAGCGTTTTTGGACGCCTGTATCTCGAAATCTTAACCACAACCTTTTTTTTTAACTTTCTCTATCGAGAGTCCATTCAATAGTCTTGTGAATTATGTCATCCAATAAGACTTTGAAATGTCTGGAATACGATAAAAAAAGGGACTCAAAATCGAAAAAAGTCGAAAAATCGTGAAATTTTGCAAAATGCTCTATTTCTTTATTATTTAAACAAATTTTTACAAAAAGATTACAGATTCGGATAGCTGACCTAATTACGATTCTAACGATGTATAATATGTATTAAGTATTGAAGTTTAATTTTCGATATTTTGACATTTTTGCATTTTTGGCACCTTTGAACATAGGATTTCTCAGGGTCATTTTATCTGATCAGATAATGTAATATATCATTACAGAGCCCTGTCGCTATTTAATTGCCCAAACTGGTTATTAAAACTATTCCGACAATAATCTTCATACCGGAAGTATTCAAAAAATGAAAAAAAAGGGTTAAAAAATTGTCGCTCTTGCGAAAAGCTGGATTTCTCGGTCAGATATTACCGGACCAAAAGAAGTAAAGTGTCTTCGGATAGCCCCATTAATGGACTATTATATGGCATCTCAATGGTACGATTTCGATGGTTAGAAAATAAATTGTGGTACGCCGAAAATCTAGTATTTTCCGTTTTTGGAGCCTTTTTAGACGTCTTTTTCTCGAAAACGACAACTCTGATTTTTCTGAAACTTTTTTAACGCAGAGTCCTATCGGTAGTCTGTGGCGTCAATCCAAAAGGAAAAGGTTTGAAATAATATAAGGGGTCCAAAAATGGCCTCAATCTTTGAAAAAAGTTGAAAAATCGTTAAATTATTGAAAATGTCCTTTTATTTATCTTTTTTACAAAAAACTACTGAATAGATGTTTCTGACACTTCTGTGACAGAAAGTTAAGTATCTAAACAAATTGTTAAAACTATCTCGACAATGATCCAAAAACCGGAAGTAGTCGAAAAAATATCCGATATTTTTGAAAAAAAAACGTAAAAAGAAAAATAAGTGGTGATCTTTTGAAAAAGTGATTACTATGCCAGATTTCACCGAATCAAAACAACTAAAGTATCATTGTATATCCTGATCAATGGACGATTTTATGACATCTAAATGGTAAAAATTTGCTGGTTAGGTAATACATTATGGGACGCTGAAAATCTTGTATTTTTCATTTTTGGAGCCTATTCAGACGCTTTTATTTCGCAAACTACTCTTAATTCATTTCATAAACTTCTGTTACTTGGAGTCCTAGGGTGGTCTAGCCTCAATATATACTCATGTCCAAAAGAAAGTATACGCTGTGCATTTCATACTGCATCAACCAAAGTCGTTTTTCCATTCTATGCGGTATTTGGGTACAATTTCAATTTGTTTCACCTTTTATTTTGCAAAAATCGCGATTTCTCAGCCGGGTGTCACTGAATCAAAACATCTAAAGTATCGTTTAGTAGCTCAATTAATGGGCTAATGTATGACACACTTCCTGGCTGATTCCTGAAAGCCGGGTCGGTGCTGCTTGCAGGTCTAGTTATTATTATTATTATTTTTTTCCGCGGAAGCCTATTTCTCCATTATCGAAAACAGATATCGATCTGGAACCAAATTTTCTATTGAGAAACCATGTGGTGGCTACTTGATAAAACAATTTTGAAGCTTCTGCGCATACCGGAAGTAACCGAATTTTGTACTTTTTTCCGGAATTGAAAATCGGCCGTGGTTTCGTCATTTCCTTACCTATTTTCAAACAAATGACATTTTCGGAAACCCCGAATCTTTTCCGAGATAATGGCTATCTCACATATTTCAATTTCGAACATTCATCTATGGCTTTTATCCTTCGAATTTTGAAAATACGTTGTTTACGAGACAATTTTTGTTATTTTTCAAAATTTTCAAATTTGACCTACATTTTTGGATACCTGAAGACCATCCGATTCCAGAAATATAAGTTTCATTCCGAGTAATCGCCCTTTATTTTTCGATTTTTTTCGAATTTTCTGCCCATTTCCCAACCCATATATTTTTTGGAAAGGATAAATCGATAGTTCTGAAAGTCCTGGAACATAAAGCTATATAGTCAGACCGCTGCATAAAGCAATTTCAACAACGACCCGGAAACCGGAAGTAGTTGAAATAATGATAGATATTCCGAAAAAAACGCAAAAAATGTGTGTTTTGGGGAAAAACTCGATTTCTCCGGCCAGTATCAATGGATTAAACGAATAAGGATTTTGTTGAGTTGCCCGAGGAATGGACTGTCGTATGATGTCCAATTTATACAAATAGTATGACCAAGCAGCAAAATATGACATGCTGAAAATCAAGTATTTTCTGATTTGGAGCGTTTTTGGACGCTTGTATCTCGAAAACGGCTCCAAGGATTTTTCTTAAACTTTCTCTATCGAGAGTCCCTTCGGTAGTCTTGTGCATGAATCCATCCAATAAGACATTGAAATGTCTGGAATAGGTAAAATAACGTACTGAAAATCGAAAAAAGTTGAAAAGTCGTGAAATTTTGGAAAATGCTCTATTACATTATTATTTAAACGAATTTTTACAAAAAAGTTACACATTCAGATAGCTGACCTAATTACGATTCTAACGATGTATAATATGTATTGAAATATTTAAATTTAATTTTCGATATATTGACATTTTTGAATTTTTGGTTCTTTTGAACATAGGATTTCTCAGGGCCATTTTATCTGATCAGATAATGTAATATATCATTACATAGCCCTGTGGCTATTTGATAAGCCAATCCGGTTAATAAAACTATCCCGACAACAATTTCCATACCGGACGTATTCAAAAAATGAAGAAAAAAGGTTTAAAAAAATAGCACTCTTGCGAAAATCTTGATTTCTCCATCAGATGTTAGCGGACCAAAAGAACTAAAGTATCGCTGGATAGCCCCATTAATGGACTATCATATGACATCTAAAAGGATACGATTTAGATGGCTAGAAAATAAATTATGGTACGCCGAAAATCTAGTATTTTCCGTTTTGGAGCATTTTAAGACGCCATTTTCTCGAAAACGAAAACTACGATTTTTCTTAAACTTTTTTTACTCAGAGTCCTATCGGTGGACTATGGCGTGAGTCCAAGAATAAAAACATTGAAATAATATAAGTGGTCCAAAAAGAAACTCAACCTTGGAAAAAAGTTGAAAAATCCTTAGATTACTGAAAATGCTCTTCTATTTTTCTTTCTATGGAAAACAGCTGAATGGATTTTTCTGAAACTTCTTGCACAGAAGGTTAGGTAACCAAACTTGTTAAAATTATCCCGACAATGATCCAAAAACCGGAAGTAGTCGAAAAAATATCCGATATTTTGAGAAAAAAACCATAAAAAGTAAAAAAATGGTGATCTTCCGAAAAAAGTGATTACTACGTAAGATTTCGAAACAACTAAAGTGTCATTGGATAGCCCGAACAATGGACGATCTTATGACATCTAAATGGTAAAAATTCGCTGGTTAGGCAATATATAATGGGACGCTGAAAATCTAGTATTTTCATTTTTGGGGGCTATTCAGATGCTTTCATCCCGAAAACTTCTCTTTTTATACGCCCACATTGAAATGTGGTCGTATATTGTCGTCGCCTCCGTCCGTCCGTCCGGCGTCCACAATTGCTTGTGGACGCTCTAGAGGCTAAAGTTAATATCCGATTGACTTTAAATTTATATACAGTGTTTAAGGCCATGAGACGAAGAAGCCTATTGATTTTCAGCGATTTCCGATAATTACTGATCACTTCAAAAAATCTTGTGGACGCACTAGAGGCCAAAGTTAATATCCGATTGACTTTAAATTTATACACAGTGTTTAAGGTCATGAGACGAATTAGCCTATTGATTTTCAGCGATTTCCGATAATTACTGTCAGAGTTATGACCCTTGACCACTTCAAAAAATCGTGTGGATGCTCTAAAGGCTAAAGTTAATATCTGATTGACTTTAAATTTATACACAGTGTTTGAGGTCACGAGGCGAAGAATCCTATTGATTTTCAGCAATTTACGATAATTACTGCCAGAGTTATGGCCCTTGTTAAAAATTGACCAATTTTGGGGGTTTGGATGGCTGAATGGTTAGTACGTGCGCGCTGTATCATAAAGTATGTCATTGAGTCAACTGTCCAACCTCGTGGGTTTTCTCCGGGTCCTCCGGTTTCTTCCCACTGCTAAAAACCCCTACGCGCAAGCGAATTATGGAAATAAAATTAAACCATATGTTGGTCCAAAAATGACCTAGTTTGTGTCGAGTGGATGTTAAACCCCATTTCTCTCTTGACTAATTTTGCTCGAAAATGTAGCCATTTTGCCGAGAGAAGCCCCGCATGTAACCTATACCAAAACATCCGGCGAAATCCTCTCTTTCTATTTATAGTACTCATTATAATATTCAACACCACTTGTAAACAAACCCGCCTTGTTGCTATGTGACGTTGTGGAGGTCGTGATATCAATGACGTGACCCGTCTATCGCGACATCTGATTAGTTGAACTTTGGCGATGTCGTCGTAACCAAGAATATGGCCGCCCTTGATTGTACGATAAACCACGTTTTTAGCTACAATTTTTTATCCCATTTAAAAAAAAACCGTTTGAATATATCATCGTTACACCCTAATGATGGTTGAGTTGGAATTTCGTGAAAATTGTGCCCAAACTGCCGAACAAAATGGCCACCCCTTGTACGCTTTATATGGTATATCAAGGTTGTGGACCCTCGAGGCCACAATTCTGATCCGATTTTGATGAAACTTGAAATACATGTTTATAACCCAAAGATCTTGCTTCCTTTCTATATTTGCGCATATCAGATCGTAACTTCCTGAATTATGGCCCTTGATTGTTCGAAAAATCACGTTTTTAGCTTGAGGTCCATCTAAAGGTCACAATTTTTATCTGATTTTGATAAAACTTGAAATGTAAGTTTATAACCCAAAGATCTTGGTTGCTTTCGATATTCGCGCATATCGAATAGTAACTTCAGGAATTATGGCCCCTGATTGTACGGGAAAAAAATGTGTGAATAATCGCGGATACCTGTACTTAACTTCCTGGTTTAAGGCTCCTGATTGTTCGAAAAATGGTATTTTTAGCTTGTGGATTCTCTAGAGGTCACAATTTTTTTTTCTGATTTAAAAAAAACGTTTAAATATTTCAACATTCCACCATAATCAAGGTTGAATTCGAATTTCGGGAAAATCGAAATGAAACTGTCCAACAAAATGTCCGCTGTTTGTACGCAAATTGTGTAAAACTGAGCAATACGAAGGTTGTCTACCATCTAGAGGTCACAATTTTTATCCGATTATGATGAAACTTAAAACATATCTTTACATCCCAAAGATCTCGGTCGCTTTTGATATTTGCGCATTTCAGACCATAACTTTCTGGATTATTGCCCTTGATTGTACAAAAAATCCCGTTTGTTTTTAGCTTGTTCTTTATCCATCTCTTGCAAAATGTGGTCGTATCCTGCCTGGCAGCCGCTGGTTCACTAATCACATTGTAAAATACTGCACCATGTATACAGAACATGTTATTGCCTGCGATATCACCTCGGTGGAAGTGGACGTAAAATACAACTAACTCACACAAATATTTTCATTATCATTTGCTTGAAAACGTCGAGAGAACCCTCAATGAAACGTCGCTTTAATGAAATTAGTAATTGTGTTCCATATTATGTTTTTGTGTTTATACCCTCTATTAAGTGCAAACATTGTAATAACCTAACTGTATCTGTGTATTGTTTGAGACAAGATGTGAAATTAAACAAAGGATATACTCAGAATAAACTTTTATGTCTAATTAAAGAACATTGCGATCTCTACTTGACGTGTGTAATAATTAATATAAGGTTTTAGAGAAATACAAATATTATAAAAATCAAGTTAAAATTGGAGTGAATTCCTCAACATTCAAATCGTTTTTTATAGGCTAAGCCAGTTCCCCAATCCCATTCAGATTTTCTCAATAACAATTTTGTTTGTTTTTTTAAAAAAAAAAAAAAAAAAAGAAAAGAAATCATTACAGATAATAAAGTAACATGATAAATGTTATCTTAAAATTCGACGTAATTATTTATATGACCCCCCCCCCCCCACATGCACCCATTGTCTACAAAAGAATAAATATGCGACACCCCTTATCGACTGCACTGACAAACTAACTGCTGCGGGTGTATGTTTCGTTGCCCGCCAACCTATCTTGTTGACAGGAATGATTTTTTGAGATGTGCTTTTTACTAATTATAATTATTAAATTATAACTGTTTTGTGCGTTATAGGTTTTATTTAAAGAACAGCTGTTACCTGTAAATAGTGATATATCAACGGGAGCTCTGGGGACTAAAAGTAGATCCTGTGCAAGACTTAATAAATCAAAATCACTATACAGTACTTCTAAAGTAATTTTAGAAAAATTAAAAGATTGGCATCCATTACCTAATATTATATTAGAATGGCGCAGAATTTCTAGCACTCTTACAAAACATGTTTTTCCATTGCAAAACAAAAAGGTGTTCAATGAAAGGTTAAGCATGGACCGTATTTTTGGTATCTGTCAATACCATACAACTACTGGTCGTGTAAGCATGAGAGAACCAAATATTCAAAATGTACCAAAAGACTTTGAAATAACCCTTTCAGGTAAGATTATAGAATATTCTACAACTATCTTTTCATTTAAATATAAATTAAGCATGACTTAAAGGTTATACTGAAAAAAAAATAGAATCTGAGGGAAGAAGTCTGATGTAAAAGAAAGATCAAGGGCCAAGGTCTTTTTTTTATGGACGATTTTTCAGCATAATGTCAAATAAGAACTATCACAAAAATCATAGATTTGGCACGTGTTGGCTGTAAATTACTTAATAGTAAAGAATGAATTTAAAGATCCATTATGTAAGATTTTAGATAAAGAGCTGACAGTTCTCCCTATAATAGTTTAAAAATAGATAATGGAAAAAGAAATGAAATAGGGTTCAACGTCCTACTGTTCTGCTCCGACTGGGCTAATGAAGACGGACATGGTGCTATGAATAAATTTTTTTCGGACAGCGGCGCTACGGCCTACTCTTATATCGAATTCCAACTGGCAAGGAGTCTTTTACGTACACACCAATGTGTGCAAACGGCCTTGGTTTTTCGTACCACCCGAACCACTATATGTTGTCCCTTGCCAGGCCCTCTGTCCTGCACCACTGTCAAGGGGGAACAACACATGGATCGAACACAGATCCCCCAGGTTAGCGAACCTATATCTTACTCACTGAGCCACCGTGCCTCCCAATGGAAAAGGAATAGATTGAAATTTTCAGTCAGATTACTTCATTCTGAGGGAAGTTATAACTGAAGGGTGGTAGCTTAGTCTCGATTTTCATTGCTGCTGTAATACCGTTGTTAAGATTATAAACAAAGTCTCGATTGTCCATTGTTATACACCCACATTGAAATGTGGTCATATATTGTTTCCCTCCCTTCTATCCAGCGTTCACAATGGTTTTTGCTCTTGATCACTTTGCTGTCCGGCAAATAATCCCTTATGGCACACTGCATGGCACATTATGCCCGTCGAATTTTGAGAGAGAAATGGGGAAGAGGTGGCTGTGTTGGAATTTCTTATCGGCTTTCAGGCAACAGACCCCGAAGGGGAAGCATACAAAAGTCCATTCACTGGGTTATCGAACGATACCTTAGCTCTTTTGATCTGGTAATATCCAACGGAATAATCGCATTTTTGGCAAAAATCGACATTTTTTTGCATTTTTTTCAAAATATCGGATATTTTATCGACTACTTCCGGTTTATGCACCATTTTCGGGATAGTTTTAACACATTGCGTTGGCACATAACTTCCTGTACAAGAAGTTTAAGAAACATCCATTGAGCAGTTTTTAAAAGAAAGGAACAGATATTTAATGATATTTAGCAAATAATTGGTAGTCTGACTCCATCTTGCTTAGGACTAGTTACCTCCCTTATACCATTACAAGCAGATTTACAAATATAACTATTTTTCGACTTTTTTCAAAGATTGTGGCCCATTGAGCTGTTTTCAAAACAAAGAAAAATAGAAGAGCATTTTCAGTAATTTAAGGATTTTTGCTACTTTTTTCAAAGATTGAGGCTTTTTTGGACTACTTATATTATTTGTGACCCTGACCCGTTAAAGCTCATAGGGAAACATGAAACCCCATACTTTACCACAGGGTTTTAACCAATAACGTAGCATCACAACCCTTGTAAAGTAAATTTAAAAAAAAAAACTGTAATATTTATGGTGTACACATTTTCTCTACCATTGTCTTATCTCGTGCTTTGGTCAAAATGACAAAGTTGAGGAATGATAAAAAGAGTTACCTCCCTTGCACTGTAATACAAATTATATTCCACAATATGAAATAGATCTTTTTCGCAAGATCACCTATTGTTTACTGTTTTTTTTCTTCAAAATATTGAATATTTTATCGACTACTTCCGGTTTACAGATCATTGTCGGGATAGATTTAACAAGTTGAACTTAACTTCCTTTACCAGAAGTTTCAGAAACTATTGTTTACTGTTTTTTTTCTTCAAAATATTGAATATTTTATCGACTACTTCCGGTTTACAGATCATTGTCGGGATAGATTTAACAAGTTGAACTTAACTTCCTTTACCAGAAGTTTCAGAAACATCCATTGAGCACTTTTTTTAAAAAAAATTAGAATAGCATCTCCAATAATTTAAAGATTTTTCGACTTTTTTCAAAGATTAGGGCCCTTTTTGCACTCTTTATATCACACTGAGGCTTTTGAATTTTGATTCACACCCTAGACCACCGATAGGACTCTAAGTAAATGAAGTTTAACAAAAGAAATTAAGAGTAATATTCGAGATAAAAGAGACTGAATAAGCTTCAAAAAGGAAAATACTAGATTTTCAGCGTCCAATAATCTATCTTCTTTAGCATCGAATTTGTATCATTTGGATACAGGTCTTGATAGAAATGAGTTCAAGAACTACAGACCAGTGTCCAATTGCAGTTTTATTGACAAGTGTTTAGAAAAATGTGCCTTCGTTCAGTTGAATGCCTACTTGGTAGACAATTCCCTTTATGGTAAATTTCAATCTGCCTATCGGGAGGGACATAGCACCGAGACTGCGCTCCTTAGATGTCATTTTAGTTATGCTAGATCTTTCGGCTGCTTTCGACACCATTGACCATGACATACTCATGCAGCGCCTTCGCACGAGGTTTGGTATCGGTGGCTTTGCCCACGATTGGCTTGGGTCCTTCCTTTCGTGGACGAACACAAGTTGTCACGATCGGGTCTTTGATGTCGAAGGAGCCACATACACTTGAATACGGTGTTCCTCAAGGTTCTGTTCTTGGGCCTGTGTTATTTTCACTTGACATGTCACCATTAGAAAATATTATTTCCCAGCATGGATTAAACTGTGTCATTTTCGCTGACGATTCTCAGATCTACATGACTTTCAGGACCCGCACTGACTATTCTGTTGTTGCCTCCATAGAGGCCTGCGTGACCGAGATCCGCCACTGGATGCAGGCAAACATGCTTGCTCTTAATGACGGGAAAACCGAGGTTCTCTGGTTTACGTCTAAAAACAAGAGGGTCAGTGATCGGGCCCTGGAGGCTGCTGTGCGGATTGGTGACGTCACAGTTCCCCCGTCCCAGTCGGCCCGGAATCTGGGCGTAATATTTGACACTGCCGGCTCTCTGAGCGAGCATGTTGTCGCCGTGTGTCGTGCTGCGTCGTACTCTCTCTGGCGTATAGGAAAATTGAGGAATCTTTTGGACCAAAGAAGTACGGAAAAATTAGTTCATGGTTTTGTTACATCCAGATTGGATTACTGCAACAGTTTACTTTTCGGCCTGCCTTCGTATCAAATTCAGAAATTACAGCTAATCCAGAATTCTGCTGCTCGGCTGGTTGCCAGGATGTCGCATCGATCGCGTGATTCTATCACGCCCATGCAACGTGAGCTCCATTGGCTTCCGGTCGAGAGCAGAATTCGCTTCAAAATTCTGTGTATTATTTTCAGAAGTATTCACCTTCGTACGGCGCCGCGTTACCTCAGTGAGCTGGTGTCCGTTCAGAGATCCGGAAGAGTCACTCGTAGTTCGGATGAGATCCGACTCGAACCACCCTACACGAGAGAGGCACGCCATTTTACCGCATATGCAAAGCGCTCACTGTCAGTCTGTGGGCCCGAACTGTGGAATGTTCTCCCTCGAAATCTTAGGGCAATCGATATTTACAGTCAATTTAAGGCCACTCTCAAAACGTTTCTTTTTAGGCAATACTACCTTTAAATTAATGATTGTATCTTTATCACATATCACGTATTCTTATTATGTATATTATGATATTTTTATTTTTATTGTGTTCTGTGTTATATGTATAAATTGTAAAGCCTACTGAGATAATGTATGGAGTGGGCTCTAAATATATTAATAATTAATAATAATAATAGTATTTTCAGTCATTTAAGGATTTTTCTACTTTTTTTTAAAGATTGAGGCTCTTTTTGGACCATTTATATTATTTCAATGCATTTTTTTTGGATTCACGCTATAGACCACCGATAGGACTCTGAGTAAAAAAAGTTTAAGAAAAATCGTAGGTGTCGTTTTCGAGAAAAAGTAGTCTCAAAAGGCGTCTCAAAATGCTCCAAAACGGAAAATACTACATTTTCAGCGTACCATAATTTATTTTCTAACCCTCGAAATCGTATCATTCAGATGTTATATGATAGTCCATTAATGGGGCTATTCAACGACACTTTAGTGCTTTTGGTCCGCTAATATCTGACGGAGAAATCAAGTTTTTCGTAAGAGCGCCATATTTTAAAACTTTTTTTTCATTAATGAATACTTCCGGTATGGATATTATTATCGTGATAGTTTTAATAACCGGTTTGGGCAATTAAAAAGCCGCAGGGCTCTGTAATGATATATTACGTTATCTGATTAGATAAAATGCCCCTGAGAAATCCTATGTTCAAAAGTGCCAAAAATGCAAAAATGTCAAAATATCGAAAATTAAATTTCAATAATTCAATACATATTATACATACATGCACAAGACTACCGAAAGGACTCTCGATAGAGAAAGTTTAAGAAAAATCCTTGGAGCAGTTTTCGAGATAAAGGCGTCCAGAAACGCTACAAATCAGAAAATACTTGATTTTCAGCGTGTCATAGTTTGCTGCCTGGTCATAGTATCCGAATGAATTGGGTAACACACGACAGTCCAATCATCGTGCCACTCAACAATACATTAATTTGTTTAATCCGTTGAAATTGGACGGTGAAATCCCGTTTTTCCGAAAAGCACCCATTTTTGCGTTTTTTTCAAAATATCGATCATTATTTCGACTACTTCCGGTTTGTTGTTGAAATTGCTTTATCCAACGGTCTGACCATATGGCTTTATGCTGCAGGGGTTTCAGAAAGATCGATTGATGCTTTCAAAAAAATATAAGGGTTGGAAAATGGGTAGAAAATTCGAAAAATAAAGGGCGATAACTCTGAATGAAACTTATATTACTGGAATCGGATGGACATCAGGTATCCAAAAATGTAGGTCAAATTTGAACATTTTGAAAAATAACAAAAATTGTCACGTAAACAACGTATTTTCAAAATTCGAACGACAAAAGTCATAGATGAATGTTCGAAATTGAAAAATGTCTCGAAAACAACGTGTTTTCAAATTTCGAACGATAGAACCCATAGACGAATGTTCGAAATTGAATAATGTGAGATAGCCATTATCTCGGAAAAGATTCGGGGATTCCGAAATTGTCATTTGTTTGAAAATAGGTAAACAATTCCGGGAAAAAGTACAAAGTTCGGCCACTTCCGGTATGCGCAGAAGTTTCAAAAATAGTTTATCCAGTAGCCACCACATGGTTTCCCGATAGAAAACTTGGTTCCAGAACATGGTTTCCCGATAGAAAACTTGGTTCCAGATCGATATCTGTTTCCGATCATGGAGAAATAGGCTTCCGCGGAAAAAAAATAATAATAACTAGACCTGCAAGCAGCACAGAACCGGCTTTCAGGAATCAGACAGGAAGTGTGTCATACAATAGCCCATTCATCGAGCTACCAAACGATACTTTAGATGCTTTGATCCGGTCACACCCGACGGTGAAATCACGATTTTTGCAAGGGCACCGATTTTTACTGGGGGTTTTTTTTAAATATCGAATATTTTTTCGACTACTTCCGGTTTACGGATCATTGTCGGGATAGATTTAACACGTTGTATGGGAACTTAACTTCCCGTACCAGAAGTTTCAGAAAGATCCATTGGACTGTTTTTAAAAGAAAGGAAAATTAAAAGATATTTAACGATATTTAGCAAATAATTGGTTGTCTTATGTGTTATCTCCCTTAAACCATTATAAGAAGATATAACGATTTTTCGACTTTTTTTTCAAAGATTGTGGCCCTTTTTGGACCATTTATACTATATTGAGGCTTTTAAATTTGGATTCACACCCTGAGAAAGGAAATAAGAGACGTTTTCGGGATGAACGCATCTGAATAGCCCCCAAAAATGAAAATACTAGATTTTCAGCGTCCCATTATATATTGCCTAACCAACGAATTTTTACCATTTAGATTGTCATACGATCGTCCATTGTTCGGGCTATCTATTGACACTTTAAATGTTTTGATTCGGTGAAATCTGGCAAAGTAATCCCTTTTTTGAAAGATCACCATTTTTTGTACTTTTGATGGTTTTTTTTTCCAAAATATCGGATATTTTTTCGACTACTTCCGGTTTTTGGATCATTGTCGGGATAGTTTTAACAAGTTGTTTGTTTACCTAACCTTCTGTACAAGAAATTTCAGAAAAATCCAGTCAGCTGTTTTCCAAAGAAAGAAAAAAATAAGAGCATTTTCAGTAATTTAAGGATTTTTCAACTTTTTTCCAAGATTGAGTCTCTTTTTGGACCACTTATATTATTTCAATGATTTTATTTTTGGACTGATCGTAGTTTTCCCTTTTTGGAGAAAATGGCGTCTCAAAATGCTCCAAAACGGAAAATACTAGATTTTCGGCGTACCGTAATTTATTTTCTAGCCATCTAAATCGTATCATTCAGATGTCATATGATAGTCTATTAATGGGGCAATCCAGCGACACTTTAGTTCTTTTGGTCCGCTAATATCTGACGGCGAAATCAAGTTTTTCGCAAGAGCGCCATTTTTTAACATCTGATGGAGAAATCAAGTTTTTTGCATGAGCGCTATTTTTTTTAACCTTTTTCTTCATTTTTTTAATACTTCCGGTATGGAGATTATTGTCGGGATAGTTTTAATAACCGGATTGGCTTATGAAATAGCCACAGGGCTATGTAATGATATATTACATTGTCTGATCAGATAGAATGGCCCTGGGAAATCCTATGTTCAATAGTGCCAAAAATGCAAAAATGTCAGTATATCGAAAATTAAATTTAAATATTTCAATACATATTATACCAGAGGGACTCTCGATAGGGAAAATTTAAGAAAAATAGTGTTACAGTATTAGTTCTTTAATCAAGTTCAGATGACAAGTCTGGTTTAACATCTTATAATACTTTTATTCTTCTTCTAACATATTATATAGAAAACTTAAGACTCCGTAATTAGCTTGTGTTGAGGGAGCCATGTCCTAGCTTGGCATAAATGTGCCAACCCTCGGTCACTCTCCCTCGTTTCGTCTCGTGTCCTGGCCGGACCCTACTTGTCGATTCGTTTGTTATCTGGGCTTATAAACACTTCCAGACAAAGTAATCTTATTAGACATCTGGCTGATGTATCATGTATCATATCAGGTTTAACATTTGCTTATGATCAAAGAAAGTTTAAATAAGACATGCCAACAAGGTAAGGTTAACTAATCGTTACATAATCACATAGACCAAGATCTCCAGGGATGTCGATAGCGAACAGGTGTCAAGTTGGCAGGAAGCGTCTATAACATCAGATAATCTGTGATTATGTAACAGTAGTTTTCGAGATACAGGCGTCCAAAAACGCTCCAAATCAGAAAATACTTGATTTTCAGCATGTCATATTTTGCTGCCCTCTCATATGATTCGTGTGAAATTGGTATCATATGATAGTCAAATCCCCGGGCTACCCAACGATTCCTTAATTTCTTTAATCCATTGATATCGGGTGGAGAAATCATGTTTTTCCCAAAAGCACCCATTTTTTGCGTTTTCTTCAAAATATCGGACATTTTTTCGACCACATCCGCTTTAAGGATCCTTGTCGAAATAGCTTTATCAGTTGGTTTTGGACTGTAACTCCATGTTCCAGAAGTTTCAGAAACGTCGATTCGGCCGTAAAACGAAACTCGGGCTCACAAAATGGGCAGAAAATTCGAAAAAATTCGAAAAATAAAGGGTGATAACTCTGAATGAAAGTTATATTACTGGAATCGGATTGCCATCAAGTGTCCAAAACTATAGGTCAAATTTGAAAATTTTGAAAAATTACAAAAATTGTGTCCTAAACAACGTAATTTCAAATTTCGAACGACAAAAGCCATAGATGAATGTTCGAAATTGAAAAATATGAGATAGCCATTGTCTCGGAAAAGATTCAGGCTTTCCAAACTATAGGTCAAATTTGAAAATTTTGAAAAATTACAAAAATTGTCTCCAAAACAACGTGTTTTCAATTTTCGAATGTTCGAAATTGAAAAATGTGAGATAGCCATTATCTCGGAAAAGATTCAGGGTTTCCGAAAATGTCATTTGTTTAAAAAATGGGTAAAGAATTGACGAAACAACGGCCGATTTTCATTTCCGGGGAAAAGTCCAAAGTTTTGTCACTTCCGGTATGCGCAGAAGTTTGAAAAATAGTTTATCCAGTAGCAACCACATGGTTTCCCGATAGAAAACTTGGTTCCAGATCAATATCTGTTTCCGATAATGGAGAAATAGGCTCCCGCGGGAAAAAAAAAATAATAATAACTAGAACTGCGACGCAGTAATGACGAGTTTCACCGACACCCCGTTACCCTTGAACATATGTCACTTCCGGTACTAATGAAACCATTAAACAGGTTTCCATATAAGCATTGCACACATCAAGTAACATGCACGCAGAATCAACCAAATCCAACAATATCAATGCATTGTATACATTTGTTACATGTAAGTGATCCTGACAAAATTACATTACTTCCGGTGATAATGAACATGTTAAATTACTTTTATGAAATCAGAAGTGGCATAAGGCATCACATGGTGAAAATTTTATGTAAATTGAATAATAATTGCCACTTTCATAGACCAAAAACCTTGAACAGTGACTTGTAGAAAATCGTCTATTTCTCTGCAACCGTACAAGTTAGAAACTATTTTTTGATATCTGTATGATCGTATGGGATCAATCTATTTGTTTATTGGAATGAAATATCATAATTTTAAAAACATTACAAATCAGACTCATTTGAATAAAATATCTGTTTTAAAGGCTAAAAATACAGCTTTTGCCAAAATGGCTTATTTCTGGTAATAATGAAAATCTTAAATTACTTGAATGAAATCGTGAATGGCATTAGGTATCACACGGTGAAAATTTTATGGCTGAATGGTTAGCGTGCGCGCGCTGTATCATAAAGTCTGTCATTGAGTCGACTGGCGTGGTTTCGAATCCCCGGTTGTAAGTGGCAAGGAGTCGGGTCGCCTGTCCAACCTCGTGGGTTTTCTCCGGGTCCTCCGGTTTCCTCCCACTGCTAAAGACCCCTACGCGCAAGCGAATTATGTAAATAAAATTAAACCAAATGTTAGTCCCGAAATGACCTAGTTTGTGTCGAGTGGACGTTAAACCCCATTTCTCTCTCTCTCTTTCCCTAACTAGCGTAAATAGTGACTCATGCAAAATTGCCCATTTCTCGGCAAATGCCCATATTACAAACTAATTTTCACATACATTCTCTTCGTATGGATTATTGCTACAAGTTTATGAAAGTTGCGAAGAAATATTTTAAAACATGAAAAGCCTGAATGGGTTGTGAATAGCTCATTTTTCACCTTTTTTTCACCTATAAATAGAAATGACCCGAAAACGAAATCGAAATTAAAGAAACTGAGCCCGATGTTTTCTGCGCCTATACAGGGCACACCCTTTCAGTCATACCAGATTTGAAAAAAAAATAATATTTGCTTTCAATAGGTGGTATCGAACTGTCAAAATTGTAGTATTTGCTAAATTTACGTTACTTCCGTTGCCGAAAGGCAACTTTACCGGTAACAAAAAAAATGAGATTTTGGACCACGGAGCATATGAACTTTGTTTTATACAAATCGAACAATAAATAATTAATCCAGGACTGAAAAACTAAATTAGCCAATGGGGGCTAAGGAAAAATACGGTGACAAAAAATGTTGCAATTTTTGGTCAAATCAGATGATACTTGAACCCTGTGTAAAATACCACATAAAAATATTCATTAATAAAAAAGATTTTCGTAAAAATTTAAATTTTCAAAATTTGGCGCCTAATATCTCCGAAGATTCGTCGAAAATAAAAAAAATCTAAAGAACCGTAGCTATGTGCCTTGTCTCTGTCTATGTCAAAATGTATCCAATGTTAAAATCCGACGATTATTGTTAATATTACGGCAATATTTCAAAAATCGACGATTTCGGACATTTCGCATTGTCGCAGAACGTTCGAAATAGCTTTAATCTCTAAGTCATACCCACTTTTCCAGTAAAACCGAAGACATCGAATCGATCAGACAAGTAGTTTCTGAGATACAATCAAATTGGAAAAAATAATAATAAGAAGAAGAAGAAGAATTTTAACAAAAACAATATTGTTTCACACAAGCTACGCAGTGTGAAACCCTAATAATTTTAGTAAAAACAATAGTCTTTCAGACGAAAGTCTGAAAGCCTAACTAGACCTGCATTGCAGTACTGAATCGGCTTTCAGGCAACAGACCCAAAGAAAGCATACGAAAGTCCATTCACTGGGCTATTGAACGATACTTTAGCTCTTTTGACCTGGTAATATCCATCGGAGAAATCTCGTTTTTGGCATAAATCTTCAATTTTATGCATTTTTTCAAAATATCGGATATCTTATCGACTACGTCCGGTTTAGGTATCAATTTCGGAATAGTTTTAAAACGTGGCGTTGGCATTTAACTTCCTGTACCAGAAGATTCAGAAACATGCATAGAGCAATTTTGAAGCAAAAGAAAAATAAAAGAGCATTTTCAGTAATTTAACGATTTTTCAATTTTTTTCAAAGTTTGGGGCTCTTTTTGGACCATTTATATAATTTCAAGTCTTTTACATTTGGATGCACACCCTAGACCACAACTCGCTAACCTCTAGGTCCAATAGTCAATCACTAAATGCCACTCAAGGATTATATTCCTTATGCATATATATGGCAATCCTCGATGTGACTGTGATCTCGACCTTGAAACCACTGAACACTTTTTACTCTACTGTCTATACTACACACTTCAGCGAAATAATACCATTGATTTTTGCCAATGTATTTTAGAAATATTACTCCTAAATACCGGAAAACACCCTAAATAGGTAACCCGGAGCCTGGTCCTCTGTGTGCGGTTTTGGACCAAGTGAGCGCCGATGAAGGAAGGTCAAGGTAAAAAAAAAAAGAAAGAAAAATTCAGATTTTTTTTCTCCAAAATTTTGTTGATGCCTATTATGTTTTGAATGTTTTAAAAGACGCAATCAGTCTACCTCCATCATTGACCATATTTTATTTTGTATTTTAATTTTAGTTTTCAGTAAATTTCAGTAGATTTCGTGTTTCAGTATTTCAGTAGATTAAACACTGCCCTCGGAGGGCCCCATTATATGCCGGTTGCGCCGGTCTCCTGATTCTTGCCGGTAACGCTGGCATCAGGGAGGCACGACTAGGCCAACTCCTCCCTAGGTAACAAAAAATGGCATCATAAAACAGCAAGTATCATCAAAAGCGAGTTAATAAATCTCTGAATAGTTCGAGTTGAAGTTCCAGGTTTAACCGCTATGTGTTCTAATCACCAAACGAAATGGATGCCACGCATTCTCGGATAGGCTGTAATCTGAAAAGTGTTTATCCTTTCCAAGAGCTATCCATCTCGTTGGAAGGGCTAAAAATCTACTTGTTTCTGAGCTTACTTTCATTCCAGGGTCAAATATAATCACTTGAACCATAATAATATTCAACATATTCCATCATATTCCGAGGGCCGCACACAGGATTTTTTTCTGGATTACTTTTCGAGCTTTTTTCCCCAACTTGTTGACCAGTTTTCATGGACCAGTTATCCATGAGAAAACTACATATTCTATCTTACTGCATTGACGGGAAGTGGTAAGCTGGACGTCTGTGAAAAGGGTTGATCGATACATTTTCAAGGAAGCAATTGTTGTTTTTGTTTGTGAAATTGGGGACTCTAGCCGATGAGGCTACTTCCCCCCCGAGAACCTCAGGCAACCAATTTGTTTTATGTACTACTATCGTAATAAAACATTACTATGTTAACCACTTTCTGGTGGCTGAAGGCTTACACCGAATGCGTATTCGGAAAAAAATGTCCCCGAGAAAATGTTCAT
This sequence comes from Patella vulgata, assembly GCF_932274485.2. Lineage (NCBI taxonomy): Eukaryota > Metazoa > Mollusca > Gastropoda > Patellidae > Patella > Patella vulgata. The sequence goes on from NC_065882.2 coordinate 33,892,029, forward strand.
TAACATACAAGCGAGCGATCGCCCAGGGTCAAAGAAAAATTTCTTTTCAGATTTTTTTTTAACATTTTTCTTCTCCCAAATTTCTCTGAAAAAAAAAATTCAAATTTTTTTTCTTGTATTTATCTCTGTAAAATTATTTTCTACGGAATGTTTTTTTGTAAAACCAATTTTTCGGAAAAATTCGAATTTTTTTTTTTTTGTGACAGAAATTTTGTTTCTGCAAAATCGGAATTTCTTTTTTGGGGGTGGGGGGGGCTATTTGTAAAACGAACATCGTAATGACCTTGACCTTCCTTCATCGGCGCTCACTTGGTCCAAAACCGCACACAGAGGACCAGGCTCCGGGTTACCTATTTAGGGTGTTTTCCGGTATTTAGGGTGTTTTCCGGTATTTAGTGTTTTTCCGGTGATCTAAATCAAAATTCTGCTCTGGACGTTTTTTTAGGCATTCCTTCAAGGATTCAGAAAATATAACTCCCGTGTCTATAACTAAATTATAGCAAAAAGCCTTAGGGACTTTTCACGTTTCAAGATGGTGGCACTTCCGGTTTGATTGACAAACTTCATATTTTGTGTACTAATCAGTAATTTCTTAACTAGTGCAGATTTGAAAGCTTATATATTTATCGTCACGTGACATGATTATATCAAGTATCTTAAAAGAAAAAAGAACAACAAAAAATAATTATCAAAATCGGTGAAAAACTTCCGAAGTTACAAGTCTAAACAGTGAGAAACATTGGACCCAGTCAAAAAATAATCTGAAAACAATAGGGAAATAACTGAGACTTGGATTGCTGTAATCGGAATGACTTCCCGTTCCAGAAGTTTCAGAAAAATGGATCAAGCCGTTTAAAAACGGGAGGGGTGAGAAAATGAAATGAAAATGGTGGGAAAGAACTAAAAAAAAGACAGGAAAATATCGGAAAAATAAATGAGATAACTTTGAACGGAACTAATATTTTTTGAATCAGATTGACCTCAGCTATTCGAATATTTAGGTTAAATTGTAAATTTTGAAAATTAAAAACATAAATTGTCCTGCATGGTTTTCTGATAATTACATAATGAGTTGTTACTCTTAATCATGTTTCGTTGCCTGGCAAACTTTCAAATTCAATGTGAATTTTCAAATTCAATAGGATGAACCCTATTGATTTTACCCATTTTCAGTCCTTGAATTGTGATGTATTTTAGACACAACCAGTGACAGTTTTGAATTGTGTTGTATTTTAGACACAACCAGTGATGATTTGGTGAGATTAAGAACAAGTAGAATGTCAAGTATTAACACCCAATCCAAAGATAAGAAATGCAGAAATCAAGTAACTGTTAGTGTTAGACACGCATTTATACCATATAAAGGTAAGTAATGGTAGAATCTGTCAAATACTGTCAAATACTGTCAAGTGGAAGGCTTAGATACTCATATAGAATTTTTATTACTGAAGAAGAAAACATACCTGCTATGGCGGTACATCCCATGTGACAATATCATGACATATTGGTACCGTGTATGGCATGCGATCATTGAAAAAAGTATTTAATGTCAATATACAATGTAAACTTTGTGCTATTAAGTAAATACATCATACACATCCTTCCTTTCTAAGATTTATAGTTTACACTCGGAAAATGAAAAACTTCGAAATTATGAATCTTAGCAAGAGTTAATCATTTTTTTATGAACTGAATATTGTTTTTATCAACCTAATAAATCACATCAAAATGTTTACTATCGTATCATTCATTCACTTACAATCTCTAAGAAATATAATTGATACTTTTCAATCAGTCTTTGAGTTTTATTCGCGATTCTCGAAGAACCTCTGACATTCAACCCAGTTAACTGCTATTCGTCTTAGAATTCTCACTTGAATATCATGGTAGTGTATCCGGTTCTTTAGATTTGGGTGTAGATGTTCCTAGATTATCGCTTATGCCTAAATCAGTTGTACTTGAAGTATCAACAGACATATCTATTATTGATGTTATCAGATCATGACCTGAATGTTTATTATTTGCCATTTGATCTGTAATAATGTGATCTCTCCATCAAACTGCTGGAGGTTGTTGTTGAATATTGCCATGAGGTTGCACTAGTATGAAATTATTATTCTCTCCCTCACTATTTTCAAAAATAACATTGTCTTCAAGACTAGTGTCGCGTTTCCGGATTTGATCGATGTGTCTCTTCCAAACACATTCATTATGTTCTGACCTCTCATCTGGTGTAAAGATCCCTATTACAACTAGCACATATTACCTGGATGTGAAAAATGATATTTAGTTAAAATTTCTGAGATCAATTTCGAGGGCGACACAACCCATAATCGCTCGAAGTAACATTCTGCTCCACTGTTAAGTTGAATCTACGCTGGAAATAACGGTTTAATCTTTAATCGTCCACCACATCTGGCCATCCAGTTTTTGTAAACTGTAATACCCGTGATAAAACTGCATCTACTCGTGTAGCTTTTTCAATCTGTTTACTTGTTATAGCAAAACTGTCCAATATTTTGTCTTGAATAACGTAAAGTTCATTATATCCTTGGCATACAGAATTCTTACACTGTGTAATGTCCTAGAGTTTCTATACTATACAGTGTAATATATACTCTTAAAAATAGTAGGAGATATTCAGAAACAATACAAAACTGCGGAAATTCACTGCTGTTTTTATTAGAGGTAACCAGTGTATGTTAGTAACAGGCCAAATGCCTACACATGAATATAAAAAGTTCATATGGGCGGCTTATCTGACGGACCCATTTCACTCGCAAAGAGATACACCATCAAAAGTGAAAATGGACGTTTTTGATTTTTGTCTTACTAATGAGTAATTGCTCCACCAATCCTTAGACATTCAGCAATTCATCATGGCACGCTCCAAATCAACCGTCCAATCACGATTTGGAGCAATCTGACCCACTCCTCTTGAAGTGTCACGGACAATTCTTGCAGTGTTGTCGGTTGACGTTGACGAACATGTCTCCCGATCAAATTAAGCGTAACACACTAAGCAAAGATATGCTAAACAGTAAATCTAATGCAAGAACCGATAGGAAAGCAAACATGGATAGATAAACCAGCATGCGACAGTTTTCATCAACCCATCCTTGACGTGTTAAATTTGACAATGAACCCCTCCCACGTGTATGGCGCTATTGCGTGTCGCATGTGCAGCTCAGTGGTTCTGTTGGGGCGATAAGTTCTTCATCTGTGAACATACTCTCAAAGCATGTCAAATGTCCATGATTATTTATCATATCGCAACCTGCATAGGTATTTGCATTTCAATATCCCCTACTTTTTTTGAAGAGTATATATACCAAAAGTAACCCATTTTTATACCTCATTAATATGAATCATTAGTTTCACCAATTCGTTATATGTATAAGTACATGTTTGTTACTATAGCAGAGTTATAATAGCAGACGTGCCTTTGTCTTATTTTATATAGAAGCTATTACATGGTGTAAGAGTTTGGGATTAATTTTTAAGACTACCCAATTTTTATGATTGATATAACGTTTAGAGGATTTAAGAGAATATATTTTGTAACATATTGGATATTCCTTCACCATCTCAGTTTAAACCCAAAGGAACTGATAATACAGGAGAAACCTGGAAAGCATGGAAGCAAACATTTGAAGTGTATATAATTGCACAAGATTAAGAAAACGCTTAGGGTAAGCGCAAGGTAAATCTTTTGTTACACTTATTAGGACCCGATGGCATAAAATTCTACAACACCTTTAAGTTTAAACCTGCTGGGCCAGCAAGACCAGGAGATGAGGCAGACCTGCGATTGAAGGACAACCAGCGGAAAGTAACGAGGATTTAGTATCAGTTTTTAGAACGTTTGATGCGCATTATGGACATAAAAAATACAGAAATATTTGAAGACAAACATTCTTAGTAAGGCACCAGAGAGAAGGCGAAAGTTTAATGGATTTCATTGCTGATTTATAGCAAAAGGATGCGAGTACGGCAAAATTGAAAACTCCTTACTCTGTGACAGGTCCCTTCTCGTGTATTAGTGTTTATTCAGTAAGCTAATTACCTTGTTGCTTGTTGTTTTTGTTAAATATCCTTTACCTCTTACATTCTTTTTGTTACTGTTATTTCAATTCATGTAAATGGTTTCACTATGAATTTCATATATATTGAACTCAAGTTTACTAAATGCCATTGTGCTTGATAACGATAAGAGGATACTTGTGGAAACGTCATGCTTTCAGAATAAAAACTGTGGACACTCTGCAGGTCACAATTCTTATCCGATTTCAATGAAACTTGAAATATAGGTTTATCTCCCTAGATCTCGGTTCCTTTCGATATTGTATCGGACCATAACTTCCTGAATTATGGCCCCTGATTGTACGAAAAATCGCGTTTTTTAGCTTGTGGACCCTATAGAGGTCATAATTTTTATCCGATTTCAAAAAACGTTTTATAAGATGGTTGAGTTCGAATTTCGTGAAAATCAGCCCAAAACTGACAGACAAAATGGCCGCCCCTCGTTCTCAAAAAGCGTAAAAATATGGTATATCAAGGTTGTGGACCCTCTAGAGGTCACAATTTTCTCCTGATTTTGATGAAACTTGAAATGTAAGTTTATAACCCAAAGATCTCGGTTCCTGTCAATATTCCCGCATATCGGACCTTAACTTCCTGAATTATATCCCCTGATTGTACGAAAAATCGCGTTTTTAGCTTGTGGACCCTATAGCGGTCATAATTTTTATCCGATTTAAAAAAACATTTGAATATATCACCGTTTCACCCTAAGGATGGTTGAGTTCTTATTTCGTGAAAATCGGTCTAAAACTGACAGACAAAATGTCCGCCCTCGTTCTCAAATAGCGTAAAAATATGGTATATCAAGGTTGTGGACCCTCTAGAGGTCACAATTTTATTCTGATTTTGATGAAACTTGACATGTAAGTTTATAAACCAAAGATCTTGGTTCCTTTCGATATTCGCGGATATCGGGCTGTAACTTCTTGAATTATGGCCCCTGATGGTACGAAAAATCGCTTTTTGTTTAGCTTGTTCTTTATCCAATTCTTGCAAATTGTGGGCCTATCCTGCCTGGCAACCGCTGGTTTAAAAGAATGTAGAGATGTACAAAATCTAACTAAATGGTATATTATTATATTTTCTTCTGATTTTGATGAAACTTAAAATGTAAGTTTATAAACCAAAGATCTTGGTTCCTTTCGATATTCGCGCATATCGGATTGTAACTTCCTGAATTATGGCCCCTGATTGTACGAAAAATCACGTTTTTAGCTTGAGGTCCCTCTAGAGGTCACAATTATTATCCGATTTAAGAAAACGTTTGAATATATCACCTTTACACGCTAAGGATGGTTGAGTTTGAATTTATGAAAATCGGACCAAATCTGACAGACAAAATAGCCGCCCCTCGTACTCAAATAGCGTAAAAATATAGTATATCAAGGTTGTGGACCCTCATGAGGTGAAAATTTTCTTCTGATTTCGATGAAACTTGAAATGTAAGTTTATAACCGAAAGATCTTGGATCCTTTCGATATTCGGGCATATCGGATAGTAACTTCCTGAATTATGGCCCCTGATTGTTCGAAAAATCGTGTTTTTAGCGGAATAAAATTGTGACCTCTACAATTTTATTCCCTTTAAAAAAAAGTTTGAATATATAACCGTTACACCTTAATGAAGGTTGGGTTTGAATTTCGTGAAAATTGGACCAAAACTGCCAGACGAAATGGTCGCCCCTCGAACGCAAACAGTGTAAAAATATGGTATATCAAGGTTGTGAACCCTCTAGAGCTCACAATTTTGATCCAATTTTTATGTAACTTGAAATGCATGTTTATAACCCAATACATCACTATTCCACCATAATGAAGGTTGAATTCGTATTTCGAGAAAATCGAAATGAAACTGCCCGACAAAATGGCCACTCTTTGTACGCAAATTGTGTAGAAGTATGTAATACGAAGGTTGTGGACCCTCTAGAGGTCACAATTTTTATCCGATTTTGATGGAACTTAAAACATATCTTTATATCCCAAAGATCTCTGTCCGTTTTGATATTTGCACATTTCAGGCCATAACTTTCTGGATTATTGCCCCTGATTGTACAAAAAATCCCGTTTGTTTTTAGCTTGTTGTCTATCCATCTCTTGCAAAATGTGGGCATATCCTGCCTGGCAGCCGCTGGTTTCGGATGCAGCTACTACTTTAGGCTATGCTACGGTTTTCGGTTCACAGTGCCTGGCAAGAACCTATGCAGTCCCTTAACATTAATGTTATGGAGCTCTTCCCAATCACTCTTGCGATTGAACATTGGGGCCATTTACTGTGCAACCGCAGAGTCCTTTTCCTGAAGGACAATGCATGTGTGGTCTATGTTCTCAACAAAATGACTTCTAAATGCTCTCATTTAATGACCTTAATACGCCGCATTGTCCTTGTTTGCATTTCAAATAATATCTTACTCCGTGCTAAACATATTGCTGGCAAATCAAACCTAGTTGCTGATCACTTATCTCGCTTTCAATTTCAGCAAGCCAGAATAGCGGCTCCGTGGCTGGATCCAGCACCACAGTCAATCCCTCCAGACTTGATCAAACTTTAACTGACACTGCTGCCTACCTTATGGATGCTAGCCTCCCAATCATCTTACCGCCGTGTCTGGACTATATTTTTAGACTTTTGCACAGACCAACACTTGGCCCCATCCTTTCCCATTCCTACCATTGTAAGCACTAATTTTTGTGCCTACTTGTTTGATTTGGGTTACTCCCCATCAACCTTAAGTTCCTGTGCCTCTGCTCTAGCATTTGTCCAGAAATCCTTGAGCTATACAGACACTATTAATTCCTTTTCTCTGCTTAACCTCCTACGTGGAGCATGTCGATTCCATCCCCAGTCGGATGAACGTTTACCAATTACACTATCATTATTAAAATGCCTCTTGCATGCCGTTCCATTGTTCATTCCGCATCGCATTCTTTTACGAACCATTTTCTCACTCGCATTTGCAGGGTTCTTTCGCCTTGGTGAATTAGTGTTTAAATCATCCTTACACATGCAGAATATTCTTTGCGTTGGCAACATTTCAGTTTACATTTCATGCTTCCTCTGTCTCCGCCATTGAGATAGTGATGCATCATTATAAACATAAAACCACATCTTCACCAACCCGATTATTTCTTAATTGTTCATGCACTTCCAAAATTACTTGTGCCCCCTGCAATCTTTGGTCATATTTACAAGCTAGACAACACACCTTTGGGCCATTATTTCAATTTGCAGATGGCTCACCCGTACGTTACAATTTTGTCAATGCTAGCTTACACAAACTGGTGACTTTCCATGGCTTAAATCCGGATCAGTTCAAGCTTCACTCCTTTCATAGCTGAGCTGCTACAACAGCATTTATGGCCGGTCTCTCTAAAGACCAAATTCGTGTTTTAGGTCGGTGGAAAAGCTCAGCTGTCCAAACTTATATTAGATTACCTTCTCTATCCTCTTGACCTCTAAGTTCTATCTAACTTCCCCTGATCAGGGTCGGTTATGCCGGTTGACCTTTAGACTATTTGATTGTTTTTGAAGCTTGGATGTTAGCCTCACGCTCGAGTTCTAATCAACTCAACCTGGCGTGTGACCCTCCCACACTCTCCCTATCATTCTATATCAGCTGCTTGCGCAGCCTCGTGCCTCTGGTTTCTCAGTTTGTCAACATTTTATGTAATTTCATTTGCGGATCCCCCCAATATATATTTCACGGCTACGCCTCTGCCCAGTGCTATAGCCGGTAATCTGATACCATTATTGCTACCACTTCCTCTCATGATCCTCTATTCTTGGTGCCAATCATTCGGACATTCCTCCTGCCACCGGTCGACATATTTTGCTAAAGCCACTCGTATAATACTAATCAGTTTACTGAATCAAAAACCCACCACTACACCGTCTATTTTCTTGGTATATATACTTATCACATGTTATGTATGCCCCCAGTGTGTATGTCGTTGCATGTTGGTTTATATTTTAATACTGCTTATTTGTCCATTTTATTGTTATTTTGTATTACCATGTATACTATTGCCCATTTTATTGTTATTTTGTATTACCGTGTATACTATTGCCCAGTTTATTATTATTTTGTATTGCCATGTATACTATAATGTTATTCATCATTGTATTGCCATGTATACTATAATGTTATTCATCATTACTATATTGGGCCATTCCATGATCGTTTTGTTAAGCCCAACCCTCATTCAGTATTATTTCCATACTGTTTTGCTATTTTCCATTAATTTTGGATTTCACTTATATCATCCTAATTTTGTTATTTGTGACCGTGTATATCAAAGTGAGTCGGAATACGCAAAATCAAATTTTGGACTAGAGACAAAATAAGTGAAAATACTGATTTTGATCGAAATTAAGATTTTCACAAAAATGAGTCTATAAATATACTATCTATCGACACAAAAGATCAAAATAGCAATAAAAGATTTTAGAACAACTTTATTTGAACGTTTTGTAAGAGTACCGTATTCTTAATAGTAAGTGCAGGGGGACTGCACCACACAAAATTTACACAAAAACAAGTACACGGACAGGACATCATTCTCAAAAAGGGGATCACGGTGGCTAAGTGGGTAAGGCGCTGGCTCGCTAGCCTGGAGGTCGGGTGTTCGATCCCTGCATTGGCCGAGAAAGTTCATCCAGATTTTCCGGCGTGGTTCCCCCTTGTCAGTGATGCAGGACGGAGGGCCTGACAAGGACAGCTGTCTAGTCATTCGGATGAGACGAAAAACCGAGGTCCCGTGTACACATTGGCGTGCACGTAAAAGATCCCTTGACAGTTGGAATTCGATATAAGAGTAGGCCGTAGTGCCGCTGTCCGGGCAAAATTACCCTCATAGCACACTGTATGGCGTATGCCCGTCTTCATTAGCCCAGTTCGGAGCAAAACAGTAGGACGTTAAACCCCATTTCATTTCATTTCATTTCATTTCATTCTCAAAAAAACACAAACATACAGACAATTCAAAACGAGTGAATGGATCCGGGGGCTAGCCGTAAGCGTCCACTTCGCTGTACAGTCCCGGGTCATTAGTGACACAGACTTCACTCAAATTTGAAAAACAATTAGGAATACAACCCAAAGAACCCATTGTGTAATGCCAGCATGAGTCATGATCTGCTATATGCTACACGAAATACGAATGTAAGGATATGTAGTAAAATTCAACTATACAAGTAACCACATCGGTGAAATGTATAAAAAAAAAGTAGTCTAAACTCTTAAATTCAATAAAGAAACGCTTCACTATTCAATACAATTAGGGTACATGTTCCATCGTCACAAAAAACAAAAACAAAACTGAATACAAAGAAGCAAGTAGGAAATGTAGACTGTCTCGAGGGACAGCCGTCTCTTAGAAGGTGATAAAAAATCACAATAATAAAGGCGACAATCCAGATAAAATAACGTTAAAAGCTTAAAAACCATAAGTTCTAGCGACTAATCGGAATTATTAAGTTATGTAATTGTACAATATATAATATATTAATATAATACCCCACACAAGAAATGCAAAACAGGCATGTTAAAGAAATCGTACTATGTAAGTGTATTTATAAAGGCATAACATTAAGGGAGGTAATTCATACAGGGTTAGATAACTACAGAAAATATAAAATAAAATTTAAATTGGATCATTATTATCCAGTATGTAGTCAGTTATATACTTACAAGAAATGTCAAACTTGGTATGTTGAAGTAATGGAAGTTTTGAAATTTCTTTTAAAATGTGTATTTGTGTAGCGCCTTTGGTAGTGCATTTAAAGTAAAGAGATTTTATTCGAGAGAGAAATAGTTCTTTATTGTTACATATTGTCAAAAATCGAAATGCCTGTGCATAGAAAACACTATATAGCGTGGTATCTGGTATGTTACTATAGATTGACGGGTATTTTACTACTTCAAAACCAATTTTTTCCGTTTTGTCGAAAATACCAACATTAAATTTATTGTTAATTATATTGATGTTAAGGCCAAGAACAGATGCATTTATAGTACCGGAATTTTCTTTATTTAATATTAGTTCAGGAGGATATATTTCACTTTTATATTTGTTGAAATTTCCGTTATCATTGATAGGTGTTATGTCATCAATGTATCGGAAGGTATAGTTTAGACTTTTAGCTACTTTGTAATCCGTTTTTCTTTTATGGTCTTGAAAGTCGAATTCGTATTTATATAAATGTGCGTTTGCCATAAATGGGGCGGGGTCAGTTCCCATTGGCAAACCAATGGTTTGTTGCATTATCTGATCCCCAACCTCAAATATGGCATTATCAATAAGGAAATGTATGATATTTTGAAATTTTTCTTTATTAAAAACTACAGTGTCGGCATTGGGACGTTTTATAATCCATTTAGCATCTTCGACATAAATGGCCATCAAGTTTCTGCCTTTCCCGAAAGTTCCATTAAAGGCTTTATCTACAAACCAATCTAAATTATCTTTAAGATCTGCATGTAGAAGCATAGTATACAAAGTAGAAAAATCGAACGTTTCTATTGTGTTTGCATTAATTTTTTTATTGTTTTTTTTCTAAAGTGTCTACTATAGGTTTATTTTTATCAATTATAAAAAAACCTATTAATTCCAGTATAGCTACGAAGTGTTCTGCACCAAATGGCATGTTGGGTTTGGCATAATTTAAGCCCTTTGGTGATAGTCTTAGCTAATGGTTTCGTTTGGCAGATACTGGGGGATATTATATATCTGAATTTTACTGGGTTTTTATGGAATTTAGGTATAGAATAGATGTAAGGTAGTGCATCTATTTTCACATTGTCTTTAATATCATTACTCCTGTTAAATGTATATTGGTTATGTCAAATATCTAGTTTAGTTAAATCCGTAATGCATTTATAAGTGTCATTATGGGTATTGGGCCAAAGTCCAACTTTAGTAAGAATATTTCTAATGTAGTATTTTTTACAGATAAAGGCAATATTATTGCTGGCCTTATCGACAGGCGTTAGAACAAATCTATCTTGAAGAGAAGCAAGACATTCAATTGCGGATGTATTATTTAGGACTTCGAAATTTATCAGACCAAGCTACTATGCATTTCCTGATTTAAGATTATTATGTAACTTTTTGAAATTAGTTTTACTAGGTTGTTCTCGAAATTGTGGTCCAAAGCGAAAAAGTTTTTTAAGATTTTTATCTTCAACAATATCGAAATTTCCTGTCAGTATATGGTCATGAAACTTGTCTTTAAAGGGAGAGTTGGCGCATTGACATGTAGTATTATCGTAATTGTTAATAAATTCTTGTACGTTAAGGTTTTCAATAGTTTGATGGTAGTTAAATATTTTATTACGAATTGGAGGTAAAAATTTGTATACGACTGTAGGTGAAATTTTAGGAATAGTATCTGGTATAGATTCAATTACTGATCGGTCTAATCAGTCCTATTTCTTAAAATTCTCGGCGAAATTAGTTATTTTTCTTCGCTCGCTGCAGGACGATCGGTCATTCCTCATGCATAATAATTGGCATCGTTGTAAAGCGGAGAATCTCTAGTTTACAAATATGATCAAATTAATGTCGATGAATTGATTTTGAACGGATACAATCGAGTTTTAAAAAGCCCCTAAAAAATATAAACCACCGCCGCTTGTTGCTATGCTGTCTACACAGCTCGTTTGCTGATTGGCCCAGATACCAAGTGAAAAGCATTATGGTTACTGGCTGACTCGAGCGGGCGATAAATATTTGGTTTTGGCAGAACAGAATTAATTCTGATCGTATATAGATTGCCGTTGAGTGTTAATCCAAACAACGTGGCTGATTATGTAAATTAATTGACATGCAAGTGGGTGTCATTGGGTAATACTAATCAACTGTCACGGGTCAATGATAAAGCCGTCGACAACTCCTTATTTACTCCAAATAATTAATCCAAGCGGTGATTATTTGATATCTCATATCATCTTTCTGCATTGGCCGAGAAAGTTCATTCCGATGTTGCAGGACGGAGGGCCTGACAAGGAAAGCTGTCTAGTCGTTCGGATGTGACGAAAAACCGAGGTCCCGTGTACACATTGGCGTGCACGTAAAAGATCCCTTGGCAGTTGGAATTCGATATAATAGTAGGCCGTAGTGCCGCTGTCCGGGCAAAATTTCCCTCATAGCACACTGTATGGCGTATGCCCGTCTTCATTAGCCCAGGTTAGGAGCAGAACAGTAGGACGTTAAACTCCATTTCATTTCATTTCATTTCATATCATCTTTAAAAAAAATAATTTATAGGCCTTAAATAGAAATAAAGAAAATGGCCAATAATTTTCTTTTCGAAGAGAATTTTATTGATAGATGAATTCCCTTTACTGTCGCTTCTTCATACGACATGCAAAGTAAGGAATGCATCTCGGATATTATTGTTTAAAATTTTCTTATCACCAGGGGTCGAAAATATGAGAACGACCAGCGAACCGAATTGCGACGATTCTCGAGTTGGCCATTGTTTAATTTCATCAAAGCCAGAATGCATGAAAGTGAACGTAAGTATTTCTTGACTGTGAAATCGACATTTCTATAGGGACTCATATTTTGATACCGTTACGGTACCTGAAAGTAGAGAGAGAGAGAGATGGGGTTTAACGTCCACTCGACACAAACTAGGTCATTTCGGGACTAACATAATTTTATTTCAATAATTGGCTTGCGCGTAGGGGAGGAAACCGGAGGACCCGGAGAAAACCCACGAAGTTGGACAGGCGACCCTACTCCTTGCCACGTACAACCGGGGATTCGAAACCACGCCAGTCGACTCAATGACAGACTGTATGATACAGCGCGCGCACGCTAACCATTCAGCCATCCACCCCCCCGTACCTGAAAATAATAATAGACCTATCATACAAGCAAAATTGTATTTTAATTCACGTTTTAAATGAACACGCGTACAGCTGTGGCGGCTTCTTTGATGATTATCCAATCAACAATCTTAATCTCCTGACCACTAGCTGGCACTAGGGTGCTAATCAATTGATTAGATTACCTGTTAATCTCACCAAAGTTATAATATACACAACAGACTACTAATGTATAGATTATTCTTCAGTATAACACTATCATGGGATTATGCCGCATGTCACGAAAGGAGAGCATTTACTACTATTTTCATCGTCAGCACCCTTGAAATCCTAAATAAAAAAAATATTAAACGACAAAATAGCAAATAAATGGCGGATCAAATTTTTACAAAACAAATATACTATCGCAGGCGCAATGACTGCCGTTCAATTTGGATTGTTCGAGTATTTCACCAAACACAATAAACATGCATTATGCAGGAGCTAAGTCTGTCAGTTGCAGTTATATGTTATACAGTCTTTTAATTAGACATTTATTAAAATGCCTTCTGATGTGTCCGATTTTAGACAAATTTAAATCTGATCGACTGTTCAACAATGCTTGGTGATTAACCGTAAAAATGGATAAGCGAGACTTGTCTATTATCGTTACAACAGTAACAATGACAACTAAAACTACAGTCTTATTCAAATGATATTTTTCTTGTTTTCTTGGCTCAGAGTAAAGCAACTTTACTGAAATTTTCAACATTTTCTCTTTACATTATCTATTTTTAACTATTATAGCGCGTAGTGTCAGCTCTAATCTTTAACAATGACGCTTAATAATTGATTAGAATATACAATAAAACAAATTCAAAATTGGGCATATTACTTTATATTCATATTACATTTATAATATGCGCTTTCTGACCCACTTTCGTCTATTCAAAAGAATAGAGCTAATCACCCTTTAAACAGTTCACCCATTGAACTATATTTGGAATTACTCCTTTAAATTGAATAATACCTAAAAGGAAGTTTAGCCTTCTTCAAGTTTAAAATTCCTGTTGTGCTGATAACTTTGCCATACTTTCAAGTGCATAATTATTGCTGACATCAACATTTTTGTCACCCGCCTTTCGAAGAAAGCAGGGGACTATTAAAATGGACCTGTTTGTCTGTCTGTTCACCAAGCCATTAGGGACACAATAACTCTTCTTCTAATTGAGGTTGGGATGACGTAGCTAAGTGGGTAAGACGCTGGCTCGCTAGCCTGGAAGTCGCGTGTTCGATCCCTGCATTGGCCGAAAAAATTCATTCAGATTTTCCGTCGTGGTTTCCCCCTTGTCAGTGATGCAGGATGAAGGGCCTGACAAGGACAGCTGTCTAGTCGTTCGGATGGGACGAAAAACCGAGGTCCCGTGTACACATTGGCGTGCACGTAAAAGATCCCTTGGCAGTTGGAATTCGATATAATAGTAGGCCGTAGTGCCCCTGCCCGGGCAAAATTTCCCTCATAGCACACTGTATGGCGTATGCCCGTCTTCATTAGCCCAGTTTAGGAGCAGAACAGTAGGACGTTAAAACCCATTTCATTTCATTTCATTTTCTAATTGAGGTAGAATGTTTAAACTTGGTGTAGTTGTTGATTGGGTGAATGGCTTGATGGAGTTCGAAGATGCCCATTTTATGTTTAGGATCAGCAGAGATAAGCAATTTGATTGGTTGATTGGTCATAATGTGGCCCAATATATGACCTTTGTCACCATTCTTAAGCCAAGTTTGTTAAACTTTTGTCGCTCTTAAGTGATATTTTTGGCTTCCTGGCTTGGTTAGCTAACTTTTAGGCTTTGTTTCAACTATGGACTCTTAAGTTTTAAATATCATCACAAATTAGTGCTAATTAATAAACTCTTAATAGACATTAGTACAACATTTTATGCTCTTAAGCAGTCATTTTGTGCACTGTAACTCATAGAAATGGTGTTATAAAGAAAAATAACCCCGGACAAGACAATTTAATCAAATCCGCTCAAATGTCATTATGTGACCCAAAATTTGACCTTTGACCCTTGTCACCTTTGAACCACTCTTAATTGTCCCCCGCCTTTCGAAGAAAGCAAGGGACTATTAAAATGGGTTCGTCTGTCTGTCCGTCACACTTTTTGGGACACAATAACTCTCCCTCTAATTGACCTAGAATGTTCAAACTTGGCATAGGTGTTTATTATGTCGATGCCTTGATGGAGTTCGAAGATGAGCATTTTCGGCTTAGGGTAAGCAGAGATAAGCAATATGATTGGTTGATGCTTTGGGACACGATAACTTTAGTTCTAATTACGTGAGAGTGATGAAACTTGGTGTATAGTTTCATTACATCAATACCTTGACTAAGTTCGATAATGAGCATTTTCTGCTCAGAGTAAGCAGAGCGATAAGCAATTTGATTGGCCGAGATTTTGGAACACAATAACCCTCCTTCTAATTGGGCTAGAATGTTCAAACTTGGTGTAGATGTTTATTAGGTCAATGCCTTCATGGAGTGTGAAGATAAGTATTTTCTGCTCAGGATAAGCAGAAATAAGCAATTTGATTGGTTGATGCTTTGGGACACGATAACTTTAGTTCTAATTAAGTGAGAATGATGGAACTTGGTGTATAGTTTCATTACATCAATACCTTGACTAAGTTCGATGATGAGATTATTCTGCTTAGCCTAAGGATCAAAAATCATTTTCATTGGTCAAGACTTTGGAACATAAAAACTCTTCTTCTAATTGAGGTAGAATGTTTAAACTTGTTGTAGATGTTCGTCTTGACTTAGTTCAATGATTAACATATCGAGCTAAAGCTAAGCAGAGATAAGCAATTTCCTTTGTCGATGCTTTGGGACAAGATAACTTTGATTCTATCTGATAGAGAGTGATAAAACTTAGTGTATAGTTTATAATCAGTTTGATTGCTTGATACTTTTGAAAAAAATAGACGTGCGATTAATTGATATGTGTCATCTATTTATTTGGGGATTTTGGCGGGGGACATCAGCCTCACTATTGGCTTGTTAAGTAATGGATCATGGCCGAAGACTGTCCATTATGTAAATAGAAAGAACAACTAAGGGTCGTTAGTCCCGAAGTTTTTCTTTGTATTTACATAATGGACAGTCTAAAGGTGATTATCTAACTTAAACCATAGCCACCCTTTGTCTAAAATAATAGACATCTTAAAACAAAGTGTCTTGTAACACCTCAGAAATAATGGACAGTTACTTAAACCAACACCGCAGTCATGTGACTGCCACTGAGTGATTTGTTAACAATTAATACAAACAAAACAAGGATATCAATACAGTCATGTCTTCCAGTGGAGAGGATATATTTATTACCCAGTTCCTAGTTATGACAGTGACAATGTGTGGAGTGACATATTGATTATGGGTTGGGGGTAAAATATGTATTCTGATATATCGGGTGTGGATACAAACCCTGACTCTAAAGTGAAATACAAAGCCCATAATAATCTTAGTAATCCCAGATTTGCTGAACCGTTGCAACTATTGGAGCTACAAAAGTTAGTTAACGATAGATTATGTGCCCAAGCAGAAAAGAGTGGACAGGAGCATAGGAGCTTACGTACTGTTGGCCAATATTCTCAATTCTCAATTAACACTGACAGTGAGGGGAGGAAATGCATACAATATTGTGAAGATGTGTATATTGTCGTCGCCCCTGTCCGCCCGTCCGTCCGTCCATCCATCCGTCCATAATTGTTTGTGAACAGTCTACAGGTCACAATTTTTATCCGATTTCAATGAAACTTGAAATGTATGTTTATCACCCTAAGATCTCGGTTCCTCAATTGACACTGACAGTGAGGGGAGGAAATACATACAATATTGTGAAGATGTGTCAAAAACCGATCGTGGTGGCTTGAACCAACGCAGAATACAACCTAAGGTCACTAGAGCGTATCAAAACCTGCAAAATCTACAATACGTCTTTATAAAAAAAATACACGAGTTTAAGGAAGGCTGAACCGTTACAACTATTGGAGCTACAAAAGTTAGTTAACGATGGATTATGTGCCCAAGCAGAAAAAAGTAGACAGGGGCATAGGAGCTTACGTACTGTTGGCCAATATTCTCAATTCTCAATTAACACTGACAGTGAGGGGAGGAAATGCATACAATATTGTGAAGATGTGTATATTGTCGTCGCTCCTGTCCGCCCGTCCGTCCGTCCATCCGTCCATAATTGTTTGTGAACAGTCTACAGGTCACAATTTTTATCCGATTTCAATGAAACTTGAAATGTATGTTTATCACCCTAAGATCTCGGTTCCTTTCGATATTGGCATGTATCGGACTGTAACTTCATGGATTATGGCCCCTGATTGTACATAAAATCACGTTTTTAGCTTGTGGACCCTATAGAGGTCATAATTTTTATCCGATTTAAAAAAAACCGTATTATTATATCACCGTTACACCCTAAGGGCGGCTGAGTTCGTATTTCGTAAAAATCGGCCCAAAATCGACAGACAAAATGGCCGCTGTTCGTTCTCAAATAGCGTAAACATATGGTATATCAAGGTTGTGGACCCTATGCATCATATGTTAAAATTCGATGATTATTGTTAATACTACGGCATTTTTTTAAAAAATGACAACTTCGGTGATTTCGGACATTTCGCATTGTCACAGAATGCCCAAAATAGTTTTAATCTCTAAGTCACACCCACTTTTCCAATAAAACCGAAGAAATCGTATCGATCCGACATGTAGTTTCTGAGATACAATCAAATTGGAAAAAATAATAATAATAAGAAGAAGAATCTTAACAAAAACAATAGTGTTTCACACAGGCTACGCAGTGTGAAACCCTAATAATCTTAACAAAAACAATAGTTTTTCACACAAGCTACACAGTGTGAAACCCTAATAATAATTTTAACAAAAACAATAGTGTTTCACACAAGCTACGCAGTGTGAAACCCTAATTATGCCAACAGAAAGTGCAATACCCACTCCTACAGAAAACTGTAGTGACCCAATTTCCAAACTACAGACATAACTGTAGAATTTCCATCAGAAGGTGCACTGGTATTCTATAGGAAGTTTTGCTGATGGCTGTGTTCATCCAGTAAAAAAAAAATAATAAGTTCATATCATTAGATGAGTTCCTATCACTTCATTATAACCTGAACAAAGTTCACGACTTGCATCCTGATTATAAATCTTTCCATATACATGGTAATGCTCAGATACAACCCGGAAATAATCATACGATGGATTTGTGTACAGAGCCAGCAGTAAGAAGCATCTCATTTTGCCCACTTGGATTAAAGATTCTTTTATGTTAATCATTGTTGCATTTTATGTTTTATGTTGACATCCTGGGCATAAAACTACCGATCCAGCAGTAGGAAGCATCTTATTTTGCCCACTAAGATTAAAGATAGTTTTATGTTAATCACTGTTGAATTTTATGTGTGCTGTTTGAAACTGATAATTCATATGTACATTTATGTTAATCATTGTCGAATTTTATGTTTGCTGTTAGAAACTGTGATAATTCATATGTAGAATATAATGTTAAAATTCCAAAAAATGTTGACTTGTTAATTAACAGGTAATGAGGAGTTATACTGATGTCTACCTATTAGACATAGCATCAATTTTAAGGTAAATAAACTGTATCAACGGTCCCTCTGCAACTGCTTGTTTGACTGATTTATTAGCACAATATGAAAGAGCGTTGATCCAAATACGTGGAATAAAATACCAACAACGGCCAGGAATGCCCCAATATATCAACCTCAAGAAACGTTTAAAACAAAATATTTTGTAATTAGCTATCAAAATTAAATTCATGCGATATTTTATGTATGAAACGCGTGAAGTTTGTGTATGTCTGATAGTTTTGTTTTATTTGTGCTTGGTTGTCTATGTTATATCTTTTGTAATTAAGCTCCACAGAGCAGTCAAACTGACTGAATGTTCAGCTCTCTAGAAGATGTATTTTTTGTTTATTTTTATACGCCCACATTGAAATGTGGACGTATATTGTCAGCGCCCCCGTCCGTCCGTCGGTCGGCCCAGTGTCCACAATTGCTTGTGGACGCTCTAGTGGCTAAAGTTAATATCCGATTGACTTTAAATTTATAGGCCTACACCAGAAGCCTTTGATTTTCAGCGATTTCCGAGTTATGGATTTTGATCACTTCAAAAAAATCTTGTGGGCGCTCTAGAGGCTAAAGTTAATATCTGATTGACTTTAAATTTATACACAGTGTTTGAGAGGGTCACGAGAATCCTATTGATTTTCAACGATTTCCGATAAAAACTGCCAGAGTTATGACCCTTGATCACTTCAAAAAAATCTTGTGGACGCTCTAGAGGCTAAAGTTAATATCCGATTGACTTTAAATTTATACACAGTGTTTGAGGTCATGAGACAAAAAAGCCTATTGATTTTCAACGATTTCCGATAATTAATGCCAGAGTTATGGCCCTTGATCACTTAAAAAAATATTGTGGACGCTCTAGAGGCTAAAGTTAAAGTAGCTAAGTCTCTTAACTCAATATCATCAAAAATCTTCGACATTGAAAACACGAATTATTTGTCAATTCAAATCAACATTGGTCTTGTGATCTTACAGGGAAAAGATGGGCTTCTGATCTTACAGGGAAAAGATGGGCTTCTGATATCCAATATTCAAGACAAAATAAACATGTTACCATTGGTACACGAATCGTGTACCATAATGCGTTTCAGTGCTATTTGGAACAAGGGACTCAAAGAACAGGGTTAGACATATTCCACAAGTCATTTCAAATGGTGACGCTATATTCTTATCTGGAGAGCATGCGCAATAAATACCATCGGTGTAGACTGGAAAAACCAGACGCTAAAGATTGCCATTTGATTGATCGAACATAACTGATTAGAAATTACAGTAAAAACAGAAACGATTGAATGTAAATCAGTTTATATACATTCATATTACATTATTATATGCGTTGCGATCCATTTTTGTCAATTGATAGATCCCAATTATTAGCGATTTAGCTCCTTTAATATCCGATTGACTTTAAATTTATACACAGTGTTTGAGGAGGTCATGAGAATCCTATTGATTTTCAACGATTTCCGATATTTACTACCAGAGTTATGGCCCTTGATCACTTCAAAAAAATCTTCTGGGTGCTCTAAAGGCTAAAGTTAATATCCGATTGACTTTATACGCAGTGTTTGAGGTCATGAGAATCCTATTGATTTTCAATGATTTCCGATAATTACTGCAAAGTTATGGCGCTTGATTACTTAATGAGTTGTTACTCTTAATCAGATTTTAGTGTATTATAAATGTTTCATTACCGAAAAAAGTAAAAATATGCTGTGGGCGTATGTTTCGTTGTCTGGCAACCTTCCTTTGAAATAGTATCATAGAAGAATAATATTATTGCATTTTTTTTTATTAAGGTGGAGTAATATTAGCTGCTGATTATTCCCAGCTAGAATTACGGGTAATAGCTCATCTATCACAAGATAAAAACTTAATTGCCATTTTAAACACTAACCATGATGTGTTTAAAGAGATAGCAAGTCAATGGTTAGATTTAAGACCAGAGCAAGTTAGTACAGAGCAACGCCAGCAAGCTAAACAGGTATGTTTTCCAGCGAATAAAATAGGGGTCTTGCCATTGTTGTGTATAGAATTTGCTCAAGTATAAATTTACAGGATATTCAAAGGTGATTATCATTAGCCCAGGTTAGGAGCAGAACAGTAGGACGTTAAACTCCATTTCATTTCATTTCATTTTCAAAGGTGATTATACCGTGAAAAATCGCATCAGAAACTAAAGAATTCATCATACTAAAATTCATCCAGCTGACACTGGGAAGCATCCTCGGTATCCCCAGTGTTTTCATTCCGTTTTACTCCACTATGCCCTGGGTTAATCCATAGGGTTTCCACGATTTCAAATTATCTGCCCTGGCCTTGATTGTAGATAAGGTCTACGAACCAATCAAGAAACAGTTTACAAACCAGTCGTTTAGCCTTCGATTTTATAAGGGTAATTAACCAAATTCATGTTCATTTACTGAATGATTTATGTAAATAATGTATATATTTCTAATTCATTTATAATTAATTGTATTATCAAAATATGTAGCATGTTTCGCCGATTTCAAATATGTATAACATCTATATGTTTGACTTTTGTTATTATTATTACTATTAGTTCTTTATCTGAAATGTTTTATTCTGTTATGTTTATTATATACTATTCAAAAAAAGTAGGGGATATTTGATTTTTAAGTGTTATTAAAGTCACCTAATGAAACTGACGAAGAAACAAATGACAAAATGAAATGAAGTTCACAATCATCGATTTATTCCAAATGATCGTTAGACTAAGTAAGGCACAGACTGACCATTATAAGGGTAAAATGATACCCCGGGTCAAACAGCAAAGTTACCACAGCATCACAACCAAGTCAGTAACGGGTAAATCCTCCTCTGTTTGCCAAACAAGCATTGATCCGACGTGGCATACTCCTAATGAGACGTCTAAGGTCATTTTGGTCCAGATTGTCCCATTCCTGTTGCAACGCAGCAGCAAGTTCTTGGACATTGGCAGGACGTTGACGTAACCTCTGTCCAAGCATGTCCCAGACATGCTCGATGGGGGAAAGGTCGGAACTCAGTGCTGGCCAAGGTAATGTGGTGATGTTCTGTTGTTGGAGGTAACCTGTAACGATCCTGGCCCTGTGACATCTTGCGTTGTCATCCTGGAAGATGAAACGGCGGCCATGACGTCGTGCGAACGGCACAACATGGACTGCCAAGATGTTGTCCCGGTAGTACTGGCCTGTAACACGCCCTGCAACAACATGTAAAGCCGTTCTTCCAGCAACAGTGATGCCTCCCCACACCATAACAGAACCACCCCCAAATCGATCATGTCTGATGACGTTAACGTCTTGGAAGCGCTCGTTTCGACGACGCCACACCCAAAAAATCAACAGTGAACCTTGACTCATCTGAAAACATCACATTGCTCCAGCGTCGATTATCCCAGTGTTGACGATCCCTACACCAACGACGTCTAGCCTGAATGTGATGATCTCTCAAACAAGGGATCACGCGAGGACGTCGGGCGCGAAGGTGACCCCTATGCAGTCGATTCCGAATCGTCTGGCCACTCACTCTCACACCAGTGTCTGTTTGAAGACGAGCGCTGATCTGATTTGCTGTGATGACACGATTTCTCAAGGCCATGGTACGGATAAATCGATCCTGGGCTTGAGTTGTCGCCCTTGGTCGACCTGAGCGTGGTCTGTCCTGTACAGATTGTGTATCACGGTATCTGGACCATAGCCTGCTTATGACAGACTGAGAAACATTCATCGTCCGCGCCACAACCGCCTGTGTTGTGCCGATCTGTAGCATGCCAAGGGCACGTAACCTTTCATTTTGGGTAAGCCGACGCATATCAAAATTTGTTTTCTGGTCACTAAAACAATTAAACTGATGTTTCCACCCTGGAATTCAATGCCACAATGACTGTAACATTCAAAGTCAGAGTCGTGCAAATCTTGAGTTGGACCCCCATGATGATCCCAAGCATCACCTGCATTCCATGCGGTAGCTATTGGTGCGTTTGGGCGTCACATGTAACTGGAAATGTTTCTTCTGTTAGGTTCTATAGTGACTTTTTTCGTAGTCATTTGCATATTTTAGTATTATGCCCCCAAAATCAAATATCCCCTACTTTTTTTGAATAGTATATTATTGAACTTATACATGGAAATTTGGTCCGGTCTTCATTAATTTCATATTATATAATTTGTTGTTAGTAAGTACGCATTTAGAATAATTTGAACTTCTCTCATTTAGGCTAACTGCTAAACTTGTCCGATGAGAGTTACTTCCCTTTGCCAACTTCCTTTTCTATTAACAATAGATGGGATTGGTCGATAAAAATAGCACAATCATCAAGGGTGAAAAATTTGAAAACGTGTCTCCCCCATAGATTAACCCAGGGGTTAGTGGAGTAGAACGGAATGAAACCACTGGGGATACCGAGGGTGACTGGGAAGTAGGAATGGGTGATTGTACATTTGAGGAAAATAAGTCTAGCTGTAGAGGTTAATATGTACGTATGTCGGTTATTAATAAGATAACCACAACAAATCTCATAAATGGATTTAATGAAAAACAATCGATATTCAGATTTGAATATATATATATAAGAAAAATATATATAAAACGACTATCTCACAGTTAAATATGTAAGTAAAATTCAAATATTAGAGAAAAATCACTAAAAATTAAATTTTGGGCTAGTATTTTCATCGTTATGAAACGAATTGTCAGGCCATTTTAGCATAATAGAATATCAATTCAGACAACAATAACTAGGCTTATATGCAATGAAACTTCTACAATTTTGCATTTAAAGCTGGCCGATATTTGTCAATAAAATATGCTCTTTTTTTCTAAAATAAAACTTATTCCATAGATTAATGAGTGATTCAAGAGATAATTCATTAAAGTTTCATTATTAAAAAAAATAAAAAAAATTTGTAACAAGTTTCGACGATAGTGTGATGGCGTGTATATTTGTGTGTATTATTATATATGCATTAAAGGGACCCCCTTTAATCTGCAGTAGCGCAGTAATTTTTTACTGTATAGTGATTTTTTGAATGAGTTGCTTATAAGGTTATCTGGGTGTTCAGCCCGAAATTTTGGAAAAAAGAATGATAAACTAGAACTGCGACGCAGTAATGACGTGTTTCACCGATGCCACGTTACTCTTGAACTGACATCACTTCCCTAACAATGAAAACGTTAAACAGATTTCCACATTTGCATTGCACATGTGTTTTAAAATGAAGAATTTGCCAATAAATCCAACAATATCAGTTCCATTTATTCAACGAATACTCGGCACGATAACATCACTTCCATTTTCAACAAAATATTTAAATTGGATTACACAAAAAAACACTCCGATTGTCCTTTGCATGACAGACATTTTATTAAAATTTGAACAGTATTAATTCTTTATTTAAATGCGAATAATCTTAAAAAGTGATACTGACAAAATTGGTTATTTCTCGGCACGAGAAGACGTTAGAATCACTTTTAATACGCCCACAAGTTAATGTTTAAGGTCATAAGACGAAGAATCCTATTGATTTTCAGTGATTTCCGATAATTACTACCAGAGTTATGGCCCTTGATCACTTCAAAAAATCTTGTGGACACTCTAGAGGCTAAAGTTAATATCCGATTGACTTTAAATTCATACACAGTATTTAAGGTCATGAGATGAAGAAGCCTATTGAGTTTCAGCGATTTCCGATAATTACTGCCAGAATTATTGCCCTTGATCACTTAAAATTTTTTTTATGGGCGCTCTAGAGGCTAAAGTAAATAACCGATTGACTTTAAATTTATACACAGTGTTTAAGGAGGTCATGAGAATCCTATTGATTTTCAACGATTTCCGATAATAACTACCAGAGTTATGGCCCTTGATCACATCAAAAAAATCTTGTGGACGCTCTAGAGGCTAAAGTTAATATCCGATTGACTTTAAATTTATACGCAGCGTTTGAGGTCATGAGAATCCTATTGATTTTCAACGGTTTCCGATCATTATTGCCAAAGTTATGGCCCTTGATCACTTTGAAAATATTTTGACGCTCTAGAGGCTAAAGTTATCATCCGATTGACTTCAGATTGATACACAAAGTTAAAGGTCTTGAGACGAACAAGTATATTGATTTTCAATAAATTATGATAATTTGAACAGCTAAATCCATGATATTAAATGTTTTGTATACTTAACGTTAGCATTTTCATTAATTACTTAATGAGTTGTTACTCTTAATCAGATTTTAGTGTATTAT
Organism: Patella vulgata; assembly: GCF_932274485.2. Classification (NCBI taxonomy): domain Eukaryota; kingdom Metazoa; phylum Mollusca; class Gastropoda; family Patellidae; genus Patella; species Patella vulgata. The sequence continues at coordinate 33,916,854 of NC_065882.2, forward strand.
AAATGTTTCATTACCGAAAAAAATAAAAATATGTGATAACTCTTGTTGACTGCCCGGATGATTTAGCTGCTGTGGGCATACGTTTCGTTGCCTGGCAACCTATCTTTTGATATCTGTATGATCATTTTGATTCATATTATTTGTCCATTGAAATCAGATATCATAAATTTATACGAATAATGAATATCACTTACTTAAAACAAATATTTGTTTTTGAGGCTAAAAATACAGTTTTTGGCAAAATGGCATCACTTCCGTTGATAATGAAAATGTTAAGGAAATCGCAAATGGCATTAGGAATCACATGGTGAAAATTTTGTGAAAATCGAATAATAATTGACACTTTTATGGACCAAAAACCTTGGAAAGCGACTTGTAGAAAATAGTCTATTTCTCCGCAACTGAAGCAGTTATAGAGCAGGATCCCAGGGGGTTAACCTAGCTGAAAAGTGTACCAATTTTCTCCTATATGGTATCAATGTATGTATATCTGGTATCGATCAGAAAATAAAGTCTGCCGGGTTTCTGGTGGTGGGTGGGGTATTCCACGCCCAAAATGCCATGCCCCCCAACTAGTCTAGATTAGCTCAAAATTGTACCACATGAAAATCGCACAGCAATTTACCGTAGATCTTCAGGTATTACAAAAACACGCTGACAGACATTTCTAGTGGTGGGGTACCCCTGACAGAGCTATGTAATTGCCAGACATTTGTAGTGATGGAGTATCCCTGACAAGAGTTATCTAATTTCCAGACCAAAGCTAGGCTAGATTAGCTCAAATCTGCACCACCTAAAACAGCTTTTGAGTTGTTCAGTACCACCACAGGAATCCTGAATGACCACTGCCAGACAGTTTGTGCGGTGGGTTGCCCCTAACAGACACGCCCAAAATAACACGACCCCCAACTAGGATAGATTAGTCGGCACTGTTCCTGTGGTCCAAAAAATTAAAAATTGTGCCAGGATGCGTACAATACTAATACCTAGCACATATGGAAGAGGCGATAAACTGCGGTTGTAGGAACAATTTTATTTTTCAAAAACGCATTTTTAGCCCCATAAAATGTTTTTTGCCCAAAAATCAATTTCTTGCAATCGCAGTTTATCACATCTTCCATACGTGCTAGGTATTAGTATCCTACGCATCCTGGCTAAAAATCTAATTTTTTAGAACATGGGAACAGTGCCTGCGAAGCTAGCCTATTTGGGGGCGTGGCATTTTGGGGCGTGTCTGTTAGGGGTAACCCACCGCACAAACTGTCTGGCAGTGGTCATTCATGACTCCTGTGGTGGTAGAGAACAAATCCAAAGCTGTTTTAGGTGGTACGGATTTCAGCTTATCTAGCCTAGCTTTGGTCTAAATATTAGATAACTCTTGTCAGTGATACTCCACCACTACAAATGTCTGGCAATTACATAGCTCTGTCAGGTGTACCCCACCACTAGAAATGTCTGTCAGAGTGTTTTTGTAATACCTGAAGAAGTACGGTACATTGCTTTGCGATTTTCATGTAGTACACTTTTGAGCTAATCTAGCCTAGTTGGGGATCATGGCATTTAGAGCGTGGAATACCACACCCACCACCAGAAACCCGGCAGACTTACATTCTGATGAAACCAGATATACATACATTGATATCATATAGGAGAAAATTGGTACACTTTTCAGCTAGGTTGACCCCCTGGGCTCCCGGTCTATTAGAAACCATTTTGTGATATCTATATGATCGCATGGGATCAGTCTATTTATTGATTGGAATTAAATGTCAAAATTTTAAACAAATAAGACTCATTTGAATAAATTATTTGTTTCGAAGGCTAAAAATACCGTTTTTGTCCAAATTACGTCATTTCCGGTGACATTGCAAAATGTTAAATTGGTTTGAACTAGTCACAATTGACATTACGCATCAATTGGCTTCACTGTTATGAAAATCCAATAATAATTGCAAAATAGCGTAAAAAACGACTCGTGCAAAATTGCCAATTTCTCGGCAACTGCTCATATTACAAACTAATTTTCACATACATTATGAAAGTTGCGAAGAAATATTTTAAAATATGAAAAGCCTGAATGGGTTGTAAAAAACTCATTTTTACAGCACTTTTCACCTTTAAATCGAAATGGCGCAAATACAAAACTGAAATTAAAAAAAAACGAGTCCGAGATTTTTTGCACCTTTTGTAGGGGCATTTATCTTGATCTATCAGATTTGCAAAACTTAACATTTGCTAGCGAAAAGATGTTCCAACTCGACAAAATCGGAGTTTTTAGCAAAATTGCGTCATATCCGGTGCCGATAGAAAACTTTACCGGTACTAAAAAATATTGAGAATTTGCACCGTGGGGTATATATATGAACTTTGTTTTATAAAAATCGGGCAATAGATAATTAATCTAGAACCGAAACACTGAATTAGCCAATAGCGACCAAGAAAAATTATCGAGAAAAAATTTATTCACATCTTTGCTCAAATCAGATGACTCTTTACCCCTGGTAAAATGCCATAAAAAAATATTCATTAATAAAAAAATTTTTGTCAAAATTTAAAATTTACAAATTTGGCGCCTAATATCTCTAAAGATTCATCAAAAATCTAAAGAACCGTAGCTATCCGCATTGTCACTGGCTATGTCAAAGTGTATCAAATGTTAAAATCTAACGATTATTGTTAATATTACGGCAATATTTTAAAAAACGACAATTTCGGCGATTTCGGACATTGTCGCAGAAAGTTCAAAATAGCTTTAATCTGTGATTCAAACCCACTTTCCCTGGAAAACTGAATTAAGACATCAAATTGATCCGACAGGTAATTTCTGAGGTATGCTCAAGTGGAAAAAAAATATAGGTCAAAGATTCAGAAAGATACTTTGGTTAGATTCTGAGAAATCCGATTTGTGGACAAAACACAAAAAAATAATAATAATAATAACTAGAACTGCGAAGCAGTAATGACAGGTTTCACCGGTGCCACGTTATCCTTGAACTTATGTCACTTCCGGTATCAACGAAACCGTTAAACAGATTTCCACAAATCAACCAAATCTAGCAATACCAATTGCATCTATACATTTGTTACCATGTGTTACATATGTCAAAAAAGTGACCCTGACAAAATCTTTTACTAACTTACCGATAAGTTAGCTAACTTTCTAATGGGAATTAAAATGGGGAAAAAATCTATAAAATTCATTCTGACAAAATTGGTTATTTCTCGACAAGGGAAGATGCTAGAAGCCATTTTTGGACATCTATATGATTGTATTGATCCAATCTATATGTCCATTGTAATCAAATATCATAATGTTAAACGAATAATAAATATAACTCACTTCAAAAAAAATATTTGTTTTGAAAGCTAAAAAAACAGTTTTTGTCCAAATGACATTACTTCCGGTGATAATGAAAATATTAAATTAGTTCTATGAAATCATAAATGGCATAAGGCATCACATGGGGAAAATTATATGAAAATCGAATAATAATTTACACTTTCATAGACCAAAAACCTTGAAATGTGACTTGAAGAAAATCGTCCATTTCTCTGCAACCGTACAAGTAAGAAACGTTTTTGTGGTATCTGTATGATCGTATGGGTTCATTCTATCTGTTGATTGGAATCAAATATCATAATGTTAAAAACATTACAGATCAGACATCAAATGGTAAAAACAAATTGAAAATTGAATGATAATTGACTCTTTTACTTGCAAAATAATGTGAAACATGGTGCGTGCAAACTTGCCTATTTCTCGGCAACTGCGCATATTATAAATTAATTTTCACATACATTCTCTTCGTATGGATTATTGCTACGAGATTAAGAAAGTTACGAAGAAATATTTTACACCTTTTTTCACCTTTTAATCGAAATAGCCTTTGCATGGCGCATCCTTTTGGTAATATCAAATTTTGAAAAAATAATATTTAGTGTCAAAATATTGTGTATCAGGGTTGTGGACCCTCTGGAGGTCACAATTTTCACCCGATTTGGTTTAAACTTGAAATGTATGTTTATAATGTTTCGATATTCGCGCTTATCGTACCATAACTTACTGAATTATGGCTCTAATTGTACGAAAAATTGCGTTTTTAGCTTGTTGACCCCATAGAGGTCACAATTTTTATCCGATTTAAAAAATTGTTTGAATATATCACTATTACACACTTAGATCTTGGTTCCTTTTGATAATCGCGGATACCCGAACTTAACTTCCTGGGTTATGGCCCCTGATTGTTTGAAAAATTGCAGATTCTCTAGAGGTCACAATTTTTTTCCGATTTTAAAAACCGTTTAAATACATTACCATTCCACCATAATGAAGTTTGAATTCGTATTTCGTGAAAATGGAAATGAAACTGCCCTACAAAATGGCCGCTCTTTGTACGCAATTTGTGTAGAAGTGTGTAGTACGAAGGTTGTGGATCCTCTAGAGGTCACAATTTTTATCCGATTTTTATGAAACTTAAAACTTATCTTTATATCCCAAAGACCTCTGTCCCTTTTGATGTTTGCACATTTCAGGCCATAACTTTCTGGATTATTGCCCCTGATTGTACAAAAAGTCACGTTTGTTTTTAGCTTGTTCTCTATCGATCTCTTGCAAAATGTGGGCGTATCCTACGGATTGTTGTTGAAACAACTTTATGCAGCTGTTTGACCATATTGCTTTATGCTGCATGAGTTTCTGGAATATTGATTTATCCTTTCAAAAAAATATAAGGGTTATAAAATGGGCAGAAAATTCGAAAAATAAATGGCGATAACTCTGAGTGAAACTTATATTACTGGAACCGGATGGGCCTCAGGTATCCAAATATGTAGGTCAAATTTAAATTTTAGAAAAATAACAAAAATTGTCTCATAAACAACCTATTTTCAATTTTCTAGTAGTTTTCGAGATAAAATCGTCTGAATAGTCTCCGAAAAGGAAAATACTAGATTTTCAGCGTCCCATAATCTATTGCCTTAACCATCGAATTTGTATCATTTGTATGTCATAAGATCGTCCATTATTCCGGCTATCCAATGACACCCCCCCCCCCCCTGGGGTGTAGGGGGTGATAAGAATATACCCTTCGTATGTCCTGCGTGTCGTAAAAAGCGACTAAAAGGATCCCTGTAATGGGGCAACGTGTTTGCCGTGCGTTGTGACCCGTGTCGGTGGAGAGTGGAATCCTGGTAATTGAGTGGGGATTTGGCTTGCGAGCCCTTTCTCTGCAACACATTACTTTGGCCCATGGTTCACCTAGACGGGAGGTCAGAGTGGCCCACTCTGATCAATCGGCTTTGGTCGATTTTAGCTCTGTAGAATGTACATTCTTCAACTTCAATGCTCTGTTGTTTTTTTATACTCAGCAAGTTTACCTTTGTGTCCTGAATACATTCTACAGAGCGGCGGCTTGGGTCAATCAGGTTAGTTAAGTATTTTTACTTTCTGGCTTGAGTATACCCCTCGTCGAGCCCTGAGGCCACGCACCGGATATCCGCACTAGTCCTCCCCTTAGTCGGCAGGGCAGTAACCTGGGGGACGACGAGGGGTGAATCATTAAAAAAAATAATTCATGGATTCCCCAATCCCCCCCCCCACCCCAATTATCAAAAATGATAAATATAAACAGAAACGTCCGAGTCAAAGTCTTGGCTGAGGTTCCTCTTAATTGAGAGTCCCTCGAAAGACCTATCAAAAGTGTCACCATTTCTGATAACCAAGGGCATAGCTGGTTTGGCCGGCGAGCCCAAGGCTATCAAAAAACTTAAGAATGGAACACTCTTAGTAGAATGTGCTAAAGAACAGCATGCTACCATGCTTCTTAAATCATCATCTTTGGCAGACATTCCTATTAAGGTGTCTCCACATAGGTCTTTGAATTCTAGTAGAGGTGTAATACGTTGCTGGGACCTTGAAGGCAGCAGTGAGAAAGAAATGGTAGAATACCTTTCTTCTCAGGGTGTACAACACGTTAAAAGAATTAGTGTTCGTCGAGGAGATAAGGTGATTCCAACTAGCACCTACATCCTCACTTTCAATCGTCCCGACATACCAAAGACTCTCAAGGCAGGTTATTTAAACATACCTGTGGATTCTTATATATCCAATCCTCTTCGTTGCTACAAGTGCCAAAAGTTTGGACACAGCAATACCGTCTGCAGGGGTAAAGACACCCGCGCTCGTTGTGGTCATGATGACCACGAGAGCGCTACCTGTCAGGCTGAGTTTTGTTGTGTGAATTGTAAGGGAAAGCACTTTGCTTATTCCCGTGAATGTCCAATATGGCAAAAAGAGAAAAGAATCCAACAGGTCATGTCTGAAAGAAAAATATCTTATTTCGATGCTCGAAAGCAGATAGATTTAACTGCACTGTTTCCCATTGCACCACAAGGGATAAAATTTTCAAGTGCAGTTAAAGTTTCCACCAAATCTATTTCTATTCAGACAGATTTAACCTGGCCTAATAAGCAGGATAAACCGAAGACTTTGACGTCATCAGATCAAAATAAAGGGGTTTCGAGCTCAGTTCAAACATCTGAGAGCTCGATTCAAACCACTTCTCCCTTGCCTTGTGAGGGTTCATCTACCTTGCCCCAAACGGACACTATTGGGAACACCCCCAATACTTCCCCTCAGAACGGCAGGGTCACAGCATAAGGGTATTTCACCCCCACAAGAAGAAATTGTTCTCAGCAAGAAAGAAAGGAAATTGCGCGGAAAGGGTAAAAGGGGTTCACAAGACCCTATTACCCATTTCAATAACTTTTGGGTTGATCTGATGGACGGTATTACCGTAGCGGATGTTCATATGATCCCCTCCGGTAAGCCGCCTAAAATAAATTATCCCTGACAATGGTAAATTCCATTATTCAATGGAATTGTCGTGGTTTAAACCCAAATTTTAATGAAGTTCAACTTTTAATTCAAAAGTACAATCCTTTAGCTATTTGTTTACAGGAAACTTTTTTGAGGAATTCGGACACATTGTCTTTTAGACATTTTGTTGGTTACCATCATCACTCGGTTGGTGATGGTAGAGCTCATGGGGGTGTTTCTATTATTCTTAATGGAGACATTCCTCAGGGTCAAGTCGCGCTCAACTCGCCGTTACAGGCAGTTGCAGTTCGAGTGACTTTGCATATTCCAATTACACTCTGTTCTATTTATCTTCCACCAAGCTTGCATCTTAATCCCAGACATCTTGATGACCTTGTTGCACAACTTCCTCTCCCGTTTATAATTACGGGAGATTGCAATGGTCATCATTCCCTCTGGGGTAGTCCAGATGACAACAACAGAGGTAAACAAATAGCGGACTTCATTAACCTTAATAATTTGTGTTTATTAAATGATGACTCGCCTACTTATCTACATCCTGCCACAGCTTCTTTTTCTTCCCTGGATCTCACCATTTCCTCTCCGGTCCTGTTTCAGGATTTTACGTGGAGGGTAAATGGAGATCTATGTGGTAGTGACCATAATAATGGTCCCTCTCCGGTCGAAAGACCCCAGAGGTGGAAGTTCCATAAGGCTGATTGGGCTCTATTTGAGTCACTGTCTCTTCTCCTTTGATACAAAGGAGTTAGAAGATGCAGAGGAGCCCATGGCCTTATTCACTTCAATTCTTCAAGATGTAGCTGAGCAGGCGATTCCAAAAACCACGACTGAACCAAAACGTTTCAATAAACCATGGTATAATGAAGATTGCAAATCCGCTCTAAAAGAGCGTGATCGTATCCTGAGACGGTTAAAGAACCATCCTTCCATGGAGAATATTGCGGCATACCAAATGGTCCGGGCGAAGGCCCGTAGAACCATACGTCAAGCAAAGAAGTCTTTATGGTAAGGTTACGTCTCTAGGATCAATTCCCGTACCACATCCAAATCGGTATGGGATAGGATTCGTAGAATTAAAGGTAAAAGCAGTTCATTATCAGTTAACCATCTAAATGTTGATAATACCACCTTAACAACATTTCCTGATATTGCTAATTCTCTGGCCAGTTCTTTTTCATTTAATTCATCATCCAATTTCTCCTCCGATGCCTTTCGAGGCATTAAAGCACAACAGGAGAAGAGGTGACTTAATTTCAAGTCCCGTAATGATGAATGCTACAATGGAAATTTCTCTGTAGCAGAGTCACTGCAACTGGTCCAGATGAAATTCATACCAAATTCTTAAACATTTACCTTTTCCAACTCTCCTAATTTTATTAGATCTTTTTAACCGGATTTGGGTTGATGGGAATTTCCCTCCTTCGTATCATGAAGCCACAATAATTCCAATCCCTAAACCGGGTAAAGATCATACGAATCCTACCAACTATCGTCCGATCGCTTTAACTAGCTGTATTTGCAAAACCATGGAGAGATTGATCAATCGAAGGCTTGTTTGGTACCTTGAGTCCAACAACCTCATTACAGACCTCCAATGTGGATTTCGGTCCCAAAGGACCACTCTTGATCATCTCGTTCGATTTGAAACGTTCGTCAGGGATGCTTTCATCCAGAAGCAACATTTAGTTGCAATATGTTTCGATCTGGAGAAAGCTTATGATACTACATGGAAACATGGTATCATGCGCGACCTTCATAACCTCGGTCTACGAGGTCGCTTACCTATCTTCATTAAAAATTTCCTGGAAGATAGGTCATTTAAGGTACGACTGGGATCAATATTCTCTGACCCATTTCCCCAGGTAATTAGGGAAGTATTTTATCTCCCACACTCTTTGCAATAAAAATTAATACAATCCCAGCGTGCCTTAAACCAGGTACAAACGGCGCTCTTTATGTTGATGACTTTCAGATGTGCTATGGTTCCACAGACATGCGGATAATCGAACGTAAGTTGCAGCTTTGTTTGAATTCACTTCAACAATGGGCAACCGAAAATGGATTTCGTTTTTCGAAATCCAAGACTGTCTGCATGCATTTCTGTCAGAAACGAGGTTTGCATCCATATCCAGAACTTTATTTGGATGGCAACCGCCTTCCAGTTGTGGATGAAACCAAATTTCTGGGGCTGATATTTGATAAGAAATTATCATTTATCCCCATATAAAAAGCCTCAAAAAGAAATGTCTGAGAGCCCTCAACATATTGAGAGTCTTATCAAATACTGACTGGGGAGCAGACCGTAAGGTCTTGCTCAGATTATATCGAGCGTTAATAAGATCTAAACTCGATTATGGGTGTATTGTGTATGGGTCTGCCCGCGAGTCTTATCTCAAAGATCTCGACACCATACACAACCAGGGACTTAGAATCAGTTTAGGAGCATTTCGTACATCTCCAGTGGACAGTTTATACGTCGAGGCGCATGAGCCCTCGCTGCACAACAGAGGTGATAAACTGGCCCTGCAGTATGCTACGAAAATAGCATCTTTGCCAGATCATATTTCATTTAACACCATATTTAGACCCTATCATGAGCATTTATATCTGCTCAAGACTAAAGTTATTCCACCATTCGGTATTCGCATACAACCCCTTTTGTTTGAGGCTGGTATCGGCCTTGACAGTATTGCGAATACCCCTTTCTTTAGGACTCCACCGTGGGCTGTATCTCCCCCAAAGATTGATTTCAATCTTACACAACATAAAAAGAGAGATACTAGCTCCACGGTTTTTCAGTCTCTCTTTCGAGAGCTAAGGTCTAAATATGGTGATTATGCTCCAATTTACACAGATGGTTCTAAAGATGATGATCGGGTAGCTTCGGCTACCGTGATACTATCTGAGACCATATCTGTCCGCCTTCCACCTGCTGCTTCCATTTTTACAGCTGAACTCCAGGCCATTCTTCAGGCTTTGGAGTTCGTCCAAACATCATCTAACTTAAAGTATATAATTTTTACTGATTCTTTGTCCTCGCTCCAAGCACTTAACAATAAACAGCTTAATAGCTGTTAATAGCAGACATTTATAGTCTGCTATTATCTAACGAGTTAATCAGCAAGGACATTGTCCTTTGCTGGCTCCCAAGTCATATGGATATCAAAGGGAATGATCAAGCAGACTCGGCTGCCAAGTCTGCTTTAGATCTTCCCATATCTGAATTTTTAACGCCATATAAAGATTTTAAATTTATTATAAATAATATCATTTATGGCCGCTGGCAACGGTCTTGGGATCTAGCAGGCACAAATAAACTTCATCACATTTAGCCTCTCTCAGGAGATTGGCCAAGCTCCTATAGAACCAGCAGGAGGGATGAAGTTGTTTTGTGTCGCTCTCGCATTGGTCATACCCTTTTAACTCATATTTTCATTTTGAAGCGAGAGCCTCAACCAGAATGTGTTCACTGTCATGTTCCTTTGACAGTAAAACACATCTCAAGAACATAAGATAGAAATATTACCGTTGCCAGTCTCTACGTCATCTATTTGCCCAACCGGGTTTATATTGTAACATACTAGACTTTTTAAAAGAGACATGTTTTTATCATAAATTTTAATTGTATATTGATCACTTCATTTTTGTATTTTAAATATTAATATGCATAAAAGGTTTATTTCATTTTTAATTTTAGTTACTGTGATATTGTTTTTATTTATGCATATAATACTTTTTTTGTGATATTTATTTAACTTGTCTCGCATAAATCACCATATGTTTGGCGCAATATAGCCCGGTTGGAGCTGACGTGCCATAAAACCACATTTCATTTCATATGACACTTTAGTTGTTTTGATTCGGTGAAATCGGGCGTAGTACTCACTTTTTTCGCAAGATCACCATTTTTTTTTTACTTTTTACATTTTTAATTTTTTTTTCAAAATATCGGATATTTTTTCAACTACTTCCGGTTTTTGGATCATTGTCGGGACAGTTTTAAAAAGTTGTTTGGATACTTGACTTTCTGTACCAAAAGTTTCAGAAACATCCATTGAGATTGAGGCTTTTTTTGGACCATTTATATTATTTCAATGCATTTATTTTTGGATTCACGCTATAGACCACCGATAGGACTACGAGTAAAAAATGTTTAAGAAAAATCGTAGGTGTCGTTTTCAAGAAAAAAGCGTCTCAAAAGGCTCCAAAACGAAAAATACTACATTTTCGGCGTACCATAATTTATTTTCTAACCTTCGAAATTGTATCATTGAGATGTCATATGATAGTCCATTAATGGGGCTATTCAACAACACTTTAGTAGTTTTGGTCCGCTAATATCTGACGGAGAAATCAAGTTTTTCGCAAGAGCGCCATTTTTTAAAACTTTTTTTTTTCATTTTTTGAATACTTCCGGTATGGAGATTATTGTCGGGATAGTTTTAATAACCGCCCTGGGCACTTGAATGGTCGCAGGGTTCTGTAATGATATATTACGTTATATGATTAGATAAAGTGGCCCTGAGAAATCCTATGTTCAAAAGTGCCAAAAATGCAAAAATGTCAAAATATCGAAAATTAAATTTCAATAACTCAATACATATTATACATCATTAGTATCGTAATTAGGTCAGCTATCTTAATGTGTAACCTTTTTGTAAAAATCTGTTTAAATAATAAAGTAATAGAGTATTTTCCAAAATTTCACGATTTTTCGACTTTTTTCAATTTTCAGTCCCGTTTTTACCCTATTCCAGACATGTCAAAGTCTTATTGGATGGTTTCATGCACAAGACTACCGAAAGGACTCCCGATCGAGAAAGTTTAAGAAAAATCCTTGAAGCAGTTTTCGAGATAAAGGCGTTGGAAAATGGGTAGAAAATTCGAAAAATAAAGGGCGATAACTCTGAATGAAACTTATATTACTAGAATCCGATGGACATCAGGTATACAAAAATGTAGGTTAAATTTGAAAATTTTGAAAAATAACAACAATTGTCTCGAAAACAACGTGTTTTTAATTTTCGAACGATAGAAGTCGTAGACGAATGTTCGAAATTGAAAAATGTGAGATAGCCATTATCTCGGAAAAGATTCGGGGTTTCTGAAAATATCATTTGTTTGAAAATAGGTAAAGAATTGACGAAACCACGGTCGATTTTCAATTCCGGAAAAAAGTACAAAATTTGGTTACTTCCGGTATGCGCAGATGTGTCAAAATTGTTTTATCAAGTAGCCACCACATGGTTTCCTAATAGAAAATTTGGTTCCAGATCGATATCTGTTTTCGATCATGGAGAAATAGGCTCCCGCGGAAAATAATAATAATAACTAGACCTGCAAGCAGCACTGAACCGGCTTTCAGGAATCAGACAGGAAGTGTGTCATAAAATAGCCCATTTATCGAGCTACCAAACGATACTTTGGATGTTTTGATCCGGTCACACCCGACGGTGAAATCCCGATTGTTGCAAGAGTACCGATTTTTTTTACTGTCTTTTTTTTTTAAAATATCGAATATTTATTTGACTACTTCCTGTTTACGGATCATTATCGGGATAGATTTAACAAGTGGTATGGGAACTTAATTTCCTGTACTAGAAGTATTAGAACGATCCATTAGACCGTTTTACCTCCCTTATACCATTAGAAGCAGATTTACAGATATAACGATTTTTCGACTTCTTTTCAAAGATTGTGGCCCTTTTGGACCATTTATACTATATTGAGACTTTTAAATTTGGATTCACACCATAGACCACCGTTAGGACTCTAAGTAACAGAAGTTTAAGAAAGGAAATAAGAGAAGTTTTCGAAATAAAAGCGTCTGAATAGGCTCCAAACAGGAAAATAATAGATTTTCAGCGTTCCATTATATATTGCCTAACCCGCGAATTTTTACCATTTAGATCTCATAAGATTGTCCATTGTTCGAACTATCCAATGACACTTTAGTTGTTTTGATTCGGTGAAATCTGGCGTAGTAATCACTTTTTTCGCAAGATCTCCATTTTTTAAATTTTTACGGGTTTTTTTTCTCAAAATATCCGAAATTTTTTCGACTACTTCCGTTTTTTTGATCATTGTCGGGATAGCTTTAACAAGTTTGTTTGGTTACCTTACCTTCTGTACAAGAAGTTTCAGAATAATCCATTCTGCTGTTTTCCAAAGAAATCTAAGGATTTTTCAACTTTTTTCCAAGATTGAGGCTCTTTTTGGACAAGTTATTTTATTTCAATGCTTTTATTGTTGGACTCACGCCATAGCCCACCCATAGGACTCTGCGTTAAAAAAGTTTCAGAAATATCGGAGTTGTCGTTTTCGAGAAAAAGACGTCTAAAAAGGCTCCAAAAACGGAAAATACTAGATTTTCGCCGTACCACAATTTATTCTCTATCCATGGAAATCGTACAATTGAGATGCCATATAGTAGTCCATTAATGGGGCTATCCAACGACACTTTACTTCTTTTGGTCCGGTAATATCTGACCGAGAAATCCAGCTTTTCGCAAGAGCGACAATTTTTTAACCTTTTTTTTCATTTTTTGAATACTTCCGTTATAGAGATTATTGTCGGAATAGTTTTAATAACCAGTTTGGGCAATTAAATAGCGACAGGGCTCTGTAATGATATATTACATTATCTGATCAGATAAAATTACCCTGAGAAATCCTATGTTCAAAGGTGCCAAAAATGCAAAAATGTCAAAATATCGAAAATTAAATTTCAATAACTCAATACATATTATACATCGTTAGAATCGTACTTAAGTCAGCTATCCGAATCTGTAATCTTTTTGTAAAAATTTGTTTAAATAATAAAGTAATAGAGCATTTTGCAAAATTTCACGATTTTTCGACTTTTTTCGATTTTCAGTCCCTTTTTTATCGTATTCCAGACATTTCAAAGTCTTATTGGATGGCATAATTCACAAGACTATAGAATGGACTCTCGATAGAGAAAGTTAAAAAAAAAGTTGCTGTTAAGATTTCGAGATACAGGCGTCCAAAAACGCCCCAAATCAGAAAATACTTGATTTTCAGCTTGTCATATTTTGCTGCTTGGTCATAGTATCCGTATAAATTGGGCATCATACGACAGTCCATTCCTCGGGCCACTCAACGAAAGCTTAATTCGTTTAATCCATTATTACTGGACGGAGAAATCGATTTTTTACCCAAAACACCCATTTTTTGCGTTTTTTTCGAAATATCTATCATTATTTCGACTACTTCCGCTTTACGGATCGTTGTTGAAATTGCTTTATGCAGCGGTCTGACTATATAGCTTTATGTTCCAGGACATTTCGAACTATCGATTTATTCTTTCCCAAAAATATATGGGTTGGGCCATGGGCAGAAAATTCGAAAAAAATCGAAAAATAAAGGGCGATAACTCAGAATGAAAATTATATTTCTGGAATCGGATGGTCTTCATGTATCCAAAAATGTAGGTCAAATTTGAAAATTTTGAAAAATAACAAAAATTGTCTTTTAAACAAAATTTTTCATTTTTCGAAGGCTAGAAGTCAGCGACGAAGTTTCGAAATTTCGAAATTTTCAACTGCTATCGTCCGAGAAAAGACTCAGGGTTTCTGAAAATGTTATTTGTATGAAAATAGGTACAAAATTGACGAAGCTACGGCCGTTTTTTAATTTTTATGCACCGCACGAAATTCGGCCACTTCCGGTCTGCGCAGAAGTTTCAAAAATAGTTTATCAAGTAGCCACCACATGGTTTCCCAATAGAAAATTAGATCCCATATCGGTATCTGTTACAGGCACTGAGAAATAGGCTCTACCAAAAAAAAATAAAATAATAATAATAAATAATAACTAGAACTGCGAAGCAGTAATGACGGGTTTCACCGGTGCCACGTTACCCTTGAACTTATGTCACTTCCGGTACCAATGAAACCGTTAAACAGGTTTCCACATAAGCATTGCACACATGAAATAAAATGGACGCAGAAACAACCAAATCCAGCAATCAATTCATTTGCTACATGTCAGTGATCCTGTCAAAATTACATTACTTCCGGTGATAATGAAAATGTTAAATTGGTTTATGAAATCAGAAACAGCATCATCACATGGTGAAAATTTTATGTAAATCCTATAATAATTGCCACCTTTATAGACCAAAAACCTTGAAAAATGACTTGTAGAAAATCGCCTATTTCTCTGCAACCGTACAAGTTAGAAACCATTTTGAGGTATCTGTATGATCGAATGAGTTCATTCTATTTGTTGATTGGAATCAAATATCATAATTTTAAAAACATTACAAATCTGATTCATTTGAATAAAATATCTGTTTTGAAGGCTAAAAATACAGTTTTTGCCAAAATGACGTTACTTCCGGTGATAATGAAAATCTTAAATTACTTGTATGAAATCGTAAATGGCATTATGTATCACACAGTGAAAATTTCATGAAAATCGAATAATAATTGACACTTTTATTGACAAAAGACCTTAAAAAGTGACCTGTTGAAAATTGCCTATTTCTCCGCAACTGAACAAGTTAGAAACCATTTTATGATATCTATATAATCGTAAGGGTTCATTGTATTAGTTGATTTGAATCAAATATCAAAATTTTAAACAAAAAACAAATATGACTCATTTGAATAAATTACTGGTTTCGAAGGCTATAAATACAATTTTTGCCCAAATTACGTCATTTCCGGTGATATTGAAAATGTTAAATTGGTTTGACCTAGTTAAAATTGACATTACACATCAAATGGTGTCACTTTTATGAAAATCGAATAATAATTGACTCTTTTACAGGCAAACTAGCGTAAAAAGTGACTCATGCATAATTTCCAATTTCTCGGCAACTGCGGATATTACAAATTAATTTTCACATACATTCTCTCAATATAGATTATTGCAACGAGTTTATGAAAGTTACGAAGTAATATTTTAAAATATGAAAACGCTGGATGGGTTGTAAATAGCTTAATTTTACACCTTTTTTCACCTTTTAATCGAAATAGCCCGAAAACGGAATCGAAATTAAAAAAACTGGGCACAACATTTTTTGTGCCTTTAAAGGGCGCACCCTTTCAGTTATACCAGTTGTTCTCTATCGGGAACAAAAAAAATGGGAATTGAGACAACAGGGTATATGAACTTTGTTTTATACAAATCGAAAAATAAATAATTAATCTAGGAATGAAAAACTGAATTAGCCAATGGCGGCCAAGGAATATTACGGAGACAAATTTTTTTTAGATTTTTGCTCAAGTCAGATGACTCGTTAATTTTGTGTAAAGCACGACTAAAAAATATTCATAAATAAAAAAGTTTTTTGTAAAAAATTTAATTTTCGAAATTTGGCGCCTAATATCTGTGAAGATTTGCCGAAAATCAAAAATCAAAAGTAGCATAGCTATGTGCCCTGTGTCCGGCTATGCCAAAATGTATCGAAAGTTAAAATCCAATGATTATTGTTAAAATTACTGCGATATTTCTAAAAACGATAGCTTCGGTGATTTCGGACATTTCGCATTGTCGCAGAACGATCAAAATAGCTTTATCCTCTAAGTCACACCCACTTTTCCAGTAAAACCGAAGAAATCGTAACGATCCGACAAGGAGTTGCTGAGATCTAATCAAAATAATTTGGAATAATAATAATAATAATAATAAGAAGAAGAATAATAATCTTAACAAAAACAATAGTGTTTCACACAAGCTACGCAGTGTGAAACCCTAATAATTTTAGTAATCACAATAGGCTTTCAGACAAAAGTCTGAAAGCCTAATAATAATTTTAGTAATCACAATAGGCTTTCAGACGAAAGTCTGAAAGCCTAATAAATAATAATAATTTTAGTAATCACAATAAATCAATAAATAATAATAATTTTAGTAATCACAATAGGCTTTCAGACAAAAGTCTGAAAGCCTAATAATAATTTTAGTAATTACAATAGGCTTTCAGACAAAAGTCTAAAAGGCTAACTAGACCTGCAAGTAGCACTGAACCGGCTTTCAGGAATCATACAGGAAGTGTGTCATACAATAGCCCATTTATCGAGCTACCAAACGATACTTTAGATGTTTTGATCCGGTCACACCCGACGGTGAAATCCCGATTGTTGCAAGAGCACCGATTTTTTTTTACTGTCTTTTTTTTTTAAATATCGAATATTTATTTGACTACTTCCTGTTTACGGATCATTATCGGGATAGATTTAACAAGTGGTATGGGAACTTAATTTCCTGTACCAGAAG
The DNA here is from genome assembly GCF_932274485.2 of Patella vulgata. Classification (NCBI taxonomy): domain Eukaryota; kingdom Metazoa; phylum Mollusca; class Gastropoda; family Patellidae; genus Patella; species Patella vulgata. Next base: position 33,933,940 of record NC_065882.2, read on the forward strand.
TTTCAGAAAGATCCATTGGACAGTTTTACCTCCCTTATACCATTAGAAGCAGATTTACAGATATAACGATTTTTCGACTTCTTTTCAAAGATTGTGGCCCTTTTGGACCGTTTATACTATATTGAGGCTTTTAAATTTGGATTCACACCATAGACCAACGTTATGACTCTAAGTAACAGAAGTTTAAGAAAGGAAATAAGAGAAGTTTAAGAAATGAAAGCGTCTGAATAGGCTCCAAAAAGGAAAGTAATAGATTTTCAGCGTTCCATTATATATTGCCTAACCCGCGAATTTTTACCATTTAGATCTCATAAGATTGTCCATTGTTCGAACTATCCAATGACACTTTAGTTGTTTTGATTCGGTGAAATCTGGCGAGTAATCACTTTTTTCGCAAGATCTCCATTTTTTTTAAAAACTTTTGTTCACGTTTTTTTTTTCTCAAAATATCCGAAATTTTTTTCGACTACTTCCGTTTTTTTGATCATTGTCGGGATAGCTTTAACAAGTTGTTTGGTTACCTTACCTTCTCTACAAGAAGTTTCAGAATAATCCATTCAGCTGTTTTCCAAAGAAAGAAAATTAGAAGATCATTTTCAGTAATGTAAGGATTTTTCAACTTTTTTCCAAGATTGATTCTCTTTTTGGACAACTTATGTTATTTAAATGCTTTTATTGTTGGACTCACGCCATAGCCCACCCATAGGACTCTGCGTTAAAACAGTTTTTGAAAAATCGGAGTTGTCGTTTTCGAGAAAAAGACGTCTAAAAAGGCTCCAAAAACGGAAAATACTAGATTTTCGGCGTACCACAATTTATTTTCTAACCATCGAAATTGTACCATTGAGATGCCATATAATAGTCCATTAATGGGACTATCCAAAGACACTTTACTTCTTTTGGTCCGGTAATATTTGACCGAGAAATCCAGCTTTTTGCAAGGGGGACAATTTTTTAACCTTTTTTTTTTTTTAGTTTTAATAACCAGTTTGGGAAATTAAATAGCGGCAGGGCTCTGTAATGATATATTACATTATCTGATCAGATAAAATGACCCTGAGAAATCCTATGTTCAAAGGTGCCAAAAATGCAAAAATGTCAAAATATCGAAAATTAAATTTCAATAACTCAATACATATTATACATCGTTAGAATCGTAATTAGGTCAGCTATCTGAATCTGTAATCTTTTTGTAAAAATTTGTTTAAATAATAAAGTAATAGAGCATTTTGCAAAATTTCACGATTTTTCGACTTTTTTCGATTTTCAGTCCCTTTTTTATCGTATTCCAGACATTTCAAAGTCTTATTGGATGGCATAATTCACAAGACTATCGAATGGACTCTCGATAGAGAAAGTTAAAAGAAAAGTTGCGGTTAAGATTTCGAGATACAGGGGTCGAAAAACGCCCCAAATCCGAAAATACTTGATTTTCAGCTTGTCATATTTTGCTGCTTGGTCATAGTATCCGTATAAATTGGGCATCATATGACAGTCCATTCCTCAGGCCACTCAACGAAAGCTTAATTCGTTTAATCCATTGATATTGGACGGAGAAATCGAGTTTTTCCCCAAAACACCCATTTTTTGCATTTTTTTCGAAATATCTATCATTATTTCGACTACTTCCGGTTTCCGGATCGTTTTTGAAATTGCTTTATGCAGCGGTCTGACTATATAGCTTTATGTTCCAGGAATTTCAGAACTATCGATTTATCCTTTCCCAAAAATATAATGGTTGGGAAATGGGCAGAAAATTCGAAAAAAATCGAAAAATAAAGGGCGATAACTCGGAATTAAAATTATATTTCTGGAATTGGATGGTCTTCAGGTATCCAAAAATGTAGGTCAAATTTGAAAATTTTGAAAAATAACAAAAATTGTGTTTTAAACAAAATTTTTCATTTTTCGAACGCTAGAAGTCAGCGACGAAGTTTCCAAATTTCGAAATTTTCAACTGCTATCGTCCGAGAAAAGACTCAGGGTTTCTGAAAATGTCATTTGTATGAAAATAGGTACAGAATTGGCGAAGCTACGGCCGTTTTTTAATTTTTATGCACCGCACGAAATTCGGCCACTTCCAGTCGACGCAGAAGTTTCAAAAATAGTTTATCAAGTAGCCACTACATGTTTTCCAGATAGAAAATTAGGTCCCATATCGGTATCTGTTACAGGCACTGAGAAATAGGATATGGCAAAAAAAAAAAAAAAATAATAATAAATAATAATAATTTTAGTAATCACAATAGGCTTTCAGACAAAAGTCTGAAAGCCTAATAAATAATAATAATTTTAGTAATCACAATAGGCTTTCAGACAAAATTCTGAAAGCCTAATAATAATTTTAGTAATCTCAATAGGCTTTCAGACGAAAGTCTGAAAGCCTAATAATTTTAGTAATCTTAATAGGCTTTCAGACGAAAGTCTGAAAGCCTAATAATAATAATCTTAACAAAAACAATAGCGTTTCACACAAGCTACGCAGTGTGAAACCCTAATAATGTAGTTATTTATTATTTACTGTGGTCGATGATGTTTGTTTGTTAAGTATTCCCATTTTTTGCAAGAATCGTTATTTAAATTAAGTTCTAAATTCGCTTTCAATAAAAAATACGATAAGAAACTTTCTTTACATGGAAGATTTTCCGATAATTTTGATTTCAATATATAGTATTTTGTTAATATGATTGCATGATTCAAGAATAGTATTTGGTTAGGATCGTTAAATTTTGATAGGTGGTCATTTGAATCGTATAAGCCAAAATGTATTACAGAGGGGAAAAGATTACTATAAATGTTATTTATACTCAGGATATTGTGAAGTATTTTCCATAACATTTGTGAGTAAGAGCAGTAAATAAATAGATGATTAACGATTTCGATGCTTGATTGACAAAATTCGCATAATGTTGTAGACACTTTACCAAATTTGTATAATTTAGAATTTGTGTATATTATCCTGTGGTATGTATTTGTATTGAAACATTCTAGTTTTTGTGCCTATGCATGACAAATTTATCAGTTTGAATATTGATTTGCTTGTAATGTCGTCAATTGTACTCCCTAGTTCGTCTTCCATTTTGTATATCGAGTTGGGTTTAATGAAGTCTGAGTTTATTCGTTTGTAATATACATCTCTTGGTTTTAAATCTTCATGGTTCATCTTATAAAATTGTTTCAAATTGTTCATAATGTTGTTTTGTATCATTGTTTTGTAGTCGTTTTTGTTACAGTTATGGATTCCATTATCGTCTGAAAGAGTGTTTTTATTTATTTTTAAGCAGTTTGTTTTATATGTGTTCGAAATACATTTTCTATAACCACACACTGTCAGGTGATCATTTTGTGTATTTAATTCTAACGGAGAATTGATTATGTAAGCTACAAATAATGTATTATACTTTTGTATTAGGGTTTTATTATAGTTATCTTTTGTTACTAAAGTTTTATTCATGTATATTACTTGGTTTTGTAGTTGTATATGTTGATCTATTTTACTGTTATATATTTTAAACCAATTGGAGAGTAGTTGTGTATAAAATGGTGAGAATATTGTAATCTGTTTTTGATCATAGTTACCGGATAATAATAATAAAGGGGTCATGAGGAGATATAGCGAAAGAGAAAATATCGTACCAAAGCTGCTGTTTTGGCTGAATATGTTTTTTATCCAGAGAAAGGATTTACATGTTATATGTTCCTTTAAGTTCACCATTTTAAGCATAATCCTTACATATGACCTCACGCTTGATGTTGTCCTTACCATTCCATAAGAACAGATAAAATCTCGTATTGAATTCATTGATAGTTTTTTCAGGTATAAATAAGGATTGTAATTGATGTGATAGCATAGAGAGGCAAAAAAAAATTATAATGATAATTTTACCACTTAATGAGAGGTTTCTGAAAGACTATTTGTTGTTTAACATGTTTTTTATGTGTTCTAGTTTATTGTCAAAGTTAAGTCTGTTTCGGAGGTTTGTGTTAAATGAGAAGAAAATTCCCAATTTATATGGCTGTAGAATTTACTGTCAAATTGAAATTTATTGCAAGCTGATTTAATTTTTTACTGCTCGAGTTTAGATTATAGGCTTCAGTTTTAGAGTAGTTGACAGGAAGACCAGAAATCAGCTTGAATCGATTTAAAACTTCTATACGGTGACGTCATGACTTAAAGTCCTTTAGCAAACAGGTAAGATCATCAGCGAAAGCAACAATTTTAGCACTGTTTTGTCCAAAACTTATCCCTGTGATGTTCCCGTCGTTTCTTATACATTCGCATAACGTTTCAATAATTAAATTAAATCGATTTGCTGACACCGGATCCCCTTGTATTACCCCGCTTAAAATCGGAAAATATTTGGTAGTGTACCCATTGTTTATTACAGCACATTCTATGTTTGTGTATAGAGTCTTAATCCAACATATAAATTTTCTTTTGACGCCAAAATGGTGTAATACTTTAAACATATATGAATGGGAGATGGAATCGAAAGCTTTACTGAAATCCACTGCCAACAGAAAGCCTGTAATACGCCTTTGTTGAGCTAGGGAAAGGCAGTCGTCTAGAATTCCAATATTTTCATAAATATGTCTTCCAGGCACAAATGCCGATTGATTGGGATGAATTAGTTTTTCTAAAAAAGTTCTCAATCTAATGCATAGCGCTTTACTGGCTATTTTATATCAACATTTATTAAGGTAATGAGCCTCCAGTTATTTAACTCGTATTTGCATTTATTGGGTTTAGGCAGAAGTTTGATGATAGATTGCCGTTGGATAACTGAAAAGGAGCCGTTTTCAAATCAGAACAAGATGTTTGATTACTGGCCAAAAACAGGAGTAGAACTCTGGAGTCTAGCAGTCGTTTCCTTGTGAAGTTCCATTTTGAAACGAGTTAATCTCCTTTTGACACTCCTGATCATCTAACTTGTGCCGGAGACAGTCTGCTTCATAATCCTCAAGTTGTGACAGAGAGGGATTAGTTTTATCAATAAATTTTTCGATGCCACTTAGTTTTGTTACCTTTTCTTAATATAAATTTTTGTAATATATTTCTATTTCACCCATTATTTGATTAATATTTTGGATAAGTTTATCGTTAACTTTCAATTTTTCTGCACATTTTGTTGGGGCATTCATCTAGATCTATTAGATTTGTAAAAAAAATAACATTTGCTGTCGAAAAGGTGAGTCAAATCCTGTGCCGACAGAAAACTTTACCGGTAATAAAAAAATTGAGAATTTGCAACATGAAATTTGTTTTGTAAATGTTTTCATTACTGACAAAAGAAAAAATATGCGACAACCCTTGTTGACTGCTCGGATGACTTAGCTGCTGTGGGCCTATGTTTTGTTGCCTGGCATCCTATCTTTTTAGTTTTATTTTGAAAGGGGAGATAAGTTATAAACTTTCTAAAGACATTGTTAAAGTCCGATCAGTAAGATCTGCTTGCCGTAACATTTCAAATTTCATGAAAATCTTGCTAATAGTAAAAAAGTTGTCCAAGTTGGATTTTACTTTCGGGATGAAATAAATGTCAATTACGTAATTTTCGATATTTGAAAATTATGAATATCAGTTTTAAACTAGGTTTGTCAATGTACACAAAGAAAATAAAATTAGTAGACTAAAAATAGCCATCGTCTATTCTTGGTGGATGTAGTAGGTCAATGTTTCAGAAAGATCCTGTGGTTAGATGCTGAGATATAAGATTCGCAGGAACCCCCCCCCCACACACACACACACTCGCACACACACGCGCACACACAAAAATACTAATAGTAATTTAACAAAGACAATAATAGTATTAATAATCAGAACAAAGATGCTAGTGTTTCACAAGCTTCGCAGTGTGAACCCTAAATCATAATCTGGGGGGTTGGATAGCCGAACGGTTAGCATCATAATGTCTGTCGTTGAGTCAACTGGCGTGGTTTCGATTCCCCGGTTGCCTGTCCAACCTCGTTGGTTTTCTCCAGCCCCCCCCCCCCCCCCCACTGCTAAAAACCCCTACGCGCAAGTGAATTATTGAAATAAAATTGAACCATATGTTAGTACCGAAATGACCTAGTTTGTTAAACCCCATTTCTCTCTCTCTCTCTCTAATAATAATCAGTGTTTGACACCGAAACTGTTTGAAATCCTAATAATGAAAATATAAATTGCCTTCATCAATAGGGTTAAGAAATAATAGGTTTGCCAAATATCACGAAGTTGGTAATTACTTTGTGATGTTGAAATTGAATTGCAATTAATAACCCAGTAAAATGACAATTTTGATTAGATTGAAAGCTGTATAAGGCTTAAACAAATCTTGTTGACAAAAATGATTGAAAGTGGTTGAAATAGTAAGTATTTTGAGATGATCGAGGAAGAAATATCTTTGATGAGTCAAAACAATGTGGAAGGTGACAGTCATTATTCCTACTGAAGCATAGTTAAGATAGTGAGAGAAGTTTTATTTTAATCATTTCAAATGACTTTGTGTTATTGACCTTTAATAGAAAATCCAATGTAAAATTGTGCTTTCTTGTTATTTCAGAAAGCTTTAAATGTGGGAGTTCACTCGTATAAATTGGTATTGGCATTTTTTTTTTTTTTTTTTTTTTTTTTTTTTTAGATTTGTTATGGAATTTTATATGGTATGGGACCTAACTCTCTAGCAGAACAGATCAGTGTACCTGAGAATGATGCAGCAATTTTTATAGAGAGTTTTAAATCTAAGTATCCAGGTAAATAGCCCAACCTGAAAGAATTTCATTATTTTAATTATGCACAAATCGGGGCCAGAAACCACATATTTATATTTGTGGTAGTTTAAATACCAATGACAATAAGAAAAGCAAAACCTTTTGCTTTTCATCTGCCTGTACAATCTGAGAGTAGTAACTCTCTCCAAATTGACTTCAATGTTAAATTTATGCCATTCCTTGAGACACCCCCCCCCCCCCACACACAAAATATTTTGTCATTAATAATTATGTTACAAGTCCCTGTGACCTCCAACGCAGAAGGAATGCTGGGATAGATTTGAGCAGAAAAGAGAAGCACGCGGAAATATGGCGATGTGTCGGCAGTTAGCCCATCGTTCAAGGTAAATGTCAAAGTCAAGCTTGAGTGCTTGCAGTTAGATTTCAGTAAGGGGAGTGAATAAACACTGGAGTTAAACTATTGCTGACTTAAAGGACAATATTGGTGTCAACCATTGTCACGTGTGATAGAACTGGTTAAACATGTTCCAAATATAATTTTAACAAAGAGATGATCTTACTGTAGATGCGTAACGAAGATTTGGAGTATTTCTATTTTTCTCGTTTTCTTTTATCTAGTGATAATCAATTATTTTTTTGAAATGTCAGATATCCTCTCACAGTCTCAATCTCATATAACAACTTATCAGTGAGCAGAAATTTGCCTGTGTATCTGTTATCGCTTGTTACTTCAGTCAGTTATATAGAAGGATAACTCGTATTTTTCTTTTGCTTTCCTCACTTCCTTGTCTTCAAATCTTCATTACGCAACTATCGTAGCAACGATCTCTTTGTTAAAATTATTTATGGAACGTGTTTAACCAGTTCTATCAAATATGTGATACTGACTGACACCAATATTGCCCTGTAGCATATAGGGGCGATCAAGTAACCGTTACCTTTTCAACACAATGCTTGTCGTAAAAAAATGACGTACCATATGTCTCAAAAGAGCTGTATTTTTATGTCATTAATCTGTTTATGTTTTCGCAAAAATCGACTAATGGTCGAGAGATGGTGACTTAACTGTCAAGCTGTTTCATTGACATCCCAGCATTCCTCATGACAATAATTTTTCATCTTTTCGCTGTAGTGAATTGTCAATGTCCCGTTGTGAAATACAGACAGTAAACGTACAGCAAGTATGTTGTCTCCCGCTGTCCGTCGGTCTGTCAACAATGGAGGATACATATTGTTTTAGGATCGAAATAAACCTTTTTATAGTCCCACATGTGTAGTCATCGTCCCCTGTCCGCCAACAATTGCTTGTTAACGCTATAGATGTTATAGTTTTTATATGCCCACATCTTCTTGTGGACGTATATATTGTCGTCACCCCTGTCAGTCCATCTGTCCGTCCGTCCGTCCGTGTGGACGTATATATTGTCGTCACCCCTGTCAGTCCATCTATCCGTCCGTCCGTCCGTCCGTTCATATTATCATCCGGGGTTCATGGACCTGCTTATAGTCCAACCTTCGACGATGGGTTATATGTTCAATCTAGTTGGGGGTGTGAGATTGAACATACAATAATTCAATAACTCTTTCTCCTTGGTATAATCTTATATTCTGTAACAATATTTAAACAGTAATAATATATATACAATACTGATCCACAGGCTAGGTAACTTAATAAGGAACAGCATCTAAGAAATAACTTATCAGAGACCTGCCCTTCAGTATATCCTTTGCCTGCCTGTGGTTAACTACCTATGATCTACAATCTTTCCTCTAATATACAAGAGGTTACTTGGTAACAATAAACAATGAATAGTAATTATATATATTTACACTTAATAATATTTCATAGTTGTTAAGGGGTAGTATTTAAGTGACATCCATTCATTCATTTACTACGTTGACTATTTGGGCCTTGATTATGTAATGTTTATAGATGGATTATCTCATTACTGCTAATTGTCTATTATCTCTGTCATAGCTGACTATTGTTAACTCACTTTAGATAATCCATCTTGAGTGCCCATTTATGGTGTAAGTCTATTACTTTATACTGGGTGAATGGCTGTGTTAAATATTACCTGGTCATATAGGGACGCCCCCTATTTAAGTGTCGACCCGACACTCAGATGTTGCACTTAAGCTCTTTCCCCGACACCATACTGGTAGGCCTATATTGAAGGAGCTAAGTCTAACTCAATATTTTCCATAATATTCTAATTCCTAAACACAAATCAGAATTCACTACTGATCAGTTTCAATCGATATTGATGTTATCTTGCCGTTAAACTATAGGATCCTAATATCCAATATTTAAGACATAATTAACATTTTATAATAAGTAACATTTTATAATAAGTACCCTATGGTGTGGGGTATCATTTTATAATGAACACATAACATATCCTACAACACAATGTGGAAGTAGTTAGAAAGGCTGATTCGCAACTTACAAAATAATAATTTAAACTAAAAGTGTAGAATGCATTAAGCAGGAATAAACGATCACCATTCAATTTGAACTGTTCCCATATTTCCGGTTCCAAAAGAATAGAGCCATATGCCTTTAAAGCAAAAAAAAAAAAAAAAAAAAAATGTACCGTGCTTCATAAATGCGTATACATGTACATGTAATTACTATCTCTATTCAGTTCAGCCCTACTCTGATCTTGTTTTGCATGTCAGATAATAAAGGATTATTCTTCCAAATTCTGCTGCTATTCGATCATTAGTCACTTGCTATGATCTGTTAAATCTGCTTTGAAAATATAGAATGACACCTTATATATACATGGTTTTATAATATAGTAAAGTATGAACAATCATCTTGTGAATACATATACAATCGGAAAAAAAATATAAGAATATTCATCATTTAACACCAGACAAATAGGTGTGATGTATATTGCCACAATAGCCTCAATATCAGACAAATATAGCTTTCTCAATTTTGGATAAATGTATCTTCTGAACACTCTTTTTTGATGTGCTAGTTAGATCCCTACTCTCGGTTATTCTTAAAAGTGGAAGGAATTGCCCATAGGCAGTTTGTTTGAAGGAATGAGATCAATGTTACTTACAAAAAATAATTTTGTTATAGTACTTATATAGCAATGATCGTCACCAATGATATATAAGCATTTCTGTATGTTGAATCATTTGGTTAGCTAGGCCATTTGACTCTATATACCTCTATGTAAGCCAATATATGATATGTGTTAAACTAAAAATGACAAAAAACACAGATCTCTTTCCTTATTGCAAATTTCAATCGCCTTTTACAATTCACAATTTAGCTTGCGGATGACGAATTCTTGGCCCAAAATCATCAGGGGTAGCTGGAAGTTTGAGGGGGGGGGGGAGAGATTAATTATTTCTCGTTTTCTTTGCCCTTTTCTTTAACAGTCCTTTTTGGACCTTGTGGCATGAAACTTTCGTAAAAGATCTTGAGGCAAAAGATCCGTAACTATCCATTGGGGTCCTTTTACTTCCCTAAGTCGTGTTTTATACCAAAATTGCCCTCTGTATTTTCTTGACTGCAGTATCTTGTCAATATGTTTATCTTCAAATATTGTTTGTTGAATTTTTTCATTTTGTGTTTCGTCATTATTAGTATTGTTGTTAGTTTGTTCAGTTAGCTGACTATTACTGTTATCATTATTTGAATTGGGGTGCGGTTGTGCATCAGCAGTTTGTGACAGATTTTGATTGATCTCCTCTGGATTCAGGTCCGTTTGCTGGTCTTCTGGGATCTCAGGTAAATTCGTAGGGCGCTTTGCAGGATCAATGTAAGGCCTTAATCTGTCTGCATGAATGGGTGACTTGACGAGCTGGTGATCAGCGTTCCTTCATAATTTATAAGTGTTGTTTTCAAAGTCATGACAGATATAATATGGTCCTACCCATTTACGTTGAAGTTTCCTGCTCTGTAAGCCATAAGGACTCCTGGAAGAATATCTGGCCAATCTGATTGATCTGGCCTGCAATAAGATCGGATTGCTGTCAGTATTGTTGAGTTCATCCTTTCACACGCTGCATTCGTTTGTGGGTGGTAACTTGATGTATTAAGTTTCTTAACACCCAGAAGTTTACATATTTCGTTGATCAATTTGCCTATAAAATTCTGCCCTCTGTCTGTTAGAATTTCCTTTGGTGTCCCATAGCGGCATATTATTTCTGCAAAAAGTATTCTTGCAATCACGTTAGCCTCTGTTAACTTCAAGGGAAATGCTTCGACCCATTTTGAATAGGGACATACAATCAATAGAATTGAATGATATCCTTCTTTTGTTGTCTTTAGTGGGCCCAAGATATCCATATGGATTCTGCTAAATGTGGTGCCAATGGGTAGTGGACGAAGTGTGGCTGGCTTTTTATGTTAGTACGGTTTTGACGTTTGACAGGTTTCGCATGATCGGGCATATTTTTCTATATCTGAATACATTTTTGGCCAGAAGTATTTTAATTGTATGGCTTTTTGTGTTTTGTCTTGGCCTTGGTGACCTAAGAAATCATGATAGTTCTTTAGAATAGCATCTCTTATATCTTGAGGTATGCATAGTTGTTTGACCTCTCTTTCTATTATGGTGCCTTTCCCTCGTGGTGAATGAAGATGATACAGTATGCCATTTGTTAGTTGGTAAAAGCCTTGTTCAATTAGGATTCTTCTGGCCTTTATTTCATCTTCTGGGAGAATGTCATTTTTTAGAAATTTGATGAGGGGTTGCAATAAAACATCCTCTGCCTGAAGCTTCTACATCTCTTCTGGCAGTGTTGTCAGTACTTCCTGTATGCCTTCTAAAGGTGCTTGTTGAAAATAAGCTTGTTCCGGTGCTACCAATATTTCAGCTGTTGACATGCTCTTAAACTGAATTTCCACATGATTCGTTTGTGCCTGCTGCAGCTGGTCCTCTGTTATGGCTTCCTGACATATCTCTTGCACTTTCTTCACAGTTCTCTGATTGTTGACGTCTTCATCATCACTTTGGACAGTTACATCTTGAACCGCTACATCATAGGTTCTACGTGATAATGCATCCGCATTCGTGTGGTTATTTCCCTTTTTGTGCATGATCTGGAACTGGTACACATTTAGTTTAAGAGACAATCTGTAGAGTCTACCAGATTTAAATTTCATGGACTTGACGTACGTAAGGGCTACATGATCTGTGTAAATCATGAATTCTGTGTTGGGTAAATAAACATGAAATTGCTTGACACCTTCTATTATCGCTAAACATTCCTGTTCTGTGATATGCCATCGCTTTTCTCTGTCATTTAGGGCCCGTCCTCCATATGCAATTACAACTTCCTTGCCATATTCATCATGTTGTCCTAATATATATATATCCAATGGCATTGGAGCTTGCATCTGCATGCAACAAGAACTTCTTTTCAAAATTTGGGTAACGAAGTATTGGTGGTGATATCAAAGCCCTCTTTAACATTTTGAATGCCTCATCTATTTCCGGTGTCCATTGAAATGCCACATCTTTCCGTAGCAATTGGTTGAGTGGCGCTGCTTTCTGTGCAAAGTTTTTAAAAACCGTCTGTAGTAGCTGCACAGTCCTATAAATGCTCTGACTTCACTGACCTTCTTTGGTCGAGGAAATGTCTGTACTGCTTCGGTCTTTGTTTTGTCCACAGCAATACCAGTTTTTGAGATGATGTGACCTGAGTATAAAACCTTTTGAGCCGCAAAGTGACACTTGGTAGGTTTTAACTTAGGGTTTGCATCTCGAATCCTGCTAAAAATTATAGTTAGATGGTTCAAATGTTCTTTGAATGACCTGGACCAAACTATTATATCATCAACGTAAACTAGTGCTATCTTCCATGTCAGATCTCTAAGGACTTCTGTTAGGGTACGTTAAAAAGCACTTGGTGAATTCGACAAGCCAAAGGGTAGCCGATTGAACTCAAAAACACCTCTGTGACATGTGAACGCTGTTTTGTGCTTTGTGGCAGGGCCCAAGTTTACTTGCCAATATCCCGAAAACATATCTAACGTTGAAAAAATGTTATCATGAGCCTCTCCAATGCAGTCGAACACATCTTCCATTCTGGGCAAGGGGAAATGGATTGGTTTGGTAACTGTGTTTAAGGCTCTGTAATCAATGGCAAACCGAAGATCACCTGATTTGTTTCTGATAAGACCCACTGGCGAGAACCATTCAGATGTAGAAGGTTGAATTACTTGATTTATTAGCATTTCATCAATCATTTTCGACATTTCCTCTTTCATCTTTGGTGTTGCTCGATAAAACCTTTGTTTTATTGGTTTGGCATCTCCTGTGTCAATGGTATGATAGGAATCTTTTACATTGCATGAGCCTAATTCTGACATATCTTTTGCAAAGACATCCCTATTCTGACCAATTAGTGTCAGCAGCTGCTGCTTTTGATGTTCCCTTAGATCTGCCTCACTTAAATCCACACCCAGAGATTTAGCTTCTTCAATGAATGCTTTGTTTTTGTCAGCAGCGCCCAATGACTCTTGCATGACATTGACATGTGGATGCTCATCAGTTAGCTCCTGTAGGATTTCAACTTCGCACACCCATGACAGCATACCCAACATTTGTTTACTGTTTAGGCTCACATCATCATTGGTCGGGTTTAGCAGTTTGTATGAAGCTAAACCATTAATGACGTCTACTAAACATACATAACATTTATTTATAAGTGTTTTATTTGCTTCAATGATGCCTATACCATTTCGCAATCCAACGTTTTCGATAACAACAGGTACTATGGCTTCCGTTCTTTTTGGAATTTTTAAGTTGTCCTTTAATTTGACCAAATACCTTGTAACTGATGATTGTTTTTCTCCAAGTGGTACAACTGTCATTCCATTCTGAAGACTGAGTGTCTAAAATAAGGAATTCTTGGTGCAGTGTTAGTCATTCTATTCGTATTGGTAATGACACAGTGCCATGTACCTTTGTTAGTGAACCTCCAACACCTCTCACATGTCCAGTCTCAGTTGGTTGTTGTTTATGTATGTCTTTCAGTCCACTATTATTGTATTGATCTTTAGATATTATAGACACACTGGCACCTGAGTCAACTAACGCTCTTATACATATTTTCCCTAACATTACTGATATGGAACTATTTTGCTCCGCATTTACGACATTAATTGATAAATCGATGATATTTTTGTGACTTTGTTTCTTTTTGGACTGAGTGTTTCCGTCACAATACCTATTTGTAATTAACGGACTATTTTGTAATTCTGTATTATTTGGTTGTTTATAGTTGATATTTTTTTGACTTTTGTATGGAAGTTTGTTGTAATGTGTAACATTTCTATGTCTGTTATTATATTTTTGAGGACGTTTCCTAGCACTATCATGGTTAGTGTTATCTGATACATAAATGGGACACAAATCCATGCTCTTATACATATTTTCCCTAACATTACTGATATGGAACTATTTTGCTCCGCATTTACGACATTAATTGATAAATCGATGATATTTTTGTGACTTTGTTTCTTTTTGGACTGAGTGTTTCCGTCACAATACCTATTTCTAATTAACGGACTATTTTGTAATTCTGTATTATTTGGTTGTTTATAGTTGATATTTTTTTTTACTTTTGTATTGAAGTTTGTTGTAATGTGTAACATTTCTATGTCTGTTATTATATTTTTGAGGACGTTTCCTAGCACTATCATGGTTAGTGTTATCTGATACATAAATGGGACACAAATCCATGTGTGAATTTTGAAAATCCTATAGTTGTGATGAGATGAATAGCCACTATGATAATTGTAATCACACCTACCTTCTGCTAGCCTTGATTTGTATTCATTATAATCCATTCTATTGTTTGGGCTTTGTTCATACTCCATATAATGTCTTGAAACTTGTTCATATTCATGGTTGCCTTGATTCAACAGTGCATAATAGTTATTCATGACCTCCTCGAGTTTTGATTATTCGTTTTGATGAAGTTCTGATTTTTCACTGTTTTCTTCCCTTGCATAATAATAACATATACTTTCTGTAAATTTTGCACATTTTTCGACTTCCATTACTGAATGAGACTTGTCTTTATACGCAACCCATTTTTGTAATTCTGGTTGCAGTCCATTTCTCATAATTTTTGCTGTCCAGTCCTCTGAAAAATATTTGGATCTCATTAAAAGAAGTCTTTTCATTTCTGTAAGGTAATCATCCACAGATTCTCCTGGTTGTTGTTTTCTCTGTGTAATTAGCCTAAGCACTTCTTTACCATCATCCACTTCTGTACAGTATTGTTCTATAAAAGCACTTTTCACTGATTTATAGTCACTTCTTGTTTCTTTCTGGCAGACATTTTAACCATACAGTGGCATTGTCTTTCATAGCTAATCTAAGGCCTGCTACTTTATATTTGTCCTCTTCCCAGTTTTGAAGAACACAATAACTTTCAAATGAATCTAGCCATAGGGTCCTTTTGTTCATAACCTGCGAATTTTTGTAAATATGTAGCATGGTTGTTACAACTCTCCATCATTCTTTGTTTAGTTGAAAAGAAGAAAAATCAGTAAAATATCAGCTTTCTTTTCTAGGGTGTAGACACAAAGAAGAACACTCGCTTGGTTTGTGAGATTCCGTTGATCAATTGGCAATCTCCATATATCATCCGGGGTTTATTTACCTGCTTATAGTCCAACCTTCGACGATGGGTTATATGTTCAATCTAGTTGGGGGTGTGAGATTGAACATACAATAATTCAATAACTCTTTCTTCTTGGTATAATCTTATATTCTGTAACAATACTTAAACAGTAATAATATATATATATATACAATACTGATCCACAGGCTAGGTAACTTAATAAGGAACAGCATCTAAGAAATAACCTGCCCTTCAGTATATCCTTTGCCTGCCTGTGGTTAACTACCTATGATCTACAATCTTCCTCTAATATACTAGAGGTTACTTGGTAACAATAAACAATGAATAGTAATTATATATATTTACACTTAATAATATTTCATAGTTGTTAAGGGGTAGTATTTAAGTGACATCCATTCATTCATTTACTACGTTGACTTTTTGGGCCTTGATTATGTACGTAATGTTTATAGATGGATTATCTCATTACTACTAATTGTCTATTATATCTGTCATAGCTGACTATTGTTAACTCACTTTAGATAATCCATCTTGAGTGCCCATTTATGGTGTAAGTCTATTTCCTTATACTGGGTGAATGGCTGTGTTAAATACTACCTGGTCATACATAATATTTTGTTTGTGGACACTCTACAGGTCACAATTTTTATAAGCCCACATTTTTATGTGGACGTATATTGTCGTCGCCCCTGTTTGTCCGTCCGTCCGTCCGGACATCCGTCCACAATTTGTTTGTGGACACTCTACAGGTCTAACTTTAAATATAGCTTAAATCCCTCAGATCTTGGTTCCTTTCGATATTGGCATGTATCGGACTATAACTTCATGGATTATGGCCCCTGATTGTACGAAAAATCAAGTTTTTAGTTTGTGGACACTCTAGAGGCCACAATTTTGATCCGATTTTGTTGAAACTTGAAATGTATGTTTATAACCCAAAGATCTTGATTTCTTTTGATATTTGCGCATATCGAATTGTAATTTCCTGAATTATGGGCCTTGATTGTAGGAAAAATCGCGTTTTTAGCTTGTGTACCCTATAGAGGTCTTAATTTTTATCCGATTTAAAAAAACGTTTTAGTTTATCACCGTTTTACCCTAAGGACGACTGAGTTGGAATTTTGTGAAAATCGGCCCAAAACTGACAGGCAAAATGGCCGCCCCTCGTTCTCAAATAGCGTAAAAATATGGTATATCAAGGTTGTGGACCCTATAGAGTTCACAATTTTTATTTGATTTTGTTGAAACTTGAAATATAAGTTTATAACCCAAAGAACTCGGTTCCTTTCGATATTTGCGCATATCGAATTGTAATTTCCTGAATTATGGCCTTGATTGTAGGAAAAATCACTTTCTTTTTAGCTTGTTCTCTATCCATCTCTCGAAAATGTCGGCGTATCCTGCCTGGCAGCCTCTGGTCATCAGATTTTAACGAAACTTGAAATATAGTTGTATCTCCTAAAGATCTTGGTTCCTTTCGAAATTGCCATGTATCGGACGGTAACTTCATGGATTATTGCCTCTGACCCTCTAGAAGTCAAAATTTGTATTCAATTTTAAGAACCGTTTAAATATATCACTATTACACCTCATGACCGAAACTGCCGGACAGAATGGCGGCTCCCTGAACGTAAATAGTCTAAAAGTATGTAATACCAAGGTTCTGAAACTTGAAATGTGTGTTTATGATCCATAGATCTTGGTTCCGATTGATATTCGCATATATCGGACTGCAACTTCCTGGATTATGACCTTTGATTGTACGAAAAATTGTGTTTTAGCTAAGGTTCATCTAGTAGTCACAATTTTTATCTGATTTAAAAGAATTTTTAAATATATCACCGTTACTCCGGCGGGACGATTTACCCAATACTAAATACCACCAAATACCACCCGAATACCACTCCAATATCACCACATACTACCCAATACTACAACATAATGGAGCCAAATGAGCATATTACTTGATTTTTTTTCAAAAATAGTGAGATATATCGTGGGAAATGTACTTCAAATGTGATTACCGATGTCTGGCTGTTCCATTTGCCTCCCTATATCACCCAAATCAAGCAAATAATAACCCGATACTACCAAATACTTATCAAATACTACTAAATACTACCTAATATTATAAAATACAAACCTAATATTGTCAATTGCAACGAATATTCGATAATTTACAGAAAATTGAAATATCTACACAGTTATCTCCCTTTACAACGGACAAATAGATTTTTGATTGCTACGTGACAAGGAGTGGGGTCACCTGTCCAACCTCGTCGGTTTTCTTCGGGTCCTCCGGTTTCCTCCCACTGCAAAAGACCCCTACGCGCAAGCGAATTATTGAAATAAAATTAAACCATATGTTAGTCCCGAAATGACCTGGTTTGTGTCGAGTGGACGTTAAACCCCATCTCTCTCTCTCTCTCTCTCTCTCTCTCTCTCTCTCTCTCTCCAAAACAGGCGCCTTTGAAAAAAAATACCTCTGTCAAAATTTTACTGATTCTTCGAATATTGTCAGAACAAATTCTAAGTATTCTACGGTATATAATCCATAGGTGACGATGTCGCGGCGATGACATTACCACCTAAATGAATAGACACGGTCACCAGTTTCTTCCCACATATGCATATGTTTATATTTATTTTTTCATGTCAACGATTAAGTTATTGCATACTAAATGGACGATCTTTTATTTTAGAATTAATGAAATTGCACATGTTTATTACAAATGTGTAATGCTCTACTTATATATACATTCCACCTGACTTAACAATTAATCAATGGGGGAGAGAGAGAGAAATGGGGTTTAACGTCCACTCGACACAAACTAGGTCATTTCGGGACTAACATATGGTTTAATTTTATTTCACTAATTCGCTTGGGCATAGGGGTCTTTAGCAGTGGGAGGAAACCGGAGGACCCGGAGAAAACCCACGAGGTTGGAGAGGCGACCCTACTCCTTGTCACGTATAACCGGGGATTCAAAACCACGCCAGTCGACTCAATGACAGACTTTCTGATACAGCGCGCGCACGCTAACCATTCAGCCATCCAACCCCCCAATTAATCAATGGGGTTAAAGGGCAATATTGGTGTCAGTGAATATTACATATGTAATAGAATAATTAACATAGATTCCAAATATAATTTTTAAGTAAACCTTGTCATCGCGGTTTAGAAGTGACCTCAATCCATTCAAAACGGAAGTGACGAACCTCAAAGGGAAACAAACACGAAATATTACCACGGTGAATGTAAACACAGACGATTTTGAGTACTCTGATAATACCTCAGAAGACGAAGAGTTGTTATATGAGAACGTGAGGGGATATCAGTTCGAGCCTGAATATTCACAAGAAGAACTGAATGCCATGAGATTTGAAAAAGCGAAAAGAGTGGACGAAACAGCGACCGTTTCTTCTGTCGAGATGGTGGAGGAAAGATACCGAACAGAAAAAACATTCTGGTGCACATGTAATTCTTGTTCAGTTATGCCTACGTCTGATGAATTTGTGTGTTGTCATGAAGACAGAAGGTCTATAAGAAAGGTTGATGAGTTTGATCCCGAGACACGTAAGTTCATACCAGAGCCGTATACTTTACACCGTCGTCTGGACACTTGTTTGTCATATCAACATAAGCAAAATATAATAATATTAGTGTTATTTCTGTTGGGGCATACTTGTCATTAATGAACAGAAAGCTAATAATTTATAGATCTATATTTATTTTATATATAACCTGATATATATTATATCAATATCTATGGTAGACCTACATGTAGGCTATATGGCCATTTACTGGAAACTGAATTTAATCAATTTACACAGGGATTATTAGTTCAGTGAAACAGATCCATGGTTCAGTGTGAAACATTAATGTTTATATTTGGCTTCAGAAAAACGCTTTTTTCATCAGTGATTGGTTTTGGCTTTACACATTTAATCATTTGTTGACTTTTTTTGATTTCCTGGCGGGGCAGAGTCAGTACAAAAATGTATAACAGAACACAGTGATTTTGGACCTCATATTAATAGAGGAGTTCTAACAACATTTTTTAAAACAAACCGTGTGAATTGGAAGAAGTTTCCGAAACCAAAGGGACCAAATGGCCGTTTAACTAATAGGTAATTTGAATGTAAAATACAATTCCATTGCACTTATCAAATGTTTAATTATTACAAGTTTGGAAACTTAGTAATTACATGTATACGGAATCTTCCATTGTACTATGTACCACTTTGTGGGATGCTCAGTAATATAACATTATTATAAGCCAACCATTGGATTACCTTTTAGGCAATAAGATTTACCAATGAGTCTGGGTTACAAGATAGCAAATGGATAATTTTTTAGTAGGCCTACTGTTATTTCTTTTTTCTTTAATCAGTTGTATAATTTTGTCACACATTAATATATTTGACTAGACAATTTACAAATATGTTTACAAATTGTATGTGTAAAACATATCTTTCTGTAAACATAAATTCAGTCATCTTAAACTGTCATGACAAGAGATGGCTGCCAATCTGAACTGTAAAACACAAAAAAATGACATACCATTATCATTTCAATTTATTTATATAATTTAACACACAAGAAATGTGAAAAACCCTGTATTAACATCAATAATAAAAATTATTACAAATAACAATAATACTGTAACATTGCTCTAATTTCAGTCAGTACAGACTAGTTGCCTACAGACATGTCCTACATAACAATGCTACATAAGGCTTGATAACCTGGTGATGACACATTCTGGTGATAACCTGGTGATGACACATGCTATATAAGGCTTGATAACCTGGTGATGACACATTCAACCATTTTTTTCGCTCCATCTCATCATCAGATAACTTGTCGTGTTCACATGAAAAATATTGCCCATTTTCCATCCAGCTGTGAATATTCACTACATGATTTAATACTGAGAACCACTTTCTTTTCAGTACCTAACATCATAAAATGATAAGAATTACATAAGAACATAATTACCATGTGAAATTAAAAATTGTTTATTGTTTAATCAGTCTTGTCCCATTTCTGCCCATCCAGATTACTATTTGTGGGGAAAGAGAGTGTAAAACCCACCAATGATGACTGATCATGAGCATGGAAACAGGACTGATAGACTTCAAATAACCTCAACCCTACCCGCACACTATCATAACGGTATGAATGCCCCCCCATATCTACCTCTTGATTTACTGTGATATTTTTTTTGAAATTTTTGTTTGGTATGTTTAAGAATATACAATTCCCAAAAATAACTCAACTGAAAATAAAAGCCAACCTCAACGTCTCCGTCACCGTCACATGTTGCACAACTGTACCATAAATGATTTGTGATGCTTCTAACCCATGCTGTTAGATCTTCATTTCCCATTTTTCTACTGTTAACTAATAGTTTTTTTAATGCCTGCAATATAATATATGATTATGGTAAATATAACATACCGTTGAAATAATATGTAATAACTTACTAGTTCTAAATTGTATTGTATATGCATGTCAGAATATACATACCTTTACAAATATGCCAAACATCATACTGGTGTTGTATTGATGGGTATTCTTCTCGCATTATTTTGGTGATTGATGGTAGATACTGTTATACCATGATCCAGGATGATTTCAACACCTCTCTTAAATCCAACCTTTTCCATGGCAACACTTGAAGTTGTTTCTGTCACCTTTTAATAGAAAGCAACAAGAAATGACCAGACTGGTAGTCATCAATTCAATATGAAGATATAAATAAGGTTATTTTTCTGTCCATGTTCTCAAATGGACATATATATTTTATATTTTGGATTAATCAATGTCACTGACAATACAACAGAAGACAAAGTGGAAGGGACAAGCAAAATGTCCATGGTTTTAACAACCTTCACTGGCAGTCATCAATGCAATATGAAGATATAAATAAGGTTATTTTTCTGTCCATTTTCTCAAATGGACATATATATTTTATATTTTGGATTAATCAATGTCACTGACAATACAACAGAAGACAAAGTGGAAGGGACAAGCAAAATGTCCATGGTTTTAACAACCTTCACTATATTTGAACCCTTGATGAAATACAATAGGGCTTCACTATAATATGTTGACACACTGCTTGTACTGAAACTCACCATATATCGGACATCAATATAGTAACATCCAATAATACATAAAGACAATAGCTGTCAAAAGAATAAACCCTAGATTTCACAATATCTGTTGATACAAATATGTTTAAATTTCACAGGTATCAAAGAACTTTAAACAAAGGGTTACACTAGACAATGCTACAGGTATTAAAGGGCCTTTCATCACGAAATAACCAAAGTTAGTCACTAAAGTTATTTGTGACAGCAAATTTCAAGTTACCTGTACAAGCTGCATATCAACAATCCTTTGTGATTCTTCCTCCATCATAGTATAGGTAGTGTATTTTGCAGAGTAGCCTGGCGAGTCAGATCTTCCATCCCCTGAAAAATATAATATTTTAATTCCTTTGAAACTGAATTGGGGAACAGGCTGTGGTTATTCAATCGAAAAATTTAATATCTGTTGATTTATAATAGTTTTGCTGCACAGCAATATCAACACCATACCTATTGTTTTTTTGTTTTTTATTTTAATGGTATTTATGAATGACAAGTGTTAGCTGCTTACCTATTAATGAAACTGAAATACCATCTAGTGACTTTAGTATCATTTCTGCCAAAATTCCATTTTGTTGTCTTGTGTATTATACTCGGTCTACTACTGGTAACAGATAGGTATTTTGCAATGTATTATAGGTTAAGGGTTTGAAGAATTTTAAATCAATTGATGCAGTATATCTTGATATACCACTGAATGTATTACCACTGAAAAGAATACCAGCTGATAAAATCAGATTAATTAATGGCATCCTTCTCACTTGAGGTCCCCCATACCAACTGCCACTATGACCCTTGACACATTGCCAGCCTACCACTATCTGGGCGCCTTTATAGAATGGAACTGCTCTTATAATTCCTTCACCACAGAGTTGACATCTCTTAAAAAGTTCCATCACCTGTAAATATATGTTTAATATTATGAAATTTATTGAGGAATATGCTGACATGATAAAGCCAAAATATTTATAATCCACCTACTAGTGTTCTATTCCTGTAATTATATTTTCACACCTTTCGGAATGAAATTCATATTGTGGGGGGGGGGGGGTAATGTCCGCGCAGTGAAGCCAAAATAATGTCACTGGAGCTGGGCCAAAGGTCAATTTTTACACTAATAGACACATATTTACACATGCTTTTTAAAGGGGTTGAGATGGACAGGGGCTTCAGCATCCCCCGTCTGAAGACCCTGCTTTTCATTTGGTGTATGCTGCCTAAAATGGGTATAAAATTGTAATAAAATCCTAATACTAACCTTACTCTTCTCTGTCGGGTCAGAAAAAATTTCTCTTTCGGACTCAACAAACTCTGAATCTGAAGATGTTTCAAAAGTGGGCTGCCACAAAGGAGATGAATGACTGGCTACAGGGCTGGAGAATGGACTGCTTTTGGGTGGATCACTGAGGAGTTTTGAAACTGGGGGTAATGGTAATGGCTTACTCTGTTCCTGAAAATTAAATTTAAAGTCAGTATATATTGGTATATATTAATGTTTTATAATATTCAAGTGACACGCAGTGGCTAAGTTTGGTTTATATAGTCCCAATGAAAGCTACAGAGACGGGTAAAGGTCCTACAAGTAATAAATAGGAAAATTACCTTACAATGAAACACAGACAGTTATGAATAATATCTGAGATAACACATTATCAACATCTTTACATTTACCTAATTGCATTGAGCATACCCTGATTTCCAATACATCTATGTAGAAAACTTTCATTTTCTTACAGCTAATCTAGGATTTTTATATATAACTAATCCTATAAACGCTAGTAGCCTTCTGCACATGTATACAATATGTAATTCTTTGGGTGATGATACATTCGCATTTTATATATCAAACTCAGAAATCAAAAGAATTGATTAAATGTAGGTTTGACCATGATTAGGATTTTGTTTATTAATTTAAATTTTTTTTTTATAATAACTTCTGTACATTTTCTTAATTGATTAAATGTATGTTTGACCATTAGGATTTTATTTATTAATTTAAATTTTTTTTTAATAACTTACTGGATCTACAACAGTTTTTTCTTCTGTTCATTTTCTTAATTTTTCCCTCTTTAAATAGGCACTTCTCACATATTGAATTTGAGGTGTTGACTCATAGGCACATTTACTAGTAATAGTACATGTAAGCCTACTTGTTGCAGAAGTAGACTTTGGTTTACCTGAAGAAAAAATGTTTCAAAAGCATGAAAATAAAGTAAGACCTAATATGTTTACATTTTTGCCGAGAGATTATTGGCAAGACACACAATCAGTTATTTAAGAAATTGCCACATGTGGTAAGCAAGAATGTCAAAATAGCCCTGCGGCTACAGACCACAATTATTAACCGATTTCAATGAAACTTACAGATTATAATAACATTAATAATACCTCAAAATAGCCAAAATTTCGGCCACTTCCGGTTAGCGGTTTCCGAGATATCAGGTTACCACACATTTTATGTGGCACGGCTACAGACCACAATTATCAACCGATTTCAATGAAACGTACAGCTTATAATAACATTAATGATATCTCAAACTAGCCAAAATTTCGGCCACTTCCGGTTAGCGGTTTCCGAGATATCAGGTTACCACACATTTCATGTGGCACGGCTACAGACCACAATTATCAACTGATTTTAATGAAACTTACAGATTATTATAACATTAGTAATATCTCAAACTAGCCAAAATTTCGGCCACTTCCGGTTAGCGGTTTCGGAGATATCAGGCTACCACACAATTCATGTGGCACGGCTACAGACCACAATTATCAACCGATTTCAATGAAACTTACAGATTATAATAACATTAATAATATCTCAGCATAGCCAAAATTTCGGCCACTTCCGGTTAGCGGTTTCGGAGATATCAGGTTACCACACAATTCATGTGGCACGGCTACAGACCACAATTATCAACCGATTTCAATGAAACTTACAGATTATAATAACATTAATAACATCTCAAAATAGCCAAAATTTCGGCCACTTCCGGTTAGCGGTTTCCGAGATATCAGGTTACCACACATTTCATGTGGCACGGCTACAGACCACAATTATCAACCGATTTCAATGAAACTTGCAGATTATAATAACATTAATAATATCTCAAACTAGCCAAAATTTCGGCCACTTCCGGTTAGCGGTTTCGGAGATATCAGGTTACCACAGATTATAATAACATTAATAATATCTCAAACTAGCCAAAATTTCGGCCACTTCCGGTTAGCGGTTTCCAAGATATCAGGTTACCACACATTTCATGTGGCACGGCTACAGACCACAATTATCAACCGATTTCAATGAAACTTAAAGATTATAATGACGTTAATAATATCTCAAACTAGCCAAAATTTCGGCCACTTCCGGTTAGCGGTTTCGGAGATATCAGGTTACCACACATTTCATGTGGCACGGCTACAGACCAAAATTATCAACCGATTTCAATGAAACTTACAGATTATAATAAGAGTATTAAGAGCTCAAATTAGCCAAAATTTCGGCCACTTCCGGTTAGCGGTTTCCGAGATATCAGGTTACCACACATTTCATGTGGCACGGCTACAGACCATAATTATCAACCGATTTCAATGAAACTTACAGATTACAATAAGAGTATTAATATCTCAAACTAGTCAAAATTTCATGTGGCACGGCTACAGACCACATTTATATACCGATTTCAATGAAACTTACAGATTATAATAAGAGTATTAATATCTCAAACTAGCCAAAATTTCGGCCACTTCCGGTTAGCGGTTTCCGAGATATTAGGTTACCAAACATTTCCTGTGGCACGGCTACAGACCACAATTATGTACCGATTGCAATGAAACTTACAGATTATAATAACAATAATAATATCTCAAACTAGCCAAAATTTCGGCCACTTCCGGTTAGCGGTTTCCGAGATATCAGGTTACCACACATTTCATGTGGCACGGCTACAGACCATAATTATCAACCGATTTCAATGAAACTTACAGATTATAATAACAATAATAATATCTCAAACTAGCCAAAATTTCCGAGATATCAGGTTACCACACATTTCATGTGGCACGGCTACAGACCACAATTACCAACAGATTTTAATGAAACGTGCCGATTGTAATAGTATTAATAATATCTCAAGTTGGCCACTTCCTGTTAGCGGTTTCCAGTACCCTACACCTGGCTCGCAAACCTAAGCAGATTCCATTACCCTACATCTAGCTAGATGCAGGATACCGGAATCTGCCGAGGTTTGCCGAGTGATAACGGACGTCATTGTTGGTCACGTTTCCTTGACGTCATTTTAATGTCCATGGAAACAGTTGTTTATTGCAATCTGTGAAACATATTTTTTATTGGTCAATAGTCAGAATGCTTCAGTGTTGTCATAGATTCATGACGTCATTAGAGTAAAACTTTAGATCGAGTTAATTTAAATTTCAATCACTTCTTCTAAATCACTTGAAGAGCAGGGTTTTTTGGTTAACGAAAGGATTAGCTTTACTCTTAGAATTCGTTCATACATAGTAAATTAATTTTAGCATTGGCTTCCAATCATTTCATCTAAGTAATTGGTTTGTAAGATTAATCGAAGGATTTCTCTTTAAACTAGTTAAAACTTGCAAATTCATTTTTGTTATATTATTCAACGGTTTGTAAGATTAAGCAAAGGTCTGTACAATTAATAAAATGGTTTCTCTGTGAATTTGTTCAAAAACTGTGAATTCATTTAAGCATATTATAAATCATTTCATTTAAGCACACTCTAAAAACTGGTCTGTAAAATTAATAAAGGGTTACTCTGTGAAACGGGGTTGTTAAATTATTCAAAGGATTACTCTTTGAATTTGTTCATTTTAGCATAGCATTCATTTCATTGAAGCACACTCTAAAACGGGGTTGTTACACCGTGAATTTATTTTAGCATACCAACCATTTCATTTTATTCGAAGGATTATTTTGCCATACCAAGCATTTCATTTTTTTCGAAGGATTATTTTGCCATACCAAGCATTTCATTTTATTCGAAGGATTATTCTCTGATTATTTAACATACCAAGTTTAAAACCAAGTATTTCATTGTATTCGAAAGATTTATTTGGCATACCAACCATTTCATTTTATTCGAAGGATTACTCTCTGATTATTTAACATACCAAGTTTAAAACCAAGTATTTCATTGTATTCGAAAGATTTATTTGGCATACCAACCATTTCATTTTATTCGAAGGATTACTCTCTGATTTTTTATACACCGAAAACAGGTTTGTTAATTAAGAAAAGGTCTAAAATTATTAAAAGGATTTCTCTTTGAATTGGTTCTAATACTGTGTGTTTATTTTAGCATAACATTCATTTTATTTAAGCACACTCTAAAAACTGGTTTGTTATATTATTCAAAGGATTACTCTTTGAATTTGTTCTAACACCGTGCGTTTTAGCGTAGCATTCATTTCATTGATACACACTCTAAAACGGGGTTTGTTACACCGTGAATTGATTTTAGGATACCAACCATTTCATTTTATTAGAACGATTATTTTGCCATACCAACCATTTCACTTTAGCATACCAAGTTCAAAACCAACCATTTTATTTTATTCGAAGGATTATTTTGCCATACCAACCATTTCATTTTATTCGAAGGATTACTCTCTGATTATTTAGCATACCAAGTTCAAAACCAAGCATTTCATTTTATTCGAAGGATTATTTTGCCATACCAACCATTTCATTTTATTTGAAGGATTACTCTCTGATTATTTACACACCGAAAACAGGTTTGTAAATTAAGCACACTCTAAAAACTGGTTTGTTATATTACTCAAAGGATTACTCTTTAAATTTGTTTATACCGAAAAAAGGTTTGTAAGATTAAGCAGGTTTGAATTACAAAAGTATTACTCTGTAAAACAGGTTTGCTATATTATCAGCGAATTTATTCAAACATTGTACATTCATTTTAGTATGCCAATCATTTCATGTAAGTACACTATAAAAACAGATTTGTTATATTAATAAAAGGATTACGTATTTGTTCATAATTAATAAGTTCATTTTACTGGAGAGTATAGCCGCAAAGCTGTAAACAATGACTAATAGAGGTGAGATCGAAGAAAAGTTATCAAGGGGTACAGAATTTTCTGCTTGGGAAGAAATAAAAGCGTGCTTGGAAACACTGAAATCGTTTGGTATAATTTATTCAATACACAGAGGTGACAAGCTCATGTTCGATAGTCCTTGTATATACAGTCATGTAGAACTTAGATGCAAATTTGGCATACGAATGCGGTCTAAGATCTTATATAGATCGCATCAAAAATATTACGGTGCCCTGCAATGTAATTCTCGAATTTGCATTAGGTATAACAAACTAACCTCAAAACTTAGAATTGTTCATTCATCCTTTGACCACACAGACAAGGACGGCATCGCACACACAATTAACGAGGAGACAGCTGGTCATATTCCAGAATTAAGACGACTGGATAATACCCAAAAGGGATTTATAGATTCCATTGATTCGCTAGGGGTTCCAAGTAAAAAAATCGCCCACACTCTTCGTAAAAGAGCTGCGGAGAAAGGGGAACAATCTTTCATAACATCAAAAGACATTCGCAATTATATTTCAAAGTCTAAATCAGTCAGTGGGGTTTCCGAGGCTCAAAGGGTTATAACTGTTTTAGAAAAACAAAGAAAACAAGGAGCCATTATTGATTATCATGTTGATCAAAACTCTAACGAGCTTCAGCACGTATTTTTTCAGTCCAGACAAATGCAGGAATCCGCAAGTTTATTTAGCAGTGTTCTGCTTTTAGATGGTACGTATCGCTTAAGCAATTCGGGGTATGTTTTATATATTTGGCTTGGCATTGACAACACTTTGCGTGGACGAATGCTGGCATGGTCCCTCATTTCTCACGAAAATGTTAAAAATGTTACACAAGCTATTCTGACTTTTTTCAAACACAACCCCCAGTGTACCCAGGATACAAAATCAATTATAGTAGACAAATCATTTGTAGAATTATCCTCTTTACATATATTTTCTGACAAAATACCAAATGTAGATATACTGTTATGTGCTGTTCATACACTTCGAAATTTTGACAAATTGGTCAACAATATGACCTGGTCAGGCGATGAAAATAAAAAACTTGTTTCGACTGATCTCGATGACATTATTGAATACTTTGATAAAGAAGACTGCCATAGCCTTAAGTCTGACACACAAAAAAACAAAACAGCAAAAAACCACCATCAGACTATTCGTCAATCAACAAGATCAATTCTCCATAGAATGTTATATACTTCAAATAAAGGGACATTTTCTGATTTGTATAGCAAATTACTTAATTGTCCTTATCTCCCAGGTAAGTTTTTAGATGACTTTAGGGCTAACTGGGGGGATTGTAAAGAACTCTGGGCTAAATGTTTTAGAACGAACATCCATAATCTATTGATAGACGATAACAATAGACTAGAGGCATTAAATATGAGAATTTAAAAATCTGTTACGTCTTTGTATACGTCTCTTGATAATATCGTATCAAATCTTTTAACTTTCGAGGAAACCCACTATGCCATAGTTAATGAAATGAATTTTAAAAACATAATGAAACCTAGAGTTCCAAAAACATCTGATATTCCCGATCTAGGATGTATATATTCTATATGCACCGAAGAGGCCATCGTTTTCCTTGAGGAGGAATTTAAAAATGCTAAATCGCTGAAACTTTCTAAACGAGACGAAAGCTCGCTTTTATGGGCGGTTCGCTGCGGTTCTAACGTATACACAACGGGTTTGAAAAAATGTGCGTGTTCCTTTTTTCAACATTTATTTTTACCCTGTAGTCATCTAATGGCAGTACATCAGAAGGAAGGGTATCCTGCTGTGGCACCCGACGATATACCAAACAGATGGCTATGCAAACCTGTAATACAATTTTCTCGAAAAACAAAATACAACGATACTCATAAATGCAAACCAGGTTCTGGAGAGGAAGTACTGGATGATTCTGGGCATGACGTACTGGGCGATTCAGGGCATGACGTACTGGGCGATTCAGGGCATGACGTATTGGCCGATTCTGGACATGACGTACTGAACGATTCTGCTCATGACATACTTTGCGATTTTGATTTACCTGTTGACATCGATATTAAAGCTGTAGATAATTGTAAAGGAATACTAAATTCAGAGAATAACAAATATTCTATAACAAATCAAAAAAATGCATCAGACACCAAAACAAAATTAGAAGCATCAGAAAAATACAATAAAACAATGGCCATCTCTAAACAAATAGCACAACATTTATCGCTTGTTTCGAATGAAGAATTCAACATAAAATTTAATGTACTAAAACACTTATGCGAGTCTTGGTCCTTAGATTTTAGGGAAACAAAACGCAGGCGCATGTCTTCCGAAACACATCTTCCCCAAAACGACATTCCAATAAATAGTATAAACACCAAAACACAACCGGAAGAAATAATAATCTCGAGGAATAAAAAGGTGTTGGGTAGACCAAAAGGTTCTCGAAATAAGCAAAAATCTGTTACAATAAAGGCATCCCCAAAGAGAGCAAGGATACCTTTAAGTCAGCAAGTAAAACAAATTAATGACCTCATGATTAAGGAGGTGTCTGATTCTGATCAGAAATTGTCGGAAAATACAATTGATCATTTTCAAAATATGATCAAAACGACATATCCGCAAGCGCATGGGTTGGAACCAATAAATAAAGCGGACAATCTTGATTACTCTCGGCACAGAGGAGTTTTCACCCAAATAATTCCTTTACCTGACAATCTGTATGTTGTATTGTTTGGTGACAGTGACAAATCTGAATGTCACATATACGCATCATTTGCTCTTAATATACAATCAAATCCTGAAATTTTAAAGAACCCTACTAGAATAGATTCACAGACTTGGTCTCTCATTATGCAAGTAACTTCTCTAATGGAAATCGAAATGACGGTAGGGAAGTCCGTGGAGCTGTTCATTCATGATTCCAACATTACGCATAAAAATAACTCGGGCATTATTGCAATTGCAACAGCAATAGAACTATGTAGAACAGGAAGTCGGAATATGCGCAGCTTTAAAGTAGACGCCAGTCGAAAACATCTTGCGAAATGCATTTTAGAAAATGCAATAAGCCAATGTCCAAGTTCAGTAAAAATTATGCATAATGATTACATAACAATGGATCTGCAAGTATACTGCTATTGCAGAAAACCGGAAGTGGCTTTAGACATTTTTTCGACATCTCCGGAAACAATGGTAGAATGTCAAAAATGTCTGGAATGGTTCCACCAAACATGCATTGTCCATTCTGGCATAGATGATTTACATACTTTTACATGTAAGAAGTGCAACAATACCATGTCAGATAAGGAAAGGTTTGAGATATTTTTGCAGCGACACAAACCAGTCCCTCGCCCAATACTGCTGTCATCCGAAATAGAGCATGTAGATCCGCTAGATCTAATATCCTATATGGAAGTTGACAGAAATGTCGTACAGAAAGACAAAATGTCACTTCCCATATTAACAGAATCAATAAGGAAAGAAGGTATAAAAGAGCCACTTGAATTGGCAATAAAAAGGTATTCCTGTGATAATATTATCAGGGGTACAGCCTTTTTATACGAAGGGAATACGCGTTTGGCGGCAGCCATCAATCTGGGCCTCCATTGGGTACCATTAAAAACTCACTATAATTTTATTCCATCCAGCATAACCCCCCTTAACAAGCTTGTGCCGGCAGTTCCAGAAAGTATGCCAAACTACCCATCTCCATCTGACTTTGGGTTCATTACTAAGGAGTCGACTGGGAATCTGCCTTCTTGGGGAGGGAGAGGGGTAAATGAATGGTATCAATTGATTCATTTGTCCAACACTTGTACTATTGATAATTTTCTTGCCATATTTTTGTGTAACAGGGCATGTTTTTTTAAAGTTATGACTGACTTCTCATCTTTCGAACTTGAAGAGACGAACCAGGCTGTAATACAGAGGTTGCTTAAAAGCGTTGAGTTGCTCTCTAAAGGTTTGGATTTTGAGGGTAAGTATCATTTCTTTGGAAAACATGACTCTAGCCAAATATCAGTTGATTTGTATGGAAGTGAATATGAAATATTTATTTCGAAGTTCACTTTCATGTTTCAAACTACAGAAATATTTTCTTGCTCTCAACCCGATTGTAATTTTGTTCAACAATTTGTTGACGGAAAGACTGCAGTGGCAATAAAACCATTCCCCTCCCCCAATGACTCGGCTTTTCTCAAAAGTTTAGAAACATGGCATCAGTTGGGCAGTGAAACGGATAAGCCGTGTCCGAATTGCACGACAAAATTAAGTATCAGGCGTATTTGGAAACAACAACCACCACCATTTTTAATATATCAACCACATGCATGTAACATGAACAACTTACACTATGAAGATATTCCGATTAGCATAAACGTTCTTACAACACCTTACATACTAATCGGAATAACTTTTCATAATAATGCACATTTTACATGTATAATACGCATTCAAAACAAATGGCTGAGGTATAACGGACTCCAAAATATTAAGATTACCCCTATAAAAGACAATGAAAAGTTAGGCAGCATTGGTTCTATAGTTTATTTGCGCGAGGATTAGAATAGGATCTGCGCATAATGTATCTGCTTAAACTTTGTTTTGGTTTGTAGACTATTATTGAACACAATGGTACAAAAGATTACTAAATACTGTGTTATTTATTTCAGAGACATCTGTGTGTGATCACCAAAGACAACAATAACTATTAGTCATGTCAAAACTCCATTATCAACTTTTAATAGACCATTAACAAAGATTCTATCACTGATCAACATCAAATCCAAACTTCAGAACCACTTGCGATCTTCATAGGTTCTGCCATTACGCCACGATCGCCTAAAACAAATTTTACTGCTAATTTTCAATACACACATCTTGAGGTTCGATTACTGTAACAGTGTTTTGAATAGAGTTCCCAAAAACCCGTCTGCAAAACTCAAAATAATTTCAAAACACCGCCGCCAGAATAATAATAAGAACACAAAAATACTCTCACATGACTCCAATCCTAAAATCCTTACATGAGTTACCCATAGGAGCCCGGATAACTTTCAAGATTTTAACATTGGTGTATACTGTATGCGTCAACATGACCTTTCTCCACCTTACCCCACGGATCTCATTCAATCATATCAAACAGATCGACCACTTCGCTCACAAAATACACACTCATTAGTTGTGCCACAAGCTAAACTGAAATCCTATGGGGATAAAGATTTTAATGTTTGGTAACCTGATATCTCCGAAACCACTAACCGGAAGTGGCCGAAATTTTGGCTAGTTTGAGATATTAATACTCTTATTATAATCTGTAAGTTTCATTGAAATCAGTTGTTAATTGTGGTCTGTAGCCGTGCCACATGAAATGTGTGGTAACCTGATATCTCGGAAACCGCTAACCGGAAGTGGCCGAAATTTTGGCTAGTTTGAGCTCTTAATACTCTTATTATAATCTGTAAGTTTCATTGAAATCGGTTGATAATTGTGGTCTGTAGCCGTGCCACATGAAATGTGTGGTAACCTGATATCTCGTAAACCGCTAACCGGAAGTGGCCGAAATTTTGGCTAGTTTGAGCTCTTAATACTCTTATTATAATCTGTAAGTTTCATTGAAATCGGTTGATAATTGTGGTCTGTAGCCGTGCCACATGAAATGTGTGGTAACCTGATATCTCGTAAACCGCTAACCGGAAGTGGCCGAAATTTTGGCTAGTTTGAGATATTATTAATGTTATTATAATCTGTAAGTTTCATTAAAATCGGTTGATAATTGTGGTCTGTAGCCGTGCCACATGAAATGTGTGGTAACCTGATATCTCGGAAACCGCTAACCGGAAGTGGCCGAAATTTTGGCTAGTTTGAGCTCTTAATACTCTTATTATAATCTGTAAGTTTCATTGAAATCGGTTGATAATTGTGGTCTGTAGCCGTGCCACATGAAATGTGTGGTAACCTGATATCTCGTAAACCGCTAACCGGAAGTGGCCGAAATTTTGGCTAGTTTGAGCTCTTAATACTCTTATTATAATCTGTAAGTTTCATTGAAATCGGTTGATAATTGTGGTCTGTAGCCGTGCCACATGAAATGTGTGGTAACCTGATATCTCGTAAACCGCTAACCGGAAGTGGCCGAAATTTTGGCTAGTTTGAGATATTAATACTCTTATTATAATCTCTAAGTTTCATTGAAATCGGTTGATAATTGTGGTCTATAGCCGTGCCACATGAAATGTGTGGTAACCTGATATCTCGGAAACCGTTAACCGGAAGTGGCCGAAATTTTGGCTAGTTTGAGATATTTATACTCTTATTATAATCTCTAAGTTTCATTGAAATCGGTTGATAATTGTGGTCTGTAGCCGTGCCACATGAAATGTGTGGTAACCTGATATCTCGGAAACCGTTAACCGGAAGTGGCCGAAATTTTGGCTAGTTTGAGATATTTATACTCTTATTATAATCTCTAAGTTTCATTGAAATCGGTTGATAATTGTGGTCTGTAGCCGTGCCACATGAAATGTGTGGTAACCTGATATCTCGGAAACCGTTAACCGGAAGTGGCCGAAATTTTGGCTAGTTTGAGATATTAATACTCTTATTATAATCTCTAAGTTTCATTGAAATCGGTTGATAATTGTGGTCTGTAGCCGTGCCACATGAAATGTGTGGTAACCTGATATCTCGTAAACCGCTAACCGGAAGTGGCCGAAATTTTGGCTAGTTTGAGCTCTTAATACTCTTATTATAATCTGTAAGTTTCATTGAAATCGGTTGATAATTGTGGTCTGTAGCCGTGCCACATGAAATGTGTGGTAACCTGATATCTCGTAAACCGCTAACCGGAAGTGGCCGAAATTTTGGCTAGTTTGAGCTCTTAATACTCTTATTATAATCTGTAAGTTTCATTGAAATCGGTTGATAATTGTGGTCTGTAGCCGTGCCACATGAAATGTGTGGTAACCTGATATCTCGTAAACCGCTAACCGGAAGTAGCCGAAATTTTGGCTAGTTTGAGATATTAATACTCTTATTATAATCTGTAAGTTTCATTGAAATCGGTTGATAATTGTGGTCTGTAGCCGTGTCACATGAAATGTGTGGTAACCTGATATCTCGTAAACCGCTAACCGGAAGTGGCCGAAATTTTGGCTAGTTTGAGATATTATTAATGTTATTATAATCTGTAAGTTTCATTAAAATCGGTTGATAATTGTGGTCTGTAGCCGTGCCACATGAAATGTGTGGTAACCTGATATCTCGGAAACCGCTAACCGGAAGTGGCCGAAATTTTGGCTAGTTTGAGATATTATTAATGTTATTATAATCTGTAAGTTTCATTAAAATCGGTTGATAATTGTGGTCTGTAGCCGTGCCACATGAAATGTGTGGTAACCTGATATCTCGGAAACCGCTAACCGGAAGTGGCCGAAATTTTGGCTAGTTTGAGCTCTTAAAACTCTTATTATAATCTGTAAGTTTCATTGAAATCGGTTGATTATTGTGGTCTGTAGCCGTGCCACATGAAATGTGTGGTAACCTGATATCTCGGAAACCGTTAACCGGAAGTGGCCGAAATTTTGGCTAGTTTGAGATATTAATACTCTTATTATAATCTGTAAGTTTCATTGAAATCAGTTGATAATTGTGGTCTGTAGCCGTGCCACATGAAATGTGTGGTAACCTGATATCTCGGAAACCGCTAACCGGAAGTGGCCGAAATTTTGGCTAGTTTGAGCTCTTAATACTCTTATTATAATCTGTAAGTTTCATTGAAATCGGTTGATAATTGTGGTCTGTAGCCGTGCCACATGAAATGTGTGGTAACCTGATATCTCGGAAACCGCTAACCGGAAGTGGCCGAAATTTTGGCTAGTTTGAGACATTAATGTTATTATAATCTGTAAGTTTCATTAAAATCGGTTGATAATTGTGGTCTGTAGCCGTGCCACATGAAATGTGTGGTAACCTGATATCTCGGAAACCGCTAACCGGAAGTGGCCGACTTTTTGGCTAGTTTGAGCTCTTAAAACTCTTATTATAATCTGTAAGTTTCATTGAAATCGGTTGATTATTGTGGTCTGTAGCCGTGCCACATGAAATGTGTGGTAACCTGATATCTCGGAAACCGTTAACCGGAAGTGGCCGAAATTTTGGCTAGTTTGAGATATTAATACTCTTATTATAATCTGTAAGTTTCATTGAAATCAGTTAATAATTGTGGTCTGTAGCCGTGCCACATGAAATGTGTGGTAACCTGATATCTCGGAAACCGCTAACCGGAAGTGGCCGAAATTTTGGCTAGTTTGAGCTCTTAATACTCTTATTATAATCTGTAAGTTTCATTGAAATCGGTTGATAATTGTGGTCTGTAGCCGTGCCACATGAAATGTGTGGTAACCTGATATCTCGTAAACCGCTAACCGGAAGTGGCCGAAATTTTGGCTAGTTTGAGCTCTTAATACTCTTATTATAATCTGTAAGTTTCATTGAAATCGGTTGATAATTATGGTCTGTAGCCGTGCCACATGAAATGTGTGGTAACCTAATATCTCGGAAACCGTTAACCGGAAGTGGCCGAAAGCTAGTTTGAGATATTAATACTCTTATTATAATCTGTAAGTTTCATTGAGATCGGTTGATAATTGTGGTCTGTAGCCGTGCCACATGAAATGAGACTTGTCACATGTGGCAAATAGTCTCCGGATTGTCTTACCACATGTGGCAAATAGCCCCAGCCAATTTAATATCAACCTAGAATAATCAAACAGAATGTGGGGTCTTTCTAAACAAAAGAACATGCCTGCCTTTACTACATGTAGTTCCCTTCAAGAAACCATAAAATGAAAAGCAATCGTTCTCATCCATTGATCAAAATTTGAAGAGAGAAAGAGAAATGGGGTTTAATGTCCACTTGACACAAACTAGGTCATTTCAGGACTAACATATGGTTCACTTTTATTTCAATAATTTGCTTGCATGTAGGGCCTTTAGCAGTGGTAGAAAACTGAATATCTCGGAGAAAATGCATGAGTTTGGACTTGCGACCTTACTAGGCCTACTTAATTGTCACGTACAACTGGGGAATCGAGACCTAGCCACTTGACTCAATGGCAGACCTTTTGATACAACTCTCCCTCAAAATTTGAAACATGCTTTACTGTTCGTAAGAATCATTGAACAAAACTGAGTACGTTTTCAGGGACATTGTTATTGTATAATATGGGACTGTGCATGGCTATAGCCCCTATAAATGACTTACCTTTACTTGTTTGACATTCTTCGAAAGAATATTGAGTAGGAACAGCTGTCTTTTTCAAAATATTTCTTTTCTTAAATAGCCTAGATAAGGTGCCACTAAATGCTTTGTTTGACATTCGTAGTCACTTGGTTTAAAATGTTTGCCACATACGTGATAGTTCTTTAGTTTTTGTGCACTCATGTTGACAGGAAAGTTCTGATTTCTTATGTTGACAAGCCACCGTCGTCTTTGTTCCCGATCTTTTGGAAAATTGTGGAAAGGAATGCCAAGTTTGACAGATAACGTTGGATGTGAACATCCCGGTACACAACAACAGTACATTTTTAGTAAGAAAATCTCCAATCACAGTCTTATATTAACCAAAACAAACCACATTATATCATTGAGCTTACAATCAAAACAATGTTTGTTTTCCTTTGAGGTTCGTCACTTCCGTTTTGGAAAGGTCGAGGCCACTGCTAAACCGCGCTATTGCGCTTTACTTAAAAATTATATTTGGAATCTATGTAAGTTATTCTATCGCATATGTAATATTCACTGACACCAATATTGTCCTTTAAGATTGTTGATTGGGTAATCAAGTTCTGGTTTATTTATATTATCAATATAATGTAACATGCCGAAAATGATAGTTTTGATGAACTGAGAAGTGTCACGTCGAGAATTACACACTGGAAAGAAACATGTGTAATTTCGTTAATTTTAAAATAAAACATCGTGCAGTAAGTAAAAAAAAAAATATGCAATAACTTAATAGTTGACATGACCCAGTTAACATTGATGGTTAGATTTACGTAAAGTTTACGTCATTATGGTTAGATTTTGGTTAGCGTCCAATAATGGTAAAATTCTTTGGTTAAATTTACGTTACTTTTACGTCATAATGGTTATGGTTACTTTTACGTCAGAAAATGACGTAAATGTAACGTAAACTTTATGACGGATTACTAACCATTTTTTTTCCCCTTTGAATACTTCTTGATTAAATAACATTACAAGTGTGTGCACATTCTAACAATTGATATATAGTCGGAATTCAGACATAATAATTATATATGTATTATTGGTTATAATTCTAACGTTAATTCTAACGTAAATTTTACATCAGGTTTCTAACCGTTAGTTTATGGTTAGTTTTCTGACGTAAATCTAACGTTAGTTTTTTGACGTAAATCTAACGTTAGTTTTCTGACGTAAATCTAACGTTAGTTTTCTAACGTTAATATAATGTTAGTTTTCTAACGTTCAATGTAATGTTAGTTTTATGTCATAATTTTAACCGTTAATTTAACGTTAGTTTTCTAACGTAAATCTAATGTTAATTTTATAACATAAATCTAACTTTAGTTTTCTAACATAAATCTAACGTTAGTTTTCTAACATAACCTGATATTAGTTCTAAAACGTAAAACAAATGTCAGTTTAATGTCATGATACTAACAATTAAGTCCCTGACAAGACAGCTGTCTAGTCATTAAAATGGGTAAGACCCTGGCTTGCTAGCCTGGAGGTCGGGTGTTCGATCCCTGCATTGGCCGAGAAAGTTCATCCAGATTTCCGGCGTGGTTTCCCCTTGTCAGTGATGCAGGACGGAGAGCCTGACAAGGACAGCTGTCTAGTTGTTCAGATGGGCTAAAAAACCGAGGTACCGTGTACACATTGGCATGCATGTAAAAGATCTCTTGACAGTTGGAATTCGATATAAGAGTAGGCCGTAGTGCCACTGTCGGGGCAAAATTTCCTTCATAACACACTGTATGGTGTATGGCCATCTTCATTAGCCCAGTTCGGAGCAGAACAGTTGGACGTTAAACCCCATTTCATTTCATTACATTTTGTATCCATTTCTAAGTGCCCAAGAATAGAGATCTAGCTCCTTTAATAGTTGCGGTCTGTAGGTGACACACAAAGAGAAAACGAATGAATGAATGATCTACTCTCATTTCAAATTCCAAATGTCAAGGGTTCTTTTACGTGCACACCCACGTGATGGACTAGACGCTTTTTTTGGGGTCCTCTGTCCTACACCACTACTAACAAAGGGAACTTTCTTGACCAACATGGGGATCACGTTGGCTAAGTGGGTAAGACGCTGACTTGCTAGCCTGGAGGTTGGGTGTTCGATCCCTGCATTGGCTGAGAAAGTTCATCCAGATTTTCCTGCGTGTTTTCCCCTTGTCAGTGATACAGGACGGAGGGCCTGACAAGAACAGCTGTCTAGTCAGGGATGAAAAACTGAGGTCACGTGTACACACAGGAGTGCACATGAAAGATCCCTTCGTAGTTGGAACTTGATATAAGAGTAGGCCATAGCACCGCTCCCTGGGCAAAATTTCCTTCATAGCATACTGTATGGCGTATGCTCGTCTTCATTAGCTCAGTTTAGGAGCAGAACAGTAGGACGTTAAACCCGATTTCATTTCATTTTTCTCGACCAACACGGAAATTGAACCCCTCATTTGCTAGCCAGTGTGTTACTAATTACTACGAAGAGAGAGAGAGAAATGGGGTTTAACGTCTACTCGACACAAACTAGGTCATTTCGGGACTAACATATGGTTTAATTTTTATTTACATAATTCGCTTGCGCGTAGGGGTCTTTAGCAGTGGGAGAAAACCGGAGGTTGGACAGGCGACCCTACTCCTTGTCACGTACAACCGGGGATTCGAAACCACGCCAGTCAACTCAATGACAAACTTTATGATACAGCGCCCGCACGCTAACCATTCAGCCATCCAACCCCCCCCCCCCCCCATTACTAATTACTAAGTTTGTGAAATGTAGGTTTTTCCTCATGTAGGTTTGTCCTGATGAAATCGGTTTATTGTCCTACTGTTCTGCTCCGACTGGGCTAATGAAGACAGGTACATACCATACAATGTGCTATGAGGGAAATTTTGCCCCAGCAGCGGCACTATGGCCTACTAATATCGAATCCAACTGCCAAGGGATCTTTTCGTGCAAGCCAATGTATACATGGTACCTCGGTTTTTTGTCCCATCTGAGTGACTAGACTACTGTTCTTGTTCCTGCACCTCTGACAAGGGGAAACCATGTCGGAAAATCCTGATGAACTTGCTCCACCAATGCAGGGATCGAACACGTGCCCTCCGGATAACCGAGCCAGCATCTTACGCACTTAGCCACCGTGGTTTTATCAAAATTAGTAATGAAGATGTGCTATGACAGAAATTTTGCCTGGACAGCAGCATTACTGCACTTACTAATGAAGATGTGCTAGGAAAGACATTTTGCCTGGAGAGCAGCATTTCCGCATATAGTCATTACCAATAGTTCTAAGTGCACGCCAACCTGTAAAACAGGTCTTTACACACTTTTCCATCATTACCAATTACTAGTCTGCGGGTTCACTAGTCCGTGGGTGCAATAATCCGTGCATTCACTAGTCCACTAGTCTGACTCTATAAAATACTATAAATATGAGTATTAAAGAAACCCAGTAGATATGGTGACTGATATCACCCTTCGTAAGGCGATAACCCAACATCACGGCATTTTAACCCGAAATCACAACATTTTAACCATTATAGCATATGCCCTTCTTCATTAGCCCACTTGGAACAAAATAGTAGGATGTTCAAACCCCATTTAAAATTCATTTTCATACTTTTCTGCACCAATTGGACTATTGAAGATAGTCATACGCAATGCAGAGTGCTATGACGGAAATTTTCTATGGACTGTGGCAGGGCGGAAGATCTGGCAAGGGATAAGGTATAGTTGTTCGGGTCATACGAAAAATCAAGTCCTCATGTACATATTGGCATGCACGTAAAAGACACTCTGACAGTTGTAATTCAATAGTGCCGCTATCCGTGCAAAGTTTCCGTCATAGTACACTGTATATAGTGTATGCCTGTCTTCATTAGCTCACTCAGAGCAAAACAGTAGGATGTTTAATCTCATTTAATTTTATTTAAATTTCCTACTTTTCTGCACCAATGGGACTATAAAAGATAGGCTGTCAAGCGGACGAGTGCACCCGTTGACTATTGAGCATCATTTACTTGAAAACGTTGAGAGAACCCTCAACGAAATGTCGCTTTAATTAAAATAGTAATTGTGTTTTTTGTTGTATCATCGAGTCAAGTGAACGTTAAACCCCATTTCTCTCTCTCTCAATTTTGATACCCAAAAATTTGACAAAACAAATAATGATTGATTGTCGGAACTGTTTCATAAAGCAAAGTTGTTCTCTACTAAAAGGTTATCACTGTCCAAATGTTCGGAGTAGTCCACACCTAGGCCGACTATGCATGAAGTGTTTTTATAATTAAATTTATTAAATATAGTACCTTGCACCAGTAAATATAAAATTAATGATCCTTTCACCAGTAAATATAACATTCATAGGCCGACAATGCATTAAGTGTTTTTATAATTAAAGTTATTAAATGTAGTACCTTGCACCAGTAAATATAAACTTAATGATCCTTGGACCAGTAAATATAATATTCATGATCATTATTTATATAAGGCCTTCATCAACCTTGCACCAGTAAATATAAAATTAATGATCCTTGCACCAGTAAATATAAAATTCATGATCACTATTTATATAAGGCCTTCATGTATGTTTGTACAAGTGTACATTCTTGGAATTGTATTACCATTAACAATATGGAGATCAATTATAATAACCTTTGGCCTTGTTCATGAATCCTTAAATTTTTGAAAATTTAGTTCTTAATATGAAACTATCTAAATAAAATATTGCTTAAATCAATGTGTGTTGTTAATGTCATTCAAAATGGCGGCTGTCTACATATACAATATATAAAATAGGTCATGAGTCGATTGTTGCCGTTTTTTTATTTCGAATTTAAAAGTTCAACACTTAATTATATAAGTTGTAAAACCATATAAAAATAAAGGTTGGACCAAGACTAGTTCCATTTTTTTAAGTTATGGATCTGAAAAATAGATAATAATGACCCAGTCAATTAACATAGAGATCTACTCTAGCTATATGAGTCCATATATTTATCGTCTCTCGATAAAAGACCTATCTCTGAAAATTAAAATTCCCCGATTTGATTCTTTTAATATAACGTAATTATGTAACCTCATATAATATATGGTAGAGCGTATACAAACAAATTATATGAATAGATTCATTATCAGAAATATTACAGGCCTTTGAAACGAACAGTCGCCATTTTTAGACCTACATAGATGTACAAATATATTTTTATCGTCTCGGGCAAGGTCAAGGTCACGATCTGTTCACGGTTGATGATTGTGTTTAAATCGGTTTATATCATATTATTTCTATTCACATTACAATATTTTTTATAGGTTACGGTTATTGTTGTTATTTATCTAAATTGCTTCAATTATTTATTAAATATTTTTTGTTTGTTCGTTTGACCGGAACGTACGGAATTCTGGGATTTAAAATGGCGGCATAGGTTATTATTTTTCCCAAAGAAGAAATGATGCCGTGATTTAAAGTTAAATAGAGCTATTCCACACATACACACACGATTTTGGATTCAGCAAAGTAAAGTTGAAGGTAAGTGCACTTTTTATGCGAACTTCCGTTGACAGTATATCGATAGATCTAATGTTGATAAAAAAATAATCTGGCCGTGGAAAAAGTTTGCACGCAACTTTGTATATCAGACAGTCAGTATTTGTTTTTAACACGATGCAGTTACATTGTCCGTAAACCATACTATTCAGAAACAAAATCAACATTGCTTTAAGTTATCGAAAGTAATACTGGTTCCGAAATT
Source organism: Patella vulgata (assembly GCF_932274485.2). NCBI lineage: Eukaryota > Metazoa > Mollusca > Gastropoda > Patellidae > Patella > Patella vulgata. Next base: position 33,976,558 of record NC_065882.2, read on the forward strand.
GTTTTTAAAAAATCTGGATCTAAAAATTATCAAACACATAACTTATTTATTAATGATGTAGACTGTTAAACTTCAGGCTGTGCTAATTATAATATAAGTACATGTAGTATTTTCTAAACATTTTTATGGGTGTTTCAGGTTGGTTTTTTTTGGTTGTTATTGTACTGATATTTTTGCAAATTTAATAATGCATAATGCAAGAGCTAAATCTATATCTTGTACGTAGGTTAAGTAGGTATTTCTTGAGACTGTAAATGTTAAATTTTTTTATAAGATATTTTAATGTATTAACTTGCTAAGTCTATAATCAAGTCTCAATGCCATCGGGTGCTCGAGATGTTCACAGATTCAAACACTGGCGGTTAATGTTAATGATTTAATTTAATTGAAAAATGGATAATCAAGACTTTAAGCTTATATACATAGGCCTATTTATATGATATAACATTAAATAACAAGTTTGCCCGTACGTACTTGTACATAAAGGTTTCAGTCCTACTTCCCTGCTTATTTTTTCTTGTGGTGGCCAAGAAAGTTCATCAGGATTTTCTGGCATGGTTCCTCTTTTAACTGGTGCAAGACAGAGGGGCTGGTAAGGGCTAATGTACAGTTGTTCGGATAGGAGAAAAAACCAAGCTCTTTTGTACATACGGTCCAGTCAAAATTTCCATCACAGCACACTTTCAAGCATTTGTCCAACTTCTTTAGCCCAGTTTGAGCAGCACAGTATGATGTTGAACCCCATTTCATTACAGATCCACAGTAGGTTGGCTGTCAGCCCAGTTGGAGCTGAACAGTAGGCCGTTTAACCCAATTACGTTTTTTTGGGAGTATAAAGTTGCTTTTTATTTTTTTTTTTTTTTTTTTACAGATCCTACATGTATATTTGAGCACCCTTGGTGGCAGTAATGACAAAGAAGTTCTAAAAAGATTTATATGGGCCTTATAATGAAAGTTAGACAACACTACTACTTGCCAAACACTACTACTTGTCACATAATGTAATGATATAAATATATATGTATCTATGGTAGCACAAATATCATCAGAATGTAGGTCAAAGCTTTACAAGCATTGTAGGCCTAAAATACTTTCTGTCTGAACTTTTGACAGTCAATTCTTTGATGACTAGTTAGTTTAGAGCAGATATCCTGTCACAGTATTATATAACAGCTCTTTGGCTTAAAGTTTAAACTGAGTTATATCAGTGAGTTGAAAATCATCTGTGTTCCTGTTATTGCTCCCTGCTGCAGCCAGTAAACAATAACCTTTTGCGTTCCTTACAAATCTTCCAATTTTTACTGATAGATCAACCATAGCAAAGATCTCTATTAAGATTATATTTGTAATGTGTGTAACAAATTCTTTGACATAGGTATAATATTGGTGTAGTTAAGTATATACCATATTTATGCACACATTTCAATGTTGGCATATTATTAGTCTCTATCATCTAGAAAAAAATATTCTATATTCTACGAATATTAGTGTGGTTGCGTTGTCAACATTTGAGAATAATCGGTCATAGGCTAGATTATCCGGTCTTTTACATTATCATAAACAAAGTCTAAGGGAGGTAATTAGTCCTAAAACAAGATGTTGACACCCATGAAATTTATATAAGAATGTCATTTCCGAAAATCCATTTGATTGCATTGTCAGTTCAATATCCAACACTCTTAATTTTTTTTATTGTAAAATTTCTCTCTTCATGGGCCATATCTATGTTGTTTTTTTTTTATTGAATTCTAATTCGTCATCACGATTCATGTTTGTTTATAAATGCAAGTGTTATTGACAACTGTCCCAGACCCTCATTATTTATATGGCCCAACTTTTCTTTGACGTACACCGGCACGGTATTAGACTAGGATAACAGTCCCGAAACTCGTGGAGTTGAAAAACATTAGTCTTATATACTGCCTCTACTTAATTATGGATGTAGGTCGGAAAAATGTAAAATTGACTTATACTCAACATCGACTTATGTTGGTAATGTGATGATGCCCTCTCTTCCAGACAAGACATAGGCTATAACTGTTTCAAATGACAAGTGCTAAATGAAGTATTTATGTGGTCTTTGGTGAAAGAAATGAAATGAAATGGGGTTTAACGTCCTACTGTTCTGCTCCTAACCTGGGCTAATGAAGACGAGCATATGCCATACAGTGTGCTATGAGGGGAATTTTGCCTGGGCAGCGGGGCTACGGCCTACTCTTATATTGAATTCCAACAGCCAAGGGTTCTTTTACGTGCACGCCAATGTCTACACGGGACCTCGGTTTTTCGTCCCATAACGACTAGACAGCTGTCCTTGTCAGTCCCTCCGTCCTGCATCACTGACAAGGGAAACCACGCCGGAAAATCAGGATGAACTTTCTCGGCCAATACAGGGATCGAACACCCGATCTCCAGGCTAGCGAGCCAGCGTCTTACCCACTTAGCCACTTGACCCCCCCCCCCTTTGGTGAAAGAGAGAGAGAGAGAGAAATGGGGTTTACCGTCCACTCGACACAAACTAGGTCATTTCGGGACTAACATATGGTTTAATTTTTTATTTACATAATTCGCTTGCGCGTAGGGGTCTTTGGCAGTGGGAGGAAACCGGAGGACCCGGAGAAAACCCACGAGGTTGGACAGGCGACCCTACTCCTTGCCACGTACAACCGGGGATTCGAAACCACGCCAGTCAACTCAATGACAGACTTTATGATACAGCGCGCGCACGCTAACCATTCAGCCATCCACCATCCCCCCCCCCCCCCTTTGGTGAAAGAAAACAGAGCTGTGGCTAGTAAAATGAAAGTTTAACGTCCTACTGTTTTGCTCTGAACTGGGCTAATGAAGATGGGCATACGCCATACAGTGTGCTATGTGGGAAATTTTGCCCGGACAGTGGCACTACGGCCTTTTCTTATATCGAATTCTAACTTCAAGGGCTCTTGTATGTGCACGCCAATGTGTACATGGGACCTCATTTTTTTGTCCCATTTTAATGACTAGACAGCTGTCTTGTCTAGCCCTCTGTCCTGCATCACTGACAAGGGAGAACCACGCCGGAAAATCTGGAGTAACTTTCTCGGATCGAACACCCGACCTCCAGACTAGATAGCCAGTGTCTTACCGACTTAACCAAAGTGATTCCCGTTGTGGCTACAATTCCTGGATTTGAAGGTCAGGTATGATATGAAACGAATATTTTGAACCGGTTCACCAATGCAACCAATCCGTGACGGGTTAACTGATAGAGGGTTACATCCTTGATATAAATATACTTGTCGCGGGTTTTAAAAATAGAAATATATATATAAAGGTAGCTCAAAATTCATCTCTACATGTACATAGGCCAGGGGGGGGGGGATCATGTGGCTAAGTGGGTAAGACGCTGACTCGCTAGCCTTGAGATCGGGTGTTCGATCCCTGCATTGGCCGAGAAAGTTCATCCTGATTTTCCGGTGTGGTTTCCCATTGTCAGTGATGCAGGACGGAGGGCCTGACGAGGACAGCTGTCTAGTCGTTTGGATGGGACAAAAAAAAAACAAGGTCCAGTGTACACATTGGCGTGCACATAAAAGATCCCCTGGCAGTTGGAATTCGATACAAGAGTAGGCCATAGCGTTGCTGCCCGGGCAAAATTTCCCTCATAGCACACTGTATGGCGTAACCTTTTGCGTCTCTTCAAAATATTTCAAATCTTTTGTCATGGATCAACCATTGCAAATATCCGTGTTACAATTATATTTGAAATGTGTTAAACCAATTCTGCAACACATGTAATATTGGTGTAGTATATATCTTTGTTTATACACCCACATATCAATTTTGGCCCTGTTTGTCCGTACACTGGGTGTGAAATGTGAATCATTCCGATTGTGAGAGGACAAGCATTATCAATATACAGCTTTTCAGGATTTTGCCTTCCTTGGTTAATTCTCCCTTTTTCAAATGCAATAGATGCTGTGTTTATTCTTAATTGATCTTTTTCAAATTTGTGTTACACACTGGAATCATGAGAGGACGAAACCTATCAATATTCAGCATTCCACAACATTCCATTCCAGTGTCGGCCGAGAAAGTTCTTCGTGATTTCCAGACTTGGTTTCCTCCCGTTGTCAGAGGTGCAGGACAGAGGGCCTGACAAGGAGGGACAGCTGTCTAGTCGTTTGGATGGTACGAATGACCGAGGTCCTGTGCACACATTGGTGTGCACGTGAAAGATCCCTTGGCAGTTTGAATTCGATATAAGAGTAGGCTTTAGCGCCGCTGTCTGGATAAAATTCCATAATAGGACACTGTATAGCATATTTCCATGTCATTAGCCCTGTCGGAATAGGACATTAAACCCCATTTCATTTCACTCATTCCAAAGTTAACTCCTATTCCATCAATACCTTGAGCAAATAAGATAGAGGCTATAGGTTTTGGCCCAATTTGGTCAATATCCCAGTTTTTTCTTTCTTATATGCATATCAACACTTTCATAGCGCTAATGTAGACCTTTTTCTTGAACATTTTCCCTTGTCAGTGATGCCGGACAGAGGACCTGACATGGATGGCTGACTAGTCATACGGAAGGGACAAAAAAAAAACAAGGTACAGTGTAAACTCAAGTGTGTGTGTGTGAAAGATCCCTTGGCAGTTGGAATTTTATATAAGAGTACGCCATAGCTCTGCACACTGTGTGGCATATGCCCGTCTTCATTTCTAAAACAGCTGTGGATAAAAACTGTTAATATTTAAATGTGTATTTTGTATTTTATAACATTATATTTTTGTCTTTTAAATAAAGTATATGTATACATACTTGTAGTATATTTTGTCATATAATTCTGCTAGATTTTTAACTTTTCTGTGCAATACATTTAGAATTCTGACTGGTTATGGGTAGATAGAGAGCAATGGGGTAAAACATCCAATAGACATAAACTGTCCTTTGGGACTAAGTGATTCAATTCAAGTTGAATAATTCATCCGCACCAGGAATCTTTAGTAGTAGGAGGACCCAGAGAAAACCCATGTTCAAGTTGGGTGTGGAAACAAACCACTTGACTCAATGACAGACCTTATGATCTAAAGCGCACACGTTGAACCACTCAACTTTTAGCCTCACCCACGGGTCAGGAAAATTTGATTATTGGTTGAATGTACTTCCCATTTACTGCCGCATATAATGAATAATTTTGAAGGTTTTAGAATTGCATCCGTAAATGATGTTAATTTAATGTTAGATTTACGTTATAATGGTCGGTTAGATATCCATCATTTTGCTCATCCTTTTAACGACAATTTAACGTCAGGAAATGACGTTAATCTAGCGTAAAGTTTACGTCATTTTTACGTTATATTTACATTTTTTGACGTAAAGTTTACGTCATTTTCTGACGTAAATCTAACGAAAATGACGTAAACTTTACGCAAATTTTACGTTAGATTTACGTCAGAAAATGACGTAAAGTTTACGTTAGATTTACGTCAGAAAATGACGTAAATATAACGTAAAAATGACGTAAAGTTTACATTAGATTAACGTCATTTCCTGACGTAAATTTATCGTTAAAAAGATGAGCAAAATGATGGTAAACTGACTGACCATTTTTACGTAAATGTAACGTAAAATTAACATCATTCTTGATTTAATAACATTACAAGTGTGTGCACATTCGAATAAATGGTATATAGTCGGAATTCGGACATAATAATTATATATGTATTATTGGTTATAATTCTAACGTTAATCTAACGTAAATGTTACATCAGGTTTCTAACCGTTAGTTTATGGTTAGTTTCCTGACGTAAATCTAACGTTAGTTTTCTAACAGTAATATAATGTTATTTTTGTAACGTTAATGTAATGTTAGTTTTATGTCATAACTTTAACCGTTAATTTAACTTCTGTTTTCTAACGTAAATCTAACGTTGATTTTATAACGTAAATCTAACGTTAATTTTATAACATAAATCTAACGTTAGTTTTATAACATAAACCTGATATAAGTTGTATAACGTAAAACAAATGTCAGTTTAATGCCATGATACTAACAATTCAATTACTGTTATTTTTTATCCTTAAGTTTTCTTACGTAAACAAATGCCAGTGTAATATCATGAGCACCATTTGTAATGAAGCGACTCGGTGAACAAGGCTAACCATATCCCACAGGAGAATACTGGTGTTGATTCAATGACATACCTTATGATACAACGCGCACGCGCTAACCATTTGACCATCAAACCCCCATTAGTGCTAAGGCCTACTCTTATATTGAATTCCAACTGCCAGGGGAGTGAACCTGTGACCTCCAAGCTAGCCAACCAGTGTCTTACTCACTTAGCCGCTGTGGCCCCGGGGTCATAAATGTAACGCCACAAAAAAAAATTGCAGTTCACAAACACATTATCCTTGCTATTCGAGTCTGTGACTACAGCAATTTGAAAGTGGTCCAATAAATAGCCTTTTTTATGTGGTTTTGCAACCGAAATCAAACCCGAGAGGGCAAACAAATAATGATGAAAAAATGTGGCACCAACCAAAAGGAGAGAGAGAATGAACTGGGGTTTAATGTCCACTCGACACAAACTAGGTCATTTCAGGACTAACATATGGTTTAATTTAATTTCAATAATTCGCTTGGCCGTAGGGGTCTTTAGCAGTGGGAGGATGGAATCGAAACCCAGGCAGTTGACTCAATGACATACCTTATGATACAACATGCATGCGCTAACCATTTGGCCATCCAACCCCCGGCCAGTGAGTTACCAGGGAGTTTTGTCTGGACAGCAGTGCTAAGGCCTACTTTTATATTGAATTCCACTGCCAGGGGATCTTTTACCTGCATGCCAATGTGTACATGGGACCTCAGTTTTTCGTCCCATCCTAACGACTAGACAGCTGTCCTTGTCAGGCCCTCCGTCCTGCACCACTGACAAGCGGAAACCACATCGGAAAATCCCGATGAACGAATTCGGCCAATGCAGGGATCAAACACGCGATCTCCAGGTTAGCGAGCCATTGTCTTAGTCACTGAACCACTGTGGCTCTCTGATCTGTTAAGAACTGCGGCCCATAGGGGACACACAGATACAGAAAAAATTGCCCGTGGTTCTGTTCCTTCGGCATTCACCAAAACAATAGAGATCATCCTTAGGAATAGGTACGTAAAGTTTCAAGAGATTGATTAAGAAATAAAATGGAACGAAATGGAATTAAATGTCCTAATGTTCTGCTCTGACTGGGCTAATGAAAGAAGGGTGTACACCATACAGTGAGCAATGATGGAAAAAATTTGCCCTGTCTCCTGCACTACGGCCTACTCTTACGTGCACGGCAATGTGTACACGGAACCTTCGTTTTTCATCCCTTCCGATCTTGGACAAGCGACCATACTCCTTGTCACGTACAACCGGGGATTTGAAACCACTCCAGTTGACTCAATGAAAGGCCTTATGATACAGCGCGCACGTGCTAACCATTCGGCCGTCCAACCCCATCGACTAAGGGGAGAGGGAGAGAAATGGGGTTTAACGTCCACTCAACACAAACTAGGTCACTTCGGGACTAACACATGGTTCAATTTTATTTCAATAATTCGCTTGCACGTAGGGGTCTTTAGCAGTGGAAGGAAACCGGAGGACTCGGAGAAAACCCACGAAGTTGGACAGGCGACCCTACTCCTTGTCACGTACAACCGGCCATCCAACCCCCCATCCACAAAGGAGGCAAGTCTCTAATTCAATATCATCCACAGTCTTCGACATTGCAAACAAGACTTATTGGTCAATTTAAATCAACACTGATCTTACCGTGAAAACATGGGCTTCTCATTTCTAATATTTAACACAAAATGAAGATTTTAAAATTGGCACACGAATCGCATGCCGGAATATGTTCGGGTGCCATTTGTTATGAAGCAGTTCAATGAACGAGGCTAAGCATATCCCACAGGAGAATACTACCGGTGTAGACTGGAATAACCAGATACCAAAGACTGCCATTCAATTTGGACTGATTAAAAAATTACAGTAATTTAGTTTATATAGGCCAAATCAAGAGTATATATAAACACTGTTTATTACCGGTACACTGATTTTAAATGTCTTAAGACTGGTGCATGCTATGCGACGGCATACTTGATTTTGGTTGCCAATGGTGAAAAATAAAGAAAATCGCCTAATGTTCTCAAGCGGTCGCTAGCTATTTTTCATTGCCATTGACCATTGCAGCGATATGATTGCTCAAGTCGTCGCTTTTTCAGCAACAAGTCATGTTATGTGTTCACCTCGGTGACAAAATCATGCGACAACCAAGGAAATAAAATTACCTATTAAACCAATCATTTTTCTCATGTGAACTAACCACACATGGTTTCACATATTTTTTACTGTTAAATGTTTAAATGGGTAATTTGGGGGGGGGGGGCTGAATGGTTAGCGTGCGCGCGCTGTATCATAAAGTCTGTCATTGAGTCGACTGGCGTGGTTTCGAATCCCCGATTGTACATGACAAGGAGTAGGGTCGCCCGTCCAACCTCGTGGGTTTTCTCCGGGTCCTTCGTTTTCCTCCCACTGCTAAAGATCCCTACGCGCAAGCGAATTATTGAAATAAAATTAAACCATATGTTAGTCCCGAAATGACCTAGTTTGTGTCGAGTGGACGTTAAACCCCGTTTCTCTCTCTCTCTTAAATGGGTAATTTAAATCATCTGACTTAGTGAAATTAAGGCCCTTCGTCCTATACCATTAACTCTAGGATCGGACCAGGACCTCATGATTATTTAGCCAGCACTGTAGTCACTGCATGAACTACTGTCAAAAGAGATAAACTCCTGAACAGATGATTGTGGAAAACTGAAGAGCAAAATAACTACTATTCCAAGTCGTGAGTATCGCAATTTGCCAGGAACGGACCCGAAATCATGGTTAAGCTAGCGCCTTGGGCACTGAGCCACTGTCAAAGAGGTAAATTCCTGAACCGATGGACAGATGGTTGCGGAACACCGAATAGCAAAATAATTCCTGCTATTCCAAGCCATGAGTACAGCAATTTGTGGATTTAAAACTGAAATACAACTCCAACCTGAAGTCCAGATTTTGGAAGAGGACAGAAACAAATAATGAAAATGCATGATTGTCATGTATAAATTTATTATTAAAAACTAAATTATAAAAAAAATATTGAACCATATATGTAAGTCCAAACCCACGTTTAATTGTGTCAAGTGGCCGGACTTTAAACCCCATTTCTCTCTCTTTCAATTTCGATTCCAAACCATTGATGATAGAAACAAAGAATGATGCAAGAGTGGCTCCAGACATAAAATTTAAGGTATAAAAGATTTACCCCCCCCCCCAAAAAAAAACAAAACAATATTACATGTAGGCTATATATTTTTTTTTATTGCTTAGTCTGAAAAATCTTACAACCTATAGGTGAGGGGCAAGGTATGCCGACCATGAATTATGTGTGTTATTAAATTGTTCAATTTACTGATTTGCCTGACTGGCAAATAAATTAAAATAATATGATCATTGACCTATTGCTGTGCTAGTATTGCTAGTCAGTTTATAAGTGTACATTTTGTATTTGTATTGTGTATCATGATTATCGATAAAAAGATGAATTAATTAAAACTTTTTGCTTGATTTAAAATACTTACATTTTGACAATATATGTTCTTATCGTGAAACTTAACTGAATATTAAATGTCACGGTCTAAATGTGTTCAACAATACCATGAATATGGCCGCTGTGCTGCACGGTGATTTATTTAAATAGGTCATGACGATGAGTCGGTTCGTTCTGAATTGTTTTTGTTTATGTCTGATTGTAAAAGTACTACGGCTAGTGTTCATAATTATTATGCAAAAACCGACCAAAAAAAGCTTATAAAATTTATTGGATGTAGGGCCTTCATGCACGCGGGTGAATTGAAATTTGCAATCAATGACAAGATTTGGTTTTTTTTAAATTCTCGGGTATGAGAGTCTGACCCAGTTTTTTCATCGTCGACATCCACCCATCCCAGCCCGATAAAACACCTCTGAAAATTAAAACTTCTCTATTTAATTATTTGTATAATATTACGTAGTTATACAGCCCTCATAAAAAAATCTGATAGAGGGTACAGAAACAGAATATATACGTAGATTTCATTATCAGAAATAGCAGACAGATATCACCATCTTAACTCGGCTTTGTAGGATGTATAGCATACGGAATTATGGGTATCCCTCAAAATGGCAGGGAAAAAACGGAAAATGTTGAATATGAGGGACAAATTACTATTTATTTTACATAAAAGAGGTGATACCATAATTTAAAGTTTAGAGAAGCAGAGTTTAAAAAGTAAGTGACCTTTTTACATACAAACATCTGTCTACTTATAGTTTATAGATGTAGAAATTCAGCGATTCCATTGCCGGTCAAAATTTTATGTAAACGTAACACTAATAGTATACAGGAACTAAACCGAAATGGTAAAATTAAAAGTCGTAAATATAGCGAGTTGTTTTCTGAATTTACAGCGTTTTAATCGCACGATTTAAATACAATCAAAAGTGTTTTAATTAATTGAAAATAATCCTGGTTACCAAACTACTGTAGACTTACATGTAATGGTACAAAACGAATTCTTTTTGGAGCCAAAAATTATTCAATTATTATTCCATGAAGAATAAATCAACATTAGGCTACTCTAGATTATTAGGCCTACTACTACAATTTTAATACATTTTATGAATAATATAATGATTTTACTAGCATTGTCTAAACTTTCTCTTTTTTTAAATACCGTAGACGTAGGCCTCTTGAAGCTTTATATAGGTCTATTTATATAATTATAATACATAGAGACCACAGTCACGACAGCCCCTTCCCTTATTGCGCTAACAATTACTTTTCTTCTACATTCAATTCAAAGCATGGGCCTTGTTTGGTAGCACAACATGGGCCATATTTTTTGGAGTCCGAAATGACGCGGAACCGAAATGACGTGTAATCCCCTGTTTTCAACCTCACTCCACTCTTATGCTAAACACTCAAAAGAGCAGAAATATTCTCTGAGACTCCAAGTATCTGATTTTATAAAATTCTCCGGTACATGTAATCCCCCAGACCTCAAGCCAATTCTCCACTTGACGTTTCATTGCTTCCTCAATAATCTAACTGAAGTCTTCTTGCAACAAAGGAATAAAGATTGTTCTCATATTGTTCTAGTCAAATGCAGATACTGTATGCTATTTGTAATCTACATGTATGTGGTGTAAGATGTAAAATGAAACTTTTCGTCAAATATTGACAATGGCCCCAGACCCTCCGTACATTGAAGACTTGCATATTATAACGTTGCCCTGTCTGTCTATCAAAAATTAACTTGTAATAATGAATGCGCCAGTTTTTAACATATTCTTTTCAAACTGGATGTGAAGCATCACGATCATTCATGAGAGGAAAGACCTGATCAATATTCAAAATTCCAAGACTTGTGACAATTGTCTTGTGAATGTGATAATGGCTGCAGTTGCTAACAGATTATTTTCAAATTGGGTGTGAAACATTGCGAGCATGAAAAAATGAACCTTCACGATATTCATCTTTTCACGGCTTTTCCGTTCGGGGTTACCATATTCATTGGGGTATTAGTCAATACTTTTTTGTACTGAAATTCGGCCTTCGCCTTGTACTGCGCTTCGACTTATATACGAATGAAGGTATTTGTCGACATTTCTTAGCTGGTTTATTTCTTTATTAAAAACATATCTCCCCCGCCCCCCCTCCTCCTCCACACACACACACACACACCCACACACACACACACACACACACCCACACACACAGAGTGGGTAAGACGCTGGCTCGCTAGCCTGGAGGTCGGGTGTTCGATCCCTGCATTGGCCGAGAAAGTTCACCCAGATTTTCCGGCGTGGTTCCCCCTTGACCTATTTCGTGCAATATTACGATATGATTTTTTAAGTTTTCATTATAAGTTCTTTCCCTTGAACAAAATGGCCTCCCTACGACAGTTTTTTTTAAAATAATGGAACGATTAAAAAGTTCATTTGCCCCCAAAGAGAATATTTAAATCATAATCTAGCCTACCGACCCTACCCTATTTTCCATCCGTAACAGAACCCACTTTTTTGGCCTTATCATAAACAAAAAGATATAAATTAAGATATACATTTATTGAATCGGTTGATTGTTCATTAAAGATACATTATGAGAGATTAGATAAGGAGCTGACAGTTCTCACTATAATAGTTAAAAACTAGATAATGTAAAAATAATTTGTTGAAAATTAATCCACTCTGAACCGAGATATCAGCTTTAGAAATTTCCGCCTAGCCTTGTTCATCATTACTAAAGTTAGTACGTTAAAAAGCATAGTCTCGATTATCCATTGTTTTGATTTAATTATCAATGAGCTTTAAGCAGCATATAGGATTCTAATCCAGTCGATATCGAAGGCTAGCCTTGACATCGAGAGATGATTATGGTCTGGATAAGTTAATTAATGTCTAATTAATAATTTAGATAAGATTTCAGGCATAATGAAAGACCTGCAATAGGTAGATTTAGCTCTTGCATAATGCAAGGGGATCACGGTGGCTAAGTGGGTAAGACGCTGACTCGCTAGCCTTGAGGTCGGGTGTTCGATCCCTGCATTGGCCGAGAAAGTTCATCCTGATTTTCCGGCGTGGTTTCCCCTTGTCAGTGATGCAGGACAGAGGGCCTGACAAGGACAGCTGTCTAGTCGTTTGGGTGGGACAAAAAATGAGGTCCCATGTACACATTGGCGTGCACGTAAAAGATCCCTTGGCAGTTGGAATTTGTTATAAAAGTAGGCCGTAGCGCTGCTGCCCGAGCAAAATTTCCCTCATAGCACACTGTATGGCGTATCCCATCTTCATTAGCCTATGTTAGGAGCAGAACAGTAGGACGTTAAACCCCATTTCATTTCATTTCATTTCACATAGGCCAAGGCAATACGGAATAAACAGTAGCGATAGGTCACGTCAGGGGTCAAAAGACCGACTTATGACCCTATGATGGCAGACATTTGATTAACCAATCTGCATTGATGTTACTAGTGGATTACCCACAGTTCCGTGCAAAACACGCCTAAAGCTCGCCGTGACAGACCGTTTCATTGGCTTATCCCTGACACCATTCAGAACACGAGTTAAATAACAACTCTTCCAGATCCAAGTGTAGTAAAGACAAGTAAAACGAAATTTTGAACTATAAAACGAAACGAAATAGGATCTGTGTTTTAACCAGATTGGTTGTCCAGACAAAATTTCCCTCATAGCACACTGTGTGGCATAGGCCTGTCTTCATTACTCAAACAGCTGTGGATATACATGTAAACTGTTAATATTTAAATGTGTATTTTGTATTTTATAACATTATTTTTTTGTCTTTTAAATAAAGTACATGTATACATACTTATAGTATATTTTGTTATATAATTCTGTAAGTGGTGCTAGATTTTCAACTTTTCTGTGCAATATACATTTAGAATTCTGACTGGTTATGGGTACATGTAGATAGAGAGAAATGGGATGTAACATCCAATAGACATACACTGTCCTTTGGGACTAAGTGATTCAATTCAAGTTGAATAATTCACTCGCACCAGGAGGACCCAGGGGAAACCCATGTTCAAGTTGGTTGTGGAAACTAAACCACTTGACTCAATGACAGGCCTTATGATCTAAAGCGCACACGTTGGACCACTCAACTTCTAGCCCCTCCCACCAGTAAAGAACATTTGATTATTGGTTGACTGTACTTCCCATTTACTGCCGCAAATAATGAATAATTTTGAAGGTTTTAATGGTTGGTTATATTTTCGTAACTTTGCGCATCAAAATTTGACATTAGAATTGCATCCGAAAATGGTGTTTATTTAATGTTAGATTTACATTATAATGGTCGGTTAGATTTCCATCATTTTGCTCATCCTTTTAACGACAATTTAACGTCAGGAAATGACGTTAATCTAACGAAAGTGACGTAAACTTTACGCAAAATTTACGTTAGATTTACATCAGAAAATGACGTAAATATAACGTAAAAATGATGTAAAGTTTACGTTAGATTAACGTCATTTCCTGACGTAAAATTATCGTTAAAAAGATGAGCAAAATGATGGTAAATTGACTGACCATTTTTATAGGCCCATATTGAAATGTGGTCGTATATTGTCGTCGCACCCGTCCGTCCGTCGGTCCGGCGGTCCATCGGTCCGTCGGTCCGGCGTCCACAATTGCTTGTGGACGCTCTAGAGGCTAAACTTAATATCTGATTGACTTTAAATTTTTACAGTGTTTAAGGTCTTGAGACGAAGAAGCCTATTGATTTTCAGCGATTTCCGATAATTACTGCCAGAGTTATGGCCCTTGATCACTTTGAAAAATCTTGTGGACGCTCTAGAGGCCAAAGTTAAAATCCAATTGACCGTAGATTTATACACAGTGTTTGAGGTCATGAGACGAAGAATCCTATTGATTTTCAACGATTTCCGATAATTACTGATAATTACTGCCAGAGTTATGGTCCTTGATCACTTCAAAAAATCTTGTGGATGCTCTAGAAGCGAAAGTTAATATTCGATTGACTTTAGATTTATACACAGTGTTTAAGTTCATGAGACGAAGAAGTCTATTGATTTTCAGCGATTTCCAATATTTGCTGCCAGAGTTATGGCCCTTGATCACTTTGAAAAATCTTGTGGACGCTCTAGAGGCCAAAGTTAATATCCGATTGACTTTCAATTTATACACAGTGTTTAAGGTCATAAGACGAAGAAGCCTATTGATTTTCAACGATTTCCGATAATTACTGCCAGAGTTATGGCCCTTGATCACTTCAAAGAATCTTGTGGATGCTCTAGAGGCTAAAGTTAATATCCGATTGAATTTATACACAGTGTTTGAGGTCATGAGACGAAGATTCCTATTGATTTTCAACGATTTCCGATAATTACTGCCAAAGTTATGGCCCTTGATCACTTTGCAAAATCTTTTGATGCTCTAAAGGCTAAAGTTATAATCCGATTGACTTCAGATTGATACACAGAGTTTAAGATCTTGAGACGAACAAGTATATTGATTTTCAATGAATTTTTATGACTTAAACAGTTTAATCCATGATATTAAAAGCTTTGCATACAAAACGTTAGCATGGGGCAGAACTTTATAAAAACCAAACAAATTCTAATAGTTTTCTGATAATTACTTCGTGAGTTGTTGCTCTTAAACAGATTTTAGTGTATTATAAATGTTTCATTACCGAAAAAAGTAAAAACATGCGACTGCCCGGACGATTTAGTTGCTGTGGGCGTATGTTTCGTTGCCTGGCAACTAAGGCTGTGCAAAAATATCGATATAATCGATAATCGGTAGATCTTATTTAGCGATACGATAATCGATATTGAACTTCAAATATCGATTATCGGTATATTTACCTTCTGACGGCAAGTTACGGTCACTTTCACATGACTGAACTTGCCGTAGTCTGGCATGCAGACGAATGAACGAATACACAACGTCAACACAACAACTATTTTCCCCCTCTGCTTACAAACTGGCACATTTTAAATATATATTATTGTAAAAAAAACTAAACTTTAAGATTAAATACATTATTTTAATATTTTCGTTGTTTTTGTTGTTATTACTAGTTGAAACTAAAATAGGTCACGCACTTTGTGAACAATGACGATCGCACGTAATATAGTAAAATTAGAATTATCTCCCTTCTTTGCTCTTGATTGATTTGTAGAGAAATTGTCTGCTTTCACGATAAAACTAATTGTATTATTAATGATCAACTCAGCTTTTATTACTAAATCATGTCAGATACAGCCCATACAAACACGTTTTTGACTTCCCGGGAAAATATCTATATCTCTCGTAATTTCTTGGAAGAATTCTACTTTGTTTTTCGTCAACTTTGAAAGCCGGTAATTATTTTTTTATTGTCCAATCAATAGACGCCTTCTATTATATTTTATTCTATTATTAGTAACACTGTGTGATCGCCAGTAACTTGCAAAGAGAAACCATGTATTGTCTTTGTATTTATCGGAGATATTGGAATAAAAAAAAGGTTCAAATGAGTCAAGAACAAAACTTAGAATAATTCTCAAGTTAATCCTACATTTAGCAACTAATTATTTTACATTAATTGATTTTTTTACGTACATCGGCACAGTATTAGACTAGGATAATAACACTACTGTAACTCGATTAACACAAATAACAGGTCGGTAAAGTTCGGTTTTTCCGGAAGAATGATAATCGATTATTATCGATAATCCCTGACAAATTCTTGCCGATAATCGATATTGAAATTTCATATCGATTCCCAGCCTTACTGGCAACCTATCTTTACGTAAATGTAACGTAAATTTAACATCATATTGTTATGTGGGATGAAACCGGGGGACCCGTTAAAACCCACCTTGTTTGATAGTCGACCATATCAAGTGGTAAGAGACAGATGGGTCATTTTGGGAATAAAATATGGTATATCGTCATACTTGTTTTTCTTATTTTAATTTTGTCGTCTTGGAAACCAACTGGAAAGCCAAAGAAGATACTTTAACCGAGTAGCAGTCTAAAATCTATTTACCGGTTGTAAAAGGAGATAACTGGTAAACATTTCAATTTTCTTCAAAATATCGAATATTCGTTGCAGTAATTATACTAATTTAATGTGCTGTTAATTGACAATTAGGTTGTTATTTGACCATATTGGGTAGTATTTAATGAGTATTTGGTAGTATTGGGTTATTATTGGCTTGTTTGGGATGGTATAGGGAGGCAAATGGAATAGTCAGACATCGGTATCGCATTTTAAGTACATTTCTCGCGATATAACTCTCTATTTTTGAAAACAATCAAATATGTCTATTTTGAATCATTATGTTGTAGTATTGGGTAGTATGGGGTGGTATTGGGTAGTATTGGGTAAATCGTCCCACCCCCGTTAAACCATCATGGAGTTTGATGTCAAATTTCGTGAAAATTGGAGCGAAACTGCTTGACAAAATGGCTGCTTCTTGTACGCAACCGTATGTAATACCAAGGTTGTCGACCCTCTAGAAATCACAGTTTTTATCTGATCTTGATGAAATTTAAAATATATGTTTATATCCAAAAGATCTCGGGCTCCTTTTAATATTCGTGAATATCTGACCGTAACTTGATTATGGTCCCTGGTTGTACAAAGAATCGTGTTTTTGTTTAGCTTGTTCTCTGTCCATCTCTTGGGGCGTATCTTGCCTGGCAACCGCTGGTTGACAGATTGTTTCTGTTCTACGACATTTTGTTAACGCGGTGGAGGCAATCGAAATCCAACATTCCGTTCGCCCTTTGCCATAAAACTAATCAACACAATAGTAGAGGCTATGGTATTTAACAGATTGTTTCCAAATTGGGTGTGAAGCATTGTGGCCATAAGAAGACAACCACTATCAATATTCAGCAGTCTGCAACTTATCCCTACCCCCTTTTTGCTGAAATATCAAATTTTCCTTTCAGATAAGCAGCTGTCGAGATATTTTTACTTTATGGGAGGATAGGTGTGCAATCTTTTGCAAATTTGGTCAGAAGCTTAAGGACTGTGAGAAAATTAAGTGATCTTTTGCTTTGCAAATTTGGTGTGAAGCATTGGAATCAGAAAAGATGAACCCGTTCATTTTCAGCAATCTAGGATTTTCTGTTCCAGAGATCTATTATTTGTTTGGAAAAGCTTGTGAACACTTATAGAGATTAGACTTCTTGAAGGATCCATCCTGATCAGATTTAGTCTACCTACATCCATGTTTTTTCTTAGAAAACTGAGACATAGCTGCTGTATGGGCGTATTTCCACTATCTTTTATTATTCTTGATTCTTTAATTATGAGTTCTAGAAGTAAACAAAACCTTGATATCAATCTTTTTTTTGCTATAGGGTTAAGAAAATATCTACTTAAATCAGTCAAAAGGATATCTCCTTTCTTTTTGACATAGGATTAAAAAATACCTACTTAAATCCGTTAAAATTTACTTCTTCGATTACTGGTTTTAGAAGTAAAAAGAACCTTGATACCCCCTTTCTTTTTGTTATAGGATTGAGGAAATACCTACTTAAATCAGTCGAAGGTTGTAGGAAGAATGGATATGTTAGAACTATAACTGGCAGGAAAAGATATTTACCAGCTATTAAATCACATCAGCCACATGATAAAGCGCAGGTAAAATTGACATAATCATCTCGGGGAAAATTAGCAAAATATGCAAATATATATCAGTTGACGGTACCAAGACCTTGAGTTGTTAGATGTCAAGTTTTTGTTTAGATTCATTTAATTCTTTTTTATTTTAGTATGTCATATCAAAGCACTGCAAAATCTACAAATTTCAGTAGCTCGGCCTACAACTGAAGCATCATATAAAGATCAAATGACTTTAGTTTTTAGAATTGAATGTAAAGAATTTATAATTAATTTTTAAAAGTCTGAATAATCATGTACCCTTTTATCTTCAGAATCTTTTATTCTTATTACACATTTTCGATCGCAATAATTCTGCTTTTCAATGAGCTAGAAAGTACAAACTTGGTGTACGTGGGTTTTTTTTAGATTCTTTAGACCAATACCATGACCAAGTTTTATGATGATCATTTTCTGCTGCGGCTGAGCATAGTGATAAACAATTGGATTATTCAAGTCTTTGGAGTTCAATAACTTTGGTTCTAATTGAATGGGAATGTTCAAACTTGGCGTAGGTGTTTATAAGATGAATGCCTTGATCGATTGAGTTCGATGATGAGCAATTTCTGCACAAGATTCTCGATAGAGAAAGTTTAAGATAAATCGAACGTTCGGTTTTCGAAATAAATACGTCCCAAAAGGCTCCAAATCAGAAAATACTTGATTTTCGAAGTGCCATATTTTGCTGCCTGATCATCGTATCTGTATGAATTGCATATCATACTAGCTCCGCGGTGTTCCAGTCTCTCTTTGGAGAGTTAAGGTCTAAATATGGTGATTGTGCTCATATTTATACAGATGATCCTAAAGATGGTGATTGGGTAGCTCCGGGTACCGGGACGCCATCTGAGACCATATCTGTCTGCCTTCCACCTGCAGCCTCTACTTTTACAGCTGAGCTTCAGGCCATTCTTCAAGCCTTGGAGTTCATTCAATCGTCATCTAATATAAAGCATGTCATCTTTACTGATTCTTTTTCCTCACTTCAAACAAGACATAATAAACAGCTTGATCACCCATTAGTAGCAGACATTTATCGCCTGCTACTATTTTTCGAGTTTCTCAGCAAGGACACTGCCCTTTGCTGGCTCCCCGGTCACGTAGATATTAAAGGGAATGACCAAGCAACCTTGGCTGCCAAGTCTGCTTTAGATCTTCCCATGACTCAATTTTATTTATCATATAAAGATTTTAAATTGACAATAAACGCGTTCATTTATGGCTGCTGGCAACGATATTGGGATCTTGCAGGCACAAATAAGCTTCACCACTTTGTGTGTCTGTGTGTTGCCTACAGATCACAATTCTTAATGGATCGTCTTGGAACTTGGCATATATATTCTTTATAGCCTAAGAACGGCAACTATTGATTTTGGTGCATGTCCCGACCCCCAAGGGCAGAGCCACAAACAGTTTTTGTGTTTATCGTATACAGACCACAATTCTGAATGGATCAGTTTGGAACTTGGCATATGTATTCCTTATACCCTATATATTCTTTATAGCCTAAGAACGGCAACTATTGATTTTGGTGCATGTCCCGACCCCCAAGGGCAGAGCCACAAACAGTTTTTGTGTTTATCGTATACAGACCACAATTCTGAATGGATCAGTTTGGAACTTGGCATATGTATTCCCTATACCCTAAGGGCGGCAACTATTGATTTTGGTGCATGTCCCGACCTCCAGGGGAAGAGCCACGCCCAATTTATGTGTTTAGCACAATTAGCTTACGGATGGATTATCTTGGAACTTGGTATACTTATTCCTTATACCCTATGGATGGCAACTATTGATTTTGGTGCATGGCCCCCTCCCCCTTTGGGCGGTGTCACACCCATTTTTTGTTAATATTTTGTCTGTAAATGATACATAGACTGTAATTATTAACAGAGTTGATTCGGTATGCTCCATCATTGGGTTGTACCTATTTATATTGGTCCATGTCCAACTGTCAGGTCCAGAGCCACACCCAATTTTTGTGTTTTTTGTCTACGGGCTGGAATTCAGAATGGATCATTTTGGAACTTGGCCTATTTATTCCTGTAAGGATAGCAACTGTTTATTTTGGTACATGTATTTCGGCCACTTCAGGTCAGCACAGAAGTGTCAAGAATAGTTATCAAGTAACCACCACATGGTTTTCCGACAGAAAATTGTACCGCAGATAGATATGTTTTTATACGCCCACATGGAAATGTGGTCGTATATTGCCGTCGCCCCCGTCCGTCGTCAACTCTAACTTGTGATCACTCTTCAGACTACATTTATCATTTGATTGTTTTGAAATTGATATATGTTGTTAACATTACTAAGAGGAGGAAGGTTTATTAATTTCAGTAATTTCCGTTAATTTCTTCTGGAGTTATCATCTGATCTATATGAAATTTATATGCATCATTTAAGTTAGTGAGACAAAGAAGCCTTTTGAATTTCAGACATTTCTGTTAATTACGTCTGGAGTTATGACCCTCCTTTAACATGTTGAACTATGTGAACGCTCTAACAACAAAAGTTATCTTCTGATCTGTATGAAATTTATATGCATCCTTTAAATTAGTTTAACGAAGCAGCCTTTTGAATTTCCGTTAATTAGTCCTAGAGTTGTGGCCCTTGTTGAACTTTGTGAACGCTCTAACAAGAAAGTTATCATCCGATCTGTATGAGAGAGAGAGATAGAAAGAAATGGGGTTTAACGTCCACTCGACACAAACTAGGTCATTTTGGGACTAACACATGGTACAATTTTATTTATATAATTCGCTTGTGCGCAGTGGTCTTTAGCAGTGGGAGGGACCCGGAGAAAACCCACAAGCTGTATCATACGGTCTGTCATGAAGTTATCTGGCGTGGTTTCGATTCCCCAGTTGTACGTGACAAGGATTGGGGTCGCCTGTCCAACCTCGTGGGTTTTCTCCGGGTCCTCCGGTTTCCTCCCACAGCTAAAGACCCTACGCGCAAGCGAATTATAGAAATAAAATTAAACCATATGTTAGCCCCTCATTACCTAAAAATGAATAAATATGCGACAACCCTTATTGACCGCTCTGACGATTTAGCTGTTGTGGGCGTATGTTTCGTTGCGTGGCAATCAATCTTTGATTCTGGAGAAATAGGCATCTGGGGTAAATAATAATAATCATAATGACTAGACTTGTCAAAGGTCCAAGTTTCAGAGTGTTTATACTAAATTATCACACAATTATATACTCAGCCAAATTAAAAACTGGACACTCGGGATTTTTGGGACTAGATTTTTAATATTTGGTTTAAGGCAACTATTTTAGTGTTATGTTGTGCACAGACGACCTTGACATCAACAGAAAGCAAGAATATGTCTCGCCGAAAGTCCTTGACATTGATAACGTTCGTGATGTCACAGTACCCCCCAAAATGAAATTCACAGACTTGGAGAACAATCGGAATAAAGTGTTTAGTAACGGTTGTGGCCTCCTCTAGCGTCTCGTACTGCCACACAACGTCTTCTCATGGATGATCTCAGAACATTAGTAAACACTACCCGAGGAAGACGTCGCCACTGCTCAGCAAGAGCATGTTGAAGCTCCTGCAACGTCAGTGGTGGATTCACTTGCTGACGAACACGTCGACCCAGTTCGTCCCAGATGTGTTCAATAGGATTAAGGTCGGGGCTAAGCGACGGCCAATCCAGGACTTGGACACCGGCATTTCTTAAAAAATTCTGGGTAGCAATTGCTGTATGGGGTCGAGCATTGTCTTGTTGAAACGTTAGGCCAGGCCCATGTCTCTGCCTAAACGGAAGAAGAACAGGTTGCAAAATCTGATCCCTGTACTGGACAGCATTTAAGTTCCCTTGGACATTAACAAGAGGAGAACGTCCAAAAAGAACCCCAAACCATGACGCTGCCGCCACCAAATCGGTCAACTTCTCTGACGCATACTTGAGCGTAACGTTCACCTCGTCTGCGGTACACTCGGGCCCTGCCATCGGCAAATCTCAAAGTGAATCGAGATTCGTCACTAAAGACAACCGATTTCCACTGTCTTTGAGTAAATCTTATGTCTCTTGTGGCCCACACAAGTCGGTTACGGCGATGAAGAGGTGTCAGTATTGGTCCATTATAGGGCCTCCGAGCTCGAAGACCAGCAGCCTGCAAGCGATTTCGAACAGTTTGTGCAGTTACCCTTCCACCAAACATCGCTCTACTTGTGGAGGTTGCAGTGACAAATCTGTTTCTAAGATGACCTAATCGTATTGCTTAATCTTCCTGGAGTGACGTCACACGTGGCGCTCCCGCCCTTGGGCGGTCGACAATAGTTCCAGGTTGAAGCACTCTCATTCTAAGATTAATAATTGTCTGGCGTGAACAATTAAAGGCTCTTGCAACAGTGACCACAGACTGACCAGCATAGAGCCTACCTATAGCACGTAGACGTTCTACATTTGAAAGGCGCAGCATTTTCTAACAAAGATGAAAATAACAATTTTAATTTGTTTTTCCAGTTCAAGTTACGTGTGCGTGTTCAGTTTAAGCAAACTTGCATCGATTGACCTCACGAGTTTGTGTTTGCACGTGTTTTTCAGGTTTTTCATCTTTATATGCTCAAAAGTCACGTGATCCACGTGACTTTACAATTTTATAAATTAAAGGCTTCTTACTACTTACTATCGTTAGAAACACTTTAAAATTTATTTGACTTACCAGAAAAAAACATTTGTTGAAATTCATCAGTATCAAGTTTTTAATTTGGCTGAGTATAGTTGCCTTAAACAAAATATTAAAAATCTAGTCCCAAAAATCCCGAGTGTGAAGTTTTTAATTTGGCTGAGTAATACATTATTTACAAATATCTAGTATAGTAATGTACATTGTCTTGACTTCACTTTTAAAGAATCATACAGAAAAAAAGTATTATTAAAATCCGTCAAAACGTCACTATGTTTTATAGAAAAACATTTTAGCCAGGCAAAAGTTCTTTCTTTTTTTTAACGTTTCATGGAACCTTTGTTTACAAACCAATTTTGATAAAACTTTCAGAATAAGCACCAAATGACTTACTTAATCGTTTGTCATTAACATTTAAAGTTAGGCGCTTTTTAAAAAAATATGAATAAAATAATAATTTGATGACGTCATTTAAAACAAAAATCGTGGTCTAATATCAAAATTCTAATTACAGGGATCGGTTGTCAATATTGATAATAGGATAAGAGTTGTAGAACAATAGAGATTTTAAAGAAGTTGAAAATCTGACCATGTTTCAAAGGGGAGATAATCGGAAAATTTAATTATGACGACATGTAGACAAAAGGCCTGTCCTATTAATTCGAGGGCAACTATTACTTACTAAAATGACTTATTTTTATTCTAGAAGCACTAAACCCATATTTTGATTAACATTTAAACTGGCGTCCGACATTAAAGGTGCTATGTGTCATACCATCTCAAAGGTACCCGGACCACTTGGACCAAAGACCACTCGGACCAAGACCATTCGGACCAAAAAAAAGACCAACGGGACTAACCAACCCTAAAGACCACTAGGACCAATCAATTTATATTGGAAGACCACTCGGACCAATATTTATATTTGCTACTCGGATCAACCCGAAGGGCCGTTTCTCGGACCATTATATAGCTTCACTTATTCATTTAAGAAATAAAATACAGATTGAATAAATATTATTTATTATTAAATCACAATACATAGAGGCGAATAATTTATAGGTGAATCTATACATAATTAAACAATGTCTTCCTTGGGTTGAGAATTGGTAGAAACATGAAATAAAATCGTCCGTGTATTCGTTTCTAGAGTTTTACGCCCACCCTTAGCAAAAAGTCCTACAGAATACCAGTGTAGAATTCTATAGAAAATCTATAGAGTTTTTTTGGGGGCGTGTCCCATTTTCTATAGGATAAAATTCTATAGTATTCTACAGAATTTTGGGGGCCTGTAGGAAATAACGGCCCCAAATATTCTACAGTTTCTATAGTTTTTCCTACAGATTTATGGCAAAATTTCTATAGGAAAATACTATAGTATTCTATACGTTTTTTTATTGCACTTTCTGCAGGACATTCTACAGTTATGTATAGGAATGAATACTGTAGTATTCTGTAGTTTGGAAATTGGGCCACTATAGTTTTCTGTAGGAATGGGTACTATAGAATTCTATAGACTTTTTTTTATTAAATCTTATTTTGGGAATAAATATAGTTGGCCCATGATTTCTTCTAATTTGATAAGCTTATTTTTCTTTCATGGATTCTTTTAAATTGATAAGCTTATTTTTTCTCTCATGGATTAATCTGAATTCTGTTGATGATTCACCAGCCGGAACCATGAAAAGTTCTTTTCTTGGTAAAATTGAAATATAGGGAAAAGAATAGGTAATAAAGTTAAATAAATAACAAAATCACATAAATCTTATCTAATTAAAGTAATGTAATATTATTGTTAAGAAAGTAATAAAGTATACTTATCTTTCTATCTTTAATCGAATCTGTGAAAAAAATATCACCATTATCTTCAGTTTCTTGTTAATACTAACATTTTAAGTTGTTATATACTTATCTTTCTATCTTTAATCGAATCTGTGAAAAAAATATCACCATTATCTTCAGTTTCTTGTTAATACTAACATTTTAAGTTGTTATACACTGAATTTTTGAATTTTAAATTCAATGGCCAAACAGATGTCAAGAGAGTGCATTGGCTGTTAATTATAGTTTGTCGACAGGTATGCACGGTTGACAGAATCTGAGTACAGAATCTGCTATAGTCATTAAAATCTAACTAGCAGGATCGCCTAACAGTCAGACTGTGTTCAAATAAACTGTGTCTTTATTTCACTGACTTATCTGAAGAATAATTTATTATCTGATATTTTTGTTGTGAACATCTACATTTACTGGCGATAACTCGGAATGAAACTTATATTACTGGAATCGGAAGAACTTGAAACGAAACTTGTTCGAAATTGAAAAATGTGAGCTAGCCATTATCTCGGAAAAGATTCAGGGTTTCCTAAAAATGTCATTTGTTTAAAAATAGGTAAAGAATTGACAAACCACGACCGATTTTCAGTTCCGGGGAAAAGTCCAAAGTTCGGTCACTTCCGGTATGCGCAGAAGTTTGAAAAATAGTTTATCCAGTAGCCATCACATGGTTTCCCGATAAAAAACTTGGTTCCAGATCAATATCTGTTTCCGATCATGGAGAAATAGGCTCCCGCGGGAAAAAAAAAAAATAACTAGACCTACAATCAGCACTGAATCGGCTTTCAGGAATCAGACAGGAAGTGTGTCATACAATAGCCCATTCATCGAGCTACCAAACGATATTTTAGGTGTTTTGATCCGGTCACACCCGACGGTGAAATCACGATTTTTGCAAGAGCACCGATTTTTACTGTTTTTTTTTAATATCGAATATTTTTTCGACTACTTCCGGTTTACGGATCATTGTCGGGATAGATTTAACACGTTGTATGGGAACTTAACTTCCTGTACCAGAAGTTTCAGAATGACCCATTGGACAGTTTTTAAAAGTAGGGTGCCCCGAGCAGCTCTAAGAAATTTGGTATTACCCGGAGAGGTGTTGACTGTGCAAAGACGAATTTCTCAATGATGACGAAATAGGCTCGGGCACACTTGGAGCACGTGCTCGGAGAAAATATTCATTATATAGGCCATGCACGTGGTATTGTCACAACATCAAATGGTAAATAAAGACATGATAAAAATATTCTCATTACGCTTTTGTCTTTAGATATTATTGGATCGCTAACTACGTTAAAAATTCTAAAAATTGTCGTTTTTATTTTTCAATTCGGTATTTATTTACAGAGTGCTGTTGTTTAGTTTCGGCGATTTCACATCTCCCAATAACGTGTGTTGGGCAAGAAAAGAGTACAACCGGTATTTTTCTTTTAATTTTGCAAGGTTCGTGAAATAGTCGTTAAATTGCCCAAGACGAGTTTTGCCAAGTTAAGAAATTTAACAAATTGTTTTGTATTTTAAATTTGCTACGGGAATTAGGAGAAACGAAGGGTAGCCTCGATTGACCAGATTTACTGTTTGAGACTATTGGCTTTTAGGGTTCAAGGTAAACAATTTTTTTATTTTGTTCAGGAATTGACCGAAGACTCTTTTTAATTTGTTGTCAATCGATTCAATCAGCAGGCATGACGTCCAAAGATGAATTACTATCCAGCATTGGTTTGGGCGATCACTATGATCTTGGTACAATAACTAAAGTCCGTTCCTCGGGCCACTCAACGAAAGCTTAATTCGTTTAATCCATTTATACTGGACGGAGAAATCGAGTTTTCACCCAAAACACCCATTTTTTGCATTTTTTTCGAAATATCTATCATTATTTCGACTACTTCAGGTTTCCGGATCGTTGTTGAAATTGCTTTATGCAGCGGTCTGACTATATAGCTTTATGTTCCAGGACATTCAGAAATATCGATTTATCCTTTCCAAAAAATATAAGGGTTGGGAAATGGGCAGAAAATTCGAAAAAAAAATCGAAAAATAAAGGGCGATAACTCGGAATGAAACTTATATTTCTGGAATCGGATAGACTTCAGGTATCCAAAAATGTAGGTCAAATTTGAAAATTTTGCAGAATAACAAAAATTGTCTCGTAAACAACGTATTTCCAAAATTCGAAGGACGAAAGCCATAGATGAATGTTCGAAATTGAAAAATGTGAGATAGCCATTATCTTGGAAAAGATTCGGGGTTTCCGAAAATGTCATTTGTTTGAAAATAGGTAAAGAATTGACGAAACCACGGCCGATTTTCAATTCCGGAAAAAAGTACAAAATTCGGTTACTTCCGGTATGCGTAGAAGTTTCAGAATTGTTTTATCAAATAGCCACCACATGGTTTCCTGATAGAAAATTTCATTTCAGATAGATATCTGTTTTCGATCATGGAGAAATAGGCTCCCGCAAAAAAAAAAAAAAATAATAACTAGACCTGCAAACAGCACTGAACCGGCTTTCAGGAAACAGACAGGAAGTGTGTCATACGATAGCCCATTTATCGAGCTACCAAACGATACTTTAGATGTTTTGATCCGGTCACACCCGACGGTGAAATCCCGATTGTTGCAAGAGCAACGATTTTTTTTACTGTCTTTTTTTTTTAAATATCGAATATTTATTTGACTACTTCCTGTTTACGGATCATTATCGGGATAGATTTAACAAGTGGTATAGGAACTTAATTTCCTGTACCAGAAGTTTCACCTCAGTTTTACCTCCCTTATACCATTAGAAGCAGATTTTTCGACTTCTTTTCAAAGATTGTGGCCCTTTTGGACCGTTTATACTATATTGAGGCTTTTAAATTTGGAATCACACCATAGACCACCGTGAGGACTCTAAGTAACAGAAGTTTAAGAAAGGAAATAAGAGAAGTTTTCGAAATAAAAGCGTCTGAATAGGCTCCAAAAAGGAAAATAATAGATTTTCAGCGTTCCGTTATATATTGCCTAACCCGCGAATTTTTACCATTTAGATCTCATAAGATTGTCCATTGTTCGAACTATCCAATGACACTTTAGTTGTTTTGATTCGGTGAAATCTGGCGTAGTAATCTCTTTTTTCGCAAGATCTCCATTTTTTTAATTTTTACGTTTTTTTTTTCTCAAAATATCCGAAATTTGTTCGACTACTTCCGTTTTTTGGATCATTGTCGGGATAGCTTTAACAAATTGTTTGGTTACCTTACCTTCTGTACAAGAAGTTTCAGAATAATCTATTCAGCTGTTTTCCAAAGAAAGAAAATTAGAAGATCATTTTCAGTAATCTAAGGATTTTTCAACTTTTTTCCAAGATTAAGGCTCTTTTTGGACAACTTGTGTTATTTCAATACTTTTATTGTTGGACTCACGCCATAGCCCACCCATAGGACTCTTCGTTAAAAAAGTTTCAGAAAAATCGGAGTTGTCGTTTTCGAGAAAAAGACTCCAAAAATGAAAAATACTAGATTTTCGGCGTACCACAATTTATTTTCTAACCATCGAAATCGTACCATTGAGATGCCATATAACAGTCCATTAATGGGGCTATCCAAAGACACTTTACTTCTTTTGGTCCGGTAATATCTGACCGAGAAATCCAGCTTTTCGCAAGAGCGACAATTTTTTTACCTTTTTTTTTCATTTTTTGAATACTTCCGGTATGGAGATTATTGTCGGAATAGTTTTAATAACCAGTTTGGGCAATTAAATAGCGGCAGGGCTCTGTAATGATATATTACATTATCTGATCAGATAAAATGGCCTTGAGAAATCCTATGTTCAAAGGTGCCAAAAATGCAAAAGTGTCAAAATATCGAAAATTAAATTTCAATAACTCAATACATATTATACATCGTTAGAATCGTAATTAGGTCAGCTATCCGAATCTGTAATCTTTTTGTAAAAATTTGTTTAAATGATAAAGTAATAGAGCATTTTGCAAAATTTCACGATTTTCGACTTTTTAGAACCCATTTTGTGGTATCTATATGGTCGTATGGGTTCATTCTATTTGTTGATTGAAATTAAATATCATACTTTTAAACAAATAGGGGGGTTGGATGGCCGAATGGTTAGCACGTGCATGCTGTATCATGCGGTCTGTCATTGAGTCAACTGGCGGGGTTTCGAATCCCCGGTTGTACGTGGCAAGGAGTAGGGTCGCCTGTCCAACCTCGTGGGTTTTCCCCGGGTCCTCCGGTTTCCTCCCACTGCTAAAGACCCCTACGCGCAAGCGAATTATGTAAATAAAATTAAACCATATGTTAGTCCCGAAATGACCTAGTTTGTGTCGAGTGGACGTTAAACTCCATTTCTCTCTCTCTCTTTAAACAAATAACATATACGACTCCTTTGAAAAAAATATCGGTTTTGAAGGCTAAAATTCAGTTTTTGCCCAAATGACGTCACTTCCGGTGACAGTAAAGGTGTTAAAATGATTAAATCTAGTCAAACGTGGCATTCGGCATCAAATGGTGAAAGAAAATTGAAAATTGAATAATAATTGATTCTTGTACAGGCAAAATAGCACGAAATGTGACTCATGCAAAATTGCCTATTTCTCGACAACTGCTGATATTACAAACAAATTTTGACATACATTCTCTTTGTATGGGTTATTGCTACGAGGTTATGAAAGTTACGATGATATATTTTAAAATATGAAAACGGTGGATGGGTTGTAAGTAGCTTAATTTTACACCTTTTTTCACCTTTTAATCGAAATAGCCCGAAAACGAAATCGAAATTAAAAAAACTGAGTCCGATGATTTGTGCGCCTTTGCATGGCGTATACTTTTGGTAATATCAAATTTTGAAAAAATAATATTTGCTTTCAAAAAGTTGTACCGAACTGTCAAAATTGTAGTTTTTGCTGATTTTACTTCACTTCCGGTGCCGACACGTAACAAAAAAAATGACATTTTGGACCACGCAGCATATGAACTTTCGTTTGTACAAATCGAATAATAAATAATTAATCTAGGACTGAAAAACTGAATTAGCCAATGGCGGCCAAGGAAAATTACGGACACAAAAAATGTTGACATTTTTAGTCAAATCGGATAACTCTTCAACCCTGGTTAAAATGCCATATAAAAATATTTATAAATAAAAAAATGTTTTGTGAAATTTTAAATTTTCGAAATTTGGCGCTTAATATCTCCGAAGATTCGTCGACAATCAAAAATCAAAAGTAGCACAGCTATGTGCCTGGTCTCCGGCTATGTCAAAATGCATCATATGTTAAAATTCGATGATTATTGTTAATACTACGGCATTTTTTTAAAAAACGACAACTTCGGTGATTTCGGACATTTCGCATTGTCACAAAATGCCCAAAATAGCTTTAATCTCTAAGTCACACCCACTTTCCCAATAAAACCGAAGAAATCGTATCGATCCGACATGTAGTTTCCGAGATACAATCAAATTGGAAAAAAAAAAAAATAATAATAATAAGAACCAGAACTGCGAAGCAGTAATGACGGGTTTCACCAATGCCACGTTACCCTTGAACAAATGTCACTTCCGGTGCCACTTTACCCTTGAACTCATCACTTCCAGTACCAATGGAGCCGATAAACAAATATCCACAAACTTTGCACGCATTAAATAAAATGGAAGCAGAATCAACCAAATCCAGCAATATCAATATAGATTTGTTACATGTAAGTGATCCTGACAAAATTACATTACTTCCGGTGATAATGAAAAAGTTCAATTAGTTTTATGAAATCAGAAATGGCATAAGGCATCACATGGTGAAAATTTTATGTAAATAGAACATTAATTGCTATTTTTGTAGACCAAAAACCTTAAAAAGTGACTTGAAGACAATTGTCTATTTCTCTGCAACCGTACAAGTCAGAAACCATTTATTGGTATCTGCATGATCGTAGGGGTTCAATCTATGTGTTGATTTGAATCAAATATCATAATTTTAAACACTTTACAAATCAGACGCATTTGAATAAAATATCTGCTTTGAAGGCTAAAAATACATTTTTTGCCAAAATGATGTTACTTCCGGTGATAACGAAAATCTTGACCTAGTCAAAATTAGCATAAGGCATCAACTGGTAAAAAAAAATGAAATTCGAATAATAATTGACTCCTTTACAGGCAAAATAACGTGAAAAGTGGCGCATGCAAAAATTGCCTATTTCTCGGCAACCGCTCATATTATAAACTAATTTTCACATACATTCTCTTAGTATGGATTATTGCTACGAATTTTTGAAAGCTACGAAGAAATATTTTAAAATATGAAGACGCTGAATGGGTTGTAAATACCTTAATTTTACACCGTTTTTCACCTTTTAATCGAAATAGCCCGAAAACAAAATCGAAATTAAGAAAACTGAGTCCGATGTTTTGTGCACATTTACATGGCGTATCCGTTTGGTAATATCAAATTTTGAAAAAATAATATTTGCTTTCAAAAAGTGGTACCGAACTGTCAAAATTATAGTTTTTGTTAAAATTGTGTCACTTCCGATGCCGACAGATAACTCTATCGGTAACAAAAAAAATGATATTTTGTAAAGAGAAGCATATGAACTTTGTTTTAAACAAATCAAACAATAAATAATCAATCTAGGACCGAAAAACTGAATTAGCCAATGGTGGCTAACGCAAATTACTGAGACATAAATTGTTCACATTTTTGCTCAAATCAGATGACTTTTTAGCCCTGGATAAAATACCATAAAGAAATATTCATTAATAAAAAAAATGTTTGTAAAAATTTAAATTTTCAAAATTTGGCGCCTAATATGTCCGAAGATTCATCGAAAATCAAAAATCTAAAGACCCGAAGCTTTGTGCCTTGTCTCTGGCTATGTCAAAATGTATCCAATGTTAAAATCCGGCAATTATTGTTAATGTTACGGCAATATTTAGAAAAAAAACAACTTCGGTGATTTCGGAAATTTCGCATTGTCGCAGATTGTTCGAAATAGATTTAATCTGTAAATCATGCCATCTTTCCTGTAAAACCGAAGATATCGGATTGATCCGACAAGTAGTTTCTGAGATATACTCAAGTGGAAAATAAAACGGCCAATGTGTATGATGATTGTTTTTTTGGTAAAAACAATCATCACTAGAACTGCGACGCAGTAATGACGGTGCCACGTAACCATTGAACTTATGTCACTTTTGGTGCCATGTACCGATGAAACTATTAAACAGGTTTCCATGTAAGCATTTCACACATCAAATAAAATGTACGCAGAATCAACCAAATCCGGCAATATCAATTCATTGTATACATTTGTTACATGTAAGTGATCCTGACAAAATTACATTACTTCCGGTGATAATGAAAATTCTAAATTAGTTTTATGAAATCATAAATGGCATAAGGCATCACATGGTGAAATTTTTTATGTAAATCGAATAATAATTGCCACTTTTATAGAACAAAAACCTTGAAAAGTGACCTATAGAAAATCGTCCATTTCTCTGCAACCGTACAAGTTAGAAACCATTTTTTGGTATCTGTATGATCGTGTGGGTTCAATCTATTTGTTGATTGGAATGAAATATCATAATTTTAAAAACAATACAAATCGGACTCATTTGAATAAAATATCTGTTTCGAAGGCTAAAAATACAGTTTTTGCCAAAATGACGTTACTTCCGGTGACAGAAAAGATGTTAAATTACTTGTATGAAATCGTAAATGGCATTAGGTATCACACACTGGAAATTTTTATGAAAATCGAATAATAATTGACACTTTTATGAACCAAAAACCTTGAAAAGTTACCTGTTGAAAATCGTCTATTTCTCCGCAACTGAACAAGTTAGAAACTAGTTCAACTCAATTTAACATTTTCCATGTCACCGGAAATGACGAAATTTGAGCAAAAACTGTATTTATAGCCTTAGAAACAAATAATTTATTGAAATGAGTCGAATTTGTTGTTTGTATAAAATTTTGATATTTGATTCTAATCAACCAATAGAATGAACCCATACAATCATATAGATATCACAAAATGGTTTCTAACTTGTTCAGTTGCGGAGAAATAGGCAATTTTCAACAGGTCACTTTTCAAGGTTTTTTGTCCATAAAAGTGTCAATTATTATTCGATTTTCATAAAATTTTCACTGTGTGATACCTAATGCCATTTACAATGTCATACAAGTAATTTAAGATTTTCATTATCACCGGAAGTAACGTCATTTTGGCAAAAACTGTATTTTTAGCCTTTAAAACGGATATTTTATTCAAATAAGTCTGATTTGTAATGTTTTTAAATTTATGATATTTCATTCCAATCAACAAATAGATTGAACCCATACGATCATACAGATACCAAAAAATGGTTTCTAACTTGTACGGTTGCAGAGAAATAGACGATATTCTACAAGTCACTGTTCAAGGTTTTTGGTCTATGAAAGTGGAAATTATTATTCGATTTACATAAAATTTTCACCATGTGATACCTAATGCTATTTACGATTTCATACAAGTAATTTAAGATTTTCATTATCACCGGAAGTAACGTCATTTTGGCAAAAACTGTATTTTTAGCCTTCAAAACAGATATTTTATTCAAATGAGCCTGGGTTGTTGTGTTTTTAAAATTATGATATTTGATTCCAATCAACAAATAGAATGAACCCATTCGATCATACAGATACCAGAAAATGGTTTCTAACTTGTACGGTTGCAGAGAAATAAACGGTTTTCTACAAGTCACTTTTTAAGGTTTTCGGTCTATAAAAGTGGCAATTATTATTCAATTTACATAAAATTTTCACCATGTGATACCTAATGCCATTTACGATTTCATACAAGTAATTTAAGATTTTCATTATCACCGGAAGTAACGTCATTTTGGCAAAAACTGTATTTTTAGCCTTCAAAACAGATATTTTATTCAAATGAGCCTGATTTGTTGTGTTTTTAAAATTATGATATTTGATTCCAATCAACAAATAGAATCAACCCATACGGTCATACAGATACCAGAAAATGGTTTCTAACTTGTACGGTTGCAGAGAAATAAACGGTTTTCTACAAGTCACTTTTTAAGGTTTTCGGTCTATAAAAGTGGCAATTATTATTCGATTTACATAAAATTTTCACCATGTGATGCCTTATGCCATTTCTGATTTCATAAAACTAATTTAACATTTTCATTATCACCGGAAGTAGTGTACACTTACATGTAACAAATGTATAAAATGAATTGATATTGTTGGATTTGGTTGATTCGGCGTCCATTTTATTTGATGTGTGCAATGATTAGATGGAAACCTGTTTAATGGTTTCATTGGTACCGGAAGTGAAATATGTTTAGGGTAACGTGGCACCGGTGAAACCCGTCATTACTGCATACACAACAACCCAGGCTCATTTGAATAAAATATCTGTTTTGAAGGCTAAAAATACAGTTTTTGCCAAAATGACGTTACTTCCGGTGATAATGAAAATCTTAAATTACTTGTATGAAATCGTAAATGGCATTAGGTATCACATGGTGAAAATTTTATGTAAATCGAATAATAATTTCCACTTTCATAGACCAAAAACCTTGCACACTGACTTGTAGAATATCGTCTATTTCTCTGCAACCGTACAAGTTAGAAACCATTTTTTGGTATCTGTATGATCGTATGGGTTCAATCTATTTGTTGATTGGAATGAAATATCATAAATTTAAAAACATTACAAATCAGACTTATTTGAATAAAATATCCGTTTTAAAGGCTAAAAATACAGTTTTTGCCAAAATGACGTTACTTCCGGTGATAAATTACTTGTATGACATTGTAAATGGCATTAGGTATCACACAGTGAAAATTTTATGAAAATCGAATAATAATTGACACTTTTATGGACAAAAAACCTTGAAAAGTGACCTGTTGAAAATTGCCTATTTCTCCGCAACTGAACAATTTTCACCATGTGATGCCTTATGCCATTTATGATTTCATAAAACTAATTTAGAATTTTCATTATCACCGGAAGTAATGTAATTTTGTCAGGATCACTTACATGTAACAAATGTATACAATGAATTGATATTGTCGGATTTGGTTGATTCTGCGTACATTTTATTTGATTTGTGAAATGCTTACATGGAAACCTGTTTAATAGTTTCATCGGTACATGGCACCAAAAGTGACATAAGTTCAATGGTTACGTGGCACCGTCATTACTGCGGTTTTTACCAAAAAAACAATCATCATACACATTGGCCGTTTTATTTTCCACTTGAGTATATCTCAGAAACTACTTGTCGGATCAATCCGATATCTTCGGTTTTACAGGAAAGATGGCATGATTTACAGATTAAATCTATTTCGAACAATCTGCGACAATGCGAAATTTCCGAAATCACCGAAGTTGTTTTTTTCTAAATATTGCCGTAACATTAACAATAATTGCCGGATTTTAACATTGGATACATTTTGACATAGCCAGAGACAAGGCACAAAGCTTCGGGTCTTTAGATTTTTGATTTTCGATGAATCTTCGGACATATTAGGCGCCAAATTTTGAAAATTTAAATTTTTACAAACATTTTTTTTATTAATGAATATTTCTTTATGGTATTTTATCCAGG
Source organism: Patella vulgata (assembly GCF_932274485.2). NCBI lineage: Eukaryota > Metazoa > Mollusca > Gastropoda > Patellidae > Patella > Patella vulgata. Next base: position 34,011,929 of record NC_065882.2, read on the forward strand.
GCTAAAGGGTCATCTGATTTGAGCAAAAATGTGAACAATTTATGTCTCAGTAATTTGCGTTAGCCACCATTGGCTAATTCAGTTTTTCGGTCCTAGATTGATTATTTATTGTTTGATTTGTTTAAAACAAAGTTCATATGCTTCTCTTTACAAAATATCATTTTTTTTTGTTACCGATAGAGTTATCTGTCGGCATCGGAAGTGACATAATTTTAACAAAAACTATAATTTTGACAGTTCGGTACCACTTTTTGAAAGCAAATATTATTTTTTCAAAATTTGATATTACCAAACAGATACGCCATGTAAATGTGCACAAAACATCGGACTCAGTTTTCTTAATTTCGATTTTGTTTTCGGGCTATTTCGATTAAAAGGTGAAAAACGGTGTAAAATTAAGGTATTTACAACCCATTCAGCGTCTTCATATTTTAAAATATTTCTTCGTAGCTTTCAAAAATTCGTAGCAATAATCCATACTAAGAGAATGTATGTGAAAATTAGTTTATAATATGAGCGGTTGCCGAGAAATAGGCAATTTTTGCATGCGCCACTTTTCACGTTATTTTGCCTGTAAAGGAGTCAATTATTATTCGAATTTCATTTTTTTTTACCAGTTGATGCCTTATGCTAATTTTGACTAGGTCAAGATTTTCGTTATCACCGGAAGTAACATCATTTTGGCAAAAAATGTATTTTTAGCCTTCAAAGCAGATATTTTATTCAAATGCGTCTGATTTGTAAAGTGTTTAAAACTATGATATTTGATTCAAATCAACACATAGATTGAACCCCTACGATCATGCAGATACTAATAAATGGTTTCTGACTTGTACGGTTGCAGAGAAATAGACAATTGTCTTCAAGTCACTTTTTAAGGTTTTTGGTCTACAAAAGTAGCAATTAATGTTCTATTTACATAAAATTTTCACCATGTGATGCCTTATGCCATTTCTGATTTCATAAAACTAATTGAACTTTTTCATTATCACCGGAAGTAATGTAATTTTGTCAGGATCACTTACATGTAACAAATCTATATTGATATTGCTGGATTTGGTTGATTCTGCTTCCATTTTATTTAATGCGTGCAAAGTTTGTGGATATTTGTTTATCGGCTCCATTGGTACTGGAAGTGATGAGTTCAAGGGTAAAGTGGCACCGGAAGTGACATTTGTTCAAGGGTAACGTGGCATTGGTGAAACCCGTCATTACTGCTTCGCAGTTCTGGTTCTTATTATTATTATTTTTTTTTTTTTCCAATTTGATTGTATCTCGGAAACTACATGTCGGATCGATACGATTTCTTCGGTTTTATTGGGAAAGTGGGTGTGACTTAGAGATTAAAGCTATTTTGGGCATTTTGTGACAATGCGAAATGTCCGAAATCACCGAAGTTGTCGTTTTTTAAAAAAATGCCGTAGTATTAACAATAATCATCGAATTTTAACATATGATGCATTTTGACATAGCCGGAGACCAGGCACATAGCTGTGCTACTTTTGATTTTTGATTGTCGACGAATCTTCGGAGATATTAAGCGCCAAATTTCGAAAATTTAAAATTTCACAAAAATTTTTTTTATTTATAAATATTTTTATATGGCATTTTAACCAGGGTTGAAGAGTTATCCGATTTGACTAAAAATGTCAACATTTTTTGTGTCCGTAATTTTCCTTGGCCGCCATTGGCTAATTCAGTTTTTCAGTCCTAGATTAATTATTTATTATTCGATTTGTACAAACGAAAGTTCATATGCTGCGTGGTCCAAAATGTCATTTTTTTGGTTACGTGTCGGCACCGGAAGTGAAGTAAAATCAGCAAAAACTACAATTTTGACAGTTCGGTACAACTTTTTGAAAGCAAATATTATTTTTTCAAAATTTGATATTACCAAAAGTATACGCCATGCAAAGGCGCACAAATCATCGGACTCAGTTTTTTTAATTTCGATTTCGTTTTCGGGCTATTTCGATTAAAAGGTGAAAAAAGGTGTAAAATTAAGCTACTTACAACCCATCCACCGTCTTCATATTTTAAAATATATCATCGTAACTTTCATAACCTCGTAGCAATAACCCATACAAAGAGAATGTATGTCAAAATTTGTTTGTAATATCAGCAGTTGTCGAGAAATAGGCAATTTTGCATGAGTCACATTTCGTGCTATTTTGCCTGTACAAGAATCAATTATTATTCAATTTTCAATTTTCTTTCACCATTTGATGCCGAATGCCACGTTTGACTAGATTTAATCATTTTAACACCTTTACTGTCACCGGAAGTGACGTCATTTGGGCAAAAACTGAATTTTAGCCTTCAAAACCGATATTTTTTTCAAAGGAGTCGTATATGTTATTTGTTTAAAGAGAGAGAGAGAAATGGAGTTTAACGTCCACTCGACACAAACTAGGTCATTTCGGGACTAACATATGGTTTAATTTTATTTACATAATTCGCTTGCGCGTAGGGGTCTATAGCAGTGGGAGGAAACCGGAGGACCCGGGGAAAACCCACGAGGTTGGACAGGCGACCCTACTCCTTGCCACGTACAACCGGGGATTCGAAACCCCGCCAGTTGACTCAATGACAGACCGCATGATACAGCATGCACGTGCTAACCATTCGGCCATCCAACCCCCCTATTTGTTTAAAAGTATGATATTTAATTTCAATCAACAAATAGAATGAACCCATACGACCATATAGATACCACAAAATGGGTTCTAAAAAGTCGAAAATCGTGAAATTTTGCAAAATGCTCTATTACTTTATCATTTAAACAAATTTTTACAAAAAGATTACAGATTCGGATAGCTGACCTAATTACGATTCTAACGATGTATAATATGTATTGAGTTATTGAAATTTAATTTTCGATATTTTGACACTTTTGCATTTTTGGCACCTTTGAACATAGGATTTCTCAAGGCCATTTTATCTGATCAGATAATGTAATATATCATTACAGAGCCCTGCCGCTATTTAATTGCCCAAACTGGTTATTAAAACTATTCCGACAATAATCTCCATACCGGAAGTATTCAAAAAATGAAAAAAAAGGTAAAAAAATTGTCGCTCTTGCGAAAAGCTGGATTTCTCGTTCAGATATTACCGGACCAAAAGAAGTAAAGTGTCTTTGGATAGCCCCATTAATGGACTGTTATATGGCATCTCAATGGTACGATTTCGATGGTTAGAAAATAAATTGTGGTACGCCGAAAATCTAGTATTTTTCATTTTTGGAGTCTTTTTCTCGAAAACGACAACTCCGATTTTTCTGAAACTTTTTTAACGAAGAGTCCTATGGGTGGGCTATGGCGTGAGTCCAACAATAAAAGTATTGAAATAACACAAGTTGTCCAAAAAGAGCCTTAATCTTGGAAAAAAGTTGAAAAATCCTTAGATTACTGAAAATGATCTTCTAATTTTCTTTCTTTGGAAAACAGCTGAATAGATTATTCTGAAACTTCTTGTACAGAAGGTAAGGTAACCAAACAATTTGTTAAAGCTATCCCGACAATGATCCAAAAAACGGAAGTAGTCGAACAAATTTCGGATATTTTGAGAAAAAAAAAACGTAAAAATTAAAAAAATGGAGATCTTGCGAAAAAAGAGATTACTACGCCAGATTTCACCGAATCAAAACAACTAAAGTGTCATTGGATAGTTCGAACAATGGACAATCTTATGAGATCTAAATGGTAAAAATTCGCGGGTTAGGCAATATATAATGGAACGCTGAAAATCTATTATTTTCCTTTTTGGAGCCTATTCAGACGCTTTTATTTCGAAAACTTCTCTTATTTCCTTTCTTAAACTTCTGTTACTTAGAGTCCTCACGGTGGTCTATGGTGTGATTCCAAATTTAAAAGCCTCAATATAGTATAAACGGTCCAAAAGGGCCACAATCTTTGAAAAGAAGTCGAAAAATCTGCTTCTAATGGTATAAGGGAGGTAAAACTGAGGTGAAACTTCTGGTACAGGAAATTAAGTTCCTATACCACTTTTAGACATCTATATGATCGTATTGATCCAATCTATATGTCCATTGGAATCAAATATCATAATGTTAAACGAATGATAAATATAACTCACTTCAAAACAATTGTTTTGGAGGCTAATAATACAGTTTTTGCCAAAATTACATTACTTCCGGTGATAATAAAATTGTTAAATTAATTCTATGAAATTATAAATGGCATAAGACACTTTTATAGACCAAAACCTTGAAAAATGACTTGTAGAATATCGTCTATTTCTCTGCAACCAAACAAGTTAGAAACCATTTTGTGATATCTGTATGGTCGTATGGGTTCATTCTATTTGTTGATTGGAATCAAATATCATAATTTTAAAAACATTACTAATCATACTCATTTGAATAAAATATCTGTTTTGGGGGCTAAAAGTACTGTTTTCCTCCAATTGACGTCATTTTCAGTGACAGTGAAAATGTTAAATTGGATTGGCCTAATCAAAGGTGGCATGAGACATCACATGGTAACAAAAATTGAAAATCGAACGATAATTGACTCTTTTACATTCAAAATAACGTGAAAAGTGACGCATGCAAAATTGCCTATTTCTCGGCAACTGCGCATATTACAATCTAATTTTGACATTCATTGTCCTCGTATGGATTAATGCTACAAAATTATGAAAGTTGCGTAGAAATAATTTAAAATATAAAGACGATGAATGGGTTGTAAATAGCTGATTTTTACTCCTTTTTTTCACCCTTAAATCAAAATGGCACTAATACAAAACCGATATAAAAAAAACCCCAAAACTAAGCCCGACATATTTTGTGCCTGTAGTAGGAGCATTCATCTTCATTGATAAGATTTGTACAAATTAAGGTTTTTCCTTAGAAAAAAGACCTCGCGACCCGTCAAAGTTTAAATTTTAGGCAAAATTACGCCACTTCCGGTACCGACAGAAAACATTATAGGTAGAAACAAGTTGAGAATTTGCACCAAGGAGTATATGAGCTTTTGTTTTATACAAATCAGGCAATAAATAATTAATTTAGAACCCATAAACTGTAATAAAAATGCGAAAAGTCGTAAAAAGTGATCCTGACGAAATTGGTTATTTCTTTCCAAGAGAAGATGCTAGAAGCTATTTTTTGACATATTTATGATCGTATTGATCCAATCTATATTTCCATTGGAATGAAATATCATAATGTTAAACGAATACAGAATATAACTCACTTCAAAAAATATTTGTTTTGAAGGCTAAAAATACAGTTTTTGCTAAAATTGCATTACTTCCGGTGAGAATGAAAATGTTAAATTAGTTTTATGAAATCAGAAATGGCATAAGGCATCACAAGGTGAAAATTTTATGAAAATCGAATAATAATTGACACTGTTATAGACCAAAAACCTTGAAAAATGACCCGTAGAAAATCGTCTATTTCTCTGCAACCTAACAAGTTAGAACCCATTTTGTGGTATCTGTATGGTCGTATGGATTCATTCTATTTGTTGATTGAAATTAAATATCATACCTTTCAACAAATAACATATACGACTCACTTGAAAAAAAATATCAGTTTTGAAGGCTAAAATTCAGTTTTTGCCCAGATGACGTCACTTCCGGTGACAGTAAAGGTGTTAAAATGGCTTAATCTAGTCAAACGTGGCATTAAGCATCAAATGGTGAAGGAAAATTGAAAATCGAATAATAATTGATTCTTGTACAGGCAAAATAACACGAAATGTGACTCATGCAAAATTACCTATTTCTCGGCAACTGCTGATATTACAAACTAACTTTGACATACATTCTCTTTGTATGGGTTATTGCTACGAGGTTATGAAAGTTACGATGAAATATTTTGAAATATGAAGACGGTGGATGGGTTGTAAATAGCTTATTTTTCCACCTTTTTTCGCACCTTTTTTCGCCTTTTAATCTAAATGGCCCGAAAACGAAATCGAAATTAAAAAAACTGAGTCCGATGATTTGTGCCCCTTTGCATGGCGCATCTTTTTGGTAATATCAAATTTTGAAAAAATAATATTTGCTTTCAAAAAGTTGTACCGAACTGTCAAAATCTGTCAAAATTGTAGTTTTTGCGGATTTTACGTCACTTCCGGTGCCGACAGGAATCTTTACCGGTAACAAAAAAAATGTCATTTTGGACCACGCAGCACATGAACTTTCTTTTGAACAAATCGAATTATAAATAATTAATCTAGGACTGAAAAACTGAATTAGCCAATGGCGGCCAAGGAAAATTACGGAAACAAAAAATGTTGACATTTTTAGTCAAACTGGATAACTCTTCAACCCTGGGTAAAATGCCATATAAAAATATTCATCAATAAAAAAAAAATTGTAAAATTTTAAATTTTCGAAATTTGGCGCTTAATATCTACGAAGATCCTCGACAATCAAAAATCAAAAGTAGCACAGCTATGTGCCTGGTCTCTGGCTATGTCAAAATGCATCATATGTTAAAAGTCGATGATAATTGTTAATGCTACGGCATAAAATTCCAAGGGTTATTTTTCGTGCACGCCAATATGCACACAGGATTTCGATTTTTCGTCCTACCCAAAAAACTGCACGCAAAGTCAGTTGTCGGGCCTTCGGTCAAGAACCACGGACAAAGTGAGAGAGCGGGGACCTCTGTTTTTCATACCATCCAAGCGACTAGGCACTAATCCTTGTACCATGGACGAGGGGACGGGCGTTTTTCGTCCCATCGAAACGACTAGACACAGATCCTTGCGAGGCCTTCCATACTTCACCACTGCCAACGGGGAACCACTTTGACCTCGGGTTTTCGTACCATCCGAACGACTAGACACTAATCCTTGCAAGGCCTTTCGTTCTGCACAAATGAGCCACGCTGGCCTCGTTTTGTCGTAACATACAAACGACTAGACAATGTTTCATAATTTAGTCATGTTCGCGTGGGTGGGTTGGCATCAGAATTGATATGTACATGATAGTGACACGAGTAGGAGGGAGGGGGGGGGGGGAGCGGGGTGTACACAAATCACACAAATCAGAGCTTGGTAATACACGCATATACTTGATATACTAAATACACAAATAGCTGAATTTCGAGACATTTCTGGCACTCTTTTAACACATAATGAGAACACTGCATTAATTTCTATATATCAATAAAATATGCCTCAGACCCATTCTATCATATATGATACACTAAATTTCGACATTGATTTTCAGAAAAAATATTGTTTATTTTTAAATTTGAATTAGACTAGTAACAAAATATATTTTCTGGCAACAAATAGCATATAAATAAAAATAGATTTACTTTCTGATTATTTTTTTTAAAATGAAATCATTCCAGGGCTTTTATTGACATTTCAGAAAATGTAGAGTTGGTCCCATGCACTTGAGGCCAGGGTCCTTGAAGTTGTACAGCTGCACAAGGTGACCGATATTTATTTAACGGGGAATAAGTGATAATTCATATTATAGCAGTAAATAATTAAAATATTTCATAGGGATTATAATAATATGTAAGCTTATATCATGTCTGGGTATTACAGGCTTAAAACCAATATTAAATTCCGAAAATCGTTTTTTTGCTAAAACTCTTTTTTTTTAATGGGATCAAAATGGGGGTAAAGCACAGAGTCCGGGGTGGTAATGGGCGTATTGTGTCCAAATTTCATGGTTTTCGAACAATCGTTGCCGGTGTCACGGCGAAATTCCACTTTTATACCCTCATGGAAGCCGTAAATTGACTTAAAAAAAAAAATCGACGAAAGGCAGGTGACAAGAACAAACGACTTGAACGAATGCAGGTATCACCTTGAAATTTTCAGGGTACCTAGGTACTAACGTGAAAAGTTGCTCGCCGGAATTTAGTACTCATGGTACCGTTGGTTCCTGTGTAGCGCATGCGCGAATTCAAAACCAGCTAAACTCGAAAACAACCTTGTCGGCACGGAAAACATCAAAGGAGAAATTTGAATTTTTGAAATATTCAAATACCAAACACTCGACCATGATCCAGGCTATAATGAAATGTAATAATTTCGGTAATAGGAGACACATTCTCTAAGTCACGACCAATTGTGTATGTTTTCAAGCCCATTAATGTGGATTTTTCACTATTTTTCATTTTCAATTCAAAATGGCGTCCATCAGTTGACCTAAATCAAAATTCTACTGCCTACATTTTATGGGATTTCCTTCAAGAATTTGGAAAATATAATCCCCTTGTCTGTAAGTAAAATATCAAAAAAGCCTTAGCGATATTTCACATTTCAAGATGGTGGCACTTCCGGTTTGGGCTACAAACTTCATTTTTAGTGTACGAATCAGTAGTGTCGTAACTAGTAAAGAAATACAATTTCAAGGCAATCGGACCTATATTTCGTTGATTTTTTTTAAAACTTTGATCCTTAATTTCATCATGGGGAGATAATACAGAAAATTTCTAATGACATTTTTCAAGTTGTATCGGTAAGATCTACTTATATACTGAATTTCATGAAAATCGTGCAACTATTAAAGAAGTTGTCAAGTTGATTTTAACTTCCGGTTCGAAATCACAGCGACGAATTTTTGAAATTCGAAAATCCGAAATAACATATTTGAAGTAAATGATTCAAGGTACTCAAAGAACTTTTTTTTAGTAAAATAGGTCAAAAAGTCACAAAGTTACAGCAATGTAGGTCAAATGCATACGTTCGTAAAATTCGGTGATTTCGGATGTGAAAAACGTTTTGAAAACATACCTATTCCAAAGCCACCACCCATTCTTAGGGGGGTAGGTCAAAGTTTCAGAAAGATCCCACTGTTAGATTCTGAGATATAAGATTTGCAGGAAAAACACACAAAAAAAAAAAAAAATATTAATAATAATAACTAGATCTGCATAGCAGATATGAAAGCTTTCATATTAACTGCAAAAGGGGTTATTAGAATCTATTGAAACAATAAGTATAAATGTTATCAGGTATATGAAAAATTACATTTACCTTATGAACAAAATGGGAAAAATACAAAACAAAAATTGTCGACTTGTGGCTACTATCCAAGGCATATTTAGAAAACCGTATATTATATACATAGTACGCAGGACAGGAATTACTTGTGCTTCAATGTAAACCGGCCCGTTTCTTGCCTTTAGTTTTAGCGTTAGGTGTGATTTTCAAAGGATTCAATGGGAAATCGCTGAAAATCAATTGGCTTCTTACCTTAAACACTGTATAAATTTAAAGTCAATCGGATATTGAATTTAGCCTCTAGAGCGTCCACAAGATTTTTTTAAAGTGATCAAGGGCAATAACTGTGACGGTAATTATCGGAAATGGCAGTAAATATCAGATATCGCTGAAAATCAATACTGTAGGCATCTTCGTGTCATGACCTTAAACACTGCGCATAAATTTAAAGTCAATCGGATATTAACTTTGGCCTCTAGAGCGTCCACAAGATATTTTGAAGTGATCAGGGGCCACATCTCTGGCAGTAAATATCAGATATCGCTGAAAATCAATCGCCTACTTCGTCTCATGACCTTAACCACTGTGTATAAATTTAAAGTCAATCGGACATTAACTTTGGCCTCTAGAGCATCCACAGTAATTATCGGAAATCGCTGAAAATCAATTGGCTTCTTCATCTCATGACCTTAAACACTGTGTATAAGTTTAAAGTCAATCGGATATTGAATTTAACCTCTAGGACGTGCACAAGATTTTTTGAAGTGGTCAAGGACCATAATTCTGACAGTAATTATCGGAAATCGCTGAAAATCAATAGGCTTCTTCGTCTCATGACCTTAAACACTGTGTATATCAAAAATATTTCCTAATTTTAGTGTAAATTGGTACGGTACATGAATGAAGAAAGGCATTTTTTGCCCATTTGGAACCTTTTTTCAAGTTAACGTCACACAATAACTATTTAATCTTTTGCAATAATCTAAAAATATTTTGGAAGGAGATATCTTGTTCTTTTTTTTCATATAATTTTTATATACGTGTTCATTTTATTAATTTCATAAACGTAAGTTTCAAAAACGTCAATTTCGCGTGTCACTGTGCGTACGTACTGTCGAAAGCTTGACCGGAAGTAAACAACCCCCCCTGCGCAAAAAAATATGCGCACGAACCAGAACGCAACATCACGTAAAGGGCTAAATACGAGTCGGCAATCATACGGTATTATCTATGGATTGATCTAACATGGCGATCATAACACAACATGATAATCGACCTGAACGAATGCAGGTATCGCCTTGAAGTTTTCAGTGCACCTAGGTACCAACGTGAAAAGTTCCGCGCCGGAATTTGGTAGTCAACGTACCTTTGGTTGCAGCGTGGCGCATGCGCGAAGTAAAAAGAAATTACGGTCGATTTTGGGATTTTGGGTATATTTTGGAGTGGTTTGGTAGGTGACGGTGGATCAGGGATTCAGATTGATCTAACATGGCGATCATAACACAACATGATAATCAATTTGAAGTATGAGTAAATTTTCGCTACCGGGTTGATTTGCTCTACCCAGGCAACGTTCCTGTGCTCCGATTGCCTTCAAATTTGCACAGAATGTACCTTGGGATTCTAGCTATCACATATTAAAAATAGAAGAGTGTTGGATTCCGAGAACGTTCAAAATAAATTCAAAACCCACCCCCAACAATCAAAGGTTTTTTGCTTAAAAAATTGCCGTATTTTATCGAATTTTTATTGTTCTTGATATCTGAACATTTTCTCAATTTAATATGTGATAAATATCATCGCGGCGCAGCCAACCGCTAGAAATTCCAGAAATTTGGACCGCCGGAAGGATGCCTCAGCAGTCAAAAAAGGTCAAAATAGGCGATTTCGGTTTCTAGTGTCGATACATCGTTACGGTCATATTAAAAAATTGTCTTTTAAGGAAAGCTAGCCTGGAGGTCGGGTGTTCGATCCCTGCATTGGCCGAGAAAGTTCATCCAGATTTTCCGGCGTGATTCTCCCTTGTCAGTGATGCAGGACGGAGGGGCTGACAAGGAAAGCTGTCTAGTCGTTCGGATGGGACGAAAAACCGAGGTCCCGTGTACACATTGGCGTGCACGTAAAAGATCCCTTGGCAGTTGGAATTCGATATAAGAGTAGGCCGTAGTGCCGCTGTCCGGGCAAAATTTCCCTCATAGCACACTGTATGGCGTATGCCCGTCTTCATTAGCCCAGGTTAGGAGCAGAACAGTAGGACGTTAAACTCCATTTCATTTCATTTCATTTCATTTCTTTTAAGGAAAATGTGTATAGTACCAATACCTATCACATAAGGAAGAGGCGATAAAATCTCTTTGCATTTGCAATTTCAAAATTAATTAAAACCAATATTAAATTTCGAAAATCGATATTTTGCTAAAACTCTTTTTTTTTTTAATCGGATCAAAATGGGAGTAAGGCACAGAGTCCGGGGTGGTAATGGGCGTACTGTGTCCAAATTTCATGGTTTTCGGACAATCGGTGCCGGTGTCACGGCGAAATTCCACTTTTTTTCCCCAAATAGAAGCCGTATCGGAAATCGTTGAAAATCAATAGGCTTCTTCGTCTCATGACCTTAAACACTGTGTATAAATTTAAAGTAATCGGATATTAACTTTAGCCGTCCGGACGGCGGCGACGACAATATACGACCACATTTCAATGTGGGCGTATAAAAATTAACCGATGGCATATAATATTTAATGTATGATAAAGTCAAAATAGTCGATTTCGTTTTTTGGTGTTGCGCTCATTTTAAAAAAAATGTCTTTTACGGATAATGTGTATAGTACTAATAGCAATCACATACGGAAGAGGCGATAAGATCCCTTTGCCTTTGGAATTTCAAAATTAATTAAAACCAAATTTAAATTCCAAAAATTGGTTGTTTATTTTTTGCTGAAACTCCTTTTTTTAATCTGATCAAAATGGGAGTAAGTCACAGAGTGGTAATGGGCGTATTGCGTCCAAATTTCATGGTTTTGGGACAATCGGTGCCGGTGTCGTGGCGAAATTCCACTTTTTTCGCCCTTACAGAAGCCGTAATTGGCGGAAAAAAACGAACGGCAGGAACCGTGTAAAGAACAAACGACCTGAACGAATGCAGGTATCGCCTTGAAGTTTTCAGTGCACCTAGGTACCAACGTGAAAAGTTCCGCGCCGGAATTTGGTAGTCAACGTACCTTTGGTTGCAGCGTGGCGCATGCGCGAAGTAAAAAGAAATTACGGTCGATTTTGGGATTTTGGGTATATTTCGGAGTGGTTTGGTAGGTGACGGTGGATCAGGGACTCAGATTGATCTAACATGGCGATCATAACACAACATGATAATCAATTTGAAGTATGAGTAAATTTTCGCTACCGGGTTGATTTGCTCTACCCAGGCAACGTTCCTGTGCTCCGATTGCCTTCAAATTTGCACAGAATGTACCTTGGGATTCTAGCTATCACATATTAAAAATAGAAGAGTGTTGGATTCCGAGAACGTTCAAAATAAATTCAAAACCCACCCCCAACAATCAAAGGTTTTTTGCTTAAAAAATTGCCGTATTTTATCGAATTTTTATTGTTCTTGATATCTGAACATTTTCTCAATTTAATATGTGATAAATATCATCGCGGCGCAGCCAACCGCTAGAAATTCCAGAGATTTGGACCACCGGAAGGATGCCTCAGCAGTCAAAAAAGGTGAAAATATGCGATTTCGGTTTCTAGTGTCGATACATCGTTACGGTCATTTTAAAAAATTGTCTTTTAAGGAAAATGTGTATAGTACCAATACCTATCACATAAGGAAGAGGCGATAAAATCTCTTTGCATTTGCAATTTCAAAATTAATTAAAATCAATATTAAATTTCGAAAATCGGTATTTTGCTAAAACTCTTTTTTTTTTAATCGGATCAAAATGGGAGTAAGGCACAGAGTCCGGGGTGGTAATGGGCGTATTCTTTCCAAATTTCATGGTTTTCGGACAAACGGCGCCGGTGTCGTGGCGAAATTCCTCTTTTTTCGCCCTTACTGAAGCCGTAAATCGCGGAAAAAAACGAACGGCAGAAACCATGTGAAAAACAAACGACCTGAAAGAATGCAGGTATCGCCTTGAATTTTTCAGGGCACCTAGGTACCAACGTGAAAAATTCCTCGCCGGAATTTGGTAGTCATGGTACCTTTGGTTCCAGCGCGGCGCATGCGCGAAGTCAAAAGAAATTATGGTCGATTTGGGGATTTTGGGTATATTTCGGAGTGGTTTGGTAACTGACGGTGTATCTAAGATGGCGGTCATAACACAATATTATAACAACTTTAAAGAATGAACAAATTTCCGCGACCGGGTTGATTTGCTCTGCCCAGGCAACGTTCCTGTGATCTGATTGCCTTCAAATTTGCACCCCCCCTGGGGTGTAGGGGGTGATAAGAATATACCCTTCGTATGTCCTGCGTGTCGTAAAAGGCGACTAAAAGGATCCCTGTAATGGGGCAACGTGTTTGCCGTGCGTTGCGACCCGTGTCGGTGGAGAGTGGAATCCTGGTAATTGAGTGGGGATTTGGCTTGCGAGCCCTTTCTCTGCAACACATTACTTTGGCCCATGGTTCACCTAGACGGGAGGTCCGAGTGGCCCACTCTGATCAATCGGCTTTGGTCGTTTTAGCTTTGTAGAATGTACCCTTTTCCAATTTAATGCTCTGTTGTTTATTCACTCAGCAATTACTACCTTTGTGTCCTTAGTACATTCTACAAAGCGGCGGCTTGGGTCAATCAGGTTGGATTAGTATTTTTACTTTCTGGCTTGAGTATACCCCTCGTCGAGCCCTGAGGCCATGCGCTGGTTATCCGTGCTAGTCCTCCCCTTAGTAGGCAGGGAAGTAACCTGGGGGACGACGAGGGATGAATTTAAAACATATTACGTTCATGGATACCCCAATCCCCCCCACACCTATCAATGAACGACAAAAGCAGAAACGTCCTAATTCAGAGGACGTTTCTAACATATTTAAAACAAAAATGGCAAAGTCGTGGCCGAGGTTTCTCTTGATTGAGAGCCCCTCTACTGACTTATCCAAAGTCTCACCATTTTTGATAGCTAAGGGCATTGCCGGCTTGGCCGGTGAGCCCAAGGCTATTAAAAAATTGAAAAATGGAACACTCTTGATAGAATGTGTTAAGGAGCAGCATGCTACCATGCTTCTTAAGTCAACAACATTGGCAGACATTCCTATCAAGGTGTCTCCACATAGATCATTAAATTTTAGTAGAGGCGTTATTCGCTGTCGGGATCTTGAAGGCAGCAGTGAGGATGAAATGGTAGAATACCTTTCTTCTCAAGGCGTCCAACAAGTTAAAAGAATTAGTGTACGCCGAGGAGATAAGGTGATTCCTACAAGCACCTATATCCTCACTTTTAATCGTCCCGACATACCGAAGTCAATCAAGGCAGGTTATTTAAATATACCTGTTGATTCTTATATTTCCAACCCTCTTCGCTGCTATAAATGTCAGAAATTTGGACACAGCAAGACCGTCTGCAGGGGCAAAGACACCTGCGCTCGTTGTGGTCATGATGGCCACGAGAGCGCTGCCTGCCAGGCTGAGTTTTGCTGCGTTAATTGCAAGGGTAAGCATTTTGCTTATTCTCGCGAATGTCCAATATGGCAGAAAGAGAAAAGAATTCAACAGGTAATGTCTGAACGGAAGATTCCATATTTTGATGCTAGGAAGCAAGTAGAACTTACTTCACTCATTCCCATTGCACCACAAGGGAAATCGTTTTCGAGTGTAGTTAAAGTTTCTACAAAATCTATATCTGTTCAGACAGACATAACCTGGCCATATAAACAGAAAAAACCAAAGACTTTGCCATCATCAGATCATGTACAAGGGGTCTCGAGCTCAACTGAGAGCTCGAGTCAATGCACTAACACTCTCCCTGATGGGACTGTGTCCTCCTTGCCTCCATCTGGAGTTATTGTGGCGATTCCCAATACTCCAACCCAAAATGGCAAGAAGGCTCCTCCCTTGCGCTCCTCTAAAGCTGACACTACTGATTCCAGTTCCACTGGGTCAGGGGTGCAGTTTTCGGGTACTCCATCTGCAAAGGAGAACATAGTGCATTCAAAAAAATATCAAAAATTTTTAAAATTTCGAGAGAAAGAATCTAAGGGTTCAAAAAACCCTATCACTCTCTTCAATAAATATGGGGATGATCTGATGGACGACATTACTGTAGTGGATGTCCATGTAGACCCACTCAGTAAGCCGCCAAAAATTAAATTTCCCTGACAATGGTAAATTCCATTATTCAATGGAATTGTCGTGGTTTAAAACCAAATTTTAATGAAGTTCAATTATTAATTCAAAAGTGCAATCCTTTAGCTATTTGTTTACAGGAAACTTTCTTAAAGAATTCTGACACTTTATCTTTTAGACATTTTGTTGGTTACCATCATCACTCAGTTGGTGATGGTAGGGCTCATGGGGGTGTTTCTATTATTCTTAATGGAGATATTCCTCAGAGTCAAGTCACCCTCAACTCGCCTTTACAGGCAGTTGCAGTTAGGGTGACTTTGCATATTCCTCTAACACTCTGCTCTGTATATCTTCCACCCAGTTTACATCTTAATCCCAGAGATCTTGATGACCTTGTTGCACAGCTTCCTCTCCCGTTTATTATTACGGGGGATTTCAATGGTCATCATTCACTCTGGGGTAGTCCAGATGATAACAACAGAGGTAAACAAATAGCGGACTTCATTAACATTAATAATTTGTGTTTATTAAATGATGACTCGCCTACTTATCTACATCCTGCCACAGCTTCTTTTTCTTCCCTAGATCTCACCATTTGCTCTCCGGTCCTGTTTCAGGATTTTTCATGGAGGGTAAATGAAGATCTATGTGGTAGTGACCACTTTCCTATCTTGATTGATAATAATGGTCCCTCTCCGGTCGAAAGACCTCAGAGGTGGAAGTTGCATAAGGCCGATTGGGCTCTTTTCGAATCTTTGTGTCTCTTCTCTTTTGATACAAAGGAGTTAGAAGATGCAGATGAGCCCATGGCCTTATTCACTTCAATTCTTCAAGATGTGGCTGAGCAGGCGATTCCAAAAACCACGACTACACCAAAACGTTTCAATAAACCATGGTACAACGATGACTGCAAATCCGCTCTTAAAGAGCGTGATCGCATCCTGAGGCGATTAAAGAACCATCCTTCCATGGAGAATATTGCGGCATACCAGATGGTCCGGGCGAAGGCTCGTAGAACCATACGTCAAGCAAAGAAATCTTCATGGCAAGGTTACGTCTCAAGGATTAATTCCCGTACCACATCTAAGTCGGTATGGGATAGGATTCGTAGGATTAAAGGTAAAAGTAGTGCATTATCAGTTAATCATTTAAATGTTGATAATACCACCTTAACAACATTTCCTGATATTGCTAATTCTCTGGCCAGTACTTTTTCATTTAATTCATCATCCAATTTCTCCTCCGATGCCTTTCGAGGCATTAGACAACAACAGGAGAAAAGGCGACTTAATTTCAAGTCCCGCAATGATGAATGCTATAATGATACCTTTTCCATTGCAGAGCTTCGGGATTCGCTAAAGCGAGCTCGAGATACTGCAACTGGGCCAGATGAAATACACTACCAAATTCTTAAACATTTACCTTTTTCCACTCTCTTAATTTTACTGGATCTTTTTAACCGGATTTGGGTTGATGGGAAATTCCCCCCTTCGTGGCATGAAGCCACAATAATTCCCATCCCTAAACCCGGTAAAGATCATACGAATCCTACCAACTATCGTCCGATCGCTTTAACTAGCTGTATTTGCAAAACCATGGAGAGATTGATCAATCGAAGGCTTGTTTGGTACCTAGAGTCCAACAACCTCATTACTGACCTCCAATGTGGATTTAGGTCCCAAAGGAGCACTCTTGATCATCTCGTTCGATTTGAAACGTTCGTCAGGGATGCTTTCATCCAGAAGCAACATTTAGTTGCAATATTTTTTGATCTGGAGAAAGCATATGATACAACGTGGAAACACGGTATCATGCGCGACCTCCATAACCTCGGCCTACGAGGTCGCTTACCTATCTTCATTAAAAATTTCCTGGAAGATAGGTCATTTAAGGTACGACTGGGATCAATATTCTCTGACCCATTTCCTCAGGAAATGGGAGTTCCACAGGGAAGTATTTTATCTCCAACATTGTTTGCAATTAAAATTAATACTATCCCAGCGTGCCTTAAACCAGGTACAAACGGCGCTCTTTATGTTGATGACTTTCAGATGTGCTATGGTTCTACAGACATGCGGATAATCGAACGTAAGTTGCAGCTTTGTTTGAATTCACTTCAACAATGGGCAACCGAAAATGGATTTCGTTTTTCGAAATCCAAGACTGTCTGCATGCATTTCTGTCAGAAACGAGGTTTGCATCCAGATCCAGAACTTTTTTTGGATGGCAACCGCCTTCCAGTTGTGGATGAAACCAAATTTCTGGGGCTGATATTTGATAAGAAATTATCATTTATCCCCCACATTAAAAGCCTAAAAAAGAAATGTCTGAAAGCCCTCAACATATTGAGAGTCTTATCAAATACTGACTGGGGAGCAGACCGTAAGGTCTTGCTCCGATTATATCGAGCTTTAATAAGATCAAAACTCGATTATGGGTGTATTGTGTATGGGTCTGCCCGCGAGTCTTATCTCAAAGAGCTCGACACCATACACAACCAGGGACTTAGAATCAGTTTAGGAGCATTTCGTACATCTCCAGTGGACAGTTTATACGTCGAGGCGCATGAGCCCTCATTGCACAACAGACGTGATAAACTGGCCCTGCAGTATGCTACGAAAATAGCATCACTTCCGAATCACATTTCATTTAACACCATATTTAGACCTCTTTATGAGCATTTGTATCTGGTGAAGACTAATGTTATTCCATCATTCGGTATTCGCATACAACCCCTTTTGTCTGAGGCTGGTATCAGCCTTGACAGTATTGCGAATACCCCTGTCTTTAGGACTCCATCGTGGGCTATATCTCCCCCAAAGATCGATTTCGATCTAACTCAACATAAAAAGAGAGATACTAGCTCTAAGGTGTTCCAATCTCTCTTTAGAGAGTTAAGGTCTAAGTATGGTGATTATGCTCCTATTTACACAGATGGTTCTAAAGATGGTGATCGGGTAGCCTCGGCTACCGTGACGCCATCTGAGACCATTTCTGTGTGTCTTCCACCTGCTGCTTCAATATTTACAGCTGAGCTCCAGGCCATTCTTCAGGCCTTGGAGTTCATACAATCCTCTTCATCTTTAAAGTATATCATCTTTACTGATTCTCTGTCCTCGCTTCAAGCAATTAACAACAAACAGCTTGAACACCCATTAGTAGCAGATGTTTATCATCTGCTATTATCATACGAGTACAACAGTAAAGACGTCGTCTTTTGCTGGCTCCCCAGTCACGTAGATATAAGGGGGAATGATCAAGCAGATTTTGCTGCCAAAGCTGCTTTAGATCTTCCCCAATCACCCTTTTTAATACCATATAAAGATTTTAATTCTTGTATAAATCATTTTATTTATGACCGCTGGCAACGGTCTTGGAATTTTGCAGGCACAAATAAACTTCATCACATTAAGCCTCTCCTAGGAGATTGGCCCAACTCCTATAGAACCAACAGGAGGGATGAAGTTGTTTTGTGTCGCTCTCGCATTGGTCATACTTTTTTAACTCATATTTTCATTTTGAAGCGAGAGCCTCAACCGGAATGTGTTCACTGTCATGTTCCTTTGACAGTGAAACACATCTTGATTGAGTGCAAACATCTCAAGAACATTAGATCTAAATATTACCGTTGCCAGTCAGTACGTCAGCTATTTGCTCAACCGGAGCTATATGACAAAGTGCTAACATTTTTAAAAGAGACAAACTTTTATAATCAATTTTAATTGTATATATTTAATCATGTATATCGTTTTAAATATTTATATATGTAAAAGATTTGTTATATTTATTTTTAATTAATATATTTTCTGTGATATTGTTTTTATTTACATATATAAATTCATTTATGTGATATTGTTTTAATTTGTCTCAGATTCACCATATGTTTGGCGCAATATAGCCCGGTTGGAGCTGACGTGCCATAAAACCATATTTCATTCATTCATTCATTCAAATTTGCACAGAATGTACCGTGGGATTCTGGCTACCACATATTAAAAATAGAAGAGTGTGGGATTCCGAGAACATTCAAAATAAATTCAAAACCCACCCCCAACCATCAAAGTTTTTTTGCTTAAAAAATTGCCGTATTTTATCGAATTTTTTATTGTTCTTGATATCTGAACATTTTCTCATTTTAATATATGATAAGTATCATCGAGGCGCAGCCAACCGCTAGATATTCCAGAGATTTGGACCACCGGAAGGATGCCTCAGCAGTCAAAAAAGGCGATTTCGGTTTCTAGTGTCGATACATAGTTACGGTCATTTTAAAATATTGTCTTTTAAGGATAATGTGTATAGTACCAATACCTATCACATACGGAAGAGGCGATAAAATCTCTTTGCATTTGCAATTTCAAAATTAATTAAAACCAATATTAAATTCCGAAAATCGTTTTTTTGATAAAACTTTTTTTTTTAATCGGATCAAAATGGGAGTAAGCCACAGAGTCCGGGGTGGTAATGGGCTTACTGTGTCCAAATTTCATGGTTTTCGGACAATCGGTGCCGGTGTCACGGCGAAATTCCACTTTTTTTCCCCAAATAGAAGCCGTAAATTGACTTGGAAAAAAAAACGACGAAAGGCAGGTGACAAGAACAAACGACTTGAACGAATGCAGGTATCACCTTGAAATTTTCAGGGTACCTAGGTACCAACGTGAAAAGTTGCTCGCCGGAATTTAGTACTCATGGTACCGTTGGTTCCTGTGTAGCGCATGCGCGAATTCAAAACCAGCTTAACTCGAAAACAACCTTGTCTGCACGGAAAACATCAAGGGAGAAATTCGAATTTTTGAAATATTCAAATACCAAACACTCGACCATGATCCAGGCTATCCTGAAATGTAATGATTTCGGTAATAGGAGACACATTCTTTAAGTCACGACCAATTGTGTATGTTTTCAAGCCAATTAATGTGGATTTTTCACTATTTTTCATTTTCAATTCAAAATGGCGTTCATCAGTTGACCTAAATCAAAATTCTACTGCCTACATTTTATGGGCTTTCCTTCAAGGATTTGGAAAATATAATCCGCTTGTCTGTAAGTACAATATCAAAAAAGCCTTAGCGATATTTCTCATTTCAAGATGGTGGCACTTCCGGTTTGGGCTACAAAATCCATTTTTTGTGTACGAATCAGTAGTGTCGTAACTAGTAAAGAAATACAATTTCAAGGTAATCGGACCTATATTTCGTTGATTTTTTTTAAAACTTTGATCCTTAATTTCATCAAGGGGAGATAATACAGAAAATTTCTAATGACATTTTTCAAGTTGTATCGGTAAGATCTACTTATATACTGAATTTCATGAAAATCGTGCAACTATTAAAGAAGTTGTCAAGTTGATTTTAACTTCCGGTTCGAAATCAGAGCGACGAATTTTTGAAATTCGAAAATCCGAAATAGCAGATTTGAAGTAAATGATTCAAGGTACTCAAAGAATTTTTTTTTAGTAAAATAGGTCAAAAAGTCACAAAGTTACAGCAATGTAGGTCAAATGCATCCGTTCGTAAAATTCGGTGATTTCGGATGTGTAAAACGTTTTGAAAACATACCTATTCCAAAGCCACCACCCATTCTTGGGGGGGTAGGTCAAAGTTTCAGAAAGATCCCACGGTTAGTTTCTGAGATATAAGATTTGCAGGAAAAACACAAAAAAAATAAATAATAATAATAATAACTAGATCTGCATAGCAGATATCAAAGCTTTCATATAAACTGCAAAAGGGGTTATTAGAATCTATGAATCAACAACCACTTTGACGGAAGATATTCTCTCGGCTAAAAAATGTTTTTTCTCTCAGCTACGAGAGATACGTAGAATTAAACCGGCCCAGAGCCGACCGTGTTGATAAGAAGCCGCTTATTTGACATTGACACATAACTGAAGGTGAATAGGCCTACCCGCCCAGTTAATACAATGGGCAATCTCACATCGGTCCACTAAAGAGAGGCACATACTAGTCGCCTCCTACTTCCCCAAGACATTTAGTCCAAACCTTGACTCTAATACATATAAACCATTTGGTACTACATGTACATGTATTTCGTACTTATATCATATTAAACCCCTCGGCCGCCATGTTGAATCACACAGTATTTAACGTTGTATATCCTAACATCTTTATGAAATCAACGACATATCTAAACTTGGGCACTCCAACCATTTTTATTTTTACATCATTCAGTTTTTTTTAAATAAGTAATTCTATCACAAATTATAGTGGAGACTGGACCACTAAACTAGTTACCGATCAGTTTTTCTTTGTGGTAATGCGTTCTACATTTTCAAAGCAATGATTCTTATAATGTGCGAGCCGCCATGACACCGGCGGATATTATAACTTCGATAGGCGAGAGACTTCAGGTAGCAGTTGGGTTTCATCAAATCATATAATTATGCGGTACGGCTTCACCTTTATTTCAATGGGAATTGGTTTATTATATGTGCTGTGCAGTTTTAGGTCAGTTTATGTGTAAATTAAGGGAGATATACATAGGCCAGTAACCTTTTTGTAGTCATTTGACTAAAAAAAACTTGCGGAAAGGAACTCCGTAGGACAAGCCACTACTGTGGCAGGAGTAAGGCGGAAGACATCAGTAGTGGAACCATTTCTAAGTTAATCCCGAAGTGCGTTGCTATTGTAAGAATATATAAAATGGGGTTTACGGTCCCGCTTTTTTGCTGTAGTTTGAGTAATGAGTTAGAGCGTATATTTTGTAGTCAAAAAATCATTGCAAATAGAAGACCTCATCCCCACCACCACCACCCTGTAATACACTAGCTAGCTTGTGTATTTCCATATTCCATATCCGAGAGATAGATAATATAATATAATAACTTTGAAGAATGACCCAATTTTCGCGACCTGGTTGATTTGCTCTGCCCAGGCAACGTTCCTGTGCTCCGATTCCCTTCAAATTTGCACAGAATGTACCTTGGGATTCTAGCTAAAAATAGAAGAGTTTTAGATTCCGAGAACGTTTAAAATAAATTCAAAACCCACCCCCACCGATCAAAGTTTTTTTACTTAAAAAATTGCCGTATTTTATCGAATTTGTATTGTTCTTGATATCTGAGCATTTTCTCCTTTTAATATGTGATAAATATCATCGCGGCGCAGCCAACCGCTAGAAATTCCAGAGATTTGGACCACCGGAAGGATGCCTCAGCAGTCAAAAAAGGTCAAAATAGGCGATTTCTTTTTCTAGTGTCGATACATCGTTGCGGTCATTTTAAAAAATTGTCTTTTAAGGATAATGTGTAAAGTACTAATACCTATCACATACGGGAGAGGCGATAAAATCTCTTTGCATTTGCAGTTTCAAAATTAATTAAAACCAATATTAAATTCCGAAAATCGTTTTTTTGCTAAAACTCTTTTTTTTTTAATCGGATCAAAATGGGAGTAAGGCACAGAGTCCGGGGTGGTAATGGGCGTATTGTGTCCAAATTTCATGGTTTTCGGACAATCGGTGCCGGTGTCACGGCGAAATTCCACTTTTTTCGCCCTTACTGAAGCCGTAAATCGCGGAAAAAGCCGAACGACAGGAACCATGTGAAGAACAAATGACCTGAACGAATGCAGGTATCGCCTTGAATTTTTTAGGGCACCTAGGTACCAACGTGAAAAGTTCCTCGCCGGAATTTGGTAGTCATGGTACCTTTGGTTCCAGCGCGGCGCATGCGCGAAGTCAAAAGAAATTATGGTCGATTTTGGGATTTTGGGTATATTTCGGAGTGGTTTGGTAACTGACGGTGTATCTAAGATGGCGGTCATAACACAATATTATAATAACTTTAAAGAATGAACAAATTTCCGCGACCGGGTTGATTTGCTCTGCCCAGGCAACGTTCCTGCTCTCCGATTGCCTTCAAATTTGCACAGAATGTACCTTGAGATTCTAGCTATCACATATTAAAAATAGAAGAGTGTTGGATTCCGAGAACGTTCAAAATAAATTCAAAACCCACCCCCAACAATCAAAGGTTTTTTGCTTAAAAAATTGCCGTATTTTATCGAATTTTTATTGTTCTTGATATCTGAACATTTTCTCAATTTAATATGTGATAAATATCATCGCGGCGCAGCCAACCGCTAGAAATTCCAGAGATTTGGACCACCGGAAGGATGCCTCAGCAGTCAAAAAAGGTCAAAATAGGCGATTTCGGTTTCTAGTGTCGATACATCGTTACGGTCATTTTAAAAAATTGTCTTTTAAGGAAAATGTGTATAGTACCAATACCTATCACATACGGAAGAGGCGATAAAATCTCTTTGCATTTGTAATTTCAAAATTAATTAAAACCAATATTAAATTCCGAAAATCGGTATTTTGCTAAAACTCTTTTTTTTAAATCGGATCAAAATGGCAGTAAGGCACAGAGTCCGGGGTGGTAATGGGCGTATTGTGTCCAAATTTCATGGTTTTCGGACAATCGGTGCCGGTGTCACGGCGAAATTCCACTTTTTTCCCCTCATGGAAGCCGTAAATTGACGAAAGGCAGGTGACAAGAACAAACGACTTGAACGAATGCAGGTATCACCTTGAAATTTTCAGGGTACCTAGGTACCAACGTGAAAAGTTGCTCGCCGGAATTTAGTACTCATGGTACCTTTGGTTCAAGCGTAGCGCATGCGCGAAGTCAAATCCAGCTAAACTCGAAAACAACCTTGTCGGCACGGAAAACATCAAAGGAGAAATTCGAATTTTTGAAATATTCAAATACCAAACATTCGACCATGATCCAGGCTATCCTGAAATGTATTAATTTCGGTAATAGGAGACATATTCTCTAGGTCACGACCAATTGTATATGTTTTCAAGCCCATAAATGTGGATTTTTCACTAATTGTCATTTTCAATTCAAAATGGCGTCCATCATTTGCCGGAAATCAAAATTGTGTTCTCTACCGTTTTTCGGCTTTCCTTCAATGATTCGGAAAATATAATTGCCTTGTCTGTAAGTAAAATATCAAAAAAGCCTGATGTAATTTTCACATTTCAAGATGGTGGCATTTCCGGTTTGAGCTACAAACTCAATATTTTGTGTACGAATCAGTAGTGTCGTAGCTAGTAAAGAAAACAAAATTCAAGGCAATCTGACCTATATTTCGTCGATTTTTTTGAAAACTTTGATCCTTAATTTCATCAAGGGGAGATAATTTAGAAAATTTCTAATGATATTTTTGAAGTCGCATTGATAAGATCTACTTACATTCTAAATTTCATGAAAATCGTGCAACTATTAAAGAAGTTGTCAAATTGATCTCAACTTCCGGTTCAAAAGCACAGCGACGAATTTTCGAAATTCGAAAATTCGAAATTGCAGATTTTAAGTAAATGTTTCAAGGCACCCCTCAAAAAAAGAATTAGTAAAATAGGTCAAATAGTTACAAAGTTACAGTAATGTAGGTCAAATGAATTTGTTCGTAAGAATTCGGTGATTTCGGATTCGAAAAACGATTTGAAAATATATTTAATCAACATTCGCACCCCATTTTTTGGGGGGTAGGTCAAAGTTTCAGATTGATCCTATGGTTAGATTCTGAGAAATCCGATTTGTAGAAATGACACAAAAAAATAATAATAATAATAATAATCTTAACAGAAACAATAAGCTTTCATATGTTATACATATGAAAGCTTAATAATAATAATAATAATCTTAACAGAAACAATAAGCTTTCATATGTAATACATATGAAAGCTTAACTAGATCTGCATAGCAGATATCAAAGCTTTCATATAAACTGCAACAGGGGTTATTAGAATCTATGAATCAACAATCACTTTGACGGAAGATATTCTCTCGGCTAAAAAAGCTTTCTTCTCTCAGCTACGAGAGATACGTAGAATTAAACCGGCCCAGAACCGATCGTGTTGATAAGAAGCCGCTTATTTGACATTGACACATAACCGAAGGTGAATAGGCCTACCCGTCCAGTTAATACAATGGGCAATCTCACATCGGTCCACTAAAGAGAGGCACATACTAGTCGCCTCCTACTTCCCCAAGACATTTAGTCTAAACCTTGACTCTCATACATATAAACCATTTGGTACTACATGTACATGTATTTCGTACTTATATCATATTAAACCCCTCGGCCGCCATGTTGAATCACACAGTATTTAACATCTTTATGAAATCAACGAGAAATCTAAACTTGGGCACTCCAACCATTTTTATTTTTACATCATTCAGTTTTTTTAAATAAGTAATTCTATCACAAATTATAGTGAAGACTGGACCACTAAACTAGTTACCGATCAGTTTTTCTTTGTGTTAATGCGTTCTACATTTTCAAAGCAATGATTCTTATAATGTGCGAGCCGCCATGACACCGGCGGATATTATAACTTCGATAGGCAAGAAACTTCAGGTAGCAGTTGGGTTTCATCAAATCATATAATTATGCGGTACGGCTTCACCTTTATTTCAATGGGAATTGGTTTATTATATGTGCAGTGCAGTTTTAGATCAGTTTATGTGTAAATTAAGGGAGCTATACATAGGCCAGTAACCTTTTTGTAGGCTTTTGACTACTGAAATCAAACAAATTTTACAATGTAGGTAGTGAAAACAAAATGTTATGTTAAGCGTTGTTCGAGGGTGGGGTGGGTGCTTAAAATTCCAAGGGTTATTTTTCGTGCACGCCAATATGCACACAGGATTTCGATTTTTCGTCCTACCCAAAAAACTGCACGCAAAGTTAGTTGTCGGGCCTTCGGTCAAGAACCACGGACAAAGGGAGAGAACGGGGACCTCTGTTTTTCATACCATCCAAGCGACTAGGCACTAATCCTTGTACCAAGGACGAGGGGACGGGCGTTTTTCGTCCCATCGAAACGACTAGACACAGATCCTTGCTAGGCCTTCCATACTTCACCACTGCCAACGGGGAACCACTTTGACCTCGTGTTTTCGTACCATCCGAACGACTAGACACTAATCCTTGCAAGGCCTTCCGTTCTGCACAAATGAGCCACGCTGGCCTCGTTTTGTCGTAACATACAAACGACTAGACAATGTTTCATAATTTAGTCATGTTCGCGTGGGTGGGTTGGCAGCAGAATTGATATGTACATGATAGTGACACGAGTAGGAGGGGGGGGGGGGGAGCGGGGTGTACACAAATCACACAAATCAGAGCTTTGTAATACACGCATATACTTGATATACTAAATACACAAATGGCACTCTTTTAACACATAATGAGAACACTGCATTAATTTCTATATATCAATAAAGTATGCCTCAGACCCATTGTATCATATATGATACACTAAATTTCGACATTGATTTTCAGAAAAAATTTTGTTTATTTTTAAATTTGAATTAGACTAGTAAGAAAATATATTTTCTGGCAACAAATAGCATATAAATAAAAATAGATTTACTTTCTGATTATTTTTTTAAAATAAGGTGGCCGATATTTATTTAACGGGGAATAAGTGATAATTCATATTATAGCAGTAAATAATTAAAATATTTCATAGGGATTATAATAATATGTAAGCTTATATCATGTCTGGGTATTACAGGGTTAAAACCAATATTAAATTCCGAAAATCGTTTTTTTGCTAAAACTCTTTTTTTTTAATGGGATCAAAATGGGGGTAAAGCACAGAGTCCGGGGTGGTAATGGGCGTATTGTGTCCAAATTTCATGGTTTTCGGACAATCGGTGCCGGTGTCACGGCGAAATTCCACTTTTATACCCTCATGGAAGCCGTAAATTGACTTTAAAAAAAAAAACGACGAAAGGCAGGTGACAAGAACAAACGACTTGAACGAATGCAGGTATCACCTTGAAATTTTCAGGGTACCTAGGTACCAACGTAAAAAAAGTTGCTCGCCGGAATTTAGTACTCATGGTACCGTTGGTTCCTGTGTAGCGCATGTGCGAAATCAAAACCAGCTAAAGTCGAAAACAACCTTGTCGGCACGGAAAACATCAAAGGAGAAATTCGAATTTTTGAAATATTTAAATACCAAACATTCGACCATGATCCAGGCTATCCTGAAATGTAATAATTTCGGTAATAGGAGACACATTCTCTAAGTCACGACCAATTGTGTATGTTTTCAAGCCCATTAATGTGGATTTTTCACTATTTTTCATTTTCAATTCAAAATGGCGTCCATCAGTTGACATAAATCAAAATTCTACTGCCTACATTTTATGGGCTTTCCTTCAAGGATTTGGAAAATATAATCCCCTTGTCTGTAAGTAAAATATAAAAAAAGCCTTAGCTTTATTTCACATTTCAAGATGGTGGCATTTCCGGTTTGTGCTACAAACTCCATTTTTTGTGTACGAATCAGTAGTGTCGTAACTAGTAAAGAAATACAATTTCAAGGCAATCGGACCTATATTTCGTCGATTTTTTTTTAAAACTTTGATCCTTAATTTCATCAAGGGGAGATAATACAGAAAATTTCTAATGACATTTTTCAAGTTGTATGGGTAAGATCAACTAACATACTGAATTTCATGAAAATCGTGCAACTATTAAAGAAGTTGTCAAGTTGATTTTAACTTCCGGTTCGAAATCACAGCGACGAATTTTCGAAATTCGAAAATCCGAAATAGCAGATTTGAAGTAAATGATTCAAGGTACTCAAAGAATTTTTTTTTAGTAAAATAGGTCAAAAAGTCACAAAGTTACAGCAATGTAGGTCAAATGCATTCGTTCGTAAAATTCGGTAATTTCGGATGTGTAAAACGTTTTGAAAACATACCTATTCCAAAGCCACCACCCATTCTTGGGGGGGGGGGGGGGGGTAGGTCAAAGTTTCAGAAAGATCCCACGGTTAGATTCTGAGATATAAGAATTGAAGGTTAAACACACAAAAAAAAAAAATAATAATAATAATAATCTTAACAGAAACAATAAGCTTTCACCGTGCCAAGGCGTCACACGATCGACAGATGCATGACAAAAGACTATCCCCACCACTCCCGCACCCCCAAATAAAAACACAAATATGCATAACTCAGATATTGACACGTTCTTTGCATGCGCATTACGATAGAGAAGGGAATTGAAAAATAGAGTTGAACAATTCACATCATGATAATCCTAGATCGGTAGAATCGAACAGACGCCGGCAATCCTCTCACCCCCTAAACAAACACACACTCACCCACCCCCCAAATAAAAACAAACATTTGCATAACTCAGATATAGACATGTTCTTTGCATGCGCATTACGATAGAAGGGAATCGAAAAATAAAGTTGATCTACTCGAAATGTTAAAAGAACAGTTTCGCGAAATGGACGAAAAGCAATGTCGCAATAGATATTAATATCAAAGTAAAATGAAATGGGGTTTAACACCATTCTGCTCGGAATGGACCATGAGGAATGTTTCGAACGTACAGCGGCGCTAGCCTACTCTTATATACAATTCCAACTGCCAAGGGATCTTTTACAGTCACACCAATGTGTATGCGGGACTTCGGAATCGCGTTCATGTCAGCTACTGAAATATGTAACTGGTTCAAAAATTAAATATCGCCAATTTTCTGGTTTCGTGCACGTTAAAGATTTGACGTCATTAACATGTAAAAGTATACTATTAATTACAGAGTCCAGGATCAAACAACTGAAGCAGTCAAGAGCCAGGATGTTCGCGACTACTTTCTTTTTTTATATTTACTGATACTATCATATTTCATTATTTGTTAGCGTACGACATTGTTTTATTGTTCTTGATATCTCAGCATTTTCTCCTTTTAATGTGTGATAAATATCACCGTGGCGTAGCCAAATGCTAGAAATTCCAGAGATTTGGACCACCGGAAAGATGCCCCAGCAGTCAAAATAGGTCAAAATAGGCGATTTCGGTTTCTAGTGTCGAAACATCGTTGCGGTCATTTTAAAAAATTGTCTTTTAAGGATAATGTGTATAGTACTAATACCTATCACATACGGAAGAGGCGATAAAATCTCTTTGCATTTGCAATTTCAAAATTAATTAAAACCAATATTAAATTCCGAAAATTGTTTTTTTGCTAAAAATCTTTTTTTTTTTAAATGTGATCAAAATGGGCGTAAAGCACGGAGTCCGGGGTGGTAATGGGCGTATTGTGTCCAAATTTCATGATTTTCGGACAATCGGTGCCGGTGTCGCGGCGAAATTCCACTTTTTTCCCCTTATAGAAGCCGTAAATTGACTTAGAAAAAAGTACCAACGTGAAAAGTTCCTCGTCGGAATTTGGTATTCATGGTACCTTTGTTTCCAGCGTAGCGCATGCGCGAACTCAAAACCAGCTAAACTCGAAAACAACCTTGTCGGCACGAAAAACATCAAAGGCGAAATTCGAATTTTTGAAATATTCAAATACCAAACATTCGACCATGATCCAGGCTATCCTGAAATTTGGTACTCATGGTACCTTTGGTTCCAGCGTAGCGCATGCGCGAAGTCAAAACCAGCTAAACTCGAAAACAACCTTGTCGGCACGGAAAACATCAAAGGGGAAATTCGAATTTTTGAAATATTCAAATACCAAACATTCGACCATGATCCAGGCTATCCTGAAATGTATTAATTTCGGTAATAGGAGACAGATTCTCTAAGCCACGACCAATTGTGTATGTTTTCAAGCCCATTAATGTGGATTTTTCACTATTTTTCATTTTCAATTCAAAATGGCGTCCATCAGTTGACCTAAATCAAAATTGTACTTTCTACATTTTATGGGCTTTCCTTCACGGATTTGGAAAATATAATTCCCTTGTCTGTAAGTAAAATATCAAAAAAGCCTTAGCGATATTTCACATCTCAAGATGGTGACACTTCCGGTTTGGGCTACAAACTCCATTTTTTGTGTACGAATCAGTAGTGCTGTAGCTAGTACAGAAAAAACAATAAAAGGCAATCTGACCTATATTTCGTCGATTTTTTGGGTAACTTTGATACCTAACTTCATCAAGGGGAGATAATTTAGAAAATTTATTTTGACATTTTTCAAGTTGCATCGGTAAGATGTACTTACATACTAAATTTCATGAAAATCGTGCAACTATTAAAGAAATTGTCAAGTTGATTTTAACTTCCGGTTCGAAATCACAGCGATGAATTTTCGAAAATCGAAAATCCGAAATTGCAGATTTGAAGTAAATGATTCAAGGTACTCAAAGATTTTTTTTTTAGTAAAATAGGTCAAATAGTCACAAAGTTACAGTAAAGTAAGTCAAATGGATTTGTTCTTAAAATTCGGTGATTTCGGATGTGTAAAACGTTTTGAAAATATACCTATTCCAAAGCCACCACCCATTCTTTGGGGAGGGGGGGTGTAGGTCAAAGTTTCAGAAAGATCCCACGGTTAGATTCTGAGATATAAGATTTGTAGGAAAAACACACAAAAATAATAATAATAATAATAATCTTAACAGAAACTATAAGCTTTCATATGTAGTACATATGAAAGCTTAATAATGATAATAATAGTAAAAACAATAGTCTTTCAGACAAAAGACTGAAAGCCAAATAACTAAATCTGCTAAGCAGATATTTAAGCTTTCATATTCACAATCACTTCCTGTTACATGTCAAGGGTCATATAAAGAATCTCAACAAGATAAAAAAAAAAAACCCAATTAAAATCGGTCAAAAACTCGCGAAGTTAATGCGATTGTTCACTCGTAAACAACTCTGTCGGCACGAAAAACGACAAAGGCAAAATTCAAAATTGTGACATTTTCAAATACCATAAATTAGACCCTGATCCCGGCTATCCAGAAATGTATTCATTTTCGAAATAGGAGAAGTATTCTCCAAACTACGGCCTATTGTTTTCATTTTCATGTCCAAAAACCATGAAATTTGGACACAATACGCCCATTACCACCCCTGACTCTGTGCCTTACTCCCATTTTGATCCGATTAAAAAAGAGAGTTTCAGCTAAAAAAAAAAAAGATTTTCGGAATTTAATAGGTCATT
Organism: Patella vulgata; assembly: GCF_932274485.2. Lineage (NCBI taxonomy): Eukaryota > Metazoa > Mollusca > Gastropoda > Patellidae > Patella > Patella vulgata. The sequence goes on from NC_065882.2 coordinate 34,043,129, forward strand.
CTGACCTATATTTCGATGATTTTTTTGAAAATTTTGATCCTTAATTTCATTAAGGGGAGATAATTTAGCAAATTTCTAATCATATTTTTGAAGTCGCATCGGCAAGATCTACTTACATGCTAAATTTCATGAAAATCGTACAACTATTAAAGAAGATGTCAAATTGGTCCTAAATACCGGTTCGAAATCACAGCGACGAATTTTCGAAATTCGAAAATCTGAATCTGCAGATTTGAAGTACTCAAAGAAAAAAGATTTAGTAAAATAGATCAAATAGTCACAAAGTTACAGCATTGTAGGTCAAATGCATTCGTTCGTAAAATTCGGTGATTTCGGATTCGTAAAACGTTTTGAAAATATATTTAATCAACAGCCACCACCCATTTTTGGGGGGATAGGTAAAAGTTTCAGAAAGATCCTATGGTTAGATTCTGAGAAATCCGATTTGTGGACAAAACACACACACACACAAAAAAATAATAATAACAATAATAATCTTAACAGAAACAATAAGCTTTCATATGAAATATGAAAGCTTAATAATAATCTTAACAGAAACAATAAGCTTTCATATTTCATATGAATATATGATAATAATAATAATAATAATTTTAGTAAAAACAATAGTCTTTCAGACGAAAGTCTGAAAGCCTAATAATAATTTTAGTAAAAACAATAGTCTTTCAGACCAGCCTAATAATCTTAGTAATCTCAATAGGCTTTCAGACAAATGTCTGAAAGCCTAATAATAATAATAATTTTAGTAATCTGAAAGCCTAATAATTTTATTAACCCAATAGGCTTTCAGACGAAAGTCTGAAAGCCTAATAATAATAATTTTAGTAATCTCAATAGACTAATAAGACGAATAATAATCTTAACAAAAACAATAGTGTTTCACACAAGCTACGCAGTGCGAAACCCTAATAATAATAATTTTAGTAATTTCAATAGGCTTTCAGACGAAAGTTTTGAAAGCCTAATAATAATAATAAGAATAATAATTTTAACAAAAACAATAGTGTTTCACACAAGCTACGCAGTGTGAATCCCTCATAATAATAAGGATAATAATCTTAACAAAAACAATAGTTTTTCATACAAGCTACGCAGTGTGAAACCCTAATAATAATAAGAATAACTAAAACTGTGTGAAACCCCAATAAGAATAATAATCCGAACAAAAAAAAATAGTGTTTCACACTATGCAGTGTGAAACCCTAACTAGAACTGCGAAGCAGTAATGCCGAGTTTCACTGGTGCCACGTTACCCTTGAACTCATATCACTTCCAGTACCAATGGAACCGATAAACAGATTTCCACATAAACATTGCAGACGTGTTATAAAATGGACGCAGAATCAATCAAACCCGACCAATTCCATTCATATATTTGTTACCATGTGTTACATATGTCAAAAAAGTGATCCTGACAAAATTTGTTACTAACTTACCGCTAAGTTAGCTGACTTTCTAATGGAAATTAAAATGCGAAAAAAATCTTTAAAAGTGATCCTGACAAAATTGTTATTTCTCGACAAGCTATTTTGGACATCTATATGATCGTATTGATTCAATCTATATGTCCATTGGAGTCATATATCAAAATCTTAAACGAATAATAGATATAACTCACTTCAAAAAAATGTTTGTTTTGGAAGCTAAAAATACTGTTTTTCCAAAATGACATTACTTACGGGGATAATGAAAATGTTAAATTAATTCTATGAAATCATAAATGGCATAAGGCATCACATGGTGAAAATTTTATGAAAATCGAATAATAATTGCCACTTTTATAGACCAAAAACCTTGAAAATTACAAGTTAGAAACCCGTTTGTGGTATCTGTATGATCGTATGGGTTCATTCTGTTTGTTGATTGGAATTAAATATCATAATTTGAAACCTTTGATAAACCAGATCTACCTAGGATGATAAAAGCTGATTTTCTTGCCATTCCAGTTACCCCTTACACCCCAAATCCATTGCTTTGCTTTCATTGTCAGCACTTTGGACACAGTAAAACCTTATGAAAGGGGAAAGCAAAGTGTGCTCGATGTGGACAAGATGGTCACGAAAGTACATCTTGTCAACTCGACCACCGTTGTATTAACTGCAAAGGGCCTCCTTTTGCTTATTCCGGAGAATGCCCTACATGGAAGAAAGAAAAACAAGTTCAGCAGGTCCAAACAGAAAAAAAACATACCATATCCTGAAGCAAGGAAGTTGGTTGAGGCTGCAACCCCAACATTTGCAATGTCTTTTGCAAATGCAGTCAAGCCGAAGACTACTTCCATTGCTTGTCAGACACCTGCTGAATTTCCAGCTTCGACGGAATCTTCGTCACAGAATAAACCTCCCATACCTCCAAAACCTGTAAATGTTCCTCTCAGCACCCAGATTAATAATAAGTCTGGGGAGTCTAAGATTGAAGAGACTGTGCCCCCCACTCCTCAACCAATTGGTGGAGATCCACCCAAAAACTCTAACAAGGAACGTTCTAGTAAGGGCGTTCCTAGAAGTTCAAAATTAAATACCTTCCGTAGTAGGAAGGGTGGCAGGATCCTGTCGGAACCTTTAACAGGTTCGGGATATAGGACAATCTCATGGATGTTGTTGTAGAAATACATGACCCCAAACAACACCATAGAAGTTCTGTTAAACCTCCCTGAAAATGGCCAATTCTATAATTCAATGGAATTGTTGTGGTCTTAAACCCAATTTTAATGAAGTTTAAATATTAATTCAAAAATTTAACCCCATAGCTGTTTGTTTGCAAGAAATTTTTTTAAAGAGTTCAGATGTCTTGACACTCAGACATTTTGTTGCCTATCATCATTTTGCTAATAATTATGGTAGAGCACACGGTGGTGTTTCCATTTTCCTGAATGGAAATGTTCCGCAGAGTAAAGTCACCCTCAATTCGCCTTTACAGGCAGTTGCAGTGAGGGTGACTCTACATATTCCTATCACACTCTGCTCTGTATATTTACCACCTAGTTTACATCTGAACCCCAGAGATCTTGATGACCTTGTTGCACAGCTTCCCCTCCCGCTTATAATTACGGGAGATTTCAATGGTCATCATTCACTCTGGGGTAGTCCAGATGATAATATCAAAGGTAAACAAATAACGGACTTCATTAACATTAATAATTTGTGTTTGTTAAATGATGACTCGCCTACTTATCTACATCCTCCCACAGCTTCTTCTTCTTCCCTTGATCTAACCATTTGCTCTCCGGTCCTGTTTCAGGATTTTACATGGAGAGTGAATGAGGATATGTGTGGCAGTGACCACTTTTCGATCTTGATAGATAATAATGGTCCCTCTCCGGTTGAAAGGCCACAGAGGTGGAAGTTGCATAAGGCTGATTGGGCTCTTTTTGAATCTTTGTGTCTCTTCTCTTTTGATGCAAAAGAGTTAGAAGATGCAGATGAACCCATGGCCTTATTCACTTCAATTCTTCAAGATGTAGCTGAGCAGGCGATTCCAAAGACCACGACTGAGCCCAAACGTTTCAATAAACCATGGTATAATAACGATTGCAAATCCGCTCTTAAAGAGCGTGATCGTATTTTAAGACGCCTTGAGAATCATCCTTCCATGGAGAATGTTGCAGCATACCAAATGGCCCGGGCGAAGGCCCGTAGAATCATACGCCAAGCAAAGAAGTCTTCATGGCAAGGTTATGTCTCAAGGATAAATTCCCGTACCACTTCCAAATCGGTATAGGATAGGATTCGTAGAATTAAAGGTAAAAGTAGTGCATTATCAGTTAACCATCTAAATGTTGATAATTCCACCCTAACAACATTTCCTGATATCGCTTATTCTCTGGCCAGTACTTTCTCATTCAATTCATCATCAAATTTCTCCTCTGATGCCTTTCAGGGCATTCGACATCAGTAGGAGAATGTTTAAATGAAAAGTTTTCTATTGCTGAGCTCCGTGATTCTCTTAAACGAGCTCGAGATACTGCAACTGGTCCAGATGAAATTCACTACCAGATTTTGAAACATTTACCCTTTTGTACACTTTTAATATTATTAGATCTTTATAACCGGATTTGGGTTGATGGGAATTTTCCTCCTTCGTGGCATGAAGCCACAATAATTCCCATCCCTAAACCGGGTAAAGATCCTACGAATCCTACCAATTATCGCCCGATCGCTCTAACTAGCTGCATTTGCAAAACCATGGAGAGATTGATTAATCGAAGGCTTGTTTGGTACCTTGAGTCAAACAACCTCATTACAGACCTCCAATGTGGATTTCGGTCCCAAAGGAACACTCTTGATCATCTTGTTAGATTTGAAACGTTTGTCAGGGATACTTTCATCCAGACACAACATTTAGTTGCTATATTTTTCGATCTGGAGAAAGCTTATGATACCACATGGAAATATGGTATCATGCGCGACCTGCATAACCTCGGTCTGCGGGGTCGCTTACCTTTCTTCATTAAAAACTTCTTAGAAGATAGGTCGTTTAAGGTACGTTTGGGATCAATATTCTCTGACCCATTTCCCCAGGAAATGGGAGTTCCTCAGGGAAGTATATTGTCTCCCACACTTTTTTCTATCAAGATAAATACGATACCGACGTGCCTTAAACGCGGGGTCGACGGCTCTCTTTATGTTGATGACTTTCAGATGTGTTACGGATCGACAAGCATGCAGACAATCGAACGTCAGTTGCAGCTTTGCTTAAATTCTTTTCAACGATGGGCAACTGACAATGGATTTCGAAAAGACTGTGTGCATGCACTTCTGTCAAAGAAGAGGTTTACATCCTGATTTGATATTTGATAAGAAATTATCATTTATCCCTCATATTAAAACCCTCAAGAAGAAATGTCTGAAAACCCTCAATATATTGAGAATCTTATCAAACACTGACTGGGGAGCAGACCGTAAGGTCTTGCTCAGATTATATCGAGCACTGATCTAAACTCGATTATGGGTGTATTGTGTATCGGTCTGCTCGCTAGTCTTATCTCAAAGACATTGACACCATACACAGCCAAGGACTTAGAATCAGTTTAGGAGCATTTCGAACATCTCCAGTGCAGAGTTTATACGTCGAGGCGCACGAGCCCTCATTGCACGACAGACGTGATAAACTTGCACTGCAGTATTCTACAAAAATTGCATCTCTGCCTCATCATATTTCATTTAACACCATATTTAGACCTTATCATGAAAATCTATATTTACTGAAGACTAATGTTATTCAATCATTCGGTATTCGCATTCATACCCTTTTGTCTCAGGCTGGTATCAGTCAAGACAGTATTGCGAATACCCCATTCTTTGAGACACCACCATGGTCTATATCTCCTCCCAAGATCAATCTCGATCTTACAAAAAACAAAAAGAAAGATACTAGTTCCACAGTGTTTCAGTCTCTCTTCAGAGAGTTAAGGTCTAAATATGGTGATTATGCTCCAATTTATACAGATGGTTCCAAAAATGGCGATCGGGTAGCTTCGGCTACTGTCACGCCATCTAAGACCATTTCTGTTCGTCTTCCTCCTGCTACTTCCATATTTACTGCTGAACTCCAGGCCATCTTTCAGGCTTTGGAGTTCATTAAATCCTCTTCATCCTTAAAACACATTATATTTACTTATCCTTTGTCCTCTTTACAGGCAATAAACAATAAGCAGCTTGTACATCCTTTATTAGCAGACATTTATCGTCTGCTACTATCACACGAGTTTAACGGCAAGGACACCGTCCTTTGCTGGCTCTCCAGTCATGTTGATATTAAAGGGAATGATCAAGCAGATTTAGCTGCCAAGTCTGCTTTAGATCTTCCCATGTCACAATTTCTTTTACCTTTCACCGATTTCAGATAGTCCATTAACTTTTTTATATATGACCGCTGGCAACGATCTTGGGATTTTGCAGACACAAATAAACTTCATCACATTAATCCTCTCTTAGGAGACTGGCCAAGCTCCTATAGAACCAACAGGAGGGATGAAGTTGTTTTGTGTCGCTCTCGCATTGGTCATACTTTTTAAACTCATATTTTCATTTTAAAGCGAGAGCCTCAACCAGAATGTGAACACTGTCATGTTCCTTTAACAGTTAAGCACATTTTGATTGAGTGCAAGCATTCAAGAATATTAGATCGAATTTTTACTGTTGTCAGTCATTACATCACATGCATAAAAGTTCTATTTTATTTTTAATTTTATTAACTGTGATATTGTTTTTATTTATGCATATAATGTTTTTCTGTGATATAATTTAGCCTGTTTGGCGCAATATAGCCTGGTTGGAGCTGCCGTGCCATAAAACTACATTTCATTTCATTTCATTTTATGTTTTCTCCCATTTTCTCCTTTATTCCCAATATTTTGATATTTTACTTTCGTGAATATTGTTCGTTTCTGTTGCCTAATTTGATTGAAGCCCGTAAATCATCCTCTAGCTGTTGTTGTTTGGAACAATTTGTAACATTTCAGATTTTATTTTGTCTCTCTAGAATTAATGTCTGGACCTTTTCTTTTTCTTAAGCTAAGGACGTTTTCAATTCGCTTATTTCGCGAGTTAAATCTGCATTGATTTTTTTACAAATTTCAGTCTTCATTGTTTCAAACCTTTTTTTAGTGTACTATCCAGATTTTCATTTTTCGACTGTTGCCACACTTTTAAATTGATTTTGAATTAGTTCCAATGTTTTATTTATTTGAGCAAGGTCACCACTAAATACTTCATCACCAGATGAACTCGACATATGCGCTCGTTTAGAACTTTGTTTACTAGATGACTGTTGTAACTTGCTCATGATTACTGGTATGCACCTTTATAATAGATGAGTACAGATTACTATTCTCAGTTCACACCGTTGCAGGTGAAAGAAGGTCAGTGACAGTCACAGTAAACATGTAGTGTAAATAGAAATGGCTTGATCTCACCCTCTCTGTCGAATGTTTTCGATTCTTTTTGATTTTTCTCTACTATTTCAGTTATGTATCAATTGGGCATCATACGATAGTCCATTCATCGGGCCACCCATCGATGCTTTAGTTGGTTTGATCGTGGGGGGGGGGGGCGGAGGGCGAATAGTTAGCACGTGCGCGCTGTATCATAAGGTCTGTCATTTAATCAACTGGCATGGTATCGATTCCCCGGCCGTACGTGACCAAGAGTAGGTTCGTCGCCTGTCCAACCTCGTGGGTTTTCTCCGGGTCCTCCGGTTTCCTCCCACTGCTAAAGACTCTACGCGTAAGAGAATTATTAAAATAAAATTGAACCATGTGTTAGACCCGAAATGACCTAGTTTGTGTCGAGTGTACGTTAACCCCCATTTCTCCTTAAAATACGGTTGTACGTGACAATGAGCAGGGTCGCCTGTCCAACCTCGTGGGTTTTCTCCGGTTTCCTCCAACTGCTAAAGATCCCTACGCGGCAGCGATTTATTGAAATAAAATTAACCTTATGTTAGTCCCGAAATGACCTAGTTTGTGTCAAGTGGACGTTAAACCCCATTTCTCTGTCTCTCCTTAAAATAAAATTGAACCATGTGTTAGTCCCGAAATGCCTAGTTTGTGTCGAGTCAACGTTAAACTCTCTCTCTCACACACACACACACACACAACAATGACCAACGATTATTTTCAAATGACCACTGATCACCGCCATTACTACTATGTTTCGTTATTTAAACATACCTGTTAAATAGGGTATTTTTGTCAAAAACCATAACGTTTTGGTGACCAAATCGAACTTTCACGCTCGCTGGATAGCCGAACGGAAGGGTCATCAGTCGTGGATAATTTTGCACTGATCAGGCCACGGTTGTCAAGATATGTATTTAGGACAAGATCATCATATAGATTAGTGGGCTGCCATGACTATCATGAACTTTATATATACTATTCAAAAAAAGTAGGGGATATTTGATTTTGGGGGCATAATACTAAAATATGCAAATGACTACGAAAAAAGTCACTATAGAACCTAACAGAAGAAACATTTCCAGTTACATGTGACGCCCAAACGCACCAATAGCTACCGCATGGAATGCAGGTGATGCTTGCAATCATCATGGGGGTCCAACCCAAGATTTGCACGACTCTGACTTTAAATGTTACAGTCATTGTGGCATTGAATTCCAGGGTGGAAACATCAGTTTAATTGTTTTAGTGACCAGAAAACAAATTTTGATATGCGTCGGCTTACCCAAAATGAAAGGTTACGTGCCCTTGGCATGCTACAGATCGGCACAACACAGGCGGTTGTGGCGCGGACGATGAATGTTTCTCAGTCTGTCATAAGCAGGCTATGGTCCAGATACCGTGATACACAATCTGTACAGGACAGACCACGCTCAGGTCGACCAAGGGCGACAACTCAAGCCCAGGATCGATTTATCCGTACCTTGGCCTTGAGAAATCGTGTCATCACAGCAAATCAGATCAGCGCTCGTCTTCAAACAGACACTGGTGTGAGAGTGAGTGGCCAGACGATTCGGAATCGACTGCATAGGGGTCACCTTCGCGCCCGACGTCCTCGCGTGATCCCTTGTTTGAGAGATCATCACATTCAGGCAAGACGTCGTTGGTGTAGGGATCGTCAACACTGGGATAATCGACGCTGGAGCAATGTGATGTTTTCAGATGAGTCAAGGTTCACTGTTGATTTTTTGGACAGACGTAGGAGGGTGTGGCGTCGTCGAAACGAGCGCTTCCAAGACGTTAACGTCATCAGACATGATCGATTTGGGGGTGGTTCTGTTATGGTGTGGGGAGGCATCACTGTTGCTGGAAGAACGGCTTTACATGTTGTTGCAGGGCGTGTTACAGGCCAGTACTACCGGGACAACATCTTGGCAGTCCATGTTGTGCCGTTCGCGCGACGTCATGGGCGCCGTTTCATCTTCCAGGATGACAACGCAAGATGTCACAGGGCCAGGATCGTTACAGGTTACCTCCAACAACAGAACATCACCACATTACCTTGGCCAGCACTGAGTCCCGACCTCTCCCCCATCGAGCATGTCTGGGACATGCTTGGACAGAGGTTACGTCAACGTCAACAACGTCCTGCCAATGTCCAAGAACTTGCTGCTGCGTTGCAACAGGAATGGGACAATCTGGACCAAAATGACCTTAGACGTCTCATTAGGAGTATGCCACGTCGGATCAATGCTTGTTTGGCAAACAGAGGAGGATTTACCCGTTACTGACTTGGTTGTGATGCTGTGGTAACTTTGCTGTTTGACCCCGGGTATCATTTTACCCTTATAATGGTCAGTCTGTGCCTTACTTAGTCTAACGATCATTTGGAATAAATCGATGAATGTGAACTTCATTTCATTTTGTCATTTGTTTCTTCGTCAGTTTCATTAGGTGACTTTAATAACACTTAAAAATCAAATATCCCCTACTTTTTTTGAATAGTATATATATTATCCACATTCTTATGTGAGAAGAACTACAAGTAGAAATATTTAGAAGTGTTCACGGAGAAGCATTTAATATCTGGCAGTGTCCTTGTTTTGAAGACGGTCGTGCTTTCCATATTGAAATCCCTGAATTTGAAGATAGCATAGACCACAACAGACTTTATGGCACTCCATACAATCTATGATAATTCTGACTGCACATGCCAACCTCCGACATATGACCTATCTTCCTATATTCTTAGTTTTGGGACCCCATTTTTATACGCCCACATGGAAATGTAGTTGTATATTGCCGTCGCCTCCCTCCGTCGGTCCGTCTACAATTTCTTGTGAACACTCTACAGACTACATTTATCATCTGATTGTTTTGAAATTGATATATGTTGTTTGCATTAGTGAGATGAAGAATCCTATTTAATTTCAATAACTCCCGTTGATTTCTTCTGGAGTTATGACCCTTGTTTCACTTTGTTGCACCTTATGAATGCGCTAACGACAAAAGTTATCAACCGATCTGTATGAAATTTATATGCATCATTTAAATTAGTAAAACAAAAAAGCCTATTGACTTTCAACAATTTCCGTTAGTTACATCTAGAGTTATGGCCCTTGTTTCACTTTGTTGAATCGTGTGCACGCTCTATTGACAACAGTTATCATCCGAAATTTATATGCATCATTTAAATTAGTGAAACGAAGTAGCCCATTGAATTTGAACAATTTCCGTTAATTACGCCGTGTGTTATGGCCCTTCTTTCACTTTATTGTACCTTGTGAATGCTCTAAGTTATTATCCAATCTGTATGAAATTTATATGTATCGTTTAAATTAGTAAAATAACAAGCCTATTGAGTTTCAGCAAATTTCCGTTAATTACATCCAGAGTTATGGCCCTTGTTTCACTTTGTTGAATCTTGTGAACACTCGAACGACAAAAGTTATCACCCAATCTGTATGAAATTCATACGCATCATTTAAATTAGTGTAATAAAGAATCCTATTGAATTTCAGCAATTCCCGTCAATTACTTCTAGAGTTATGGTCCTTGTTCTACTTTGTTGAACCTTGTGAACGTTCTAACGACAAAAGTTATCATCCGATCTGTATGAAATTTATATGCATTATTTGAATTAGTAAAACGAAAAAGCCTGTTGAATTTCAACAATTTCTGTAGATTACTTCCAGAGTTGCGGCCCTTGTTTTAGTTTTTTTACGCCCACATATACGTTATCACTTAATCTGTATGAAATTCATATGCATCATTTAAATTAGTGAAATGAAGAAGCCTATTGAATGTCAGCAATTTATGTTAATTACTTCTAGAGTTATGACCCTTGTTTTACTTTGTTGAAGCTTGTGAACGTTCGAACGACAAAAGTTATCATCCGATCTGTATGAAATTTATATGCATTATTTCAACAATTTCTGAAGATTACTTCCAGAGTTACGGCCCTTGTCTTAGTTTTTATAACCTTGTGAACCCTCAAACGAAAATTATAATGTCATCTGTATGAAATTGTCTATTAAATTCCCCTAATTACCTACAAAAGAATAAATATGCGACAACGATTTAGCTGCTGTGGTCGTATGTTTTGTTGCCTGGCAACCTATCTTTAGAACCCTGTGAACCCTCAAACGACGAAAATTATAATGCCATCTGTATGAAATTGTCTATTAAATGCCCCTAATTACCTACAAAAGAATAAATATGTGACAACCCTTGTCAACTGATCGGACGATTTAGCTTCTGTGGGCGTATGTTTTGTTGCCTGGCAACCTATCTTTGTAATGCTGTTTTGACCTGGATACGATTTATTCTGTGTAAATTTCATTGGACATTTGTGTAACTTGGTTAATTCGAAAGTGGTCTAACACATGCGCTTTAGATCATAAGGTATGTCATAGAGTTACGTGGTGTTGTTTCCAGTACAAGCTTGTAGGTAACATGGTCTAGTGTTGTCTGTCCAACCTCATGGAATCTCTCTTTTGCTGGACGTTCTAGAGGCTGAAGTTATCATCTGAAACAAAGAATCCTATTGGTTTTGAACGGTTTCCAATAATTAGTCAGAGTTACTGTCTTTGATCAATCTGAAAAATTTGGTGGACATTCTAAAGGCTGAAGATATCTGATTGATTTGAAATTTATATTTAAAGGCTGAAAGGCAAGCTATTAATACAATAGTTCAAGGGTCAGCAGCTGATATTGTTAAAACTGCAATGAAGAATATAGACAAAGAACTGATGGACGTGTATCCAGATACCATATATCCACATTCACTTAAAATATATAAAGGTAATTAACATGTAAGATTAACCTCAGACAATTTTTACATTTTGTTTTTTTTCCTCACGAATAATACTAAGAAACGTGAAAAATTTCTAGTTCTACTTCGTAATTAAGTAATATGAATGGACCAAATTTATAAAATTTTACCCTCTTCATAGCAATAAAATATACAACAGGTAATAAATTTGATATTCCCACGTTATATCTAATAATCATCGTTCGTCGGTAGAATGTCCAACTTAATGTACTCGCTGTATTGGCCAGGGTCTTATTATACACCCATATTTAATTGTTGGCGTATTATGATGTCACAGGTAGGTCCGTTCGTCCCATAATTAGTTTGTGAACACAGTGGAGGCTGTACTGTTTTTTACACCCTCACATTAAAATGTGGTCGTATATTGTCGCCGCGCCCGCCCGCCTGTCCGTTTTAGGGCCTAAAGTTAAAACTGAACTCCGATTACAAAACTACAGAAATAATTAAATAATAATAAAAAAAAATTACCCCCTAAATAATCGCCATACTTCTTTTCAATTTGTACATCCAGTACATGCCTTGTCAACCACACTGTCCACATCCGGCTAGCAATATTTCAACTACCAATTACCCCCTGACTGATTGACGTTTTTTTGTCCCCCGCCGTCCGTCCGTCCATCTGTCTGTCCGTCACATGAGCATTTTCTGCTTAGGGTAGGGTAAAGAGAGATCAAAAATTTGATTGGTAGATGCTTTTGGACATGATACCTTCAGTTCTAATTAAGTGAGAGTGATGAACCTTGGTGTATAGTTTCATTACAACAATACCTTGACTATGTTCGATAATTAGCATTTTCTTCCCAGGGTAAGTAGAGCGATAAGCAATTTGATTGGCCGAGAATTTGGAACACAATAGCTCTCTTTCTAATTGAGCTTGGGGATCACGGTGGCTAAGTGGGCAAGACGCTGGCTAGCTAGCCTGGAGGTCGGGTGTTCGATCCCTGCCTTGGCCGAGAAAGTTCACCCAGATTTTCCGGCGTGGTTCCTCCTTGTCAGTGATTCAGGACGAAGGGCCTGACAAGGACAGCTGTCTAGTCATTCGGATGAGACGAAAACCTGAGGTCCCATGTACACATTGGCGTGCACGTAAACAATCCCTTGACAGTTGGATTTCGATATAAGAGGAGGCCGTATTGCCGCTGTCCGGGCAAAATTTCCCTCATAGCACACTGTATGCCCGTCTTCATTAGCCCAGTTCGGAGCAAAACAGTAGGACGTTAAACCCCATTTCATTTCATTTCATTCTAATTGAGCTAGAATGTTCAAACTTGGTGTAGGTGTTTAATATTAGGTCAATGCCTTGACGGAGTTCGAAGATGAGTAGTTTCTGCTTAGGGTAAGCAGAGATAAGCAATTTGATTGGTTGATGCTTTGCGACACGATAACTTTAGTTCTAATTAAGTGAGAGTGATGAAATTTGGTGTATAGTTTTATTACATCAACACCTTGACTAGGTTCGATAATGAGCATTATCTGCTCAGGGTAAGCAGAGCATTAAGCAATTTGATTGGTCGAGACTTTGGAACACAATAACTCTCCTTCTAATTGAGGTAGACTGTTCAAACTTGGTGTAGGCGTTCATTAGCTGAATGCCTTGATGGAGTTTGGTGATAAACATTGTCTGCTTACGGTAACCAGAGATAAGTAATCTGATTGGTTGGTGCTTTGGGACAGGATAACTTTGGTTATAATTAATAGTAAGTGCAGGGGGACTGCACCACACATAATTTACACAAAAACAAATATACGGACAAGACATATTACGCAGAACTCACAAACAAACGCACAATGTACAGTCCCGGGCCTGTAGTGACACAGACTTCACTCAAATTTGAAAACAATCAGGAATAAAACCCAGAGAAACCATTGTGTAATGCCAGCATGAGTCATGATCTGCTATATGTTACAAGGAATATGAATGTAAGTATATTGTAGTAAAATTTAACTATAGCCTACAAGTAACCACATAGGTAGGGTGACCCACCATAAATAAATATCTCCATATATCTCGACAATTACGCCACAATATTTATATATATGCCAAGCCTCAAATCAGTTTCACACAATTATAGTCACTAAATAAACGATCATGTTGTACTTAATAAGCTATGACCATTAATCATGTATAAATAATAGACTGAAAACTGGTTCCAAGAGTCGTCCATAACATCCAGACACTTTTGAGTAAAAGATAGGCTACGTGCCCTTGTTTTGAAATTACTCTCGCTTAACCAGTCTATCGACCATTCTACGTCTGATTGACAGGTCGGGATAATCAAGACTACTTTTTTACGAAACATAACAGAAAGCTAGAACAAGAAATTGAATTTAGAAATAAGAACGTTAGGTAGCTCAACAATCGTTTTAAGAAGCTTGTAAAAGTGAAATACTTCTGCTAGTATCATGTTCCTGTCTAACCCGAGTGATTCAGAGATATTATTTGTACTAAACCAAAAGATGCCGCTCTTAACGGTACAGTTAATGATAAAGCGATTTAAATAATGAAAAGAACGTAATTTCTAAATCTGCTGTAATAACCAAGAAGCTTAATTTTACTGCTATTCAAAATCGTCAACAATAAATTTTTTACGGCTGTAATAGTTGATAGATTTGTAGAGAATTGCACGTGCCATGGCTATTTATAGTATCATACTGTCAGAAAGTTGGTCTCGGCACGGCGAATGTGCACGCTTCAGTGGTAGTCTCGAACTATCAGCGGTGGACTGTATTTCTGTGAGTACATGGGTCACATAGGTGAAATGTATAAAAAAAACCCAAGGTAGTCTAAAACTAAATGTTCTAAGTCAATTAAAAAACGTTTTAGTATTCAATAGAATAGAGGCATATTGAACACAGTAGGGTAAATGTTCCACGCATCACAAAAATAGAGCAAAAAAACAAAACAAACAATACTGAATACAAAGAAGCAAATGAGAAAATGTAGACCGTCTCGATAGACAGCCGACTGAATGACGTAGATTATCAATGACGTCAGAATTTTAGAAAGTGACAAAAACGCCATAATGAAAAGGGCGATAATCCAGATAAAATAATGGCAAAAGGTTAATAAACTACCAGTTTTGCAACTAATCGGAATTATTAAGTTATGTAATTGCACAAACTATAATACGTAATATACCACACAAGAAATGCAAAACAGGTATGCTGAAGAAATTGTACTATGTAAGTTGGTTATATACTTATAAGGAATGTCAAACTTGGTATTTTGAAGAAATGGAAGTTTCGAAATTTCTTTTAAAATGCGTAATTGTGTACTGCCTTTGGCAGTGCACTTAAAATAAAGAAGTTTTATTCGGGAAAAAGGGGGGGGGGGGTTGGATGGCGGAATGGTAAGCGTCCGCGCGCTGTATCATAAAGTCTGTCATTGAGTCGACTGCCGTGGTTTCGAATCCCCAGTTGTACGTGACAAGGAGTAGGGTCGCCTGTCCAACCTCGTGGGTTTTCTCCGGGTCCTCCGGTTTCCTCCCACTGCTAAAGACCCCTATGCGCAAGCGAATTATTGAAATAAAATTAAACCATATGTTAGTCCCGAAATGACCTAGTTGTGTCGAGTGGACGTTAAACCCCATTTCTCTCTTTCTCTCTATTTGGGAAAAAAATCGTAATGCCCGGGAATAGAAAACACTATACAGCGTGGTATCTGGTATGTTACTATAAATTGACGGTGTTTTACTACTTCAAAACCAAATGTGTCCGTTTTGTCGAAAATACCGACATTAAATTTATTGTTAATTATGTTAATGTCCAGGTCAAGAACAGGTTCATTTATTATGCCTGAATTTTCTTTATTTAATATTATGGTAGATATATTTCACTTTTATATTTGTTGATGATGACAATTGTCTGCTTAGGCTAAGGAGCGATAAGCAATTTGATTGGTCAAGACTTTAGAACATAACAACCCTGCTTTTAATCGAGGTAGAATGTTTAAACTTGATGTAGATGTTCATTAGGTAAAAGTCTTGACTGAGTTCAATGATTAACATTTCAAGCTAAAGCTAAGCAGAGCTAAGCAATTTCATTGGTCGATGATTTGGGACAAGATAACTTTGATTCTATCTGATAGAGAGTGATAAAACTTAGTGTATTCTATCTGATAGAGAGTGATAAAACTTAGCGTATAGTTGATAATCAGTTTGATTGCTTATACTTTTGAAATAAATAAATGTGCGATTAATTAATATGTGTCATCTATTTATTTTATGATTTTGACGGGGGACATCAGCTTCACTGTTGCCTTGTCACTATCAGTTTACTGAAAAGATTATTGCTACACAATTATTATGTCTGATCAGGTACATATTATTTTACTAATTATTAGACAAAATAAGTCAACCACGGTGTAGTTTTGCTCTAAAAATATGAGAAAAACTGCCTTACCCCAAACAATAACAATGCTTATTATTTGTGGATAAATCAATTCGATCATTGTTAACTATTTTTGGGAGTTGGATTGGCGTGTGCGCGCTGTATCATAAAATCTGTCATTGAGTCAACTGGCGTGGTTTCGATTCCCCGGTTGTGCGTGACAAGAAGTAGGGTCGCCTGTCCAACCTCGTGGGTTTTCTCCGGGTCCTCCGGTTTCCTCCACTGCTAAAGATCCTTACGCGCAAGCGAATTATTGAAAAAAAATTAAATCATATGTTAGTCCCGAAATGACCTAGTTTGTGTCAAGTGGACGTTAACCCTCTCTCTCTCTCTCTCTCTCTCTCTCTCTCTTACATAGTATTTTTATTACAAGTTCAAATACATCTTTTTGTTTTAGATATACACCACATTTTCCCTATACTTTGCTATATAGATTTAATATTTATAAATTCTAGCCATTTATTGTCTCATTGGTTTGAAGTTAGGATTTGATAGTTTTATAGATAAGAGTAATTGGCAAGGCAGTTGACATTGACACACTGACAATAACCTTGACCTTGTGACTTTTGACACAGTATTTTTTTTCCATCCTTTGGGTCTTTCAAATTGGGTTGTTTTTTTTGGGTTTTTTTTTAAGTTTATCTTCCACTGATATATAGTGGAATTTGGGGTCCATTTGAAGTAATTTGTTGTAAAGAGTTGTCTTCTATATTAATTTGAGTTAATGAAGTTAATTTGGATTGTGAGTTTGTATTATCTCAGTATGGCTCAATCACAACAATTACTTGATCAAACTAGGGAAGTTATGGAGGAAATCAAAATTATTATGTCATCTCTTTCATTGGATCAAAGACAAGAAATATTTCATGGTGTATTTGAATATAATCATTCTTCGCCGGTAACAACATGTATTGCAAGTTGCCCAATTTATACTCCCAGTTCATATTCATTTTGTCCTAGACCAATTACTCGGCCACATTTTACCCCTTCTACAATTACACATTCAGTTGCTAATAGAATAACTTCTTCACAGGTAGATGTTCCGACAGTAACATCTTCAATTTCTCATCAGTGCCCTATCTCTCGTCAACACAGATCAACGTTTCATTCTAATCCGACGTATTCCAGTACATTTCAAACAGCTCCTTCACACTTTTCAACGTATCAGCCCCCAACACCCAGATTATCCCCCTTTTCAGGAGATTGTAACAAGGGTGACGTATCGTATAATCAATGGAGGCTAGAAATTTTAGGGCTACGAGAAGAAGCATCGTATTCAACACATGTTATTATTAATGCTATTCGCAGATCAGCAAGAGGTACGGCTGCTGAATTCTTAGTTGGAATTAATCCACAAAATGCTGATGAGTTATTGAGTCATTTAGACCCATCATTTGGTGACATTGTGTCTTCTGAAGTTCTGTTTAATCACTTACATTCGTCTTGTCAGCAACCTTCAGAGTCTATTTCTGCTTGGGCTTGTAGGATTAAGCATATTGTGTTGAAATTGATTAATGCTCGTATTTTGACTGAGTCATCTTAAAATAAGATTTTGAATGAAAAATTTTGCCATGGTCTTTGTGATAATTCTGTTAAGTTGAATACTAGACACATTTTGGATTCACAAGTTTCTTTTGCTACTTTGATGACAGCTGTTCGTAAAGCTGAAGAAAAGCTTAAAGTATGTCGAACCATATTTTAAAGCTAATGTTCCTTGTTCTGTTCCGTCTTCAAGTTCAATAGGGAATGTTTCAAATGATTTCGTTTAAATTCTTCGTCATGTTTTCAAAATAAGATTCGTCAACAGATATCAACATTATCTGATCAGATGAATAAAGTTATAACTAAGTAAGGTGATATGGAATAGGAAAGAATTCGTTCCCGTCCTGGGTTCTTTTCAAGACCTCCAATTAATCAGTTTTCTATGTCGCCACCTATTCCGCCCCACAACCACCATTTCATCCAGCTTTTCGGCCACCACAGCATTTATCTACTTTAAATCAGTTCAACAATTCGCCAAGATGCCATGCTTGTAATCAGTATTGTCACAGACGTGGAGATTTATGTTGTCCTTTAAACTTAACCGGACTTTCTCGAAGAGGCGAACAGTAAGTCCAGATCAATCCAGTGCCTCAGATTCTATAAATGATTTAGTTGGTTCCTCGAATATTACTAATGTTATAATAAATGGTATCAAATGAACAATCTTCTTTGTTGGATACAGTGTCCATGGTATCAACACTTTCAGTAGATTTTCATGGTAAATATTTATCCAATTTTCAGATTTTTCCATTAGATGTTTTATTGGATATTCGTGGAGCAGGTGGTATTTTTGTTTCGTATTATGGATATATTTCCGCCCCAGTTTGTATTCCTGATTCTTCGGAAGCATTGATTTTAATTCTTCGTAATTGCTCTTTTAATTCACGGTTTCCATTATTAATTGGTCTGAATATTTTATCCAGATTTCAACATATTTCAACGTTTGGGTTACAACATTTTCTTGTTTGAGGAAAAGAGAAGATAGCAATTGTGTCAAATTGCTGAAAAGTGGTTCAAGTACAAAAACTATTCCTGCAAATTCTTCAGTTTCAGTTGCTGGTTCTTGTAATTTACAAAGTCGCCTTCCTGGAAAACAGTTTTCAGCTCTTGACTATTGTCAGTTGCCTGGATCATTACATATTGTACCTGGAATTATAAATTATTCGAATAAGATCCATATCAATATAACTAATTCATCAAAGAGACCTACCACGATACCCGGGATATACAGTTTTATGTCAAATTCAACAAGTTGATATTGTCAATAATTCACCTACTTCATTTTTACAAAATACTTCTTCAAATTCCTGGCATGATTTGTTCAATTTTAATTCGATTCATTCGGAATGTTCAACTGACCAAATTCAACAACTTAAAGATTTACTTCATGAATTTAAAGATATATTTAGTACTTCAGATACTGATTTAGGAAGGACAGAATTAGTAAAACATGAAATAAAACTTACAGATGATACCCCATTAAAACAAAGGCAACGACTCATCCCACCATTAATGTTTGAAGAAGTAAAGAACCATTTGAATGATATGATCCAAGCTAAAGTAATTTGTTCCTCCATGAGTCCCTTTTCTTCACCCGTTGTATTAGTCTGAAAAAAGGATGGGTCACTTCGTTTTTGTGTAGATTACAGGAAATTGAATGCTAAAACTATTCGCGATTCTTATGCGTTGCCCCGTATTGAGGAAACTTTAGACACTTTAAACAGCTATATGTACTTTTCTTCGTTAGATCTCAAAAGTGGATATTGGCAAATCAAAGTGAAGGATGAAGATAAGGAGAAGACCGCGTTTACGACAGGTAATTTAGGGTTTTGGGAATTCAGTTGTATGCCGTTTGGTTTGACAAATTCACCGAGCACATTCCAACGTTGTTTAGAGCGTTGTATGGCAGATTTACATCTTTTTCACTACTTGATAAATATTGATGACATTGTAATTTTTTCAAAAACTTTCGACGAGCATATTGATCGTTTAAAGTCTGTATTTTCACGCCTTATGAAGCATAATTTAAAACTGAAGCCAGCAAAATGTGAATTTTAAAATCGTCATTGAAATACTTAGGCCATATAATTTCTGAGGAAGGTGTTAGAGCTGATCCCGAAAAAATTTCATCTCTTGCTAATTGGCCAATTCCAACTAATACTTCTGAAGTTCGTATTTTTTTAGGATTTTGTGGTTATGTTCGTCGTTTTGTAAAAAATTATTCAGTCATAGCTAAGCCTTTGATGGATCTGTTAAAGAGTGAATCTACCTGTAAGAAGAAGAAATCAGAGTTTTTAAATTCATTTTATTGGGGTCAGGAGTAGCAGTCAGCTTTCAATAATTTAATATCTTGTTTAACTTCGTCTCCAGTTTTGGCATATGCTGATTTATCTTTACCTTTTCAATTGGAAACTGATGCTATTGCACCAGTGAGCATGCGCGGGTTCGCTGGTACTTTCATACGGTACTGTGAGTGTTTTTCGATAATTATATATTTATCAATAATGGATGTGATAGATTTTTTGATTTAATGTTTGTGCGTGATCACCAGGACCATTTTGATGTGAAATATATGTATTGCTTTTGTATTTTGACCTATCTGTCATGGAGAATGTTTACATTGTGTCGATCAGCTGTCAACTGTCAAAAATTCAAAATGGCCGCCCCGATGGACCTGCCGTTAGCAACCTTTATTGACAAATAGTTTGATCTCTGCAACTTTTATTGTTTACGCCATAGTGGTTGACTGTGCCTTGTTGTGCTCTGTGTTTTTCGTGCCAGTGATTTATTGTGGATTAATGTGGATTTCGACATACAAATATATATTATTAATGCGCAGGCGTGGTAAAGACGTTACTTTCAAATAATTGTATAACCGTTTTTGATAAGTTATAATTTGTTGATAAATTTGCGACAGATTTCAGTTCTATTGTCGTGCATGTGGAACATTTTTATGCGAAGTAGTGTTTGCTATTTAAATGTAACTATTGCGAAGAAACATTTATTTATCGCCTTTTCATTAAAATTTAGGCCTAATTTTAGGAAGCCTAGATTGAAAACATTATGTAAGCGCCTAGGAGGCAGCTGTGTATTTGTCCTGCGTGTGTTTTTGTTTAAAATAGTAACTCTGAATGCAGTATTTTATCAAAATGTTTCATAATAATTTGTATCTGTTGTGGCTAGTGAGCTATCTGAATCAACTCACCTACTATCAATCACAACTGAACTCTTACAACAATAACATTCAAGCCAAATCTCATTGTTTTAGTAATAATAATAATAGAATTAATAATAATAGAGGTGTGAGGAGTGGAAAGCAGTGAGTTAAAAAGATTGATGTTTTAAATCCAACTACTACTATTAGATATGATACAGTAAAAAGACACAGAACAGTAAACAGGGGCAATCTTGTTACTATTCCAATAATTTCTGAACAAATCGATCAACGCCCAGACAACACACAATTGTGTCTTAATGCATGGCCCGTCGAAAATAAAACAGTCGCTTTAAATGATTATATATACGACAACAATGAAGTAATTGGGAGAAATCAAAGACATTTAAAAGTTATCACCACCAACAGACCATATGAACCTCTAAACACTAATCCACTGAATATTAACATTAATCATAGCAATCTCATCCAGCTCACCTCAAATTAGAAAGGCGATCGAAAATGAAGCGTCAGTTTTAACAACTTCGTTTGGATTAATTAATGCCAGATCCGTAAGAAATAAAACAACAATTTTATCTGATTATATTTTTGAAAATTCTATTGATATTTGTGGAATAACTGAAACGTGGCTGAATAATGACTATTCGGACTCATCGACAAACGCAGCTTTAGTACCTGATGGATATTCTATACAACATTGCCCTCGCGGTTCACGTGGAGGAGGTGTAGCACTTATATTTAAGTCATCTATTAAGTGTAAGAAAATCCGTCATGACCGTTTTGATTCTTTTAAAATTTTGGATTGTTCTCTACAGTTTTCTTTCAAGGAAACTAGGATTATTACAATTTACCGCCCGCCCAATAGCAAATTGTGTCAAAAGTTTATGGAAGAATTTGGATTATTTCTGGACCAGTTGATGATGACTAAGTGTTGCACTATTATTTGGGGAGATTTCAATTTTCATGTTGATGATTCCAACGACTCTACCACGGTTGATTTTTGTGATATGCTGAATAATAGATCTCTCACACAACATGTTTCTTCTTCTACTCATAACAGTGGACATATTCTCGATCTGGTGATAACTAATCCACGTGATATTAAACTGGATAATCTCTCTGTCTCGGACAAATTAATATCTGATCATTTCCCGGCAACTTTTAATCTTATGATCCAGAAACCACAACCAACAAGAAAGACTTTAACATATCGAAGGTTTAAATCATTTGACATAAATAAATTTAAAGCGGAAATAGTGAACTCGAATTTCAATGGCATTCAACGTATTCAAGATATACAAGAGAAGGCAACCCAATATCATTCAGATCTTGCTGAAATTTTGGACTCGCTTGTTCCTCTTCAAACGAAAACATTTACTATTCGTCCCAATACGCAGTGGTTTAATGATTCTATTTTAGAAGCCAAAAGGGACCGTAATAAGGCTGAAAATCTGTGGCGGAAAACAAATCTACATGTCCATAAACAGATTTATAAATCTTTAAAAAACAATGTGAATAAATTAATTGAAGATGCTAAAATTAAATTTTACTCTAATAAAATAGAAAATGGCGAAAACAGACAAAAAGACCTGTATAAAGTTGTGAATTCCCTTTTGGACCATAATGCTGAGCGTACTATCCTCCCGGACAATGATAATGACACTGAACTTGCAAATTTATTCTCTGATTTCTTTCAAATAAAATTACAGAAAATACGAACTGAACTTGATGATTTAAATAAAACTATTGACTTTAACGCTCATGATTTTGATAAGTTAGAAAATTCTGTTTATTTAGAAAATTTTAACTTGGTTAGTGAATCTTTTGTTTTAAAGCTAATTAAATCGTCTGCTCCTAAATCTTGTTCATTAGATCCCGTTCCGACTTCTGTTCTTAAGGACTGTCTAGACGAAGTTATTCCAGTTTTTACCAATATTATTAATTTTTGTATATCATCCGCTACTATTCCCAACGTTTTCAAACGAACTTATGTTACCCTTTTACTTAAAAAGTCTACACTGGATCCTAATGTTTTTAAAAATTACAGGCCAGTCTCTAACTTAAGTTTTATTTCTAAAATATTGGAGAAATGTATTGCTTCTCAGATAAAGGCCCATCTAGATGATAACTGTTTGTATGAACCATTTCAAAGTGCTTATAAACAATTTCACAGTACAGAAACAGCTTTAACCCGGGTTTCAAATGATATTTTAATGGAAATTGATAATAGAAAATGTACATTTTTAATTTTATTAGATTTATCTGCTGCTTTCGACACGGTGGACCCTTCCATTCTTCTACGTAGACTTCAATTTAAATTCGGTATTTGTGGCTCTGCATTAAATCTTTTAGAGAGCTATCTTGTGGGTAGAAAACAGTGTATTTTAGTTAATTGCAAATCGTCGCCTGAATCTGTTTTGTCATCTGGGGTTCCCCAAGGTTCTGTTCTTGGTCCGATTTTATTTACCCTCTATACGTCACCATTAGGAGATATTGTCAGAAAATATGGTCTCAGCTTTCATTTGTATGCCGATGATACTCAATTATATATTTCATTTACACCTAATTGTCCATCTTCTTTCAATTTATCAAAATTGCAACTTGAGAACTGTATTAGTGAAATTAGAAAATGGATGTCAAAGAACTTTCTAAAATCGAATGATGATTTATCTGCTGCTTTCGACACGGTGGACCCTTCCATTCTTCTACGTAGACTTCAATTTAAATTCGGTATTTGTGGCTCTGCATTAAATCTTTTAGAGAGCTATCTTGTGGGTAGAAAACAGTGTATTTTAGTTAATTGCAAATCGTCGTCTGAATCTGTTTTGTTATCTGGGGTTCCCCAAGGTTCTGTTCTTGGTCCGATTTTATTTACCCTCTATACGTCACAATTAGGAGATATTGTCAGAAAATATGGTCCCAGCTTTCATTTGTATGCCGATGATACTCAATTATATATTTCATTTACACCTAATTGTCCATCTTCTTTCAATTTATCAAAATTGCAACTTGAGAACTGTATTAGTGAAATTAGAAAATGGATGTCAAAGAACTTTCTAAAATTGAATGATGATAAAACCGATTATTTGTTATTAGGCTCAAGGCATCAATTAAGTAAATCTGCACAAGGTAACCCCCCTGTTGTAATTGGTAATTGTGATATATTTTCATCTTATTCTGCTCGTAATATTGGCGCTATCTTTGATAGTTTTATGCTTATGGGAGCTCAAGTAAATAATATTTGTAAATTGTGCTATTTTAATATTAGAAATATAGGTAAAATACGTAAATGTGTAACTGTAGAGGCCACTAAGTCACTTGTTAATTCTCTGGTCACTTCTCGATTAGATAACTTTAATTCACTTTTAGTTGGTTTACCTTTAAAGCTTATAGATAAATTACAAAAAGTACAGAATACTGCGGCTAGACTTGTTACTTTAACTAAGAAATATGACCACATAACTCCTTTTTTATATCATTTACACTGGTTACCTGTTAAATATCGAATTGATTTTAAGATTTTATTACTTACTTTTAAATGTTTAAATAATTTAGCTCCTGTTTACCTCTCAGATCTTTTAGAACTTTATACACCTGGCCGAACATTACGTACATCAGATAAACTACTTTTAAAGCCCAAAACTGTTCAACTAGTCTCTTATGGTCAGCGCTCTTTTAGTTATCAAGCACCTGTTTTATGGAATAATCTACCATTTAGTTTAAGATGTTGTACATCTCTATATTCTTTTAAAAAACAACTTAAAACACATTTATTTAATCAGGCTTTTAACTGACTCTGTATACAATCGTTAACATGCCCATAATCTTGTTGTTTATGTGTGATTTACATTGTCACTTTGTAAAGTGCCACTGAACATGTTATATGAAAGGGTGCACTATAAATATGCTGTAATAATAATAATAATAATAATAATGGTCTTGGAGCTATTCTATACCAGGTTCAGGATGGAATTCGTAGGGATATAGCTTACGCTAGCCGCAGTCTATCTAAAAGTGAAAAACATTATTCTACACATAAGCTTGGCATAAAAGTGGGCAATAATAAGAAAATTTCATGATTACTTATGGAAATAAATTCAGTTAAGACTGATAATAATCCACTCACTTATGTACTTTCAACTGCTAAATTAGATGCTACAGGACATAGATGGCTTGCTGATATTTCTGCATATGATTTGTCAATTGAATATTTATCGACTTCAAAGAATATTCCTGCTGATACAATTTCTAGGCTCCCGGTTTTTCGTCTCATCCAAATGACTAGACAGCTGTCCTTGTCAGGCCCTCCGTGCTGCATCACTGACAAGGGGAAACCACGCCGGAAAATCTGGATGAACTTTCTCGGCCAATGCAGGGATCGAACACCCGACCTCCAGGCTAGCGAGCCAGCGTCTTAACCACCTAGCCACCGTGGCTCCTTCAAAAGTATAAGTAATATACATTTAGATAACATTACACATGATAGTGTAAATAGTATATGTATCGATTTATGTAAAATATGCTTAAAAGGCGCTGATAAAACCTTTCCAAATGTTAGATTTACAAGCAGCCGAGATGCTAACAAAATGGTTTGGTAAAGAATGTAAAATAGACAGGACTAAATACCATGTTGCCAGAAAGAAATATCAGCAACATAGAAATAATAGAAGTAAATTATATATGGCCGAATCGAGCAAAATTTACAAAGTAACTATGAATAAATATATGAAACAAAATGCACGTCAGTTGAGTTGAGAAGTATGCAGAGTAGAAATCCAAAGAACTTTTGGAAAATGATAAATAACCTTAATAAGCAACATGGTGATACAAAAGCCGATATCAATATAGAAATTTATTTTATGATTACTTCAAGAATATAAATAACACTGACGTCGAAAAAGATTGACGAACATATAATAAAAAGCAAAAATTCTACCTTGGATAAAGACATTTCCCAAGAAGAAATACTTTATTCTGTTAAATGTTTAAAAAATAACAAGGCAGCTGGAACCGATATGGTAATAAATGAATATATGAAGTCCCGAAATGAGATATTTATGCATATTTATTGCATACTTTTCAACCATATTTTTATACGCCTACATTTTCATGTGGACGTATATTGTCGTCGCCCCTGTCCGTCCGTCCACAATTATTTGTGAACAGTCTACAATGAAACTTGAAATATAGGTTTAGAGGCCACAATTTTTATCCGATTTGGTTCAAACTTGAAATGTATGCTTATAACCCAAAGATCTCGGTTACTTTCAATATTCGCGCATATCGGAACGTAACTTCCTGAATTATGGCCCCTGATTATACGAAAAATCGCGTTTTTAGCTTGTCGACCCTATAGAGGTCATAATTTTTATCCGATTTAAAAAAACGTATTATTATATCACCGTTACACCCTAAGGACGACTGAGTTCGAATTTCGTGAAAATCGGCCCAAAACTGACAGACAAAATGGCCTCCCTTCGTTCTCAAATAGCGTAAAAATATGGTATATCAAGGTTGTGGACCCTATAGAGGTCACAATTTTTATCCGATTTTTTTGAAACTTGGAATGTAAGTTTATAACCCAAAGATCTTGGTTCCTTTCGATATTCGCGTATATTGGACTGTAACTTTTTGAATTGTGGCCCCTGATTTACGAAAAATCGCGTTTTTAGCTTGTGGGCCCTATAGAGGCCATAATTTTTGTCCGATTTAAAAAAAACGTATTAGTATATCACCGTTACACCCTAAGGATGGTTGAGTTCGAATTTCGTGAAAATCGGCCCAAAACTGACAGACAAAATGGTCGCCCTTTGTTGTCAGATAGCGTAAAAATATGGTATATCAAGGATGTGGAACCTATAGAGGTCACAATTTTTATCCGATTTATAAACTTATAAATGTAAGTTTATAACCCAAAGATCTCGGTTCCTTTCGATATTCGCGCATATCGGACCGTAACTTCCTGAATTATAGCCCCTGATTGTACGAAAAATCGCATTTTTAGCTTGTGGAAACTATAGAGGTCATAATTTTTATCCGATTTAAAAAATCGTATTATTATATCACCGTTACACCCTAAGGACGGCTGAGTTCGAATTTTGTGAAAATGGGCCCAAAACTGACAGACAAAATGGCCGCCCTTTGTTGTCAGATAGCGTAAAAATATGGTATATCAAGGTTGTGGAACCTGTAGAGGTCACAATTTTTATCCGATTTATAAACTTATAAATGTAAGTTTATAACCCAAAGATCTCGGTTCCTTTCAATATTCGCGCATATCGGACCTTAACTTCCTGAATTATGGCCCCTGATTGTACGAAAAATCGCGTTTTTAGCTTGTGGACCCTATAGAGGTCATAATTTTTATCCGATTTAAAAAATCGTATTATTATATCACCGTTACACCTTAAGGACGGCTGAGTTTGAATTTCGTGAAAATCGGCCCAAAACTGACAGACAAAATGGTCGCCCTTTGTTGTCAGATAGCGTAAAAATATGGTATATCAAGGATGTGGAACATGTAGAGGTCACAATTTTTATCCGATTTATAAACTTATAAATGTAAGTTTATAACCCAAAGATCTCGGTTCCTTTCGATATTCGCGCATATCGGACCGTAACTTCCTGAATTATGTATGGCCCCTGATTGTACGAAAAATCACGTTTTTAGCTTGTGGACCCTATAGAGGTCATAATTTTTATCCGATTTAAAAAATCGTATTATTATATCACCGTTACACCTTAAGGACGGCTGAGTTCGAATTTTGTGAAAATGAGCCCAAAACTGACAGACAAAATGGCCGCCCTTTGTTCTCAGATAGCGTAAAAATATGGTATATCAAGGTTGTGGATCCTATAGTGGTCATAATTTTTATAAGATTTTGTTGAAACTTGAAATGTAAGTTTATAACCCAAAGATCTCGGTTCCTTTCGATATTCGCGCATATCGGAATGTAACTTCCTGAATTATGGCCCCTGATTGTACGAAAAATCGCGTTTTTAGCTTGTGGGCCCTATAGAGGTCACAATTTTTATCCGATTTAAAAAACCGTATTATTATATCACCGTTACACCCTCAGGACGGCTGAGTTCAAATTTTGTGAAAATCGGCCCAAAACTGATAGACAAAATGGCCGCCCCTCTTTTTCAAATAGCGTAAAAATATGGTATATCAAGGTTGTGGACCCTATAGATGTCACAATTTTTTTAATTTTTTTTATAAACATATTTTATTCACTATAAATGAATGGGAAATTGGGGAACAGGCAAAATGCCTATGTCAGACCCCTATCCCTATTTACAATACAAATTATATACTAATAATGAAAAGCAGTATATACAATATATACAACCCTTACTTAGTTGAGTACACCTAGAGTATTATAGTATGTAATAATAATAATAATATTAATAATAATAATAACAACAACAATAATAGTTTAAAATCGTTTAGATAAATTGAAGTATGATTGAACTGTTGTAAAGATAAGGTTATTAATTTCGTTTGTGGAGTCATGCAAGCCATAGAGTAGAGTTATGCTGTTCTTATACTCATCAGGTAATGTAGAAATGGTTTTTCGTCGAAAAGTATTGAAGTTTGGACAGTGTAAAAGATAGTGTTCGCTATCCTCGAAAAGGTGACCACAATTGCAAGCTGGATTTTCAGAGATGTGTCTAATAAACAGGTGACCATTTAAGTCACTGCATGAAAGTCGTAGTTTGCTGTGGATAATTTCAGTTTTCCTAGAGCCAATGTAGAAATGTTTTGGGGGTTTAGAGTCATGTTCGGAGAGCTTCTGTTTAAAAGAAGAGAGACTTGTTGCACGTTTTGTTGACTGGTCTAACCGGTTCCATTCCTTTATTGCGGATGGTACAAATGAGTTGGAAAATATTTTCGTTCTACACCGATATTCAGTGAAATCATTTATATTTCTAAAATTGTACGAAGATTTTCTAGGGAGTGGAAATAGTGTAGAAAGATAATTTGGTGTAGTATTATTGAAGATTTTATAAACAGGAATAAGTTTGTGTCTTCGTCGACGTTCTTTTAGAGGAATGAAACCGGTCTCTTTGTAAAGAGAATCGTGGCTCGTACCTTTAACCGCTCCGCAGATTGTGCGTAGTGCGTCCAGTTGCAAGTGCTCAAGTTGATTTGTTAGTATTTCCGAACACCCATCCCAAACGATATCCGCGTAGTCGAAGTGAGGCAGAATGTAAGCGTTATAGATAGTCAGTAAGGATCTGCGTTTCAAGCGATATTTTAGAGACCTCAAACAGTTTACTAGTTTTGATACTTTTTTGCATAAATTTCCTATGTGGACATCCCATTTGCCGTTATTTTGAAATGTAAGGCCCAAATGTTTATGGAAAGAAACTTCATTTATTTTTACAGAATTAAAAATTAGTGGTGGCTTAGTAATTTTCGTTTTAGTGCTGATCGTCAAAGTTTCAGTTTTAAGGGGATTAAAGGTAACCAGCCAGGTTTTAGCCCAGTCATTAATAGTTTCGAGATCAGTATTAAGAGTATTGGCGCTTGCAATCGGGTCATCGATTTTGAGGAAGAGCGAGGTATCATCGGCAAATAATCAGACATTTGATTTAATATTCTCAACAATATCGTTGATGTAAAAAAGGAAAAGCAACTCCATTTAGTACTACTTTCTGTTGTCTATTTGAAAGATAATTGCCAAACCAATCTAGCAAGTCTCCCCTGATTCCAACGCCACCTAGCTTCCAACATAGTCCAGCCTGCCAGACACGGTCAAAGGCCTTGCTGATGTCACAGAAAACAATTTCGGTGTGTGAATGGTTATCAATGGCTTGACAAAACATATGTGTTAATTCTATTAGTTGGTATATAGTACTGTCACCTTGAAGAAATCCGCTTTGAAACGTTGTTAGTATTTGACAATCCCGCAAGAAGTTAAAGACATGCTTATAGATTACTTTTTCGAATACTTTAATTATAATGCTTAACAATGAGACAGGTCTGTAGTTTCCACATTCATTAGGAGATCCTTTCTTAAATATGGCCGTGACGTTGGCAAATTTCCAAATTTGGGGAACTTTTTTTGTTTCTAGAGAGAGTTTGAATAAAGTACAAAGTGGAGAGGAAATTTCAGTGGAAATGGATTTAAGTAATTTGGCACTGATGTCATCGGGACCAGATGCTTTTGATATATTCAAACTGTTGATGATATCTTTAACTTCTTGATGGGTTGGTACGATCTGTGTTAGTGAGTTCGGATTTTGTCTAATAGGAGGAAAAGCGGTGTTAGTGACGTTTAATTCGGATTGTTCAATGAAGAAATTATTGAGTGCATTGGCCTTTTCTTCTGGTGCAAAAAGGGTGTCATTGTTCACAACTAAAGGTGGCATATCTGTCTTGGTTGTCCCTTGGCCTTTCACAAATGAATTAATAATTTTCCAAAAGGTGTTATTTCCAAAAGTTTCTGAATCATTAATTTTGTTATCAAGTTTTTCATAGTATTTAATTTTTGCAGTTCGAATAAGATTAATATATTGGTTGCGGATAAATCTGAAATGTCGCCAATGGATGTCGTGGTTTGATTTCGTTGCTTTTTTGTGTATTCGATTTTTCTTTTTGCGTAATTTCCTAATTTCTACTGTCATCCATGGTTTATCGTTGGGCCGAATAGTTACAATTCGATTAGGTATGTTGACCGTAGCAATTGATATTAACTCACTTGTGAAGTCTATAGAAGCACGGTCAATGTCTTTTCCATCTATCAGATCGTACCAATCTTTTCCTATGGTATCCCGTTTTAGTTTGTCGATGTCAATGTTATTGTAGTCCCATACCGTTCTTTTAAAACATTGTGCCTTTGAAATTTTGAAAGATAAGTCGCATGATACAGGACAATGATCACTGCAGAAATTATCAGATACGTCGCAATGTTTAGTAAATTCTGGAAAATTGGTCAAGATCAAGTCAATTAAAGAATTGTTGCCGTTTTCTTGGTATCTTGTAGGTGTTGTCACTAATTGTTCGAAGTCGAGTAAATTTATTGCGTCATGTATTATCGAGTGTGTATTCCGTAACATGTCAATATTAAAATCTCCTACTATTAAACATTTAGAAACATCGTCATTGTTAGCCAAGAGAAATGAGTCAAAGATTTGATTGTCAGTTTTCCTATCGGAGTTTGGAGGTCTGTAGTAAGAGCCAACTAAGAATTTTTTATTAAAAGTATTCAATTCAAGCCAAAGTGATTCGATAGAGTTGTTCTCAAGATCAGTACGACGTTTGAACGATATGGTATTACGTACATAAACAACGACCCCTCCCCCGCTGCTGTTAATCCTATCTTTGCGTAATGGTGGATAGTAACTTGGAATTAAAAGGGTGTCATTTGGTATGTTTTCGTCAAGCCATGATTCAGTTATAGATATAATATCAAAGGAAGATAATTCTGCGGCAATTAGGTCAACTTTTTTTCTTAGGCTACGGACATTGATGTGGACAACGGACAAGAGACTGGAAGTGGAGGACTGATTTACGGAACGACAGCCGTAAGAGACGGACGACGTAGCTAATGGACCTGGATTGGGTTCTACATTACCTGATAATAGAATTACCCTGATTTTAAAAAATATATGACAGGTTAATAAGAGGTTGAAAAATAGGAGTGTTGCTGTATTATTTTGTAAAAGTAGGTACACAGTTCGGGTAGGATAAGAGTTTAAGTGATCGAGAGTTCTTAATACTATTATGTAGAGGTATATACAACAAAGTAGGGGAAAATCATAAGTTGTCACGCTTCGAGTATGCGATCGAAATATATCGGGGCTCAGAGACTTTGGACAATATTAAAGTTATAATTAAAATAGGGGAAAATCATAAGTTGTCACGCTTCGAGTATGCGATCGAAATATATCGGGGCTAAGAGACTTTGGACAATATTAAAGTTATACTTGAAAATGTTCAGGCCACAGTTTTGTGTAAATTTTGCTATCACGTAATTCAATATTAATCAAAACATAAAGTTATTGTCTGAATATAGTAAATAACGGAAGGTACCCTCATAGTACATATATGTACGTATACATTTAGGTATAAATTAGTGATGTCCATACAGTAAATACATTATCTACAGTAATATAGGTATCCGGTATTTCAATATAGCTCATGCAGTAGATATATAAGCTATAATAATTCACGTCAAATGTTTCAATATAGTCCATACTGTAAAAACATTGGCTATAATAATATGGAATCAAATGTTCCGAGGTTGCTCAAAGAGTAGATATCTATATACAGTAACATTGATATTCAATATTTCAGTGTTGTTCACAGTAGATACATTATCTATAACATGGATATTGAATATTTCAATGTTTAACACACAGTGCATACATTATCTACAGTAATATGGGTATCAAATATTTCAATGTTGAAAATACATTAAATACATAGAACAAACTTTACATACATTTTCTATAGTAATATAGATATTAAATATTGGATATTAAATATTGTAGCGTTGAACACACATTGCATACATTATCTATAACATATGGACATCAAATATTTCAAGGCTGTTTAGTCAGTAAATAGTAATATGGATATCATGGATATATGGATTTTCAATAGTAACAGTAACGGTAGATTTGCTATCAATAATAATATGGATAATGGATAGTTCAATATCAAACAGTTACGATGTTCTCTGAAGTAATTTCCCATTTTACCAAAAGTTAGGTATGAATAGCGATGTAATCGAATGTAGACAATATCTATGGATAATATAATTAAAATTTACCTATAATATCACATATTTCAAAGTTTGTCAAATAATACCGACTCTGACTTTGGTTGTAGTTAAAAATACATATATAATATTTCAGTCCTGTTCAGAGTAAATCAAGGCACAACATATTGTAGCTAAATAAACCCTTAGTAATACATATAGTGCTATGGATTACAAAATAGTTCAATTTTATTTATATAATAAATACATTATCTATAGTAATATGGGTATCAGAATATTGCAATGTTCTTCAAACAGTAGATACATTATCTATAACATGGATATTGAATATTTCAATGTTGAACACACGGTGCATACATTTTCTACAGTAATATGGGTATTAAATATTTCAATGTTAAACACACAGTGAATACTTTATAATATAGGGATATTAAATACTTCAGTTTTGAATACATAGTGAATATATCTACAATAATAGGTATTTCAATGTCGAATATATAGTAAATTCATTATCTAGAGAAATGGGGTTTAACGTCCACTCGACACAAACTAGGTCATTTCGGAACTAACACATGGTTCAATTTTATTTATATAATTCGCTTGCGCGTAGGGGTCTTTAGCAGTGGGAGGAAACCAGAGGACCCGGAGAAAACCCACAAGGTTGGACAGGCGACACGTACAACCGGGGAATATTTATCTACAGTAATATTGATATTAAATATTTCAAAGTTGTTTACACAGAAAAGACATTATCTATAGTAATAGGGATATCAAGTAGTAAAGACATTATCTATAGTAGTAGGGATACCAAGTAGTAAAGACAGTGTCTATAGTAATAGGGATATCAAGTAGCTGAACGTTTTTTAAAACTCTAAGTACATTATAATCTATAGTAAAATGGATATCAAATATTTCAATGTTAAATATACAGTAAATGCATTATCTATAGTAATATGGATATCAATTATTGCAAAGTTAATTAAACATTAGATGCATTATCTATAGTTATATGGTTATCAAATATTTCAAAGTTGTTTGAGCTGATTGTACATTATCTATATTAATATGGGATTCAAATATTTCAATGTTGTACACACATAATTTGAGTACACCAATTATATGTTATAATACTATAATAATGTGGATATAGTGATATGAATATCTAATATTTCAGCGTTATTTGAACAGTAAGTAGATTTTCTGTAGTAATGTGGTAACAAATTTTCAGTGTTATACATACAGTAGATACATTGACTGTATTATCTAGATATCAAACATTTCAATGTTGAATACACAGTAAGTACATTTTCAATGTTAATCTTTCAATATACATGTAGAACATACAATAATAACATTAGTTATAATAAGGCTATACAATAATAACATTTGTTATAATAATATGTGTATCAGATATTTCAATGTTGTTAAACAGTAGATACATTGTCTATAGCCATATGCACATCAAACATTTCAATGTCGTTCCAACACGAAATACATTGAGTATAGCAATATAGTTATCAATTTTTTTTCAATATACAGTTAACACCTTATCGATAGTAATATTGATATGGAAATGTTTTCATATTGTTTGAGTCGAGAATACATGATCCATAATGTTATGGATATATAAATATTTCAATAGTGTTCAGCACAAACTACATTATCCATAGTAAAATAAATATCAAGTGTTTCAATGCTGTACACACAGCAGATGTATGATCCATGTTATGGATATCAAATATGGATATCAAGTTTTTCAGTAGATACATTTTTATAGCAAAGGTAAGTATGCATATAGATGTCTAGTATTTAACTATGGACTTTGTTTACTTTAATTATTTGTTAGTTTCAATATTTGTATTTCATAATAATCAACAATAAAGACAATGTTAGTAGATAAGGTTGGTATCCATGTGTGGATTAAGTAATACATGATAATAGTTATTTAGTAGTCAAAGGTAGGTATGAGTATCAATTATTTTATGATAGTCAACAATAAAGGCACTGTTTGTTTTAATTTAGTAGGTAAGTATACTTTTGATTGGAGATTAATACTGGTTAATAATCATATCTATGAATTTGACATTTAATTTCACATCTGACATATCAAAGTTGTTGAACAACATGGAAATTATCCATGTCAGATAGAGACAGGTACGAGTTTGATATCAAGTATTTCGATATTGCAGAAACAGTAATGACAAGACTATCAAAGGAATAAAGGTAGGTAGATTATGGTATTAAATAATTCATTGATTTTCAAATAATAAAAACACTGTCTGTCTGCTAAATAAATGTAGAATTTAGATGTCAGATTTTTCATCGTTGCCTAAACCTAGATAAAAACTATGGTAGATAAGCTAGGTAATAAATATTAATAAAGTTACATAACAAATATTCTAATATGCTGGTTAGAATGTTTCTGTGGATATGCTATTCGGGAACGGGCGTTATGGATTCACCACAATACTTTATTATGTTTTCTTCCCTGGGGTTGTAGCCTGGGATGTCTAAGGGAGTTAAAATTCTTTTGACCATGCCAAATTCGTCTTCTGAGACAGGATTAAGTCTTACATATACCTTACCATCTCTGGTCCAACACTGACTAATGGATTTAGATTTATAGGCCTTTCTTGTAAGACTATAGATATATGATCTATATTTTGTCAGATCTTCATTAATGTAGACTTTTTCTGGTAGGTTCTTGTGTTGCTTCATGTCACTAAAAATCTTTCTCTTACTTTTGTAGCTGTTAAATCTGAGAATTATCTGTCTTGGTCCTCTCCCTGGTTTACCAACTCTATGGCAGTTCTCTATATCACCGGAAACAATATTAGGGCATACAATCTGCAAAACATCAAGTGTCTTCTTTTCAATATTTTCTTTATTTTGTTCTTCGACTCCATTTATTCTGATACAATTCTTTCTGCTATACTGTTCCAGCTCATCTGTTCTCATTTGTATTTTATTGTTCAGGTAGTTTGTAACTCTAGCTAGCTCTATCTTTAAACAGTTCACTTCTTCTTTCAGTGGAGTTACAAATTTTTCAAGACTGTCATTTACTATCTCACCTATCATTTGTCTTAATAAGTTTTGAACAGGAGCCTGTCTGAAAGAGTCTGCTACCTTCAAAGCAATTGTACTTACAGTGTCTGCTAATAGTGTTTGGTCAATGTCTTTGACTGCCTCAGGGAAGTGTAACAGGTCCTCAAAATTGTCTTCTTGTTCTGTAATGCACTTTGAATCAAATAATTCACTAGCAGTGGGGGGTGATGGTACTGAAGGGTAACTTGCTTTTAATAGCATTGATTTTATGTTCTTTTGGACCACTCTCTGTTTCTTTAGTGTTTCATTTTTGTTTGCAGCCATTAGAATGTCTTGTTGCATCTCTATTGGTGATCTTGTAGGGGGTCTTTTTCTGGTAGATACTGGCGATTCCATCATAGTTTAGTTTATACCGATCACTAGATAAATTCAGTCAAATAAGAGATGTCGTTGACTATATCTGTAGTCGTATGAGGCAGGAACAACAATATGGCCCCCTTAGCGATATGTAAACAAATACATGTGATCGTCTTGTACTTGGAAAATAGCAATCCAGATTATAATTACATATCAAAGGCACATTATCAGTGATCTAAAGATTATTTACCATCTGTCTGTACACACGTTAGTCTTAAAATATCGTTAAAACCACTGTTTTTCATTTATTTTCCTCTGAGCTCCAAAGTTTATTCGATTTTGTTAAAACTTGAAATGTAAGTATATAACCCAAAGATCTCGGTTCCTTTTGATATTTGCGCATATCGAATTGTAATTTTCTGAATTATGGCCCTTGATTGTAGGAAAAATCACTTCCTTTTTAGCTTGTTCTCTATCCATCTCTCGAAAATGTGGGCGTATCCTGCCTGGCAGCCGCTGGTTAACTCTGGGATTGTACCAGCTTCTTGGACTATTGGGAGCATGTGTGCCTGTATATAAAAAGAAAGGTGACCCCGGCTTACCTGAAAACTATAGACCCATAACGATCCTCAGCTGTCTTGGAAAATTTTTTACTTCCACTATAAATAATAGATTAAAAAAATTTCTAGACGAACACAATATACTGAACGAAACACAGGCTGGGTTTAGAAAAGATTACTCCGTAACAGATCACTTATTTGCATTGTATGCAATTATATCTTATTTAAGGTGTTTTTTGTACATTTATAGATTTTAGTAAAGCTTTTGATCAGGTATGGAGAATAGGTCTCTGTTATAAAGTTTTGATTTCTGGTATTATTGGTAAATGTTTTAATGTTATTTATAACATGTATCAAGACATAACGTTCTCTGTGAAATATAAAAACAAAATATCTGAACCCTTTCCCTGTAAGACAGGAGTTCTACAGGGTGAAAATCTCTCCACACTTTTATTAGGGTTTCACACTGCGTAGCTTGTGTGAAACACTATTGTTTTTATTCGGATTATTATTAAGTTTTCACATTGCGTAGCTTGTGTGGAAGAAGCGTTAACCATTTGGTCCCCCCACCTTTCCTTAAAATATGTAACTGGCACTCCCACACCTGCTTAGGTAGAAAATGGCATCAAAGTGGTGCACAATACCAGAAATAGATAATCAATTTAGAAAATTTTAACAAGTGTGGTATGAAAGATTTTTGCTCGGACAGCAGCGCTATAGGGAACTTCCAATTGTTTTGGGTTGTGTTACGTGCAAGCAAATGTGTACATAGGACCTAGGTTTCTCACCCCCTCTGACTATATGTTGTCCTTTGTCAGGACATATGGGGAGTGACTATTGGACCTAGAGATTAGCGAGTTGTGGTCTAGGTTGTGCATCCAAATGTAAAAGACTTGAAATGATATAAATAGTCCAAAAAGAGCCTCAAACTTTGAAAAAAAAAAATCGTTGAATTACTGAAAATGCTCTTCTATTTTTCTTTTTATTCAAAATTGCTCGATGGATGTTTCTGAATCTTCTGGTACAGGAAGTTAACTGCCAACGCCATGTTTTAAAATTATCCCGAAATTGATACGTAAACCGGAAGATATCCGATATTTTGAAAAAATGCATAAAAATGAAGATTATTGCCAAAAACGCGATTTCTCCGTTGGATATTACTAGATCAAAAGGTCTAAAGTATCGTTCGATAGCCCAGTGAATGGAATTTCGTATGCTTTCTTCGGGTCTGTTGCCTGAAATCCGATTCAGTACTGCCATGCAGGTCTAGTTAGGCTTTCGGTCTGAAAGCCTATTGTTTTTACTAAAATTATTAATCTGAAAGCCTATTGAGATTACTAAAATTATTATTATTTTTCCGCCCGGGAGCCTATTTCTCAGTGTCTGTAACAGATAGCGATCTGGGACCTAATTTTCTATTGGGAAACCATGTGGTGCCTACTTGATCGACTACTTTTGAAACTTCTGCGCAGACCGGAAGTGGTCTAATTTGATACGGTGCCCAAAAATCAGACATTACTGGAAACCCTGAGTCTATTCCGGAACAATAGCAGTTGAATATTTCGAAACTTTGTCGTTGACTTATATCGTTCGAAAATTGCAAACATGTCGTTTACGAGACAATTTTTTTTAATTTTCAAAATATTCAACTTTGACCTACATTTTTGGATACCTGATGTCGATCCGATTTCAGTAATATAAGTTCCATTCAGAGTTATCGCCCTTTTTTTCGATTTTTTTTTCGAATTTTGTGTCCATTTGTAAGCTTCAGTTTGTTTTTACGGCCAAATGGTGGTTTCTGAAACTTCTGGAACATAAATACCCAATTTATACGGATACAATGATCAGGAAGCAAAATCTAACGGATGCAGCTTCGCGCAAGCGCAACAAAGAATTAAAAACCGGGCATCTAAAGCTATATACCTCTTGTATTCGAGGGTCCATAATCGCAATCTGCCCATTGACTGTCAACTTAAACTTTTTGATCATACTATACTTCCGATATTACTGTACGGTTTTCAAATATGGGGATTTGGGGAAGTATCCGCCATAGAAACTATCCTTAACCAGTTTTTAAGAAATATATTGAAAGTAGAAAAAAAATACTCCTCTGTGTATGTTAAATGGTGAAACTGGGAGATACCCTTTAAGTATTTATTTTAAGCAAAGAATGGTTAGATTTTGAATTAAAATGATAAGTGGTAAAACTAGCAAATATTCTTTGTTATTATATAAATCTCTGTTAAAAATAGTCTTGACGAATGTGGATATAGTTATGTATGGAACTCACAACAGGCGGCGAAATCCAGGTGAACTGAAATAGGAATTGTTTAAAGACTAAAAGATCAGTATTTTTAGTTAATTATAGAATTTATAAGACGGAATTTCAATTAGAACCGTATCTTATTCATTGCGGAATAATTATAAATATACTTTTATAAGATGTAGAACATGTAACCATAAACTCGCTGTCGAGGTCGGGAGATGGATGAATGTAGATTTTGAACAAAGAAATTGCCCTTTATGTAAAGTAAATACAGTCGGCGATGAATATTACTACCTATTCAATTGTACTTATTTTATTAAAGAACGTGTTTATTCCTTAATTGCCTATATACAGAGGACGTTCGTATTCATTAACGCCTGATCGATTTCTTAATCCTTTAATTAAATAAAACAATTTGCTGGAATAATTTATTTCGTAATTTAATTTAATTTGAGATCCAATTTAGAATTTGTTTTATAATGTCATAAAAACAGTCGATGTAGCCATATCCCTAACCCTAACCCTAACCCTAGGTGTGAAATTGTTATCAACGCGCTACGAAAATCTATGAATCCGATAGAAATAATTTAACGTGGCTTTTAAGAAGTGAAATGGTTTCAAGTAATAATCATATAAATTGAGAGCATTGATAATTAGGTGTAGCTATTCCTAAATTTAATGTTCATGTATCAATAAGGCTACCAGATGGATGCTCCATCCATACCGCAGAATTAAAGGCAATATCCACAGCTCTTGAGTGGCTTATGTCATCCACCATTCAAAGAGCAGTCATTGTGTCAGACTCCCTTAGCAGCATAAAGTCAATAATACATGAAACAACAACATCTAGATCAGAAATTGTTCAGAATATTCGAGCGAGTGTTTGTTCCCTCCGAAAGAAAAATAAAACCGTAGAATTTACATGGATACCATCCCATGTTGGCATAGTAGGCAATGAGTCTGCAGACAATCTTGCTCGCAAAGGATCCAGTCTCTGCCAGACCGAAGACTTAAAATAAAGCGTTCATGAATTTAACAGCATTGTTAAAACTAAGATTAAATCAGAATGGAAAACTGAGTTGGCCAGAGCAAATACTTTCACATTCAAATTAAATAACGATATGGTTGTGAAAGCTGAAGTCAATTACCCATCTCGCAAAATTTGTAGCTTAATCACAAGACTGAGAACTAAAGATTTAATTACCGACCATAAATTTAACCCAGTGAAGTGAGAATGCGGCCATAATTTGACCGCTAATCATGTCACCATTGGAAGAGAAAAGACTCCCTGTACGAAGATGCCAAACTTCAATATACAATATACCCTCCAAAATGTACCCGCCCCCCCCTCCCTCGGAATGTGTCATATAAAATTTATGAAGCTATCTCAAATTTCATAGCAGAATCGGGAATTAACTTTTAAGTTAGTTGCGTTAAAAGAGCACTAGTCAAAGAAAGATAACTGGTTGTGTAGACCACGTTGGCCCCTAAGCCACCTGGATGCTTTAATAATATCAGAATAAATTAACGTTAAGATAGGAAACTACATATCTAGTTACAAAGGAAGGAACTATTGTTGTAGGACATATGGCGGTTCAGCCTACTGCGTGATTTAATATATTAATATACTAGGGAAAAATAATGATAAAATAAAAAAAATAGGGACCTACACAACCATTATTAACAACGACAGTACATATCAATCAATTTAATTTCATTTATGCGTAACTATTAAAGGCCATGTATTATTTCTATCCATGTTTTAATTTGTTTTAATTTCCTTGTTCTGTGTTGCTGCTGGCTCTTCTTTTCAGGTAACGTTTATCTGGGGAGAGCCATACGCAAGAAAACCCCTAATGGAATGCCTTTAACTTTTAATTGATGACGTTGTGAACCGTATTATAGGACTTTTAACTAACTTTTAACCATGTGGAACTTACTGGACGAACAGTTTTTAATTTTTAATATCTAAATAATCCACGGGTCCAGCTATGTGGTTTTTACAGTGAGCACTTCGCTTTTCCACGTTACTCAAGCGGATTCTTTTTCCCCATGGTTTTTTTTTCTATCCGCACTGATTGCGCCAAACATCAATCAGCTGGACCTCCTGTTGTAACATATTTTTATTATGACAAAGAGAGAAGATGACCCGCCCTCTCTTCTCGCGATAGTGATTTTATAAGTGTGCTTTAAATTGACCTTTTGAGTCCCTCTACCACCCACCGTGTGCAGTCCAAACGATTCAAGAAACATTTCCGTCAGAAGAGTATTTTGGTTCTAATTTCCCCGAGTAAAAGAGTACAGGAGTATACAAGGACTTTTTATTTTGTGTGTTAACCAATTTTAAGGAGACTTTTGGTATACATGGACGTTTGTATTGTATTTGTTTACCAATTTTCAACCCATTAAGTGTAAATAATTTAATTAAATCAACCTGTCCATAATATCACATCTAATGTATTGGAAGTTTAATCTTTAAGAGTCATTCCACGAGAAAACCTTGCAGAAGGTGGGAAGATGGGGGTCGGCAGATCAAGTTCATCTCGGGGGGATTTTATGGACTCCTCAAGACTACTTCACAGCCAGGAGGGCCGATCTTAAAATTTCATCGTTATTGAGAAACAGCCTCTGGGTGATTTTTGACCAATTTTGCCATTTTTCAGGTCATTTTTGGTCAATTTTCAGCCACCTACTGTAGCAAGTCTAGGGTTTGGATGGAGATGGTTGTGATTGGTGATGTAAGTGGGGGGCCTTCCTGTGCCCCAGTGTGAAGACCATAAAGTCGCATCTATTCTCTGGGAGTAATGATCAGCAAAATTGTAACATATAGCTACTACAACCGAAAACATACACCTGCGGAAATTAGCTCTATTTTCTATGATGCGGGGGTAGATCAAAATATCGAAATGGTTTTATGCACAGCTCGACATACTCTATCGATATAAAAAATAAAATCTCTGTCGCCTCTCTTCAATCAATGCGAAATAATAAGTCAAAGTTGATGAATTTTCCCTATTGTAATCTCTCATTCTCTATGAAATGGCCAACTACTTTCATTCAGGGTAAGCCAGCTTTCTCCGTTTCTTCACCAAATCATTCGCCAGCGCTCGCAGGTAGCAGTCTGAAACCCGCTCGAACAAAACTAGTCTCTTTGATGATGATTGGTATCCAATCCATGATGGCCGCGCCCGAGACCGCAGAAAATTGTGTTTTTTCTTCATTTTTGGCCATAGAATGTGGTACATATCCTAGATATGAGCAATGAAATGACTTAATAGATTGAAAGAGTGTACTACGGACATTAAGGCCCGTCCTTTAGCACATTACATAGCAATAAGTGAATTGAGAACCGAATGGAAGCTGATTACTTGACGAAGTGGGATTTTTGATCTTGATAAGTCGATTCTAGATGGAAAGGTGATATATGCGGCCCATCGCTACCGCCTGGGTCTCAAATGGAATATTCCAAAAGGATGAAAACACTATGCTGTCCACAATGAGGAAATGGGCTGTCAAAAGAGC
Organism: Patella vulgata; assembly: GCF_932274485.2. Taxonomy (NCBI): domain Eukaryota; kingdom Metazoa; phylum Mollusca; class Gastropoda; family Patellidae; genus Patella; species Patella vulgata. The sequence continues at coordinate 34,085,467 of NC_065882.2, forward strand.
CAATTTGCTACACCACCGCAGGTTAGTTCTTCAAATAAATGATATGACGTAGGGTAAAAAATTAAACTTCATCATAGGATCATTTTCAGAGCCCAAAATAAATCTTGCCATGCCCTTTAAAACTAAATTTGTATATGAAGGACATTTCTATCAGGGGCCACCTCTCTAAATATTGTTGATATCAACCCCAACGTATATGGGGCATTGAAAATTTTCTTGCATCCAGTCTCCGAATGATGGACTGGCTGGTAAAAGGGACCCCTGCAAATACTTAGAAAATTATTTTATGTGGATTGGTTGTTTTAGGTTACTGTTAGAACTGATGACATCCCTCCCACTGCTACATCACCTGTAGCTACTGGTAATGCTGCTTACGTCCATCATCAATCTACTGCTACTACATCATCTGAAGCTATGGGTATTGGAACTGCCACAATGCCCCTTCCTTCTGTAACAGCTATTGGTAGTGACACCAGTAACAGTAATGACTTAGAACTACCAATAATAGGCCTAGATCAGGTAATGGTAGTCATTACTGTCACTGGTGTCACTACCAATAGCTAACCAAGTCATGAAACCAAAAATATCACTTAAGAGCGACAAAAGTTGAACAAACCTTGCTTAAGACTCGTTCAAAGGTGACAAAGGTCACTAATCAATGACCATAATTAAAATTTAATGTCCATAACTGAAACAAAGCCTAAAAGCTAGCTAACTAAGTCAGGAAACCAAAAATATCACTTAAGAGCGACAAAAGTTGAACAAACCTTGCTTAAAAGTGGTTCAAAGGTGACAAGGGTCAAATTTTAGGTCACATAACGACGTTTGAGTGTATTTGATTAAATTGTCTTGTCCGGGATTATTTTTCTTTCTAACACCATTTCTATGGGTTTCACTGCACAAAATGACTGCTTAAGAGTATGAAATGCTGTACTAATGCTACTTAAGAGCTAATTAATTAGCACTAATTTGTGACCATAATTAAAATTTAGAGTCCATAGCTGAAACAAAGCCTAAAAGCTAGCTAACCAAGTCAGGAAGCCAACAATATCACTTAAGAGCGACAAAAGTTGAACAAACTTGGCGTAAGAATGGCGACAAAGGTCATATTTTGGGCCACATTATGACCAATCAATCAATCAAATTGCTTATCTCTGCTGATCCTAAACATAAAATGCGCATTTTCGAACTCCATCAAGACATTCACATAACCAACACCTGCACCAAGTTTAAAAATTCTACCTCAATTAGAAGAAGAGTTATTGTGTCCCAAATCGCTTGATGAACAGACAGACGAACAAGCCCATTTTAATAGTTCTCTGCTTTCTTCGAAAGGCGGATGACAATAATGTTGATGTCAGCAATAATTATGCACTTGAAAGTATGGCAAAGTTATCAGTACAACAAGGAATTTTAAAATTGAAGGAGACTAAACTTCCTTTTAGGCATTATTCGATTTAACAGCCATTTTAAATTACTTTCGAGGTGTGTGCTTGTTAAAATTAAAGTATTTATTTATTGTGGACTTATCAGTTAGTTTGCGAACAAATTTTCTTATCAACCCCTTTTATTTAACAGAACACAGTTTTTATGGGAAACAATCACAGGTTACTATATAGCCTACATCAAGCTTGACAGTACTTGATCCATATTTACAATCGTTAACAATATAATATTATTACGAACAGATAAAAAGCATACAGTTAATGAGGAGACAGAAATGTATGGAACCAGTGGCGGCGCCAAGGGGGGCATTTGCCCCCACCCCTAAATCTGGTCTGCCCTCTGTTTGCCGCCCCCCCCCCCCCCCAATAATTTTAGAAAATAAAAAAAATGTATTTGTGATACGTTTCGGTAATACTTTCTACAGTGTTTAAATCCCACATCCCCACTCAGTCATAGACTTGCATGTTGTAGAGTCTGAGTGATTCCTGACCAAGTCCATCCTGCTGTAAACCTGCTGTAAACCTACTATAAACAATAACACGTGAATCACATGGGAAGTGCTTTTTACGATCTTCAAAGTTTTTGGGTATATGTTAATGCGGCGAGAATATACATTCACTTGACAGACTCACTCCGTTCGTTTGACACCACCCTCTCTATTCGAATAAGCTGGTGATTTGGCGACGAACAGTATCTGGTCAGCTCTATTTATCTCGACAACCAGTGTCTGAAATGTTGCCAGGCTGCATTTCCGGCAGTCTATGGCACAAAATATCGCGACGAAAATATTCATTCACCTTGAGTAACTCACTCCGTCCGTTTTACACTTTCCTGTCTGGTCGGATAAACTAGTGATTTGGCGACAGGCGGTATCTGGTAAGAAATATTCAATGCCTGAAATACTGCCAGACTGCATTTCCGACAGTCAATTTTTCAAAATTTTCGGGGGCTTTGTTGAGGTTCGCAAGTTCGTTCATTTGACACTTTATGTTTTGACTTTCTTAGAAAATTTGAAATTCTCGCTTTAAGAAGCATCTCTGGTGTTGAAATCGCCCAAAACAGCATCGCATTCCGAAATCCGTGCTTCACTCCACAGTAAATCTAATTTACAATTGGAAATATTTAGGAGCGATTATCCATAATAGAATGAAAATGATGAAACAAGACTATTAGCCAACAAGAGTATCGGATGTCTGTATGAATGTACATGTATTACTTGTGTGTAAATGTATGTGTTTTCTATGTTATATGTATTATACGTGTTGTCCTAAATAGACTGGACGTTTTGATGCAATTAACATCTTATCTTATCTAGCACAAACATCTTGTAAGTATAAGCCGGTCTTGATAGCATTATACGGAAAATAACCTTCCGATTTCGAGTTTTTTTCCGTAAAGATCCATGTAAAGGAGAACACATAAATGTTTCGAATCATATATGGACTAATTCATAATTCTGCATTTTTTTAAAACAAGAGAGTTATCCAGTTCTATACTTCCATTCTCAATATTTAGAGTGATTCGTTGCATAGTTTTTCCGCGTCTCTTTAGGGCAAGCAGAGTTAAGCAATTTGATGGGTTGATTGGTTAATTGGTCATAATGTGGCCCAAAATATGACCTCTGTCACCAGTCTTACGCCAAGTTTGTTCAACTTTTTTTGCTCTTAAGTCATATTGTTGGCTTCCTGACTTGGTTAGCTAGCTTTTAGGCTTTGTTTCAGCTATGGACTCTAAATTTTAATTATGGTCACAAATTAGTGCTAATTAATTAGCTCTTAAGTAGCGTTAGTACAGAATTTCATGCTCTTAAGCAGTCATTTTGTGCAGTGAAACTCATAGATATGGTGTTAGAAAGAAAAATAATCCCGGACAAGACAATTTAATCAAATACACTCAAACGTCGTTATGTGACCTAAAATTTTACCTTTGACCCTTGTCACCTTTGAACCACTCTTAAGCAAGGTTTGTTCAACTTTTGTCGCTCTTAAGTGATATTTTGGGTTTCCTGACTTGGTTAGCTAGCTTTTAGGCTTTGTTTCAGTTATGGACACTAAATTTTAATTATGGCCATTGATTAGTGACCTTTGACCTTTGTCACCTTTGAACGAGTCTTAAGCAAGGTTTGTTCAACTTTTGTCGCTCTTAAGTGATATTTTTGGTTTCATGACTTGGTTAGCTAGCTTTCAGGCTTTGTTTCAGTTATGGACTCTAAATATTAATTACGGTCACTAATTAGTGCTAATTAATTAAGCTCTTAAGAAGCATTAGCACAACATTGTATGCTCTTAAGTCATGCATTCTGTTTCTTAGTGTTAAGTGTGAAACGCTTGCAAAAAAATTGTAGATGGACATTGAATTTTAACTCCCATTAAATATGGGAGGGTTAGGGGGAGCGCTCCCAGGTATATGCACAGGTTACAAAACTTAAGACTTGGCTTTCCAAAATGATCTAGGGGTAAAATATGTATTGTAGACCTCAAACCTTTTGGACTTCGTACGAAGTGATTCTCTTGGTCATATCTGGGATATGTACCACATTTAATGGCCAAACATGAAGAAAAACCGCAATTTTGTGCGCTTTTGGTCACGGCCATCTTGGATTGGATACCAAGCCTCATCAAAGAGACTATTTTTGCTCGAGGGGGTTTCAAGCTGAAGAAACGGAGAGAGCTGGCTTACCCTGAATGCAAGTAGTTGGCCATTTAATAGAGAATGAGAGATTTACAATAGGGAAAATTCACCAACTTTGACTTATGATTTCGCAGGTGTATATTTTCTGTTTTATTCACCATATCTTACAATTGTGCTATTTCATGGTCTTCACACTGGGGCACAGGAAGACCCCCACTAACATCACCAATCACCACCATTTTCATCCAAACCCCAGACTCGCCACAATAGGTGGCTGAAAATTGACCAAAAATGACCTGAAAAATGGCAAAATTGGCCAAAAATCAGCCAGAGCCTGTTTCTCAATAACGGTGAAATTTTGAAATCGGCCCTTCTGGCTGTGAAGTAGTCAGGAGGAGTCCATAAAATGCCCCAGAGATGAACTCGATCTGCCGACCCTCCATCTTCCCGATTCTGCACGATTTTGCATGGTTTTCTCATGGAATGACGCTTACTAAACAACAACAGCGACATAATTTCGACAAAGTGAGAAAATGACCCGTCCTCACGACAGCAATTTTAAAACTGTGTTTTAAAGTGACTTTTTTAGTCCCTCTACCACCGTGTGCAATCCCAACGATTTAAGATACATTTCCTCGGTTGTTCTTTCTATTTACATAATGGACAGTCTTCGGCCATTATCCATCACTTAAACGCATTTCATTATCAGTTTTATTGTGTATGACTCTTCCCAGATAAACATTACCGTTGCGAGCCAGATTGTCTGCAGACTCATTGCCTACTATGCCAACATGGGATGGTATCCATGTAAATTCTATGGTTTTATTATACGCCCACATTGAAATGTGGTCGTATATTGTCGTCGCCCCCGTCCGGATTGTGGACGCTCTAGAGGCTAAAGTTAATATCCGATTGACTCTACATTTATACATAGTGTTTAAGGTCATGAGACGAAGTTAATATCCGATTGACTTTAAATTTATGCACAGTGTTTAAGGCCATGAGACGAAGAAGCCTATTGGTTTTCGGCTATTTCTGATAATTAATGCCAGAGTTATGGCCCTTGATCACTTCAAAATATCCAATAAAACATTTGACACATTGCATTTGGCGTTTTACATTTAACTTTGGCCTTAGACGTAATTTGACTTTATCATTCCCGGTATTAAGACTTTGTACATTGTACTTTTTACACGTAATCAATAGAAAATACATTTTAGCAGAGCATTTGATATTGACAGCGATACCCCTCCATAGAGACGAACAAGTATATTGATTTTCAATGGATTTTGATAACTTGAACGGCCAAATTCATGATATTAAATGTGTATACTAAACGTTGGCATGCAACAGAACTAAAAGCCAAACGAATTCTAATGATTTTCTGATAATTACTTATTGAGTTGTTACTCTTAATCAGATTTCAGTGTTTTATAAATGTTTCATTACCGACAATATACACGGACGTTTTTATTTGGTGTTTTTACCAATTTTCAACCCATTAAGTGTAAATAATTTAATTAAATCGACCTGTCCATAATATCATATTATTATATGAACGCTCTAACGCCAAAAGTTATGATCCGATAGTTTTAAAATTAATATATGTTGTTCACATTGGTGAGATAAAGAAGCCTATTGAATTTCAGCAATTTCCGTTTATTACGTCTAGAGTTATGGCCTTTGTTTCACTTTATTGAACCTTGTGAACGCTCTAACGTCAAAATTTATTATTCGATCTTTCTGAAAATTACATGCATTTTTTAAATAGTGAAATGAAGAAGCCTATTGAATTTCAACAATTTCCCTTTCTTACGTCTAGTGTTATGGCCCTTGTTTCACTTTATTGAACATTGTGAACGCTCCAATGCCAAAAGTTATCACCCGATCTTTGTGAAATTTATATGCATTATTTAAATTAGTGAGACGAAGAAGCCTATTGAATTTCGGCAATTTCCGTTTATTGCGTCTAGAGTTATGTCCCTTGTTTCACTTTATTGAACCTTGTGAACGCTCTAACGTCAAATGTTATCATTCGATCTTTCTGAAAATTATATGCATTATTTAAATTAGTGAGTCGAAGTAGCCTATTGAATTTCAGCAATTTCCGTTTATTACGTCTAGAGTAATGGCCCTTGTTTCACTTTATTGAACCTTGTGAACGCTGCAACGCGAAAAATTATCATCCGATCTTTCTGAAATTTAAATGCATTATTTAAATTAGTGAAACGAAGAAGCCCATTGAATTTCAGCAATTTCTATAAACTACTTCCAAAGTTTCACTTTGTTGAACCTTGTGAACGCTCTAACGTCAAATGTTATCATTCGATCTTTCTGAAATTTATATGCATTATTTAAAATAGTGAAACCACAAAGCCTATTGAATTTCGACAATTTACAATAATTACTTCTAGAGTTATGGCCCTTGTTTCATTTTGTTCAACCTTGTCAATGCTCGATTGATGAAAGTTATCATCCAATATGTATGAAATTTATATGCATCTTAATTTCAGCAGTTTTCATCAATTATTTCTAGAGTTATGGCCCTTGTTTTACTTTGTGAACCCTGTGAATGTTTGAATGGCAAAAGTAATCATCCGATCTGTATAAAATTTATGTGCATTATTTAAATTAGTAAAACGAAAAAGCTTGTCAAATGTCAACAATTTCTGTAAACTACTTCCAAAGTTGAGGCCCTTGTTTCAGTTTGTAAAACCTTGTGAAGCCACAAACGACAAAAATTATGATCTGAATTGTATGGAACGTCTTGTAAAGGCCCCCAATTACCTAAAAAGGAATAAATAAGCGACAACCCTTGTCGACCGTCGGACGATTTAGCTGCTGTGGGCGTATGTTTCGTTGCCTGGCAACCTATCTTTGAAAAACAATGACTATAGTAATGACTATAGTCCCAAGTTTCTTTAAAAACAGCGCATTTGAAGGCGTGCAGCCGAGGTCAAATGAAAGTATGAAAATGCCGAGGTAGGCGACAAAATGAAATGGGGTATAACGTCCTACTGCTCCGACTGGGCTAAGTCCTCCCACTACTAAAGACCCCTACGTGCCAGCGAATTATTGAAATAAAATTGAACCATATGTTAGTCCCGAAATGACCTAGTTGTTTGTGTCGAGTGGACGTTAACCCCCATTTCTCTCTCGCTCCCCCTTGACAGACCCTCTGTCCTACATCAATGACTAGTGTTATCCATGCCGGAAATTCCCGATGAACTTCCTCGGCCAACACAAATTTACAAAATTGAAAACAAATTTACAAAATTAAAAATTAGTCAACAAAATTAAAAAATATTCTACAAAATTAAAAAATTATTTTGCAAAATTAAAAAATTATGCTACAAAATTAAAAATTATGCTACAAAATTAAAAATTATGCTACAAAATTAAAAATATGCTACAAAATTAAAAACTATGCTACAAAATTAAAAATTATGCTACAAAATTAAAAATTATGCTACAAAATTAAAAATTATGCTACATAATTTAAAAATAACCGTGAACAATAAGGATACTTCTTTTAAAAACTGAGCCTTTGTCAGCATGTGTATGACATATTAAATTCTGGAGATAAATCTTGAATCGGGTTTTAACAGCCCTGTCGATTTTCTCTGATATCCGTTCATCTCTTGCAAAATGTGTGTGTACCTAGCATGGCAACCGCTTGTTGACCAAGAAATTATACACCGAATATTTTTTAGATAGTATGTAGTTGTTATTCCTTTAATTGTGGTAGCTGTTATAGTGTTAAAGTAAATCATATCCAGATTTATAAAGTTGTTTCTGTTTTCATGGAAATAACCATCAAGGTTACAATTTCTGTGTAATGTGTGTGCATAAGATAATCAATTTCAAAACATTTTATTTCCAGGTAAAGAAAAAAAGAATCTACCCGAAGGCGCCTTTCTTTTACTCCAATTACACGATGAGTTAATATATGAGGTTTCTGGTGCAGAAATTGAAAACGTTGTCAAAGTAATCAAACAACAAATGGAAAATGCTATGAAACTTTCAGTTCTACTTTCAGTGAAAATGAAGATGGGTAAAAGTTGGGGTAGTCTGGAATAGATTATTTGTTGTATTAATTGTTAAATTAAACTTTCAGTAATGATTAAGATGTTTGGATTGATGTGATGGTCTATATATGATTCAATTCTTCTATTTGATGACGTCTGGAGTTGAAACATGGTTGAATAATGTTTTTGTAAAAGTTTCTAAATATATACCAGTCAATCTAGCACACATACCGAGTAACATTACAAATACCGGGCATCCCAACTGATCTTGAATTGTGGACGCTCTGGAGACTAAAGTTGATATCCGATTGACTTCAAATTCATACACATTGGTTAAGGTTATGTGATGTTGATGACCTTGAAACAACTGGTGGACGCTCCAGGGACAAAAATTATCATCCGATTGATTATGCACAGTATTTAAGGCCATGGGACAACGAAGCCTAATGATTTCCAAGGGTTTCTAATGAATACTGCCCTTGATTTACAACAGCTGAATTCATGACTTTTGTATACTAAACGTTAGCATGCGGCAGAACTAGACGCCAAACAAATTGTAACGATTTCTGATAATAATCTAATGGGTTGTTACTCTTAAAGGGGCATTAGGTAAGATTAGATAATGAACTGACAGTTCTCGCTATAATAGTTAAAAAATAGATAATAAAAACAAAATATGCTGAAAAGTTCAGGAAAATTGGTTCACTCTGAACCGAGATATTAGCGATTCAATTTTAGGCTAGTTTCGATCGTCATTTCTACCGTTGGTACTAGAGGGACTCTATCCGAACTACATGATACATCATGGTTTAGAGACTCTATCCGAACTACAGGGTTCATCATGATTTAGATATCCTCTACCCCCGGTCTGTCCCTGGTAGTTTCAAGGCCGATAATCAAGGCCTGTTATTCATTTCACGACAGGCTCTTGTGATTGCCACAGTAGTACAGTTTTTCACAAGGGGAACGAGGGTCCCTGAACTTAGCCTCGCGAGGGGTTACCACTCTATTTGGGATCCGGTGGGGTTCTCTCCCTGCTTTTATAAAACTGTTCGTAAAAATGTTTTCAGTAATTTGTCCTGATTTTTCTAGCTTACGCAAAATGTGATGTGTGACAATCCTATCTGAAATTGAGTTTTGAAGCAATTATTGAATTCAGTAATCGTAAAAACCTTATTACAAGCAATATCCACAAGGACAGGCATCGCCATTTTGTTGATTTATATTTAAACCATCTGGACCATTCATAATTAGTATTTTTTAAATAGAACCCAACTACCACCAAACCCATATATACCACATATTACAAGTCAACCCCAACGGAAAGAAATGAAGATTAATTAAAATTCCACCATTTTGGATTTCATTTTGCCGGCCATTTTGAATTTCTACCATCAAGAATTCTCGATTTAAAAAAAAAATGGTATTATATTACCAAATTTGGCAGTCATTTGGAAAGAAATGCCCGCCAGCAAATGAAAAATACATTTTTTTAATTGATGTTTGTCAAATTCGATTTTTCGACACATTTCGCTTGCATAACCACTCTGTGTTTGATTAATTTAAAAAGAAATTATTTATCCCCCCACCACTGAAAGACACTGATTAATTAAAATTCCACCATTTTTGATTTCATTTTGCCGGCCATTTTGAATTTCTACCATGAAGAATTCTCGAGTGTTGGAGTTTATCGCTGCCCCCCCCCCCCTTTTTTTTTACCAAATTAATGTTGTTGGGTTTTTCTTTGCTTTTTTTTAAAAAAATGGTATTATATTACCAAATTTGGCAGTCATTTGGAAAAAAATGCCAGCCACCAAATGAAAAATACATTTTTTAAATTGATGTTTGTCACATTCGATTTTTCGACACATTTCGCTTGCATAACCACTCTGTGTTTGATGAATTTAAAAAGAAATTATTTATCTGACTCCCCCCCCCCCCCCCCCAGCCACTGAAAGACACTGATTACGAGTTACCGCTCTCTGATAATTCCTGAAGAACGCCAAATTGAATTCTGTTAATCATGTCATTTTGCCTTGGCCGATTTTGAGTATGATTTTGTCTTACATATTTATCATTGAACCAAACTGCATTGGTTTCTTTTCCTATTTGTTTAGGATAAATCGTAGCCCGGTAGTGCCGGTTATTTTTAGATTTTTAGATATATTTTTCTCCCTTCTTTTATGGCATATTCTTTGACGATCTGTATTGAAATTTTGGTGTAGAATTGATGAAGAGGTATTGAATATCTATGTTCTGCCTGATTTGGTGTCCGTCTCGTTTCTTTTTTGTCATTTTGATTGCCTATCTGTATTGCCATTTGGGTGTAGAATTGGTGAAGAGGTATTGAATTTCTATTTTCTGCCTGATTTGAGACTTTTATGGCGTAAGAATACAACAAGCCAAGAAGCGTTGTTTTGTTTTTGCACTAATACGGTCATGATATTCTGTCCCCAGTCTGCTATGAATATCAGTGAATTGAAATTTTGGTGGTCAACCCTTATACAAAGTCAGTACTCTGATGATCCCATAATGTCATACTAGCTGTGCTGTAAAGGGAAGTTCTCGATGAAATTAGGGAATGGGCTACTGCATGTAGAACACCAGTGATTCAACATTGGAGAAATTAATAGTGTTCTGACTCCAAATATATTGGACCCCGGTTGTACGTGGCAAGGAGTAGGGTCGCCTGTCCAACCTCGTGGGTTTTCTCCGGGTCCCCCAGTTTCCTCCCACTGCTAAAGACCCCTACGCGCAAGCGAATTATTGAAATAAAATTAAACCATGTTAGTCCCGAAATGACCTAGTTTGTATCGAGTGGACGTTAAACCCCATTTCTCTCTCTCTCTCCAAATATACTGGATAATGAACCATCTAAAAAAAACACTCCCGGTTAGGCATGGGCAAAGGAACTTTTCGTGAAATATTGACAACAGTCTAAAACCCCTCCTGTACGTTGAAGATTAGGGGGTTATGGGTGTCAGAGACTACGCGACATGATGCAATTACAGACCCTTGTTATTTCACGTGTGTAATAGCTAATCGTGAAAATCTATTTCTTATACCGACTTGGCTGATGAGGAAATGTTGTTTAACATCCATCGACACAAAATAGGTCATTTTTGGCATAACTTATGGTTACACTTCATTTCAATAATATGCTTGTGCGTTGGGGTCTTTAGCAGTGGGAGGAAACCAGATGACCTATGCCCTGGTTACGTACAGCAGGGTTCTGGCATCCACAGCACTTCGTGACAGAAACTTTCGCAGTGGGAGGAAACCCAGGAGATTGGACAAGCCGTAGTCCTTGTCATGTATAAACTATGACACATCCACACCAATCGATTCAATGATAGACCTCATGATGGAATGCGGACGCGTTAACCATTTGGTTCCCCCCCCCCACCGTTCCTTAAAATATGTGACTGGCGCTCCCACAGCTGCTTAGGTAGAAAATGGCATCAAAGTGGTGCACATTACCAGAAATAGATAATCAATTGTGGTATGAAGGATTTTTGCCAGGACAGCAGCGCCATAAGGAACTTATTTAGTATTCCAATTGTTTTGGGTTGTGTTACGTGCAAGTAAATGCGTACATAGTACCTAGGTTTCTCATCCCCTCTGACTATATGTTTTCCTTTGTCAGGTCATCCATCGTCCTTACACTTTTCACAAGGGAAGAACCAAGCTGGAAAATCTGATAATTTCTCGACTAATATGGGGATTGACTATTGGACCTACAGCTTAGCGAGTTGTGGCCTAGGGTGTGCATCCAAATGTAAAAGACTTGAAAAGATATAAATAGTCAAAAAAAGAGCCTCAAACTTTGAAAAAAATTGAAAAATCGTTAAATTTTAATTTTTATTCAAAATTGCTCAATGGATGTTTCTGAATCTTCTGGTACATGAAGTTAAATGCCAACACCACGTTTTAAAACTATCCCGAAATTGATACGTAAACCGGAAGTAGTCGATAAGATATCCGATATTTTGAAAAAAATACATAAAAGTGAAGATTTATTCCAAAAATGCGATTTCTCCTTTGGATATTACCAGATCAAAAGAGCTAAAGTATCGTTCGGTAGCCCAGTGAATGAACTTTCGTATGCTTTCTTCTCTTTAGCGGACCAAAAGAACTAAAGTATCGCTGGATAGCCCATTAATGGACTATCATATGACATCTGAATGATACGATTTAGATGGCTAGAAAATAAATTATGGTACGCCGAAAATCTAGTATTTTCCGTTTTTGGAGCATTTTGAGACGCCATTTTCTCGAAAATGAAAACTACGATTTTTCTTAAAAATTTTTTACTCAGAGTCCAAAAATAAATGCATTGAAATAATATAAGTGGTCCAAAAAGAGCCTCTATCTTGGAAAAAAGTTGAAAAATCCTTAAATTACTGAAAATGCTCTTCTATTTTTCTTTCTTTGGAAAACAGCTGAATGGATTTTTCTGAAACTTCTTGTACAGAAGGTTAGGTAACCAAACAACTTGTTAAAATTATCCCAACAATGATCCAGAAACTGGAAGTAGTCGAAAAAATATCCGATATTTTGAGAAAAAAAACATAAAAAATAAAAAAATGGTGATCTTGCGAAAAAAGTGATTACTACGTAAGATTTCAAAACAACTAAAGTGTCATGGATAACCGGAACAATGGACGATCGTATGACATCTAAATGGTAAAAATTCGCTGGTTAGGCAATATATAATGGGACGCTGAAAATCTAGTATTTTCATTTTTGGGGGCTATTCAGATGCTTTCATCCCGAAAACTTCTCTTTTTTTTCCTTTCTTAAACTTCTGTTACTTAGAGTGCTTACGGTGATCTAGGGTGTGAATCCAAATTTAAAAGCCTCAATATAGTATAAATGGTCCAAAAAGAGCCACAATCTTTGAAAAAAGTTGACAAATTGTTATAGCTTCTCCTAATGGTCTAATGGTATAAGGGATATAACACATTAGTATCAGACTACCAATTATTTGCTAAATATTGTTAAATATCTTCTAATTTTCCTTTCTTTTGATAGGGTGCCCCGAGCTAAAAAAATCTCGAAAACTATTTAAAGTTATGACACTATATCTATATAAACAACAACACTAGATAATCCTTTATTATAAACTGCCAAGAAACTATACCTGCGTGCTATATTTCACAAGATATATCCATTCGACTGTACGTTAAAATACACTGCTTTTGTGTACTACCGGCAGAGATATTTATTTTGAGGTTTCAATGTTAACGAAGTTATTTTTTTTTTTAGTCATTTAAAATTATAGATTTCTTTTCCGAAATGAATGAACCACCACTACCATTCGGGACTATTCGTTTAAATCGTAATTTGCTATCTGAGGAAATCTGCTTCATGATTCGATAGGATTTCAGATCTCAGAGCATGCGCAGCGCAGCTCAGTTTTTGGATCGACCATCCCCGTGTATGCAGTCCAATTTAAATGTATTTACGTTTTTGTAGATATATTAGAACAATCTATTTATATTTTCTGTATACCCATAGACACATAGGTCTATTTATATTGGTATTTATATGTTAATATGCCTTTGTAAATTTATATTTGTTGTCCCATTTGAGAAATAATGTTCGGAAGTATGTTTATTGAAGAAACGCTCCATGGAATAATTAGAGTATTAAATAAATAATGACAAAGATAAATAGGTTAAAAATTAAGGTAATCAGCGCAGGTGTATTCACTTTATCAAACAAAGCATAACTCAAATCTGACCCAAAAACACGATCTGTTACGACATTTCACAAATTGATTATTGATACTAAATAATACATAGTCATTATTTACCAAACACAGATATGTAATTTAGAACTAATCTGTAATAAACATATTCTCAATTGTTCCCCTGGGACATACTTAGATTATGTCAAAGGCAACTTTTCAAACACGATATCAAAGTAGATCTACAGTAGTAGGTGTATTTTGTAAAATAGATTGCTACCCGAAAATTAACCGATTGGTTTAAAGAAAACAGTTATTTAAAAATAATAATTTGTTAAAATACTCTGCGAAGTGTTGGAATGTCGGTCAGCTGGGACGTCTGGATTGACAAATAAATTAGAAACGGAGAATGAAGAAATTGTATGTTTTTATAACCGCTAAAAAGGGGCATTGAATGTTTGGTTGGATCAACCAGGTCAATTAATTTTTGTAAATTTTCTTTTAAAACTGGAATCGAGTGATCCTTACCGGCGACAGAAAAATAAAATATAGACGTATTGGAAAGTTGCTGATTTAAAACATGCCTATGAAACCGGAGCTTTGCATTCAGTGTATCTTTCATTTCCCTATCTGTTAGTTGTAAAGGCCCATTTTCCATACCCTCTTTACTTTTCCAAAGACCCACCCCGACAATTTCTGTTGTTAGGCGCTCTTTTTTCCTAATCCCACGTTTCCCCTTTTCTATTAATTCATTCTTTTACGCAAAAAGAACCACTAGCTTTTTTCTTTCGATTTCTTCCCGTCTTTGCCTAAATTTAGAAAGTTGATTTTTAGTTATCGTTTCAGCATCCATTAAGACCAAATTACCTTCATCCGGTGAAAGATTTTTTAGCCATTCATCAGATTTATTCATTTTATATAAAATGGACGCTTCGTTGCCAAAAATATTAGACGAGGGCGCGATCGAGATAACTGAACACGGTTTCTGGTAATTTGTTGTGAGGCATGACAGAACTCGAACACGAAAGATTAAAGTCATCTCGATACTCAAGTAAACTTTTTGCAATGTACTTTCTGACCAAATTATGGCATTCTGAAGTGTATCTTTGATTTTCTACATCATACAAATTTACTTCTTCCCCACGAGTTTGGGACTTACAACCAGTTTTTTTATTTGTCAAAACTTTATTATTATTATTCCTTAGTCGATTTTTTAAACCCAAAATTGTTTATGTATACCTATTGATCCTTCTTAATAAATTCTTATTTTTCCTATTTAACTTGGTCAAAGCCACAGCATCGACAAATGTCTGCGTCCCTTTATTTATCAAATGTATCGTGCTGGTATCTGCCGATAGTGTCTTATCCACTATCTCCACTATCCCGGGGAAAAAGAGGCTGTCAAGATAATCGTCATATAATTTTAAAGATTTATTACAATTTGTCTTCAGTCTGACCAGCCTACTTCGAATACCGTTGCCATCAAACGGCACGCTGTCGTCATTTAAAGCAGTAATTATAGACTGGTGCTCTGTATTTGTCGGAAATTTATTAATGATGCCTACCTAGTACCAGCCTATTTTTAATTTTTGCAAGGGGAAGTTTAGTTATTGTACCAAGATCATAGTGATCGCCCAAACCAATGCTGGATAGTAATTCATCTTTGGACGTCAGTCAATTCCTGAACAAAATAATTGTTTACCCTGAACCCTAAAAGCCAATAGTCTCGAACAGTAAATCTGGTCAATCGAGGCTACCCTTCGTTTTGATTAATTCCCTGTAGCAAATTTAAAATACGAAACAATTTGTTAAATTTCTTAACTTGGGAAAACTCGTCTTGGAGAATTTAACGACTATTTCACGAACCTTGCAAAATTAAAAGAAAAATACCGGTTGTACTCTTTTCTTGCCCAAGACACGTCATTGGGAGATGTGAAATCCCCGAAACTAAAGGACAGCACCGAATTGAAAAATAAAAACGACAATAATTTTTAGAATTTTTAAAGTAGTTAGCGATCCAATACAAAAGCGTAATGAGAATATTTTTAACATGTCTTTATTTACCATTTGATGTTGTGACAATACCACGTGCATGGCCTATATAGTGAATATTTTCTCCGAGCACGTGCTCCAAGTGTGCCCGAGCCTGTTTCGTCATCATTGAGAAATTCGTCTTTGCACAGTCAACACCTCTCCAGGTAAGACAAAATTTCTTAGAGCTGCTCGGGGCACCCTACATTTAAAAACTGTCCAATGGATCTTTCTGAAACTTCTTGTACAGGAAGTTAAGTTACCATACAACGTGTTAAATCTATCCCGACAATGATCCGTAAACCGGAAGTAGTCGAAAAAATATTCGATATTTTAAAAAAACCCAGTAAAAATCGGTGCTCTAGCAAAAATTGTGATTCTACCGTCGGGTGTGACCGGATCAAAACACCTAAAATATCGTTTGGTAGCTCGATGAATGGGCTATTGTATGGCACACTACCTGTCTGATTCCTGAAAGCCGGTTCAGTGTTGCTTTCAGGTCTAGTTATTATTATTTTTTTTTCGCCGGAGCCTATTTCTCAGTGCCTGTAACAGATACCGATATGGGACCTAATTTTCTATCTGGAAACCATGTGGTGGCTACTTGATAAAGTATTTTTGAAACTTCTGCGCAGACCGGAAGTGGCCTAATTTCGTGCGTTGCATAAAAATTAAAAAACGGCCGTAGCTTCGTCAATTCTTAACCGATTTTCATACAAATGACATTTTCAGAAACCCTGAGTCTTTTCTCGGACGATAGCAGTTGAAAATTTCGAAATTTCGAAACTTCGTCGCTGACTTCTAGCGTTCGAAAAATGAAAAATGTTGTTTAATAGACAATTTTTGTTATTTTTCAAAATTTTCAAATTTGACCTACATTTTTGGGTACTTGAAGGCAATTCAATTCCTGTAATATAACTTTCATTCAGAGTTATCACTTTTTATTTTTCGATTTTTTTCGAATTTTCTGCCCATTTTATGAGCCCAAGTTTCGTTTTACGTCCGAATCGACGTTTCTGAAACTTCTTGAACATGAAGTTATAGTCCAAATCCAACTCTTAAAGCTATTTCGACAAGGATCCTTAAACCGGAAGTGGTCGAAAAATTGTGCGATATTTTGAAGAAAACGCAAAAGATGGGTGCTTTTGGGAAAAACGTGATTTCTCCACTCGATATCTCCACTTGACTATCATATGATACCAATTTCACACGAATCCTATGCGAGGGCAGCAAAATATGACATGCTGAAAATCAAGTATTTTCTGATTTGGAGCGTTTTTGGACGCCTATATCTCGAAAACTACTCAAAGGATTTTTCTTAAACTTTCCCTATCGAGAGTCCCCCGGTAGTCGTGTGCATGAATCCATCCAATAAGACTTTGAAGTGTCTGGAATGGGTAAAATAACGGACTGAAAATCGAAAAAAGTTGGAAAATCGTCAAATTTTAGAAAATGCTCTATTATTTCTTTATTTTAAAAGATTTTCAAAAAAAAGTTATACATTCAGATAGCTGTTCTTATTACGATTCTAACCATGTATAATATGTATTGAGTTATTGAAATTTAATTTTCGATATTTTGACATTTTGATATTTTTGACACTTTTGAACATAGGATTTCCCAGGGGCATTTTATCTGATCAGACAATGTAATATTTCATTACATAGCCCTGTGGCTATTTGATAGGCCAATCCGGTTATCAAAACTATCCCGACAATAATCTCCATACCGGAAGTATTAAAAAAATGAAGAAAAAAGGTTAAAAAATATAGCGCTCTTGCGAAAAACTTGATCAAAAGAGCTAAAGTATCGTTCGGTAGCCCAGTGAATGAACTTTCGTATGCTTTCTTCTCTTTACCGGATCAAAAGAACTAAAGTATCGCTGGATAGCCCCATTAATGGACTATCATATGACATCTGAATGATACGATTTAGATGGCTAGAAAATAAATTATGGTACGCCGAAAATCTAGTATTTTCCGTTTTGGAGCATTTTTCTTAAACTTTTTTTTACTCAGAGTCCTATGGGTGGGCTATGACGTGAGTCCAAAAATAAAAGCATTGAAATAACATAAGTTGTCCAAAAAGAGCCTCAATCTTGGAAAAAAGTTGAAAAATCCTTAAATTACTGAAAATGCTCTTTTATTTTTCTTTGTTGGGAAAACAGCTGAATGGATTTTTCTGAAACTTCTTGTACAGAAGGTTAGGTAACCAAACAACTTTTTAAAACTATCCCGACAATGATCCAAAAACCGAAAGTAGTCGAAAAAATATCCGATATTTTGAGAAAAAAACCCATAAAAAGTAAAAAAAAAAGGGTGATCTTGCGAAAAAAGTGATTACTACGTAAGAATTCAACGAATCAAAACAGCTAAAGTGTCATTGGATAGCCCGAACAATGGACGATCGTATGACATCTAAATGATAAAAATTCGCTGGTTAGGCAATATATAATGGGACGCTGAAAATCTAGTATTTTCATTTTTGGGGCTTTTCAGAATAGTATAAATGGTCCAAAAAGGGCCACAATCTTTGAAAAAAGTCGAAAAATCGTTATATCTTCTCAAGGTATAAGGGAGATAACACATTGGTATCAGACTACCATTTATTTGCTAAATATCGTAAAATATCTTCTAATTTTCCTTTGTTTTAAAAACTGTCCAATGGATCTTTCCCATACAACGCGTTTAATCTATCCCGACAATGATCGATATTTTAAAAAAACCCAATAAAAATCGGTGCTCTTGCAAAAATCGTGATTTCACCGTCGGGTGTGACCGCATCAAAACATCTAAAGTATCGTTTGGTAGCACGATGAATGGGCTATTGTTTGATACACTTCCTGTCTGATTCTTGAAAGCCGGTTCAGTGCTGGTTGCAGGTCTAGTTATTTATTATTAGGCTTTCAGACTTTGTCTGAAAGACTATTGTTTTTACTAAAATTATTATTTATTTTTATTGTTATTTTTTTTTTCGCTGGAGCCTATTTCTCAGTGCCTGTAACAGATACCGATATGGGACCTAATTTTCTATTGGGAAACCATGTGGTGGCTACTTGATAAACTATTTTTGAAACTTCTGCGCAGACCGGAAGTGGCCGAATTTCGTGCGGTGCCAAAAAATTAAAAAACGGCCGTAGCTTCGTCAATTCTGTACCTATTTTCATACAAATGACATTTTCAGAAACCCTGAGTCTTTGTTTAAGACACAGTTTTTGTTATTTTTCAAAATTTTCAAATTTGACCTACATTTTTGGATACCTGAAGACCATCCGATTCCAGAAATATAAGTTTCATTCCGAGTTATCGCCCTTTATTTTTCCATTTTTTTCGAATTTTCTACCAAATGCCCAACCCATATATTTTTTGGAAAGGATAAATCGATATTTCTGAAAGCCCTGGAACATAAAGCTATATAGTCAGACCGCTTGATAAAGCAATTTCAACAACGATCCGGAAACCGAAAGTAGTCGAAATAATGTCAGATATTTCGAAAAAAAACGCTAAAAATGAGTGTTTTTCAGAAAAACGCGATTTCTACGTCCGATATCAACTGATATAACAAATTAAGTTATCGTTTAGTGGCCCAGGGAATGGACTGTCGTATGATGCCCGATTTATACGGATACCATGACCAGGCAGCAAAATATGGCACGCTGAAAATCAAGTATTTTCTGATTTGGAGCGTTTTTGGACGCCTGTATCTCGAAATCTTAACCGCAACTTTTTTTTTAACTTTCTCTATCGAGAGTCCATTCGATAGTCTTGTGATTTATGCCATCCAATAAGACTTTGAAATGTCTGGAATACGATAATAAAAGGGAATGAAAATCGGAAAAAAAGTCGAAAAATCGTGAAATTTTGCAAAATGCTCTATTACTTTATTATTTAAACAAATTTTTACAAAAAGATTACAGATTCGGATAGCTGACCTAATTAGGATTCTAACGATGTATAATATGTATTGAGTTATTAAAATTTTCGATATTTTGACATTTTTGCATTTTTGGCACATTTGAACATAGGATTTCTCAGGGTCATTTTATTTGATCAGATAATGCAATATATCATAACAGAGCCCTGCCGCTATTTAATTGCCCAAACTGGTTATTAAAACTATTCCGACAATAATCTCCATACCGGAAGTATTCAAAAAATGAAAAAAAAGGTTAAAAAATTGTCGCTCTTGCGAAAAGCTGGATTTCTCGGTCAGATATTACCGGACCAAAAGAAGTAAAGTGTCTTTGGATAGCCCCATTAATGGACTATTATATGGTATCTCAATGGTACGATTTCGATGGTTAGAAAATAAATTTTGGTACGCCGAAAATCTAGTATTTTCCGTTTTTGAAGCCTTTTTAGACGTCTTTTTCTCAAAAACGACAACTCCGATTTTTCTGAAACTTTTTTAACGCAGAGTCCTATCGGTAGTCTGTGGCGTGAATCCAAAAGGAAAAGGTTTGAAATAATATAAGGGCTCCAAAAATGGCCTCAATCTTTGAAAAAAGTTGAAAAATCGTTAAATTATTGAAAATCTTCTTTATTTATCTTTTTTACAAAAAACTACTGAAAAGATGTTTCTGACACTTCTGTGACAGAAAGTTAAGTATCTAAACAAATTGTATATCCTGATCAATGGACGATTTTATGACATCTAAATGGTAAAAATTTGCTGGTTAGGCAATACATTATGGGACGCTGAAAATCTTGTATTTTCCTTTTTGGAGCCTATTCAGACGCTTTTATTTCGCAAACTACTCTTAATTCATTTCATAAACTTCTGTTACTTGGAGTCCTAGGGTGGTCTAGCCTCAATATATACTCATGTCCAAAAGAAAGTATACGCTGTGCATTTCATACTGCATCAACCAAAGTCGTTTTTCCATTCTATGCGGTATTTGGGTACAATTTCAATTTGTTTCACCTTTTGTTGCTTAGATATGTTGAGTTTGGATGCAAGAGACAAGCTCAGTAATGTTTTATCAATTGTTTTTAATCTAAACAAAACTTAGACATATTTTTAGTGTGTATACTTTCTTTTGGACATCAGTATAATATAAATGTTCCAAAAAGGGCCCCAATCTTTGAAAAAAAAGTCGAAAAATCGTTATATATGTATCTCTACTTTAAGGGTATTAGGGAGGTAACTATCTCTAAGCACGGTGGAATCCGGCTACTAATTATTAGTCTCTATCATCCAGAAAAATATTCTACGAATATTAGTCTGGATCCGTTGTCAATATTTGAGAAAAATTGGCTAGATAATCCGGTCTTTTACATTATCAAAGGAAGGTAACTCCTCTTAAAACCAGATGTTTACGCCCACGAAATTAATTTAAGAATTGTGACAGTATTTGTACTTTAATCAAGTTCAGATGACAAGACTAGTTTCACATCTTATAATACTTTTATTCTCTGCTTCTTTTAACATATAATGTATAAAACTTAAAGACTCCATAACTAACTTGTATTGAGGGAGCCATGCCCTAGCCATGCCAACTCCAGTACGCTCTCCCTCATTCCGCCTCGTCCCGTGCCTAGGCGCTCATGGCCTGCGCTCTCGTGTCCTGTCCGGACCTCTCTGAGATTTCGTTTGTTAATCTGGGTTTATAAACCATTCCAGACAAAGGAATCTTATTAAACATCTGGCTAATGTATCATATCAAGTTTAACATTCGATACATGCTAATCAGACAAAGAAAGTTTAAATAAAACATGCCAGCAAGTTTACATAATCATTACCTAATCACATAGACCAAGGACTCCAGGCATGTCGATAACGAACAGGTGTCAAGTTGGCAGGAAGCGTCTTTAACATCAGATAATCTGATTATGTAACATACCTTCCCTTTTTTTTGAATAAAGTTATGAATTATATGAAATAACTTTTAAAGACTATTACAAAATTAAATATAAATGGAGTCGATGGTAACTACCCTAATTAATATATAAACAAAAATACGAAAAATAACTATAAGCTGATTAAAAGTTATATAAACAAAAAGAAAAAATGCAAATGGCAAAAGAACAAAACACTGGTTGAAAAGTAATAAGATACTGGTTGAAAAGTTCATACATATATACTACAGTGTTCATACACGCGAGACATTGAAATCACATAATTATGTCGCAGATAATTTTACTGTTCACACACACGAGTTCCTGGAATCGCATATATAATGAAAAATATTTGAATTTGCACACACGCGAGTTATTTGATATTTGAATCACTAATAATTATAACAAAAAAAAAACACTGTAAAACTATAATATTCTAATGTTCGCACACAATCACTAATAATTATAAAAAAAAACCCCAAAACACTGTAACTATTCTAATGTTCGCACACACTCGAGAAGCGCGAAATACAATCCTTGAAGCCAACTGTAGGGAGATACAAATTCATTTTTTTCTTCTTCCTTCATTCCGTCGTCTTCTTGTATAAGTTTCCGTAATGGCAAGGAGTCGGTGTCTTCCGGTAGTCTTATCTTTTCCATACCGCCTGGCCGGAACGGTGCGTTATGACATGTGCTATGAGGAGTATTATAACTGTCACCCGCCCAAGTTTTATCATCTGTTTATCATATCATGGAGTGTACTTAATTAATAGTTAATCAAATTAGCAAGTGGAACAGACTGACTTTAGATAACGATATTTACATTATTATTTACATGGATACAATTGAAATTAGAGTGTCATATTGTTTTATCTCAAGATAAAGAATAAGGAATGATCTGAACACATTTCTCAAATCTTGAATAAGACCTTTTTTGAAAACATTTAGCAAAATTAAAAACGGTTTATTTCTCTAAGTTTCAAACAAAACACAAAACAAAACTTCACATTCGCTTCTACTTTCAGCGCGGCTCAAATTCTCTTGAGGAATATACATAAAATCTCTCCCGAACTTTCGGGGCATCCCATCAAATCGTGGGGCATTACAAATAAAAATCTCTCCCGTAAATATCGGGCTCTCCCAGTAACCTTTGGGGTAATCACAAATAAAAATCTCTCCCGTAAATATCGGGAATCCCATTAAATATTTTGGGTAATATACACATATAGACAGAACAACAACAAACTTAGAGGAAACACGTTAATACTTTGTGAATGTTATTGGGTTAAATTCCAAATTACCATACTGTTAACTCGATTCTAGTTAAAAATTTCACGAAACATTTTAGTTCTCGATTTTGAATGCCAAAATATGTGTTCAAAAACAAACAATTATAATCTATAATCTTTTAAAACAACATGACTCATTGGAAAACATACAATATATATACAATTTTGTTTTAGTCATTTTCCACTGCTAGCTTGAAAGGCAATATATTAAATTTAGTAGTTACACCATGATATTTAATGACTCGTGATGATAAACTGCTGATTTCCCAGTTAAATTATAATACATAGCACTAATGTCGTTATTAACCGTGGCCATGGTAGGATCAGAAAAAGACTTACCTGTGAATACTAATTGCTGTGGCCTGTGATCTTCTATCTAGTGGTAGGACTTCAAAACGTTGGTCTAGTCTACGGCACCAATTAATATGTGACAGTATTTGTACTTTAATCAAGTTCAGATGACAAGACTAGTTTCACATCTTATAATACTTTTATTCTCTGCTTCTTTTAACATATAATGTATAAAACTTAAAGACTCCATAACTAACTTGTATTGAGGGAGCCATGCCCTAGCTTGGCACAAATGTGCCAACTCCAGTACGCTCTCCCTCATTCCGCCTCGTCCCGTGCCTAGGCGCTCATGGCCTGCGCTCTCGTGTCCTGTCCGGACCTCTCTGAGATTTCGTTTGTTAATCTGGGTTTATAAACCATTCCAGACAAAGGAATCTTATTAAACATCTGGCTAATGTATCATATCAAGTTTAACATTCGATACATGCTAATCAGACAAAGAAAGTTTAAATAAAACATGCCAGCAAGTTTACATAATCATTACCTAATCACATAGACCAAGGACTCCAGGCATGTCGATAACGAACAGGTGTCAAGTTGGCAGGAAGCGTCTTTAACATCAGATAATCTGATTTTGTAACAGGATGTCATTTCAAAAAATCCATTTGATTGCATGCCAGTTCAATTTCTAACACTCAATTTTTTTGTAAAAGTTCTTTTCTTCATGGGCCATATCTATGCTTTTAAAATTAATCCTAATTCGTCGTCACGATTCATTTTTGTTTATATCAGTGCAAGAATTATGGGATTTATTGTGGGAAGGGGCGCAACTCTTAGTTGACTTTGGCTAAAGAGACTGGATAATCAACCACATTAAAAACCAAACACCCGGCTACGCATGGGTTTTCTCCCACTAGATAATCCGGTCTTTTACATTATCCAAGGGAGGTAACTCCTCTTAAAACCAGATGTTTACGCCCACGAAATTAATTTAAGAATGTCATTTCAAAAAATCCATTTGATTGCATGCCAGTTCAATATCTAACACTCAATTTTTTTGTGTAAAAGTTCTCTTTTCATGGGCCATATCTATGCTTTTAAAATTAATCCTAATTCGTCGTCACGATTCAGGTTTGTTTATATCGATGCAAGAATTATGGGATTTATTGTGGGAAGGGGCGCAACTCTTAGTTGACTTTGGCTAAAGAGAGTGGATAATCAACCACATTAAAAACCAAACTCCCGGTTACGCATGGGTTTTCTCCCTCTACTAAAGACCCCTACGCGCAAGCGAATTATTGAAATGAAATTCAACCATATGTTAGTCCCGATATGACCTAGTTTGTGTCGAGTGGACGTTAAATCCCATTCTCTCTCAATATCTCGGTAGTGCCTGTTATTTTGAGATATATTTTGTCTTCCTCCTTTTCGGGCATTTTGCTTGCCTATATGAATTGTCATTTTGGTTAAAAATTGATGAGTAGGTATTGAATTTCTATTTTCTGCCTGGTTTGGTGTCCGATTGAGATTGAGACTTATGGAAGAAGAATACGAGTAAAGAGGTTTTGTTTTTGCACTAACACGGTCATGATATTCTGATCCCAGTCTGCTATGCATTTCAGTTAATTGAAATTTTGGTGGTCAACCCTCATACAGATTGCTGGGGGTTGTGGGTGTCGGGGACAAGGCGACTTTATGCAATTACAGACCCTTGTTATATCAGGTGCTTAATAGTAAATCGTGAAAATCGACTTCTTATTCTAACTTTGCTGATGAAGAAATGTGGTTTAACGTCCTTTGGCATTATGGTTAAATTTTATTGCAATAATATACTTGTGTGTTTGGGTCTGTAGCAGTGGGAGGAAACCAGGAAAACATTACAAGGTCTTTAGCAGTGGGAGGAAACGAGAGGACCTGGAGAAAAAGTACAAGGTGCACAGGCAACCCTACGCCCTGAACACTAAAAACAGGGGTGTAATCCATAGCAGTTTCACTGTGTGACAGAACCTTTTGCAGTGGGAGGAAATCCACAAGGTAGGAAAGGCCCTAGTCCTTGTCATTTACAATCATTGACTCGCATCCACAGCGTTAATCATTGGGTCACCCATCATCCTTAAACCTTTTGAGAAAAACCAAGCTGGAAAATGTGAATATTTCTTGTCTAAATGGGGATTGAATATTGGACCTACAGGTTAGCAAGTTACAAGAAGGGCTACCAAAAGGAATGCCTACTAAGAATAAGAATATCGTTTTCAAATTAGAAATGCAGTTAGTTAAGAAAGTTAATGTAAAAATTATGTAGATTTTGGTGGGGTTTTTTCGAAGTTGCAAATGGGACATCTTTTTAAAACCTGAAACATAAAAATTAAAAAGTTTAATACACTGAGAAGCTATGAAAATGCACCTTTTTATTAATGGATGATAGTACACCTTGTACGAGATTCTTTCTAGATGTTCAGCCTTAATGCAATTAAAGTCTGATTCAAAAATTGTTGTTTATTTCATAAATATATATTTGACTGGGTTTCATTTGTTTGCTTATTGATTTTGTAAAAATACTGTAATAGTTGTACATAATATAAATGTGTTATGCTTACCATAGGTGATATCGCCGAAAGAAGACGAAAATCAGGTTTGGTGCTAGCATAGAAAATGTAACAATATATTGCATAACCCTCTAATAAAAGATGTAACTGTAATGAAATAATAAACTCCTATTGCAGCTAAATAATTGATTTGAAAAAAGTGTGTACTTATAATTATCGGGCAGTAGTTTATTGAAATTGGCATTTCACTTTAGCCTTTATTTGGACTGATCACTTGACACCATGAGGTCCAAATTGCGTAGACCGGTTAAGAGTTAAAGCACTATATATTCATGTTTCCCATAATTTTCATAGTATAATTATATAGTCATAAATAAAAAGTATTAGGGTAATACTTACGATGGGTAGTAATATGTAGGTCAAAAGCTAGACTATAACCAGTTTTCTGGCTAACAAAAGAAATATAGAAATTATATTTCCTTCAACTGGAATAGAAAAAACCCCAAAACTTTCTGAATAAAATACATTACAAACGTAATAATGTAAAACTCTGAAAAGGAAATTATCACAAAATGATAGCATTACAGCTGAATGGATTTTTCTGAAACTTCTTGTACAGAAGGTTAGGTAACCAAACAACTTGTTAAAACTATCCCGACAATGATCCAAACCCGGAAGTAGTCGAAAAAATATCCGATATTTTGAGAAAAAAATCATAAAAAGTAAAAAAAATGGTGATCTTGCGAAAAAAGTGATTACTACGTAAGATTTCATCGAATCAAATCAACTAAAGTGTCATTGGATAGTTCGAACAATGGACGATCTTTTGACATCTATATGGTAAAAATTCGCGTGTTAGGCAATATATAATGGAACGCTGAAAATCTATTATTTTCCTTTTTGGAGCCTATTCAGACGCTTTTATTTCGAAAACTTCTCTTATTTCCTTTCTAAAACTTCTGTTACTTAGGGTCCTAACGGTGGTCTATGGTGTGAATCCAAATTTAAAAGCCTCAATATAGTATAAATGGTCCAAGAGGGCCACAATCTTTGAAAAAATTCGAAAAATCGTTATATCTGTAAATCTGCTTCTAATGGTATAAGGGAGATAAATCTGTCCAATGGATCTTTCTGAAACTTCTGGTACAGGAAGTTAAATTCCCATACCACTTGTTAAATCTATCCTGATAATGATCCGTACACAGGAAGTAGTCAAAAATATATTCGATATTTAAAAAAAAAAAGACAGTAAAAAAATCGGTGCTCTTGCAACAATCGAGATTTCACAGTCGGGTGTGACCGGATCAAAACATCTAAAGTATCGTTTGGTAGCTCGATAAATGGGCTATTGTATGACACACTTTCTGTCTGATTCCTGAAAGCCGGTTCAGTGCTGCTTGCAGGTCTAGTTATTATTATTTTTTTTCGCCGGAGCCTATTTCTCAGTGCCTGTAACAGATACCGATATGGGACCTAATTTTCTATCTGAAAACCATGTGGTGGCTACTTGATAAACTATTTTTGAAACTTCTGCGCAGACCGGAAGTGGCCGAATTTCGTGCGTTGCATAAAAATTAAAAAACGGCCGTAGCTTCGTCAATTCTGTACCTATTTTCATACAAATGACATTTTCAGAAACCCTGAGTCTTTTCTCGGACGATAGCAGTTAAAAATTTTGAAATTTCGAAACTTCGTCACTGACTTCTAGCGTTCGAAAAATGAAAAATGTTGTTTAAGAGACAATTTTTGTTATTTTTTAAAATTTTCAAATTTGACCTACGTTTTTGGATACCTGAAGACCATCCGATTCCAGAAATATAAGTTTCATTCCGAGTTATCGCCCTTTATTGTTCGATTTTTTTCGAATTTTCTGCACATTTCCCAACCCTTATATTTTTGGGAAAGGATAAATCGATATTTCTGAAAGTCCTGGAACATAAAGCTATATAGTCAGGCCGCTGCATAAAGCAATTTCAACAACGATCCGGAAACCGGAAGTAGTCGAAATAATGATAGATATTTCGAAAAAAACGCAAAAAATGGGTGTTTTGGGGAAAAACTCGATTTCTCCGTCCAGTATCAATGGATTTAACGAATTAAGCTTTCGTTGAGTGGCCCGAGGAATGGACTGTCGTATGATGCCCAATTTATACGGATACTATGACCAAGCAGCAAAATATGACAAGCTGAAAATCAAGTATTTTCTGATTTGGAGCGTTTTTGGACGCCTGTATCTTGAAAACGGCTCCAAGGATTTTTCTTAAACTTTCCCTATGGAGAGTCCTTCTGGTAGTCTTGTGCATGAATCCATCCAATAAGACATTGAAATGTCTAGAATAGGTAAAATAACGTACTGAAAATCGAAAAAAGTTGAAAAATCAAGAAATTTTGGAAAATGGTCTATTACTTTATTATTTAAAGAATTTTTTTTACAAAAGAGTTACACATTCAGATAGCTGACCTAATTACAATTCTAACGATCTATAATATGTATTAAAATATTTAAATTTAATTTTTTGAATTTTTGGCACTATTGAACATAGGATTTCCAAGGGGCATTTTATCTGATCAGACAATGTAATATATCATTACACAGCCCTGTGGCTATTTGATAGGGTCATGCGGTTATTAAAACTATCCCGACAATAATCTCCATACCGGAAGTATTCAAAAAATAAAGAAAAAGGTTAAAAAAAATAGCGCTCTTGCGAAAAACTTGATTTCTCCATCAGATATTAGCGGACCAAAAGAACTAAAGTATCGCTGGATAGCCCCATTAATGGACTATCATATGACATCTGAATGATACGATTTAGATGGCTAGAAAGTAAATTATGGTACGCCGAAAATCTAGTATTTTCCGTTTTGGAGCATTTTGAGACGCCATTTTCTCCAAAAAGAAAACTAAGTTTTTTCTTAAACTTTTTTTTACTCAGAGTCCTATGGGTGGGCTATGACGTGAGTCCAAAAATAAAAGCATTGAAATAACATAAGTTGTCCAAAAAGAGCCTCAATCTTGTAAAAAAGTTGAAAAATCCTTAATTACTAAAAATGATCTTCTAATTTTCTTTCTTTGGAAAACAGCTGAATGGATTATTCTGAAACTTCTTGTACAGAAGGTAAGGTAACCAATCTACTTGTTAAAACTATCCCGACAATAATCCAAAAACCGAAAGTAGTCGAAAGAATTTCCGATAGTTTGAGATAAAAAACGTAAAAAGTAAAAAAAAATGGTGATCTTGCGAAAAAAAATGATTACTACGCCAGATTTCACCGAATCAAAACAACTAAAGTGTCATTGGATAGTTCGAACAATGGACGATCTTATGACATCTAAATGTTAAAAATTCGCGAGTTAGGCAATATATAATGGAACGCTGAAAATCTATTATTTTCCTTTTTGGAGCCTATTCAGACGCTTTTATTTCGAAAACTTCTCTTATTTCCTTTCTTAAACTTCTGTTACTTAGAGTTCTAACGGTGGTCTATGGTGTAAATCCAAATTTAAAAGCCTCAATATAGTATAAATGGTCCAAAAGGGCCACAATCTTTGAAAATCGTTATATCTGTAAATCTGCTTCTAATGGTATAAGGGAGGTAAAACTGTCCAATGGATGTTTCTGAAACTTCTGGTACAGGAAGTTAAGTTCCCATACCACTTGCTAAATCTATCCCGATAATGATCCCTAAACAGGAAGTAGTCGAATAAATATTCGATATTTAAAAATAAAAGACAGTAAAAAAATCGGTGCTCTTGCAACAATCGGGATTTCACCGCCGAGTGTGACCGGATCAAAACATCTAAAGTATCGTTTGGTAGCTCGATAAATGGGCTATTGTATGACATACTTCCTGTCTGATTTCTGAAGCCGGTTCAGTGCTGCTTGCAGGTCTAGTTATTTATTTTTTTCGCCGGAGCCTATTTCTCAGTGCGGTTCATAAAAATTAAAAAACGGCCATAGCTTCGTCAATTCTGTACCCATTTTCATACAAATGTATTTTCAGAAACCCTGAGTCTTTTCTCGGATGATAACAGTTGAAAATTTCGATATTTCGAAACTTCGTCGCTGACTTCTAGCGTTCGAAAAATGAAAAATGTTGTTTAAGAGACAATTTTTGTTATTTTTCAAAAATTTCAAATTTGACCTACGTTTTTGGATACCTGAAGACCATCCGATTCCAGAAATATAAGTTTCATTCCGAGTTATCGCCATTTATTTTTCGATTTTTTTCGAATTTTCTGCCCATTTCCCAACCCTTATATTTTTGGGAAAGGATAAATCGATATGTCTGAAAGTCCTGGAACATAAAGCTATATAGTCAGACCGCTGGATAAATCAATTTCAAAAACGGTCTGGAAACCGGTAGTAGTCGAAATAATGTCCGATATTTCGAAAAAAAACCGCAAAAATGGGTGTTTTGGGTAAAAACTCGCTTTCTGTGTCCAATATCAATGGATTAAACAAATTAAGCTTTCGTTGAGTGGCCCGAGGAATGGACTGTCGTATGATGCCCAATTTATACGGATACTATGACCAAGCAGCAAAATATGACAAGCTGAAAATCAAGTATTTTCTGATTTGGAGCGTTTTTGGACGCCTTTATCTCAAAAACTTAACCTACAATTTTTTTTTAACTTTCTCTATCGAGAGTCCATTCGATAGTCTTGTGCATGAAACCATCCAATAAGACTTTGAAATGTCTGGAATAGGTTAAAAAAGAGACTGAAAATCGAAAAAAGCCGAAAATTCGTGAAATTTTGGAAAATGCTATACTATTTTATTATTTAATCAGATTTTTACGAGAAGGTTACACATTCACATAGCTACATAAATGATACTTCAGACAATCTAAATAACAAAGTACGATTATTTGATGACGATGCGTCCTGATTTGCAATTATAAATGACAACCCATTAGAAACTGCTAATTCAATCAATAGCGATCTGAAGCTAATACATGTATCAACGTGGGCAAATAAACGGCAAATAAAATTTAACCCAAATAAAACTAAAAACTTAATATTCACACGTAAAAAAACTAATCATCCTAATCTTATGTTTGAAAATAAAATTATTGATAAAGTTACCTAACACTGCCACCCGGGACTAACTTTTCATCTAAACAGAACATGGACAGAACATATTTCTAAAATTCACAAAAAAGCTTGTAATAGACTCAACATACTACGCAAATTAAAATTAAAATTAAATAGATCTACATTATGGACGATATTTACGTTATTTATACGTCCTTTATGGAGTATGGAGATAGTATATTCAATAATTGTAGTACTAAAGATTCAGAATTATTTGAGAATATCCAACTAGAAGCAGGAAGAATCATAACTGGTCTGCGCCGAAATTATCACAGAAAATATGTTTATGACGAATTCGGATGGGATCCACTGTTCAAACGCCGTCAAAAGCACAAACTCGTCTATTTTTATAAAATTGTTAATTGCTATAGTCCCCAGTATTTGTCCAATATTCTAATGAAAATACAACCAAAAACAAATTATTACAATCTAAGAAACCACAAATTGAAAATACCACAATGTAAAACGTCTTCTTATATAGAAGGCTTTTTCCCAAACAAAATAAAAAATATGGAATAGTCTTCCTGCGCACGTGCACTTATCGCCGTCTCTAAATGCTTTCAAGACCAGTCTCCAACGTCAGTATCCTATACATAAAAAAACCTAGTTACTTTCATTATATACTATTCAAAAAAAGTAGGGGATATTTGATTTTTAAGTGTTATTAAAGTCACCTAATGAAACTGACGAAGAAACAAATGACAAAATGAAATGAAGTTCACATTCATCGATTTATTCCAAATGATCGTTAGACTAAGTAAGGCACAGACTGACCATTATAAGGGTAAAATGATACCCGGGGTCAAACAGCAAAGTTACCACAGCATCACAACCAAGTCAGTAACGGGTAAATCCTCCTCTGTTTGCCAAACAAGCATTGATCCGACGTGGCATACTCCTAATGAGACGTCTAAGGTCATTTTGGTCCAGATTGTCCCATTCCTGTTGCAACGCAGCAGCAAGTTCTTGGACATTGGCAGGACGTAGTTGACGTTGACGTAACCTCTGTCCAAGCATGTCCCAGACATGCTCGATGGGGGAGAGGTCGGGACTCAGTGCTGGCCAAGGTAATGTGGTGATGTTCTGTTGTTGGAGGTAACCTGTAACGATCCTGGCCCTGTGACATCTTGCGTTGTCATCCTGGAAGATGAAACGGCGGCCATGACGTCGTGCGAACGGCACAACATGGACTGCCAAGATGTTGTCCCGGTAGTACTGGCCTGTAACACGCCCTGCAACAACATGTAAAGCCGTTCTTCCAGCAACAGTGATGCCTCCCCACACCATAACAGAACCACCCCCAAATCGATCATGTCTGATGACGTTAACGTCTTGGAAGCGCTCGTTTCGACGACGCCACACCCTCCTACGTCTGTCCAAAAAATCAACAGTGAACCTTGACTCATCTGAAAACATCACATTGCTCCAGCGTCGATTATCCCAGTGTTGACGATCCCTACACCAACGACGTCTTGCCTGAATGTGATGATCTCTCAAACAAGGGATCACGCGAGGACGTCGGGCGCGAAGGTGACCCCTATGCAGTCGATTCCGAATCGTCTGGCCACTCACTCTCACACCAGTGTCTGTTTGAAGACGAGCGCTGATCTGATTTGCTGTGATGACACGATTTCTCAAGGCCAAGGTACGGATAAATCGATCCTGGGCTTGAGTTGTCGCCCTTGGTCGACCTGAGCGTGGTCTGTCCTGTACAGATTGTTTATCACGGTATCTGGACCATAGCCTGCTTATGACAGACTGAGAAACATTCATCGTCCGCGCCACAACCGCCTGTGTTGTGCCGATCTGTAGCATGCCAAGGGCACGTAACCTTTCATTTTGGGTAAGCCGACGCATATCAAAATTTGTTTTCTGGTCACTAAAACAATTAAACTGATGTTTCCACCCTGGAATTCAATGCCACAATGACTGTAACATTCAAAGTCAGAGTCGTGCAAATCTTGGGTTGGACCCCCATGATGATCCCAAGCATCACCTGCATTCCATGCGGTAGCTATTGGTGCGTTTGGGCGTCACATGTAACTGGAAATGTTTCTTCTGTTAGGTTCTATAGTGACTTTTTTCGTAGTCATTTGCATATTTTAGTATTATGCCCCCAAAATCAAATATCCCCTACTTTTTTTGAATAGTAAACAGTAAGGAAAAGATCATTCACTGCCAACTAAGAAATAAATCTAATAA
The DNA here is from genome assembly GCF_932274485.2 of Patella vulgata. NCBI lineage: Eukaryota > Metazoa > Mollusca > Gastropoda > Patellidae > Patella > Patella vulgata. Next base: position 34,118,558 of record NC_065882.2, read on the forward strand.
TCTCAACAATCACCTTTTCCACCACTTCCTATCGGAATCAAAAATATGTCCAAAATGCAATTTTTCGGATGAAGATAACTACTTCTTCTTCTTCTCTTGTCCATCTTATTCAACTATCAGAATCGAACTATTAAATTCATTAAAGGAATTTAAAGAAACTATTAATCTAGATCGAATTTTGAATGGCTCTACGGACCTAATATTTTGATTTTTCAAACAGTTCATAATTTTATAAAATGTACTAGAAGGTTTTGATTCGTTTTTACATATTGTTGTATAATATCAAATAATTGCATCAACTATATTTCGTATATATCATTTCCACATGAAACTGTATATATGGTCAGTTTTACAATTCTTTATATTTAATCTTATTTTTATACGCCCACATTTTCATGTGGACGTATATTGTCGTCGTCCCTGTTTGTGGACTCTCTACAGGTCACAATTCTTATCCGATTTTGACGAAACTTGAAATATAGGTTTATCCCCAAAAGATCTCGGCGGCTGCTTTCGATATTGGCATGTATCGGATCGAAACTTCATGGATTATGGCCCTTGATTGTACGAAAAACCACATTTCCTTTCGATATTTGCGCATATCGGACCATAACTTCCTGAATTATGGCCCCTGATTGTACGAAAAATCGCGTCTTTAGCTTGTGGACCCTATACTATAGAGGTCATAATTTTTTTCCGATTTAAAAAAACTTATTATTATATCACCGTTACACCCTAAGGACGGCTGAGTTCGAATTTCGTGAAAATCGGCTCAAAACTGACAGACAAAATGGCCGCCCTTCGTTCTCAAATAACGTAAAAATATGGTATATCAAGGTTCTGGATCCTATGGAGGTCACAATTTTTATCCGATTTTGTTGAAACTTGAAATTTAAGTTTATAACACAAAGATCTCGGTTCCTTTCGATATTTGCGCATATCGAATTGTAATTTCCTGAATTATGTCCCTTGATTGAAGGAAAAATCACTTTCTTTTTAGCTTGTTCTCTATCCATCTCTCGAAAATGTGGGCGTATCCTGCCTGGCAGCCGCTGGTTATGTATATGTTAATATTTATCATTTATTTTTTTCTGTATCCCTGGGAAAGAACTTATATGGGCTTTGCCTGTTGTTCAATCCTTTTCAAATAAATAAAATATTGTTAAAGTTAAACTAAAACATATAATCAATTCCAAAACAATCAAATTATAAACGTAGTCTGTAGAGTGTTCACAAGAAAGTGTGGAAGACGGACGGACGGACCGTCGGACGACGGACGGGGCGACGGCAATATACGACCGCATTTCCATGTGGGCGTTTAAAAAGTGTTAGAAATTCTTGAAATGTGCAAAATAACTTCATTGGTAAAAAAAAATAAAAATAATCGCAGCTGTAATGAAAGCACAAATTCTAATTATTATCATCTAAATGTCAACGCGGACGTGCAATTAAATCTGTCAAAACACACATTCTAAATTAGGGTGGGGATAACACTTCTTATTTGAAGAATTAACACAGCCGTCGTCTTCCAGGTGACATGATCGAATGAATTCACGTTCTACTTTGCTATCCATTACATACGTACACAGAAGTGCATTGTTATATTGTTATACTTATTTGAATATACTTTAATTCATATACGACCCTATACATATTAATATAAGAAAGGTAACGATGTAATAACCCACCTTTACGACTATCGTGATAGCATATTTGCGTCCTCGAGTTGGTACCCCAGACAACCTGACTATATTCAATAGATATGTAGTTATATCTTATAATAAAGGGATCCTAGACAACTATGTTTATAATAGAAGCCGGTTTGTTATTTCGCTGAACGCTATATATACATTTACAAGAAATCGGGCGTGTTAATACAACGGAGAAAGATACGCGACCTTTTTTGAAAGTTGTAAAAGTCAGTGACAGATTCTAGTATGAAATGAAAGGATTTCATTGAAGTTATCTCATTCTAAATCTACTCAGATAGATGTTAAAATACGTGTAGGAATTATTGTCGGTAGCTGTGAATACAAAATGGCTTCCGTTGAAGCGTATAATGAAGGTGGTTACTATGCAACACTTTTAATAGGTAAGTCTGATTTAATTGTTTAAATTACATCGTTATTTTTATACGCCCACATTATGTCGTCACCCTGTCTGTCGATCTGTCGGTCCTTTCGCCAACAATTGGCGTGAAAGTGCGATAGAGTCTGTAGATTTTGACAGATTTTAAAATCATTTTAGTGTGAAGCTTTGTGATCATGATAGGACGAGCCCTATCGATATTCAGCGTTCCAGAGTTATTCCCCCTTAGCCGAAAACAAATGTGATAGAGGCTACATTTTTTAAAAAAGAAATGTGTTCAAATTTAGTTGTAAGCATTGTGGTCATTAGAGGATGAACCCTGTCTATTTTCAGCTTTCCACGAAATTCCGTTACGAGGTTATCCCCTTTTGCCGAAAACCTTGTTAACGCGTAAGCTACAGTTTTTAAAGATACATTATGTAAGAACTAAATCTGCCCAATACAGATCTTCTGTTTGGCCTCAAATCTTATATAAATAATTAATTAGACATTTATTCGCATGCCAAGTCCATAAACAACATTCTAGAACATTGCTTAGTTTTGATTTTCAACGGATTTAAACACGATTAACAGTTAATAATTTACTTACAAGATGGTAATCGAGAGTGAGTTTATTATCGTAATAACGGTAGCAATGACAACCGGGGCTACACCCTTCTTCAAACGGCCATAACTCCGCTCAGAAGGGAGTAATTTGACTGAAATTTCCAATATATTCTCTTTTCATTATCTATTTTTTTTAACTATTATAGCGAGAAGTGACATCACTTTATCTAAATTTTTAACAATCTTTTTTTAAATTCGGTTTGAAGCTTCGGGGCCCTGAGTAGGCTGCTGTTTTTAATCGATGTCTTTTAAAGGCTATTAACTGTTCTGCGACTTTTCGTTCTGCCCCCCCCCCCCACCTTGTGAACACAATAGTGGCTGTAGTCATTAAACAGATTTTTGTAAAGCATTGGGGTCATGGACCCTATCGATATTCAGCGTTCCGCGACTCGCCGTTCCGGAGTTATGTCCCCTTACCGCGATAAAGGCTGTAGTTTTTAATGGATCTTTTTTTTCATATTTGGCTTGAAGCATTGGGGGTCATCGATCCCTATCAATATTCGAAATCCATAGCCTCCCATTTATTCGAAAACCGTGTGAACGCGATAGAAGCCATAGGTTTTAACAAAAAATCTTCAAATTTAGTTGGAGGTAATGGCGTCATAAGCACAGTGGCCTGTAACGTGGGATATCTTTTTCAGACTTAAATGAAATGGGGTTTAACGTCCTACTGTTCTGCTCCTATACTGGCTAATGAAGACGGACATACGCCATACAGTGTGCTATGAGGGAAATTTTGCCCGGGCAGCGGCACTATCGCCTACTCTTATATCGAATTCCAACTGCCAGGGGATCTTTGACGTGCATTCCAATATATACACGGGACCTCGGTTTTTAGTATCATCCGAAGGACTAGACAGCTGTCCTTGTCAGGCCCTCCGTTCTGTACCACTGACAAGGGAAAACCACGTCGGAAAATCTGGATGAACTTTCTCGGCCAATGCAGGGATCGAACACCCGACCTCCAGGCTAGCATTCTGTCAACAAGTCGCCATACTAACTAATTCTAGAGTGTATATATGACGTCAATGTTTTTAACCGTCATCGCGTACGTAACTTTTTTTTTCCGTACGTATACAGTGAATGGTCATTTTGCTCAGTAATCCCAGTCAGAATTTGGATATTTTTTCAAAATTGCGTTAAAGTTTTAAATAATTTGTTTAGAACTGAAATAAATTAACTATTAGTCAATGTTAAAAAACATTAACAGAATTGATTGTGTATATCTGAATTAGACCCGACCTAAGCAATAAATAGTGCCAATATGGCGGCATCCATGAACAACCATTAGCAGTAGCTGTAATTCTTCGTATTGTTATTCGAAAAGAATAATGGTGTAACGCTGCTTTTCTAATAATTTTCATTTCTCCCACTGCATAATTGCAACAGATAGCGTTCCTCGTGTGTGAAAACTTGCTAATTCTGTTAAAATCCCATTTTCTTCCGGGGATTTATTATACAATCGAACTAAGTGAGTTGTGTCCGTGTCATTGCACAGACAACCCTGATACGACACAGGTTTTCTGTTCGTCGAAGCCATTTTACTTTCGTTTCTTTGTTTACAGGTTAACTTACAGGTACAAAATGTAGTGCGTTGACCTCATGACCTGTGGCGTTTAGATAACGTCATATGAATATCATGGCTATTCACTGTGTCAGAGTCTTTTCTCTGCAGGTAGAATGGGTCTGTCGTTCAGATTGCCGCCATCGTAGACTCGTAGTATAGAGATATTGTTTTTGTTCGGATTAATTAGGGTTTCACACTGCTTAGTTTGTGTAAAACACTATTGTTTTTGTTAAGATTATTATTAAACTTTCATATGTATTACATATGAAAGCTTATTGTTTCTGTTAAGATTATTATTTTTTTTTGTGTATTTTCTGCAAATCTTATATCTCAGAATCTAACCATGGGATCTTTCGGAAACTTTGACCTCCCCCCCCCCCAAAAAAAAGAAAATGGGGCGCGACTGTGGATTAAATATATTTTCAAAACGTTTTACGAATCCGAAATCACCGAAATTTACGAACGAAGAAATTGACCTACATACCTATGGGACTATTAGACCTATTTTACTAATTCTTTTTTCTTTGAGTACCTTGAAAAAAATCATTTTCATCTGCAATTTCAGATTTTCGAATTTTGAAAATTCGTCGCTGTGATTTCGAACCGGAAGTACCAAATTCCGGCGAGGAACTTGTCACGTTGGTACCTAGGTACCCTGAAAATTTCAAGGTGATACCTGCATTCGTTCAAGTCGTTTGTTCTTGGCACCCAGGTCACCTGCCGTTCGTCAATTTACGGCTTCCATAAGGGGAAAAAAGTGGAATTTCGCCGCGACACCGGCACCGATTGTCCGAAAACCATGAGATTTGGACACAGTACGCCCATTACCACCCTGGACTCTGTGCTTTACCCCAGCCCTCATCCTCAGTTCCTTTAAACTATGGCTATTTAATGTGGGGAGCCACCGTGGCTAGGTGGTTAAGACGCTGGCTCGCTAGCCTGGAGGTCGGGTGTTCGATCCCTGCATTGGCCGAGAAAGTTTATCCAGGTTTTCCGACGTTGTTTTCCCTTGTCAGTGGTGCAGAACGGAGGGCCTGATAAGGACAGCTATCTAGTCCTTCGGATGAGACAAAAAACAAGGTCCCGTGTATATATTGGAATGCACGTAAAGCAGCCCGGGCAAAATTTCCCGCATAGCCCACTGTATTGCGTATGCCCGTCTCCATTAGCCCAGCATAGGAGCAGAACAGTAGAACGTTAAACCCCATTTCATTTCATTTCATTTCTATTTAATGTGTACTAATAATGTAATTCGAGCACCATGACATCAGTATCATCTGAGAATGAAATAGCTCTAGTCGCCCCACAATTAACCGTATGTAGGGCATGTGGAATTATTCCCCACGTCTGCCTTCTCAATGTCGATATCAGTATGGTTCTGCAGCCATTTAAGCATGCCTTGCATGTCTCAATTTAAGATGCCTGATATGCTTGAAGTTCAGAGGAATGACCCACTGCACCCACCACAACATCAGTAGCTGTCTTGTGATTTTCCCAGATGTATCTTCGAAGTAACTCCAGTACTTCAGTTTTGTTTGTGAAAGACAGCAAGAGGGCAAGCCGATTTAGATGTAGCCCCATGGACTTAAACGAGGTCGGTTTAGACACAGTGGTGTCAGTTTCAATTGATGCATTTTGGGCGAAAGACATTGCATTACTAGCACGTATTAAAAGGCCATGATTTAAAGGAGCTGTGGACTAGTGGAAAAATATCGTCCTTTTGTCAGTTCACCACCTATCAAGCTGCGACCCCACCAGCATGTTTGTAACAAAAGCCGCTGAATTGAAGGCAACTGGTCAGTGATTTCGAAAGGAGGACGTAAATGACATAAGTTTGGATTGATGGAAGAGTATCTTGTGAATGTATGTAACCCTGGGACAATGTGGAACACCGTGGGTGATCTCTATCAGCACAGCAGGAAAATAATCAAAGACATGCCTCACACTAGCCCTGTAGTCAAAGGTCACATTGCGAGGGCATTCTACGGAAATACCTTCAGTAACACTGTCTAGATCAGACTCTATAGGATCCACAAGTTGCTGGGTTCCATCAGAGGAGAATTAGAATAAGAATGTTACTGGATGACCTTTCAAAGCCTCAAAGCCATGTGGATGTTAGCGGCCACATTTATTTTATGAGGCGCCGATCGACTGTATTATATACAGACAAAATCCAAAATATTCGAAAAATACCGAAAAAATATCGAAAAAACTTGCGGTGGTTAATGGGTCACGCTAGGCCAGACATAAATATAGTGGGACACGCTAGGTTGTTCATGTGTCACTATAGGTCCAGCATACGACTTATGTGGGTGATTTGTCAGGGTAGGGGCAAATTATTTATTTTCTAAATTTGTCTGGAAGCCAGATGGTCTATGGCCCAGTCAACAAATGATGGTCGGTGTGTCCAGTCCACAACTGTTGGTCTGTATGGCCCAGTCCACCACTGATGGACTGTGTCCACCAGTCCTGGTCTATCGTGTCATATTCTACTACTGATGGTATATTGTGTCATAGTCCACCACTGATGGTCTGTGGCCCGGTTCATGACTAAAGGTCTGTGTGTCCCAGTTGACCAATGATTGTCGATTGTGTCATCGCTTCCAGGCAAAATTAGAAAATAAATAATTTGTGGTATAAGCTGATTGCGTATAATCCTGTGTACTAAGGCCAACGGGGTGGGGTGGCCGAATGGTTAGCGCGTGCACGTTGTATCATAAGGTCTGTCATTGAGTCATCTGGCGTGGTTTCGATTCCCCGGTTGAACGTGACAAGGAGTAGGGTAGCCTGTCCAACCTCGTGGGTTTTCTCCGGGTCCTCCGATTTCCTCCCACTGCTAAAGACCCTTAAGCGCAAGCGAATTATTGACATAAAATTGAACCTTATGTTAGTCTCATATGTAAACTAGTTTGTGTCGAGTAGACGTTAAACCCATTTAACTCTATCCCCACTAAGGCCAACGCTGATTTTGAAAGTTGATCAATTCACTTGAATATTACGTCCATAATTCAAATCAGGGTGAGAAAGGTAACCTTTAAAGTCAATATATCCACAACTGGACCGTCATACATGTCTTTTTTGACAGCTCTAGAAGATTTGGGCACTTTTATGCCAGCTAAACCTCTTGGCTAATATCTGAAACTTCCACTTGTGGATTACAGGAATTAAAGTTTCAAATGAAGCTAGTAGTAATCTACTCACCTAAGTAATGATCCATCATAGTTGAAAGTAAAGTCATCACCATAGTGTACATGCCTTTATCATGGCCGAAAGTAGGTCTTCAATATGTGCACATGTGGAATAAAACCATCGTTTGCATTTATTACAGTGAATGCAGCCCTGATCCCTTATACAGTTTTCCTGCATGTAGGGCGTGGTCTTTTACTAGGAGGAGGAGGCTGAAACTTATTTGATGAACTTTTAGGGTACATCGTCTTCCCTCTCTCTTTCTTTGTTTACATTCAAACGTGGCATATCGACGGTCGGTTGAATGTTGAACACCAGAACAACGAAAACTAAAAGAACAAAAGCCGCAGAAGAATGCGTGGTCTTTTACTAGGAGGAGGCTGAAACCTATTTGATGAACTTTTAGGGTGCATCGTCTTTCCTCCCTCTTTCTTTGTTACATTAAAACGTGGCATATCGACGGTCGGTTGAGTGCTGAACACCAGGACACCGAAAACTAAAAGAACAAAAGCCGCAGAAGAATGCTTACAACCTGCATTGGGATAATGCCGTGCTGAATGGTGTAAATGGGATAAAATTATTGTCCATGACCCACCTACAGTGCCCCACAAGTCTTATGCGCGACCTAGAATGCCCCACTATATTTATGAGTGACCTACAGTGGCCCATTACTCACCTAGGGCTTATTCGGTAATTAGTAGTGATTTTTCGGTATTTAGGGTTTTTCGGATTTTTTCGGTAATTAGCACCAAAAACGTTTTTTGGGGGTTTTTTTTTTGTTTTTTTTTTTGTATTTTACGATATATAGGACAGTTCGCGCCGATTGAGACTTTATTGTCCTCAAAATCTATATGCTATATATGACAAACTTGGTTTATATAATGTTTTTATTTCATAGGTAAATATAAAATTGATAAAAAAAATACTCCCAAGTATATAACATGATTAGGAGTTGCCGGCATGCGGGCTCGATTGAGATGGCAATTTGATAAACTGGCAAACAAGACAAAGGCTTTTCACTTTTAATTGTGTCTAATTAATCAAAAGGCGATTCATCAAAGTAATTAAAAAAGTTGATAATTAAACAGGCATGGATGACTGACAAAGTATTGAAGTATTATCTGAAAGTATATAAAATAAACTTCGGCTAACTAACTGTAAATAAAACAGTGAACACTTTTATTCGAAATATGACAATAATATACATATTTATACGCTTTATATACCTCAAAATTTGTGTGAAAATCCACCTTCTCAATCGTTCATTTGACAAAAAAGCATGGCATAAAATATCGTAATGCGCATGCGTTAATTAGGCAGTTGGAACAAAAGGGTCACCTAAATTACAACGCAAGGTCTCGTAAAACCAAAAATAAATACAATCAGTTTACCAAGTGTAATACTTATAATATTACAAAATGAATGTTAAATAATGTAAAGTTCAATCTGTTCAGAACATGACATGTAGACTCAAACTTGATGCTAAACTACAAATTTATATATATGATGGACTCGGATTATATGACGTCCTTCTTTTATAGACGACACACTAAATATCCATGCAGAACTTTTAGACTCCGATTGCCGGTCTTCGAAGTTTGCTTTATCTACGCTTTGTTATTCGAGTCTAGGAGGCATTTCTGAATGATGAAATTGCGTGCATTACTTATAAGTAAACCACTTCCCCGTTCAATAATACAAAAAATGTTACGGGCCCAATCAACTTGCTACTGCGTCTACTCAACTTTTAAATTACCTCCAATCAATATGTACCAATAGTTTTAAATAAAAAGATCTTAAGCTTTATTTTAAATAAATATACTATTGAAAAAGACTTTTGTTTAGACGACATGTTACCTATTTTATCCAAACCCACACAAAGGACCTGCGGAAATGAAATGAAATGAAATGGGGTTTAACATCCTACCGTTCTGCTTCTATACTGTAGTGGGCTAATGAAGACGGGCACCTGCGGAAAGGTAAAGGGCAATTGTTTGGTTGCAGAACATTGGTACCGGTCATAACACATTTAAAATAAGCGACAAGTTTGTGTGTTCCGACCATTTCGAGGACAACAGTTGTGTACGTGATTTATGTGGTGCTACCAGTTAAAAAAAAAACGGTTCAAACTAGATGCTATTCCAATAATTTTCAACTTTAGTCACAGAAAGAATAAAAAGTCGGAATCATTAATTGGCAGTCGGAAAAATCGTCTTGGGCAGCGAACTACTGTAAAGGTTAGTGAACTACGTCTGGACTAGATGGCGTAGCACGTAGTGCACATGTCATATATTTGGCGTTTTGCATCAATTTTAAGTTTACCAAAGAAATAAAACATAAAGCCTCAATCGGCGCAATCTGATTTAAACACAGATCCTATTTCGTTTCGTTTTTTATAGTTCAAAATTTCGTTTTATTTGTCTGTACTACACTAGGATCTGGAAGAGTTGTTATATAACCTGCGTTCTGGATGGCTTGAGGGATTAGCCAATGAAACCATCTGTTACGGCGACTTCTTGGTGTGCTATGCACGGAACTGTGGGTAAACCACTAGGAACGTCAATGCTGATTGATTAATGTCTAGCGTCATAGGTTCAAAAGATGTTCGTACGACCTTTGACGCGACCTTTTACTACAACCGGCCAGATCTTCATGCAGTGTAGGCCATCGAAAGTATAAAACAAAACGAAACGAAATATAGATCCGTATTTTAATCAGATTGCAATAGGCGCCTTATAGTTTCTATCGGCCAGACAAAGCTGTCGCGTGGGCGTATTTCAGCGCTTGGAGTTGCCATCTTTTTATTTCTAATTAGGAGAAGATGAAAGAAGTAGTGCCAAGAGAAGGCGTCAGAATGATTATAAACAAGATTTAGAACTACAGATGAGAGAAAAACATGCTGCTAGACAAAGGTACTGTATTGTTTTGAGACATATTATTTACTAGCTCGTGTATGATGGAAACACACGTTTTTACCAGGTGTATCACTCTCAGTGTATAATAGAAGAACAGTATTGTAAATAGTAACTATATTTACATCAGATACAAGAATATAAAAGATGAACAGAAACAAGAACATAAATATAAACACATACTCACACAGGGCTATTCTAATATCAAGTGCAGGGGGACTGCACCACACAAAATTTACACAAAAACAAACATACGGACAAGACATCATACTCAGGAAAACACAAACAGACAGACAATTAAAAAAAAAGTGAATGGATTCGGGGGCTAGCCGTAAGCGTCCACTGCGCTGTATAGTCCCGGGTCTGTAGTGACACAGACTTCACTCAGTTTTGAAAAGAATCAGGAATACAACCCAAAGAAACCATTGTGCAATGCCAACATGGGTCATGATCTGCTATATGCTACACGAAATACGAATGTAAGCATATGTAGTAAAATTCAACTATACAAGTAACCACATCGGTGAAATGTATAAAATAATAGTCTTAACCTAAATGCTCTAAAAACAATCAAGAAACGTTTCAGTATTCAATACATATAGGGCACATGTCCATTCCGTCATACAGACAAAAACAAAACTGAATACAAAGAAGCAAATAGGAAATGTAGACTGTCTCGAGAGACAGCCGCCTGCTGACTGAGTGGCGACGTTATTTTGGGAATGACGTCATATCTTAGAAGGTGATAAAAAAATCACAATAATAAGGGCGATAATCCAGATAAAATAACGCTAAAAGCTTAAAGGGACAATAACACTCTTGCTGGCTTGAAAGCTCCAGAAAATAAATAATATCTCTATCTAAGTACTAGATGTTTAAGTGTCCTACCTGTTGCGTAAATTATCCATTACATCCTATTTTACTTGTCCAGAGGGTTTGAAAATATTTTTAAATCGAAGTTTCATTTGAAAAGGTCTACGTTAGACGTTTCAAACCATTATGTTGAATTTTTCAAAATTTTTAAATAAGGTGTGTTAAGATGAAATTTGTATCATCAATTAATTGAAATATTCTAAAATAGTACAATTTGTTGACCAGAATAAAGATTGGGACATATTATTCAGTTACAACAAGAGTGGTATTGAGCCTTTAAAAACTATAAGTTTTAGCGACTAATCGGAGTTATTAAGTTATGTAATTGTACAGTTTATAATATATTAATATAATACCCCACACAAGAAATGCAAAACAGGTATGCTGAAGAAATCGTACTATGTAAGTGTATTTATAAAGGCATAAAAATAAGGGAGGTAATTCAGGCAGGGTTAGGTAACTACAGAAAATCTAAAATAGACCACTCGGACCCCCCAAAAAAAGACCACTCGGACCAAAACGGAGACCACTCGGACCAACCTTAAAGACCACTCGGACCAATCAATTTATGTTGGAAGACCTTTTCGGACCAATATATATGTTGACTCTCGGACCAACCCAACGGGTCGCTTCTCGATCCACTTATTCACTTAAGAAATAAAATACAGATTTTAAATAAATATTTTTCATTAAAAAATCACAATACAAAGAAGCGAATAATTTATAGGTGAATCTATACATAATTTAAAATTGTCTTCCTTACAGATAAGTTCATAAGAGCAAATATTCATATTTATTACATCAACAATTTATAAAATATTTTTTTATTTTTAATATGCCCGTGACATATGCTATGGATAAGTAGCATATTCATATTTATTACATCAACAATTTATTAAATTATTATTATTTTTTTTAAAAGTTTTTAATATGCCTGTGATAGGCCCATCTTCCTTGAGACCTATTCGCTCGGCCCATAAATTAAACCACATTTCTTAAGTAGTTGGCTTGTACTAATTGCATCCTCATTGTATAATTTCCATATGGCAAAAAGTTTGGCGCTATTGCACTTTCGCACCTACAACAGTTCCCGTTGTCGTAGAGACTTGAAATTTCCAGGGGATGACTAGCAATGACCGCACACCAAATTTCAGCCGAATCGATCAATAACTATTTATTTTACCGACCTTTTAATTTCTAACGAGAGAGAAGTTCATCCGTTCGTCGCCATTTTCTTTGTTGACGATTTAGACTCGAATAACAAGACACTAAGACGGATCCCGACACACTGCGCTAGCTGCTTAACACTGCACTTCATAAAATTTAATAATTATTTTCGTATATTTTTACTTTTGCGCTAAGCAACCAATATCTATAAAATATTTTTTTGCGTTAACCAGTTGGATTGGCCGTTATGTGTGAATATCGCCGTGACCTTGACGCTGACCCTGACTTCAAATTTTCCATCAAGCTCGGGACCTCCGTGCTTTGTGCTGCGCCTCTATTTCTTCCTGTATTATCGAGGTTAATGTCTGGGGTGAAAGCAGAGAATTCAAAATTTTCAAAGTCAGTTTTTGGACATTCGACCTTCACTCCATAACCAATTTAAATGGCCATCATCGGCCTGCGGGATATTAAATCATCGACCTGCTGGCTATTACAAGTCAGTTCACCCGAGCCTGTATTTCTAGCATTAAATACACAGTTAAATACACATATGCCAACCGTTATTACGAACATATATTAATACGGCAATTCGTTTTTCAGAATTTTTACTAGTTTTATATAGTTAACAACCCATACACCTGACAGCATGTCCATTATTGCGAAAGTTCGTTCTCCAGACGTTCTGGTAGATGGCGCGTAAATCTAACATACCGATGTTTCCATCGTCCGTTAATCCGAGGGAGCCATGGTGGCTAAGTGGGTAAACCGCTGGCGCCCTACCCTGGAGGTCGCCGTTCCCCCCCGGTTTTAGTCGAGAAGTTCATCGAGATGTTCCGGATTGGGTCCCCCTTCTCAGTGGTGCAGGGCGGATGGAATGACAACCGTCTAGTCGTTTGGATGGGACGAAAAACCGAGGTCCCGTCCACAAATTAGCATTTACGTAAAAGATTCTTTGACAGTTGGAATTCGATATAAGAGTAGACTGTGGCACCGCTGTCTGGGCAAAATTTCCATCATTAGCACAGCGAATGACGTATGCCCGTCTTCATTAACCAAGTCGGAGCAGACGCCATTTCATTTCTTTTCATTAATATACAGTTATATACAGCGTTATCAAGAACCCCTGGTACTTTCGTACAATACAGACTTATTGCAGACATATAGAGGCTGAACTATGTGGCGCTATGAAAATATTATAAATTTTCCACCCCTCCTTAGAATATTAAGTAACTGTTGTTTGACACCTGTTAATACGCATGTGTTGATAAATGTAATTTATAGTGGAATGACTTTACAATAATATAAGTATTGCGTATAAAAATTTGTGTTAATAATAAATATTTTAAATATCTCGCTGTAAACTGCAGTTTCGTTCCATCGTAGTGATTGGGTTATTCTGCAACCAACGTTAATATAATTATACCCCACCCCTCCCCTTTATTGGTTTTCTGACTGCCGTATTGTAGGCCTACACGAATTTGAGGATAAAATTGTTTAACATGTATAAATCTAGACCCAACCCACCCTCTCGTGGTTGACTATAATGTTAATTCTATTAAACCATTGGATTATATACACCCACATTAAACTATTTTAATAATCTAAACATGGCCCCTCTGCGTTTCACTGTTTTCTGACCAAGCAGTGTGTGAAAAAACCCAGGTAAAGGTCGGTGGTCCTAGCCACGGTGGTGGCGTGTAAAATTTTGTATGAGGTGAAGGCCGTTAGTCAAGGTCAAATGTCCAAAAACTGACTTTGAAAAGTTCGAGTTCAGTTTTCTGTAACATGACCCTGACCCACGACTTTGACTCAATTATCTTTTCTGAAGGACGTGGTCTCTGCTTTCACCTTGAGCATTAATTTTGATAATTCAGTAAGAAATAAGGCCAGGGCAAGCATAAACATAAAGACCCAGAGATGGAGAGGAAGTTTGGACTCAAGGCCAAAATCAAGGTCACGCTTGGTTGGCGTTGACTAGTGGAGGTCACCACGACCTTTCACATTGACCACACCCAATTGACTTCCTTTCGGACACGGGCCCTCCGCTTTTGACAGTTTTCTGACCGAGCAGTGTGCGACAGGACCAAGGTAAATGTCCATGGTTCAAGCCAAGATGATGGCCTTTGAAAATGATTACGGGGTCAAGTTCAAATGTCTCAAAACTGACTTTGAAAAGTTTGAGTTCAGTTTTCTGTAACATGACCATGACCCACGACTTTGACCCATTTATCTTTTCTGAAGGACGTCGTCTCTGTCCAATGGCACACCGGTAGCTTTGTGGAGACCCAGGGCTCCACCAAAAGCGGCCAGGTGCTTCGGGTCGTAATAGACTTTCTTCAGCTTTCGTTCCATGTTTCAGCCGGTTTCCATGTGATCAGGCTATTTATAGTTTTTGCAATGTGAGCCATCTGGCTCGTCTGGTAAGTGTACTCGTAGTAGGGGTATCCGTACATGAGATTTTCTTCTTTCTCGGGCGTCCGTGCGGGAGGCGTGGACAACACGTTCCATGTGTCCTTCAAACTTTGCATCACGCCAAACCATCCCAGTGGAGCCTGAGTATTCTTTCGCCGACGAACCAAATCGTTCACAATGTCGATGGGATTGGTGCCGGGTACGGGTACGCCATTCCGTACCAAATCCAAGTTCTCGTTCCACGACCAAGGTGTTTTCTCCTTCAGGTGTTTCAACAAAAGCCGAGCTTGATGTTGAAAGACCCGGGGGCCCGACTCCAGGATGGGTGCCTCCGAGACCATCGTTTCTTTTTCTTCTTTTTGTTCGGGTATTTTCTCGTCCGACAAGGGAATGACCTGCTTTCTTTTCCTTTGCATCGTTTGATAACGTTGTAACAACTGTCAGTATCGTTGCATTTTATTTTCGTCGGTCAGTGTGGGGTCGTTTAACACGTGTTGCATGTCTTGGTGAACATTTTCGACGGCCTGCTCCAGTGGATCTCGATCGTACGCGGCTTCCACTTGTCTGAATTCGATGGGTTTGACGTCGGTGGGACCGTAGAAGGGCACCAGTTTCATTTTCTTGGCGAATTTCATCTTTCGGAAAGGACCTGGCCAACCGGGAGAAAAATCCCCCTTTTGGTTGCTTCAGAAGTCGCCGACGGGTCTTCCAAGGTGTTTTAGACGTGCCCAAACGTCGTAACAAGGGGGCGTTCCTTTCAAACGTTTGACCACGTTCTCGGTCACAGGAACGTTGCCGCGAATCAGGTTTCCAATACACTCAAACACACTGTCGACAATGGGTTGAGCCTCGAGCAGAAGAGGGCGGTCTTTGGGTGCAGTGTTCAACAGGTACCGCAGTGTGTCCATGACTGAGCTCGGGGCCGTTCTCTGGTTCCCTTTTTATACCTTTTCTCTCCATAGGTTATCCCCCAAATCATGTAGATAGCTCGGTGGCCATAGCGTTCGCTCTATCGCGCCTTCTAAGCCAGGGATGTTTACCACCCTTTTGTCCTCCCAATAGTTTAGATACCAAGGGGGCTAAAGCTGGGAGGGCCATAGCGAGCAATGCACCGATGGCACCACCCTGTTGATCGAGAAGTCGCTGTTTGACGGCGGGTGATGTTCGTGGATTAGTGGATTGGTATTGGTTCAACTCCTCGGGACTCAGACCCCTTCCGCGGTGAATGTTCCGTCGAACGAATTTATTTTGTTTCTTGTTTCTTTCCTCTTGCAGTCTTTCCTTACATCGCAGCAAGATACGAATCAACACCCCCCCCCCCCCCCTCCGGAAGAACCCACGTCCTCCAGGTTTCATGATCAGAGAGAGCTTTTCGGCCGTCGGCATGTTTCTCTCCGTCAGTTGGCTCAACACTTGTCGATTTCGTTCCACCCATTTCTTGTGCTCGGCGTGCAGTGGTTGAATGTTACCATTCAGCAAATGGTTGGCCGCCAACTTGAACCACTGCAACAATCCAAGACGTGCCCTACCCATATTCTTGACCAACTGTCCATAAGCCATATCGGGAGACAGATGTTTTAACTTGCGAATGAAGGACTTCAGTCCTTTCATAGAACTCGTCTTTTCTCTTCGGGGTCTACGAATGATCTTGTGTGGCGTGGAGGTGTGACCGGTAAGGTGAGACGTGGTGGAGTGACCGGTAAGGGAGACATGGGGCTCCCAGGTGGTG
Organism: Patella vulgata; assembly: GCF_932274485.2. NCBI lineage: Eukaryota > Metazoa > Mollusca > Gastropoda > Patellidae > Patella > Patella vulgata. The sequence continues at coordinate 34,135,098 of NC_065882.2, forward strand.
TTAACGATGGCAGCCATTGCGTTGTGGGTGCCCTTATTCTCGGACGAGTCTGCCTTTGTACCGTGGGATCACGAAGGTCTGGTGCGAGGGTCTGGAACGTCGCTCTGGGAAGGGTCGGATGCGGGTGTTTCCGCTGCGTATTCTTCGTACGAGCCATCGTGACTAACAGAATCAATTCGAGTTACAGGTCCCCCTTTTATACTTTTTGGGCGATGGGCGGTTCCTCTTGTTGTAAAATGTTGGATCTCAAACGCAAAGCTTCGGGCGTGTCGGGTTTCAAATCAATGAGTAAGTAACTGCGAGGGGTACTCGTCGCATCGGCATAAGCTTCCTGCATATACTTGGAGTGAGAGGGGTACATCTGACGGGCCAACACGCCAATTTGTGAGTCGTCTCGGAGATTTTTGAACAAGACCAAGTAATGGGCATTCAGGCTGATGGTACTCGTGTCGTGGTGATGACTCTTTTTCGTGAACCACTTTTGCAATATCTCTGTGTCTTCTCCCATCAAATCGTCCACGACCAAGACATGTGGACCCTTGACTTGATCCATCACGTCGTCAATGTCTGTCAAACCTTTGACGTAAGTGTAAGGAAAACGATCGTAACTCTCTTGCCAGGGACGCTTGGAGAAATTTCTGTACCAAGACCGTCTTTCCAACACCCGTTGGACCGCTGACTAACATTGTAAAAGGGTGTTTGAACGCCACATCCATCTTACACTGTTTCCCACCTGCCTTTTCCCCCTGCCTTTTATATCTTCGCGCCCACCACAGAACAACAGACATGGAGTGAAACAAGAACAGAATTTATTTTACAAAAAATACAAATATAGCATGGCATTCAATACAAATACAAAAAAACATGGCCTATAGTACAAAGGAAAAGAAAAAATGTTAGTTATCACGTTGTCTCTTCAGGATCTCTTGTCTCAGCCAGGGTACGTTTCTCAGGACGCGAGGAATCCAATACACATGTCCCAAAAGCTTCTGCATCGTATCGTGTGGGTGCCAGTCTTCCATCTCGGCAAACGTTACGACGACGGGTACCCATTCGCTCATATCGAAACAGGGGGGATACGACAAGACTTCGGTTATATCTCTCGGACCCGCATATTGGATGAGTGCTCGGGAAAAACTTTCTGCTTCCTTCTCCGCCAACAAGAGAACGGTAGTCGGTGAAATAACTGGTGGACTGGAAAGTTTCGTCGGCTGTTTTCTTTTTCTCTTTGTCTCTTTGTATCGCCTGTAGAGTTCGAACGTTTCTCCGCACCAGTACCAGTATCGCTGACTGCGGGTGTTGTCTCTGGGCACATCGATGTTGTTGTCGAACATGCGACTGGCAACGCCTTCAAATTTTGTTTTCTGTTTGGATTTCTTCTTGGCACTCGAGCAGGCCGTTAACACTTTCTTTTGACAGTGTCTTTTCTTTCTTCGTCACTCTTCGATTTTTGGGCTTCGACTCGTTTTCCACACTGGGGTGCCCAGTGTCCTGGTTCTCCACAGAGGTAACAACTTCCATAGGAGTCATAGGCTGGTCTGTCTTGTCTTGGTTTTCGTTGTTGGGAACGAGCAGGGCAGTCTCTATACCAGTGTCCGACATTGTTACAAGAGAAACACGCTTGACTAGCCATCGAACGTTTCTCCGCACCAGTACCAGTATCGCTGACTGCGGGTGTTGTCTCTGGGCACATCGATGTTGTTGTCGAACATGCGACTGGCAACGCCTTTAAATTTTGTTTTCTGTTTGGATTTTTTCTTGGCACTTGAGCAGGCCGTGTCCGCGCTGTCCATAGTTGAGGCACTTGTGATTGTCGTCGGTGGATCTCTTGACCCCGTTAACACTTTCTTTTGACAGTGTCTTTTCTTTCTTCGTCACTCTTCGATTTTTGGGCTTCGACTCGTTTTCCACACTGGGGTGCCCAGTGTCCTGGTTTTCGTTGTTGGGAACGAGCAGGGCAGTCTCTATACCAGTGTCCGACATTGTTACAAGAGAAACACGCTTGACTAGCCATCGAACGTTTCTCCGCACCAGTACCAGTATCGCTGACTGCGGGTGTTGTCTCTGGGCACATCGATGTTGTTGTCGAACATGCGACTGGCAACGCCTTTAAATTTTGTTTTCTGTTTGGATTTCTTCTTGGCACTCGAGCAGGCCGTGTCCGCGCTGTCCACAGTTGAGGCACTTGTGATTGTCGTCGGTGGATCTCTTGACCCCGTTAACACTTTCTTTTGACAGTGTCTTTTCTTTCTTCGTCACTCTTCGATTTTTGGGCTTCGACTCGTGTTCCACACTGGGGTGCCCAGTGTCCTGGTTCTCCACAGAGGTAACAACTTCCATAGGAGTCATAGGCTGGTCTGTCTTGTCTTGGTTTTCGTTGTTGGGAACGAGCAGGGCAGTCTCTATACCAGTGTCCGACATTGTTACAAGAGAAACACGCTTGACTAGCCATCGAGAGCAGAATGAAATTTTATTCTGACACTTCGCTTCTTATAGTCTTGGCCGTGACGTCACTCTCTTTTGATAGGTTCTTTCTTTTCCTTCGTTTCTATTGGTTCGTGTCTAGTCTATGATTTCCAGGCTTTCCACGTACTTTTGCACTTCTTCCCAATCGATGACGGCTTCTCTCACGTGACAGGCCTCCAACAACGTCACCAGGTCGGCTCGATTACCGTGTTATGGGATTCTCTTCGTCTTTGGGTTCGAGGAACTCCTCTTTGCGTTTGATCAATACCGTCTTAAATCCCGGAAACACACGCCAAAACTTTTTCAAGGCTTCGTCGACGTCTTCCCGCCATCGTTGTTCTTCGGTGTGATGTAACCTGTAAACAGACCTCCCGTTTTGGTCTCGTGATCGTAGGTGCTGAATTGTTTCCAGTGCCAGAATTCGTACACCTTCAATACACGATATCCCAGGGCAACCGCTTTCTTCAGTTCCAGGGTGACACATGTACCGACCCAGGCTAGCTGTTCATCGGTGTGATCACAAGATTGGTATTCGGCAATCTCCCCTTGTGTGTACGTCGACGCAGCTTCGACACGGGGCAAACACCAATTTCTGTTTTCGTCGAAAAGGGACTATCGGGTGGTACAGGCCACGGGGCGGTAAGACCGAACACTGGATCAACCCTTCGTACTGCTGCCACTGGTCTTGATCGGGCTGTGTGACGATCGTGGGTTCCTTGATGGGAAACGTACCGTACTTGCAGATGTAGGGGTAGAGAGACACCACGTCGATGTACCGCATGTCTTCGACCGACTCGTTGACCAACAGTTGAATGGCGTTGGTTCTCAGAGGTTCGGGGGCGGACCATTGCTGATCTTCCAATCATTGCTCAAAAATTCGTCCATCTTGGGATCATGGCGTCGTTCTTCCTCCATCTCACACTCCCACATGGCGCGAATGGTCTGCATACCGTACTGTTCCTGGAGTCGACGGTGACGTTCTTGGGTCTTCTGGTACAAGTCTATCATACTGCGAGAGCAATCGTAGGGATGTTTATGTTGAACGCCTTGGACGGGACCCGGACAACATTTGGGACAACCGTGAAAGGCACACCCGTGAAATTCGTACACCATGCCTGTGGTCATGTCCATACCATCCAAACTGTAAGGGCCGACTCGGTATTCACTACCGTTACGGCCGTGTCGAATGTTTGGTAGAGGGGTCTGGTTTCGGAAAGCTGCCATGGTCTGTCGGTGTTGTTCCCATTCCAACCAACGAAGTGCTTTGTTGGACTGATGTCGAGGCTGGAAGCGATGCCAGTCTTTACCGGGTTTCGGCTCTTGCATCAAGGCTCGAGGAATGACGACGAGTGTGTCTTTTTTCAGGTAGTGTGTGCGTAGTACGCGACTGCAGGCGGAGGCCAGGGTCGGGTTCTTCTCAAAGGGATCAATTCCTGTGTCCATGAGGAATATCTCGCGAAACACGCCACAACATCGGTGCAAGATATCCACATCGCTGCGACAGTAGGCCAAAATCTCCTTGCGAAAATCAAAGATGTCGTGACTGCTGTTCGTACCACTCGTGAAATTTCTCTCGTTCCGATACACTCATGAGATCTGGATCGTAATCGGTGTCAGGAGGATAGGTGCCCACCGAAAATCAAAGATGTTGTGACTGCTGTTCGTACCACTCGTGAAATTTCTCTCGTTCCGATACACTCATGAGATCTGGATCGTAATCGGTGTCGGGAGGATAGGTGCCCACCTAATCTTCATTCTCCGGTGTGTTGAAGTGGTGAGGGAAATACCCTTTCTTGACTTCCTGCAGGCCAAAGGTCTTGGGCATGTCCCGTAAAGGCATGGGTAAAAAGTTGAGGGAATCGATTAATTTTACCGTGCTGACAGTGATCGTTATCGCTTTACCACCGTTCGTAATCACTTCGGGTTGCGCCACTGAATCTTTGTGCAGCGTCTGTAAAATCAACAGTCCGTCGTAACCTTTGAAGTTGTGCACCACGGCGATCACGGGACTCGATTCGTGCATCCTTGACACATGACGTGACACGAATGTTTCTCGGCACGATTGTATCCCACCTGACAGGTCTCGCAAAAATACGACCTTTCCACAAAGGCGGGCATGGAGGTAATGACGTCGTAATGTCTGCTGTGTAAATACAGGTTCAGATGTTTTGGTGTTCCGGTGACGTATTTTGTTCCGCGATAGATCGCCTTACCAAAGATGGCTTGAGAGAAAACGCTGAGTTGGTATCCATGTTGGCCCAAATACTTGGCATACAGTTCCCACGTTTCCATCCCCGTGCAGGCTTGTCTGGTTCCACCGACGGCATCGATGAGGGCCTCCGTTTTCCTCGTCTGCCACGGTTGGGGTCCTGTCCTCTGTAGCCTTTTCTTCTCTCTTTCCCATTCAGGCGTGTCCTGTTTGTTGGCATAGTGACGAGCGATGACACTGGCTCGCTAAAAACATAATTCCTCGGCATTCTTGATGGTGACGAGGCATCTCTTTTTCTTCAAATACGCTTCGAAATTAGCGCAGTGCCTCTTCTTCATGTTTGTTCCACCGATACCTCTGCCATCGGGAAGAGACACGTAACAGATACTCATGGACTTGCGCTGATCCAGTCGAAATTCTACATTACTCTATAATACGGCAGCCACTTTCTGTAAAACGTCTTCGGCTTTTAACAAGCGATGCTCACGAAACGGTAACCAGATGGGTGATTTGAGTCATGCGTGACTAATGGCGATTCTAACGTAGTCATTTTCTCTGGCGTCCAAGGTTCGGCAAATTTCCTCAATGATGGCTTCAAAGGTGTCGTGTAATCGTTGTGGCACATCTATGGCTGGAACGTGGGTCCAATCCTCCAGAAAGTCTATTTCCGCACATAGGGATTTGGTCCTAAACAATCTACTGTATCTTCTGTCGACGGGTCGTAAAGAAAAACTCATCTTGCTCGGCTTGATGATAGCATGAAAGTGTCCAAACCTGTCGCGTCGCGTCCCTTTTATCCCCCTTATGTCGTGACGTCACCAAACGTTCGATATCGTACACCCTACGTCGTATAACGTTGCACCTGCGTTGTAATAACGTTGCATCACGTCTATTTTTAGCCCCCAATGTACACCCTACGATGCATTACGTTGCATCTTGACAACGTTACCTAGGTTTATGTCATAGTTTGGATTTAAAAAAGTCTATGGGGCTTGATACGAAAATTCCCTGTCAGTAATCTGATAGTGATCTAATCTTAGGTCTTTTAATAGATAATTTGCTCTGAGACCGAACGGCTGAGTCTCTGATTTGACATTTCTTTTGAATTTTCTCCTTGATATTTTTGTACACTTAAATGTCGGACAGCTGTCCCCAAGATACTGTAACTGTCAGTTCGTTTCGCCTCAATTCGAATGACATTTCCCTACTTCCTGCAAAAGACTTTCCCTTTTTGTGCCAAATGATCTTTTCGTTGCTATCTTTATTGCCTGATGGGGATCACGGTGGCTAAGTGGGTAAGGCGCTGGCTCGCTAGCCTGGAGGTCGGGTGTTCGATCCCTGCATTGGCCGAGAAAGTTCATCCAGATTTTCCGGCGTGGTTCCCCCTTGTCAGTGATGCAGGACGGAGGGCCTGACAAGGACAGCTGTCTAGTCATTCGGATGAGACGAAAAACCGAGGTCCCGTGTACACATTGGCGTGCACGTAAAAAATCCCTTGACAGTTGGAATTCGATATAAGAGTAGGCTGTAGTGCCGCTGTCCGGGCAAAATTTCCCTCATAGCACACTGTATGGCGTATGCCCGTCTTCATTAGCCCAGTTCGGAGCAAAACAGTAGGACGTTAAACCCCATTTCATTTCATTTCATTTATTGCCTGATATTGTAAACTGTCTAGTTTAGCAAGAGCTGTTTTATTTGCACTTGTAAAAGCGACACAACCATAGTCACATATTGATCTTATCATGGACCTATATATCATTAACAGGGTCGTTTTATTTGCCCCCCCATGATATGCCCGTCAGACATCTCATTACGTTCAGAACATTCTGTCCTCGTTCAACAATATTTTCAATATGTGGTATAAAAGTCATTTTGCGATCAAAATTTAATTTGGCCATCCACCCAAACTAAGTCAAATGCCTTGGTCAGGTCGACGAATACTGCACATAGATAATTGTTCTTTTTAGATAGTGAAGTCATGATGTCATGCTGTAACCTTGGTTACACTTTGGTTCGGACTGATTAATCCATTACTTTCACAGTAATATTTTAGCCTATTATTTACCATAGTCTCAAGTGTTTTACACAACGTAAGAACCGGTTTCATGTTTATCTTTTTATGGTTTAATAATGAAATATTCGTTCGTTCGTTTCTAGAGTTTTACGTCCACTTCCACCTAAGCTGAATGAAATATACATTTTACATGTTTATATACAATTTAAGCGCTTGGACATTACTCCAATCACACCAATTAAAAATGAATCAATTTTCCTTCATGTGCTCCATCTACTTTATTAGCTTGTAACATGAGTGACAAATGATTTCTGTCCACAAAGATGCACGTTGCCCCCCCCCCCACATGAACACTCATCCCGGCGCCCCCCCCCCACACACACACACATTGGGAATCTTATACACATATTTATAGAGATGTTTCATCAAGTTCTAAGAGAATCATCATTTAAATCAACTTGAATTCATTTCCCGCCAATTTACCCCCCCCCCCTTTCCACACAATCACACCTGCAACCACCCACCCCACCTTGCCACAAATCAAAACAGTTGTCCAGTGGCATCATATACACTTATTTAGAGATAGACAGTCCTAGAAATCTATGTATTATTTAGGTCTATATATAACATCATCACCATTTATGTTAACATAATCACATTTTCACCCAATTTCTTAGATTCTTAATCTTATTGGCTAGATAACATTCACGAACTGCACCAACTAATACAACTGGAACATCTTGTTTAAGTATTTTAACATCTCGTACACGTTTTAAGAGAAGAGTTCGTAAACGAAGAATGTGAGCAATAGCACGTTTGAGTTTGAACCAATCGGAATAATATTCTATTAATCTTTGCAAGGGATCATTTTCGACAGTCATCGTTGCTAACGACACAAGTTCAATTTTGACCTCCGGATTACTTGAATCAACATCACCAAGCATTGGTTGTTGTGGCCAATTCTCTGTTGTTGTCCATAAAAACTCCGGCCCCATGAGCCAACGTGGGTTCTGTATGAAATCGTTTGTGGAAATTGCCCTTGAAGAATCATCGGCTGGATTAAGCGCTGAGCTCACGTACTTCCACTGGTGTGGTTCTGCTGAGCTTCTTATTTCACTAACACGATTTGCGACGAAAACATGAAACCGTTTAGATTCGTTCCCTATATACTGAAGAACAGTGGTACTGTCTGTCCAAAATGTAAGTTTCCGGAATAAAATCAAATTCATTTTTTAACATGCGGCTTAAACGCACTGATATTGTGGCGGCTGATAATTCAAGTCTCGGAATTGTCTTCAACTTTAATGGAGCTAATCTTGATTTGCCGATAAGGAAAGCACAGTGAATCTGATTGCGATCATTTAAAACACGTTGATAGCATACTGAACCATAACCTATCGATGAGGCATCTGAAAAAATATGAATCTCTCTTTTCACAATTTGACCGAAATTTGAAGGAATAAAACATCTATTAATTTTCAATTCATCTAATTTTAGAACCTGATCTCTCCATTTTTGTTTATAATCATCTGAGATTGGATCGTCCCAACCTAGCTTAGCTGCACACAATTCCTGTAGAATTCGTTTGGCTTGTAACGTTATAGGGCACAAGAAACCCAAAGGATCGAATACAGAACCAATTACAGAAAGAATACCCCTTCTTGTGAAAGGCCTGTCTTTAAGAACAATACTGAAGTTAAAAGTGTCACTCTCGATGCACCATCTTACACCAAGAGCATGTTCAATAGGCAGATCATCATAATCAATGTTTATATGTTTAATATCTTTGGCGCGTTTATTCAAATCAATGCTGTTAATAACAGATCTGTTATTGCTGATAAATTTGGTAAGATTAAATCCACCAGCTTCACATATACCCATTAAGTCATTCGAAAGTTGAGCGGTTTCTTGCTCCGTTTCACAAGATTTCAGTAATTCATCGACGTAAAAATTACGTTTAATTGTATTCGTTACAGCAAATCCAAAATTAATGTTATCATCTGCAGTTTTCTTAAGAGCGAAATTTGCCACACTTGGGGAAGAAACAGCCCCAAAATATGTTATCTGATATTCCTCTGGTGGTTTGTCTGTATTCCCGTTGGGCCACTAAAGAAAGCGCAAGTAATCCCAGTTATCAGGTGAGACGTTTACCTCGTAGAACATTTTCTCAACATCCGCCATAAATGCAATAGGATGTTCGCGAATAAGAACATCAATCAATGAATTTGTAAGGTCCGGTCCCTGGAGGAGACAATCGTTTAATGACACACCGTTCCATTTAGCAATACAGTCATAAACAACTCTTAGTTTATCTGGTTTCCTGGGGTGATAAATGCCATGATGAGGTATATACCATGGCTGGGCGTTTGACGCGTTTAACTTTTCAGGCGATACTTTAACCGCATAACGTTGATCTAACAACTCATCAATGAAATTAATATAATCCTTTCTAAACTCAGGGTTTACAGTCCATCTTACATTTAAAAGAATTAAGGCGTTTGAGAGCATGTTCTCTATTATTTAAAATGTGCGTATAATTATCCTTAAATGGAAGCGGAATTTCGTAGTGACCATTTTAAAACACTGTTTTGTTTTCAACTAATTCTATGAATTTTTTGTCTTCTTGAGAATAACTAGGTTGATCAGTGTTATAATCTTTAAAATCTGTCTCGACAAGTCGTTCGAATAACTTGGGAATCTCGGTTTCACAAACTGTGGTGTCTACAGCCACTTGGCTGATATCTTTTAAGAAAATGCGATTACAGTTTACATTTTTTGATGAAACATCAGGCTTAATTGGGCCTATTACAGTCCACCCTAACCGAGTTAAAACAGCATACGGACCGTTGTCATGACTAGATATTACTTTCAGAGGTTCTAGCGCCTGTGGACAATTAGTTCCTAGGAGCATTCCTACTTTAACGTTAGGCAAATATTTATGTATGACTATATCATGAAGATATTCCCATCGTTGTACAATTTCTGGTCTAGGTATTCTCGACGTAGACATAGGAATTTCATCTATAGAATAAACAGGAGGAAGATCAATTGTATTTGTCCCAGATAAGTCTGAAACTTGTAAATCTCTAAGAATAGTGCTTCTAGTTTTACTTTGTCCATGCACTGTTCCCAGCCCAATCTAAATTTCTTCACCATTAACATTTAAGTCATTCTTTAATTCGTCAGAAATAAAACCACCACTCGATCCGTTGTCTAAAACTAAATAAGTCAATACTTGAGCATTATTATCTTTACTAATAACGTTAACAGGAACAACTGCCATCATAAGGTCAAATTCATCATTATGAGTATTTTAGAATTCCTCGAATGTATCAACACATCCGTTTTGAATATCATGAACAAAGTTAGATCTTTGTTGTGCGTTGTAAGGTGCGTTGTAAGATGCGTTATCGTTGCGTTGGAATGCGTTTGATGCCGGTAGATGTGCGTTAGATGAACTTGTAGCATTAGATAAGCGTTTAACTTGTGTAGATTCTTGATGCGGCTGTACGTTTCTGTTGACATTGGAATAAATGTTCATATCTTGCGTAGATGGAGATTTGTATGCACTCGAAGTACCGGTATTAGATCTTGTGGGAGGAAAAAAAAATCTAAATGGAATGTGGTGGGGTGACTCTTTCCACATTTACGGCACGTCTTTTTATTTACACAGTTACTAGGATCATGAAATTGACGTAAACAACCAAAACAAAGTCGCTTTTCTCTCGCAAATGCACGGTGTTCTTCATACGACAGCTTCTGAAATTCAAAGCAATAATCTAAATTATGTCCCTTGGCACAACCCCCCCCCCCCATCTTTCTGCGTTACTACTGAAATTTGTGGCGAAACTTTGTTTAGGTTTATATTCATTAAAAGACCGCGGAGTATTATTGTCAGTTATTTATCAAACACTGGATTTGTCAGAATGTCTACTTCACAATTAACAAACTTAACAAAGTCCTCAAAGGTAGCGAGCTTAGCGGTATATTCATCTGACTGTAAACTATACACTTTACGACGCCATCGTTCACGCATTGAAAACGGTAATTTGTCCATAAGATCACGTAAATTTTGTGGATTATTTAACTCCTTGAGATAGTCAATGTCAATCATAGCGTTCAAACACAATAACAGCTGCTGCGAAAACTTCTGAAGTAAATTTAAGTTCTCAGGTTTCATAACTGGCTACTTCAAGAGTTTTTTCATGTAAGCGGATGTAATTCTGAAATTATCACCAAATTTCTGACCTAATAATTGTTTTGACCGTGCATATCCTACTTAAGGTTCCATATGTAAGCAACTTTATATAACCACATTTGGATCACCAATCGTGTACTGATCCAAGAAGTAAAGTTTATCACTATCATCATTAGCGTACTTTTCTATTCTATTTTCAAAGGGTTTAATAAAAGTTCTGTACTGAAGCGGGTCACCATTAAATTTATGAATTTCAGGTCTTGGGAGAAGATTTCTGCGTTGCTGATTCAGAATAAGCTCTGCCAATTCTATTTGTCTCTGAACAATGTTTTCTACAGAACTGTTTGAGGCATTTACTAAAGTAGGGTTGTCACGCAAATCTTTCGGAGGGGTCGTAACAGGAGGTCTATCAACCAAATTACTCGGAGTGGATGCAGACGTAGATTTAATTTGTTGCTGTGTAGAATCTGGCTCTTCTATGAGTTTATTCAAAGCATATTGTCTGGCTCGCGATACATTCAATTCTGTTTGTAGCTTTAAACGTTCCCTTTCTGTTTGTAGATCTAGCTCTTGTTGTTTTAATCGTTGCTGTTCGGTAATAGCCGCTGCCCTGTCCTCGCGCTCGGCCTGTTTTGCATGTTCCTTCGCGACAAGTACACTTGTGTTAGATTTTACTGAATTCTTTGACGAGGAAATAGAAACCTGATCATCGTTGATAATTAACTGTGATCTTATTTCTGGGCCTGTATCATAAAAACCACCCGCAAGCCATGTATGAACGTTTCTATCCGTAGGCTTTACCATTTTTTCGCGTTTACGTTAATATTCACAAACCAACGAAAAGGTTCACGAAAGTTTGAAACTAAAAATGTAGAAGGCAACTACAGTCTATAGTGACTTGCTTAAGCAATCCTGTTGCGTTGTACCCTAAGTCAATTTGTGAATAGGTTTATTACCTTTATTACATCGGTACGTTGCGTTAAATACAGGAATGGGCGTTACATCATTACGTTGCGTTGAAATACAGGTTTATACATTATTCGTTAATAATAAACACACAAGTTATACGTTAATAATACACATTATAGGTTAATAATAACACACAGGTTACACGTTAAGCTCAATCACCTTCCAAAATTAAGCGAAAGTAAACAGTTCAACAAACGAACGTGGTTTCAACAAACGAACGCGGTTTCACTGAAATTATAAAAATAACAGTGAATTACAATACTATTACAACGAACAATATAAATCAAAGATATAAAATTAACTGATAACCAAAGCTTTTGGCCTAATGAAATATGAAATTACACTATCTTAACATTATCAAAACCCTGCGTCTGCCTCATTTGGCAAGTTGCCCAATCTTACAAAACCATGTGCGCGATATACATAACTTTTAAATGCTTAAAATCATCATATATTTACGTTAGCAATACATAAATTTGACATAAAAATGCTCCACAACTTCTTACAACATATTCAGAATAATATAAACTTCACTTACAACTTGTGAGGGGACTTAGAGACGTTAATTCATCGTTGCGTTTCTTTTTCTGCTCTAGCGGCAGCCATTGTGCGTTGGTACATGGTTACGCATAGTACTAATTATGCACTAGCGTCTAATTTATGGAAACGGATCAAATATTTATCATTTTATGCAAATATGGACTTCTGCCGTAACATTGTGATATTGGACGGTATTTTATTTATCCTGATGTCATATGTAAAGACATTTTATGAATTGAAAGCCATGCGTTTTATGATTGAGGGGAAACAACTCTTCTATGACCCCTGTTTCATCATTAGTCATGTGTTTGGAATTTGTAGTATACAGGCTTAAATAGGCAGGTTATCGGTGTGCATGTCGTATAGTTACTTGTTGAGTGTAATTCTCAATATTTAACAGTCAATTAATTATTAAAACTATAATGGTGTTAGGTTTTTGACTTTATGTACATGTAAATGTCAAAGGGTTTTCAAGTACTATACAGGGACATGAGGCATCTGCAGCAATAAATGTTTGTCAACCCTCCTTCACATTGTTGGATTATGTAAATATTTGTTAATAAATTAAGAGCTTTGGGTGGCCGAGTGGTCTGACGCGTGAGCTTTGGATCATATGTTATGTCAATGACTCGGGTGGCATGTTTTGGATCCTGCGCTTGTATGTGACAGGATTGGGGTCGCCTGCCTAACCTCAGGGGTTTTATCAGGGCATTCTGGGCCCTGTTTCATGAAATTTTAACAAGAGATAAAAACCAAATTTTAGTAGATACTTCAATTTTGATTGGCTAAGCACTAAAATCAATCTAATATTATCCAATCAAATTACTAAAATTTGGATTTTATCTTAGTTAAAATTTCGTGAAACAGGCCCCAGGTTCCTAAAAATGTACCATTGTTAAGATCCTCTATGTGCAGGTGAATTTATGCGTGTCCTGGAGTGGCCCAGATCAAGTTTAGCGGTTGTTAGCCCCATCTTTTTTTTGTATGATTAATTTTAAAAAAAATAAAATTTTATCGTATTGACAACATGTTTTTTTGTTAATTCCCCTTGGTCAAATGTAGATAGCTTTGTGGTATACCTCAGGAGCCGACGGGATTCCAAATTGAAGTCTCAAGAATCTGTATTTACCAAATGGTGTATTGAAGCAAGTAAGCTTAGATGACTTCTCACCCAATTTCATTTGCCCAAATCCAGACGATGCATCGAGCTTACTGAAATACTTCGCCTTGGAATATTGTGCCATGATTTCCTCTCTAGTTTGTAGTTTATAGTGCTCTCTTTTGATGGCTTTATTCAGGTCTCTTGGATCCAAACACTGTCTCAGCTGATTTTTTGCTGGTTTTGGTACGACAGCTAGGCTATTCGCCCAATCTGTAGGATTATCTTCAGGACAGATGACATTTAGTTCCACCATCCTGTCAAACTCTTCTTTCAGTTTATCACGTAGAGCGAAAGGGGCTTTTCTGCAGGAATGAACCACGGGTTTGACAGTTTCATCAATTTCTAAAGTGTGTTCACCAGGCAGGCATCCCAAACCTTCAAATACGTCTTGATATTCTTCAAAATATTTGGGACTGTATTCTTGTTGTTTTGGCTTGGCTTGATTTTCTATTGTGAAAACTCGTTTAATGAGTTCCAATTTCTCACATGCTGCTAGACCCAATATTGGCGTCACGTTGTTCCTAACAATGATGAAAGTCAGTCGAAGAGTTTTGTCTTTGAATTCAATATCTAGTATTGATGAAACTACAGTTTCAATCTCGTCACCGTATATGATGTAGGCTGGGTTAAGGTTCTGTTTATTTGGGGCTTTTTCATCACATTTAGAAAGTCTTGGTTTGATAACATGTTCGCGGACGGGATTACCATTATCTAATTTATATTTAATAAATGAACCATTGGTTAACAAACTATATCGCCATTCTACTCGACTTGGAGTCTCTATGGAGTAAACACAGTATAAATCTTTATCTTCTTCTGAGCTGACAATGTATTCATTGTCTCAGTGTGCTATGAGGGAAATTTTGCCCGATAGTGCCGCTGCCCGGGCAGAATTTCCCTCATAGGACCCTGTATGCGTATGCCCGTCTTCATTAGCCCAGAATAGTAGGACGTTAAACCCCATTTCATTTCATTTCCTTCCCGTCACCGAATAAACAGATTTTTTGCTGCTTCTATTTGTAGAAACACATTTTAGCGTAATAGTCTTTTTACCACAATTACTACAAATTGTACCACGGGGCTGGACATGTTTCTTGATAATGTTTATAACCACATCTTCCACAAGTTTTATCTCGATTCTTGCGTTGATAGTATTCACTTTTACTCTTTAGCCGTGGATAGAAGCTGGGGTATCCGGAGAAAACCCACAAGGTTGGACAAGCGACCCTACTCCCTTGTCATGTTTAAGCGGGGAATCGAAACCACACCACTTGAATCAATGTCAGACCTTGTGATTTCACGCGCACATGTTAAACCACTAGACCACCCAATCCCCATGTATGTTGTTGTATATTGTATATATCGGTACAGGAAATTTGTTTTATAATAGGCCTATATAATAAATTAAATTGTTGTACCTAAGGTGTTTTTTTTTTATCAGACATTTTTGGCAGATAAAATATCCCAGTTGGCGGAAAAAAATATGAACATTTTTTTATATAAAAATTATTATCCATTTTGACGGAAAAGAATGAAATACAGTGTGAGTCCTGATTGCACGTATTCAAATGCGACCTGGAAAACTGAGACTACAACAACTTCCGAGGCGAAAAGTTGAAAAGTCGCTGTTACTTTTCAAGTTGCATTTTGGCTTGGTGTGCGTGTTGGCGCCTTCTTACTGACATCAATAAATACGAACATATGACTAAGTCGAAAGTCGACAAGACGGTATACAAGCCAAAATGCAAGTCGAAAATAAGAAATTCGGAAAAAACGAGGGGCGCTTTTATCGCTGTGTGTTATTTCTTAATTTCCTATTTTCGAGTTGATTTTGGCTTGTATACCGTGTTGTCGCCTCACATTTTGTCGTAACTTCTACTTTTCGACTTTCGCGTTGTGAAGAGGCGAAAAGTAGAAATTATGAATGGTAGTTATAGGCTTCCTTACTATAGTTATGTCGACAAAACAGCAAAGGAGGCTTCTGAAATTTTGCAGTCTAGTAGTTTATTTATCCCTTGATTCTGTGAAATATTGAGCATGCTGCCACCAAAGCTGGTTTGAATACTTTTTGATGGCCTTTTCTGCGTGCTCACTTAGTCTAGTGTGCGACATTTTAGTGTGTTTACAGTATTAAAATGTGTTTATATTTGGTCTAGTACTTATATTATGTATTAATGTGTTTTAAAACAGTATTTTCTAATACAAAGGTAACAATTATTATCAATTTTTATTGACGTTAGAAATGAAAATGAAATGAGAGGGGGGGGGGGTGAATGGGGTTGAACGTCCACTCGACATATCAAGCAATTTCGGGACTAATAATTCGTTTGCGCGTAGGGGTCTTTAACAGTTTTTTTTAGGGGGGGGGGTGAGGACATGAAGAAAACCCACAAGGTTGGACAGACGACCCTACTCCTTGTCACATATAAGCGGGGGGTCGAAACAGAATCCCCCCCCCCCCAAACACACCACCACGCCAATGTGTACACGGGACCTCGGTTTTTCATGCCATCCGAACGACATGCTGTCCCTATGCCTTCCGTCCTACACCACTGACAAGATGGTACCTCGACAGAAAAGTTCCGACTACGCACTGAACCACAGCAGCTCCTACTTCATTTGGAATCCGGACACAGAACTTCGGTCTTTTTTTTATCCCATTGTGTCCTTCAGAACTGACATGGGTAAACCCCGCCAGAAAATTTACGATGAACTTTGATGAAATGAAATGAAATAGGGTTTAACGTCATACTGTTCTGCTCCGACTGGGCTAATGAAGACGGGCATACAGTGTGCTATGAGGAAAGTTGTGCCCGGGCAGCGGCACCAAGGCCTCCGCTTATATCGAATTGAAACTGCCAATTACCTGCACGCCAACTTATAGCCTCGGTTTTCCGTCCCGTCTTTGCTAAGCCCTCCGCCCTGCACCACTGACAAGAGGAAACCACGTCGGAAAACCCCGATGAACTTTCTCGGCCAATGCACGGATCGAACACGTGACCTTCAGTTTAGTGAGCCAGCGTCTTACCCACTTAGCCTCCGTGGCTCTGAACTTTAATGATGTTGGAGAGCAAACGTCCTACTCACTGAGCCACCCTAACTCCCACTTCATTTCGATTCCGGACACGGGACCTCGTTTTTTTTATGCCATCCGAGCGACTATACGTGGTCCCTTGCCAGGGCTTTCCTCCTACACCACTGAAGTAAGAGAGCAAACGTCCCACTCACTGACCCACCGTAGCCCCTACTTCATTTAGATTCCGGACATGGGACCTCGATTACTTTTATTCCATCCGAACGATTTTATGTTGTCTCTTGCCAGGCTTTCCGTCCTACACCACTGACAAGGGTGGACATCGCCAGAAAAATCACGATGAAGTTAGAGAGCAAACGTCCTACTCACTGAGCCACCGTAGCCCCCACTTCATTTCGATTTCGGACAAGGAACCTCGTTTTTTATTTATACCATTCGAACGATTATACCACTGACAAGCAGGAACCTCGACCGAAAAATCCAGGAGAACATTGATGAAGTAAGAGAGCAAACGTCCTACTCACTGAGCCATCGTAGCTCACACTTCATTTAGATTCCGGACACGGGATCTCGCTTATTTGTACTCCATCCGAACGACTATACGTTGTCCCTTCCCAGGCCCTCCGTCCTAGGTCGGACATCGCCAGAAAAATCCTGATGAACTTTGATGAAGTTAGAGAGCAAACGTCCTACTCACTGGGCCACAGTAGAACCAACTTCAATTTGATTCCAGGCACGGGACCTCGTTTTTTCAATCCCATTCTAACGACTATGCGTTGTCCCTTGTCAGACTCTACATCCTACAACATTGACAAAACCACGCATAGAAAAACCCGATGAAGATTGATGAAGTTAGAGGGCAAAGAAAGATTCGACTGAAGACTTAAAATCGATTACAGAATACAATACTATCTGTGCAAGAAGAGATTAAAATTGTTTAGGACCATTCAATTTTCTAGAACTTCAAACATTTCCGTTTATTATAATCCATGTCCAAATATAAATGCCGATACGGTAGACGGTGGACATGCGTATAAACTGCACTTCCGCGGCGAGAAGTCGAGATTTTGATGAAGCGAGAGATCGAGAACACGAGATGACGAGATTAACCCATAGACGAGGATTTTCAAAGGCGAGAACACGACGGCAATACTATATACCGGAAAACACAGGAAAACAACTGGAAAACACCAGAAAACAACCGGAAAATACCGGAAAACACCATTTTATACTGAATACCGGAAAACACCGGAAAAACACTAAATACCGGAAAACAGACTAAATACAGGAAAACACCCTAAAAAGGTAACCCGGAGCCTGGTCTTCTGTGTGCGGTTTTGGACCAAGTGAGCGCCGATGAAGGAAGGTCAAGTTCATTACGATCCCTGCATTGGCCGAGAAAGTTCATCCAGATTTTCCGGTGGATTCCCCCTTGTCAGTGATGCAGGACGTGGAAGTCGGGTGTTCGATCCCTGCATTTGCTGAGAAAGTTCATCCAGATTTTCCGGCGGATTCCCCCTTGTCAGTGATGCAGGACGTGGAGGTGGGGTGTTCGATCCCTGCATTGGCCGAGAAAGTTCATCCAGATTTTCCGGCGGGGGGAGGGGGGCTGACAAG
The DNA here is from genome assembly GCF_932274485.2 of Patella vulgata. Taxonomy (NCBI): domain Eukaryota; kingdom Metazoa; phylum Mollusca; class Gastropoda; family Patellidae; genus Patella; species Patella vulgata. Next base: position 34,153,307 of record NC_065882.2, read on the forward strand.
GACAACTGTCTAGTTGTTCTGATGGGACCAAAATAACCGAGGTTCCGTGTACACATTGGCGTCCACGTAAAATATCCCCTGACAGTTAGGATTCGATATAAGAGTAGGCCGTATTGCCGCTGTCCGGGCAAAATTTCCCTTATGGCACATTGTATGGCGTATGCCCGTCTTCATTAGCCCAGTTCGGAGCAGAACAGTAGGACGTGGGGGGGGGGGGTAAGTTCCACTCGACAAAAACTAAGAGTTATTCAGTGACTAACATGGTGCAATTTTATTTTAAAAATTGGCGATGAGAGAGAAAGAGAAATTAAATGAAATTTGGGTTTAACGTCCTACTGTTCTTCTCCAAACTGGGCTAATGAAGATGGGCATACGCCATACAGTTTGCCATAATCTGAATGAACTTCCACGTCCTGCATCACTGACATTATACGCATTGTCCAGTCTCATAATACCGTAATTGTATGCTTACACATACATTGTGATGCAGTTACTGTACTGTTTGATCTAGACTAAATCAAAAAGTAATTCTTATTAAAAAATAAGAACAAAACATGATGCCAGGAGTGGTCACAGAAGTGTATTTGCAAGTTCTAATCAAGGGGAGACTGTCAGAACGAAAACCATTGTTGCTGAGTGGAAATAAGGCGGTAAATTGGCCACAGGGGCTACAGAAAGTCTGAAAAAGCCAGAACCTGCATCCTTTTACATGTAATTTGAGAAGAAGCCTTAGAACTCTACAACAACGTTGCATTTGCAGAAGATGGTGACAAATATAAATTGAAACCAGTGCTTGACATGTTTGCAGTCTATTGTTTACCTAAAAATAATGAAACATGTGAAAGGTACAGGTTTTTCACTTACAATCAAAAGAAAGGTGGTCAATTTGATGAATATTGTAATTTTGGTGGACTGAAAGATTCTTTGATCAGTGTAATATGTGGAGTTTTGGATGACAATCTGAGAGAAAAACAGTTAAGAATTGATGATTTGACACTCGAAAAAACTGTCAAATACTATCTTACTGCCGAAACTACAAAAGATGTCTGAAAGAAATGAGAGAAATTGACGAGACAATCAGTAAAGATTCAGGTGAGGTTTGTGCCGTCAAAAGTCACAGACGATTCAACCGTGACAGGTATAAACAGAAAGAACACAGTAGTCTGAAATACTCTCACCGCAAATCTGGTCAAAAGAAAAGTTAAGCTATGAGTAAAAGTGAATACTATCAACGCGAGAATCGAGATGAAACTTGTTGAAGATGTGGTTATAAACATTATCAAGAAACATGTCCAGCCTGTGGTACAATTTGTAGTAATTGTGGTAAAAAGACTATTACGCTAAAATGTGTTTCTACAAATAGAAGCAGCAAAAATCTGTTTATTCGGTGACGGGAAGGAAATGAAATGAAATGGGGTTTAATGTCCTACTATTCTGGGCTAATGAAGACGGGTATACGCATACAGGGTGCTATGAGGGAAATTCTGCCCGGGCAGCGGCACTATCGGGCAAAATTTCCCTCATCAGGGCTTTCCACGAGACGCGAGTAATTACTTGCGCGCACGCTACGCTCGCGTAAAACCAAATTTACGCGAGTGATTAAGTACTCGCGCAAATATAAAAAATAATTTAATCAGAAATAATGGAATATCGTAATAAAAAAAGCCGTAAACAATTTGTATGCCTTCATATTGATGCACTATTGCGCACGCGGCGTGTCTTTCCAGTGCCACCTTTTGTTACTAAAAATACTTTGAGACGCGTACTGCCAGGCGTTTTTTAAGCCGATGTCCTTTGCCGTGTCTGGATAATAAAAAATTGAGCGGATGTTGTCGTTTCTATAGCAATTCTTTCGATCCCGCATCTTTTCTGCAAATTGATGGGATTGAAATTGTTTTGCCTGTTCTTTTACCTTTCTAAGCTTTACCCGAATCCCCTCAGCACGCCAACGATGGCAAAGGGAAACCCAGTTTCCCTTGCAAGGTTCTTGTCATGGGAAGACGAATTACAGAATTCGTTTGGATATAAAGAATTCGACCACATAAAACAAAAAGCGGCTGTCAGCCATGTCTTTTGTAAATTGTGTGCTAGAAATAGTAACTTTTTAAAATCTTTGTCTACTAAAGGAAAAGTTTCGTCAGATATCATGAACTATTAGGAAATAAAAGAGTATGCATTGCCATATATGTGTGAAATAGCTTTATTCAACGTCCGCTTCCATCGAAGTGACAAGAACATTGCCATTAGGCACATGAAATTTAAATGGCTACTCACGCACATCATTTTGCGTGAGTAAATACATGTACTCGCCTCACTCGCGCAAGTCTATATTTGCGTGAGTAGTCATCTACTCGCCTCCAATTTGCTCGTGGCAAGCCCTGCCTCATAGCACACTGAGACAATGAATACATTGTCAGCTCAGAAGAAGATAAAGATTTATACTGTGTTTACTCCATAGAGACTCCAAGTCGAGTAGAATGGCGATATAGTTTGTTAACCAATGGTTCATTTATTAAATATAAATTAGACAATGGTAATCCCGTCCGTGAACGTGTTATCAAACCAAGACTTTCTAAATGTGATGAAAAAGCCCCAAATAAACAGAACCTTAACCCAGCTTACATCATATAGCGGTGACGAGATTGAAACTGTAGTTTCATCAATACTAGATATTGAATACAAAGACAAAACTCTTCGACTGACTTTCATCATTGTTAAGAACAACGTGACGCCAATATTGGGTCTAGCAGCATGTGAGAAATTGGAACTCATTAAACGAGTTTTCACAATAGAAAATCAAGCCAAGCCAAAACAACAAGAATACAGTCCCAAATATTTTGAAGAATATCAAGACGTATTTGAAGGTTTGGGATGCCTGCCTGGTGAACACACTTTAGAAATTGATGAAACTGTCAAACCTGTGGTTCATTCCTGCAGAAAAGCCCCTTTCGCTCTACGTGATAAACTGAAAGAAGAGTTTGACAGGATGGTGGAACTAAATGTCATCTGTCCTGAAGATAATCCTACAGATTGGGCGAATAGCCTAGCTGTCGTACCAAAACCAGCAAAAAGTCAGCTGAGACAGTGTTTGGATCCAAGAGACCTGAATAAAGCCATCAAAAGAGAGCACTATAAACTACAAACTAGAGAGGAAATCATGGCACAATATTCCAAGGCGAAGTATTTCAGTAAGCTCGATGCATCGTCTGGATTTGGGCAAATGAAATTGGGTGAGAAGTCATCTAAGCTTACTTGCTTCAATACACCATTTGGTAAATACAGATTCTTGAGACTTCAATTTGGAATCCCGTCGGCTCCTGAGGTATACCACAAAGCTATCTACATTTGACCAAGGGGAATTAACAAAAAAACATGTTGTCAATACGATAAAATTTTATTTTTTTTTAAAATTAATCATACAAAAAAAAGGGTGGCGCTAACAACCCTGAAAGTACAAAAAAACCCCAAACATTAATAAATTTGTTACATCATGAAGTTGACTTGATAAAAGAGATGGGGCTAACAACCGCTAAACTTGATCTGGGCCACTCCAGGACACGCATAAATTCACCTGCACATAGAGGATCTTAACAATGGTACATTTTTAGGAACCTGGGGCCTGTTTCACGAAATTTTAACTAAGATAAAATCCAAATTTTAGTAATTTGATTGGATAAAATTAGATTGATTTTAGTGCTTAGCCAATCAAAATTGAAGTATCTACTAAAATTTGGTTTTTATCTCTTGTTAAAATTTCATGAAACAGGGCCCAGAATGCCCTGATAAAACCCCTGAGGTTAGGCAGGCGACCCCAATCCTGTCACATACAAGCGCTGGATCCAAAACATGCCACCCGAGTCATTGACATAACATATGATCCAAAGCTCACGAGTCAGACCACTCGGCCACCCAAAGCTCTTAATTTATTAACAAATATTTATATAATCCAACAATGTGAAGGAGGGTTGACAAACATTTATTGCTGCAGATGCCTCATGTCCCTGTATAGTACTTGAAAACCCTTTGACATTTACATGTACATAAAGTCAAAAACCTAACACAATTATAGTTTTAATAATTAATTGACTGTTAAATATTGAGAATTACACTCAACAAGTAACTATACGACATGCACACCGATAACCTGCCTATTTAAGCCTGTATACTACAAATTCCAAACACATGACTAATGATGAAACAGGGGTCATAGAAGAGTTGTTTCCCCTCAATCATAAAACGCATGGCTTTCAATTCATAAAATGTCTTTACATATGACATCAGGATAAATAAAATACCGTCCAATATCACAATGTTACGGCAGAAGTCCATATTTGCATAAAATGATAAATATTTGATCCGTTTCCATAAATTAGACGCTAGTGCATAATTAGTACTATGCGTAACCATGTACCAACGCATAATGGCTGCCGCTAGAGCAGAAAAAGAAACGCAACGATGAATTAACGTCTCTAAGTCCCCTCACAAGTTGTAAGTGAAGTTTATATTATTCTGAATGTGCTGTAAGAAGTTGTGGAGCATTTTTATGTCAAATTTATGTATTGCTAACGTAAATATATGATGATTTTAAGCATTTAAAAGTTATGTATATCGCGCACATGGTTTTGTAAGATTGGGCAACTTGCCAAATGAGGCAGACACAGGGTTTTGATAATGTTAATATAGAGTAATTTCATATTTCATTAGGCCAAAAGCTTTGGTTATCAGTTAATTTTATATCTTTGATTTATATTGTTCGTTGTAATAGTATTGTAATTCACTGTTATTATTATAATTTCAGTGAAACCGCGTTCGTTTGTTGAAACCACGTTCGTTTGTTGAACTGTTTACTTTCGCTTAATTTTGGAAGGTGATTGAGCTTAACGTGTAACCTGTGTGTTATTATTAACCTATAATGTGTATTATTAACGTATAACTTGTGTGTTTATTATTAACGAATAATGTATAAACCTGTATTTCAACGCAATGTAATGATGTAACGCCCATTCCTGTATTTAACGCAACGTACCGATGTAATAAAGGTAATAAACCTATTCACAAATTGAACGCGTGTTTGACTTAGGGGGACAACGCAACGGGATTGCTTCTGCAAGTCACTATAGACTGTAGTTGCCTTCTACATTTTTAGTTTCAAACTTTCGTGAACCTTTTCGTTGGTTTGTGAATATTAATGTAAACGCGAAAAAATGGTAAAGCCTACGGATAGAAACGTTCATACATGGCTTGAAGAAATTCCATGGAATGAGGGTGGTTTTTATGATACAGGCCCAGAAATGAGATCACAGTTAATAATCAACGATGATCAGGTTTCTATTTCCTCGTCAAAGAATTCAGTAAAATCTAACACAAGTGTACTTGTCGCGAAGGAACATGCAAAACAGGCCGAGCGCGAGGACAGGGCAGTGTCTATTACCGAACATCAACGATTAAGACAACAAGAGCTAGATCTACAAACAGAAAGGGAACGTTTAAAGCTACAAACAGAATTGAATGTATCGCGAGCCAGGCAATGTGCTTTGAATAAACTCATAGAAGAGCCAGATTCTACACAGCAACAAATTAAATCTACGTCTGCATCCACTCCGAGTAATTTGGTTGATAGACCTCCTGTTACGACCCCTCCGAATGATTTGCATGACAACCCTCCTTTAGTAAATGCCTCAAACAGTTCCGTAGAAAACATTGTTCAGAGACAAATAGAATTGGCAGAGCTTATTCTGAATCAGCAACGCAGAAATCTTCTCCCAAGACCTGAAATTCATAAATTTAATGGTGACCCGCTTCAGTACAGAACTTTTATTAAACCCTTTGAAAATAGAATAGAAAAGTACACGATTGGTGATCCAAATGCGGTTATAAAAAGTTGCTTACATATGGAACCTAAAGTAGGCTATGCACGGGCAAAACAATTATTAGGTCAGAAATTTGGTGATAATTTCAGAATTACATCCGCTTACATGAATAAACTCTTGAAGTAGCCAGTTATGAAACCTGAGAACTTAAATTTACTTCAGAAGTTTTCGCAGCAGCTGTTATTGTGTTTGAACGCTATGACTGACATTGACTATCTCAAGGAGTTAAATAATTCACAAAATTTACGTGATCTTATGGAAAAATTACCGTTTTCAATGCGTGAACGATGGCGTCGTAAAGTGTATAGTTTACAGTCAGATGAATATACCGCTAAGCTCGCTACCTTTGAGGACTTCGTTAAGTTTGTTAATTGTGAAGTAGACATTCTGACAAATCCAGTGTTTGGTAAAATAACTGACAATAATACTCCGCGATCTTTTAATGAATATAAACCTAAACAAAGTTTCGCCCCAAATTTCAGTAGTAACGCAGAAAGATGGGGGGGGGGGGTGTGCCAAGGGACATAATTTAGATTATTGCTTTGAATTTCAGGAGCTGTCGTATGAAGAACGCCGTGCATTTGCGAGAGAAAAGCGACTTTGTTTTGGTTGTTTACGTCAATTTCATGATCCTAGTAACTGTGTAAATAAAAAGACGTGCCGTAAATGTGGAAAGAGTCACCCCACCGCATTCCATTTAGAATTTTTTTTCCTCCCACAAGATCTAATACCCACCCCATCAATTCGTTTCGAAGACGCAGCAGTCTGCAAGACGTTCCCCAAGACGTCTCCATACACGTTGACGGCCATCAGCTTTATAAAGATGAAAGCGACTCTCATCACTGATGTGCACACTTTGCCAGTCTACTCTTCTCCATGTCTGGTGTCTTTGAGCCCATATCAAACGCCGCTGATGGTGATGATCCCTGGTGATAGCTCCAACATAAGGTCGCCGTGCACGGAGTCCTGCTTCTCTTAGACGACGTCTTACGGTGTTGGCACTTACTGGTCCTTGTCTTCCGACGACTGCTGCACCTGTTCGAGTCCCTGGGCGGAATCTGTAACGCAGATGAGTGGCCCGGATGTAGCGGTCTTGATCCTGGGTTTTAACGCGTTGTGGACCAGGACGTTGATAGTCACGTGTTGATCCAGTAACTCGAACACGTTCCGCCAACCTTACAATAGTGGACTGATGACAATTGAAGTGTCTGGCAATAGCACGTGTAGACATGTCAGCCCTGGACATTCCCATGGCTTCATTCCGTTGATTTTCAGTAAGTCTCGGCATCTCTAGCTCAATTCCTTCACACGTCCAACAACAAATTACGACAGATTGACGTTTCACAGTTCATGTACTGCACATTAAGTTGAAAACATGCTTTTAAAGGGCTCACACACAATGCTGCACGTGAATATTGGGTTTTTCATGTGCATCTCGTGCAATTTTTTCTTTTCACACGGGCCGATATTTTTTGCGTTTGGGAGCATTGTGTGAAACAATAGTTCATAGTATTGTATAATATTATACATACAAAACCACCTAGTAATAAAATATTACGGGAAAAAAGTGCTGCGTTTTCCATGGCGCTCTGTATACAAATAACTAGACCGGTTTTCGAACAGGTTTGATAGGTCCAAAGCTGCCACTAATAATTCAGCCATAGCAGAACATCTACAGAACCACCCACAACATCGAGTTAAATGGAATGAGGTCCATATACTCACTGCCAACCAACAGAACAAGAAAACCAGGAAGATCCTAGAAGCTATAAACATCAGAAGATATTCACCTGAACTTAGTAGGGACTTAGGGCTTTACATCTCCAGGGCATATGATGATGTTATTAATCTGCATAATATAATTTAACTGTGGTAATTTAGCACCCTTGGTTGTATTAAAATTCCCCGCACCCCCCCCCCCCCTTTTGATTAAGTTTTCGCTATTATAGATTATCCCAAACCTGTCCATTATTTGTGTATTGTTATATTTGTATTTATAAATCCATATCATATTTAATTTCATGCATATATGGCCTCACTATCTGTGTCTAATCAGCTGTACCCTGTTTATTCATAGCACCCTTTGAAGGGCTTCATACTAGTTAATAACCCCCTACTCATGTATTAGAGTTTATTCAGCCAGCTAATTACCTTGTTGTGCTTGTTGTTTTTGTTAAATATCCTTTACCTCTTATATTATTTTTGTTACTGTTATTTTAATCCATGTTGATGGTTTCACTATGGATTTTGTATATATTGACCTCAAGTTTACTAAATGTCTACGATGTCTACGATATTATTTTAGGTGGAAGTGGACGTAAAACTCCAGAAACGAACGAACGAACTAAATGTCCCCCAAGGTGGAAGTGGACATAAATCTCCAGAAGCGAACGAACGAACTAAATGTCATTGTGCTTGATAACGATAAGAGGATACTTGTCGAAACGTCGTGCTTTTAGAATTAAAATAGTGATTGTGTCCCATAAAAACTGTGTTCTGTTAATTGATAGTTTTTATAAAACCCAATCATACACTTATACATTACTTTCAAAATCTAGTAGATTAAAATGTTTTATTGTCCTGTATTGTTTTTCAAGAATTTTAAAGAAAAAAAGGATTAATAAAATCTGTCAAAAAGTCCATATCTTATATAGCAAAAACATTTCAGCAAGCCAAATTTCCTGATTTTTTTTTTTAAACAAATTTTAACACAGAGATCATTGCTACAATAGATGCGTTATGAAGATTTCAAGAAAGGGAAGTGACGAACGCAAAAGCAAAACACAAGTTATCCTTCTATATAACTGACTGATACACGGGCGAATTTCTGCTCAATAATAATTCCTTCGAAGACCAAACGTTGTTATATGACACTGTAGGGGGATATCTGACAATTCAAAAAAATAATTGACTGTCACTAGAAAAGATAAAACGAGAAATTAAATACGTGCATTACCTTGGGGTTTTTTTTAGTATAGAATGAATAAAAACAAGCAGGGGAATGTTTAAAATTAATAATAATAGCTATACCCTACGGAAGCGTATGGGGTCATGCAAAATTTTGTAGAAGACCTCGAGATCCTGCGATCCCGTGATTTTTTCTCGAGATCTCAATTTAATGTTCTCGAAATCGCCTAATAATTTTCTCGAGAATCTCCCATCCTGTGTTAACGATCTCGAGAATTCGAGATAATGTTCTCGGGATCTTGTCATTCTGTGTAAATGTTCTCGAGATCTCGGGTATTTTTATGTGTGCGCGTAGTTTTAACGTATTTTCAGCGCCCCACAACTTGTCGTTTCGGACCCCCCCTCCCCCCAAACACACTTTCCCGAAAACCTTAATAGCACGATAGAGCATACAGTTTTTAACGGATTTGTTTCAAAATTAGTGTAAAGCACTGGGGCCATGAGAGGACGGCCCCTGTCGCTTCTAGCGCACCTTATCGTTCTGGAGTTATTCCCCTTATCCGAAAAACTTGTTAACGCAATAGAGGCCACAGTCTTTAACTGATTTTGTTTTTCAAATGTGGTGTGAAGCACAAGGACCTTTCGATTTTCAGTACTCCGCAAACTTCTGTTCGAGAGTTACCCTCTTTGTATTTCTTTAAAATATGTGACGATGAGAAGACGAACCCTATCGATATTCAGCATTCTGTGACCTTCTGTTCCTTAATATACCCCCCTCCCCGCCCGTTTCCTGGAAGCTTTGTTCACGCCATAGAATCTTCACTTTTAAAATTTTGTGTGAAGCTTTGGGTTCATGAACTTTATTGATATTCAATGGTTAGCGATCTTCCGTTCCGGAGTTCTACTCTCCATTCTTTGAAAACCTTGTTTTTAACGTATTTTCGATATCCAGTGTTCCGCGACAAGGATAACCCCTGTTAATTTTCAGCAATATAAGGTTTCCTGTCCCAGAGATATAACAAGCACGTGAACACGAGAGATTAGATTTCTTGAAGAATGCTAGATTCTTATCCAATTTATTTTCCTTTCGAATAATCTGCTGTTGAGACATAGATGTTGCGTGGGCGTATCTCCATACTTTGCGTGGCTATCGTTCAAATTTCTGTTGAATCATTAGTGTCATAAGCAAAGGAACCCTATTTATTTTCGGCGGAACAATGAACCTTTTTGATTTGCAGTGATCTCAGGCGTTTTGTTATGGCGTTATTCCTATTTTCCGGTAAACCCTGTGAACGCATTAGAGCCCAGAGTTTTTCAAGATTTTTGATTTAAAACCAGCTCCGAAGCATTTGTGCCAAAAAATATGGTCAGAAAACCATGCAAAACATGACATTTTCTATAAAACGTCGCCTAAACATTAAATTGAGAAATAATTTAACAATGTCTGTAATTCAAAGCTAACGTGGTAGGGTTTTGAATTTCATATTTGGTGTTAAGGATTTGGGCCATTAGACGATGAACCCTATTGATTTTAATCATTTTTCAAATTTAGTGTAAATCATGGGTACCCTGTCGATTGTCCGTTTATTCTTCCATTAGTTAGCAGTTTTCCTTTGTAACAAATGTTAGAGTATTTTTTTTTTTATCAAATTTGGTGCGAAGTATTGGGCCAATGGTTGCATCACAACATGGAGACACTATCATATGAGGTTTCATATTAACTCGGATCTCGAGAAAATTTACCCAGGATGTCAATATCTCGAGAACATTAACTCGAATTCTCGAGAAAATTTACACAGGATGTCAATATCTCAGGAAAATTATCAAGGGATTTCGAGAACATTAAATTGAGATCTCGAGAAAATTACCAGGTGGTCATGGGATTTCGAGAAAGTATCACAGGATCGCAGGATCTCGAGACCTTCAACAAAATTTTGCATGACCCCTATACGCTTCCGTACTACCCAGTTCAGCAGAATAGTTGTTGGCCGAAAAGTAACATTATTATGGTAAATATTTTTTCTAATTAATCAGCCGAAGGTATTTTTATTTTATATGTCAAAACCGCGCTCATCAGAACTGATATGTGTAATACTTTTAGTAGAATTTTTGCTCGAGAAATAACATATTCGCATAATATGTGATATGTACTTAAAATACTTAAATCAACTTAGGGTTTGAATGATATATTATGATATAAAAACACTTGTAGAGCCATAACATAACTGGTTCTATGTCAACAACATGTTAACAGATATCTCATGAGAATATTCTTCAGTAAAATTCCATTCCACCATATACGGGTGGGTTGTCGACGTCATTGGGCTCAATAAACCAATCTCTATAATTATTTACATCATATTTGACCAATTGGATAATTGAACGTCCAAAACCCACAGCTACAAAACTATCATACTTGTGAGAATTCGTTAGACTTCCATTAGATTACAGAGAGGGACCATCTGAGTTCTTAGACAGCCGCGAGGCTGCCTAGGGTGGAGAAATGGTTTTAGCTATATAGTATTGTAATTTGTGCTATGCTTGTATAACTGTATTCAGCTATATATATAAAATGCAGAAGCAAACTGATGCATTGTTATTCCTGGTAAGACAAACGTCTGAAGAAACTGTAAGAAGTAAATACACAACGTGAAGCAGAAGTAAAGACAGCTAGAGACAAATTCTAGACGATCACAAGGCTACAAAAATATGTAGTAAGAAAAGATGCATGGGTCGTACGTAGGATGTGGCGACCGGTTTTCCGACATATGCCCGCTCTCCACGTCAGACAAAGGACCTATGGTGCTACATATGGGCTGGACAAGTTGCTTCACTAAACAAAAATTAGAATGTATCAGACAGCTCTGTAAACTGTATCGCCTTGATAACAATCGCTTATTATTTAAGATTTTTTCATATTTATGTCGTTCTAAAAAGTTGCTTCACTAAACAAAAATTAGAATGTATCAGACAGCTCTGTAAACTGTATCGCCTTGATAACAATCGCTTATTATTTAAGATTTTTTCATATTTATGTCGTTCTAAAAAGAAAAAGGGGTGGATAAATAGTGTTTATAAGTTTGTAAAATCTATTAATATCAATAGTATTGTCTTGAATGGTAATATTAGTGTAAAATATGTATCAAATGTTGCAAAGTGTAAACTAAGAGAATTGGATAACAGTGAGTGGGTATCTGAGGTTTTCAATGACCGTAACAATGTTAACGGTAACAAGCTGCGAACATACAGGAAGTTTAAATCATGCTTATCACGCGAGGCTTATGTCACTGACCTAAACATACCCAGATACCAAAGGAGATTGATATGTCAGCTGAGAAGTGGTTCTTTCCCAATCGCAATAGAGACAGGCCGATATACAAAACACCCAACTCCCCTAGAACAAAGTTAAAAAATCAAGATTTTAATCTTTTAGCCACGAGTTTTTATATATTTTAGTAAATCCCATTGAATACCAACTTGGAATGTTCCTAGAGAAACTGAAAAATAGACGAAATATCCTGAAAAACACTGTATAGTTTAAAATTCTGTGACTGACTCAAAACGTTTACTTTTAGAATTTTTTATGGTTGTTTTTTTTAACCTACTGGATGAAATTTTATTATTAGAATAGGTATTTTATATACATACTTTGTTTTATCTCTATTTTTGCCTTATAGTTTTGGATATAGTATGGAATTTTATGATTTTGAATAGATATTTTCAATAAATGTGATTACATAATTAATTGTTTTACCGGTATTTATTGCTTTATATCATATTATTTAAATGTTTTATCTGTAGTGTCTCATAGGCCTATGTTGGCCAAGAATCATTTGTATCATGTTGTATAATCTCTGTAAATATTCAACTGATTTGTGACACTTTAATAAAATAAATTATTATTATTATTATCTTATATCAAGGTGAAGTCAATGCCTGCCGGCTAAATCTATTTGTTAAGGCCAGCTCAATTTTTGTCATGGTCGTTGAGATGCAAATAGTTTTAGAGCACGTGATTGTTTGCGAGATTGTAGGTTAGGATGTATTGTTTCCAAAAACGCGAGGAAAAAACCCCAATAATAATCCGAACAAAAACAGGTTTGATAGTTTTTATACAACCCAATCATACACTTATACATTAATTTCCCGAAATGACCTAGCTTGTGTCGAGTGGCCGACCAAAGGTAGAAAAGGCTCTAGCGTTCTTAACGACACCTATATATCTTCAAAGTATGAGACAGTGCTTTTACTTATACTTTAAAACAGCAGGACATGTTTTGCTGTGGCTTTACTGGTAGTGAGCGCTATTCTTGAATGGCTGCCCTATAATGTGCTCTGTGGTTTTGTACTATTTATTCAAGTATCCTGGTCAATAAAGCTGGAATTTGTGTTGTGCATGTCTATAATGTTGTTGTGAATCTGTGGATGTGAAATTTATGCAATATTTTTGGATTTCTTTTGGAGAATTATACACTTTTTTTGTATCCTTTGAAACCAATAGTGATCAATGAAGTATGACGGCCAGACTTTTCTAAAACAGACTGAACTGAGTTCATTAGCCTTTTGTCTTATACTGATTATGTTCACTACACTACCAAGTTTTAAACAAGGTGTAATCACACTAACTAAAGATAAACGTCTTAGTAAATCACACTGTGATATTTTATTACCTGAACATAAAACATTTTTTAATACATCTACTGATTATATAATAAAAAAGTTCAAACCTACAAGACGTGGATGTGCATCTGGAACCAAAAAGAAGCATGGGATAAATACCCCCCCCCCCCCCCCGTTAATACACAAATTACAGATGAGGAAAATGTGCATGTTCACAAACTAAAATCTGCCTATCAACCCATATGTTTTAAAATAGAACTTTGGAACACACAATCATGCCGTAATAAGACTACAGAAATCTTTGATCTGATTATTGAAAATGACCCAGATATTCTTGTTATCACAGAATCATGGCTTAGGCCATATGGTGATGAATCTCATATTGCTGCCATGACACCTCTGTCTTATACATGTATCCACCTTGCAAGATCCAACACAACTGGTGGGGGAATAGCCGTTATTCATAAACGTTCTATCAAAGTTGAGACCACAAAGGACAGAGTCCAAGCCAAAACGTTTGAACAACTATCTCTGCGAATCACCACAACAACCAAATGTTTTACACTCATCTGTATTTATAGACCACCACCTTCTTCTAGAAATAAACTTTCTACGTCAGATTTCCACGCAGAATTCTCTTCTCTTTTGTCTGTACATTCTAAAATAAATACATTGATACTTGGCGATTTTAATGTTCAGCTCAATAATTTAAACAAGCGTGATTCAAAAAAAGTGTTATCTCTGCTTGATCATACAGGATATAATCAACACGTAGAACAAGCAACCCACAAGTCGGGAAACACTTTGGACTGGGTAATTACTCCCTGTGATTCCTCTTTGGTGCCAGATATACAAGTTGAAGATAGGCAAATATCCGACCACGTCATTATTACTGTTAACTTAAATTTGTGTAAATCTCGTAATCCACAAAAAAGTATTATTTGTAGGAATATTAAAGGGATTAATAGGGATTTTTTGAAAAATGATTTGTGCAGATCTAAGCTTGTGTTAGAACCCTTGACTGATGTTGATGAACAAGTAGACCTCTACAATAACACTCTCCTTGAATTGCTAAATAAACATGCACCTGCTGTCTCTAAAACAATTACCATACGAAATGCACCGTGATATAACAGTGATGCCCAACAGTCAAAACGTGTACGTAGACGAGCGGAACGGAAATGGCCTAAGACAAATCTAGAAATTCATCGTCAAATTTACCATGAATCGAAATTGAACTCATTGAAAGCCACCCAGCACGCTAAGCGATTGCATTGTCAAACATACATTCAGAACTGCTACAAGTATCCTCGAAAAATACACCATTTTCTAAAATCACTTCTTGGTTGTCCCAAAGAATCTAAACTTCCCAATACAAATTCTAACGTAAATCTTGCAAATAGATTTAATAGCTTCTTCCTCGATAAAATAGAGAAAATTCGTCATGGGCTTAAATCATCCAAAAATAACACAGACAATGAGTCGGAATTCAAATTCTTCAGCGGCCAGCAGTTAGAGTGTGTCAGGCCTTTCAGTGAAAAGGAAATAAGAGAAGAAATCATCAAGTCGTCTAAACCTACAACTTGTCTTACTGATCTAATTCCCACTCCTTTAATATTTCAACTTCTGGATCAACTTATACCATTTATCACTCTGTTGATAAAAAACAGCCTTGCTACTGGTGTATTTCCAGCAAAATTCAAATCAGCTGTGATTCTTCCGCTTCTTAAAAATGACAGCCTTGATCAGGATGTGCTCAAGAATTTCCGCCCAGTGTCCAATCTCCCTTTTCTATCCACGGTTCCGGATAAGGCTGTAAGCATAAGGTTAAAGGGACATTTGGCTACAAATTCATTACTTGATAAATTTCAATCTGCCTATCGCCAAAATCATAGTACCGAAACTGCCTTACTCAGAGTGGTTAACGATTTGCGTGGAGCTGTTGATAGTGGTAACATTGCCTCACTAGTAATGCTGGACCTGTCGGCAGCATTTGACACTATAGATCACAAGAGACTTCTCGAAAATCTATCCAAATGCTGCGTGGTTGTAGACATGCCCATAAACTGGTTTAGATCATATCGACAAGATCGGACCCAGTCAGTTCTAATCGGTGATGAGTTATCAGACAAAACTTCCTTGAACTGTGGTGTCCCCCAGGGATCGGTACTCGGTCCTGTTCTCTTTGTGCTCTACACCAGCCAACTACCCTCTATAATTGAAAATCACAATCTTTCGCACCATTCGTATGCTGATGATACGCAAGTCATAGATATTTTTCCACCAGAGAGTAAAACAGATTCCTTTCTTAAAACAGAAAAAATGCACACAGCAAATTAAAACCTGGATGACCCCAAGCATGCTTAAACTAAATGATGATAAAACGGAAGTAATGATCGTGGGTACAAGACATAATCTACAGAAACTTGATTCCTCAAAATTAATTATTGCTGACTCAGAAATAATAACTCAAGATAGGGTTAAAAATCTTGGTGTCTTTTTAGATTCAAGCCTAACAATGGAAGCTCATGTAACCAATCTGTGCAAAATCTGCTATTTTCATCTGAAATCGATCAGTAATATCAGACACCTGCTAACAAAAGATGCTACTCACACTCTTGTCCGATCTTTTGTGTTTTCACGATTGGATTACTGTAATAGTATCCTTATCGGTCTAAACCAAAATCTACTCCCTAAACTTCAAGTTATCCAAAACAATGCTGCCAGGATAGTTAGTCAATCATCCGGACGATCTCACATTAAACCCATATTGGAGGAAGTACACTGGTTACCAATTCACTCCCGAATTGACTACAAACTTTTTTGTATTGTTTATAGATGTCTTCACGGTTCTAGTCCTGCATATCTATCAGAGCTATAATAAACCATTACGTACCATCCCGTAACTTAAGATCACAAGATATGTGCTTATTACGCATTCCAAAGTACAATCTACAAACTTTCGGTTCTAGAACATTCCAGTACAGTGCACCCTTTTTGTGAAATTCCTTACCCCATCATCTTAAAACAGCTCCATCACTTGAATCTTTTAAAACAAAATTAAAAACTCATCTATTTACCACTGGGTTTTAGTTGGAGTGGATCAGGATTTGTGTGTAAATAGTGACCATAGAGTACATAGTATGCGCCTAGAGCATACATTTGTGGATGGATTGGCGCTTTACAAATATACATTATTATTTATTATTATTATTCAAAGAAGACGTCATGTAAAGAAAAGATATGTCATATAAATTTGATGGCAAACGATCACTTACACAACTGACTTCATAAAATTAAACTCGTGCAGTCCTTGCTAGCAAGCGAAATGCATGCTTACTGAGCTATGTAGACTAACTGATCCAGTCATATAAATTCGATGGCGAACAATTATATAACCAAATGGCTTATTTTCATACATATTTTGGTAAACATTTAAAGTAAACACAACCAATATTAAAGATGCTGTGCCATATCTATCACATTAATGTTTTTAAACGTTGCACAGAACATAAAGTAAACATAACCAATATTAATGGTGCTGCGCCATAATCTATGACATTAATATTTTTTTAAAAGTTGCACAGAACATTTGTTTACATTTGTGTTTTTGATAAAACTTTCAGAATATCCACCAAATGACTCAATTTATCGTTTGCCATTCACATTTTACCTGATTTCAAAGTCTTACACTGTTTTAAAAAAAAAATTCAATTGTATGACATCACTTCAAAAAAAAAAAATCTAGGTCAAATATCAAAATTCTAAACGCACAAATCGATTTCGAATTGTGAATGCTTTTCCCCAAAAATATGACGACATTGAAAATTGGATAAAAAAAATGTAGCACGAGTAGGATTTTAAAGAATAACTTACATTTTCAAAATGGGATTACTCTAAATAGTGGATAGACGACTCTTATTGACTCGTATTGACAAATATTTATAAGTAAGGCAAAATTAAAGAAGTTGAAAAGCTGACTCCATCTTCAAAGGCAAGATAATCGGAAAAGTTTTGTTGACATGTTTGGCTTAATCCACCCATTTGTAATGTATTCTGAAAGTTGTAAGTCGAAATCTTCAAAAATAAAAAAAAGGTTACGCTCAGAATTTCCACTCTTTTCACTTTTGAGCTTAAAATTGGGCCATACGCATAACGCCCGGACATAAAATGGTGAAACCCGCATTCAAATTGGTTGAAAAACAAAAAAGTTCATTTGATGTCTAATATTGATCTACCTTCGTCGATGACGTCACTTCCTTTTATCATTTATAAAGTTTTAGTTATTCATTCACGATTCCAACTAAATACCTTTCGGATAGTATAGAGTTTAATTCTGCCGTAGAATATGTACTTTTTCCAAAAACCCAATGCGGGGGGGGGGGGGGGGGAACAAAAAAAAAATAATAATAATAATCCGAACAAAAATATAGATACTTTTCGTTTTAAAAATGTATCTTTTATCTCCTATAGACTCTTCTTCGCGGAAATTATGAAATATCTATCCACATCCCTGTCTGTCGGGACAGCCAAAGGCGACACAGCAATATAACAGTGCATAGATAGGCCTAGTGAGTTTAAAATTTGAGTGGGACTCAAGATGGCGTCTTTGTACACGTAACGTCATATTTTCATGACGTCATATGGAATATCTGGCTTCATAGTCGTAACTTTGTCTATACGACTTTGGCGGTAGGTTGCTAATGGCGTCAAAGCTTGAAAAATTTAATAAAAACCACAATAAAAAGGGCGATAATCCACATAAGATAACGCCAAATGGTTAATAAGCTATCGATTTAGGAACTAATCGGAATTATTCAGTTATGTAATTGCACAAAATATAATACGTAAAACCCTACAAGAAATAGAAAACAGGTATGCAGAAGATGGCGTCTTTGTACACGTAACGTAGACTGGATATCCTGCTCTAATAAGTCAGACTCGCTCCTACGTCACTCCTTTTCTGACTTGCATATAGAGACAGGTAGTGGGCAGCCATGTTTTGACGTAGTATTACTAAAAATAGACGGGTATCCCTAATGATCGCCAGCGTTACAATGAGTAAGCTAGAAGATTTGTTAAGCTTTTCTTTAATTTCTAAGATTGATCTAGCCAAATTAAACGTTGATCGTGCGACATCTTATTGTTATCTTAAACCCAAACAAAGCGACAGTTTAAAATCAGCTCTTATAGGCCTAATCAGTTACAATTGCACTGAATCGCAGGCCTACCGGCTATGGCAAATCACTCATATTTCATTTGATTTAGCCTATTGCCGTATTTCTCAAATTCCAAAATATTAATTATTGTTCCGTTAAATTCCATTATTGAGAAAAAATTGCATAATTTCGCCAGTTTCGGCTCTAATCCAGAAGCTAAACATAAACTACCGCTGCGTCTAATTGGTGTTGACATCTTCAGCGTCCGATCATGGTTTTGTTTGTAAACATTGGTAATGTGCGCAGAAAGAGATGCGCACTGAAGGGAGGAATTCCTCCTGGCAAGATGGCTGCCCGCTACCTGTCTCTATATTGAAGCATAGAACTAGAATACTATTCTAGTTCTATGATTGAAGTCAGAATAACGCAGTGACGTAGGAACCAGCCTGACGTCATTTAGAGCAGGTTGTCCAGTCTACACGTAACGTCATATTTTCATGACGTCATATAGAATTTCTTGTTTCACAGTCCTAACTTTGTCTATATGATACGACTTTGGCGGTAGGTTGCTAATGACGTCAAAGTTTGAAAAATGTAATAAAAACCACAATAAAAAGGGCGATAATCCACATAAGATACGTTAATAAGCTATCGATTTAGGAACAAATCGGAATTATTCAGTAATTGCACAAAATATAATACGTAAAAAATGCAAAACAGGTATGCATAAGAAATCGCAGTATGAACGTGTATTTATATAAAGGCATAAAATAAGGGCGATAATCCAGATATGATTAGGAAACTACAGAAAATTTAAAATAAATATTAAATTTGATCATTATCAAATATGTAGCCGGTAATTTTATAAAGACATAAAATAAGGGCGATAATCCAGATAGGATTAGGAAACATTTGATAATATACTTATTGCTTGTTGATTGTGTGTACCTTGCTAAGATTGATGAATTTACAGCTTTTCTTGAGAGAGCATCAGCCGCAGAATTCAACTTTCCAGGGCGATATATTATAATATACAACTGGCGGTAGTTTTTACTTTGATGTCCATAGCAGTTATATCTCATAACAACCTGTCATGACATCATCATAGGTTGATATATTCGTTCATATCAACCGCTTTTGACGTCATGACAGATTGATATTTCATATCAACCGCTAATGACGTCATCTCAGGTCAATATATTCGGCTCATATCAACCGCCGATGACGTAGATGATCGAAATAATACAAAAAAAACACAGAAATAATTTTTTATTCTTTTGACAATTAAAATTTGTTATGGTACAGTTTCTAACATTCAGGACCGAAATAGACGGCGTACTTATCGACATACATGTATTTAGATCGGTTATCCATGTCTAAGACATCTTTCAGAATTTTCTTTTCGTCCACATTGCGATTATTTCTCCACACACTACAAGACTTGAAAGTATTTATCGCCCAAGAGTTCCTTTGTAAAGTATTTTTGGGTACAGTCCACTTTGGGTACAGTCCACTTAAATCCTTCTCTGAACATACCGAAAACCTTCAATCATGGTTCACTGTCAGAATTCTTGGAAAAGTGTGCCTTTTGGTCCAAATTTTCTGCAGGCTTTGGATAGATCCTCGTCGATATTTGCATTCACATCTATTCCATCGTCAATATGTTGGCTAAAAAGGATTGATTATTCGTCTGACTTCGTATTACTATCCATTTTGTTTTTGCTTTCAATTCAATAGTCCAAAATGGCGACGAATAAACAAAAACATGCACGTAATTGCACGTGATTACTTCGGTAGTCCAAAATGGCGACGTATAAACAAAAACATGCACTTAATTGCACTTGATTACTTCGGTAATTTTCGCTATTTGGCGGAAACTATCCAATCTTTGTTGCCTTTTAATGAAAGAGCCCGTTAAATTTAAGGGTGAAATGGCGTTGTATATTTCGGATATAATCCTACTCTCCCTCGGATTGATATGGTAGAGAACGGTTGGGCTTCGCCCGCGCGTTCTCTACCATATCAACCTCGGGTAGGTTAATATCCTATACATAAAAAATGTCAATCTTGGTATGTTGAAGAAATGAAAGTCAAATATGGCATTGTCAATGAGAAAATGTATAATGTTTTTAAATTTTTCGACATTGCGACGTTTTATAATCCATTTAGCATCTTCTGAGTAAATGGCCATCAAGTTTCTGCCTTTCCAGAAAGCGCAATTAAAATCTTCATCCACAAACCAATCAAATTTAACTTTAAGATCTGGATGTTGAAGCTATGGAGGTGTATATATTGACTAGAGTGTATGGTGGTCACATGATCGCGTGCCGACTATGGAGGTTGGCAGCCATTTTGCAACCGGGAAGGTTTAGCCTACGTTGGCATATATCAACATGCCGGAGAGTTGTTGTTGTTTTGGTTAATTCAATGTCAGGCGAAAAGGGAGTGGATTATCATTTCATAAGTAGGTAAGATATTATTATAAGTGAAATAGTGATCTAATAGATATAGTATAATCATGATACTTGTGTAAAATAATTTAATAAACACGGCGAGAAGACGTCGAACACTGGAAGTTTGAGGCCGGAAACCGAGCGGGTCTATATTATTAGTACTGATACTTTTATTATGTAATAATTACAAGGTCTGTGCTTTTAGCGAACTTCCAAATTAATATATATTTTTATTATGGAAATTGCGCATATTATATATATATACACACATTTGGCATTGTACGAAAAATACGCGGGGAGTAAGTCTGCTTATTGGAGTGGAGTGTTTAGTTACAGACATGCACTCACTGGCCAGTAGTTGCTTTGCTATCGGTTAGTTTTACTCCCTCGGATTTTATAAATTAGGTCGACATTCATTGTGTACACAGATGTACAGAATAAAGTGAAAGTTTTTTGCAATATTTATGTTTCTTTTTTTTTCTTCTTCTGAAAACCCGCTTAAAACCCCCGAACTAGTTAAAAAAAAGGGTTAATAAGTAGTCTTGATAACTTCATTCCCAGTCAAATTTTGTAAAAAAAAAAAAAAAAAATAGGCCTGATATTTTTTTTAATCGCTGCTACTACGAAAATCTCATTAAGTATAATTAAGTTAGTCTTATTTTTTTGTAAAATTTAATATAGCCTACCACCGTATTTTTCAACAAAGAAAAATCAGACACCAGATCATGGAAATTGAAAACCATATAGGCCTACCAATGCCTTGCTAATGCTAGGCGTGTTTATATTTTCTTTTTTTTTAAAAAAATATTTCCAATCGGCATCAGATATTATTCTACTGGTAAAAATGATAGAAGTCAGATTATTTTTAAAATCGATTTTATTTCTTTACATAGATAGTTTAGTTATCTGTCAATCAAGCAGTCCTTTCATTTCAAATCGTCCAACAAATTATTTAGATCTATCCAAAATAAAGTTTTATGTGAACTACCGAGGAGCAATGTTCAAAATTTTGCTGAACACTTTATAGATCTGGACATTCGAGGACGTTCACTTTGCTCAATTAATAAAATAAACATGATTTCGTCAGTTCTGCATTACAATTTACACCATGAATGGTGACCATGCCACGATATTCATCATGATGATGTTTATGATAAGCGTTATTCTTAATAATAAAGCCCCGAAAATATGCCAGTTGACCAAAACGATTTTGCTTTTAGGACAGTAAGGTAAGGCCTTTCAATCATCATTTTTTTTGGTTGATATTGTTGAATTAGAACTGCTTTTTTAATGGGCTTGTCTGCCCTCCGTCAGTCTATTTCCCTTTGTTTACATAGCGTTCATCCGGGCACTTCCGTGATTCTTTCCCGGTTGAAACATGGCAGCCAGTCTCCAGTGACGGCCCACGGCGTTAACGTTACGTCAATAGGGATCACGTGACCACAATACACCCTAGTCAATACATACACCTCTATGGTTGAAGCATAGCATACAAAGTAGAAAAATCAAACGTTTCTATTGTTTTGCATTAAGTTTTTGATTGCTTTTGTCTAAAGTTTCTACGATGGGTTTATTTTTATCAATTCTGAAAAAACTATTAATGCCAGTATATCTGCGAAGTGTTCTGCACCAAATGGCATGGGGGGGGGGGTGGCCGAATGGTTAGCACGTGCGTGCTGTATCATAAGACCAGTCATTGAGTCAACTGGCGTGGTTTCGAATCCCCAGTTGTACGTGACAAGGAGTAGGGTCGCCTGTCCAACCTCGCGGGTTTTCTCCGGGTCCTCCGGTTTTCTCCCACTGCTAAAGACCCCTACGCGCAAGCGAATTTTTGAAATAAAATTAAACCATATGTTAGTCCCGAAATGACCTAGTTTGTGTCGAGTGGACATTAAACCCCATTTCTCTCTCTCACACCAAATGGCATGTTGGGTTTGGCATAGTTTAAGCCCTTTGGTAATTGTTTTAACCAAAAGTTTTGTTTGGCAGTTCCTGGTGGATATTATGTACTTAACTTTTACTGGGTTTTTATGGAATTTAGGTATAGAATAAATGCAAGGCAGTGCATCTATTTTAACATTATCTTTAATATCATTACTCCTGATTATGTAAAATATCTAGTTTAGTTAAATCCATAATGCATTTATAAGTGTCTTTTTTTGTATTGGGTCAAAGTTCAACATCAGTAAGAATATTTCTAAGATAGTACTTTTTACAGGTAAAAGCAATATTGTTGCTAGCCTTATCGGCGGGCGTTAAAACAAATCTCTCTTGAAGAGTTGTAAGACATTCAACTGCAGATGTATTGTTATTTAGGACCTCGGATGGCAGGGGGGGGGGGGGGTCGTCATGGGTTTTGTTTTATATAATTGATTCTCTTTAACAAGAGATCAAAAACCATGTTTTCCATTCTCCAAAAGATTCTAGGGGTGCACGAAATTTATCAGACCAAGCTATTACACATTTTCTGATTTGAGATTTAAGATTATTATGTAACTTTTTGAAATTAGTTTTACTTGTTTTTTCTCGAAATTGTGGTCCAAAGCGGAAAAGGTTTTAAAAAAATTTATTTTCAACAATATCGAAGTTTCCTGTCAATATATGGTCATGAAACGTATCTTTAAAAGGAGAGTTGGCGCATTGACATGTTGTATTATCGTAATTGTCAATAAATTCTTGTACGTTACGGTTTTCAATAGTTTCATGGTAGTTAAATATTTTATTGCGAATTGGAGATATAAATTTGTATACGACTGCTGGTGAAATTTTAGGAATGGTATTTGGTAAGATCTCTAAGATTCTGTTCAATCCAATATCTTGTATATTTTTATCTGTAAAAAGGTTTTTACATAACACATCAGGTTTTTTCTTTCGTACTTTATGAGGTTGTATTGAATGCTTAGGTGAAAATTTACTATTTATCAAATCGATTATAACATCGTAATATTGAGGAAGAAAACGTTCATTAAGTTGATTAGAATAGATGATATTCTGTATGAGGACACCAAGTTTCTTAGCTGTTGATTTTTTTCAAAGTGTGTACAATTTGCCAGGCTAGGTTGAGTGCACAAGCTGCACGGGACAATTTATCTGAAGTATGGCACTGGCGTATACATGTAGAATACCATTCATTCAAAATAATTTCCGGGTCTTTTTGCAATTTCGATATTTGATAGTACGTTTTTTATTTTCACTATTATGATCGAGTTTTTTAAAACAATTTCTTGTAATCAATATGTTTTCATCACAGTTGTTATAATAAATGTTTTTAAATCTATCATTGAGACCCTACGGAAAAATGGTCCGTCATCAGCACGAGAAATGCTATTGGTATATCACCCGATACAGTAGCTGTGATTCGCTGCAATGACATAGATGTGCTTTATATCCTGTGTTATCATGTAAAACAGTTGTGTGTACAAGTCTACATGGACACGGCACATGGCGGGATTTTAAGAAAACCAGAAAGTACATTGATGTCACATTTTCAGGATGTGATTACACTTGCGCATACACATTCATGAGAAAAAAGATACTGAAACTCTTCAAAAGAGTCGAGGAGTCTTAAGTCTACCATAAGCAAACTGCTGATTGATATGGAGAAGTTTGTATGCTACATTTATAGCAAGTCAAATCTCACAGATGTTTCAGATGGAAATATTCTCCAAAGAAGACATCAAAACCCACGGAGAAGATTAAAGGTGCGTACTGCAGCTTGCTACCGCCTTGAAAAGCTGTTCTTCAGCAAAGTTTATAAGGACCAACTATGTATCTACGCTTTTGAGGAATGCCCATCTTTCCAATCCTGTTGAAGGCGTTCATCCTACCCAATGCGGATAAAAATCAGAAAATTGAAAAATGAACATTCTGTGGTTTGGACGACAACATATGCCGAAAGACATAGAAAGCAACATCGATAATATTGATGAAACAACTGCTAATCTTGAATACTTTAATGACTGCGACTCGAATAAATCGGACAACGTAGATGATCTGGAATTTGACTGAGGGATGTCGATCCTGTATGGTTTGGTTTATAACACTTTAAGTACCTGTCGGTGGGTTGACTACTTTTGTAGGCCTTTTGTTATATCAACTGATCCCCCAACTTGTATGCTGTTGGGTTATATTAATTGAATGTCTTGATACAAACATTTTGAGAGGCAACTCATTGTCATGTGATGAATAGTCGTGACGATATATCGTTTTATATTATACATAATTATTCTTAGAAAAGCGGTTCAAAAATAAGTGTACTTAATATTATTACCATAGCGGCTTATTTTTCATTATTTTTCATTCAATAGTACCTAATGCCGCCCCTAAATGCTAATCCAGGCTTTTTCTGAGCACGCACTTTTTGTGACCTTTTGATCTCTGGTAACATAATAACAATGCGATTGTATGCGATAAGAGGAATTCCCTACAAACATTTGAAATGGTAGATCATTGTTTTATGGTGGATAGTTGCTGATTTATGCAAACTTCGTTTTACGTACCCCAAAATCGTTTGTTGAATAAAAATATTGTTTATATAAAAGAATAATGCATTTTCCTCCAGAAAGCATTATTAAATTGGAAAATTATCAAAATCAAAGTATTTGTTGAATGGATTACTGTGAAGATTTTATGATATATCACGTGCTGATTGGAAACATGCAGAACGGAGTCATACTAAAATTTATAAGAATATCGCATGGATCATTTATGACGTCACAAATGTCACTACAATGGACAACATTTTGCAAATCCTACATGTAGTTGTTTACAAATGGATTTGCATTTTCTGCATGGTTTTGTCCAGACCTAATGATCTTATAAGACAGTTAAACATCCTAGCTGCATACGACTAGGATGGTTGTTTACAAATCTAGTTTAATTTCTTGAATGTCATTTTTTTTTTAAAGGGAGAAGTTGCAAGATATGAGCGTGAATGCCTCTGGTTGGTTAGATCCCGAGAAAGGACCAGAAAGGTTGAAACCTCTTGGTGGTCATGATTTTCTAACAACAAGAAGAGTTCGGGATTCAAGAGCTAAACCATATCACACTTTGTTTGCTTTGGACCAGCCCAAGTAAAAAACCCTTTTCATATTGTTATCACTTCTTTAATTTATAACAGACGTTATAGAATAAAGTCGGGCAACTAAGCTTGTGGTGGGCGTATGTTTCATTGCCTGGCAGCCCATGTTTATATTTGAATACATTTAATTTTTATACACACACATTTCGGTGTGGGCGTATTATGCCGTCATCCTATCTGTCGGTAGCGGTATAGGCTACAGTTTATGACGAATTATTTTCGAATTTGGTGCGAAGCATTGGTGTCCCGAGTCATGAGAGGAGTTTCGGATTAACCCCCCCCCCCTTTCTAGAAAACCTTTTGACTCGATAGAGGTTGGAGTTTTTTACGGATTTTTTTCAAATTTGGTTTGAAGCATGTGGATTATGACGGGACGAACCCTGTCGATTTTCAGCGTTTCGCAACTTTCCGTTCCAAAATTGGTGGAAAGCATTCGGGTAATGACTCTGTATACAGTCGTTAACATGTCCATAATGTTATTTTTTTATTTATGATTATATTGTCACTTTGTAAAGTGTCCCTGAACGTGTTATATGGAAGGGCGCACTATAAATATGTCGTAATAATAATAATAAAGTAATAGTAATGAGAGGATAAACCCTCTCGATTCTCAGCGTTCCGTGATTTTCTGTTTTGGAGTTATCCATCCTTTGCTGAAGAACCTGTACAGAGGCTACATTTCGACCATGAGGGGTCGAACCCTTTCGATTTTCAACGTTCCGCATCTTTCCGTTCGAGAGCCCCCCCCCACCCACTCCTTTTTCCGAAAACCTTGTGACAGCGATATAAGCTACAGTTTTTAACAGATTCCTTTCAAATTTAGTTTTAGGTATGCTGGTATCCAGGGGATGAACCCAATCGATTTGCAGCGTACCGCAACTTTCTGTCCCAGAGTTATGCCCTCTCTTCCGAAAAGCTTGTGAACGGATGTTTTTCAAATTTGGTGGGGAAAAATAGGGGTCATGATATGAACCTTACCGATTTGCAGCGTTCGGCGACTTACAGATTCTACAACTTTTAGCGTTTGTTTTCTTCATATTTGCTTTGAAACATTGGGGTCATGAGTGGTTGGACGCTATCAATTTTCAGCGTTTTGCAGCTTTCCGTTCCGCAGTTATTACTGCTTTTCCGAAAACCTTATGAACGCAACAGAGGCTACATTTGTTAACGGATTCTTTTCAAATATCGCGTGAAGTATTGTGATAATGAAACCTGCCTTATGCCTCTTTGCTGAAAACATTGTGCCACGATAAAGAATATAGTTTTAAACGGATTCTTTTTAAATTCAACATTCTGCGTATGCCAGTTGTGAACGTTATAGGGCCTACAGTTTTTAAATGATTTTTTTTTTCAAATTTGGTGGGGAGCACGAATCCTATCGATATTCAGTGATCTTAGATTTTCCGTACCATGCCCCACCACCTCACATCCCCTCCCTGCTGCAAACTGTATAAAAACCATTGAGTCATAGAAGCTACGGTTTTTACGGATTCATTTCAAATTTGGTACACTGTAAAAAATATCCATTTTTTATGTGGCCGAATTCCGTAATTTAACACCTTTTTTCTGTTAATCGATGGATTTTTTTGAGAAATTGTGTTAATTGTCTGAATTATTTCTTCAAATTACGTGTTTTATGTATTTCTGTGGAATATTCATTATTAAACAGGAAATTTCCGTGAAATTTAGGGATAAAATGTTTTATTCCCTTCTATAACGGACTTAATTCTGTTATTTTACGGAAGTTCCGTGAAATTTAGGGATAAAATGTTTTATTCCGTTCTGTAATGGACTTAATTCTGTTGTTTTACGGGATAAACGGTGCAACGATAAGTAATCGTATACATATATAATCATTCCTAATAATCATCATGTTATAGTATTCATTTCAATTTATTAACCATAATATGAAGAATCATATTTTGTAACGTTTGGTATATTAATTGACATGTATATCTAATTTCCATTATTTATAAGATCTATAAAGTGTATTGTTATTCATCATACGGTAATCAGATTGTAAGTATTTTCATAAATATGTAAAAGTATGTTTTAATGCTGCGGGTGTTAAGGTTGTAATATCTGGTAATCAAGCACGCTAAAGTCCGGATAGTACAACCGGTTGGCCAGTGTAAGTCGGTTTGTCTCTATGGCAGAGTCTGCATACCTGCGAATTGATAATACCGCAAACTTACATCTGAAAGCCTCCAACCACTGACGAGTAGCGGTTGTAATACCTTGCTCTCGATTCTTATAATAGTGAAAAGAGGTTACGTTTAAAAATTATTTGCGATATCACTTCGGTGGAAGCGGACGTTAAATAAAGCTATTTCACGCACGCGTATAAAGTCAATGGTTAATTCAATGAAATTTTTATCACCTTCATGGTCAGGAAACAAAATTTACCAGGATTTTTTTTTTCTGTATTTGAAAATGGAATTTATGTTAATTGAAGGAATTTCTGTAAATTACAGGAAAAACAAATACGGATAAAATTTTCCTGGTAATTTTTGTTTCCGGAATTTTTTACGTTTTTTCACGGAAATTTTTGTTACAGTGTATGAAGTATTACAATTGTGCTCTTGAGCAGATCTATATTCAGCATTCTGCATCTTTCAGTTCCTGAGTTACCCACCCGGTCTTTTAAAACGACCAACAACAAAGTGCTTAGTTTATCGCCTTGGACTATACTATATACCGGGGAAACACCAAAACAAACACCGGAAAACTACCGGAAAACACCATGTTATACTGAATACCGAAAAACACCGGTAAAAACACTAAATACCGAAAAACGCCGGTAAAAACACTAAATACCGGGAACAAACTAAATACCGAAAAACGCCACAAAAAAAAACTACCGGAAAACACCATGTTATACTGAATACCGAAAAACACCGGTAAAAACACTAAATACCGAAAAACACCGGTAAAAACACTAAATACCGGAAACAAACTAAATACCGGAAAACACCCTAAATAGGTAACTCGGGGCCTGGTCCTCTGCAAAACACCGGAAAAACCTAACCCTAACCCTAACGCACCAACGGTCCTCTGGGTTACCTATTTAGGGTGTTTTCCGGTATTTAGTGTTTTTTCCGGTATTCAGTATAACATGATGTTTTCCGGTAGTTTTCCGGTTGTTTTCCGGTGTTTTCCGGTATATAGTATTGCCGCATCGCCATATGCATTTAGTTGTAAATTCTCTACAAACGGCAATACTAAATACCGGAAAACACCGGAAAACACCCTAAATACCGGAAAACACCCTAAATAAGTAACCCGGAGCCTGGTCCTCTGTGTGCGGTTTTGGACCAAGTGAGCGCCGATGAAGGAAGGTCAAGGTCATTACGATATTCGTTTTACAAATAGCCCCCAACCCCGATTTTTTTTCCTCCCAAATTTTTTTAACGACAAAAAATTTATGTCACAAAAAAAAAATCGAATTTTTCCGAAAAATTGGTTTTACAAAAAAAACATTCCGTAGAAAATAATTTTACAGAGAAAAATACTGGAAAAAAATTTGAATTTTTTTTTGAGAGAAATTTGGGAGAAGAAATTGTTAAAAAAAAATCAATAAAATCAATTTTTCTTTTACCGTGGGCGATCGCTCGCTTGTATGTTAATGAACTTATTTTATCAGCGTTCACCTGGTCAAAAACCACACACGAGGACCAAACTCCGGGTTACTAAATAGCTACCGGAAAACTTAGAAGATTAAACTGTGCCCGAGATTTTTTTAGAGAGCGCGCCGCGCCGCGCCGCTCCGGGAGGGATCATCGTCAGGGTGGGACGGGGGTGGAATTGTCCAGTTACGTGACGAACATAGATCTTCCGTTCCTCAACCCATATTATTTCCACAGTCATTGTCATTAATCACAAATTACGGGATGATATACGAAAATGCAGGTTTACTTTGAAATAGTGCAAATGATACTTTTCCATCTACAATCTTCAGATCAAAGGATGCAAGTTCTTACACAGTGCAGCATAATTTGTGCAACAGAAGACATCTCGAATATCGATTGTCTGAAAAAACATTTTCTCGGGGACATTTTTTTCCGAATACGCATTCGGTGTAAGTAAGTCTTCAGCCACCAGGAAGTGGTTAACATAGTAATGTTTTATTACGATAGTAGTACATAAAACAAATTGGTTGCCTGAGGTTCTCTGGGAGAAAGTAGCCTCATCGGCTAGAGTCCTCTATTTCACAAACAAAAACAACAATTGCTTCCTTCAAAATTTATGGATCAACCTTTTTCACAGACGTCCAGCTTACCACTTCCCGTCAATGCAGTAAGATAGAATATGTAGATTTCTCATGGACAATTGGGCGAAAGTTGGGGTTTTCTCAAGGAAAACTGGTCAACAAGTTGGGGAAAAAAGGTCGAAAAGTAATCCAGAAAAAAATTGTGTGTGAGTGGCCCTCGGAATATGATGGAATATGTTGAATATTATTATGGTTCAAGTGATTATATTTGACCCTGGAATGAGAGTAAGCTCAGAAACAAGTAGATTTTTAGCACTTCCAACGAGATGGATAGCTCTTGGAAAGGATAGACACTTTTCAGATTACAGCCTGTCCGAGAATTGCGTGGCATCCATTTCGTTTGGTGATTAGGACACATAGCGGTTAAACCTGGAACTTCAACTCGAACTATTCAGAGATTTATTAACTCGCTTTTGATGATACTTGCTGTTTTATGATGCGATTTTTGTTACCTAGGGAGGAGTTGGCCTAGTCGTGCCTTCCACTAATTCGTACCACCCTGATGCCAGCGTTACTGGTAAGAATCAGGAGACCGGCGCAACCGGCATATAATGGGGCCCTCCGAGGGCAGTGTTTAATCTACTGAAATACTAAAACACTTAAATTTACTGAAAACTAAAATTAAAATACAAAATAAAATATGGTCAATGATGGAGGTAGACTGATTGCGTCTTTTAAAACATTCAAAACATAATAGGCATCAACAAAATTTTGGAGAAAAAAAAATCGGAAATTTTTTTTTTTTTTTTTGGGGGGGGGGGCTATTTGTAAAACGAACATCGTAATGACCTTGACCTTCCTTCATCGGCGCTCGCTTGGTCCAAAACCGCACACAGAGGACCAGGCTCCGGGTTACCTATTTAGGGTGTTTTCCGGTATTTAGGATGTTTTCCGGTATTTAGTGTTTTTCCGGTGTTTTCCGGTATTCAGTATAAAATGGTGTTTTCCGGTTGTTTTCCGGTGTTTTCCGGTTGTTTTTCGGTGTTTTCCGCTATATAGTATGGCCCCTTCTTGCGGGGCCACAATCCAGGAAGATGTAATACGATATGCGCAAACAAGTAACCAAGATCTTTCGGTTATAAACGTATACATTTCAAGTTTCATGGTGAGGAGCAGCCATTTTATCAGACAGCTTTGGTTTGATTTTCACAAAATTCAAACTCAAGTGTCATTGGGTGTAACGGTGATATGTTTAAACAATTTTTGAAGTTGGATAAAACTTGTGACCTCTAGAGGTACCACAAGCTAAAAATGGTGATATGTTTCAACGATGTTTGATGTCCCATAAAATTGTGACCTTTAAAGAGACCACAAGCTAAAAACAAGATTTTTCGTACAACCAGGGGCCATAATCCAGTAAGTTAGAGTCTGATATACGTGCAAAAGTGACCTCTAGAGGGTCCACTTGGTATTACATACTTACAGTATTTGCGTACAACAAGCTGCCATTTTGTTGGTCAGTCTTGGAAGAATATGAAATTTAAACTCAGTCGTCTTTAGGGTGTAACGGTGATACATTTTAACGGGTTTTTTTAAAATCAGATAACAATTATGACCTCTAGACGGACCACAAGCTAAAAACATGTTTTTCCATACACCCAGTGGTAATAATCCAGGTAATCCATACACCTTTGCTTAAATATCGCAAGGAACCAATGATCTTTTCGTTATAAACATAAATAATTTCCAGTTTTGTCAAAATCGGATAGAAATTGTGATACCTACAAGAGGGTCCACGAAATATAATAATAGTTAATACCATTCTTCAGACCAAATTGTCATTTTTTACTGAAAACCGTAACTTTTCTGTGTTAAACAGAACCTCAAAATGCGATTTCCAAGGAAGTGATTTCGTGTAAAAAACGAGTTACCAGTACCTTGATTACAACTTCCAAACTTGCTCCAAAATTTTGTAGGGCACTTTTGACACATTTTCAATTAAGGGCGTTGAGCAGTCTAAAATGCACATTTTAAAACTAGCACTGTAATTTTTTTTTATAAAATATGACATTTTTTGTTACATGGGGTGGTAAAGTACATATTAATCACCAAAACAATACCAATTTTATTTACCATCTATGTTTCAAACTTGGCCCAAAAGTATGATAATAAAGGGTGTTGATGAGAACAAAAGCCAAATTTTCTCAGTTATGCCTGCATGGATTTTCAAATTTGACATGAACAATGAGCAATGCTAATTGCAAGTCCAAAAAATAAAAACACTGGACAATTTTTGGCTATAGACTGCGGTTTGACAGGTATCTATGGAAACGCCAAAAAACCGATGAATTTTCATGGAAATTCTATTAGTACATGCTAAATAGATTTAATGATAATCCCCTCGGTAGATCGAAAGTAGAGTTTATAAGCGACATTTCGACACCAAAAACGTTGTAAAATATCATCTCAAAGTCTTTTAAACATACGCCCACAGCAGCTAAACCGTCCGGGCAATCATCAAGAGTTGTCGAATGTTTTTACTTTTTTCGGTAATGAAACATTTATCATACATTAAAATCTGATTAAGAGTAGCAACTCATTAAGTAATTATCAGAAAATCATTAGAATTTGTTTGGGTTTTATAAAGTTCTACCCCATGCTAACGTTTAGTATACGAAACATTTATTATCATGGATTTAGCTGTTCAAGTTATCAAAATTAATTGAAAATCAATATTCTTGTTCCTATCAAGACCTTAAAGTCTATGTATCAATCTGAAGTCAATCGGATGATAACTTGATCAAGGACCATAACTTTGGCAGTAATTATCGGAAATCGCTGAAAATCAATAGGCTTCTCATGACCGTAAACACTGTGTATAAATCTAAAGTCAATCGGATGATAACTTTGGTCTCTAGAGCATCCAGAAGATTTTTTGAAGTGATCAAGGTTCATAACTCTGGCAGTAACTATCGGAAATCGCTGAAAATCAATAGGCTTCTTCGTCTCATGAACGTAAACACGGATATTAACTTTAGCCTCTAGAGCGTCCACAAGTAATATACGACTACATTTCAATGTGGGTGTATAAAAATGTCAATTTGGTATAAAGAACAGTAAATATTGATACAAATTACAGTTGTGATAGGAGTTGAAATAATGTGGGACTGGGATTTGGGTAGATTGAGGTGGGATTTGGTGATGGGTATTGCCACTGCAGTCACTGCAGGTGCTATGATGCGATTCGTATCACGTTTCATAACAAGGTCAATAGTTACCAAGAAAACAACAGGATAAATGAATATAACTGATATTTTTAAACTTGAAGAAGAAATATGACCCTGTATACACAGTTCACTTCATCCGCTGTAAACAATCATGGCCATGTCCAGCAGCAGTTTTACACTGGGTCATTGAAGTCTATCTAGGTATGACGTCAGAAGGAATTGAAGACTGCCATTTTTGAATGTATAAAATGATTTTTAGAGCGGCATAGTAGTGCACTGAAGTAGATATTTACTTTTTACGTCCGAATTGTTGAATTTTAAAACCAAAATCATATAAAATCTTGTGTGAAGGTAAATAATGAACACTCGACACAAACTAGGTCATTTCGGGACTAACACTAAGGTTCAATTTTATTTCAATAATTCGCTTGCGCGTAGGGGCCTTTAGCAGTGGGACTGGGAGGGAAACGGATCACCCCAAATAACAAAAAATGTTATATCTTATCAACAAAAATTACAGTGCTAGCTTTAAAATGAGCATTTTAGCAATACTGGCGAAACTTAAACATTATTAATGTTGGCATTTCTAATACGGACCTCCAACTTTCACATCACCCCAGACTGTACTGTAGGCCTACACAACATTCTACGAGTCAGAAGCTCGTCAAGTCCGTAATGTGGTCACAGAGCTGCACTTACAATTTTAGCCTGTAGCCTGTACCATTTGTTTTATGTAGGCCTACATGTACTTGTCATTTTCATATAATTCCTGTTCGTTAAAGAAGACCGTGCCACTTTTTGGGGCCGAGACTCCGGAATGAAGCAAAATGATTTTTTGTTTTACATTCCTGGGCTCTTCGTCCATCTTGCTAAGCAAATCGTCGCATTTAATGATTTATTGAGAACCGATCTGAATACCGACACGAGACCTGCGTCATATAGGCCTAGCCTACAACAGCATGTGCCAAGCATGAGCTAGAGACCTGAAATTTTGCACACAGTTAGAAAATATGGGAATCATTAATCTGTTTTAATTTTTAAAGTCTGTTCAGAACTTTTATTTTTGTAGCTGGTTTTATATACCCATAGGTAAACAGCGTTTTCCAAAAATCCGGCAAAAGCGGGCAAAAATGATAAAATAATATTTTGACTGACTGAATGACTTTG
The DNA here is from genome assembly GCF_932274485.2 of Patella vulgata. Classification (NCBI taxonomy): domain Eukaryota; kingdom Metazoa; phylum Mollusca; class Gastropoda; family Patellidae; genus Patella; species Patella vulgata. The sequence goes on from NC_065882.2 coordinate 34,188,000, forward strand.
GACCAGGCTCAAATTTTACACATATATGATAGATATACACATTTACGACAAAAATATTGTTTCTACCCTTTTTTGGGACAAAATTTATAGGAAATCAGCCATACTTCGTACAGAAAAGTAATAAAAATAACAAAATTAAATAAAATCATAAAATCATTAGATCTTGAAAATTGGGAAGTATGGTTTTTTTTAACAGTTATGAAATATTAAATAAAATATGAAACTTAATAAAAGGAAATGAATCGTAAAGAACAAAAACCTGTTACACTACCCACACACCCACACACCCACACCCACACACACCCACACACCCACACACATATATATATATATATATATAAAACATGACAAATGATTAATGAACCATCATTATGCCATACAAACAAAACCTGTAGCCTAAATATACCAATAACAATAAAAATAAGGCAGCTAAATTTCAATCAAATCTTTTACCAAGTTCTAGGACCCTGAAAAATTATAGTAAATATGATTAAACAATATTGGTAAACAGTAATACAATGAAATGGCCAAAATGGCAATAAATGGGGTTTAATTTTGACACAGTGAATACATGATGAATGGAAATGAAAACTGGCCATACGCCGTGATATGTGCTATGAAGAATATTTTTTTTACATACGAAATTGATAATGCAGACGATTCAAACTGATTTTATTTTTTTCCTGAATAACAAATTCAATCTCAAAGAATTAAAATTGTTAATATTTCAATTATTTTCTCGCATTTGCACGTGTCTAACGTCGTCTAATTTGATATAGTCTCGGTCACCAGTACCTCCTAGTGCAAAGCGTACGGGGAATATTCGTCTGAATGATAGAGACTACATTTGGCACCCCTTCCGCCATTACAGTATGGCCGATGAAATTTCGGTCACCTCAGAAAAATTGAATTTTTACGACTTTTACGTCCACTTATGGAAATAAATGAAGGTGGATCTTATAAAGGAATATTTCATCAATAATTTAGTAGTTTTTTCCGCTCCGCATCTTCCACGAACAAAATTTCAAACTTTTCAATCGGAGAAAAAAAGTATTCTTACCTTGTTAGGTGTGACAAAATTTCCATGCGGAGTAACCTTGACATCCTAACTAACTGTTTTCGGTTGAATGGAAGCTGTATCAATTGCAGGGAACCGACACGAGGCCGTAATGCAAGACCTACTTTTTGCGAAAAAAAAGCGCCATATTTGTGACAGCCAATTAAGAAAAACGAGTTACGTCCCTTTTTCGGTTGGCACACGCTACGTACAAATTGAAATTGGTAACGCTAGGGCCCTACCTGGTAATCAAAACCATTTTTTTTTCGTAAAAACTTCTAAGATTTCTGTGAAATTTTAAAACAAAATTGACTTTTCAACATTCTGTTTTGATCATGATCTAGAATAGAACTGATACAGAACAACCTACAAAAAGGGCAGTTGATGAGTTTATATAGATTTTAAACTATTCGTATTAGATCTAGACTAGTAATACTCTATACTATAATACTTAATTATCATCTAGTCTAGGCTAGTTATCTGTCTGCTAAGCGCCTACAAAAGCCCACGTACCCCCCCCCCCCCCCGCTCCCAAGAAAAACAAAACAAAACAAAAAAACTAACAACATCCGCAGTCTTATCGGCAATGACTTATGGTTTAATAATAAATACTAAATAAATTGTATTCACCTTCTAATTAATCTTCTTTTCGGCCTGTCTTCGCCTTAGATATTGGTCAAATTTCGTCCACTTCGACTTTACAGTAACTCACTAACTGTGACAAATTCAGTGCCAATTTTTTGAACGTGGACGACATTCGGTACACCTCGGTATTTTCCATACTATGACCTAAACTAACCATCACATTCCGCTGATCTTAATCTCTATACCCACAAAGAGCCTGTCGTGGGTATAATTTTACGATGAACTCGATGGCCTTGTACAAAGTTGGGAAAAAGAATTAAAAAAACCTAAAGTATTTTAGAGATAAAATTGAAATATATTTGCCTTTAAAAAAAAAAATAAATAAAAAAAATAGATCATTTATTTGAGACCTTAAAGATGGGATGTTTAGCCAAGTTCGAGGTCGTGGTTCAAAAGAACATTAAATGACTTTAAAGCCATTTGTACTGTCTCAGGGTTCTAGGCCAAGGTCAAATAGGTGAAACTGGCTTTGAAATAAAACCTTTTGTCAAGGTCAATTTCCCACCCTTCGGCCTTGGCCTAGGACTTTTTCCCGCGTATTCAGAAATAAGGTATAAATAACCTTCCATAAATGACATTGAACTTGGCTTTACGTCCCATATTTATTTAGCTAAATCTCAAAACGCAAAGGCCCTTGTAGATGCATGTCCCAGATGTCAAGGCCAGGGCGATGGTGTTGGTTAAAGGACAATATTGGTGCCAGTCATTATCACATATGTGATAGAGCTGGCTAAACACATTCCAAATATAATTCCAGATATCCTCTCACAGTCTCACACAACAACTTTTGGTCTTGGAAAGAATTATTAGTGAGCAAAAATTCGGCCGTGTATCTGTTATCACTCGTCACATCAGTCAGTTATATAGCGGTATGACTTGTGTTTTCCTTTCGCGTTCGTCACTTCCGATTCAGGAAACCTGTAGTACTCAGCTATCGTAGCAATGATCTCTGTGTTAAAATTATATTTGGAACGTGTTTAATTAGTTCTATCACATATGAGATAACGACTGACACCAATATTGTCCTTTAAGTAGATAATTGTCAGCGTTTCAACACACCAAAAAATAATGGCCAAAGATGCAACACCGAGGTACAAAAGCCCAAGATACCTATTATAAATGCCCTTTATAAAATATGCTTCACCTAAAAAGCAGCCATTTTGAATAAAAAAGATGGTAACCCTAATTAAGGCCCAAACTTCTAAACATTATGTCCGGAGAAACCGACCCACGAGATTATAGTCCAACTTTATACCATAAACAACTCCTGGAGTGTCAATCCCCCCCCCCCCCTCCGGGTAAAGGAAGTTGACAAATATTGGTACACCAAAGTTACTATCGGAGTAAGGCCGACTAGGGTTCTAAACTAAGTTTTAAAACAAATTTCAATTTTTGGATTTCCCGCAGCCTAGCAAAAGAACTATTTAAAGTTGCAATTTCATATTTTTAAGTTATATTTTTAAAATTTATTAAAATAAAGCCTTAAAATAGATGGTATCTATAAACAGCCCTACCTTGTTAAAGAATAATCCTATTAATCCTATAATTCACTATTGCCAGTTGAGAAATTTGCAAAAATATCATTTTCATCTTCAAATTCAAACGTTTGAAGATAGCTACTCCATGGTGGAGAATAGAAAACAAGGGAGGTAATTGGGAGGTAATTGTGTTATTATTTCCGGTGTAAATGAGTTTTAAGTGTGAGAATGACACCTATGATCGTATAATAGTGAGTTGACAACCTATTGAGCAAAAGACATAGATATGTTTTGACTTTCTTAGAAAATATGAAATTGTAACTTTAAAGGATTGGCTTGGAATGAATGAATTTCAGATTGATACTTATTAGGCCACTCGGCAAATCTCGGCAGATTCCGGTACCCTACATCTAACCTCAGCTGTATGATAGTAATTGATATGTACCTACGCCCATACATTTGCGATGCGGCTACCGGTTTACTTTAACAGGAAAACGTGCCGCTTTTACAAAAAAAGTCCCAAAATGGCGTCTTTTGTCGATGGTATATAACTAAACGAGCAGAGATATTGTCTCAAGGCTGCTGGTTTGATATAGTTCCCTGGTAATTCCCCAAATCCAATGGCAAGCTTGACGTTTGTTGATATAATACACTCTCCACAGAAATCTCCATGGGCGCAGCCATTTTTCATCCGGGACCTTTAAAATAGTTCCAATATGGCTAAATTCGCCATACAGCCGAGATTAGATGCGTAGAATCTGTCGAGGTTTGCCGAATGACTCATTAGGGTTCCAAAGATATGGCGTTTGCACGAATTTGAGTCAAAGTTAAATTTTGGACTAAAAAAATTTAGCTTGAATATTTGCTTTTTGGGAAAAATCTCTAATTTCATGACTTACAACTTTAAGACTCCGGCTACCCCAACTAAATCGTCCACGGTGAACCAGAACGTCGCCTTGTATTTTCCCTCAGAGGTCAAAGTCATATCAAACTTGAAGATTGTTAAAAAATGGAAAATAAAAATGAATTTTCCTCGACCTAACTGTGATACCTGTGGTAAAGTTAGGTAAATGGACCTTTGATGTGTTAAAGCCCATGTAATTGCCTACCGAGAACCGACCTTGAACTTGAAAAAAGCTCTGAAGGTCATATCACGACAAGCCAATTTGTGTTTGACCTAATATCCAGATTAAGATGGGACTTTTGTCCAAGTTCAAGTTGATGAGTCAAAAGAACTCTAAATGACCATCAAATCTACTAAGTGAAAAATGACTCTGAAATAAAATTTCTTTTACAAGGTAAATTTGTGAACCTTTGGCTTTGACCTATGGTATATATAATGACCTTTCATAAATGACATTGAACTTGACCTTACCTCCCACATTTACTTAGCTATATCTCAAAACGGAAAGGCCCTTCTAGAAACATGCCTCATATCATTTTCATCTTCAAATTCAAACGTTTGAAGATAGCTACTCCATGGTGGAGAATAGAAAACAAGGGAGGTAATTGGGAGGTAATTGTGTTATTATTTCCGGTGTAAATGAGTTTTAAGTGTGAGAATGACACCTATGATCGTATAATAGTGAGTTGACAACCTATTGAGATCAAGGTCATAATGTCGGTTACGTAGAGAATTGTCAGTGTTTCAGCAGATTAAAAACTGATGGCCACAGATGCAATACCCAAGGAACAGTGGGGTACAAAATGTCAAGATTCCTATTAAAAATGACCTTTAACGAATTTGCTCCAGCTAAAGAGCAGCCAGTATGGTTTCATTTGGTTCTGTTATGTCGAAAATATGTTGTGCTCGTCTATGGCAGCCATTTTGGGTCGTTAACTTTTCGCAGCGACCTCCACTTTGTCAACTTTCGTTGACTGATTATTACGGCGTGGGTAGTGCAAAAAGTAAGGGTCTACGTCAAAATTTAACTTTAGCAAAATGTTTGAACTTTTTGTATGACCTTGATTATTTTTTTTGGAACAATGTTGAGGATTTAAAAAATGTACATGTAAGTATTAGTTATTAGCACACTTACCGAGGTGTATCGTATGGAAGCCTATAACTACCATTCATATTTTCTACTTTTCGCCTCTTCAGAACAAAAAAGTCGAAAAGTCGAAAAGTAGAAGTTACGACAAAATGTGAGGCGACAAGACGGTATATAAGCCAAAATCAACTCGAAAATAGGAAATTAAGAAATAACACATCGCGATAATAGCGCCCCCCCCCCGTTTTTTCTTAATTTCTACTTTTCGACTTGCATTTTGGCTTGTATACCGTCTTGTCGACTTTCGACTTAGTCATATTTTTGTATTTATTGATGTCAGTAAGAAGGCGCCAACACTCTATACAAGCCAAAATGCAACTCGAAAAGTAGAAATTAGGAAATTAACACACTGCGCTATTTGCGGCCTATGATCTGTCGTACTGTCGACTTTTCGACTTTTCTACTTTTCGCCTAGGAAGTTATTGTAGTCTCTGTCTTCCAGGTCACATTTGAATACGCGCAATTCCCTTTAACAAAAATGTCTGTGTGATGAGTCTAGTTGGTAAATGAAAAAGCGTGCTGAGCGAGACCGATTTTTACGATTCTGACGAGCGAGGCATATGTAAGCCCCGCCTCTTTCTTGTTTAAGTCGCTCCCATTTTATTTGACGGTCGAGTTTAGAAAGGACTATTTATTGTTAATAATAATTGTTATCAATACATTACAAGCGTTCAATGTGTTAATCCTTTGTAATTGTTTATCCATATTATTACTTCTCTCATCTTGTTTATTCTTAATTATTGATTAATCTGTTACATGGTTTCCAATTGTTAACTATATATTGCACCACATTTTTGTTATAAATCATTATTTGCTTGATAACGATATCTGTATGTGTATCGAAACATATAAGTGTTTTTAATTTGTGAAATCTACTTTTTATGTCTTATAAGGATTATTACTAAAGTCTGTTCGACAAAAATCATAGTCTCGATTATCCACTTACTCGTTAAATCGAGAAGGAAAGTTATGCAGCAAATCGGATAATAATCCAACAAATATCGCAGGCTAGCGTTGATTATAGTCTGGATACGTTAATCAATGTCTAATTAATAGTTTATATAACATTTCAGGCCTAAAGAAAGACATAGAATATGCAAATTTAGCTCTTGCATAATGCATGTTTAATTTATATAATACATAGAAATATTTTATAACCTTTCAAAATTAAGAAAAAGTCCCAGCGAGGCCGATTAGGCTCTATACGCGGTATTGGATGATGCATTTCCGTTTTCCTGGGATATATAAGATAGTGTGCTTAATATTAGAAAGAAAGAAATATCATTATTTTATGGAAATCAATTGAAAAATATCCGCAAATCTTTTAATCGTATAAGAAAAGGGCTGACTGCTAAGTGAGGCCGGTTGTCTACTTCATGTGGTATAGTGCGATGAATTCCGCTATTTCTGTGATATTATTCTTAATTTATATAATACAATCACTTAAATATAATTTTTCTATGAAATTTAATTCATAGAAATACTTTATAATCTTTCAAAACTTAAGAAAAAGTCCCACTGATAAGTGAGGCCGATTGTATACTTCATGTTGTATAATGCGATGAATTCCGCTATTTCTGTGATATACATGATATTATTCTTAATTTATATAATACAATCACTTAAATATAATTTTTCTATGAAAATTAATTCATAGAAATACTTCATAATCTTTCAAAATTAAGAAAAGGTCCCACTGCTAAGCGAGGCCGATTGTATACTTCATATGGTATAGTGCAACGAATTCCGCTATTTCTGTGATATATATATAAGATACAATTCTTAATTTATAAAATGCAATCACTTAAATATTGTTTTCTTTCTATGAAAATTAATTCATAGAAATACTTTATAATCTTTCAAAATTAAGAAAAAGTCCCACTGATTTTATACTTCATGCATAGCGAGGCCGATTAGGCTCTATACGCGATATTTGGTGATGAATTTCCGTGTTTCTGGGATATATAGTATAATGTCCTTAATATACGTAAAACGCTCGAAAGAAATATGATTATTTTATCAAAATCAATTGAAAAAATATCCCCCAAATCTTTTAAACATAAGAAAAAGTCCCACTGCTAAGCGAGGCCAATTGTGTACTTCATATGGTATAGTGCGATGAATTCCGCTATTTCTGTGATATTATTCTTAATTTATATAATACAATCACTTAAATATAATTTTGCTATGAAATTTAATTCATAGAAATACTTTATAATCTTCCAAAATTAAGAAAAAGTCCAACTGCTAAGCGAGGCCGATTGTATACTTCATGCATAGCGAGGCCGATTAGGCTCTATACGCGATATTGGATGATAAATTTCCGTGTTTCTTGGATATAATATAGTATAATGTCCTTAATATACGTATTTAACGTTCGAAAGAAATATGATTATTTTATCAAAATCAATTGAAAAAATATCCCCCAAATCTTTTAAACAAAAGAAAAAGACTGACTGCATTGCGAGGCCGATTGGGGGTTCTATATGGAATTTACTATTTCTGAGATATATAAAATAAAAGTGAGAGAGAGAGAGAGTGGGTGGGTGGGGGGATTTAACGATTTAGTGGAAGATCGAACATCTCATTTTTGCAACTACGATACAGCGAGCCTGTTTAGATTCTTTGTGAGATAGGGCGATGGGTTTGCCTACTAGATATAAAATAATAATCATCATTTATATTAACATTCAAGTATGGAAATTAATGGAGAAAATTTTTACAAGATATAAACATAAGAAACGGGTGCAGGGAGATCCAAACTCTCATTTTAACCACAACTAAAAGTAATATCAAGGCCGTATATCGAACTGTCAATCAAATTGACTGACATACGGCCTCGCTCAGCAGCGGTCTCGCTCAGCACGCTTTGTCGTTTACCAACTAGACTCTATCACACAGACATTTTTGTTAAAGGGAATTGCGCATATTCAAATGTGACCTGGAAGACAGAGACTACAATAACTTCCTAGGCGAAAAGTAGAAAAGTCGACAGTACGACAGATCATAGGTCGCTAATAGCGCAGTGTGTTAATTTCCTAATTTCTACTTTTCGAGTTGCATTTTGGCTTGTATAGCGTGTTGGCGCCTTCTTACTGACATCAATAAATACAAAAATATGACTAAGTCGAAAGTCGACAAGACGGTATACAAGCCAAAGTATTGGAGGGCTATTTTTGTTCGTTTAATTTAAACTATTTAGAAGCGAAACACGGAACGTTTAAAAGTAAGTATAAAATCTAATATCAATATTACGTCTAGGAAATTAGATTTTTCAGATGTTTCATCCGAAGTTCGTTTGTTTGTGATTTTCTGCGTATTGTGTCTTGACCATATATTTGTTTTTGTGTAAATTATGTGTGGTGCAGTCCCCCTGCACTTACTATTATAACCCCAAATCTGAACGTTTTAAAAGTAAACGTCACTAGATAGATATTAATTAATGTTTAGTAAAGTGTCACAGTATCAACGATGTAACGTCAAAGAGAACGCGATTCAAAGTAAAGGCCCATATCTAGTAAAACATTCAGAAATTGTTTTTTTCCATTAAGATGCAATACGAAAATATATGTTCTCCGTCCGACCTTCATTGGAAGATTATATTTTTGTTCGTTTAATTAAAATATTTTAGATAAGTAGAACGGAATGTTTAAAAAAACTAAAATCCAATTAAAATCAATATAACGTCTTGAATAAATAATTTAATAACGTTCAAGGAATTATAAGTTAAACCGTTACATAAGCCACGCCACGTTAGAAGAAAATAGTTTACTAACGTTTACAGGCTGTCTGACCATGCTTAGGAAATAACGTTGTATCAGATTGGAACAACTAATCTAAACATTGCAAAAGTAAACGTTACTAAAACGATATTAATTACTGTTTAGTAACATCTCACAGTCTCAACGATGTAAATTCTAATATAACGCGTTTGAAACATTATTCTAAACTTTAAATGCAAATTGGGGGGGGGGGGGTACTTTTATTTCATTAGTTAAACGGTTTTAGATTAGGAAATTGGAACGTTTTAAAAACTAAGATCCAACATAATTATTATAATGTCATGGATAATAATTCAATAATGTTCAAGGAATCAGAAGTTAAACCGTTACATTATTTACATTAGAAGAAACTAGTTTACTAACGTTTACAGACTGTCCGAACAGACTTGTGGGTACTTTTATTTGATTAGTTAAACGGTTTTAGATTAGGAAATTGGAACGTTTTAAAAACTAAGATCCAACATAATTATTATAATGTCATGGATAATAATTCAATAATGTTCAAGGAATCATAAGTTAAACCGTTACATTATTTACATTAGAAGAAACTAGTTTACTAACGTTTACAGACTGTCCGAACAGACTTAAGAAAAAACGCTGTATCTGATGGTTCATTTGACGTTCTTGGCATAAGTAATCTGAAAATTTCTAAAGTAAACCTTCATAGAACAATTTTAATTAATGTAAAGTAACGCCTCACAGTATTACCGATGTAACGTCAAATAAAACGAGCCTGAAACATAAGTTTAATGTTTTAATGGAACGTTTGTCAATGAAACCTTATAAAAACATCCAAAATAACAGTAGGTCATTGTTACATTACAGGAGAAAGATGTAAAATAAAAATAGGACGTTTTACGATACAGACGTTCTTCGCATGCGCATTACGATAGAAGGAAAGTGAAAAATATAGTTGAAGAATTCACAACATAATGAACTTAGATCGGTAGAATCGGACAGACGCCGGTAATCTAAATATGCAAATGAAAACTCAAAAATTCCAAGAAATAACAATTTTAGTAAATTTTCAAATTTTAAAGAAAAATTGCGAACGACATGGTATTACAATTCGACAGTTATCGTATCCGCAATATCCCCGGCTGTACAAAAATTTAACTTTTTCGAAAAACGGTTGGGGATTGTATAATTAGGGCCGATTTTCAATTTTCGTGCACGTTAAAGATTTACATCACTTCCGGTCGGTTCACAGCTTTCGCAACAGTTATAAGTACTAACTGTTTAAAACATGGGAAAATCAATATTCAGAACTCTATCTGTTATAGTTTCAGAGATCTACACGAATTGTAAAAGAAATAAAAAAACAGTTTTCCGAATGGGACAAAAAAAAGTATCTTAAGTCTCAGATAACAACAAAAACCCTAAATCATACTTACCGTCATCCAATCATACCAGTGAAAATAAAGCGCTCCGCAGCAGCTATTTATAAGGAGGTCGCCCCTCACAGTATAAACGACGTAACGGCAAATAAAAACGGGGTTGAAACATTAATCTAATGTTTTAATACAACGTTTTATTATTATTATTATTATTATTACAGCACATTTATAGTGCGCCCTTTCATATAACGTGTTCAGGGACACTTTACAAAGTGACAATGTAATCATAAATAAACAACAAGATTATGGACATGTTAACGATTGTATACAGAGTCAGTTAAAAGCGTGATTAAATAAATGTTTTTTAAGTTAAACTAAATGGTAGATTATTCCATAAAACAGGTGCTTGATAACTAAAAGAGCGTTGACCATAAGAGACTAGTTGAAAAGTTTTGGGCTTTAAAAGTAGTTTTTTTTTGATTACGTAATGTTTGACCAGGTGTATAAAGTTCTAAACAGGAGCTAAATTATTTAAACATTTAAAAGTAAGTAATAACATCTTAAAATCAGGAGTTATGTGGTCACGTTTCTTAGTTAAAGTAACAAGTCTAGTTGCAGTATTCTGTACTTTTTGTAATTTATCTATAAGCTTTAAAGGTAAACCAACTAAAAGTGAATTAAAGTTATCTAATCGAGAAGTGACCACAGAATTAACAAGTGACTTAGTGGCTTCTACAGTTACAAATTTGCGTATTTTACCTATATTTCTGATATTAAAATAGCACAATTTACAAATATTATTCACTTGAGCTCCCATGAGCATAAAACTACCAAAGATTGCACCAATATTACGAGCAAAATAAGATGAAAATATATCACAATTACCAATTACAACAGGGGGTTTATCATGTGCAAATTTACTAATTTATGCCTTGAGCCTAATAACAAATATTCGGTTTTATCATCATTTAATTTTAGAAAGTTCTTTGACATCCATTTTCTAAGTTTACTAATACAGTTCTCAGGTTGCAATTTTGATAAATTGAAAGAAGATGGACAATTAGGTGTAAATGAAATATATAATTGACTATCATGGGCATACACATGAAAGCTGATACCATATTTTCTGATAATATCACCTAATGGTGACGTATAGAGGGTAAATAAAATCGGACCAAGAACAGAACCTTGAGGAACCCCAGATGACAAAACAGATTCAGACGACGATTTACAATTAACTAAAATACACTTTTTTCTATCGACAAGATAGCTTTCTAAAAGATTTAATGCAGAGCCACAAATACCGAATTTAAATTGAAGTCTACGTAGAAGAATGGAAGGGTCCATCGTGTCGAAAGCAGCAGATAAATCTAATAAGATTAAAAATCTACATTTTCTATTATCAATTTCCATTAAAATATCATTTGAAACCTGGGTTAAAGCTGTTTAGGTACTGTGAAATTGTTTATAAGCACTTTGAAATGAACATTAAAAAACATCCGAAATAACATCAGGTCATTGGTGAATTACAGGAAAACGATGTAACATGGAAATATAACGTTTTTACAAACTTTATTGAGGGGTTATTTTTTTCGTTTAATTTCAACGTTTTTCGATTAGGAAACAGAACGTTATAAAAACTGAAATCCTATATAATCAATATAAAGTCACAAACAAATATATTACTAACGTTCAAAGAATCAGAATTTAAAACGCTAAAAAAGTTACGTTAGAAGAACGTAGTTTACTGACGTTTACAGGTTGTCTTACCAGACTTGAGAAATAACGTTGAATCAGATGGTTCATTTGACGTTCTTGGAACAACTAATCCGAACGTTTCTAAAATAAAAGTCACTAGAACGATAATAATTAATGCTTAATAACGTCTCACAGTATCAAGGATATAACGTTTTCAATGCAACATTTGCCAATGCTGTAAGATGTAAAAAAGATGTAAAATGGAAATACAACGTTTTACGAACTTTATTGGAAGTTTTTCTTTTTCATTTAAATTCAACGTTTTTAGATTAGGAAAACTGAACGTTTTATAAACTGAAATACAATATAATTAATATAACGTTACAAACAAATATACTCTTCAAAAAAAGTATGAGATGTTCAGAAACAAAACAAAACTTCGGAAATGCACGGCTGTTTTTATTTGAGGTAACCACATTGCCTACACATGAACATAAACAGTTCATATGGGCGGCTTATCTGACGGCACCATTTCATTCGCAAAGAGATACACTGTCAAAAGATAGTGAAAATGGACGTTTTAGATTTTTGTCTTAATAATGAGTAATTGCTCCACCAATCCTCAGACATTCAGCAATTCGTCATGACATGCTCCTAATCAAACGTCCAATCACGATTTGGGGCAATCTGACCCACTCCTCTTGCAGCCCCACATTGAACCCCTCCCACGTGTATTGCGCTATTGCGTGTCGCACATGCAGCTCAGCGGTTCTGTTGGGGCGATAAGTTCTTCATCTGTGAACATACTCCCAAAGCACTAACAAAATAAAAAATAAAAATGACCGGCACAGACATATTAAAAAAAGCAAAAATAAATTAAAAACACAAAAATTGGGATAAAAAAGTACTATTTATCAATACTCCAGATGAAGAATATGCATGGACATCTTTACAAATTTAATATTGGGTTTAACGTGGGACGAACATATGGTGATGCATATGTTTGGTCATCTTTAAAAGTTTATATATTCCATTCAGTCGTCATCAAGGATGATTTTGACTTGAGAGAGAAATGTGGTTTAAGGTTCACTCGACACAAACTAGGTAATTTTTGAACTAACATATGATACAGTTTTATTTCAATAATTCGAGTGCGTAAAAAGAGAGAATCCATGAGATTGGACAGACAACACTAGACCATTTTACCTACAAGCTTGTAATGGAAACCACGCCACTTAACTCTATGCCATACCTTATGTATATGTTCTAGTCTATGAACTATTTGTAGACTTAAATAAACTAACAATCAACATTCAATGGTTTATTGTATGGCAGACATCTTTACACTAGCCTGAACTAACTCATTACAATTTATCATAGTTTGGTATTTGACCTTTGACCTATGAACTGTTACACACTCAAAATCCCCCTTCTTAACTTAAATATGAATTTTACTGTCAGTGATTTCTTTGAGATAGATCACCTAGAAAATACGTCATCAATTGCTGTTATAGAAGCTACTAAGAAACACTTTGCACGACACAGAATAGCAGATATAGTTAGCGATAATGGTCCACAATTTACCAGCGAAGAATTTAACAAATTGTCCAACGAATGGGAATTCAAACATTATGCAAGTTCACCATTACACAGTCAAAGTAATGGAAAAGCTGAATTGTCAGTAAAAATAGCAAAACGTTTAATTAAGAAAGCCAAAAGAAGCGATTATGATATATCCCTATAATTATTAGAATGGAGATAATAAAATAAAACCAAGTACGAACAATCCAAACCATAAGACAGAATTCGAAGTCCTAAAAAACGTTATAGGCAAAATAGTGTATTCAAGCACAATAGTGTTATCAGCAAATGGACTGCTCCTCGTGTACAAAATACACGACAAAGAGTGATAACAGGTGTCCGGAAGAGTAAGCTTACCATGCCTGGCGCCACACCCGCCATAGCTGCATCCAAACTATTAGGCGAAATCTCGGTAAAATAGCGTGATTGGCCAATGGACTATCAATGACAGCCTACACTGGTTGTGTTCCCAAAACAAACGGTATAGGCAAAATAGTGTAATCAGGCAAAATAGTGTAATCAGCAAATTGACTGCTTACCGTGTACAAAATACATGACAAACAGTGGTAATAGGTGTCCGGAAGAGTAAGCTTACCCTGCCTGGCACCACAGCCGCTATAGCTGCATCCAAACTATTAGGCGAAATGTCGGTAAAATAGCGTGATTGGCCAATGAACTATCGGTATGCAAAGTGCACGCGAGGAACTGTGTTAACGATGTAGTAGACATTATCAGGGAGATAGTAATAGTATACGTGTCAATTAAATATATCTAAAACTATTCACAACTTCAATTTTACAACCACCAAGGGTCCAATTCTCATAATTTTTAAGTTTACCCCCATTTCGAAAAATCATAATCTTAGTCTTTTTAATATTAATTTGCAAATCCCAGTGATGTGTGTATCGACATAGTGAATTCAAAATATCTTGAAGGCCTTGTGGAGTTTCTGAAAGAACTACTTTATCGTCTGCGTACATAAGTAAAAATAAATTGAATGTCTGGATATCAATAGACTCACAATAATAAATTATCGGCTAGAAGATGAGATTCACAATCATTAATATAAAAAGAAAATAACAACGGCGATAAAACTTCCCCTTGAAATAGACCATTCTTACTATTAAAATATTCAGATAGTTCTCCATCTAATTTAACACAACATTTAACTTTGTCATACAGAGACCTTATTATTTTCAAAGTTTTACCCCCAATTCCCTCCTGTATTAATTTATACCATAAATTATACCTGTTTAAATAATCAAAAGCTTTACAGTAATCTATAAAGCACGCGTAAAGACGACGTTTTTTCTTCAGAAAATAATTAATAATTGATTGTAAAATAAAAATAGCGTCTACAGTGGACTGGTTTTTTCGAAACCCAATTTGACAGGTAGTAATTTTCATCTCATTAGCATCAAACTTTAACAGACGATTATTGATAATAGAAGTGAATAATTTACCGAGACAAGAGACAGTCGTGATTCCTCTATAATTATCTACGTCTGAAGTATCACCTTTTTTAAAAACTGGTACGATATTACCACTTGCCCAGGATGACGGGAAGCAGCCAGAGAGACATGGCATGAGTTCATTCTGGCCATATTTTTACTACGAGTTAAGTTGTTGATGAGTTCCCTCTGATAAATTCATATGATCAATTTGGTGGATTCCTGAGATTTCTTGAAACAAATGTGACCCCCATGGCATACCGACTCGCAGTAAGGAAATTAAAAAATTGAGTTATTGTTATTTTCACATTCTCCAACTCATTACCTTCAATTTGATGTATAGTCCATTCTAAGCTAACCAACTCACAAAAGTAGGTTTTGAGAAAAAGCAAGTCAAAGATTTGGTATGTTCCAAAACAAAATCCCATAGCAACCAGGCCATTTATTTGATGTTTTGTCGTTGAATATATCTTTCCATGGGTTTTCAGGGTTGCTGAAGACGGAATTCGTATTAAAAATTTGATCCGACGATTTCCGCCATTTATTTGCTATTTTGTCGTTTAATATTTTTTATTTAGGATTTCAAGGGTGCTGACGACGAAAATCGTAGTAAATGCACTCCTTTCGTGACGAAACATCCATAACACACGCGGCATATTCACATGATAGTGTTATAATGAAGAACAATCTATACATTACTATTAGTAGTCTGTTTTGTATATTATAACTTTGGTGAGATTAACAGTTAATCTCATCAATTAATTAGCACCCTAGTGCCAGCTATAGTGGTCAGGAGATTAAGATTGTTGATTGGATAATCATCAAAGAGGCCGCCACAGGTGTACGGGTGTTCATTTAACACGTGAATTAAAATAAGATTTTGCGTGTATGATAGGTCTATTATTATTTTCAGGTACCGTAACGGTATCAAAATATGAGTCCCTATCGAAATGTCAATTTCATAGTCAAGAAATACTTAGGTTTACTTTCGTGCATTTTGGCTTTGATGTAATTAAACAATGGCAGATTCGAGAATCGTCGCAATTCGACTCTTGGTCGTTCTCATTTTTTCGACCCATGGTGATAGGAGCAATTTAAACAATAATATCTAATGCCGTATGAAGAAGCGATATGAGATATCAAATAATCACCGCTTGGATTAATTATTTGGAGTAAATGACCCGTGACAGTTGATTAGTATTACTCAATGACACTCACCCGCATGTCGATTAAAATTACATAATCAGCCACGTGGTTTGAATTAACCCTCAACGGCAATCTATATACGATCAGAATTTTTTTTTTCTACCACTTATCAGAGTGAATCGCATGTAGGTACCCAAAAATATTATCGCCAAAACCAAATATTTATCGCCCGCTCGAGTCAGCCACGTAACCATAATGCTTTTCACTCGGTGTCTGGGCCAATCAGCAAACGAGTTGTGTAGACAGCATAGCAACAAGCGGAGGTGGTTTATATTTTTTAGGGGTTTTAAAACTCGATTGTATCCGTTCAAAATCAATTCATCGACATTAATTTGATCATATCTGTAAACTAGAGATTCTCCACTTTACAACGATGCCAGTTATTATCCACGAGGGGTGACCGGTCGTCCCATAGCGAGCGAAGAAAATAACTAATTTCGCCGAGAATTTAAGAAATAGGACAGATTTAAGAATACGGCACTCTTACAAAACGTTCAAATAAAGGTGTTCTAAAATCTTTTATTGCTATTTTGATATTTTGTGTCGATAGATAGTATATTTATAGACTCATTTTTGTGAAAATCTCAATTTCGATCAAAATCAATATTTTCACTTATTTTGATTCTAGTCCAAAATTAGATTTTGTGTATTCCGACTGACTTTGATATACGTGGTCACAAATTGTCTTCTTTTTGCGTTTGGAATATATTATATCTTGGTACGCTTTCATCTTTTGGTACTTTTGGTAGAAATGCTCTTGATAACATATCTGATATAAACATATTGATTCCTGATATATGTGTGAGCTTTAAGTTGTATTTCTGCAATCTCATCATCATTCTTTGTAGTCTCTTTGGAGCTTGATGTATTGGCTTTTGAAGAATAGACACAAGTGGTTTGTGATCTGTGTGTACTGTTATAATGTCCCGTCCATGTAGATATTTGTCAAATCTCTCACAGGACAAGATAATTGCCAAACATTCTTTTTTCTATTTGGGCGTAATTTTTCTCCGCTGACGATAGTGCTTTGTATGCGAAGGCGATTGGTTGGCCTTGCTGTAATAAGCAAGCTCCCAATCCACTATTTGATAAGTGGCATTCTATTGTGACTTCTTTATTGACATCATAACAACGTAAAACAGGTGTAGATACCATTAATTTAAGGATTTTCTGATAAGCCTCCCCCTGCTGTGATTCCCAGTGCCAGTTTAGGTAAGTATCTTGATAAATACTGTACACACCCCAATAGTCGTTGTACTGACTTGACTGTTTCTGGCTTTGGCATATTGATGATAGCATCTATTTTGGCAGGGTCAGGTTTTACTCCTGATGACGATATGAGGTGTCCCATATATGGTACTTCAGTTAATGTAACTTGAAGTTTTTTCTTGTTTAACTTTAAATTAACTTTTCTTGCTCTGTCTAGAAATACTTTAACATTGCGATCGTGATCAATACTGGCTTCTTCTGCAGTATCTCCAGATCCAAAAATAATAATATCATCGGCTATGACATCGATTCCTGATAGACCCTCTAAGATTTCTTTCTGTCTCCGTTGATATTCCTCAGGTGCTGAAGAAATGCCTTGAGGGCATCTTAAATAACGATACCTCCCAAATGGAGTCCAAAATGTTGTTAAATAGGAACTTTCTTCATCTAGTTTTATCTGGAAGAATCCATCTTTGGCGTCGCACACAGTAAATATTTTGGCTTTACTCATCTGAGGCAAAACCCCATCTACTATTGGGATCTGGTAATGTGGTCGTTTTATAGCTTGATTAAGATCCTTTGGGTCTATACAAACTCTAAGCGTGTCTCCGCGACTCACTGCTACCAAACTACTGATCCATGAAGTATGCTCCTTAACTTTTGTGATGATCCCTTGTTTCTCCAAATCGTTGATTTTGGCTCTCAGCTCTTCTTTAAGGGGAACAGCAACTCTTCTTGGTGAGTGTTGTGCTGGTTGTACAGTTTCATCTATCTCGACATGATACTTGCAGGGAAGACATCCAAATCCTTTAAAAACATCTGAGTATTTTGACAAGACTTTCTCCTTAGTCAGATTTTCCCGAGGTTCTGTCAGTACTGCATGCACTGTATTTGAACTATTTAAAGATATCCAGTTGTTTCTGAGACAGGTATTGCTATCTTTGATTGGCCAAGGTGCTGACTCTAGAATATCAAATGTTACTTTACACGAGGCTTCACCTTTTCTACCGACGTCCAAGGTATATGATCCCAATGGTGTAACTAAGCTTCCATCATGAAGTTTGATTTTTCCTCTAGCAGGCTCAAATGCCACGTCACCTCTCTGTTCTATATACATCAGCTGGTATAATGACATAGCGGCATAGGTTGCTCGAGTATCAAGCTGTGTTTCTATTACAGGTGAATATTCATTGTGATAAATCACGGGCTGTATAAATCATATCATCTGAATCTTCGGAATCATAATCTGTATCAGTTGGTTCTTCCTGTATTTGATAAACTCTTTTTTTTCTAATTTTATCTTCCTGGTGGCAACTGTTAGCAAAATGATTCATCTCTCCGCATTTCATACACTTCTTTCCATAAGCAGGACAATTTCTTCTTTTGTGTACGAAACTACAAAATTTACAAATCTTTTTCTTCTCATGTTTGTCTTTCGGATTATTGTCTTTCTGTTCGTACGAGTTTCTTTTAGTATGTGTAGAACTTTTATTCTTCTTGTAAGTTCCATGTACTTCATTGACTGGCAATGTGAAAGTTGATCTCAAGTGTTCTTTATGTGATTTTGAAAGTTCACTTGCTCTTAAAACGTCTTGACATCGATTTAGATTAGGCACTCGTCTCTCGCGAAGCAATCGATCTCTACTCTTGACATCAAATGTACCCATGTCGAGTCTATCCCGTATTAAAGAATCTCGGAGGGGCTCTAACTCACAATTTTCAGACAAAATCTTCAGACAATCCGTGCCCATAATACTGTATAGTGTGGCTGCTACTTGAGCTTTCCCAGCATCATTGGGAGTTCCATCTTCTAGAACTAATTTCGTATCTACTTCTGTTGCTAACAAATAAAATTTCCACTGTGTTTTAAATGTTACGAAATTCTCTCTTCTGTTACCCTTTAAAACCATTGGTGATGGCGCTGGAACTTGGTATGTCCCTTAATATATCGCCAAAAAAATATTGGAAGGTTGTAACGATATGGTAGAAAAGTTGGATGTTTGCCAAGTCTCTGTGTCAACTGGTCTATCCTAATCACTACACGTGGTCGGACCCAAACGTTACACGAGGGTGTCTCACAGCTGCCGCAACTGTCCTACTTTTTAATATTTGACTGGATGCATTCACAGCCTTCTTAATATTAATATAAAAGTGAGCTTTATACTTCTGACACCATGTTCTAGTCTGTGAAGTATTTGTAGACTTGAATAAACTAACAATCAGCATTCAATGGTTTAGTGTATGGCAGACATCTTTACACTAGCCCGAGCTAACTCATTACAATAAATCATAGTTTGGTATTTGACCTTTGACCTATGAACTGTTACACACTCAACACTTATGAACTAAAGCGCATGTTTTAGACCACTTTTGAATTAATCAAAGGAGAAGTTTCACGAATGTCCAATGAAATTTACACAGAATAATTCTTATATGAATATAATATAGTAATGAAATGAAACATATTTCAGCTCTCGGGTAAAAGATCACTACGTTGTCAATAGTTGCGGGGGGGGGGGGGGTCGCAGCAGCATCTCCCGTACGTTCTCGTGGCTGGACAACCAATCATAAACTGTTACGTCGCCCGTGGCTTGAAGAAATTAAAGTGTTTCTGAGGGATGTACAACTTCGCGCATGTAACAGGTTGTAAGGACGGGGGGGAATTGGAGATGATCCAGTGGCATTGAGCCATGCACACATGATCAGCATGACTACACATGCTAAAATTGATTATCGTTATATCTTTCAAATTAACAATGGATGGGATGTTAGAATTGCATTGTTCGACAGGTGCGTCTCTTCACTGTCGACTATCTTTAAATGCCCGCTGATTATCACCTTTTCTTTCATGGTTAGTTTTGGTCAAACATATTTTAGGAATTAGACAGCGCTTATTCCCATGGAGAGTTATTGAAAATCAGGAGACAGCATACATTACATATTAAAATCTACTGATGACATATATAGACCAAAACAGCATTACAAAAATGGGGTCCCAAAACTAAGAACATAGGAAGGCAGATCAGAATCTAAGTAAGTAGTGAACACTTCTGCTCGAACACAGGTATATGCCGGAGGTTGGCATATGCAGTCAGAATTATCCTGGATTGTTCGCTTCGGGGATTTCAATATGGAACGCATGACGGTCTCCTGAACAAGGACACGGCCAGATATTAAATGTCTCTCCATGAACACTTAAAAATATTTTTCTTGTGGTTCTTCTTACATGAGAGAGAGAGAGAGAGAGAGAGAGAGAGAGAGATTGGGTTTAACGTCCACTCGATACAAACTAGGTCATTTCGGAACTAACATATGGTTTAATTTTATTTCAATAATTCGCTTGCACGTAGGGGTCTTTAGCAGTGGGAGAAAACCGGAGGACTCCTTGTCACGTACAATCGGGGAATCGAAACCACGCCAGTTGACTCAATGACAGACCTTATGATACAGCGCGCACGTGCTAACCATTTGGCCATCCAACCCCCCTTCTTACATGAGAATGTGGATAACATATATCAAGTTTATGATAGTCATGGCAGCCCATAAATCTATACGATAATCTGCTTCTAAATACATATCTTAATAACCGTTGTCTGATCACTGCAAAATTATGCATGACTTATGACCTTCTCTTCGGCTATCCAGCGAGCGTGAAAATCTCTGATTTTGTCAAGAAAAAGTTATGATTTTTGTTCGAAATGAGATAGTCATAGTAATTATATATTATTCAAAGTAGTTAATTGGAGGTAACTCTTAATAGCTTTTAGTTCCTTTAGTGTCCGCTAGAGGACGTGGAGAGTTCGGGGGAAAATGACTTTTTGCCTTACATCGTTGTTTTGATTGACATCGTTTGTTTATATCATTAATTGTACAAGATGTGAAGATTCATTAAAATTATAGAAATTCATCGTTTCGTCATTCCTCTGGCATAGTATCGAATATTTCTCGTAGCAGAGCGTGGTTAGTTAATCGTAAGTAACATCGAAAATAGTTATCGAACGTCAACATAGAAAATGTCAGTTACAGACACTCGTGATATAATGGCGCGAAACCAGCAGCGCTCGCCCCAAGCGACAGTTAATACAAGTCAAGATCCTAGTAATAATAGCGATAATAGAAGAATTATTGAAGAAGAAACGTAAGTTGAAAACACAATTAACATAGGCCAGAATTAATTTGACTGCATTATTATGTTCTGAGATCGAGTCAGAAATTGAATCTAGTCGTCGTATTCGTAGCGCCCTAGGACAGGGTTTGTCATCTCAAGAAGACGTTATAGACCTTTTATTAATTCTCTGTGACATTCAACGTTGTTGAAAGACCCACGAATTAGAGAGACAACTCCAATTATTCCACCAAGTGATACTTGACCAAGTCGTGTCAATAACTGTGAAGCTAGCACTCCGATTCAAAATATTTTTTCATTAGAACCTGAGCCTGTAAACCGGAAGTAGTGGAAAGAATATCCTATATTTTGTGAAAATAAACAGTAAAAAAGTGGTACTCTTGCGAAAATCGTGATTTCACCGTCGGGTGTCACCGGATCAATACAACTAAAGTATCGTTTGGTAGCTCGATGAATGGGCTATTGTATGAGACACTTCCTGTCTGATTCCTGAAAGCCGGTTCAGTGCTGCTTGTAGGTCTAGTTATTATTATTAATTACCGCGTGAGCTTATTTCTCCATGATCGAAAACAGATATCGATCTGGGACCACATTTTCTATGGAGAAACCATGTGGTGATTACTTGAAAAACTGTATTTGAAACTTCTGCGCAGACCGGAAGTGGCCGAATTTTGAACGGCGGTCGGAAATTAAAAAAAACGACTGTAGTTTCGTCAATTCTTTACCTATTTTCAAACAAATGACATTTTTGGAAACCCTGAATCTTTTTCGAGACAGTGGCTATTTCACATTTTACAATTTCGAACATTCATCTATGGCTTTTGTCGTTCGAAATTTGAAAGTGCGTTGTTTACGAGACAATTTTGTTATTCTGCAAAATTTTCAAATTTGACCTACATTTTTGGATACCTGAAGTCTATCCGATTCCAGCAATATAAGTTTCATTCAAAATTATCGCCCTTTATTTTTCAATTTTTTTCGAATTTTCTGCCCATTTTATAACCCCTATATTTTTTTGAAAGCCTCAATCGATGTTTCTAAAACTCCTAGATCATAAAGCCATATGGTCAACCCGTTGGATAAAGCAATTTCAACAATGATCCGTAGACCGGAAGTAGTCGAAATAATGTCCGATATTTTGAAAAAAACGCAAAAAATGGGGAAAAACTCGATTTCTCCGTCCAGTATCAATGGATTAAACAAATTAAGGTATCGTTGGGCAGCAAGAGAATTAGACGGTCATACAGATATGATGATCAGATTTTAAAATATGGCACTTCAAAATATCAAGTATTTTTTTATTTGGAGCTTTTTTGGACGCCTTTATCTGGAAAACTACTCCAACAAGTTTTTTTTACAATTCCACTATCAAGAGTCCCATCGGAGGTCTTGTGCATAAAGCCACCCAATAAGACTTTGAAATAATTGGAATTGCATAAAAAGGGACTGAAAATCGAAAAAAATCGAAAAATCGGAAATTTTGGAAAATGCTCTATTATTTTTTTTATTTTCATAGATTTTCAAAAAAATGTTACACATTCAGATAGCTGACCTAATTCTGATTCTAACGGTGTATAATATGTATTGAGTTATTGAAATTTAATTTTTGATATTTTGACATTTTCGCATTTATGGCACATTTGAACATGAGATTTCTCATGTTGATTTCATCTGATCAGATAATGTAATATATCACTATAGAGCCCTGTGATTATTTAATTCCCTAAACCGGTTATTAAAACTATCATGACGATGATCTCCATACCGGAAGTATTCAAAAAATGATTTTTTTTTTTTTTTTTAAATTTGCGTTCTTGCGAAAAACTTGAATTCTCCGTCAGATATTATCGGACCGAAAGAACTAAAGTGTCGTTGGATAGCCCTATTAATGTACTATCATATGACATCTGAATGATACGCCGGAAATCTATTTTTTCCGTTTTGGAGCATTTTGGGACGTCTTTTTCTCGAAAACGACACCAACGATTTTTCTTAAAATTTTTTTACCCAGAGTCCTATCGGTGATCTATGGCGTGCATCCCAAAATAAAGGCATTGAAATAATATAAGTGTTCCAAAAAGAGCCTCAATCTTTGAAAAAAGTAGAAAATCCTTAAATTACTGAAAATGCTCTTCTATTTTTCTTTTGTTTTGAAAACAGCTCAATGGATGTTTCTGAAACTTCTGGCACAGAAAGTCAAGTATCCAAACAACTTGTTAAAACTATCCCGACAATGATCAAAAAACCGGAAGTAGTCGAAAAATATCCGATATTTTGAAAAAATAACGTAAAAAGTAATAAAATGGAGATATTGCGAAAAAAGTGATTACTACACCAGATTTCACCGAATCAAAACAACTAAAGTCTCATTGGATACTTAAGTTCCTGTAACCGAAGTGTCAGAAACATCCATTACGTATATTATTTCAATGTTTTTATTTTTGGATTCACACTCTAGACCACCGATAGGAATTTGAGTAAATAAAAGTTTAAGAAAAATCGTAGGCGTCGTTTTGGAGAAAAAGGGCGTCTAAGAATGCTCCAAAACGGAAAATACTAGATTTTCGGCGTACTATAATTTATTTCCTAACCATCGATTTCGTATCATTTAGATGTCATAAGATAGTCAATCCATGGGACTATCCATAGCCACTTCGATCCGCTAATAACTGACGAAGAATTCAAGTTTTTGGCAAGAGCGCCAAATTTTTTACCTTTTTTTTTTCGTTTTTCGAACAACTTCCGGTATACGAATCATTGTCGAGATAATTTTAAGAACCGTTATTTTACCTATTCCAGACATTTCAAAGTCTTATTGGATGGATTCATGGAGGGAAAGTTTAAAAAAAAATCCTTGGAGTAGTTTTCGAGATATAGGCGTCCAAAAACGCTCCAAATCAGAAAATACTTGATTTTCAGCATGTCATATTTTGCTGCCCCGTCATAGGATTCGTGTGCAATGGGTATCATATGACAGTCAAATCCCCGTGCCACCCAACGATACCTTAATTTCTTTAATCCGTTGATATCGGGTGGAGAAATCACGTTTTTCCCAAAGGCACCCATTTTTTGCGTTTTCTACAAAATATCGGAAATTTTTTCGACCACTTCCGGTTTAAGGATCCTTGTCGAAATAGCTTTATCAGTTGGTTTTGGACTATAACTTCATGTTCCAGAAGTTTCAGACCACTTCCGGTTTAAGGATCCTTGTCGAAATAGCTTTATCAGTTGGTTTTGTACTATAACTTCATGTTCCAGAAGTTTCAGAAACGTCGATTCGGCCGTAAAACAAAACTCGGGCTCACAAAATGGGCAGAAAATTCGAAAAATAAAGGGTGATAACTCTGAATGAAAGTTATATTACTGGAATCGGATTGCCTTCAGGTATCAAAAAATGTAGGTCAAATTTGAAAATTTTGAAAAATTACAAAAATTGTCTCCTAAACAACTCATTTTCAAATTTCGAACGACAAATGCCACAGATGAATGTTCGAAATTGAAAAATGTGAGATAGCCATTGTCTCGGAAAAGATTCAGGGTTTCTAAAAATGTGAATTGTTTTGAAATAGGTAAAGAATTGGCGAAACCACGGCCGATATTTGATTTATTGCTACCGTTCAAAATTCGGCCACTTCCGGTCTGCGCGGAAGTTTCAAAAATACTTTATCAAGTGGTAAGTGTTTTTTCCCATCCACTGGAGCCAGGTGTTATGACGTCATATGTGGATTGTGGGTTAGAATAAGGT
Source organism: Patella vulgata (assembly GCF_932274485.2). Lineage (NCBI taxonomy): Eukaryota > Metazoa > Mollusca > Gastropoda > Patellidae > Patella > Patella vulgata. The sequence goes on from NC_065882.2 coordinate 34,213,366, forward strand.
TTAAGCATTTGGGGCAGAGGTTAAGTCTCCACATAAGAACTGACCTAGGATGATGAAAAGTTAGTTTGCGATATTTCCTAGTTTTATTAAAAATACATGCAATACATTAGATTAATTTATAAAAGTAATTTCACTGTTTCTGGTGTTGGTGGCGCTGATGGTCTTCCTTGGATGGTACTTCTGGTATTCTGGTTTTTTTATGTTTGAAGAAGAAAAAAGAATAAATTTGAGGCTCTCGTGGGAGAGCCACATTAGTGTGTTTCCTACTACGAATTGGATTTTCTAAAAAATCCTGGGCCACTCGGATTGCATTCAGGTATCCAAAAATGTAGGTCAAATTTGAAAATTTTGAAAAATTACAAAAATTGTCTCCTAAACAACGCATTTTTAAATTTCGAACGACAAAAGCCACAGATGAATGTTCGAAATTGAAAAATGTGAGATAGCCATTGTCTCGGAAAAGATTCAGGGTTTCTAAAAATGTGAATTCCGGTCTGCGCAGAAGTTTCAAAAATACTTTATCAAGTGGTAAGCGTTTTTTCCCATCCACTGGAGCCAGGTGTTATGACGTCATATGTGGATTGTGGGTTAGGATAAGGGTTAGGGTAAGGGCTGTGGCCTGCAGATTTCGTCAGAGTCTCGAGATGTAGACAGGGCTAGCCCTAACCCTAACCCTGGGCCATTCCTAACCCTTATCCCAACCCACAATCCACATATGACGTCGTAACACCTGGCTCCAGTGGATGGAAAAAAACGCTTACCTTATCAAGTAACCACCATACCAATGACGTATATATATTAACTAGACCGATGACGCCAATCTGTTTACTAATGACGTGATAACAAATCAGTGCTGACTTCCGGTTCAGTCAAGAAGAGTCGAAAGCGTGACGTTTCTAATGTAAACAATACACATTGTGCACCTTATTTTAGCTTGTAAATAAAAAGATTGATTGGATTTTAGAATTTTTTTTAGTTACCGTACAGTACATAAATATATAGAGGATATTTGTCTTTTTAGAGTGAATAACATATTTTATTTCATCGAGAAGCAAGAAAACTTATATTTTCACGAATGCATGAGTGAAAATATAAACGTTTTCTTGCTTAGAGATGAAATAAAATATGTTATTCACGACAAAACGACAAATGTTCTATTTATTTTATGATTTTACAATCATTTTAGGTAAAAACAACATGGACTACTGCTAGCCAGTGGAATAACACTTTTATTTCACTGATAAAACGCGGTATTCCACTACTGATCATAAAATAAAGTTTTATATTTTTTAGAAGTGATCATATCTTAATCTATCTATATATATATTATATATATATTTGTGACTGTCGTTTGTCTGTCTGTCTGTCTGTCTGTCTGTTCGGGGTTGGCGGCTACACTAGGTCTGCCCCGAGTCTGAAATTTGGGGTATAGGGGTAGCTCGGACCGGGGAGTAACATAGGCCAGGTGGCGTTAGTCTACCTCTTCCAGTTTCGGAGTTATGATCCCCGAGCGAAGCCGGGTATCCTGCTAGTATTCTTATATATATATATATATTTGTGACTGTCGTTTGTCTGTCTGTCTGTCTCTCTGTCTGTTCGGGGTTGGTGGCTACATTAAGTCTGCCCCGTGTCCGAAATTTGGGGTTTAGGGTTAGCTCGGACCGGGGAGTAACATAGGCCAGGTGGCGTTAGTCTACCACTTCCGGTTTCGGAGTTATGACCCCCGAGCGAAGCCGGTCTGTTCGGGGTTGGCGGCTACACTAGGTCTGCTCCGAATCTTAAATTTAGGGTATAGGGGTAGCCCGGACCGATGAGTAACATAGGCCAGGAGGCGTTAGTCTACCACTTCCGGTTTCGGATTCATGACCCCCGAGCGAAGTCTGTCTGTTCGGGGTTGGCCGCTACATCTGCCCCGAGTCTGAAATTTGGGGTATAGGGGTAGCTCGGACCGGGGAGTAACATAGTAAATTACATTTTTAAAAAATATTTTATTAATTACCAAATATTAATACGTTTAGTATAACAAAACGTAAAGTTGATTGTAATTTTCATTATCTTGGATAAATCTAGCTTATATGATGAAATTTATTTAGACCTAAAATGTTAAGATGTCATTACTTTAAATGTATTTTTCGACCAGTTGCGAAGCCTGAAATGTTGTATAGGCCTTATACGTTGGAATAAATGTTCTGTCAAAGTAGGCCTATTTCCCAAGTGCTTTTCAGTTCCGTAGCTACATCAATACTCACGGATTTGGGCTTAGCACTGTGAATTAAAAAAAAATATATTATAACGGTATATATGCAAGTCGATTCATTTTAACTAGGTCAGAAGTGACATTAATTATTATTTTATTATCTTAGATCAATCTAGCTTATGATGAAATTTGTCAAGATAAAAAATGTTTAGATAATTTTATTTTAAATTTAAATGTATTTTTCGCCTTATTTCAATAGGCCTTATTACGTTGAAATTAAGTATTTTATTTTGATCAAAATAGGCCTATTTCCCAACTGCTTTTAAGTTCCGTAGCTAGAACATTACTCGCGGACATTGGCTTAGTAATCAATGTGAAATAAAATAGAAAAACAATACATATACATTTGCAAGTTGATTTTAACTATTCAGAAGTGACATCATTTTTATTTATTTTAATCATAACGTTTCCACAGACGAGATACCGATTGCAGCAGGCCTTAGTATTTATTACCGTACACCATAGATGATTCATCTTATTTTTTATCAATGAAATATTAATATTATTGAAAAAATCGATAGCTATCCTAATGAAGACACATACGGACTAATCCTAGTGATGTTCGAATTTAAGTATGGATAATTATAAAACTTGTATAAATAAACTATAGTATCAAAGTCCTCTCCTATTATAGCCAGGCCTATCCATACTACTGGTTGTTGAAAAGGCGACTGTCATATCATGAAACTTTTACCGTTAGCAAGAACTATCTTTTTTTTTCATCTCTATTGCTACACACAACAGCACAGCACGGTGTAATCATGATAAATAAGTAAACAAATTCGTGTCAAATGAATGGCAGGCTAAAAACTTTGAGAATTTGCAGGCTAATTACTCTTACGCTTATCATATTTCCTTCCTTCTGACTGAACTGGATGTTATGGCTGGTATGCTGTCAAAATTGAACATGCGCACGGTCTAGTTAATATATATAATATATATACGTCATTGCACCATACGCTTTCCCGATAGAAAATTGAACCCCAGATCGATATCTGTTTTCGATCATGGAGAAATAGGCTCCCGCGGTAAATAATAATAATAACTAGAACTGCGATGCAGTAATGACGGGTTTCACCGATGTCACGTTACCCCTAAACATATGTCACCTCCGGTACCAATGAAACCATTAAACATGTTTCCACATAAGCATTGCACACATCAAATAACTGGATGCCATGAAAAACACTCATGGAGCGCATACAGGACAAAACTGTTAGGGTATCCCTAATCGACAGTCCGACGATTAGGAGTGTCTGCACGCATGACGTTAAAGGTCGCACGCGGAGATTGAGCGCTTGATGTAGGCCTACATGTTGATAAACTTTATGAAGAGTTAGACGTACAACACTTTCTGAGTTCAAAACCACAGAAAAAAAACTTGGGCAGTGGATAATCCGAGAATTTAATTAGGCTTCTATACTTGTAATAAATAGTTAGCGATTAAAGACAACATCGTCTTGTGTATGCAATGAATTCTCCTCCGACTTCTCCCTGCTGAGAGAGGTAAGTCACGTGACACAAACATGACCTCTTTTGTTCGATTTTTTTTTATAGTAAAGGTATTCCTTGGCAATTGCAATATTTTGAGAAGGATTTGAAGCAAAATTAATTAGTTTGAATATGTTTTTAGTCCAAATATATCATCAAATCACCCAGTTTGTACGCGGGAATGTATATCTTTAATGGATGTTACAGTACACTAAAATCTATCTTATCTCATATACAGTTGCTATCTGTACAACCCATGAATTATTAGTTAAATTAAGCCCACTGGCGTGGTCTGGTGCGCACCAAAATCGACCCAATCCAAGCTATATGTTAAGTTTCATCTAAGTCAGACAATAATTGTGGCCTCTAAATTAAAGGTGGAGGGGGGCGGCGACAAACGTCGTACATATATTACATTTTGCTTAAAAAAAATGGGCATAACTCCACAACGGAGTGTTTGATGCTCATAATCTTGGTATATGCATTACCTGTTTTGCCACTATTTGCGTAAAGGGGAGGGGCCCGAATATATATTTGAAAAGTTTTAAGATCGACTAAAATTGTGACCTCTAGAGGGTCCACGGGCTAAGCAACCATGAGCAATAATTCAGAATTGAAATGAAATGAGTTTAACATTATGCAAAGACTTGGCCAATGAAGACAGGTATCACCATGCAATGTGCTACGAATGACTTCTAGAGGATCCACAGACTAAACAATCAGGGGCAGTAATCCAGAATTGAAATGCAAAGGGTTTAACGTCCAAAATTTCTGCACCGACTGGGCTAATGAAGACACTGAGAAGGAGGAACCAAGCTGGAAAATCCCAATGAACGTTCTCGACCAACACAGGGATCGACCAAGGGACCCCCATGTAAGCGAGCCAGCGCCTTACTCATTGAGCCATCGGGGCTACGGCAATAATCCAGGAAGTTATCTTTGGGATATAAACATTTATTTTATGATCAGTAGTGGAATACTGCGTTTTATCAGTGAAATAAAAGTGTTATTCCACTGGCTAGAAGCGGACAAAGTAGTCCATGTTGTTTTTACCTAAAATGATTGTAAAATCATAAAATAAATAGAACATTTGTCGTTTTGTCGTGAATAACATATTTTATTTCATCTCTAAGCAAGAAAACGTTTATATTTTCACTCATGCTAGGCATTCGTGAAAATATAAGTTTTCTTGCTTCTCGATGAAATACAATATGTTATTCACTCTAAAACGACAAATATCCTCTATATCTTTTAAGTTTAAAAATCGGATAATTGTGGCTCACAAACTAAAATGGCGATTTTTCATACAGTCAGGTGCAATAATAATAACAATAATAAAAACTTATTTAATGAGGCAACGTATTTAGTTTGCAAAAAAAAACACAAAAAAAACTAATCTTCCATAGGTCCCTCCTAAGCTACAAAGACATATATACATGTAAAATCAGGATAAATTCAAAATTATTTGAAATGCAATAGCATTTTAAAGTGGGGAGTTTGGGAAGTCACTCCTAAACTCCCAAACATATACATTATACAAGTAGAATATAGGAAGAACACTATAATTACACACAAAATAAGATAGAATGCAGTTGCAAGTTAAAAATAATAAGTATGTCATCAGTTGAATACTATGGTTCCTTCAGTGTGCAAAATAAATGATTTTTCAGTTTAATCTTAAAATTTTCAACATTTTTACACATCTTTATATCAAAAGGCAGATTGTTCCATAAAACACACGCAGAATAATGAAAAGTGCGTTTCATGGATTCCGTTCTGCATTTTTGAAGAAAAAGAGATTTACTGGTCTGTGAACGGAGTAAGATATCCTTTTTGGAAACAAGAGATTTTTCAATAAAATAGGAATTTAGATAAAGTGGAGTATTAAATGTAATAATTTTGAATGATAAGCGATTTTATTGTAAAGAATCCCCTGTGTAAGGGTAAGCCAACCGAGTTTAGTAAATAAAGAGGTGGACGGAGTTTCAATCGGTGCATCAAGATTAGTTCTTGCTGCCCTCTTTTGTAATTTTAAAAGAATGTCTAATCTACTTTTGGTAGCAATTCCCCAAATAATAGAGCAATAATCAAATATTGGTAGTATGTAACAGTTATAAAACAAAATTCTTGTCTCGTAAGGTAAATGATCTTTTATCTTATTTAGGAGAAATATTTTTGATGCAAGTTTTTTAGACATATCTGCTATCTGTGCTTCCCAATTAAGGTCTTGGTCAATTTGAATTCCAAGTAATTTTGCGGTAGTAACCGTCTCAATTTTCTCACCATGGAGTGATAAAGTTAGGTTTTTCTGATTTCTTTTGTGTTTTGATGAAATCAGCATTGGTTTTGTTTTCGAAGGATTGATTACCATCCCATTGTTTTCACACCATTTAGCAACCAAATAGAGATCATTTTGGAGATTATTGTCGATGGATAAAATATCTTTGTGTGAACAATGCAGGGTACTGTCATCAGCAAACAAATCTATCTGACTTGATTCAATATTGAGTGGGAGATCATTTATAAAAATAAGGAATAGGAGAGGACCCAGGATCGAACCTTGTGGAACCCCGCATTTGACTGTAGTAATTGAGGAGGTAATTGATCCTAAACATACTTTTTGCTTCCGTGAGGTAATATATGATTCAATCAAAATTTGTGAATTATTATCAAATCGATAAAGATGTAGTTTTTCAATAATAAGCTTGTGATCAATGAGATCAAATGCTTTGCTAAAATCAAGATACACTTTACCACTCATCGCACCATTATCGATAGCATCAAAGCCAATTATCTGTCATTCGGATCAGTGCAGTAACACATGAATGATTTGATCTAAATCCAGATTGGTAAGCATAAAGAACATTGAAGGTTTCCAAATAAGTTTGAATTTGAGTGCTCAAGTGCCTTTCAAATATTTTTGAAATTGTGGGGAGAATTGAGTTTGGCCTATAATTGTTCGGATCATCTTTAGCTCCCTTCTTATGTATAGGAATAATTTTAGCCAGTTTAAGGGCACTGGGGAACATGTTTTGAGAAATACAAAGATTAATGATATATGGCAAACTGCTACAAATTGTATACGCAGACAATTTTAAAATTTTGGGTCCAATACCATCACACCCATTGGCTTTGTTACTATTTAAACTCAATAAATGTTTTAATACCTCTATGGTAGTAATACAATTAATAGAAAAGTTGTTATTTGGGGGAATCTTATCATTTACGTAATCTGATATCTTTCGTTTGCACTCTTGAGAAAGTGGTGTATAGGGGGGGGGGGGGGGCTTAATGTCAATTAAACCATCCGAGATCTTTGGGATATAAACATATATTTTTCGTTTAATCAAATCCGAATAAAAACTATGACCTGTAGAGTGTGTCACCACAAACAAATATGAACGGAAGAATGCATAATACGTCCACATGCAAATGTTAGCGTATATAAATAAAATAAAACCAACTACGAACAATCCAAACCATTAGACAAATTTCGAAGTCCTAAAAAAACGGTATAAGCAAAATAGTGTAATCAGGCAAATAGTGTAATCAGCATATGAACTGTTCATCGTGTACAAAATACACGACAAACTGTGGTAACAGGTGTCCGGAAGAGTAAGCTTACCCTGCCTGGCGCCACACCCGCCATAGCTGCATCCAAACTATTAGGCGAAATCTCGGTAAAATAGCGTGATTGGCCAATGGACTATCGGTATGCAAAATGCACGTGATAAACAGTGTTAACGATGTAGTAGACAGACATTATCAGGGAGATAGTATACGCGTCAATTAAATATATTTAGAATAATAGCCGACTGAGTCATGAAATAGTTACCAATCAAGTCAATATGACGGCCAAAAAACTTTTTAAAGGTTTTAATAAGGTTAGTTCTCAAGTATCCCTGTAGTTGAAGCTTAGATGACAAATGCTTCTATGTACTTATAAAATCAGAATAAAATGAACAAGCTCTCGCGTAACGAATTAGCTGAGACAAAACACTCCATAAGCTGGTGATATCGGAATGTTACTACTAATAAATGGAAAGTTAACAATCGTTAAGTCAAAGTCATCGCGTGTATCGTACAATTTAACACTATGTTTATGGCAATTGTCAAAATCGAGACGCAGATCCAAGTAGGAAGCGTAATTGTCACTGTCAGTAGTGTTTTTAATTTCGAGCTCATCAGGATATATAAATTCTTACATAATCACTAAATTTTGGATTATTCAGTGATAGAACATCATCGATATATCGATAAGTGAAATTAAAATGTCTGACTAATCGTTTATTTGATTTTACGAGTGCCTCTATGTAATCGGCTTCGTAGGAATAGAGAAACAAATCAGCAAGCAAAGGTGCACAATTGGTACCTTTGGGGATACCTACCACTTGCTGATAAATTTCCCCTCCAAATTAAACAAAGATATTATCAATTAAAAAATCCAACATCTGAATTATCATGTTAGGGTGAATTTATTTTTAGAATCACTATGGTTCTTAACAAAATATGTGGAATTGTTATCTAACATTGATATCTAACATTTCCCGATTTAGATGAAAAGACACTGTGAATAATGTCTTTTAACCGAGCTTTTAATTTACTATGGGGAATTTTAGTGTACAAAGTAGAAAAGTCAAACGTTTGTATAGATGAGATTGAAGCAAGTAATCTAGATTGCAAACCATCAAGTAATTCTTTGGAATTTTTTAATATCCACATTTGATTAAAACCACTACGAGAGTATATTTTGTCACATTATTTTTGAATACCCTCTTTCACTGCCGTTAGTATAGATGTCAATACTTTTGAAAGTGGTTTTGTGGAACAACGGGATGAACCTGCTATAAAACGTTGCTTGTAGGGATTTTTTATGTAGTTTAGGTATCCAATATAACAAGGAGATCTGTATAGGTATCTCCACATAGAGTACCAAATGAAGTGAGTACAGATCTGTGATTGGATATAATTTCATCCTTACTAAGAGTAGAGCGTTTATACGTAGCACTGTCAATTGGTTTCCCGAAATTGTGGAACAACGGGATGAACCTGCTATAAAACGTTGCTTGTATGGATTTTTATGTAGTTTAGGTATCCAATATAACAAGGGCAGATCTGTATAGGTATCTCCACATGGAGTACCAAATGAAGTGAGTACAGATCTGTGATTGGATATAATTTCATCCTTACTAAGAGTAGAGCGTTTATACGTAGCACTGTCGATTGATTTCCCGAAATTGTGGAACAACGGGATGAACCTGCTATAAAACGGTGCTTGTATGGATTTTTATGTAGTTTAGATATCCAATATAACATGGGCAGATCTGTATAGGTATCTCCACATGGAGTACCAAATGAAGTGACTACAGATCTGTGATTGGATATAATTTCACCCTTACTAAGAGTAGTAGACGAGTGATTGAATCGCTAAATGGCTGAAGGAAAAGAAGAATAAACCCCGGTGTTTTGTATAAATTTTAATAAGTATTACAGATTTCGGTGAGCGTTTTCGTTATTATTTTTGTCTCATTGTAGTTGTTACTCAAGACCATTACTGAACTAAAATATTTCTAAGTCAAGTGATTGTTTCTGTAGAATTGGCATGCACTAGAGTTTGTTTGATGTAACAACTTAATTTTAAGGGCCATCATTTTAAGAGCTCACACCAATTTTGAAAATCGCGTTGACAAGGTTTTCGCAAAGGGCCGGGGGGGGGGGGGGGACCAGAATGGATATGACAACCCAGTTAAAAAACAATCCAGTAAAAATTGTAGCTTCTAAGCGGTACCCATGCAAGCTACGCTTACATTTTTCAATAGATGGACAGAGAACTGCGAAAATCAATAGGGCTCTTCCTACCATTATCCAAATGCTTCACATTCAATCAGAAAACAAACTGTAACTTCGGAACGGAATATTGAATTGATAAGGTTCGTCTTCTCATGCTACACACCAAATTTGAAAGCAACCCGTTAGAAACTGTGTCACCTGTCTCGTTAACAATCTTTTCGGCAAATACTCAGATATTTCGAATTGTGGTTTTCCATGATGGATAAGGGTTAATGAAAAATGTCGCGTGCTGGTTTATCCTATCAATGTTTGCTTTCATAACGGGTCTTGCATAAGATTTACTGTTTAGCGTATCTTTGCTTTAATGTGTTACTTTTAATTTGCAATGAGACTTCTTCAACATGATGAATGTCTACGTGCTATTGGCATGCTTCAAATGGGTTCTACACAGCGAGCAGAAGTCAACATGCTTAATGTTTCACAGTCTGTGATCAGCAGACTGTAGAACCGGTACCAGCAAACACACAATGCTGATGATAGACCTGGTTCAGGTCGTCCTAGAGCCACTACACAAGCCCAGGATCGATACATTCGTACACAGGTCCTGCGAAATCGAGGACAAACGGCCAATCAGCTTTCTGTAAACTTGTACCAAGTTACAGAAATTCAAGTTACACCCCAAACGATTAAAAAATCGGCTACATGCAGCCCATTTGCATGCGCGACGACCGCGTTTTGTTACTTCATTAACTCGTCAGCACATGGTAAACAGGCGTCAATGGTGTAAGCAGCGTAGAAATTGGGGTAATCGTCGATGGGCGCGTGTAATGTTCTCAGATGAGTTCAGATTTACTTTGGATTTCACCGATAGGCGTGTTTGGAGGCGTGTAAATGGGCGTCATGCTAACGTTAACGTCAGACGGCATGACAGATTCGGGCGTGGGTCTCTTATGGCGTGGGAAGGAATCACCATGACTGGCAGAACGGACTTGCATATTGTTCAAGGAAGGGTCACTTGTGTGTACTACCGTGACCACGTCCTGGCACCGATAGTTCTGCCCTTTGCTCAACGTGCAGGTCGACGTTTCATTTTTCAAGATGATAATGCCCGTGTCCACCGCGTCGTGAATGACTACCTCCAGCGTCACCAGATTGTCCATATGCCTTGGCCAGCCATGAGTCCTGACCTTTCCCCTATAGAGTATGTCTGGGACATGATGGTGGGACGTGTTCGTCAACGTCAACGTCAACCAACAACACTGCAAGAATTGGCCGTGGCACTGAAGGAGAAGTGGATCAGATTGCCCCAAATCGTGATTGGACGGTTGATTAGGAGCATGCCACGACGAATTGCTGATTGTCTGAGGATTGGTGGAGCAATTACTCATTATTAAGACAAAAATCAAAAACATCCATTTTCACTTTTGACAGTGTATCTCTTTGCGAGTGAAATGGGACCGTCATATAAGCCGCCCATATGAACTGTTTATGTTCATGTGCAGGCAATTGGCCTATTATTAACATACACTGGTTACCTCTAATAAAAACAGCAGTGCATTTCCGCAATTTTGTATTGTTTCTGAATATCCCCTACTTTTTTTGAAGAGTATATAAGCAACAACAGGGTTTTATTTTCAGTACAATTATCTGGTTGTATAGAATTTACAATATTAAAATGTCAAGACTAAAAAACATATCAAAAGTTCCAATTTGGAATAGGTTTTTTTTACCCAAGAATTTTCTGGTCTTCAGGAAGACTGTGGCCGATCAGGCAGTGTTAAAGGCTGAACACACCCCAATTAGAGTAAAACAACCAGAGACAAAGCCAGTTAGGCCAGTACAAGTTATAGAGTCGTTCCGAGCTTCCTCTCGTCCTGTGTGAGTAATTTAAAAGTAGAATCATTAGTACCCATATCGGTCTGTTATTCTTCTAAAAATGCTCTGTTTTAAGATTGTGTATTTGTAAATGTTACCAACATACGATTATTGATACTAAATTCATCCTTTCTGATATTTATTATACGTTTAGAACTAATAGTAATATAAATTGTAGTACTAAAAATCTAGTTTTTTTATGTAACCAACGCGGGAAATTTTATATAGGCGAATGTGGCACTGAACTACGCGCACGCACCCGTTAATACGGGAAACGAAGTACACGTATACAAATAAATCCTGTTTTGAAAGTTTGTCAAAATTTAAAAACTTGTGCCAAAAATTTAGATATTAAATTAAGTATTTTTTCCGTTATAAAGTCAAATTGATGATGTCATTAAAAAGGAGGAACGTGGAATAAAATTTATTGACCAGCTTTTACCACACTTAAATGCTTAATTAGCCGCCGCCGTCCTCCCTTATATATCTATTTGTGTATTGTTAGGTTTATAGCCAGATTACATAATTGTTCTAGGGCCACCCATTTCATATCATTACTTCTGTATTGTACTATTGTCAGATTACACCGGGAAGACTAAGTAAATTAAATGAAGTGATATAGGGTTTAACGTCCCGCTGTTCTGCTCCGGCTGGAATAATAAAGACGGGCATACGGCATGCAGTGTGCTGTGAAGGAAATTCTACCCGTACAGCGGTGCTACGACCTACTCTTATATTCCAACTGTCAAGGGTTTTTTTACGTGCACGCCAATGTGCACACGGGGCTTCAGATTTCCGTCTCATCCGAACGACCATGCGTTGTCTCTTGCCAGGCCCTACGTTCTACACCACTTAAGTAAATTAATGTCATTATATACTGTGTATGTATTATATACTTTAAAACCATTACCTGGTATTATTTATAATCCATTGTCATGGTTATCTATTAATGTACGTATGTATAAAATATATGCTTGGTGTATACTTTTTTATGTATACTGAGCGCCATGGAAAACGCATCACTTAGTTTTTCGTATAACAAAATTATCCTGTAAACATATCTTATTTATTTTCTTCTTATTGTGAAGAATATTCAAATGGGAACACATCAATAACAACACATTTGTACACTTATGGATGTTTAATCTGTAATCAAGGGTACAAAGTCAGAGGGGTCAAATCCAAAAGTACGACACAGATGTCAGTAGCGCGTGTGTCCTCCACGGGCCATCATCACGGTAGGATACAGCATTAACGCGACCCCTGCAAATGTGTAGGGCGGTCCGGTGATGTGAAGCCCCCCCCCCCACACCATTACACTTCCCCCACCCCATCGATTCGTTTCGAAGACGCAGCAGTCTGCAAGGCGTTCCCCAAGACGTCTCCACACACGTTGACGGCCATCAGCGTGATAAAGATGAAAGCGACTCTCATCACTGAAGAGCACACTTTGCCAGTCTACTCTTCTCCATGTCTGGTGTCCTTGAGCCCATATCAAACGCCGCTGACGGTGAAGATCCCTGAGGATAACTCCAACATAAGGTCGTCGTGCACGGAGTCCTACTTCTCTTAGACGACGTCTTACGGTGTTGGCACTTGTTCCGTGTCTTCCGGCGACTGCTGCATCTGTTCGAGTCGCTGGGCGGAATCTGTCACGCAGATGAGTGACCCGGATGTAGCGGTCTTGAGCCTGGGTTGTAACGCGTTGTGGACCAGGACGTTGACGGCCACGTGTTGATCCAGTAACTCGAACACGCTCCACCAACCTTACAATAGTGGACTGATGACAATTGAAGTGTCTGGCAATAGCACGTGTAGACATGCCAGCCCGGGACATTCCCGTGGCTTCATTCCGTTGATTTTCAGTAAGTCTCGGCATCTCTAGCTCGATTCCTTCACACGTCCAACAACAAATTACGACAGATTGACGTTTCATGCTTTTTAAGGGCCCACACACAATGCAACACGTGAATATTGGGGTTTTCATGTGCATCTCGTGCAATTTTTTTTGTGCACAGGGGCCGATATTTTTTGCGTTTGGGAGCATTGTGTGAAACAATAGTTCATAGTATTGCATAATATTATACATACAAAACCACCTAGTAATAAAATATTTGGGAAAAAAAGTGATGCGTTTTCCATGGCGCTCAGTATATTTTATAACATCTGAAGACACTAGAGACAGAGCAAAAAGCTAGTTTATGATTTGATGCCTATCAGAATGGAGTAAATGTAGTTGATGATTTTTAACTGGGTGTATTTTTTCTTTGTGTATTTTTCTACCGTAAACATATAAGTACTTGTATTTTATCTGCTTTAATAGTTGGTTGATATGTGCGTAAATTTTACGTTATTAAAATATTTATCTATCGTAAACATAGAAGTGCTTGTACTCTTATCTTCTTTAATCTACCTTAATAGTTATGTACAATTTGTAAATCATTTACAGGAATAGAATATGGGCTAAGGGTCCACGTAGTGTGTCAACAATGGCTATTGAGAGATACTCCCCTCCTTATCAACCGCTGGCAAGTTCGATGTCTGTTCCCCAGTTTGGGTTGATAGAACCTCCCAGACGAAATCTTGATCCAAATCTGAACATATATTACCAACCGATGTGAGTTCGCATTAAATTAGGATTTAATATATACTAAACAGCAAAAAAAACCCCAAAAAACAAAAACAAACGTCAGTGAGATTTCAAAATCATTCTAAAAAAACGACTTACTAAATGGATCAAAGCAATTTTTTGTGAACAGTATGTTGACACATTTATGATTAATCCATCACAATTCCAAGACATTACGAGAAGATTTAGAGTCTGTACACAGTCTATACATCAGTATCTGGTGTGTCCACCGCGAGTGTCAATGACAGCAGCGCAGCGTCTGTACATGGAGTGGACCAGACGATTGATGAACGCCATTAACACCTGGAACCACACTCTCAGAAAAACCTGGCACAATCCATCGGCTGTGTTTATGCCAAAGATGTTCAATCGGGTTTAAGTCCGGACTAAGGGCTAACCAGTGCATAACGTTGACGCCGTTTTGCTTTAGAAAGTCCCGAGTAACTCAACAGGCGGTGTGGGCACGGGCGTTGTCATGTTGGAAAACGTTGTTTCGATGACGTGCGAAATGTGGTTTGACGTGTGATTCCGCCTCCTCTCCCTGGACCAAGATTTTTGGGTCATCGCAGGACCCACTCTCTGGTTCAGGCCAATTCCACCCCAAACGATTATGCTTGGACCCCACCCCCACCCCTCCCCCTCGTGAGTCTCGTTCCATGACATATTGTTCAAAATAACGCTGGCCACGTCGACACCATATTCTGGTCCTGAAATTTGCAGTTGATACACAATACCGACTCTCATCTGTGAACAGAACAGTTCTCCATTGCCTGTATCGCCAGTTCTGGTGTTGTTGGGCAAACTGTAGACGTTCACGTCGATTGCGACGGGTGAGGATCGGTCCACGGTAAGGTCTACTGCAATGGATGTTCACCCTAGTAAGATGTCGGCGCACTGTATCGATACTGATGGGTCTTCCGTGTGTTCCCACTGTCTGACGTGCTGTCTCAGATGCCTGTGTGAAGGGATTCTGCACGTGCTGTCGCACAACTTGGCGATCTTGTCGCCTTGTGGTAACCCTTGGTCTACCAGTTCGGGGGCGATCATCTGTGGTGTTGGTGACCCGAAAGCGTCGCTGAAGCCTGTAGATGGTCCGAACATTGACCTGTAAGTGATTGGCAACGGCTTGGGCCGTTCCTCTGAGCTGTCGTGAGTCGTGGCATGATTCAACCAGGTATGGGGATGCATTTCATAGGGCTGGTCCCGGTGAACACGTGCAGTACGAGTTACATGAAAATCATGGAGAACACATTACTGCCCCAGAAGTCAGGTTTCGTTTTTGAGAACATTTCCTGGGTTCAATTCTATGTTTGGGAAGGAGCCTTTTTTCTCAGGTAAAGTTGGGGATGTGGTCACAAATAAACAATAAAAACATTTGGCAAGTTTTATGCAATGCGTCTATTCAGAGTAACATATACCAACCTGACGTTTCTTTTGCTGCTTAGTACAGGATATTTTAAAAGTAACTTTTATATATATAAACTAAATTAAAGAAAGACACCAAAATACTAATTTGACGGCTAGCGCTTTCTGTTCGTACTGAACATCTTCGGGCCATTTAGTATTAACGGAAATGAAATGAAATGGTTTAACGTCCTACTGTTCTGCTCCTAAACTGGGCTAATGAAGACGGCATACGCCATACAGTGTGCTATGAGGGAAATTTTGCTCGGGCAGCGGTGCTACGGCCTACTCTTATATCAAACTCCAACTGCCAAGTTATCTTTTACGTGCACGCCAATATGAACACGGGACCTCGGTTTTTCGTCCCATCCGAAGGACTAGACAGCTGTCCTTGTCAGGCCATTTGTCCTGCATCACTGCAGTACGAACGGCGCTAGCCGTCAAATTAGTACTTTGGTGTCTTTCTTTGATATATATATATATATATATATATTTATATATATATTATATATCAATTGAAATTAAAAATGGCAAAATAAAACTACATTTTTATGCTAACGTTTTCACCGCGATAGTGGCTCTTCAGGCAATTGTTAACCATTTGTTTAATAAATGCCTGATAGCGGCTCTTCAGGCTTTTATTAAACTTCCATCTGCCCTAATCGATGTGTTGTCACTGGGATTGATGCTTTCTATCCCGCGCCGAACGAAGTTAGGTAGGGATATTGAAACGGGGTCCGTCCGATTTCGTTTCCGGAGCATATCTCATAAACCGTCCGTCCGTCCGTCTGATTTCGTTTCCGGAGCATATCTCATAAACCGTTCAAGATATCTTTCTGAAAATTTGCACACATATCAACCTATTACAGTAGTTGTGCCTTTTGATATTTAGGAATTTCTGGGATTTATTTCTCATAAACCGTCCGTCCGTCCGTCCGATTTCGTTTCCGGAGCATATCTCATAAACCGTTCAAGATATCTTTCTGAAAATTTGCACACATATCAACCTATTACAGAGTTGTGCCTTTTGCTATTTAGGAATTTTTCTGGGATTTATTTTTTTTGTGTTTCCATCGAAACAAATTTGACTTAGTTTTTGGTGTACAATTTTGTTTCCGGAGCATATCTCATAAACCGTTCAAGATATCTTTCTGAAACTTTGCACTCACATCAACCTATATCAGTATAATTTTGTTTCCGGAGCATATCTCACAAACCGTTCAAGATATCTTTTTGAGACTTTGTACAGATATCTACTCATTACAGTAGTTGTGCCTTTTGCTATTTAGAGATTTCTGGGATTTATATTTTTTATGTTTCCATGGAAACAAATTTGACTTAGTTTCTGGTGTACAATTTTGTTTCCGGAGCATATCTCATAAACCGTTCAAGATATCTTCTTGGCACTTATTTTGAATTTCTCAGATTTGATAATTTTATGTGTTTCCATGGAAAGACATTTGACTGTTCAAGATACCTTTAAAATAATTTTACCCATTATTTTATTTTCTGAAATCCAGCCTTCCGTCCTGATTTTGTTTCTGGAGCATATTTTATTATCTGTTCGAGAAATCTTTTTGAAACTTTGTACAAACATTAACCTATTATAGTATTTTATTTTTTGATGTATAAGTTTATTTTTTAACATACAGCAGCTGATTGAGGTAGGCAAAGGTTGTTGTGCAAACTTTCAGGGAGTAGCGACTCTGCCTTGCCGAGCTACTGTAACCAGAGTATGAAATTCTGTGAATTGATATTTCATGTGTCGGAATATGAGATTTGTCTAAAGATTTAGACGCTGGGCGCAACTGATGGTGCAACCCCGACATGCTGAACTACTGTGCTCAGAATATATATATTCTTACTAGTTGAAACTTTGAACACACACCATCCTATTACAGTAGTTGTGCCTTTTGCTAGTTAGAAATTTGTCGGATTTAATGATTTTTGCGTTGCCATGGGAAAAAATTATCTGTTGAATGATTTTTACTACACATTTGAATTATTTTTTGGTATATAATTATTATTCTAGAGCATATCCCAGAAACTGTTCAAGATACTTTATAACACTTTTACATTCATCAACCTATTATACTATTCAAAAAAAGTAGGGGATATTTGATTTTGGGGGCATAATACTAAAATATGCAAATGACTACGAAAAAAGTCACTATAGAACCTAACAGAAGAAACATTTCCAGTTACATGTGACGCCCAAACGCACCAATAGCTACCGCATGGAATGCATGTGATGCTTGGGATCATCATGGGGGTCCAACCCAAAATTTGCACGACTCTGACTTTGAATGTTACAGTCATTGTGGCATTGAATTCCAGGGTGGAAACATCAGTTTAATTGTTTTAGTGACCAGAAAACAAATTTTGATATGCGTCGGCTTACCCAAAATGAAAGGTTACGTGCCCTTGGCATGCTACAGATCGGCACAACACAGGCGGTTGTGGCGCGGACGATGAATGTTTCTCAGTCTGTCATAAGCAGGCTATGGTCCAGATACCGTGATACACAATCTGTACAGGACAGACCACGCTCAGGTCGACCAAGGGCGACAACTCAAGCCCAGGATCGATTTATCCGTACCTTGGCCTTGAGAAATCGTGTCATCACAGCAAATCAGATCAGCGCTCGTCTTCAAACAGACACTGGTGTGAGAGTGAGTGGCCAGACGATTCGGAATCGACTGCAAAGGGGTCACCTTCGCGCCCGACGTCCTCGCGTGATCCCTTGTTTGAGAGATCATCACATTCAGGCAAGACGTCGTTGGTGTAGGGATCGTCAACACTGGGATAATCGACGCTGGAGTAATGTGATGTTTTCAGATGAGTCAAGGTTCACTGTTGATTTTTTGGACAGACGTAGGAGGGTGTGGCGTCGTCGAAACGAGCGCTTCCAAGACGTTAACGTCATCAGACATGATCGATTTGGGGGTGGTTCTGTTATGGTGTGGGGAGGCATCACTGTTGCTGGAAGAACGGCTTTACATGTTGTTGCAGGGCATGTTACAGGCCAGTACTACCGGGACAACATCTTGGCAGTCCATGTTGTGCCGTTCGCACGACGTCATGGCCGCCGTTTCATCTTCCAGGATGACAACGCAAGATGTCACAGGGCCAGGATCGTTACAGGTTACCTCAAACAACAGAACATCACCACATTACCTTGGCCAGCACTGAGTCCCGACCTCTCCCCCATCGAGCATGTCTGGGACATGCTTGGACAGAGGTTACGTCAACGTCAACAACGTCCTGCCAATGTCCAAGAACTTGCTGCTGCGTTGCAACAGGAATGGGACAATCTGGACCAAAATGACCTTAGACGTCTCATTAGGAGTATGCCACGTCGGATCAATGCTTGTTTGGCAAACAGAGGAGGATCTACCCGTTACTGACTTGGTTGTGATGCTGTGGTAACTTTGCTGTTTGACCCCGGGTATCATTTTACCCTTATAATGGTCAGTCTGTGCCTTACTTAGTCTAACGATCATTTGGAATAAATCGATGAATGTGAACTTCATTTCATTTTGTCATTTGTTTCTTCGTCAGTTTCATTAGGTGACTTTAATAACACTTAAAAATCAAATATCCCCTACTTTTTTTGAATAGTATATTTTATTTTTTGATGACCTTCCTTCTGTCCCGATTTCATTTGTAGAGCATATTTCATTATCTGTTCAGAAAAATCTTTATAAAACTTTATACAAACATCAAACTATTAGAGTATTTTATTTTCTGATGTATAAGCTTAATGTTTAACATACAGCAACTGATTGAGGTAGTCAAAGGTTGCTGTGCAACCCTTACAGAGAGTAGCGACTTTGCCTTGCCGAGCTACTATGATCAGAGTATGAATCTTCTGACTAGTCCCATTGATATTCCAAGAAGTTGTTTTTCCTTATGCCTCCCAAGCAAGTTCAAGGGCGCGGGATAGTGATGACTAGTCATCTTGTTGTATGTTGTTACGGCGCCTGGCGTATCCAAACAGGCTTGTAGACCTGGAGCCTTTTTTGGAAGACCCCAATCGACTCTTTCTATGGCCATTAATCTGGTTCTTAACCATATTTATGCAAATCAGGGAAATAAACTGGATGAACTTGACCAACCATGGATTACAAATCTTCTCGAAAACTATGCTGATGCTGTACACAACCATGGTGCTCCCCTAACAAATTGCTTTGCGTTCGTTGATGGAACTGTACGTCCATTGTGCAGACCAACGCGCCATCAAAGGATATGTTACAACGGACACAAGAGAATACATGCGCTGTGATTTCCACCTATTCCCCCCCACCCAACTGGTAAATACCCTACGCGCAAGCGAATTATTGAAATAAAATTGAACCATGTGTTAATCCCAAAATAACCTAGTTTGTGTCGCAGTTCCAGGGTTACCGACTCAAGCCCGACCACATATCGATAACGATAGAGACCACGATTGTTTTTTTAACAGATTTTTTTTTCTTCAAATTCGGTTTTTGGAGCATTGATTAATCAAAATAATTAATTCGTTTAAACGAAATAATTAATTCGTTTAAACGAAATAATTAATTCGTTTAAACGAAATAATTATATAAGAGTGGAATCATGGACGACAAAATTATATAAGAGTGGAATCGTGCACTTAAGGGGCTTCGTATCTAAATGCCTGGATCTTTGATGTAAATTTTGCGACCATATTACGCCAAATAACAAATATAATTTTCATTACTTTACATTTAGTTTCAACGACAATATGAATTGTGACACAAACATCTCGTATATGTCTTGACTTGCAATGGTTGTAAAACTTTCTACATCGGGGGGACGGGCACACAACTACGGGATAGAGTACGCAACCATCGACGGGATTGTAATATTGAAAATGGGCCCTTATTTGTAAATAGACATAACTTAAATCTATCTTCCACTCATTGTTCCTAAAATGTACCCAGATACAACAGATTAACACACGTGTGTACATGTGTTCTATTAGTTACCGATATACTAGACATATCTTTAGATGTGCACAACACCTACAAGTAGAATTCCAAATTTTCCCTTTTTATAAAATGAAAGATGATGATATCACGAAATGGAAATTAATGGAAAGCCATTTGATTAGAAAAGACGTTTCTCGACTTAATAGTCAATAAGTAACAATTGGCCATTAATTTGATAAATTTTCTTAAATCTATCCCAGGATTATCTTCCACTCATTGATTAGCATACGTGTGTACATGTATTCTATTAGTTACCGAAATACTATGTAACCATAGACAGTGGTAACTATAGCCAATTAAAACCTGTTTAAAATGTTGATTTTGTGCATGAAATTACGACATAAAAATGTAGAAACAACAATCATGAAAAAAATATTGCTTTAGTATGTAAAATGTTGAAACAGGAATGTAGAAACACAAATCATGAATATTGTTCCATATAACTGTCTGCGGTTAGAATATCGAGGGACGCGACAGAATAAAATATTCTCAAACAAAATTTACAAGGATTTACTAATTCTAAACGAGCCGGAGTGGGGGAATCTTTGATTTCGCGTACGTTAGTCCGTGTATGTTACAACCCACGATAGTTCTACCTGGCACACATTGGCAAGTCCTGTCACCTTTATTATACGTAGCAAAAAGACCAAACAGTTTGTAGATGACCTAGTGCTGCTACATCAACATTAATTTCAGACGATTCGGGCGAACGAGATCTGTATACGGGCTGGATATCAAGGCCTATCTAAATTATCCATTTTTCGTCACCCAAAGTTTGACGCCCTATAGCTACTTCTTTCATGCGGTGGGCCCAGAAAATTTATGCTCACGTGAACAAGTAACCTCCCAACTTCAGATACAAAAAATAAAAATGACCGGAATCGACTTGACAAAAACTGGGTAAGGAAACAATAACGCATGAAATTAACCCGTAATTCAGCTATTTTGGAGATAATTAATTTCATACATACGGTGTTTACTACCAGCCCTAAAATACATTAGTATGATTTTATCAAAATGTCTTTAAATAATACTTTAAAAGCCTGTAATCGTTGGTTCATCTGGCGCCGACAGGAATTGGCCTCCGCAGTTGTCCACGAGCTCCCATTGTATTGTAGTAGGACAGGGTTCGGATACCGGATGCAGCGGCAGCTAATGTCATGAAACAAACAATAAACAAGATATAATTTGATACTTTTTATTATAAAATTAAACAACAATGGATTCTGGAAATGTGACGTGTGCCCTTAATGTTTCAAATGATTGATTTGCCCGAAATACTAAAATTGAAATCATGAAATTTATACGCCAAAGTCTTTCTCAAACTACGGAATGAATTAACTCACTGTGGTGAATCGATTCGTCGATCCTGTACAGCCCGTTAACCCACTATTAAAAACGAAATCACCGAATTCTTCCCCACGAATCAAGTGAGAAGGCCGCAATGCCTATATCTCCAGTGTCTGACAGTAGAACGCAATGTCTAAACTACTAACTAGAACATCATTAAAATCGAAATCACCGAATTCTTCCTCACGAATCAAGTGAAAATTCCAATATGGTTTAGTACGTGGATCGATTCAGCGGTCCCCACAGCCAAGCGAGAAGGAGATACAATTTACTATTTTTCCCCAAATCAGAACTATTATCTGAGAGTAAAAAATGCGCTCAAACAATATAGCCCAAATATAAAAGAAATGAAAATCAACACAACCTGGTTGATATGAGGCGATTATCGACTCTGACAACTGGTCTGTGTCTTACATATGGACACAGATCACTAAAGATTTCGCCATTGACTCCAATGTTAATTCTCGTATCTTAGACCGGCTCTAATTTTTTCCCAAATTTTCTTTGGGTAGAACGCTTTCTACCACAGATGGAGCAACATGTGGCAACCAGTTGCCCAAAAGCACGTATGAGGTTCTTCATGAAAAACTTGAGATACACAAGCTGGAAGTAGAGACAAGTAAACATGTAATTTCAGGCCCTACATTTTAACCTAACCAACCTCTCAACTCTTGTATCCTTCCGCATCAAAATTATGAATATTCACCAAAACCTGGCAGAAAATGTATTTTCAAACCCTTTTCCTCGATTCTACACCAAAAAGTCAACAAAAATCGCCATGCAAAAGGAAAAGGGAGAGGAAGACTAAAAATAGCTTTGGCCCTTTGGCGTAGGAATATTTGGTGATCTGTGTCCATATGATAAGGTAATGCTGTATTCGTTACTCCTCGGTTTTATGGAAAATACGACGAACGAATCGGTAAATAGCGTTCGTAACTACGAAAACTGGATCGGAAGTCGTGATTTCTACTGGAGAACTGGGGTAGCTAAAATTATATCGAGTTCACGACATATGAAAGTTGAAAGTTTTGAACGGTAAATTACTATTTTTGTAGTTATGTTTGTTGTGGATGTGCATATCGATCTGAATATGTAATTTATAGAATTTTACATATCGGGATAGATTTTCTGAACAACAAGAAACACATTAAACAGAAAACGAGAAAAATACCCGGCTTTCCATTTTGTACTAACTTGTTGTTGTACCGTACGGCAGTTCAGGTTTTAGGGCGGTACGGTCTATATCAACAGTTTCAGTAACTGTGGTTTAACGCCCAATCGGCACAAACTAGGTCTTTTCGGGATTAACGTACTACGTTTCTTTGAAATTTAAAATGTCTACATACCGTAGATATTACCTGTAGGCATATGTTAAGCTAACTGACCGTGCCGCTAATCGACAATAGACTTTATCTAATTTTTCACGGCTTAATGTATACTATTCAAAAAAAGTAGGGGATATTTGATTTTTAAGTGTTATTAAAGTCACCTAATGAAACTGACGAAGAAACAAATGACAAAATGAAATGAAGTTCACATTCATCGATTTATTCCAAATGATCGTTGGACTAAGTAAGGCACAGACTGACCATTATAAGGGTAAAATGATACCCGGGGTCAAACAGCAAAGTTACCACAGCATCACAACCAAGTCAGTAACGGGTAAATCCTCCTCTGTTTGCCAAACAAGCATTGATCCGACGTGGCATACTCCTAATGAGACGTCTAAGGTCATTTTGGTCCAGATTGTCCCATTCCTGTTGCAACGCAGCAGCAAGTTCTTGGACATTGGCAGGACGTTGTTGACGTTGACGTAACCTCTGTCCAAGCATGTCCCAGACATGCTCGATGGGGGAGAGGTCGGGACTCAGTGCTGGCCAAGGTAATGTGGTGATGTTCTGTTGTTGGAGGTAACCTGTAACGATCCTGGCCCTGTGACATCTTGCGTTGTCATCCTGGAAGATGAAACGGCGGCCATGACGTCGTGCGAACGGCACAACATGGACTGCCAAGATGTTGTCCCGGTAGTACTGGCCTGTAACACGCCCTGCAACAACATGTAAAGCCGTTCTTCCAGCAACAGTGATGCCTCCCCACACCATAACAGAACCACCCCCAAATCGATCATATCTGATGACGTTAACGTCTTGGAAGCGCTCGTTTCGACGACGCCACACCCTCCTACGTCTGTCCAAAAAATCAACAGTGAACCTTGACTCATCTGAAAACATCACATTGCTCCAGCGTCGATTATCCCAGTTTTGACGATCCCTACACCAACGACGTCTTGCCTGAATGTGATGATCTCTCAAACAAGGGATCACGCGAGGACGTCGGGCGCGAAGGTGACCCCTATGCAGTCGATTCCGAATCGTCTGGCCACTCACTCTCACACCAGTGTCTGTTTGAAGACGAGCGCTGATCTGATTTGCTGTGATGACACGATTTCTCAAGGCCAAGGTACGGATAAATCGATCCTGGGCTTGAGTTGTCGCCCTTGGTCGACCTGAGCGTGGTCTGTCCTGTACAGATTGTGTATCACGGTATCTGGACCATAGCCTGCTTATGACAGACTGAGAAACATTCATCGTCCGCGCCACAACCGCCTGTGTTGTGCCGATCTGTAGCATGCCAAGGGCACGTAACCTTTCATTTTGAGTAAGCCGACGCATATCAAAATTTGTTTTCTGGTCACTAAAACAATTAAACTGATGTTTCCACCCTGGAATTCAATGCCACAATGACTGTAACATTCAAAGTCAGAGTCGTGCAAATCTTGGGTTGGACCCCCATGATGATCCCAAGCATCACCTGCATTCCATGCGGTAGCTATTGGTGCGTTTGGACGTCACATGTAACTGGAAATGTTTCTTCTGTTAGGTTCTATAGTGACCTTTTTCGTAGTCATTTGCATATTTTAGTATTATGCCCCCAAAATCAAATATCCCTTACTTTTTTTGAATAGTATACGATAAATTGTTCTTAGATTGATTATTTAACATTTAATTAAAAAAACTAAACCAAAATAGACCAACGGAATATGTAGATATTTTCTAGCTTGAATTTAATTGGATTTAAAAGAGGCCCATCAAAAGATATTTAAGGGTTATACTGGCTTGTTTATGTCGTTTGCATTAGATGCCGAACGATAATAAATTTTCAATTGATCATATCTTTGTAAATACTGAACGGAACTGAAATGTCTGATACACGCCCAGTTTTATAGCCGAAGCATGCACGTGCGCGATAGTTGATTGGCTCGCATACGCCAAGCAAGTAGACAAATTGATGAGTTTGGGCGACTGGTTTGAAATTTTTTATGCACATCCGGCGACACTACCACAGTATTATCGGCGTGCTCAATTCATATTAACTGATTGACATTCAGTCGTTTCCGTTTTTACTCTAATTTCAAATCAGTTATGTTCAGCAAAATACGCTAGAAGTCTCAATCGAATGGCGATCTCTAGTGGCTGGTTATTCAAGTCTACACAGATATTATTTATTGCGCATGCTCTCCAGATAAGGATATGCCGTCACCGTTTGACATGACTTGTGGATTATCTCTTGTTTACTACCAGCCATGAAATACATTAGTATGATTTTATCAAAATGTCTTTAAATAATACTTTAAAAGCCTGTAATCGTTGGTTCACCTGGCGCCGACGGGAATTGGCTTCCGCAGTTGTCCACGAGCTCCCATTGTATTATCGACGTGCTCAATGAAATGAACTTATCAAAACATATCCATTACTCTCAAATAGACATTGTTTTAAATAAATAATCCAAACAAAGATGAAAAATTCACCTAAAAGTGAGACTCAAACCACCAACCTCATGATTAACGTTTACATCGCTAATATTTGGGACCTAGAAACTGAAGCAAATGGGTCGCAACGCATATAATAATGTAATATGAGTTCATATTAACTGATTGACATTCAGTCGTTTCCGTTTTTACTCTAATTTCAAATCAGTTATGTTCGGCAAAATACGCTAGAAGTCTCAATCGAATGGCGATCTCTAGTGCCTGGTTATTCAAGTCTACACAGATATTATTTATTGCGCATGCTCTCCAGATAAGGATATGCCGTCACCGTTTGACATGACTTGTGGATTATCTCTTGTTTACTACCAGCCATGAAATACATTAGTATGATTTTATCAAAATGTCTTTAAATAATACTTTAAAAGCCTGTAATCGTTGGTTCACCTGGCGCCGACGGAAATTGGCTTCCGCAGTTGTCCACGAGCTCCCATTGTATTATCGACGTGCTCAATGAAATGAACTTATCAAAACATATCCATCACTCTCAAATAGACATTGTTTTAAATAAATAATCCAAACAAAGATGAAAAATTCACCTAAAAGTGAGACTCAAACCACCAACCTCATGATTAACGTTTACATCGCTAATATTTGGGACCTAGAAACTGAAGCAAATGGGTCGCAACGCATATAATAATGTAATATGAATGCATATTAACTGATTGACATTCAATCGTTTCCGTTTTTACTCTAATTTCAAATCAGTTATGTTCGGCAAAATACGCCAGAAGTCTCAATCGAATGGCGATCTCTAGTGCTTGGTTATTCAAGTGTACATAGATATTATTTATTGCGCATGCTCTCCAGATAAGGATATGACGTCACCGTTTGACATGACTTGTGGATTATCTCTTGCCTCGTTCTTCGAGTCCCTTGTTACAAATAGCACTGAAACGCATTATGGTACACGATTCGTGTACAAATGGTAAAATGTTTATTTTGTCTTAAATATTGGTTATCAGAAGCCCATCGTTTCCCGGTAAGATCACAACACCAATGCTGATTTAAATTGACAAATAATTTGTGTTTTCAGTGTCGAAGACTTTGGATGGTATTGAGTTAAAGAATTGGCTCCTTTAACCCTGGACTTCACATGTATGACAGAATTATCTTTTTCGTTTGTTCCGGAGACTTGGCTACTTTAAATTGTCATATTTTCGCAGGCAGATAAAAGTCTGTTGCTTTTGATTATTCGTATCGAAATATACTAAAATGTCTGAACAAACCATTTGTTTAGATTAATATAATACTGTATATAATTTAATATTAAGGTATACACCAGAGAACCAACATAACAGATAATAATAAAATAAAACCAAGTACGCACAATCCAAACCATTAGACAAATTCGAGGTATAGCAATACAATCAAGTTGGAGATATAGCGGTATGGCAACCGCAACCAAACGCAGCTTTCAAAATATCAGTCAGCAAAAAGCTAAGGAAATTCTAAACGTATCGGCTAGTTTACAAGATAAATTCATCTACATATGAAATAATTCTAAGGCGTACCGATTGAAGCCTAGGATCTGAAGATCTAGGGGTCCCCCGGCCAAGTTGTATAATATACTCTTCCAAAAAAGTAGGGGATACTGAAATGCAAATACCTATGTAGGTTGCGATATGACAAGTGCTTTGAGAGTGTGTTCACAGATGAAGAACTTATCGCCCCAACAGAACCACTGAGCTGCACGTGTAAGATAATCATGTGCCTGCTGTATGGCACGAACAAAGTAGTCACGCTTATGTTATCTCCCATTCCAAAAGAGAGATATACCCTTCCAAAAAAGTAGGGGATATTGAAATGCAAATACCTGTGAAGGTTGTGATATGATAAATCGTCATGGACACTTGATATGCTTTGGGAGTATGTTCACAGATGAAGAACTTATCGCCCCAACAGAACCAAGGAGCTGCACCTGCGTCACGCAATAGCGTCATACACGTGGGAGGGGTTCATTGTCGAATTTGACTCTTCAAGGAAGGGTTGATGAAAACTGCCGCGTGCTGGTTTATCCTATCCGTGTTTGCTTTCCTATCGGTTCTTGCATAAGATGTACTGTTTAGCGTATCTTTGCTTTATTATGTTAGTTTAATTTACAATGAGACGTCTTCAACACGATGAACGTCTACGTGCTATTGGCATGCTTCAAATGGGTTCTACACAGCGAGCAGTAGCCAACATGCTTGATGTGTCACAGTCTGTGATCACAGACTGTGGAACCGGTACCATCAAACACACAATGCTGATGATAGACCTCGTTCAGGTCGTCCTAGAGACACTACACAAACCCAGGAACGATACATTCGTACACAGCTCCTGCGAAATCGAGAATAAAAGGCCAATCAGCTTTCTGTAAACTTGTACAAAGTTAAAGGAATTCGAGTTACACCCCAAACGATTAGAAATCGGCTACATGCAGTCCATTTGCACGTGCAACGACCGCGTGTTGTGCCTCCATTAACTCGCCAGCACATGGCAAACAGACGTCAATGGTGTAGGAAGTGTAGAAATTGTGGTAATCGTCAGACGGCATGACAGATTCGGGCGTGGGTCTGTTATGGTGTGGGGAGGAATCACCATGACTGGCAGAACGGACTTGCATATTGTTCAAGGAAGGGTCACTGGTGTGAACACATCCTGGCACCGATAGTTCTGCCCTTTGCTTAACGTGCAGGTCGACGTTTCAACTTTCAAGATGATAATGCCCGTGCCCACCCCTCTCGTGTCGTGAATGATTACCTCCACCGGCACCATATTGTCCATATGGCTTGGCAATTCATGAGTCCTGACCTTTCCCCTATAGAGCATGTCTGGGACATGATCGGGAGACGTGTTCGTCGACGTCAACGTCAACCGACAACACTGTAAGAATTGGCCGTGGCACTGCAAGAGGAGTGGGTTAGATTGCCCCAAATCGTGATTGGACGGTTGATTAGGAGCATGCCACGACGAATTGCTGAATGTCTGAGGAATGGTGGTTACTCATTATTAAGACAAAAATCAAAAACGTCCATTTTCACTTTTGGCAGTGTATCTCTTTGTGAATGAAATGGGGCCGTCAGATAAGCCGCCGATATGAATTGTTTATGGTCATGTGTAGGCGATTGGCCTGTTATTAACATGCACTGGATACCTCTAATAAAAACAGCAGTGCATTTCCGCAGTTTTGTATTGTTTTCTGAATGTCCCCTACTTTTTTCGAAGAGTATTTATGACACTGCCATAATAAAGCCTTTATTACACGCACCCAGTCTTAAACGGTGTCATGATCACTGGCTTGCTCAATTGTGTTTAAAACACACTTTCATCTTCAGGGCCCGTGAGTAGGGGAGTGGGGACAGATTGGACACGTTTCTAGGGGCCCAGAGCCTAGAGGGGGGGATGGTGGATGGCTGAATGGTTAGCGTGCGCGCGCTGTATCATAAAGTCTGTCATTGAGTCAACTGGCGTGGTTTCGATTCCCCGGTTGTAAGTGACAAGGAGTAGGGTCGCCTGTCCCACTGCTAAAGACCCCTACGCGCAAGTGAATTATTGAAATAAAATTAAACCATATGTTAGTCCCGATCTGACCTAGTTTCTGTTGAGTTGACGTTCAACCCCATTTCTCTTTCTCTCTCCCCAGAGCCTAGAGAGGCCTGGAGGTGTGCCGCGTAATGTTTTTAAAAAAAATTGTTGGTTCATTTTCGTTTTGAATTCTTGTGTCTATTTTGTCCTTTTTTTTATTAACAATATTTCTATTCAGATTTGTATCTGATTAGGAATTGTGGAACAGGCATAGCCTATATCAAACCCCTCTCCCTGTCAGATATAGATACATGTACAAAAGTATTTATATTTTAGAAATAAATAATCAATGTACAAGTGACAATATAATTACAGCGAGTGTGTTATAGTTGGCCCTGGAACCTTCTAGTGATTTCAAAAAACGAGTTTAAGTTTAAGAATATTAAGTGAGCTTTCGGTGTCGTCAGTTCCGTGCAGTATAATATTAGTTTTTCGATAGGTAGACGGTCGATAGTTCATGGTATTATTTCAGGCATCTGAATGTAAGGAGCATTTCAATAAAAATGTGTTCAGTATCTTCAAATTGATGACCACATTTACAAAATGGATTGTCAGAAATATGACGTAAACATTTATGTCCATTTAGATTGCTGGAAGAAAGACGCAGTTTTGAATGAATGATTTGGTTTACGCGGGATCCAAACGAAAAAGTTTTAGATGGTGCCGAATGTTGTGACGCAAGTTTCGAATTGATTTTTTTTGTGTCTGCGTTTATATTGTTCCATTCTCTAATTGACGAATGTATGAAAGAATTATAGAAAATATTTGTTTTACATTGATATTCAGGTAGACTGGTTTTACGGAGATTATAATGCGTGTTTTTTGTCATGTTTAAATCATTTTGCCTTTGCCGAATTTACTCTATCGTGTAACCCTCTGGTGTCAATTTCGGGAGATTGTCACGCGCGATAAAGTATCTTCCTGAGTGGGTTCTGAGCAATTCTACAGTGCCATCGTGTGCCTTTGTGTATCCTGCGAGTATAAACTACTATACAAAATTCGTATTACCTTCGTGTGTGGTTCGGGTACCATCGCGTGACGTTCTGTAGGCATCACACTTGCTTAGACTGTTGATTGTTTTTTGCTCAAGTGACGGGCCATCTTCGCGCGAAATTCGAACTTCCATATTCGTATGGCCACCCGTTGTCAATTTCGGGACATTGTAATACAAGCATAGATAAAATATCCTGTATGAACGATCATATAAGCATGTTACGCGACCATGCCGACTATGTAATGACAGCAAATGAAAATCTCGCTGAAACTATTGCTGTTCTCCAACGCCGTTCTATGAAAAATAATTTAATATTCAAAGGGTTACAAATGAAATGGGGTTTAACGTCCTACTGTTCTGCTCCTAAACTGGGCTAATGAAGACGGGCATAAGCCATACAGTGTGCTATGGGTGAAATATTGCCCGGGTAGCTGCACCATGGCCTATTTTTACACCGAATTCAAATTGCCAAGGAATCCTGTACATGCACGCCAATGTATACATGGGACCTCGGTTTTTCGTCACATCCGAACGACTAGACAGCTGTCCTTGTCAGGGGCTATACTATATACCGGAAAACACCGGAAAAACACTAAATACCGGAAAACACACTAAATACCGGAAACCACCCTAAATAGGTAACCCGGAGAAGGGCTATACTATAAACCGGAAAATAACCCTAACCCTAACCCAGGCACACAGAGGACCAGGCTCCCGGTTACCTGTTTAGGGTGCCAGTCTCCGGGTTACCTATTTAGGGTATTTTCCGGTATTTAGTGTGTTTTCCAGTATTTTGTGTTTTTCGGGTGTTTTCCGTATTCAGTATGAAATGGTGTTTTCCGGTGTTTTCCGGTATATAGTATTGCCGCTTGTTAGGCCCTCCGTCCTGCACCACCGACAAGGGGGCAGCACGTCCAAAAACCCAGATGACCTTCTCGGACAATGCAGTCAAAGTGTTACGAGAAGAAGCTAAGCTAACGAAGACACGGAATACAAACTGAGGCAATTTATTTTCTGCGAGATGAAAATCGACTATAAAACAAGGATATAGAACATGTTATAAGTAGGACCTATAAGCTAATAGGCAAGATCTATACCATTATTCAACTCCCTGTGTTAATCGAACATGAACGAAAAACTCTTTCCAATCATATACAACTGGCGGTAGTTTTTTCTTTGATGTTTATAGCAGTTATATTTCATATCAACCTGTCATGACGTCATCATGGGTTGATATATTGGGTTCATATCAACCTCTGATGACGTCATGACAGGTTGATATGAAATATGAAATATGTCATGTCATCTCAGGTTGATATATTCGATTCATATCAACTGCTGATGACGTTGATGATGGAAATGATACAAAGAACACAGAAATGAATTTTTATTCTTTTGACAAGTAATTTCTTTTATTCAGCACCGAAATAGACGGCGTACTCATCGGCATATTTAGATCGGTTATCCGTGCCAAAGATATCTTTCTTTTCGTCCACATTTCGATTATTTCTCCACGCACTCTAAGGCTTGAAAGTATTTTTGGGTACAGTCCACTTAACACAGCCTGTCAAATCCTTCTCAGAACATACCGAAAACTTTCACGATTCACTGTCAGAATTATCGGAAAAGACGGCCTTTTGATCCAAATATAAACATTCTCTCCTACGGATTGATATGATAGAGAACACTTGGGCTTCGCCCGCGTGTTCTCTATCATATCAACCTCGGGTAGGTTAATATCCTATATATAAAGAGACGCAAGACAGATGGTCTTTAGTCAAAATTAGTTCTAGATAAACTCTACGTCGACGGAAAATGTTGCAAACGAAATGAATTTTGACCAGATTAGTAAATATAATAGGGTCAGGAGATAATTCCCAAAGAACATCAAGACTGTGGGAGAACCGAGAATGTGCAAGTAGCAGAGGTGGTAATAAACGGAAGCATGATGTCACCGTCCTCTACACTTGAAAAAAAAGAGAGTCGACAGAATTGTAAGAGATAAGGAGCGAGCAATTTATCACTACACTGTTAGATGCATAGTGTGTATAACGGATCTCTGAGTATTTGCTAACTGGGTTTTGTGTGAGTGAATATTTCCCCAAATCGTATAGAATAAGTTAATTATGGTTAGTATTCATGGTAACTCTTGAGAAATGACTTACACCAATATTGTCCTTTATCTAGGTTTTTATATCTTTATAACACCCATAATTCAAAAGGTTACACACAGGAAACTATGCACACAGCTATGCTATTAAATATAAGCTAAATATAAGTTCTCTATCACAGAGCGCGTGTTCTGTGATGAGAGTCATTACGGCCGTTAAGCCGAGGGGGCTGTGGATAGGATGGTCCCCTAGGAACACCGAACGATGTCTTTTCTAGGATCTCTAAATGATTCCTGAAGGGAAATTCAATCCCGCGCTTTCTTATATAGAAAGTATATGTGTCAGTTATTAGGCCGGGACAATTACCATTTTTGGGTAAATGTTTCGTATGGGCACCGTTTTACGTCAACATTATTCTATTTAATTGGACTAATCTGTCCACGGGATGATTGAACGATAGCACCCTACATTCAGCAGTTGATGGTGGCAGTAATTGTCGGTTAGTTAGTCTAAGAAAGTTGAATCTTGCAAAATACCTACTTAGCCCATTTCTCGTTCTCGTTGTCACCACTTCACAATATTAAACAGGGCACTTTTCATAGAACTCAAATAACTAAATAGTCTTACAACACGCCCCTTTGCAATGCGTAAATAAGCACTGTTGCTTAGTTAACGCCTATTTTGTCACATGCAATAAATACAAAATAAATACTTTCGAAATGACATTTCAAAATTCCCTATAATAACATCTGAGAGTTATATCTTCTTTACAGACACTATCATTTAATGACGTTATATATATATATATATAGTAAGAATAACCGGAAGTTACAAGCACATGTTTACATGCGTGAATGTCATGTATGTTCCTGAAATAAAACCCACAGTCTAAATTGCCTATTTCATTGCAGACTGGAAACATATCCAATTTACCCATTTTCTCCTTTAATTTTGGTCATGTGGGACAGGGGTTAAAATTTTGAAATGGGTTGAAACTTCAGTTACCCTACTATAACCTACATTAAATTCAATCTCGTGTATTTGATGGCTTATATTTTTAATTCGTACTTGGAATCTGTGCGGTGATGGAATTTTAATGGCTATTATCAAAATTGTTAACTTTTTATGTTGATTTTAAAACAACTTCTAAATGACCCTTCCCCTCAAACGTGTCTAATTAGAGTGACTTTTTTGCGCAGAGTACACATATGTAATTATTTTGGATGGACATCGTATACCAAGTACTTCAAAACCTTGACTGAGTTTGATCCTGAACATTTTATGCTTAGATTAAGTATAGATAATCTGTTGGATTGCGCAGTACTTTTGCAAAGATAAATGTGCAATTAATCAATATGTGTCATCTATTTATTCTGGGATTTCGGCAGGGGACATCATCCTCACTATTGGCTTGTTTTATTTGCCTCCAAAATGAAAAAAAAATTGATTATTATGGTTCACGAATTTAAGTATTAGGTTTTGACGATTAGATTAAAATTACTTCTGAAAGACTTAGACCCCTCATATTTGTTATTTTAGGACAATTCTTATCATAAAATAAGAATAAAGACTCTTATGGACTCCAGAGAGTATCGTTTCAGTTTATTTTTACTATAAAAACTGGGGAAAACTTGTTTTGACTGCTTAAAAAGTTAAGTACAGTAATGTAGTTTCACTATCACTACACGCCTGAAAACTGCAAACCACAGTTCTTAACGCATCGTCTTGAAACTGTGTACACTCATTCCTTACACCCCAAAGAGGCAGAGCTATGTTCAATTTTTGTATGTGTCTATTTGTCCGCTACAAGCCACAATTCTTAACGGATTGTCTTGAAACTTTGTTTATTTATTCCCTATACCCTTAGAATGATAGCTGTTGTTTATGGTGCATGACTAACCCTCAGGGACAGAGCCACGCCCATTTTATATTTATGTATCTGTGTGATTTGATCGTCTTGAAAACTTTTCATACTTATTCCCTAAGAAAGTCGGATATTAATTTTGGTGCATTCCAGACCTAGGGCACAGCAACGCCTATATTATATGTTTATCGCCTTGGGGTCGCAATTCTGAATGGATCATACTTGAAAACTTTTCATACTTATTCCCTAAGAAAGTCGGATATTAATTTTGGTGCATTCCAGACCTAGGGCACAGCAACGCCTATGTTATATGTTTATCGCCTTGGGGTCGCAATTCTGAATGGATCATACTGGAACGTGACACTGGTCCTGGGGGTCGGGCATGCACCAAAATCAATAGTTGCAGTCCTTTGGAAGTTCTAAGATGATCTATTCAGAATTGCAGACTGTAGACGATAACGCACAAATTTGGTGTTGCTGTGCACTAGGTCGGGAATGCACCAAAAACAAAAACACCCATTCTTTAGGTATAAGGAATATGTATGAAAAGTTATCAAGTTAATAACTCACACAGACACACAGAAAGAATGAGTGGGGGCTCTGTCCTTGTGGGTTGGGTGTGTGTGTGTGTGTGTGTGGAGGGGGGGGGGGTGAATGTAGAAGCCCGGTACGATCGCGCCGCTTGCCCCAGGGTAAATTAGGCAATGATCAGTTCAATACAATTATTCATTCGTATAATAACATGCGATATACTCCCCACTTGGAAGAAGGTAAATATAACGGAAAATATTTAATGGAGGTAATGAGCATGGGCTGGAGTGTATGTGTGTGTGTGTGGAGGGGGGGGGGGTATGCGCTCCATCAATGTATCTCAAGCGCTCGACTTAATTGTCTCGAGAGCTCAACTTAATATCTCAAGCGCTCGACTTAGTATCTCAAGCGCTCGACTTAGTATCTCAAGCGCTCGAGATAGTATTTTTTGTTGCGTGTCCTAAATTAGCCACCATAACTATGCCAATTTTGGAGGTTGTTTATACAACAGTGACTTTGTCAGAGGTTGTAGAAATCTTGAACAAAAGTGAATAGTTCATTTGTTCCACATTTTGCCACCTGGTGGCACGAACAATAAATCGCTCATTGCTACACAATAGCCATGGATTCAGCTACACTTCGTCCGAGTAAGTTGTTCACGCTGGGTTCTCTTATAATACTAACTCTAAAAGTTATATTTATAGCATGGCTTTCATGATTTAACAGGCTTAACCAGAGGCCGTAGGCCGAGGTGTTAAACCTGTTAACGAATGAAGCGTGCTATAAATGACTTGTAACATTGACACCTGCTCAACATGTTTGTTGTTATTGCACAGAAAACCCACCCCACTTCTCTATATGATTTCTACTAAAACTAGTGTAAACCAGCAAAAGTGTGCAAATAATAACATTGAACATGTCTAGTTATTGCACGGTTAAGCTCCACCCAATCTACTAGAGGGAAACAATCTGCTTATTCAATGAAAAGAACAAGGGAAGATTTCCAGTCCATGTTACAACTGTAGATAGAGCCTTTGTGAGACACAGTTGTAATAAAATGACCTATACATTCTGGGGGACTGGATAACTTTGATGTTAGCATCTCTAGTTTAGGTCTGACACTCGGCGATAGGTAAGTATTTTCAGAAATTCCTGTTGTATCGGCTCCTGTGTAAGTTATTTGAGTGTTTCCCATAAGAGGTGTAAACTAGAAGGAATTTACCAATGCTTTCTTCAGTGTTACTGTCAGTTAAAACTTCACCACAGTTTTTCCCGGTAATTCGACAGCATTTCTTAAAGTGATTATAACGATTGCAGTCATGATAGTGTCTTCCCCTGGCTGGACATCGGCCTTTAAACTTGATTACCGTGTGACTGGGGCTTGTAATTCTATTGTAGAATTTAGTTCCCGACTGAAATGTGCGATGCTGTTAGGCCTTTCGACGTTAAACCTCTTCCATGTTAGAAGAATCGGATATGCTTATGCCAGATTTTACTTTTTCCTGCACCTTTACTTGATCCTTGACCAGCTCAGACTGTGTCGCTGTATCCAATATTCCAGAGAGAGAGAGAGAGATAGGTTTTAACGTCCACTCGACACAAACTAGGTCATTTCGGGACTAACATATGGTTCAAACCCACGAGGTTGGATAGGCGACCCTACTTCTTGTCACGTACAACCGGGGAATCGAAACCCCGCCATTGACTCAATGACAGACCGTATGATACAGCGCGCACGTGCTAACCAACCGTCAGTCCAATATTCCATTCACAATTCTGTCTCTAATTTTTTAACATTTCTGGTCTCCAAATTTACAGTTTTCTGCCTTATCGTACATATTTCTAATAAACACTTCGTCGGATTCACCGGGTTGCTTGGCCATGCTGTGAAATATGGCTCTTTCATGGACCACATTCAGTTTGGGCACGAGCTATTTATGGAATTCCTTCATGACATGATCAAAATTCTCCTCATTCTCGTCCTCCCAAAATTGAAAAGTTCCAAATATATTCTCCGCCTCACCACCCATGGCGTATATGACAGAACTAACTTGGACATTGCCGTCGTCAATGGGTCATGTTGTGAAATATGTCTCTTTCATGGATCACATTCAATTTGGGCACATATTTCTAATAAACACTTCGTCGGATTCACCGGGTTGCTTGGCCATGGTGTGAAATATGGCTCTTTCATGGACCACATTCAGTTTGGGCACGAGCTATTTATGGAATTCCTTCATGACATGATCAAAATTCTCCTCATTCTCGTCCTCCCAAAATTGAAAAGTTCCAAATATATTCTCCGCCTCACCACCCATGGCGTATATGACAGAACTAACTTGGACATTGCCGTCGTCAATGGGTCATGTTGTGAAATATGTCTCTTTCATGGATCACATTCAATTTGGGCACGAAGTATTCATGGAATTTCTTCATGACATGATCAAAATTCTCCTCGCTCTCGTCTTCCAAAAATTGAAAACTTTGGCAGAGGCTGTGGAAATCCTGAAGAAAAGTGAATATTTCATTTGTTCCATATTTTGCCACCTGGTGGCACGAAAAGTATGCATCGCACATTCAGTATGATGCTGCATTCGTAATCTACACCAAAAGTTGTCTTCGATTACAAAGTTAGAGCGTTCTACTAGTATTAGGAATGTGAGTTTAAAGCACCCTAAAACCTAAAAACAATTACTGAATATATGACCCGTTTCAGCACCTTAATTTTTGATCTAGAGAGGTATAATTTCGGATTTGTTATCTTAAGGCCATATACTATAACATATATGTTTAATAATTGTTTGGGAGGGGGTCATGTTCCCGAATTTGCTCCTCTTGACATGGCATGACCCGGTTTCATAAATTGAATTACTAAATAACCAATTTATTAGGTCGTTGATCACGTAGCATCGGGACACTTTTCTTTATTGCAAGGCGTCTAAAGACGAAAAATGGCTATTACAGCTTGCTTCAAAAGATGTGTGTAAATATTTTGAATTTTGGTCAAATGGTGGTCATTTTGTTTGACGTCATATTCATACCTTTAAAGGTGATTCAATATCTACTTACTTTGAAATATCACTCTTGGTGGAAGTGGACGTTAAACGCCAGGACCGACGACCGACCTACTTACTTTGGATCTGAACCAAATATTTTAGGAAAACGCCATGAAACGTGATACTACTTTTACATATAAACAGGGTTGCTTTAGTTAAAATGGCCTTTTTTTTATTTTTGCAGAAGTGGCGCATATCCTTCTATGAATGTACATGATCCTGACATGGTTGCCCCAATGATAATGCCAACATCAGGTAAAAAAATGCCATGTCTATATAATTATGATGACAAAATGCAATTACTGAACCCTGTCGGTATAACTGGATATTACTGACAGGGATTTACTCATGTAGTCAAGAGGTCTGTTTGGTCAAACCAACGGTAATTTAAAGTAGCTAAGTCTCTAACTCAATATCATCCAATTATTTGTCAATTTAAATCAACATTGATGTTGTGATCTTACCGGAAAAAGATGGGCTTCTGATATCCAATATTTAAGACAAAATAAACATTTTACCATTGGTACACGAATCGTGTACCATAATGCTTTTCGGCGTCATTTGTAACAAGGGACTCGAAGAACGAGGCTAGACATATTCCACGAGTCATGTCAAACGCTGACGACGTATTCTTATCTGGAGAGTATGCGCAATGCGCAATAAATACTATCGGTGTAGACTGGAATAACCAGACGCTAGAGATTGCCATTCGATTGAGACTTCTGGATTATTTCGCCGAACATAACTGATTAGAAATTACAGTAAAAACAAAAAACTACTGAATTTAAATCAGTTTATATATATTCATATTACATTACTATATGCGTTGCGACCCATTTGTGTCAATTTCTAGGTCCCAAATATTAGCGATTTAGCTCCTTTAAAATCAATACTGAAATCTATGGGATAAAGGTCACTTTCAAAACTAACATGATCCACTACTTATTTTTGTAGTTGCCAAGTTTTTAAAAATAAATGTTACTCCCCAACCGGTCCGTCCGAAAACCTTGTTAACGGATTTTGTTTCAAATTTGGCGTGAAGCATTGGGGTCACGAGGGGACCGTATTGATATCCGAAATTGTCAAATTTGGTTTCAAGAATTGGGATCGGAAAGCAGAAAATATGAACCCTGTTGATATTTAGCAATCCAGGGAAATATTATGAGCCGGAAAAGCTTGTGAACACGAATGGGACTAGATTTCTTGAAGGATCCTAGATCCTTATCAAATTTGGTCAGCATTCAGTAACTTCCTGAATTATGGCCCCTGATTGTATGAAAATATGCTCTCTTTTTTTTTTAGCTTTTTCTCTGTCCATCTTTGGCAAAATGTTGGCTTTTTCTGCATGGCAACCGCTTGTTGTATTTCTACCACAACACCGAGCAAAGAATAATATTGATTTTCAATGACTGCCCATGTTATGGCCTTGATCAATTTGAAAAGTCTTGTGAACGCCCTAGAGACCAAATTTGTAAATTTTTGTAAATATTATTATGTTGTATTTAATTTATAGTTATAGTAACGCCATGAGAGAGAGAGGGAGAGAGAGAGAATGGGGTTTAACGCCCGTCCACTCGACACAAATAAGGTCATTTCGGGACTAAGATATGGTTTTATTTTATTTTACTTATTCGCCTGCGCGTAGGGGTCTTTTTAGTAGTGGGAGGAAACAGAAGGACCCGGAGAAAACCCACGAGGTTGGGCAGGCGGATCTACCCGTTGTCACGCACAACCGGGGATTCGAAACCACGCCAGTTGACTCAATGATAGGCCTTATGATACAGCGCGCGCGTGCTAACCATTCGGCCATCCAACACCCTTGGACAATATAGAGGTCATGGTATATGTAAATGTCATTTTCTGAAGAAAAAAAAACAACTTAAAAAGTAAAGTTGGTGGAATGGCATTGCCACCTACATTTTAGGAATCCTTGACCGTGGGTAACACAATATCAAGGCCGTCAGAGGTCAAACGCATAACTTAAAGACACCAAAGGTCATTTCTCATTATCAACTGCCCGCCATCTCTTTTTTCAACTCGCTTGCCCTTGATTTTATTTTTTTACACGCATAAAGTTAAGATCACGGATTTCAAATGTGACTGTCGTTGGGGATTCGTCTAATGTATACGCTCTCAATTACAACAAATTTACTCTGATTTTCATGTTTTATTTTAGTATTGGTTTGCGGGAAAGAGAGAGGTTTTCTGAAAAATACAAACGTATAAACGACGATTACACAGTGTCTGACATGAGGGGGGGGGGGGAACTCGAAATATCGCTAACTTAAGCATTAAAATTAACTGAAATGCATATAATAAACATAGTCAGAATGTTCGTTGATAATTTTACTTACAGACATTGATTTCCCAGGGTATATCGCGAGTTCTAAGTGTCTTATTAACTGAAATGCATATAATAAACATAGTCAGAATGTTCGTTGATAATTTTACTTACAGACATTGATTTCCCAGTGTATATCGCGAGTTCTAAGTGTCTTATTGTCTAACTAAGAAATTTAAGCACGTGTTGTGCCTTACATGTCGTCGAGATCGTCAAGTTCTAAAGTCGCGAACATTTAGACGTCTTTGAGTCAATACGTGCCGGAAAAGAGATGTTACGTAACAAAACCGTCTCGAGAAGTCAAAATGATACCTAACGCAGCCACATGGCTCCTCAAAAATCAGACAAAGCGTGATTTTTTAAACAAGCAAAAATGTAATTAATAAAGTGTCCATCACTTTAAATGTTCACGTTGGCTCCCATGGTGGGGAATCACCCTGGTCGCTTGGTATTTAGTTATTCACTATTATTTGGTACCAGTAATAGAAGTGTGTGGACTGCTCTGGTATATGTTACTCTTTGAAGACTTCCCCCGATGTCTTTAGTGGTGGCTATATCAACTTTTCGAACTAAACCATCTTCGTTCACATAAGGTTTGGTGACGATCATCATCGGCCAGTTGTTGCGTGATACGTTGTCGTCAATAAACAATACGATGTCACCATTTCTTAAATTACGTATAAGT
The DNA here is from genome assembly GCF_932274485.2 of Patella vulgata. Lineage (NCBI taxonomy): Eukaryota > Metazoa > Mollusca > Gastropoda > Patellidae > Patella > Patella vulgata. The sequence continues at coordinate 34,254,134 of NC_065882.2, forward strand.
CTGTGCCACTTTTGTCGCTCTTGGTAACTTTGTAAGACTTCTTTCTTCCATCTTGTCCACAATTCATTCACCATAAACTGTGCCTTTCTCCATTGTCTGTGTAAATACATATCTTCTTGAACTAAATTACCAGGTGGTGGTATAATTATTCCAGATTTCATAGTCAATAAATTGATGGAGATAGAGGTTTTAGCTCAGGATCCGATATGGACTCAACTGTAAGTGGCTTAGAATTCGCTACAGCCTCGGCTTCTACCAGGAACGTTTCGTCAGTGAGTCGAGACTTATGTTGATGAAGGAGAGATTCTAAAATTCGTCTTAGTGTACCAATCTGTCTTTCCCATGCACCATGAAAGTGGGGTGCATATGGAGTGCTGGGTATAAAGGTGAGGTCGCAATCAAATTGCTGGAGAATACTCAATTTCAGCTTATTCTGGTCTAAGTCATCAATAAGCTTCTGTAATTCGTTGGCGGCACGAATAATCTGAGATCCTCGATCGGATCTTATAACTTTAACTCTGCCACGCCTACAGATGAAACGTCTCAATCCACATAAGAAAGAGTCCGTTGTCAAAGAGTGAAGAACTTCCAGATGAACGGCTCTCGAGGCTTGGCAAGAAAAAAGTATTCCATATCTTTTCACTTCTGATCTTCTGACTTTTATCAGGAATGGACGAAAAATATCACACGCTGAATAGGTGAATGGCGGAGCTTCATTAGTTCTATCAAATGGCAGGTCATTCATATTTTGTACCAAGGGTCTGCCTCTCAGTTTTATACATGTCGTACAATCTGATATTATACGTTGAACTAGTGATGATCCATTTATCAACCAATAGCGACTGCGAAGGAGGTTCAAAGTTATATTCCGTCCGCTATGATGACATTTCTGGTGGTAGTGTAATACTAGGAGTCGTGGTAGGTGTCCTTTCTTAAGAATGATTATCAAGTGAGCTTCATCATACGTCATTGAAGAATGCTTTATCCGACCTCCAACTCTAAGAATACCAACTTCATCAAGAAAGGGACTAAGTGGTATAACATCTGGTGATTTCTTGATGTTGGATCTGCGATCTTTTGTCAAAGTATCAATTTCTTCAGGAAAAGCTCCCTTTTGTACTAGTCGTATTATGTTAAGTTCAGCATTCTCTAAAGCACTAGCTGATTTTTCGAATTTCGGGTTTATTTGGACTCTACGTCTCCGAGATCTGTAAATTTCAGCTAAATGGTTCCATACAGCTACTGTGGTTCGGAGTCTATTCCAGGAGCCAATTTTCTGGAATACTTGTTAAATGTCGATGGGTTCAGGTTTCGCTTTAACTGCCATTACTCTGTAAGTGGTTCTTATTTCAGCATCAGATTTGTCGATTTGGTAATCATGTTGATCAGGTTGTAACCAAAACTTGTTAGTTTCATACAGGAACTGTGGTCCTGTAAACCATAAACAGTCTTCTAAGTCGGCGGCTGATCTTACACCTCTGCTAGCATAGTCTGCAGGATTTGACGAGCCGGGTATATGATGCCATTGGTCTGGTTCACTGACGTTCAGGATTCTCTGGATTCTATTCGAAACGAATGTTTTAAAGCGTCTTGATTCGTTACGAATGTAGATAGATTGGTCATGGTAACAGCTCCAGTCAGTTCGAGTCTCGGGATTGTGACAGGCTTTAATGGTGTAACTCTGCTTTTACCCATAATGAGGCTGACTTCTATTTCACCGTGCTCATTTTCTAGTCGTAAGTAAGCACAGCATCCATAACCAATGGTGCTGGCGTCACTGAAGCAGTGTAGTTCATGTTGTACTACATTCCGAAATTCTGGTGACTTATGACATCTAGGTATTGTCAGCTGATGTAAGTTTTTCAAACCGGATTTCCATGTTAACCAGTCATGTTGAAGTTCAATAGGAAGCGGTTCGTCCCATTGCAATTTGATTCTACAAGCATCCTGTAAAATCTTCTTTCCAGGTAACAGTAAAGGTGCTATTAAACCCACGAGGTCGAATATGGTACTCAAACTCGACAAACATCCTCGTCTGGTTAATGTTGAATCTTGAATGTCAACTTTATACTTCAGTCCATCGTTCTCGACGTCCCATATCATACCCAGTGTTCTTTGCTGCGGTAGATGATCTACGTCAAAGTCGAAGAATTCAGTAAGATCCTGAGATCTTTTATCTGCTGGTAGTTGTTGCAGGAGAGAGAGAGAGAAATGGGGTTTAACGTCCACTCGACACAAACTAGGTCATTTCGGGACTAACATATGGGGTCTTTAGGGGTCTTTAGCAGTGGGAGGAAACCGGAGGACAGGCTACCCTACTCCTTGCCACGTACAACCGGGAGGTTCGAAACCGCGCCAGTCGACTCAATGACAGACTTTATGATACAGCGCGCGCACGCTAACCATTCAGCCATCCAACCCCCCAGTTGTTGCAGGAATGGTTTAGAGTTCGAAGCAAACTTGCATAGGTTAAACCCTCCTCGTGAGCATAATTCTATGGCTCCTTTAGCTATGTTGACGGCAGTGTCGATTGAGTCTGCTGAAGAGCATCCGTCATCCATAAAAAAATCATTCAGGACAAATTCAGCTACGTCTTCTGAAAAGTCGTTGATGTTGTCGTGTACAATTTGTCTTAAGGCGGATATACAGCATGCCGGGCTGGATACGGCACCAAAAAGTGGTAATTAATGTGGTAGACGATAGGAGGTTCCATATAATTTCCGTCTTCCCACCATAATAGCCTTATGTAGTCTCGTTGAGTCTCTGGAACACCGACCATCATAAACATCGATACAATGTCGCATATAAAGGCTATCAGATGTTTCCTCATTCTGGGGTATATTGTCTGCGATATCACCTCGGTGGAAGCGGACGTAAAATACAACTAACTAACATCCTCATTCTGCATAAAGTTCCGGTTAGATTTGTCAAGTAGTCTGGTCCCTTTAACAGTTCATCATTTAGAGATCGACCATGTTTCAAACTTGCATTAAATACCACTCGAATCTTGTGCTTTCGCTTATGGTAGACTCCATGATGAGTTAAATAATGTGGTTGTACAGTGGGATGATGATTTTCAGGCATTTTGGATATGGATCCAATTTTAATGGCTTCTTCCATGAAATGAGTATATTCCATAGCATAATTATTATCTCTGATAAACTTCTTCCGTAGTCTTCTTAGTGATTGCTCAGTTATGTGTCGATTGTCTCCAAGAAATGGTGGATTATGTCGAAATGGTAAGTCAACCGTGTAGTGGTTATCGATTAAAGTAACACAGTTGTTAGCGATAGCAACAAACCGTTCATCTTCTCGTGAAAGTCCATTGTCATCGCAGGAGTCTTCATCGAATTCTCTATCAAATAGTCGAAGAAGATCTCCAGTGGTTTCAGCTATCATGAGAAGGTTGTCATCCTTGTCAGAAATAGGATTTCGTACGTTCAGGTAATTACACCTAATGTGTGTTGGTTTCTTGGTGTAAAGTATTGACCATCCGAGTCCATTTCTTTCGGCCCAAGGCGAAGTCTCTGATACAGGGGGAATAACTTCTCCGGGAGATGTAGCTAACGGTACTGGTATTTCATCGACGATATCCCTTAAGTGTTCAAACGCTTTTGCTGCTGATTTGGTAGGTATTTGGTTACGGGATATGGGTAGATTGTCACTTGTATAGCAGGCTGGTAGTTCGAAAACTTCTGTTTTGTCAAGATTTAATATCTCTAGATCTTTTATCTGTTCAGAATGGATGGTTTTGGTACCATAAATTGTTGTCAACTCGATTGCTACTTCAGGGCCTTTCCACGTCTGTTCAGACGCAAAATCGCTATCAAGAAAGCAGGAATCCGCTTCTGCGTCTGAGTATATGTAGCATTCAGTCAATTTGTCAGGTAAATCTTTATGACGAATGTATCCTAATGTTATGTGGGGTAAATCTTCGATGTCGGAGGATTTTGGTTTACAAGAGCTGGCAACATTTGAGGTTGATTTGTATTGCGGAGCACTAGGATTGAGTTTAACATCAGTTTGGTGTTTATCAGGATGAAATAGCGAAATGTGTCCTTTCTGATTACACACCTTGCAGGTCTTCCAGTTAGCATTAGGACAATCATCTGGTTCGTGTCCCTTGAATGTGCATCTGTAACACATATTCTTGGTTTTCAGAAAAGTCTTTCTGTCTTGAATTGGCTTTTCTCGTAATTTGGGGCAGTGTTCTAACCAATGACCACCAGTAATGCAATAAAGGCAGTAAGGACTTTGTTTACTAGCAGGATCGCTTTTGGTAGATACGACTGAGCTGTCAGATTTGGATGAAGTAGTACTGTTTCCAGAAGCTTTAAATCGTTGACGTTGATCTGTTGATTTTGTAGCTGGTCTTGAAGCAATTGGTTTCAATCCAAATACAGGGTCGCTTAAGGCTTCAGATTTCTTGCAGACAAAGTTTACGAAGTCTTTAAAGGTTGGTTCTGAATTCGATTCTCTTATTTTTCAAATTTCCTCCAGAAAGCAGGATTTCAGGCTGGTAGGAAGAATATCCATAGCATTTGTGAGTACTGATGATTCATTCAATTTGTTAATTTTACCAAAACCTTTCAAGGATTCGTAGCAGCTGTCAAGGTAATTCGAAAGATCTCTCAAAGCTTTAACATCATATGGTTTAATTCTCTCCCATTCTTTCAATTTGTCGACATAAGTTGTGCAGATGGCCTCAGTGTTACCATATTCTTCTTCGAGTTTAGCCATAGCTTTATTGAAGTTGTCAATCGAAGGTATGTGAAGATTACTCTCAATCAGTTTGAAAGCCTCTACAGAGGTGTATTCAGCCAAGTAGTTCAAAAGCTCGTCCGGGTCATCTGTACGTTTCTCAAAACAGATTCTGAAGCTGCTGCGCCATTTCTGGTAACAGAGTTTGTCGCCTTTGAATACCATGGGCTTGAGTGGTGGCAAAGTTGATTTTGCCATCAGTTGACCTAACTTGTCTACATCACAAGTTAACTGGGTTGTGGTCGAAGATTCAGAATTGTCTGGAGTCTTCAGGGGTGTCGGTTGTATGTCATTTTCATTACTAGAAATTTGGTTTCGTATATTTGTGTTAGCATAGTTCGATGCAGGTTGTCGAGTCTTTAGGGTCTCCAATAATAACTCTCTGTGAGATCCAATTTTACTCAGTTGATCATCATCTGTACATTTTAATTTTTCCTTCAGCTTCAAGGACATAACTTCTACCTGCAGTTCAAGGTTTTTTACCTTTTGGCTGTGTTCCAACTCCATCTGTTGGTACTTCTGTTCTTGGATTAATTTAGCCTTTTCAGCTTCTTGCTTCATTGTTTCAGCTGCAAGTTTCATTTCAGCTAATGTTGCATTATACATGGCCAGACGTTTTCGTGAGGACCGAGAGGATTCGTTAGAATGATGGGATGATGCTTTCTCAGGCTGTTCGTTAACCAGAAGCTCTTGTCTTACAGTAAGTTGCCGTTGAAAAGTTAATACCTTTTCCGCTGTGACATCATAAAGTTCTTGGTCTTCTGGTGGAATGGTCTCACCCTCTAAAGTTAAGTATTCGATCCTATTGAAGCTATCAGTAAATTCAAGTCTGTATACTTTAAGCTCTGTCAAAATTTTATCAATGTCTTCCATGCTGGAGTTGTCTAAAATTTGTTCTGTACCAGTGCTGGTAATAAATCTGTCAATATTCTGGACTGATGAGGAAAATGCCACTCTCGCCTTGCCTTTTTGTGAAGCTCGTCCTCTCTCAGACATATTGGTAGGTAAAAGTCGACCTGATTGCTTGCCTTCGCCAGTACTAGTAGGTTGAACGCCGTCTGTTGACATTTTTAGATGTGCTCAATATAATACGTCAAACTTGGTCGTACTATGATTTTGTACAAATGTCGGTTCCCTTGATCTCAGGAATTGTCTAAAAACTGTGACTGTCGTGGGGATTCGTCTAAAGTATACGCTCTCAATTACAACAAATTTACTCTGATTTTCATGTTTTATTTTAGTATTGGTTTGCGGGAAAGAGAGAGGTTTTCGGAAAAATACAAACGTATAAACGACGATTACACAGTGTCTGACATGAGGGATGGGGGGCACTCGAAATATCGCTAACTTAAGCATTAAAATTAACTGAAATGCATATAATAAACATAGTCAGAATGTTCGAATTAACTGAAATGCATATAATAAACATAGTCAGAATGTTCGTTGATAATTTTACTTACAGACATTAATTTCCAAGGGTATATCGCGAGTTCTAAGTGTCTTATTGTCGAACTAAGAAATTTAAGCACGTGTTGTGCCTTACTTGTCGTCGAGATCGTCAAATTCTAAAGTCGCGAACATTTAGACGTCTTTGAGTCAATACGTGCCGGAAATGAGATGTTACGTAACAATACCGTCTCGAGAAGTCAAAATGATACCTAACGCACCCACATCAAAGATACCAACGTTCTTTAGGTCGAACTTGGCCTTTAAGGGGACGACAGACTCTAATTAGGGCTATCTTGGGTCTGGAGAAGCCAACCCGCTGGGTTAAACTGTCACCATATATCCTAAACATCCCCTGGGGTGTCAAATTCGTCTCCCACGGGAAAAGAAAGTTGACAAATATTAGTACACCAAAGCTACTAGCTGCAAAACTGTTTGGACAATCTGGCTACCCCGACTAAATTGACCACGGCGACCAAGAAAATGACCTCGTTATTTGTTTGTTTTTTACCTCAGAGGTCAAAGTCACTTCAAACTTGAAAATTGTCAAAAAATGGAAATAAAAAAAATCAATTCCTCGAGCTTACTGCGCTTCCTGTGATTAAGTCACGTAAGTGCGCGTCTATGGCGGCCATTTTAGGTCGTAAATTTTTCGCAGCGACCCACACCTTTTCAACTTTCTTGACTGATTATTATGGGGTGGATGTTGCGAAAAGTAAAAGTCTTCGTCTAAATTTAATTTTTGAAGACTTTTTCGACTTCGAATTTTCATAAAGTGGAATTTTTTGTATGACCTTTATTGACCTTGAGTGCTTTGTTTCACAATAAATTCTGATGTTTGTATGTAATAAAATATTCAGAACTTTTTTTCCCATTGATATGTGACACGAAAATGTATTGATTTACGAACTTCCAATAGAATCAATAGAACGTCATGAGTAAATAATTCAATCAATATCGTTCAAAGAATTAAAACGTTACATAAATTATGTTAGGAGAAATAGATCACTAACGTTTACAGGTGATCTGATCAGGCTTGGGAAATAACGTATCAGATGGTTAATTCTATTCTAGGGGGTTCGATGGCCGAATCGTTAGCGCGTGCGCGCTGTATCATAAGGGGTGTCATTAAGTCAACTGACGTGGTTTCGATTCCCCGGTTGTATGTGGCACGGAGTAAGGTCGCCTGCCCAACCTCGTGTGTTTTCTCCGGGTCCTCCGGTTTCCTTCCCCTGCTAAAGATCCCTAGCTCTCTCGCTCTCTCTCTGGGGGGTTGGATGGCCGAATGGTTAGCACGTGCGTGTTGTATCATACGGCCTGTCATTGAGTCAACTGGCGTGGTTTCGAATCCCTAGTTGTACATGGCAAGGAGTAGGGTCGCCTGTCTGACCTCGTGGGTTTTCTCTGGGTCCTCCGGTTTCCTCCCACTGCTAAAGACCCCTGCGCTCAAGCGAATTATTGAAATAAAATTAAACCATATGTTAGCCCCGAAATGACCTAGTTTGTGTCGAGTGGACGTTAAACCCCATTTCTCCCTCCCTCTCTCTCTCTCTCTCTCTCTCTCTCTCTCAAGGTATCATACGGCCTGTCATTGAGTCAACTGGCGTGGTTTCGAATCCCTAGTTGTACGTCAAGGTATTGGTGTGATGATAAACGCCAAGTTTCACCAGTCTTACTCAATTAGAATGAAAGACTCGACCAATCTAATGGTTAGTTACTCTGCTTAATCAGAGTCGAAAATGCTCATTATGGATTACTTACTTCTGGTTTTGATGTTATTAAACATCAGGTGCGAAGAGAAATGGGGTTTAACATCCACTCGACACAAACTATTACGGGACTACGTATGGTTCAATTTATTTCAAAAATTCGCTTGCGCGTAGGGTTCATATGCAGTGGGAGGAAACCGGAGGACCCGGAGAAAACCCACAAGGTTGAACAGGCGACCCTACCCCTTGTCATGTACAACCAGGGAATCGAAAACCACCCGAGTTCACTCAATGACAGACCTTATGATACAAGGCACATACACACACGGCCCCTGTATATGTACTGGCAATACAAGTTTTATTGCTCGTCTGACAAATTACAACAGCTGTCTAGTCATTCGGATGGGACAAAAAACTGATGTCCCATGTACACGTTGACGTGCAAGTAAAAGATCCCTTGGCAATTGGAATTCGATAAAAGAGTAGGCTGTAGTGCCCCACACGCTAACCAGTTTGCTATCCACCCCCCAATACAACATCATGTTTCATCCCTCTGTCCCAAAGCATAGACCTCTCTCTCTCTCTCTCTCTCTCTCTCTCTCTTATTGGATGCTATTGAAACAACGCCAATGGAAAGATATTAATGAATGTTAAGTAACGAGAGTTTCAAAAATGACAGATTTGAAAAAAAAAAATTATATAGATAGAACTCGATGACCATTGAATACCGCAAGCCAAGATCTAATAGAATTACTAGAACATAATAAATAAATAAATCAATAACGTTCAATCAAGTATAACTTTGTATTGCATGGTTCATTTGGCGTTCTTGGAAGTAATCTGAACGTTTCTAAGTAAACGTCAACAGAACAATACTCATTAATGTTTCGCAACTTCTCACATCTTAATGAAGCGGTTGTCAATGACACATTAAAAAAAAAAACATTGGAAGGTTATTTTTTTTTGTTCGTTTAATTTAACGTTTTTAGATTAGGAAAACGCAACGTTTAAAAAACTAAAATCCAATAGAATCAATATAACGCCATGAATAAATATATTAATTACGTTCAAAGAATTATTCAAAGATAAAAGATAAAATGTTACATACTTTATGTTAGAAGAAATAGTTTACTAACGTTTATGAAATAACGTTGTACCTTGAAACAACTAATCTGAACGTTAGTAAAGTAAACGTCAATAGAAAAATATCAGTTAATGTTTAGTAACTTCTCACATTTTCAACGATGAAACGTCAAATAAAACGGTTTGAAACATTAATCTAATGTATAAATGCAACGTTTGTCAGTGAAACATCCCCCCCCCCCCAGCTAAATATAGAACGTTTTCCGAAATTTATTGGAAGGTTATTTTTGTTCGTTTAATTTAAACGTTTTCAGATAAGGAAAACAGAACGTTTTATAAACTTAAATTCAAAATAATCCATATAACCTCACGAACAAAGATATTAATAACGTTCAAAGAGTCATAAGTTAAATCCCTGCAAAAGTTACGTTAGAAGAACACGGTTTATTAAAGTTTACAGGTTGTCTAATCAGGCTTACGTAATAACGCTGAATCAGATCGTTAGGTCACTGTAAAATTACAGGAAAAATATGCATCATGAAAATATAACGTTTTAAGAACTTTATTGGAAGGTTATATTTGTTTGTTTAATTTAAACTTTTTTAGATTAGGAAAACGTGGCGTTTTAAAAACTAAAATCCAATATAATCAACACAACGTCACAAACAAATATATTAATAACGTTCAAGGAATAATAAGTTAAAACGCTACAAAAGTTACGTTAGAAGAACAAAGTTTACTAGCGTTTACAGGTTGTACGTGACAAAGAGTAGAGTCGCCTGTCCAAACTCCTGGGGTTTCTCCCGGTATTCCGTTCTGTGTTTGCCGGGTAACATACAAACGCAGACTCAGATCCAGCGTTAGGGTGCCCCATCATAAATAAATATCTCTAAATATCTCGACAATTACACCACAATAACCAAAAAGCTAAATATTACTGCTATTCAGAATCCTCAACAATAGATTTTTTACGGCTGTGATAGTTGATAGATGTGTAGAGAATTTCACGTGCGATGGCTATTTAAAGAGTCATATACTCTTGTGCTGAGTGTTATTGCACCGCGTGACTAGCCAGAAATCACCTCGCGACAAACCACTGAAGCGTACTCATTCGCTGTGTTGAGTTCAACTTTCAGTAGGGAAAATTTTGGTTGCATCGGGCACCCTACCAGCTGTTTGACAGCTCCACTGTAGGATTTCTTATTCATCTGTACCATCCATAGTTGTTTGGACTTGGTTTCATCCATTTTAGCCTCTATTTCTGAACTCAACAGAATCACATTTCTACTTAAACTTCAGTTTTTGTCTTTCATTTCCTGTTCAGTGTTTCCTCGGGAGAGTTCACTAAGATTGAATACTTTTCAAAATGTTAAAGAGCACGCTAGCACTATGTTCAACAAACAGCACTATATTCAAATAATTGAATAATTGAAATAAAATTGAACCATATGTTAGTCCCGAAATGACCTAGTTTGTGTTGAATGGACGTTTACCCCTCCCCCTCTCTCTGTATAACTGTCCCTACTAGTATATTTTATGCAATAAATTAGTTGAAACATACTTGTTTATTTTTATTCCAAAACTTTTATTTTAATCTTTTTCCGCAATGATATTTGGATTATCGCCCTTTTTATTCTTAAGATCCGGAACGGTACAGCCCATTGGACGCTGACGACGGATTCCCGGAACCGTTCACTTGATTTACGCTTGTTGTTTATTGTTGGATATATTGTGTGTTTTGTGCATTATTTTTATGTATGGCGTGGTCCTGTCGTGTGAATGTAATGTCTAAATTCATTACAGATCCCTTATGTACGATTTAGATAAAGAGCTGGCCGTTTTCGCTATATAATACGTCAAAAATAGATAATGTAAAATGAATATATTGAAAAGTTCATTCAAATTACTTTATTCTGAGCGAAGTTATCATTGTTTGAAATTTTGACAAGATCTGGCATAATTTGTTTATTATCGTAAGTATCGTAACAACGGTACGAGTTTTTCGAGACTTAGCCTGGATTCGCCATTTTAAAATTAAATCATTAATGGCGACCGTCTATTAATCCGTTTAAATCTCCACCATCCGATAGTCTAGAGAGTTGATTATATAGACTTGTCATGTGAATAAATATATAAATAACAGTTTATATAATATTTAACGCCAAAATAAAAACTTGCAAAAGGCAGATTTAGCTCTTACACAATACATCTTTAACATCGATACTGAACCAGAAGTGGTAGCAAATATGGCAGCTTCGCACATCTAGTTATGTTTATTATTTCTCATTCAATTTTATGAATGATCATTTCTATTGTATATTATGTTTTGTTTTTGTTTTTCAGCGCCGGGTAATCTAGCCCCACCGTTAACAATCACACAATCGAGTCCAAGACCTGTCATTATAAACCAGCAACCAATAGACACGTAATATCAATATATTTTAAATCTATTAACGTGAATATCAAATCTTCACTCTCAACATTCAAAATATGTTATCTATCCGTTTAAAATTATCTTAAGAGCACACTGCATGGCGTATGAGTGTTTTCATTTGTATTATATCGGTTGGTGAAGAAAAGTAAGACGTTAAATCCCATTTCATTTATGCTAGAATAAATATTTTTCACGGGATTAGGTCCCCTAATTGCCTGACGCTAAGAAAACTTAACCGGTCATATAATTGTCGTAAAACCGGGTGATCTACAGTACTAATTGGGGTGTTTCATCTTGTAGGCTTAATGTTTCGGGATTTATGCTGAGCAATGCAAGCAAAGATTATAGTAATCCAAAGTAACATAAAATAATTCTAATATAGGCCTACGGAATATGACATCTGAGTATTTGTAGGGTAATACGATTACATTATGTCACAACCGCTTGTGTTGAAAGTGTCTTCATTTGAAAAAAAGATTAAACAGCTCAGCCGGTCTGTTGATAAAATAAAATGTGTACTTTAACATTGCTTTTTGGTTATAATTTGCTCCGTTCTTGCCTTGGGGTTGCTAGCTACATCATGTTCGTTTACATCACAGGAAGTTCTGCCTGAAGCAGACTACATAAGAGAGGTATTTGATTAGGAGTAAGACAACTAATTATAATGAGTGAATATTGTTACATTTTTTCATAAAACAAATTGAAATGAATTTAACACCAGTTAACTGTCCACAAAGAATGTTCCAAGATTTGTTTAAAGTTTATGAATTACGAAACGAAGTTAATACACCATTCTTAGGTATTTGCGAGAGTCAGTTTGTATCATTAAATCCATGTATGCTAGTATTTAAGAAAACACAACAGACAGTATACACAAATAAATTCCCATAATTGTTGGAATTGGTTGTTTCCTAACAAATGAATTTGGAATAGATTGCACTTTAGTAGCTTTTGACTAGGAGAGTTCGGTTTACAACTAGTATCACTATGCAATTGATTAATGTTAACATTAAGTATATGTAGGTTTCATTATTGCAAATCGTTCCTGTGGGGATTGTAGATGTTTAGTATTACGTATAAATTATACTTGATCACTTTCAGTTCGTAATTGGTAAGAACGAATCTCAATCTCACCTTCGTTTTGTCCTTTGGTCCACGTTATTTTGTGCCCACATCGCGAGCTGTTTTGTCATGGTAGTAAGCTTGCTACGCTATTTTGTTGGTGATTCGTGACTGCACATCTTGTGGAATTTTAGGTTCAAGTAAAACTTACTGTTTTGCCTGAAGAGGCTTAATAAAACACAAAGTACTCGCAAAAGTCAAGTTTACTTTCCTAAACAAGCAAATATCTAAATGTTCGCTAACCGGTAAGGCTCTATTTTTTGCAAGTTTTATATCACTAAAGATGTGAAATTCTATGAGAAACAAAATTTGGATTGTAATGGTTGAGGTGACAAGTATATGGGTAAAACCATTGACAAATTGAATTTACGCATTAATCAACACCGCTCAAATATAAAACTCACAAGAAATAGAGCCTTGCCGATTAATGAACATTTAGATAGTTGCCGTAAAGGTAAATTCAAGGTTTTCCCTTTATATAAGCTCAGTTTTAGCGGTAATGATCTCTTGGAAACAAAAGAAAGCAATTTTATCGCTAAGTATAATCCAAGCTTGAATGCCAAGGGATGATTATTATAACATTTTGATTAACTAATGATTAATTTTCATGTCTAATTGTTATTTCGTTTTAGTTTTTATAATTTATATTTAAATTTGTCATTTTCATCTGTTATGACGTACCGCTATTGTGATAGCATAGTAACGCAATATAATGAATAAAACCATGAAACTACTAGCAAAAATTTAATTTTAAATATTTTTTTTCTCAAATACTTCAATTTTACAGCAAAACAACGACAAAGCAAATGAATCATATTTTAAACCATTGCTTAATTCAAGGTTGATTGTTTATTTTTAGAAAAAATTTAATTATAAATGTTTGATTAATAATGTTGTCAATGATAAATGCATGTTATTTTACCGTGCATATTATTATATCCGTTATAGTTAATAGTTGTAACCAAGACGTTATTACGTCACATCAATTGTTGGAATTGTAAAAGTTTGCCCCCATAAGCTAAATAACGTTTCATGACCTAGTTTTAAGACTGTCTGTATCGCATTGTCGATCAGCTTTACAGAATAGTCTTGTTTTATAAGAAATTGCTTCAATTCGCCATGTCTTTGAAGTTTCCACCCTTCATTCGATACAATTGTACATACCCGCCTCTCTAAATTGTACGGGATGTTACGTCCCATGTGTGCAGGCTGGATGACTTGATCTAGGAAACTCAATTTAGATTTGCTTTTCTCCATTGGCAGATTCTATTGTAACTGGTACCAAAAATGATATTTGACGAGAGATTTATCAGATTCATAACCTTGCAAATGTGATTCACACTTTTTAGTCTTAAAAAAACCAAAAAAGGAACCCCTCGAAACTGACAAAATCAATTGAAAGTATGTGAGACCATAATTTGTTAATGAAAAAAATGAAATAAAATTCATAGCATTGGAGAATCTGACGGACGCAACTCCCGTTTTTATGCCTCCATGGTAAAGTGCAGTTGCTATCGTCACTTCGTTTCCGTCAGCTTCAATGACGATAGAAACATCTTGACTAGGCATCGTAATTCACTTCATATTTCACTTGTAAACAGTTATTGTAATAAAATATAGATTACTGTTGGAAAGTAATGTGTTCTGTGTCGATTCCTGTCGTAAATCAGAAATTAACTTGACATGACCTAGTTCTATCGTTATTCTGTCAGATCGCCAACACTAACGGTAGCAACAATCAGGTCACCTGCCACAATTTATCAGAGACTGGTCAAGCGAGACTATACTGCGCATGCGAGATCTGGGCCGCTGAAGGTCAATTTCCGGTCGGGAGATCGTGATTATTTTGGATAGTTTTCACTCAAATGCAAGGTAAGTATCTCTGTCAGAGTTTATAACGGTAGAAACACATGACGATAGCATACTATGGAATCTAATTAGATGGTTTGTAGGAATGTTCTAGAGTTGAAACTGCCGAAAGTAACGTGAAATGTGTCGACCTTGTCAACAAATAGAAATGCTTGCTCGAATGCACTGCGTCGTCTGCTTGGTGAATGCAGAAAGGTTTCTATCGTCAGCTGCCTGACGGACACTCTTGTGTCTCTCGTCATTATATGACAGACTTCTGGTTGCTATCGTCATTATCTGACAAATGTTTTGGTGCTATCGTCACTTCCCTGACCGATTCTAAATTTCTACCGTTAATTCTGACGGACCCAAAACTGTCATTGAACTCATTGTTGAGCCTACTCAGGTAGATTTGTCTTGCCCCCTTTTTTCAGGGCTATGCATATGAAGGTAGTGCTGTACTAGTAGTGGGATCCTTGCATCACAAACCAATGATGATTGATGTCTTACTTCTACAGCATTGAGGTGCGTGTCACTGCAGTTTTTGATTGGACACCAACGATGTCTTACTTCCACCGCATTAAGGTGCATGTCACTGCAGTTTCTGATTGAAAACCAATGATAATTTTTGATATCTAACTTCATTTTTTTCTCAGGGATATTGGCACGTCTAGCTCGGGCTTGTTCACGTTTATCTCGTTTTCTTTCACGGTCTTTCTTTTTCATCCACACTTGTTTTTAGACGGACCAATTTTTCCTTTCTTATTGTTTGTAATGTTTGTTTCGCTCCTTCACTGACTGTTGTTGTTGTCGAGTTAGAGCTTTCGCACATCGGCCATTCGAACCCTTCGAAGAAGACTTGTTATCTGAGTATTCTGAGTGATTCAAACTGCAATACTTTTTCTGTCGAGCCCGTCCCAGTTCCTTTTGATGGTTTTTTTTCTAGAAGTTTTTTGGCTGGTCTCTTCTTTTTAAGTTCTTGCAAGGCTGGACACAACACAAATCAGTATTAAATGAATTTGTCTTATGTTTTCAGAATCATGCCATCGCGCAGCACAGAGTGGCGGAGAAAGCTGAAACAGACAGATCCTGAAGAGTACAAGAGATATCTGGAACAACAAAAAGTCCGCAACAAAAACGCACGTGATAAACTGAAGGAAGAACTTAAAAAGAAGAGAC
This sequence comes from Patella vulgata, assembly GCF_932274485.2. Classification (NCBI taxonomy): domain Eukaryota; kingdom Metazoa; phylum Mollusca; class Gastropoda; family Patellidae; genus Patella; species Patella vulgata. Next base: position 34,269,716 of record NC_065882.2, read on the forward strand.
CAGCCAAAAAACTTCTAGAAAAAAAAGAACATCAAAAGGAACTGGGACGGGCTCGACAGAAAAAGTATTGCAGTTTGAATCACACAGAATACTCAGATAACAAGTCTTCTTCGAAGGGTTCGAATGGCCGATGTGCGAAAGCTCTAACTCGACAACAACAACAGTCAGTGAAGGAGCGAAACAAACATTACAAACAAAAAGAAAGGAAAAATTGGTCCGTCCAAAAACAAGTGTGGATGAAAAAGAAAGACCGTGAAAGAAAACGAGATAAACGTGAACAAGCCCGAGCTAGACGTGCCAATTCTCAGCAATCTGCACCTAGAAATATAACCACCAGTTCAGGGTACAAGACGAAAAAAACACAGTGGAATGTGACAGCAAAAGCTAGGGCTTCTCTTCCAAATGACCCCCTTCGGTATGCTACTGTTGTGTCCAGCCTTGCAAGTAAGTGCTCTCCCCGTAAAAGGACAGCATTGAATGCGATTGGATGTACGACACCGCCAATTCCAAGAAAATACCGAAAACTGAATGTTAGATTGTTTTCGCCGCTAGCCACTGAAAAGGTCACTCCGGAAGTAAAGGGAGCTGTCAAGATCCTTGCGAGAAAACTGATAGGGATCGCAAGTAAACGTGCTATTGGTCGTGAATTCAACATTGATAGGAGGTACATCAAAAAGAAGAAGCCGAGGAAACTTGCCACTGATGTTGCTAGTATCCAGAAGTTCTACAAAAGAGAAGATATCAGCAGAGTCTTACCGATGAAACGCTATGCTACTAAAGCAGGACCAGCCTATTTGCTACAGATGTCATTGAAAGCTGCTCATTCCAAATATCAAGAGGAATTTCATGCCAAATGTAGTTATGCCAAGTTCGCTAGACTACGCCCCAAAAATGTGAAGCTTCTCACAACGAAATACAGAGAGTATTGCGTTTGCATATATTGCATCAATGTGCGTTTCAAGCTGTTAACATTGTCGAGACAAGTCAAAGAACCAGGAAAGAAGCATGCCAATGAGACTGACCTGCTCAACATCCTGCTGTGTCCTAAGCCTGATACTGCCAGATTCCACGGCATAGAATGCGTGAAAGGTGCTTGTAAGAAATGCTGCAATTTCAAGAAAACCCTGTTTTCTTATTTCAACTTTTCTCAAGCTGAATTGAGCAACCCTGTAGTCTGGAGTTCCTGGAGGAAAACTGAATGCAATGGGAAAACGAAACGCATGCTGATTAGCAAAACAGCCACCCTGGGTGATCTGATGAAGGAACTTGTAGAGGACGTCCTTTCACCCATCAAGAACAATACCTTTATTCAGCACTTGTTCACTGCGCATTGGCAATATTTCCAGTTTGCCTGCCTTAGAGACAGCCTGCCAAAGGGCTGGATCTTGCAAGTCATGGATTTTGCCAAGAACCGATCAACATTCTATGAAAACGAAATAAAAGGAGCATTCTATTCCCCATCACAGATTACTATGCATCCAGTGGTAACCTTCTACAACAGTGCTGCAGGTACTGTGCGACATTCAGTTATCGTTTTCTCAGACGATAATCAGCATGACTATCATGCTGTGGACCATTTCACAAAGGAAGTTGACCAGTTGCTCAGGGAACACATGGAATTCCAGTCAGTTGTTGTCAAGTCAATCTTTAGTGATGGCTGCGCTGCACAATACAAGAGCTCTGGACCACTCTGTGATGTCTCTCTCAAAGGTCACAAGATTGTACGAAACTACTTCGGATCAGAACATGGTAAAGCTGACGGCGACGGCGAAATAGGGCTGGTAAACAGGGCACTTGATCGGGCTATATGTGGTGTGGGGACGGTGATTAGCAGCGCATATGATGCATACAGGTGGTGCACTGAACATTTCCAGCTCAACAACACATTGTCGAAACGGAGTTTCATCTACGTTCCAAAAGGGGTCATACCACGCTCGAGAAGTGTCACTGACGTCAAGACCATTCCACAAACCAGAAAGATCCACCAAGTAAGGAACAATGTTGGCCGGCCATTCATACTTCACACAAGGGAGCTGTCCTGTTTCTGCTGTAATTGCAATACAAGTGTTGAGCTTGGGTCCTCTGCCAAGACAGCAAAATGTACAAACAAGACTGTAGTTGGCTGTTACCAGGAGAAGAAGTTGCAGTTGAAGAAGCCTACAGCTCTGGTGGATGAAGAAGAAGATGAAGAGGAACTTCAAGATATTATTGATGGGTAAGTAGTGTCACAATACACTTTCATTTAAAATGAAATTCTATAGTACTCTATTTTATTGAGACTGTTTTTTTTTAATAATTTCGGTTTTCGTTTAATTGGTTGGATGCGCTATGGCGGGTGTGGCGCGTCAGCAGGGTAAGCTTACTCTTCCTGGACACCTGTTACCACTGTTTATCATGTATTTGATGGACAGTCCATTTGCTGTCACGATTTTGCCGATAACGTTTTTTTAGGATTTCGAATTTTGTCTAACGGTTTGGAACGTTCGTACTTGGTTTTATTTATTCTAAACATGTACACATTCACAGTCATATTGTTGTTTATTATTACCCTAAATCTTTCAGTTTGCTGAATGGTGAGTTGCTGAATGATGATGGAAAGTACGATGAGGAGTCCGAGGGCGAGGGGAATGGAGAGTATTCCAATGAGTCAGAGGTGGTGGAGAATAGAGAGACCGCAGAGTCCGAGGTTGAGGATGATGGGCAGTTCAAAGATGAGTCCGACTCTCACAGTGAGGTCAATGAAATTGAAATTTCTGACTCAGGCAAGTTGGCCAATTTGCACCATCATGACCTTCATTGAGTGTTGAAATGTTATCACTTCAACACACAGCCATAAATTTACAAGTAAAGTTGTCTAGTTCACTTTGTAATTGATCTTGTGTCTTTTTACATTGTTTCTTCTCCCAACAGCCAATTATACAGCTCTTGTTCCTACATTCTTTATGTTCTTTTCTATAATCATTGATTTTACTTACCATCGTCTGATCATTGATTTTACTTACCATTGATTTTACTTACCATTTATAGATCATTGATTTTACTTACCATCTGCTGATTATTTTGTATACTTACCATTGTTTTTACTTACCGTTTGCGGATCGTTGTTTTTTAGTTATACCTTTTTATATTTCCTCATAGTTTTTTATAAAGATGCTCTTGGCGCAAAATGGCCTAGTTTACTGTGTGCCGACGTGCCATAAAACACTATTCTTTCTTTCTTTCAGTATCTGCCATAGATGTAGCCCTGATTACGCCTACACCAATAGCAGACTATTTCGCCGACCAAATACAGATGGTGGATAGAAGAACATTTTTCTCCAACCTGCAGCAACATCTAGGAACACTGGACTATGAAAACCTTCAGGACCTTGCTCCCCAACTGGTCGACATGATTGAAGCAAAGTATCCACTTCGTCCCCTTCTACCCAACTGCGACAGCTGTTCCATTGACAAGCCTTCGATCTCCCTCTACAATGGGCCGAGCACCCATGTGCCTGTCGAGATATATGGGGATGGCAACTGTTTGCCACGGAGTGCCAGCATGTTGATCTTTGGTAATCAACTGAGACATGTTGAGATACGTATCAGGATAGCTCTGGAAATGGTGTCATTTGAAAGCGTCTACTTGGATAACGAATTCCTACGCCATGGGCTTACTGACACTAGCATCGACATCCTAAAGTGGTACTCAGTTCTGTCACCATTCGTAAAGGAGACCAATGTTCCACTGCAACTCTTTCGAAAAGAGGCCAAGGACTGTATCGCCAATGGCAAATATATGGGTCCATGGAATATGCATGCCCTAGCCTCTGTCATGAAGACAAGGATTGTCTCTGTCTATCCGACTTTAGGAGGCCCCAAGATGGTTGCACTGCTAAGCAGAAGCGTTTATCCAAGAAATGATCCAACTGATGTTCAAAACTGTGCCTACATCATGTTCACCAATGTTCATGGTGATGCGAACAAGAGCTTGTGGCATCCAAACCATTTCGTGGCATGCCTTCCAATTGGGAAGGAAGCACCTGTCCTGATCAATCAAAAAACTGTGTAAGTGGATCTTCTTGGCTTGGTTTTCTTGTTGAACCTTATGTCCCCACTTGGGACTCCTAGTATGTGAGGTGCATGACAATTTCAATCAGGTATACCTGATTGAAATTGTCATGCACCTCACATACAATGAAATGGTTTATCACTGTCACTTTATGATCTTTAATCCCCTCTTTGATGTATACGATGGTGTTGTATGTAACTTGCCTAACTTAAGGTCTTACTAAGATAATATACGGGTCCTTCTGAGCTAAACTGCACCACCTATAGGAAAATTTTATTTTTTACACTGTATCAGTAATAAGTGGGCTAGAATAAGAAAACAAGTTTTGCCAGTTAAAGAGAACATGTAACAGATAGAATAAACAATTTCGGGTAGGCATGTTTAATCAAAGAAGATAAAATTAAATAAAACAAAAAAAAAAACCTACATTTTTTCGGACGTTTTTTGTGACTTAAGAATAATTATTATTATCATCAACAATATGCTGTAACAAATTAACAATGTGAACTTTCTGTCCTGGAAAAACGTAAAATTAATGTGCAATATTTTTCTAAACAAAAACACAAAAAGTCATCTAGTAAATATTTTTTAATAGAAAAAATATACATGTTAAAGGGAGAATTGTACAACGAAGCTCATTGTGTTCATGCAAATACCACAACAGTCTCAAAAGTGTGCATTACATTTTCTAAATAAATGAAATTGTGACCATGTTATTTCATTGCTGAATAATTTTTTTGAAAACAGAACATCAGAAAAAACATTACCAGCGGTAAGCAAGTTGCTGTTGAAATTTATGTTTACTGTTATTTATTCAGTTATTAAATGTATTGATACTTTTACAAAAGTTGCTGTTGAAATTTATGTTTACTGTTATTTATTCAGTTATTAAATACAGCTGAACTCTGCCATTTCGAATGTTAATTGAATTTGAAGCTATTAGAGTTAAATATTTGGTCCCAAATTAAAGACTTCATGTTTTAACTAAAATTCAGATTGTTGATACCTATTTCATATATATATTTCAAAGTTTTTATTTTTGGGGGGTGGGGAGGGGGTGTTCCAGTCCAGAATTAAAGTTTTATTCATAAAATCGCATTCCCAGTGGCTTCGAAATAGCGTTGTTCAGCTGTATAGTTTTACCTTTGTTCCATTCATTTTGAAAATGTTATATAATACTTCATCTGTTCCTATTTCAAACCATGTTGCAAATACTTCTTCTTTAAGTTAGTACTACTCATGCTATTGTTAAATTTATCTAAATACTTGATCATAATTGGAAATGCTCTTAAATAAGTTTGTTACTTTCACAAAGGTGAAAAGTTATAATCTATAGTGAGTGCACTATTAGAATTTTCAGAAATGTTCAATCTTGCAGTCAGACAATTTTAAAAAAGGCTTTTAAAAAAAAGTGAAAAAACTTTCAGTTCTGCTTTTAATAATAATATACATGTAAATTGATAATTAGAAAAGCATTGTGGCAAATGATAAAAATTGCTTTTGTCAAGCAATTTCTCCTTTTGCCACAATGTTTTTTTTAAAGTTGTCTGCTGCAAGACGCAAAAATGTTGCGTTACGGGGTAATGAGTAAAGATTGTTAAAAAGCTTTATGAGCAGACTGATCAAACTGGGCCTGCTATTGTCATTTTGTTGGGTGCATTCTGTGCTTCCAAGGGATCTTCTTCAGATTTGTTCACTTTTTTGCAGTTGGAAACAAACAACACGAATGACAAAGACGTGGTTGGGTCAGTAATGCAGGAAATGTCGTTCACCATGGGAGAGTACCTGCTATGCCAATACCAGATGAAGAAAAACACTTTGCAGTATGTTGGAGAGGTAGAATATTTGTTGCAATTTCTTAAGCTGTATCTATAGCTCTTTCAAAAACTGATTGATTCAATTATTATAATTCTCAGTTCAGGAAGTTTTAAGTTCACTTTGACTCCCAAATTTTAATGGGTGACATATTGATTTGGTCTGTTGTCTAGCTGTGCATCTGTCTGTCTGATAAACTTGTTTCGCATGCATCTGGACACCTGTTACCACTGTTTATCATGTATTTGATAGACAGTCCATTTACTGTCACGATTTTGCCGATAACGTTTTTTAGGATTTCGAATTTTGTCTAATGGTTTGGAACGTTCGTACTTGGTTTTATTTATTTTTAAATAATAGAGTTACATCACTTCTAGTTTTAAATTGTTTTTTTTTAGGTCACAGCTATTTCTGAAGAATCCCTTCCATGTGTAGAATTTCTGGAGAACACAAAAGATCCTGTCTTGAAAAAAAGGAAGCAGATACCTGAACGAGCTTTAGTGGACCATAAAAACATTATTAAAAAACTTCATGCGCCAGAAACAGTGTTTAGTGGCAGACAAGTTGTGTTGCTTTTTGAAGAACTTTTAAAAAGCTGTTAAAATAGTTCATTATATAAATGTAAACAGCATTTTTATGCACTTAAATGATGACTTTAATGATGAATATGCCTTGTCTCTTAACTCTATACCACCTGCAGACATTTTTTTCTTGAAGTTGACAACTTAAAAAGGCTTTGTAAACACATGAAAAAAAAACACGTGATCTGCACACAACTTTTACCAGGTTCAGTTGTCCGTCGGACAGGGGGGGGGGGGAGGGGGGGGGGGGTCAAGGGAGTATGGATTTTATGTGGACATGATGGGGGGAGGGGTGTTCAAATCACCTAGATTGTTTATATGTAATGCATTTAGTATTTTTCTACACTTTTGTAAGTTGTGCAGTGCAACTTTTTCAGTGTCTGTCAGAAATGATGATAGAAACCGCTTGTTTCTATTGTCATTTTTAATGTCCGTCAGAAATGACAGTAGAAACATAACACTGACTATCAATGCAATGTCGTTTTAGTCCAAGAATATCACAATCTCATCTCTATAACTGTCCATTAGGCCACATGTGATATTTCAATCCTTTGAAATCATAGTGATACCCATAAAACATAAAAAAGGGAGTCGTGTCCGTCAGATTATGTCCGTCAGAATGACGGTAGAAACACGGTCGAAATTCACAACATCTAAAATGCAAATAAAAACAATTCTGCAGGGGGTACTGAAATTATAATAATAGCTGAAGGATCCTGATCCCATCCACTATCAAATAGGCTTATTTAAATATCTCATATCCCGTTTTGGGCAGTTTATGATGATGGGAGTTGACTGGTACCTTTTAGAATAGAATACGCCCATTGTAAATCTGAGTGATAGATCCAATGAATTTAATAGTTCATGGATTATTTCTAGCTCTTTTTCATCTGACTGGATATTGAAGCAGTCGTTTAAAAATCGTTTCCAAAATTCTTCTAGATGTTGTAGTTATCTCTACAGCGATATAAAACATGCTGTTTTCGTTGTTGGTTTACCAATTCTTTTACCCATGAGAGCGTATTTTATAGAATAAAAGTACAGATTTCAACTCTCAGTATTAAATATCCAAAAAACAATGGTATGAATTGAACAACTATATCATTATTAATTGTTTAATCACTGTCTAAATTTTTCCGCCACAGGGGCATCATCAGGACATAACATAACAATATTAACAATAACGATAACGTTATACTAAGCAACGTCGTTATAGCGACGTCATGTATAGTAATCTGGGAAGAAGTTAATTGCTAAAAATCTAAACTATACCTTCCAATACATTGATTACATAACATCCATCAATGATAATGGAAATTTCAACAAATATAAAATTGAAATATATCCCCCAGAACTAATATTCAATAAAGAAAATTCCGGCACTATAAATACATCTGTTCTTGACATTTATATAATTTATATAACTAACAATAAATTTAATGTCGGTATTTTCGACAAAACAGACAAATTTGATTTTGAAGTAGTAAAATACCTCATTTATAGACATATACCAGATACCACACTATATAATAACGATAAAGAACTATTTCTTTCCCGAATAAAATCTCTTTATTTTAAGTGCACTGCCAAAGGCGGTACACCATTACGCATTTTGAAAGAAATTTCGAAACTTCAATTTCTTCACAATACCAAGTTTGACATTTCTTATAAGTATATAACCGACTACATATTGGATAATGATTCAATTTATATTTTATTTTAAATTTTCTGTAGTTACCTAATCCTATCTGGATTATCGCCCTTATTTTATGCATTTATAAATACCCTTACATAGTACGATTTCTTCAACATACCTGCTTTGGATTTCTTGTGTGGGATGTTGCGTATTGTAACATGCTTGAGGGTGAATCTTGCGTTTTGATTGGTTAATCAGACGTCTTGGGTCCTAATAATCTCAGGACATGTCTATTGGACAATAACACCCCTCTAAATGCGAAACAGGAGGTGTTTATCTCCTAATTATATTTTGTGCAATTACCTAAATAACTCCGATTAGTTGCAAAACTGGTAGTTTGTTAACCTTCTGGCGTTATTTTTCTGGATTATCGCCCCTTTTATTGTGGTGTTTTGTCACTTTTTAAAATTTTGACGTCATTGACAACCTACCGTCACAGCCCTGTATAGGGAAAGTTAAGACAACTTATTTACAGGCGCCATTGTGGATCCCAACCACTGATCTATATTATAACTGGATAGCTCATGACCCAATCAACAAATGACGTAGCTTGAAGCCACCGTCCGCCATCTTGCTACACCCAGAAGCACTTATAGTCTCTTATTTCCACTATCAGTATGCGCTTTGTTTACAAGCAAATTCGACGAAAACATTAACAACAGAACATTATATTGTGTCTAAAACATTGTTGGCGTTTTTATATAAAATAAATTCACAAGGGTACAACATTGATTTTATTCTTAAAATAGTTAAAAGTGCGCATTCTCATTATAATATATCGGCTGAAGGCCATAAAATGTTTTGAGGCGAACCATACAGTTTGCCGTCAATCAGATTATAACGCTGAATTTATCAATATCTATATACAACAATTGAAAATAATAAATACTAAATTATAGAGTAAGGCATGGGCTTTACATACTATATCAGTCATTGTTTGGAAAATAAAAAATCATCTGACGAAAAAGAAAATGTAACTGCAAGATGCCACCCCTTGTTTTTTTAATTATAGTTTTGATTTTGGATTTTAAAAATGTTTGGAAATCAGCCAGTTGTATTCGTCCAGAATTTCCTAGTATATTTCAAATATTTATGAATACCAAAATTGTATCATATCCTTTGGTAAAAAAAAAGTACATAATATCTATTGACATATAGGATCCATGATATATTACGGAAGCGTATAGGGGTCACGCAAAATTTTGTAGAAGACCTCAAGATCCTGCGATCCTGTGATACTTTCTCGAGATCTCAACTTAATGTTCTCGAAATCCCCTAATAATTTTCTCGAGAATCTCCCATCCTGTGTTAACGATCTCGAGAATTCGAGTTAACTTTCTCGGGATCTTGCCATCCTATGTAAATTTTCTCGAGATCTCGAGTGTTTTTATGCGTGCGCGTAGATTTAACGTATTCTCAGCGCCCCACAACCAGTCGTTTCGTAGTTTACCCCCCCCCCCCCCATCACTTTCCCCAAAACCTTAATAGCACGATAGAGCCTACAGATTTTAACGGATTTGTTTCAAATTTAGTGTAAAGCATTGATGCCATGATAGGGCGGTCCCTGTCGCTTCTAGCGCACCTTGTCGTTTTGGAGTTGTCCACCTTTTCCGAAAAAATCGTTAACCCAATAGAGGCTACAGTTTTTAACTGATTTTGTTTTTCAAATATGGTGTGAAGCACTAGGACCTCTCGATTTTCAGTACTTAGCAAACTTCTGTTCGAGAGTTACCCTCTTTGTCCGTATTTTTTTTCAAATGTGACGATGAGAGAAAGAACCATATCGATATACAGCATTCTTTGACCTTCTGTTCCGTAATATACCCCCCCCCCCACCCTTCACCTCCCTGGAAGCCTTGTTCACGTCATAGAGGCTTCGCTTTTACAATTTTGTGTGAAGCTTTGGGGTCATTCATATTCAATTACTTAGCGATCTTCCGGAGTTATACTCTCCATTCTTTGAAAACCTCGTTTTTAAATGATTTTCGATATTCAGTGTTCCGCGACAAAGATGACTGACCCCTGTTAATTTTCAGCAATATAAGGTTTTCTGTCCCAAAGATATAACAAGCAGGTGAACACGATAAAGATTGAATTTCTTGATGAATGCTAGATCCTTATTCAATTTATTAAACAACCAAGTTTTCCTTTCGAATAATTTGCTGTTAAGGCATAAATGCTGCGTGGGCGTATCTCCACACTTTGCGTGGCTATCGTTCAAATTCCTTTTTTCCGGTAAACCTTGTGAACGCGTTAGAGCCCAGAGTTTTTCAAGATTTTTTATTTAAAATATGCGCCGAAGCATTTGTACCACAAGACAATAAACTCTATATCTAGCTTTATTCTAAAACAATATATGGTCTGAAAACCATGCAAAAAATGACATTTTCAATTAAACGTCGCCCACACATTAAATTTGAATAATTTAACAAGCATGTCTGTAATTCAAAGCTTCACACATTAAAGCTAACGTGGCAGGGTTTTGAATTTCATATTTGGTGTGAAGTATTGGGGCCATAAGAAGATGAACCCTATCGATTTTAATCATATTTCAAATTTAGTGTAAATCATGGGTACCCTATCGATTGTCCGTTTATTCTTTCATTAGTTAGAAGTTTTCCTTTGTAAAAAATGTTAGAGTACTTTTTTTTTATCAAATTTGGTGCGAAGTATTGGGCGAATGGTGGCTTCACTATCATGGTGGAGATACTATCATGTAAAGTTTTATATAAACCCGGGAAATGCAAAATTTTGTAGAAGGTCTCGAGATCCTGCGATCCTGTGATACTTTCTCGAAATCCCGTGATCACCTGGTAATTTTCTCGAGATCTCAATTTAATGTTCTCGAAATCCCCTGATAATTTTCCTGAGATATTGACATCCTGTGTAAATTTTCTCGAGAATTCGAGTTAATGTTCTCGAGATATTGACATCCTATGTACATTTCTTGAGATCCAGAGTTAATATGAAACCTTATATGATAGTATCTCCACGTTGTGAAGCAACCATTGTCCCAATACTTCGCACCAAATTTGATAAAAAAAAATACTCTAATATTTGTTACAAAGGAAAACTGCTAACTAATGAAAGAATATACGGACAATCGATAGCACACCCATGATTTACATTAAATTTGAAATATGATTAAAATCGATTGGGTTCATCGTCTTATGGCCCCAATACTTCACACCAAATATGAAATTCAAAACCCTACCACGTTAGCTTTAATGTGTAAAGCTTTGAATTACAGACTTGCTTGTTAAATTATTTCAATTTAATGTGTAGGAGACGTTTAATTGAAAATATCATATTTTGCATGGTTTTCGGACCATATTTTGTTTTAGAATAAAGCTAAGCAAAGAGTTTATTGTCTTGTGGCATAAATGCTTTGGAGCAGATTTTAAATAAAAAATCTTGAAAAACCCTGGGCTCTAACGCGTTCACAAGGTTTACCGGAAAATAGGAATAACACCATAACAAAATTTCAGGGAGCGCTGCGAATCAATAAGGTTCATTGTTCTGCCGAAAATAAATAGGGTTCCTCTGCTTGTGATACGAATGATTCAAAAGAAATTTGAACGATAGTCACGCAAAGTGTGGAGATACGCCCATATGCATCAACAGCAGATTATTCGAAAGGAAAACTTGGTTGTTTAATAAATTGTATAAGCATCTAGCATTTATCAAGAAATCTAATCTCTATCGTGTTCGCCTGCTTGTTATCTCTCTGGGACAGAAATCTTATATTGCTGAAAATTAACAGGGGTCATCCTTGTCGCGGAACACTTAATATCGAAAAATCGTTAAAACACAAAATTTGAAACAAAACCGTTAAAAACTGTAGGCTCTATCGTGCTATTAAGGTTTTCGGGAAAGTGTGTGTGTGTGTGTGGGGGGGGGGGGGTTAAACTCCGAAACAACAGGTTGTGGGGCGCTGAGAATACGTTAAAACTACGCGCACACATAAAAATACCCGAGATCTCGAGAAAATTTACACAGGATGGCAAGATCCCGAGAACATTAACTCGAATTCTCGAGATCGTTAACGCAGGATGGGAGATTCTCGAGAAATTTATTAGGGTATTTCGAGAACATTAAATTGAGATCTCGAGAAAGTATCACAGGATAGCAGGATCTCGAGGTCTTCTACAAAATTTTGCATGACCCCTATACGCTTCCGAGTTTTTTTTACTTTATCAACGAGTGTTGATATTTTTTGATATCAAAAAAGACGAGTAGGAGATTTTATTTATCACCCAATCCCTTCTTATATGCACAAATAGATAAATATAATTATTTGCTGTAACACATGACTCATGCTGGCATTACACAATGGCACAATGGTTTCTCTGGGTTATATTCCTGATTGTTTTCAAATTTGAGTGAAATCTGTGTCACTACAGGCCCGGGACGGTACAGCCCACGGATCCATTCACTTTATTTGAATTGTTCGTTTGTTTGTGATTTCTGCGTAGTTTGCCTTGTCCATACATTTGTTTTCGTGTAAATTATGTGTGGTGCAGTCCCCCTGCACTTACTATTAGACACGATTGGTCAATTTTCTTTTGCATTGAGTTTTGCTCCGAACATTTTAATTCATCGAACCTCTTTGGTTTCAAGTAAAATCGTGTCTTCAAAATTCAGTTTATAAACGGGGCTGACTATAAAGCAAACCTTCCCACATTCATGTAAATATTTGCTCACGCGTATCATTCTATTTTCTGGAATTTTGATTTGCGAGCGATGAAGATTAATTCTCCAACTTAGTTGTTGGTCAATATTTCCAATATATCGTTCACCGTATCCAACACACAACATCATGTACACAACATTCTTTCAATGACAATTCATGTTTTACCTAATTGTAAATGTTTTAATTGGGGAGATGGTTGTACCCGTTCCTTCGATTATATCTTGACATAATTTACATCATTGTCGCCACACTGTGAAACACACGGTGCAGTAGAACTAGGTTCTGTGTCCATATCGAATTTAGAAGATGTCAACATCCTTCGGATACTCGGCGGTTGTTTATAACGTTTGGTAATCTATCTAAAATATTAATAAGGACATCTGACAAGTTTTTCATTTGTTGCGATGTTGTCGGTCACTTCTTAGTAAAATCGAAAAGTTATCGAATTAAAGTATCTGTTGTGTCTAGTTAAACCGTAAGTATACTTACTTTACCTTGTAAGTCGTTGAAAACTTTTGTAAGTTCTTCTACTTGTTATATACAAAACTGCGGAAATGCACTGCTGTTTTTATTAGAGGTAACCAGTGTATGTTAATAACAGGCCATTTTCCTACACATGATCATAAACAGTTCATATGGGCGGCTTACCTGACGGCCCCATTTCATTCGCAAAGAAATACACTGTCAAAAGTGAAAATGGACGTTTTTGATTTTTTCTATTAATTATGAGTAATTGCTCCACCAATCCTCAAACATTCAGCAATTCGTCGTGGCATGCTCCTAATCAACCGTCCAATCACGATTTGGGGCAATCTGACCCACTCCTCTTGCAGTGCCACGGCCAATTCTTGCAATGTTGTCGGTTGATGTTGACGTCGACGAACACGTCTCCCGGTCAAAATAAACGTAACACACTAAAGCAAAGATACGCTAAACACTAAATCTTATGCAAGTACCGATAGAAAAGCAAACATGGATCGATAAACCAGCACGCGGCAGTTTTCATTAACCCTTCATTGAAGTGTCAAATTTGACAATGAACCCCTCCCACGTGTATGGCGCTATTGCGTGTTGCATGTGCAGCTCAGTGATAAGTTCTTCATCTGTGAAAATACTCTCAAAGCATATCAAGTGTCCATGACTATTTATCATATCAAAACCTGTATAGGTATTTGCATTTCAATATCCCCTACATTTTTTAAGAATATATATATTATATATATCCAAAAATATTAGCATAAACCGTGTTTATTTCTTTTTTTCAGTGTAATTTTCTATAATAATCTGGGAGTTGTTACTATGCTGTTACAATAATGTTATGTCATACCAGAGGAAAATGACTATGTAAAATATAAAAACTAAAACGAAATAACGTTAATTAAACATCACGGGTTACCGAAATATCAGAATCAAACTTTGATGAGGTTAATATTCTTCTAAGATTTTGAGGTTGTTTTAGACTATTTATATTTTTTGAGTTATTTAGCATGTACATGTATTTTAATTTACGACTATTGTTCTTTAAAATATCCCACCGCCCCTTTACAATGGACAACCCTCTTTCTTGAGAAGGATTAAATGTTGTCACAAGTCTTATATTTTTAGAATCGTTCTCTTTTATTTGGGATTTTCTGAGATCACCAATGTTCAGTTTAGCCCTCTTTGTGTCACTTGTTGAAATAGTGGTAGGAAAAGTATGTGCTTTGTATAGAGTAACGTTTGGGAGTAATACATTACATTTTTGGTTGAACATTTCAAAAATTTGCATTTTTGACTAAATTTGGGCATGTAACCATATGGCAACAATGTGTATTTCACATAATATGTGTTTGTGACAAATGGCCACATTGCTTAATTTGGTACTGAAAAACTTTATTATAAAAAGGCTTTAAATATCAGAGGGAAACTTTATTGAAGTCTTTGACACTAACAATATTCATGAAACACATGACTTGAATACTTTTAACATTCAATTGATTGTATGAAAGTCCACAAAACAGTTGCGTACATTATTCAAGTGTTCGATCCCTGCATTGGCCGAGAAAGTTCATCCAGATTTTCCGGCGTGGTTCCCCCTTGTCAGTGATGCAGGACGGAGGGCCTGACAAGGACAGCTGTCTAGTCCTTCGGATGAGACGAAAAACCGAGGTCCCGTGTATACATTGGAATGCACGTAAAAGATCCCTTGGCAGTTGGAATTCTATATAAGAGTAGGCGATAGTGCCGCTGCCCGGGCAAAATTTCCCTCATAGCACACTGTATGGCGTATGCCCGTCTTCATTAGCCCAGAATAGGAGCAGAACAGTAGTAGGACGTTAAACCCCATTTCATTTCATTTCATTTCGTTCGGAGAGGGGTTCTGTATAAGGTGGCGGCCATATCACCCATATGTTTGTTGTAAGCTTTAATAATATTCGGGGCTTCTACTGGAACCCGTACGTTTATCACCACCATGTCCTACTTCATCATCATTATTATCACCATCATGTTCTACTTCATCATCATTATTATCACCATCGTCATCAGATGAAGTATCCTCATTGGCTGTTTCAGGTTGAAATTCATCCTCGTTCTCACTATCTGTGACATCTTCGTCCACAGATATGTCACCAGAAACAGGCACTACCGCCTTAGCGCGTCTTCCATAAAAGGTGTGAGCAGCAAATGACATGATCCAATTCTGAAAATGTCAAAAACATGTTATTTATTATTTAATACCTTATAAAACTGTATAGTACTTTACAGTACTTTGTTGCACAATGTTACCAAATGTTACAGTCTATACATAACTATAAGTTACACTGTTGCCATATGGCTACACATAAATAATTCTGTCCAGTGCACAAAATACATAGGCCACACATTAGAATGCTGTATACGTTATTGAAGCAGGTAAAATAAACTTATTTATGGAAGTATTACTCACCTTGAAATCAGAAGGACTGGCAGCAAAACAGACGAGACAATTTCGGTAAAAACTATGACGCGAAGATGGCCTGGCATTAGGCTTACCACGATGTATTAAAATCAGCCTGGAGAGGAAGATATCAGTGCGCATGCAGAGTGTCTTGTGGCTACATTGTACGTATTTGGTTACAAAATTCATCAACAAAATATTTTGTTGGTGGGCGGGTTGATAAGTTGTAGGAGCCATATGGCTACAAAATGACAAAAAGGGTTAGAGGCGTTTTCTATACCAATATTTATCAAGTTTAAAGGATAATGTTTTTTGTAAGGAATTCCCTTAGCTCTTTCAGGTGTTTTGATTTATCTTCTTCCGAAGATACTATTGTAGATATCCGTCTTGCAAGATTATACGGAATATTCCTTTTGGTATGCGCTGGGTGACATGAACGGAAGTCTAAGTATTGATGTGTATCTGTGGTTTTATAAAATAAGTCGGTTCTTATTTCTCCAGTGGATAAAAGCCTTACTGATACATCTAAAAAGTTGAGACTGGTTGTGCGTTTTTCGATCGTGAAATTTAAACTTTTGTTCATCGAATTAAGCAGGGAATAGGGTTGAATAAGGAGTTGTGGATTATTTGACAATATTATGGAACAGTCATCCAGAAATCTCCTCCATGCTGCTTCAATAAATAATTGTGTTTCACGACCACAATTATGGCCAAATTCAGAATACCACAATTCTTCCAAATAGCCAAGAGTAAGCGTTGCATATGTTGGGCCGACTTTGG
Source organism: Patella vulgata (assembly GCF_932274485.2). NCBI lineage: Eukaryota > Metazoa > Mollusca > Gastropoda > Patellidae > Patella > Patella vulgata. The sequence continues at coordinate 34,286,249 of NC_065882.2, forward strand.
TGCCCATAGCTTCTCCTTTAATTTGATCATAAAATTGCCCAGCAAAATAAAAAATATTATTTGACAGAACAATTTGTAGTGCTTCTATAACAAATGATTTTGGAAATCTTATCGGGCATTCGGTATCCAGCTTATTTATCTAGTAATCTACAGCCAAGATCTTGTTCGATGTTACTGTATAAATTTTCAACATCAAAACTGGCTAAAATGCTGTTAGCGTCTACAGATTCTGGTAGTTTGCACAAACAGTCTATGTCATCTCGTAAAAAGCTTTTCACGTATGTACAAAAAGGTTTTAGTATAATAATACCTACAAAGTTGCTCAATCTTTGTGTACTACTATTAGCCCCCCCCCCTACTACGGGTCTCAACTTTAAATCAGCTGGGTCTAAAACGGTTATGATAGGTTTGTTTTGCGTAGATACAGCTTTCTGGATAAGGGTACTTTTATGCCCTTTGGGCAGACCATAGAAATTTGCATGTTGGGGATCATAATTTGTGAGGTAACTTGTTTCTTTTGACAATAATAGAGCTTTGTTTGCTATCGTGAAATCTATTACCTTTCTCTTAACTTTTCGTTCTATAATGTCGGTAGTAAGTTTGTAATATTCTTCATTATTAAGAATTTCACAAATCTATGACTGGTCATCACTGTTCAGACCAGCACCTGCAGCCAGCAATGGGATTCCCAGATTTTAGTTTCTGTTTAGGGTCGGTATCATATAATAAGTAGGCCTAGAGTTCAGACCAGTACGAGCAGCCAGCAATGGGATTCCCAATGTATGCCCCCCCCCCCCCTCGACAAAATCCTGGATCCGGGCCTGATTGATATGTAGTCTTTGGGGTGAGAAGTACCTCTTCTTATTTGTTTGAACACGCCTCAAATTTCCCGGAACGTTTGACAATTGGTTGTTTTTTGTAGGTTTCTTTTCCAGAGGGTTAATGTTGGCTGTAGCTTCTGCGTAGCTTTTCTTGGTGTCGTTTACCTTATTGAAAAAGCTACTACCATGAATGTCTTCATACGTCATTTACCACTCCTTTTTTGTTTCCCACGTTTTCAGATTGGCATCGTCATGCGTATTTTCACTTAACCATATCTGTTGTAGATACTCTCGAACTTCCGCAATATATATCCAATGATCTAACTCTAATTTAAAAATATAAGTAAAATTGAAGTATTAACACGTTGAATAAAGAAATAAAGACATGTTTATGGCTGACGTTTTCATATTTGAGAAATATAGCACTAATTTTATTTTTGTTCATTTTAGTGGTCCGTCTCCAAGATATAACCCATTCCAGAATAACTGTAAGTGTATTTTTTGCACATATATGTATTGTTCATAATGCATCGGTTATCAATTCATGTGTATGCATGCATAGTTATAATATTTCAAGTTTACGAATATATGGTTCCTGGTTTATTTACAGCTGGATTCATGGAGATAAAATCGGTTCTACAAATGTCAATGGTGAGTTTAAAGAGCATATTTGCAAATAATCAACTTTGTCGTCTGTTTAAAGGACAAGGTGAAAATCCATATTTCCTTGACTTCTTTTATGGAATAGGTTATAGAGATTTCAAATATAATTTTGAGAATATATTTTTTTTTCATACTTGACGTGTGACATCTACCTGTCTACATCGGGTGTGACGCTTATATCTCATATATCCCATATCATTTACTCTTTAAAATTATAATAATCATTCTATATATTCTTCCCACATGGGCGAGGTTAGTGTTGGGGATACCGAATGGCGTTTATTGTTGAGAGTGAAACCTAAAGCACAGGAGGCGAACCTTCCTTATATAGCACAACTATAATGACAGCTTATGAAAACGTTACATGCGATGTGCTGCAATATCGGTAAACTTTCTTTACAGTAAAATATGAACATAATTTCTTGGGATAGAAAGGTGTGCTTTTTCTTCTCCTTTTATTTAAGCCCCCCCCCCCCCCCCAAACACACATACATACACGCACCCACGCACATCTCAATGCACGCACAATCAAAAAGGAAACGTGTATGCCTTTGAAAGGATATATACACAGAGAAAGAAGTATCGCAACATCCGAATGTTTGTACGTAAAGAAATATATCCGAAATACATACACCAGTCAAAGCTGCCAATGCGGGACAAAGAAAGCATAAACCCCAGCCATTACATCGAGGAAAGCTGCCAATGTGGCACGTAACAGACTTACGGCACAAAGAAAGCATAAACCCCAGGAAAGCTTTAAAATCGCTGTGTTTACTGTCTGTATTTCGCAATGGAACTTCGACAAGTCACTGCGGCGAAAAGATGGCAAGTTATGACACAAGGAATGCTCTGGTGACAGATTAGATGACAGTTGGGTCACCTTCCCAATACCATTAGTCGATTATTGCCAAAATATGCACAGCCTAATGACGTAGAGGGTCATCAACGTTCGGGCCATACTATATACCGGAAAACACCGGAAAACAACCGGAACACAACGGAAAACAACCGGAAAACACCATTTTATACTGAATACCGGAAAACACCGGAAAAACACTAAATACCGGAAAACATCCTAAATACCGGAAAACACCCTAAATAGGTAAACCGGAGCCTCCATCATTGACCATATTTTATTTTAATTTTAGTTTTCAGTAAATTTCAGTAGATTTCAGTGTTTCAGTATTTCAGTAGATTAAACACTGCCCTCGGAGGGCCCCATTATATGCTGGTTGCGCCGGTCTCCTGATTCTTACCAGTAACGCTGGAATCAGGGTGGTACGAATTAGTGGAAGGCGCGACTAGGCCAACTCCTCCTTAGGTAACAAAAAAATCGCATCATAAAACAGCAAATATCATCAAAAGCGAGTTAATAAATCTCTGAATAGTTCGAGTTGAAGTTCCAGGTTTAACCGCTATGTGTTCTAATCACCAAACGAATGGATGCCACGCAATTCTTGGACAGGCTGTAATCTGAAAAGTGTCTATCCTTTCCAAGAGCTTTCCATCTCGTTGGAAGGGCTAAAAATTTACTTGTTTCTGAGCTTACTTTCATTCCAGGATCAAATATAATCACTTGAATCATAATAATATTCAACATATTACATCATATTCCGAGGGCCGCACACAGGATTTTTTTCTGGTTTACTTTTCGAGCTTTTTCCCCCAACTTGTTGACCAGTTTTCCTTGAGAAAACCCCAACTTTCGCCCAATTGTCCATGAGAAAAGTACATATTCTATCTTTCTACATTGACGGGAAGTGGTAAGCTGGACGTCTGTAAAAACGGTTGATCGATAAATTTTCAAGGAAGCAATTGTTGTTTTAGTTTGTGAAATAGAGGACTCTAGCCGATGAGGCTACTTTCTCCCAGAGAACCTCAGGCAACCAATTTGTTTTATGTACTACTATCGTAATAAAACATTACTATGTTAACCACTTCCTGGTGGCTGAAGACTTACACCGAATGCGTATTCGGAAAAAAATATCCCCGAGAAAATGTTTTTTCCGACAATCGATATTCGAGATGTCTTCTGTTGCACAAATTATACTGCACTGTGTAAGAACTTGCATCCTTTGATCTGAAGATTGTAGATGGAAAAGTATCATTTGCACTATTTCAAAGTAAACCTGCATTTTCGTATATCATCCCGTAATTTGTGATTAATGACAATGACTGTAGAAATAATATGGCTTGAGGAACGAGAGATCTATGTTCGTCACGTGACTGGACAATTCCTCCCCCCCCCCCGTCCCACTCTGACGATGATCCCTTCCGGAGCGGCGCGGCGCGGCGCGCTCTCTATAAAAATCTCGGGCACAGTTTACTCTTCTAAAATATTCTTTGAATGGCATTTAGTAATTGGAACATAATCAAAAACACACTTTTATGGATAACATAATAATTGTTATCCATAAAAGTGTGTTTTTGATTACTTTTCTAAGTTTTCCGGTCGCTATTTAGTAACCCGGAGTTTGATCCTCGTGTGTGGTTTTGGACCAGGTGAGCGCTGATGAAATAAGTTCATTAACATAAAAGCGAGCGATCGCCTACGGTCAAAGAAAAATTTCTTTTCAGATTTTTTTAAACAATATCTTCTCCAAAATTTCTCTCAAAAAAAAATTCTAAATTTTTTTTACCAGTATTTTTCTCTGTAAAATTATTTTCTACGGAATGTTTTTTTGTAAAACCAATTTTTCGGAAAAATTCGAATTTTTGTTTGTAAAACCAATTTTTCGGAAAAATTCGCCTTTTTTTTGTGACAGAAAATTTTTTTCGTCAAAAAAATTTTGGAAAAAGAAAAATTGAATTTTTTTTTTTGGGGGGGGAGGGGGGCTATTTGTAAAACGAACATCGTAATGACCTTGACCTTCCATCATTGGCGCTCACTTGGTCCAAAACCGCACACAGAGGACCAGGCTCCGGGTTACCTATTAAGGGTGTTTTCCGGTATTTAGTGTGTTTTCCAGTATTTAGTGTTTTCCAGTGTTTTCCGGTATTCAGTATAAAATGGTGTTTTCCGGTTGTTTTCCGGTGTTTTCCTGTGTTTTCCGGTATATATCATTGCCATCAACGTTCTGGTAGGCCTCGCAGTAGGCTACGCTCCAAGCACTATATTGAAAAGTAAATGGTTACCTCACCACCCCCTATTATACACCGTGCACTACACTAGGAATGGAATAGACAATCGGTATTCAAGATGGCATATCTATGTCATATTTTAGATGGCATATTTTAGGTATCACGTTGACAATTAGTAGGAATAAAAAACACATCAATGCTTTCAATACGCCTTCCGTGAAATTGCGACAATTAGTAAGAATAAAAAATACATCAATGCCTTCAAAATCCCTTCCGTGAAATTTCCTAGGCGTTCCGATTTTACCCGAACATAAATAATTTTCTCCATTTTTTTTAAAGGCTCAATACCACTCTTGTTGTAACTGAATAATATGTCCCAATCTTTATTCTGGTCAACAAATTGTACTATTTTACAATATTCCAATTAATTGATGATACAAATTTCATCTTAACACACCTAATTTAAAAAATTGGAAAAATTCAACTTAATGATTTGAAAAGCCTGACGTAAAGCTTTTCAAATGTGACTTAGATTTAAAAATATTTTTGAACCCTCTGGACAAGTAAAATAGGATTTAATGGATAATTTACACAACATGTAGGACACTAACATATCTAGTACTTTGAATAAGGCTATTTTTTATTTTCTGGGGCTGTCAAGCCAGCAAGAGTGTTATTGCCCCTTTTAAAAAAAAGATTCAAAATAACATATGGTGGGTTAGTCCGAGACATTCTTTTTCATTTTTAGCGACCTTGTCCATTAACATTTTCAATGGTTTGACGGCCATATTTGAATTTACAAATCGATATTCATCCGCCATCTTTTAGGGCGTTGGGTACTCTAAAATGTACATTTTATAGTTAGCACTGCAAGTTTTGTTCATAAGGTATGACATCTTTGGGGGTTATTTTGGGTGATAAACTACATATTAATCATATCAATTTTATTTACCAACTATGATCCAAACTTTGCATGGATTCTGTCTGCGTGGATTTTCATCAAATTTGGCATAAACAATGCTAAATTCGGATGGGACGATTTATCCAATACTACAATATCACCCCAATACTACGCCAATACCACCACGTGCTACCCAATACTACAACATAATGATGTAAAATATGCATATTACGTCAAATTTTTCAAAAATAGTGAGTTATATCAAGGAAAAGTTACTTCAAATGTGATTACCGATGTCTAGCTGTTCCATTTGCCTTCCTATATCAACCCAAACTAGCAAATAATAACCCAATACTACCAAACACTTATCAAATACTACACAATAGTATCAATTAACAACCTAATATCTTTAAATAACACTACATTTGTATAATTACTGCAACGAATATTCGATAATTTGCAAAAAAAACCCAAAAAAACATTGCTGCTCAAACTAATCAAATTGTTGGGCTTTGCAGTTGATTTCCAAGACGATGAAGTTAAAATAAGGAAAAAAGTATATTTTTGTGTATGTCTTCAAATATTATATATCATTAAATCAACTACTGTCTCCATGCGTATCGTCAGGCGGTGCCATAACAAAATGTTGTTACAGATGTCCCGCGATACCCTTTCTTTATTATATATTATTACATTTTAAAAGCATAATTTTATCGATGCATATATATAAATTAGTAGATATTTCTGCACTAACATTGCTTTCTGTGGTATATTGCCTTAATAAATTGTCACCTCCTTCATCCAAACAGAATTTCTTAGGTGATATTGTACGGGATAAATGTTTCTCACTATAAAATAGACCATTTAGTTGTAAGCTACCTGGGTTGGTTTTTTTATATACATTTCACCGATTTGGTTACTTAGGCTATTTTTTTTCCGTTCAATATGCTTACATTCATATTTCATGAGGCATATAGCAGATATATTCCTCCGTATTGTTAGTTTTCATTTTTAAATGAAGTCTGCATCACCACAGGCTTGAGACTGTACTGTGCAGTGGATTTCTTTTGTGTAATAGTGTGTGGTGCAGTCCCCCTGCACTTACTATATGTGAATAAGTACTTTACTTTAAACATATTTTATTGCAAATAATTTACAAAGGGATTAGGACAATTTATAAAAATTATGAACCTTCTCCCAGGGAATAGAATAATATAATATTATATAATATATTATGGCAGAACAAACATTTAACATACACTAAATACAGCTATATACAATATGTACACGTATTTATAATTATCTATCATCTATTTATTGTTTTGATATATAAAAGAAAAATTAGATCATTACCATTTTACTAAATTAAGCATCTAATATAAACTATAATCATAAATATGTGTTTATCTAAATAAAGTGATAAATATGAGTGTGTGATTGTGGGGATGTACATTAATCAATAAAGAATTAAAACCAAGTTTATAATTTACTATTAAAACGTTTTGTTCTGGAAATATAACGTTGAACGGCAAGAAATATTTTTTCTTGTTTAAAATGTTGGGTAAAACGGGGCTCCCATTTAGTAAGATATTTAATAATTCGTCAGAGGGAAGACTATTAAGATAATCAATATTGGACATAAGCATTTCTCTTTGAGCGGTATAAATAGGACATTTAAAAAAGTAATGGTATATATTTTCCACTGACATTTTACAAGAACATAGAGGAGTGTCAATAATGTTGGGTTGAAATAGGTCATTATTAAGGCTACTAGATGAATGACGGGGTCGGTTATGAAGAATTGTTAGTTTACATATACCAGTGTTTCCATAATGTGTTCTAGGAAATTTAATTGAAATAGACTTTTTGAAATTGATATATGAATTTGCATTCTTTTTATAAGTTAATAGTCTATTATATTCAGAAATAGTTTTAGGAAAAAAGGATTGTTTTTTAAGACTTAAACTACAAAAAGGAATCGGTATATTATCTTGCTTTCTTAGATTATATGGTATATTATTGATAGGAGGAACTAAATCCGATAAGTATGAGGGACAATGGCCATTTATTATTTTCCAGAGTAAACAAAGTCTGCGGATTTTTCTGCGATCTGATAGTTTGGGCCACCCAGTTTCGAAATATAAAGCTGACCTCGGTGTGTAAATTGTGCATCCTGTGACAATTCGTGCTGCTTTAAGTTGAAATAATTCTAATTTATAAATATTGAAATTTGCGCAGGAATCCCAAATTTCAGATGCATATTCTAAAATAGGTCTAATAAAGCATTTATACAACTTATTTAAGGAGGATTATGATAAAATATATTTTACTTTTCTTAAATGAAATAATTTTAAAGAGGCTTGTTTTAGCATATTATCGATTTGAAAATTCCACTTTGCATCACTTTGATAAAGTACCCCTAAATGTTTATGATAATATGAATTAACTAGAAAGGTTTTATGAAATTTAATAAAATTATAAAAATTATGAACCTTCTCCCAGGGAATAGAATAATATAATATTATATAATATATTATGGCAGAACAAACATTTAACATACACTAAATACAGCTATATACAATATGTACACGTATTTATAATTATCTATCATCTATTTATTGTTTTGATATATAAAAGAAAAATTAGATCATTACCATTTTACTAAATTAAGCATCTAATATAAACTATAATCATAAATATGTGTTTATCTAAATAAAGTGATAAATATGAGTGTGTGATTGTGGGGATGTACATTAATCAATAAAGAATTAAAACCAAGTTTATAATTTACTATTAAAACGTTTTGTTCTGGAAATATAACGTTGAACGGCAAGAAATATTTTTTCTTGTTTAAAATGTTGGGTAAAACGGGGCTCCCATTTAGTAAGATATTTAATAATTCGTCAGAGGGAAGACTATTAAGATAATCAATATTGGACATAAGCATTTCTCTTTGAGCGGTATAAATAGGACATTTAAAAAAGTAATGGTATATATTTTCCACTGACATTTTACAAGAACATAGAGGAGTGTCAATAATGTTGGGTTGAAATAGATCATTATTAAGGCTACTAGATGAATGACGGGGTCGGTTATGAAGAATTGTTAGTTTACATATACCAGTGTTTCCATAATGTGTTCTAGGAAATTTAATTGAAATAGACTTTTTGAAATTGATATATGAATTTGCATTCTTTTTATAAGTTAATAGTCTATTATATTCAGAAATAGTTTTAGGAAAAAAGGATTGTTTTTTAAGACTTAAACTACAAAAAGGAATCGGTATATTATCTTGCTTTCTTAGATTATATGGTATATTATTGATAGGAGGAACTAAATCCGATAAGTATGAGGGACAATGGCCATTTATTATTTTCCAGAGTAAACAAAGTCTGCGGATTTTTCTGCGATCTGATAGTTTGGGCCACCCAGTTTCGAAATATAAAGCTGACCTCGGTGTGTAAATTGTGCATCCTGTGACAATTCGTGCTGCTTTAAGTTGAAATAATTCTAATTTATAAATATTGAAATTTGCGCAGGAATCCCAAATTTCAGATGCATATTCTAAAATAGGTCTAATAAAGCATTTATACAACTTATTTAAGGAGGATTATGATAAAATATATTTTACTTTTCTTAAATGAAATAATTTTAAAGAGGCTTGTTTTAGCATATTATCGATTTGAAAATTCCACTTTGCATCACTTTGATAAAGTACCCCTAAATGTTTATGATAATATGAATTAACTAGAAAGGTTTTATGAAATTTAATATGTAACGGATAGCAGATGCTTTTGTTTGTAAATATAAGTAAGGATGTTTTATTAGGATTAAAATTAATCAACCATTTCTTTGACCATGTATACAACATATCTAGATCTAAATTTAAGTTTTTTTCAATGTTGTTGATAGATATATCAGTTGAAATTAGAGATGTGTCGTCTGCAAATAATCTAGACGTTCTTATTAGACCTTCATATATACTATTCAAAAAAAGTAGGGGATATTTGATTTTGGGGGCATACTACTAAAATATGCAAATGACTACGAAAAAAGTCACTATAGAACCTAACAGAAGAAACATTTCCAGTTACATGTGACGCCCAAACGCACCAATAGCTACCGCATGGAATGCAGGTGATGCTTGGGATCATCATGGGGGTCCAACCCAAGATTTGCACGACTCTGACTTTGAATGTTACAGTCATTGTGGCATTGAATTCCAGGGTGGAAACATCAGTTTAATTGTTTTAGTGACCAGAAAACAAATTTTGATATGCGTCGGCTTACCCAAAATGAAAGGTTACGTGCCCTTGGCATGCTACAGATCGGCACAACACAGGCGGTTGTGGCGCGGACGATGAATGTTTCTCAGTCTGTCATAAGCAGGCTATGGTCCAGATACCGTGATACACAATCTGTACAGGACAGACCACGCTCAGGTCGACCAAGGGCGACAACTCAAGCCCAGGATCGATTTATCCGTACCTTGGCCTTGAGAAATCGTGTCATCACAGCAAATCAGATCAGCGCTCGTCTTCAAACAGACACTGGTGTGAGAGTGAGTGGCCAGGCGATTCGGAATCGACTGCATAGGGGTCACCTTCGCGCCCGACGTCCTCGCGTGATCCCTTGTTTGAGAGATCATCACATTCAGGCAAGACGTCGTTGGTGTAGGGATCGTCAACACTGGGATAATCGACGCTGGAGCAATGTGATGTTTTCAGATGAGTCAAGGTTCACTGTTGATTTTTTGGACAGACGTAGGAGGGTGTGGCGTCGTCGAAACGAGCGCTTCCAAGACGTTAACGTCATCAGACATGATCGATTTGGGGGTGGTTCTGTTATGGTGTGGGGAGGCATCACTGTTGCTGGAAGAACGGCTTTACATGTTGTTGCAGGGCATGTTACAGGCCAGTACTACCGGGACAACATCTTGGCAGTCCATGTTGTGCCGTTCGCACGACGTCATGGCCGCCGTTTCATCTTCCAGGATGACAACGCAAGATGTCACAGGGCCAGGATCGTTACAGGTTACCTCCAACAACAGAACATCACCACATTACCTTGGCCAGCACTGAGTCCCGACCTCTCCCCCATCGAGCATGTCTGGGACATGCTTGGACAGAGGTTACGTCAACGTCAACAACGTCCTGCCAATGTTCAAGAACTTGCTGCTGCGTTGCAACAGGAATGGGACAATCTGGACCAAAATGACCGTAGACGTCTCATTAGGAGTATGCCACGTCGGATCAATGCTTGTTTGGCAAACAGAGGAGGATTTACCCGTTACTGACTTGGTTGTGATGCTGTGGTAACTTTGCTGTTTGACCCCGGGTATCATTTTACCCTTATAATGGTCAGTCTGTGCCTTACTTAGTCTAACGATCATTTGGAATAAATCGATGAATGTGAACTTCATTTCATTTTGTCATTTGTTTCTTCGTCAGTTTCATTAGGTGACTTTAATAACACTTAAAAATCAAATATCCCCTACTTTTTTTGAATAGTATAGTATGTCATTTATATAGATAAGAAAAGGTAGCGGACCAAGTACAGAACCTTGTGGGACCCCGGCATTGGGAAATATAATACACGATTGACAGTTTTCAAGTATGACTTGTTGTTTTCTATTTGTTATGTAATTGGAAACTGGCTCAAGTAAGTAATTCACCTTTAATTCCATACGAAGTAAACCGTTATGTGAGTCTTTGTCAAAGGCTTTCGAAATATCACAAAATATTATTGCTGTAATTTGTTTGTTATCTAACACAGTACATATATGATTATACATCTCAATAAGTTGGTGTGATATGGAAAAGCCGGGTAGAAATCCTGATTAAAATTTATATATTAAATTATTATTTAATAAAAAAGTCTAAAATATGTTGATAGATAATTCGTTCGAAAAGTTTTGAAATACTGTTAAGCAGAGAATTGGCCTATAATTTTTTAATTATGTTCGGTTACCTTTTTTGTGCAAAGGAATCACTTGAGCTAATTTCCAATTTCAAATTAAATATCTTACTAAGTGGGAGACATATACTTTGGCAGGTTGATTTTAAAAATAGATTATTAATATTACCAGGTCCATTTGCTCTCGAAATGTTCAACTTTTTAATAAGTGATTTTATTATGTTAGTGGTTATATTGATTGGCGGACATGTATTATTACATCGAGGCGGAAATACGGGAAGTTGTACCATATCATTTATAGTAGAAATAGAACTAAAATAAGTATTAAGTATATCTGATTTATCTTTAGAATCTGTAATACTAACATTTGATGGGGACTGAAGAGATGGTATATTACTTCGTGAGATTGTTTGATAAAACTTTTGAGGGTAATCCAATAGTCTCGCTGAGAGTTTGTCTTTAATTTTTTATATATTTCCATTAATTGAGTTGTAATATTCTTTTTTTGCATAGTGTTTCATGTTATTAACTTTATTTCTATGTTTTTTGTAGGCAGATAGATGGTCTGTTCGTTTAGAATTTAATGCTCTTTTCCTAAGCCTATCTCTTATACGTATATGTTTTTTAATCTCGTGGGTAAACCAAGGTTTGTCTTTACTTCTTACAGTAATTATTTTTGAAGGGATATATTGTTCTATCAATTCGTCTAGTTTTGATGTAAATTTGTCTGTTATTTTATCTATAGCATCATCTACATTCCATACATCGTCCCAATCAATATTAGATATATCATGATTCAACTGGCGAAAATTTGCTCGTTTATATAAATATATTTTACGTTGAAAACGTTTATGATGATAGGTATGAATATCAAGATGAATAGAAATAGCAAAGTGATCTGAAATATTGATAGGAACTTCCAGAGTATCTGCCGTGATATAATTAATACAATTAGAGATAATTATAGGATCTAATAATGTACTTGAAATTTCAGTTATCCTGGTAGGTTTTGTAATAGTATTATTAAGATAATGCATAGCACAGAGTGTGTGTACATGTTCACGCGGGTTAAAATAATTGGAATTAAGATCACCTAACAATATGATATTTAAAGATATATCGAAAGCTTTTTCAATTGATTCATCTAATAAGTTCCAGTAATTAACAGGAAATTCAATTGATCTATAAGTAAGGCAAATTAAGATAATATCAGAATTATAGTAAGTTTTGACCAAATGATATCAGAATGAAACTCTAATGAGTATAAACGTTCTCATAAAATGTGATTGTGTATATAAATAATAACCCCATCCCCATGATTAGTCCGATCATTTCTAAAAATTCTCTTGGCATCATCGAATTGTATTTCGCTGTCATTGACGCTATTATCTAGATGTGTTTCTGTGAGACATTATTTGGAAATCCGAAAGAAAACTTTCTAAAAAATCTAATTTGTGCCGCACGCTTCTAATATTAAGTTGACAAATAGACAAATTATCATGATTGTGAATGTTAAATGGACCTGGATTAGGGTGAATACCTTGAGTCAAGAGAAGGTGGTATAATGATAATAAAGCACTAAGCGTAATAAAATATTCTAGAAACTTTGAAATATGAATTTTATAATAATATTTGACGATTTTTAAGCTGTCATATAGCAAATACGTATAAATTTGTTTAACATAATGTAGGATATTTAAATTACACGCAGTGTTTGAGTTTAAAATATAAAGTATGATCCTCACTTTAAATGAGCTAATATTTAATACGAGACAACTATAAAAGGGTATCAAAACACTCATAGAAAAATAATACATGTAGATGATAATTAAAATAACTACAATAGTAACATTTATACATATATACATTAGTATGAACATAAGATAAATACATTTATACAGCGTGAACATTTGTGTAGCTGTAAGGTTATATCAAAGTTTAAAAGTAAACTTTCTAGAATGAATATCAAATCTAGATGATAACAAATAAGTAAATCGATAAACGTCACAATTAACGGCACGTGTCTTATATGGTTTTTGTATTGATTGTTGTGTGTGATACCGTCTTCCTGCATTTACTAGTAACTGTTGAATCATAGCTGGAAATAAGTTAGAAAACTCATCGTTATGAATTTTCAATAAAATACATCCTACCATTTAAAACATTACCAATACTAAAGCTGTAGGTTAAACACAGTTCTGTTAAAAAGGATATGAATTTATTCGATAACCTATATTAACGAAGATTAATCGTTGACTATGGACAAGAATTATCTCTCTGCCAGTATATTTTAGGATGTATTAGGGGAAGTAAAGTTACTTTCGCTTGCGTCGTAAATTTATTTATACATTTAATATGCTATATAATGTACTAAACAGTCAGTCTAAACATGCGCCTTTGTGTAATTTGATAGATTTCGTTAAGAATATAATCTATGGTTAACATTTAGATAAAACCACAACAACTATAACAAATATGAAACAAATATTTACTTTTTGAATAAGTATGTGAACATTACTTTTTAAAAAGCGACTGGTCGGTAATTTGACCAGTAATTGGTTAAATGCCAATATTGGATTTTAAAGGGACAACCTTTGACGGAGGCGACCCAAGCTTTTAAAAAGATGACTTCAAAAGGGATCAAACAACATAGTACGTGTCCTGTCCACATGTTTGTCCTCTGAATTTCGTGTTGATTATTGTGTGTGATGCGGTCCTCCTGCACTTCCTTTATTGGATCTTAGCAAGATATAAGTTTGAATTAAAACAAAGATGTATATTATAACAACATTATGCTAAAATGAATCAAGATTGACTTTTAAAGGCACTTATACCTCATGGTGGCGACGTGGACTTTCAGGAAAATAACTCTAAAAGAGAACCAACAATATAAGACAACATATTATCACAGAATGAAATACAATACTTTATAAATTAATTTTAGCATATAGGTTTGAATTAGTACTTTTTAGGTAAGTTGGACTCTTTTGGTAGTGGTTGTAGCAATGGGACTGAAATAACTGGTTAGATTAGTTGACTGACCTGCTTGACGTGGCGTACTCTCAAAAACAGGGTTCGATATTTTTTTGGGCTCGATTTGGGACTGGTGTAGTCGAGTCATTATAACAAGATTCGTCCATAGCACTTGCCTTTGTTTGGGAGAGATCCGCATTACCCTCAAACTGGATTGATTTGGGTACAGTGTGTGATTTATTCTTGAAACCGGCATATTGTTATCATCGAGGGCTTTTTCAATATTCGTGTGTTGATAAACTTTGATTATCTTTTCATTGACCAATTTTGCGTAAATAACACCTTCTATAGACCAGGTTTGAAATGCGAGGGGTGAGATTAAGGTTTTGTGCAACAGCTGAGAGTTTATACGCGTAAGGTCCTCTCGGATAGTAATGTTGGATCCCTTCAGGTTTCGTCTATTTTTCATAACGTTAAATTTGTCCTTTCGAGAGATGAATTTAACAATTATTCCTCGGCATTTTCCGACTTTAAATGGACCAAGACGATGCGCAATACCAATGTGTTCGGGGGGCATTTGAACACCAATTTTATCAAAAACATCTAATGATTTATTTATTGATTCAGTAAAACTTTCGTGTTGATTGTCAGGTAATCCATATATCCGTACACTCGATCTTCTGGTCCATTGTTCTAGATCATTTACCCTTTGTAGTGATAATGTAGCTACATCTTTGGTATCTTGTAATTCAGTTTCGAGTTGATTATTTTTATATGTAATGATATCCACTTGGAGTTTTAACTTAGTATTTTCAGATGTAATATCACTGATTTGTTTTTCCAGGTTTCGGATCTGTTCGTTAATTGTATTAACGATGTCTAATTTAATATTTTCCATAGTTACTTCATTTAGTTTCAGTTGGTTCATTAACATTTCATTTATAATAACACTACTGGCGGCCATTTCGTTTTGTATAGATGTATTTCGACTGTCTGAACTAGATTCGTGAACACTGCCTTTAGTAACTCGGTGTTTCTTTGTTGCTGGTTTAACTCCTTGGCGATAGTGACCTAGAAATGACGACAACTCACTCGAAATTTCACTTAATGATGAACTGTGTTCTTACGCTTTCTTATTTGATTTTTTTAGACTTTACTTTGCTCATCATTTACTTATCTAGTCTATATAAAAAAACTAATAGTTATATTAAATTTAAAATCTCTTCTTTATATAATATACACAATCCACATGATGATTTCCAATTGGCAATTGTTTGATAGGTATGTAGTATCGAGTGTATATTATCCAAGCCCCGCTTGGCATGTAAGGCTCCGCATAAACTAACAATGTTACCTATTTTGAGTCTAAACATAATCTGAGACGCTGCTACGGCAAACAGCAATATATAGGTTAAATCCCGGTGGTAGCACGGGACTCCGTGGATAGGTGGAAGTAGTCCCGGTTATCCTGACGGACATCTATATTATACAGGGCAAAATCACAACACACCTCCCCGTCTTAATTTGAGAAGATTGGTTCCTGGTTCCGAAAAAAATATCCTACTCTTCACATTCACACTTTCAATCACACTAGCAACGGTATACAGGTACACCGTATCATTCACACATCAGTCAAGAACAAATCGGTTATAAATTCACCGAAAAAAAACTACATACACAGCTATTTAACGGTTTACAGCAAAGTCACCGCAGGCATGGACAGGTAAATATTCAACATCGTAATGTTGAAGGCATTTTTACTTTAAATTTTGTTCCTTGATTTCGAAGGAAAGATTGAATCTTATTTCTAAAACTCGAAAAATAGCATTTTTTCCTAGCCAAATATTTTTGTATTCGTAACAAAGACCCTATATTGACCACAGTTGAACTCACATGTGGAATATTGAGACATTCAATATTATGTAACGGTAAACTGACTATGCCATTCAGTCCCATGTTTAACGCAACATTTCCATAACTTATAATTTTCTTTTTATTCGACCATAACGGATCGAGATAAATAGATTCGACCATTTTACAGAAGGACCGATATGCTTTTAATGCAAACTTGATTACATCGATGAGAGAAATCTCAATCACGGCATGTGATCGGGCAGACCGTTCAAACAATTGGTCGGAAATATTTAAAGATCCAGACGTAAATGACCGTGAGATAGTTAACGGTGAGGATAATATCTGCTTCAGGACAGCTAAATGACTATTTGTAACTTCTGACATCGTCGATAATGCGCGAATTATCAATAAATAAATCTGTTATCACCGTATTTACAGGAACACCGTGAAGGGTCAATAACAATTCATCTTTGATGAAATTGATGCACAGTTTAATTAGTTCTACTATGAACAAATTCATTTCTTCTCGAAATAACCGGCTATCCAAATTTACTGGTCCAGTCAAATCATACACAGGAATTTCGAACCATTTATCTATGGTAGATCTTTTAAACTCCACACACTTAATTCTAGGAGGCTTTTCTTTTTGTTGCTCAAAGAAACTATCGGAAATTGAATATTCCCCAGCAGTAAACTGCGTAACAACTAAAGTTGATAGACCGCGAAATAGAAGTCCCGTTTGACTATTTGATATCGAGCGCAGCCAGTTCATAAATGAATTTTCAAACGCATGAAACTCGGGAACCTCTTTAATTTTTGACAGTTTCTCCTTTAACGCACGACTGCGATGCTCAGAAAGTTTTGTCATCTTTCTTCCGGTATTTATTAACACAGTCGATAATTGTGGACGCACGACTGCGATGCTCAGAAAGTTTTGTCATCTTTCTTCCGGTATTTATTAACACAGTCGATAATTGTGGACTTTGAGCTTTGAAATTAAACTGACTTACAGAATTTGAATGATCACTGTAGATAAACATCGAACCTAATACGCACGTTTCCTCAATTCTCGCGGAATCGATTGAGTCAATTTTTGGAATTGACACCGTTTGCTTCCGTATCCTGGAACTTTTGATCACCCCTGGAGGTGGTGATATTTGTTACATCACCGTATAAATCGGTGTTAGTGAAACCGTTCGATGCTTTGGCGGTTTCAAAACTGGCGATCGTCCCGCGTCTATCCGACCCGTTCGTAGTCGAAGTTTCATCCTCGGACATCCCGACAGCTGAATCACTGGACAAACTCGGGACACACGGCTTGCCTGCTTTATCGAGTTCAAGTTTTAATTCGTCTATTGCAGCTCGTTCATGGACAACTTGTGGGTCGCACTTTAAATTCTCCGAAATAAGCTTGGAGACTGGAGTTTTCGAATTGGGCATTATTGCCCGTGACCGATGAGTTCTTTCTGAGGAATTACAAATATCGGTTAACTGACGACACTGATCAGTTAATTTGTCAATTTTATTGATGATGTCAGTACACGTACGATCCATCCTGTCCCAGCACTGCTCTATTTTGGACGAAGTCATTTTCTGTGATTCGGGGGTTTCGGCTCGGATTTCGGTAGCTGCCAGTACATTATCATTACGCCTACAACTAATTCTTTGGACTGGTGATGATCGATTGTGAAATGGGTTTGCGGCCCGAGACATTTCTGCACGACTAAAACATTCCTCGAGTTTTGTCAAAAGTTCAAAGCATGTCAAATTACCATTCCGTGAAAGGATTATTCTATGAACATTTACCGCATATCCCATGCCTGTGCTATGGCAAACCTGCTAAATTTATTGGCAAAACTAGGCCAGTTGGAATAGCCATCAAAGAACAGTGACTCTGGAATAGTATAACACCGTTGAGATCGGTTGAATATACTATTACCCGTATAAAACTGACGGGATAAGGGATTGCCACCCGTGGACGACGGTGGAATATGTCGCCCATCTAGCCATGATGATGATTTCATTGTTTTATCACCGTCTCCTTACAAATAAGGGGAAACATGGCGAGGTAATCGTAAACAAAGTGTCACTTCAATTAACATGTGTTAGGGTGACCCGTGCACTCTACAGAATGTTGGTCTCGACACGGCTAAATGTGCACGCTTCAGTTGCGTGTCTCGAACTGATTTCTGACTACCCCGCACTCTCTTTGAGTCGATAAATAGCCATGGCACGTGCAATTCTCTACAAATATATCAACTATTACAGCCGTAAAAAATCTATTGTTGACGATTTTGAATAGCAGTAAAATTTAGCTTCTTGGTTATTACAGCAGCTTTAAAAATTACGTTTGTTTTATTTTTTAAATTGCTTTATCATTAACTGCACCGTTAAGAGCAGCATCTTTTGGTTTAGTACAAATAATATCTCTGAAACACTAGGGTTAGACAGGAACATGATACTAGCAGTAGTTTCATTTTACTTTTACAAGTTTCTTAAAACAATTGTTGAGTTGTCTAAAGTGCTTATTTCTAAATTCAATTTCTTGTTCTAGATTTCTGTTATGTTTCGTAAAAAAAGTAGTCTTGATTATCCCGACCTGTCAATCAGACGTAGAATGGTCGATAGACTGGTTAAGCGAGACTAATTTCAAAACAAGGGCATGTAACCTATCTTTTACTCAAAAGTGTCTGGATGTTATGGACGACACTTGGAACCAGTTTTCAGTCTATTATTTATAGATGATTAATGGTCATAGCTTATTAAGTACAACATGATCGTTTATTTAGTGACTATAATTGTGTTAAACTGATTTGAGGCTTGGCATATATATAAATATTGTGGCGTAATTGTCGAGATATTTGGAGATATTTATTTATGGTGGGTCACCCTACATGTGTTGATATGCACGTGCAACTCGCGGTCAATAAAGTTTCAATCTATCTAGTAATCTATTCTATTAGTAGATGTATACAGATGAATAACAATATTATATTATATCCTTCTCCCCTTGTTAAATATAAGTTGTTTTTACCATACTACCATTTGTAGTGTCGAGTGTATATTATCCAAGCCCCGCTTGGCATGTAAGGCGTCCGCATAAACTAACAATGTTACCTATTTTGAGTCTAAACATAATCTGAGACGCCGCTACGGCAAAACAGCAATATATAGGTTAAATCCCGCTGGTAGCACGGGACTCCGTGGATAGGTGAAAGTAGTCCCGGTTATCCTGACGGACATCTATATTATACAGGGAAAATCACAACAGGTACATGTATATTATAGTTTACGAGGGTGAACACAACTAGACTGACCTTTCAAATGTAAAATCCTTATTATTTTGTAAATCCATTTTAAGAATTAATATTATAAACCTTACTGCATACACAAATGTCACTTAAGATGTATTTTACATTTTAAACTGGCAAGATTACGATATATAAGCTGTAAACAGGGTATTTTCTGCTTGCCGCCATCTTGAACCAATATAAGTCCACAGCAAGTTTTAAAATACAACAATTCGGATGTAAAAAGTAAATATTTTCATTCAGTGCACTACTCCGCTGGTCTCCAAACCATTTTATACATTCAAAAATGGCAGTCTCCGGCAATCAAAAAATGAAATTCAGCCATGTTCTAGTCGTGATCGATGGTAGACCTGGATAGTCACGTCTTAGGGGGAATTCCTTCTGAGGTCATATATAGATAGACGTCATTGGTCCAATCATTGTCTACACTGGATCAAAGTCCTGTATAGGGAAAGTTACGACCATTGACGTCATATATAGATAGACCGCCTATTCGCCAGAATCGCGTGGTACAGACGCTGTGACTTCCGTTAAGGGAAGAAACCAATATGGCTGCCATCTGCACGACAGTGTTTTGAGTTTTGGAATAATACAAAATCCAAACTTCCACTGCAAAACTGACAAACTATGTCCGAAATAAATATTTGAAAGTGCGTAAGTATTTTTTTATCGATACTATTAGTTTTCAGTAAATATTTCTTTCGTATAATAAGCATTTTATCGTTAGGCCTTAACAGTTGGAATGGTGACAGTGTAATGATGACATGGACCGTACCGTGGCGTTATAAAACTTAATTTTTTACCTGGAATAATATTTCCAAATCAAAACAAGATAATTAAAGAAATAAAGAACAATGAATTTTAAAGTGACCTCGCTATGGCCTTCAACATATAGTCATGTTTAGCAGCATTATTATTTATCAATCATTGTTTTAATTCTTTATTTAGCCAGTCACGTTTGGTCGTGTACCATTTTTATTATTTTACAAATTTAATTTTTGTTTTGCAAGAAAAAAAACCCGGTCGATTATAACTTTTTTGTACATTAAAATATGATAATTAAGATGCCTTTATTTAAAAGGGGTTGAAGATTAGTCAACAATAGCCTTTCTAACATCCTGCCTTTCATAAAAAATATATAATACAAAATATATGATGATAGTAATAGGCCCAAATTAATTAAATGAAAAAGAAACTTTACATTTTCATTAACTTCATTAAATAGTAAAATTACTTTTAGATTTCAAAAAGCTACCTAAGTTTCTGTTAAGATTATAAAGCAATTCCCAATAAAAATTTCCACTTTAATAAAAAAAAAATGGGGTCCAAGCATTTTGTCAATTCAAAGTGCTATTTATAAAGATATGCATTAAAAATTCAATAAAAGCGATTTATATATATTTGATCAGAAAGAGGGTTAGGGATAAATTTAAATTTGCTGTCCTTATAATGTAAATATAGGTACAATAAAGCTAGACAGGCTTAAATGCTTGACACCCAGGTTCTTGAAATATGACCTCCCCTCGGGCTCCTTAATATTCTTTATGTAAGTGATGATAAATCTTTAAACCCTGTAGTTTCTTTTGTGGGTCTCATAAGATGAAATGTTTCCTGCTACACCCATCCATGAATAACATAACATGTTTTTCAAAAGAAGACTTAATGTCACACAGAAAATGACAATTTACTGTTATTTAACTAAAAGATTCAAACATTTCGGCGTACAACAGAAATGAAATAGAGTTTAACATCCTGCTGTTCTTCCCCGGCTGGGTAATGTGTACATGAGTCCTTGGTATTTGTTGATATTTTTGTGATGAATATTGTTCTAACTTCTAGCAAGGAAAGTGTGATCTACTCGTTTAGATGGAGAATAAAACATACGTCCAGTCAGTTCCGGTTGTAGAAAATGCAGGGCCCAAATTGGGAGGCCCGAACTTATAGGATATGAATACATTGCAAGATATGGATAATTTTACCTAGGTCTATATATTCATTCATATATACCTGAAAATAGCCACCTAACCGCCAGATTACATGGGATTTTTTTTAAGTTGGTGAGTTCCAGGTCCCAATTTGGTTCGATTATAAGCAATTTCTGCTTGGTTTAAGCAGAGATATGCAATTTGATTGGTCTGTGCTTTGGGACAGAGCGATGAAACATGATGTTGTATTGGGGGGTGGATAGCAGACTGGTTAGCGTGTGGGGCACTACAGCCTACTCTTTTATCGAATTCCAATTGTCAAGGGATCTTTTACTTGCACGTCAACGTGTACATGGGACATCAGTTTTTTTGTCCCATCCGAATGACTAGACAGCTGTCCTTGTCCGGCCCTCCGTCCTGCATCACTGACTAAAAGCAAATGGGGCAAAATAATCATAGTTAGAATCGTCCACAGAGGCATACCTGTACATTAAGAAATCATGTGATTACAATTTTAAGAATATTCTTATTTTGAAAAGATAAAAGTCAACGAGGCAAAACAATCATAAGTGTGTGGTAATTTGTCAGACGAGCAATAAAACTTGTATTGCCAGTACATATACAGGGGCCGTGTGTGTATGTGCCTTGTATCATAAGGTCTGTCATTGAGTGAACTGGGGTGGTTTTCGATTCCCTGGTTGTACATGACAAGGAGTAGGGTCGCCTGTTCATCCTTGTTGGTTTTCTCCGGGTCCTCCGGTTTCCTCCCACTGCAAATGAATCCTACGCGCAAGCGAATTATTGAAATAAATTGAACCATACGTAGTCCCGTAATAATCTAGTTTGTGTCGAGTGGATGTTAAACTCCATTTCTCTTCGCACCTGATGTGAGCTCTGAACGCAGCAATGATGCTACAATACACCGCGCGTGGTGTCTGGACCGAGTATATTTACGTATTGTATGGCTTTTAAAACTCGTTTGTGTTTGTTAAAAGTTTAAGAATACGTTACTCTTACAAAACGTCCAAATAAAGGTGTTTTAAGATGTTTTATTGCTATTTTGATTAGGTCAACAGACTCATGTTTGTGAAAATCTCAATTTCGATCAAAATCAATATATTCACATGTTTTGTTTGTAACTCATTCCGACTAATTTTGTTTATGTAAAACTAAACGTCGACCAAGACATAAATTAAAATTCTTCTATGGACTAGCTCTCTGATATATTTCTACCTTTATCTTAAAGAACATTTCGCCATTAATTGATTTTATGTCGTTGATACCTAATTACTTGTTTACAGTTACATATATCTCTATTGTTATGATCATAAGGCTTATATCTCATCTTTAAACAGTTGGAAAATGAAAAGATAAGGTCACGGTTAGACAGAGAAAATGCAGATCGGAGACGACGTCTCGATAGAGATCGGGAGGCAGAATTACGTCGACAGCGGGATTTAGAAGCTGCGGTAAGTAGTTAACAGACAGTAAGGACAGAGTTCCATACGTTCAGATTTATTTTTACTTTCTAGTCGGCAACATAAAGTGCCCGAAAACCAATTACATTTTGGTATTGGACCACTCTGCATTGCGCGTTGGTTTTCGGGCATCGATCATTATTTGTTTCATCAATTTAATATCTAAAATCCGTGTAACAAACAGTGTCTAGCGCCACTTTGGAGTAGTCATTCTGCTTTAAGCGCGACAGTTGTTTCAGTTATCATTAAGTGTTGGTACCGTCCTTGTTTTGTTTCGAACTAGCTTTCAATTTTTTTACGTGCTTCTGTACCTTCGCTACATGCTTTTCGGAAATAGGAAGTTTTTATACATTGTTTTAAAACTTAAAAAATAAAACCTAGGTCGAATTTAAAAATTCTAATTCCGCGGAGGGATCACGAATATAAAGATATTGCAGATCGGATAGGAATTTTGGGACAAGATAGATCTTAAAGATTGTCATACGTTTTCAAAATGGTGGCATTTCGGTAAAATTCAACTTAGTTTTAGAATCAAAGATTTTCGATAATTTGCTTCAGCATTTTTAGACATTTACGATGGCGTACCTCCGTCACTATTTGAGGTATCAGGTTGAAACTAGGTCGAAATTAGGAACACATCGATGCCTTCAAAATGTCGTATTGAAATTTTCTGCGACGTCTTCCTAAAGGTTCCGGAAATGTCCAAGGCCTTCCGATTTTGCTCAAACATGTATATTTATCTTTCCATTAAGTGTTGGTACCGTCCTTGTTTTGTTTCGAACTAGCTTTCAATTTTTTTACGTGCTTCTGTACCTTCACTACATGCTTTTCGGAAATAGGAAGTTTTTATACATTGTTTTAAAACTTAAAAAATAAAACCTAGTCGAATTTAAAAATTCTAATTCCGCGGATGGATCACGAATATAAAGATATTGCAGATCGGATAGGAATTTTGGGACAAGATAGATTTTAAAGATTGTCATACGTTTTCAAAATGGTGGCATTTCGGTAAAATTCAACTTAGTTTTAGAATCAAAGATTTTCGATAATTTGCTTCAGCATTTTTAGACATTTACGATGGCGTACCTCCGTCACTATTTGAGGTATCAGGTTGAAACTAGGTCGAAATTAGGAACACATCGATGCCTTCAAAATGTCATATTGAAATTTTCTGCGACGTCTTCCTAAAGGTTCCGGAAATGTCCAAGGCCTTCCAATTTTGCTCAAACATGTATATTTATCTTTCCATTTATCTTTAATTCGATTTTTGCAAACTTTTGTTTTGTTTTGAGCCTAAGCCAGGTGGCAACAATTCTCGTGCATCCGAATTTTGAATTTGATTTTGTTTACTTCCGGTTTCACTTTGAAATTTTTCTACTCATAACTAGTATCAAAAAAGGTTGACCTCGAAGTATAAAATCGGGTTTTGTTAAGAGTTGAAAATAACAGTTTTTTTTCACTTATAGGTATTTGATGTAACATAATAAAATACTCGACAGTCCATGGTGTATCTTGAATGTTGACGTGATCAGACATAAATTGACGTGACCTGACGTGACAGTACGTAACCTAGCGTGACATGTCGTGACATGTACGTACCTTACAGCGTTCCTTGCCTTCTGTATACTGCATTGAAAATTAATATTCATTAGTGGTTTCTGCATTGTGGTGAACCTGATTAAATATAATTAACGTAGAATCACATTTTGTAAATTTTGGTGTATTGCATACCATTTATATATAATTTTCGGGGGGTTAGATGGCCGAATGGTTAGCACGCGTGCGCTGTATCATACGGCCTGTCATTGAGTCAACTGGCGGGGTTTCGATTCCCCGGTTGTACGTGACAAGGAGTAGTGTCGCCTGTCCAACCTCGTGGGGTTTCTCCGAGTCCTCGGGTTTCCTCCCAGTGCTAAAGACCCCTACGCGCAAGCGAATTATTGAAATAAAAATTAAACCATATGTTAGTCCCGAAATGACCTAGTTTGTGTCGAGTGGACGTTAAACCCCATCTCTCTATCTATATATATAATTTTCATTATTTATAAGATCTATAAAGATGTTATCAGGAAGTGAAGTAATAGACGAAAATAGACAAATATTAGACTCCAAGGGAAACTTGTTTCTATTTGAATCGATTTTGATAATGCCTTATTTAAAAATAATTGTCAATAGGAGTCGTTTATCAACTTTTTAAAGTAATCTTATAAAGTTGAATTTTACCGAAAGTGCCACAATTTTGAAAACGTATGTCTTAGGTTTTATTTTTTAAGTTTTAAAACAATGTGTAAAAACTTGAAATCAGGTAAAATGTTAATGGTTAAACGATTAATTGAGTCATTTGGTGCTTATCAAAATCGGTTTGTAAACAAAGGTTCTGGGCAAAAAAAAAATGTGAATCGGGCCTTTTAGTTAATTTGATGGAATAGCCGTTATTTAAAGGGAGGCGTTATTGTTTACTGTATAATTATATATCAACACTTTGTACATGTACTGTTTTTGTTGTATGTTTTGTCGATGTATCATTATTTATTAGGTTATACGACGTCCACTTCTAGAGCATTCATTGCTAAGCTCTTTATTTCGTTCCGTAATGAATGCTTCCTGTGTTTTTCGGCTATGTCTTAATTCAAGCCTGGAAGTCCAAGTCTAAAACTGAAGGGTTTGATCTTTCGTTCGGACTAGGTTATATGGTAGCTGATCGTTGCCATGTGGAGTCTCGCCCTTCCCATAACCCGATAATACGACAGTATTTACTTAATCATATGACACTTTATTCTGTCATAACAACGTGTTATTATTGCCGTGGTCTCGTATCCTCGACTTATCGCCTTTAGTCTCTTTCTACAAGACACAAAAACATACTTCTACAAGCACTACAGTTGTCTACAGTTGGGGCCATTACATCATTTACCAACCATCTTAACAAATATAATATAAGCCTTTAAGCAATAAAATACATATAAATGAAACTGGCACATATTTAATTCTCAATTATCCCCCTTGCTCTATAATGTAAAATGTTCATATAATAGGTCCCTGAATTAAGGACAACATTGTATGTATAGGATAGTAACCTACCCGAGGTCGAAGTGATATAGAACACGCGGGTGAAGCCCAAGTATTCTCTGGCATATCAATCCGAGAGAGAGTAGGTTTATATCCGACATATACAACGTCATACTTTTAATCACCCTTAAATTAAATGGACTCTTCCATTAAAAGTCAACAATGATTGGATAATTGCTCGATAGTTTCCGCCAAATATAAGTGGATATAAGTGCAATTGAATTGAAAGCAAAAACAAAATAGATAGTAATACGTTATCAGACGAATAATTAATTCTTTTTAGCCAAAAGATTGACGGTGGAATAGATGTGAATGCAAATTCCGACGAGGATCTGCAGCTAGTCAAAGGCTGAAGACAATTTGGATCAAAAGGCAATATTTTCCGATAATTCTGACAGTGAACCGTGGAGGTTTTCGGTATGTTCTGAGAGACTGCGTTAAGTGGACTGTACCCAAAAATGCTTTACAAAGGAACTCTTGTGCTATAAATACTTTCAAGTCTTAGAGTGTATGGAGAAATAATCGAAAAGTGGACAAAAAGAAAGATATCTTTGACATGGATAACTGATCTAAATATGCCGATAAGTACGCCATCTATTTCAGTGCTGAATGCTACAAACGGTCAAAAGAATAAAAATTTATTTCTGTGTTCTTTGTATTATTTCCATCATCAACGTCATCAGCGGTTAATATGAACCGAATATATCAACCTGTCATGACGTTATCAGAGGTTGATATGAACCGAATATATCAACCTATGATGACGCCATGACAGGTTGATATGAGATATAACTGCTATGCACTACCGCCAGTTGTATATATACATAAAATAAATGTTCATATAAGTCCCACAACGAAATCAGCAAGTTAGCAAATATCATAAAAAAAGCGCATGTACATGTATAAACACAGCACCCCACCTCAGTAATGCTACTAGGAGGGAGGGTGGGAATGAAAAAGCAGCGTTAGACTATGAGGGCTCGAGTAATATGGGGGCCTGTACAGCCATTTGTTTTGCACGTGCGTGCATGTGCGTGCACGTGGCCTTGCACTGGGTGCCCCTATGACCTAGTTCATCGTTGCACGTGTGTGACCTTGCACTGAGTGCCCCCTGATCTTGCACATGCGTGACCTTGCACTGGATGACCCCTGACCTTGCACATGCGTGACCTGGTCCGACAGAGAAAGAGGGGCACGGGAAAGAAGAAGGAGGAAGAAGAAGGATATAATAATAAGAAGAGCAAAGATTGATTATGTTGGCCCTGAAAAGGGCCGTTGTCCTCTCTAGAATGTGAGGGTGCGACGCACTTTATGTCGGTTGCGTCTAATTGCCTCCACTAATTCGGGAGAGGTTTTTTTCTTGGGAGGTGTTTTTAATGCCTCGTCATGTAAGACGAATATATCGTCAGGGGTAATCACGACAAGGGTATTACCCCTGGGGTACACGAGAGTGTCTACGCTGCGGTTTTCTTCGATGCGTAAGATTGGAGCACCCTCTGCCATTCTGATAATGAGAGACGGGTAGTGTTTCATTTTATAACCGTAGTAAGGACGAATCCATTTGCGGGGCATGACGTCACAGACGAGTCCATCCATGGAGTGGCGGGAGGGGGGGGGGGGGTATAGCGTGACGTCACAGCGCTTAGGATAACGTGATGCAACGTTATGCATCGTAGGTTGAACGTTCGGGGCTAAAAATAGACGTGATGCAACGTTATGTATCGTAGGGTGTACGTTGGAGGCTACATATACAACGTATGTGCAACGTTATACAACGTAGGGTGTACGATATCGAAAGTTTGATGACGTTACGAAATAAGGGGGATACAAGGGACGCGACGCGACAGGTTCTGACACTTTTATGCCATCACCGAGCCAAGCAAGATGAGTTTTTTCTTTACGACAGAAGATACGACAGATTGTTTAGAACCGAATCGCTATGTGTGGAAATGTACTTTCTTGAGGACTGGTCCCACGTTCCGGCCATAGATGTGCCACAACAATTATACGACACCTTTGAAGCCATCATAGAGGAAATTCCCCGAACCGTGGCTCACAACTTCAAAGGTTACGACAGACTGCTGATTTTACAGACGCTGCACAAACATTCCTTGGCGCAACCCGAAGTAATTATGAATTGCGGTCAAATTCATCCATTCCTTCAATTTTTTACCGATGCCTTCCAGCCTCGACAACAGTCCAACAAAGCGCTTCGTTGGTTAGAATGGGAACAACACCGACAGATCATGGCAGCTTTTCGAAACCAGGCCGCTCTACCAAACATTCGGCACGCCCGCAACGGCAGTGAATGCCGAGCCGGATCTTACAATTTGAATGGTATGGACACGGTTGTCCCAAATGTTTTCCGGGCCCCGTCCAAGACGTCCATCATAAACAACTGGCAGTATAAGAGACCTGTACCAGAAGACCCAGGAACGTCACCGTCGACTCCAGGAGCATTACGGTACGCACACCATCCGTGTCATGTGTGAGTGTGAGATGGAGGAAGAACGACGCCATGATCCCGAGATGGACGAATTTCTGATGCCCCGTGACGCTTTCTTCGGTGGTAACCAATGACATCCAACTGTTAGTCAACGAGTCGGTCAAAGACATGCGCTACATCGACGTGATGTCTCTGTACCCCTACACCTTCAAGTACGGCACGTTTCCCATCAAGGAACCCACGATCGTCACACAGCCCAATCAAGACCAGTGGCAGCAGTACGAAGGATTGATCCAGTGTTCAGTCTTACCGCCACGTGGCCTGTACCACCCGGTGCTCCCTTTTCGACGCAAACAAAAATTGGTGTTTGCCCTGTGTCGACGCTGCGTCGACGAGCACATGCAATAAGGTTGCGGAATACCAAACTTGTGATCACACCGATGAACAGCGAGTCTGGATCGGTACGTTTGTCACCCTGTAACTAAAGGAAGCGGTGGCCTTGGGACACCGCGTATTGAAGGTGTAGGGGGTCTGGCACTGGAAACAATTCAGCACCTACGATCCCGAGGCCAAACCGGGGGGGGGGGGGCGGGGCTGTTTACCGGTTACACCAACCACTACCTGAAGAAGAAGATGGAAAGTACCGGTTATCCCGACACCTGTCACACCGATGAAGACAAGGCCCGCTTCGTGAACGACGAGTGCGACACCGGAGGTATTCGCCTGGATCCCGCGTCGATAAAACCAAACAAAGGTATGAGGGCGTTTAGTAAGCTTCAACTCAACACAGCATGGGGGAAATTCGGACAGAGAGACAACTTTCCCAAGACCGAATACATCACGGAGCCCAGCGCCTATTTTGAGAAATTGTGCGAGATGTGCAGTTAGTCAACGATAACATGGTATTGGTGGAAACGCCGAAGAAAGAAGAACACATCGCACCCTGTCCCATCACTAACGTGGTTATCGCGGCCTTTGTCACCGCCCAGGACCGGTTTAAACTCTATTCCGTCTTGGAAACGTTTGGGGCGCGTGTATATGTATATGGAAGAATGAGCTACCCGAGAATGTCACCATTCTGGAATTTGTTAGCGGGGGGTCAAGGAATTACGCGTACCGCCAGAGCGATGGAAAAACTGTCTGCAAAGTTCGGGGATTCACCCTGAATTATCGTGCCTCCCAACAATTAAATTACGCCATCATGAAGGTGAACGTCAATCAAAACGAACCTCCTGCAATCTCCAATCCGCTCAAGATTTCCATATTACGTGACCGACGTCTCTGGACAAGCCCAGAAAAGAAAAAGTATAAAATCGTGTACGACAAGCGTTTCGTTCAATTCAATGACCAACCGATCAACACTTACCCCTACGGATACTGACTTTCGTGTTTCAGGACGATGGCGAACGAGCAGTGAAGATATGATCGAGAAACTAAGACTTCGATGGCTCAACTTTCGGGTCTTCAAGTGTTACCTACCCATCATAGAGAAAAAGCAACGCGACGAATGTATCGGCTGCAAGTACGAGCACCCCAGTCAGAGATACCACTCGTGTCTGGGGCTAGGCGTGTCTTCCATAACGGGCCTACCCTCACATCCCGTCGACGATTACAAACACTACCTCTGGGTGGACGAGTCGAAACTACAAGACATCGATAGCGTGCTAGGCAGTATGGTGGACGATCCACGGGATCGAGTCAAGTAGTGGGAGAACGAACAACGATGGCGGGAAGACGGGAAGAGTGTAGTTCCGGGATTTAAGACGGTATTGATCAAACGCAAACACGATTCTATCGAACACAAAGACGAAGAGAATCCCATACGACGGTGGATGCACGAGTTACCGAAGAAAAAGAAACGATGGTCCCTGGATCAAATAGATATCAACGCCATGTCCGGCAAGCTGGGAGAAGGTTGGGAATGTATTGGCAGACATCTGGTGATCAGAGAACCGCGGATCAGTCAAGCCAAGATGAGTCATCCTAACAACGCCCGCATGCAAATTTTCACCGTGTTCAACCAGTGGCAACAAAAACACGGTAATCAAGCCGACCTGATGGAGGCCTGTCACGTGAGTGAAGCCGTCGTCGATTGGATAAGAAGTGCAAAAGTACGCGGAAAGCCAGAAATCATTGACCAGACACGAACCAATAGAAATGAAGGAAAAGAAAGAACCAATCAAAAGAGAGCGATGTCACGACCAAGACTATAAGAAGCGAAGTGTTAGAATAAAATTTAATTCTGCTCTCGACGGCTTGTCAAGCTTGTTTCTCCAGTAACAATGTCGGACACTGCCCTGCTCGTTCCCAACAACAACCGCAACAAAAACCAAAACCAAGACAAGACAGACCAGCCTATGGTTCCAATGGAAGTTGTTACCTCTGTGGAGAACCAGGCCACTGGGCACCCCAGTGTGGAAAGCGAATCGAAGCCCAAAAAGCGAAGAGTAACGAAGAAAGAAAAGACACTGTCAAAAGAAAGTGTTATACGGAGTCAAGAGACCCACCGACGAAAATCACAAGTGCCTCAACTGTGAACAGCTCGGACACGGCCTGCTCGAGTGCCAAGAAGAAATCCAAATAGAAAACAACTTTGAAGCCGTTGCCAGTCGCATGTTCGACAACAACATCGATATACCCAAAAGACAACACCCGTAGTCAGCGATACTTGCACTGGTGTGGAGAAGCGTTCGAACTCTACCGGTGATACAAGGAGAAAAAGAAAACAGCCGACGAAGCTTTCCACTCCACCAACTATTTTCCCGACTACCGTAGAAGCCCCGTACGACGAAACCACAAAGCCGGCCGTTCTCTTGTTGGCGGAGAAGGAAACAGAAAGTTTTTCCCCGAGCACTCATCCAATTTGCGGGACCGAGAGATATGACCGAAGTCTTGTCGCATCCCCCCTGTTTCGGTATGAGCGAATAGATACCCGTCGTCGTCACGTTTGCCGAGGTGGAAGACTGGAACCCACAAGATACGATGCAGAAACTTTTGGGAAAAGTGTAATGGATTCCTTACGTCCTGAGAAACGCACCCTGGTTGAGACAAGAGATCCTGAAGAGAGAGCGTGATAACTAACTTTTTTTTCTTTTCCTTTGTACTATATGACATGCTATATTTGTATTGAATGCCATGCTATATTTGTATTTTTTGTAAAATAAATTCTGTTCGTATTTCTCTCCATG
Organism: Patella vulgata; assembly: GCF_932274485.2. NCBI lineage: Eukaryota > Metazoa > Mollusca > Gastropoda > Patellidae > Patella > Patella vulgata. The sequence continues at coordinate 34,317,875 of NC_065882.2, forward strand.
TATGTTGTTCCGTGGTGGGCGCGAAGGTATAAAAGCCAGGGAAAAAGAGAGTTTAGGGGAACAGTGCAAGATGGATGTGGCGTTCAAACAAACACCCCTTTACCATGTTAGTCAGCGGTCCAACGGGTGTTGAAAAAACGGTCTTTGTACAGAAATTTATCCATGCGTCCCTGTTCGACATCCCTCCCCAGGTTTGACAGACATTGACGACGTGATGGATCAAGTCAAAGGTCCACAAGTCTTGGTCGTAGACGATTTGATGGGAGACGGAAATATTGCAAAAGTGGTTCACGAAAAAGAGTCATAAACACGACACGAGTGTCATCTACATTGTGCAAAACTTGTTCGACAAGCAACAGCGTACCATCAGCCTGAATGCCCATTACTTGGTCTTGTTTAAAAATCCCCGAGACGCCACACAAATTGGTGTGTTGGCCCGTCAAATGTACCCCTCCCACTCCAACTATATACAGGAAGCGTATAACGATGCGACGAGTACCTCTCGTAGTTACTTACTCATTGATCTGAAACCCGACACGCCCGAAGCTTTGCAATTTGAGATCCAACATTTTACCCCAAGAAGAACCGTCTATCGTCTACGTCCAAAAAGTATAAAAGGGGATCTACACCTGAAATTGATTCTGTTAGTCACGATGGCTCGCACGAAGAATACGAAAAGGAAACACCCACCTCCGGCCCTTCCCAGGGCGACGTTCCCGGCCCTGGCACCGGACCTTCGCGATCCCACGGTACGAAGGCAGACTCGTCCGAGAATGAGGGCACCCACATCACAATGGCTGCCCTCGTTGACACCACCCGGGAGCCCCATGTCTCCCCTACCGGCCACACCGCAACCACGCCTCACCAAGATCCCCTTCTCCGTCCCCCTCTCCGATTATTCGAAGACCACGAAGAGAAAAGAAGAGTTCTATGAAAGGACTAAAGGCCTTCATTCGCAAGTTACAACATCTGACTCACGATATGGCTTTATGGACAGTTGGTCAAGAATACGGGCAGGGCACGTATTAGATTGTTGCAGTGGTTCAAGTTGGCGGCCAACCACTCGTTGAATGATTACATCCAACCACTGTACGCCCAGCGCAAGAAATGGAACTAAATCGAAAAGCGTTGACCCAACTGACGGAGAGAAACATGCCGACGGCCGGAAAACTGTCTCTGATCATGAAACCTGGGGGATGGGTTTTTTGGGGGTGCGTTGATTCGAATCTTGCTGCGATGGAAGGAAAGACTGCAAGAGGAAAGAACATGCACCTTAAAAAATATATATATATTTGTCTGTAAATACTTAACACGTCGCAATTATTAACAGATTTGTTTTACATTGGGCATGATCAATAATTTCAATAACATGATTCCTCCATACCCAAGCCGCCTGAAGACAACACTTATTGATTTTAGTGGATGATCGCTATATTTCAAAATATGTTTTTGGATTAATGTTTTGCAAGATTTCTATTTGGAGATTTGTATTTATAAATTTGTTGTTCGAGATTTGTTTTCATTGTATGTCTATGATGAAATGTAAATGTAGATTACTTTTTTTGTTGATTTACTAAAATAAATTTGATCTTTATATTAAAATAAAATTAAATTGAACAATAATACATTTTACAATTCTGATAAGACAAATTTTAAGATACATGTGTTAATTTTAGTGTACAAATGTTGAAATAAGACTACAAATGAAGAAATAAGAATTAAGGACTATAGATTAAGAACTAAGAATTAAGAACACAGAATAAAGAGCTGTTTGGTTTTCCATATATGGGCGCCATACTTTTCGTGCCTCATTTATTTGATTTATCAGTTTTTTGGGACGTAAATTGCTGTAAATGCAACTGATTGAGCTCAGATGTGCATCGTAAAACCATATAATTAAGGCTACATTCGAGCACCTTCCGTTTGCTGTCTTCACGGACAGAATTAACACCCCAACATATCCGACTGTCTTGTTATATAGGATACTGCATATATTGGTGGAATTGAACTATTTTTGGACTAGTATTCGTATTAAAGATTCAACTTTCACAGAGGATTCATGTAGAGCAAGAATCGCACTCAGTTTTTAATTTTTTAATTGAAACAAATGTAATGTAGACAGACCAAATATTTGGCACTTTTGGGCGAGGGGGAGGCGGCACATGCTAGAATATTTGACGTAGGTATCTGAGCCACGGCATACCATACATTGACACTTTGTTGAAGGATTATGATTAAGTCCCGAAGATATGAACATGGACATAGTTAGCAGCAATCAAGAATTAAACGACCCACGACAAAAAAAAAAAACAAAAACAAAACAAGCATCGTATCCACTGAAAAAAAAATAGATTAAGGCCCCAATCTGAGGAGAAAAACGATCTATATGAGTGAGGCGCAGGAATAGGGAATCAAACTAGTTTCATTTTCTCGTCATGTCATTTATTCTTCATCGCGATGGGGGGGGGGGGGGGGTGAAACAAATGAAATGAAATTAAATGAAATGGGGTTTAACGTCCTACTGTTCTGCTCCTATACTGGGCTAATGAAGACGGGCATACGCCATACAGTGTGCTATGAGGAAAATTTTGCCCGGGCAGCGGCACCATCGCCTAGTCTTATATCGAATTCCAACTGCCAGGGGATCTTTTACGTGCATTCTAATATATACACGGGACCTCGGTTTTTCGTCTCATCCGAAGGACTAGACAGCTGTCCTTGTCAGACCCTCCGTTCTGCACCACTGACAAGGGGAAACCACGTCGGAAAATCTGGATGTACTTTCTCGGCCAATGCAGGGATCGAACACCCGACCTCCTGGCTAGCGAGCCAGCGCCTTAACCACCTAGCCACCGTAGCTCCCGGGGGCGAAACAAGTTGGTCGGAGGCCATAGAGCTACCCAATCCGCCCTTGACAATTTTAATATGGGGATAAATGTGGAATTATGATCATTAATGGTTGCAAACTGCAAACCTTTTAAAATCGAAATCAGAGGAAATTATATACCAGCCATACAATAGGTTGTTAAATGGTTTCCTGTCCAACTGAGGACTAAAGTCAACGAACAATGGTGCATGTACGTACATTGAAAGGGCGCTTTTTGGAATAGAGGGCACATAGCCACACGAATCGCTATGCCCTAGCTGGGAATCTCACCGGATTCGATTGTTATCAACCATTCCAGTTTCTTTTGTTTTGGCAAACACCACCTACCTTGCCTACCCACACAGTACGCCTCTAATAAAGCCGCAGACATAACTTCTCTTACATAATATACTAATAACACGGTATTTTAATTTTATTACATACCTGGTATTAAATGTATTATGTGTATTGAAAATTTCATAAATCTATACAATCTATTATATAGGATAGGCTACTCGGTTTGAGCTGACATTTTTAATTTCATAACTTTATTTATTATAGCTGTATATCACTATATGTGTTGCTTTCATTGTGTAATCAAATTTAATTTTCATAAATCTATACAATCTGTTGTATATAAGCTACTCTGTTTGAGATGATATTTTTAATTCTATAGACCAATTTACTGGAAGTCGTCGTAAGGGAATTCCCTCAATTGGTGACGCGCATGCGCAAGGCGCGTAAGTAAAAAACGTAAACATTGCAGACGGCCGATTCTCGAGAATATTATTGTTGACTGTACATTTTTCAAGAAGATAATGATGAGTGAATATTTGAAGAATCTCTCGAATCCCGATATAAATTATTTGTATTGTCAGAAACTGATATCTGTTGGTATCACTGATCCTCAAGTAAATGATCCCTTTTTACACCAGTCTTCATGACTAGACGATGTGATGTGTTGAAGTGCCCCACGGTTGATTTCGGTCCATTTTTCGTCTATCTTATTGTCACTCCGTGGATTTTTACCAGGGAATCCATGAAAACTTAGAAGCGTACAATCCGTATGAAAGTGGTTGGGTGCATACGTGTTTTACGAAGATTGTAGGCAAGAATATTATTTTCAAAGCCAAAGTCAACAGGTCACAGGCTGTAACTGAGAAGCACCACGAAGCATGGGTAGCTGTCAACAACAGTCATGGTTCCATTATCACAGGTCACTGTACATGCATAGCAGGGTAAGTAGGTTTAGCATTTCATGATTAAAGATCCTTTAAGTAAGATTTAGATAAAGAGATGACAGTTCTTGCTATAGTAAAATAGTTAAAAACTACATGGAAAGAGAATATCTTGAAAATTTCAGTCAAATTACTTTGGAGTCTTAATTTTCATTGCTACCGTTGTTACAATGGTAAACAAAGTCTTGATTGTCCATTTTTTAATTAAAACATTAACCGCCAACCGGGTTTAAATCCGTTGAAAATCTAGAGCATCCGATCCGATGGTATCAAGAGTTGATTATGGTCTTGACAATTAAGTTAAATGTCTAATAATAGTAATACTTTATATAACATTTAAGGCCTAAAGAAAGACCTTGGGTTCCAATCATCAAATGAATAATAGGAGAGATACGCCTAATTCAGGTGTCATAAAATATGTTACAAGTCAAGTCAAGCTTTATAACTTATATAGTTTATTGATTCTATAATTAATCATTCATTGTGGAATTTCTTCTTCAAACAATATAATGGCATTACTTTTTTTACAGGGAAGGTTCTGTTTGTTCTCATGTAGCAGCCATCTTATTTAAAGTAGAGACATGTGTATGTTTGGGATTTAATCTACAGCTATCATGTACATCTCTTCCATGTATGTGGAATCAAAATTATACAAAGAAGGTATGTTGATAAAATGACATCAGATTTTTAAATGTTTCACCCCATTGTACCTCTGCTCATGCTAGAATTTCAATGTACTGCCCTTCCCCTACTAAAATTAGTTTTTTCGCCCCCAAGTCAGAATGAAATACTATATTTGAAATAAAGCTAAAATAAACACATTATATTTAAAAGAAGTGATGATTATCCATGCTAGCAGATAGTTGAGTTCATAATAATGTAACTGTTTTTTGAGTTCATAATAATGCAACTGTTTTTTAAATAATATTTTTCAGGTTACTGGAGATACAAAACATAATATCAATTTTAAATAACCAAAAGCTTTCAGTCAAGTTAGTAGTAACAGTCACAATATATTACTACTACCTACCTGGTGTTTTAACGTCCGTTTCCACAGAAGTGATATCGCAGACAATACAATATATTACCTTTGAAGCGTTCTTATAGTTTTCAAGATCCTCAATCATTTCTTGCTAAATTGAAACTATCAAAGCCTGATGCCGTCATTTTCACAATTACCGCGCCAAAAATAGCTATGAAGATTTTCCCCCCAATTATGGACCAATTTTACAGTTTCAATTTCAGTACATTATCAGATGAACAACTAATAATCCAGTGTAAAAACACACTTTCATATTTATTAATTAATACTACAAGCAGTCAAATAGAAGAGCTATCAAAATTTACTTGTCAACAAAGGGAGTGCTAAGCTTGGTATACCTACAGGAGAGGGAGGCTAACAGCTTCAAATTTTCATGAAATTTTACATACTGACAATGAAACTCTTAAAAATAAATCGTCACTAAAACGGATAATGCAGTATACGTTAGTCAATGAAGTGAAACCAGAGGCTATGCTATGGGGGATTGCTATTGAGATGGAGGCTATTGAGGAATATTTGAAGAAAATGCGCAATTTTCATTCTAATTTTACTATTCAGCCAACAAGTTTTCATAGAAGTCTTGAACACCCATATCTTGGAGCTTCACCAGATGGATTGACCAATTGTGATTGTTGTGGGACTGGTGTAATTGAAGTCAAATGTCCATTTTCTCAAAGGAATTCATCTCCATGTCAAGATCCACTTGCCAAGACCCATAAATATTTTACACAAATTCAGGGGCAAATGTACATTCTTAATTTAAACCACTGTGACTTTATAGCATGGACACCCAAAGGATTGCACATTGAACGAATTATAGTGTTTTTTTGTAAGAATATTTGTACTGAACTGAAAAAAATACTTTTCTAACAATGTTTTGCCAGAATTATTAACTAAGAATTTTTTTAACTCCACTAATCTCTCTTCTTCACATGATAAAATGTACTGCTTTTGGGGTCAGGATGAAACATTTGATAACCTGATTGGTTGTGACAGTAAAAAATACAAAATCAAATGGTATGATATGAAATGTGTTGGTTTGAATAGTACACCAGAAGGAATGTGGGTTTGTTTACAGTGTAAACTACGCCAGAAGTATAACAAATTTATTAACTAACAACAAAACTACTATCGTACCTTCATTTGTAAATAATATATTAAATCGTATGTACAGTTAGGCTACATATAAAATTATTAGTATGTAAATTTGTAATAAATTATAAAGTCACATTATGTACAGGTTTACATACAAAAAGCCTTCAATATTAAAGATGCATTATTCAAGAGCTAAATCTGCCTAACGTAGATCATTAATTAGAAATTTATTTACATGTAAGGCCCATAATCAACTCTCTAGAATTTCGGATGGTGTTGATTTTCAACAGATTTAAATACAATTGGGAGTTGATGGTTTGATTTGAAAATGGATAATCAAGAATTTGTTCATTATCATAACAATGGTAGAAATGACAATCGAAACTATACTGTACCGTGTGCAAACGATAATGACTGAAATTTGACTGAAATTTTCAACATATTCCCTTTTTATTATGTAATATATAACTATTATAGCGAGAACTGCCAACTCTTTATATAAATCGTACATTATGCATCTTTAATTACATGTATGTTTTTAAAATTAGTATTAAAAATTTAATTATATTAAACAAAATAATTGAAAGAGTTCAAATATATCCAGATGTGTCTGATTCGTTTTATTAAGAAATGAAGTCATTATTTGTAGAACCCATTGAATGCTCAGACAACAAACTTTATCATCTAATCTGCATGAATTTTATGTGCATTAGTCGCATTAGTAAAGTGAAAAAGTCTATTTAATTTTAACAATTTCCATTAAGAAATTCTAGAGTTAATGCCCATGTTTCATTTTGTAGAACCTTGTAAATGTTTAAATTTTAGGACAAAAGTTTTCTGATCTGTATGAATTTTTTTGAAATACTAAAACAGAGAATTTCAACAGAATTATATCCAGATGTGTCTGATTCGTTTTATTAAGAAATGAAGTCATTATTTGTAGAACCCCGTGAATGCTCAGACAACAAACGTTATCATCTAATCTGCATGAATTTTATGTGCATTAGTCACATTAGTAAAGTGAAAAAGCCTATTTAATTTTAACAATTTACATTAAGAAATTCTAGAGTTACTGCCCATGTTTCATTTTGTAGAACCTTGTAAATGTTTGAATTTTAGGACAAAAGTTTTCTGATCTGTATAAAATATTTATGATTTTTTTTTTAAATAATAAAACAGAGAATTTCAACAATTCCCATTAAAAACTTCTAGGCTTATTGTCCATGTTTTACTTTGTTGAACCCTGTGAATTTAACTGCAATAATTTTATGTGTATTATCACATTACTAAATGAAGAAGTCTATTTAATTTCAACAATTTCCATTAAGAACTTCTAGAATACTCGAATGGCAAAGTCATCATCAAGTCTGTTTAAATTGATATGCTCACATTACCTAATAAGGAATAAATATGTGACAACTCTTGTCGACTGCTTGGAAGATATGACAACCAATATTTTCAAAGAATTGTAATAACAAAAATGATTGCACTGAATATTAGATAATAACGCCATATAGATACTACATATATATAGATCTATTTACAAAATTTGGCTATTCATATTAATGATGGCAGCAATAACATGAATTATTTTGTCAATACTTGGAACACTCCCTTCATCGGTTGGCTTTTTAATCATGGTAATCGGTAAAGTTCCTTGCAATATTTCAAAATCTTTCATTCTGCCTAGGACACGTTCCACATGAATTCTAGCCCTTGACAACTGTTTTGATTCCTCCACCTCCTTAGCTGATAGTTGAGTCTTTCCCTTCGTGAAATGATGAAAATCTAGTTTCGTCTGACGAAAATCAAATTCTTCCACCATGGTGAAGCCGCGGTCGGCTAGAACTACATCACCAGGAAGTAATTTATCAAGAAAACCGGATTCCATTGTAATTTGCTTATCGCTGGCTCTACCTCCATAACATTTGGATAACAATATAATAGCACCAGTTGGGCTAATTCCAACTAAAAACTTGACGATGTTGTGTCGTTTGTAATTTGAAAAAGTCTGAGCACGAGGCTTCAACTCTGTTGGTCTTTCCATAAATATTTCAGAGCAATCAATTATACATCTAGTTTTTTTTAAATCCATCGTTCCGGAAAACATCTGGTAGTTCCATAACATCGGATTCTGGCCACATGACAAGCCTCCCTAAATGTATATACATTAAATCTAGCCATTTATGAAATACTCGTGTCACAAATGAAGGGCTTACACCAAATCTATATCCTAAGTCAGACACAGTTAAATTTCTCTTTATACGAATAAAAGTTAAAGAAAGCTCATTTTGTTCACTAAGTCCCTTTTTCTTTGGAAGGGAATCATTCTTAATAGTTTCAAAAAATGGCATTGAATGATGAAATATTAGGCAGTCCTGTATAAAATTGTATTTTTTGTCGTCATCATCTTTGATATTTTCAAAAGCCAAAACTTGGGAACTGTTTTTCTGTATAAGCTGACAATGGTCTTTTTAAGTTTTGTACTTTAGTCTCTAATTCAAACAAATTATCTTTTAATTCTTGTTTGTCAAGACAAGCTTGCTTCTTTACATCTTCACATTCAAAACTTTTCTGATCTACAGAATTTTTTAAATATTGGTTTGTGTATAAAATATTTTGTAAAAGACTAGAATGAATATCAGTTTGTACAGAATTATCAAATAATAGTTTTCTTTCAGTTTGAGTCGATGTTCCAGGGGAATTGGGACAATTAGGCCTATTTTCGTTGTCGTTATTAACATCTAAAAGGACACTAGCGGTAATTGCCTGTTTCTTGCCTTGCTCTGTATCTGGAGTGTCTCTCTATATATCTTCACCATGTTTTCTCTTTCTGACTTCAGGAGTGTAGCTGAAAACTGCATTCTTAATGGGCCTACCTTGAATAAAGTGTTCACTGCAAATTCGACTGTGTTCGTTTGGTGTCCAATTTTCCCTTCTTATTGCTGCAATCCACTTCGTCTGAACATATTTAGGTATTCTAAAAAATCTCACGTTTGAACCATGTGCGTGTCTATTTTTACACCCAAAACAACAACAAGTAGCCGGCATTGGGATTTGTTGACGCTTATCGAAGGAAGTGGCAATGTAGGTCAAATCGTTTTCTTGACCTACAAGACTTACGCATGCGCACGCGAAAAGCATTATGGGATTACATTCCAGAGGGATTCCCCAAGTACGGTAAAACGGTCTATACACTTAACTTTATATATTTATTATAACTTAATATAGAGGGAAGCTCTAAAGCACCGCGCGAAGCGCGGTGCTTGAGCAAAGCTCTTTTCCGGTAACACAGGAGCGTAATTGAAAAAGTCACCCACAGACTGTTGATTAAAACAAAAATCAGACAGGAACCGGATACACTGGGCAAAACAGGCAATGCGCATGTCAACTTACCAAATCTCGCCCAAGCGAGATCACGTAACTAACAAAAATAATTCTACACACCAAATCTCGCCCAAGCGAGATTACGCGCCTTATAGAACTATTTCTATGACGCGTCTAATCAATGACATCATATATTTTTTACGTCAATGAAAATAATTTTCACACCTCTTTGTTCTTTTTTTAAAAACAAAATTAATGTATAAAATTTAGATCTAAATAAAAATCACTTTTGAAAAACAAAATTATTTAACATTTTTTGTATCACTTGAGAAAATTAATCATGAAGGTTTTATATTTGACAATAATCAGCTTCGCTCTACTCAGGCAATGCCTGTTACATATTAGAGAGCGAAGCTCTACAGCATCGCGCGAAGCGCGGTGCTTGAGCAAAGCTCTTTTCCGGTAACACAGGAGCGTAACTGAAATTGTCACCCACAGACTGTTGATTAAAAAAAAAATTCAGACCGGAACCGGATACACTGGGCAAAACAGGTAATGCGCATGTCAACTTACCAAATCTCGCCCAAGCGAGATTACGCGCCTCATAGAACTATTTCTATGACGCGTCTAATCAATGACGTCACATATTTTTGACGTCAATGAAAATAATTCACACTTTTTTGTTCTTTTTTAAAAAACAAAATTAATGTATACAATTTAGATCTAAATGAAAATCAATTTGGAAAAACTAAATTATTTAACATTTTTTGTATCACTTGAGAAAATTAATTATGAAGGTTTTATATTTGACAATAATCAGCTTCGCTCTACTCCGGCAATGCCTGTTACATATTATAGAGCTCTTTTCCGGTAATACAGGGGCGTAATTGAAAATGTCACCCACAGGCTGTTGATTTATAAAAAAAGTTCAGACCGGAACCGGATACACTGGGCAAAACAGGCAATGCGCATGTCAACTTACCAAAGCTCGCACAGGCGAGATCACGTAACTAACAAAAATAATTCTACACACATTTTTTACGTCAATGAAAATAATTCCCACACTTTTGTTCTTTTTTAAAAACAAAATTAATGTATAAAATTTAGATCTAAATAAAAATCACTTTTGAAAAACTAAATTATTTAACATTTTTTGTATCACTTGAGAAAATTAATTATGAAGGTTATATTTGACAATAATCAGCTTCGCTCTACTCAGGCAATGCCTGTTACATATTATAGAGCGAAGCTCTAAAGCATCGCGTGAAGCGCGGTGCTTGAGCAAAGCTCTTTTCCGATAACACAGGAGCGTAACTAAAACTGTAACCACAGAGTGTTGATTAAAAAAAAATCAGACCGGAACCGGATACACTGGGGAATAATGGCAATGCGCATGCCAACTTACCAAATCTCCCCCAAGCGAGATTACGCGACTCATAGAAATATAATTTTATGACGCGTTTAATCAATGACGTCACATATTTCTGACGTCAATGAAAATAATTCTCACACTTTTTTGTTCTTTTTTTTTTCTTTAACAAAATTAATCATATAATTTAGATCTAAATTAAATTCAATTCGGAAAAAACGAGATTATTTAACATTAGGCCTACTTGTATCACTTGAGAAACTTTTATCAGCTTCGCTCTACTCCGGCAATGCCTGTTACATATTAATTTATTATTTATATAATATGTGTTGCTTTTCACTGTGTATTACCTTATTCTCGTTTTAAAACAAAAGAAGGTTTATATTAACTTCACACAACCAATTCTTAATGTTTTGGATTAACCAAAATGGCGTCACTGGCTTCAATCGTCATAATGGTAAAATGACGTCATGCCGTCTCCAGTTCATCAAAACTTCTTGTTTTTATTGCATTTTCAAACCTTGACGTCATTGGCAATCTACCGCCTTTTACGTCACGTCATTCAATCAGCCAATCAGCAGACGGCTGTCTTTCGAGACGGTTTACATTTTCTCATTTGCTTCTTTGTATTCAGTTTTGTTTGTTTTTTACTCTGTTTTTGTGGTAAATGAAATATATACCCTAACCCTCTTTGTGTCACTTGTTGAAATAGTGGTAGGAAAATTATGTCCTTTGTAAAGAGTAACGTTTGGGAGTAATACATTACATTTTTGGTTGAACATTTCAAAAATTTGCATTTTTGACTAAATTTGGGCATGTAACCATATGGCAACAATGTGTATTTCACATAATATGTGTTTGTGACAAATGGCCACATTGCTTAATTTGGTACTGAAACACTTTATTATAAAAAGGCTTTAAATATCAGAGGGAAACTTTATTGAAGTCTTTGACACTAACAATATTCATGAAACACATGACTTGAATACTTTTAACATTCAATTGATTGTATGAAAGTCCACAAAACAGTTGCGTACATTATTCAAGTGTTCGATCCCTGCATTGGCCGAGAAAGTTCATCCAGATTTTCCGGCGTGGTTCCCCCTTGTCAGTGATGCAGGACGGGGGGGCCTGACAAGGACAGCTGTCTAGTCCTTCGGATGAGACGAAAAACCGAGGTCCCGTGTATACATTGGAATGCACGTAAAAGATCCCTTGGCAGTTGAAATTCTATATAAGAGTAGGCGATAGTGCCGCTGCCCGGGCAAAATTTCCCTCATAGCACACTGTATGGCGTATGCCCATCTTCATTAGCCCAGAATAGGAGCAGAACAGTAGTAGGACGTTAAATCCCATTTCATTTCATTTCATTTCGTTCGGAGAGGGGTTCTGTATAGGGTGGTGGCCATATCACCCATATGTTTGTTGTAAGCTTTAATAATATTCGGGGCTTCTACTGGAACCCGTACGTTTATCACCACCATGTCCTACTTCATCATCATTATAATCACCATCATGTTCTACTTCATCATCATTATTATCACCATCGTCATCAGATGAAGTATCCTCATTGGCTGTTTCAGGTTGAAATTCATCCTCGTTCTCACTATCTGTGACATCTTCGTCCACAGATATGTCACCAGAAACAGGCACTACCGCCTTAGCGCGTCTTCCATAAAAGGTGTGAGCAGCAAATGACATGATCCAATTCTGAAAATGTCAAAAACATGTTATTTATTATTTAATACCTTTTAAAACTGTATAGTACTTTACAGTACTATGTTGCACAATGTTACCAAATGTTACAGTCTATACATAACTATAAGTTACACTGTTGCCATATGGCTACACATAAATAATTCTGTCCAGTGCACAAAATACATAGGCCACACATTAGAATGCTGTATACGGTATTGAAGCAGGTAAAATAAACTTATTTATGGAAGTATTACTCACCTTGAAATCAGAAGGACTGGCAGCAAAACAGACGAGACAATTTCGGTAAAAACTATGACGCGAAGATGGCCTGGCATTAGGCTTACCACGATGTATTGACATCAGCCTGGAGAGGAAGATATCAGTGCGCATGCAGAGTGTCTTGTGGCTACATTGTACGTATTTGGTTACAAAATTCATCAACAAAATATTTTGTTGGTGGGCGGGTTGATAAGTTGTAGGAGCTATATGGCTACAAAATGACAAAAAGGGCTAACTTTATTCAATATACCTCGATTCTGTTGAATACTAAAAATGTTTCTCTCTTGACTTACAACATTTAGTTTTAAACTACTTGGGTTTTTTTTATACATATCACCGATGCGGTTACTTGTAGGTCTATAGGTAATTTTTACAATCAATATGCTTACATTCATATTTCTTGTAACATATAGCAGATCATGACTCATGCTGGCATTACTTCATGTTCGTTGGTTTGTGATTTCTGCGTATTGTGTCTTGTCCGTGGTTTTGTTTTTGTGTAAATTATGTGTGGTGCAGACCCCTTCACTTACTACCAAGCTGTAAGAAAATCATCATTTATATCAACGTGAATTCATTTCCCGCCAATTTTATCCCCCCCCCACCACCACCCCTCCAGTCTTCCATACACGTACACCTACAACCGCATGTTCCTAAAGCAACGACTGCGAGTTTTACAACATCTGGCCGTTGCTGGTTTACTTCACAATTCCCCAACTTATAGCTACATTATCTGCAGACACGTCAACAGTAGCATCCAATCAGAGATTGTGACATAGCGAACCCCACGGAAACCTTGACATTGGACGAAATTTGACCTTTGGAACTCGATTATCACAGGTAGACATTTTAGCTTGAAAGCGCGAGACTTGGTATTCGCGACGACCAAGGAATCTGATTGGATCACAAGCTGGGCTTATACCCAATCAAACTTAGTGCCGGAATATGCAGAGTGTTACGTGAAGGGCTAGATAAGATGTACGTAGTTAAAGCGAGATCAAGCCATCTATTGAAGATGCTACAACCGCTACCCCACCTCCCCACAAATCAAAACATATACACGTATTTGGAGATGGACAGTCCTAGTAATTTATGTTTTTTAGTTTATTAATATATAACATGATTATGTCAACATCACCCCCACCCCACCCCACCACCACCACAACCACACACACACACACACACACACACACACACCCTCCAATTGTAGACATTGGATCCCCCCCCCATCTCGAAAACGCCCCCTCAAACGCCTGATTGCCACCGAGATTCGGAATCTACGCAAAAAAACTTGGTCTCATATATTCACAGCTGGGGTTGCGATTCCCCCACCACCCACCCGATACAGGGCGGATGGCCTGTCGGTGAAAACCCCTAGTCCTTCGGATGGAAGGACTCGTAATAAATAGATCCACGGAGGCCAACCACATCTACGTTGGCAGAATACATTTAATACCGGGTATGTAATAAAATGAAATGAATGATTGCTATATTAAAATATCGTGTTATTAGAATATTATGTAAGAGAAGTTATGTCTGCAGCTTTATTAGAGGCGTACTGTGTGAGTAAGCAGGGTAGGTGGTGTTTGCAAAAACAAAAGAAACTGGAAATGGTTGATAACAATCGAATTCCTGCGCCTCACACATATAGATCGTTTTTCTCCTCAGATTGAGGCCATTATCTCTTTTTTTTTCAGTGGATACGATGCTTGTTTTTTTAGTCGTCGGTCGTTTAGTTCTTGATTGCTGCTAACTATGTCCATGGCTCAGATATCTACGTCAAATATTCTAGCATGTGCCGTCTCCCCCTCGCCTAAAAGTGCCTTAAATTTGGTCTGAGTACCCTCGGAGCCCCCGCCACGCTTCTGGGCTTTATTATTTATTAGATATAATGGAGAATTTATATAACGTTTCACGCATTGCAAATTGAAGGTTATTTGAGAAGAATATTACATTACATTTGTTTCAATTAAAAAATTAAAAACTGAGTGCGATTCTTGCTCCACATGAATCGTCTGCAAACTATTATGTGAAAGTTGAACCTTCAATACTAATAGTAGTCCAAAAATAGTTTAATTCCACCAATATATGTATATACAGTGTCCTATAACAAGACAGTCGGCGGATATGTTGGGGGTGTTAATTCTGTCCGTGAAGACAGCAAACTGAAGGTGCTCGAATATAGCCTTAATTATGTGGTTTTACGATGCGCATCTGACCTCAATCAGTTGCATTTACAGCAATTTACGTCCCGAAAAACTGATAAATCAAATAAACGAGGCACGAAAACCATGGAGCCCATATATGGAAACCAAACAGCTCTTTATTCCGTGTTCTTAATTCTTAGTTCTTAATCTATAGTTCTTAATTCTTATTTCTTCATTTGTTGTCTTATTTCGAAATTTGTACACTATCTTAAAATTTGTCATATCAGAATTGTAAAATGTATTTTTGTTCAATTTAATTTTATTTTAATATAAAGATAAAATTTATTTTAGTATATAAAAAAAAAATCTACATTTACATTTCATCATAGATATACAATGAAAAACAAATCTCGAACAACAAATTTATAAATACAGATCTCCAAATAGAAATCTTGCAAAACATTAATCCAAAACCATTTCTTCAATAACATTTCTCCAAAAACATTTCTCGAATTTCATCGAACAGGAGGGGGGGGGGGGGGGGAGGGTTGGATTGCCGAATGTTTAGCACGCGCGCGCTGTATCATACGGTCTGTCTTTGAATCAACTGGCGGGGTTTCGATTCCCCGGTTGTACGTGACAAGGAGTAGGGTCGCCTGTCCAACCTCGTGGGTTTTCTCCGGGCCCTCCGGTTTCCTCCCACTGCTAAAGACCCCTATGCGCAAGCGAATTATTGAAATAAAAAATGAACTGTGTTAGTCCCGAAATTACCTGTGTCGAGTGGACGTAAACCCTCTCTCTCTCTCGATCTCTCTCTCTCTCTCACACATCGAACTGGAACATTATGACGGCACGAGCCGCAATCAACCTGGCATACAATAAGTCACCATACAACAAAGTAGAATCGAGCAAACATGTATACAATAAGAAAAATCGCTCGATGTCCGTGGCTTTAGTGAAATCGCTTGCGACCTAGCATTAAATAATATAAATTGAAAGTAGTCTTTTCAGAAATTAGGTTTTGTCTGATAGTGACATATTTCTTTGGACAAACGAAAGAGGGCTTTATCTCTTCTAAATCATGTAATCATGAATGTGCTAGTAAAATAGCTAATACTCGTATATTCAAAGAAATGAAATGAAATGAAATGGGGTTTAACGTTTTACTGTTTTGCTCCGAACTGGGCTAATGAAGACGGGCACACGCCATACGGTGTGCTATGATGGAAATTTTGCCCGGACAGCGGCACTACGGCCTACTCTTATATCGAATTCCAACTGTCAAGGGATCTTTTACGTGCACGCCAATATGTACACGGGACCTCGGTTTATCGTCTCATCCGAATGACTAGACAGCTGTCCTTGTCAGGCCCTCCGTCCTGCGTATATTCAAAGCGATGGACAAATACTTTCCGGTGAATCATTATAGGATAACTGGAATTTCGTATTAAGACGCGTATTTTGACTTTTAAATACCCCCTCCCCCCAACTCATTATTTACTCCGAATAATTAATCCAAGCGGTGATTATTTGATATCTCGTTTCATCTTTAAAAAAAATAATTTATAGGCTTTGAAAGGAAATAAACAAAATGGCATTTATTTTCTTTTCAAAGAGAATTTTATTGATACCTGAATTCCGTTTACTGTCGCTTCTTCATACGGCATGCAAAGTAAGGAATGCATATTGGATATTACTGTTTAAAATTCTCTTATCACCATGGGTCGAAAAATGAGAACGACCAACGTGCCGAAATGCGACGATTCTCGAGTGGAAAAATAGTCTGCCAATGTTTAATTACAAAATGCACGAAAGTGAACGTAGGTATTTCTTGCCAGTGAAACGGACATTTCTATAGTGACTCATATTTTGATACCGTTACAATAACTGAAAATAATAATTTGGAGAAATATTTTTGTAGAAATGTTATTGAAGAAATGTTTTTGGAGAAATGTTTTGCAAGATTTCCATTTGGAGATTTGTATTTAGAAATTTGTTGTTCCAGATTTGTTTTTCGTTGTATTTCTCTGATAAAATGGCTAATTTTTGATTTTCTAAAATAAATTTTATCTTTATATTGAAAAATAATTAAAATACATTTTATAAATCTGAAATGACGAATGTCTGATTTGTAAAACAAATATTGATTTTAAGATGCAAATGTTAATTTTAGTGTACAAATGTTAATTTTAATTTTAGTGTACAAATGTTAATTTTAGTGTACAAATCTGTACAAATATTGTAATACAACACCACTGAGGAATAAGAATTAAGGACTATGAATTAAGAAATAAGGACTAAGAATAATGAATAAAGAGCTGTTTGGTCTTCCATACCCATAAAGCAGAGTGAATACTCATAGAGTGGCGCCAGAAAGTGTTTATTACACTGATTTTAAATGTTCGATCCTTTCGTCAATTTAAAGCCCGAAAAATGTCGCACAATGGAGATTGGTCAAAAGGTAATAGGATTTCGGGCACTTTTGTTTTTGATGACTAGAAGGCAAAAGGAATTGTTTTCACAAGAAATATATTTCTTATTTTATTGTTCACATTGTCCGTCTACCCGGAACAGCCTGGCATATTGTCAAAATAATTAAGAGAGACGCTGTTTTGGGTTAGCCAATAATATTATGGCGTCGAGGACTTCACCAAAATGACGTCATGACGCCTCCACCTCATAAAAGCTTCTTGAATAAAAACCACTATAAAAAGGGGGATAATCCAGATAAGATAACGCCAAAGGGGTAATAAAACATCGATTTAGGAACTAATCAGAATTATTCAGCTATGCAATAGCACAAAATATAATGCGTAATACCCCCACAAGAAATGCAAAACAGGTGTGTTGAAGAAATCGTACTATGAAAGTGTATTTATAAAGGCATAAAACAACGACAATAATCCAGATAGGATTAGGAAACTACATAAAATAATATTAAATTAAATCATTAACCAATATGAAGTCGGTTATATACTTATAAGAAATGTCAAACTTGGTATGTTGAATAAATGGAAGTTTCGAAATTTCTTTTAAAATGCGTACTTGTATACCGCCTTTGGCAGTGCAGTGCCGGACTGGGCCCACCTGTCCACCTTTCCGTGACAGGTGGGCCTAAGCTCACTAAAAAAGGTGGGCCTAAGCCTATAAAGAAAAAAGAAAAAAGGAGAAAGAAAAAAAGAAAAAGAAAGTAGAGGGGGAGGAACGAAAAGAAAGAAGGAAGGAGAGGACAGGACACAGGACAGGAGAAATAAAAGATAGGAAAAAAATGACTGACAAACATTGCCATCAATCTAAAAGACCTGAAGATTACTTTGGCCTATAAGCCTATAAAGAAAAAAGAAAGAAGGAGAAAGAAAAAAGGAAAAAGAAAGGAGAGGGGGAGGAACGAAAAGAAAGAAGGAAGGAGAGGACAGGACACAGGACAGGAGAAAGAAAAGATAGGAAAAAAATGACTGACAAACATTGCCATCAATCTAAAAGACCTGAAGATTACTTTGGCTATCCTTGAAGCTAAAGAAATAATTTGTTACCTCTTTAGAGAACAATTATCAGTTATCATCGCAGAAGTAAACAAATATCATCATAAGCTCGCGAGGTTCATGAGCTTATGATGATGTTCGTTTACTTCTGTGAGTTTGAATATTCTCGCTATATGCTGTGCGTCAACAGAACTGTCAAATACGTGTACTGTATGTATATTATAATTTGCATTATTTTCATCACAGAGAATAAAAGGTTTTTGATTTTGACACCGAAGAGCATTCTCAAATTCATCTAATGATAGTGCTCTTAGGTCATTCTGTTATCTAATTGTATCAGGAAATCAAAAATTTCCCTCCTCCTGCTTTGGTCTGAAATGCTTGGAAAATGGGTTTGCGGTTGTTAATTTTCAAAATTTTCCTAGGGGGAGAACCCCCCCCCCCCCCAACCTCCCTCGGACGCTCGCGCGAATTCGGCGCGATCGTGACGCGCCTTCGGCACGTACTTGTGTGGACCTTGGTCAATGACCTGACAGGTGGGCCTCGGCCCACCAGTCCGGCACTGAGTGCATTTAAAATAAAGAGATTTTATTCTGGAATGAAATATATAGATCTTTATCGTTACATATTGCTAAAAATCCGTAATGCCTATGAATAGAAAACACTACATAGCGTGGTATCTGGTATGTTACTATAAATTGACGTGTATTTTACTAGTCAAATTTATCCGTTTTGTCGAAAATACCGACATTAAATAAATTTATTGTTAATCATATTTATATCAAGGTCCAGAACAGATGCATTTATATTGCCAGAATTTTCTTTGTTTAATATTAGTTCTGGGGGATATATTTTACTTTTATATTTGTTAAAAGTTCCGTTATCATTGATACCTGTTATGCCATCAATGTATCGGAAGGTATAGATAAGGCTTTATGCTACTCTGTAATCAGTTTTTCCTTTATGATCCTGAAAGCAGAATTCATATTTATATAAATGTGCATTTCCCATAAATGGGGCGGGGTCATTGGTAAACCGATAGTTTGCTTTATTATCTGATCACTTAAAATAAAGAGATTTTATTCTGGAATGAAATGTAGTTTTGGTTCACAATTGTTCTTAAAAGTGGCTTCTCATTAGCTTTTCGTTTAGTACCAATTTCATCATTCAGAATATTAAATTATAATGGTACCTTTCAAGAGATCTGGAAATGTAAATAAAGAAACACAGCAAACAAGAGACATGTTTAGATAATAGTTTATTTTTATAGTCTTCATCCGAAGATTCAAAATCCAAGTTCATAATATGAGCGAGATAAATATCTTCTTAATGGCTGATCAACACCTCGCATATATCCTTTGGATATACTTCAGATACCCATTCACAATGTAAATCTACATTCGATCATTGGTTTTGCAGCTTATCTCTATATTGTTGCAGCATAATTGCTTCGTTTAATGTGCAGCAAAAGACCACTACGGCAAGGCGGTAATAAAGAAATGTCTTGGCAGTTGGAATTCGATGTAAGAGTAGGCCATAGTGCCTTGCCGGCCAAATTACCCTCATAGCACACTGTATGGCGTATGCCCATCTTCATTAGCTCTTACGAGTTAGAACAGTAGGGCGTTAAATCCCATTTCATTTCATTACCACTGAAAGCATGCAGGCCGAGATATTCTTGCCACTTTCCATACTAATCTTGATTAGATCAAAAAATATATCAAGATTAGTATTGAAAGTGTCGAGAATATCCTAGAACTGAAAACAAACCCATGAGAACACCAAAATAGATTCCCTACTCCACTTCGTATTGCATAATCACGTCACGTAGGCACTAATGTGTATTTTTGGAATATCGTTTGCAAGTTGAATGATTGGAATTTCTATTTCGACCGAGCAAGAATTAAAATACAATTTGAATAGCCCCGGGAAGAACGATCTAAGTCACTTTTTCAACGAACCCCAGTTAATGGCACCATCTAGTAGCAAATTGTATAAGCTTTCTGTGGAACAATCAATTTCAGGTAAAAACGATTGGAGTCACATCGAACCAAGGCCCTTCTGAAATGGCCTCCCGGACAAATAAGTCCCTCGTACCCTTTATTTGACCTTAATTTGGCTGAAAAGTGGAAGTCAGATGTTGTACTAGTAATTATGATTCGTATTAAACACCATTTTGAAGTTGTAATTAAACCCACTCGTTGTTCTGTTCGCGTCAAGTATTCTCGTCCAAAGGTCTGTTTTGCCTTTTATGCGAAAAGACAAAAATGTGACTTAGATCGTTCTTCCCCTGGACTCTTCATTTGTTTTAGTGCCCCCATGATTTTGCAATACGAAGTGGAGTAGGGGATCTATTTTTGGTGTCCTCGTGGGTTTGTTTTCAGTTCTAGGATATTCTCGACACTTGCAATACTAATCTTGGTATATTTTTTTTATCTAATCAGGATTAGTATGGAAAGTGGCGAGAATATCTCGGCCTACATGCTTTCAGTGGTAATAAAATGAAATTAAATGGGATTTAACGCTCTACTGTTTTTTACCCCGTAAGGGCTAATGAAGATGGGCATACGCCATACAGTGTGCTATGAGGGTAATTTGGCCGGGCAGCGGCACTATGGCCCTACTCTTACATCGAATTCCAACTGCCAAGACCTTTCTTTATTACTGCCTTGCCGTAGTGGTATTTTGCTGCACATTAAACGAAGCAATTATGCTGTAACAATATAGAGATAAGTTGCAAAACCAATGATCGAATGAAGATTTACATTGTGAATGGGTGTCTGAAGCATATCCAAAGGATATAATCGAGGTGTTGATCAGCCATTAAGAAGATATTTACCCCGCTCATATTATGAACTTTGATTTTGAATCATCGGATGAAGACTATAAAAATAAACTATTATCTTAAAGTTACAATTTCATATTTTTAAGTTATATTTTTAAAATGTATTAAAATAAAGCCCTAAAATAGATGGTATCTATGAACAGTCCTACCTTGTTAAAGAATAATCCTATTAATCCTATAATTCACTATTGGCAAAAATATCATTTTCAACTTCAAATTCAAACGTTTGAAGATAGCTATTCCATGGTGGGGAATAGGAAAACAAGGGAGGTAATTGGGAGGTAATTGTGTTATTATTTCCGGTGTGAAGATTTTTAAGTGTGAAAAAGATAACCTATGATCGTATAATAGTGAGTTGACAACCTATTGAGCAAAAAAACATAGAGATAATTATGTTTTTACTTTCTTAGAAAATATGAAATTGTAACTTTAACATGTCTCTTGTTTGCTGTGTTGCTTTATTTACATTTCCAGATCTCTTGAAAAGTACCATTATAATTTAATATTCTGAATTATGAAATTGGTACTAAACGAAAAAGCTAATGAGAAGCCACTTTTAAGAACAATTGTGAACCAAAACTACATTTCATTCCAGAACAAAATCTCTTTATTTTAAGTGCACTGCCAAAAGAGGGACACAATTACGTATTTTAAAAGAAATTTCGAAACTTCCATTTCTTTAACATACCAAGTTTGACATTAACCGACATCATATTGGATAATGATTTAATTTAATATTATTTTAAATTTTATGTAGTTCTCTAATCCTGTCTGGATTATTGCCCTTGTTTCATGCCTTTATAGTACGATTTCTTCAACATACTTGTTTTGCATTTCTTTGGGGGTATTACGTATTATATTTTGTGCTATTGCATAGCTGAATAATTCCGATTAGTTCCTAAATCGATATTTGAATAGCCTTTTGGCGTTATCTTATCTGGATTATCCCCCTTTTTATTGTGGTTTTTATTCAAGAAGCTTTTATGGGGTGGAGGCGTCATGACGTCATTTTGGTGAAGTCATCGACGCCATAATATTATTGGCTAACCCAAAACAGCGTCTCTCTAATTATTTTGACAATATGCCGGGCTGTTCCGGGTAGACGGACAATGTGAAAAATAAAATAAGAAATATAATATTTCTTGTGAAAACAAATCCTTTTGCCTTCTAGTCACCAAAAACAAAAGTGCCCGAAATCCTATTATCTTTTGACCAATCTGCATTGTGCGACATTTTTGGGGCTTTAAATTGACGAAAGGATCAAATATTTAAAATCAGTGTAATAAAAACTGTCTGGCACCTCTCTATGAGTAGTCACTCTGCTTTATGGGTATGGAAGACCAAACAGCTCTTTATTCATTATTAATAGTTTTTAACGTCAACAGCTGCCCCACCCCTCACACACACACACACACACACACACATATTCGCCATAACATAAAATACAAGATATCGGGATGCATACCATTGTAAAAAAAATTCTGACATATTCATTTTTACGTACCTTGTTAACGCAGATATAATTTTGGTTCGGCTGAACGCTATTTAGTGGGGGGAGGGGGTGTTTAAAAGTCAAAATGCGCGTCTTAATACGAAATTCCAGTTATCCTATAATGCTTCACTGGAAAGTATTTGCCTATTGCTCTTTGAATATACGAGTATTAGCTATTTTACTAGCACATTCATGATTCCATGATTTAGAAGAGATAAAGCCCTCTTTCGTTTGTCCAAAGAAATATGTGGCTATCAGACAAAACCTAATTTCTGAAAATAGACTACTTTCAATTGATATTATTTAATGCTAGATCAGATTAACCATTATATATATAGAGAGAGACATAACACACACGCGATTTCATAAAAGCCATGGTCATCGAGCGATTTTTCTTATTGTATATATGTTTGCTCGATTCTCCTTTGTTGTATGGGGACTTATTGTATGCCAGCTTGTTTGCGGCTCATGCCGTCATAATGTTCCGGTTCGATGAATTTCGAGAAATATTTTTGGAAATATGTTATTGAAGAAATGTTTTTGGAGAATTGTTTTGCAAGATTTGTATTTGGAGATTTGTATTTAGAAATTTGTTCAAGATTTGTTTTTCCTTGTATGTCTATGATGAAATGTAAATGTACGCTAATTTTTGATTTACCAAAATAAATTTTATCTTTACATTGAAATAAAATTAAATTGAACAAAAATACATTTTACAAATCTGATATGACAAATTTTAAGATACAGATGTTAATTTTAGTGTACAAATGTGGAAATAATACACAAATGAAGAAATAAGAATTAAGGACAATAGATTAAGAAATAAGAATTAAGAACGCTGAATAAAGAGCTGTCTGGTTTTCCATATATGGGCGCCATACTTTTCGTGCCTCATTTATTTGATTTATCAGTTTTTCGGGACGTAAATTGCCGTAAATGCAACTTGATTGAGATCAGATGCGCATCGTAAAACCATATAATTAAGGCTATATTCGAGCACCTTCAGTTTGCTGTATTCACGGACATAATTAACACCCCCAACATATCCGCCGACTGTCTTGTTATATAGTATACTGCATATATTAGTGGAATTGAACTATTTTTGGACTAGTATTCGTATTAAAGATTCAACTTTCACATAATAGTTTGCAGAGGATTCATGTAGAGCAAGAATCGCACTCAGTTTTTTAATTTTTTAATTGAAACAAATGTAATGTAATATTCTTCTCAAATAAGCTTTAATTTGCAATGCGTGAAACGTTATATAAATTCTCCATTATATCTAATAAATAATAAAGCCCAGAGGCGTGCTGGGCCTCCGAAGGTAGACAGACAAAATTTAGGGCACTTTTGGGCGAGGGGGAGGCGGCACATGCTAGAATGAATTTGACGTAGATACACATGTAGAGCAAGAATCGCACTCAGTTTTTAATTTTTTAATTGAAACAAATGTAATGTAATATTCTTCTCAAATAAGCTTTAATTTGCAATGCGTGAAATGTTATATAAATTCTCCATAACATCTAATAAATAATAAAGCCCAGAGGCGTGCTGGGGCCTCCGAGGGTAGACAGACCAAATTTAGGGCACTTTTGAGCGAGGGGGGAGGCGGCACATGATAGAATGGATTTGACGTAGATACACATGTAGTATTATAATCGGCAATACTATATACCGGAAAACACCATTTTATACTGAATACTGGAAAACACCGGAAAAACACTAAATACCGGAAAACACACTAAATATCGGAAAATACCCTAAATAGGTAACCCGGAGACTGGCACCCTAAATAACCGACAATACTATATACCGGAAAACAACCGGAAAACACCATTTTATACTGAATACCGGAAAACACCGGAAAACACTAAATACCGGAAAACACCCTAAATACCGGAAAACACCCTAAATAGGTAACCCGGAGCCTGGTCCTCTGTGTGCGGTTTTGGACGAAGTGGGCGCCGATGAAGGAAGGTCAAGGTCATTACGACGTTCGTTTTACAAATAGCCCCCCCCCCACCAAAATTTTTTTAAAAAAATTCCGAGTTATTTTTCTCCCAAATTTTTTTGCCGAAAAATATTTTCT
This sequence comes from Patella vulgata, assembly GCF_932274485.2. Taxonomy (NCBI): domain Eukaryota; kingdom Metazoa; phylum Mollusca; class Gastropoda; family Patellidae; genus Patella; species Patella vulgata. Next base: position 34,342,844 of record NC_065882.2, read on the forward strand.
GTCACAAAAAAAAATTCGAATTTCTCCGAAAAATTGGTTTTACAAAAAAACATTCCGTAGAAAATAAGTTTACAGAGAAAAATACTGGAAAAAAAATTGTGAATTTTTTTTTGAGAGAAATTTGGGAGAAGAAATTGTTAAAAAAAAATCTGAAAAGAAATTTTTCTTTGACCGTAGGCGATCGCTTGCTTGTATGTTAATGAACTTATTTCATCAGCGCTCACTTGGTACAAAACCAACACACGAGGATCAAACTCCGGGTTACTAAATAGCTACCGGAAAACTTAGAAGAGTAAACTGTACCCGAGATTTTTTTAGAGAGCGCGCCGCGCCGCACCGCTCCGGGAGGGATCATCGTCAGGGTGGGGCGGGGGTTGAATTGTCCAGTCAAGTGACGAACATTGATCTTCCGTTCCTCAACCCATATTATTTCCACAGTCATTGTCATTAATCACAAATTACGGGATGATATACGAAAATGCAGTTTTACTTTGAAATAGTGCAAATGATACTTTTCCATCTACAATCTTCAGATCAAAGGATGCAAGTTCGTACACAGTGCGGCATAATTTGTGCAACAGAAGACATCTCGAATATCGATTGTCTGAAAAAACATTTTCTCGGGGACATTTTTTTCCGAATACGCATTCGGTGTAAGTCTTCAGCCACCAGGAAGTGGTTAACATAGTAATGTTTTATTACGATAGTAGTACATAAAACAAATTGGTTGCCTGAGGTTCTCGGGGGGGGGGGGGGAAGTAGCCTCATCGGCTAGAGTCCTCTATTTTACAAACAAAAACCACAAATGCTTCCTTGAAAATTTATCGATCAACTCTTTTCACAGACGTCCAGCTTACCACTTCCTGTCAATGTAGTAAGATAGAATATGTAGTTTTCTCATGGACAATTGGGCGAAAGTTGGGGTTTTCTCAAGGAAAACTGGTCAACAAGTTGGGGAAAAAGCTCGAAAAGTAATCCAGAAAAAAATCCTGTGTGCGGCCCTCGGAATATGATGGAATATGTTGAATATTATTATGGTTCAAGTGATTATATTTGACCCTGGAATGAAAGTAAGCTCAAAAACAAGTAGATTTTTAGCCCTTCCAACGAGATGGATAGCTCTTGGAAAGGATAGACACTTTCCAGATTACAGCCTGTCCGAGAACTGCGTGGCATCCATTTCGTTTGGTGATTAGGACACATAGCGGTTAAACCTGGAATTTCAACTCGAACTATTCAGAGGTATATTAACTCGCTTTTGATGATACTGCCTGTTTTATGATGCGATTTTTTGTTACCTAGGGAGGAGTTGGCCTAGTCGTGCCTTCCACTAATTCGTACCAGCGTTACTAGTAAGAATCAGGAGACCGGCGCAACCGGCATATAATGGGGCCCTCCGAGGGCAGTGTTTAATCTACTGAAATACTGAAATCTACTGAAATTTACTGAAAACTAAATTTAAAATAAAAAATAAAATATGGTCAATGATGGAGGTAGACTGATTGCGTCTTTTAAAACATTCAAAACATAATAGGCATCAACAAAAATTTGGAGAAAAAAAATCGGATTTTTTTTTTTTTTGGGGGGGGGGGGGGCTATTTGTAAAACGAACATCACTTTGTCCAAAACCGCACACAGAGGACCAGGCTCCGGGTTATCTATTTAGGGTGTTTTCCGGTATTTAGGATGTTTTCCGGTATTTAGTGTTCTTCCGGTGTTTTCCGGTATTCAGTATAAAATGGTGTTTTCCGGTTGTTTTCTGGTATATAGTATGGCCCCTAAATAAGTAACCGGGAGTCTGGTCCTCTGTGTGCCTGGGTTAGGGTTAGGGTTAGTTTCCGGTTTATAGTATAGCCCTTCTCCGGGTTACCTATTTAGGGTGGTTTCCGGTATTTAGTGTGTTTTCCGGTATTTAGTGTTTTTCCGGTTGTTTTCCGGTTGTTTTCCGTTACACGTTCCTTCGTACGACCAGAATAGACACAGTAACGTGTACTAACAGAATTCGCACGTTAACTTCATAGTTAGTAATGTATGCAAATATACATATTTCGAACATCATGTATATAAATAGATGTACATTGAAGTCATCGATTACATAATATTTTCTATTTACACGTTCTCTGTTTGACAGGTTCCTACATTCTAAGTTATAACATTCCGATATAATTTGTAAACAAAAATAGAGAAATTTGTGGTCTAAAGGGAAACAAATTCTTCTTGCACTCAATTATACTGTACAGTACCAATACCAATAAGTTTAGTCAGTGTTTTAAATTACACACAATAAACATTCCTAAAGTAGACCTATCTGTTGGCCCCCGCGTTCTCATTCCCTGCATAGACTCCACATGGAATGACACTTAAATGAAAATTAGACAAAAGAATTTACGAGAATGGTTTTGTTGGTAGTAAATAGAACGGTAGAGTTAATGAGCTACGTCATTTATAATTGATATTTTGTTTTATTTTACACGAATTTATATATGCAGCATCGGCGTAGAATGGAAGAAATGAGAAGAGAAGAGGACAGAAGAAGGCTGCAAGCCGAAAGAGATACGCGAGAAGCCGAACGGATTAGACTATTATCTATTCATCAAGTAAAACAAGATTACACAGTATGTTTATTTCCTACTTAATGGGATTGCACGTACATTGTGGTCCATTGGCTGAAACGGGTGGGGGCATCCACGTGGTTCGAAGATGGTCCAAAATATCCATTTTGCGGTATTTTGCATCAGACTTCCTACGTGTAGCAGTTATTTGAATCCAAGGTGGCCAATGAGTATTCTCGTAAAGAAGACTAAGTGTTAAGTATCCTATTGTATTATAGAAATCTGATATAATTCTTGGTATGTCTATATGTGTAGCAGTATTCTAGTCAATTTGTCCTAGCTTCAATTTGTCTAAGCTTTATTGTATTTCATGCATTAAACTCTCTAAAGATGCTGTACGCCCGAGTTGGTTAAAAGGAATACCTGATGGAGCGTATACGTTATGAAAGCAGAGTCCTAAACCACTGCGACCAAACTAGATTTTATATTTCCAAGAATAACTATCAGCTGCTTCATATTATATTTTTTTGTCTGTATAAAGAGTAGCAGTACTGCCATCCTCTGTAGGACAAATGGTATGGGCACTTCAGGGTTCTTGATATATGAACCCATTATTTCCAGACTAGATAACCATCAGTTTTTTTCCCACTTTCTAGTCAGAAATGTGAAATTAAATTGCGTTTCGTTATTCGTCATTGGTGAATAACGAATATCGAAACAGAATGTTTTTCGTTATTCGGGATTGAAAATTTGAATAACGAATAACGAGAAAGAATGTGTTCCGTTATTCGGGTTTCAAACAAAACTAGAACTCCTAAGTAATACTGAGGTGTTTCGGTATGTCACGTTACGTCACGCCTTGTCACATCAACATTCAATTTACACCATGAATTATTGAGTATAGTAACATCCAATAAATGTTAAAGTGGAAAAACCTGTCATTTTGAACTGTTAATAAAACTGGAAGTTATACTTCACGGCCGAACTTGTTTTTATATATTAATTGTTAGTAGAGATCAGGGTCATCATACATACAAAGGTCAAGGATCATGGGTAGATTAGGTTACTATCTAGATGGTGAAAAGTCGACGAAAATTAAAAAAATCGGCTCCCTAAGGATTGTTAATATTTGGAGTAGGTTTAAAACTAATTTTCGAAAATAGGAATTAAAATGGCGGCTTCCCGGAAGCCGTCACAAAATGTTTTAATATGCCATGTTGAAGGCATCGATATGTTCCTTATTTCTACTAAGTTTCAACTTGATACCTCAAATAGTTACGGAGATACGCCATCTTGAATGTCGAAAAAATGATGAAGAAAACTTTCGCAAATCTGTGATGCTAATATTAATCGAGCGAACTTCCGAATTTCTAAAAACCGTCAGTCAGGCACCATATTGGATTCGATCCAAAGAATCAAAATATGAAAATCCGAAGAAGATCCGTTGCGAAATAACCGAGATATGGGAAATCTGAGATTGTTTTTTGTCCCATCTGTAAAACACTTCCTGTTTGTCAAAAATGACAAAAAATTTATATTTAATATTTAGTTCCACGATGGCCAACTTTGCCTACGTTAGTAAGTGTTTGCACCATGCGTTACAATCGGCAAAAAAATAAATAAAAATAAATAAATAAATAGATAATAAAAAATAATAATAGCTAGATCTGGCAAGCAGATATGAAAGCTTTTATATTCACGGTCACTTCCTGTCGCATGTCATGGGTTATATAACGAATCTCAACAAGAAAAAATAATTATTAAAATCGGTCAAAAACTCGCGAAGTTATCCGCCTAAATATAGCGAGAAACATTTCACGCGAGCGAAAAATAAAGTAACATAACTGAGACATCTGTAAATGAAACGCGTGCAAATATTGAAGAATTTGTCAAGTTGGTCTTAACTTCCGGGACAAAATCACAGCGACGAATTTTCGATATTCGAAAATCGGAAATAGCAGATTTGAAGTAACTGTTTCAAGGTACTCAAAGAAAAAAGAATTAGTAAAATAGGTCAAAAGGTCAAAAAGTTATAGCTATGTAGGTCAATTTCTTTGTGTGTAAAATTCGGTGATTTCGGATTAGCAAACAGTTTTGAAAATATATTTAATCAAAAGCTACTACCCATTTGGTGGGGGGAGGGGGGGTTAGGTGAAAGTTTCAGAAAGATCCTCTGGTTAGTTTTCGGATTAGCAAACAGTTTTGAAAATATATTTTATCAAAAGCTACTACCCATTTGGTGTGGCAAAATTTTCCGTTTTAACAGTTTAAGTTGCACAGTACCTTTGGTTAGCAACCGACTTTGACAAACCTTTAAAAATTAGCTCCCACTGACCGAATTAATCGTTTGCAATCAAAATTTGACCAGATTTGATAGCTCTGCGCTTTTTTTAAAAAAGAAAACTAAATTTAATGACATCACTTTAAAAAAACAAATTGGCCAAATAACGAGATATTTCAACCAGACACCACTTCACATCAGATGTTCTCGATGTTGTCAAGAATCTTAAAAAGAAAAAGGAATTATTAAAATCGGCCAAAATGTTATAACGAGAAACATTTCAACCGGGCAAAATTTTCCGTTTAACATTTTATAAGTTGCATAGAACCTTTTGTTAAAAACCGATTTTGATAAAACTTCCAAAATAAGCACCTAATGTCCAACTTAATCCTTCGCGATCAACATTTGACCTGATTTCAAATTTCTGTAGTTTTTATAAAAAATTAAATTGAACTAGACCCGCATGGCAGAGTTCGGACCGGCTATCACGCTACCCAAAACGTTACACCGCGACCGGATGCAAGACAAAGACGAGCCCCACACAGCCCAGACACACATGCATAACACATGCATGCATTACAATAGAAGGGAATTGAAAAATAAAGTTGAACAATTCACAACATAATAATCTTAGATCGGTAGAATCGGACAGACGCCGGCAATCCAAATATGTATTTGAAAACTCAAAATTCCAAGAAATGACAATTTTAGTAGATTTTTGAATGTTAAAGAACGCCATGGTATCCCAATTCGACAGTTATCTCCGACTGTACAAAAATATAACTTTTTGGAAAATCGGTTAGAAATTGACATAATTAGGGCCATTTTTCAATTTTCGTGCATGTTAAAGATTTACATCACTTCCGGTCTGCTCTTACTTATAAGTGCTAACTGTTGACAAGTTTCATGAGGATAAATCAGTATTCAGAACTCTATCGCTTCTTCGCAGTACTTATAAGTGCTAACTGTTGACAAGTTTCATGAGGATAAATCAGTATTCAGAACTCTATCGCTTCTTATAGTTTCTGGGATCTACGCGAAAAGGAAAAAGAAAAAGAAGGGATGAAAACAAGTATAAATTTATTATTGTCTATATAATTCTAGACAACATTGTTTTTTCCTTTTATACTAAGAAAAGCGTTTTCTTTATAAATAGCTGCAGAGGAGCGCTTTTTATTCACTGTTATTAAGTGATGACGTCATGTAGACAAAATACAGTTGGACATTAATTTCAAGGGAAACTGGTACTTACTAAAATGAGGTATTTTCACTCTAGAATCACCAACCCCATATTTTGGTTAACAGTGAAATACTTATACATCAAATATTGTCGCTGTAAAAAAAAGTTCTATATATAAATATGCTTTATATGTAAGCAATACGTACCGATTTTATCCCCTCTCACGGCTCGATTCGGTTGACAATGAAATACCCTTTTTTAAATTTTCGATCTCTTTTTTGGGGCTACCCCTGATATTTTGTATTGTTGAACAAAGGTTTCATATACAAGAATGCCGATTGCTCTCTTTATAGAAGAAGTTAAAAAAAATAATTTAGGTGGGCTTTTTGAGAAACAGGCTTCTAAACTTATAAGTGCTAACTGTTGACAAGTTTCATGAGGATAAATCAGTATTCAGAACTCTATCGCTTCTTATAGTTTCTGGGATCTACGCGAAAAGGAAAAAGAAAAAGAAGGGATGAAAACAAGTATAAATTTATTATTGTCTATATAATTCTAGACAACATTGTTTTTTCCTTTTATACTAAGAAAAGCGTTTTCTTTATAAATAGCTGCAGAGGAGCGCTTTTTATTCACTGTTATTAAGTGATGACGTCATGTAGACAAAATACAGTTGGACATTAATTTCAGGGGAAACTGGTACTTACTAAAATGACGTATTTTCACTCTAGAATCACCAACCCCATATTTTGGTTAACAGTGAAATACTTATACATCAAATATTGTCGCTGTAAAAAAAAGTTCTATATATAAATATGCTCTATATGTAAGCAATACGTACCGATTTTATCCCCTCTCACGGCTCGATTCGGTTGACAATGAAATACCCTTTTTTAAATTTTCGATCTCTTTTTTGGGGCTACCCCTGATATTTTGTATTGTTGAACAAAGGTTTCATACACAAGAATACCGATTGCTCTCTTTATAGAAGAAGTTAAAAAAAATAATTTAGGTGGGCTTTTTGAGAAACAGGCTTCTAAACTTATAAGTGCTAACTGTTGACAAGTTTCATGAGGATAAATCAGTATTCAGAACTCTATCGCTTCTTATAGTTTCTGGGATCTACGCGAAAAGGAAAAGGAAAAAGAAAAAGAAGGGATGAAAACAAGTATAAATTTATTATTGTCTATATAATTCTAGACAACATTGTTTTTTCCTTTTATACTAAGAAAAGCGTTTTCTTTATAAATAGCTGCAGAGGAGCGCTTTTCTTTCACTGTTATTAAGTGATGACGTCATGTAGACAAAATACAGTTGGACATTAATTCAGGGGAAACTGGTACTTACTAAAATGACGTATTTTCACTCTAGAATCACCAACCCCATATTTTGGTTAACAGTGAAATACTTATACATCAAATATTGTCGCTGTAAAAAAAAGTTCTATATATAAATATGCTCTATATGTAAGCAATACGTACCGATTTTATCCCCTCTCACGGCTCGATTCGGTTGACAATGAAATACCCTTTTTTAAATTTTCGATCTCTTTTTTGGGGCTACCCCTGATATTTTGTATTGTTGAACAAAGGTTTCATACACAAGAATACCGATTGCTCTCTTTATAGAAGAAGTTAAAAAAAATAATTTAGGTGGGCTTTTTGAGAAACAGGCTTCTAAACTTGCTCGAAATCGTAAAAAAAACGTACTTTTCAAAGTCATCTAGTAGACAATTCAATTGGCTTTCCGAAGAGAAAATCAAACTTTAGACCTCTATCTCTTGTAGTTGCTGGGAAATAGGCTCTCCCCAATAAAGAAAGAATAATAAGACGAATAACTAGATCTGCGAGACAGATATGAAAGCTTTCATATTCACGGCCACTTCCTGTCACATGTCAAGGGTTATATAAAGAATCTTAAAAGTGAAAAAGAATTGTTAAAATCGGCATAACGAGAAACATTTCAACCGGGTAAAATTTGCCATTATTTGTTACGAATTAAATCGGGCAGATGTTATTAACTAGGTTATTAAGGTAAACATTTCAACCGGGCAAAATTTTCCATTTTAACAGTTTAAGTTGCACAGTACCTTTGGTTAGCAACCGATTTTAACAAAACTTTACAAATAAGCTCCAACTGACCGAATTAATCGTTTGCAATCAAAATTTGACCAGATTTGGTAGCTCTGCGCTTTTTTTTAAAAGAAAACTAAATTTAATGACATCACTAATATATGGGTTATATAAAGAATCTCAACAAGAATAAATAATCATTAAAATCGGTCAAAAACTCGCGAAGTTAATGCGATTTTTCACTCGTAGACAACTTTGTCGACACGAAAAACTTCTAAAACAAATCCGAAATTGTGACATTTTCAAATACCAAATATTCAACCCTGATCCCGGCTATCCAGAAATATATTCATTTCGGTAATAGGAGGCGTTTGTGTTCATTTTCACGTGGGTTAACGTGGATTTTTCACTTTTTTCATGGTGACTATCAGTTGAACGAAATCAAAATTCTGCTCCGATAAATATTTAGTCATTCCTTCAAGGAATCAGAAAATGTAACTCCCATGTCTGTAAGTAAAATATCGTAAAAGCCTTAGGGATTGTTCACGTTTCAAGATGGTGGCATTTCCGGTTCGACGGACAAACTCCATATTTTGTGTACGCATCAGTAATTTCTTAGCTAATAAAAAAAACAAATTCTAAGATATTCTGGCCTATATTTTGTCGATTTTTTTAATTTAAATTTGGTCCTTTATTCCTCCAAGCGGAGATAAGTTTTTAATGACGCCTTTCTAGTCACATCGGTAAGATCTACTTACATTAGAAATTTCATAAAAATCATTCAAATATTAAAGAAGTTGTCAAGTTGGTCTCAACTCCCGGGACGAAATTACAGCGACGAATTTTCGAAATTTGAAATTAACGGTGAAAATGATTTTTTTCACGGTACTCAAAGAAAAATAATTATTAAAATAGCTAAAAAAAAAACCAACACAAAGTTACGACTATGCATTGTAAGTTTTTTCGTTGATTTAGAATTCGTCGTAAAACGTTTTGAAACTGGTTTTAATCCACATCCACCACCCATTCTTGGGAGGGTAGGTCAAAGTTTCAGAAAGATCCCATGGTTAGATTCTGAGATATAAGATTTATGGGAAAATAACAACAACAAAAAAATAATAATAATTATACTCAGCCAAATTAAAAACTTGACACTCGGGATTTTTGGGACTAGATTTTTAATATTTGGTTTAAGGCAACTATTTTAGTGTTATGTTGTGCACAGACGACCTTGACATCAACAGAAAGCAAGAATACGTCTCGCCAAAAGTCCTTGACATTGATAACGTTCGTGATGTCACAGTACCCCCCAAAATAAAATTCACGGACTTGGAGAACAATCGGAATAAAGTGTTTAGTAACGGTTGTGGCCTCCCCTAGCCTCTCGTACTGCCACACAACGTCTTCTCGTGGATCTCAGAACATTAGTAAACACTACCCGAGGAAGACGTCGCCACTGCTCAGCAAATGCACGTTGAAGGTCCTGCAACGTCAGTGGTGGATTCACTTGCTGACGAACACGTCGACCCAGTTCGTCCCAGATGAGTTTAATAGGATTAAGGTTGGGGCTAAGCGACGGCCAATCCAGGCCTTGGATACCGGCATTTCTTAAACAATTCTGGGTAGCAATTGCTGTATGGGGTCGAGCATTGTCTTGTTGAAACGTTAGTCCAGGCCCATGTCTCTGCATAAACGGAAGAAGAACAGGTTGCAAAATCTGATCCGTGTACTGGACAGCATTTAAGTTCCCTTGGACAACAACAAGAGGAGAACGTCCATGTGCACAAAAAGAACCCCAAACCATGACGCTGCCGCCACCAAATCGGTCAATTTCTCTGACGCATACTTGAGCGTAACGTTAACCTCGTCTGCGGTACACTCGGACCCTGCCATCGGCAAATCTCAAAGTGAATCGAGATTCGTCACTAAAGACAACCGAATTCCACTGTCTTTGAGTAAATCTTATGTGTCTTGTGGCCCACACAAGTCGGTTACGGCGATGAAGAGGTGTCAATATTGGTCCATTATAGGGCCTCCGAGCTCGAAGACCAGCAGTCTGCAAGCGATTTCGAACAGTTTGTGCAGTTACCCTTCCACCAAACATCTCTCTACTTGTGGAGGTTGCAGTGACAAATCTGTTTCTAAGATGACGTAATCGTATTGCTTGATCTTCCTGGAGTGACGTCACACGTGGCGCTCATGCCCTTGGGCGGTCGGCAATAGTTCTAGTTTGAAGCACACTCATTCTAAGATTAATTATTGTCTGGCGTGAACAATTAAAGGCTCTTGCAACAGTGACCACAGACTGACCAGCATAGAGCCTACCTATAGCACGTAGACGTTCTACATTTGAAAGGCGCGGCATTTTCTAACAAAGATGAAAATAACAATTTTAATTTGTTTTTCCAGTTCAAGTTACGTGTGCGTGTTCAGTTTAAGCAAACTTGCATCGATTGACCTCACGAGTTTGTGTTTGCACGTGTTTTTCAGGTTTTTCATCTTTATATGCTCAAAGGTCACGTGAAGCACGTGACTTTACAATTTTATGAAATTAAAGGCTTCTTACTACTTACTATCGTTAGAAACACTTTAAAATTTATTTGACTTACCAGAAAAAAAAATTTGTTGAAATTCATCATGCAGATATGAAAGATTTCATATTCATCGTCACGTGTCATGGATTATATCAATTATCTTAAAGGAAAAAAAACTAGAAAAAATAATTATCAAAATATCGGTCAAAAACTCGCGAAGTTACAGGTTTAAATATACTGAGAAACATTGCACCCGTGCAAAAAAATAATCTGAAAACTAAAGGGGAATAACTGAGACTTGCATTACTGTAATCAGAACGACATACCGTTCCAGAAGTTTCAGAAAAATGGATCAAGCGGGACGGATGAGAAAATAAAATGAAAATAGCTGGAAAGAACTAAAAAATGGTAGGAGAATATCGAAAAATCAAATGAGATAACTTTGAAGGGAACTAATATTTTTGGAATCAGATTGAACTAAGCTGTTGGAATATTTAGGTTTATTTGTAAATTTCGAAAATTAAGGACACAAATTGTCCTGTAAACAACTTTAAAGGGACGTAAAAGGTCAAAGGCGAAATTCGAAATGTTGAAATTTTCAAATACCGAAAATTCGACCCTAATCCCGGCTATCGTGAAGCGTATTCATTTCGGAAATCGGAACCGAATTCTCCAAACTACGGCCTATTGGGTTTATTTTCACCTCCGTTAAAGTGGATTTTTCACTGTTTTTCATGTTCAATTCAAAATGGTGACCATCAGTTGATCAAAATCAAAATTCTGCACTGGACTTTTTTAGGCATTCCTTCAAGGATTCAGAAAATGCAAAAGTATCTAAAGTATCTAGGGGGGGGGGGGGGTTGAATGGCCGAATGGTTAGCATGCGCGTGCTGTGTCATAAAGCCGGTCATTGAGTCAACTGGCGTGGTTTCGAATCCCCGGTTGTACGTGACAAGGAGTAGGGTCGCCTGTCCAACCTCGTGGGTTTTCTCCAGGTCCTCCGGTTTCCTCCCACTGCTAAAGATCCCTACGCGCAAGCGAATTATTGAAATAAAATTAAAACCATAGTTAGTCCCGAAATGACCTAGTTTGTGTCGAGTGGACGTTAAACCCCATTTCTCTCTCTCTCTATCTAAAGTATCTCCCCTTGGAGAAATTAAGGGTCAAATCTTTGAAAAAAAATCGCCAAAATATAGGTGAGATTGCCTTGGAATTTTTTTTTTGTACTAGTTAAGTAAGTTCTGGTATGTACACAAAATATGGAAATTGTTCGTTGAACCGGAAGTGCCACCATCTTAAAACGTAAAAAATCCCTAAGGCTTTTGCAATATTTTATTTACAGACATGGGAGTTACATTTTCGGATTCCTTGAAGGAATGCCTAAAAAAACGTTCAGAGCAGAATTTTTATTTAGGTCAAATGCTGATCACCATTTTGAATTGAATATGAAAAATAGTGAAAAATCTACATTAACGGGCTTTTAAATAAACACAATAGGCCGCAGTATGTTCAGTGCGTCTCTTATTTCTGATATTAATACATTTCTGGATAGCGTGGCTCATGGTCGAATTTTTAGTATTTGAATATTTCAATATTCCGAAATTCGCCTTTGACGTTTTTCGTGCCGACAAAGTTGTTTATGAATGAAAAATGCCCATTAACGGCTTGAAAATAATCGAAATCGGCCACTGTTTCGTAAATTCGTCTCCTATTTCCGAAATTAATATATTTCTGGTTAGCCCCCTTCCAAGAATGGGTTGTGGCTTTGGAATCAATATATTTTCAAAACGTTTTACGAATCCGAAATCACCGAAATTTACTGATGAAAAAATCAACCTACATAGCTGTAGCTACAGATTCCATATTGTCCATATGCCTTGGCCAGCCATGAGCACTGACCTTTCCCCTATAGAACATGATTGGACGGTTGATTAGGAGCATGCCATGATGGAGTAATTACTCATTATTAAGACAAAAATAAAAAAACGTCCATTTTCACTTTTGACAGTGTATCTCTTTGCAAGTAAAATGGGGCCATCAGATAAGCCGCCCATATGAACTGTTTATGTTTATGTGTAGGTAATTGGCCTTTTATTAACATACACTGGTTGCCTCTAATAAAATCAGCAGTGCATTTCCGCAGTTTTGTATTGCTTCTGAATATCCCCTACTTTTTTTGAAGAGTATATTGATGTTTAATAGGAGTGGAAGATCAATGGTATATATCAGTAATTTAAATGCACTGGATGTTTTTCATCTGTATTCGTAATATGGAGATTAAGGGTTTATTATTATCAATTGTTGGTTTTAACATGAATTTGTAGATTCCATTCCTTTTAAGGGTTTCTTATTGATTAATAAGTGTTTACTTAGGTATTTGGTTTGACTTTGAATGGCATCGGATTCACATTGTTAATTAGTTTATCCGTTTGTATATAACCTTCTGTAACATGTTGATTGTATCATTGCTTGATAACGGTGAGAGTGTCCTCATTGAAACCTTGCAGTTAATAAGTGTAGCTTAAACATGCATTATGCAAGAGCAAAATCTGCTTATTACAAGTCTTTCTTTAGGCCTGAAATGTTATCTAAATTATCAATTAGACATTAATTACCTTATCCTGACCATAATAAACCCTCGATGTCAAGACTAGCCTTCGATGTAGGCTGGATTAGATTCCTATATGCCGCTACGGCCAAAGATAATTAAATCAGAAAAAGAGGATAATCGAGACTATGCTGTTTATATTAATGATTTTAGTAATGATAACCGAGACTATGCAAAAATTTCACCGGCTTCTCTCTCGGTTCATAGTGGATCAATTTGACTGAAATTTTCAGCAAATTACCCTTACACTATCTAGTTTTTAACTATTATAGCGAGAACTGCCATCTCTTTATCTTATCTCCCATAATGTATCTTTAATGGTCGAGTGCGATGTTACAACCCCTATTGTAATAACAACCCCTATTGTAATAAATGTAATAATTGTAATAAAATTTCAATTAACCCCTATTGTAATATCAACCCCTATTGTAATAATTGTAATTAATGTATTTTACCATACAATAAATTCGACATCTAAATTTAAAAGTCAATGGATTTTGAAAACCCATTGAATATCAATATATAGGAGTAATGGTATACTGCATAGAATATTATGAAACAAAACCACCGAAAACATGATTAAAAGCCGTTAACGAGTTTGGAGAAATTATTAAAATGGAATGTCAGCCCATATTGTAATCAACGATTTTTAATTAAACGTAAAGTATGTTCTCTAAACTATCTGTCGTCTGAGGATTTTGAACATCTTTTACGTGTGCATATTAGATAAAATAATCCTCCTGATAGCATTTTGTAAATCCTTCTCTACACTTAGATACATTTATTACAATAGGGGTTGATATTACAATAGGGGTTACACGGTATAACCCCTATGGTAATAAAATTTCTGTCAACCCCTATTGTAATAATTGTAATAAATGTATTTTGCCATGTCAATAAAATCAACACCTAACTTTAAATGTCTATGGATTTTGATCACCATATACGTATCAATATAATTTTTATAGGAGTACTAGTATGAATTTATACTGTATAGAATATTATGAAACAAAACCACCGAAATAGGTCACAAAACCGTTTGGAGAATTATTAAAATGAAATGTCAACCCCTATTGTAATCAATGATATTTACGAAAATGTAAAGTATGTTCTCTGAAAATTCTGTCGTCTGAGGATTTTGAAAATCTTTTCCGTGAGAATATCAGATAAAATAATCCTCCTGATAGCAGTTTTTTAAATTCTTCTCTACACTTAGACACATTTATTACAATAGGGGTTGATATTACAATAGGGGTTACACGATATAACCCCTATTGAAATAAAATTTCTGTCAATCCCTATTGTAATAAATCTGTATTGCCATGTCAATAAAATCGACACCTAGCTTTACATGTCTATGGATTTTGATCACCATTATTACAATAGGGATTGACAGAAAGTTTATTTCAATAGGGGTTATACCGTGTAACCCCTATTGTAATATCAACCCCTATTGTAATAAATGTGTCTAAGTGTAGAGAAGAATTTAAAAAACTGCTATCGGGGGGATTTTTTTTATCTGATATGCACAAGGAAAAGATGTTCAAAATCCTCAGACGACCGATATTTCAGAGAACATACCTCAGTTTTTTTTAAATATCATTGATTACAATAGGGGTTGACTCTCCATTTTATTAATTCTCCAAACGGCTTTGAGACATGATTTCAGTGGGGGGGGGGGGTCATAATATTCTATACAGTATAAATTCATACCAGTACTCTTATATATTGATACGGATATGGTGATCAAAATCCATAGACATGTAAAGCTAGGTGTCGATTTTATTGACATGACAAGACAGATTTATTACAATTATTACAATAGGGGTTGACAGAAATTTTATTACAATAGGGGTTATATCGTGTAACCCCTATTGTAATATCAACCCCTATTGTAATAAATGTGTCTAAATGTAGAGAAGAATTTAAAAAAACTGCTATCAGTAGGATTATTTTATCTGATATGCTCACGGAAAAGATTTTCAAAATCCTCAGACGACAGAATTTTCAGAGAACATACTTTACATTTTCTTAAATATCAATGATTACAATAGGGGTTGATATTTCATTTTAATAATTTTCCAAACGGTTTTGTGACCTATTTCGGTGGTTTTGTTTCATAATATTCTATACAGTATAAATTCATACTAGTACTCCTATAAAATTATATTGATACGGATATGGTGATCAAAATCCATAGACATTTAAAGTTAGGTGTTGATTTCATTGACATGGCAAAATACATTTATTACAATTATTACAATAGGGGTTGACAGAAATTTTATTACCATAGGGGTTATACCGTGTAACCCCTATTGTAATATCAACCCCTTTTGTAATAAATGAGTCTAAGTGTAGAGAAGGATTTACAAAATGCTATCAGGAGGATTATTTTATCTGATATGCACACGTAAAAGATGTTCAAAATCCTCAGACGACAGATAGTTTAGAGAACATACTTTACGTTTAATTAAAAATCGTTGATTACAATATGGGCTGACATTCCATTTTAATAATTTCTCCAAACTCGTTAACGGCTTTTAATCATGTTTTCGGTGGTTTTGTTTCATAATATTCTATGCAGTATACCATTACTCCTATATATTGATATTCAATGGGTTTTCAAAATCCATTGACTTTTAAATTTAGATGTCGAATTTATTGTATGGTAAAATACATTAATTACAATTATTACAATAGGGGTTGATATTACAATAGGGGTTAATTGAAATTTTATTAAAATTATTACATTTATTACAATAGGGGTTGTTATTACAATAGGGGTTGTAACAGTGCGAGACATTAAGCAATATATTGATATTGTACAAGTGCGATAGCAGGAGTGCAATATCTGTATATTACGCAATGTCTTGCAGGAGATCTTCAAAGTATATATTTTCAGCTTTCATAATCATTGTCACGTGTTATGTGTTCTATAAAGAATCTTAAACAAAAAAAAATAAGAAAAAAATAATTATTAAAATCGGTCAAAAACTCGCGAAGTTATCAGCTTAGATATAGCGAGAAACATTTCACCCGGGCGAAAAAATAATCTGAAAAATAAAAGGAAAAAACTGAGACTTTTATTGCTGTAATCGGATTGACTGTAATCCAATGACTTCCAGTTCCAGAAGTTTCCGAAAAATCGATATAGCCGTTTAAAAACGAGACGGATCAGAAAATGGCGGGAAAATCTCAAAAATGGAGGTAAAATATTGAAAAATGAAAAAATATGATTTTGAATGTAACTTATATTCTGGGAATCAGATTTACCCTAGCTGTTCGAATATTTAGGTCAAATTTATAAATTTTGAAAATTAAGGAAATAAAATTTCCCGTAAAATGTCAAAGGCCAAATTCGGAATTTTGAAATTTTCAAACATCACATATTCGACCATGATCCCGACTATCCGGAAATGTATTCATTTCGGAACTAGAAGAGCTATTCTTCAAACTACGGCCTATTGTGTTCATTTTCATGTCCGTTAACGTGGATTTTTCATATTTTTTCATATTCAATTTAAAATGGTGACCGAAAGAGAAGATTTGAAGTAAATGTTTCAAGGCAACCAAAGAAAAAAAAATAATTAGTAAAATAGGTCAAAAAGTCACAAAGTTATATGTATGTAGGTCAATTTCGGATTCGTAAAACGTTTTGGTAAAACGTTTTGAAAATATAGTTAATCAAAATTATCCTTTTGTGGGGGGGGGGGGGTAAAAGTTTCAGAAAGATCCCATGGTTAGATTCTGAGAAATCCGATTTGCAGGAAACACCCCCCCCCACCCACACACACACACACAATAATAACTAGACCTGTTTTCGAACAGGTTCGATAGTTTTTATACAACTAAATCATACAGTTATAGATTAATTTCCCGAAATGACCTAGTTTGTGTCGAGTAGACGTTATCCCATCCCTCTTCATCTTTGTCTCTCTGTCACTAGTGACAAGAGAACGCACGAGGAACGCTCTCGGTCAATACCGGTAGCGAACTTCCAGGTTAGCGCGGCTGTGTATTACTCACTGAGCCACCGCGGGTATTTTGAAAAATAAATGTAAGATTAGATTTTCAAACGCGACTAAACCCATTTTGGCCGACCAAATCTAGAAAAGGCTCTAGCGTTCTAAATGACACCTTTATATCATCAAAGTATGAGACAATCCTTTACTTATACTTTAAAACAGCAGGACATGTTAGCTGTAGGTTTACTGGTATTCGAAGAAGACGCCATGTGGACAAATTTGATGGCAAACAATTACTTACTCAACTGACTTCATAATTTCATAAAATTGAGAAAAGAAATTAAATGGCAAACATCGGGATCGAACTCGCGGCGCTCTTGCTAGCAAGCGAAATGCATGCTTACTGAGCTACGTAGACCAACTGAACCAGTCATATAAATTCAATGGCAAACTTTTACATACTCAAATGACTTATTTTCACCCTAGAATCCAAAAAACACATATTTTGGTAAACATTTAAAGTAAACATAACCATGTTGTGCCATAATCTATCACATTAATATTTTTTAAAAGTTGCACAGAACTTTTGTTTACGTTTGTGTTGTTGATAAGACTTTCAGAATATGCACTAAATGACTCAATTTATCGTTTGCCATTGACATTTTAAAAAAAACTTAAAAAAATATAGGTCAAATATCGAAATTCTAAGCGCGCCGATGGATTGCGAATTGTGAATGCTTTCCAAAATTATGACGATATTGAAAATATAAGATTACTCTAAAAAGTTAATAGAGGGCTCGTATTGACAAATATTTTTAATTAAGACAAATTTAAAGAAGCTGAAAAGCTGACTTCATCTTCAACGGGGAGATAATCGGAAAATTTTTGTTGACATTTTAGGCGTAATCCACCCATTTGTAATGTATTCTGAAAGTTACGCTCAAAATTTTTGCTCTTGACACTATTGGGCTTAAAATTTGGCCATATGCATGCGTCGTAGAAGCCACAATGCCCCGACATAATAATTGAGAAATACGGACAGCTACGAATTGGTGACAACAACATTCAGATTGGTTGAAAAACAAAAAAATTTTTTTGATTTCTAAAATTGGTCTATTTTCGTCGATGATGCCACTTACTGTTATTATTTTAAAAGTTTTAGTTATTCATTCACGATTCCAACTAAATATCTTTCAGATAGTATAGAGTTTAATTCTCTAGAATATGTGCATTTTCCAAAAACGCGATGGAAAAAAAAAAAATAATAATCCGAACAAAAACTACGTAGTAGTATAAAAACAATAAGCTTTCATGTGAAATATGATCCAATACCTACTAAAGTGGAAAACTCTGTCATTTTGAACTCCTAATAAAACCGGAAGTTTTACTTCAAGACCGAATATTTTGATATTAATTGTTAGTAGACATGAGGGCCATCATATATGAAAAGGACAATGGCCATTAAAAGGTTAGGTCACCAGATAGAAATTAAAAAAGTCGAAGACGATTCAAAGTGAAACCGGAAGTAAACGAAATCAAAATTTAAAAAATCAGCTCCCTAAGAATTGTTGCCATTTGGAGTAGGTTCAAAATATTTTTTTTTCGGAAATCGGAATCAAAATGGCGGCTAAATATCGATTTGAAGGTTTTTTGTAAAAACCAATATGGCGGCCAAATGGTTGAAAATGTTATGGAGCAAGGTCTCTGAAAAGGAAAGTTATTATTTGGGGCTAACACTACCGTATGTCATTTTCGTTCTATTATTAAAATGGAGAGAACTATTTATGTTCGGGAAAAATCGGAATGGATCGGAAATTTCCGAAACTTTCCGGAAGCCGCCACAAAAAAAAAAAAAAAAAAAAAAAAAAAAATGAATATGCCATTTTGAAGGCATCGATGTGTTCCTTATTGCTACCAAGTTACACCATGCATTATTGAGTATAGTGACACCCATTACTTATTAAGTGAAAAACCTGTCATTTTGAACTCTTAATAAAGCCAGGATTTATATTTCATGACCAAACTTTTTGATACTGTGTATCGCCAAGGCTCATTAAAAGGTTAGGTCACCATCTAGAAGGTGAAAACTCGAAACAATTCAAAGTGAAACCGGAAGTAAACGAAATCAAAATTAAAAAATCGGCTACCTAAGGATTGTTGTCATTTGGAGTAGGTTCAATACAAAAAAAAATGTTTTCGAAATTAGGAATTAAAATGACGGTTGAATATCGATTTGAATGTCTTTTGTAAAATCCAATATGGTGGCCAAGCAGTTGAAAATGATATGGAAAACGGTCTTTGAAAATAAAAGATAATATCTGCCGGTAACACCACCATATGTCATTTTTTGTCTATTTTTAAAATGGAGAGAACTATTTATGTTCGGGAAAAATCGGAAGGCCTCGGTAATTTCCGTAAGTTTCCGGAAGCCGTCACAAAATTGTTTAATATGCCATTTTGAAGGCATCGATGTGTTCCTTACTCCTACTAAGTTTTAACTTGATATCTCAAATAGTGACGGAGATACGCCATCTTGAATGTCGAAAAAATGATGAAGAAAACGTTCGCAAATCTTTGATGCTAATATTAATCAAGCGAACTTTCGAATTTCTAACAACCGTCAGTCAGGGACCCTATGTGATTCATCCAAGGAATCCAAAAATGAAAACCCAAAAAAGATCCGTTGAGAAATAACCGAGATATGGGCAATCTGAGATTATTTATTGTCCCATCCGTAAAACACTTGAGGTTTGTCAAAAATGACAAAATTTATATTTAATATTTAGTTTCAACTTGATTACCTCAAATAGTGACGGAGATACGCCATCGTGAATTTCAAAGAAATGAAGAAGAAAACTTTGGCAAATCTTTGATGCTAAATCTAATTGAGCGAACTTCCTAATTTCGAAAAACCGTCAGTCAGATCCCATATGGGATTCATCCAAGGAATCCAAAAATGAAAACCCAAAGAAGATCCGTTGAGAAATAACCGAGATATGGGCAATCTGAGATTATTTTTTGTCCCATCCGTAAAACACTTCCTGTTTGTCAAAAATGACCCAATTTATATTCAATATTTAGTTTCAACTTGATTACCTCAAATAGTGACGGAGATACGCCATCGTGAATTTCAAAGAAATGAAGAAGAAAACTTTGGCAAATCTTTGATGCTAAATCTAATTGAGCGAACTTCCTAATTTCGAAAAACCGTCAGTCAGATCCCATATGGGATTTGTCCAAAGAATCCAAAAATAAAAACCCGAAGGCGATCCGTTGAGAAAAACCGAGATATGGACAATCTGAGATTATTTTTTGTCCCATCCGTAAAACAATTCCTGTTTGTCAAAAATGACCCAATTTATATTTAATATTTCGTTCCACCGTGGCCAACTTTGCCTACGTTGGTGGAATGTTTTGCACCATGCACAGTTTTGGCTGCAACGTCTGACTAAAATCGGCAATAAAACCCAAACAAACTAGAACTCCTAATAGTAAGTGCAGGAGGACCGCACTACACGCAAAATAAAAATCTACACGATAAACCTGCGGACAAGACAGAAAATAAACAAATATCAAATCAAGTGAATGGATCCGGGGGTCAGCCGTAAGCGTCCACTGCGCTGTACAGTCCCGGGCCTGTAGTGACACAGACTTCACTCAAATTTGAAAACAATCAGGAATACAAAAAAGACGTAACAGAAATAATGCGACCAATCTTGACAGTGGCCGTCTCCTCAATGGCGATAGTCTGTCAGTTGACGTCATGAGTTAAAACGTCAAACAATTTTAACAATAAGGGCGACAATCCGGGTAGAATCTCGGAAAACGCTAAAATAATAAGTGTAATGAGCAAACAGGAGCAAAATCCGACAACGAGAACATTCTGCAGTACGAAGGGTTAAAACTCTACTGTAATAGTAAGTGCAGGAGGACCGCACTACACGCAAAAGAAAAATATACAAGATAAACCTGCGGGCAAGACAGAAAATAAACAAATATCAAATCAAGTGAATGGATCCTGGGGCCAGCCGTAAGCGTCCACTGCGCTGTACAGTCCCGGGCCTGTAGTGACACAGACTTCACTCACTGACGTGTTTCGGTATGTCACGTCACGTCACGTCATGCCTTGTCGCGTCAACATTCAAGTTATACTATGCATTTTTGTGTATAATAACATCAAATACCTATTAAAGTGGAAAAACCTGTCATTTTAATAAAACCGGATAATACTTTACCCTTAGGTTTTAAGGGTAAAGCAAAACTTTACAACCACTCGCTAGATTAAAAACGCATGACGTAACTGTGAAATCCAAGATGGTCGCCACCAAACTATATAAACTGTCACAGTGAGCATCTTAGAACGTTGATTTTGGTATTTATACATATTTTATAGGGATCAATCTATCCATTAAAACCATTATTAATAAAAGAAAAACAGGGTTAGATGCTATTAGCAGCTGAAAATGTAATCATTAATTGGTTGAGTTGACTTAACCCTTTACTGATATTAACTTATCATCTGCAACCCAATATAACCGTGTTATTCTCATATTCATAAGCGCGTGCTTTCGATTGTGGTCATATTTCATCCAGAGGGAAAATCGAAGTCAGAACAATCCCAATAAAATTATATTTTATTATCTTAAATATCTGTTTTATGCCAATAATAAGTGCCTGTGTGTTTGTCAATGACGTTGATCAAGTTTACTGTATCTTCAATGTAAGCCTATCCATTGCATGGAAACTGTACAAGTTATGGAAAATCATTTAATAACCGATGTTTAGAATGATAGTTTGTAGGATGGTACTAAGTAGACGTTGTAAACTAATGCAAACACAATATTTGTGCACACAACAATGATTATACTCATTTCTGTAGTTAGTGCATTGATTCCAGGCGTCCAATGATAAGTGTAATTTATACAGTTGAATAGGCGGCACTCCCCATGATGACTGAAAGACGATTTCAGACATGTCTCTTATGAAAGAGTTATTAAAAAGTAGATCAAGGCGCATTTGTGTACCATTCTAATAACTTTGCATGATGCAAAACAGTAACTGAATCCGAAAAGCCAATGAGGGAAAACATCAGAAGGAGATAGACACACCGAAGTTAAACCAGAAGACAATGAAGAAACTGGTCTATGTACAAGAGCAAGCATTACGCCTCGTCCACTACGATCTGTAAGGAGTTGTGACGCAGTTAATAAAAAGATCTGTATTGTTAGCACATAGTTGAATTTCAATGGTGAAACGAAAACGTCCAGAATGTGTGCGGGGTGGTGGTAAGTTTCCGAAGGCAGTTGTTTATTTTCGAGACGACGTATATTAATTATAATGTGACCTCCGGGGTGTGCATTTGTCAGAGAATTTGGACTCGAGATATTCATTTACATGAAGCTTTTCGTGATGTTCCTTCCTCGGTGTTTTTTTGTATCCTATTTAATGTCTGTATGTACGTATATGATTTAAAGATGATATATACATGCTTTTTAGTTTACCTTTTCAAGACTTTTCCTAATTCATCTTTATGAAGGAGATATTATAGTAGGGTTAATTACGGCCCTATAGTAAATGCTTAATACGTCGTACTAATCCGCACAGTGTTACTTTATTCAATAAACTATAATATGATGGATCTAAATCCACCATAATTACCCCCCATTTATATCTACTCCATATTGTCTTATATATTTCATTAATCACCTGCCTCCAGTATTCTTTGTTTTACACTTTAAATTGAGCTTATAAATTATAATTAACGTCAACGGGCTATTGCGTTTTAGTTACCAGGGTATACTGTTTGCATAGACGATAGATTTATAGGATTAGTACCATAGGTAATGCAGGGGGTTATATAGACCCAATTGAGTCGGTTATGGGAGGAAGCTTTCTAGAAACCTGTCACAAGGAGATCAACTTCAGATCACATCCCTAAGGACAGACTTAATTATCGCAAAAGCCTTAGGGATTTTTCACGTTTCAAGATGGTGGCACTTCCGGTTCGATCGATGGACTTCATATTTTGTGTACGCATCAGTAATTTCTTAGCTAGTACAGAAAAAAAAATCAAGGCAATCTGATCTATATTTTGTCGATTGTTTTAAAAAATTTGATCCTTAATTTCTCCAAGGGGAAATGAGTTAGAAAATTGTCAAGTTGGTCTCATCTTCCGGGCCTAAATCAGAGCGACGAATTTCCAAAAATTCAAAAATCAGAAATTGCAGGTGAAAATGATTTTTCTCAAGGTACTCAAAGAAAAAATACGTCAAAAACCCACAAAGTTACGACTATGCATTGTACGTTTTATTCGGTGATTTCGTATTCCTAAAACGGTTAGAAAATGGTTTCAATCCACAGCCACCACCCATTCTTGGGAGGGGGGATTGGTCAAAGTTTCGGCGGCGGCGAGTTCTAATCGGGGGATAGTTACCTTCTCTTATGGGGTCAGACGTGATTTTCCTATAAGGAAAACAACATGGATCTTGTTTGAGTTGTTAATCATTATTAGATAAATAACAGGGCTATATCCGTTTTCTGAAGCTTAAGACATATAATGGAGTTGATAGGCACTAACTTCACCTTAAATCAGCGTAATACCAATCCGCAGGATCTGAGCCATCTTTGATAGTTGGGATTCTATCTGCCACAAACGTGTGAAATCTCTTTGTTTCGTTGTTAACGTACTTTATCACCGACGTACAGAAAAAAATACTTCTCTATTGGTACACCAAGTTCTTGTCTCATCATCTTGTCTAACATAATGAATACTGCAGCAGCGGCGAGTTCTAGTCGGGGGATAGTTATCTTCTCTTATGGAGTCAGACGTGAGTTTTCTGTAAGGAAAACAACATGGATCTTGTTTGAGTTGTTAACCATTATTAGATAAGTAACAGAGCTATATCCGTTTTCTGAAGTTTAAGACATATAATGGAGTTGATAGGTACTAACTTCACCATAATCATCAGGGGCGAAACATCTTCTAATCTAAAACTTGGATAACATGGGCAGACCAATTAACCATTTGTTCCATCTTAGTTGAAATTCATCAGGAATCAGTGTATTCCAGTCATAGTTGAGTCTACATATATCTTGTGATATCCCTTTGCTGGTAATATACAGGGTGGTACGAATCCTAATCATTCGAATACTGAGCTAACTATGGATAGTATTCATCTTCTTGTTGGTTGTTTGGCTTAATGGATATATTGAAACGAAAGGAATCTGTATCGACATTCCAGTGCATTCCTAGAGTACACTCTACTTGGTTATTTGAATTGACGTCATCTCCAAAGACGTAATCTGACATATCTTAAATAACATGTGGCGTATACGAAATACATTTGGTTAGCCTAAATCCTCACTTTGTTATCACTTTGGCTTCTTCTATGGTTTTGGTTGAACTAAGAAAATAATCTACAGAAATTGAATTGCGTCTTATACATACTTGTATATCTTGACTTAGGTTATATTAGCGCTTTGAAGTAATGCAAAGTTACAGCAACTTGGCGATGAAACGGTTCAGATATTAAAGCGGTGTTGGGCCACCATAGAAATGGCAATGCGTTGCGTTGATCTTCGGGTACTTTAACCTGGTGAAACATTGCTTGGATGTCTGTTACATGGGCGATGTGATCTTGACGGAATCTTGACAATACGCCAACCAGGGTGTTGGAAAGATTGGGACCTTGAAGTAATCGGTTGTTGAGTGCGGTATCATGGTACTTGCTCAAACAGTGGAACACGATTCTAGTTTTGTTGATTTTCTGTTTGTTAAATACAGGGTGGTGCGGTAAATACCAATTTGGAACAGCTGATCTTGACATCTTATCTTCATCAACTTTCGCGGCATAACCGAAGCAGATCATAAATAAATTCCCCATTTTTCTGAAATAAGTTTGGATCAGTTCTGTTGATGTTCTGTTTGTTAAATATAGGGTGGTGCGGTAAATACCAATTTGGAACAGCTGATCTTGACATCTTATCTTCATCAACTTTCTCGGCATAACCGAAGCAGATCATCAATAAATTCTCCATATTTCTGAAATAAGTTAATAATTTTCTCTTTAATAAACTCAATCGATGTTCAATACTAACTCAACCCGTAACACACTTCGCCCCATAACACACTTCATCCCACCACACATTTCCCCATTAGCCCATTTTTTGTAATATATAAAAGCTTTGCCCTTAATTTGGTTCCACACAGTTAAGCCCCCCCCCCCCCTTCAATTTGCATCCACACAGGAAAGCCTCCTCACAATGCTTCCACACAGGTAAGCCCTCTTTTACACACAAAATGAATCACTCATTTCATTACTGGAGTTGCTGACAAGGTAAAAATGAATTAAAACAACCTTAGAGTATGCTCCATGTTAGATCGCAGAACAACAATGTTAAACATGGCTCATCCAAGTTATTGAAGAAAACATTCGCTTTACAACTTGTCGATAAAGTAGAAATGAATTAAACAACCTTAATGTTTATTCCATGTTAGATTGGGGAACAACAAAGGCTAAACAAGCTTATCCAAAATTACTAAAGAGAAAAAAAAACACATTCGCTTTACACTTGTCGACACAGAATTAAATTATGACATCGAAATAATTAAAGAAAACGTTCGCTTTACTACTTGCCGAAATAGTCGATGAGTATAAATAAATAAGCCAATTTAATATATGTTCTGTGTTAGATTGTGGAACAACAACGATGGCCAGACTCAACCAAAATTATTGATAAAGAAAAACTGACATTTATTATTGTATTTGTATTGGATTTGTCGACACACCCTAATCAACCACGGCAACGTGAAGTTGGCACGTCATTCGGGATTCGTGATTCGCGAATCCCGAATACCGTGCTGGCTCGTTATTCGGGATTCGCCAATAACGAATAACGAGCCAGCACATTATTAGGGATTCGCCACTAAAAGAGAACGATATATCTTGCATCCGAACATTTCCTCATTGGGTGACCGATTAGCGCGGAGACGACCGTTTCTAAAGCGCGTAGGGTGCAGACTGGTTTGTTAGAGTGCACGGGGCAGTCATCTCCAGCAATCAACTGTTTTATTGCCGAATCCCGAATAAAACAGACCGAATCGTCACTAAAACAGACCGACCTACGTTACATCCGACTATTTCCTCGCTACCCCCGACCGTAGGGGTAAGTGAACGTTGGGTGACTGACTAACAAGGAGACGATTGTTTATTGAGCGAACAAGGTGTTGACTGGTTTGTCGATGTGCACTGGGCAGTCCTCTCCTGCACTCGTTCTCTTTTAGTGGCGAATCACGTGCTGGCTCGTTATTCTGGATTCGCCAATAACGAATAACGAGCCAGCATGTTATTCGGGATTCGCCACTAAAAGAGAACGATATATCTTGCATCCGATCATTTCATCATTGGGTGACCGTTTCTAAAGCGCGTAGGGTGCTGACTGGTTTGTTAGAGTGCACAGGGCAGTCATGTCCAGCAATCACCTGTTTTATTGAAGAATCCCGAACCCCGAATCCGGAATAACGTGCTGGCTCGTTATTGGTGATTCGCGAATAACGAATAACGAGCCAGCACGTTATTCGGGATTCGCCACTAAAACATAACGATCTATCTGTATCTGACCATTTCCACGTTGGGTGACCGGTTAGCACGAAGACGACCGTTTCTCAAGCGAGTAGTGTGCTGACTGGTTTGTTAGAGTTCACGGGGCAGTTATCTCCAACAATCACCTGTTTTATTGAAGAATCCCGAATAATGTGCTGGCTCGTTATTCGGGATTCGCGAATAACGAATAACAAGCCAGCACGTTATTCGGGATTCGGGATTCGCCACTAAAAGAGAAAGATCTATCTTGCATCCGACCATTTTCTCGTTAGGTGACCGATTAGCACGGAGACGACCGTTTCTCAAGCGAGTAGGGTGCTGACTGGTTTGTTAGAGTGCACGGGGCAGTCATCTCCAGCAATCACCAATTTTATTGCCGAATCCCGAATAACGTGCTGGCTCGTTATTCGGAATTCGCCAATAACGAATAACTTGCTGGCTAGATATTCGGGATTCGGGATTCGCCACTAAAACAGACCGAGCTACGTTGCATCCGACCATTTCCTCGCCACCCCTGACAGAAAGGGGTAAGTGACCGTTGGGTGACAAGGAGACGACCGTTTATTGAGCGAATAAGGTGTTGACTGGATTGTTGATGTGCACTGGGCAGTCCTCTCCTGTACTCACCTGTTTTATTGTCGATCCCGAATAGCTAGCCAACAAGTTATTCGGGATTCGATATTGAAACAGACTGGCCTACCTTTCACCGGACCATTTCATCGCTACCTCCGACCGTAGGGATAAGTGAACGGTGGGCGGCCAACTAGCACGGAGACGACCGTTTGTTATGCGAGTAGGGTGCTAACTGGTTTGTTAGAGTGTACAGAGCAGTTATATCCAGCAGTCATCAGTTTTATTGCTGAATCCCGAATCCCGAATAACGTGCTGGCTCGTTATTCGGGATTCGCCAATAACGAGCCAGCACGTTATTCGGGATTCGCCACTAAATGAGAACGATCTATCTTGCATCCGACCATTTCCTCGTTGGGTGACAGATTAGCAAGGAGACGACTGTTTCTCAAGCGAGTGGGGTGCTGATTGGTTTGTTAGAGTGCACGGGGCAATCATCTCCAGCAAACACCTGTTTTATTGCCGAATCCCGAATAACGTGCTGGCTCGTTATTCGTGATTCGCGAATGACGAATAACAAGCCAGCACGTTATTTGGGATTCGGGATTCGCCACTAAAAGAGAACGATCTATCTTGCATCCGACCATTTCCTAGTTGGGTGACCGATTTGCACGGAGGCAACCGTTTCTAAAGCACCTAGGGTGCTGACTGGTTTGTTAGAGTGCACGGAACAGTCATCTCCAGCAATGACCTGTTTTATTGGCGAATCCCGAATAACATGCTGGCTCGTTATTGGTGATTCGCCAACAATGAATAACGAGCCAGCACATCATTCGGGATTCGCCACTAAAACAGACCGACCTACGTTGCATCCGACCATTTCCTCGCCACCCCCGACCGTAGGGGTAAGTGAACGTTGGGTGACCGACTAACAAAGAGACGACCGTTTCTTGAGCGAATAAGGTGTTGACTGGTTTGTTGATGTGCACTGGGCAGTCCTCCCCTGCACTCACCTGTTTTATTGTCGAATCCAGCACGTTATTCGGGATTCGATTGTAAAACAGACTGGCCTACCTTCCACCCGACCATTTCCTCGCTACCTCCGACCGTAGGGATAAGTGAACGTTGCGCGGCCAACTAGCACGGTGACGACCGTTTGTTATGCGAGTAAGGTGCTAACTGGTTTGTTAGAGTGTACGGAGAAATCCTCTCCAGCAGTCATCTGTTTTATTGCTGAATCCCGAATCCCGAATAACGTAATGGCTCGTAACGAGCCAGCACGTTATTCGGGATTCGGGATTCGGGATTCGCCACTAAAAGAGAACGATGTATCTTGCATCCGACCATTTCCTCGTTGGACTGACCAATTAGCACGGAGACGACCGTTTCTAAAGCGCGTAGTGTGCTGACTGGTTTGTTAGAGTGCACGGGGCAGTCATCTCCAGTAATCACTTGTTTTATTGCCGAATCCCGAATCCCGAATAACGTGCCCTACTCGCTTGAGAAACGGCCGTCTCCGTGCTAATCGATCACCCAACCTGGAAATGGTCGGATACAAGATAGATCGTTATGTTTTAGTGGCGAATCCCGAATAACGTGTTGGCTCGTTATTCGTTATTGGCGAATCCCGAATAACGAGCCAGCACGTTATTCGGGATTCGGGATTCAGCAATAAAACAGATGACTGCTGGAGAGGACTGCTCCGTATACTCTTAACAAACCAGTTAGCACCCTACTCGCATAACAAACGGTCGTCTCCCTGCTAGTTGGCTGCGCAACGTTCACTTATCCCTACAATCGGAGGTAGCGAGTAAATGATCGGGTGGTAGGTAGGCCAGTCTGTTTTACTATCGAATCCCGAATAACGTGCTGGCTCGTTGTTCGGGATTCGACAATAAAACAGGTGAGTGCAGGGGATGACTGCCCAGTGCACATCAACAAACCAGTCAACACCTTATTAGCTCAACAAACGGTCGTCTCCTTGTTAGTCGGTCACCCAAAGTTCACTTAACCGTACGGTCGGGGTCGGCGAGGAAATGGTCGGATGCAACGTAGGTCGGTCTGTTTTAGTGGCGAATCCCGAATCCCGAATAACGTGCTGGCTCGTTATTCGTTATTGGCGAATCACGAATAACGAGTCAGCACGTTATTCGGGATTTGGGATTCGGGATTCGACAATAAAACAGGTGATTGCTGGAAATGACTTCCCCGTGCACTCTAACAAGCCAGTCAGCACCCTACGCGCTTTAGAAACGGTCGTCTCCGTGGTAATCGGTCACCCAACGAGGAAATGGTCGGATGCAAGATAGATCGTTCTCTTTTAGTGGCGAATCCCGAATCCCGAATAACGTGCTGGCTCGTTATTCGTTATTGGCGAATCCCGAATCCCGAATCTCGAATAACCTGCCAACTTCACGTTGCCATCAACCACATCCGAACAATTGTACGTGCGCAACGCATATCGATGTCTTCCTTCCAATACCGACATACATAATATACACTTAAAACATAGATATGACGTCACCCTCTGATGTTTTTAACCAGTATATAGGAGAATGTACACTTTTCTTAAACAATCGTCTATTATTTATAAAACTCCATTATTTATTGAAAGTAATGGAAAGGTTTATCAATAATAGACACTTACCTGAACCAGCGGCTGCCAGGCAGGATACGCCCACATTTTGCAAGAGATGGATAGAGAACAAGCTAAAAACAAACACGATTTTTTGTACAATCAGCGGCAATAATCCAGAAAGTTATGGCCTTAAATGTGCAAATATCCAAACCAAAGAGACTGAGATCTTTGGGATATAAAGATATGTTTTAAGTTCCATCAAAATCAAATAAAAATTGTGACCTCTAGAGGATCCACAACCTTCGTACTAAACACTTCTACACAATTTGCGTACAAAGAGCCTCCATTTTGTCGGGCAGTTTCATGTCGATTTTCCCGAAATTCGAATTCAATCTTCATTATGGGTGAATGGGGATGTATTTAAACGGTTTTTAAAATCGGAAAATATCGTGACCTCTAGAGAATACGCATGCTAAAAATTTGATTTTTCGAACAATCACAGGCCATAATCCAGGAAGTTAAGTTCGGGTATCCGCGATTATCAAAAGGAACCAAGATCTTAGTGTGTAATGGTGATATATTAACACGTTTTTTTAAATTGGATAAAAATTGTGACCTCTACAGGGACCACAAGCTAAAAACGTGATTTTTTTGTTCATTCAAGGGCCATAATTCAGGAAGTTACGATCCGAAACGCGCAAATATCGACAGGAACCAATATCTTTGGGTTATAAACATGTGTTTTAAGTTTCATCGAAATTGGATCTAAATTGTGACCTCTAGAGGGTCCACAACCTTGATTTATCAGATGTTTACACTATTTGCGTACGTGGGGCGGCCATTTTGTCCGGCAGTTTTGGCCTGATTTTCACGAAATTCGAACTCAATCATCCTTACGGTGTAACGGAGATTTATTCACACGTTTTTTCTTAAATCTGATAAAATTTGTGACCTCTATAGGGTCGACAAGCTAAAAACACGAGTTGTCGTACAATAAGGGGGCATAATTCAGGATGTTATGGTTCGATATGCGCGAATATCGAAAGGAACCGAGATCTTTGGGTTATAAACATACGTTTCAAATTTAAACCAAATCGGATAAAAATTGTGACGTCTACAGTGTTCACAAGCTAAAAACGTGATTTTTCGTACAATCAGGGGCCATAATCCATGAAGTTACTAGGGTGATAAACCTATATTTCAAGTTTCATTGAAATCGGATAAAAATTGTGACCTGTAGAGTGTTCACAAACAATTGTGGACGGACGGACGTCCGGACGGACGGACTGGGGCGACGACAATATACGTCAACATTTTTCGGATAATCGTCATTTTTAAGTTTGATATGGTTTGTAACATGTAATTTAAAGGGTTTTCTATGGAAGCCTATAACTACCATTCATAATTTCTACTTTTCGCCTCTTCAGAACACGAAAATAGGAAATTAAGAAATAACACACCGCGATAATAGCGCCCCCCGTTCTTTCTTAATTTCTACTTTTCGACTTGCATTTTGGCTTGTATACCGTCTTGTCGACTTTCGACTTTGTCATATTTTTGTATTTATTGATGTCAGTAAGAAGGCGCCAACACGCTATACAAGCCAAAATGCAACTCGAAAAGTAGAAATTAGGAAATTAACACACTGCGCCATTAGCGACCTATGATCTGTCGTACTGTCGACTTTTCGACTTTTCTACTTTTCGCCTAGGAAGTTATTGTAGTCTCTGTCTTCCAGGTCACATTTGAATACGCGCAATTCCCTTTAACAAAAATGTCTGTGTGATAGAGTCTAAATGGTAAATGAAAAAGCGTGCTGAGCGAGACCGCTGCTGAGCGAGGCCGTATGTCAGTCAATTTGATTGACAGTTCGATATACGGCCTTGATATTACTTTTAGTTGTGGTTAAAATGAGAGTTTGGATCTCCCTGCACCCGTTCCTTATGTTTATATCTTGTAAAAATTTTCTCCATTAATTTCCATACTTGAATGTTAATATAAATGACGAATATTATCTTATATCTAGTAGGCAAACCCATCGCCCTATATCACAAAGAATCTAAACAGGCTCGCTGTATCGTAGTTGCAAAAATGAGATGTTCGATCTTCCACTAAATCGTTAAATCCCCCCACCCACCCACTCTCTCTCTCTCTCTCTCTCTCACTTTTATTTTATATATCTCAGAAATAATAAATTCCATCGCACTGTATTACATATAGAACCCCCAATCGGCCTCGCAATGCAGTCAGTCTTTTTCTTTTGTTTAAAAGATTTGGGGGATATTTTTTCAATTGATTTTGATAAAATAATCATATTTCTTTCGAACGTTAAATACGTATATTAAGGACATTATACTATATTATATCCCAGAAACACGGAAATTTATCATCCAATATCGCGTATAGAGCCTAATCGGCCTCGCTATGCATGAAGTATACAATCGGCCTCGCTTAGCAGTTGGACTTTTTCTTAATTTTGGAAGATTATAAAGTATTTCTATGAATTAAATTTCATAGCAAAATTATATTTAAGTGATTGTATTATATAAATTAAGAATAATATCACAGAAATAGCGGAATTCATCGCACTATACCATATGAAGTACACAATTGGCCTCGCTTAGCAGTGGGACTTTTTCTTTTGTTTAAAAGATTTGGGGGATATTTTTTCAATTGATTTTGATAAAATAATCATATTTCTTTCGAGCGTTTTACGTATATTAAGGACATTATACTATATATCCCAGAAACACGGAAATTCATCACCAAATATCGCGTAGAGAGCCTAATCGGCCTCGCTATTGCATGAAGTATAAAATCAGTGGGACTTTTTCTTAATTTTGAAAGATTATAAAGTATTTCTATGAATTAATTTTCATAGAAAGAAAACAATATTTAAGTGATTGCATTTTATAAATTAAGAATTGTATCTTATATATATATCACAGAAATAGCGGAATTCGTTGCACTATACCATATGAAGTATATAATCGGCCTCGCTTAGCAGTGGGACCTTTTCTTAATTTTGAAAGATTATGAAGTATTTCTATGCATTAATTTTCATAGAAAAATTATATTTAAGTGATTGTATTATATAAATTAAGAATAATATCATGTATATCACAGAAATAGCGGAATTCATCGCATTATACAACATGAAGTATACAATCGGCCTCGCTTATCAGTGGGACTTTTTCTTAAGTTTTGAAAGATTATAAAGTATTTCTATGAATTAAATTTCATAGAAAAATTATATTTAAGTGATTGTATTATATAAATTAAAAATAATATCACAGAAATAGCGGAATTCATCGCACTATACCACATGAAGTAGACAACCGGCATCGCTTAGCAGTCAGCCCTTTTCTTATACGATTAAAAGATTTGCGGATATTTTTTCAATTGATTTCCATAAAATAATGATATTTCTTTCTAATGTGTTACGTATATTAAGCACACTATCTTATATATCCCAGGAACACGGAAATGCATCATCCAATACCGCGTATAGAGCCTAATCGGCCTCGCTGGGACTTTTTCTTAATTTTGAAAGGTTATAAAATATTTCTATATATTATATAAATTAAACATGCATTATGCAAGAGCTAAATTTGCATATTCTATGTCTTTCTTTAGGCCTGAAATGTTATATAAACTATTAATTAGACATTGATTAACGTATCCAGACTATAATCAACGCTAGCCTGCGATATTTGTTGGATTATTATCCGATTTGCTGCATAACTTTCCTTCTCGATTTAACGAGTAAGTGGATAATCGAGACTATGATTTTTGTCGAACAGACTTTAGTAATAATCCTTATAAGACATATAGAAGTAGATTTCACAAATTAAAAACACTTATATGTTTCGATACACATACAGATATCGTTATCAAGCAAATAATGATTTATAACAAAAATGTGGTGCAATATATAGTTAACAATTGGAAACCATGTAACAGATTAATCAATAATTAAGAATAAACAAGATGAGAGAAGTAATAATATGGATAAACAATTACAAAGGATTAACAAATTGAAAGCTTGTAATGTATTGATAACAATTATTATTAACAATAAATAGACCTTCAAATAAAATGGGAGCGACTTAAACAAGAAAGAGGCCTCGCTCGTCAGAATCGTAAAAATCGGTCTCGCTCAGCACGCTTTTTCATTTACCAACTAGACTCTATCACACAGACATTTTTGTTAAAGGGAATTGCGCGTATTCAAATGTGACCCGGAAGACAGAGACTACAATAACTTCCTAGGCGAAAAGTAGAAAAGTCGAAACGGGGCCAACTGAGGCATTTTTAATTTCATCTCTTTGACTTTGCATCATTTTACCGGAGTGAGAATCATTTATGGTATATCCAGTTGTTAAGAATTTAAGTTCTCCTATTCGTTCAGAAATGGTAATGTGATCCGTTTTTGCATCGAAGACTCTGTGTCCAGTAACTTTTGTGGTATAGTCTAGATGTGGTATCAACAGGTCATTTTCGTCAGTGACGTATTTCACAACAAGTTCTACATGTAAGAACAACACATTAGAAAAGAGGAAATCGTGGGGGATGACTTTTGGGATAACTAGTCGTAAATGATTATTTTTAAACTTAGAACTTGGTGGGCTATACATTACGGACGAAACTGATCTGTGGATACTATATTTAGACTATACCACAAAATTTGCCGGACATAGAGACTTCGATGATTCATTTTACACTTTTCACTTTGTGAAATACATGACTGACAAATATGAATCCATCTGTCTAGATGATACCACAAACGGTTTCCGGACATAAGTCTTCTGAACCAGAAATGATGCAATGGGGTTTAATGTCCTATTGCTCTGTACTAACAAAGTTAATGAATATTGCTATTCGTCAAGCAGTGTGCTATGAGGAAAATTGGCCCAGGCAGTGGTGCTATGTTGTACTCTTATTTCTAATTCCAACTGTCTAGGATTCTTTTATGCGCACGCCAACGTATACATATAAACCTGGTTTCTTGAGAAGCCCCCCGTGCTGCATCATGACAAGGAGAAACCACACTGGAAATTCCTGATTTACTTTCTCAGCAAACATAGGGTTCGAACCCCGGACCTCATTCTTAGCGAGTCTTACTCACTGAACCACTGTTTCGAACCATTTCTGAATAAACAATAGATTATTTCTTAACAACTGGATATATATACCTCACTGTTTTGCTGGAATAATATTAAATCTTGTTTATGTGAGATCCAGTATAACAATTCCAGTTACCATCAAAATAACTACTACTCTTTGCTATTACAAGCCCATCCAAGAGGAAAATTCACGATTGTCCCGTTTTATTTGTAAGGAATCATCTACCATCTTCAAAATTCATTTTTGAGGTAATATGTATTTTCAAAATTCATTTTTGAGGTAATATGTATTTTTAAAATTCATTTTTGAGGTTATTTTCAAGTTCAGTGACTTTGAAAACCTAATAAAGGACATTTTTACAAGCTATACAAAATCAAAAAAAATGACGATTATCTGAAAAATTATTCATTTTAGTGAAATTCTGGTCGTCATTCTTCTGAGGTTGTATTTAAGTTCGGTGACACAGAAAACCCTTTAAATCGCATATCACTAGCCATATCAAACTTAAAAATGACGATTATCCAAAAAATTTACCATTTTAGGGAAATTCTGGCCGCCATGTTGAATTTCCGCCATCTTGGATTTTGGAAACTCTTTATATTTAGATTAATTTTAAATTTAGTGACACTGAAAACCCTTTAAATTACATATTATAAACCATATCAAAGAGTGATATGACTTTTATCTGACAAATCGGCCATTTTAGGTAAATTTTGGCCGCCATTTTGAATTTCCGCCATCTTGGATTTGGGGAAATTAGTTTTAGGGATTATTTTTTCAATTCAATTACTACAAAAACTTTATATATGATATATTACAAGCCATACCATGCGGGATAATCACCCATACTATCTCGAAACTATTTTTTCGTCAAATTTTGCGGCCATTTTGGAAATCAGACAAACCTCAGCCGAAAATGACGTCACGGCAGTGAAATAATCTCAAAATCGTCTTCAGTGACAAATTTTGCCTCAGAAACAACCCGATCCCAAATTTTGTTCCGAACTAGATGTTAGAACTAAATTAGCATGGGTGATAAATCGACCCCTTGGAAGATATAATGCTGTACAAGAAAGAGCCACCTCTAACTTTATTAGGTGTGGTCAACAGTCTAAAAATTTCTGTAATCAAGAATTTAATGATACAGGAAGATCACGATATGTTAAAATGTCGCGAATAACTTGGGACAGGAAAGTAAACCCTTTGCAAATATCGAAACTTTATGTGAAACAGATATAAAACGGTTTGCAGCCGAGATTAACTTTGATATCGAAGAAGCCAGAGAAAATTTGTGGAATATAGAAGCTAGAAGAGAGGATTATCTTCAATTAGTTATCGCGGTTACTATATAGTGTTAGGCATAAAATTATTTGAATCTAGAAGGGATAGAGTATATTATGTGATGGATAATGGTCGAAGACTGTCCATTATGTAAATAGAAAGAACAACTGAGGGGCGTTAGCCCCGAAGTTTTTCTTTGTATTCACATAATGGACAGTCTGAGACTATTATCTAACTTAAAACATAGCACCATAGAGATACAAATAATGCGGCAATACTATATACCGGAAAACACCGGAAACAACCGGAAAACACCATTTTATACTGAATACCGGAAAACACCGTAAAAACACTAAATACCGGAAACACCCTAAATACCGGAAAACACCCTAAATAGGTAACCCGGAGCCTGGTCCTCTGTGTGCGGTTTTGGACCAAGTGAGCGCCGATGAAGGAAGGTCAAGGTCATTACGGTGTTCGTTTTACAAATAGCCCCCACCCCCCCAAAAAAAATTCCGATTTTTTTTCTCCAAAATTATTTTGTCGAAAAAAAATTTGTCACAAAAAAAAAAAAAATCGAATTTTTCCGAAAATTTGGTTTTACAAAAAAACATTCCCTAGAAAATAATTTTACAGAGAAAAATACTGGAAAGAATTTTTTTTGGGAGAGAAATTTGGGAGAAGAAATTGTTAAAAAAAATCTGAAAAGAAATTTTTCTTTTGACCGTAGGCGATCGCTCGCTTGTATGTTAATGAACTTATTTCATCAGCGTTCACCTGGTCCAAAACCACACACGAGGACCAAACTCCGGGTAATAAATAGCTACCGGAAAACTTAGAAGAGTAAACTGTGCCCGAGATTTTTTTAGAGAGCGCGCCGCGCCGCGCCGCTCCGGGAGGGATCATCGTCAGGGTGGGACGGGGGTGGAATTGTCCAGTCACGAGACGAACATAGATCTTCCGTTCCTCAACCCATATTATTTCCACAGTCATAGTCATTAATCACAAATTACGGGATGATATACGAAAATGCAGGTTTACTTTGAAATAGTGCAAATGATACTTTTCCATCTACAATCTTCAGATTAAAGGATGCAAGTTCTTACACAGTGCAGCATAATTTGTCTGAAAAAACATTTTCTCGGGGACACTTTTTTCAGAATACGCATTCGGTGTAAGTCTTCAGCCACCAGGAAGTGGTTAACATAGTAATGTTTTATTACGATATTTTTTTTAAGTGAGCGATATTCATTTTTCGTAAAGAATTTAGACATTTATTTCCAGTGAACAAATCGAATGTATCAATACGATCATATTGATATCAAAGCAGTGTTTCTAACATCTTCCCTTGCCGAGAAATAACCAGATTTTCCGCATTTAAATTTCAGTCTATGGGTTCTAGGTTAATTGTTTATTGCCTGTTTTGTATAAAAGAAAAGCACATATCGGTAGTAAAATGTTGAGAGTTTGCACCATGGATCTTTCTTCTACCGATAAAATTTTCTGTTGGCACCGGAAGTGACGTCATTTTACTCAAATCTTCAATTTTGACGGGTCGGAATATCTTTTTAACAGGAAATATTATTTTTTACAAATCTAATAGATCAAGATGAATGCTCCTGCTAAAGGTGCAAAATATGTCGTCGGGCTCAGTTATTTTTTTCAATTTCGGTTTTGTATTCGCGCCATTTTGGTTAATAAAAGTTGTAAAAATGAGCTAATTACAATGCATTCAGGCTTTTCATGTTGTAAAATATTTCTTTGCAACTTTCGTAAAACTGAGGTCCCGTGTACACATTGGAGTGCACGTAAAAGATCCCTTAACAGTTGGAATTAGATATAAGAGTAGTCCGTAGTGCCGCTGTCCGGGCAAAATTTTCAAAAGTGAAAATGGACGTTTTTGATTTTTTGTCTTAATAATGAGTAATTGCTCCACCAATCCTCAGACATTCAGCAATTTGTCATGGCATGCTCATAATCAACCGTCCAATTACCATTGGGGGGGGGGGGCAATCTGTCCCACTCCTCTTGCAGTGCAACGACCAATTCTTGCAGTGTTGTCCGTTGACGTCGACGAACACGTCTCCCGATCATGTCCCAGACATGCTCTCTTTGGAGTGTTTAGTCTTTAAGCGGTATTCAAAGGCCAGTTTAAGTGAGAAAAATCCACTTAACTTTAAGTGACCTATGGAAGGTACCTTAAAGTTAAGCGAGATTATGATGACTTCTTTTAACCGGAGCACGTATTGTAGTAGCAGGCCCGTAATGGCGATTTTAAAAGTTAGGGGATTGAGATTGAAGCAAGGACAATGTCGCCGAGCGTAGCTGGCCTCAAACATTTTTTCATCGTCAGCTTTGATGTTGTAGTGACGTAATAGTGTATAAAGTTACTACCACAGAAATGACCGAGAATATATTTTTTCCAATCATTTTTATCCTTTTCATATTGCTTACGTTACGTGATACGTTAAATTCATTCGTAAAATTTGACACTGTGTTACTATTCGATTGTAAATTAGCTGACGTGCCATAAAACCACATTTCATTTCATTTCATTTCCATTGTAGATTTCGACATGATTTATTTTTTACAATTTCTCCCATATACATATTTGAAGTTAGCTGCGAATGGGCAGTAGTATTGTTTGCAACATGTTCTTGTCTTCGTTTGTAAATAAATTTATAAAAATATGATGATAATTGCTGGTCGCAGTGTGCCACCAATTTTTTACAATTAATTTCTTGTACATATTACTTATTACGTTTTAATCGGTATTCTTCAAGTAGAAAATAACGTCACGTGCATCTCTCGTATACACAATGTATCATCAAAGCCGCAAGGCGTTAGGATTTCTAAAGTGTAGGCCGCGTGTATTGCTAAGATGTTGTTTTATATTCGTTATACATTTTTAAAATAATAAAGTTTATAATATCCGCCATTATACTACCACTATTCCATAACTGCAATTGAAATCTATTAAATTGAATTTTCTATGAAAATATATTAGCTTAGTATGATTATAGTGGTGCTTTTAAGGGGACATAACTTGCGTGCGAAGTTAGAAATTCGTGATTTTTGGCAGTGGTCCTTTCCATAAGTTAGAAATTAATGCTTTTTGGCGATTGCCGGTATTCCATAATTTAAGTGTACAGTTAAGTTTTTCACATAGTCAAGGAGATGTAACATACAGCCTTTGAATACCAATTTAAGGCAACACACTTGCTTAAGTGGAAAAATTAAGTATTTTTACTTAACTTTAAGAAAACCTTTGAATACTGACCCTGGGCTTATCTGAGAACATTACACGCGCCCATCCACGCGTGGCTGCCAAGAGGTTGCACTGTGTCTGGTCTGCTAGTTTTTTTGTAATTTTATATGTTTTAACTATTATTATTACTTGCTAGTTTTTGCATGGACTTGGTTTATAGTATAAAGATACCTGTTAAAAATTATTTTTAAGATTTTCTTATTTTAAATGTCTATTTTGGAGGACAATAGCATATAGCTGACAGTCTACAGTGGTGAATAGTAATCATCAGTATGATTACCTACAGTGTTAGTGAGCTGAAATCTCTGAATTGTGACACAACACAATATAACTCTCCTATTCTCTTTGTTGTTAAACAGTTTTCTGAACGTATATCAGCAGACAACAACCCACTTAACTCTTACTGTGGTGTTAACAATTATATCCCTGTTAAAATATCCAACAAGCCGGGGAAAAAGGGAAATAGATTTTACTAATTTAGTTGATATTAATAACTATAAGAGATGTGTAAATTTTAATAATCATGATCAGTTAAATGCACCTGAAACTGTATATAATATTGAAACAATAAATGAGAGGGTTCAAAAACGTGTCAGCAGTTTGAGGCTAATTAATACTGGCCATACTAAAAACACTTACATAGAAAAACATCTCGACCCGAAAGACACATTCAGTTTCTGTTTACTAAATGTCTGATCTGTCACCGATAATGACATCGATATTCTAACTCTGACTGAAACCTGGCTTAAAGACAATGACAGTGTTCCTATCAATCAACTAGTTCCTCCAAATTATTCCTGTACAACTGCAAATTGGAAATGGCGAACTGGCGGGGGTATTGC
This sequence comes from Patella vulgata, assembly GCF_932274485.2. NCBI lineage: Eukaryota > Metazoa > Mollusca > Gastropoda > Patellidae > Patella > Patella vulgata. Next base: position 34,383,304 of record NC_065882.2, read on the forward strand.
AATAATATACAAACATTCTATTAAATCAATTAAAATTAAAAATCCTGATTTCAAAACGTTTGAAATATTACACACATTACTGTCGACCATAAGTTAACATATTACACTTGTATCTATATAACGTCCTCCACAATCTCCTAAAAGCAAAGTCACATTTGATCAATTTATAGCCAAATTTTCTGAATTACTGCAAAATTTAGTGACATCAACAGGTCATTTATTAATAGTTGGTGATTTCAATTTTCATATTGACAATGTCAGTGATAGCAAATCTGTTCAGTTTCTTAATGTTTTATCTTCATATAACCTTACACAACATGTGCAAGTTCCTACTCACGGAAAGGGCCACACTCTGGATCTAGTTATAACAAGATATATTGATGACATAATAGCCGGTACAAATGTTCTTGATCACTGTATCTCCGATCATCACAGTGCCTCCCTTAAGCTCAACAAACCTGGCAGTGTAAAAGAAAGACTGACTTTTAGGAATACAAAGAACATAAATAAAGACAGCTTTAGAAGTGACATTAATGACATTTTCTTTCATTTTAGCAAACTAAGTAATCTGGACGATCAAATTTCGGAATATGACAAACAACTGGCTACAATATTTGACAAACAAAATCAAAAAAAATGACGATTATCTGAAAAATTATTCATTTTAGTGAAATTCTGGTCGTCATTCTTCTGAGGTTGTATTTAAGTTCGGTGACACAGAAAACCCTTTAAATCGCATATCACTAGCCATATCAAACTTAAAAATGACGATTATCCAAAAAATTTACCATTTTAGGGAAATTCTGGCCGCCATGTTGAATTTCCGCCATCTTGGATTTTGGAAACTCTTTATATTTAGATTAATTTTAAATTTAGTGACACTGAAAACCCTTTAAATTACATATTATAAACCATATCAAAGAGTGATATGACTTTTATCTGACAAATCGGCCATTTTAGGTAAATTTTGGCCGCCATTTTGAATTTCCGCCATCTTGGATTTGGGGAAATTAGTTTTAGGGATTATTTTTTCAATTCAATTACTACAAAAACTTTATATATGATATATTACAAGCCATACCATGCGGGATAATCACCCATACTATCTCGAAACTATTTTTTCGTCAAATTTTGCGGCCATTTTGGAAATCAGACAAACCTCAGCCGAAAATGACGTCACGGCAGTGAAATAATCTCAAAATCGTCTTCAGTGACAAATTTTGCCTCAGAAACAACCCGATCCCAAATTTTGTTCCGAACTAGATGTTAGAACTAAATTAGCATGGGTGATAAATCGACCCCTTGGAAAATATAATGCTGTACAAGACAGAGCCACCTCTAACTTTATTAGGTGTGGTCAACAGTCTAAAAATTTCTGTAATCAAGAATTTAATGATACAGGAAGATCACGATATGTTAAAATGTCGCGAATAACTTGGGACAGGAAAGTAAACCCTTTGCAAATATCGAAACTTTATGTGAAACAGATATAAAACGGTTTGCAGCCGAGATTAACTTTGATATCGAAGAAGCCAGAGAAAATTTGTGGAATATAGAAGCTAGAAGAGAGGATTATCTTCAATTAGTTATCGCGGTTACTATATAGTGTTAGGCATAAAATTATTTGAATCTAGAAGGGATAGAGTATATTATGTGATGGATAATGGTCGAAGACTGTCCATTATGTAAATAGAAAGAACAACTGAGGGGCGTTAGCCCCGAAGTTTTTCTTTGTATTCACATAATGGACAGTCTGAGACTATTATCTAACTTAAAACATAGCACCATAGAGATACAAATAATGCGGCAATACTATATACCGGAAAACACCGGAAACAACCGGAAAACACCATTTTATACTGAATACCGGAAAACACCGTAAAAACACTAAATACCGGAAACACCCTAAATACCGGAAAACACCCTAAATAGGTAACCCGGAGCCTGGTCCTCTGTGTGCGGTTTTGGACCAAGTGAGCGCCGATGAAGGAAGGTCAAGGTCATTACGGTGTTCGTTTTACAAATAGCCCCCACCCCCCCAAAAAAAATTCCGATTTTTTTTCTCCAAAATTATTTTGTCGAAAAAAAATTTGTCACAAAAAAAAAAAAAATCGAATTTTTCCGAAAATTTGGTTTTACAAAAAAACATTCCCTAGAAAATAATTTTACAGAGAAAAATACTGGAAAGAATTTTTTTTGGGAGAGAAATTTGGGAGAAGAAATTGTTAAAAAAAATCTGAAAAGAAATTTTTCTTTTGACCGTAGGCGATCGCTCGCTTGTATGTTAATGAACTTATTTCATCAGCGTTCACCTGGTCCAAAACCACACACGAGGACCAAACTCCGGGTAATAAATAGCTACCGGAAAACTTAGAAGAGTAAACTGTGCCCGAGATTTTTTTAGAGAGCGCGCCGCGCCGCGCCGCTCCGGGAGGGATCATCGTCAGGGTGGGACGGGGGTGGAATTGTCCAGTCACGAGACGAACATAGATCTTCCGTTCCTCAACCCATATTATTTCCACAGTCATAGTCATTAATCACAAATTACGGGATGATATACGAAAATGCAGGTTTACTTTGAAATAGTGCAAATGATACTTTTCCATCTACAATCTTCAGATTAAAGGATGCAAGTTCTTACACAGTGCAGCATAATTTGTCTGAAAAAACATTTTCTCGGGGACACTTTTTTCAGAATACGCATTCGGTGTAAGTCTTCAGCCACCAGGAAGTGGTTAACATAGTAATGTTTTATTACGATATTTTTTTTAAGTGAGCGATATTCATTTTTCGTAAAGAATTTAGACATTTATTTCCAGTGAACAAATCGAATGTATCAATACGATCATATTGATATCAAAGCAGTGTTTCTAACATCTTCCCTTGCCGAGAAATAACCAGATTTTCCGCATTTAAATTTCAGTCTATGGGTTCTAGGTTAATTGTTTATTGCCTGTTTTGTATAAAAGAAAAGCACATATCGGTAGTAAAATGTTGAGAGTTTGCACCATGGATCTTTCTTCTACCGATAAAATTTTCTGTTGGCACCGGAAGTGACGTCATTTTACTCAAATCTTCAATTTTGACGGGTCGGAATATCTTTTTAACAGGAAATATTATTTTTTACAAATCTAATAGATCAAGATGAATGCTCCTGCTAAAGGTGCAAAATATGTCGTCGGGCTCAGTTATTTTTTTCAATTTCGGTTTTGTATTCGCGCCATTTTGGTTAATAAAAGTTGTAAAAATGAGCTAATTACAATGCATTCAGGCTTTTCATGTTGTAAAATATTTCTTTGCAACTTTCGTAAAACTGAGGTCCCGTGTACACATTGGAGTGCACGTAAAAGATCCCTTAACAGTTGGAATTAGATATAAGAGTAGTCCGTAGTGCCGCTGTCCGGGCAAAATTTTCAAAAGTGAAAATGGACGTTTTTGATTTTTTGTCTTAATAATGAGTAATTGCTCCACCAATCCTCAGACATTCAGCAATTTGTCATGGCATGCTCATAATCAACCGTCCAATTACCATTGGGGGGGGGCAATCTGTCCCACTCCTCTTGCAGTGCAACGACCAATTCTTGCAGTGTTGTCCGTTGACGTCGACGAACACGTCTCCCGATCATGTCCCAGACATGCTCTCTTTGGAGTGTTTAGTCTTTAAGCGGTATTCAAAGGCCAGTTTAAGTGAGAAAAATCCACTTAACTTTAAGTGACCTATGGAAGGTACCTTAAAGTTAAGCGAGATTATGATGACTTCTTTTAACCGGAGCACGTATTGTAGTAGCAGGCCCGTAATGGCGATTTTAAAAGTTAGGGGATTGAGATTGAAGCAAGGACAATGTCGCCGAGCGTAGCTGGCCTCAAACATTTTTTCATCGTCAGCTTTGATGTTGTAGTGACGTAATAGTGTATAAAGTTACTACCACAGAAATGACCGAGAATATATTTTTTCCAATCATTTTTATCCTTTTCATATTGCTTACGTTACGTGATACGTTAAATTCATTCGTAAAATTTGACACTGTGTTACTATTCGATTGTAAATTAGCTGACGTGCCATAAAACCACATTTCATTTCATTTCATTTCCATTGTAGATTTCGACATGATTTATTTTTTACAATTTCTCCCATATACATATTTGAAGTTAGCTGCGAATGGGCAGTAGTATTGTTTGCAACATGTTCTTGTCTTCGTTTGTAAATAAATTTATAAAAATATGATGATAATTGCTGGTCGCAGTGTGCCACCAATTTTTTACAATTAATTTCTTGTACATATTACTTATTACGTTTTAATCGGTATTCTTCAAGTAGAAAATAACGTCACGTGCATCTCTCGTATACACAATGTATCATCAAAGCCGCAAGGCGTTAGGATTTCTAAAGTGTAGGCCGCGTGTATTGCTAAGATGTTGTTTTATATTCGTTATACATTTTTAAAATAATAAAGTTTATAATATCCGCCATTATACTACCACTATTCCATAACTGCAATTGAAATCTATTAAATTGAATTTTCTATGAAAATATATTAGCTTAGTATGATTATAGTGGTGCTTTTAAGGGGACATAACTTGCGTGCGAAGTTAGAAATTCGTGATTTTTGGCAGTGGTCCTTTCCATAAGTTAGAAATTAATGCTTTTTGGCGATTGCCGGTATTCCATAATTTAAGTGTACAGTTAAGTTTTTCACATAGTCAAGGAGATGTAACATACAGCCTTTGAATACCAATTTAAGGCAACACACTTGCTTAAGTGGAAAAATTAAGTATTTTTACTTAACTTTAAGAAAACCTTTGAATACTGACCCTGGGCTTATCTGAGAACATTACACGCGCCCATCCACGCGTGGCTGCCAAGAGGTTGCACTGTGTCTGGTCTGCTAGTTTTTTTGTAATTTTATATGTTTTAACTATTATTATTACTTGCTAGTTTTTGCATGGACTTGGTTTATAGTATAAAGATACCTGTTAAAAATTATTTTTAAGATTTTCTTATTTTAAATGTCTATTTTGGAGGACAATAGCATATAGCTGACAGTCTACAGTGGTGAATAGTAATCATCAGTATGATTACCTACAGTGTTAGTGAGCTGAAATCTCTGAATTGTGACACAACACAATATAACTCTCCTATTCTCTTTGTTGTTAAACAGTTTTCTGAACGTATATCAGCAGACAACAACCCACTTAACTCTTACTGTGGTGTTAACAATTATATCCCTGTTAAAATATCCAACAAGCCGGGGAAAAAGGGAAATAGATTTTACTAATTTAGTTGATATTAATAACTATAAGAGATGTGTAAATTTTAATAATCATGATCAGTTAAATGCACCTGAAACTGTATATAATATTGAAACAATAAATGAGAGGGTTCAAAAACGTGTCAGCAGTTTGAGGCTAATTAATACTGGCCATACTAAAAACACTTACATAGAAAAACATCTCGACCCGAAAGACACATTCAGTTTCTGTTTACTAAATGTCTGATCTGTCACCGATAATGACATCGATATTCTAACTCTGACTGAAACCTGGCTTAAAGACAATGACAGTGTTCCTATCAATCAACTAGTTCCTCCAAATTATTCCTGTACAACTGCAAATTGGAAATGGCGAACTGGCGGGGGTATTGCAATAATATACAAACATTCTATTAAATCAATTAAAATTAAAAATCCTGATTTCAAAACGTTTGAAATATTACACACATTACTGTCGACCATAAGTTAACATATTACACTTGTATCTATATAACGTCCTCCACAATCTCCTAAAAGCAAAGTCACATTTGATCAATTTATAGCCAAATTTTCTGAATTACTGCAAAATTTAGTGACATCAACAGGTCATTTATTAATAGTTGGTGATTTCAATTTTCATATTGACAATGTCAGTGATAGCAAATCTGTTCAGTTTCTTAATGTTTTATCTTCATATAACCTTACACAACATGTGCAAGTTCCTACTCACGGAAAGGGCCACACTCTGGATCTAGTTATAACAAGATATATTGATGACATAATAGCCGGTACAAATGTTCTTGATCACTGTATCTCCGATCATCACAGTGCCTCCCTTAAGCTCAACAAACCTGGCAGTGTAAAAGAAAGACTGACTTTTAGGAATACAAAGAACATAAATAAAGACAGCTTTAGAAGTGACATTAATGACATTTTCTTTCATTTTAGCAAACTAAGTAATCTGGACGATCAAATTTCGGAATATGACAAACAACTGGCTACAATATTTGACAAACATGCTCCAGAACAAACAAAACTGGTGACAAAACTGCCAAACAAGCAATGATTTACGAAGGACATATTAGTTATAAAAAATAAAAAGCAATCAGCGGAAAAAATATGGAGAAATTGTAAAATTGAAATAAACAGACAAATATACAACAATCTCCGTACTGAAGAAAATAAATTAATAAAATCAACTAAACGAAACTACATTCAAAAACAAATTGAAGAAAACAAAACTTAATTCTAAACAAGTGTATCGTATTGTGAAAAGTCTGCTTGAACAAAGTAATCAAAGTCAGCTACCATCGATTCCTGACAATGTCCAACTTTCAGAAAGATTTTCGTCTTTCTTTACCAACAAAGTAGCCGAAATACGAAGTGAATTAGAAAGTGACATTCTGTTGAATCATATGCATATCAATAACTCTGTGGCTAATGATACCGATCTTAACACATTTACATTGGTAACTGAGGATGAACCTAAACAAACCATCATGGCATCACCCGGTAAATCTTGCAGTCTTATCCAGTTCCAACATGGCTATTAAAATTATCTTTACCAGATCTACTGTGGATTATCAAACATATTGTAAATACGTCCTTACAAACTGGTTATGCATCTCCCATATTGAAACAAACTATTGTAAACCCTTTACTAAAAAAACCTACTCTGCACCCTGAAATCTTAAAAAAACTATAGACCTGTCTCCAACTTATCCTTTCTGTCGAAAGTAATTTATACAAACTGTAGCCGTCCGTTTTCGTAGCCATCTGCAACAATTCAGGCTGGAGGAACCTTTTCTATCAGCTTACAAAAGGAAGCACAGCACTGAAACAGCTCTTTTAAGGGTTCACAACGATCTAGTGTCTTCCTGATTCTACTAGATTTAAGTGCCGCTTTTGACAAATCGACCAGGAGACTCACACGAATCAAATCCAGATTCGGAATTAACGGATGTGCGCATGCGTGGTTCGAATCATATCTAAAATTAAGATGTCAAAAAGTATCAATACACGACGTTTCGTCTCAACCAAAAGAATTAAAATACGGAGTACCGCAAGGCCCCGTATGGACCCACTGCTTTTCACAGCCTACACACAGCCTCTTGGTGATGTCATTCGAGATCATGGATTAGACTACCAGTTGTACGCCGATGACACCCAACTCTATGTCGCTGTAAATGAACATTCTGAAAATAACTATTCTAGAACAATGTATTTTAGATATATATTAAAGCCTGGATGAAAACCAATCTTTTAAAACTGAATGACGACAAGATCGATTTTCAAACCGTTTTAATAACAACACAATTTAAAAACCAATGCAGTACGTGTTGGTAATAGTTCAATCGCATGTGTTGATACTGTAAAGAACTTGGGTGTTATATTCGACTCAAAGATGTCCATGAAAGCACAAATAACTGTAATGTGCAAATCTGTATAATATTGGCAAAATTAGGTCCTTCATTGATTATGACACAACTAAACTACTTGTAAATACCTTTATCACCTCAAAATTAGACTACTGTAATTCGTTGCTTTCTGGCCTTCCTTCTTCATATATCCAACCGTTACAGCTAATTCAAAATAAAGCTGCCCGAATAGTGTCCCGGACTAACAATAGTATACATATAACACCAGTGCTCAAAGTCTTACATTGGCTTCCAATCCCATTCCGTATTGAGTTTAAAATATTATCATTGACATACCTTTGTTTAAACAGTGACAATGCTCCAAAATATCTTAAAGACCTAATTCAACCGCACAGGCCATCAAGATCTTTAAGATCAAGTGATCAAAATCTTTTGGAAATTCCAAAAGTCACTACCCAATTTGGACAAAGAACCTTCTCATTTTTTGACCCGATGCTGTGGAACAAACTTTCCCAATAAACCAAATCCAGCTCACACTATGCAGTATTTAAGAAATAAATAATGTGTAAATCGTGTTTAAATTGCTTTATTCATGTAATGATTTTATTCGTATTTGCTAATTAACTTTTAAAATTTATATATATTTTAAATTTTGAGTAATTTTAAGTCTATATGTTTTTTAAAATAATTATAAATTTAATATATTTTAAATTTAAAATGTATTTTTGAAGTATTTATCTTGATGTAAAACCAGCGCCACTGAGCAGCTATACTAGCTGGAACGTGTGCGCTTTATACATGTATTAAATTATTATTATTATTATTATTATTATTATCCCAATTTCTACGCTGCCTACACCATTGACGCCAGTTTGTCATATGCCGGCGAGTTAATGGAGGCCCTACACGCGGTTGTAGCACATGCATATGGGCTGCATGTAGCCGATTTCTAATCGTTTGGGGTGTAACTCGAATTCCTGTAACTTGGTTCAAGTTTATAGAAAGCTGAGTGTCCGTTTGTCCTCGATTTCGCAGGGCCTGTGTACGAATGTATCGATCCTGGGCTTGTGTAGTGGCTCTAGGACGACCTGAACGAGTCTATCATCAACATTGTGTGTTTGTTGGTACCGGTTCCACAGTCTGCTGATCACAGACTGTGACACATTAAAGAGTCACCTGACTTGAGCAAAAATGTCAACAATTTTTGTCTCAGTAATTTGCGTTAGCCGCCATTGGTTAAATTAGTTTCTCGTTCCTGGATAAATTATTTATTGTTCGATTTGTAAAAAAAACAAAGATCATATGCTCCGTGGTCCCATGTGTAAATTTTATAGGTAAATTTTATAGTTACCGACAAAGTTTCCTATCAGCACTGGAAGTGGCTAAATTTTTTATCAAAAACTATAATTTTGAAAGTTCGGTACCGTTTCTCGAAAGCAAATTTAATTTTCTTAAATCTGATATAACTGTAAAGGCGCACAAGAAAGTGAGCTCAGGTTTTTAAATTTCCATTTCATATTCAGGCCATTGCGATTAAAAGGTGAAAAATGGTGTAAAATTGAGATATTTAAAGGCCATTCAGGCTTTTCAAATTTTCAAATATTTCTGGAAAAAAATGTATGTTAAAATTACTTTTGCACGAGTCACTTTCCACGTTATTTTGCCTATAAAATAGAGAATTCTTATTGAATTTTCATAAAAGTGACACCATTTGATGTATAAAGCAAATATGCGTCACATCAAATTGATTACAATTTAAAATTGACACCGGGCGTGACGCCATTTTGTCAAACCTTTAATAATCCATGAAGTTATGATCCGATACGTCCCAATATCGAAAGGAACCGAGACCTACATTTTAAGTTACGGCAAAAAGCAAATATGCGTCACATCAAATTGATTACAATTGAAAATTGACACCGGAAGTGACGCCATTTTGTCAAACCATCAATAATTCATGAAGTTATGATCCGATACGTCCCAATATCGAAAGGAACCGAGACCTACATTTTAAGTTTCGGCAAAAATTTGAAAAAAACCCCCAAAAAACTGTGACCAGTCGCGTGTCCACAAACAGATGTGAATGGACAGGAGCGACGACATAATACGTCCGCATGAAAATCTGGGCGTATAATAATTTTAAACATAGTGGGTTAGTTCGTGTGGTTATTACATGAACCGAAACGAAACACAGGGTCATTCCATGTCAAGTGAACTAAATTCTCAGAAAGCTGTGGGGTGACACTCTCAGAAAATTATGAAAAATGTAAAAGTTATATGACCCTAGCTTTAATATTGACTGCGATATGACCTGTTGAATCGGGATACACTTTCACAACTACTATTCTATGACTTGATTAAAAGCCATATCTTTGTCGGTCTCTTGTAAAATTAGAGTATAACTGTCTATTTTTATTATTTTTTTTTCAAACACGAAAAAATCATTTATCTACCCACGAGTACCCAGCAGTTAACAGCATTTGGTCATTTTACATAGTAGAATTCAATGGTTAGATCCCCTTTAAGTGCATTGTTATTACAATGATCTATGTATTGTTAATTCAAAATTTGTAAAGTACTATTGAACCCTACGGGGAAATGGTGGACTATACATATGTAAAAATAATAACAATAAATGTAAATATAATATTTTCAGCCTTCACCTGATGTCCGAGTTATTCGACCAGCTTGTGAGTATTATTTTTTTCATGGACTTTCAATTATCCTAGGTATTCTAATTTTAATTAAATAGTCGCGTCCAAACGTAAATTTCGTTGTGTGGTGTCTACAATCAGGGCTCTGTTTTTCGAAATCTTAACAAAAGATAAAATCCAAATTTTAGTAGATACTTCAGTTTTGATTGGCTAAGCGCTAAGGTCAACCTAATATTATCCAATCAAATTACTAAAATTTGGATTTTATCTTAAATAAAATTTCGTGAAACAGGCCCGTGGGTAATAATCCAGGAAGTTTGCGGTCCAATATGAGCCAATAACGAAAGGAACCAAGACTTATCTGGTAGACATATTATTTAAATTCCATGAAAATCGGACAAATTTGTGACCTTGATATTATATGTTTTTACACTATTTGCGCAAGGACAGCGGCCATTTTGTCAGACAGTTTTGGTTCGATTTTCACAAAATTCGAACACCACCATAATTATAGTGTAACGTTGGTATAGTTGAACGGTTTTTAAAATCAAATAAAAATTGTGACATCTGTAGGGTCCACAAGCTAAAAACGTGACATTTCAGGGGCCATAATCCAGAGATCTTTCGGATATAAACATACATTTTAAGTTTCGTCAAAATTGGATAAATACTGTAACCCCTACGAGGTCCATAAAGCTAAAACCTTGATTTTATCGTACAATCGGGGGCAGAAATCGATGAAGTTATGGTCCGATATGTCCCAATATTGAAAGGAACCGAGGCCTGTTGGGATATATGCTGTATTCGTTACCGCTTGGAATTATGGTGTTCCCCACAAGGACATAGTAAATACCATACGTGTAGTGTCCGGGTGCAAAAGTGGGAAAATCAACAAGGCTGTCATTCTCCCTTCTCAAGGATTTTTATAACCGCTAAACACAATTTGTGAAATTTAAATAGCTAAAACGGTTCGGCTCTGTTCAGTATTTACAAAGATATGATGAATTGAAAATTTATCAGCGTTCGGCATCCAATGCAAACAATAAAAACTAGCCAGTGTAACCCTTGGTAAATCTTTTGATTGGCCTCTTTTAATTCTAATTGAATTCAAGCTAGGAAAATATTAAATATACCGCTGATTAGATAGGGCCTATTGTCCTAAAAATACGTGGGTTTTCTCCGGGTCCCCTGATTTCCTCCCACTGCTAAAAACATCTACGCGCAAGCGAATTATTGAAATAAAGTTGAATCATATGTTATTCCCGAAATGACCTAGTTACCCCCCCCCCTCTCTCTCTCTCTCTCTCTCTCTCTCTCTCTCTCGGCTCTCTCCTACAAATGCAAATGTCGATGAACAGCATGGTCACGTTACTGGAACCTTTTTGTTGATATATACCGTACCGTCCTAAAACCTGAACTGCCTGACTATAACAAGTTAGAACAAAATAGAAAGCCGCGTATTTTTCTAGTTTTCTGTTTATTGTGTTTCTTTTCGATGTTCAGAAAATCCTATGAATAACGTATTCGGATTTAACTACAAAAATAGTATAATTACCGTTGAAAACGTTCAACTTTGTAACTTAGCCTGCCATCTTGTTACGTCATATGCCGTGAACTCGATATAGTTTTAGCTACCTGAGTTCTCAAGTAGAAATCACGACTTCCGAGCCATTTTTTTTGTAGTTACGAAAGCTACTTACCATTTCGTTAGTCGTATTTCCCATAAAACCGAGGAGTAACGAATACAGCATTCAACCTATATTTCACGTTTCGACATGTAGCGTGTTCAAAAACAAATGTGAACGTACGCCCGGGCGGACAGGGGCGACGACATAATACGTCCACATGAAAATGTGGGCGTATAATAATTCTAAACACAGTGGGTTTAGGGTCATTCCATGTCAAGTGGATCGAATTCTCAGAAAGTTGTCAGATGACCCCCTCAAAAAATTATGAAAAAATATATGTTATAGTACATACAAACTTGTGTAAAACTGCAAAGGTATTTGACTCTAGTTTTAATATTGACTGAGATATGACATTTTGAATCGGGGTACACTTTCGCAAGTTTTGAAAATACTATTCTACGATCCGATTTTGGTGTACTGATTCTATATCTTCTAGTTAGACAATAGTCTTGATATTTTAAGGTTTGTAAGTGATTTTATATAGATTAAGAATTCACCATCAAATTTTACAGAATAAGTACCGTCAAATGTGTATGGAGTGCCTTAAGTGCCAACACTTGATACTTTTGCAATACAAATCAATATTTCGATACAGTGTAGAAATAGAAATTTTACTATACTATATTAGAAGTTGTTACTTATCACATGTATCAATAGACAAGAACAGCTAACGTGTCACGTGACGTGAAATTGGTGTTTATGTTTTTTCTGAAAACGAGGCCATGTTACAACATATAGTATTTTAAGCGCGGTAAAATGTTTTCCAAGATTTTTGTAATAGCCTGTGATTAACTTTGTATTGTATAAAATAACTTTTTCGTATAATATACTAAGCAGCAAAACAAACGTCAGGTTGGTATGTTACTCTGAATAGACGCATTGCATAAAACTTGCCAAATGTTTTTATTGTATATTTGTGACCACATCTCCAACTTTACCAGAGCAATAAGGCTCCTTCCCAAACACAGAATTGAACCCAGGAAATGTTTTCAAAAACGCAACCTGACTTCTGAGATGGTAATGTGTTCTCCGTGATTTTCATGTAACTCATGATGCACGTGCTGTTACCGGAACGAGCCCTATAAAATGCCCCCCCCCCCATACCAGGTTAAAAATCATTCACATTACAACGTCAGCAGCATGATACGGCTCACGACAGCTCAGGGGAACCTTGCGCTTGGAAGACTCGACGCTGGCCACACTGCCCAAGCCATTGCCAATCACTCCCAGGTCAATGTTCGGACGATCTACAGGCTTCAGCAACTCTTTCGAGCCACCAACACCTCGGATGATCGCCCCCGAACTGGTAGACCACGAGTTACCACAAGTCGGTATTGCGTATCAACTGTAGATGGCAGGACCAGAATATGGCGTCGATGTGGCCGTCGTTATTCTGACCAATGTGTCATGGAACTAGACTCATGGGGAGGTCCAGGTATAATGGTTTGGGTTGGAATCTTGGCCCAGGGAGAGGAGGCAGCATCACAGCAGTGCGCTACATCGATCAAGCTCTCAGACCCCACGCTATACCACATTTCGCACGTCATAGAAACAACGTTTTCCAGCACGACAACGCCCGTACCCACACCGCCAGAGTTACTCGGGACTTTCTACAGCAGAACGGCGCCAACGTTATGCACTGGCCAGCCCTTAGTCCGGACTTAAACCCAATTGAACATCTTTGGGATGAAATTCAGAGGCGACTTAATAACGTCGTACCGAGATCAATCACAGCCGATGGATTGCGCCATGCTTTTTTGAGAGTGGTTCCAGGTGCCAATGGCGTTCATCAATCGTCTGGTCCACTCCATGTACAGATCCTGCGCTGCCGTTATTGACACTCGCGGTGGACACGCCAGATACTGATGTATAGACTGTGTACAGACTCTAAACCTTCTCGTAATGGATTGGAATTGTGATGAATTAATCAACATACTGTTCACAAAAAATTGCTTTGATCCATTTAGTAAGTCGTTTTCTAGAATGATTTGATTAAAATGCTTTTCTGATTTTGAAATCATATATATAATTGAAATTAGAGATGGCAAAATAAAACTACATTTTTATGCTAACGTTTTCACCGCGATAGCGGCTCTTCAGGCATTTATTAAACAATAACGTGCGATGACGTGCGAAATGTGGTATAGAGTGGGGTCTGAGAGCTTGATCGATGTAGCGCACTGCTGTGATGCTGCCTCCTCTCCCTGGGCCAAGATTCCAACCCAAACCATTATACCTGGACCTCCCCATGAGTCTAGTTCCATGACACATTGGTCAGAATAACGACGGCCACATCGACGCCATATTCTGGTCCTGCCATCTGCAGTTGATACGCAATACCGACTTGTGGTAACCCGTGGTCTACCAGTTCGGGGGCGATCATCCGAGGTGTTGGTGGCTCGAAAGAGTTGCTGAAGCCTGTAGATCGTCCGAACATTGACCTGGAAGTGATTGGCAATGGCTTGGGCAGTGTGGCCAGCGTCGAGTCTTCCAAGCGCAAGGTTCCCCTGAGCTGTCGTGAGCCGTATCATGCTGCTGACGTTGTAATGTGAATGATTTTTAACCTGGTATGGGGGGGGGGTGCATTTTATAGGGCTCGTCCCGGTACCAGATTTTCCTTACTGGAAACTACTTAATGGTCTTTTCTTAAACTTCTGTTAGTTGTATCGGTGGTCTAGGATGTGCATCCAAATGTAAAAGCCCCAAAAAGATATAAGGGTCCAAAAAGGGTCCGAGTCTTTGAAAAAAGTCGAAAAATTGTTAACTTACTGAAAATGCACTTCTAGTTTTCTTTTTTTAAGGATCTGAAACTTCTGGTACAGGAAGTTAGGTATTCAGACCACTTGTTAAAAGTATCCTGACAATAATCTGTAAACAGGAAGTAGTCAAAAACATATCCGACATTTCGAGAAAAAAAACTCGTAAACAATGTGTACTTTTGACGCGATTTCTCCCTCAGATGTCATCGGGTCAATAACAACTTATGTATCGTTGGGTAGTTTGATAAATTGGCTATCGTACACCCTTCCTGTCTGCCTCCTGAAAACCGGTTCAGTTTTGCATGCAGGTCTAGTCTTTATTTATGTTCAAATAACCGCACAGTGGCGCAATCACGCAATGACTGTTCGTTTCTCCAAACTAAGAAAATCATGTATATCTATCAAAATGTGATCAAGGCAGAGTTTCTTTTACGCGCAAATCCGGTACATCTAAAAGGAAAACGTTATCACCTTGATTAACTATTGGGATATCCGGAAAATTAATAAACTTGGGCATATTTTTAATTTGTACATTTTATAAATATTACATGTATTTATCAATTTGGCACTTAGGCGACCAAAATCTTGCATTTTGTATGACAAACACGAATCGATTGGCATGTTTCCGAATACGCTATTTATGAGGACGCCAGGCTATTGATCGCTCAACCAATACGAACATGGGGAAGGTTTTTCTGTATTTTTCAAATAGTCCACTTGAGAATCAACATGTCATTTTCTAAGCCGGATTTAATCGTAGGGTCCCTAGCGTCAAAGAGCTTGCATCTAAGAGGATTTCGTTTTCTTCCATTATTATGATCAGTTGTTGCACGCACAAAATGCGTTCCCATGCTGCCATGCAATATGCATATATTTTTTGACCAGGGAATGTGCCACGTTTGTGGCCGACTGGCGGAACACTCATCAATCGGTATGTCTTTTACGTTTATTACTAAACACGAAAAATCATTTAACTGAAATATTAGAGTGAATATGTGGTTACGGTGTCCTCCATCCACTCCCCCCTTTATACGAACAGTGGGCTGTGTAACTGTGCCTGTTGCTTCGATACTAGCTTAATACAGGGTGACCCCCCCCCCCCCAAAAAAAAAAAAAAAATGCCACTCATGAAAACGTCAATTACATGCAAAGTCCTTTTTGCATTTTATTAATATTTGGTACAAATAAACTTTAGTCTATGCCTAACATTTCTACCCAGTTTCAAAGATTTTGGTTTGATCATCATTTTTTTTATGTCCGTTCCAAAATATGCTCTAAATGTCCACCTCTGCGCTCCAAGCAGACCTAAATCCGACGTGCTCACTTCCCTTGTCTGGACATGTGAATTCAAAGAACAACATTTTCTGGGGAACAACACCTCCTGAGGACTGTCTGCAAAGGCCTCTGCACTCCATAAAATGCACAGCATGGGTTGCAATATCGAAACATGGGATAATCGGACCTTTCTGGTTTGAGGATGAAAATGAACGAGCAGTCACAGTCAATACCGAACGCTATCTGCAAGTCCTTAAGAAGTTTTGGACAACCCTGAACAGAAGGAGAAGTTTTCAGAGAGATGAACAATGGTTCCAGCAGGATGGGGCAACGTCCCACACTTCAAATGAATCACTGGAATGGCTTCGGGAGCGCTTTGCTGACCATCTCATCAGTAGAAGGTGTGATCCTGAATGGGCCTCACACTCGCCGGACCTTAACCCCCCAGATTTTTTATCTGTGGGGCTATCTCAAAGATAATGTGTACCTGGACAATCCCCAGACTATCCCTGAACTGAAGACAGCCATCACTGCCAAAATCAGGAGAATCCCTAGGGAGGAGTGTGTAACAAGGAGTAGGGTCGCCTGTCTAGCCTCGTGGGTTTTTCTCCGGGTCCTCCGGTTTCCTCCCACTATTAAAGACCCCTACGCACAAGCGAATTATTGAAATAAAATTGAACCATATGTTAGTCCCAAAATGACCTAATTTGTGTCGAGTGGACGAAGGGATTCGGTCCAGTGTTTCATCAGCTTTGTAACACATGCGCAAAAACCAGCGTGGCTAGAACAACGTACACAATGCAGTGTAGTAGACGCCATGGCAAGCTTTGGCAACAATAATAACAATGTCGTCAATGCCTCGTACTGCTAGCCTATTCGATACTTGTTGTTGTAGCTAATTTAGTCTTTTATCAATCGAATAAAAACTGCACATATAAATCAGTTATTGTAACAAGTATATATATATATATATATATATATATATATATATATATATATATATACACGTCAGTATGATTTCAAAATCAGAAAAGCATTTTAATCAAATCATTCTAGAAAACGACTTACTAAATGGATCAAAGCAATTTTTTGTGAACAGTATGTTGATTAATTCATCACAATTCCAATCCATTACGAGAAGGTTTAGAGTCTGTACACAGTCTATACATCAGTATCTGGCGTGTCCACCGCGAGTGTCAATAACGGCAGCGCAGCGTCTATACATGGAGTGGACCAGACGATTGATGAACGCCATTGGCACCTGGAACCACACTCTCAAAAAAGCGTGGCGCAATCCATCGGCTGCGATTGGTCTCGGTACGACGTTATTAAGTCTCCTCTGTATTTCAAAATTTCGAATTTCGTCCTTAAATTTTTTCGTGCCGACAAAGTTGTTCACTGGTCAATTCTTTTCTGAATTTTTTAAAAATAAAAACCTTTAAAATCATGTCAAATTTTAATGGCATTAACGGCTTGGAAATAATCGGAATAGGCCGGTGTTTTCTGAATACGTCTCCTTTTTCTAACAATAATACATTTCTGGGCAGCTGGGCTCCGGATCTAATGTTTTGGTAGATGAAAATTTCAAAATGTCGAATTTCGTCTCTGAAGTTATTCGTGTCGACAAAGCTGTTCACTGGACAATTTTTTCTTAATTTAAAAAACCCAAAACACCTTTGAAATCATGTCAAATTTTAATGGCAAACGATTAAGTAGGTCATTTGTTTGATCAAGCTTCAACGACCCCATTAGAAATTTTCTGAAGTATCTCCACTTGGATAAAGTTATGATCAAAATTAAAAAAAAATCGAAAAAAAAGCAGGTCAGATTGTCTTGAAACTTTTTTTCCGTACTAACTTCTACACTCGTAATGAGTACACAGAATATGGAGTTTCTTGAATGAACCGGCCATGGAGGTGCCAACATTATGAAACGTGACAAACCCCTAAGGCTTTTGCGATGTTTTACTTACAGACATGGGAGTTACATTTTCTGAATCCACGAAGGGATGCCTAAAATACTTTCAGAGTAGAATTTTGAGTTCAGTCACCATTTTGAACTGAATATGAAAAATATTGAAAATCTACATTAACGGGCGTGAAAATAAACAAAATAGGCCATAGTTTATTGAATTGAATACATTTCTGGATAGCCTGGCCCAGGTTCAAATTTTTGTTATATGAAAATGTTAAAATTTCGAATTTCCACTTTGACGTTTTTCGTGCCGACAAAGTTGTTTATGAGTGACATATCGGCATTAGCGGCTTGAAAATAATCGGAATAGGCCGTTGTTTTCTGAATACGTCTCCTATTTCTAAAAATATTACGTTTCTGGATAGCCGGGCTCTGGAGATAATTTTGGGTAGATGAAAATGTCAACATTTCGAATTTCGTATTTGAAGTTTTTCGTGTCGACAAAGTTGTTTACTGGACAATTTTTTCCTTAATTTAAAAAAAAAAACTTTGATGGCATGTCAAATTTTGATAGCATTAACGGCTTGGAAAATATTGAAATAGGCTGTTGTTTTCTGAATACGTCTCCTACTTCTAAAAAAATAATAATTTCTGAATAGCCGGGCTCGGGATCTAATTTTTGGTAGATGAAAATTTCAAAATTTCGTGATTGAAGTTTTTCGTAAAAAAAACGACTTCGGAATCGTGTCAAATTTTGATGTCAAACGACTAAGTAGGTTCTTTGGTGGTCCTTTTGAAAGTTTTATCAAAGTCGGTTGGTACCCAAACGTTCTGTGCAACGTTTAAAATGTTAAAAGAGGAAATGTTGCCCGGTTGAAATGTAACTCTTTATAACTCGGCGACTTGTTTACTGATTTTAATAATTCTTTTTTTCTTTTTAAGATTATTGATATAATCCATGACACGTGACGATGGGTATGAAAGCATTCATATCTGTCTGGCAGATCTAGTTATTATTTTTATTATGTATCCCGGGAGACTATTACTCAGTACCTGTAACAAATATATCAATATGAAACCTAATGTTCTGTAGGGAAACCATGTGGTGGTTACTTGATAAACTCTATTTGAAACTATATATGCGCAGACCGGAAGTGGCGAATTTTGAACGGTGGCCACAAATTAATAATCGGCCGTGGTTTCGCCAATTCTTTACCTATTTTGAAACAAATCACATTTTTCGAGACAATAGCAATCTCGCACTTTACAATTTCGAATATTCGTCCATGACTTTTATTGTTCGAAAATTGAAAACACTTTTTGCCAGTCAATTTTTGTTATATTTTAAAATTTTCAAATTTGACCTACAGTTTTGGAAATCTGAAGTCTATCCGATCCCAGTAATATAAGTTTCATTCAGATTTATCGCCCTTTATTTTTTTAAATTTTCCGCCTATTTTCTAACCCTTATATTTTTTTAAAAGGATTATTCGATGTTTCTGAAACTCCTGCAACATCAAACCGAAATAATGTCCGATATTTAAAAAAAACACATGCAAAAAATGGATGCTTTTGGGAAAAACGAGATTTCACAATCCGATATCAACGGATTAAACTAATTAAGGTATCGTTGGGTGGCACGAGGAACAGGCAGCAAAATACCGAGAGTCCTTTTGGTAGTCTTGTCCATAAAGCCATCAAGTATGACTAATAAATAACTGGAATTGGACAAAAAAAGGAACTGAAAATACACAAAAAGTCGGAAAATCGTTAAAATGCTCTATTATTTACTTTTTATTTTTTTTACGGACTTGCAAAAAAGGTTTATTTATTGAAGTAGCTAAACTAATTACGAGTCTAATGATATATAATACGCATTAAGTTATTGAAATTTAATTTTCAGTGCTTTGACATATTTTGCATTTTTTGCACTTTTGAACATAGGATTTTTCAGGGGAATATTTAATCTGATTAAATAGTATAGTATATCAGTGTAGCGTCCTGCTACTATTCAAGTGCCCAATTCGGTTATTAAAACTAACCCGACACTGATTCGTATACGGACTTGCAAAAAAGGTTTATTTATTGAAGTAGCTAAACTAATTACGAGTCTAATGATATATAATACGCATTAAGTTATTGAAATTTAATTTTCAGTGCTTTGACATATTTTGCATTTTTTGCACTTTTGAACATAGGATTTTTCAGGGGTATATTTAATCTGATTAAATAGTACAGTATATCCTGCTACTATTCAAGTGCCCAATTCGGTTATAAAAACTAACCCGACACTGATTCGTATACACGAAATAGTCCAAAAAACAAAAACAAAATTAAGAAAAGTTGGCGCGTGCTCTTATAAATCCAAATTATACAAATTCGATGGTTAGGCAATAGGTTATGGGACGCCGAAAATCTAGTATTTTCCTTTCTGGAAACTACTTAATTGTGTTTTCATAAACCTCTTTTAGTCCTATCGGTGGTCTAGGATGTGCATCCAAATGTAAAAGCCTCAAAAAGATATAAAGGGTCCAAAAAGGGCCCCAATCTTTGAAAAAAGTCAAAAAATTGTTAACTTACTGAAATGCACTTCTAGTTTTCTTTTTTTAAGTATCTGAAACTTCTGGTACAGGAAGTTAGGTATTCAGACCACTTGTTAAAAGTATCCTGACAATAATCTGTAAACCGGAAGTAGTCAAAAACATATCCGACATTTCGAGAAAAAAAACGCGTAAACAATGTGTACTTTTGACGCGATTTCTCCCTCAGATGTCATCGGATCCAAGTCAACATGTCATTTTCTAAGCCGAATTTAATTGTAGGGTCCCTAGCGTCAAAGAGCTTGCATCTAAGAGGATTTCGTTTTCTTCCATTATTATGATCAGTGTTGCACGCACAAAATGCGTTCCCATGCCAAGCAATATGCATATATTTTTTGACCAGGGAATGTGCCAAGTTTGTGGCCCATTGGCGGAACACTCATCAATCGGTATGTCTTTAACGTTTATTACTAAACACGAAAAATCATTTAACTCAAATAATCCCCCTTTATACGAACAGTGAGCTGTGTAACTGTGCCTGTTGCTTCGATACTAGGTTTATATAATAAATATGATTCATCGTGAGGTTTTTTTCAGTGATCGATAACATTTAGCTAATACAGTAAAATATATCCCCTAGAGAGTCAGGCCGATATTCTGCTGCGTATATATGATGGATGTAGACTTCTCAAAAGAATGTGTTACTTTTTTCGCCAACATTCTTTTTACCTCCTTGTTTCAACCGGGGGGGGGGGGGCGGGGGGGTGGATGGCCGAATGGTTAGCACGCGCGCGCTGTATCATACGGTCTGTCATTGAGTCAACTGGCGGGGTTTCGATTCCCCAGTTGTACGTGACAATGAGTAGGGTCGCCTGTCCAGCCTCGCGGGTTTTCCCCGGGTCCTTCGGTTTCCCCCCACTATTAAAGACCCCTACGCACAAGCGAATTATTGAAATAATATTGAACCATATGTTAGTCCCAAAATGACCTAGTTTGTGTCGAGTGGGCGAAGGGATTTGGTCCAGTGTTTCATCAGCTTTGTAACACATGCGAAAAAACCAACGTGGCTAGAACAGCGTACGCAATGCAGTGAAGTAGACGCCATAGCAAGCTTTGGCAACAATAATGTCGTCAATGCCTCGTACTGGTAGCCTATTCGATACTGGTTGTGGTAGCTAATTTAGTCTTTTATCAATCGAATAAAAACTGCACATATAAATCAGTTATTCGTAACAAGTATATATATATATATAGTAGAATAGTTAATTAAAGCTGCTCTTTGGTAATATATAATTGAAATTAAAGATGGCAAAATAAAACTACATTTTTATGCTAACGTTTTCACCGCGGTAGCGGCTCTTCAGGCATTTATTAAACAATAATTCAATTAGTTTAGCTACTTCAATAAATAAACCTTTTTTGCAAGTCCGTAAAAAAAAAATAAAAAGTAAATAATAGAGCATTTTAACGATTTTTCGACTTTTTGTGTATTTTCAGTTCCTTTTTTTGTCCAATTCCAGTTATTTATTAGTCATACGTGATGGCTTTATGGACAAGACTACCAAAAGGACTCTCGGTATTTTGCTGCCTGTTCCTCGTGCCACCCAACGATACCTTAATTAGTTTAATCCGTTGATATCGGATTGTGAAATCTCGTTTTTCCCAAAAGCATCCATTTTTTGCGTGTGTTTTTTTTAAACATCGGACATTATTTCGATTTGATGTTGCAGGAGTTTTAGAAACATCGATTAATCCTTTTAAAAAAATATAAGGGTTAGAAAATAGGCGGAAAATTTAAAAAAATAAAGGGCGATAAATCTGAATGAAACTTATATTACTGGGATCGGATAGACTTCAGATTTCCAAAACTGTAGGTCAAATTTGAACATTTTAAAATATAACAAAAATTGACTGGCAAAAAGTGTTTTCAATTTTCGAACAATAAAAGTCATGGACGAATATTCGAAATTGTAAAATGCGAGATTGCTATTGTCTCGGAAAATGTGATTTGTTTCAAAATAGGTAAAGAATTGGCGAAACCACGGCCGATTATTAATTTGTGGCCACCGTTCAAAATTCGCCACTTCCGGTCTGCGCATATATAGTTTCAAATAGAGTTTATCAAGTAACCACCACATGATTTCCCTACAGAACATTAGGTTCCATATCGATATCTGTTACAGGTACTGAGTAATAGTCTCCCGGGATAAATAATAAAAATAATAACTAGATCTGCCAGGCAGATATGAATGCTTTCATATCCATCGTCACGTGTCATGGATTATATCAAGAATCTTAAAAAGAAAAAAAGAATCATTAAAATCAGTAACCAAGTCGCTGAGTTATAAAGAGTTACATTTCAACCGGGCAACATTTCCTCTTTTAACATTTTAAACGTTGCACAGAACGTTTGGGTACCAACCGACTTTGATAAAACTTTCAAAAGGAGCACCAAAGAACCTACTTAGTCGTTTGACATCAAAATTTGACACGATTCCGAAGTTATTTTTTTTACGAAAAACTTCAAACGCGAAATTCGAAATTTTGAAATTTTCATCTACCAAAAATTAGATCCCGAGCCCGGCTATTCAGAAATTATTATTTTTTTAGAAGTAGGAGACGTATTCAGAAAACAACAGCCTATTTCAATATTTTCCAAGCCGTTAATGCTATCAAAATTTGACATGCAAATCGTCGCATTTAATGATATATCGAGAACCGATCTGAATACCAACTCGAGACCTACGTCACATACAAATTGAAATATACCTGAGTAATCGAAACCTATTTGTTTTTACGCAAAAACGGCTTAAACGCTTAAGATTTCTGTGAAATTTAATTTAAAAAATGTCATTTCAACATTCTGATTTGATCATATCTAGAAATGAACTGAAATCAAGTTTAACGTCTTACTGTTCTGCTCCGACTGGGCTAATGATGACGGGCTTAGGGCATACAGTCTTCTAGTTCTATGGAGGCAATTTTGCCCGGATAGCGGCATTACATATTGAATTCCAACTGCCAAGGAATCTTTTACGTGCACGCCAATGTGTACACGGGAGCTTGGGTTTTCCTCCCATCGGAACAACTAGACAGCTGTCCTTGCCAGCCCCCCACCCCACTCCGTCCTGCGCCACTGGCAAGGGGAAACCACACAGGAACATCCCGATAAACTTTCTCACTTACTGACTTCTAAAATAAAATATATGCTGAACTTAAAACATGTATTGTCTATGACCAGCTCCTTTGAAATCCTAATTTCAACCTACAAAACGAACAGGTTATGAAGATTTTAACTTTCGTATTCGATCTAATTAGTAAATATCATTATAAAATCGATTCGTTTCCCTGTCGTCTGCTACTGTTAGAACTATAAAGGCCTACAACATCCGAATTCTGATCGATAGCGACTTATTGTTTATTGATAAAAACATTGTAAGGTTCGAATACACTGAGCTGTATTTCTTTTCGTCCATTTGACGTTTTTTCTGTCTGGAAATTAAAACGGCAACATTATCTAGACCTGTTCATAAGTTGTGAACTATATTAAGAGCTGACGAATCGTAAATTATCGTTATGGACACATAAACTTAGTGTGCATGATATTTGAACTGTGTTTATGTTTTGTACATGCATTTTTGTTTACATGTTAATGTTTATTTGAATGTAACAATTAAGAGGGCCGGTATGTAAGGTTCGAATACACTGAGCTGTATTTCTTTTCGTCCATTTGACGTTTTTTGTGTCTGGAAATTCGTGGCTTTCCCAATGCTTTAATTATTGGCAATTGGCAACTTGAGTGCCTGGAAGGACAAGGTTTGCTGTTGTTTGTACTTCCGCCCTTTTCGCGGGTTAGAATTTTATAAGTAAATTTCGTGGCTTTGCTTATGTGTAGGTAAATTTCGTGGTTTTGCCTATATGTTAAGCTATGGTGGATAACAAATCTGGTAACTAGTGTCATATATTGTATTACTATATAAAGTTATAAGGTTCTTTATTCCTTGCATTTAAAGAATTATAAATTATGTATTGTAAAGCAGACTTCACCTAGCTGTGTAGATGCGTGGTCATATTGAGTCTAAGTTAGTCATAATGTTTGCAAGTACCCTTTATTTCGATGAATTATTTAGACTTTGTAAATAAGTCTTTGACAAGTTCATCACAGCAGTTCCTGTACGTTAATTATAGATGTCTTCCATTAATCATTCTTGTAATAATTTCTTTGTTTAATTCATTGTATTATTATTGTATATTTCAGTTAATCGTTCCTCTCAGAAATTTCGTTTTGTTTTTATATCTGAAAGGGCGCATTAATAGCCACCTCATCTAAATCCGCCTTTAGCAGATAGTATAAAGGAATGTACAAGCTACAAACATATATGTACTAACCGTTTAATCCAATCCTCTTTTCGGCCTGATACTCTTGATTGTCTTCGACTTATGATTGTAACTTCTTGAACAAAGTCGGGGAAAAGGACCCCCCCCCCCACCAAAAAGGTCTAAGGACTTTGACTGACTTCGAATTTTGTTAGACCTAACTTGAAAATTGACAAATATTCGCTTGAGGCCTTACAACTTTCAGACTCTGGCTAACCCGACTAAATCCACAACGGCGAATAAGAAAATGGACCGTTTGTTTACCTCAGAGGTCAAGGTCATATCAAATTGTCAAAAACAGGAAAATAAAAATGAATTTCTCGAACTTACTGTAACTCCTGCGATCAAGTCAAATAATTGGCTTTTTGAAATGTTAAGGCCAATGAAATTGTCTACCGAAAAATGACCTTGACCTTGAACAAAGATTTAAAGTTTATATCACCACAAGCCGATTTGCGTTTAGCATAATATCAACTTAAATCAACTACAAATCTTTAAGTGGCGCAAGGTTTTAAGGTCAAATAGGTGGAAAATGGCTATAAAATAAAAACTTCTTTTTCAAGGTTAGTTTTCGAACTTTGAACCTTGCCTATGGCTTTAACCTCGGAATTCGGTAGCCGAATGGTTAGCACGTGTGCGCTGTATCAGAAGGTCTGTCATTGAGTCAACTGGCGTGGTTTCGTTTCCCCGGTTGTACGTCACAAGTCTAGGACAAGGATATCTAAAATGTACATGTAATCGACTTTCCTGTACTTTTTTCCTTAAAGAAGTCATGGTTAAGAATCTCCAAAAGTACACGTAGTACTTCCAATTGATATCGCATTTCGGACTTGTTTTACCAAAATTTTATATAGGGAATAAGTTCAGGAGGTAGGATTTTTAAGATGATCTCCGATGACCTTGAACTTTTTTTTCTTGCTGAAAATCATGGTTAGGGATTCCAAAACGTTCATGCCATCGACTTTTGTATTTCGGACTTCGCTAAAATTTCAAGAGGTAGAATTTTAGGTTGACCTCCAATGCTCTTGAACTGGGTTTTTTTTTTACTTAAAGAAAGTCATGGCTATAATTTCAAAAAAGTACATGTCACCGACTTTTGTAGTACTTCGAATTGCAGTCGTATTTCGGACTTTGCCAAAACGTTATAAAGGGAATAAATCCAGGAGGTAGAATTTTAGATGACCTTCGACGACCTTTTTTTTTTGCTTTTTTGATGAAAGTCGCGGTTAAGGATTTCAAAAAAGTTCATGCCATCGAATTGTGTAGGTGTTCGAATTGAGGTCGATTTCGGACAGAAAATCATGGTTAAGGATTTTTTAAAAAAAGGTATATGACAACGACTTTTATAGCACTTTGAATTGCAGTCGCCAAAATCTCAAAAGGTAGAATTTTTCGATGAACTCTGATGACCTTGAACTTTTTTTCTTAAAGAAAGTCATGGTTAAGGATTCCAAAAACGAACATGCCATCGACTTTTGCAGTACAATGAATTAAATAAGTTATACGCTAAGGGATATGACCTCCAGTGACCTTGAACATTTTAAGAAATAACATTGTATCACATGGTCCACCCGATGTTATTTGAACAAATAATCTGAACGTTGCAAAAGTAAGCGTCACTAGAACAATAACAATACATTTTTAATAACGCCTTTGAAACATTAACCTAATATTTTACTGCAATATTTATATTCAGGCGTGCAAACAAGCGAAAACAAATAACGTTCGAAAAATGTCATTTAGATGCAAATTATAACTTCAAACAGAAATTCTTCCAACGTTCATGTCAAAGTCCCACGCTTGCATTTAGTAAAAGATTCAGAAAACCATTTTTCCCAATAAGACAGAAAATGAATAAAGACCGTTTAACGAACTTCATTCGAAGATTTTTTTTTTCTTTATTTTAAACTTTTTAGGACAGAAAAACGGAACGTTTAAAAGAATAAAGTCCAATATCAATATTACGTCTTGAATATATATTTTAATAACGTTATAAGAATCTTAAGTTAAATGTTACATAAGTGACGTTAAAAGAAAATATTTACTAACGTTGGCAGGCTATCAGAACAGGCTTAGGGAATAACGTTATATCAAATGGTTAAGTTCAAATCTGAACGTTTTAAAAGTAAACATCACTAGATCAATATGAATTAATATTTAGTAACGTTTCATAGTATAAACGATGTTACATTAAACAAAATGCCTTTGAAACAGTAACCGAAAATTTTACGAAGGTTTCTTTTTAAAATAATGGCCCATGCTTGTATCTAGTAAAACATTCAGAAAAACATTATTACCATTAAGATGTAAGACGAAAATGGAACGTTTTACGAACTTCGTTGTTCGTTTCATTTAAAAGTTTTTAGATTAGGAAAACAGAATGTTTAAAAACTCTAAGATCCAATGGAATCAGTAGAACTCCATGAATAAATAACTCAATAACGGTCAAAGAAATATATGTTAAAAAGTTACATTCAGTCAGGGGGGCCACGGTGGCTAGTTGGTTAAGACGCTGGCTCGCTAGCCTGGAGGTCGGGTGTTCGATCCCTGCATTGGCCGAGAAAGTTCATCTGGATTTTCCGACGTGGTTTCCCCTTGTCAGTGGTGTAGAACAGAGGGCCTGACAAGGACAGCTGTCTAGTCCTTCGGATGAGACGAAAAACCGAGGTCCCGTGTATATATTGGAATGCACGTAAAAGATCCCCTGGCAGTTGGAATTCGATATAAGAGTAGGCGATAGTGCCGCTGTCCGGGCAAAATTTCCCTCATAGCACACTGTATGGCGTATGCCCGTCTTCATTAGCCCAGTATAGGAGCAGAACAGTAGGACGTTAAACCCCATTTCATTTCATTTCATTTACATTCAGTCAACCTGAATAAAAATATGGTTTAAAAAAAAGTTACATAAATTATATAAAAATAGATCACTAAGGATTACGGGCGATCTCACCAGGCTTAGGAAATAACACTGTATCAGATGGTTCATTCGATGTTCTTGAAACAACAAATCTGAATGTTACTAAAGTAAACGTCCATAAAACAATATCAATTACTGTTTAGTAACTTCTCACAGTTTCAACGTCAAATAAAACGCGTTTGAAGCATTAATTTCAAGTCTAAATGCAACGTTTGTCAATGAAACATTTAAAAACCCATCTAAATTCAGAACGTTTTACGGACGGTTGTTTTTGTTTGTTACAATTTAAACTTTTTAGATTAGAAAAACGGAACATTACTTAATATCATTCTGTTGACGTTAACTTTAGAAACAATCCAATTAGTTGTTCCAAGAACGTCAAATGAACCTTCTAATAAAATGTTATAATTCTTTGAGCGTTATTGAATTATTTATTCATGATGTTCTATATTGATCGTAATCTTTAAGTGGCATTTAGCGACTGGGAAACACATTAACAGAACACAATTTTTATGGGAAACAATCACTGCTTTTATTCTAAAAGCACGACGTTTCGACAAGTATCCTCTTATCATTGTGCTTGATAACGATACGAGGGTACTAGTCGAAAGAATTATAAACGTTTTTTAGACGTTACGTAATTGATAGTCCGCTAACGTGTACAGGCGACCTGATCAGGTTTAGGAAATAAAATTGTATCAGATGGTTCATTCGATATTCTTGGAACAACTAATGTGAACGTTACTAATGTGAACGTCAATAGAAAGCTATTAATTAAAATTAATGTTTAGTAACGTCCCAGGGTACAAAACACTCAAAATAAAGTTTGGTCATTGTTAATTTACAGGAAAAAGATGTAACATGAAAATACAACGTTTCACAAACTTTATTGGTTATTTGCCAAAATTTCGTTTGTTTAAACATGCATTATGCAAGAGCTAAATCTTCTATTGCAGGCGTTTCTCTAAATTATTCATTAGACATTAATTGACTTACCAAGACCATAATAAATTCTCGATGCCATCGGATGCCTGCGATATTTAGTTGATTCAAATACGTTTTATGTTGGATCCGGTTACCGTAAAAATGGATAATCGTGACTTTGTTTATTATGGTTTCGACGATATTAATGACAATCGAGCCAAGCCTATAATTATATCGCCGATTCCTTGGCTCAGAGTGAACTAACTATTATAGCGAGAACCGTCAGCTCTTTATCTAATATTACCCAATGCTGCTTTAATCAATGCCAGTTTTCCACTATCACGATTAGTGCTGCGATTGAAATCGTGTTGATCCTATCAGGTCTTATCATATATTGAGATCAGACGTAGCAATCGTGTTGATCACATCGAAACGTATCCGAACGTGTTTGCACGTACCGGATCGTAGACTCAATCGTAACGTCTCGCAGTGGGCACCTAGCATAAAAGTTTTAAGATTACGAAAATGGAACGTTTAAAAACTAAAATCTAATAGAATCTATATAAGGTCATAAATAAATAGTCTAATAATGTTGAAGGAATCATAAGTTAAAACATCACATAATTTACCTTAGAGGAAAAAAAAGTTTACTAAAGTTTACAAACTGTCCGAACAGACTTAGGAAATAACATTGTATCAGATGTTTCATTTGACGTTCTTGGAACAACTAATCTAAATGTTTCCAAAGTAAACGTCACTAGAACGATATTAATTAAAATTAATGTTTAGTAACGTCTCACAGTACCAACAATGTAACGTAAAATAAAACGGGGTTGAAACATTTTACTAATGAGTTAATGCAACATCCAAACTATCGTTCGGTCATTGTTGAATTACAGTAAAATTGTACCGTCAACAGACAATATTCTGACGATGAACCTGGAACCTTTATGAAAAGCAGTCCACATCTCTGAGCCTTTTTTGAATGTTTGGAGGAGAACATACTTAAACAAACACCCTGAACGCAATCATATTAGGACCAATTACGAATGTTACCAAAACTTTAAGTGTTTTCTGGAATATTGTGTGTATGATTTGTGTGCCTCCTCTCAATCAAATTTTTTGTGCCCCGCCTGTATATCCGTCTATATATCCGTTTGTATGTCTATCTATCACAGATTTTGGGACACAATAAATCTCCTTCTACTGGAGCTAGAATGCTCAAACTGGGTGGAGGTTTTTATTATGTGAATGCCTTGATGGAGGTCGAAGTTGAGCATTTTCCGCTTAGTCTAAGCAGAGATAAGCAAATTGATTGGTTGATGCTTTGGGTACGATGACTTTGGTTCTAATTCACTGAGAGTGATGGACCATGGTGTACAGTTCCATTACATCAATACCTTGACTAAGTTTGATAATGGGCATGTTCTGCCTAGGATAAGCAGAACGATATGCAATTTGATTGGTCGAGACTTTGAAACTTGATATTTGTGAGAGTGGTTAAACTGTATGTATAGTTTCATTACATTATTATCTTGACTAAGTTCGATGGGAGCATTTTCTGTTTAGGCTAGGTAGAGACTTTAATCTGAAAGGTCGAGACTTTGGAACACAACAACTCTCCTTATTGCGATAGAATGTTCAAACTTGGTGTAGTTGTATATTAGGCGATTGTCTTGACGGAGGTCGATGATGTGCATTTTCCACTAGAGGCAAGCAGAGATAACTTTGATTCTAATTGAGTGAGATGGACGAAACATGGTGTATAGTTTCATCACATCAATACCTTGAATAAGTTCAATGATAAGAATGTTCTGTTTAAGCTCTGTAGCGATAAGCGATTTGATTGGTCAAGACTTTGGAACATAACAGCTTTGCTTTTAATTGAGGTAGAATGTTCAAACTTGGTGTAGATGTTCATTAGGTTAATGTCATGACTCAATTCAATGATAAACATTTTCCGCTAAGGCTGAGTAGAGCTAGACAATTCAATTAGTCCATACTCTGAGGACATGATGGTTGAGACTTTGAAACAAGATAACTTTGATTCTAATTGAGGGAGAGTGATAAAACTTAGTGTATAGTTTGGACGAAGTAGTTTAAGCATTTTGATCCCTCCATGATTTATAAAAGACAAATGAGCAATTAATTAATATGTGTCCTCTATTTATTTTGGGGTTGCAGCGGGGGACATCCACTTCATAGACCGGGAGCCCAGGGGGTCAACCTAGCTGAAAAGTGTACCAATTTTCTCCTATATGGTATCAATGTGTGTATATCTGGTGTCATCAGAATGTAGGTCTGCCGGGTTTCTGGTGGTGATTGTGGTATTCCACGCCCTAAATGCCATGATCCCCAACTAGGCTAGATTAGCTCAAAAGTGTACCACACGAAAATCTTACTGCAGTGTACCGTACATCTTCAGGTGTTACAAAAACACTCTGACAGACATTTCTAGTGGTGGGGTACCCCTGACAGAGCTATTTAATTGCCAGACATTTGTAGTAGTGGAGTATCCCTGACAAGAGTTATCTAATTTCCAGACCAAAGCTAGGCTAGATTAGCTGAAATCTGTACCACCTAAAACAGCTAATCTAGCCTAGTTGGGGATCATGGCATTTTGGGCGTGGAATACCACACCCACCACCAGAAACCCGGCAGACTTACATTCTGATGATACCAGATATACATACATTGATACCATATAGGAGAAAATTGGTACACTTTTCAGCTTGGTTAACCCCCTGCTCTATTCACTGTTGGCTTGCTTTCTTTTATAATTTGGGAATATAAATTTAATCTCGTCAAATCTGTTTTTAAATTTAGTGAAATTCTTTTAATTTTAGCATTTTTATGCATAATAAGTTAAATAAATACAAAGTTTCACTAAATCACTTAAATCACCCATCAACTTATCATTCTCCAATTATCAACGCAAGTTAATTCTCATTGAATCAACTAATTTTACAGAATGTAAAAATAGAATATTGATTAAAATAAAATCATTAAAAGGCATTTAAAAAATTATAAATTATGAAATTAAATTATTTCCCAATTGTGTAAAAAAAAAAAAAAAAAAAAAAAAAAAATTAAATTTTAAGCTTAACATTTTGTCGACAGTCCTGAGACGGCTGGTTCTATTACGAGCGCGTATTCGGATCACGATTGTTAGTAATTCTGCTTTTAAGAGAGCTAAATGTAATTTATTAAGGGAGTGTAGGTCAACGTCGTAGCACAGCTCACTGATGTGGTTATTATGTTATTGTTAGATCAGAACATTGCTCACACTAATCTGAATTTAAGAAACTAAATGGACAGTTTGCACATATAAAAGCACGAAAATATGCTCAGGGTTATGTCGTTCAATAGTTCAAGATTGGAAGTAAGAGTTTGCGTGCATACATGTTATTGTTTAGTGAGTTGGAAATTCGATATATTTTTTATTGCATGAGATACGTTTTCCGTATTTATTTTGTAGCGCCAAATCTGCACAATCTAGACCTGTATAGGCAACAACTTAGAGAAGAAAGAAGAAAATTAGAAGACTTGCTAAACAGAAAGGTTAATTAATATTTTATACTTCAGCTATTTAATTATTACCAAACAGTTAAAAACGAAATTGTTGACTTGATTAGATTTTTTGGCACTATTCATTCGTGAAAGCAGGCAGAAGCAACAATAACAAATACGAACTGGGCACATTCTTTAATGGCTTCCATGGCCAATATCAGAAACATCATACTTACAAAATATCATTGAAAATCAGAACCGAGCACAAATAATTTCAAATTACAATTTTAATACAAATTAAATCCCCCCAGCCCAGTCACTGATATCTGAGATAATATGTAAACAGGTATATAGTGACATTGTTCATTCTAATAATGAGGGGTTTTTGAATGCTTCCCCATATGCAGTCATAGTAAGTAATCTATGTGAGAAATTCGTATCGATATAACGCATTACGGCCTCCCCGACCCTGAAAACAATGGATTTGATGGTATCACGTAGCAGCACCCCGCATTACTCGGCGGTTTTCTTTTCATTTAACAGTCATTGTGTACTCTAGACTTAACAGATAGACCCGATTTACTTTATTCAATTCCACATCCAATTTTTTACACATTATTATACATTTTTATCATTTTAGCATAGAATATACAATTTATCATTTTAGCATAGAATGTACAATTTATCATTTTAGCATAGAATGTACAATTTATCATTTTAGCATAGAATGTACAAGTTATCATTCACTGAAAGACAGTTCAATTCAATACTTTATTCCATTTCACATCCACTTTTTTTTACACATTATTATACATTTTTATCATTTTAGCATAGAATGTACAAAATATCATTTAAACATTTCTTTTAATCATTTTCCATTCACTTACAAACATTTTCCTATAAAATATACATTTTCAAGCCTACTAAGTGGGAGACAGCATCCCCGTACTGGATGACGGTGTAATGCCCTTCATGGAGACGCCGCTTTTCAGTTACCAGTCTATCTTCCAACTCCCGGTACTTCCGTTTTCTGGGCGTCATAGAGGCACCAACAGCAAGCTGTTTCAGGGTTACATCAAAGAAAGCTTGTTCTTGCTTTATGAGGTGGATGAAGCGATAGATGTTAGGGTGGTTGAATACAAGTTTGTTTATATTTGAAAGCCACCCCTCAACGTTGCTGGTTGTGCGTGGACCAGTAGTCATAAAATGATTCCATACATATCGCTGACCTCCTTCCACCCACCACTCAGTGACGTAATCTGTGAATTTTACAACTCCAGGATAGTCCAGATCAGCTTCTTCGAGAACATTGAGCCAGTAATCATCTATGTCGGTTTGTCTTAGAGTGGAAGAGCTGCTGCTCCGTGGACAATCAGATTAACCATTGGATTTTCTGCAAAAGCCATCTGAAATCAATGAATCAATAAATTAGTTCACAGTGCTGCAAAACAGTATGGAGTAATTTACAATGTATAATTACTTCTTAAATTTGCAATGTTTGTACATTTGAATAGTGTCGTAAAAGGAATACCGTATATATACGTTGGTTTTAATGTAGTATGCCAGTACAGTTATATTTACCTACCTGCAGACCGGATCTCTGTGCTCCTTTCCAGATTGCATTTCGAAAATGGAACATGCAACCCTTTAGTTGGCAGTCAAAGACGCCACGTTCTGGGCAGCAACTTCAAAGTCGGTGATCATTAAACCGGGGCTCAGGCTGATGTTGTATCGTGCTGCCTGCTCCTTCAGGATGGTGAATAGTTGCATGTAGGTCGCCTGTTTCTTGTCTGGTAGCAGAGCGTAGACGGGCAGAACAATAATGTTGTGTACAGAGGCATGGACTGTGTACATCTGGTAGAAAAGTGATTGACAGGCGCTGAAAGTGCCATCAGATAAGTATGTATCTGCTGCAGCTAGCTGTCTCAGGTTGTCCAACGTGACGAAGATCATAAATTTGTTGTCTTCTGAGTGGAGGAGGAAGTCTTGTGAAATAAACTTATGATAAATTGATATAAACTTAATGGATTTAATTCATTTTAGAATATCACTTTGGAATGCAAATGTTTGATAACTTACTTGTAAGCTCTTCCTGATAGAGTGTTGGTATTGGTCTATGGTCAGTCTTTACAAGATCCTTCAAGTTTGCTAGGAACTTGTCCACCGCAATCGTATCGTTGTTGGCCGGATGGTTGTGGCAATCTCTGTATGTGGTGATGAGGTTCTTGGGAGTGTTGATGGTTGATGGACAACTAGTCTTACAGCATCTCCAATGGACACTATCTCCTTTTCTCGTTCGAATTCTAAACTTATGTTCTCTATACACCAGATTTTGGCCACCACGAGCATTTGCTATGAAGCTAACATCTACTTGAACGTTTGCCATCTTTTTTTTTCCTTTTTTTAAATACGTTTATTTACAAATATTATTAACATATTTTACACGTATACAGAATTATAATAATATATAAAATTGGCAATATGCAATGGACAACAATATAATACATTTTATAGCTGTTTATAATTGTTAAATGCAGCTATTTGTTGTTTTTTTATTTCCCTATAACAATTAAATTTGTAAGTAAACTACAAATATCTTGTGATATCTGTCAGATCAGTGTTGTTGACAAATCACAGTGGTTCCATATGTAGTATCCTCTAAAACGAGCTCATCATCATGCCACCAGGTGGCAAAATGTGGAACAAATGAACTATTCACTCTTTTTTTCAGGATTTCAACAGCCACTGGCAAAGTCATTATTGCATATATAACCTCCAAAATTGGCATAGTTAATGTCAGTTTGTCTTTTATCAATTTACAAAAGAATCTGAGTCGATGGGATATATACTTTTCCAAATATTCAGTCTCGAAATTCAATGCACATTGAAAACGTACAAAATACACCCATTGTTACCTTCATTTTGGCCATGTGGAACAGAGGTTAAAATTCTGAAACTAAGGATGTTTCCTATTGTTTTTGGTGCTTGCCCAACCTGGGTCAGAGCCACACCCATTTTTTCTTTGTGTGTTGTGGTTTTTATTTTTTTTTTGCCTACCTTACGCAATTCGTAATGGATTGTCCTGAAAACTATTCATATATATTCCTTATACCCAAAGGATGACTGTTATTATTTTTGGTGCATGCCCGACCCCCAGGGGCACAGCAACACCTGATTTCAGTGTTATCGTCCACAGGTTGCAATTCTGAACTTTTGGTGCATGCCAATCCCTGTCACGCTCCAGGATGATCCATTCACAATTGCGGCCCAAGGCGATAAACATAAAAAAAAATGGGCGTTGCTTTGCCCCTGGGGGTCGAGCATGCGGTCATCCTAAAAGTATAAGAAATGAGTATGCAAAGTTTTCAAGATAATCAAAACACACAGACACACAAAGAAAAAATAGGCGTGGTTCTGTCCCTGGGGGTTGGTCATGCATAAAAAAAACAATAGCGATCATTCTTAGGGTAGGCGACAAACTGACACATGCAAAAATTGAGCGTGGCTCTCTGCCCCCGGGGATCTGGCACGCGCCAAAAACAATAGGGAACATCCTTAGGGTATAAGGAGTAACTTGTATAAATAGTTTCAAGACGATGCGTTAAGAATTGCGGCCTGTAGTTTTGAGGCGTCTAGAGATAGTGAAACTATACATAAGGTCGTACTTCAAGTTCCTAAGCAGACAAAACACGTTTTCACCTGTTTTTAAAGCAAAACGAAATTGAAACGATACTCCCTGGATCCAAAAGAGTCTTTTTTTTTATTCTATGTTAAGAGTTGATCTAAAATGACAAATATAAGGGGTCTAAGTCTTTCAGAAATGATTTCAATCTGATCGTCAAAACCCATTATTTCAATTCGTGAAGCGTATTAACCATTTTGTTCTCATTTTGGAGGCAAAATAAAATTAGAACAATATATTGTACATCCAAAATGATTACATATTTGTAATCTACGTAAAAAGTCACCCTAAATAGACATGTTTGAGGAGTAAAGTAGAAGTTATTTTAAAATCAACGTGAAAAGTCAACAATTTGGATAACAGCCATTAAAACGTCATCACCGCACAGATTTCAAATGCCAATTAAAAATATAAGCCATCAAATACACAAGATTGACTTTAATGTATGTCATAGTAGGGTAATTGAAGTTTTATTATCAAGCTTTTTCAGAATTTTAACCTCTGTCCCACATAGCCAAAACTGAATGTGAAAATGTTTATATTTTGTACGTTTTCAGTGTGCATTGAATTTCGAGACTGAATATTTGGAAAAGTATATATTCCATCGACTTAGAATCTTTTGTAAATTGATATAAGAAAAACTGACATTAACTATGCATTTTGCCGTTTATGTATACAAGAGTGACTTTGCCAGAGGCTGTGAAAATCCTGAAAATAAAAGTGAATAGTTCATTTGTTCCACATTTTGCCACCTCTTTGCGGAACAGTATGCATTGGACAATGACTGTGATGCTAAATTTATAATCTTCACCAAAAGTTGTCTTAGATTACAAAGTTAGAGAGTCTTACTCCTATTAGAAATGTGAGTTTAAAGCAACCGAAAACCTAAAAAAAAATACTGAATTTATGATCTGTTTTAGTACCCTAATTTCAAATGGCCATATCTTAGCGAGTTTTAAACCTAGAGAGGTAAAATTTCGGATTTCTTAGTTTAAGGCCATGTACTAAAACATGTATCTTTTAGAAATTTTTTGGAGGAGGCCATGTTCCCACCATTTGTCCAGTTGACATGGAATGACCCATTTGGATCTAAGGTAGATGCCACAGTCACATTGCCTGGGCGAAGTATTCCAAACAAGGCAGTTAAGCAAGCGCAATAAAAAGCGTGATCACAGACATCACTAAAACTTAATACACACAATAATATATTAGGTGTATTAGCACCGACGGTAATCTGAACTAATCCCAGTTCCTGCTTAACTATGGAAGCCTATACGGCCGATTCATATTCTCGACTTCTCGCCGCGAAAATTCAAGGGAGAGAACTCGAGGGCGAGAAGGCGAGGGAGCAAGAAGTCGAGCGCGAGAACGCGAGGAAACAGGGATTTTTCTGGCGGGGTTCCCCCCCTTGTCAGTGGTGTAGGACGGAGGGCCTGGCAATGGACAAGGTATAGTCGTTCGAATGGTATAAAAAAACCGAGGTCCCGTGTCCGAAATCGAAATGAATTGGGATCTACGATGGGTCAGTGAGTAGGACGTTTGCTCTCTAACTTCATCAGAGTTCATTGGGATTTTTCTGGCGATGTCCACCCTTGTCAGTTGTAAATAAATCAATTATGTATGAAACACATAGTCACCATGTCAGTTTGGCTTATTTACAGTTCTATCACTTTTACGTGCATCATATGAAGAGACAGGAACATCATCAGTAGATTTAGAAGGTGGTGTATGTGAAGAACTGGGTGCTTGATTAACGCGAGCTTTGGCAAGTCTTTCTTGATTCTAGACTTTTCCATCATCTAGTTCATATGTGCTATCACTGCGCTTAGCCACTATCTTTATCGGGCCTGTAAATTGAAATTGACCTTTTCTAACATGAGTAGGTATACGCACACGCACATTGTCACCAACTTGTAAGTTAAGAAATTTACCAGAGCGTTTAGTATCGGTATACGACTTAGATTTTGCTTGTTTTTGTTTAATGCGTTCTAAGACTGTGTCAGCAGAAGCAGTTGTAGACATATCATGCAATTCAAAAATATCTAAACCAGTTCTCATTTTACGTCCATGTAAAAGTTCTTTAGGAGAAACACCGGTTGTAGATCTGTAGATTGTTAGGAATTCTTGAACGGTTTTCTTAATGTCAGTATCACCTTCACGACCGGCAGTTTGAAGAACAGCTTTTAGACTTCTATTTAAGCGTTCAGCTAGTCCATTAGTCTGTGGGTGATAAATAGCACTGAGAGAATGTTTAATATTACGTGACTTAAGAAATGATTCAAATTCATGAGACACAAATTGTACTCCATGGTCTGTAATGATCTCAGCAGGATATCCTTCACGACTAAAGACAGATTTAAGAAACGTAATAACAGCTGAGCTAGTAACAGCACCAGTAATAGCTATTTCAGGCCATTTAGTATAATAATCAATCATGGTGATTGCAAAACGTGAGGCATGTGGTTGACTATCATCAAGGCCAACGATGTCAATAGCAAGGTTTTCCCAAGGTTTGGCAGGTGTAGGAACAGGTGTCATGGGAGCAACAAAAGTTTTAGCAGTTTTATCACTATTTTGGCAAACAGTGCAAGTAGAAATTAACATTTCAATTTGAGAGTCCATTCCACTCCACCAGTAAAGTTCTCTAAGGCGTTGTTTAGTACGGACAATGCCTTGGTGACAAGCATGAGCAATTTGGCATAATTTAGGGGTGAGCGCGGAAGGAGCAACAACACGTGAACCACGCATTAAAATATTCTTACAAACCCATAGTTCGTCTTTAAGTTTGAAAAACGTCCGTAACTGAGTAGAAAGGTTGGTGTCTTTTATAGGCCATGTTAAACTTGTATAACGAATAACTTCTTGAAGTAGAAGATCGTTCCATGTAAAATCTTGTAATTCAGACAATTTAACTGAAAGTGTTGAATCATCATCAAAAACAGATAAAATGACTTCATCGTCAACGTCTTCATCTGTAATCTCGGGTAATGGTGATCGACTAAGGTAATCAGAAATTTTGTTACTGCATCCACTAGTGTAGACAATGTTGTAATGGAAATAAAGTAGTTTAGCATTCCATCTAGCAATCCGCATAGATTGTCGACCAGCACCTTTAGGTGATAGCAGTGTAGTCAGGGCTTTATGATCAGTACGAAGGGTAAAATTACGACCCTAAAGGTAAGTGTTCCATCGTAAACAAGACCATACGCAAGCAAGTGCTTCTTGCTCTCCAACGGAATACTTTCGTTCCCATTCTGTGGGGCACAGGTACGTGGGGCACAGGTAACTATTTGTTCATCTCCATTAACGATTTGACTTAGAACTCCACCAATCCCGTAATCACTAGCATCACAAGTGGCTATTGTAAGGAGGTCGGGATCAAATATTGATAATGTAATATGATGTCCAATGGTGTCCTTAATCTTGTGAAACTTTCTAACGCTTCAGTAGACCGCTCAAACGTTTTGTTATTAGACTTACTTCTAAGCATGGCACGTAACGGCTCAACAGTAGTACTGTATTGTAGGCAATATTTTGATTGGTATCCAGCAAGTCCAAGAAATGACTGTAGTGATGTTAAATCATGAGGTAAGGGTGCATCTTGTATAGCTCTTGCTTTCTCGGATTGAGGTGTAACACCAGTGTGGGCAATAGTATGACCCAGAAATTCTATTTCTTGCACATCAAAAACACATTTATTGTTCAATTTCAGTCCATTTGAATCAAGTTTGGAAAGCAGGGAATACAAATTAGATGTGTATTCATCAAAGGTTTTACCATAAACAACAAGGTCATCTAAGTAGCACTGTACACCATGTAGATGATTTGTAAGACGAAACATCAATTTTTGGAATGCGAAGCCATTCCAAAGTTAACTCGGGTGTATCTGTATAACCCACGATGAGTAATGAATGAAGTCAAGTCACGACTTTCTGTAGACAGTAATATTTGTTGATATGCACGGGCTAAGTCAATCTTCGCAAACCAGCAAGCACCATTAAGTGCTGCAAGTAATTCATCAATCTTTGGTAAAGGGAAGTTCTCAATAACCATTTGTTCATTGACTTTACGCATATCAACACATAATCGAATTTTTCCAGATTTCTTCCATGCAACTGATAATGGCGAAATCCATTCACTAGCATCAATAGGTTCAATAATACCATCATGTTCAAGACGATCAAGCTCTTTGTCGACTGCAGGACGTAAGGCAAAAGGTAGTCGACGTAAGGGAGACTGTACAGGAATGGTATTTTCCTTCATTGTGACTTTAAGTTCATATCCTTTAACTGTACCAAGACCTGGTGTAAACATATGACCAAATCTATTAAGGATGTGTGTAGGTATTGACGATTCAGGAGAAGCAGCAGGTGTAGCAGAGGGAGGGGTAAGTTTCGGTGTACTGGGAGCAGCAGGCAACATTGTACTTGTAGCAGATGACGTAGATGTAGCTGCAAGCATTGATGTAGGCAAAGTGGCAGTTGGCACTAAAGTATCAGGTAAAGTAAGCGTAGAAGTTGATGTATTCTCTGTGTAAGTAGGTGTAGCCTTGGTGATATTAACTAATGAAGAACCTTGCATCTGTAGATCAAGGGCTTCTATCATATCCATACCAAGTAGAGGAATACCATTTTCAACAACATGGATAATACAGGAAGCATGTCGGTCTTTGTACTTGACAGCAGCTTTAAAACATCCAATTGTAGAAATTTTATCTGAAGAGTAGGACTTCAAATGCACCATAGGAGGCTGTAATGAAAATTGCGAGAATGTATTGTAATACAGAACTTTATCAATGAGGGTACGGGCACTACCGGTATCAACCATCAATGAAGTAGGAATGTCATTTATTAGCAGATGACATGTAATTGAAGTATTAAAGGTACTGGATGTAAGAGTCAAAACAAAAACATCATCTTCCTCAATATGATTAACTGTACTTTGACCCATGCAAACATGACTGTAATGTCCTTGTTTTCCACATTTTCTGCATGTTTCTTTAATAGCACGACATTGTGTACTGTTAGCAAGATGAGCAGATGAACCACATATGTAGCAATGTCTTCCTGGTGTAGACTTTGTAGCTTTAGAAGCAGGTGTAGGGGCATGTTGATGTGAAGGCCTAGGTCTGGATTTCGAACGAGACTGTGGCTTGAAGTTGACAGTATTTACTTCATAGGATTTTCTGGCAGAATTTGTATTATCAACCATTCTAGCATCTAATCTTGACTGTTCAATAGTTCTGGCAAATTCAACTGTTTTATCCAAAGTTAAATCCGATTTTCCCATTAATTTTTCAACGATGCCATGAACTGAAGTTTTTTCTACAAACTGATCACGGATAGCTTCATCTTCATTCCGGAAATTACAACTATTTAAAGAGAGATGACGTAAGGCTAAAATGTAATCGTCTACTTTTTCACCTGGTAATTGTTGTCGTTTTCTGAAGGCAATTCTTGCAGCAATTTCATGTATTTTTATAGTGTACTTTTTAGAAAACATTTTCTTAGCTTTAAGAAATTCGGTTCGTTCAAGGAGAACTTCGTCGTCTTCTCTAAGAGTGTAAAAGATCCTTTGAGCTTCAGGCCCAATGCAGTGTAATAGTAGAGCTCGTTTTCTTCCATCTGAGTAACTGTTACCACCGATGGCTTCAATATAGATGTCGAACATACGAATCCAATCATCCCAAATTATAGCAGGTTTACCTGGCGTAGATAAGAATGGGGGTGGGGCATTCAAACTCCAACCAGATGCCATCGTAAACGGCGTAAATGTAGAAGAATGTAGTAAAGTCGGTGTAACCGAGGTCTGCAACCACGTGGAAATTATCGATGCGGTGAGACTTACAAGTATTATTAGCAAGTACATTTGACTCTAGACTTCAACAACGTGCGTTCGTAAATCAGCATACTCGTCGCCATATCTGTAGTATCGGGATGGTAAATTCGGTTATAAATAGGGAAGCTAGAAGTCAAGGAAGACGCAGTGTGGATCTAAGACATGTTTATTCTTCGGCCATTACAAAACTCTACGCAGGGGGCACTGCTCTATTTAAGTTACATATGAAAGTATGGAAGCACAATTAGAGCATTATATAACAGTCTGTAATTGAGTCAACTGGCGCGTTATCGATTCCCCGCTTGTCCAACCTCGTGAGTTTCTTCGGGTTCTTCGGTTTCCTCCTACAGTTAAAGACCCTTTAGGCGCTTTTTGATTTAACGTGGACGTACCTTTGCTTATTACTGAAACAACGAACTTCGCCTCGGATACGGATGCTGTAAAATATGAGATGCGATAACTTGATAATGCAACATAGAAAGTGCACGAACCTTGGCATGTTAATACTTAGTTATCTGTCAATGTGAGCCTGCCCTAACCCTATTTTCTGATATTATTGATATGTATACGGTAATGTATTTCGAAGATTCAACACAGAAGACTTCTGATAGTATGCAGTTTAGTAGTTGATTATGTGAAATAAATAACATTGTGCCACCAAAGCTTATTTAGGTGGTTTTGATGCAGCCTGGACTTACCCGTTGATTAATAAATCCAAATTGTTTGTCCCGAATCCGGGTCATGAGAACTTTAAGGGTGATATCTATATATATACAACTGGCGGTAGTTTTTTCTTTGATGTCCATAGCAGTTATATCTCATAACAACCTGTCATGACGTCATCATAGGTTGATATATTCGTTCATATCAACCGCTGATGAAGTCATGACAGGTTGATATTCATCTCAGGTCGATATATTCAGCTCATATCAACCGCTGATGACATATACTCAGCCAAATTAAAAACTTGACACTCGGGATTTTTGGGACTAGATTTTTAATATTTGGTTTAAGGCAACTATGTTAGTGTTATGTTGTGCACAGACGACCTTGACATCAACAGAAAGCAAGAATACGTCTCGCCGAAAGTCCTTGACATTGATAACGTTCGTGATGTCACAGTACCCCCCAAAATGAAATTCACAGACTTGGAGAACAATCAGAATAAAGTGTTTAGTAACGGTTGTGGCCTCCTCTAGCGTCTCGTACTGCCACACAACGTCTTCTCATGGATCTCAGAACATTAGTAAACACTACCCGAGGAAGACGTCGCAACTGCTCAGCAAGTCATGTTGAAGGTCCTGCAACGTCAGTGGTGGATTCACTTGCTGACGCATACTTGAGCGTAACGTTCACCTCGGACCCTGCCATCGGCAAATCTCAAAGTGAATCGAGATTCGTCACTAAAGACAACCGAATTCCACTGTCTTTGAGTAAATCTTATGTGTCTTGTGGCCCACCAAACATCTCTCTACTTGTGGAGGTTGCAGTGACAAATCTGTTTCTAAGATGACGTAATCGTATTGCTTGATCTTTCTGGAGTGACGTCATACGTGGCGCTCCCGCCCTTGGGTAAAATTTGCAAATCATCATCTACTCTTGACTCATTAATTCCAACCAGATCAGAGTTACTGAAATCGAACTCTGGCGAAATAGGTTTTCTCTCATCAACAGGTTTTAGTTTATTGTGATGAACTATCATCCGTCGTCCTTCCTCGCAATGTTCCACAACATAAACTAAATCAGACAATTTCCGCTTTACACGATATGGTCCTGTCCAGAATTGCT
Source organism: Patella vulgata (assembly GCF_932274485.2). Classification (NCBI taxonomy): domain Eukaryota; kingdom Metazoa; phylum Mollusca; class Gastropoda; family Patellidae; genus Patella; species Patella vulgata. The sequence continues at coordinate 34,426,797 of NC_065882.2, forward strand.
GTAACTTATGTGAAATCCCCACATGCTTCCTGGGAATGAAAACCAATACGCTTGATCCAATTTCAAAGTCATTCTGGAGACTATGTTGATCATATCGTTTTTTAGTTCGACGGGCGCTACTTTCAAGATTTTCTCTGCACGACTGATAGACAGCATCTAATCGCCTGATTAAATCATTCACCCACTCTATGTGAGTGAATAAACTCCCAGGTGGTCTTCCGGCGACAAGATTTACAGGAAGATTTACTTCTCTTCCCCGCATTAGCTTGTTAGGAGAGAAACCCGAGGAATCATGCTCACTCGATCTGTAGGCTAAGCAGACAATATCAAGATAGACATCCCAGTCTCGCTGGAATTCTTCAACATAATGAGATAACATGGCTTGTAGGGTACGGTTGTACCGCTCCACCTGTCCGTCGGACGCAGGATAGTATGGTGTTGTCCTAGTTTTTGTAGTTCCCAATAACCGGCAAAGTTCCGAAAACAACTCCGACTCAAATTGAGCCCCCTGGTCGGAGTGGATACTGCCTGGAATACCGAATCTCAAAACTATAGAAAGCAGCGCTGCAGCCACTGTATCAGCTTTCATATTAGAAGAAGCAATGGCTTCTACCCACTTAGTAAAATAATCTTGAATAACGATCACATATTTATTCCCACTGAATGTCTCCGGAAGAGGGCCCATAATGTCAATCGCGACACGTTCCATGGGATATCCACTAGAAGAGGCTAAAAGCGGAGCTTGAGATCTTTTACTGGGTGGTTTCCTTCTAGCACAAGAATCGCAGGTCTTCACCCAATGTCTGACATCTTCTCGAAGCCCAGGCCAATAGTAAAACTGGCTGATCTTAGAGTGCGTTTTATCAGCTCCCAAATGAGCACCAGTAACTTCATCATGGCACCTCTTCAAAATTAATTCTCTTAAAGATCTCGGTATAATAATCTTATTGATTTCAGAACCATCAGAAAGTGAAACCCATTTCCGGACCAAAGTATCATCGACAGTAGCCAACAGCTTCCACTGGGACCAAAGAGCTTTCGTTTCAGGACTTTTACCAGAAACTTTATCCCATGAAGGTCTCTGGGTCTGAAGCCAATCTCGAATTTCAGATAAAACTGGGTCTTCTTTCTGAGCCTTAACAACATCACTATTATCAGGAACAAATTGCAGAACATTAACCGTTCTGGAGTCTTCGACCTCTGGTTCAAAACAATGACATCTTCTACAGTGTTTCCAGGACAAGCCATCAGCGTTACCATGGTGTTTACCCTGCCTATGGACAATTTCAAAGTTAAACTCAGATATCACCTGCAACCAGCGGGCTAATTGTCCTTGCGGGTCTTTAAATCTCATTATCCAGCATAACGAAGCATGGTCTGTCCGGAGAATGAACTTTCGTCCGTAAAGATAGGGTCTAAAGTGCTGTAGGAACACGACAACAGCTAACAGCTCCTTCCGTGTTGTACAGTAGTTCCTTTGACTCCTTCCCAAAGACTTACTGGCGTAACATACTACTCCTTCATAACCATCCTCATCAAGCTGAGATAATACACCACCTAAACCAACATCGCTGGCATCGGTATCTAAGATGAACTCCTTATTTGGGTTAGGATGCAATAAGACTGGAGCAGTTGTCAGACTGAATTTCAAACTCCGAAACGCTTCTTCGCATTGAGTAGTCCAGAAAAATTCAGCACCCTTGTCTGTCAATCTGTGAAGAGGTTCGGCTATTTGAGAAAACTCCTTCACGAATCTACGATAGTAGGAGCACAGCCCCAAAAAGCTCCGGACCTCAGTTACACATTGGGGCGTTGGCCAATCTGAGACTGCGGACACCTTGGATGGATCTGTACTAACACCATCTCTAGTAATTTTGTAACCCAAATACAAAACTTCAGATTTGAATAGCTGACACTTTTTAGGTTTAAGTTTTAAACCAGCCATTCTAATCCTCTCTAAAACTTCACCTAGTCGGGAAACATGCTCTTTAAACGTAGCAGAAAATACTATAATATCGTCCAAATAAATTAAACATGTCTGCCAATGAAGTCCTGATAGTGTATTCTCCATGAGCCTCTTGAAAGTTGCGGGGCTGTTTGAAAGGCCCATGGGCATGACCTTGAACTGGAAAATTCCGAATGGAGTAGCGAAAGCAGTCTTCGGACGATCCTTCTCAGCTACTTCTACCTGGAAGAATCCAGACATAAGGTCAAGGCATGAGAACCACAAATTTCCAGACAGACACTCGATAGATTCATCAATTCGGGGTAGCGGATATGCATCCCGGATAGTTACCATATTTAACTTCCGGTAATCCACACAGAAGCGACTTTCACCACTCTTCTTTTTCACAAGAACGATTGGAGAAGACCAAGGCCCCGTCGCAGGCTCAATCATGTCCCTCCTGGTCATCTCTATGAGATGCTTCCTAACGTCATCTCTGGCAGATAAAGGCAATCTCCGGGGAGGCAACCGTACCGGTTGAGCATCACCAGTGTTAATAATGTGCTCCGCCAAATGAGTTCTTCCGACATCATCTTCATCTCTGGCAAATGCAGAGATATTCCTGGTTAAAAGTGTTTCTGCATCTCTGATTTGACTTTCCGTCAAGGAATCTTTACATGATGACAACAACCCTTCAACAAGAGAATCAATAATATCGGAATCCGCTTTAGTACTCATCTTCTCCTCAGGAGAAATCTCTGAAACCTCCTGTAATAAAGCAACCGTGGTACCCTTGCTCAGACTGATTATCTCTGGGGAAGGATTAAAAAGTCTAACTGGAACAGATCCCTGTGCGTCAGGTTTAACAATGCTGTGTCCAACCATTGGATAATTGCTAGGCGGATTCTTAATTGGTTCAACTAGGCGATCACCAAAGCTCACTATCCCATCGGTCTTAGCATTAATTATCTGCTCACAATTAGGTAATAAAGCAATATCTTCATTCACATTAATTCGACAAACTCCCAAACCTCCCTTAAAATCACATCTAAAAGAACTTCCATTCATATAAATTTCAGCTTTAGACACATTAATTATGATATCTTGGGATTCAGCAAAGTCCAAACCAAGAATAGCTGAAGTAGGCATTTCAACTACTGCAAAAGGAAACTGTAGCCTAACCCCATCGATATATAAATTCATAGTTGCCCTACCTTTAACAGATAGAGGTGAGCCGTCAGCTTGGGTCACCCTGCAGTTAACTGGATGTAACTCCGGCTTATTCTCTAAAGACTCATAATGTTCAATGGATATCATTGATAAACTAGCAGCGGTATCAACCAAAAATTCAATTTCCTTACCTTCACATAAACCAGGCAAATACAACCCAGAAGCTCTAGAATCAGCTATACTAATATGCCGTGTGTTTCGTTCAACTGGCATAGACTGGGTCTGAGATGATTGTTGAGACCTTTTTGGTCCTTCAGGCATGTCAGGCCTTGGACTGCGCCTCGATGGACATGACGATGCGTAATGTCGTAATTCAAGACAATTGAAACATGTAACATGAGAAAAATCTGGTTTTCTACTCAGCAATCGTTCTTTCTCCTTCTCAAAATTATTCTTATCCTCAGACCACCTTTTCTCACCCTCCCGTAATCTGTTCTTTAAATCTACGATCTCTTTTTCTAACTTCATTACCAATGCTTTTGTGGAATCATCGGATTCTTCCTTCTTTGTTGAATTGACAGATGTGACGTTAGCAGATCTGTGCTTGCCTTCGGAACGCTTAATGGCTTCCAGTTCCATCGCATAATGGACAGCAGTGTTTAGATCTCTCGGTCTCGACTGGCAAATTAACATCCTCATGTTGGTGTCTCCGAAATACTGGACAAAGTGATCCTTAGCTAACTCTTCCTTCAATGCATCACTACCTGCTGGATACGCTTGATTAACCAATCGTCTAATACCATGAGCAAAATCCGATAAGGATTCACTAGGCTTCCTCCTCCTTTCTCGCAGTTGGACTTTATTCCATTCTGCAAGTTCGGGAGGCTCAAATTTCTGATTTAATGCTGCAACAAGACGGTTAAAATCCTTTATATCAGCAGGTCTCATAAAACTGAAAATATCACTGGCTTTACCTGTCAAACTTATTGCCAGATACTTAGCCTTCTCTGAATCACTCCAATTATTAATATCAGAAGTTACTTCAAACTGAATAAGATAATCCTGTAGTCTACCTTCTCCATTGAACTTAGGAGGCATAGCCACAGGCTTGTTTCTCCTGGGGTATGGATCAAATAGCGTGTTATTATGCATAGACACACTAGGTGCACTATGAACACTATTATCTAAAGGTCTACTAGTTGTTGTTGTAGAGTAATGAGCAGGTGTTTGTTGAATGCCAGGAACCCCGTAATATCCATTCGAAATGGTTGCACTAGGAAGATCATTATAACATCTAGCTCCACTCTCCACCGGGTTACTCAATCTCACTTGTGAATCAAATATATTTTCTTGATTCTTGAGCATGACTACTAGTAATCAGCGAGTTTGACTGTCTCCTAGACATTCCATACGCTGCAGGTAACAATGGTGTAGATGTGATCTGCGACTCCGTAAAAACAGGATCAGCTGACTGCACATACAGCCTCCGATTTGTACTATCACCTACCACATTCCTACTGGAGAAAAGTGATGGTGTGTTCTCGCCAGAAAATGTATCAGGAACATAATTACTACTGTTTGAAGGATTTGCAGACGCGGTATTTTTCGCTGCATCCCTTCTCTCGGCAATCACCTGTTCAAGTCTACTAATATCTGCATTAAAAGAACGCTGAAGTTCTTCAACTGCTCTAATCAGCTCCTCAGTACTCAAACTGCTACTCATTCTTTCCGCATTAAAATAAACTCCGTTCAGCAACGAATCTGAAATAAATCTGTATTAAGGATGCTTTTCAGCAATCCCACTCCAGCCACCAATTTAGAAAACTATCTCTCTCTATCTTAGTGTTACCCGCTCACTAGACAGGATAGCTTCCAAATAAAAATATACTAAAATATCTCCAAAACAGCTTTATTTATACATCAAACATGAAAATAATGTAATTCGGTTGTTGGGATGGCTGAACAGCACCGGGTAATCAGATATGACAGGTTCGGGACGCTTTGTGGGCGTCGCTAACAATATTCAAACACTAAACTTATAAATAAAAGAAAATTTACCGTACAAGAATTAAGCTCCTTTATAATTCTCAGTAAAGTAAAAATCTATTAACACTCTCACTAAAGTTCTTAATTCTTACTGTTGCAATAACAGGGATTGATATAATTCAGATCATATCAAGTAAGTAAAAATCTCCTACTAAAATTCCTAATTTTTACTGTTGCAATAACAGGGATTGACATAATAATCAGATCAATTCGCTTCACGCACAGGCAAACTATATTGACTGTCTTTAAACGACAAAGGACTGGTAAGCTCAGACTTGGGAAACATTCTAAAATCATAAAAGAACCCTCACCTCAACTACGGAAACCTAATACAAAATTGTTAATATATATTTCCTACATTTTGACACTAAAAATCTACAAACATATTAAAGGAGATAATTAATATTTAAGGAAAACTGTAATTGAACAATAATTAATAAAAATAGAGTTATGTCCCCTAGATTTACATGGAATATGAAAGGAAAGCATTAAAATATGAATAAAATTCGGCAAGTCATAGGCACATCAAAAATAATGATAGGCACGCGTTCAGAATACTAATTTGCAATAATAAAACACAAAAACATGACTCAAAGATATTCTGTCGATGCCTGCCAATATCCATCTTTCACTACTATGAATGCCCATATATATATATAAAGACAAAGAATTAAAGGGACGGCACACCAAACACATTAAACAAATATGGACAAATTAGATAAAGAAATCTACATTACATAAATATTATAAACCAAATAACAAGAAAATGGTGATAAAGGGGGTCGATCTCGAATCATGGGCAGAGTTAGATATAGGGCCAGAAAATAACGGAAACTTATGATTATAGAAACCCTACTCAGGCTACAGTTCCAGTTTGAAGCACTCTCATTCTAAGATTAATTATTGTCTGGCGTGAACAATTAAAGGCTCTTGCAACAGTGACCACAGACTGACCAGCATAGAGCCTACCTATAGCACGTAGACGTTCTACATTTGAAAGGCGCGGCATTTTCTAACAAAGATGAAAATAACAATTTTAATTTGTTTTTCCAGTTCAAGTTACGTGTGCGTGTTCAGTTTAAGCAAACTTGCATCGAATGACCTCACGAGTTTGTGTTTGCACGTGTTTTTCAGGTTTTTCATCTTTATATGCTAAAACGTCACGTGATCCACGTGACTTTACAATTTTATGAAATTAAAGGCTTCTTACTACTTACTATCGTTAGAAACACTTTAAAATTTATTTGACTTACCAGAAAAAAAAATTTGTTGAAATTCATCAGTGTCAAGTTTTTAATTTGCTGAGTATATTATTATGAAGATCAGTATCCAGGAGAATATAAAGCACCGTTGTCTGACAACTATGTCCAAGACAATATATTATAATAAGATCCGTATCTGGGTAAGCATAAAGTACCGATTTCTTACAGCAGTATTCAAAACAATATTTTATTAAAATCAGTATCTAGATAAATATAAAGTACCGTTATCTTACAATTTTGTTCAAGACAATATATTATTATGGAGATCTGCATCTAGCTAAGTATAAAGCACCAACAATATTCAAAGCAATGTTTTAATAAGAGATTTGTATGTAGCTAAATAAAAAATACCATTATCTTACAACTATATATAAAACAGTATTTTAGTATGAGATCTATAGTAGCTAAATATAAAGTACCGTTATCTTACGACTATGTTCAAGACAGTATATTATTATGAGATCTTGTGTGATTCTTTATGTAATAATTTTTATCTAATGAAGTTTTCAAATTTTTGGATAGTAAATCGTATAATACTGTTTTCGAGTGTTATGAGAACTGAACATCAACTACACTCCAGATTGGCAATAGGGTTAAACAATGTTTCATGACAACTGAAAAATGATTTCATACTCACGTCAACAACTTTTTAAATTCTGAATTCTCAAAACAATATGTTCATCATTCTGTGTTGTGTGACCTTGAACAGCTCAGATCCGCTGGAGAAGCCAAACATGGAGATAAAATTGTTTCCTTAGATTGCTCGGACAATAAATCACACGATCAAACGCCAAATAGAAACAAATTTAAATCGTTATTTCCTTTGAATCGCCAATTCTCAAAACAATATGTTCATCATTCTGTGCTGTGTGACCTTGAACAGCTCAGATCCGCTGGAGAAGCCAAACATGGAGATAAAATTGTTTCCTTAGATTGCTCGGACAATAAATCACACGATCAAACGCCAAATAGAAACAAATTTAAATCGTTATTTCCTTTGAATCGCCAATCATGTCGCAACAAAACCCTATATATTACTGGGCGAAGATGTTGATATCTTGTTTTTGACAGAAATCTGGCTAAAGGAGCTTACACCGACCCAGTTATGATATTTATTAAGCTCCAAGACCAATTTGCACTGGCGGAGTTTTAGCGGTCATCTTGAAATTGGTGGGACTAATTGTTTTAAATCACTTCATGTTAAAATCAGTTCTTACAATGTGTCAGTTCATGTTACCTGTATTTATCGTCCACATGTGTCAAAAAAGAACAACTTCCCTCATGCAAGCATTTTCGATGAACTTGAAACTTTATTTGGTAATCACAAGGAGGATAACACATTATATTTCTTGGTGACTTTAATTTTCATTATAAAAACACAACAAATTCAACAACACAGAAGTTTAGAAAACTTCTTCAATCGTTTAGTTTGATGCAACATATTTCCTACCGTATACATAAACTTGGGCACGCTCTGTATTAGGTTATATCTCCTGAATCATGTAACCTCATTACCGATATACCACATTGCAATATTCGAATTATATGACAATTTCCCTGTTAGGATGGATTGGTGTATGCAGAAACCATCTAATGAGCGTATCGAACGAATCTGTCGTAACATTAAAGGCATACACAGATCGGTATTTATTGAAGAAGTGAAATCCTCAGACCTACTAATAGATCCACCAGGTGACGTTGATGATTTGTGTGAATTATGCAATATGGCTCTTTCAGACTTGCTGGTTAGGCATGTTCCTGTGACGACAAAGAATATCATTATCAGACCAGGTACTAAAGGGTATGATAAAGTGATCGAAGAAGCTATGCTCAGACGAAAAAACAGCAGAAAGACGTTGGTGTACACCACACTTAGAACATCACCGTCAGATTGTTAAAGAGGAAAGGAACAATGTTACAAAAATATTGCGAGCTGAATTGAAAATATTTCGGCCATAAACAAAGATTCTAAGAAATTCTACAGTTTCATGGAATCGCTCCTGGGTGTAAAGTCTAATTCTATATTCTGCTGATAACCTTGTGTTGCCAAAAACCTTCTTGGGCTTCATTGTATTCAAAATTGACAGCATTCGACGTGATTTAGATTAGCAGCCTTCAACCGCTGTAGATTCAGATGGACATGTAATGTGCTGGGAACCACTTGTCAGTTTTGAATTCTTTGATGAGGATGAGGTCAGAAAATTGATGCTATCTCAATAATCTGGGCATCCTCGCCCCGGTTATAACATGTATCATCATTAACAGTCTTTCAAATGGTGTGTTCCCAAATATTTTCAACAAGCCATTGTGCGACAACTACTAAAAAAAGAAACCTTGGATAGATCATACTGAAAAAATGTTAAAATGTTATTTACCGTGAAACAAAGTAGTGCAGCTTTACGGTTTTTGGAACCTTGTAGACAATTAAGCAATAGAACTTTCTTTAAGCATTTTAACCTGCATTTATTATATGTATATATATATAAACTAAATTAAAGAAAGACACTAAGTTACTACTTTAACGGCTAGCGCTTTCTGTTCGTACTGACATTTTGAGGCCATTTTTTTGGGTGATTTATTTATTGTTCAATTACTTGGAATCTTAATTTGTGATTTATAACGGTTCATTGGAAGGTTTAGTTGATCTTCTGTTTTACTAATGTATTTCCCTTTACAGCCATAACATACAATAAAATAAATTACTTTCGTCGATTTATGCCATGCTTTGTTTAACATGAAACTTATTGCATTCATTTACTTTAATGGAGCTTCCTTCGACTATTATTTTACAAGTTCAACATATTTCATCCACACCTTTGGAAACAATAGTTTCTTTTTATGTTTTCTGAATCAAATTGTGAGGAAGTGATAATTCGGGGGTTGTTTTAGACTGTTGGTCACATTTGTTTTGTTCAAAATATAATTAAGTTAAAGTCGCGTATGTTGGACGTATTTTAGAAACGCTGTCACGTGTTGAGCTATTTGGTCCACCTACAACAGATCTAAATTTCAATTCAGTAGGGTCTGCGATGGTAATGACTTTCTGCCTTTTTTCCAATAATGCATTTCGAATTTCTTTGCTTTTATGAATCTTTGGTAATCTATACAATATAAGATCGGGATATTCAGTCAAAAACTTGTAAATCAAATTTATCTCCTCTAGAAAGAAGAAGCTTACAGAGGTTTTCAAATAATGGGGATATTATTATCAAAGAAGCCGATAATGGGGATGTCATTGTGTTGATGAACAAACTGTACTGTAAACAGAAATTTATAGAATTATTACGGGATTCTAATTACTATAAATTGTCCAATTTATATAAGGGACAGAAAGTGAAAAATATATTAATTAAATTTATAGGCAATAATAGAGATGAAATAACAGTTTAAGAATAAAATTCATTGTGAGTTCTGCCCCTTGGTGAAATGTCTTCTGGATTACAATCTGTGATAACATGAAACCATCGATCTGCTCGACTTTCATTTCTAACCATTTCAACGTGATTAGCAATAAATATATGAAAACTTTTACTTTCGGGTATTTTATGTATTTAAGTACAGTTGTACTATCAGTCCAATACCTCTAATACATATTATAACAGTTGCGGCAGCTGTTATTTTTCAAGACGCTGAAAAGAGACAGACTTAAATGGTACAGGACGAGATTTACTCATTACAAAAGTTAAGCTAGCATCCGTAAAGTGTTTAATTTCTCTTCTATTTATTTATTTCACATTTGATCGTACATTAGTGTACACTTCTTTACAACATTTACAATATATTTGAATACATTTAATCAGTGCATAAGTAAGTAATTAACAACTTGACAAACATATTGGCCGATTGCAAACATCTGTCTTTATAAAAGTCCTCTAACATTTACATTTATGTTTATCGTTTATATCTTCATCCCAACTGAGCTTATCTTTACAAAGATCTTGCGTGATTCCTTTTGCTCGAAAAGTAATAGGTACTGTATAACCTAAAAGGTCAAAAATTAAACCAATAATTGAGAGGAGAAGTAATCATAGTCTAAATCAAAGTTGTTAATATATTTTGCTTGCTTTTACTTTCAATGGATTTAATAACTTCTTTACTGTGAGTAATATACTGGCTCACTAGCCTGGAGGTCGCGGGTTAGATCCCTATGTTGTCAGTGGTGCAGGGCGGACGTCCTGACAACGGCAGCTGTCTAGGCGTTCGAGTGGGTCAAAAAACCGAGGTCCCGTGTACACATTGGGGTGCATGTTAAAGATCCCTTGGCAGATAGAATTCGATATAAGAGTAGGAAGTAGCGCCGCTGTCCTGGCAGAACCCCCCCCCCACCCTAGCACAATGAATGGCGTATGCCTGTCTTCATTAGCCCAGTCGGAGAAGAACAGTAGGGCGTTAAACCCCATTTCACTACATTTCATATCTGGTTTCTCCAACAGCGAAAGACCCCTACGCGCAGGCGAATTATTGAAAACGATCGAACCGTATCCTAGTGCCGAAATGACCTAGTTTGTTAAACGTCCCCCCTCTCTCTCTCTCTCTCTGTCTCTCTCTCACTCACTCTCTCCCCCCACTCTCTCTCTAATAGAATTAATTCAATTGCTTCCTGTTTATTGTCGCACAATTTAAAACAATCATCGACATAAAAGTTACGTTTGATAGTTTTTATAATATTTTCACCATAATCAACATTAACTTGACGTAAAGCGTAATTTAAGCAGGAATGAAATTGCACGAAACAAATTTCTAGCTTGCTTAGAAACACAATTCCGCTACATGGTCCTCCCAAATAAACAAACTATACATTTTTGGAACGCTTATAACATCAGGAACACACATCCAGAGAGTTCTAAGCAAAAAGTCTGCACTAACTCGATTTAGGGCCAGATGAATTGTCAAGTTAGTGCTATATTTATACTAATAATTGTGAAGTTGACATAAAATGAAATATTGGCGAAAACACCCGATGCCTGCATCCTAGGCAAAGAATATGCTATTGGTTAAATTTTGATTTAAACCAAAATGCAGAATTTTGGAAATCCATTAACGGTAATAAAGAGTTATCTCCCTTTCTGTCAAATGTTTGCAATTGGTAACAGTATCTCAGGTGTATGTTGACTGCTGACGCTGTATGACGCACAAGACCATGTTTGAGCACACAAACAAGGGTTGGTGAGCGGGTGTTTACCCCGAAATTATGGGCGGAGCGCCTAGTCTGATGAACAAGGAGATATGTTTGACATTGGTTGAGCAATATGTTTATGAAGTAATGGAGACCAGACTATGTCCGTAGTTTGTAAATCGCATTGAAACGACGTGATTTTTTTCCACTAAAACATAAACCCACACCAACATACCCTTTCATTTAGACCTTACGTTATTCTTACTACAGGTAGCTGTAAACCTCTAGTTCAGATATTTAAGGCCGAATTACAAACATTGAAACTGAAACCGTATCTATAATTGTGTAATTTGCTAACAAATATAGATTTAAGACAAAAATTATTTATTGAAGTAAATCAATTATTGAAAATCAAAATTATGCAGTTACTCTTCACTTTAAATGTCATCAAAGTTGGTCGTTATCATTATCACTGTCACTACATGTATAAACATCAAGTTCGATTTCTTTAACAGTCTTTTTGTTTCATTTTCACATTTACTACACTTACACGGATTAGATATGTACATGAACAAGACAACCCCGGTGCGGTATCCTCCTGTCTGTGATACGGGATTAGAGTGGGCTGGAAGCACAATGCTCAGTCGTTCGGGTGGGAGGGAAAACAATAGTTTAAACAATATTTGCTTCAACAAACTGAATCGGATTGAAGAACAGGTAAGGGGCTACATGGGTGCAGGGGGCTAATCCCAGTTGGGTGTGGGGGTGGGGGTTGAGCCTATTTGCCTGAAAAATTTGTCACCCAAATTTTCTGAATGAATCAATCATTAACTAAAATGAATTTTCCACAAAGCTGTGATGGTTGTTTATTTTGAATTATTTACACACATATACAATTATATCTCCATGAGATATGGTCGCATTCTCCATTCCCTGAACCTAGTGCCCGAAAAACTGACATCCCCCAAAACAGTATTTCTACTAATATATATGTAAACTTTTAGTTCAGATTAGATTTGGGACTAAATTCCTAACAGATATTTGAATTGAAACAAAGCATCTATATGTAATTTTCTCACTAAAATAGATATATGTCAAAACCTAAATAATACTGTAAGGGAGTGGCAGTTGTAATGAACAGAAAAAAAAATAAACCGTCATAATGAAGATGTACATATGCCCGCCATACATTACGGTCTACTCTTTATTTGTGCACGGGACCTCAGTTTTATATTCCATCCGAATAACTGGACGCTGCCCACTACACCCCTCCCCGCGCTTCCTGTACCACTGACAAGGGGAAACTAATTGCCCCGTTTCCCAATTTCCAACAAACAACACAACTAATCAATTAATTTTCAATATATGTATATTTCTTTTTTAAAAAAACTATATTTTATTCAATAAGAATGGGATTGGGGAACAGGCTAGGCCTATATCACCCCTATCCCTTTAACAAAACAATACAATTACAATTAGTTTACTTATATACATGTATATAGTCCAAACTATTCATATTGTGTTATTAATTAATACAATTGTGCAAGTATACAATGATATTTTACAAATAAAAGGTTAATTGATATACATACTGACTATTTTGGTTCAAGGCCTGAAAGTGTACAAATATGTAAACAGAATCTAGTGATGGTAATGATAAATGACGATTACAGTATTTAAAATCTATTACTTAATTCTAAAAAGTTTTGCACCTAAGAAAATATTAATTTATTTTGTTCAAGTGAAATATCTGTAGAGCCGTACAATAGAAACTTTGTGTTGATGTATTCTGTTGGTAATGTTTTTATGGTTGTATTTCGTGCATCTGAATATAAGGGGCATATCAGCAGAAAGTGATAATATTCCAGGCATTTTAACTCAATTTCGCACCATTTCGGGCAGTTGCTGCAATAGAAATGTCGACCACGTTTTATGGTCAGTCTAGACGTATATTATCACCAAAAAAAAGTCCCAGTCCGAAATCCGTACCCAAATGGGTCAAATTGGCAAAAATCCAAAATGGCCGCCGGTTTTGACTGGAAAATGCCAGTTTTTATTCACTTACCATAATATGATTGAGTTTGGTATCAAAATATTTCCTTTCGGGGTAACTGGATCCATTCCCATACATATTTTGGTGATTAGTTATAACGCTGAGTCAATATTGGGAAATAATTCCAGATGGCGGCCAGTTTTGGCGGGAAAACTCGAATTTTACAAAATTACCACATTTGGTGTCAAAATATATGTTTTAGAGGCAGCTGATCTCATTTTCGACACATTTTTTTCATCTTGGTAATTAACTGGTTCCCCTGGGTCAAAATAATGGGAAATCCCATTGGAGATTTGGGGATTACGAGTGGTCGAGTCCACCTCAGATCTAATACGATGGCATTCATCAAGCATCAACTAAATTTCATTTAGACGCTCTGGTCGACCACTGCTCACTACGGAAGCAGCGTAGCAGGCATGACGAAAGGGGTCACAATCAGCCCACTGTGGACGCAGTGTCGTGGGCGTGTCCGATTTCGATCACCAACCTCGAAAATTGAGCCAAGATGGTCGAACCTATTGAAGCACGTGGCGAATTTATTTCAGAAATTGATTCAAATGTTGAGACACAGATGGATACAATATCGCATGTTTGTCAGATATGCAGTGAACTGCCCATCGTCATTCCCAAAATGACGGAAAGATAACGGCTATTGGAGGCCGACAATAATGAGCCGATTAAGATTCCTGGCTTACGTTCAATAATGGGCGGAGATACCAATTTCAATGGCAGAGAATTTAGGACAGAATAAAACTTGGTGTAAAGTCATGACTAAGTTCAACAATAAGCCAAGGGCGTGCTAGGGCCTCCGAGGGTAGGCAGACCAAAGTTAGGGCACTTTAGGATCGGGGAAAATTTGAGTTCTGTGGCACATGGTAGAAGCGATTTGACGTATATGCCATGACATACCATACATTGACATTTGGTTAAGGGATTATGATTAAGTCACAAAGATCCGAACATGAACATAGTTAGCTGCAATCAAGAACTAAACGACCTGTGAGTAAAGAAAAACAAGCACCAAAAGGGACTGGTATTCCTTACAAAGGGTACCCACGAATTTCATTCGATTATGTTCCCTAATGAGAGTAGGGGTAGGGAGGTAGAATTGAAAGTAGACTGACAACCCCAAGAACGAGACGACGATCAAAATACACTTTAAGCCAGGCTAAGGAAGTTACTGGTGACAGATTAAATGTCATTCGTTGTGACGGATTGCATATTGGCCCTGAGTATGCTAACCGGCAATAATGGTTCCCGTCGCCCGTGTTGCAATTTTCCTAAATTCATTTAGATATATAAATAAAACTAAGACAAATTAGTTGATTCTGAATATTATGGAAATATTAATCCGTCTGTAAAATCTATTCTGGAAGTCATCCGTGGAAATCATGGTCTGATTGAGCTTGTATGGGGCCCTTATATCATCAATGAAAAACGGACATTGTAGTATCTCTGGAGTTAGCTGGAACAAGGGAAGGGCAGCAGAAAAAGGGGGTACAAAATATGATGGTTCATTTTCGGAAGAGAGGGCACATAGCCACCCCGCTCCCTCCCATATACCTTGTTAGGAAATCTCATCGGATTCGAGCGTTATCAACCCTTTCGAGTTTCTTTTGTTTTTGCATTTATGAGGGCAGGGTAGGCGGTTGACTACCTGGCCAGCATGCCTCTGCAATTAGATTTTTTGCTTAGGTTACACAGAGTGAAGAACAATTTCCGTGCTAGATGTTTTATAAATAAGTTAGATGTGCAAGTAATTAATAAGTGTCATCTATTTAGGGACACCAACAGCCCCAATGCTGATTTATTAAATACAACTAGATAAATGTCAAGTCGTCATTTGAACTGTCTTGGTTTGTCCAAAAAATAGGCATTGCGAGTTCTACTGTTTACTGTTGTAACAGCGGTCACCGATTATATATGTTGTAATGGACCGTCTGCTAGTCTTTCCTACAGACCATGTAAAAGACAGCGGTCCGCAAAAATGAATTTGGGCACCGCGGACCCTCTAGACCTTGATACAGACTCCTCCACTTCATTAACCTTAAAACATTGACCAAAAACTATGGGTTATTCATTGTTAAATGGTTCACTGCATATCTGACAATTGCAAACAGGCGATACTGTATCCATCTGTGTCTCAACATCTGGATCATTTTGTGCCACATGCTTCAAAAGGCACGACCAGCTTCCGCAGTGACCCTAGAGTGACCCCAGTCGACATACCCCTATGCCGCTACCGTAGTGAACTTGGAGACACTCCAAATGAAATTTAGTTGATACTGGATGAAAGTCATTGTATTAGGTCTAAGGTAGGAGTATCATTAATCTCCAATCCCTAATCGGAAATCTAAATCCCAAATTGGAATTTCTCCTATATTGACACAGGGAATCGCTTAATCACTAAAATATGTACAAAAATAGATTCAGCTACCTCGAAAACATATATTTTGACACCAAACTTGATCCTTATGTAAAATTCGAATTTTCCCGCCAAAACTGACCACCATCTTGAATAACCTCTAATATTGACTCAGTGGTAACACTTATCACAAAAATGTGTATGGAAATGGATTCAGTTACCCTGAAAACGTATATTTTGATACGAAACTCGATCATATTGTGATATTTGAGTGGAAATTAGAATTTACAAGCCAAAAGTGGTGGCCATTTTGGATTTTGGCCAATTTGACCCATTTGGGCACGGATTTCGGACTTGGACTTTTTTGGGGTCATAATATACGTCTAAACCGACCATAAACCGTGATCGGCATTTCTATAGCAGCAACTGCCCGCACTTTTGCTATCTTGCCTGGACTATAAGGATCTTCAAAATTGTGTCCACATCGGCAGGTTGGAGAGTCGGTTATATGTCTTAAAAATGCATGTCCATTTAGATCGCTGTTAGATAAACGTTGAATGGATGATTTGAACTTTTCTTTTACCAATATTGTAATAAGAAGGTACAAAGTAATCATGTTTTGCGAGTTTTTGTTTAAAAATTAATAACGTATCTGAATTACGTATAGGAGGATCTAGATTGTTCCAAAATCGTGTAGTTGATGGAAAGAAAGAATTAAATGTTTGTGATGAGATACTTCATTTATTTTAACCGTGTTCATGCAAAGTGGAATCGAATCGTGCTTAGATGTGGTTGATATTGTTAATGTTTCAGTTTTATCAGGATTAAAGGAAACTAGCCATGTTTTAGCCCATGTGTATATTCTCTCAATATCTGAATTCTAAATTTGGGCACCTTCTGTAGGATCTTAAATTAACATATATAATGATGTATCATCCGCGAATAATTTTATATTTGACTTCAATTTTTCGACAATATCATTTATGTAGATCAGAAAAAGTAAAGGACCGAGAACCGAGAGCCCTGTGGAACACCAGCCGTGACAACTGAGGTACCAGAGGAGGCATTTTCGACGACAACACACTGTGTTCTATCAGTTAAATAGCTTTGAAGCCACTCTAATAACCCCCCCCCCCCCCTTATACCAACAGCGTCCAGCTTTCGACAGAGACCGGCATGCCACCCCCTGTCGAAAGCCTTGCTGATGTCGCAGAACACAATTTTCACATAATGACCGTCATCTATTGCTTTTGAAAAGAAATGGTTTATGTCTATAAGTTGATTTATAGTTGAATCTCCTTTTATGAAACCACTTTGGAACTTTGTTAGTAGTGAGTTGTCGCGGAGGAAGTTAAATATATGCTTGTGTATACATTTTTCAAAAATTTTAGAGATTAAACAATGTGGGTGTAATGTTAGTTCATTAATTGAGTTCACTTTGTGATTAGGACAAGGCAGAGGGTGATTAGTATCGTTCAATTCAGTCTGGTTTACAAAAAATGTGTTCAACACCTCTGCTTTATCGCGTGGTGTAAATGCTGTGTTGTTGTTGTTAGTATTGAGTGGTGGGATAGTGTGATGTGATGACCCATTTTCTTTTACAAACAAGTTGATCAGTTTCCAGCAGGATTTAGAGCCAAAATTTAAATCGTTGTTTATGTTTTGATCTATTTTTTCGTAATAGTTATGTTTACAATTTCTTATTAAACAAATGTAATCATTTCTTATTTTCCGAAATGCATGCAAATGCTCTGTTGAATCCGAATTTTTTGCTTTCTGTGAATTTTGTTCGAGAGCCTGCGTGATTGACAGATTTGGTAAATTCATTGATACCATTAGATCGCGGTGGCGAAGGAATAGTTTTATTTGATGTCGGCTGTATAACCGAATGAGTAAAAATCAATAAAATATCGCTTTTTTCATCTGAAACTGCAATTCTAATTTCTTCTAATTTGGATTCTACTTTTACAATGGTTAATTCTGTAGTTTCTCTAAACATGTCTCTAGAGATCAACAAAATGTCATTCGCCGAAGACAAAAGTCGCCTCGTCGAAGTTCTGTGGGCATCACGCTTTTTTAATATTATTTTCTTTCCAGTTTCTCGAGATATTATTAAATAATCTGTGTGGCATCAATCTGTGTGGCATCATGTGGTGCAATCGTGCATGACGAAAATTTTAGAAGTCAGAGAAAACAAAATGCATGTATCAGTATCCGTCTCATCAGACATAGAGTTTTGACAAAATTTCATCCATAAATCGGTATTATCTATGCATAAATGGTCAACAATCATGGCAGACGTCCCCATTCGTTCATTGGGAATTAACTCTAAGCTACAGAACAAAGGGGCTCCTAAAACAAATCACAGGGGCTTTATATTTGTAGTATATAACTCAGTCACATAGGTGCGAGTTGGATCCTGCGCAGCTATTAAAAAAATTGGGCCAATCAGCGGTCGCGCTGGCGGGGTTGCGGTCAAAAGTTCTGGGGTCAAGTGTCAGGTCATAGCATTTGAAAACAATGCCATGTGCACGATTTACATTGAACAGAGATCCAATGAGCCAAATAAACGTCCCATTCGTGTAGAGAAATGGTGTAAGAAAGCTCCAAAAGATATTCTGATCACATTGACACAAACTGTGGCAGTCAGCTTTTTTCGACACTCGCTAAGGATATTAGACCGGTCGATTTCACTAGAAAAATGCTTCCATATCAAGGGAGATTACAAGTATAACAACCAGGACACTGTTTCTATAGGTGTAATTCTAATAAAATCATTCATTTTACATAACAACATACTTAAAACATGTCTGACCTGCTGTCTTAATATTATCAGTGATAGTGCATAGCTAAGATTAAGAACGAAAATACATACTTTGAAATAAAGGATAAGAACTGTTAAAAGTTTGCAGAAATATTAAGAATACGAGCTTAAATAATTTGCACTAGCTCAGAATTGTCAATGAATAACCCAGATGGAAGAAATAAAATTTGGCATCTACAATATATAAGCTTACACTAGATATATGAATTCAAATAACACTTGGCTGTCATTAAAAGCTGTCAAATTCTATTCCTATATATAGAAAAATGGGTTTTGTCTGCATTTGCGAATGAACCAAATGGAGCCCCCGTCAATATGGGGCTCACCTATGACACAGTGTACGTGTTATCATCGATAAAAGCGCCAAACACACTTTGAATGTTCCATTCTTGCTTCTAATTAATAAATTGCAATATAAATATTCTGATTTCTTGAAACAATTATAACAGGTACTGTACATATGCATCAAATCCAACACCAGTAGATTGCATAAGTCTAAAGTTATGCTTTTCCAGATGTGACTTTGATCTGAAAAATATTTTTGATCACTCAGGATAAAATCGAATAAGTAATTACAATAAGGCTATTTATTTCACCGGACTTATCAAAACAGCAAAAGTGTTATTGGTGCTTTAAATAAAATAATAAAAATGCGGTTTTCGTTTCGCACTGGACTTAATTGCCCCTCGTTTGTGTGGCCCCAACTCGAACATACTTGGATTTTTTTGTGCAAATTATACAGATCTCAAATTAAAGATGGGTTCCCGCGTACAAACTGGGTGATTTAATGGTATATATGGACCAAAAACATATTCAAACTAATTAATTTGTCATAATTATGCTTCGAATCCTTCTCAAACATTGTAATTGCGAAGGAATGCCCTGCTATTAAAATTCGATCAAACCAGGTCATGTTTACGTCACGTCTTGGGAGTCAGAGGAGAATTCATTGCATACATAAGACGATGTTGTCTTTAATCGCTTACTATTAATTACAAATATCGAATCCTAATTAAATTCTCGTATTATCCACTACCCGCGTCTTTTTCCGTCATTTTTATCCCAGAAAGTATTGTACGTCTAACTCTTCATCAACTTGTACATCAAGCGCTCAATGTCCGCTTGTGACCTTTGACATCAAGCGTGCAAAAGTTCTTAATCGTCGGGCTGTTGATTAGGGGAACCCTTACATTTTTGTCCTGTATACGCTCCATGAGTGTTTTTCGGGGAATCCAGTATTTTTCTAGTAAGATTGGATATCTCTACTTTCCATATATACCAAAATTGCCATACTTTCATTGGAAATAACCACCCGATAAATACTTTTCTGGGAACCCATCTTTAAAAACACTTATAGTCAATGTGGCAGACCTCGGATTTCGGAGTATCATTACCTATTTGATGAATAAATTCAACCATGATTTTCAGTTAGCCTGGTGCCCGAAGTGTTCGAATTTGGCTGATGGATTTCCGGGTCACTTTGCTAAATGCCATTTTGGCGGCCATCTTTAAAAATGGCCTCCGTTTTTTCATTGCAATTGAGCGCGTCAAGGAAACCTTCATAACTCTTTCACAGATTGACCTATTGATATGGAATATGGCTCAAAATGTTCGCAATAACATTCTACAGCTGCTGTTATATGACACATGTTGGTGAATGAATCATATATTTTCCAAATCAACAGATTATTCTGAAAAAAGCCATGTTTTGGCATTTGTTTTTCAAGATTTATTTTATAAGTTTACTACCAAATCATGTTCAGGGTAAATTTAGCCAAATTTTGTGTGTGGTCTGTACAGCTGCGGTGGTCGGAAACTCAACAAAAGCCTTGAGTAGACTGTCAGTTTTAAAATGTTGAGCCTCGGCGAGATAGGGTACTAACCATGTGAACGTTTATTTAGGGTTGTCGCAATCGCAACGAATTTGGGGACCGGTTGTTTCTGAAGAAAAATTTGTCACTGAAGACGTTTTGATATTATGTCACTTCTGTGACGTCATTTTCGGTTGAAGCCGTCCGATTTCCAAAATGGCCGCTGTTTCGATGAAACAGAACTTAAATACAACCTCTAAAAAAAGGGTTTCCAAAATCCAAGATGGCTAAAATCCAAGATGGAGTCAAAATTTTTCCTAAAATGAATGATTTTTCAGATAATCGTCATTTTTCTGTTTTGTACGGCTTGTAATATATCCTTTATGGGGTTTTCAGGATCATTAAACTTAAATATTACCTCAAAAATAGATTTTGGATATCGTAGATGATTGCCTCGAAAATAGATTTTGGATATCGTAGATGATTGCTTAAGAACAAAACGGGACAATTGTCAGTCTTTCTCTTGGCTTGGCTTATTATAAAAATGTGTAATAGTTTTTTTGGGGAGGATGGAATTAATTATACTAGATCTCGTAAATCAGAAAACAAGATTGAATATTATTCCAGCAAAACTGTATGGAATTTAATATATCTTTGCAAATATATCTAGTTGTTAAGAATTTCATTTCTGGCCCACAAACCGTAATGTGATAGATTTTTACTTTGAAGAGTCTGGCAACCTTTTGTGGTATCATCTAGAATCTAGACAGATGGTATCCTGGATTCATATTTGTCAATTGTGAAAGTGTAAAATGTATTTCACAACAAGTTCTAAGTTTAAAAATGATAATTACAGAGATAATTTGAAATACATTTACGACTAGATATCCCAAAAGCCATGGCTCACGATTTCCTATTTGTTAATGTCACAACCATCCACCTCATTGGAATTACTGTGACAATCGCAACTACTGTTTTCTTCAAAATACAAGAAGAAACAGGAAATCTCGGCAGCGACAATGATGATATCATTTTAATATCATAGGCCTGCCTAAAGCGAAAGAGGAAATTGGTCGACATTACTTTTGTGATGCCTAGTCGTAAATGCATTTCAAATTATCTTCGCAACGATTCTTTTTAAACTTTCAACTTGTTGTGATATGGATCTGTGGATACGATATCTAGACTATACCACAAACTTTGCCAAGCATAGAGTCTTTGATGAAAAACCGGTTCGGTTGTACCATATAACGAAAAAAATGCGAAAAGTATCGAGATAAAAATCTGAAAAGTACCGAAAAATGCAGACAAAATACCGAAATAGTGATAAATACCGAAAAAACTTTTTTGATACTAATTACCGAAAAAATCCGAAAAACCCAAAATATCGAAAAATCAATAAATAACGAAAAAACAATAAATAACGAAAAAACAACACTAATTACCGAAAAACCCTAAGCCACACATAAAAATTGCTAGGTGGGTCAGACTAGACCATGCATAAAAATTGTGGGGAACTGTAGGTTAAGCATTAAAATTGTGGACACTCTAGGTGGGTAATGGGTCAAGCAAGATCAGGCATAAATATAGTGGCACACTTTCAGTAAGGGGCGGATTAGGTCCGCGAACCGACCCGGGCTCCCGTGTCGGAGCTGCCCCTTTTACTGACCGCGGAGCCCGGACGAGGGGGGGTGTCCGGGGGCTCTCCCCCTCTAAAAATTTGAAAAATGAACCCCAAATATGCGATTTGGTGGCATATCTGATTATAATCTTTGTTAAATAATATATCTCATAAATCGATTAATTTAGGCCAAAACCCCGACCTACAAGTAATTTACAACCATCAGCCTGTGAAATTATCATATCGTCATATTATTAATTAACGTATTATCATTGTATCGTCAGAGTCAAGAGTCAAGAGAATTTAACTGGTTAAAAAATGGGACTAGTTGAGAAAATTTTGACCATTTGATTAACCAGTTAGGAATATTGAATAAGTAGGAATATTTTCATTGTAAAATGTCCCATTTTTGTTGCCGTGAGCGCTAGTTGATTCCTCCTGTGATGGAATTCGGAATCCCCATTGCAGGATTCCGAATTCCGGTCCACACCTAGCACACCCGGCCCAGAAAGTCTATTATACCAGCCCATTCCAGACTCCAGTGATGGCGTGGCGGTCCGTTAAAGCCACCGGCCACATACAACATGATCATCGTCGCTCCATGGCCGTTTTTTTTTAGACGAATTGGACAAAATTATTTTTTTCATTTTTTGTCCGACCGGCCCTTAGGGCGATCGCATGGCCCAATCCGCCCCTGCTTTCAGTTGGCCATTGGTCACAATATGTCCCGCATAAGACTAGTTAGGCATTGTAGGTGGGTCATGGGTCAGGCATTTAGTAATTGAAGCATAATCAAATAACACACTATTTATGGATAACAATTTCTATAGTTTAGTTCACTGCGACGTTTCAACAAGATTTCACAAGTCCTTATCAAGCATATAACATTAATAAACAAGCCAACAGTGAGGCTGATGTCCCCCGTCGAAATCCCTAAATAAATAGATGACCCATATTAATTAATCAGACATTTATTTTTTTTCAAAAGTATCGAGCAATCAAACTGATTATCAACTATACACTAAGTTTCATCACTCTCTATCAGATAGAATCAAAGTTATCTTGTCTCAAAGCATCGATCAATGAAATTGCTTAGCTCTGCTTAGCTATAGCCCGAAATGTTAATTACTTAACTGAGTCAAGACATTCACCTAATGAACATTTACATCAAGTTTCAGCATTCTACCTCAATTAAAAGCAGAGTTATTGTGTTCCAGAGTCTTGACCAATCAAATTGCTTATCGCTCTTTAGCCTAAGCAGAAAATTCTCACGATCGAACTTAGTCAAACTAATATCGCCCTCACTTCATTATAACCAAAGTTATTGTGCCCCAAAGCATTAACCAATCAGATAGCTTATCTCTGCTTACCCTAAACAGACAATGTTCATCATCGAACTCCATCAAGGCATTGAGAGTTATTGTGTTCTAAGTCTCGGCCAATCAAATTGCTTATCGGTGTGCTTACCCTGAGCAGAAAATGCTCATTATCGAACTTAGTCAAGGTATTGATGTAATGAAACTATACACCAAGTTTTATCACTCTCACTTAATTAGAACTAAAGTACTATCGTGTCCCAAAGCATCAACCAATCAAATTGCTTATCTCTGCTTACCCTAAGCAAAAAATTCTCATCTTCGAACTCCATCAAGGCATTGACCTAATAAACACCTACACCAAGTTTGAACATTCTAGCTGAATTAGAAAGAGAGTTATTGTGTCCCAAAAAGTGTGACGGACAGACAGACGAACCCATTTTAATAGTCCTCTGCTTTCTTCGAAAGGCGGGGGACAATAAAAAGAAAATAATACGGTTATATATATACAAGAGCAGTGCGGACCCTCCAATGGGATGCAAAATCAGCTAGTATGGGCAACTGTCCCAAGCCTTTAGATAAACAAATGCACATAGACAGGTATAAACTGTAATTGGTATAGATAAGCACAAGAATAAAAGATCGAACAATTATTTAATATCAAACAGTGAAATAACTATTATCTGACAAATTGGCCATTTGAGCAACTTTTGGCCGCCATTTTGAATTTCTGCCATCTTGGATTTGGGACACTCATATTAGAGATTATTTTTTATGACCAATGTTTCTGATATCTAGTAAATCACTTTAGTTGACCAAATAGATAATTTGGCTTATATGGGTCTGAACAAGATTTTTTTAGTAAACTTATGAACAGACATCATGAAAAAAAAAACCGAAAATATTGCTGTTTTCAGATTAATTTTATATTTTGAAACCGAAAGCATTGATTAAACAACATGCATCATATACCAGCAGATTTAGAATTGCATTATGAACATTTTGAGCCATATTACATATCCGTAGGTGAACCTGTTGAGGAGTTGTGTAGGTTTCCCTGACTTGCACTATTTCAAATTAAAAAATGGCGGCCATTTTTAAAGATGGCCACCAAACTCACATTTGGCAAAGTGACCCGGATGTCCATCAACCAATTTTGGACACTTTAGACCTAAGGCTAACTGAAAATCATGGTTAAATTTATTCATCAAATTGGTAATGAAAATCTGTCTGTCACATGGACTATTATATGGATATACTACTTCTGAATTTATTAACTTGCTACGTTTGGATACACATACAGATATCGTATGTTTATTATCAGTGTCTGCTTTTCTTCCCCAAGTTTTCGATTTCTTGCCTGTGCGGTTAACCCTTTTCATCTTGTAGTTGGTTTCCCCTGCTAATTAGTGTTTAATTGTTATCTATATATTGCTAGTTCTCATCTCGTTAATCTCTTATAATTATTAGTTTGATCTACTAAATTCAAATAATTTCCAATTGTTATCAATACATTACAGTCTTTCATCTTGTTAATCCTTTGTAATTGTTTATCCATATTATTACTTCTCTCATCTTGTTTAATTCTTAATTAATGATTAATCTGTTACATGGTTTCCAATTATTTACTATATATTGCACCACATTTTTGTTATATATCTTGTCTACGATATCACCTTAGGTGGAAGTGGACGTAATAGTCTAGAAACGAACGAACGAATGTTATATATCATTATTTGCTTGATAACGATATATGTATGTGTATCGAAACGTAGCATGTTAATAAATTCAGAAGTAGTATATCCATATAAGTGTTTTTAATTTGTGAAATCTACCAATATATGTCCTATAAGGATTATATACAGATCTCTGATAAAACTGACTTCTTTAACTGATGAAGTAGTAACAAGTACTATGCCATGATGTGATTTCTTTGATAAGATCAATGAAAGAGTAGGTTGTGAATGAGACACACTTTTAGTTTTTAAAGTTGATAAAGTAAAAGGCCTAGTTGTAGGGGTTATGGACAAAAAGGCCATAAATCAAAACGGCTAAAGTATTTGGATACAACGGTCAAACATTATGGTCATAATTACAAAAACAAAAAAAACAAAATTGGTCATAATGGCATTTACTAACATAAATATAGCATAATATTAATACCCATGTTTACTAATAGATAATATTTGCATATACATTTATTTAATACATAAATTAAAATACACTGTAGACATCTATACTTAAAGTAGCTAAGTCTCTAACTCAGTATCATCCAGTCTTCGACATTGAAAACACGAATTATTTGTCAATTTAAATCAACATTGGTTTGTTATTGTATTGTGAAAAGATGGGCTTCTGATATCCAGTATTTAAGACAAAATAAACATTTTACCATAATGCGTTTCAGCGCCATTTGTAATAAGGGACTCGAAGAACGAGGCTAGATATATATTTCACAAGTCATGTCAATTACCAAACGGTGAGGCCATATTCTTATCTGGAGAGCATTCACAATAAATGCTATCGGTGTAGACTGGAATAACCAGACGCTAGAGATTGCCATTCGATTGACACTTCTGGCGTATTTCGCTGAACATAACTGATTTGAAATTAGAGTAAAAACGGAAGCGATTGAATGCAAATCAGTTCCTATATTCATATTACATTATTATATACGTTGCAACCCATTTGAGTCAATTTCTAGGTCCCAAATATTAGCGATTTAGCTCCTTTAATACACTGTACAACATACATAATTTACATATACTTCTATTTAATATAGGGGGGGGGGGCGAAAGGTTAGCAAGAGCAGGTCAACTGGCGTAGTTTCGATTCCCCTCGTGGGTTTTCTCCGAGTCCTCCGGTTCCCCCCACTGCTAAAGACCCCTACGCGCAAGCGAATTATTCAAATAAAATTGAAACATGTGTTAGTCCCGAAATGACGGTAAACCCTCTCTCTCTCTATTTAATATGGGGGCGAATGGATTAATATGTACACATGAAATTATATGAGTGTCATGGTTTTGACCAAGGAGTGGGGCCATTTGTTCAAACTTGTGGGTTTTCTCGAGTCCTCCAGTTTCCTCCATCTGCTAAAGACCCTTACGCACAAGCGCATACTTTAAATAAAATTGAAACATATGTTAGTCCCAAAATGACCTACTTTGTGTTTAGTGGACGTTAATGTTTGTTCAGCTCGTGTTACTTAATCAGCATAGAGGGGTGTGAAGTACTTAGTTAGGGATTATCCAATCAGTTGATTAATTAGTATTCCCCTCTTTCATTTGAATCACAGCATGTAATTTTCTGTGTTGACTTGATGGTTATATTTAATTCTTCCATTATTCAAAATTTTTTCTGGACTTATGGTCTGTATAACTGATGCATGCACCTTTAGTATTAGTAGTTGGGATAGAATAAGCCATATCTTGTTCAGTCGATTATGGGGATTATCAAAGAGAATTTTTGAAGGATGATTAGTTGAAACCATGTTTAAAAGTTTTTTATATTATGAGCCCATTGTCATTTTTGGCAAATGATTAATAATAATAATAGTCAGTTTTTATTTTTATCAAAGGTAAATAATATGTTGAATTCTGTCCACTTACCTCGCGCACTATGAATTTTACTATCAATCAATAATCCGTATTTCAAAGAAGAATGTCATCGCATAACTAGAGGTGACTATTGTTGGTAATTTTCACTATTGCGATACTATTGCTATTGGGTAAACAGCTATTGCAATACTATTACTATTGGGGAATAGATATTGCGATACTATTGGACTATTGCGATAGTTTGATTTGTTTATTAGTTTAGGTTTAAAACAAACTGTCAGGTATACATTTATTATAACATTTAATCAAACTAAAATCAATGAAACACTGGAAAGTTCTAGGCATTGTTAGTTGATATAACTACTAGTTTAATAGTGAGTGCAGGGGGGCTGCACCACACATAATTTACAAAAAACAAACAAACTAGTAGTAGGCCTAACAGAAAACATAACACAAAACACCAGTGGCTCTGGTATATGGACTGATGACAATAGTTTAAGCTATCAGATCAGTGAACATGAACTAGCTAGCATTTGGGTTTCCAATGTTTTTTCAAGAAAATTAATTTGTCCCCAAGATGATGACGGCCTACTGCCAAAATGATCTGACCCGAGTGAGCGTTGAGAACCGGATTTGACGGAAAGCGCTTCCATTTCGGTCGGATGTTTTCTATTAATATGGTCCATTAAATTAGTTGCATGTCCACAGTCAGGGTTCTTAATCCATTTTGAAACGAACCGGCCAGAATTGGGTCAAATGAGGTCCGGGTAGGAACTGGGTTTTAAAATTTTAAGCTTCTATTCCCTTTAATATAACCAGACTGGAACAAAAATAATTCTTGATAATTTGTTATGAGGAATATCGTATTCTACTGAATGTAATTATCACAAAAATAACGACAAATAGTTACATCGTTCGGAAAATTTTCCATGTTTAATTCACGTACCAGCTTGAAATTCATGTTGGTAACATTCTTGAATAAATTACTGTATTCGGGGTTTTTTTAATCGATGGAATATAAGCTGATACGGCACCGTGGTATTTCTTCATAACACAATTTGTAGGTTTTTTTTTTCTATCACGTAACTTAGTTGCAAATGTTTTTATTATTATTATTATTATTACATAAATTTATTTCTTCATAACACAATTTGTAGTTTTTTTTTTCTATCACGTAACTTAGTTGCAAATGTTTTTATTATTATTATTATTATTACATAAATTTATATAGCGCAGATTGCACTATAAAGTGTTCGAATGCGCTTAACAATAATGGTATAAAATCATACAAAAAGAAATAAAATCATATAAATAAAACTATAATGGATAAAATTATTCAAAAATAAGTTGTTTATAAAAATTTTGGAACCTCTATAAAATTATAAAACATAGATAAATTATGTAAAAGCTTGTACAAATAGGTGAGTTTTAAGAAGTGATTTAAAAGTTGGTAAGGTGTGACACCTGCGTATATTAATCGGAAGTCCATTCCAGAGCAATGGGGCTTGGTACGAGAATGATCTTTCTCCATATGTCGATAGTCTCGCAGTTCGACGTTTAAGGAGATAGTCACTTGATGAACGTAGACTTCGTGATGGTGAGTACCATTCTACTAGTTCACACAAATACGCATAGGTGCCATTCCATTTAAACATTTAAAAGTTAAGAGTAAAATCTTAAAACGGATTCTATAAATAATTGGCAGCCAGTGTAAGGTGTACAAAATGGGTGTAACATGTTCGTTCAGTTTTGTTCTGGTAACCAGTCTAGCAGCTGAATTCTGGACTTTCTGTAGTTTATGCAATAGGCGACAAGGAAGACCAACTAAAAGAGAGTTAAGATTGTCAAGACGAGGTGTAACCAGAGCATGCACTAAAGATTTCGTTGCTTCGTCTGAAATATATTTACGTATTAGGCCAATATTACGAAGTTGATAATAACATGATTTACACACACTATTTATTTGATTTTCCATGCTCATTCGACTGTCGAAGATAGCACCTATATTACGGGCACAGTTTGACGGGGTTACATTAAAATCTCCTATTAAAACATTTTTATTACATTCAGAATCAATTTTAGAAAATAAAATATCAGAACCAAGAATGATATATTCAGTTTTATTGTCGTTTAACTTAAGGAAGTTGTTTGACATCCATGTTCTAATATCCTCGATGCAACATTTTAGCTGGGATTTAGATGGGTTAAAGTTAGAAGAAGGCCTAAAGTATAGATACAACTGGGTATCATCCGCATAGAGATGGAATGCGATGCCATACTTTTTGACAATTTTTATTCATTCGTCCAATATACTATGATAGACACGTACGGCACAGTGATTAATCACGTGACAACCAGGAATGGCTTTAAAGTTAAATTACATACGGCTTTTAATGATAATAACGACAATATTTTTTTAAAAAATAAAATAAGCCTCTGTCAACATGTGTATAAAATAAAAAATCATAACGGTAAACGCTATTTAAAAAACTAAAACTAGCATCGCTGGTTTACTGACCTAATTCCACCTGATATCACGTGTCATCGGTAAATTGGCATTGGAGAATCATAATATATTATTAATGACTGTTTCTTGGTGTATTCGCGGTGTTCTATCCGAGGATTATATAACTAACAACTGGTCAGTGAAACCATTAAATTATTAATTTAA
The DNA here is from genome assembly GCF_932274485.2 of Patella vulgata. Taxonomy (NCBI): domain Eukaryota; kingdom Metazoa; phylum Mollusca; class Gastropoda; family Patellidae; genus Patella; species Patella vulgata. The sequence continues at coordinate 34,456,554 of NC_065882.2, forward strand.
TATCTACCGGTACACCTGGAATTCATACAAAGCTTCGAAGGCGCGCGTTAGACGCACAATCCATGCCGAGATCGCCTTCCTTCGATTGCCGCGTGGCGCTTAGTGTTAAGAATAATCAGCAAGCTTGTTTTTGTTTTTTTTTACCGGCCGATTATCAAAATTACGAAATGATTCCGATTCCATACTTTTGATTTAGCTTTATCGTTTTTTTACAACCTCCAATTCCGCCATCTTTAAACAAATCAGAATGCACGATTAACCAGTTATATTTCCGCGATTCTCATGAACGAAGGAACTGTCTGGACTGGACTGATCGAGAAACAAACACCCACGGACTTTTAATCTCTAATAAAAACACAATCTCGAACACGTATTTTGGAAGTAAACTGGACTAACGACGTCGGATTTGCCGATCGAGGTGGTCCCATAAGTGCTCGATGGGATTCAAGTCCGGTGAACATGCGAGCCATGGCAAAACGTGTACGTTGGCCTTGCATTGTCATGTTGGAAAATGATTCCATGAGGCTGTTGCTGCAGAAAGGGTACCACAAGAGGCCGTAAGATGTCATCACGATAACGCTGTGCATTCAGGTTTCCACGAATTACGACAAGCCTCGTTGTGACGTCACCTCATATGCCACCCTAAACCATTAACCCTCCACGTTCACCAAACGTTCACCAGACGTTCACTAAACGTTCACCAACTCTTCGGTATACAAGCTGCCGTCCATCGTTTCGGAACATGACGAATCTGCTCTCATCAGAGAACATAACACGTGCCCAGTCCCGCCGTTGCCAACGTCGAACTCGCCTGGCCCATATCAGTCTGTCGTGCCGGTGTCGAGGCGTCAGGTGCGGTCCGCGGTAGGGATGACGTGGCCGGATACCATACTGCCGTAGTCTCCTGTAGACGGTCTGTCGACTGATCCTGTGTCCCAGTGCTGTCGCCGCCGTGGATGTCGCTGTTACGGTGCGGTTCCTCAGGTGTAATATTCGAATTTAACGATCCTAACGGGGCGTGGTTACTCGTGGTCTTCCACTCCTGGGCCTGTCTGACGTATGACCTGTCAGACGGAACCGCTGCATCAACCTGGTGATAGTGATGCGTGCGCAGCCCAACCTTCTGGCGACGTCGACATGTGACGCTCCTTGTTGAACCATTCTAACGGCTCTCTCTCTCTCTCTCTCGATGGCTGTCATACGTGGCATATCTTGTGTTCTTTTTGTTGCTGTGATATCAACGTGTCTGATCAGCCGTTTTATACAGTTTTCATGCATGTGCAGAACATGCTAGAGAGGGAAATGTCACTTTCACGAAATTTACGTGTTTTCCCTCAAGTGATCAAGTGTTTCCGGTATTTTTATGGACTATGCTGTGTTAGGGATGTGCAATACGAATTGGCATGTTTTCATACTAAAAATTTCACTTAGAAAAAAATTAATTGGAAAGAAAGTTGGTATCGTTTCTTTTGGACACTAGTTTATCTCCATTTCTTGAGTACACGCGGGGTTAGTATGTTTGTCACATCATCACTTACTTCTCTCTTAGGAAGAATAATAGGAGGATAGATTTCATCAATATCAACTACCTTCAAGTTATTAAACACAATACTATCAACTAAAGATTCACCATGCATTTGTTCCTAACAATAACCGTGGAGTTGCTTCCTTTTAATGCTTGGTCTACTAGACTTTCAGAAATAAAGCACCCATTTGAGCCAGTATCTAATAACGCATATGTCAAAATTCTGGAATTACCACTAATTACTTTCACAGGAACAACAGACATTACTAATTTAGTTTCAGAGACATTAATTATGTTACTAATTGCGTTAATACAACTTTTTGTTTCTTTATTGGTTACGCTATGAATTGAAATTACAGTTTGATTAGGCATTTGACGACGAACTTGGCAAATTACTAGACATAAATTTATCCCGTGTGCGTGATGCAGGATTTCGTGATTAAGTACTTTGATAATTATGAGTAATTGAGCGAAAAATAAATTAGGAAATTATCATACTGTAAAACTATGGGATGAGGCGTTTGTCATATTCTACCAATAATATGTTTAAACCAAAATATTTTGATTAGGCAAATCTTCTACGTTCTTCATATTAAGATAACTTGATAAATTCGATAAAGGTTGGATTAGGAGAAGTATAATCACCATCACTTTTTACCAAAAATTAGATCTGTCACTACCTCGACTTCAGCATTTACAAGTTCTTCAAACTCTTGGAAATCAACTTTTCTATTTTGCGACCGTCTCAATTGTGCAGCGTTTCTATGCCAACGGTCTTTACAGTTATAGGACAAATTCCCCATACGTTCGAGTAAGTTTAAGGATAATTCATTTCTACAAAATAACCTACACCATTCATAGCGTTCAGGCAACCAAAATGATATGTGGCAAATTATCCTCAGATTTTAATGGCTTATTCTTGTAAGCTGGTGCTATTTTTTATTCGTCACCATATCTTTTGTGAATATATTCTAATGTTTTAAGGTAGCCTGTGTGCGGTTCCACGTGTAAACAACTGCAAAAAATTGATTGGGTTCATCCTCTGTTAAGTGTTCTAAGTAGTAATATCTATCACTGCAATCATCTATACTCATCCAAATTAAAAACTTGACACTGATGAATTTTAACAATCTTTTTTTCTGGTAAGTACGGAAGCTCAAATACGAACTATTTTTGTTTATTTCTTTTCCTATTTCTATTTTTAATTTTCGATTTTGTACAATAATTTTCAATTTTGTACAATAATTTTCAATTTTTTATTTCTAATTTTGTAAAATAATTTCTAATTTTGTAAAATAATTTCTAATTTTTTTGTAAAATAATTTCTAATTTTTTTGTAAAATAATTTCTAATTTTGTAAAATAATTTCTAATTTTGTAAAATAATTTCTAATTTTGTAAATAATTTCTAATTTTGTAAATAATAATTTCTAATTTTGTAAAATAATTTCTAATTTTGTAAAATAATTTCTAATTTTGTAAATTTGTTTTCAGAACCATCAGAACGCCCCGGTTCACTTAAAACTTGTCCAACCTCGTGGGTTTTCTCCAGGTCCTCCGGTTAAACTTAAACCACACTTCATTTCCCTGTCGCCATGGTACCCACGGTGGCTATGCGAGTAAGACACTGTCGGCCGAGAATGTTCATCGGATGCGACGAAAACTCGAAGGCCCACACATTGCCGTGCAGGTATTTCCAGGCGTGCCCCCCACCCTTGTAAATGGTGCAGAACGGAGGACCTAACAAAGACAGCTGTTGGGCCGTTCGGATGCGACGAAAACTCCAAAGCCCACACATTGGCGTGCAGGTAAAAGACCCCTTAGCAATTGAAATTCGATACAAGAGTAGGCCGTAGAGCCGCTGCCCAGGTAAAAGACCCCTTAGCAATTGAAATTCGATACAAGAGTAGGCCGTAGAGCCGCTGCCCAAGCAAAATTTCCCTCATAGCACACTGTATGGCGTATGCCCGTCTTCATTAGCTCAGTCGCAGCAGAACAATAGGACGTCAAACCCCATTTCATTTCATTTTATTTTATTCAGTGGTCACATTTCGTTGATAACAGACGCTTGTATATACATGTATTCGGCCTACCTCGTCTAATTTTATACTTTTATTTGACCTCGGCTACACATTGCGACTATGCAAGGTAATTTCTCCTAAACACGCCTTTGTAAGAACTGTTTTTGTTAAGCGACACGTGTTTATAATCAGTAAACCTACGACCGTACCGCAATCTCAGGCGTATAGTGGAGAGGCATATCAAGCTACGCCGTACAGGCGAGCAACATGACACGATGATGATCAAGGAATCAGCCGAGGTTTGCCGAATGGTCCTCGAGAAAAACAAAATTATAAATTATTTTACAAAATGGAAATTAAAATACAAAAGATAAAATTATAAGTTTAAAATTAAAAATTAATTTACAAAATTAAAAATTAATTTACAAAATTAAAAATTAATTTACAAAATTAAAAATTAATTTACAAAATTAAAAATTAATTTACAAAATTAAGAATTAATTTACAAAATTAAAAATTATTCTACAAAATTAAAAATTATTCTACAAAATTAAAAAATTAAAAATAGAAATTAGAAATTATTTTTCAAAATAAAAAATTAAAAATAGAAATAGGAAATCGAAAAACAAAAAGTAGTTCGTATTTGAGCTTCCGTAGGTATGTCAAATAAATTTTAAAGTGTTTCTAACGATAGTAAGTAGTAAGAAGCCTTTAATTTCATAAAATTGTAAAGTCACGTGGATCACTGAGAGATGGTCATTTGAAATTAGGGTACTGAAATGGACTATAAATTGAAAAGTTTTTCTCGGGTTTTTAATTGCTTTAAACTCACATATTTAATGGAGTACAACTCTTTAACTTTGTAATCTAAGCCAACTTTTAGTGTAGATTACGAATTTAGCATTACACTTAATGTGCGATTCAAACTTTTTGGGCCACCAGGTGGCAAAATGCGGAACAAATGAACTATTCACTTTTTTTCAAGATTTCCACAGCCTCTGGCAAAGTCACTGTTGTATACATAACCCCCCAAATTGGGATAGTTAATGTCAGTTGGTATTTTATTAATTTGCCAAAAATTCTGAGTCGACTGAATATATACTTTTCAAAATATTCAGCCTCAAAATTTATTCACAAGGAAAATTTACAAAATTTACCCATTTTCTCCTTCGATTTTGGGCATGTGGGACATTTGGGCATTTTGAAACTGGTTGAAAATGAAACTTCATTTACCCTATTATAACACACATTAAATGCCATCTTGTGTATTTGGGGTCTTATATTTTTAATTCGTACTTGAAATCTGTGCAGTGATGGAGTTTTAATGGCCATTATCGAAATTTTTGACTTTTCACGTTGATTTTAAAATAACTTCTAATTGACCTATACCCCTCAAACGTGTCTGTTTCTAGAACCTTATTGCCTAGATCACGAATATGTAATAATTTTGCATCTACTTCATACCGTTCTAAATTTATTTTGCCTCCCAAATTAGAAAAAAATTATTATTCCGCTTCCCAAATTGTAATATAGGGCTTTGACAATCAGATTAAAATTACTTCTGAAAGACTTAGGCTCCTCATATTTGTCATTTTAGAGCAACGTATATTGTAGAATAAGAATATAGACTCATTTGGCTACAGGGAGTATCGTTTCAAATTAATTTTGCTTTCCAACACAGGGGAAAACGTGTTTTGTCTGCTTAGAAAAGTGAAGTACATGTACACTGGTGTTGTTACACTATCACTGAACACTTGAAAACTACACGACGCAATTCTTAACGCATGGTCTTGAAACTGCATACTTATTCATTTTACCCTAAGGATGTTTCCTATTGTTCTGTCTTTGTGTGTCTGTGTGTGTTTTTTTTTGGCCCTACAGGCCGCAATTCTTAATGGATTGTCTTGAAAACTATTCATTTATATTCCTTATACCTAAAGGATGACTGTTATGATTTTTGGTGTATGCCCGCCCGACCCCCAGGAGCACAGCAACACCAGAGTTTAGTGTTATCGTCCACAGGCTGCAATTCTAAACTTTTGGTGCATGCCCGACATCTGTCACGCTCCAGGATGATCCATTCAGAATTGCGGCCCCTAGGCGATAAACATAAAACAAAATGGGCGTTGCTATGCCCCTGTGGGTCGGGCATGCACCAAAAATAATAGCAGTCATTCTAAAGGTATAAGGAATAAGTATGAAACGTTTTCAAGATGATCAAAACACACAGACACACAAAGAAAAAATAGTCGTGGCTCTGCCCCTGGGGGTTGGTCACACAAAAAAAAATAGTGATCATTCTTAGGGTATAATGAATAAGTATTCATAACTTCAAAGACAATCCATTAAGAATCTTGGCTTGTAGGCGACAAACTGACACATGCAAAAAATCAGGGTAGCTCTGTGCCCCGGGGATCTGGCACGCACCAAAAACAATATGGAACACCCTTACGGTATAAGGAAAAACTAGTATACATTGTTTCAAGACGATGCGTTAAGGATTGCGGCCTGTAGTTTTGATGTGTCTAGAGATAGTGAAACTACATAAGGCCCTACTTCAACTTTCTGAGCAGACAAAACACGTTTTCACCTGTTTTAAAGCAAAACTAAAATGAACCGATACTCCCTGGATCCTAAAAGAGTCTTTATTCTTATTCTATGTTAAGAGTTGATCTAAAATGACAAATATGAGGGGTCTAAATCTTTCAGAAATACTTTCAATCTCATCATCAAAACCCATTATTATAATTCGTGAAGCGTATTAACCATTTTGTTCTCATTTTGGAGGCAAAATAAAATTAGAACAATACAATATACATCCAAAATGATTACATATTTGTAATCTACGTAAAACATCACTTTTGAGGAGTATAGGTCATGTAGAAGTAATTTTAAAATCAACGTGAAAAGTCAACAATTTGGATAACAGCCTTTTAAACTTCATCATCGCACAGATTTGATGTGCCAATTAAAAATATAAGCCATCAAATACACAAGATGGACTTAAATGTATGTTATAGTAGGGTATTTGAACTTTTATTATCAATTTTTTTCAGAATTTGAACCTCTGTTCCACATGGCCAAAATTTAAGGCGAAAATGGGTATATTTTGTACGTTTTCAGTGTGCATTGAATTTCGAGACTGAATATTTAGAAAAGTATACATCCCATCGACTTAGAATCTTTTGTAAATTGATATAAGACAAGCGGACATTAACTATGCCAATTCTGCAGTTTATGTATACAATAGTGAGTTTGCCAGAGGCTGTGGAAATCCTGAAAATAAAAGTGAATAGTTCATTTGTTCCAAAGTTAGTATGATTACAAAGTTAGAGGGTCATACTCCTATTAGAAATGTGAGTTTAAAGCATCTGAAAACCTGAAAAAATTACTGAATTTATGATCTGTTTTAGTACCCAAATTTCAAATGGCCATATCATAGCGAGTTTCCAACCTAGAGAGGTAAAATTTCGGATTTCTTAGTTTAAGGCCATATACTATAACATATATTTTTTATAATTTTTTGGGAGGGGGTCATGTTCCCATCATTGGTCCAGTTGACATGGAATGACCCAGATGTGAACCGTGTTGTAAAGAAACAAAGCAATCGGAGTCGTCTACAACACTGGTACAGGTTTTCTTTGAAATCTTTGCTTCAGAAGAGGGTATGTAATTTATGGAAACAATAAGAATCGCTTCCACAACCGAAAGGACACAATTCCACGAGTTCACCACGCATTTATTCTTTTGCAAGAAAGAGCTTTCAATGAATATGTTAACACTAGATAGCAAATAACCAGAGATCAGTTTAGAACCGATCCATTTTAGTCGAACTGCTTTGCCTCCTAGTTCCACCTCCTCCAACCAAATCAAAAAGGAAGTTGAAACCATAGCAGCGGTATTAATCACTTGCCTCCAAAACAACTCGACTAGTAGAATAAACCTCGCCCCAGACGGGTCCCTTCGAACAGGAAGAACTCGGTAGTCATGGATTGGGCTTTCTGTTTTTAAGACTGGTTGAACAACCTCACAGCCAGTCGACTGAAGTTTAAAGGATCGTTTCTGTCCCTAGAAACTGATTGCCACTGCGCGTGTTGATCAGCGGCGGCACCACCTGGTGAGCCCCGAGGATCCCAATGCAGTTTACTTGAAGGAGAGCGGGGACGAAACCAAGATGGTGACCGGGACAGCTTGCCAGAAGAGCGGTCAAACGTGTTGTGTGCATCTTGAGATGGATGGGTATAAGGGTTAGGAGATGGAGACTGGCTACAATCAGGAGAAGTGCGGTGATCAGGAGAAGTGCGGTCACCCAAATTCTGATACCCCCGATTGGGCACCGGAGAGCTGAATCTTGAAAAGGGACGTTGGGATGTAAGTATATTCTGTTGAATGAACCGCGTGTCATAACGCAGCATACTCTGTTGGATATCAAACATTACTGGTCTGTCAGAAACACGATTAACTTCAAAGGTTGGTATTGTCTCCATCTGAAAGGACATTTGACGCTGTTGCATGGGAACAGGTTTAACTCCAAATATTGCCTTTGAATTAGCCAGAGATCCCTTCACGTAGGTGACAGCCCGATGCAAGATGGACGGGGACTTCTCCATTGCCAGACGAGCCGCCCCCTTTTCTCTACAACCACGTAGAAATGCTTCTGTAGCGATCTGATCAGTGGTCTCTGGATTAGCCATGGGGAATCCATCTAAGACCAGGAAATGCCCCTTCTGAGCAAAATCCTCCAGAGATTTTAGCTTCTTTTGTCTCACCAATTGCAGTTCCCTCCTAGAGACAACAGGAGCTTCTATTTTGTTAAAGCGACGACGCAGCTCATTGGCCAGTGATAGAGTGGCCCACAGCCTCAATTATTTGTACTATATAAACTGATCTGTTTTAACAGCATGTTGTCAGGCGGATCAAAACAGCGTTTATGATAAAAGTGCTCTAACGGGCTCGGTCGTGCACTGTAGGCAGCAAACAGTCACCCAAAATAGACATTCACGTGACGATTTAAATTTCTAAGTTAGTTGATTGTAACCAATGACGTATATATTGTAACGGTTATCGGTTCAGAGTCAGCTCATGTAGTTTCATCCTTTTTCTATCTTTTAAATCCACTCTCGCAACACTGCAAGACTGTGAAAGTTACTTTTATTTAACCGTAAAACTCTGCTGTTAGTTGTCGCTTTGGTTACTTTAGAAGTTACATTGTTGCTAGCTCTAAATACGCAGAAAAAAAATTGAGACTGGAAATTAATTGAACGAAATGTATTTTCCCTAGTCTCGATAAACCAGCGTGTATGATTAAAATAAAATTACGGCGCTGGTCACAAGACTCGAATTCTAACCATTTTATGGCGCTGCGAATTTGGCCTCCGGTTTTGTGTCAAATTTAATAGGAGGATTGCCATTATGGCTATGCCATTATCCGTGCAAAGTATGCATGCTTTCGCGCGTAAAAACTGCATTTGCAATTTCTAACATGGTGGTTACAAAACGTTTCAGTTATTATAAATTCAGCAACAACTCATTTTTCTAGAACTAAAATATAACTAAAAAGACGCGCATTGACTGTTTCATAATTATTAAAAATATGAAAACGCGACACGATGCGTAAATTGTGCGTCTTACATTCAAGAACAATAGCTATAAAACAGAAATTTCTAGATTGATACATAATACTACACAGCCAACCATTAAGTGGTAATTCAAACACGAAGGATATATTCAAACTTAAAATACTCTAACATTTCACTAAAAGATCCTTATTGTTGAACTTCCAACATATTATGTAGTCATTTTCATGCCGGTTGTTTTTATTAACAGAATTTTCCCGTCATATAACAGATCAAAGAATTTTTCGAGACGCATTGTCACGTATCGACTTCTATTTTTAGAGGGGATCACGGTGGCTAAGTGGGTAAGGCGCTGGCTCGCTAGCCTGGAGGTCGGGTGTTCGATCCCTGCATTGGCCGAGAAAGTTCATCCAGATTTTCCGGCGTGGTTCCCCCTTGTCAGTGATGCAGGACGGAGGGCCTGACAAGGACAGCTGTCTAGTCATTCGGATGAGACGAAAAACCGAGGTCCAGTGTACACATTGGCGTGCACGTAAAAGATCCCTTGACAGTTGGAATTCGATATAAGAGTAGGCCGTAGTGCCGCTGTCCGGGCAAAATTACCCTCATAGCACACTGTATGGCGTATGCCCGTCTTCATTAGCCCAGTTCGGAGCAAAACAGTAGGACGTTAAACCCCATTTCATTTCATTTCATTTCTATTTTTAGATTATCTGGCGCCTCAAATATCCCAACCATATCAAAAAGCATGCAGTTCCACCTTGAAATGGGTTCAATTGATTTACGGTTTATTCTATAATTTATAACACAGTTTAGAGCGCAATGTGTAGGAGTCGCATTTTTGACTTCTAAGTAGATTCTTATACGGAATTCCGGGTGCAATAATAGACATTTGGACAATTGCTGCCGAACCATTTGAAAATGCTTAAGGCTTTTTTTTCTTTGCGTGTGTCGTGTGCTCTGTTTTTAATGTGTATGATTTTTATATTTGTGATAATTATTTGAAACAAAATAGGATATTAAACATCTATAATGGGTTGCGCACGCGTACAAATGTTAAATTCAATCGTTAATTGTATGTACGTAAAAAAAACGAAGAATTCCGACTGCCGAAATTAAGAATTCGTATTTCAGAGAAAAATTTGAAACTTTGATGTGACCAAGAAACATAACTCATTTTGATGAAAAAATCTACCGCTGTAACGCTACTTGGGCGATCAACTTTTCCACATATTAGAAAGTCCCATTCAAATGGTTAAATCACATAAATATCCAACTTAGCAATAGTTTAATTGTTCATGAATGATGATTTTAATGGTAAGTCTTATCATATTTGTTAAAATAAGCCCCAAATATAGCTCGTTTATTGGATTTTTGTTCTGTGCATGAACCACTCTACCAGTGATGGATACCTATTTTGGTGATGTACCTCAGGGCGCTACCGTGCCGATAATCCACCACACTAGAAAACTTCTTTCTCTCGCTCCAATGTTGTCGGTGCGCCAAACGTTCATATTGGGTATGGAAATCAACCAACTGAATGAATCATCCCCCGAAAACCTTACCATCTCAGGTGAGCCTGGGCTGTAAACCCTTTTCGAATTATGATTATCTGCATCATGGGAAGACACGTCATCATCCAAAATTGTCTTAGTTTCCATCTCAAATGACGAAGAAGAAAATGAGTACATTTCGGGACGGGAACTCATCAGCCTAACTATGAACGCATTAGCGCAAACATGTTACACTGATCGAGAGACGAAAATTGGTACAATACCTTTCATCAAAACCTGGCTTACAACCTGGTGCTTGCTGGGTATTAACATCTGTCATCAAGGGATCGGAAGCGAGGGCAAAGGGGAGTATTTCCTGTTGACAAGTAGAAGTCATTGGATTTTTATCCGAATCAGGAATTTTAGTATGATAGCCATCAGCAGGGACCGAAGACTGAACATTACTCCGAAGGTGATTGGATAAAGATTTTCCATATTTACTGTTTTTTTGGAATGCGCCCAATATATGATCACAGGTACTGCAGTCTCATTGGAATGTGGTGGTTTAACTGGGTCAGATGGAACAGGAATGGAAGTTGTCGGCTTTGATTCTGAATTGGGCAATTGTAACTCAAAGCGCTCTAACACAGAAGTAACCCTGCCAACAAGATTTTCCAGTGCTTTACAATGTATCGCGAACTTTGCATCATACCTCCTAGTAAACTGATCATAAAGCCTCGCCTGACTATCTTCAAACTGGGCTAAAGTCAATGGTGTATCTACTGATCTGCATCAAAGACGGTAACACGATCCTCGTCAACCCACTTGCGCCAAATATCAGGTTTCAACCCGGTGACCTCGGTTGCATCAGACTCGTTATGAAGCCTAAAACTTCCCTGTGATATTCGCCGCCTCCACTTTCCCAATCTTCTCCAGAGACATCAGCGGTCTGCATTTCTATAGGAGTCATTCTCCCTCCTTCAATGAATACTGACAAAGAAAATTCAGACCATAAAACAGGTTATCTTTATTGTAAATTATCACCAATTGGCTGTAAAGTCAATATTCAGAAGATAATTTTGTCAGAATTTATATTCCATATACCAAGTAAAATTGACTTTTTATGCAACTACACCAATAATAAGTGCAAAACGAACAGTAACTGGTAGAACTTGAAGAACCGACTTGAAAAAGTCAGCAAAAAGATTAATTATAATTCAGATAAAAATTTTAATGTACATCAGCACAATTCGTAAAAATTACCGGGAATAAATACACTGACTTAGATTAATTAGAAGTTGTAATTTTTGGCAGCTATGATCGCTTATAAGTGTAACTAACGCAGTAGTCAATGAAAACAACTCACGTGGCCACTTTTCTTCGTTTACGCGAAACAAAGAATAAAATAATTATCTGGATGAATGGCTTTATGCTGTAATCTTTATAATGGTTATTGAAATGTCGTTTATTTACTCTTCTCTCTTCTTTCTTCTTGATCCGGATATATCAAATTGCAAGGAATAGGCACTTGTAGGACCCTCATAAATCTCTGAAAGCTATGACCTAGTTTTCAAGCGTGAAATTTACAACACACCTGATTGACTCGACCTACTTGAAATTGCTGAATCAGCACTTTCTTCAGTCGATAAACCAATATCTTATCGGCGACGCCAATGTAATATTTCTTTATGTTGAACCACCAAATACTGAAGTAGACGATCCCTGCATTAGCCGAGAAAGTTCATTCAGATTTTCCGGCGTGGTTTTCCCTTGTCAATGATGCAGGGTGGAGGGCCTGGCAAGGACAGCTGTCTAATCGTTCGGATGGGACGAAATCCCGAGGTCCCGTGTACACATTGGCGTGCACGTAAAAGATCCCTTGGCAGTTGGAATTCGATATAAGAGTACACCGTAGCGCCGCTGCCCGGGCAAAATTTCCCTCATAGCACACTGTATGGCGTATGCCCGTCTTCATTAGCCCAGGTTAGGAGCAGAACAGTAGGACGTTAAACCCCATTTCATTTCATTTCACTCAAGTAGACGAGCTGTAGTAACGACGTGTTGATAGTTTGGCAGTTGTATAATAAGTGACTCGTTTTACATCCGTTACGTATATCTGAATCACGTGACCTTTATAAAACTCTTCATTTACAACATAAGTAAACGTTAGATATAATTAACATTTTCCATAAAGTGAACCTTTTACTATAGAATTATGCTACTTATAGCATGTTGGGGACTGCCAAACAGTACGGTTTATTACAGAAAAAAAAACCTTGAACGTTTTACTTTTACATCTTGACTGAAAAACCGTGACGATTGGCAAACATTTGGACGTACCCAAAATATATGGAAGACCAAATGGGACAATATTCATGATTCTTGACAAATCGGCCACTTCCGCCTTCATTTCTATCGGGTTTGGAGCTCAAAGTACGGCAATAAACTCGCTCTAACTTGACTGAATGAAAAATCTAACATACCTTTCGACTTTGTGGAATAACAATCTTTAATTCTACTGATCTTTTTTTTTGAAAATCTCATCGGATTCCTGAGAACAGATGTAGGCCTATTTTCTTCATGATCACCATCAAAACATTGAAGAATCCATTATGTCGTAAATTTTATGTTAATTAGATTGCCATTACTTAGATTTTCCTTTTTCTCACTGTTTTTATTTATTGTCGATTTGGGATGATACGAATATTTAGTATATATTAAAGACGTCTCTATTCATTTGACCTCATTTGACGTTTAAACCTATATAATGTACATGAATTTTAGGTACTATTTTTTTTTGCGGATGAATACAGCTGTTCTGTAATGCTTAATATTGATCTGTAACATTAAGAGTTAAGTGGATTTATCTCCCTTTCATGATTAATAATAATGTTCTCATGAGCCGTTTTTTTTTCGGCATGAAGCCTTAGTGCATAAGGTACTTATATGTGTATCTCCCCTGTTGGGAGCTATGTATACTATTATATTTTCTTACTTGACTGTCATTTGGGTTTTCTCTCTTTGTTTGCTCTGTACCATGTCCCCTGTGGACCCTTGATTGGAAATAAAGCTATTATTATTATTATTTATTATTATTGTATTCTGTTGTAGACTGTGAAAATTTTGGATCCATGTGTCGACGCTTTAAATCACATGGATCCATTAAACCTTCTAACTGTTTAATTCCATTTTTTTCATTGAAGATTCTTATATTACAAATCTTTCCTTACACTAGAAACGTAATCACTGGTTTCTACATTCCAGTTTGAACATTTTAGACACGAACCCAACATTCTAAACTAATTAGGCTTACTAAGATTATTATTATTTTTAATTGGGGGAAGCTAGATCTCAGCAACTATAAGAGATAGAGGTTTGAAGTTTGATTTTCTATCGGAAAAGTGGTGTGCAGCTTCTGCTTAAAGCTATTTCGAAATTTGTGCGCATAGCGGAAATGTGTCAAATCTTTAACGTGCACGAAAATTGAAAATCGGCCATTATTCTCTTAATTCTCAATGGATTCTTTAGATATTTATATTTTTGGATAGCTGGAGACATTTCTGAGCAAATAGCAGTTCAAAACTGTGGAATTTTGAAACTTTGTCGCTTTCATTTTTTTGGTAAATAATGGAAAATTTTCAAAATTTTCTAAAATTTTTATTTTTGGGAATTTTGAAATTTCAGTTATATTTTTGGATAGCTGACATCAATCCGATTCCAACAATATAAGTTTTGTTCTGAAATGTTAACTTTGATTTTTCACTTTTTTTCGCATTTTGGTCAAATCGTAGAGTTCTTATTTTTTTAAAACGGCTCCAACGATTTTTCTGAAACTTCAGATATATGAAGTCGAAGGACCAAACCAGTCCATGAACTATAAATGAAAATCCTCTAATCACCGGAAGTGGTCAAGAAAGGTGTCCAAACTTTGACAAAATTGTGAAAAATAGGTGTCTGTGCGGAAAATGCAATATATCAATTGTGTTCTTGTCGATTAGTTAAAGTTTTATATCATTTAATAGCCAATTGAATTGTCTATCGGATGGTACTAAAGCGGCATGTTTCTATTTGACTTTGAAAAGTAACGTTTTTTACGATTTCGAGCAACTTTGGACGCATGTTTCTCGGAAAGTCTCCCAACGATTTTTTTAAAACTTTCTCAATCGAGTGGCTAGTGGGTACTCTGTTTTGTGAAACCACTGTATCATTTTTTGAAATGTCAGGGGTAGCCGAAAAAAGAGATCGAAAACGTCGTATTTTTACGATTTGGAGCATTTTTAGAGGTCTATTTCTCGAAAAGTCAACATAATTTATTTTTGGAACTTCTTCCACAGAGAGGCCTATCGGTAGTGCTATACATAAAACGATTGTACAATAGTCCCAAATTTCAGGAGTAGCAGAACAAAGGGATCGAAAATTGAACACGGCACCTTTCATTGTTAAGCGAAACATAAGTGGGGGATACAATCTGTACGTTTTGTCAACGTATAGAGTCTATTCAAGAGTGCTTTTATCAGTGATGATATTTGAACTGAAATTATTTCAACTATGAGTGTTTTCTTCTTTCCAAAATATGGGTTTAGTGACCCTGTAACAGAAATAGTTGATTGCTGTGTGTAATAATTAGCCTTTGAATTAATATTGTTGCTTCTGTGTCAAAATTATCTTATACCGGTAATCACCTGGACAGAAATCGACGGCTCGCGCTGTTTATAAGACAGTCCAATTTATTTATCGTTTGCAGTAGTATCGTACAGTGGTATCGAATATTGCACCTGTGATAAAAGACATGACGTTGTTTGAGCATGGACTCTATCTGTAATTAATGTTAAATTTTTAT
This sequence comes from Patella vulgata, assembly GCF_932274485.2. Lineage (NCBI taxonomy): Eukaryota > Metazoa > Mollusca > Gastropoda > Patellidae > Patella > Patella vulgata. The sequence continues at coordinate 34,472,008 of NC_065882.2, forward strand.
TAGTGACGTCAAATCTTTAAGGTGCACGAAACCAGAAAATTGGCGATATTTCATTGAATATTCAATCAAATTTTGAACCAGTTACATATTTGAGTAGCTGACATGAACGCGATTCCAAAGTTCCGTGTACACATTGGTGTGACCGTAAAAGATCCCTTGGCGGTTGGAATTATGTATAAAAGAAGACTAGCGCCGCTGTACGAGCATGTTTAGAGATCATTTCGGGACTAACATATGATTTTTTTTTTATTTCAACAATTCGCTTGCGCGTAGGGGTCTTTAGCAGTTGGAGGAAACCGGAGAAAACACACGAGTTTAGACAGGCGACATACTCCTTGTCACGTTCAACCGGGGAATAGAAACCCAGCTAGTTGACTCAATGACAGACCGTATGATACAGCGCAGTCCCAAAGGCTATAGCCTACCGTGCAAATTCCAGCCAGCATAACGTATCTATATAAGAGACATTTATTCCTACTGGCGATTTACAAATATTGCATGAAGAAATTCAAATCATAAGAACATAAACACGACTAATGCACAGTATCATATTGATTATAAAAGTATAATGTATATATTGGTTATACTATATATGTCACAAAACAACAATCATTAGATAATAATAATCATTTACTAATTATATAAATCATTTTAAGAGGTAGGAGTTATCCATTGTTTAATTTAACAGTTATATAATTACCATGGTTATAAAGATACGAACACCTAAGACACCTACGATATTTCTGAAACGTCGGGTATATGAAGTCGACGGACCAAACCAGTCCGTGAACTATAAATGAAAATCCTCTAATCACAGGAAGTGGTCAAGAAAGGTATTCAAAATTTGACAGAATTCTGAAAAATGGGTGCCTGTGCGCCAAATGCGATGTATCAATTGGTTGTTTACCGAGTACTTAAAGTATTATTTCGTATGATAGCCACGTGGATTATCTACGAGATGGTGCTATAGCAACAAGATTTTATTGCGAACTAAAAAATTTATGAGACTTTGAAAAGTAAGGTTATTTACGATTTCGGTCAAGTTTAAACCCATGTATCTCGGAAAAGCCGCCAGTAATTTTGTTTCAAACTTGCTCAATCGAGATTCTACTGGGTAGTGTATTGTGTGAAACCCTTGTACAATGTTTGTAATTGTCATGGGTAGCCTAAAAAAGATATCGAAAATTGAAAACAGCGTATTTTAACGAGTTGGAGCATGTTTAGGGGTCAATATCTGAGTTATGCTAGAGTGTGGGTTTTTTAGGGAGGTGGGGGGAGTGGTGGGGTTAATCTTTTGTCATATATCTGGCGATCGTGTGACGCCTTAGCGACGGTGAAAGCCTTCAGTATTGCGCGCAATTCTAGTGATTCTTGTTTCTACATTCTTATGTCAACATTTCATGCACAAAATCAACATTTTAAACAAAAAATTGACTTTATGTTCCATTTTCGGCGTTTTATCGATAACTTTTATATATCATTAAATATTAAAATTAAAAAATAATTTCTTAATTTTACACGACAAAGAAATCAATTTATTGGTTTCTGAAAGTATCTAAAACAAAATCTGGAATTTGAACTCTTATGAAAATATTTTCTACGTTTTACGCATCTGGGGTTGCTGCTCTAGACATAGTCCTTCTTGCGTCTATTAAATTCTGACATTTTCGGTTTCTGAAATATAGAACACGATTTTAAACAACCCTACTCTTTTTCATATAAAGGGATGGACTCAAATTAAAACAGTTGGCCCAATGGCGCGTTCAGACAACAAGGCCAGTAGTCCCCCACCCATCTTGTGGGTACTGTAAAACAGTACGGTTTATTACAGTAAAATATTCAGCATTTAACTATTACACCATGACTAAAAAATGTGGCATCTGTCAATCATGTGGGCGTCACAAAAATATGGACTCGGACCACCCAGTATTCAAAATTCTGGAACGGGATCATCTGATATCTTAAGACACAGGAAAATAACATATAAATAACTAAAGTGGATAATTGACGTAACAACTTTATAGTGGAAACAATAATTACACGAGCGACTGAAAGAAATCGGGATCTTCACCTTCAAATAGATTTTTTTGTTTTACACATTCGGGGGTCCTTGTCTAAGATATCACCCTTGGTGGAAGTAGACGTAAAACTCCAGGAAGGAACGAAAAACGAACGAATGAACGAACGCACGAATGAACGAACGCATTTGGGGTTGCTGCTCTAGACACAGTCCATCCTACTTCTGTTAATCTCTAACATGAGACCACACGGTCACTAGCCCCCCCCCCCCCCCGCCCCCGCCCCCGCCCCTGCAGTGGTGATGAAGATGATGACGATGAAAAGCTTCATTTATTAGCAACATTGAGTTACAAGGTTATTCTTTGTAATTACAGATTGAAGTAAAAAAGGATATAGATTTGCGGGTAATAAAACAAAGGAAACAGCAGTAAGTAGTGACAAATTATAAACCCTATATTATATACTGACAATCTAACTCACTGATTTCATGATTTGACTGAAAGTGCTGGCAAAATATACTCTTCAAAAAAAGTAGGGGATATTCAGAAACAATACAAAACTGGGGAAATGCACTGCTGTTTTTATTAGAGGTAACCAGTGTATCTTAATAACAGGCCAATTGCCTAAACATGAACAAAAACAGTTCATATGAGCGACAAAAAGTAACACTGTCAAAAGTGAAAATGGACGTTTTTGATTTTTGTCTTAACAATGAGTAATTGCTCCACCATTCAGCAATTCGTCGTGGCATGCTCCTAATCAACCGGGGGGGGGGGGGGATGGTTAGCACGCGCGCACTGTATCACGAGGCCTGTCAGTGTTTTAACTGGCGTGGTTTCGAATCCCCGGTTGTACGTGACAAGGAGTAGGGTTGCCTGTCAAACCTCGTGGGTTTTCTCCGGGTCCTGCGGTTTCCTCCCACTGCTAAAGACCCCTACGCGCAAGCGAATTATTGAAATAAAATTAAACCATATGTTAGTCCCAAAATGACCTAGTCTGTGTCGAGTGGACGTTAAACCCCATCTCTCTCTCTCTCTCTCTCTCTCTCTCTCCCTCTCCCTAATCAACCGTCCAATCAAGATTTGTTTCAATCTGACCCACTCCTCTTGCAGTGCCACGGTTGACGTTGACATCGACGAACACGCCTCCCGATCATTTCCCAGGCATGCTCTATAGGGAAAGGTCAGGATTTATGGCTGACCAAGGCATATGGACAATATGGTGAGGTAGTCATTCACGACACGAGCGCGGTGGACACTGGCATTATCATCTTGAAAGATGAAACGTCGACCTGCACGTTGAGCAAAGGGCAGAACTATCGGTGCCAGGATGTAGTCCCGGTAGTACACACCAGTGACCCTTCCTAGAACAATATGCAAGTCTGTTCTGCCATTCGTGGTGATTCCTCCCCACACCATAACAGACCCACGCCCGAATCTGTCTGACGTTAACGTTAGCATGACGCTCATTTACACGCCTTCAAACGCGAGCACGCATATCGGTGAAATCCAGAGTAAACTGGACTCATCTGAGAACATTACGCTCGCCCATCAACGATTACCCCAATTTCTACGCTGCCTACACCATTGACGCCTGTTTGCCATGTGCTGGCGAGTTAATGGAGGCACAACACGCGGTCGCCGCGCGTGCAAATGGGCTGCATGTAGCCGATTTCTGCATGTAACTCGAATTCCTGTAACTTAGTACAAGTTTACATAAAGCCGATTGGCCGTTTGTCCTCGATTTCGCAGGACCTCTGTACGAATGTATCGATCCTGGGCTTGTGTAGTGGACGACCTGAACGAGGTCTATCATCGACATTCTGTGTATGTTGGTACCGGTTCCACAGTCTGCTGATCACAGACTGTGACACATTAAACATGCTGGCTACTGCTCGCTGTGTAGAAATCTTATGCCAGAGCCGACAGGGAAGCAAACATGGAAATGATAAACCAGCACGCTGCAGTTTTCATCAACCCTTCCTTGAAGTGTCAATGAACCCCTCCCACGTGTATGGCGCTATTGCGTGTCGCACTTGCAGCTCGGTGGTTCTGTTGGGGCGATAAGTTCTCCATCTGTGAACATACTCTCAAAGCATGTCAAGAGTCCATGACTGTTTATTATATCACAACCTGCATTGGTATTTCCATTTCAATATCCCCTACTTTTTTTGAAGAGTATATAATGCAGCTGAAGTACGGTGTTTGGTATGATTATAAGCCGGACGTTTATCCCCACCTTCCTCAAAACATAAATCTAATCTGTTTCAGATTGTGAATGGTTTATATATTAATTAAAATAACATTTTCCAACACAAGAAACCCCAAAGAGGACGTAACAGCTTTACTCTACACACCATGCTCTGTATAGGAGACAAGCCTCGAATGACTGCTTGTAGTGTCCTTAATTCTCGATGCTGTGTATGTTTTCCAACAAAAAATGTCTGATTTGCAAATATTTCTCGGCAATCGATATAGCCAAATCAGCAATATATTACATGATTACAATTACATGTAGTTTCGTTTTCCATCATGTGTGAATCTAAACATAGACGTGAATTCGGCACGTAATTCGGGAATCGAATGACGAATAACGTCACAGTACATCGGTATTCGCGATTGAAGGGCACGGCGCGAAGCAAGGCTTCAGAGTAAGAGAACATTAAACGTGTTTCCCCGTCCGTTAGTAACAGCAACTATAAACTAATCTAAAATATAGCAGTATTTTTGTGGTTTTGGAACCGAAATCACACTTTGGTGTGCCCAGCTCAATTTCAGATTTTTGGGAAGATAGAGCTGTAATGAAATGGCCTATAAAATTCCCAATTAGATTTCTCGGGGTCGTCAGAAGTAGCAAATCGACAGGGCGTTAATTCAGTCCGTGAATACAGCAACCTAAACAGGCTAACATATATTTTATATGGTTGCGCAAAATAAATTTAATCCAATGTGCATAAGAGATGAAACAGTTGCATTCACATAAATTTACGCCACGAAAAAGTGATAAAGCAAATAATGAGGCACGAACAAATGTCGCCCATAAAACAGAGTGACTACTCTTAGAATGGCAGTAGACACTGTTTATTACGTTGATCTTATTTTATCCATTATAATTAATTTAAAGCTATTAGAATTCTTAAAATAGATAATGATCTATGCCAAAAACTGTCGCACGTGAGTCCAGATCAAAAAGTTAAGAGATTTCGCGCAATTACAAAGACGCTGTTTTGGGTTAACCAATATGACGTCGATGACTTCACTAAAGTGACGTTATGCCGCCTCCCCGTCATTAGAGCATCTTAAAACCAAGATAACCTTAAAAAATAATGTTTCTTGTAACAAAATTCGGCTAAAGTGTGATGACATGTATATTTGTATGTATTATTTTTTACGCATTTGGTTGGGCCCGCTTTAATCTGCTGTACCGCAGCAATTTTTACTATATGGTGAAATTTGTATTTTTGGAATTGGTTGCTTATTAGGTTATCTCTGTTTTCAGCCCACAATTTGGGGAAAACGATAAAGTAAAAAAAATCGACTTTTCGGCTTCTTAAGTTTTAAAGCCGCACTTCGTAGGGTAGTTGCAAGAAGCCATATTAGTTAACCCAAAACAGAGTCTTTCCAATTCGTGTGACGATAGGCCGTACCTCGAGTAGAAAAAATGTGAAATAAAGAAAAAATATTGTAAATGCCCGAAATCTCATGACTTTTTGGTCTGAACCCACGTGAGACAGTTTTCGGGTATCGATCATTATCTATATAGTTAATTAATATTTCGGAAATTGAAATAACTTTACATTGATTAATACATACAATTTTTAGATGGGATCTTTCTGAAACTATGACCTACACCCCCCCCCCCCCCCCACAAGAATCGGTGGTGGCTGTGGATTAAAACCATTTTCAAAACGTTTTACGAATTCGAAATCACCGAACGAAAAAACTTACAATGCATATAACCTTCAGCCAAAATTTCTAGCGTGAAGTTCCGCTACATGGTCCTCCCAAATAAACAAACTATACATTTTTGGAAAGCTTATAACACCAGGAACACAAATCCAAGTAAAAAGTCTGCACTAACTCGATTTAGGACCAGATGAAAATTGTGATAATTGTCAAGTAAATGCTATTAATTGTGAAGTTGACATAAAATTAAATATTGGCGAAAATACCCGATGGCTTCATTTTATGCAAAGAATATACTATTAGTTAAATTTTGATTTAAAGCAAAATGCAGAAAACATAATGAACAAGGAAACATACAGAATTTCGGAAATCTATTTATGGTAAAAGGAGTTATCTCCCTTTATGGAAAATATCAATAATTTTTGAAAACATTAACAGGATTTAACTATATAAACAAGGGCCTATATAAGTTCAACATTTATTTCAGATAGAATTTGAAGCTAAAAGTCTAACAAATATTTAACCTAAAACATAGCATCTACAGATATTTAGTTTTCTCACTAAAATAGATATATCCAAAACTAAACAATACTGTAATGGGTGTGACAATATTGTAATGAAGAGAAAAAATATCAAATGAAGTTTAATGTCTTACTGTTCTGTACCAATCCGTATAATGAAGATGGGCGTACGTCATACATTATTTTTTGAGGGGGGGGGGGATTGTACGTGTACAACTAGTATGCAAGTGTCATCATCAGTGTGCAAGGGCGCCGCGGTGACTCAGTAAAGGGCTGGCTCACTTACCGGGTGGTCCAGGGTTTGATCCTAGTCCGGCGTTGTTTGTAAGTGGCTCACTAATCAGGGTCTTCATTACTTCATAGACATATTGCTCAACCAATGTCAAACATTGCAATTGCAATGTTACCAATTGCAGACATTTCACAGAAAGGGAGATAACTTTCTATTACCGTTAATGGATTTCAAAAATTCTGTATGTTCCCTTGTCCATTATGTTTTCTGTTTAATCAAAATTTAACCAATAACATATTATTTGCCTAGGATGAAGGCATCGGGTGTTTTCGCCAATATTTAATTTTTTGTCAACTTCACAATTATTAGTATAAATATAGCATTTACTTGACAATTCATCTGGCCCTAAATCGAGTTAGTGTAGACATTTTGCTTGGAACTCTCTGGATTTGTGTTCCTGGTGTTCCAGAAATGTATAGCTTGTTTATTTGGGAGGACCATGTAGCGGAATTGTGTCTCTAAGAAAGCTAGAAATTTATCTGTAGACCTAATAGTCGTAACTTTGTGGGTTTTTTTTTTTAGCTATTTTTCCAATTCTTTTTTCTTTGAGTACATTTAAATATTTACTTTAAATTTGCTATTTCCGAAATCACCGAATGTTACGAACGAAAAAACTAACAATGCATAGTCGTATCTTTGTGGGGTTTTTTTTTTAGCTATTTTACTAATTCTTTGAGTACCTTGAAAATAGTCATTTTCACCTGCAATTTCCGATTTTCGAATTTCGAAAATTAGTCGCTGTAATTTCGTCCCGAAAGTTGAGGCCAACTTGACAACTTCTTTAATATTTGCAAGATTTTCATGAAATTTGTAATGTAAGTAGATCTTACCGATGTGACTTGAATGGTGTCATTAGAATGGAGAAATTAAGGATCAAATTTTAAAAAAAATTGACAAAATATAGGTCAGATTGCCTTGATTTTTTTCAGTACTAGTTAAGAAAGTACTGATGCGTACACAATACAAAACGACTTACTAAATAGATGAAAGCATTTTTTTTCTGAACAGTATGTTAACACATCACAATCCCAAGACATTACGAGAAGGTTTAGAGTCTGTACACAGTCTATACATCAGTATCTGGTGTGTCCACCGCAAATGTCAATAACAGCAGCGCAGCGTCTGTACATGAAGTGGACCAGACAAATGATGAACGCCATTGGCGTCTGGGACTACATTCTCAGAAAAGCCTGGCGCAATCCATCGACTGTGTTTGGTCTCGGTAGTCCGAACTAAGGGCTCGCCAGTTCATAACGTTGACACCGTTCTGCTGTAGAAAGTCCCGAGTAACTTGGGCGTTGTCATGCTGGAAAACGTTGTTTCGATGACCTGCGAAATGTGGTATGACGTGGGGTCTGAGAGCTTGATCGATGTAACGCACTGTAGTGATGCCGCCTCCTCTCCCTGGACCAAGATTTCGGAACACCACAGACCCCACTCTCTGGTTCAGGCCGATTCAATCCCAAACCATTATACTTGAACCTCCCCATGAGTCTCGGTCGGAATAACGCTGGCCACGTCGACGCCATATTCTGGTTCTGCCATCTGCAGTTGATACGCAATACCGGCTCTCATCTGTGAAAAGAACAGTTCACCATTACCTGTATCGCCAGTTCTGGTGTTGGTGGGCAAACTGTAGACGTTCACGTCGATGGCGAGGAGTGAGGATCGGTTCACGGTAAGATTTACGGCAATGGGTGTTCTCTCTGGTTGATACGTCGGCGCGTTGTATCGGTACTGATGTGTCTCCCGCTGTCTGCCGTGCTGTCTCAGATGCCTGTGTGAAGAAATTCTGCACGTGATGTCGCACATTATGGCGGTCTTGTCGCCTTGTGGTAACTCTTGGTCTACCAGTTGCTGAAGCCTGTAGATGGTTCAAACATTGACCTGGAAGTGATTGCCAACGGCTTGTGCAGTGTGTCCAGCGTCGAGTCTTCCAAGCGCCTGGTTCCTCTGAGCTGTCGTGAGTCGTGGCATGCTACTGACGTTGTAGTGTGAATGATTCAACCAGGTATGGGGGTGCATTTTATAGGACTGGTCCCGGTGAACAGCACGTGCAAGCATGAGTTACATGAAAATCCTGGAGAACACATTCCAGACGTCAGGTCTGTGCACAGAAACACGAGTTAGATGTCTCTATTTAACAACACAAACTGGTGTTGAAACAACACAAACTTGTGTTGAAACAACACAAACTTGAAATTTCTGAAACTTGTGTTAAAACTTGTGTGGTTTAAAACAAACTTGTGTATAACCATCAACAAAAACTTGTGTTGTATTTTCCCCCAATTTTTATCCAGTATAGCAACCTTTCCCATTGAGCTCCCCTTCTTTTGCTCTGTTTAACATGTAAAGTTTGATAAATGAAGTAACAATAATTATTTTTGTTAAATTAATATTTATTCATAAAATGATAGGAAAAAGTAAATTAATACTGTTGGGGGGGGGGGGCACAGTGAGTATGAGGCCTTGGTCGAGAAATTTCAACTGGATTTCCCAGTATAGTTCCCCCATGTAAGTAGTGTAGGACATGGCATAGGGACAATATATAGTCGTTCGGATAGGACAATAAACCTAGGTCTCATATACACATTGCCATGCATTTTAAAGAGAGAGCGAGAAATGGGGTTTAGTGTCCACTCGACACAAGCTGGGTCAATTGGGTACAAGCCCGGATCAAAACCACCCCCACTGCGTTCACATTAAAGAACCCGTGACAATTGAATTATTTGACTCAATGACAGACCTTCTGATCCAATGTTACTCCTCGGTTTTATGGAAAATACGACTAACGAATTGGTAAATAGCGTTCGTAACTACGAAAACTGGATCGGAAGTCGTGATTTCTACTGGAGAACTGGGGTAGCTAAAATTATATCGAGTTCACGACATATGACGTAACAAGATGGCAGCCAAAATTACAAAGTTGGAAGTTTTGAACGGTAAATTACTATTTTTGTAGTTATATACTATTCAAAAAAAGTAGGGGATATTTGATTTTGGGGGCATAATACTAAAATATGCAAATGACTACGAAAAAAGTCACTATAGAACCTAACAGAAGAAACATTTCCAGTTACATGTGACGCCCAAACGCACCAATAGCTACCGCATGGAATGCAGGTGATGCTTGGGATCATCATGGGGGTCCAACCCAAGATTTGCACGACTCTGACTTTGAATGTTACAGTCATTGTGGCATTGAATTCCAGGGTGGAAACATCAGTTTAATTGTTTTAGTGACCAGAAAACAAATTTTGATATGCGTCGGCTTACCCAAAATGAAAGGTTACGTGCCCTTGGCATGCTACAGATCGGCACAACACAGGCGGTTGTGGCGCGGACGATGAATGTTTCTCAGTCTGTCATAAGCAGGCTATGGTCCAGATACCGTGATACACAATCTGTTCAGGACAGACCACGCTCAGGTCGACCAAGGGCGACAACTCAAGCCCAGGATCGATTTATCCGTACCTTGGCCTTGAGAAATCGTGTCATCACAGCAAATCAGATCAGCGCTCGTCTTCAAACAGACACTGGTGTGAGAGTGAGTGGCCAGACGATTCGGAATCGACTGCATAGGGGTCACCTTCGCGCCCGACGTCCTCGCGTGATCCCTTGTTTGAGAGATCATCACATTCAGGCAAGACGTCGTTGGTGTAGGGATCGTCAACACTGGGATAATCGACGCTGGAGCAATGTGATGTTTTCAGATGAGTCAAGGTTCACTGTTGATTTTTTGGACAGACGTAGAAGGGTGTGGCGTCGTCGAAACGAGCGCTTCCAAGACGTTAACGTCATCAGACATGATCGATTTGGGGGTGGTTCTGTTATGGTGTGGGGAGGCATCACTGTTGCTGGAAGAACGGCTTTACATGTTGTTGCAGGGCGTGTTACAGACCAGTACTACCGGGACAACATCTTGGAAGTCCATGTTGTGCCGTTCGCACGACGTCATGGCCGCCGTTTCATCTTCCAGGATGACAACGCAAGATGTCACAGGGCCAGGATCGTTACAGGTTACCTCCAACAACAGAACATCACCACATTACCTTGGCCAGCACTGAGTCCCGACCTCTCCCCCATCGAGCATGTCTGGGACATGCTTGGACAGAGGTTACGTCAACGTCAACAACGTCCTGCCAATGTCCAAGAACTTGCTGCTGCGTTGCAACAGGAATGGGACAATCTGGACCAAAATGACCATAGACGTCTCATTAGGAGTATGCCACGTCGGATCAATGCGTGTTTGGCAAACAGAGGAGGATTTACCCGTCACTGACTTGGTTGTGATGCTGTGGTAACTTTGCTGTTTGACCCCGGGTATCATTTTACCCTTATAATGGTCAGTCTGTGCCTTACTTAGTCTAACGATCATTTGGAATAAATCGATGAATGTGAACTTCATTTCATTTTGTCATTTCTTTCTTCGTCAGTTTCATTAGGTGACTTTAATAACACTTAAAAATCAAATATCCCCTATAATATATGTTTGTTGTGGATGTGCATATCGATCTGGATACGTGATTTATAGAATTTTACATATCGGGATAAATTTTCTGAACAACGATAAGAAATACATTAAACAGAAAACGAGAAAAATACCCGGCTTTCCATTTTGTACTAACTTGCTGTTGTACCGTACGGCAGTTCAGGTTTTAGGACGGTACGGTCTATATCAACAGTTTCAGTAACTGTGGTTTAACGCCCAATCGGCACAAACTAGGTCTTTTCGGGATTAACGTACTACGTTTCTTTGAAATTTAAAATGTCTACATACCGTAGATATTACCAGTAGGTATATGCTAAGCTAATTGACCGTGCCGCTAATCGACAATAGACTTTATCTAATTTTTCACGGCTTAATGTACGACAAATTGTTCTTAAATTGATTATTTAACATTTAATTAAAACAACTAAACCAAAATAGACTAACGGAATATGTAGATTTTTTCTAGCTTGAATTTAATTGGATTTAAAAGAGGCCCATCAAAAGATTGACCAATATTTAAGGGTTATACTGGCTTGTTTATGTCGTTTGCATTAGATGCCGGACGATAATAAATTTTCAATTTATCATATCTTTGTAAATACTGAACCGAACTGAAACGTCTTTGGACTGATATTCCTTTTAGCGATTTAAATTTTACAAATGTTGGTTAAAGGTTTTAAGAATCCTTGATTGAAGAGATAATGACAGCCATGTTGATTTTCCCACTTGTATGACAGCCATGTTGATTTTCCCGCTTGTGCACACGAACACGACAAGTGTGGTATTTACTATTTCCTAGTGGGAAACACGATATTTCCAAGCGGTAACGAATACAGCTATAAACCTATTTGATCTCATAAGCAATGTAAGGGTTTTTTTTGTAAATCTGTAATATTTGATCTACATTTTGTTTTCAGAAATGCCTATTAGATACTTTATGATTTCCGACCAAATTCTACCGTCTATGTTATACACAAATTTCTGGAGAGAATTAAAATATAATTGTGTTCGGATATATTTAACATTAAACACAAAACAAAATGAAAAAAAATGGGTCAAATGCATTCTTTAACAGAATTAAATTGATGGTGTAATATTCAAAAGGTATGGCTGGCTTCTCTCATTGTTATCATACATCATATACTCTTCCAAGAAAAATAAGGAATGAATTCCATCATTTTATTACTTATGTAGGGGTTGTCAATATATAACACAATTTTATTAGTATTGGAAAAGCATCAACCAACCAAATTGCTTATCTCTGCTTACCCTCAACAGAAAATGCTCATCTTTGAACTCCATCAAGGTATTGACCTAAAAAAAACACCTACACCAAGTTTGAACATTCTAGCTCAATTAGACAGACAGACAGACGAACTAGATTACCAAGTTTATAGAGCCAGTTCCTGTATGGTACTTACATTTTGTCGATTATCAAGGTCTGCGAGAAAAAGTTTCCACGAGAATATCTATTTCCAACTGTATGGATCTGTCCAATGTGGTTAACTGAAAAAAAATCATACCATGTATTAGTTGACTTAAATTGACTAGACAGTTAAAAAATGAAAGTGTTAATTTAATTAAATTGTAGGCCTATGTGTGATGTGTTGGTTTGCTTTGTCAAAGATGAGATGAAAAAATGAAATGAAATGGGGGTTTAACGTCCTGCATCTCTGCTCCAAATTTGCTAATGAAGATGGATATATGTCATACAGTGTGCTTTAAGGGAAGTTTTGCCCGGTGCCGTGGCGCTAAGGCCTACTCTTATATAGAATTCCAACTGCCAGGAGGTCTTTTACGTGCACAGCAATGTGTACATGGAACCTTAGTTTTTTGTTGAATTCAAACAACTGGACATATGTCGTCCTGCACTACTGACAGGAAGATACCATGTCGGAAAATTCCAGTGAAGTTTCTCGGCCAAGATCGGGAGCAAACCCACCATCATCGTGCACATACATGTCACATCAGCTCAATCCAGATATATTATGCCAATGATGAGATTCTAAAATACCATAATCCTTTCTATTAGAATTGAACACTTACCCCTCCAAAACACCGAGCAGAAATCATATGTGCTCTAATTATCATTTCATCTCTTACTTCTTCCATTTTTTGTGTTTTTTGACTTATTTTATTATACACATGCATGATCTTTTCCTGGGTGATTTGCTATGTCATCTAATATTGGAGCTGAAAAAAATAAATACATGACATGTAATTAATTGCTAATAATATACTAACTGTGTGATAGGAAATTTAAACTAAAATATCTATCAAAAGTTTGTTTCAAACAAATCCTCTAAAAACATTTGAATCCTGAGGAACTACCTAAGCCGTAAAAATCCATTTTATCAACCCTTGTTTGACATGTGACTGGACTGTCACAGTAATTAGAAGAGAGACATTGTGGCTGAGTGAGTAAGGCGCTGGCTCGCTAGCCAGTGTCAACCGAGAAAATTCATTTAGACTTTCTGGCGTGGTTTCCCCTTGTCAGAGGTGCAGGGTGGAGGGCCTGACAAGGACAGCTGCCTAGTTGTTTCGAGGGAACAAAAAAGCGAGATCCTGTGTACACATTGGCTTGCACGTAAATGTAAATTGTAATCGATCCCTTGGTAGTTAGAATTCGTAGGCTGTATAGCACCCCTGTAACAGTTCGACCGCCAATTTGTGATACCCTGAATTTAAATTTTTGTTCTGTCCATGCCCAATTTTGGTTTAAGGGAATCCAGTTTTTTTCTAGTGATATTTAAGTCTGTACTTTTCTTCATATGCAAATATGTGACTTGGAAAAGGGTCGCCTATCCAGTCTCGTGGGTTTTCATTCAAATGAAATTGAACCTTAAATGTTAGTCCCGAAATTACCTAGCACCAGTAATAGATATATTACCTATCCAACAAACACCAACAACAAATCCAGGTTTATGCAGAATTAATATAACACAACACACAAAGATGGTAATAATAGAATGAGAATCCTCTGAAAGAGGGTGGAAACGGAACCGTCGGACTTGATTCTAGGAGTACGACATTTTAAAATTAGCATGGACCTACTTGATTCGACCAATTTAATACATGTATGGCATAGTTTGTGTCAAGTGAACTTTAAACCCGCTTTCTCACTCTATTATTGGATATAACTACCTCGTATGCAGTGATACAAGGCCATTACCAATTATCCATGTTCTTGACGCGGAGAAATAAAATAATAAAAGTCATGTTTTTATTATTCAATTGGATAAATACAATTCTCGGTGATATGATTTGAATAAATACAGCATATCATGAGTATAATTGATTTGAAGTTTAAATTATTATTTCTCGTACTTTGACAATAGACGACTGGGCATTTACAAAGGGAGCAGGTCGTTTCATCCAACTACCGGTTCATCTTGGGCTGTTTCATCCGGGCTGTTTCATCCCAAATTTATACGGGTCCTTTCATCCCTCTTATATCGGGTCCTTTCATCCCACAAATTTAAAAACCGACATTACATGAATTTTTAATATTTTATTTATACATTAATACCAATAACAATAATATGGCGATGCAATTTTATCATGAATAGTGTCCAACCCCTTCTTTTGCATAGGATTTAGCTGATTTTCCGAATACTTTATTTATACAATATTTCAATGCAATTTTATTGGCCTATTTTCCGATTCCACACCAATTCTCGACACCAATTTCACTAAAATTACATCGCTTACAATCGAGAGATGCTCATAGCAAAACATTCAACTTGTAATACATTGTATAGTCATTTTTATTCAAGTTGGTTTCACTATAACAGGATTGCCAGTGATATTACAAATCAAAGAATAAAACTGCACGTAGCCACTATTTCGACACGTGTTATGTTTAGATGTTCAGACTACCTGGCGCCTCAAATAACCCAACGTTAAAAGAAAGCATGCAGTGTCCACCTTACAACAGGTTCCATTGATTTACGATTTATTTTATAATTTATCACACAGTTTAGACCACAATGTGTTACGATTCGCATTTTAGTATTCTAAATTGATTCTTATTCGGAATTCATATATTTGGAATTGTTTAGTCGGGTAGACTCATCACCGGAATTCATTTACAAATACCGGAATTCATTTACAATCACCGGAATTCACTTCGAAAATCCCCGATTCCTCCCATAAAACCAATTTATTTTAAATGTATAATACATTCCGGTGATTAGTCGGGCCCTTGTTTAGTTTCATTTTGTGTACGGAAATTGAATAAACGATCAGTTTTAAAATTAATTATGGTTTCGAAATAATATCAACCTAATTTGTCTTATTTAAAAGGGGCTCCTGCGCAATTTAGTTGATCATTGGGTAATACGTAGCGTCCATGATGTATTTTGGCGAGTGATTAAGCTGTCAATAATAATAATAATAATAATACTTTATTCAGTGATACAAGGTCATAGACCCATAGTACACAGAATATAACATACATATATATATATATATGTCTATAATAAATATTATTATTCTGTTATTGAGTATATACATGTATATATCAATAGGTAATAACAAGATGGGGTGCCATTGGAGTTAATAACGAATAACAACTATACCTGTCTAGAACACAACGCCTCCTCTATATACAGTGCTATAGATATCAATAATGATCTATCTCTAACAGTGCATAACTTATATAGAAGATTTACATCATAATAGTCTCTAATGTAGTCTGGTGGAAGGTATTTAACTCTTAAATCGGTCAGATTGTTACAAGTAAACATAAAATGGTATAAGTTTTCATTCCCTTCATTACATAAAGGACATATTTGGTTCTTAAGAATACCTCTTTTAAATACATTTGCTGAGAGTGGTAACAGGTTTAAGCGTAATCGTGTGATATTACGCCTCAGCTTTATTCCCACATTACAAGATAAATAGTGCTCTTGTCTAAGCTCAAGTTTAAAATTACTGTATTCAGTAAGACTATCATGTGATATTAACTTAGCTGACCAATCTTGAATATCAATATCCTTAAGCCTTAATTTCACTGATTGTATAAATTTTCTTACATTACCAATACTTTCAGAGTAGAATATAAAACTAAAACCAAGTGAGAATAACATCATTCTCAAATGAGTAACCCATGTTTCCCGGCCCAAATTAAAATCTAGATTTTTTAACATTAGATACACCTGTTTTGGATAACGGTCTATATTCATATTGATTAAAGTGCACCAATATTTTATACAAGACAGTATATAATAAACACTGAGGCTATGTCGTCCACATTCTCCTACTGCTCCAGCACTGGTGGAAGATTTATGTATACCTAACACAAACTTACAAAAGTTCGTATGAACACGTTCTATATCAGGTCTGTACTGAAATCCCCAAAGCTGTGAACCGTACAGTAGAACCGACTTGATTATAGCATCAAATATTTTAAAGGATACCTTCGGATGAGGGTGACCTGTTTTTGCAATGAAAGACTTAATAGGAATAAGAGCTTTTTCGGCTTTAAGTGACAAGTTCAGAAGACATTTACCCCAGTGCAACCTGGAAGAAAACAAGAGACCTAAGTAACTGTAATATGTGACACAATCAACCTTTGTCCCTTTAAAGTACCACTTTTCACTTTTCTTTATTATGCCCCCATTTCGGAAAACAATAATTTTTGTTTTATCAATATTTACAGACAGTTCAGAGTACTCACAAAAATTTTCTAAGACATTGATTTTCTTTTGATGGTCACCAATTGTGTCAGCCACAAGACTGAGGTCGTCTGCATATAAAAGTGCTAGAATATCATTCACGTCACTAAAAGTGAATATTCCTCGTACATTACTTTTCTCAAGCAATTCTAATAACTGATTTATATAGAAGCAGAATAGGATTGGGCTTAAAACACACCCCTGCCTGACACCAGTATGACAGTCAAAAGAAGGTGTGGTTTCACTGCCTAACTTGACAGATGAGGTCACTGATTTATACATATTGCATAGCGCTTTATGCATATTACCTCGAATGTCCTTCTTAAGCTGTCAATATGTAATTATAGAATACCTTTTGATAAAGAAGATAAATGATGTTAGACATCATAAACTAACAAACAATACGAATATACTTTGTCTTTACTACAAAAACATCGGTGAACTGACCTAAAATCATAACGTCAATTAACAAACAATACGAATATACAGCAGTGCAAACTAATCTCGGTCGTGGTCGGTTATCAACAAAAATCGACGAGTAAATCAATAAGTAATTAAGTGTTTAACAGTTTATTTAACAATAAGTACAACTCGGTTAATTAACTGCTATTCTAATAACAAGGGGTTGAAACAGCCCGGCGTGAAACAGCCCGTTACAAAAATAGGTTGGGATGAAACAGCTCGGGATGAACTGACCCGCATCCTTTACAAATGCTAATTACGTACTCTTCATAAAGAAAATACATGAATAATAATCACCTTGTTTTTATTTAAAGCAATTAGACTGCACTATCGCTGCATTATATTGCTAAAATCTACTGCAATCTGAAAAATGGATAACAATCAGTTACATGTAGGTCAAATCCGTTTTCAAAATGGCGTCCAGTGAACAACAGGGCGCAAAACAATCGTTGCAATTCAGGACTGGCTAGAGTCGATAGTGCATCCCAATAATGATTATTTGAATAATTAATTACATAGAAAATGAATTATGAACATTAGGATATGATAGAATATTGAATTAGCCTGTTTGATCTCCAGTTTGCCCGACAAAACCATAGTCCTTCGGCAAATAAAAAATTAGTGTATGGTTGTTTAGGGTTTTAAATTTTCATTACAAATAGGCAACATTGGATTAAAAAATATAACAAACCTCATATTCTTGTTTTCTCTGCATACTTTGTTGAAAAAATATCTCTGTTGGGGTTGACTAACCGAAACGAAAAATATTAATTCTAAATTTTCATTACAAATAGGCAACATTGGATTAAAAAATATAACAAACCGCATATTCTTGTTTTCTCTGCATACTTTGTTGAAAAAATATCTCTGTTGGGGTTGGCTAACAATGCCGCTCGACTATGTAATTAATCGATACACCACATCGCTTAAGAACACGGTTGACTTATCAGCTCGATTCCACGGTGAAATCGCCAAATCCTGTCATAAATATTTCTAACTTTTTTTTTATAGAATAATTTATTTTGATTGGTTCTTTTACAGGTAAGCAATAAATTTGCAAGTTCGATTAATAAACCAATAGAATTAAATAAAAAGATTTTCCACGCCCATTCTGACATTTTCTAAAACCAAAATATCAGACTATTGTTTTAGTTTTCACATATTCCGAGAATTGTCTTTGATGTATCAAGTTTATTGGGCCAATATTATCAACCTCTAATAAGTGCAGACATTGTAATGACCCAACTGTGTCTGTGTATTGTCTGGGACAAGATTTGAAAATAAACACAGGATATAATCAGAATAATCTAATTAACATTGCGGACACCCATTATTGCGATATCTACTTAATGTGTGTGATAATCAATATAAGGTTTTAGACAAATACAAATATTTTATAAATCGACACAAGTTTGTGTTAATACAATGCAAAACAACACATAACTTGTGTAGATTAGTTTTAACACAAGTACTTGTGTTGAAATCCAACACAAGTGTTTTTTCAGTGCCTTCAATTCTGTGTATGGGAACGAGCCTTGGCAAGTTTTATGCAATGCGTCTATTTAGAGCAACATACAAACCTGACGTTTCTTTTGTTGCTTAGTATTATGTAGAGTTGGATTAAGGCATTGTATTTGTAGGACCTCTCAAGATTAAGTGAAACGTTATTTCATACGTGAATGTTGACAATATTACACCAGGGCTTACAAATCTTAATCCTGCTCTGCCATTTGCAGTATTTTACGAATCTTTCTCGTTTAAAAAACATAGGTGAAATTCACGTAGCCCTACACAAATGTCAGTCTAAAAACATTTTAAAAAGTTACATCATGTGAATCACCAACCAATGCCAGTTGCAATTCTATTCATTTCAACTCGAATTTCTCTCCATAATGTGGAATAGTGATTGTCGGTAAAGCAGGATGCTTAAGAGTTTTCGAATAGGTTAATGAAAACATTCGACTTGTTTATGGGAACATTAATAAAGAGTTTGACATTGACATGTACAAGAAAATAATTGAACTAAAACAGTGGTGTCTCACTTCAGTCAGCAATGAAATCTGCATTATCCCATTGTCAATACGCAATCGAATCTAGATTTCGTCACAATCTTACGTAAATTTGGAGACTGTTTCCAACGATTGATCAATTAAATATTTTTTAGAATGTATTTATTTTCGAACTTTTGATCAGTTCACCCTGATTTGAAAGAAACACATCCATTACCGTTTCTTGCGAAGGGTTGAAAGTAGTGACGAGTATTAAATCAGATTTATTACTTTCATTTTTTTGGCTTTTATTTCTTAAGTCTTTATTGTCCCTTTTTAAAGCTTTATTGAAACCGTTAGTAATCAAATTTAAAGAATAATTTTGTCTTATTGAGAAATTTCTTAATTCATGAAGTCTGTAGTATTTAACTTTATTATTAATTACTATAGTACATACTCTTATAGTCAATCCATAGCCATATTGTATGGAATATTCCGTTTTATAATGTGATGGGTGACATGAGTAAAAATTAAGATATTGGTGTTTTTTTTTTTTTAAAATATAGGTCGGTTTCAATTTTGCCATCTATCGAAATTGCTACTGTTACATCTTTGCTCTTTTTGATTGTAAATTGAATACTATCGTTTACTGAATTGAGTAAACAATGTAAATCGGTTAAAACAGAATGAGTTTAGTTTAATATTATGAAACAATCATCTAAGAAATGAAATGTGGTTTAACCTCCTGCTGTTCTGCTCCTAAACTGGGCTAATGAAGACGGGCATACGCCATACAGTGTGCTATGAGGGAAATTTTGCCCGGGCAGCGGCGCTACGACCTACTCTTATATCGAATTCCAACTGCCAAGGGATCTTTTACGTGCACGCCAATCATCTAAGAACCTCTTCCAGTTTATCTCTATGTATCGTTTTAGTTCATTACTAAATTGCTCTCCTATTCTATCATACCATAATTCATCAATGTATCCTAAAACCAAAGTAGAATATATCGGGCCAACATTTGTACCCATAGCCACACCTTTGATTTGTTTGAAGTATTGGTCATCAAAATAAAAAGTATTATTTTGAAGTACTACTTCTAATGCCCGTAATAGAAATTTCTTTGTAAAATTTTTCTCTATTAAATCGGAATGCTTATCAATCCAATATTCAACGACCGACAGTCCTAAATTTACTTCTATAATGGCTGTATAGATTAACCACACCATAACTTATAAGAATGCTTTCGTTTGGTTCGGTTACAGCGTTTTGAATAATTTTACTCTTATGAACCTTAGGCAAACCATAATAGTTCTCTCCTTCAGGTTCAACATTAGTGAGGTAATCGCCGCGACAATTTTTTTTTATTTTTAAGTTATATATTTTTTTTAAAAGGTATAAAATTAAAGCCTTAAAATAGATGGTATCTATAAACAGTCCTACCTTGTTAAAGCATAATCCTATTAATCCTAAAATTCACTATTGCCAGTTGAGAAATTGGCAAAATTATCATTCTCAACTTCAAATCCAAATGTTTGAAGATAGCTATTCCATGGGGAGGGGGGTAGAAAAACAAGGGAGGTAATTGTGTTATTATTTCCGGAGTGAATGACTTTTGAGTGTGAGAATAATACCTATGATCGTATAATAGTGAGTTGACAACCTATTGAGCAAAAGACATAGAAATAATTATGTTTTTACTTTCTTAGAAAATATGAAATTCTCGCTTTAAAACCCCAGAATATTCATCTATAAATTGTATTATTCTACCCTTGATCCTACGTTCTTGATATTCAGTAGTGGGTTTATAATAGTTCAAGTCATTTAACAAGTCTTGAATTTTTGACCTATTATTATTATTATTGCCCCACCCTTATCGGCTTCTTTTATAATTATATCAGAATTAGATCTTATGTTATTAAGACTCTGACGCTCACCATAGGAAATATTGGAACGAACTATTTTTGACTTGATTGGATGGGTTAGGATGTTTTTTTGAGGAATTTATCCAAGTATGGGTCTCTTCCTGTATTGGGTATAAAATCCGGTTTGTTTTTCACAATGCTGACTGATTCGGATTTACATAATTCATTGGATTCATCGTCATCATGCAAAAAATTTGAAAAATACTCTGAACGTTTTAAATCTCGACAAAATACAGATAGTTCAGATTTTAATTGGACTTTGTTTTCCTTTGGTGTTGGTGTAAATTTATGATCTGAAAGTACTAAAATGATACACACCAATAACTTAATTTTTACACATGTCACCCATCACATATAAAACGTAATATTCCCTACAATATGGCTTTAAGAGTGTGTACTATAGTATCTAATAATAAAGTTCAATAATCGAGACTTCATGAATTAAGAACTTTCTTAATAAGACAAAATTATCCTTTAAATTTGATTATTAACGGTTTCAATAAAGCTTTAAAAAGGGACAATAAAACTTAAGAAATAAAAGCCAAAAGAAAGAAAGTAATAAATCTGATTTAATACTAGTCACTACTTTCAATCCTTCGCAAGAAAGGGGAATGGGTGTGATCAGAAGTTCGAAAATGAAATACATTCTGAAAAATAGTAAATTGATAAATAGTAGGAAGCAGTCTCCAAAATTACATAGGATTCTGACGAAATCCAGATTTGATTCGGATATTTCAAAAGTTTCAGTATAAAAGTGATGTCATTTATGCTCATGCGTTCGTATTCAATTGAGGGCGATTTAATCCAGATTACTACAGATACAAAATTTTATGTGAAGTCAAATATGAATTGTAAATCCAATTATGTGATATATACTATTCAAAAAAAGTAGGGGATATTTGATTTTGGGGGCATAATACTAAAATATGCAAATGACTACGAAAAAAGTCACTATAGAACCTAACAGAAGAAACATTTCCAGTTACATGTGACGCCCAAACGCACCAATAGCTACCGCATGGAATGCAGGTGATGCTTGGGATCATCATGGGGGTCCAACCCAAGATTTGCACGACTCTGACTTTGAATGTTACAGTCATTGTGGCATTGAATTCCAGGGTGGAAACATCAGTTTAATTGTTTTAGTGACCAGAAAACAAATTTTGATATGCGTCGGCTTACCCAAAATGAAAGGTTACGTGCCCTTGGCATGCTACAGATCGGCACAACACAGGCGGTTGTGGCGCGGACGATGAATGTTTCTCAGTCTGTCATAAGCAGGCTATGGTCCAGATACCGTGATACACAATCTGTACAGGACAGACCACGCTCCGGTCGACCAAGGGCGACAACTCAAGCCCAGGATCGATTTATCCGTACCTTGGCCTTGAGAAATCGTGTCATCACAGCAAATCAGATCAGCGCTCGTCTTCAAACAGACACTGGTGTGAGAGTGAGTGGCCAGACGATCCGGAATCGACTGCATAGGGGTCACCTTCGCGGACGACGTCCTCGCGTGATCCCTTGTTTGAGAGATCATCACATTCAGACAAGACGTCGTTGGTGTAGGGATCGTCAACACTGGGATAATCGACGCTGGAGCAATGTGATGTTTTCAGATGAGTCAAGGTTCACTGTTGATTTTTTGGACAGACGTAGGAGGGTGTGGCGTCGTCGAAACGAGCGTTTCCAAGACGGTAACGTCATCAGACATGATCGATTTGGGGGTGTTTCTGTTATGGTGTGGGGAGGCATCACTGTTGCTGGAAGAACGGCTTTACATGTTGTTGCAGGGCGTGTTACAGGCCAGTACTACCGGGACAACATGTTGGCAGTCCATGTTGTGCCGTTCGCACGACGTCATGGCCGCCGTTTCATCTTCCAGGATGACAACGCAAGATGTCACAGGGCCAGGATCGTTACAGGTTACCTCCAACAACAGAACATCACCACATTACCTTGGCCAGCACTGAGTCCCGACCTCTCCCCCATCGAGCATGTCTGGGACATGCTTGGACAGAGGTTACGTCAACGTCAACAACGTCCTGCCAATGTCCAAGAACTTGCTGCTGCGTTGCAACAGGAATGGGACAATCTGGACCAAAATGACCATAGACGTCTCATTAGGAGTATGCCACGTCGGATCAATGCTTGTTTGGCAAACAGAGGAGGATTTACCCGTTACTGACTTGGTTGTGATACTGTGGTAACTTTGCTGTTTGACCCCGGGTATCATTTTACCCTTATAATGGTCAGTCTGAGCCTTACTTAGTCTAACGATCATTTGGAATAAATCGATGAATGTGAACTTCATTTCATTTTGTCATTTTCATTAGGTGATTTTAATAACACTTAAAAATCAAATATCCCCTACTTTTTTTGAATAGTATATCTAATAATATGCAATGGTTGCTCTGAAAAATATATTGGGAAAACTGATGACCAACTAAATATTAGAATAAATCTCCATCGTTCTCAAATTTGGCACCCGGAAAACAAATGAATTTTATTTAAAAAATATATGCCCTTCTTAAATCGGAAAATTGGATAACTGAATATTAATAATGTTAGATGTTATATTTTGTTATATTTTACTATCTGTTTCGTAACTACGCTCTGGCGAAACGTCATTGTCTTATATATACTCTTCAAAAAAAGTAGGGGATATTCAGGAACAATACAAAACTGCGGAAATGCACTGTTGTTTTTATTAGAGGTAACCAGTGTATGTTAATAACGGGCCAACAGTTCATATGGACGGCTTATCTGACGGCCCCATTTCACGCGCAAAGAGATACACTGTCAAAAGTGAACATGGAGATTTTTGATTTTTGTCTTCATAATTGCTCCACCAATCCTCAGACATTCAACAATTCGTCGTGGCATGCTCCTAATCAACCGTCCAATCACGATTTGAGGCAATCTGACCCCAGTCCTCTTGCAGTGCCACGGCCAATTCTTGCAGTGTTGTCGGTTGACGTCGACGTCGACGAAGACGTCTCCCGATCATGTCCCAAACATTCTCTGTAGGGGAAAGGTCAGGACTCATGGCTGGCCAATAGACAATATGGTGACGCTGGGGGTAGTCATTCACGACACGAGCGCCGTGGGCACGGACATTATCATCTTAAAAGATGAAACTTCGACCAGCACGTTGAGTAAAGGGCAGAACTATATGTGCCAGGATGTGGTCACGGTAGTACACACCAGTGACCCTTCCTTTAACAATATGCAAGTCCGTTCTGCCAGTCATGGTGATTCCTCCTCACACCATAACAGATCCACGCCCGAATCTGGCATGCTGTCTGACGTTAACGTTAGCATGACGCTCATTTACACGCCTCCAAACGTGAGCACGCCTATCGGTGAAATCCAGAGTAAATCTGGACTCATCAGAGAACATTACACGCGCCCATCGACGATTACCCCAATTTCTACGCTGCCTACACCATTGACACCTGGTTGTCATGTGCTGTCGAGTTAATGGAAGCACAACACACGGTCGTCGCGCATGCAAATGGGCTGCATGTAGCCGATTTCTAATCGTTTGGGGTGCAACTCGAATTCCTGCAACTTGGTACAAGTTTACAGAAAGCTGATTGGCCGCTTGTCCTCGATTTCGCAGGACCTCTGTACGAATGTATCGATCCTGGGCTTGTGTAGGCTCTAGGACGACCTGAACGAGGTCTATCATTAACATTGTGTGTTTGTTGGTACCGGTTCCACAGTCTGCTGATCATAGACTGTGGCACATTAAGCATGTTGGCTACTGTTCGCTGTGTAGAACCCATTTGAAGCATGCCAATAGCATGTAGACGTTCATCATGTTGAAGACGTCTCATTGCAAATTAAACGTAACACACTAAAGCAAAGATACGCTAAACAACAAATCTTATGCAAGAACCGATAGGAAAGCAAACATGGATAGGATAAACCAGCACGCGGCAGTTTTCATCAACCCTTCCTTGAAGTGTCAAATTTGACAATGAACCCCTCCCACGTGTATGGCGCTATTGCGTGTCGCATGTGCAGTTCAGTGGTTCGGTTGGAGCGATAAGTTCTTCATCTGTGACCATACTCTCAAAGCATGTCAGGTGTCCATGTCTATTCATCGTATCACAACCTGCATAGGTATTTTCATTCAATATCCCCTACTTTTTTTGAAGAGCATATATTACATTATATCAATATGGCCTGAAGAGCTTCAAGAGAACCGAAAACGTTAGCCAAAAACATGTGTTTATTTCTTTTTTCAACTTAATTTTATAATATTTCGCTGGGAGAAGTTCAAAGAAATATTTTTTGTGTATATATGTTTCAAGGTTCACTGTTGATTTTTTGGACAGACGTAGGAGGGTGTGGCGTCGTCGAAACGAGCGTTTCCAAGACGGTAACGTCATCAGACATGATCGATTTGGGGGTGTTTCTGTTATGGTGTGGGGAGGCATCACTGTTGCTGGAAGAACGGCTTTACATGTTGTTGCAGGGCGTGTTACAGGCCAGTACTACCGGGACAACATGTTGGCAGTCCATGTTGTGCCGTTCGCACGACGTCATGGCCGCCGTTTCATCTTCCAGGATGACAACGCAAGATGTCACAGGGCCAGGATCGTTACAGGTTACCTCCAACAACAGAACATCACCACATTACCTTGGCCAGCACTGAGTCCCGACCTCTCCCCCATCGAGCATGTCTGGGACATGCTTGGACAGAGGTTACGTCAACGTCAACAACGTCCTGCCAATGTCCAAGAACTTGCTGCTGCGTTGCAACAGGAATGGGACAATCTGGACCAAAATGACCATAGACGTCTCATTAGGAGTATGCCACGTCGGATCAATGCTTGTTTGGCAAACAGAGGAGGATTTACCCGTTACTGACTTGGTTGTGATACTGTGGTAACTTTGCTGTTTGACCCCGGGTATCATTTTACCCTTATAATGGTCAGTCTGAGCCTTACTTAGTCTAACGATCATTTGGAATAAATCGATGAATGTGAACTTCATTTCATTTTGTCATTTTCATTAGGTGATTTTAATAACACTTAAAAATCAAATATCCCCTACTTTTTTTGAATAGTATATCTAATAATATGCAATGGTTGCTCTGAAAAATATATTGGGAAAACTGATGACCAACTAAATATTAGAATAAATCTCCATCGTTCTCAAATTTGGCACCCGGAAAACAAATGAATTTTATTTAAAAAATATATGCCCTTCTTAAATCGGAAAATTGGATAACTGAATATTAATAATGTTAGATGTTATATTTTGTTATATTTTACTATCTGTTTCGTAACTACGCTCTGGCGAAACGTCATTGTCTTATATATACTCTTCAAAAAAAGTAGGGGATATTCAGGAACAATACAAAACTGCGGAAATGCACTGTTGTTTTTATTAGAGGTAACCAGTGTATGTTAATAACGGGCCAACAGTTCATATGGACGGCTTATCTGACGGCCCCATTTCACGCGCAAAGAGATACACTGTCAAAAGTGAACATGGAGATTTTTGATTTTTGTCTTCATAATTGCTCCACCAATCCTCAGACATTCAACAATTCGTCGTGGCATGCTCCTAATCAACCGTCCAATCACGATTTGAGGCAATCTGACCCCAGTCCTCTTGCAGTGCCACGGCCAATTCTTGCAGTGTTGTCGGTTGACGTCGACGTCGACGAAGACGTCTCCCGATCATGTCCCAAACATTCTCTGTAGGGGAAAGGTCAGGACTCATGGCTGGCCAATAGACAATATGGTGACGCTGGGGGTAGTCATTCACGACACGAGCGCCGTGGGCACGGACATTATCATCTTAAAAGATGAAACTTCGACCAGCACGTTGAGTAAAGGGCAGAACTATATGTGCCAGGATGTGGTCACGGTAGTACACACCAGTGACCCTTCCTTTAACAATATGCAAGTCCGTTCTGCCAGTCATGGTGATTCCTCCTCACACCATAACAGATCCACGCCCGAATCTGGCATGCTGTCTGACGTTAACGTTAGCATGACGCTCATTTACACGCCTCCAAACGTGAGCACGCCTATCGGTGAAATCCAGAGTAAATCTGGACTCATCAGAGAACATTACACGCGCCCATCGACGATTACCCCAATTTCTACGCTGCCTACACCATTGACACCTGGTTGTCATGTGCTGTCGAGTTAATGGAAGCACAACACACGGTCGTCGCGCATGCAAATGGGCTGCATGTAGCCGATTTCTAATCGTTTGGGGTGCAACTCGAATTCCTGCAACTTGGTACAAGTTTACAGAAAGCTGATTGGCCGCTTGTCCTCGATTTCGCAGGACCTCTGTACGAATGTATCGATCCTGGGCTTGTGTAGGCTCTAGGACGACCTGAACGAGGTCTATCATTAACATTGTGTGTTTGTTGGTACCGGTTCCACAGTCTGCTGATCATAGACTGTGGCACATTAAGCATGTTGGCTACTGTTCGCTGTGTAGAACCCATTTGAAGCATGCCAATAGCATGTAGACGTTCATCATGTTGAAGACGTCTCATTGCAAATTAAACGTAACACACTAAAGCAAAGATACGCTAAACAACAAATCTTATGCAAGAACCGATAGGAAAGCAAACATGGATAGGATAAACCAGCACGCGGCAGTTTTCATCAACCCTTCCTTGAAGTGTCAAATTTGACAATGAACCCCTCCCACGTGTATGGCGCTATTGCGTGTCGCATGTGCAGTTCAGTGGTTCGGTTGGAGCGATAAGTTCTTCATCTGTGACCATACTCTCAAAGCATGTCAGGTGTCCATGTCTATTCATCGTATCACAACCTGCATAGGTATTTTCATTCAATATCCCCTACTTTTTTTGAAGAGCATATATTACATTATATCAATATGGCCTGAAGAGCTTCAAGAGAACCGAAAACGTTAGCCAAAAACATGTGTTTATTTCTTTTTTCAACTTAATTTTATAATATTTCGCTGGGAGAAGTTCAAAGAAATATTTTTTGTGTATATATGTTTCCTTGTTTCAACTAGCCTGGACATCAGATAGACCGCAGACCACGTTGTTGCACCCTTGCTCTTCAAGTGACTCCGGTTACCTTTTACCTTCCCATACCTTAAAAAAAATCGGCCATCATGAACAACGACCGGCTCTTTTACCCCATGCCTGCTAGTGACAGTTCCATCCAGTGGTATCCCAAAAATACCGTCGATCATCGAGAATGGGAATCCGGGCCACACCATGGCCACATTGGCCGACAAATAAAACGGCATCGATCACCGATGCAACACGATCGGCTTATGCGTTCATTTTTGGCATTCGAGCGAAGTACCTGGCCAAAAGATATGCCGGGAACTTATCGATAAAGGCGTAGAGGGCGAAGAAGCCAAGGGATCGATCGAAATGGGAACGCACATCAAGAGTGAAGACTAAGAGACGGCCAATAATCCCAGGGGCGTCCCGAACATCCTACTTGACGGTCTGTGGAAATGGTTACGCAACCACGAGCCCCTGAAAAACAGGTGACAGGCGATGCGGCAAGGGGTTGAACAAAAATGTCCCTTCGTTTCTTTCAAGAAAGACCACTGGGTATGTCTGAAGACCAACCATCTTGAGGCGTTTTACTACTTTGACATGTTGCCGAAAATCAAACTCCACCTGTGTGGACCCGTCGTGTTGCGTCGACGGGAAACCAACTGTTTGTTTCCCTGCAGTGAATAGCTTTGACCGGCAGGGATAGCCAAAGCCTCGTTCCTTTCTAATTCTACGCCGACCACACCCCAAACTTTAAAATCCAGTTACTTTACAAGAAGCCCAAAACTTTCAATGCAAAGAGATTTTCCCGCCTCTTTGTCCATTAATCCTATTATCGTCCGCCTCTTCATTCTTTTTCTCAGTGCGCAAATCGCTGGTTCGCAACTGGTATTGGCCGAGAAAGTTACTCTGGGTTTTCCGGCGTGGTTGCCCCTTGTCAACACGCTGAAAGGGCTATGCAGCGCCGTAGCATGAGTTGCCAGCGACCAGAGAAACGCAAATATTGCACCCCTTTACGCAACAAAGCGCATTCAACCCCGTCTTCATTAGCCAAGTCGGTGCAAAAAATAGGACGTTAAACCCCATTTCATTTCATTTCAACCCTGAAAGGGCTATTGAGATCCATGCAGTGCCGTAGCGTCGGTTGCTAGCGACCGGGGCAAGCCAAGTATGCACTCCGTTACGCAACAGAGTTAGTTCAAGCATCGTCATTAAATTGGTATAGCAGTTTAAATCAATTATTTTAATGACTAAACAGTCGGTGTGTAATATATTGACATTACACGTGTCATATTGCAAGCGCCCGGGGCAATGCAAGTATTGCACCCTCTTTCCCGCGGACCCGTTAGCACCACCAGCATTGTCATTACATTTAGCAGTGTAAAATTAATCATTTTGATGATTAATCAGACATGTGTCTTACTGCAAGATTAAAGTGTACGTCCGAACGAGACTTTATGAAACTGGTGGGGTTCTGTTGCGTCTCACAATGTTTCTGCTGCCGTTTCTGTGCGTAGTCATTTTCCATGTCGGTAGGGTTGGAAATACTTGGCAACATGATTGTATTAAATGAAATGAAATGAAATGTGATTTAACGTCCTACATGCACTAAGCAGCAAAAGAAACGTCAGGTTGGTATGTTACTTTGAATAGACACATTGCATAAAACTTGCCAAATGTGTTTATTGCATATTTGTGACCACATCTCCAACTTTATCTGAGCAATAAGGCTGCTTCCCAAACACAGAATTGAACCCAGGAAATGTTCTCAAAAACGCAACCTGAGCTGGTAATCTGTTCTCCATGATTTTCATGTAACTCATGCTGCACGTGCTGTTCACCGGGACCAGCCCTATAAAATGCACCCCCATACCTGGTTGAATCATTCACACTACAATTATGCTTCGACCTCCCCATGAGTCTCGTTCCATGACACATTGGTCAGAATAACGCTGGCCACGTCGACGCCATATTCGGGCCCTGCCATGTGCAGTTGATAAGCAATACCAACTCTCATCTGTGAACAGAACAGTTCTCCATTGGCTGTGTCGCCAGTCCTGGTGTTGTTGTGCAAACTGTAGACGTTCACGTCTATGGCGAGAGGTGAGGATCGGTCCACGTTAATGTCTACGGCAATGGATTTTCTCTCTGGTGAGACGTCGGCGCACTTTATCGGTACTGATGGGTCTTCCGTGTGTTCACACTGTCTGACGTGCTCTCTCAGATGCCTGTGTGAAGGAATTCTGAACGTGCTGTTGCACAACATGGCGATCTTGTCGCCCTGTGGTAACCCTTGGTCCACCAGTTCGGGGGTGGGGGGGGGCGACCATCCGTGGTGTTGGTGGTCCGAAAGCGTTGCTGAAGCCTGTTTATGGTCCGAACATTGACCTGGACGTGATTGGCAACGGCTTGGGCAGTGTGTCCAGCGTCGAGTCTTCCAAGCGCCTGTTTCCTCTGAGCTGTCCTCAGTCGTGACATGTTGCTGACGTTGTAGTGTGAATGTTTCAGCCAGGTATGACGATGCATTTTATAGGGGTGGTCCCGGTGAACAGCACGTGCAGCATGAGTTACATAAAAATCATGGAGAACACATTACCATCTCAGAAGTCAGTCTGCGTTTTTGAGAACATTTCCTGGGTTCAATTCTTTGTTTGGGAAGGGGCCTTATTGCTCAGGTAAAGTTGGAGATGTGGTCACAAATATACAATAAAAACATTTGGCAAGTATTATGCAATGCGTCTAGTCAGAGTAACATACCAACCTGGCGTTTTTTTTGCTGCTTAGTATATAAAAAAAAGCTGTTTAAATTTCTTTTAACAATTAACCTTAAAAAGAACTGCAAATAAAATAGATATGTACACAATATCCCTACCCAATGCCCACGAAACATACATTTTAATTATATATAAATTTAATAACAACCAAACCAAGCTGTAAAGACATTAATTATGCACTAAATTGAAATACTTTTAAGAATAGATTTATACAGAGAAGATAGCAAAAGAAATATTCCCTTTAAAAGATTATGAATTAAAAAAAGATTCTACAGTACATAAAAGAGAACTAATAGATAAGGCACAAGACAAATAATTATAGATAGATAAAGTAAAAAGCATAAAAATCAAAGAAAATAGAGAATATTAAAAATTTATATAAAACAGGCATATAACATTTGAAATGTTCACCAAATGTTTAAAAATAAAGGTTGATTTCAGCATACAATAATACTTCCGGGCATCTTACTAGCACACATACTTCATTCCAGGTCAGCGCTTGAATTGTTTTATAATTATCGACTGTAAAACTTATATTAATTATTGATAATTCCTCTTTAATATGTCAAGTTTTCAGTCAAATTCTTAGTGTTTAGGATTACACTGCAGTCTATATAATATTTAGAGAGGGTGTGTTATTTGACATTAAAAACAGAAAAAAGGGGCAGTGGTGACAAATAACCTTTGGTTTGCCATAATAAGACCTATAAAAGAATTTGATAGCTTTATATTCAGAATGTAGAGTTGATTTTTTTCTTTGGTATTAATATTTACTAAATACATGTACTTCTCTGAGGATGTTCCAGTCTCTGCAAAACATAAGTGATGATCATAAATACACTTTTAGACAAATTGGGTTTCGATTTGGTTTTTACTTGGTATACGAGTCATGGGTACAGAGTTATTTAGATGGCAGAATAAAAATAAAATAACTTACTAAGTCTAGGGAGGGAAATGAAAAGAGCATAATTTAACAATAGATATTATTTTGAGACTCACATGTATGGCTACATGTGAATGCAAGGAAAGTATTTTAGCCAGGAAGCATTATTGCTTACTCCTTTCAAACTCAAATTGCTGTGGAATCTGCTACATGCATCACCAATTTGCACATTGAACCAAATGACCACTCTGGTGGCATTATATCAGCCTAGAACCACACAAGCAATTATCCAAATAGCTATGCTTATTTAAGTTTACATTTGTTTCTGATAATTAGACACCCGCTTCTCTGTGAGCATGTGTATAAATGTGTTTTGTACAGTCTGTACTCAGTAACATATGAGAACCATATTAAACCTATTAAGTTTAATATAGGTATTAAAAAAGTCTTACCTTTTATTATTATTTCTGCTCAACACTCTCTGTGCCTTATAGTTAGTTGGCAGTGATACAAGGCAATTACCAATTTTCCATGTTCTTGGCCTGAAGAAATAAATAATAAAAGTCAAGTTTTTATTATTATGCAATTGGATCAATACAATTCTCGTGGTATGATTTGAATAAATACAACATATCATGAGTGTAACTGATTTGAAGTTTGAATTATTATTTCTCTAACACAATTGACATTTACAAATAGCTACTCTTCATAAAGAAAATACATGAATTATATATTTTATTATCATTTCTGCTCAAGACTCTCTGTACCTTATAGTTGGCAGTGATACAAGGCAATTACCAATTTTACATGTTCCTGGCCTGAAGAAATAAAATAATAAAAGTCAAGATTTTATTATTATGCAATTGGATAAATTCAATTCTCGGTGATATGGTGTGAATGAATACACCATATCATGAATATAACTGAATTGAAGTTTGAATTATTATTTCTCTAAG
The DNA here is from genome assembly GCF_932274485.2 of Patella vulgata. NCBI lineage: Eukaryota > Metazoa > Mollusca > Gastropoda > Patellidae > Patella > Patella vulgata. The sequence goes on from NC_065882.2 coordinate 34,504,930, forward strand.
ACAACTGGGAATTTACAAATTGAAATAGGTACTCTTCATAAAGAAAATACATGAATAACTTTTCCAATTCACCTGGATTTTATTGTAGGTCTTTGTACGTATTCAGATTTCCTTTTAAAGCAATTAGACTGCTATATCGCTGGATTGTATTGCTAAAATCTACAGCAATCTGAAAAAAAGAACACAATCAGTTGTTACCAGCCATCTACATATATGTAGGTCATGTCTATTTTCTCAAAATGGCGCCCAGAAAAAAAAAAAACAGGACTCACCGGTGTCGAATGTGTATACTAAGAATGATTATTTGAATAATTAATCAGACAGAAACACAATTATGCTCATGCGGATATGATATAATATTGAATTAGCCTACCTTAAATACCTTGAAATATACTGTTTGGTCAGTTTGCCCGCCCAACATATTACTATTAGCCACACGTCCTTCGGTCAATTAAAATGTGCGTATATTTGTTTTGACCGAAAAGAAAAATTTGCGTTAAAAATACATTGTCCTTAGAAGTAGATTTCACAAATTAAAAACACTTATATGGATATACTACTTCTGAATTACTGATTAACATAATGATATTTAATTTAATAAATACATTGTATTAAAAAAAATACAAAAATCACTGATATTCTTGTTTTCTTAATACTTTTTTCACGATAATATCACTTTTTGAGTTGGTTCTAATACCGGACTATGTAATTAATTGATACTAATCCAGGAAGGATGTTGTTGTTGTTTATTAAAGAGTTAGCGTCCAATACATGAAATTTGATATTAGGAAATATGATAATTACATTATTTACACTTAATGTTTGAGAATTGGTAGAAACAAAAAATATAAACTTCCGTGTATATCAAAAGTCACCTTAAAATTGGTAAAAACACAAAATAAAAAGTTTTGTGTAACAAAAACTCAATTTAAAGCACACTTATAAAATCACTGTCGCGAGACAAGAGGGCGGGTCATCTTCTCTCTTTGTCATAATAATAATAGGTTAAAACAGGAGGTCCAGCTGACTGATGTTTGGCGTCATCAGTGCGGACAGAAAAAAAACTCGTGGGGAAAAAGATTCCGCTTGCGTTATGTGGAAAAGCGAAGTGCTCGCAGTAAAAACTTCACAGCTGGACCAGTGGATTCTTTACATAATAAAAACTGTTCGTCCAATAAGTTCCATATGGCTAAAAGTTAGTTAAAAGTACTTTAATACGGTTCACAGCGTCAGCGATTAAAAGTTAATGGCATTTCATTAGGGTTTTTTCTTGCGTATGACTCTCCCCAGATAAAAGTTACCTGAAAAGAGAAAGAAGGGCCAGCAGCAACACAGAACCAGACAATTAAAAGAAATTAAAACATTTATAGAAATAATACATGGCATTAAATTTTTAGACATAAATTAAATTAAATTGATTGATATACACTGCCATTGTAAATAATGGTTCTGTAGGTCCCTATTCTTTTTGTCATTATTTTCCCTAATTTATTATTATATCAAATCATACAGCATGCTGAACCGCCATACTGTCCTACAACAATAGTTCCTTCCTTTGTAACTAGATATGTAGTTCCCTATCTTGATGTCAATTAATTCTGATATTATTAAAGCATGCAGCTGGCGTAGCCGCCAACCTGGTCTACACAAACAGTTATCTTTCCATGACTAGTGTTTTGTGTAGGTTTTGTGACTGGTGCTTTTTTTCGCAACTAACTTAACAGGTAATACCCGATTCTGCTATGAATTTGAGATCGCTTCCTAGATTTTGTATGACATATTCCGATGAGGGAAGAGTATATTGAAGTTTGGCATCTTCCATTAAAGGGACAATAACACTCTGACTGGCTTGACAGCTCCAGAAAATAGAAAAATAGCCTTATTCTAAGTACTAGATGTGTTAGTGTCTTACCTGATGTGTTAATTATCCATTAAATCCTATTTTACTTGTCCAAAGGGTTCGAAAGTATTTTTTAAGTCCAATCACATTTGAATTGTCTAACGTTAGACGATTCAAATAATCTAAGAGCCATTTGTATCAAGGGAGGTAATAAGCTCCAGATTTGATTGACTTCCTGTGCTAAGAATAGCTTTCCATGATGTCATAAGCGGGATATCCTCTCCTATGTGGCGCTATTGTCGCAAATAAATAAATATATGCGATCAGCGGGAATGTGAAAGGAAATAGGGATTTTAATGACTTGGATTACCACACAATTAATTCAAACTGATTAATAACATTCTAGACAGCCCGTCTTAGGTCTGAATTGTATATATAGAGGTGTCAATCAGCTAGATCTCTATCTAATCTATTATTGTTCTGGACTTCGACCAGTGTGATTTTTTCCTTCGATTGACAAGTCTAATTATTAATAACCGTGGGAAGAATTGAAGAAGAAACTGAAAATAGAGACTCATCAAGAAATGGCAAAGATGTTATTGGACAGGTAGGCCTAATTTGCAAAAAAAATATATTATCATGAGAATCTATATTCAGCTTATTATTATTGGGAAACGTTTCAGTTTGAAAAATATTACTGTTTATAAATATTATAATGTCTTTATAAAACATGTGTGGATCACGGTGGCTAAGTGGGTGAGACGCTGGCTTGCTAGCCTGGGGGGTCAGGTGTTCGATCCTTGTATTTGCCGAGAAAGTTCATCGAGATTTTCCGGTGTGGTTCCCCCTTGTCATTGATGCAGGACGGAGGGCCTGATAAGGACAGCTGTCTAGTCGTTCGAGGGGACGAAAAACTGAGGTCCAGTGTACACATTGACAGGCACGTAAAAGATCCCTTGACAGTTGGAATTCAACATAAGAGTAGGCCGTAGTGCCGCTCTCCAGGCCCAGGCAAAATTTCCCTCATAGCAACTGTATGGCGTATGCCTGTCTTCATTAGCCCAGTAGGACGTTAAACTCCATTTCATTTTATAAAAAATCTGAAATATTGTTTCTATTTCTTTACCATTGTTTAAATCGCTAATATTTGGGACCTAGAAATTGACACAAATGGGTCGCAACGTTTATAATAATATAATATATGTGTACATGTATGTAAACTGATTTACAATTTACATTCAATCAATTCTGTTTTTACTGTAAATTCTAATCAGTTATGTTTGACGAATTGCGCCAGAAGTATCAATGAGTGGGAATCTATATAACGTCTGGTTATTCCAGTCTACACCAATCGTATTTATTACGCAGGCTCTCCACCTAAGAATATGGGGTCACCGTCCTGACTTGTGGAATATGTCTAGCCCTGTTATTCGAGTCCCTTGTTACAAATGGTACACGTGTGAAATGCTCATTTTGTCTTAAAAATTGGATGTCAGAAGCCCATCTTTTCCCGGTAACATCACAACATCAATGCCGATTTAAATTGACAAATAGTTTGTGTCAGACTTTGGATAATATTGGGTTAGAGACTTAGCTACTGTACTTTAATCTAGATGGTTGAATATCTCAGTAACCTGAATTTAAATTTAATTATTGTAAGGTTTTCTTTTACTATCTTGTATAATAACTAATATTACCAGACAATTTTCTGATGAATGACAGGTGAATGTATTTTTTTTTCAGCTATAGCGGAATTTGTGTGCCTTCAAATGCTGGAGCACTGTATGTTTCAGAACATTCATTGCAGGTAATATTTGTACAGCAACTAATTAATTGTTTTTTGACAATTATGGTAGAACCCCCTGGGCTGTTTCATCCCAAAATTACATGGGTTGTTTTATTCCACTTATATAGGGTTGTTTCATCTCACTTATATAGGGTCGTTTCATCCCATAAATTTAAAAACGAGGATTATATGAAAAAACGCGAACACAACTTTTATATGAATTTTTAATATTTTATTTATGTAGTAATAACAATAACAATTTTATCACTGTTTCGAATTATTCAATGACATTATTGTTTCATTCACTTTGCATTATATCCGTTATTACTACACCTCATTTTTTGTCACAATAATTTTCCAAAGCTGTGAAAATCTTAGTTGTTGGTAAGCTACCAGACACTTTCATCATTAACATACTGGTAATGATATTGTCACTTTTATACATGATAGTACCAATTTTATAGTACTGATACAGAAAAGGGAAAGAACAGTCCTCCTGAAATATCTACAACCTCTGTAGGAATTAGCCCCTTTCAAGACAATATAACTCAAGAAAAGTAAGTACCATAGTAAGTTTGATTGGATAGATGAGTTAAATTACAACTTTACAGTAGTATACGTAGTACATAAATTCCTTCAACTTATATGTAGGCTAATTTATCTCTCTATAAGTTAGAGCATTGTCAAGAAGAGCAGATTTATTCTGACACACTCCTTTTCTGAAAAATACCAGAAACCTTACCCTAAAATGTGGAAAAATTTGAAGCATGTTAAGTAGCCATTTTTTACTAAAGAATCAAATAAAGTGTGTAAAAATTAAAAATGTCTGGCACGAAACAAGAATTTATATTAATTGCCAAATCATCCTGGAACTGTTTTGATGTCTTGAATTTACTATATTTATAGGGCCAGACTCGATGATAAAGGCAAAACGAGGCGAAAATGACCACTAGACAAGGATGGGCCTCGAAAGATTGCAGGCACAGTTGCAAAACCCCAGCCAGAACCAACTTCAGAGACAGCCAAGAAACAGAAACAGATTTTAATGTAAGTATTTTCATAATAATCGCCTTGGAATAAACCCCATGTACTGTCCATTTCTGTCTTGAATCGATAATCCTATTTTCAAAACACAACAGGAGGGTACTACTACTCTATTCACTGTATCAAGACGTCTGTGGCACCACATAACAAATTGTCTGTAGGTTGCATGTCTGCTCCTTCGATTAATGTCTTCGTCCATATCAATTGCTAGTACACCGTTTCTATATACATTTGCAAGATCCAGAACTCGTGGCTCTAAACAATACTGTTCAACTTCCTGAAAAAATTAAATTAAAGATACATTATGCGAGATTAGATAACGAGTTGGCAGTTCTCACTATAATAGTTAAAAACTAGATAATGTAAAGGCAATTTGCTGAAAATTTCAGTCAAATTGATCCACTATGAACCGAGAAATAAATGATTGAAAGTTCTGCATAGCCTTGGTCATCATTACTAAAGTCGGTACGACAAAAATCATAGTCTAGATTATCCATTTAATCGTTAAATCGAGAAGGAAAGTTATGCAGCAAATCGGATCATAATCCAACATATATCGCAGGCTAGCGTTGACATCGAGAGTTGATTATGGTCTGAATACGTTAATTAATGTCTAATTAATAGTTTGTATAACATTTCAGGCCTAAAGAAAGACCTACAATAGGCTTTAGCTCTTGCATAATGTATGTTTAACTATTTTTTAAATCTGTTTTCAGTAAACCAGCCAGTTTGAATTGACTGAAATGAAGGCTGCAGAACTTCCTGTTGCCGGTACTACCCAGGCCAGTGACATTAATTGTTGTGGATGAAATATATCAAAGGATATTATTAGAGAAAAAAAATCACTTACTGGTCTTAATGAAAAACAATTCTCTGGTCTGGTACCGCAACATAACTTCTCAATATCTCCACATTTGTCATAGGAACACCAATCTGGCGCAGTTGAGGTTGGATATGGGGGTTGGATTGGCTGTTGGTTTCTTGGTTCTTCAGAAATGTCAAATAAAACTGCAGGCATTTTTTCAGCCACAGACAACAAAAGTATCCTACATCCATCCACTTCTACCATTTTCTGAAATTGTTTGAAAATTATGTTTCCAATTTGTAAATAATTATCTCTGGGCACATATACTGTGTAAATATTTTATATAATTATTAGCAGAAATGATCATATTCAAAAAAAGTAGGGGATATTTGATTTTTAAGTGTTATTAAAGTCACCTAATGAAACTGACGAAGAAACAAATGACAAAATGAAATGAAGTTCACATTCATCGATTTATTCCAAATGATCGTTAGACTAAGTAAGGCACAGACTGACCATTATAAGGGTAAAATGATACCCGGGGTCAAACAGCAAAGTTACCACAGCATCACAACCAAGTCAGTAACGGGTAAATCCTCCTCTGTTTGCCAAACAAGCATTGGTCCGACGTGGCAACGCAGCAGCAAGTTCTTGGACATTGGCAGGACGTTGTTGACGTTGACGTAACCTCTGTCCCAGACATGCTCGATGGGGGAGAGGTCGGGACTCAGTGCTGGCCAAGGTAATGTGGTGATGTTCTGTTGTTGGAGGTAACCTGTAACGATCCTGGCCCTGTGACATCTTGCGTTGTCATCCTGGAAGATGAAACGGCGGCCATGACGTCGTGCGAACGGCACAACATGGACTGCCAAGATGTTGTCCCGGTAGTACTGGCCTGTAACACGCCCTGCAACAACATGTAAAACCGTTCTTCCAGCAACAGTGATGCCTCCCCACACCATAACAGAACCACCCCCAAATCGATCATGTCTGATGACGTTAACATCTTGGAAGCGCTCGTTTCGACGACGCCACACACTCCTACGTCTGTCCAAAAAATCAACAGTGAACCTTGACTCATCTGAAAACATCACATTGCTCCAGCGTCGATTATCCCAGTGTTGACGATCCCTACACCAACGACGTCTTGCCTGAATGTGATGATCTCTCAAACAAGGGATCACGCGAGGACGTCGGGCGCGAAGGTGACCCCTATGCAGTCGATTCCGAATCGTCTGGCCACTCACTCTCACACCAGTGTCTGTTTGAAGACGAGCGCTGATCTGATTTGCTGTGATGACACGATTTCTCAAGGCCAAGGTACGGATAAATCGATCCTGGGCTTGAGTTGTCGCCCTTGGTCGACCTGAGCGTGGTCTGTCCTGTACAGATTGTGTATCACGGTATCTGGACCATAGCCTGCTTATGACAGACTGAGAAACATTCATCGTCCGCGCCACAACCGCCTGTGTTGTGCCGATCTGTAGCATGCCAAGGGCACGTAACCTTTCATTTTGGGTAAGCCGACGCATATCAAAATTTGTTTTCTGGTCACTAAAACAATTAAACTGATGTTTCCACCCTGGAATTCAATGCCACAATGACTGTAACATTCAAAGTCAGAGTCGTGCAAATCTTGGGTTGGACCCCCATGATGATCCCAAGCATCACCTGCATTCCATGCGGTAGCTATTGGTGCGTTTGGGCGTCACATGTAACTGGAAATGTTTCTTCTGTTAGGTTCTATAGTGACTTTTTTCGTAGTCATTTGCATATTTTAGTATTATGCCCCCAAAATCAAATATCCCCTACTTTTTTTGAATAGTATATATATATTTGCTATATGATTACAAGAAAGTGTGTAAATAATAATCCATTGTGTGCTTACAAAATATTTCTTTACATCTTAAAAATTTGTTTTCATAAATATTCTTGCTTGCTGTTTCTGTGTATATATTTTACAACTATTAAAAAAAGAGTTTTTTCTTACCTTGAGTCCCTCAGTTTTTTTTGTTTTTGTTTTTGTTTTTGTTTTAGTCTTTCGACCCTCTTCCTTGTTGACTCAGTTTTCTCTTTTTGTATTTTCTCTCTTTTTGGTCTCGATGGGGTAGTTTCGGATGATGCTACATGTAATTGTAGCTTCCGTTAAGATCTAATTGTCCTTGATGTAGATGCAAAGTGAATAAAAAAGGGGTTTTCATAACTCATAGAAAATTCGAGCCAATAAACCTAATTAATAGCCTAATTGCACACAAGAAATGTTTCGGACCTGTTCTACATGTCCTATGTTATGTGTCCATTTACCACAGGAATCACAAGTAACTGCTTCTTCATTGGCACCAATGAATGTATTACACACATAGGACACTGTCAGTCATAATAATTATCAAGTTCAAAAGTGCAGAAATAAATCTGATGAATGATTTATTTAATTTGATATTATTTATATATTTTGAGTCCGTTATTGAGTCCGAAACGTCGCCAGTCCGAGTCCGAAAAGTCGCCATACCGAGTCCAAAAAGTCGCCAAGTATGTCCGAAAGGTCGTCAAACTAAGACCGAAACGACGTTTGTGTTGAGTCCGAACTGACGCGGGACCGAAATGACGTGCTACCAAACCATGTTGCAACTTCAAGAAGTTCAAAGTAATCCGATTCTATGATCACTCATTATCAATTTAAAAAATGCAGGTGGGTGAAGCCATATCGGTCTTAGGTCTAATCAAAGCTAAGAATGAACCCAATCATCAAATTTTAAAGATAATCTGTCTGTTTGATACATCAATTAGGTACCGGTAACCAAACCAAGTGAAGCCATGCAGTGAGTCGATACTAATTTAGTCGAAGTAGGCCTCCCATTACCAAATGACAATCATTCAATCTAAATACGGATCATTCACTTCGCAATTCGTTCCTGACTTTGAAGCCATGAGAGCATTAGTAAATAATCGTAATGAATATAAATTTACCGGGAACAATGGATTCATTGTCTGGCATGAATCGTAGCAGTTCAAGTCCTATATCCTTCTAAAACTGTCAGCTACATGTATAAACATACAGAGCGAAGCGTATATGACGCTCTGCGCATGCGCTACAATGGGATTCCCCCTTTTCCGCTTTGTAGACTGTTTTTACCAGTCTCTCATAGTGAAATTAGTGAGAACACCATCCAGCAAACGGAATTTTTCCATTTTTTTAAAATACCGTTGATAAGATCATGTATATACCACTAATGAATTGGGATACAATTTGTTGACCAGAATGAAGATTTGGACATATTATTTAGTTACAGCAAGAGTGTTATTGGCCCTTTAAACCTTTTACTTGGGGGTCTTTTCTCTTCCAATTTATTGCACGCAATGACGACATGGTTATCTGTCAGCGTGTGGCCGAATTCGCACTTTACTGGTTTATATTTATGGTCGGTAATTAAATCTTTAGTTCTCAGTCTTGTGATTAAGCCACAAATTTTGCGAGATTGGTGATTGACCTCAGCCTTTACAACCAGATCGTTATTTAATTTGAATCTAAAAGTATTTGCTCTGGCCAACTCAGTTTTCCATTCTGATTTAATCTGTTAAAATCATGAATGCTATATTTTAAGTCTTCGGTCTCGCAGAGGCTGAGTCCTTTGCGAGTCAGATTATGTCAACATGGGATGGTATCCATGTAAATTCTACGGTTTTATTTTTCTTTCGGAGGGAAAAAACACTTACTCGAATATTCTGAACCATTTCTGGTCTAGATGTTGTTTTATCGTGTATTATTGACTTTATGCTGCTATGGGAGTCTGACATAATGACTGCTCTTTGAATGGTGGATGACATAAGCCACTTAAGAGCTGTGGATATTGCCGTTAATTCTGCGGTATGGGTGGAGCATCCATCTGGTAGCCTTTTGATATATTAACATTAAATTCAGGAATGACTACAACTTTTTGGATCGCATGATCCGCAAAATACTGCAATAACTATTTCTTCCCCCCCTTTTTTTTAGAGTAGATCATTTTGATCTGTCATTTACAGGTAAGCAATAGATGTCCAATTAATGCAATGTAAAACAACACAAGCTTGTGTAGAGTTTTTTTAACACAAGAGTTTTTTCAGTGTGCAACAAAAGTACAGACGGATCCCAACAGCAGCCATTTTGTTGCATGTCGTGCGTGGCTGATAGAGGCGGATACACATGTTACTCTTTGGTTGTTGATTATCCGTATAAGTCAATCACCTGTATACATTTGTACGATTATGCAAAATATATTGATTGCTTCTTAAATTCTACATTTCAATTTCACGCACAGGGCTTCCTTACCACACACGCCTCAAACTGCAGATTTAGCGAACAGACAAAATGTGGCGGTGTTCACTGATTTAAAGCATAGAGGTAAGTTTCATTGATATAAGATTGCAAATACCACGAGACACCACAAAGCAAAAATTAGTGCATAAATTTTAACCTGCTTGTCAAAAGCAGTATATGGACCGGTCCCAGTGCAACACCATGTAACAGAGTTACCAACCATTACGGTTATTACCTTACGAACGTAAATGGCTAAATGTCATATATTTAACTTGGACGGGATAATTTTCACGCACCAATCCGAAAAAAAAAGGAATAGATTAAGCGGAGGCATTCTTGTTTACGTTAATGAAAACCTAAATTATTGTAAAAGAAGGCCTGACCTTGAATTTGGCACCATCGAATGCATCTGGATTCCATTGAAGCTTTAAACTAGGTATGTTCCTTTGCTGCTATCATAATACTATCGACCACAAAGTAGAAGCTATTCTGGCAAACGCTAGAGGCATCTCTTGAATTGGCGCTCCAAGAATCATCCAATATCTAAAAACCGAAATAGTAAATTAAAAAAATTCAGATTTACAGGGGTGTAGTCGGAGAAATCGACTTACAGGTCACTGCTAAAGTTAACTATGTTAGGGACGTTGTGCTCTACAATCGTGGTAATTTTGAAGAATTAAATAACCTTATCAAAAGCTATGATTGGAGTGTCCGATTTGCAAACTTGAATATATATGATTCGCGTGAATCTTTCTATCGTATCTTAAATGAATTCCCCAAAGTCGGGTATTAGTATGCCCAAATCATAAACCTTAACCTCCGAATCACGTAAAGATATAAGAGTTCGAGATAAACTTAGGAAAAGGGCCAAACGTACAAATAATCCAAGTGACCTACAAAGATACAAAGTACAACGTAACAAGGTAAATAATCAGAAAAAGTACTAAAATCGTAGTAAGAAGAGCAGCTTTAGCTAATATAGCTAGTCCAAATTCAAATCAAAAAGATGTTTGAAAAATTATAAACTAACTGATCGGAATAAAACAAAGTAAACCCATATTCCCCTTTTGCACAACAAAACGGAGGACGGATAAGGTTATTCTGAACTTTTGAACAATTTTTTGAAAAATAGTGGCAGATTATACCTCATCAAAAAATTGCCGGAATTTAGTACCCGCACAAATAAGAATTGTTCTCTTCCAAAAATCTTAAGAGTCTGAAATTATCGGTATTGTAACATGTGTAAAAGATAAGAAAGCTAGTGGCCCTGATAAAATTGGTAACAAATTTCTGGAAACTACTTCCCGCTCAATAAGCACACCACTTTGTTTACTTTTTAACAAATCTATTGAAGAAGGGATTTTCCCAGCATTGTGGAAAATTGTATATGTGATACCAGTATTTAATATAACTGCAAATTATAGACCAATATCACTACTCGGTTGTATACGCAAACTCTTAGAACGGATTGTATTCAAATACGTTGCCATGTCTAAGATTCGCACTTTAAAAAAAAGTAGGGGATATTCAGAAACAATACAAAATGCGGACATGAACTGCTGTTTTTATTATGGGTAATCAGTGTATGTTAATAACAGGCCAAATGCCTACACATGAACATACACAGTTCATATGGGCGGCTTATCTGACGGCCCCATTTCACTCGCAAAAAGATACACTGTCAAAAGTGAAAATGGGCGTTTTTGATTTTTGTCTTAACAATGAGTAACTGTATTCAAACACGTTGCCATGTCTAAGATTCGCACTAACATTTTAAAAAAAAGTAGGGGATATTCAGAAACAATACAAAATTGCGGACATGAACTGCTGTTTTTATTATGGGTAATCAGTGTATGTTAATAACAGGCCAAATGCCTACACATGAACATACACAGTTCATATGGGCGGCTTATCTGACGGACCCATTTCACTCGCAAAAAGATACACTGTCAAAAGTGAAAATGGGCGTTTTTGATTTTTGTCTTAACAATGAGTAATTGCTCCACCAATCCTCAGACATTCAGCAATTCGACGTAGCATGCTCCTAATCAACCGTCCAATCACGATTTGGGGCAATCTGACCCCACGAGGGTGGTGGACACGGGCATTATCATCTTGAAAGATGAAACGTCGACCTGCCAGGATGTGGTCACGAGAGTACACACCAGTGACCCTTCCTTGACCAATATGCAAGTTCCTTCTGCCAGTCATGGTGATTCCTCCCCACACCATAACAGACCCACGCCCGAATCTGTCATGCTGTCTGACGTTAACGTTAGCATGACGCTCATTTACACGACTCCAAACGCGAGCACGCCTATCGGTGAAATCCAGAGTAAATCTGGACTCATCTGAGAATATTACACGCTCCCATTGACGATTACCCCAATTTCTACGCTGGCTACACCATTGACGCCTGGTTGCCATGTGCTGTCGAGTTAATGGAAGCACAACACACGGTCGTCGCGCATGCAAATGGGTTGCATGTAGCCGATTTCTAATCGTTTGGGGTGTAACTCGAATTCCTGTAATTTGATACAAGTTTACAGAAAGCTGATTGGTCGTTTGTCCTCGATTTCGCAGGACCTCTGTACGAATGTATCGATCCTGGGTTTGTATAGTGGCTCTAGGACGACCTGGACGAGGTCTATCATTAGCATTGTATGTTTGTTCGTACCGGTTCCACAGTCTGCTGATCACAGACTGTGACACATTAAGCATGTTGGCTACTGCTCGCTGTGTAGAACCCATTTAAAGCATGCCAATAGCATGTAGACGTTTATCATGTTGAAGACGTCTCATTGCAAATTAACACACTAAAGCAAAAATACGCTAAACAGTAAATCTTATGCAAGAACCGATAGGAAAGCAAACATGGATAGGATAAACCAGCACGCGGCAGTTTTCATCAACCCTTCCTTGAAGTGTCAAATTTGACAATGAACCCCTCCCACGTGTATGGCGCTATTGCGTGTCGCACTTGCAGCTCAGTGGTTCTGTTGGGGCGAAAAGTTCTTCATCCGTGAACATACTCTCAATGCGTGTCAAGTGTCCATGACTATTTATCATATCACATAGGCATTTCAATACCCCTACTTTTTTTGAAGAGTATATTTCTCGGTGATACTTTAGTACTTGTCTCCTTTTCCCCATCAATCGTCAACTGAAAAACGTTCACTTCGTCGGATAGGTCAGGATTGTCGGTCAAAAGGAGGGAATCCATGACCTTGGTTGATCTAAAAATAGTATCCGAAGTTGTCTTTCTTTGTTTCTGCACAGAAATATGCTTCTGTAGCCTCGTTTTGGTCATTTCTGGTACACAGAAACTAGACTAGGGTGAATTTCTCCGATCTCCAATAACCAGTCTTCTTTACAGCTGCCAATAACAAAAAAAATGGCAATATTGTAGCACCATGGGCCTTTTTGTCAGACGTGGAGAGCGGGCGTGGGAAAACCGGTCGCCACATCTTTTCTTACCACATATTTTAGTAGCCTTGTGATCGTCTAGAATTTGTCTCTAGCTGTCTTTGCTTCTCCTTCACGTTGTGTGTTTGCTTCTTACTGGTTTCTTAAGACGTGTGTCTTCTCAATAGTTATAACAATGCAACAGTGTGTTTTTACATTTTATATAGCATTGCCGGATACATGGTTACAAGCATAGTACATATTACAATATTAACTAAAGTCATTCTCCACCCTAGTCATGCAGCCTCGCTGGGCGAGTTTTCTGATAGGAGCTCTTACATCTTTCTTCTTCTGAAACCAAGCGCTGTCTGGTGAATTCTCACGAGCATCATAATTTTGTATCTACTGGTTTTGGACATTCAATTATCTAATTGGTCAAATATGATGTAAATAATTAGAGAGATTGGTTAATTGAGCACAATGACGTTGAAACCCACCCTTATATGGTTATAACTTGCCAAATATATTAATTAATGATATATACAGCTATCTTATTTCTCTATTCTTTGTCTATAAATTTAAAAAACAATGTCGCCACGACTATATTGCTACATTATTCGTTTTCTTTGTTTCGTGGGATGAAGATCTCATATTATTTTTCACAAACTACACTGACAGGAGCGGCACAGTCTACTCATTGCTAATTCATGATATTTTGTCTAATTTTATTACACAAATACGTCACAATTCGAAAGGAACTTTTTTGTAAACCAAGGAAAACGATGAAAAAAATACAAATTCTACTCAACCGATTTTAACAAACTTGGCGGCAAATTAAAGCTTACATCTGGAGGAACATTTCTGTGGGACAATTTGTGATTATGTGAAATAGATTTTATTTCAGACCGGTTTACATAACAACCTATGAATTTTTTTGATTTTCTGGAATGTTGGCATTATTATTGGCACCACGAAAAAATACTCCCGTAATTTTATTAAGCACTAGCTTAGCTATTTGCATGCCAAAAATTATTTAATTCGGATCAGGCAGGACTGAGAACGATTTAGGTTTATGACGAAAATTGATCATTTTTAAAGTAGCTAAGTCTCTAGCTCAATATCATCAAAAATCTTCGACATTGAAAACACGAATTATTTGTGAATTCAAATCAACATTGGTCTTGTGATCTTACGGCGAAAAGATGGGCTTCTGATATCCAATATTCAAGACAAAATAACCATTTTACCATTGGTACACGAATCGTGTACCATAAAGCGTTTCAGCGCCATTTGGAACAAGGGACAAAACGAACGAGGCTAGACATATTCCACAAGTCATGTCAAATGGTAACGCTATATACTTATCTGGAGAGCAGGCGCAATAAATACCATCGGTTTAGACTGGAATAACCAGACGCTAAAGATTGTCATTCAATTGAGACTTCTGGCATATTTTGCCGAACATAACTGATTAGAAATTACAGTAAAACAGAAATGATTGAATGTAAATCAGTTTATATACATTCATATACATCCAAAATTGTCCTTTGTATAATGAGGAGTATATTATTTATTGATCAATTGTAAACCTATCATAAGCTGAAAGGAGAATGCTATGGTAAAAGTTTAATTTTATCATTCACTTAGTCCATTGTGTAACACATTTCAGAATTATTTTTTTTATAAAAAAAGGTTTTAGTAACAAATAACGTTAAAAAACACTTTCAGATTTCCGCAATTACGGAAACACCCGACAATTCATCAGCTGAAGCTAAATCACGTGACATGACGTAATAGATGACACTCGTATACAGTCGATGTATATTTCAATATGGTATCGGCAGAAAGTGACAGCTTGTCAGACATTGTTTCGCCCCCAATGTTCTTCCCTATCAGTACGGAACAATTAAAAATGCGAGGAACAACGGTGACGATGATGGTTCGGAACGTTCTACCATTTCTAGTGACGAAGAATGATAAATGGGCACTAAAACAGCGTAGACACCTTGTCTTATCTTCAGTCCTTCGATTCTCGATAACTTTTCGCTTTATTTAGGCCCTAAATTTGGCTTCTTTTATTTTTGTATATTTTTCCTTTGTAAAATTATTCAGAGTTACTTTTAAAATTTCGTAGAGCCAAAAATATTCTAATATTAACGTTATTTTTCATATTAAAACAATTTTTTGCGGTAGTATTCTCCTAAGCTTAATCTGACGACACTCTGCTTTTGGGTGACCCGACATTAACCACAGATCAGAATATGTATTTAGTTAAGCAAGTACAGAAAGAGATGGAAAACACAAAGCGATTTGAATCACGATGTAGTTTCTAGTATGGAAACACGCGCAACCGTCCGGCAAAGGGTTTTCATTTTTAAATAGAATTGATTTAATATCTGAACCTCATCAACTAAATATTACACACTTTCGTATATTTCGCTGCTGTAAGGTATTGGTGCATATTTTAAAGCCGAACTCCGATTACAAAACTGCAGAAATAATTAAATAAAATGTCTAATCAGGTACATATTATTTTACTCATTAGACGAAATAAGTCAGCCACGATGTACTTTTGCTCTAAATAACAGAAAAACTTCCTTACCTCAATGTTTTGAAAAACAATATAGAAACACCAAATAATTTTCTGCATCATAAAGTCTAATATTATGATTCCAAAATATACTCTTCAAAAACAGTAGGGGATATTGAAATGCAAATACCTATGCAGGTTGTGAAATCATGGGCACTTGACATGCTTTGAGAGTATATTCACAGATAAAGAACTTATCGCCCCAACAAAACAACTGAGCTGCACATGCGACACACAATAGCGCCATACACGTGGGAGGGGTTCATTGTCAAATTTGACACTTCAAGGAAGGGTTGATGAAAACTGCCGCGTGCTGGTTTATCTATCCATGTTTGCTTTCCTATCGGTTCTTTACTGTTTAGCGTATCTTTGATTTAGTGTATTACGTTTGATTTGATCGGGAGACTTGTTCGTCGACGGTCAACGTCAACGTCAACCGACAACACTGCAAGAATTAGCCGTGACACTGCAAGGGGAGTGGGTCAGATTGCTCCAAATCGTGATTGGACGGTTGATTAGGAGCATACCACGACGAATTGCTGAACGTCAAATCAAAAACATCCATTTTCACTTTTGACGGTGTATGTCTTTGCGAGTGAAATGGGGCAGTCAGATAAGCCGCCCATATTAACTGTTTATGTTCATGTGTAGGCAATTGGCATGTTATTAACATACACTGGTTACCTCTAATAAAAACAGCAGTGCATTTACAACGTTTTACTTTCGATCTACAGTGGGGTGGGGTATCAATATCTTTTCTTAGCATGTAATAATAGAATTTCCAAGAAAACTCACCGTGGATACCAGACGAACCACAGTATATAGCCAAACATTGTTCTGTAGCTCTTTTGGACTTTCAATTAGCATAGTTCATGCCAAATTTGATGATGAAGATGGCCGAATGGTTAGCACGTGCGTGCTGTATCATAAGGCCTGTCATTTAGTCAACTGGCGTGGTTTCGAATCCCCGGTTGTACGTGACAATGAGTAGGGTCGCCTGTCCAACCTCGTGGGTTTTCTCCGGGTACTCCGGTTTCCCTTACGCGCAAGCGAATTATTGAAATAAAATTGAACCATGTGTTACTCCTGAAATGACCTAGTTTGTATTGAGTGGACGTTAAACCCCATCTCCCTCTCTCTCTCTCTCTCTCTCTCGCATGCAAACATAACTGAGCCAATTCGACTTTTGTTGTCAGGAGCACCCTTTATTATCGTGCTTTTGAACCAAGTCTGGAATAAAATTGGTATTTTATTGTTGATTAATATGTAGTTTATCACCCCAAATAAAAAACATGTCATATCTTATCAACAAAAAACTAAGTGAAAAATATTAACAGGGGTGATTAAATATATTTCACATAAAAGTGACAAAGTGAGAACAGAAAAACAAACATTGGTGACTTAAATTGATTAAAAGGCGATTTGTCAACAGAATTATAACATTAAATCTACTGATCGTCATGTTTTGATGTCGATTTTGACTACTATATAAAACCATTTTATTTTACCTGGCTTTTTACTACATTTCACGAAAATCGTTATTTATTTAATGTGTCAACATTGAGATATTTAGATCCGATTTTGATGAAACTTAAATTATATGTTTATATCTCAATGGTCTCGGACGGGTTCGATTTTGGCACGTATCAGATTGTAACTTCCTGGAAGTGAATTGAAATGGCGTTTAACGTCATACATTCTACACCGACTGAACTAATGAAGATGGAATAATTTCCAGGATAATTGCCCCCGATTGTACTAAAAAAAATCGCATTTTTAGGGTGTGGACCATATAGAGTTAACACTTTACATTCGATTTTAAGAACCGTTCAAATATAGATTCATGATACAACAAATATCAACATGTTGCAGACGAGTTATTTGACAATGTAACAAAACTGACATAGAGGAACTGCGACGTAAAACATACCAAGCAGTCATACCTGCCTCTTCGTAAGGTACATCGGAGCAATGTATATTTCTCATCGCTTGAGAGATCCACGGTTTGCAAAAAATCGGCACCCTATCATATTTTATTTCCGGAATGGTAGGTCGCTGAAATATAGAAATGGGGGAATATTAATTTCAAAATAATAAAGTATTTACAAATATACACGGAATTCTTTTGCGGAAGATTACTGGATTAAATGGTCGAAAATAGGAACTGCGCATGTCGCCGTGCTAATTTTAGAATATAATACACGTGGATCTGTTTACCAAAATTAGACTGTTTTCTTTCGGAGGGGTAGTAGTTGATGACATTTTCTCTAAAAGTTAAATAAAACTCACCAAGTGTTTATAACGCCAGGAACGTTTCTGGCAGATGACATCTTCAACGTGTAGTTAATCATGTGACCAGTCGTCTGTAGGTCAACCGGTGTAGCGAGACTTGTGTGGAGAATAACAATAATACTTTCGGTACAATACTTCCGGCATTGAGGCAATTGAGTATGCTGTGTAAATCCGGCATATTATATCGATCCCGTACGATGTCGGAATTGTCAGAGTCCACTGTATTTGCTTTCCTGCTAGGGGCAACCTTTATTTAATATACATAATGATGAATTTTATCTCTTTTTTTTGGGGGGGGTGCCATTTCCGAAACAGATATGCCTTATAGACAAGTCTTCAGGGGCATGTTTCCAGAAGTACCCTATACAAATAAAAAGTTAGAATGGCAACAAGCAACATTATTAAAACAACAAGAAGAAACACTGAGAGGATTACGATGTAAGTTTTACTTTACTTAATATAAAACGATAAAACACACTTTACAATAGAAAATAAGCGGCTGCCATGTAAGATACGCCAACATTTCGCAAGGGTTTCTGGAAATGGGGTGACGGAAAAATAAACTTTTTTATAAAATTAATATTATTTTTCTTATAGTTCTCTCTTACATCTTTAATACATTTTTAAATATTGTTCCATCAATTTCTATAGTAATAGTACTCTCAAGGGATTTCATACTCCTTTTATACACAGAAATTAGGCCATAGCTTAGTATTAAGTTGACTAATTCGTACGGCTGAGAATTGTTTTTGGATTGTAACCCAATTAAAAAAATTGTTTTGAGATCTACCTCAGTGACATTTAACATTTCTTTAAGAATCATTCTTAAATATAGTTAATCTAGACAATTAAAAAACATATGTATTAAATCTTCAGTTTCTTCTCTACACACTGGGCAAATGTCATCTAATGTTTTATTTATCTTGTCCAATTTTAATTTTGTCCAAATAATGTTGTGTACAACTTTATAATCTAATGCTATCATTTGCGTGTCTTTAAAACTTAAAAATACATTTTTTCATACAATATTCCAATTTACATTCATCACTATTTTCTCCCAAAATACAATACATTTTGGTTGTACGAACGACTTCCTAATAGACTGGTTCAATTTTTTCGTTGTCAATTGTAAAAATACATTCTTTTCTTTTTTGAAGAAAGGTAGTATGGTTGTTAATAAATAACAACAAGTATCAGGAGTATAAGACTTTATATCATATTGTTTCAACATTTTTTCGCTACAATAGTCAGGGAAATCTGTATGAATGCTATCTAATATAGTATGAGGTGGTAAGAAGTCAGGTTTTACATTAAATATAATATCATACACCTTTACAATATTGCACTGTTTAAATATATCAAACTTGGTGGATAGTGACGTTTGATTATCCTTTGATATGAAAGGATTATTAAATAAGGGTTGACAAGAAATATCATAGATATCTATAGGACAACTTTTACATTTATTATTTAGTTTATTCCAAGCAGAGAGTAATCTTTGATAAAATACAGGTAAATTCTTAATTAAATAGTTTTGTAATGTATTTCAAAAATATCATGGTTTAAATCAAGATCAGAGTATGTGTGTCATCAAAAATTTAACTAACCATTTTATGCACAATGCATCTGATTTCAAACCTATATGAGGAAGTGCCAAACCACCTACTGACATAATTCCAATAATAGTTTTATACTGTATTTGTGGTGGTTTGTTGTTCCAAATATAGCTTTGCACGTGCTTTACAATGTCGCGTTCAACGGTAGCCGGTATCAGTATAACGCTCGCTGTGTACCATAATTTAGATAAAAGTAAACTGTTACAAGAATCTTGCCTTGTCAACTGATATTACGTTTAAACCACATAAGAAAAAATACCCTTATTTAATAATCCTTTCATATCAAAGGATAATCAAACACAGCCGATGGATTGCGCCAGGCTTTTCTTGAGAGTGTGGTTCCAGGTGCCACACTAAATGTTTGATCCATTTAGTAAGTCGTTTTCTAGAATGATTTGATTAAAGTGCCCCTCTGATTTTGACGGTTTGTTTGAGGTTTTGTTGGGTTTTTTTTGGGTTTTTTTGGGTTTTTTTTTTTGCTGCTTAGTATATACTGGTGATATTGAAATGCAAGTACCTATGCAGGTTGTGATATGATAAATAGTCATGGACACTTGACATGCTTTGAGAGTATGTTCACAGATTAAGAACTTATCACCCCAACAGAACCACTGAGCTACACATGCGACACACAATAGCGCCATACACGTGGGGGGGGGGGGGGTCATTGTACAATTTGACACTTCAAGGAAGGGTTGATGAAAACTGCCGCGTGCTGGTTTATGCTATCCATGTTTGCTTTCCTATCGGTTCTTGCGCAAGAATTACGGTTTAGCGTATTTTTGCTTTAGTGTGTTACGTTTAATTTGCAATGAGACGTCTTCAACATGATGAACGTCTACGTGCTACTAGCATGCTTCAAATGGGTTCTACACAGCGAGCAGTAGCCAACATGCTTAATGTGTCACAGTCTGTGATCAGCAGACTGTGGAACCGGTACCAACAAACACACAATGTTGATGATAGACCTCGTTCAGGTCGTCCTAGCGCCACTACACAAGCCCAGGATTGATACATTCGTACACAGGTCCTGCGAAATCGAGGACAAATGGCCAATCAGCTTTCTGTAAACTTGAACCAAGTTACAGGAATTCGAGTTACACCCCAAACGATTAGAAATCGGCTACATGCAGCCTACTTGCATGCGCGACGACCGCGTGTTGTGCCTCCATTAACTCACCAGCACATGAGCGTCATGCTAACGTTAACGTCAGACAGATTCGGGCGTGGGTCTGTTATGGTGTGGGGAGAAATCACCATGACTGACAGAACGGACTTGCATATTGTTCAAGGAAGGGTCACTGGTGTGTACTACCGATAGTTCTGCCCGTTGCTCAACGTGCACGTCGACGTTTCATCTTTCAAAATGATAATGCCCGTCTCCACCGCGCTCGTGTCGTGAATGACTACCTCCAGCGTCACCATATTGTCCATATGCCTTGGCTAACCATGAGTCAGATTGACCCAAATCGTGATTAGACGGTTGATTAGAAGCACGTCACGACGAATTGCTGAATGTCTGAGGATTGGTGTAGCAATTACTCATTATTAGGACAAAAATCAAAACCCCCCCCCCCCCCCCCTAGACATGGGGTTAAGTGACGTGGTTAGTTTGTTTAAAGTTATGTTTTGGTCGCAAAGCTCCCAATCTAAAGGAGAGATAGTCTTGGTCAAAACCGTCTTAATAACTTTCAATGAAGCATCATCCTCATCAATAGAGTTTTCTTTAGAATTACAGTTCTGAATAAAACTTTGAACATTCGTAGACTGTTGCTCCAGTGTCTAAATAGGATGTGCCGTCTTCATCAATTATTTCTCTTATGCGGTTCTGGTTTTGTCTCTGTTTCTCAAGGTTTAAGAAATAACTTGCGCTCCTGCCGCTCCCTGTTGCGTGTTTCGTTTTGGATCTCAATATAGCACCTGTGCATTTCATGTTCTAATATTTCTAAATCGTGTTCTAATTTTAGAACAGTATCAATACTCACATTGGATGTGAAGGCCAAACGGGAATATTCTCTTTCAAATTTATTTATTTCTTCTTCTCTTTTTTTTACTTTGATAGAAACATCTGGGCAAAGGATTTCATTTTGTATTTCAAATTATCCCAGAACTGTAGAATTTCAGTGACGTACAGATTCTGGTCAATTTCAATAGTAATTAAAGATTTGGTATCATTACAAAAGTCAACAATGTCAAGATGTGTATTATTAAAAATATACAGACAAATCGAATGATAAGCACACTAGACTATGATCTGATATTTTAGTGTGCACAAACCAAGTATGGAGAATATGAGGAATGCTGTTGCGTGTTATCAAAACATTGTCGATACAGCTCATACGGTATTTACCGTTAACTATTTGTCTGCGCGTAAACTTGGTTTTATCGGGATATTTATGGCCAATTTCAATAGTAATTAAAGATTTGGTATCATTACAAAAGTCAACAATGTCAAGATGTGTATTATTTAAAATATACAGACAAATCGAATGATAAACACACTAGACTATGATCTGATATTTTAGTGTGCACAAACCAAGTATGGAGAATATGAGGAATGCTGTTGCGTGTTATCAAAACATTGTCGATACAGCTCATACGGTATTTACCGTTAACTATTTGTCTGCGCGTAAACTTGGTTTTATCGGGATATTTATGGCGATATATATCAAGATACTAAGTCGAGCGCTCGAGATAATATAACCGAAAACGTCTCAACCAATGTTTTAAGCTGTATAATTTGGTCCATAATTTGATGATAAACTAGCAGAATAAAGATATTCATTTGTTCGTTTCTACAGCCCATCCAAAGTTTCTACAGCGGATACCCCCACCCCACACACACACACTCCACCCCATGCTCATCACCACCACTAAATAATTCCCGTTATATACTCTTAAAAAAGTAGGGGATATTCAGAAACAATACAAAACTGCGGAAATGCACCGCTGTTTTTATTAGAGGTAACCAGTGTATGTTAATAATAGGCCAATTGCCTACACATGAACTTAAACAACAGTTCATATGGGCGGCTTATCTGATGGCCCCAATTCACTCGCAACAGTGGACTTTTTAGTTTTTTGTCTTAATAATGGGTAATTGCTCCACCAATCCTCAGACATTCAGCAATTCATCGTGGCATGCGCCTAATCAACCGTCCAATCACGATTTGGGGCAATCTGACCCACTCCCCTTGCAGTGCCACAGTCAATTCTTGCAGTGTTGTCGGTTGACGTTGACGTCGACGATCATGTTCCAGACATGCTCTATAGGGGAACGGTCAGGACTCATGGCTGGCCAAGGCATATGGACAATATGGTGACGCTGGGGGTAGTCATTCACGACACGAGCGCGGTGGGCACGGGCATTATCATCTTGAAAGATGAAACGTAATCCTGCTGGTTGAGCAAAGGGCAGAACTATCGGTGCCAGGATGTGGTCACGGTAGTACACACCAGTGACCCTTCCTTGAACAATATGCAAGTCCGTTCTGCCAGTCATGGTGATTCCTCTCCACACCATAACAGACCCACGTCCGAACCTGTCATGCTGTCTGACGTTAACGTTAGCATGGCGCTCATTTACATGCCTCGAAACGCAAGCACTCCTATCGGTCAGCTGAGAACACTACACGCGCCCATCGACGATTACCCATACCCATATACACAATTGACGCCTGATTACCATGTGCTGGTGAGTTAATGGAGGCACAACATTCGGTCGTCGCGCATGCAAATGGGCTGCATATAGCCGACTTCTAATCGTTTCCTGTGTATCTCGAATTCCTGTAACTTGTTACAAGTTTACAGAAAGCTGATTGGTCGTTTGTCCTCGATTTCGCAGGACCTGTGTACGAATGTATCGATCCTGGGCTTGTCTAGTGGCTCTAGGACAACCTGAACGAGGTCTATCGTCAGCATTGTCTGTGTATTGGTACCGGTTCCATAGTCTGCTGATCACAGTCTGTGACACATTAAGCATGTTGGCTACTGCTCGCTGTGTAGAACCCATTTGAAGCATGCCAATAGCACGTCCATCATGTTGAAGACGTCTCATTGCAAATTAAACG
This sequence comes from Patella vulgata, assembly GCF_932274485.2. Lineage (NCBI taxonomy): Eukaryota > Metazoa > Mollusca > Gastropoda > Patellidae > Patella > Patella vulgata. The sequence goes on from NC_065882.2 coordinate 34,528,675, forward strand.
TAACACACTAAAGCTAAGATACGCTAAACAGTAAATCTTATGCGAGAACCGATAGGAAATCAAATATGTATCGGATAAACCAGCACTCTGCAGTTTTCATCAACCCTCCCTTAAAGAGTCAAATTTGACAATGAACCCCTCCAACGAGTATAGCGCTATTGCGTGTCGCAAGTGCAGTTCAGTGGTTCTGTTGGTCCGGTAAATTCTTCATCTGTGAACATACTCTCAAAGCATGTCAAGTGTCCATGACTATTCATCATATCACAACCTGCATATGTATATTAGCATTTCAATATCCCCTACTGTTTTTTAAAGAGTATACTACTATTTTGAAATTGCTGCTCAAGTAAATCAATAGTTTGTCCACGGACACCCGATTTATTAAAACGTGACATTATCGAAGCATCTCATCTAAGGTGACTCTCTCTCTATGTCACATTTGGCCCCGGGGCCATCTTCTACGTTTAAGCCTTTGATCAAGTAAACTATTACGAGGCTTATTTTAATAGAACACCAGGTACCACTATTCGAACACCAATGCCACCATGCTTATTCAATTTGACTTAAATTGAATGGATTGTATTTAGGATGGATAATGGACTTCAATAACGCACTGCAATCCATGATTGTTTCTTCTGAATGGAAAACATATTCTACTGGGGACTAAGGTGTAATGCTGGTAAATGGTTTGAGCTTGTTTGTTTTTTTTGTTGTTTTTTTTTAGTTCAAAGTACAAGTGCAAATGATCGATATGATTCACGAGACAGGAAAAAATGGCTTGAAATGTACCCATGGACCCCCAATATAACGGTAAGATTTTGTGAACTTAACTAGACTTTTTACATCGAGAAATGAAATGAAATGGGGTTGAACGTCCCACTTTTTTGTGCCAACTGGGCTAATGAAGTCGGAGGGGGTGGGGCAATGCCATACGTGGTGCTATTGACCGGACAGTGACATATTGCCTGCATTATTATCTATAATAAAAGCCACACACAAAGTAAGTGGCACAGTTGATTAAACCCAACATCCCCTGCCCTTTGATTGATTCCGAGGGCAATGTCGAAAAGGAATGTGTATGGTATGTGTGGTGGGTGTGGTTGTGTGTGGAGGTCGAGTTGAACATTAAAATATACTCTTCAAAAAAAAGTAGGGGATATTGAAATTCAAATACCTATGCCGGTGCAGAACTTATCACCCCAACAGAACCACTGAGCTGCACATGTGACACGCAATAGCGCCACACACGTGGGTGGGGTTCATTGTCAAATTTAACACTTCAAGGAAGGGTTGATGAAAACTGCCGCGTGCTGGTTTATCTATCCATGTTTGCTTTCCTATCGGTTCTTGCATAAGATTTACTGTTTAGTGTATCTTTGCATTAGTGTGTTACGTTTAATTTGATCGGGAAACGTGTTCGTCGACGTCAACGTGCTGAATGTATGAGGATTCGTGGAGCAATTACTCATTATTAAGACAAAAATCAAAAACGTCCATTTTCACTTTTGACGGTGTATCTCTGTGCGGGTGAAATGGGGCCGTCAGATAAGCCGCCCAGGTGAACTGTTTATGTTCATTTGTAGCCAATTGTCCTGAGATTAACATACACTGGTTACCTCTAATAAAAACAGAAGTGCATTTTTGCAGTTTTGTATTGTTTCTGAATATCCCCTCCTTTTTTAAGAGTATAGTTATCGTAACATGCAGTCGCCTGTTGATTGGTTCAATCCATTCCCGGATATAAAACGTTTTTGGGACAAACTAAAGGACAGGGAGTGTTCTCTAGAGTTGTCTGTTTAAATAACTTAATTTAACATCCGCTTCCACCGAAGTGATATCGCAGACTTGTGTACAGGCTCTACTGCTCAACGTATATGAATGGCTATTTCTTTGTGTGTTAATAACATCAATCGGATCCTTTTCTAGATGGTATAAATAAGTGCATTCCCTAAGCCTTAAAATGCATGTTTAAACACCAAGATTGAGAGCCTAACTTATCAGTAGCTCAGATATAATTATAACAATTTGGTCCGTCTTCATTAGTAAAGTTGGAGCAGAACAGTTGGACGTTAAACCCCATTTCATTTCATTTCATTTATACCAATTTGGTTTTTATATTAACCTTTATTTTTTTCTTATTTGTGGTAATAGAAACAATGTGATCTGTTTCTAGATTGTATAATTGTATTCCTAATTGGTAGATATAGGTTTTTGCAAAGTAGTTATCTAGAAGATTCAAGATAGCCGCCTAAATATATTTTTTTGGAATAACTGCCAATGAAAAATGGTAAGCTAAAGCATCGGGAGGCATCCGAAAAAGGGGTGCTTGTGTCCGGAGGATTAACATCAACTTGCTAAGCTACCTAACTTTTTCCATACGAATTTCAATAATGAGATATACAATATAAAATAACGAAAAAGAAAATTAACACAAATCTATTTCTAGTTGAACATAATAATTGAACGTAATTAATTATTAAATTTTAAAATACGTAGATTCGACAATATTATTATTATTATTATTATTATTATTATTACAGCATATTTATAGTGCACCCTTTCATATAACATGTTCAGGGGCACTTTACAAAGTGACAATGTAAATCACACATAAACAACAAGATTATGAGCATGTTAACGATTGTATACAGAGTCAGTTAAAAGCCTGATTAAATAAATGTGTTTTAAGTTGTTTTTTAAAAGAATATAGAGATGTACAACATCTTACACTAAATGGTAGATTATTCCATAAAACAGGTGCTTGATAACTAAAAGAGCGCTGACCATAAGACACTAGTTGAACAGTTTTGGGCTTTAAAAGTAGTTTATCTGACGTACGTAATGTTCGGCCAGGTGTATAAAGTTCTAAAAGATCTGAGAGGTAAACAGGAGTTAAATTATTTAAACATTTAAAAGTAAGTAATAAAATCTTAAAATCAATTCGATATTTAACAGGTAACCAGTGTAAATTATATAAAACAGGAGTTATGTGGTCACATTTCTTAGTTAAAGTAACAAGTCTAGCCGCAGTATTCTGTACGTTTTGTAATTTATCTATAAGGTAAACCAACTAAAAGTGAATTAAAGTTATCTAATCGAGAAGTGACCAGAAAATTAACAAGTGACTTAGTGGCCTCTACAGTTACACATTTACGTATTTTACCTATATTTCTAATATTAAAATAGCACAATTTACAAATATTATTTACTTGAGCTCCCATAAGCATAACACTATCAAAGATAGCGCCAATATTACGAGCAGAATAAGATGAAAATATATCACAATTACCAATTACAACAGGGGGGTTATCTTGTGCAGATTTACTTAATTGATGCCTTGAGCCTAATAACACATATTCGGTTTTATCATCATTCAATTTTAGAAAGTTCTTTGACATCCATTTTCTAATTTCACTAATACAGTTCTCAAGTTGCAATTTTGATAAATTGAAAGAAGATGGACAATAAGGTGTAAATGAAATATATAATTGAGTATCATCGGCATACAAATGAAAGCTGAGACCATATTTTCTGACAATATCTCCTAATGGTGACGTATAGAGGGCAAATAAAATCGGACCAAGAACAGAACCTTGGGGGACCCCAGATGACAAAACAGATTCAGACGACGATTTGCAATTAACTAAAATACACTGTTTTCTACCCACAAGATAGTTCTCTAAAGGATTTAATGCAGAGCCACAAATACCGAATTTAAATTGAAGTCTACGTAGAAGAATGGAAGGGTCCACCGTGTCGAAAGCAGCAGATAAATCTAATAAAATTAAAAATGTAAATTTTCTATTATCAATTTCCATTAAAATATCATTTGAAACCCGGGTTAAAGCTGTTTCGGTACTGTGAAATTGTTTATAAGCACTTTGAAATGGTTCATACAAACAGTTATCATCTAGATGGGCCTTTATCTGAGAAGCAATACATTTCTCCAATATTTTAGAAATAAAACTTAAGTTAGAGACTGGCCTGTAATTTTTAAAAACATTAGGATCCAGTGTAGACTTTTTAATTAAAGGGGTAACATAAGCTCGTTTGAAAACGTTGGGAATAGTAGCGGATGATATACAAGAATTAATAATATTGGTAAAAACTGGAATAACTTCGTCTAGACAGTCCTTAAGAACAGAAGTCGGAACAGGATCTAATGAACAAGATTTAGGAGCAGACGATTTAATTAGCTTTAAAACAAAAGATTCACTAACCAAGTTAAAATTTTCTAAATAAACAGAATTTTCTAACTTATCAAAATCATGAGCGTTAAAGTCAATAGTTTTATTTAAATCATCAAGTTCAGTTCGTATTTTCTGTATTTTTATTTGAAAGAAATCAGAGAATAAATTTGCAAGTTCAGTGTCATTATCATTGTCCGGGAGGATAGTACGCTCAGCATTATGGTCCAAAAGGGAATTCTCAACTTTATACATGTCTTTTTGTCTGTTTTCGCCATTTTCTATTTTATCAGAGTAAAATTTAATTTTAGCATCTTCAATTAATTTATTCACATTGTTTTTTAAAGATTTATAATTCTGTTTATGGACATGTAGATTTGTTTTCCGCCACAGATGTTCAGCCTTATTACGGTCCCTTTTGGCTTCTAAAATAGAATCATTAAACCACTGCGTATTGGGACGAATAGTAAATGTTTTCGTTTGAAGAGGAACAAACGAGTCCAAAATTTCAGCAAGCTTTGAGTGATATTGGGTTGCCTTCTCTTGTATATCTTGAATACGTTGAATGCCATTGAAATTCGAGTTCACTATTTCCGCTTTAAATTTATTTATGTCAAATGATTTAAACCTTCGATATGTTAAAGTCTTTCTTGTTGGTTGTGGTTTCTGGATCATAAGATTAAAAGTTGCCGGGAAATGATCAGATATTAATTTGTCCGAGACAGAGAGATTATCCAGTTTAATATCACGTGGATTAGTTATCACCAGATCGAGAATATGTCCACCGTTATGAGTAGAAGAAGAAACATGTTGTGTGAGAGATCTATTATTCAGCATATCACAAAAATCAACCGCGGTAGAGTCGTTGGAATCATCAACATGAAAATTAAAATCTCCCCAAATAATAGTGCAAAACTTAGTCATCATCAACTGGTCCAGAAATAATCCAAATTCTTCCATAAACTTTTGACACAATTTGCTATTGGGCGGGCGGTAAATTGTAATAATCCTAGTTTCCTTGAAAGAAAACTGTAGAGAACAATCCAAAATTTCAAAAGAATCAAAACGGTCATGACGGATTTTCTTACACTTAATAGATGACTTAAATATAAGTGCTACACCTCCTCCACGTGAACCGCGAGGGCAATGTTGTATAGAATATCCATCAGGTACTAAAGCTGCGATTGTCGATGAGTCCGAACAGTCATTATTCAGCCACGTTTCAGTTATTCCACAAATATCAATAGAATTTTCAAAAATATAATCAGATAAAATTGTTGTTTTATTTCTTACGGATCTGGCATTAATTAATCCAAACGAAGTTGTTAAAACTGACGCTTCATTTTCAACCGCCTTTCTAATTTGTGTAAGATTGTTGTTTATCTTCTGTTTTGTTCTAAAGTTTTTGATCTGTTTGTGATTTTTGATAGAGTTTGAGGTGAGCTGGATGAGATTGCTATGATTAATGTTAATATTCAGTGGATTAGTGTTTAGAGGTTCATATGGTCTTGTTGGTGGTGATAACTTTTAAATGTCTTTGATTTCTCCCAATTACTTCATTGTTGTCGTATATATAATCATTCAAAGCGACTGTTTTATTTTCGACGGGCCATGCATTAAGATACAATTGTGATTGATAGTAGGTAAGTTGATTCAGATAGCTCACTAGCCACAACAGATACAAATTATTATGAAACATTTTGATAAAATACTGCATTCAGAGTTACTATTTTAAACAAAAACACACGCAGGACAAATACACAGCTGCCTCCTAGGCGCTTACATAATGTTTTCAATCTAGGCTTCCTAAAATTAGGCCTAAATTTTAATGAAAAGGCGATAAATAAATGTTTCTTCGCAATAGTTACATTTAAACAGCAAACACTACTTCGCATAAAAATGTTCCACATGCACGACAATAGAACTGAAATCTGTCGCAAATTTATCAACAAATTATAACTTATCAAAAACTGTTATACAATTATTTGAAAGTAACGGCTTTACCACGCCTGGGCATTAATAATATATATTTGTATGTCCAAATCCACATTAATCCACAATAAATCACAGGCACGAAAAACACAGAGCACAACAAGGCACAGTCAACCACTATGGCATTTACAATAAAAGTTGCAGAGATCAAACTATTTGGCAATAAAGGTTGCTAACGGCAGGCCCATCGGGGCGGCCATTTTGAATTTTTGACAGTTGACAGCTGATCGACACAATGTAAACATTCTCCATGACAGATAGGTCAAAATACAAAAGCAATACATATATTTCACATCAAAATGGTCCTGGTGATCACGCACAAACATTAAATCAAAAAATCTATCACATCCATTATTGATAAATATATAATTATCGAAAAACACTCACAGTACCGTTTGAAGGTACCAGCGAACCCGCGCATGCGCATATATATATGAAAAACTATGGGGAGACCACAACTTTACTTATACATATGAACTTTTATAACCATATAGGCGGCAAATCACCATTATATTTCGCCATCTCTGTACCCACGATTTGCATGGCCATTGTTTTAAAAACAATTGTCTAGAATGGAAGAATAGGGTCTGAATTAAACATTTTAGGTAGGTTTTAGTAAATATCCATGATTTAGAGTCGGAAGGATAGTTAAGAGCTTGGTTGCGGTGATAAATACGGCGGATAGTTAAATGTCTTTAATATACTACTTCAAGTTTGTGTATCATTGATCAACTTCATACAAAATCTGCAGCAAAGGCATGGTCATTTGTTGCTGTGTGTATTGAAAAACGTTTAGTCCAACGGCAATTTGGAGAAAAGATGCAACTGGGCGAAGGGACCTGAACTAACATTGGGGTCAGTAGGGGAAATTAATGGTGACCTGCCTCCTACATCAAATGAGCAGATATTAGCCATACGGAGGCAGACCATCATTAAATTTCACCATCTCGGAACCCACAAATTGTAGTTCGTCTATTTATAACAATTCTCTCTGTGTCTCTTTTCTCCCCTTCTGCATGCCCATTTTGTTGAATTTTTGGTCCAGAATGGACGAAGAGGGTTGGAATTAAATTTTCTGGCAGGTTTTGGTAAATATTCATGATTTTGAGGCGGAAGGATAACGAGGTTATCAGGTTGGCAACTAGTTACATGTTTTAGTAAGCTTCTCCAAGTGTGTGTATCTCAAAATTTTGGTGGTCAACCTCATAAAAATTTTAGTGCAAAGACACGAAAATTTGGAGAAAAGTTGGAAGTGGGCAAAGAGGCCAGAATTAACATTGAAGTCAATGGGGAAATTAATGGTGGTCTGCCCCCATACACTTTACATGGGTTAAGTCCCTAATAACGATGGCGAAGCACGTTCGCAAACGGGTCTGTGGATGAACTCACCGCCTGCTATTTAGAGACCATTTAGAGCCATGAAAGTGTCAAAACCTTATAGAGCAGTCAAAAAAGAGCATATGGTAGTTCTGAGTTGATGGGTGGTACAGTTGTAAAAATATGGACTATTAAAGTTACCCTACTCACCCTGATTTGCATTATGGACGCAGTATTAAGTTTTGGCCTTTGTGCACTGGGGTATCTGCAATCAGCAAACCTCAAATTGACACATAGACCATCAGTCAGTGGTGAACTGGGTCACTTGCCATCAGAGGTTGACTATGACACAATATACCATCAGTAGTGGAATAAACCATCAGTAGACCATCAGTTGTGTACTGGCGCACACATAGACCATTAGTGGTGGACTGGGACACACAGGCCATCAGTAGTGGGCATGGAATACAGATCATCAGTGTTGGACTGGAACACACAGACCATCAGTAATTGACTATGACATAATAGACAATCAAAGGTGGACTGGTCCACACAGACCACCAGTGGCCCATTTGGCCACAAAGACTGGGTCACAGACAATCAGGGGCGGGCTGGGACTATGACATAATAGACAATCAAAGGTGGACTGGTCCACACAGACCACCAGTGGCCCATTTGGCCACAAAAACTGGGTCACAGACAATCAGGGGCGGACTGGGACTATGACATAATAGACAATCAAAGGTGGACTGGTCCACACAGACCACCAGTGGCCCATTTGGCCACAAAGACTGGGTCACAGACAATCAGGGGCGGGCTGGGACACACAGACCTTCAGTTGTGGACGTTGCCACAAAACATCAGTGATGAAATGGGCCACAGATGACCAGTGGCGGACTGGGACACACAGACTGGACCACAGACTATCATTGGTGGACTAGACCACAGGCCATCAGTTGTGGGCTGGAATGAAAAGACCATAAGTGGTTGACTGGGACACACAGGCCATCATTAGTGGACTATGACATAATAAACAATCAAAGGTGAACAGACGACCAGTGGCGGACTGGGACACAGACCAGCATGTCGTGGACTGGAACACAGACCATCAGTTGTGGACTGTAATGAAATGACCATCAGTGGTTGACTGGGACACATAGACCATCAGTAGTGGACAATGACATAATAAACAATCAAAGGTGAACTGGTCCTCACAGATCATCAGTGGCGGATTGGGACGCACAGGCCACCAGTGGTGGAATGGGCCACATACCATCAGTTGTTTACTAGTGCACACTTGCCATCAGCGGTGGATGGGGACACATACCATCGGTAGAGGACCACAGACCATCATTGGTGAACTGGGCTACAGATCATCATTGGTGAACTGGGCCACCTACCATCATTGGTGGATTTGGACACAAAGACCACCAATTGTGGACTGGGCAACACATACCATCATTGGTGGACTGGTACACAATAGACAATTCGTTGTTGGCTGTGGCACAATAAGCAATCCACCCCTTGTCCACACAGGCCATCATTGGTGGACTGGTCCCGACAGGCCATCCGTTGTGGATTGGACCACATACACTCAGTGGTGGGTTGAGCCACATACCATCAGTGGAATAGGCCACAGTTTGTGGTGGACTGGGTCATATACCATCAGTAGTTGACTGGGTCATTATACCATCAGTAGCTGGGCCACAAACCATCAGTGGTAGACTGGGACACGCATACCTTCAGTATTGGACTTGGTCACATACCTTCAGTAGTAGACTGGGCCACAGACCATAAGCGGTGGACTGGTCCACACAATACACCATCAGTAGTGGACCGTCATTGGTGGACAGGGCCACACACAGACCATCAGTTGTGGACTGGGACACGCAGACCATCATTGGTGGACTAGGCTACACTCCAGCAGTGGTGGAGTGGGACACACATAACATCTCCGGTGGACTGAGACACTCATAACATCTGTGGTGGACTGGGACCGCCTGTTGTGCACTGGGACACACATACCATCAGTGGTGGACTATCACACAATAGATATTCATTGGTGGACTAGTGATGGACTGATAGACACTGGTCCACACAGAACATCAGTGGCGGACCACGACACACGGACCTTTACTGGTGGACCATCGGTGGTGGACTATGGAACAAAAGGCCATCAGTGAAGAATTCCTCGCTTCCAGGCAAATTCAGAAAATTTGAGGTATAAGCTGATTGCATAAAATCCAGTGCACAAAGGCCAATTCAAATCAAACCAACGTTTGCATGTATTACATGGAATGCAGTGATCCCTTGTACAGTTTGTTCTGCGTGTAGGGCATGGTCTTTTACTAGGATGAGACTGAAACTTATTTGATGAACTTTTAGGTTGCTCCGACTTTCCTCTCCTTTGTTTTGTTACTTTCAAGCGTGGCATATCGACGGTCAGTTGAATACTTATAACCTGCATTGATATGTTTTATAACTACCCATGGCCCACCTAGAATTCCCCAATTTTTTATACTTGGCCTATCCTGGCCCATGACCCACCTACAGTGTTCCACAAGTATTATGCGGCACCTATTGTGATCCATGGCCAACCTAGAGTGTCCCAGTATGTTTATATATGGCCTAGCGTGACCCATTACCCACCTAGACCCATTGTCCACCATTTTCATACTTTACCTAGATCGAGTCCCCACAATTTTTTATACCTGGCTTAACCTGACCTGGTCTAGGTTTTTTTCGGGAATTAATGTTGGGGTTTTTTTTTTCGGTATTTATGGATTTTTTGGTATTGAGGGTTTTTCGGATTTTTCGGTAATTTGTCTCAAAAACGGTTTTTCTTCATTTTTCGGATTTTTTCTTAATTTTTCGAATCTTTTTGGATTTTTTCGTTATTCTTGAATTTTTTCGGATTTTTTCTTAATTTTTCGAATGTTTTAGAATTTTTTCGGTATATAGTACAGTCGAATCATAACGCCTCTGCTATTGAGGTAAGTGGGCAATTTTGGTGTCTACACCTAGTTTTTAGGGGCCAATCAATCCATTTCAACCGACCAGTAGATGGAAAACGCATGACGTCGTCATGACTGTACAGCGCAATGGACGCTTACGACTAGCCCCAGATCCATTAACTTAATCTGTTGTTTCAGGAGTGTATTGTGTCCTGTCCGTAGGTTTGTCTTGTGTAATTGTTTGTATGTGGTTTGGTCCCCCTGTATTAATAACCGACAATAGGGCTATACTATATACCGGAAAACACCGAAAAACACAGGAAACACCGGAAAACAACCGGAAAACACCATGTTATACTGAGTACCGGAAAACACCGGAAAAACACTAAATACCGGAAAACAGGTTTAAGAATTTGGGGGAGAGGTTAAGTCTCCGCATAAGCACTGACCTAGGATGATGAAAAATTAGTTCGTGATATTTCCTAGCTTTATTAAAAATACATACAATACATTAGATTTGTATACATAAGCGATTTCACTGTTTTTTTGGTGTTGGTGGCACTGGTGGTCTTCCTTGGATGGTGCTTCTGGTATTCTGGTATTTTTGTTTCTGAAGAAAAAAGAATAAATTTAAGGCTCTCGGGTGAGAGTCACATTAGTGTGTTTCTTACTACGGATTAGACTTTCTAAAAAATCGTGTTTGTTCCACATCACTGGGTTAGGGCTAGGGATTCTTTTATCTAGTTGATTTTATTTACTAACGGTTAGGGATAGAACTTAATATATGGTTTGCTTTGGGTTAGGGTGGTGACTGGTCTTATTTAATCTAATTTACTGTGCAATAGGATGTCGTTCAGATTTTTATTTTTAGAATATGCAATTATAAGTTTCTGTGTGAAGATTTTCGGATGATTTTCTTGGAGACCAGTACAGTGTTTTCTGATGATTTTGGATGCACTTGCTGTTGTTGCGTTAAATGGAACTACTAAAGAGTATTCAGTATAACATGGTCTTTTCTGGTAATATTCCGATGTTTTCCGGTAGTTTTCCGGTTGTTTTCAGGTGTTTTTCAGTGTTTTCCGGTATATAGTATAGCCCTTAATAACTAGGAACATGTTGAAAGTTACCAGGCCATCTATCGACTGCAGATATAATTGGTACAATTGTCTTATTCCTTTCATTTGTGCTTTCATTTGTGGTCAGCGTCCAGTTATAGGAAACATCCCAGCCAGACAAATCCCAATAGAATGACATAATTATTCTCGTAAATATGTAAGGTGGGAGTTTAGGTTAGTAAAGCAGTTCATGTCAATTTTATTTCATAAATTACGAAACTTACCTGACATATGAACATTAGGATTTCTATCTCGTTAATAATTATCTCGCCCGGAAGTAAAAATCATGCGCAAACCGGTCATCCTACTACATCCGGTTGGGCGCCATGATTCCACAGTTTTCTTTCTCGGCGACTAGAAAGAAGTCGTGGTTTTTTTTACGCTCGGGGCTTCTAGTGTAATTTTTGTTTATTATGGAAGAAGCAGGCTGCAGTACGCGGAGTACAGAAGGTGATGTTATATCACAGGGAGAAGATTTTTTAGACGAATCGGCACGAGAAAGTCGGGGTAGGTCTGATGAAAAAGGTAAACATTCTAGTAGTAGAAAAGGAAAGTCTAGATACGACTTGTTGGATGAGAAGTGGAACACAAAGTTCGCTTCTTTAGATGATAAATTTGATAGCCTTTTTGAGCTTATCAGAAATCAGGGTAGTACTGCAAATGGTGACAATAACTCTGATGTAATTAGACAGTCACAAAGACATGTCGATATCGGTAATCCAAGTCATTCTTCAGAAGAGGAAAATGACGAGGATTTGATATCTTTAGCGCCAGGCCAGGACGAAGTGTTGGGCTCTGGGTCAGATTTAGAAGACACAAAGTCTGATGAAGACAAGTTGCAAGACAAGACAAGGAAATGTCTATTTGATATTTTTGGCGAAGATGCCATTGCTAAGAAAACTGAAAAAAAGAAAGGGATTGAAATTGACAGTTCTCAGAAAGAGGTTTTGTTAGGTCATTGGCGTTGTGACAAACCAAACTCTATCACAGCTTTTGCTGAGGAAACAAAAGAAATGTTTCCTGTGGATGAAGATACAGAAAAGTTTCTTCAAGTTCCGTCACTAGACGATTTAATAGGAATATGTTTGATTAAAAAACATGGCAATAAAGCATCTTTTTCTAAAACAGGAAAAAGTTTATTTTCTCAACCTTATAAAATGTTGGAGAAAATTGCCTATAGAGGACAACAAGCGTCTTACATGGGAATCATCATTAATATGTACATGCAACAGAGTCTAGGTAGCTTGATAGAACTTTTTAATGACGATAAACCAAATATTGACAATGCTAAGAAGCATATTAGGGACATTTTTGCCATGTCCACAAAAAGTCTGGACCAAATTGGTCGAGCGGGAGCTTTTCACCACATTTTGAGAAGACAGTTATCTATGACAGATACCTCTCTTTTTCAGTTAGAAGATTCCAGAGACATTTCTGATTTACCGCTATCAGCGGAAGGGGTCTTGGGTGATAAGTTAGAAACTACACTAAAGTCAAGGAAAGAAAAAAATAAGACTTTAGAAGATTTATTACCTGATTTCCAAAAGTTTGATAAAAAGCGGAAATCAAATTTTAGTACAAACACAAATGCCAAAAGGAGCTGTTTGGAAAAAGATAAAGGATCCTCAAATAAGGATGATTTTCGGATCTCTAGAATTGCAAATAATAAAGGATTCAAGAAAAATTTTGACAAGACACAGACGCCAGAGAGTGAAAGGCAGTCAAAAACAGAAGGTTTCTATAAGAAGTCGCCATTTCCTGCTAGAGGAGGAAAGGCATTTAATAAAAGATGACAAGGTAAGAAATTTGGTTGTGTTTCCGGAGTTACCGGTAGGCGGCCGCCTGTCTCATTTTTTACCATAATGGAAGAAAATTACCATGGACAAATGGGTTTTATCAATAATAAAGAACGGGTACAGACTAGAATTTGTGAAAATACCACCCTTTTCAGGGATAAAAAAGACACATGTCAGTGTCAAACACACAGAGTTATTAGAAACCGAAATAAAAGTGCTTTTAGAAAAGGATGCAATAGAAATTGTACCCCAGAATCAAATACAAAACGTTTTTTTCAGTACGCTTTTTCTGGTGAAAAAGAAAAATGGGAAAATGAGACCAGTCATAAATTTAAAGCCGCTAAACCGATATCTCCGAAAACAACACTTCAAAATGGATACAATGTCAAAAGTTTTAAATCTTGTGAAACAAGGAGATTGGGCTTTTTCCCTGGATTTACAGGACGCGTATCTACACATACCAATTTTGCAAAGCCACAGAAAGTTTCTGAGGTTTGCTTTGGGGGAAACAGTTTATCAGTTCAAAGTTCTATGCTTTGGCCCAACAAGCTCACCACGAGTTTTCACAAAAATTGTGTCAGTGGTAGCAGAGTTTTTGAGAAAACAAAGCATAAGAATGTCAGTATACTTGGACGATTGGCTGTCAGTCAATCAGAGCAGATCAAAACTCCTGGAAGATCAAGAAAAAATTACCAATCTTCTTGTTCGACTAGGTTTCTTAATAAATTTAGAAAAGTCAAATCTAGTACCATCACAAAACATAACATTCTAGCGCCGTGAGAAAACTGTGGAATCATGGCGCCCAACCGGATGTAGTAGGATGACCGGTTTGCGCATGATTTTTACTTCCGGGCGAGATAATTATTAACGAGATAGAAATCCTAATGTTCATATGTCAGGTAAGTATAATTTATTCATAAAATTTGAACTTGTGTCCAAATTTTGAAATTTGAAGTGTTAATGACGTTGATCAGAGAAGTTATATTCACTTCTGTAATTATTAGATATATGGCATTCGATTGATTCCTATTGAATGGAAAACCACCCAAAAGGCGGTACTATAAACGTGATAAATGAAAGAAGATTTCAGACGCATCTCTCATTTCATAGAGATGATGTTAGTAACAGACTTGAAACATTAGACCAAAATGCATTTGTTAACGATTGTTTTTAGACGTTAAAGGAGCTAAATCTCTATTCTTTGGGACCTAACAAGGGTTTAACGTCCACTCGACACAAACTAGGTCATTTCGGGACTAATATATGGTTCAATTTTATTTCAATAATTCGCTTGCGTGTAGGGGTCTATAGCAGTGGAAGGAAACCGGAGGACCCTGAGAAAGCCAACGAGCTTGGAGCTTGTCATAAAACAACTACTTGACGTCTGTGACTTCTACAAAACAGTAGTTACCTCCCATTAATAGTAAATAGATTTCGGAATCTACATACCCGGCCCCTTTTAAATGTGGAACATTATGAGGAACATTTAAAATCTAGTAACAACATATTAAACATATAAATAAGTAATTCAATAAACTTTGATTAAATTTAAACTTGAAATGATTATTAAAATATTAATTTATCGTCACTTAAGAAAACACTGTCATCATTATGACAGTCATGATAGTCTATTAGTGTCTATGCTTAATTCACTTCAAATTAGATCAATGTCTTTACTTCACTGATTCCAACAACACACATTTAGTAATTGGTCTTGTAAATGTAGAAGATTTGGTCTTGACTTTTACTGATCGAATTAAACCATCTTTACCAGGCATCACTCCTATTATTCTCGCCAAAGGCCAGTGTGATCTTGGGGCTGATTCGTCGACTAACAAAATAATATCTCCGGCTTTAATGTTATCATCTGGATTCAGACATTTCTGGCTCTTTTGAAGTAGTGTCAAATATTCAGTTCCATCCCTTCCAGAAAACGTCAGCCATATATTGTACCTGTCGTCATCTTTTACGTACATACAGATCTTTCTGGACAAATATACCAGGTGGTAAGCCTGATCTTAAGAGTAGGATATGATTCGGTGAAAGTGCTTCTAAATCAGTAATGTCTTCGGACGTTGGCGCAATTGGTCTTCCATTGACAATACTTTCCACTTCACACATTAACGTAGAGAGTCCTTCGTCATCTAAAGTTTGTTGTGACATTAGTGCAGACAAAACCTTTCTTATGGGCCTTATACATCTTTCCCACACGCCTCCATGATGCGATGCTAATGGGGTGTTGAATATCCAGGTAACCTCGTGTTGTAGTAAAATATTGTGTATCTTAGTTTGGTTCCACTCGTTAATAGCTGATTTCAGCTCTTTAGATCCACCAACAAAGTTTGATCCATTGTCAGTCCTGATTTTTTTCTGGGGGTCCTCTTGTAGCTATAAAGCGCCTTAGGGCGTTGATAAATGAATCGGTATCCATGCTGTAAGTAATTTCAATATGGATAGCTCTTACTGTTAGACACGTAAAAATGCAACCATACCGCTTTAGTTGACTTTTTCCTCCCTTTACCATAATAAATGGGCCAAAATAGTCAATACCGACAAAGCTGAACCGTGGCTTACTTGCAGTTATTCTGTTTTGTGGTAAATCAGCTAATTTCTGTTGCATAGGTTGGGCTTGTCTTCGTCTGCAGTCGAAACATTTTGATGGTATACTTGGTACAGCTGAACTGGCTTTAACGATCCAGTAGCTTTCTCTAATCTTCGACAGGACATATAATCTACCAGAGTGACCGGACAGTTGATGGTAATGACGGATGATGAGGTCACTCACATGGTGATTTTTCGGCAGGATAATTGGATGTTTGATGTCCAATGCTAGTGTCTAATTTCTCAATCGTCCACCAACTCTTATTAACATATCATCTAATAGGACTGGATCTAATTTAACAAGACTACTAGACTTCTTTAATCTTTCTTCATAACGTAAACATTCTAACTCTTCTTTAAAACTTGATTGCTGTACTATACTTAGGATTTCTCTCTCAGCTTCTCGAATTTCATCTAATAACAGTGGTTGAACACAAGTCTTGGTCTTATTGTTACCGGGTCTTGGGTTATTTCTGTTAGTATATCTTAATAGATTCTTCTTGTAACGTAGAATATAGGCAATACATCTTCTTAATTTAACCCATGATGAGAATCTATTAAACATTTCATTGGCAGCATCCTGACTTCTCTCTATAACTTTACTTCAGGGTCCTTTCATCCAGACCATTTTTTAAATCGGGTTGTTCAGGCCATTGATCTTCGGGTAAGTGTAGGAAACCCGGCCCCGGTATCTATCGTTGGTCCTTTATGAATTCATTGGTCGTCAAGCCACGTGATCCATCATCAGCTGGATTTTACTTGAGTCAACATAGTACCAATCCGTAGGATCTGAGCCGTCCCTGATAGCAGCGATCCTATTCGCCACAAACGTGTGAAATCTCTTGGTTTCGTTGTTAACGTACTTTATCACAGCCGTACTATAGGTCCAGAAAACAGACTTCTCTATTGGTACATCAAGTTCTTGTCTCATCATCTTGTCCAACTTAATGGATACTGCAGCAGCTGTGAGTTCTAATCGGGGGATGGTTACCTTCTTTAATAGAGTCAAACATGGATCTTCTTTGAGTCGTTGATCATTCTTAGATAAGTAACAGAGCTATATCCGTTTTCTGAGGCATCAGACATGTGAAGGAGTTGATAGGAACTGACTTCACCGTAATCAGCAGGGGGCGAAACATCTTTTAATCTTAAACTTGGATAACATGGGCAGATCAACTAACCATTTGTTCCATCTTAGTTGAAATTCATCGGGAATCGGTGTATTCCAGTCATAGTTCAGTCTACACAGATCTTGTAAAATGCCTTTCGCTGGTAATATACAGGGTGCTACGAATCCTAATGGGTCGAACACTGAGCTAATTATGAACAGTATTCCTCTTCTTGTTGGTAGTTTTAGCTTAATGGATATATTGAAACCAAAGGAATCTGTATTGACATTCCAGCGTATTTCTAGAGTGCGCTCTACTTGGTTATTAGAATTGACGTCATCTTCAAAGACGTGATCCTCCATTAGCTAATGCTTGTCTTAAATCTTTGTTTATCACCTTGGCTTCTTCTATGGTCTTGGTTGAACGAAAAATTCGTCTACATAGAAATTACGTCTTATACATTCTTGAATATCTTGACTTGGGTTATCATCATTAGCGATTGAAGCAATGCAAAGTTACAGCAACTTGGCGAAGAAATGGCGCCAAATAAATGGACAGTCATTCGGTAGAAGTCAGGTTCAGATATTAAATCGTTGTTTGGCCACCATAGAAATCTCAATGCGTTGCGTTGATCTTCGGGTACTTTAACCTAGTGAAACATGGCTTGGATGTCTGCTACCAGGGCAATGTGATCTTGACGAAATCTTGACAATACTCCAAACAGGGTGTTGGTAAGATTGGGACCTTGAAGTAGACGGTTGTTGAGTGAGGTATCATGGTATTTGCTCGAACAGTCGAATACAATTCTAGTTTTGTTGATTTTCTGTTTGTTAAATACAGGATGGTGTGGTAAATACTAATTTGGAACAGCTGATCTTGGCATCTTATCTTCATCCACTTTCTCGGCATAACCATTCCGAAGCAGATCATCAATAAACTCCCCATATTTCTGAAATAAGTTTGGATCAGTTAATAATCTTCTCTTTAATAAACAAAATCGATGGTCTGCTAATGGCTTGTTGTTAGGTAAGTATGGGGGGAAATCTCTCCAGGGTAAGGCAATTTCGTTATGGTTATTTTGTTTCTTCACTGTCTGTTCCATAGTATTTAAGGTTTTCTTATCTTCCTGTGACATCTCCTTCTTAATATCTATTATGGATTCATTGAATTCTTTATAACAGAAATTTTTACATTGTTGACATAAGTCATTATCACACCTAATAAAGTTAGAGGTCACTCTTTGTTGTACAGCATATCTTCCAAGGGGTCCATTTATTGTCCACCCTAATTTAGTTCTAACAGCATACGGTCCTCCGTCCTCGCTTTCCCTGATTTCAGTAGGCTGCAAGGCTTCAATATTGTCATATCCAATGATTAATTCAACATCGGCATCAGTATCAAACAGATGAATACCATGAAGCTGTGGCCATCTATATCTTCTCTTGAGACCGGTATGTTAGGTCTGGTTAAGACATTGGGAAGTTCAATCATATACTATTCAAAAAAAGTAGGGGATATTTGATTTTTAAGTGTTATTAAAGTCACCTAATGAAACTGACGAAGAAACAAATGACAAAATGAAATGAAGTTCACATTCATCGATTTATTCCAAATGATCGTTAGACTAAGTAAGGCACAGACTGACCATTATAAGGGTAAAATGATACCCGGGGTCAAACAGCAAAGTTACCACAGCACCACAACCAAGTCAGTAACGGGTAAATCCTCCTCTGTTTGCCAAACAAGCATTGTTCCGACGTGGCATATTCCTAATGAGACGTCTAAGGTCATTTTGGTCCAGATTGTCCCATTCCTGTTGCAACGCAGCAGCAAGTTCTTGGACATTGGCAGGACGTTGTTGACGTTGACGTAACCTCTGTCCAAGCATGTCCCAGACATGCTCGATGGGGGAGAGGTCGGGACTCAGTGCTGGCCAAGGTAATGTGGTGATGTTCTGTTGTTGGAGGTAACCTGTAACGATCCTGGCCCTGTGACATCTTGCGTTGTCATCCTGGAAAATGAAACGGCGGCCATGACGTCGTGCGAACGGCACAACATGGACTGCCAAGATGTTGTCCCGGTAGTACTGGGCTGTAACACGCCCTGCAACAACATGTAAAGCCGTTCTTCCAGCAACAGTGATGCCTCCCCACACCATAACAGAACCACCCCCAAATCGATCATGTCTGATGACGTTAACGTCTTGGAAGCGCTCGTTTCGACGACGCCACACCCTCCTACGTCTGTCCAAAAAATCAACAGTGAACCTTGACTCATCTGAAAACATCACATTGCTCCAGCGTCGATTATCCCAGTGTTGACGATCCCTGCACCAACGACGTCTTGCCTGAATGTGATGATCTCTCAAACAAGGGATCACGCGAGGACGTCGGGCGCGAAGGTGACTCCTATGCAGTCGATTCCGAATCGTCTGGCCACTCACTCTCACACCAGTGTCTGTTTGAAGACGAGCGCTGATCTGATTTGCTGTGATGACACGATTTCTCAAGGCCAAGGTACGGATAAATCGATCCTGGGCTTGAGTTGTCGCCCTTGGTCGACCTGAGCGTGGTCTGTCCTGTACAGATTGTGTATCACGGTATCTGGACCATAGCCTGCTTATGACAAACTGAGAAACATTCATCGTCCGCGCCACAACCGCCTGTGTTGTGCCGATCTGTAGCATGCCAAGGGCACGTAACCTTTCATTTTGGGTAAGCCGACGCATATCAAAATTTGTTTTCTGGTCACTAAAACAATTAAACTGATGTTTCCACCCTGGAATTCAATGCCACAATGACTGTAACATTCAAAGTCAGAGTCGTGCAAATCTTGGGTTGGACCCCCATGATGATCCCAAGCATCACCTGCATTCTATGCGGTAGCTATTGGTGCGTTTGGGCGTCACATGTAACTGGAAATGTTTCTTCTGTTAGGTTCTATAGTGACTTTTTTCGTAGTCATTTGCATATTTTAGTATTATGCCCCCAAAATCAAATATCCCCTACTTTTTTTGAATAGTATATTCATACCATCTAGATCATATATCTCTAGGCTAGTTCTATAACTGTGTACTATATTGTCTTCTTTATCTATTGTTGTTAAAGATATAGTTGTCAAATCCCCTTCTTTATCTAATTTTCTCAATAATCTATTGGTACAGAAAGTTGTATTAGAACCATTATCCAATAGAGCAGTTGCTTTAATAAATTCTTCTTTTAATCCATTAGTCTTGATTTTAATTGGAACTATAGGAAGTCCAATTAATGATGTTCTATCCGGAGTTTGGGAGCAATAAGCAGATTTAACTCTGTTCATAATAGGCATTTTAATTTCTGTAAATTCTGTTTTTCTTGGGTCAGTGCCTCAATTCCTATTTTCAATTGGCGGTTTATGGAGCAAAGTATTATGTCTACCATTACAGTCACCACATCTATTCAGTGTTGTACAGTCTTTAGCTTGATGACCATGTTCGAGACAGTTAAAGCAGATTCCTTTACTCATAGCTATATTTCTTCTTTCTTCGGGGATAAGATTCTTAAAACTTGTACATGAGATTAGACTGTGTAGTTTAGAATTACAATAAATACAGATTGTAGATGGTTGTAGTGGTGGGCTTCGTTGATAATGAGGTTGCTGAGGGGGGTTATTGAAATTGGAATAAAATCTGGACCTTGCTGGTTTTCTGGTTGAATCTTGAAATTTCGGTTGATTCCTTGTTGTATCTTCTTGTTTTAAATTACGAAAGACTAGGTGTGTCGCTACTCTAGCTTCTCTTTCTACAAATTCTTCAATATCTTTTATTCGGATTTCTCTGTCTAGTTCTTCAGTAATTTTGTCGTGAACTGCTCTCCATCGTCTTCTAATCTCATAAAGGAGTCTCCAAATAATCTTCAAATAAACAATGTATCCGGATTTTCAACTTTGCTCATATACCCAATTTCTTGAAGGGTATTCATGCAAGAAGACAGATCTTGTGCAAACTTGTTTAAAGCTGGTCCATCTTCTGATCTTATGGTGGTCCTTGCGTTATTTTATTTACATGTATATTCCTAGATACCAGAGTTTAGATGGCATCATTTGTTCCTACACACTCTCCGAGTGTAGCTGATGTATAGAGTGTCTTACAGAATCTTCGAAAATATAACATGGTCCGACGAGACGGATGAGTGAGAGAAGTATAGTGTCGAGTGTATATTATCCAAGCCCCGCTTCGTATGTAAGGCGTCCGCATAAACTAACAATGTTACCTATTTTGAGTCTAAACATAATCTGAGCCGCTGCTACGGCAAAACAGCAATATATAGGTTAAATCCCGCTGGTAGCACGGGACTCCGTGGATAGGTGGAAGTAGTCCCGGTTATCCTGACGGACATCTGTATTATACAGGGCAAAATCACAACACACCTCCCCGTCTTAATTTGAGAGGATTGGTTCCTGGTTCTGAAAAAATATCCTACTCTTCACATTCACACTTTCAATCACACTAGTAACGGTATACAGGTACACCGTATCATTCACGCATCAATCAAGAACAAATCGGTTATAAATTCACCGAAAAAATCTACATCCACAGCTATTTAACGGTTTACAGCAAAGTCAACGTAGGCATCGACAGGTAAATATTCAACATCGTAATGTTGAAGGCATTTTTACTTTAAATTTGTTCCTTTATTTCGAAGGAAAGATTGAATCTTATTTCCTAAACTCGAAAAATAGCATTTTATTCTGGCCAGATATTCTCGTATTCGTAACAAAGGCCCTCTACAAATAGTATAATACATGCAGTTCATGTTGACCACAGTTGAACTCACACGTGGAATATTGAGACATTCAATATTATGTAACGGTAAACTGACTATGACATTCAGTCCCATGTTTAACGCAACATTTCCATAACTTATATTTTACTTTTTATTCGACCGTAACGGATCGAGATAAATAGATTCAACCATTTTACAGGAGGACCGATATGCTTTTAATAGGGTGACCCGAGCCGAAAAAAATCTCGAAAACTATTTACAGTTATGGCACTATATTTATATAAATAACAACCCTAGATGATCCTTTATTATAAACTGCCAAGAAACTGTACCTGCGTGCTATATTTCACAAGATATATCCATTCGACTGCATTGTAAAATACACTGCTTTTGTGCACCATCCGCGGACATATTTATTTTGGGTTTTCAATGTTGACGGAGTTATGTTCTCTTGGTTATTTCAAATTATTGATTTATTTTCCGATAAGAATGAACCATCACTATCATTCGGGACTATTCGTTTAATTCGTAATTTGCTATCTGATGAAATTGGCCCCATGCTTCGATTGAATTTAAGATTTTCGAGCATGCGCAACGCAGCTCAGTTTTGGATCGGCCATTCCCGTGTGCTTAATTTTGATGTGTGCAGTCCAATTTAAATTTAAGTTTTTGTAGATATATTAGACCAATCTATTTATATTTTCTGTATACCCATAGAAACATAGGTCTGTTTATATTGGTATTTATATGTGAATGTGCCTTTGTAAATTAATATTTGATATCCCATTTAAGAAATAATGTTCGGAAAGTATGTATATTGACGAAAAGTTTCATGGAGTAATTAGAGTATTAAATAAATAATGACAGACTATTTTAATCAATCTAAATGAAAAATATGCAATAGCTGATCAAGTTATGTACAGATGTGAGATGTACATTGACATTTTGTAGTTGGGTTTGAATAAGTGAATACAAACTAGAAGATACATAATTAAGAACAAATTCAAATTCGGGAGGACGTTCCTTCTTGTATGATAGCTTTTACACAAGAATAAATATGCTGATTATTTTAATATGTATTTCCTATAACTTTATAGGGACTGAAAGCGATCGATAACATTAACAAAAACACATCTCATCGTGACCAACGCCCTCTGAATCAACATGCCTGTATGTTAGATCAGGTGTACTCACTTTATCAAACAAAGCGTAACTCAAATCTTATCCAAAAACACGATCTGTTACGACATTTCACAAATCAATTTATAATAAATAATATATAGTCATTATTTACCAAACACAGATATGTAATTTAGAACTAATCTGTAATAAACATATATTCCAAATTGTTCCCCTTGGGACAAAATAAAAAGTTAAGTTTTACTTAGAGGATCTCAAGGGCAACTTTTCAAGCACGATATCAAAGCAGATGTACAGTAGTAGGCGTATTTTGTAACATAAATTGCTATCTGAAAATCAACCGATTGGTTTAAAGAAAACAGTTATTAAATAATGAATTGTTAAAATACTGTGAGAAGTGTCGGAATGTCGGTCTGCTGGGACGTCTGGATTGACAAATAAAATGGTTTTAGAAACGAAGAATGAAGAAATTGTATTTTTTTATAACCGCTAAAAAGGGGCATTGAAAGTTTCTTCCGGTTAGGTAGGATCAGCCAGGTCAATTAACTTTTGTAAATTTTCTTTTAAAACTGAAATCGAGTGTTCCTTACCGGCGACAGAAAAATAAAATATAGACTTATTGGAAACTTGCTGATTTAAAACATTCCTACGAAACCGGAGCTGTGCCTTCAGTGCCTCTTTTATTTGCCTATCTGTAAGTTGTAAAAGCCCATTTTCCATACCCTCTTTACTTTTCCAAAGACCCACCCCGATAATTTCTGTTGTTAGGCGCTCTTTTTTCCTAATCTCACGTTTCCCCTTTTGTACTAATTCATTCTTTTTTGCCAAAAGAACCGCTAGCTTTTTTTTTCGATTTCTTCCCGTCTTTGCCTAAATTTAAAAAGTTGATTTTTAGTTATCGTTTGAGCATCCATTAAGACCAAATTACGTTTATCAGGTGAAAGATTTTTTAGCCATTCATCAGATTTATTCATTTTACATAAAATGGACGCTTCGTTGCCAAAAATATTAGACGAGGGCGCGATTAATCTATCGAGATGACTGAACACGGTTTCCGGTAATTTGTTGTGAGGCATGGCAGAACTCGAACACGAAGGATTAAAGTCATCTCGATACTCAAGTAAAATTTTTGCAATGTACTTTCTAAACTCAGCAAAGAGTACTTCCAAAATATGGATCAGGGTTGAATTAAAAGTTAAATCAGAATCAAATTTCGTCAGGTTAGCAAGGACCGAATCATTTTCAATTTTAATTAGAGATTCAAATGGGTGTGATTTACCTTCAACAAAGTTTTCAATATTAGGGTTTTCCAAAAAATCATGTAATTCCTGATAAATAGTTTTCATGTCAAGTGCATTAAGGCCGCTTTCTAGTATGCGCCACAGTGGAGCTGTAATTAATTTATCTATCAAGCCCAAAGCCTGGCACTCAATATGAAATAACGGAATTTTAATATCCAAAAATATGCTTTGGGTCAATCTATTTTCTGTTCCAAAATCACCAAGAAAATTTGTTATATGCTTGGCCATATAATTTACAATTGCGACAATGTGGAAAATAATATTAAACCGGTTATCATGAAATGGCGTTAGCGGTAATTTTGAAATCCCAAGGGACTTACGATACAACTTAAAAGGCAAATAACAACCCGACTTTTCGTCCCCACCCTTTGTAAAGGCTTTACAGATGGTCCGAACCAATCGAACACACCCAGGTTCGTTTGGCAAAAATGAAGAAGCGGTTTTAAACGTTTGGGCCGAATACATTTTAAAATACATTTCCTCAAATTTCTTCAATTCAGACGCACTTTTATCGGCCAAACCATTTAATAGATGAAGACCGCAAAAGAAATGATTTATATTTAGGTGAATATTTCGCTCTGAATCTGATAAATCAGACCAGTTTTCTACTAATTTAGAACAAATATTGCCTCTGTACTGTGTAAATAAATTGTTAAAAAGCTTTTCGGTGCTGGCTCTGTCTGACATCGTATTTCTAATTTCGAAAATTACGGATTTACTAATGGGCCCAGCTATATCATCAAGATCTGCCAAAATTTCATTTAAAGTTGCAAGAGTAGTTTGCGCAGATTTATCAGCCATATTCCGAAGACCAATAATAATTGGCGTATGAGTCGAGTCAGCGGTTAGTGCATATGTACCGAATTAGGAGCCAAATTTTGTAGTGTCGTCCCTATATAAAGTGGTGTTTTTTGCTGACTTTAAGGTTTCCGAAACATGCTTTAAAGATACACCACGCGCGCACATGATATTCTTTAAACTCTAGTTCTTTTTGGGGCATGATTAGATTTCAGTCCCGCGACAGCCAAACATGCGGTTATAACCGCGTTGACGTTCCTTTCGGAAACGTTGAGGTTTTTTAGTTGCATGACCAAATTATGGCATTCTGGAGTGTATCTTTGATTTTTGACATACAAAATTACTTCTTCGCCACGAGGTTGGGACTTACAACCAGTTTTTTTATTTGCCAAAACTTTATTATTATTAGCCTTCGCGCGAATCAATTCTTTTGAGGTCTTCCTTAGTCGATTTTTTAAACGGAATTTTTTTTTTGTACGTATTGACCCTTCTTAATAAATTCTTATTTTTCCTATTTAATTTGGTCAAAGTCGCAGCATCGACAGATGTCTGTGTCTCTCTATTTATTAAATGTACCGTGCTGGTATCTGCCGATGGTGTCTTGTCCACTAACCCGGGGAAAAAAGGACTGTCGAGATAATCGTCATATAATTTTAAAGCGTTATTAGAATTATTTTTATTTTTACCCAGCTTTCTAGTCTTTGTCTTCAGTCTGGCCAGCCTACTTTAAATACCTTTGTTATCAAACGTCACGCAGTCGTCATGTAAAGCAGTAATTATAGACCGGTGCTCCGTATTGGTCGGAAATTTATTAATAATGCCTAGTACTAGCCTATTTGTAATTCTTGCGAAGGGAAGATTAGTTATTGTACTGAGATCTTAGTCATCGCCCAAACCAATGCTTGATAGTAATTCATCGTTGGACGTCATGCTTGCTAATTGAATGGGTTGACAACAAATTAAAACAAGTCAGTCGGTCAATTCCTAAACAAATTAAAAAGATTTGTTTCCCTTTAACCCTAAAAGCCAATAGTCTCGAACAGTAAATATAGTCAACCGAGACTATTGTGCGTTTCGATTAATTCCCGGTAGCAAATTTAAGATACGAAACAATTTGTTTATTTTCTAACTTGACACCAGTCGTCTTAGCGATTCCACGAAGATTTTAGGAACCTTTAAAAAATTAAAAGATAACTACGGCTTTTTTTCTTATCCCGTCTAAAACAAGTTCTACGGAGATGTGAAATCGCCGAAACTAAATGACAACACTCTGTAGATAAATAGCGAATTGAAAAATAAAAACGACAATAATTTTTAGAATTTTGAACGTAGTTTGCGATCAAATAATTTCTCAAGACAAACGCGTGATGAAATAAATTTTAACTTGTCTTTATCTACCATCTGATGTTGTGACAATACCACGTGCATGGCCATATATAGTGGATATTTGCTGCGATGAATTACTCGCACGTGCTCCCAGCGGACCCGGCGGTGTTTTGTCATCATTCAGAAATTCGTCGTTGGACAGTCAACAACTCTCCAGGTAAGACCGAATTTCTTAGCGGATAATTATTGTTGCATGGGTCACCCTACTTTTAATGCAAACTTGATTACATCGATGAGAGAAATCTCAATCACGGCATGTGATCGGGCAGACCGCTCAAACAATTGGTCGGAAATATTTAAATATCCAGACGTAAACTCAGTTAAATGATTGTGAGACAGTTAACGGTGAGACTAATATCTGCTTCAGGACAGCTAAATGACTATTTGTAACTTCTGATTCGTAACACGCATCAAAGACAGCGTCGATAATGCGCGAATTATCAATAAATAAATCTGTGTTCACTGTATTTACAGGAACACCGTGAAGGGTCAATAATAATTCATCTTTGATGAAATTGATACACAGTTTAATTAGTTCTACTATGAACAAATTCATTTCTTGAAATAACCGCGTATCCAAATTTACGGGTCCAGCCAAATCATACACAGGAACGTCGAACCATTTATCTATGGTAGATCTATTTAACTCCACACACACCCTAAATAGGTAACCCGTAGCCTGGTCCTCTGTGTGCGATTTTGGACCAAGTGAGCGCCGATGAAGGAAGGTCAAGGTCATTAAGATGTTCGTTTTACAAATAGCCCCCCCCCCCCCCAAAAAAAAAAAAATCCGATTTTTTTTCTCCAAAATTTTGTTGATGCCTATTATGTTTTGAATGTTTTAAAAGACGCAATCAGTCTACCTCCATCATTGACCATATTTAGGGTTTCACACTGCGTAGCTTGTGTGAAACACTATTGTTTTTGTTAAGATTATTAGGGTTTCACACTGCGTAGCTTGTGTGAAACACTATTGTTTTTGTTAAAATTATTCTTATTAGGGTTTCACACTGCGTAGCTTGTGTGAAACACTATTGTTTTTGTTAAGATTATTCTGATTATTATTTTTTTTTTTCCACTTGAGCATTCAGAAACTACTTGTCGGATCAATTCGATGTCTTCGGTTTTACTGGGAAAGTGGGTGTGACTTAGAGATTAAAGCTATTTCGAACGTTCTGCGACCATGCGAAATGTCCAAATCGCCAAAGTTGTCGTTTTTTTAAATATTGCAGTAATATTAACAATAATCGTCGGATTTTAACATTGGATACATTTTGACAGGGCACATAGCTACGTTAGTTTAGATTTTTGATTTTCGACGAATCTTCGGAGATATTAGGCGCCAAATTTTGAAAATTTAAATTTTGACAATTATTAATGAATAATTTTTTATTGCATTTTACCCAGGGTTAAGAGGTCGTCTGATTTGATCAAAAATGTGAACATTTTTTGTTTTGATAATTTTTCTTGGCTGCTATTGGCTAATTCAGTTTATCGGTTCTAGGTTAATTATTTATTGCCCGATTTTTATAAAACAAAGTTCATATGCTCCATGGTGCAAATTCTCAATTTTTTTATTACCGGTAAAGTTTTCTATCGGCACCGGATGTGACTCAATTTTGCTAAAAACTCCAATTTTGTCGAGTCGGAACGTCTTTTCACTAGCAAATGTTAATTTTTGCAAGTCTGATAGATCAAGATAAATGCCCCTACAAAAGGCGCATAAAATCTCGGACTCACTTGTATTTGCGCCATTTCGATTTAAAGGTGAAAAAAGGTGTAAAAATGAGCTATTTACAACCCATTCAGGCTTTTCATATTTCAAAATATTTCTTCACAACTTTCATAAACTTGTAGCATTAATCCATACGAAGAGAATCTATGTCAAAATTAGTTTGTAATATAAGTATTTGCCGAGAAATGGTCAATTTTGCATGGGTCACTTTTTACGCTATTTTTCCTGTAAAAGAGCCAATTATTATTGGATTTTCATAAAAATGACACCATTTGATGCGTAATGTCAATTTTGACTAGTTCAAACCAATTTAACATTTTCAATGTCACCAGAAATGGCGCCATTTGGATAAAAAATGTATTTATAGCCTTCAAAACAGATATTTTATTCAAATGAGTCTGATTTGTAATGTTTTCAAAATTATGATATTTGATTCCAATCAACTAATACAATCAACCCATACGATCACATAGATATCACAAAATGTTTTCTAACTTGTTCAGTTGCGGAGAAATAGGCGATTTTCAGCAAGTCACTTTTCAAGGTTTTTGGTCTATAAAAGTGTCAATTATTATTCGATTTTCATAAAAAATTCACTGTGTGATACCTAATGCCATTTACGACTTCATACAAGTAATTTAGTATTTTCATTATCACCGGAAGTACCGTCACTTTTAGCCTCTAAAACAAGTAATTGTTTGAAGTAAGCGATATTCATTATTGATGTAAAATTATGATATTTGATTCCTATGGACAAATAGTATCAATCAATACGATCATATTGATATCACAAAATTGTTTCTAACATCTTCCCTTGCCGAGAAATAACCAATTTTGTCAGGATCACTTTTTAAGATTTTTTGCATTTTAATTTCAGTGTATGGGTTCTGGGTTAATTATTTATTGCCTGATTTGTGTAAAAGAAAAGCCACCTGGTGCAAATTCTCAACTTACTTCTACATATAAAAGTTTCAGTCGGCACCGGAAGAGACGTAATTTTGCCCAAAACTTCAATTTTGACGTGTCGAAAGGTCTTTTAAAAAGCAAATATTAATGTTTACAAATCTAAGGGATCAAGATGAATGCTCATACTAAAGACGCCAAATATTTCTTTCTTTGTTTTTTTATTTTTTTTTTATTTCGGTTTTGCATTTGCATCATTTTGATTTATAGCTGAAAAAAGGTGTAAAAATGAGCTATTTAAAATGCATTCAGATTTTTCATATTTTAAAATATTTCTTGACAACTTTCCCGAACCTGTAGCATTAATCCATACGATGACAATTTATGTCAAAATTAGTTTGTAATATTAGCAGTTGCCGAGAAATAGGCAATTTTGCATGAGTCACTTTTCACGTCTTTTTGCCTGTAAAAGAGTTAATTGTAATCCGATTTTCTTTTTTTTCACCATATGATGCCTTATGCCATTTGTGACTGGGCGGATCCAATTTTACATTTTCAGTGTCACCAGAAATGGCGTCATATGGGCAAAAACTGTATTTATAGCCTTCAAAACAGATATTTTATTCAAATGAGTCTGATTTGTAATGTTTTTAAATTAATGACATTTGATTGCAATCAACATATAGAATGAACTATACTATTCAAAAAAAGTAGGGGATATTTGATTTTGGGGGCATAATACTAAAATATGCAAATGACTACGAAAAAAGTCACTATAGAACGTAACAGAAGAAACATTTCCAGTTACATGTGACGCCCAAACGCACCAATAGCTACCGCATGGAATGCAGGTGATGCTTGGGATCATCATGGGGGTCCAACCCAAGATTTGCACGACTCTGACTTTGAATGTTACAGTCATTGTGGCATTGAATTCCAGGGTGGAAACATCAGTTTAATTGTTTTAGTGACCAGAAAACAAATTTTGATATGCGTCGGCTTACCCAAAATGAAAGGTTACGTGCCCTTTGCATGCTACAGATCGGCACAACACAGGCGGTTGTGGCGCGGACGATGGATGTTTCTCAGTCTGTCATAAGCAGGCTATGGTCCAGATACCGTGATACACAATCTGTACAGGACAGACCACGCTCAGGTCGACCAAGGGCGACAACTCAAGCCCAAGATCGATTTATCCGTACCTTGGCCTTGAGAAATCGTGTCATCACAGCAAATCAGATCAGCGCTCGTCTTCAAACAGACACTGGTGTGAGAGTGAGTGGCCAGACGATTCGGAATCGACTGCATAGGGGTCACCTTCGCGCCCGACGTCCTCGCGTGATCCCTTGTTTGAGAGATCATCACATTCAGGCAAGACGTCGTTGGTGTAGGGATCGTCAACACTGGGATAATCGACGCTGGAGCAATGTGATGTTTTCAGATGAGTCAAGGTTCACTGTTGATTTTTTGGACAGACGTAGGAGTGTGTGGCGTCGTCGAAACGAGCGCTTCCAAGACGTTAACGTCATCAGACATGATCGATTTGGGGGTGGTTCTGTTATGGTGTGGGGAGGTATCACTGTTGCTGTAAGAACGGCTTTACATGTTGTTGCAGGGCGTGTTACAGGCCAGTACTACCGGGACAACATCTTGGCAGTCCATGTTGTGCCGTTCGCACGACGTCATGGCCGCCGTTTCATCTTCCAGGATGACAACGCAAGATGTCACAGCGCCAGGATCGTTACAGGTTACCTCCAACAACAGAACATCACCACATTACCTTGGCCAGCACTGAGTCCCGACCTCTCCCCCATCGAGCATGTCTGGGACATGCTTGGACAGAGGTTACGTCAACGTCAACAACGTCCTGCCAATGTCCAAGAACTTGCTGCTGCGTTGCAACAGGAATGGGACAATCTGGACCAAAATGACCTTAGACGTCTCATTAGGAGTATGCCACGTCGGATCAATGCTTGTTTGGCAAACAGAGGAGGATTTACCCGTTACTGACTTGGTTGTGATGCTGTGCTAACTTTGCTGTTTGACCCCGGGTATCATTTTACCCTTATAATGGTCAGTCTGTGCCTTACTTAGTCTAACGATTATTTGGAATAAATCGATGAATGTGAACTTCATTTCATTTTGTCATTTGTTTCTTCGTCAGTTTCATTAGGTGACTTTAATAACACTTAAAAATCAAATATCCCCTACTTTTTTTGAATAGTATAATACGATCATACAGATACCACAAAATGGTTCCTAACTTTTATAGTTGCAGAGAAATAGACGATTTTCTACAAGTCACTTTTCAAGGTTTTTGGTCTATAAAAGTGTCAAGTATTATTTGATTTTCATAAAATTTTCACGATGTGATGCCTGGTGCCATTTATTATTTCATGGAACTAATTTAACATTTTCATTATCACCGGAAGTAATGTCGTTTTGGCAAAAACTGTATTTTTATGTTTATTATTCGTTTAACATTATGATATTTGATTCCAATGGAGATATAGATTGGATCAATACGATCATATAGATGTCGAGAAATAACCAATTTTCTCAGGATCAATTTTTAAGACTTTCTTTTCACATTTTAAGTTCCCATTAGATGGTCAGCTAACTTAGTGGTAAGTTAGTAATAAATTTTGTCAGGATCACATTTTTGACATATCTAACGCATGGTATGTTTAAATGGAATTGATATTGCTGGATTTGGTTGATTCGGCGTCCATTTCATAACACGTGTGCAATGCTTACGTGGAAATCTGTTTAACGGTTTCATTGGTACCGAATGTGACATAAGTTCAAGGGTAACGAGGCACCGGAAGTGTCATAAGTTCAAGGGTAGCGTGGCACCAGTGAAACCCGTCATTACTGCATCGCAGTTCTAGTGATGATTGTTTTTACCAAAAAATCAATCATCCAACACGTTGGCCGTTTTATTTTCCACTTGAGTATATCTCAGAAAGTACTTGTCGGATCAATCCGATATCTTTGGTTTTGCAGGAAAGATGGCATGACTTAGCGATTAAATCTATTTCGAACATTCTGCGACAATGCGAAATGTGCGAAATCACCGAAGTTGTTTTTTTCTAAATATAGCCGTAATATTAACAATAATTGCCGGATTTTAACATTTGATACATTTTGACATAGCCAGAGACTAGGCACATAGCTACGGGTCTTTAGATTGTTGATTTTCGATGAATCTTCGAAGATATTAAGCGCCAAATTTTGAAAATTTAAATTTTTACAAAATCTTTTTTTATTAATGAATATTTCTTTAGGATAATTTATCCAGGGCTAAATGGTCATCTGATTTGAGCAAAAATGTGAACAATTTTTGTCTCAGTAATTTGCGTTAGCCGTCATTGGCTAATTCAGTTTTTCGGTCCTAGATTGATTATTTATTGTTCGATTTGTTTAAAACAAAGTTCATATCCTTCTTTTTCCAAAATATCATTTTTTTTGTTACGGATAGAGTTACCTGTCGGCATCGAAAGTGACATAATTTTAACAAAAACTATAATTTTGACAGTTCGGTACAACTTTTTGAAAGCAAATATTATTTTTTCAAAATTAGATATTAGCAAAAGGATGCGCCACGCAAATGTGCACAAAACATCGGACTCAGTTTTCTTAATTTCGATTTCGTTTTCGGGCTTTTTCGATTAAAAGGTGAAAAACGGTGTAAAATTAAGCTATTTACAACCCATTCAGCGTCTTCATATTATAAAATATTTCTTCGTAACTTTCATAAACTCGTAGCAATAATCCATACAAAGAGAATGTATGTGAAAATGAGTTTGTAATATGAGCGGTTGCCGAGAAATAGGCAATTTTTGCATGCGTCATGTTTTAAATTATTTTGCCTGTAAAAGAGTCAAGTATCATTCGATTTTCAATTTGTTTTTACCATTTGATGCCTTATGCCAATTTAGACTAGGTCATGCCAATTCAAATCAGTCTTCAAATCAGATATTTTATTCAAATGAGTCTGATCTGTAATGTTTTTAAAATTATGATATTTGATTCCAATCAACAAATAGAATGAACCCATACGATCATACAGATACCATAAAAACGTTTCTAACTTGTACGGTTGCAGAGAAATAGACGATTTTCTTTAAGTCACTTTTCAAGGTTTTTGGTCTATGAAAGTGTAAATTATTATTTAATTTTCATACAATTTTCACCATGTGATGCCTCATGCCATGATTTCATAGAACTTATTTAACATTTTTATTATCACCGGAAGTAATGTCATTTGGACAAAAACTGTATTTTGAGCTTTCAAAACAAATATTTTTTTGAAGTGAGTTATATTTATTATTGGTTTAGCATTATGATATTTGATTCCAATGGACATATAGATTGGATCAATATGATCATATAGATGTCCAAAAATGGCTTCTAGCATCTTCCCTTGTTGAAAAATAACCAATTTTGTCAGGATGAATTTTACAGATTTTTTTCCCATTTTAATTTCCCATTATAAAGTTAGCTAACTTATCGGTAATTAGTAACAAATTTTGTCAGGATCACTTTTTTGACATATGTAACACATGGTAACAAATGTATAGATGCAATTGATATTGCTAGATTTGATTGAATCTGCATCTATTTGTGCAATACTTATGTGGAAATCTGTTTAACGGTTTCATTGATACTGGAAGTGACATAAGTTCAAGGATAACGTGGCACCGGGAGTGACATAAGTTCAAGGGTAACGTGGCACCGGTGAAACCCGTCATTACTGCTTCGCAGTTCTAGTTATTAGGGTTTCACACTGCGTAGCTTGTGTGAAACACTATTGTTTTTGTTAAAATTATTCTTATTATTATTCTTATTATTATAAATTTTTTTCCAATTTGATTGTATCTCAGAAACTACTTGTCGGATTGATTCGATGTCTTCGGTTTTACTGGAAAAGTGGGTGTGACTTAGAGATTAAAGCTATTTCGAACGTTCTGCGACGATGCGAAATGTCCGAAATCGTCGAATTTGTCGATTTTTGAAATATTGCCGTAATATTAACAATAATCGTCGCATTTTAATATTGGATACATTTTGACATAGCCAGAGACAAGGCACGTAGCCATGGTTCTTTAGATTTTTGATTTTCCACAAATCGTCGGAGATATTAGGCGCCAAATTTTGAAAATTTAAATTTTTACAAAAAACTTTTTTATATATGAATATTTTAATGTGGTATTTTACCCAGGGTTAAAGAGTCATCTGATTTGACCAAAAATGGCACCACTTTTTGTCATCGTAATTTTCCTTGGCCGCCATTGGCTAATTCAGTTTTTTAGTCCTGGATTAATTATTTATTGCTCGATTTGTATAAAACAAAGTTCATATGCTCCGTGATCCAAAATGTCATTTTTTTTGTTACCGGTAAAGTTACCTTTCGGCAACGGAAGTGACGTAAATTTAGCAAAAACTACAATTTTGACAGTTCGGTACCACTTTTTGAAAGCAAATATTAATTTTTTCAAATCTGGTATGACTGAAAGTGTGTGCCCTGTAAAGGCGCAGAAAACATCGGGCTCAGTTTTTTTAATTTTGATTTCGTTTTCGGGTCATTTTGATTTAAAGGTGAAAAAAGGTGAAAAAATGAGCTATTTACAACCCATTCAGGCTTTTCATATTTTAAAATATTTCTTCGCAACTTTCATAAACTTGTAGCATTAATCCATACGAAGAGAATCTATCTCAAAATTTATTTGTAATATGAGCAGTTGCCGAGAAATGGTCAATTTTGCATGAGTCACTCTTTACGCTATTGTGTCTGTAAAAGAGTCAATTATTATTGGATTTTCATAAAAGTGACACCGTTTGATGCGTAATGTCAATTGTGACTAGTTTCACTCAATTCAACATATTCCATGTCACCGGAAATTACGAAATTTGAGCAAAAACTGTATCTATAGCCTTAGAAACAAATAATTTATTGAAATGAGTCGTATTTGTTGTTTGTTTAAAATTTTGATATTTGATTCTAATCAAGTAATAGAATGAACCCATACGATCATACAGATATCACAAAATGGTTTCTAACTTGTTCAATCTCGTGGGTTTTCTCCGGGTCCTCCGGTTTCCTCCCACTGCTAAAGACCCCTACGCGCAAGCGAATTATGTAAATAAAAGTAAACCATATGTTAGTCCCGAAATGACATAGTTTGTGTCGAGTGGACGTTAAACCCCATTTCTCTCTCTCTCTCTCTAACTTGTTCAGTTGCGGAGAAATAGGCAATTTTCAACGGTCACTTTTCAAGGTTTTTTGTCCACAAAAGTGTCGATTTTCATGAAATTTTCACTATGTGATACCTAATTCCATTTACGATTTCATACAAGTAATTTAAGATTTTCATTATCACCGGAAGTAACGTCATTTTGGCAAAAACTGTATTTTTAGCCTTCAAAACAGATATTTTATTCAAATGAGTCTGAGTTGTTATGTTTTTAAAATTATGATATTTGATTCCAATCCACAAATAGAATGAACCCATACGATCATACAGATACCGGAAAATGGTTTCTAACTTGTACGGTTGCAGAGAAATAGACGGTTTTCTACAAGTCACTTTTTAAGGTTTTCGATCTATAAAAGTGGCAATTATTATTCGATTTACATAAAAATTTTCACCATGTGATGCCTTATGCCATTTCTGATTTCATAAAACTAATTGAACATTTTCATTATCACCGGAAGTACTGTACACTTACATGTAACAAATGTATAAAATGAATTGATATTGTTGGATTTGGTTGATTCGGCGTCCATTTTATTTGATGTGTGCAATGATTAGGTGGAAACCTGTTTAATGATGTCATTGGTACCGGAAGTGAAATATGTTTAGGGTAACGTGGCACCGGTGAAACCCGTCATTACTGCATCGCAGTTCTAGTTCTTATTATTATTCTTATTATTATTATTTTTCATTTTCCAATTTGATTGTATCTCAGAAACTACTTGTCGGATTGATTCGATGTCTTCGGTTTGACTGGGAAAGTGGGTGTGACTTAGAGATTAGAGCTATTTCGAACGTTCTGCGACAATGCGAAATGTCCGAAATCGTCGAAGTTATTGTTTTTTGAAATATTGCCGTAATATTAACAATAATCGTTGGATTTTAACATTGGATACATTTTGACATAGCCAGTGACAAGGCACATAGATATGGTTCTTTAGATTTTTTTTATTTTCGACGAATCTTCGGAGATATTAGGCGCCACATTTTGAAAATTTAAATTTTTTACGAAAAACTTTTTTTATTAATGAATATTTTTATGTGGTATTTTACCCAGGGTTCAAGAGTCATCTGATTTGACCAAAAATGGCAACATTTTTTGTCACCGTATTTTTCCTTGGCCCCCATTGGCTAATTTAGTTTTTCAGTCCTGGATTAATTATTTATTGTTCGATTTGTATAAAACAACGTTCATATGCTCCGTGGTCCAAAATGTCATTTTTTTGTTACCGGTACATTTTCCTTTCGGCAACGGAAGTGACGTAAATTTAGCAAAAACTACAATTTTGACAGTTCGGTACCACTTTTTGAAAGCAAATATTATTTTTTTTCAAATCTGGTATGACTGAAAGTGTGTGCCCTGTAAAGGCGCAGAAAACATCGGGCTCAGTTTTTTAAATTTCGATTTTGTTTTTGGGTCATTTCGATTTAAATTTGAAAAAAGGTGAAAAATGAGCTATTCACAACCCATTCAGGCTTTTCATGTTTTAATATATTTCTTCGCAATTTTCATAAACTTGTAGCAATAATCCATACGAAGAGAATGTATGTGAAAATTATTTTGTAATATGAGCAGTTGCCGAGAAATGGGCGATTTTGCATGAGTCACTATTTACGCTAGTTTGCCTGTAAAAGAGTCAATCATTATTGGATTTTCATAACAGTGACACCATTTGATGCGTAATGTCAATTTTAACTAGGTCAAACCAATTTAACATTTTCAATATCACCGGAAATGACGTAATTTGGGCAAAAACTGTATTTATAGCCTTCGAAACAAATAATTTATTCAAATGAGTCGTATTTGTTATTTGTTTAAAATTTTGATATTTGATTCAAATCAACTAATAGAATGAACCCATACGATCATATAGATATGTCAAAATGGTTTCTACCTTTTTCAGTTGCGGAGGAATAGACGATTTTCAATAGGCAACTTTTCAAGGTTTTTGGTCCATAAAAGTGTCAATTATTATTCGATTTTCATAAAATTTTCACCATGTGATACCTAATGCCATTTACGATTTCATTCAAATAATTTAAGATTTTCATTATCACCGGAAGTAACGTCATTTTGGCAAAAACTGTATTTTTAGCCTTTAAAACGGATATTTTATTCAAATGATTTGTAATGTTATTAAAATTATGATATTTGATTCCAATGAACAAATAGATTGAACCCATACGATCATACAGATACCAAAAAATGGTTTCTAACTTGTACGGTTGCAGAGAAATAGACGATATTCTATAAGTCACTGTTCAAGGTTTTTGGTCTATGAAAGTGGAAATTATTATTCGATTTACATAAAATTTTCACCATGTGATGCCTTATGCCATTTCTGATTTCATAACATTTTCATTATCACCGGAAGTAATGTAATTTCGTCAGGATCACTTACACGTAACAAATGTATACAATGAATTGATATTGCTGGATTTTGTTGATTCTGTGTACATTTTATTTGATGTGTGCAATGCTTATATGGAAACCTGTTTAATGGTTTCATCGGTACCGGAAGTGACATATGTTCAAGGGTAACGGGGCACCGGTGAAACCCGTCATTACTGCGTCGCAGTTCTAGTTTATTTTGCATTTTAATTTTAGTTTTCAGTAAACTTCAGTAGATTTCAGTGTTTCGGTATTTCAGTAGATTAAACACTGCCCTCGGAGGGCCCCATTATATGCCGGTTGCGCCGGTCTCCTGATTCTTACCAGTAACGCTGGCATCAGGGTGGTACGAATTAGTGGAAGGCACGACTAGGCCAACTCCTCCCTAGGTAACAACAAATCGCATAAAGCAGCAAGTATCATCAAAAGCGAGTTAATAAATCTCTGAATAGTTCGAGTTAAAGTTCCAGGTTTAACCGCTATGTGTCCTATTCACCAAACGAAATGGATGCCACGCAATTCTCGGACAGGCTGTAATCTGAAAAGTGTCTATCCTTTCCAAGAGCTATCCATCTCGTTAGAAGGGCTAAAAATCTACTTGTTTCTGAGCTTACTTTCATTCCAGGGTCAAATATAATCACTTGAACCATAATAATATTCAACATATTCCATCATATTCCGAGGGCCGCACACAGAATTTTTTTCTGGATTACTTTTCGAGCTTTTTTCCCCAACTTGTTGACCAGTTTTCCTTGAGAAAACCCCAACTTTCGCCCAATTGTCCATGAGAAAACTACATATTCTATCTTACTACATTGACGGGAAGTGGTAAGCTGGACGTCTGTGAAAAGGGTTGATCCATAAATTTTCAAGGAAGCAATTGTTGTTTTTGTTTGTGAAATAGAGGACTCTAGCCGATGAGGCTACTTTCCCCCCGAGAACCTCAGGCAACCAATTTGTTTTATGTACTACTATCGTAATAAAACATTACTATATTAACCACTTCCTGGTGGCTGAAGACTTACACCGAATGCGTAATCGGAAAAAAATGTCCCCGAGAAAATGTTTTTTCCGACAATCGATATTCGAGATGTCTTCTGTTGCACAAATTATGCTACACTGTGTAAGAACTTTCATCCTTTAATCTGAAGATTGTAGATGGAAAAGTATCATTTCCACTATTTCAAAGTAAACCTGCATTTTCGTATATCATCCCGTAATTTGTGATTAATGACAATGACTTTGGAAATAATATGGGTTGAGGAATGGAAGATCTATGTTCGTCACGTGACTGGACAATTCCACCCCCCCGTCCCACCCTGACGATGATCCCTCCCGGAGCGGCGCGGCGCGCTCTCTAAAAAAAATCTCGGGCACAGAGGGATCATCGTCAGGGTGGGACGGGGATGGATTTGTCCAGTCACGTGACGAACATAGATCTTCCGTTCCGCAACTCATATTATTTCCACAGTCATTGTCATTAATCACAAATTACGGGATGATATACGAAAATGCAGGTTTACTTTGAAAAAGTGAAAATGATACTTTTCCATCTACAATCTTCAGATCAAAGGATGCAAGTTCTTACACAGTGCAGCATAATTTGTGCAACAGAAGACATCTCGAATATCGATTGTCGGAAAAAACATTTTCTCGGGGACATTTTTTTTCCGAATACGCATTCGGTGTAAGTCTTCAGCCACCAGGAAGTGGTTAACATAGTAATGTTTTATTACGATAGTAGTACATAAAATAAATTGGTTACCTGAGGTTCTCGGGGGGGGAAGTAGCCTCATCGGCTAGAGTCCTCTATTTCACAAACAAAAACAACAATTGCTTCCTTGAAAATTTATCGATCAACCCTTTTCACAGACGCCCAGCTTACCACTTCCCGTCAATGCAGTAAGATAGAATATGTAGTTTTCTCATGGACAATTGGGCGAAAGTTGGGGTTTTCTCAAGGAAAACTGGTCAACGAGTTGGGGAAAAAAGCTCGAAAAGTAATCAAGAAAAAAATTCTGTGTGCGGCCCTCGGAATATGATGGAATATGTTGAATATTATTATGGTTCAAGTGATTATATTTGACCCTGGAATGAAAGTAAGCTCAGAAACAAGTAGATTTTTAGCCCTTCCAACGAGATGGATAGCTCTTGGAAAGGATAGACACTTTTCAGATTACAGCCTGTCCGAGAATTGCGTGGCATCCATTTCGTTTGGTGATTAGGACACATAGCGGTTAAACCTGGAACTTCAACTCGAACTATTCAGAGATTTATTAACTCGCTTTTGATGAAACTTGCTGTTTTATGATGCGATTTTTTGTTACCTAGGGAGGATTTTGCCTAATCGTGCCTTCCGCTAATTCGTACAACCCTGATGCCAGCGTTACTAGTAAGAATCAGGAGACCGGCGCAACCGGCATAAAACGGGGCCCTCAGAGGGCTGTTTAATCTACTGAAATACTGAAACACTGAAATCTACTGAAATTTACTGAAAACTAAAATTAAAATACAAAATAAAATATGGTCAATGATGGAGGTAGACTGATTGCGTCTTTTAAATCATTCAAAACATAATAGGCATCAACAAAATTTTGGAGAAAAAAAATTGGAAATTTTTTTTTTTTTTTTTTGGGGGGGGGGGCTATTTGTAAAACGAAATTCGTAATGACCTTGACCTTCCTTCATCGGCGCTCACTTGGTCCAAAACCGCACACAGAGGACCAGGCTCCGGGTTACCTATTTAGGGTGTTTTCCGGTATATAGGATGTTTTCCGGTATTTAGTGTTTTTCCGGTGTTTTCCGGTATTCAGTATAAAATGGTGTTTTCCAGTTGTTTTCCGGTATTTTCCGGTTGTTTTCCGGTTGTTTTCCGGTATTTTCCGGTATATAGTATGGCCCTCTTTCTTCCGGTATTTGATACTTGTTGACTTT
Source organism: Patella vulgata (assembly GCF_932274485.2). Lineage (NCBI taxonomy): Eukaryota > Metazoa > Mollusca > Gastropoda > Patellidae > Patella > Patella vulgata. Next base: position 34,569,355 of record NC_065882.2, read on the forward strand.
GAGCTTTAAAATTAAACTGACTTATAGAATCTGAACGATCACTGTGGATAGACGCCGATGTAAATCCGCAAGTTACGTCAATTTTCGCGGAATCGATTGAGTCGATTCTTGGAATGACACCGGTTGCAACGGTATCCAGGAACTTTTGATCACCCCCGGGGTGGTGATATTTGTCACATCACCGTATAAATCGGTGTTAGTGAAACCGTTCGATGCCTTGGCGGTTTCAAAACTGGCGATCATCCCGCGTCTATCCGACCCGTTGGTAGTCAAAGTGTTATCCTCGGACATCTCGACAGCTGAATCACTGGACAAACTTGGGACACAAGGCTTGTCTGCTTGATCGAATTCAAGTTTTAATTCGTCCATTGCAGAACATTCATGGACAAGGTCACATGTTAAATTCTTCGGAATAAACTTGAAGACTGGAGTTTCCGCATTAGGCAATTATTGCACCTGACCGATGAGTTCTTTCTGAGGAATTACAAATATCGGTTAACTGATTCAACTGATCATTTAATTTATCAATTTTATTGATGATGTCGGTACAAGTTTGCTCCATCCTGTCCTAGCGCTGCTCTATTTTGGACGAAGTAATTTTCTGTGATTTCTGTGATTATCATTACGCCTACAACTAATTCTTTGGACCGATGATTGATTGTCAAATGGGTTTGCGGCCCGAGACATTTCTGCACGACTGAAACATTTCTCAAGTTTTGTCATGAGTTCAAAGCATGTCAAATTACCATTCCGTGAAAGGACTATTCTATGAACATCGACCGCATATCCTTTTAAACAAAAGAACAACTGTTCCCTACACTCCTGGTCGGACCATGCCTGTGCTATGGCAAACCTGATCAATTTATTGGCAAAACTAGGCCAGTTGGAATAGCCATCAAAGAACAATGACTCTGGAATATTATAACACCGTTGGGATCGGTTGAATGGACTATTACCCGTATAAAACTGACGGGATATGGAATTGCCACCCGTGGACGACGGTGGAATATGTCACCCATCTAGCCATGATGATTTCATGTTTTTATCACCATCTCCTTACAAATAAGGGGAAACATCAAACATGGCGAGGTAATCGTAAACAAAGTGTCACTTCAATAAACATGTGTTGCATAAGAGCTGCACGTGCAACTCGCAGTCAATAAAGTTTCAATCTATCTAATGTAATCTATTCTATTAGTAGATGTATACAGATGAAAAGCAATATAATATTTTATCCTTCTCCCCTTGTTAAATATAAGTTGTTTTTACCATACTACCATTTGTAGTGTCGAGTGTATATTATCCAAGCCCCGCTTGGCATGTAAGGCGTCCGCATAAACTAACAATGTTACCTATTTTGAGTCTAAACATAATCTGAGCCGCTGCTACGTGGATCGGTGGAAGTAGTCCCGGTTATCTTGACGGACATCTGTATTATACAGGGCAAAATCACAACAGAAGTAATTAGTGTACCATTAATTTTTTTAGCGATATCAGTTCCAAAATGGCGTCCAAGGACAGAGAGAGAGAGAGAGAGAAATGGGGTTTAACGTCCACTCGACACAAACTAGGTCATTTCGGGAAGAACACATGGTTTAATTTCATTTCAATAATTCGCTTGCGCGTAGGGGTCTTTAGCAGTGAGAGGAAACCGGAGGCCCTGGAGAAAACCAAAACCTACGAGGTTGGACAGGCGACCCTACTCATTGCCACGTACAACCGGGGAGTCGAAACTGGCGATCATCCCGCGTCTATCCGACCCGTTGGTAGTCAAAGTGTTATCCTCGGACATCTCGACAGCTGAATCACTGGACAAACTTGGGACACAAGGCTTGTCTGCTTGATCGAATTCAAGTTTTAATTCGTCCATTGCAGAACATTCATGGACAAGGTCACATGTTAAATTCTTCGGAATAAACTTGAAGACTGGAGTTTCCGCATTAGGCAATTATTGCACCTGACCGATGAGTTCTTTCTGAGGAATTACAAATATCGGTTAACTGATTCAACTGATCATTTAATTTATCAATTTTATTGATGATGTCGGTACAAGTTTGCTCCATCCTGTCCTAGCGCTGCTCTATTTTGGACGAAGTAATTTTCTGTGATTTCTGTGATTATCATTACGCCTACAACTAATTCTTTGGACCGATGATTGATTGTCAAATGGGTTTGCGGCCCGAGACATTTCTGCACGACTGAAACATTTCTCAAGTTTTGTCATGAGTTCAAAGCATGTCAAATTACCATTCCGTGAAAGGACTATTCTATGAACATCGACCGCATATCCTTTTAAACAAAAGAACAACTGTTCCCTACACTCTTGGTCGGACCATGCCTGTGCTATGGCAAACCTGATAAATTTATTGGCAAAACTAGGCCAGTTGGAATAGCCATCAAAGAACAATGACTCTGGAATATTATAACACCGTTGGGATCGGTTGAATGGACTATTACCCGTATAAAACTGACGGGATATGGAATTGCCACCCGTGGACGACGGTGGAATATGTCACCCATCTAGCCATGATGATTTCATGTTTTTATCACCATCTCCTTACAAATAAGGGGAAACATCAAACATGGCGAGGTAATCGTAAACAAAGTGTCACTTCAATAAACATGTGTTGCATAAGAGCTGCACGTGCAACTCGCAGTCAATAAAGTTTCAATCTATCTAGTGTAATCTATTCTATTAGTAGATGTATACAGATGAAAAGCAATATAATATTTTATCCTTCTCCCCTTGTTAAATATAAGTTGTTTTTACCATACTACCATTTGTAGTGTCGAGTGTATATTATCCAAGCCCCGCTTGGCATGTAAGGCGTCCGCATAAACTAACAATGTTACCTATTTTGAGTCTAAACATAATCTGAGCCGCTGCTACGTGGATCGGTGGAAGTAGTCCCGGTTATCTTGACGGACATCTGTATTATACAGGGCAAAATCACAACAGAAGTAATTAGTGTACCATTAATTTTTTAGCGATATCAGTTCCAAAATGGCGTCCAAGGACAGAGAGAGAGAGAGAAATGGGGTTTAACGTCCACTCGACACAAACTAGGTCATTTCGGGAAGAACACATGGTTTAATTTCATTTCAATAATTCGCTTGCGCGTAGGGGTCTTTAGCAGTGAGAGGAAACCGGAGGCCCTGGAGAAAACCAAAACCTACGAGGTTGGACAGGCGACCCTACTCATTGCCACGTACAACCGGGGAGTCGAAACCACGCCAGTTGACTCAATGACAGACTTTATGGTACAGCGCGCACGCGCTAACCATTCAGCCACCCAACCCCCCGTCCAAGGACAGAGATGATCAAGAAGTGTAGTTTTCAGAGAGGTGGGCATAGAGCTTACTTACGAAAATGCACACAAACTGTGAAAGAAATTATTTCATGTGTTCGCCGTGGAGATTCCACAGAAATACACCGTTTAGGGGGCTACAAGCAAGTTTTAAAAGAAAAGAAAACTAAATTGGCAAGTTTGGATGCAGTTATCTTGGATGGATTAGAGATCGAGGAAGAGATTGTCAACGAAATCTGTTAAACAAGTGAATTTCAAGAGTTAATCGCCAGTAATATAGTAGATATAGATTTGGTCCTGGGAAATTTGAAAATCTCCAATGTCTTACCCCATGGATCCGATGGTTATGCCCCAACCAACGCTCGTCAAAATGGTGTTGCCTCCCATTCGTCAACAGATTCACACGACCTTGACTTGTCAAATCAAAGTAATAACGGTGATCGCGACAATACAGGACAGGTACACAGAGCAAAACTACCCAAACTAATCCTAGGCCAGTTTAATGGAGATCCTAAATCGTGGCAGTCTTTCTGGGAAAGTTTTAAGACAGCTGTTCATGAAAATACAGAAATTTCTAAAGTTGACAAGTTTAATTATTTACGAAGCCTGTTGAGTGGAACAGCCTTGAACTGTGTAGCCGGTAAGGCACTAACCGGTGATAATTATGATGAAGCTGTAAATATTTTGTCCGATCGTTTTGCCAATAAGCAGATAATAATTTCTAGTCATATAGATGCCCTCTTGAGTTTACCTACAGCCGCGAATAGTCATGATTTAAGAAAACTTAGAACTTTATATGATTCTATAGAAGTACACATTAGAAGCTTGAAGTCCTTGGGTATTAGTTCAGAAAGTTATGGCACAGTATTGATTCCTATAATTTTGAACAAGATTCCGGAAGATTTAAGATTAATTATTAGTAGAAAATCCAGTCAAGAAAAGTGGGGTATTGATGATTTATTGTCAACTTTTAAGAGTGAGTTAGAGGCCCGCAAGAGAATAGACTTAATGACAACCAAACCTGCTCCTGTCGTTGGTTCCAGTTTTAATAGTTTTAACAAGAAGTTTGAATTTAGGCCTAAATCAAAACCCAGTACCGCTTCAACCTTGTACTCCAGTAATTTACGAGATATTGTTCAATTGGCAGTAACTTGTAATGATGGCATGGAAGTTTATGTAAAAGCTTATTGTGTTCCTAATATTTGTAGTTCCGTTAGTGATCAATGTATTCCAATTGCAATAGATAAATATCCTCATTTACAGGGTCTAACACTTGCCAATCCATCCAGAACTCCTAATTTTCATGTAGATATACTTATAGGTGCAGATTATTATTGGAATTTCTTTAATGGAGACCTTAGGCGGGGGGAGCCTCCAAGTCCCGTTGCCCTTAATTCTAGATTAGGTTGGATAATATCAAGCCCATTGAATAATTGTAATTTCAATAATGGTTGTACTGTTAATCTATCATCCACACATGTATTGCATATTTCAGCTGAAAGCCATAGTACTAGTGATATTAATTTAGTTAAGAACGAATTATCAAAGTTTTGGGATTTTGAAACAATAGGTATAAGAAAAGATTAGTCCAGTGTTCTTTCAGATTTTATTGAAGATGTTCACTTTAATGAGTCATTTAAAAGGTATGAAGTAAAGCTTCCATTTAAGGATTATTCTCCTATTTTATCTGATGGTTATTTTGAATCTTCAAAGCGTTTAAGTTCCTTATTGTATAGATTAAAAAAGAAGCCCGATGTTTTACGAGAATACAATAGAATTATTAATGAGCAATTGAGTACAGGCATTATTAGCAATGTTCCTAACTGTCAAATATCTAATCCAGGTAATGTTCATTATTTAGCTCACAGAGAGGTCTTACGTCCTGATAAAGATACAACTAAGCTTAGAGTGGTATACGACGCCTCCGCCAAACCTTCTGGTGGTTTAAGTTTAAATGACTGTTTATTTTCAGGTCATTCATTGAATCCCCTTATTTTTGATATATTGTTAAGATTTCGATTGAATTCTATTGCAGTATTAGCTGATATAGAGAAAGCATTTCTGAATATTCTTATAGCCCCAGAGCATAGAGATTTCCTAAGATTTTTATGGGTAGATGATCCCTTTAAAGACGAACCTTTAGTTCAGATTTTTAGATTTAATCCTTTTATTTTGAATGCAACTATTAGACACCCCCTTAACCTTCATTTTCCTTATGATTTAGACTTTGTACATAGAACTCTGAGATCATTGTATGTAGTTGATTTTGCATCCGGTTTCTCTGATGTTCAGTCAGCTTTCGAAATGTGCAAACAAGTAAAGTTAGGTTTGCAGAGTGGGGGTTTTAATTTACGAAAATGGGTCAGTAATTCACCCGCTCTTTTGAAATTGTTATGTGAAAGTGATGTATTTCCTGAAATATAGTAATAGTGTTCACAACAATGTCCGTTGTATAAAAGAAGATCGTAGTTATAGTCTGTTTCTTCAAAATGCTAACTATGACAGTCTTAGTGTGTTAGGTCAAAAGTGGAACTGTCGTGCAGACACCTTTCAATTTGAATTTGAGAAAATCTTAAGTAGTGTAGAATCTAGTGTCAAAGATGATAGAGTTACGAAACGTGCTGTACTTAGTGTTACATCCCACTTCTGCCCGTTGCCACTGGCAACCTTTGATAAAACTGTCCTGTTTATTTTCAATACATGCTTAAAAGTATCCGTGTATCAGAAATATACAGAAAGAGTACTGTTCATTTCTGATACACCGATACTTTTATACTGTTTTAGATACCTATCAAGCAATAAGTAGCGGACGTTTAGTCCGATCCAGATCGCAACTGATAACGATGGTTCTATACAATGCACAAGGATAATGTACATGCAACAACTAGTCAAAATCATAGTAACAAAACAAACCGGGGGGAACTACATGGCAGTTCAAAAACATATACAATGACATTAAATTAACATAACAACATATTACAAAAATCAATTATTATACATATCAATTGGCATCTATTTCATAATTTGGTTTGATTTATATTAATATGCAAAATATATAAATTAGAATATCGAATAATTATTTTAATTAATTGTGATGATAGAAGGCGCAGTTCTCTTGCTGGACACTTCACAGGCATTGAAAATAAGCAGGGTGAACAAAAATGCCTAGAAAGTCATAAACTTTATTACAAATAAATTTCAACGGAAGAACCATCCGCCGATGCATACTTTCAACAGGAATGACCCACGGTTCGCATTTCCTTTACACTACATTTAATAATATCGCAGCCCTCTACGCCATAGACAAGTTGTTTTGACGATGTGGTCTAAACAAACACGTGATTGTTTTACGCTCAGAGTATCATAGCAAGACGCACGTGTAAATACTACTCAGGTCGTCTCTCCACTGCGAAATCATTCTACCATGAAATGTAACGTGAGGCTCAGAAAGGGATAAATGAAAGAGCAGAAAGTATTTGTCACTTTTCGGTTGAAACGACTCGATAATAAATACTATTTTTCACATTTTGCTTCACAATACTCGATAGAAATGTGATGTAAGTAACTTATTAGCACCTTTCCTCGGTGTATCGGTGAATATCAGGACAGTTTTGGTCGGGAGCCGCCTCGGCTGGGCCCCTCGACCAAAACTGTCCTGATATTCACCGATACACCTCGGAAAGTGTGCTAATAACTATTACTTACTGCGAAATTTTACGATCCTGTAGGTCTTATTGCTCCTATTGTATTATTATTTAAATTATGTTTCCAGACATTGTGTAAACAACATTTAGAATGGGATAACCCATTGGATGATTTATTTACTAATTATTGGTTAGAACTAGTACGTAGTTTAGGTGATGTTAATTCTGTTATTATTAAGCGCTGTATTTGTTCTGATTTATTCAGTGATGCTATTATAGAATTACATGTATTTAGCGATTCATCCGAACGAGCATACGGTTGTTGTGCGTATATCCGCTGTATTCATTCATCTGGTAAGATTCATTGTAACCTGATCGCGTCGAAATCCCGAGTAGTACTTACAATGAAAATGACAATACCACGTCTCGAACTGCTTGCCTGTTTAGTCTCCGTCAGATTAGCTAGTAGTATTCGTGAAGCTAGTAGTATTCGTGAAGCTTTAAGTGACAAGATAGACTTTAAAACTTTCTATTTGTCTGATTCTATAGTAGCTTTAAGTTGGATTAAGAATGTTTCCAAAGAATTCAAGCAATTCGTTCACAATCGAGTCACAGAATACGAAGTTTATCATCTACTGATGATTGGAGTTATATACCTTCATCGAACAATCCTAGTGATATTGTATCTCGCGGTTGTAAAGCTGTAGATCTAATAAACAATAAATTATGGTGGCACGGCCCAGCTTTCCTCACAGCTTTCTCATAGCCTTCAGTCGGGTCCATGTTTAGACATCATCTTAGATGATCTTGTAAATTGGAATTGGTATATTGCAATAAATAGTGTAATCTTGTGGAATCATCCTGTGTTTTCTTCTCAATTATGTTCTCGAAAGACCTAATGAAAGTGATATAGGTAAGTGGGTCGCCGTCGTAAACAGGTACCACTGTACTAGGTAAAGTTAAAGCCATGGCATTCTTCTGTTGATGATCTACAATTTCTTTCATAAATTTTGCTTGGGACTCCATCATCATTTTCATTGTTGATCTTTCATCTAAATTGAGGATATCTTCATTTCTTTTATTTGGTTCATCTTTATTTCTTTGTGATGGAGTGCCTTGTTCTTGATTGTTGATTTCAATTATCTCATCATTGTTTGAAGATTTTTCATGTTTTCTCTCCACACTTATCTCTTCCCCTTCTTGTAGTTTAGCTAATTCTTCTTCTAACTTTAATCTCTTTATCTTTAATTCTAATGATTTTATTCTTTTATCTTTGACAGTTGTGCTTGGCTCTTGTTGTCTCTTGTCTTCCATTGGAATCCCGATCGAGTAGCTCGATATTCGACATTCGCCAATATCAAAAAAACCAAGGAGAAGGTGTAGTTTTTATGTGAATCCAATGCACAGACATCCCCATTAATACATGTAATATCTTTAGTTCGTTTTAGAAACCTAAATTAATGTGTTTTGGAAACATACATTCATCTGTAGATATACATTCATCAAATCTGCTTTTCTGAGAACCAAGTTTGAATATCGAAAAACGAGTAGCTCGTTTTTTGACATTTGTCAATATCGAAGATCGAGCTACTTGTTTCTCGTTATTCACCAATATTGATAAGCCAGATACACTGAAAAAACACTTGTGTTGGATCTCAACACAAGTACTTGTGTTAAAACTAATCTACACAAGTTATGTGTTGTTTTGCATTGCATTAACACAAACTTGTGTCGATTTATAAAATCTTGTGTGTTTTTTCATATCATTAACACAAGTAATGTGTACCTTCCACGATTTGTTTTCTTTTTAAGAAAAAAACTCCATACAAAGTCTGAATTCGGGAGTCGTCAAGTTTTAAGAAAAGTAATAAAGGGCTTAATTTACATCTCGAAAATCACTGGAAGGGAGTGAGTACCAATTAATCAGACAATTGCCAGACAGACTTGAATGTTAATTGGTGTTAAGTTGTCTGTATAGTTAAAATGTCTGTCTTTTTTTATTGACCCAATAAACTGATAGACCAAATGAATATATAGTGTACATGTGATTTTCAGCACCCTGGTGTTTTCGAAAATTGATTCAATGTGCAATGAACAAAAAAAATGAGTAAAACTCTTAATAATGTAATTGGTTGATGTAATCGAAATTGGACAGTATTGGTTAACTGAAAAGTAACCAATCAAATTTAATTGATCATCCACGTGTATCTCATAATCGACTTATTGATATAATGGTTCTCCAAGTTATCTATACTTTTTGTCTGCGATATCACTTCGGTGGAAGCGGGCGTAAAATACAACTAACTAAGAAGAAGTATCTATACTTTAGTCATTGCGACAAATTCTTTCTTTGATATTATATCAGCGACATTCAGTTAGATGTAGTGACGTTAGCATCAACAGAGTGCTTTAGCCGTGATATTTTTAAAAAAAAAATTATAATGGTCACATAGAATACCAGACCGCAGGTTTGTAAATTTTTACAAAAAATAAAACCGTGTATTTAATTTAGCATGTATATATTGCTTCTATGTATATAATAATTCGTTTCGTTTAAAACAGTCAGATTTAGAACCACTGCCACTGACTGCACCGAAATTCTATTTATATAATGGCGCCACAAAGAAATTTTTTTTGATGTGTTCTAAAAGTGTTCCGCTAATTCAGCAATCTAATGAATCTGTCTTAATTTTTCTGAAATCGTGCTTAATTATTATTAGCTAATCGGCGCTACACCGTTGTTCAAATACTTATAATTGCAAGAAACCCCCGACTAGGACCAGCAGGTAAGAATCTGTCTTGATTTTATAGTAATGCCCGGTTGCAATTATTGGCCGCCATCTTTGATTTTTATAGACGTTCGGGCCAAAAAAAAAGGAGAAATGTATATCCAGACATGGACTATAGCTAGATACTAACTTTTGTGTTAGTTGTTTATTTGAAATGTAATCTTAATATTTCTGTAAAAGAAAAAAACAACAACAAACAAATCAGCCTTTTTTTTATATCAATGTCATCAATGTGTAGGCCTAATAATTAGACTTTCAATGATTCAGAAGTTTCTCTACAGTTTCGTTATTTTTTTTCCAGTCATTGATGTTAGCATATGTACTACACAAAGAAAAACAGGTAACAGAATTTCATTTCCTTTTAATATATTTTTTAAATAATGGCCAATAATTGTTATTGTATGTAACAGGAAAAGTATTTATCTCTGTAGAGAGAGGGCGAGTAAATGGGGTTTAAAATTCACTAAATTCACTTGACACAAACTATGCCATTCATTTCCTTGTATTAAATTGGTCGAATCAATGATGGGTTAGTTGTATTTTACGTCCGCTTCCACCGAGGTGATATCGCAGACAAGGTCGAATCAAGTAGGCCCATGCTTTATGTCCTAGAATCAAGTAGGACGGGTAGTCTTCTTCCGTTTCCGCCCTTTTCCTGAACACTGTCTCATTCTATTGCCATCTGTGTATGTTGTGTTATATTAATTCTGCATAAACCTAGAGTTGTTGTTAGTGTTTGTCGGATAGATCCTTTATACTTACTGGCGCTAGGTAATTTTGAGGCTAATATTGTTCAATTTTATTTGAATGATTTGCTTGCGCGTACCGTAGGAGTGTATTAGAAACAGTGTTCGCGCAGGTTCGAGAACGGCTGAAGAACATGAAAACACTTTCATGAGTCTCGAACATGAGAGAACGGTATCCATGGTAACAAGATGAATTAAATTTATACAATCTGTTACGATAACTTGTTTGGTATTGACTTCGCTATTAGGCATACTTATGATAAATTATGACTCCATTTTACTCCTTTTCAATTCTTTGGATGACGATTACATCACCTTTTGATACGACCACATGGAAATGTGGTCGCATATTGTCATCGCCCTCGTCCGTAGGTTGTCCGTCGTCTACAGACCTGATTATTTTGAAATTGATATGTTGTTTATTTTAATGAGATGAATCCTATTTAATTTCAATAATTTCCGTTAGTTTCTTCTGGAGTTATGGCCCTTGTTTCACTTTGTGAAATTCATTTGCATCTATTAAATTAGTAAAACGAAGACGTCTATTAAATTTCTGCGATTTCCGTGAATTATGTCTAGAGTTGTGGCCCTTGTTTCACTTTTTGGAACCTTGTGAACGCGCGGACAACAAAATTATCATCCGATTTGTATGCATTATTTAAATTAGTAAAACACAAAACAAAAAAATCTGTCAAATTTCAACAATTAAGGCCCTTGTTTCAGTTTGTAGAACCTTTGTAAACCCACAAACGACAAAAATTATAATCTTTTCTTGTAAATGCCCACATTACCTACAAAAGAATGAATATGCGACAATCCCTGTTGACTGAGCAAACGATTAAACTGCTGTGGGCATATGTTTCGTTGCCTGGCAACCTAACTTATTTGATGTTATACTGGCCACATACTACATCCAATTTTCGAACGGTATTAAACTTTTAAATTAATAAATGCACCCATGATGCTGTTTTCTCAGCAGTTATCGATGCGTCGACCATGTTTGTTCTCCCTCACACCAGCTATGAGGTAGTGTGGGATTTGAGAACGGGAACGTGTTCGTGAACGCATTCCAGACTGCTCAAGTCCGACAAGAACCCATTCTCCGTCCGTTCTCTGCACCGGAACACTGTTTCGAATACACCCTAGGGGTATTTAGCAAAGGGAGGAAACCGGAGGACCCGGAGAAAACCCACAAGGCTGGACAGGCGACCTTATTCCTAGTCACATTCAAGTGGGGAATCACATAATAATGGCCTATTTCAAATAAGATATTTGCATATAAAGAAAGTAGGCCTACAGCCTCTTTCAAATGTTATATTTGCATATAAAGAAAGTACAAACTTAAATCGTCAGTACTGGATAAACTAGCCAAAGGATTCGGCTGAATCAATTGGCGCTAAACTTCACCTAGTTTATCCACTGACATACGCCCGAATCAAACATGTTTAATATATTTGGTCGAATTGTATTTGAGTGGTGTGTCCTGCTGTCCGCTTCGCCGAAGCATTCGTCTGATTTTAGAATTCATTAGCCAATCACCACTCATTTATATCGAGTGGGTATCACAAACTAGCAGTCGAACTGTGACACGGGTGCTACAGCCAACAAATTCCAACTACCATACTATCGGCTTAAATGCACGCCAATTGGACCTCAGGTTTTGTGTTCCATTGAAACTACTAGAAATGAAATGGGGTTTAACGTCCTACTATTTTGCTCCGAACTGGGCTAATGAAGACAGGCATACACCACACAGTGTGCTATGAGGGAAATTTTGCCCGGACAGCGGCACTGCGGTGTATCGAATTCCAACTGTCAAGGGATCTTTTACGTGGACGCCAACGTGTACACGGGACCTCGTTTTTTCGTATCATCCGAATGACTAGACAACTGTCCTTGTCAGGCCCTCCATCCTGCATCACTGACAAGGGGGAACCACGCCGGAAAATCTGGGTGAACTTTCTCGGCCAATGCAGGGATCGAACACCCTACCTCCAGGCTAGCGAGCCAGCGTCTTACCCACTTAGCCACCATGACGACTAGACAGGGAATCCATGCTAAAAAATCCAAATGAGCTTTCTCGGTCAACACTGGGAGCAAACCTACAAACTCTCGGGTAGCAAGCCAGTGCCTTACACACTAAGCCACATGGCTCTCTTCTAATTACTGTGACAGTCCAGTCACATGACAAACAAGGGTTATTAAAACAGATTTTCACGGCTTCGGTAAGATCTTCGGGATTCAAATGGTTTTAGATATCACACAGTTTGTATATGGTAAGGTATCTTAAACAGTTAATTACATGTCACATATTTATATTTTTCAGTTTCCATATTAGATGCCATAGCAAATCAAAGATCATATAATAAAATAAGTCAAAAAACCCAAATATGGGAAAAAAAAGAGCTGAAGAAATGGTGATTTGAGCACCTATGATTTCTCATAGTTGTTTTTTGAGGGTGAGTGTTCAATTCTAATAGAAAAGATTGTTGTTGTGGTATTTTAGAATCTCACCATAATGTGTTTGGCACAATATAGCCCGGTTGGAGCTGATGTGACATAAACCTTAATTTCATTTTATTATTTGGAATTTAAAATTCAGTTTAGTATAGTAAAACTGTGAAGTACATGTATGTGCACAGACAGAATCTTACTTATGTCCAGATACATGTAGATATGACTATCTCATCTGTGGGGACCTACGGTGACCAAGTGGGTTAGACACTGGTTCGCATATTTTAAGGTCGCGGGTTTGCAGTAAGACAATGCAGAACGGAGGGCCTTACAAGGACAGCTGTCTAGTCGTTCAGATTGAACAAAAAAACGTGGTCCTGTGTACACATTGGCGTGCATGTAAAATAGCCCCTGGCAGTTAGAATTTGATACAAGAGTAGGCCTTAGGGTCACGGTACCCGGCAAAATTTCTCTCATAGCACACTGTATGGCATATGCCCAACCTCATTAGCCCAGTCGGAGCTGAACAGTAGGACGCCGAACCCCATTCCATTTCATTTTTTTCATTTTGTCTCATCTGTGACAAAGCAAACCAACACATTACAATACAATGTAATTAAATTAAAACTTTCATCTTTTAACTGTCGAGTCGATTTAAGTCAACTAATACATAGTATGTTTTTTTTCTCCGTTAACTACATCAGAAAGATCAAGACAGTTGAAAATGGCTATTCATATTATGGAAACTTTTTCTCACAGAGCTTGATAATCAGGTAAAATGTAAGTAACATACATATTTGTATTTTTAATCATCAACTAGTTCTATACACTTGCTTGGTAATCTAGTTATTCTTCTTGGGGCAATGCCTAGGACTCAGCTATTTCAAGTACTTGGCATGCTTGATTTTTGCCAATCACATCCATTACAGTAAATAGCAGTAAAAAAATGATGGACAATATTTTACTTTTCAAATAGATTTCAATAGATTTTAAAGGGTAATATCCAATTTGTTGTCAATGGAAATAAAATAAGAATGGGTCCAAAAATAATTAGACATTGCCAAGTAAATAGGTGCTGCCAATGATGTAGTAGGGAATCTGGATTTGCAGACAATACATGTATGAACCGGGTGAATAGTTGACCTATTATGAGACTTCAGTCCCAAATCTCAAGACTTTTTTCTGACTTGGCCTGACAATGACAGCTGTCTAGTCCTTCCGATGAGACGAATATTGGAATGCACGTAAAAGATCCCCTGGCAGTTGGAATTCGATATAAGAATAGATGATAGTGCCGCTGCCCGGGCAAAAATTCCCTCATAGTACACTGTGTGGCATATGCCCGTCATTATTAGCCCAGTATAGGAGCAGAACAGTAGGACGTTAAACCCCATTTCATTTCATTTTTCTGACTTTTAACCCATTTGATTTGAGCATAATAATCTGCCTGGGTCTTTAAGTGGACAAGACACAATAAGTGTTACGCAAAGTTGAAACCAAATAGAGACTCAGTCTCGATGTGGCAAAATAAATTGTTTATTTAAACATTGTATTCTTATTGCCTACTTTTTATTTTTTAGGCTGGAACACCCTTGAAAGAGTATTTGGTGTATGATAACAACAAGAGAACCCAAGCATCAATTTATTTTATACTTCTGGGAAAGAATGCATTTGACCCAATTTTTAAATATTTATTTTTTGTTATTAATGTTAAATTTTCTTCCAAAACACAATTAGGTTTTAATTCTCTTCAAATATGTATGTATAATATAGCAAGTAAACTGACATATAAATCACTTAGAATTTGGTCGGAAATCATAAAGTATTTAATAGGCATTACTAGAAACCAAATGTAGATCAAATACACCCAGAATTACAAAAAACCTTGACCTACATTAAGGTGACTTTCCCTTGCTTATGAAATGAAATACGTTTTAATATCCTGCTTTTCTGTGTTTTTAGAGTGATTCTACCCTACCCTTATATCAAATATTTCAACTGTCAAGGGTTCTTTAAAGGGTACCCAGGGGGGCCGAATGGTTAACACGCACACATTTGATCAGAAGGTCTGTCATTGATTCAAATAATTCAATTTTCAAGGGTTCTTCAAAGTGTACGCAGTTGGGTTGGTTTCAATTCTGGGGGGTGGGGGTGGATGGCCGATTGGTTAGCACGTGCATGCTGTATCATACGGCCTCCTGTCATTGAGTCAACTGGCATGGTTTCGAATCCCCGGTTGTAGACAAGGAGTAGGGTCGCCTGTCCAATCTTGTGGGTTTTCTCCGGGACCTCCGGTTTCCTCCCACTGCTAAAGACCCCTACGCGCTAGCGAATTATTGAAATAAAATTAAACCATATGTTAATCCCAAAATGATCTAGTTTGTGTCGAGTAGATGTTAAACCCCATTTCTCTCTGTCTCTCTCTCTTTTGATTCTGGGCTTGTACCCAATTATCCCTTGCCATATCCAACACTGAAAAGTGGGAACTATGCCGGAAAATCCAGTTGAAATTTCGCGGCCAACGCCTTATGCTCACTGAACCACTGTGGCTTATGACTTGTGATTGTATATAAATCTTTTGTACATATGATATTTTTTTATTTCAATCCTGTAATCTTGATGCTTTGCTTCTTTTATTTATAAAATATTCATTTTGTTTGGGTTTTTTTTAATGAGGAAAAGGCTCTACATCATTTTATTACTCCTGCAAAATAGAGCAATTTTCTTTTGTTAGTTTTCTGTGTATGCTAGTTATTTCTAGATGCCTCACAAATCACTTGTAGTGTGATTTTGTAGCATTTTTCAGTTTTTGAAATTGTTTCAATTTAGTGCATAATTAATCTTATTAGTGCTTAGTTTGGATGTTATTAAATTTAGATATATTTGAATTATATATTTTGGGGTATGGGGTAGGGATACTGTGTACATATCTTTATATTCTCAGTTCTTGTTTTGGGGTAAAGAACAATTTAAATAGCTATTTTATATTTTGTGATGGGTAAAGTGGGGGGGGGGGGGGGAGGGGTCATTATATATAACACAACATAATTTGTATTAGAATTGAAGTCTCTGTTTTTCTGTTAACATTTCAAATATCTATTTAGTTTTGATGTATTAATTTACTTTTTCCTATGATTTTATGAATAAATAATAATCTTACAAAAATTTTTTTTGTTTCCTTCTTTTATCAAACTTTACAGGTCTAACAGAGCAAAGAGAGGGGTCCTGCATAGAAAGGTTGCTATGCTGGATATAAATTGGGGAAAAATACAACACAAGTTTTTGATGATGGTTATACACAAGTTTGTATGAAACCACACAAGTTTCAGAAATTTCAACACAAGTTTCAGAAATTTCAACACAAGTTTCAGAAATTTCAACACAAGTTTCAACACAAGTATTGTGTAGATTTCACACAAGTTTCAACACAAGTTTTGTGTTGTTTGATACATTTTAACACAAGTTTTGTGTTGTTTGATACATTTTAACACAAGTTTTGTGTTGTTTCAACATTTAACACAAGTTTTGTGTTGTTTTAACACAAGTTTGTGTTGTTAAATAGAGACACCTAACTTGTGTTGAATTTAACACAAGTTTGTGTTCTTTCAACACAAGTTTTTTTTCAGTGTAAGAAAACGCTAAAAAGGTAAAAGTTTAGAAACAAACTGTCGCGTCTCGTGTTCTAATGATTCAAGCATGGTTAAATGGACAATAAACCCCCTCTAAATACGAATCAGGAAGTGTTTATCTCCTAAGTGAGTTCTTATATTGCGCACAAAGTTAAAGCTCTCCACAAGACGAAAAAATAATTTATGTTAGCAAGCAGTCGGAAAAAGATGAGACATTAAATCTGCTGCAATGAATTAGACATACGCTTAAACGGTTAAAATGAACAGTTTAGGAACAAATAGGTATTATTCAATTATATCCCTGCACAAAATATATATATTCAGGTTTATATTTGAAAGAAATGTTAAACTTGGTACGCTAACGAAATGGAAGTTTCGAAATTTCGTTTGAAAAAACGTATTTGTGTTCCACCCTTAGCAATGCATTCAAAATGAAGATATATTATTCCAGAAAGAAATAGTTCGTTATCGTTGCATATTGTTAAAAACTGCAATGCCTATGAATAGAATACATTATATAGAGTAACATCTGGTATATTACTATTTTGTGATGGGTATTTTGCAACTTTAATGCCATATTTGTCGGTTTTGTCGAAAATATCGACATTAAATTTATTGCTATATATTTACTCTTCAAAAAAAGTAGGGGATATTCAGAAACAATACAAAACTGCGGAAATGCACTGCTGTTTTCATTAGAGGTAACCAGTGTATGTTAATAACAGGCCAATTGCCTACACATGAACATAAACAGTTCGTATGGGCGGCTTATCTGGTGGCCCTATTTCACTCG
Organism: Patella vulgata; assembly: GCF_932274485.2. Lineage (NCBI taxonomy): Eukaryota > Metazoa > Mollusca > Gastropoda > Patellidae > Patella > Patella vulgata. The sequence continues at coordinate 34,586,718 of NC_065882.2, forward strand.
CAAAGATATACAATGTCAAACGTGAAAATGGACGTTTTTGATTTTTGTCTTAATAATGAGTAATTCACCACTCCTCAGACATTCAACAATTCGTCACGGCATGCTCCTAATTAACCGTTCAATCACGATTTGAGGAAATCTGTGCAACTCCTGTTGCAGTGCCGCGACCAATTCTTGCAGTGTTCTCGATTGACGTTGACGTCGACGAACACGTCTCTCGATCATGTCCCAGACATGCTCAATAGAGGTAGCCATTTACGACACGAGCGCGGTGGGCACGGGCATTATCATCTTGAAAGATGAAACGTCGACCTGCACGTTGAGCAAAGGGCAGACCTATCGTTGCCAGGGTGTGGTCACGGTAGTATACACCAGTGACCCTTCCTTGAACCATATGCAAGTCCGTTCTGCCAGTCATGGTGATTCCTCCCCACACCATAACAAACCCACGCCCGAATCTGTCATGCTGTCTGACGTTAACGTTAGCATGACGCTCATTTACACGCCTCCAAACGCGAGCACGTCTATCGGTGGAATCCAGAGTAAATCTGGACTCATCTACGCTGCCTATACCATTGACGCCTGTTTGCCATGTACTTGCTAGTTAATGGAGGCACAACACGCGGTCGTCGCGCATTGTAGCCGATTTCTAATCGTTTGGGGTGTAACTCGAATTCCTGATTGGCCGTTTGTCCTCGTTTTCGCAAGACCTATGTACGAATGTATCGATCCTGGGCTTGGTGTAGTGACTCTAGGTTTATCATCAGCATTCTGTGTTTGTTGGTACCGGTTCCACAGTCTATTGATCACAGACCGTGACACATTGTTTAAAAAACTGGTTTTATAAACATAAAGTGGTTACGATATGAATTATCTTGTTACAGATTGTTTCCGTTGACCGTATTCCTACCCCCTGTACTGAAATAGTGTTTTAATCAAAATGTTTTTAAAAAGATAGAATCCAACAATTTAAAAATTGTTGGATTCTATCTTTTTGAAAACTTTTTGATGTATAATTATTTACATTTATCATTCCCAGGGTTATTGAATGCAAGGAGAAGTTATAAAAAACAGCAATGAAAATAGACTGTTGAAAACTAACTTTTTGTAATGGCCCGAGTAGCATTGTTATACATGATACAATACTTTATTCCAATTTATTACAGAAAGCACATTACAGTCGTATTAATACTGCAAGAAGTTTGGAAGATAGATGTGGTAAGTTCAGTTTATTTTTGTTTGACTTACGGCTAGCCCCCGGATCCATTCGCTTTATTTGAATTGTGCGTTTGTTTGTGATTTCTGCGTAATATACTCTTAAAAAAAGTAGGGGATATTAAAATGCAAATACATAAGCAGGTTTTCAGATGATAATTAGTCATGTACACTTGACATACTTTGAGTGTATGTTCACAGATAAAGAACGTATCGCCCCATCAGAACCACTGAGCTGCACATGCGACACGCAATAGCGCCAGACACCTGTTCATTGTCAAATTTGACACTTCAAGGAAGGGTTGATGAAAACTGCCGCTTGCTGGTTTATCCTATCAATGTTTGCTTTCCTATCGGTTTAGCGTATCTATGCTTTAGTGTGTTACGTTTAATTTGATCGGGAGACGTGTTCGTCAACGTCAACGTCAACCGACAACACTGTAAGAATTGGCCGCGGCACTGCAAGAGGAATTCCTCAGATTGCCCCAAATCGTGATTGGACGGTTAATTAGGAGCATGCCACGACGAATTGTTGAATGTCTGAAGATTGGTGAAATACTCATTATTAAGACAAAAATTAAAAACGTCAATTTTCACTTTTGACAGTATCTCTTTGCGAGTGAAATGGCGCCGTCAGATAAGCCGCCCATATGAACTGTTTATGTTCTTGTGTGGGCAATTGGCCTGTTATTAACATACACTGGTTACCTCTAAAAAAACAGCAATGCATTTCGGCATTTGTGTATTGTTTCTGAATACCCCCCTACTTCTTTTGAAGAGTATTCGTTTTGTCCGTATCTCTGATTTTGTGTGAATTATGTGTAGTACAGTCTCCCTGCACTTCCTAATATATAAATAGGAACGCTAAGCATACATCCTGATCAGAACATTGTGTATTGCCTTTCGTTCGTACACTATACAAAAAATGAAAGATCGGGTTTCCCGGAATATGTTTTCAAATTTTTCGTTGCTGGACGTCTTAAAACATTTATTAAGTTTTATCTGAGTCAAGACAAAATCTTGGAGTGGGTGGGGGTGGTCTACAAACTTCGTACATATTTCACTTTCTGTATAAAAAAAAACTGGGACTGTGAATCTAGAATAGAAGGTCAGGCCCCGAGTTCACAAAGCATTCTCAGATTTAAGTTAAGAATTTACTCAACTTTCAATCACTGTTTATGAGAAATATTTGTGATTCAGAAACGCAAAACTTTGCACATAGTTTCTAATTGGTGTATTTGATACATTTAAACAACAAAAGTTTTATAAAGGGCTATATTTTATAAGACAAACAATTTTGAGTAAATTCTTAACTTAAGTCTGAGAATGTTTTGAGAACTTAGGGCCTGGTGCATACAAAAATCGAACTCATCCAAGCAGGTCCACAAACTTAGTACATATTTGTGTGAAATAGCCTTATTTAACGTCCGCTTCCACCGGGGTGATATCGCAGACAATGACTTTGTACATATTTCACATTTCTCTTAAAAGGCAATGGGTATGCTCGATGCGCAGCAAAATTTAACTTATCCAAGATCCTTTGATACTTAACATTCATCTAAATCGGACAAATATTGTGACCTCAAAAGGGTTCCACATGGTATTACATGCTTTTACAATATTTGCGTGGCGATTGTGACGGGAAATTTCGGTCCGAATTTCATGAATCTAGGAAGTTACGGTCCGATATCCACCAATATTGGCAGGAATCGAGATTTTTGGGTTATAAACATATATATTAAGTTTCATCAAAATCAGATAAAAAAACCGTGACCTCTAGAAAATTCACAACCTTGGTAATTACATGCTTTTTACACTATTTGCGTAAAGGGGGCTGACATTTTGATGAAAAGTATCTATCCGATTTTCACGAAATTGTAACTGAACCGTAATTATTGTGTAACGGTAATATATTTAAAAGGGTTTTTTTACAATCTATTTAGGAACGCGATTTTTCCTACAATCAGGGGCCATAATCAAGGAAGTTACTGACCGATATGCGCCAATATCGACAGGAACCGAGATCGTTGGGATATAAATAGGTGTTTTAGGTTTCATCAAAATCGGATAAAAAATTTGATCTCAAGATGGTCCATGTAGTGAAAACTTGATTTGTCGAAAAATCAAGGGCAATAATCCATGAAGTTTCGGTCCGATACCAATATCGAAAGGAACCGAGATCTTCGGGATATAAACATACATTTAAAGATTGGTTAAAATCTGGGCGAAGTCATAACACGTCCACATGAATATATGGGCGTATAAAAGTTAGTATATACCATTATGAAGTTTAATAATTCGCATGAGCGTAGGGGTCTATAGCAGTGAGAGGAAGCCGGAGGATGATAGATTTGATACACACTGCTTATCATAAATTCTATATAAAGCTGCTTTATTTTTTTATGTATCAACAGTTCTTGAAAACACAACGACAGACAATGAAAATAAATTGATACGAAGTGATTATCGTTAATTCTATTTATAAACCTGTTAACTCATGAAAGCCGTGCTATAAATATAACATAATGTACTATCATAAATCATAATATTTATTATTTTTAACGCCAATTACATCAACATCGATTTCAATAGGCGGTACAACATAAAGTGAAAACAATAAAATATCACAGAGCATTGTGAAAAAAAAGAAAAGATGTAGGTATATAAAGAACATTTACGTTAAAAAAAAGTATATCCACAATTAAAATAATTAACTCAGAAAAGAGTCTAAGAACAAAAACAAAAATTTAGAATTGCTTAAATGACTCAAATATAATAATTAAAACTGATAATATGCTATACTAAAAAGATGAGTTTTTAGTAGGGATTTAAAAGATTCAAGTGATGGTGCATTACGGATGTTTAAAGGTGTGGCATTCCAAAGACGAGGAACGGCAATAGAAAATGCTCGCTTGCCATAAATAAAACTCCTGCTCGAATCTTGGCTCGAAAAGTTGTATTCCTGATGAGGATCTGGTGGTTCTAGTTGACTGGCGATAGGAGATAAGATCACATAAATACATAGGTGCTTGATTATGTAGAATTTTAAAAACGGTGACAAGTACTTTAAAATGGATTCGTTGTGCGATGGGTAACCAGTGTAGTGAGAAAAGAATGGGGGTGATGTGTGAAGATTCCTTAATGCAACAGACAAGGCGGGCAGCGGAGTTTTGAAAACATTGGGTACGCTTGATTAGATAGTCAGGTGCATTAAGAAGTAAGCTGTTACAATAGTCTAAACGAGAAGTTTATCAGTATTGGTGCGGTCTAAAATATTTCTAATTCGGCATATTCGATACAAAGCAAAACTTGCAGATTCACATACAGAAATAATATGTCATGATAATGAGCATACATTGTCAAGATTAAAACCAAGATTTCTAACACTATTTACAGTACAAATTCACTACCAATACGAACATTGTTTAAAATAGACTGATTACGAAATTTTGAATAAAAATGTATAACCTCTGTCATTCCGTCGTTAAGTCTGCCTGCTGCCATCCATGTCCTGATTTCATCTACACATTTTTCTATTGAATTAGTACACAGATCACCGGATTTACATGAAAAATAGACCTGAGCGTCATCAGCGTAAACCATGAAGTCAAGATCATGCTAATTTATAATGTGCTCAAGTGGTGTGCAGCACAGACTGAACAAATCCGGACCTAACACACTTCCTTGTGGGACGCCATATTTTAATATTGACGTTTCTGATGATGCAGGGGCTACTTTACAGCTGAATCCGTCTATTCAAACGTTGTAATAGAATGGAATGGTCGACCGTATCGAAAGCTACGGAAAGGTCAAGCATAACCAGAACGACTTCGTGATGATTGTCCAATGAGATTAAAATGTCATTAAAAACTTTTACCAGCGCAGTCTCAGTGGAATGGAATTTCCGCTATGCCGATTGGAACTTGCAGTACATGGAGTTATCGGATAGATAATTATCGACTTGATTAAAAACAACCCTTTCTACAGTATAAGTTCGCCAAGGAACGAAATATTTGACACATGTCTGTAATTTTTTAGTTCATTTGGAATAAATCCTGATTTCTTTAAGAGTGGTCTGAAAATCGCACACTTTTCCATCTATGGCAAGGTTTGGGGGAATTTGTGTGGAACTTTTCACCACAAGAGTTCCACAAGATATTGGGTTTCTGAAAATAAATACAGTCCACAAAACTTTCGACTTAAAATAATATTCATAGAGTGTTTTGGGTCTGTGGTGTTTTTCACCACAAGAGTTCCACAAGATATTGGACTTAGAAAAAATATTATTCTCAGGCCTCCCTATATGCCTGTGTGGTACCACATTCCACAAGATTTTCGATTTAGAAAAATTTTGATAGAGTGTTTGTGGTCTGTGGTGTTTTTCACCACAAGAGTTCCACAAGATATTGGTTTAGAAAAAAAATCATTTTCTTTTTATTTCGCTGGAACAATAATAGTTTATCCTATCATCTTGTAAGATGTGGGGGAAATATATTCTACAAAATATTAAACTTAAAAAAAAAATAATCTTAATTTCAAAATATTCTTCTCTAACCTCCCTATGTGCCCGTGTGGTACCACATTCCACAAGATTTTCGACTTAGTTTATTTCGAATTTATATTTTTAGATTGTTATTTCATTTCTTTCGCCCTGTCTCTAGCTCTAGCTCTATGTGGGATATCAGATTTAATCGCACCCCATTATCTTTAAGACGATGTCATACTGCAGTGTAATACGGAAACGGATATAAACTATTTTGAGATGAATATTTAATATACCTTTCTTTGATTTTGCTGGTCTGAATCTATGGCGCAAGTTTTTATATTTATCCTGTCTTGGCTGTAATTAACAGACCGAAATATTCCAAAAGTAATGTGGGGTGGGTTGTTTTTACCCTATCACAATATGTGCAATTTAAACAAATTGAGAGCAGCGAACTGCAAATTGCCGCTCCCAAAACCATTTGATAAGGTACGGAAAACAATTAATAAAATAATAGACTGCTTACATATTACAAACCTTAAAAACCCGGAATGTCAGACGGTGCTACACCCAGATAGATTTAACGAAATGTACCCAGACTTAACAAATAAAAATACTATGGCAGCAGAACAAACTTTCTCGGGGTTAAGTAGATTTAAAAAGATAGTGTGCGCGATGACAAAAACTCACCACTTGTTTTATTTACACAGACTGGTAAAACGCCGAAATAATTATGTAACCCAGTGTTACCGAAAAGGAAGATGTCCCTTATTACCCAAGAGACGTCACTGTCAATAGTGTCATTCTACTTAAATTGTCATTTTAAATCTAAATAATGTATATATGATATGTTTTGTTTTTAAATATTAGTTTACTAAGCGCATAACTTGAATTGTTGGATTCAAGTTGATTCTCACCAAAAAAAAGCACGCCCATATTATAAGCAATAAATTCCTTGATAAATGCATATTCCTTGTAACCAAATGCTGTGCAGATTCAATCTCGGTTCTAACTGTATGTGAATAGTTGAAACTGCTCTTAGTATTAATTTAATAACAAGTTCTAAGTCTAACTGCCATTCCAAAGAAAAAAAGACTCAAAACATATTTGGAATTTTTTTTTAACAATGCTATGGTAAATAAAACAAATTGTACCTAACCGATTGTTGCATCATTCAATCTCCTGTAATCTATACAGAACCCTAAACTATTGTCCCTTTTCCGTACAACCGGTGAGCACCATGGGCCATCTTCAGGTTCGACGACTCCTTTATCAGCCATACTTTGAATCTCTTGCTCAACTTCTTTTACATTGGACAATGGTATTCTTCTGGGATGTTGTCGAATTGGGTTGGAACACCCAGTGTTAATTTTATGCTCTGTTAGACTAGTTAGGTCCATGTCATTGGAATCTTTAAAAAAGCATTTTTATACTTAATTAATAATTCTCTGAATGCTGCACACTCTTGATTATTAAGATCAGAACGTGATTCACTGTACATAGTCTTTAGATGGTCTGGTGTATGAATGTTTTCGTAGCAAGCATCCACATATTTCTGTTTGTTTGTGCTGCTTAAGATTTCACTTAGGTGAGTAGATTACTACTAGTTTCATTTGAAAGTTTCAGATATTAGCCTTAAAATTTAACTAGATAAAGTCCTTATGACTCTGGCGAAGTACACCGCCTGCTATTTGGAGAGCAGTCAAAACAGACATACATGACCGTTTTTTCGTTGATAAGAGGCTCAGTTGTGGAAATATGGACTTTTAAGGTTACCCTACTCTCCCTACTCTGAATTAACAACGCAATATTCAGCCGTATTCATCAACATTCAAAATCAGCTTTGGCCTTAAATTATACGCACCTCGACTTTCATCCCTTGCCATACCCTCTGTTCTACACCATTGACATCCTGGTGAACTTTCTCGGCAATTGCAGCCCACCACTGAAGGCCTGTTTTCCCAGTGAACCACTGATGATCTATGTGTGCCAGTCGACCACTGATGGTCTGTGGTCCATTCCACCACTGTGGGTATGTGGGCCAGTCCACCACTGATGGTCTGTGTGACCCAATCCGCCACTAGTGGTCTGTGTAGACCAGTCCACCTTTGTTTGTCTATTATGTCAAATTTCACCACTGATGGTCTGTGTGTCACAGTCCACCACTGATGGTCTGTGTGTCACAGTCCACCACTGATGGTATGTGTTTCACAGTCCACCACTGATGATCTGTGTGGTCAAGTCCACCACTGATGATCCGGTGTGTCATATTCCACCAGTGATGGTCTTTGGCCCAGTCCTCTACCCAAGGTCTGTGCTTTCCAGTCTACCACTGGTGGTGTGTGTCCCAGTCCACTACGGGTGGTATGTGACCCAGTCCATCACTGATGGAATGTGGCCCAATCCACCATTGCTGATCTGTGTTTCACTGTCCAACATTGATGATATGTGGCCCAGTCTACCACTGATCGCCTGTGTGGACCAGTCTTTTGATGATTGCTTATTATGTCACAGTCTACCATTGATTCCCTATTGTGTCTCAGTCCACCATTGATGCTCTATGTCGCCCAATCCACAAATGATGGTCTCTGTGTCGGGTTCACCAATCATGGTCTGTGTGTTACAGACCACCATTGATGATCTGTGTGATCCGGTGTGTCATATTCCGCCACTGATGGTCTGAGGGACAGTCCACTACCGAAGGTCTGTGCTTTCCAGTCTACCACTAATGGGTTGTGTCCTAGTCCACTACTGATGGTGTGTGACCCAGTCCACCACTGATGGAATGTGGCCCAATCCACCATTGCTGATCTCTGTGTCACTGTCCACCAATGATGGTATGTGACCCAGTCCACCACCGATCGCCAGTGTGGACCAGTCTTCCGATGATTGCTTTTTATGTCACCATTGATTCGCTATTGTGTCCCAGTCCACTAATGATCCCTTAAACAGTTTTTCTGCATATAGGGCATGGTCTTTTACCAAGAGGAGACTGAAACTTATTTGCTGAATGAATAAGCTGCTCCGACGTTCCTCTCATTTTCTTTCTTACTTTAAAACGTGGCATATCGACGGTCGGTTGAAGACTGAACACCAAAACTAAAAGAAATTAAACGAAGACTGCTTGCAACCTGCATTGGGATGTTTTATAACCAATTCTTAAAGAAAATGCAGTGCTGAATGGTGTAAATGGGAGAAATTTTCGTCTAAATAAAACCTAGAGTGGCCCACAATTTTTATAAGTGTCCTAGCCTGTCACATATCCACCTACAGTGCCCCACAAGTCTTAGCGGGACCTATTGTGATCCATGGCCAACCTAGTATTACACTATATTCATGTATGTCCTAGTGTAACCCTTTACCTGTAATGCTATATGATCTATATATTGTAGAGGTTGCCTAAGTTCTGTAAAAGATGCTCTGGTTAGCTAGTACCAGTGACAGCGAAAACAAGGATATGTCTGGTAGATTAAAATCAGACAATGACATCATAGTCTGCTAATCCAAATATGGCAACCCCGTGACTTAGAAACGTGGTTAGCCGCCCTCCTGGGTGCCCATATAAGTACACCTATGTTGAAATCCAGGGTAGCGTCTGTGCAGCTGACCAATCCGGTAAAGGAAGTACCTGGTCAATTTCCTGGGGCTCAATACATGACTCATAATTTAACGACACCGTAGTGTGACAGCAAACCTTTTTCGTGAAGTGACCAGGATATCGACCCTGATAATATGTAGCAAAGAATAGAGTATGCGTCACACGTTGGATGGCGGGGGCGGGGGGGGGGGGTTGTCGGGGTGCCTTTCCACATTTAACCAGCGACTCATAGTACTGCATAGTGCTACATATTTGTTTTGGAGCCGTAACACAGATTCTAAAACTTGTGGAAGAAATTTAGAAGAAAACAGCAATCAAAAGAAATCTATCTGGTGGACAGATTTGGTGGAAATCTTCATCAAATGGGTAAACTCATTTTTTTCTGAAAATTCAACATGTAAGTTTGTTTTAACAGACCATATTAATGTTGGTAGATAATACAAGATTAAAATTAAATAAGATAGATGTTTAAAATTCAACTGAATAATAATAAAATATATGCATTAATAAGTTTTGATGTACAGGTTTATAAACGAGGTAATATGACTAGCTAGGTATGTTGAAATTGTTAAACTGGATTTAAAGTGGGTCTAAGGGGAAGGTTGTGTCATGTAGTACATAATTATTTTCTCTATGATCATAATAAATAATCAGTTCATTGTTGTTACTAAAGTCGTGTCGTGATTCGTCTGCTAGCATTGTTACAGAATTTAGAGATTTGTTAATCAAGACGAGCGCGCGCTCGTACCCACGTGATTCTGGGGTTTCGGCAGAGGTATGGCACCAGCGGCATGGTAACATTTTGTTCCGAAGTTTCGTGCGTTAATTCTTTCATTTCATAGTTATATAGAAGTTCTTGCATTACTGTATACCTTGTGAATGTTCGGTAAGGCGTCCTACATTATCGTAGGTCATTTGTATCAGGAATATAGTAAGTAATTCGCGATAGAGTAGAAGATTCCAGTATCATTGCAGTTTCCTGTATCATTGCAGTTTCCAGAATAGTTTGACCCACGTGACATCGAAATGTGTGTTAAAGGAACATTTGTGTTATGAACTGATTCTTTAATATATAATTAATAATACTGTCTAATATTTAATTACAAGTACGTTATGTATGTTTTTGTATGATTCTCTTGCATTACCACGTTTGTGATTGTTGTACGCTGTTACACTGTAATAAATCATATTATTAATTGTTCATTGACGTTTTTTTTTTATAATTTCTGCTGATTGGGCGTATTTCATAAATAGGTTATTTCTGGCCTTGTTTTAAGTGACGTAACAGAAATTGGGGGCTTCAGTCCGGGATAATCCGTATATATTTATTATATTAGTTAAATTTCTTAAGTAAACGAAATTTATAATACACAAAGGGTTTGAATTTCAACATCAGTTAAAATAACTAGAACTAGATCTGCTACTGTCCCATGCAGATATGAAAGCTTTCATATTCATCGTCACGTGACATGGATTATATCAAGTATCTTAAACGAAAGAAGAACTAGAAAAAATAATTATCAAAATCGGTGAAGGCTAAACATAGTGAGAAACATTGCACCCGGGCAAAAAAATAATCTGAAAACTAAAGGGAAATAACTGAGACTTGGATTGCTGTAATCGGAATGACTTCCCGTTCCAGAAGTTTCAGAAAAAGTGACCAAACCGTTTAAAAACGAGACGGATGAGAAAATGAAATGAAAATGGCGGGAAAGAACTAAAACAAAGGGCAGGAAAATATCGAAAAAATAAATGAGATAACTTTGAACGGAACTAATATTTTTTGAATCAGATTGACCTCAGCTTTTCGAATATTAAGGTTAAATTGTCCTGCAAACAACATTGTTGGCACGTAAAAGGTCAAAGGCGAAATTCGAAATTTTGAAATTTTCAAACACCAAAAATTCGACTTTGATCCCGAGTTATCCTGAAATGTATTAATTTCAGAAATAAGAGACGCATTGAACATATTACGGCCTATTGTGTTTATTTTCACGTCCGTTCAAGTGGATTTTTCACTGTTCTTCATATTCAATTCCAAATGGAGACCATCAGTTGACGAAATCAAAATTCAGAAAATGTAACTCACATGTCTGTAAGTATAATATCGCGAAAGCCTCGGGGATTTTTCACGTTTCAAGATGGTGGCACTTCATATTTTGTTTACGCATCAGTAATTTCTTATCTAGTATGGAAAAAAATTTCCAGGGCAATCGGACCTATATTTTGTCGATTTTATTGAAAAATTTGATCCTTATTTTCTCAAAGGGGAGATAACTCAGAAAATGTCTAATGACTTCGTTGAAGTTGGACCAACCATAGAACTAGAATACTACCGGGAACGCCCACCGTGTGACGTCACTACCTTATGTGACGGCGGGCCTCTGACGCTGATATCGGGCACAGCTTACTTCCGGTTTCTGCTCGCACTAACAAAATGCCTGGCGCGAATTGTGTTTTGTTCGGATGTTCCGCCTGCAATAAAAGAAACCGGGGTTGATCATTCTATCGCTTACCCAAAAACAACATAGAGTGGAGAGAGAATCATTACGTATCATACAGTCTACCACATCAGACCCGATAAATGACAAGACCTTGACAATATGTTCAAGACACGTTGAGCCGGATTATTTCGTTGAAAAAGTAAGTGAAAACTCAAAAGAAATTAATTATGTAGATTCTAGTTGGCAGTCCACCCTGACAACCTACAATGAAGTTAAGTTAAACCCATACTAGCTGAATGTCTGTATTTTCATGTTTGCCCGTTAGATTTTACCCTTTCTCTCATCAAAGTTGTATGCATATAGGTTTGTTTACATTAGTCTACTTGCAATTTGTTATGAAATTGACGAATACTACACCCGATGAGTGTGTGACAGCATGACGATTCTCTCTCAACAATCTTCTTTTACTTTAATTTTATGAATTACTAATTATTATTTTTTTTTAAAGGTCAAAGTTTTAACTGAGCAGCTCCATAAAAAATAAAATTGTATATTTATTTATGACTGACCTTGACCTGTCAAATCCTTTTACTTTTAAATTCCGAAATAATCTTGTTCCCGGTATGAATAATCAACAAGCATGGAAAAAAAATTAATTATATCTGAACCTTTTGTTTTGTATGTAGGAACCTTTTTATTTTGATTTTATGAATATTTCAGATGTTTACAAAAATTCTGGGTCCACATATCGAAGATTAAAAGAAGGGTTAGGGAGACTATCAACCTTAATTCTTCTACAGAAAAGCGTAACAACAAAGAAATTGAATCCAAGGAAGTCACCGGTAACTTAAATTTCTGTTAACTTAATTATGAATATGAACATTCGATGTTTCCTTAGAAAAGATCAGTATATGAACATTTAATTCATCAATATTAAACAGACATTATGCAAGAGCTACATCTGTCAATTGCAGGTCTTTCTTTAGGCCTGGAATGTTATCTAAATTATTAATTAGACATTAATTAACTTATCCAGACCATAATCAACGCTCGATGGCATCGCTAGATTGTGATATATACTGAATTAGAGCCCAGTCTGCTACTTCTGATTAAATCAAAAAATGGTTAATCGAGACCATGTTTTTTTTTTTATCGTACCGACTATAGTAATGATGATCGAGGCTAGGCCCAAAATTTAATCATTAAATACTTGGTTCAGGGTGGATGAATTTAACTGAAATTTTCAGCAAATTCCCTTTACATTATCTATTTTTTAACTATTATAATGAGAACTGCTAGCTCTTTCTGTAATCTCCCATAATTTTATTTATAAATACTTGTATGAATATCCGATTCTTCTTTATATTTACTTTTGTAATTTTTTCGATTTTATTCAGAAACCGAGAAAATTATGAATACATGTATGAGAATCCAATTCTTCTTGTTTTAATTGAATTTTATGAATTTGTCTATTTTATTCAGAGTCCAAGGAAAACCGAGGAAACTCAATGTTTACATATGAACGAAGTAACCTTTCAGATGTTGCAGAAATCATTTTTATGTCAAATGTCTGCTTTGTGGCTATGTCAGTCTTCAAGTGATTATATCTATCTGTTTAAAACTGAAGATAAAAGTGTAACATACCATTTAACCATTGACAAGGACTTGAATTGTGAAGTACAATATAATAATTTTTGTTTCCTGTTCAAATTAAAGTTACATCTATAGATTTACTTATAAGAACTGTTGAGAATATGAAGATATGTGGGGGCATAACATCAAAACATTTACAGTCTTATTCTCAATGTCAGCCTACAACTGTAAGATATATCAGACAGATTGATCTTTTCATGAACACAAATAAGTCAACATATAAATTACGAAAGCTGTGTACTTGCTTCTGTATGTAATAGTTTTGTTGAGGACACTCAAAAAGAAATTTGTTTAAGTTGTCGACAGATTAACAGAGATTTACAGAGAAAGTAAATAGCAATAATAATAGTTTATTTCACATATATGGCTACATAGCACATTGCATATTCAGATTTTGATTGACAATATATAATTCAAAGAATCAATATTTACATACTTGTAAATGTAATTTACAATTCAAAAATAGCTTAGCAATAATATATAGTTGCCATATAAACGAGCAAAAAGTGATAGAATATAATCATGTGGTACGAATTTGATTAAAATGTAGATTTCACTCCATTTTGATTTATTTCTTCCAACTGACTCGACTCCACATAGATTTGAGGTCAAATGAGAAGTTATAGAGTTAAACTGTGATCAGTGATGTCAGGTATTTTATTTACAGCACTTTGCTGCAAGCATTTCACACAATGAAAGTAACAAAAACACAGATTATACAGATAATTTCATACAACAAAATAGAAAGTGTATAATTAAACTAAACATTTCCTGGCTCTATTGGAATTAATATCAATATTGGAAGTATAAAAATATAAATGTGATTGAATCTAGGATTAAATCTACAACTTAATCAGCAGTGTTCTACAGATTTTTTATTTCTTGTTATTACTGTATTGTAGTTAATAAGTAATGAAAAGAAAACAAGGCCCCAAGTTCACAAAGCATTCTCAGTCTTAAGTTAAGGTTTTACTCAAAATTGTTGTCTTATTTTAACTCAAATATAGCACTTTACTAACTATTGTTGTTTTAATGTAAATATATCAATAAGAAACTATGTGCACAGTTTTGTGTTTCTGGATCAAAGATATTTCTGAGAAACAGTGATTGAAAGTTGAGCAAATTCTTAAGTCTGGGAATGCTTTGTGAACTTGGGGCCAGGTTGATAATAGTAAACAAAATATATCGAGACGCAATGAAATAGCACCTCTGAGATGACGTGGCATAACTTTGCACCTTCCACAGTTGCACAAAACCTAGCTTTTTAAAAGCTGCATTATATACCCCACGTGTGTACCAGAAAAATCAACATACTGATTCTGTTGGGTTTAATTTTTTGGATTAAGAATTGTTCGGGGTGCGTTTACGCAATCTTCAAAACATTCTCACATGTTATCATCGTAATATGATGTTGTTACATCCTTAATTGCAAGATTAAAGCAAATCTTTAAAACAAAATTGAGCTGAAAAGTACTAAGTAGGGCGTTAAACCTGGATTCATTTCAAACAAGATTTACATTCATCCATTTATAAAAGTGATGTATTATTTTTATTGCATCTCAGTATAAAATATTAACAATGATAACAAAATTTATACAAATTTTATACAGGTGCACAACTTGTAATGTGTGAGCTTTATAAATGTATTAAATTATTCTTAAATATACATTATGTAAGATTTTGATAAAGAGCTAGCCATTCTTGCTATAATAGTTCGAAGATAAAAAATGTAAAATGACTAATTTGAAAATTTCATTCAAATTACTCTATTGCGAGCGAAGATATTAGCCTTTGAAGGCCTTTGAAGGTTTGACAAGACATGTGCAATAATTTCAACCATCGTACTGGTTGTTCGAAATAGTCTCACTCCTCCATTTTTAGCTTAAATCAAAATATGGCTGAACTGTTCTAATCTATTTAATATTGGAGAAATCTGATGCCATCGAGAGTTGATTAGGGCCTGGATAAGTTAATTAGTGTCTAATTAATAATTTAGAAAACATTTCAGGCCTAAAGAAAACCTGCAATAGGCAGATTTAGCTCTTGCATAATGTATGTTTAATCATTATTATCATAAGCTTATGGATTTTTTTGTGCATTTCTATTTGCCTTTAGTGTTTATCAATGGTCATTATCTGTTAAATTCACAAGTTTTATTTAACAAGCATCACTGTCATGTGAATAAAATATCTTTGAACAGAGCCTTGGATCATTCCAACCACATATTGTTGTTCTTGTTTTTTAAATTAGTTATCTTGAATAGTAATTTAACCATTTGTTCCAAATGATGATAAACTTATACTAGAAAATGCACAGGCAGATGAACAGTTTTGATGTATAATATTCCTTGTTGGGGTTAAACTCGATTGAGGTTCGGCAAACCCTTGAGATCATGTGAACATCAGATCATTTTTCATATAACCACTACTTGAACTTTCCCATTAAATTTAACTGGATTAGTTTGAATCTTAAAAAGAAAATAAATAACAATGAAAACCACGTAAATAAAAACCAAACAAAATCAATAGCTATGAATTAAAATTACCAGTGTAAATCTGTACACAACCAAAGACAGGGTTGGAGGTTATAATTTCCCTCACAATTTTATCTAATAACGAGCTTGATACCAAATTAATACAGTTCTTTAAAGGCTCAATACCACTCTTGTTGTAACTGAATAATATGTCCCAATCTTTATTCTGGTCAACAAATTTAACTATTTTAGAATATTTCAATTAATTGATGATACAAATTTCATCTTAACACACCTTATTTAAAAAATTCAACATAATGGTTTGAAACGTCTAACGTAAACCTTTTCAAATGAAACTTCGATTTAAAAATATTTTCGAACCCTCTGGACAAGTAAAATAGGATGTAATGGATAATTTACACAACAGGTGGGACACTTAAACATCTAGTACTTAGATAGAGATATTATTTATTTTCTGGAGCTTTCAAGCCAGCAAGAGTGTTATTGTCCCTTTAAAGTAAATATTATACAAAATAAAAGAAACTGTTCCAAAGCAATTTGGGATCACGTGGCTAAGTGGGTAAGACGCTAGCCTGGAGGTCGGGTGTTCGATCCCTGCATTGGCCGAGAAAGTTCATCCAGATTTTCCGGCGTGGTTCCCCCTTGTCAGTGATGCAGTACGGAGGGCCTGACAAGGACAGCTGTCTAATCCTTCGGATGATACGAAAACCCGAGGTCACCTGTATACATTGGAATGCACGTAAAAGATCCCTTGGCAGTTGGAATTCGATATAAGAATAGGTGATAGTGCCGCTGCCCGGGCAAAATTTCCCTTAAATCACACCTTATGGCGTATGCCCGTCTTCATTAGCCCAGCATAGGAGCAGAACAGTAGGACGTTAAACCCCATTTCATTTCATTTCCAAAGCAATTTGATCGTTTGAGAAGAAAAAAAATATATAGACATGGTTGAGACTGTAATGAGTTTCATAACTTGCCCATTTGCTACGAACACAATGTGACTATATGTATGTATGTTGTATATGTAGAAAACTTACGGATGCTACTGGAACGACAGGTTGAGATGTCTCAAACAAATCTTTAGCAAAGAAAAGCTGTAGTAAAGAATACACATTTTTTTTTTTATAAACAATATTTTTATTCAGGATGTCTGAATGGGATTGGGGAACAGGCTTAGCCTATGTAAAACCCCTTGTTATAAACAAGAAAAGGGCACTGGGAAACCAGCCAAAACTGGCACGGACGTGCCAAAGGCTAACAACAATATACACAAAACAATAAATAAAAAAAATAAAATGTGAATGTCATCATAATTTATTAATAATAATTTTATAATATGTAGTAGAAAATGATACACAAACGTGTGTTCGGATAATTTAATGTCCGAAAATAAATGGTTTATACTCCCGATGGTATGTTATATAACTAATTTAAAAAAAACTCATTAAAATTATGAATAACTTACATCTATTACACCGTCAAGTTCTTGAAATTCCAGGACGTCGTACGCTTCTGCCATGTTGACATACGGCCGGAAGTTACTTGTGCCTTATTGACTTCGCGCATGCGATGTACAACATAATTATGTCATCACCGTTATACGTCACCGAGTGGGCGTTCCCGTTAGTATTCTAGTTCTATGGACCAACCAGTTCTACTTACATTCTTAATTTTATGAAAATCGTACTAATATTCAAGAAGTTATCATGTTGATTTCACTTCCGGGATGAGTTGTCAATGACGTAATATTCGAATTTCGAAAATCGGAAATAGCAGATTTAAAGTAAATGTTTTAAGGTACTCAAAGAAAAAAGAATTAGTAAAATAGATCACAAAGTTACAGCTGTGTAAGTCAATTTCATCAGTAAATGCGTAAAACGTTTTGAAAATATATTGATTCCAAGGCCACCACCCATTCTTGGAAGGAGGCTAACCAGAAATGTATTAATTTCGGAAATAGGAAACGAATTCATTCATGAAACGCCGGCCGATTTCGATTATTTTCAAGCAGCTAATGTACATTTTTCACTCCTAAACAACTCCCATGTCTGTAAGTATAATATCGCACTTGCGGTTGTATCGATAGACTTCACATTTTGTGTACGCATCAGGAATTCCTCATCTAGTACAGACAAAAAAATTCAAGGCAATCTGACCTATATTTAGTCGATTTTATTTTAAAATTTGATCCTTAATTTCTCCAAGGGGAGATAAGTTAGGACATATCTAATGGTATCGTTGAGGTTGGGTCAATGAGATCTACATACATTCCAAATTTCATGAAAATCGTACTTCCGGGACGAAATGTCATTGACGTAATTTTCGAAATTCGAAAATCGAAAATAGCAAATTGAAGTAAATATTTCAAGGTACTCAAAGAAAAAAATTAGTAACATAGGTCACATAGCCACCGACTTATGGGTATGTAGGTCAATTTCTTCGTTCGTAAAATTCGATGATTTCGGATTCCTTAAACGTTTTGAAAATATATTTAATCGACAGCCGCACCCCTTTAATTTTTTTAGAAGGGGGGGGGGGTAGGTCAAAGTTTCAGGAAGATCCTATGGTTAGAGTCTGAGAAATCCGATTGGCAGAAAACACACAAAAAAAAAAAAATAATAATAATAACTAGATCTGCTACTGTCCCATGCAGATATGAAAGCTTTCATATTCATCGTCACTTGACATGGATTATATTAAGTATCTTAAAAGAGAAAAGAACAAGAAAAAATAATTATCAAAATCGGTGAAAAACTCGCAAAGTTACAAGTCTAAACATAATGAGAAACACTGCACCCGGGCAACTAAAGGGAAATAACTGAGACTTGGATTGCTGTAATCGGCGGGAGAGAACTAAGAAAAAAGGGCAGGAAAATATGGAAAAAATAAATGAGATAACTTTGAACGGAACAAATATTTTTTGAATCAGATTGAAATCAGCTGTTGGAATATTTAGGTTAAATTTGTAAATTTTGAAAATTAAAGACAGGTCTACTTACATTCATAATTTTATGAAAATCGTACTAATATTCAAGAAGTTATCATGTTGGATTTACTTCCGGGATGAGCTGTCAATGATTAATATTCGAATTTCGAAAATCGGAAATAGCAGATTTAAAGTAAATGTTTTAGGGTACTCAAAGAAAAAATAATTAGTAAAATAGATCACAAAGTTACAGCTGTGTAAGGCAATTTTTTCAATAGTAAATTTCGGTGATTTCGGATTCGTAAAACGTTTTGAAAATATATTAATTCCAGTGCCACCACCTATTCTTGGAAGGAAGCTAACCAGAAATGTATTAATTTCGGAAATAGGAGACGAATTCGCGAAACGTCGACCGATTCGATTATTTTCAAGCCGTTAATGGGAATTTTTCACTCCTAAACAACTTTCCTGAAATGTATTAATTTCAGAAATAGGAGACGCATTGAACATACTACGGCCTAATAATAATCTTAACAGAAACAATAAGCTTTCACAGAAACAATAAACTTTCATATGAATTGTGAACGCTTAATAATAATCTTAACAGAAACAATAAGCTACGGCCTAATAATAATCTTAACAGAAACAATAAGCTTTCATAGAAACAATAAACTTTCATATGAATTGTGAACGCTTAATAATAATCTTAACAGAAACAATAAGCTTTCATATTTCATATGAAAGCTTATTGTTTCTGTTAAGATTATTTCATATGAAAGTTTATTATTAAGCGTTCACAATTCATATGAAAGCTTATTGTTTCTGTGAAAGCTTATTGTTTCTGTTAAGATTATTTTTAAGCGTTCATAATTCATATGAAAGCTTATTGTTTCTGTTAAGATTATTAAGCTTTCATATTTCATATGAAAGCTTATTGTTTCTGTTATTATTATTATTTTTTTTTTTTTTTGTGTGTGTTTTCTGCAAATCGGATTTATCAGAATCTAACCATAGGATGTTTCTGAAATTTTGACCTACCCCCACAAAAATGGGTGGTAAGTATTGTTTAAATATATTTTCGAAACGTTTTAAGAATTCGAAATTACCGAATTTTACGAACGAAAAAACGAACAATGCATAGTCGTAACATTGTTATTTATTGACCTATTTTACTAATTATTTTTTCTTTGAGTAACAAAGGCAAGAAGTACATATTAGAGAATTAGAAATTCAAAATTAAATTAAGATAAAAGAAATTGAATTGGCAAATCAGTCACACTCCACACAGCAGGCATTCTTAAATCATTTTGATGCAGCAAAACATATCAGATTAGTCCCTAAATTTCAAGAAAAGGAAATGGATCAGTATTTTTTACGTTTTGAAAAGATAGCTGCTAGTTTAAAATGGCCAAAAGAAAATTGGACACTATTATTACAAAGTGTATTATTGGGTAAAGCTAGAGAAATATTTTCAGCTATGTCCCTTGAACAATTTTCTTAATGCGTATGCTTTAGTCCCAGGGGCATATAGACAGAAATTAAGAAACTTGATTAAAGAAATTATTGGAAACTTTAATAATTTTAGACAACTTATGTTACTAGAAGAATTTAAACATTGTATACATGTTGATATAACATTTTTAGGCGAACATAAAGTAAGCTACAATGGCTGATGACTATTCACTCACATATGATTTAATTTCTACTAAAAGTAGCCAAAGGCCAGAGAAATCTCCCCATGCCGCTACCTCTCATTATACCCCAAATAAAGTAATACAGAGTAGATCACCCTTTAATCCTCAAACTTATGATAAGGCCAAGTCAAATAGTGATAGCACGGTTAGGTCTAAGCCAGAGGCATATAAAGGGGTGGATCATCATAAAATACCTGTATGTTCTTATTGTGAGCGGACGTAAAACACAACTAACAACTAACTAACATAAAATACCTGTATGTTCTTATTGTGACAAAAATGGGATTATTATTTTAGTGTGCTAGATTCTTCAAAGGAAAGAAAGTACAAATATTAGTTTAAAATCCAGTGCTTGTGTTTCATTAAAAAGCCCTAAAACGCCAATTACATTAAACTTCCCTGAAAAGGTTGTTGATAATGCTGAGTCTGAACTTATTATTGAGGAGTTTAAGCCATTTGTTTCTGAAGGATTAGTGTCACTTGTAGGTGACGATGCCAATTTAAAAACTCTTAAGATAATACGTGATACAGGGGCTTCACAAAGTTTGATGTTAGAAAAAGTTTTACCCTTTTCATCAAAGTCTTCTGTAGATGCTAATGTTCTTATACAGGGTGTTGATTTAGGCTTTGTTAGTGTACCTCTTCATGATATTAACTTAAGTCAGATTTAGTTTCTGGGCGTGTTACTGCGGATATTCGACCTGCTCTTCCTGTTGACGGTATAGATTTATTATTAGGAATGGCTTAGTTGGTGATAAAGTTATTGTTAACCCGATTCTATCAAATAATGGGCCTGCTTGATTTGTCCGCCGATAGGTGGGCCGGTTTCTAAACGGCGTACGCCGGTCAGGTTACCGTATCGGCTGATAAACAATATGGCGTCGGATAATGTTATAATATTAAACCGGTTACATGACATGTTTTAATCAAAAAAAGTATTCTTGAAAGTATGACTTGAAAGTGCCCGCAAAATATGCAGAAAAACATTAGTACTAATATTACTGAGAAAAAATAAATGACATATGAACTTTTGGTCTTACGAAGCTCAAATTCAACTTCAAAACATTTGGTTTAATTTTAACGCTTTAAAATTAGTGTTTCATGGCATTTTATCTCGTTGACATGTTCACCATCTTGCGCCGGTGTTCGCCGCTGCCGCCAAAGCGGCGCATTCGGCGTAAGCCGCAGCCGAACTTTTGTCGACTTCCGGTGAAATCAAGTGACCTCGCGCAAAAACTGCCGAACTGTGGTCCGCCGGTATGCGCCGGTATTAACAAATCAAGCAGGGCCAATCCTTCTTTTGAAAAGCATGTTCACGATAATTAGGATTCTGATTTATTTACTTACCCTGCTTGTGCAGTTTACTAAGGCTGTGAGTAAGATGTCGAAAAGAAGTTTCTTAATGAGGACATGTCTATTAATGAAGAATCTTATGTGTTGGATGACACTTTTATGGCGAATATTCCTGATATTCAGTTTGATGCTTCAATTGATAAGGACCAACTTCCTATTTTACAAGAGGGATCACGTGGCTAAGTGGGTAAGACGCTGGCTCGCTAGCCTGGAGGTCGGGTGTTCGATCCCTGCAATGGCCGAGAAAGTTCATCCAGATTATCCGGCGTGGTTTCCCCTTGTCAGTGATGCAGGGCGGAGGGCCTGACAAGGACAGCTGTCTAGTCGTTCGGATGGGACGAAAAACCGAGGTCCCGTGTACACATTGGCGTGCACGTAAAAGATCCCTTGGCAGTTGGAATTCGATATAAGAGTAGGCCGTAGCGCCGCTACCCGGGCAAAATTTCCCTCATAGCACACTGTATGGTGTATGCCCGTCTTCATTAGCCCATGTTAGGAGCAGAACAGTAGGACGTTAAACCCCATTTCATTTAATTTCATTTCCTTTTTTACAAGACAGTACCTCATTAAGCTCTAATAGTCTTGAGGGTTTAGGTGCAGAATCTTTAAGTCGTTCTAAATTAATTATTGAACAAGGAAATGACCCTGATCTTGTCAATTGTTATGGATAATGTCCCTATTTGTTTTTATAAAAATTATAATTTTTTGATGACTAAATGGAGACCGCCGGATTCGAAAGTTAGTGATGACTGGAAAGTTGTTCATCAGAATATTGTGCCAAAATTATATCGTCAATAGGTTATAAGTTTAGCCCATGGCTGGTCATTTGGAAGTTAACAAGTTACCAAAGGATTTTGAACCATTTTTATTGGCCGAATCTGAAAGAGGGTGTTGTTGAATTTTGCAAGTCATGTCACACCTGTCAGGTTGTTGGAAAGCCTAATCAGAAAATTCCTATCGCACCGCTGTATCCCATCCTAGCATTTGAAGTAACTTTTAGTAGGGTAATTACCGATTGTGTGGGACCACTTCCTAAAACAATAACTGGCAATGAATACCTATTAATAATTATGTGTGCCTCCACTCGTTTTCCAGAGGCAATTCCTCTAAGAAATATTAAAACGCCAAATATAGTGAAAGCTTTATTCAAATTTTTCACATTAGTTGGTTTACCTAAATCTAAACAGTCAGATCAAAATTTTCAAATTAGTTGGTTTACCTAAATCTATACAGTCTAATTTTATGTCTAATTTGTTTCAACAAGTCATGCACCTGTTAGATATTATTCAATATAAATCCAGTGTCCACCAAACTTTAAAAAATATGATTCGGACATATTGTTTAGGACACAAAAGAGATTGGGACGAAGGCGTTCGTCTTCTTTTATTTTCCGCTTGAGAAGCTATTCAGGTGTACCTTGGATTCAGTCAATTTGAATTAGTATTTGGTCACTCAGTGCGGGAACCGCTTACATTTCTTAAAGATAAATGGTTAGGTGATGATACTAATATCAATTTGTTAGATTATATTGTTAGTTTTAAAGAAAGACTTAAAAGAGGATGTGAAATTGCCAAATAAAATCTTAAAAATAGCCAGGCCAAAATCAAATACTGGTATGACAAGAAAGCCAAGAATCGTACTTTTAAATCTGGTGACAAGGTGCTTGCCTTTTTACCTTACAGGCCCGATAGAGTGATTTAGATTATGTTATTAAAACACCTGGTCGTTGAAAACAAAACCAGTTATGTCATATATTGAAAGAGAAACTTCAAACATAAGTAGACCTGCTGTTCAGTCAAATAATGAACAAGGGGTTATAGAACCTATACAATGGGATGTTAAATTAAAGAATTCTGTTATACTTTCAAATTTAGATACTAAACTTAATCATTTAAGTGATGTTGAAAAAGATGAGTTAAAGTCTTTAATACAGAGATACATTTATATACTGATGTTCCCAGTAAAACTGAGGCTATATATCATGATGTTGACGTGGATGGGGCTGTACCTGTTAAATGGGATGTTAAATTAAAGAATTCTGTTATACTTTCAAATTTAGATACTAAACTTAATCATTTAAGTGATGTTGAAAAATATGAGTTAAAGTCTTTAATACAGAGATACATTTATTTACTGATGTTCCCAGTAAAACGGAGGCTATATATCATGATGTTGACATGGATGGGGCTGTACCTGTTAAAAAAACACCCATACCGTTTAAATCCTCTTAAATTGGAACATTTGAGAAATGAAGTCAAGTATATGTTGGAAAATGACATTATTGAACCCAGTTACAGTGACTGGAGTTCACCATGCATATTAGTTTTTGTTTCAATAACTGATTCACGTCCTATCCCTAGAATAGATGATTGTATTGATAAGATAGGTGATGCACAATTTGTTAGTATAAATTTGATTTTTTAAAGGGATATTGGCAGGTTCCATTAATCGAAAGGACTAAAAAGGGTATCAGCTTTTGTAACACCAGATGGTCTTTTCCAGTATAAAGTACAAATGCCGTTTGCTATGAAAAACGCATTGCCTACCTTTAAAAGATTAGTTGATGGCATTATTGCCGATTTACAAAATTATGAGGTGTATATTGACGACATTATTACCTATAGTGATACATGGGAACAGCACATGAATCATTTAAATGCTTTATTTAAGAAATTATCTGATGCTAAATTAATTGTAAATCCTATTAAAAGTGATTTTTATCATGCTACTGTAGAATACTTAGGCCATATTGTAGGCAAAATTTGAAGCTATTGTGGATTTTACTTAGCCGAATAATAAGAAAGAAATGATGAGATTTTTAGGTATGCTAAATTTATTTGGTCTGATCAATGTGCGAAGGCGTTTGATAAACGCCATACTAATTACATCTCCAATTCTTATTACACCAGATTTTACTAAACAATTTAAACTTTCGGTAGATGCAAGTGATATAGGTGCAGGTTTAGTTTTGTCTCAGAATGATGTAAATGACATTGACCATCCTATATGTTATTTTTCAAATTGAAACTGTATTTACTGCAACAACTTTTAACAAATGTACATAACAATTGACAAAATCTAGATATCAAGCATCTGTGGATAATTCCATGAAAGAATTCACTACAAATGCACAAAACCAAAACGTCAGAGAACCATGAAACAAAGCAAGGGTCAGCTGAAGTCAATATCGGGTATGTCCACCCTGAGCTCTTACACACGCCTGAAGTCGCCTTGGAATGGACTGGCACAGATGTCTCACTACACGCTTTGGGATTGTTTGCCAATGATTTTGGAGTGCCTGTAACAGTTCGTGGTGGCACGGCTTGAGGTGTTCGATCAGGTTCATGTAGGGAGACATAGCGGGCCTATCTATAACCAAGACATGATGATTGTTCAGAAAGTCTCTTGTCAACCTGGCAGTGTGGGATCGGGCGTTGTCATGCTGGAAAACCATCCGTCGACGGATGCCATGTTGAGCCAGCAATGGAAGCAACACCGGACGAAGGATGGCGTCAACATATGTTGAGCGTTGAGATTGCCTTGACCACCACCAACTGGGACCGGAAGTTGACGTTGATAGCGGCCCAAACCATGACGCCACCTCCCTCGAAACGATCCCTTTCCAGCACGCAGTTCATGTCGACGTCGGTAGATACGTTAACGTCCATTAGGGAAACTGAGTTTGAATCGGGATTCATTCGAGAAGATGACATTTCGCCACGGTGTGTTGTGCAGATACCCCTGATTTGCGGCCAATTGCTGTCTGGCAAGTCGATGACGATGCAAAAGGATTTGGCCTTGGTAAGGTCGACAGCAGCGTTACCCAAGAGCAGCCAGGCGCCCTCGGACTGTTTGAGGGCTGGTCTGACGTTGCCGTGTTCCAACAGTTCCCATGGCAGTAGTAGAAGAACACTGGAACCTGTAAATGGACGTTTTTGATTTTTGTCTGAATAATGAGTAATTGCTCCACCAATCCTTAGACATTTAGCAATTCGTCGTGGCATGCTCCTAATCAACTAGGAAAACCTTTTGAAATCATAAAAGAACCCCTGCCTCAATTTTACTCGCCCCATTTCACTCGCAAAGAAATACACTGTCAAAAGTGTAAATGGACGTTTTTGATTTTGTCTTAATAATGAGTAATTGCTCCACCAATCCTTAGACATTTAGCAATTCGTCGTGGCATGCTCCTAATGAACCATCCAATCACGATTTGGGGCAACCTGAAACACTCCTCTGGCAGTGTTGTCGCTTGAAGTTGACGTCGACGAACACGTCTCCCGATCATGTCCAAGACATGCTCTTTAGGGGAAGGGTCGGGACTCATGACTGGCCAAGGTATACGGACAATATGCTGACGCTGGAGGTAGTCATTCACGACACGAGCGCGGTGGGCACGGGCATTATCATCTTGAAAGATGAAACGTCGACCTCCACATTGAGCAAAGGGCAGAGAACTATCGCTGCCAGGATGTGGTCACGGTAGTACACACCAGTGACCCTTCCTTGAAAATATGCAAGCCCGTTCTGCCAGTCATGGTGATTCCTCCTCACACCATAACAGACCCACGCCCGAATCTGTCATGCTGTCTGACGTTAACGTTAGCATGACGCTCATTTACACGCCTCAAAACGCGAACATGCCTATCGGTGAAATCCAGAGTAAATCTGGACTCATCTGAGAACAATAGAGAGGTTCCGCAACCAGTACGAACTACTACGGTTCGTCATTTTTCTACGAAGATTTCTGGAAAAGTTCGGGGTTAAAAAAACGAGGGACGAAATCGTAATTTTCTCGCTGATTTGTGGATGAAATTTCTAATTTTATGGTATTATAGAAAGCCTGGACATTTACGGTTCAGTATATGGTTGATAAGCTTCAAAGGGATCGGCAATTGTTTTGATTTTGGACAAATTTTCGGGCTGTGAAATTTTTTTTTTTTTTTTTTTTTGACACTCGCCAACGAGATCGAATAATCTCGAATTTGATAAGAACACATTCCAATGGACTTCTTGGAGACTAAAATTTAAATTAATTTGATATTTTTTTACGAAGTACGAAGCCCTTATCGTAGTTCGTACTGGTTGCGGAACCTGTCAAGTACGAAGTACGAAGCCGTGTTCGTACTTCGTGGTTCGTACTTCGCACTGGTTGCGGAACCTCTCTATTACACGCACCCATCGACGATTACCTCAATTCCTACGCTGCCTACACCATTGACGCCAGTTTGCCATTAAGCATGTTGGCTACTGCTCGCTGTGTAGAAACTATTTGAAGCATGCCAATAGCACGTAGACGTTCATCATGTTGAAGGTTGAAGACGTCTTATTGCAAATTAAACGTAACCCACTAAAGCAAAGATACGCTAAACTGTAAATCTTATGCAAGAACCGACAGAAAAGCAAACATGGATAGGATAAACCAGCCCGCAGGAGTTTTCAACAACACTTGCTTGAAGTGTCAAATTTGACAATGAACCCCTCCCACGTGTATGGCGCTATTTCGTGATGTTCGGTGGTTCTGTTGGGGCAATAAGTTCTTAAGCTGTGAACATACTCTCAAAGCATGTCAAGTGTCCATGACTATTTATTATATCACAACCTGCATAGGTATTTGCATTTTATAATAAACAGCAAAAAAAACCAAAAAAAAAAACGTCAGTACGATTTTAAAATCAGAGAGTCAATTTAATCAAATCATTCTAGAAACGACTTACTACATGGATCAAAGCAATTTTTTGTGAACAGTATGTTGATACATTAGTGACTAATTCATCACAATTCCAAGACATTACGAGAAGGTTTACAGTCTGTACACAGTCTATAGACCCTATTTGGTGTGTCCACCGCGAGGTTCAATAACAGCAGCGCAGCGTTTGTACATGGAGTGGAACCAGACGATTAATGAATGCCATTGGCACCTGGAACCACACTCTCGGGAAAAGCCTGGCGCAATCCATCGGCTGTGTTTGGTCTCAGTACGACGTAATTAAGTCTCCTCTGAAAGGCTGGCCAGTGCATAACGTTGGCACCGTTCTGTTGTAGAAAGTCCCGAGTAACTCTGGTGGTGTGGGCACGGGCGTTGTTATGCTGGAAAACGTTGTTTCGATGACGTGCGAAATGTGGTATGACGTGGGGTCTGAGAGCTTGATCAATGTAGCGCCCTGCTGTGATGCCGCCTCCTCTCCCTGGACCAAGAGTTTGGAACACCACAGGACCCACTCTCTAGTTCAGGCCGATTCCACCCCAAACCATTATGCTTGGTCAGAATAACTCTGACCACGTCGACGCCATATTCCCCCACCCCATTGATTCGTATCGAAGATGCAGCAGTCTGCAAGACGTTCCTCAAGACGTCTCCACACACGTTGACGGCCATCAGCGTGATAAAGATGAAAGCGACTCTCATCACTGAAGAGCACACTTTGCCAGTCTACTGTTCTCCATGTCCGGTGCCCTTGAGCCCATATCAAACGTCGCTGACGGGGATGATCCCTGAGGATAGGTCCAACATAAGGTCGTCGTGCACGGAGTCCTACTTCTCTTAGACGACGTCTTACGGTGTTGGCACTTACTGGTCCTTGTCTTCCGACGACTGCTGCACCTGTTCGAGTCGCTGGACAGAATCTGTCACGCAGATGAGTGACCCGGATGTAGCGGTCTTGAGCCTGGGTTGTAACGCGTTGTGGACCAGGACGTTGACGGTCACGTGTTGATCCAGTAACTCGAACACGTTCCACCAACCTTACAATAGTGGACTGATGACAATTGAAGTGTCTGGCAATAGCACGTGTAGACATGGCAGCCCTGGACATTCCCATTGCTTCATTCCGTTGATTTTCAGTAAGTCTCGGCATCTCTAGCTCGATTCCTTCACACAGATTGACGTTTCACATTAAGTTGAAAACATGCTTTTAAAGGGGTCACACACAATGCTGCACGTGAATATTGGGTTTTTCATGTACATCTCGTGCAATTTTTTTTTGTGCACACGGGCCGATATTTTTTTCGTTTGGGAGCATTGTGTGAAACAATAGTTCATAGTATTGCATAATATTATACTTACATCCCACTTCTACTCGTTGCCACTGGCAACCTTTGATAAAACTGTCCCGTTTATTTGCAATACATGCATAAAAAGTATCCGTGTATCAAAAATGTACAGAAAGATTACTGTTCATTTCTGATACACGGATACTTTTATACCGTTTTAGATACCTATCAAGCAATAAGTAGCGGACGTTTAGTCCAACCCAGATCGCAATTGATAACGATGGCTCGATACAATGTACATGAAACAACTAGTCAAAAATCATAGTAACAAAACAAAATGGGGGGAACTACATGGCAGTTCAAAAACATATACAATGACATTAAATTAACATAACAACATATTACAAAAATCAATTATTATACATATTAATTGGCATCTATTTCATAATTTGGTTTGATTTATATTAATATGCAAAATATATAAATTAGAATATTGAATAATTATTTTAATTAATTGTGATGATAGAAGGCGCAGTTCTCTTGCTGGACACTTCACAGGCATTGAAAATAAGCAGGATGAAAAAAAAACGCCCAAAAAAGTCATAAACTTTATTACAAATAAATTTCAACGGAAGAACCATCCGCCGATGCATACTTTCACCAGGAATGACCCATGTTTCGTATTTCCTTTACACTACATTTAATAATATCGCAGTCCTCTACGCCATAGACAAGTTGTTTTGACGATGTGGTCTAAACAAACACGTGATTGTTTTACGCTCAGAGTATCATAGTAAATACTACTCAGGTCGTCTCTCCACTGCGAAATCATTCTACCATGAAATGTAACGTGAGGCTTAGAAAGGGATAAATAATGAAAGAGCAGAAAGTATTTGTCACTTTTCGGTTGAAACGACTCGATAATAAATACTATTTTTCACATTTTCCTTCACAATACTCGATAGAAATGTGATGTAAGTAACTTATTAGCACCTTTCCTCGGTGTATCGGTGAATATCAGGACAGTTTTGGTCGGGAGCCGCCTCGGCTCCGCCTCGGCTGGGCCCCTCGACCAAAACTGTCCTGATATTCACCGATACACCTCGGAAAGTGTGCTAATAATTACTACATACAAAACCACCTAGTAATAAAATATTTTGGGAAAAAATGATGCTTATTCCATGGCGCTCAGTATGCTATTTTGAATACAAAATGAGGAGAAAGAGGATAACCCAAGTGTGTATACGCCAAGTCTGTATTGTATGAATACGCTGCTCCAATTAATCGGTTAACTACATTCTGTAAATCGCATCCAGTATGTATCTGGAACGTGCTGTGGTGACTGGTCGCTTCGTGTGCTAGTCGCCGAAATCGATCCCACTGCTGACGAGAAATAGCATCACTAATTTTAATGTCAAGTCCACATATAAGTTTTGCTCGAAAAATAATATTATGTTTTAGAAACACAAACAAAAGGTGGGCCCCTCGACCAAAACTGTCCTGATATTCACCGATACACCTCGGAAAGTGTGCTAATAATTACTACATACAAAACCACCTAGTAATAAAATATTTTGGGAAAAAATGATGCTTATTCCATGGCGCTCAGTATGCTATTTTGAATACAAAATGAGGAGAAAGAGGATAACCCAAGTGTGTATACGCCAAGTCTGTATTGTATGAATACGCTGCTCCAATTAATCGGTTAACTACATTCTGTAAATCGCATCCAGTATGTATCTGGGAACGTGCTGTGGTGACTGGTCGCTTCGTGTGCTAGTCGCCGAAATCGATCCCACTGCTGACGAGAAATAGCATCACTAATTTTAATGTCAAGTCCACATATATGTTTTGCTCGAAAAATAATATTATGTTTTAGAAACACAAACAAAAGGTGGGCCCCTCGACCAAAACTGTCCTGATATTCACCGATACACCTCGGAAAGTGTGCTAATAATTACTACATACAAAACCACCTAGTAATAAAATATTTTGGGAAAAAAATGATGCTTTTTCCATGGCGCTCAGTATGCTATTTTGAATACAAAATGAGGAGAAAGAGGATAACCCAAGTGTGTATACGCCAAGTCTGTATTGTATGAATACGCTGCTCCAATTAATCGGTTAACTACATTCTGTAAATCGCATCCAGTATGTATCTGGGAACGTGCTGTGGTGACTGGTCGCTTCGGGTGCTAGTCGCCGAAATCGATCCCACTGCTGACGAGAAATAGCATCACTAATTTTAATGTTAAGTCCACATATATGTTTTGCTCGAAAAATAATATAATGTTTTAGAAACACAAACAAAAGGTGGCGAAGAACTGACATAACTCTTTTTGATTTCGATGTGCATGTATTTAAAATACTAACCAAAGCTAAGTTATCAATGTGAAGCAGTAATGACCACAGGAATCAACTCTAAAAAAGTAACATCAGCTAAAATAGGTGACTTTTTCCACATATCAGGCCAAGCAAAATACACCCATTGACCGGCAAAATGAGCCCCAAAGCCTAACAAAGCACCCCCAGCACTATCTGTGTACAAATCTAATGTTTCATTGGAAAAACACCCTTTCTCCGAAATAATATTAAACCATTAAAATTTTCTAAAAAATTAAGCCACATTGACATGTCCTCCCGTAAGCTTATATTAATCCTGATATGATGGTGTTTTTCCATAATGCCACACATAGAATCATATATTCGTCGCAAAAATGCCCTGCCAGGTCTGACAGCCCTACACACAAAGTTTAGGGAACCAGTCAATGTCTGCAAATCAAGCAATGTGATCAATTTTACAAAAATCCACACTCTTAATTTCAAGACCAAGGAATGTCAGCCGGGTAAACGGGCCAACAGTCTTTTTCCTAGCAACAGGAAAACCAATTTCATTACAAAGATCAGTAGAAACAGACATCAACACGCTACAATCAACAGAATTACTTGCCCCTATAAAAATAAAATCATCCAAATAATTTAATGAACTGCAACCAGGGTTATATTCTATAATCCAATGTAAAAATGTTGATGTTTATCTATAACATTATCAACCGAAGTATAATTGACTACATAAATCAGGGTGAATAAAACTATTTATGCTCTTTGTTCTGGGATAAGATAAATGCGGAGTCCTACTTCTCTTAGACGACGTCTTACGGTGTTGTCACTTACAAGTCCTTGTCTTCCGACGACTGCTGCACCTGTTCGAGTCGCTGGGCGGAATCTGTCACGAAGTAGCGGTCTCGAGCCTGGGTTGTAACGCGTTGTGGACCAGGACGTTGACGGCCACGTGTTGATCCAGTAACTCGAACACGTTCCACCAACCTTACAATAGTGGACTGATGACTATTGAAGTGTCTGGCAATAGCACGTGTAGACATGCCAGCCCTGGACATTCCCATGGCTTCATTCCGTTGATTTTCAGTAAGTCTCGGCATCTCTAGCTCGATTCCTTCACACGTCCAACAACAAATTACGACAGATTGACTGCACATTAAGTTGAAAACATGCTTTTAAAGGGCTCACTCACAATGCTGCACGTGAATATTGGGTTTTCATGTGCATCTCGTGCAATTTTTTTTTTTTGCACACGTGCCGATATTTTTTGCGTTTGGGAGCATTGTGTGAAACAATAGTTCATAGTATTGCATAATATTATACATACAAACCACCTAGTAATAAAATATTTGGGAAAAAAAGTGATGCGTTTTCCACGGCGCTCAGACATGGAGAAGAGTAGACTGGCAAAGTGTGCTCTTCAGTGATGAGAGTCGCTTTCATCTTTATCACGCTGATGGCCGTCAACGTGTGTGGAGACGTCTTGGGGAACGTCTTGCAGACTGCTGCGTCTTCGAAACGAATCGATGGTGTGGGTGTGGGGAGGCGTCACATTTCATCACCGGACCGCCTTACACATTTGCAGGGGTAGCGTTAATGCTGTAGCCTACCGTGATGATGTCTTGCAATCAATTGTTGTTCCGATGTTTCGAGCGCACCCACAACTTCAGCACTTCAAACAGGATAATGCACGTCCGCATACCGCCCGTTTTAGTATGAACTACCTGGCTGCTAACAATATCAATGTCTTGGACTGGCCAGCCATGTCTCCGGACATGGCACCGATAGAACATGTCTGGGATGAGATTGGACGCCGTCTGTATCGGAGACCACAGGTGCACACCATTGCTGCTTTAGTAAGTAAGTAGTAAGAAGCCTTTAATTTCATAAAATTGTAAAGTCACGTGGATCACGTGACTTTTGAGCATATAAAGATGAAAAACCTGAAAAAACACGTGCAAACACCAACTCGTGAGGTCAATCGATGCAAGTTTGCCTAAACTGAACACGCACACGTAACTTAAACTGGAAAAACAAATTAAAATTGTTATTTTCATCCTTGTTGGAAAATGCCGTGCCTTTCAAATGTAGAACGTCTACGTGCTATAGGTAGGCTCTAGGCTGGTCAGTCTGTGGTCACTGTTGCAAGAGCCTTTAATTGTTCACGCCAGACAATAATTAATCTTAGTATGAGAGGGCTTCAAACTGGGACTATTGCCGACCGACCAAGGGCGGGAGCGCCACGTGTGACGTCACTCCTGGAAGATCAAGCAATACGATTACGTCATCTTAAAAATAGATTTGTCACTGCAACCTCCACAAGTAGAGGGATGCTTGGTGGAAGGGTAACTGCACAAATTGTTCGAAATCGCTTGCAGACTGCTGGTCTTCGAGCTCGGAGGCCCTTTAATGGACCAATATTGACACCTCTTCATCGCCGTAACCGACTTGTGTGGGCCACAAGACACATAAGATTTACTCAAAGACAATGGAATTCCGTTTTCTTTAGTGACGAATCTCGATTCACTTTGAGATTTACGATGGCAGGGTCCGAGTGTACCGCAGACGAGGTGAACGTTACGCTCAAGTATGCGTCAGAGAAGTTGACCGATTTGGTGGCGGCAGCGTCATGGTTTGGGGTTCTTTTTTTGCACATGGACGTTCTCCTCTTGTTGTTGTCCAAGGGAACTTAAATGCTGTCCAGTACAGGGATCAGATTTTGCAACCTGTTCTTCTTCCGTTTATGCAGAGACATGGGCCTGGACTAACGTTTCAACAAGACAATGCTCGACCCCATACAGCAATTGCTACCCAGAATTTTTTAAGAAATGCCGGTGTCCAAGTCCTGGATTGGCCGTCGTTTAGCCCCGACCTTAATCCTATTGAACACATCTGGGACGAACTGGGTCGACGTGTTCGTCAGCAAGTGAATCCACCACTGACGTTGCAGGACCTTCAACATGCTCTTGCTGAGCAGTGGCGACGTCTTCCTCGGGTAGTGTTTACTAATGTTCTGAGATCCATGAGAACATGTTTTGTGGCAGTGCGAGACGCTAGAGGAGGCCACGGCCGTTACTAAACACTTTATTCCGAAAGTCTGTGAATTTCATTTTGGGGGGTACT
Organism: Patella vulgata; assembly: GCF_932274485.2. Lineage (NCBI taxonomy): Eukaryota > Metazoa > Mollusca > Gastropoda > Patellidae > Patella > Patella vulgata. The sequence continues at coordinate 34,621,034 of NC_065882.2, forward strand.
GTGACATCACGAACGTTATCAATGTCAAGGACTTTCGGCGAGACGTATTCTTGCTTTCTGTTGACGTCAAATCTAGTTCCAAAAATCCCGAGTGTCAAGTTTTTAATTTGGCTGAGTATATATTCATAATAAACAACAATATTATGGACATGTTAACGATTGTATACAGTCAGTTAAAAGCCTGATTAAATAAATGAGTTTTAAGTTGTTTTTTAAAAGAATATAGAGATGTACAACATCTTAAACTAAATGGTAGATTATTAAAAGGGCGCTGACCATAACAGACTAGTTGAACAGTTTTGGGCTTTAAAAGTAAATTATCTGATGTACGTACGGCCAGGTGTATAAAGTTCTAAAAAAATCTGAGGTAAACATGAGATAAATTATTTAAACATTTAAAAGTAAGTAATAAAATCTTAAAACCAATTCGATATTTAACGGGTAACCAGTGTAAATTATATAAAACAGGAGTTATGTGGTCACATTTCTTAGTTAAAGTAACAAGTCTAGCTGCAGTATTCTGTACTTTTTGTAATTTATCTATAAGCTTGAAAGGTAAACCAATTAAAATCGAGAAGTGACCAGAGAATAAACAAGTGACTTAGTAGCCTCTACAGTTACAAATTTACGTATTTTATCTATATTTCTGATATTAAAATAGCACAATTTACAAATATATTATTTACTTGAGCTCCGATAAGCATAAAACTATCAAAGATTGCGCCGATATTACAATCAGAATAAGATGGAAATCAGGGTATAATCATGTGCATATTTACTAAGAGAAACACAACACAAACACAAAATCACTATATTAGTATCAAAACAAACAAAAAAATCTAGTTATGTATTTTCACTTTTTACTTTTCGCCTTTGCAGCAAATTCACTCTAACTTTTTTTCTCTTTGCATTTTCAACTATCAGAATTTCTCCATTGTAATTTCCAACACCACAATTTCTCCAATCGAACAGACAGAGGGCGTGGTTCCGGGTACAGTCGAAGTTGACGTCATTATTTATCGTCTCGGCTAAAATTACTACTCCATTGGGTTATTCATAACTCTTAAGAATTGTCCGATTTGATTTAATAATTTTTGGAGAAATGAAATAAAATGAAATGTGGTTTAACGTAATTTTTGGAGAAATAAAAAATGAAATAAATTCGTTGTCATGTCGAACAGCTTTTTGTTTAATATGTTATATCATCGGCTCATTGTCTTAATAGACCGGACAGCACATGGATGTGAGCAAATTCCTGGCGTTATATCTGAAATAAGTGAAACTACAAAAGAGGTGCCTTAATCGATTAAGAAATGCTTTAGTTATTGGACGATGTAATAAATTGCACAAAAGACAATTAGGGCATGGTAGAGAGTATCATCATTCGTCAGGAAAAGTTGATCCGCAACAGTTATTTACTCCACAAGAACAGTTACAATATTTCGTTGATAATGATCTGTAATTTTTAGAAAATTAAAATATTAAAAAATAAAATATCCCCGAAAAGAGGTATGAATTATTGTTTCACTGGGTTGGTTACCAGAATATTTGAATTTACCTTTTCAATCGATCATGTTAAGGTACGGTAGTTGTGGTCGCAACACATTATGCAGCAGAGTCTACCTGTCCACTGTCAATATTAAAATCTAATGGATTTTGTAGTTGTTATAAAACCGGACAATAAAGACAAAAATTATTTGTTCTTTTCACATTAACTGGGAGTTAGATAATGCGAAACTAGAAACAAAAGTAATTCAAATACAACTAGAAACAAAAGTTGTATTAATTAAAATACAAGGCGGGCCTATTTAGGCCTATATACCTCTCCGACAAGACAAGACTAAAGAGTTAAAAAAAAAAAGCCAAAAAAACTATACTCAGCCAAATTAAAAACTTGACACTCGGGATTTTTGGGACTAGATTTTTAATATTTGGTTTAAGGCAACTATTTTAGTGTTATGTTGTGCATAGACGACCTTGACATCAACAGAAAGCAAGAATACGTCTCGCCGAAAGTCCTTGACATTGATAACGTTCGTGATGTCACAGTACACCCCAAAATGAAATTCACAGACTTGGAGAACAATCGGAATAAAGTGTTTAGTAACAGTTGTGGCGTCCTCTAGCGTCTCGTACTGCCACACAACGTCTTCTCATGGATCTCAGAACATTAGTAAAACACTACCCGAGGAAGACGTCGCGACTGCTCAGCAAGAGCATGTTGAAGGTCCTGCAACGTCAGTGGTGGATTCACTTGCTGACGAACACGTCGACCCAGTTCGTCCCAGATGTGTTCAATAGGATTAAGGTCGGGGCTAAGCGACGGCCAATCCAGGACTTGGACACCGGCATTTCTGGGTAGCAATTGTTGTATGGGGTCGAGCATTGTCTTGTTGTTGTTGAAACGTCAGTCCAGGCCCATGTCTCTGCATAAACGGAAGAAGAACAGGTTGCAAAATCTGATCCCTGTACTGGACAGCATTTAAGTTCCCTTGGACAACAACAAGAGGAGAACGTCCATGTGCACAAAAAGAACCCCAAACCATGACGCTGCCGCCACCAAATCGGTCAACTTCTCTGACGCATACTTGAGCGTAACGTTCACCTCGTCTGCGGTACACTCGGGCCCTGCCATCGGCAAATCTCAAAGTGAATCGAGATTCGTCACTAAAGACAACCGAATTCCACTGTCTTTGAGTAAATCTTAAGTGGCCTGTGTCCCACACAAGTCGGTTACGGCGATGAAGAGGTGTCAATATTGGTCCATTATAGGGCCTCCGAGCTCGAAGACCAGCAGTCTGCAAGCGATTTCGAACAGTTTGTGCAGTTACCCTTCCACCAAACATCTCTCTACTTGTGGAGGTTGCAGTGACAAATCTGTTTCTAAGATGACGTAATCGTATTGCTTGATCTTCCTGGAGTGACGTCACCCGTGGCGCTCCCGCCCTTGGGCGGTCGGCAATAGTTCCAGTTCGAAGCACTCTCATTCTAAGATTAATTATTGTCTGGCGTGAACAGTTAAAAGCTCTTGCAACAGTGACCACAGACTGACCAGCATAGAGCGACGTTCTACATTTGAAAGGCGCGGCATTTTCTAGCAAAGATGAAAATAACAATTTTAATTTGTTTTTCCATTTCAAGTTCCGTGTGCGTGTTCAGTTTAAGGAAACTTGCATCGATTGACCTCACGAGTTTGTGTTTGCACGTGTTTTTCAGGTTTTTCATCTTTATATGCTCAAAAGTCACGTGATCCACGTGACTTTACAATTTTATGAAAATAAAGGCTTCTTACTACTTACTATCGTTAGAAACACTTTAAAATTTATTTGACTTACCAGAAGAAAACAAATTTGTTGAAATTCATCAGTGTCAAGTTTTTAATTTGGCTGAGTATAGTATAAAGACCAAGTACGCATTCAAACTATTAAAGAAAATAGTGACCCTAAACACCCTCAGCAAATTTCAACGATCACGGGAAGTACAAAGTGTACAAAAGTGCATAAGCAATTAAAGGCTCAATACCACTCTTGTTGTAACTGAATAGTATGTCATAATCTTTATTCTGGTCAACAAATTGTACTATACTGAGTGCCATGGAAAACGCATCACTTAGTTTTTCGTATAACAAAATGATCCTGTAAACATATCTATAGTATAAAGACCAAGTACGCATTCAAACTATTAAAGAAAATAGTGACCCTAAACACCCTCAGCAAATTTCAACGATCACGGGAAGTACAAAGTGTACAAAAGTGCATAAGCAATTAAAGGCTCAATACCACTCTTGTTGTAACTGAATAGTATGTCATAATCTTTATTCTGGTCAACAAATTGTACTATACTGAGTGCCATGGAAAACGCATCACTTAGTTTTTCGTATAACAAAATGATCCTGTAAACATATCTTATTTATTTTGCTTCTTATTGTGAACAATATTCAAATGGGAACACATCAATAACAACACATTTCTACACTTATGGATGTTTAATCTGTAAATCAACGGTACAAAGTCAGAGGGGTCAAAACCAAAAGTACGACACAGATGTCAGTAGCGCGTGTGTCCTCCACGGGCTCTTACCCATGCTGTGCAGCGACGTCGCATGAAATTTACCAATGTTTGAAAGAAGGCCTGGGGCAAACTGTTCCATTCTTGGACAAGAGCAGTGTCTAAAGCAGCAATGGTGTGCATCTGTGGTCTCCGACACAGACGGCGTCCAATCTCATCCCAGACATATTCTATCGGTGCCATGTCCGGAGACATGGATTCCTACTTCTCTTAGACGACGTCTTACGGTGTTGGCACTTACTGGTCCTTGTCTTCCGACGACTGCTGCACCTGTTCGAGTCGCTGGGCGAAATCTGTCACGCAGATGAGTGACCCGGATGTAGCGGTCTTGAGCCTGGGTTGTAACGCCTTGTGGACCATTACGTTGACGGTCACGTGTTGATCCAGTAACTCGAACACGTTCCACCAACCTTACAATAGTGGACTGATGACAATTGAGGTGTCTGGCAATAGCACGTGTAGACATGCCAGCCCTGGACATTCCCATGGCTTCATTCCGTTGATTTTCAGTAAGTCTCGGCATCTCTAGCTTGATTCCTTCACACGTCCAACAACAAATTACGACAGATTGACGTTTCACAGTTCATGTACTGCACATTAAGTTGAAAACATGCTTTTAAAGGGCTCACACACAATGCTGCACGTGAATATTGGGTTTTTCATGTGCATCTGACAGATTGACGTTTCACAGTTCATGTACTGCACATTAAGTTGAAAACATGCTTTTAAAGGGCTCACACACAATGCTGCACGTGAATATTGGGTTTTTCATGTGCACACGCGCCGATATTTTTTGCGTTTTGGAGCATTGTGTGAAACAATAGTTCATAGTCGTCTAAAAGCAGCAGGACTCCGTGCACGAAGACCTTATGTTGGAGCTATCCTCAGGGATCATAACCGTCAGACATGGAGAAGAGTAGACTGGCAAAGTGTGCTCTTCAGTGATGATAGTCGCTTTCATCTTTATCACGCTGATGGCCGTCAACGTGTGTGGAGACGTCTTGGGGAACGTCTTGCAGACTGCTGCGTCTTCGAAACGAATCGATGGGGTGGGAGGAGTGTAATGGTGTGCTGAGGCTTCACATTTGATCACCGGACCGCCCTACACATTTGCAGGGGTTGCGTTAATGCTGTAGCCTACCGTGATGATGTCTTGCAACCAATTGTTGTTCCGATGTTTCGAGCGCACCCACAACTTCAACACTACCAACAGGATAATGCACGTCCGCATACCACCCGTTTTAGTATGGACTACCTGGCTGCTAATAACATCAATGTCTTGGACTGGCCAGCCATGTCTCCGGACATGGCACCGATAGAACATGTCTGGGATGAGATTGGACGCCGCCTGTATCGGAGACCACAGATGCACACCATTGCTGCTTTAGAAGCTGCTCTTGTCCAAAAATGGAACAATTTGCCCCAGGCCTTCTTTCAAACATTGGTTAATTCCATGCCACGTCGCTGCACACATGTGTGTCGTACTTTTGCTTTTGACCCCTCTGACACTTTGTACCGTTGATTACAGATTAAACATCCATAAGTGTACAAATGTGTTGTTATTGATGTGCTCCCATTTGAATATTGTTCACAATACGAAGCAAAATAAATAAGGTATGTTTACAGGATCATTTGTTATATTTGTTTTCCATGGCGCTCAGTATATTATTCGGTTTTATCATCATTTAATTTTAGAAAGTTCTTTGACATCCATTTTCTAAGAGGGGTTCATTGTCAAATTTGACACTTCAAGGAGGGGTTGATGAAAACTGCCGCTTGCTGGTTTATCCTATCCATGTTTGCTGTCCTATCGGTTCCTACATAAGATTTGCTGTTTAGCGTATCTTTGCTTTAGTGTGTTCCGTTTAATTTGATCGGGAGACGTGTTCGTCGACGTTAACGTCAACCGACAACACTGCAAAAATTGGCCGTGGCACTGCAAGAGGAGTGGTTCAGATTGCCTAAATCGTGATTGGACGGTTGATTATGAGCATGCCACGACAAATTGCTGAATGTCTGAGGATAAAACAGCAGTGCATTTTCGCAGTTTTGTATTGTCTTGAATATCCCCTACTTTTTTTCAGGAGTATTTAATTGAGTATCATCGGCATACAAATGAAATCTGAGAACATATTTTCTGACAATATCACCTAATGGTGAAGTATAAAGGGTAAATTAAATCGGACCAAGTACAGAACCTTGAGGAACCCCCGATGACAAAACATATTCAAACGAAGATTTACAATTAACTAAAATACATACACTGTTTTCTACCCACAACAAAGCTTTCTAAAAGATTTAATGCAGAGCCACACATACCGAATTTAAAATGAAGTCTACGTAAAAGGATAATATGATCCACCTTGTGTCGAAAGCAGCAGATAAATCTAATAAAATTAAAAATGTACATTTTCTATTATCAATTTCCATTAAAGTATCATTTGAAACCCGGGTTAAAGCTGTACTGTGAAATTGTTTATAAGCACTTTGAAATGGTCATACAAATAGTTATCATCTAGATGGATGGGTCTTTATCTGAGAAGCAATACATTTCTCCAGTGTTTTAGAAATAAAACTTAAGTAAGAGACAGGTCTGTAATTTTTATAAACTTTAGGATCAAGTGTAGACTTTTTAATTAAAGGGGTAACATAAGATTGTTTGAAAACGTTGGGAATAGTAGAGAATGATATACAAGAATTAATAATATTAGTAAAAACTGGAATAATCCTTAAGAACAGGAGTCGGAACAGGATCTAATGAACAAGATTTAGGAGCAGACGATTTAATTAGCTTTAAAACAAAAGATTCACTAACCAAGTAAACATTTTCTAAATAAACAGAATTTTCAAAGTCATGAGCGTATTTTCTGTATTTTTATTTGAAAGAAATCAGAGAATAAATTCGCAAGTTCAGTGTCATTATCATTGTCCTGGAGAATAGTTTACAGAGCATTATGATCTAAAAGGGAATTCACAAATTTATACAGGTCTTTTTGTCTGTTTTCAATTTTTTTGTTCTATCAGAGTAAAATTTAATTTTAGCGTCTTCAATTAATTTATTCACATTGATTTTTGAAGATTTATAAATCTGTTTATGGATATGTTTATTTGTTTTCCGCCACAGATGTTAAGCCTTATCACGGTCCCTTTTGGCTTCTAAACCACTGCGTTTTGGGACGAATAGTAAATGTTTTCGTTTTAAGAGGCACAAGTGAGTCCAAAGTTTCGGCAAGTTTAGATTGATATTGGGTTGCCTCCTCTTGTATATTTTGAATACGTTGAATGTCATAAAAATCTGAGTTGAGTATTTCCGCTTTAAGTTTGTTAGTCAAGTGATTTAAACCTTCGATATTGTTACAGTCTTTCTTGTTGGTTGTGGTTTCTGAATCTTAAGATTAAAACCTGCCTGAAAATGATTAGATATTAATTTGTCCGAGACATAGAGGTTATCCAGTTTAATATAACACGGATTAGTTATCACCAGTTCGAGAATATATGTCCACCGTATTGAGTCGAAGAAGAAACATGTTGTGTCAGAGATCTATTATTCAACATTTCCCAAACATAAACCGCGGTAGAGTCGTTGGAATCATCAACCTGAAAATTAAAATCCCCCGAAATAATAATAATCAATTGGTCCAAAAATAATTCGAATTCTTTCATAAACTTTTGACACAATTTGCTATTGGGCTGGCGGTAAATTGTAATAATCCTAGTTTTACTTGAAAGAAAACTGTAGAGAACAATCCAAATTTCCAAAGAATCAAAACGTTCATGACGAATTCTTTCTAAAGAATCAAAACGTTCATGACGGATTCTATCCAAAGAATCAAAACGTTCATGACGGATTTTCTTACATTTAATAGATAACTTAAATATACTGAGCGCCATGGAAAACGCATCACTTAGTTTTTCGTATAACAGAATGATCCTGTAAACATATCTTATTTATTTTGCTTCTTATTGTGAACAATATTCAAATGGGAACACATCAATAACAACACATTTGTACACTTATAGATGTTTAATCTGTAATCAACAGTAATCGTTTCGAAGACGCAGCAGTCTGCAAGACGTTCCCCAAGACGTCTCCACACACGTTGACGGCCATCAGCGTGATAAAGATCAAAACGACTCTCATCACTGAAGAGCACACTTTGCCAGTCTACTCTTCTCCATGTCTGGTGTCCTTGAGCCCATATCAAACGCCGCTGACGGTGATGATCCCTGAGGAAAGCCCATATCAAACGCCGCTGACGGTGAGGATAGCTCCAACATAAGGTCGTCGTGCACGGAGTCCTACTTCTCTTAGACGACGTCTTACGGTGTTGGCACTTACTGGTCCTTGTCTTCCGATGACTGCTGCACCTGTTCGAGTCGCTGGGCGGAATCTGTCACGCAGATGAGTGACCCGGATGTATCGGTCTTGAGCCTGGGTTGTAACGCGTTGTGGACCAGGACGTTGACGGTCACGTGTTGATCCAGTAACTCGAACACGTTCCACCAACCTTACAATAGTGGACTGATGACAATTGCAGTGTCTGGCAATAGCACGTGTAGACATGCCAGCTCTGGACATTCCCATGGCTTCATTTCGTTGATTTTCAGTAAGTCTCGGCATCTCTAGCTCGATTCCTTCACACGTCCAACAACAAATTACGACAGATTGACGTTTCACAGTTCATGTACTGCACATTAAGTTGAAAACATGCCTTTAAAGGGCTCACACACAATGCTGCACGTGAATATTGGGTTTTTCATGTGCATCTCGTGCAATTTTTTTTTTTTGCACACGGGCCGATATTTTTTGCGTTTGGGAGCATTGTGTGAAACAATAGTTCATAGTATTGCATAATATTATACATACAAAACCGCCTAGTAATAAAATATTTGGGAAAAAAAGTGATGCGTTTTCCATGGCGCTCAGTATATAAGCCCTACACTTCTTCTACGTGAACCTCTAGCGCAATGTTGTATAGAATATCCATCAGGTACTAATGCTGCGATTCTCGATGAATCCGAACAGTCATTATTCAGCCATGGTTCAGTTATTCCACAAATATCAATTGAATTTTCAACAATATAATCAGATAAAATAGTTGTTTCATTCCTTACCTTTCTAATTTGTTATAAGATTGTTGCATATTTCTGTTTTGTTCTAAGGTTTTTCTTATCTGTTTGTGATTTTTGATAGTGTTTGAGGTGAGCTGGATGAGATTGCTATGATTAATATTCAGTGGATAGTGTCTAGAGGTTCATATGGTTTGTTGGTGGTGATAACTTTTAAATATCTTTGATTTCTCTCAATTACTGCATTAATATCAATATCTATCGATATAGACTGGAATAACCAGACGCTAGAGATTACCATTCGAGTGAGATTTCTGGCGTATTTCGCCAAACATAACTGATTTGAAATTAAAGTTAAAACAGAAACGAATTTATTTGCATTCATATTACATTATTATATGCCGTGCTACCCATTTGTTTCACTTTCTAGGTTCCAAATATTAGCGATTTAGCTCCTTTAACCATCAATCATTCCCTTGGTGGTTCGAATCTCATTTTTAGAATAATGGATAATGATGTTTTGTTAAGATCATTTCATTGAGCACGTCGATAATCCAATTGAAGCTCGTGAACAACTGTGGTCTGGTTAGTATGAAAAGAAAAAAAAAGTGTTAGTTTTTTTTATCTACTACTGTTAATTACCTCCAAAATAGCTGAATTACGGGTAAATTTCATGGGTTATTGTTTCCTTTGCTCAGTTTTTGTCAAGACTTTATTATTACAAAAGTCTTATTAGATTTCTACTTTTATTTTAGATGGAGGAGCATTAAGATTACAGAATCATGGGTAAGTTTTATTGTAAAAAAAATAGCTATGGAATTATTACCAACTTCCACTACCTCGTATCTGGGCCATTCTGCGAAAAGTGTGGTTAGTACTTGCAAACAGTAAAAGGAGCTGTAAATCAAGTCTTCCTTATACTCTTCAAAAAAAGTAAGGGATATTCAGAAACAATACAAAACTGCGGAAATGCACTGCTGTGTTTATTAGAGGTAAGCAGTGTATGTTAATAACAGGCCAATTGCCTACACATGAACATAAACAGTTCATATGTGCGGCTTATCTGACGGCTCCATTTCACTCGCAAAGAGATACACTGTCAATAGTGAAAATGGACGTTTTTGATTTTTGTCATAATAATGAGTCAGACATTCAGCAATCCGTCGTGGCATGTTCCTAATCAACCGTCCAATCACGATTTGGGGCAATCTGACACACTCCTCTTGCAGTGCCACGGCCAATTCTTGCAGTGTTGTCGTTTGACGTTGACGTCGACGAACACGTCTCCCGATCACATCAAACGTAACACACCTAAGTAAAGATACGCTAAACAGTAAATCTTCTGCAAGAACCGATAGGAAAGCAAACACGCGGCAGTTTTCTCCAACCCTTCCTTGAAGTGTCAAATTTGACAATGAACCCCTCCCCATATATGGCGCTATTGCGTGTCGCATGTGCAGCTCAGTGGTCGTTGGGGCGATACGTTCTTCATCTGTGAACATACTATCCATGACTATTTATCATATCGCAACCTGCATAGGTATTTGCATTTCAATATCCCCTACTTTTTTTGACGAGTATAAATGTTCTCGATCAACATCATAATACAATTTGAAACAATTCCTGTTATGCTGTGGGACTGTAGTTTAAAACCGAATAAAATTTATCAAACTTTAGTTGCCCAACCCTATCCTACCGCTTCAATATAAATTTTGATCATACTGTATTTTTTAAAAAAAATTTTCCAGGTCGCTATCCAGGGAAACGTTGCAAGATGATACATGGTTACGACCTAGCACAGCCAATATATAACGCCATGTCATATATATCAGTATATACACACTAGTGATTGTATACTATAGACCTTTCCTTTACTAAAAGCTGAATGTCTGTTATAACACTAAATTATTTCTTGTTTTTTTTTCCTATTTGTATTTTTAATTTTCAACTCAATTTTTAAATTTTCAAGAATTAACTTTAGATTTGTATTTTGAATTTCCATTTTTTTAAGTTCATTTTCAATTTAGTTCCTATTTTAATAATTAAGTTCCTATTTTAATAATTAAGTCCCTATTTTAACAATTAAGTATTAAGTTCCTATTTTAATAATTAAGTCCCTATTTTAACAATTAAGTTCCTATTTTCAAAATTAGTTTATAATTTTAAAATTTAATTTATAATTGTAAAATTTAATTTATAATTGATTTTAATAATTAAGTTCCTATTTTAATAATTAAGTCCCTCTTTTAACAATTAAGTTCCTATTTTGAAAATTAGTTTATCGGTTTAAAATTTAATTTATAATTGTAAAATTTAATTTATAATTGTAAAATTTAATTTATAATTGTAAAATTTAATTTTTATTGTAAAAATTTAATTTATAATTGTAAAATTTAATTTATAACTTTATAAATAAATTCTATGGTATCAGCTATATGATGGTTTTGCCGATGATACGCAATTGCATAACACATTAATTATCTGTGGGAATCAAAGGATCTGCGCTGGATTGGTTGAAGTCCTTATCTAACTGACAGAAGCCAATATGTCCATATTCATAGCAGCAACTCCATCTAAACCACTGTCCATTGGAGTCGCACAGGGATCGGTACTAGGTACACTTCGCCTCTTACTGTATGTACTTCCACTTGATAAAATTATTAATAAATATGGTATCAGCTATATCATGGTTTTGCTGATGATACGCAATTGCATAACACATTAATTCCTTCAGACTAGATGTCAACACATGGTGCCTTAAATAAGCTAGAATCCTGTATCAGTGATATTCGGGCGTCGATGAATCAAAACAAATTAAAGCTGAACGATGAGAAGACAAAATCCCTGATGATTATTACCAAGATCAACACTGAACAGTTTCAACTTTTCACCAAAGCTAAACATCGGCGATACCGAAATTTCACCATCATTTAAATCAAGAAATCTAGGTTTCATCTGGACAATGTCTCTCATCTCACAGGTTAACAATAGTATGTGTAAAATTTACATGAGATTAAAACCAATATCCAGAATCAGGAGGTATCTCACTAAAGATTCATCAGCATTGAATAGCATTGGTCATATCTCAGTTGGACTATGGAAATGGACTCCTGGCTGGCATTCCAAATTTCCCAATCAACGGTCTTCAAGTTGGATACAATATACACGGCGCCATGGAAAACGCATCACTTAGTGTTTCGTATAACAAAATGATCCTGTAAACATATCTTATTTATTTTGCTTCTTATTGTGAACAATATTCAAATGGGAACACATCAATAACAACACATTTCTACACTTATGGATGTTTAATCTGTAATCAACGGTACAAAGTCAGAGGGGTCAAAACCAAAAGTACGACACAGATGTCAGTAGCGCGTGTGTCCTCCACGGGCTCTTACGCACGCTGTGCAGCGACGTCGCATAGAATTTACCATTGTTTGAAAGAAGGCCTGGGGCAAATTGTTCCATTCTTGGACAAGAGCAGCTTCTAAAGCAGCAATGGTGTGCATCTGTGGTGTTCGTTACCGCTTGGAAATATCGTGTTTCCCACTAGGAAATAGTAAATACCACACTTGTCGTGTTCGTGTGCACAAGTGGGAAAATCAACATGGCTGTCATTATCCCTTCAAGGATTCTTAAAACCTTTAACCAACATTTGTAAAATTTAAATCGCTAAAAGGAATATCAGTCCAAAGACATTTCAGTTCGGTTCAGTATTTACAAAGATATGATAAATTGAAAATTTATTATCGTTCGGCATCTAATGTAAACGACATAAACAAGCCAGTATAACCCTTAAATATTGGTCAATATTTTGATGGGCCTCTTTTAAATCCAATTAAATTCAAGCTAGAAAATATCTACATATTCCGTTGGTCTATTTTGGTTTAGTTTTTTTAATTAAATGTTAAATAATCAATCTAAGAACAATTTATCGTACATTAAGCCGTGAAAAATTAGATAAAGTCTATTGTCGATTAGCGGCACGGTAAATTAGCTTAACATATGCCTACAGGTAATATCTACGGTATGCAGACATTTTAAATTTCAAAGAAACGTAGTACGTTAATCCCGAAAAGACCTAGTTTGTGCCCAATGGGCGTTAAACCACAGTTACTGAAACTGTTGATATAGACCGTACCGCCCTAAAACCTGAACTGCCGTACGGTACAACAACAAGTTAGTACAAAATGGAAAGCCGGGTATTTTTCGCGTTTTCTGTTTAATGTGTTTCTTGTCGTTGTTCAGAAAATGTATCCCGATATGTAAAATTCTATAAATAACGTATTCAGATCGATATGCACATCCACAACAAACATATAACTACAAAAATAGTAATTTACCGTTCAAAACTTTCAACTTTGTAATTTTGGCTGCCATCTTGTTACGTCATATGTCGTGACCTCGATATCATTTTAGCTACTCCAGTTCTCCAGTAGACATAACGACTTCCGATCCAGTTTTCGTAGTTACGAACGCTATTTACCAATTCGTTTGTCGTATTTTCCATAAAACCGAGGAGTAACGAATACAGCATTAGCAGCCAGGTAGTCCATACTAAAACGGGCGGTATGCGGACGTGCATTATCCTGTTGGAAGTGCTGAAGTTGTGGGTGCGCTCGAAACATCGGAACAACAATTGGTTGCAAGACATTATCACGGTAGGCTACAGCATTAACGCGACCCCTGCAAATGTGTAGGGCTGTCCGGTGATGAAATGTGAAGCCTCCCCACACCATTACACTTCCCCCACCCCATTGATTCGTTTCGAAAACGCAGCAGTCTGCAAGACGTTCCCCAAGACGTCTCCACACACGTTGACGGCCATCAGCGTGATAAAGATGAAAGCGACTCTCATCACTGAAGAGCACACTTTGCCAGTCTACTCTTCTCCATGTCTGGTGCCCTTGAGCCCTGACGGTGATGATCCCTGGGGATAGCTCCAACATAAGGTCGTCATGCACGGAGTCCTACTTCTCTTAGCCGACGTCTTACGGCGGAATCTGTCACGCAGATGAGTGACCCGGATGTAGCGGTCTTGAGCCTGGGTTGTAACGCGTTGTGGACCAGGACGTTGACGGCCCCGTGTTGATCCAGTAACTCGAACACGTTCCACCAACCTTACAATAGTGGACTGATGACAATTGAAGTGTCTGGCAATAGCACGTGTAGACATGCCAGCTCTGGACATTCCCATGGCTTCATTTCGTTGATTTTCAATAAGACTCGGCATCTCTAGCTCGAGTCCTTCACACGTCCAACAACAAATTACGACAGATTGACGTTTCACAGTTCATGTACTGCACATTAAGTTGAAAACATGCTTTTAAAGGGCTCACACACAATGCTGCACGTGAATATTGGGGTTTTCATGTGCATCTCGTGCAATTTTTTTTTTTTTTTTTTGCACACGGGCCGATATTTTTTGCGTTTGGGAGCATGGTTCATAGTATTGCATAATATTATATACTATTCAAAAAAAGTAGGGGATATTTGATTTTTAAGTGTTATTAAAGTCACCTAATGAAACTGACGAAGAAACAAATGACAAAATGAAATGAAGTTCACATTCATCGATTTATTCCAAATGATCGTTAGACTAAGTAAGGCACAGACTGACCATTATAAGGGTAAAATGATACCCGGGGTCAAACAGCAAAGTTACCACAGCATCACAACCAAGTCAGTAACGGGTAAATCCTCCTCTGTTTGCCAAACAAGCATTGATCCGGCGTGGCATACTCCTAATGAGACGTCTAAGGTCATTTTGGTCCAGATTGTCCCATTCCTGTTGCAACGCAGCAGCAAGTTCTTGGACATTGGCAGGACGTTGTTGACGTTGACGTAACCTCTGTCCAAGCATGTCCCAGACATGCTCGATGGGGGAGAGGTCGGGACTCAGTGCTGGCCAAGGTAATGTGGTGATGTTCTGTTGTTGGAGGTAACCTGTAACGATCCTGGCCCTGTGACATCTTGCGTTGTCATCCTGGAAGATGAAACGGCGGCCATGACGTCGTGCGAACGGCACAACATGGACTGCCAAGATGTTGTCCCGGTAGTACTGGCCTGTAACACGCCCTGCAACAACATGTAAAGCCGTTCTTCCAGCAACAGTGATGCCTCCCCACACCATAACAGAACCACCCCCAAATCGATCATGTCTGATGACGTTAACGTCTTGGAAGCGCTCGTTTCGACGACGCCACACCCTCCTACGTCTGTCCAAAAAATCAACAGTGAATCTTGACTCATCTGAAAACATCACATTGCTCCAGCGTCGATTATCCCAGTGTTGACGATCCCTACACCAACGACGTCTTGCCTGAATGTGATGATCTCTCAAACAAGGGATCACGCGAGGACGTCGGGCGCGAAGGTGACCCCTATGCAGTCGATTCCGAATCGTCTGGCCACTCACTCTCACACCAGTGTCTGTTTGAAGACGAGCGCTGATCTGATATGCTGTGATGACACGATTTCTCAAGGCCAAGGTACGGATAAATCGATCCTGGGCTTGAGTTGTCGCCCTTGGTCGACCTGAGCGTGGTCTGTCCTGTACAGATTGTGTATCACGGTATCATAGCCTGCTTATGACAGACTGAGAAACATTCATCGTCCGCGCCACAACCGCCTGTGTTGTGCCGATCTGTAGCATGCCAAGGGCACGTAACCTTTCATTTTGGGTAAGCCGACGCATATCAAAATTTGTTTTCTGGTCACTAAAACAATTAAACTGATGTTTCCACCCTGGAATTCAATGCCACAATGACTGTAACATTCAAAGTCAGAGTCGTGCAAATCTTGGGTTGGACCCCCATGATGATCCCAAGCATCACCTGCATTCCATGCGGTAGCTATTGGTGCGTTTGGGCGTCACATGTAACTGGAAATGTTTCTTCTGTTAGGTTCTATAGTGACTTTTTTCGTAGTCATTTGCATATTTTAGTATTATGCCCCCAAAATCAAATATCCCCTACTTTTTTTGAATAGTAAAACCACCTAGTATTTGGGGAAAAAAGGTGATGCGTTTTCCATGTCGCTCAGTGTGCTGGACTAATTGGCAAGTCATCTTCTAGAGGTCATGTAACATCAACTCTTAAAAGTCTTCAATGACTGCCTGTGAAAGCCCGAATCAAATGTGTATAAAGCTTTGTTTTCGGATACTGTTCCCTCTTACATGAAACAATTATTCACATTCTACAAACAGGAAAGACCAAATCTTCGTTCGTCTAGAGATACTACCTTATTATCTGTGTCTGCTTCCCTCTAAATGGTGCCCGTATGTGGAATATCCTACCAAGAATACTACTGAGCGCAATGGAAAACGCATTCTTTTTTTTTCCCAAATATTTTATTACTAGGTGGATTTGAAATGAAGCCATACCTAGTAATAAAATATTTGGGGAAAAAAAGTGCTGCGTTTTCCATGGCGCTCAGTATATTATACATACAAAACCACCTAGTAATAAAATATACTGAGCGCATCACTTTTTTTCCCAAAATATTTGGGAAAAAAGTGATGCATTTTCCATGGCGCTCAGTATCTTTACAATGATTTGCTTGCGCGTAGGGGCAGTAGGAAGAATCTGGAGGACCCAGAGAAAAACCAAGAGATTTGGACAGACGACCACCTCTTTGTCAATTACAAGCAGGGAATCAAAACCACGCCACATGACAGACCTTATGATCCAACGAGCATGCTTTAATAATTCGGTCACTCACCCCCCCCCCCCTCCCCCGACTATAAAAAAAGGCAAGATCTAAATACAGTTACTTACGATTATGTAAGATTTAGTGCAATACCTAGACTATTATCAATGTGAATATGAACCTGTGGTCCTTAAAATTTGTGAAACATTCATATCGGAAGTGATTTTTTGACTTTTATCATTATCTAAAGGACATACTGTGACTAAGAGCTCACTACCAGTACAAATAAAAGAAACTAGGAGTAAGCTATCAACTAGGAGAAATGATTCTATCACTTCTAGCCAGGGATCTCCACTTCAAAATAAAACCACAAAATAAGCGGTCGGGCGAAAAATCAATGTCAAAGAACAATGACGAGTCATCATTAAATCCACCAGCCTTTCACCAGGTCAATGAACATGCTGTACAAACGGCAGTTGCTCTGCTGGTGGATATTTTATGACCCCGAGGTAACCTGAAACCCAGTAGCTTTATAGTTTCATGATAAGTACTAATAACCAAAATATACGGCTGGGAGGCAGTTTCAGGGTAAAAAAACTGCCACGATACCCGCAAGGGCACGGGGAATATCGGTGATATATCCCAAGATACTAGTAATGGTATGGGAGATATTTTTCGTTCAGGTGCCTGTAATGTTTTAAAGTCCTCGGATGCTTCATTAATCTCAACCCAACAGTGTTCTGTCGAACTATCTGATATTTTGCATTTTTCACCACATCAATCTAACTGTTATATTTCTAAATGTATGTCTAATAATTGTAAAACCTGCCCTATTTTGAATAGCAATACCCATTTTACTAGTTCTTTAATTAATAAAACATATTTTACACGTGGGTTTGAGAAACTAAACTGTAAAACCTCCAATATTATCTACGGTATAGAATGTACACTCTGCGGACTGATTTATGTTGGCGAAACTAAAGGACCTTTACACTTACGCATTAATGGTCATCGTCACAACATTAATAAGGGTAGTAACCAGATTCTCTATAGACATTTTAACCAACCGGACCACTCTATATTATCAATGAGAGTGTCCATATTAGAGAAAATTTACCACCATACTAACAGCCCTACTTTGAGTACTCCCTTTCGCAGAGACCGAGAGGAATATTGGATACGAACATTAGGTATTGCCACCCCTTATGGATGCAATGACAATGTAGCTAGTATTGGGAATTTATCAAGCCCTGCGTGTAGCGATGTTAATGTCATGACGTTATTCCCAAAGTTTCGTCGTCGAAAACGCAGTCATGGACATCGTCGCTACACACCACCTAAGCTCAGCACTATATCACTAGATGCCCTTTTGGAAATTATTCAAGAACCATTAGGGCCACACCATATCCGTACTAAATTATATTCTATTCCACTTACTATTTTGAAATTACTTAAATCTGAATGTTTGGATTCAAATTGTACTGATCCTGCATCCACTGAATACAGGGTTGTATCCATTGTTCTTGACATTGCCCACCGTCGTTTGGACATTGCGACTGAGCCTGATGCGTCGCACACCACCAACAGTTCATTTCTAAAACTGAAATTTGCTAATAAAGGCATTGATGCTATCGGGTTAAGCCAAATATTACACCATAAGCATGTCACAGCACACATCCCTCCTTACTTCAAAACTGTTACTGTTCCTAGGATTTCTTATACTTATACTAAACCCATTGCATCCAAAATATTTAATTACAGAAACGCATTATTCGACATCAATGCAAAAGACTTATATAATAACCCTCTACCATGTTCTTGCTCTACGTCGTCCTTCCTTTACCCACCAGTTGGACATGTGGTCACTGGTGATTTGAACATAGTCCAGAATAATAAGCTACGTGAAATTTTGTCCAAAGGACCCAAATACCGGGAACCGCAACCATTTTCATGGGATCAAAATTTCAAACTTATTATGGATGCCGTAGAGGACTACGCTAGATCATGGGCCAAGGGGGAAGATGTTATCTCAGATACTCTCTCTGATTGGACTAAGTCTATCAGTCGTTTACTTAAAAGAAGAATATACATGCGACGTTTGTCAGTTGACACTAGGCCTAAGTCTATTTTCAATGATGTTAGCCTTGTTGAAAATCTCAATGCTGACAAGGCGTCCAATAACATAGTTTTTATATGTAAACGACATTATTTTGACTGTCTGTTCAAAGAACTTAATTTCGGGAAACCAATCGACAGTGCTACATATAAACGATCCACTCTTAGTAAGGATGAAATTATATCCAATCACAAATCAGTACTCACTTCATTTGGTACTCCGTGTGGAGATACCTATACAGATTTGCCCTTGTTATATTGGATACCTAAACTACATAAAAATCCCTACAAACAACGTTTTATAGCAGGTTCATCCCGTTGTTCCACAAAACCACTTTCAAAAGTATTGACATCTATACTAACGGCTGTTAAAGAGGGTATTCAAAAATACTGTGACAAAATATACTCTCGTAGTGGTATAAACCAAATGTGGATATTGAAAAATTCCAAAGAATTACTTGATGGTTTGCAATCTAGATCCCTTGCTTCAGTCTCATCTATTCAAACGTTTGACTTTTCTACTTTGTACACTAAAATTCCCCATAGTAAATTAAAAGCCCGGTTGAAAGACATTATTCACAGTGTCTTTTCGTCTAAATCAGGTACTGCTAGATATCAATATTTAGTTGTAAATTACAATTCCACATATTTTGTTAAGAATCACAGTGATTCCAAAAGCAAATTCACGGCCATCAAGATAATTCAGATGTTGGATTTTTTAATTGATAACATCTTTGTTGAATTTGGAGGGGAAATATATCAGCAAGTGGTTGGCATCCCCATGGGCACCAACTGTGTACCTTTGCTTGCTGTTCTGTTTCTCTATTCGTACGAAGCCGATTACATACAGACGCTCGTAAAAACTAATAAACGATCAGTCAGACTTTTTAATTTCACTTATCGATATATCGATGACGTTTTATCACTTAATAATCCTAAATTTAGTGATTATGTAGAATTCATATATCCTGATGAGCTCGAAATTAAAAACACCACTGACAGTGACAATTACGCTTCCTACTTGGATCTGCGTCTCGATTTTGACCATTGCCATAAACTGAGTGTTAAATTGTACGATAAACGTGATGACTTTGACTTTCCGATTGTTAACTTTCCATTTATTAGTAGTAACATTCCAATATCACCAGCTTATGGAGTGTTTGTATCTCAGCTAATTCGTTACGCGAGAGCTTGTTCCTTTTATTCTGATTTTTTAAGTAGATCGAGGCATTTGTCATCTAAGCTTCAACTACAAGGATACTTGCGCACTAAACTTATTAAAACCTTTAAACAGTTTTATGGCCGTCATATTGATTTGATTGGTAAATATAACGTGTCTCTCTCGGCTATTATTCTAGATATATTTAATTGACACGTATACTATTACTATCTCCCTGATAATGTCTGTCTACTACATCGTTAACACATTTCATCGCGTGCATTTTGCATACCGATAGTTCATTGGCCAATCACGCTATTTTACCGACATTTCGCCTAATAGTTTGGATGCAGCTATGGCGGGTGTGGCGCCAGGCAGGGTAAGCTTACCCTTCCGGACACCTGTTACCACTGTTTGTCGTGTATTTTGTACATGAGGAGCAGTCCATTTGCTGATTACACTATTTAGCTCGAATACACTTGGTCCTCCTTCCCACGTTACAGGTAATGACACCACTCCAAAATCTGTGAAACCAAGGGGAATGATCCTTAGATTTTTGGAGAAGGGATGAGAGACAATAAGTCATTTCAAGTAGACGAAAATTGGCCAAATCTGGTGTTTCTATTGCCGAAGATATGACCGTGGAGAACATCAAACTATTAGAGAAACTTCAAAATCACCTACTAAAATCATCATAGTTCTCAAATGGGAAGATTAAAGCACAGGGACAAAATAACAATGTTTGTAGAGTGGAGTTAGTTCCTGAATTTAGATGACTAACTAATTAGGAAATTAATTGATCAGAAGTGTTGAATATTTGGTTTAAAATATATAGAAAACAATAAAAAAAAAAGCAGCGACTTAACACCTCTATCAGGTGATCATTTCTATAGAAAGGTTTTGCTGGAATATAATGTGAATAAACAACTTACCTTATTCATTTACCTACCACAGTACCCCTGTCAATTGATCATATCTATAGCAAGGTGATTGCTGGATTATATGGTGAAATATTTAATGAATTAACAACTTAACTTGCATAAATTTACCTTAAATAAAATATCCCCTCCCCTCTCTAATAGAAAATCTTACGTTTATGTGATGGAATATGAAATCACTGTTATATCTACCATATTTCTCATGAAAATTGATCAATTTTGCAAAAATACCTATTTGGGCATGTGATGAAAGTAAACGGAAATATACTCTTCAAAAAAAGAAACGCACAGACTATTTTTTATCATTTTTTTTACTTGTTTTTAATGTCATTATGTAAGGATAAAAGAAATTCATTATTGAGACTACGGTGCTCTCTAACGTCATAAAAACAGTTTTTGTATCCGAATTACGTCATAAATTGGTCGGCTGCTTTGTTTATGAATGACATCAAAGAACTGTACTAGATTATATACGATCTATGATGGCATTAACTTCCCGGCAAATGGTCGATTTAAATGCATTTGGCATGTTCCCTATACATGTACACGTATAAAATGTGCCACAAGCTAAAAAAAAACGCAAGCACACGCAAACAGACTTAAAGATACATTATGGGAGATTTTTATAGAGAGTTGGCCATTCTTGCTATAACATTTCAAAAGTAGATGATGAAAGAAGAATATATTGAAAAATTCAGTCAAATTACTTTATTCTGAACATAGTTATCATCGTTGTAATATTTGCCTAGAAATGGTAGCGAAATGTGTCTTCACCTTCGCCGATCGTTTGATTGACAGGCGTTAACTCCACCTACATATCTCGATTATCAAGTAAAGTTTTCAATGGCATACGGAAACGCTTTACAGCGGCCTCGCTAAGTACACTCTATCTTTTAGGCTCGATCTAACTGACGTATTTTCATCAGGTTACCCCTTATTTGATTTAATCAATTAGTGAAATCCTATTTAAATCCGAGCTGTAGCCGAGCCATCCGTGGGTCTACAGAGTTGATTTTGGTCTTGTTGTTTAAATAAAGATCTAATTTATAATTTCTATAACATCTGAAGCCTAAATTAAGACTTGCAATAATCAGATTTAGCTCTTGCATAATGCATGTTTAATAAATGTCTTATTAGTATCCCGTGTGTTTGTGTTGTTTACTAATTGGCAAATAAATAAAATGGTTTCGGGGTCGACGCAATATTTCCTTTAGCCTTCTTCCCGAGAATATGTTTCTAAAGGATATTCCCCGTCTTTCAATTGTCTCTTTGGTATCAAAACATGTAGGAAATGACGTCGAATATCTTTAGACTCTATGGTCAGATAACTCCAACACTTTCTGAGATAAAAATCACGGAAAAAGACGCGGACAGTGGATAATCCGAGAATTTAATTAGAATTCGATATTTGTAATAAATAGTCAGCGATTAAAGACAACATCGTCTTGTGTATGCAATGAATTCACCTCCGACCTCGCAAGGGTTGCTATAGGTACCGAGGGAGGGAAGTCACGTGACACAAACATGACCTCTTTTTGTCGATTTTTATAGCAGGGTAATTGCTTGTCAATTAATATGTTTTGAGAAGGATTTGAAGCAAAATTATTATAAATTAATTAGTTTGAATATGTTTTTAGTCCAAATATATCATCCAATCTCCCAGTTTGTACGCGGAAATGTATCTTTAAAGTTGGTAAGCAAGCCCTATACCTTGCTTAGAACTTGTGCTTAAGTTTTTTCTTGGAACACATAAGAACGTGATTGTGCTTACCATGAAGACTACTTTCTGTAAGATTCAGGTAAAAATCAAGACTTTCTTTAGTGACCACCTTCAAATTCTCTAATTTTTCAAAATATTGTACCATTTAGTACTACAATCACAATTCTAAAAAAAAAATCATTATTTTTGTCGGTTGCCGAGATATGAGAGCTTGACAATTGACCCAAATTTTCAAAAACAGCTTTTGGAGAACTTTAACTGAAAAATTACAACAAAGTACATGGTTACCCATAGGTTATTTGGGTGGTTCTTGTTAACTGCTATGAGTAGAGATGAAAAATAGTGGAAAACCTGTGGGATACCCTTGGCTTACCAAAGTGTCGTGGCTCGAAAGTTCACGAAAATGAATTTTCGAGCTTTTTTCAATGGTCATTTTCTCCATAATTTTCTTTTGTGATATTGTAAGACTACCTACATAATGTCTCTAAAATACAAAAACATTCATGGGACAATAAAGGCTTTTTGATATATTTCAATTCAAAAATAACTTTTGTGTCGATTTTAACACTCTTTGTAGCCCCGTAATGGCTGATGCCCCGCGTTTATAAAAAAAAAAAAAACACTACAATTAAACCTAAAACATAAAAATATTATTTTTTAAGGAGAAACCTATGGGATATTGAGCTACTCCTTTAAAAAACTAATCTTTTGTAACATGTTTTTACCAAAAAAACTTTACTTTGACCTTGAACTTGACCCTGTGGCCCATGTGACCTTAAGATGAACTTTTATTAAAAAATTTAGCCCTACACAATATCAAAAATTGAAGGTATAATTTTAATTATTCGTCTGTAATATCAAGGACATTTCAATAGGAGAAACTTACTTGATTGACCTACTTAGTTAATAATTAATATTTTATTATAACAGCAGTGGACGCTTATAAGGCTAGTCTCCGGATCCACTCAGTTGATTTCATATTTATACTTTTGCTATTTATTTCTTGCAATGTCTGTGGGTTTGTCTAGTGGATTTCTGTTTGTGAGTGGTATGATCCTCCTACATTTACTATAAGGTAAAATGGGGTGATTTTGACTTTGACATGCTTGTTGTTTTAATGTCAATTTGGAAAATTGTCAGCTCTAATATTAGTAGTCATATTATGATTGTATGGCATGATGACCCATTACCTATGGAAGAATAACGTTGCCAATATTATTTCAATGTTACGAGTGCAAAATGCAAATGTCAGCAGTTCAACATACCTATTTTAGTTTTACAATTTTCAATTTCTATTGCTCCACAATACCAGTGTCATCGTGTTAAAATACAGAATACACTATTCAATAATTCAAAATACGGTATAATAGTTATTTTGCACATAACACTTCTCGATTCTGCATTTTGCATTATAGACAAATGCCTTCTTACTGAATCTCATTCGCACACGGAAAAAAGTCTGGACAAGGACAGAAATTAATAATGTATGCGATCAATCTACATGGTCAAGGTACATAAGTGGGGTTCAAGATCAAACAGGCATACAATAAGTCACCCATACTCCTCGCAGTGTTTTCTTTGATTAGAGCTAATCCCACTTAACACTGCTGTAATGGAAGCAAATTTCTGTTCCAAATTATGACTGGTCAATAGTCCGATTAACAACCAATAGCTAACTGCGTTACAATATCATTACGCTTTAAACAGAGCTCCAAATTGGACCAAATATGTTTACATAACATTACGTCATGACTCACGATTTTATTATGCTCAATTTACCAGCGTATCACAGAATATCGCAGAAAAACTAATTGCGTGACAAACGAGGCTATCAACACAGATACAATGTAAAAAATATTGTTTGGAGACGAACAATATTTTCACCATTTTTAATACCTTAAATCACTGCCGAAAGTTTTAGAGAAGACCAAGATTAAATGTTCCCAGTATAGCTAATCCGCCCCTTCTATAAGCCCTGTATTTTTACTTCATAGCACCTACCCAACCCCTTCACATCAACTTTAATCTTTTTTTCAAGCTACATGTATGTAAATATAAATGCGCCAGAAAATTATTTACATACATGCTTTTTAGTGAAAAGGAACACAATATATTTACCCCGCAGGTATTTAACCCACCACCCGCCTTCGACTTTGAGCATTTATTTTTCTCCTTGTCAGTGATGCAGGACGGAGGGTCTGACAAGTCTTACTGTTCTGCTCCAATGGGCTAATGAAGACGGACATACACGCCATACAGTGTTTTATGAGAGAAATTTTGCCTGGGCACCAGCGCTATAGCCTACTCTTATATTGAATTCCAACGGATCAATGTGTACACAGGACCTCCGTTTTTTTTTTATCTCATCTGAATGACTAGACAGCTGCCCTTATTACATGGCAAGTCAGCTTATTGTATGGTGACTTATTGTATGCCAGTCTTATCTTGGTCTCCATCTACTGACCTTGACCTTAAATTATTAATTTCCGTCTTAATCCAGACTTTTTTCTGTATTCAAATGAGATTCCATATATGACATTTGTCTATAATGCAGAATGCAGAACAACAATTATACCGTATTTTGTATTATTGAAAAGTGTATTCTGAATTTTAACACTGTGACATTGGTATTGTGGAGCAAAGGAAATTGCAATCTGCAAAACAAAAATACGCATTTTGGAGCGGTTACATTGAAATAATATTGGCAACGTTCTTCTTCCATAGGTAATGTATCATCATGCCATACGTTAGCGTGCGCGCGCTGTATCATAAAGTCTGTCATTGAGTCGACTGGCGTGGTTTCGAATCGCCGGTTGTACGTGGCAAGGAGTAGGGTCGCCTGTCCAACCTCGTGGGTTTTCTCCGGGGCCTCCGGTTTCCTCCCACTGCTAAAGACCCCTACGCGCAAGCGAATTATGTAAATAAAATTAAACCACATGTTAGTCCCGAAATGACCTAGTTTGTGTCAAGTGGACGTTAATCCCCATTTCTCTCTCTCCCGGTAAGATCACAACACCAATGTTGATTACAATTGACAAATAATTCGTGTTTTCAATGTAGAAGGTTTTGGATGATATTGAGTTAGAGACTTAGCTACTTTAAATCGAAGTTTGTCTCCATTTTGAATATGACGTCAAACTTTCAAGCTGCCTGGATTAGGGGGTTCGGTTCTTGACGCCGTATCTTGTCACATTGTTTGCCCAACGTGAGTGTCGGAGTGCTTCTTCTCTCCGACGAAAAACCGAGCTCCCGTGTACATATTGGCGCGCACGTAAAAGATCCCTTAGCAGTTGGAATTCGATATAAGAGTAGACCGTAGCGCCGCTGTCCGGGCAAAATTTCCCTCATAGCACACTGTATGGCCTATGTCCGTCTTCATTAGCCCAGTTTAGGAGCAGAACAGTAGGACGTTAAACCCCATTTCATTTCATTTCATTTCTTCTCGCCGAAAAAACTCATAGCGACAACCTGGCCTTGGGTATAGCTACGTCTCAAGGGCCACCCATCGAAAGGCGGTGTAGCTTAATCAGTAACTTCTACCATTACACTAACGAATGTGTAAATATGTATATAGAATAGAAAAGAACAAATGAAATGAAATGGCGTTTAACGTCCTACTGTTCTGCTCCTAACCTGGGCTAATGAAGACGGGCATACGCCATACAGTGTATATATAGTATTGCCGAATGAAAACTAAAAATTAAATCAAAAGCAAAAATAAAAATCATTTTTAAAAGTAATTTGAAATGTAAAACAAAAGTAAAAGTAAAAAGCAAAAGAAAAATATTTGTCGGCCTATCGCTATCATTCAACTTTTTTTTCACGCAAAAGTAAAATAAAAATATTTTGTCGGCCTATCGCTATCATTCAACGTCCTTGACCCCAATCGGTAACCGTCGGCTATTTCCGACCACTTCGACTCGACGGTTTGTTCTCCCGCGGTACAAATAAAACTGAATCAGAACAGTATTTTCTTATGGATTCCGAAAAGTATAAAGATCTGCGAACACAATATAATATATATATATTCAACCGTAAACATTACTAATCATTAATAATCTCTTCAATCCATCAAGCATCATTGTCCCGATCAGTGTTGCAGAATTTGTGATTTATATGTCTACATAATATTAATTATATTACCCGTATCTATTTTAAGCGGGCATGTTGTTTTTTTGTCCTGTTTTTATTTTCTATATTATGTATACTGTATGTATGGTTTGTATGACCTTTGTATGACCGTAATGACCTTGACCTTCCTTCATCGGCGCTCACTTGGTCCAAAACCGCACACAGAGGACCAGGCTCCGGGTTACCTATTTAGGGTGTTTTCTGGTATTTAGGATGTTTTCCGGTATTTAGTGTTTTTCCGGTGTTTTCCGGTATTCAGTATAAAATTGTGTTTTCCAGTTGTTTTCCGGTGTTTTCCGGTTGTTTTCCGGTTGTTTTCCGGTGTTTTCCGGTATATAGTATGGCCCGTTTTGATTTAACTTTTGCTTTTGGTTGAACTTTTACTTTTAATTTACTTTTGATTTTGATTTTGCTTTTCATTTTCATTTCATTTTATTTAGGTTTTTAAAGAAATTTTGTTAAATCCTGAATGATAACGATAGGCCACCATAGAGGTGTCAATATTGGTCCATTATAGGGCCTTCGAGCTCGAAGACCAGCAGCCGGCAAGCGATTTCGAACAGTTTGTGCAGTTACCCTTCCACCAAACATCTCTCTGCTTGTGGAGGTTGCAGTGACAAATCTGTTTCTAAGATGACGTAATCGTATTGCTTGATCTTCCTGGAGTGACGTCACACATGGCGCTCCCGCCCTTGGGCGGTCGGCAATAGTTCCAGTTTGAAGCACTCTCATTCTAAGATTAATTATTGTCTGGCGTGAACAATTAAAGGCTCTTGCAACAGTGACCACAGACTGACCAGCATATAGCCTACCTATAGCACGTTCTATATTTGAAAGGCGCGGTATTTTCTAACAAAGATGAAAATAACAATTTTAATTTGTTTTTCCAGTTCAAGTTACGTGTGCGTGTTCAGTTTAAGCAAACTTGCATCGATTGACCTCACGAGTTTGTGTTTGCACGTGTTTTTCAGGTTTTTCATCTTTATTCAAAAGTCACGTGATCCACGTGACTTTACAATTTTATGAAATTAAAGGCTTCTTACTACTTACTATCCTTAGAAACACTTTAAAATTTATTTGACTTACCGGGAAAAAAAAATTGTTGAAATTCATCAGTGTCAAGTTTTTAATTTGGCTGAGTATATGTTGTCTTATATTGTTCGTTCTCTTTTTAGAGTTATTTTCCTAAAAGTCCACGTCGCCACTATGGGGTATAAGTTCATTTTACCATAATGTTGTTATTAGGGTTTCACACTGCGTAGCTTGTGTGAAACACTATTGTTTTTGTTAAAATTATTCTTCTTATTATTCTTATTATTATTATTATTTTTTTTTTTCCAATTTGATTGTATCTCAGAAACTACTTGTCGGATTGATTCGATGTCTTCGGTTTTACTGGAAAAGTGGGTGTGACTTAGAGATTAAAGCTATTTCGAACGTTCTGCGACAATGCGAAATGTCCGAAATCGTCGAATTTGTCGATTTTTGAAATATTGCCGTAATATTAACAATAATCGTCGGATTTTAACATTGGATACATTTTGACATAGCCAGAGACAAGGCACATAGCCACGGTTCTTTAGATTTTTGATTTTCCACGAATCGTCGGAGATATTAGGCGCCAAATTTTGAAAATTTAAATTTTTACAAAAAACTTTTTTATTTATGAATATTTTAATGTGGTATTTTACCCAGGGTTAAAGAGTCATCTGATTTGACCAAAAATGGCACCATTTTTTGTCATCGTAAATTTCCTTGACCCCCATTGGCTAATTCAGTTTTTTAGTCCTGGATTAATTATTTATTGCTCGATTTGTATAAAACAAAGTTCATATGCTACCGGTAAAGTTACATTTCGGCAACGGAAGTGACGTAAATTTAGCAAAAACTACAATTTTGACAGTTCGGTACCACTTTTTGAAAGCAAATATTATTTTTTTCAAATCTGGTATGACTGAAAGTGTGTGCCCTGTAAAGGCGCAGAAAACATCGGGCTCAGTTTTTTTAATTTCGATTTCGTTTTCGGGTCATTTTGATTTAAAGGTGAAAAAAGGTGAAAAAATGAGCTATTTACAACCCATTCAGGCTTTTCATATTTTAAAATATTTCTTCGCAACTTTCATAAACTTGTAGCATTAATCCATACGAAGAGAATCTATCTCAAAATTAGTTTGTAATATGAGCAGTTGCCGAGAAATGGTCAATTTTGCATGAGTCACTCTTTACGCTATTGTGTCTGAAAAGAGTCAATTATTATTGGATTTTCATAAAAGTGACACCATTTGATGCATAATGTCAATTGTGACTAGTTCAACACAATTTAACATTTTCCATGGCACCGGAAATGACGAAATTTGGGTAAAAACTGTATTTATAGCCTTAGAAACAAATAATTTATTGAAATGAGTCGTATTTGTTGTTTGTTTAATATTTTGATATTTGATTCTAATCAACTAATAGAATGAACCCATACGATCATATAGGTATCACAAAATGGTTTCTAACTTGTTCAGTTGTAGAGAAATAGGTAATTTTCAACAGGTCACTTTTCAAGGTTTTTTGTCCATAAAAGTGTCAATTATTATTCGATTTTCATGAAATTTTCACTATGTGATACCTAATGCCATTTACGATTTCATACAAGTAATTTAAGATTTTCATTATCACCGGAAGTAACGTCATTTTGGCAAAAACTGTATTTTTAGCTTTCAAAACAGATATTTTATTCAAATGAGTCTGAGTTGTTATGTTTTTAAAATTATGATATTTGATTCCATACGATCATACAGATTCCAGAAAATGGTTTCTAACTTGTATGGTTGCAGAGGAATTGACGGTTTTCTACAAGTCACTTTTTAAGGTTTTTGGTCTATAAAAGTGGCAATTATTATTCGATTTACATAAAATTTTCACCATGTGATGCCTTATGCCATTTCTGATTTCATAAAACTAATTGAATATTTTCATTATCACCGGAAGTACTGTACACTTACATGTAACAAATATATAAAATGAATTGATATTGCTGGATTTGGTTGATTCGGCGTCCATTTTATTTGATGTGTGCAATGATGAGGTGGAAACCTGTTTAATGGTTTCATTGGTACCGGAAGTGACATATGTTTAGGTTAATGTGGCAGTTCTAGTTATCTTTGTTTTAATTCATATCTTATATCTTGCTAAGATCCAATAAAGGAAGTGCAGGAGGACCGCACCGCACACAATAATCAACACGGAATTCATAAGACAAACATGTGGACAGGACACGTATGTTGTTCGATCCCTTTTGAAGTCATCTTTTTTAAAGCTTTGGTCGTCACCGTCAAAGATTGTCCCTTAAAATCTAATATTGGCATTTAACCATTTATTTAGTTATACTACTCGATTAAAAAGTCAAATTTACCGACCGGACAGTCGCCCTTTAAAAAGTAATGTTCGAATACTTATTCAACAAGTAAATATTTGTTTCACACTGGTTATAGTTGTTGTGGTTTTATTTAAATGTGAACCATTAATTATTTTCTTAACGAACTATCAAAATACACAAAGGCGCATGTTTAGACTGACTGCTTAGTACATTTATATAACATTAAATGTACAATTTAAGTAACTTTACTTCCACTAATACATCCTAAAATATGCTGACAGAGAAAGAATTCTTGTCCATAGTCAACGATTATCTTCCTTAATATAGATTATCGAATAAATTCATATCCTTTTTTAACAGAATTGTGTTTTAACCTACAGCTTTAGTATTGGTAATGTTTTAAATGTTAAGATGTATCTTATTGAAAATTCATAACGATGAGTTTTCTAACTTACTTCCGGCTATGGTTCAACTCGTAAATGCAGGAAGACCACACCACACAATATGAAAACCATATAGGACACGTTCATTGTGAAGGTTATCGATTAACTTATTTGTTATCATCTAGATTTGATATTCATTCTAGAAAGTTTACATTTAAACTTTGCTATAGCCTTACCGCTACACCAGTGTTCACGCTGTATAAATGTATTTATCTTATGTTCATATGTATAAATGTTACTATTTTGAAGTAATTGTAGTTATTTTACATATCATCTACATTTATTATTTTTCTATGAGTGTTTTGATATCTATTTATAGTTGTCTTCTATTAAATATTAGCTCATTTAAAGTGAGGATCATACTTTATATTTTAAACTCAAACACTGTGTATAATTTAAATATCCTACATTATGTTAAACAAATTTATACGTATTTGCTACATGACAACTCAAAAACCGAAAAATATTATTATGAAATTCATATTCTAAAGTTTCTGGAATATTTTATTACGCTTGGTGCTTTAATATCATTATACGACCTTCTCTTGACTCAAGGTATTCACCCTAATCCAGGTCCATTTAACCTTCAGAATAATGATAATTTGTCTATTTGTCAACCTAATATTAGAAGCGTGCGGCACAAATTAGATTTTTTAGAAAGTTTTCTATCTGATCTCACAGAAACACATCTAGATAATAGCGTCCATGACAGTGAAGTACAATTCGATGATGCCTATAGAATTTTTAGAAATGATCGGACTAATCATGGGGGTGGGGTTATTATTTATATACACAATGACATTTTATGCGAACGCTTATACTCTTTAGAGTTTCATTCTGATATCATTTGGTTAAAACTTACTATAAATTCTGATATTATGTTAATTTGCCTTACTTATAGATCAATTGAACCCCCTGTTAATGACTGGACCTTATTAGACGAATCAATTGAAAAAGCTTTCGATATATCTTTAAATATCATATTGTTAGGTGATCTTAATTCCAATTATTTTAACCCGCGTCAATATGTTCACACACTCTGTGCTATGCATAATCTTAATAATACTATTACAAAACCTACCAGGATATCTGAAATTTCAAGTACATTATTAGATCCTATAATTATCTCTAATGGTATTAATTATATTACGGCAGATACTCTGGAAGTTCCTATCAATATTTCGGATCACTTTGCTACTTTTATTCATCTAGATATTCATATCTATCATCATACAAGTTTTCAACGTAAAATATATTTATATAAACGCGCAAATTTTCGCCAGTTGAATCAGGATATATCTAATATTGATTGGGACAATGTATGGAATGTAGATGATACTATAGATAAAATAACCGACAAGTTTACATCAAAACTAGACGAATTGATAGAACAATATATCCCTTCAAAAATAATTACTGTAAGAAGTAAAGACAAACCTTGGTTTACTCCCGAGATTAAAAACATATACGTATAAGAGATAGGCTTAGGAAAAAAGCATTAAAATCTAAACGAACAGACCATCTATCTGCCTACAAAAAACATAGAAATAAAGTTAATAACATGAAACACTATGCCAAAAAAGAATATTACAGATCAATTAATGAAAATATAAAAAAAATTGAAGACAAACTCCCAGAGAGACTATTGGAATACCCTCAAAAGTTTTATCAAACAATCTCACCGAAGTAATATACCATCTCTTCAGTCTCCATCAAATGTTAGTATTACAGATTCTAAAGATAAAGCAGATATACTTAATACTTATTTTAGTTCTATTTCTACTATAAATGATATGGTACAACTTCCAGAATTTCCGCCTCGATGTAATAATACATGTCCGCCAATCAGTATAACCACAAACATAATAAAATCTCTTATTAAAAAATTGAACACTTCGTAAGCAAACGAACCTGGTAATATTAATAATCTATTTTTAAAATCAACTTGGCAAAGTATATGTCTCCCACTTAGTAAGATATTTAATTTGATAGTAATTAAGCGTGCGTTTCCGAGCAATTGGAAATTAGCTCAAGTAATTCCTCTGCACAAAAAAGGTAACCGAACAGAACTAAAAAATTATAGGCCAATTTCTCTGCTTAACAGTGTTTCAAAACTATTCGAACGAATTATCTATCAACATATTTTAGACTTTTTATTAAATAATAATTTAATATATAAATTTCAATCAGGATTTCTACCTGGCTTTTCCACATCACACCAACTTATTGAGATGTATAATCATATATGTACCGCGTTAGACAACAAACAAATTACAGCAATACTATTTTGTGATATTTCGAAAGCCTTTGACAAAGTCTCACAGAACGGTTTACTGCATAAAATGTCTAATTATGGAATAAAAGGTGAATTACTTGAGCTAGTTTCCAATTACATAACAAATAGAAAACAACAAGTCATTCTTGAAAACTGTCAATTGTGTATTAGATTTCCCAATGCCGGGGTCCCACAAGGTTCTGTACTTGGTCCGCTACTTTTTCTTATCTATATAAATGAGATATATGAAGGTCTAATAAGCACGTCTAGATTATTTGCAGGCGACACATCTCTTATTTCAACTGATATATCTATCAACAACATTGAAACAAGATCCAGATATCTTGTATACATGGTCAAAGAAATGGTTGATTAATTTTAATCCTGAAAAAACATCCTTACTTATATTTACAAACAAAAGCATCTACTACCCATTAAATATTAAATTTCATAAAACTTTTCTAGTTAATTCATATTCTCATAAACATTTAGGGGCAGCAAGAATTGTCACCGGATGCACAATTTACACACCGAGGTCAGCTTTATATTTCGAAACTGGGTGGCCCAAACTATCAGATCGCAGAAAAATCCGCAGACTGTGTTTACTCTGGAAAATAATAAATGGCCATTGTCCCTCATACTTATCGGAATTAGTTCCTCCTTTCAATAATATACCATATAATCTAAGAAAGCAAGATAATATACCGATTCCTTTTTGTAGACTAAGTCTTAAAAAACAATCCTAGTTTTAGGAAAAAAGGATTGTTTTTAAAGACTTAGTCTACAAATAAAAAGAATGCAAATTCATATCTCAATTTTAAAAAATATATTTCAATTAAATTTCCTACACCTCATTATAGAAACACTGGCATACGTAAAATAACAATTCTTCATAACCGACTCCGTCATTCATCTAGTAGCCTTAATAATGACCTTTTTCAATCTAACATTATTGACACTCCTCTATGTCCTTGTAAAGTGTCAGTGGAAAATATATACCATTACTTTTTTAAATGTCCTATTTATACCGCTCAAAGAGACTCTTCCCTCTGACGAATTATTAAATATCTTACTAAATGGGAGCCCTGTTTTACCCAACATTTTAAACAAGAAAATATTTCTTGCCGTTCAACGTTATATTTCCAGCACAAAACGTTTTAATAGTAAAATATAAACTTGGTGTTAATTCTTATTGATTAATGTACATCCTCACAACCACACACTCATATTTATCACTTTATTTAGATAAACACACATTTATGATTAGAGTTTATATTAGATGCTTAATTTAGTAAAATGATAATGATCTTATCCATATCAAAACAATAAATAATTGATAGATAATTATAAATATGTGTATTATTGTATATAGCTGTATTTAGTGTATGTTAAATGTTTGTTATGCCATCATATACTAAGCCAAATTAAAAACTTGACACTCAGGATTTTTTGGACTAGATTTTTAATATTTGGTTTAAGGCAACTATTTTAGTGTTATGTTGTGCACAGACGACCTTGAGATCAACAGAAAGTAAGAGTACGTGTCGCCGAAAGTCCTTGACATTGATAACGTTCGTGATGTCACAGTACCCCCCAAAATGAAATTCACAGACTTGGAGAACAATCGGAATAAAGTGTTTAGTAACGGTTGTGGCCTCCTCTAGCGTCTCGTACTGCCACACAACGTCTTCTCATGGATCTCAGAACATTAGTAACCACCACCCGAGGAAGACGTCGCCACTGCTCAGCATGTTGAAGGTCCTGCAACGTCAGTGGTGGATTCACTTGCTGACGAACACGTCGACCCAGTTCGTCCCAGATGTGTTCAATAGGATTAAGGTCGGGGCTTAAGCGACGGCCAATCCAGGACTTGGACACTGGCATTTCTTAAAAAATTCGGGGTAGCAATTGCTGTATGGGGTCGAGCATTGTCTTGTTGAAATGTTAGTCCAGGCCCATGTCTCTGAATAAACGGAAGAAGAACTGGTTGCAAAATCTGATCCCTGTACTGGACAGCATTTAAGTTCCCTTGGACAACAACAAGAGGAAAACGTCCATGTGCACAAAAAGAACCCCAAACCATGACGCTGCCGCCACCAAATTACTTGAGCGTAACGTTCACCTCGTCTGCGGTACACTCGGACCCTGCCAAGTCGGTTACGGCGATGAAGAGGTGTCAATATTGGTGCATTATAGGGCCCCGAGCTCGAAGACCAGCAGCCTGCAAGCGATTTTGAACAGTTTGTGCAGTTACCCTTCCACCAAATATCTCTCTACTTGTGGAGGTTGCAATGACAAATCTGTTTCTAAGATGACGTAATCGTATTGCTTGATCTTCCTGGAGTGACGTCACACGTGGCGCTCCCGCCCTTCGGCGGTCGGCAATAGTTCCAGTTTGAAGCACTCTTATTCTAAGATTAATTATTGTCTGGCGTGAACAATTAAAGGCTCTTGCAGCAGTGACCACAGTCTGACCAGCATAGAGCCTACCTATAGCACTTAGACGTTCTACATTTGAAAGGCGCGGCATTTTCTAACAAAGATGAAAATAACAATTTTAATTTGTTTTTCCAGTTCAAGTTACGTGTGCGAGTTCAGTTTAAGCAAACTTGCATCGATTGACCTCACGAGTTTGTGTTTGCACGAGTTTCAGGTTTTTCATCTTTATATGCTCAAAAGTCACGGGATCCACGTGACTTTACAATTTTATGAAAAATTAAAGGCTTTTTACTACTAACTATCGTTAGAAACACTTTAAAATTTATTTGACTTACCAGAAAATTTTTTTTGTTGAAATTCATCAGTTTCAAGTTTTTAATTTGGCTGAGTATATATACTTGTCCGGTCCTCCATCCTGCACCACTGACAAGGGGAAACCACGTTGGAAAATCCCAATGAACTTATTTTTTCCTGAAGACAATTTTACTTTAGCTAATATAATTGCTTTCTGTACAAAGGAATTATTTCTTTGTTTTTGAATATGTTTCATGTCTAATGATAGAATTTACCTACCAAAGTGATTTTTACTTTTCAAATAAATGGACATAACACCTTTCCTTATCGGAATTGTCTTATGCTCGCACAATTTTTGGTCCACTTTTGCGACTCTTTAACCCACCGCTATTCGTCTTGGATACCTCCTCTTTGTACAGCAAGTACCTCTTCCCAATACTATCCATATGCGGCCCGGTTGTCTGCGGATTATCAAATAGCCTTACTGATCTGTGTTCCTGTCCCCATCTGAAAAATGTAAACCTGAAAAATTTATCAAATTATTGTATTTGAAGTTAGTTCTACTTGGAGATAGGGGCGCCTTCTCAACGTCGTGGAAAGACCCCTGCGCGTGCGCTAGGATAATGAAAATATCACCTACTGTTGAAGCGGACGTTAATCACTAAAAACAACAACAACAGTTACTTACGATTATGTAAGATTTAGAAAGAGCCTGCCGTTCTTGCTGAAATGAAAGATGACGGATGTGAGAGGACGCTTGAAAATTCGGTCTGAGTAAATTTTCATTTTATGCTCGTATGAAGGAACTGTGTGTCCTAATCTGACGGATTCATACGACGTATGTTTCTGTGCTATACCTAGACTATTGTCAATGTGAATATGAACCTATGGTCCTTAAAATCTGTGAAACATTCATATGGACATGCGACCCTACTCCTTGTC
Source organism: Patella vulgata (assembly GCF_932274485.2). Taxonomy (NCBI): domain Eukaryota; kingdom Metazoa; phylum Mollusca; class Gastropoda; family Patellidae; genus Patella; species Patella vulgata. The sequence continues at coordinate 34,657,647 of NC_065882.2, forward strand.
ACGTACAACCGTGGATTCGAAACCACGCCAGTTGACTCAATGGCAGGCCTTATGATACAGAGCGCGCGTGCTAACCATTCGGCCATCCACCCCCCACCCCACCCCTTTAGCAGATCAGGGGGCTGCACAGGTAGCCGTCACCAGACACTTTAATGACCACCCATCGACCCTCAGGACAACACTTCCACTCCACTGTTGGAACACTCCAACGTCAGATCAGCCCTCTAACAGACTGCTCTTGGGTTACGCTGCCGTCGACTTTTTGCATCGTCATCGACTTGCCAGACAGCAATGGGCCGCAATTCAAGGTTATCTGCACAACACACCATGGCGAAATGTCATCTTCCGGATAAATCCCGATTCAACCTCAGTTTTCCTGATGGACGTCAACGCATCTACCGACGTCGATATGAACGCTTTGCTCGTAACAGCGTGCTCGAAAGGGATCGTTTCGAGGGAGGTGGCATCATGTTTTGGGTCGCTATCAACGTCAACTTCCGGTCCCGGTTGGTGGTGGTCCGAGGCAATCTCAACTCTCAACATTATGTTGACGCCATCCTTCGTTCGGGGGAGGTGGCGTCATGTTTTGGGCCGCTATCAACGTCAACTTCCGGTCCCAGTTGGTGGTGGTCCGAAGCAATCTCAACTCTTAACATTATGTTTGACGCTATCCTTCGTCCGGTGTTGTAAGAGCTCAGGGTGGACATACCCGATATAGACTTCAGCTGACCCCTGCTTTGTTTCATAGTTCTCTGACGTTTCGACTTTGTGCATTTGTAGTGAATTCTTTCATGCAATTATCCACAGATGCTTGTTATCTCGATTTTGTCAATTGTTATGTACATTTGGGTTGCAGTAAATAAACTTTGAATTTGGCATTGCGTTTTTAATGGCTTTGAGTACTAAGCAGTTGTAATTTTATTCTGAATAAAACTTGCCAAATGTTTTATTGTATATTTGTGATCACATCTCTAACTTTACATATAATTGATGGCAATGTGTTCTCCATGGATTTTCATGTAACTCATGCTGCACGTGCTGTTCACTGGGATTAGCCCTATAAAATGCACCCCAATACCGCGAATCACGACAGCTCAGATTAACCAGGCGCTTGGAAGACTCAACGCTGGCTATACTGCCCAAGCCGTCGCCAATCAGTTCCTGGTCAATGTTCGGACCATCTACGGTCTTCAGCAACGCTTTCGGGCCACCATCGCCGCGGATGATCGCCCCCGAACTGGTAGACCAAGGGTTACCACAAGGCGACAAGACCGCCATGTTGTGCAACAGCACGTGCAGAATCCCTTCACACAGGCATCTGAGACATTGGGAACACACGGAAGACCCAACAGTACCGATAGAATGCGCCGACGTCTCACCAGAGAGAACATCCTCACCCCTCGCCATGTACGTGAACGTCTACAGTTTGTCTAACAACACCAGAACTGGCGACACAGGTAAGGGAAAACTGATAAGGGTAATTAAAATGGATATGTTTAGTATTCGAAATGAAATGAACTGGGTTAAGGGAGACAGCGGCACTACGGCTCACAGTTATACCAAATTCTAACTTTACGTGCACCCCAATGTGTACACGGTACTTAGGTTTATTATCCAATCCAAACGACTCAACCTTGTTCCATCCATCCTGCATCACCGTGGCTCCCTTTTAGTAATCGAAATATGAATTTCTGTTGCTAATATCAAAGTCCCAATTAATTTTATGCCACCTCTTTTCTATTAAAATCCAAAATTATCATTAATTGTCTATTGTGCATAAACTTGCTATATCTGTATTATTAATTTACTTATATCCGCTTTTAATACCACACTTTCCTAAATTGTAGTGGGATATTGGTTTTCTTCGTATATGGGCGATTTTATTAATTACTAGCAGGATACCCGGCTTCGCTCGGGGGTCATAACTCCGAAACAGGAAGTGGTAGACTAACGCCACCTGGCCTATGTTACCCGCCGGTCCGAGCTACCCCTATACCCCAAATTTCAGATTCGGGGCAGACCTAGTGTAGCCGCCAACCCCGAACAGACCGGCTTCGCTCGGGGGTCATAACTCCGAAACCGGAAGTGGTAGACTAACGCCACCTGGCCTATGTTACTCCCCGGTCCGAGCTACCCCTATACCCCAAATTTCAGACTCGGGGCAGACCTATTGTAGCCGCCAACCCCGAACAGACAGACAGACAGACAGACCGACAGACAAACGACAGTCACAAATATACTCAGCCAAATTAAAAACTTGACACTGATGAATTTCAACAATTTTTTTTTCTGGTAAGTCAAATAAATTTTAAAGTCTTTCTAAGAAGCCTTTGTTAAGGTTTACTCGCGTCACTCGAGTCGACTCCATTGCCGAGTTTACCCGGGTGAAACATCCCGAACGGTCCGAGTAGTCACATGACATCAAAACAGTTACGACGTCAGTATGTGATCGAGAGACAGGCTTTTTTGCGTATAGGACGCCATTTTGTCACGTGACAAACCCTTTTACTCTCCGCTTAACGGGAAGTAAACGGGTTAGTCACGTGATGCGACTCGAGTCAGTCATGTGACCAACTCGATTCAAAACGCGAACGGTCTGGTGTCGACTCGAGTGACTCGGGTGAACAACGAAAACCTTACCTTTAATTTCATAAAATTGTAAAGTCACGTGGATCACGTGACTTTTGAGCATATAAAGATGAAAAACCTGAAAAACACGTGCAAACACAAACTCGTGAGGTCAATCGATGCAAGTTTGCTTAAACTGAACACGCACACGTAACTAGAACTGGAAAAACAAATTAAAATTGTTATTTTCATCTTTGCTAGAAAATACCGCGCCTTTCAAATGTAGAACATCTACGTGCTATAGGTAGGCTCTATGCTGGTCAGTCTGTGGTCACTGTTGCAAGAGCCTTTAATTGTTCACGCCAGACAATAATTAATCTTAGAATGAGAGTGCTTCAAACTGGAACTATTGCCGACCGCCCAAGGGCGGGAGCGCCACGTGTGACGTCACTCCAGGAAGATCAAGCAATACGATTACGTCATCTTAGAAACAGATTTGTCACTGCAACCTCCACAAGTAGAGAGATGTTTGGTGGAAGGGTAACTGCAAAAAATGTTCGAAATCGCTTGCAGGCTGCTGGTCTTCGAGCTTGGAGGCCCTATAATGGACCAATATCGACACCTCTTCATCGCCGTAACCGACTTGTGTGGGCCACAAGACACATAAGATTTACTCAAAGACATTGGAATTCGGTTGTCTTTAGTGACGAATCTCGATTCACTTTGAGATTTGCCGATGGCAGGGTCCGAGTGTACCGCAGACGAGGTGAACGTTGCGCTCAAGTATGCGTCAGAGAAGTTGGCCGATTTGGTGGCGGCAGCGTCATGGTTTGGGGTTCTTTTTGTGCACATGTACGTTCTCCTCTTGTTGTTGTCCAAGGGAACTTAAATGCTGTCCAGTACAGGGATCAGATTTTGCAACCTGTTCTTCTTCCGTTTATGCAGAGACATGGGCCTGGACTAACGTTTCAACAAGACAATGCTCGACCCCATACAGCAATTGCTACCCAGAATTTTTTAAGAAATGCCGGTGTCCAAGTCCTGGATTGACCATCGCTTAGCCCCGACCTTAATCCTATTGAACACATCTGGGACGAACTGGGTCGACGTGTTCGTCAGCAAGTGAATCTACCACTAACGTTGCAGGACCTTCAACATGCTCTTGCTGAGCAGTGGCGGGTAGTGTTTACTAATGTTCTGAGATCCATGAGAAGACGTTGTGAGGCAGTACGAGACGCTAGAGGAGGCCACAACCGTTACTAAACACTTTATTCCGATTGTTCTCCAAGTCTGTTAATTTCATTTTGGGGGATACTGTGACATCACGAACGTCAAGGACTTTCGGCGAGAGGTATTCTTGCTTTCTGTTGATGTCAAGGTCGTCTGTGTGCAACATAACACTAAAATAGTTGCCTTAAACCAAATATTAAAAATCTAGTCCCAAAAATCCCGAGGACACCCTGAAAAAAAAATCATAAAGATTATGTTAAATCAAAAGAAACGTTTGACTTTCCTACTTTGTATACTATTACGATGCTTTAATATTTCTATTGGTTCTTTCATGTATCCAGTACCAGGCTTGAAATTTATACACAGTTTTTAAGGTCATGAGACACAAAAGCCTATTGATTTTCAACAATTTCCGATCACTTTGAAAAATCTTATGGACGCTCCATAGGCTAAAGGTTATATCCGATTGACTTTAAATTTATACACAGTATTTAAGGCCACGAGACGGAGGATCATGTTGATTTCTGATCTTTACTATTAGAGTTATTGCCCTTGATCACTTTGAAAGCTAAAGTTTATATCCGATTGATTATAGATTTATACACAGTGTTTAGGGTCATGAGATGAGGAATCCTATTGATTTTCAACGATTTCCGATAATTACTGCCAGAATTATGGCCCTTGATCACTTTGAAAAATCTTGTGGACGCTCTAAAGGCTAAAATTGGTATCCGATTGACTTTAGATTTATACGCAATGTTTAAGGTAAAGAGATGAGGAAGCCTTTTGATTGCTCTAGAGACTAAAGTTAATATCTGATTGACTTTAATTTTATACACAGTGTTTAAGGTTATTGATTTACAGCGATAACCGATAATTTGTTTGATCACTTTAAAAAATCTTGTGACGTTGGTATCCGATTGACTTTAGATTTATATACACTGTTTAGGGTCATGAGATGGGGAAGCCTATTGATTTCCAACGATTTCCGATAATTACTGCCAGAGGTATGGCCCTTGATAACTTGAAAAATCTTGTGGATGCTTTAAAGTTAATATCCCATTGACTTGAAGTTTATACACAGTGTTTAGCTTCATGAGAGGAGGGGCCTATTGATTGTCAATGCTTTCCGATAATTACTTCCAGAATTATGGCCCTTGATACTAAATGTTTTGTATAGTAAACGTTCGTAGAGGGCAGAACTAGAAACCAAACAAATTCTACTGATTTCTGATAATTACTTAATGTTTTCCAGGGTTAATGGGTTGTTACTCGTACTCAGATTTTAGAGTCGTAAATGTTTTCATTACTGACCAAAGAAAAAAAGTATGTGGAAACCCTTGTTGACTGACCGGACGACTTAGCTGCTGTGGGTTCCCTTTTGTGCTAAGAAGTTGATTTGCTCCGTTCTTTGCAATTCCTTTTGTTAAAAGGTTCTTTGACACTTCTAAAAAGTATTTATATTTTGTAGTTTATTCATTTTGACTAAATTCGCATAATTATTTATGTTTTATATTATAGCGAATATTGAATATTTCAAAAATCTTTTTTAACAGAATTTACAGCCCAAATGTTGTGGGGTAGCATACAACTATACCAACTATGAATTATATTTTATTATTAAATTGTTAAATTTGCTAATTTCTACCATTTCAAACAATAATCATCATTATAGACCTAGCAAGTCAATAATAATTGCATATATATATTTTTTGTATTTGTATTTTGTAACACGATCAATAATATAAGGAGATGGGTTGATTAAAAGCTTTTAGCTTGTCCTTTAATCTTTACATATATGACAATATAATAACAAAGAGAGAGAGAGAAATGGGGTTTAACGTCCACTCGACACAAACTAGGTCATTTCGGGACTAACATATGGGTTAATTTTATTTCAATAATTCGCTTGCGCGTAAGGGTCTTTAGCAGTGGGAGGAAACCGGAGGACCCGGAGAAAACCCACGAGGTTGGTCAGGCGACCCTACTCCTTGTCACGTACAACCGGAGATTCGAAACCACGCCAGTTGACTCAATGACAGGCTTTATTATACAGCAAGCACGTGCTAACCATTCGGCCATCCACACCCCCCCCCCCCAATATAATAACATGTTCTTAAAATGAAACTTATCTAAATACAACATTAGTTAAATTTAAAGATTTAGATGTCTTGAAATATGTAGGCATACATAAAGATGGCCGCTGGGTGGCGGTTTATATATAAAATAGGTCATAGGGTTTGTTCGTTTGTTTATATCCGAATTTAAAAGTTTTACGCTTGTCTTTTTATAGAAGTTGTAAAACCAGACAAAATAAAAAGTTTTCAATTTTATTGGAGATATGGTCTCCTATAATAATATGGGTGAATTGGAATTTGCTATCAAATTCAATCCAAAATACATTTATTTACATTAACAAGGCTATCACTTTGTGTAAAGAATCGAAATCGAGTTTGACCCAGTTAGGCCTACTTCACGATCCATCGAGTCGACATATCGTCCCCGATAAAAGACATTTGAAAATTAAAATTTTTCTATTTGATTATTCTTATAATATTAAGTAGTTATACAGTTCTAATATAAAATCTAGTAGAGCGCACAGAAACAGATTACATGATAGATTCCATTATCAGAAATACGTATAGGCGGCTTCTGTGTTGGGAAATAATAAAAGCAAATGGAATTGTGGTATAGCAAAGATGGCAGCAAAATGGCGAGAATTGGATAATTGTCGGATATTTGGGACAACATACTATTTATTTCACATAAAAACGAAATGGTGCCCTGATTTAAAGTTAGTAGAAGCATATATGAAAGTAAGTGCCTTTTTACATACGAACATCCGTCTACATATAATTTGTAGATCTACAAATTCAGCGAATACATGGCCGGTTACAATTTTACACAAAATGACAAAAACCGTAAAACGGTCAAAACAAGTCACAAGATTAGATGGCCTGTTATTTTCTGAATGTAAAACTTTGTATCTGCACGATTTTTACACAATCAAAACTACTTTAATTGAAAATAATCCGGTTTCAAAATCACGGTAGCTGGTAACAAAAAATTCGGGAACCAAACATTTTTCACTTCAGTTATCATTCCACGAACGTGCAATCAATGAATACAATTGTCGTCTATATACATGTACAGCCTATTTCAATTTTTAAAAAATCCTGCTTAAGCATTTCTATATAAATATAGACCTATAATATACAATGTATAGCCATAACAACTGCCTTTACATACATGATGGCCCCGCACTCCGCTGATGTGCAGAGCACAGTTTTTTCTTCTGGTTCTACATTCAAAGCACTTACACCATTTATGGCCTCACCACAGTCTAATCTTATAAACCTAAATGAGCAGACGTATTGTCTGAGAGCTTGACTTGGCCGATAATTCTCAACTTGACAGTGTTTCATTGCTTTTCGTCCTAGTCAAAAGTTCTATTCACATCTGAATAATTCTCATGTATACTATGAATATGTTCTTTATTCTAATATTTCTATCTCTCTGCAAAATCCTTTTTTTTACAGATCCTATATATAAGCACCATTGATGGCAGTAATGTGAAAGAAGTTACAACAAGATTTATGAAGACTTTGTTTACGGACATGGTAGCCAGGTGACACCAGCTTACTCCTTGTCATGTACAAAAGTGGGATCGAAGCCATGCCATTGGACTCAATGACGGTGGATGTTATGATCAAAAGTGCTTTCATCCACCCTACCCTGAAGATGGCAAAGGAATAAAGACTGTTTTCATATACTTTTAGTCAAATGAAGATATGCTATTTGTAATCTACATGGGTGTGGTGTTACTATGTAAAATTGCAATTAAATGACTTTAGGCCCCCCAACCCATTACAAAACCAACCCATTACAAAACCTGCTGACACTTAAATTGTTTTGTTCATCGAGATACTGTTCAGAATGCCCTAAGCCTACCCAATTCTTGAAAATGCCTTTGTTGTTATACATGTATATCAATATTCATGTCATTGTTCTTTGAATCTGCATTTACCGATCTGAATAGGCTGGTACAGTGAACGTTTATTAAAAACTGCCACACTTTTGACGCAAGATTGCTAAATGACATGAAATTCGAGACTACAGGTTTCGTGTAGATTTACCACTGCACATTCCGAAAAGCTATAATCCTCACAACTTTCGTTCTAATAATTAACGGTATGCAATTAGACAAAAACATGCGAACGTATATTTCAAACAGGTGGATAGGATCTGCTCGATTGGTATTTTAAAAAAGTTAAGTATATTTATTACAGACCTATTTCGTGCAATATTAAGATATGATTTTTTAAGTTTTCATTATGAGTTCTTTCCCTTGAACAAAATGGTCTCCCAACGACAGTTTTCTTAAAAATAATGGAACAATTAAAAAGTTCATTTGCCCCCGAAGAGAATATTTAAATCATAATCTAGCCTACCGACCCTACCCTATTTTCCCACAATAACAGAACCCCTTTTTTGGCCTTATCATAAACAAAAAGATATAAATTAAGATATAAATTTATTGAATCGGTTGATTATTCATTAAAGATACATTATGGGAGATTAGAAAAAGAGCTGACAGTTCTCGCTATAATAGTTAAAAACTAAATAATGTAAAGGTAATTTGTTGAAAATTTCAGTCAAATTAATCCACTATAAACTGAGATATTCGCTTTGGAAATTTCCGCCTAGCCTCGTTCATCACTACTAAGTAGTACGTTCAAAAGCATAGTCTCGATTATCCATTGTTTTGATTTAATTATCAATGAGTGTTAAGCAGCATATAGGATTCTAATCCAGTCGATATCGAAGGCTGGCCTTGACATCGAGAGTTGATTATGGTCTGGATAAGATAATTAATGTCTACTTAATGATTTAGATAAGATTTCAGACATAAAGAAAGACCTTCAATAGGCATATTTCGCTCTTGCATAATGCAAGTTTAAAAACCCAACTGCAACTGGTTAACCAATTTATTCACATTTGATAAAAAATTTCTATCAAAATATTTGTTGGACCACAGGAAGACTTGTTGATACATGTTTAAATTAATAGTATTATAGCTTTTAAGTTCCATGCTTGGCAGCGAGTGCTAATAACGTTTACAAAACTTTGAGCGGGAAATTTAAAGGCATTAACTTCCTGTGATATAATAACAAATGACAAGTGCTAAATGAAGTATTCATGTGGTCTTTGGTGAAAGAAAACAGAGTTGTGGCTAGTGAAATGAAATGAAACGAAACGAAACGAAATGGGGTTTAACGTCACTGTTTTGCTCTGAACTGGGCTAATGAAGATGGGCATACGCCATACAGTGTGCTATGAGGGAAATGTGTTGCAGAATTGGTTAAACACATTTCAAATATAATTGTTAACACCGATATTTGCAATGGTTGATCCATGACAAAAGATTTGAAATATTTTGAAGAGACACAAAAGGTTACCGTTCAACTCATTGATACACCAGTTTAAGCTGAAAGGTTGTTATATGATACTGTGAGAGGATATATGTCGGAAACAAGCTATTCATAAAAGGAATTGACTGTCACAAGATCGGCCAAAAAATATTTTAGGCCTACTGTTGATTCAGTATTGCCTTGGCCTATGTGAAATAAAATGAAATGAAATGGGGTTTAACGGCCTACTGTTCTGCTCCTAACCTGAGCTAATGAAGACCGGCATACGCCATACAGTGTGCTATGAGGAAAATTTTGCCCGGACAGCGGTGCTACGGCCTACTCTAATATCAAATTCGAACTTCAAGGGATCTTTTACGTGCATGCCAATGTGTACATGGGACCTCGTTTTTTGTCCCATTTGAATGACTAGACAGATGTCTTGTCAGGCCCTCCATCCCCAGGCAGTTTGAATTCGATATAAGAGTAGGCCTTAGCTCCGCTGCCTGGATAAAATTCCCTGATAGCACACTGTATAGCATATGTCCATGTCATTAGCCCCGTCGGAATAGGACATTTAACCCCATTTCATTGCCAAAGTTAACTCCTATTCCATCAATACCTTGAGCAAACGAGATAGAGGCTATAGGTTTTGGCCAAATTTGGTCAATATCCCAGTTTTCCTTTCTGATATGCATATCAACACTTTCATAGCGCTAATGTAGACCTTTTTCTTGAACATTTTCCCTTGTCAGTGATGCCGGACAGAGGACCTGAAAATTATCGTTAAAAAGATGAGCAAAATGATGGTAAACTGACTGACCATTTTTACGTAAATTCTACGTAAAATTAACATCATTTTGTTATGTGGGTTATGATCCAGAAAAAGTAAAATTATACATTAAAATATTTTCCACTAATTTTGAAAAGTAAATAAACACTGAAAATCACAAATTTGGACTAAAATCAAAAATTCCCCTCACAGATTTGGACTAAAATCAGAAATTCCCCTCATAAATTTGTTAAATATTTTTTAAATTTTACCATTTAACTTTTTTTATTATCAAATTGTCATCTATCACATTTTCTGATAATTTGGAGGTCATATCATCACATTTACGCCTCTCATCTACTGTCCCGTTGTTTACATACAGGAGGTAGACCACCATTAATTTCCCCATTGACTTCAATGTTAATTCTGGCCTCTTTGCCCACCTCCAAATTTTCCCCAAATTTTCCTTTTGCTGAATGATTTTCACAACAGACAGGGAACAAATGGTCATGTCTTTGCACTAAAGTTTTGAGATACACAAACTTGAAGAAGCATACAAAAAACATGTAACTAGTTGCCGTCCATATCACCGTAACCAACCGTATAAATAATATTCAAGAATATGCCATGTTGGTTTTTGACGTATACTACTCAAAAGAAGTTAAGGGTCAAACCCTTTTTGTCCCCCGCCTTTCGAAGAAAGCAGGGGACTATTAAAATGGGTTCGTCCGTCTGTCTGTCCGTCTGTCCGTCTGTCTGTCCGTCACACTTTTTGGGACACAATAACTCTCTTCCTAATTGAGCTAGAATGTTCAAACTTGGTGTATGTGTTTATTAGGTCAATGCCTTGATGGAGTTCGAAGATGAGCATTTTCCGCTTAGGGTAAGCAGAGATAAGCAATTTGATTGGTTGATGCTTTGGGACACGATAACTTTAGTTCTAATTAAGTGAGATTGATGAAACTTGGTGTATAGATTTATTATATGAATACCTTAACTAAGTTCGATAATGAACATTTTTTGCTGAGGGTAAGCAGAGTGATAAGCAATTTGATTGGTAGAAACTTTGGAACACAATAACTCTCCTTCTAATTGAGGTAGAATGTTCAAACTTGGCATAGGTGTCTATTAGGTGAATGTTTAAACTTGATGTATATGTAGATGTTCATTAGGTGAATGTCTTGACTGAGTTCAATAATTAACATTTCGAGCTGAAGCTAAGCAGAGCTAATCGATTTCATTTGTCGATGGTTTGGGACAAGATAATCTTGATTCTATCTGATAGAGAGTGATGAAACTTAGTGAAAAAAATAAATGTGCGATTAATTAATATGTGTCATCTATTTATTTTGCAATTTCGGCGGGAGACATCAGCCTCACTGTTGGCTTGTTTCTACCTGGTAATTGTCTATGCACATATCAGTTATATATATAAAATTATTGGCGGAAATCGTGTCAAAATTGGTTCACGATATCCTGACGACAAAACCTGTGCACAAGGCATATGTCATTTTCAAACAAAACGATTTTGACAGTCTCCTTAGAAACCATAAACTGAAGCTCAAAACAAGGCTCCACAAAACTGTTTGCATCGCCCAAACGCAGTAGGGTACGACTTTTTTGAGTTGATTATGTCCTTGCACGTGCACTATGCATTTTCCATGAACAGTTTTGGCATAAAAAAAAAACCTTCCATGACCGTGCTGCTTACAAAGAGGAATGTGGCACAGAGAATCGGTTGTAGCCAGAGTGTGATTGAGAGACTATGGCAGCGTTTCCAGGCAACCAATTCAATTCAGAATCGCCCACGGTCTGGTAGGCCAAGATCAACGTCAAGACCGACATGTCATTCAAATGGCCTTACGTCAGCGCGTTGTTACAGCGAGATGTCTGAGAGATGAACTGCGAAATGCAAGGGGTGTTCAGGTATCGGACCAGACCATAAGCGGTTCGACCACCTCTTCTTCAACGTCATAGGGCAGCACGTCATGACTGGTGCACACGTCATAGAGACTGGAGACGGCGACAACGGGGGCGGGTACTCTTCACTGATGAGTCCCGATTTGCATTACAGTTCAATGATGGCAGACTTCGCGTCTATAGGCGGCAAGGAGAAAGATTTGCTGATGTTAACGTCAGACAACGCCATCGCTTTGGAGGTGGTACGGTAATGATGTGGGCTGGAATTTCGGTACATCGTCGTCCAAGGAAATTTGACGTGTATCAGGTACAGAGACGAAATTTTACAGCCTTTTGTCATCGTCAAATTGGGGCAGGTTCTGTTCTTGAAGATTATAATGCTAGACCGCATAGAGCACGAGTTGTTAATGATTTTCTCACCCAAAATGGTATTGAACGAATGGATTGGCCTTGCATACTCTCCTGACTTGGCACCAATTGAGCATGCATTGGATGAGTTGGGCAGACGTTTAAGAGACAATCATAGGCAACCTGATAATCTTCAAGAATTGGTGCAATTCCTTCAGGCAGAGTGGCAGGCCATTCCCCAGATGTTTTTTTGACGTCTGATCGACAGCATGCCTCGTCGTTGTGTCGACTGCTTACGAGGACGTGGTGGTTTCACTCGTTATTAACAAAGTTATCGAATTTGAGATAGTTTTGTTGGACCTCATTATGCTCAAAATGGCGAATTTTCATCAGATCCTCAGAATAGTTGTGTATAAAAAGTGCATATGCATAACAGACTCAGCATTGAGACATATTGAACTCATTCTGACCAAAAGTGTGCTTAAAAGTTTTGATTTACATGTTGTTCCCTGTGTCTAATAAAATGTCAAACAAAAATAATTGGTTGACACTTAACTTCTTTTGAGTAGTATACTATTCGAATTTCGGAAATCCGAACTAGCAGATTTAAAGTAAATGTTTTAAAGTACTCAAAGAAAAAAGAATTAGTAAAAAAGTTACAGCTATGTAGGTCAACTGTTTTTGTCAGTAAAATTCGGTGATTTGAAAATATATTCATTCCAAAGTCACCACCAAAATACCAAATACCAAAAATTCGACCATGAGCCAGGCTATCCCGAAATGTATACTGAGCGCCATGGAAAAGGCATCACTTAGTTTTTCGTATAACAAAATGATCCTGTAAACATATCTTTGGTCAGAGGGGTCAAAACCAAAAGTACGACACAGATGTCAGTAACGCGTATGTCGTGCACGGAGTCCTACTTCCTGGTCCTTGTCTTCCGACGACTCCTGCACCTGTTCGAGTCGCTGGGCGGAATCTGTCACGCAGATGAGTGACCCGGATGTAGCGGTCTTGAACCTAGGTTTTAACGCGTTGTGGACCAGGAGGTTGACGGTCACGTGTTGATCCAGTAACTCGAACACGTTCCACCAACCTTACAATAGTGGACTGATGACAATTGAAGTGTCTGACAATAGCACGTGTAGACATGCCAGCCCTGGACATTCCTATGGCTTCATTCCGTTGATTTTCAGTAAGTCTCTGCATCTCTAGCTCGATTCCTTCATACGTCCAACAACAAATTTCGACAAATTGACGTTTCACAGTTCATGTACTGCACATTAAGTTGAAAACATGCTTTTATAGGGCTCACATACAATGCTGCACGTGAATATTGGGTTTTTCATGTGCATCTCGTGCAATTTTTTTTTGCACACGAGCCGATATTTTTTGCGTTTGGGAGCATTGTGTGAAACAATAGTTCATAGTATTGCATAATATTATGCATACAAACCACCTAGTAATAAAATATTTGGGAAAAAAAGTGATGCGTTTTCCATGGCGCTCAGTATATTAATTTCAGAAATAGGAGACAAATTCAACAAACTACGCACTATTATGTTTATTTGCAAGCCCGTTAATTTAGATTTTTCACTGTTTTTCAGATTCAATTCAATATTGTGATCATCAGTTGACCTAAATAAAAAATCTGCTCTGAACGTTTTTTTAGGCATTCTTTCAAGGATTCAGAAAATATAACTCCCATGTCTGTAAGTAAAATATCGCAAAAGCCTTAGGGATTTTTCAAGTTTCAAGATGTTGTCACTTCCGGTTCGATCGACAAACTTCATAATATAGCAAAAAAAAAACCCAAAACAACGTAAGTACGATTTCAAAAATCAGAGAGGCACTTTAATCAAATCATTCCAGAAAACGACTTACTAAATGGATCAACGCAATTTTTTGTGTACAGTGTGATTAATTCATCACAATTCCAAGACATTACGAGAAGGTTTAGAGTCAGTACACAGCCTATACATTAGCATCTGTTGTGTCCACCGCGAGTGTCAATAACAGCTGCGCAGCGTCTTTACATGGAGTGGACCAGACGATTCATGAACGCCATTGGCACTTGGAACCAAACTCTCAGTAAAGCCTGGCGCAATCCATCGGCTGTGTTTGGTCTCGGTAGAATGTCCCGAGTAAATCTGGCGGTGTGGGTACGGGCGTTATCATGCTGGAAAACTTTGTTTCGATGACGTGCGAAATGTGGTATGACGTGGGGTCTGAGAGCGTGATCGATTGCGGAATAGGTCGATTTAATACAAATTTTTGCGTACAAAGCTAATTTTCGCTACATATTATGTTCACGTTGCTAAGGCAAACTTTAAAAGTGCCCATCAGAATAAAAAAATCCCCTGGCTTCTGGCATCAGAAAGAACCCCTAGTGACCCGAGTACGTAGATTTATATCAAATATGATGGACAACTTTGATTCCTTTCATAGCTGATAGAGTATGATCCCAAAGTAAATAAAATACAACTTCAGAACAAATAATCCCCTGTGTTCCTACTCCAGAAATGGTTCCAAGCTGAACACATCACAAAATCCCGGTAGAACTAGTAGAAGACTGATTTGTTTCAAGTATAGCCCACTCAACCTCCAAGCCTGAGGTTGTTGTCGTTGTTGTCGCACATTCATCCAAGAGATGCTCAATTGGGTTTAAATCCGGGGATCTGGAAGGCCATGGTGGCATAACATTGATGTGGTTGTTTGCTAGGAAGGATGTGGTGATCCGTGCTGGATGGGGACGGGCATTGTCCTGCCGGAAAACAGCGTTGACGTTGGTCATGAAGGGAAGGACATTCGGAAGCAAGATCTCATCGACATAGCGCTGTGCTGTCAAGTTTCCCCTGATGTGCACCAAGTCTGTCTGCCCACATGGCTACCTACATCATGACACTGCCGCCACCAAAACCTTCGACTTCCTGTATGCAATTTGCAGCGAAGTGTTCACTTCTTCGGCGGTAGTCACGGGCCTTGGAGCATGAATACAATTACGCCTCTAACAGGACGTCTTGATCGCAACCCTGCCTCTCGTAGACGGTTCCGTACAGTCTAGTGCGACATCCTGCGCAGTCCCGGTATTGAGGAAGCAGTGGAGACAGCGATCCTGGGCAAGAGTTGATCCTTGCTGCTGGTAGTGGTTCCATAGCCTGGATATGGTGCTAGGGGACACGTTAAAAAAAAACTCGCAACTTCTGATCGGGTCTCGCCAACTTGCAACCGTCCGATGGCGTTGTTAACTGTGCTGAGAGTTTAAACCGAATTGCGCCTTTTTGTAACTGCATACCATGCCGTGGCGTAAGTATAGAAATAGGCCGTACATTCCCTTGTTTTTATTCATTCTATACTTAATAAAAACATGGTAATGCACGGATTTTTCTACAGTCAATTCTTTTTATAAATTGTCAAATATCCTCTCACAGTCTCATATAACAACTTTTGGTCTTGGAAGGAATTATCAGTTAGCAGAAATTCGCCCGTGTATCTGTTATCGCTCGTGTTTACCTTTTGCTATCAGCTGAAAAAGTAATCCAAGTTTTCCGTCATATTTGAAATAAACATGTCTATCGGGGTCACTAGGGGGCATACTGAAGTGCAGAAATCATGCGAAAGAAGAATTTTGTACGCCATACATGAAACAAATCAGTCTTCTACTAGCTCTACCGAGATTGTGTGATGTGTTCAGGTTTAAGTAAATGTACGTACTCGGGTCACTAGGGGGCGTCCTGAAGCCAGAGCCAGGGAATTTTTTGTTCTGAAGGGCACTTTTAAAGTTTGTCTTAGCAACGTGAACATGTGTAGCAACTTTGTCCGCAAAAATTTGCCAATTTTGTCCGCGAGTTTAGGAACAACGGTCAGCTAGCTCCCCTACTAATACTTTAGACTTGATATTGTCACGTTGCGGTGAACTGGATATCCCAAGCTTATGGATAAATGACCCATTTCTCAGTGATCACTATCATTTTATGGTTCCATATGATCCAGCTGAGGCAACGGCTCATTCTATCATAAAATACAGAAAGATCAAATACACCAAGTTCGCAGCTGATATAAAAGAATCATGTTTGTTTACATCTTCACTTTCAACTTCTGGTCTAAATGAACTGATCCATATATATAACAGCGAAACATCCACGATATTGGATCAACACGCATCCATGATCACGAGGAACATGATGATTAAGCCACGGAATTTTTGGTTTAATGATAAAATCAGGGATGCCAGAAAAATAAGACGGAAAGAACATGGCGACGGTACAAATTAAGAACCCACAACAAAAAAGCTCAATCTGGAAATGATCAAAAGAAAATGTTTCAAGTCATAAATCATTTATTAGATAGAAATAAGTTCTTGAGCTCACTTCCAGAGTACAGTTCTACACAGGAACTTGCAAATAAATTTGTTTCTTATTTTCATGATAAAATAGTTAAAATACGATCTGATATATAACAAAAAAAAATCAAATGCTCAACAGAAACAAATCAACAGCATTGTGGTCATCATTTACCAATCTGGACGGAGGGCCTGACAAGGACAGCTGTCTAGTCGTTTGGATGGGACGAAAAACCGGCGTCCTGTGTGCACATTGGCATGCACGTAAAAGATCCCTTGACAATTGGAATTCGATATAAGAGTAGGCCGTAGTGCTGCTGTCCGGGCAAAATTTCCTTCATAGCACATTGTATGGCGTATGCCTGTCTTCATTAGCCCAATTCGGAGCAGAACAGTAGGACGTTAAACTCCATTTCATTTCATTTGTAATAATATGAATTCTCCTCTTAGTAAACAATAGGCTACAAACATACAGGCTTATTTTATTCAGTTAGTTTGTATGCGCCTGCGTTTTTTATCTTGTGGCACATTTTATATGTGAATAGGGGACATGTCAAATGTATCGAAATGAACCATATATATGTATATATATATATGACGTCAATGAAGCAGACGACAAATTTAAGACGTAATTCGCATACCAAAGTTGTTTTTATAACGTTAAAGAGCATCGTAGTCTCAGTTTATGGTAAACTTTACCAGTCACAATGTGCTTAGACTTGACTTGTGCTTTCGTAAGAATGGTCCTGAGAATTTTCTAGGGACGGTATTTTTATAAGTTTCTTACGTAAGAAAAAGTGAAGCATACCTTTGTGCTTACTGGTCTACACAACCAGTTTTCTTTCCATGACTAGTGCTCTTTTTCGCAACTAACTTAACAGTTAATTCCCGATGCTGCTATGAGATCGCTTCATAAATTTTATGACATATTCCGAGGAGGAGAAAGAGTACATTTTGGAGGGTATATTTAAGTTTGGCATCTTCCATTAAAGATGGGTTCCCAGAAAAGTATTTATCGGGTGGTTATTTCCATTAAAAGTATGGTTATTTTGGTATATATGGAAAGTAGAGATATTCAATATTACTAGAAAAATACTGGATTCCCCGAAAAAACACTCATGGAGCGTATACAGCCCGACGATTAGGAATTTCTGCACGCGTGATGTCAAAGGTCACACGCGAACATTGAGCGCTTGATGTACAAGTTGATAAACTTTATAAAGAGTTAGACGTACAACACTTTCTGAGAAAAAAATGACGGAAAAAGATAATCCGAGAATTTAATTAGGATTCGATATTTGTAATAAATAGGGAATCACGTGGCAAAGTGGGTAAGACGCTGGCTCGCTAGCTTGGGCGACCTTCGGATGTAGACTATGGTCCCGACTATAGTCTGAACCAGCACCCAAACGCAAATAGCCCTAGCCATTGACTATTCAATTTGGTGGCGACCATGTCAGTTGTTCCGCCTGCTATATTTTCTCCTATTTACTCATGTATTTTTACAAACTGATTAATTTTCCATACTGTGATGTGAAAGGAAGCTTAAAATAGGTTACAAATAGGATTAGTCAATATCAGAATATTTTTCATTGGATTTATGTCACCCAACCAAGATAATTTCACACTTACAGTTTTTTGTCGTGTGCCTAATATATTCGAATAAGAAGATCCTAATCTGTCAAATTCATCAAAAAAAGACGAAAAAAAAATCATATTTAACATCTTACTACAATCCCCATTCACTAACTTTCAGGTGTTAACATGGGCCCTATAATACCGACCAAGGTGTAAATAACGCAACAGCAATCGGCAATTTTATTATATTTTTCAGAAAATCTTCTCAAGTGTCAGATTTGTCAGCCATCTTTGAACTATCCCGACCGTGCATTATCGCATGGTACGGCTGGTCACGACCACCGGTTGAACTAAATGCCATTCGCATGCAGATGGTTCGACTATAGTACGGAAATCCGTGCAACCGAAGGTCGCCCTGGAGGTCGGGTGTTCGATCCCTGCATTGGCCGAGAAAGTTCATCCAGATTTTCCGGTGTGGTTCCTCATTGTCAGTGATGCAGGGCGGAGGGCCTGACAAGGACAGCTGTCTAGTCGTTTGGATGGGACAAAAAACCGACGTCCTGTGTGCACATTGGCGTGCACGTAAAAGATCCCTTGACAATTGGAATTCGATATAAGAGTAGGCCGTAGTACCGCTGTCCGGGCAAAATTTCCTTCATAGCACATTGTATGGCGTATGCCTGTCTTCATTAGCCCAATTCGGAGCAGAACAGTAGGACGTTAAACTCCATTTCATTTCATTTGTAATAATATGAATTCTCCTCTGACTTCCAAGAGAGGTAAGTCACGTGAGGTAAACATGACCTGGTTTGATCGAATTTTTATAGCGGGACATCCTTCGCAATTACAACGTTTAAGAAGGATTTGAAGGAAAGTTATGACATATTAATTAGTTTGAATATGTTTTTAGTCCATATATACCATTAAATCACCCAGTTTGTAAGCGAGAAACAATTGAGATTCGGATAAGAATTGTTATTTTAAAGACTGACACTCGTTTTCAATATAGTGGCACTTTCGGTGAATTTTATCTTGATGAGATTACTCTAAAAGATTGATAGGCGACTCATATTGACAAATATACTCAGCCAAATTAAAAACTTGACACTGATGAATTTCAACAAAAAATTTTTTCTGGTAAGTCAAATAAATTTTAAAGTGTTTCTAAGGAGAGTAAGTAGTAAGAAGCCTTTAATTTCATAAAATTGTAAAGTCACGTGGATCACGTGACTTTTGAGCATATAAAGATGAAAAACCTGAAAAACACCTGCAAACACAAACTCGTGAGGTCAATCGATGCAAGTTTGCTTAAACTGAACACGCACACGTAACTAGAACTGGAAAAACAAATTAAAATTGTAGAACGTCTACGTGCTATAGGTAGGCTCTATGCTGGTCAGTCTGTTGCAAGAGCCTTTAATTGTTCACTCCAGACAATAATTAATCTTAGAATGAGAGTGCTTCAAACTGGAACTATTGCCGACCGCCCAAGGGCGGGAGCGCCACGTGTGACGTCACTCCAGGAAGATCAAGCAATACGATTACGTCATCTTAGAAACAGATTTGTCACTGCAACCTCCACAAGTAGAGAGATGTTTGGTGGAAGGGTAACTGCATAAACTGTTCGAAATCGCTTGCAGGCTGCTGGTCTTCGAGCTCGAGGGCCCTATAATGAACCAATATTGACACCTCTTCATCGCCGTAACCGACTTGTGTGGGCCACAAGACACATAAGATTTACTCAAAGACAGTGGAATTCGGTTGTCTTTAGTGACGAATCTCGATTCACTTTGAGATTTGCCGATGGCAGGGTCCGAATGTACCGCAGACGAGGTGAACGTTACGCTCAAGTATGCGTCAGAGAAGTTGACCGATTTGGTGGCGGCAGCGTCATGGTTTGGGGTTCTTTTTGTGCACATGGACGTTCTCCTCTTGTTGTTGTCCAAGGGAACTTAAATGCTGTCAGTACAGGGATCAGATTTTGCAACCTGTTCCTCTTCCGTTTCTGCAGAGACATGGGCCTGGACTAACGTTTCAACAAGACAATGCTCGACCCCATACAGCAATTGCTACCCCGAATTTTTTAAGAAATGCCGGTGTCCAAGTCCTGGATTGGCCGTCGCTTAGCCCCGACCTTAATCCTATTGAACACATCTAGGACGAACTGGGTCGACGTGTTCGTCAGCAAGTGAATCCACCACTGACGTTGCAGGACCTTCAATTACAATGGTTGAGAAAGATTTGAAGCAAAGTTATGACATATTAATTAGTTTGAATATGTTTTTATGGCAAGTCAAAGCGGAATTAACTGCAAGACCGTTTTTCTGTATGGAAAGAGAAAAAAATCGAATATATAACAATTTTTTTATCACCTTCAAGCATTATTTTTTTCCACTGCTGCTCTAGTATTTTGTTATAGTCAAGTCAATTATGTTGTTCACAGAAATATTTTATCAATATATTCGGTTTTTATAAACAATTAAACAAAATTATTTTTCACACCACAAAAACCGATGACGTCACTGCAAACAAAGATGGTTGCTTTTCATTTTTTCTGGCCGATTTTTTTGCATTGAACATGTTACGGAGAACACCTCATCCAGATGATGAAGTTGATTTTCTTTTATCCCTTCCGCGTTTTGCTGCTGAGGCTGGGGCACAATACCCAGTTAACATTGATGGTTAGATTTACGTAAAGTTTACGTCATTATGGTTAGATTTTGGTTAGCATCCAATAATGGTAAAATTCTTTGGTTAAATTTACGTTACTTTTACGCCATAATGGTTATGGTTACTAACGAATTTTTTTCGCTTTGAATACTTCTTGATTAAATAACATTACAAGTGTGTGCACATTCTAACAATTGATAAATAGTTGGAATTCAGACATAATAATTATATAATTATGTATTATTGGTTATAATTCTAACGTTAATCTAACGTAAATTTTACATCAGGTTTCTAACCGTTAGTGTATGGTTAGTTTTCTGACGTAAATCTAACGTTAGTTTTCTAACGTTAATATAACGTTAGTTTTCTAACGTTAATGTAATGTTACTTTTATGTCATAATTTTAACCGTTATTTTAACGTTAGTTTTCTAACGTAAATCTAACGTTAATTTTCTAACATAAATCTAACGTTAGTTTTCTAACATAAATCTAACGTTAGTTTTCTAACATAAATCTAACATAGTTTTCTAACATAAACCTGATATTAGTTGTATAAAGTAAAACAAATGTCAGTTTAATGTCATGATACTAACAATTAAATTATTGTTATTTTTTATCCTTAGTTTTCTTACGTAAACAAATGTCAGTTTAATAACATGAGCACCATTTGTAATGAAGCGACTTGATGAAGAAGGCTAACCATATCCAACAGGAGAATACTGGTGTGGACTAGAATAAGCAGACGCCAAAGACTGTCATTCAATTTGGGCTTTTTGCATATTTCGTCGAACATAATTGATTAAAATATACAGTAAAACCAGATAAGACTGAACTTTATTCAGTTTATATACATTCATATTATATTATTATATGCCTTGCTACCCATTTGTGTCCATTTCCAGGGGCCCAACAATAGAAATGAAATGGGGTTTAACGTCCTACTGTTCTGCACCGAACTGGGCTAATAAAGACGGGCATACACCATACAGTGTGCTATGAGTTACATTTTGCCCGTACAGCGGCACTACGACCTACTCTTATATCGAATTCCAACTGTCAAGGGATCTTTTACGTGCACACTAATGTGTCCACAGGACCTCAGTTTTTCGTCCCATCCGAACGACTAGACAGGTTTCCTTATCAGGCCCTACGTCCTGCATCACTTTCTCGGCCAATGCAGGGATCGAACCTTTTAACTCCTTTAAGAATTTCGGCCTGTAAGCGACACATAAAGAGAAAAAGGAATGAATTAATGAATGACCTACTCTCATTTCGAATTCCAGCTGTCAAGGTTTCTTTTACATGCACATGCAACATGAGCACAAGATCTTGATTTTTTGTCCTATTTGAAGGACTAGACACTGAGCTACACCACAAACAAGGGGAAAATTCTACACCAGGATCGAACCCCTTGCTAGTTAGCCAGTATGTTAACTTGAAAGTTAACCATTGACCATCCAACCCGCCAGTGTGCTACAAGGGAGTTTTATCCGGACAGCTGTGCTAAGGCCTACTCATATATTGAGTTCCAACTGTCAGGGGATCTTTAACGTGCATGCCGATGTGTACATGGAACCTCAGTTTTTCTTCCCATCCGAAAGACTAGAAACCTGTGCAGTACACAAACACATTCTCCTTATTATTCCAGTCTGTGACTACAGTAACTTGATATTGTACACATTGGCGTGCACGTAAAAGATCCCTTGGTAGTTGGAATTCGATATAAGAATATTCTGTTGTGCCGCTGCCCGGGCAAAATTTCCCTCATAGCACACTGTATGGCGTATGTCCGTCTTCATTAGCCCAGTTTAGGAGCAGAACAGTAGGACGTTAAACCCCATTTCATTTCGTGTACATTGGACCTCAGATTTTTGTCCCATCCGAACGACTAGACAGCTGTCCTTGTCAGGCTCTCTGTCCTGCAACACTGCCAAGCAGAAACCACATCGGAAAATCCTGATGAACACTAGCCAGCCAGTGTCTTACTCACTTAGCCACTGTGGCTCCGGGGTCATAAATGTAGTGCCACAAAAAAAAAATTTGCAGTTCACAAACACATTCTCCTTACTATTTGAGTTTGTGACTACAGCAACTTGAAACAGGTCCAATAAATAGCCTTTTTTATGCGGTTTGCAATCGAAATCAAACCTGAGAGGGAAAACAAATAATGATAATGCATGAAAAAGTAGTGAGAATGAAATGGGGTTTAACATCCACTCGACTCAAACTAGGTTATTTCAGGACTAACCGTAGGGGTCTTTAGCAGTGGGAGGAAACCGGAGTACCCAGAGAAAATCCACGGGGTTGGACAGGCGACCCTACTCCTTGTCATTTTCCTTTTACGTACATGCCAATGTGTACATAGGACCTCAGTTTTTCGTCCCATCCAAACGACTAGACAGCTGTTTTTGTCAGGTCCTCCGTCCTGCATCACGGACAAGTGGAAACCACGTCGGAAAATTCTGATGAGCTTTCTCAGGCAACACTGTGAGCGAACCTGTGACCTCCAAGCAAGCCAGCCAGTGTCTTATTCACTTAGCCACTTTGGCAAAGGGGTCATAAATATAATTCCACAAAAAAACCTGTGCAGTTCACAAACACATTCTCCTTACTATTTGAGTCTGTGACTACAACAACTACTCGAAAGTAGTGCGAACTGTAAATTTTATTTTGTTAAACTATCGTAAGAAAAGAAACATATTGAATATGCCTGTCAATATTCTTTCTCTGTCAGAGCAGCTAAAATTTGAAATTGTCTTCCAAAAACTCTTCGTGAGTCCTCTTCCATCCAAAAGAGAGAGAGAGAGAAATGTGGTTTAACGTCCACTTGACACAAACCAGGTCATTTCGGGACTAACATGGTTTAATTTTATTTCAATAATTTGCTTGCGCGTAGGGGTCTTTAGCAGTGGCAGGACCCGGAAAAAACCCACGAGGTTGGACAGGCGACCCTACTCCTTGTCACGTATAACCGGGGATTCGAAACCACGCCAGTTGACTCAATGACAGGTCGTATGACCATTCGGCAATCCAACCCCCCAAAAATGGTGTTGAAATGGGTGTTTTTGTGAATGCGCTTAGAAATACTCATGTGTAATGAAGTGCTATATTTGAACCATAATAATAATATAGTAGGCCTAGTGGACTCCTCTATCTCAATTTTGGTTGAATGTTTGGAAATTTGATGGCTAATTAGATTTAGGACACTCTGGAATATTTTCTAGGCTTGGCTTCATGTGGCCTGTTTTCCATGCATACAAGAACTAGACAATTAGAAGTTAAACAAAATAAAATCTGCATCAAAATAATACATTATTTTTTTATTTCATTGCCCGAAACACCTTTACAGCCTGAATGGTAATATTGGGGCAGCGTTTATGTCTGCATGGGTGGTTATTGAATTTATTAAATTGACTAACTTTTGCACAATGAGTAAATATAAATTATCTTAATACCCCAAGGCAGACACAAGTGGCCTTTCAAACCAATTTAAATTCGGTCAAAATTTGTAGAAATTTAGATATTATTTTATTGCATGTGTGTACAATTTGTTATGTGTCTAAGCTCTGTTACCACAAAAAATATATTTAATTTAGTCCTTATAGTAGATTCTATCACACGTTTGAAAGTTGTCCAGCGAATATATATGTTATAGTTTGACCTAGATAAATATAAGACTGGGAAAATAAATATTAAAAAAATTCCGACATCTTAATAGTAGATACCTATATTCGCAATGGGAATATTATTTTACATATCGGGATTATTTAATTTGATACAACTGAATAAAATGGCTCTAGTCGATCTATTTTAAAAAACATCAACAAAATATACGAGTTTGGCTACTGCATCCGTCGTGATCCGAATAAAGTTGTACGTATGTATATTATATCATGTGTATGCTTTAAAAAAGGCCTCTAAATCATATAATATATTCTTCAATTTTACTATTCATAGGCCTAAAATATTGCGTAGTCGGTAGTTATAGCCTATATATAAAATATTGAAGTGCGTAGGCCTACAGTTGATAGTCGCATAGACTGCGTTGTTATCTACGTATATATATATGCCGCCATTTTGGGTCAATCTCAAGATAAATTACAGTCAATGCAAATGAATAACTACATCGATAGATTATTAAATGTAATTTCTATTAACTGATTTCAATGTTAGGTGGTCTATGTTTGTTGTCTTTTTCAGTATATTGTCCACATTGATTAAACTATCATTATTAAAATCATTTTGATTCTTTTAAATTTGTACGTACTTTTTCACAACTCTGAACCCGGAAGCGAGGTATTCTGGGAAGGTTATTTTAAAATGGCGGGCGATTGGAATTTATTCGTGGAGTGCATGAGAAATGTTTAATATACAGCTACTTGGATTACACAAACAGAGAAAGATAGATTATACCAGTTAAATTGAGAGGTTTTATTTGAAAGTAAGTTTTTTCTTATATCCCCGACTGCTGATATAAACGTATACTGAGACTACAAATTCAGCGATATGAAAAGAACTTACAACAATACAATGTAATACAATAAATACTATTCACACAGATATAAAACTATTTCTATGTCCTTATTTTTCTAATTTTTCACCGTAATTCTTATTTCTGTAAGAGGCCAGGTTACGAAACAGTTTGCTTTTGTGAAAATAAAACAAATTACTATCAGTTTATTACTGTACACATTTTGATTTTGGACTCAAGTAAATATGTCCTCACTAGCCCTACTCAACGCTGCAGGCTTTGGCACATGACATTTTTACTTTCATCCCAGCTAACAAAATTTAGTCTTCCGAACGTTTTCAAACATTAGTTATTATGGTTATTTCACGTTAGTTTTGAATGTTCATCTGACGTAAGCCAGGAAAGTTTTGTTGTCGTCAGCTCCACGTTATTTACAAATGTTACAGGATACGTTAAGCAGACGTCACTTTTAACGTTCGTAGCACGAATTCAAGTAGTCGTCTGTCTATTCAAAATCGTTACTAGAAAATGTTCCTGAAACGTTCCCGAAACACAAAGGTTCGCTTGACGTGAACCGGGAAAGTTTTTTTGTCGTTCTCCCAACTTTCTAAAAGAACGTTATAAAATATACTCGTGGCACGGATTAAAAAGGTTATCATAAAATGATCCCAGGACGTTATCTAAACCTTTATTTCGGTTCGCTTTATGTACCGGTAACGTCTACAGCATGTATTACACTTCACCTCTTTAACGTTCCGGATAACGTCAATAGCAGGTGTTAAATTCTCCTAACCTTAACGTTACAGAGAACCTCTGGAGAATGTGTTAAATCCCTCCCCTGTAAGGTTTCAGATAACGTCTATAGCATGTGTTTTTTCCCCTCCTTGAACGTTACAGATAACATCTAGTGCAGGTGTTAAAATCCTCCCGGTAAACGTTCCCTATAACGTCTAAAGCATGTGTTAATTACTAACCGCAATACGTTACATATAACGTCTACAGCATTTGTGAAATTCGTCTCCGTAAATGTTCCCGTTAACGTCTACAGCATGCGTGAAATCCCCCTCCATAAACGTTCTCGATAACGTCTATAGCATGTGTTACATACCCCCCACCATTACCGATAACGTCAATAGCACGTCTTTATCCCCAACCCTAAAACGTTACGGATAACGTCTATAGCAGGTGTTCAATTCTCCCCCCGAAACGTTCTCTATAACGTCAAAAGAATATGTTAAAACCCCATTCTAATACGTTACACATAACGTCTATAGCAGGTTTTCAATGCTCCCCCTAAAACGTTCTCTATAACGTCTATAGCATGCATTAAATTCTTCCCCCTAAACGTTACAGATAACGTGTAACTCAAGTATAACCTGTAATATTATTCCTTCAAAGGTCAGCTTAATTCTATCATCAAAAATATGAATATTAACCAGTATTTTTTTAAATATAAA
The DNA here is from genome assembly GCF_932274485.2 of Patella vulgata. Classification (NCBI taxonomy): domain Eukaryota; kingdom Metazoa; phylum Mollusca; class Gastropoda; family Patellidae; genus Patella; species Patella vulgata. The sequence goes on from NC_065882.2 coordinate 34,684,416, forward strand.
TTTAATAAGTAACGATAACAATAAATTAAAAAGTATAGGCCTAAATCAACATCACAGAAATCATACATCAATATCACAGAAACAGTAAATAATCCTACAGTAATCAGAATCACAGAATCAGTATATAATCATATAGTATCACCGAATCAGTATATTGTCATACAATATCAGTGCATCACAGCACTATAGTATAATCCTACAATATCACATAATCAGTATACAAGTATAATCATGCAGAATCAGTAATATAATCATGCAGTATCAGTATTATAATCATATAGTATCAGTATTATAATCATATAGTATTATAATCATATAGTATCAGTATTATAATCATATAGTATCAGTATATTATCATAAAGTATCAGAGAATCAGTACATCATCATACTGTATCGGAATATAATCATAAAGTATCACAGTTATCAGTATATAATCACAAAGTGTCACAGAATCAGTATATTATCAGATATTATCACAGAATCAGTATATTATCATAGTATCTCTCTTATCATACAGTATAAGCGTATTATCATATTTATTCACATAATTTTATTATACTCATACAGTATCACTGAAATTAGAATCACAGAATCAGTATATAGTCATACATTATCACAGTAATCAGAACCACAGAATCAGTATATAATCAACTAGTATCACAGAATCAGTACATATAATCATCATATAGTATCACAGAACCAGTATATAATCATCATATAGTATCACAGAACCAGTATATAATCATCATATAGTATCACAGAACCAGTATATAATCATGCAGTATCAAAGTAATCAGAATCACAAAATCTGTATACAATCACATATCACAGTATCAGAACTATTCAGAACCACAAAATCAGTATGTCATACAGTATCACAGAATCAGTTTATATATTCTCATACAGTATCACAGAATCAGCATATAATCATGCAGTATCAAAGAATCAGTATATAATTATGACTCATCGGCCCTGACTCATCACTATCATTTGTATCTTGTAAGGTAACTCTTCTGTAATTATAAAACAAGTCAAAATGAGGCAAGTTAGCTTTGGCATGAAATGTCTATACAAATATCCAGTAAACTAATGAGTGGATGACGTTCGGATGGGACGAAAAACCGAGGTCCCGTGCACACATTTGCGTGCATGTAAAAGATCCCTTGGCAGTTGGAATTCGATATATGAGTAGGCTGTAGCGCCGCTGCCCGGGCAAAATTTCCCTCATAGCACACTGTATGGCGTATGCCCGTATTCATTAGCCCAGGTTAGGAGCAGAACAGTGGGACGTTAAACCCCATTTCTTTTCATTTTCCAAAATATAACCGTCTTCATTTGCCCAATTCGGAGCAGAACAGTAGGACATTTAACCCCATATCATTTCATGTCATTTCCAAAATACCAATCAACCCCCGAAATATAATGTCAAAACTATTCCAATATGTTTACAACCAGTGTCTCAACTCGCACTGCTTTGAAGAAAGTATTTGTAAAACATGCAAGAATAGACAGCAGTTGGCAAATTTTGAAATCTATATTTATAATAATAATTTTTGAAATATTTATACTTAAATAAAACTGCATTATATTGTAAATTCAACAGGTAGACATCATTTAATCACAATTTTCCCAAAATATTGCTAATCAACACCGGAAATTGCTAATCAACTGCCTAAATTTACCTCATTTGAAAAATATTGAGAACCATGGTCGCAATAACATTTGAATATGTGTTATGATTCCTAATAAATGCTTTGGATACTTCTCAGCTAAGATTTTTGCAAGTCTGTTTAGATCTCCTGATCGTAGATAAGGCAAATCTTTGGACTAGAGTCACTCAGTCACACTTAAGTTTTGGACTTTTCTCTGGCCCAATGAAGTTTCAAAAATATTGGAATTTTACAGACTGATGGACCGACTTTTATGGCAACAATATTCTCTCAAATTGAAAATATGAAAAAGTTGATTACCTGAGCATATTTGAGGGTATCTCCAATGGAATCATTGATCTCTTTAATAGTACTGTTTGTTTATATGTAATTTTCTACAGGCTTCTGAAATCAAATTTAAGATTAGTAAGTTAAACATGTGTTAGCGTTTTAGGGTGCATGATAAATATAAACTTAATCAGATTATAATTTTGTTGACAATCAATAGGCCAATAACCTAAAACGCGATTTTTCGCACAATCAGGGCCGGGGCTATAATCCCAGAAGTCACAATCCGATATGCACTAATAACTAAAGGAACCAAGATCATTGGTATAGAAACATATAAAGATTAATCAAAATCAGATAAAATTGTAACATACTTTTACACTATTATTTGAAAAAGTTGATTACCTGAGCATATTTGAGGGTACATGTATCTCCAATGAAATCATTGATCTCTTTAATAGTACTGTTTATATGTAATTTTCTACAGGCTTCTGAAATCAAATTCAAGATTAGTTAAACATGTGTTAGTGTTTTAGGGTGCATGATAAATATAAACTTAATCAGATTTTAATGATTTTGTTGACAATCAATAGGCCAATAACCTAAAACACGATTTTTCGCACAATCAGGGGCTGTAATCCCAGAAGTCACAATCCGATATGCACTAATAACTAAAGGAACCAAGATCATTGGTATAGAAACATATTAAGATTTATCAAAATCATAAAAGTTGTAACATACTTTTACACTATTTGTGTACAAGGAGCAGGCAGTTTCGGTCTGATTTTCACAAAATTGTGACCTACATGTAGAGGCACCACAAGCTAAAAACATGATTTTTTTGTACAATCAGGGGTCATAACCAAATGGAACCAATATATTTTATAATATATTTAAGTGTTTTTTTAAAATTGAATACAGTGATTTTTCGAACAATCAGGAAGATGCAATACGATATGCGCAAACAAGAAACCAAGATCTTTGGGTTATAAACATACATTTCAAGTTTTATTTTATCAGACAGCTTTGGTTTGATTTTCACAAAATTCAAACTCAACTGTAATTGGGTGAAACGGTGATATGTTTAAACAATTTATGAAGTAGGACAAAAGTTGTGATCTCTAGTAATGTTTGAACGATATTTGAAGTCCTATATAATTGGAGAGCTGTGATATCACAGTGGGGAAGCGAATGTCATGAGACAAATGTGCGAACATCTCCATGAACGTAGTAAATGCACAAAATACCACAATAATACAGGATACATGTATGATAATAATAGTTAATACCAAATAGTCATTTTTAACTGAAAACCGTTATGTTTTTGTGTTAAAAAAGACCCTCAAAATGCGATTTCCAAGCAAGGATTTTCTGTAAAACACGAGTTACCACTTACATACCTTGGTTACAACTTTCAAACTTGCTCCAAAATTTTGAAGGGCATTTTTGACACATTTTTCATTAAGGGCGTTGAGCAGTATAAAATGCACATTTTAAAGCTAGCACTGTAATTTTTGTTGATAAGATATGACATCTTTTGTTACATGGGGTGATAAACTACATATTAATCACCAAAACAATACCAATTTTTTTTTACCATCAAGCCAACGGTGAGGCTGATGTCCCCACCGAAATCCCAAAATAAATAGAGGACACATTTAATTAATCGTACATTTTTCAAAAGTATCAAGCAATCAAACTGATTATCAACTATACACTAAGTTTCAACACTCTATATCAGACCAGACATAATCAAAGTTATCTTGTCCCAAAGCATCGACCAATGAAATTGCTTAGCTTTGCTTAGCTTTACCTTGAAATGTTAATCATTGAACTCCGTCAAGACATTCACCTAATGAACATCTACGTCAAGTTAAAACATTGTACCTCAATTAAAAGCAGGGTTGTTATGTTTAAAAGTCTTCACCAATCAAATTGCTTATCGCTACTTAGTCTTAGTAGAAAATTCTCATCATCAAACTTAGTCAAGGTAATGATATGATGAATCTATACTCAGAGTTTCATCACTCTCACTTAATTATAACCAACGTATCGTGCCCCAAAGCATCAATTCAACCAATCAGATTGCTTATTTCTGCTTACCGTAAGCAGACAATGTTTATCACTGAACTCCATCAAGGCATTCACCTAACGAACGCCTACACCAAGTTTGAACATTCTACCTCAATTAGAAGGAGAGTTATTGTGTTCCAAAGTCTCGAGAAGTCTCGGCCAATCAAATTGCTTAATGCTCTGCTTACCCTGAACAGAAAATGTTCATTCGAACTTAGTCAAGGTATTGATGTGATAAAACTATACACCAAGTTTCCTCACGTTCTCTTCATTAGAACTAAAGTTATCATGTCCCAAAGTATCAACCAATCAAATTGCTTATCTCTGCTTAACCTATGCAGAAAATTCTCATCTGCAAACTCCATCACCCAATAAACATCTACGTCAAGTTTCAACATTCTAGCTAAATCAGAATGAGAGTTATTGTGTTCCAAAGTCTCGACCAATCAAATGGCTTATAATATCGCTTTGCTTACCCTGAGCCGAAAATGTTCAATATCGAACTTAGTTATAAAACTATGCACCAAATTTCATCACTCTCACTTAATTAGAATTAATGTTATCATGTCCCAAAGCATTAACCAATCAAAGTGCTTATCTCTGCTTACCCTAGGCAGAAAATGCTCATCCTCGAACTACATCAAGGCATTGACCTAATAAACACCATCACCAAGTTTGAACATTCTAGCTCATTTAGAAGGAGAGTTATTGTTTTCCAAAAAGTGTGACGGACAGACAGACGAACCCATTTTAATAGTCCCCTGCTTTCTTTGGAAGGCGGGGGACAATAAAGAGGGTTGATGAGAACAAAAGTCAAATTTTCTCAGTTATACCATACCTGCATGGATTTTCATTAAATTTGGTATGAATAATGCTATAAATTGCAAGTCCCAAAAAAAAGATATTGGACAATTTTGGGCCATAGACTGCGGTTTGTCGGGCATCCATGGAAATGACAAAAAACAATGAGTTTTCTAAAATTTCTTGGAAATTCTGTTAGTACCATACATGCCAAACAGATTTAATGATAATTCCCCCATTAGATCGAAAGTAGAGGTTATAAGCGACATTTCGACACCAAAAACGTAAAATATCAACGCAATGTCTTTTAAAATCTTTGTTCATTATTTACCTTCAAACAATATTCGGACATAAAAGTAAATATTTACTTCAGTGCACTACTCTGCCGCTCTAAAAATCATTTTATACATTCAAAAATGGTAATCTTCGATCATCAATATATGAAATTCAGCCATGTTCCAGTCGCGATAGATGGTAGACCTGGATAATTGCGTCTTCTGATTCCTTCTGATTTATTCAAGAACTCATCTTGGTCGGGGAAACCATCTCGTTTGCTATAAATAATATGTTTCTTTCCGCTTGTAGCCTACCTCAATTATTACACAACAAACGGTTGGGCTGTTACTATGTCCTCTGGGTTACATGTATTTTACCCAAGGAACAAGTATAAATTTGGTGTTGAAAAGTTAGTGCGTATCACTCAACTCAACGCCCTTAGCATAACAAGCGGTTGCCATGCAAGATATGCTCACATTTTGCAAGAGATGGACAGAGGACAAGCTAAAACATAAAAGTGATCTTTGTGGAATCTGGGACCATAAACCAGCAAGTGAGGGTCCGATATGCACCAACATCAAAAGGAATTAAGGAACCAAGATCTTTTGGATATAAACATAAAATTTTAATAAGTTTACAACTTATAGAGGGTTCACAACAACCTTGGTATTGACTACATACTATTACACTATTTGTGTATAAGGAGCAGCCATTTTGTCGTGTAATTTCAGACCAATTTTAACATAATTTGAACTCCGCCATCATTTGTGCGTTACCGTGATATATTTAAACTTTTTTTTTTCAATTGGATAAAAATTATAACCTCTACAGGCACCACAAGTTGAAAACGTTACTTTTTGTTCAATCAGGGGCCCCAACGTTATCCAGAAAATTACGATCTGATATGAGCAAATGTCAAAAGGAACTAAGATCTTTGGGAAATACACATACATGTACAGTTCAAGATTTAGCAAAATTGGTTAAAAATTGTGACTTCTAGAGGGTCCACAACCTTGGTATTACATACTTTTACACAATTGGTGTAGACAGAGCAGCCTTTTTGTCGGGCAGTTTTGGTCCGATTTTCATGAAATTCGAACTAATCAGGATTAAAACGGTTTCTTTAAAAACTGAATACAAATTGTGACGTCGAGAGGGTCCACAATCTAGAAACATGATTTTCTTGAACAATCAGGGCCTGTAAATCCAGGAAGTTGCATCTGATTTGCACAAACATTGAAAGGAACAAAGATCTTGCGGTTTATAAAGATACATTTCAAGCCTCAAGTTTCATCACACTTTTCACAGCCAGCTAAAGTAAAAATGTGGTTTTCAGTGCAATCATTGGCCATAAACAATAAAGTGGTCCGACACATGCCAATTTCGAAAGGAACAGAGATCTTTGGAAAATTTCGGATAATATTGTGACCTGTCGAGCGCCCACAAACAAATTGTGGACTGACTGGCCTAATGAAGACAATGTGTTATGAGGGAAATTTTGCCCGGGCATCGGCGATACGGCCTACTCTTATATCGAATTCCAACTGTCAAGAGATTTTTTACGTGCACACCAATGTGTACACAGGACCTCAGTTTTCCGTATCATCCGAATGACTAGACAGCTGTCCTCCGTCCGTCCTGCATCACTAACAAGGGGAAACCACACCGGAAAATCTGGATGAACTTTCTTGGCCAATGCAGGGATCGAACACCCATCCTCCAGACTATTGAACCAGCGTCTTTACCACGTGATCCCCCTGGACTGACGTCCAGGCAGGGGCGAGTCGGGTGGACGACATGATATACCGGTACAGTCACATGAAAATGTGAGAAACTTCCAAAATGTGGGCATATAAAAAACAGTAAGCTTATATTATCCAACATTGATATACATGTAAATTATTGTGATACGAGTTGAAATAATAGTGGATTTGGTTACAAGTAGAACTTCACAAATTACTTGGAAATAAATTTGGAGGTGCCATTAGACTAGGGCTGGCAATCGATACCTATTTTGAATATCGATATCGGCAACCATTTTGGCAATATCGATATCGATATATCGGAAAATTTAAAGTTGAAAGAAATAATTGTTTGTATGCTAATAATGCATTTAAATGTGTTATTTTATTGATGAAATAAAAAAAAGTAACTATGATCCTCAAACTATGTTTTCTTAATGTTTGTTTCATTCACAGCTTATCTTTAGTATTATTAACAAAATAGTAATCGCAGCTTCGCGTTCGCCATCATTGCTGTTGACAATTTTCCTCGGCCGCTTATAACAATAAATAAATTTGTATTAAAATCGAGTTATTTCCCATGAACAATTAATTAATTATTCATTGTCATTGTTGTAAACGACCCCAAAAATTTTCGACTAGTGTGTGGTTATTAGTTTTAGCGTGTTTTGAAAGATATGACGGCGATTATTTGACACAAAACATTCCGTTAATTTCATTTTATTGAAGCTTCTTTATTTTTTATACGAGTATCGATATCAAGAATTTGAATATCGATATTTTTCCGTAGTCGACGACGATTATCAGCAATATGGATATTTTTCGCCAGCCCTACATTAGACACAATGAAATGAAATTTAACATTCTACTGTTCTGCTCCAAACTGGGATAATGAAGACAGGCATATGCCATACGGTGTGCTATGAGGGAAATTTTGCCCGAGCAGCGGCCTACTCTTATATCGAATTCTAACTGTCAAGGGATCTTTTACGTGCACGCCAATGTGTACACAGGCCCTCGGTTTTTCGTACCAACGGAACGACTAGACAGGTGTCCATGTCAGGCCCTCCATCCTGCATCATTGACAAGGGGGAACCACATGAAAAATCTGGATGCACTTTCTCAGCAAATGCAGGGCTTGAACACCTGACCTCCAGGCCAGTGAGCCAGCGTCTTTCCCACTTAGCGCCATTAGACACAAAAACCGTCAAATAAATGTGGATCTATTATTTTAAATTAAAAATGACAATTTGGTATAAAGAACAGAGAGAGAGAAATGGGGTGTAACATCCACTCGACACAAACTATGTCATTTCAGGACTAACATATGGTTTTAATTTTATTTCAATAATTCGTTGTGCATAGGGGTCTTTAGTAGTGGGAGGAAACCGGAGCATCCGGAGAAAACCCACGAGGTTGGACACGCGATCCTACTCCTTGTAAGGTACAACCGGGGATTCAAAACCATGCCAGTCGATTCAATGACAGACTCTATGATACAGTGTGCGCACGCTAACCATTCAGCCACCAACCCCCCCCCCCCCCCCCCGTATAAAGAATGTGATTAATAATTAATTTCAATTTATCACTCCAGAGAAAAAGCGAGAAAGACAAGAAAGAAAGGGTTTAATATTCACTCGACACAAACTAGGTCATTTCGGGACTAACATACATGTATGGTTCAATTTTATTTCAATAATTCGCTTACGCGTAGGGGGCTATATAGCAGTGGGATAAAAAAAAATGTCATATCTTCTTATCAACAAAAATTACATTGCTAGCTTTAAAATGTGCATTTTAGACTTCTCAACACCGTTAATACTGGTGAAGCGAGTCGTAAAAATAGTCCTCAGGCTATTGTTATGACGATGCTTTCTGAGCCCTCCATCAGCGAAGTTACAAACTGTAGATCTATAGTCGTAAAAATAGTCCTGTGACTATTGTTTATGACCATCGATTTCTATTACTCTTCTAAATCAATGGATTTCAACTTCACTACACAGGCACTCTGATGATTACACTTTGCTCCAATGTATGCCGGGGATCGTGTGGCTAAGTGGGAAAGACGCTGGCTCGCTAGCCTGGAGGTCGGGTGTTCGATCCCTGCATTGGCCGAGAAAGTTCATCCAGATTTTCCAGCGTGGTTTCCCCTTGTCATTGATGCAGGACGGAGGGCCTGAGAAGGACAGCTGTCTCGTCGTTCGGATGGGATAAAAAAACCGAGGTCCCGTGTACACATAAAAGATCACTTGGCAGTTGGAATTCGATATAAGAGTAGGCCGTAGTGCCGCTGCCCCGGGCCAAATGTCCCTCATCGCACACTCTGAGTCTATGGCGTATGTCCGTCTAGCCCAGTTTAGGACCAGAACAGTACTAATAGGACGTTAAACCTCATTTCATTTCCAATGTATGCCCCCCCCCCTCGAAAAAAATCCTGGATACGGGCCTGACAGACTAGGGCTTTAAAGGAGCTAAATCACTAATATGTTGGACCTAGAAATTGACACAAATGGGACGAAACGCATACAATAATGTAATATGAATGTATATAAATTGATTTACATTCAATCGTTTTTGTTTTTATTGTAATTTCTAATCAGTTAGGTTCGGCGAAATACGCCCGAAGTCTCAGTCGAATGGCAATCTCTAGCGTCTGGTTATTCCAGTCTACGCCGATAATATTTATTGCGCATGCTTTACAAATAAGAATATAGCGTCACCGTTTGACATGACTTGTGGAATATGCCTAGCCTCGTTTTTCGAGTCCCTTATTACAAATAGCGCTGAAACGCATTATGGTACACGATTCGTGTACCAATTGTAAAATGTTTATTTTGTCTTAAACATTGGATATCAGAAGACCATCTTTTCCCGGTAAGATCACAAAATCAGTGTTGATTTTATACCGACAAATAATTCGTGTTTTCAATGTCGAAGATTTCGGATGATATTGAGTTAGAGACTTAGCTACTTTAAAACCTAATTTGGCGATTGGGGGCTCTAGATTTCAAACTATTACTAGACTAATAGGCCTAATACTCTATAATAATACCTAATGACCATCTAGTCTAGGCTAGTTAATATCTGTTTTCGGCTAGGATTACTGACTTCTCGACTTCTGTTAGACACGAAGTGTTACACAAAAGCCCACGTAAAAATAACAACATTGGCAATAACTTATGGTTTAAAGGGCCAATCCTGATAATATTTTGGAGAATAAAACTGCTTAATTTTGTATTAAAATCCTCTACATTAGGGCCGAGAAACTAACTCAATATATGTGATACGTTTTCAAACAACTTAAACCCGTCAGTCTTCGTCTGGAAATGGAGACCGGTGTCCCAAGCTGCATTATGCGGTGTCTGGATAAAACCAGACTTTTATTTTATAAAATAATGTGTCGGTGAAATTTACCTTTCGTTATCAATTTAGCACATGGGTCATTCACTTTATAAACCTCAAAATGAACGGGAATCGATTATCAGGTCACCCATCGAAAAAATTGACCCGAAATCTTAAAAGGGTTACGTGCCCGGATAAGCAGTTTTGATGTTCACGTCCAAACAACTCAGTATTTTGAGCTAAAATTTTGAGACGGGGTAAATGCACCATTCCTCTATATTTTGGCGTTTAAATTTCATACGTACTCAGACTTTTATTTTTGAGACTCTGTTAAAATCGGGATAGTCCCTTTAACAATAAATAAATTGTACTCACCGTTACTGAAATACTGCCAATAAATCTTCTTTTCTTTGTCTCTACGACAACGGGAACTGGTAGAGGTGCGAAAGTGCAATAGCGCCGTACCGCACGCTCAATACTGGATCTTCAATCATTCCCTTTCTATTTTCATACTAACGATCATTGACGTCATATATAACGATTATCCAGTACTAACATGCAGAGTTATCTTCTCGAGACAATATAGGCACTCGGAAAACCTCGGCTGATTCCGGTAACAGTGCTGAGGTTTTCCGAGTGACAATATCGTATGATTTCCGCGCATGTCTAAATTACCACGTTTTACCGATCGTCGCCATTTTGGACACCACCGTCACTTGACGTAAGGTTTCTAGCTTCTACCTACTTTTACGAAATTTCTTGATTTCTTGATCAGTTGGGCGGGGGAGGACGTATCCATCATATTTTCCGCAGTGGTGGGACGTCACGAAATTTAAGACAGGATGTAGGAAAGATTCCTGTTAGTGTTGCTGTGGTTTTCGTTCAGACTGGGGGTAATGACATAGGTCCACATCAACAGGCTGTTCGCATTGCTGACGCCATAATTAACTTAGTTAATTTGATTCGTCAGCAATGTCCATGGGCTGTTATTGTTGTGGGCAGTTTGTTTGTTCGCCGCAAACCTCGTCATCTGGATGAAAGCCAGTACAACACGGTTAGGGTTACTGTGAACAACCTGCTCCGCCACAGGTCGTCATTTTTATATCGAGTGCTTTTTTGGAATTCCAGTCGGAGCATGAGGTATAGGGCATTGCACTTCGATCATTGGGGGAGTTCACCTTAATGCTGCAGGCAATCGTCTTTTTGCGAATTCGGTTCTTGCAGCATTTAAGATCGCTCTTTCCCTATTCAACGAGTGAACTGTTCACTTATTAATTCTATCGTTGTCCCTTTTCTTGGTGGGAGCATTATTGTTGAATAATGCACCACAATAACGGCTACCGGTAGCCTTTAATTTTGAAAGCTGAACCTTAAAAACGTGAATGTGGTGTTTGAGTTTTGACATGTAAGTTTACATTTTTTTAAGCCATGGCTATTCTTGTGATGAGGTGTAAGAATTATTGATGGAATATTCTTACAACATCGAGATCGTCGTAGGAATAGAAGACAGGATATTTTTACGACGACTACATTGTCCAACTTCCATGCTTAGCCTGACATCAAAAGGGGTAAACTCGGTACCGTAATTATAATATATATAGGCCCAATGTAGGCCTATTTAAAATTCTGTTTTAATATCTTAAATTATTATTTAAGAATAACAGAAACCATAATTTAAAGGCGTTTTTAGGACTTGAGCTTCGACCGAGGGATAACACCTTTAAAATTCCAAAATACATAACCCTAACACCCTATCGGCATGTGTGTAAAATCCTAACACCTTAACATGAAATGATCATGCGACTGAAACGCCAGCATGAGGTCCCTAACAATATCTATTTAAGAATAACAGAAACCATAAATTAAAGGCGTTTTTAGGACCTGAGCTTCGACCGAGTGAAAGCACCTTTAAAATACAATAATATGCTATTCCAAAATAAATAACCCTATCACCCTAAATAATCATGCGACTGATCCGCCAGCATGAGGTTCCTAACAATATCTATTTAAGAATAACAGAAACCATAAATTAAAGGCGTTTTAGGACCTGAGCTTCGACCGAGTGAAAACACCTTTAAAATACAATAATATGCTTTTCCAAAATAAATAACCCTATCACCCTAAATAATCATGCGACTGATCCGCCAGCATGAGGTTCCTAACAATATCTATTTAAGAATAACAGAAACCATAAACTAAAGGCGTTTTTAGGACTTGAGCTTCGACCGTGCGAAAACACCTTTAAAATACAATAATAAGCCATTCCAAAATAAATAACCCTATCACCCTATCTGCATGTGTGTAAAATCCGAACACCTTAACATGAAATGGTCATGTGACTGAAACGCCAGCACGAGGTCCCTAACAATATCTATTTAAGAATAACAGAAACCATAAATTAAAGGCGTTTTTAGGACTTGAGCTTCGACCGAGGGATAAAGCCTGTAAAATACAATAATAAGCCATTCCAAAATAAATAACCCTATCACCCTATCGGCATGTGTGTAAAATCCTAACACCTTAACATGAAATGATCATGCAACTGAAACGCCAGCATGAGGTCCCTAACAATATCTATTTAAGAATAACAGAAACCATTAATTAAAGGCGCTTTAGGACCTGAGCTTCGACCGAGTGAAAACACCTTTAAAATACAATAACATGCTATTCCAAAATAACATGCTATTCCTATCTGCATAACAACCTAGCATTTTTGTGAACATTCAAGACAAAACCATTCTTCTTCTAGAGGCTCACTAATTATTGACACACAATGTCAGTGAAACCAATATTCACACTTGTTACACAAAATAGTTGGTGGATCATACGAGCATTCTAAATTACATACCGGACAATTGAAAATGTCTTTGGATGTCTTTTCTTTGGATAGAAATTCTGAAGCAGTCGTTTTTTTTCTTGAAATTTTCTCAAATTTAACGTTTGCCAAATTTCTTAAACCAGGTGTTCCTTTTGACTTTACTATATTTTCTAACTCTTGACGCTTTTATCTATTTTCCTGATTTTTGTAAAGCTGTTATCAAAAATATCTTGTGTTCGGCAATATGTGTAGTTTCTGAATCTTTTTCAGTCATTACACGTTTTTTCAATTTTAACTTAGAATGAGAAATTCGAGAATGTTTTTTAAGTTGGTTTTCATTTTCAAATTGAATAATGGAACCACTATCAGAGAAACATTTTGTACATGTGAGTAATTTAAGGTTGTGAGAAATAGATATATGCTTTAAAAGTTCAGTTTGTGTTTTACATGTATAAGGAGGTTTTTGATTTAAATGAATACAAGTAACCTATAGGTTTCAAACATTCAGTCTGGGAACTATCTTTAGACATCCTATTTGTCGTTTTATTCTTTGTATCAATACAAATATCAGGCATGTCATTATTATATCAATGTTTTGTGTACCGGTATCTGTCACTGAATCTTGTTCTGATGACTTTAACTTAATGCCCAAAGATATCATTGCCTGTTGTACTACCTTATCAAAATTTATGCCTCGACTTGCTATTGAGATTCTCTTTCTCCCACCATGTCTATCTTTTGAATTATCTGGAAATACAACATTTGGTTTGTATGGATCTTGGATCCCATCACTCAAATTTTGACTAGGGACTGGTAATAATAAATCATAATTTGGATCTTTTACACAGTCACCCAATCTACGATTCCCTTGATTATGTGGAAGACACGTAGCTAAATTTCCCTTTGGTCTTGAAATTATAATGGTCAGTCTGTGCCTTACTTAGTCTAACGATCATTTGGAATAAATCGATGAATGTGAACTTCATTTCATTTTGTCATTTGTTTCTTCGTCAGTTTCATTAGGTGACTTTAATAACACTTAAAAATCAAATATCCCCTACTTTTTTTGAATAGTATATTATTTACGGCAGCTGATCAATCTAACACAGTACAGTATTGGTATGGTACCTTCTTCCACCAAACCAAGTCAAAATCAAAACCACTATTGATGAACCATGAAATAAAACATGTAACTACTTTTAATGAACATAGATTAGATAGTAATAAAAGCTTAATTTATTCTATTGGTACCATAAAGTATTAGAAATTAGACCTATATTAGTATTATAATAATACTAGTATTTAGCGCCTTATATACATAGGCCTCAAGATAGATAATTGGAAATATTTTCTAAACTTTTCTTCTGAAAAATGAAAGGGAATAGCTTTATTATAAAATAAGGAACATGTACTACAAATACATAAATTATTAATGTACCCCTCCCCCCCCCCCCCAACACGGACACTTGGAATTTTGGAATTCATAGTTAACTAAAGAAATGTTGAAATCACAATTAATTATGATACCATAAAATACAATTACAGGCTGGTAAAATCAACAAAAATTTCATACATTATAATAAACACATTAATTAATTGCTCATTCATCTTTTTATTTAAAAAAAGCATCAAGGAAGGTTAAAAATATCTTGTCGAAGTAAAAGTATGGTTATTCCCACTATAACGGATGGTATGCCTACACATACTGAACCACAACTCTGTTTTGGATATAATAAATAAATAACACATTTCTTGACATGCAATGCATCTACTACTAGCCTACTAAAGTATCAAACTTTATACATTACCCAGGTCAGAATATCTCCTCAGAAAATAAAATACAACTGTTTGTATAGCTCAATAAAGCTTTAAAGAAGCTGGCGCCGTTAGAAAAAGTATTAGCCTTAAGATGAGAATTTTGCGTCAAAATCCTATGAATAGATAGTTGACGTGAAGCAAAACCAGTTAAAAATACAATTTGCGTCTCACGGAAAGATAACTCTGAAAAAGTGCATAATTAAGTAAGTACTGGATAATCGTTAGTATGAAAATAGAACGGGAATGATTGAAGATCCAGTATTGTGCGTAACGCACTGTGACAAAATAGCGCCATTTTTTTTTAATTAGTCTCTATCATCCAGACAAATCCCGTACGTTGAAGACTAGGGGGGGTGGGGGGTGACCGAGACTATTTTTGAACGAGAAACGACATTCGGATGACTTCGTTTCTCTCCGAATACCGTGAATATGCCCCAACCGTCACATTACTTGGCCTCTAACATTATTTTTTACATTCCGGTGATCTTAATCTCTATACCCACAAAGATCCCATATATAATCAAATATATAACTAACGTTCAAAGAATCATAAGTTAAAACGCTGCAATAGTTACGTTAGAAGAACATAATTTACTGACGTTTACAGGTTGTCTGACCAGGCTTTGGAAATAACGTTGATTCTGGTGGTTCAGTTGACGTTCTTGGAACAACTAATCTGAACGTTTCAAATGTAATCGTCACTAAAACGATATTAATTAATGTTTAGTAACGTTTCACAGTAGCAACGATATAAGGTCATAAAAAACGGGTTTGAAACATTAATCTTATGTTTTAATGCAACGTTTGCTAATCATATAAGATGTTAAAGAAAGATGTAAAATGGAAATACAACATTTTACGAAATTTATTGTAAGGTTTTTTTTTTTTATTTTCGTTTAATTTCAACGCTTTTAGATTAGGAAAACAGAACGTTTTAAAACTGAAATCCGGTATAATCAATATAACGTTATAATCAAATATATTACTAACGTTCAAAGAATCATAAGTTAAAACGTTACAATAGTTACATTAGAAGAACATAATTTACTGACATTTACATGTTGTCTGGCCAGGCTTGGGAAATAACGTTGATTCATGTTGTTCAATTGAAGTTTTTGGAACAACTAATCTGAACGTTTCTAAAGTAAACGTCACTAGAACGATATTAATTAATGTTTAGTAACGTTTCACAGTATCAACGATTTAACGTCATAAAACACGGGGTCGAAACATTAATCTAAGTTTTTAATGCAACGTTTGCTAATGATGTAAGATGTAAAGAATATGTAAAATAGAAACACAACGTTTTACGAACTATATTGGAAGGGTTAAGTTTTCGTTTAATTTTAACGTTTTTAGATTAGGAAAACAGAACGTTTTAAAAACTGAATCAATATAACGTCACAAACAAATATATTACTAACGTTAAAAAAATCATGAGTTAAAACGCTACAATAGTTACGTTAGAAGAACATAATTTACAGACGTTTACAGGTTGTCTGACCAGGTTTTGGAAATAACGTTGATTCAGTTGGTTCAGTTGACGTTCTTGGAACAACTAATCTGAACGTTTCTAATGTAATCGTCACTAGAACGATATTAATTAATGTTTTGCAACGTTTCACAGTATCAAGGATATAAAGTCATAAGAAAACGGGGTTGAAACATTAATCTAATGTTTTAATGCAACGTTTGCTAATGATGTAAGATCTAAAAAAGAAGTAAAATGGAAAACGTTTTGCGAATTTTATTGTAAGGTTGTTTTTATTTTCGATTAATTTCAACGTTTTTAGATTAGGAAAAGAGAACATTTTAAAAACTGAAATTCAATGATCAAAATAACGCCACAAAATTAATAACGTTCAAGAATCATAAGCTAAAACGCTACGAAAGTCACGTTAAACGAAGATAGTTAACTTACGTTTACAGGTTGCCTCACCAGGCTTAGGAAATAACGCTGAATCAGCATGGTTCATTTGACGTTCTCGGAACAACTAATCCCAACGTTTCTGAAGTAAATGTCTCGAGAACGATAATAATTAATGCTTAGGAACGCCTCACAGTATCAAGGATATAACGTTAAAAAAAAAACGGGTTTGAAACATTGATCTAATATTTTAATGCAACGTTTACTAATGATGTAAGATGTAAAAAAAAGATGTAAAATGGAAATACAACATTTTACGAAATTTATTCTAAGGTTTTTATTTTCGTTTAATTTCAATGCTTTTAGATTAGGAAAACAGAACGTGTTAAAAACTGAAATCCAATATAATCAATATAACGTTACAAACAAATATATTACTAACGCTCACATAATCATTAGTTAAAACGCTATAATAGTTACGTTAGAAGAACATAATTTACTGACGTTTACAGGTTGTCTGACCAGGCTTGGGAAATAACGCTGATTCAGGTGGTTCAGTTGGTGTTCTTGGAACAACTAATCTGAACGTTTCTAAAGTAAACTTCACTAGAACGATATTAATTAATGTTTAGAAACGTTTCACAGTATCAACGATATAACTTCATAAAAAAACGGGGTTGAAACATTAATCTAATGTTTTAATGCAATGTTTGCCGATGAAACATTATAAAAACATTCATTTTAACGTTCGGTCATTGTTGAATGAAAGTAAAATTAAAACGCCAAAAGATAACATTCTGGCACTCTTTCTGGAACGTTTATAAAAAGTACCCTTTTCGAACGTTTGGAGAACTTGCTTAAACAAACATTCTGAACGCAACCATATTAGAACAAATTACGAATGTTACCAAAACGTTTTGTGTTTGCTGGGATAGCATTGGCAACACTTTAATCTCAATCTTCTATGATTCTAAATAGCAGAAATATAGCAAATTCTTCTGTAACACTGTAATCAACCAGAACGTAATTCCAAATTTGACGTCTCCCCCTTGGAGCCCGGCTGCTATTGCTTTTCATCAAAAATCTACCTGCATAACTTTTGAGCACGACAGAGAGTCTGGAGAGGGCCAACGCCAGTCTCTGCAAGGCTGGGGCCAATGTACAGTCTTTCGAATGGGACAAAAAACCAAGGTATTTTGTACACATTGGTGTAGGATGTTATACCTAATTTCTTTCTTATTTTGGAGTATAAAAGTTGCTTTTATTGTTTTTTTTGTTTGCTTTTTTTTACAGATCCTATATTTGAGCACCATTGTTGGCAGTCATGTTGAGGAAGTTATAAAAAGGTTGATAAGGGCTTTGTATATGGAAGCTAGATGACACTACTACTTATCATACACAACTATTTGTCACATACCGACTTGGGATTGAAACAATGCCACTGAAACCATGCCACTGAAACTACCCAGATGGCAAAGAAATAAAGACTTTTTAATTATGTACCGAACTGATATATGTATCTATGGTAGCACAAAATTCACCAGAATGTAGGCCAAAGCTTTACTTTACAAGCAGTAGGACTAAATTTTTTCCGTCTGATCTTGTAAGAGTCAATTCTTTATGAATAGTTTGCCTCAAGCAGATATCCTGTCACTGTGTCACAGTATCATATAACAGGTCTTTGGCTTCAACTGCGTTGTTTCAATGAGTTGAAAATCTACTGCAGCCAGTATACTATGGCGGTATATTAGATTCAAAATTCTAACGAGCTTTCGTCTAACTTCTAACTTCTGTTCATGTAATTTTTAACTTCTATTCAAAAATTTCTAACTTCTATTCATGTATTTTTTAAATTAAGACAACGTATAATCCAACTTCTTTATTTGTTCAGTGTAAATTTTAATTCTATTCCATCTTATTTCTATTATTAAGACGTAAAACGTCTTCTTAATTTTTACACTTCTGCCTAGCAACCATCATTATGTAGTCGTTTGGTGTCGCCACTGCGTGCTCATTTTTGGTGATTGCGCACCTGGTCGGGACCATTGTGTTGATATAAACGACACATTCTTGATAAAGACGAGAGTATCCTCGTCGAAACGTCGCTTAGTATTAAACTCAGTAACAGTGTATCCATAAAATTGTACCCTGTGTTAATATAGACCAACAGTATATAAATATACTATTCAAAAAAAGTAGGGGATATTTGATTTTGGGGGCATAATACTAAAATATGCAAATGACTACGAAAAAAGTCACTATAGAACCTAACAGAAGAAACATTTCCAGTTACATGTGACGCCCAAACGCACCAATAGCTACCGCATGGAATGCAGGTGATGCTTGGGATCATCATGGGGGTCCAACCCAAGATTTGCACGACTCTGACTTTGAATGTTACAGTCATTGTGGCATTGAATTCCAGGGTGGAAACATCAGTTTAATTGTTTTTAGTGACCAGAAAACAAATTTTGATATGCGTCGGCTTACCCAAAATGAAAGGTTACGTGCCCTTGGCATGCTACAGATCGGCACAACACAGGCGGTTGTGGCGCGGACGATGAATGTTTCTCAGTCTGTCATAAGCATGCTATGGTCCAGATACCGTGATACACACAATCTGTACAGGACAGACCACGCTCAGGTCGACCAAGGGCGACAACTCAAGCCCAGGATCGCTTTATCCGTACCTTGGCCTTGAGAAATCGTGTCATCATAGCAAATCAGATCAGCGCTCGTCTTCAAACAGACACTGGTGTGAGAGTGAGTGGCCAGACGATTCGGAATCGACTGCATAGGGGTCACCTTCGCGCCCGACGTCCTCGCGTGATCCCTTGTTTGAGAGATCATCACATTCAGGCAAGACGTCGTTGGTGTAGGGATCGTCAACACTGGGATAATCGACGCTGGAGCAATGTGATGTTTTCAGATGAGTCAAGGTTCACTGTTGATTTTTTGGACAGACGTAGGACGGTGTGGCGTCGTCGAAACGAGCGCTTCCAAGACGTTAACGTCATCAGACATGATCGATTTGGGGGTGGTTCTGTTATGGTGTGGGGAGGCATCACTGTTACTGGAAGAACGGCTTTACATGTTGTTGCAGGGCGTGTTACAGGCCAGTACTACCGGGACAACATCTTGGCAGTCCATGTTGTGCCGTTCGCACGACGTCATGGCCGCCGTTTCATCTTCCAGGATGACAACGCAAGATGTCACCAACTTAATGCTGTGGATAAACTGTTACAATTTAAATGTCTACTTTTGTATTTTATTACATTATATATGTATTTTTTGAATAAAGTATAGATACTTGTAGAATATTTTGTTGAATAATTATGTAAGTTGTGCTGGTTTTTTGGCGTTTAGTTGCAATTCTGAATGGTTATTGATAAATACATGTATAAAGAGAAATGGGGATTAACTTCCACTCGAATCACACTAGGTCATTTTGGGACTAACATGTGGTTTAGCTTTATTTCAATAATTCATTTGCACGTAGAATTCTTTAGCGGTGTGAGAAAAACGGATGACCTGAAGAACACCAATGAGATTGAACAGGTTACCCTACTAGTACTTGTCATGTACAAGTGGGGAATCGAAACCACGCTACTTAATTCAAAGAGGGGGGGGGGGTGGATGGCTGAATGGTTAGCGTGTGCGCGCTGTATCATAAAGTCTGTCATTGAGTCCACTGGCGTGGTTTCGAATCCCCGGTGTCCAACCTCGTGGGTTTTCTCCGGGTCCTCCCGTTTCCTAGCACTTCATATGGTTAAAGAAGATTTGGTTGTTGGTTGACTGAATTTTACAATTACAACCACCAATATTAGATTATATTAAAGGTTTTAATTGCTCATTTGACATTAGAATTGCATTCGAAAATGATGTTTATTTAATGTTAGATTTACGTTAAAATGGTCGGTTAGATTTCCATCATTTTGCTCATCCTTTTAACGAAAATTTAATGTCAGGAAATGACGTTAATCTAATGTAGAGTTTACGTCATTTTTACGTCATATTTACGTCATTCTCAGACGTAAATCTAACGTAAAGTTTACGTCATTTTCTGGCGTAAATCTAACATAAGTGACGTAAACTTTACGCAAAATTTACGTTAAAAATAATTTTGTTGAATTGTTTATAAAAACCGAATATAGTGATAAAATATTTCTGTGAACAGTATAATTGACTTGACTATAACAAAATACAAGAGCAGCAGTGGAAAAAATAATCTTTATTGATATACATTGTTTTGTACAGAAAAAAATGCTTGGAAGGTGATGAAAAAATTGTTATATACTCGATTTTTTCTCTTTCCATACAGAAAAACGGTCTTGCAATTAATTCCGCTTTGGCTTGCCATAGTTTTTAGTCCATATATACCATTAAATCACCCAGTTTGTACGCGGGAACCAATTGAGATTCGGATAAGAATTGTTATTTTAAAGACTGACACTCGTTTTCAAAATAGTGGCACTTCCGATGAATTTTATCTTGATGAGATTACTCTAAAAGGTAAATCTTATGCAAGAACCGATAGGAAAGCAAACATGGATAGGATAAACCAGCAAAGCGGCAGTTTTCATCAACCCTTACTTGAAGTGTCAAATTTGACAATGAACCCCTCCCACGTGTATGGCGCTATTGGGTGTCGCACATGCAGCTCAGTGGTTAAGTTCTTTGTCTGTGAACATACTCTCAAAGCATGTCAAGTGTCCATGACTATATATCATACACAACCTGCATAGGTATTTGCATTTCAATATCCTCTACATTTTTTGAAGAGTATATTAACAATGCCAAAATCTGTTCTTTACAATGGTAGGCCTGTTTGTGGCTTGTGTGTTTGTAACTGACCTTAATACATTCAAAGCCATTAAAAACATTTCTCGTAAATAGGGAAAACTTGTGATGGGTCTCTTTTTGTGGAGTTCTGGGTTTGAACCCAATATCTGTTCTCGGTAATGAACTTTGCTCGTGGAAACGCAACACTTGTCTTCTTTCACGATTTTAAGCAGTCCCATGTCACACGTTTTGCTCGTGCATTCCCTGCACTCTGACCCTTTAAATACAGATCAAAATTTCAACATTCATCACTTCGGAAAAATGCCACGTCTTACACAAGAAAGCATGCAAGATCAGAGGGCTTCACAAGGTAGCCGTCGCCAGATATTTTAATGTCCACCCAATGAACTTTGTTCGTGCAAACGCAACACTTGTCTTCTTTCACGATTTTAAGCAGTCCCATGTCACACGTTTTGCACGTGCATTTCCTGCACTCTGGCCCTTTAAATACAAATCAAAATTTCAACATTCATCACTTCGGGAAAAGGCCACGTCTTAAACAAGAAAACAGGAACAGAGCTATTGGCATGCAAGATCAGGGGGCTTCATGGGTAGCCGTCGCCAGACATTTTGAATTTGGCATTGCGTTTTTAATTTTTTTGAGTGTAGTTATTAAAGTGAAACAAGGACTCAGATTATAAATTTAATACTAATCCATTACAGATCAGTTCATAAATCTTCACAAAGAGACACAAGGGCCATATTTCTAGAAGGCATTATAAGAAATTTAATAGGTTTCATTAGAGCGTACAGACTGAAACAAGGGTCATAACTCTTAGACATGATTTTGGAAATTGTTGAAATTCAATAGGATTTTCCGTTTCACTAATTTTAATAAAGCATACAAATTTCATAAAGATTGGATTTCTAGACGGATTTTTTTTAAAATTCAATAGGCTTCTTCGTGTTACTCATTTAAATAATGCATATAAATATCATACAGATCGGATGATAACTTTTGTGGTTACTGTGTTCACACGCTTCAACAAATTTGTCAAATATTATTGAAATTTTACCATTTCACTTTTTTTATTATCAAAATGTCATATATATTGAGCACCATGGAAAACGTATCACTTATGTTTTTCGTATAACAAAATGATCCTGTAATCATATCTAATTTATTTTGCTGCTTATTGTGAACAATATTCGAATGGGAACACATCAATAACAACACGTTTGTACACTTAATCTGTAATCAACGGTACAAAGTCAGCGGGGTCAAAACCAAAAGTACGACACAGATGTCAGTAGCGCGTGTGTCCTCCACGGGCTCTTACGCACGCTGTGCAGCGACGTCGCATGGAATTAACCAATGTTTGAAAGAAGGCCTGGGGCAAATTGTTCCATTCTTGGACAAGAGCATCTTCTAAAGCAGCAATGGTGTGCATCTGTGGTTTCCGATACAGACGGCTCATTACAGACATGTTCTATCGGTGCCATGTCCGGTGCCATGTCCGGAGACAAGGCATTGCCCATACTAAAACGGGCGGTATGCGGACGTACATTATCCTGTTGGAAGTGCTGAACAACAATTGGTTGCAAGACATCATCACGGTAGGCTACAGCATTAACGCGACCCCTGCAAATGTGTAGGGCGGTTCGATGATGATATGTGAAGCCTCCACACACCATTACACTTCGCCCACCCCATCGATTCGTTTCGAAGATGCAGCAGTCTGCAAGACGTTCCCCAAGACGTCTCCACACACGTTGACGGCCATCACCGTGATAAAGATGAAAGCGACTCTCATCACTGAAGAGCACACTTTACCAGTCTACTCTTCTCCATGTCTGGTGTCCTTGAGCCCATATCAAACGCCGCTGACGGTGATGATCCCTGAGGATAGCTCCAACATAAGGTCGTCGTGCACGGAGTACTACTTCTCTTAGACGACGTCTTACGGTGTTGGCACTTACTGGTCCTTGTCTTCCGACGACTGCTGCACCTGTCTGGCAATAGCACGTGTAGACATGCCAGCCAAGGACATTCCCATGGCTTCATTCCGTTGATTTTCAATAAGTCTTGGCATCTCTAGCTCGATTCCTTCACACGTCCAATAAAAAATTACTACAGATTGACGTTCCTGTACTGCACATTAAGTTGAAAACATGCTTTTAAAGGGCTCACACACAATGCTGCACGTGAATATTAGGTTTTTCATGTGCATCTCGTGCAATTTTTTTTTTGTGCACACGGGCCGATATTTTTTGCGTTTGGGAGCATTGTGTGAAACAATAGTTCATAGTATTGCATAATATTATACATACAAAACCACCTAGTAATAAAATATTTGGGAAAAAAAGTGATGCGTTTTCCATGGCGCTCAGTATATCACATTTTCTGACAAATTGGAGATCATTGATTATCATCAAATTTAGGCCTCTCATCCACTGTCAGGTTGTTTCCATACAGGAGGCAGACCACCATTAATTTCCCCATTGACTTCAATAATAATTCTGGCCTCTTTGCCCACCTTTGACCACCAAAATTTTGAGAAACAAAAACTTGCAGAAGCATACTAAAAACATGTAACTAGTTGCCGTTATCCTTCCGCCTCAAAATCATGAATATTCACAAAAACCTGGCAGAAAATGTTAATTCATTCATTCTAGACCAAAAAATCAACAAAAATGGGCATACAAAAGGGAAGAAAAGAGACAGATAGAGAATTGATATAAATAGACGAACTACTATATATTTGTGGGTACAGAGATGGTGAAATTTAATACCTCCAGAAATTCTTAAGTATGTTCTTGTGCGTAGATTTAAGTAGACTTACCTTATTGTGTGTTCCCAGAAAATTGTGCTTAGAATTTAAGTAGACTTCATTGTAAGCACAAGAACGTTATTATGCGTTCCAAGAAAAAACTTCGTTCTTAAACATAGTCAATCTAAGCACAAGTCCCAAGCAAGGTATACGGCTTGCTTACCCAACCTTAAGTCTGTTTCTGCTTCGAAAAGATGACTGACCGTAGAGTTATTCGACGGCATTTCCGACACCTTTTGATAGCAAAGAGACAATTACAAGACAGAGAAAATCCTTCTCTTGAAGAAATTTCAAATTAAGAATGCTATAGAAAATTTCCCTTCTAGGCCTACCCTGAAAACATTTTATTTATTTGCCTATTAGTAAACAATAGGCTACAAACATACAGGCTACTTTTAAGATCAGGCGCTTCACAATTATTCAGTTAGTTTGTAAGCGCCTGCGTTTTTTATCTTGTGGCACATTTTATATGTGAATAGGGGACATGTCAAATGTATCGAAATGAACCATATATATGTATATATATATATATGACGTCAATGAAGCAGACGACAAATTTAAGACGTAATTCGCATACCAAAGTTGTTTTTATAACGTTAAAGAGCATCGTAGTCTCAGTTTATGGTAAACTTTACCAGTCACAATGTGCTTAGACTTATACTTGACTTGTGAGAATTTTCTAGGGACGGTATTTTTATAAGTTTCTTACGTAAGAAAAAGTGAAGCATACCTTTGTGCTTACTGGTCTACACAACCAGTTTTCTTTCCATGACTCGTGCTCTTTTTCGCAACTAACTTAACAGTTAATTCCCGATGCTGCTATGAGATCGCTTGATAAATTTTATGACATATTCCGAGGAGGAGAAAGAGTACATTTTGGAGGGTATATTTAAGTTTGGCATCTTCCATTAAAGATGGGTTCCCAGAAAAGTATTTATCGGGTGGTTATTTCCAATAAAAGTATGGTTATTTTGGTATATATGGAAAGTAGAGATATCCAATATTACTAGAAAAATATTGGATTCCCCGAAAAAACACTCATGGAGCGTATACAGCCCGACGATTAGGAATTTCTGCACGCGTGATGTCAAAGGTCACACGCTTGATGTACAAGTTGATAAACTTTATGAAGAGTTAGACGTACAACACTTTCTGAGAAAAAAATACGGAAAAAGATAATCCGAGAATTTAATTAGGATTCGATATTTGTAATAAATAGGGGATCACGTGGCAAAGTGGGTAAGACGCTGGCTCGCTAGCTTGGGCGTCCTCGGATGTAGACTATGGTCCCGACTACAGTCTGAACCAGCACCCAAACGCAAATGGCCCTAGCCATTGACTATTCAATTTGTTACGGTTAAATCGAAGGACTGTTTGTTTGTATCTGACTTTATCTTATTTTGTACCCATAATACTGCAGCTTCACTTGAAATAAATTCTTGTATTTGATTCTTTGCAAAAGAATCATCTTTTCCCAAATGGGAACATTTAAAACCTTTAGATAAATATTTATTAGTAGATTTCAATTTATATTTCAAAATAAGACTCAATGATTTCTTTGAAAATACAATGGAAGGACCTCCTGCTACACTTGATTTGTTTATTTCATCGCTTTTTCTATTTTCTGTTGATTTAACTTTGTTTGAATTACATTTAGTAGTAAGTGTCTGTTTACCTATTGCTTTTGGGATCAATGGTTTACTACGTAAAAAGTCATCATCAGAATCAATATTCTGTGCTATTATATTAGTATAATTATTGTTTACATTATGTTTGCTTGACTGTTCATAAGATTTTTGCAATATATTACCTATGTTTATTTGACCAGACATTAACCATGAAATGATTGCAAAGCGAATACTCTTTGAATGTAAAGAAAAATCTGGCATAAAATGTTTAAATGCTTGTAAATTATTTGTAATAACCTTTTGATATGTAGTTGACAAGAAAGCGTTAAAAATATCTTGTCGAAGTAAAAGTATGGTTATTCCCACTATAACGGATGGTCCACATACTGAACCACAACACTGTTTTGGATATAAATAACACATTTCTTGACATACATTATGAGGATAGCCATTTAAGTTAGGACTATGTGCTATTTGTTTTTCTGCCACGCTTAAATTGTTCATTAAACATGAATTATAGCCGCTAATAAAGTTGTTTAAATTGAACATTAAACTATCTGGTAAAGCTAAACCTAATGCATCAATATAAATGACTTTATTAATTCCTACATCGTACACAAAGAAAGAAAAATGATTCCCGTTGATGACTTGCTCTGCTGTTTCAATATTCATATCTTTCCCAGCCAAATATGTAATGGTTTCACCAGTACTTGAATGGGTTATGGATTTCACACATAGAACAAAAACATATTTAGTGATATTAGGATGCTTAGCATACAGCCTTGAACCTAAATTTTTAAGATCATGGATGGAATTTAAGTAACCAACATAATCTGAGTCAGATATACAATCTTTTAACAGTTCAATAATTTTATCAATCACTGAATCACTTAACCATCTATCACACAGCAGAGTTTTTAATTCAGACACTGACAACTGATAATTACCAGGAATATTAGGTTTGAAAGAATCTGTATTGTTCAGGAGAATATTTTTTAATTCAAGAACCTTTTCAAAGTTGATATTATCTATCGGCGTAAATAAGGGTTGCCAATTCAAAACATATTTGTTTTCATTTTCCAACTCTTGTCTTACTCCTTTAGCAATGTAAAAATCACGAAAACGTTTAATTTCTCCCAAAAGTCTTTGTCATTTTTTGTAGCCCCGATAATCTGATCCAAATGTTTTATTGGAGGCATGTATTTTGAGTCTTCACATTTAGAGAGTTTAATCACCCTGCACGTTTCAAGTCAGTAGCTTGAAGCGTATATATGGTATTAGTGTCAGTGGCTTGTGGCACGAAGTAACAGTATATTGTCGCATACATAATATATTATGTCAACGCTTGGGCGACATAATATATTGTGTTGACGCTAGGGCAGGGTTAGGGTTAGGGTTAGGGTTAGGCTCGAGCTGTTCCTATCTGAAAGCTGAAAGAAAGTTTACACACGTATCCCAGAAATGGTTTATATAATTTTAATTTCACACGTGACGGTTGATTATAGGCCTACTATTTTCTAATATTAACAATATAATCTTTTATAATTGTTATCGGTGCCATCTTGTTTTTTGTTCATGCCTAGTCACCTCCATCCTAGTTCCAAGCGTTGACATAATATATTATATCGCCCAAGCGTTGACATAATATATTATGTATGCGACAATATACTGTTACTTCGTGCCACAGGCCACTGACACTAATACCATATATACGCTTCAAGCTACTGACTTGAAACGTATCGCCTGGTTTAATATTTGTTGTGTTTCGTTTTATAACATAG
Organism: Patella vulgata; assembly: GCF_932274485.2. Classification (NCBI taxonomy): domain Eukaryota; kingdom Metazoa; phylum Mollusca; class Gastropoda; family Patellidae; genus Patella; species Patella vulgata. The sequence continues at coordinate 34,712,112 of NC_065882.2, forward strand.
TTTCTACATATTACAACAGGCAGAATTTTATTAGGCAACGAGAGATTAATTCTACTATTAGTATTTTGTAAAGCCATATTTGAGTACAATGTAACTTACTCACCTGTTTTAATTTCCCAAATTTATACTGAATACCGTGGCGTACTGGAAAGGTCTTTGAAACCAACTATTATTTACGGCAGCTGATCAATCTAACACAGTACAGTATTGGTATGGTACCTTCTTCCACCAAACCAAGTCAAAATCAAAACCACTATTGATGAACCATGAAATAAAACATGTAACTACTTTTAATGAACATAGATTAGATAGTAATAAAAGCTTAATTTATTGTATTAGTACCATAAAGTATTATAAATTAGACCTATATTAGTATTATAATAATACTAGTATTTAGCGCCTTATATACATAGGCCTCAAGATAGATAATTGGAAATATTTTCTAAACTTTTCTTCTGAAAAATGAAAGGGAATAAGCTTTATTATAAAACAAGGAACATGTACTACAAATACATAAATTATTAATGTACCCCCCCCCCCCCAACACGGACACTTGGAATTTTGGAATTCATAGTTAACTAAAGAAATGTTGAAATCACAATTAATTATGATACCATAAAATACAATTACAGGCTGGTAAAATCAACACAAATTTCATACATTATAATAAACACATTAATTAATTGCTCATTCATCTTTTTATTAAAAAAAAAGCATCAAGCAAGGTTAAAAATATCTTGTCGAAGTAAAAGTATGGTTATTCCCACTATAACGGATGGTAGGCCTACACATACTGAACCACAACTCTGTTTTGGATATAATAAATAAATAACACATTTCTTGACATGCAATTGCATCTACTACTAGCCTACTAAAGTATCAAACTTTATACATTACCCAGGTCAGAATATCTCCTCAGAAAATAAAATACAACTGTTTGTATAGATCAATAAAGCTTTAAAGAAGCTGGTGCCGTTAGAAAAAGTATTAGCCTAAAGATGAGAATTTTGCGTCAAAATCCTATGAATAGATAGTTGACGTGAAGCAAAACCAGTTAAAAATACAATTTGCGGGTCACGGAAAGATAACTCTGTGACAAAATAGCGCCATTTTTTTTTTGAATTAGTCTCTGTCATCCAGACAAATCCCGTATGTTGAAGACTAGGGGGGTGACCGAGACTATTTTTGAACGAGAAACGACATTCGGATGACTTCGTTTCTTTCCGAATACCGTGAATATGCCCCAACCGTCACATTACTTGGCCTCTAACATTATTTTTTACATTCCGGTGATCTTAATCTCTATACCCACAAAGATCCCATATATAATCAAATATATAACTAACGTTCAAAGAATCTTAAGTTAAAACGCTGCAATAGTTACGTTAGAAGAACATAATTTACTGACGTTTACAGGTTGTCTGACCAGGCTTTGGAAATAACGTTGATTCTGGTGGTTCAGTTGACGTTCTTGGAACAACTAATCTGAACGTTTCAAATGTAATCGTCACTAGAACGATATTAATTAATGTTTAGTAACGTTTCACAGTAGCAACGATATAAGGTCATAAAAAACGGGTTTGAAACATTAATCTTATGTTTTAATGCAACGTTTGCTAATGATGTAAGATGTAAAGAATATGTAAAATAGAAATACAACGTTTTACGAACTATATTGGAAGGGTTAAGTTTTCGTTTAATTTTAACGTTTTTAGATTAGGAAAACAGAATCAATATAACGTCACAAACAAATATATTACTAACGTTAAAAAAATCATAAGTTAAAACGCTACAATAGTTACGTTAGAAGAACATAATTTACTGACGTTTACAGGTTGTCTGACCAGGTTTTGGAAATAACGTTGATTCAGTTGGTTCAGTTGACGTTCTTGGAACAACTAATCTGAACGTTTCTAATGTAATTGTCACTAGAACGATATTAATTAATGTTTTGCAACGTTTCACAGTATCAAGGATATAAAGTCATAAGAAAACGGGGTTGAAACATTAATCTAATGTTTTAATGCAACGTTTGCTAATGATGTAAGATCTAAAAAAGAAGTAAAATGGAAAACGTTTTGCGAATTTTATTGTAAGGTTGTTTTTATTTTCGATTAATTTCAACGTTTTTAGATTCGGAAAAGAGAACGTTTTAAAAACTGAAATCCAATGATCAATATAACGTCACAAAATTAATAACATTCAAGAATCATAAGCTAAAACGCTACGAAAGTTACGTTAAACGAAGATAGTTAACTTACGTTTACAGGTGGCCTCACCAGGCTTAGGAAATAACGCTGAATCAGCATGGTTCATTTGACGTTCTCGGAACAACTAATCAAAACGTTTCTGAAGTAAATGTCTCGAGAACGATAATAATTAATGCTTAGGAACGCCTCACAGTATCAAGGATATAACGTTAAAAAAAAAAACGGGTTTGAAACATTGATCTAATATTTTAATGCAACGTTTACTAATGATGCAAGATGTAAAAAAAAAAGATGTAAAATGGAAATACAACATTTTACGAAATTTATTCTAAGGTTTTTATTTTCGTTTAATTTCAATGCTTTTAGATTAGGAAAACAGAACGTGTTAAAAACTGAAATCCAATATAATCAATATAACGTTACAAACAAATATATTACTAACGCTCACATAATCATTAGTTAAAACGCTATAATAGTTACGTTAGAAGAACATAATTTACTGACGTTTACAGGTTGTCTGACCAGGCTTGGGAAATAACGTTGATTCAGGTGGTTCAGTTGGTGTTCTTGGAACAACTAATCTGAACGTTTCTAAAGTAAACGTCACTAGAACGATATTAATTAATGTTTAGAAACGTTTCACAGTATCAACGATATAACGTCATAAAAAAACGGGGTTGAAACATTAATCTAATGTTTTAATGCAACGTTTACTAATGATGTAAGATGTAAAGAATATGTAAAATAGAAATACAACGTTTTAAGAACTTTATTGGAAGGGTTTATTTGTCGTTGAATTTTAACGTTTTTAGATTAGGAAAGCAGAACGTTTTAAAAACTGAAATCAATATAACGTCACAAACAAATATATAACTAACGTTCAAAGAATCATAAGTTAAAACGCTACAATAGTTACGTTAGCAGAACATAATTTACTGACGTTTACCAGGCTTGGGAAATAAACGTCACTAGAACGATATTAATTAATGTTTAGAAACGTTTCACAGTATCAACGATATAACGTCATAAAAAAACGGGGTTGAAACATTAATCTAATGTTTTAATGCAATGTTTGCCGATGAAACATTATAAAAACATTCAAAATAACGTTCGGTCATTGTTGAATGAAAGTAAAATTAAAACGTCAAAAGATAACATTCTGACACTCTTTCTGGAACGTTTATAAAAGGACCCTTTTCGAACGTTTGGAGAACTTGCTTAAACAAACATCCTGAACGCAACCATATTAGAACAAATTACGAATGTTATCAAAACGTTTTGTGTTTGCTGGGATAGCATTGGCAACACTTTAATCTCAATCTTCTATGATTTTAAATAGCAGAAATATAGCAAATTCTTCTGTAACACTGTAATCAACCAGAACGTAATTCTAAATTTGACGTCTCCCCCTTGGAGCCCGGCTGCTATTGCTTTTCATCAAAAATCTACCTGCATAACTTTTGAGCACGACAGAGAGTCTGGAGAGGGCCAACGCCAGTCTCTGCAGGCTGGGGCCAATGTACAGTCTTTCGAATGGGACAAAAAACCAAGGTATTTTGTACACATTGGTGTAGGATGTTATACCTAATTTCTTTCTTATTTTGGAGTATAAAAGTTGCTTTTATTGTTTTTTTTGTTTGTTTTTTTTTTACAGATCCTATATTTGAGCACCATTGTTGGCAGTCATTTTGAGGAAGTTATAAAAAGGTTGATAAGGGCTTTGTATATGGAAGCTAGATGACACTACTACTTATCATACACAACTATTTGTCACATACCGACTTGGGATTGAAACAATGCCACTGAAACCATGCCACTGAAACCACCCAGATGGCAAAGAAATAAAGACTTTTTAATTATGTACCGAACTGATATATGTATCTATGGTAGCACAAAATTCACCAGAATGTAGGCCAAAGCTTTACTTTACAAGCAGTAGGCCTAAATTTTTTCCGTCTGATCTTGTAAGAGTCAATTCTTTATGAATAGTTTGCCTCAAGCAGATATCCTGTCACTGTGTCACAGTATCATATAACAGCTCTTTGGCTTAAACTGAGTTGTATCAGTGAGTTGAAAATCTACTGCAGCCAGTATACTATGGCGGTATATTAGATTCAAAATTCTAACGAGCTTTCGTCTAACTTCTAACTTCTGTTCATGTAATTTTTAACTTCTATTCATAAATTCCTAACTTCTATTCATGTATTTTTTAAATTAAGACAACGTATAATCCAACTTCTTTATTTGTTCAGTGTAAATTTTAATTCTATTCCAACTTATTTCTATTATTTAGACGAAAAACGTCTTCTTAATTTTTACACTTCTTCCTAGCAACCATCATTATGTAGTCGTTTGGTGTCGCCACTGCGTGCTCATTTTTGGTGATTGCGCACCTGGTCGGGACCATTGTGTTGATATAAACGACACATTCTTGATAAAGACGAGAGTATCCTCGTCGAAACGTCGCTTAGTATTAAACTCAGTAACAGTGTATCCATAAAATTGTACCCTGTGTTAATATAGACCAACAGTATATAAATATTAATTGGCTCAACTGTAAAAAAAAAATCAAATAAAATTCTCCAAATCCTGCACTTGTCTTAAAAAAAAATGAACAAATGCTGTTGGGGTTTAACATCCTACTATTCTACTCCGAACTAATACGCCATACAGTGTGCTACGAAGGAAATTTTGCCCGGACAGCGGCACTACGGAACAACTAGACAGCTGTACTTGTTAGGCCCTCCATCCTACAACACTGACAAGGAGGAACCACGCCGGAAAATCTGGATGAACTTTCTCGGCCAATGCAGGGATCGAACACCCTACCGCTAGGCTAGTGAGCCAGCGTCTTACCGACCGTATTTGAAATCGTATTGCAAACCATACATAGATATCACGTTCAATGTTGTTTGTGGGGTTGGATGGCCGAATGGTTAGCACATGCGCCCTGTACCATAAGGTATGTCATTGAGTCAACTGGTGTTGTTTCGTTTCCCCGGTTGTACGTGACAAATTGAACCATGTTAATACCGAACCTAGTTTGTGTTGAGTGGACGTTAAACCCCATCACACTCTCTCTCGATCTCTCTCTCAAAGTTGTTTTCAATTTTGCCAAACCATTCAACCGGACTAAGAGCGAGTCGTTTGTATCAACAGAATGGTCCCGATCAGGTGCTGAATCGCCAAATTGAGCGAACGGTGGCGACACCAAACGACGTCATAATGATGGTTGGATTATACATTGTCTTAATTTAGAAATTACATGAATGGAAGTTAGAAATTACATGAGTAGAAGTAAGAAATTAGACGATAGCATGTTAGAATTTTGAATCCCTTACAAATTCTTCAAATTTTTGTGATAGATCAATCATAGCAAAAATCTGTGTTAAAATTATATTTGTAATGTGTTTAACAAATTCTATCACAAAAGTAATATTGGTGTAATTAAGTATATACCTTATTTTTAATGTTGGGATATTATATCGTTCCACTGTTTGTTTGTCCGGGTCCTCCCGTTTCCTAGCACTTCATATGGTTAAAGAAGATTTGGTTATTGGTTGACTGAATTTTACAATTACAACCACCAATATTAGATTATATTAAAGGTTTTAATTGCTCATTTGACATTAGAATTGCATTCGAAAATGATGTTTATTTAATGTTGGATTTACGTTAAAATGGTCGGTTAGATTTCCATCTTTTTGCTCATCCTTTTAACGAAAATTTAATGTCAGGAAATGACGTTAATCTAATGTAGAGTTTACGTCATTTTTACGTCATATTTACGTCATTTTCAGACGTAAATCTAACGTAAAATTTACGTCATTTTCTGGCGTAAATCTAACATAAGTGACGTAAACTTTACGCAAAATTTACGTTAAAAATAATTTTGTTGAATTGTTTATAAAAACCGAATATAGTGATAAAATATTTCTGTGAACAGTATAATTGACTTGACTATAACAAAATACAAGAGAAGCAGTGGAAAAAATAATCTTTATTGATATACATTCTTTTGTACAGAAAAAAATGCTTGGAAGGTGATGAAAAAATTGTTATATACTCGATTTTTTCTCTTTCCATACAGAAAAACGGTCTTGCAATTAATTCCGCTTTGGCTTGCCATAGTTTTTAGTCCATATATACCATTAAATCACCAATTGAGATTCGGATAAGAATTGTTATTTTAAAGACTGACACTCGTTTTCAAAATAGTGGCACTTCCGATGAATTTTATCTTGATGAGATTACTCTAAAAGGTAAATCTTATGCAAGAACCGAGGGGAAAGCAAACATGGATAGGATAAACCAGCAAAGCGGCAGTTTTCATCAACCCTTACTTGAAGTGTCAAATTTGACAATGAACCCCACCCACGTGTATGGCACTATTGGGTTTGGGTGTCGCACATGCAGCTCAGTGGTTAAGTTCTTTGTCTGTGAACATACTCTCAAAGCATGTCAAGTGTCCATGACTATATATCATACACAACCTGCATAGGTATTTGCATTTCAATATCCTCTACATTTTTTGAAGAGTATATTAACAATGCCAAAATCTGTTCTTTACAATGGTAGGCCTGTTTGTGGCTTGTGTGTTTGTAACTGACCTTAATACATTCAAAGCCATTAAAAACATTTCTCGTAAATAGGGAAAACTTGTGATGGGTCTCTTTTTGTGGAGTTCTGGGTTTGAACCCAATATCTGTTCTCGGTAATGAACTTTGCTCGTGGAAACGCAACACTTGTCTTTTTTCACGATTTTAAGCAGTCCCATGTCACACGTTTTGCTCGTGCATTCCCTGCACTCTGACCCTTTAAATACAGATCAAAATTTCAACATTCATCACTTCGGAAAAATGCCACGTCTTACACAAGAAAACAGGAACAGAGCTATTGGCATGCAAGATCAGGGGGCTTCACAAGGTAGCCGTCGACAGATATTTTAATGTCCACCCAATGAACTTTGTTCGTGCAAACGCAACACTTGTCTTCTTTCACGATTTTAAGCAGTCCCATGTCACACGTTTTGGACGTGCATTCCCTGCACTCTGGCCCTTTAAATACAAATCAAAATTTCAACATTCATCACTTCGGGAAAAGGCCACGTCTTACACAAGAAAACAGGAACAGAGCTATTGGCATGCAAGATCAGGGGGCTTCACGGGTAGCCGTCGCCAGACATTTTGAATTTGGCATTGCGTTTTTAATTTTTTTGAGTGTAGTTATTAAAGTGAAACAAGGACTCAGATTATCAAAATGTCATATATATTGAGCACCATGGAAAACGTATCACTTAGTTTTTCGTATAACAAAATGATCCTGTAATCATATCTTATTTATTTTGCTTCTTATTGTGAACAATATTCGAATGGGAACACATCAATAACAACACGTTTGTACACTTAATCTGTAATCAACGGTACAAAGTCAGCGGGGTCAAAACCAAAAGTACGACACAGATGTCAGTAGCGCGTGTGTCCTCCACGGGCTCTTACGCACGCTGTGCAGCGACGTCGCATGGAATTAACCAATGTTTGAAAGAAGGCCTGGGGCAAATTGTTCCATTCTTGGACAAGAGCATCTTCTAAAGCAGCAATGGTGTGCATCTGTGGTTTCCGATACAGACGGCTCATCTCAGACATGTTCTATCGGTGCCATGTCCGGTGCCATGTCCGGAGAAAAGGCATTGCCCATACATTATCCTGTTGGAAGTGCTGAACAACAATCTGTTGCAAGACATCATCACGGTAGGCTACAGCATTAACGCGACCTTTGAAAATGTGTAGGGCGGTTCGATGATGAAATGTGAAGCCTCCACACACCATTACACTTCGCCCACCCCATCGATTCGTTTCGAAGATGCAGTAGTCTGCAAGACGTTCCCCAAGACGTCTCCACACACGTTGACGGCCATCACCGTGATAAAGATGAAAGCGACTCTCATCACTGAAGAGCACACTTTACCAGTCTACTCTTCTCCATGTCTGGTGTCCTTGAGCCCATATCAAACGTCGCTGACGGTGATGATCCCTGAGGATAGCTCCAACATAAGGTCGTCGTGCACGGAGTCCTATTTCTCTTAGACGACGTCTTACGGTGTTGGCACTTACTGGTCCTTGTCTTCCGACGACTGCTGCACCTGTCTGGCAATAGCACGTGTAGACATGCCAGCCAAGGACATTCCCATGGCTTCATTCCGTTGATTTTCAGTAAGTCTTGGCATCTCTAGCTTGATTCCTTCACACGTCCAACAAAAAATTACTACAGATTGACGTTTCACAGTTCCTGTACTGCACATTAAGTTGAAAACATGCTTTTAAAGGGCTCACACACAATGCTGCACGTGAATATTAGGTTTTTCATGTGCATCTCGTGCAATTTTTTTTTTGTGCACACGGGCCGATATTTTTTGCGTTTGGGAGCATTGTGTGAAACAATAGATCATAGTATTGCATAATATTATACATATAAAACCACCTAGTAATAAAATATTTGGGAAAAAAAGTGATGCGTTTTCCATGGCGCTCAGTATATCACATTTTCTGACAAATTGGAGATCATTGATTATCATCAAATTTAGGCCTCTCATCCACTGTCAGGTTGTTTCCATACAGGAGGCAGACCACCATTAATTTCCCCATTGACTTCAATAATAATTCTGGCCTCTTTGCCCACCTCTAAATTTTCCCCAAATTTTCGTTGGGCTGAATGCTTTTCACTACAGACAGAGGAACAAATGGTCATGTCTTTGCACTAAAATTTGTATGAGGTTGACCACCAAAATTTTGAGAAACAAAAACTTGCAGAAGCATACTAAAAACATGTAACTAGTTGCCGTTATCCTTCCGCCTCAAAATCATGAATATTCACCAAAACCTGGCAGAAAATGTTAATTCATCCATTCTAGACCAAAAAATCAACAAAAATGGGCATACAAAAGGGAAGAAAAGAGACAGATAGAGAATTGATATAAATAGACGAACTACTATTTATTTGTGGGTACAGAGATGGTGAAATTTAATGCCTCCAGGGCCCGATTCCTAGAAAATTCTTAAGCACGTTCTTGTGCTTAGATTTAAGTAGACTTTGCATTTAAGTAAACTTACCTTATTGTGTGTTCCCAGAAAATTGTGCTTAGAATTTAAGTAGACTTCATTGTAAGCACAAGAACGTTATTATGCGTTCCAAGAAAAAACTTAAGCACAACTTCGTTCTTAAAAATAGTCAATCCAAGCAAGGTATACGGCTTGCTTACCCAACCTTAAGTCTGTTTCTGCTTCGAAAAGATGACTGACCGTCGATTTATTCGACGTCATTTCCGACACCTTTTGATAGCAAAGAGACAATTACAAGACAGAGAAAATCCTTCTCTTGAAGAAATTTCAAATTAAGAATGCTATAGAAAATTTCCCTTCTAGGCCTACCCTGAAAACATTTTATTTATTTGCCTATTAGTAAACAATAGGCTACAAACATACAGGCTACTTTTAAGATCAGGCGCTTCACAATTATTCAGTTAGTTTGTAAGCGCCTGAGTTTTTTTTATCTTGTGGCACATTTTATATGTGAATAGGGGACATGTCAAATGTATCGAAATGAACCATATATATGTATATATATATATATATGACGTCAATGAAGCAGACGACAAATTTAAGACGTAATTCGCATACCAAAGTTGTTTTTATAACGTTATAGAGCATCGTAGTCTCAGTTTATGGTAAACTTTACAAGTCACAATGTGCTTAGACTTATACTTGACTTGTGAGAATTTTCTAGGGACGGTATTTTTATAAGTTTCTTACGTAAGAAAAAGTGAAGCATACCTTTGTGCTTACTAGTCTACACAACCAGTTTTCTTTCCATGACTAGTGCTCTTTTTCGCAACTAACTTAACAGTTAATTCCCCATGCTGCTATGAGATCGCTTGATAAATTTTATGACATATTCCGAGGAGAAGAAAGAGTACATTTTGGAGGGTATATTTAAGTTTGGCATCTTCCATTAAAGATGGGTTCCCAGAAAAGTATTTATCGGGTGGTTATTTCCAATAAAAGTATGGTTATTTTGGTATATATGGAAAGTAGAGATATCTAATATTACTAGAAAAATACTGGATTCCCCGAAAAAACACTCATGGAGCGTATACAGCCCGACGATTAGGAATTTCTGCACGCGAACATTGAGCGCTTGATGTACAAGTTGATAAACTTTATGAAGAGTTAGACGTACAACACTTTCTGAGAAAAAAATACGGAAAAAGATAATCCGAGAATTTAATTAGGATTCGATATTTGTAATAAATAGGGGATCACGTGGCAAAGTGGGTAAGACGCTGGCTCGCTAGCTTGGGCGTCCTCGGATGTAGACTATGGTCCCGACTACAGTCTGAACCAGCACCCAAACGCAAATGGCCCTAGCCATTGACTATTCAATTTGTTACGGTTAAATCGAAGGACTGTTTGTTTGTATCTGACTTTATCTTATTTTGTACCCATAATACTGCAGCTTCACTTGAAATAAATTCTTGTATTTGATTCTTTGCAAAAAAATCATCTTTTCCCAAATGGGAACATTTAAAACCTTTAGATAAATATTTATTAGTAGATTTCAATTTATATTTCAAAATAAGACTCAATGATTTCTTTGAAAATACAATGGAAGGACCTCCTGCTACATAATCATTTACACTTGATTTGTTTAATTCATCGCTTTTCCTATTTTCTGTTGATTTAACTTTGTTTGAATTACATTTAGTAGTAAGTGTCTGTTTACCTATTGCTTTTGGGATCAATGATTTACTACGTAAAAAGTCATCATCAGAATCAATATTCTGTGCTATTATATTAGTAATATTACTGTTTACATTATGTTTGCTTGACTGTTCATAAGATTTTTGCAATATATTACCTATTTTATTTGACCAGACATTAACCATGAAATGATTGCAAAGCGAATACTCTTTGAATGTAAAGAAAAATCTGGCATAAAATGTTTAAATGCTTGTAAATCATTTGTAATTACCTTTTGATATGTAGTTGACAAGAAAGCGTTAAAAATATCTTGTCGAAGTAAAAGTATGGTTATTCCCACTATAACGGATGGTCCACATACTGAACCACAACACTGTTTTGGATATAAATAACACATTTCTTGACATACATTATGAGGATAGCCATTTAAGTTAGGACTATGTGCTATTTGTTTTTCTGCCACGCTTAAATTGTTCATTAAACATGAATTATAGCCGCTAATAAAGTTGTTTAAATTGAACATTAAACTATCTGGTAAAGCTAAACCTAATGCATCAATATAAATGACTTTATTAATTCCTACATCGTACACACAGAAAGAAAAATGATTCCCGTTGATGACTTGCTCTGCTGTTTCAATATTCATATCTTTCCCAGCCAAATATGTAATGGTTTCACCAGTACTTGAATGGGTTATGGATTTCACACATAGAACAAAAACATATTTAGTGATATTAGGATGCTTAGCATACAGCCTTGAACCTAAATTTTTTAGATCATGGATGGAATTTAAGTAACCAACATAATCTGAGTCAGACATACAATCTTTTAACAGTTCAATAATTTTATCAATCACTGAATCACTTAACCATCTATCACACAGCAGAGTTTTTAATTCAGACACTGACAACTGATAATTACCAGGAATATTAGGTTTGAAAGAATCTGTATTGTTCAGGAGAATATTTTTTAATTCAAGAACCTTTTCAAAGTTGATATTATCTATCGGCGTAAATAAGGGTTGTCAATTGAAAAGATATTTGTTTTCATTTTCCAACTCTTGTCTTACTCCTTTAGCAATGTAAAAATCACGAAAACGTTTAAATGTCTCCAAAAGTAAAATTGCCATATGGCAAATTACATAAAAGTCTTTGTCATTTTTTGTAGCCCCGATAATCTGATCCAAATGTTTTATTGGAGGCATGTATTTTGAGTCTTCACATTTAGAGAGTTTAATATTTGTTGTGTTTCGTTTTATAACATAGTTTCTACATATTACAACAGGCAGAATTTTATTAGGCAACGAGAGATTAATTCTACTATTAGTATTTTGTAAAGCCATATTTGTGCATAGGGATCATCACATTCAGGCAAGACGTCGTTGGTGTAGGGATCGTCAACACTGGGATAATCGACGCTGGAGCAATGTGATGTTTTCAGATGAGTCAAGGTTCACTGTTGATTTTTTGGACAAACCGTGGAGGGTGTGGCGTCGTCGAAACGAGCGCTTCCAAGACGTTAACGTCATCAGACATGATCGATTTGGGGGTGGATCTGTTATGGTGTGGGGAGGCATCACTGTTGCTGGAAGAACGGCTTTACATGTTGTTGCAGGGCGTGTTACAGGCCAGTACTACCGGGACAACATCTTGGCAGTCCATGTTGTGCCGTTCGCACGACGTCATGGCCGCCGTTTCATCTTCCAGGATGACAACGCAAGATGTCACAGGGCCAGGATCGTTACAGGTTACCTCCAACAACAGAACATCACCACATTACCTTGGCCAGCACTGAGTCCCGACCTCTCCCCCATCGAGCATGTCTGGGACATGCTTGGACAGAGGTTACGTCAACGTCAACAACGTCCTGCCAATGTCCAAGAACTTTCTGCTGCGTTGCAACAGGAATGGGACAATCTGGACCAAAATGACCTTAGACGTCTCATTAGGAGTATGCCACGTCGGATCAATGCTTGTTTGGCAAACAGAGGAGGATTTACCCGTTACTGACTTGGTTGTGATGCTGTGGTAACTTTGCTGTTTGACCCCGGGTATCATTTTACCCTTATAATGGTCAGTCTGTGCCTTACTTAGTCTAACGATCATTTGGAATAAATCGATGAATGTGAACTTCATTTCATTTTGTCATTTGTTTCTTCGTCAGTTTCATTAGGTGACTTTAATAACACTTAAAAATCAAATATCCCCTACTTTTTTAGAATAGTATATTTTCTAAACTTTTCTTCTGAAAAATGAAAGGGAATAGCTTTATTATAAAACAAGGAACATGTACTACAAATACATAAATTATTAATGTACCCCCCCCCCCCCCAACACGGACACTTGGAATTTTGGAATTCATAGTTAACTAAAGAAATGTTGAAATCACAATTAATTATGATACCATAAAATACAATTACAGGCTGGTAAAATCAACACAAATTTCATACATTATAATAAACACATTAATTAATTGCTCATTCATCTTTTTATTAAAAAAAAGCATCAAGCAAGGTTAAAAATATCTTGTCGAAGTAAAAGTATGGTTATTCCCACTATAACGGATGGTAGGCCTACACATACTGAACCACAACTCTGTTTTGGATATAATAAATAAATAACACATTTCTTGACATGCAATGCATCTACTACTAGCCTACTAAAGTATCAAACTTTATACATTACTCAGGTCAGAATATCTCCTCAGAAAATAAAATACAACTGTTTGAATAGCTAAATAAAGCTTTAAAGAAGCTGGCGCCGTTAGAAAAAGTATTAGCCTAAAGATGAGAAATTTGCGTCAAAATCCTATGAATAGATAGTTGACGTGAAGCAAAACCAGTTAAAAATACAATTTGCGGTTCACGGAAAGATAACTCTGAAAAAGTGCATAATTAAGTAAGTACTGGATAATCGTTAGTATGAAAATAGAACGGGAATGATTGAAGATCCAGTATTGTGCGTAACGCACTGTGACAAAATAGCGCCATTTTTTTTTAATTAGTCTCTATCATCCAGACAAATCCCGTACGTTGAAGACTAGGGGGGGGGGGGGGGGTGACCGAGACTATTTTTGAACGAGAAACGACATTCGGATGACTTCGTTTCTTTCCGAATACCGTGAATATGCCCCAACCGTCACATCACTTGGCCTCTAACATTATTTTTTACATTCCGGTGATCTTAATCTCTATACCCACAAAGATCCCATATATAATCAAATATATAACTAACGTTCAAAGAATCATAAGTTAAAACGCTGCAATAGTTACGTTAGAAGAACATAATTTACTGACGTTTACAGGTTTGGAAATAACGTTGATTCTGGCGGTTCGGTTGACGTTCTTGGAACAACTAATCTGAACGTTTCAAATGTAATCGTCACTAGAACGATATTAATTAATGTTTAGTAACGTTTCACAGTAGCAACGATATAAGGTCATAAAAAACGGGTTTGAAACATTAATCTTATGTTTTAATGCAACGTTTGCTAATCATATAAGATGTTAAAGAAAGATGTAAAATGGAAATACAACATTTTACGAAATTTATTGTAAGGTTTTTTTTTTTATTTTCGTTTAATTTCAACGCTTTTAGATTAGGAAAACAGAACGTTTTAAAACTGAAATCCAGTATAATCAATATAACGTTATAATCAAATATATTACTAACGTTCAAAGAATCGTAAGTTAAAACGTTACAATAGTTACATTAGAAGAACATAATTTACTGACATTTACAGGTTGTCTGGCCAGGTGGGAAATAACGTTGATTCATGTTGTTCAATTGAAGTTTTTGGAACAACTAATCTGAACGTTTCTAAAGTAAACGTCACTAGAACGATATTAATTAATGTTTAGTAACGTTTCACAGTATCAACGATTTAACGTCATAAAACACGGGGTCGAAACATTAATCTTAGTTTTTAATGCAACGTTTGCTAGATGTAAAGAATATGTAAAATAGAAATACAACGTTTTACGAACTATATTGGAAAGGTTAAGTTTTCGTTTAATTTTAACGTTTTTAGATTAGGAAAACAGAATCAATATAACGTCACAAACAAATATATTACTAACGTTAAAAAAATCATAAGTTAAAACGCTACAATAGTTACGTTAGAAGAACATAATTTACTGACGTTTACAGGTTGTCTGACCAGGTTTTGGAAATAACGTTGATTCAGTTGGTTCAGTTGACGTTCTTGGAACAACTAATCTGAACGTTTCTAATGTAATCGTCACTAGAACGATATTAATTAATGTTTTGCAACGTTTCACAGTATCAAGGATATAAAGTCATAAGAAAACGGGGTTGAAACATTAATCTAATGTCTTAATGCAACGTTTGCTAATGATGTAAGATCTAAAAAAGTAGTAAAATGGAAAACGTTTTGCGAATTTTATTTTAAGGTTGTTTTTATTTTCGATTAATTTCAACGTTTTTAGATTAGGAAAAGAGAACGTTTTAAAAACTGAAATCCAATGATCAATATAACGTCACAAAATTAATAACGTTCAAGAATCATAAGCTAAAACGCTACGAAAGTTACGTTAAACGAAGATAGTTAACTTACGTTTACAAGTTGCCTCACCAGGCTTAGGAAATAACGCTGAAATAACGTTTCTGAAGTAAATGTCTCGAGAACGATAATAATTAATGCTTAGGAACGCCTCACAGTATCAAGGATATAACGTTAAAAAAAAAAAACGGGTTTGAAACATTGATCTAATATTTTAATGCAACGTTTACTAATGATGTAAGAAGTAAAAAAAGATGTAAAATGGAAATAAAACATTTTACGAAATTTATTCTAAGGTTTTTATTTTCGTTTAATTTCAATGCTTTTAGATTAGGAAAACAGAACGTGTTAAAAACTGAAATCCAATATAATCAATATAACGTTACAAACAAATATATTACTAACGCTCACATAATCATTAGTTAAAACGCTATAATAGTTACGTTAGAAGAACATAATTTACTGACGTTTACAGGTTGTCTGACCAGGCTTGGGAAATAACGTTGATTCAGGTGGTTCAGTTGGTGTTCTTGGAACAACTAATCTGAACGTTTCTAAAGTAAACGTCACTAGAACGATATTAATTAATGTTTAGAAACGTTTCACAGTATCAACGATATAACATCATAAAAAAACGCGGTTGAAACATTAATCTAATGTTTTAATGCAACGTTTACTAATGATGTAAGATGTAAAGAATATGTAAAATAGAAATACAACGTTTTACGAACTTTATTGGAAGGGTTTATTTGTCGTTGAATTTTAACGTTTTTAGATTAGGAAAGCAGAACGTTTTAAAAACTGAAATCAATATAACGTCACAAACAAATATATAACTAACGTTCAAAGAATCATAAGTTAAAACGCTACAATAGTTACGTTAGCAGAACATAATTTACTGACGTTTACCAGGCTTGGGAAATAAACGTCACTAGAACGATATTAATTAATGTTTAGAAACGTTTCACAGTATCAACGATATAACGTCATAAAAAAAACGGGGTTGAAACATAAATCTAATGTTTTAATGCAATGTTTGCCGATGAAACATTATAAAAACATTCAAAATAACGTTCGGTCATTGTTGAATGAAAGTAAAATTAAAACGTCAAAAGATAACATTCTGGCACTCTTTCTGGAACGTTTATAAAAAGTACCCTTTTCGAACGTTTGGAGAACTTGCTTAAACAAACATTCTGAACGCAACCATATTAGAACAAATTACGAATGTTACCAAAACGTTTTGTGTTTGCTGGGATAGCATTGGCAACACTTTAAATCTCAATCTTCTATGATTCTAAATAGCAGAAATATAGCAAATTCTTCTGTAACACTGTAATCAACCAGAACGTAATTCCAAATTTGACGTCTCCCCCTTGGAGCCCGGCTGCTATTGCTTTTCATCAAAAATCTACCTGCATAACTTTTGAGCACGACAGAGAGTCTGGAGAGGGCCAACGCCAGTCTCTGCAGGCTGGGGCCAATGTACAGTCTTTCGAATGGGACAAAAAACCAAGGTATTTTGTACACATTGGTGTAGGATGTTATACCTAATTTCTTTCTTATTTTGGAGTATAAAAGTTGCTTTTATTGTTTTTTTTGTTTGTTTTTTTTTTACAGATCCTATATTTGAGCACCATTGTTGGCAGTCATGTTGAGGAAGTTATAAAAAGGTTGATAAGGGCTTTGTATATGGAAGCTAGATGACACTACTACTTATCATACACAACTATTTGTCACATACCGACTTGGGATTGAAACAATGCCACTGAAACCATGCCACTGAAACCACCCAGATGGCAAAGAAATAAAGACTTTTTAATTATGTACCGAACTGATATATGTATCTATGGTAGCACAAAATTCACCAGAATGTAGGCCAAAGCTTTTACTTTACAAGCAGTAGGCCTAATTTTTTTCCGTCTGATCTTGTAAGAGTCAATTCTTTATGAATAGTTTGCCTCAAGCAGATATCCTGTCACTGTGTCACAGTATCATATAACAGCTCTTTGGCTTAAACTGCGTTGTATCAGTGAGTTGAAAATCTACTGCAGCCAGTATACTATGGCGGTATATTAGATTCAAAATTCTAACGAGCTTTCGTCTAACTTCTAACTTCTGTTCATGTAATTTTTAACTTCTATTCATAAATTTCTAACTTCTATTCATGTATTTTTTAAATTAAGACAACGTATAATCCAACTTCTTTATTTGTTCAGTGTAAATTTTAATTCTATTCCATCTTATTTCTATTATTTAGACGTAAAACGTCTTCTTAATTTTTACACTACTGCCTAGCAACCATCATTATGTAGTCGTTTGGTGTCGCCACTGCGTGCTCATTTTTGGTGATTGCGTACCTGGTCGGGACCAGTGTGTTGATATACTATTCAAAAAAAGTAGGTGATATTTGATTTTTAAGTGTTATTAAAGTCACCTAATGAAACTGACGAAGAAACAAATGACAAAATGAAATGAAGTTCACATTCATCGATTTATTCCAAATGATCGTTAGACTAAGTAAGGCACAGACTGACCATTATAATGGTAAAATGATACCCGGGGTCAAACAACAAAGTTACCACAGCATCACAACCAAGTCAGTAACGGGTAAATCCTCCTCTGTTTGCCAAACAAGCATTGATCCGACGTGGCATACTCCTAATGAGACGTCTAAGGTCATTTTGGTCCAGATTGTCCCATTCCTGTTGCAACGCAGCAGCAAGTTCTTGGACATTGGCAGGACGTTGTTGACGTTGACGTAACCTCTGTCCAAGCATGTCCCAGACATGCTCGATGGGGGAGAGGTCGGGACTCAGTGCTGCCCATGGTAATGTGGTGATGTTCTGTTGTTGGAGGTAACCTGTAACGATCCTGGCCCTGTGACATCTTGCGTTGTCATCCTGGAAGATGAAACGGCGGCCATGACGTCGTGCGAACGGCACAACATGGACTGCCAAGATGTTGTCCCTGTAGTACTAGCCTGTAACACGCCCTGCAACAACATGTAAAGCCGTTCTTACAGCAACAGTGATGCCTCCCCACACCATAACAGAACCACCCCAAAATTGATCATGTCTGGTGACGTTAACGTCTTGGAAACGCTCGTTTCGACGACGCCACACCCTCCTACGTCTGTCCAAAAAATCAACAGTGAACCTTGACTCATCTGAAAACATCACATTGCTCCAGCGTCGATTATCCCAGTGTTGACGATCCCTACACCAACGACGTCTTGCCTGAATGTGATGATCTCTCAAACAAGGGATCACGCGAGGACGTCGGGCGCGAAGGTGACCCCTATGCAGTCGATTCCGAATCGTCTGGCCACTCACTCTCACACCAGTGTCTGTTTGAAGACGAGCGCTGATCTGATTTGCTGTGATGACACGATTTCTCAAGGCCAAGGTACGGATAAATCGATCCTGGGCTTGAGTTGTCGCCCTTGGTCGACCTGAGCGTGGTCTGTCCTGTACAGATTGTGTATCACGGTATCTGGACCATAGCCTGCTTATGACAGACTGAGAAACATTCATCGTCCTCGCCACAACCGCCTGTGTTGTGCCGATCTGTAGCATGCCAAGGGCACGTAAACCTTTCATTTTGGGTAAGCCGACGCATATCAAAATTTGTTTTCTGGTCACTAAAACAATTAAACTGATGTTTCCACCCTGGAATTCAATGCCACAATGACTGTAACATTCAAAGTCAGAGTCGTGCAAATCTTGGGTTGGACCCCCATGATGATCCCATGCGGTAGCTATTGGTGCGTTTGGGCGTCACATGTAACTGGAAATGTTTTTTTCTGTTAGGTTCTATAGTGACTTTTTTCGTAGTCATTTGCATATTTTAGTATTATGCCCCCAAAATCAAATATCCCCTACTTTTTTTGAATAGTATATAAACGACACATTCTTGATAAAGACGAGAGTATCCTCGTCGAAACGTCGCTTAGTATTAAACTTAGTAACAGTGTATCCATAAAATTGTACACTGTGTTAATATAGACCAACAGTATATAAATATTAATTGGCTCAACTGTAAAAAAAAAAATCAAATAAAATTCTCCAAATCCTGCACTTGTCTTAAAAAAAATGAACAAATGCTGTTGGGGTTTAACATCCTACTATTCTACTCCGAACTAATACGCCATACAGTGTGCTACGAAGGAAATTTTGTATAGCTCAATAAAGCTTTAAAGAAGCTGGCGCCGTTAGAAAAAGTATTAGCCTTAAGATGAGAATTTTGCGTCAAAATCCTATGAATAGATAGTTGACGTGAAGCAAAACCAGTTAAAAATACAATTTGCGGGTCACGGAAAGATAACTCTGAAAAAGTGCATAATTAAGTAAGTACTGGATAATCGTTAGTATGAAAATAGAACGGGAATGATTGAAGATCCAGTATTGTGCGTAACGCACTGTGACAAAATAGCGCCATTTTTTTTTAATTAGTCTCTATCATCCAGACAAATCCCGTACGTTGAAGACTAGGGGGGGTGGGGGGTGACCGAGACTATTTTTGAACGAGAAACGACATTCGGATGACTTCGTTTCTCTCCGAATACCGTGAATATGCCCCAACCGTCACATTACTTGGCCTCTAACATTATTTTTTACATTCCGGTGATCTTAATCTCTATACCCACAAAGATCCCATATATAATCAAATATATAACTAACGTTCAAAGAATCATAAGTTAAAACGCTGCAATAGTTACGTTAGAAGAACATAATTTACTGACGTTTTCAGGTTGTCTGACCAGGCTTTGGAAATAACGTTGATTCTGGTGGTTCAGTTGACGTTCTGAACGTTTCAAATGTAATCGTCACTAAAACGATATTAATTAATGTTTAGTAACGTTTCACAGTAGCAACGATATAAGGTCATAAAAAACGGGTTTGAAACATTAATCTTATGTTTTAATGCAACGTTTGCTAATCATATAAGATGTTAAAGAAAGATGTAAAATGGAAATACAACATTTTACGAAATTTATTGTAAGGTTTTTTTTTTTTATTTTCGTTTAATTTCAACGCTTTTAGATTAGGAAAACAGAACGTTTTAAAACTGAAATCCGGTATAATCAATATAACGTTATAATCAAATATATTACTAACGTTCAAAGAATCATAAGTTAAAACGTTACAATAGTTACATTAGAAGAACATAATTTACTGACATTTACATGTTGTCTGGCCAGGCTTGGGAAATAACGTTGATTCATGTTGTTCAATTGGGGTTTTTGGAACAACTAATCTGAACGTTTCTAAAGTAAACGTCACTAGAACGATATTAATTAATGTTTAGTAACGTTTCACAGTATCAACGATTTAACGTCATAAAACACGGGGTCGAAACATTAATCTAAGTTTTTAATGCAACGTTTGCTAATGATGTAAGATGTAAAGAATATGTAAAATAGAAACACAACGTTTTACGAACTATATTGGAAGGGTTAAGTTTTCGTTTAATTTTAACGTTTTTAGATTAGGAAAACAGAACGTTTTAAAAACTGAATCAATATAACGTCACAAACAAATATATTACTAACGTTAAAAAAATCATGAGTTAAAACGCTACAATAGTTACGTTAGAAGAACATAATTTACAGACGTTTACAGGTTGTCTGACCAGGTTTTGGAAATAACGTTGATTCAGTTGGTTCAGTTGACGTTCTTGGAACAACTAATCTGAACGTTTCTAATGTAATCGTCACTAGAACGATATTAATTAATGTTTTGCAACGTTTCACAGTATCAAGGATATAAAGTCATAAGAAAACGGGGTTGAAACATTAATCTAATGTTTTAATGCAACGTTTGCTAATGATGTAAGATCTAAAAAAGAAGTAAAATGGAAAACGTTTTGCGAATTTTATTGTAAGGTTGTTTTTATTTTCGATTAATTTCAACGTTTTTAGATTAGGAAAAGAGAACATTTTAAAAACTGAAATTCAATGATCAAAATAACGCCACAAAATTAATAACGTTCAAGAATCATAAGCTAAAACGCTACGAAAGTCACGTTAAACGAAGATAGTTAACTTACGTTTACAGGTTGCCTCACCAGGCTTAGGAAATAACGCTGAATCAGCATGGTTCATTTGACGTTCTCGGAACAACTAATCCCAACGTTTCTGAAGTAAATGTCTCGAGAACGATAATAATTAATGCTTAGGAACGCCTCACAGTATCAAGGATATAACGTTAAAAAAAAAAACGGGTTTGAAACATTGATCTAATATTTTAATGCAACGTTTACTAATGATGTAAGATGTAAAAAAAAGATGTAAAATGGAAATACAACATTTTACGAAATTTATTCTAAGGTTTTTATTTTCGTTTAATTTCAATGCTTTTAGATTAGGAAAACAGAACGTGTTAAAAACTGAAATCCAATATAATCAATATAACGTTACAAACAAATATATTACTAACGCTCACATAATCATTAGTTAAAACGCTATAATAGTTACGTTAGAAGAACTTAATTTACTGACGTTTACAGGTTGTCTGACCAGGCTTGGGAAATAACGCTGATTCAGGTGGTTCAGTTGGTGTTCTTGGAACAACTAATCTGAACGTTTCTAAAGTAAACTTCACTAGAACGATATTAATTAATGTTTAGAAACGTTTCACAGTATCAACGATATAACTTCATAAAAAAACGGGGTTGAAACATTAATCTAATGTTTTAATGCAATGTTTGCCGATGAAACATTATAAAAACATTCATTTTAACGTTCGGTCATTGTTGAATGAAAGTAAAATTAAAACGTCAAAAGATAACATTCTGGCACTCTTTCTGGAACGTTTATAAAAAGTACCCTTTTCGAACGTTTGGAGAACTTGCTTAAACAAACATTCTGAACGCAACCATATTAGAACAAATTACGAATGTTACCAAAACGTTTTGTGTTTGCTGGGATAGCATTGGCAACACTTTAATCTCAATCTTCTATGATTCTAAATAGCAGAAATATAGCAAATTCTTCTGTAACACTGTAATCAACCAGAACGTAATTCCAAATTTGACGTCTCCCCCTTGGAGCCCGGCTGCTATTGCTTTTCATCAAAAATCTACCTGCATAACTTTTGAGCACGACAGAGAGTCTGGAGAGGGCCAACGCCAGTCTCTGCAAGGCTGGGGCCAATGTACAGTCTTTCGAATGGGACAAAAAACCAAGGTATTTTGTACACATTGGTGTAGGATGTTATACCTAATTTCTTTCTTATTTTGGAGTATAAAAGTTGCTTTTATTGTTTTTTTTGTTTGTTTTTTTTTACAGATCCTATATTTGAGCACCATTGTTGGCAGTCATGTTGAGGAAGTTATAAAAAGGTTGATAAGGGCTTTGTATATGGAAGCTAGATGACACTACTACTTATCATACACAACTATTTGTCACATACCGACTTGGGATTGAAACAATGCCACTGAAACCATGCCACTGAAACCACCCAGATGGCAAAGAAATAAAGACTTTTTAATTATGTACCGAACTGATATATGTATCTATGGTAGCACAAAATTCACCAGAATGTAGGCCAAAGCTTTACTTTTACAAGCAGTAGGACTAAATTTTTTCCGTCTGATCTTGTAAGAGTCAATTCTTTATGAATAGTTTGCCTCAAGCAGATATCCTGTCACTGTGTCACAGTATCATATAACAGCTCTTTGGCTTCAACTGCGTTGTTTCAATGAGTTGAAAATCTACTGCAGCCAGTATACTATGGCGGTATATTAGATTCAAAATTCTAACGAGCTTTCGTCTAACTTCTAACTTCTGTTCATGTAATTTTTAACTTCTATTCATAAATTTCTAACTTCTATTCATGTATTTTTTAAATTAAGACAACGTATAAATCCAACTTCTTTATTTGTTCAGTGTAAATTTTAATTCTATTCCATCTTATTTCTATTATTAAGACGTAAAACGTCTTCTTAATTTTTACACTTCTGCCTAGCAACCATCATTATGTAGTCGTTTGGTGTCGCCACTGCGTGCTCATTTTTGGTGATTGCGCACCTGGTCGGGACCATTGTGTTGATATAAACGACACATTCTTGATAAAGACGAGAGTATCCTCGTCGAAACGTCGCTTAGTATTAAACTCAGTAACAGTGTATCCATAAAATTGTACCCTGTGTTAATATAGACCAACAGTATATAAATATACTATTCAAAAAAAGTAGGGGATATTTGATTTTGGGGGCATAATACTAAAATATGCAAATGACTACGAAAAAAGTCACTATAGAACCTAACAGAAGAAACATTTCCAGTTACATGTGACGCCCAAACGCACCAATAGCTACCGCATGGAATGCAGGTGATGCTTGGGATCATCATGGGGGTCCAACCCAAGATTTGCACGACTCTGACTTTGAATGTTACAGTCATTGTGGCATTGAATTCCAGGGTGGAAACATCAATTTAATTGTTTTTAGTGACCAGAAAACAAATTTTGATATGCGTCGGCTTACCCAAAATGAAAGGTTACGTGCCCTTGGCATGCTACAGATCGGCACAACACAGGCGGTTGTGGCGCGGACGATGAATGTTTCTCAGTCTGTCATAAGCATGCTATGGTCCAGATACCGTGATACACACAATCTGTACAGGACAGACCACGCTCAGGTCGACCAAGGGCGACAACTCAAGCCCAGGATCGCTTTATCCGTACCTTGGCCTTGAGAAATCGTGTCATCATAGCAAATCAGATCAGCGCTCGTCTTCAAACAGACACTGGTGTGAGAGTGAGTGGCCAGACGATTCGGAATCGACTGCATAGGGGTCACCTTCGCGCCCGACGTCCTCGCGTGATCCCTTGTTTGAGAGATCATCACATTCAGGC
Organism: Patella vulgata; assembly: GCF_932274485.2. Lineage (NCBI taxonomy): Eukaryota > Metazoa > Mollusca > Gastropoda > Patellidae > Patella > Patella vulgata. Next base: position 34,736,460 of record NC_065882.2, read on the forward strand.
AAGACGTCGTTGGTGTAGGGATCGTCAACACTGGGATAATCGACGCTGGAGCAATGTGATGTTTTCAGATGAGTCAAGGTTCACTGTTGATTTTTTGGACAGACGTAGGAGGGTGTGGCGTCGTCGAAACGAGCGCTTCCAAGACGTTAACGTCATCAGACATGATCGATTTGGGGGTGGTTCTGTTATGGTGTGGGGAGGCATCACTGTTACTGGAAGAACGGCTTTACATGTTGTTGCAGGGCGTGTTACAGGCCAGTACTACCGGGACAACATCTTGGCAGTCCATGTTGTGCCGTTCGCACGACGTCATGGCCGCCGTTTCATCTTCCAGGATGACAACGCAAGATGTCACCAACTCAATGCTGTGGATAAACTGTTACAATTTAAATGTCTACTTTTGTATTTTATTACATTATATATGTATTTTTTGAATAAAGTATAGATACTTGTAGAATATTTTGTTGAATAATTATGTAAGTTGTGCTGGTTTTTTGGCGTTTAGTTGCAATTCTGAATGGTTATTGATAAATACATGTATAAAGAGAAATGGGGATTAACTTCCACTCGAATCACACTAGGTCATTTTGGGACTAACATGTGGTTTAGCTTTATTTCAATAATTCATTTGCACGTAGAATTCTTTAGCGGTGTGAGAAAAACGGATGACCTGAAGAACACCAATGAGATTGAACAGGCTACCCTACTAGTACTTGTCATGTACAAGTGGGGAATCGAAACCACGCTACTTAATTCAAAGAGGGGGGGGGGAGTGGATGGCTGAATGGTTAGCGTGTGCGCGCTGTATCATAAAGTCTGTCATTGAGTCAACTGGCGTGGTTTCAAATCCCCGGTGTCCAACCTCGTGGGTTTTCTCCGGGTCCCCCGTTTCCTAGCACTTCATACGGTTAAAGAAGATTTGGTTATTGGTTGACTGAATTTTACAATTACAACCACCAATATTAGATTATATTAAAGGTTTTAATTGCTCATTTGACATTAGAATTGCATTCGAAAATGATGTTTATTTAATGTTAGATTTACGTTAAAATGGTCGGTTAGATTTCCATCATTTTGCTCATCCTTTTAACGAAAATTTAATGTCAGGAAATGACGTTAATCTAATGTAGAGTTTACGTCATTTTTACGTCATATTTACGTCATTTTCAGACGTAAATCTAACGTAAAGTTTACGTCATTTTCTGGCGTAAATCTAACATAAGTGACGTAAACTTTACGCAAAATTTACGTTAAAAATAATTTTGTTGAATTGTTTATAAAAACCGAATATAGTGATAAAATATTTCTGTGAACAGTATAATTGACTTGACTATAACAAAATACAAGAGCAGCAGTGGAAAAAATAATCTTTATTGATATACATTGTTTTGTACAGAAAAAAATGCTTGGAAGGTGATGAAAAAATTGTTATATACTCGATTTTTTCTCTTTCCATACAGAAAAACGGTCTTGCAATTAATTCCGCTTTGGCTTGCCATAGTTTTTAGTCCATATATACCATTAAATCACCCAGTTTGTACGCGGGAACCAATTGAGATTCGGATAAGAATTGTTATTTTAAAGACTGACACTCGTTTTCAAAATAGTGGCACTTCCGATGAATTTTATCTTGATGAGATTACTCTAAAAGGTAAATATTATGCAAGAACCGATAGGAAAGCAAACATGGATAGGATAAACCAGCAAAGCGGCAGTTTTCATCAACCATTACTTGAAGTGTCAAATTTGACAATGAACCCCTCCCACGTGTATGGCGCTATTGGGTGTCGCACATGCAGCTCAGTGGTTAAGTTCTTTGTCTGTGAACATACTCTCAAAGCATGTCAAGTGTCCATGACTATATATCATACACAACCTGCATAGGTATTTGCATTTCAATATCCTCTACATTTTTTGAAGAGTATATTAACAATGCCAAAATCTGTTCTTTACAATGGTAGGCCTGTTTGTGGCTTGTGTGTTTGTAACTGACCTTAATACATTCAAAGCCATTAAAAACATTTCTCGTAAATAGGGAAAACTTGTGATGGGTCTCTTTTTGTGGAGTTCTGGGTTTGAACCCAATATCTGTTCTCGGTAATGAACTTTGCTCGTGGAAACGCAACACTTGTCTTCTTTCACGATTTTAAGCAGTCCCATGTCACACGTTTTGCTCGTGCATTCCCTGCACCCTTTAAATACAGATCAAAATTTCAACATTCATCTTACCACGTCTTACACAAGAAAACAGGAACAGAGCTATTGGCATGCAAGATCAGGGGGCTTCACAAGGTAGCCGTCGCCAGATATTTTAATGTCCACCCAATGAACTTTGTTCGTGCAAACGCAACACTTGTCTTCTTTCACGATTTTAAGCAGTCCCATGTCTAACGATCATTTGGAATAAATCGATGAATGTGAACTTCATTTCATTTTGTCATTTGTTTCTTCGTCAGTTTCATTAGGTGACTTTAATAACACTTAAAAATCAAATATCCCCTACTTTTTTTGAATAGTATATTAATTGGCTCAACTGTAATAAAAAAATCAAATAAAATTCTCCAAATCCTGCACTTGTCTTAAAAAAAAATGAACAAATGCTGTTGGGGTTTAACATCCTACTATTCTACTCCGAACTTATACGCCATACAGTGTGCTACGAAGGAAATTTTGTCCGGACAGCGGCACTACGGAACAACTAGACAGCTGTACTTGTTAGGCCCTCCATCCTACATCACTGACAAGGAGGAACCACGCCGGAAAATCTGGATGAACTTTCTCGGCCAATGCAGGGATCGAACACCCTACCGCTAGGCTAGTGAGCCAGCGTCTTACCGACCGTATTTGAAATCGTATTGCAAACCATATCACGTTCAATGTTGTTTGTGGGGTTGGATGGCCGAATGGTTAGCACATGCCCGCTGTACCATAAGGTATGTCATTGAGTCAACTGGTGTTGTTTCGATTCCCCGGTTGTACGTGACAAATTGAACCATGTTAATACCGAACCTAGTTTGTGTTGAGTGGACGTTAAACCCCATCACACTCTCTCTCGCTCTCTCTCTCAAAGTTGTTTTCAATTTTAGTACTCCGCCAAACCATTCAACCGGACTAAGAGCGAGTCGTTTGTATCAACAGAATGGTCCCGATCAGGTGCTCAATCGCCAAATTGAGCGAACGGTGGCGACACCAAACGACGTCATAATGATGGTTGGATTATACATTGTCTTAATTTAGAAATTACATGAATGGAAGTTAGAAATTACATGAGTAGAAGTAAGAAATTTAAACGATAGCATGTTAGAATTTTGAATCCCTTACAAATTCTTCAAATTTTTGAGATAGATCAATCATAGCAAAAATCTGTGTTAAAATTATATTTGTAATGTGTTTAACAAATTCTATCACAAAAGTAATATTGGTGTAATTAAGTATATACCTTATTTTTAATGTTGGGGTATTATATCGTTGCACTGTTTGTTTGTCCAAATTAGTTTGTGATTGTGAAGGTGACAGTTTGAATGAAATTTTCATTTTATATTATTTATTTTTGAACTATCATAGCAAGAATGGTCAGCTCTTTATCTAAATCTTACAGAATGTATCGTTAATGTATCTTTTTCAAATTTTGTTCCCCCCACCCCCCGGATTGGCTGCAAAATCTTTGAACACTGCCCTATAATTTATTCGCATTTGTTTCAAAGTTGGTGTGAAGCATAGATATTCAGTATTCCACAAATTTCCTTTCCAGTATTATCCCACCTAGTTTGAAAACCTTTAGCAAACGTGATAGAGGCCGTAGGTTCTTTTCTTTTTTTTTTATCAAATTTGGTCAACGTCACAGTTTTCCTTTCTGATATACTGCTGGATGTGTTGGCGTATTTCCACATTTTCAAAGGTTTTCTCGAAGACCGTTTCCTAAATTGTCACCAACTTAATGCTGTGGATAAACTGTTACAATTTAAATGACTACTTTTGTATTTTATTACATTATATATGTATTTTTTGAATAAAGTATAGATACTTGTAGAATATTTTGTTGAATAATTATGTAAGTTGTGCTGGTTTTTTGGCGTTTAGTTGCAATTCTGAATGGTTATTGATAAATACATGTATAAAGAGAAATGGGGATTAACTTCCACTCGAATCACACTAGGTCATTTTGGGACTAACATGTGGTTTAGCTTTATTTCAATAATTCATTTGCACGTAGAATTCTTTAGCGGTGTGAGAAAAACGGATGACCTGAAGAACACCAATGAGATTGAACAGGCTACCCTACTAGTACTTGTCATGTACAAGTGGGGAATCGAAACCACGCTACTTAATTCAAAGAGGGGGGGGGGGTGGATGGCTGAATGGTTAGCGTGTGCGCGCTGTATCATAAAGTCTGTCATTGAGTCAACTGGCGTGGTTTCGAATCCCCGGTGTCCAACCTCGTGGGTTTTCTCCGGGTCCTCCCGTTTCCTAGCACTTCATATGGTTAAAGAAGATTTGGTTATTGGTTGACTGAATTTTACAATTACAACCACCAATATTAGATTATATTAAAGGTTTTAATTGCTCATTTGACATTAGAATTGCATTCGAAAATGATGTTTATTTAATGTTAGATTTACGTTAAAATGGTCGGTTAGATTTTCATCATTTTGCTCATCCTTTTAACGAAAATTTAATGTCAGGAAATGACGTTAATCTAATGTAGAGTTTACGTCATTTTTACGTCATATTTACGTCATTTTCAGACGTAAATCTAACGTAAAGTTTACGTCATTTTCTGGCGTAAATCTAACATAAGTGACGTAAACTTTACGCAAAATTTACGTTAAAAATAATTTTGTTGAATTGTTTATAAAAACCGAATATAGTGATAAAATATTTCTGTGAACAGTATAATTGACTTGACTATAACAAAATACAAGAGCAGCAGTGGAAAAAATAATCTTTATTGATATACATTGTTTTGTACAGAAAAAAATGCTTGGAAGGTGATGAAAAAATTGTTATATACTCGATTTTTTCTCTTTCCATACAGAAACACGGTCTTGCAATTAATTCCGCTTTGGCTTGCCATAGTTTTTAGTCCATATATACCATTAAATCACCCAGTTTGTACGCGGGAACCAATTGAGATTCGGATAAGAATTGTTATTTTAAAGACTGACACTCGTTTTCAAAATAGTGGCACTTCCGATGAATTTTATCTTGATGAGATTACTCTAAAAGGTAAATCTTATGCAAGAACCGATAGGAAAGCAAACATGGATAGGATAAACCAGCAAAGCGGCAGTTTTCATCAAACCCTTACTTGAAGTGTCAAATTTGACAATGAACCCCTCCCACGTGTATGGCGCTATTGGGTGTCGCACATGCAGCTCAGTGGTAAAGTTCTTTGTCTGTGAACATACTCTCAAAGCATGTCAAGTGTCCATGACTATATATCATACACAACCTGCATAGGTATTTGCATTTCAATATCCTCTACATTTTTTGAAGAGTATATTAACAATGCCAAAATCTGTTCTTTACAATGGTAGGCCTGTTTGTGGCTTGTGTGTTTGTAACTGACCTTAATTACATTCAAAGCCATTAAAAACATTTCTCGTAAATAGGGAAAACTTGTGATGGGTCTCTTTTTGTGGAGTTCTGGGTTTGAACCCAATATCTGTTCTCGGTAATGAACTTTGCTCGTGGAAACGCAACACTTGTCTTCTTTCACGATTTTAAGCAGTCCCATATCTCAACTTTTTGCTCGTGCATTCCCTGCACTCTGACCCTTTAAATACAGATCAAAATTTCAACATTCATCACTTCGGAAAAATGCCACGTCTTACACAAGAAAGCATGCAAGATCAGAGGGCTTCACAAGGTAGCCGTCGCCAGATATTTTAATGTCCACCCAATGAACTTTGTTCGTGCAAACGCAACACTTGTCTTCTTTCACGATTTTAAGCAGTCCCATGTCACACGTTTTGCACGTGCATTTCCTGCACTCTGGCCCTTTAAATACAAATCAAAATTTCAACATTCATCACTTCGGGAAAAGGCCACGTCTTAAACAAGAAAACAGGAACAGAGCTATTGGCATGCAAGATCAGGGGGCTTCATGGGTAGCCGTCGCCAGACATTTTGAATTTGGCATTGCGTTTTTAATTTTTTTGAGTGTAGTTATTAAAGTGAAACAAGGACTCAGATTATAAATTTAATACTAATCCATTACAGATCAGTTCATAAATCTTCACAAAGAGACACAAGGGCCATATTTCTAGAAGGCATTATAAGAAATTTAATAGGTTTCATTAGAGCGTACAGACTGAAACAAGGGTCATAACTCTTAGACATGATTTTGGAAATTGTTGAAATTCAATAGGATTTTCCGTTTCACTAATTTTAATAAAGCATACAAATTTCATAAAGATTGGATTTCTAGACGGATTTTTTTTAAAATTCAATAGGCTTCTTCGTGTTACTCATTTAAATAATGCATATAAATATCATACAGATCGGATGATAACTTTTGTGGTTACTGTGTTCACACGCTTCAACAAATTTGTCAAATATTATTGAAATTTTACCATTTCACTTTTTTTATTATCAAAATGTCATATATATTGAGCACCATGGAAAACGTATCACTTATGTTTTTCGTATAACAAAATGATCCTGTAATCATATCTAATTTATTTTGCTGCTTATTGTGAACAATATTCGAATGGGAACACATCAATAACAACACGTTTGTACACTTAATCTGTAATCAACGGTACAAAGTCAGCGGGGTCAAAACCAAAAGTACGACACAGATGTCAGTAGCGCGTGTGTCCTCCACGGGCTCTTACGCACGCTGTGCAGCGACGTCGCATGGAATTAACCAATGTTTGAAAGAAGGCCTGGGGCAAATTGTTCCATTCTTGGACAAGAGCATCTTCTAAAGCAGCAATGGTGTGCATCTGTGGTTTCCGATACAGACGGCTCATCCCAGACATGTTCTATCGGTGCCATGTCCGGTGCCATGTCCGGAGACAAGGCATTGCCCATACTAAAACGGGCGGTATGCGGACGTACATTATCCTGTTGGAAGTGCTGAACAACAATTGGTTGCAAGACATCATCACGGTAGGCTACAGCATTAACGCGACCCCTGCAAATGTGTAGGGCGGTTCGATGATGATATGTGAAGCCTCCACACACCATTACACTTCGCCCACCCCATCGATTCGTTTCGAAGATGCAGCAGTCTGCAAGACGTTCCCCAAGACGTCTCCACACACGTTGACGGCCATCACCGTGATAAAGATGAAAGCGACTCTCATCACTGAAGAGCACACTTTACCAGTCTACTCTTCTCCATGTCTGGTGTCCTTGAGCCGCTGACGGTGATGATCCCTGAGGATAGCTCCAACATAAGGTCGTCGTGCACGGAGTACTACTTCTCTTAGACGACGTCTTACGGTGTTGGCACTTACTGGTCCTTGTCTTCCGACGACTGCTGCACCTGTCTGGCAATAGCACGTGTAGACATGCCAGCCAAGGACATTCCCATGGCTTCATTCCGTTGATTTTCAATAAGTCTTGGCATCTCTAGCTCGATTCCTTCACACGTCCAATAAAAAATTACTACAGATTGACGTTCCTGTACTGCACATTAAGTTGAAAACATGCTTTTAAAGGGCTCACACACAATGCTGCACGTGAATATTAGGTTTTTCATGTGCATCTCGTGCAATTTTTTTTTTGTGCACACGGGCCGATATTTTTTGCGTTTGGGAGCATTGTGTGAAACAATAGTTCATAGTATTGCATAATATTATACATACAAAACCACCTAGTAATAAAATATTTGGGAAAAAAAGTGATGCGTTTTCCATGGCGCTCAGTATATCACATTTTCTGACAAATTGGAGATCATTGATTATCATCAAATTTAGGCCTCTCATCCACTGTCAGGTTGTTTCCATACAGGAGGCAGACCACCATTAATTTCCCCATTGACTTCAATAATAATTCTGGCCTCTTTGCCCACCTTTGACCACCAAAATTTTGAGAAACAAAAACTTGCAGAAGCATACTAAAAACATGTAACTAGTTGCCGTTATCCTTCCGCCTCAAAATCATGAATATTCACAAAAACCTGGCAGAAAATGTTAATTCATTCATTCTAGACCAAAAAATCAACAAAAATGGGCATACAAAAGGGAAGAAAAGAGACAGATAGAGAATTGATATAAATAGACGAACTACTATATATTTGTGGGTACAGAGATGGTGAAATTTAATACCTCCAGAAATTCTTAAGTATGTTCTTGTGCGTAGATTTAAGTAGACTTACCTTATTGTGTGTTCCCAGAAAATTGTGCTTAGAATTTAAGTAGACTTCATTGTAAGCACAAGAACGTTATTATGCGTTCCAAGAAAAAACTTCGTTCTTAAACATAGTCAATCTAAGCACAAGTCCCAAGCAAGGTATACGGCTTGCTTACCCAACCTTAAGTCTGTTTCTGCTTCGAAAAGATGACTGACCGTAGAGTTATTCGACGGCATTTCCGACACCTTTTGATAGCAAAGAGACAATTACAAGACAGAGAAAATCCTTCTCTTGAAGAAATTTCAAATTAAGAATGCTATAGAAAATTTCCCTTCTAGGCCTACCCTGAAAACATTTTATTTATTTGCCTATTAGTAAACAATAGGCTACAAACATACAGGCTACTTTTAAGATCAGGCGCTTCACAATTATTCAGTTAGTTTGTAAGCGCCTGCGTTTTTTATCTTGTGGCACATTTTATATGTGAATAGGGGACATGTCAAATGTATCGAAATGAACCATATATATGTATATATATATATATGACGTCAATGAAGCAGACGACAAATTTAAGACGTAATTCGCATACCAAAGTTGTTTTTATAACGTTAAAGAGCATCGTAGTCTCAGTTTATGGTAAACTTTACCAGTCACAATGTGCTTAGACTTATACTTGACTTGTGAGAATTTTCTAGGGACGGTATTTTTATAAGTTTCTTACGTAAGAAAAAGTGAAGCATACCTTTGTGCTTACTGGTCTACACAACCAGTTTTCTTTCCATGACTCGTGCTCTTTTTCGCAACTAACTTAACAGTTAATTCCCGATGCTGCTATGAGATCGCTTGATAAATTTTATGACATATTCCGAGGAGGAGAAAGAGTACATTTTGGAGGGTATATTTAAGTTTGGCATCTTCCATTAAAGATGGGTTCCCAGAAAAGTATTTATCGGGTGGTTATTTCCAATAAAAGTATGGTTATTTTGGTATATATGGAAAGTAGAGATATCCAATATTACTAGAAAAATATTGGATTCCCCGAAAAAACACTCATGGAGCGTATACAGCCCGACGATTAGGAATTTCTGCACGCGTGATGTCAAAGGTCACACGCGAACATTGAGCGCTTGATGTACAAGTTGATAAACGGAAAAAGATAATCCGAGAATTTAATTAGGATTCGATATTTGTAATAAATAGGGGATCACGTGGCAAAGTGGGTAAGACGCTGGCTCGCTAGCTTGGGCGTCCTCGGATGTAGACTATGGTCCCGACTACAGTCTGAACCAGCACCCAAACGCAAATGGCCCTAGCCATTGACTATTCAATTTGTTACGGTTAAATCGAAGGACTGTTTGTTTGTATCTGACTTTATCTTATTTTGTACCCATAATACTGCAGCTTCACTTGAAATAAATTCTTGTAATTTGATTCTTTGCAAAAGAATCATCTTTTCCCAAATGGGAACATTTAAAACCTTTAGATAAATATTTATTAGTAGATTTCAATTTATATTTCAAAATAAGACTCAATGATTTCTTTGAAAATACAATGGAAGGACCTCCTGCTACATAATCATTTACACTTGATTTGTTTAATTCATCGCTTTTCCTATTTTCTGTTGATTTAACTTTGTTTGAATTACATTTAGTAGTAAGTGTCTGTTTACTTATTGCTTTTGGGATCAATGATTTACTACGTAAAAAGTCATCATCAGAATCAATATTCTGTGCTATTATATTAGTAATATTACTGTTTACATTATGTTTGCTTGACTGTTCATAAGTTTTTTGCAATATATTACCTATTTTATTTGACCAGACATTAACCATGAAATGATTGCAAAGCGAATACTCTTTGAATGTAAAGAAAAATCTGGCATAAAATGTTTAAATGCTTGTAAATCATTTGTAATTACCTTTTGATATGTAGTTGACAAGAAAGCGTTAAAAATATCTTGTCGAAGTAAAAGTATGGTTATTCCCACTATAACGGATGGTCCACATACTGAACCACAACACTGTTTTGGATATAAATAACACATTTCTTGACATACATTATGAGGATAGCCATTTAAGTTAGGACTATGTCCTATTTGTTTTTCTGCCACGCTTAAATTGTTCAATAAACATGAATTATAGCCGCTAATAAAGTTGTTTAAATTGAACATTAAACTATCTGGTAAAGCTAAACCTAATGCATCAATATAAATGACTTTATTAATTCCTACATCGTACACACAGAAAGAAAAATGATTCCCGTTGATGACTTGCTCTGCTGTTTCAATATTCATATCTTTCCCAGCCAAATATGTAATGGTTTCACCAGTACTTGAATGGGTTATGGATTTCACACATAGAACAAAAACATATTTAGTGATATTAGGATGCTTAGCATACAGCCTTGAACCTAAATTTTTTAGATCATGGATGGAATTTAAGTAACCAACATAATCTGAGTCAGACAGTTCAATAATTTTATCAATCACTGAATCACTTAACCATCTATCACACAGCAGAGTTTTTAATTCAGACACTGACAACTGATAATTACCAGGAATATTAGGTTTGAAAGAATCTGTATTGTTCAGGAGAATATTTTTTAATTCAAGAACCTTTTCAAAGTTGATATTATCTATCGGCGTAAATAAGGGTTGTCAATTGAAAAGATATTTGTTTTCATTTTCCAACTCTTGTCTTACTCCTTTAGCAATGTAAAAATCACGAAAACGTTTAATTTCTCCAAAAGTAAAATTGCCATATGGCAAATTACATAAAAGTCTTTGTCATTTTTTGTAGCCCGAATAATCTGATCCAAATGTTTTATTGGAGGCATGTATTTTGAGTCTTCACATTTAGAGAGTTTAATATTTGTTGTGTTTCGTTTTATAACATAGTTTCTACATATTACAACAGGCAGAATTTTATTAGGCAACGAGAGATTAATTCTACTATTAGTATTTTGTAAAGCCATATTTGAGTACAAAGTAATTTACTCACCTGTTTTAATTTCCCAAATTTATACTGAATACCGTGGCGTACTGGAAAGGTCTTTGAAACCAACTATTATTTACGGCAGCTGATCAATCTAACACAGTACAGTATTGGTATGGTACCTTCTTCCACCAAACCAAGTCAAAATCAAAACAGCTATTGATGAACCATGAAATAAAACATGTAACTACTTTTAATGAACATAGATTAGATAGTAATAAAAGCTTAATTTATTGTATTGGTACCATAAAGTATACTATTCAAAAAAAGTAGGGGATATTTGATTTTTAAGTGTTATTAAAGTCACCTAATGAAACTGACGAAGAAACAAATGACAAAATGAAATGAAGTTCACATTCATCGATTTATTCCAAATGATCGTTAGACCAAGTAAGGCACAGACTGACCATTATAAGGGTAAAATGATACCCGGGGTCAAACAGCAAAGTTACCACAGCATCACAACCAAGTCAGTAACGGGTAAATCCTCCTCTGTTTGCCAAACAAGCATTGATCCGACGTGGCATACTCCTAATGAGACGTCTAAGGTCATTTTGGTCCAGATTGTCCCATTCCTGTTGCAACGCAGCAGCAAGTTCTTGGACATTGGCAGGACGTTGTTGACGTTGACGTAACCTCTGTCCAAGCATGTCCCAGACATGCTCGATGGGGGAGAGGTCGGGACTCAGTGCTGGCCAAGGTAATGTGGTGATGTTCTGTTGTTGGAGGTAACCTGTAACGATCCTGGCCCTGTGACATCTTGCGTTGTCATCCTGGAAGATGAAACGGCGGCCATGACGTCGTGCGAACGGCACAACATGGACTGCCAAGATGTTGTCCCGGTAGTACTGGCCTGTAACACGCCCTGCAACAACATGTAAAGCCGTTCTTACAGCAACAGTGATGCCTCCCCACACCATAACAGAACCACCCCCAAATCGATCATGTCTGATGACGTTAACGTCTTGGAAGCGCTCGTTTCGACGACGCCACACCCTCCTATACGTCTGTCCAAAAAATCAACAGTGAACCTTGACTCATCTGAAAACATCACATTGCTCCAGCGTCGATTATCCCAGTGTTGACGATCCCTACACCAACGACGTCTTGCCTGAATGTGATGATCTCTCAAACAAGGGATCACGCGAGGACGTCGGGCGCGAAGGTGACCCCTATGCAGTCGATTCCGAATCGTCTGGCCACTCACTCTCACACCAGTGTCTGTTTGAAGACGAGCGCTGATCTGATTTGCTGTGATGACACGATTTCTCAAGGCCAAGGTACGGATAAATCGATCCTGGGCTTGAGTTGTCGCCCTTGGTCGACTTGAGCGTGGTCTGTCCTGTACAGATTGTGTATCACGGTATCTGGACCATAGCCTGCTTATGACAGACTGAGAAACATTCATCGTCCGCGCCACAACCGCCTGTGTTGTGCCGATCTGTAGCATGCCAAGGGCACGTAACCTTTCATTTTGGGTAAGCCGACGCAAATCAAAATTTGTTTTCTGGTCACTAAAACAATTAAACTGATGTTTCCACCCTGGAATTCAATGCCACAATGACTGTAACATTCAAAGTCAGAGTCGTGCAAATCTTGGGTTGGACCCCCATGATGATCCCAAGCATCACCTGCATTCCATGCGGTAGCTATTGGTGCGTTTGGGCGTCACATGTAACTGGAAATGTTTCTTCTGTTAGGTTCTATAGTGACTTTTTTCGTAGTCATTTGCATATTTTAGTATTATGCCCCCAAAATCAAATATCCCCTACTTTTTTTGAATAGTATATTAGAAATTAGACCTATATTAGTATTATAATAATACTAGTATTTAGCGCCTTATATACATATATACTATTCAAAAAAAGTAGGGGATATTTGATTTTGGGGGCATAATACTAAAATATGCAAATGAATACGAAAAAAGTCACTATAGAACCTAACAGAAGAAACATTTCCAGTTATACATGTGACGCCCAAACGCACCAATAGCTACCGCATGGAATGCAGGTGATGCTTGGGATCATCATGGGGGTCCAACCCAAGATTTGCACGACTCTGACTTTGAATGTTACAGTCATTGTGGCATTGAATTCCAGGGTGGAAACATCAGTTTAATTGTTTTAGTGACCAGAAAACAAATTTTGATATGCGTCGGCTTACCCAAAATGAAAGGTTACGTGCCCTTGGCATGCTACAGATCGGCACAACACAGGCGGTTGTGGCGCGGACGATGAATGTTTCTCAGTCTGTCATAAGCAGGCTATGGTCCAGATACCGTGATACACAATCTGTACAGGACAGACCACGCTCAGGTCGACCAAGGGCGACAACTCAAGCCCAGGATCCATTTATCCGTACCTTGGCCTTGAGAAATCGTGTCATCACAGCAAATCAGATCAGCGCTCGTCTTCAAACAGACACTGGTGTGAGAGTGAGTGGCCAGACGATTCGGAATCGACTGCATAGGGATCATCACATTCAGGCAAGACGTCGTTGGTGTAGGGATCGTCAACACTGGGATAATCGACGCTGGAGCAATGTGATGTTTTCAGATGAGTCAAGGTTCACTGTTGATTTTTTGGACAAACCGTGGAGGGTGTGGCGTCGTCGAAACGAGCGCTTCCAAGACGTTAACGTCATCAGACATGATCGATTTGGGGGTGGATCTGTTATGGTGTGGGGAGGCATCACTGTTGCTGGAAGAACGGCTTTACATGTTGTTGCAGGGCGTGTTACAGGCCAGTACTACCGGGACAACATCTTGGCAGTCCATGTTGTGCCGTTCGCACGACGTCATGGCCGCCGTTTCATCTTCCAGGATGACAACGCAAGATGTCACAGGGCCAGGATCGTTACAGGTTACCTCCAACAACAGAACATCACCACATTACCTTGGCCAGCACTGAGTCCCGACCTCTCCCCCATCGAGCATGTCTGGGACATGCTTGGACAGAGGTTACGTCAACGTCAACAACGTCCTGCCAATGTCCAAGAACTTTCTGCTGCGTTGCAACAGGAATGGGACAATCTGGACCAAAATGACCTTAGACGTCTCATTAGGAGTATGCCACGTCGGATCAATGCTTGTTTGGCAAACAGAGGAGGATTTACCCGTTACTGACTTGGTTGTGATGCTGTGGTAACTTTGCTGTTTGACCCCGGGTATCATTTTACCCTTATAATGGTCAGTCTGTGCCTTACTTAGTCTAACGATCATTTGGAATAAATCGATGAATGTGAACTTCATTTCATTTTGTCATTTGTTTCTTCGTCAGTTTCATTTAGGTGACTTTAATAACACTTAAAAATCAAATATCCCCTACTTTTTTAGAATAGTATATTTTCTAAACTTTTCTTCTGAAAAATGAAAGGGAATAGCTTTATTATAAAACAAGGAACATGTACTACAAATACATAAATTATTAATGTACCCCCCCCCCCCCCCAACACGGACACTTGGAATTTTGGAATTCATAGTTAACTAAAGAAATGTTGAAATGACAATTAATTATGATACCATAAAATACAATTACAGGCTGGTAAAATCAACACAAATTTCATACATTATAATAAACACATTAATTAATTGCTCAGAAAATAAAATACAACTGTTTGAATAGCTCAATAAAGCTTTAAAGAAGCTGGCGCCGTTAGAAAAAGTATTAGCCTAAAGATGAGAAATTTGCGTCAAAATCCTATGAATAGATAGTTGACGTGAAGCAAAACCAGTTAAAAATACAATTTGCGGTTCACGGAAAGATAACTCTGAAAAAGTGCATAATTAAGTAAGTACTGGATAATCGTTAGTATGAAAATAGAACGGGAATGATTGAAGATCCAGTATTGTGCGTAACGCACTGTGACAAAATAGCGCCATTTTTTTTTTAATTAGTCTCTATCATCCAGACAAATCCCGTACGTTGAAGACTAGGGGGGGGTGACCGAGACTATTTTTGAACGAGAAACGACATTCGGATGACTTCGTTTCTTTCCGAATACCGTGAATATGCCCCAACCGTCACATCACTTGGCCTCTAACATTATTTTTTACATTCCGGTGATCTTAATCTCTATACCCACAAAGATCCCATATATAATCAAATATATAACTAACGTTCAAAGAATCATAAGTTAAAACGCTGCAATAGTTACGTTAGAAGAACATAATTTACTGACGTTTACAGGTTTGGAAATAACGTTGATTCTGGCGGTTCGGTTGACGTTCTTGGAACAACTAATCTGAACGTTTCAAATGTAATCGTCACTAGAACGATATTAATTAATGTTTAGTAACGTTTCACAGTAGCAACGAAAAAAGGTCATAAAAAACGGGTTTGAAACATTAATCTTATGTTTTAATGCAACGTTTGCTAATCATATAAGATGTTAAAGAAAGATGTAAAATGGAAATACAACATTTTACGAAATTTATTGTAAGGTTTTTTTTTTTTTATTTTCGTTTAATTTCAACGCTTTTAGATTAGGAAAACAGAACGTTTTAAAACTGAAATCCAGTATAATCAATATAACGTTATAATCAAATATATTACTAACGTTCAAAGAATCGTAAGTTAAAACGTTACAATAGTTACATTAGAAGAACATAATTTACTGACATTTACAGGTTGTCTGGCCAGGTGGGAAATAACGTTGATTCATGTTGTTCAATTGAAGTTTTTGGAACAACTAATCTGAACGTTTCTAAAGTAAACGTCACTAGAACGATATTAATTAATGTTTAGTAACGTTTCACAGTATCAACGATTTAACGTCATAAAACACGGGGTCGAAACATTAATCTTAGTTTTTAATGCAACGTTTGCTAGATGTAAAGAATATGTAAAATAGAAATACAACGTTTTACGAACTATATTGGAAAGACTGTTTCAATGGCATTTAGTAATTGAACTAGAGTATACAGGTCACAATTCTATGGAATACAATTACTGCTTTTTACTGAGCGACGTTTCGACTAGGCTTCTCTAGTCATTATCAAGCTATGATAAAAAATGAAAATATGACAGGACAATATATACATGTACACCACAATGCTAAGTTAATGATGACAAACCAGGGATGTAACTTAATTACGTGTACCTAATGGTAATCTGATTTAATTGTACGCTAATAAGTAATAATACCAATTAACCTAAAAAATTGACTAATTGATTAATGGATAAGTTGTTGTGGAGTATACACAGTGATTAGTGGGTTTTAATAATACAAACGTTGCAAGAAAATGAAAATTGATGAAATGTTATCAACGACCCCTTTCACTGAAATAAATACAAATGGTAAAAGAATAGATTGTTGTGGAGTATTTACAACGATTTGATGAGGTTTTGATAATGACAACATCCCACGAAGATGAGATTTGATTTGTGTTATAACCAAAATAATTGATATGTGGATGTTGATGCGAGTGATTACACTGATATACGAAAAACCCTTAGAACAATGACTGCACAATGATCAATAGTCCCCTGAAGGTTGACAATTTGAAATATTGAGTGGTACTTCACTGGATGTTATGGTGATGTAGAAAAGCAGGGTTAGAAATATTGAGTGCATTAAATTACAATAACCGCAGGCCTGAAAAGCAGAAATGCCTGAAAAGCAAAAATAGTTGGGAATTATTAGTTGTCATTTTTGCATATTATGATGGTTATTACAAACTTAAAGTTATTACTGGAATATTGATAAGTATTAAATATGATAAAAAAGAAAAAAGTAGAATTATGCTTAGCCTTGATTATGTGATAAGAATATCATACGCCCTGGGGAGGAACAATCCTTGGTCTCTGTTCATCGTTGGTTTGTGTCGTCGTATATGAATGGCTTCATGTAATCGGCGCGCTCTCTTGCTTTTCTACATCACCATAACATCCAGTGAAGTACCACTCAATATTTCAAAGGTTAAGTTTTCGTTTAATTTTAACGTTTTTAGATTAGGAAAACAGAATCAATATAACGTCACAAACAAATATATTACTAACGTTAAAAAAATCATAAGTTAAAACGCTACAATAGTTACGTTAGAAGAACATTTACTGACGTTTACAGGTTGTCTGACCAGGTTTTAGAAATAACGTTGATTCAGTTGGTTCAGTTGACGTTCTTGGAACAACTAATCTGAACGTTTCTAATGTAATCGTCACTAGAACGATATTAATTAATGTTTTGCAACGTTTCACAGTATCAAGGATATAAAGTCATAAGAAAACGGGGTTGAAACATTAATCTAATGTCTTAATGCAACGTTTGCTAATGATGTAAGATCTAAAAAAGAAGTAAAATGGAAAACGTTTTGCGAATTTTATTTTAAGGTTGTTTTTATTTTCGATTAATTTCAACATTTTTAGATTAGGAAAAGAGAACGTTTTAAAAACTGAAATCCAATGATCAATATAACGTCACAAAATTAATAACGTTCAAGAATCATAAGCTAAAACGCTACGAAAGTTACGTTAAACGAAGATAGTTAACTTACGTTTACAAGTTGCCTCACCAGGCTTAGGAAATAACGCTGAAATAACGTTTCTGAAGTAAATGTCTCGAGAACGATAATAATTAATGCTTAGGAACGCCTCACAGTATCAAGGATATAACGTTAAAAAAAAAAAAACGGGTTTGAAACATTGATCTAATATTTTAATGCAACGTTTACTAATGATGTAAGAAGTAAAAAAAGATGTAAAGTGGAAATAAAACATTTTACGAAATTTATTCTAAGGTTTTTATTTTCGTTTAATTTCAATGCTTTTAGATTAGGAAAACAGAACGTGTTAAAAACTGAAATCCAATATAATCAATATAACGTTACAAACAAATATATTACTAACGCTCACATAATCATTAGTTAAAACGCTATAATAGTTACGTTAGAAGAACATAATTTACTGACGTTTACAGGTTGTCTGACCAGGCTTGGGAAATAACGTTGATTCAGGTGGTTCAGTTGGTGTTCTTGGAACAACTAATCTGAACGTTTCTAAAGTAAACGTCACTAGAACGATATTAATTAATGTTTAGAAACGTTTCACAGTATCAACGATATAACATCATAAAAAAACGCGGTTGAAACATTAATCTAATGTTTTAATGCAACGTTTATTAATGATGTAAGATGTAAAGAATATGTAAAATAGAAATACAACGTTTTACGAACTTTATTGGAAGGGTTTATTTGTCGTTGAATTTTAACGTTTTTAGATTAGGAAAGCAGAACGTTTTAAAAACTGAAATCAATATAACGTCACAAACAAATATATAACTAACGTTCAAAGAATCATAAGTTAAAACGCTACAATAGTTACGTTAGCAGAACATAATTTACTGACGTTTACCAGGCTTGGGAAATAAACGTCACTAGAACGATATTAATTAATGTTTAGAAACGTTTCACAGTATCAACGATATAACGTCATAAAAAAACGGGGTTGAAACATAAATCTAATGTTTTAATGCAATGTTTGCCGATGAAACATTATAAAAACATTCAAAATAACGTTCGGTCTTTGTTGAATGAAAGTAAAATTAAAACGTCAAAAGATAACATTCTGGCACTCTTTTAATTATGTACCGAACTGATATATGTATCTATGGTAGCACAAAATTCACCAGAATGTAGGCCAAAGCTTTACTTTACAAGCAGTAGGCCTAATTTTTTTCCGTCTGATCTTGTAAGAGTCAATTCTTTATGAATAGTTTGCCTCAAGCAGATATCCTGTCACTGTGTCACAGTATCATATAACAGCTTTTTGGCTTAAACTGCGTTGTATCAGTGAGTTGAAAATCTACTGCAGCCAGTATACTATGGCGGTATATTAGATTCAAAATTCTAACGAGCTTTCGTCTAACTTCTAACTTCTGTTCATGTAATTTTTAACTTCTATTCATAAATTTCTAACTTCTATTCATGTATTTTTTAAATTAAGACAACGTATAATCCAACTTCTTTATTTGTTCAGTGTAAATTTTAATTCTATTCCATCTTATTTCTATTATTTAGACGTAAAACGTCTTCTTAATTTTTACACTACTGCCTAGCAACCATCATTATGTAGTCGTTTGGTGTCGCCACTGCGTGCTCATTTTTGGTGATTGCGCACCTGGTCGGGACCATTGTGTTGATATACTATTCAAAAAAAGTAGGTGATATTTGATTTTTAAGTGTTATTAAAGTCACCTAATGAAACTGACGAAGAAACAAATGACAAAATGAAATGAAGTTCACATTCATCGATTTATTCCAAATGATCGTTAGACTAAGTAAGGCACAGACTGACCATTATAATGGTAAAATGATACCCGGGGTCAAACAACAAAGTTACCACAGCATCACAACCAAGTCAGTAACGGGTAAATCCTCCTCTGTTTGCCAAACAAGCATTGATCCGACGTGGCATACTCCTAATGAGACGTCTAAGGTCATTTTGGTCCAGATTGTCCCATTCCTGTTGCAACGCAGCAGCAAGTTCTTGGACATTGGCAGGACGTTGTTGACGTTGACGTAACCTCTGTCCAAGCATGTCCCAGACATGCTCGATGGGGGAGGTCGGGACTCAGTGCTGCCCAAGGTAATGTGGTGATGTTCTGTTGTTGGAGGTAACCTGTAACGATCCTGGCCCTGTGACATCTTGCGTTGTCATCCTGGAAGATGAAACGGCGGCCATGACGTCGTGCGAACGGCACAACATGGACTGCCAAGATGTTGTCCCGGTAGTACTAGCCTGTAACACGCCCTGCAACAACATGTAAAGCCGTTCTTACAGCAACAGTGATGCCTCCCCACACCATAACAGAACCACCCCAAAATTGATCATGTCTGGTGACGTTAACGTCTTGGAAGCGCTCGTTTCGACGACGCCACACCCTCCTACGTCTGTCCAAAAAATCAACAGTGAACCTTGACTCATCTGAAAACATCACATTGCTCCAGCGTCGATTATCCCAGTGTTGACGATCCCTACACCAACGACGTCTTGCCTGAATGTGATGATCTCTCAAACAAGGGATCACGCGAGGACGTCGGGCGCGAAGGTGACCCCTATGCAGTCGATTCCGAATCGTCTGGCCACTCACTCTCACACCAGTGTCTGTTTGAAGACGAGCGCTGATCTGATTTACTGTGATGACACGATTTCTCAAGGCCAAGGTACGGATAAATCGATCCTGGGCTTGAGTTGTCGCCCTTGGTCGACCTGAGCGTGGTCTGTCCTGTACAGATTGTGTATCACGGTATCTGGACCATAGCCTGCTTATGACAGACTGAGAAACATTCATCGTCCTCGCCACAACCGCCTGTTTTGTGCCGATCTGTAGCATGCCAAGGGCACGTAAACCTTTCATTTTGGGTAAGCCGACGCATATCAAAATTTGTTTTCTTTTCACTAAAACAATTAAACTGATGTTTCCACCCTGGAATTCAATGCCACAATGACTGTAACATTCAAAGTCAGAGTCGTGCAAATCTTGGGTTGGACCCCCATGATGATCCCAAGCATCACCTGCATTCCATGCGGTAGCTATTGGTGCGTTTGGGCGTCACATGTAACTGGAAATGTTTCTTCTGTTAGGTTCTATAGTGACTTTTTTCGTAGTCATTTGCATATTTTAGTATTATGCCCCCAAAATCAAATATCCCCTCCTTTTTTTGAATAGTATATATGACATTTTCATAATAAAAAAAGTGAAATGGTAAAATTTCAAAAATATTTGACAAATTTGTTGAAGCGTGTGAACACAGTAACCACAAAAGTTATCATCCGATCTGTATGATATTTATATGCATTATTTAAATGAGTAACACGAAGAAGCCTAATTTGTATGCTTTATTAAAATTAGTGAAACGGAAAATCCTATTGAATTTCAGCAATTTCCAAAATCATGTCTAAGAGTTATGACCCTTGTTTCAGTCTGTACGCTCTAATGAAACCTATTAAATTTCTTATAATGCCTTCTAGAAATATGGCCCTTGTGTCTCTTTGTGAAGATTTATGAACTGATCTGTAATGGATTAGTATTAAATTTATAATCTGAGTCCTTGTTTCACTTTAATAACTACACTCAAAAAAATTAAAAACGCAATGCCAAATTCAAAATGCCTGGCGACGGCTACCCGTGAAGCCCCCTGATCTTGCATGCCAATAGCTCTGTTCCTGTTTTCTTGTGTAAGACGTGGCCTTTTCCCGAAGTGATGAATGTTGAAATTTTGATTTGTATTTAAAGGGCCAGAGTGCAGGGAATGCACGTGCAAAACGTGTGACATGGGACTGCTTAAAATCGTGAAAGAAGACAAGTGTTGCGTTTGCACGAACAAAGTTCATTGGGTGGACATTAAAATATCTGGCGACGGCTACCTTGTGAAGCCCCCTGATCTTGCATGCCAATAGCTCTGTTCCTGTTTTAGGAAATAACGCTGAAATAACGTTTCTGAAGTAAATGTCTCGAGAACGATAATAATTAATGCTTAGGAACGCCTCACAGTATCAAGGATATAACGTTAAAAAAAAAAAAACGGGTTTGAAACATTGATCTAATATTTTAATGCAACGTTTACTAATGATGTAAGAAGTAAAAAAAGATGTAAAATGGAAATAAAACATTTTACGAAATTTATTCTAAGGTTTTTATTTTCGTTTAATTTCAATGCTTTTAGATTAGGAAAACAGAACGTGTTAAAAACTGAAATCCAATATAATCAATATAACGTTACAAACAAATATATTACTAACGCTCACATAATCATTAGTTAAAACGCTATAATAGTTACGTTAGAAGAACATAATTTACTGACGTTTACAGGTTGTCTGACCAGGTTTGGGAAATAACGTTGATTCAGGTGGTTCAGTTGGTGTTCTTGGAACAACTAATCTGAACGTTTCTAAAGTAAACGTCACTAGAACGATCTTAATTAATGTTTAGAAACGTTTCACAGTATCAACGATATAACATCATAAAAAAACGCGGTTGAAACATTAATCTAATGTTTTAATGCAACGTTCACTAATGATGTAAGATGTAAAGAATATGTAAAATAGAAATACAACGTTTTACGAACTTTATTGGAAGGGTTTATTTGTCGTTGAATTTTAACGTTTTTAGATTAGGAAAGCAGAACGTTTTAAAAACTGAAATCAATATAACGTCACAAACAAATATATAACTAACGTTCAAAGAATCATAAGTTAAAACGCTACAATAGTTACGTTAGCAGAACATAATTTACTGACGTTTACCAGGCTTGGGAAAAAAACGTCACTAGAACGATATTAATTAATGTTTAGAAACGTTTCACAGTATCAACGATATAACGTCATAAAAAAACGGGGTTGAAACATAAATCTAATGTTTTAATGCAATGTTTGCCGATGAAACATTATAAAAACATTCAAAATAACGTTCGGTCATTGTTGAATGAAAGTAAAATTAAAACGTCAAAAGATAACATTCTGGCACTCTTTCTGGAACGTTTATAAAAAGTACCCTTTTCGAACGTTTGGAGAACTTGCTTAAACAAACATTCTGAACGCAACCATATTAGAACAAATTACGAATGTTACCAAAACGTTTTGTGTTTGCTGGGATAGCATTGGCAACACTTTAATCTCAATCTTCTATGATTCTAAATAGCAGAAATATAGCAAATTCTTCTGTAACACTGTAATCAACCAGAACGTAATTCCAAATTTGACGTCTCCCCCTTGGAGCCCGGCTGCTATTGCTTTTCATCAAAAATCTACCTGCATAACTTTTGAGCACGACAGAGAGTCTGGAGAGGGCCAACGCCAGTCTCTGCAGGCTGGGGCCAATGTACAGTCTTTCGAATGGGACAAAAAACCAAGGTATTTTGTACACATTGGTGTAGGATGTTATACCTAATTTCTTTCTTATTTTGGAGTATAAAAGTTGCTTTTATTGTTTTTTTTGTTTGTTTTTTTTTACAGATCCTATATTTGAGCACCATTGTTGGCAGTCATGTTGAGGAAGTTATAAAAAGGTTGATAAGGGCTTTGTATATGGAAGCTAGATGACACTACTACTTATCATACACAACTATTTGTCACATACCGACTTGGGATTGAAACAATGCCACTGAAACCATGCCACTGAAACCACCCAGATGGCAAAGAAATAAAGACTTTTTAATTATGTACCGAACTGATATATGTATCTATGGTAGCACAAAATTCACCAGAATGTAGGCCAAAGCTTTACTTTACAAGCAGTAGGCCTAATTTTTTTCCGTCTGATCTTGTAAGAGTCAATTCTTTATGAATAGTTTGCCACAAGCAGATATCCTGTCATTGTGTCACAGTATCATATAACAGCTTTTTGGCTTAAACTGCGTTGTATCAGTGAGTTGAAAATCTACTGCAGCCAGTATACTATGGCGGTATATTAGATTCAAAATTCTAACGAGCTTTCGTCTAACTTCTAACTTCTGTTCATGTAATTTTTAACTTCTATTCATAAATTTCTAACTTCTATTCATGTATTTTTTAAATTAAGACAACGTATAATCCAACTTCTTTATTTGTTCAGTGTAAATTTTAATTCTATTCCATCTTATTTCTATTATTTAGACGTAAAACGTCT
The DNA here is from genome assembly GCF_932274485.2 of Patella vulgata. Taxonomy (NCBI): domain Eukaryota; kingdom Metazoa; phylum Mollusca; class Gastropoda; family Patellidae; genus Patella; species Patella vulgata. Next base: position 34,760,361 of record NC_065882.2, read on the forward strand.
TCTTAATTTTTACACTACTGCCTAGCAACCATCATTATGTAGTCGTTTGGTGTCGCCACTGCGTGCTCATTTTTGGTGATTGCGCACCTGGTCGGGACCATTGTGTTGATATACTATTCAAAAAAAGTAGGTGATATTTGATTTTTAAGTGTTATTAAAGTCACCTAATGAAACTGACGAAGAAACAAATGACAAAATGAAATGAAGTTCACATTCATCGATTTATTCCAAATGATCGTTAGACTAAGTAAGGCACAGACTGACCATTATAATGGTAAAATGATACCCGGGGTCAAACAACAAAGTTACCACAGCATCACAACCAAGTCAGTAACGGGTAAATCCTCCTCTGTTTGCCAAACAAGCATTGATCCGACGTGGCATACTCCTAATGAGACGTCTAAGGTCATTTTGGTCCAGATTGTCCCATTCCTGTTGCAACGCAGCAGCAAGTTCTTGGACATTGGCAGGACGTTGTTGACGTTGACGTAACCTTTGTCCAAGCATGTCCCAGACATGCTCGATGGGGGAGAGGTCGGGACTCAGTGCTGCCCAAGGTAATGTGGTGATGTTCTGTTGTTGGAGGTAACCTGTAACGATCCTGGCCCTGTGACATCTTGCGTTGTCATCCTGGAAGATGAAACGGCGGCCATGACGTCGTGCGAACGGCACAACATGGACTGCCAAGATGTTGTCCCGGTAGTACTAGCCTGTAACACGCCCTGCAACAACATGTAAAGCCGTTCTTACAGCAACAGTGATGCCTCCCCACACCATAACAGAACCACCCCAAAATTGATCATGTCTGGTGACGTTAACGTCTTGGAAGCGCTCGTTTCGACGACGCCACACCCTCCTACGTCTGTCCAAAAAATCAACAGTGAACCTTGACTCATCTGAAAACATCACATCGCTCCAGCGTCGATTATCCCAGTGTTGACGATCCCTACACCAACGACGTCTTGCCTGAATGTGATGATCTCTCAAACAAGGGATCACGCGAGGACGTCGGGCGCGAAGGTGACCCCTATGCAGTCGATTCCGAATCGTCTGGCCACTCACTCTCACACCAGTGTCTGTTTGAAGACGAGCGCTGATCTGATTTGCTGTGATGACACGATTTCTCAAGGCCAAGGTACGGATAAATCGATCCTGGGCTTGAGTTGTCGCCCTTGGTCGACCTGAGCGTGGTCTGTCCTGTACAGATTGTGTATCACGGTATCTGGACCATAGCCTGCTTATGACAGACTGAGAAACATTCATCGTCCTCGCCACAACCGCCTGTTTTGTGCCGATCTGTAGCATGCCAAGGGCACGTAAACCTTTCATTTTGGGTAAGCCGACGCATATCAAAATTTGTTTTCTTTTCACTAAAACAATTAAACTGATGTTTCCACCCTGGAATTCAATGCCACAATGATTGTAACATTCAAAGTCAGAGTCGTGCAAATCTTGGGTTGGACCCCCATGATGATCCCAAGCATCACCTGCATTCCATGCGGTAGCTATTGGTGCGTTTGGGCGTCACATGTAACTGGAAATGTTTCTTCTGTTAGGTTCTATAGTGACTTTTTTCGTAGTCATTTGCATATTTTAGTATTATGCCCCCAAAATCAAATATCCCCTACTTTTTTTGAATAGTATATATGACATTTTCATAATAAAAAAAGTGAAATGGTAAAATTTCAAAAATATTTGACAAATTTGTTGAAGCGTGTGAACACAGTAACCACAAAAGTTATCATCCGATCTGTATGATATTTATATGCATTATTTAAATGAGTAACACGAAGAAGCCTAATTTGTATGCTTTATTAAAATTAGTGAAACGGAAAATCCTATTGAATTTCAGCAATTTCCAAAATCATGTCTAAGAGTTATGACCCTTGTTTCAGTCTGTACGCTCTAATGAAACCTATTAAATTTCTTATAATGCCTTCTAGAAATATGGCCCTTGTGTCTCTTTGTGAAGATTTATGAACTGATCTGTAATGGATTAGTATTAAATTTATAATCTGAGTCCTTGTTTCACTTTAATAACTACACTCAAAAAAATTAAAAACGCAATGCCAAATTCAAAATGTCTGGCGACGGCTACCCGTGAAGCCCCCTGATCTTGCATGCCAATAGCTCTGTTCCTGTTTTCTTGTGTAAGACGTGGCCTTTTCCCGAAGTGATGAATGTTGAAATTTTGATTTGTATTTAAAGGGCCAGAGTGCAGGGAATGCACGCGCAAAACGTGTGACATGGGACTGCTTAAAATCGTGAAAGAAGACAAGTGTTGCGTTTGCACGAACAAAGTTCATTGGGTGGACATTAAAATATCTGGCGACGGCTACCTTGTGAAGCCCCCTGATCTTGCATGCCAATAGCTCTGTTCCTGTTTTAGGAAATAACGCTGAAATAACGTTTCTGAAGTAAATGTCTCGAGAACGATAATAATTAATGCTTAGGAACGCCTCACAGTATCAAGGATATAACGTTAAAAAAAACAAAACGGGTTTGAAACATTGATCTAATATTTTAATGCAACGTTTACTAATGGTGTAAGAAGTAAAAAAAGATGTAAAATGGAAATAAAACATTTTACGAAATTTATTCTAAGGTTTTTATTTTCGTTTAATTTCAATGCTTTTAGATTAGGAAAACAGAACGTGTTAAAAACTGAAATCCAATATAATCAATATAACGTTACAAACAAATATATTACTAACGCTCACATAATCATTAGTTAAAACGCTATAATAGTTACGTTAGAAGAACATAATTTACTGACGTTTACAGGTTGTCTGACCAGGCTTGGGAAATAACGTTGATTCAGGTGGTTCAGTTGGTGTTCTTGGAACAACTAATCTGAACGTTTCTAAAGTAAACGTCACTAGAACGATCTTAATTAATGTTTAGAAACGTTTCACAGTATCAACGATATAACATCATAAAAAAACGCGGTTGAAACATTAATCTAATGTTTTAATGCAACGTTTACTAATGATGTAAGATGTAAAGAATATGTAAAATAGAAATACAACGTTTTACGAACTTTATTGGAAGGGTTTATTTGTCGTTGAATTTTAACGTTTTTAGATTAGGAAAGCAGAACGTTTTAAAAACTGAAATCAATATAACGTCACAAACAAATATATAACTAACGTTCAAAGAATCATAAGTTAAAACGCTACAATAGTTACGTTAGCAGAACATAATTTACTGACGTTTACCAGGCTTGGGAAAAAAACGTCACTAGAACGATATTAATTAATGTTTAGAAACGTTTCACAGTATCAACGATATAACGTCATAAAAAAACGGGGTTGAAACATAAATCTAATGTTTTAATGCAATGTTTGCCGATGAAACATTATAAAAACATTCAAAATAACGTTCGGTCATTGTTGAATGAAAGTAAAATTAAAACGTCAAAAGATAACATTCTGGCACTCTTTCTGGAACGTTTATAAAAAGTACCCTTTTCGAACGTTTGGAGAACTTGCTTAAACAAACATTCTGAACGCAACCATATTAGAACAAATTACGAATGTTACCAAAACGTTTTGTGTTTGCAGGGATAGCATTGGCAACACTTTAATCTCAATCTTCTATGATTCTAAATAGCAGAAATATAGCAAATTCTTCTGTAACACTGTAATCAACCAGAACGTAATTCCAAATTTGACGTCTCCCCCTTGGAGCCCGGCTGCTATTGCTTTTCATCAAAAATCTACCTGCATAACTTTTGAGCACGACAGAGAGTCTGGAGAGGGCCAACGCCAGTCTCTGCAGGCTGGGGCCAATGTACAGTCTTTCGAATGGGACAAAAAACCAAGGTATTTTGTACACATTGGTGTAGGATGTTATACCTAATTTCTTTCTTATTTTGGAGTATAAAAGTTGCTTTTATTGTTTTTTTTGTTTGTTTTTTTTTACAGATCCTATATTTGAGCACCATTGTTGGCAGTCATGTTGAGGAAGTTATAAAAAGGTTGATAAGGGCTTTGTATATGGAAGCTAGATGACACTACTACTTATCATACACAACTATTTGTCACATACCGACTTGGGATTGAAACAATGCCACTGAAACCATGCCACTGAAACCACCCAGATGGCAAAGAAATAAAGACTTTTTAATTATGTACCGAACTGATATATGTATCTATGGTAGCACAAAATTCACCAGAATGTAGGCCAAAAGCTTTTACTTTACAAGCAGTAGGCCTAATTTTTTTCCGTCTGATCTTGTAAGAGTCAATTCTTTATGAATAGTTTGCCTCAAGCAGATATCCTGTCATTGTGTCACAGTATCATATAACAGCTTTTTGGCTTAAACTGCGTTGTATCAGTGAGTTGAAAATCTACTGCAGCCAGTATACTATGGCGGTATATTAGATTCAAAATTCTAACGAGCTTTCGTCTAACTTCTAACTTTTGTTCATGTAATTTTTAACTTCTATTCATAAATTTCTAACTTCTATTCATGTATTTTTTAAATTAAGACAACGTATAATCCAACTTCTTTATTTGTTCAGTGTAAATTTTAATTCTATTCCATCTTATTTCTATTATTTAGACGTAAAACGTCTTCTTAATTTTTACACTACTGCCTAGCAACCATCATTATGTAGTCGTTTGGTGTCGCCACTGCGTGCTCATTTTTGGTGATTGCGCACCTGGTCGGGACCATTGTGTTGATATACTATTCAAAAAAAGTAGGTGATATTTGATTTTTAAGTGTTATTAAAGTCACCTAATGAAACTGACGAAGAAACAAATGACAAAATGAAATGAAGTTCACATTCATCGATTTATTCCAAATGATCGTTAGACTAAGTAAGGCACAGACTGACCATTATAATGGTAAAATGATACCCGGGGTCAAACAACAAAGTTACCACAGCATCACAACCAAGTCAGTAACGGGTAAATCCTCCTCTGTTTGCCAAACAAGCATTGATCCGACGTGGCATACTCCTAATGAGACGTCTAAGGTCATTTTGGTCCAGATTGTCCCATTCCTGTTGCAACGCAGCAGCAAGTTCTTGGACATTGGCAGGACGTTGTTGACGTTGACGTAACCTCTGTCCAAGCATGTCCCAGACATGCTCGATGGGGGAGAGGTCGGGACTCAGTGCTGCCCAAGGTAATGTGGTGATGTTCTGTTGTTGGAGGTAACCTGTAACGATCCTGGCCCTGTGACATCTTGCGTTGTCATCCTGGAAGATGAAACGGCGGCCATGACGTCGTGCGAACGGCACAACATGGACTGCCAAGATGTTGTCCCGGTAGTACTAGCCTGTAACACGCCCTGCAACAACATGTAAAGCCGTTCTTACAGCAACAGTGATGCCTCCCCACACCATAACAGAACCACCCCAAAATTGATCATGTCTGGTGACGTTAACGTCTTGGAAGCGCTCGTTTCGACGACGCCACACCCTCCTACGTCTGTCCAAAAAATCAACAGTGAACCTTGACTCATCTGAAAACATCACATTGCTCCAGCGTCGATTATCCCAGTGTTGACGATCCCTACACCAACGACGTCTTGCCTGAATGTGATGATCTCTCAAACAAGGGATCACGCGAGGACGTCGGGCGCGAAGGTGACCCCTATGCAGTCGATTCCGAATCGTCTGGCCACTCACTCTCACACCAGTGTCTGTTTGAAGACGAGCGCTGATCTGATTTGCTGTGATGACACGATTTCTCAAGGCCAAGGTACGGATAAATCGATCCTGGGCTTGAGTTGTCGCCCTTGGTCGACCTGAGCGTGGTCTGTCCTGTACAGATTGTGTATCACGGTATCTGGACCATAGCCTGCTTATGACAGACTGAGAAACATTCATCGTCCGCGCCACAACCGCCTGTGTTGTGCCGATCTGTAGCATGCCAAGGGCACGTAAACCTTTCATTTTGGGTAAGCCGACGCATATCAAAATTTGTTTTCTGGTCACTAAAACAATTAAACTGATGTTTCCACCCTGGAATTCAATGCCACAATGACTGTAACATTCAAAGTCAGAGTCGTGCAAATCTTGGGTTGGACCCCCATGATGATCCCATGCGGTAGCTATTGGTGCGTTTGGGCGTCACATGTAACTGGAAATGTTTCTTCTGTTAGGTTCTATAGTGACTTTTTTCGTAGTCATTTGCATATTTTAGTATTATGCCCCCAAAATCAAATATCCCCTACTTTTTTTGAATAGTATATAAACGACACATTCTTGATAAAGACGAGAGTATCCTCGTCGAAACGTCGCTTAGTATTAAACTCAGTAACAGTGTATCCATAAAATTGTACCCTGTGTTAATATAGACCAACAGTATATAAATATTAATTGGCTCAACTGTAAAAAAAAAATCAAATAAAATTCTCCAAATCCTGCACTTGTCTTAAAAAAAATGAACAAATGCTGTTGGGGTTTAACATCCTACTATTCTACTCCGAACTAATACGCCATACAGTGTGCTACGAAGGAAATTTTGCCCGGACAGCGGCACTACGGAACAACTAGACAGCTGTACTTGTTAGGCCCTCCATCCTACATCACTGACAAGGAGGAACCACGCCGGAAAATCTGGATGAACTTTCTCGGCCAATGCAGGGATCGAACACCCTACCGCTAGGCTAGTGAGCCAGCGTCTTACCGACCGTATTTGAAATCGTATTGCAAACCATACATAGATATCCCGTTCAATGTTGTTTGTGGGGTTGGATGGCCGAATGGTTAGCACATGCGCGCTGTACCATAAGGTATGTCATTGAGTCAACTGGTGTTGTTTCGATTACCCGGTTGTACGTGACAAATTGAACCATGTTAATACCGAACCTAGTTTGTGTTGAGTGGACGTTAAACCCCATACACTCTCTCTCGCTCTCTCTCTCTCTCAAAGTTGTTTTCAATTTTAGTACTCCGCCAAACCATTCAACCGGACTAAGAGCGAGTCGTTTGTATCAACAGAATGGTCCCGATCAGGTGCTCAATCGCCAAATTGAGCGAACGGTGGCGACACCAAACGACGTCATAATGATGGTTGGATTATACATTGTCTTAATTTAGAAATTACATGAATGGAAGTTAGAAATTACATGAGTAGAAGTAAGAAATTAGACGATAGCATGTTAGAATTTTGAATCCCTTACAAATTCTTCAAATTTTTGTGATAGATCAATCATAGCAAAAATCTGTGTTAAAATTATATTTGTAATGTGTTTAACAAATTCTATCACAAAAGTAATATTGGTGTAATTAAGTATATACCTTATTTTTAATGTTGGGGTATTATATCGTTGCACTGTTTGTTTGTCCAAATTAGTTTGTGATTGTGAAGGTGACAGTTTGAATGAAATTTTCATTTTATATTATTTATTTTTGAACTATCATAGCAAGAATGGTCAGCTCTTTATCTAAATCTTACAGAATGTATCGGTAATGTATCTTTTTCAAATTTTGTTCCCCCCCCCCCCCGGATTGGCTGCAAAATCTTTGAACACTGCCCTATAATTTATTCGCATTTGTTTCAAAGTTGGTGTGAAGCATAGATATTCAGTATTCCACAAATTTCCTTCCAGTATTATCCCACCTAGTTTGAAAACCTTTAGCAAACGTGATAGAGGCCGTAGGTTCTTTTCTTTTTTTTTTTTATCAAATTTGGTCAACGTCACAGTTTTCCTTTCTGATATACTGCTGGATGTGTTGGCGTATTTCCACATTTTCAAAGGTTTTCTCGAAGACCGTTTCCTAAATTGTCACCAACTTAATGCTGTGGATAAACTGTTACAATTTAAATGTCTACTTTTGTATTTTATTACATTATATATGTATTTTTTGAATAAAGTATAGATACTTGTAGTATATTTTGTTGAATAATTATGTTGTGCTGGTTTTTTGGCGTTTGTTGCAATTCTGAATGGTTATTGATAAATACATGTATAAAGAGAAATGGGGATTAACTTCCACTCGAATCACACTAGGTCATTTTGGGACTAACATGTGGTTTAGTTTTATTTCAATAATTCATTTGCACGTAGAATTCTTTAGCGGTGTGAGAAAAACGGATGACCTGAAGAACACCAATGAGATTGAACAGGTTACCCTACTAGTACTTGTCATGTACAAGTGGGGAATCGAAACCACGCTACTTAATTCAAAGAGGTGGGGGGGGGGGAGTGGATGGCTGAATGGTTAGCGTGTGCGCGCTGTATCATAAAGTCTGTCATTGAGTCAACTGGCGTGGTTTCGAATCCCCGGTGTCCAACCTCGTGGGTTTTCTCCGGGTCCTCCCGTTTCCTAGCACTTCATATGGTTAAAGAAGATTTGGTTATTGGTTGACTGAATTTTACAATTACAACCACCAATATTAGATTATATTAAAGGTTTTAATTGCTCATTTGACATTAGAATTGCATTCGAAAATGATGTTTATTTAATGTTAGATTTACGTTAAAATGGTCGGTTAGATTTCCATCAGAGTTTACGTCATTTTTACGTCATATTTACGTCATTTTCAGACGTAAATCTAACATAAGTGACGTAAACTTTACGCAAAATTTACGTTAAAAATAATTTTGTTGAATTGTTTATAAAAACCGAATATAGTGATAAAATATTTCTGTGAACAGTATAATTGACTTGACTATAACAAAATACAAGAGCAGCAGTGGAAAAAATAATCTTTATTGATATACATTGTTTTGTACAGAAAAAAATGCTTGGAAGGTGATGAAAAAATTGTTATATACTCGATTTTTTCTCTTTCCATACAGAAAAACGGTCTTGCAATTAATTCCGCTTTGGCTTGCCATAGTTTTTAGTCCATATATACCATTAAATCACCCAGTTTATACGCGGGAACCAATTGAGATTCGGATAAGAATTGTTATTTTAAAGACTGACACTCGTTTTCAAAATAGTGGCACTTCCGATGAATTTTATCTTGATGAGATTACTCTAAAAGGTAAATCTTATGCAAGAACCGATAGGAAAGCAAACATGGATAGGATAAACCAGCAAAGCGGCAGTTTTCATCAACCCTTACTTGAAGTGTCAAATTTGACAATGAACCCCTCCCACGTGTATGGCGCTATTGGGTGTCGCACATGTAGCTCAGTGGTTAAGTTCTTTGTCTGTGAACATACTCAAAGCATGTCAAGTGTCCATGACTATATATCATACACAACCTGCATAGGTATTTGCATTTCAATATCCTCTACATTTTTTGAAGAGTATATTAACAATGCCAAAATCTGTTCTTTACAATGGTAGGTCTGTTTGTGGCTTGTGTGTTTGTAACTGACCTTAATACATTCAAAGCCATTAAAAACATTTCTCGTAAATAGGGAAAACTTGTGATGGGTCTCTTTTTGTGGAGTTCTGGGTTTGAACCCAATATCTGTTCTCGGTAATGAACTTTGCTCGTGGAAACGCAACACTTGTCTTCTTTCACGATTTTAAGCAGTCCCATGTCACACGTTTTGCTCGTGCATTCCCTGCACTCTGACCCTTTAAATACAGATCAAAATTTCAACATTCATCACTTCGGAAAAATGCCACGTCTTACACAAGAAAACAGGAACAGAGCTATTGGCATGCAAGATCAGGGGGCTTCACAAGGTAGCCGTCGCCAGATATTTTAATGTCCACCCAATGAACTTTGTTCGTGCAAACGCAACACTTGTCTTCTTTCACGATTTTAAGCAGTCCCATGTCACACGTTTTGCACGTGCATTCCCTGCACTCTGGCCCTTTAAATACAAATCAAAATTTCAACATTCATCACTTCGGGAAAAGGCCACGTCTTACACAAGAAAACAGGAACAGAGCTATTGGCATGCAAGATCAGGGGGCTTCACGGGTAGCCGTCGCCAGACATTTTGAATTTGGCATTGCGTTTTTAATTTTTTTGAGTGTAGTTATTAAAGTGAAACAAGGACTCAGATTATAAATTTAATACTAATCCATTACAGATCAGTTCATAAATCTTCACAAAGAGACACAAGGGCCATATTTCTGGAAGGCATTATAAGAAATTTAATAGGTTTCATTAGAGCGTACAGACTGAAACAAGGGTCATAACTCTTAGACATGATTTTGGAAATTGCTGAAATTCAATAGGATTTTCCGTTTCACTAATTTTAATAAAGCATACAAATTAGGCTTCTTCGTGTTACTCATTTAAATAATGCATATAAATATCATACAGATCGGATGATAACTTTTGTGGTTACTGTGTTCACACGCTTCAACAAATTTGTCAAATATTTTTGAAATTTTACCATTTCACTTTTTTTATTATGAAAATGTCATATATACTATTAAAAAAAAGTAGGGGATATTTGATTTTGGTGGCATAATACTAAAATATGCAAATGACTACGAAAAAAGTCACTATAGAACCTAACAGAAGAAACATTTCCAGTTACATGTGACGCCCAAACGCACCAATAGCTACCGCATGGAATGCAGGTGATGCTTGGGATCATCATGGGGGTCCAACCCAAGATTTGCACGACTCTGACTTTGAATGTTACAGTGGCATTGAATTCCAGGGTGGAAACATCAGTTTAATTGTTTTAGTGACCAGAAAACAAATTTTGATATGCGTCGGCTTACCCAAAATGAATGGTTATGTGCCCTTGGCATGCTACAGATCGGCACAACACAGGCGGTTGTGGCGCGGACGATGAATGTTTCTCAGTCTGTCATAAGCAGGCTATGGTCCAGATACCGCGATACACAATCTGTTTGAGAGATCATCACATTCAGGCAAGACGTCGTTGGTGTAGGGATCGTCAACATTGGGATAATCGACGCTGGAGCAATGTGATGTTTTCAGATGAGTCAAGGTTCACTGTTGATTTTTTGGACAGACGTAGGAGGGTGTGGCGTCGTCGAAACGAGCGCTTCCAAGACGTTAACGTCATCAGACATGATCGATTTGGGGGTGGTTCTGTTATGGTGTGGGGAGGCATCACTGTTGCTGGAAGAACGGCTTTACATGTTGTTGCAGGGCGTGTTACAGGCCAGTACTACCGGGACAACATCTTGGCAGTCCATGTTGTGCCGTTCGCACGACGTCATGGCCGCCGTTTCATCTTCCAGGATGACAACGCAAGATGTCACAGGGCCAGGATCGCTATAGGTTACCTCCAACAACAGAACATCACCACATTACCATGGGCAGCACTGAGTCCCGACCTCTCCCCCATCGAGCATGTCTGGGACATGCTTGGACAGAGGTTACGTCAACGTCAACAACGTCCTGCCAATGTCCAAGAACTTGCTGCTGCGTTGCAACAGGAATGGGACAATCTGGACCAAAATGACCTTAGACGTCTCATTAGGAGTATGCCACCGTCGGATTAATGCTTGTTTGGCAAACAGAGGAGGATTTACCCGTTACTGACTTGGTTGTGATGCTGTGGTAACTTTGCTGTTTGACCCCGAGTATCATTTTACCCTTATAATGGTCAGTCTGTGCCTTACTTAGTCTAACGATCATTTGGAATAAATCGATGAATGTGAACTTCATTTCATTTTGTCATTTGTTTCTTCGTCAGTTTCATTAGGTGACTTTAATAACACTTAAAAATCAAATATCCCCTACTTTTTTTGAATAGTATATATTGAGCACCATGGAAAACGTATCACTTAGTTTTTCGTATAACAAAATGATCCTGTAATCATATCTTATTTATTTTGCTTCTTATTGTGAACAATATTCGAATGGGAACACATCAATAACGGATTTTTTAAAAATTCAACAGGATTCTTCGTGTTACTCATTTAAATAATGCATATAAATATCATACAGATCGGATGATAACTTTTGTGGTTACTGTGTTCACACGCTTCAACAAATTTGTCAAATATTTTTGAAATTTTACCATTTCACTTTTTTTATTATCAAAATGTCATATATATTGAGCACCATGGAAAACGTATCACTTAGTTTTTCGTATAACAAAATGATCCTGTAATCATATCTTATTTATTTTGCTTCTTATTGTGAACAATATTCGAATGGGAACACATCAATAACAACACGTTTGTACACTTAATCTGTAATCAACGGTACAAAGTCAGCGGGGTCAAAACCAAAAGTACGACACAGATGTCAGTAGCGCGTGTGTCCTCCACGGGCTCTTACGCACGCTGTGCAGCGACGTCGCATGGAATTAACCAATGTTTGAAAGAAGGCCTGGGGCAAATTGTTCCATTCTTGGACAAGAGCATCTTCTAAAGCAGCAATGGTGTGCATCTGTGGTTTCCGATACAGACGGCTCATCCCAGACATGTTCTATCGGTGCCATGTCCGGTACCATGTCCGGAGACAAGGCATTGCCCATACTAAAACGGGCGGTATGCGGACGTACATTATCCTGTTGGAAGTGCTGAACAACAATTGGTTGCAAGACATCATCACGGTAGGCTACAGCATTAACGCGACCCCTGCAAATGTGTTGGGCGGTTCGATGATGAAATGTGAAGCCTCCACACACCATTACACTTCGCCCACCCCATCGATTCGTTTCGAAGATGCAGCAGTCTGCAAGACGTTCCCCAAGACGTCTCCACACACGTTGACGGCCATCACCGTGATAAAGATGAAAGCGACTCTCATCACTGAAGAGCACACTTTACCAGTCTACTCTTCTCCATGTCTGGTGTCCTTGAGCCCATATCAAACGCCGCTGACGGTGATGATCCCTGAGGATAGCTCCAACATAAGGTCGTCGTGCACGGAGTCCTACTTCTCTTAGACGACGTCTTTCGGTGTTGGCACTTACTGGTCCTTGTCTTCCGACGACTGCTGCACCTGTCTGGCAATAGCACGTGTAAGACATTCCCATGGCTTCATTCCGTTGATTTTCAGTAAGTCTTGGCATCTCTAGCTCGATTCCTTCACACGTCCAAAAAAAAATTACTACAGACTGACGTTTCACAGTTCCTGTACTGCACATTAAGTTGAAAACATGCTTTTAAAGGGCTCACACACAATGCTGCACGTGAATATTAGATTTTTCATGTGCATCTCGTGCAATTTTTTTTGTGTGCACACGGGCCGATATTTTTTGCGTTTGGGAGCATTGTGTGAAACAATAGTTCATAGTATTGCATAATATTATACATACAAAACCACCTAGTAATAAAATATTTGGGAAAAAAAGTGATGCGTTTTCCATGGCGCTCAGTATATCACATTTTCTGACAAATTGGAGATCATTGATTATCATCAAATTTAGGCCTCTCATCCACTGTCAGGTTGTTTCCATACAGGAGGCAGATCACCATTAATTTCCCCATTGACTTCAATAATAATTCTGGCCTCTTTGCCCACCTCTAAATTTTCCCCAAATTTTCGTTGGGCTGAATGCTTTTCACTACAGACAGAGGAACAAATGGTCATGTCTTAGCACTAAAATTTGTATGAGGTTGACCACCAAAATTTTGAGAAACAAAAACTTGCAGAAGCATACTAAAAACATGTAACTAGTTGCCGTTATCCTTCCGCCTCAAAATCATGAATATTCACCAAAACCTGGCAGAAAATGTTAATTCATCCATTCTAGACCAAAAAATCAACAAAAATGGGCATACAAAAGGGAAGAAAAGAGACAAATAGAGAATTGATATAAATAGACGAACTACTATATATACTATTCAAAAAAAGTAGGGGATATTTGATTTTGGGGGCATAATACTAAAATATGCAAATGACTACGAAAAAAGTCACTATAGAACCTAACAGAAGAAACATTTCCAGTTACATGTGACGCCCAAACGCACCAATAGCTTCCGCATGGAATGCAGGTGATGCTTCGGATCATCATGGGGGTCCAACCCAAGATTTGCACGACTCTGACTTTGAATGTTACAGTCATTGAATTCCAGGGTGGAAACATCAGTTTAATTGTTTTAGGGACCAGAAAACAAATTTTGATATGCGTCGGCTTACCCAAAATGAAAGGTTACGTGCCCTTGGCATGCTACAGATCGGCACAACACAGGCGGTTGTGGCGCGGACGATGAATGTTTCTCAGTCTGTCATAAGCAGGCTATGGTCCGATACCGTGATACACAATCTGTACAGGACAGACCACGCTCAGGTCGACCAAGGGCGACAACTCAAGCCCAGGATCGATTTATCCGTACCTTGGCCTTGAGAAATCGTGTCATCACAGCAAATCAGATCAGCGCTCGTCTTCAAACAGACACTGGTGTGAGAGTGAGTGGCCAGACGATTCGGAATCGACTGCATATGGGTCACCTTCGCGCCCGACGTCCTCGCGTGATCCCTTGTTTGAGAGATCATCACATTCAGGCAAGACATCGTTGGTGTAGGGATCGTCAACATTGGGATAATCGACGCTGGAGCAATGTGATGTTTTCAGATGAGTCAAGGTTCACTGTTGATTTTTTGGACAGACGTAGGAGGGTGTGGCGTCGTCGAAACGAGCGCTTCCAAGACGTTAACGTCATCAGACATGATCGATTTGGGGGTGGTTCTGTTATGGTGTGGGGAGGCATCACTGTTGCTGGAAGAACGGCTTTACATGTTGTTGCAGGGCGTGTTACAGGCCAGTACTACCGGGACAACATCTTGGCAGTCCATGTTGTGCCGTTCGCACGACGTCATGGCCGCCGTTTCATCTTCCAGGATGACAACGCAAGATGTCACAGGGCCAGGATCGTTACAGGTTACCTCCAACAACATAACATCACCACATTACCTTGGGCAGCACTGAGTCCCGACCTCTCCCCCATCGAGCATGTCTGGGACATGCTTGGACAGAGGTTACGTCAACGTCAACAACGTCCTGCCAATGTCCAAGAACTTGCTGCTGCGTTTCAACAGGAATGGGACAATCTGGACCAAAATGACCTTAGACGTCTCATTAGGAGTATGCCACGTCGGATCAATGCTTGTTTGGCAAACAGAGGAGGATTTACCCGTTACTGACTTGGTTGTGATGCTGTGGTAACTTTGCAGTTTGACCCCGAGTATCATTTTACCCTTATAATGGTCAGTCTGTGCCTTACTTAGTCTAACGATCATTTGGAATAAATCGATGAATGTGAACTTCATTTCATTTTGTCATTTGTTTCTTCGTCAGTTTCATTAGGTGACTTTAATAACACTTAAAAATCAAATATCCCCTACTTTTTTTGAATAGTATATTTGTGGGTACAGAGATGGTGAAATTTAATGCCGCCAGGGCCCGATTCCTAGAAAATTCTTAAGCACGTTCTTGTTCTTAGATTTAAGTAGACTTTGCATTTTTGTAAACTTACCTTATTGTGTGTTCCCAGAAAATTGTGCTTAGAATTTAAGTAGACTTCATTGTAAGCACAAGAACGTTATTATGCGTTCCAAGAAAAAACTTAAGCACAACTTCGTTCTTAAACATAGTCAATCTAAGCAAGCAAGGTATACGGCTTGCTTACCCAACCTTAAGTCTGTTTCTGCTTCGAAAAGATGACTGACCGTAGAGTTATTCGACGGCATTTCCGACACCTTTTGATAGCAAAGAGACAATTACAAGACAGAGAAAATCCTTCTCTTGAAGAAATTTCAAATTAAGAATGCTATAGAAAATTTCCCTTCTAGGCCTACCCTGAAAACATTTTATTTATTTGCCTATTAGTAAACAATAGGCTACAAACATACAGGCTACTTTTAAGATCAGGCGCTTCACAATTATTCAGTTAGTTTGTAAGCGCCTGCGTTTTTTTTATCTTGTGGCACATTTTATATGTGAATAGGGGACATGTCAAATGTATCGAAATGAACCATATATATGTATATATATATATATGACGTCAATGAAGCAGACGACAAATTTAAGACGTAATTCGCATACCAAAGTTGTTTTTATAACGTTAAAGAGCATCGTAGTCTCAGTTTATGGTAAACTTTACCAGTCACAATGTGCTTAGACTTATACTTGACTTGTGAGAATTTTCTAGGGACGGTATTTTTATAAGTTTCTTACGTAAGAAAAAGTGAAGCATACCTTTGTGCTTACTGGTCTACACAACTAGTTTTCTTTCCATGACTAGTGCTCTTTTTCGCAACTAACTTAACAGTTAATTCCCGATGCTGCTATGAGATCGCTTGATAAATTTTATGACATATTCCGAGGAGGAGAAAGAGTACATTTTGGAGGGTATATTTAAGTTTGGCATCTTCCATTAAAGATGGGTTCCCAGAAAAGTATTTATCGGGTGGTTATTTCCAATAAAAGTATGGTTATTTTGGTATATATGGAAAGTAGAGATATCCAATATTACTAGAAAAAAACTGGATTCCCCGAAAAAACACTCATGGAGCATATAGAGCCCGACGATTAGGAATTTCTGCACGCTTGATACAAGTTGATAAACTTTATGAAGAGTTAGACGTACAACACTTTCTGAGAAAAAAATACGGAAAAAGATAATCCGAGAATTTAATTAGGATTCGATATTTGTAATAAATAGGGGATCACGTGGCAAAGTGGGTAAGACGCTGGCTCGCTAGCTTGGGCGTCCTCGGATGTAGACTATGGTCCCGACTACAGTCTGAACCAGCACCCAAACGCAAATGGCCCTAGCCATTGACTATTCAATTTGGTGGCGACCATGTCAGTTGTTCCGCCTGCTATATTTTCTCCTATTTACTCGTGTATTTTTAAAAACTGATTAATTTTCCATACTGTGATGTGAAAGCAAGCTTAAAATAGGTTACAAATAGGATTAGTCAATATCAGAATATTTTTCATTGGATTTATGTCACCCAACCAAGATAATTTCACACTTACAGTTTTTTGTCGTGTGCCTAATATATTCGAATAAGAAGATCCTAATCTGTCAAATTCATCAAAAAAAGACGAAAAAAAAAAATCATATTTAACATCTTACTACAATGCCCATTCACTAACTTTCAGATGTTAACATGGTCCCTATAATACCGACCAAGGTGTAAATAACGCAACGGCAATCGGCAATTTTATTATATTTTTCAGAAAATCTTCTCAAGTGTCAGTTTTGTCAGCCATCTTTGAACTATCCCGACCGTGCATTATCGCATGGTACGGCTGGTCACGACCACCGGTTGAACTAAATGCCATTCGCATGCAGATGGTTCGACTATAGTACGGAAATCCGTGCAACCGAAGGTCGCCCTGGAGGTCGGGTGTTCGATCCCTGCATTGGCCGAGAAAGTTCATCCAGATTTTCCGGTGTGGTTCCTCATTGTCAGTGATGCAGACAGCCTGACAAGGACAGCTGTCTAGTCGTTTGGATGGGACGGAAAACCGACGTCCTGTGTGCACATTGGCGTGCACGTAAAAGATCCCTTGACAATTGGAATTCGATATAAGAGTAGGCCGTAGTGCCGCTGTCCGGGCAAAATTTCCTTCATAGCACAGTGTATGGCGTATGCCTGTCTTCATTAGCCCAGTTCGGAGCAGAACAGTAGGACGTTAAACCCCATTTCATTTCATTTGTAATAAATAGTAAGCGATTAAAGACAACATCGTCTTATGTATGCAATGAATTCTCCTCTGACTTCCAAGAGAGGTAAGTCACGTGACGTAAACATGACCTGGTTTGATCGAATTTTTATAGCGGGACATCCTTCGCAATTACAATGTTTGAGAAGGATTTGAAGCAAAGTTATGACATATTAATTAGTTTGAATATGTTTTTAGTCCATATATACTATTAAATCACCCAGTTTGTAGGCGGGAACCAATTGAGATTCGGATAGGAATTGTTATTTTAAAGACTGACACTCGTTTTCAAAATAGTGGCACTTTCGGTGTATTTTATCTTGATGAGATTACTCTAAAAGGTTGATAGACGACTCATATTGACAAATATACTCAGCCAAATTAAAAACTTGACACTGATGAATTTCAACAAAAATTTTTTTCTGGTAAGTCAATTAAATTTTAAAGTGTTTCTAAGGATAGTAAGTAGTAAGAAGCCTTTAATTTCATAAAATTGTAAAGTCACGTGGATCACGTGACTTTTGAGCATATAAAGATGAAAAACCTGAAAAACACGTGCAAACACAAACTCGTGAGGTTAATCGATGTAAGTTTGCTTAAACTGAACATCTTTGTTAGAAAATGCCGCGCCTTTCAAATGTAGAACGTCTACGTGCTATAGGTAGGCTCTATGCTGGTCAGTCTGTTGCAAGAGCCTTTAATTGTTCACGCCAGACAATAATTAATCTTAGAATGAGGGTGCTTCAAACTGGAACTATTGCCGACCGCCCAAGGAAGATCAAGCAATACGATTACGACATCTTAGAAACAGATTTGTCACTGCAACCTCCACAAGTAGAGAGATGTTTGGTGGAAGAGTAACTGCACAAACTGTTCGAAATCGCTTGCAGACTGCTGGTCTTCGAGCTCGGAGGCCCTATAATGGACCAATATTGACACCTCTTCATCGCCGTAACCGACTTGTGTGGGCCACAAGACACATAAGATTTACTCAAAGACAGTGGAATTCGGTTGTCTTTAGTGACGAATCTCGATTCACTTTGAGATTTGCCGATGGCAGGGTCCGAATGTACCGCAGACGAGGTGAACGTTACGCTTAAGTATGCGTCAGAGAAGTTGACCGATTTGGTGGCGGCACCGTCATGGTTTGGGGTTCTTTTTGTGCACATGAACGTTCTCCAAGGGAACTTAAATGCTGTCCAGTACAGGGGTCAGATTTTGCAACCTGTTCCTCTTCCATTTATGCAGAGACACGGGCCCGGACTAACGTTTCAACAAGACAATGCTCGACCCCATACAGCAATTGCTACCCCGAATTTTTTAAAGAAATGCCGGTGTCCAAGTCCTGGATTGGCCGTCGCTTAATCCTATTGAACACATCTGGGACGAACTGGGTCGACGTGTTCGTCAGCAAGTGAATCCACCACTGACGTTGCAGGACCTTCAACATGCTCTTGTTGAGCAGTGGCGACGTCTTCCTCGGGTAGTGTTTACTAATGTTCTGAGATCCATGAGAAGACGTGCTAGAGGAGGCCACAACCGTTACTAAACACTTTAATCCGATTGTTCTCCAAGTCTGTGAATTTCATTTTGGGGGGGTACTGTGACAACACGAACGTTATCAATGTCAAGAACTTTCGGCGAGACGTATTCTTGCTTTCTGTTGATGTCAAGGTCGTCTGTGCACAACATAACACCAAAATAGTTGCCTTAAACCAGATATTAAAAATCTAGTCCCAAAAATCCCGAGTGTCAAGTTTTTAATTTGGCTGAGTATAGTTTGGATGGTATGGACACGACCACGGGCACGGTTTACGAATTTCACGGGTGTGCCTTTCACGGTTGTTCCAAATGTTTTCTGGGTCCCGTCCAAGACGTTCAACATAAACATCCCTATGACCCATCTCGCAGTATGGAAGATCAGCAATGGCCCGCCCCGAACATCTGGTGCCCCGCGACGCTTTCTTCGGCGGGAGAACCAATGCCATCCAACTGTTGGTCAACGAGTCGGTCGAAGACATATGCGAAACATCGACGTGGTGTCTCCCTACCACTACATCTGCAAGTACGGTACGTTTCCCATCAAGGAACCCACGATCGTCACACAGCCCGATCAAGACCAGTGGCAGCAGTACGAAGGATTGATCCAGTGTTCCGTCTTACCGCCTCGATGTCTATACCACCCAATGCTCCCTTTTCGACGCAAACAGAAGTTGGTGTTTGCCCTGTGTCAAAGCTGCGTCGACGAACATATGTAACAAGGGGGGATTGCCGAATACCAAACTTGTGATCACACCGATGAACAGCGAGTCTGGGTTGTCAGCCTGGAACTCAGTACCTACGACCCCGAGGCCAAAACGGAAGGACTGTTTACCAGTTACATCAATTACTACCTAAAAAAGAAAATGGAAAGTAGCGGTTATCCCGACACCTGTCACACCGAAGAAGACAAGGCTCGCTTCGTGAATGATGTGTACGACACAGAAGATATTCGTCTGAATCCCGCGTCGATAAAACCCAACAAAGGTATGCGGGCGTTTAGTAAGCTCCAGCTTAACAAAGCGTGGGGGAAATTCGGACAGAGAGACAACTTTCCCAAGACCGAATACATCATGTTAGACCGTGCGAGACGTGCAGTTGGTCAACGATAACATGGTGTTGATGGAAACATTGAAAAACGAAGAACACGTCTCATCCTGTCCCATTACCAAATGTGGCTATCGCCGGTTGAAACTCTATTCCGTCTTGGAAAAGTTGGGGTTACGTGTTTGTTATTTTGACACGGACAGCGTCATCTACCAATACCACTCCATCTCATGGAATCCCCCGGAAGGTTCCAGTTTGGGTCAATGGAAGAACGAGCTGCCCGAGAATGTCACCATTCGGGAATTTGTAAGCGGAGGGCCGAAGAATTACGCGTACAGGCAAAGTGATGGAAAAACGGTGTGCAAAGTCCAGGGATTCACCCTGAATTATCGTGCCTCCCAGCAATTAAATTACGTCACCATTGAGGAGAACGTGCGAAACGTCAATCACAATCAACATCTTCCCATCTCCAATCCTTTCAAGATATCAATCAGAAGAAATAGAACGGACCAATAAAAACGCCACCACCAGTTAGTTTTATTGCACAATACCGATTGCACCATCAGAAGAAATAGAGCCAATCAAAAGAGAGCGTGACATCACCAAAAGAGTATAATACGCGAAGTGGCAGGTTGAATTTTCATTCTGCTCTCTCGATGGCGAGTCAAGCTTGTTACTTCTGCAACAATGTCGGCCACTGGTATAGAGACCTGATTCGTGGCAACGTTCCTGTGACCAAGACCAGGAACGAAATCAAGCGCTTGAAAAAGGACGCCCTCTTGTTACGACGTTTGGGCACGTCTAAAACACCTTGGAAGACACGTCGGCGACTTCTGAAGCAACAAAAAAGGGGATTCTTCACCCGGTTGTTCCAGTCATTCCCGAAAGATGAAATTCGCCAAGAAAATGAAACTGGTGCCCTTCGACGGACCCACCGACGTTAGACCCATCGAAGTCAAACAAGTCGAACCCGCGTACGATCGAGATCCACTGCTATTTTATCTTGGTTATCCCCCTTTTTATTGTGGTGGTTTTGTCACTTTCTAAAATTCTGACGTTATTGACAACCTACGTCATTCAGTCAGCAGACGGCTGTCTTTCGAGGCGGTCTACATTTTTCATTTGCTTCTCTGTATTCAGTATTGTTTTCTTTTTTAACATATAGCAGATCATGACTCACGCTGGCATTACACAATGGTGTCTCTGGGTTTTATTCCTGATTGTTTTCAAATTTGAGTGAAGTCTATGTCACTTACAGTGGACGCTTACGGCTAGCCCCCGGATCCATTCACTTTATTTGAATTGTGCGTTTGTTTGTGATTTCTGCGTAATATGTCTTATCCATATATTTGTTTTTGTGTAAATTATGTGTGGTGCAGAATGATAAAAGAGCCGTTATGTGGAAAACCACGCGATAACCACGTGCCGTTATGACTTTTCTAGGATAATTTTAAAAGATTTAGATCACATTAATTTTTGCATAGAACCTTTATTTACAAACCGATTTTGGTGAGACTTACAGAATAAGCACACAACTAAATTCCTTTCGGATAATATAAAGTTTAATTCTGTAGAATATGTACTTTTTTCAAAAACGCAATAGGAAAAACAAATAATAATCCGAACAAACAGAATAGTATTTATACTAGGTAGGGGAGATAAGTTAGAAAATTTCTAATGACATCGTTGAAGTTGGGTCATTGATGATCGGGATTCCTTTATTTCCCTCATATTTTTTATTCTGCTATAAAAATGAAAACTACCGGGAAATTCATAACGAAACGAGAAGGCGTATATTTTAAATGTCATTTAAAGACAAGCCTTCTATTCACTTAATTCATTAAATATTCAATTCAAAATGGTCAACATCAGTTGACCAAAATCTGAAAGTTTTTATGCATTCCTGTAAGGATTAAGAAAATGTAACTCCCATGTTTGTAAGTGAAAGCAATAACACCATACACGTGGGAGGGGTTCATTGTCCAATTTGACACTTCGAGGAAGGGTTATCCATGTTTGCTTTCCTATCGGTTCTTGCATAAGGTTTACTGTTTAATGTCCAGTACAGGGATTAGATTTTGCAACCTGTTCCTCTTCCGTGTATGCAGAGACATGGGCCTGGACTAACGTTTCAACAAGACAATGCTCGACCCCATACAGCAATTGCTACCCCGAATTTTTTAAAGAAATGCCGGTGTCCAAGTCCTGGATTGGCCGTCGCTTAATCCTATTGAACACATCTGGGACGAACTGGGTCGACGTGTTCGTCAGCAAGTGAATCCAACACTGACGTTGCAGGACCTTCAACATGCTCTTGCTGAGCAGTGGCGACGTCTTCCTCGGGCAGTGTTTACTAATGTTCTGAGATCCATGAGAAGACGTTGTGCTAGAGGAGGCCACAACCGTTACTAAACACTTTATTTCGATTGTTCTCCAAGTCTGTGGATGTCATTTTGGAGGATACTGTGACATCACGAACGTTATCAATGTCAAGGACTTTCGACGAGACGTATTCTTGCTTTCTATTGATGTCAAGGTCGTCTGTGCACAACATAACACTAAAATAGTTGCCTTAAACCAAATATTAAAAATCTGTGATTTTTTTTAATTTGGCTGAGTATAGTTTGGATGGTATGTGCACGACCACGGGCACGGTTTACGAATTTCTCAGGTGTGCCTTTCACTGTTGTTCCAAATGTTTTCTGGGTCCCGTCCAAGACGTTCAACATAAACAATCCTATGACCCATCTCGCAGTATGGAAGATCAGCAATGGCCCGCCCCGAACCTCTGGTGCCCCGCGACGCTTTCTTCGGCGGGAGAACCAATGCCATCCAACTGTTGGTCAACGAGTCGGTCGAAGACATATGAGAAACATCGACGTGGTGTCTCCCTACCACTACATCTGCAAGTACGGTACGTTTCCCATCAAGGAACACACGGTCGTCACACAGCCCGATCAAGACCAGTGGCAGCAGTACGAAGGATTGATCCAGTGTTCCGTCTTACCGCCTCGTGGTCTGTACCACCCAATGCTCCCTTTTCGACGCAAACAGAAGTTGGTGTTTGCCCTGTGTCGAAGCTGCGTCGACGAACATATGTAACAAGGGGGGATTGCCGAATACCAAACTTGTGATCACACCGATGAACAGCTTACGACCCCGAGGCCAAAACGGAAGGACTGTTTACTGGTTACATCAATTACTACCTAAAGAAGAAGATGGAAAGTAGCGGTTATCCCTACACCTGTCACACCGAAGAGGACAAGGCTCGCTTCGTGAACGATGTGTACGATATTCGTCTGGATCCCGCGTCGATAAAACCCAACAAAGGTATGCGGGCGTTTAGTAAGCTCCAACTTAACACAGCGTGGGGGAAATTCGGACAGAGAGACAACTTTCCCAAGACCGAATACATCATGTTGGACCGTGCGAGACGTGCAGTTGGTCAACGATAACATGGTGTTGATGGAAACATTGAAAAACGAAGAACACGTCACATCCTGTCCCATTACCAATTTGGTTATCGCGGCCTTTGTCACCGCCCAGGCCCGGTTGAAACTCTATTCCGTCTTGGAAAAGTTGGGGGTACGTGTTTGTTATTTTGACACGGACAGCGTCATCTACCAATACCACTCCACCTCATGGAATCCCCCGGAAGGTTCCAGTTTGGGTCAATGGAAGAACGAGCTGCACGAGAATGTCACCATTCGGGAATTTGTAAGCGGAGGGCCGAAGAATTACGCGTACAGGCAAAGTGATGGAAAAACGGTGTGCAAAGTCCAGGGATTCACCCTGAATTATCGTGCCTCCCAGCAATTAAATTACGTCACCATTGAGGAGAACGTGCGAAACGTCAATCACAATCAACCTCTTCCCATCTCCAATCCTTTCAAGATATCAATCAGAAGAAATAGAACGGACCAATAAAGACGCGAGTGTGACGCCACCACCAGTTAGTTTTATTGCACAATACCGATTGCACCATCAGAAGAAATCGTGACGTGGAGAAACAGGATACTGGGCACCCCAGTGCGGTAAACAAACCGAAGCCCAAACCACAATTGTTGCCCTTGTTAACACCACCCGCGAGTCCCTTGTCTCCCTTACCGGTTGATTCGAATCTTAGTGCGATGGAAGGAAAGACTGCAAGAGGAAAGAAACAAGAAACGAAATAAATTCGTCCGACGAGCCACTCAGCGCGGAAGAGTTCTGAGCGCCGAGAAGTTGAACCAACATCGAGTGTTGCTTCGCAGATTGACTAATCCGCGAACACGACCCGATGTCAAACAGTGACTTTTCAATCAACAGGGTGGTGCCTTCGGTGCATTACTCGCTATGGCACACCCAGCTTTAGCCCCCTTGATATCTAAACTATTGACAACAAGGTGGTAAACACCCCTTCCTTAGAACACGCGATGGCCGCCGAGCTATCTAATATATTTGGTGGACAACCTATGAGGGAAAAGGTATAAAAAGGGAACCGGTGAACGGCCCCGAGCTCAGTCATGGAGACACTGCGGTATCTATTGAACACTGCACCCAAAGACCGTCCTCTTCTGCTCGAGACCCAACCCATCGTCGACGGTTTGTGCAAGTGTACTGGAAACCTGGGGCGGTATTTATAAAAATTCTAAGAGTTGGAACCAACTCTTAACTGTCAAAAATTACTCCTAGATTTTCCTAAGACCTATTTATAAAACATTTTACTTTAAGAATTACTCCTAACTATGACATATATTTAGGAGTCCTCCTGTAGCACTCCTAACTTGTTAAAAGTACTCTTATCTTGGTTAACATGGCCGTCCGTGTACGCCGCCTAAGAGAGTTTAAAACAAGAAGAGATTTCTTAGTGGAGTACAACAATGACGAGTTGATAAGGAGATATCGAATGGACATGGGTGGGATTCTTTTTGTGACAGATTTAGTTCGGCATCTACTAAACGAAATTTCTCAATCGACGCTGAGATGAAGATCAACATTACGCTTCGTTTCCTAGCTACTGGTAAAATGCAACTGTGTAGTGGTGACGATTTCGGCGTCAGTCAACCTACAGTGAGTAGAGTGATTGCATGACATCAACACTGAGCTATAAATAACTTCAGGGAATCCCCGGATTTCCCATGGTTACATCGCTAAGAATTTGGTTAGGACCCAAGTCTTACATTTAGTTAAAAGTAACTCTAAGACCCTTTATAAATATTTCTAAAGAGTAACTTTTAACTAAATGTTGTTTTAGGAAGTCTTAGAGTAAAAGTTATGAAAACTCTAAGAATTTTTATAAATACGGCCCCTGATTCGTGGCAACGTTCCTGTGACCAAGACCAGGAACGAAATCAAGCGCTTGAAAAAGGACGCCCTCTTGTTGTTACGACGTTTGGGCACGTCTAAAACACCTTGCAAGACACGTCGGTGACTTCTGAAGCAACAAAAAAGGGGATTCTTCACCCGGTTGTTCCGGTCATTCCCGAAAGATGAATTTCGCCAAGAAAATGAAACTGGTGCCTTTCGACGGACCCACCGACGTTAGACCCATCGAAGTCAAACAAGTCGAACCCGCCTACGATCGAGATCCACTGCTATTTTATCTTGGTTAGGGTTAGGGTTATCGCCATTATTATTGTGGTGGTTTTGTCACTTTCTAAAATCCTGACGTTATTGACAACCTACGTCATTCAGCCAGCGGACGGCTGTCTTTCGAGACGGTCTACATTTTTGCATTTGCTTCTCTGTATTCAGTATTGTTGTTTTTTTCGCTCTGTTTTTGTAATGGTTGGAACATATAACCTACTGTGTTCAATATACCTCTATTCTACTGAATACTATTACTAAAACTTTTTTAATTGATTTAGAACATTTAGTTTTAGACTACCTGCTTTTTTTTTTGCTTTTTTTTTGGGGGGGGGGGGGTTGTTTTTTTTAAGTTAAATTTTAGTACAATATGCTCACATTCATATTTCTTGTAACATATAGAAGATCATGACTCACGCTGGCATTACACAATGGTGTCTCTGGGTTTTATTCCTGATTGTTTTCAAATTTGAGTGAAGTCTGTGTCACTACATGCCCGGGACTGTACATCGCAGTGGACGCTTACGGCTAGCCCCCGGATCCATTCACTTTATTTGAATTGTGCGTTTGTTTGTGATTTCTGCGTAATATGTCTTACCCGTATATTTGTTTTTGTGTAAATTATGTGTGGTGCAGTCTCCCGTACTTACCATTAAGAGTACTTACTTTTTTGAGGTCTTGTCATAAAGTGAGGTGGAGTTTAAATGATAGAAGAGCCGTTATGTGGAAAACCACGTGATAACCACGTACCGTTATGGCTTTTCTAGGATAATTTTAAAAGATTTAGATCACATTATTTTTTGCATAGAATAAGCACACAATGATAATATCGTTTACTATCAAAATTCCAACGGATTTAAATTTTTTACACAGTTTTAAAAACAAATCGATTATATGACGTCACTTTAAAACAGATGTAAGTCAAGTATCAAATTTCTACTGCGACAATCGATTGCAATAGTGAATACTTTCCAAAAATATCAAGCTATTGACATTAGGATAATAATTGTAGGACGAGTAGGATTTTAAAGATTTCAAAGACTGACTTATGTTTTCAAAATGTTGGCACTTCCGGTAAATTTTATCTTTTTTCGTCGATGACGTCACTTCCTGTTATCATTTTTAAAGTTTTAGTTATTCATTCTGCATTTGAACTAAATTCCTTTCGGATAATATAAAGTTTAATTCTGTAGAATATGTACTTTTTTCAAAAACGCAATAGGAAAAACAAATAATAATCCGAACAAACAGAATAGTATTTATACTAGGTAGGGGAGATAAGTTAGAATGATCGGGATTCCTTTATTTCCCTCATATTTTTTATTCTGCTATAAAAATGAGAACTACCGGGAAATTCACAACGAAACGAGAAGGCGTATATTTTAAATGTCATTTAAAGACAAGCCTTCTATTCACTTAATTCATTAAATATTCAATTCAAAATGGTCAACATCAGTTGACCAAAATCAAAACTCTGCTCTGAACGTTTTTATTCATTCCTGTAAGGATTAAGAAAATGTAACTCCCATGTTTGTAAGTAAAATATCACAAAAGCCCTATGGATTTTTCACGTTTCACGATGGTGGCACTTCCGGTTCGATCTACCAACTCCATATTATGTGTACGCATCAGCAATTTCTTAGCTAGTATAAAAATCAATTTTGAAAGCCATCTAACCTACTTTTTGTCGATTTATACTCTTAAAAAAAGTAAGCGATATTGAAATGCAAATGTGATATGATAAATAGTCATGGACAATTGACATGCTTTGAGAGTATGTTCACAGATGAAGAACTTATCGCCCCAACAGAACCACTGAGCTGCACATGCGACAAGCAATAGCACCATACACGTGGGAGGGGTTCATTGTCCAATTTGACAATTCGAGGAAGGGTTATCCATGTTTGCTTTCCTATCGGTTCTTGCATAAGATTTACTGTTTAGAGTATCTTTGCTTTAGTGTGTTATATTTAATTTGATCGGGAGACGTGTTCGTCGACGTCAACGTCAACCGAGAACACTGCAAGAATTGGTCGTGGCACTGCAAGAGGAGTGGGCAAGATTCCCATGCCACGACGAATTGCTGACTATCTGAGGATTGGTGGAGCAATAGGAGACGAATTCTCGTAACGACGGCCTATTCCAGGTATTTCCAATCCATTAACGTGTGTGAAAATAAACACGATAGCCCGTAGTTTATTTCTGGATAGCCGGGATCAGGGTCTTATTTTGGGGTTTTGAACATTTCACAATTTCGAATTTCGTCTTTGACCTTTTACGTGCCGACAAAGTTGTTTACTTTCTAAAGATTAAGAAATAGAACCTTTTGCATTTCAAAATTTCCACAACTCAAGATAAAACATTTGGCCACATGATACCCAGAAAAGTTCTAATTGGCGTACAGATACATAGCTTAGACAGAAATGTGTATATTAATTGGGAGATTTTAAAAATGCAAAAGATAGGTTGCCAGGCAACGAAACATACGCCCACAGCAGCTAAATCGTCCGGGCAGTCAACAAGAGTTGTTGCATATTTTTACTTTTTTCGGTAATGAAACATTTATAATACACTAAAATCTGATTAAGAGCAACAACTTAGAAAACCATGCTAACGTTTTGTATACAAAACTTTTAATACTGTATCATGGATTTAGCTGTTCCAAGTCATAAAAATTCATTGAAAATCAATATACTTGTTCGTCTCAAGATCTTAAACTCTGTGTATCAATCTGAAGTCAATCGGATATTAACTTTGGCCTCTAGAGCGTCCACAAGATTTTTCAAAGTGATCAAGGGCCATAACTTTGGCAGTAATTATCAGAAATCTTTGAAAATCAATAGGATTCTTCGCCTCGTGACCTCAAACACTGTGTATAAATTTAAAGTCAATCAGATATTAATTTTAGCCTCTAGAGCATCCACAAGGTTTTTTGAAGTGATCAAGAGCCAGAACTCTGGCAGTAATTATCGGAAATCGCTGAAAATCAATAGGCTTCTTTGTCTCATGACCTTAAACACTGTGTATAAATTTAAAGTCAATCGGATATTAACTTTGGCCTCTAGAGCGTCCACAAGATTTTTTGAAGTGATCAAGGGCCATAACTCTGGCAGTAATTATCGGAAACTTTGCCAGTCACAATGTGCTTAGACTTATACTTGACTTGTGCTTTCGTAAGAATGGTCCTGAGAATTTTCTAGGGACGGTATTTTTATAAGTTTCTTACGTAAGAAAAAGTGAAGCATACCTTTGTGCTTACTGGTCTACACAACCAGTTTTCTTTCCATGACTAGTGCTCTTTTTCGCAACTAACTTAACAGTTAATTCCCGATGCTGCTATGAGATCGCTTCATAAATTTTATGACATATTCCGAGGAGGAGAAGGAGTACATTTTGGAGGGTATATTTAAGTTTGGCATCTTCCATTAAAGATGGGTTCCCAGAAAAGTATTTATCGGGTGGTTATTTCCAATAAAAGTATGGTTATTTTGGTATATATGGAAAGTAGAGATATCCAATATTACTAGAAGAATACTGGATTCCCCGAAAAAACACTCATGGAGCGTATACAGCCCGACGATAAGGAATTTCTGCACGCGTGATGTCAAAGGTCACACGCGAACATTGAGCGCTTGATGTACAAGTTGATAAACTTTATGAAGAGTTAGGCGTACAACACTTTCTGAGAAAAAAATACGGAAAAAGATAATCCGAGAATTTAATTAGGATTCGATATTTGTAATAAATAGGGGATCACGTGGCAAAGTGGGTAAGACGCTGGCTCGCTAGCTTGGGCGACCTTCGGATGTAGACTATGGTCCCGACTACAGTCTGAACCAGCACCCAAACGCAAATGGCCCTAGCCATTGACTATTCAATTTGGTGGCGACCATGTCAGTTGTTCCGCCTGCTATATTTTCTCCTATTTACTCATGTATTTTTAAAAACTGATTAATTTTCCATACTGTGATGTGAAAGCAAGCTTAAAATAGGTTACAAATAGGATTAGTCAATATCAGAATATTTTTCATTGGATTTATGTCACCCAACCAAGATAATTTCACACTTACAGTTTTTTGTCGTGTGCCTAATATATTCGAATAAGAAGATCCTAATCTGTCAAATTCATCAAAAAAAAAAAACCAAAAAAAAATCATATTTAACATCTTACTACAATGCCCATTCACTAACTTTCAGGTGTTAACATGGGCCCTATAATACCGACCAAGGTGTAAATAACGCAACGGCAATCGGCAATTTTATTATATTTTTCAGAAAATCTTCTCAAGTGTCAGTTTTGTCAGCCATCTTTGAACTATCCCGACCGTGCATTATCGCATGGTACTGCTGATCACGACCACCGGTTGAACTAAATGCCATTCGCATGCAGATGGTTCGACTATAGTACGGAAATCCGTGCAACCGAAGGTCGCCCTGGAGGTAGGGTGTTCGATCCCTGCATTGGCCGAGAAAGTTCATCCAGATTTTCCGGTGTGGTTCCTCATTGTCAGTGATGCAGGACGGAGGGCCTGACAAGGACAGCTGTCTAGTCGTTTGGATGGAGTAGGCCGTAGTGCCGCTGTCCGGGCAAAATTTCCTTCATAGCTCACTGTATGGCGTATGCCTGTCTTCATTAGCCCAGTTCGGAGCAGAACAGTAGGACGTTAAACCCCATTTCATTTCATTTGTAATAAATAGTAAGCGATTAAAGACAACATCGTCTTATGTATGCAATGAATTCTCCTCTGACTTCCAAGAGAGGTAAGTCACGTGACGTAAACATGACCTGGTTTGATCGAATTTTTATAGCGGGACATCCTTCGCAATTACAATGTTTGAGAAGGATTTGAAGCAAAGTTATGACATATTAATTAGTTTGAATATGTTTTTAGTCCATATATACTATTAAATCACCCAGTTTGTACGCGGGAACCAATTGAGATTCGGATAGGAATTGTTATTTTAAAGACTGACACTCGTTTTCAAAATAGTGGTACTTTCGGTGTATTTTATCTTGATGAGATTACTCTAAAAGGTTGATAGGCGACTCATATTGACAAATATACTCAGCCAAATTAAAAACTTGACACTGATGAATTTCAACAAAAAATTTTTTCTGGAAAGTCAAATAAATTTTAAAGTGTTTCTAAGGATAGTAAGTAGTAAGAAGCCTTTAATTTCATAAAATTGTAAAGACACGTGGATCACGTGACTTTTGAGCATATAAAGATGAAAAACCTGAAAAACACTTGCAAACACAAACTCGTGAGGTCAATCGATGCAAGTTTGCTTAAACTGAACACGCACACGTAACTTGAACTGGAAAAACAAATTAAAATTGTTATTTTCATCTTTGTTAGAAAATGCCGCGCCTTTCAAATGTAGAACGTCTACGTGCTATAGGTAGGCTCTATGCTGGTCAGTCTGTTGCAAGAGCCTTTAATTGTTCACGCCAGACAATAATTAATCTTAGAATGAGGGTGCTTCAAACTGGAAATATTACCGACCGCCCAAGGGCGGGAGCGCCACGTGTGACGTCACTCCGGGAAGATCAAGCAATACGATTACGTCATCTTAGAAACAGATTTGTCACTGCAACCTCCACAAGTAGAGAGATGTTTGGTGGAAGGGTAACTGCACAAACTGTTCGAAATCGCTTGCAGACTGCTGGTCTTCGAGCTCGGAGGCCCTATAATGGACCAATATTGACACCTCTTCATCGCCGTAACCGACTTGTGTGGGCCACAAGACACATAAGATTTACTCAAAGACAATGGAATTCGGTTGTCTTTAGTGACGAATCTCGATTCACTTTGAGATTTGCCGATGGCAGGGTCCGAATGTACCGCAGACGAGGTGAACGTTACGCTCAAGTATGCGTCAGAGAAGTTGACCGATTTGGTGGCGGCAGCGTCATGGTTTGGGGTTCTTTTTGTGCACATGGACCTTCTCCAAGGGAACTTAAATGCTGTCCAGTACAGGGATCAGATTTTGCAACCTGTTCCTCTTCCATTTATGCAGAGACATGGGCCTGGACTAACGTTTCAACAAGACAATGCTCGACCCCATACAACAATTGCTACCCCGAATTTTTTAAGAAATGCCGTTGTCCAAGTCCTGGATTGGCCGTCGCTTAGCCCCGCCCTTTTTATTGTGGTGGTTTTGTCACTTTCTAAAATTCTGACGTTATTGACAACCTACGTCATTCAGTCAGCAGACGGCTGTCTTTCGAGGCGGTCTAAATTTTTCATTTGTTTTTTGAGGTTTTTTTGGGTTTTTTTTTTAAGTTAAATTTTAGTACAATATGCTCACATTCATATTTCTTGTAACATATAGCAGATCATGACTCACGCTGGCATTACACAATGGTGTCTCTGGGTTTATTTGTGATTTCTGCGTAATATGTCTTATCCATATATTTGTTTTTGTGTAAATTATGTGTGGTGCAGTCTCCCGTACTTACCATTAAGAGTACTTACTTTTTTCAGGTCTTGTCATAAAGTGAGAACATAACACCAAAATAGTTGCCTTAAACCAAATATTAAAAATCTAGTCCCAAAAATCCCGAGTGTCAAGTTTTTAATTTGGCTGAGTATAGTTTGGATGGTATGGACACGACCACGGGCACGGTTTACGAATTGCACGGGTGTGCCTTTCACGGTTGTTCCAAATGTTTTCTGGGTCCCGTCCAAGACGTTCAACATAAACATCCCTATGACCCATCTCGCAGTATGGAAGATCAGCAATGGCCCGCCCCGAACCTCTGGTGCCCCGCGACGCTTTCTTCGGCGGGAGAACCAATGCCATCCAACTGTTGGTCTACGAGTCGGTCGAAGACATATGCGAAACATCGACGTGGTGTCTCCCTACCACTACATCTGCAAGTACGGTACGTTTCCCATCAAGGAACCCACGATCGTCACACAGCCCGATCAAGACCAGTGGCAGCAGTACGAAGGATTGATCCAGTGTTCCGTCTTACCGCCTCGATGTCTGTACCACCCAATGCTCCCTTTTCGACGCAAACAGAAGTTGGTGTTTGCCCTGTGTCAAAGCTGCGTCGACGAACATATGTAACAAGGGGGGATTGCCGAATACCAAACTTGTGATCACACCGATGAACAGCGAGTCTGGGTTGTCAGCCCGGAACTCAGTACCTACGACCCCGAGGCCAAAACGGAAGGACTGTTTACCGGTTACATCAATTACTACCTAAAGAAGAAGATGGAAAGTAGCGGTTATCCCGACACCTGTCACACCGAAGAAGACAAGGCTCGCTTCGTGAACGATGTGTACGACACAGAAGATATTCGTCTGGATCCCGCGTCGATAAAACCCAACAAAGGTATGCGGGCGTTTAGTAAGCTCCAGCTTAACATAGCGTGGGGGAAATTCGGACAGAGAGACAACTTTCCCAAGACCGAATACATCATGTTAGACAGTGCGAGACGTGCAGTTGGTCAACGATAACATGGTGTTGATGGAAACATTGAAAAACGAAGAACACGTCCCATCCTGTCCCATTACTAATGTGGTTATCGCGGCCTTTGTCACCGCCCAGGCCCGGTTGAAACTCTATTCCGTCTTGGAAAAGTAGGGGGTACGTGTTTGTTATTTTGACACGGACAGCGTCATCTACCAATACCACTCCACCTCATGGAATCCCCCGGAAGGTTCCAGTTCGGGTCAATGGAAGAACGAGCTGCCCGAGAATGTCACCATTCGTGAATTTGTAAGCGGAGGGCCGAAGAATTACGTGTACAGGCAAAGTGATGGAAAATTATCGTGCCTCCCAGCAATTAAATTACGTCACCATTGAGAAGAACGTGCGAAACGTCAATCACAATCAACCTCTTCCCATCTCCAATCCTTTCAAGATATCAATCAGAAGAAATAGAACGGACCAATAAAAACGCCACCACCAGTTAGTTTTATTGCACAATACCGATTGCACCATCAGAAGAAATAGAGCCAATCAAAAGAGAGCGTGACATCACCAAAAGAGTATAATACGCGAAGTGGCAGGTTGAATTTGGGCACGTCTAAAACACCTTGGAAGACACGTCGGCGACTTCTGAAGCAACAAAAAAGGGGATTCTTCACCCGGTTGTTCCAGTCATTCCCGAAAGATGAAATTCGCCAAGAAAATGAAACTGGTGCCCTTCGACGGACCCACCGACGTTAGACCCATCGAAGTCAAACAAGTCGAACTCGCGTACAATCGAGATCCACTGCTATTTTATCTTGGTTATCGCTCTTTTTATTGTGGTGTTTTTGTCACTTTCTAAAATTCTGACGTTATTGACAACCTACGTCATTCAGTCAGCAGACGGCTGTCTTTCGAGGCGGTCTACATTTTTCATTTGCTTCTCTGTATTCAGTATTGTTATTTTTTTCGCTCTCTTTTTGTGATGGTTGGAACATATAACCTACTGTGTTCAATAATACTATTACTAAAACGTTTTTTAATTGACTTAGAACATTTAGTTTTAGACTACCTGATTTTTTGTTTTTTGAGGGTTTAGTACAATATGCTCACATTCATATTTCTTGTAACATATAGCAGATCATGACTCACGCTGGCATTACACAATGGTGTCTCTGGGTTTTATTCCTGATTGTTTTCAAATTTGAGTGAAGTCTGTGTCACTTACAGTGGACGCTTACGGCTAGCCCCCGGATCCATTCACTTTATTTGAATTGTGCGTTTGTTTGTGATTTCTGCGTAATATGTCTTATCCATATATTTGTTTTTGTGTAAATTATGTGTGGTGCAGTCTCCCGTACTTACCATTACTTACTTTTTTGGAGTCTTGTCATAAAGTGAGAATGATAAAAGAGCCGTTATGTGGAAAACCACGCGATAACCACGTGCCGTTATGACTTTTCTAGGATAATTTTAAAAGAATTAGATCACATTATTTTTTGCATAGAACCTTTATTTACAAACCGATTTTGGTGAGACTTACAGAATAAGCACACAATGATAATATCGTTTACTATCAAAATTCCAACTGATTTAAAGTTTTTACACAGTTTTAAAAACAAATCGATTATATGACAGATGTAAGTCAAGTATCAAATTTCTACTGCGACAATCGATTGCAATAGTGAATACTTTCCAAAAATATCAAGCTATTGACATTAGGATAATAATTGTAGGACGAGTAGGATTTTAAAGATTTCAAAGACTGACTTTACGTTTTCAAAATGTTGGTACTTCCGGTAAATTTTATCTTTTTTCGTCGATGACGTCACTTCCTGTTATCATTTTTAAAGTTTTAGTTATTCATTCTGCATTTGAACTAAATTCCTTTCGGATAATATAAAGTTTAATTCTGTAGAATATGTACTTTTTTCAAAAACGCAATAGGAAAAACAAATAATAATCCGAACAAACAGAATAGTATTTATACTAGGTAGGGGAGATAAGTTAGAAAATTTCTAATGACATCGTTGAAGTTGGGTCATTGATGATCGGGATTCCTTTATTTCCCTCATATTTTTTATTCTGCTATAAAAATGAGAACTACCGGGAAATTCACAACGAAACGAGAAGGCGTACATTTTAAAGACAAGCCTTCTATTCACTTAATTCATTAAATATTCAATTCAAAATGGTCAACATCAGTTGACCAAAATCAAAACTCTGCTCTGAACGTTTTTATGCATTCCTGTAAGGATTAAGAAAATGTAACTACCATGTTTGTAAGTGAAAGCAATAACACCATACACGTGGGAGGGGTTTATTGTCCAATTTGACACTTCGAGGAAGGGTTATCCATGTTTGCTTTCCTATCGGTTCTTGCATAAGATTTACTGTTTACTGTCCAGTACAGGGATTAGATTTTGCAACCTGTCCCTCTTCCGTTTATGCAGAGACATGGGCCTGGACTAACGTTTCAACAAGACAATGCTCGACCCCATACAGCAATTGCTACCCCGAATTTTTTAAAGAAATGCCGGTGTCCAAGTCCTGGATTGGCCGTCGCTTAATCCTATTGAACACATCTGGGACGAACTGGGTCGACGTGTTCGTCAGCAAGTGAATCCACCACTAACGTTGCAGGACCTTCAACATGCTCTTGCTGAGCAGTGGCTACGTCTTCCTCGGGAAGTGTTTACTAATGTTCTGAGATCCATGAGAAGACGTTGTGCTAGAGGAGGTCACAACCGTTACTAAACACTTTATTTCGATTGTTCTCCAAGTCTGTGGATTTCATTTTGGGGGGTACTGAACGTTATCAATGTCAAGGACTTTCGACGAGACGTATTCTTCCTTTCTATTGATGTCAAGGTCGTCTGTGCACAACATAACACCAAAATAGTTGCCTTAAACCAAATATTAAAAATCTAGTCCCAAAAATCCCGAGTGTGAAGTTTTTAATTTGGCTGAGTATAGTTTGGATGGTATGTGCACGACCACGGGCACGGTTTACGAATTTCACAGGTGTGCCTTTCACTGTTGTTCCAAATGTTTTCTGGGTCCCGTCCAAGACGTTCAACATAAACATTCCTATGACCCATCTAGCAGTACGGAAGATCAGCAATGGCCCGCCCCGAACCTCTGGTGCACCGCGACGCTTTCTTCGGCGGGAGAACCAATGCCATCCAACTGTTGGTCAACGAGTCGGTCGAAGACATATGCGAAACATCGACGTGGTGTCTCCCTACCACTACATCTGCAAGTACGGTACGTTTCCCATCAAGGAACCCACGATCGTCACACAGCCCGATCAAGACCAGTGGCAGCAGTACGAAGGATTGATCCAGTGTTCCGTCTTACCGCCTCGATGTCTGTACCACCCAATGCTCCCTTTTCGACGCAAACAGAAGTTAGTGTTTGCCCTGTGTCAAAGCTGCGTCGACGAACATATGTAACAAGGGGGGATTGCCGAATACCATACTTGTGATCACACTGATGAACAGCGGACGACCCCGAGGCCAAAACGGAAGGACTGTTTACTGGTTACATCAATTAGTACCTAAAGAAGGAGATGGAAAGTAGCGGTTATCCCTACACCTGTCACACCGAAGAGGACAAGGCTCGCTTCGTGACACAGAAGATATTCGTCTGGATCCCGCGTCGATAAAACCCAACAAAGGTATGCGGGCGTTTAATAAGCTCCAGCTTAACACAAGACCGAATACATCATGCTAGACAGTGCGAGACGTGCAGTTGGTCAACGATAACATGGTGTTGATGGAAACATTGAAAAACGAAGAACACGTCCCATCCTGTCCCATTACCAATGTGGTTATCGCGGCCTTTGTCACCGCCCAGGCCCGGTTGAAACTCTATTCCGTCTTGGAAAAGTAGGGGGTACGTGTTTGTTATTTTGACACGGACAGCGTCATCTACCAATACCACTCCACCTCATGGAATCCCCCGGAAGGTTCCAGTTCGGGTCAATGGAAGAACGAGCTGCCCGAGAATGTCACCATTCGGGAATTTGTAAGCGGAGGGCCGAAGAATTACGCGTACAGGCAAAGTGATGGAAAAACGGTGTGCAAAGTCCAGGGATTCACCCTGAATTATCGTGCCTCCCAGCAATTAAATTACGTCACCATTGAGAAGAACGTGCGAAACGTCAATCACAATCAACCTCTTCCCATCTCCAATCCTTTCAAGATATCAATCAGAAGAAATAGAACGGACCAATAAAAACGCCACCACCAGTTAGTTTTATTGCACAATACCGATTGCACCATCAGAAGAAATAGAGCCAATCAAAAGAGAGCGTGACATCACCAAAAGAGTATAATACGCGAAGTGGCAGGTTGAATTTTCATTCTGCTCTCTCGATGGCGAGTCAAGCGCTTGAAAAAGGACGCCCTCTTGTTACGACGTTTGGGCACGTCTAAAACACCTTGGAAGACACGTCGGCGACTTCTGAAGCAACAAAGAAGGGGATTCTTCACCCGGTTGTTTCAGTCATTCCCGAAAGATGAAATTCGCCAAGAAAATGAAACTGGTGCCCTTCGACGGACCCACCGACGTTAGACCCATCGAAGTCAAACAAGTCGAACCCGCGTACGATCGAGATCCACTGCTATTTTATCTTGGTTATCGCCCTTTTTATTGTGATGTTTTTGTCACTTTCTAAAATTCTGACGTTATTGACAACCTACGTCATTCAGTCAGCAGACGGCTGTCTTTCGAGGCGGTCTACATTTTTCATTTGCTTCTCTGTATTCAGTATTGTTATTTTTTTCGCTCTGTTTTTGTGATGGTTGGAACATATAACCTACTGTGTTCAATAATACTATTACTAAAACGTTTTTTAATTGACTTAGAACATTTAGTTTTAGACTACCTGATTTTTTGTTTTTTGAGGGTTTTTTTTTTAAATTTTAGTACAATATGCTCACATTCATATTTCTTGTAACATATAGCAGATCATGACTCACGCTGGCATTACACAATGGTGTCTCTGGGTTTTATTCCTGATTGTTTTCAAATTTGAGTGAAGTCTGTGTCACTTACAGTGGACGCTTACGGCTAGCCCCCGGATCCATTCACTTTATTTGAATTGTGCGTTTGTTTGTGATTTCTGCGTAATATGTCTTATCCATATATTTGTTTTTGTGTAAATTATGTGTGGTGCAGTCTCCCGTACTTACCATTACTTACTTTTTTGAGGTCTTGTCATAAAGTGAGAATGATAAAAGAGCCGTTATGTGGAAAACCACGCGATAACCACGTGCCGTTATGACTTTTCTAGGATAATTTTAAAAGATTTAGATCACATTATTTTTTGCATAGAACCTTTATTTACAAACCGATTTTGGTGAGACTTACAGAATAAGCACACAATGATAATATCGTTTACTATCAAAATTCCAACTGATTTAAAGTTTTTACACAGTTTTAAAAACAAATCGATTATATGACAGATGTAAGTCAAGTATCAAATTTCTACTGCGACAATCGATTGCAATAGTGAATACTTTCCAAAAATATCAAGCTATTGACATTAGGATAATAATTGTAGGACGAGTAGGATTTTAAAGATTTCAAAGACTGACTTTACGTTTTCAAAATGTTGGTACTTCCGGTAAATTTTATCTTTTTTCGTCGATGACGTCACTTCCTGTTATCATTTTTAAAGTTTTAGTTATTCATTCTGCATTTGAACTAAATTCCTTTCGGATAATATAAAGTTTAATTCTGTAGAATATGTACTTTTTTCAAAAACGCAATAGGAAAAACAAATAATAATCCGAACAAACAGAATAGTATTTATACTAGGTAGGGGAGATAAGTTAGAAAATTTCTAATGACATCGTTGAAGTTGGATCATTGATGATCGGGATTTCTTTATTTCCCTCGTATTTTTTATTCTGCTATAAAAATGAGAACTACCGGGAAATTCACAACGAAACGAGAAGGCGTACATTTTAAAGACAAGCCTTCTATTCACTTAATTCATTAAATATTCAATTCAAAATGGTCAACATCAGTTGACCAAAATCAAAACTCTGCTCTGAACGTTTTTATGCATTCCTGTAAGGATTAAGAAAATGTAACTCCCATGTTTGTAAGTGAAAGCAATAACACCATACACGTGGGAGGGTTCATTGTCCAATTTGACACTTCGAGGAAGGGTTATCCATGTTTGCTTTCCTATCGGTTCTTGCATAAGATTTACTGTTTACTGTCCAGTACAGGGATTAGATTTTGCAACCTGTTCCTCTTCCGTTTATGCAGAGACATGGGCCTGGACTAACGTTTCAACAAGACAATGCTCGACCCCATACAGCAATTGCTACCCCGAATTTTTTAAAGAAATGCCGGTGTCCAAGTCCTGGATTGGCCGTCGCTTAATCCTATTGAACACATCTGGGACGAACTGGGTCGACGTGTTCGTCAGCAAGTGAATCCACCACTGACGTTGCAGGACCTTCAACATGCTCTTGCTGTGCTAGAGGA
This sequence comes from Patella vulgata, assembly GCF_932274485.2. Lineage (NCBI taxonomy): Eukaryota > Metazoa > Mollusca > Gastropoda > Patellidae > Patella > Patella vulgata. The sequence continues at coordinate 34,799,942 of NC_065882.2, forward strand.
GATCACAACCGTTACTAAACACTTTATTTCGATTGTTCTCCAAGTCTGTGGATTTCATTTTGGGGGGTACTGTGACATCACGAACTTTATCAATGTCAAGGACTTTCGACGAGACGTATTCTTGCTTTCTATTGATGTCAAGGTCGTCTGTGCACAACATAACACCAAAATAGTTGCCTTAAACCAAATATTAAAAATCTAGTCCCAAAAATCCCGAGTGTGAAGTTTTTAATTTGGCTGAGTATAGTTTGGATGGTATGTGCACGACCACGGGCACGGTTCACGAATTTCACAGGTGTGCCTTTAACTGTTGTTCCAAATGTTTTCTGGGTCCCGTCCAAGACGTTCAACATAAACATTCCTATGACCCATCTCGCAGTATGGAAGATCAGCAATGGCCCGCCCCGAACCTCTGGTGCCCCGCGACGCTTTCTTCGGCGGGAGAACCAATGCCATCCAACTGTTGGTCAGGTCAACGAGTCGGTCGAAGACATGAGAAACATCGACGTGGTGTCTCCCTACCACTACATCTGCAAGTACGGTACGTTTCCCATCAAGGAACACACGATCGTCACACAGCCCGATCAAGACCAGTGGCAGCAGTACGAAGGATTGATCCAGTGTTCCGTCTTACCGCCTCGTGGTCTGTACCACCCAATGCTCCCTTTTCGACGCAAACAGAAGTTGGTGTTTGCCCTGTGTCGAAGCTGCGTCGACGAACATATGTAACAAGGGGGGATTGCCGAATACCAAACTTGTGATCACACCGATGAACAGCGGACGACCCCGAGGCCAAAACGGAAGGACTGTTTACTGGTTACATCAATTACTACCTAAAGAAGAAGATGGAAAGTAGCGGTTATCCCTACACCTGTCACACCGAAGAGGACAAGGCTCGCTTCGTGACACAGAAGATATTCGTCTGGATCCCGCGTCGATAAAACCCAACAAAGTTATGCGGGCGTTTAGTAAGCTCCAGCTGAACACAGCGTGGGGGAAATTTGGACAGAGAGACAACTTTCCCAAGACCGAATACATCATGTTGGACCGTGCGAGACGTGCAGTTGGTCAACGATAACATGGTGTTGATGGAAACATTGAAAAACGAAGAACACGTCACATCCTGTCCCATTACCAATGTGGTTATCGCGGCCTTTGTCACCGCCCAGGCCCGGTTGAAACTCTATTCCGTCTTGGAAAAGTTGGGGGTACGTGTTTGTTATTTTGACACGGACAGCGTCATCTACCAATACCACTCCACCTCATGGAATCCCCCGGAAGGTTACAGTTTGGGTCAATGGAAGAACGAGCTGCCCGAGAATGTCACCATTCGGGAATTTGTAAGCGGAGGGCCGAAGAATTACGCGTACAGGCAAAGTGATGGAAAAACGTGCCTCCCAGCAATTAAATTACGTCACCATTGAGGAGAACGTGCGAAACGTCAATCACAATCAACCTCTTCCCATCTCCAATCCTTTCAAGATATCAATCAGAAGAAATAGAACGGACCAATAAAAACGCGAGTGTGACGCCACCACCAGTTAGTTTTATTGCACAATACCGATTGCACCATCAGAAGAAATCGTAACGTCACCAAAAGAGTATAATACTCAAAGTGGCAGGTTGAATTTTCATTCTGCTCTCTCGATGGCGAGTCAAGCTTGTTACTTCTGAAACAATGTCGGCCACTGGTATAGAGTCTGTCCAGCTCGTTCCCAACCACAGCAGCAACGAAAACCACAGCCAAGACAAGACAGACCAGCTTATGGCTCCTACGGTAGTTGTTTCCTCTGTGGAGAAACAGGATACTGGGCACCCCAGTGCGGCAAACAAACCGAAGCCCAAACCACAATTGTTGCCCTTGTTAACACCACCTGCGAGTCCCTTGTCTCCCTTACCGATTGATTCGAATCTTAGTGCGATGGAAGGAAAGACTGCAAGAGGAAAGAAACAAGAAACGAAATAAATTCGTCCGACGAGCCACTCAGCGCGGAAGAGTTCTGAGCGCCGAGAAGTTGAACCAACATCGAGTGTTGCTTCGCAGATTGACTAATCCGCGAACACGACCCGATGTCAAACAGTGACTTTTCAATCAACAGGGTGGTGCCTTCGGTGCATTGCTCGCTATGGCACACCCAGCTTTAGCCCCCTTGATATCTAAACTATTGACAACAAGGTGGTAAACACCGCCGAGCTATCTAATATATTTGGTGGACAACCTATGAGGGAAAAGGTATAAAAAGGGAACCGGTGAACGTCCCCGAGCTCAGTCATGGAGACACTGCGGTATCTATTGAACACTGCACCCAAAGACCGTCCTCTTCTGCTCGAGACCCAACCCATCGTCGACGGTTTGTGCAAGTGTACTGGAAACCTGATTCATGGCAACGTTCCTGTGACCAAGACCAGGAACGAAATCAAGCGCTTGAAAAAGGACGCCCTCTTGTTGTTACGACGTTTGGGCACGTCTAAAACACCTTGCAAGACACGTCGGCGACTTCTGAAGCAACAAAAAAGGGGATTCTTCACCCAGTTGTTCCGGTCATTCCCGAAAGATGAAATTCGCCAAGAAAATGAAACTGGTGCCTTTCGACGGACCCACCGACGTTAGACCCATCGAAGTCAAACAAGTCGAACCCGCGTACGATCGAGATCCACTGCTATTTTATCTTGGTTATCGCCCTTATTATTGTTGTGGTTTTGTCACTTTCTAAAATCCTGACGTTATTGACAACCTACGTCATTCAGTCAGCGGACGGCTGTCTTTCGAGACGGTCTACACTTTTGCATTTGCTTCTCTGTATTCAGTATTGTTGTTTTTTTCGCTCTGTTTTTGTAATGGTTGGAACATATAACCTACTGAATACTATTACTAAAACGTTTTTTAATTGATTTAGAACATTTAGTTTTAGACTACCTGCTTTTTTGTTTTTTGGGTTTTTTTTTTTTTTTTTTTTAAGTTAAATTTTAGTACAATATGCTCACATTCATATTTCTTGTAACATATAGAAGATCATGACTCACGCTGGCATTACACAATGGTGTCTCTGGGTTTTATTCCTGATTGTTTTCAAATTTGAGTGAAGTCTGTGTCACTACATGCCCGGGACTGTACAGCACAGTGGACGCTTACGGCTAGCCCCCGGATCCATTCACTTTATTTGAATTGTGCGTTTGTTTGTGATTTCTGCGTAATATGTCTTACCCGTATATTTGTTTTTGTGTAAATTATGTGTGGTGCAGTCTCCCGTACTTACCATTAAGAGTACTTACTTTTTTGAGGTCTTGTCATAAAGTGAGGTGGAGTTTAAATGATAGAAGAGCCGTTATGTGGAAAACCACGCGATAACCACGTGCCGTTATGACTTTTCTAGGATAATTTTAAAAGATTTAGATCACATTATTTTTTGCATAGAACCTTTATTTACAAACCGATTTTGGTGAGACTTACAGAATAAGCAAACAATGATAATATCGTTTACTATCAAAATTCCAACTGATTTAAATTTTTTACACAGTTTGAACAACAAATCGATTATATGACGTCACTTTAAAACAGATGTAAGTCAAGTATCAAATTTCTACTGCGACAATCGATTGCAATAGTGAATACTTTCCAAATATATCAAGCTATTGACATTAGGATAATAATTGTAGGACGAGTAGGATTTTAAAGATTTCAAAGACTGACTTATGTTTTCAAAATGTTGGCACTTCCGGTAAATTTTATCTTTTTTCGTCGATGACGTCACTTCCTGTTATCATTTTTAAAGTTTTAGTAATTCATTCTGCATTTGAACTAAATTCCTTTCGGATAATATAAAGTTTAATTCTGTAGAATATGTACTTTTTTCAAAAACGCAATAGGAAAAACAAATAATAATCCGAACAAACAGAATAGTATTTATACTAGGTAGGGGAGATAAGTTAGAAAATTTCTAATGACATCGTTGAAGTTGGGTCATTGATGATCGGGATTCCTTTATTTCCCTCATATTTTTTATTCTGCTATAAAAATGAGAACTACCGGGAAATTCACAACGAAACGAGAAGGCGTATATTTTAAATGTCATTTAAAGACAAGCCTTCTATTCACTTAATTCATTAAATATTCAATTCAAAATGGTCAACATCAGTTGACCAAAATCAAAACTCTGCTCTGAACGTTTTTATTCATTCCTGTAAGGATTAAGAAAATGTAACTCCCATGTTTGTAAGTAAAATATCACAAAAGCCCTATGGATTTTTCACGTTTCACGATGATAGCACTTCCGGTTCGATCTACCAACTCCATATTATGTGTACGCATCAGCAATTTCTTAGCTAGTATAAAAATCAATTTTGAAAGCAATCTAACCTACTTTTTGTCGATATTGAAATGCAAATGTGATATGATAAATAGTCATGGACAATTGACATGCTTTGAGAGTATGTTCACAGATGAAGAACTTATCGCCCCAACAGAACCACCGAGCTGCACATGCGACAAGCAATAGCACCATACACGTGGGAGGGGTTCATTGTCCAATTTGACACTTCGAGGAAGGGTTATCCATGTTTGCTTTCCTATCGGTTCTTGCATAAGATTTACTGTTTAGAGTATCTTTGCTTTAGTGTGTTATATTTAATTTGATCGGGAGACGTGTTCGTCAACGTCAACCGAGAACACTGCAAGAATTGGTCGTGGCACTGCAAGAGGAGTGGGCCAGATTCCCATGCCACGACGAATTGCTGACTATCTGAGGATTGGTTGGAGCAATAGGAGACGAATTCACGTAACGGCGGCCTTTTCCAGGTATTTCCAATCCATTAACGTGTGTAAAAATAAACACGATAGCCCGTAGTTTATTTCTGGATAGGCGGGATCAGGGTCTTATTTTGGGGTTTTGAACATTTCACAATTTCGAATTTCGTCTTTGACCTTTTATGTGTCGACAAAGTTGTTTACGAGTGAAAGATCCGCATTAACGTAGATTTGTCACTATTTGTCATATTCAATTCAAAATGGTGTCCATCAGTTGACCTAACTCAAAATTCTGCTCTAATAATATTTGTTAGTCATTCCTTCAAGGATTCTGAAAATGTAACTCCCATGTCTGTAAGTAAAATATCGCAAAAGCCTTAATTTCTTCAAGGGGAGATAAGTTGAAGTTGGATCAACCAAATCTACTTACATTCCCAATTTCATGAAAATCGCACTAATATTCACGAAGTTATCATGTTGGTTTTTACTTCCGGGATGTGATGTCAATGAAGTAATTTTCGAATTTCGATAATCGGAAGTATCAGATTTAAAGTAAATGTTTTGCGGTACTCAAAAAAGAATTAGTAAAATATATTCTTAAAAAAAGTAGGGGATATTCAGAAACAATACAAAATTGCGGATATGCGCTGCTGTTTTTATTAGAGGTATCCAGTGTATCGCCGGTGAAGTGTCAAAAGGGTGTATCTATGAATTTCTAAAGATTAAGAAATAGAACCTTTTGCATTTCAAAATTTCCACAACTCAAGATAAAACATTTGGCCACATGATACCCAGAAAAGTTCTAATTGGCGTACAGATACATAGCTTAGACAGAAATGTGTATATTAATTGGGAGATTTTAAAAATGCAAAAGATAGGTTGCCAGGCAACGAAACATACGCCCACAGCAGCTAAATCGTCCGGGCAGTCAACAAGAGTTGTTGCATATTTTTGCTTTTTTCGGTAATGAAACATTTATAATACACTAAAATCTGATTAAGAGCAACAACTCAGAAAACCATGCTAACGTTTTGTATACAAAACTTTTAATACTGTATCATGGATTTAGCTGTTCCAAGTCATAAAAATTCATTGAAAATCAATATACTTGTTCGTCTCAAGATCTTAAACTCTGTGTATTAATCTGAAGTCAATCGGATATTAACTTTGGCCTCTAGAGCGTCCACAAGATTTTTCAAAGTGATCAAGGGCCATAACTTTGGCAGTAATTATCAGAAATCTTTGAAAATCAATAGGATTCTTCGCCTCGTGACCTCAAACACTGTGTATAAATTTAAAGTCAATCAGATATTAATTTTAGCCTCTAGAGCATCCACAAGGTTTTTTGAAGTGATCAAGAGCCAGAACTCTGGCAGTAATTATCGGAAATCGCTGAAAATCAATAGGCTTCTTTGTCTCATGAACTTAAACACTGTGTATAAATTTAAAGTCAATCGGATATTAACTTTGGCCTCTAGAGCGCCCACAAGATTTTTTGAAGTGATCAAGGGCCATAACTCTGGCAGTAATTATCGGAAATCGCTGAAAATCAATAGGTTTCTTCGTCTCATGGCTTTAAACACTGTATATAAATTTAAAATCAATCGGATATTAACTTTAGCCTCTAGAGCGTGCACAAGCAATTGTGGACGACGGACGGACGGGGGCGACGACAATATACGACCACATTTCAATGTGGGCGTATAAAAAGTGTATTTGACTAATTTGCATAGATACACCCTTTTGATACAGGCCTACGCATGCACATAAACAGTTCATATGGGCGGCCCCATTTCACTCGCAAAGAGATACGCCGTCATAAGTGAAAATGGACGTTTTTTGATTTTTGTCTTAATAATGAGTAATTGTTCCATCAATCCTCAGACATTCAGCAATTCTTCGCGGCATGCTCCTAATCAACTGTCCAATCACGATTTGGGGCAATCTGACCCACTCCACTTTCAGTGCCACGGCCAATTCTTCCAGTGTTGTCGGTTGACGTTGACGTCGACGAACACATCTCCCGATCAAATTAAACGTAACACAATGAAGCAAAGATATGTTAAACAGTAAATAGGAAAGCAAACATGGATAGATAAACCAGTAAGGGGGAGTTTTCATCAATCCTTCCTTGAAGTGTCAAATATGAGAATTGAACCCCTCCCACGTGTATGGCGCTATTTCGTGTCGCACGTGCAGCTCAGTGGTTCTGTTGGGGCGATAAGTTCTTCATCTGTGAACATACTCTCAAAGCATGTCAAATGATCATGATTATTTATCATATCGCAACCTGCATAGGTATTTGGATTTCAATATCCCCTACGTTTTTTTAAGAGTATATATTGATTCCAAAGCCACTACCCATTCTTGGAAGGAAGCTAACCAGAAATGTATTTATTTTGGAATTAGGAGACGAATTCACAAAACGACTGTCTATTCCGAGTATTTACAAATTCGAAAATTTGAATTTTTCAATTACCAATAATTTGACCCTGATCCATCCTGGAAACAAGAGACAAATTCAACAAACTACGAACTATTTTTTTTTTTTAATTTTTTTAACACGTTAATGTAGATTTTTCACTTTCAAATGGTGTCCATCAAGATTCAGAAAACGTAAGTAAAATGTCGTAAATGCCCTAGGGATTTTTCATGTTTCGAAATGGTGGCATTTCCGGTTCGAGCGACAAACTCCATATTTGGTTTATGCATCAGTAGCAGGCCCTGCACACACACACACAAACACACACACCCACACCGACACACAAACAAATAATAATAGTATTAGTAGAAACAACAAGCTTTCATATGAGATATGAAATCTTAATAATAATAATAACTTTAACAAAACAATAAGTTTTCATATAAAATATGAAAGCTTAATAATAATAACTTTAACAAAAACAATAAGCTTTCATATGAAATATGAAAGCCTAATAATGTTAACAAAACCAAAAAGGTTTCATACGAAATATGAAAGCCTAATAATCCGAACAAAAACAATAGTTTTTAAACTACGTAGTATAGAAATCTTAACAGAAACAACAAGCTTTCATATGAAATAAAATAGATTAATAAAAACCATTTAAAAAACAATACGAAATGAAATGAAAATGACATTTGGCTTGCGGACGGGTGAAAATAGAGAAAGGGGTTTTAGGTGGGTTTCTTAAATTGGCCTTGAAATTAAATTTAACAGTTTGGATACTAAATCGAGTGTATGATGTTTTTGCCCACATCTGCTATATCAGCGACCGTTTTAAATCCAGTCTCATTTAATTTATGTTACCAATTCCGGGCGACTGGTTATTTCGTATTTAACAATTAGAGGTAAGATTTGTCATATGTGGTGACATAATAATTTATAATTATGCCATTCGTCATTGTTCGACGGCATTCAGTATTGGTTATCTTCTACCAAATAGGTTCGCATGCTTTAGTTTTGCCTGCAGACACTTGAGGGGATTAAAATAAAACTTCAAGTTTAATTTGTAAGACCATTTTCATTACACCGGAAGCTGTATAATGATCAAAAAAGTCTCTTTGGCAAAAAACCCCAACAAAGATAGGTTGCCCACAGCAAGCTAAATCGTCAACAGTCAACAAGAATTGTCGAATATTTTTACTTTTTCCGTAATGAAACATGTATAATACACTAAAATCTGATTAAGTAATTATCAGAAAATCATTAGAATTTGTTTTGTTTTTATAAATTTCTGCCCCATGCTAACGTTTAGTATACGAAATATTTAATATCATGGATTTAGCTGTTCAAGTTATCAAAATTCATTGAAAATCAATATACTTGTTCGTTTCAAGACCTTAAACTCTGTGTATCATTCTGAAGTCAATCGAATGATAACATAAGCTTCTAGAGCGTCACAAGATTTTTCAAAGTGATCAAGGGCCATAACTTTAACAGTAATTATTGGAAATCGTTGAAAATCAATAGGATTCTTCGTCACATGACCTCAAACACTGCGTATAAATTTGAAGTATGGCAGTAATAATCCGAACTTCTTCGTTTGTCGCATGACCTTAAACACTGTGTATAAATTTAAAGTCAATCAAATATTAACTTTAGTCTCTAGAGCGTTCAGAATATTTTTTTGACGTGATCAAGGGCCATAACTCTGGCAGTAATTATCGGAAATTGCTGAAAATCAATAGGCTTCTTCGTCGCATGACCTTAAACACTGTGTATAAATTTAAAGTCAATCGGATATTAACTTTGACCTCTAGAGCATCCATAAGATATTTTGAAGTGATCAAGGGCCATAAACTCTGGCAGTAATTATCCGAAATCGCTGAAAATCAATAGGCTTCTTCGTCCCATGACCTTAAACACTGTGTATAAATTTAAAAACAATCAGATATTAACTTTAGCCTCTAGAGAGTCCACAAGCAACTGTGGACGCCGGACCGACGGACGGACGGGAGCGACGACAATATACGACCACATTTCAATGTGGGCGTATAAAAACGGCGCGAAGTATTAGAACTAGTGAGTATTGATGGGGTGATATCAGACGAAATGTCGCCAACAAGTTGTAATATATAGTCAAGCCGTAGAAATAAGATTTATTTTAATCCCTTCAAGTTGCCTGTGAATCGCCGTTAATACAGAAAAACTAGCATAAGGAATTCGGTATTAAGAGCGAAACTTCATTTTTTTGACATTTCGAGTCGTGTACGTTTACATAAAGATACTGATGTTGACATAATATATACTCAGCCAAATTAAAAACTTGACACTCGGGATTTTTGGGACTAGATTTTTAATATTTGGTTTAAGGCAACTATTTTAGTGTTATGTTGTGCACAGACGACCTTGGGCGATCGGCAATAGTTCCAGTTTGAAGCACTCTCATTCTAAGATTAATTATTGTCTGGCGTGAACAATTAAAGGCTCTTGCAACAGTGACCACAGACTGACCAGCATAGAGCCTACCTAGTCGTTCTACATTTGAAAGGCGCGGCATTTTCTAACAAAGATGAAAATAACAATTTTAATTTGTTTTTCCAGTTCAAGTTACGTGTGCGTGTTCAGTTTAAGCAAACTTGCATCGATTGGCCTCACGTGTTTGTTTGCACGTGTTTTTCAGGTTTTTCATCTTTATATGCTCAAAAGTCACGTGATCCACGTGACTTTACAATTTTATGAAATTAAAGGCTTCTTACTACTTACTATCGTTAGAAACACTTTAAAATTTATTTGACTTACCAGAAAAAAAAATTTGTTGAAATTCATCAGTGTCAAGTTTTTAATTTGGCTGAGTATGGATTTTAATGTCCTGCTGTGACATTAGTGACAAAGGGAAACTTCGCCGGGAGACCCCCACCCCCACCCCGACTTTCGAAGCCAAACCGGGTTCGCAACGGGACTTCCATGTTAGCGAGCCAACTCACAGTGGCAACTCTAATATGACACTAAAATATTATAAAAAGAAAATTATTTTCATTTATTTTATAAATAACATAATAATGACATCCATGTAAGTTCTAAGCCAAGAAAAAATAATCAACAGAATTCTTTGCTACTCAATAACATATAACAATAAATTATGTGTTCCCTGACTGTTTAATATGTGACATGGCATGGTTTAAAAACGACTTATCTATAAAAGTTCAAAATCCATCTGTCACCAGTAAAAGTTGGTAATATTTAAAATGATTCACAAGTCAACGCAAAACAAAACGCTATTAAATACTTATCAAGTTCTGTAACATGCATATCACAACTGCACCAGTAGCACTGAACGTCAAATGCAGACACCAATCCGTGTCGTATTTTTGGTTGGTCCCGGATATCAAATAGATCTCTTTAATTCAGCTCTAAAAACCTTATCTTTTAGTCCATACCACTTTGTATTCTAATGATGTGTTGATATTTGCACACTTGCTAACGATCCACGTTAATTAAAGCACCTTTAACTTAGTAAACCATTCTCTATGTACCTCGCCACCAATTAATGTGAGATAATACAGAACAAAAAATGAAACAGAACTGGACGACATTCAAGCAAATTACATCCAACGTTTTCTTTCACACACGTATCATGAAAATAGGTGACATCAAATGACTAACAAAGTGTGTGTATCCTCTATTTCACATGTATTCGATGAAAAGAAAATATTTTCCCATTTATATAAGAAATTAAAATATTGTAATTATCAATCATACTAAATCTCACTGTGTCCCGAGATAGACACACATCACGTTTATTTATATGTTTTAGATTCAATCACTGGAATTACATTCTGAGCTAATGACACGAAGTTTGTTGCACAAGTCTTTTATAAATCTGTGAATTTAAAAATCTTGGATAAGAGTCTCGATGCATTAATGTAAATATTTGTAATTGTGCTTCATCAAAAGTATGTGGTGTTGGATCCACCATATTTCTATTAATCACTTCACGAACTCTTGAATCTAGACTAACCTGGAAAATACCAATATAATAATAATGAACAATACTAAATGTCTGAATACCGGCAATACTATATACCGGAAAACACCACCGGAAAACAACCGTTTTATACTGAATACCGGAAAACACCGGAAAAACACTAAATACCGGAAACACACTAAATACCGGAAAACACCCTAAATAGGTAACCCGGAGCATGATCCTCTTTGTGCGGTTTTGGACCAAGTGAGCGCCGATGAAGGATGGTCAAGGTCACAAAACAAAAATTTCGAATTTTTCCAAAAAATTGGTTTTACAAAAAAACATTCCGTAGAAAATAATTTTACTTAGAAAAATACTGGAAAAAAAATTTGAATTTTTTTTGGAGAGAAATATGGGAGAAGAAATTGTTAAAAAAAAATCTGAAAAGAAATTTTTCTTTGACCGTAGGCGATCGCTTGCTTGTATATTAATGAACTTATTACATCAGCGCTCACCTGGTCCAAAACCACACACGAGGACCAAACTCCGGGTTACTAAATAGCTACCGGAAAACTTAGAAGAGTAAACTGTGCCCGAGATTTTTTTTAGAGAGCGCGCCGCGCCGCGCCGCTCCGGGAGGGATCATCGTCAGGGTGGGACGGGGTGGAATTTCCAGTCACGTGACGAACATAGATCTTCCGTTCCTCAACCCATATTATTTCCACAGTCATTGTCATTAATCACAAATTACGGGATGATATACGAAAATGCAGGTTTACTTTGAAATAGTGCAAATGATACTTTTCCATCTACAATCTTCAGATCAAAGGATGCAAGTTCTTACACAGTGCAACATAATTTGTGCAACAGAAGACATCTCGAATATCGATTGCCTGAAAAAACATTTTCTCGGGGACATTTTTTTCCGAATACGCATTCGGTGTAAGTCTTCAGCCACCAGGAAGTGGTTAACATAGTTCTGTTTTATTACGATAGTAGTACATAAAACAAATTGGTTGCCTTAGGTTCTCGGGGGGGAAAGTAGGCTCATCGGCTAGAGTCCTCTATTTCACAAACAAAAACAACAATTGCTTCCTTGAAAATTTATCGATCAACCCTTTTCACAGACGTTCAGCTTACCACTTCCCGTCAATGCAGTAAGATAGAATATGTAGTTTTCTCATGGACAATTGGGCGAAAGTTAGGGTTTTCTCAAGGAAAACTGGTCAACAAAATGGGGTAAAAAGCTCGAAAAGTAATCCAGAAAAAATCCTGTGTGCGGCCCTCGGAATATGATGGAATATGTTGAATATTATTATGGTTCAAGTGATTATATTTGACCCTGGAATGAAAGTAAGCTCAGAAGCAAGTAGATTGTTAGCCATTCAAACGAGATGGATAGCTCTTGGAAAGGATAGACACTTTTCAGATTACAGCCTGTCCGAGAATTGCGTGGCATCCATTTCGTTTGGTGATTAGGACACATAGCGGTTAAACCTGGAACTTCAACTCGAACTATTCAGAGATTTATTAACTCGCTTTTGATGATACTTGCTGTTTTATGATGCGATTTTTTGTTACCACCCTGATGCCAGCGTTACTGATAAGGATCAGGAGACCGGCGCAACCGGCATATAATGGGACCCTCCGAGGGCAGTGTTTAATCTACTGAAATACTGAAACACTGAAATCTACTGAAATTTACTGATAACTAAAATTAAAATACAAAATAAAATATGGTCAATGATGGAGGTAGACTGATTGCGCCTTTTAAAACTTTCAATCAACAAAATGTTGGAGAAAAAAAATTGGAATTTTTTTTTTTTTTTTTTGGGGGGGGGGGGGGGGGGGCTATTTGTAAAACGAACATCGTAATGACCTTGACTTTCCTTCATCGGCGCTCACATGGTCCAAAAGCGCACACAGAGGACCAGGCTCCGGGTTACCTATTTAGGGTGTTTTCCGGTATTTAGTGTTTTCCGCTGCTTTCCGGTATTCAGTATAAAATGGTGTTTTCCGGTTGTTTTCCGGTGTTTTCCGGTTGTTTTCCGGTGTTTGCTGTGTTTCCGGTATATAGTATGGCCCCTGAATACTCATAATAACAACACAATAACTACAACTGCGATGCAATGTTAGCTTTCGGGTTGTTTTTTTTTATTTGACGCTTACCCGTAACCTATTAATAATTTACTTTTCTGACCCACACCGAAACTTACACCAGTCATTTCTTTAATTTTACGTTAAATGAGGTCAATAACTCCTGCCTAGAAGATTGTATACCTAAGTTTTACAACCCATGAAATATTTCCCATGCTCTACAGGAGAAAATTTCTAATGAACTTGATAAATTAGAACAACATAGTGAATGGGCTGCACCCATTGTTTCTGAAGTGAAACCAGATTCATGTGTGTAGATATGTGGTGAATTTAAATTAACTCTCAATTCTTGTAATTATCAGTCTCAGCGTTTTGATCTAAAGTTTACGAAGATTGGTCTTACACATCTCTACCAACAGATAATACTTGGTCCCGATTCAAGAAAATATGTTACAATTAAAACCAGTAAAAGTTTATATTTATTATCAGTACAACCGGTTAGCCTTTGGCGTCACCACAGGTCTAAGTTTTTTTGAACAGGCAATGAACCAGACCTTGCAAGCAATGTGTGCTTTGTTATCAAAAAGACATTTTAGTTACAGGTTCTAATGATATCGAACATCTTGAAAATTTGGAAAACAGTGTATATTTTTTCACAATTGCGTAGAATATCCTGGACACAGAATAATAAACACGGTTTACACACCTCTGAAGAGAAAGTACGTGCGATTACAGATGCACCTGCTCCACAGAATTACGTTTATATGTATTACTTTTAAATTACTATAGGTCTCATTTCTACAGTCTTAAATAACTTTTAGAAAAAAAAAAAAAAATGCTTAATGGATGTAGAAAAATCAGTGTACAAAAAGCATTCATAGTTTCCAAAAACTTGACAGTTAATTCTGACATTTCAGTACATTACGATATGGCGAATCCTGTCATTTTAGCTTGTGATGACTGACAGGTCTGAGCGTCATATTGCCTTTGTTTTCAGAACCAAAACAGGATATTCCGAAATCGATAAAAAGGTCTTATCCATAATATATGTTGGCAAACGATTATACCAGTACATTCATGGGCGACATTTTACAGAAATGAAATGAAATGAAATGGGGTTTAACGTCCTACTGTTCTGCTCCTAATCTGGGCTAATGAAGACGGGCATAGTGTGCTATGAGGGAAATTTTGCCCGGGCAGCGGCGCCACGGCCTACTCTTATATCGAATTCCAACTGCCAAAGGGATCTTTTACGTGCACGCCAATGTGTACACGGGACCTCGGTTTTTCGTCCCATCCGAACGACTAGACAGCTGTCCTTGGCAGGCCCTCCGCCCTGCATCACTGACAAGGGGAAACCACGCCGGAAAATCGGGATGAACTTTCTCGGCCAATGCAGGGATCGAACATCCGACCTCCATGCTAGCGAGCCAGCGTCTTACCCACTTAGCCACGTGATCCTCGCGACATTTTGACCTTATTACTGATCACCGTCGTTTAACTACTTTATTTGGTCCACAAAAGTCTATTCCTGTTCTTACTGGGGCCATACTATATACCGGAAAACACAGGGAAAACACCGGAAAACAACCGGAAAACACCGGAAAACAACCGGAAAACATCCTTAATACCGGAAAACACCCGTTGTGCGGTTTTGGACCAAGTGAGCGCCGATGAAAGAAGGTCAAGGTCATTACGATGTTCGTTTTACAAATAGCCCCCCCCCCCCAAAAAAAAAAAAAAATTCCGATTTTTTTTTCTCCAAAATTTTGTTGATGCCTATTATGTTTTGAATGTTTTAAAAGACGCAATCAGTCTACCTCCATCATTGACCATATTATATTTTGTATTTTAATTTTTGTTTTCAGTAAATTTCAGTGTTTCAGTATTTCAGTAGATTAAACACTGACCTCGAAGGGCCCCATTATATGCCGGTTGCTTACAAATACACAGAACTGTTTCACAACACAATGGTCGAACATTTGAGACCCGTAAAGACTCTGTGCTATCTAAGGTATATTTATCATGTACGTCAAGTTGGCATAATACATATATGGATTTACAACCATTTTTTTGTAGGAAAAGTAAAATCACAATTCATCAAGGATGTCTACTTTTGGGTATGCGCGTGATTATTCCAACTAAATATCAGCATTACGTCCTCAATGGGTAACAGGCAGGACATACTGGCATTATTCGGGAGCCACGGTGGCTCAGTGAGAGAACGTTGGCTCGCTAACCTGGAAGTTCCATATTCGATCCCTGCGTGATTATTCCAACTAAATATCAGCCTTACGTCCTCAATGGGTGACAGGCAGGACATACTGGCATTATTCGGGAGCCACGGTGGCTCAGTGAGAGAACGTTGGCACGCTAACCTGGAGATTCCATATTCGATCCCTGCGTGATTATTCCAACTAAATATCAGCATTACGTCCTCAATGGGTAACAGGCAGGAGATACTGGCATTATTCGGGAGCCACGGTGGCTCACTGAGAGAACGTTGGCTCGCTAACCTGGAGGTTCCATATTCGATCCCTGCGTTGGCCGAGACACTTCATCGGGATTTTCCGGTGTGGTTACCCGGAAAACTACCGGAACACACCGGGAAACTACCGGAATACACCATGTTATATTGAATACTGGAAAACATCGGAAAAACACTAAATTTCGGAAAACACACTAAATACCGGACCACCCTAAATAGGTAACCCGAAGAAGGGCTATACTATAAACCGGAATCTAACCAAAACCCTAACCCAGGCACACAGAGGACCAGGCTCCCGGTTACCTATTTAGGGTGCCAGTCTCCGGGTTACCTATTTAGGGTATTTTCCGGTATTTAGTGTGTTTTCCGGTATTTAGTGTTTTTCCGGTGTTTTCCGGTATTTTGTATAAAATGGTGTTTTCCGGTTGTTTTCCGGTGTTTTCCGGTATATAGTATTGCCGTATCCCATCTCAGTAGGATTAGGATGGAGGGCCTGGCAAAAGACAACATATAGTCGTTTGGATGGGACGGAAAAAATGAGGCCACGTATTCGAAATAAGAGTAAGTCATAGCCCCGCTGTCCGGGCAAAATGTCCCTCAAAGTACTCTGCATGGTTTATGCTCGTCTTTATTAGCCCGGAAGGAGCAGAACAGTATGACGTTAAACCCCATTTCATTTCATTTCATTTCTGGCATTGTTCGTATGAAAGCTATATCCAGAAGTTTCATCTGTTGGACAAATATTGTCATTGATATCACGAATTTGTTTGGGTATGCCTGCATTGGCACCTACGCATTCGTGGCAACGTGTTCATTTAGACTTTGCAGGACCTTTTTTAAATCATATGTTTATAATAGCTGTTGATAGCTATTCTAAATGAACAGAAATAACAATTATGAACAATGCAACTGCTACTGATTTAGTAAAATGTGTACGAAGTTATTTTGCTTTACAACGGACCACAACTTGTATCACATGAGTTCTAGTATATTTTAAAATCAAATGTTGTTAAACACATATTATTTACCGCTCCGTATAAATAAACTATATATAGGCTTGCTGAGTGTATGGTACAGACATTCAAACGAGGAATAAAATCAGCCAGATAATGATACAAACATTATAGAAGCACCTGCAAAAATACATTTTAAACGCGAGTGAAACTTGTGATAATTATCTTCGACGACATATTGATCTGTTGCGAAAGTAGAAACGATAATAACATTAACAATGAAAATTCAGAATAAGTGCTAGTTCAAATGATAGTCAAATACACGTTTCTGATCAAAATGACAATATTTCTAAAAGTGAAAACATTGACATTGAAATAAGTAAATCTTCTAGAAAGATTTAAATACCTAACATATATGAAAATGATTAAACAATCATCATTTTACAGCGTTTGAATTCTCACTTACGGAGTATTTAGATAGAGTGTCGTATTTAGTGAAATTAAAATAATTTTGTTCTTGTTATCTTTTACGTACTATTTTTTACGTATTATTTTTTACGTATTATAATTTTTTATTTTAATTTGTATTTATTATATTTGTAAAGAATAGGTGGATTGGGTCAAGCTATCGATATATTGATAAGATTTCTGTCTACGAGAAAATGACTACAAATCCCTGTTCTTGCATGTCAAGTATAAGACAGGTTGTCATCAACGAAATATACAACCACAGAATACTATGGAAGATCAAACAGCTCTTTATTCAGTGTTCTTAGTCCTTATTTCTTAATTCACACTGTAGTCTTTAATTCTTATTTCTTCATTTGTTGTCATATTTCGACATTTGTATACTGAAATTAACATTTGTATCTTAAAATCAAATTTGTTTTACAAATCCGACAAATGTTAATTTTAGTGTACAAATGTCGAAATATGACAACAAATGAAGAAATAAGAATTTTATAAATCTGATATGACAAATGTCGGATTTGTAAAACAGATATTGATTTTAAGATACAAATGTTAATTTTAGTGTACAAATGTCGAAATACGACAACAAATGAAGTAATAAGAATTAAGGACTATGAATTAAGAACTAAGAATTAAGAACACTGAATAAAGAGCTGTTTGTTCTTCCATACCATGCAAGTCGTGTGACAGTTTAAAAATATTGCCGGATTGTGGATATTTGGGTAGGTAAATCATTATAAGCCTACCTTTTAATATCAATTCCGCTTTAAACGGATTCTATCACATATTTAATGGCAATTTGTTGCAATAGAATTCTTTGTTTCACTAGTCGGAACAATGTGTTCGATCAGCTGTCAACTGTCAAAAATTCAAAATGGCCGCCCCGATGGGCCTGCCGGTAGCAACCTTTATTGACAAATTGTTTGATCTCTGCAACTATTATTGTAAACGCCTTAGTGGTTGACTGTGCCTTGTTGTGCTGTGTGTTTTTCGTGTCTTTGATTTATTGTGGATTAATGTGGATTTCGACATACAAATATATAATGCGCAGGCGTGGTAAAGCCGTTACTTTCAAATAATTGCATAACAGTTTTTGATAAGTTATAATTTGTTGATAAATTATGTGATAGATTTCAGTTCTATTGTCGTGCATGTGGAACATTTTTATGTGAAGTAGTGTTTGCTGTTTAAATGTAACTATTGCAAAGAAACATTTATTTATCGCCTTTTCATTAAAATTTAGGCCTAATTTTAGGAAGCCTAGATTGAAAACATTATGTAAGCGCCTAGGGGGCAGCTGTGTATTTGTCCTGTGCGTGTTTTTGTTTAAAATATTAACTCTGAATGCTGTATATGATCAATAATTTGTATCTGTTGTGGCTAGTGAGCTATCTGAATCAACTCACCTACTATCAATCACAACTGAACTCTTGCAACAATAACCTTCAAGCCAAATCTCATTGTTTTAGTAATAATAATGACAAAAGACTATCCCCACTACCCCCCCCCCCCCGAAAAAAAAACACACACTAGCATAACTCAGATATTGACACGTTGTGTGCATGCGCATTACGATAGATAAGGTAATTGAAGAGTAGAGTTGAACAATTCGCATCATGATAATCCTAGATCAGTAGAATCGAACAGACGACGGCAATCCAAATATGTAATCGAAAACTCAAAATTCCAAGAAATAACAATTGACACGTTGTTTGCATGCGCATTACGATAGATAAGGTAATTGAAGAGTAGAGTTGAACAATTCGCATCATGATAATCCTAGATCAGTAGAATCGAACAGACGACGGCAATCCAAATATGTAATCGAAAACTCAAAATTCCAAGAAATAACAATTTTAGTAAATTTTCAAATTTTGAAGAAAAAATGAGAACGACATAACTCAGATATTGACATGTTCTTTGCATGCGCATTACGATAGAAGGAAAGTGAAAAATATAGTTGAACAATTCACAACATGATAATCAACATTCAAAGAAATAACAATTTTAGTAAATATTCAAGAAAAAATGAGAACGACATGGTAGCTCAATTCGGCTGTTATCGCATCCGCAATATCCCCAGCTGTACAAAAATAAAACTTTTTCGAAAATCGGTTGGGAATTGACATAATTAGCGCCGGTTTTCAATTTTCGTGCACGTTAAAGATTTACACCACTTCCAGTCTGTTCACAACTTTCGCGATAGTTATCTATACTAATATTTGTGACTGTCGTTTGTCTGTCTGTTTGTCTGTCTGTCTGTTCGGGGCTGGCGGCTACACTCTTTCTGCCCCGAGTCTGAAATTTGGGGTATAGGGGTAGCTCGGACCGGGGAGTAACATAGGCCAGGTGGCGTTAGTCTACCACTTCCAGTTTCGGGGTAATGACCCCGAGCGAAGCCGGGCATTCTTCTAGTAAGTAATAATTGCTAAAAACAAGGGAAAAATCAATATTCAGAACTCAGTTAGTTTCAGAGATCTACACGAATTGTAAATGGAATAAAAAACAAAACAACAGTTTTCCGAATGAGACAAAAAGAGTCTTTCAAGTCTCAGATAACAACTAAAACCCTAAATCATAATTATCAACATCAACTTTTCTTTATATATACAGAGGGGCGACTTCCTTATAAATAGCTGCAGCAGGGAACTTTATTTTAAATGGTATAAAGAGATGACGTCATGTAAAAAAAAAACCAAAGTGGGATATTAATTTCAGGAGCAACTGTTATTTACTAATATGAAATATTTTCACTCTAGAAGCACCAGTGCCAGATATTGGTTAACAGTAGAACACCCTTAGTTCAAATATTGCCACTTTGAAAAATAGCTCTCTATAATATACGTATGCAGATTATGACCATTTCGAACTTTTGTCGATATACAGCGCCATTTGTTTGGCCACTCCTGATAATTTTGACCGTTGTACGGTGGTTTCATACGGGGGGGGGGGGGGAGGTAACACGCGCGTGCGCTGTATCACACGGTCTGTCATTGAGTCAACTGGCGGGGTTTCGATTCCCCGGTTGTACGTGACAAGGAGTAGGGTTGCCTGTCCAACCTCGTGGGATTTCTCCGGGTCCTCCGGTTTCCTCCCACTGCTAAAGACCCCTACGCGCAAGCGAATTATTCAAATAAAAAAAAATAAACCATATGTTAGTCCCGTATTGACCTAGTTTGTGTCGAGTGGACGTTAAACCCCATTTCTCTATCTCTCTTTTCATACACATATATATCAATTAGGCTCTCTATAGAAGGAGTTCCCCAAAAAATATTAGATTGTCTTTTTGAGAAAAAGACCTCTAAACATGCTCGTACAGCGGAGCTAGTCTTCTTTTATATAAGAATTCCAACTGCCAACGGGGAGCCACGGTGGTTAGGTGGGTAAGGCGCTGGCTCGCTAGCCTGGAGGTCGGGTGTTCGATACCTGCATTGGCCGAGTAAGTTCATCCCGATTTTCCGACGTGGTTTCCCCTTGTAAGTGATGCAGGACGGAGGGCCTGACAAGGACAGCTGTCTAGTCCTTCGGATGAGACGAAAAACCGAGGTCCCGTGTAAACATTGGAATGCACGTAAAAGATCCCTTGGCAGTTGGAATATGATATAAGAGTAGGCGATAGTGCCGCTGCCCGGGCAAAATTTCCCTCATAGCACACTGTATGGCGTATGCCCGTCTTCATTAGCCCAGTATAGGAGCAGAACAGTAGGACGTTAAACCCCATTTCATTTCATTTCATTTCCAACTGCCAACGGATCTTTTACGGTCACACCAATGAATACACGGGACTTCGGAATCGCGTTCAGGTCAGCTACTCAAATATGTAACTGGTTCAAAAATTGATTGAATATTCAATGAAATATCGCCAATTTTCTGGTATTGTGCACGTTAAAGATTTGACGTCACTAACATATAAAAATGTAATATTAATTACAGATAGAGTCCATGCTCAATGTGTGTGTGAGTTAGTTGTATTAAAGGTCCGCGTCCACCGAGGTGATATCGCAAACAGGTGATATCCATGCTCTAACAACGTCATGCCTTTTATCATAGGTGCAATTTTCGATACTACTGGACGATACTACTGCAAACGCTTAACAAATTGGACTTTCTTATAAACAGCGCGAGCCGTCGATTTCTGTCCAGATGATTACTGTTATAAGATAATTTTGACAAAGAAGCAACAATATTAATTCAAAGACTAATTATTACCCACAGCAATCAACTATTTCTGTTACAGGGTCACTAAACCCATATTTTGGATAGAAGAAAACACTCATAGTTGAAATAATTTCAGTTCTAATATCATCACTGTGAAAGAAAAAAAGCACTCTTGAATAGGCTCTATACGTTGACAAAACGTACAGATTGTATCCCCCCTTATGTTTCGCTTAACAATGAAAGGTGTCGTGTTCAATTTCGATCCCTTTGTTCTGCTACTCCTGAAATTTGGAACTGTTGTACAATGGGTTTATATATAACACTACTGATAGGCCTCTCTGTAGAAGAAGTTCCAAAAAAATATTATGTTGACTTTTCGAGAAATAGACCTCTAAAAATGCTCCAAATCGTAAAAATACGACGTTTTCGATTTTCGATCTCTTTTCCTCTGGGCTGGCAGAGGAAAAAACTTTTTATCAAATACTCCTGGATTTCGTGATGTTATGGATAGGGATAGATTCTTGGCAATTTGGACATATCTACATATAGTCAACGAAGAAGACCCAGAGCTTGACAAAACCGATAAAATTTATAAAACTCGTCCATTTTGACATGCTTCAATCTTACTACAATCCAAAACAACACCTTAGTCTTGACGAGGGAATGATACCGACAAAAAACCGATTACCGATCAAGCAATATATCAAGGACAAGCCTGTGAAATGGGGAATAAAATCTTTTCTACTATGTGAATCGGAGACCGGATACATTATGCATGCCAAAATTTACACCGGTAAATGTAATGATGTTCCGGCTCCAGAACTGGGAGCTGTCGGAAATATTGTTGTGCGTCTCCTTCGTGACAGTGAATGTTCTGATCAAAAACATATTGTGTTCATGGATCGATTCTACAACTCAATAACTTTATTTCATTACCTCCATACAACCATGGATACATTTGCAGTGTTATCAAATTGGAAATTCTGCCCACCAGATTTGAAAAGTGTTAAAAATTTACAGAACAGAGGGGACCATATTTACCGGAGTCTAGGCAACCTGTCGCGTGTCCTATGGCAGGACAGAAAGGCAATTCTTTTTGTTTCCAGTTGCCATGACCCCATGAACTGTTTCCAGTTGCCATGAACTATAAATAGGAGGAATAAAGATGGGACTGTGGCAACAATTGGGTTTCCGCAAATCGTGGCGGATTACAATTCATACATGGGAGGATGTGATCTCAATGATCAACTAACCAGACTTCAAAAATTGAGACGACACTACCGCTGGCCTCGCAGCGGTATAATGCCTATGTCCTCCATAAAGCCAGCAAAGCTCAACAGTTTAGAGTTTTTAGGGAATTTATAGACAACATATGCCTTTCATTAGTCGGAGACTATAGGTCCAGTGTTCAGCGCCGTGTATCAAGAGAACAGAACTTTCCTGAGAGGATGATAAATGTGGGCATGCACTATCCTGAATACTCTCCTGAAGCCACAGGCAGTAATGTGTGTGTTGTTTGTGTCTACAAACACAACAAATATCGTAAAGAACACCCTGATATCCCCAAAAAAGTTGTGCCATTTAAATTGACAAAGAGCGGATTTTGGTGTGGATTTAGTCGACGATATTTATGTATTCGGAAAGGCTCAACATGCTACAGGGACTGGCACAATAAGATTGAATATTGGAGATAATTTAAGGTAGTACATGCTATATTATCATTTAGCATGCTTTGAGTTGATTATATGTTATTAAAATGCATGTTTCAACTGTTTTTCATATATGTTTGTAAACAGCTGATTTTCCTCCAGGAGGCTAGGTACCAGTACTATTAAGTGCCAGGAGGTCAGGGTTCAAAGGGTTAAGCACTAGTTTGGTCCTTCGCCTTCATATTCCTGAAGTTTCAGAAAAATCGTTGGAGCCGTTTAAAATGGGTACGATCTCTACGTTTTGACTAAAATGCGAAAAAAAGTGAAAAATCAAAGTTAACTTTGCAGAAAAATATTTATATCGTTGGAATCGGATCGACACCAGCTATCCAAAACTGTAATCAGAATTTAAAAATTACCAGAAATAATTTTTTTAGAAAATTGTGAAAATTTTGCAATTTTCACCAAAAAAATCGAGGCAACAAAGTTTATAAATTTTTTTGAAGTGCTATCTACTCCAAAATGTCTCCAGCTATCCAAAAATGTAAATATGAGAAAAATCGGTTGGGAATTAGCAGAATTGTGCCCGATTTTCAATTTGCGTGCACGTTAAAGATTTGACGCATTTCCGCTAAACGCACAAATTTGGTTTTGCATTTAAGCACTAACCACCACCCATTTTCCCGAGAGAAAACCAAACTACAGACCTCTATCTCTTATAGTTGCTGAGATCTAGCTTCCCAAAATAAAAAAAAAATAATAATAACTAGACCTGCAAGCAGCACTGAACCGGCTTTCAGGAATCAGACAGGAAGTTTGTCATACAATAGCCCATTCATCGAGCTACCAAACGATACTTTAGATGTTTTGATGCAGTCACACCCGACGGTGAAATCGCGATTTTTGCAAGAGCACCGATTTTTACTGTTTTATTTTTAATATCGAATATTTTTTCGACTACTTCCGGTTTACGGATCATTGTCGGGATAGATTTAACACGTTGTATGGGAATTTAATTTCCTGTACCAGAAGTTTGAGAAAGATCCATTGGACAGTTTTTAAAAGAAAGGAAAATTAGAAGATATTTATCAATATTTAGCAAATACTTGGTAGTCTGATACTAATGTGTTATCACCCTTATACCATTAGACCATTACAAGAAGATATAACAATTTTTCAACTTTTTTCAAAGATTGTGGCTCTTTTTGGACCATTTATACTATATCGAGACTTTTAAATTTGGATTCACACCCTAGACCACCGTTAGGACTCTAAGTAACATAATTTTAAGAAAGGAAAAAAGAGAAGTTTTCGGGATGAAAGCATCTGAATATTTATTTATTTATTTATTATTCAAGTAAAGGTTACAACATGACAATAAATTAATGTATTATATACTCAGCCAAATTAAAAACTTGACACTGATGAATTTCAACAAATTTTTTTTCTGGTAAGTCAAATAAATTTTAAAGTGTTTCTAACGATAGTAAGTGGTAAGAAGCCTTTAATTTCATAAAATTGTAAAGTCACGTGGATCACATGACTTTTGAGCATATAAAGAAATGAAATGAAATGAAATGGGGTTTAACGTCCTACTGTTCTGCTCCTAACCTGGGCTAAGAGCATATAAAGATAAAAAATCTGAAAAACACGTGCAAACACAAACTCGTGAGGTCAATCGATGCAAGTTTGCTTAAACTGAACACGCACACGTAACTTGAACTGGAAAAACAAATTGTTATTTTCATCTTTGTTAGAAAATGCCGCGCCTTTCAAATGTAGAACGTCTACATGCTATAGGTAGGCTCTATGCTGATCAGTCTGTGGTCACTGTTGCAAGAGTCATAAATTGTTCACGCCAGACAATAATTAATCTTAGAATGAAAGTGCTTCAAACTGGAACTATTGCCGACCGCCGAAGGGCGGGAGCGCCACGTGTGACGTCACTCCAGGAAGATCAAGCAATACGATTACGTCATCTTAGAAACAGATTTGTCACTGCAACCTCCACAAATAGAGAGATGTTTGGTGGAAGTGTAACTGCACAAACTGTTCGAAATCGCTTGCAGACTGCTGGTCTTCGAGCTCGGAGGCCCTATAATGTACCAATATTGACACCTCTTCATCGCCGTAACCGACTTGTTTGGGCCACAAGACACATAAGATTTACTCAAAGACAATGGAATTCGGTTGTCTTTAGTGACGAATCTCGATTCACTTTGAGATTTGCCGATGGCAGGGTCCGAGTGTACTGCAGACGAGGTGAACGTTACGCTCAAGTATGCGTCAGAGAAGTTGACCGATTTGGTGGCGGTAGCGTCATGGTTTGGGGTTCTTTTTGTGCACATGGACGTTCTCCTCTTGTTGTTGTCCAAGGGAACTTAAATGCTGTCCAGTACAGGGATCAGATTTTGCAACCTGTTCTTCTTCCGTTTATGCAGAGACATGGGGCTGGACTAACGTTTCAACAAGACAATGCTACCCAGAATTTTTAAAGAAATGCCGGTGTCCAAGTCCTGGATTGGCCGTCGCTTAGCGCCGACCTTAATCCTATTGAACACATCTGGGACGAACTGGGTCGACGTGTTCGTCAGCAAGTGAATCCACCACTGACGTTGCAGGACTTTCAACATGCTCTTGCTGAGCAGTGGCGACGTCTTCCTCGGGTAGTGTTTACTAATGTTCTGAGATTCATGAGAAGACGTTGTGTGGCAGTACGAGACGCTAGAGGAGGCCACAACCGTTACTAAACACTTTATTCCGATTGTTCTCCAAGTCTGTGAATTTCATTTTGGGGGGTACTGTGACATCATGAACGTTATCAATGTCAAGGTCTTTCGGCGAGAAGTATTCTTGCTTTCTGTTGATGTCAAGGTCGTCTGTGCACAACATAACACTAAAATAGTTGCCTTAAACCAAATATTAAAAATCTAGTCCCCAAAAACCCAAGTGTCAAGTTTTTAATTTGGCTGAGTATAAGAACTAGTGTCGCATTGCATGACTGGGAAAGTGACAACAATAAATACAGATATGTATATGAAAATAAGAACTATGTGCTACATTGTAAAGTGGGATGCCAAATGAGACAAGCATAGAGAAATATGATAGGTATGGTGTCATAAAGAGACCTTTACTTAGGATAGCCCATAAGGCTTGACGTATATAACATCCGTTGCTTATTTCCAATGGGGTCCAAAGTTGCCAAGGTCGCGTCAGGTCATCCTTGGGAGGCAAAATTTAATAAACATGCCATCACAGCATTGTATCACAAATAATAAAATACATTTATGTCTACATGTTATACATCAACCAATTTTATTAATAGTAGATTATCAAGCTTGTAGTATCACAGATTAACATTGTTTTAACAATAACTACTTCTTGGCTGCAGCTTTAAAGCTGTAAAGTGAATCTAAAGACTTAAT
This sequence comes from Patella vulgata, assembly GCF_932274485.2. NCBI lineage: Eukaryota > Metazoa > Mollusca > Gastropoda > Patellidae > Patella > Patella vulgata. The sequence goes on from NC_065882.2 coordinate 34,826,319, forward strand.
ATCATTCGGTAAATCGTTCCAGACACTTATGGCGGTATAATAAAATGATGTGAGCTGATCTCTACCCGAGCATTTTGGAACCGCAAAATTGAATAAACTAGATCTTGTGCCATATTGATGAGTATCTCTAACACATTTGAATTTTGATTTAAGGTATGATGGACAATTATTATGAAAAATCTTATGTACGTGATTGAATTTTAACTGTTTAACTCGGTTTTCAACATTAAGTATATTCAAATCAGAATATGAAACATGATCTGTACGTCCTAGCCCATTCACAAATCTAAGAACCTTATTTTGAACAACTTGTAATTTATTTTTAAGTGATTGATTCACACCAGAATACCAGGCTGAGCAGGCATAATCAAAGTGGCACTGAATAAGTGCAGAACAAAGTAAATTTTTGGTTTTTTTGCTAAGGCATTTATTATAGCGAAACAGAAATTTTAATCTTGAATTTGCTTTCTTAATAATGCTGTTAACAGTGTCCTCACCAGACAGGTATTTGTCAAAACGTAGACCCAAATATTTAAGGTTATCTGTTGCTTTTACGGTATGGTTATTGCAGGTTATTGTAAACTCTTTAATACTTCTTAGTTTACGTTTAGGCCCGAAGAGAATACACTCGGTTTTACCGAGATGGAGCGACAGTTTATTATCGATGAGCCATTCTGAACAGGAATCAAGAGCACAGCCAAGTGTTTGTGAAACAACTTCAGGATTCTGATCGGAAAATAATATTATACTGTCATCAGCGTATAAAATAAGGTTACATTTTGAGGGGATACTGATAACCATATCGTTTACATAGCACAGAAATAATAACGGTCCCAGGATACTACCCTGGGGCACGCCACAGGTTATGGAAGCAGGTTCGGATACCGTATCACCAATACTGACTACTTGTTTCCTAAATGACAGATATGAACAAAACCAATCAGTGGACTGAACGCCCATCAGTTTTAGTTTCTCACATAAGACATCAGGATCGACAGTGTCAAATGCCTTCTGGAGGTCAAGCATTATCATCCCTGTAAAAAGACCTTTTGCATTTTGGTCTTTCAAGTGGTCCAGAAGGTGCATCAGACATGTGTCAGTCGAGTAGCGTCCAAGAAAACCGGACTGATACTCATAGAGAAGGTTGTTTTGAGTGAGATATGACTCTAATTGAATGTAAATAGATTTTTCAAGTAATTTTGAGACAATACTCAGGACACTTACAGGTCGATAGTTACTTACGTCCAAAGAGCTATTCTTTTTGTACAAAGGTTTACCTCTAGCTAGCTTCAAATCACCAGGTACGGTGTTTTCTGATATAGATAAATTGACAAGAAATTGAATGTGAACTTTTAAGACGTCAGCGCCATCTTTTAAGAATCTAGCCGGGATCTCATCGAGACCTGTACTTTTTTTCGGATTAAGAGAACAAAGTTGCTTGTAAATAAAATCTTCAGTTACATGATGTAAATTAAAAGTGCTTTTATGTACATTCTTTTTGGTGTAAAAACCCTGTAACAGAAGTGATTTGATGTTAAACCGATTGCTAGGGGGAGGTAACTTGTGCACAAGAGTTGATGCAACCGTTGTGAAGAAGTTATTGAAATGGTTTGAAACAGACTTTGGGTCATGGATATTAGTGTCATTTACATTTAAGACAATGTTTGCTTTATCCTTTTTATTGTTTTTATATCCAAGATCTTTAAGATTTTGCCAAAGTTTTTTTGAATTATTTTTGTTCTCTTCTAATTTGTTTGCTAAATATGTTGATTTAACATTCTTTATTACTCTTTGTGTTTTATTTCTAATTTTACAAAAGTTTTTGTAATCATTTAGATTTTCAGTTTTTCTGAAACGGCTAAGATGCCAATCTCTTTTTGATATCAATTCTAGAATTTCACTATTTATCCATGGTTCAGTCCTTTGTTTTAATCTAATGTGTTTAATAGGTGCCACAGAATTCAATACTTCAGTAAATATATCTTTGAAACTTAACCAAGCTTCAGTGACATTTGTGCTATTAAAAAGATTTTCACATTTTGCTTCAAGTAATTTTTGAATAAATTCCTCTTTGCAGTATTGTTTTAAAGATCTAAATTTAATTGCATTATGCTTATTAATTGGGACCCTGTTACATTTCCTAGTACAATAGGTAATGTAATGATCACTGAGACCTATATTTATTACCCCAGAATTACAAATTTTTTCACCAAAATTGCACAATATGTGATCAATAATACTTTTAGTTGTTCCTGTCACTCTTGTAAAGTCCACGATTATCTGTTGAAAGTTATAAAGCTTTAGAATGTTAGTATACAGTTTATACAATGGGCCACACTTTTTTGACAAGCATATGTTAATATCACCTAGGAGTATGGTTTCATTGTCAATGTTCAAATTCGAGATAAGTGTTTCAAAATATTCCAGAAAGTTATTTTGCTTAGGTGGCCTATAAATAGTTCCAACAAGTATTGGTTTGGTTTTAGGTAATAAAAGTTCAATAAACACGGATTCAACATCATTATGTTGTGGCCAAGTCTGATCTAACATATAAACATACTCCCCCGCCCTGTCTATTCCTATCTTTTCGTAATATGTCATAATTGTTAATACTAACTTCGGTGTCAGTAACACTGTTATCCAGCCATGTTTCAGAAATTGATATAACTGCTGTCTTAGAATATGACGCAATTAGTCGCAGTTCAGATAATTTGGGTAGTAATGATCGAACATTTACATGAAGAAAGTGTAGTCCTTTATTCGAAAAGCATTGGAATAAATCACTGGAGATATCCGTGGAACTGGAACTCGGTTGTTTTACGTTTTCCTGGGTTTCAATGTTATCATGAAAAAATGGTAGGTTTGCAAAGCTACACCCGTAACATTCAATTTCATAGGATAGAGAACCCTTTAGATTCAATTTGTTCACTATAGTTCGGGATAAACACTTGGCTTGGGTACAGGAAAAAACATGTTGGGCATATTACTACTTTGGTTCGTTTGTTTATTTGTATTGAGCAGACGACACATGCATTGGATTGTCCCCCTTCTCTTCTTGTTGATGTATTACTATTGACATAATTAGTCCTACTGATTTGTTTGGGGCCGGGATGGGATGAACGTCGCCACACTGGAGTACACATAGAGTATATACCATAAAGCATCTTAAATCAAGCTTTAAATGGAGTTGTTTATTCAAAATTGTTGTACTGACTGTCCTGTCACTTGAATGCAAATGGCGGGTGTAAACAAACTGGGATCGAGTCTCATATTATACTGATTCATTGAAAATTTCCCTAAAATGATTAACCAAACCATAGAAATGCTGTTGCAAGTTGTTCCGGAAGATGTTATGTTGAGCTGTACAAGCTTCATAGTGATGATAGATGAAATTATTTATGACAATTGATGAAATTAACACAGTTAAAATAATTCTGCCTCCCAACGATTTCATGACCTTGAAAATGAAAATACTAGATTTTCAGCGTCCCATTATATATTGCCTAACCAGCGAATTTTTACCATTTAGATGTCATACGATCGTCCATTGTTCGGGCTATCCAAGGACACTTTAGTTGTTTTGAAATTTACGTAGTAATCACTTTTTTCGTAAGATCACCATTTTTGTACTTTTTATGTTTTTCTCAAAATATCGGATATTTTTTCGACTACTTCCGGTTTTTGGATCATTGTCGGGATAATTTTAACAAGTTGTTTGGTTACCTAACCTTCTGTACGAGAAGTTTCAGAAAAATCCATTCCGCTGTTTTCCAAAGAAAGAAAAATAGAAGAGCATTTTCAGTAATTTAAGGATTTTTTAACTTTTTTCCAAGATTGAGGTTCTTTTTGGACCACTTTTATTATTTCAATGCTTTTATTTTTGGACCCACGCCATAGTCCACCGATAGGACTCTGAGTAAAAGAAGTTTAAGAAAAATCGTAGTTTTCGTTTTCGAGAAAATGGCGTCTCAAAATGCTCCAAAACGGAAATACTAGATATTCGGCGTACCATAATTTATTTTCTAGCCATCTAAATCGTATCATTCAGATGTCATATGATAGTCCATTCATGGGGCTATCCAGCGATACTTTAGTTCTTTTGGTCTGCTAACATCTGATGGAGAAATCAAGTTTTTCGCAAGAGCGCTATTTTTTAAACCCTTTTTCTTCATTTTTTACATACTTCCGGTATGGAGATTATTTTCGGGATAGTTTTAATAACCAATTTGGGCAATTAGATAGTTTACATTATCTGATCAGATAAAATGGCCCTGAGAAATCCTATATTTAAAAGTGCCAAAAATTCAAAAATGTCAAAATATCGAAAATTAAATTTCAATAACTCAATACATATATATGGAATCAGCAGTCAAAACCAAAACTTGTGGGCCACCCAAGATGTCAAACATGCAAAATCATAAATATATCCGACCATTTCCATAACAAAACATCTGGCACAAAATTCCCAATATTAGATCACCTTTCATGCAGTAGTTCAAACATAATCTATCTAATTTCTGCAGACAGTGTGACAAGCAATACGTAGGTGAGACCCAAAATGCACCTCGGGAAAGAATTAACGGTCACCGGTCAGACATATTCACTCAAAAAGACAAACCGGTCTCAATTCACTTCAACCAACCAAAATCATGACATTTCTGATCTCATAGTAACACCAATAGAAAAGGCTAAGAGCGATTTTGAAACTACAGAAGAAATTAAAAGGTTTAGACTAACAAGAGAAAAATTCTGGATTGACAAATTGAACCCCCCCCCCCCCTCTAGGTTTGAATATTCATACGGCTAGCGCAATAGCCCCTTTTGTAGTTACATTTAGCGCAACAGCAGCAAGTGCACCCAAATTATCATCAGAAAACACTATACTGATCCCCAAGACAATCACCCGAAAATTTTCACACAGAAACTTATAATTGCATATTCTAAAAAATAAAAATCTGAACGACATCCTAGTGCACAGTTAATTAGATTAAATAAGACCAGTCTCCATCCTCACCCAAAACAAACCATATATCAAATCCTATCCCTAACCGTTAGTAAATAAAATCAACTAGATATAAGAATCCCTAGCCCTTTCTTTTAAATCCAATTCTTAGTAGGAAACACACTAATACCAGAATACCATGCGCACCATCCAAGGAAGACCATCATCGCCACTAACACCAAAAAACAGTTAAATTACCTTTGTATACAAACCTATCCAGAGAAATGGCGACCCTGTTGTGGATGTGTCATTCCCCCCCCCACCCCGCTATAGATGGACCAAGTTCGCTGCCTGAAATACTCGATGAGTTTAGTGTTGATTTATTTCCGGCATTGGAAGAGGAAGTAACAACGAACAGATTCATACCAACATAAATTTTAAGTTTAGTTAACAGTTGCCGTTTTGAAAATCCTAAATATTTGCTTAACGCTATACGATGGAGTGCTAATGAAATAGAAACACAGCAGTTCTATGGATAACATGAACAATTGCTATATTTCTATTAAAGCTACGTGTCAACAATGATTCTTTTGTCTTTATCAAGCACAATACTGATACAGACAGAAGGAACGAAATATATATACAATGTACAATCCAAACATTCAATGAAACCATAAATTAGGAGAACAGTGACCTTTGATCTTGATAATGAAACCATATGCAATAGCATAAACATCTAATCGTATACTAATGTACACATAGATGGAAACCACTTAATTAATATGGGGTTATAACCCTAGATGTGTGATAAAACAATGGGATGGTAATCAATCCTTCGAAAACAAAATCAATGCTGATTTCATCAAAACACAAAAGAAATCAGAAAAACCCAACTTTATCACCCCATGGTGAGAAAATTGAGACGGTTACTACGGCAAAATTACTTGGAATTCAAATTGACCAAGACCTTAATTGGGAAGCACAGATAGCAGATATGTCTAAAAAACTTGCATCAAAAATATTTCTCCTAAATAAGATAAAAGATCATTTACCTTACGAGACAAGAATTTTGTTTTATAACAGTTACATACTACCAATATTTGATTATTGCTCTATTATTTGGGGAAATGCTACCAAAAGTAGATTAGACATTCTTTTCAAATTACAAAAAAGGGCAGCAAGAACTATTCTTGATGCACCGATTGAAACTCCGTCCATCTCTTTATTTACTAAACTCGGTTGGCTTACCCTTACATAGAGGATTCTTTACAATAAAATTGTCTTATCATTCAAACTTATTACATTTAATACTCCACTTTATCTAAATTCCTATTTTATTGAAAAATCTCTTGTTTCCAAAACGGATATCTTGCTCCGTTCACAGACCAGTAAATCTTATTTCTTCAAAAATGCAAAACGGAATCCATGAAACGTACTTTTCATTATTCTGCATGTCTTTTATGGAACAATCTGCCTTTTGATATAAAGATGTGTAAAAATTTTAAGATTAAACTGAAAACTATGAAGGAACCATAATATTCAACTGATGACATACTTATTATTTTTAACTTACAACTACATTCTATTTTATTTTGTGTGTAATTATAGTGTTCTTCCTATATTCTACTTGTATAATGTATATGTTTTGTAGTTTGGGAGTGACTTATCAAACTTCCCACTTTAAAATGCTATTGCATTTCTAATGATTTTAAATTTATCCTGATATTACATGTATATATGTCTTTGTAGCTTAGGAGGGACCTATGGAAGATTAGGTTTTTTTTGGTTTTTTTGCAAACTAAATACGTTGCCTCATCAAATAAAGTTTTTATTAAGCTTTCATATTACATATGAAAGCTTATTGTTTCTGTTAAGATTATTATTGTTATTTTTTTTTTGTGTTTTGTCCACAAATCGGATTTCTCAGAATCTAACCATAGGATCGTTCTGAAACTTTTACCTATCCCCCCAAAAATGGGTGGTGGCTGTTGATTAAATATATTTTCAAAACGTTTTACGAATCCGAAATCACCGAATTTTACGAAGGAATGCATTTGACCTACAATGCTGTAACTTTGTGACTATTTGACCTATTTTACTAATTCTTTTTTCTTTGAGTATCTTGAAACATTTACTTCAAATCTGCAATTTCGGATTTTGGCATTTCGAAAATTCGTCGCTGTCATTTCGAACCGGAAGTTATTACCAATTTGACAACTTCTTTAATAGTTGTGCGATTTTCGTGAAATTTAGAATGTTAGTAGATCTTGCCAATGCGACTTCAATGATGTCCTTGGAAATTTTCTAAATTATCTCCCCTTGGTGAAATTAAGGATCAAAGTTTTCAAAAAAATCGTCGAAATATAGGTCAGAATGACCTAAAAAAAAAATTCGATACTAGACAAGTAATTACTGATTCGTACACAAAATATGGAGTTTGTCGATCGAACCGGAAGTGCCATCATCTTTAAACGTGAAAAATCAAAAAGGCTTTTTTGCTATTTTACTTACAGACTCGGGCGTCATATTTTCGGAATCATGGAAGGAATGTCTAAAAATCTATCGGATCAGAATTTGGATTTCGGTCACGTGATGGCCACCATTTTGAATTGAAAATGAAAAATAGAAGCAATTTGAAGGGCCGGGACTTTGGAACACAAGAACTCTCCTTCTAATTAAGCTAGAATGTTCAAACTTGGTGTAGGCGTTCACTAGGTCAATGTCATGATTGAGTTAAAAGATGAGCATTTTTTGCCTAGGGTAAGCAGAGATAAGCAAGCTGATTTGTTGATTCTTTAGGGCACGATGACATTGGTTATAATGAATGGAGGGCGATGAAACTCTTGTCAATCGAGAGGCTAATAGCTGGCCTGTTGTGTGAAATCATTGTATCATTTTTTGAAAATGTCCGGGGTAGCCGAAAAAAGGAGATCGAAATCCAAAAAGTCGTATTTTTACGATTTGGGGCATTTTTAGAGGTCGTGTAAAGTAAAATAAAGCATGCATATACATATATAGATGGCCAGCAAAGTTGTCTTGTACAGAGAGAGAGAGAGAGAAATGGGGTTTAACGTCCACTCAACACAAACTAGGTCATTTTGGGACTAACATACGGTTTCAATTTTATTTCAATAATTCGCTTGCGCGTATGGGTCTTTAGCAGTGAGAGGAAACCGGAGTTCCCGGAGGAAACCCACGAGGTTGAGAAGACGCCTCTATCTCCATGCCACATACGCTCACACCTGGGATCAAAGCCACAGCCACAAGCCAGAGGTGACCGACCAGCTAGAGGTCGAAGCGCGGCACTCTAGGCCATCACAACCCCCCTTTCTTGTACAGACCTGTGCATGTGTAGTCAATGTGAAAATGAAAAAAAAACTGTTAAAGAGACCGAATTTGATGTTAATACATTTAGTGACAGTGATGATGATAATGAAGATTAACTTTGATGACATTTGATGTGCAGAGTAACTGTTTAATTTTGATTTTCAATGATTGTTTCACTTTAATAAATAATTTCACAACTGTTCATCCTGTTTTCTAACCTTTCCCTTCATTCCAGCCCAGATACACAATTATTTTTTTTAACTTATATCTACATGTATGTTTGTAATTTGACCATTAATCATATCCGAAATAGTAGTTCACAGCTACATGTACAGTTGTAAAAATACTGTAGTGGCTAATTGAAAGGGAACATGTATGTGGGTTTAGAATGTTTATCTTAGTGGAAAAAAATCATGTGGTTCAATGCTCATAAAGTGCTACTGATCTCCATTATTTAAAAAGCATATCACTCAACTACTGTCAAACATATCCCCTGGCTAGAATATGCTACAAATCGACTCTAGCATGTTCCATACAAGCGATAATTTCTGAGCAAACATCCAACAACCAACCCTAACAGGCCCTTGAGATCCAACAAACAAAATAATTATTGGGCTTGTTTGCCCACACCTGGTCTTATGATTCATACAAGACCTGATAGTCTATCAATTACAGGCATTTGACAGAAAGGGAGATAATTCTTTTTCACCGTTAATGGATTTCCACAATTCTTTATTCACCCATGACATTTGTGTTTTGAGCATTTTTATTTACATCAAAATCTGTCCAATAAACTGTTCATTGCCAAGGATGAAGGCATGAGGTGTTTTACCAACTATTTAATTTTATGTCAACTTCAGAATTGTTAGTACACAAATAGCATTTATTTGACAATTTTGACGAATTTCATCTGGCCCTAAATCAATAAATTGCAAACATTTTGCTTGGAACTCTCAGATTTTGTCTTCCTGGCATCATAAGCTTTCCAAAAATGTATAGTTTTTCTTTTATGGAAGACCGTGTAGCGGAGTTGTGTTTCTAAGCTAGCTAGAAATTTTGGCTGCAGGCCTACACCTCCCAAGCTAAATTTCCCTCATGTCATCCTGTATAGCAAAGGCATATGCCTGTCTTAATTAACCCAGTACTAAACACAATTTACTTGTTTAATTTTTCCAGCATTTTTCAGGATAGCTGATGGGATGCGGGTCAAGTTATGCCACTTGTCTATTTAATTATTTACCAGTGAAAAATCGAATTAACTTCACCAAATTTTTACTCATTATAATGATTTTTTTTTTTCTGTTCATATTATTTCTATGACATGTGACAGTGACTGTGAATATGAAAGCTTTAATATCTGCTTAGCAGATCTAGTTATTATTATTATTATTATTATAATTATGGACAACCGAGCGACGCCATTTGATTGACTCTTATGTGATTATAATACCTGGCCGTACAACAGTATACAAATATTTATGTTAACAAGTTACAGAAACTACTTAATAAATGTCCTATAAAATGTTATGATGTGTATCCTCAAAAGATAGTGAAGTAAGGGCTCGGCATCTAAACACTAAACTACATAGGGGATTTATACCAAACTGGCAGGATAGTGGAGTAAGGGAGAGTCACGATCAGACGGACTCGGCATCTAAACACTATTCCGGCAAAAAATAGACATCGAACCTACAGAGTGGGATAGGGGAGTAAGAGGGGGAGGGGGTCACGATAAGACGGGCCTAGCACCTAAACACAAATCCCTCAAAGATGACATCTACCAAACTAGCAGAATAGTGGAGTAAGGGGAGTTAGGGTCAGACGGACTCGGGACCTAAACACTATTCCGCAAAAAAAAAAACCCAGATACCAAACCCATAGAGTGGGATTGTGGAGTAAGGGGAGGTCACGATAAGACGGACCTGGCACGTAAACACTAATCCCACAACGAAGACATCTACCAATCCAGAAGCAGAAGAAAACATCTACCAAACGATACGTTTTTTACTAAATAAAGGGAAGAACTTCCCACAAAACCCAATCCATGGCCTAAGGCCGAAAATGGAAAGATTGCAAAATCATATTCTAAAAACAGGAAGAAGCTTCGGCTCTCCTATTTCTTGTCTGCGATATCACTTATGTGGAAGCAGACGTTAAACACCAGGATACTACTACTACATCCTCAAAAGATGATATCATGATTACAATAAATGTAAAAATATATTGATTGTGTGATACATTAAACTAAATTGCTTGAAATAAGTAATACCCCTTGTTGGGTAAATAGTACTATGGATATGGGGGTAACGTCTATGTTAATCAATCAGGAAATTAACATAGACGTTACCCCCATATCCATAGTACTATTTACCCCACAAGGAGTATTACTTATTTCAAGCAATTTAGTTTAATGTATCACACAATCAAGATATTGTTACATTTATTGTAATCATTATTAACATTTATTGTAATTCATTATATAGTAAAATTCAAGTATTAGAGAAAAAACACTAAAAATTAAAATTTTGGCTAGTACTTTCATCGTTATCAAACGAATCGTCAGGCCATTTTAATGCGTTACTATGCTGTTACAATAACGTTACGTCATAACAGAGGACAATGACTATGTGAAATATAAAAATTAAAACGAAATAACATTAATTAAATATCAAACATAATTAAAATAATCACCCCTTAGCATTCAAAATTGGGTTATATTTAGCGATAAAGTTGCTTTCTTTTGTTTCCAAGAGATCATTATCACTAATATTGAGTTTGTACAAAGGAAAATCTTGAATTGACCTTTACCACAAATATCCAAATGTTCGCTCACCGGCAAAACTCTATTTCTTGCGAGTTTTATATTAGAACGATGTTGGTTAATTCGTAAATTCAACTGATCAGTAGTTTTTCCAATGCACTTGCCATTACAACCATTACATATTAATAAGTAAATTACATACTTCGATTTGCAATTCATATTTTGTTTAACATAGAATTTAACATCTTTAGTAATTTGGACAAATGTTCCTTCTAATATATCGGAACATGTCATACATCGTAGGTCCCCACACTTGGATACACGGGGTACCGAAATATCAGAATCAAACTTTGATGATGTTAATATTCTTCTAAGATTTTGAGGTTGTTTTAGACTATTTATAATTTTTGAATTATTTAGGATGTATTTTAATTTACGACTATTGTTCTTTAAAATATCCAACCGCCCCTTTACAATGGACAACCCTCTTTCTTGAGAAGGATTAAATGTTGTCACAAGTGTTATATTATTAGAATCGTTGTCCTTTATTTTGGGTTTTCTGAGATCACCAATGTTAAGTTTAGAGGCGTTTTCTATACCAATATTTATCAAGTTTAAAGGATAATGTTGTTTTGTAAGGAATTCCCTTAGCTCTTTCAGACGTTTTGATTTATCCTCTTCCGAAGATACAATTGTACATATCCGCCTTGCAAGATTATAAGGAATATTCCTTTTGGTATGCGCTGGATGGCATGAACGAAAGTACAATGTACAATTGTATCTTCGGAAGAGGATAAATCAAAACGTCTGAAAGAGCTAAGGGAATTCCTTACAAAGCAACACTATCCTTTAAACTTGATAGATATTGGTATAGAAAACGCCTCTAAACTTAACATTGGTGATCTCAGAAAACCCAAAATAAAAGACAACGATTCTAATAATATAACACTTGTGACAACATTTAATCCTTCTCAAGAAAGAGGGTTTTCCATTGTAAAGGGGCGGTTGGATATTTTAAAGAACAATAGTCGTAAATTAAAATACATACTCAATAATTCAAAAATTATAAATAGTCTAAAACAACCTCAAAATCTTAGAAGAATATTAACATCATCAAAGTTTGATTCTGATATTTCGGTACCCCGTGTATCCAAAGTGTGGGGACCTACGATGTATGACATGTTCCGATATATTAGAAGGAACATTTGTCCAAATTACTAAAGATGTTAAATTCTATGTTAAACAAAATATGAATTGCAAATCGAAGTATGTAATGTACTTATTAATATGTAATGGTTGTAATGGCAAGTACATTGGAAAAACTACTGATCAGTTGAATTTACGAATTAACCAACATCGTTCTAATATAAAACTCGCAAGAAATAGAGTTTTGCCGGTGAGCGAACATTTGGATATTTGTGGTAAAGGTCAATTCAAGATTTTCCTTTGTACAAACTCAATATTAGTGATAATGATCTATTGGAAACAAAAGAAAGCAACTTTATCGCTAAATATAACCCAATTTTGAATGCTAAGGGGTGATTATTTTAATTATGTTTGATATTTAGTTAATGTTATTTCGTTTTAATTTTTATATTTCACATAGTCATTGTCCTCTGTTATGACGTAACGTTATTGTAACAGCATAGTAACGCATTAAAATGGCCTGACGATTCGTTTGATAACGATGAAAGTACTAGCCAAAATTTTAATTTTTAGTGTTTTTACTCTAATTTAATTTTACTTATATGATTAACTGAGAGTTAGATCGTTTTATATATTTTTTTCTTATATATATATATGGGTTTTCTATACTATTCAAAAAAAGTAGGGGATATTTGATTTTGGGGGCATAATACTAAAATATGCAAATGACTACGAAAAAAGTCACTATAGAACCTAACAGAAGAAACATTTCCAGTTACATGTGACGCCCAAACGCACCAATAGCTACCGCATTGAATGCAGGTGATGCTTGGGATCATCATGGGGGTCCAACCCAAGATTTGCACGACTCTGACTTTGAATGTTACAGTCATTGTGGCATTGAATTCCAGGGTGGAAACATCAGTTTAATTGTTTTAGTGACCAGAAAACAAATTTTGATATGCGTCGGCTTACCCAAAATGAAAGGTTACGTGCCCTTGGCATGCTACAGATCGGCACAACACAGGCGGTTGTGGCGCGGACGATGAATGTTTCTCAGTCTGTCATAAGCAGGCTATGGTCCAGATACCGTGATACACAATCTGTACAGGACAGACCACGCTCAGGTCGACCAAGGGCGACAACTCAAGCCCAGGATCGATTTATCCGTACCTTGGCCTTGAGAAATCTTGTCATCACAGCAAATCAGATCAGCGCTCGTCTTCAAACAGACACTGGTGTGAGAGTGAGTGGCCAGACGATTCGGAATCGACTGCATAGGGGTCACCTTCGCGCCCGACGTCCTCGCGTGATCCCTTGTTTGAGAGATCATCACATTCAGGCAAGACGTCGTTGGTGTAGGGATCGTCAACACTGGGATAATCGACGCTAGAGCAATGTGATGTTTTCAGATGAGTCAAGGTTCACTGTTGATTTTTTGGACAGACGTAGGAGGGTGTGGCGTCGTCGAAACGAGCGCTTCCAAGACGTTAACGTCATCAGACATGATCGATTTGGGGGTGGTTCTGTTATGGTGTGGGGAGGCATCACTGTTGCTGGAAGAACGGCTTTACATGTTGTTGCAGGGCGTGTTACAGGCCAGTACTACCGGGACAACATCTTGGCAGTCCATGTTGTGCCGTTCGCACGACGTCATGGCCGCCGTTTCATCTTCCAGGATGACAACGCAAGATGTCACAGGGCCAGGATCGTTACAGGTTACCTCCAACAACAGAACATCACCACATTACCTTGGCCAGCACTGAGTCCCGACCTCTCCCCCATCGAGCATGTCTGGGACATGCTTGGACAGAGGTTACGTCAACGTCAACAACGTCCTGCCAATGTCCAAGAACTTGCTGCTGCGTTGCAACAGGAATGGGACAATCTGGACCAAAATGACCTTAGACGTCTCATTAGGAGTATGCCACGTCGGATCAATGCTTGTTTGGCAAACAGAGGAGGATTTACCCGTTACTGACTTGGTTGTGATGCTGTGGTAACTTTGCTGTTTGACCCCGGGTATCATTTTACCCTTATAATGGTCAGTCTGTGCCTTACTTAGTCTAACGATCATTTGGAATAAATCGATGAATGTGAACTTCATTTCATTTTGTCATTTGTTTCTTCGTCAGTTTCATTAGGTGACTTTAATAACACTTAAAAATCAAATATCCCCTACTTTTTTTGAATAGTATATTTGGTAGATATTGATATTAAGGGTATTTACAGCTGACCAGTTCACTCTGTGGCGTGGGTTATTTTTCAGGTGTTCTGATACAGCCAAGTCATTGGTGGTGCCTTTGGACTGGTGCCCTTTGAGGCGGATATCTAATGGTCGTTTAGTTTCACCTATGTATATTTTCTTACAGGAATAGGTAATCTGGTACACACATCCCTTTGGTTGGATAGGTATGGTTGGTCGGCTTTTACCATTAGCGCTAAGGACATCTTTTATTGTTGTAACAGTGTGGAAGCTGGTGTCTATTCCTGCTGGCTTAAGGAGTCTCCGGATTTGGTAGGATAGCTTGTTGTGGAATGGAATGGAGATGTGAATTTGTGAATCTTGGTTGGTCTTAGCTGGTTTAGGTTCATTGCTAGTAGCGGTGTTGATAACTTACTTAACTATTTCGGAAATCACGCAAGGACAGGCATCTAACCCTGACTGGCATCACTTCCGTAAAGGTTTGGTTACAGGAACTATCGGCCATGATGTGTTGGTCCAAACAAGGAAAGAAGAATGCAAACAAAGTACATAAAAAAATATTCATCAAATTCTCCATGACAGTTTATTCCAGGAAAATACTGCATCAAAGTACGGATTAGATAATGAGCCTGTTGCAGCCAACTCATATTTGAATAAAACTGCAGGAAACCATATAAATTTTACTTTACAAGAGTAAGGACTATTATTGTCTAGTCAGTACCCTTTCCTTGGTGCAAGTGTGGACAGACTACACCACTGTGAGTGCTGTTCACCCTGTCGTGTTGAGATAAAATGCCCATACAGCTTCCGCGATAAGGATGTTACAGATTTATCTACTCTAGAGTTCATTACCGGTAATACAAGTAATTCAACTTGGAGATTAAATACAAACCACAAATACTACACCCAAGTTCAATTATACATGGCTGTAACAAACATGACTACTACAGACTTTGTAATCAGGTCACCAAATCAAACTGAAATAATTAGAGTTTCACACTATTGTTTTTGTTAAGATTATTATAATTCTTATTATTATTTTTTTTCCATTTTGATTTTACAAAAAACCTTTTTATTTATGAATATTTTTAGTCGTGTTTTACACAGAATTAAAGAGTCGTCTGACTTGAGCAAAAATGTGAAATTTTTTTGTCTCGGTAATTTTCCTTGGCCGCCATTGGCTAATTCAGTTTTTCAGTCCTAGATTAATTATTTATTGTTCGATTTGTATAAAACAAAATTAATATGCTCTGTTGTCTCAATTGACACCTTTTTTTTGTTACCGATAAAGTTATCTGTCGACACCGGAAGTGGCGTAATTTTACCAAAACCTACAATTTTGACAGTTAGGTACCACTTTTCGAAAACAATTTTTTTTTTTTTTTAAACTGATATAACTAAAAGGGTGTGCCCTTTGGAGGCGCAAAAAAGTGTGAGCTCAGTTTTTTTTAAATTTCGATTTCATTTTCAAGCAAATTCGATTAAGAGGTGAATTGACCTTTGTACAAACCCACGTTTTTCTACAAGTCGCTTTTGAAGGTTTTTGGTCCATAAAAGTGTCAAATATTATTCGATTTTCATAAAATTTTCACCATGTGATGCCTACTGTCGTAGATGATGTTATAAAACTAATTTAACATATCAAAACAGATATTTTATTCAAATGAGTCTGATTTGTAATGTTTTTAAAATTATGATATTTGATTCCAATCAACTAATAGAATGAACCCATACGATCATACAGATACCACAAAATGGTTCCTAACTTGTACGGTTGCTGAGAAATAGTTGATCTTTCTATCGCTTACCCAAAAACAACATAGAGTGGAGAGAGAATCATTACGTATCATACAGTCTACCAGATCAGACCCTATAAATGACAAGACATTGACAATATGTTCAATCAAGACACGTTGAGCTTCGTTGGAAACCTACACTGAAGTTAAATTAAACCCATACTAGCTGAGTGTATGTATTCTCATGTTTGCCCGTTAGATTTTACCCTTTCTCGCATCAAAGTTGTATACATATAGGTTTGTTTACATTAGTGTCGTAGCTAGGCCTAGTCTACTTGCAATTTGTTATGAAATTGACGAATACTACACCCGATGAGTGTGACAGCATGACGTTTCTCTAATACCAATATATCTTCTTTTACTGTAATTTTATGAATTACTAATTTCTTTTTTCTAAAGTCGAAGTTTTAACTGAGCAGCTCCATAAAAATTAAAATTGTTTATTTATTGGTGACTGACCATGACCAGTCAAATTCTTTTAATTTTAAATTCGAAATAATCTTGGAAAAAAAATAATTATATCTGAACCTTTTGTTTTGTTTGTGGGAACCTTTTTATTTTGATTTTATGAATATTTCAAATGTTTACAAAAATTCTGGGTCCACATATAGAAGATTAAAAGAAGGATTGGGGAGTCTACCAACCTTAATTCTTCCACAGAAAAGCGCAACAACAAAGAAATTGGATCCAAATAAGCCACCGGTAACTTAAATTTCTGTTAACTTAATTATGAATATGAACATTCAATGTTTCCTTATTAAATATCAGTATATGGACATTTAATTCATCAATATTAAACAGAATTATGCAAGAGCTAAATCTGTCAATTGCAGGTCTTTCTTTAGGCCTGGAATGTTATCTAAATTATTAATTAGACATTAAGTAACTTATCCAGACCATAATCAACGCTCGATGGCATCGCTAGTTTGCGATATATACTGGATTAGAACCCAGGCTGCTGCTTCTGATTAAATCAAAAAATAGATAATCGAGACTATGGGTTTTTTTTATCGTACCGACCTTAGTAATGATGATCGAGGCTAGGCCCAAAATTCAATCACTAAATACTTGGTTCAGGGTGGATCAATTTGACTGAAATTTTCAGCAAATTCCCTTTACATTATCTAGTTTTTAACTATTATAGTGAGAACTACCATATCTTTATGTAATCTCCCATAATTTTATTTATAAATACTTGTACGAATATCCAATTCTTCTTTTTATTTACTTTTATAAATTGTTCGATTTTATTCAGAAACCGAGAAAATTATGAATACATGTATGAGAATCCAATTCTTCTTGTTTTAAATGAATTTGATGAATTTGTCTATTTTATTCAGAATCCAAGGAAAACCGAGGAAATACAATGTTTACATATAAACGAAGTAACTTTTCAGATGTTGCAGAAATCATCTTTATGTCAAATGCCTGCTTCGTGGCTATTTCAGTCTTTAAGTGTTTATATCTTTCTTTTTAAAACTGAAGATAAAAGAGTAACATACCATTTAACCATTGCCAAGTACTTGAATTGTGAAGTACAATATAATAATTTTTGTTTCCTGTTCAAATTAAAGTTTCATCTATTGATTTACTTATAAGAACTGTTGAGAATATGAAGATATGTAGGGGCATAACATCAAAACAGTTACAGTCTTATTCTCAACGCCAGCCTACAACTGCAAGATATTTCAGACACGTTAATCTTTTCATGAACAAAAGTCAACATATAAGTTACGAACGCTGTGTACTTGCTTCTGTATGTAATAGTTTTGTTGAGGACACTCAAAAATAAATTTTGTCGGCAGATTAACAGAGATTTACAGAGAAAGTAAATAGCAATAATAATAGTTTATTTCACATATATGGCTACATAGCACATTGCATATTCAGATTTTGATTGACAATATATAATTCAAAGAATCAATATTTACATATTTGTAAATGTAATTTAGCTTAGCAATAATATAAAGTTGCCATATAAACCAGCAAAAAGTGATAGAATATAATCATGTGGTACGAATTTGATTAAAATGTAGATTTGACTCCATTTTGATTTATTTCTTCCAATTGACTCCACTCCACATAGATTTGAGGTCAGTGATGTCAGGTATTTTATTTACTGCACTTTCCTGCAAGTATTTCACACAATGAAAGAAACAAAAACACAGATTATACAGATAATTTTATACAGCAAATAGAAAGTGTATAATTGAACTAAACATTTCCTGGCTCTATTGGAATTAATATCAATATTTGAAGTATAAAAATATAAATGTGATTGAATCTAGGATTAAATCTAGAATTTAATCAGCAGTGTTCTACAGATTTTTTATTTCTTGTTATTACTGTATTTAATAATGAAAAGAAAACAAGGCCCCGAGTTCACAAAGCATTCTCAGTCTTAAGTTAAGGTTTTACTCAAAATTGTTTGTCTTATGTTAACTAAAATATAGCCCTTTATAAACTATTGTTGTTTTAATGTAAATATATCAATAGGAAACTTATGTGCAAAGTTTTGTGTTTCTGGATCAAAGATATTTCTCAAAAACAGTGATTGAAAGTTGAGTAAATTCTTAAGTCTGGGAATGCTTTGTGAACTTTAGGCCAGGTTGATAATTGTAAACAATGAAATGAAATGGGGTTTAACGTCCTACTGTTCTGCTCCTAAATGAAGACGGGCATACGCCACACAGTGTGCTATGAGAGAAATTTTGCCCGGGCAGCGGCGCTACGGCCTACTCTTATACCGAATTCCAACTGCCAAGGAATCTTTTACGTGCACGCCAATATGTACACGGGACCTCGGTTTTTCGTCCCATCCGAACGACTAGACAGCTGTCCTTGTCAGACCCCCCGTCCTGGATAATAATTGTAAACAAAATATACCGAGACGCAATGAAATAGCACCTCTGAGATGACGTGGCATAACTTTCGCCTTCCACGGTTGCACAAAACCTAGCTTTTAAAAAGCTACATTATATACCCCACGTGTGTACCAGAAAAATCAACATACTGATTCTGTTGGGTTTAATTTTTTTGATTGAGAATTGTTCGGGGTGCGTTTACGCAATCTTCAAAACATTCTCACGTGTTATCATCGTAATATGATGTTATTACATTCAGAATTCCAAGATTAAAGCAAATCTTTAAAACAAAATTGAGTTGAAAAGTACTAAGTAGGACGTTAAACCTTGATTCATTTCAAACTAGATTTACATTCATCCATTTATAAAAGTGATGTATTATTTTTATTGCATCTCAGTATAAAATATTAACAATGATAACAAAATGTATACAAATTTTATACCGGTGCACTACTTGTAATGTGTGAGCTTTATAAATGTATTAAATTATTCTTAAATATACATTATGTAAGATTTTTGATAAAGAGCTAGCTAGCCATTCTTGCTATAATAGTTTGCAAATAGATAATGTAAAATTAATAATTTGAAAATTTCATTCAAATTACTCTATTGCGAGCGAAGATATTAGCCTTTGAAGGTTTGTGCAATAATTTCAACCATCGTACTCACTCCTCCATTTTTAGCTTAAATCAAAATATGGCTGAACTGTTCTAATCTATTTAATATCGGAGAAATCTGAATCCATCGAGAGTCGATTAGGGTCTGGATAAGTTAATTAATGTCTAATTAATAATTTAGAAAACATTTCAGGCCTAAAGAAAATCTGCAATAGGCAGATTTAGCTCTTGCATAATGTATGTTTAATCATTATTATCATAAGCTTATGGATTATTTAAGTTTTATTTAACAAGCATCACTGTCATGTGAATAAAATATCTTTGAACAGTCTTGGATCATTGCAACCACATATTGTTGTTCTTGTTTTTTAAATTAGTTATCTTGAATAGTAATTTAACTATTTGTTCCAAATGATGATAAACTTATAGTAGAAAATGCACAGGCAGATACATTTACTGATGAACAGTTTTGATGTATAATATCCCATTAATTTTAACTGGATTAGTTTGAACCTTAAAAAGAAAATAAATAACAATGGAAAAAACCCCAAACAAAACCAATAGCTATGAATTAAAATTACCAGTGTAAATCTGTACACAACCAAAGACAGGGTTGGAGGTTATAATTTTCCTCACAATTTTATCTAATTAGGAGCTTGATACCAAATTAATACAGTTCTTTAAAGCAAATTTTATACAAAATAAAAGAAACTGTTTCAAAGCAATTTGATCGTTTGAGAAGAAAAAAATATATAGACATATATAGACTATAATATCATAATGAGTTTTAAAACTTGTCCATTTGCTACGAACACTATGTGACTATGTATGTATGTGGTATATGTAGAAAACTTACGGATGCTACTGAACGACAGGTAGAGATGTCTCAAACAAATCTTTAGCAAAGAAAAGCTGTAAAGAATAAACCTTTTTTTTTTATTCAAGATGTCTAAATGGGACTGGAGAGCAGGCTTAGCCTATGTAAAACCCCTTACTATAAACAAGATAAGGGCACTGGGAAACCAGCCAAAACTAGCACGGACATGCCAAAGGCTAACAACACTATATACAAAACAATAAATAAAAATAATAACAAGTCCTAAATGAAATGTGAATGGCATCATAATTTATTAATAATAAATAAATAATATGTATAATGTAGTCGAAAATGATACAGACACAAACGTGTGTTAGGAAAATTTAATGTCCAAAAATGAATGGTTTATACTCCCGATGGTATATTATATAACTAATTTAAATAAAATTAATTAAAATTATGAAATAACTTACATCTATTACACCGTCAAGTTCTTGAAATTCCAGGATGTCGTACGCTTCTACCATGTTGACATACGACCGGAAGTTACTTGTGCCTTATTGACATCGCGCATGCGATGTACAACATAATTATGTCATCGCCGTTATACGTCACCGAGAGGGCGTTCCCGTTAGTATTGTAGTTCTATGATTAATCCAATTCCAATTTCAGTTACGCTACCAGTAGTGTTTGGAGCTGAGTGAACCGAGTGACACACTGAGGGTTTCCTCGTAGTCTGCTTCTATTCATAAGGGGATTCCGATGACGTCATTTGCCGACCAATCACTAGCAATCATGAGTTATAACCTTGACCGCGCCAAAGTATCATGATCGCTGCTTTTTTTGATAACGCTTGCTTTATTAAATGGTTAACGACAATGTGGATACAAGGTAGCCTGTCTCGTGATTTGACTATCAGTCGGAATCGACGAGCGAAGGACTGGATTCTCACTGACCCTATCAGAACATTTACATTCCCCAAGAAAAATAAACTCATCATATTGAAAGTCAAATGAAGCTTAGAACCTTTATATTTCAGATTTTTCTCAAATTGTTATGAACATCCCCAAAACACTTATTTGATCATGACGCTTTACTGAAATGTGTTTTCGCTATCTTGACATTGCATAGTGTCATTTGATGGATGATTGGAGAAATTTGAAATTTAAAAGAATACCGAATACCTCTTTAGGCGATAATATAGATATATAATCTTCATATATTAATCTAGCTTTCTCTTCTACTTGTTCTGGAGTCGCCTCCTTCTTTAGCTCCTCGCATGCTAGCCAGAACAGCATATTTTCTTCACTATATTCTGAACGTAAAAACTCCCTGAAAACTTTTCTTCCGCCTGAAAATAAGGATGGTAATTGCATTGTCCATTTAAAGAGAAATGTTTACTAAAAGGACATGTTATAAATTATTTGAGTCCCCATTACGTTAGCTCGCAGTCGATGATCAGCCTATAAATTGAAACAAGCTTAGTCGCACGCACTTCCATATTGAATTTTCATTTTTATATTAATTTATAGGAAGAAATTAAGATGAATACAATGTAGGCTCAAGTGTAGGCGTTAACTTCGGCCATATACAGTTATTATGAAGATTGCTTTAAGTTTAGTTGATATCTGTTCGATAGAAGTGAATTTATTGTCTTTTAAAGGGTCAAATTGATCTACATTTTTCAATACGATTCTTGTAATATAAGTTTCGAATTTTTTCGCAGTTGTACTCAAATTTTAAAGCTTATGTTGGAAGAAGTAAAAAAAAAAAAAATAATAAAAAAAAATGTCCGAATTTTGAAAAAAATAAAAAAAATGTGGTTTATTTGCTATTTCCCCTTCCAATGTTAACAGGTCAAAACAACTAAAGTTATCTCGAAAACTACGCCCTCTGTAACTTAGGCCCGTATTTTCGAACAGTGTCTGAAATAATCTGCGATTAAGTCTAATCAGTAACTTGCTAATTTTTGACTTTATTTTTGGTAATCAACGATTAAAATTTATGTTTAAACTTTGATTATAATTCAACATTTAATCAATGATTAAATATAATTAGTGAATAAAAAGGCTTTCATCATTGATAAAGGGGCCCAATTACAGGAAGTAAATTAGAAACGGGCATGTTTTAGAACAGTTTTACCCATCCTAGTGTCCGTGAAATTATTTTGGGGGTCCGAAAAGTCAAAGGGATTCATATGGGTGGGCAGGAAAGAAATAAAATGTATCAAAAAGAAAGTCAAGTTCGGATATTTTTAGTATTGGAGATGAAATGAAATGGGGGTTTAACGTCCTACTGTTCTGCTCCAACTGGGCTAAGGGAGACGGACATACGCCATACAGTATGCTATGAGGGCAATTTTGTCCGGACAGTGGCTTAGTCCGGTGGCCGAAAGGGGGGAATCGCCACCCGAGCTGTGAATTTATGAGACCAAGTTTTTCTAGACCAGATTTTTGCGTAGATTCCGAATCTGGGTGGTGATCAGGCGTTTGAGGGGACGTTTTCGAGATATAGGGGGTCAAATGTCTACAATAGTGGGGGGGGGGGGGGGTGATGTCATTATGTTGACATATAAATTAATAAAACATAAATTTCTAAGACTGCCCATCTATAAATAAGTGTTTATGATGCCCCTGGACAATTGTTTTGATTTGCGGGTAGGTGGGGTGGGGATAGCAGGTGTGTGTGTGTGGGGGGTGGGGGGCATTATGTTATTATGTTGACATAATATATTAATAAAACATAAATTTCTAGGACTGGCCATCTTTAAATAAGTGTTTATGATGCCCCTGGACAGCTGTTTTGATTTGTGGGGAGGTGGGGTGGGGTTAGCAGGTGTGCGTTTATTGAAAGGGGGGTGGGGGTACAATTGGCGTTCACGTTGATGATTTTCTTAGAGCTTGGTAAAAACATTACTTTTTAATTCCACTGCACATCTGTAAATATGTGTATACGATTACCATTGTATGGGGGATGGTAAGTTTTGGGGGGACAGAAACCACTTGGTTCAAGATTGACCTGAAAAGTGTTTTCTCGAGTTTTCGTTCAGTGCCAATATCGTCATTCAAAATATTAAATTATAATGGTACTTTTCCAGAGATCTTGAAATGTCCATAAAAAACACATGTTTAGATATTAGTTTATTCTTATAATATGTGCGGGATAGATATCTTCTTGATGGCTGATCAACAACCTGCGTATATCCTTTGGATATGCTTCAGATACCCATTCACATTGTAAATCTTCATTCCAGCCTTGTATCGTAAAGACATCTTGTTCGATCATTAATTTTGCAGCCTGTCTCCATATTGCTGCATTATAATTATTGCGTTTAATATACAGCAAAAGACTGCTCGGGCAAGATGGTAATAAAGAAAGAAAGTTTTGATATTTTTATCAAAATTAAAATTTCTCCAGAAGATCTTTCTTCTAGTGTCATCTACTGGTGTAAGTAGGTTTTCGCCGTACAAGGTACATGTACAAACATTTTTTTCTAAAAGAGCAATTACGTCATCAGAAGCATCATTTGTCTATCCCAGTTCTTTAAAAATTCTTAGAAAGTTGGGATTATCTTGAAAAAGAAAGACAGATAGTCATTACCACTGAAAGCATGTACCGTAGGCCGAGATATTCTCGACACTTTCAATACTAATCTTGATTGGATCAAAAAATATCAAGATTAGTATTGAAAGTGTCGAGAATATCCTAAAACTGACAACCAACCACGAGGACACCAAAATATCTTACCTACTCCTCTTCGCATTGTAAATTAATGGAGGTGCTGAAACAAATTGTATTTTGCGTTCTGACTCGGGCGAAATAGACTTCCCAATCATTCTCTTCGCAAAGGATGATCCAAATATACAAATTTTGATCGATAATGAGACAGGCAAAGGTAGAACATATCGCGAAAGACGACTTACATCAGTAGATGACGCTAGAAAAAAGATTTTCATGGTGAAAAAATAACAGACCTTTCTTTATTACCACCTTGCCGTATACGTGGTCTTTGCTGCATGGCTGGAATGAAGATTTACAATGTGAACTGGTTTCTGAAGCATATCCAAAGGCCAGCAACCAAGAAAATTTTTATCTCACTCATATGAACTTTTGATTTTGAATCCTCTGATGAAGACTAAACACATCTCTTGAAAAGTACCATTATAATTTAATATTTTGAACGAAAACGCTAACGTGATACCACTTTAAGCTCAATTATGAACGAAATGATATCTGTCCACGAAAATACATGTTCCCACCCGCCATCCCCGCACCGCCCCCCCCCCGCCCCCACGGGCACTCACCCCGGCGTCCACCCCCCATACAATAGGAATCTTATACACATATTTAGATATGTTTCATCAAGCTTTTAGAAAATCACCATTTAAATCAAAGTGAACTCATTTCCCCGCCAATTTTATCCCCACCCCACCCCTCCACACGCGCACACCTGCTGCCCCACCCAACATCCCCGCACCGCCCCACCCGCCCCCACGGGCACTCACCCCGGCGTCCACCCCCATACAATAGGAATCTTATACACATATTTAGATATGTTTCATCAAGCTTTTAGAAAATCACCATTTAAATCAAAGTGAACTCATTTCCCCGCCAATTTTATCCCCACCCCACCCCTCCACACGCGCACACCTGCTGCCCCACCCCACCTCCCCATAAATCAAAACAGTTGTCCAGGGGCATCATAAACACTTATTTATAGATGGGCAGTCCTAGAAATTTATGTTTTATTAATATATTATGTCAACATAACGACATCCTCCCACCACTATTGTAGACATTTGACCCCCTATATCTCGAAAACGCCCCATCAAACGCCTGATCACCACCTAGATTCAGAATCTACGCACCGGTCTAGCTTTACGGCTCACAGTTATACCAAATTCTAAATGCCAAGGGTTATTTTACGTGCGCTCAATGTGTACACGGTATTTCGTTTTGTCATCCAATCCAAACGACTCTACGTTGTCCCTTGCAAGGACCCACGTCCTCCACCTCCGTGGCTCCCTTTTAGTAATCGAAAAATACATTTCTGTTGCTAATATCAAAGTTACATTTGTTCTCCTGACCAATAGAAGCACAGGAACAGATTAATTTTATGACCCCTCTTTTCTATTAAAATCCGAAAATAGCACTATTTGTCTATTTTGCATAAACTTGCTATATCTGTATTCTTTTTTTTTGTATCCGCTTTTAGGGTTCTCGTAATACTACACTTTCCCAAATTGTAGTGGGATTCTGGTTTTCTTCGGATATGGGAGATTTTGAAAGATTACAAAATAATTTTTATTTTTAGAGTTGCCTGACCTATTAAGACACAAGAATTATTAATTTTTGTTTATACAACTGTTGAACTGAGTGCCAAACATAACGATGGACATATTCTCGATCTGGTGATAACTAATCCATGTGACATTAAACTGGATAACCTCTATGTCTCGGAAAAATTAATATCTGATCAAGTTTTAATCTTAAGATCCAGAAACCACAACTAACAAGAAAGACTGCAATATATCGAAGGTTAAAATCACTTGACACTAATAAATTTAAAGCGGAAATAGTCAACTCAGATTGAAGATATACAAGAGAAGGCAACACAATATCACTCTAAGCTTGCTAAAATTTTGGACTCACTTGTAAACGAAAAGGGGGGTTGGATGGCCGAATGGTTAGCACGTGCGAGCTGCGCGCTGTATCATAAGGCCTGTCATTGAGTTAACTGGCGTGGTTTCGAATCCCCGGTTGTACGTGACAAGGAGTAGGGTCGCCTGTCCAACCTCGTGGGTTTTCTCCGGGTCTTCCGGTTTCCTCCCACTGCTAAAGACCCCTACGCGCAAGCGAATTATTGAAATAAAATTAAACCATGTTAGTCCCGAAATGACCTAGTTTGTGTTGAGTGGACGTTAAACCCCATTTCTCTCTCTTTCTCTCTCTCTGTAAACGAAAATATTTACTATTTGTCCCAATATGCAATGGTTTAACGATTGTATTTTAGAAGCCAAAAGGAACCGTAATAAGGCTGAACATCTGTGGCGGAAAACATAATTATCTACATGTCCATAAACAGATTTATAAATCTTTAAAAAAAAACATGTGAATAAATTAATTGAAGACGCTAAAATTAAATTTTACTCTGATAGAAAATGCCGAAAACAGACAAAAAGACCTGTATAATGCTGAGCGGACTATTCTCCCGGACAATGATAATGACACTGAACTCGCGAATTTATTCTCTGATTTCTTTCAAATAAAAAATAAAGAAAATACGAACTGAACTTGATGATTTAAATAAAACTATTGACTTTAACGTTCATGATTTTAATAAGTTAGAAACTTCTGTTTATTTAGAATTTTTTAAAACTTGGTTAGTGAATCATTTGTTTTAAAGCCAATTAAATCGTCTGCTCCTAAATCTTATTCATTAGATCCTGTTCCGACTTCTGTGCATAAGGACTGTCTAGACGAAGTTATTCCAGTTTTTACAAATATTATTAATTCTTGAATATCATCCTCTACTATTCCCAACGTTTGCAAACAAGCTTATGTCACCTCTTTAATTAAAAAGTCTATACAGGATCCTAATGTTTTTTTTTAAATTACAGACCTGTCTCTAACATAAGTTTTATTTTTAAAATATTAGAGAAATGTGTTGCTTCTCGGATAAAGGCCCATCTAGATGCTAACTGTTTGTATGAACCATTTCAAAGTGCTTATAAAATATTTCACAGTACCGAAACAGCTTTAACCAGGGGTTCAAGTGATATTTAATGGAAATTGATAATAGAAAATGTATATTTTTAATTTTATTAGATTTATCTCCTACTTTCGCGGCGGTGGATCATTTTATTCTTTTACGTAGACTTCATTTTAAATTCGGTATTTGTGGCTCTGCATTAAATTGTTTAGAAAGCTATCTTGTGGGTAGAAAACAGTGTATTTAAGTTAATTGTAAATCGTCGTCTCAATCTGTTTTGTCATTTGGGGTTCCTCAAGGTTCCGTTCTTGGTCCGATTTTATTTACCCTTTATACGTCACCAGTAGGTGATATTGTCAGAAAATATGGGCTCAGCTTTCATTTGTATGCCGATGATACTCAATTATATATTTCATTTACGCCATCTTCTTTCAATTTACCAAGATTGCAACTTGAGAACTCTATTAGTGAAATTAGGAAATGGATGTCAAAGAACTTACTAAAATTGAATGATGTTAAAACCGAATATTTGTTATTAGGCTAAAGGCACCAATTAAGTAAATTTGCACATGATACCCCCCTGTTGTAATTGGTAATTGTGCTATATTTCTATATTTTGCTGCTCGTAATATTCGCGCAATCTTTGATAGTTTGATGCTTATGGGAGCTCAAGTAAATAATATTTGTAAATTGTGCTATTTTAATATCAGAAATAGAGGTAAAATACGTAAATTTGTATCTGTAGAGGCTACTAAGTCACTTGTTAATTCTCTGTTCACTTCTTGAATAGATAACTTTCATTCACTTTAAAGCTTAAAGATAAATTAGAACAAGTACAGAATACTGCAGCTAGACTTGTTACTTTAACTAAGAAATGCGACCACATAACTCCTGTTTTATATAATTTACACTGGTTACCTGTTAAATATCGAATTGATTTTAAGATTTTATTATTTACTTTTAAATGTTTAAAAAATTTAGCTCCTGTTTACCTCTCAGATCTTTTAGAACTTTATACACCTGACCGAACATTACGTACATCAGATAAACTACTTTTAAAGCCCAAAACTGTTCAACTAGTCTCTTATGGTCAGCGCTCTTTTAGTTATCAAGGGCCTGTTTTATGGAATAATCTACCATTTAGTTTAAGATGTTGTACATCTCTATATTCTTTTGAAAAAAACCCAACTCAAAACGGCAATACCATATACCGGAAAAAACCGAAAAAAACACCAAAAAACCCCCAGAAAACACCGGAAAACTACCGGAAAACACCATTTTATACTGAATGCCGGAAAACACCGGAAAAACACTAAATAGCGGGAAACACACTAAATACCGGAAAATACCCTAAATAGGTAACCCGGAGACTGGCACCCTAAATAAGTAACCCGGAGCCTGGTCCTCTGTGTGCCTGGGTTAGGGTTAGGGTTAGTTTTCGGTTTATAGTATAGCCCTTCTCCGGGTTAACTATTTAGGTGTTTTCCGGTATTTAGTTTGTTTTCCGATATTTAGTGTTTTTCCGGCGTTTTCCGATATTCAGTATAACATCGTGTTTTCCGGTGTTTTTCTATGTTTTCCGGTATATAATATAGCCCACTATATTCATTTTATTAATTAGTGAGTGAGTTGAAATCTGATTAAAATCAATTAAAGTGAACTATAACAATAATGACTGGTCCCTGCCTCATTAACGCTTTTAATCCGTTTTTAACCCATCAAAGAGTGCCGCAGTCGACTTTCTAAATTCTGGTGAGTCGGCGATATGGGAAGACCCCGTGCAGTGCATATATATAAATCTGTATAATAAATAATTAAAAATATGAAATCTGTAAGTTCTTTACTTAAAGTTGCATGTGGTACTCCACACTCATCAAAAGAAAAATACAAATGAAGTTTGATTACACGAGGCATGGTAACAACGGTTGAAATCTGATACTATTTTATATCATGCATTATTCTTATAAATGTTTAAATTATTATGTAATGTGTTTGCGCTGGTTCTACTTTCTTTTTCAGGTAACGTTTATCTGCGGCCAGTCATCAACAACATGAAAAACTGTATATGATTTTAAACGTAAAAGTGCTGAACTGTTTTAAGGGAGTGGAAATGTTTAACCTTATGGAAGTCACGGACAGATGTTAATTGGAAATAATCGTACAGACAGATTTTGATTTGTAAATAATCCACAAACATCGTGTTTCCCTCAATTGTCAACAATGGAGCCACGACGTTTTCTGACCTTGAATAGGCAAACCCTCTTTAACCAATTCTTTATCAGACAATCACAGCTCAACACAGCCAATGCACATCTTTCAATTCTTAAACAAAATCCATCTTCACTATGCAATATTAAGGACATGTTTCTGTCTATTGATGTTTCTAAAACTATAGGACCAGATAAAATTAATGGAAATCTTTTAGTCTATAAATTTTTGAAATGTCTGTACCAATTTGTAATTTATTGTCCCCCGCCTTTCGAATTGAGCTAGAATGTTCAAACGTTGTGTAGGTGTTTATTGGGTCAATGCGTTGATGGAGTTCGAAGATGAGCATTTTTTGCTTAGGGTAAGTAGAGATAAGTAATTTGATTGGTTGATGATTTGGGACACGATAACTTCAGTTCTAATTAAGTGAGAGTGATGAAACTTGGTGTAAAGTTTCGTTACATCAATACCTTGACTAAGTTCGATAATGAGCATTTTCTGCTCAGGGTAAGCAGAGCGATAAGCAATTTGATTGGCCGAGACTTTGGAACACAATAACTTTCCTTCTAATTTAGGTAGAATGTCAAACTTGGTGTAGGTGTTTATTTGGTGAATGCTCGGGAGTTCGATGATGACACATCGTCTGATTACGGTAATCAGAAATACGCAATCTGATTGGTTTATGCTTTGGGGCACGATAACTTTGGTTATAATGAAGCGAGAGCGATGATAGTTTCATTATATCATTACCTTGACTAAGTTCGATGGTGAGAATTTTCTGCTTAGGCTAAGGAGCGATAAGCAATTTGATTGGTCAAGACTTTGGAACATAACTCTGCTTTTTAATAATTGAGGTAGAATGTTTAAATTTGATGTAGATGTTCATTAGGTGAATGTCTTGCCTGAGTTCAATGATTAACATTTCTAGCTGAAGCTAACCAGAGTTAATCAATTTCATTGGTCAATGATTTGGGACAAGATAATCTTGATTCTATCTGATAGAGAGTGATGAAACTTAGTGTATTGTTTGATTGCTCGATACTTTTGAAAAAAATAAATGTGCGATTAATGAATATGTTTCATCTATTTATTTTGGGATTTCGGCCGGGGGGACCCAGCCGAGTGTGGTAATTATAGACCTGTTTCACTTCTGAGTATAGTTGCAAAACTTTTGAAAAATGTGTATATAAGCATGTTTTTAACTTATTTCGGGCACATTCCGTTATAACTAATCTTCACAGGGATTTTTTTGCACTGCGAAACAACAACTTATAAACTAATTGATCTTACACACTTCTTTTGTCAAGTTATTGATGAAGGCCAGTACAAGAGGGCATTGTTCAGTGATATTAGCAAGCCTTTTGACAAGGTCTGGCACGAATGACTCTGTTATAAGCTTGGGGCGGTGGGGATAAGGATAAGGGGATGTCTACGTGACGAGTTCAGAAGTTATTTAGTTTAAACAATATTTTATTCAATAAACTGAAATGGATTGAACAACAGGCAAAGGCCTATATAAGTTCTCTCCAAACATATAAAATAGTTTAATCTTATGTTTACAGTTAACAATGGTGGACATATGTATATGTAGAAATTGAATGTTTACGTGCATCGGCATGTAGAGGACAGGTTAAAAGATAATGATTGGCATCATCAAAATTATGACTGCAAGCGCAAATAGAGCTGTCTGAGGTGTTCTTTAGGAACTTGTGACCGATGCACGTAAACATTCAATTTCTGTCTTACCTCAAAACTTAATTTTAATACAAACATTATCAAATAGAACAGACGATATTCTAATTTCTAGTATGATCTTTCAACAAGTCTATAAGTTTCTAGATATCTCCGGAAGGTTCAATTAAAACTAAGATTCTGAAGTTAAAAATATGAATATGGCAAACCCGAAATTGTTAATATGCACATAGACTTAATATTGTTATATTATTATTATTCAGATTAATTTTATTATAATTTGGTTTTACAGCCTTTTTGTATAAAGTTTCTGTTATATAGAAGAGACGTAATATAGGCCTAGCCTAATAGCTTAGCCTGTTCCTCAGTCCTTTTCTGCGAAAAAAGTATTGTTTATAAAATAAAAAGATAGGCTGCCAGGCAACGAAACATACGCCCACAGCAGCTAAATCGTCCGGGCAGTCAACAAGAGTTGGCGCATATTTTTACTTTTTTCGGTAATGAAACATTTATAATACAGAGTATCAGAAAATGATTAGAATTTGTTTGGTTTTTATAAAGTTCTGTCCCATGCTAACGTTTAGTATACGAAACATTTAATATCATGGATTTAGCTGTTCAGTTATTAAAATTCATTGAAAATCAATGTATTTGTTCGTTTCAAGACCTTTAACTCTTGTGTATCAATCTGAAGTCAATCAGATGATAACTTTAGCCTCCAGAGTGTCAAAAGATTTTTGAAAGTGATCATGGGTCATAACATTGGCAGTAGATATCGGAAATCGTTGAAAATCAATAGGGTTCTTCTTCTCATGACCTTAAACACTGCGTATAAATTTAAGGTTAATCGGATAGTAGCGTTAGCCTCTAGAGCGTCCACTCTGGCAGTAATTATCGGAAATCGCTGAAAATAAATAAGCTTCTTCGTCTCATGACCTTAAACCCTGTGTATAAATTTAAAGTCATTCGAATATTAACTTTAGCCTCTAGAGCGTCCACAAGATTTTTCAAAGTGATCAAGGGCCATAACTCTTACAGTAATTATCGGAAATCGCTGAAAATCAATATGATTCTTCGTCTCATGACCTTAAACACTATGTATCAATATAAATTTAATCGGATGTTAACTTTCGCCTCTAGAGCGTCCACAAGACTTTTTGAAGTGATCAAGGGCCATAATTCTGGCAGTAATTATCGGAAATCGCTGAAAAGCAATAGGCTTCTTCGTCTGATGACCTTAAAGACTGTATAAATTTAAAGTCAATCGAATATTTACTTTAGCCTCTAGAGCGTCCACAAGATTTTTCAAAGTGATCAAGGGCCATAACTCTGACAGTAATTATCGGAAATCGCTGAAAATCAATATGATTCTTCGTCTCATGACCTTAAACACCATGTATCAATATAAAGTTA
Organism: Patella vulgata; assembly: GCF_932274485.2. Classification (NCBI taxonomy): domain Eukaryota; kingdom Metazoa; phylum Mollusca; class Gastropoda; family Patellidae; genus Patella; species Patella vulgata. Next base: position 34,858,820 of record NC_065882.2, read on the forward strand.
ATCGGATATTAACTTTCGCCTCTAGAGCGTCTAGAAGACTTTTTGAAGTGATCAAGGGCCATAACTCTGGCAGTAATTATCGGAAATCGCTGAAAAGCAATAGGATTGTTCGACTGATGACCTTAAAGACTGTATAAAATGAAGGAAATCGAATATTAACTTTAGCCTCTAGAGCGTCCACAAGCAATTGTGGCCGCCAGACCGACGGACGGACGGACGGGGGCGACGACAATATACGACCATATTTCAATGTGGGCGTATAAAAAGAGTTCTGTGCAACTTTTAAAATGTCAAATTTTTCCCGGTTGAATACTTATCCTTACAACTTACAACGAAGATATTAATTCTTGATTGTTTAAGATTATTGACTAAATCATTAACACCTGATAGAAAGTGATACTTGGTCGTTATGACATAGCCAGTTTTTGGTCAATTTATTCAGTAACATCTAACGAGAAATTTTGCCCGGTTGACACGTGTCTCTTTATAATTCTTCCTTTTTTTCACGTTTTAAACGGCTTGAACAAGTTTCAACTATCTCCCTTTATCTTTTAAATTATTTTTTCGCCCGGGTGAACTGTGTCTCGTTATAACATAGCCAGTTTTTGACGGATTTTAATAAATCATTTTTTGTTTTAAGATTTTTGATATAATCCTTGACACGTGACGACGAACGTGAAACCTTTCATATCTGCCTGGCAGATCTAGTTAAATTTTTATATATTTTTTTATGAAATATGAAAGCTTATTGTTTTTGTTAAGATTACTATTATTGTTTTATTTTTGTGTGTGTTTTTCCTGCCAAGCTTATATCTCAGAATCAAACCATAGGATCTTTCTGAAACTTTGACCTACCCAACCCAAGAGTGGGTGACAGCTCTGGAATAAATATATTTTCAAAAGTTTTACGAATCCGAAATCACCATATTTCAAGAAGGAAAATATTGACCTACATAGCTGTAACTTTGTGACTTTTTGACCTATTTTACTAATTCTTTTTCTTTGAGTAAGTCGAAAAAATTCCTTTTCGCCCGTAATCTCCGATTTTCGAATTTCAATAATTGGTCGCTGTTACTAATCCTTTTTTTCTTTGAGTACTTTGAAACATTTTGATTCAAATCTGCTATTTCCGATTATCGAATTTCGACAATTACGTCAATGACATCAGATCCCGGAAGTAAAAGCCAACTTGGCGAATTCTTTAAGATTGGCACGTTTGTCCATGAAATTTGGAATGTAACTAGACATGTTTGATTCAACTTCATCGATGTCATTAGACATTTCCTGGTTAGTATATTTCTGGTTAGCCTGCTTCCAAAAATGGGTGGTGGCGTTGTTGTGAATATTTGATTAGTTTAATATATTTTATAGTTCAGTGTTAGTTGTTATTGTCCTCAGTTTCAGGATTGTCCCTTTAATGAGGTGTCACTAATTTGTGCGCGGGTTTTGAAAGCGAATGACTATTACGCTGGTTTTGCCGCCATCTTTTCTGCTAAGTCGCCCATCCAATTTCTCTTGATGACTATGTTGATATCCATAGTTCAGAGATAACACCCTTCAGGTACATACAACTATATTGTTATATTAATATTCAGTGAATCATATTATAGTATAAATTATGTATTTTGTCAATTATCTGTCACTTATTTGTTATGGAAAGTGAGTGAGCTGACGAGGTATTATTCACTGTTTAAGATTCACCATTAATTCATACAAATCAACGTTTAAATGTTATGCTATGTATCAGCTTTGTGATATTAGTGTTAGTTCATATACTATGTATTCTTGTCGATTTTGATAGCCTAATGAGCAAGTTAGTTATTAATATGTAGATAAAACCTAAAATCAGCGCTGAATATTTATCAGGAGTCATTAGTTGAACAAGAGTTATCTCCCTTCAATCATCATTGAGATTATTTTTCTGTTTCATTTGGCTTATGATTGTTAATTTTATTCTTTCAAAATGCTAATTATACCAAGTTTGTAATTAGTTCCTCGGATCCATATGTGAATACATATGTAAGATATATTTTAGTCTACAGTTCCTATTTGATATCAACATAAAGAGTTAGAACTATTATTTTGTGTTGTTTTCAAGAGTAAACAGATGTAACATGTATTACTGAAATTTATCGCCTGAACTTTTTCCCCCGTGAATAAATTCGAATCATTTCTTCAACAAGGAGACACGTCTTTGGAACTGTTTTATCTGAAGGAATCCTGAGGACATTTTTCTTCTAAAGACCTCCTGTGAAAGAGAGTTTTAATTTGATGAGAATTTAAAGAGATCAACATGTCGAATCTAGAAGAGGCTGTAGCAGAAATGCATCATCAAACTTCTGATGAAACACCAGGAGTTGAAAGATACCAGAAATATAAGAAAAATATTAAAAGGTAGAATCACGAGAGCCATCAATAGAGTGAGAGAAAATATTCGAATTAAAGATAAAAATAACCGAAGATTTACAAATGAACTTAGTGAAATAAAGAGAGACACTGACACTGTAAGAGATATCAATAATAGTCTTTATAATTTGGTTCCTGCATCAGAAATAGTAAGGCTGGATAAGTGGGATGATGACTTCATTTCCAATATATTTAGTATTAAGGAAGAGTTGGAAGATTATATTAAATTGTTAGAGAATAATTGAAGTTTAACAGATAAATCTTCAAATAATGAGTCAAACACTTCAACCCCATATACTAATGTTAATCCGCCTGAGCAAGAGGAAATCGTCATATCACAAGCTTCTCTAGAGTCACCACCTCAAGTACAGAATGAGATAACTCCGTCATCCTCTTATGTTCCTGTAAGTAATTTATCAACCACTTCAACATCAGATAATCATCCTGATATACGTCAACGACCCCCATCATCAGATGTATTTGTGAACAATCAGCCACCCCAAGAACACTTGCGTAGTAATGAAATGTCACAATCTGTAGATTCTTGGATAGATGAATTAAAAGAATTCACCGAGACTAACCTATCATGTGAAATGAAAGACTTGCCAGTCGCCTAAGCATTGTTGAAACTTAAAGCCAGTCGTGACATTCCATCTGTTCAAATTCCTAAATTCAATGGTGATCCCTTAACTTATGTTGAGTTTATTGAAAAATTCAGAATACACATTCACAACAAACCTCATCTACACGATGGTATGCGAATGATACAATTGAAAATGCATCTTGAGGGTGAAGCAAGTCGAGTTATAGCTGGTATGGGGAATCAAGGTATCATGTATGTCACCAGTGGCGGATTAAGCTCCTCCAAGGGCTGAGGCGGCAGTTGCTGGAGGACCTATTTAGTTTTTAAATAGGGCCTATTTAAAATGGCGTGGGCCTAATTAATTTCGGGTCAGGGCCTATTTTGATTCCCGTTGGGCCTAAACCCACCCCCTAACATTCATTGTCTATGCGTTTTTAATCGTATCAGACAAGTCTAAACAATTTTTTTTTACAAAATCTTTGGGCCTGAGGCTGCAGCCTCATCAGCCTCACTGATAATCCGCTACTGTATGTCACAGCTTTAAAGACGTTGAAGGAAGAATTTGGCCTACAAAGTGTTATAGCCAGAACATATATCAACAAACTAACGCGAGGCGCTAAACTGATGGACATTATTGGTTGCATAGCAACACTTAAACAGATCGAATTTTCTGCCCATTTCCCAACCCTTATATTTTTGGGAATGGATAAATCGATATTTCTGAAAGTCCTGGAACATAAAGCTATATAGTCAGACCGCTGGATAAAGCTGTTTCGACAAGGATCCTTAAACCGGAAGTGGTCGAAAAAATGTCTGTTATTTTGATGAAAACGCTAAAAATAGGTGCTTTTGGGAAAAACATGATTTCTCCACCCGATATCAACGGATTAAAGAAATTAAGCTATCGCTGGGTGGCCCGGGGATTTGACTGTCATATGATACTCATTTCACACGAATCCTATGAGAGGGCAGCAAAATATGACATGCTGAAAATCAAGTATTTTCTGATTTGGAGCCTTTTTGGAGGCCTGTATCTCGAAAACTGCTCAAAGGATTTTTCTTAAACTTTCCCTATCGAGAGTCCCTCCGGTAGTCTTGTGCATGAATGCGTCCAATAAGACATTGAAATGTCTGGAATATGTAAAATAACGTACTGAAAATCGAAAAAAGTTGAAAACTCGTGAAATTTTGGAAAATGCTCTATTACTTTATTATTTAAACCAATTTTTACAAAAAAGTTACACATTCAGATAGCTGACCTAATTACGATTCTAACGATGTATAATATGTATTGAAATATTTAAATTTAATTTTCGATATATTGACATTTTTGCATTTTTGGCACTATTGAACATATGATTTCCAAGGGGCATTTTATCTGATCAGACATATATCATTACACAACCCTGTGGCTATTTGATAAGCCAATGCGGTTATTAAAACTATCCCGACAATAAGCTCCATACCGGAAGTATTCAAAAAATGAAGAAAAAGGTTAAAAAAAAATAGCGCTCTTGCGAAAAACTTGATTTCTCCATCAGATGTTAGCGGACCCAAAGAACTAAAGTATCGCTGGATAGCCCCATTAACGGACTATCATATGACATCTGAATGATACGATTTAGATGGCTAGAAAATAAATTATGCTACGCCGAAATTTTGCTGGTTAGGCAATATATAATGGGACGCTGAAAATCTAGTATTTTCATTTTTGGGGGCTATTCAGATGCTTTCGTCCCGAAAACTTCTCTTATTTCCTTTCTTAACCTTCTGTTACTTAGAGTCCTAACGGTGGTCTAGGGTGTGAATCCAAATTTAAAAGCCCCAATATAGTATGAATGAATCGTTTCTTCCATATCTCGGTCTTGTCCACAGTCTGCTATGAATATCAGTGAATTGAAATTTTGGTGGTCAACCCGTATACAAATTCAGTACTCTAATGATCCCATGATGTCATACTAGCTGTGCTGTAAAGGGAAGTTTTCGAACAAATTTAGGGAATGGGCTACTGCATGTAGAACACCAGTGATTGAAGAAATTAATCGTGGTCTGCCTGAAAATATATTGGATAATTAACCACCTAAAAAAAACTGCTGGTTAGGCATGGGTAAGGGAACTTTTCGTGAAATACTGACAACAGTCTAAAACATCTTCTGTACGTTGAAGATTAGAGGGTTGTGGGTGTCGGAGACTACGCGACTTACAGACCCTTGTTTTTTCACGTGTGTAATAGCTGCCGAAGTGCTGCTTTCTGGGGGTTGTAGCTTATTCCAACACTAACGACGAAAACGCAGACAAATCGTTAAAATTGTACTTTTAATCAACGAGTGTCCAAAACTGGCTAACGTTCACAATAACAGATAGGTATCGCTAGGGCAAGCCGGTCACCAGATAAAGTTACAGTAGAATATAGAACATATATACAAGCTTAGGATTAAAATAATTATATAATAATATTTGATCAGAGATATTAAATTGTACATAGGAAACAGATGTTTAAATACTTTTAGTGAAATATTTTTTCTTTTTGTCTCGTCTCAAGCCATTTGGTTTGTAATTATTATTGAAATTCCTACGGTGGATTTCGTCAATATTTTCTTCTGGTTCCCAAGTTTTAGATGTATCATCCCATAGTATTTGGTACTGAACTTTTTCCCTATACTTTCGTTTTCTTAGAATTCTAATAAAGTTATATGCCCTGTCTGTATCCACATTTATGCTCTTAGTCCATCGATTTACATGTTGATACATACTGTCTGTATTCGCTGGTCCTCCAATGTCCATTTAACAACTTTGATTCACACTTTCCACAGAACACATTGTTTCCACCGAAACCAAAGGCAATAAGTCGGTCTCCACGGCCAATTCAGCAGTTTTAGGCACCCTGGGCCCATTTGTATCACTTCGTTTAGAAGAAATTAACGATACATGGGGAAAGTCATTTTTCCTAGATAGAAATGCTTGACGACGCCGTTGATCACGCTCTTCCTTTGCTGACGAACGATGCTTCTTCTCCGGATTACGATGAGTAGAATTGCTTCACTTAAAACATATTTCTGTGGTACTGTAATCCTGTCGTAGACTCCAAGTTACTATTAGCGTGTCCATATACCTGATGACGGCCAGTGCTTCTGCTGGTATATAGCGTTCCATGTCCATGCCGTTGTTATTTAACTCGCTGAGAGGGTTCACCGGAAAATATGAGTAACTCAATACTCCACCCGCTTTCTCCACCAATTGCCGAAGTGCTGTTTTCTGGGGTTTGTAGCTTATTCCAACACTAACGACGAAAACTCAGATAATAGTTAACATTGTACTTTTAATAAACGAGTGTCCAAAACTGGCTAACGGTCACAATAACGAGATAGGTATCGCTAGGGCGAGCCGGTCACCAGACTAAAGTTACAGTAGAATATAGAACATATATACAAGCTTAGGATTAAAATAATTATATAATAATATTTGATCAGAGATATTAAATTGTACATACGAAACAGATGTTTAAATACAGAAGATATCGACATAGCAAGAACGCGTGTTAACTATAATTACGTAATATATATATATCGTTACATTAAGTATAAACCCAAACAGTTAAAAGACCAGAAACATTAAAGAGATATCAATTCGGACATTGGTCAATTGCTATTTTGACTAGAATTAAATAGTTATAAAATATTATTATTATTATTATTACAGCATATTTATAGTGCACCCTTTCATATAACATGTCCAGGGGCACTTTACAAAGTGACAATGTAAATCACACATAAACAACAAGATTATGGGCATGTTAACGATTGTATACAGAGTCAGTTAAAAGCCTGATTAAATAAAATTGTGTTTTAAGTTGTTTTTTAAAAGAATATGGAGATGTACAACATCTTAAACTAAATGGTAGATTATTCCATAAAACAGGTGCTTAATAACTAAAAGAGTGCTGACCATAAGAGACTAGTTGAACACTTTTGGGCTTTAAAAGTAGTTTATCTGATGTACGTAATGTTCGGCCAGGTGTATAAAGTTCTAAAAGATCTGAGAGGTAAACAGGAGCTAAATTATTTAAACATTTAAAAGTAAGTAATAAAATCTTAAAATCAATTCGATATTTAACAGGTAACCAGTGTAAATTATATAAAACAGGAGTTATGTGGTCACATTTCTTAGTTAAAGTAACAAGTCTAGCCGCAGTATTCTGTACTTTTTGTAATTTATCTATAAGCTTTAAAGGTAAACCAACTAAAAGTGAATTAAAGTTATCTAATCGAGAAGTGACTAGAGAATTAACAAGTGACTTAGTGGCCTCTACAGTTACACATTTACGTATTTTACCTATATTTCTAATATTAAAATAGCACAATTTACAAATATTATTTACTTGAGCTCCCATAAGCATCAAAGATGGCGCCAATATTACGAGCAGAATAAGATGAAAATATATCATAATTACCAATTACAACAGGGGGGGGGGGGTATCTTGTGCAGATTTACTTTATTGATGCCTTGAGCCTAATAACAAATATTCGGTTTTATCATCATTCAATTTTAGAAAGTTCTTTGACATCCATTTTCTAATTTCACTAATACAGTTCTCAAGTTGCAATTTTGATAAATTGAAAGAAGATGGACAATTAGGTGTAAATGAAATATATAATTGAGTATCATCGGCATACAAATGAAAGCTGAGACCATATTTTCTGACAACATCTCCTAATGGTGACGTATAGAGGGTAAATAAAATCGGACCAAGAACAGAACCTTGGGGAATCCCAGATGACAAAACAGATTCAGACGACGATTTGCAATTAACTAAATTACACTGTTTTCTACCCACAAGATAGCTCTCTAAAAGATTTAATGCAGAGCCACAGATACCGAATTTAAATTGAAGTCTACGTAGAAGAATGGAAGGGTCCACCGTGTCGAAAGCAGCAGATAAATCTAATAAAATTAAAAATGTACATTTTCTATTATCAAATTCCATTAAAATATCATTTGAAACCCGGCTTAAAGCTGTTTCGGTACTGTGAAATTGTTTATAAGCACTTTGAAATGGTTCATACAAACAGTTAGCATCTAGATGGGCCTTTATCTGAGAAGCAATACATTTCTCCAATATTTTAGAAATAAAACTTAAGTTAGAGACTGGCCTGTAATTTTTAAAAACATTAGGATCCAGTGTAGACTTTTTAATTAAAGGGGTAACATAAGCTCGTTTGAAAACGTTGGGGATAGTAGCGGATGATATACAAGAATTAATAATATTGGTAAAAACTGGAATAACTTCGTCTAGACAGTCCTTAAGAACAGAAGTCGGAACAGGATCTAATGAACAAGATTTAGGAGCAGACGATTTAATTAGCTTTAAAACAAAAGATTCACTAACCAAGTTAAAATTTTCTAAATAAACAGAATTTTCTACTTAGTCATCATCAACTGGTACAGAAATAATCCAAATTCTTCCATAAACTTTTGACACAATTTGCTATTGGGCGGGCGGTAAATTGTAATAATCCTAGTTTCCTTGAAAGAAAACTGTAGAGAACAATCCAAAATTTCAAAAGAATCAAAACGGCCATGACGGATTTTCTTACACTTAATAGATGACTTAAATATAAGTGCTACACCTCCTCCACGTGAACCGCGAGGGCAATGTTGTATAGAATATCCATCAGGTACTAAAGCTGCGATTGTCGATGAGTCCGAACAGTCATTATTCAGCCACGGTTCAGTTATTCCACAAATATCAATAGAATTTTCAAAAATATAATCAGATAAAATTGTTGTTTTATTTCTTACGGATCTGGCATTAATCCAAACGAAGTTGTTAAAACTGACGCTTCATTTTCGACCGCCTTTCTAATTTGTATAAGATTGTTGTTTATCTTCTGTTTTGTTCTAAAGTTTTTGATCTGTTTGTGATTTTTGATAGAGTTTGAGGTGAGCTGGATGAGATTGCTATGATTAATGTTAATATTCAGTGGATTAGTGTTTAGAGGTTCATATGGTCTGTTGGTGGTGATAACTTTTAAATGTCTTTGATTTCTCCCAATTACTTCATTGTTGTCGTATATATAATCATTCAAAGCGACTGTTTTATTTTCGACGGGCCATGCATTAAGACACAATTGTGTGTTGTCTGGGCGTTGATCGATTTGTTCAGAAATTATTGGAATAGTAACAAGATTGCCCCTGTTTACTGTTCTGTGTCTTTACTGTATCATTTCTAATAGTAGTAGTTGGATTTAAAACATCAATCTTTTTAACCCACTGCTTTCCACTCCTCACGCCTCTATTATTATTACTATTATTACTATTATTACTAAAACAATGAGATTTGGCTTGAATGTTATTGTTGTAAGAGTTCAGTTGTGATTGATAGTAGGTGAGTTGATTCAGATAGCTCACTAGCCACAACAGATACAAATTATTATGAAACATTTTGATAAAATACTGCATTCAGAGTTACTATTTTAAACAAAAACACACGCAGGACAAATACACAGCTGCCTCCTAGGCGCTTACATAATGTTTTCAATCTAGGCTTCCTAAAATTAGGCCTAAATTTTAATGAAAAGGCGATAAATAAATGTTTCTTCGCAATAGTTACATTTAAACAGCAAACACTACTTCGCATAAAAATGTTCCACATGCACGACAATATAACTGAAATCTGTCGCAAATTTATCAACAAATTATAACTTATCAAAAACTGTTATACATTTATTTGAAAGTAACGGCTTTACCACGCCTGCGCATTAATAAGATATATTTGTATGTCGAAATCCACATTAATCCACAATAATCCACAGGCACGAAAAACACAGAGCACAACAAGGCACAGTCAACCACTATGGCGTTTACAATAAAAGTTGCAGAGATCCAACTATTTCTCAATAAAGGTTGCTAACGGCAGGCCCATCGGGGCGGCCATTTTGAATTTTTGACAGTTGACAGCTGGTCGACACAATGTAAACATTCTCCATGACAAATAGGTCAAAATACAAAAGCAATACATATATTTCACATCAAAATGGTCCTGGTGATCACGCACAAACATTAAATCGAAAAATCTATCACATCCATTATTGATAAATATATAATTATCGAAAAACACTCACAGTACCGTTTGAAGGTACCAGCGAACCCGTCGCCACGAAAAACGCTTTTCTCCGTAAAAGCAAACAATAAATCACATACAGTAGGTGTTTCAATTGACTAGAGACTAATTCAATTAATAAGATAAAACCTACAAAATATGGTAGACTAAACATAACACTAAGGAATGAACAATTTAGATTTTGAAGACAACCAATTACCCATTCTATTTTATATATAAAATGGTGAACTTAATAGGTACACATAAATGATATATTAATGCAACACTTCATATAATCCCAATAGGAAGGACATAATGACAGAGATATAACATGGATAAATTCACATAATGAACCTGTAGTTAATTCTAATATCAATACAGTATGAGAAGTTCTTTTTTGTCTTTTTGATATAATCTATATGAAATAATAATGACGGCATAAATCATGTTGAATAAACTTAACAGAACGATCCATTTGAAAAAAATATAAGTGACACTGAATTTTCTCGCTGTGGATGAAAAAAATAAATAATGTGATGTGATAAATCTGGGTTGAAGAACAAGTGTAGCTATCACTGGAACTTTCTAGCACTTATACACATTGTTGTGTAGAGAGAGACCAATCATATCTTATTAACAATTTCATTCATCGTATTTCCCTAATAGATCGAAGTTAACTTTTAAAGAAATATTTCTTCTTTTTGTCTCGTCTCAAGCCATTTGGTTTGTAATTATTATTGAAATTCCTACGGTGGATTTCGTCAATATTTTCTTCTGGTTCCCAAGTTTTAGATGTATCATCCCATAGTATTTGGTACTGAACTTTTTCCCTATACTTTCGTTTTCTTAGAATTCTAATAAAGTTATATGCCCTGTCTGTATCCACATTTATGCTCTTAGTCCATCGATTTACATGTTGATACATACTGTCTGTATTCGCTGGTCCTCCAATGTCCATTTAACAACTTTGATTCACACTTTCCACAGAACACATTGTTTCCACCGAAACCAAAGGCAATAAGTCGGTCTCCACGGCCAATTCAGCAGTTTTAGGCACCCTGGGCCCATTTGTATCACTTCGTTTAGAAGAAATTAACGATACATGGGGAAAGTCATTTTTCCTAGATAGAAATGCTTGACGACGCCGTTGATCACGCTCTTCCTTTGCTGACGAACGATGCTTCTTCTCCGGATTACGATGAGTAGAATTGCTTCACTTAAAACATATTTCTGTGGTACTGTAATCCTGTCGTAGACTCCAAGTTACTATTAGCGTGTCCATATACCTGATGACGGCCAGTGCTTCTGCTGGTATATAGCGTTCCATATCCATGCCGTTGTTACTTAACTCGCTGAGAGGGTTCACCGGAAAATATGAGTAACTCAATACTCCACCCGCTTTCTCCACCAATTGCCGAAGTGCTGTTTTCTGGGGTTTGTAGCTTATTCCAACACTAACGACGAAAACTCAGATAATAGTTAACATTGTACTTTTAATAAACGAGTGTCCAAAACTGGCTAAAGAGTTAAAAGACCAGAAACATTAAAGATACATCAATTCGGACATTGGTCAATGGCTATTTTGACTAGAATTAAATAGTAATAAAATATATAGAAAGACACACTATAACATAGTTAATCGTGTAAATCTATTTCTTATACCGTCTTGGCTGATGAAGAAATGTGGTTTAACATCCATCGACACAAAATGTGTCATTTGGGGCATAAATTATACTATTACGCCAGCTAAAGTGTCATTGGATAGCCCGAGCAATGGACAATCTTATGACATCTAAATTGTAAAAATTCGCTGGTTAGGCAATATATTATGGGACGATGAAAATCTACTATTTTTCTTTTTGGAGCCTATTCAGACTCTTTCATCTCGAAAACTACTATTATTTCATTTCTTAAACTTCTGTTACTGAAAGTCCTAACGGCGGTCTAGGCTGTGAATCCAAATTTAAAAGCCTCAGTATAGAATAAATGGTCCGAAAAGGGCCACAATCTTTGGAAAAAGTCGAAAAATCTTTATACTTGTAAATCTAATGTACTTTTAATGGTATAAGGGAAGTAACTAGTTTTAAGCTAGATGGAGTTAGACTACCAATTATTTGCTACAATCCAATATTTTGAAAAAAAAAATGCAAAAAAATGAAGATATTTGCCAAAAGAACGATTTCTCCGTTGGATATTACCAGATCAAAAAACCTAAAGTATCGTTCGACAGCCCAGTGAATGGAGTTTCGTATGCTTCCTTCCGGTCTGTTGCCTGAAAGCCGATTCATCACTGCCATGCAGGTCTAGTTAAGGTTTCACACTGCGTAGCTTGTGTGAAACACTATTGTTTTTGTTAAGATTCTTCTTCTTATTATTATTATTATTATTATTCCAATTTATTTTTGATTAGATCTCAGCAACTGCTTGTCGGATCGTTGCAATTTCTTCGGTTTTACTGGAAAAGTGGGTGTGACTTAGAGGATAAAGCTATTTTGAACGTTCTGCGACAATGCGAAATGTCCGAAATCACCGAAGCTATCGTTTTTAGAAATATTGCAGTAAATTTAAAAATAATCATTGGATTTTAACTTTCGATACATTTTGGCATAGCCGGAGACAGGGCACATAGCTACGCTACTTTTGATTTTTGATTTTCGGCAAATCTTCGCAGATATTAGGCGCCAAATTTCGAAAATTTAAATTTTTACAAAAATCCTTTTTATTTATGAATAATTGTTAGTCGTGTTTTACACAAAATTAACGAGTCATCTAACTTGAGCAAAAATCTGATTTTTTTTTGTCTCAGTAATTTTCCTTGGCCGCAATTGGCTAATTCAGTTTTTCAGTCCTAGTTTAATTGTATAAAACAAAGTTCATATGGTCCGTTGTCTCAATTGCCATTTTTTTTTGTTACCGATAGAGTTATCTGTCGGCACCGGAAGTGGCGTAATTTTACCGAAAACTACAATTTTGACAGTTAGGTACCACTTTTCGAAAGCAAATATTATTTTTTTTAAATCTGGTATAACTGAAAGGATGCACCCTTTAAAGGCGCACAAAATGTTGGGCCCAGTTTTTTTAATTTCGATTCCGTTTTCGGGCTATTTCGATTAAAAGGTGAAAAAAAGGTGTAATATTAAGCTATTTACAACCCATCCAGCGTTTTCATATTTTAAAATATTAATTCGTAAGTTTCATAAACTCGTAGCAATAATCTATACAGAGAGAATGTATGTGAAAATTAATTTGTAATATCGCGCAGTTGCCGAGAAATGGTCAATTTTGCATGAGTCACTCTTTACGATATTGTGTCTGTAAAAGAGTCAATTATTATTGGATTTTCATAAAAGTGACACCATTTGATGCATAATGTCAATTATAACTAGTTCAACTCAATTTAATATTTTCAATGTCACCGGAAATGACGAAATTTGGGCAAAAACTGTTTCTATAGCCTTCGAAACAAATAATTTATTCAAATGAGTCGTATTTAGTGTTTGTTTAAGATTTTGATATTTTATTCTAATCAACTAAAAGAATGAACCCATACGATCATATAGATATCACAAAATGGTTTCTAACTTGTTCAGTTGCGGAGAAATAGGCAATTTTCAACAGTTCACTTTTCAAGGTTTTTTGTCCACAAAAGTGTCAATTATCATTCGATTTTCATGAAATTTTCACTGTGTGATACCTAACGCCATTTACGACTTCATACAAGTAATTTAAGATTTTGATTATCACCGGAAGTAACGTCATTTTGGCCAAAACTGTATTTTTAGCCTTCAAAACAGATATTTTATTCAAATGAGTCTGATTTGTAATGTTTTTAAAATTATGATATCTGATTCCAATCAGCTAATAGATTGAACCCATACGATCATACCGATACCAGAAAATGGTTTCTAACTTGTACGGTTGCAGAGGAATAGACGATATTCTATAAGTCACTTTTCAAGGTTTTGGTCTATAAAAGTGGCAATTATAACTATTCAAAAAAAGTAGGGGATATTTGATTTTTAAGTGTTATTAAAGTCACCTAATGAAACTGACGAAGAAACAAATGACAAAATGAAATGAAGTTCACATTCATCGATTTATTCCAAATGATCGTTAGACTAAGTAAGGCACAGACTGACCATTATAAGGGTAAAATGATACCCGGGGTCAAACAGCAAAGTTACCACAGCATCACAACCAAGTCAGTAACGGGTAAATCCTCCTCTGTTTGCCAAACAAGTATTGATCCGACGTGGCATACTCCTAATGAGACGTCTAAGGTCATTTTTGTCCAGATTGTCCCATTCCTGTTGCAACGCAGCAGCAAGTTCTTGGACATTGGCAGGACGTTGTTGACGTTGACGTATCCTCTGTCCAAGCATGTCCCAGACATGCTCGATGGGGGAGAGGTCGGGACTCAGTGCTGGCCAAGGTAATGTGGTGATGTTCTGTTGTTGGAGGTAACCTGTAACGATCCTGGGCCTGTGACATCTTGCGTTGTCATCCTGGAAGATGAAACGGCGGCCATGACGTCGTGCGAACGGCACAACATGGACTGCCAAGATGTTGTCCCGGTAGTACTGGCCTGTAACACGCCCTGCAACAACATGTAAAGCCGTTCTTCCAGCAACAGTGATGCCTCCCCACACCATAACAGAACCACCCCCAAATCGATCATATCTGATGACGTTAACGTCTTGGAAGCGCTCGTTTCGACGACGCCACACCCTCCTACGTCTGTCCAAAAAATCAACAGTGAACCTTGACTCATCTGAAAACATCACATTGCTCCAGCGTCGATTATCCCAGTGTTGACGATCCCTACACCAACGACGTCTTGCCTGAATGTGATGATTTCTCAAACAAGGGATCACGCGAGGACGTCGGGCGCGAAGGTGACCCCTATGCAGTCGATTCCGAATCGTCTGGCCACTCACTCTCACACCAGTGTCTGTTTGAAGACGAGCGCTGATCTGATTTGCTGTGATGACACGATTTCTCAAGGCCAAGGTACGGATAAATAGATCCTGGGCTTGAGTTGTCGCCCTTGGTCGACCTGAGCGTGGTCTGTCCTGTACAGATTGTGTATCACGGTATCTGGACCATAGCCTGCTTATGACAGACTGAGAAACATTCATCGTCCGCGCCACAACCGCCTGTGTTGTGCCGATCTGTAGCATGCCAAGGGCACGTAACCTTTCATTTTGGGTAAGCCGACGCATATCAAAATTTGTTTTCTGGTCACTAAAACAATTAAACTGATGTTTCCACCCTGGAATTCAATGCCACAATGACTGTAACATTCAAAGTCAGAGTCGTGCAAATCTTGGGTTGGACCCCCGTGATGATCCCAAGCATCACCTGCATTCCATGTGGTAGCTATTGGTGCGTTTGGGCGTCACATGTAACTGGAAATGTTTCTTCTGTTAGGTTCTATAGTGACTTTTTTCGTAGTCATTTGCATATTTTAGTATTATGCCCCCAAAATCAAATATCCCCTACTTTTTTTGAATAGTATATATTATTCGATTTACATAAAATTTTCACCATGTGATGCCATATTCCATTTCTGATTTCATAATACTAATTGAACACTTTCATTATCACCGGAAGTACTGTACATTTACAGTTCGAAAAATGAAAAATTTTGTTTAAAAGAAAATTTTATTTCTTTTTCAAAATTTTCAAATTTGACCTACATTTTTGGATACCTGAAGACCATCCGATTCCAGAAATATAATTTTTCAATTTTTTTCGAATTTTCTGTCCATTTCCCAACCCTTATATTTTTTGGAAAGGATAAATCGATAGTTCTGAAAGTCCTGGAACATAAAGCTATATAGTCAGACCGCTGGATAAAGCAATTTCAACAACGATCCGGAAACCGGAAGTAGTCGAAATAATGATAGATATTTCGAAAAAAAAGCAAAAAATGGGTGTTTTGGGGGGAAAACCCGATTTCTCCGTCCATTATCAATGGATTGAACGAATTAATCTTTCGTTGAGTGGCCCGAGGAATGGACTGTCGAATGATGCCCAATTTATACGGATACTATGACCAAGCAGCAAAATATGACAAGCTGAAAATCAAGTATTTTCTGATTTGGAGCGTTTTTGGACGCCTTTATCTCAAAAACTTAACCTACAATTTTTTTTAACTTTCTCTATCTAGAGTCCTTTCGGTAGTCTTGTGCATGAAAACATCCAATAAGTCTTTGAAATGTCTGGAATAGGATAAAAAAGGAACTGAAAATCGAAAAAAGTCGAAAAATCGTTAAATTTTGGAAAATGCTATATTATTTTATTATTTAATCAGATTTTTACTAAAAGGTTACACATTCAGATAGCTGACCTAATTACGATTCTAACGATGTATAATATGTATTGAGTTATTGAAATTTAATTTTCGATATTTTGACATTTTTGAATTTTTTGCACTTTTGAACATAGGATTTCTCAGGACCATTTTATCTGATCAGATAATGTAATATATCATTACAGAGGCCTGTGGCTATCTAATTGCCCAAATTGGTTATTAAAACTATCCCGACAATAATCTCCATACCGGACGTATTCAAAAAATGAAGAAAAAGGTTAAAAAAAATTAACGCTCGTTTCTCCACCAGATCTTAGCGGACCAAAAGAACTAAAGTGTCGCTGGATAGCCCCATTAATGGACTATCATATGACATCTGATTGATACGATTTAGATGGCTAGAAAATAAATTATGGTACGCCGAAAATCTAGTATTTTCCGTTTTGGAGCATTTTGAGAGGCCTTTTTCTCAAACACAACAAATACGTTTTTTCTTAAACTTTTTTTTACTCAGAGTCCTATGGGTGGACTATGGCGTGAGTCCAAAAATAAAAGCATTGAAATAACATAAGTTGTCCAAAAAGAGCCTCAATCTTGGAAAAAAGTTGAAAAATCCTCAAATTACTGAAAATGCTCTTCTATTATTCTTTGTTTTGAAAACAGCTCAATGGGTGTTTATGAAACTTCTGCTACAGAAAGTTAACTATCCCAACAACATGTTAAAACTATCCCGACAATGATCCAAAAACCGGAAGTAGTCGAAAAATATCCGATATTTTGAAAAAAAACCCCTTAAAAAGTAAAAAAAATGGTGATCTTGCGAAAAAAAAGTGATTACAACTCCATATTTCAACGAATCAAAACAACTAAAGTGTCATTGGATAGCCCGAACAATGGACGATCTTATGACATCTCAATGGTAAAAAATCGCTGGTTAGGTAATATATTATGA
The DNA here is from genome assembly GCF_932274485.2 of Patella vulgata. Classification (NCBI taxonomy): domain Eukaryota; kingdom Metazoa; phylum Mollusca; class Gastropoda; family Patellidae; genus Patella; species Patella vulgata. The sequence continues at coordinate 34,876,176 of NC_065882.2, forward strand.
GATGCTGAAAATCTAGTATTTTCCTCTTTGGAGCCTATTCAGATGCTTTTATCTCGAAAATTACTCTTATTTCCTTTCTTAAACTCCTGTTACTTAGAGCCCTAACGCTGATCTAGGGTGTGAATCCAAATTTAAAAGCCTCAATATAGTATAAATGGTCCAAAAGGGCCACAATCTTTGAAAAAAGTCGAAAAATCGTTATATCTGTAAATCTGCTTCTAGTGGTATAAGGGAGGTAAAACTGTCCAATGAATCTTTCTGAAACTTCTGGTACAGGAAGTTAAGTTCCCATACCACTTGTTAAATCTATCCCGATAATGATCCGTAAACAGGAAGTAGTCAAAAAAATATTCGATATTTAAAAAAAAAAGACAGTAAAAAAATCGGTGCTGTTGGAACAATCGGGATTTCGCCGTCGGGTGTGACCGGATCAAAACATCTAAAGTATCGTTTGGTAGCTCGATAAATGGGCTATTGTATGACACACTTCCTGTCTGATTCCTGAAAGCCGGTTCAGTGCTGCTTGCAGGTCTAGTTAAGCTTTCATATTACATATGAAAGCTTATTGTTTCTGTTAAGATTATTATTGTTATTTTTTTTTTTGTGTTTTGTCCACAAATCGGATTTCTCAGAATCTAACCATAGGATCGTTCTGAAACTTTTACCTATCCCCCCAAAAATGGGTGGTGGCTGTTGATTAAATATATTTTCAAAACGTTTTACGAATCCGAAATCACCGAATTTTACGAAGGAATGCATTTGACCTACAATGCTGTAACTTTGTGACTATTTGACCTATTTTACTAATTCTTTTTTCTTTGAGTATCTTGAAACATTTACTTCAAATCTGCAATTTCGGATTTTGGCATTTCGAAAATTCGTCGCTGTCATTTCGAACCGGAAGTTATTACCAATTTGACAACTTCTTTAATAGTTGTGCGATTTTCGTGAAATTTAGAATGTTAGTAGATCTTGCCAATGCGACTTCAATGATGTCCTTGGAAATTTTCTAAATTATCTCCCCTTGGTGAAATTAAGGATCAAAGTTTTCAAAAAAATCGTCGAAATATAGGTCAGAATGACCTAAAAAAAATTTGATACTAGACAAGTAATTACTGATTCGTACACAAAATATGGAGTTTGTCGATCGAACCGGAAGTGCCACCATCTTTAAACGTGAAAAATCAAAAAGGCTTTTTTGCTATTTTACTTACAGACTCGGGCGTCATATTTTCGGAATCCTGGAAGGAATGCCTAAAAATCTATAGGATCAGAATTTTGATTTCGGTCACGTGATGGTCACCATTTTGAATTGAAAATGAAAAATAGAAGCAATTTGAAGGGCCGGGACTTTGGAACACAAGAACTCTCCTTCTAATTAAGCTAGAATGTTCAAACTTGGTGTAGGCGTTCACTAGGTCAATGTCATGATTGAGTTCAAAGATGAGCATTTTTTGCCTAGGGTAAGCAGAGATAAGCAAGCTGATTTGTTGATTCTTTAGGGCACGATGTCATTGGTTATAATGAATGGAGGGCGATGAAACTCTTGTCAATCGAGAGGCTAATAGCTGGCCTGTTGTGTGAAATCATTGTATCATTTTTTGAAAATGTCCGGGGTAGCCGAAAAAAGGAGATCGAAATCCAAAAAGTCGTATTTTTACGATTTGGGGCATTTTTAGAGGTCGTGTAAAGTAAAATAAAGCATGCATATACATATATTATTGATATTAAATATATCATATAAAAAACTAAACAATGAATCAGCTGTCATTGACAGATTTTATATTATAAGCATGGTCAGTGAAAGGTCAGCGTATTGTCTAACTTGAACTCACTGACTCCGTAACATTATTGTGGGTATGGTATAAGCTGAATTTGATGAGATGCATATATCTCGTATGACTATTTGGTACTTACAGTGTTAGACTTTGTCGTAACGTTACGGTCTCCATTCATCAAATCGTCGTTGGGGCTATAATACGATTTTGAATCAAGTTATTTATCACTGAGGGACTCAAAATTAGGTTTGATGTAGCTCTGCTCATTTACAGTGGCGAATTTAACGGGCTCATGGGTTCCAGCTCCCTCCTCTAGAAATTTCACAGCACCCGCATGGATTGTGGCTAATTTTGTGGCAGAATTTTATTTTTCTGGGGGAGGTACTTCTAAATGGCTCCGACACAAGTGCCTGAAATGCCATGAAATCACGTTTTCGGCCTCCAATTAAAATTTCTTAGCGGGAGAACCCCCTGACCCGACCCCCTTGCGGGGCTTCACGGTCGGTATCAAACCCCCTCCCCACCACCATGGTTAATCCGGCGTTGATGTTCCCTCTTGTGCAGCTGCAAAAGAATGTACAAGTTCATTGCCTCATTGTCAAAGATCCCACTTTTCTACCCCAGTTCGGGTAATGAGGTCGAGCGTATATTGTATAGGGGATATTAAACAAGCAAACAGTATGGCTGATGTCTCCCGCCAAAACCCCAAAGTAAAAGATGACACATTAATTAATCGCACTTTCATATTTTTTTCAAAAGTATCGAGCAATCAAACTATACTGTAAATTTCATCACTCTCTGTCAGATAGAAATCAAGGTTATCTTGTCCCAAAGCATCGACCAATGAAATTGCCAAGCTGTAGCTCAAAATGTTCAGTCAAGACCTGATGAACATCTACACCAAGTTTAAACATTCTAGTTCCTATTATTATTATTATTTTTTTTTTGTGTCATTTCTACAAATCGGATTTCTCAGAATCTAACCATAGGATCAATCTGAAACTTTGACCTACCCCCCCCCCCCCAAAAAAAAATGGGGTGCGAATGTTGATTAAATATATTTTCAAATCGTTTTTCGAATCCGAAATCACCGAATTTTACGAACAAATTCATTTGACCTACATTATTGTAACTTTGTAACTATTTGACCTATTTTACTAATTCTTTTTTTGAGGGGTGCCTTGAAACATTTACTTAAAATCTGCAATTTCGAATTTTCGAATTTCGAAAATTCGTCGCTGTGATTTTGAACCGGAAGTTGAGATCAACTTGACAACTTCTTTAATAGTTGCACGATTTTCATGAAATTTAGAATGTAAGTAGATCTTATCAATGCGACTTCAAAAATATCATTAGAAATTTTCGAAATTATCTCTCCTTGATGAAATTAAGGATCAAAGTTTTCAAAAAAATCGACGAAATATAGGTCAGATTGCCTTGATTTTTTTTTTCTTTACTAGCTACGACACTGCTGATTCGTACACAAAAAAATGAGTTTGTAGCTCAAACCGGAAGTGCCACCATCTTGAAATGTGAAAATTACATAAGGCTTTTTTGATATTTTACTTACAGACAAGGCAATTATATTTTCCGAATCCTTGAAGGAAACCCGAAAAACGGTAGAGAACACAATTTTGATTTCCGGCAAATGATGGACGCCATTTTGAATTGAAAATGACAATTAGTGAAAAATCCACATTTATGGGCTTAAAAACATATACAATTGGTCGTGACCTAGAGAATATGTCTCCTATTACCGAAATTAATACATTTCAGGATAGCCTGGATCATGGTCGAACGTTTGGTATTTGAATATTTCAAAAATTCGAATTTCTCCTTTGATGTTTTCCGTGCCGACAAGGTTGTTTTCGAGTTTAGCTGGATTTGACTTCGCGCATGCGCTACGCTGGAACCAAAGGTACCATGAGTACTAAATTCCAGCGAGCAACTTTTCACGTTGGTACCTAGGTACCCTGAAAAATTCAAGGTGATACCTGCATTCGTTCAAGTCGTTTGTTCTTGTCACCTGCCTTTCGTCGTTTTTTTTCCAAGTCAATTTACGGCTTCCATGAGGGGGAAAAAAGTGGAATTTCGCCGTGACACCGGCACCGATTGTCCGAAAACCATGAAATTTGGACACAATACGCCCATTACCACCCCGGACTCTGTGCTTTACCCCCATTTTGATCCCATTAAAAAAAAAGAGTTTTAGCAAAAAAACGATTTTCGGAATTTAATATTGGTTTAACCCTGTACCCAGACAAGATATACATATTATTATAATCCCTATGAAATATTTTAATTATTTACTGCTATAATATGAATTATCACTTATTCCCCGTTAAATAAATATCGGTCACCGGGTGCAGCTGTACAACTTCAAGGACCCTGGCTTCAAGTCAATTTACGGCTTCCATGAGGGGAAAAAAGTGGAATTTCGCCGTGACACCGGCACCGATTGTCCGAAAACCATGAAATTTGGACACAATACGCCCATTACCACCCCGGACTCTGTGCCTTACTCCCATTTTGATCCGATTAAAAAAAAGAGTTTTAGCAAAAAACCGATTTTCGGAATTTAATATTGGTTTTAATTAATTTTGAAATTGCAAATGCAAAGAGATTTTATCGCCTCTTCCTTATGTGATAGGTATTGGTACTATACACATTATCCTTAAAAGACAATTTTTTAAAATGACCGTAACGATGTATCAACACTAGAAACCGAAATCGCCTATTTTGACCTTTTTTGACTGCTGAGGCATCCTTCCGGTGGTCCAAATCTCTGGAATTTCTAGCGGTTGGCTGCGCCGCGATGATATTTATCACATATTAAATTGAGGAAATCCTCAGATATCAAGAACAATAAAAATTCGATAAAATACGGCAATTTTTTAAGCAAAAAACCTTTGATTGTTGGGGGTGGGTTTTGAATTTATTTTGAACGTTCTCGGAATCCAACACTCTTCTATTTTTAATATGTGATAGCTAGAATCCCATCGGAATCCAACACTCTTCTATTTTTAATATGTGATAGCTAGAATCCCAAGGTACATTCTGTGCAAATTTGAAGGCAATCGGAGCACAGGAACGTTGCCTGGGTAGAGCAAAACAACCCGGTCGCGAAAATTTACCTATACTTCAAAGTGATTATCATGTTGTGTTATGATCGCCATTTTAGATCAATCTGAGTCCCTGATCCACCGTCATCTACCAAACCACTCCGAAATATAGCCAAAATCCCAAAATCGACCGTAATTTCTTTTTGCTTCGCGCATGTGCCACGCTGGAACCAAAGGTACGTTGACTACCAAATTCCGGCGAGGAACTTTTCACGTTGGTACCTAGGTGCACTGAAAACTTCAAGGCGATACCTGCATTCGTTCAGATCGTTTGTTCTTGACACGGTTCCTGCCGTTCGTTTTTTTCCGCCATTTACGGCTTCTGTAAGGGCGAAAAAAGTGGAATTTCGCCACGAAACCGGCACCGATTGTCCCAAAACCATGAAATTTGGACACAATATGCCAATTACCACTCTGTGACTTACTCCCATTTTGATCAGATTAAAAAAAGGAATTTCAGCAAAAAATAAACAACCAATTTTCGGAATTTAAATTTGGTTTTAATTAATTTTGAAATTCCAAATGCAAAGGGATCTTATCGCCTCTTCCGTATGTGATTGCTATTAGTACTATACACATTATCCGTAAAAGACATTTTTTTTTAAAATGAGCGCAACACCAAAAACCGAAATCGACTATTTTGTCTTTATCATACATTAAATATTATATGCCATCGGTTAATTTTTATACGCCCACATTGAAATTGAATTTCAGCGATTTCCGATAATTACTGTCAGAGTTATGGCCCTTTATCACTTAAAAAAATTCTTGTGGATGCTCTAGAGGCCAAAGTTAATGTCCGATTGACTTTAAATTTATACACAGTGGTTAAGGTCATGAGACGAAGTAGGCGATTGATTTTCAGCGATATCTGATATTTACTGCCAGAGTTGTGGCCCCTGATCACTTCAAAATATCTTGTGGACGCTCTAGAGGCCAAAGTTAATATCCGATTGACTTTAAATTTATGCGCAGTGTTGTGGCCCCTGATCACTTCAAAATATCTTGTGGACGCTCTAGAGGCCAAAGTTAATATCCAATTGACTCTAAATTTATGGTCATGACACGAAGATGCCTACAGTATTGATTTTCAGCGATATCTGATATTTACTGCCATTTCCGATAATTACCGTGAGAGTTATTGCCCTTGATCACTTTAAAAAATCTTGTGGACGCTCTAGAAGCTAAATTCAATATCCGATTGACCTTAAATTTATACAGTGTTTAATGTCATGAGATGAAGAAGCCAATTGATTTTCAGCGATTTCCGATTGAATCTTTTGAAAATCACACCTAACTCTAAAACTAAAGGCAAGAAACGGGCCGGTTTACATTGAAGCACAACTAATTCCTGTCCTGCGTACTCTATAAATATAATATACGGTTTTCTAAATATGCCTTGGATGGTAGCCACAAGTCGACAATTTTTGTTTTGTATTTTTCCCATTTTGTTCATAAGGTAAATGTAATTTTTCAGATACCTGATGACATTTATACTTATTGTTTCAATAGATTCTAATAACCCCCTTTGCAGTTAATATGAAAGCTTTCATATCTGCTATGCAGATCTAGTTATTATTAAGCTTTCATATTACATATGAAAGCTTATTGTTTCTGTTAAGATTATTAAGCTTTCATATTACATATGAAAGCTTATTGTTTCTGTTAAGATTATTATTGTTATTTTTTTTTTGTGTTTTGTCCACAAATCGGATTTCTCAGAATCTAACCATAGGATCGTTCTGAAACTTTTACCTATCCCCCCAAAAATGGGTGGTGGCTGTTGATTAAATATATTTTCAAAACGTTTTACGAATCCGAAATCACCGAATTTTACGAAGGAATGCATTTGACCTACAATGCTGTAACTCTGTGACTATTTGACCTATTTTACTAATTCTTTTTTCTTTGAGTATCTTGAAACATTTACTTCAAATCTGCAATTTCGGATTTTGGCATTTCGAAAATTCGTCGCTGTCATTTCGAACCGGAAGTTATTACCAATTTGACAACTTCTTTAATAGTTGTGCGATTTTCGTGAAATTTAGAATGTTAGTACATCTTGTCAATGCGACATCAATGATGTCCTTGGAAATTTTCTAAATTATCTCCCCTTGGTGAAATTAAGGATCAAAGTTTTCTGAATACTTGAAGGAAAGCCTAAAAATCTATCGGTTTAGAATTTTGATTTAGGTCAACTGATGGACGCCATTTTGAAATGAAAATGAAAATTAGTGAAAAATCCACATTTATGGGCTTGAAAACATACACAATTGGTCGTGGCTTAGAGAATCTGTCTCCTATTACCGAAATTAATACATTTGAGGATAGCCTGGATCATGGTCGAATGTTTGGTATTTGAATATTTCAAAAATTCGAATTTCTCCTTTGATGTTTTCCGTGCCGACAAGGTTGTTTTCGAGTTTAGCTGGTTTTGATTTCGCGCATGCGCTACACAGGAACCAACGGTACCATGAGTACTAAATTCCGGCGAGCAACTTTTCACGTTGGTACCTAGGCACCCTGAAAATTTCAAGGTGATACCTGCATTCGTTCAAGTCGTTTGTTCTTGTCACCTGCCTTTCGTCGTTTTACGGCTTCCATGAGGGGAAAAAAGTGGAATTTCGCCGTGACACCGGCACCGATTGTCCGAAAACCATGAAATTTGGACACAATACGCCCATTACCACCCCGGACTCTGTGCTTTACCCCCATTTTGATCCCATTAAAAAAAAAGAGTTTTAGCAAAAAAACGATTTTCGGAATTTAATATTGGTTTTAACCCTGTAATACCCAGACATGATATATTATTAAAATCCCTATGAAATATTTTAATTATTTACTGCTATAATATGAATTATCACTTATTCCCCGTTAAATAAATATCGGTCACCTGGTGCCGCTGTACAACTTAAAGGAAACTGGCCTCAAGTCAATTTACGGAGAGAGAGAGAGAGAGAAATGGGGTTTAACGTCCACTCGACACAAACTAGGTCATTTCGGGACCAACATATGGTTTAATTTTATTTCAATAATTCGCTTGCGCGTAGGGGTCTTTAGCAGTGGGAGGAAACCGGAGGACCCGGAGAAAACCCACAAGGTTGGACAGGCGACCCTACTCCTTGCGTCAATTTACGGCTTCCATGAGGGGAAAAAAGTGGAATTTCGCCGTGACACCGGCACCGATTGTCCGAAAACCATGAAATTAGGACACAATACGCCCATTACCACCCCTGACTCTGTGCTTTACCCCCATTTCGATCACATTAAAAAGAAAAGAGTTTTAGCAAAAAAACGATTTTCGGAATTTAATATTGGTTTTAATTAATTTTGAAATTGGAAATGCAAAGAGATTTTATCGCCTCTTCCGTATGTGATAGGTATTGGTACTATACACATTATCCTTAAAAGACAATTTTTTAAACTGACCGTAACGATGCATCGACACTAGAAACCGAAATCGCCTATTTTGACCTATTTTGACTGCTGGGGTATCTTTCCGTACGTGACAAGGAGTAGGTCGCCCGTCCAACCTGTGTATTTTTTCAGGATCACCCGGTTTCCCCCCACTGCTAGACCCCTACGCGCATGCGAATTATTGAAATAAAATTGAACCATACGTTAGTCCCGAAATGACCTAGTTTGTGTCGAGTGGTCGATCAACCCCATTTCGCTCTCTCAATTTTAGCACTCCTAACTCTAAAACTAAATGCAAGGAACGGGCCTATTTACAGAGGTCACAATTTTAACCTACATGCACACCTACATGATATACATATTATTATAATCCCTATGGGATATTTTAATTATTTACTGTTATAATATGAATTATCACTTATTCCCCGTTAAATAAATATCGGTCACCGGGTGCAGCTGTACAACTTCAAGGACCTTGGCCTCAAGTGCATGGGACCAACTCTACATTTTCTGAAATGTCAATAAAAGCCCTGGAATGATTTCATTTAAAAAAAATAATCAGAAAGTAAATCTAGTTTTATTTATATGCTATTTGTTGCCAGAAAATATATTTTGTTACGAGTCTAATTCAAATTTAAAAATAAACAATGGGTCTGAGGCATATTTTATTGATATATAGAAATTAATGCAGTGTTCTCATTATGTGATAAAAGAGTGCCAGAAATGTCTCGAAATTCAGCCATTTGTGTATTTAGTATATCAAGTATATGCGTGTATTACAAAGCTCTGATTTGTGTGATTTGTGTACACCCCGCTCCCCCCCCCCCCTCCTCGTGTCACTATCATGTACATATCAATTCTGCTGCCAACCCACCCACGCGAACATGACTAAATTATGAAACATTGTCTAGTCGTTTGTATGTTACGACAAAACGAGGCCAGCGTGGCTCATTTGCTGCAGAACGGAAGGCCTTGCAAGGATTAGTGTCTAGTCGTTTGGATGGTACGAAAACCCGAGGTCAAAGTGGTTCCCCGTTGGCAGTGGTGAAGTATGGAAGGCCTAGCAAGGATCAGTGTTTAGTCGTTTCGATGGGACGAAAAACGCCCGTCCCCTCGTCCATGGTACAAGGATTAGTGCCTAGTCGCTTGGATGGTATGCAAAACAGAGGTCCCCGTTCTCTCCCTTTGTCTGTGGTTCTTGACCGAAGGCCCGACAACTAACTTTGCGTGCAGTTTTTTAGGTAGGACGAAAAAAAATCGAAATCCTGTGTGCATATTGGCGTGCACGAAAAATAACCCTTTGCATTTGGAATTTTATGCACCCACCCCACCCTCGAACAACGCTTAACATAACATTTTGTTTTCACTACCTACATTGTAAAATTTGTTTGATTTCAGATGACTTAGCCCCGGTTTTTCACAGTGAAAGATTTTGATGAAACTTGACATGCATGTTTATAACCCAAAGATATGGTTCCTTTCGATATTTGCGCATATCGAATCGTAACTTCATGAATTATGGTCCCTGATTGTAAGAAAAATCACTTTATATTTCGCGTGTTCTCTATCTATCTCTCGGAAATGGAATATGGAAATACACAAGCTAGCTAGTGTATTACAGGTTGGTGGTGGTGGGGATGAGGTCTTCTATTTGCAATGATTTTTTGACTACAAAATATACGCTCTAACTCATTACTCAAACTACAGCAAAAAAAAAGCGGAACGGAAACCCGATTTTATATATTCTTACAATAGCAACGCACTTCGGGATTAACTTAGAAATGGTTCCACTACTGATGTCTTCCGCCTTACTCCTGCCACAATAGTGGCTTGTCCTACGGAGTTCCTTTCCGCAAGTTTTTTTTAGTCAAATGACTACAAAAAGGTTACTGGCCTATGTATAGCTCCCTTAATTTACACATAAACTGACCTAAAACTGCACTGCACATATAATAAACCAATTCCCATTGAAATAAAGGTGAAGCCGTACCGCATAATTATATGATTTGATGAAACCCAACTGCTACCTGAAGTTTCTCGCCTATCGAAGTTATAATATCCGCCGGTGTCATGGCGGCTCGCACATTATAAGAATCATTGCTTTGAAAATGTAGAACGCATTAACACAAAGAAAAACTGATGGGTAACTAGTTTAGTGGTCCAGTCTTCACTATAATTTGTGATAGAATTACTTATTTAAAAAAAACTGAATGATGTAAAAATAAAAATGGTTGGAGTGCCCAAGTTTAGATTTGTCGTTGATTTCATAAAGATGTTAGGATATAGAACGTTAAATACTGTGTGATTCAACATGGCGGCCGAGGGGTTTAATATGATATAAGTACGAAATACATGTACATGTAGTACCAAATGGTTTATATGTATGAGAGTCAAGGTTTGGACTAAATGTCTTGGGGAAGTAGGGGGCGACTAGCATGTGCCTCTCTTAGTGGACCGATGTGAGATTGCCCATTGTATTAACTGGACGGGTAGGCCTATTCACCTTCAGTTATGTGTCAATGTCAAATAAGCGGCTTCGTATCAACACGGTCGGCTCTGGGCCGGTTTAATTCTACGTATCTCTCGTAGCTGAGAGAAAAAAGATTTTTTAGCCCAGAGAATATCTTCCGTCAGAGTGGTTGTTGATTCATAGATTCTAATAACCCCTTTTGAAGTTTATATGAAAGCTTTGATATCTGCTATGCAGATCTAGTTATTGTTATTTTTTTTTTGTGTTTTGTCCACAAATCGGATTTCTCAGAATCTAACCATAGGATCGTTCTGAAACTTTTACCTATCCCCCCAAAAATGGGTGGTGGCTGTTGATTAAATATATTTTCAAAACGTTTTACGAATCCGAAATCACCGAATTTTACGAAGGAATGCATTTGACCTACAATGCTGTAACTCTGTGACTATTTGACCTATTTTACTAATTCTTTTTTCTTTGAGTATCTTGAAACATTTACTTCAAATCTGCAATTTCGGATTTTGGCATTTCGAAAATTCGTCGCTGTCATTTCGAACCGGAAGGTATTACCAATTTGACAACTTCTTTAATAGTTGTGCGATTTTCGTGAAATTTAGAATGTTAGTAGACCTTGCCAATGCGACTTCAATGATGTCCTTGGAAATTTTCTAAATTATCTCCCCTTGTTGAAATTAAGGATCAAAGTTTTCAAAAAAATCGACGAAATATAGGTCAGATTGCCTTGAATTTTTTTTTCTGTACTAGCTAAGACAGTACTGATGAGTACACAAAATATGGAGTTTGTCGAGCAAACCGGAAGTGCCACCATCTCAAAATGTGAAAAGTCCATACGGCTTTTGCAATATTTTACTTAAAGACATAAGAGTTACATTTTCTGAATGCTTGAAGGAAAGCCTAAAAATCTATCGGTTTAGAATTTTGATTTAGGTCAACTGATGGACGCCATTTTGAAATGAAAATGAAAATTAGTGAAAAATCCACATTTATGGGCTTGAAAACATACACAATTGGTCGTGGCTTAGAGAATCTGTCTCCTATTACCGAAATTAATACATTTGAGGATAGCCTGGATCATGGTCGAATGTTTGGTATTTGAATATTTCAAAAATTCGAATTTCTCCTTTGATGTTTTCCGTGCCGACAAGGTTGTTTTCGAGTTTAGCTGGTTTTGATTTCGCGCATGCGCTACACAGGAACCAACGGTACCATGAGTACTAAATTCCGGCGAACAACTTTTCACGTTGGTACCTAGGCACCCTGAAAATTTCAAGGTGATACCTGCATTCGTTCAAGTCGTTTGTTCTTGTCACCTGCCTTTCGTCGTTTTTTTTTTCTAAGTCAATTTACGGCTTCCATGAGGGGAAAAAAGTGGAATTTCGCCGTGACACCGGCACCGATTGTCCGAAAACCATGAAATTAGGACACAATACGCCCATTACCACCCCTGACTCTGTGCTTTACCCCCATTTTGATCACATTAAAAAGAAAAGAGTTTTAGCAAAAAAACGATTTTCGGAATTTAATATTGGTTTTAATTAATTTTGAAATTGGAAATGCAAAGAGATTTTATCGCCTCTTCCGTATGTGATAGGTATTGGTACTATACACATTATCCTTAAAAGACAATTTTTTAAACTGACCGTAACGATGCATCGACACTAGAAACCGAAATCGCCTATTTTGGGGTATCTTTCCGTACGTGACAAGGAGTAGGTCGCCCGTCCAACCTGTGTATTTTTTCAGGATCACCCGGTTTCCCCCCACTGCTAGACCCCTACGCGCAAGCGAATTATTGAAATAAAATTGAACCATACGTTAGTCCCGAAATGACCTAGTTTGTGTCGAGTGGTCGATCAACCCCATTTCGCTCTCTCAATTTTAGCACTCCTAACTCTAAAACTAAATGCAAGGAACGGGCCTATTTACAGAGGTCACAATTTTAACCTACATGCACACCTACATGATATACATATTATTATAATCCCTATGGGATATTTTAATTATTTACTGTTATAATATGAATTATCACTTATTCCCCGTTAAATAAATATCGGTCACCGGGTGCAGCTGTACAACTTCAAGGACCTTGGCCTCAAGTGCATGGGACCAACTCTACATTTTCTGAAATGTCAATAAAAGCCCTGGAATGATTTCATTTAAAAAAAATAATCAGAAAGTAAATCTAGTTTTATTTATATGCTATTTGTTGCCAGAAAATATATTTTGTTACGAGTCTAATTCAAATTTAAAAATAAACAATGGGTCTGAGGCATATTTTATTGATGTATAGAAATTAATGCAGTGTTCTCATTATGTGATAAAAGAGTGCCAGAAATGTCTCGAAATTCAGCCATTTGTGTATTTAGTATATCAAGTATATGCGTGTATTACAAAGCTCTGATTTGTGTGATTTGTGTACACCCCGCTCCCCCCCCCCCTCTCGTGTCACTATCATGTACATATCAATTCTGCTGCCAACCCACCCACGCGAACATGACTAAATTATGAAACATTGTCTAGTCGTTTGTATGTTACGACAAAACGAGGCCAGCGTGGCTCATTTGCTGCAGAACGGAAGGCCTTGCAAGGATTAGTGTCTAGTCGTTTGGATGGTACGAAAACCCGAGGTCAAAGTGGTTCCCCGTTGGCAGTGGTGAAGTATGGAAGGCCTAGCAAGGATCTGTGTCTAGTCGTTTCGATGGGACGAAAAACGCCCGTCCCATCGTCCATGGTACAAGGATTAGTGCCTAGTCGCTTGGATGGTATGCAAAACAGAGGTCCCCGTTCTCTCCCTTTGTCTGTGGTTCTTGACCGAAGGCCCGACAACTAACTTTGCGTGCAGTTTTTTAGGTAGGACGAAAAATCGAAATCCTGTGTGCATATTGGCGTGCACGAAAAATAACCCTTTGCATTTGGAATTTTATGCACCCACCCCACCCTCGAACAACGCTTAACATAACATTTTGTTTTCACTACCTACATTGTAAAATTTGTTTGATTTCAGATGACTTAGCCCCGGTTTTTCACAGTGAAAGATTTTGATGAAACTTGACATGCATGTTTATAACCCAAAGATATGGTTCCTTTCGATATTTGCGCATATCGAATCGTAACTTCATGAATTATGGTCCCTGATTGTAAGAAAAATCACTTTATATTTCGCGTGTTCTCTATCTATCTCTCGGAAATGGAATATGGAAAAACACAAGCTAGCTAGTGTATTACAGGTTGGTGGTGGTGGGGATGAGGTCTTCTATTTGCAATGATTTTTTGACTACAAAATATACGCTCTAACTCATTACTCAAACTACAGCAAAAAAAAAGCGGAACGGAAACCCGATTTTATATATTCTTACAATAGCAACGCACTTCGGGATTAACTTAGAAATGGTTCCACTACTGATGTCTTCCGCCTTACTCCTGCCACAGTAGTGGCTTGTCCTACGGAGTTCCTTTCCGCAAGTTTTTTTTAGTCAAATGACTACAAAAAGGTTACTGGCCTATGTATAGCTCCCTTAATTTACACATAAACTGACCTAAAACTGCACTGCACATATAATAAACCAATTCCCATTGAAATAAAGGTGAAGCCGTATCGCATAATTATATGATTTGATGAAACCCAACTGCTACCTGAAGTTTCTCGCCTATCGAAGTTATAATATCCGCCGGTGTCATGGCGGCTCGCACATTATAAGAATCATTGCTTTGAAAATGTAGAACGCATTAACACAAAGAAAAACTTATGGGTAACTAGTTTAGTGGTCCAGTCTTCACTATAATTTGTGATAGAATTACTTATTTAAAAAAAACTGAATGATGTAAAAATAAAAATGGTTGGAGTGCCCAAGTTTAGATTTGTCGTTGATTTCATAAAGATGTTAGGATATAGAACGTTAAATACTGTGTGATTCAACATGGCGGCCGAGGGGTTTAATATGATATAAGTACGAAATACATGTACATGTAGTACCAAATGGTTTATATGTATGAGAGTCAAGGTTTGGACTAAATGTCTTGGGGAAGTAGGGGGCGACTAGCATGTGCCTCTCTTTAGTGGACCGATGTGAGATTGCCCATTGTATTAACTGGACGGGTAGGCCTATTCACCTTCAGTTATGTGTCAATGTCAAATAAGCGGCTTAGTATCAACACGGTCGGCTCTGGGCCGGTTTAATTCTACGTATCTCTCGTAGCTGAGAGAAAAAAGATTTTTTAGCCCAGAGAATATCTTCCGTCAGAGTGGTTGTTGATTCATAGATTCTAATAACCCCTTTTGAAGTTTATATGAAAGCTTTGATATCTGCTATGCAGATCTAGTTATTATTATTATTATTTACCGCGGGAGCCTAGATCTCCATGATCGAAAACAGATATCGATCTGAAATTAGATTTTCTATCTGGAAACCATGTGGTGGCTACTTGATAAAATATTTTTGAAATTTCTGCGCATACCGGAACTGACCGAACTTTGTACGTTGTCTAAAAATTGAAAATTGGCCATAGTTTCGTCAATTCTTTATCCATTTTCAAGCAAATTACATTTTTGGAATCCCTGAATCTTTTCCGAGACAATGACTATCTCACATTTTTCAATTTCGAACATTCGTCTATGACTTTTATCGTTCGAAAATTGAAAACATGTTGTTTACGAGACAATTTTTGTTATTTTTCAAAATTTTCAAATTTGACTTACATTTTTGGATACCTGAAGTCCATCCGATTCCAGTAATATAAGTTTTATTCAGAGTTATCGCCCTTTATTTTTCGATTTTTTTCGAATTTTCTTCCCATTTTGTGAGCTCGGGTTTCGTTTTATGGCAGAATTGACGTTTCTGAAACTTCTGGAACATGAAGTTATAGTCCAATAACAACTTATAAAGCAATTTCGACAAGAATCCTTAAACCGGAAGTAGTCGAAATAATATGCGATATTTTGAAAAAAACGTGAAAAATTGGTGTTTTGGGTAAAAACACGATTTCTCCGTCCAGTATCAACGGATTAAACAAATTAAGGTATCATTTGGTCGGGCGGTGATTGGACCACTGAACGATACCCAATTCCTGCGGATACTATTATCAAGCAGCAAAATATGGCACTCTGAAAATCAAGTATTTTCTGATTTTTAGCATTTTTGGACGCCTGTATCTCAAAAACTACGCCAGCGATTTTTATGAAACTTTCTCTATCGAGAGACCTTGTGGTAGTCTTGTGTACGAAGCATTCCATTACGACTTTGAAATATCTGGAATAGGTGAAATAACGGACTGAAAATCGAAAAAAGTCGAAAAATCGTGACATTTTGGAAAATGCTCTACTATTTTTTTATTTTAAGAGATTTTCAAAAAAAGGTTGTATATTCTTATAGCCGACCTAATTACGATTCTAACGATGTATAATATGTATGTAGTTATTGAAATTTAATTTTCGATATTTTAATTTTTTTGCATTGTTGGCACTTTTGAACATAGGATTTCTCAGGGGCATTCTATCTGATCAGATAATGTAATATATCATTACAGAGCCCTGTGGCTATTTTAGTGCCAAAACCGGCTATTAAAACTATTCCGACAATAATAACCATACCGGAAGTATTCAAAAAATGAAAAAAAAAAGGTTAAAAACATTGTCGCACTTGCGAAAAAATTGATTTCTTCCTTAGGTAATAGCGGACCAAAAGAACTAAAGTGTCGTTGGATAGCCCTATTAATGGACCATCATATGGTATCTAAATAATACGATTTTGATAGTAAGGAAATAAATTATTGTATGAAGAAAAATCTAGTATTTTCCGATTTTTTAACATTCTGAGACGCCATTTTCTCGAAAACGACGCCTACGATTTTTCTTAAACTTTTCTTACTCAAAGTCCTATCGGTTGTCTATATAGTGAATCCAAAATAAAAAGAATTGAAATAATATAGGTCGTCCAAAAATGGCCTCAAACTTTGAAAAAAATTGAAAAATCGTTAAATTTTTGGAAACGCTCTTTGATTTATCTTTTTTTCCAAAACTACTCATTGGATGTTTCTGACACTTCTGGTACAGAAAGTTAAGTATCCAAAGAACTTCATAAAGCTATCACGACAATGATCGTAAAACCGGAAGTAGTCGAAAAAATGTCCGATATTTTGAAAAAAAAATTTTTTTTACGAAAACCTTTTTAATTTTTTTTTACGAAAACCTTTTTAATTTTTTTTTACGAAAACCTTTTTTATTTATGAATATTTTTTGATGGTATTTTACACAGGGTTAAAATATCATCCTACTTGAGCAGAAATGAGAAAAAAAATATCTCGGTAATTTGCGTTAGCCGCCATCGGCTAATTTAGTTTTTCGTACCCAGAAAAATTATTTATTGTTCGATTTGTATAAAGCAAAGTTCATATGCTTCGTGGTCCCAATTGTAATTTTTTTTGTTACGGTGAAATTTTTCTGTCGGCAACGGAAGTGACGTAATATTAACTCTAACACCTCTGTTGCAGGAAGTTAAGTATCTATTGGACTATCTTATGATACCAAATTCATATGGATACTACGAAAAAGCAGCAAAATATGGTACGCTGAAAGTCAAGTATTGTCTGATTTTGAGCGTTTTTGGACGCCCATATCTTGAAAACTACTCAAGCGATTTTTCTGAAACATTCTCTAGCGAGAGTCCTCTCGGTAGTCTCGTGTACGATACATTCCATTTTAAAGACTTTGAAATATCTTGAATAGGTCAAATAACGGGCTGAATATCGAAAAAAAGTCGAAAAATCGTGAAATTTTGGAAAATGCACTATTATTTTCTTATTTTATGAGATAACGATTATGTATTGAGTTATTGAAATTTTTCTGAAACTTTCTCTATCGAGATACCCTTTGGTAGTCTTGTGTACGAAATATTCCTTTAAGACTTTGATATATCTGGAATAGGTCAAATAACGACCTGAAAACCGAAAAAAGTCGCAAAATCGTGTAATTTTGGAAAATGCTCTATTTTTTTATTTTAAGAGATTATCAAAAAAAAGTTACATATTCAGATAGCTGATGTAATTACAATTTTAACGATGTATAATATGTATTGAGTTATTGAAATTTGATTTTCGATATTTTGACATATTTGGCACCTTTGAACATAGTATTTCTCAGGTGCATTTTCGTCTGATCAGATAATGTAATAAACCATAACAGGGCCCTACGGTTATTTAAGTGCCCAAACCGGTTATTAAAACTACCACGACAGTAATCTCCACACCGGAAGTATTCAAAAAATGTTTAAAAAGGTTTAAACATATGGCGCTTTTGCGAAAACTTGATTTCTCCGTCAGATATTAGCGGGCCAATGTGTCGTTGGATAGCTCCATGGATAAGCCAATGAAATGATTCGTTGCAACGAGTGAGTATTCCACTAGAAACATCAACGCTATCTGGTTAATAAACGTCCGACGTTATACGAAACGATATATAGATCTGTATGTAATGTGATTGCTGTGTGGGATTAGGGGATTGTGCCCGGACCATGGTGTTCTTTGTATGTTGTCAAGTCCTCCATTCTACACCACTGTGGAGGGTGATCTGCTAAAACAATACTGTTGAAATATCTTGGTTTACATGCAATCGAACACAGGACCACTCCAATGTATGCGTGGGACCTTGGTTTTATTTCCCATTCAAATAAGGGCCGGTAGAAGTTCTTCTCGATTTGGGAGAGGCTTCCATCCTAGGTCCTTATAGGCGAGGGTCCAGGGGCCGCAATAACCTGGAGAAAAAGAGTACTTGCTGCAAAATTATTGTTGGGCGGTGACCCCCCCCCCCCCCTGTCGGGCCTGTAAATGACTGTTCCGTGCTAGACCCTATTAATTATAACAATGCACTTTCTTAGCCAATACCATGATCAATGACAGGACCGCTAGGTCAGCCAGTCAACGCCTTACTCACCGAGCCACAACGATTTGTAAGGATTCTATTTTTTGTTCCAGTTGTGGAGTTATCTGTCCGTGCACAGGATGATATGACTGTGCATCCGAATATATTATGACCGAGGGTCAAATGATGTATGCATAGATCGATTTTATGGGGGGAATTTGGTCCAACGGCTTCACTATGACATACATTTAATTCTAATTCTGAATGTTAAGAGTCTGTAGTTGCCTACTATGACAAATCAAGTAATTATATGATGCCCCAATCAAAAGGAACAACCATGTAAACCAAAAGTACAACGTACTATGAGAGAAACCTTGCCCAGATAGTGGTTCTACAGTCTACTGTTATTTTAAATTCCAACTTCACATGGATCTTATCATGCATGGCAATTATGGGAGAGAACGAAATGGGGTTTAGCGTCCACTCGACACAAACTAGGTCATTTCGGGACTAACATATGTTTTTAACTTTATTTCAATAATTCGCTTGTGCGTAGGGGTCTTTAGCAGTGGGAGGAAAACGGAGTGCCCAGAGGAAACACACGAGGTTGAGAAGGCGCCCGATCTCCATGCAACATATGCTCACACCTGGGATCGAAACCACAGCCGCAAGCCAGAGGTGACCGGTCAGCTAGAGGTCGAAACGCGGCAGTCTAGACCACTACCCCACCCCTCCGGCAATTATGGAACCCTGGTTTTCAATCCCACCCAAATGACTATGGGGTGTTCTTTTAACGTGCATGGAAATGTGGGCTAAGGATGTCTGGTTTATACAAATGACTGTATGTTGTCTCTTCAGTGTCTTTATTTTACACCACTAGCATGGACCCGCTGGAATAAACAATGTAAACTGGTATCATTTAATCTGGTATATTTAGCACTAATTTAGCATCTATTGATTATTGATGAATAACGATTAATTTTTGAACGGTGATCGAAAATTAAAAGCTTGAAAATTGGCCACTCGTTATTTATTATTATTATTTTTTTTTTTGGTAGAGCCTATTTCTCAGTGCCTGTAACAGATACCGATATGGGACCTAATTTTCTATTTGGAAACCATGTGGTGGCTACTTGATAAACTATTTTTGAAACTTCTGCGCAGACCGGAAGTGGTCGAATTTCGTGCGGTGCATAAAAATTAAAAAACGGCCGTAGCTTCGTCAATTCTGTACCTATTTTCATACAAATTACATTTTCAGAAACCCTGAGTCTTTTCTCGGACGATAGCAGTTGAAAATTTCGAAATTTCGAAACTTCGTCGCTGACTTCTAGCCTTCGAAAAATGAAAAAATTTGTTTAAAAGACAATTTTTGTTATTTTTCAAAATTTTCAAATTTGACCTACATTTTTGGATACCTGAAGACCATCCGATTCCAGAAATATAATTTTCATTCTGAGTTATCGCCCTTTATGTTTCGATTTTTTTCGAATTTTCTGCCCATTGCCCAACTCATATATTTTTGGGAAAGAATAAATCGATAGTTCTGAATGTCCTGGAACATAAAGCTATATAGTCAGACCGCTGCATAAAGCAATTTCAACAACGATCCGTAAACCGGAAGTAGTCGAAATAATGATAGATATTTCGAAAAAAACGCAAAAAATGGGTGTTTTGGGGAAAAAATCGATTTCTCCGTCCAGTATGAACGGATTAAACGAATTAAGCTTTCGTTAAGTGGCCCGAGGAATGGACTGTCGTATGATGCCCAATTTATACGAATACTATGGCCAAGCAGCAAAATATGACAAGCTGAAAATCAAGTATTTTCTGATTTGGGACGTTTTTGGACGCCTGTATCTCGAAATCTTAACCGCAACTTTTTTTTTAACTTTCTCTATCGAGAGTCCATCCGATAGTCTTGTGAATTATGCCATCCAATAAGACTTTGAAATGTCTGGAATACGATAAAAAAGGGACTGAAAATCGAAAAATCATGAAATTTTGCAAAATGCTCTATTACTTTATTATTTAAACAAATTTTTACAAAAAGATTACAGATTCGGATATCTGACCTAATTACGATTCTAACGATGTATAATATGTATTGAGTTATTGAAATTTAATTTTCGATATTTTGACATTTTTGCATTTTTGGCACCTTTGAACATAGGATTTCTCAGGGTCATTTTATCTGATCAGATAATGTAATATATCATTACAGAGCCCTGTCGCTATTTAATTGCCCAAACTGGTTATAAAAACTATTCCGACAATAATCTCCATACCGGAAGTATTCAAAAAATGAAAAAAAAAAGGTTAAAAAATTGTCGCTCTTGCGAAAAGCTGGATTCCTCGGTCAGATATTACCGGACCAAAAGTGTAAGTGTCTTTGGATAGCCCCATTAATGGACTATTATATGGCATCTCAATGCGACGATTTCGATGGTTAGAAAATAAATTGTGGTACGCCGAAAATCTAGTATTTTCCGTTTTTGGAGCCTTTTTAGACGTCTTTTTCTCGAAAACGACAACTCCGATTTTTCTGAAACTTTTTTAACGCAGAGTCCTATCGGTAGTCTGTGGCGTCAATCCAAAAGGAAAAGGTTTGAAATAATATAAGGGGTCCAAAAATGGCCTCAATCTTTGAAAAAAGTTGAAAAATCGTTAAATTATTGAAAATGTTCTTTTATTTATCTTTTTTACAAAAAACTACTTAATAGATGTTTCTGACACTTCTGTGCCAGAAAGTTAAGTATCTAAACAAATTGTTAAAACTATCTCGACAATGATCCAAAAACCGGAAGTAGTCGAAAAAATATCCGGTATTTTTGAAAAAAAAACCGTAAAAAGTAAAATAAGTGGTGATCTTGTGAAAAAGTGATTACTATGCCAGATTTCACCGAATCAAAACAACTAAAGTATCATTGTATATCCTGATCAATGGACGATTTTATGACATCTAAATGGTAAAAATTTGCTGGTTAGGCAATACATTATGGGACGCTGAAAATCTTGTATTTTCCTTTTTGGAGCCTATTCAGACGCTTTTATTTCGCAAACTACTCTTAATTCATTTCATAAACTTCTGTTACTTGGAGTCCTAGGGTGGTCTAGCCTAAATATATACTCATGTCCAAAAGAAAGTATACGCTGTGCATTTCATACTGCATCAACCAAAGTCGTTTTTCCATTCTATGCGGTATTTGGGTACAATTTCAATTTGTTTCACCTTTTGTTGCTTAGATATGTTGAGTTTGGATGCAAGAGACAAGCTCAGTAATGTTTTATCAATTGTTTTTAATCTAAACAAAACTTAGACATATTTTTAGTGTGTATACTTTCTTTTGGACATCAGTATAGTATAAATGTTCCAAAAAGGGCCCCAATCTTTGAAAAAAAAAGTCGAAAAATCGTTATATTTGTATCTGTACTATAAGGGTATGAGGGAGGTAACTATCTCTAAGCACGGTGGAATCCAGCTACTAATTATTAGTCTCTATCATCCAGAAAAATATTCTACGAATATTAGTCTGGATCCGTTGTCAATATTTGAGAAAAATTGGCTAGATAATCCGGTCTTTTACATTATCCAAGGGAGGTAACTCCTCTTAAAACCAGATGTTTACGCCCACGAAATTAATTTAAGAATGTCATTTCAAATAATCCATTTGATTGCATGCCAGTTCAATATCTAACACTCAATTTTTTTCTAAAAGTTCTCTCTTCATGGGCCATATCTATGCTTTTAAAATTAATCCTAATTCGTCTTCACGATTCATGTTTGTTTATATCTTTGCAAGAATTATGGGATTTATTGTGGGAAGGGGCGCAACTCTTAGTTGACTTTGGCTAAAGAGACTGGATAATCAACCACATTAAAAACCAAACTCCCGGTTACGCATGGGTTTTCTCCCACTAGATAATCCGGTCTTTTACATTATCCAAGGGAGGTAACTCCTCTTAAAACCAGATGTTTACGCCCACGAAATTAATTTAAGAATGTCATTTCAAAAAATCCATTTGATTTGCATGCCAGTTCAATATCTAACACTCAATTTTATTTGTAAAAGTTCTCTCTTCATGGGCCATATCTATGCTTTTAAAATTATTCCTAATTCGTCGTCACGATTCAGGTTTGTTTATATCAATGCAAGAATTATGGGATTTATTGTGGGAAGGGGTGCAACTCTTAGTTGACTTTGGCTTAATCGGCCGTGGTTTCGCCTATTCTTTACCTATTTTAAAACAATTCACATTTTCGGAAACACTGAATCTTTTCCGAGACAATGGCTATCTCACATTTTTTAATTTCGAACATTTATCTATGGCTTTTGTCGTTCGAAATTTGAAAATTCAAATTTTTACAAAAAACTGTTTTATATACTATTCAAAAAAAGTAGGGGATATTTGATTTTGGGGGCATAATACTAAAATATGCAAATGACTACGACAAAAGTCACTATAGAACCTAACAGAAGAAACATTTCCAGTTACATGTGACGTCCAAACGCACCAATAGCTACCGCATGGAATGCAGGTGATGCTTGGGATCATCATGGGGGTCCAACCCAAGATTTGCACGACTCTGACTTTGAATGTTACAGTCATTGTGGCATTGAATTCCAGGGTGGAAACATCAGTTTAATTGTTTTAGTGACCAGAAAACAAATTTTGATATGCGTCGGCTTACCCAAAATGAAAGGTTACGTGCCCTTGGCATGCTACAGATCGGCACAACACAGGCGGTTGTGGCGCGGACGATGAATGTTTCTCAGTCTGTCATAAGCAGGCTATGGTCCAGATACCGTGATACACAATCTGTACAGGACAGACCACGCTCAGGTCGACCAAGGGCGACAACTCAAGCCCAGGATCGATTTATCCGTACCTTGGCCTTGAGAAATCGTGTCATCACAGCAAATCAGATCAGCGCTTGTCTTCAAACAGACACTGGTGTGAGAGTGAGTGGCCAGACGATTCGGAATCGACTGCATAGGGGTCACCTTCGCGCCCGACGTCCTCGCGTGATCCCTTGTTTGAGAGATCATCACATTCAGGCAAGACGTCGTTGGTGTAGGGATCGTCAACACTGGGATAATCGACGCTGGAGCAATGTGATGTTTTCAGATGAGTCAAGGTTCACTGTTGATTTTTTGGACAGACGTAGGAGGGTGTGGCGTCGTCGAAACGAGCGCTTCAAAGACGTTAACGTCATCAGACATGATCGATTTGGGGGTGGTTCTGTTATGGTGTGGGGAGGCATCACTGTTGCTGGAAGAACGGCTTTACATGTTGTTGCAGGGCGTGTTACAGGCCAGTACTTCCGGGACAACATCTTGGCAGTCCATGTTGTGCCGTTCGCACGACGTCATGGCCGCCGTTTCATCTTCCAGGATGACAACGCAAGATGTCACAGGGCCAGGATCGTTACAGGTTACCTCCAACAACAGAACATCACCACATTACCTTGGCCAGCACTGAGTCCCGACCTCTCCCCCATCGAGCATGTCTGGGACATGCTTGGACAGAGGTTACGTCAACGTCAACAACGTCCTGCCAATTCCCAAGAACTTGCTGCTGCGTTGCAACAGGAATGGGACAATATGGACCAAAATGACCTTAGACGTCTCATTAGGAGTATGCCACGTCGGATCAATGCTTGTTTGGCAAACAGAGGAGGATTTACCCGTTACTGACTTGGTTGTGATGCTGTGGTAACTTTGCTGTTTGACCCCGGGTATCATTTTACCCTTATAATGGTCAGTCTGTGCCTTACTTAGTCTAACGATCATTTGGAATAAATCGATGAATGTGAACTTCATTTCATTTTGTCATTTGTTTCTTCGTCAGTTTCATTAGGTGACTTTAATAACACTTAAAAATCAAATATCCCCTACTTTTTTTATATTTATGAATATTTTTTAGTCGTGTTTTACACAAAATTAACGAGTCATCTGACCTGGGCAAAAATGTGATAATTTTTTGTCTCAGTAATTTTCCTTGGCCGCCATTGGCTAATTCAGTTTTTCAGTCCTAGATTAATTATTTATTGCTCGATTTGTATAAAACAAAGTTCATATACTCCGTTGTCTCAATTGTCATTTTTTTTGTTACCAATAGAGTTATCTGTCCGCACCGGAAGTGGCTTAATTTTACCAAAAACTACAATTTTGACAGTTAGGTACCATATTTCGAAAGCAAATATTATTTTTTAAAAAACTGATATAACTAAAAGAGTGCGCCCTTTAAAGGCGCACAAAATGTTGGGAACAGTTTTTTTAATTTCGATTTCATTTTCGAGCAAATTCGATTAAGAGGTGAAAAAAGGTGTAAAATTGACCTATTTACAACCCATTCAGGCTTTTCAGATTTTCAGATATTTCTACGTAACTTTTATAAACTTGTAGCTATAATCTATACGAAGAAAATGTATGTTAAAATTAGTTTGTAATATAAGCAGTTACCTAGAAATGGGCAATTTTGCATAAGTCACTATTTTCGTTATTTTGCCTGTAAAATAGTCAATTATTATTGGATTTTCACAAAAGTGACACCATTTGATTCAAAAAGCAAGTATGCGTCGTTACCGGCAGTGACGACATTTTGTCAAAAAGTGCATTTTTAACTTTTAAAATCAATATTTTTTACAAACAAGAATTATTTAATATGTATTAATAATTTTAATTTTTTGTTTACATTCACATATTAATATAATCCATAAGGTCATATAGATTTCACAAAATTGTTTCTAATTTGTTCAGTTGCGGAGAAATAGGCGATTTTCAACAGGTAACTTTTCAAGGTTTTTGGTCCATAAAAGTGTCAATTATTATTCGATTTTCATAAAATTTTCACTGTGTGATACCTAATGCCATTTACAATGTCATACAAGTAATTTAAGATTTTCATTATCACCGGAAGTAACGTCATTTTGGCAAAAACTGTATTTTTAGCCTTCAAAACAGATATTTTATTCAAATGAGTCTGATTTGTAATGTTTTTAAAATTATGATATTTGATTCCAATCAACAAATAGATTAAACCCATACGATCATACAGATACCAGAAAATGATTTCTAAATTGTACGGTTGCAGAGAAATAGACGGTTTTCTACAAGTCACTTTTCAAGGTTTTTGGTCTATAAAAGTGGCAATTATTATTGGATTTACATAAAAAAATTTCACCATGTGATGCCTTATGCCATTTCTGATTTCATAAAACTAATTGGACATTTTCATTATTACCGGAAATACTGTACACTTACATGTAACAAATGTATAAAATGAATTGATATTGCTGGATTTGGTTGATTCGGCGTCCATTTTATTTGATGTGTGCAATGCTTATGTGGAAACCTGTTTAATGGTTTCATTGGTACCGGAAGTGACATATGTTTAGGGTAACGTGGCACCGGTGAAACCGTAGTCATATAAATATATTTGATATTAAAAAAAAAGAAGGGAAAAATCGGTGCTCTTGCAAAAATCGTGATTTCACGGTCGGGTGTGACCGGATTAAAACACCTAAAGTATCGTTTAGTAGCTCGATGAATGGGCTATTGTATGACACACTTCCTGTCTGATTTCTGAAAGCCGGTTCAGTGCTGCTTGCAGGTCTAGTTATTATTATTATTTACCGCGGGAGCCTATTTCTCCATGATCGAAAACAGATATCGATCTGGGGTTCAATTTTCTCTCGGGAAACTGGGTGGTGGCTACTTGATAAAGTATTTTCGAAACTTCTGCGCAGACCGGAAATGGCCGAATTTCGTGCGGTGCATAAAAATTAAAAAAACGGCCGTAACTTCGTCAATTCTGTACCTATTTTCATACAAATGACATTTTCAGAAACCCTGGGTCTTTTCTCGGATGATAGCAGTTGAAAATCTCGAAATTTCGAAACTTCGTCGCTGACTTCTAGCGTTCAAAAAATGAAAAATGTTGTTTAAGAGACAATTTTTGTTATTTTTCAAAATTTTCAAATTTGACCTACATTTTTGGGTAATTGAAGGCAATCCGATTCCAGTAATATAACTTTCATTCAGAGTTATCACCCTTTATTTTTCGATTTTTTTCGAATTTTCTGCCCATTTTGTGAGCCCGAGTTTCGTTTTACGGCCGAATCGAAGATTCTGAAACTTCTGGAACATGAAGTTATTGTCCAAATCCAACCGATAAAGCTATTTCGACAAGGATCCTTAAACCGGAAGTGGTCGAAAAATTGTCCGATATTTTGAAGAAAACGCAAAAAAATGGGTGCTTTTGGGAAAAACGTGATTTCTCCACCCGATATCAACGGACTAAAGAAATTAAGGTATCGGTGGGTAGCCCGGGGATTCGACTATCATATGATACCAATTCCACACGAGACCTAAGAGAGGGTAGCAAAATATGACATGCTGGAAATCAAGTATTTTCTGATTTGAAGCGTTTTTGGACGCCTATATCTCGAAAACTACTCGAAGGATTTTTCTTAAACTTTACCTATCGAGAGTCCCTCCGGAAGTCTTGTGCATGAATCCATCCAATAAGACATTGAAATGTCTGGAATAGGTAAAAAAACGTGCTGAAAATCGAAAAAAGTTGAAAAATCGTGAAATTTTGGAAAATGCTATATTATTTTATTATTTAATCAGATTTTTACGAAAAGGTTACACATTCAGATAGCGGACCTAATTACGATTCTAACGATGTATAATATGTATTGAGTTATTGAAATTTAATTTTCGATATTTTGACATTTTTGAATTTTTGGCACTTTTGAACACAGGATTTCTCAGGGCCATTTTATCTGATCAGAAAATGTATTATATCATTACAGAGCCCTGTGGCTATCTAATTGCCCAAATTGGTTATTAAAACTATCCCGACAATAATCTCCATGCCTGACGTATTCAAACAATGAAGAAAAGGGTTAAAAAAATTAGCGCTCGTGCGAAAAACTTGATTTCTCCATCAGATCTTAGCGGACCAAAAGAACTAAATTGTCGCTTGATAGCCCCATTAATGGATTATCATATGACATCTGAATGATACGATTTGGAGCATTTTGAGACGCCATTTTCTCGAAAACGAAAACTATGATTTTTCTTAAACTTTTTTACTCAGAGTCCTATCGGTGGACTATGGCGTGAGTCCAAAAATAAAAGCATTGAAATAATATAAGTGGTCCAAAAAGAACCTCAATCTTTGAAAATGGACGATCTAAATGGTAAAAATTCGCGGGTTAGGTAATATATAATGGAACGCTGAAAATCTATTTTCTTTTTTTGAGCCTACTCAGACGCTTTTATTTCGAAAACTTCTCTTATTTCCTTTCTTAAACCTATGTTACTTAGAGTCCTAACGGTGGTCTATGGCGTGAATCCAAATTTAAAAGCCTCAATATAGAATAAATGGTCCAAAAGAGCCACAATCTTTGACAAAAGTCGAAAAATCGTTATATCTGTAAATCTGCTTCTAATGGTATAATGTCCAATGGATCTTTCTGAAACTTCTGGTACAGGAAGTTAAGTTCCCATACCACTCGTTAAATCTATCCCTATAATGATCCGTAAAAAGGAAGTAGTCAAATAAATCTTCGATATTTTTAAAAAAAAAAGACAGTAAAAAAAATCGGTGCTCTTGCAACAATCGGGATTTCACCGTCGGGTGTGACCGGATCAAAACATCTAAAGTATCGTTTGGTAGCTCGATAAATAGGCTATTGTATGACAAACTTCCTGTCTGATTCCTGAAAGCCGGTTCAGTGCTGCTTGCAGGTCTAGTTATTATTATTATTTACCGCGGGAGCCTTTTTCTTCATGATCGAAAACAGATATCGACCTGGGGTTAAATTTTCTCTCGGGAAACCATGTTATGGTTACTCGAAAAAGTATTTTTGGAACTTCTGCGCAGACCGGAAGTGGCCGAATTTTGAACGGTAGCAATAAATCAAAAATCGGCCGTGGTTTCGCCAATTCTTTACCTATTTTAAAACAATTCACATTTTTGGAAACCCTGAATCTTTTTCGAGATAATGGCTATCTCATATTTCTCAATTTCGAACATTCATGTATGGCTTTTGTCGTTCAAAATTTGAAAATAAATTTTTTTACAAAAAACAGTTTTATTTATTAATATGTTTTAGTCGTGTTTTACACAAAATTAACGAGTCATCTGACTTGGGCAAAAATGTGAATATTTTTTGTCTCAGTAATTTTCCTTTACCGCCATTGGCTAATTCAGTTTTTCAGTCCTAGATTAATTATTTATTGCTCGATTTGTATAAAACAAAGTTCATATACTCCGATGTCTCAATTGTCATTTTTTTTGTTACCAATAGAGATATCTGTCGGCACCGGAAGTGGCTTAATTTTACGAAAAACTACAATTTTGACAGTTAGGTACCATTTTTCGAAAGCAAATATTATTTGTTTAAAAAAACTGATATAACTAAAAGAGTGTGCCCTTTAAAGGCGCACAAAATGTTGGATCAGTTTTTTTAATTTCAATTTCATTTTCGAGCAAATTCTATTAAGAGGTGAAAAAAGGTGTAAAACTGATCTATTTACAACCCATTCAGGCTTTTCAGATTTTAAAATATACTATTCAAAAAAAGGAGGGGATATTTGATTTTTAAGTGTTATTAAAGTCACCTAATGAAACTGACGAAGAAACAAATGACAAAATGAAATGAAGTTCACATTCATCGATTTATTCCAAATGATCGTTAGACTAAGTAAGGCACAGACTGACCATTATAAGGGTAAAATGATACCCGGGGTCAAACAGCAAAGTTACCACAGCATCACAAGCAAGTCAGTAACGGGTAAATCCTCCTCTGTTTGCCAAACAAGCATTGATCCGACGTGGCATACTCCTAATGAGACGTCTAAGGTCATTTTGGTCCAGATTGTCCCATTCCTGTTGCAACGCAGCAGCAAGTTCTTGGACATTGGCAGGACGTTGTTGACGTTGACGTAACCTCTGTCCAAGCATGTCCAAGACATGCTCGATGGGGGAGAGGTCGGGACTCAGTGCTGGCCAAGGTAATGTGGTGATGTTCTGTTGTTGGAGGTAACCTATAACGATCCTGGCCCTGTGACATCTTGCGTTGTCATCCTGGAAGATGAAACGGCGGCCATGACGTCGTGCGAACGGCACAACATGGACTGCCAAGATGTTGTCCCGGTAGTACTGGCCTGTAACACGCCCTGCAACAACATGTAAAGCCGTTCTTCCAGCAACAGTGATGCCTCCCCACACCATAACAGAACCACCCCCAAATCGATCATGTCTGATGACGTTAACGTCTTGGAAGCGCTCGTCTCGACGACGCCACACCCTCCTACGTCTGTCCAAAAAATCAACAGTGAACCTTGACTCATCTGAAAACATCACATTGCTCCAGCGTCGATTATCCCAGTGTTGACGATCCCTACACCAACGACGTCTTGCCTGAATGTGATGATCTCTCAAACAAGGGATCACGCGAGGACGTCGGGCGCGAAGGTGACCCCTATGCAGTCGATTCCGAATCGTCTGGCCACTCACTCTCACACCAGTGTCTGTTTGAAGACGAGCGCTGATCTGATTTGCTGTGATGACACGATTTCTCAAGGCCAAGATACGGATAAATCGATCCTGGGCTTGAGTTGTCGCCCTTGGTCGACCTGAGCGTGGTCTGTCCTGTACAGATTGTGTATCACGGTATCTGGACCATAGCCTGCTTATGACAGACTGAGAAACATTCATCGTCCGCGCCACAACCGCCTGTAGCATGCCAAGGGCACGTAACCTTTCATTTTGGGTAAGCCGACGCATATCAAAATTTGTTTTCTGGTCACTAAAACAATTAAACTGATGTTTCCACCCTGGAATTCAATGCCACAATGACTGTAACATTCAAAGTCAGAGTCGTGCAAATCTTGGGTTGGACCCCCATGATGATCCCAAGCATCACCTGCATTCCATGCGGTAGCTATTGGTGCGTTTGGACGTCACATGTAACTGGAAATGTTTCTTCTGTTAGGTTCTATAGTGACTTTTTTCGTAGTCATTTGCATATTTTAGTATTATGCCCCCAAAATCAAATATCCCCTACTTTTTTTGAATAGTATATATCTACGTAACTTTTATAAACTTGTAGCTATAATCCATACGAAGAAAATATATGTTAAAATTAGTTTATAATATAAGCAGTTACCTAGAAATGGGGAATTTTGCATAAGTCACTGTTTTCGTTATCTTGCCTGTAAAATAGTCAATTATTATTGGATTTTCACAAAAGTGACACCATTTGATTCAAAAAGCAAGTATGCGTCGTATCAAATTGATTACAATTTAAAATTGACACCGGAAGTGACGCCATTTTATCAAAAAATGCATTTTTAACTTTTAAAATCAATATTTTTTTCAACCAAAAATTATTTAATATGTATTAATAATTTTAACTTTTGGTTTACATTCACATATTAATAAAATTCATAAGGTCGTATAGATTTCACAAAATTGTTTCTAACTTTTTCAGTTGCGGCGAAATAGCCGATTTTCAACAGGTCACTTTTCAAGGTTTTTGGTCAATAAAAGTGTCAATTATTATTCGATTTTCATAAAATTTTCACTGTGTGATACCTAATGCTATTTACAATTTCATACAAGTAATTTAAGATTTTCATTATCACCGGAAGTAACGTCATTTTGGCAAAAACTGTATTTTTAGCCTTCAAAAGAGATATTTTATTGAAATGAGTCTGATTTGTAATCTTTTTAAAATTATGATATTTGATTCCAATTTGCAGAGAAATAGACGGTTTTTTACAAGTCACTTTTCAAGGTTTTTGGTCTATAAAAGTGGCAATTATTATTTTTCGATTTACATAAAATTTTCACCATGTGATGCCTTATGCCATTTCTGATTTCATAAAACTAATTGAACATTTTCATTATCACCGGAAGTACTGTACACTTACATGTAACAAATGTATAAAATGAATTGATATTGCTGGATTTGGTTGATTCGGCGTCCATTTTATTTGATGTGTGCAATGCTTATGTGGAAACCTGTTTAATGGTTTCATTGGTACCGGAAGTGACATATGTTTAGGGTAACGTGGCACCGGTGAAACCGTAATCATAAAAATATTCGATATTAAATAAAAAAGTAAAAAAACAGTAAAAATCGTTGCTCTTGCAAAAATCGAGATTTCACCGTCGGGTGTGACCGGATCAAAACACCTAAAGTATCGTTTGGTAGCTCGATGAATGGGCTATTGTATGACACACTTCCTGTCTGATTCCTGAAAGCCGGTTCAGTGCTGCTTGCAGGTCTAGTTATCATTATTATTAACCGCGGGAGCCTATTTCTCCATGATCGGAAACAGATATCGATCTGGAACCAAATTTTCTAACTGGAAACCATGTGGTGGTTACTTGATAAAGTATTTTTGAAACTTCTGCGCAGACCAGAAGTGGCCGAATTTTGAACGGTAGCAATAAATCAAAAAGCGGCCGTGGTTTCTCCAATTCTTTACCTATTTTAAAACAATTCACATTTTTTGAAACCCTGATTCTTTTCCGAGACAATGGCTATCTCACATTTTTCAATTTCGAACATTCATCTATGGCTTTTGTCGTTCGAAATTTGAAAATTTAAATTTTGACAAAAAACTTTTTTATTTATTAATATTTTTTAGTCGTGGTTTACACAAAATTAACGAGTCATCTGATTTGGGCAAAAATGTGAAAAATTTTTGTCTCACTAATTTTCCTTGGCCGCCATTGGCTAATTCGGTTTTTCAGTCCTAGATTAATTATTTATTGCTCGATTTGTATAAAACAAAGTTCATATACTCCGTTGTCTCAATTGTCATTTTTTTTGTTACCAATAGAGATATCTGTCGGCACCGGAAGTGGCTTTATTTTACGAAAAACCTGTTTAATGGTTTCATTGGTACCGGAAGTGACATTCACCGAATCAAAACAACTAAAGTGTCATTGGATAGCCCGAACAATGGACGATCGTATGACATCTAAATGGTAAAAATTCCCTGGTTAGGCAATATATAATGGGACGCTGAAAATCTAGTATTTTCCTTTTTGGGGCTATTCAGATGCTTTCATCCCGAAAACTTCTCTTATTTCCTTTCTTAAACTTCTGTTACTTAGAGTCCTAACGGTGGACTAGGGTGTGAATCCAAATTTAAAAGCCTCAATATAGTATAAATGGTCCAAAAAGGGCCACAATCTTTGAAAAAATGGTATAAGAGAGATTAACACATTGGCATCAGACTACCAATTATTTGCTAAATATTGTTAAATATCTTCTGATTTTCCTTTCTTTTAAAAACTGTCCCATGGATCTTTCTGAAACTTCTGGTACAGGAAGTGAAGTTCCCACACAACGTGTTAAATCTATCCCGACGATGATCCGTAAAAATCGAAGTAGTCGAAAAAATATTCGATATTTAAAAAAACCCCAGTAAAAATCGGTACTGTTGCAAAAATCGTGATTTCAGGGTCGGGAGTGACCGGATCAAAACACCAAAAGTATCGTTTGGTAGCTCGATGAATGGGCTATTGTATGACAGACTTCCTGTCTGATTCCTGAAAGCCGGTTCAGTGCTGCTTGCAGGTCTAGTTGAGATTAATATCAGTGTTTACCCTTTTCTGTTTCATTTGGCTTATGATTGTTAATTTTATTCTTTCTGAATGCTACTTATATCAAGTTTGTAATAAGTTCCTCGGAAACATACATAGATTTTAGTGTACAGTTCCTATTTGATATCAACATAAAGAGTAAGAACTATTATTTTGTGTTGTTTTCAAGAGTAAACAGATGTAATATGTATTACTGAAATTTATCGCCTGAACTTTTTCCCCCGTGGATAAATTCGAATCATTTCTTCAACAAGGAGACAAGTCTTTGGAACAGGCTTTGGAATCAATATATTTTCAAAACGCTTTACAAATCTGAAATCGCCGAATTTTACTGACGAAAAAATTGGCCTACATAGCTGTAACTTTGTGACAATTTGACCAATTTGACCAATTCTTTTTTCTTTGAGTACCTTGAAACATTTACTTCAAATCTGCCATTTCTGGTTTTCAAATTTCGAAAATGGGCGTCCTCGCTAGCGATAAGGGGAGGTAATCAAATAGAGTGCGTCTCTGTCAGGGGGCCCATATGACCAACAAACGATGTAAATATTGATAAAGTGAAACGTGCATAGACTTAAACTCCTACTTTAAGAAGTGTTTTGTCGATGAATAATTTCTTATAACGCTGAAGTTTCGAGATTTGATTGCATGACCATCACAGGAGTTGAAAAAAGGAAATGCTAAACTATCGGTCATAAAAAAGAATTGATTGAGCGGTAAGTCATTTTGACATTTATTTTATTTGGGATCAATTGCATACACCTCGGTTCGGCCTTGCCGAGCCCTATCTACGACATTCCCCAGGATTTCTTTATTTCAACTATTTTAAATTGTCAACATATTATTTAATTTCTGTATGTGTAGTCTAAAATTATTATGCGAATTGTTGATTTTGTTGACAGAATTACCAAGCAAATCCCAGCCGGCCCAATAGCTCTAAATTAACGATATAAGTTCGCCGCTGAGCCGTATCAACAGTACGTGGTTTTTTTTAACTGTTTGAAATCGGCAACATGAACATGTAAGTTCTGTATGTGTAGTCTAATATTATTTTTGATATTGAAATCATTGATTTTGATACCTAAAGTCCCAAGCAAATCCCAGACCTGAATGAAATAGCATGCATGGATATAGAATTTCGGAAATAACAAAAGACAGAAAATTTGTAGACCTTTGGTCAAGGATCTCAAATTTCCCATTTAATCCCCTTAAAAATGACCATAAAAAGTTAGATAAGAAGCTTAGACTAAGTAATAATCTTCTAAATGTTACATAACAGGAAGTATTTTATACGATGCATTCTGTTAATAATTTGTTTTCCCCTTTTATTTCAGACTTCATGCATAAGAAAGAAATTTCAACTTTGGTAAAGAACTCAAAACAAATCAAGTGGATTACCAAATGAAACTTCCATCGGAGTCGTTATATAAAGATCTTCATGAACACATGTCAATACCAAGACTTAATATGGAAGCTATTGAGGCCTACTTGAAACCACTGAACGAAACTTTACAAAAAGAAAGTGTCAACCTAGTAAATTATAAGACGGAATTTAAATTAGAACCGTATCTTATCTCATTGCCGAGTAATTATAAATATACTTTTATAAGATACAAGCAGGATACCCGGCTTCGCTCGGGGGTCATAACTCCGAAACCGGAAGTGGTAGACTAACGCCACCTGGCCTATGCTACCCCCCGGTCCGAGCTACCCCTATACCCCAAATTTCAGACTCGGGGCAGACCTAGTGTAGCCGCCAACCCCGAACAGACAGACAGACAGATACCCGGCTTAGCTCGGGGGTCATAACTCCGAAACCGGAAGTGGTAGACTAACGCCACCTGGTCTATGTTACTCACCGGTCCGAGCTACCCCTATACCCCAAATGTCAGAATCGGGGCAGACCTAGTGTAGCCGCCAACCCCGAACAGACCGGCTTCACTCGGGGGTCATTAACTCCGAAACCGGAAGTGGTAGACTAACGCCACCTGGCCTATGTTACACCCCGGTCCGTGCTACCCCTATACCCCAAATTTCAGACTCGGGGCAGACCTAGTGTAGCCGCCAATCCCGAACAGACAGACAGACAGACAAACGACAGTCACAAATATATATATAGATAGATAGATAGAACTATATCCACATTCGTCAAGAGTATTTTTGATAGTAATTGGCCATTTCTTAGTATGATTTACATATTTTTAAACAGAGACTTACATAACAACAAAGAATATATGCTAGTTTTACCACTTATCATTTTAATCCAAAAGCTAACAATTCTATAATATAAATAGGGTATCTCCCAGTTTCACCATATAACATATATAGAGGAGTACTTTTTTTTACTTTCAATATATTTCTTAAAAACTGGTTATGACTAGTTTCTATGATGGATAATTCCCCAAATCCCCATATTTCACAACCGTACAGTAATATCGGAAGTATAGTATGATCACAAAGTTTAAGTTGACAATCAATTTGCAGATTGAGATTATGGATCCTCGAATACAAAAGGTATAGAGCTTTAGAAGCTTGTTTTGAATTCTTTGTTGCGCTTGCGCGAAGCTGCATCCTTTAGAGAATACAACGCCCAGATAATTATATGAATCACATATTCCTAAATCATGATTTAGTAAAGAGAAAGTTGCGTTAGATTGACCTCTTGATCCGAAAAACACTACCTTGGTTTTATTTATGTTTACATTTAGTTTCCATAGAGTACAATATTCACCAAATGTATTTAGCAATTTGTTCATATCATTCAAATTGTCAGCAACTAATACAGTATCATCAGCGTATAGAAGTAGAAGTATTTTTTTATAGATAATGTAATAGTTCATGTTCATATTCTGTTTGAACGCCTTTACAATCATGTTTTAATATAAAAAAAAAGATTCGAGATCATTTAAATACAGTGCAAATAAAAGAGGTGAGAGATTTTAACCTCGTTGAACTCCTGTCTTACAGGAAAAGTTTTCAGATATTTTGTTTTTATATTTCACAGAGGACTTTATGTCTTGATAAATGTTATAAATAACATTAAAACATTTACCAGTAATACCAGAATTCAGAACTTTATACCAGAGGCCTATTCTCCATACCTGATCAAAGGTTTTACAAAAATCTATAAATGTACAAAAACTTTTCTTTTTCTGAGACCTTAAAACATATAATACAATGCAAATAAGTGGTCTGTTACGGAGTAATATTTTATAAACCCAGCCTGTGTTTCGATCAGTATATTGTGTGTGTCTACAAAATTATTTAATCTATTATTTATAATGGAAGTAAAAAGTTTTCCAAGACAGCTGAGGATCGTTATGGGTCTATAGTTTTCGGGTAAGCCGGGGTCACCTTTCTTTTTATATACAGGCACAATACTCCCCATAGTCCAAGAAGCTGGTACAATCCCAGAGTTAAGATAATTTTGACAATGATTTTTTAGTAGAATTCTTTATTGCATAAACATAAAATCTTTTGCCTCTAAGTCGTCAAAGATATCAAGTGCTATAAGTCAATTTGACCAAAAACCATAACTTGGTTAAACGTCATGTGTATAATTTAAAGTCAATCAGATAATAACTGTCTCTAGGTTTTTCAAATTAATCAAGAATGATAACCCTGAGAGTAATTACAGGAAATTGTGGAAAATCAAAAATCTTCTTCGTCTAATGAACATAGACACAGTGTAAAAACCATAAATCGGGTAATTCTGGGGTAGGACGGGAGTGGCGATAATATGGGTCCCAATTTCAATAAGACCGTGATAAGATATCGGGTACCTTTACTTACGATGTTATAATTAGTTTTTTTTTCTATATTATCATGGGCTGTAAGGTCTTGTGGAAATGACACACGGAGCCACCAGGCCAAGTGTTTACCATTTTCACAGTTTCTCGCTATGCTAGAGCCTTAACACTTGTGGTGTCTTCATGGCCATAGGCAGGCTTTTTAAAACGAAAGCCACAACAGACCAGAGTAAAACACAAATAAAGACTTTCAGATCATACGAGTACATAATGAAAAATAGTATTGTCAAATAAACATACAATGCAATAAATTCGATTAAGCCAACGTAAGTTGTAGCTATTCTTTTCA
Organism: Patella vulgata; assembly: GCF_932274485.2. NCBI lineage: Eukaryota > Metazoa > Mollusca > Gastropoda > Patellidae > Patella > Patella vulgata. The sequence continues at coordinate 34,913,577 of NC_065882.2, forward strand.
TTATTGTGCAGGACCCACCATTCAACAGACAATATGGCGACAAAATACGAAATCATTAAAATGTGGACGTATAAAATACAATATGTATAGTTACTTTTCATTAATTTCTCGAACGATTCACCCCAGCTTTTCACATCATCAATCGTTGGGCTGAAAAAAAAACAACGAACAATCGTGAAAAAATTAAAATTCTCATCAATTTGATTTTTTCGCCATAAAATGGCGTATTGTGTGACCTTGCCACTCCGGTTTCGTTTTTCCGGACTCTTTTCGCAGTGCATTGAGATATTGAACTGAAACTTGCTAGACACCTATATGATTTAATATAGACCATATTCGTGTAACATGACAGTCAAGCAACTTTTAGTAGTAGTTATAGTCATGGAATTGAAATCTTCGGGATATTTTCCCCCAATGCATTCAGATACAGATATCACGTAATACAGATATCAAGTTTTCCAGACTTTCTGTCAAAGTGCGTGAAATATACTGAGCGCCATGGAAAACGCATCACCTTTTTTCCCAAATATTTTATTACTAGGTGGTTTTGTATGTATAATATTACGCAATACTATGAACTATTGTTTCACACAAAGCCCCCAAACGCAAAAAAATATCGGCCCGTGTGCCAAAAAAAATTGTACGAGATGCACATGAAAACCCCAATATTCACGTGCAGCATTGTGTGTGAGCGCTTTAAAAGCATGTTTTCAACTTAATGTGCAGTACATGAACTGTGAAACGTCAATCTGTCGTAATTTTTTGTTGGACGTGTGAAGGAATCGAGCTAGAGATGCCGAGACTTACTGAAAATCAACGGAATGAAGCCATGGGAATGTCCAGGGCTGGCATGTCTACACGTCCTATTGCCAGACACTTCAATTGTCATCCGTCCACTATTGTAAGGTTGGTGGAACGTGTTCGAGTTACTGGATCAACACGTGACCGTCAACGTCCTGGTCCACGACGCGTTACAACCCAGGTTCAAGACCGCTACATCCGGGTCACTCATCTGCGTGACAGATTCCGCCCAGCGACTCCAACAGGTGCAGCATTCGTCGGAAGACAAGGACCAGTAAGTGCCAACACCGTAAGACGTCGTCTAAGAGAAGTAGGACTCCGTGCACGACGACCTTATGTTGGAGCTATCCCCAGGGATCATCACGTCTTGGGGAACGTCTTGCAGACTGCTGCGTCTTCGAAACGAATCGATGGGGTGGGGGAAGTGTAATGGTGTGGGGATGCTTCACATTTCATCACCGGACCGCCCTACACATTTGCAGGGGTCGCGTTAATGCTGTAGCCTACCGTGATGATGGCCCGTGGAGGACACATGCGCTACTGACATCTGTGTCAATCTTTTGGTTTTGACCCCTCTGACTTTGTACCCTTGATTACAGATTAAACATCCATAAGTGTACAAATGTGTTGTTATTGATGTGTTCCCATTTGAATATTGTTCACAATAAGAATCAAAATAAATAAGATATGTTTACAGGATGCGTTTTCCATGGCGCTCAGATATTAAACTACTGTCTTCGCTATATTAAAGCTGTCTGCGATAGCCGCTTAGGTATAAGCGGACGTTAACCCGACGAATTAACGAACGCCATGCTAACAAAAATAAACCGCTTTCGTTCTTGCTATAATAGTCCAATAATAAATGCAAAATGATGCAAAATGAATAAGGACGGAGGGCCTAACAAGGACAGCTGTCTAATCGTTCGGATGGGACGAAAAACCGAGGTCCCGTGTACACATTGGCGTGCACGTAAAAGATCCCTTGGCAGTTGGAATTCGATATAAGAGTAGGCCGTAGCGAAGCTGCCCGGGCAAAATTTCCCTCATAGCACACTATATGGCGTATGCCTGTCTTCATTAGCCCAGTTTAGGAGCAGAACAGTAGGACGTTAAACCCGATTTCATTTCATCTCATTTTTGCAAAATGAATATATTGAACATTTCATTCAAACTACATTATTCTGAGCGAAGATAATTAGCCTATGAAGGTTTGACAAGATGTGTGCACTGATTGTAACCAATATACTGTTTGTTAGAAGTTTAGCCTCGCTTATCCATTTTTAGATTAAATCATTAAATGGCTGAACCTTTCTAATCCACTCAAAATCGGACCTATCAGATGGCACCGAGACTTGATTTTTTTTTTGTAAACAATATTTTATTTCAAATTTATGAAAAGAGATCAGGGAACAGGCATAGCCTATATCACCCCTCTGCTTGTACAAAGAATATAAAACATATAATAAACAGATCTGCTATGTACATATTATAAAATAATGGTGAAAAACATATAAATTAGATAAGTTATATAACTTGAATTTAAATTGTTCTGAGTAAATCAGATATTGAATCGTCTGGTGACATCGAAGTATTCATGAACTAATTTAAAGATGTTATTTGATGTAGCCTGATTTTCTATGCCAAAAAGAAGTGGTTTAATGGGTTACTGGTGAGATGGTAAAAGATTTATAGTGTTTTTCCGTGCATCTGAATACAGTGGGCAACAGCAGAGAAAATGTTCAGAATCTTCAAAGCGATGACCACAGCTGCATGATGGATCCTCGGAGATATGTCGTAAAAAATTATGCCCATTTAGGTCGCTACAAGTAAGCCGCAATCTACTATGTATAATCTGGTTCTTTCTTTTGCCCTGTAGAAATGAATTTGGAATAATAGGATCGTTTAGTTTTAGATTTTGTTTGAAAGTAGTGAGAGACGGAGAAATTCTTATATTGATATCAAGTTTGTTCCATTCTTTGGTTGATGAGGGTCCGAAAGAGTTCGAAAATTTTTTTGTTCTACATTGGTATTCTGAAAGATTGTCATTGTTACGAAGATGATAATTTTTGGGTCGGTACAGTATTAAGTCTTTTAGGTACGCAGGTGTCAGGTCATTAATGATTTTATAAATAAGTGTCAGTTTGTGTCGTTTGCGTCTTTCTTGTAGCGTAATAAACCCGGTTTCGTTATATAAGAGTTTATGGCTGGTACCCCTTACAGCCCCAGATATAGTTCGAAGTGCATCTAATTGTAAGTTTTCTAGTTTGTTAGTATGCTCATCAGTGCACCCATCCCAGATTACATCACAGTAATCGAAATGGGGTAAAATAAAGGAAGTGTACAGAGTATGCAGGGATTTTCGATTAAGCCTATATTTGAGTGACCTTAAGGAGTTAATTAATTTGCTTGTTTTATTGATAATTGAGTCTACGTGAGGGGGCCATTTGCAGTTTGACTGAAGGGTTAAACCGAAATGTTTATGTTCGTTGACTTCTTTTATTGGAATTTGATTAAATCTAAGTGCTGGTAGTGGAGGATTTTTCTTGATAGTTAGTGCCAGTGTTTCGCTTTTCAGGGGGTTAAATGATACCAGCCATATTTTAGCCCATCTATTTAGTTTTTCTAAGTCGGTATTGATTGTATCGGCATTTGCAGCTGGATCATCGATTGTTAGAAACAAATTTGTGTCGTCAGCAAATAAACGGATGTTTGAATTTATATTTTCTATTATATCATTTATGTAGATTAGAAATAGAAGGGGACCGAGAACAGAGCCCTGTGGAATAACGGATGGAACTGTTCTGGGGCGGAGGAGGCGCCATTCACAACAACTCTTTGTTTGCGGTTAGTTAAATAATTTTTGAACCAGTGAAGGACGTCCCCTCTGACCCCAGCCGCCTCAAACTTATGTCAGAGACCAGCGTGCCAGACTCTGTCAAAAGCTTTACTTATGTCACAGAACACTGCTCTCGTATATTTGCCTTGATCGATGGCTTGACAAAACGTGTGAGTTAGGTCAATAAGTTGATAGACGGACGATTCACCGTGAAGAAAGCCGCTCTGAAGTTTAGTAATAATAGAATTGTCATGGAAGAAGTTAAAGACATGTTTGTATATGCATTTTTCGAAGGTTTTAGCAAGAATACTTAAGAGAGATACGGGTCTATAGTTTCCACAATCAGTTGGGTCGCCTTTTTTGAGGATGGCAGTAATGTTTGCGAATTTCCAAATATCAGGTACGATTTTACTTTTTAGGGATAAATTAAATATATTACATAAAGATTTAGATATTTCTTCAGATAATGATTTCAAAAGTTTTCCGCTTATTTCGTCTGGGCCATTAGATTTCGATGAATCAATTGTTAGGATCATGCCCTTAACTTCCTGTGGACTTAGTTCAATGGTACACAGTGAATTATCATTAATGTGGGAAGAAATGCATCTGTGCTGTCAAGTGATGATTGGGTTATGAAATGGTCGTTTAAACAGCCAGCTTTATCGGTTGGTGAAAAGAATGTTTTGTTGTCAAGTGTAAGGGAAGGTAATTCACTACATGTCTGTCGTGTTTTTTCTTAATTGTGTAAGGGGAGGTAATTCACTACATGTCTGTCGTGTTTTTTTCATAAATGAATTAACAAGTTGCCACCAGTTAATCTTATCGTCGAGTTTTTCATAATATTCGCGCTTGCATTTTCTTATAAAATTGATATAGTTGTTTCTAATAGTTCTGAAACTACGTCATGTCTCAGTCCTTCGTAGTTGGTATTTTTGTATTCCCAGATAGTTCTTTTATAACATCTTATTTTCGACAGTACACAGGGCAGTGGTCGCTACAGAAGTTATCAAGACATCCTGTTTCAGTCGTGAAACCTGAACAATTGGGTATAATCAAATCAATAAGAGAGCTATTTCCTTTGTTGTCGTATCTTTTAGGTTTGTTTATTAGTTGCTTCAAGTCGAAAAGATTAATGGCGTTATGTATAAAAGTATTGTGTTTAAAATTCATATCGATATTAAAATCACCTATGAAAAAACATTTATTTATATCATCATATATTGATCTTGAAATTGATTCAGTGATTTTATTATTAATATCAGAGGTCGAGTTAGGGGGTCTGTAAAAATTTCCTATAAGTAAATTGATATTATTTGAATTGATTTCTAGCCACATGCACTCGAATATATACTAAAACACCACCCCCGGTCTGTCTGTCCTGTCTTTTCTAATGGGGTCGTGAAATGACGGGATAGTTCGCATATTAGTATTTATCGTTTCGCCAAGCCATGTCTCACTTAGCGATATTATATCAAAATTATTTCAGAGTTCTGCTATATTGATATCAATTTTATTTCTAAGGTTTCTTACATTCGGGTGCACGAGAGATAGTGTATCAGATGGACCGGGATTTACTTCGATGTCACCAGAAAGAAATAATGTCAACTGTGAAATATTTGGTTGATTAACAATTTGTTTTTTGTCGATGATGTTAATAAATGTCTAATTATTAGTTTATATAACATTTCAGGCCCAAAGAAAGACCTGCAATAGGCAGATTTAGCTCTTGCATAATGTATTTTTAATTATGATTATCAATAACTTGCCCATATGTTTGAAATAACTTCCGGTAAATAATTTCCGTGTACAATTTAATATTCCAACGCACAAAACGTTCTCGCTTGAAAAACTGGACGCAGCACAAACATTGACATAGGAAAATACAACAATGGAATCTAATTACGGTACTCAATTGGGGAGATCATTTTGTACAAAGGGGTGACAATATGTCGTATGGTATACCAATAATCGATACATTTCCTTATAACAATGTAGTAAAAACTATCGAATTTGGTGATTAATATGCACTTCTCTTAGATGGTTATGCTGGTTTTGTTATGTAAACCGCCCAAAATGGCACTTTTACTTCTGCGAAATGAAATGGGGTTTAACGTCCTACTATTCTGCTCCTATACTGGGCTAATGAAGACGGGCATACGCCATACAGTGTGCTAAGAGGGAAATTTTGCCCGGGCAGCGGCACTATCACCTACTCTTATATCGAATTCCAAATGCCAAGGGATCTTTTACGTGCATTCCAATGTTTACACTGGACCTCGGTTTTTCGTCTCATCCGAAGGACTAGACAGCTGTCCTTGTCAGGCCCTCCGTCCTGCATCACTGACAAGGGGAAACCACCTCGGAAAATCGGGATGAACTTTCTCGGCCAATGCAGGGATCGAACACCCGACCTCCAGGCTAGCGAGCCTTTTACTTCTGCGGATACAGGCTTACAATAGACACCTTTGACACGAAAGCAATCTTGAAATATACACGATTCTGCTATGAGCTTCATTTTGTTTGTAATAGCTGTTTCAAAAATAGGAAATATTTCGTTTATATCTGACTCAATTAGTGGTATTTTCATTATGAATGAAATTTATATAGCTTTCTGTTGAAATATTTCGTTGCCCAAACTCACGTCGCGTTTTGTTTATATTGAAACACGTGGTTGTCAAAATCAGTTAAATTTTATCCCCTCTCCACTCCAAAAACATATTTCGATTTGTTTGTTATACCAGTGACAGGCGACATTTTGTATTAAACTCTGATGAAAAAAGAGTAAAAAGGTTGATTTTTTCAACTTTTTCTATGCGATTAAATACTTAATTGCAGAATGGATTACATTTTACAGGAGGTGATTTCAAAAGTGTCCCAAACAAAATACGAGCACAATAATTAACATCTCCTTGACGGACAAGATTTTGTAACAAAGGGGAATAACACTGAATAATTTATATGGACGAAGACTAGCAATTTATAGCAATTCTCTTTTTTGTTGACTTTTTGGTCTGGAATCGAAGAAGTGTGTTTGAATTTCCATTTTCTGTCAGATTTTTGGGTAGGAAGGGACAGGAAGCAAACAGACATGAATTAGGGTGATCGCCTACTAAAATGGCGTTTTTTGGGGTTTTGTTTTAAGTTTATTGGCTTAATAATACATCAAAACAATTTTCAAAAGTACATGCGTTGACATAAGAATACAATTGACCGGCTTAAATAATATAGTATACACTGTACCAGGGTTAATCGAGGAATCACGGTTGCGATACATCATACTGCTATTTACATGACGTTACTCTCTATAGATTTCTTTGACATGGCCTAGAAAAAAAAATCGAAATAGTCTATGGTCACAACCCTTCTATAGTTTTATCAGATGAGTGTGACATGTTAGGCTCGTTATGATTATGAGAAGATCATTGATATGACAAAAAGCTAACCCAAGGCATGTCTACATGTAGTAATTCTTAATGGATCGTCTTGAAACTTGGCATATACTTATGTCTTATAGCCTATTGTTTTGGTGCATGCGTCGTTCGAATGGGACGGGAATCCCGAGCTCTTGCCTACACATTGACGTGCACGTAATAAAAGAACACCTGCCAATTGGAACTTGAAATAAGAGGAGGTTGTAGTGCCATACCCATGTCTTTGTTAATAGTTTGTAAATTCTCTACAGGTAGCAGTTATTAACATATTTTGTTTAAATTCGGATTGACCAATCATTTCAATATAAGGATTGTATCTATTTATATATTGGTTCATGCCCAACCACAAGAGGCAGTGTCGTGCCTACGTTTTTGCTAATATTTTGAGGCCGCAATACTTAAACAATGGTCTTGAAACTTAGCACACTATTGTCTCTTCCCTAAGGAACTCGTCCATTATTTTGGTAAATGCCCAACCCACAGGGGTTTGTCACGTCCTCTTGTTTGTGTCTCGCTTAAGTGTAGCAGTTCTGAATGGATCATCTGGAACTTGGCATAGTTATTCCTTACTCGGCGCCTCCGTTTTTGCTAATATTTTGAGGCCGCAATACTTAAACAATGGTCTTGAAACTTAGCACACTATTGTCTCTTCCCTAAGGAACTCGTCCATTATTTTCTTAAATGCCCAACCCACAGGGGTTTGTCACGTCCTCTTGTTTGTGTCTCGCTTAAGTGTAGCAGTTCTGAATGGATCATCTGGAACTTGGCATAGTTATTCCTTACTTGGCACCTATTGGGTTAAGTGCATGTTCTACCCCCTGGTGTGTTGCCACGGCCATTTCGGAATGGATCATGCTCAATCAGAGATTGTACCATACCCATGTTTTTGTTAATATTTTGTGGGCACAATTCTTAACCAATTGTTTTTAAACTTGGCACTCCTCTTGCCCCATCCTAAGGATACCACCTATTGCCCAACTCCTAAAGGGAGGAGGAGATACCATCCCACTTGTTTGTGTCTCGTTTATGAGCCACAATTCAGAATGGATCATCTTGGAGCTTGGTATATTTATTCCTTATACCCTAAGGATAAAACCTATTGATTTTCGTGCATGCTCGCCCCAGGTGTCGGTAAACACTGTACAGATCGCGATTCTTTTTTCAAATAATTGGCATGATCATTTCTTTCAAGGAAAGGATGTACAATGCATGCCACGGCCACTTTATCGTGAATATTTAGTCTGTAAACACCTTTCACGTTGTGATTCTTATGAAAACTTGTTCCGGTTAAGCATGAACATGTCTGTAAAGATAGGACTTTCTATTGATTATTAACATATGTTGTCCATATACGAATGATTATTTATTTTAAAAAGACAGACCTATTGATTTTTGTGCCCCCCCCCCCCCACACAAACCCAAACCACTCCCCTATTACAACCATTTCATATTTCATTCTCTTCGTTTCAAAAACTAGCATTTCATCCAAAGTAGGAATGGGGGCGTATCATCTAGCGTTAGTAATGCTCTTCAAGACATTACTTTTTTTAATTTATACAATTTGATTTCTTTTGCAGTCTTTAGATGTTTTTGTAAATGATTATTATGCTGTGTAAATCCAGAATTTTTAAAATGCAATCCCATAATGACACACAACTCTAGTTCGGCGCAAAATTAAATTGACTGGAATGCTAAAGCACAGGTCGAAATTTCCCAATATTCAACCAATATTTTTCTCTTTGTGTGTTAAAATTGAAGGTTTACACGTCCGTCCGTCTGTCCTTCACACTTTTTTGGGACACACAACAACTCTCCTTCTAATTGAGCTAGAATGTTCAAACTTGGTGTGGGTGTTTATTGGGTCAATGCCTTGATGGAGTTACAAGATGAGCATTTTCTGTTTAGGGTAAGCAGATATAGGCGTCCATTAGGTGAATGTCTTGATGGCGTTCGATGATAAACATTGTCTGCTTACCGTAAGCAGAGATAAGCAATCTGATTGGGGCTTGCTAACTTTGCTTTTAATTAAGTGAGAGTGATGAAACTCCCGGGTATAGATTCATTATGTCATTACCTGGACTAAGTTCGATGATGAGAATTTTCTGCTTAGGCTAAGGAGCGATAAACAATTTGATTGGTCAAGATTTTAGAACATAACAACTCTGCTTTTAATTAAGGTAGAATGTTTAAACTTGATGTAGATGTTCATTAGATGAATGTCTTGACTGAGTTCAATGATTAACATTGCGAGCTAAAACTAAGCAGAGCTAAGAAATTTCATTGATCGATGCTTTGGTACAAGACAAATTTGATTCTATCTGATAGAGAATGACGAAACTTAGTGTATAGTTGATAATCAGTTTGATTGCTTGATACTTTTGAAAAATATAAATGTGCGATTAATTAATATGTGTTATCTATATAATTTGGGATACCGGCGGGGGACATCAGCCTCACTTTTGGCTTGTTTCTTCTAGACATTGTTTTTTTTAAATTCATACAATTTGAATTCTGCTATCTCTAGGGGGTTTTTTTGTAAATGATTTTATGCTTTGTATATGCAGAATTTTAAAAATGCAATAGGGTTATGGCACATAACAACTGTAGTTAAGATCAAAATGAAATTAATTGGAGGAATGATTTAACAAGCAAAGGTCCCAATTTCCTAGTATTCAGCCAATATTTTTCTCTTTGTGTGTGGTAAAAATAAAGGTTTACACGGGTAAAACATAGCCACGCAAAGCGTAAAATGAAAACATCATGTGTTGAAGATCTACCAAACGATAAAATATTAGCTGCACTTACGGTACTTTGATAATCGTCGTTTCCCGGTGTCTGTGATTCTCCCAAAGACGGCGAATGGGAAAGCCAAAATATAAGAATAATACGACTTGATGATCGAGACTTTTTTTTTATTTCCCGCGCATTTTTTTTTATTCTGCGTTAAAATATAGAATTGTCGGAGAATTCATCACAAAGCAAAAGAATACTCTGTGCTGATATTTAATATTTAGGCCTAATGAATTAAGCGAATAGAAGACACGTCTTTAATAAATGGCATTTAAAATAGGCGTCTTATCAACATAGAGTATTTCGTTTCGTTGTAAATTATCCGACAATTCTATATTTTAGCACGGAATAAAGAAATACGCGATAAAAAAAGAAATCTCGATGATCAAGTTAAATTATTCCTAAACTAGTGTCCAAAAGAAACGATACCACCTGTTTGCAACGACAGAAAAGAAAAACTAAACAAAGCAGAAGTTTAGGATTAGTGTTATTCTTTTGAGAAATCCTTTCACAACATCTGTACACAAAATCATTTCAATCAAATCTGTACAATCAATATGACAAGCCGTTAAAGATCGGTGGGGTTGAAAAATAAACATTTCGTTACAACACTGATCACAGAAACAACGGGAAATGACACACCACATGTCTAAAAATCAAGTCAGTAGCGGGTATGTCCACCGTGAGCATCAATACATGCCAGAACACGCCTGCGGGCTGATGACGTTGGGAGTGATTTGTTGCCATTCCTTGAGGAGACATCGTTCCAAGTCCTGCACGTTGACTGGAGGCACAAGGCAACGTCGGATTTGCCGATCGAGGTGGTCCCATAAGTGCTCGATGGGATTCAAGTCCGGTGAACATGCGGGCCATGGCAAAACGTGTACGTTGGCGTTGGCAAGGAAGTTCTGTGACCATCTTGCTGTGTGTGGCCTTGCATTGTCATGTTGGAAAATGATTCCACGAGGCTGTTGCTGCAGAAAGGGCACCACAACAGGCCGTAAGAAGTCATAACGATAACGCTGTGCATTCAGGTTTCCACGAATTACGACAAGCCTCGCTGTGACGTCACCACATATGCCACCCCAAACCATTAACCCTCCACCTCCAAATGGCCGGACCTGTAGGACACTCTTCGGTATACAAGCTGCCGTCCATCGTTTCGGAACATGACGAATCTGCTCTCGTCAGAGAACATAACACGTGCCCAGTCCCGCCGTTGCCAACGTCGAACTCGCCTGGCCCATATCAGTCTGTCGTGCCGGTGTCGAGGCTTCAGGTGCGGTCCGCGGTAGGGATGACGTGGCCGGATACCATACTGCCGTAGTCTCCTGTAGACGGTCTGTCGACTGATCCTGTGTCCCAGTGCTGTCGCCGCCGTGGATGTCGCTGTTACGGTGCGGTTCCTCAGGTGTAATACCCGGATGTAACGATCCTCACGGGGCGTGGTTACTCGTGGTCTTCCATTCCTGGGCCTGTCTGACGTATGACCTGTCAGACGGAACCGCTGCATCAACCTGGTGATAGTGATGCTTGCGCAGCCCAACCTTTTGGCAGAAGTTTAGGATTAGTGTTATTCTTTTGAGAAATCCTTTCACAACATCTGTACACAAAATCATTTCAATCAAATCGGTACAATCAAGCCGTTAAAGATCGGTGGGGTTGAAAAATAAACATTTCGTTAGAACACTGATCACAGAAACAACGGGAAATGACACGATCCTCACGGGGCGTGGTTACTCGTGGTCTTCCACTCCTGGGCCTGTCTGACGTATGACCTGTCAGACGGAACCGCTGCATCAACCTGGTGATATCGATGCGTGCGCAGCCCAACCTTTTGGCGACGTCGACATGTGACGCCCCTTGTTGAACCATTCCAACGGCTCTCTCTCTCTCTATATGGCTGTCATACGTGGCATATCTTGTGTTATTTTTGTTGCTGTGATATCAACGTGTCTGATCAGCCGTTTTATACAGAGGGAAATGTCACTTTCACGAAATTTACGTTTTTTCCCTCAAATGATCAAGTGTTCCCGGTATTTTTATGGACTACGAATACGAATTGCATCGTTGGTATCGTTTCTTTTGGACACTAGTTTATTTTTTTGGCGTTCTCCGTTCGCCGTTTTTGGGAGAATCTCACACACCGATCGATTCCAGTAAAAGCAATAAATATATGGCATTTCCAAATTCCCTTATTTTTAGCACATTAAAAAGATTTGAGCTTACTTCGTCTCGACCGGAGATTTTCGGCGTATGCAGGTTATCGGTTACGTTCCTGGATTGTCCGGGTGTTGGTACAATCATGCCTAAGCTATTAGTATTCATTTTGAGGAGTGGCAGGGATTTATTAGTAGTTGGTAGTTCAGTTTGCGATATGGAATAATTATTAAGTGAATTTATTTGCTGTATTAATCAGTTCAATCGTGAATTGAACACAGGATGCATCAATATAAGAACGATTGACACGAATGTACCAGTTAGTATTTAATGTTTCTGTGCGCATGACATCAAGTTTTGTATTTTCGTAATTCCATGTCACTCGTTTGAAGCATTTTTGCTCAGGAACACTAAATGAGAGCTTACAGAAAATTGGGCAATGGTCACTACAAAAATTATTTCCCCATTGACTTTAATGTTAATTCTCGTCTCTCAGACTGGCTCTAACTTTTCCCAAAATTTTCGTTGAGTAGAACGCTTTCTACTACAGATGGAGCAACTTGTGGCAACCTCTTGCATGAATATTCACCAAAACCTGGCAGAAAATGTATATTTTCTTCCCATTTACACCAAAAAGTCAACAAAAATCGCCATGCAAAAGGGGGAAAAAGAGAAGGGGGAGAAGGACTAAAAATAGCCTTGATCCTTGTTGCGTTGGTGATGGCCGAGGAATATTTGTTGAGCTGTGTCCTATACAGGCGTGAAACTTCAGGTATAACCAAAAGGCCATTTTTATTTGCTTCCCATGTGTTCTGGCAACATGCCGGTGAAAGAAAATCAAAATCGAGGAACAATTGCAAAAATGATTTCCTTTTAAGTATACATGCTGCTTTATGTACAGCGGTGCATCTCAGGTCCACGAGCCTTTTGTGCTAAAGTTTTAAAATCTGGTTATTAAAGGCAGTATTTGAGTTCTGTGAAATAATTAGACAAGTTACAAACAAACTACATATAATTCAAACATATAATTCTTTACTGCCATGTCATGAAAAATGTACAAAATTTACATGTAGCATCTGTCAAAATACCAATAATTTTCCACCTCTTAGATAGCTAGACTGGCAAGAAATATACTTTTAGAAACCGCGGACAATATACAAACAGAAAAAAACACAAATCAGCTGCATTGATTGTAATTTTAGAGATCTAATATTACCAAAGGAATCTGTCTAACAGCTATGCTTTACCATCCCTGGCAAACATATGTACATATAAACTCAAATTTGTGCAATAAATATGAATCATGGTTAAAAATAGGCCTTGATGAATGAAAAAATGACATATTTGGTCTATGATCACCCCCCCCCCCCCTAACAAAAGGGTCATATAATACACAATTTTCACAAATTTAGGAATATTTCAATGTTTCCAACATCTCAAACCTCAGACGTACCATACAAATCTTTATTGCAATTTTTGTGCTGAAGCAAGATATCTGGAGCTTTACATCAATTTACATCTTAGCAACTTGTAGAGTTCTTACAAACAAAAAAGTGGGTACGGTACCACACCCCAGGGGGTAAGGACATGTACCAAAATAAATAGTTGCTATCCTTACAGGAATAAATATGCCAAGTTCCAAGATGATCCATTCTGAATTCCAGACTGTAGACAAAAATTGGGCATGGCTCTGTCCCTGGTGGGTTGTACATGGACCAATATAAATAGGTAATGATAATAATAATATGTACATTTATATAGCGCAGTAATATGTACTCCATGCACAGAGGCATGCCCACAGAACATACAGTTAATTGATTAATCATGATAACATTTCTCAAAAAGATGGGTTTTAAGTCTTGATTTAAAACAAGAGAGAGTTGGAGATGATTTAATGATTTCTGGTAGATTGTTCCACTCTTTAGGTGCATTAACTGCGAACGATCTGTATCCGAATGATTTTAGCTTCCACCTTGGGCAACACAACTGATGAAGTCTGTTTGATCGGAGGTTACGTGAGGGAACATGTATTTGCATAAGGTTGGATAAGTATTTTGGAGCTAAGCCATTTACACACTGATAAGTCAAGGACAGGATTTTGAAGATGATTCTTTCATTTATTGGCAGCCAACGGAGTGATTTCAGAACAGGAGTTATATGAGAGTATTTTGATGATCTGGTAACAATTCGAGCTGCGGTATTTGTACAAGTTGAAGTTTTTTTAATATTGGCACTAGATGTTTCTGCTAACAAGCTGTTACAGTAGTCAATCCTTGAGAATACCAGAGAACACACAAGTGTGGCAGCTGCTTGCTGGCTAATCAAGTGTCTTATATGGCCAATGTTTCTGAGCTGAAAATAGCATTTTCGACAAATTTCGCGAATGTGACTGTCCATTCTTAGATTAGGCTCTAAGAGGACACCTAAGTTCTTCACAGTGTCTGATGGTGGAATTATTGCATCTCCTACAACCACACCATTTGAACCTGGATTTTTCAGACGAGTATTTGGACCAAAGAAGATACATTTCAACATGTTTCTTGTCATCCAGTCTTTAATGTCATGTGTACACAATTTGATGTCAGAAAATTTTTGGGATGGAACAGTTTTTGAAATGGAGTAATTTGCAGTCAGCTGTGTATCGTCTGCAAAAGAATGTCGTCCTAGACCATGTTTATCGATTAGTTGTCCTAAATTCTAAGTATACATCACAAAAAGGACAGGTCCTAGGACTGATCCTTGTGGAACTCCACAGTTTAACGGAATCTTGTCTGATTTCACTTTATCTACTAGAACAGATTGGAGTCTATTAGTAAGGTATGAATCAAACCAATTTAATATGATACCATCTAGACCAAAGTCATGTTTAAGACACCCAAGCAGCCTGTCATGATTGATCGTGTCAAAAGCTGCGGATAAGTCCAAAGAGACTTCCAGCATCAACAGACATTCGAATATCATTCGAGGCATTTGTCATCTAAGCTTCAACTACAAGCATACTTGCGCACTAAACTTATTAAAACCTTTAAAAAGTTTTATGGCCGTCATATTGATTTGATTGATAAATATAACGTGTCTCTCTCGGCTATTATTCTAGATATATTTAATTGACACGTATACTATCTCCCTGATATTGTCTACTACATCGTTAACACAGTTCATCGCGTGCATTTTGCATACCGATAGTTCATTGGCCAATCACGCTATTTTACTGACATTTCGCCTAATAGTTTGGATGCAGCTATGGCGGGTGTGGCGCCAAGCAGGGTAAGCTTACTCTTCCGGACACCTGTTACCACTGTTTGTCGTGTATTTTGTACACGGTGAGCAGTCCATTTGCTGATTACACTATTTTGCCTGATTACACTATTTTGCCTATACCGTTTGTTTTAGGAACACAACCGGTGTACGCTGTCATTGATAGTCCATTGGCCAATCACGCTATTTTACCGAGATTTCGCCTAATAGTTTGGATGCAGCTATGGCGGGTGTGGCGCCAGCCAGGCAGGGTAAGCTTACTCTTCCGGACACCTGTTACCACTGTTTGTCGTGTATTTTGTACACGAGGAGCAGTCCATTTGCTGATTACACTATTTTGCTTGAATACACTATTTTGCCTATAACGTTTTTTAGGACTTCGAATTCTGTCTTATGGTTTGGATTGTTCGTACTTGGTTTTATTTTGTCACTCTTAACAGTCCAGTTTCACATGATATGCGGATTGGAATTCATCCATAAAATCATGATGAATCAGATGGTCCATAAATTGAGATTTGACAGCCTTCTCTAGTATCTTAGAAAGAAAAGATAAATTGGAGACAGGGCGGTTGTTTGATAGGGAGGAAACTTCAAGATGGGGTTTCTTTAACAGGGGCTTAACCACTGCTTTTTTGAGACTTTGGGGAACAACGCCACATTCCAAGCTTTTATTAATGATACACGTTATGACTGGGAGAAGCACACTCACATAATCCAAGAGGAATTTAGTTGGAACAGGGTCTAACTCACTGGGCTTAGAATCTTTTATTATTTTCAATACTTGATCTTCCGTATAAGGTTTGAAGAAACAAAGAGACGGTGGAGACGGCCTGGATATGTGTTGTGATGTATATATAGTGTCATTTCTTACTGAATTAGGTAAGTCATCTCGGATTTTATCAATCTTCCCTTTGAAAAAACTTGCAAAGTCATTTTCCAGGGTGGTATAATCTTGTGCTGCTGGAAGTGGGGACGATATTCTTTGTCCTAATAAATCAAACAGATGAGTGAATAAAGCCTTAGAATTTCCGGAATTGATTAAGATTTGGTTATTGTAATAATGAGTTTTCACATGTCGGAGTTTATTGCTCACATATGATCTGGCTTGACAGAAAATTTGTCTGTGTACTTCAAGTCTTGTCTTCCGCCATCTTCGCCCAGCTACCTGTCGCTTACCGTTCAATACAGCAATTTCATCAGTGTACCACGGGGCATGGGATTTGACACGAACAACTTTGGATTTACATGGAGCGTGTTTGTCCAAAAGGGAGGTAAGGGTTGAATTGTACAGGTCAACGAGTTCGTCAATCTTCTCAGGTGTATTTTTTTTTTAAAGAGGCTTGAATCTAACAAATCCTTTTCAAAATCTTTCTTTGAGATACACTTAATGTTTCTGCAATCTATCACCTGCTTTGGGTTTCGTGGTTTAGAACAATTCAAAGATATTTTGATCATAAATTGATCAGACATTTGATGATCTTTAACAGAGACTGACTGAACTACTGAATCAAATTGTCGAGAAACAACCCAGTCAATGATGTGTCCATTTTTATGAGTGGCTGTGTTTACGTGCTGGATAAGCTTATGAGTATTAAAAAGACTAAGAATCTTTTTGACATATGGTTGATGCTGTTCATCATAGTGGGTATTCAAATCACCCAGAAGGAGCAGTTTCCCCTTTTTGACACTTAAGGAACCTAGAAATGTAGATAAATCGTCAAGGAATTGACCACATGTCAGTTTGTTTGTTCTTGATGGAGGGGGCCTATAGATACAAACAGCACGAGTGGATGTTTTGCAATGCTTGATTAATGTCTCAATATATTCAAATGAGGAGTACTTAACATGTTTCGGGGGGTTTAGAATCTTAACATTCAGCTGGTATTTATAGATAACAGCGACTCCACCACCTACTGATGTATTCCTGGGAACATGCTTGAACGTATAGTCTGGTGGGGTTAAGTCAGCTATTTTAGCCTCATCGCCGTTTGACCGTAACCAAGTGTCTGTTAGATACAGAATATCAATTTGATTTTCAATGATAAAGTCGAAAATTTCAAGTGTCTTGTTACGGCAGGAACGTGAGTTTCGGAGAAATAGATTCAGTTGAGATGACTTATGCTGCGGATAGACTTCTACAAGGTTTCTTATATTGGTGTCTGTGGAAGGGTGTTGACAGTTTTTGTTTTCAGAATTTAATGTCTCATGTACCTTAATAGGAAAGATACCCTGATCATAGTTCACCTTACGCTTTCCTCCCCGACTTCTCCGACCACTGCGAAATATACCAAGATGTTTCAGAAAGTTAACCTCTAAATTTTCACAAATTTTTTGACCAAAGTTTTTAATTGAGAAAAGTTTTTCCTTTGAATACGTGTACATCACTGTGTTTAGATGAGTAGAAACCGGGTTTAACAAACTGTTGAATAGAGAAAGTTCAATGAGACAGCTCACAAACACTAAACTAGTCTACAACATTTCAGTTTTTCGCTGAGTAATTATACCTCACATTGTTTAGATGATTAGAGTTTGAGTCTTACTTACAGATAAATGATAACAGTTCACTAAAAACAGCTCACAATCACCAAACTAGATAACAACATTTCATTTTAAATCCATTGTTTAAACAAACTTGTAAATAATTTTTAAAATCCAAAAATTCACAATGAATTTTTTTGCACAAAGTAATCCTGATGATAACAGAAAATGACAGAACAACTTTGAAAGTTGTACACAATGAAATAACTCCAAAAACTTAGAACAAACACAGAGCTAAATTACAGTGGCTGCCTGTTAGGCGCATAACATAACATCGAAAAAGATGTACAACCCTGTGATGGACCATTCCTTGTTGGATCCAAATCTGTTAATAATTATAGCCTATATATCATTTAAAGACAAAATATTAACAAATGGTAGGTGTGGCGCCGCCCCCCAAAAAGGGGGTGGGGCGTGCATCAAAATCAATTGTTGCCGTCCTTAGGGTATAAGGAATAAGTGTACCACATTCCAAGATAATCCATTCAGAATTTTGGCCGTCGGGAGCTAAATTGGGCGTGTCTCCGACCCTGGGGTTCGGGACATGCACCAAAATCAATAGTTGCCGCCCTTAAGCTATAAGGAATACATATGCCAAGTTCCGAGTTGATCCATTTAGAATTACAGCCTGTATACAATAAACACAAAAATTGTACGTGGCTCTGCCCCTGGGGGTTGTACATGGACCAATATAAATAGGTACAACCCTATGATGGACCATTCCTAATTGGATCCAAATCTGTTAATAATTGATGCCTATATATACTATTCAAAAAAAGTAGGGGATATTTGATTTTGGGGGCATAATACTAAAATATGCAAATGACTACGAAAAAAGTCACTATAGAACCTAACAGAAGAAACATTTCCAGTTACATGTGACGCCCAAACGCACCAATAGCTACCGCATGGAATGCAGGTGATGCTTGGGATCATCATGGGGGTCCAACCCAAGATTTGCACGACTCTGACTTTGAATGTTACAGTCAGTGTGGCATTGAATTCCAGGGTGGAAACATCAGTTTAATTGTTTTAGTGACCAGAAAACAAATTTTGATATGCGTCGGCTTACCCAAAATGAAAGGTTACGTGCCCTTGGCATGCTACAGATCGGCACAACACAGGCGGTTGTGGCGCGGACGATGAATGTTTCTCAGTCTGTCATAAGCAGGCTATGGTCCAGATACCGTGATACACAATCTGTACAGGACAGACCACGCTCAGGTCGACAACTCAAGCCCAGGATCGATTTATCCGTACCTTGGCCTTGAGAAATCGTGTCATCACAGCAAATCAGATCAGCACTCGTCTTCAAACAGACAACTGGTGTGAGAGTGAGTGGCCAGACGATTCGGAATCGACTGCATAGGGGTCACCTTCGCGCCCGACGTCCTCGCGTGATCCCTTGTTTGAGAGATCATCACATTCAGGCAAGGCGTCGTTGGTGTAGGGATCGTCAACACTGGGATAATCGACGCTGGAGCAATGTGATGTTTTCAGATGAGTCAAGGTTCACTGTTGATTTTTTGGACAGACGTAGGAGGGTGTGGCGTCGTCGAAACGAGCGCTTCAAAGACGTTAACGTCATCAGACATGATCGATTTGGGGGTGGTTCTGTTATGGTGTGGGGAGGCATCACTGTTGCTGGAAGAACGGCTTTACATGTTGTTGCAGGGCGTGTTACAGGCCAGTACTACCGGGACAACATCTTGGCAGTCCATGTTGTGCCGTTCGCACGACGTCATGGCCGCCGTTTCATCTTCCAGGATGACAACGCAAGATGTCACAGGGCCAGGATCGTTACAGGTTACCTCCAACAACAGAACATCACCTTGGCCAGCACTGAGTCCCGACCTCTCCCCCATCGAGCATGTCTGGGACATGCTTGGACAGAGGTTACGTCCTGCCAATGTCCAAGAACTTGCTGCTGCGTTGCAACAGGAATGGGACAATCTGGACCAAAATGACCTTAGACGTCTCATTAGGAGTATGCCACGTCGGATCAATGCTTGTTTGGCAAACAGAGGAGGATTTACCCGTTACTGACTTGGTTGTGATGCTGTGGTAACTTTGCTGTTTGACCCCGGGTATCATTTTACCCTTATAATGGTCAGTCTGTGCCTTACTTAGTCTAACGATCATTTGGAATAAATCGATGAATGTGAACTTCATTTCATTTTGTCATTTGTTTCTTCGTCAGTTTCATTAGGTGACTTTAATAACACTTAAAAATCAAATATCCCCTACTTTTTTTGAATAGTATATCATTACAAGACAAAATATTAACAACCAGGAGATCTGTTTGCGTTTCGCATGAAAAAAACCTAAATAGTTGGTATTCAAAATATGCAAAACAGCAACAACAAAAAAAAAAAAAAAAAAATACCGTCAGTACGATTTAAAAATCAGGGAGGCACTTTAATCAAATCATTCTAGAAAACGACTTACAGTATGTTGACACATTAGTGATTAATTTATCACAATTCCAAGACATTACGAGAAGGTTTAGAGTCTGTACACAGTCTATACATCAGTATCTGGTGTGTTCACCGCGAGTGTCAATAATAGCAGCGCAGCGTTTGTACATGGAGTGGACCAGACGATTGATGAACGCCATTGGCACCTGGAACCACACACTCAGAAAGGCCTGGCGCAATCCATCGACTCTGTATTGTCTCGGTACGACGTTATTAAGTCTCCTTTGAATTTCATCCCAAAGATGTCCAATCGGGTTTAAGTCCGGACAAGGGACTGGCCAGTGCATAACGTTGACACCGTTCTGCTGTAGAAAGTCCCGAGTAACTCTGACGGTGTGGGCACGGGCGTTGTCATGCTGGACCAAGATTTTGGAACACCACAGGACCCACTCTCTGGTTCAGGCCGATTCTATCTCAAACCATTATGCTTGGACCTGGCCACGAGTCTTGTTACATGACACATTGGTCAGAATAACTCTGACTACGTCGACGCCATATTCTGGTATCAACTCTCATCTGTAAACAGAACAGTTCTCCATTGCCTGTGTCGCCAGTTCTGGTGTTGTTGGGCAAACTGTAGACATTCACGTCGATGGCGAGGGGTGAGGATCGGTTCACGGTAAGGTCTATGTCGGCGCACTGTAGCGGTACTGATGGGTCTTCCGTGTGTTCCCACTGTCTGGCGTGCTGTCTCAGATGCCTGTGTGGGGGGATTCTGCACGTTCTGCCGAACAACATGGCGGTCTTGTTGCCTTGTGGTAACCCTTGGTCTACAACAACAACAACAAAAAACGTCAGTACGATTTAAAAATCAGAGAGGCACTTTAATCAAATCATTCTAGAAAACGACTTACAGCAAAAAAAAACAACCCAAAACGTCAGTACGATTTAAAAATCAGAGAGGCACTTTAATCAAATCATTCTAGAAAACGACTTACAGTATTTTGACACATTAGTGATTAATTCATCACAATTCCAAGACACTATGAGGAGGTTTAGAGTCTGTACACAGTCTATACATCAGTATATGGTGTGTTCACCGCGCCGTCTTCATTAGCCCAGTATAGGAGCAGAACAGTAGGGCGTTAAACCCCATTTCATTTCATTTCATTTGTGTTCACCGCGGATGTCAATAACAGCAGCGAGCGTCTGTACATGGAGTGAACCAGACGATTGACGAACGTCACTGGCACTTGGAACCACACTCTCAGAAAAGCCTGGCGCAATCCATCGGCTGTTTTTGCTCTGGTACGACGTTATTAAGTCTCCTCTGAATTTCATCCCAAAGATGTCCAATCGAGTTTAAGCCCGGACTAAGGGCTGGCCAGTGCATAACGTTGACACCGTTCTGCTGTAGTAAGTCCCGAGTAACTCTGGTGGTGTGGGCACGGGCGTTATCATGCTGGAAAACGTTGTTTCGTTGAAGTGCGAATTGTGGTATGACGTGGGGTGTGAGAGCTTGATCGATGTAGTGCACTGCTGTGATGCTGCCTCCTCTCCCTGGACCAAGATTCCACCCCAAACCATTATGCTTGGACCTCCCCATGTGTCTCGTTCCATGACACATTGGTGACAATAACGCTGGCCACGTCGACGCCATATTCTGGTCCTGTCATCTGCAGTTGATACGCAATACCGACACTCATCTGTGTCGCCAGTTCTGGTGTTGTTGGGCAAACTGTAGACGTTTACGTCGATGGCGAGGGGTAAGGATTGGTTCACGGTAAGGTCTACGACAGTGGATGTTCTCTCTGGTGAGACCTCGGCGTACTGTATCGGTACTGATGTGTCTTCCCAGTGTTCCCATTGTCTGACGTGCTGTCTCAGATGCCTGTGTGAAGACATTCTGCACGTGCTGTCGCACAGCATGACGATCTTGTCGCCTTGTGGTAACCCTTAGTCTACCAGTTCGGGGGCGATCATCCGTGGTGTTGGTGGCCCGAAAGCGTTGCTGAAGCCTGTAGATGGTCCGAACATTGACCTGGAAGTCATTGGCAACGGCTTGGGTTGTGTGGCCTGCGTCGAGTCTTCCAAGGGCCTAGTTCCTCTGAGCTGTCATGAGTCGTGGCATGCTGCTGACGTTGTAGTGTGAATGATTCAACCAGGTATTGGGGTGCATTTTATAGGGGTGGTCCCAATGAACAGCACTTGGAGCATGAGTTACATGAACATCATGGAGAACACATTACCATCTCAGGTTCCGTTTTTGAGAACATTTCCTGGGTTCAATTCTGTGTTTGGGAAGGAGCCTTATTGCTCAGGTGAAATTGAAGATGTGGTCATAAATATACTATAAAAACATTTGGCAAGTTTTATGCAATGCGTCTATTCAGAGTAACACACCAACCTGTCGTTTGTTTTGCTGCTTAGTATATTTTATGGAAATGCACGTATGGAAAAGAACAAAAGAAAAGTTTCTGTATGTTATAGTGAAATATGAAAATCTTAGAAAGGATGACAGACGAGCAGCTAATGGCATTGGCAATATTTTCGTCAACCTGAAACCCCTACAAATGAAACCCGGGGAAACATAGAAAATCTTGTACATTTTGATAAAGGGTATATGATTTCGAAAATATTGAGACTCAGCCCCTTTTTTAAGCAGGCCAAGAGAGATTACTTTGTAATGACACGACAACTTGGTCCCACCTCTTTCTTCCGTGGCTTTTCTGTTGCTGAGACTTGTTGGAAGCATCTGTTACGAATACTTGGGAAAGTGCAAAGTGGAGGGGAATTTAGTGGTGAAGAAATAGAAAATATGGATTGGAAAACTAAGTGTAGACTTGTGTCATCTGATCCCGTAACCTGTACCAGACAGTTTGATTATCAAGTCAATCTGCTATTCAAATATCCCTTGATAAAAAGAAATTCGCCCATTGTTAAGGTCACCGACTTCCTTTATCAAGTCGAATTCCAACATCGTGGTTCGCCACACATACATAGCTAATTGTGGGTTGAAAATGTCCCAATTTTCGGAGAAAATAGCAAAGATGAAATAACTTGATTTTATTGAAGGGTATGTCCACCCTGAGCTCTAACACATGCCTGAAGTCGCCTTGGCATGGACTGGCACATATATCTCACTACACGCTGTGGGATTGTTTGCCAATGATTTTGGAGTGCCTATGCCAACTCTGCAACAGTTCGTGGTGGTACGGCTTGAGTTCAAACCCGTCGTCCAAGTTCACCCCATGGGTGTTCGATCGGGTTCATGTCGAGAGACATTTCAGGCCAATCCATAACACGGACATTATGATTGTTCAGAAAATCTCTTGTCAACCTGGCAGTGTGGGTCGGGCATTGTCATGCTGGAAAACCATCTGTCGACGGACGCCATGTTGAGCCATTGACAGATGGAATTCGATATAAGAGTAGGCCATAGTGCCGCTATCCGGGCAAAATTTCCCTCATAGCACACTGTATGGCGTATGCCCGTCTTCATTAGCCCAGTTCGGAGCAAAACAGTAGGACGTTAAACCCCATTTCATTTCATTTCTTTAGATTCCAGACTCGGGCTTAGGACAATATTAAATGATAAATAAATGAAACGTTATCGCGTTTTGCCTCAACCACCAAATTTCGTTGCGGTTTTTCATATAATCCGAAAATACTAGTCTTTGTACGCACTATGTACGCAGCGTACGGTTTATCCTTAAAAATTGGTATTAATCTAGATTAACTCTAATAATAACAAGTATCTACTTAGTAACTACTACAGACCCAATTCGTCACTGTCCAATATCAATCAACATATTTTTAATTCTTTTCAACAAACTATTACTGATCATATTGATAAGTGCATACTATTAGGAGATTTTAATATTGACGTACATATAAAATCAACTAGTTTTATTAACGATACAAATAACTTATTAGAACAGACCCAGTTAGTAAGTAAATCAACCCATTTTAAGCAAAACCGGTAAGCAAAATTCCCTACTAGGCCAGTAACTGACATTGAATATCTTGCCACCTTTGCTCCTTCAAAAAGCAATTTAACATTTTAGTGAAAAAATGTGTTAATTATAGCATTCTCATTTCAAAAATCAAAGTTCTTAGCGACATACCCAGCAGTTTTGATAAAATCCGCTTTTAATTTTCGCGCTCCACATCTCCGCCCAATCAAACAAAATGGAATGTTTTGGGAGGTTCCTTGCTGATTAAAATGGTCATGTGACGTGACTCGACCAATAATGCGCTTCTTGACACCAACATGTCGGCCTTCAGTACAATAACAAAACTAACGAAGAAATGTATTATTCACATCGAATCAATTAAGATGAAGGTTCACAACTCTTGACTTACATTTAGATAGGACAAATTTAGTACCATTGCTGCAGAGATTCGCTGAAAAAAGACGGAAATGCAAAGGTTATGGCTAAGATTCCAGATGATGGCGAATCTACGACCATATTATAAGGTCCATGTTCCGGTACGACGAATTCAAAAATAATATCAGGGATAAAGTGTTTCACTCAGTTTGCTAACAGAAGAGATACAAAAAATAGGTTCTGATTAGTAGGATCAATATTTCATAAAATGGTTACAGTTGGAAGACCAGAAGCCATTAATTTTTGCCAAGGTAAGCAGTTAGTTGAAAAATAATGTTTAGAAAGTTTGTTAATAACTAAATCTACATTTGTTCATTATTATTTTATTATTGTATTTTGATAAATGAGTTCCTGTATGCAAACTCACAGTGCACATTTGATATTTCGAGGGAGTTAAATATCTATTAGCTTGACAGGCAAAGTGCTCACATTGCACAGCTAACCATAGAATGTAAACAAACTTGTGTTTTTCCTGATATAACCCACCTGGGCCTTGATTACGGACAATAAATTCAATTCCTTTATTCATTTATTGATTTCAGAACTGACAGTTACAGATTATCCTGTTATTTCATTCACCATTACATAATTTAAAAGTGAAAAGTTATATATATTTTACCAACAGAAAATATGATGAATAAATTACCATCCTAATCTACTGATACAAACAATACTGACACATCACCCTTTTTGAGGAACTGGGTCCAACAAGAACTTTGTATGATTAATGCCAATTCGTTATGGATGGGGAATAAATTCTACTTTAGACTGTGATATTACAGTGACAGTGATGATATTTTGTTATAAACATTCCTCATTTTTGCATTATAGGGTTTTAATTTGTGTTTCTTATGTTCACATTTTGTGTGTACACTAAATGTTTGTATAAATACTGTCTATTTTTGAAAAACTTTTATGTTGTTAATAACCGCCCTCTCTTCAACAATGTGTATATTTACACATTTACACATTTTTTGTGTACACTAAATGTTTGTATAAATACTGTCTATATTTGAAAAACTTTTATGTTGTTAATAACCGCCCTCTCTTCAACAATGTGTAAATAATAGATTGGACTGTTGAAGAGAAATGAACTGAGCTTAACACTCTAGTCCATAGACCTTTGTGGGTTAGTCCCCTAATTGCCAAATAAGCAATCCACAGACCTATGCCCTTGGCCAAATCTGGAGTATATTTAGACCTTTTCTTTCTTGGAACCGAGGGGGGGGGGGGGGGGTGGCTTAATGGTTTAATATGTGCGCGTTTGATTGAGTCAGGTGGCATGGTTTTGATTTCAAGCTTGTACGTGACAAGGAGTCCGACCTCAAGTATTTTACGTTTCCTCCACAGCTATATGTTGTCCATTGCCAAGCGCTCTGTCCTACACCACTGACAAGGGGGAACCATGTCTGAAAATACAGATGATCTTCCGCGACCAACACAGGGATCGAACAAGGGACCTCACAGTTTTTGAGTCACCGTGGCCCCCAGTTATGAAACTTTTCTGCGCCATCTGGGGTAATGAAGACAGGTATACGTAAGATTATAGTATGCTATGAGGTATTTCTGCTTAACAGCAGTGCTATGGCCTAATCTTATTTCAAATGCTGTCAAAGGGTTCTTTTACGTGAAAGACAACGTGTACACAAGTTTTCGGGCCTATCCGAATATAAGACACGGTTCCTTGCCAGGCCATCCGTCTTGCACCAACGCTGGAAAATCCTGAGGTATTGTTTTGGCCAACATTGGTTAGGATCGAACCCAGGTCACCATGGCTCCTGATTTCTGTACCAACCAGGCTGATGAAGACTGACATACGTATGGAAGCCGATGGTTATTATTTAGCTCCTTTGGGGGGGTTGGATGGCCGAAAGGTTAGCATGGGCGCGATGTATCATGAGGTCTGTTATTGAGTCAATTGGCGTGGTTTCGATCCTCGGCTGTTTGTGACAAGGAGTAGGATCGGCTGTTTGTGACAAGGAGTAGGATCGCCTGTCAAACCTCGTGGGTTTTCTCGAGGTCCTCCGGTTTCCTCCCACTGCTAAAGACCCCTACGCGAAAGCGGATTATTGAAATAAAATTGAACCCTGTGTCAGTCCCAAAATGACCTAGTTTGTATCGAGTGGACGTTAAAACTCATCCCCCCCCCTCTCTCTCTTTAGCTCCTTCTGGGCTTCACATGCCAACCGAGAAGCTGCGACAAATGGCCAGTCTCGTTCAATTGTGGGTCCGATTACCTATGAGGTTCAGCGCAAAGGGAATAAATAATCAATACGAAGCCAAGAAACCTCTTAATTTCGCCTTGTTCATTTCTGTCCATTGAACTGTTAACTCATATCAAACCAAGTCGCAAGAGAAGTGACTGATTAAGACCGCCATGTTGTGCGACAGCACGTGCATAATCCCTCCACACAGGCATCTGAGACAGCACGTCAGACAGTGGGAACACATGGAAGACCCATCAGTACCGATACAGTGCGCCGACAACTCTCTGAGAGAACATCCATTGTCGTAGAGCTTACCGTGAACCGATCCTCACCTCTCGCCATCGACGTGAACGTCTACAGTTTGCCCAACAACACCAGAACTGGCGACACAGGCAATGGAGAACTTTTCTGTTCACAAATGAGAGTCGGTATTTCGTATCAGCTGCAGATGGCAGGACCAGAATATGGAACAAGACTCATGGGGAGGTCCAAGCATAATGGTTTGGGGTGGAATCTTGGTCCAGGGAGAGGAGGCAGCATCACAGCAGTGCGCTACATCGATTAAGCTCTCACAAACCACCACATCCTATAATTCGCACGTCATCAAAACAACGTTTTCCAGCATGACAACACCCGTGCCCACACCACCAGAGTTATTCGGGACTTTCTACAGCAGAACGGTGTCAACGTTATGCACTGGACAGCCCTTAGTCCGGACGTAAACCCGATTTGACATCTTTGGGATGAAATTCGGAAGAGACTTAATAACGTCGTACCGAGACCAAACACAGCCGATGGATTGCGCCAGGCTTTTCTGAGAGTGTGGTTCCAGGTACCAATGGCGTTCATCAATCGTCTGGTCCACTCCATGTGCAGACGCTGCGCTGCTGTTATTGACACTCGCGGTGGACACACCAGATAATGATGTATAGACAATGTACAGACTCTAAACCTTCTCGTAATGTCTTGGAATTGTGATGAAATAATCACTAATGTGTCAACATTACTGTTCACAAAAAATTGCTTTGATCCATTTAGTAAGTCGTTTTCTAGAATGATTGGATTAAAGTGCCTCTCTGATTTTGAAATCGTACTGACGTTTTTTTTTTTGCTGTTTAGTATATATTTGGAAATGGCATCTCTTCAGAATTCCAATCCATAAATATACCGATCGGGTTATTTCCTTTCCCCGGGGCAAATTTATGAATCTTCTCTTTTTCATTATTCTTAATAAAGTCTGGTAATGTGAGAAAAGTATCTTAGCATTATACATCCCTTCTTCTTCATCTTCACTCCAGTCATATTCATTTTCTTTACTTTCCAACTTTTCAACATAATCAATTCTATTTTCAGATTTATCACCATTTTCAGATTCTGTCTTTTTCCTTTCAGTGTTTTCCAACTCATCATCTACGTTATCATTCCAGTATTCATCAAAACGTATACCTTTTTCTTTCATACAACTTACCATTTGTTTTTGTAACCATTCAGCAGCTTACAGTATCTTATAAGGCCGTATATTTTCTGGCGTCACTGCTTGAGTATATTTCAATTGCCGTTTCTATTGTGCTGCTATCGCCATTGTGTCATCAGTGGCGCTAGGTAACATTCTAATAGTAGCATTCACATTTTCAGAAACATATACTCGATTTATTTTTGATTTTTTTTTAATTAATTAATTTCAGATACAAATTTTATACATAATAATTAATATTTTAAAACTTATCATCAATTTAACCTGACAATCTATTCTATATATATTTGTGACTGTCGTTTGTTTGTCTGTCTGTCTGTCTGTTTGGGATTGGCGGCTACACTAGGCCTGCCCCGAGTCTGAAATTTGGGGTATAGGGGTAGCTCGGACCGGGGAGTAACATATAGGCTAGGTGGCGTTAGTCTACCACTTCCGGTTTCGGAGTTATGACCCCCGAGCGAAGCCGGTCTGTTCGGGGTTGGCGGCTACACTAGATCTGCCCCGAGTCTGAAATTTGGGGTATAGGGGTAGCTCGGACCGGGGAGTAACATAGGCCAGATGGCGTTAGTCTACCACTTCCGGTTTCGGAGTTATGACCCCTGAGCCAAGCCGGGTATCTGTCTGTCTGTCTGTTCGGGGTTGGCGGCTACACTAGGTCTGCCCCGAGTCTGAAATTTTGGGTATAGGGGTAGCTCAGACCGGGAAGTAACATAGGCCAGGTGGCGTTAGTCTACCACTTCCGGTTTCGGAGTTATGACCAGGTGGCGTTAGTCTAACACTTTCGGTTTCGGAGTTATGACCCCCGAGCGAAGTCTGTCTGTTCGGGGTTGGCGGCTACACTAGGTCTGCCCCGAGTCTGACATTTGGGGTATAGGGGTAGCTCGAACCGGGGAGTAACATAGGCCAGGTGGCGTTAGTCTACCACTTCCGGTTTCGGAGTTATGACCCCCGAACTAGTATCCAATAATTATGAAAGTTCTACTTATCTATGTACACTACCCAAAACGTTTTGCCCATTCACAACTCTATATATAATACAAACACAATACAATTCCTTCACAGTTATACAAATCTATCCATACAATAGCAATTCACAATCATAACTAATGAAGTGTGTAAAACTTTATGTTTATATACAGAACCCCTATAAATTAAACATGGTATCAAACTTCTCACTTGTTCACACTATACTAGACACCAAGCATCTCTATAATTAATATTGACAAGTTAAAATTCCATTTCTACACATTTGGCCCCAATCAAAGATCTCCTTACAGACAGACATACAAAATCACAGTTTCAAATCTTAAAGTGACAATTAGTGATTCGAAACACAACAAAACTGACACAGTTTTAAGGGACAACAATCACTGGTTTATTATACACAAGCACGACGTTTCGATAAGTATCCTCATATTGTTATCAAGTACAATGACATTAGTAAACTTGAGGGTCTGTATATATTGTACAATGTGAAACCCTATTTAATAATAAAGATTAGAAGAGTTCAAACATTTAACAAACATTATTTAACAACAAGTAACTAAAATGCACCGTGTGATATAGATTAATATGAAGCCTTATATGTTTACACAATGAAACTAGATTGAAAAATGATTAGGGGGAATTCATACCTTAGACAAGTATATATATTTAACAAGTAAGAGAGAGAGAGAGAGAGAAATGAGGTTTAACGTCCACTCGACACAAACTGGGTCATTTCGGGACTAACATATGGTTTAATTTTATTTCAATAATTCGCTTGCGCATAGGGGTCTTTAGCAGTGGGAGGAAACCGGAGGACCCGGAGAAAACCCACGAGGTTGGACAGGCTACCCTATTCCTTGTCACGTACAACCAGGGATTCGAAACCACGCCAGTCGACTCAATGACAGACTTTATGATACAGCGCGCGCTCGCTAACCATTCAGCCATCCAACCCCCAACAAGTAAGAACTTATAATTTAGCTCCTGTTTACCTCTCAGATCTTTTACAACTTTATACACCTGGACGAACATCACTTACATCAGATAAACTACTTTTAAAGACCAAAACTGTTCAACTGGTCTCTTCCGGTCAGCGCTCTTTTTTAGTTATCAAGCACCTGTTTTATGGAATAATCTACCATTTAGTATAAGATGTTGTATACCTCTATATTCTTTTTAAAAAAACAACTTAACACATTTATTTAATCAGGCTTTTAACTGACTCTGTATACGATCGTTAACATGTCCATAATCTTATTGTTTATTTATGATAATATTGTCACTTTGTAAAGTGCCCCTGAACATGTTGTATGAAAGGGCGCGCTGTAAATATGCTGTAATAATAATAATAAAACTAATAACAATAATAATAATAACTGGGCAAAATATCCCGTTCTAACATTTTAAAAGCTGCACAGAGCCTTTGATTACCAACTGATTTTGATAAAAGTTTCAAAATAAGCACCAAATTACCTACTTAATCCCTTGCCATCCACATTTGACCTAGATTCAAAGTTTCTTAAAATTAAGACAAAAATAGCCCGCTAAACTACTTTGGTAGCATGAAAAATTTCAAAGACGAAAATGCATTAATGTATTAATTTTAGAACGAAACGGGAGTCTATTCCGATTACTACCAAGCTGTTAATGCGGATTCTTCACTCATAAAAGGTCAAGGTGGACATCTGAAATTCTGAAATTTTCAAATACCCAAATTTTGACCGTGAGTCAGGCTACGCAAAAATTTCGTAAATAGGAGACGATTTCTCCAAACTACGACCTATTAGGTTTAGTTTCAAGCTAGTTTGTACAGAAAAAAATAATTTCAAGGCAATCTGACCTATTTTTTTCGATTTTTTGAAAATTTTGATCCCTAATTTCTAACAGGGGAGATAAAGTTAGATCTGTCAGATCTACTAACATTCCAAATTTCATGAAAATCGTCCTAATATTAAAGAAGTCGTCAAGCTGGTTATTACTCCCGTGATGAAATGTCAATGACGTAATTTTCGAATGTCGAAAATAGGAAAATAGAATTTGAAGTAAATGTTTAAAGGTACTCAAAGGAAAACGAATTAGTAAAATAGGTCAGAAAGTTATAGCTATGAAGATGAAATTTTTCATTTGTTAAATTCGGGGATTTCAGATTGGTAATACGATTTGAAAATATACTCTTACAAAAAGTAGGGGATATTCAGAAACAATACAAAACTACAGAAATACACTGCTGTTTTTATTAGAGGTAACCAGTGTATGTTAATAACAGGACAATTGCCTCCACATGTACATAAACAGATCATATGGGCGGCTTATCTGACGGCCCCATTTCACTTGCAAAGAGATACACTGTCAGAAGTGAAAATGGACGTTTTTGATTTTTGTCTTAATAATGAGTAATTGCTCCACCAATCCTCAGACATTCAGCAATTCGTCGTGGCATGCTCCTAACCAACCGTCCAATCACAATTGACCAACTCCTCTTGCAGTGTTGTCGGTTGACGTTGACGTCGACGAACACGTCTCCCGATCATGTCCCAGACATGCTCTATAGGGGAAAGGTCAGGACCCATGGCTGGCCACGGCATATGGACAATATGGTGACGTAGGGGGGAAGTCATTCACGACACGGGCGCGGTGGGCACGGGCATTATCATCTTGAAAGATGAAACGTCGACCTACACGTTGAGCAAAGGACAGAACTATCGGTGCCAGAATCTGTTCAAGGTAGTACACACAAGTGACCCTTCCTTGAACAATATGCAAGTCCGTTCTGCCAATCATGGTGATTATTTCCCACACCATAACAGACCCACGCCCGAATCTGTCATGCTGTCTGACGTTAACGTTAGCATGACGCTCATTTGCACGCCTCCAAACGCGAGCACGCCTATCGGTGAAATCCAGAGTAACATTACACGCGCCCATCGACGATTACCCCAATTTCTACGCTGCCTACACCATTGACGCCTGTTTGCAATGTGCTGGCGAGTTAATGGAGGCACAACACGCGGTCGTCGCGCATGCAAATGGGCTGCATGTAGCCGATTTCTAATCTAGCCGAATTCCTATAACTTGGTACAATTTTACAGAAAGCTGATTGACCGTTTGTCCTCGATTTCGTAGGACCTGTGTACGAATGTATCGATCCTGGGCTTGTGTAGTGGCTTTAGGACGACCTGAACGAAGTCTGCCATCAGCATTGTGTGTTTACTGGTACCGGTTCCACAGTCTGCTGATCACAGACTGTGACACATTAAGCATGTTGGCTACAGCTTGCTGTGTAGAACCCATTTGAAGAATGCCAATAGCACGTAGACGTTCATCATGTTGAAGACGTCTCATTGCAAATTAAAAGTAACACCCTAAAGCAAAGATACGCTAAACAGTCAATCTTATGCAAGAACCGATAAGAAAACAAACATGGATAGGATAAACCAGCACGCGGCAGTTTTCACCAACCCTTCCTTGAAGAGTCAAATTTGACAACGAACCCCTCCCATGTGTATGGGGCTATTGCGTGTCGCACGTGTAGCTCAGTGGTTCTGTTGGGGCGATAAGTTTTTCATCTGTGAACATGCTTTCAAAGCATGTCAAGTGTCCACGACTATTTATCATATCACAACCTGCTTAGGTATTTGCATTTCAATATCCCCTACTTATTTTGAAGAGTATATATGTATTCCAAAGCCACCACCCACTCTTGGGTGGGGGTGGAGTAGGTCAAAGTTTCACAAATACACACACAAATAATTATAATAATAACTAGATCTGCATAGCAGATATCAAAGCTTTCATATAAACTGCAAAAGGGGTTATTAGAATCTATGAATCAACAACCACTTTGACGGAAGATATTCTCTTGGCTAAAAAATCTTTTTCCTCTCAGCTACGAGAGATACGTAGAATTAAACCGACCCAGAGCCGATCGTGTTGATAAGAAGCCGCTTATTTGACATTGACACATAACCGAAGGTGAATAGGCCTACCCGTCCAATTAATACAATGGGCAATCTCACATCGGTCCACTAAAGAGAGGCACATACTAGTCGCCTCCTACTTCCCCAAGACATTATAGTCCAAACCTTTACTCTCATACATATAAAACATTTGGTACTACATGTACATGTATTTCGTACTTATATCATATTAAACCCCTCGGCCGCCATGTTGAATCACCCAGTATTTAACGTTCTACATGTATATTCTAACATCTTTATGAAATCAACGACAAATCTAAACTTGGGTACTCCAACCATTTTTATTTTTATATCATTCAGTTTTTTTAAATAAGTAATTCTATCACAAATTATAGAGAAGACTGGACCGGATAATGTGTATAGTACTAATAGCAATCACATACGGAAGAGGCGATAAGATCCCTTTGCATTTGGAATTTCAAAATTAATTAAAGACAAATTTAAATTCCGAAAATCGGTTAGTTTTTTTTTGCTGAAACTCCTTTTTTTAAATCTGATCAAAATGGGAGTAAGTCACAAAGTCCGGGGTGGTAAGGGGCGTATTGTGTCTAAATTTCATGGTTTTTGGACAATCGGTGCCGGTGTCGTGGCAAAATTCCACTTTCTTCGCCCTTACAGAAACCGTAAATGGTGGAAAAAAAACGAACGGCAGGAACCGTGTCAAGAACAAACGACCTGAACGAATGCAGGTATCGCCTTGAAGTTTTCAGTGCATCTAGGTACCAACGTGAAAAGTTCCTCGCCGGAATTTGGTAGTCATCGTACCTTTGGTTCCAGCGTGGCGCATGCGCGAAGTCAAAAGAAATTACGGTCGATTTTGGGATTTTGGGTATATTTCCGAGTGGTTTGGTATGTGACGGTGGATCGGGGACGCGGATTGATCTATTATAATAAGCGTTGAAGAATGAGCAAATTTACGCGACCGGGGTTGATTTGCACTGTCCAGGCAACGTTCCGGTGGTCCGATTTAAATTTGCACAGACTGTACCTTGGGATTCTAGCTATCACATATTAAAAATAGAAGAGTGTGGGATTCCAAGAACGTTGAAAAAAAATTCGAAACCCACCAATCAAAGTTTTTTTGCTTAAAAAATTGCCGTATTTTATCGAATTTTTATTGTTCTTGATATCTCAACATTTTCTCCTTTTAATATGTGATAAATATCATCGCGGCGTAGCCAGCCGCTGTAAATTCCAAAGATTTGGACCACCGGAAAGATGCCCCAGCAGTTAAAATAGGTCAAAATAGGCGATTTCGGTTTCTAGTGTCGCAACATCGTTACGGTCATTTTAAAAAAATTGTCTTTTAAGGATAATGTGTATAGTACTAATACCTATAACATACGGAAGAGGCGATAAAATCTCTTTGCATTTGCAATTTCAAAATTAATTAAAACCAATATTAAATTCCGAAAATCGTTTTTTTGCTAAAACTCTTTTTTTTAATGTGATCAAAATGGGGGTAAAGCACAGAGTCCGGGATGGTAATGGGCGTATTGTGTCCAAATTTCATGATTTTTGGACAATCGGTGAAGGTGTCGCGGCGAAATTCCACTTTTTTCCCCTTATAGAAGCCGTAAATTGACTTTAAAAAAAAGACGAACGGCAGTTGACCTGGAGCCGTGCCAAGAATAAACGACTTGAACGAATGCAGGTATCACCTTGAAATTTTCAGGGTACCTAGGTACCAACGTGAAAAGTTAATCGCCGGAATTTAGTATTCATGGTACCTTTGGTTCCAGCGTAGCGCATGCGCGAAATCAAAAGAAGCTAAACTTCAAAACAACCTTGTCGGCACGGACAACATCAAAGGCGAAATTAGAATTTTTAAAATATTCAAATACCAGACATTCGACCTTGATCCAGGCTATCCTGAAATTTGGTACGCATGGTACCTTTGGTTCCAGCGCAGCGCATGCGCGAAGTCAAAACCAGCTAAACTCGAAAACAACCTTGTCGGCATGGAAAACATCAAAGGCGAAATTCGAATTTTTGAAATATTCAAATACCGAACATTCGACCATGATCCAGACTATCCTGAAATTTGGTACTCATGGTACCTTTGGTTGCAGCATAGCGCACGCGCGAAGTCAAAACCAGCTAAACTCGAAAACAACCTTGTCGGCACGGAAAACATCAAAGGCGAAATTCGAATTTTTGAAATATTCAAATACCAAACATTCGACCATGATCCAGGCTATTCTGAAATGTATTAATTTCGGTAATAGAGGACATATTCTCTAATCCACGACCAATTGTGTATGTTTTCAAGCCCATTAATGTGGATTTTTCACTATTAGTCATTTTCAATTCAAAATGGCGTCCATCAGTTGACCTAAATCAAAATTTTATTTCCTATATTTTATGGGCTTTCCTTCAAGGATTTGGAAAATATAATTCCCCTCACTGTAAGTAAAATATCAAAAAAGCCTTAGCGATATTTCACATTTCAAGATAGTGACACTTTCGGTTTGGGCTACAAACTCCATTTTTTGTGTACGAATCAGTAGTGTCGTAGCTAGTAAAGAAAAAAAAATTCAAGGCAATCTGACCTATATTTCGTCGATTTTTTTGAAAACTTTGATCCCTAATTTCATCAAGGGGAGATAATTTAGAAAATTTCTTTTGACATTGTTCAAGTCGCATCGGTATGATCTACTTACATACTTAATTTCATGAAAATCGTGCAACTATTAAATAAGTTGTCAAGTTGATTTTAACTTCCGGTTCAAAATCACTGTGACGAATTTTCGAAATTCGTAAATCCGAAATTGCTGATTTGAAGTAAATGATTCAAGGTACTATTTTAGTAAAATAGGTCAAATAGTCACAAAGTTACATCAAAGTAAGTCAAATGGATTTGTTCGTAAAATTCGGTGATTTCGGATGTGTAAAACGTTTTGAAAATATACCTATTCCAAAGCCACCACCCATTCTTTGGGGGATAGGTCAGAAAGATCCCACGGTTAGATTCTGAGATATAAGATAGCAGGAAAAACACACAAAAAAAATAATAATAACTAGATCTGCATAGTAGATATGAAAGCTTTCATATTAACTGCAAAGGGGGTTATTAGAATCTATTGAAACTATAAGTATAAATGTCATCAGATATCTGAAAAAATTACATTTACCTTATGAACAAAATGGGAAAAATACAAAACAAAAATTGTCGACTTGTGGCTACCATCCAAGGCATATTTAGAAAACCGTATATTATACACAGAGTACGCAGGACAGGAATTAGTTGTGCTTCAATGCCTTTAGTTTTAGAGTTAGGTGTGATTTTCAAAGAATTCAATCGGAAATCGCTGAAAATCAATTGGCTTTTTCATCTCATGACCTTAAACAATTTCAATCGGAAATTGAATTTAGCCTCTAGGGCGTCCACATCATTTTTTGAAGTGATCAAGGGCAATAACTCTGACGGTAATTATCGGAAATGGCAGTAAATATCAGATATCGCTGAAAATCAATACTGTAGTTATCTTCGTGTCATGACCTTAAACAGTGCGCATAAATCTAAAGTCAATCGGATATTAACTTTGGCCTCTAGAGCGTCCACAAGGAATTTTGAAGTGATCAGGGGCCACAACTCTGGCAGTAAATATCAGATATCGCTGAAAATCAATTGTCTACTTCGTCTCATGACCTTAACCACTGTGTATAAATTTAAAGTCAATCGGACATTAACTTTGGCCTCTAGAGCATCCACGAGATTTTTTTTAAGTGATGAAGGGCCATAACTCTGACAGTAATTATCGGAAATCGCTGAAAATCAATTTGCTTCTTCATCTCATGACCTTAAACACTGTGTATAAATTTAAAGTCAATCGGATATTGAATTTAGCCTCTAGAGCGTGAACAAGATTTTTTGAAGTGGTCAAGGACCATAATTCTGACAGTAATTATCGGAAATGGCTGAAAATCAATAGGCTTCTTCGTCTCATGGCCTTAAACACTGTGTATCAATTTAAAGTAATCGGATATTAACTTTAGCCGGCCGGAGGGCCGGACGGCGGCGACAACAATATACGACCACATTTCAATGTGGGCGTATAAAAATTAACCGATGGCATATAATATTTAATGTATGATAAAGTCAAAATATCCGATTTCGGTTTTTGGTGTTGCGTTCATTTTAAAAAAAAAATGTCTTTTACGGATAGTGTGTATAGTACTAATAGCAATCACATACGGAAGAGGCGATAAGATCCCTTTGCATTTGGAATTTCAAAATTAATTAAAACCAAATTTGAATTCCGAAAATCGGTTGTTTATTTTTTGCTGAAACTCCTTTTTTTTTTAATCTGATCAAAATGGGAGTAAGTCACAGAGTGGTAATGGGCGTATTGTGTCCAAATTTCATGGTATGGGGACAATCGGTGCCGGTGTCGTGGCGAAATTCCACTTTTTTCGCCCTTACAGAAGCCTTAAAACGAACGGCAGGAACCGTGTCAAGAACAAACGACCTGAACGAATGCAGGTATCGCCTTGAAGTTTTCAGTGCACCTAGGTACCAACGTGAAAAGTTCCTCGCCGGAATTTGGTAGTCAACGTACCTTTGGTTCCAGCGTGGCGCATGTCCGAAGTAAAAAGAAATTACGGTCGATTTTGGGATTTTGGGTATATTTCGGAGTGGTTTGGTAGGTGACGGTGGATCAGGGACTCAGATTGATCTAACATGGCGATCATAACACAATATGATAATCACTGTGAAGAATTTTCGCGACCGGGTTGATTTGCTCAGCACAGGCAACGTTCCTCTGATCCGATTGCCTTCAAATTTGCACAGAATGTACCTTGGGATTCTAGCTATTGCCGTATTTTATCGAATTTCTATTGTTCTTGATGTCTGAGGATTTTCTCAATTTAATATGTGATAAATATCATCGCGGCGCAGCCAACCGCTAGAAATTCCAGAGATTTGGACCACCGGAAGGATGCCTTAGCAGTCAAAAAAGGTCAAAATAGGCGATTTCGGTTTCTAGTGTCGATACATCGTTACGGTCATTTTAAAAAATTGTCTTTTAAGGATAATATGTATAGTACCAATACCTATCACATAATTAAGAGGCGATAAAATCTCTTTGTATTTGCAATTTCAAAATTAATTAAAACCAATATTAAATTCCGAAAATCGGTTTTTTGCTAAAACTCTTTTTTTTTAATGGGATCAAAATGGTGGTAAAGCACAGAGTCCGGGGTGGTAATGGGCGTATTATGTCCAAATTTCATGGTTTTCGGACAATCGGTGCCGGTGTCACGGGGAAATTCCAGGGCTTTTATTGACATTTCAGAAAATGTAGAGTTGGTCCCATGCACTTGAGGCCAGGGTCCTTGAAGTTGTACAGCTGCACACGGTGACCGATATTTATTTAACGGGGAATAAGTGATAATTTATATTATAGCAGTAAATAATTAAAATATTTCATAGGGATTATAATAATATGTATATCATGTCTGGGTATTACAGGGTTAAAACCAATATTAAATTCCGAAAATCGTTTTTTTGCTAAAACTCTTTTTTTTAATGGGATCAAAATGGGGGTGGTAATGGGCGTGTTGTGTCCAAATTTCATGGTTTTCGGACAATCGGTGCCGGTGTCACGGCGAAATTCCACTTTTTTCCCCTCATGGAAGCCGTAAATTGACAGAAAAAAAACGACGAAAGGCAGGTGACAAGAACAAACGACTTGAACGAATGCAGGTATCACCTTGAAATTTTCACGGTACCTAGGTACCAACGTGAAAAATTGCTCGCCGGAATTTAGTAATCATGGTACCGTTGGTTCCTGTGTAGCGCATGCGCGAAATCACAACCAGCTAAACTCGAAAACAACCTTGTCGGCACGGAAAACATCAAAGAGAACACTGCATTAATTTCTATATATCAATAAAATATGCCTCAGACCCATTGTATCATATATGATACACTAAATTTCGACATTGATTTTCAGAAAAAATATTGTTTATTTTTAAATTTGAATTAGACTAGTAACAAAATATATTTCCTGGCAACAAATAACAAATAAATAAAAATAGATTTACTTTCTGATTATTTTTTTAAAATGAAATCATTCCAGGGCTTTTATTGACATTTCAGAAAATGTAGAGTTGGTCCCATGCACTTGAGGCCAGGGTCCTTGAAGTTGTACAGCTGCACCCGGTGACCGATATTTATTTAACGGGGAATAAGTGATAATTCATATTATAACAGTAAATAATTAAAATATCCCATAGGGATTATAATAATATGTATATCATGTAGGTGTGCATATCTGATATGCTGGGTATTACAGGGTTAAAATTGTGACCTCTGTAAATAGGCCAGTTCCTTGCATTTAGTTTTAGAGTTAGGAGTGCTAAAATTGAGAGACCGAAATGGGGTTGATCGACCAGTCGACACAAACTAGGTCATTTCGGGACTAACGTATGGTTCTATTTTATTTCAATAATTCGCTTGCGCGTAGGGGTCTAGCAGTGGGAGGAAACCTGGTGATCCTGAAAAAACACACAGGTTGGACGGGCGACCTACTCCTTGTCACGTACGGAAAGATGCCCCAGCAGTCAAAATAGGTCAAAATAGGCGATTTCGGTTTCTAGTGTCGAAACATCGTTCATATTATAGCAGTAAATAATTAAAATATTTCATAGGGATTATAATAATATGTATATCATGTCTGGGTATTACAGGGTTAAAACCAATATTAAATTTGGAAAATCGTTTTTTTGCTAAAACTCTTTTTTTTTTAATGGGATCAAAATGGGGGTAAAGCACAGAGTCCGGGGTGGTAATGGGCGTATTGTGTCCAAATTTCATGGTTTTCGGACAATCGGTGCCGGTGTCACGGCGAAATTCCACTTTTTTCCCCTCATGGAAGCCGTAAATTGACTTAAAAAAAAAGAAGACGAAAGGCCGTGCCAAGAACAAACGACTTGAACGAATACAGGTATCACCTTGAAATTTTCACGGTACCTAGGTACCAACGTGAAAAGTTGCTCGCCGGAATTTAGTACTCATGGTACCGTTGGTTCCTGTGTAACGCATGCGCGAAATCAAAACCAGCTAAACTCGAAAACAACCTTGTCGGCACCGAAAACATCAAAGGGAGAAATTCGAATTTTTGAAATATTCAAATACCAAACATTCGACCATGATCCAGGCTATCCTGAAATGTAATAATTTCGGTAATAGGAGACACATTCTCTAAGTCACGACCAATTGTGTATGTTTTCAAGCCCATTAATGTGGATTTTTCACTATTTTTCATTTTCAATTCAAAATGGCGTCCATCAGTTGACCTTAATCAAAATTCTACTGCATACATTTTATGGGCTTTCCTTCAAGGATTTGGAAAATATAATCCCCTTGTCTGTAAGTAAAATATCATAAAAGCCTTAGCGATATTTCACATTTCAAGATGGTGGCACTTCCGGTTTGGGCTACAAACTCCATTTTTTGTGTACGAATCAGTAGTGTCGTAACTAGTAAAGAAATACAATTTCAAGGCAATCGGAGCTATATTTCGCCGATTTTTTTTAAAAATTTGATCCTTAATTTCATCAAGGGGAGATAATACAGAAATGACATTTTTCAAGTTGTATTGGTAAGATCTACTTACATACTGAATTTCATGAAAATCGTGCAACTATTAAAGAAGTTGTCAAGTTGATTTTAACTTCCGGTTCGAAATCACAGCGACGAATTTTTGAAATTCGAAAATCCGAAATTGCAGATTTGAAGTACATGTAAATGATTAAAGGTACTCAAAGAATTTTTATTTAGTAATGTAATACATATGAAAGCTTAACTAGATCTGCTACTGTCCCATGCAGATATGTAAGCTTTCATATTCATCGTCACGTGACATGGATTATATCAAGTATCTTAAAAGAAAAAAGAACAACAAAAAATAATTATCAAAATCGGTGAAAAAGTCGCGAAGTTACAAGTCTAAATATAGTGAGAAACATTGCACCCGGGCAACAAAATAATCTGAAAACTAAAGGGAAATAACTGAGAGTTGGATTGCTGTAATCGGTATGACTTTCCGTTCCAGAAGTTTCAGAAAAATGGATCAAGCCGTTTAAAAACGGGACGGATGAGAACATGAAACGAAAATGGCGGGAAAGAACTAAAAAGGGGCAGGAAAATATCAAAAAAATAAAAGAAATAACTTTGAACGGAACTAACAATGTTTGAATCAGATTGACCTTAGCTCTTCGAATATTTAGGTTAAATTTGTAAATTTTGAAAATTAAAGGCATAAATTGTCCTATTAACAACTTTGTCGGCACGTAAAAGCTCAAAGGCGAAATACGAAATTTTGAAAATTTTCAAACACCAAAAAATCGATCTTGATCTCGGGCTATCATGAAATGCATTAATTTCAGAAATAAGAGACACATTGAACATATTACAGCCTATTGTGGTTCATTTTCACGTCTGTTCAAGTGGATTTTTCACTGTTCTTCATATTCAATTCCAAATGGAGACCATCAGTTGACCGAAAATCTCTTTTTTTAGTTGCTAAAACTCTTTTTTTTAATCGGATCAAAATGGGAGTAAGGCACACAGTCCGGGGTGGTAATGGGCGTATTGTGTCCAAATTTCATGGTTTTCGGACAATCGGTGCCGGTGTCGTGGAGATATTTCACCTTTTTGCCCTTATAGAAGCCGTAAACTGACCTGGAGCCGTGCCAAGAACATACGACTTGAACGAATGCAGGTATCACCTTGAAATTTTCAGGGTACCTAGGTACCAGCGTGAAAAGTTCCTCGCCGGAATTTGGTACTCATGGTACCTTTGGTTCCAGCGTAGCGCATGCGCGAAGTCAAAACCAGCTAAACTCAAAGCAACCTTGTCGGCACGAAAACCATCAAAGGCGAAATTCGAATTTTTGAAATATTCAAATACCAAACATTCGACCATGAGCCAGGCTATCCTGAAATGTATTAATTTCGGTAATAGGAGACAGATTCTTTAAGCCACGACCAATTGTTGATGTTTTTAAGCCCATTAATGTGGATTTTTCACTATTTTTCATTTACAATTCAAAATAGCGTCCATCATTTGCCAAAAATCAAAATTCTAATTCCTACAATTTATGGGCTTTTCTTCAAGGATTCGGAAAATATAATTCCCTTGTCTGTTAGTAAAATATCAAAAAAGCCTTTTGACATTTCACATTTCAAGATGGTGGCACTTCCGGAATGGGCAACAAACTCCATTTTTTGTGTACGGATCAGTAGTGTCGTAGAAAGTAAAGAAAAAAAAATTCAAGGCAATCTGACCTATATTTCGTCGATTTTTTTGAAAACTTTGATCCTTAATTTCATCAAGCAAATTTCTAATCATATTTTTGAAGTCGCATCGGTAAGATCTACTTACATGCTAAATTTCATGAAAATCGTACAACTATTAAAGAAGTGGTCAAATTGGTCATAAATACGGGTTCGAAATATCTGCGACGAATTTTCGAAATTCGAAAATCTGAATCTGCAGATTTGAAATAATTGTCTCAAGATACTCAAAGAAAAAAGATTTAGTAAAATAGGTCAAATAGTCACAAAGTTACAGCATTGTAGGATCAAATGCATTCGTTCGTAAAATTCAGTGATTTCGGATTCGTAAAACGTTTTGAAAATATATTTAATCAACAGCCACCACCCATTTTTGGGGGGATAGGTAAAAGTTTCAGAACGATCCTATGGTTAGATTCTGAGAAATCCGATATGTGGATAAAACACACAAAAAAAAAATAATAATAATAATAATATTAACAGAAACAATAAGCTTTCATATGAAATATGAAAGCTTAATAATAATAATAATCTTAACAGAAACAATAAGCTTTCATATGTAATACATATGAAAGCTTAATAATCTTAACAGAAACAATAAGCTTTCATATGTAATACATATGAAAGCTTAATAATAATAATAATCTTAACAGAAACAATAAGCTTTCATATGTAATACATATGAAAGCTTAATAATCTTAACAGAAACAATAAGTTTTCATATGTAATACATATGAAAGCTTAATAATAATAATAATCTTAACAGAAACAATAAGCTTTCATATGTAATACATATGAAAGCTTAATAATAATCTTAACAGAAACAATAAGCTTTCATATGTAATATTTCTCTGCAACTGAAAAAGTTAGAAACCATTTTTGGATATCTATATGACCGTATCCTTTTAATTTATATGTTGATTTAAATTAAAAGTTAGAATTTTCAAAACATAGCAAGTGATTATCAGTTGAAAAAATATTGATTTTAAAGTTAAAAGAGTTAAAAGCAAAAACCGAAATTAAAACTCTGAACCAAACAATGTTAAGCCTTAGTAGGAGCATTCATCTTGATCTATCAGATTTGTAGAAAAATAATATTCGCTCTTGAAAAACCCTTCCAGCACGTCCAGATTGAAGTTTTGTGGAAAATTACGTCACTTTCGGTACCGACAGAAACCTTTATCGGAACAAAAAAGTTGAGAATTTGTACCATGCCGCATATGAACTTTCATAAAAATTACGGAATAACTTATTAACCTAGAACTCATAAACTGAGAATAAAATGTGGAAAATCTTAAAAAGTGGTCCTGACAAAATTGGTTATTTTACGACAAGGGAAGAAGTTAGCAATTATTTTTTGACATCCATATGATCGTATTGCTCCATTCTATATGTCCACTGGAATCAAATATCATAATTTTAAACGAATAATGAATATAACTCACTTCAATTAAATATTTGTTTTGGAGGCTAAATATACAGTTTTTGCTGAATGACATTGCTTCCGGTGCTAATGAAAATGTTAAATTTTTTGACATCCATATGATCGTATTGCTCCATTCTATATGTCCACAGGAATCAAATATCATAATTTTAA
This sequence comes from Patella vulgata, assembly GCF_932274485.2. NCBI lineage: Eukaryota > Metazoa > Mollusca > Gastropoda > Patellidae > Patella > Patella vulgata. The sequence goes on from NC_065882.2 coordinate 34,957,748, forward strand.
ACGAATAATGAATATAACTCACTTCAATTAAATATTTGTTTTGGAGGCTAAATATACAGTTTTTGCTGAATGACATTGCTTCCGGTGCTAATGAAAATGTTAAATTAGTTTTATGAAATTCTAAATGGCATAAGCCATACATGGTGACAATTGTATAAATATCGAATAATAATTGACACTTTTATGGACCAAAAACACCGAAAAGTGACTTGTAGAAAAATTGTTTATTTCTTCGCAACTGAATAAGTTAGAAACAATTTTGTGATATAAATATATGACCATATTCTTAAGAAGAAGACGTTTATAAGTTGTTAGAACTTTTTTTAAAATCCTTGTGTATTGTACAATGATATGTCGATGCAATAAAATAAGTTTAAACTAAACTATTCCTTCTATTTAACTGTTGATTTAAACTAAGTAAAATCATTAAAAGAAAATACTAAGTTGAACAAATATCGATTTTGAATTTTTAAAGTATAGTTTTTGACAACATGGCTTCACTTTCGGTTTCACTTTTATGAAACTCAAATAAAAAATTTAATGTGGATTATAGCTACAAATTTATAAAAGTTAAGAAGAAATATTTCAAAATTTGAAAAGCCTGAATAGGTTGTAAATAGCTTATTTTTACACCTTTTATCACCTTTTAATCGAAATGGCAATGAAATGAAATCGAAATTAAAAATAAATTAAGCACGCTATCTTGGGTGCCTTTACGGGGCACATCCTTTTAGTTATATCAGATTTAAAAACAATAATATTTGCTTTCAAATTTTGGTTCCAAACTGTCAAAATTTTAGTTTTTGGTAAAAAATTTGTCACTTCCGGTGGCAGAAAACTTTATCGGTAACAAAGAAAATGAAACATGGCACCACGGAGCATATGAACTTTTTTCTTTACTAATCAAACAATAAATAATTGATCTAGAACAGAAAAATTGAATTGGCGGCTAACGCAAACTACTAAGAAAACATTGTTCACATTTCTGCTTAAACTATCATCGAAAAATATACATAAATCAAAAAGTTCTTTATCAAAATTTTAAGTTTCGAAATTTGGCGCCTAATATCTACGAACATTTGGCGAAAATCAAAAGTAGCGTAGTTTTGAAAGGCGAATCCAAGGGTAGAAAATCAACAGACATCAGCTGGGGTGAGTAGACCCCATTGATTTGTAGGAGAGCCATACGATGCAGCCGCCAGTAAACTCATCTACGACTTAGGGGTAGGAAAGAAAGACAGGTTAATTTTAAGTATTGCATTGTAAATTATGCATTATAACCATATTTATCCAGCTTGATATAAAATGCAGAAGCGTACTGCTGCAGTGTTATTCCTGGTATGACAACTACTGAGATGGTAAGAAGAAAATACACAACGTGAAAAGGATTCCTAAGAAGAAAATTACAAATAATAAACGATCACACGGCTATTAAAATATGTAGCAGAAGACAGTATGTGTCACACGTTGGATGTGGGGACGTTTGCTGTTGTATTTCCACATCTAACCAGCGATCCATAGCACTGCATATCACTAGATATTTGATTTGGTGCACCCGACGAAAGGGCTGAGTACCCTGGAAGAAATCTGAAAGAAAGCCCTTAGAAATCAGTGAAAAAATTTGTAGGAAAAAAATCTCGTGGAGTATAAAAAAAATGGTGGAAAAAAACAAATTGGTGGAAATATTCTCGATTCGGTAAATACATTTTTTCTGAAAAATTAGACATGTACATTTGTTTATTGTAGGATATATATACTCTTCCAAAAAATTAGGATGATATTCAGAAACAATACAAAACTGCGGAAATGCACTGCTGATTTTTCTTAGGGGTAACCAATGTATATTAATAACAGGCCAATTGCCTACACATGAACATAAACAGTTCATATGGGCGGCTTATCTGACGGCCCCATTTCACTCGCAAAGAAATACACTTTCAAAAGTGAAAATGGACGTTTTTGATTTCTGTCTTAAAGGGAATGTCCCGATTTGAACAGAGTCTCAAAAATAAAAGTCTGAGTACGTATGAAATTTAAACGCCAAAATATAGAGGAATGATGCATGTACCTGGGTGACCTGATAATCGATTTTCGTTCCTTAGAGGTCTATACAATGAATGACCCATGTGCTGTACTTCATAACGAAATGTAAATTTCACCTACACATTATTTCTATAAAATAAAGGTCTGGTTTTATCCAGATACCGCATAATACAGCTTGGGACACCGGTCTCCATTTCCAGATGAAGACTGGAAAGTTGTTTGAAAACGTATGGTATCACATATATTTATCACATATATTTCGTTAGTTGCTCGACCCTAAGGTAGAGGGTTTTAAGGGATTTTAACATGAAATTAAGCAGTTTTATTCTCCAAAATATTATCGGGATTGACCCTTTAATAATGAGTAATTGCTCCACCAATCCTCTGACATTCAGCAATTCGTCGAGGCATGCTCCTAATCAATCGTCCAATCACAATTTGGGGCAATCTGACCCACTCCTCTTGCAGTGCCACGGTCAATTCTTGCAGTGTTGTCGGTTGACGTTGACGTCGACGAACATGTCTCCAGATCAAATTAAACGTAACACACTAAAGCAAAGATACGCTAAACAGTACATCTTATGCAAGAACAGATAGGAATGCTAACATGGATAGATAAACCAGCACGCGGCAGTTTTCATCAACCCTTCCTTGAAGTGTCAAATTTGACAATGAACCCCTCCCACGTGTATGGCGGTATTGCGTGTCGCATGTGTAGCTCATTGGTTCTGTTGGGGCGATAAGTTCTTAACCTGTGAAAATACTCTCAAAGCATGTCAAGTGTCCATGACTATTTATCATATCACAACCTGCTTAGGTATAAAAGAACACGGGAATTATTCAAGTTGAAGAAAATTAAAAATTGCTGAACATATGATGGCCGAATTTATGTTAAGGTGACAGAAGTTTAGTCATCATTTCTGAAGGAGATTTGAGCCAGTTTATTCAGTCTGGTGATAAGCATCAATTAAATCCTAGCAGTATACATAAAACACAGATGGAACAGACCAGACCAAATGCTACCGGTAATCTCGGGTCGTTAGTTAACACCACACCCCGTCAGCAATCATTATTTATGTTGGAATAATGACTTCTACACCGCAGAACGCAATCAACCCCATCACAACACCTAACATCCGTTATGAAATTGACACTGATCCAGAAGTTTGATTTGTGTGGAAAATATTAAATAAGTTGAATATCCTAAGCACATCAAGCACTACAAGAGCTCATCAAATCATTGTGACTGAGGCACTATGATCATAATTTAGTTGTTTTTGCTTTTTATTTAAAAAAAACGTTGCAGTCATTATAAAATTTTATGTGAGATTATTGCATATTTATATTTATATTTTAACGAAAACTACGAGGAATATGTGCTTATCAAAACACAAACTCATCTGGCAATAAGCACGTGCTCGTTACACATATCATCTGTAACGGTAAGTTCACACGTGACTGATCCACCCCTCACGCAGACAGTGTGTCAGACAATTAGTACAGTAACAACATCATACTGTACTTGTACTATAGATTGTATATACGTTTCTATGTTCAACTATTTCTTTCATTTACTTCATTGTGTTATTAAAATGTATTATAATATTAGATTATTTAGAAATTGTATGGTTATTGATAATTTTTATATAACTGTTTTCATATGTGATGTTTATAATTGTGATTCTCTATATATCGAGGGTTTAGAACATAAATGTGATAAGTCACAATGCTTGATATATTGACTTATCACAATTATGTTCTAAACCCTCGATATTAGTATGGTATACTATTCAAAAAAAGTAGGGGATATTTGATTTTTAAGTGTTATTAAAGTCACCTAATGAAACTGACGAAGAAACAAATGACAAAATGAAATGAAGTTCACATTCATCGATTTATTCCAAATGATCGTTAGACTAAGTAAGGCACAGACTGACCATTATAAGGGTAAAATGATACCCGGGGTCAAACAGCAAAGTTACCACATCATCACAACCAAGTCAGTAACGGGTAAATCCTCCTCTGTTTGCCAAACAAGCATTGATCCGACGTGGCATACTCCTAATGAGACGTCTAAGGTCATTTTGGTCCAGATTGTCCCATTCCTGTTGCAACGCAGCAGCAAGTTCTTGGACATTGGCAGGACGTTGTTGACGTTGACGTAACCTCTGTCCAAGCATGTCCCAGACATGCTCGATGGGGGAGAGGTCGGGACTCAGTGCTGGCCAAGGTAATGTGGTGATGTTCTGTTGTTGGAGGTAACCTGTAACGATCCTGGCCCTGTGACATCTTGCGTTGTCATCCTGGAAGATGAAACGGCGGCCATGACGTCGTGCGAACGGCACAACATGGACTGCCAAGATGTTGTCCCGGTAGTACTGGCCTGTAACACGCCCTGCAACAACATGTAAAGCCGTTCTTCCAGCAACAGTGATGCCTCCCCACACCATAACAGAACCACCCCCAAATCGATCATGTCTGATGACGTTAACGTCTTGGAAGCGCTCGTTTCGACGACGCCACACCCTCCTACGTCTGTCCAAAAAATCAACAGTGAACCTTGACTCATCTGAAAACATCACATTGATTATCCCAGTGTTGTCGATCCCTACACCAACGACGTCTTGCCTGAATGTGATGATCTCTCAAACAAGGGATCACGCGAGGACGTCGGGCGCGAAGGTGACCCCTATGCAGTCGATTCCGAATCGTCTGACCACTCACTCTCACACCAGTGTCTGTTTGAAGACGAGCGCTGATCTGATTTGCTGTGATGACACGATTTCTCAAGGCCAAGGTACGGATAAATCGATCCTGGGCTTGAGTTGTCGCCCTTGGTCGACCTGAGCGTGGTCTGTCCTGTACAGATTGTGTATCACGGTATCTGGACCATAGCCTGCTTATGACAGACTGAGAAACATTCATCGTCCGCGCCACAACCGCCTGTGTTGTGCCGATCTGTAGCATGCCAAGGGCGCGTAACCTTTCATTTTGGGTAAGCCGACGCATATCAAAATTTGTTTTCTGGTCACTAAAACAATTAAACTGATGTTTCCACCCTGCCACAATGACTGTAACATTCAAAGTCAGAGTCGTGAAAATCTTGGGTTGGACCCCCATGATGATCCCAAGCACCACCTGCATTCCATGCGGTAGCTATTGGTGCGTTTGGGCGTCACATGTAACTGGAAATGTTTCTTCTGTTAGGTTCTATAGTGACTTTTTTCGTAGTCATTTGCATATTTTAGTATTATGCCCCCAAAATCAAATATCCCCTACTTTTTTTGAATAGTATATTACTAAAGACTAAGCATAAAATATGTATACATTCTGTTTTTAACTTATCTTGAAACTCCAAAAGCTTTGTAATTTATATATTATATGCATACTCGTTATCCTATTACTCTGTGGTGATATTGAACCGAATCCGGGCCCTAATCAAAAGAATAATTATTTATCCTTTGTGCATCTGAATGTAAGGAGTATCCGGAGTAAAATTGACTTGATCTCTTCAGAGTTAGATAATTATGATATTCTCTCAATATCTGAAACTTGGTTAAAACCAGATATCCCTGATAGTTTAGTCTCCATTCCATCTTACCAAGCGCCAATAAGGAAAGACCGCGCAAGTAACAAGGGTGGTGGTGTAACAGTTTATGTAAGAAATACTTTGAAATACAAGAGACGCTGTGACTTGGAAGTTGACAATACAGAGTGTATTTGGATAGAAATTCACACTAAAAACTATAAATCTTTATTAGGTACAATTTATAGGTCTCCCAGTAGTTCTTCTCAGGTAAATTATTCTATTTTAAATTCTATTAGTTTGGCATTATTAGATGACATAACGAAATGTTTTATCATGGGAGATTTTAATATCGATTTTTGCCAGGTAAAAGATTCTTTTATTCACGAAGTAGTCAACATTTTCAACTTAAAACAATTAATTAACTCACCAACCAGATATAACGAACATGGTAGAAATTCATTACATGATCTAATTTTAACTTATTGCCCGAATTTTGTTAAAACAACCGGTTGTTTGGATAATTTTTGTAGCGACCACTGCCCTGTGTACTGTCAACTTTCATTTCACTCCCAGCCTAAACACAGCTATAAACGACTAATATGGGACTATGCAAAAATGGATATAGAAGGACTGAGACATGATGTAACGAATACCGACTGGGCTGTAATCATTGCAAGCGACACTATTGATGAAGCAAGCTTCAGATTTACAAACAAGTTGATTAATATTGCAAAAAATAATATCCCTATTAAGAATGTGACTATTAGACCTCGAGATAAACCCTGGATGAATAATGAAATTAGAAAAATGAGTAAACGGAAGAACAAAATTCACAGAAAAGCAAAAAATTCGGATTCAACAGAGCATTGGCTTGCATTTCGGAAAATAAGAAATGATTACATTTGTTTAATAAGAAATTGTAAACGTAACTTTTACGAAAAAATAGATCAAAACATAAACAACGATTTAAATTTTGGCTCTAAATCTTGGTGGAAACTGGTCAACTTGTTTGTAAAAGAAAATGGGTCAACACATGTGACAAAGTGATTTATATTTCTCACAAAATGGAACAGTATCATTTAGGTATATAGAACTTAATGAACTCTGCTAGTTTTAACAATATATGATTTTTGACTTTCACCTCTATATAAACTTCTGTTAAGCACGAGCTTATTAAACATCTAATTCATTCAGTATGTTCTTTACAAACCACGTGTGGTCTTTGCACACGCTTCGCTTTACTTCAAAGGAATATGCATTGGTCAGAAGGCATGCCGTGACGAGAGAAAAGAGACAATTGCATGTATGACCATGTGTGCAAGGGTATATATTGAGGAGTTCACTGACAGATAGAGAGAGAGGAGCCGGGAGGAGAAGAATGGGTTGGACGAGTGTATGGACTCACCCGAGTTCAACCGCGGCCTTGGCAGAGGGGCGGAATGGTTGATTCAAGATTGTTAGATGTGTTCCTGTCGTAGACTAGTTCTTGTATAGTTTAAATACCGTAATGTTGTTGTATGTATGTAGCTGTTATATGTTCCCGTTGTAAATAAATGCTGTATTTATTAAACTGGTCTACTGTTATCACTAACGATAGTGTTACACACATTATGACGGGGGATTTGAGTCAAAAGTCAGTGCTATGTTGTAAGTGCTTTTACATCTACAATGTTGCAAATGTTGAATGTAATTTGTAAATTGGAGGACGTTAAATTTAACAAAATATTGTAATACTGACAAATACATCGTGTAAATTGACATCTACGTTTTGTCATAAAACATTTCACATTAGACATTTCACAATTTCCACAACACGCTTAACTCCATCTACCCAGATCTTTAAATACTGGAACTCTCACATCTCATATGACACGCGCACTATGTATTCTGCCGTTCAACATTTCACTTTTACATCGTAACACAGAACTCACGACATGAAATTAGCCAGTATGCAAATAAGTTCAGAGGGTACCTATTTTTAATCACGTGACATCTCGCGTGAAGAAAACATAATTTTCAAGCAGGGAATTTCCCCCGGCATGAGACCTGCAACCAGGTGTTGATTTCATGATTTTTTTCTACATAAAGAAAGAAAAGTAAAATATCTCGGTTTTTTTTTATTTCTTTCTACATAAAGAAAGAAAAGTAAAATATCTCGGCTTCCACATAACACAAGAGATTGTTCGTAGAATTCATAGACTTTCCTACGAAGACATGGACATAGAAAGTTGCCACAACAACCATCCTGCCCTTCATGAGAAGTATACATAATACAAAATATAATAGCTTAACAAATAAAAGGAGAAGAATGAACAATGGCTCATGGATGGGAATTATATAATTTATAAACAGGATAGCATTATAATGCAAAAGATGACAGCACCAAAAAGAAACAATCATACAGCTTAGATCTCGCGTGGTTAAAAATAGGTACCGTGTGAACTAATTTGCATACTGGCTTATTTCATTACTTGTTCTGTGTTACGATACACAAGACATATGTCGAAGGGTACAATACATAGGGCGAGTGTCAAATGAGAAGATGTTAGAGTTCAGTGTTTAAAGTTCTGGGTAGATGGACTTCGGCTTGTTGTGAAATGTTTAATGACAAAAAGTAGATGTCATTTTACACGATGTATTTGTCAGTATTACAGGATTTTTTATTTTTACTTTTGACTTAGTCCAATTTACACATTACATTCAACATTGGACATGTAATAGCACTAACAACATAGCACTGACTTTTGACTCAAATCCCCCGTCATAACACATCGCACTATCCCACCACTCAATACTAACAACAACAACACAACATTTACACCACGCGATAAAGCAGAGGCGTTGAACACATTTTTTGTAAACCAGACTGAATTGAACGATACTAACCACCCTCTGCCTTGTCCTAGTCACAAAGAGAACTCAATTAATGAACTAACATTACACGCACAGGAAGTTAAAGATATGCTTAGTTGTATTGATGTATCAAAGTCTTCTGGTCCGGATAATATTAGTGGTAAATTACTTAAGTCAATTGCTGAAGAAATTTCTTTTCCACTATGTTGTCTTTTTAACCTTTCACTCAATCTTTTCCCCAAACATGGAAACATGCAAACATTTTGGCACTCCATAAAAAAGGCAGTAAATCAGATTGCTCTAACTATCGACCGGTCTCATTGTTAAGTTTAGTCTCTAAAATTTTTGAAAAATGTATACACAAGCATATATTTAACTTCCTCCGCGACAGCTCACTACTAACAAAGTTCCAAAGTGGTTTCATGAAAGGAGACTCAACTATAAATCAACTTATAGACATAAACCATTTCTTTTCAAACGCAATAGACGACGGGCATTATGTGAGAATTGTGTTCTGCGACATCAGCAAGGCTTTCGATAGGGTCTGGCATGCCGGTATCTGTCGAAAGCTGGACGCCGGTCTCTGTCGAAAATGCCTCCTCTGGTACCTCAGTTGTCACGGCTGGTGTTCCGCAGGGCTCGGTTCTCGGTCCTTTACTTTTTCTGATCTACATAAATGATATTGTCGAAAAATTGCAGTCAAATATAAAATTATTCGCGGATGATACATCATTATATATGTTAATTAAAGATCCTACAGAAGGTGCCCAAATTTTAAATTCAGATATTGAGAGAATATACACATGGGCTAAAACATGGCTAGTTTCCTTTAATCCTGATAAAACTGAAACATTAACAATATCAACCACCACTTTGCATGAACACGGTTAAAATAAATGAAGTATCTCATCACAAACATTTGGGGCTTATTTTTCAAAACAATCTTAAATGGAACATACATATAGAAAATCTTTGTAATAAAGTTTCAAAATTTATCAACTGCTTAAGATCACTCAAGTATCGACTAGGAAGGAAATCACTCAAAACAATATATACTTCCTATATTTTACCACACTTTGACTATACTGACATTATTTGGGATGGATTACTTAGTTAACCAGTTAAAACAATTACAATTAGATGCTTTACGCACAATATGTGGCGCTGTGAAGGGAACTAGCCATGATCTACTATATAAAGAAGTCGGTATTTTGCCTCTAAAATAACATCGTGAAAGACATAAGTTGATATTTTTATATAAAATAATAAACCACTTAACCCCGGATTACCTTTATGATAATTTAAACAAAAAACAAAGTAAATACTCATTAAGAAATGACAAAAACCTTCCATACTATTTTTGTAAAACCAATCTATTTTATAATTCTTTCTTTCCTTCGACTACACGACTTTGGAACAATCTAGATCCTTCGATACGTAATTCAGATACGTTATTAATTTTTAAACAAAAACTCGCAAAACATGATTACTTTGTACCTTCTTATTACAATATTGGTAAAAGAAAAGTTCAAATCATCCATTCAAGACTTCGTTTATCTAACAGCGATCTGAATGGACACGCATTTTTAAGACATATAACCGACTCACCAACCTGCCGATGTGGATACAATTTTGAAGATCCTTATCACTTTTTGCTGATATGTCCTTTATATTCAGATGCACGAAATACAACCATAAAAACATTACCAACAGAATACATCAACACAAAGTTTCTATTGTACGGCTCTACAGATATTTCACTTGAACAAAATAAATTAATATGAGGTGCAAAACTTTTTAGAATTAAGTAATAGATTTTACCATCTCTAGATTCTATTTACATATTTGTACACTTTCAGGCCTTAAACCAAAATAGTCATTATGTATATCAATTAACCTTTTATTTGTAAAATATTATTGTATACTTGCACAATTGTATTAATTAATAACACAATATGAATAGTTTGGACTATATACATGAATATAAGTAAACTAATTGTAATTTTATTGTTTTGTTGAAGGGAGAGGGGTGATATAGGCCTAGCCTGTTCCCCAATCCCACCCATTCTTATTGAATAAAAAAAAGTGTCCATGACTATTTATCATATCACAACCTCCATAGGTATTTGCATTTCAATATCCCCTACTTTTTTTGAAGAGTATATAATATTCATTATTAAGTTTTGGTGGATAGGTTTATAAAAAATTAAATATGAGGATTTAGGTATGCTTAATTGTAGTAAATAGGATACGTTCATGACTGGGAGTTAAATTGGATTTAAAGTGGGTAAAGACTGAAGGTTACAATATTTGTATTGCTTTTGGTATAATTAAGGAATAATGGTATGATAAGGAAACGAACATAGAATAAAGAATTACGGCAGACGGCAGAGCTAAGGATGAAGTTTGTAAGTGATCAACTCCTAATTGTAATGATTTCCCCCTTTCTGCTGAAACCATTTTTGATTTCGTTGTTTTTTTTATCGTTTCTAGCTAAACGCCTATATATTATATTAGACAGTGATTAAACAATTAATAATGATATACGCTCGTAGTTGTTCAATTCATACTATTGTTTTTGTTGTATATATATATATCTAAAGTAAAGTAAAGATTAAACAATTAATAATGATATAGTTGTCCAATTCATACTATTGTTGTTTTTTATATTTAATACTGAGAGCTGAAAGTGGAAAGACCGCAGAGGTAAGGATGAAGTTTTTGAGTAATTAACTCCTAATTTTCCTGGTCGGCCCCTTTCTGTCGAATCCGTTATTTCGTTGAGTTTTATCATTTACCCGGCGCAATTCCGTTATTTCAATATCCTTGGCTCTCTTTATTCCATCGTTAATCAAGTGATTTGGATATTGTTATTTTAAGAGGAAATAATGTAACTCTGTAAGGCGCTTGTCTCTTAGGTTTAAGTCCTTGATAATTGTGCATATTCTTCGAGCTAGGTTGAACGGGATACTCTTTTTTGTGTGTTTGGGGTGGCATGAGTAAAAATTTAAATATTGGTGTGTATCCGTTTCTTTGTAGAAAATGTCTGTTCCAATATTTTCACCTTGTTTGTACACTAACACGTCCAAGAATGGAAGTCTTTCGTGGCTCATTTCCATAGTGAATTTAATTTTTGTGTGTAGTGTATTTAGGTCTTCGTGGAACTGTATCAGCTCGCTTTCAGGTTTATCAGAAAGGATGAAGCAATCGTCTAAAAATCTTTGAAATTTTCTTTGAGTATATTTGTTTCTTCGCTTGAGTATTTCTCTCCGAATAGTTCATATAATTTTTGTTCTAGGTATCCCATGACTAGCGTTGCGTAGGTCGGGGCCATTTTTGTACCCATTGCCGTTCCTTGAATTTGTTGGTAATCTACGTCATCAAATTTGAAGGTATTCTCTTTGAGGATGTCTATAGCATCTAGAATAAATGAGTCGGAAAATCCTCTCCCTGTTGCCTCCGATTCGTTTAGCCAGAATGAAATTGCTTCTTTTCCTAGATCATGTGGAATACTAGTGTATAGCCTGACGACATCAAAGGATGCGAGTATTGTATCTTCTTTCGCTTTTTCTGGTAGATTATTCAAAAAATCAACACTGTCACGAAGGAAGCTTGGAACTTTCTTACGGCTTTAAGATGATGTCAATAAAGTTACTTAGTCTGTGCGTGGGTGAAGATGGTCCAGCAACGATTGGCCTCATTTTTAAGTCCGTTGGTGCGGCTACCTTTACATATATATATTCCAATTAAAACATCTGTCCATACAAGGAAAATAGATTAACACATAAATCCAGATAATTATGTGTATTCTAAGCTTTTGAGTCCGCCGGACTTTGAAACATATAGAAACTTGTAAATTTGTTAATAGTTACACTTGTTTTTTCGTGTATTTGTTGAAGAGTCCGGCGGACTCGAAAGCTTAGAATACACATGATTATCTGAATTTATGTGTTAATTTTTATATACTATTCAAAAAAAGTAGGGGATATTTGATTTTTAAGTGTTATTAAAGTCACCTAATGAAACTGACGAAGAAACAAATGACAAAATGAAATGAAGTTCACATTCATCGATTTATTCCAAATGATCGTTAGACTAAGTAAGGCACAGACTGACCATTATAAGGGTAAAATGATACCCGGGGTCAAACAGCAAAGTTACCACAGCATCACAACCAAGTCAGTAACGGGTAAATCCTCCTCTGTTTGCCAAACAAGCATTGATCCGACGTGGCATACTCCTAATGAGACGTCTAAGGTCATTTTGGTCCAGATTGTCCCATTCCTGTTGCAACGCAGCAGCAAGTTCTTGGACATTGGCAGGACGTTGTTGACGTTGACGTAACCTCTGTCCAAGCATGTCCCAGACATGCTCGATGGGGGAGAGGTCGGGACTCAGTGCTGGCCAAGGTAATGTGGTGATGTTCTGTTGTTGGAGGTAACAATCCTGGCCCTGTGACATCTTGCGTTGTCATCCTGGAAGATGAAACGGCGAACGGCACAACATGGACGGCCAAGATGTTGTCCCGGTAGTACTGGCCTGTAACACGCCCTGCAACAACATGTAAAGCCGTTCTTCCAGCAACAGTGATGCCTCCCCACACCATAACAGAACCACCCCCAAATCGATCATGTCTGATGACGTTAACGTCTTGGAAGCGCTCGTTTCGACGACGCCACACCCTCCTACGTCTGTCCAAAAAATCAACAGTGAACCTTGACTCATCTGAAAACATCACATTGCTCCAGCGTCGATTATCCCAGTGTTGACGATCCCTACACCAACGACGTCTTGCCTGAATGTGATGATCTTTCAAACAAGGGATCACGCGAGGACGTCTGGCGCGAAGGTGACCCCTATGCAGTCGATTCCGAATCGTCTGGCCACTCACTCTCACACCAGTGTCTGTTTGAAGACGAGCGCTGATCTGATTTGCTGTGATGACACGATTTCTCAAGGCCAAGGTACGGATAAATCGATCCTGGGCTTGAGTTGTCGCCCTTGGTCGACCTGAGCGTGGTCTGTCCTGTACAGATTGTGTATCACGGTATCTGGACCACAGCCTGCTTATGACAGACTGAGAAACATTCATCGTCCGCGCCACAACCGCCTGTGTTGTGCCGATCTGTAGCATGCCAAGGGCACGTAACCTTTCATTTTGGGTAAGCCGACGCATATCAAAATTTGTTTTCTGGTCACTAAAACAATTAAACTGATGTTTCCACCCTGGAATTCAATGCCACAATGACTGTAACATTCAAAGTCAGAGTCGTGCAAATCTTGGGTTGGACCCCCATGATGATCCCAGGCATCACCTGCATTCCATGCGGTAGCTATTGGTGCGTTTGGGCGTCACATGTAACTGGAAATGTTTCTTCTGTTAGGTTCTATAGTGACTTTTTTCGTAGTCATTTGCATATTTTAGTATTATGCCCCCAAAATCAAATATCCCCTACTTTTTTTGAACAGCAGAAATATTAGAAAACCGTAAAGCTACACTACTTTGTTTCACGGTAAACGATGAAAAGACAAAAGGTATGCCGACACAAACTTATTACAACACTGGTTTAATAACATTTTAACATTTTAAAGTACTTTTCCTACGTCTTGGGGTTGTTCATAAAGAATGTCATTGTATAAAGCTGAACAGTATAGTATATTTACATACATATTTACATAGTAACACTGTGGTTTTAATTAGCTATAGTTACCATTGTCTATGGTTATATAGTACATGTATATCGGTAACTAATAGAAAACATGCACACACGTGTATTTCTCTGTTGTATATGGGTACAATATAGGAACAATGACGTTTCAAGATGTGCCACTTCCAGCTCTATCAATAGACTTCATATTTTGTGTACGCATCAGTAAGTTCTTAGCTAGTACAGAAATAAAAATTCAAGGCAATCTGACTAATTTTTTGTCGATTTTTTTGAAAAATTTGATCCTTAATTTCTGTAAGGGGAGATAAGTTGATAAATTGCTAATAATAATAATAAATAAATCTGTATTCAGTATATCAGTTCATTGGCCCATAATAGAGTGAGATTTATTATGACAATTGTATATATTTGTAATACGAAGAACATAATATATACATTAATAATGTTCAAGTTATTTTCAATGGCGGAGTTACTTTCAATTCTCTTAACAATAAAAGCCTTCTTTATATACGCAGCAATGGCAATAATGAAATCTCTATTCTTAGTTGTGCATAACTTGTAAAATCGATTTTGATTGTAACACCCATTAGCAAATTTAACAGGCATATACTGATTCCTTACTGACTCATAAGCTGTACAATCAAATAAAAAATCTTCGTCAACCATCTTACACATTGGACATAGTGATGCATTATTAACACGTAAACGATGATGATTGGTCGCTAGTGGTAATTGATTTAATCGTAAGCGAGTTATGTTTCGCCTATAAGCCATTCTTACGTTACAAGACAGGTAAAATTCTTGACGTAATTCATGCTTATAATGTCTATACTCTTTTAAGCTCTCAGAACTGCTTAAACGTATCGACCATTCTTGTATGTTAATATCCTGTGACCTCTGCTTAAAGACTCCAATAAAGTTATTAGTATCACCAATTATTGCAACGTTAAAAGAATAAAGTAGTAATCTAGTGTTTGAGACCGAGGTTTTACGGCCTGCTAAATCTAAATTCCTAAGCATAAGGTAAACCTGTTTAGGGTACCTCTCGATCGGCATATGTAGAAGTTTACACCAGTATCTGATACAGGTTGACACGTAGTCTACATTTAAATTTTGTCTTCCACATTCACCCAGTGTCCCTGCGTTTATTGAAGTTTTATGTATACCTAATACAAATTTACAGAAACTGGTGTGCACCTTCTCTATATCCGCTCGATATTCATAGCCCCATACTTGAGAGCCATATAAAAGAATTGGTTTAAATGATACACTTAATGATGGGTGGCCAATTTTACTAAATAGCGACTTAATTGGCATCAAAGCTTTTTCTGCCTTAAGTGATAAATTTAATAAACATTTACCCCAACACAATCTTGAGGAAAACTGTAAACCTAAATAATTATAATATGTAATATATTCTAGTTTTTCTTCCTTAAAAAAACAATTTCATTTTTTCTAATAATTCCACCGTTTCTAAAGACTATAATCTTTGTTTTATTTATATTTACATCAAGGTTAAACAGTTTACAATACATTTCAAGGACTTGTATTTTCCTGTGAAGATCGCCAACACTGTCAGAAAGTATTCCGAGATCGTCTGCATTGTGAAAATGCCTCTAACATTTTCGAGCATATTATATAACTGATTAATGTAAAAACAAAACAGAATGGGACTTAGGATGCAACCTTGACGTACACCAGTACGACATTAAAAATAAGGGGTAATATTTGATCCAAGTTTTACGCAATATGACACTGCGGTGTACATACTTCGTAATGCCCTCAGCATATTGTCTTGTATACCTTTTTGGGCTAATAAACATATTAGTTTGGTTCTATTTACTGAGTCAAAGGCTGTAGAAAAGCCTACAAATAGACAATAGAATCTACCTTTTTTCTTAGATAAATATTTTTGAGCTAGGCCATGCAATGTAAAAATGTGATCCACCGTCGAATAACCTAGCCGGTAGCCTGCTTGGGCCTCTGTGTATTTATCATTCATTTCAGACCAATCTTTTAACCTTCTATTTAAGATGAAAGAATACACTTTTCCGATGCAATCCAGAAGAGAAATTATTAGTATCGGATCTTAAACCTTTCTTATACACCGGAACTATTAGGGCTTTTGACCAAGAATCGGGAAATTCTCCTGTATCAAATGAAATGAAAATAAATGGGGTTTAACATCCTACTGTCCTACTCCTAAACTGGGCAAATGAAGACGGGTCCTGTATCAAAAATCCTATTAAACAGATTGGCTAGTGGGATAGAAAATGAATTTGAACATACTTTAAAGGAATCTATAGCAATTCCATCTGGCCCTGGGGTAATCCCAGATTTCATTTGTTGTAAAGCATTTAATAATTCTGATGTTAAAATGGGGGTATTTAATATATCAGAACTATAGACAGAAATGGATTTTGGATCATCTTAGTCATAATCCACCTTTGGATTAGAATCTCCATTTGAATGATTATTAATATTTAAAAGAGATTCAAAATATTGCATCCACTCATGTGCAGGGATCCCAGTTGGGGCTGGTGATGTTGATCTAAAATCCTTCAATACTTGCCAAAATTTGGTCTTGTGCTCTAAATCTAATAACAATACATCATAAATATACTCAGCCAAATTAAAAACTTGACACTGATGAATTTCAACAATTTTTTTTTTCTGGTAAGTCAACATCAATATACTAGAATAGTCTTCTGTGACATCAGCAAGGCCTTTGACAGGGTTTGGCATGCCGGACTCTGTCACAAGCTGGATGCTGCGGGGGTTCGAGGAGATCTACTGCTCTGGTTCGTAGATTATTTAAAAAATAGACAACAATGTGTAACCATCAGTGGCACCTCCTCGGACCCCAGAAGCATCCCTGCTGGTGTTCCACAGGGATCTGTACTAGGCCCTCTTTTATTCTTAATATACATAAATGGTATTGTGAACAATATAAATTCAAACATTAGATTACTTGCTGACGATACCTCTTTATACTTAAAAATTGAAGACCCAGAGGCAAGTGCTGCTACCATTAACGATGACTTAAATCGAATCAGAAATTGGGCCGAGACATGGCTGGTAACTTTTAACCCCCTAAAAACAGAGACACTGACTATTACTACTAAACCCCATATAGTTAACCCACCATTATTTATGAACCAGGTACAAATCAAAGAAGTAAGTGAACATAAACATCTAGGTCTAATCTTTCAAACTAACTGTAAATGGAATAATCATATAGATAGCATCGTAAGCAAAGTATCCAAACTAGTAAATTGCCTTCGTTCTCTAAAATATCGATTAAATAGAAAATCTTTAAACATAATATACTCTTCTTTTATCCTTCCACACTTTGATTATGCCGACATTATCTGGGATGGGTGCAGTGATTATTTAGCTAACAAACTAGAATCCCTACAATTAGATGCACTGCGCACTATCTGTGGGGCGGTAAGAGGTACTAGCCATGCCTTACTCTATAAAGGGACTGGGTTTGTTCCACTCTCGGAAAGACGTCGACGTCATAAATTAAAATTAATGTACAAAATTACTAACAACCTCTTTCCATCATATCTCTCTGACCTATTAGAACTGTCCTCTACCCCTATCAATTACACCCTTAGAAACAAAGATAAACTAAAGGAAACCAGATGCAGAACCGAAATTTTCTCAGAGTCCTTCATCCCTTCCAGTATACGAGAATGGAACAAACTTAACGTTGAAATTAGAAACTCTCGATCCCTTGCTATCTTTGGAAATCCACTAAATAAATTAGACACCATCCTGCCATCATATTACTATACTGGGATACGAAAATTACAAATAATCCACTGTAAACTAAGATTATGCTGCTCGAACCTACAAGGCCATAAATTCCTCAGACACGTCGATGATAGCCCTGCTTGCCTCTGTGGTCACAAATTCGAAGATACCGAACACTATTTACTCGTATGCAACTTATATTCAGATGCAAGAAAACGGACAATCCATAACCTTCAACATAATCATAAAACAATCAGTTGTCTGTTGTATGGGTCTACAAAACTTAGTCCAGAGATAAACACACTTATTTTCCAAGAAGTCCAACAATTTATTTCCTTATCAAAAAGATTTAAATCTCCATAAACACCTCTTAAGTCATTCCAAGCCCTGCACTCTGTATAATCATCTAAGTCTCTATATTATCCATGATGTATCATATATGCTCTATAATTATGTAATTATGTATGTATGTATGTATGTATGTATGTATGTAAATATTTATACTATTCAAAAAAAGTAGGGGATATTTGATTTTTAAGTGTTATTAAAGTCACCTAATGAAACTGACGAAGAAACAAATGACAAAATGAAATGAAGTTCACATTCATCGATTTATTCCAAATGATCGTTAGACTAAGTAAGGCACAGACTGACCATTATAAGGGTAAAATGATACCCGGGGTCAAACAGCAAAGTTACCACAGCATCACAACCAAGTCAGTAATGGGTAAATCCTCCTCTGTTTGCCAAACAAGCATTGATCCGACGTGGCATACTCCTAATGAGACGTCTAAGGTCATTTTGGTCCAGATTGTCCCATTCCTGTTGCAACGCAGCAGCAAGTTCTTGGACATTGGCAGGACGTTGTTGACGTTGACGTAACCTCTGTCCAAGCATGTCCTAGACATGCTCGATGGGGGAGAGGTCGGGACTCAGTGCTGGCCAAGGTAATGTGGTGATGTTCTGTTGTTGGAGGTAACCTGTAACGATCCTGGCCCTGTGACATCTTGCGTTGTCATCCTGGAAGATGAAACGGCGGCCATGACGTCGTGCGAACGGCACAACATGGACTGCCAAGATGTTGTCCCGGTAGTACTGGCCTGTAACACGCCCTGCAACAACATGTAAAGCCGTTCTTCCAGCAACAGTGATGCCTCCCCACACCATAACAGAACCACCCCCAAATCGATCATGTCTGATGACGTTAACGTCTTGGAAGCGCTCGTTTCGACGACGCCACACCCTCCTACGTCTGTCCAAAAAATCAACAGTGAACCTTGACTCATCTGAAAACATCACATTGCTCCAGCGTCGATTATCCCAGTGTTGACGATCCCTACACCAACGACGTCTTGCCTGAATGTGATGATCTCTCAAACAAGGGATCACGCGAGGACGTCGGGCGCGAAGGTGACCCCTATGCAGTCGATTCCGAATCGTCTGGCCACTCACTCTCACACCAGTGTCTGTTTGAAGACGAGCGCTGATCTGATTTGCTGTGATGACACGATTTCTCAAGGCCAAGGTACGGATAAATCGATCCTGGGCTTGAGTTGTCGCCCTTGGTCGACCTGAGCGTGGTCTGTCCTGTACAGATTGTGTATCACGGTATCTGGACCATAGCCTGCTTATGACAGACTGAGAAACATTCATCGTCCGCGCCACAACCGCCTGTGTTGTGCCGATCTGTAGCATGCCAAGGGCACGTAACCTTTCATTTTGGGTAAGCCGACGCATATCAAAATTTGTTTTCTGGTCACTAAAACAATTAAACTGATGTTTCCACCCTGGAATTCAATGCCACAATGACTGTAACATTCAAAGTCAGGGTCGTGCAAATCTTGGGTTGGACCCCCATGATGATCCCAAGCATCACCTGCATTCCATGCGGTAGCTATTGGTGCGTTTGGGCGTCACATGTAACTGGAAATGTTTCTTCTGTTAGGTTCTATAGTGACTTTTTTCGTAGTCATTTGCATATTTTAGTATTATGCCCCCAAAATCAAATATCCCCTACTTTTTTTGAATAGTATATAATGTGTACATGTACCTAAATCAGAGAGAGGGGTTACACATAGGCATAGCCTGTTCCCCAATCCAAATTCAGATTTAATGAATAAAAATATTGTTTAAAAAAAAAAAAAATTTTTTTAAAGTGTTTCTAACGATAGTAAGTAGTAAGAAGCCTTTAATTTCATAAAATTGTAAAGTCACGTGGATCACGTGACTTTTGAGCATATAAAGATGAAAAACCTGAAAAACACAAACTCGTGAGGTCAATCGATGCAAGTTTGCTTAAACTCGCGCACACGTAACTTGAACTGGAAAAATAAATTAAAATTGTTATTTTCATCTTTGTTAGAAAATGCCGCGCCTTTCAAATGTAGAACGTCTACGTGCTATAGGTAGGCTCTATGCTGGTCAGTCTGTAGTCACTGTTGCAAGAGCCTTTAATTGTTCACGCCAGACAATAATTAATCTTAAAGCGAGGCTGACACTTGCACGATTCCGTGGCACGCATTGGCACGACTCGAGTCGTGCCAGTGCGCAAACTAGTCGTAAACTGGCGTGAAGTGTGCGTAAACCCGTCGTGACTGCGTGCCATGTCGGGACGAGAATTTTGAAATGTTCAAAATTTTGGTCACGACAAAATTTAGCGACCGGGTCGTGAACTATGCGCAAACTGTTCGTGAACTCGTTGGGACGATGCGGGAGGATGTGTGCCAGTGCGCGCCATGCCACGACTGTCACGAACTGCCATGAATAGTTCACGACTAGTTCGCGAATAGTTTGCGAACAGTTCGCGAATAGTTCACGACCCAGTCGCTAAATGATAGGGCACTGGCTGGTCATCATTAGGGAGTGGTTCTGGTTGAGGCACTCCAGCTCTGTTCTCTTCTACAACATCATGCAGGGAACAGTCACTCCATGTTCCTCTATCCGACGCACCACCCTCTGCCCCAACATCCACATAGAGGAACTTGTAGGTAGCGTCTGCCACTGCCATCAGAACAATGCTGTGGAAGCCCTTGTAGTTGTAGTAGTAAGAGCCAGCATTGGGTGGCTTCTTCATGACGATGTGCTTGCCGTCCATAGCCCCCAGACAGTTGTGGTAGTTCCATCTGGAGCTGAACCTGGCAGTAACTTCCTTCCACTCCTCTTCAGTTTTGGGGCAGCGTAGCACTTTGTCCTTGTAGACCGCGATGATGGCTTTACACACCTCGGGTATGATTTGCAGGTGGTACTTGCTTCAACCCTGAAGCTGTACTGCAGACTTGGATAGGAATTTCCAGTGGCTAGGAAGCGGAG
This sequence comes from Patella vulgata, assembly GCF_932274485.2. Classification (NCBI taxonomy): domain Eukaryota; kingdom Metazoa; phylum Mollusca; class Gastropoda; family Patellidae; genus Patella; species Patella vulgata. The sequence goes on from NC_065882.2 coordinate 34,978,913, forward strand.
GGTGACAGCAGCTAGCTTGGGTCCAACTTGAAGCGGTTCCCTCATGAAGGTGGACTGCTTCTGGAGGCGAGGGGTTAACTTCTCAACCATCTATTGGAACAGGTCAGGTGTGATTCTGAGGTAATTTTTGTACCTCCTTTGATCTTCCTTGTGGAGTTCAGTCAGTAAACTGTCATACTGTTCAAACTCTTGCCTTCTGGTCAACCATTCCCTGACCCACACTTTCCTTTGTGTCTTTCATCGAGGTGGGGTTGCCTTTTCTTGCTCTTCTGCCTCTTCCAGCCTTTTCTGCTGCTCTTGAACAATGGCTAGAGCACCTACCAGGTATAGGCATCTCCTCTTCCCTGCAATGATTGTGTCTCTGACATTCAGCATGTTGTCTCTTCCACAGCCAATCCAAAAATGACCAGGGGTTGGGGAGGCCCCCTTTTTATATGGCGTGCCCAAGTCGGCACGACACCGTCCGAATTGCGCAAACTCGTGGTGCCAATGTGGGAAGGCGTAAACAATGCGCAAACTTTGCGTGATCTCGTCGTGCCAGTTCGTGTCAATGTGGACACTGATGGGCACGCATTCGTGAACTCGTCGTGAACTATGCGTGAACTTGTCGTGAACAGTGCGGGAGCCCCCCAGTTCGTGCTCCAAAATGGCACGACTTGCCACGACAAAATCGTGGCCAAAAGTCGTGCAAGTGTCAGCCTGGCTTAAGAATGAGAGTGCTTCAAACTGGAACTATTGCCGACCGCCCAAGGGCGGGAGCGCCACGTGTGACGTCACTCCAGGAAGATCAAGCAATACGATTACGTCATCTTAGAAACAGATTTGTCACTGCAACCTCCACAAGTAGAGATATGTTTGGTGGAATGGTAACTGCACAAACTGTTCGAAATCGCTTGCAGGCTTTTGGTCTTCGAGCTCGGAGGCCCTATAATGGACCAATATTGACACCTCTTCATCGCCGTAACCGACTTGTGTGGGCCACAAGACACATAAGATTTACTCAAAGACAGTGGAATTCGGTTGTCTTTAGTGACGAATCTCGATTCACTTTGAGATTTGCCGATGGCAGGGTCCGAGTGTACCGCAGACGAGGTGAACGTTACGCTCAAGTAAGCGTCAGAGAAGTTGACCGATTTGGTGGCGGAAGCGTCATGGTTTGGTTTTTTTTTGTGCACATGGACGTTCTCCTCTTGTTGTTGTCAAAGGGAACTTAAATGCTGTCCAGTACAGGGGTCAGATTTTGCAACCTGTTCTTCTTCCGTTTATGCAGAGACATGGACCTGGACTAACGTTTCAACAAAACAATGCTCGACCCCATACAGCAATTGCTACCCAGAATTTTTTAAGAAATGCCGGTGTCCAAGTCCTGGATTGGCCGTCGCTTAGCCCCGACCTTAATCCTATTGAACACATCTGGGACGAACTGGGTCGACGTGTTCGTCAGCAAGTGAATCCACCACTGACGTTGCAGGACCTTCAACATGCTCTTGCTGAGCAGTGGCGACGTCTTCCTCGGGTAGTGTTTACTAATGTTCTGAGATCCATGAGAAGACGTTGTGTGGCAGTACGAGACGCTAGAGGAGGCCACAACCGTTACTAAACACTTTATTCCGATTGTTCTCCAAGTCTGTGAATTTCATTTTGGGGGGTACTGTGACATCACGAACGTTATCAATGTCAAGGACTTTCGGCGAGACGTATTCTTGCTTTCTGTTGATGTCAAGGTCGTCTGTGCACAACATAACACTAAAATAATTTGGCCGAGTATATTTTGATTATGGGCTATCTTTTTGCGTTTACATACATTTTTAAACTTGTTTTTATTATTTTTGTATTCAGTTAATGCGGGTTGTTGATTACACTCTCTAACGACTTTAAGACTAGAGTACTTTGCTGCTTTTAATTTTAAACTTTCACTATCAAACCATTCAGGCTGTGACCTTATGTTAGACTTTGTTTTAAACCCCCTACATTGTTTGCTGACAGCACATGAATTAATAAACGGAACAAATAATTCAAGCGCACTGTTCACATTCAACTGAAATAAGAATTCGTTATACTGCGCATCAACATTATGTTTAAATATATCAGCTTTGCCAATGTTCCATTTTCATTTATTATAGATTGTTGTTTTACACACAGAGCTTGTATCAACATGACCAATGTTTGTAGTACATTTAATATTAAATACAAGGGATAAATGATCCGATTCCGTGTGAAGATCAACGGAGAAACTTTCAACGGAATCAGATATGTCTGATGACAGAATTAAGTAGTCTACCACACTCGCACCGTTATACTTGATACACGTAAAATTACCCTGCTTATCAAAAATAGACCTGCCATTAACTATATGGATGTGTAAAGTTGAACAAAGATCCAAAAGTTTTAAACCATAATTATTCACTTCGTTGTCCTTTGAACATCTTCGCCTGTTGAAGGTATCAATATGATAACAAGCATCCTCGAGACCACGGAATCGTCAGTGATAAAGTCTTGCGCGCGTTAAAATCACCAACTAATACCACATGGCTGGTGGGGAAATCAGAAAGCACTTGATACAAATTTTCTTCTAAACTATCAAATCCGTCTATGTCTTTATGAATCGGCGAACTCTCTGGGGCTAGTTAAATGAAACCAGCAATTATATCCTCTTTCCACCCAAAGACATCTTTATCAAATTTAATGAACATTTTTCTTTAAAGTTATAATCCATCGGATAGAGACTTATTAATTAATACCACTATTCCACCCCTACTAGGACCATCACCTCTTACACAAGAGACGCACGTATGATGTGGGAATAGTACTGAAAGATCTAAATCTTTTCCGCACCATGTCTCCATCAGACATATTATATGGAAGTTTACTAGATATTTTATCAGTTCATTATTTTTCAACCCATTTATATTCCATGATATCCATCTTGAGGAGTTTACAGAAACCAATTTGTTACTTCGCAAACTTAAATGTTTATTGTTGATGTTGTTATTATTGTTATTGTTGTCATTAACTGCACGAGCGGGATTGGTCTGACCTGACTTTCAATGTTTTGACTGCAGATCATCTAGAGTATACATTTTGCCATCTATTTCTAATTTATCATATCGTAAACCTGCTTTTCGGCCTTCTTTTCTTGCCGACAGCATATGCGGTATTAAATCTTTTCTTTTCTGACGAACTGTATGAGAATAATCATTCGACACTTGAACGTCAGAACTTTCTTTAACTTTCATGGCTGCCTCAAAGATTAAACTTTTCTGTCGCACATTATTCAACTTTATAAGTACTGACTTTCTTTTATTTCTAATAACATATGAGTTTTCAATTATTATATCATCTGCGTCTAATTCTAAAACTTCACGGAAATATGTTCTCAACTTTTTTTTTCTCCAACTTCTCTGTTGTCGCTATCTTCCATTTTTAAGCCATGTATAATAATATTGGATTGTTTTGAGTCACTTTCCATAAATTCGACTTTCTTCTCTAACTCATATATTTTCTTCTGTCTTTCTTCAATTTGTTCATTCAAATGGCCATTTGTTACTTTGAGGTCCTTTATTTCGTTAGTCAACAATGAGACGCTGTCTGCCAGTTGAGTGACACGGGCGTTCAGATTAGCAATTAATGTCCTTGACACTGGATTTGGTCTCGGCGATTTCAATGAAATCCGTATACGGCATTTAGTAACTGAACATATGATATAAAACACAAATTTATATGGAAAACAATCACTGGGTTTATTTCACACTACGTTTCAACAAGTTCCTCTTGTCGTTCTCAAGTAAGTAATGTGTAAGCTGTGTGTCGCTTGTAATATACTTGAATCATCATGTGGATCATCTACATTTGCTTTTTTAGAACCTTTAGGGGGCCAGCGTTACTTTCAATATCGCCACATTCCAAGAGACGATCAGAATTACCTCCGTCAATTCGATAAATCAAAGCTTTATCAGAGCTCCACAGACGTGAATCGACCATCTCCGCCATCTTGAATTTTATTCAATGATATCTTTCAAGTCGCATCAGCAAGATCTACCCACATCGTGCGTTCTCAAGTTGTTCTCAATATGTGAAATATGAAAGCTTAATAATAATCTTACCAAAAACAATAAGCTTTGATATGAAATACGAAAGCTTAATAATCTCAACAAAAACCCCAATAAGCTTTTATATGAAATATGAAAGCTTAATAATAATAATAATAATCATAATCATAATCTTAACAAAAACAATAAGCTTTCATGTGAAATATGGAAGCTGAAAGCTTAATAATAATCTTAACAAAACAATAAGCTTTCATATGAAATATGTAATCGTAATAAAACAATAAGCTTTCATTTGAAATATTGTCGGTACGAAAAACGTCAAGAGCAAAATTCGAAATTGTGAAATCTTCAAATTCCAAAAATATAAACTAAATAATCTAAGTAAAAACAATAGTCTTTCTAACGAAAGTCTGAAAGCCTAATAATTTAACTCCGAAAGGGAAGGTCGCGGATCGCAGAATAACAATAGGGTGGCCCTAATGCTTCACACCATATTTAAAAATGACCAGTTGAAAACTGTGGCCTCTATTGCATTCAGACGTTTGTCGGTTAAACGGCCTTACTCTGGTAGAACAATTCTGGTAGTGTCAGTCCTAAATTTGAAAAACAAACCTCTTAAAACCTATAGCCGCTTTTGCATTCCCAAGGTTTTCGAAAAAGGAGCATAACTCTAGATCGCCCGAAATCGGACTCATCTAGGAACGTTTGTAAAGTGTCATCTAAATCGAACAACAACTGTTGCCTCTGGACGGACTACAAACTTCATACATATTTCACATTGTGCACAAAAGGCAGGGTGGGGTGGGGCTGCATTGCTCCAGAAAGGAAAATCAGAAGTGCGCGCAAATCAAATCATCCGAGACCTTTTGATCCCTAAAAAATTGTTAAAGGGCATATAAACTGGACGAAAAAAATTGTGTTGTACTTACAGCCAGTGGTTACTAAATAAAATTCACGTCAAGTTCACGCCAATCGGATGAAAATTATTTGAGCCATCTTCACTCAAAGTCTCAAATATTGACCTCCCATACAAACGACTTTGCCAATTACCGAAAAGCTCTTATTGCCCTGAAACGCCAGTGACATCACACTGATCGAATGCATATTATAAATATTAATTCCTTACTGATTAACGCCTGGCTGATTCTTTAATCCCCCTGATAAAATAAAACAATTAACTACCAAATATTTTATTTATATATGAAATGAGCAAGACAAATTAACATAGCTGAAGGGAGTTATTTAACTTTAGAATTTGATTTATAAATGCCATAACCAAGACTGTCGCTGTAGCCATATTCCCGTATTATTTTGATCAGAATATATTGGAGTAAGCCAGCAATACACCTACAATAATAGGCTTCCGATTAAAACAAGATGTGTATGAAATTGGTATCGACGCAGTCTAAGCATAAACTATGACATTGTTTAAGTCTTCTTAGCTTTAGCGGGAAATGCTAATCATTGAACATAGTCAAGACATTCACCTAATGGGCATCGTCATCAAGTTTAAACATTCTACCTCAATTAAAAGCAGAGTTGTCATGTTCCAAAGTCTTGACCAATCAAATTGTTTATCGCTACTTAGCTTAACCAGAAAATTATCATCATCGAACTTTGTCAAGGTATTATTATAATCAATCTATAATAGGAGATTCATCTCTCTCACCCAATTAGAACAAAAGTTATTTTGTTACGAAAACTCAACCAATCAGATTGCCTATATCTGCTTAACCGTAGTGGAAAATGTACATAATTTAACTTTGTCAAGGCAGTCACATAGTAGACACCTACGCCAAGTTTGAACACTCTACCTCAATTATTGTGTTCCAAAGTGTCCGCCAATCAGATTGAAGTCTCTTCTTTGCCTAAGCAGAAAATGCCCAGCGTCGAAATTTTTTAAGGTATTGATGTAATAAACTATACACGAAGCTTCACGACTATCACTTAATTACAATCAAATTGCTTACCGCTCTGCTTATCCTGGGCCGGAAATAAATTCTCATTATCGTACTTAGTCAAGGTAGTGATGTAATGAAACTAAGGTTATCGTTGCCCAGGCTTACCCTTGCTTGCCCTAAGCAAAAATTGCTCATCTTCGAACTCCATCAATGTATTCGCCTAATAAACACCTACACCGGGTTTGGACATACATTCTACCTCAATTAGAAGGATAGTTATTGTGTTCCTAAGTCTCGACCAAACACCCTCACTTAATTAGAACCAAATTTATCGTGTTCCAAAGCATCAACCAATTAAATTGATTATCTCTGCTTAGCCTAAGCAGAAAGTGCTCATCTTCGAACTCCATCAAGGCATTGACCTAATAAACACCTACAGCAGAGTTGAACATTCTAGCTCCATTAGAAGGAGAGTTATTGTGTCCCAAAAAGCGTGACGACAGACAGACGGACGGACTCATTTTAATAGTCGTCTGCTTTCTTCGATAAATAGTTAATTATGCCGGCTTTTACGAAACAATAATCATGTAAATTTTGTTCATCAACATTTGTATTATTTATGTTATCGGTCATTTAGAAAATGGAAAAAGAATATTTAGAGTGGTCCTGTAATAGTAGCTTTTTCGACTAAGGCAAGTTTTTTCAAGACAAATGATTAATATAGACCCATCATATATGTTTATCCGTATTTATCTCACGCACAAATATCTATAACACATGTGGCATATTCACATTTTCTCTAGCAGTGGCATAATGTAGAACAAATCATAATGAGTTGAGCCCATTAACTTTCATACATTAGTAATCTATGTTTTGTATATTATAACTTTTATGAGAATAACTTCTGTTAATTTCACCGAAACAATAAGCACCTTAGTTATCAGGAGATTAAGATTGTTGATTGAGTAATCAAGTTTAGTTTCTTGATCTCCGAAGAAGCCACCACAGCTATATGCGCGAACCTTATTAAAATTCCCATGACACATTTAAATCGCTCTATATTATTAACTTTGAAATGATTTGTTAAATAGGCCAGATAGTGGTGTTTATCGAATAATTTCGACCGAATTTAAATAAAGGTGTCGGTGTTAGTAGACGACAAGAAGACCACAGGTATCTTTTGAATTATTTTCTTTGAAAGATGCTCATACTGAAAAAGGAATGAATGTTTGGGTTATTTGTTGACTAAATGCCAACTAACGTTTAAACAGTAACGGATATTATGTCGATAATAGACGGTAACGATTGAATTGCGGAATGGAATCCGGGAATTTGTTTTCTGTTTGAGTATTCCGAAACATTCAATAAATTTATGCCGTAGACCTTAAAGATACATTATGGGAGATTTTTATAAGGAGTTAGTCATTCTTGCTATAACAGTTCAAAAATAAATGATGAAAGAAGAATATATTGAAAATTTGAGTCAAATTCTTTATTCTGAACATAGTTATCATCACCAGTGTAATTTTTGACTAGAAATGGGATTGAATTCCATCTTCACCGATTCTTAGTATGGCCGATCGTTTGATTGACAGGCGTTAACTCCACCTACATAATCTCTGCTGTCTTTTGTCTGCTGTCATAATATCCGAATTTGTGTTTTACCTTTTTGGATTTTTATAACAATTGGACAAAATGAGTGAGAGGGTAAATTTTCATTCTTACTTGTATTTTGGGCATGCCTTAAATCAATTGAATATAGGACATGATATTATAATACAATTATGATAAATCCATAGGTATACATCAGTGGCGTCGTGCCTATTGGCGAAATAAAAATATTTTTATTGATATTATTAAGGCAGAAGACCTGTCCGTCTGTATTAGTCATCACACGATCTCCAGGAATTGTATAATTTGTCATTATCCGTGTTTAGTTTATTACACTTTAAATAGTTTAGATGTCATTTGTTACGGCATCGCTCAAGAGCGGCCTCGCTTCGTACACTCTATCATTTAGCCTCGATCCGGGAGTATGGCGTCAACGTAACGGTTAATATCCGCTCACGACGCCATTTAAAATTAAATCAGGCAACGAAATCCCGTTTAAATCCAAGCTGAATCCAAGCCATCCGTGGGTCTACAGAGTTGATTTTGTGCTTGTTGTGTAAATAAAGATATAATTTATAATTTCTATGACATCTGAAGCCTAAATAAAGACTTGCAATAATCAGATTTAGCTCTTGCATAATGTATGTTTAACAAATGTTTATTGCAAATCACCGTTGGGACCAATCAAGATTTGAATAATTTACAAAGAAAAACAACAGCCCACTCTTTCCGTAATACTTCGTACTTTGTAAATTTATGGAAAAGGGTGCAGTATATACCTTTGTAAGCCTAACACAATTCTCAGTGACACAATCAAAGATAATGTGGCACTATCAAATTTATTCTAACATATTATAATCCTGTCACGAGATATATTCTGTAACAATACTACCCAGAAAGTCAGATCGTTAACAACGCTTATACCGTATATAGAATTTATTTGTATAACTTAGGGAATGATTAGTACAGTCAGCATGTTGAAGCTTGTGTATACAGTAAAAATATGTGTAGTCCCTGTGACGTCACACGCCAATCAACTTGATTAAGGTTGTTATCGAAAAATTGTTTTAGAGGGTCTGACTGTCTCACACATAAACGGTCATATTTCGAATAATTTAAATTAGATTGGTCTGTAATTGGCTAAAGTGTTTATAATAAACACTGGCTTCAAGTACATACAACTTTCATAATATGGTCATTTGATGTTCTCTTTAAGATCCACAGACCTTTACATATGTTGCGTAAAAGGCATTGGAGCATAACATCAAAATCAATCCCATCCACTGCATCTAAATCGGACACAAATTGTGGTCCGTAGGAGGTCCAGAACATGTGTATATATGTACGATTGCGCACAGGGAGACGTCCATTTTTTTCCGAGAAGTTCACGAAATTTCAACTCAACAGGGATTGTGGTTTTACGAATATATAATTGAACGGTTTATAAATTCAAATAAAAGCCAACGGGCAGTAATCGAGGACGTTACGGTCCAATACGCGCCTATACCGAAAGGGACATAGATGTTTAGGATATAAAAACACATATTTTAAGTTTTACAAAATATTGTTATCTCTAGATGGTCCAGATTTCTTTTTTAAAAGGGCTATTTTTCATACAATTAGGGGCAATATTCCATGAAGTTACGATCCGATGTGTACCAATATCGAAAGGAGCCCAGACCTTTGGGATATAAACATCATATTTTAAGTTTTGTAAAAATCGGATGTAAAGAGTGACCCGTAGAGTGCCCATAAACAAATGTGAACGGACACACTGACAGAGGGACAATACCGACGACATAATACGTCCACATGAAAATGTTGGCGTATAATAAAGCTTCGTTTTTTAAAACCTAGTAATAATATCAATGTACGTAGTAGTAGAAAAACTAATTTTCCAAACAAAAAGAACAGTTTTTAATACTATGTTGGTTTAGTATATAAACTAATAAAATTGGCGTTAGCTATGTGAACGGACTAACGGACAAGGACGTTGGATAATACGGGGGTATACATGTGAGCGTATAAAAAGTTTCCTTATATAAAACCAAATAGTTAATATAAATGTACGTAGTAGTATAAAATCTAATAATCCGAACAAACCAGTTTATAATACTTCTATAATAGCATTAAATTAGTCACAGGACATGTTTGGTACCTTTTCTATTAATTGCTTAACTTGGTATCTGATAAATTGAATGTTACCTCCTAGTGCTTATTTCTGTAGTCATTCTTCTATTCCGGTTATAAGCAATTCGTTTGGTATAGTTCTATTAGTTGTGACACATTGTAGGCCTTTGGATATGAGCGAGATCTGGTCGTCTGTTAAGTTGGTAGATGACAGTTTAACAGTCCTGGAAAGGAATTCACCCTTCTTATTACGGATATCATTCGGTTTTCATGCTGTTGTCTTCGTCTTCTTCTTTTTTCGGATAATGTTCTTAAGCTTGTCAAACCCTTGTTTCTTTTTTAAGCTTGTCAAACCCTTGTTTCTTTTTTAAAAGTTATCTAACACCTTTTAGTAAATTGTCATATAGGGCACGTAGTGGTTGATCTCCAATCTTGCTCAAAGGTTTTTAAGCGTCTCGCCATCGAAGACGACAATGTACATTTAGCTTTTCTATAAAGTACTATTCGTTTAATCATAAGCTTTTTACTGGCTTGTGGGATGATTTGTTTGTGCTCTAGTTTTGCTATGAATCCATTAGGTATGACATCATCATGTCGGCATCTTAGCAGAAAGATTAAATTTGAAATGAATAGGGGGTTTAACGTCCTATTGTTTTGCACCGAATGGCTTATGAAAACGGGCTTACGCCATCCAGTGTGTAATAAGGGAAATTTTGCCCGGACAGCCATACTACGACATACTCTTATTTCGCATTACAACTGTCAAGGGTGTCTTTACGTGCCCGTCAATTTTTACACGGGAAACCGTTTTTTGTCCCATCCGAACTACTATACGCTGTACCTTGTCAGGACCTGCGTCCTGCACCACTGATATAGGCCAACCTCGCCGGAAAAATCCCAATGAACTTTCTCGGCTAAAACCGGGATCGATCACAGGACCTCCAGTTTAGCAAATCAAGACGGCTCCGATTAAATTTGAACTAGCTTTACTAAAAATTAGATTATGCTGATTTAAATTATAGTCTCAGTATTCACAACAAAACAAACAAAATTATATATATGGATATAACGTTTCAGTTGACATGTGTTACACTAAGCTATAGCGGTTTAGTTTTTATTTTGCCATCCATATTCCCAAATTATTGTTAGATACATGTAGTATTCTTGACATGTTTACTGGTGATATCATGAAAAAGGAAGGTGTATGTATTTTTTTTTTAATTTTTCTAAATGTAAGTTTGAGCATTTTGTTTATAGTCTATTATCAGAATATAAGTGTAAATGTTTCTTCATTTTGTATGCGTCGATTGAATCTATAATTACTGTTGAGATTCCTCTCGTATAAAATTTGTTTTGTCGGGAACGTTTGGTGTGTTATGAAAATCGACAAGAATATTAGTAGTATTAGTAAATTGCAGCCACATTTCAAAGAATCGATTGTTGGACAATTTTACTCTATATTATCCAGACAGATAGCATACGAATGTCAATATTTGAGCAAATTTAATTCATTGGCTAGATTATCAGGTCTTTTACGTTACCATTCACTCACGAACTGGGGCCCAAATCAAACTGATGACGACCATGAAATTACCTATTCAACCTCAAATTTTTAGTTTTTATTGTAAAATTTATTCAAGGGGCAGAACTATGGCTTTTATTTGACTTTAGGTAAAATATTCCATTGCCCGATGTAACCGAGAGTTTGTTGTTTATGTGATTGATTATCCAGTGATAACATATCGTCAGATGACGACAGATAGTTCAGAGCCCCCGTATGTTGAAGACTATGTGGTTATGTATTGGACAACATAATACGTGGTTTAGCAAAAATTATTATGTTTATTTCATTGTAGATACTTTTAAGTTAATTCATAGAATAATGAATACCAATAAACAAAAAAGTTTTAAGAATGAAAAGCGTTTGTGGTTGATTACCCAGTAACAACATATCGTCAAATGATGACACATCGCCCCCGTATGTTGAAGACTAGGTGGTTATGTATTAGACTACATAATATGTGGTTTAGCAAAAGTTATTGTGTTTACTTCATTGTAGATACTTTTAAGTTAATTCATAGAATACTGAATATCAGAAAAGATTTAAGAATGAAACGCGTTTGCTTACCAGATAAAGATTTCTTGGATACATTAAACTACGATAGAAAGAAAAAATATACAATCGAAATATGCGTGTAGTAAACCAATATTAATATCTAAGTGGGAAAAGTAAATAACTTTATTTCGTTGTTTTAGATGGAAGGGAAATATAGTGATGGTGCATTTTCAATTTGTTCTATAAAATAAGCATTTACACTTGTGAACGGAACTTCCAACGTTAGTACTTGCATGCAATTATCTCTACACGTGACTTATTATTAGGCTTTAAACATGAAATGGTGAAAGACTATTGTTATTACTAAGATTATTAGGCTTCCAACATGTAATGGTGAAAGACTATTTTTATTACTAAAATTATTATTATTATTATTATTATTATTAAGCTTGCATACTTCACATGAAAGCTTACTGTTTTTGTTAAAGTTATCATTAAGCTTCCATATTTCATATGAAACATGTTGTTTTTGTTAAGATTATTAATATGCTTTCATATTTCATATGAATGCTTTTTGTTTCTATACTATTCAAAAAAAGTAGGGGATATTTGATTTTTAAGTGTTATTAAAGTCACCTAATGAAACTGACGAAGAAACAAATGACAAAATGAAATGAAGTTCACATTCATCGATTTATTCCAAATGATCGTTAGACTAAGTAAGGCACAGACTGACCATTATAAGGGTAAAATGATACCCGGGGTCAAACAGCAAAGTTACCACAGCATCACAACCAAGTCAGTAACGGGTAAATCCTCCTCTGTTTGCCAAACAAGCATTGATCCGACGTGGCATACTCCTAATGAGACGTCTAAGGTCATTTTGGTCCAGATTGTCCCATTCCTGTTGCAACGCAGCAGCAAGTTCTTGGACATTGGCAGGACGTTGTTGACGTTGACGTAACCTCTGTCCAAGCATGTCCCAGACATGCTCGATGGGGGAGAGGTCGGGACTCAGTGCTGGCCAAGGTAATGTGGTGATGTTCTGTTGTTGGAGGTAACCTGTAACGATCCTGGCCCTGTGACATCTTGCGTTGTCATCCTGGAAGATGAAACGGCGGCCATGACGTCGTGCGAACGGCACAACATGGACTGCCAAGATGTTGTCCCTGTAGTACTGGCCTGTAACACGCCCTGCAACAACATGTAAAGCCGTTCTTCCAGCAACAGTGATGCCTCCCCACACCATAACAGAACCACCCCAAAATCGATCATGTCTGATGACGTTAACGTCTTGGAAGCGCTCGTTTCGACGACGCCACACCCTCCTACGTCTGTCCAAAAAATCAACAGTGAACCTTGACTCATCTGAAAACATCACATTGCTCCAGCGTCGATTATCCCAGTGTTGACGATCCCTACACCAACGACGTCTTGCCTGAATGTGATGATCTCTCAAACAAGGGATCACGCGAGGACGTCGGGCGCGAAGGTGACCCCTATGCAGTCGATTCCGAATCGTCTGGCCACTCACTTTCACACCAGTGTCTGTTTGAAGACGAGCGCTGATCTGATTTGCTGTGATGACACGATTTCTCAAGGCCAAGGTACGGATAAATCGATCCTGGGCTTGAGTTGTCGCCCTTGGTCGACCTGAGCGTGGTCTGTCCTGTACAGATTGTGTATCACGGTATCTGGACCATAGCCTGCTTATGACAGACTGAGAAACATTCATCGTCCGCGCCACAACCGCCTGTGTTGTGCCGATCTGTAGCATGCCAAGGGCACGTAAACTTTCATTTTGGGTAAGCCGACGCATATCAAAATTTGTTTTCTGGTCACTAAAACAATTAAACTGATGTTTCCACCCTGGAATTCAATGCCACAATGACTGTAACATTCAAAGTCAGAGTCGTGCAAATCTTGGGTTGGACCCCCATGATGATCCCAAGCATCACCTGCATTCCATGCGGTAGCTATTGGTGCGTTTGGGCGTCACATGTAACTGGAAATGTTTCTTCTGTTAGGTTCTATAGTGACTTTTTTCGTAGTCATTTGCATATTTTAGTATTATGCCCCCAAAATCAAATATCCCCTACTTTTTTTGAATAGTATATTAAGATTATTATTATTATTTTTATACTTTGTCTGTTTGTTGGGTTTTTTTTTTTTTTTTTTTTTTTTTTTTTTTTTTTTTTTTTTTGGGGGGGGGGGGGGGGTCCCGTAAACCTTATATCTCAGAATCTAACCATGGGATCTTTCTGAAACTTTCACCACCACCTCCCCCCCCCCCCCAACCGCCAAACGAAAACAAAAAAAAAGAGGAAAACTAAAGGGACGTGGCTTTTGCATAAATATATTTTCAAAACGTTTTCATCCAATTTTTAGAACGAAAACAAAAATCACTTCCATAGCTGTAACTTTGTGAATTTTTGACCTATTTTACAAATTCTTTTTTTCTTTGCGTACCTTTTTCTTCGTCGCTGTGATTTCGTCCTGGGCGTTGAGGCCAATTTGGCAACTTTTTTAATATTTACACCATTTTCATGAAATTTGAAATGTAAGTAGATCTTACTGATCTGATGCAACTTAAAAGATGTCATTGGAAATTTCCTAACGTATCTCCCCTTGGATAAATTAAGGATCAAAATTTCAGAAAAAATCGATAAAAAGTAGGTAAGATTGACTTGTATTTTTTTTTCTATACTAGCTAAGACATTGCTCATGCGTTCACAAAATATGGAGTTTGTCGACCGACCCGGAAGTGCCACCATCTTGAAACGTGAAAAATTCCGAAGGCTTTTGCGATATTTTACTTACAGACATGGGAGTTGCATTTTCTGAATCCTTGAAGGAATGCCTAAAAATCTATAGGAGCAGAAATTTGATTTCGGTCAAATGATGGTCACCATGTTGAATTTAATATGAAAAATTCGGAGGATACGTCTCCTATTTCCGAATGAATACATTTCTGGATAGTTTTGATCAGGGTCGAATTTTTGGTATTTGAAAATTTCACAATTTCGAATTTCGCCTTTGACGTTTTTCCTGCCGACAAATTTTTTTACAGGACAATGTATTTCCTTAATTTCCAAAATTTACAAATTTGACTTAAAAATTCGAATAGATGAGGCCAAACTGATTCCAAAAATACAAGTTCCATTCAAAGTTATCACATTTTATTTTTGGATATTTTCCGGCCATTTTTAGTCCTTTCCCGCAATTTTCAAATCATTTTCTGATCCGTACCGTTTTTAAAAACCCAGATCGATTTTTCTGAATGTTCCGGAACCGGCAATACTATATACCGGAACACAACCGGAAAACAACCGGAATACAACGGAAAACAACCGGAAAACACCATTTTATACTGAATACCGGAAAACACTGGAAAAACACTAAAGACCGGAAAACATAGTAATGGTTAACATAGTAATGTTTTATTACTATAGTAGTACATAAAACAAATTGGTTGCCTGTGGTTCTCGGGGGGAAAGTTGCCTCATCGGCTAGAGTCCTATATTTCACAAACAAAAACAACAATTTCACAGACGTCCAGCTTACCACTTCCCGTCAATGCAGTAAGATAGAATATGTAGTTTTCTCATGGACAACTGGGCGAAAGTTTGGGTTTTCTCAAGGAAAACTGGTCAACAAGTTGGGGAAAAAAGCTCGAAAAGTAATCCAGAAAAAAATACTGTGTGCGGCCCTCGGAATATGATGGCATATGTTGAATATTGTTATGGTTCAAGTGATTATATTTGACCCTGGAATGAAAGTAATCTCAGAAACAAGTAGATTTGTAGTCCTTCCAACGAGATGGATAGCTCTTGGAAAGGATAGACACTTTTCAGATTACAGCCTGTCCGAGAATTGCGTGGCATCCATTTCGTTTGGTGATTAGGACACATAGCGGTTAAACCTGGAACTTCAACTCGAACTATTCAGAGATTAATTAACTCGCTTTTAATGATACTTGCTGTTTTATGATGCGATTTTTTTGTTACCTAGGGAGGAGTTGGCCTAGTCGTGCCTTCCACTAATTCGTACCACCCTAATTCCAGCGTTACTGGTAAGAATCAGGAGACCGGCGCAACCGGCATATAATGGGGCCCTCCGAGGGCAGTGTTTAATCTACTGAAATACTGAAACACTGAAATCTACTGAAATTTACTGAAAACTAAAATTAAAATACAAAATATAATATGGTCAATGATGGAGGAAGACTGATTGCGTCTTTTAAAACATTCAAAACATAATAGGCATCAACAAAATTTTGGAGAAAAACAAATCGGAATTTTTTTATTTTTTTTTTGGGGGGGGGGTATTTGTTAAACGAACATCGTAATGACCTTGACCTTCCTTCAATCGGCGCTCACTTGGTCCGAAACGCACACAGAGGACCAGGCTCCGGGTTACCTATTTAGGGTGTTTTCCGGTATTTAGGATGTTTTCCGGTATTTTGTGTTTTTACGGTGTTTTCCGGTATTCAGTATAAAATGGTGTTTTCCGGTTGTTTTCGGATGTTTTCCGGTGTTTTCCGGTATATAGTATGGCCCTCCTGGAACTGGAAGACAACCGGGTTACATCAATACAAGTCTCAGCTATTTCCTTTTATTTTTCAGGTTATTTTTTCGCCCGTGTGAAATGTTTCTCGCTATAGTTAAGCTTATAACTTCGCAAGTTGTTGACCGATTTCAATAATTATTTTTTCTTGTTAAGATTCTTTATATAACCCATTACATGCGACAGGAAGGGGCCGTGATATGAAAGCTTTCATATCTGCCTGGCAGATCTAGTTATTATTATTATTATTATTATTATCTGATTACAGTAGGGTGACCCACCATAAATAAATATCTCCAAATATCTCGACAATTACGCCACAATATTTATATATATGCCAAGCCTCAAATCAGTTTCACACAATTATAGTCACTAAATAAACGATCATGTTGCACTTAATTAGCTATGACCATTAATCATCTATAAATAATAGACTGAAAACTGGTTCCAAATGTCGTCCATAACATCCAGACACTTTTGAGTAAAAGTAAAATGAAACTACTGCTAGTATCATGTTCCTGCTAACGAAAGTGATTCAGAGATATTATTTGTACTAAACCAAAAGATGCCGCTCTTAACGGTACAGTTAATGATAAATCAATTTAAAAAATAAAACAAACGTAATTTCTAAAGCTGCTGTAATAACCAAGAAGTTAAATTTTACTGCTATTCAAAATCGTCAACAATAGATTTTTTACGGCTGTAATAGTTGATATATTTGTAGAGAATTGCACATGCCATGGCTATTTATCGACTCAAAGAGAGTGCGGGGTAGTCAGAAATCAGTTCGAGACACGCAACTGAAGCGTGCACATTTAGCCGTGTCGAGACCAACTTTCTGTAGAGTGCACGGGTCATCCTAACAGCAATACAAGTCTTTGTTATTTCCCTTTATTTTTCAGGTTAATTTTTGGCCAGGCTGAAATGTTTCTCGTTATATTTAGCTTATAACTTCGCAAGTTTTTGACCGATTTTAATAATTATTTTTTTATTATTGAGATTCTTTATATAATCCATGGCATGTGACAGGAGGTGACCGTGAATATCAAAGCTTTCATGTCTGCCTCGCAGATCTAGTTCTTACTCTTTCTTTATTAGGGGTGCTTATTTCTCAGCAGCTAGAGGTCTAAAGTTTGATTTTCTGACAGGAAAATGGGTAGTAGTTAGTGCATAAATGTAAAATGAAATTTGTCCGCATTGCGGAAATGCTTTAAATCTTTAACGTGCACAAAATTTAAAATTGGCCTTAATTGTGTTAATTTCCTACCGATTCTTTTTAGATAGTTACATTTCTGAATAGCTGGAGACATTGCTGAGCAGATAGTAGATCATAACCCCAGCCCTTAATTATCTTCCGTAAGCCCACTACATGCCTGTACACACAGTTACCCTCAAAGATAATACTGAAACATAATTTACAAAGGTTTTGGAAAAATTCACAGTTTGAACAGTTTGCCAAAAATATTTAGTGCTAGTGGGAATTAGGCCTATATGTTCTTCTGTATCTCCACCCCCAGTTGAATCAGTAACTATTTTAGTGATCCAGTCTATACTAATATTATTGTATGTGATATAATTACTTATTTCAATACAAACTGTAGTAGTGATATATGTGTCGCCAATTGTACCTTTGACCCTATTTGTACTTGTACAAGGCCTCTTAGACTGTATCAATTGTAGCGCTAGGGCGATATATTGTAGCCAACACTCACACTTCTTATTTCTTAACTATCCACGTTAATTTGTATTGTGTTTTCTCTGGTAGCATGAACAAGAAATATTCTTTACCAGATATTTTAACAATAAACAATACATGGTAATGAGAGAAGAGTTTCTTTTTGACATAAAAAGTAAGATATAAATTAGTTCTGTCCAAACATAGTAAAAGACCATGACTTGTGCTCACTAGCAAAGAAATACTTGTGTATGACCGTATCTGTCACATTGTGCGTTAGCTTAGTGTTGTTGCAATCTTTCTTCTCTCACTTCAATAGTGCAGTAAGCCAGTAGGCCATACATGTAGCTAAAATGTCCCCTGCTTATGAAATTTAGTCACAATTGTGCCCTTGACCCTATTTGTACTTGTGCAAGGCCTCTTAAACTGTATCAATTGTAGCGCTAGGGCAAAATATTGTAGCTAACACTCACACTCCTTATTTCTTAACTATCCACGTTAATTTGTATTGGGTTTTCTATTGTAGCATGAGCAAGAAACATTCTTTACGGGATGTTTTAACAATAATAGATGGTGATGCGAGTGAGATAGATGAATGTGAAAATAAAGATGACGAAGATGAAGACTCATGAAAATGAAGAATGTGTTGTTGAAGATATTATTGCATCATGTGAACCTGACAGTGACAGATCAGATCATCAGAAACAGTTTTCTTGGAGGTTGAACAAATTTGATGTTGGAAATGTTGCTTTTATAGGATCAAATGTGGATACTTTTTTAGATGGTGAAAATCTTACTCCATATGAATACTTTAAAAATTTTATAACAGCTGACATGGTTCAACTTCTTATAGAAAACACCAGAAGAATGGACGTTCTGTGAATACTAATGAAAAAGAAATAGAACAAATAATTGGTATGTTTTTAAGAATGGGTATATGTAGAATGCCTGGAAACCGGGCATACTGGGAAAGTGATACGCGTTATTTACCAGTATCCGATGTTATGTCCAGGAACCGATTTCAAATGCTGCCACTGTTTTACATTTTGTTGACAATAGTACTAGTAGTGATTTGGATAAGACAGATAAATGTTGGAAGATTCGACCATGGTTAGATATGTTTCGAAAACAATGCTTAAAAGTTCAACCAGAAGAATTTAATTCCATTCATGAAATGATGATTCTTTTTAAGGGGCGGTATAGTCCTATCAGACAGTATGTAAGAAATAAACCACATCCATGGGGACTAAAAGTTGAACACGATCTACGCACACTGGTATACTCTGTGATTTTGATATTTATCAAGGTGGTGGTGGAGGTTGCCGTACATCAAAACTTGGAGTTGGTGGAGATGTGATAATGAAATTAGCCAACACATTGCCACATCATAAAAATTATAAAATTGTAGCCGACAACTTTTTTTTCGTCATTAAAACTGGTTTCACAATTGGCTGAAAACGGTATCCTTCATTTTGCCATATAGAGCCAGTTGACAATGCCAAAAGATGGAGCAAAACAGATAAGTCATATATTGCTGTTAATAGACCAAATGTCATCAAGACCTACAATGAACATATGGGGGGGGTATCTGATTGACTCCTGTATTGCTAGGTATAAATATCACATGCGATCAAGACGATGGTATATCTACCTCTTTTGGCATATGATTGCCCTGGCCGTTACCAATAGCTGGATGGTATACCGAAGAGACTGTAATATATTAGGCATCAGAAGACCACTAAAACAACTTCCATTTCAAGAACAAATTGCATCAAGTCTTATCATTGTCAAGTTAGTCCAAAGAAAACGGTCATTTCTGCAAGCTTTTGTCGAACCAAAACAAAGTCAACCAGCACGTTCTATTCCACCTAAAGATGTGCGTTGTGATCAATTTGGCCACTGGCCAGTTAAATCAACCAAAAGAGGCCGATGTGAAGTTTGCATCTTTAATACTACAGATACACAGTGTGAAAAGTTTCAAGAAATTCCATGCATGAATTTTTTAATTCAGACAGTGTTTTACTGGAGATAGAAACTGTTTCAAGAAATTCCATGCGTGAATTTGGCAAGTTAGGCTGTGTTTTACTGGAGATAGAAACTGTTTCAAGAAATTGTCAAGTCAGACTGTGTTTTACTGGAGATAGAAACTGTTTCAAGAAATTCCGTGAGTGAATTTGTCAAGTCAGGCTGTGTTTTACTGGAGATAGAAACTGTTTCAAGAAATTCCATGAGTGAATTTATCAAGTCAGACTGTGTTTTACTGGAGATAGAAACTGTTTCAAGAATTTCCATGCGTGAATTTGTCAAGTCAGGCAGTGTTTTACTAGAGATGGAAACTGTTTCAAGAAATTCCATGCGTGAATTTGCCAAGTTAGGCTATGTTTTACGGAAGACAGAAACTGTTTCAAGAAATTCCATGAGTGAATTTGTCAAGTCAAACTGTGTTTTACTGGAGATAGAAACTGTTTCAAGAAATTCCAAGAAATGCATGTTATTGTATTTTAGGTTATAAAAAAAATGAATATTGAAGTATTTTAGGTCATAAAGACTGACTATCGAAGTATGTTAGATTATAAAGAATGAATATCGAAAATGAGTTAGAATTATAAAGAATGAAAATGGAAGTAATTTAGATTATAAAGAATGAATATCGAAAATGAGTTAGAATTGTAAAGAATGAAAATGGAAGTAATTTAGATTATAAAGAATGAATATTGAAGTTATTTAGATTATAAAGAATGAATATCGAAAATGGGTTAGAATTATAAAGAATGAAAATGGAAGTAATTTAGATTATAAAGAATGAATATTGAAGTAATTTAGATTATAAAGAATGAACATATTACCTTGTTAGGTGCATTTGCATGCTGCTGTTTTGTACTGTGATAACTTTCTACAAGAATGGTAACTTTCTGTGATATTGTTATTGAGCCAAATATCTGTTTGTTAGTTTACAATATTATTATTTATGCATGATTATAATATTAAAGAGTATTATTGATTGTAATACACTGTATTATATTACACTATTACATTGTATGTCATTTTGTACTGTGATAAATTTTGGTGATTTTGAAAATGGTTGTATAGATAACAATGGCTCAGTGAGTGACGCAGACTTGCTAACCAGAAAGGTTCCTCAGGATTTTCCAACGTAGTTGCCCTATGTCAGAGGTGCAGGATGGAGGGCCTGGCAAGTAACAGCATCTAGTTGTTTGGATAGGACGAAAAGCAGAGGTCCCCTGTAAATGTAGGCGTACATATAAAACAACCCTTGACAGTTGGAATTCGAAAGAAGAGTAGGTCGTAGCGCCGCTGTATAGGCAAAAGGCCTTCAAAGCACGCTGCATAGCCCGGTTGGTTCAGAAAATAGGGAGGTTAAACACCAATTTATTTCATTGAATAGGATTTTAGCCATATTCAGTGGAAAATATGTAGCTTTATGGATTCCAATACAGGTATTGGTTTTCTTTCACCATTTCAACAATGGGGAATCGCAACTGAAAATTCACCAGTAAAACAATACTAGTAATTAAAATCCATAAAGTTAAGTATTTTCGATTAGGCTACCTACTGTCCTGAAGATTGTGCTGAGTTATAAATTGACATTGCAATTTCAGAATAATATGATTATTTTGTTAAAGTGCAGCTTTTCAACGTTGGCAGAATCATTACAAAATCCGAAATTTGTACCCTTTGAAGCCCAATGTGACATATATGTCACATGGCCAAATATGGTTAAAAAATATAATTTTTTAAAAATTGTACTTGGATATGTGATATTCCACTTCTGATTGGGTGAATACATAATTTTCATCAATTTTAAACAAGAGAGTGATAGCTTGGGTCTCTGAGGGCTAATTACATTTTTGGATTGCTGACATCTATCCAATTCTAACGATATAAGATTTTTTTGTGAAATGCTGTTATTGATTTTGGTTGTTTTTTTGAGTTTTAGTCAAAATTTAATAACTTTTTAAATCCGCATACAATTTGTTTTGAAACTCCAGGAATATGAGGAGGGATGCCCAAACTAGTATTCAGGTGTATTTCTGAGGTTCTCTATTAACCGGAAGTAGTCACAAAGTATACCCCAACTTTGACAAAATTCTGGAATATGGATGCATTTGCGAAAAATGCGAGGTTTCAATTGGCTCTTTATTGAACAGTTAAAGCATTATATCATTTGAACGCCAAATGAGTTGTCTATTAGATGATGTTAAAGCGACCAGTTTCTGCTGAAAACTAAAAAAGATATGGGACTAGAAATAGATGGGGGGGGGGGGGGTTCTGCGATTTCGAGCAAGGTCAGACCTTTTTTCAAAGTTACATTATTTGAACTGTTAGTGTGTTACTGTTAACCAAAACATGGTATTGATGCTTCTAGATTGAAAATAAATCAGTTTAGTCAATAACAATTTGTCCTCGAATTGATGTGGTTTCTTGCTGGTACACATGACGTCATCACTTAATACCAGTGACTATAAAGCACTCCGCTGAAGCTGTTTAAAAAGTAAAATGTCTTTTTTTTGGATATTAAAGACAACAGATGATTATAAGATTGCTATAGGCTTTGGTGGCATTGGTGAGTTTGAAATGCCTCTTTGCTTCATTCGCAAAACTGTTCTTATTTTTTTTCATTTCGCGTAGATCTTAGAAACTGTAAGAGATATAGTTCTGAATATCGATTTTATAACAGTTAGTACTTATAATTATTGCGACAGTTGTGAGCAGACGGAAAGCGATGTAAATCTTTAACGTGCACGAAAATTGAAAATCGGTCTGAATTCCGTCAATTCCCAACCGATTTCGAAAAAGTTACATTTTTGTACAGCCGGAGATATTGCGGATTACATAACTGTCGAATTGAGATGCTATGTCGTTCTCATTTTTTCAAGAAATTTTGAAAATTTACCAAATTTTCTAAAATTGTCATTTTGTGGAATTTCGAGTTTTCAGTCATATATTTGGATAGCCAATGTTTATCCGATTTAAGACATCTACGATTATGTCGTGAATTGTTCAACTATACTTTTCTCCTTCCTTCCAGCGTAATGCACGTGCGAAGAACGTGTGAATAGAGACTTTTGGCAAAGCGTAAATTCCTGGTTCGCATCGCGGATCCGTATGAATTGTGCATGTGACGTCATCAATGTGTGTGTATTTCACATACGTGATACGGCACACATATACGGCAGCACGTATCGAACAGCTTTCATACGGAAAAGTTCCGTATAACATTGTCGTCTTTTTTGCTACTTTTAGACGCTGAAATGTTGTATCATAGCGTTTTATGAATCTATGTGTATCCTAGAAGCGTGGTTCCCCTTGTCAGTGATGCAGGACGGAGGGCCTGACAAGGACAGCTGTCTAGTCCTTTGGATGAGACGAAAAACCGAGGTCCCGTGTATATATTGGAATGCACGTAAAAGATCCCCTGGCAGTTGGAATTCGATATAAGAGTAGGCGATAGTGCCACTGCCCGGGCAAAATTTCCCTCATAGCACACTCTACGGCGTATGCCTGTCTTCATTAGCCCAGTATAGGAGCAGAACAGTAGGACGTTAAACCCCATTTCATTTCATTTCATTTTGTATCCTAGAACACGATGGTCTATATTTGATGTTATTTTAACCATGATAAAAACTGGTTTTTGCTCAGAATCTTCATACCTTTCCTGTCTGTCTACATGCTGGTTGATCTACGTGCTAAATGTAGTGGGGTGGGACCTTGCAAACCTGTAAATGATTTTATTCTATGGTAATGGGGCATAAACTTTCTGAAATGATACACAGACAAACCAACAATTTTTTTAATAGCTCAGCGACGGTCGAGCGACTTCGCTCCCTCTTGGAAATTGTAGGCTAGACGCTCTGTCATCATGCTGTTATAGAACTAAGCTCAGCTCGGTGATGCATACGTACGCGACGTGAAAATCTGCCCAAACTCTAAAACTACACGTATACAATACGGATACGTGATACGGATGGGGAAAATTCCGCTTGCCAAAAGTCTCTAATATCTTACCTTTTTGTGTTGCATCCGCTCACGGTGTAGCGTTTGGGTATTGTGAAAGCCCCCAGCATTGCGCTCAATTCTTGTAAGACTTTCATCATGTCCGGAATTTTGAAAACAAAAACTCGCATAAAATGGATGTTTTGGGGCGAAAAAACGCGATTTCTCTGTCCAGTATCACTCGATTAAACAAATTAAGGTATGGTTTGGTGGCTCGATGAATCGCAATTGTCTCAGATCCGATGTTATAGAAGACAAATATGATACGTCGAAAATCAAGTATTTACTCTTTTTGAGCATTTGGGAAAATCGAAAAATTGTTAAATTTGGGAAAATGCTCTATTGTTTTTTGACAGATTTTCAAAAAAGGTTATATATTCAGATAGCTGAACTAATAACCATTCTAACTATGTATAATATGTATTGCTTTATTGAAATTTATTTTCTAATATTTTGACATTTTTGCATTTTTGGCAATTTTGAACATAGGATTTCTCATGGTGAATTAATCTGATCAGATATTGTAGTATATAATTATAGAGCATTGCTACCATTCAAGTGTCCAAACCGGTTGTTAAAACTATCCCAACAATGATTCGTATACCGGAAGTAGTCCAAAAAAGTAATAAAAAAAGGCAAAAAAGTTGGATTTCTCCGCCAGATGTCTGTGGATCTCAACAACTAAACTGTCGCTTGGATAGTCCCATTAATGGACTATCATATGACATCCAAATGATACAAATTCGATGGTTAGATCGTTCGTATTACTTACTTTTACACAACTGCGTACAAGGATCGGCCACTTTGTCAGACAGTTTCGTTTCGATATTTCGGAAACTCAACCTCTATTATGGTGCAACAGTGACATTTTTAAACGGTTTTTAATATCGGTAAAAAATAGTGACCTCTAGAGGATCCACGAGCTAAAGATCTGATTTTTCGTATAATCAGGGCTATAATCCAAAAAGTGAAGTTCTGATATCTGCGAATATCCAAAGAAACTCAGATCTATGGGATATAAACAATTTTATATGTAAAGTTTCATCAAAATCAGACAAAAATTGTGACCTCTACGCGGGCCCACAACCTTAGCGGCCATTTTGTTGGGCAGTTTCGGTCAGATTTTTACGAAATTGGAACTCAATCATCATCAGTGTGTAACGGTGATATATGTAAACAATTTTTAAAATCTAATAAAAATTGTGACCTCTAGAGCGTCCAAAAGAGAAAATGGCGATTTTTTCGTACAATCTGAGGCAATAATCCAGGACGTTACGGTCCACTATGCCCGAAGAATGCACGGAACTGAGATCTTTGAGATACAGACACATGTTTTAAGTTTCATCAAAATCGGATAACAATTTAGACTTCTAGAAGGCCCACAACCTTGATATTACATATGCGTACACGGAGCGGCCATTTTGTGCGTCATTTTCAGTCCGATTTTCACGATATTCAAACACAACATTCATTATGGTGTAATGGTGATATATTCGAACTTTTTTATTTTAAATCGGATAAAAATTGTGACCTCCAGAGGGAACACACGCTAAAAACGCGAAACTTCGTTCAACCAGGGGCCATAATCCAGGACGTTACTGTCCAATATGTGCAAATATCGAAAGGAACCAATATTGTTGGGTTATAAACATATATTTCTAGTTTCATAAAAATCGGTCCCGTCTTCATTAGCCCAGGCTAGGAGCAGAACAGTAGGACGTTAAACTCCATTTCATTTCATTTCATAAAAATCGGAGCAAAATTGTGATTTCTAGAGTGTCCACAAGCTAAAAACATGATTTTTCGTACAATCAGGGGCCAAAATCCATGAAGTTACCATCCGATACATGAAGGAGCTGAGATCTTTGAGAGATAAGACTATATTTCAGGTTTCGTCAAAATAGAATAAAAATTAAACCCTTAAAGTGTCCACAAACAAATATACGTCCACATGAAAATGTGGGCGTATATATATATATATATATATATATATACTCAGCCAAATTAAAAACTTGACACTCGGGATTTTTGGGACTAGATTTTTAATATTTGGTTTAAGGCAACTATTTTAGTGTTATGTTGTGTACAGACGACCTTGACATCAACAGGAAGCAAGAATACGTCTCGCCGAAAGTCCTTGACATTGATAACGTTCGTGATGTCACAGTACCCCCCAAAATGAAATTCAGACTTGGAGAACAATCGGAATAAAGTGTTTAGTAACGGTTGTGGCCTCCTCTAGCGTCTCGTACTGCCATACAACGTCTTCTCATGGATCTCAGAACATTAGTAAACACTACCCGAGGAAGACGTCGCCACTGCTCAGCAAGAGCATGTTGAAGGTCCTGCAACGTCAGTGGTGGATTCACTTGCTGACGAACACGTCGACCCAGTTCATCCCAGATGTGTTCAATAAGATTAAGGTCGGTGCTAAGCGACGGCCAATCCAGGACTTGGTCACCGGTATTTCTTAAAAAATTCTGGGTAGCAATTGCTGTATGGGGTCGAGCATTGTCTTGTTGAAACGTTAGTCCAGGCCCATGTCTCTGCATAAACGGAAGAAGAACTGACCCCGAGTTCACAAAACATTCTCAGACTTAAGTTTGTTCACCTTATTTTAACTAAAATATAGCCCTTTATAATAATTTTGTTGTTTGAACGTATCAGATACATTAATAAGACACTATGTGCAAATTTTTCTGTTTCTGAATCAAAGATATTTCTCATAAACAGTGATT
Source organism: Patella vulgata (assembly GCF_932274485.2). Taxonomy (NCBI): domain Eukaryota; kingdom Metazoa; phylum Mollusca; class Gastropoda; family Patellidae; genus Patella; species Patella vulgata. The sequence goes on from NC_065882.2 coordinate 35,005,654, forward strand.
GGAAGTTGAGCAAATTCTCAACTTAAGTCTGAGAATGCTTTGGGAACACGGGACCAGGTTGCAAAATCTGATCCCTGTACTAGACAGCATTTAAGTTCCCTTGGACAACAACAAGAGGAGAACGTCCATGTGCACAAAAAGAACCCCAAACGATGACGCTACCGCCACCAAATCGGTCAACTTCTCTAACGCATACTTGAATGTAACGTTCACCTCGTCTGCGGTACACTCGGGCCCTGCCATCGGTAAATCTCAAAGTGAATCGAGATTCGTCACTAAAGACAACCGAATTCCACTGTCTTTGAGTAAATCTTTGCCCATACAAGTCGCTTGCGGCGATGAAGGGGTGTCAATATTGGTCCATTATAGGGCCTCCGAGCTCGAAGACCAGCAGCCTGCAAGCGATTTCGAACAGTTTGTGCAGTTACCCTTCCACCAAACATCTCTCTACTTGTGGAGGTTGCAGTGACAAATCTGTTTCTAAGATGACGTAATCGTATTGCTTAATCTTCCTGGAGTGACGTCACACGTGGCGCTCCCGCCCTTGGGCGGTCGGCAATAGTTCCAGTTTGAAGCACTCTCATTCTAAGATTAATTATTGTCTGGCGTGAACAATTAAAGGCTCTTGCAACAGTGACCACAGACTGACCAGCATAGAGCCTACCTATAGCACATAGACGTACTACATTTGAAAGGCGCGGCATTTTCTAATAAAGATGAAAATAACAATTTTTTTTTTTTTCCAGTTCATGTTACGTGTGCGTCTTCAGTGATCCACGTGACTTTACAATTTTATGAAATTAAAGGCTTCTTACTACTTACTATCGTTAGAAACACTTTAAAATTGATTTGACTTACCAGAAAAAAAAAATTGTAGAAATTCATCAGTGTCAAGTTTTTAATTTGGCTGAGTATATATATAAGAAAAAAATATATAAAACGATCTAACTCTCAGTTAATCATATAAGTAAAATTAAATTAGAGTAAAAACACTAAAAATTAAAATTTTGGCTAGTACTTTCATCGTTATCAAACGAATCGTCAGGCCATTTTAATGCGTTACTATGCTGTTACAATAACGTTACGTCATAACAGAGGACAATGACTATTGTGACATATAAAAATTAAAACGAAATAACATTAATTAAATATCAAACATAATTAAAATAATCACCCCTTAGCATTCAAAATTGGGTTATATTTAGCGATAAAGTTGCTTTCTTTTGTTTCCAATAGATCATTATCACTAATATTGAGTTTGTACAAAGGAAATATCTTGAATTGACCTTTACCACAAATATCCAAATGTTCGCTCACCGGCAAAACTCTTATTTCTTGCGAGTTTTATATTAGAACGATGTTGGTTAATTCGTAAATTCAACTGATCAGTAGTTTTTCCAATGTACTTGCCATTACAACCATTACATATTAATAAGTAAATTACATACTTCGATTTGCAAAGGCAAAGGCTGTCATGGATTGCCTACAACAACCGTCAACAAGCGGCAATTTATGAGGAATGGTTAACGAGACGAAGTCCACTCATTCCTATAAAATACAGAATGAAACCGATACAAGGCGAAAACGATGCATCCATAAAAATCCGCAAAGAGAAGGCAATATATAACTTTTCTGCCCAGGTAAAACTGATGAATTTAAATGCAGAAACTCGACAAAAGGAAATATCTGACGTCGATAACAGCATCCTGGAAAGAATTTCGGTAGTGCCAGTTGCGGAAGTTCGAGAGTATCTACGACAGATATGGTTAAGTGAAAATACGCAAAACGATGCCAATAATCTGAAAACGTGGGATACAAAACAGGAGTGGTTAATCTCGTATGAAGAGATTCATGGTAGTAGCTTTTTCAAAAAGGTAAACGACACCAAGAAAAGCTACGCAGAAGCTACAGCCAACATTAACCCTCTTGAAAAGAAACCTACAAAAAACAACCAATTGTCAAACGTTCCGGGAAATTTGAGGCGGGTTCAAACAAATAAGAAGAGGTACTTCTCACCCCAAAGACTACATATCAATGCTTCAAGGTCAACGAAGGAAACTAGCTTCAGACCCTAGAATAACCGGACTGTAAATCAATATGCGAGCAGGAAAGAGGGGTACGAACGAAGTTACAGCAACATTCCCCGGAAAGTGACAAATTCAACTGACAAGAATGGTGATTATAATTTTTTAGAAGTGCGCTATCAAACAAAACGAGACCGATGGAAGAGGGGTCGAAAACAACAGCAAAATTAGACCCCAAAGTCATAAACATTTCAGACTATAACCTCATCGAAGATGATATAAAATTGTTGTCAAACGGGTTAAAGTTTACTCCTACTCCGAAAGAGAACAAAGAACTCCTGCAATCGGAAATTTCAAAGTTTTGTCGTAAGTTACGATTAGCAGAATACTTTACGGAAGTAGAAGTAAGCGATGATAATGACCCTACACAGCTTCATCGCACCGAGTCTGAAAGTCTAGTGTGGAACAAATCAACGTTCACACCAAATACAGGTAGGGACCCACACTTGGATGAATACATAAGAAATACTCAGAATCACAATATTCTGGCAAAGTCAAACATTACTTTCAAGGAAAGGAAAAGTATTAATAATTTAAGCAAACATCCTAATATTATAATAAACAAGCAGATAAGGGAGGGGCTATCGTTCTCATCAATAAGTCATTTTATCATAATAAGATTTGTGAACTTCTTAATAATGAAGAATATTACAAACTTACTACTGACATTATAGAACGAAAAGTTAAGAGAAAGATAATTAATTTCACGATAGCAAACAAAGCGCTATTAACGTCAAAAGAAATAAGTTACCTCACAAATTATGATCCCCAACATGCAAATTTTCTATGGTCTGCCTAAAGTACATAAAAGTACCCTTATCCAGAAAGCTGTATCTACACAAAACAAAGCTATCATAACCATTATAGATCCAGCTGATTTAAAGTTTAGACCCGTAGTAGGGGGGGGGGGGGCTAATAGTAGTACACACATATTGAGCAACTTTGTAGATATTATCCTAAAACCTTTTTTGTACATACGTGAAAAGCTTTTTACGAGATGACATAGACTTTTTGTGCAAACTACCAGAATCTGTAGACGCTAACAGCATTTTAGTCAGTTTTGATGTTGAAAATGTATACAGTAACATCGAACAAGATCTTGGATTAAAGGCTGTATATTACTGGATAGATAAGCGGATACAGAATGCCCAATAAGATTTCCAAAATCATTTGTTGTAGAAGCACTTCAAATTGTTCTCTCAAACAATATATTTATTTTGCTGGGCAATTTTATGATCAAATTAAAGGGGTAGCTATGGGCACTAAATTTGGCCCAACATATGCAACGCTTACTCTTGGCTATTTGGAAGAATTGTGGTATTCTGAAATTGGACAGAATTTTGGTCGTGAAACACAATTATTCATTGAAGCAGCATGGAGGAGATTTCTGGATGATTGCTTCATAATATTGCCAAATAACCCAGAACTCCTTATTCAACTCCATTCCCTGCTTAATTCGATGAACAAAAGTTTAAATTTCACGATCGAAAAAAAAAGTACAATCAGTCTCAACTTTCTAGATGTGTCAGTAAGGCTCTTATCCACTGGAGAAATAAGAACCGACTTATTTTATAAAACCACTGATACACATCAATACTTAGACTTGCGTTCATGACATCTAGCGCATACCAAAAGGAATATTCCTTATAATCTTGCAAGACGGAAATGTACAATTGTATCTTCGGAAGAGGATCAATCAAAACGTCTGAAAGAGCTAAGGGAATTCCTTACAAAACAACATTATCCTTTAAACTTGATAAATATTGGTATAGAAAACGCCTTTAAACTTAACATTGGTGATCGCAGAAAACCCAAAATAAAAGACAACGATTCTAATAATATATCACTTGTGACAACATTTAATCCTTCTCAAGAAAGAGGGTTGTCCATTGTAAACGGGCGGTTGGATATTTTAAAGAACAATAGTCGTAAATTAAAATACATCCTAAATAATTCAGAAATTATAAATAGTCTAAAACAACCTCAAAATCTTAGAAGAATATTAACATCATCAAAGTTTGATTCTGATATTTCGGTACCCCGTGTATCCAAGTGTGGGGACCTACGTACGATGTATAACATGTTCCGATATATTAGAAGGAACATTTGTCCAAATTACTAAAGATGTTAAATTCTCGCTTTGTTTGATGGCGCACTTCTAAAAAATTATAATCACCATTCTTGTCAGTTGAATTTGTCACTTTCCGGGGAATGTTGCTGTAACTTCGTTCGTACCCCTCTTTCCTGCTCGCATATTGATTTACAGGCCGGTTATTCTAGGGTCTGAAGCTAGTTTCCCCTCGTTGGCCTTGAAGCATTGATATGTAGTTTTTGGGGTGAGAAGTACCTCTTCTTATTTGTTTGAACCCGCCTCAAATTTCCCGGAAAGTTTGACAATTGGTTGTTTTTTGTAGATTTCTTTTCAAGAGGGTTAATGTTGGCTGTAGTTTCTGCGTAACTTTTCTTGGTGTCGTTTACCTTTTTGAAAAAGCTACTACCATGAATCTCTTCATACGACATTAACCACTCCTTTTTTGTATCCTACGTTTTCAGATTATTGGCATCGTCTTGCGTATTTTCACTTAACCATATCTGTCGTAGATACTCTCGAACTTCCGCAACTGGCACTACCGAAATTCTTTCCAGGATGCTGTTATCGACGTCAGATATTTCCTTTTGTCGAGTTTCTGCATTTAAATCCATCAGTTTAACCTGGACAGAAAAGTTATATATTGCCTTCTCTTTGCGGATTTTTATGGATGCATCGTTTTCGGCTTGTATCGGTTTCATTCTGTATTTTATAGGAATGAGTGGACTTGTCTCGTTAACCATTCCCCATAAATTGCCGCTTGTTGACGGTTGTTGTAGGCAATCCATGACAGCCTTTGCCTAGTCTTTCTACGTTTATTCCACAGCTTACACATGTCTAGCTTACAACGGTTACCATTTTCGGCAATTTCTTCTACCGTTAAAACGTGTGTCGATGGACCTACTGTAGCTTGACTGTGTTGTTAACATTTTTCTGGTTCAAGAGCTTTTTCCTCTATTTTCGCAGATAGATTTGTTACTGTGTTGCGTAATTGGGAAAGCTCATTATTGGTGTCATCCGGTTTCTCCAAGCCTTTGGAACACATATCCAATAATTGTTTGGTTGCCTCCATCGAAGTTTCAAGCTGTATCCGTAATATTTTAACTTCTCCTTGTAAATTAGCAACCATCCCAGCTAAACAAAATATGAATTGCAAATCGAAGTATGTAATTTACTTATTAATATGTAATGCTTGTAATGGCAAGTACATTGGAAAAACTACTGATCAGTTGAATTTACGAATTAACCAACATCGTTCTAATATAAAACTCGCAAGAAATAGAGTTTTGCCGGTGAGCGAACATTTGGATATTTGTGGTAAAGGTCAATTCAAGATATTTCCTTTGTACAAACTCAATATTAGTGATAATGATCTATTGGAAACAAAAGAAAGCAACTTTATCGCTAAATATAACCCAATTTTGAATGCTTAGGGGTGATTATTTTAATTATGTTTGATATTTAATTAATGTTATTTCGTTTTAATTTTTATATTTCACATAGTCATTGTCCTCTGTTATGACGTAACGTTATTGTAACAGCATAGTAACGCATTAAAATGGCCTGACGATTCGTTTGATAACGATGAAAGTACTAGCCAAAATTTTAATTTTTAGTGTTTTTTCTCTATTACTTGATAAACGATCAATTTAGCCATTTGGTGCAAATTCTGAAAGTTTTATTAAAATCAGTTTATAAGCAAATTATGTTCTGTGCAACTTTAAATAAAGATTAATCTGATAGATTATGGCACAGTACCTTTATTCGTTATGTTTAATTTAAATTTTTAACAAAGTATGTGCTTTGGGCTTCTACTGTGAAAATAAGTCGTTTGTAATTTTTTGCCATCGAATTTATAAAACACGTCTTTTGTCTACATGCCGTCGTCAATGAATACCATTAAAACTAAACCTCTCATGTGACCCTATTTTAAAGTAAACCTATATTTGCACGTGTCGTTAAGAACGTATAATCCTCAGTGAGTAAGGCGCTACCTTGCTAAACAGAAGCTTTACTACTGGTATTGCCCTAGACAAGTTCGTTGTGGTTTCCTTATGTCCCTGGTGCAGAATGGAGGGCCTCGTAGGGTACAATGTTCAGTCGTTGAGACTGGACAAAAATTGCGGTCCCATGTACACATTGTCGTACAACAAAATTATTATTTGGCAGTTACGTCAATTTCTATCCGATTTTAAAAACCGTTTAAATATATCACAGTCACACCGTAGTGTTGAGTTTGAATTTCGTAAAAATCGGATCGAAACTGCTCGACAGAATGGCTACTCGCTTCTTGTACGCAAATAGTGTAAAAGTATGTAATACAAGGGTGGTGGACCCTCTAGATGTCATATTTTTTTTATCTGATTTTGATGAAGCTTAAAATAATATATGTTTATATCCCGAACATCTAGGTACCTGTAGATACACGCATATCGGACCGTAACTTTCTTGATTATGTCCCCTGATTGTACGAAAAATTGTTTCTTTTTTGAGCTTGTTCTGTCCATCTCTTGAAAAATGGGGCGTATCTTTGCATGGCAACAACTTGTTTAAAGAAAATGTCAAACTTTGAAATCAGGTCAAATGTCGATGGTAAACGATTAACTAAGCCATGTGATGCTTACTCTGAAAGTTTTACAACGATCGGTGCAATTTCTTTTTAAAAAAAACCCAGGAAATTTTGCTTGCTGAAATGTTTTTGCTATATAAGATAGAGACTTTTTGACAGATTTTAATAAAGACCCTTTTCTTTAAGATTCTAGAAATGTATAAGTGTATGATTGGCTTGTATGAGATAAATATTACCCTAACCGAGGTTTGATATAACCCAATGCCGGATATCAACATCAATGTTAAATCTATTCTAATTGATTTCACCTATCAAGACAATGGTTTAGCCCATATCGGCACTGCGACTGATATGACAAAATTAAGAAAACAAGTCGTCAGTTGCACGTGCATTTCATTTTAGTAACCACGTGTTCACAAACTGGCATTCATTTTGTGCAATGTTGTCAAACTATTCTGACTAATGGGCGCAAGTCAATTTGTAGATAATATGGATGAAAAAGAAAACGTAGATTCTGACAAAGAATTATTTAAAGCTAGTTAAAGTGCAGAATTTATGCAGAAAATATTTAACAAGGATTTAATATACTCTGACATTTAGGATTGTGAAGAAGATACAAATGATACACGCTTTTCAATTTCGAGTGACAGACGTCAATGAATGTGCCAACAATGCCTGCGCACAATCAGTTGGTCAATGTGGCGGGATAATAAACACTGGAAGATATGATTATATAAGATCTTAGTTTGTGGATGTCTAGATTCGTCTTGGAAGTAAGCAAAATAAAATGATGAATGTTACCCACCGAATTCCGTATTTAGTTATGGGAATAGTTTTACATTTACGGATTACGAATAAAACTAATGTGGATATACTACACAATCCAGAATTTGAGCTTCAGACAAGTTCTTGATGGTCAGATGAAGAAACTAATCGTTTGTCCGAATCATTTGACAACATTGTACAATAAGTGAATAAAATGTTAACAGAAAGAATTTGTGTCCTTTTTCTTTGCAGAGTCCGTAAACCCGTAAAGGGTGTTTATTAAAATCTGTCAAAAAGTCTCTATCTTATATAGCAAAAACATTTTAAAAAAGAAATTGCACCGATCGTTGTAAAACTTTCAGAGTAAGCATCACATGGCTTAGTTAATCGTTTACCATCGACATTTGACCTGATTTCAAAGTTTGACATTTTCTTTAAACAAGTGGTTGCCATGCAAGATACGTTCCATTTTTCAAGAGATGGACAGGACAAGCTCAAAAAAGAAACGATTTTTCGTACAATCAGGGGACATAATCAAGAAAGTTACGGTCCGATATGCGTGTATCTGCAGGTACCTAGATGTTCGGGATATAAACATATATTATTTTAAGCTTCATCAAAATCAGATAAAAAAAATATGACATCTAGAGGATCCACCATCCTTGTATTACATATTTTTACACTATTTGCGTACAAGAAGCGAGTAGCCATTCTGTCGAGCAATTTCGATCCGATTTTTACGAAATTCAAACTCAACCATCCTTATGCATTACGGTGTGACTGCGATATATTTAAACGGTTTTTAAAATCGGATAGAAATTGACGGCCTAATCGTATTTCGTAACTGCCAAAGAATAATTTTGTTGTACGACAATGTGTACATGGGACGGCAATTTTTGTCCAGTCTGAACGACTGAACATTGTACCCTACGAGGCCCTCCATTCTGCAACAGGGACATAAGGAAACCACGACGAACTGTCTAGGGCAATACAAGTAGTAAACCTTCTGTTTAGCAAGGTAGCGCCTTACTCACTGAGGATTATACGTTCTTATCGACACGTGCAAATATAGGTTTACTTTAAAATAGGGCTACATGAGAGGTATAGTTTTAATGGTATTCATTGACGACGGCATGTAGACAAAAGACGTGTCTTGTAAATTCGATGGCAAAAAATTACAAACGACTTATTTTCAAAGTAGAAGCCCAAAGCACATATTTTGGTAAACATTTAAATTAAACATAACGAATATTAAAGGTGCTGTGCCATAATCTATCAGATTAATCTTTATTTAAAGTTGCACAGAACATTTGCTTATAAACTAATTTTAATAAAACTTTCAGAATTTGCACCAAATGGCTAAATTGATCGTTTATCATTGACATTTTACCTGATTTCAAAGTTTTACGCCTTTTTAAAATAAACGTCAATTTTATGAGGTCACTTTAGAAAATATCTAGGTCAAATATCAAAATTCCAAAACGATCGATCGATTGCGAATTGTGCATACTTTCTAAAACTATGACGATATTGAAAATTGGTTAAGAATTGTAGGACGAGTAGGATTTTGAAGATTGACTTACATTTTGAAAATGGTGGCACGTTCGATGAATTTTAACCTTATGGGATTACTCTAAAAAGTTAATGAACAACTCCTACTGACAAATATTTTTTTTAAAAATAAGGCAATATTAAAGAATTTGAAAATCTGACTTCATCTTCAAAGGGGATATAATCGGAAATTTTTGACGACATTTTTAGCTTAATCCACCAATTTGTAATGTATTCTAAAAGTGTCAAGTCGAAATATTCCAAAATACAAAATGTTACGCTTCGAATCTTCACACTTTTTACATTTGAGCTTAAAATTATGCCATACGCATGCGTCGTAGGCGCCACAATATCGGAAAATAAAAGTTGAGAAATACAAACAACACCAAATTGGTGAAAACCGCATACAAATTGGTTGAAAAACAAAAATGTTTCCTTTGATTCCCATATTTGTATAATTTTGTTGATGACGTCACTTTCTGATAACATTTTTAAAGTTTTATTTATTCATTCACCTTTTGAACTAAATACCTTTCGGATAGTATAGAGTTTGATTATGTAGAATATGTACTTTTTCCAAAAACGCGAGGGAAAAAAAATAATAATAATCCGAACAAAAAACAATAGTTTTTATACTATGTAGTATAAAACTAATAACTAGAACTCCATAGGAGTACTGAACCGTCACGAAAACGTCACGGTGAGCTCAGATAGTCTTGACGACATTTGGTAATCGATGTTAAGCTTGAAACCAAAGAAGCAATAAATAGAGTTTACGCCGGAATCGAAATGTATATCACTTCGAAACCTTATTGTGGCTAATGTGTGTTTACGTCGAAATCGAAGTAATAACCTCAAGAGCGTAATTAGAGTTTACATTGAAAATCGATCCAATTGTCACCCCAAAAAATGATAAATTTTCTAAATTCAACGGTTTTGGACTGCTGTCTGTTCAGCAATGTCCCCGGCTATCGAAAAATGTAACTATCTAAGAAATCGATTAAATATTACCAGAATTATAGCCGATTGTAATTTTTTGTGCACGTTAAAGATTTACATCACTTGCGGTCTGTCCACACCTTTCGCAGTACTTATAAGTGCTAACAGCTGTTCACGGGTCTCATGAGGACATATCAGTATTGAGAACTCTGTCACTTCTTACAGTTTCTGAGAATTACGCGAAATGGAAAAAGAAAAAAAAGAACAGTTCTGCAGAAGGGACGAAAACAAGTATATATTTATAATTGTCTATGCCATTCTGAAAAACATCTGTTTTCTTTATTTCCTAATTTTGATAAATAGCTGCAGAGAAACGCCCTTTTTATTCACTGGTGATGACGTCATGTAGACAACAAAACGGGGATATTAATTTCAGCGGAAACTGTTACTGGATAAAATGACGTATTTTCACTCTAGAATCACCAACCCCATATTTAGGTTAACAGTAAAACACATCAAATATTGTCACTGTAAATAAAAAGCTCGATTTATAAACACGTATACACTCTCACTGCTCGATTCGCTTAACAATGAAATACGCCGTTTTCAATTTTCGATCCCTTTGTTCGCCTACTCCTGATATTAATACATAAGACCACCGATTAGACTCTCTGTAGAAGATGTTCCAAAAAAATATTAGGTTGACTTTTCGAGAAAAAGACCTCTAAAAATGCTCCAAATCGTAAAAATACGACGTTTTCGTATTTCGGCTACCTCTGACATTTCAAAAAATTATATATTCAGACTTTTTCGCATGCGCATTACGATAGAAGGAAAGTGAAAAATATAGTTGAACAATTCACAACATATTAACCTTAGATCGGTAGAATCGGACAGACGCCGGCAATCCAAATATGTAATTGAAAACTCAAAATTCCAAGAAATAACAATTTTATTAAATTTTCTAATTTTTGGAAAAATTTTGAGAGCGACATGGCATCTCAATTTGAAAGCAATATACCCAGCTGTATAAAAATATAACTTTTTCGGAAATCGGTTGGGAATTGACATAATTAGGGCCGATTCTCAATTTTCGTGCACGTTAAAGATTTACATCACTTCCGGTTTGTTCACAACTTTCGCAATAGTTATGAGTACTAACAGTTAAACATATATTATGCAAGATCTAAATCTGTCTATTGCGGGTCTTTTTTCAGGCCTGAAATGTTATCTAAATTATTAATTAGACATTAATTAACCTATCCAGACCATAATCAACTCTAGATGGCATCGCTTGCCTGCGATCTTTAGTGGATTATGAGCCGATCTACTGTATAACTTTCCTTCGCGATTTAACGATTAAATGGATTATCGAGACTATGCTGTTTATCGTACTGACTTTAGTAATGATGATCGAGGCTAGGCTGAAATTTCAATCGCTTAGTTCTCGGTTCATAGTGGACCAATTTGAATGAAACTTTCATCAAATTGACTTTACATTATCTAGTTTTTATACGCCCACATTGAAATGTGGTCGTATATTGTTGTCGCCCCCGTCCGTCCGTCGGTCCGTCCGTCCGTCTTTCCGGCGTTCACAATTGCTTGTGGACGCTCTATAGGCTAAAGTTAATATCCGATTGACTTTAAATTTATACACAGTGTTTAGGGTCATGAGACGAAGAAGCCTATTGATTTTCAGCGGTTTTCGATAATTACTGTCGGATTTATGGCCCTTGATCACTTCAAAAATTCTTGTGGACGCTCTAGAGGTCAAATTTAATATTCGATTAACTTTAAAATTATACACAGTGTTTAAGGTCATGAGACGAAGAAGCCTATTGATTTTCAGCGATTTCCGATAATTACTGCCAGAGTTATGGCCCTTGATCACTTTGAAAAATCTTGTGGACGCTCTAGAGGCTAAAGTTAATATCCGATTGACTTTAAATTTATACACAGTGTTTAAGGTCTTGAGACGAACAAGTATATTGATTTTCAAAGAATCTTTATGACTTGAACAGCTAAATCCATGATGTTAAAAGTTTTGTATACTAAACGTTAGCATGGGGCAGAACTTTATAAAAACCAAACAAATTCTAATCGTTTTCTGATAATTACTTAATGAGTTGTTACTCTTAATCAGATTTTAATGTATTATAAATGTTTCATTACCGAAAAAAGTAAAAACTCTTGTTGACTGCCCGGACGATATAGCTGCTGTGGGCGTATGTTTCGTTTCCTGGCAACTTATCTTTAACTATTATAGTGCGAACTGCCAACTCGTTATCGAATCTCCCATAATGTATCTTGAAATTAAACATCTCCGCTAACAACCTAAACCTATAGCATACTTACCAGCATTAATGTTTCATTGTTGTTATAGAGGGACGACTTCCTTATAAATAGCTGCAGCGGAGCGCTTTATTTTCACTGGTATTAAGTGGTGACGTCATGTAGACATAACAACTGGGATATTAATTTCAAGGGTAACTGTTATTTACTAAAATGACTTATTTTCACTCTCAAAGCACCAGTACCAGATTTTTGTTACCAGTAAATCACTTTTAATTCAAATATTGCCACTTGAAAGAAAAAACACTACGTTGGTAATACGTACAAATTTTATCCACACGTACTGCATATTTCGATCCCTTTGTTTTCATACTCCTGGTATTTCGCATAGCTCTGCAATGGTTTCATACATAAGACTACCGATTAGACTCTCTGTAGAAAAAGTTCCCAACAAATATTAGGTTGACTTTTCGAGAAAAAGACATCTAAACATGCTCCAAATCGTTAAAAAATACTCCGTTTTCAATATTCGATCTCTTTTTCTGCTACCCCTGATTGTGCAATGGTTCATTAGACTCTCGATTTAGACAGTTTTAAAAAAAATCGTTGTTGGCGTTTCCGAGAAACATGCGTTTGAACTTGATCGAAATCGTAAATAATCTTACTTTTCACAGTCCCATAACTTATTTACTTTGTCGCTATAGTACCACCTTGTAGATAATTCACTTGGCTATCAAACGACATATTACTTTAACTACTCGGTAAGCAACCAATTGATGTATCGCATTTTGCGCACGGGCACCAGTTTTTCAGAATTTTGTCAAACTTTGGATACCTTTCTTGACCATTTCCGGTGATTAGCGGATTTTCATTTATGGTTTATGCACCAGTTTGGTCCCTAGACTTCATATTCCTGAAGTTTCAGAAAAGTCGTTGGAGCCGTTTTAAAAAATTAAGAACTCCACGATTTGACCAAAATGCGAAAAAAAGTGAAAAATCAAAATTAAAAGTTCAGAAAAAAACTTATATTGTTGGAATTGCATTGATGTCAGCTATCCATAAATATAAGTCAAATTTCACAATTGCAAAAAATAAATTTTTTTTAGAAAATTTAGAAAATTTTCCAATTTTCAACAAAAAAATCAGAGCGACAAAATTTCCAAATTCGGCGTTTTTGAGCTGATATCAGTTCAGAAATGTCTCCGGCTATCCAAAAATATGAATATCAGAAAGATCGGTTGAAAATTAACAGAATTATGGTCGATTTTTAATTTGCGTGCACGTTAAAGATTTGACGCATTTCTGACGCATTTCTGCTATGCGCACAAGTTTGGTTTTACATCTAAGCACTAACCACCACCCATTTTCACGCGAGAAAACCAAACTTCAGACCTCTATCTCTTATACTTGCTGAGAAATACCCCCCCCCCCCAAAAAAAAATAATAAGAACTAGAATTGTGCGCAATGCTGAAGGCTTTCACGGTCGCAAAGGCGTCACACGATCGCCAGATATATGACAAAAGACTATCCCCACCACTCCCCCCAAAAAAACACACTCTAGCATAACTCAGATATTGACCCCTAAACATGCTCCAACTCGTAAAAATACGCTGTTTCAATTTTCGATCTCTTTTTTCGGCTACCCATGACAATTAGAAAAATTGTACAAGGGTTTCACACAATACACTACCCAGTAGAATCTCGATTGAGCAAGTTTGAAAGAAATCATTGGCGGCTTTTCCGAGAAAAGTAATTATATATATAACTGTTAAATTAAACAACGGATAACTCCTACCTCTTAAAATGATTTATATAATTAGTAAATAATTATTATTATCTAATGATTGTTGTTTTGTGACATATATAGTGTAACCAATATATACATTGTACTTTTATAATCAATATGATACTGTGCATCAGTCGTGTTTCTGTTCTTATGAATTGAATTTCTTCATGTAATATTTGTAAATCTCCAGTAGGAATAAATGTCTCTTATATAGATACATTATGCTGGCTGGAAATTACACGGTAGGCTAGCCTTGGGGACTGTTTGTAAATCGCCAGTAGGAATAAATGTTTCTTATATAGATTCATTATGCTGGCTGGAATTTGCACGGAAGGCTAGCCTTTGGGACTGCACTGTATCATACGGTCTGTCATTGAGTAAACTGGTGGGGTTTCGATTCCCCGGTTGTACGTGACAAGGAGTATTGTCGCCTGTCCAACCTCGTGGGTTTTCTCCGGGTCCTCCGGTTTCCTCCCACTGCTAATGACCCCTAAGCGCAAGCGAATTATTGAAATAAAAAATAATGAACCGTATGTTAGTCCCGAAATGACTTCTAAACATGCTCGTACAGCGGCGCTAGTCTTCTTTTATATAGAATTCCAACCGCCAAGGGATCTTTTACGGTCACACCAATGTGTACACGGGACTTTGGAATCGCGTTCATGTCAGCTACTCAAATATGTAACTGGTTCAAAAATTGATTGAATATTCAATGAAATATCGCCAATTTTCTGGTTTCGTGCACGTTAAAGATTTGACGTCACTTATAAAATTTTAATATTAATTACAGATAGAGTCCATGCTCAAACAGCGTCGCGCCTTTTATCACAGGTACAATAGTCGATACTACTGCAACTGCTTAACAAATTGGACTTTCTTATAAACAGCGCGAGCCGTCGATTTCTATCCAGATGATTACCGGTGTAAGATAATTTTGACAAAGAAGCAACAATATTAATTCAAAGACTAATTATTACACACAACTATCAACTATTTCTGTTACAGGGTCACTATACCCATATTTTGGATAGAAGAAAACACTCATAGTTGAAATAATTTTAGTTCAAATATCATCACTGATAAAAGCACTCTTGAATTGGCTCTATACGTTGACAAAACGTACAGATTGTATCCCCTCTTATGTTTCGCTTAACAATGAAAGGTGCCGTGTTCAATTTTCGATCCCTTTGTTCTGCTACTCCTGAAATTTGGAACTGTTGTACAATGGTTTTGTATATAACACTACTGATAGGCCTCTCTGTAGAAGACGTTCCAAAAAAATATTATGTTGACTTTTCGAGAAATAGACCTCTAAAAATGCTCCAAATCGTAAAAATACGACGTTTTCGATTTTCGATCTCATTTCTCGGCTACCCCTGACATTTCAAAAAATGATACAGTGGTTTCACACAACAGAGTACCCATTTATCTCTCGATTGAGAAAGTTTTAAAAAAATCGTTGGGGGCGTTTCCGAGAAACATGCGTCTAAAGTTGCTCGAAATCGCAAAATACCTTACTTTTCAAAGTCATATAACTTTTTTAGTTTTTGATAGAAACTTGTCGCTGAAGAACCATCTGATAGACAATTCAATTGGCTATTAAACGATATAAAGTTTGGATACCTCTCTTGACTACTTCGGTGATTAGAGGATTTTCATTTATAGATCAAGGGAAAATTTAGACATCTTTCTTTATATTCCTGGACTTTCAGAAAAATCGTTGAAGCCGTTTTAAAAAAATAAGCTTTGCAATTTTTGCATAGAATGCGAAAAAAAGTGAAAAATCAAATTTAACATTTCAGAACAAAACTTATATTGTTGGAATCGGATTGATGTCAGCTATCCAAAAATATAACTGAAATTTCAAAATTCCCAAAAATAAAAATTTAAGAAAATTTTGAAAATTTGACCATTTTTCACCAAAAAAATGAGAGGAACAAAGTTTCTAATTTCCACAGTTTAGAACTGCTATCTGTTCAGAAATGTCTCCAGCTATCCAAAGATGTAAATATCTGAAGAATCCATTGAGAATTAAGAGAATAATTGCCGATTTTTAATTTTCGTGCACGTCAAAGATTTCACGCATTTCCGCTATGCGCACAAATCTCGAAATAGTTTTAAGGAGTAACCACCACCCATTTTCAAGAGAAAAAATCAAACTTCAGACCTCTATCTTTTATATCGGATGAGACGAAAAACCGAGGTCCCGTGTAAACATTGGAATGCACGTAAAAGATCCCTTGGCAGTTGGAATTCGATATAAGAGTAGGCGATAGTGCCGCTGTCCGGGCAAAATTTCCCTCATAGCACACTGTATGGCGTATGCCCGTCTTCATTAGCCCAGTATAGGAGCAGAACAGTAGGACGTTAAACCCCATTTCATCTCATCTCATCTCTATCTCTTATAGTTGCTGAGATCTAGCTTCCCCCAATAAAAAAAAATAATAATAAGAATAATCTTAGTAATAACAATAGCCTTTCACCATTCAATGGTGAAAGACTAATAAACTTAGTAATAACAATAGTTTTTCGCCGAAGGTAAAGGTGAAAGCCTAACTAGAACTGCGTTGCAGTAATGACGGGTTTCACCGGTGCCTCGCTACCCTTAAACTTATGTCACTTCCGGTACCAATGAAATCGTTAAACAGGTTTCCACATAAGCACTGCACACATGAAATAAAATGGACGCAGAATCAACCAAATCCAGCAATCAATTCATTTGATACATTTGTTAAATGTAGGTGATCCTGACAAAATTACATTACTTCCGGTGATAATGTTAAATTATGAAATCAGAAATTGCATCATCACGTGGTGAAACGTTTATGTAAATCGAATAATAATTGCCACTTTTATTGACCAAAAACCTAGAAAAGTAAATTGTAAAGAATCGTCTATTTCTCTGCAACCGTACAAGCTAAAAACCATTTTGTGGTAGCTGTATGGTTCATTCTATTTGTTGATTGGAATCTAATATCATAATTTTAAAATTACAAATCAGATTCATTTGAATAAAATATCTGTTTTGAAGGCTAAAAATACAGTTTTTGCCAAAATGACATTACTTCCGGTGATACTGAAAATGTTAAATTAGTACTATGAAATCGTAAATGGCATAAGACATCATATGGTGAAAAATTTATGAAAATCGAATAATAACTGACACTTTTATAGACCAAAATCCTTGAAAAGTGACTCGTGGAAAATCGTCTATTTCCCTGAAACCGTACAAGTTAGAAACCATTTTATGGTATCTGTATGATCGTATGGGTTCATTCTATTTGTTGATGGGAACCAAATGCCATCATTTTAAAAATATTACAAATAATACCCATTTGAATAAAATATGTATATTTAAGGCTAAAAATACAGTTTTGCCGAAATGACGTCATTTCCGGTGACAGTGAAAATGTTAAATGGTAAAAATAATATTGAAAATCGAATAATAATTGATTCTTTTACAGACAGAATAGCGTGAAAAGTGACGCATACATTCTCTTCGTACGGATAGAATCTCGGAAAACGCTAAAATAATAAGTGTAGTGAGCAAACAGGAGCAAAACCCAACAACGAGAACAATTGCAGTACTCTTAATAGTAACTACACGCAAAACAAAAATCTACAAGATAAACCTGCGGACAAGGCAGAAAATAGACATTGCACCAAATAAACAAATATCAAATCAAGTGAATGGATCCAGGCGCCAGTCGTAAGCGCCCACCGCGTTGTACAGTCCCGGGCCTGTAGTGACACAGACTTCACTCAAATTTGAAAACAATCAGGAATACAAAAAAGGCGTATCAGAAATAATGCGACCAATCTTGACAGTGGTCGTCTCACCAATGGCAATTCGATTGACTTTAAATTTAAACACAGTGTTTAAGGTCATGAGACGAAGAAGCCTAATGATTTTCAGCGTTTTCCAATAATTACTGTCAGAGTTTTGATCACTTCAAAATATCTTGTGAACGCTCTAGAGGCCAAAGTTAATATCCGATTGACTTTAAATTTATACGCAGTGTTTGGGGTCATGGGACGAAGAATCCTATTAATTACTGCCAAAGTTATGGCCCTTGATGACTTTAAAAAATCTTGTGACGCTCTAAGAGGGTAAAGTTATCATCCGATTGACTTCAGATTAATGTCGTGAGACGGACAGGTATATTGAATTTCAATGAATTTTGATAACATGAACAGCTAAATTCATGATATTAAATGTTTCATATACTAAACGTTAGCATGGGGCAGAACTTTACAAAAACAAAACAAATTCTAATGATTTTCTGATAATTACTTAATGAATTGTTACTCTTAATCAGATTTTATTATATTATAAATGTTTTCTTACCGAAAAAAGTAAAACTCCGAGACAACTCTTGTTGACTGCCCGGACGATTTAGCAGCTGTGGGCGTATGTTTCGTTGCCTGGCAACCTATCTTTTTAAGAATAAAAGTATCACTTTCACAAAGAAAATAAAAGTTATTAATTTTGAAGATGTACATGTACCAGTAGAGTTTTTTTTTAAAAAAAAAATACGGGTATAGACTAACCTAATTATGAAATACAGGTATTCAAACACCGGCCTACTAAAGAGTTCAGTACAAGTATTTTGAAATTCAAAGTTTGCATAAACCTCTCAAAGAAGCGCCTAAAAAATGTGTAAGCTTACAACTTGAAAATTTAAATTGTCTGTATTCCTGTGACAGTATGGCAAATATTTGTGACCCATTACATCAAAACGGGTAATAAGTCGCATAGGCCTGTATTGTGCTAGCACTCATAATATAAATGTAAAGAAAACTGTTTGGTATGGGGGCTGTTAGTGTTAGCAGCCATTCTACATTCTTGACTTGTCGGGTTGTGAAGGCTCATGTATGAAATTTATATGCATCAGTTAAATTTGTGAAACAGAGGTCTATTGAATTTCAGCAATTTCCGTGAACCTTTGAATGACAAAAGTGATCATCCGATCTGTGTGAAATTTATAATTTACTAATTTATAAATTAGTAAAACGAAAAAGCCTGTCAAATTTCAGTTTGTAGAACCTTGTGAACCCTCAAACGACAAAAAAATATAACCTGATCTGTATGGAACTGTCTTGTAAAGGCCCCCAATTCCTGTGGGCGTATGTTTCGTTGCCTGGCAACCCATCTTTTCACCTTTTAAGCGAAATTTCCTGTTTGTTATAAAACAAATTGCACATAACCTATGTTTACAGACCGATTGTTGAAAAACTTTCAGAATAAGCATCAAATGGCTCAGTTAGTGGTTTATCATCAACTTTTTACTTGATTTCAAAGTTTGACATTTTCTTTAAACAAGTGGTTGCCAACATTTTCAAGAGATGAACAGAGAACAAGCTCAAAAAAGAAACGATTTGTCGTACAATCAGGGAACATAATCAAGAAAGTTACATTCCGGTATGCGTGAATCTACAGGTACCCAGATGTTAGGGATATAAACATGTTTTAAGCTTCATCAAAATCAGATAACAATTGTGACATCTAGAGGGTCCACAACCCTGGTATTACATATTTTTACGCTATTTGCGTACAAGAAGCGAGCGGCCATTCTGTCGGGCAGTCTCGATCCGATTTTTACAAAAGTCAAACTCCACCATCCTTATGCATTACGATGTAACTGCAATATATACTTTTCAAAAAAGGAGGGGATATTGAAATGCAAATACCTATGCAGGTTGTGATATGATAAATAGTCATGGACACTTGGCATGCTTTGAGTGTATGTTCACAGATGAAGAACTTATCGCCCCAACAGAACCACTGAGCTGCATGTGCGACACGCAATAGCGCCATACACGTGGAAGGTGTTCATTGTCAGATTTGACACTTCGAGGAAGGGTTGATGAAAACTGCCGCTTGCTGGTTTATCCTATCCATGTTTGCTTTCCTATTTACTGTTTAGCGTATATTTGCTTTAGTGTATTACGTTTAATTTGATCGGGAGACGTGTTCGTCGACGTCAACGTCAAGCGACAGCACTGCAAAAATTGGCCGTGGCACTGCAAGCAAGAGGAGTGGGTCAGATTGCCCCAAATCGTGATTGGACGGTTGATTAGGAGCATGCCACGACGAATTGCTGAATGTCTGAGGATTTGTGGAGCAATTACTCATTATTAGGACAAAAATCGAAAACGTCAATTTTCACTTTTGACAGTGTATCTCCTTGCAAGTGAAATGGGGCCGTCAGACAAGCCGCCCATATGAGCTGTTTATTTTCATGTGCAGGCAATTGGCCTGTTATTAACACACACTGGTTACCTCTAATAAAAACAGCAGTGCATTTCCGCAGTTTTGCATTGTTTCTGAATATCCCCTACTTTTTTGAAGAGTATATTTAAACGGTTTTTAAAATCGGATAGAGATTGACGGCCTACTCGTATTTCGAATTAAAACTGCCATGTAAACGACTGAATATTACGAGGCCCTCCATTCTGCACCAGGGACATGAGGAAACCACGACGAACTGTCTCGGGCAATACCGATAGTAAACCTTCTGTTAGTGATGTGGCGCCTTACTCACCGAGACACCACGGCTCTTTTGAAAAAATGAAGGTAACATCAGAGTTTCTAAGAGTATCAAACTTTCTGAACAACGCCTGCAAATATTCTATATTTGAAACAATAATTTTACTTTAACATAGCGTCACAGGAGGACTTTAGTTTTGATGGTATTCAATGAAGACGGCATGTAGACAAAAGACGTGTTATATAAATTCGATGGCAAAAAATTACATACTCAAATGACTTATTTTCACGGTAGAAGCCCAAAGCACATACTTTGGTAAAAATTTAAATTAAACATAACGAATAAAGGTACTGTGCCATAATCTCACAGATTAATCTTTATTTAAAGTTGCACAGAACATAATTTGCTTATAAACTGATTTTAATAAAACTTTCAGAATTTGCACCAAATGGCTAAATTGATCGTTTATCATTGATATTTTACCTGATTTCAAAGTCTTACACTTTTTTTAAAATACAAAAAATTCAATTTTAAGATTTCACTTTATGATCGATTGCGAATTGTGCATACTTTCTAAAACTACGACGATATTGAAAATTGGTTAAGAATTGTAGGACGAGTAGGATTTTTAAGATTGACTTACATTTTGAAAATGGTGGCACTTTCGATGAATTTTAACTTTATGAGATTACTCTAAAATGTTGATAAATGACTCCTGCTGGCAAATATTTTTAAATAAGGCAAAATTAATGAAGTTGAAAATCTGACTTCATTTTCAAGGGGGAGATAATCGGGAAAATTTTGTTGATATTTTTGACTTAATCTACCCCTTTTGTATTTATTTGTAAAGTATTCTGGAAGTTTCAAGTCGCAATCTTCCAAAATAAAAAAGTTACGCTCAGAATTTTCACACTTTTCACATTTGAGCTTAAAATTATGTCATCCCCATGCGTCGTAGGGGCCACAATGTATGAAAATAAAAGTTGAGAAATATAAACAGCTACAAATTGGTGAAAACCGCAGTCCAAAATCGTTTAATATTTGGTTATACCAATTGTTTTCTAAAAAACCCAAAGTAGCGTATGTAGGGCTTATCTTTTGAAGAAAGGCTGTCCAATGGGTAGCAAGATAAGCCCTACGTACGCTACTTTAGCTTTGGGTTTTTTAGAAAACAATTGGTATAACCAAATATTAAACGATTTTGGACATGAGATGTATATATACATAAAACAAGCATGGAAAAGATTCCTGGACGACTGTTTTGTAATCTTAAAAGCAGCCCAGGAAGTAATTGATAAACTGCATCTAGATCGCTTAACCATCTAGATGAAAATATTTGCTTCACTATTGAAAATAGTAACATATCTTTAAACTTTTTAGATGTTACAGTTATGGTGTCAAATAATGGCGAAATAAAAACTGACCTATATTACAAACCAACAGACACACACCAATACTTAAATTTGAATTCATGTCACCCTCCACACACAAACAGAAATATATCCCTTAATCTAGCTAGACGGGTCTGCACTATTGTATCTAATCCAGAAACAAAATTAGTTAGATTAAATGAACTGAAACAATTTTTACTTAAACAAAATTACCCATTAAAACTCATACAGGAAGCTAATCGCAAAGCCTTAGAAATGGACCCAAAAGAGTTAAGAATCCCCAAGGATAGATATTACAATTAAAAGCATAGAAGAAAATGTCTTAACATTAGTTTCAACTTATAACCCAACTCAAGAAAAAGCCAGGGATGTAATAAATAAACATACATATTTATTAAGAAATAGTAAAAAAATGTCGGAAATATGCGATACCACAAAAATTATAAATTCCTACAAACAACCCCAAAATTTACGACGAATACTTACTTCGTCAAAATTGGAGTCTGAAGTCACAGATGTAAAACTTGTGACAACATTATTGAAGGGAAAACAGTAAAAATTAACGGAAATGTACATTTTAAAGTTAAACAATCTATGACATGTAAAAGTAAAAATGTTATATATGTGATAATATGTCCAGGTTGTAATGAAGAGTATATAGGCAAAACCGAATCACAACTGAACATAAGGATGAACCTACACAGATCCCACATTGTTAATCCTAAAAATAGAATGATTCCACTAAGTGAACACTTGGATACATGTGGAAAGAGAAAATTTAGGGTATTCCCCTTATATAAACCCAACTGGTCGGATAATAATTTGCTAGAAAATAAAGAACGGCATTTTATTAACAAGTATCACCCTAAATTAATTGCTGCATAATTTTATATTGGAATTTGATATTGTAAAATATTTATATTTGATATTATTATTGCCATGTATTAATAACGCCATGACGTCATGTAATTGTATACTATCTCATTATTAAATGCCTGATGATCCCCGTAGTGGGTAAAAGCGCTAGCTAAGATGAAATTAGTTTGACATATTTTACTAATTCTGCTATTTCCGATTTTCGAATTTCGAAAATTACATCTCATACTGGAGGTAAAATCCGACTTGACAACTACTCTAGTTTGACATATTTTACTAATTCTGCAATTTCCGATTTTCGAATTTCGAAGATTACATCTGATACTGGAGGTAAAATCCGACTTGACAACTTCTTTAATACTATCACGATTTTCATGATACTAGACTTGGCTGATCCAACGTCAACGATGTTGTTAGAAATGTTCTAACTTATCTACCCTTTGAGAAATTAAGGATCAAAGTTTTGAAAAAATCGAAAAAACGTAGGTAGGATTGCCTTGAAAATTTATTTCTGTACTAGTTTATAAACAGCTTGATCCATTTTTTCGAAACTTCTGGAACAGGAAGTCAATCCGATTACACCAATACAAGTCTCATTTATTTCCCTTTATCTTTCAGATTATTTTTTCGCCCGGGTGAAATATTTCTCGCTATATTTAGGCTTATAACCTCGCGAGTTTTTGACCGATTTTAATAACTATTTTTTCTTGTTGAGATTCTTTATATAACCCACGACATGTGACAGGAAGTGGCAGTGAATATGACCGTGTTTCCTGCAAATCAGATTGCTCAGAATCTAACCATGGGATCTTTCTAAAATTTTGACCTATCCCATCAAAAATGAGTGGTAGCTTTTGATTAAATATATTTTCAAAACGTTTTACGAATCTGAAATTACCGAATTTTCGGAACGAAGAAATTGACTTACACATAGATGTAATGTAAGTGGATCTCATTGACCCAACTTCAACGATGTCATTAAAAATGCTCTAACGAATCTCCCCTTGGAGAAATTAAGTAACACAGTTTTGAATGTCTTGAACGTTTTTTTTTCTGTACTAGCTAAGAGATTACGGATGCATATGCAAAATATGGAGTTTGTCAATCGAACCGGAAGTGCCACGATTTTCCATTTTTACGGTTAATCATCAACGGCGGTTGAACAGCAGATATGATTCAAATCTGTTAAAAATTAGAAACATCCCATGGCATCGAGGGTTGATTATTGTAATTTCACGTTAATAAATGTCCAATTAATGGTTTATATAACATATAAGGCCTAAAGAAAGATCTGTAATTTGCAGATTTAACCCTTGCATAATGTATATTTAATAGGAAAACACTGACGTATATTTAGTTTATTTGTTTTCACATTTTGGTCCGTTTTGTTTCAGTCGTTTTGGAGTAGCGCCGTTTCATCTTCATCCTTTTAAAACTTTAATTCACTTTAAGTTGGTTTATCTTTAAGAGAGAGAGAGAGGGGAATGGGTTTAACGTCCACTTGACACAAACTAGGTCATTTCGGGACTAACATATGGTTTAATTTTATTTTAATAATTCGCTTGCGCGTAGGAGTCTTTAGAAGTGGGAGGAAACCGGAGGACCCGGGGAAAACCCACGAGGTTGGACAGGCGACCCTACTCCTTGTCACGTACAGCCGGGGATTCGAAACCACACTAGTTGACTCAATGACAGGCCTTATGATACAGCGCGCACGTGCTAACCATTCGGCCATCCACCCCCGGTTTACCTTTAAAGCTTATACATAAATTAAAAAATGTACAGAATACTCAGCTAGACTTGTTACTTTAGCTAAGAAATGGGACCACTTAGCTCCTGTTTCATATAATTTACACTGGTTACCTGTTAAATATCGAATTGATTTTAAGATTTTATTACTTACTTTTAAATGTTTAAATAATTTAGCTCTCAGATCTTTTAGAACTTTATACACCTGGCCGAACATTACGTACACAAGATAAACTACTTCAACTAGTCTCTTATGGTCAGTGCTCTTTTAGTTATCAAGCACCTGTTTTGTGGAATAACCTACCATTTAGTTTAAGATGTTGTACATCTCAATATTCTTTTAAAAAAACAACTTAAACATATTTATTAAATCAGGCTTTTAAATGACTGTACACAATCGTCTTGTTGTTTATTTATGATTACATGTCACTTTGTAAAGTGCCCCTGAACATGTTATATAAAGGGGCGCACTGTGCTATAATAATAATAAAAATAAACAAGCCGTTGCCATCTTTGCGTTTCGCTTAACCTCTTTGATGCACCTCTATTTAATTTGATTGAATCCAAGCCTGAAAATTATCTATCGTTGCGATCTTGATTTTGTTTTCTTTAATAATCAATTTGTGTACATTCTAGCATGGATTAACAAAATTTTCTGAACTAGCGGCTGCCAGGCAAGATACGCCCACATTTGCAAGAGATGGATAGAGAACAAGCTAAAAAAAAGGCGCCAATATCGAAATGCACTGAGATATTCGGGATATATTAATATATGTTAAGTTTCATCAAAATCGGATAAAAATTGTAACTTCTAGAGAGTCCACAACCTTAGTATTACATACCTTTATACTATTTGCGTACAAGGAGTGTATATTGAAGAGTATATAAATCTAGATTGTGGAGAATTGATAAGGTTCAAGGGGTAACGCTGAATGTCGATAAGGTTTGTCTTCTCATGGCCTCAATGCTTCCAACCAAATTTGAAATAATAACATCTTATAAAGTATAGCCTGAACTCGGGATTAAGCTCAAGACACATGTTTTCGAATACAGAGCGGGTCTGATGTTGAGTTTGCACCATGCCACGCCAGTGCTATACCAGGTCTATATAAACACTGATGTGAACTGACCCAGGGTGTAGACACAGAACATTACATGGAAGAGAAAACTAGTTCATTTCGGAAATAACATTTTATTTCAATAATTCTCTTGCGCGTAGGGGTCTTTAGCAGTAGAAGAAAACCGAAGGACCCAGAGAAAACACCTACATGCGACCCTTCTCCCTGTCATGTACAAGGTAGGAATCGAAACCACGCCACTTGTCTCAATGGCATACCTTCTGATTCAACGCCAATGTTTTTGTCACTATTATACACCCAACAGCAGGAAAGCAGGGAAATAGCGCAGTTCTAATTTGACATCGAACAGTTGTTTTTCTCTATATGATATGTCATTGGAATGGTGTCGGTTGCTTTGACGTACATTGTCTTTGAAAATCGAAATCTAAATAAATTATGTATCAAGTGAATAAATTCTCGAAGTCTTAAAAAGCTGAGTAAAGGTCGAAATAGTTAACTTACGGATCATCTTTTTCTGTTATTGAACTCATTTTCGTTTCTTTCACTCTCTCGTTAGACCCACTGTTTGTTTTCATAGCTAGACTGAAAAAATAATCGTATGGAGTTTTGTTTTATTTCAACTTGACTAGTATTGTTGTGCATTAAATAAATGCCCCGGATAAAGATCGTGTGTATGGGTATAATTTCTAAACTGCAACCTCTGAACTTCGTCTAGTTCACACATTTATATCTGGTAAGTCACGATCAATTTGTAGCTTGTGGAAAGCCAACTTTGTAAATTGACACGGGTGAACCCTATTAAGATAGGCATTGCGTTCTAGGGATACGTGTTCTAGTGCTTTATTATACTGTGTTCAGTCGAGTGAATCTAAATGGTGGCCTAATAAGTCAAATTATGGAGAACTAGCCTATCCCACAGAGATAGATCGGAAAATTTTGAAAAGTAATTACGAATTTATATGGAAATTTTTACTGTATGCTTTAGGTTTATAACTCAATGAGAAGTATATGCAATAGTCATGCAGGTCTCTTAAAAATAACAACCCGCGACTGCCAGGCAGGATACGCCCACATTTTGCAAGAGATGGATAGAGAACAAGCTAAAAACAAAAACGAGTTTTTGTAGAATTAGGGGCCATAATCCAGAAAGTTATTTTCTGAAGTATGCAAATATGAAAAGGGACTGAGATTTTTGTAATATAAAGATATTTTTTTAAGTTTCATCAAAATGGGATAAAAGTTGTGAACTCCAGAGGGTCCATAACCTTTGTATTACATACTTATACACAATTTGCAGACAAAGAGCGGCCATTTTGTCGGGCAGTTTCATTTCGTTTTTACTGAAATTCCAATTCAACCTTCATTATGGTGGAATAGTGATATATCTAAACGGTTTTTAAAATCGTAAAAAACTGTAACCTGTAGAGAATTCACAAGCTAAATATGCGATTTTTCGACCAATCAGGGGCCATAATCCAGGAAGTTAAGTTCGGATATGTGTAATGATCAAAAGAAACCAAGATCTTTATGATAAAAACATATATTTAAAGTTTCATCCAAATCGGATATAAACTGTGGCCATATTTTTACACTATTTGCGTACAAGGGGGGGGGGGCATTATGTCTGTCAGTTTCAGTCCGATTTTCACGAAATTCGAACTCAACCATCATTAGTGTATAACTGTGATATATTCACACGATTTTTTTAAATCGGATAAAAATTGGACAAAACGTGATTTTTCGTACAATCAAGGGCCATAATTTCGAAAGGAACCAAGATCGTTGGGATATAAACATGCATCTCAAGTTTCATCAAAATCGGATGAAAATTATGACCTCTAGGAGGTCCACTAAATTGATATACCAGATGTTTACACTACTTGCGTACAAGGGGCGGCCATTTTGTCCCACAGTTTATGTCCGATTTTCACAAAATTCGAACCCCACCATCATTAGGGTGTAACGGTGATATACTAAAACGTTTTTTTTTTAAATCGGATAATGCTTGTGACCCCTAGAGGAACCACAAGCTAAAAAGCGCGATTTTTCGGACAATCAGGGTCAATAATTAAAGAAGTTACGATCCAATATGCGCGAATAACGAAAGGAACCAAGATCTTTGGGATATGAACATGCATTCAAAGTTTCATCAACATCGGATGACAATTGTGACCTCTAGAGGGCCTACAACATTGATATACCATATTTTTACACTATTTGCGTACAAGGGGCGGCCATTTTGTCCGGCAGTTTTGGTCCGATTTTCACGAAATTCGAACTCAATCATCATTAGCTCGTAACGGTGATATATTAAAACTTTTTTTTTAAAATCAGATAGAAATTGTGACCTCTAGAGGGCCCACAAGCTAAAAACGTGATTTTTTGTACAATCAGGGGCCATAATTCAGGAAGTTACGATCCGATCTGCTCAAATATCGAACGGAACCAAGATCTCTGGGTTAAAAACATGCATTTCAAGTTTCATCAAAATCGGATCAAAATTGTTACCTCTAGAGTGTCCACATGCTAAAAACGTGATTTTTCGTACCATCAGGGGCCATAATCCATGAAGTCATGGTCCGATACATGCCAATATCTGCAGGAACTGAGATCTTTGGGAGATAGATCTGTATTTCAAGTTTCGTCAAAATCGGATGTGGACTTACGTCCGGACGACGGCAAAATACGTACACATGAAAATGTGGGCGTATAAAAAAGTAACAAAACCAAAATTTGTAAGAATGTCTTTTCAGTTATTACCATGTAAAAGACCATGTTAACAGTAAAGACATAACGGAAAAGACAAAAATTCAAAGTCACTAATTTGACACCAGTTGTCTAAATACATGTTTGAATACCATTAGAAAGCATAAAAAAGCGATAAGACGCATTATAATTTTAACAAAATATCTTTTGTTTTGTCTATCTCGATACAAAAGACTTTTTAGTTATCTTTATTTATAACGGAAAAGCCATACTTTGACTATCTGCACTCATTCACATTGCATATATATGCATGATGTTAACAATAATAATAATAACCATTTTCAAATTATTTTCCAAAGAAGGTACTTCCAAGCTGAAGTACAATATATAACAAATTTGATGGTTGCGAAAATTTTATATCATATATTGGGTAAATCATTTTTTTTATATTATTATTTTTTTTTTTTTTTTTTCGTAATTTGTACGTTTTTGTGAAAATTAAAAGTTATTTTAAATGTTTGTATTTTAATAAAGTTTATCACCCAATAACACATTCCACATTAGATATCGCTTGTGTGATGAATTTCATAATCTACTGCGATATCTCCTACATGAATTTGATTGGTCATTTAAAAAGGAACTACTTATTTTATTTTCAAAGAATAATTCATTTTTTATTAAAAGTAACTGCATTTTTTTTTTATTAAAAATGAACTATTTTTATTTAATAGTCCACAATATAAATGACTTTGGAATGGTTGAATACGCCATAATGTATCAGTTTCAGTAAAAGTAAAATCTATAGCAAAGAATTATATTTGTGCATGCAAGAAAGGATTAGGTGAAAAATAAAATCTCGTACCCGTCTTTTTTGATATAAAAAAATATCGATAAAGTTTAAAACTAGACAAAGCTCCGGGTTTTTTTTTGGTTTTTTTTACTTTATCGACTTGTGTTGAATCAAAAAGGACTCGTAGGAGATTCTTTTTTTAACATATAGCTCTGGTTGAACAAATAAATGATGTAGTGATAGGCAATGATAATAATTTCTTACATTGCACTCCGCCGAAATAAGTTTTACACTGAAAGGAAGATGACAGTAGTCAAATTCTAATTGAGGTTCTCGCTTTAAGGTTAAACTACGGGTTAAATGAGGGCATCGCTAACGTTGCAATATACGTCCACATTCCTGCTTTGATTGATATGATACTTTTTTAAAATCAAGAGAACGAAATATTAAATGGCTGCAATGACTGTAATATGACAAAACGCAAAGAAGGCTAGGCGTTGGGTTTGTTTTGCCAAATTTACAGACTAAATGTTAACAAAAAAGGGGGTGTGACACCGTCCCAGGGGGTCGGGCCATGCACCAAAATAAATAGATGCTGTCTTTACGGTATAAGGAATAAATATACAAAGTTACAAGACGATCCATTCAGAATTGCAGCCCCTGGGGGTTGGATATGGAAAAAAAATAGGTACCATCCTGTTATCGAAATGATTGATATGCTGAATTTGAAAAAAATCAGTTAATTATTGCAACCTATAGAGTATTTACAGATCAAAATTAACAAAAAAGTGGGGATCGGGACATGCATTAAAATGAATAGTTGTTATCCTTACAGTATAAGGAATAAATGTGCCAAGTTCCAAGATGATCCATTTAGAATTCCAGCCTGTAGACAAAAACATAAAAATGTGCGTGGCTCTGACACTGGGGGTTGGACATGGACCATTATAAATAGGTACAGCCCTATGAATTGGATCCAAATCTATTAATAATTGCAACCTGGGTGTGGCACCGCCCAAAGGGCTCTGGGGTTGTGTGTGTGTGTGGGGGGGGGGGGGGGGTCATGCACCAACATCAATAGTTGTGGTCCTTAGCGTATACGGAATAAGTATACCAAGTTCCAAGAAAATCCATTCAGAATTGTGGCCTTTGTTGCGCTAATTGCAAAAAATTGGGCGTGGCTCAGTGCGGGGGTCGAGGCAGAGACCAAAATCAATAATTGCCGCCCTTAGGCTATAAGGAATACAGTTCCAAGCTGATCCATTCAGAATTGCGGCCCGTATACGATAAACACAGGAATTGGGCGTTGCTCTGCACCAAAATCAATAGTTGCCGTCCTTGGGCTATAAGGGATACATATTCCAAGTTCCAAGACGATTCATTAAAAATCGTGGCCTGTAGGCAGTACACAGACACACAAGAAAAAATGGGTGTGACTCTGTCCCTGGGGGTCGGGCAATCACCAAATAACATTAAGGATCATCCTTGGGGTACAAGGAATAGGTATGCATGGTTTCAAGACGATCGATTAAGAATTGCGGCCTATAGGCGACACACTAGACACACAGAAAAATTAGGCGTGGCTTTTTCTCAGGGCGTCGTGCTTGAACAAAAAAATATTTGAGACCATCCTTAGAGTATAAGGAATAGGTATGACAAGTTTTTAAGACGATTGATTAATAATTGCGGCCTGTAGGCGACATACAGACATACAAACAGAACATGGACGTGGCTCTGCCCTTGCGGGTTGGGCATGCACCACAATCAATAGGGATGATTCTAAGCGTATAAGGCATTATTATGAAAAGCTTTAAGATGATTCATTAGGAATTGTGGCCTGTGGGTGACAAACAACCAAATACAAAAAATGGGCATGACTGGACGGGCATGCACCAAAAACAATAGGGACCATCCTTATGGTACAAGGAATAACCTAAGTATGCAAAATCTTAAGATAACACAGTCTTAAGAATTGTGCCCTGTAGGCGACCCACAGACGCACATACACATAAACACACACACACACACACAGGGACGACGGCATATTACGTCCACATTATGAATGTGAACGTATTAAAAGTATGCACGAGCCACACAAAACAACTTGGTTCTATAGGAGAGAGAGAAATGGGGTTTAACGTCCACTCGACACAAACTAGGTCATTTCGGGACTAACATATGGTTTAATTTTATTTCAATAATTCGCTTGCGCATAGGGGTCTTTAGCAGTGGGAGGAAACCGGAGGACCCGGAGAAAACCCACGAGGTTGGACAGGCGCCCCTACTCCTTGTCACGTACAACCGGGGATTCGAAACCACGCCAGTCGACTCAATGACAGACTTTATGATACAGCGCGCGCACGCTAACCATTCAGCCATCCAACCCCCCTGGTTCTATAGGAACTTGGCAAGTCTCCTAAGAGGAGCTTACTTAGATGAAGTTTATTTATACATTATCCTTCTTTGCAGGGATTTTAAAATTCAGAAATGCGAAGATCTAATCATACTTGATCATTCCCTAACTGGGGAGCCAGCAAAGCACTCGTATAATAGCACTAATGTGTGATCAAGCTGTTGATTATTTATTGGTTGAAGACGTGACAAAGTCGTAGATATTCATATGGTGGAGTTGTCAACATTGATGTGGTTAACTGAAAAAGCGCCATTGTTACCCTTTATCCTACGAATAGTTTCCTATGCCGACTCTGATGTACTGGAATTGGTCCTTAAGACATACCCATACCATGAACACCTTTTGCTTAATGGTTTTACAGGCTTTCGCCGGAATCATTTGGTATGTGACAATTCTCAAAGGAAGGATTGTGTTGTAATTTCAGTTATACCATGGTTTCTTGAAAAGTTTTGGCCCATTTGTGGTTTTAGAAATCGCCTGGGTGTAGATATGTAGAGGGAGCATTTTTTAACAAGCAGAAATTATTATTATAGCTATTTGTTTACCTCTGAAATTGTCATCAGAATTACCCCCGGGCAAATGATGACCATTGATATCCCCCGTAAGCATAAAAAAGGTATGCCTACCGGTAATCAGATGATACATTTTGCTGTTCTAGTTATAGGTATATTATGCAAGATTTAGATAAAGGGCTGGCGGTTCTTGCTATATGAGTTCCAACATAGTTAATGCAAAATGGATATATTAAAAATTTCATTTAAATTACTTTATTCTGAGCCAAGTTATCACTGTAGTTTTGACAAGATGTGTGCATTGATTGTTTATTTATTATCGTAACCGCGGTAATGGTATATTCGAGACTTAGCCTTGCTTCTCCATTTCTAAATTAAGTCATTAAATGTCCTAAAGAGTTAATTATGGTCTTATCATGTTAATAAATGGCTAATTAATAATTTATACAACAATAGGCAGATTTAGCTCTTGAATAATGTATCTTAACGGATATCATTGAAAATAAACACAGTGTATCAATTTTAAATTGACCTCTGGATTAAAGGCCCACCAGAGCAATAACCATGAGCGTAATTCTCGGTCTAATTATGTCCTGAATATAAACATTGCGTATCAGAGCTCCTTGAAGTTTATATTCCATAAAGAAATGTCAGATCTTCAACGGACCCATGCAAACTTATATGCATTTGGTAATCGTTCATTTATTTTGATTCATTATTACTGAACGCCAATTCAGTGCTTCTTCGCGGTTCTAGTTAATGGTCAAGACACGTATTTACTGGGGGTTCACACTGCGTAATAAAAGCTTATTGTTTTTATTAAGGCTATTTTATTTTTTTTTTATTTATTTTTGACCTACCCACCCAAGAATGAGTGATGGCTGTGGAATAAAACCATTTTCAAAACGTTTTACATATTCGAAATTACCAAATTTTACAAACGGAAAAACTAACAATGCATAGTCGTAACCTTGTGTGTTTTTTTTACCTATTTTACTAATTCTCTTTTTCTTTGAGTACCTTGACAATAAACAGAATAGGCCATAGTTTATTGAACCCGTCTCCTAGTTCTGAAATGAATACATTTCGGGATAACCGGGATCAGGGTCGAATTTTTCGTATTTCAAAATTTCAAAATTTCGAATTTCACCTTTGACGTTTTTCGTGCCGACAAAGGGATTTGCGAGTAAAAATCCGCATTAACGGCTAAGAAATACTCGGAATAGGCCGTCGTTTAGTGAACATATCGTGCACATATTAAAGAAGTTGACAAGTTGGTCTCAAATTCCGGGACGAAATCACAGTGACGGATTTTGGAAATTCCAAATTCTAAAATTGCAGGAGAAAATGAATTTTGTCAAGGTATTCAAAGAAAAAGAGGATTAGTAAAATAGGTAAAAAAAAAAAAACCCACAAAGTTACGACTATGCATTGTTAGTTTTTCCGTTCCTAAAATTGTGTAATTTCGAATGCGTTTAGAAAGTACCTCAAACCCTATTGGAAGTATCTAAATGTAAATCAACTACATGATAAAATGCGGATGAATTGTGTGAACTGGGTGGCGCCAGGTAGACCGAGGGACATGCAGTTTGAATACACGAATCATCTGAAATATGTGCCGCACGGAAAGAACATTTTGAAAAGTTAGCTAATCCTACAGAAAGTGATCAGTTTAACGACGATTTTCGTGGGACAATTGAAGACAAATTCAAAACTCTCTGTGAGGGAAAAGGACGAAGCAATACCTACAACAGAGACTGCAGTGGTAAAAGCTATCAAGCGGATGAAGAACGGTAAGGCATTCATTCATGACTCGATTACTGCTGAACATATGAAATATGGAGGGGAATCTGTGTCAAAATATCTGTGTTGAATCTTTAACGACATTCTGCAACTTGATGAATATCCACATGCATTCAAACGACTGACAGTGGTACCATTATTTAAAGGGGGAAAACGGGATAAAATGGATAAAAATAACATTTCTATTGCTTCGCAGTTACAGAAAGTGTTCGAAAAAAATACAATTTGACAGACTTTATCCTATTTTCAAACAAAATGGATTCCCACATGAGTTACAACAAGGATTTAGGTCAGAATGTAGCAGTCTCACTGCTGCATTTACACTGAAGGATACTATATGCTATTATATCGAAAATAAATCGTGCATATATGCAGCTTATCTGGACAACGAGAAAGCCTTTAATGGAGTTTGGATTACCGGATTACTATATAAGCTATTTAATATTGGTGTAAGAGGTAGATACTGGAGGATTATGAAAAGCTCATATCAAGATATAGTAAGTAGCGTATTCTTCAATGGTGTCTACTCTGAGTCATACCAAATCAAACAAGGTGTTGGCCAAGGACGAACTCTAAGCTCATGGATGTTCCTTGCGATGATTAATGATCTAGTACTTGAACTGATCTCGCTGGGTAAAGGTGCTGTGGTTAATGACTCACATATTCCATGTATACTCATAGCGGATGATACATCTTTGATTTCGCCGACTCTAAGTGGGTGAATACGCATCGAAATGGAGGCTAAAAATACAACGCGAGTAAAAGCTGTTTTATGATATTTGGCGGAAAGAAGCAGCGAGGTGGAAATAAAAGCTTTAATGTATCTATTAATGGAACAGCGCTAGAAAGAGAGAGAGAGAGAGAGAGAGATGGGGTTTAACGTCCACTCGACACAAACTAGGTCATTTCGGGACTAACATATGGTTTAACTTTATTTCAATAATTCGCTTGCGCGTAGGGGTCTTTAGCAGTGGGAGGAAACTGGAGGACCCGGAGAAAACCCACGAGGTTGAACAGGCGACCCTACTCCTTGTCACATACAATCGGGGATTCGAAACCACGCCTGTTGACTCAATGACAGGCCGTGTGATACAGCACGCACGTGCTAACCACTCGGCTACCCAAGCCCCCTCGCTAGAAAGAGTGTTCAATGTGAAATATATGCATTAGGAATGCCTTCTCGTTGAGGTGTAAAAAGGGGTTAAAGGGATATTCCCGGATGGATTTTGGACAATAAAACTGCTTAATTGTGTGCGAAAAGCCCCTAATGACCTCTAACTTAGACCCGAGCAACTGCCTCAAGCCATGTGATACGTTTTCAAAATATTTGGAATCGTGGGTACCGCTCCATGTGTAGGGTTACCCACCATAAATAAATATCTCCATATATCTCGACAATTACGCCACAATATTTATATATATGCCAAGCCTCAAATCAGTTTCACACAATTATAGTCACTAAATAAACGATCATGTTTTACTTAATAAGCTATGACCATTAATCATCTATAAATAATAGACTGAAAACTGGTTCCAAGTTGCGTCCATAACATCCAGACACTTTTGAGTAAAAGATAGGTTACGTGCCCTTGTTTTGAAATTAGTCTCGCTTAACCAGTCTATCGACCATTCTACGTCTGATTGACAGGTCGGGATAATCAAGACTACTTTTTTACGAAACATAACAGAAAGCTAGAACAAGAAATTGAATTTAGAAATAAGCACTTTAGACAACTCAACAATTGTTTAAGAAACTTGTAAAAGTAAAATGAAACTACTGCTAGTATCATGTTCCTGCTAAAGAAAGTGATTCAGAGATAGTATTTGTACTAAACCAAAAGATGCCGCTCTTAACGGTACAGTTAATGATAAAGCAATTTAAAAAATAAAACAAACGTAATTACTAAACCTCTGTAATAACCAATAAGCTAAATTTTGCTGCTATTCAAAATCGTCAACAATAGATTTTTTACGGCTGTAATAGTTGATATATTTGTAGAGAATTGCTTGTGCCATGGCTATTTATCGACTCAAAGCGAGTGCGGGGTAGTCAGAAATCAGTTCGAGACACGCAACTGAAGCGTGCACATTTAGCCGTGTTGAGACCAACTTTCTGTAAAGTGCACGGGTCACCCTACCATGTGTGAAGACTTGTGTCCTGTTTGCATTATACAGAAGTGCCTGGATAAAACGCGGCTATGTGCAGCGCGCGCGCAGTGACATTTCCGTGTTACTTTTAGTTTGTTTATTCTAGTCTGGTGACAATGAATCTTAGCCGTTCATGGCTCTGTGTTGATTACGTTTGATCGTTTTTTTTATACTGTATTCGACATATATATGCTAAATATAAGAGTGATCAGTGGACACGCAGGACTTGTGGTACATGAAACTTTTTGACCAAACTAAAAACTACCAAATAATAAAGACTATTTTTTGTTGAAAGTAATTATGTATTGCAATGTGTATATTTGTTTTAAACTCAATGAAATAAATCTATGACTAATTTATAAACCAAATGACAATATCCTTAGAATGTTTTTTATTGATATTTTCACAAGTTTTGAATGTTTTGTTTTCTTCAGAATTGTCTAGAAAAAGCTATATAGAGACAGAAAGAGTGGGAAAATCTTTAGATATTTTATGCTTTTTATGCCGAGTAGGTGACACATCAAGTGATTCACCCTCCACTATTCCTACACCACTATCAAGTTCTGATACTATTAAAAGTTTGCCAGATTTGCCAACACCAGAAAAAGCTACGACTGACCCATCTACAAACCCTTCCTCTCTATCAAAACGTAGGAAAACTGTGCACAGATGTGTTGTCTCAAGGCATCCAAGAGATGTCACTGAGACCACAGAAAAAAGGGTGGCAAGGTTGAGATCACAGAGAATTGGTGGATTGAAGGTATAAATAACAGTAATTCCTTACTACAACCCTTATGCTGTATTATGCTTATTGTAGAAGAAGGGTAGTGTAGCTCCTGTTACAAACCCAGAATGTTTTTGTTTTGAGTGCCAATAAAGACAAATAGATAACTGACAAGTCATATCATTTACATTTTTTATGGCTTGCAAATATGTATAAAAACAAAATCTTTTCAATTCTTTGGTTGTCATGTGAGCTTATTTATTATATAATTACAAAAAAAATATTTCATTACATCAAGATTACATTTAATATTTACAGATGTTAATATCACAGCTGGATGATAAAAAAAAAGAATGGAATTGCTGGTTGTCATAATAGAGAGACAAATACCAAGCTTGAAATTTGCGACAGTTTGACTATTGCAGCTAGAGACACACCAGTCTCGTCTCCACCACCAGCGACAAAAAATCTATGTTATAGACTTTTGCCTCAAAATTGCTTATCTCCAAGACCGGTTAGTAGATATCAAGTATAAAATCTAAAACTTCATGCAGTGTTACCTTTTATAGTTGGAATATCGGTGATTTCACTATTTCTTTATGCTTACTTGTGATTTGATGACAACCAAATAATTATCACATCAACAACTGTTTAGTAGGACTCTTCTCTGTTTACAAAATACCCCCCAAAATATTTGAAAACTATAATACATTTTTACACATTTTAACATTCTACTTTCAGGAAATTGAGCAGTATTGTTTAGATGAGGGGGTTTAGATCGCATTACAAACTAGAGATGACATTTTGTTAGGGTGCCAGATGACGAAGAACAGGAAAGGTTTCGCCATGCTGTCTTCCATCTGCTTTGGAGACACGGTCGACTTGGAAGAGATAATCACATAAGTTACATTAAACTGTATAGTCTGCAAAGTAAAGAGGAGGTATCCTGACAAATGGACATTACAATGAATGAAGGCACCTACCCAAATTATCAAACAAAACATTCTTTTCTATTAGTTAAAGATACATTATGGAAGATTAGATAAAGAGCTAGCAGTTCTCACTATAATAGTTAAAACTAGATGATGTAAATGGAATATGCTGAGAATTTCAGTTAAATTGCTTCACTATAAGCCGAGAAAACCTTAGTTTAAAAATGACTGTAGCCTCGATTGTCATTGTTACTGCTGTCACGATAATAAACAAAGTCTTGATTATCCATTGTTGCGTTTAATCAACAGACAGTGAGCAGCAGATCAGATTCAAATCCAATGAAAATCGGACACCTTAGATGACACCAAGAGTTGATTATGATAAATGTCTAATTAATACATGTAGTTTATTTAACATTTCAGACCTAAAGAAAGACCCGCAATAGGCACATTTACTTCTTGCATAATGCATGTTTAATAAACATTGATGCTATTAAACATATTCCAGTTTTATATTGTGTATTTAATTTTGGTCAGAATATATTATATTCTGTAATATTCTTAAAATTTTGTGGTCTGTCTCTTCACAATATCTTCTAGAATGGGTGGACTTGTGGGAGCAAGGGATCTTTGTATTCTCGTTGGATCAGCTGGGTCTGGATATGACTGCCCCAGATTAAAGGTATCGATGACAACGGTTGCCGATCTTTTTAGTATTTTTTTTTATATCTGAAAAATAAATAAATTAAAAAGGTTAATGGAAATGGGCATATGTCATGCAGTGTTATATGAGGGAAATTGTCCGAACTGCGAAATTTCAATTGTCAAGAGAACTGTATCATGCTGCTAATGGTATACACATATCCCCCCCCCCTCTTTTATTGCTGATCTTAGAAAACCAGGATTGATAATGTAGAAAAACTTTCTTCGACCCCAAGGTTCGTGAGCCAGCTCCAAAATCACAGTTTGATTGTACCGAGATGAGACACAATAATTTGACGTATTCTAATATTTTATAAACACATTTGATCCATGGTTAAAATAGACCAATTGGTTTCTTACATGACTGTGGGACGGGTCATTTATTAGACATTGTTGAATGTTATTACATAAGTAAGGGGGAAACTAACCTAATGTTTCTGTCAGCTCCTTTTAGTGGTTCTCGATTTGTATGCAAATTGAAATCAACTGCTACCAACAAACATTTTGCATGGTAAACCAATGGACTGCAAAATAATGTCAAATAAATTATTATTGTTGGTGTGGAACATCTTTCATTAAATTTAAAAGAGTATTGTTTAAAGAAGGAACGTGAAAAAAGAGGGTTTAATGTCCACTCAACACAAACTAGGTCTAACTAGGACTTTAAATACATGGTTCAATTTTATTTCAATAATTCGCTTACGCATAGGTTTTTAGTGCAATCACACAACTGGGCTCAATGACAGACGGTCTAATTCAACGCAAGAGAGTAGGCCATAGTGCTACTGTCCAGGCAAAATTTCCATCATAGCACACTATATGGCATATGCCGGACTTCATCAGTAGGATGTTAAACCCCCATTTCATTTCTGATCTTTAACCATTCGGCCACCCAGCCGAACTTGAAAATCATAAGAAATCATCATAACTACTAGCCCTAGTTTGAACTACAATTGCAGGTCTGTATTGGTTGTAATTACCTGGAACTACTGGCATGGAATGACTCAATATATTTCCTGTGTGCCTGTAAAATAAAGAAGTCTTTGTATTTGATGTTTATTTTTTCCTAATCCTAGTTTACATCATGTACTGGTAGGCCTATAGTTCAGTACATAAGCATATAAATAAATGGGAAGGCAACTCACACAGAATAATAAATTGAAAATAATCTTGGCCCTTTCTTTTCTCTATCGAACAGAGCCAACAAAAACTAACAGAATGAAACTATAGATGTAATATTTACAAAAACAGGAAAATAAATAAATTGTTAAAAATTAAATCTGTGAGTACATACATCTCAAATAAAAATTGATGATTCCAAAAGATAATACTACTAATTTAAACTATTTACAGATGATTCCTCCAATAAAATATCATACCGGTTTGAAACTTTTTATTACTTCAGATTGGCAACGTCTTCGTGAAGTTGGCTTTGTTAAAATCATCCCAATTTCCATATCGCTACTTCTCCGCATAAATACACACATTCGTCTTTTTCTGTGCTGTGTAACCTAGCATGTACTATTTCTATTTTCTTTTCTGTGCAGTATCTGTAACGGTTCGTTCTCTTTGACCCTTTCGAGGGTTATCCATGATGAATTGAACGAAACACCAAACTCCCAACTTTCAGTTTGACCCGAGAGAATCACATTATAGATAAACTATAGCGATTGGCTGTGTAAAAATAAACATCCAATCAGATTTCCTTTCTCAAATTATAGCTTACCGCCAACAGCTAGGGTGAGTAAATCAAAGCTGTCTATACAATTAAGTTAACAATCGGTATAGAATAGTCGCGATTATCAAGTGGCCAACGAAAAAACGTCATAAAAATGCTAGTGTCCGGATAAGCGATTTTGACGTTCACGTCCAAACGACTCAATATTTTGAACTGAAGTTTTCAGACAAGGTAAATGCACTATTCCTCTATATTTTGGCGTGTATACGTACACGGAATGTTATATCTTAGACTCTATGAAATTCGGGAATCGCCCTTTTTAAAGCTGAACTCTGATTACAAAACTACAGAAATAATCAAATAAAAAAAATTAATCGCCATACTTGTTTTCAAGTTGTAGAACAATCATGACGATTGTACGGCATACAGCACCAGAGGAACAGGAATCATGAGTGATCACTGCCAGACAGTTTGTGCGGCGGGCTTCCCCTAGATTAGCTCAAATCCGTACCGCCTAAAACTGCTTGGAAGTCATTCAGCACCACAGGAATCATGAGTGATCACTGCCAGACAGTTTGTGTGGTGGGCTACCCCTAGATTAGCTCAAATCCGTACCGCCTAAAACTGCTTGGAAGTCATTCAGCATCACCGGAATCATGAGTGATCACTGCCAGACAGTTTGTGCGGTGGACTACCCATAACGCACATGCCTAAAATGCCAGCCCCGTCCCTCCCCACCCAGGCTAGATTAGCCGAAGCCCGTACCACCTAAAACTGCTAGGAAGTTGTTCAGCACCACAGGAATCATGAATGTGCGGTGGGTTACCCCTAACACTAACAGGCACGCCAAAAATGCCACGCCCCAAACTAGGCTAGTCTAGCTGAAGCCCGTACTACCTAAAACTGCTTGGAAGTTGTTCAGCACCACC
The DNA here is from genome assembly GCF_932274485.2 of Patella vulgata. Taxonomy (NCBI): domain Eukaryota; kingdom Metazoa; phylum Mollusca; class Gastropoda; family Patellidae; genus Patella; species Patella vulgata. Next base: position 35,046,653 of record NC_065882.2, read on the forward strand.
ACATCAATCAAGAATGCCCACTGCCAGACAGTTTGTGTGATGGGTTACCCCTGACAAACACGCCCAAAATACCCCCCCCCCCCCAACTAGGCTAGATTAGTTGAAGTCCGTACGATCTACAATTAATTGGACGTTGTTCCGCAAAACCTCGGGAATCATGGATTACCACTGCCAGACAGATTGTGTGGCGTGGTACCCTTGATGACCGGCCAAATTGCCACGCCCCGCAACTAGGCTCGATTAGCTGAAGTCGGTACCACCTAAAACTTAAAACTGGAGGTTGTTCAGCGCCACCACAGGAATCAAGAATGACCACTACAACACAGTTTGTTCGTGGGGTACCAATGACAAAAAGCCCAAAATGTCACGCCCCGCAACAAGGCTACATAAGTTGAAGGATGATGCCACTCTGGGGAAATTTTAATATTCAAGATGGCCGTCATGAGACATTTTCTGGTTATTTACTTTAATTTAGTGGGGTAAAAATTCCGGAGAGATTCTCTCGAAACTTGGTATGAAGGTGGTTTCTATAAGAATTTGACCCATTTAATCCGACGAGCTTGGGTGTTCCTCCTAAAAGTGACTGCTAATTCCAGTAGGAAGCCAAATTCACAATGGGGACTTATTTTTGAAGGAAACTCATAATGTTCCATAAAACGGCGTGTAATATATTGAAATATAGGTTTTCGTTGTCAATTACTTCAAATATAAACATAAAAAACATGTTTCGACCAAAAGGTATTCCAATCCGATGATATTCTTCCCCTTGTATTCTTATAAGGACACAAATTATACACGGTCAAACAGAATTAACCATCGGGCCATCGTGAGTCGAAAGCAAATGTTTATAAAAGCTAACTGGGGCTTGTCGAACCTCATGTAAAAGTCTAACTTACGCTCGCTTGAATCACTGGAATGCTTGAATCATTATAACAGTCTGATTCTTCTGCTTTCATCATTATCATGCAACGGGGGTGAACCGTGTCTTGACAGTTATTAGGTCCCTCATACGCGCCGGTAAAGCTGAGGTTGGCAAACATTTTCCATCCCTTCTTTTTTTGGTAGAGAGGGTGTCATAGTGAATCATAATGTATCCTTGACAATTCGCTCTATGAATTCGGCGAATCAGAAAACTTATAGTTTAAAACATTAATAACATCGTTCTGTCTCGCCAAAATTGGCGGCCGCCATTTTTAATATGACCTCAACCTGAAATACCTTTTGGTCGGAATATGTTTTTATGTTTATATCTGAAGTAACTGACACTGAAAACCTATATTTTAATATACAGCACACCTTTGTTAGGGGACTATATATGGGTTTCCCTCCAAAATAAGCCTCCATTTTGAATTTGGCCCCCTAGCGGAATTAGCCATCACTTTTAGGAGGGATAGCAAAATCCATTGGATTCAGCGGGTCAAATTACGATATAAACCAGCTTCATACCGAGGTACGAGAGAATCTGTCCCGACTTTTACCCAACTAAATTAAAGTAAATAACCAGAAAACGTCTCATGTCGGCCATCTTGAAAATATCAATTTCCCCAATTCTGAAGATACACATATAGAAGATATATAATCCACCAATAAACATTAGGTGGGCTATATTTCCATGTCAAGGCTTAAAATGGGGTTTGGCAACTGGACTTTATGGTTCGTATGTCAGTGGTCACTGAGTTGAACCACTACTTATTATTCTTCATACGATTACTTAATCTTTAATAGATATTACTTACTCATGAAAATATGTAATACCCAGAATTCTCAATAAGTCTGACCCAGCTGATAAAGCCAAATTTTTGGGAGGGGGCGCTTGGCTGTCGTGTCTCTTGGGAGAACCCCACCAAACAAACCCTCTAGCAATGGGCAGTGTGATCCCTGGGGTGCTGAACAATTTCCAAGCAGTTTTAAGTGGTACACACTTAAGCCACTCTAGCCTAATTGTGAGGCGTGTCATTTTGGACGTGTCTGCTAGGGGTAACCCACCGTACAATCTGTTTGGCAGTGATCATTCACGATTCCTTTGGTGGTGCTGAACAACACCAAAGCAGTTATAGGTGGTACATATTTCAGCTAATCTAGCCTAGTTGCGGGGCGGGGCATTTTGGGCGATTCTTTCAGGGGTACCCCACCGCAATATCTGTCTGGCAGTGGTAATTCATGATCCCCGTGGTGGTGCTGAACAACTTCCAAGCACTTTTAGGTGGTACGGACTTCAGCTAATCTAGTCTAGTTGGGGGGGGGGGGGGGGGGCGTGGTATTTTCGTCGTGTCTGTCGGGGTAACCCACCGTACAAATTGTCTGGCAGTGATCATTTTTGATACCTGTGGTGGTGCTGAACAACTTCCAAGTAGTTTTAAGTGGTACAGATTTCAGCTAATCTAGCCTAGCTGTGGTCTGGCAATTACATAACTCTGTCGGGGGTACCCCACCACTAGAAATGTCTGTCAGAGTGTTTTTGTAATACTTGAAGATGTACGGTACACTGCTGTATCATTTTCATGTGGTACACTTTTGGGCTAATCTAGCTCAAGAATCCATACCCAGTATCGAAGCCCTCACAGACACACCCACCACCAGATACCCGGCAGACTTACATTTTGATGATACCAGATATGCATGCTTTTATACCATATATGCGAAAATTGGTACAATTTTCAGCTAGGTCATACCTATAATACTATATTGTAGTGAATTGTGGTCTGAAATGACGAAACAGATAATCCAAGGACTTGATCGACGCAGTTCTAAAGAAGTCACTACAGTATTACTTCGACTGTTACGAATGTCAACGCGAATAGAAAAATCAAAATTAACACTATTAAATAAATTGTTGTATGAAACAGAAGAGTTTATATGGAAAAGAGGTTTTGACTTCCGTATTTGTCAATTTATGGTCGGTAATAATAAACAAAAGGGATTTGTTGCTGATATATGTCCTGTCCTCGTGAAATTCCAACTTGTACATGTTACTAGCAACTACCTCGACAGAATGGAAGTGGTTAGCAAACCTGTATGGAAGAAATTAATCGACAAGACGCTTCAGGATGCAGAAAATACGTGGTGGACAAAAATAACCCCGGAAGGAGATCTGACAAGAATTGGTAACATTCATCAAGACGTAACATTGTGTGATTTACGGAAAATATGTAACCAAAATAGACAATGTAGACATTGTATTAATATCATATACTATTCAAAAAAAGTAGGGGATATTTGATTTTGGGGGCATAATACTAAAATATGCAAATGACTACGAAAAAAGTCACTATAGAACCTAACAGAAGAAACATTTCCAGTTACATGTGACGCCCAAACGCACCAATAGCTACCGCATGGAATGCAGGTGATGCTTGGGATCATCATGGGGGTCCAACCCAAGATTTGCACGACTCTGACTTTGGATGTTACAGTCATTGTGGCATTGAATTCCAGGGTGGAAACATCAGTTTTAGTGACCAGAAAACAAATTTTGATATGCGTCGGCTTACCCAAAATGAAAGGTTACGTGCCCTTGGCATGCTACAGATCGGCACAACACAGGCGGTTGTGGCGCGGACGATGAATGTTTCTCAGTCTGTCATAAGCAGGCTATGGTCCAGATACCGTGATACACAATCTGTACAGGACAGACCACGCTCAGGTCGACCAAGGGCGACAACTCAAGCCCAGGATCGATTTATCCGTACCTTGGCCTTGAGAAATCGTGTCATCACAGCAAATCAGATCAGCGCTCGTCTTCAAACAGACACTGGTGTGAGAGTGAGTGGCCAGACGGTTCGGAATCGACTGCATAGGGGTCACCTTCGCGCCCGACGTCCTCGCGTGATCCCTTGTTTGAGAGATCATCACATTCAGGCAAGACGTCGTTGGTGTAGGGATCGTCAACACTGGGATAATCGACGCTGGAGCAATGTGATGTTTTCAGATGAGTCAAGGTTCACTGTTGATTTTTTGGACAGACGTAGGAGGGTGTGGCGTCGTCGAAACGAGCGCTTCCAAGACGTTAACGTCATCAGACATGATCGATTTGGGGGTGGTTCTGTTATGGTGTGGGGATGCATCACTGTTGCTGGAAGAACAGCTTTACATGTTGTTGCAGGGCGTGTTACAGGCCAGTACTACCGGGACAACATCTTGGCAGTCCATGTTGTGCCGTTCGCACGACGTCATGGCCGCCGTTTCATCTTCCAGGATGACAACGCAAGATGTCACAGAACATCACCACATTACCTTGGCCAGCACTGAGTCCCGACCTCTCCCCCATCGAGCATGTCTGGGACATGCTTGGACAGAGGTTACGTCAACGTCAACAACGTCCTGCCAATGTCCAAGAACTTGCTGCTGCGTTGCAACAGGAATGGGACAATCTGGACCAAAATGACCTTAGACGTCTCATTAGGAGTATGCCACGTCGGATCAATGCTTGTTTGGCAAACAGAGGAGGATTTACCCGTTACTGACTTGGTTGTGATGCTGTGGTAACTTTGCTGTTTGACCCCGGGTATCATTTTACCCTTATAATGGTCAGTCTGTGCCTTACTTAGTCTAACGATCATTTGGAATAAATCGATGAATGTGAACTTCATTTCATTTTGTCATTTCTTTCTTCGTCAGTTTCATTAGGTGACTTTAATAACACTTAAAAATCAAATATCCCCTACTTTTTTTGAATAGTATAATTAGGCTGACCATCTTAAAAACTGATGGAGACGTGATGTGTAAATTGTGAAATAAAATGTGTGATGATATGACAAAGCATTTTATGCTGAACTGTGTTAAGCTATATAAAGAAAGAGAAAGACTGTATGAGAAAATTTTAAATGAAATAGATATAAATTTATTTAATGATCTGTGGAACAGTGATGAAGATTTTAATAGAAACCCTACTAGGATCCCGAACAGATCTTATGCGCCCTGAATGGACAAGATTTATGTGTCTAGTTAGTAAAGGATTAAGTGATGAACTGTTTAACTGAAGTGTAAATAGACTGATGTTCTATATTTAACAATCTTTCTCACTTTACTTTATATTTTATTCTTATGTAATCTCATTATTGAGGAAATAAAGATAATCAATCAATCAATCAATCTCATTAGTGACAAGAGGAACGCACGGGGAACTCTCTCGGTCAATAACGAATTCACAGCGACGAATTTTAGAAATTCGAAAATATAAAATTGTAGGTGAATATGACTTTCTTCCAAGTACACAAAGAAAAAAGAATTAGTAAAATAGTACAAAAACAAATGAGAGAGAGAGATAGAGAGAGAGAAACGGGGTTTAACGTCCACTCGACACAAACTAGGTCATTTCGGGACTAACATATGGTTTAATTATTTTATTTCAATAATTTGCTTGCGCGTAGGGGTCTTTAGCATTGGGAGGGAACCGGAGGACCTGGAGAAAACCCACGACGTTGGACAGGCGACCCTACTCCTTATCACGTACAACCGGGGAATCGAAACCCCGCCAGTTGCAAAAAACAAAAAGGTACGACTATGGATTGTTAGGTTTTTTCGTTCGTAAAGTAATTTCTTAACTAGTACCAAAATAAATTTTGAAGCCGATTTTTTTGAAAACTTTGACCCTGAATTTCCCCAAGGGGAGATAAGTTAGAAAATTTCTAATGACATCGGTGAAGTTGGATCATTCAGATCTACTTACATTCCTAATTTCCTGTCAGTGACGTAGCATTCGAATTTCGAAAATCGGAAATAGCAGATTTACAGTAAATGTTTTAAGGTAATCAAAGAAAAAAGAATTAGTAAAATAGATTTTAAAAAAATGAAAAAGTTACAGCTATGGGGGTCAATTTTTTTATCAGTAAATTTCGGTGATTTCGGATTCGTAAAACGTTTTGAAAATAGTTTCATTCCATAGCCACCACCCATTCTTAGAAGGACGCTAACCAGAAATGTAATAATTTAGGATTCACGAAACGACGGCCTATTCAGAGTATTTCTTAGCCGTTAATGCGGATTTTCACTCGTGAACACCTTTGTCGGCATGAAAAACGTCAAAGGTGAAATTTGAAATTTTGAAATTCGACCCTGATCCAGGCTATCCCGAAATGTATTTATTTCAGAACTAAGAGACGGGTTCAATAAACTACGTCCTATTGTGTTTATTTACATGCTCGTTAATGTAGATTTTTCACTATTTTCCATATTCAATTCAAAATGGTGACATCAGTTGACCTAAATCAAAATTCTGCTGGAGGATCAGAAAATGTAACTCCCGTGTCTGTAAGTAAAATATCGCAAAAGCCTTAGGGCTTTTTCACGTTTCAAGATGGTGGCACTTCCGGTTCGATCGATTGACTTCGTATTTTGTGATCGCATCCTAATTTCTTAGATCTATATTTTGTCGACTTTTTATACGCCCACATTGAAATTTGTCGTTTATTGTCGTTGCCCTTGTCCGTCCGGCCGGTCGGTCGCCTAGCGTCCTGTGGACGCTCTAGAGGCTAAAGTTAACATCCAATTGACTTTAAATTTATACACAACGTTTAAGGTCCTGAGACTTTAGATTCCCAGAAATCCGATTTGCAGGAAACACACGCACACACCCACACACACACACACACACACACAGGGACGACGGCATATTACGTCCACATTATGAATGTAGGCGTATTAAAAGTATGCCAGAGCCACACGAAACAACTTGGTTTTATAGGAACTTGGCAAGTCTCCTGAGAGAGGCTTACTGAGATGAAGTTTATTTATACATTATCCTTCTTTGCGGGGATTTTAAAATTCAGAAATGCGAAGATCTAATCATACTTGATCGTTTCCTAACTGGAGAGCCAGCAAAGAACTCGTATAATAGCACTAATGTGTGATCAAGCTGTTGATTATTTATTGGTTGAAGACGTGACAAAGTCGTAAATATTCATATGGTGGAGTTGTCAACATTGATGTGGTTAACTGAAAAAGCAGATTTGCTGCTAATGTGTGATCAAGCTGTTGATTATTTATTGGTTAAAGACGTGACAAAGCCGTAAATATTGATATGGTGGAATTGTGAACATTTATACGGTTAACTGAAAAAGCATCATGGTTACCCTTTATCCTACAAATAGTTTCCTATGCCGGCTTTGGTGTACTGCAATTGGTCCTTAAAGACATACACATACCATGAATACTTTTTGCGTGATGTATTGTTTTTCGCCCGGATCATTTGGTATGTGGCAATTCTCAAAGGAAGGATTGTGTTGTAACCTCAGTTTTCCCATGGCTTCTTGAAAAGTTATTATTATAACTATTTGTTTACCTCTGAAATTGTCATCAGGATTACCCCCGGGCAAATGATGACCATTGATATCGCCCGTAAGCATAAAAAGGTATGCATAGCGGTAATCAGATGATACATTTTGCTGTTCTAGTTATAGGTATATTATGCAAGATTTAGATAAAGGGCTGGTGGTTCTTGCTATATTAGTTACAACATTGATAATGCAAAATGAATATATTAAATATTTCATTCAAATTACTTTATTCTGAGCCGAGTTATCGCTGTAGTTTTGACAACATGTGTGCATTGATTGTTTATTATCGTAACCGCGGTAATGGTATATTATTTTTAAATTAAGTTATTAAATGTCCTAAAGAGTTAATTATGGTCTTGTCATGTTAATAAATGGCTAATTAATAATTTATACAACAATAGGCAGATTTAGCTCTTGAATAATGTATCTTAAAAGATATCATTGAAAATAAACACGGTGTATCAGTTTTAAATCAATCTCTGGATTAAAGGTTCACCAGAGCAATAACCATGAGCGTAATTCTCGGTCTAATTATGTCCTGAATATAAATACGAGATGTGATTGATAAGTAGTGAGTCTAACACAGAAAGAAACAAGAAATTCAAATCAAATGCATTTATTTTTCAACCATAGTCCCCCTTCAATGTAATGCACGTCTGCCATCGGTGTTGCAGAGCATTTATTTCAGTCCCGTCAGACTGAGGGAGCTAAGTCAGGAGAGTAGGGTGGATGCTGAAGAAGTTGAAAACCACAAACATGGATTGCTGACATGGCAACAGCTGATTTGTGCACTGGCGCATTGTCCTGGTGGAAAATCACACCTTTGGTCAGCTTTCCTCGTCTTTTGGTCTTAATTTCTTGCCTCAACTGCCTTATAAGTGCTGCATAGTATCTACCGTTAATTGTTTGGCCCTTTTGAAGGTAATCCCAGAATACTGAGGCCATCACCTTTCCTGCCGATGAAATAGTCTTTGCCTTCTTTGGGGTCGGCGACGTCACATGTTTCCACTGTTTTGACTGCTCTTTTGTTTCTGGCTGAAAGTGGTGGACCCAAGTTTCATCCATAGTAACAATTTATTTTAGGAAGCGGTCAGGATCGGTTTCAAATAAGGCTAGATTCTCATCTGACATGATGTGTCTTGAACGCTTATGATCAGGCGTCAAAAGCTTTGGCACTCATCGTGCTGAAACCTTTGTCATTTCCAAAGTTTCAGTGATAATAGAATGAACTCTCTCCTGACTAATACCAACTACCCCAGCTATGAATCGTTAAGTAACTCGCCGGTCATTCATTATCAGATCATGGATTTTTTGTACCATTTCAGGTGTTGACACAGTTTTTGGTCGACCACCTTTTAATTGTGGCATATGAAGGAGCATCATAGCCTAATGTCTCAACCATATCATCACGTATGGCTTTCGGTGTTAGGCCCTTTTTATGCAGATACTTAATCACAGCTCTCGCCTCGATATGGTCCATTTTCTGAAAACAACAGACCTTACTTGATTGTTATGACCTATCACAACCAAACAGTTTAACCTTAGTCATTAAAAAAAATTCAACTCCTTAAGGAGTTTCTGTCTGCTTATCGATCTAATCACAGCACTGAAACAGCCCTACTATGTGTTCTGGATGCCACACAATCATTTGTTGACGAAGGAAAGATCGGAGTGTTGGTCATTTTGGCTTTATGGGCAGCCTTCGATACTATTGACCACGGCAACCTACTAGATCGACTGTCATCAGATTATGGACTAACTGGATACATTCTAAAATGGTTTTCATTCTATCTCACTGGACGATTTCAGTATGTTGAAGTCAACAACTTCTCATCAAGTTATCATTGACTAGTATATGATGTTCTTCAAGGATCCGTTTTGGGCACGATAATCTTCACAATGTATACAAAGATGTTGGGTAAATTTATTCATGGTCACAATATGCTGTATCATTTATATGCTGATGATTCTCAGCTCCTTGACAGCTTCAAGCCACTTCCGATCGATCAAATATTGTCGTCATCATGAATCTGGAAGGGTGTCTCGACAATGTCAAAATGCTTAAACAGAGTTTCTTCTCGTGGGTCCTGCTAACAGACTTAAGACATGTGACATACGATCAATCAACATTGGAAACACCGAAATTCCTGTGTCTAGAACTGTAAAACATTTTGAATTCTTGTCGATTCTCGTCTAAGTTTTCAAAATCATGTGAACAACTTCTATAAAATATGGCCTTATCATCTCCAAAGGATAGGGTTCATTCGTCATCTATTAACAGAAGACGTTGCTGCAACAGTAGTCTGATTCTTCGTCCTCTCTAGAATCGACTATTGTAATTCGGTTACTAACTGGTATTACGAACGAACAGATTTCAAAACTCCAAAGATTACAAAACCGCGCTGCTTACATTGTCACAAAAACTAAATCAAGATCACACATCACCCCAGTTTTGAACAAATTGCATAGGCTCAATGTTCGATAAAGGATCAACTTTAAAATCTTATCGTTAACCTATCGATCGATAAACAAATCCGCGCCGGGTTATCTTCAAAATCGAATATCATTGTATCAACCTAAACGACCATTAAGATCATGTCATGTAACAGTTACAGTCAGTAGCAGATGTTTCGAACATCAGGTTTATAAATAGATGCACAGTAGACATAGGTATGCCCCTTTTTAAAAGAAATTTTGAAGTCATCGATTACATACTATTATACATTTACACGTCCTCTATTTGACTGGTTCCTACATTTTAAGTTATAACATTCTGGTATAATTTGTAAACAAAACGAGAGAATTATGTGGTCTAAGGGGAGACAGCGTCTTCTTGCACTCAATTAGAATGTACAGATACACAGGTGGTCTTACAATCAACAGCATACACATTAGATGTTTTGCGTCAAAGCCAGTAACAGATACATGTGGTGTTTTTTAGAAACATATGCATGTAGTGTCCTACAAGAACATATACATGTGTTATCGTACAATCAGTAATAGATACATGACATGTATAACTTTTGGTACGTGTTGTTTTATAAGGCATAATTGTTACAAAAGTAGATACGAGTCTTACAGTCAGTAACGGCTGCCAGCAGTATCTTAGAATTCTTAACAGTTACATGTCATGTCACAGTTACAGTCAATAGCAGATGCAGATATGTTTTCGATATTTATAAACAGATGCACAGTATACCTAGGTATGCCCCTCTTTGAAAGAATTTTGAAGTCATCGATTACATACTATTATACATTTACACGTCCTCTATTTGACTGGTTCCTACATTTTAAGTTATAACATTCTGGTATAATTTGTAAACAAAACCAGAGGATTCTGTGGTCTAAGGGGAGACAACGCATTGTTGCACTCAATTAGAATGTACAGTACCAACACCAATAAGTTAAGCAACATTTTTGAATAACAAACGATAACTCTTTGTTCATATGTCCAAAATACAATCTATTATTAGACGTGTGTCTAGGTCCTCGATTCATACGCTCAGGCTTATATGCTCATACACATTTCCATCAAGTTTCGGTCCCCATAATCGAGGACAGTTACTGTAAAGTATACGGCACGTTCTATCCTAAATGATTGATACAAGGCGTTTCTTATTAACCATTAAGAAATATTTCCGTTTTTGTTAAGGACGACAGCGTATAATCAGCGGTTTTAAATTACGTACTTAAATTCAAAGGTCCTCGATAATGGGGGCCGACTCCTAATGCATGTGTGTCAACAATGGCCTGTCATATAAACATACACCTATCAATTGAGGTCCTTTCAAACATACAGATGTTTGATGATAGACATATTTATGAATATTTGTTAACATTTATTGATTTTCATATTACCATTTATTCAATTTCCCTTCACGTGTCCAAAATACAAAATATACTATTCAAAAAAAGTAGGGGATATTTGATTTTTAAGTGTTATTAAAGTCACCTAATGAAACTGACGAAGAAACAAATGACAAAATGAAATGAAGTTCACATTCATCGATTTATTCCAAATGATCGTTAGACTAAGTAAGGCACAGACTGACCATTATAAGGGTAAAATGATACCCGGGGTCAAACAGCAAAGTTACCACAGCATCACAACCAAGTCAGTAACGGGTAAATCCTCCTCTGTTTGCCAAACAAGCATTGATCCGACGTGGCATACTCCTTATGAGACGTCTAAGGTCATTTTGGTCCAGATTGTCCCATTCCTGTTGCAACGCAGCAGCAAGTTCTTGGACATTGGCAGGACGTTGTTGACGTTGACGTAACCTCTGTCCAAGCATGTCCCAGGCATGCTCGATGGGGGAGAGGTCGGGACTCAGTGCTGGCCAAGGTAATGTGGTGATGTTCTGTTGTTGGAGGTAACCTGTAACGATCCTGGCCCTGTGACATCTTGCGTTGTCATCCTGGAAGATGAAACGGCGGCCATGACGTCGTGCGAACGGCACAACATGGACTGCCAAGATGTTGTCCCGGTAGTACTGGCCTGTAACACGCCCTGCAACAACATGTAAAGCCGTTCTTCCAGCAACAGTGATGCCTCCCCACACCATAACAGAACCACCCCCAAATCGATCATGTCTGATGACGTGAACGTCTTGGAAGCGCTCGTTTCGACGACGCCACACCCTCCTACGTCTGTCCAAAAAATCAACAGTGAACCTTGACTCATCTGAAAACATCACATTGCTCCAGCGTCGATTATCCCAGTGTTGACGATCCCTACACCAACGACGTCTTGCCTGAATGTGATGATCTCTCAAACAAGGGATCACGCGAGGACGTCGGGCGCGAAGGTGACCCCTATGCAGTCGATTCCGAATCGTCTGGCCACTCACTCTCACACCAGTGTCTGTTTGAAGACGAGCGCTGATCTGATTTGCTGTGATGACACGATTTCTCAAGGCCAATGTACGGATAAATCGATCCTGGGCTTGAGTTGTCGCCCTTGGTCGACCTGAGCGTGGTCTGTCCTGTACAGATTGTGTATCACGGTATCTGGACCATAGCCTGCTTATGACAGACTGAGAAACATTCATCGTCCGCGCCACAACCGCCTGTGTTGTGCCGATCTGTAGCATGCCAAGGGCACGTAACCTTTCATTTTGGGTAAGCCGACGCATATCAAAATTTGTTTTCTGGTCACTAAAACAATTAAACTGATGTTTCCACTCTGGGATTCAATGCCACAATGACTGTAACATTCAAAGTCAGAGTCGTGCAAATCTTGGGTTGGACCCCCATGATGATCCCAAGCATCACCTGCATTCCATGCGGTAGCTATTGGTGCGTTTGGGCGTCACATGTAACTGGAAATGTTTCTTCTGTTCGGTTCTATAGTGACTTTTTTCGTAGTCATTTGCATATTTTAGTATTATGCCCCCAAAATCAAATATCCCCTACTTTTTTTGAATAGTATATTATTAGTCGCGTGTTTGAGTCCTCGATTTATAGGTTCATACTTATCTGGTCATACACACTATCATTAAGTGTCGGGCCCCATAATCGAGGACAGTTAATGTAAGTGATTGGTACATGGTGTTTCTTATAGTCAGTAACAAATACATATCGGTTTATGTTACATTATGAAGACCATAATCAGGTGTCTTTAATTACATGCTTAAAACAAAAGGTCCTCGATAAGGAGGGCCGACATCTAATGCAAGTGTGTGTCCTCAATAGACGGTGTTGATAAACCCAGGGGTTAGTAGAGTATTGTGTGTCAGGACCAAGGTAAACGTCGATGGTTCAAGCCAAGATGATAGCCTATCAAAATGGTCACGGGGTGAAGGTCGTAAGTCACATAGGATCAAGATTATCTTGTCCCAAACATCGACCAATGAAATTGATTAGCTCTGCTTAGCTTCAGCTCGAAATGTTAACCATTGAACTCATTCAAGACATTCATCTAATGACCATCAAGTTTAAACATTCTACCTCAATTAAGAGCAGAATTGTTATGTTCCAAAGTCCCGACTAATCAAATTGCTTATCGCTCCTTAGCCTAAGCAGAAAATTCTCACCATCGAAATTAATCAAGGTAATGATATAATGAATCTATACACCAAGTTTCATAACTCTCACTTAATTGGAACTAAAGTTATCTCGTGTCCCAAAGCATCAACCAATCAAATTGGTTATCTCTGTTTCATCGCTCTCACTTCATTATAACCAAAGTTATCGTACAGCAAAGCATCAACCAATCAGATTGCTTATCTCTGCTTACCGTAAGCAGACAATGTTCATCATTGAACTCAATGACGGCATTCGCTTAATAAACGCCTCCACCAAGTTTGAACATTGAACCTTAATTAGAAGGAGGGTTATTGTGTTCCAAATTCTCGACCAATCAAATTGATTATCGCTCTGCTTACCCTCGGCAGAAAATGTTCATTATCAAACTTAGTCAAGGTATTGATGTAATAAAGCTATACACCAAGTGTCCTCACTCTCACTAAATTAGAACTAAAGTTATCGTGTCCCAAAGTATCACCAATCTCTGCTTACCGTAAGCAGAAAATGCTCCATCAATACATTGACCTAATAAACAACTACACCAAGTTTGAATATTAAATATACACAAAATGACTGACAACAGGTAGCTGACAGGTGTTTGGGACTCTGATGTTTATCTCATAGTTTTAACTTAATAATAGTGAAAAGCTTCTAAATACTATATACAAGTGCGCGGTATGAACTTTAGATTAGGATAAAACGAGATCGACTTAGTTGTATTGGCTATTTGAGATGTTATTGCAATTCTATTTGAAAATTGAGCTGTAGAGAGAAAGAGAGGGTGAGATAAAACCAATTGTCTATTTATAGCCCATGCTGTGATCTTTCACTGACCTACTTACAGCTAAGTGTTGTGGGTATTGCTTTATACAGTTATGCATTGTACATCTCTTTAATAACTTTACGGTAATATGTTAAGCTGCACGTGCGACGCTGCACTGTGGGACAGCTATGGCGGAATAGTAGGGAAGACTGCATTCGTTGTCTGTCGCCGTTTGTCGGCCTTTATCTTATATATCATGTGTGTCATTAAATGTTGTTAACTGGTAATCTGTTTGTCAGATGTTTGTTATTATTATAATATACTTTCTCATTTGATGACGATGTTGTTTGTTCGGCCAAAACCCTACAATTGGTGGCAGAGGTGGGATAGTAGGGACGACAGCGTTCGTCGTCTGTCGCCGTTTGTCGGCCTTTATCTTATATATCATGTGTGTCATGAACTGCTTGTCAGATGTTTGTTATTATTATAATATACTTTCTCATTTGATGACGAAGTTTTTGACATTGTTTGTTCGGCCAAAACCCTACAGTGTACAAGCTGTTAATTGACACTCTCTACCTGTGTTTACCTGTATCGGCCTTATATCGAGGGAAGGTTTGCAAGATGAGGAGCAAACAACCTCCTAAATGAGTACACGTATCTAATTCATCTGGGGATGAAATATGCGATGCTGATCAGGCCCAAATAAATTTTAGTTTAAATTTAATTCAAGAACAATTGAAATGTATGGTCACCATAGACTCTCTTGACGAGACATTGAAGTCTTTTTTCGAAAAGGTTAGAACCGAAATACGCAATGACATTAAAGCGGAGATGTCTCAGGAATTAGAACAAATAAAATCAACGCTTAATGAAGAAAAAACAAAAGTTGAAACTCTAATTGTTGAGAGAGATAATTTAAAGTCTGAAATACTGCAGGTCGTTTCAAAACAGGAACAATTAGAATATGATGTCAAAGAGTCAATCAAACTTGGAAACAGAAACGAACAGTACTCTCGTCAAAAATATTAAGATATTACGTCTCAAGGAAAATGAGGGAGGCGATTTAAAACAAGAAATTAAACTATTAGCGCATGAATTAGCCGACATTCAATTGGAGGATACACAAATTGTTGACATACATAGATTGTCATCTAAATTTCGAGATCGCCCACGGCCAATTATCTTAAAACTCCTACAGTCCGATGCTAAAATTGGCTTGATGAGGAAACGTCAGAGTTTAAAGGAGAAGGGGGTACTACTGTTTGAGGATGTAACGATACGTAATGTTCAACTTTTAAATAGGCTAAAGAAGAACAGGGATATTGACAGCGCGTGGCTATATAACGGTTCTGTACACGCTAAACCAAATGTGTTAGACCATTGAGATTAGATCTTTTTTGACAATATATACGAAAAGATTAGAGACAAAGACAGTAGTATAATGGTATAACTATTATGGCGGGCGCTTACCTTTAATTTCATTTGATCCGTAGTCATTAAGCGAATTTTGTGTTCTTAGATCAATGGAGTATTCGTTTTATTTTATCAAAACAAATAGGCTATTGAAACTATGACAAATCTCAAATGATTTGGAGACAATCCAGCTTTTTTTTCCTTTATTGAAATATTATTTCGATAAGGACATCGAGGTACTGGTTGCCTATGATATACATTTCAATACTACTAATAATATTTTTATAAAACAGTTGTACTTCAGGGACTTTCTTAAGTATAATTGTTCTCACTTTCTGATTAAATTGAGAAGCTAATAACTTAGAATATCCTAGATGTCTAAAAACTATATACAATGAAGATCATAGATCTTTCTTCTCATGAGCACACTTACGTACTGCTGACGACTGTTATTGTAGCCCGTGTTAAAGAAACATCAGAGTCCATAACTGTAAACTCTTACAGCAAGATCAGTAAGTTGTTTATCATGACAGGCACCATTTTTCTTATGTTTTTGTCTGTTTGTGTTAAAGTTATTGACTGGTATAATATTTGTCTTATGTATATTGAAAGTAAGATTGTATATGTATTAACAATGTTCACCAATGACACCCAATTTAACTGTTTAGATAGATACAAATATAATTTGTTTAATGTATACATCTTCTTAACGGATTAAGAGGAATCAGGGACAAAGTTAAAAGAAGTAAATTCTTCGGTTGGTTGAAGGATAAACGATTTGATATAATTTTGGTTCAGGAAACCCACAGTGTTTCGGGGGATCAAAGGAAATGGCAAGATGAATGGGACGGTAATATAAATTTTTCTCATGATAAGAGTAATTCAGCAGGACTGCTATTCACTACAATAAAAACTGTGACATTATAGAACA
Organism: Patella vulgata; assembly: GCF_932274485.2. Lineage (NCBI taxonomy): Eukaryota > Metazoa > Mollusca > Gastropoda > Patellidae > Patella > Patella vulgata. Next base: position 35,063,064 of record NC_065882.2, read on the forward strand.
TATAGGGGATATTACAAGATACTTCAAATAGATATTGAGCACATACCTTATACAATTATTAATACTTACAGTCATATAAATGACAAAGACCAAGAAAATTATTATGAACACTTACAAGTCGAAATAAACAGGCATATTGCAAATAGGATTACACAGGTGCTGTTGGGAGGGGACTTTAACAACATCATTGATAAAGAGCTAGATGGCTTGGGTGGAAATTATCAAATTAAAAAGAAAGGTCAAAAGCAGATGTTCCATATTTTAGATCATTTTGATTTAGTAGATACATTTCGGGCCTTTAACTCAAACCTAAAACAGTTCACTTGGAGGCAGAAGTCCCCAGATATCCATAGCAGAATAGATTTCTGGTTTGCTTCTGAATCTTCAATAAATAAATAATATAACTGAATCATCAATTGTACCTTGTATACTTAGTGACCATTCTGCAATACAGATAACCATAAAACATTAAAACCATAAACGAGACCCGAACCTATGGCAATTTAATGCATCATTAATATCAGACAACACTTACAGGAGGTTAATCATAAATTCCTTAATAGAATGGAAGGCTGAAAACCATAACCCTTCAGAAAAACGGGAATTGTGGGATTTTATAAAATACAAGATTAAAACTTCTACCATAAGCTATTGTAAAAAAAAAAAAAAGTTAAAAATGCTTTAAAAAATTGTTTATTAAAAGAATATGAAGATTATGAAAACCAAATAACAAAAGAACAAATTAATGAAAATTTATTAAATCAATATGAAGAAATAGAACTTAAGTTACATTCCATATATATGTCGGGTGATCAGAAGTGATTTCTCGCTTACTACGCAGTAATATAATACTCAGCCGTAGAGTCTATGATACTATAAATAGCCATCGCACGTGCATTTCTCTACACATCTATCAACTATTACAGCCGTAAAAAATCTATTGTTGACGATTCTGAATAGCATTAATATTTAGCTTATTGGTTATTACAGCAGCTTTAGAAATTACGTTCGTTTTATTTGTTAAATTGCTTTATCATTAACTGTACCGTTAGGAGTTGCATCTTTTGGTTTAGTACAAATAATATCTCTGAAATACTTGAGTTGGACAAAAACATGATACTAGCAGTAGTTTCATTTTACTTTTACAAGGTTCTTAAAACAATTGTTGAGTTGCCCAACGTGCGTGTTTCTAAATTCAATTTCTTGTTCCAGCTTTTTGCTATGTTTCGTAAAAAAGTTCCAACCTCGTGGGTTTTCTCCGGGTCCTCCGGTTTCGCCCCACGCGCAATCGAATTATTGAAATAAAATTGAACCATGTGCTAGTCCCGAAATGACCTAGTTTGTGTTGAGTGGACGTTAAACCCCATCTCTCTCTCTCTCGTAAAAAAGTAGTCTTGATTATCACGGCCTGTCAATCAAACGTAGAATGGTCGGTATACTGGTTAAGCCAGATTACTTTCAAAACAAGGGCACGTAACCTATTTTTTATTCGCACAAACTGATTTAAGGCTTGGTGTATATATAAATATTGTGGTGTAATTGTCGAGATATTTGGGGATATTTATTTATGGTGGGGCACCCTAATATGAGCATGAAGCGAAGGGTGCTATGAAGATATCATTGGAAGGCGAAAAACATTCTCAATTTTTCCTAAATTTGGAGAGACAAAAAAAAAATGAATTAGGCTACAGTTAATAGGTTACAATCACTCAGAGCTGGAGCTTTTATCACCGATCCTGGTATTATAATAACCAAAATTGAAGAATATTATAAGCCAATAATTCGACTATTAAAACATAATTTACAAACATAAAAAAACATGTACAATTGGACGATTACGAAGCTGATTGCCTTGAACACAAATTGGATGACAGAGAATGTAAACAGGCGGTTGATTTATTTAAAAAGGACTCCTCGCCAGGTAACGATGGGTTGACTGCAGAATTCTATTCCTGTTTCTGGCCCGAATAAAATCTTTTGTTCTAGACGCGCTTAATGAAGGCTTTGAGCAGGAGTGTCTTTCCGTCAGTCAACGTCAATCAGTTATAAAACTTATACCAAAAGCGAGCAAAAATAAGTTTGACGTTGAGATTGTAAGTAAAGCTCTCTGTAACCGTTTGAAACCCTTCCAACTTATCCATCCCAATCAAACAGCATTTATCCCAGGAAGACATATATACTCTTAAAAAAAGTAGGGGATATTGAAATGCAAATACCTATGCAGGTTGCTATATGATAAATAGTCATGGACATTTGACATGCTTTGAGAGTATGTTTATAGATGAAGAACTTATCGCCCCAACAGAACCACTGAGTTCCACATGCGAAACGCAATAGCGCCATATAAGTGGGAGGGGTTCGTTGTCAAGGGTTGATGAAAACTGCCGCGTGCTGGTTTATCTATCCATGTTAGCTTTCCTATCGGTTCTTGCATTAGATTTACTGTTTAGCGTATCTTTGCCTTAGTGTGTTAAGTTTAATTTGATCGGGAAACGTGTTCGTCGACGTCAACGTCAACCGACAACACTGCAAAAATTGGCCGTGGCACTGCAAGAGGAGTGAGTCAGATTACCCCAAATCGTGATTGGACGGTTGATTAGGAGCATGCCACGACGAATTGCTGAATGTCTGAGAATTGGTGGAGCAATTACTCATTTTTAAGACAAAAATCAAAAACGTCCATTTTCATTTTTGACGGTGTATCTCTTTTTGAGTGAAATGGATCCGCCCATATGAACTGTTTATGTTCATGTGTAGGCAATTGGCCTGTTATTAACATACACTTTTTTTGAAGAGTATATTTGAAAATGTGAGGATTATTGATGATTGTTTTACTTTAGCTCAATAAAAACGTATAACTGGATTCCTTTTAGCACTAGATTTCACAAAAGCCTTTGACTCAGTGTCGTTAACAATGGTTATACGATAAAGTACTTCAACATTGAAAGTGGTGTCTGACAAGGAGATACTATGTCAACAACCTATTCAATTTCGTCATCGAGACTCTATGTACAAATATCAGAGATGAACAAAATATCTCTGGAATTGAATTAGGCCAATCTAGTCTCAAACTAACTGCCTTCGCAGACGACGTCACAATATGCCTATTAAAAGACTTTAAGTCTGCTAGACACCTCACAGAAGTCCTGGAACAATTTAAATTAATCTCTGTTAACTTAGCCAAAAAAGAAGCTTATAATTTGAATTCTAACATAAAATTAATTCAACATTAAACACTACAACTACCAAAATTTTAGGTATTTTTTTTCTTCAGACAAAGATTATCAAAATAGTCTTAATTTTGACAAAATATTAGACAAAATAAGTACAACATTAAGGAAATGGAAACTAAGACACCTTACATTAAGTGGGAAAATCTTAATGATAAAAATATTTGGCTTGTCAAAAATATCCTATCAACTGCAATGTTTATATACCCCAGAATCTATAATTGATAGATTAAGTAAAATTTTCTATGACTACCTCTGGGAGGGAAAAGATAAAATAAAAAGGATGATACTGTGTAAAGATTACAGCTTAGGTGGTCTAAACATGGTCAATATTCATGAACATATCATGTGTAAATCTTTATTTTGGATAAAGAAAATTCGAAACAGAAACAATCAACCTTGGGTAAATTTAATGACCCAGAGTGTACATCCTTATAAACCTTATAATCTTGATGTCTGCAAATTACGATCCACAGCAGATTAAAATCTCATCATACAATTATTTGCAAATTGGCATAACATTTATAACGCGAATTTAGACAAATTAGAAATAACCGAACAGATATTATATATGAACAAAAATCAGAATATTACAAAATATAAAACGATGGAATTATTTCATAAAAACATATACTTTGTTTCTGATACATTTAAACCTTTACCCAACCTTTTACATCCAATCAACTATTTATATTTCAGTCTTATAAGAAATTAACAAATAGATTGTGCCAAGACCAATCTTTGAATTTATCAAAAGACAATTTCATAAAATTGTACGACGACTATAACTGAATAACCGACCTCAAAACTATACATGTACTAAATGATAATATTATGACAAATTCAATGTCATATTATGGCATAAATTATTGAAACGATCGACCATTGGTTTATACACTGGTCAATACTCCCAGAATTTATGGGTTTCACTGAACGAAATATTGCAAAAAAACCGATATCGATTGTAACTGACTTCTCCTGTCATCCATTTTGGATACTATTATGTGCACGAAGACATCGGAGATTTCAGAAACCAGTCTGAGCTTTCCTTTGTGAACCATGCAATAAAATTAACCAAATATTATATGTATAAGACAAAGATTGCATCTAATCAACCAACTAAAGAAGGGTACGTCGCTTTTCTATATTCAAACGCAAAGATAGACTCACAAGTAGTTAAGGACAAATTAGAAAAGTGGAAATTCCTTTTGAGTCACTAATCCCCCTCGAACTGTTGAGATTGTAAAGTTTACAAACATCATGAACTGATTGTAATATTGAATGTGTCTATAATCGTGTTTTTATGTACTTGTATGTTAATGTATATAACTGTATTATATTACGAATTATAGTCCAAAAAAAAAATTAAACATTCTAGCTCAATTAGAAGGAGAGTTATTGTGTCCCAAAAAGTGTGCCGGACAGACAAACGGACGGAAGGACAAACAGACAGACGGACGAACCCATTTTAATACTCCCCTGCTTTCTTCGAAAGGCGGGGGACTATAATAACAAAAGTCAAACATATAGATGTTATACATATTTGAAATCGGCGAAATATACTACAGATTTTGATAATACAATTGAATATACTCTTCAAAAAAAGTAGGGGATATTGAAATGCAAATACCTATGCAGGTTGTGATATGATAAATAGTCATGGACACTTGACATGCTTTGAGTGTATGTTCAGAGATGAAGAACTTATCGCCCCAACAGAACCACTGAGCTGCACGTGCGACACGCAATAGCACGATACACGTGGGAGGGGACCTCAAGCTAAAAACGCAATTTTTCGTACAGTCAGGGGCCATAATTCAGGAAGTTACTATCCGATATGCGCAAATAACGAAAGGTATCGAGATCTTTGGGTTATAATCTTACATTTCAAGTTTCATCAAAATCAGAAGAATATTGTGACGGGCTATACTACCGGAAAACACGTGGAAAACTACTGGAAAACACCATGTTATACTGAATACCGGAAAACACCGGAAAAACACTAAATGCCGGAAAACACACTAAATACCGGAAAAGACCCTTTTAGTATTGTCGAATTGGGACCTCTAGAGGGTCCACAACATTGATATGCTATATATTTTACACTATTTGAGTACAAAGGACGGTCATTTTGTCTGTCAGTTTTGGTCCGATTTTTTATGAAATTCGAACTCAGCCACCCTTAGGGTGTAACGGTGATATACTCAAACGTTTTTGTAAATCGGATAAAAATTATGACCGCTAAAGGTTCCACAAGCTACAAAAGCGATTATTCGTTCCACAAGCTACAAAAGCGATTATTCGTACAATCAGGGGCCTATCAACATTTTACTGGTTGTCTAATCTGATCTGCGCTTAGTGCTAGCTTTGTATTTGGATTCCTTCTTACTGACGAGGGGGACCACGTGGCTAAGTGGGTAAGACGCTGGCTCGCTAGCCTGGAGGTCGGGTGTTTGATCCCTGCATTGGCCGAGAAAGTTCATCTAGATTTTCCAGCGTGGTTCCCCTTGTCAGTGATGAGGACAGCTGTCTAGTCCTTCGGATGAGACGAAAAACCGAGGTCCCGTGTATATATTGGAATGCACGTAAAAGGTCCCTTGGCAGTTGGAATTCGATATAAGAGTAGGCGATAGTGCCGCTGCCCGGGCAAAATTCCCCTCATAGCACACTGTATGGCGTATGCCCGTCTTCATTAGCCCAGCATGGGAGCAGAACAGTAGGAACATTTGTTCCGGTTAGATGAATTTGGAGAAATGTTTTTGGAGAAATGTTATTGAAGAAATGTTTTTGGAGAAATGTTTTGCAATATTTTAATTTGGAGAACACTCGGAAGGACTTCAAGGGGAATGTACAGGTGTGTTAACTGTATAGGTACATGTCCTACATGTATCTGTTTGTGGTGTGATTGTCACAGATTTGCCGCACAATATTGCCTGGCTTCTGCAGAATATAGCCAAATGTCTTTGGCACTTAGTGCACGGTTTTCTCGCCGTAATGTAGGGGTGCGTCTGCCTTCGTTCATAAAGCATATAATTAGACTTAGTGGCGTGCAAAGTTTCTTTCTTAACCCTTGTGTGGACACGTCCCACCAAATTCGATCAAAGTACAGCATCATATACAGACTTAATAATAATCACGCAGATTAAAAAAAAAATATTTGCGGTATTAATATGGAAGACCAAACAGCGCTTTAATCAGCGTTCTTAATTCTTAGTGTTTTTTTATTCATAGTCCTTAATTCTTATTTCTTCATTTGTTGTCGTATTTCGACATTTGTACATTAAAATTAACATTTGTATCTTAAAATCAATATTTGTTTTACAAATCAGACATTTGTCATATCAAATTTGTAAAATGTATTTTTGTTTAATTTAATTTTATTTTAATATAAAGATAAAATTTATTTTAGTAAATCAAAAAAAAAAAAATCCACATTTACATTTCATCATAGACATAAAACGAAAAACAAATCTCGAACAACACATTTCTAAATACAAATCTCCAAATTAAAATCTTGCAAAACATTTCTCCAAAAACATTTCTTCAATAACATTTCTCCAAAAACATTTCTCGAAATTCATCTAACCGGAACAAATGTTCCTACTGTTCTGCTCCCATGCTGGGCTAATGAAGACGGGCATACGCCATACAGTGTGCTATGAGGGGAATTTTGCCCGGGCAGCGGCACTATCGCCTACTCTTATATCGAATTCCAACTGCCAAGGGACCTTTTACGTGCATTCCAATATATACACGGGACCTCGGTTTTTTCGTATCATTCGAAGGACTAGACAGCTGTCCTTGTCAGGCCCCCCGTTCTGCATCACTGACAAGGGGGAACCACGCCGGAAAATCTAGATGAACTTTCTCGGCCAATGCAGGGATCAAACACCCGACCTCCAGGCTAGCGAGCCAGCGTCTTACCCACTTAGCCACGTGATCCCCCTCGTCAGTAAGAAGGATTCCAAATACAAAGCTAGCACTAAGCGCAGATCAGATTAGACAACCAGTAAAATGTTGATAGGCCCCTGATTGTACGAATAATCGCTTTTTTAGCTTGTGGAACCTTTAGCGGTCATAATTTTTATCCGATTTACAAAAACGTTTGAGTATATCACCGTTACACCCTAAGGGTGGCTGAGTTCGAATTTCATAAAAAAAATCGGACCAAAACAGACAGACAAAATGGCCGTCCTTTGTACTCAAATAGTGTAAAATATATAGCATATGAATGTTGTGGACCCTCTAGAGATCCCAATTCGACAATACTATATACCGGAAAACACCGGATAACACCAGAAAACTAAAAGGGTCTTTTCCGGTATTTAGTGTGTTTTCCGGCATTTAGTGTTTTTCCGGTGTTTTCCGGTATTCAGTATAACATGATGTTTTCCGGTAGTTTTCCACGTGTTTTCCTGTAGTATAGCCCGTCACAATATTCTTCTGATTTTGATGAAACTTGAAATGTAAGTTTATAACCCAAAGATCTCGATACCTTTCGTTATTCGCGCATATCGGAAAGTAACTTCCTGAATTATGGCCCCTGACTGTACGAAAAATTGCGCTTTTAGCTTGAGGTCCCCTCCCACGTGTATCGTGCTATTGCGTGTCGCACGTGCAGCTTAGTGGTTCTGTTGGGGCGATAAGTTCTTCATCTCTGAACATACTCTCAAAGCATGTCAAGTGTCCATGACTATTTATCATATCACAACCTGCATAGGTATTTGCATTTCAATATCCCCTACTTTTTTTGAAGAGTATATTTAATTGTATTATCAAAATCTGTAGTATACTGTTCAAAAAAAGTAGGGGATATTTGATTTTTAAGTGTTATTAAAGTCACCTAATGAAACTGACGAAGAAACAAATGACAAAATGAAATGAAGTTCACATTCATCGATTTATTCCAAATGATCGTTAGACTAAGTAAGGTACAGACTGACCATTATAAGGGTAAAATGATACCTGGTGTCAAACAGCAAAGTTACCACAGCATCACAACCAAGTCAGTAAAGGGTAAATCCTCCTCTGTTTGCCAAACAAGCATTGATCCGACGTGGCATACTCATAATGAGACGTCTAAGGTCATTTTGGTCCAGATTGTCCCATTCCTGTTGCAACGCAGCAGCAAGTTCTTGGACATTGGCAGGACGTTGTTGACGTTGACGTAACCTCTGTCCAAGCATGTCCCAGACATGCTCGATGGGGGAGAGGTCGGGACTCAGTGCTGGCCAAGGTAATGTGGTGATGTTCTGTTGTTGGAGGTAACCTGTAACGATCCTGGCCCTGTGACATCTTGCGTTGTCATCCTGGAAGATGAAACGGCGGCCATGACGTCGTGCGAACGGCACAACATGGACTGCCAAGATGTTGTCCCGGTAGTACTGGCCCGTAACACGCCCTGCAACAACATGTAAAGCCGTTCTTCCAGCAACAGTGATGCCTCCCCACACCATAACAGAACCACCCCCAAATCGATCATGTCTGATGACGTTAACGTCTTGGAAGCGCTCGTTTCGACGACGCCACACCCTCCTACCACCCCCAAATCGATCATGTCTGATGACGTTAACGTCTTGGAAGCGCTCGTTTCGACGACGCCACACCCTCCTACGTCTGTCCAAAAAATCAACAGTGAACCTTGACTCATCTGAAAACATCACATTGCTCCAGCGTCGATTATCCCAGTGTTGACGATCCCTACACCAACGACGTCTTGCCTGAATGTGATGATCTCTCAAACAAGGGATCACGCGAGGACGTCGGGCGCGAAGGTGACCCCTATGCAGTGGATTCCGAATCGTCTGGCCACTCACTCTCACACCAGTGTCTGTTTGAAGACGAGCGCTGATCTGATTTGCTGTGATGACACGATTTCTCAAGGCCAAGGTACGGATAAATCGATCCTGGGCTTGAGTTGTCGCCCTTGGTCGACCTGAGCGTGGTCTGTCCTGTACAGATTGTGTATCACGGTATCTGGACCATAGCCTGCTTATGACAGACTGAGAAACATTCATCGTCCGCGCCACAACCGCCTGTGTTGTGCCGATCTGTAGCATGCCAAGGGCACGTAACCTTTCATTTTGGGTAAGCCGACGCATATCAAAATTTGTTTTCTGGTCACTAAAACAATTAAACTGATGTTTCCACCCTGGAATTCAATGCCACAATGACTGTAACATTCAAAGTCAGAGTCGTGCAAATCTTGGGTTGGACCCCCATGATGATCCCAAGCATCACCTGCATTCCATGCGGTAGCTATTGGTGCGTTTGGGCGTCACATGTAACTGAAAATGTTTCTTCTGTTAGGTTCTATAGTGACTTTTTTCGTAGTCATTTGCATATTTTAGTATTATGCCCCCAAAATCAAATATCCCCTACTTTTTTTTAATAGTATATATTTCGCCGATTTCAAATATGTATAACATCTATATGTTTGACTTTTGTTATTATTGTCCCCCGCCTTTCGAAGAAAGCAAGGAAGTATTAAAATGGGTTAGTCCGTCTGTCTGTTTGTCCGTCCGTCCGTTTGTCTGTCCGTCACCCTTTTTGGGACACAATAACTCTCCTTCTAATTGAGCTAGAATGTTCAATTTTTTTTTTGGCTATAACTCGTAATATAATACAGTTATATACATTAACATACAAGTACATAAAAACACGATTATAGACACATTCAATATTACAATCAGTTCATGATGTTTGTAAACTTTACAATCTCAACAGTTCGAGGGGGATTAGTAACTCAAAAGGAATTTCCACTTTTCTAATTTGTCCTTAACTACTTGTGAGTCTATCTTTGCGTTTGAATATAGAAAAGCGACGTACTCTTCTTTAGTTGGTTGATTAGATGCAATCTTTGTCTTATACATAAAATATTTGGTTAATTTTATTGCATGGTTCACAAAGGAAAGCTCAGACTGGTTTCTGAAATTTCCGATGTCTTCCTGCACATTATAGTATCCAAAATGGATGACAGGAGAAATCAGGTTACAATCGATATCGGTTTTTTTGCAATATTTCGTTCAGTGAAACCCATAAATTCTGGGAGTATTGACCAGTGTAAAAACCAATGGTCGATCGTTTCAATAATTGATTGACAAAAGTCACATAAGGTTTTGGAGACCTTTCCTATTTTAAAAAGTTTAAAGTTGGTGTAGATTATTTTGTGAACATATTTGAATTGAAATATTCTAGGGTTTTTTTATGTTTGTACGTGTGTTATTGATTAAATTAAATATTGACTTCATTTCAGATTCGTTGATTGTTTTACCAAGTTCCTCTTCCCATTTAGTAATTGCTCTTGGAATAATTGTATCGAAGTGAATTCTTGTTTTGTAAATTATTTTTGGTGTTACGTTCTGTGTTTTTATGCCATAATATGACATTAAATTTGTCATAATATTATCATTTAGTACATGTATAGTTTTGAGGTCGGTTATTCAGTTATAGTCGTCGTACAATTTTATGAAATTGTCTTTTGATAAATTCAAAGATTGGTCTTGGCACAATCTATTTGTTAATTTCTTATAAGACTGAAATATAAATAGTTGATTGGATGTATAAGGTTGGGTAAAGGTTTAAATGTATCAGAAACAAAGTATATGTTTTTATGAAATAATTCCATCGTTTTATATTTTATAATATTCTGATTTTTGTTCATATATAATATCTGTTCGGTTATTTCTAATTTGTCTAAATTCGCGTTATAAATGTTATGCCAATTTGCAAATAATTGTTTGTAGAAGCATGATGAGATTTTAATCTGCTGTGGATCGTAATTTGCAGACATCAAGATTATAAGGTTTAAAAGGATGTACACTCTGGGTCATTAAATTTACCCATTGTTGATTGTTTCTGTTTCGAATTTTCTTTATCCAAAATAAAGATTTACACATGATATGTTCATGAATATTAACCATGTTTAGACCACCTGATCTGTAATCTTTACACAGTATCATCCTTTTTATTTTATCTTTTCCCTCCCAGAGGTAGTCATAGAAAATTTTACTTAATCTATCAATTATAGATTCTGGGGTATATAAACATTGCAGTTGATAGGATATTTTTGACAAGCCAAATGTTTTTATCATTAAGATTTTCCCACTTAATGTAAGGTGTCTTTGTCTCCATTTCCTTAATGTTGTGCTTATTTTGTCTAATATTTTGTCAAAATTAAGACTATTTTGATAATCTTTGTCTGAAGAAAAAAAATACCTAAAATTTTGGTAGTTGTAGTGTTTAATGTTGAATTAATTTTATGTTAGAATTCAAATTATAAGCTTCTGTTTTAGCTAAGTTAACAGAGATTAATTTAAATTGTTCCAGGACTTCTGTGAGGTGTCTAGCAGACTTAAAGTCTTTTAATAGGCATATTGTGACGTCGTCTGCGAAGGCAGTTTGTTTGAGACTAGATTGGCCTAATATCGGATTGAAACTTCATAAATTATGGACCCTGATTGTACGAAAAGTCACTTTTTTTTAGCGTGTGGACACTCTAGAGGTCACAATTATCATCTGGTTTCTTTCGATATTCGCGCTTATCGGATCTTAACTTTCTGAATTACGATCCTTGATTGTACGAAAAATCTCGTTTTTAGCTTGTGGTCTCTCTAGAGGTCACAATTTGTATCTGATTTAAAAAAAAACGTTTGAATATATCACCGTTACGCACTAATGATGATTGAGTTCGAATTTTCTGAAAATCTGACCGAAACTGCCAGACAAAATGGTCGCTCCTCGTAAGCAAACTTTGAGAGAGAGAGAGAGAGAGAGAGAGAGAGAGAGTCAAGTCGACACAAACTAGGTCATTAGTGTTTTGGAAACGAGGCTAATTGAGATGACGTCACGCGCTGGGTGGAAATTCTTAGGTGAAAATTATATAAATCAAATTATATTAAAATTGACTTGGGTGAAAATTATAAAAAACAAATTATATTAAAATTGACTTGGGTGAAAATTATAAAAAAACAAATTATATTAAAATTGACTTGGGTGAAAATTACAAAAAAACAAATTATATTAAAATTGACTTGGGTGAAAATTATAAAAAACAAATTATATTAAAATTGACTTGGGTGAAAATTACAAAAAACAAATTATATTAAAATTGACTTGGGTGAAAATTAAAATTGTCTTGGGTGAAAATTATAAAAAACAAATTATATTAAAATTGACTTGGGTGAAAATTATAAAAAAACAAATTATATTAAATTTGACTTGGGTGAATATTAAAAAAAACAAATTATTTTATTTTTCATGTCCCTTATCAGCCACCGTAAAAACTGTATTTTTAGCCTTCAAAACATATATTTTATTTAAATGAGTCGTATTTGTTATTTGTTTAAAATTATGATATTTGATTCCAATCAACAAATAGAATGAAACAACACGATCACACAGATACCACAAAATGATTTTTAACTTGTACGTTTGCAGAGAAATAAACGATTTTCTTCAAGTCACTTTGCATGGTTTTTGGTCTATAAAAGTGGCAATTATTATTCGATTTTCATAAAATTTTCACAGTGTGATGTCTTATGCCATTTATGATTTCATAGAACTAATTTAACATTTTCATTATCACCGGAAGTGCTGTCATTTTGGCAAAAACTGCTTTTTTAGACTTCAAAACAATCATTTTATTTTTAAGTTAGTTATATTTATCATTCGTTTAACATTATGATATTTGACTCCAATGAACATATAGATTGAATCAATACGATCATATAGATGCCCCAAAATTGCTTCTAGCATCTTCCCTTGTCGAGAAATATTCAATTTTGTCAGGATCATTTTTTAAGATTTTTTTCGCATTTTAATTTCCCATTAGAAAGTCATCTAACTTAGCAGTAAGTTAGTAACAAATTTTGTCAGGATCACTGTTTTGACAGATGGAACACATGGTAACAATTGTATAAATGGAATTGATATTGCTGGGTTTGATTGATTCTGCGTCCATTTTATTACACGTCTGCAATGTTAATGTGGAAATCTGTTTCGCGGTTCCATTGGTACCGGAAGTGACATACGTTCAAGGGTAACGTGGCACCGGAAGTGACATAAGTTCGAGGGTAATGTGAAACCCGTCATTACTGCGTCGAAGTTCTAGTTATTATTATTATTATTATATTATTATTATTATTATTATTCGTATCAGTGTAAAAATATGTTGTATGTTATCTTTTTACAGTAGTATTATAATCCTTTTTTTCCCATTTGGCAATAGCTATACGTTTTGTGTAGTTATTTTGTAAAGGCGTTTTATAAATATCTCTTGAGGCCGATGTCGGATATATATCGAAAAAAATAAAATATTATCAGTAATTAATGTATTCATAATGTAGGATTTAATTGTAATTTTTAAACTATGATTATTCCAGATCAATTGATTTTTGAAGGGAATCAGTTCTTCAATATAACATGTGTATGTTGTACTAATTCTGAAATAAGTTTGTGTAGAAAGGCGTCGAGACAATGTTCCTAACATTAAAATTAGATTGGTATTAAATGTCCATTCCGATTTTGTGGAATATAATCATTTTCCATGCTTGTTATTGTTATGAGTGTAATTTCTTCTTTATCCAAAAGACAATTCGACTCTTCAACATTTCATTGAAACGTACGATATTTAGACCCCCCCCCCCCCCCACACACACACACACACAATTTAAAGTTTCGAGAAATGAGACCATCAACGTGATATATTATGGTCTCGTGTATTAAAACTGTCTAAGAGACCACCAACGTACGCCTTCAAACTATTAAAGAAAAGTTATTTATAAATCAAAAGATATCGACCTATTAGTGACCCTGAACACACTCAGTATAGGACATGGTCTCATGCATTAAAATTTCTATAGAGATCACCAAGGTATGCATTTAAACTGTTTTAAAAAAAGGGTGTAAAATCAAAAGTTATTAACCAATTCGTCTGAAATTTGATATGAGCTCATAATTAGTGACCCCGAACACGGGGAAGTACTAGGTGTACGAAAGTGGTGCATTAGCGATTAAATATATGGTCTCATATATTAAAACTGTTCAAGAGACACTACGGTGATATATTATGTAAAATCAAAAGTGATTGACCGATTCGTCTGAAATTTGACGTGAGTTCATAATTAGTGACCCTAAACACCCTCAGCAAATTTCAAGTCTCTATGATCACGGAAAGTACTAGGTGTACGAAAGTGCATTAGCAATTAAATGTGTGGTCTCGTATATTAAAACTGTTAAAGAGACCACCAAGGTGCTATATTATTATATTTCGATCACGGGAAATACTAAGTGTACGAAGGTGCATCAGTTATTAAATGTATGGTCTCATATATTAAAACTGTTTAAGAGACCATCACGGTGCTATATTATGGTCTCATTCATCAAAAGTGTTAAAGAGACCATCGAGGTATAGGACATGGTCTCGTGCATTAAAAATAGTATAGAGACCGCCAAGGTACGCATTTAAACTGTTAAAAAAAAGTGTGTAAAATCAAAAGTTATTAACCGATTCGTCTGAAATTTTGTGTGAATTCATAGTGACCCTGAATACCTTCAGTAAATTTCAAGTCTCTACGATCACGGGAAGTACTAGGTGTACGGATGTGCATAAGCAATTAAATATATGGTCTCATATATTAAAATTGTTGAAGAAACCACCACGGTGCTGTATTATGTAAAATCAAAAGTTATTGACCGATTCGTCTGCAATTTGGTGTGAGTTCATAATTAGTGACCCGGAACACCTTCAGCAAATTTCAAGTCTCTATGATCACGGAAAGTACTAGGTGTACGAAAGTGCATTAGCAATTAAATGTGTTGTCTCGTATATTAAAACTGTTAAAGAGACCACCAAGGTGCTATATTATTATTATGGTCTCGTGTATTAAAATTGTTAAAGAGACCATCGAGGTATACGACATGGTTGCATGCATTAAAAATAGTATAGAGACCACCAAGTTACGCAAAACTGTTTAAAAAAAGTTGTGTAAAATCAAAAGTTATTGACCGATTGGTCTGAAAGGTGGGGTGAGTTCATAATTAGTGACCTTGTACACCCTCAGCAAAAATTAAAGATGGGTTCCCAGAAAAGTATTTATCGGGTGGTTATTTCCAATAAAAGTATGGCAATTTTGGTATATATGCAAAGTAGAGATATCCAATCTTGCTAGAAAAATACTGGATTCCCTGAAAAGCACTCATGAAGTGTATACAGGACAAAAATGTAAGGTTTCCCCTAATCGATAGCCCGACGATTAGGAATTTCTGCACGCGTGATATCAAAGGTCACACGCGAACATTGAGCGCTTGATGTACAAGTTGATAAACTTTATGAAGAGTTAGACGTACAACACTTTCTGAGATAAAAATGACGGAAAAAGACGCGGGTATTGGAGAATCGAGAATTTAATTAGGATTCGATATTTGTTATAAATAGTAAGCGATTAAAAACAACATCGTCTTATGTATACAATGAATTCTCCTCTGACTTCCAAGAGAGGCAAGTCACATGACATAAACATGACCTGGTTTGATCGATTTTTTATAGCAGGGCATTCCTTCGAAATTACAATGTTTGAGAAGGATTTGAAGCAAAATTATGACAAATTAATTAGTTTGAATATGTTTTTAGTCCATATATATCATTAAATCACCCAGTTTGTACGCGGGAATGTATCGTTAAGTCTCTACGATCGCGGGAAGTACTAGGTATACGAAAGTGCATTAGCAATGCATGGTCTCATATATTAAAATTGTTGAAGAGACAACCACGGTGCTATATTATTGTCTCATGTATTAAAATTGCGAAAGAGAACATCGAGGTATACGACATGGTCTCATATATTGAAATTGTTAAAGAGACCATCGAATTATGTGACATTGTCTCATACATTGAAACTGATAAAGAGACCATTACCATTGGTCGTATTATACAGTTGACCGTTTTTATGAAGAATCGGGATTATCGTACCATCGCTTTGTCATTGAGCTACCGCGGCTAGTTATATTCGTAAAGAACAGCTGCTTAACAAAATGACGAAAATTGTTATTATTATTATTATTATTATTTTTAGTCAGTGATGTAAGAAGATTGCTTGGTGTCCAGCAAGTCATATTAGTGTCTTGGTATTCGCGTCTCAATAGTAAACATCATGGCCGAATGATTAGCTGTGTCGTCTGAATCATTAAGAAGTAAAAGTTGTGTAAAATCAAATGTTTTTGACCGATTGGTCTGAAATTTGGTGTGAGATCATAGTGAACAACCTGGAACACCCTCAGCGAATTTCAAGTCTCTAGGACCGCGCGGCAAGTACTAGGTGTACCAAAGTGTATTAGCGCCGTAAAAACTTTGAATTATAACTGGGGTCCAAATGGACCCTATGATACCTGCTATATGATTCTCACAACGTGCACCCACAATGGTTAACTGTCAAGGGAACTTGGCAGTGTTCACATTCTGGTTGAGGCTCTCGCTTTAAAATGAAAATATGAGTTAAAAAAGTATGACCAATGCGAGAACGACACAAAACAACTTCATCCCTCCTGTTTGTTCTATAGGAGTTGGGCCAGTCTCCTAAGAGAGGCTTAGTGTGCCTGCAACATCCCAAGACCATTGCCAGGGGCCATATATGAAAGAGTTGGTGGGAGATTTAAAATCGGTGAAAAGTAAAATAAATTGTGATATGGGACGATCTAAATCAGACTTGACAGCAAGTCTGCTTGATCATTCCGTTGAAAATCAACATGACTGGGGAGCCAGCAAAGGACAGTCGTTGCTGATGAACTCGTGTTATAGTAGTAGACACTAAATGTCAAGCTATTTATTGTTTATTGCCTGTAAAGAGGACAAAGAATCAATAAATATAGCATATTTTGTCAAAGAAGAGCGGCAATACTATATACCGGAAAACTACCGGAAAACTATTGGAAAACACTATGTTATACTGAATACCGGAAAACACCGGAAAAACACTAAATACCGGAAAACACCCTAAATACCGGAAAACACCCTAAATAGTTTTCCGGTGTTTTTCGGTGTTTTCCGGTATATAGTACAGCCCAAGAAGAGGATTGAATGAACTCCAAAGTCTGAAATATGGCCTGGAGTTCAGCAGTAAATATGGAAGCAGCAGGTGGAAGTCTGACAGAAATGATTCCAGATGGTGTTACGGTAGCGGAAGCTACCCGATCATCATCTGTGTAAATGGGAGCATAATCACAATATTTTAGACCTAAATTCTCGAAAAATAGATTGAAACACCGAGGAACTAGTATCTTTCGTTTTGTTTTTTGTTAGATCTCGATCGATCTCCGGTGGAGATATAGTCCAGGGTGGAGTTCTAAACAATGGGGTATTCGCAATACTGTCATGACTGATGCCAGCCTCTGAAAAAAGGGGTTGGATGCGAATACCGAATGATGGAATACCGTCAGTTTTCAGGAAATCCAGATGTTCATTATATGGTCTAAATATGATGTTATATGAAATATGATGAAGCAGAGATGCAATTTTTGTAGCATACTGCAGTGCCAATTTATCACGCCTGTCGTGCAATGAGGACTCGTGCGCTTCGACGTATAAACTCTGCACTGGAGATGTACGAATGCTCCTAAACTGATTCTAAGTCCTTGGTTGTGTATAGTGTCGAGATCTTTGAGATAAGGTACGCAGACAGACCCATACACAATACACCCATAATCGAGTTTAGATCTAATCAGTACTCGATATAATCTGAGCAAGGACACAAAGGTTACATAGATAAGTTGATAACAAAGCATGACGAAACAAAAGAGAAGTACCTTCTTTGGTTCTGACATGACCACAGCCGATTGATCAGAGTGGGCTACACTGACCTCCCGTCTAGGTGAACCATGGGCCAAAGTAATGTGTTGTAGAGAAAGGGTGATTATGGTCTGGATAATTTAATGTATGTCTAATTAATAATTTAGATAACATTTCAGGCCCAAAGAAAGGCCTGCAACAGACAGATTTGCATAATGTATGTTTAATTAGAACCAAAGACATCGTGTCCTAAAGCATCAACCAATCACACTGCTTATCTCTGCAGAAAATGCTCATCTTTACCCTGAGCAGAAAATGCACGTTATCAAACTTAGTCAAGTTGCATCACTCTCACTTAATTAGAAAATGCTCATCTTTGAACTCCATCAAGGTATTCACCTGATAAACACGTACACAAGTTTGAACATTCTAGTTCAATAAAGAAGGAGAGTTATTGTGTCCCAAAAACTGTGACGGACAGATCCATTTTAATAAGCAAATATCGATTTTTCAATGCCCCAACTGCAAGGCCTCACATTTTGTTATGGGGAGTGGTGGGGGGGGGGATTCGTGAGAATAGTCAAGAAGGCATATACCTCCAGTATCAAGAATACAGTCAAGACACCGGCCATGTGTAGGTGAACACAGACTTAACGTAATATAGGCCTACATACGTGGTATTGAAACAAATGGAGGGAAGGAACTGAAAATAACTCGACATCCATTGAAAATATCATTAACGGTCTGCAATTCAACACATAGTCTGGAGGTTCATTGTGGGGGGGGGGCATCAAATGGGCACAAAACCAGGCCCAATTTTTCTACAGTATTGTTTTGCGTAGAATACGATGCCGAGTGATAATCAGTCCGGAGTCAAGATATTTGAGGTTAAAGGTCAAATGAGATCATTTACGCTGAAAGTGAATACGCAGTCATTTCTACTTAAAGCTGAACTCGGATTACGTACATATCTATAGAAATAATTAAATAAGTAAACGCCCCAAACAACCGCCATACTTGTTTTCAATTTGTAGAATAAAGACGGCGATCGCTTAGGGGTAACAAAAACAGACAGGCCACGCCCACATTCAGTATATGCCGTGTTAAGCAAAGTGTCCACATCCGGTTAGGCTAGTCAACTATCAATTACCTCCTGACTGACTGAAGTTTTTTTCACTATCACTATCGGCTTACTGAAAATATTATTGCTACACAATTATAATAAAGAGATTTATTATCTCACAAACGCTCGACCAATGAATTTTCTTATCTCTGCTTGGCCTTTAAGCTCACCATCGAACTCGGCCAAGGCATTCGCCGAATGAAGAACTACGCCAAGTTTTACCTCTGTTAAGAGGCAGAAGTACTATGCCTCTAAAGGTGTGAGGGACGGACAGACAGGACCACATTTTAATATTCATCCGAATTGCTCTATAGTGTATCAGACATGCCGTGGATGTTAAGATTGGAGATTAGCAAGCTGGATTTCGAAGCAGGAAACAGTCAAGACAAAACATGAACCATATGTCAGCTCTGTGATTGATAGATTTCAAGGCAGCGGACAAATCAACGATTACGAATATACTAATGCATTATGGTATATCTACTAATATTATAAGAATAACCCCGAAACTATACGATGATAAAACATTCCGATTGATCGATAACACAGAAATATCTTTTCCATTGACAATGAAGTTAGACAGTTGTCTAGCTATTATCACCGCTAATTTGTGATTAGGGTTATTAAAAAAATGAACTGGGGGAATCCAGTCCAGTTGAAAAGTTGGATTTTATTGATAGATTTCAAGACAGCGGACAAATCAACGATTACGAATATACTAATGCATTATGGTATATCTACTAATATTATAAGAAAAACCCCGAAACTATACAGATGATAAAACATTCCGATTGATCGATAACACAGAAATATCTTTTCCATTGACAATGAAGTTAGACAAGGTTATCTATTATCACCGCTAATTTATGATTAGGGTTATTAAAAACATGAACTGGGGGAATCCAGTCGAGTTGAAAAGTTGGATTTTATTGATAGCTTTCAAGTCAGCGGACAAATCAACGATTACGAATATACTAATGCGTTATGGTATATCTACTAATATTATAAGAATAACCCCGAAACTATACGATGATAAAACATTCCGATTGATCGATAACACAGAAATATCTTTTCCATTGACAATGAAGTTAGACAAGGTTGTCTATTATCACCGCTAATTTGTGATTAGGGTTATTAAAAAAATGAACTGGGGGAATCCAGTCGAGTTGAAAAGTTGGATTTTTTCAAACGATATTGCAGTTTTATCTAACACCAGTCAACTAATACTGTGAAGATGATGTTAAAACATCCGGTCTAGACAGAAAGGCTATAAAAAACCAAGATGCTACATGAGAATATCAGCATCAATAGGAAGGATGTAGTTTATAAAATCGGGAAAACTGACAAGACTGTGATAGTATTGCTTAAGTTCATGCCACATTCATCATATTACAGTGAGAAGAAACGACATTTATCGGAAAAACTCTAGTGATTCAACTCAAAAGTTCGAGTATTTGTAGACGACGAGTCCAAATTATGGGCATTGTACTCAGCAGGTAAGTCGTCTGACAGTTCATAACGTTTGATCTTAAGCTAAATAGAAAAAAAAATTATGCGGTAAAATAACCAAGGGCAATAACCATTAAACATAAATATCAGAAACTGTTTTAATTGATATTCATCGATGTATTTCAGCCAAGTAATGTAAATATAAAGTGGTTCAGATGATAACTGTCGTTGAAAGGCTTCGTTGTTTCACGGATCTGAACAATCGGTATTAAATGATAACCATCAGGGTTTCGGCGTTCAAACGATTTAAAGATCGAACACGGGTTATTGTTCTAGTGTAGAGAATATCTCCTTATATGTACCCCACTTATTGACAGGTTATCCCTGTCGCACGATCACCTGCTATATTTTTGGTCATGTGACCTGTTACTATGGTAAAGCGGGATTCCCCCGTGATCTTTTGGGGGAGATGGTAGCCCGGATTTTGGATGGAACAAGCCAACAGTGAGGCTGATGTCTCCGGCCGAAATCCCCAAGTAAATAGATGACACATATTAATTAATCGCACATCTATTTTTTTCAAAAGTATGGAGCAATCAAACTGATTATCAACTATACATTAAGTTTCATCACTCTCTATCAGATAGAATCAAAGTTATCTTGTACCAAAGCATCGACCAAGGAAATTGTTTATCTCTGCTTAGCTTTAGCTCGATATGTTAATCATTGAACTCAGTCAAGACAAACATATACATCAAGTTTAAACATTCTAACTCAATTAGAAACAGAGTTGTGATGTTCCAAAGTCTTGACCAATCAAAATGAGGTGAGTTATTGTGTTCCAAAGTCTCGGCCAATCAAATTGCTTATCGCTCTGCTTACCCTGAGCAGAAAATGCTCATTATCGAACTTAGTCAAGGTACTGATGTAATGAAACTATACACCAAGTTTAATCACTCTCACTTAATTAGAACTAAAGTTATCGTGTCCCAAAGCATCAACCAATCAAATTGCTTAAATAGAGACACTTTAAGGTTAAATAATGCTGATAGTCGACTTTTAGGAAATTTTGTATAGGTGTAAATAAACAAATATTTAACCCAAGCCTTAATATATAGTGGAGCAGATTTTTATGCAATCAATGCAGTAACTGTAGAATTGTTCGATGGTAACATTCAACGTTTACAGTATGACTTATATATTACTACAGCCTCCAATGAAAGGGTTAAAGTTAAAGGATACATTTGCAATCAGCATATTCCAGTTAAATTTTATGTTGTGCCTAATTTAAGGCCGAAAATTATCTTAGGTTTAGATGTTTTAATTCCTAATAATGTGACAGTTAATTTTGGACAGAAAACGGTGTCTGTTAATCCGCACAGAAAATTGACCTGTACGAAAGATATTGTTGTGCCACCGCGATCTCAAGTAATAACATTAGCACGACTTAAAGGCTTTGGGTTTGGTGTCCGGTTCACCTAATTTACATTGCACAGGACATTTGCCTGCCAAATTATTGTGTGAAGTGAAAAATAAAACTGTTTACCAGGGTATTACTCACTTTAATGACAGCTCTATTACCATTTTGAAAGGAACAGTTATTGGTAAATTTGTGGGACTTTCTAACAAAGATTGTGTAGTGCAATTTGGTAATCAGAAAAATGATTTTCAATTACCACGCGAAAGTAACAATACAAATATTCCAAATGATATGTCTAAACATCAACAAAGTGCCATTAATGAAATGATTGATGAATATTCTGATATTTTTGTTGGTTCTGACAATAAACTTGGACACTGTGATATTCTAGAGCATACAATACATGTATCACCTGGCGTAAAACCTCAGCGATAGAGGGCATACAAACTTTGCCCAAGCAGAAGAAAGTTATGGAACAGGCCATTCATGATTTATTAAGTCAAGAAGTTATTGAACCCTCTACAAGTCCTTGAGTGACTCTATGTTTCCTGATCGGTAAGAAAACAAATGCTTCTACAGGGAATCAGAAACTTAGTCCTACCAGCAAATCTTGTCGTTTTGTCGTCTTAACGAGTGTACTGTATTAGATGCTCATCCTATGCCAAGTACAGAAGATGCACTTGAAAGCCTTGGAGCGGATCAGCCAGCATATTTCACAACATAAGATTTAAAGTCAGACTTCCATCAGTTGTCCATTAATCCAGATTCAAAAGAATATACTGCATTTTGATGTCACTTAGGTTTATACCAGTATCGTCGCCTACATATGGGCCTGAAAAATTCTCTGCTACATTTCATAGGATGGAGGTAGCGGTTTTACGTGGCCTATTATGGAAAACATGCTTAGTCTACCTCGATGACTGCATTGTTTTTAGTAAAAACTTTTCGTCACATATACAACATGTCCGTGAAGTTTTTGATAAGACTCAGATCCGTTAATTTAAAACTTCATCCTAGTAAATGTTCTCAAATACATTACCTGGGTCACATTGTCAGTTCAAACAGTATACCACCTGTGACCCTGCGAAGATTTCTGCTGCATCAGCTACGCTACACCAACGTCTTGTTTGAAGAGTTTACGTGCCTATCTGGGATTAACTGGAAACTACAGGAAATTTATTAACAACTAGTCTGGTATTGCTGCTCCTCTGTATGAACTTACTAAAACAAGGTGTAGAATTTAATTTATCTGGACTGAAAACTGTGATTGTGCCTTTAATGCACTTAAATCATTATTGTGGTCAGCACCTATCTTAGGGTATCCAATATCAAATCGACCTTATACTTTACATACCGATGCAAGCTCATTTTCTATCGGTGCAGTACTTTGTCAAATTTAAGAAGATGGGATTGAACGCGTTATTTCTTACATTGGTCGTTCACTTTCTGCTGCTGAAAGGAATTATGGCATCACAGAGAAAGTTTTGTTGTGAAAAGACTTGATAGTTATTATACAATACTGTTTACGGCTGCCGTAAATCATTCTGCTCTTAAATGGTTATTGGAACTTAGAATTTATCTGGACTGAAAACTGTTATTGTGCCTTTAATGCACTTAAAGCATTATTAGGGTCAGCACCTACCTAAGGGTATCCAATATCAAATCAGCCTTATACTTTATATACCGAAGCAAGCTCATTTTCTATCGGTGCAGTACTTTGCCAAATTCAAGAAGATGAGATTGAACCCGTTATTTCTTACACTGGTCGTTCACTTTCTGCTGCTGAAAGAAATTATGGCATCACAGAGAAAGAATGTCTAGCCTTAGTTTTTGCTATGAAAAGACTTGATAGTTAATTGAGATACTTTTACGGCTGTCGTAGACCATTCTGCTCTTAAATGGTTATTGGAACTTAAAGAACACGTCGGAAAATTTGCCAGATGGATCGCTATACTTACCTCATATACGTTTGACATTATTTATAGACAGGGAAAATCTCATTTTAATGCCGATGGTGTCAGTCGCCGAGAATATGAATCATCAGAGAGCAATAAAGATTCTGCATTGGATATTTTGCCATATTATGATATACATGACATCACATCTACAGAATCCACAGGAACCAATGATAAAGTACTAGTTAAGTCTGTGAAGTTAATGAAGATTGTCAGTTTACAGTCAGCTTCTAATCAGGTATCCCTTGAAATGTCAACTTTGTAGAATAAAGAAACTTTAATACATTTGCAACAGAAAGATGAGGGGTATAAAGATGTTCATTAATATTTTCTTGATAGTGTATTACCCGAGGATGATCAGTAGCGAAAAATGGTCTTATTCTTACACTCTGATTATTTCATTTCCAATGACATTTTATATCATGTGTTTGCTACTAAATGTAAAGGTCACCATTAAGACCGTTTGACTGTACAAATTGCAATTCCAAAACAATTTGTTGAAACTGTGCTCAGACATTGTCATGATAAACCCTTACCTGGGGGCCATTTTGGTATTCACAGGACACTGGCCAAAGCGAAACTTAAGTTTTATTGGCCTAAGATATACACAAATATAAATAACTGGTCAAGTCATGCGTTGTATGTTGTCAGCGGAAGGCCCCAGCAAAACCAACCAAGACAACGATTATGCCAATGCCAGTAGCCAGTGAGCCATTTGAAACGACTTTGCACTGATATTTTAGGTCCTTTGCCTAAATGTGACAATTGAAGTATGTATGTTATTGTTTTTATTGACTACATGACTAAATATGTCAGACATTAAGGCCAATACTATAGCTAATGCCTTTTTAGAACGTATATGTCGTCACGGAATTCCGCAATATTTACATTCTGATCGTGGTTCGAACTACTAAAGTGTCATTGTTAAAGGAAAGAAACGTGTAAACTTCTCAACATTCACAAAACGTTTACGACTAGTTATCATGCATGTTGTAATGGACAAAGCGAACGTATGTTGTCAGCATCTTTGTCTTAGATTTGGATGATAATTGGGATAAATTTATACTTTATATTCAGTTTTCTTATAATACATCACCCTGTTTGGACAGTACTGAATATACACCATTCTTTTTAGTTCACGGTCGACATCCAGAAACATTGTTAGAAGTAGGATTACCCTCTCTTGACATTCCTAAAAAGGCAACATCTGATGTGGTTGAACTACTTGAAGCGGTTGAAGTGTCACATCGAGTTGCAAAACAGAATTTGCTTGATCGAAAATCTGCTATGGTGGAAAGATCACAAGTTAAAGCACATGAACTATGAACCCATTTTTCATGTCGGTGACATTGTTTTTCTTTA
This sequence comes from Patella vulgata, assembly GCF_932274485.2. NCBI lineage: Eukaryota > Metazoa > Mollusca > Gastropoda > Patellidae > Patella > Patella vulgata. The sequence goes on from NC_065882.2 coordinate 35,088,385, forward strand.
TCGTCCTGTACTAGTTGAGGGTCAGTGTAAGAAACTACTTCGTCCCTGGACCGGCCCTTATTATATAGTAGAGAAACTGTTAAACATCCATGTTAAAATTCAACGAAAATCAGATGGCAAATTAGTTACCAACAGAGTTAATGGGAATAGACTTAAACATGTCTATCTGAGAAATTTTGAAGCCGATGACCCAACCCCACCTACAGATGAAGACAATATTGAACCTGCAATACCTGCAATATTAAAGTGAAGTGTAACCCTAGGAACAAGGTTCTTAAAGCCAATGTGACTGCATATATAACCAGCGGCTGCCAGGCAGGATACGCCCACATTTTTCAAGAGATGGATAGAGAACAAGCTAAACAAAAAAGCGATTTTTTGTACAATCAGGGGCCATAATTCAAGAAGTTACGATCCGATATGCGCGAATATCGAAAGGAACCAAGATCATTGGGTTATAAACTTAAATTTCAAGTTTCATCAAAATCAGAAGAAAATTGTGACCTCTAGAGGGTCCACAACATTCATATACCATAATTATTTTTACGCTATTTGAGTACGAGGGGCGGCCATTTTGTTTGTCTGTCAGTTTTGGTCCGATTTTTACGAAATTCGAATTCAACCATCCTTAGTGTGTAACGGTGATGTGTTCAAACGGTTTTTGAAATCGGATAAAAATTATAACCTAAAGCTAACAACGCGATTTTCCATACAATCAGGGGCCATAATTCATGAAGTTACGGTCCCAAATGTGCGAATATCGAAATGAACCGAGATCTTTGGATTATAACCCAACATCTCAAGTTTCATCAAAATCAGAAGAAAATTGTGACCTCTAGAGAGTCCACAACCTTGATAATCATATTTTTACGCTATATGAGTACGAGGGGCGGCCATTTTGTCTGTCAGTTTTGGTCCGATTTTTACGAAATTCGAACTCAAACAGCCTTAGGGTGTAACGGTGATATATTCAAACGGTTTTTTAAATCGGATAAAAATTATGACCTCTATAGGGTCCACAAGCTAAAAACTTGATTTTTCGTACAATCAGGGGCCATAATTCAGGAAGTTACGGTCAGATATGCGCAAATATCAATACGAACCGAGATCTTTGGGTTATAAACTTACATTTCAAGTTTCAACAAAATCTAAAAACGCGATTTTCGTACAATCAGGGGCCATAATCCATGAAGTTACGGTCCGATACATGCCAATATCGAACGGAACCGAGATCTTAGGGAGATAAACCTATATTTCAAGTTTCGTTGAAATCGGATAAGAATTGTGACCTGTAGGGTGTCCACAAACAATTGTGGACGGACGGACAGGGGCGACGACAATATACGTCCACATGAAAATGTGGGCGTATAAAAAGTCTTCAGTCTCCCTTTAGCATAGACATGGTTACCAATAGAGTATCACTAGCTTTAACATGGGTCTAAAACTATTTTATAGCAATATATATATATTATAGGAGTAAAAGGATGTATTACTGTGGAATAATACAATTAGATTATTGTTTATCAGTTTAAAGTGATGAAAATGTAAAATAGTTGTAACAATTCATAATTATTACATGCTGTGCCAATTTCGTTATATAGGTTGCACCATGATTGAACTAGAGTAATGTGTTAAATGTAGGTCAGGTTCTACAAGCACAGGAATTTTACAATCTGACCTTGTCCAGTGCTAGAAAGTTAATGTTGCATTTAGATTCTTTTAATTGTAATATTTTTCTTCTGTTATATTCATATTATAACAATTGTTCGAGTGGGGCTCACCTTTAGAGGCCCCAGGGTGATATAGAAAATATATCCTTATATATACCCCCCTTATGGTACCTCTTTGACAGGTTATCCCTGATATATGTTTGGTCATGTGACCTGTTACTATGGTAAAACTAGATTCCCCCGCGCTATTTTGGTGGAGATTGTAGCCCGGATTTCGGATGGAATTAAATGTCGTATGTCAGATTGCTGTTGCTTGCTTTATAAGAAGAGATTCCGAACACCCGGGCGTGTGTTTAAACACCAACACACGACACAAATAGCCAATAAAATAAAAATATCTAGTGATAATTTGAACTGTAACCCTAGTAAAAAGGTTCTTAAAGCTAGTGTTACTAACGATTCTAATGTGAATAGTCAAAATAGTAGAGCAACCTCTAGTGTTCATAAAAATAATGCAAAAACGTTTGATTTAGTTTCAAAGAATAAATTGTGGAACGAATTTTGAAAAAAAACTAGTGCGATGGATGTTGGAATTATGGTGTCAAATGGCTCGGTTATCCTAATGCTGATAATTCATGGGTACGATTTAATGATTGAAATAAGGCATGCCAAACTTTAGTAAAAGACACCTCTCCCGTCAAAAAACAAAACCTAGTAACTCACTTTTTTATCAAAATTGAGTTAGGACCAAATTTGTAGTTACTAGGGTATGTGCTTCCTGTTGGTGTACTAGATCTTCCAATCTTTTGATTTTGTAAGCAGTTACACCCATGACAAAACCTAGCAACTTCCTTCATTTGCCTAGAATACCACAGCAAAACCTAGTAACTCAATAGTGAAATCAAAGGATGAGCTGGGGTTTAATATTAATTCATTACGTTTTTCTTTGTTTTCTCAAAATAAGAAAAAAAGTGAGTTACTAGGTTTTGCCTTTTGACGGGAGCCCTATGTGTCAACCCCTACAGACCATAGGAGTCAAAAGAAACAATAAATTTTGTGTAAAAATTCTTTGCAATAGACAGTTACTGAGTTTATGTTTTTACAGTTTTACAATTGAAATGTTTTGTAAATTGTCACTAGAAATGTTTTGTAAATTGTCACTATTTAATCTATATGTATGTGGAGAAGTGTCGTTTATAATTTAGGTATTTGCATGCTATTTCATACAGGTGCATGTTTAAATTAGGTTGTACTTCTCAACAATTTATATTGTCATGTGGCACATGTTCCTTAACCTTAGTTTAGTAAATATTCTCCTAGTCTTAATGTTGTCTTACTTCAAAAGTTTGTGTAAATACTACTATTCAACATTGGCATGTCAGCGTGTTCAAATGCGAAGCATTCTAGTAAGCTTACCAACAAAAACAGCAACCTTGTGTACTTCTCTCTGTTGGCTGGCTGGGGGAAGATGGTGGCGAATCACATGTAGGTTGATGACTACCAGAACGATTGTTTCGCATCCTTACGTCGTTATTGTTGGAAGCGGAGGAATGCCTTCGCAATACCGTAGCGGTACTCATCTGAAACGATTAAGAAGTTGGATATAATATAGTGACCAGCTTTAGTAGAACGATCGAAACTATTTAATCAAAAAATAAACTAAATTCAGTCATTTTTACTTCTTCCAAGATACCACTTGTCGCAAGAGCATTCGCAAGATTTTACGAAGTGAACAAGGACCATAATTCAGACATAATTAACGGAAATTATTGAAATTTACTAGACTTCTGGTTTTACCAATTTAAACGATGCATGCAAATTGCAAGTCGCTAGAGTGTCCACGAGATTTTACAAATTGAACAAAAATGAATAATAAACATTGATTGATAAAACTTCGCTACGTGAACGAAGGCCATATTTCAACAATGCATATGCATATATAGGCTTTACTACACCAAACGTATGGTGATTCTGTCGAGACAAGCTAAATCATATCACAAAGTTTTATATGCATAAATAAAAACAATATCACAGTATATCAAATTTAAAAATAAAAAACAATCTTTTATGCATATAAACATTTAAAATAGAAAATATTACATATACATATATATACTAAACAGCAAAAAAAAACCCAAAAAACGTCAGTACGATTTCAAAATGGATCAAAGCAATTTTTTGTGAACAGTATAATAATAATAATAATAATAAGATCTTTATTTTCAAAAGGGTGAAAAATTAGGCTTTGCAGCCTGTTTACAATTCTGCCCTTAAATGACAATAGACAAAACAAACATACACACACATATATTATACATACAAGGAAACTGAATAATGAAAATCTATTCAGTTTCCAAATAACATCAAATGCAGAAACCGATAATGGTTTAAATTTAAATATACAGAATAGTTCTATAACATTTTTGATATAATTATGCAGTGATTTTTTAAAAGTTGAGAGAACATGTAATGAGTTTAAATTATTTGGAAGTGAATTCCATAAAACTGGTCCATTATAACTAAGACTATGTTTAAATTTAGTACAATTTGGATGTGGAATTTGTAATTTAAGATTTATAGAGTTGTAAGGAGTATTTTTAAATTGAAATTAGGAACACAAGTAATTTGGACTTTTATAGTTTAATATTTTGAACAGAAATATATATTTATTCAATAAATGACGTTGTTGAATGGTAGGCAGTTTTAAAGATTTTGAAAGAATGGAATATGAAGAATCAGAAGAATTATATTTAATAATAGGTTTGTTGAATATAATTTTAAATGATAATTTTTGGATAATTTTAAGTTTATGAAGAGAAGAAATTTGACAGGAGTCCCAAATGGTAGAGCAGTAGTCAAGATGTGATTGAAAGTGAGCGTTATAAAATAATTTTAATACATCAGTTGGAAGTAATGATTTGATTTTCCTAAGTTGAAAGTTTTTCTGTTTTAAAATAGTACATAAATGGTTTACATGAGTGTCCCAAGAAAGATTAGAGTCAAAATATACTCCTAAGAGTTTAAAGTCAGAAACATGTTCAATGAAGGTAGAATTAATAGAAATGGACAAATGTGTAGATACGGAATTTATTTTAGGTTTTGAAGCAATAATCATACATTTAGTTTTAGATTCATTGATTATCATGTCATTGGAGTTGCACCATTGTATAATTTTATCAGTTTCTGACTGAAGTGTAGAGTTAAGAGAATCAAAATTGGTAGCAGAAGAACATACTGTGGTATCATCAGCAAAACGATCACATTGAGCTGTCAAATTTAGAGGAAGGTCATTAATAAACAGATTAAATAGTAGTGGTCCAAGAATGGAGTCTTGAGGAACACCATGAGTTATGAGATCAATAGAGGACTTGGTTTCACCAATTTGAGTGCATTGATTACCCTTAGATAAGTACGATTCTAATAATGTGCATAATTTGGTAGAAATTTGGTATAATTTTAGTTTCTCAAGTAACAGGGAGTGATTGACCATATCAAAGGCTTTACGGAAATCAAAGAAAACTAAACCAGTGTATTGACCTTTAAATGATTTGATGGACTAGTTATAATGGACTTTGCAACATTAACAAAATGAGCATTAAAAATATCAGGGGCAACAGGAATGGAAGAACAATCATGAGATTTACCCTCAGAATTAGCAGTATTGATGGCTTTCCAAATTTGTTTACTGTTTTTGCGATCAGTGACTAATAATTCAAGACATTTCCTTTTATTACTACGAATAAGAGATTTAACTTTATTACGAAAATGTTTAAATTGCAGAGTATTGCCTTTTTTCTTGTGAAAATCACGTTCATGAATATAATGAAACACTTCAGGGGTTATCCAATCAGGTTTATGAACATTTTTGACTCGTTTGGTTTTTAAAGGGGCATGTTTATTAATAATGGGCAGTGTAATATCATACCAGTTGTCTAGTGCAGCATTAGGATCACAGTGATCATATACAGAATTATATGGAGCCCGTTGTAAATCATAGAGGAATAGATCATTATTAAAATGTTTAAATGAGCGATAAGTAATATTAGTATGTGAAGATTTGGGGAATTTTACACCTTTCTTTTGCCAAGTAAAACAAATAGGGAAATGGTCTGATATTGAGTATTGAAGGAACAATAGATTCTTTGACATGTTTAGTTTCAGATACAAATATATGATCAATTAGTGATTTGGAGGAAGAAGTAATTCTAGTAGGTGACCTAATAATTTGATGTAGACCATATATTTCAAGAAGATCGGTCCATGATTTATTATAATTATGTAATAAGTCAATATTTAAATCTCCTAATAATAGTATCTCACAGTGAGAATTCCATGCTTTTTCTATCATAAATGAGAAGTCAGTATTCCAGGAAGATAAGGAAGAGGGATTGCGATAAATATTACAAAGTAATAATGGTTTAGAGTGTTTAAGAGTAATTTCTATCCATATAGCCTCAATATTATCATGTTCTAAATCTAACCTACGATTACATATGATATGATTTCTAACATACAGAAGTGTTCCAGAGGAACTTACATTACAAGAATCTTTCCTAAAAGGTTGTTGAAAGGTTGGGATTGAAATATCTTCATTAGTCACAGATATATCTAAATGTGACTCAGAAAGTCCAAATATATCAAAATTTAGAAGGAAATCACCTAGTTCAGAAATTTTGTTCTTAACATGACATACATTTAGATGAGCAATATGTAGACCTTTCTTAACTAAAACAGTATTCATAATAATCATAAATAAACAAATTAATAAATGACTGGAAATAAGGACACACAATTACCTGAAAAACTTTCTAATGAGAAAATGGAAAATGAATAATGGAATAATGAAAGTTTGATTTGGGTTACTGCCAGGGTACACAGTACAGGCAATTATGAATAAACAAGCTTAGCTTAAGAATATTGCGGGAAGTAATAAGGATTGTGCAATGGTCTATTGTTCTGGTGTTGTTGGGTAAACTGTAGACGTTCACGTCGATGGCGAGGGGTGAGGATCGGTCCACGGTAAGGTCTACGGCAATGGATGTTCTCTCGGCGTACTGTATTGACGTGCTGTCTCAGATGCCTGTATGAAGGGATTCTGCACGTGCTGTCGCACAACATGGCGCATGCAGACAGTCTTGGATTTCGAAAAACGAAATCCATTTTCGGTTGCCCATTATTGAAGTGAATTCAGCAAAGCTGCAACTTATGTTCGATTATCCACATGTCTGTAGAACCATAGCACATCCAAAAGTCATCAACATAAAGAGCGCCATTTGTACCTGGTTTAAGGCACACTGGGATAGTATTAATTTTAATTACAAAGAGAGTAGGAGATAATATGCTTCCGAGGAAAGGTATCATTGTAGCATTCATTACTGCGGGACTTGAAATTTAGTCGCCTTTTCTACTGCTGTAGAATGACTCGAAAGACATCAGAGGAGAAATTGAATGACGAATTGAATGAAAATATACTGGCCAGAGAATTAGCAATATCAGGAAATGTTGTTAAGGTGGTATTATCAACATTTAGATGGTAAACTGATAATACACCACTTTTACCTTTAATTCTACGAATCCTATCACATACCGATTTTGATGTGGTACGGGAACTGATGGTTGAATGTTAATGACGTCCGCTATTTGTTTACCTCTGCTATTATCATCGCCCTAGAGTGGATGATGACCATTGAAATCTCTGGAGTACAGATGTAAGGTTAGTGGAAGATATACAGAGCAGATTGTAATAGAGAGAGAGAGAGAGAGAGAGAGAGAGAAATGGGGTTTAACACAAAATAGGTCATTTCGGGACTAACATATGGTTTTATTTTATTTCAATAATTCGCTTGCGCGTAGGGGTCTTTAGCAGTGGGAGGAAATCGGAAGACCTGGAGAAAACCCACTAGGTTGGACAAGCGACCCTAATCCATGTCACGTACAACCGGGGATTCGAAACCACGCCAGGTGACTCAATAACAAGCCTTATGATACAGCGCGCATGCTAACCATTCGGCCATCAAACCCTCCAGATTATAATAGGAATGTGCACAGTCACTCTAACTGCAACTGCCTGAATATCTCCATTAAGAAAAATAGAAACACCCCCATTTGCTCTACCATCACCAACTGAGTGATGATGGTAACCAACAAAATGTCTAAAAGACAAAGTGTCAGAATTCTTTAAAAAAAAAAAAGTTTACTGTAAACAAACTGCTAAAGAGTTGTACTTTTGAATTAATAGTTGGACTTCATTAAAATTTGGTTTTAAACCACGACAATTCCATTCAATAATGGAATTTACCATTGCCAGGATAATTAATTTTTGGCGGCTTAAGGACGTCCGCTACGATAATACCGTCGATCCGATCAGCGAGAGAGAGAGAGAGAGAAATTGGTTTAACGTCCACTCGACACAAACTAGGTTATTTCGGGACTAACATATGGTTTAATTTTATTTCAATATTTCGCTTGCGCGCAGGGATCTTTAGCAGTGGGGGGAAACCGGAGGACCCGGAGAAAACCCACGAGGTTGGACAGGCGACCCTACTCCTTGTCACGTACAACCGGGGATTCGAAACCGCGGCAGTTGACTCAATGATTGGCCTTATGATACAGCGCGCACGTGCTAACCATTTGGCCACCCAACCCCCTCGATCCGATCAGCATCCCCATATCTGTTGTGGAGGGCAATACCATCATTGCTACCCTTTTCTCCCTCCCTCTTAACTTTGCAAATCTGGTTGGTATGTTGGTTTTTTTGTTTGTTTGTTGTTGTTTCTTTTTTTTTGGGGGGGGGGGGGGTTTAGATATATTTTCGTTCTCTTTTGATGAAGGTGAGGAGTTTGACTTTCGTCTGTCCTTTCCTCCATTAGAAATTTGCGATGATAGCAAAGAGCTTGTCCAACGACCGCCCTTCCCTGTGGGCATCACATACTTTTCATTTGTAGAATAAGTCTCGGAAGATGTCGCGGATGGAGACAGGGAAGTTGATTTGCTCATCCCTTTAATTATATTCATCGAGCTCCCAGATGTCTGAGAAGAGCTCGAGATCTCTTTATTGGTTTGCTGATGTATTATTTTTTGATTTTTCTCAGGTTACTTCAGTCTGAACGGACATATATCTTGTGGAGTCTTTTACTACACTAAAAAAGAAATGTCTGAAAGCCCTCAATATATTGAGAGTCGTATCAAATACTGACTGGGCAGCAGACCGTAAGGTCTTGCTTCGATTTTATCGAGCACCGATAAGATCTAAACTCGATTAGGGTGTATTGTGTATGGGTCTGTCCGCGACTCTTATCTCAAAGATCTCGACACCATACATAACCAGTTTAGGAGCATTTCGTACATCCCCAGTGCACAGCCCCTACTGCACAACAGACGTGATAAGCTGGCCCTGCAGTATGCTACGAAAATAGCATCTTTTCAAAATCATATTTCATTTAACACCTTATTTAGACCATATCATGAGCATTTATATCTGCTTAAGACTAAAGTTATGTCACCATTCGGTATTCGCGTACAACCTCTTTTGTCTGAGGCTTGTATCAGCCTTGACAGTATTGCGAATACCCCCAATGGACGATTTCGATCTTACACAACACAAACAGAGAGATACTAGCTCCATGATCTTGCAATCTCGCTTTAGAGAGGTAAGGTATGGTGATTATGCTCCCCTATATACAGATGGTTCGAAAGATGGCGATCGGGTAGCCGAAGCTACCCGATCGCCATCTGAAACCATTTCTGTTCGTCTCCCTCCTGCTGCTTCTATATTTACAGCTGACCCCCAAGCCATTCTTCAGGCCTTGGAGTTCATTCAATCATCAATTATGCTACTGCACGTCATTTTTACTGATTCTCTGTCCTCGCTTAAAGCAATAAACAATAAACAGCTTGAGCACCCATTGGTAGCAGATATTTATTGTCTGCTACTATCTTATGAGTTTATCAGCAAACACATCGTCTTTTGCTGGCTCTACAGTCAGTTGATATAAAGAGGAATGATCGAGCAGATTTAGCTGCCAAGCTGCTTTGGAGCTTCACCTATTAAGAATGTTTTTGAGAGAGAATCATGCAGGGAGCAGCACATGGTGGGTGACCGATTTTCACCATTTTGTTTATGCATGATGGGTAACCCCTCCAAACCCCACTGCCACAATTTTAGATCAATCAAACCATTTTTAAAGTGTAGAAAAAATTTTGAAATTTTAGACAAAAAAAAGCCCCCAGAATCATCATTTTCTGGCCATTTTTCAATTATGGGGTACAACTAAACCACGGCGAGTAGATTAATGAAACTTTATTGGGTAGCAGATATGATTAGTGAGTATACATATGTACAGTTTGATGGACTTTCATCGAGAGGTTTTTGGTATAGGGACTTAGTGCTTCAAGGTACCAAAATAGCTCAATTTAGGTATGCCATTTTATTATATCTATATCTCACCCACTGCGGGTATAAGAATTTTTTTGGAATGCTGACTGAAAAGGCAAAGATCTGTAGTATTAAGATCAAGAAAAAAATTGGGTGGCACGCAACTCGTTTAGTAGTAAATAATCTCCATTTGTCTCCCCAAAATAACGATTTTCATCAAAAATGACGAAAACGCACCGCTTTATGTATACACTGAACTGTGTAACAGGCACTGGAAACCAAATAAACGTGGGTTCCAGTTCCATTAAGTATCTAATCATGAAAATTGAGCGAGCTCACAATTACACCGTTAAAATTTTTAAGCGTTGAAGTTTGAAAAGCTTAATTTACTGTAAATACCAAAAGAATTGTTCTTGGTAAATATAATTAATCTCTCTGGACTAATTTTTAAACATTTTATTAATTCAGCAATAATCTCATGATGAATTTTTAAACAGCAAATCGTAAAAACTAAATAGTGTAATTTATACTAACATATAGTGGTCATACAAATCTGTCTATACTTGAAAAACGAATCAAGCGATATTTCAAAAATATAAAACAAATAGTATATGCGCGCAAGGTCACTATGTAGCATACCCCTCACAGTGTTTCGTTTGGTTAGACCTATTCCCAATCAACACTGCCGCAATTAAAGCAAGTTTCTGTTCCAAATTATGACTGGTCAATAGTCTGATTAATAACCAATACCCAACTGCGTAACAATATCATTCGGGTTCAAACAGAGCTCCAAACATGTTTACATAACGTTACATCATGATTCACGAAAGGTTTTGGAAGACCCAGATTAAACGAAAGACTGTCATTTTGCAGATTTGATTGAACGGTAAGAATAGACACACTTCCTTAAAAAATCAAGTATCAGAAGTCAATCCAGCAATGGCCAGAGAGATATTTCTCAGGCCATTGCTTCAGGAATATGCTATTGTAGTTTCTTTCGGATAACTGGCTACTAAACCTCATTTTATTTGTGGAAAAAGACGGGAAAATAAATAGTTGATTTCAGCCGTCATCTTGGATGCTGGAGTACAAACCTAACTTCGGCCTAGCAAATAATAATAATGATGTTCGTTTATACAGCGCACGTACGCCATGCACAGAGGCATTTTCACTGCGCATACAATGAAATTCATTTATTTAATCCTGATGACAAGGGTGGTTTTAAGTTTTGATTTCAAACAAGAAATAATTTGAGATGATTTAATGATCTCCGGACGATTGGTCCACAGTTTAGGCGCATTTACCGAGAACGATCCGTATCCAAATGATTTTAATTTCCACCTTGAGCAACACAACTGTTGGAGCTGTGTCCGGTCGGAGATTACGCGAGGGAACTTGTATTTGCATAAGCGTTGGCTAAGCAATTCACACACTGATAAGTCAAAGGCAGACTTTTGAAGATGATTCTTTCATTTATTGAGTGGTTTCAGAACAGGAGTAATATGAGAGAATTTTGATAATCTGGTAACAATTCGAGCTGCGGTATTTTGTACAAGTTGATTTTTTTTAATATTGGCACTAGATGTTTCTACTAACAAGCTGTTACAGTAGCTAATCAATTGTCTTATATGGCCAATGTTCCTGGACTGAAGATAACATTGTCGACAAATTTCACTAATGTGACTGTCCATGCTTAAATTGAATCCCATCCTAAGTTCATGGTACAGGTATTGCATCTCGTACAACCATATCATTTGGACTTGTATTTTTCAGATGTGTATTTGGGCCAAATAAAATACATTCTGATTTACTTATTCAATTACATTTAATTTCAACATATTTCTTGTCATCCTATCTTTAATGCCACGTCAACACAACTTGATGTCAGAATAATTAGAGGATGAAACAGTTTTTGAAAAGGAGTAATTTGCAATCAGCTGTGTGTCATCTGCATAAGAATGTCGTCCTAGAAACCCAATTATCGATTAGATGTCCTAAATTCTTAGTATACATTACAGAAAGGATAGGGCCAAGGACTGATCCTTGTGGAAGGCGGTTGCACGGGGCATTATCAGGCCTAATAATCCAGGCAATCAATGATTTTATTGGAAAAATAATGTCAGAAATGAAGTCATTTTCTTCAAGTTCGACCATCAAATTTAATATGAAAGAAATCCGTGCCAGTCATTTTCTCAAAACTAAATAATAGTATTAGTAGTCCTCAACTTCCATTATTAATATAATTGTCCTCGGCCCCGCAGTGGGTGAGATATAGCATCATGAAATTTATATGTTTTAGCATATAACTAAAACTACGTCTCAAAATAAATTCGTCATGGCGTCAAATGGTTTCGGAAAAATTTAATAGTCATATATATTGAAGTAGTAGACAAGATCATTCATAAAAAAATAATTTAAAAAATAAAAATTCAATAGGCAATTTATGGGATATATTTGAATTTAGGGCTTTTTTTGTCACAAAAAAAGATGTGTTTTAACTCTAAAATGGCCATAGCTGGTTCTGCGTAACTACAAGGTTGGTGACCGACCTCACATTTCATGTGGGGTATATGGGGTACCCAATGACAAAAACTGCAAAGTTTGGTCAAAATCGCCAGACCCCACTTGTGCCGTTATTTTTCAATTTTGCATGATTCTCTCGCAAACACACTCTTAAAATTTTGATACCGTACAAGGATTTTAAAAATTGTATCGATCATTTTATTTATTGCCGCTGGCAACGGTCTTGGGATCTTGAAGGCACAAATAAACTTCATCGTATTAAGCCTATCTTAGGAGACTGGCCAAGCTCCTATAGAAGTAACGGGAGGGATGAAGTTGTTTTGTGTCGCTCTCGCATAGGTCATACTTATTTAACACATTTTCATCTTGAAGCCAGAGCCTCAACCAGAATGTGAACACTGCCATGTTCCTTTGACAGTTTAACATATTTTGATTGAGTGCAAGCATCTCAAGCATACAAGATCAAGATATTACCGTTGCCAGTCACTACATCACTTATTTTCCCAACCTGGGTTATATTGTGAATTGCTAAACTTTTTAAAAGAGACAGGTTTTTATTATAAATTTGTTTATATAGATCTTTCGATCGTTTTTAAATTGCCTAACCATTGACTAATTTGCCACTTGCAAGATTCAGACTTGTGTCAATTAATGTACTAAAAATAGACACTACATCGAGTCAATTGAAAGAAGTGTTGAACTAGACTATTTCAAGATTGAAATTGATTTCAAGATTGAAATTGGTGAAATTGGAAGATTTTCGAAATTACATTCTCTAAAATTCATTTGCCAAAACTTTCCCCATTATTATCAATTTGATCGCCAAGAAAAAGAATTATCGCCATTGGCAAATGTCTAGGTCGGTCACTGGATGTAGGCCTACATTGTTTACTGTGACGCAGCTGGGCCCAGTCAAATAATATGAAATGTTAATATTCAAGTAACTGCACAATTTTCTGTGTTTCATTTTATATTCCATTTCTCGACAAATTGTGCCGTGTCATGTAAAATCGGGGTATATCTCCTCTAACGCTCGGATTCCATTGCTTGCGGTGTAAGTACTGCATATTTTTATTTTTCTTGGAAGATTTCGACTTGAAACTTTCAGAATACATTACAAATGGGTGGATTAAGCCAAAAATGTCAACAAAATTTTTCCGATTATCCCCCCTTTGAAGATGAAGTCAGTTTTTCAACTTCTTTAATTTTGCCTTATATAAAAATATTTGTCAGTAGGAGTCGTCTATCAACTTTTTAGAGTAATCTCATAAAGTTAAAATTCACCGGAAGTGTAACCATTTTTAAAATGTAAGTCATACAATTTTCACCGAATTTTCAATATCGTCATAATTTTGGGAAAGCATTCACAATTCGCAATCGATCGGAACGTTTAGAATTTTAATATTTGACCAATTTGTTTTTTTCAGTGTCGTCATAAAATTGTAACGGTCAAATATGTAGTGGTCTGATTCCAGTTGTGCTGACGCTTCGCGCTTGCATCTTGTCCGCAGGTTATCTTGTAGATTTTTGTTTTACGTGTAGTGCTGTCCTCCTGCACTTACTATTAGAGTAGTGTTTTAACCCTTCGTACTGCAGAATGCTCTCGCTGTCGGGTTTTGCTCCTGTTTGCTCACTACACTTATTATTCCGAGATTCTATCCGGATTATCGCCCTTATTGTTAAAATTGTTTGACGTTCTAACTCATGACGTCAACTGGCAGACTATCGCCATTGAGGAGACGACCACTGTCAAGACTGGTCGCATTATTTCTGTTACGTCTTTTTTGTATTCCTGATTGTTTCAAATTTGAGTGAAGTCTGTGTCACTACAGGCCCTGGACTGTACAGCGTAGTGGACCCTTACGGCTGCCCCCCCCCCCCCCCCCGATCCATTCACTTGATTTGATATTTGTTGCAATGTCTATTTTCTGTCTTGTCCGCAGGTTTATCTTGTAGATTTTTGTTTTACGTGTACTGCAGAATGTTCTCGTTGTCGGGTTTTGCTCCTGTTTACTCACTACACTTATCGCCCTTATTTTAAAATTGTTTGACGTTCTAACTCATGACGTCAACTGGCAGACTATCGCCATTGACGAGACGACCACTGTCAAGATTGGTCGCATTATTTCTGTTACATCTTTTCTGTATTCCTGATTGTTTTCAAATTTGAGTGAAGTCTGTGTCACTACAGGCCCGGGACTCTACAGCACAGTGGACGCTTACGCCTGGCCCCCGGATCCATTCACTTGATTTGATATTTGTTTATTTGGTGCAATGTCTATTTTCTGACTTGTCCGCAGGGTTATCGTGTAGAATTTTGTTTTACGTGTAGTGCGATCCTCCTGCACTTACTATTAGAGTAGAGTTTTAACCCCTCCTACTGAAGAATGTTCTCGTTGTCGGGTTTTGCTCCTGTTTGCTCACTACACTTTTTATTTTAATGTTTACCGAGATTCTATCCGGATTATCGCCCTTATTGTTAAAATTGATTGACGTTCTACCTCATGACGTTAACTGGCAGACTATCGCCATTGAGGAGTCGACCACTGTCAAGATTGGTCGCATTATTTCTGTTAGGTCTTTTTTGTTTTCCTGATTGTTTTCAAATTTGAGTGAAGTCTGTGTCACTACAGGCCCGGGACTTACTATTATAATTATAGTAAACGTTTAGTCTTTACGGACATGATGGGCCTATAATACGGCAAAAAGTTGGTTTATCATTTATAGAATTGTTTAAATATGCAATTTGTATGTTATAAGATATGATTATGACTTGAAAGTCTTCGCTAAACGAACTTCAGAATTTCAGTCATTTCTGGGGACCTGCACGAGATGAGCTAAGATCGATGCAATCATAATTATGATATTTACAAGCTTTTTTAGAGTATTTAGTTATAGTATTGTCTAGTATATAGTAGGAACGAGCTTATGCATCAGAAATTATCCAAGTTGCATTTGTTGTCTTTGCAAATTGTCATTGTCATGCCATAGAATGTGTCACGATGTTGTAGAGGTCAAAGGTCAATAAGCTTTAGCGTTCAATATGATAGTACGAATAACTTGTAATTTAGTATAATTAAAGGACATCATATTTATATTTTCAGTCAATCTCAGTACTCAATACCCAAGCTCGATCTCAGTACTTCAACTTGATACAATGCATTTGAATTGAACTTAAAGGAGCTAAATCGCTAATATTTAGGACCTACAAATTGACACAAATGGGTCGCTACGTATATAGTAATGCAATATGAATGTAAATAAACTGATTTACATTCAATCGTTTCCGTTTTTACTCTAATTTCAAAGCAGTTATGTTCGGTGAAATACGCCAGAAGTCTCAATCGAATGGCAATCTCTGCGTCTGGTTATTCCAGTCTACACCGATAGTATTTATTGAGCATGCTCTCCAGATAAGAATATGGAGTCACCGTTTGACATGACTTGTGGAATATATCTAACCTCGTTCTTCGAGTCACTTGCTACAAATTGCGCAGAAACGCATTATGGTACACGATTCGTGTACCAATCGTAAAATGTTTATTTTGTTTTAAATATTGGATATCAAAAACCCATCTTTACCCGGTAAGATCACAACACCAATGTTGATTACAATTGACAAATAATTCGTGTTTTCAATGTCGAAGGTTTTGGATGATATTGAGTTAGAGACTTAGCTACTTTAACTATAGTATTACAGAATGAGTCGACAGTTTAGATAGATTATAGAAAGATTCTGCTGTAGATCTGTAGTAACTTTAGATGTAATGGCATAGATAGATATTAGAAAGAATACATCGTCAAATCAGTTGAAATTGTTTTGTTGTTTTGTATTGCTGTATTGGGAATTGACGACGTTGACCTGTGGCATAGTTATAGTTATCGCCTACGAATACTATGATAGTTATTTTATCCAAAGACTTACAAACATAGAACCGTATGGTACTTTGGAGCCATATACCATTGACGAATTTGCTTATCTTGCTAGTATCCCTAAAAAGTGAATAGTGCAGTTAGTGAAAGCTGTGAACGGAGATTAAATGCTGTATTCAGAAAATTTAAGGTTTCGACTGAAGCATTAAAGGAGAAGTTGACAAGCAATACTGATCGCGTCTTAATTAGAAAAGAACATAGTTTGTGTCGTTCCAGGACACATTGGTCAGAATAACGCTGGCCACATCGACGCCATATTATGGTCCTGCCATCTGCAGTTTATACGCAATATCGACTCTCATCTGTGAACAGAACAGTGTTCTACATTGCCTGTGTCGCGAGTTCTGGTGTTGTTGGGGAAACTGTAGACGTTCAGGTCGATGATGAGGGGTAAGGATCGGTCCACGGTAAGATCTACGGCAAAGGATGTTCTCTCTGATGAGACTTCGGCGCACTGTATCGGTAATGATTGGTCTTCCATGTGTTCCCACTGTCTGACGTGCTGTCTGCCTGTTTGACGGGATTCTGCACGTGCTGTCGCACAATATGGCTGTCTTGTCGCCTTGAGGTAATCCGTGGTATACCAGTTCGGGGGCGATCATCCGTGGTGTTGGTGGCAAGAAAGCGTTGCTGAAGCCTGTAGATGGTCCGAGCATTGATCTGAAGTGATTGGCAACGGCTTGGGCAGTGTGGCCAGCGTCGAGTCTGGTTCCTCTGAGCTGTCGTGAGTCGTGGCATACTGCTGACGTTGCAGTGTGAATGATTCAACCAGGTATGGGGATGCATTTTATAGGGCTGGCCCCGTTGAACAGCACGTGCAGTATGAGTAACATGAAAATCATGGAGAACACATTACCATCTCAGAAGTCAGGTTGCGGTTTTGAGAACATTTCCTGGGTTCAATCCTGTGTCTGGAAAGGAGCCTTATTGCTCAGGTAAAGTTGCAGATGTGGTCACAAATATACAATAAAAACATTTGACAAGTTTTATGCAATGCGTCTGTTCAGAGTAACATACCAGCCTGACGTTTCTTTTGATGCTTAGTATATTAAGGTAAATCCAACAAATGTAAATCAACCTGTTGTTAGTATTAATATGCCCTTAGTTAACCATTCTGCATATAACCCTCCACCGGAACTTCAAGTGTTTGGTGGGGATATGTTAAAGTATCCAAGGTTTAAGCGACAACTTAATTCTATTTTGATTCATTGTGATGATTATGATGAAAAATTTGGGTTGTTAGAGAGGTATACTAATGATGAGGCGTATAATCTTATAGTAGGTTATTCTTATCTTGATTCATATCAGGCTTTTCATTCTGCAATGAAAGCACTTGATGATAAGTATGGTAATAATGATCAGATAGCAAATACATTTATTAGAAGGACTTTAAATTGGCGAGTTGTAAATAGCCTAAAGCTTTAGAAAAAAATTCTGTGTTTTTAGTAGAATGTGAAACCGCAATACGTTCAGTTGAGTACTTGAGTACCCTGATAATATTCAAAACATATTAAAGAAAGTGCCATATTCAGTAAAGGAGAGGTGGTGTAATATTGTATTTAATACTCGTTCAGAAGGTTTGTCACATTAGTTTGGTCAGCTTGTTCAGTTTGTAAAATACGCTATTTGTATCCCCTGGAATTAAACCTTCCAACTCTTACAGTCATAATAGAGCCAGAGATAACTTCTCAAATAAAATGTCTGATCAATCCCCCATCTACAAAAGTGATGCAGCATATGATAGAAATGGGACAAGTGCTAGTAGGGGTAAAACTCCTTTTAGAAGCTTTGGTAATAATACTGTACTAATAGAGAACGTAAAAGAAGTCATGAACCACAAACTAGGAATGCTTTATCGAAACCATGTATTTTCTGTAAACGCGAGAATCATAGTATAGACAAATGTATAAAATTCCAAGAAATAGATTACAAAGATAAACAGCAATTTGTAGAAGGCAATATAATGTGTTATGGATGTCTTAAAGTAGGACACTACAAGAAATATTGTCTAACAAAATGAATTCTGTAAAAAAAATGTGATGGTCTTCATCCTACATGAATGATAGAAACAAAGGTAATAAAACCGATCAAGCCGGTGCAGTATCTATATCAACGGTGGGTGGAGTTGGTGCACGCGTAACTAGTTCTTTGTAGGCTGGAGAGTGCACCATGGCGATAGTACCAATTAGAGTCAAAATGAAAAATAACGTATGGCTTCCATGATCCAGGAAGCAGTGTATGCTTCTGTACTATATCCATAATGAATAGACTAGGAAGCCACGAAAAACGAAGAAGGATCACTCTTGAAACAATGGGTAAAACGCAGAACCTGTATACGTATCTTATACATATGGAGACACATCTAAGGACCCGATTATCTACCGCATGGATGTTCATTTGTTTGGAGCAACGCCGTCTCCTTCCTGTGCGAATTCAGCTTTAAGGAAAACTGCACTTGATAATCATGATACTTTTGAGGAAATAGCCATACAAACTATATTGAACAATTTCTATGTAGACGATTGTCTAAAATCAGTGAATAGTGAAAGTGACATGATTAATTTAGTAGAACAACTTTGTATTTTATGTAAACGGGTGGATTTATCCTTTCAAAGTGGATTAGTAGTAGTAGAAAGGTTATTGACCCCACTCCATTTAGATTTAGATAGAGATTCCTTTCCATTAGAACGTGCTCTAGGTGTAAGTTGGTCCGTGGAGAACGACGCCATCGACTTTCATATTCAGTTACAGAGACAGCTACAAGAAGAGGAATACTCTCTGTGGTTTCATCTGTGTATGATTCGTTAGCATCGCCTTTCGTTTTGCCTGCTAAACTACTTCTACAGAATTTGTGTCGCAAAGGATTAGGATGGGTTGATACGATTTCTGAACATGATCTTAAAACTTGGAATAATTGGTTGGACCATCTGCAAAAATTAGAGATTTTATCTGTTCCTGGATGGTACAAACCTGACCATTTTCAGAACATAGTTTCGTGTGAGATCCATAGCTTTAGTGACTTACGTGAATATGCATATGAGGTAGTAATTTACATCCGTCTAGAAGACTCGATAGGAAACATTCATTGCAGTCCCGTGATTGGTAAATCTCGTGTTGCACCCATCAAAAAGATTACAATTCCGCGTATGGAGCTGACGGCAGCCACCGTATCTGTTAAATTGTGAAATATGACACTTCGTGAGATAGCACTTTCAGTTAGTTACGTTTCTTATTAGTGGACAGACAGTATGTCCGTTTTAGGTACATTCGAAACGAAGATGCTCGATTTCATACGTTTGTAGCAAACCGTGTAACTGTAGAGACGGTAGTGATATTTCACAGTGGAACTACGTTGAGAAAGCACAAAATCCTGCTGATGATACTTCACGTAGCATTTCATTTGATAATGTACAGAAAGTGGTTTAATGGGCCAAGCTTATTATTGAAGCCAAAAGAAGAGTATCCGAAAGAGACAGAAATGTCACTTTCGGTCGAAGGTGATCCAGAAGAAGTGAAGATAGTTTCAGCGGCATTATTGTGCACGACCCCCCGAATATAGTAAATAGACTCTTATCTTATTTTTCAAGCTGGTTCAAGTTAAACGGCGTGGTGGCTAGATTACTAATTGGTTTTCAGTATTTATTGCATTGGACGAAGGTTCTAAAGATAATTTATTGGAGACAAAGATCGCAGAAGAGATTAATACTCAAAAGACACAGTCTTCAGAGAACTCTCAAGATTTTTTAACCATAGAACATCTGCAGAGGGCTGAGAACTCAATCGTCCATTACGTCCAAGAAAAGCATTTTAGTGGACAAATGGACAGTTTTCAGAAAGACACCAAGGTAATCTTACATAAATCGAATTCATTACATCGTTTAGACCCAATCTTAAAGGATGGAATATTAAGAGTAGGGGGACGTCTTAGTAGGTCGACCTTACCATATGAATCACAACATCCTGTTATTTTACCACATTATTCGCCGGTGTCATCTTTAATAATCAGCAGTATTCATAATTAGGTGGTCATTTAGAAAAATCTGCCGTGTTAGCTGAACTTCGAACTCGATATTGGATCGTTAAAGCTTCATCCACCATAAAGAGTATTATATCAAGGTGTGTAATCGGTCGAAAGTATAAGGCCAAGATTTCACAACAGAAAATGGCGGATTATCCAGTTGAACGTCTTATAGCAGATCGATCCGTGTTTTCCAGAGTAGGCATGGATTATTTCGGGCCAATAGAAGTCAAAACAGGACACTATAGTAAAACGTTGGGGTGTAATATTTACGTGTTTGTCAGTTAGAGCAGTTCACCTTGAAGTGGCATACAGTTTAGACACCGATTCTTGTATAAATGCCTTGCACAGAGTTTGCAGTAGACGAGGACTTATAAAATATATTAGATTAGATAATGGAATCAGAAAGTTGGATCAGAAAGGGAAATAAGGGAAGAATTGGGGAAATTGAATGCCCAGAAGATCCACGATAGTATGCTTCAATCAGAAATCAATTGGGAATTCAAACCTCCCGCAGCTTCTCATTTTGGGGGCGTTTGGGAAAGGTTAATTAAGGCAGTCAGGCGAGCCTTCTACGCTTTACTGAAAGAACATAATACCGCTTGAAGACGAAGCTTTACATACTTTCTTATGTGACGTAGAAGCTTTCTCTACAGATCCTCACGATATAGAAGCCTTGACTCCAAACCATTTATTGTTAACTCGTCCAGGAGAAAAACTGGCGTTTTTGAGAAAACAGATCCAGTATCTTTCGGGGATTTTTTGGTAAAGATGGCCCAAAGAATACCTTACGTTGTTGCAAGAGAGACAAAAATGGCTAAACCCCCAAAAGGATATTAGCGTTGGAGACGTATTAGATTCCAATTTAAAAAGTTCCTGTTGCAAATGTCAAAACGGGAACAAGTATCGCTACGCGCCCTATACACAAGTTGAGTGTTATATTAGACAAGGAAGGTGTTAGTTTAATGTAACATAAATAGCGATAATATAAGTATAACTGAGTATAATAGTACTAAGAAGTTATAGACCGGAGGCTCAGTGCACGGGGGTGTCCATCAAATGGGCACAAAACCAGACCCAACTTTTCTATAGTAAAATTTTTGCGTAGAATACGATGCCGATTGGTAATCAGTCCGCTGTTGGGGCGTATTCGAGATATTCGGGGTCAACGGTCAAATGAGGTCATTTGCACTGAAAGTGAGTGCGCAGCCATTCTTGTATCATGAAAATATGCTGAAAGTGATCGAATTAATCACACTAAATAAAAATGTAAACTTGCTAAATTAACCTTTAGTATTAGTGACCCCGGAGGTCAAAGGTTGAACTGTACGGTGCTAAGACCACCTAAAGATACATTTTAAATGTTCTTATTATTAATTAGAACGGGTTTCGCTTTAGTTTTTATATTTTACGCTGATATTTATTGATTTAAATCTTCCTAGTGCTAAAACAGAAAATATCACCTTTTGACCTCCGGGGTCACAAGGAAGAAAGGTAAATTTAGCAAGTTTACATTTTTTATTGAAAGTGTGATTACTTTCGATCATTTTCAGCTTATTTTCATGATACAAGAATGGCTGCGCATTCACTTTCAGTGCAAATGAACTTATTTGACCTTTGACCCCGAATATCTCGAAAACACCCCAACGGCGGACTGATTACCACTCGGATCGTATTCTACGCGAAACTTTACTATAGAAAAGATATGTCTGGTTTTGTGCCCATTTGATGGGCACGCCTCCACACTGATCCTCCAGACTATTAGTAAACATGATGATAGTATTTAGTTAAGTAATAGTAATTAGCTAAGTAGTGTTTGTAGAAGTAAATATGTAGTAGTTAAGCGTAAGTGTTTAACACATTTATTGTTAATTTAAAGAAAACAGTGTGTCCATTATTTGCTTATAATAGTCATATCAGATTTAAGCATTTAAGTAAAATGTGAATCTAATGTTTCATTTTATATTGACTAATATTTAATTGTATTATATTTAATTGTATTATTAATATCTTAAGTTTGGTAGTGGTTAATTTGACCTTTGATTGGTAATTGCTTCCCAGGAAGTACGCACTTCCCAGGAGGCTGGGATGTAATGGTCAAATTTGTAGTGTTCTGATTCCAGTGGTCCTGACGCTTCGTGCTTGCATCTCAATGAGCCTGGATAATCGTGTGATGCAATGCTAATTATATGGTTCAATAATAGGACTGGTTAATTTCGCCTTGTGTTTTAGAATGACGGGCATGGGCACCTCAAGTCAATAGTTTAACAGTAAAGTTTCTTATAATTATAGTAAAAATTTAGTCTTTACGGACATGATGGTTCTGTAATACGGTAAATAGTTTGTTTATCTTTTAAAGAATTGTTTTACCATGCAATTTGTATGTTATAAGATATAATTATGATTTGAAAGTCTTCGCTAATTGAACTTCAGGATTTCGGTCATTTCTGGGGACCTGCACCAGCTGAGCTATCTATGATTGATGCAATCATAATAATTATATTTACAAGCTTATTTAGAGTTGAAATTGTTTTGGTGTTTAGTATTGCTGTATTGTGAATTGACGACGTAGGCCTGTGGCATAGTTACAATTATCGCCTACGAATACTATGATGGTTATTTTATCCAAAGACTTACAGACATAGAACATTATGAAAGTTTTATTAAAATAAATTTTTAAACAAAGCTTCTGTGCATCTTTTAATAAAGATTAATCTGGTAGATTATGGCACAGCAGGTGTAATATTGGTTATGTTTAAGTTAAATGTTAATCAAAATATGTGATTTTGGCTTCTACAGTGAAAATAAGTCATTTAAGTATGTAATTGTTTGTCATCTAATTTATACAACACGTCTTTTGTTTACATGACGTCTTCATTGAATATCATTAAAACTAAAGTTCTCATGTTGCGCTGTTTAAAAATAAAACGATTGTATGACGCTTAGAAGATTTGCAGATGTCGTTAAAGGGGAAGACTAACGGTTTTCAACAAGGCTTCCATAAAACTTAAATATATATTGATAAATAATCCCCTCTGTAGCACAAGCAAAAAAATTTTTGTAAGCGAGAAATTCATTTTTTTTATTAAAACAGGAAGTGACATAGTTGGTTCAACTCGCTCACTGGGCCCTATAGTAAGGTGACGTAACAAAATGGACGCCTAAATTTGTCAACAAGAAAATCTGAGTGGACTTTATGGATTTTCTCTAACTCTTAGATTATAAAGTGGGTTCTAATGATATATAAGGACGATATATTATGCAAAGGTGCGATACAGCCATAATTACTTTAATGAAATATCATAAATATCACTAAAACGGACATAAATATTGTGAATTAGGTGAACACTATTAATAGACTTTGATCTCGTTCAACAACACATCAAAATGTCTACACAGAATCGTAACAAACGATACAAGCCAGACACTAGTAGTTCATCATCAACGAGCATAACTGATTTCCTGGACACAATATGCACGGGAGAGGAATCAATTCGGTCATTCTGTCGTGAACTCCTTAAACGTGACGCCATTGTGTGTGAACTGTCAAGCAATTTTAAAGAAGCCATATCTAAACAAATACAACCGATCTACGATAAAATATCAAAAATCGAAGATGATATTGACGAGATGCAGCAATACTCGAGGCGAACGTGTTTAAAAATAGCGGGCATCAAAGAAACAACAGAGGAGAACACTGATATTTTAGCCCTTGATTTAATAAATCAGCATATACTGAAGGGTGAAAAGCTATTTTTATCTAATATTGGACGCACACATAGAGTAGGGCCGAAGAGCTTATCCCAACGTGACATCGTCGTCAGATTTGTTAGCTACAGGGACAGGGCTGCTGTGTATGCAAATAAGAAAAACTTAAAATCCTACAATGAAGCCCATAATACAAGAGTGTTTGTAAATGAAGTCCTAACCGGAAAGAGGGCCATTCTTTACAAAAAAGTAAGAGAGCTGTTTAAAAGAAAAGAAATCAAGCAATGTTGAACTTATGATGGCAGGATTTACATAAGATCTTTAGCTGATGATAGAAACATTCACATTTCAAATGAAATTCAACTGGAAGAATTTAGACATAAACAGAATACACAGACATTGGGGTATCATAATGCAGGAAATCAACAGATGGAAACTGAAAATGTAAATAGGGACGGACAACTTGTGATTCAACCACTAGTTGACATAAATACATTAACAAACAAGAGACAACAGTCCTTGGTAGATTTTGTTGAAACTTGAAATGTTAGTTTATAACCCAAAGATCTCGGTACCTTTCGATATTCGCGCATATCGGACCGTAACTTTCTGAATTATGGCCCCGGATTGTACGAAAGATCGCGTTTTTAGCTTGTGGACCCTATAGAAGTCATAATGTTTATCCGATTTAAAAAAAAACGTATTATTATATCACCGTTACACCCTATGGATGGCCGAGTTCGAATTTCGTGAAAATCGGCCCAAAACTGACAGACAAAATGTCCGCCCTTCGTTCTCAAATAGCGTAAAAATATGGTATATCAAAGTTGTGGACCCTATAGAGGTCACAATTTTTATCCGATTTTGTTGAAACTTGAAATGTAAATTTATAACCCAAAGATCTCGGTTCCTTTCGATATTTGCGCATATCGAATGTAATTCACTTGATTGTAGGAAAAATCACTTTCTTTTTAGCTTGTTCTCTATCCATCTCTCGAAAATGTGGGCGTATCCTGCTTGGCAGCCGCTGGTTTTCCTTAAGATTCTTGAAAAAAAAGGACAATGAAACATTAATCTACTAGATGTTGAAATTAATGTATAAGTGTATGATAGGGTTGTATAAAAACTATCAAACCTGTTCGAAGGGTTAACAAGCCAACAGTGAGGCTGATGTCCCCCGCCGAACTCCCAAAATAAATAGATGACCCATATTAATTAATCGCACATTTATTTTTTTTCAAAATATCGAGCAATCAAACTATACACTAAGTTTCATCACCCTCCATCAGATAGAATCAAGATTATCTTGTCCCAAAGCATCGACCAAAGAAATTGATCAGCTCTGCTTGGCTTTACCTCGAAATGTTAATCATTGAACTTAGTCAAGACATTCACCTAATGAACATTTACATCAAGTTTAAACATTCTACCCCAATTAAAAGCAGAGTTGTTATGTTCCAAACCTTGACCAATCAAATTGTTTATCGCTGTTTAGTCTAAGCAGAAAATTCTCACCATCGAACTTAGTCAAGGTAATGATATAATGAATCTATATTCGGAGTTTCATCGCTCTCGCTTCATTATAACCAAAGTTATCGTACCCCAAAGCATCAACCAATCAGATTGCTTATCTCTGCTTAACGTAAGCAGACAATGTTTATCATCGAACTCCATCAGGGCTGTCACCTAATGAACGCCTACACCAAGTTTGAACAATCCACCTCAATTAGAAGGAGATGGTGTTCCAAAATCTCGACCAATCGCTCTACTTACCTACAGCAGAAAATGTTCCTTATCGAACTTAGTCACGGTATTGATGTAATAAAGCTATACATCAAGTGTCCTCATTCTCACATAATTAGAACTAAAGTTATCCTGTCCCAAAGCATCAACCAATCAAATTGCTTATCTCTGCTTACCATAAGCAGAAAGTTCTCATCTTCGTACTCCATCAAAACATTCACCTAATAGACACCTACGCCAATTGTTAACATTTTAACTTCATTAGAATGAGAGTTATTGTGTTCCAAATTGTTTGTTGCTCTGATTACCCCGAGCAGAAAATGCTCATTATCGAACTTAGTCAAGGTATTGATGTAATGAAACTATATACCAAGTTTAATCACTTTCACTTAATTAGAACTAAAGTTATCGTGTCCCAAAGCATCAACCAATCAAATTGCTTATCTCTGCTTACCCTAAGCAGAAAATGCTCATCATCGAACTCAATCAAGGCATTGACATAATAAACACCTACACCAAGTTTGAACATTCTATCTCAATAAGAAGGAGAGTTATTGTGTTCCTAAATCCCGGCCAATAAAATTGCTTATCGCTCTGCTTACCCTGAGCAGAAAATGCCCATTATCGAACTTATTTAAGGTATTGATGTAATGAAACTATGCACCAAGTTTCATCACTAAAGTTATCGTGTCCCAAAGTACCAACCAATCAAATTGCTTATCTCTGCTTACCCTAAGCAGAAAATGCTCATCTTCGAACTCCATCAAGGCATTGACCTAATAAGCATCTACATC
Source organism: Patella vulgata (assembly GCF_932274485.2). Classification (NCBI taxonomy): domain Eukaryota; kingdom Metazoa; phylum Mollusca; class Gastropoda; family Patellidae; genus Patella; species Patella vulgata. The sequence continues at coordinate 35,115,148 of NC_065882.2, forward strand.
TAAAGTTCTTGATTTTGGTGTTCCCCAGGGATCCGTATTGGGACCGGTTTTGTTCACAGCACCAATTGGACATATCATCCGTGAGATGGGCCTTAATTACCACCTCTATGCGCATGATACCCAGTTACATGTATATGTTGAACTTGACTCTTCACCAGATACCACTACATCAGAACTTGAAACATGCATTGAACGAATTAGAATCTGGATGCACTGTAATTGTTTTTAAATTGAACGACGACAAAACAGAAAATATAATAATCAGGAATAAAAAGAACATCGACATCAACCATGTGACTATTGGAAGCACAGCCATAACCCCATCCAACTGTGTCAGGAATTTTGGTGTGTTCTTTGACTCGTCCTTCGATATGAAAACCCATGTATCCAGGTTGTGCAAAAAGGCGAACATTCGCCTGTATAACATTGGCAAAATTCGACCCTATATTGACCTTGATGCCACTAAAATGTTAATAAATGCTTTTATGTCATCTTTAGATTATTGTAATTCATTATTGTATTCTCTTCCCAAAACGCTTGTAGGGCAGCTACAGAAAATCCAGAATAAAGCAGCTCGAATTGTATCTCTCTCTCACCAAACCATCTGACCATATTACACCTGTTCTAAAACAGTTACATTGGCTACCGGTTGATCAACGCATCATTTTCAAAATTAACACAATCACTTTCAACTGTTTAAACGATCCTTTGCCACCATTCTATTTATCCGATTTGATTAAACAATTATGTACCTTCTCGTTCCTTACGTTCATCTCATAAACACCAACGTGTATGTCCAGTACAGAAGTCAAAATTTGGTGAGAGGGCTTTTGCATACGCAGCACCAAAAGAATGGAACAAATTGCTTCTGGAAGTCCAAAATAGTCCAAACTTGGCTATATTTATCCAAACGTTTGAACTACATGTATAATTTAAATGCTTCACTTTCCATTTGTATATGTATATACATGCATGTTTTTATAATCATATCTACATTGTAAAGCACCACAGAGCAGTCAGATTGACTGAATGTTCAGCGCTATAGAAAACGATTATTAAGCTTTCATATGTATTAGATATGAAAGCTTATTGTTCCTGTTAAGATTATTATTATTATTAAGCTTTCATATCGATTACATATGAAAGCTTATTGTTTATGAAAGCTTATTGTTTCTGTTAAGATTAATAAGCTTTCATATGTATTACATATGTACTTTCTGTACTAGCTAAGACAGTACTGATGTGTACACAAAATATGGAGTTTGTCGAGCGAACCGGAAGTGTTACCATCTCAAAACGTGAAAAATCCATAAGGCTTTTGCAATATTTTACTTACAGACATAAGAGTTACATTTTCTGAATCCTTGAAGCAATGCCTAAAAAGTCAATTTACGGCTTCCATAAGGGCAAAAAAGTGGAATTTCGCCGATTGTCCGAAAATCATGAAATTTGGACACAATACGCCCATTACCCCCATTTTAATCCCATTAAAAAAAAGAGTTTTAGCAAAAAAACGATTTTCGGAATTTAATATTGGTTTTAATTAATTTTGAAATTGCAAATGCAAAGAGATTTTATTGCCTCTTCCGTATGTGATAGGTATTAGTACTATACACATTATCCCTAAAAGACAATTTTTAAAATGACCGCAACGATGTATCGACACTAGAAACCGAAATCGCCTATTTTGACATTTTTTGACTGCTGAGGCATCCTCCCGGTGGTCCAAATCTCTGGAATTTCTAGCGGTTGGCTGCGCCGCGATGATATTTATCACATATTAAAAGGAGAAAATGCTCAGATATCAAGAACAATAAAAATTCGATAAAATACGGCAATTTTTTTAAGCAAAAAAAATTTGATGGGTGGGTTTCGAATTTATTTTTAACGTTCTCGGATTTCCACACTCTTCTTTTTTTAATATGTGATAGTTAGAATCCCAAGGTACATTCTGTGCAAATTTGAAGGCAATCGGGGCAGAGCAAATCAACCCCGGTCGCGAAAATTTGATCATTCTTCAACATTATTATAATATTGTATTATGATCGCCATCTTAGATCCATCCGGGTCCCTGATCCACCGTCACTTACCAAACCACTCCGAAATATACCCCAAATCCCAAAATCGACCGTAATTTCTTTTGACTTCGCGCATGCGCCACGCTTGAACCAAAGGTACCACGACTACCAAATTTCGGCGAGGAACTTTTCACGTTGGTACCTAGGTGCCCTGAAAAATTCAAGGCGATACCTGCATTCGTTCAGGTCGTTTGTTCATCACACGGTTCCTGCCGTTCGGCTTTCTCCGCCATTTACGGCTTCAGTAAGGGCGAAAAAAGTGGAATTTCGCCACGACACCGGCACCGATTGTCCGAAAACCATGAAATTTGGACACAATACGCCCATTACCACCCCGAACTCTGTGTCTTACTCCCATTTTGATCCGATTAAAAAAAAAAGTTTTAGCAACAAAACAAAAAAAAGATTTTCGGAATTTAAATTTGGTGTTAATTAATTTTGAAATTGCAAATGCAAAGGGATCTTATCGCCTCTTCCGTATGTGATTGCTATTAGTACTATACACATTAGCCTTAAAAGACATTTTTTTAAAATGACCGCAACACTAAAAACCGAAATCGCCTATTTTGACTTTATCATACATTAAAAATTATATGCATGCGGTTAATTTTTATACACCAACATTGAATGTGGTCGTATATTGTCGTCGCCCACGTCCGGCCGGCTAAAGTTAATATTCGATAACTTTAAATTTATACAGTGTTTAAGGCCATGAGACGAAGAATCCTATTGATTTTCAGCGATTTCCGTTAATTACTGTCAGAGTTATGACCCTTGATCACTTCAAATAATCTTGTGGACGCTCTAGAGGCTAAATTTAGTATCCGATTGACTTTAAATTTATACACAGTGTTTAAGGTCATGAGACGAAGAATCCTATTGATTTTCAGCGATTTCCGATAATTACTGACAGAGTTATGGCCCTTGTGGACGCTCTAGAGGTTAAATTTTACTAATTCTTTTTTCTTTGAGTACCTTGAAACATTTACTTCAAATCGCTGTGATTTCGAACCGGAAGTTGAGACCAACTTGACAACTTCTTTAATAGTTGCACGATTTTTATGAAACTTAGTATGTAAGTAGATCTTATCGATGCGACTTGAAAAATGTCATTAGAAATGTTCTAAATTATCTCCCCTTGATGAAATTAAGGATCAAATTTTTAAAAAAAATCGACGAAATATAGGTCAGATTGCCTTGAATTTTTTTTCTTCTGTACTGTTACACAAAATATGAAGTCTGCCGATTGAACCGGAAGTTCCACCATCTTAAAACGAAGAGAAAGAAACAAATCGAGTTTACTCAAAACTAGGTCATTTCAGGACTAACTTATCGTTCAATTTTCTTTCAAAAATTTGCATCCTGTAGTTTCTTCAGCAGTGGGGGGAAACCGGAGGACCAGGGGAAAAACCCAAAACTTGGATCAGACAACCCTACTCCTTGCCCATACAACCAGGGAATCAAATAAATATTATAATCTCACGTTGGACATAATGGACAGCATATGGCAAGGAACAATGTTCAGTCATTCAGATCGAACAAAAACTGCTGTACCTTGTACACATCACCCTGCAACATTAAGAACCCTATTGTCATCCACATAAAAGATTCATTGCAACATTCGATATAAAAGCAGACCAGAGCGCTGCTGACCAAAATAAATTCCCCACATAGTTCACTGCATGACCAATGCCCGTTTCATTAGACTAGTTAGAGGTTGCTGAGTTTCTTCATATAACCAACAGAAGTGACTGTAAATATGAAAGCTTTCATATCTGCTTTGCAGACTAGTTATTATTATTATTGTTACACCAAGTTTGAACATTCTAGCTCAATTAGAAAGAGACTTATTGTGTCCCAAAAAGTGTGACGGACGGACGGACGGACAGACAGACCCACTTATCTACTAGACGTTGAAGTTAATGTATAAGTGTATAATAGGGTTGTATAAAAACTATCAAACCTGTTCTAGAACAGGTCTAGTTATTATTATTTTTTTCCTGCGTTTTTGGGAAAAGTTCATATTCTACAGAATTAAACTCTATACTATCCAGAAGGTATTTAGTTCAAAGGGTGATTGAATAAATAAAACTTTAGAAATGTTATCAGAAAATGACATCATCAACGAAAATAGACAAATATGAGACATCAAAGGAAACTTTTTTGTTTCTCAATCAATTTGAATGCGGTTTTCACCAATTTGTAGCTGTTTGTATTTCTGAACTTTTACCTTCAGATATTGTGGCCTCTACGACGAGTGGAAAGAGTGAAATTTTGAGTGTAACTTTTTTATTTTTGAAGATTTCGAATTGAAACATTGAAACATTCAGAATACATTACAAATGGGCGAATTATGCCAAAAATGTCAACAAAATCTCCCCTTTGAAGATGAAGTCACATTTTCAACGTCTTTAATTTTGCCTTAATTAAAAATATTTGTCAGTAGGAGTCGTCTATCAACTTTTTGGAGTAATCTCATAAAGTTAAAATTCACCGGAAGTGCCACCATTTTGAAAATGTAAGTCAATCTTCATAATCCTATTCGTCCTACAATTCTTATCCAATTTTCAATATCGTCATATTTTTGGAAAGCACTCACAATTCGCTGTCATCGATCTTTTGGAATTTTGATATTTGACCTAGAATTTTTTAAAAAGAACTCATAAATTTGAAGATTAAAAAAAAAAATAGTGTAAGACTTTGAAATCAGGTAAAATAACAATGACAAACGATACATTGGGACATTTGATGCTTATTTTGAAAGTTTTATCAAAATCAGTCTATGAACAAAGGTTCTGTGCACATTTTTAAAAAGATTAATCTGATAGATTATGGCACAGGACCTTTAATATTGGTTATATTTAATTTAAATGCTCATCAAAATATGTCTTTTTGGCTTCTACAGTGAAAATAAGTCATTTGTTTCCCATCGAATTTATATAACACGTCCTTTGTCTACATGACGTCTTCATTGAATACCATTAAAACTAAAGCTCTCCCGTGGCACTGTTTTAAAGTAAAACGATTGTATCATGCATGTATTAGAAGACTTCCAGGTGTCGTTAAGAACATTTGTTTTTGTTTTTTGAAAATCTAATCTTATTTTATTTTATCAAAAGAGCCGTGGTGACTCAGTGAGTAAGGCGCTGACTCGCTAACCAGGAGGTTCGCTACCGGTGTTGCCCGAGCCATTTCCTCGTGGTTTCCTCATGTCTCTGGTGAAGATTGGAGAGCCTGGTAATGGACAAAATTTGCTGTCCCGTATACACATTGTCGTGCAACAAAAGGAACCCTTGGCAGTTCTAATTCGTTATACGAGTAGACCGTCAATTTCTATCCGATTTTAAAAACCATTAAAATATATCACCGTTACACCATAATGCATAATGATGGTTGAGTTTGAATTTCGTTAAAGTCGGATCGAAACTGCCCGACAGAATGGCCGCTCGCTACTTGTACGCAAATAATGTAAAAGTGTGGACATTCTATAGGTCACAATTTTTAAATAATTTTGATGAAACTTAAAATATGTTGATATTCCGAAGATCTAGGTTCTTGTAGATTCACGCATATGGATTAAGACTAGTAGTGCGAGTTATAAATAGACAATTTTTCCCATAATTTCTTTCTCCCCTCTTCCTGCATTTTTAGGTTGACTTTTTGGCCTAGAATTGGAGAAAAGGGATCAAATTTTTAATTTCATAGCAGTTTTGGGTAATACTGATGATATTACAGCGGAAGAATAGGGGGTGTAAAGTGTCTTTCTGCAGAGCAATCACTGTGTTGGAAGTGAGCTTTTCACCTCAGTCAACATCAAAGCCGCGTAGCAAAAAATCTAAACGGTCAATCCCCTACAAAATTATGATGAATTGGAGAAAAGGGATCAAATTTGCAATTTCATAGCAGTTTTGGGTAATACTGATGATATTACACCGGAGGGATATAGGGTGTGAAGTGTCTTTCTGCAGAGCAATCATTGTGTTGGAAGTGAGATTTTCACCCCAATCAACATCAAATCCGCGTAGCAAAAAATCTAAGCGGCCAATCCCCTACAAAATTATGATGAGGAGATTGCTAAATGTGGCCCCCATTGTGCATATAAAGTTTGGAACCAACGCAATTTTGAGCAAAAAGTTACAGCCTGTGATGTTACAGCCATTTAACATTGAAGTCAATGGGCAAATAATTGCTAGTCTGAGACCTGATATGGCGACAGGCTTGGAATGTAGATATTTTCTCATCCACTTGTTTCCTGAAGTTAAGAATAAGAAGTGTCAGAAATTGTAAGAATACTGGGTTTTTCATTGCCCAGCAGTAAGTTTTGTGAATATTTGAGTGGGAATTGTGGGGTGTAAATGTAAAAAGAAAAATCTGAACGACATCCTAGTGCACAGTAAATTAGATTAAATAAGACCAGTCTCCACCCTAACCGTTAGTAAATAAAATCAATTACATATAAGAATCCCTAGCCCTAATCCGGTTATGTGAAACAAACACATGTTTAGAAAAACCAATTCGTAGTAGGAAACACACTAATGTGGCTCTCCCTCCCCCGAGAGCCTCAAATTTATTCTTTTTACTTCAGAAACAAAAATACCACAAGACCAGAAGCACCACCCAAGGAAGACCATCAGCGCCACCAACACCAAAAAAAACAGTGAAATCATCTGTGTATATAAATCTAATGTATTGTATGTATTTTAAATAAAACTAGGAAATATCACGAACTAATTTTACATCATCATAGGTCAGTACTTATGTGGAGACTTAACTTCTCCCATTGCATAAACTTATAATTGCATATTCTAAAAATAAAAATCTGAACGACATCCTAGTGCACAGTAAATTAGATTAAATAAGATCAGTCTCCATCCTAACCGTTAGTAAATAAAATCAACTATATATAAGAATCCCTAGCCCTAACCTGCTTATGTGAAACAAACGCATGTTCAGTAAATCCAATTCGTAATAGGAAACACACTAATGCGGCTCTCCCCCCAGAGCCTCAAATCTATTCTTTTTTCTTCAGAAACAAAAATATCAGGCTACCAAAAGCAGCATCCAAGGAAGACCATTAGATTTGAAATCATTTTTGTATATAAATCTAATGTATTGTATGTATTTTTAATGAATCTAGAAAATATCACGAACTAATTTTACATCATCCTAGGTCAGTGCTTATGTGGAGACTTAACCTCTCCCCCAAATTCTTAACCTAACCCACAATCTCGTCAACAAACACGTGCCCAAGCCAAGACCTAGTCCTGACCCTAGCCCTAACCCACAATCTTGTCAAAAATCATGTGCCCTAACTCTAATTACATGTTGTGACCTTTGATCAAATCTGCAGTTGGCCTTAATATTTAGACCTAATTATGTTTTGACATCATACAACTAAATGTTAACATGTACACTCCAAAATTCACTCATGTTATGACCTTTGACCTAATTCGCAGTTGGCCTTAATATTTAGACAGAACCTCAAAACTTGGTGTCTACTTTTGAGATTGGCTTAGACTTATGTGACACTCAGCTTTACTTTTTTATTGATTGTTAACTGGTTTCTTGTTGGAGGTACGGGGATGTTCGCTAGAAAATAAAGAGGCATATATTTCTATCTACAGTTGACACCATTTTTTTTCTTTCTTATTTTCTCACTTTTTTATTGCATATTTATTCCCATCTTTCTTTCATTTCCGGTGCCAAGCTAATGTTTCATAGAGTGGAATGATTGACCTCAACACAAGTATTTAAAAGAAAGCATAACGGGTGAGATAAATGTGCATTTCGTACACTTTACGAAGTACGTCCAACCTGATCCCCACTTCTGCTCACTAACGGGCTGGAAATTTGGTACTGCACAGGCCTTTCTTCTCCCTTTGGCATGTAACTGAATGACAGAATTCTATATTTTGACCATTTTCTGGATGTCTATGATCTGTTTCTTTGGATAGTATTCGCCCCAGAATTCTTATTCTCATCCAAATTTTAACATTTCAGGTCTACATCTCAAAACCCGATGACTTCCCGGACCGGCTTTAGTAGAAAGATGATGCATATTAATTTCATCCCTGATCTCTGTGACACCTGTGGAAGTGAAGGGCAAATCGTAATCGGTTTCGGTTCCAGTCGAGGACCTCTGTAAACTATGCTTGTTGGTGTTGACTTTATTTCCGAGCTTGAAAAGGACACTCCTGTATTTATTATGGCCTCTCATATTGGAAGATAACATAAATGGCTTGTGTGTTGACGGTTGTGGTTATCTCTTGGTCAGGAACGTTGTAGTTACCACCGCCATTGTAAATCATTTGACAGGCCAGGGCGAACAGTGAGACCTATGATTGGTCAGCCATATATCAGATTCCATACTAGGGGGTTGGGATGAAAAAACTGTTGTAGTGTTACATAATCAGATTATTTCAACTTGTCCTTTAATACAGCTATGTAGGATATATGTTAAAATTCATAGGCACTGCTTGTTTCAACATCGTAGATTTGACCACAATTTGGCACTTGAAACTATGTTAACAGAGAAAAACTCCGTGGTTTTCGATGAAAGTGTTAAAAAAAAAGCCAATAATGCATCATGATTACTGTTTTAAAGTATTTTCTTGTTCGTAAGTGGGCGAAATTTGTACGTTGTCACGAAATTTAAAATCGGCTATAGTTTCGTCAATTATTTATCTATTTTCAAACAAATCACATTTTCGGAATCCCGGAGTCTTTTCCGAGATAATATCAATCACAAATTTTGCAATTTCGAAACTTCGTAGTTGACATCTATCTTTCGAAAATTGAAATCAAATTGTTTACTAGACAATTTTTTATTATTTTCTAAATTTGACCTACATTTTTGGATACCTGAAGTCCGTCGGATTCCAGTAATATAAGTTTCATTCAGATTTATCGCCCTTTTTCTTCGAAACTATGCCAATTTTATAACCCTTATATTTTATTGAAAGCCTCAATCGATGTTTCTGAAACTCCTGTAACATAAAGCCATACGGTCAAATCGTTGGATAAATCAATTCCAACAAAGATCCGTTAACCGGAAGTAGTCGAAATAATGTCAGATATTTTGAAAAAAAACGCAAAAAATGGATGCTTTTGGGAAAAAAACGCGATAAAACAATTTAAGATATCGTTGGGTGGCGGAATGATGGGGCTGTCGTGTGATACCCAATTCATACGGATACTATGACCAGGCAGCAAAATATGGCAAGATGAAAATCAAGCATTTTCTTATTTTGGAGCGTTTTTTCAAGCCTTTATCTCGAAAACTTAATCTTCGATTCACTATCGAGAGTCCCTTCGGTAGACTTGTGCATGAAGCCATCCAATAAGACTTTGAAGTGATATGAATAGCATAAAAGGGTACTGAAAAACGAAAAAAGTCGAAAAATCGTAAAATTTTGGAAAATGCTCTATTATTTTTCTATTTCAAGAAAAGATTATTCATTCAGATAACTGACCTAATTCCGATTCCAGCGATGTATAATATGTATTGAGTTATTGAAATTTAATTTTCGATATTTTTACATTTTTGCATTTTTGGCACTTTTGAACATATGATTTTTCAGGGGGGGGGGGTATCTGATCAGATAATGTTGTATATCATTATAACGCCCTGCTACCATTCAAGTTCCCAAACCGATTGTTAAAACTATCCCGACAATGATTCGTATACCGGAAGTGGTCCAATAAACGAAAAAAAGGTAAAAATGTTGGTGTTCTTGCCAAAAACTTGAATACTCCGTCAGATATTAGCGGACCAAAATAATTAAAGTGTCGTTGGATAGTCTCGTGGATGGACTATCGTGTGACATTTAAATGATACGAATTCGGTGGTTAGGAAATAAATTATAGTATTCCGAAAATCTAATATTTTCCGTTTTGGAGCCTATTGAGACACCTTTTTCTCGAAAAGGACATCTACGATTTTTCTATAGCTTTTCTTCCTCAGAGTCCTATCCGTGTTCTAGGGTGTGAATTCAAAAATAAATGCATTGAAATAATATAAGTGGTCCAAAAAGGGCCCCACAATGTTTGAAAAAATTTGAAAAGTCGTTAAATTACTGAAAACGCTCTTCTATTTTTCTTTTTCTTGAAAACAGCTCAATGTATGTTTCTGAAACTTTTGGTACAGAAAGTTAAGTATCCAAACAACTTGTTAAAACTATCCCGACAATGATCCAAAAACCGTAAGTAGTGGAAAAAATTTCCGATGCTTTGAAAAATAAATACGTAAAGAGTAAATAAAAATAGTGATCTAGCGAAAAAGAAAAAAATGATTACTACGCCAGACTTCACCGAATCAAAAAAACTAAAATGCCATTAGATAGCCCGAATACTGGACGATCTTATGACATCCAAATGATACAAATTCGCTGGTTAGGCAAAAGATTATGGGACGCTGAAAATCTAGTTTTTTTCCCCTTTTTAAAGCTTATTCAGACGCTTTTATCTCGAAAACTACTCTTATTTCTTATTTTTGAAAGTACTATCGGAGATCTAGGATGTGAATCAAAATTTAAAAGCCTCAATATGATATAAAGGGTCAAAAGGGTCTCAATCTTTGAAAAAAATCGAAAAATCGTTAAATTACTGGAAATGCTCTTCTCATTTTCTTTTTTTTTTTAAAGTTAAATCTATCCCAACAACAAATTTTATAACACATAGACAATAATTCGGGCTTATTTTAGCATTATATGATAAGACTTACCATAAAATCTTCATTCATCAACAATCGAAGTCTGGCCACGTTTGACTTTTGAAGATACATGTATAACCATTTTGGCATGTTTGAAAAAATTGCTTGAAATTATGTTCAAGCACATTATCAAGGCGGTTAACTCTTTGTGACGAAAACGAGTTATGGTTCTTGGTCAAAATAAAAGTAGAATTGCGTCCCTGGAACGAAGGTGTCTTCATCACAGTCGGGAAACATCGTTTATTTTCATGCCGCGAAGTAACGGAATACACTCTATGAGACGATTGAATTTTCGACATCTGCACGCATCCTCATAGACATAGGTCTGTTTATAATGGCATGTGTGTGTGTGAGAGAGAGAGAGAGAGAGAGAGAGAGAGAGACGCATATACATAATTCAACACTTTATTATTAGTCCCATAGATAAATAAATATATTGTGCAGTATGATGTTTGTTATGAAAAAAGAACAATTTGTCGGATAAAGTAGAGGAAAATATAATGGCATGTAATACGGAAAGACATGGATAAACACCTCTATACATCTAATAATTTAACACTAACTTTATTTTTGTCCCCCAGATTAATAAATAAAATATATTGTGCCGTATGGTGTTTGTTATGAAAAAAGAAAACATTGCTGATAAAAGTTCCAAGAAAGTATTCTAAGAAATAATTAAATAAGATACTCTAAAAATATTTACACCAAGTTACCAAAAAGTGTCTCGAAAATAAAGGCTACAAATAAAAATTTTCCGGTCTCAAATATTTCTGCGTATTAAGAGCTAGCAAAAATTTGTTCCCTAAACTCACTAGAGCGTCACGTAAACGAAGGTTGTAACCACTAAATAAAAGTACATCTCAAAGTGTTGTAATGAGTTTATCTTGCCGCGCTCATGAGTTTGAAAGTTAGAAAAGAAACGAAGCTTTTACAGCTAGCTCTGTACCCAGCTAGCTCTGTACCAAAATCGCCTTAATCGACAAAATCAAAAATTAAATCAACGAGTGCAGTCGAAATTTTTGTTCACGTTCGCTGTAAAATAACCACAAAAGTCGAAACGCGTAATGGGTGTATTTTTACTCGGCTTTATATACCAATACTTGTTTGTTTAAAAGCTATTTGTGGCGTATATTTGCTGCGATCTCCGACTCCACGTGCGCGGGATTAATCTTTGCTCACCCCAGAAAATTATTATTATTATTATTATTATTAGGCTCAAGCTTTCATATTTCATATTTCATATGAAAGCTTATTGTTTTTGTTGAGATTATTATTATTATTATTTATTTATTTATTTATATTTTATTTTTTTGTGTATTTCCTGCAAATCGGATTTCTCAGAATCTAATCATAGGATCTTTCTGAAACTTTGAAATACCCCCCACCTCCCCCCCCCCCCCCAAAAAAAAAATGGGTGTTGATTAAATATTTTTTCAACACGTTTTACTAATCCGAAATCACCGAAATTTACGAACGAAGAAATTGACCTACATACCTATAATTTTGTGACTATTTGACATATGTTACTAAATTTTTTTCTTTGAATACCTTGAAATATTTACTTCAAATCTACTATTTCCGATTTTCAAATTTCGAAAATTACGTCATTGACATTTCGTCCCGGAAATAAAACCAAACTGACAACTTCTTTAATATTAGTACGATTTTCATGAAATTTGGAATGTATGTAGATCTCATTGACCCATCTTCAATAATATCATTAGATATGTCCTAACCTATCTCCCCTTGGGGAAATTAAGGACCAAAGTTTTCAACAAAAAAATCTACAAAATATAGGTCAGATTGCCTTGGAAATTTTTATTCTGTGCTAGCTAAGAAAGTACTGATGCGTACACAAAATATGAAGTCTATAGATCTTACTGGAAGTGCCACCATCTTGAAAAGTGAAAAATCCCTACGGTTTCAGGGATATTTTACTTACAGACATCGGAGTTACATTTTCTGGATCCTTGAAGGAATGCCTAAAAACGTCCAGAGCCTAATTTTGATTTCGGTCAACAGATGGTCACCACTTTGAATTGAATATGAAAAACAGTGAAAAATCCACTTTAACGGACGTGAAAATAAACACAATAGGCCATTTTCATTTCATTTTAAACGGCTTGATCCAGTTTTCTGGAACGGGATGTCATTCCGGTTACAGCAATACAAGTCTCAGTTATTTCCCTTTAGTTTTCAGATCATTTTGACATGTGACGATGAATATGAAAGCTTTCATATCTACATGGGACAGTAGCAGATCTAGTTTTTTATTATTATTAATATTTACTGCGGGAGACTATTTCTTTATTATCGAGAACAGGTACCGATCTGGTACCTAATTTTCTATTTTAAAACTGGGTGGTGGCTACTTGATAAAATAGTTTTGAAACTTCAGCGCATACCGGAAGTGGTCGAATTTTGTACGGTGGCTCGAAATTAAAAAAACATCGGCTGTAGTTCTGTCAATTCTTTACCTATTTTCAAGCAAAAGACATTTTCGGAATATCTGAACATTTTCCAAAAACAATGTTGCAATTTCGAAACTTCGTCGTTGACTTCTATCGTTCGAATATTGAAACCAGCGGCTGCCAGGCAGGATACGCTCACATTTTACAAGAGAAGGATACAGAAGAAACTAAAAACAAAAGCGATTTTTTGTACAATCAGGGGCCATAATCCAGAAAGTTATGGTCTGAAATGCGCAAATTGCTGTTGAACTGTTGTTGTTGTTTATTACAACGTCCAATACAAAGAATATGATTGCTGTTGAACTGTTGTTGTTGTTTATTACAACGTCCAATACAAAGAATATGATATTATGGACAGGTTGATTTAATTAAATTATTTATTTTTATAATGTGAAATGACATCTGTAACGTGATATGAATGGTTTTCATGTTATATAAACAATTATGAAATGAAATGAAATGGGGTTTAACGACCTACTGTTCTGCTCTTAACCTGGACTAATGAAGACGGGCATACGCCATACAGTGTGCTATGAGGGAAATGTTGCCCGGGCAACGGCGCTACAGGCCTACTTTTATATCGAATTCCAACTGTCAAGGGATCTTTTACGTACATGCTAATGTGTACACGGGACCTCGGTTATTCGTCCCATCCGAACGACTAGACAGCTGTCCTTGTCAGACCTTCCATCCTGCATCACTGGCAAGAGGAAACCACGCCGGAAAAATTGAATAAACTTTCTCGGCCAATGCCGACCTCCAGGCTAGCGAGCCGGCGTCTTACCCACTTAGCCACGTGATCCCCCCTGTATAAACAATTAAGCTGATTGTATAACTCGTAGTCACATTGAGTTTGATTGACAGCTAATTGGCGTCAGTAAACAGAACAATGAAAGGCTAATGACTTGATGTGTGTCAAGTGTTGGTAATCAGAACAATGAAAACTAATTATTAAACCTGTTAAACTTAAATCTTATATCATCTAATAACGTATATTTGATATTCATAAGGCCAAAATTGGAATACGCATGTGAAGTGTGGGATGGGTGTAACGTGTCCAATACCAAAAAACTTGAAAAGGTACAGCTAGAAGCTGCCAGGATTGTCACTGGACTAACTAAAACTTGTTCTCGTGAAGCGCTTTATTTTGAAACCGTCTGGAATAAATTGTCAGACAGACGTACACAAAAGCGTCTAACTACATTTTTTCAAATTAAAAATCAGAGAAACCCAGCATATTTATATGACATTCTAGAATATTATCAACAAACACCACAACAATACAATTTAAGAAACATTAGCGAATATAGAAAACCTTATTGTAGAACAACATTACACCAAACTTCGTACTTCCCCACAACAATTCGAGATTGGGAATTATTAGAGGACCCCATAAAGCAATCAACCAACATTAAATCCTTCAAATATCTATACAAACAAAAATTACGTTCCTTAATACATAAAGCGCCAACCTACTACTGTAAAGGTAATAGACATGAAAATATTATTCACACTAGAATACGGCATGGGTGTAGTTCGTTGCAAAATGATTTGTATGAAATAAACCCACATGTTCTTGTGGCAAATTTATAGAAAATGCTGAATACTATTTTCTGCAATGTCACTTATATTATATAATTCGTGCCGAGCTATTAAATACATTGTCAAATTATTCTGTGATAAATATAGATATCCTATTGTGCGGCAATTCAGAATTGTCAATTGAGATGAATACAAACCTTTTCCTTGAAGTTCACAAATATATCAAACTTTCAAAATGATTTAAATAAAAGTTATTGATATTAGTTACATCTTAGTATATATTATTAGCAATAGCGTTTTTTGGTGGATAACATTTTTTTTCCTCTGCCCTCCCCTCCCCCCATATTTCGTTGCGGTCATATCATTATAATATATTTCCTTTATTCCCTTGCACTTTTCGCAAATTTTTGTTCGTAAGAGTAATAAGGGAACATAATTAACTCGATTGTTTAGAATTATTTAGCAAATCATTTAATACATGCATCAGTTCAATTATATCCCATTTATTAAACTTTATTTTTCAATGTTTTAAATATATTGAAAACAATTCTCTTTATCACCTCTTCACTTATTTTTATATAGAGCTTTACGATATAATTCATCTGATTTTACTTATATTATACTATTCAAAAAAAGTAGGGGATATTTGATTTTTAAGTGTTATTAAAGTCACCTAATGAAACTGACGAAGAAACAAATGACAAAATGAAATGAAGTTCACATTCATCGATTTATTCCAAATGATCGTTAGACTAAGTAAGGCACAGACTGACCATTATAAGGGTAAAATGATACCCGGGGTCATACAGCAAAGTTACCACAGCATCACAACCAAGTCAGTAACGGGTAAACCCTCCTCTGTTTGCCAAACAAGCATTGATCCGACGTGGCATACTCCTAATGAGACGTCTAAGGTCATTTTGGTCCAGATTGTCCCATTCCTGTTTCAACGCAGCAGCAAGTTCTTGGACATTGGCAGGACGTTGTTGACGTTGACGTAACCTCTGTCCAAGCATGTCCCAGACATGCTCGATGGGGGAGAGGTCGGGACTCAGTGCTGGCCAAGGTAATGTGGTGATGTTCTGTTGTTGGAGGTAACCTGTAACGATCCTGGCCCTGTGACATCTTGCGTTGTCATCCTGGAAGATGAAACGGCGGCCATGACGTCGTGCGAACGGCACAACATGGACTGCCAAGATGTTGTCCCGGTAGTACTGGCCTGTAACACGCCCTGCAACAACATGTAAAGCCGTTCTTCCAGCAACAGTGATGCCTCCCCACACCATAACAGAACCACCCCAAATTGATCATGTCTGATGACGTTAACGTCTTGGAAGCGCTCGTTTCGACGACGCCACACCCTCCTACGTCTGTCCAAAAAATCAACAGTGAACCTTGACTCATCTGAAAACATCACATTGCTCCAGCGTCGATTATCCCAGTGTTGACGATCCCTACACCAACGACGTCTTGCCTGAATGTGATGATCTCTCAAACAAGGGATCACGCGAGGACGTCGGGCGTGAAGGTGACCCCTATGCAGTCGATTCCGAATCGTCTGGCCACTCACTCTCACACCAGTGTCTGTTTGAAGACGAGCGCTGATCTGATTTGCTGTGATGACACGATTTCTCAAGGCCAAGGTACGGATAAATCGATCCTGGGCTTGAGTTGTCGCCCTTGGTCGACCTGAGCGTGGTCTGTCCTGTACAGATTGTGTATCACGGTATCTGGACCATAGCCTGCTTATGACAGACTGAGAAACATTCATCGTCCGCGCCACAACCGCCTGTGTTGTGCCGATCTGTAGCATGCCAAGGGCACGTAACCTTTCATTTTGGGTAAGCCGACGCATATCAAAATTTGTTTTCTGGTCACTAAAACAATTAAACTGATGTTTCCACCCTGGAATTCAATGCCACAATGACTGTAACATTCAAAGTCAGAGTCGTGCAAATCTTGGGTTGGACCCCCATGATGATCCCAAGCATCACCTGCATTCCATGCGGTAGCTATTGGTGCGTTTGGGCGTCACATGTAACTGGAAATGTTTCTTCTGTTAGGTTCTATAGTGACTTTTTTCGTAGTCATTTGCATATTTTAGTATTATGCCCCCAAAATCAAATATCCCCTACTTTTTTTGAATAGTATACTTATAAATTGTTTATTATTGTATATACTATTTCGCAATATTGTTTGTATTAAATTTTGTGTATTATTTGTATGTATGGAAAGGGTTTTTCTGAGTTTTTGAAACTTGTGCTCAATTCTTTTGATATTTGTCAATAAAATATGTTTAAACTATCTAATTTGTCTAAAGGCACGCTGAGTATACAAATTTGTACAAGATATTACATCTTACATAATACTATGTCAGAAAACCCCACACCTGTTACAGATTGAATCTGACAATTAATCTGTCACTTAACATGTCCAAAGATGGGATAGAGTGTGTAAAAAGGTCCACAACCTTGATATACCAAATGTTCACACTATTTGCGCACAAGGGGCGGCCATTTTGTCCGACAGTTTTAGTCTGATTTTCACGAAGTTCGAATTCAACCATCACTAGGGTGTAACGGTGATATATTAAAACGTTTTTTTGAAATCGGATAAAAATTGTGACCTCTAGGGGGACCTCAAACTAAAAACGCGATTTTTCGTACAGTCAGGGGCCATAATTCGGGAGGTTACGATCCGATATGCGGGAATATCGGAAGGAACCAAGATCTTTGGGTTATACACATGTATTTCAAGTTTCATCAAAATCGGACCAAAATTGTGACCTCTAGAGTGTCCACAAGCTAAAAACGTGATTTTTCGTACAATCAGGGGCCATAATCCACGAAGTTATAGTCCGATACATGCCAATATCGAAAGGAACTGAGATCTTTGTGAGATAAATTTATATGTCAAGTTTTGTCAAAATCGGATAAAAATTGTGACCTGTAGAGTGACCACAAACAAATTGTGTACGGACGGACTGACGGACGGGGGCGACGAGAATATACGTCCACATGAAAATGTGGGCGCATAAAAACATTGTTTACGAGACAAGTTTTGTTATTTTGTTATCGCCTTATATTTCGATTATTTTTTTTTTTCGAATTTATTGTCCATTTTGTAAGCTTCAGTTTGTTCTTACGGCCAAATGGTGGTTTCTGAATTTTCTGGAACATGAAACCATACGCCCAATCCAAATGATAAAGCTATCCCGACAAGGAACCGTAAAGAGGAAGTAGTCGAAATATGGTCCGATATTTTGGAAAAAACCAAAAAACGATGGTATTGGGAAAAAACGTGATTTCTCCTTTTGATATCGATAGATTAAACAAATTAAGGTATGGTTTGGTGCATCGATGAACGAACTGTCGTATGATACCCAATTCATGCAGATACGATCATCAGGCAGCAAAATATAACCGGCTGAATATCAAGTATTTTCTGATTTGGAGCGTTTTTGGACGCCTTTATCTCGAAAACTACTTCAGCGATTTTTCTTAAACTTGCTCTATCGAGAGTCCCTTCGGTAGTCTTGTGCACGAAGACATCTAATAGGAATTTGAAATAACTGGAATAGGTCAAAAAAGGTACTGAAAATCGAAAAAAGGCCGAAAAATCGTTAATTTTGATAAATGCTCTATTATTTTTTTTATTTTTACAGATTTTCAAAAAAGACATATATTTAGATAACTGATCTAATGACAATTCTAACGATAGATAATATGTATTGAGCTATTGAAATTTGATTTTAGATATTTTGACATTTTTGCATTTTAACATGGGATTCCTCATGGTGATTTCATCTGATCAGATAATGCAATATACCATTATAGAGCTTTGCGACCATTCAAGTGCCCAAACCGGTTATTAAAACTATCCCGACAATGATCTCCATACCGGAAGTATTCAAAAATGAAAAAAAGGGTTAAAAAATTGGCGCTCTTGCGAAAAACTTGATTTATCCGTCAGGTATTAGCGGACAGAAAGAACTAAAGTGACCGTGGATAGTCCGTTTACTGGTCTATCATATGACATCTGAGTGATATGATTTCGATGGTTAGGAAATACATGATGGTACGGCGAAAATCGAGTATTTTCTGTTTTGGAGCCTTTTGAGACGCCTTTTTCTCGAAAACGACATCTACGATTTTTCTTAAACTTTTCTCACTCAGAGTCCTATCGGTGGTCTAGGGTGTGAATCATTGAAATAATACAAGTGGTCAAATAAGACCTTAATCTTTGAAAAATGTGGAAAAATTATTAAATTGTTGAAAATGCTCTTCTATTTTTCTTTTTTTTTTTTTTTTAAAAAACAAACCAAAAACAACAGCTCAATGGATATTTCTGTAACTTCTGATGCAGAAAGTTAAGTATCCATAAGACTTATTAAAACTATCCCGACAATGATCGTAAAAATGGAAGTAGTCGAAAAAATATCCGATATTTTGAAAAAAAAAACAATCTAAATAGTAAAAAAAAAAAAGTGATTACTACGCCAGATTTCACCGAATCAAAACAACTAAAGTGTCATTGGATAGCCTGAATAATGGACGATCTTATGATACAAATTCGATGTTTATGGCAATAGATTATGGAACGCTGTAAATCTAGTATTTTTCTTTTTTGAGCCTATTCAGACGCTTTTATCTAGAAAACTACTCGTATTTTTTTTTCTTCAACTGATGTTACTTAGAGTCCTATCGGTGGTCTAGGGTGTAAATTCAAATTGAAAAGCCTCAACATGATATAAAGGGTCCCAAAACGGCCCCAATCTTTGCAAAAAAGTCGAAATATCGTTAAATATCGGGTATAAATTCAAATTGAAAAGCCTCAACATGATATAAAGGGTCCCAAAACGGCCCCAATCTTTGCAAATTACCGGAAATGCTCTTCTATTTTTTTTCAAACATCTCAATGAAACTTCTGGTACAGGACGTTAAGTTCCCATACCACTTGTTAAATCTATCCGGACAATGATATGTAAACCGGAAGTAGTCGAAAAAATATTCTTTTTTTTTCAAAAAAAAAAAATAGGTGCTCTTGCGAAAATCGTTATTTCACCGTCGAGTGTCACCGGATTAAAACAATTGAAGTATCGTTTGGTAGCTTGGGGAATGGGCTATTGTATGAAACGCTTCCTGCCTGATTCTTGAACGCCGGTTCAGTGCTGCTTGCAGGTCTAGTTAAGCTTATTGTTTTTGTTAAGATTATTATTATTCTATTTTTTTGTGTGTGTGTTTTCTGCAAATCGGATTTCTCAGAATCTAACCATAGGATGTTTCTGAAACTAAATGGGTAGTGAGTATTGTTTAAATATGTTTTCAAAACGTTTTACGAATTCGAAATCATCGAATTTTACGAACGAAAAAACTAACAATGCATAGTCGTAAGTCTGTTGTTTATTAACCTGTTTTACAACTTCTTTTTTCTTTGAGTACCTTGACGAAAGTCATTTTCACCTGCAATTCGTCGCTGTGATTTCGTTCCGGAAGTTAAGACCAATTTGACAACTTCTTTAATAGTTATACGATTTTCATGAAATTAGAATGTAAGTAGATCATACAGATGCGACTTGAAAAATGTCATTAGAAACTTTCTAAATTATCTCCCCTTGGAGAAATTAAAGATCAAACTTTTTAAAAAAAAATCTACAAAATATAGGTCAGATTGGCTTGAAATTTTGTTCTTCTATACTAGCGGAGGAATTACTGAAGAGCACACAAAATATGAAGCCTACACATAGAACCGGAAGTGCCACCATCTTGAAACGTGAAAAATCCCTAAGGCTTTTGCGATATTTTACTTACAGACATGGGAGTTACATTTTTGAACCCTTGAAGAATGCCTAAATACGTTCAGAGCAGAATTTTGATTTTGGTCAACTGATGGTCACCATTTTGAATTGAATATGAAAAATAGTGAAAAATCTACATTATCGGGCTTGTAAATAAACACAATAGGCCGTAGTATGTTCAACTCGTCTCCTATTGCTGAAATTAATACATTTAAGTGTGGCCTGGCTCATGGCCGAATCTTTGCTATTCGAATATTTCAAAAAATTAGAATTTCAACTTTGACGTTTTTCGTGCCGACAAAGTTGTTTACGAGTGAAAAATTTCTATTAACGACTTGAAAATAATCGAAATCGACCGCCTTTTCTTGAATTCGTCTCATATTTCCGAAATTAATACATTTCTGGTTAGCCTCCTTCCAAGAATGGGAAGTGGCTTTGGAATCAACATATTTTTTAAAACGTTTTAAGAATCAAAATCACCGAGATTTACTGATGAAAAAATTGACCTATATAGCTGTAACTTTGTGACGTTTAAATCTATTTTACTAATTCTTTTTTCTTTGAGTACCTTAAAACATTTACTTTAAATCTGCGATTTCCGATTTTCGAAATTCGAATATTACGTCACTGACATCTCGCCCCGGAAGTAAAACCAACATGACAACTTCTTGAATACAAGTACGATTTTCATAAAATTAGGAATGTAAGTAGACCTGGTTAATCCAACTTCAACGATGTCATTAGAAAGTTTCCAAGTTATCTCTCCTTGGAGAAATTAAGGATCACATTTTCCAAAAAATCGACAAAAAGTAGGTCAGATTGCCTTAAAAATGTATTTTTGTACTAGCCAAGTAATTACAGATACGTACATATAATATGGATTTTGTCGATCGAGTGCCACCTTCTTGAAACGTGAAAAAACCCAAGGCTTTTACCATATTTTACTTACAGACATGTGAATTACATTTTCTGAATCCTTTAAAGACTGACTAAAAAACGTTCGGAGCAGAATTTTGCTTTCAGCCATTTATAATTGAATATGGAAGGCAGTGAAACATCAACCTTAACAGACTTCAAAATAAACACAATAGGCCGTAGTTGGTATTCGTTTCCTATTTCCCAAAAGTATACGTTTCAGGATAGCCGGGAACAGGGTCGAATTTTTGGTGTTTGAAAATTTCAAAATTTCAAATTTCGCCTCTAACCTTTTACGTGCCGATAAAGTTGTTTACAGGAGAATTTATGTCCTTAATTTTCAAAATTTACAAATTTAACCTTAATATAGCAACAGCTGAGGTCAATCTGATTCCAAAAATATTAGTTCCATTCAAATTTATCTCATTTAATTTTTCAATATTGTCCTGCCTTTTTTTAGTTCTTTCCCGCCATTTTCATTTTATTTTCTCATCCGTCACGTTTTTAAACGGCTTGATCCATTTTTCTGAAACTTCTGGAACGGGATGTCATTCCGATTACAGCAATACAATTCTCAGTTAATTCCCTTTAGATTTCGGATTATTTTTTTGCCCCGGTGCAATGTTTCTCACTATATTTAGACTTGTAACTTCGCAAGTTTTTCACCGATTTTGATAATTATTTGTTCTTGTTCTTTTTTCTTTTAAGATACTTGATATAATCCATGTCAAGTGACGATGAATATGAAAGCTTTTATATCTGCATGGGACAGTAGCAGATCTAGTTTTTTATTATTATTATTTTTCCATTTTCAAAACATTTTACGAATTCGAAATCACCGAATTTTACGAACGAAAAATCTTACAATGCATAGTCGTTACTTTGTGGGTTTTGGTTTTTTTTTACCGATTTTACGAATTCTTTTTTCATTGAGTACCTTGAAAAAAACCGTTTTCACCCGCAATTTCAGATTTTCGAAATTTCGTCGCTATCATTTCCTTCCGTAAGTCGAGACCAATTTGCACGGTTTTCATGAAATTTGTAATGTAAGTGGATATTACTGATGCGCCTTGAAAAATATCATTAGATATTTTTTAACTTATCTCCCCTTGGAGAAATTAAGGATCAATTTTTAAAAAAAAAATCGACAAAATATAGGTCAGAGTGACTAGAATTTTTTTTTTTTCTGTACTGGCTAAGACGTTACGGATCAGTACACAAAATATGGGGTTTGTCGATCGAACCGGAAGTGCCACCATCTTGAAACGAAGAAAATTCCTAAGGCTTTTGCTATATTTTACTTATGCCTAAAAACGTTCAGAGCATAATTTTGATTTAGGTCAACTGATAGTCACCATTTAGAATTGAATATGAAAAATAGTAAAGAAATCTACATTAACAGCTTATAAATAAATTCAATAGACTGTAGTTTGTTGAATCCGTTTCCTATTTCTGAAATTAATATATTTCTGGATAGCCTGGCTCATGATCGAATTTGTGGTATTTGAATATTTTAAAATTTCAAATTTCGCCTTTGACGTTTTTCGCGCCGATTTAGTTGTTTTCGAGTGAAGAATTCCCATTAATAGCTTGAAAATAATTAAAATCGGCCGGTGTTTCGTGAATTCGTCTCCTATTTTGGAAATTAATACATTCTGGGTAGCCTTCTTCCAAGAATGGGCGGTGGCTTTGGAATCAATAGATATTCAAAACGTTTTACGAATACAAAATCACCGAAATATACTGATGAAAAAAATTGACCCACATAGCTGTAACTTTGTGACCTTTTGATCTATTTTACTAATTAGTTTTTCTTTGAGGTCCTTAAAACATTTACTTTTAATCTGCTATTTCCGATTTTCGAAATTCGAATATTACGTCATTGACATCTCATCCCGGAAGTAAAATCAACATGACTACTTCTTGAACATTACTACGATTTTCATGAAAGTAGGAATGTAAGTGCCTCCATTAACTCTCCAGCACATGGAAAGCAGGCGTCAATGGAGTAGGCAGCGTACAAAATGGGGTAATCGTCGATGGGCGCGTGTAATGTTTTCAGATCAGTCTAGATTTACTCTGGATTTCACCTATAGGCGTGCTCGCGTTTGGAAGCGTGTAAATGAGCGTCATGCTAACGTTAACGTCCGACAGCATGAGAGATTCGGGGAGGATTCACCATGACTGGCAGAACGGACTTGCATATTGTTCAAGGAAGGGTCACTGGTGTGTACTACCGTGTCAAATCCTGGCACCGATAGTTCTGCCCTTTGCTCAATGTGTAGGTCGACGGTTCATCTTTCAAGATGATAATGCCCGTGCCCAAGATGATGATTGCTGAATGTCTGAGGAATGGTGGAGCAATTACACATTATTAAGACAAACATCAAAAACGTTCATTTTCACTCTGACAGTGTATCTCTTTGCGATTGAGATGGGGCTGTCAGATAAGCCGCCCATATGAACTGTTTATGTTCATGTGTAGGCAATTGGCCTGTTATTAACATACACTGGTTACCTCTAATAAAAACAGCAGTGAATTTCCGCAGTTTTGTATTGTTTCTGAATATCCCCTACCTTTTTTAAGAGTATATATCGGATATTTGTTCTACTACTTCCGGTTTTGGGATAATTGTCGGGATACATTTAACAAGTTGTGTCGATACTTAACTTGCTGTACCAGAAATGTTAGAAACATCCATTCAGCTGTTTTTAAAAAATAAATAAATAAATAAAAGAGCATTTTCAGTAATTTAAGTATTTTTCAACTTTTTTCAAACATCCATTCAGCTGTTTTCAAAAGATTGGGGCCCTTTTCGGACCACTTATATTATTTCAATGCTTTTATTTTTGGACTCACGCCATAGAACACCGATAGGACTCTTGAGTAAAAAAAGTGTAAGAAAAATTTCAAAAAGACCCGGAAATTATTTTGAATGAATTGTATTCTGTATTTTGAATTGTCTGTCTGTTTGTGTTTTCCTGAGTATGATGTCTTGTCCGTGTATTTGTTTTTGTGTAAAATTTTGTGTGGTGCAGTTCCCTTGCACTTACTATTAGAATCTTTTGGAGAATGGAAAAACACCGTTTTTGATTTTATAGTCAAAGAGAATCAAATATATAAAACTAAACCCCGAGGTCCTAAATAACACATCTGCAACTGAATGTCTTGCTACTCTTCAAGAGAGACTTGTTTTAACGCCTGTCGACAAGGTTGGCAACAATATTGCTTTTACCCGTAAAAATTACTATCTTAGAAATATTCTTACTGAAGTTGAACTTTGGCCCAATACCAAAAATGAAACTTACAAATGCATTACGGATTTAACTAAATTAGATATTTTACATAATCAATATACTTTCAACAGGAGTAATGATATAAAAGACAATGTCAAAATAGATGCACTACCTTACATTTATTCTATACCTAAATTCCATAAAACCCCAGTAAAATTCAGATACATAATATCCTCCAGCATCTTACAAACGAAACCTTTAGCAAAAACTATTATCAAAGGACTTAAATTATGCCAAACCCAGCATGCCATTTGGTGCAGAACACTCCGTAGCTATACTGGAATTGATAGTTTTTTCATAATTGATAAAAATAAACCAATAGTAGATACTTAAAATAAAATCAATAAAAGATAGGTTGCCAGGCAACGAAACATACGCCCACAGCAGCTATATCGCCCGGTCAGTCAACAAGAGTTGTCGCATATTTTTACTTTTTGCTGTAATAAAACATTTATAATACATTAAAATCTGATTAAGAGTAACAACTCATTAAGTAATTATCAGGAAACCATTAGAATTTGTTCGGTTTTTATAAAGTTCTGCCCCATGCTAACGTTTAGTATACGAAACTTTTAACATCATGGATTTAGCTGTTCAAGTCATAAAGATTCATTGAAAATCAATATACTTGTTCGTCTCATGACCTTAAACACTGTGTATAAATTTAAAGTCAATCGGATATTAACTTTAACCTCTAGAGCGTCCACAAGATTTTTCGAAGTGATCAAGGGCCATAACTCTAGCTGTAATTATCGGAAATCGCTGAAAATCAATAGGATTCTTCGTCTCATGACCTTAAACACTGTGCATGAATTTAAGGTCAATTGGATATTAAGATTTTTTGAAGTGACAAGGGCCATAACTCTGGCAGTAATTATCGGAAATCGCTGAAAATCAATAGGCTTCTTTGCCTCATGACCTTAAACACTGTGTATAAATTTAAAGTTAATCGGATATTAACTTTAGCCTCTAGAGCGTCCACAAGATTTTTTGAAGTGATCAAGGGCCATAACTCTGGCAGTAATTATCGGAAATCGCTGAAAATCAATAGGCTTCTTTGCCTCATGACCTTAAACACTGTGTATAAATTTAAAGTCAATCGGATATTAACTTTAGCCTCTAGAGCGTCCACAAGATTTTTTGAAGTGATCAAGCGCCATAACTCTGGCAGTAATTATCGGAAATCGCTGAAAATCAATAGGCTTCTTCGTCTCATGGCCTTAAACACTGTATATAAATTTAAAGTCAATGGGATATTAACTTTAGCAATTGTGGACGCCGGACCGACGGACGGACGCACGGACGGGGGCGACGACAATATACGACCACATTTCAATGTGGGCGTATAAAAAGTTAATGGAAAAACAATAGAAACGTTTGACTTTTCTACTTTATATACTATGCTACAACACTCCGACCTTAAAGATAATTTGGATTGGTTTGTAATTGTAGATACAACTTTTAATGGGGCTTTCGGGAAAGGCAGAAACTTGATGGTCATTTACGCAGAAGATGCTAAATGGATTATAAAACGTCGCAATGCCGACACTGTAGTTTTTGATAAAGAAAAATTTCAAAATATCATACATTTTCTCATTGACAATGTCATATTTGAGGTTGGGGATCAGATAATGCAGCAAACTATTGGTTTACTAATGGGAACTGACCCCGCCCCATTTATGGCAAGTGCACATTTATATAGATATGAATTATGCTTTTAGGATCATACAAGAAAAACAGATTACAAAGTAGCTAAAAGTCTAAACTATACCTTCCGATACATTGATGACATAACACCTATCAATGATAACGGAAATTTCAACAAATATAAAAGTTAAATATATCCCCCAAAATAAATATTAAATAAAGAAAATTCCGGCATAATAAATGCATCTGTTCTTAACCTGGACATTAACATAATTAACAATAAATTTAATGTCGGTATTTTCGACAAAACGGACAAATTTGGTTTTGAAGTAGTAAAATATCCGTCAATTTATAGTAACATACCAGATACCAGGCTGTATAGTGTTTTCTATTCACATGCATTACGACTTTTAACAAAATGTAACGATAAAGAACTATTTCTTTCCCGGCTAAAATCTCTTTATTTTAAGTGCACTGCCAAAGGCGGTACACAATTACGCATTTTAAAAGAAATATCAAAACTTCCATTTCTTCAACACACCAAGTTTGACATTTCTTATAAGTATATAACCGACTACATATTGGATAATGATTCAATTTAAAAAAATTATTTTAAATTTTCTGTAGTTACCTACTATACAGCCCTGCAGGAGTGATACTTATAAGAATTTTTGCAGTATGATGATGTTTGTAATCACTCCAAGTGAGAGCCTGTACCTGCAAATTCTTGGGCGTTTCTTTAAAAACTTCTGTGCAGTGAAAAATATGCCTAGCTCTGCAAAACTTTGGATTTCGGAAAGAGGGAGGATATTTTCTCTTACTACTTCTTTTGCAGGATTGAAAACTAGTGACCCTTGAAATTTTGATAATAATTTGATCCATGTGATAACATTTGACACTTGTATACAAGAAACTCCAAATCTATCCGCTAAATCTTCATTGAGGTCACCAAGGCGCAGTTTCATCATTGTCCTGATAAACATTTTTCCCTTTGTGTAAGAGTTCTTTTATCTCTGCTACCATACCTCTTATAGCGAATAGGGTTAAACACCTTGCTAGGTCACTTCCAGTACCTGATATGCCTGAAATATTTGTTCATGCATGACTCAATTTTCATGAAACTTGCCAATGTTGGAATTCCTGTATAAAATTTTACATTTTTTTTTTTATCTGATTTAAGGATTTAAGAATTCGAAATGACTTTCTTAATAAATCAGTTACCGTACTCTTAGACTTTGACAGTTTTTCAATTCAACAGTTTCTGACGACTCAGCAGAGGTTTGAATATTTGAAACTGAGTTACTGTGATCAACATTACATGTAAGATCTAATGGTAAGGATTCAGAACAGTCATCTTTCTCAGAAGAAATGGCATGTTATGTCGTAGAGTTTTCATTGATATTAAAATTGCTATTAATATTTTGCAACTTCCTGCATTTTTGGGGGACATGATCTTAATTTTCACGTGCTGTAGGAGGTGGACGAGCCTTAATTTCTCTACGAGACTCATATCCAAGATGTAGTGATGGATATGGGTTAGCAGCGGTTGGATTTCCATCAGCAAAGTGAACGGAACAAACTCGAGAATAAGAAGTTGGAAGCCAAATTTTGTTCCCTTTCTTCCTGTTTACAATGGATGTCCACATCTGTCTGCCCTCTGGATCGTTAAGTTCAGTTGGAAAAGTGAATAAGCAAAATGGGGCATCCCAAATACAAGAGCCAGTTCCTTTGTTACAGTTATGAATATCACAAATTTGACATCTCCATTCCTCCAATTTATGTTCACCATTAGAGCACTGAATAAACGCACAACATCTCCGTGATTATGGCATCACTTGTTCTGAACAAGTAACAATAAAACTGTTTAACAACAAAAAGAAGGGTATATATATATACTATACCATGTGTATGTCTTAGTAAACCTGAAACATTGAAGCAAGTCGGATTAGAAGCCTTTTTCGACATTTGTACTTATGAGCGTTAAATTCATTCTTAAATTTTACCGTGCATGTGGTGAAAATTGTCAACAACTGAGGTCTCCTATACTATTCAAAAAAAGTAGGGGATATTTGATTTTTAAGTGTTATTAAAGTCACCTAATGAAACTGACGAAGAAACAAATGACAAAATGAAATGAAGTTCACATTCATCGATTTATTCCAAATGATCGTTAGACTAAGTAAGGCACAGACTGACCATTATAAGGGTAAAATGATACCCGGGGTCAAACAGCAAAGTTACCACAGCATCACAACCAAGTCAGTAACGGGTAAATCCTCCTCTGTTTGCCAAACAAGCATTGATCCGACGTGGCATACTCCTAATGAGACGTCTAAGGTCATTTTGGTCCAGATTGTCCCATTCCTGTTGCAACGCAGCAGCAAGTTCTTGGACATTGGCAGGACGTTGTTGACGTTGACGTAACCTCTGTCCAAGCATGTCCCAGACATGCTCGATGGGGGAGAGGTCGGGACTCAGTGCTGGCCAAGGTAATGTGGTGATGTTCTGTTGTTGGAGGTAACCTGTTACGATCCTGGCCCTGTGACATCTTGCGTTGTCATCCTGGAAGATGAAACGGCGGCCATGACGTCGTGCGAACGGCACAACATGGACTGCCAAGATGTTGTCCCGGTAGTACTGGCCTGTAACACGCCCTGCAACAACATGTAAAGCCGTTCTTCCAGCAACAGTGATGCCTCCCCACACCATAACAGAACCACCCCCAAATCGATCATGTCTGATGACGTTAACGTCTTGGAAGCGCTCGTTTCGACGACGCCACACCCTCCTACGTCTGTCCAAAAAATCAACAGTGAACCTTGACTCATCTGAAAACATCACATTGCTCCAGCGTCGATTATCCCAGTGTTGACGATCCCTACACCAACGACGTCTTGCCTGAATGTGATGATCTCTCAAACAAGGGATCACGCGAGGACGTCGGGCGCGAAGGTGACCCCTATGCAGTCGATTCCGAATCGTCTGGCCACTCACTCTCACACCAGTGTCTGTTTGAAGACGAGCGCTGATCTGATTTGCTGTGATGACACGATTTCTCAAGGCCAAGGTACGGATAAATCGATCCTGGGCTTGAGTTGTCGCCCTTGGTCGACCTGAGCGTGGTCTGTCCTGTACAGATTGTGTATCACGGTATCTGGACCATAGCCTGCTTATGACAGACTGAGAAACATTCATCGTCCGCGCCACAACCGCCTGTGTTGTGCCGATCTGTAGCATGCCAAGGGCACGTAACCTTTCATTTTGGGTAAGCCGACGCATATCAAAATTTGTTTTCTGGTCACTAAAACAATTAAACTGATGTTTCCACCCTGGAATTCAATGCCACAATGACTGTAACATTCAAAGTCAGAGTCGTGCAAATCTTGGGTTGGACCCCCATGATGATCCCAAGCATCACCTGCATTCCATGCGGTAGCTATTGGTGCGTTTGGGCGTCACATGTAACTGGAAATGTTTCTTCTGTTAGGTTCTATAGTGACTTTTTTCGTAGTCATTTGCATATTTTAGTATTATGCCCCCAAAATCAAATATCCCCTACTTTTTTTGAATAGTATATAATCAAATTACAAGGGGGACTCTGTGGGTCATGAGATCAAAAAAATTAATTATGCTTATAACTGGTATGTACCGGTACTTAATATTTGACTTCATATTAACTCAACTCGAATCCATTTATTATTGCTAAATGATTTTATTATTAACCTGGCGTATGATCACAAGTAATTAAAACCATTAATAATTAGTAATTTATATAACTGGTGATACTTATTGTTTATCAAACAAAAACAATAACATTAGCCTAGGCCTAGGCGCCCTAATCTAACCTCAATGATGAAGCAGTCTATCAAAAAATAGCCTGTGATGAAACTACACGCTCGGATGCAAGGAAACGTATTATTATATTATCATTGAATATTAGCGAGCGATAAATATTTTCACATCTCATTTTAACATCATTGTAATATTATTGTCTATGATTACACGCCAAACTCGAGGACGCCATACACGAAACACGTCGCTTCATAGTCATAGCATTATTATTATTCAAACTTAAATGAAACTTTCTAATTTTTATAACTAGCAGATTGATACATACATTAATACACATGGTTGACACGATAAAATGTCTGTTGCCGACGACTGTACACTCGTTTCGCCTATTGGTTATCCGTCGTTATATTTTTACTTCGGCAGCCAATTCTTCACCGAATGACCGTTTGACCCCGAGGGTCGCTTACACCATTTCAATATGGCGCCGCAATAGTATTGACAGGAGTCTTATCGCCCTTATTTTATGCCTTTATAAACACACTTACATAGTACAATTTCTTCAGCATACCTGTTTTGCATTTCTTCTGAGGTATATTACGTATTATATTTTGTGCTATTACATAACTTAATAATTACGATTAGTTGAAAAATTGATAGTTTATTAACCTTTTGGCGTTATTTTATCTGGATTATCGCCCTTTTTATTGTGGTGTTTTTGTCACTTTCTAAAATTCTGACGTCATTGACAATCTACGTCATTCAGTCAGCAGACGGCTGTCTTTCGAGGCGGTCTACATTTTCTCATTTGCTTCTTTGTATTCAGTATTGTTTGTTTTTTGCTCTGTTTCGGTGATTTTGGACATTTCGCATTGTCGCAGAACGTTCAAAATATCTTTATTCTATAAGTCACACAAACTTTCCCAGTAAAACCGAAGACTTCGTAACGACGCGACAAGCAGTTGCTGAGATCTGATCAAAATAAAAGAAGAAACATATTAGTAATGACGGATTTCACCGGTGCCACGTTACCCTTGAACTTATGCCACTTTCGGTGTCACGTTACCCTTGAACTTATGTCACTTCCGGTACAAATGAAATCGTTAAACTCAACCAAATCAAGCAATATCAATTCCATTTATACATTTGTTACCATGTGTTACATATGTCAAAAAAGTGATCCTGACGAAATTTGTTACTAACTTACCGCTAAGTTAGCTGACTTTCTAATGGGAAATTAAAATCCGAAAAAAAAATTAATATAGTGATCTTGACAAAATTGGATATTTCTCGACAAGGACAGATGCCAGAAGCAACTTTAGGAGATCTATATGATCGTATTGATCCAATCTATATGTCCTTTGGAATCAAATATCATGTTAAGCGAATAATATATATAACTCACTTCAAAAAATATTTGTTTTGAAGGCTAAACATACCATTTTTGCCAAAATGAAATTACTTCCGGTGATAATGAAAATGTTAAAATAGTTCTATGAAATCATAAATGGCAAAAGGCATCACATTTTATGAAAAACGAATAATAATTGACACTTGTATGGACCAAAAACCCTGAAAAGTGACGTGTAGAAAATGGTCTATTTCTCTGCAACCGTACAAGCTAGAAACCATTTTGTGGTATCTGTATTATCTTATCGGTTCATTCTATTAGATGATTTAAATCAAATATCATAATTTTAAAACATTACAAATCAGACTCACTTGAATAGAATATCTGTTTTGGGGGCTAAAAGTACAGTTTTTGCCCAAATGACGTCATTTCCGGTGACATTGAAGATGTAAAATTTGCTTGACGTAGTCAAAATTGGCATTAGGCATCAAATGGTAAAAAAAAATCGAATGACAATTGACTCTTTTACAAGCAAAATAACGTGAAAAGTGACGCATTCAAAATTGCCTATTTCTCGACAACTGTTAATATTACAAATTATTTTTGACATACATTGTCTTCGTTTGGATTATTGCTGCAGGTTTATGAAAGTTGTCAAAAAAAAATTAAAATTTTAAAAGCCTGAATGCATTGTAAATAGCTCATTTTCACACTTTAAATCAAAATGGCGCAGATACAAAACTGAAATAAAAAAAAAACCGAGCCCGAAACATTTTGCGTCTTCAGTAGGAGCATTCGTCTTGACCTTTTAGATTTGTAAACATTAATATTTTCTTTTGAAAAGACATTTCGACACGTCAAAATTGAAGTTTTGGACAAAATTACGACACTTCCGTTCCCGACAGTTAGAAACCATAATTATATCTTACCATGACGTAAGCTTATGGTATCCCATGAGATGCGTACGCAGCTTCACTTCATTAGTGCACTAAGCTTCGGACATGCTAGACGTGTCCTTCTTCCTCTACAGTTTTTAGAACTTCAATAAGTCCTAAAAACTTGATTCTCCCATTTGCTATATTTCGTAATCGAAATAGCATTTTAACTTGAAATATAATTATTCCTTGGGAGTTTTTTACACGTTGATAAATAATAAAACGTCGTATTTAGTAATTTTCTCGTACACGAGATTTTGCAAAATGGCGGAATCGGCAAATTCTATCGCCGCTGCAGATGGGGATTTCAACTTCGCTGAGACTGTCTTCGACAAGAATAGAACCCCTAAAGATGATTCAAATAAAAGGAAAAGGCCAGCAAATAAAGTTAAACCGGCCAAAAGCAAACCTGAACAATTTCAAAAAGGCAAAGGTGTTGAACCGATTGTAGTCGACGATACTGAAGAAACCGGTTTGCCGTCGCCATCGGGGAAAAAATCTAGTCTTCCCAGTTTGGAAAAAGAAGACGATGGGCATGGGATATCGTTAACATTTTTTAGAAATGAAATGGACAAATTTCGTTACGAATTAAAAAATTTAATTGGCGAAGCCGTAAGCGGCGCAGCTGGTCAATCCCTCGGAGGCACAAGCGACCAAAACCTTAAACAACATGGCCGTCGAAGAACTCATTCTTATTCCGACGAAACTGATGACGATTCTTCTGTCTTGACTCAAAATCGTTTTAAAATACCCAAATTATCGGATAACAAGGACAGTGGTGACGTCGCTGTCGAAGAACAGGTCGACGAACTTTTCCAAGAAGACCAAAGTCGCAATAAGAATTATTTGGCCGACGAGGACCACGAATTTGAAGACAGTCTCGAGACTGATTATGCCATAACTGACGATGTCGGGAAGGATATCAATCCTAAAATAGCTAGTATCATAAACAATATGTTTGCTACTATTATGCCTACTGAGAATTTGTCAAGTATTTTGGATAAATATTCTGAAAGACCTGGTAATCTCAACATCTGGTTACCTGCTGTAAACAAAGAAGTGTGGAATAGACTGCAACCTAGTTCCAGGTCTCAAGATTTAAATCTACAAAAATTTAGCAACAAGCTCGTTAGATGCAGTTATACATTAGCCACGCTAGCCGATGATTTAATGAATTTGAGAAAATCATGCCCTACAGATAAACAATCAGATTTTAAAGGGGCTATAAAGAAAGTTTTGGACACGGTGGCTATCATGAGTGCTACTTCTCAGGATTATAGTCAGCAAAGGCGGTCGGCTCTGAGAAACGATAATTTTGACTTGGCTGGGCAGGTGTGTGCTGCCTCTAATAACTTTGATGTTGGTGGTTCACCGAAGTTATTGTTTGGAGATGACTTGCCAAGGAAAATTAAAGAATACAAGGAAGCTAACTTGATTTCAACACGAAGATCATCTAATTATTCCTCAAATTACAAGTTCCAACATACCTCGAACCAAGCCCGTTCATACAAAGGCAGTTCCCAATACTCAGATAAAGGGAAATCTTTTTTAGGACATCGCAAGACCTACCAAAAGGGAGGCGGGTCCAAGTCAAGTTACCAGAAATCCTGGAAGTACGACAAGAAGAAATAAATCTTCAAAATTCGGATGAGAGCTTGGTAAGTAGTATCCTAAAATCTACGGATTGGGATCAATTTATGGGGCTATGTAATGCCCTTTTGCCTGTATTGCGAAAAAATTTCAAGGCTGGTAATTTGAGAAATAACCTTGTATTTTGGAACACCTTGTCTTCGGACAAATTCATATTAAATACAATTTGTGGTGCTGAACTTGAACTTTCAAAGTTGCCCGAACAATTCTATGTTCCTTCTCAATATAAATTTGGTGAAAATAAAAAATTTCATATCTCTCTGGCATTAAATAAATTGCTGGACAAAAATATTGTTGAGAAATCAGAACATGAGCCTACCGAATTTATTTCAAATATCTTTACCCGACTCAAAAAAGATGGCTCTTTAAGAATTATATTGGATCTTAAAGAGTTGAATGAGCATGTGGTATATCATCATTTTAAAATGGATTTACTGCAGCACGCTATTGACTTGATAACTCCAGGTTGTTATTTAGCTTCAATCGATTGGAGTGAAGCTTACTTTTCAGTCCCTGTTAGACGTTCTGACAGGAAGTACTTGAAGTTTATGTGGGAAGGAATTCTATACCAATTTACTTGTTTACCTATTGGTTTAAGTTCAGCACCCCGAATTTTTACAAAACTAACCAAAGTGTTGTTTTCGGAACTACGGAAATTGGGACACATGAGTACGTCTTTTATTGATGACTCACTTTTGGTTGGAGACAATTCAGCGGATTGTCGAGCAAATGTTTTGGACACTGTGAAATTTTCTCTGCAATCAGGTTTTACAATTAATCCAGAAAAATCTATTTTTGAACCAACACAAAGAATTGTGTATTTGGGATTTATTTTAGATTCTCTTGATATGACAATTAGGCTTACTCCAGAGAAAGCTAATAAAATTAAATGTGCATGCGAAATTGCATTGTCTTCAGATAAGATAAAAATTCGATATTTAGCTGAGGTTGTGGGCCTCATGGTTTCTGCTTTTCCTGGAGTAAGGCTTGCACAGTTATATTATCGTAGATGTGATAATTTTAAAACATCTGCACTGAAAATTCATAAAGGAAAATTTGACGAATTGATTGAAATTCCTGATGAATGCAAGAAGGATTTAAGCTGGTGGATCCAACATATTGAA
This sequence comes from Patella vulgata, assembly GCF_932274485.2. Taxonomy (NCBI): domain Eukaryota; kingdom Metazoa; phylum Mollusca; class Gastropoda; family Patellidae; genus Patella; species Patella vulgata. The sequence goes on from NC_065882.2 coordinate 35,150,454, forward strand.
AGCGAGTATAAATCTCTTAGTTCTTGTAAACCTTCCATCATCCTTCAGTCAGATGCCTCCAAAAAAGGATGGGGGGCGTATTGATTGGTGGGGGTGCATCTGGAGGTCTGTGGTCAGATATTGAAAAGAATAAACACATAAACGAGTTAGAAATATTAGCTGCAAAGTTTGCTTTGATGACGTTCTGTCAAAATATGACAGATTCTCACATTCAGTTGCAGATTGACAACACAACTGCTGTCGCTTATGTTAATGCTCAAGGTGGTAAAGTAGCTCCATACAATATGATAATACGTGAAATGTTCGATTGGACAATAAAGAAAAATATAACTTTAACGGCTACCTACATTCCTGGGGTATTGAACGTGGAGGCTGATTTCCAAAGTAGGACCTCTCACGACAATTCTGAGTGGCGATTGGATCCACTTGTTTTCAGGAAGATCAGTGAATTCTGGGGTGTTCCTGGTATAGATTTGTTTGCATCTAGGATCAATTCACAGTTCCCTGTGTATTTTTCATTCAAGCCTGATCCTAAAGCAAAAGCTGTGGATGCTTTTTCTGTCTCCTGGGAAAATTATGATTTCTATGCTTTTCCCCCCTTTTGTTTGATAGGGAAAATTTTGAAGAAAATTGAGCAGGACAAAGCACAAGGAATTCTTGTTCTACCTTGGTGGCCCACTCAACACTGGTTCTCCAAATTGCTTCGCTTATTAATAGATTTTCCTTTTGTTTTGCCTAGAACAGAAGACATATTAACTCATCCACACAGAGAAGTAACAGAACTACCCAGAATGAAGCTGTTGGCAGTGTTAGTGTCGGGAGTGCCTACACATCATATTCACTTTCTTCAGAAGCTAAGAAAATCCTGTCAAGTTCTTGGAGAGACTCCACCAAAAAGCAATACCAGTGTTATATCAAACAGTGGTTTACATACTGTGCTGAAAGGAGTTGTGATCCCTTTTCGCCAGCTGTAGAATTTGTGATCGAGTTTTTAACCTTTTTGTTTAATAAAGGCCTACGGTATAGTGCCATTAATACAGCTCGTTCTGCGTTATCAACTGTTGTGTTTATAGATAATAAACCGGCGGGAACTGCACCAATTGTTATCAGATTCCTAAAAGGAGTATTTAATTTACGACCTTCGATGCCGAGGAACCAGGTGTCGTGGGACATTAATTTAGTTTTGAATTATATAAAGAAAATTTCTCCAGTGAAGAAAATTTCTACCAAAATGTTGACTTTTAAGTTGTTAGCCTTAATTGCTATTTTATCGAGCCAAAGGATTCAGAGTTTTCAGTTGTTAGATATAAGGAACATTACTGTCACTAAATCCGCTCTGAGAATAAGATTTGGTGATTTATTAAAACAATCAAGACCAAGTTTTCAACAAAAAGAGCTGGTTTTGAAAGGATTTCCTCCAGATAGGAGAATATATTGCTAGAACTGAAACTTTAAGGGGAGATAATTCAAGCCTGTTTTTAGGTTTGGTTAAACCCTATTTACCTGTTTCAAAAGACACTATCGCTAGATGGATCAAGACAGTGTTAATGTTTTCTGGTGTGGACACTAAGATATTTGTTCCGTACAGTATTCGTTCAGCTGCTAGCAGTGCAGCATGTAGGGCTAAAGTACCTATAAACACTATTTTAAGTACTGGTGGTTGGTCAAAAGAGACTACTTTTAGTAAATTTTACAATAAACCAATCCAAAAGGAAGGTGTGTTCAGTGATAAACTTCTCCATGCTAATAAACTTAATGTGTAGAAGTGAGAAAAATGTGAATGTTTTGTTGATTATTCTCAATAAAATTTTGTAATGTTTTAACCTGTTCATGGTCACAACTTTAAATATCTCATGGGATACCATAAGCTTACGTCATGGTAAGATATAATTTAAAAATTAAACGAGACTTACTTGTAAGGAGAAGTTTGATTGTAATTATATCTTGCCATGACGAGCTTAGGGATCACATGCCCTCCCTTGTTGGAGTAATTTAGTTTTTGTGATTCCTATCCCTCCCATGGTTAACTGGTTTTACGTTTCTTGTAACCATTCACACTTTGAAGAATGAAGTGAAGCTGCGTACGCATCTCATGTGATCCCTAAGCTCGTCATGGCAAGATATAATTACAATCAAACTTCTCCTTACAAGTAAGTCTCGTTTAATTTTTAAATTTTGTGATATCTATATGACCGTAGGAATTCTATTAAGACCAAAAGTTGAAATTTTTAATATTGATTTTAAAGGTTAAAAATATAAATTTTGACAAAAATGGCGTCACTTCCGCTGACAATGAAAATGTTAAATTGGTTTGACCTAATCAAAAGTGACATTAGATATCAAATGGTGTCACTTTCATGGAAATCCAATAATAATTGACTATTTTACAGGAAAAATAACGAAAACAGTGACTTATTTCTAGGCAACTGTTTATATTCCAAACTAATATTAACATACATTTTCTTCGTATGGATTATAGCTACAAGTTTATAAAAGCCTGAATGGGTTGTAAATAGCTCAATTTTACACCCTTTTTCACCTCGAATTTGCCCAGAAATGAAATCGAAATTAAAAAAACTCCGCTCACTATTTTTTGCTCTTTTAAAAGGCACTCTCTTTTAGTGACATCAGTTTTTTTAAAAAAAAGACTATTTGCTTTCTAAAAGTGGTACGGAACTGTCAAAATTGCAGTTTTTGGTAAAATTATGCCACTTCCGGTGTCGACAGGAAATTCTGCCGGTAACAAAAAAAATGACAATTGTTTTAAACAAATCGAAGAATAAATAATTAATCTAGGATTGAAAAACTGAATTAGCCAATGGCGGCCAAGGAAAATTATTGAGACAATAAAATTCCAATTCAGATGACTCTTTAATTCTGTGTAAAGTACCGCCAATAAATATTCATAAATAAAAAAAGTTTTCTGTAAAAATTTAAATTTCCTAAATTCGGCGCCTAATATCTGCGAAGATTTGACGAAAATCAAAAATCAAAGGTAAGGTAGCTATGTGCCCTGTGCCAAAATGCATCGAAAGTTAAAATCCGACGATTATTGTTAAAATTACTGCAATATTTCTAAAAACGACACCTTCGATGATTTCGGACATTTCGCATTTTCGCAGAACGTTCACTTTCCTAGTAAACCCGAAGAAATTGTAACGATGCGACAAGCAGTTGCTAAGATCTAATCAAAATGGTAAAAGAATAATAATAAGAAGAAGAAGAATAATCTTCACAAAAACAATAGTGTTTCACACAAGCTACGCAGTGTAAAACCCTAATAATCCGAACAAAAACAATAGTGTTTCACACAAGCTATGCATCATGAAACCCTAATAATTTTGGTAATAACAATAGTATTTCAGACGAAAGTCTGAAAGCCTAGCTATACCTGCATGACAGTGCTGAATCGGCTTTCAGGCAACAGACCCGAAGGAATCATACGAGAGTGTATTCACAGGGCTATCCAACGATAATTTAGCGGTTTCTATTCGGTAATATCCGACAGAGAAATCGCGTTTTTCGCAAAAATCTTCATTTTTTGGCATTTTTTTTCTCCAAAATATCGGTTAATTTTCCCACTACTTCCGGGTTTACAGATCATTGTCGGGATACTTTTAACACACGACGTTGGAACTTAACTTCCTGTACCAGAAGTTTCAGAAACATCCATCCATTCAAAAAAAAGATTAGAAGTGCATTTTCAGTTATTTAGCGATTATTCAACTTTTTTCAAAGATTGGGGCCATATTAAGACCCTTTATATCAGACTGAGGCTTTTACTTTGAATTCACACAATAGACCACCGAGTTTAAAAGTTCTTCAGATAAAAGCGTCTGAATAGGCTCCAAAAAGGAAAATACTAGATTTTCAACGTCCCATAATATATTGCCTAACCAGCGAATTTGTACCATTTGGATGTTATAAGATCGTCCATTATTCGGGCTATCCAATGACATTTTAGTTGTTTTGATTTGGTGAAATCTAGCGGAGTAATCACTTTTTTCGCAAGTGCACCATTTTTTTCCTTTTTTATTTTCTTTTTTTGAAAATATCAGATATGTTTTCGACTACTTCCGGTTTTTTGGAGCATTGTGGGAATGGCTCTAACAAGTTGTTGGGATACTTAACTTTCTGTACCAGGAGTTTCAGAAACATACATTGAGCTGTTTTCAAGAAAAAGAAAAATAGAAAACCATTATCAGTAATTTAAGGATTTTTCAACTTTTTTCAAAGTTTGAGGCTCTTTGTGGGCCATTTATATCATTTCAAGTCTTTTACGTTTGGATGCACACCCTAGACCACCGATAAAAGTCTCAGTTAGGGAATTCTAAGGAAAAAAATGCGTAGTTTTCGAGATAAAGGCGTCTCAAAAGGCTCCAAATTGAAAAATACTAGATTTTCGGCGTACCATAATTTATTTCCTATCTATTCGTATCAATTGGATGCCATATGATAGTCCATAAATGGGACTATCGAACGACAGTTTAGTTGTTTTGATCTGCTGATATCTGACAGCGAAATCAAGTTTTTCGCATGAGCGGCGTTCTATAATGATATACTACATTATCTGATCAGATTAAATCACCCTTAGAAATCGTAAGCTCAAAAGTGCCATAAATGCAAAAATGTCAAAATATCAAAAATTAAATTTAATAACTCAATACATATTATACATCGTTAGAATCGTAATTAGGTCAGCAATCTGAATGTATAACTTTTCTTTTTGAAAATCTGTTACTATAAAAATATAATAGAGCATTTTCCAAAATTTCACGATTTTTTGACATTTTTCGATTTTCAGTCCCTTTTGTTATGCTATTCCAGTTATTTCAAAGTCTTATTGGATGGCTTCATGCACAAGACTACCGCGGGGGCTCTCAATAGAGAAAATTTAAAAAAATATCATAGCTTAAGTTTTCGAAAATGCTCCAAATCATAAAATACTTGATTTTCAGCGTGTCATATTTTGCTACCAGGTAACAGTATCCTTATAAATTGGGTATCATATTAAGACAGTCCAATCCTGTGCCATTCAACGATACCTTAATTTGTTTAATCCGTTGATATCGGACGGAGGAATCTCGTTTTTCCCCAAAATGCATCGAAAGTTAAAATCCGACGATTATTGTTAAAATTACTGCAATATTTCTAAAAACGACACCTTCGATGATTTCGGACATTTCGCATTTTCGCAGAACGTTCACTTTCCTAGTAAACCCGAAGAAATTGTAACGATGCGACAAGCAGTTGCTAAGATCTAATCAAAATGGTAAAAGAATAATAATAAGAAGAAGAAGAATAATCTTCACAAAAACAATAGTGTTTCACACAAGCTACGCAGTGTAAAACCCTAATAATCCGAACAAAAACAATAGTGTTTCACACAAGCTATGCATCATGAAACCCTAATAATTTTGGTAATAACAATAGTATTTCAGACGAAAGTCTGAAAGCCTAGCTATACCTGCATGACAGTGCTGAATCGGCTTTCAGGCAACAGACCCGAAGGAATCATACGAGAGTGTATTCACAGGGCTATCCAACGATAATTTAGCGGTTTCTATTCGGTAATATCCGACAGAGAAATCGCGTTTTTCGCAAAAATCTTCATTTTTTGGCATTTTTTTTCTCCAAAATATCGGTTAATTTTCCCACTACTTCCGGGTTTACAGATCATTGTCGGGATACTTTTAACACACGACGTTGGAACTTAACTTCCTGTACCAGAAGTTTCAGAAACATCCATCCATTCAAAAAAAAGATTAGAAGTGCATTTTCAGTTATTTAGCGATTATTCAACTTTTTTCAAAGATTGGGGCCATATTAAGACCCTTTATATCAGACTGAGGCTTTTACTTTGAATTCACACAATAGACCACCGAGTTTAAAAGTTCTTCAGATAAAAGCGTCTGAATAGGCTCCAAAAAGGAAAATACTACATTTTCAACGTCCCATAATATATTGCCTAACCAGCGAATTTGTACCATTTGGATGTTATAAGATCGTCCATTATTCGGGCTATCCAATGACATTTTAGTTGTTTTGATTTGGTGAAATCTAGCGGAGTAATCACTTTTTTCGCAAGTGCACCATTTTTTTCCTTTTTTATTTTCTTTTTTTGAAAATATCAGATATGTTTTCGACTACTTCCGGTTTTTTGGAGCATTGTGGGAATGGCTCTAACAAGTTGTTGGGATACTTAACTTTCTGTACCAGGAGTTTCAGAAACATACATTGAGCTGTTTTCAAGAAAAAGAAAAATAGAAAACCATTATCAGTAATTTAAGGATTTTTCAACTTTTTTCAAAGTTTGAGGCTCTTTGTGGGCCATTTATATCATTTCAAGTCTTTTACGTTTGGATGCACACCCTAGACCACCGATAAAAGTCTCAGTTAGGGAATTCTAAGGAAAAAAATGCGTAGTTTTCGAGATAAAGGCGTCTCAAAAGGCTCCAAATTGAAAAATACTAGATTTTCGGCGTACCATAATTTATTTCCTATCTATTCGTATCAATTGGATGCCATATGATAGTCCATAAATGGGACTATCGAACGACAGTTTAGTTGTTTTGATCTGCTGATATCTGACAGCGAAATCAAGTTTTTCGCATGAGCGGCGTTCTATAATGATATACTACATTATCTGATCAGATTAAATCACCCTTAGAAATCGTAAGCTCAAAAGTGCCATAAATGCAAAAATGTCAAAATATCAAAAATTAAATTTAATAACTCAATACATATTATACATCGTTAGAATCGTAATTAGGTCAGCAATCTGAATGTATAACTTTTCTTTTTGAAAATCTGTTACTATAAAAATATAATAGAGCATTTTCCAAAATTTCACGATTTTTTGACATTTTTCGATTTTCAGTCCCTTTTGTTATGCTATTCCAGTTATTTCAAAGTCTTATTGGATGGCTTCATGCACAAGACTACCGCGGGGGCTCTCAATAGAGAAAATTTAAAAAAATATCATAGCTTAAGTTTTCGAAAATGCTCCAAATCATAAAATACTTGATTTTCAGCGTGTCATATTTTGCTACCAGGTAACAGTATCCTTATAAATTGGGTATCATATTAAGACAGTCCAATCCTGTGCCATTCAACGATACCTTAATTTGTTTAATCCGTTGATATCGGACGGAGGAATCTCGTTTTTCCCCAAAACATACATTTTTTGCATTTTTTTCAAAATATCGGACAATATTTCGACTACTTCCGGTTTATGGATCCTTGACGGGATAGGTTTAATAGATGGTTTGAGAGTATGACGTCATGATCCAGAAGATTTAGAAACATTGATTCGGGCTTTTAAAAAAATATAAGGAGAGCAAAATTGGTAGAAATTTCGAAAAAAAAAGAAAATTAAAGGGCGATACCTCTGAATGAAACTTATATGGCCGGAATAGGATGGACTTCAGGTATCCAAAAATGTAGGTCAAATTTGAACATTTTAAAAAAAAGAACAAAAATTGTTGGTCCCGAAATGACCTAGTTTGTGTCGAGTGGACATTAAACCCCATTTCTCTATCTCTCTCATTACCCGAGTTGGTTAAAAAAAAAAAGGAAGATAGATTTTCATGATTCTGTAAATTGATCAGGTACTTCAGGGAGTGCATCATTTTAACCTCAACAGGTATGCAAGTGTGTGTGTGTGGGGGGGGGGGGGGTCCGTGCTGACATTCCATATTGCATCGAAAAGATACACACCCAGAGAGGAATTCGCTCTGTAAACGCCATGGGACTGCTGTACAGGCAAATAATCCCTTATGGCTCATTGCATGGCATACAATGCCCTCGAATTTTGAGAAACAAATGGGGACGATGTGCCTGTATTGGAATGACTTGCGAACCCTGATTTGTAGCCGCTAACTTTCATATTCCATCAAAAAGATGCACTCCCGGGGTGGAAAGCACACTGCAAAGACCATAGCGCTTCTGTCCCGGCAGAAAATCCCTCATAGCAAACTCCATGACATATGTATGTTTTCATTATCCAAGTCAGTAAAAGAAATAGATTTTCACAATTAGCTATTATGTACGTGAAATCACAAGGTCTTGGACATCCCCACACCCCTAGTCTTCAATGTACGGAGGGTTTTAGAGCGTTGTCAATATTTGACGAAAAGTTCCTTTGCCCATGCGTAACCGCGAATTTTTATTTTTTTATTTTTATGTGGTTGAATATCCAATATATTTGGCCAAATCAAGTAAGAGTTGCACCCCTTCCCGCATTAATCCCATACTTCTTGCATTATCATCAACAAACATAAATCGTGACTAGGAATGGCATTCTTAAGTTCATTTCATGGGCGTCAACATCTTGTTTAGGACTATTTACCTCCCTTAGACTATTTCAAGAGCATTTTCAGTAATATAACGATTTTTCGACTTTTTTTCAAAGATTGAGATTCTTTTCGACCCTTTATGTCATATTGAGGCTTTTGAATTTGTATTCACACACTAGACTACAGATGGGACTCTGAGTAATAGAAGTTTAAGAAATGAAATAAGAGTAGTTCTCGAAATAAAAGCGTCTGAAAATAGACTCCAAAAATGAAAAGTCTAGATTTTTAGCGTCCCACAATTTATGATCTAAGCATGTAATTTGTATCACCTGGATGTCATAAGATCGTCCATTATTCGAGCTATTCAATGACACTTTAGTTGTTTTGGATCGGTAAAATGTTGCCTAGTTATTACTTTTTTCGCAAGAGAAACCATTTTTTTACTTTTATGGGGTTTTTTTTGTTGTTTTTTTAAATATCGGATATTTTTTCGACTACTTCCGGTTTTGGAATAATTGTCGGGATACTTTAAACAAGTTGTGTCGATACTTAACTTTCTGTACCTGAAATGTCAGAAACATCCATTCTGCTGTTTTCAAAAAAAAAAATCAAAGAGCATTTTCTGTAATTTAAGGCTTTTTCAACTTTTTTTCAAAGATTGAGGCCCTTTTCGGACCACTTATATTATTTCAATGCTTTTATTTTTGGACTCACGTTTTAAAAACATCGTAGGTATTGTTTTCGAAAAAAAGGCGTCTAAAAAGGCTCCAAAGCAGAAAATAATAGATTTTCGTAGGTGTTGTTTCCGTAAAATAGGCTTCTCAAAAGGCTCCAAAGCGGAAAATATTAGATTTTCGGCGTACAATAATTTATTTCCTAACCATCCAAATCGTATAATTTAGATATCATATGATAGTCTATAAATGGGACTATCGAACGACACTTTAGTTGTTTTGATCCGCTGACATCTGATGGCGACATCAAGTTTTTCGCATGAGCACCAACTTTTTTCCATTTTTTTTTTTTTTTTTTTTGTTTGACTACTTTCAGTATATGAATTATTGTTTAGATAGTTTGGACAGCCGATTTGGGCAGTTGAATGGTAGCAGCGCTCTATCATGACATACTACATTATCTGATCAGAGAAATTATATGCTCCAAAGTGCCAAAAATGCAAAAATGTCAAAATATCAAAAATTAAATTTCAATAACTCAATACATGTTACATGTATACATCATTAGAACCGTCATTAGATCAGCTATCTAAATGTATAAACGTTTTTTGAAAATCTGTAAAAATAAAAATGAGCATTTTCCAAAATTTACTGATTTTTCGACTTTTTTCTATTTCAGTGCTATTTTCATCCAATTTACGTGATATCGCCGACGTATTGGACTGCTTCATGCACAATACCTCTGAAGGGACTCTCGATAGAGGAAGTTTAAAAAAATCATTGAAGTAGTTTTCGAGATAAAGGCGTCCAAAAGCGCTCCAAATCAGGAAATACTTGATTTTCAGCGTGCCATATTTTGCTGCTTGATGACCGTATCTGTATGAATTGGGTATCATACGACAGTCCCGTCATCGAGCCACCAACCCATACCTTAATCTGTTTAACTCATTGATATCGGAAGGAGAAATCACGTTTTTTCCCAGTACCATCGTTTTATTTTTTCAAAAATATCGAACAATATTTCGACTACTACGGATCCTTGTCGGGATAGTTTAAGCAGTTGGTTTGGGCGTATGGCATCATGTTTCAGAAGTTTCAGAAACTACTGTAAAAACAAAATGAAGCTTACAAAATGGATAGAAAATTAGAAAAAAATCGAAAAATAAAGGGTAATAACTCTGAATGAAACTTATATTATTGTGATCGGATTGACTTCAGCTATCCCAAAATGTAGGTCAACTTTGAAAATGTTGAAAAATAACAAAAATTTACTCGTAATCAACGATTTTTCTATTTTCGAACGATAGCAGTCAACGACGAATGTGAGATTGCTATTATTTTGGAAAAGGTTCAGGGATTCCAAATATGTCTTTTGTTTGAAAATAGGTAAAGAATTGACAAAACTACGGCCGAGTTTTAATTTCGGATCAAGTTTCAAAAATATTTTTTCAAGTAACCACCACATGATTTTCCAATAGAAAATTATGTCGCAGTTCGATATCTGTTTTCGATCATGGAGAAATAGGCTCCCGCGGTAATTAATCGAACAGGTTTGATAGTTTTTATACAACCCAATCATACACTTGGTTAGCACGTGCACGCTGTATCAAAAGGTCTATCTTTAAGTCAACTGAGTGGTTTCGATTCCTCGGTTGTGCGTGACAAGGAGTAGGTTCACCTCTCCAACCTCGTTTGTATTCTCCGGGTCCTCCGGTTTCCTCCCACTGCTAAAGACCCCTATGCGGAAGCAAATTATGAAATAAAATTGAACCAAGTGAACGTTAAATCCCATCTCCCTCCCTCTCTCTCTCTCTCTCTCCCAGTGACCACGGATGATCGCCCCCGAACTGGTAGACTAAGACAAGGCGACAAGACCGACATGTTGTACGACAACACGTGCAGAATCTTTTTACACAGGCATCTGAAACAGCACGTCAGACAGTGGGAACACACGGAAGACCTATCAGTACCGATACAGTGCGCCGACGTCTCACCAAAGAGAACATTCATTGCCGTAGACCTTACCGTGGACCGATCCTCACCCCTCGCCATCGACGTGAACGTCTACAGTTTGCCCAACAACACCAGAACTGGCGACACAAGCAATGGAGAACTGTTCTGTTCACAGATGAGAGTCGGTATTGCGTATCACCTGCAGATGGCAGGACCAAAATAAGGCGTCGACGTGGTCAGCGTTATTCTGACCAATGTGTTATGGAACGAGACTAATGGGGAGGTCCAAGCATAATGGTTTGGGGTGGAATCGGCCTGAACCAGAGAGTGGGTCCTGTGGTGTTCCAAAATCTTGGTCCAGGGAGAGAAGGCGGCATCCCAGCAGGCGGTACATCGGTCAAGCTCTCAGACCCCACGCCATACCACATTTCGTACGTCATCGAAACAACGTTTTCCACACGACAACGCCACTGCCCACACCGCAAGAGTTACTCGGGACTTTGTACAGCAGAACGGTGTCAACGTTATACACTGGCCAGCCCTTAGTCCTGACTTAAAATCCGAGACCAAACATAGCCGATGGATTGTGCCAGGCTTTTATGAGAGTGTGGTTCCAGGTTCCAATGGCGTTCATCAATCGTCTGGTCCACTCCATGTACAGACGCTGCGCTGCTGTTATTGACACTCGCGGTGGACACACAGATACTGATGTATAGACTGTGTACAGACTCTTAACCCTCTCGTAATGCTTTGATCCATTTAGAATGATTTGATTAAAGTGCCTCTCTTTTCAAATCGTACTGACGTTTTTTGTGCTGTTTAGTATATTTAAAATCCTCTTACAAAAATACATGTATACAGGTGTAGGCCTACCCATAAAACATCCCATAATTTCATCAATATCATCATCACTATTGAAATCAATGTCACCGTCAGAATATGTTTGGCTGTCACTTTCACATTCTACCAATTTATACATTTACAGACATCCATACAAGAAAGTTTTCACTCGTAACAAGTACATATATCTGTACTGCAGCCTGATTTACATCCACAGTGACAATTTCGTTTGGTGCTTGATCTGTAGTCACAGTAGAGTTTCACAAGAGGGGCATGAATTTCCACAGCTATAGTAAGGCAACCAGAATATGCCCCCTTTTCACCGGAGACTCATGCAAGCTCAATCTGGTGCAGAAACAATTCATAAATATTTTTTTCAAAAAATATAAGTGCACTTGTACCAACTCATCTATTTCGGTTCTCTTTCTGTCTTGGACATATTTCTTAAAATACTGCGCATGGTATTTCACCTCAGTGGTGACACAGCTTCAAGTAAATTGCCTAAAAGTACGTAAAAAAGTAATATTTTATTTGCAGCTTGCATTTGCAAGAAAATGGAAAAATGTTAAGATATGATCCCCTTAAAGATATATCGTATGTTTGGAACTATCGTCATGGGACTAAAACGTGTTGATAACCTGGCTATAAGCACAGGTGCTGTAGGCTGGTTGGAGAAGGTGACAAATCCAGCTTTGTGGGAAGAAATTCCTACCCAAATGATTTCTTCACTTTCTGAAACAACTATGTCCCTAGTGTTCCAGAAAAATTTTCCCCGCGGATCGGAGTTGAGCGAAAATTTTTACAGCACTTTGAACTTTTCATCCCTGGGTCAACATAATGAAAATGAAAACCATTTATAACTTCAAAAATATCAATTTTACAGCCTAGAAATATATTATCAACATATAGGAAAGTGATACCAAGGAATCCAGAAATGACGTCAAAAGTAACGTACGACCAAAGCCGTATATAGATAAAGTTGCGACAACTGTGAAGCCAGAAATTTCATATGACGTCAAGAAAATATGACCTCAAGTGTAGTAAGACGCCATCTTGGGTCCCAAGTATTTGTACCTACTCACTATCTATTTTATGTCCTATCATATTGTTGTGTCGAAGTTGGCTGCCCCCGACAAGGATGTATATAGATATGTGTCATCGAATACATTTTTTAAACGAAAAGTATAGCTAAACAAATTATTATTATTATTATTATTATTATTATGCAGAAAGCGCACATTATTGTTATAAGAATAGTCTAATTCGTAAGAAAGTGAAATAAAAGATACACCAAATAAAAGCGCTATTAAATTGCATACGCTTTTAAAAATCAGATTTTTTGTGCAGACGGGTAAAGTGAAAAATGTAAATGTAAATAGTAATTTGGGAGATACAACCTTTTTGCCTTCTAGCCGGCAAAATAAATGCCTGAAATTCCATGATTTTTGGTCTGGAGTCATTCCGGATTGTGTGTCAGTTTTCTGTCATCGATCATTAATTGTATCATCAATTTTTCGAAAATAGAAATTTCTTTAAATTGACTAATGGATAAATAATTTAAAATCGGTGTAAAATCGGTAAAATTTTGCAATTTGTTTGGGGTAAGACGTTATCACTCCCCGCCCATGAGTAAATAATAATATTAATCTAATATATAAACCGCACAAATTTAACAGATACAAATAATGTACATGTTATTCCACAGGTAGACAGACATTGAAGGGGCCCAGTGAAGGAGACGCAGTTGGTTTAGAGTTTATCCGACTCTTTTGGCTATTTGCGCCCCATTTCCAATGAAATAATCATGTTGTTCTGATGCTCAACTAGTATCAAATATATATCGTGTCTGAGATTTGTTACAAATCGCCCCGAACATGTTCCACACATCTCAATATTTATCAGCTTTTTGTTCAATCTATAAAAGCCTCTATACATTCCTACAAAATTTTTTGTTTAGTTGTTTAGTCAAGTGAAACAAGAAAATACATAGGCTAAATGGAACAATAGAACAAGTACACCTTTATAATGTCGACAAATACGTAAAACTATGAAATAAGATACTTCTATGATATGTTTCAACGGAAAGGTCCTATATATGCAACATAGATATAATATCTACATTCAAGTTAAACGAACTGCATCTAATCATTTTAAATATTGCGTCGAGCTGAATAAAGTATATGATTTATTATCATGAAAGGATCTATGGGCGGTTGGTTAACAATGTGTAACTAAAAACTATGATATTATCTTTACTGCCAACATTTCAATTTTATCACACCAAGTCTATTGCATCTTGATGTTTAAAGCGCGTTAACAATATATTTATTTAAGAGCAACTATGTCATTTCGGGATTAATATACCACATAAAGTCATACCCAGCGGAAAGAAATGACGATTAATTAAAATTCCACCAATTTGGATTTCATTTTGATAGCCATTGTGAATTTCTACCATCAAGATTTCTCGAAATTAAATTTTTGAGATTATATCTGCCCTTTTATTACCAAATTAATGTTGGTTTTTTTCATTTTTATTTTTATTTTTTAAAGTGATATTCTTTTACCAAATTTGGCAGTCATATTGAAAGAAATGCCCGCCACCAAATGACAAATACATTTTTTGTATTGATGTTTGTCAAATTTAATTTTTCCACACATTTCGCTTGCAAAACCACTCTATGTTTGAAGAATTTAAAAAGAAATTATTTACACCCCCCCCCCCCCACCACTGAAATACTCTGATTACGAGATATCGCTCTCCGAAAATTCCTGAAGAACACCCAATTGAATTCTGTTAATCATGTCATTTTGGCCGATTTTGAGTATGATTTCGTCTGACATATTTATCATTGAACCAAACTGCATTGGTTTCTTTTGCAAATTGTTTAGGATGAATTGTAGCCCGTAAAACGTTATACCAAGAAAAAAATAAAACGTTTTGTTAAGTAAAGCTATATGACGCCTTGACGTCATAGTTTTTATGGCGTTATAGTTGGGACACCAAAATGGCGCCTGTAAATGAGTTGTCGTAACTTTCCCTATACACGGCTTTGCGTACGACGTCACCGTGACGTCAGAACAAGAAATGGCGGAACTATGACGTCACTGTGATGTCAAAATTCAAGATCGTTGACTACCTGATTGATTAGACGGATTTTGTTTTCAATGTTGGCCAGAAACTGGGCTTGACTATAGATAACTGTGGTGTCCAATTTCAGAGAAATGTCACTGCTCCTATATTTAGACGTAGCAGCTCGGCGCTCGTGCTGATGATCCTTAATATTTGGTTCATAGACGTCGAACACGACGATTGGCGAGGGACCTGAAGCCAGGTGTTAAAGTTCAAGGCAAGACAGTGCGAGTGCAACCAGAAGTTCTTTTTCAAAGATGTATTACGGTGGCACAGCGCACAGGTACAGATATTCAACAGTTCTTCAAATATGAGTTGAGTGCCTTCCCGTCCTCACTGTTTGCAGGAGCTTTCATGCGACATGTAACCAAGTCCGATCTCGCTGAGCATTTGCTCAAGAACGTTTCACCCGTTTCGAACACTTCGCTCACCAGTGAAATAACTGTCATTGATGGAGGTCTGCTAATTTTTGTAAGGTGGAATAAGGGTACGAATATCTCCAACATCTTAGAAAACTATCGGTCATTTGTAAAATGATTTCCCTCGCCAATCGTCGTGTTCGACGGCTATGAACCAAATACGACAATTTGGCGAGGGAAATCTGGTTGTTTCGGATTCAGTAAATTGGGACTTCTTAAACATACGAACAGTGACATCTTTCAGGAAGCTAGCAAGATAATAGCTTCACCTGGAAGTTCCCAGTCCGAAGTATCTGAAGCTGGGGAAAGGTTATTCTGTGCAATGTCAATGTATGGTCACAAAAATAAGATTTCTCTGACTAAAGTCCGGTACCTAAGGTACAAAGCTATGATTGCTGAAAAAATTTCCATTCAAATCAATAGACTTCCTCCAACAGCTGCCGCGGCCGAGCAGCATGCTCACCGCATTCATGTTCAGGTTAGAATTTGGGATGAACTAGACGATGGCGTCGATCCTGTGAATTGTGGTTGGCAAGTGATAGATAATAGATACGTTTCCATCGCGACTGTTCTTCCATCAGCACCAGACAACGTTCTGAATTTCATCTGGTGTAAATGTAAATCGTTGAAACACCAATGCTCGTCATGTTCTTGTACACAGAATGGTTTGAAATGTGTTGAAGCGTGTGGAGGATGCCACGGGGAGGGTTGTCTCAATAGCGAACAAATCAGCATTGATTTAGAAGATGAATTTGGTACGGGGTAGAACAAATGATCCGAATGAATATTTTATGGTGTCCAGAATATTCCTCTTGTCTATTTGCTTGCTGTTATTGCTTTATTCACAACACGTCTCCGCCATTTTGAATTTTGACATCACAGTGACGTCATAGTTCCGCCATTTTGTATTCTGACGTCACGGTGACATCGTACGTTACTTTTGACGTCATTTCTGGATTCCTTGGTATCACTTTCCTATGTTGATAATATATTTCTAGGCTGTAAAATTGATATTTGTGAAGTTATAAATGGTTTTCAGTTTCATTATGTTGACCAAGGGGGTCAAAATTTCAAAATGCTGTACAAAAATTTGCTCAACTCCGATTGGCGGGGAAATTTTTTCTGGAACACTAGGGACATAGTTGTTTCAGAAAATGAAGAAATCATTTGGGTAGGAATTTCTTCCCACAAATTTTCTACCCCGACCAGACTACTGTGTTAAATGACAGTACGACGGTGGTACTATAGTTCCTTTAGGAACTGTCTCTGATCGGATGATGTCCGCTGACAGTTCCTATCCCTTCCTTTATAGCTGCATTATGAAAACACCGCTCATCCCCACCTCTGGTCTAAGGCTATTTTGGAATCCTTACTGATTATTTTTCATCGTGACTCTTCTTTGTTTGCCACATGAATCATTTCTTGTGACAGCTGACAGACATTTATAACAATTCAACACTATTTTCAAGTAGAATTGTGCGGTTAAAATCATACGTTTGAACTGATCAGCCATTACAAGACTCGAACATGTCCAATTGTCAGATATGCTGAGGAATAATTCCTTTTGCGAAAAATAAAGAATCACGAGGTAAGGGTTCCAAAATAGCCTGAGGACAACAGAGGTGGGAAAGAGCGGTATAATTTTGCCCAGCTTGTCGAAGTGAACGGTGTTAGCTCAGTGTTTCAGAATCTACAAGAAGTATGCAGTTAGGCGATATAAATGCACAAATCAAGCAACTTGATGGGCACTCGTCTTTCGCGCATTGTACTTTGCAACTCGGCCATGTTTAGTACATTATAGTTGCGCTTATCAATTCCGGATAAACGGTTTTAAATATCCCTTTAAACCTTTATTTACAAACCGATTTTGATGAAACTTGCAGAATAAGCACCAAGTGACTCAGTTTATTTTACCTGATTTCAAAGTCTTACACATTTTTTTTTTTAAAAAAAAAAAACCTTCAATTTTATGACGTCACTTTTAAAAAAAAAATCTAGGTCAAATATCAAAATTCGAAAACGATCAATCGATTGCAAATTAACAAATATTTTTAAAAATTGGCAAAATTAAAGAAGTTGAAAACCTGACTTCGTCTTCAAAGGAGAGATAATCGGAAATTTTTTGATGACATTTTTGGCTTAATCCACCCATTTGTAATGAAATCGGAAAGTTTCAAGTCGAAATCTTCGAAAATAAAACAGTTACGCTTAGAATTTTCACTCTCTTTACATTTGAGCTTAAGATTAGACCATACGGATGCGTCGTAGAACCCACAATGCTCTGACATCAAAATTGAGAAATACAAACAGCTACAAATTGGTGAAAACCGCATTCAAATTGGTTCAAAAATAAGCTTCCTTTGATGTCTCATATTTATCTATTTTCGTTGACGACGCTACTTCCTGATTCCTGATAACATTTCTAAAGTTTTATTTCTTCATTCATCTTTGAAGTAAATACCTTTCGGAAAGTATAGAGTTTAATTCTGTAGAATATGTACTTTTTCCAAAAACGCGAGGAAAAATAATAATAACTAGACCTGAATGGCAGTGCTAAATCAGCTTTTAGGCAAAAGACCCGAAGGAATCATACGAGAGTCCATTCACAGGGCTTTCCAACGATATGTTAACTGTTTCTATTGGGTAATATTCGACAGAGATATCGCGTTTTTCGCAAAAAGCTTCTTTTTTTATTTATTTTTTTTTTTGCATTTTTTTCAAAATAACTGATATTTTTCAACTGCTTCCATCCATTCAGTAGTTTAAAAAAAAAGAAGATCAGAACTGCATTTTCAGTTATTTAGCGATTTTCCAAGTTTTTTCAAAGATTGGGGCCATTTTTGGACCCTTTTATCAGACTGGGGCCTTTAACTTTGAATTCACACTCTAGACCATCGATAGGACTCTGAGTAACAGAGTTTAAGAAAAGAAATCAGAGTAGTTCTTCGGATAAAAGCGTCTGAATAGGCTCCAAAAAGGAAAATACTAGATTTTCAGCGCCCCGTAATCTATAGTCTAACCTTAGAATTTGTATCATTTGGATGTCATAATATCGTCCAGACAATGACATTTTAATTATTTTGATTCGGTAAAATCCGGCGGAGTTTTCACTCTTTTCGCAAGTGCACCATTTTTTTTTATTTTGAAAATATCGGTTATGTTTTCGACTACTTCCGGTTTTTGGATCATTGTGGAGATAGACGTAACAAGTTGTTGGGATACTTATCTTTCTGTACCAGAAGTTTCAGAAACATCCATTGAATTGTTTATTTAAAAAAACGAAAAATAAAAGAGCATTTTCAGTAATTTAAGGATTGAGGCTCTTTTTGGACCATTTCAAGTCTTTTACATTTGGATGTACACCCTAGACCACCGATACGATTCTCAGTTAGAGAATTCTAAGAAAAACAAATTGGCGTAGTTTTGGAGATAAAGGCGTCTCAATAGGCTCCAAATTGAAAAATAACAGATTTTCGGCGTACCATAATTTATTTCCTAACTATCGAATTCGTATCAATTGGATGTCAGATGATATTCCATCCATGGGACTATTGAACGACAGTTTAGTTGTTTTGATCCGCTAACATCTGACGGCGAAATCAAGTTTTTCGCATGCGCACCAACTTTTTTTTTTTTTTTTTTTTACTACTTTCGGTATACGAATAATTGTTTGGGTAGCAAAAATGTTAAAATATCAAAAATTAAATTTCAATAACTCAATACATGTTATACATCATTAGAACCGTCATTAGATCAGCTACCTAAATATATAAACTTTTTTTGAAAATCTGTAAAAATAAAAAATAAAATTGAGCATTTTCCAAATTTTACTGATTTTTGGACTTTTTTCTATTTTCAGTGCCATTTTCGTCCAATTTACGTGATATCGCCGTCCTATTGGACTGCTTCAAGCACAATACCTCCGAAGGAACTCTCGATAGAGGAAGTTTAAAAAAAATTGTTGAAGTAGTTTTCGAAATAAAGGCGATCAAAAAGGCTCCAAATCAGAAAATACTTGATTTTCGACGTGCCATGTTGTTGAGATCTGATCATCGTATCTGTATGAATTTGGTATCATACAGTATTCCAATCCACGCTTGACCTAACGATACCTTAATTTGTTTAATCCGTTAATATTGGACGAAGACATCCATTTTTTCGGGGTTTCTTCTTCAAAATATCGGACATTATTTCGACTACATCCGGTTTGCAGATCGTTGTTGGAATTGCTTTATCCAACGGTATGACCATATGGATTTATGTTCCAGGAGTGAAACTTATATTACTGGAACTGGATGGACTTCAGGTAACGAAAAATATGGGTCAAATTAAATGTTTTTTGAAAAATAACAAAAATTGTCTCATAAACGTGAAATGAAATGAAATGAAATGAAATGGGGTTTAACGTCCTACTGTTCTGCTCCTATACTGGGCTAATGAAGACGGGCATACGCCATACAGTGTGCTATGAGGGAAATTTTGCCCGGGCAGCGGCACTATCGCCTACTCTTATATCGAATTCCAACTGCCAGGGGATCTTTTACGTGCATTCCAATGTTTACACGGGACCTCGGTTTTTCGTCTCATTATTATTTTTTTTTTCCAATTTGATTGTATCTCAGAAACTACTTGTCGGATCGATTCGATGTCTTCGGTTTTACTGGGAAAGTGGGTGTGACTGAGATATTAAAGCTATTTCGAACGTTCTGCGACAATGCGAAATGTCCGAAATCGTCGAAGTTGTCGATTTTTTAAATATTGCCGCCGTAGTATTAACAATAATCGTCGGATTTTAACATTGGATACATTTTGACATAACCAGAGACCAGGCACATAGCTACGGTTCTTTAGATTTTTTTATTTTGGACGAATCTTCGGAGATATTAGCCGCCAAATTTTGAAAATTAAAATTTTTTCGAAAAACTTTTTTATTAATGAATATTTTTATGTGATATTTTACCCAGGGTTCAAGAGTCATCTGATTTGACTAAAAATGGCAACAATTTTTGTCACCGTATTTTTCCTTGGCGCCCATTGGCTAATTTATTTTTCAGTTCTGGATTAATTATTTATTGTTCGATTTGTATAAAACAAAGTTCATATGCGTCGTGGTCCAAAATGTCTTTTCTTTTTTTTTTTGTTACCGGTAAAGTTGCCTTTCGGCAACGGAAGTGACGTAAATTTAGCAAAAACTACAATTTTGACAGTTCGGTACCACTTTTTGAAATCAAATATTATTTTTTTTCAAATCTGGTATGACTAAAAGGGTGTGCCCTGTAAAGGCGCACAAAACTTCGGGCTCAGTTTTTTTAATTTCGATTTCGTTTTCGGGTGAAAAAATGAGCTATTCACAACCCATTCGGGCTTTTCATGTTTTAAAATATTTCTTCGCAACTTTCATAAACTTGTAGCAATAATCCATACGAAGAGAATGTGTGTGAAAATTAGTTTGTAATATGAGCAGTTGCCGAGAAATGGGCAATTTTGCATGAGTCACTATTTACGCTAGTTTGCCCGTAAAAGAGTCAATTATTATTGGATTTTCATAAACGTGACACCATTTGATGTGTAATGTCAATTTTAACTAGGTCAAACCAATTTAACATTTTTAATGTCACTGGAAATGACGTAATTTGGGCAAAAACTGTATTTATAGCCTTTGAAACAAATAATTTATTCAAATGAGTCGATTTTGTTATTTGTTTAAAATCTTGATATTTGATTCAAATCAACTAATAGAATGAAACCATACGATCATATAGATATCACAAAATGGTTTCTACCTTGTTCAGTTGTGTTACCGAAATCCACCCCGGACAAGATGGGCTCGTTCGAGTGGTAAAATTAAAAATTGGACAACAAGAGATGTTGCAACCAGTTACATAATTGTGCAGACTAGAACTTGGTGATTAAAACTGTTCGTGATGTCTCAATGTCTCAAGTTTGAATATATCTAATCGATGATTTAATTTCTTAAAGTTAACAATTCAGTTAACTAATAGAAGTGACACTGAAGTAATATGAAGAACTCATAAATTATAATGTTTTATTTTTGACTAGTGTTATAATTGAAGATGTTATAATTAACAGAATAACGAATAGTAATAACGCATTAAGAATGAAAAGATTTCTCGGATACAATCAACCATGAATTTACACAGATAATACAAAATAGAAATGTTTTCTGACAATATCAACCAAAATTTGACATATAGATATATCTCAATATATACTAAACAGCAAAAGAAAAAACCGTCAGGACGATTTCAA
Organism: Patella vulgata; assembly: GCF_932274485.2. NCBI lineage: Eukaryota > Metazoa > Mollusca > Gastropoda > Patellidae > Patella > Patella vulgata. The sequence continues at coordinate 35,172,040 of NC_065882.2, forward strand.
AATCAAAGGGACACTTTAATTAAATTATTCTAGAAAACGACTTACTAAATGGATCAAAGCAATTTTTTGTGAACAGTATGTTGACACAATAGTGATTAGTTCATCGCAATTCCAAGACATTAAGAGAAGGTTTAGAGTTCGTACACAGTCTATACATCAGTATCTGGTGTGTCCACCGCGAGTGTCAATAACAGCAGCGCAGCGTCTGTAAATAGCGTGGACCAGACTCCCATCTGTGAACAGAACAGTTCTCCATTGCCTATGTCGCCAGTTCTGGTGTTGTTTGGCAAACTGTAGACGTTCACGTCGATGGCGAGGGGTGAGGATCAGTCCACGGTAAGGTCTATGGCAATGGATGTTTTCTCTGGTGAGACGTCGACGCACTGTGTCGGTACTGATGGGACTTCCGTTTGTTCCCACTGTCTGACGTGCTGTCTCAGATGCCTGTGAGAAGGGATTCTGTACGTGGTGTAGCAAAACATGGCGGTCTTGTCGCCTTGTGGAAACCCTTGGTCTACCAGTTCGGGGGTGATCATCCGTGGTGTTGGTGGCCCGAAAGCGTTGCTGAAGCCTGTAGACGCCCATAACATTGACCTGGAAGTGATTGGCAACGGCTTGGTCAGTGGGGGCAGCGTCGAGTCTTCCAAGCGCCTGGTTCCTCTGCGCCGTCGTGAGTCGTGGCATGTTGCTGACGTTGTGCAGCATGAGTTACATGAAAATCATGGAGAACATGTTACCATCCTTGGTTCAATTCTATGTTTGCGAAGGACCTTTATTGCTCAAGTAAAGTTGGAGATGTGGTCACAAATATACAATAAAAAAATACGGCAAGTTTTATGCAATGTGTCTATTCAGAGTAACATACCAACCTGACGTTTCTATTGCTGCTTAGTTACTATTCAAAAAAAGTAGGGGATATTTGATTTTTAAGTGTTATTTAAGTTACCTAATGAAACTGACGAAGAAACAAATGACAAAATGAAATGAAGTTCACATTCATCGATTTATTCCAAATGATCGTTAGACTAAGTAAGGCACAGACTGACCATTATAAGGGTAAAATGATACCCGGGGTCAAACAGCAAAGTTACCACAGCATCACAACCAAGTCAGTAACGGGTAAATCCTCCTCTGTTTGCCAAACAAGCATTGATCCGACGTGACATACTCCTAATGAGACGTCTAAGGTCATTTTGGTCCAGATTGTCCCATTCCTGTTGCAACGCAGCAGCAAGTTCTTGGACATTGGCAGGACGTTGTTGACGTTGACGTAACCTCTGTCCAAGCATGTCCCAGACATGCTCGATGGGGGAGAGGTCGGGACTCAGTGCTGGCCAAGGTAATGTGGTGATGTTCTGTTGTTGGAGGTAACCTGTAACGATCCTGGCCCTGTGACATCTTGCGTTGTCATCCTGGAAGATGAAACGGCGGCCATGACGTCGTGCGAACGGCACAACATGGACTGCCAAGATGTTGTCCCGGTAGTACTGGCCTGTAACACGCCCTGCAACAACATGTTAAGCCGTTCTTCCAGCAACAGTGATGCCTCCCCACACCATAACAGAACCACCCCCAAATCGATCATGTCTGATGACGTTAACGTCTTGGAAGCGCTCGTTTCGACGACGCCACACCCTCCTACGTCTGTCCAAAAAATCAACAGTGAACCTTGACTCATCTGAAAACATCACATTGCTCCAGCGTCGATTATCCCAGTGTTGACGATCCCTACACCAACGACGTCTTGCCTGAATGTGATGATCTCTCAAACAAGGGATCACGCGAGGACGTCGGGCGCGAAGGTGTCCCCGATGCAGTCGATTCCGAATCGTCTGGCCACTCACTCTCACACCAGTGTCTGTTTGAAGACGAGCGCTGATCTGATTTGCTGTGATGACACGATTTCTCAAGGCCAAGGTACGGATAAATCGATCCTGGGCTTGAGTTGTCGCCCTTGGTCGACCTGAGCGTGGTCTGTCCTGTACAGATTGTGTATCACGGTATCTGGACCATAGCCTGCTTATGACAGACTGAGAAACATTCATCGTCCGCGCCACAACCGCCTGTGTTGTGCCGTTCTGTAGCATGCCAAGGGCACGTAACCTTTCATTTTGGGTAAGCCGACGCATATCAAAATTTGTTTTCTGGTCACTAAAACAATTAAACTGATGTTTCCACCCTGGAATTCAATGCCACAATGACTGTAACATTCAAAGTCAGAGTCGTGCAAATCTTGGGTTGGACCCCCATGATGATCCCAAGCATCACCTGCATTCCATGCGGTAGCTATTGGTGCGTTTGGGCGTCACATGTAACTGGAAATGTTTCTTCTGTTAGGTTCTATAGTGACTTTTTTCGTAGTCATTTGCATATTTTAGTATTATGTCCCCAAAATCAAATATCCCCTACTTTTTTTGAATAGTATATATTATGTATAAAAAGACGGAATCAAATTAAAGCAAGGGACATTTACTCAACACAAGTTAAATATAAATATACTAAACCATTGTCAATAAGTAAATGGGGAAAAAGAGAGATGAAATGGAAATCTCAAAAATATTTAATTTGAGCAATGAAATAAACGGTAACATTAGATTGCGGAACTTCTAATTTAAATACATACATAAAATTATATATATATATGATCTGTTTTTTCATTCAAAATCAAAATAAAAGAATCTTCACAATTTAGGTTTTGTTTATCGAATATTGAAATCCTTTGAACCCATCTTTACATTCTGCAATTACGCACAAGAAATTCAAAAAGTAGGAAAATTAATTTAATCCACACAAAACAAGGACTAGAACCGTCTCAAGTAAACTAAACCGTACTCTTAACAATCTTTACTGTGATGGAACAGCACTAACTGATAGCAAAGAACATAAGAAGTATTAATTGTAATGGGGCTGTGCATACTAATTATACCATTATTGATTGTTTCGGAAGTTTAAAGTACCGTTTAAGCAGGTCTCTAGAATCAATATATACTATTCAAAAAAAGTAGGGGATATTTGATTTTTAAGTGTTATTAAAGTCACCTAATGAAACTGACGAAGAAACAAATGACAAAATGAAATGAAGTTCACATTCATCGATTTATTCCAAATGATCGTTAGACTAAGTAAGGCACAGACTGAACATTATAAGGGTAAAATGATACCCGGGGTCAAACAGCAAAGTTACCACAGCATCACAACCAAGTCAGTAACGGGTAAATCCTCCTCTGTTTGCCAAACCAGCATTGATCCGACGTGGCATACTCCTAATGAGACGTCTAAGGTCATTTTGGTCCAGATTGTCCCATTCCTGTTGCAACGCAGCAGCAAGTTCTTGGACATTGGCAGGACGTTGTTGACGTTGACGTAACCTCTGTCCAAGCATGTCCCAGACATGCTCGATGGGGGAGAGGTCGGGACTTAGTGCTGGCCAAGGTAATGTGGTGATGTTCTGTTGTTGGAGGTAACCTGTAACGATCCTGGCCCTGTGACATCTTGCGTTGTCATCCTGGAAGATGAAACGGCGGCCATGACGTCGTGCGAACGGCACAACATGGACTGCCAAGATGTTGTCCCGGTAGTACTGGCCTGTAACACGCCCTGCAACAACATGTAAAGCCGTTCTTCCAGCAACAGTGATTCCTCCCCACACCATAACAGAACCACCCCCAAATCGATCATGTCTGATGACGTTAACGTCTTGGAAGCGCTCGTTTCGACGACGCCACACCCTCCTACGTCTGTCCAAAAAATCAACAGTGAACCTTGACTCATCTGAAAACGATCCCTACACCAACGACGTCTTGCCTGAATGTGATGATCTCTCAAACAAGGGATCACGCGAGGACGTCGGGCGCGAAGGTGACCCCTATGCAGTCGATTCCGAATCGTCTGGCCACTCACTCTCACACCAGTGTCTGTTTGAAGACGAGCGCTGATCTGATTTGCTTTGATGACACGATTTCTCAAGGCCAAGGTACGGATAAATCGATCCTGGGCTTGAGTTGTCGCCCTTGGTCGACCTGAGCGTGGTCTGTCCTGTACAGATTGTGTATCACGGTATCTGGACCATAGCCTGCTTATGACAGACTGAGAAACATTCATCGTCCGCGCCACAACCGCCTGTGTTGTGCCGATCTGTAGCATGCCAAGGGCACGTAACCTTTCATTTTGGGTAAGCCGACGCATATCAAAATTTGTTTTCTGGTCACTAAAACAATTAAACTGATGTTTCCACCCTGGAATTCAATGCCACAATGACTGTAACATTCAAAGTCAGAGTCGTGCAAATCTTGGGTTGGACCCCCATGATGATCCCAAGCATCACCTGCATTCCATGCGGTAGCTATTGGTGCGTTTGGGCGTCACATGTAACTGGAAATGTTTCTTCTGTTAGGTTCTATAGTGACTTTTTTCGTAGTCATTTGCATATTTTAGTATTATGCCCCCAAAATCAAATATCCCCTACTTTTTTTGAATAGTATACTAAGCTTTTATGTTACCGTTATTAAGAAGGTACTGTACCTGGACACGCGAATCTTGATGTCCTTAGAACAACCACTGGATTAGTGAGAGCTGCATCTTATAATCTATTGTAAAAATGAATTAGAATTCACTTCGATTAAAATTAGATGGTATCCCCATAAACTAACCCTGTTTTACAAAATTATGGATTTGTCATAGTTCCTCTCAAATTCCGGGATATAAGCCTTTACCAAAGCTGTATAGAAATATTCATTCAAATACTATAGTTTTATCAAAACTCCTCCTTAATTTATTGATAATGGCCGACATTGTGAGCGGCCTGTATACATCGAGTGTCGATCGGGCATGAAGTGCGTAATAAGTGACTGGAATAATTTACCCGATCATATAAAATCGTCTCCTACTATTAAAAAAACTAGAGATCACGATTATTATCTGATTTACAAAAACGTTCAAATATATCACGTTACACCGTAATGTTGGTTGAGTTCGAAGTTCGTGAAAATCGGACGAAAACTGCCAGACAAAATGGCCGCCCCTCTTCGCAAATAGTGTATACATCTGGTATATCAAGGTTCTGGACCCTCTAGAGGTCACAATTTTGATCTGATTTTAATGAAACCTGAAATGCATGTTTATAACCCAAAGATCTTGGTTCCTGTCGATATTCGCACATATCTGATCGTACCTTCCTGAATTATGACCCTTGATGTTACGAAAAATCGCCTTTTGTTTAGCTTGTTCTCTATCCATCGAAAATTTAAAATTTTACAAAAAAAATTTTTATTTATGAATATTTTTATATGGCATTTTAACCAGGGTTGAAATGAAATGAAATGAATTTAACGTCCTACTGTTCTGCTCCTAACCTGGGCTAATGAAGACGGAACCAGGGTTGAAGAGTTATCCGATTTGACATTTTTTGTGTCCTTAATTTTCCTTGGCCGCCATTGGCTAATTCAGTTTATCAGTCCTAGATTAATTATTTATTATTCGATTTGTACAAAGGAAAATTCATATGCTGCGTGGTCCAAAATGTCATTTATTTTGTTACCGGTAAAGATTCTAGTCGGCACCGGAAGTGAAGTAAAATCAGCAAAAACTACAATTTTTACAGATTTTGACAGTTCGGTACAACTTTTTGAAAGCAAATATTATTTTTTCAAAATTTGATATTACCAAAAGCATACGCCATGCAAAGGCGCACAAATCAATTATTATTCAATTTTCAATTTTCTTTCACCATTTGATGCCGAATGCCACGTTTGACTAGATTAAACCATTTTAACACCTTTACTGTCACCGGAAATGACGTCATTTGGGCAAAAACTGAATTTTAGCCTTCAAAACCGATATTTTTTCAAATGAGTCGTATATGTTATTTGTTTTAAAGTATGATATTTAATTTCAATCAACAAATAGAATGAACCCATACGACCATATAGATACCACAAAATGGGTTCTAACTTGTAAGGTTTCAGAGAAATAGACAATTTTCTACTAGTCACTTTTCAAGGTTTTTGGTCTATAACAGTGTCAAATATTATTCGATTTTCATAAAATTTTCACAATGTGATGCCTTATGCCATTTCTGATTTCATAAAACCAATTTAACATTTTCATTCTCACCGGAAGTAATGTCATTTTAGCAAAAACTGTATTTTTAGCCTTCAAAACAATTATTTTTTTGAAGTGAGTTATATTTAGTATTCGTTTACCATTATGATATTTCATTCCAATGGAAATATAGATTGGATCAATACGATCATAAATATACTCAGCCAAATTAAAAACTTGACACTCGGGATTTTTGGGATTAGATTTTTAATATTTGGTTTAAGGCAACTATTTTAGTGTTATGTTGTGCACAGACGTCCTTGACATCAACCGAATGCAAGAATACGTCTCGCCGAAAGTCCTTGACATTGATAACGTTCGTGATGTCACAGTACCCCCCAAAATGAAATTCATAGACTTGGAGAACAATCGGAATAAAGTGTTTAGTAACTGTTGTGGCCTCCTCTAGCGTCTCGTACTGCCACACAACGTCTTCTCATGGATCTCAGAACATTAGTAAACACTACCCGGGGAAGACGTCGCCACTGCTCAGCAAGAGCATGTTGAAGGTTCTGCAACGTCAGTGGTGGATTCACTTGCTGACGAACACGTCGACCCAGTTCGTCCCAGATGTGTTCAATAGGATTAAGGTCGGGGCTAAGCGACGGCCAATCCAGGACTTGGACACCGCATTTCTTAAAAAATTCTGGGTAGCAATTGCTGTATGGGGTCGAGCATTTTCTTGTTGAAACGTTAGTCCAGGCCTATGTCTCTGCATAAACGGAAGAAGAACAGGTTGCTAAATCTGATCCCTGTACAGGACAGCATTTAAGTTCCCTTGGACAACAACAAGAGGAGAACGTCCATGTGCACAAAAAGAACCCCAAACCATGACGCTGCGCCACCAAATCGGTCAACTCTGACGCATACTTGAGCGTAACGTTCAGCTCGTCTGCGGTACACTCCGGCCCTGCCATCGGCAAATCTCAAAGTGAATCGAGATTCGTCACTAAAGACAACCGAATTCCACTGTCTTTGAGTAAATCTTATGTGTCTTGTGGCCCACACAAGTCGCTTACGGCGATGGAGAGGTGTCAATATTGGTCCATTATAGGGCCTCCGAGCTCGAAGACCAGCAGCCTGCAAGCGATTTCGAACAGTTTGTGCAGTTACCCTTCCACCAAACATCTCTCTACTTGTGGAGGTTGCAGTGACAAATCTGTTTCTAAGATGACGTAATCGTATTGCTTGATCTTCCTGGAGTGACGGTACACGTGGCGCTCCCGCCCTTGGGCGGTCGGCAATAGTTCCAGTTTAAAGCACTCTCATTCTAAGATTAATTATTGTCTGGCGTGAACAATTAAAGGCTCTTGCAACAGTGACCACAGACTGAGCAGCATAGAGCTTATCTATAGCACGTAGACGTTCTACATTTGAAAGGCGCGGCATTTTCTAACAAAGATGAAAATAACAATTTTAATTTGTTTTTCCAGTTCAGGTTACGTGTGCGTGTTCAGTTTAAGCAAACTTGCATCGATTGACCTCACGAGTTTGTGTTTGCACGTGTTTTTCAGGTTTTTCATCTTTATATGCTCAAAAGTCACGTGATCCACGTGACTTTACAATTTTATGAAATTAAAGGTTTCTTACTACTTACTATCGTTAGAAACACTTTAAAATTTATTTGACTTACCAGAAAAAAAAATTGTTGAAATTCATCAGTGTCAAGTTTTTAATTTGCCTGAGTATGTCAAAAAATAGCTTCTAGCATCTTCTCTTGCAAAGAAATAACCAATTTCGTCAGGATCCCTTTTTAAGACTTTTCGCATTGTTATTACAGTTTACGGGTTCTAAATTAATTATTTATTGCCTGATTTGTATAAAACAAAAGCTCATATACTCCTTGGTGCAAATTCTCAACTTGTTTCTACCTATAAAGTTTTCTGTCGGCACCGGAAGTGACGTAATTTTGCCTAAAATTTAAATTTTGACGGGTCGGGAGGTCTTTTCCTAAGGAAAAATCTTAATTTCTACAAATCTTATCAATGAAGATGAATGCTCCTACTACAGGCACAAAATATGTCGGGCTTAGTTTTGTTTTGTTTTTTTTTGGGGGGGGGGGGTATATCAGTTTTGTATTTGCGCCATTTTGATTTAAGGTTGAAAAAAGGAGTAAAAATCAGCTATTTACAACTCATTCATCGTCTTCATATTTTAAATTATTTCTACGCAACTTTCATAATGTTGTAGCATCAATCCATACGAGGACAATGTATGTCAAAATTAGATTGTAATATGCGCAGTTGCAAAGAAATAGGCAATTTTGCATGCGTCACTTTTCACGTTATTTTGCATGTAAAAGAGTCAATTATCGTTCGATTTTCAATTTTTTGTTACCATGTGATGCCTCATGCCACCTTTGACTAGGTCAATCCAATTTAACATTTTCACTGTCACTGAAAATGACGACATTTGGGCAAAAACCCATACGACCATACAGATATCACAAAATTGTTTCTAATTTGTTCGGTTGCAGAGATATAGGTTTTGGTCTATAAAAGTGTCAATTATTATTCGATTATCATAAAATTGTCACCATGTGAGGCCTTATGCCATTTATATTTTCATAGAATTAATGTAAAAATTTTATTATCACCGGAAGTAATGTAATTTTGGCAAAAACTGTATTATTAGCCTTCAAATTGTTTTGAAGTGAGTTATATTTATCATTCGTTTAACATTATGATATTTGAATCCAATGGACATATAGATTGGACCAATACGATCATATAGATGTCCAAAAATTGTTTCTAGCATCTTCCCTTGTCGAGAAATTTCCCATTAAAAAGTCAGCTGACTTAGCGGTAAGTTAGTAACAAATTTTGTAAGGATCACTTTTTTGACATATGTAACACATATGTATAAATGAAATTAATATTGCTGGGTAACTGGCACCGGAAGTGACATAAGTTCAAGGGTAATGTGGTACCGGTGAAACCCGTCATTACTGTATCGCAGTTCTAGTTATCTTTATTTTTATGTATTTTCATTATCTATTTGAACTCTTTTTTTTAGGCCTGAAACACGTACGGGGTGTAGGGGGTGATAAGAATAAACTCTTCGTATTTCCTGCGTGTCGTAAGAGGCGCCAAAAAGGATCCCTGTAATGGGGAAACGTGTTTTCCGTGCGTTGCAACTCTTGTCGGTGGAGAGTGGAATCCTGGATTTGGCTTATGAGCCCTTTTTCTGCAACACATTACTTTGACCCATGGTTCACCTAGACGGGAGGTCAGAGGGGCCCACTCTGATCGATCGGCTATGGTCGTTTTAACTCTGCAAAATGTACTCTTTTCCAATTTAATGCTCAGCAATTAGCTACCTTTGTGTTAATAATACATTCTACAGAGCTGCGGCTTGGGTCAATCAGGTTGGAGTATTACTTTTACTTTCTGGCTTGAGTATACCCCTTGTCAAACCCTGGGGCAACACGCTGGTTATCCGTACTAGACCTTCTCCCAGTAGACAGGGCAGTAACCTGGGGGACAACATGAGGTGAAATAAAAAAAAATGAGTTCATCGATACCCCAATCACCTCCAAGCCCCCCCCCCCCACAGACACACACTCCAATTACTAAAGAACGTAGTAATAAACAGAACGTCCGAATACAGAGGACGTATCTAATTTATCTAATAATAAAATTTCAAAGGCATGGCCGTGGTTTCTCTTGATTGAAAGTCCCTCTACTGACCTTTCCAAAAATTTGCCAATTTTTAATTACCAAGGGTATTGCTGGCCTAGCCGGCGAACCCAAGAGTATTACAAAATTAAAGAATGAAACACTCTTACTAGAGTGTGCCAAAAAACAGCATGCTACCATGCCATTAAAATCGTCGGCTTTGGCAGACATTCCTATTAAGGCAGCAGTGAGAATGAAATGGTAGTATGCCTTTGATCTCAAGGTGTTCAACGCCGAGGAGATAAAGTGATTCCTACAAGCACATACAACCTCATTTTCAATCGTCCCGAAATTCCGAAGACTCTCAAGGCAGTTTACTTAACAATACCGGTGGATTCATACATTGGAAACCCTCTTCTCTGCTACAAATGCCAAAACTACGACACAGCAAAACCGTCTGCAGAGGTAAAATAAAACAGTATCCCAGAAAATAAAATAAAATAAATCTTTTATACACAGAAATATTTAAATATAATGATAAAATCCTGCCTTTTTAACAAAGTCTTACACTTTACCATATAAACCCGGTTGACCAAACATGTGATGTAATGACTGACAACGGTAAAAATACGATTTTACATCTTTGAGATGCTTGCACTCAACCAGAATGTCCTTAACTGTCAAAGGAACTTGACCGTGTTCACACTCTGGCTGAGGCTGTAGTTTTAAGATGAAAATGTGAGTTTAAAAAGTATGACATATACTAGAGCGACACAAAACAACCTCCTCTCTCCTATTGGATCTATAGGAATTTGGCCAGTCTACTACGAGAGGCTTAATGTGATGAACTTTGTTTGTGCCTGCAAGATCCCAAGACCGTTGGCAGCGGGCATAGACGAAATTTATCCATGATTTAAAATAGCGATATGGTATTAAAAGGGGTGATTGGTGGAGATCTAAAGCAGCTTTGGCAGCAAAATCTGCGTGATCATTCCCCCTTATATCAACGTGAGTGTGGAACCAGCAAAAGACAACTTCTTTGCTATTTAAGTCGAAAGATATTTATCGTCTGCTACTAATGGGTGTTCAAGCTGTTTATTATTTGAAGCGAAGACAGGGAAGCAGTAAAGATGACGTGATGTAGTGTATTTGAGGTTTGAATGAACTCCAAGCCCTGAAGAATGGCCTGGAGCTTTGCTGAAAATATGGAAGCAGCAGATGGAAGTCGGATAGATAAGGTCTCAGATGGCGTCACGGTAGCCAACGCTTCCCAATCACAATCCTTCGAAACATCCGTGAAAATAGGAGCATAATTACCATACTTAGACCGTAGCTCTCTAAAGAGCGACTGAAACACCGTCTAGCTAGTATCTCTTTTTATGTTGCGTAAGATCGAAATCGATATTTTGGGGAGATATAGCCAACGGTGGAGTGCTAAAGAAAGGGGTATTCGCAATACTGTCAAGACTGATACCACCCTCATACAAAAGGGTTGTATGCGAATACCGAATGGTGGAATAACTTTAGTCTTGAGCAGATATAAATGCTCATGATAGGGTTGATAGGGTCTAAATATGGTGTTAAATGAAATATGGTTTGGCAAAGATGCTATTTTCGTAGCATACTGCAGGGCCAGTTCATCACGTATGCTGTGTAGTAAACCGATTCTAAATTCTTGGTTGTGTATGGTGTCGAGCTCTTTGAGATGAGACTCGCCGGCAGACCACGCATAATCCAGTTTTGATCGAATTAATGCTCGATAGAATCGGACCAAGACCTTACGGTCTGTTCCCCGGTCAGTATTTGATAAGACTCGCAATATGTTGAGGGCTTCCAGACATTTATTTTGGAGGCTTTTAATGTGGGGGATAAATGACAAGTTCTTACTAAGTAGCAACCGCAGAAATTTGGTTTAATCCACAACTGGAAGGCGGTTGCCATCCAAGAAAAGTTCTGGATCAGGATGAAAACCACGTTTCTGACAGAAATGCATGCAGACAGTCTTGAATTTCGAAAAACAAAATCCATTTTCGGTTGCCCAATGTTGAAGTGAATTCAAACAAAGCTGCAACTTACGTTCGATTATCCAGATGTCTGTAGAACCAGAGCACATCTGAAAGTCATCAACTGGTTTAAGACATGCTGGGATAGTATTAATTTTTATCGCTAAAAGAGTTGGAGATAAAATACTTCCCTGTGGAACCATCATTTCCTAAGGAAATGGGTCAGAGTATATTGATCCCAGTCGTACCTTAAATGACCTATCTTCCAGGAAATTGTTGATGAAGAACGGTAAGCGACCTCGTAGGCCGAGGTTATGGAGTGGTATCATATGCTTTCTCCAGATAAAAGTTGCTTCTGGATGAAAGCGTCACTGACGAACGTTTCAAATCCAGCGAGTTGATCAAGAGTGCTCCGTTTTGAGACCGAAATCCACACTGGAGGTCAGTAATGAGGTTGTTGGACTCAAAGTACTAAACAAGCCTTCGATCGATCAATCTCTCTATGGGTTTAACAGCTAGTTAAAGCCATCGGACGATAGTTGGTAGGATTCGTATGATCTTTACCCGGTTTGACCGCTCTGTAGCATGTACCCAGGACACAAAGGTAAACCTGCTGAGCATGAAAACAACAAAGCATTGGAAATGTACATTCTACAGAGCTAAAACGACCAAAGCCGATTGGTCAGAGTGGGCCACTCTGATCTCCCGTCTAGGTGAACCATGTGCTAAATTAATGCGTTGGAGAGGAAGGACTCGCAAGCCAAATCCCCACTCAATTACCAGGATTCCACTCTCCACAGACACGGATCGCAACGCACGGCAAACACGCTACCCCATTACAGGGATTCTTTTAGTAGCCTTTTGCGACACGCACGACATACGAGGGCATTACCTGCTGGGCGGATTTTTGTTGTGTGAATTGCAAGGGTAAGCATTTTGCTTATTCTTGCGAATGTCCAGTTTGGCAGAAGGAGAAACGAATCTAACAAGTAATGTCTGAACGAAAAATCTCATATTTTGATACTCGTAAGCAGGTAGAACTTACTGAACTTTTTGCCGTTGCACCAAAAGGGAAATCTTTCTCCAGTGCAGTCAAAGTTTCTATTTCTGTTCAGACAGACTTAACCGGGCATGAAAAGGAGAAAATGCCTAAAATATTAACATCATCAGATCATAATAAAGGGGTATCGAGTTCCACTCAGACAAGTGAGAGCTCGATTCAAATTTCCAAATTCTTTGCCTGGCGAGGGTTCATCTTCCTTGCCTAAAGGATTATTCCTAACATTTCCACCCAGAACGGTACGGAGTCATCTCCCTCGCCTTCCCCTGAAGCTGTCACTCTTGATTCCAGTTCTACAGGGTCAGGCTCGCAGCCAAAAGGTATTCCACCCATACAAGAAAAGAAAGAAATTGGCAAAGATGCGCGCGAGAGAGAGAAAGGGGGTTCATAAAACCCTATCTCTCTCTATAATAGATATGGGGATGATCTGATTGACGGTATTACCATAGCGGATGTCCATAAAGACCACGTCGGTAAGCCGCCAAAAATTAACTATGCCTGACAATGGTCAATTCCATTATTCAATGGAATTGTCATGGTTCGAAACCAAATTTTAATGAAGTTCAACTTTTAATTCAAAAGTACAGCCCTTTAGCTATTTCTTTACAGGAAACATTCTTGCGCAATTTTGACACTTTGTCTTTTAGATATTTTGTTAGTTACCATCAATACTCAGCGAATGATGGTAGAGCTCATGGGGGTGTTTCTATTATTCTTAATGGAGATATCCCTCAGAGTCAAGTCACCCTCAACTCGCCTTTACAGGCAGTTGCAGTTAGGGTTACTTTGCATATTCCTATAACGCTCTGCTCTGTATATCTTCCACCATGTTTACATCTTAATCCCGGAGATCTTGATGACCTTGCTGCACAACCTCCTCTCCCGTTTATAATTACGTGAGATTTCAATGGTCATCATTCACTCTGGGGTAGTCCATATGATAACAACAGAGGTAAACAAATAGCGGACTTCATTAACCTTAATAATTTGTGTTTATTAAATGATGACTCGTCTACTTATCTACACCTTGCCACAGCTTATCCCCCCCCCTTTGTTCCCACCATTTGCTCCCCGGTCCTGTTTCAGGATTTTACATGAAGTGTAAATGAAGATCTGTGTAGTAGTGACCACGTTCCTATCTTAATTGATCAGAATGGTCCCTCTCCGGTCGAAAGACCTCAGAGGTGGAAGTTGCATAAGACTGATTGGGCTCTTTTTGATTCTTTGTGTTTCTAGAAGATGCAGATGAGCCCATGGCCTTATTCACTTTAATTCTACAAGATGTAGCTGATCAGGCGATTCCAAAAACCACGACTAAACCAAAACGTTTTAATAAACCATGGTATAATGACGATTGCAAATCCGCTTTGAAAGAGAGTGATCGTGTTTTGAGAATATTGCGGTATACCAAATGGTCCGAGCGAAGGCTCGTAGAACCATATGTTAAGCAAATAAATCTTCATGGCAAGGTTACATCTCAGTTGCCGTACCACATATAAGTCGGTATGGGATAGTATTCGTAGGATTAAATGTAAAAGTAGTGCTTTATCAGTTAACCATCGTAGGATTAAATGTAAAAGTAGTGCTTTATCGCGAGACTGATCGTGTTTTGAGACGACTAAAGTATCACCCTTCCATGGAGAATATTGTGGCATACCAAATGCGAAGGCTCGTAGAACCATATGTTAAGCAAATAAATTTTCATGGCAAGGTCACATCTCAGTACCCGTACCACATACAAGTCGGTATGGCTAGAGACCCAGAACCAGTTTAGAATCATTTCGTACATCTCCAGTGGATAGTTTATAAGTTAAGTCGAGGCACACGAGCCCTCATTGCACAACCGACGTGATAAAAACTGGCCCTGCAGTATGCTACGAAAATCTTTACCAAATCATATTCCGCTCAACACCATATTTAGACCCTATCATGAGCATTTATATCTGCTCAAGACTAAAGTTGTTACACCTTTCGGTATTCGCATACAACCCTTTTTTCGGAGGCTGGTATCAGCCTTTTTTGTGTAAACAATATTTTTTTCAGAAATTTATGAAAAGGGATCAGGGAACAGGCAAAGCCTATATTACCCCTCTACTCATACAAGGAATATAAAACATATAATATACAGATCTTCTATATACATATTATAACATAATGGTGAAAATCATATAAATTAAATAACTCATATACATACTATTTAAAACAAATGAAAAAAAAGAGGAAGTGCTGTTTTATAACATGATAAAGGGGGTTCTATAAATAGAATCAGATATTGAAGCGTCTGGTAACATCGAAGTATTCATGAACTATTTTAAAGATGTTATTAGATGTAGTCTGATTTTCTATGCCAAAAAGATTTTGGCTGGATTAGATTCCTATATGCCGCTAACGGCCATTGATAATTAAATCAAAAAAAGTGGATAATCGAGACTGCTGTTTATATTAATGATTTTAGTAATGATGACCGAGACTATGCAAAAATTTCACCCGCTTCTTTCTCGGCTCATAGTGGATCAATTTGACTGAAATTTTCAGCAAATCACCTTTACACTATCTAGTTTTTAACTATTATAGCGAGAACTGCCATCTCTTTATCTTATCTCCCATAATGTATCTTTAAGTCAAAGAGATTAATTGCGTTATGTATAAAAGTATTGTGTTAAAACATTCATATCGATATTAAAATCACCTAAGATAAAACATTTATTGGTATCATCATACATTGATCAAGTAATTGATTCGGTAATCTTATTGTTAACATCAGTGGTAGAGTTAGGGGCTCTGTAAAAAGTTCCTATAAGTAATTTGGTATTATTTGAATTGATTTCTAGCCACATGCACTCTGTACTGTCGATTTCTAGATCTAATCTTCGTTTAAAACTTAAATTTCTTCGGATATAGACTAAAACTCCACCCCCCTGTCTGTCTGTCCTGTCTTTTGTGATGGGGTCGTGAAAAGACGGAATAATTAGCATATTAATATTTATCGTTTCGTCAAGCCATGTATCACTTAGCGATATTATATCAAAATTATTCGAGAGTTCTGCTATAATTATGTCAATTTTATTTCGAAGGCTTCTTACATTCAGATGCACGAGAGATAATGTATCAGATGGACCGGGATTTACTTCGATGTCACCAGAAAGGAATAATGCCAACTGTGAAATATTCGGTTGATTAACGATTTGTTTTTTATCGATGTTACAATTATTTTTTAAGTTCGGTGTGTATGTCAAGTACATTGGGTAATGTGATATAGAATAATTAGAGCATGTTATATAGCACAACAAAAGGTAAAAAAAATATTTACAAGTAAAGAGTAGAGCAACATTAAGACGGTCTATAGTACATAAAAAAATGAATATAATATGTACATTTCTTGTAGACATGAAACAATATGACTGCGGGTATGGTTTAAAACATCAAGATATCGGAGCAGATTATGTTTTAAAATTACATATAGTAGTTTATATTTATATCTACAAAATGTAGAAAGTAAAATTATCTAATTGAAAGGGGAGCTATTTCATGTAACAGATGCGAATAATAAAACATGGAAAAGGTTTGGAAGACTGGACAACAGGAGACATCTTTGCACTCACAACAGAAGGGTCTATCAATCGAGACTATCACGTGAAGCCGCGTGTAAACAGATCAAGTATGGATTCGTGACTACGCCGTTAGAATAGGTGAGTAAATAGCAGTTGTTTTTATTAAATGATTTCTGTACTTACATATAATTAGTATGGAAATTGCCAGGGCTATATGAACAAATATGGGTACATGTTATGTCACAGTAGTGCTTCGATAAGCCCCATTCAACATAATTTGTGATGGTTCTGGTTTACCATTATTACTATTATACTATTCAAAAAAAGTAGGGGATATTTGATTTTGGGGGCATAATACTAAAATATGCAAATGACTACGAAAAAAGTCACTATAGAACCTAACAGAAGAAACATTTCCAGTTACATGTGACGCCCAAACGCACCAATAGCTACCGCATGGAATGCAGGTGATGCTTGGGATCATCATGGGGGTCCAACCCAAGATTTGCACGACTCTGACTTTGAATGTTACAGTCATTGTGGTATTGAATTCCAGGGTGGAAACATCAGTTTAATTGTTTTAGTGACCAGAAAACAAATTTTGATATGCGTCGGCTTACCCAAAATGAAAGGTTACGTGCCCTTGGCATGCTACAGATCGGCACAACACAGGCGGTTGTGGCGCGGACGATGAATGTTTCTCAGTCTGTCATAAGCAGGCTATGGTCCAGGTACCGTGATACACAATCTGTACAGGACAGACCACGCTCAGGTCGACCAAGGGCGACAACTCAAGCCCAGGATCGATTTATCCGTACCTTGGTCTTGAGAAATCGTGTCATCACAGCAAATCAGATCAGCGCTCGTCTTCAAACAGACACTGGTGTGAGAGTGAGTGGCCAGACGATTCGGAATCGACTGCATAGGGGTCACCTTCGCGCCCGACATCCTCGCGTGATCCCTTGTTTGAGAGATCATCACATTCAGGCAAGACGTCTTTGGTGTAGGGATCGTCAACACTGGGATAATCGACGCTGGAGCAATGTGATGTTTTCAGATGAGTCAAGGTTCACTGTTGATTTTTTGGACAGACGTAGGAGGGTGTGGCGTCGTCGAAACGAGCGCTTCCAAGACGTTAACGTCATCAGACATGATCGATTTGGGGGTGGTTCTGTTATGGTGTGGGGAGGCATCACTGTTGCTGGAAGAACGGCTTTACATGTTGTTGCAGGGCGTGTTACAGGCCAGTACTACCGGGACAACATCTTGGCAGTTCATGTTGTGCCGTTCGCACGACGTCATGGCCGCCGTTTCATCTTCCAGGATGACAACGCAAGATGTCACAGGGCCAGGATCGTTACAGGTTACCTCCAACAACAGAACATCACCACATTACCTTGGCCAGCACTGAGTCCCGACCTCTCCCCCATCGAGCATGTCTGGGACATGCTTGGACAGAGGTAACGTCAACGTCAACAACGTCCTGCCAATGTCCAAGAACTTGCTGCTGCGTTGCAACAGGAATGGGACAATCTGGACCAAAATGACCATAGACGTCTCATTAGGAGTATGCCACGTCGGATCAATGCTTGTTTGGCAAACAGAGGAGGATTTACCCGTTACTGACTTGGTTGTGATGCTGTGGTAACTTTGCTGTTTGACCCCGGGTATCATTTTACCCTTATAATGGTCAGTCTTTGCCTTACTTAGTCTAACGATCATTTGGAATAAATCGATGAATGTGAACTTCATTTCATTTTGTCATTTGTTTCTTCGTCAGTTTCATTAGGTGACTTTAATAACACTTAAAAATCAAATATCCCCTACTTTTTTTGAATAGTATATAATAGTATTATAATATTAGTAGGGCTATTATTATTGTTTAGCTAAGGTCCAGGGAATACTTACTTCTTGTTCAAATGCACACTAGGTTCTGGCATTTCATTATTAATATTTTCATGTATATTATAGATCATTATTTTCAGATAGATGGTGTGTAAATATTATGAAGATGTTTTTTTAATTTAGATGTTAAAGGCTTACTAACAGTATAGGTACTACTACTAGACTTGCATTGGTAAGTACTGATTTTATAATATAATTATCCACATTTAGTAGTACCATTGCTCTGCTCCAGCTTGGAAAATGTATTTAATGCTTTATACCCTAATTAGAATAATGTTGGTAAGAGTTGTCTACAGTTAGTGCATGTTAATTTACACCTTTAGCCTCCAGCATATAAAAAAAAAAAAAAAAAAAACAAACAAAAAAACATTGAGTCCATTACAGGTGATGCTTTCATGAGCCTGAATTCCCTATAAGACTTGAGTTATACATAATTGGATGTAATACACATCATACATGCTTTGCATTTTCACTTTCTTAGAGGGTTAATAGATTTGATGGTTGTCATATTATATACTTTGGTTAGTGACATATTAATTTTGAGCTATTCTATCAGACAAGTACATGTATATTGGTTACATTCATATATTTATATATTACTTTATTGATAAGGCCCACATATATTCATTCGTCAAAGTATTGATTAAAATACATACTTATTGATACATTACTATGTAAGTTGATAAGGTACATACATATATGATATATTTAGTATACTAATGAAGTGCATACATATTTTTATATTGCTATATTTATAAAGTATATACATATTGATATGATTCTATAGCGATGAAGGTCATACATATTGAAGTATTATTATAATGATAAAGTACCAGTACATACATAATGGAAGTTACATACATATATGGAGTATGGAAATGTATGTATATACACAGTTCAGACATAAACTCAAGCGGGGTCACAAGCGAGTAACATGGTGTGTGGGGTCCCATAGCTAAGACAAATAATGATCACAGTAGGTTTTGGTTCTTGCTATTAATGTGAGGGAAGTAGATTCTTGAAAGATGCATTTTCGAACTTACTTGAACTATTAGGTCCTTGCCTGCTAAACCAGGCTATTGACAGAGAAGATTGGGAGTCTTACTATTAGTGTGAGGGATCTCTGCAGAAGAAATGAAAAATGAGGGATCTCTGCAGAAGAAATGAAAAAGGCAGTTTTCAGACTTTCTTGAACTATTAGAGACAATCACATATGCAATACATTTAATGCTGTTTGTGCTGTTTAAAGGTCTTCAGTGATTTGTAGAGACAAGTCTCTAATAGAGAGCCAGTTAACATTAGATCTTGTATAATTAGATATTTAGCCTTAGCAAGCTAACAGGTTAGAAACTATTTTACCAGTTTGAAGACCATGCTTATTTATCAAGATGTTATATGGTGGCATATAATTTATGATACTGGTTAATTTCCCCTTTTTCTTTGGGGAAAGAAAAACAGTCCCAAAAAATACAGTGTAACAACATACTGTCAGTGCAACTTTCAACTAAAATCAGTGATATATTTATCATGTCTGATCAGGGCAAAGTACAAACTTTTCACCCTGTTTGATTAAGAGGGCTGATCTCAATTTTTATTATTATCAGGTTGTTTTAACATTAACTTATGCATATATATCTGTACAGGTAATTTAAAAGGTAAAGCAGACTTATCTGATTTTTATACACATCATTTACAATCAATATCTTTATATTATACACAATATGAGAATATCTGATTCAGAAAATAGAGGCGTCATAGCATATGATATAAATGTTACATTAATACAATCAGAAACTACAACATAAGATAATTCATATTAGTATAGGATCTTAATAAGTTAATGACTGTTATTTCTGACTCATCGAAACTAATTTTGTTGTCCAGTCTCCGAAGACACAACAAGCTAGATTTTGCAATAATCGTTTAGTCATTTAGCAAAATACCTGTCTTGCTGGGCCTAAATTCATGGTATTGTTTATGGGCTACACGGTTATAATACTTGGTAATAGATTTTGCAGTACCTACTCATTCTAAATAGATATGCTTTAAATGCTACAGTGAGTTATTTACATCTTTGGTCATATTTTTTATTCATAATATTTATAATGTATTTTATTAAAGGATACAATGGTTACTGGTGAAAATAATTAGCTGGTAATGCCAAGTTCATACTCTCGAAGTTCACTTGCTGACGGTACATATCCAGGTAAGTCTATTAATCTTCTTAGGAGCATTATCTTGCCTTGGACTTCTTCATTAGCTGGGAATAGGCAGATGAAAAGCTTACCATCAATAGTCCAGCACCCCTTAATATGTTTATCTTTGAAGGAGTTCCTGGCTTGTTTAAACATATATGCTCTGTGTTTTCTTAGGTCTTCATTTATGTAAATGTTTCCTGGAGATTGGTTTACCACCTTTTTGTTTATCATAATTCTTTTTTTGGTTTTGTAGGAGCTTAGCCTTGCTATGATCTGGCGGGGGAAAATTGATGATTTGGGACCTACTCTGTGACAGTTTTCAATATTGACAGATGTTAATCTGGAATGACATTTTCCAAGACTTGCAAGGTTAGTTGTTCAATATTTTCACCCGGTTTTTCTATTATCCCTCCAATCCTTATGCAATTTCTTCTTCCATATCATCACATTTTTCTTTTATTTCATAATGGAGTTGGAGTGTTGTAGCTGCAAGGTCATCCTTTAGTTTGTTGATTTCATTTTTCAGGGGATCAACAATTGTTTTAAGTTGTTGGCACAGGATATCCTGTATAATAGCAGACAACATATTTTGAATTTGGGGAAGGGTAAAGGCCTGTGCAATTTTGTCTGATAACCCAGATATTGATTTTTCAAGACAATCGCTGATGATATTTTCATGGAAATTTTGAGTTGATTCCTTTGATTGAGTCATGTCAGTATTGAAGGGGTCTGGCGGCGGGGGAGTACAGGGGAGGGTATCTATACTCCCTTCGTTACTGTCTTCAGCTAATGGTTGTTTACTGAAGAATGAGGAAAGGTCAACTTGTTTTGTCTTTTTTAGTAATTCTCCCGTAGTTGTTTCATATGACATATATTCCTTTTGAAGGTCTGAAGGAGACTGACTATTCATTCTTTTGTTCCTGGCTTTCTGGACAACAGCTTGGGTGATGGTGGGTCTGTGTTAGTGTTGTGGTCGGCCATTGTTGTTGACAGTATTGTAAAGAGTGATTTTAAAAATGTTCTTTTGTTTCTTACCAGAATGAATGAAGAAATGAGTCTGCAGTATGAACAGTATCTCCACTGCTCTCGTTGTTGGCAGATTTCTGTTGTCGGGTGAAACTAGCCGTACAGCTCAAAATAAAATGACGTCACAGCAGTGATAATTGTATGTTTTGTTGTTTTTTCACACAGAGTCGACACCAGTTCGTTTATTACAATCCCAGAAAAACAAATTTCCTCGCTCGATCAACAAGTAAACCCACTCTTATCAACTGATATGTTTAATACTACAGGGGATTGTACATTTATGTAGATATACTTATTTTACTAAGAGCTCCGATAACTGTGTCTACCTGCCTGTCGCCATTTTGATGTTTCGGAGGCTGGTATCAGCCTTGACATTATTGCGAATATCCCTTTCTTTAGGACTCCACCGTGGGCTTTATCTCTCAATCTCTATTTAGAGAGATGAGATCTAAGTATGGTGATTATGCTCATATTTACACAGATGGTTCTAAGGATGGTGATCGGGTAACTTAGGCTACCGTGACGCCATCTGAGACCATTTCTGTGTGTCTTCCACCTGCTGCTTCAATATTTACAGCAGAGCTCCAGGTCATTCTCCAGGCCTTGGAGTTCATTCAATCATCGCATCTACTACAGTACATCATTTTTACCGATTCTCTGTCCTCGCTGCAAGCAATAAACAATAAACAGCCTGAACACCCATTAGTAGCAGATTTTTATTGTCTGCTACTATCTTACGAGTTAACAGCAAAGACATCGTCTTTTGCTGGCTCCCCAGTCACGTTGATCTAAGGGGGGATGATCATGCAGATTTTGCTGCCAAAGCTGCTTTATATCTCCCCCAATCACCCTTTTTAATACCATATAAGGATTTGAAGCTCCAACAAACAATTTCATATATGGCCGTTGGCAACGATCTCGGGATCTTGCAGGCACTAACAAACTTCATCATATTAAGCCTCTCTTGGGAGATTGGCCAAACTGCTAAAGAACCAACAGGAGAGATGAGGTTGTTTTGTGTCGCTCTCGTATAGGTCAAACATTTTTAACTCACATTTTCATCTTAAAGCGAGTGCAAGTTTCTTAAGGACATCAGATCGGAGCATTACCGTTGCCAATCGTTAAATCAATTATTTGCCCAACCGTGTCTATACTAGACTTTTTAAAGGAGACAAATGTTTATAATATTTTTAATTCTAAATATATATACTATTCAAAAAAAGTAGGGGATATTTGATTTTTAAGTGTTATTAAAGTCACCTAATGAAACTGACGAAGAAACAAATGACAAAATGAAATGAAGTTCACATTCATCGATTTATTCCAAATGATCGTTAGACTAAGTAAGGCACAGACTGACCATTATAAGGGTAAAATGATACCCGGGGTCAAACAGCAAAGTTACCACAGCATCACAACCAAGTCAGTAACGGGTAAATCCTCCTCTGTTTGCCAAACAAGCATTTATCCGACGTGGCATACTCCTAATGAGACCTCTAAGGTCATTTTGGTCCAGATTGTCCCATTCCTGTTGCAACGCAGCAGCAAGTTCTTGGACATTGGCAGGACGTTGTTGACGTTGACGTAACCTCTGTCCAAGCATGTCCCAGACATGCTCGATGGGGGAGAGGTCGGGACTCAGTGCCTCCCCACACCATAACAGAACCACCCCCAAATCGATCATGTCTGATGACGTTAACGTCTTGGAAGCGCTCGTTTCGACGACGCCACACCCTCCTACGTCTGTCCAAAAAATCAACAGTGAACCTTGACTCATCTGAAAACATCACATTGCTCCAGCGTCGATTATCCCAGTGTTGACGATCCCTACACCAACGACGTCTTGCCTGAATGTGATGATCTCTCAAACAAGGGATCACGCGAGGACGTCGAGCGCGAAGGTGACCCCTATGCAGTCGATTCCGAATCGTCTGGCCACTCACTCTCACACCAGTGTCTGTTTGAAGACGAGCGCTGATCTGATTTGCTGTGATGACACGATTTCTCAAGGCCAAGGTACGGATAAATCGATCCTGGGCTTGAGTTGTCGCCCTTGGTCGACCTGAGCGTGGTCTGTCCTGTACAGATTGTGTATCACGGTATCTGGACCATAGCCTGCTTATGACAGACTGAGAAACATTCATCGTCCGCGCCACAACCGCCTGTGTTGTGCCGATCTGTAGCATGCCAAGGGCACGTAACCTTTCATTTTGGGTAAGCCGACGCATATCAAAATTTGTTTTCTGGTCACTAAAACAATTAAACTGATGTTTCCACCCTGGAATTCAATGCCACAATGACTGTAACATTCAAAGTCAGAGTCGTGCAAATCTTGGGTTGGACCCCCATGATGATCCCAAGCATCAACTGCATTCCACGCGGTAGCTATTGGTGCGTTTGGGCGTCACATGTAACTGGAAATGTTTCTTCTGTTAGGTTCTATAGTGACTTTTTTCGTAGTCATTTGCATATTTTAGTATTATGCCCCCAAAATCAAATATCCCCTACTTTTTTTGAATAGTATATATATCATCTTATTTTTCATTTTTCAATATTAGTGTACATGAAGTTGTGATTTTTATTTTTATTTGTTTAATATACTGTGACATTTGCTTTTATTTGTGTACATGAATTCTTTGTATTTCTCCAAGCGTTTTAGATTAATATATTACAATTTATATCGATTTCTTGTAATTTTATGACTTAATAATTCTATATATATATTTGATTTTCGAAATCACGAGGCAAATTTAACTAAACACCAGCTGTGTAGCACGTGACTGTTCAACGCATTGAACCAAATATGTCGTCTGCTACAGGCCACTAAACAAAAACCATCGGTTGCATCAATAGCCAAGCGGTCAAACAACTGGACCTAAAATAGACATATTATTTATATTTTCATAGCAACAGACGTTCAAGCAATAATCACCAAGTGCCCACAAAAGATCAAAATATCCATTTCAAACAATAGAAATAAACACCCACGGACACAATAGAGCAAAGACACTTCACATAATAGAAAACAATTATCATAAAATGCCCTAAATAGAAACACAGACGAAAGAAATAAAGTAGCCTCACAACTACTGTTGTCTTTGTCAGGCCCTCCGTCCTGCATCACTGACAAGGGAAAAGAAAAACGATCAAAGTCGGGTGGGAATATTTAAAGTAATCATACATGTACCTATCTTAATACGAATTCTAGATATCATGTTACGTATCACTAAAGAACTGGGCCCTGTTTCACGAAATTTTAACTAAGATAAAATCCAAATTTTAGTAGATACTTCAATTTTGATTGGCTAAGCACTAAAATCAATCTAATATTATCCAATCAAATTACTAAAATTTGGATTTTATCTTAGTTAAAATTTCGTGAAACAGGCCCCAGGTTCATGTTTCTTTTCAATTATTTAAATAATTTTCTGGCATTTCGGCGCAGAACAGTAGGACGTTAAACCCCATTTCATTTCATTTCATTTCATTTACGTGCACGATAAAGTATACACAGGACATCGGTTTTTCGTCACATCCAAACGACTAGACAGCTGTCCTTGTCAGGCCCTCTTTCCTGCACCACTGACAAGGTGAAACCACGTGGAAAAACAACGATATACTTTCTCGGCCAATGCAAGGATCGAATACGCGACCTACAGGCCATCCTCGGTTACCCAGTGTACTCATTCCGTTCTACTCCACTATACCCTGGCTTAATCCATAGGGTTTTCACGATTTCAAATTATCTGCCCTGGCCTAGAATATAGCTACAGTCTTCGAACCAATCAGAAAACAGTTTACAAACCAATCGTTCCGCCTTCCTTTTATAAGGGTAGATAACCATATTCATGTCCATTTACTGAATGATTTATGTAAATAATGTATATATGTATAATTTATTTATATTTAATTATATTATCAAAATCTGTAGTATGTGTTGTTGATTTCAAAGAACATCTATATGTTTGACTTTTGTTATTATTATTACTATTCGTATTTTGTCTGAAATATGTCATTCTGTTATGTTTATTATTATTGAACTTTTACTTGGCAATTTGATTCACAAGAACTTGTCTACGATATCACGTGGACATAAATTTCCGGGAACGACCGAAGGATTCTAAATAAAACTAATGACCCTACATTATTATATGAACGTCTGGTCTTCATTAACATAACATATAATTGGTTGTTAATAATTACGCATTTAAAATAGGCCAACTCCTAACATTGTCAGATGAGAGTTACTTCCCTTTGCAAACTTCCTTTTCAAATAACAATTTATGGGATTGGTCGATAAAAATAGCACAATCATCAAGGGCGGATAACTTCAAAACGTGTCTCCCCCATAGATTAACCCAGGGTATAGTGTAGTAGAACGGAATGAGTACACTGGGTAACCGAGGATGCCTACAGGCTAGCGAGCCAGCGTCTTCCCTACTTGCCCTACTTTGAAAAAAGGATAAGAAGATTAATGTTGAATTGAAGGCGAGGGGGGCGGGGGGTCGAAGGCTCGGATTAGCCATACCGAGCGCATGATTTCACAGACGTCATGGTCATCCAGCTAATTCGCTCTTATGGCATGGTTAGTCGACTCATTGTATGCCAGCTTGATCTCTGTCCATTGACCTTGTAGATTGATCGCCCAAATTATTAATTTCCGTCCTAGTCCGGCGGACTTTTTTCTATATGCAAATTAGTTTCGTCGTAGATCCCATATAAGGTATATGTTCCAATATGCTAAGTTCTATTATGCATTTTGTCTATTATGCATAATGCAGAATGGAGAAGTGTAATGTGCAAAATAACTATTATACTGTATTCAGTATAATTGTGAAACATACGTATTTTGAACTGATAGCATATGTAATTTGTACAGTGAACAGTGAAATAATATTGGCAACATAAATACGAACACACCCTGACAAGGACAAAGTCCACACGTATTGAAAAGCTTTAATATACTACAGTCGTCACATATAATTAAAATGGATGCTGAAGATTCAAATAGTATATTAACGATTCAGATAGTATACTAAACTCTTTTATAGATGAAGAATCGCTAAATAAGATCGTAGATAAAGCTGTTAAATCGGCTGTCAAAGATATGAAGAATGGTCTTGTAAAACTGATCAGTGACCGTCTAAATTGTATCACCGATAGGGTAACTGAAGTTGAACTTACACAAAATAACGGGGGGTTGGATATCGGAATGGTTAGCACGTGCGCGCTGTATCATACAGTCTGTCATTGAGTCAACTGGCGTTGTTTCGATTCCCCGGTTGTACGGGGTCGCCTGTCAAACCTCGATTACCATATTTGGCTTTCTTAAACTTAAATCAACCTGGTACGACCCCCTTAAATATCACACAACAAATTATATCAGTATTCATATATGTATGCATTTTGTACATTGTTGAATACCAAATAGAAAACAAAATCGGTTAGGTAAATGTCTATTTTGTAAATGTTGTTATTACACTGACAAAATGCTTTCGAATCACAAATCTAGGTCTCACTTAACCAATAACATAAAAAATAATAACGTCCTCCATTACACTTATTACTAGAAACTTATAACGCTGGAGCCTATAAGAATCCTAATAACAACAATATACATTTTCTTTTAAATATTACTCATTAGTCATAATATCCATATAGTTTACACATGTTTTCCTATTTTTGCTGTTTACTTGGGTCATTTCTTTTTGTTGGCTTAATTTGTTTTTTAGTTTACTTTTGTTTTCCTTTATAAATCGACATGAACTACAGTATTGATTTATTTGTACATATTTATTGTTTAATATTTACGTTTACGTTAATTTCCTTTGTCCCCTCTTCGATATCCATTAAAGGTTATCAACATCTAACGCACTACACGTATTACATGACCATCCTGCTACCAATTCTCACCACTTTTCATAGTGCAGTCACTTAAATATTTTGTACAAAAATATGGTGTAAGTGGTAGAACTTATATTCTCGTAGTTGTCTACCTTAATTTTATTGAAAACCGCACCCCGCTTCATATACTTATTTCTTTCCAGCATTTATTACTGGTATGTGGAGATATTCATTCAAATCCAGGACCAAGAAAAAATATTTACTAAATTCATTTAATAACCAGAAGTCTTAAACACAAGTTAGATCAAATATCCTGTGAACCAAACGGACATGATATTCTAACTTTCTTAGAAACGTAGTTCGATGCTCCAACCTCACCCTCGGACGTTAGTATAAGTGGCTGTCATCCCCCTTTGTTTGTGAATAGGGAAGGTTGTAGAGGTGGGGATCTGGCAGTGTACGCCAAGGCCTCATAATTAACAAACTTGAAGCTGTGTGGATCGAATTCATACTCAACAGTAATACGTTTCTTGTGGGTATATTCTATCGCCCTCCTGCACCAAAGACTGGGTATTAGAATCTAATTGGAGATAGTTGTATCTCTGTCTCCGACCTTAATACTAGGTGAATTTAATCAAGATTTCCTTCCATCATCAAAGATAAGTAAGGTACATGGAATAATACATAGATCCCACTCGCATTCAGCCAAATTCTTCATCATTAATTGACCTGGCTATTGTTAGTTACCCTGACGACATAAAAGAAGTTCATGTTTTGGAATCTGGTATCAGCCACCACTGCCCTATAGTTTTCCAGTTATATGTCAGTAAACCTCATTCAAACTGTTTTCTGAGATATGAAGAAATAAATGCCGTGGACTTCAACAATTTCATTGTGTCCTAGGTCTGGAATTCTTTATTCGAGACTGAATCATGTCTCCACAAGCAAACGGAAAAAGTGACTGAGGTTATCTTATCTGGAGTTCATCAATTTGTGCCAAACATAGTCGTAACAGTAAGACAAAACGATCCCAAATGGATGAATGGAAATATTCGTCGACTTATTCGTTGTCGTAACAGGGTCCATAAAAAAACTTAAATATCAAATCTTCCATACGATGGGCTTGATTTTTGAAAAAAAAGAAACCACGTGAAATACGAAAATCTAAAAGTCAGTATTACTCAAAGCTTGATGATAAGATAAACGAAAATAAATTTGGTGATTCCAATTGGTGGTCTTCGGTAAAAAAAAAAATATTTCTTTCAAGAGAGGTAACTCATCCACGGAAATTCCTCAATTAAATTCGAATGATACGATATATTTTGAAAATGCAGAGAAAACGAATGGTCTAAATGATTATTTCATCTCGCTGTGTACTGACACGTTTAGCCCACTCCTTGCCAAATTTATCTGGAAGGAAATTTGCAATTTGCTGATATCGAAGGGAAGGTACATGTCTTTCAATTAATAGTAAAAAATCAATTGGGCCGGGCAACATTAACAATTTTATTCTGTAATATATAGCCCTTTCTTTGAAATATCCTCTTCATCGACTGTTTCAAACACTGTTTGATGCATCTATATATCCGGATTGCTGGAAAAGAGACAGTATTGCCCCCATCTACAAAGATAGCTTGCCAGGCAACGAAACATACGCCCACAACAGCTAAGTCGTCCGAGGAGTCAAAATAATGCATTTGATATTCAGATAAGTTGATATACAATAATTATTAGAATTGGCCAAACCATGGCAACCTAACAACAACACACACAGATGTTTATAGGTGCTTTTATGTAATATTCTTTAAAATATGTGAAACTATCTACTAAAAGTCGGTAACCATATAATGTATACTTCTGTGAATACCTAGTAAATATATAACGAAGATCGGGAAAGGCCAAACCATGGCAACCTAATAACAACACACACAGATGTGTATAGGTGCTTTTATGTAATATCTACTATCTACTAAAAGTCGGTAACCATATAATATATACTTCTGTGAATACCTAGTAAATATATAACGAAGATCGGTAAAGGCGTTAGCTTGTACGTGAGTTATGTTTTATAAATTAAAGATGTTGACCTATTTATAGACTGACAAGCATAGTATATTGTTATAGTATCGTGTGACTGTATAACTAGCCTGGGAGTTAAAGTGACACACGCGTTTAAAATAAAAACCTTAAGAGAACTCATACTACTACAAAAATAATGTCTTCTGGCACTAGGGGATCGTCTAAGAAAGTATATACTGATCAAAGACGACAAAGCCTAACTACTGGAGAAATGACAGATATGAATAATAAACTCACAATAATGAAAAATAATATGTTAACAAAGGATGATATCAAAACAATAGTCAGTGATATTACTAGTTCTGTCTTGCTAAGCTTCAAACAAGAATTTAATGCAATTCACGAAAAGCTTGATACTACACTAAAAGAAAATGAACTTCTAAGGAAGGAAAATGATAAACCAAGGGCTGACTTTAACGAATTGAAGGAAACGAGCGAAACTGAGCGACAGAGAATAAATGAGGCCATAAGAATGGCGAATTATAACGAACAATATTCTCGCAAAAACAATATCCGAGTATCAGGCATACATTTTCCTGACAGTGACGAATCTATGAAAGAAACATTCACGAATTTTGTTCACAAATATATTGGAGTTTCGGTACCACCCACAGACATAACGGCCATTCACCCCCTCCCTTCCAGAAGTTTTGATAAACCTGGTCTGATATTAGTTAAAATGTCAAATTCGGAATCAAAACGAAACTTAATGATGCACAAGAAAACGGTAGCTGAAAAAAACGTGAAATTTACTGACGATATTACTAAATCCAATCTGAGTTTGATGAATAGGGCTAATAACAGGGACTGTGTAGAAAGATCGTGGTATTACAATGGTCAGGTTTATGCGAAATCTAAAGGAAGGGTAAAAATTAAGATAACTTATTCGAAAATTTTCGAGTCAGCTCATGTCGGCCCCTTTTGATCAAAGAAAGCAGTCTATGGATCTTTAAAGCATGATATAAAAGTTATTGTTTACAGATGCATGCACGGACCCAAATCGGTTATCTGTAGACACTAATAACCAGGCAAATACATTGTTACGCTACGCTACGGACTGGAAATTAGGACTAAAATACAATTTATAAATACCAGTCACAGAATTAGTGATAATCACTCAACGAATATATTTAATTAAATGGGGGTTTTCCTATCGAGAAAGTCCGCGGGGGTGGAGGCGGTGAAGGAGTGACACCACAGACGCACCCCTTCACTACTCTTATTTGAATGAGCGAATATACAATAACGTTGGGAACCTGTTTTGAAGTTTATCTTTAAAAAATTATAATTACTATAAATAACTACGAACTATTATATTTATATCATTTATATATTTATATCATGCAATATTACATATCATTATCACTAGATAATGACTTAAAATAGGTATGCGCAATGGTATAATCAATACAAAATATAGATTGTTTTACTTATACTTATAGCGTAGAACACCTTGTGCACATCTCTCCAATTTAACAACCTAGGAGAATGAAGCCAATGCGAATTATAACAAACCAGTTTCAACAAGCACCATATAATATGCATACGTTAATATACAACCACTTAAACATCATTATTAAATGTATAACCATAAAAAACATCAATATTACCTTAAATAACATCTCGAAGATAATTTAAAAAATACAATATTGTCCGTTAAAATGGCAGGAATAAGGGCACTCTCACTAAATGTCAGGGGACTTCGTAATAAACACAAGAGAGAAAAAGTATACCTATGGCTAAGAGAGCAAAGGGGTCAAATAATATTCTTACAAGAAACTCACAGTACAAGGGAAGATGAAGACTTTTGGCAGGGAGAATGGGGTGGGACAATTTACTACTCTTATGGTTCAACAAATTCAGCTGGAACCTCAATATTATTGAATTATATTTTAAACCAAAAGTCATTAAAAGTATATCAAATGAAAATGGATATACTATAAGTTGATGAAAAAATTACAGTTCTTGTAAATACATACAGTCCAACATCAGACAGTGATCAAAATATTTATTTTAATAAATTACGAAATTACACTAACAAAAACTCTTGCTAACCAAGAATATGATATAATATTTGTGGGGGGAGACTTCAATAATGTGTTAGATACAAACTTAGACAGAAGTGGGGGTAATTACAGAGTAAAATCCAAGGGATTAGCAGCTTTAAAGGAATTTATTAATGAATATGAATTGGTAGATATATTCAGAATACGAAAACCAAAACTGCGGCAATTTACATGGCGACAAAACCAACCACTTATACAGAGTACAAGTGATTTTTGGTTGACATCGGATAGTACTCAAAATTATGTAACATCTTGCTTTATTATACGTAATACAGTCAGCGATCACTCCGCAATCTTTCTTGAATGCGTTATCGTGAATGAAAAAAGAGGTCCAGGTTTATGGATTTATAATAATGACTTAAACAATGATAATAATTACTATAACTTATTGAATAAGTCGATAAAAGAATGGTGTAGTTCATATCATGATCAAGATGATAAGGGAGGGTTATGGGATTTTCTCAAATTTAAAATTAAAAATGAAACAATATTGTACTGCAAACGTAAGCAAACTATCAAACGAAAATTATTGTAATTGTAATTGTTTATTACCAAATACATAGTATATAGGTTTTACAAAACAATAGTTCACATTAAAGTAGTGATGGCAGAGGCGTGCAATTATGTAGGACATCTCTATAACCGAGATTTCAGCGCAAAATGTACAAATTTTCCTAAATTATTTAACAATATACAATTATCATTATTCAGCAGTTCTATAAATTTAAACATTGATGGTTTTTCCAATAGTATGTGTCTATATACTTTTCTCTTAAAGTTGTGTGGGATTTACAGACTAGGACAAAATGATATTCATCTTCTATTTCTAAATCATTACAGAATGTACAAAGTCTATCATTTCTCTCTATATTGTAATATCTCCCTGTCTCAATTTTTAGGCAATGTGAGCTTACTCTAAGTTTACAAATATCATTCTTATAATGTATAGGATGTTTTAAATAAAACTGTAATTTAAAATCTACATTCAAACTTCTATAAAGAAGACATTTTGAAGACGTTTCAAAGTATTCTGACAAAGACTGAATATAAACATCTTTAATTCTCTGATAAAATTCGCTCAAAAATATCTTATCGTCAAATACAGATTGTGTTTCCGATATGTAACCAAAGCCATAAGTTTCTAAACAACTCTTAACAAAATTTATCCAAGGGCTATAACTCTTACTGAACGTATGTAATGCTAGCATATCCTTGTAGCAAGAATGGAGAACAACGTTGTTGGTATTCAGTAACTTAAGCCAATATTTAATAATTCTATATTTTCTTATTAAAGATAGAGGTAATCTACCTAGTTCATAATAAATGAGTGCATTAGTTGTAGACAGTTTTACCCCAAGTATTCTTTTACAATATTTAGTATGGACTTTTTCAATATCATTTCCAGGGTGGTATCCCCATGTTTCACAGCCATAGTTTAATATGGAACCAATATATGTATCAAATAATGAAAGGCTTGTTTTTATATTGTAACTGTTTTCTTTTATTACTTTGTGCAATCTGAAACATGCTTTATTACCCTGAGATGCTATTGTTTGTTAAGTAAGATTTGGTTTACAATTATAATTAAAGTTAACACCTAGGTAATTAAAGTTTTTAACAATTTCAATATTACAATCTTTAAATGTCCATGAATGTGTTTTAAAATTCGTCCCCTTCCTAAATACAACAATTTTTGTCTTCATCTCATTAACTTTAAGATGATTTGACTCACAATAAAATTCTACCACATCTAACATACTCCGTAAATTCTCGGGCGTTTCACTTAAAAGGACAGTATCATCTGCATACATTATTAAGTACAAGTTTATATCATTTAATGTTAGTGACTGACAGCCATTTTCCAGTAATTCGTTTTCAATATCATTTACATAAAATGAGTAAAGAATTGGAGACAGAGACTCTCCTTGCATTAAACCTGTATGACAATTAAAATATTCTGATATTTCACCTTTAAACTTTACATTAGATATTAACTTTGAGTACATGGATTTCAGGATTTTGAGAAAATTGCCAGTAAACACCCAATTCTATCAGTTTTTGCCAGAGTCTTACTGGAACGATCCGGTCGAATGCCGAAGAGTAGTCTAGGAAACAAGCATATAGGCATTTATTTTTCGCTAAGTACTTATGTATAACATTTTGTAGAACGAATATTGCATCAACAGTCCCATGTCCTGATTTAAATCCGAAAAATGACTCTGATAAGATTTTCACATCTTCATTCAACTTGCATATCCGATGATTGAGGACTGATGTGAAAAGTTTACCCAAATGACTAATCAAGGTAATGCCACGATAGTTGCCAGTAACATGTGGGTCGCCTTTCTTAAAGATTGGAATTATATTACCAGTAGCCCATGAAATAGGAAAATCACCACTAGAATAAACATAGTTGAATAGGTCACATAACCATGGGACAAAATATGGACGAAATTCCTTAAAATATTCATTGATTATTTCATCTTCACCACAACTCTTGTTCCGTTTAGAATTTTTAATTACATCATCAACCTCCTTTTCACTGATCTTCCTTTCTAACAAATCGATGTCACAATTTGGTACTTCAAACGAGTCATTTACGTCATTGGCTTCACCCAGTAATCCTTTAAACGATTTCTGAAAATTATCACTGGTTAGTTTGGTGGGTGGATTTAGTTTGTGTTTCCTTTAACTTTTTGTAGAAATATTTAGGATTTTTGCGTCGAAGTAATTCTAGCATATCCCCCTCATGGTTCACATAGTCCCTTTTCAGTGGTCTCTCTAAACACTTGTAATCGTTTTTTATTTTACTTAAAGTTATTCTATTTGCTCGACTTCTATTATTATTAAAATTAAACAGTGATTTTTTTATAAATTCTATAAAGTTTATGACATTCTTCGTTAAACCATGGTTTGTGGTTTTTTGTTTTCCTTTTTGGCGAACAGGATTCACACTTATTATAAAACACATTTCCTTTAACACTATACGTTCTAAATATTTTATTAATATAAGACACAAATTCATCAACCACTTCCGAAGAAGAAATACCGTTAGTTATAGATGTGTATAAGTGTTCTCGTATTGTATCGATGCTGTTCAATAGGTCATAGTGTATTGTCTGTTTACTGTCAACATTCCAGCTAACGGTTTTGGTCACGTGAGCACGTGCACAATCACAGTTTGCCCCAAATACCTTTCTCGAGTCACATGATATACCTGAAAACAAGGGGGCGTGGTCTGAGAATTCGTTGAAGTTACCAATGACGAAGTCACTAAATATATTAACACATTCATGGTCATGAATAAGATAGTCGATCACACTTGTTCCTAATTTGTTATGGACTGTGATCTTACCGCTATTAGGTGTCTTACCATTTTGTACAGATAGTCCACAAGTTCTGCAGAGTTTTAATAGGCGATTCCCAAAGAAGTTAGTCTTAGTAGTGTCTTCAGATCTTCTGTATGTTGTATATTGTTCATCTTCTTCATACTGTATAAATTCTTCTAGATTATCTAATACACATTTATCTAATTTATCATCTATGATTCTTTCCAATTGATTTCCAATCCTGCTATTAAAATCACCTAAGAGAGCTACACTACCCTTTGTACTAAATTCAACAATATCATATTCTAACTGTTCATATAGATTCACATTAACATAATGTTTATAATAGTTTGCTCTTTCTGGGGGGATGTAAACAAAACATATAAACAGATCATAATCAACATTCAGTAAACATCCATCAAATTTTACCCATAACAATGTATCATATTCAATTTTTACAATTGTGACATACCTTTTAACAGAATTCTTTATAAATAGAACATTATCCCCACCTTTACATTTCTTTCTATTAATAATTACGGTCTCATAATCATTTAATTGTACTTCTGCATTACCTCCCACCCAGCATTCACAGAGGTAAACAATGTCACAGTTATCAAAAACTTTCACAAATTCACTGCTCTTGAGTTTTTTCACCAGTCCTCTTTGACAATTCCATGAACAAAAAGACACATATCCAAATTTTCCACCCCCCTGTTTGTCCTATTGCTTATATAATTCATCATTTATAAATAATTTATTATAAAACAGTTTCACTTTCACATTAGGGTCAGCCCTCTTTTTTTCTTTCATTACTTTCAACAATTTTCTTCTTTCTTCTTCGATCTCTGGTGGAAACTGTTCGTAGACAAAAAAAATCCAACCCCTTTAATGTTTTAGTGCTATACCTCACTTCATCTTTGTCTCTGGCTCTGTTAAACTGTACACATACTTTCCTTGGCTTCTTCTTTGGATCACCAAATCTGTTCACTTTATCTATCAAAAAACTATCAACCTTCTCTCTGGGAATCTTCATTACATCTTTCATAAACCCTCTAACTTTATCTTCCAAATCTCTCTGATTTTCTCGCCTGTTTCTATCCTCTACTTCTTCATTGATATTAGTAAATATGAGATTATTTGACATTGATCTAGCTTTTAGTCCAACTATTTCTGATTTCATCTCCTCATTTTTCTCCTCCATTGTTTTGACTCTCACGCCAAATTCATCTTGATCTCATTCAATCTTATAGTTTCATTTCGTGTCTTTAAAATTTCATTTCTTAAATAAGTGACTGCCTCTTGCACGGCTCTGATCTCGGGTTGAATTTGGGTCCTAAATATTTCAAATTGTTGATTGATTTCTTGCTGTCGCATAGTCAAATTTCGCATATTTACTAAAAGTTCATTCGCCCAAAATGGAACCTGCTGATTGTAATTTGTGTCATTATCTATAACCGGACTCGTGATGGTTGTTAAATGGTGATTTGGTGTTGATGTGTAGGGCGAACAGTGTTGTTGTGTCAACAAAAATGGCTGTCCAATATACCCTGTAGTGGATTGCTGTTCATTGAATGTCATATTTCCATTTTCTGCCTGATCGTCCATGATCTGAGGAAAATACCCGGCCGGACGCCAGTCCTGGGGTTATAACACACCTAAATTATAGGAAATAGATCCCCCTTGGACCCTCTAACCAGAATACCAGTTAATTTTCTTCAGACAATATTGTTCGTCACACATCAATCCGCCATCTTGACCTATGTCACCCAGTAATTGAAGATAATTTAGCCCACATATTTGAACACAGGGTTAGTGATTATGAATGTCAAAATGCTCTCAAATAATTCAAAAATAACAAAACACCAGGTAACGACGGACTTACTGTTGAATTTTACAGAAAACACTGGCAACTTGTAAGGATCCATGTACTTAATTCATTCAATCGTGCCTTCGAAAATGGAACCTTATCTAATTCTCAGAGACAATCGGTAATAAAACTAATTCCAAAATCCGGAAAAGATACAACTCAACTAACTAACTGGAGACCAATTAGCTTAATTAACGTAGATGTGAAGATCTTAAGCAAATCCTTATCCATCAGACTAAAACCGTTTCTAACCGACCTTATTCATCCAAACCAAACAGGCTTTGTGCCTGGTAGACACATACAGAAAAATACCAGGATAATAAGTGACTGTTTTACTCTAGCATCTCAGAAAAAAATCACTGGCATATTATTAGCGTTAGACTTCCAGAAAGCCTACGACAGTGTTGATCATAATTATCTGTTTTCCGTGCTGAGATATTTTGACTTTCAAAAAAACTTTGTGAGGTGGATCAAGACCCTATATCATAATATTACCTGCACCGTTATGAACAATGGTTTCTCAACGAAACACTTCCTAGTAAGTAAAGGAGTCCGACAGGGGGGTCCATGCAGGTCAAACCTTTTTAACCTCGTTCTAGAAACATTATGTCAGAACATTAGAAACTGTAAATACGTTGAAGGCATAGAATTTGGACAAAAATCATTAAAACTGGTCGCTTTTGCCGATGACATCACTTGTTTACTGAAAAATTTCAAATCAGCAAGACATCTTTTCGAAATTTTAAAGAAATTTAGTAAAGTATCCGGTCTTGAAATCAATGCAACCAAAACCGAGATATCAGACCTAAAAAGTAAAACTGAAAATATACAATCCATTGCTAATGAATTAGGAATAATTTTACAGAAAGAAAAATTAAGATTTTGGGAATCTATTTCACAAATGATAAGTGCTTAAGCAATAAATATAACTATGAAGGAAGGATTTCGGATATCAAAACAATACTTAACAGGTGGAAAAAAAGAAACCTAACATTAATAGGAAAAATCCAGATTATAAAGAGAGAGAGAGAGAGAGAGAGAAATGGGGTTTAACGTCCACTCGACACAACTAGGTCATTTCGGAACTAACATATGGTTTAATTTTATTTCAACAATTCGCTTGCGCATAGGGGTCTTTAGCAGTGGGAGGAAATCGGAGGACCCTACTCCTTGTCACGTACAACCGGGGATTCGAAACCACGCCAGTCGACTCAATGACAGACTTTATGATACAGCGCGCGCACGCTAACCATTCAGCCATCCAACCCCCCCCCCCCCCAGATTATAAAAACATTCTGTATCTCTAAAATACTATACCCAACATTAACGATAACTATTCCAGATTATATCATTTCAGATTTTAATACGATTATATATAATTACCTGTGGTCAGGCCCAGATAAAATAAAACGAAACGTTATTTCCCAACCATTTGAAAAGGGGGGGGGGGGGTAAATATGATAAACTTTAATGAATTGTTGAAATGCCAAAGTGTCTTTTGGATAAAGAAAATATACTCCGAACAAGAACAACCATGGAAAACTATTTACGAATATATCCTGCAAAATCAGAATGGATATTTAATACCGTTATCTAATTTCAATATTAGGAACATTGTCTCGACGTCCTTTTATACAAACTTATTTCAAAACTGGTATAACATATACACATGCTATATTGATAGATTGGTTCCCTTCAAAAATCAATTGATTTGGAATAATCATAATTTAAGAAATACTATTAAGTCTTCAATCAAGAATAGTTTAATTAACGATAACATTTTATTTGTTGGGGATATGGCAGACATCAGTCTTTCCAAATATGACAATGATCTTATCAAGTTAATGGAGATCAATCAAACTTTGGTTAACATTAAAAAGGTAAAGGAAACAATATCGGAAACGGAATATATATAGTTGGAATACTAAAATTTGTGAAAATAGATTAAAAGCAAATTTGGATAACTTTTTAGAAATATTATATAAAAAAAACATACCAAATATAACCTCAAAAGACATTTTTAAAAAAACTTATACAAAAGAACTACACAAAACCGCCAGCTATTGTCAAATGGGAAAAAAAATATAGTATTACCTTAGAAGAAGACGAAGTTAAACACATTTGTTCACAAATACGAAGAATAACTAAAGATTCAAAAATGGTAACATTTCATTTTAGATATATTCAACATATAATCTACCTAAACAATCGCTTATATAAAAGAATTAAATATTGTTAATTTACTTATATTGTTATCAAAATACTATATTTATTCATCTAAGATCAAAGAAAATATTCCGAATGCCAGAAGTTATACTTCATACATCGAAACGAAAACTAAGATAATATACAACACAGAAGACGGACACAACATCTTGAAAATTAAACTTGAAGTTAGTTAATATACAGAATTAATAATATTTGTTTATATAACGTACATTTCTTTATGCACCCTAAAGTAATATTTATTTCTCATACTAGATTTAAGTTATCAATAGATCAAGTTTGATTTATATTTATGAATTATGTATGTATGTATTCTGTATATGTATGTTCTATCGTTTTTTATTGGTGAATAAACTGGATTAAAAAAACAAAAAAAACTAACTTCTTCAGGGATGAAGACCAGTAGTCGTTGGATAAAACGATGTTTTTTTGATATTGCATTCAATTAGTTATTGTATATCACGTTATAATGTGGACGTTTAAAAAAGAATAATAGAAGATCATTTTCAGTAATTTAACGATTCTGGATACACACCCCAAACCACCGATAGGACTCTGAGAAACAGAAGTTTAAGAAATATAACCATCGAATTCGTATCATCTGGATGTCATAAATGATAGTCCACTAATGCGACTATCCAGTGACACTTTGGTTAATTTGATCCGGTGACAGCTTTCTGTTTTTTTCTTCTTTTATTGGACTGCTTTCGGTATACGGATCATTGTCGGGATAGTTTTAACAACCAGTTTGGGCACTTGAATGGTAGCAGGGCTCTATAATGATATATTACATTATCTGATCAGTTGAAACCCCCTCAGAAATCCTATGTTCAAAATAGGCCTGCAGCCAAAATTTCTAGCATGAAGTTCCGCTACAAGGTCCTCCCTACTAAACAAACTATACATTTTTGGAAAGTTTATAAAACCGGGAACACAAATCCAAAGGTTTGCAATAATTCGATTTAGGGCCAGATGAAAATTGTGATAATTGTCAAGTAAATGCTATGTTTATACTAACAATTGTGAAGTTGGCATAAAATAAATATTGGCGAAAACACCCGATGTTTTCATCTATGCAAAGAATATGCTATTGGTTAAATTTTGCTTTAAAGAAGACTGCAGAAAACATAATGGACCAGGGAACATACGGAATTTTGGAAATCCATTTGGACTAAGACTAGTAATTATTTCCCCTTATTTCATGATGGACGAATGTAGTGCGAGTTATAAATAGACAATTTTTCCCTTAATTTTTTTCTCCCCTCTTCCTGCATTTTTGGGTTGACTTTTTGGTCTAGAATTGGAGAAAAGGGATCAAATTTGCAATTTCATAGCAGTTTTGGGTAATACTGATGATATTACAGCGGAGGGATAGGGGGTGTAAAGTGTCTTTCTGCAGAGCAATCATTGTGTCGGAAGTGAGATTTCCACCCCTGTCAACTTCAAATCTGTGTAGCAAAAAATCTAAATGGTCAACCCCCTACAAAATTATGATGAGGAGATTGCCAAATGTTGTCCCCATTGTGCCTATAAAGATTGGAACCAACGGAATGTTGAGCAAAAAGCTACAGCCTGTGATGTTACAGTCATTTAACATTGAAGTCAATGGGCAAATAATTGCTAGTCTGAGTCCTGATGAAATAATGAAGCATGGCCGACTCGGAATGTTGATATTTTTTCAACGGCTTGTTTCCTGAAGTTTTGAATGGAAAGTGTCAGAAATGGTAAGAATACTGCTTTTTTATTGCCCAGCAGTAAGTTTTTTGACTATTTGGTATCAAAATAGCCATGATTGGGGGTATCCGTTGGTTGAGTGTGAATTTTGGGTTGTAAATGTGTAACATTTTGTTCACAATGATATCAAAACATGGTTAGGTCTAAATATTAAGGCCAACTCAACTGCAGATTTGGTCTAAAGTCACGAGATGTAAACAAGACTGACCCTAACCCTAACCCAAGACCCAGTCCTTACCCTAACCCTAACCCACAATCTTGTCAAAAAGCATGTAGCCTAGGCCTAAGCCAAGACCTAGTCCTGACCCTAGCCCAAACCCACAATTGTGTCAAAAAATCATGTGCCCTAACCCTAATTACATGTTGTGACCTTGAACCAAGTCTGCAGCTGGCCTTAACATTTAGACCTAACATGTTTTTGACATCATACAATGAAATGTTAACATGTACACTCCAAAATTCACACCTGTGTGACTTTTGATCAAACATGCAGTTGGCCTTAATATTTAGACCGAACCTTAAAACATGGCATCTACCTTTGAGATTGGCTTAGACTTATGTGACACTCAAGGTTTACTTTTTTACTGACTGTTAACTGGTTTCTTTTTGGAGGGCCAGTGACGGGCTGTTCGCTAGAAATAAAGAGGTTTATTTCTATTTCCAGTTGAAACCATATTTTTTTCTTATTTTCTCACTGTTTTTTATTGCATATTTATCCCCAGCCTCCTATCATTTCAGGTGCCCAGGTAATGTTTCATAGAGTGGAATGATTGACCTCAACACAAGTATTAAAAAAAAAAGAAGCAAAACAGGTGAGATAAATGTGCATTTCATACACTTTAAGAAGTACATCCAACCTGATCCCCGCTTCTGCTCACTAATAGTAATGGGCTGGAAATTTGGTACTGCACAGGCCTGTCTTCTCCCCTTGACATTTAACTGAATGACAGAATTCCACATTTTGACCATTTTCTGGATGTCAATGACCATTTCCCTGGATAGTATTCGCCCCAGAATTCTCATTCTCATCTAAATTTAACATTTCAGGTCTACATCTCAAAACCTGATCTCTTCCTGAACTGGCTTTAGGAGAACGATGATGCATATCAATTTCATCCCTGATCTCTATGACACCTGTGGTGGAAGTGGAGGGCAAATCGTAATCAGTTTGGGTTCCAGCCCCGAGGACCTTTGTAAACTTTGCTTTTTGGTGATGACTTAATTTCCGAGCTTGAAAAGGACGCTTGTGTGTTTATCATGGCCTCTCATATTGGAAGATAACATTAATGGCTTGTGTGTTGATCGACGGTTGTGCATATCTCTTGGTCAGGAAAGTTGTAGGCACCATCGCCATTGTAAATCATTTGACAGGCCCGAGTGAACGGGGCGACCTATGATTGGTCAGCAATGTATCAGATTCCATACCGGGGGGTGGGGATGAAAAAACTGTTGTAGTGTTACATAATCAGATTATTTCAACTTACTTATCCTGTGGAAATACAGCTATATAGGAGATATTTTGAAATTCATAGGCACTGCATGTTTCAACATTTTAGATTTGACCACAATTTGGCACTTGAAACTATGTTAACAGAGAAAAACTGTGTGGTTTTCGATGAAAGTGTTAAAAGTCTAATATTGCATCATGATTACTGTTTTAAAGTATTTTCGTGTTTGATTTATATTGAATTCATCTCATCTTTTTGAAGAATGCATTTATGTTCAAAAATAAAAATGTTCTGTGGAATTCAAAATTGATGTGCTTTTAAATTATCAGATTCCAAACTGGGGGTGGGGATGAAAAAGCTGTTGTAGTGTTACATAATCAGATTATTTCAACTTACTTATCCTATGGAAATACAGCTATATAGGAGATATTTTAAAATTGATAGGCACTGCATGTTTCAACATTTTAGATTTGACCACAATTTGGCACTTGAAACTACGTTAACAGAGAAAAACTGTGTGGTTTTCGATGAAAGTGTTAAAAAGTCTAATATTGCATCATGATTACTGTTTTAAAGTATTTTCGTGTTAGATTTATATTGAATTTATCTCATCTTTTTACAGAATGCATTTATGTTCAAAAATAAAAATATTCTGTTTAATTCAAAATTCATGTGCTTTTAAATTTCTGTCTGAAATTCCGCAGTTTTCTGATGTATTATAGTGTTTGCAGAATGCCGCACAGCTCATCTGAAAATGCATAGATTTTCATATTCTTTGGCCAGGGAATTGCATATATGTTTGTTTATTAGATAACAACAGATTTGTTTAAACTGCAGA
Source organism: Patella vulgata (assembly GCF_932274485.2). Lineage (NCBI taxonomy): Eukaryota > Metazoa > Mollusca > Gastropoda > Patellidae > Patella > Patella vulgata. Next base: position 35,214,933 of record NC_065882.2, read on the forward strand.
AACATGTGAGGTATATAGGACTAAGACTAGTAATTATTTCCCCTTATTTCATGATGGACGAATGTAGTGCGAGTTATAAATAGACAATTTTTCCCTTAATTTTTTTCTCCCCTCTTCCTGCATTTTTGGGTTGACTTTTTGGTCTAGAATTGGAGAAAAGGGATCAAATTTGCAATTTCATAGCAGTTTTGGGTAATACTGATGATATTACAGCGGAGGGATAGGGGGTGTAAAGTGTCTTCCTGCAGAGCAATCATTGTGTCGGAAGTGAGATTTCCACCCCTGTCAACTTCAAATCTGTGTAGCAAAAAATCTAAATGGTCAACCCCCTACAAAATTATGATGAGGAGATTGCCAAATGTTGTCCCCATTGTGCCTATAAAGATTGGAACCAACGGAATGTTGAGCAAAAAGCTACAGCCTGTGATGTTACAGTCATTTAACATTGAAGTCAATGGGCAAATAATTGCTAGTCTGAGTCCATTTACGGTAAAGGGAGTTATCTCCCTTTACGGAAAATAATACTGTAATGGGAGTGACAACCTTGTAATCAATAGAAAATAAATCAAATGGAGTTTAATGTTTTACTGTTCTGCACCAACTCGTATAATGAAGATAAGCATATGCCATATGCTTTAGTCCGGTAGTGGTGGGGGGATGTACGTGTACAGCTAGCATTGCATGCAAGTGTCATCGGTGTGCAAGAGAACCGTGGTGACTGAGTAAGAGGCTGGCTCACTTACCGTCGGTTCAAGGTTTGATCCTGGTCTGGCGTGGTTTCTTCTTGTCTGTGGCTCACTAATCAGGAGGTCCGGAGTTTGATCCCCGTGTTGACCTAGACAGTTCCCAGCGTCGTTTCCTATTGTCTGTGTTGCAGGAAGGGGGGGGGGGGGTGATGGGCAGCGTCTAGTTGTTCAAAATAAAGAGTAGATCGTAACGTTGCTGTTTGGACCAAATTCCCCTTATAGTGAGAAAATTAAATATTTATAGATGCTTTGTTTCAATTCAAATATTTGTTTGTAATTTGGCCCCTCCCAGATTCGGTGAACTGTCCATTTTTCGGGCAATGTATTTCAGTTTTTCGGGCACAAACATCAGAGAATGGGGAATGCGACCATATATCATGGAAATATAATTGTATAATTGTGTAATAAATTGAAAATAAACAACCATCCCAGCTTTGTGGAAAATTCATTTTAGTTAAACATACATTATGCAAGAGCTAAATCTGTCTATTGCAGGTCTTTCCTTAGGCCTGAAATGTTATCTAAATTAGTTCTCGGTTCATAGTGGATCAATTTAAATGAAATTTTCAGCAAATTGCCTTTACGTTATCTAGTTTTTAACTATTATAGTGAGAACTGCCAACTCGTTATCGAATATCCCATAATGTAATTGGAGATGGATAATAATATACAAGGATCGCTAGAATTTGACAGGTTTAGGAAGTTACAACGACTGATATTTACCAAATGTACACGTTTAAAACAAACATCTCTGATGTTCTTCGTTTCTATGCATTCAAACATAAAATGAAATAAATCTTCATTACATTGATGGCATAATGGACATAATGGAAAAAGTAGTTTGATTTCGTCTGTGCAAATTCAAACATGTTGGTAATAGATTTGGCCTAAATTTTGTTATATTTCTTCTGTGTTTTAATTGAATGTTCGACAATACATAAGATTCCTGAACTAGATTTATTTTGAATTTGCAATAATCTGTTAAACTTTCGCTTTCTGATAATTTAGCTGACCACTCTTGTAAGTTTATATCTAATAATCGTAACTTCATTTGACTTATAAACATGTTACAATTGCCGATCATTTCAGTTTCAAAAACATAACCAAATCCTAAGGAATATAACATAATTCTGACCTTTGTCACCCAACTAACCCTGCCGGTTTTGTCTAATTGTTTTAACATAATAAATACTTGTTTAGGATAACGATCTATGGGCATACGCAATAGTTTACACAAATATTTAATACAACACGAAGTATAATGTATGCTTAAACTGTGTCTTCCACATTCCCCAAGCGTTCCAGCATTTGATGAACACTTATGAATTCCTAAAATGAACTTGCAAAAGTTGTTATGCCCTTTTTAAATTTCGTGCCGATATTGAAAACCCCACAACTCGGCTCCATAGTTGAGGACATGTTTTATAACATGATCAAAAATCTTAAAACACAGGTTGATATATAAATATTCCGTCTTTCTAATTAAACTTCTTACAGATATCAAAGCCTTCTCCGCTTTAATTGATAAGTTAATAATATTTGTATTACAGTTCAACCTGGAGGAAAATATTAGGCCCAGATAATCATAATAAGTTACAGTTTCAATTTGTTGATTATTAAAGAACCATTTCTCATTTTGCTTTATTACACCACCGTTTCTAAAGATAGGTTGCCAGGCAAGGAAACATACGCCCACAGCAACTAAATCGTCCGGGCAGTCAACAAGTATTGTCGCATATTTTTACTTTTTTTGGTAATGAAACATTTATAATACACTAAAATCTGATTAAGAGTAACAACTCATGAAGTAATTATCAATCTGAAGTCAATCGGATGATAACTTTAGCCTATAGAGCGTCAAAGTGATCAAATGCCATAACTATGGCAGTAATTATCGGAAAATCAATAGAATTCTTTGTCTCATGACCTCAAACACTGTGTATAAATTTAAAGTCAATAGGATATAAACTTTAGCCTCTAGAGCATCCACAAGAACTCTGACAGTAATTATCGGAAATCGCTAAAAATAAATCAACAAGCTTTTCGTCTCATGATCTTAAACACTGTGTATATATTTAAAGTCAATCGGATATTAACATTGACCTCTAGAGCGCCCACAAGATTTTTTGAAGTGATCAAGGGCCATAACTCTGGCCGTAATTATCGGAAATCGCTGAAAATCAATAGGCCTTAAACACTGTGTATAAATTTAAAGTCAATCGGATATTAACTTTAGCCTCTAGAGCGTCCACAAGCAATTGTGGACGCCGGACCGTCGGACGGACGGATGGCGACGACAATATACGACCACATTTCAATGTGGGCGTACAAAAACAATTATTTGGGGTTTATCTGGATTTACTTTAAGATTAAACTTTGAACAAAATTTTTCTAACAAATTAATTTTATATTGTAAATCTCGACTGAATCAGGGAACAATGACATGTCGTCAGCATATAATAACGAAGCAAGTAATAACAAAAAAACAATGGGCTTAAAATACATCCTTGCCTTACACCGGAATCACAATTAAACGATCGTGTTACATAAGAATCAAGTTTCACACAGGAGGTAACAGATTTATACATAGAAGTTAATGTAGCATACATTTTCCCATGGAGACCTTTATTTATTAATACAGATATACACATATCAGATAATTCTGCTTAAACAATGGGCTATACTATATACCGGAAAACACCGGAAACACCCGGAAAACACCATGTTATACTGAATACCGGAAAACACCGGAAAACACACTAAATACCGGAAACCACACTAAATACCGGAAACCACCCTAAATAGGTAACCCGGAGAAGGGCTATACTATAAACCGGAAACTAACCCTAACCCTAACCCAGGCACACAGAGGACCAGGCTCCCGGTTACCTATTTAGGGTGCCAGTCTCTGGGTTACCTATTTAGTGTGTTTTCCGGTATTTAGTGTGTTTTCCGGTATTTAGTGTGTTTTCCGGTATTTAGTGTTTTTCCGGTGTTTTCCGGTATTCAGTATAAAATGGTGTTTTCCGGTTGTTTTCCGGTGTTTTCCGGTTGTTTTCCGCTATATAGTATTGCCGTTAAACAATCATATGCCGTACTGAAATCAATGTACAATACAAAAAGCCTCCCTTTGGCTTTGGATAGATATTTTTATACTAGACCCTGAAGAGTAAACGCATGATCAATTGTAGACCGACCCTTGCGATATCCAGCCTGGGCTTCATCAAATTTACCCTGTTTTTCTGACCGACTTTTAAGCCTCGAGTTTAGTACTGAAGCATATAGTTTACCAACGACAATACTTTATACCGGAAAACAACCGGAAAACACCATGTTATACTGAATACCGGAAAACACCGGAAAAACACTAAATACCGGAAAACACACTAAATACCGGAAAACACCCTAATTAGGTAACCCAGAGATTGGTCCTCTGTTTGCGGGGAGTTAGGGTTAGGGTTAGGTTTTTCCGGTGTTTTCCAGGGGACCAGACTCCGAGTTACCTATTTAGGGTGTTTTCCGGTATTTAGCGTGTTTTTCCGTATTTAGTGTTTTTTCCGGTGTTTTCCGGTATTCAGTATAACATGGTGTTTTCCGGTAGTTTTCCGGTGTTTTCCGGTATATAGTATAGCCCTTTACCAATGCTATCTAACAACGAAATTCCTATGTAATTATTCGGTTCAAACTTAGAACCTTTTTTGTGCAATGGAGTTATCAGTGCTTTGGATCATGAAGTCGGAAAATACCCAGAGTCAAAAATATTATTAAATAAAGTAAGAATTGGTATGAACTGTTCGGAACAAGCTTTTATTAAATCGATAACCAACCCATCAGTACCGGGGGAGGTGCCCGATCTGGCCCCTTCAAGACATTTACTAACTTCATGTTCCCAAATTACACAATTTAATAATAAGTCGCTAACACATGTTTGATCATTACAAATATTCTCAAATGATTCCACGACTTGGGAAGCTTCATGTGAAAAAGAATCATCAACTACATCGACTAATAGGTTAAGTAAATTTTGGAAATAGTTAGCCCATTGTACCGGGGAAATACCACGATTGATGATATCCCTTGGTTTCCACCTTTTAAGTGTTTTCCAATATTTATTTGGATCAGATAAATTCTAAAGAAGTTGATCATTGCGAACTTTTTTCAAATGAAGCTTTCTTACATTTATAAACATTTTTTTAATTTATATTTCTGGTCTTTATAATCAGAAAGGTGCTGTGAATTATTTGTTGTTCTAAACAAGTTTAATGCAGTTTACTTTTTCGGTTTTTAAATTTAAACATTGGTGATCAAACCATGGGGGTTGGTACTTGTCGGAATGTCTCGTCTTACCAGGCGGTTTAACAATACAACCTTGGGCACAGGAGTAAATAAAGGATTCAAAAAGCGTTATCGCATTTTCAGCACTGCTTTGCGATAGAATAGGGAACTTTAACTTGAGACTGTCAATATTCCTGGTAATATTATCTTTATAAGTCGCAGCTTGTTTATCGTTCCAGCTTAGTTTGGAATAAGGGGGAGTACCATCATCGAAACAACATTTAGAATTGTTTTGGGCTATATAGTATGGTAATCAACAAATGAGGGGGTACAGTCTACACGGAAGGATCGAATCAGGTTATAAATATCAGTCGACACCAAGACATAGTCCACCACGGAAGCACCATTGTATTTAACGCAAATAAATTCACCAGCTGGGTCATCTGCACTTCTCCCATTAACAATGTGTAGATTAAATGTAGAACATAACCTTATATTCGGTTTCTTCTAGACCTGGAATATAGGTCGTGGAATCATCTAATATACAGTCACTAAGTCTAGCATTTCCAGTTCTCGAATTAAAATCACCAGATAGTAGAACATCACAATTGGGTAATCAGCATGTATTTGTACAAATTTCTGTTCTAAGCCACCAATACCATCTTCATTTACATGAACAGGCAAGTTTTCTGGGGCTATGTAATACCAATCCAAAAATGAAAGGATTGCCAGTTATATTTCCATTAAATCTGAAGAAGATTGGTTCATTAAATGGTCGTAAATTCGTGAAATACCAGTACCGCAAAATGTTGCTTATCAACAAGGACAATAACACCACCACGATGCTTGCCGTCACTACGAATATAATTAGGTTTCTAATAGACAAATAATATTGAATTTGCAAAGATACTTTATGAAATCTGGATATATTAGCTTACTTTTCAGGCCGTAAGTAACATAATTGATACTGCTTGAGTGTTTATCGATGTTGTAGCACAAATATTTGGAGATTTTCTTCGGAACTATTTAGGAAACATTTTTACACCCATTTTAAAAAGTCGTTATTTGGTCACGCGCTTGCGTTCATTTTTCAAAATATTTTCAATAGATTATAGACGGTCTCTTGCTTACCTGCAAATTTAAAATGTTTGAGTCTCGAGTTACTGGTAAATGAATTATGAAAGAAAATGTTATTCGGATATCGACAACAAAAAATACTTTTATCGTTTGAAGATTTTTAAAAGAACAGGAAATTAGTATTATTGCGGTATTTCGAGACGAGTGTCAACGGATTGAAATAATTCCGCCCTGCTATCCGAGACTAAAAGAGGAGTAACTCTTGGCAACAAAAATGACTTCGCTTCGGGAGTTTCATGTAAGTTTCCAGCCTTTATTATTTTATTTTGCAGACTGTTATCACAATGTTGTAGCTAGTCCTTCTTTACACAATTGCAGTTCATACTTACATCCTCTAAAATACCATATAAACCATGACAATGATGTCTAGTCTAAGATGCCAGTGGTTGCTATGTAGCTGTTGTCAACAAATGACAATTTTGGCATAAATGATAATGATTAGGCCTATATTTCACGTGTTATATTCGACTCCCTCATTGTATTTTCAAGCGATTCCTTGTGACTAATGACTTATTATTAGGTTGATCATGCTAGTCAGATTTTGAAAGCATGATTTTTAAAAAAAATCCACCTGATTAATAAAAATTGGTGAGTGAAGCTAGCCTATCAAAAAAGAAAACGTAGGCCTACTGACACTGTGACTGCCTACTTACGAATATATTTGGATACCTGAAAACGGTTTTAATTAATTTATGACTGATTTTCTACTGTTTTATGTATTTCAGAAATGTGATTTCATAAAAGATGATGTTTGAAAATGGTGTGATAGTCATGTGTGCAGAATTCCTTAAAGATATTTGCCAATGAAGATTTGAGTTGAGGAAGATCATTGAGCACAAAAATGAAAAAAAGTACACTATTATATTAATACGCAGTAATTCGCCTTGATAATTTAGAGGGGGTTTATTGTCCATTCGACCACACTTTTCGACCAATCAGAATCCAAGAAATTTCTAATTTGTGCTACAATTGAAAATACATCTTTGTTAATAACAAGTTTGTCGGCTTATTGGCTTCCTTAGCTTCTATTAAATGAGGTATCAAAGCTTTTCTTATTTCACGAACACGTTTTGAGAAGTCTTCGGAAACTTTAATTTGCGAATCTTCAAATTGTTTTCTAGCTGACTGTAGGATTAAATCTCTGTCTCTCAGCTTGTTAACACCACTAGTATCGGTCGTACTCTTTCTTTGTTTCGTTTGCAAGTCTGAATATACCCTCGATATTAATCTCTGAATCAGCGCTCAAATCTGGTAGATCGGAGAAAACAACATCTTTGATTAACTGCTCACATCCACCCGGAGTTTCAATCTCACGTTCTTTTTCTTGTATCCCCCCCCCCCCCTGGGGTGTAGGGGGTGATAAGAATATACCCTTCGTATGTCCTGCGTGTCGTAAAAGTCGACTAAAAGGATCCCTGTAATGGGGCAACGTGTTTGCCGTGCGTTGCGACATGTGTCGGTGGAGAGTGGGATCCTGGTAATTGAGTGGGGTTTTGGCTTGCGAGCCCTTTCTCTGCAACACATTGCTTCGGCCCACAATTCACCTAGACGGGAGGTCAGAGTTGTCCACTCTGATCAATCGGCTTTGGTCGTGTTTAGCTGACGAGCAGGCCCATCTTTTCCACTATTCTGTAATATATTTGTTGCAGATCTACCTTTGTGTCCTACGTGCCTACTTTAAAGCAGCGGCTTGGGTCAACTAGGTAGAGTAAAAATATTTAATCTTTACTTTGTCTAGGTATATCCCTGTCTGTTCTCGTAGGGCGCATGCGCTGGATATCCGCGCAGTAGCCTGTATGGATATTGTAACCCTTGTAACCCTTTGGTGGTTGGAGAGCAAGCAGGGATGAATCTTTTAAATTACTCAAATGGCTTCTCAAACCAAGAAGACTCGTGCTACCAAACGTATGTCGACCGAGGATTAAGAACCATTACCAATAAAAACTTCCCCAACCTGGCCTAGATATACTAACGATATCAATCTTAGTAAAACATCTCCTGTTTTGATTGCTAAAGGTCTTGCTGGCTTGGCTGGTGAGCCCAAAGGCGTCAAGAAAATGAGAAATGGTACTTTGTTAGTGGAATGTACTAAATAATCACATGCTACTTCATTATTAAAATCAAAGCCTTTAGCCAACATTCCTATCAAAGTTGTACCCCATAACTTTCTAAATTCATCAAGCGGTGTTATTCGGTCTCAGGATTTAGAAGACAGCTGTGAGGAAGAGATGCTTGAAAATCTCGCCTCACAAGGTGTTACATACGTCAAACGTATTTCCATCAGACGTAATGGTAACATTATCCCAACCAACACCTATATCCTGACCTTTGATAAACCAGATCTTCCTAGGATGATTAAAGCTGGTTTTCTTGCCATTCCAGTTACCCCTTACATCCGAAATCCATTGCGTTGTTTTCATTGTCAACGCTTTGGACATAGTAAAAACGTGTGTAAGGGGAAAGCGATGTGTGCTAGATGTGGACAAGATGGTCACGAAAGTACATCTTGTCAACTCGACCACCATTGCATTATCTGCAAAAGGCCTCATTTTGCTTATCTAGAGAGTGCCCAATATGGAAGAAAGAAAAACAAGTTCAGCAGGTGAAAACAGAAAAAAACATACCATATCCTGAAGCAAGGAAGCTGGTAGAGGCTGCAAACCCAACATTTGCAATGTATTTTGCAAATGCAGTCAAGCCCAAGACCACTTCCATTGCTTATCAAACACCTACTGAATTTCCAGCTGCGACGGAATCCTCGTCACCACCGAAACCCACCATTCCTCCAAAGCCCGTAAAAGTTTCTCTCAACACCAAGACTGTTAAGTCTGGGGAGTCTGAGATGGAGGAGATTGTGCCCCCACTCCTCAACCAATTGGTAAAAATCCACCTAAAATAGATAACAGCAAGGAACGTTCTGGTAAAGGCGTTCTTAGTTGGTGAAAATAATGTATAGAAGGTTTATATACAAAAACAAGTAACAACTAATTAAAATCTTAATCAATAGGGAAACCATTTAATATATTAAATCGATAGGGAAACCATTTAATATATTAAATCGATAGGGAAACCATTAGTATATTAAGTCAATCTTCTATATAGGAATAAGAGCTTATGAAACCATATACACAAAAAATATATAACAACTAATTATCGCCAATAAACCCTCTGGGAAACCACTAATCGTAGTGAAGTTACAGGTCAAAGGAAAACTTATAATAACATACAAAAATAAATTACATCTGATTAGCCAATAATGGTTAGGGGAGACTTTATCATAACCTTAGTATAGTAACAGATCAGAAAGAAACTTATCAAAACATATAGAAGGTAATTATATAATAGCACACAATCATAAGGGGAACCACATATAAAATTGTTTCGTAGATGAGAAAAAACAAAAGATAGGAAAACATTTATTATATTCACTTATTATAAATTAATTAGTAACATCATAGACACATAGGGCATACTCAGGTACTATTGTGATTCAGAGTTTATACTGCTGTTATTATAATTAGTATAATTCAATTTCCTGCGATTATTGCATCATAAGCACGTGGTAGATAGATGCCTCCGTCTTTATTTAATGCTGTTTGTGGCGTTTTATATTCATGGCTTTCAAAATCTTCATTTTCTTTGTGTGGTTTTGGTTGATTGCTAATTTCTTTGTCTTTTCCCATAGTATCTTGTGTTTTGGGATTTTGATGGATGTGGTCTGCTACAGCTATTTGTTTACAAGAAACCTTTTTAAAGAATTCAAATGTCTTAACACTCAGACATTTTGTTGCCTATCATTATTTTGCTAATAATGATGGTAGAGCACACGGTGGTGTTTCCATTTTCCTTAATGGAAATACATGTATTCCGCAGAGTAAAGTCACCCTCAACTCGCCTTTTCAGCAAGTTGCAGTTAGGGTGACTCTACATATTCTTATCACACTCTGTTCAGTATATTTACCACCTAGCTTGCATCTGAACCCCAGAGATCTTGATGACCTTGTTGCACAACTTCCCCTCCCGTTTATAATTACGGGAGACTTCAATGGTCATCATTCACTCTGGGGTAGTCCAGATGATAATAACAGAGGTAAAAAAATAGCGGACTTCATTAACATTAATAATTTGTGTTTATTAAAAAATGACTCGCCTACTTATCTACATCCTGCCACAGCTTCTTTTTCTTCTCTCGATCTCACCATTTGCTCTCCGGTCCTGTTTCAGGATTTTACTTTGAGAGTAAATGATGATTTGTGTGGCAGTGACCACTTTCCAATCTTGATAGGTAATAATGGACCCTTTCCGGTTGAAAGACCCCAGAGGTGGAAGTTGCACATAAGACTGATTGGGCTCTTTTTTAATCTTTGTGTGTCTTCTCTTTTGATGCAAAATAGTTAGAGGATGTAGATGAGCCCATGGCCTTATTCACTTCAATTTTTCAAGATGTAGCTGAGCAGGCGATTCCAAAGACCACGACTGAGCCCAAACGTTTCAATAAACCATGGTTTAATAACGATTGCAAATCCGCTCTTAAAGAGCGTGATCGTATTTTAAGACGCCTTGAGAACCACCCTTCCATGGAGAATATTGCAGCATATCAAATGGTCCTGGAGAAGGCTCGTAGAACCATACGCCAAGCAAAGAAGTCTTCATGGCAAGGTTATGTCTCAAGGATTAATTCCAGTACCACTTCCATTATCAGTTAACCATCTAAATGTTGATAATACTACCCTAACAACATTTCCTGATATTGCTAATTCTCTGGCCAGTACTTTCTCATTCAATTCATCATCCAATTTCTCCTCGGATGCCTTTCGGGGCATTAAACATCAACAGGAGAAAGGACAACTTAACTTCAAGTCCCGTAATGATGAATGTTATAATGACAAGTTTTCTATTGCTAAACTCCGTGATTCTCTTAAACGAGCTCGGGATACTGCAACAGGTCCAGATGAAATTCACTACCAGATTTTAAAACATTTACCTTTTTCTACACTCTTTATATTATTAGATCTTTACAACCGGATTTGGGTTGATGGGAATTTCACTCCTTCGTGGCATGAAGCCAGCATAATTCCCACCCCTAAACCGGGTAAAGATCCTACGAATCCTACCAATTATCGTCCGATGGCTTTAACTAGCTGTATTTGCAAAACCATAGAGAGATTGATCAATCGAAGGCTTGTTTGGTTACTTGAGTCCAACAACCTCATTTACTAACCTCCAATGTGGATTTCGGTACCAAATGAGCACTCTTGATCATCTCGTTCGATTTGAAACGTTCGTCAGGGACGCTTTCATCCAGAAACAACATTTAGTTGCTATATTTTTTGATCTGGAGAAAGCTTATGATACCACGCGGAAATATGGTATCATGCGCGACCTGCATAACCTCGGTCTGCGAGGTCGCTCACCTATCTTCATTAAAAACTTTTTAGAAGATAGGTCGTTTAAGGTACGCTTGGGTTCAATATTCTCTGATCCATTTCCCTAGGAAATGGGAGTTCCTCAGGGAAGTATTTGATCTCCCACATTATTTGCTATTAAAATTAATACAGTTCCCGTGTAGCTTAAACGTGGGGTCGACGGCTTCGGCTACTGTCACGCCATCTGAGACCATTTCTGTTCCGTCTTCCTCCTGCTGCTTCCATATTTACTGCTGAACACCGGGCCATCTTTCAGGCTTTGGAATATATCAAATCCTCTTCATCCTTAAAACACATTATATTTACTGATTCTTTGTCCTCTTTACAGGCAATAAAAAATAAGCAGCTTGTACACCCTTTAGTAGCAGACATTTAACGTCTGCTACTACCACACGAGTTTAACGTCAAGGACACCGTCCTTTGCTGACTCCCCAGTCATGTTGATATCAAAGGGAATGATCAAGCAGACTTAGCTGCCAAGTCTGCTTTAGATCTTCCCATATCACAATTTCGTTTACCTTTCACCGATTTTAAATCGTCCATTAAATTACTTATATATGACCGCTGGCAACGGTCTTGGGGTCTTGCAGACACAAACAAACTTCATCACATTAAGCCTCTCTTAGGAGACTGGCCAAACTCCTATAGAACCAACAGGAGGGATGAGGTTGTTTTGTGTCGCTCTCGCATTGGTCATACCTTTTTAACTCATATTTTTATTTTGAAGCGAGAGCCTCAACCAGAATGTGTCCACTGTCGTCATGTTCCTTTGACAGTAAAACACATCTTGATTGAGTGCGAGCATTTCAAGTATATTAGATCTAAATACTACCGTCGCCAGTCAGTACGTCAGCTATTTGCTCAACCGGATCTATATGATAAAGTGCTAACATTTTTAAAAGAGAAAAACTTTTATTCTCAATTTTTATTGTATATATTTAATCATGTATATCGTTTTAAATATTTATACACAGTAGAATCAGCATTAAGCAGCCACCCAAGGGAATTTTCACGACTGACCGCTTAACGGGAGTGGCCTCTTAATAAAATCTCGGTGCTTTTTGTGCTGACATAAATTAAATAGTACGCTTGGATGCATTGGAAGCGAACATCAATACTTGCATCGGTAAATTTGACCGTCGCTGAATCTTACGCCGAACGAAAATTCTTTACTCAAGTCTCGCACATAACTTGTCATTTTGTACCAACCTTCGATACTACTGTCTACCATTGTGATGCATTCGATAATATTTATCCATTTTTGTGAAGAAAATCGATGAAATAATTTTATTTTATCAAAAAAGCACATGAACAAAAAAACATCGCTGATTTTATCACCTATTTACAGGGGGTGTAACTCGGTATGTAATATTATAGAAGGCGCTAAAACGTCTGTTTAACAACAAAGTGGTACTTTTATTTTATTCAATCAGTATCAAATAATGTGTCGTTGCGCGTGAAAACAATGATCAGATTAGTCGTTTAATAAAACAAAAGATTAATTAACAGATTAATCCCGGGTGTCCAGTACAGATTCTACTGTATGTAAAAGATTTGTTATATTTATTTTTAATTAATATATTTTTTGTGATATTTGTTTTTATTTACATATATAAATTCATTTATGTGATATCTTTTTAATTTGTCTCGTTAGATTCACCATATGTTTGGCGCATTATAGCCCGGTTGGAGCTGACGTGCCATTAAACAACATTTCATTTCATTTTCTTTTCATGTGTAAGTGTAGTAAATGTGAAAATGAAACAAAGAGACACCGAATTTGATATTTATACATGTAGTGACAGCGATGACGATAACGAATAACTTTGATGACATTTAAAGTGAAGAGTAACTGCGTAATTCTGATTTTCAATGATATTTTTACTTCAGTAAATAATTAGTTTTTGTCTTATATCTATATTTGTTAGCAAATTACCCAATTATAGATATGGTTTCAGTTTAAATGTTTGTAATTTGGCCTTAGATAACTGAACTGGAAGTTTACAGCCACCTGTAGTAAAAATAATGTAGGGTCTAATTGAAAGTGTATGTGGGTTTATATTTTAGTGGAAAAAATCTTGTGGTTTCAATGCGATTTACAAAACTACGGACATATTCTGGTCTCCATTACTTCATAACCATATTACTCAACCAATGTCAAACATATCTCGCCAATATTTAATTTTATGTCAACTTTACAATTGTTAGTATAAATCTAGCATTTACTTCACAATTATCACAATTTTCATCTGGCCCTAAATCGAGTTATTGCAAACATTTTGCATGGAACTCTCTGGATTTGTGTTCCTGATGTTAAGATTTCCAAAAATGTATAAATTTTATACTGATCGGATGATCACCTTTGTCATTCAAACGTTCACAAGGTTCACACAGTAAAACGAAGGTCATAACTCTAGAAATTATTGACGGAAACTGCTGAAATTCAATAGACCTTTGTTTCACAAATTTAAATGATGCATATAAATTTCATACATATCGGATGATAAATTTCATTAATCGAGCATTAACAAGGTTGAACAAAGTGAAGGGCCATAACTCTAGAAGTAATAAACGGACATTGCTGAAAGGGCCATAATTCTATACGTAATAAACGGAAATTGCTGAAATTCAATAGGATTGTTTTTTTTACTAACTTAAATGGCACATATAAATTTCATACAGATCGGCAGATCACTTTAGTGGTTAGAGCGTTCACAAAGTGCAACAAAGTGAACAGGGCCATAACTCTAGAAGTAATAAACGGAAATTGCTGAAATTCAAAAGGATTCTTCTCTTTACTATTTTAAATGACACAGGTAAATTTCATACAGATCGGCAGATAACTTTTGATGTTAGAGCTTTCCCAAGGTGCAACAAAGTGAAACAAGGGCCAGAACTCTAGAAGTAATATACGGAAATTGTTGACATTCAATAGGCTTCTTCGTTTCACTAATTTAAATAATACATATAAATTTCACAAAGATTGGGTGATAACTTTTGGCGTTAGAGCGTTCACGGGGTTCAATAAAGTGACACAATGGACATAAACGTAATAAACGGGAATTGCTGAAATTCAATAGGCTTCTTTGTTTCACGAATGTAAATAATGCATATACATTTCAGAAAGATCGGGTGATAACTTTTGGCGTTAGAGCGGTCACAAGGTTCAATAAAGTGAAACAAGGGTCATAACTATAGCCGTAATAAACGGAAATTGATGAAATTCAATAGGAGTCTTCGTTGCACTAATTTAAATAATTAATATAAATTTCACAAAGATCGGATGATAACTTTTGGCGTTAGAGCGTTCACAAGGTTCAATAATGTAAACCACATATATCAATTTTAAAACAATCTGATAATAACTTTTGGGGTTACAATGTTCACAAGAAATTGTGGACGACGGACGGACAAGGGCGACGACAATATACGTCCACATTTCCATGTGGGCGTATAAAAAAGGTGATTGTTCCAACTACAGACCTATCTCATTGCTAAACTCTCTGGGTAAGTCTTTGAATCACTTCTACCGAAACATATCCATAATTTTGTTTTAAAAGAAGGAATTATTACCCCCTTTTAATCAGGTTTTCATCTGCAAGTCTCTTGATAAAGGATTAGAAGTGAAAGCAATTTTTTTCGATATTAGTAAAGCCTTCGATAGAAATGAAATGAAATGGAGCTTTCTGGCACGTCAGCTCCAGTCGGGCTATATGGTGCCAAACACATGGTGAACCTACGATAGAGTATGGCACCAAGGCTTACTACATAAAATCTCATCAATAGGTATTAGAGGGAAAACTTACAAAATTATTGTTAGTTACTTACAAAATCGCTCTCAGAAAATCGTTCATTATCAAAAGCTGCTACTTCTTGAGTTCCCCAAGGCTCTTTTTAGGCCCTCTTCTTTTCCTTGTTTATATAAACGATATTGTGGATGATATCAGTTCCAAAATACGCATCCTCGCTAACGATACCTCTCTTTTCCTCGTAATCGATAATCCTCTTCTTACTCAGCAAATGCTCAATGATGATATAAAACGAATATGTAATTGGTCAATCAAATGGAAAGTAGATTTCAACCCTTCGAAAACTAAAAGCCTGACCCTTTCAAGGACGCTGTCTGCATCAACATTCAATCTTTCATATAACAACTATGATATTATAACATATGATTCTTGCCATAAACATCTGGGTGTTTTCTTCAATAACCGAGCTACTGGGAATACACATATCTACTATTTAACAAGCAAAATTAGTACCATGGTAAACTGTTTTAGGTTTCTCAAATACAGATTAAAACGTAAAACTCTCGAGATACTATATAAATGTTATATTCTTCCAATATTTGACTATGCGGATATCGTCTGGTACAAATGAAAAGTCTGAACAATTCGAAAAACTCCATCTTGATGCGATGCGAACATTCATCAGCTTACCAAGAGGCACTTCTCACCAGGTATTACTTAAAGCATCTGGCTTCACCTCTCTTTCTTCCAGGCGTCTTCAACATAAATTCGTAATTTTTTATAAGATAATGAATAATCTTGTTTCGATATTCCTCTCAAATCTCGTACCACCTCAAATTTCATCACATCAACCATATCAATTAAGAAACTGACAATATTAAAAAAATCAATTGCAGAACCTCAAACTATCAAAACTCTTTTTTTTCCGTCAGTAATCAAAGATTGGAATAATCTTGCTAGCGACATACGAGCTATGACAATTTAAATCAAAGCTTAGGCAAAATAATTCTGTACAGCCAGCACACGAACTCTATTTTATAGGCGATAGACAAAATCAAATTCTTCACAGTAAATTAAGAAATCCTAAAAGTGACCTAAAACTTCACAAAATACTAATGCATATATCAGATGACCGTATTTGCTAGAGTGGTTCAGGGGCTCATACATTTGTTCTATTAGAAACTGACCCACTTATCTGTCTGGTTGCATCTTCGAGAAATTTTCTGAAGTGGGCAAAGTTTAGTCCCGCGCACGCGGATCTGGAGGTCGCAGCAAATATACGTCACTCGAGGTATTATACAAACATGTATTGGCATATAAAGCCGAGTAAAAAATACACTCATTACGTGCTTCGACTTTCGTGTTTATTTAATCGCGAACGTGAGCAAAAATTGTTTTCCGACTGCGATAAAGAAATGTTCGTTTCAGGGCCGTGTGTAACATTTTAAACGCGACCAAGGGACATAACTCTTATTCTCACTAAGAGTTAACTGCCTTGATTATGGAAGCCGGGTAGATTTTGAGGCATTTATAACATATTTCCAAATGGTTATATCCCCAAAAATCAAATGTGGTCAGACTTCCAGTGTTGATGAATGTAGTCCGGTCGCCAAACCCTTGAGCGTTTTGAGAAATTCAAGATGGCGTCCAAGACGGCCGCCACATCAAATAATCCCCTATAGCTCCCATAGTATTTATTCTAGGATGATAATTTTGGTGTCTAACCGTATGTTTTTGGGGTCAAGGAAAACACTGAAATCATGTATTATGTTTTGGGTTGATTAGATGATATTAAAATCAAACATGCCAGACAAAATGCCCTTTTAACTAGTTAGCGGCGGTCGGGGACGATTATTTCACCGAACCAAACTATATCTAGAGACAAACTATATATTTCTAGACGTAGGAGCGTATGAGTGATAGGATAACACCACATACATCCCTATCAGGGCCTTCAGGGCCACATGGGTCGGTCCTGAAAAGGGAGGCACAAGCTGATTGTTGAAAATTTAAAAAAACAAATTCTACCCGCAAAACAGGAACATAACTTCCACAAAACTAGATAATATCCAGTTTAATACTTTAGTCGTGTTTCTGACTGCAACCTGTGACAGCACAAGCGCAAAATAGTGTATATTCTAAGCCCTCCCTAGTGCAGCTACAAGCACACGTACTACATGAGCTGCCACTATTGCATCCACATCTGATGAGCCACATTGTAGACTCCGGACCAAGTTTACCGGTTGTGATGTTTTCAATTTAGTGTCCTTATCCAAGCAATACAGTTCCGGATCAAGTTCCGGCGGATTCCGATCTTCCTGTGAACGCCACTCAATAGCTTAGCGACGTCATATTTTTATGTTCACTGCAAATGCAACATTCGTTGGAGCTAGACTACATGGTTTAGGTGGGGATAATGTCAATACATTTCCAGTTTTGGATGCCTAATACCTTCCAACGTGTTAAGTCATCGATTTGCAAGAGCTCGGTCCAAAACGTAAAGTGGAATCGCCAATCCAGGAAAGAACAACCGTTGACATTGGTCAAACTACGGAGAAACACGTGTCAATTATCATTGAAATCCTGCCAGCTCATTCTATTACTGGATGTGACACGGTTACATGCGGCCACGTCGTGGGGAAATCAACAGTTTTGAAAGTGGTTAGAGCTTGATTGTATTCTCTCTCACCCCACTCGTCGGAGTAATAGACACTCCAATAGATTCATTGCTCGCACAGTTACAAAGGCCACTGTATTTATGACAGCTTGTTATGGACAGGGTTCTAAAAATCTATGTCTGAAACACGCTGGAGGGTGTGGACATCTAAAACTGGAAATGTATCGTCATTATTCTCCAGCCAAACCATGTAATCTTGCTCAACGAATGATACATTTGCAGAGAACGTAAAAAGAGCTCATCAAGCTATTGTGTGGCGTTCACTGGAAGATCGGAATCCACCGGAACTTGATCTGGAACAATATTGCTGGGAGAAAGATACCAAATTGAAAACATTACAACCGGTAAACTTGCTCCAGAGTTTGCCATTTGGCCCGTCAGATGTGGGTGCAATAGTGACAGCTCATGTAGTACGTGTGCTTGTAGCTGAACTAGGGATGGCTTAGAATATACAATATTTTGCGCTTGTGCTGTCACAGGTTGCAGCCAGAAACACGACTAAAGTATTAAACTGGATATTACCTAGTTTTGTGGAAGTTATGTTCCTGTTTTGCTGGTAGAATTTGTTTTTTTAAATGTTCAACAATCAGCTTGCGTCTCCATTTTCAGGACTGACCCACGTGGCCCCAGAGCCACTGATAGGCCTGTATTTGGTGTTATCTTATCACTGATACGCTCCTATGTCCAGAAATATAGAGTTTGTCTCTAGATTTAGTTTGGTTCAGTGAAATAATCGCCCGCAACCGCCGCTTACGAGTTAAAGGGACTTATTGTCTGGCATGTTTGATTTTACTATGATCTAATCACCCCACAACATAATAAATGATTCCAGTGTATTCCTTGATCCCAGAAACATAGGGTTAGACACCAAAATTATCATCCCAGAATAAATACTATGGGAGCTATAGAGGATTATTTGATGTGGCGACCGTCTTGGACGCCATCTTGAATTTCTCAAAACGCTCAAGGGTGACCGAGGTTCACCCGGCAGATTCTGAAAGAGAACATCCTAGGCTACTAAAATCAATCATAAAAAAAAATTTGTATACAATTTCCAGTTTCAGCCATAGGTCGGCCGGACTAATGAAGTTTTTATGGTAAGTCTTATCATATAATCTTCTATATATATATTTGTGACTGTCGTTTGTCTGTCTGTCTGTCTGTCTGTTCGGGGTTGTCGGCTACAGTAGGTCTGCCCCGAGTCTGAAATTTGGGGTATAGGGGTAGCTCGGACCGGGGAGTAACATAGGCCAGGTGGCGTTAGTCTACCACTTCCGGTTTCGGAGTTATGACCCCCGAGCGAAGCCGGGTATCTGTCTGTTCGGGGTTGGCGGCTACACTAGGTCTGCCCCGAGTCTGAAATTTGGGGTATAGGGGTAGCTCGGACCGGGGAGTAACATAGACCAGGTGGCGTTAGTCTACCACTTCCGGTTTCGGAGTTATGACCCCCGAGCGAAGCCGGTCTGTTCGGGGTTGGCGGCTACACTATGTCTGCCTCGAGTCTGAAATTTGGGGTATAGGGGTAGCTCGGACCGGGGAGTAACATAGGCCAGGTGGAGTTAGTCTACCACTTCCGGTTTCGGAGTTACGACCCCCGAGCGAAGACGGGTATCCTGCTAGTGTTAAAATAATCCCGAAATAGTGTCTGTTTGTTGTAAAATATTTTGAGAATGAACCACTCTGTCTTTGTCACTGTGGAGATGAAATTGTTTTATTCAAGATCAAATGCCTTACGGCATATAGATACAAAAATGGACATTACATTGACGGCACAATCATACAAAGTCATTGAGAACAACAATAATTAAATAATCAACTACCGAACCGTAATTAAACTTTCTCTTAAACACATAGCCTGTTTTAAAAAAAATACACCTTTTAAAACACCTTTACATTGTTTGATACGAACAACTGTGTGAGTTAAAATACCAAAGGTCTTACAAAATAATACTGTTTAAGATATTGTTCTCATCGATTTATAAACAGGACACCTCAGGACAAAATGGAATTCATCTTCAGTGTCGTGACTGTCACAAACTAGACATATACGTTCATCTGCTGGTATTTTACAGTATCGTCCACTCTCAACATTTAGAAGGTGAGAAGACGTGCGAAATTTAAATAATACTTGTTTACTTTGATTTGACAAAGGTTTCCTTAGATAATATTGTAAACCAAACGTTGAAACAATGTTACGGTACAGTTCACATTTCCTACTTACATTAATTGTGGATTGCAGCTGCTGTATATAATGATCAGTTAGATTTCTATTAATAATAGCAAGTAAATATTTTTCATTATACTGGTGGTAATCTGTAAAAATGTAACTTACACCCAATACATTTAACTCATTATAAATACAACTTAACCAGTTCTGACTATCGTGTTTTTTTACTTTCATTATGGATATCTAACAAAGTTTGTAAACAGTTCATCAAAATACAGTTTTCACTATTCAAAATATGTAACCAATCTTCCGTTTTGTAAAAAGGTCGAGCCTCCATAGTTCATGGTACAACATACAGTTAGAAGATGATCTTTGTGTACCGACTATATTTTTTAGGTACTTTAGATGAACTTTTTCTATCTCAGGTGCTTTGTGAAATCACCATGTTTCGGAGGAGTAACAAAGAATTGGTGTCACATAGCAATCAAAGAGAGATAAGTTATTTTGGATATTCTGTAATTTATAGCATGGATTCTTACAGAGAGCAAAATACGACCTTGATTTGCTAGAATATTTTGAGTCTTTGCAAATTTCCCGTTATAGTTAAAACATAAGCCTAGATAAGTGAATGAATCGACAGTCTCAACAGCCTGACCACCATCAGTCCAGGATTCATACTCAAACAAGTCTTTGCAGTTCCTGAAAACTAATTCTTTGGTTTTATCTGTATTTACCAAGAGATCATAGTCCGAACAATAATTATACATTGTAAATCCTCAGCGGATTCAGATATAAAACTGTGTCATCTGCATAAAGTATTAGAAATAAATTTAACAATTTTAAATCAACGCTCTGGGAATTTGAATTAATTAAATAGTTTTCCAAATCATTGACAAACAGTGCGAATAACATTGGAGACAGAGCTTCGCTCTGCATTAAACCTACTTTAACTGGAAATGATTCACTCGTACAGTTATGCAACCTGACACATGACGAAATATCACTGTACATAGATTTGATAACCTCCAATAATTTTCCTCGAAGACCTGATTTCACTAATTTATTCCAGAGATTGTGATAGGTTATACTATCGAAGGCTCGACGGTAGTCACCAAATCCACAGAAGAGCCGCTTTCGCGACTTTAAGGATTTATAGATAAGTGTGTTAAGGGCGAAGATTGCATCTGTTGTTCCAAATCCAGGTTTAGACCCAAACTGGGCATCTGTTACGACATTATTTTCTCTACTCCAGGTTAGCAAACAGTTATTGACGATTGACGTAAAAAAATTTGATAGATGACTTAGGAGGGTTATCCTTCGATAATTATTGACGATCATTTTTCTTGAAAAGGGGGGTTATTATTCCCTTTGACCAGGATGAAGGGAAATAACCCGAACCTAGGACGCAGTTAAATAACTTCTGTAAGATAGGTGCGATGGCATCCTTTAAGTTCAGGAAATATTCATTCAGTAGGGTATCCTCTCCAGCGGATTTGTCGGTCTTTAAGGACTTAATTGCGTCTGTGATTTCCTGCAGAGTAAATTCGTCATCGAGTTCCGTGTACACGCATTCTATGTGTATTTCATTATCATCAGGCAACTGACCTGGGTGGTTTGCTAATTTGCTAAAATGGTTATAGAAATCATCGACATTCAGAAGTCCGACAGCATTTTGTTTTGGTTTCGTAAATTTTCTATAGAATTCTTTTGGATTAGATTTTCTTAGCTCACAGATATCTGATCCTTCTTTTAAAAGGTATCGTCGTTTCACCTTTGTCATGTAAGATTTATAGTCGAGTTTTGTATTCGACAGTTCTTGTCTTTGTTGCTTTGATCTAAAATTTTTAAATACATTAAGAGCATTTTTATATTTTGTATATAGTTCAGAACAGTGGTTGTCAAACCACGGTTGATTTGGTTGATTAGTTGATCTAAGTTGTATATGACAGTCACATTGACATAGATGGTACCTTCGTGTTACAGTACAATGACTGTCGAAAATCGATTTAAGTGAGCCAGTAAGAATTTGGACAAAGTTATCAATTGAAGATTTTGAATGGTCAATATGATTCAAAGACTCACTTAAAATTTCTAACGTAGATGAAATTTCATCTTAAGTAAGATTCACCCCATCCTCTGGCCACCTATAATCAGTTTTCTTACAGAATATGTCTTTTTGTAAACAACACTGACACTTTTCGGGTCTAACAATGCACTGGAGATCTAAATAAATTGGAGCATGGTCAGAATACTCATTAAAATTTCCTACTCAAAAATCGCTAATAACAGGACGGGTATTCTTATTGCATAACACATAGTCAATAACACTGGATCCTGGGGTACTTTGAAATGTCAATTTGCCCATTGGGTCACCTTGGCATTTTCCATTAAGAATACGAAATCCACTAGCCTTACAAAGATTGATTAATTGTCGTCCGTTTTTATTAACAAAATTGTCCTCGGATTGTCGTTGATTCTCATACATGTCAGACTCATATGTTATAAAAGGATCAAGTTTATTTTGTAAGTCATTTGATAGTTTTTCAAAATTTACATTATCAGGTTCTGTAGAAGAAGTACGATTGTTTAAGTCGCCGATAATTATATATGGGCCCCTTACGGAGTAACTAGCTAACTGATTTTCCAAGCATTGAAATACGTCTACACTATATGTTTTGTAGTAAACACTGTTTTCGGGGGGTATATAAGCGCATCCTAGGAAAAGATCGGCATTTCTATCATAGAATAAGGTTTTATCAAACTTGATCCAGATAATACTGTCATGCGTAACATTAAGAAATGATATAAACTTCTTTAACCACGATTTATATACTCAGCCAAATTAAAAACTTGACACTGATGAATTTCAACAAAAAAAATTTCTGGTAAGTCAAATAAATTTTAAAGTGTTTCTAACGATAGTAAGTAGTAAGAAGCCTTTAATTTCATAAAATTGTAAAGTCACGTGGATCACGTGACTTTTGACTTTTGAGCATATAAAGATGAAAAACCTGAAAAACACGTGCAAACACAAACTCGTGAGGTCAATCGATGCAAGTTTGCTTAAACTGAACACGCACACGTAACTTGAACTGGAAAAACAAATTAAAATTGTTATTTTCATCTTTGTTAGAAAATACCGCGCCTTTCAAATGTAGAACGTCTACGTGCTATAGGTAGGCTCTATGCTGGTCAGTCTGTGGTCACTGTTGCAAGAGCCTTTAATTGTTCACGCCAGACAATAATTAAACATACATTTATGCAAGAGCAAAATCTGATTATTGTAAGTCTTAATTTAGGCTTCAAGCCCAAAATCAACTCTGTAGACCCACGGATGGCTCGGCTACAGCTCGGATTTAAATAGGATTTCACTTATTAATTAATTCAAATATGGCGCACCCTGATGGGAATACGTCAGTTAGATCGAGGCTAAATGATAGAGTGTACTTAGCGAGGCCGCTGTAGAGCGTTTCCGCATGTCATTGAAAACTTTACTTGATAATCGAGATATGTAGGTGGAGTTAACGCCTGTCAATCAAACGATCAGCCATTCACTACCATTTCTAGTCAAATATTACAACGATGATAACTATGTTCAGAATAAAGTGATTTGACTGAAATTTTCACTATATTCTTCTTTCATCATCTACTTTTGAACTGTTATAGCAAGAATGGCCAACTCTCTATAAAAATCTCCCATAATGTATCTTTAATCTTAGAATGAGAGTGCTTTAAACTGGAACTATTGCCGACCGCCCAAGGGCGGGAGCGCCACGTGTGACGTCACTCCAGGAAGATCAAGCAATACGATTACGTCATCTTAGAAACAGATTTGTCACTGCAACCTCCACAAGTAGAGAGATGTTTGGTGGAAGGGTAACTGCACAAACTGTTCGAAATCGCTTGCAGGCTGCTGGTCTTCGAGCTCGGAGGCATTATAATGGACCAATATTGACACCTCTTCATCGCCGTAACCGACTTGTGTTGGCCACACGACACATAAGATTTACTCTAAAGACAGTGGAAATCGGTTGTCTTTAGTGACGAATCTCGATTCACTTTGAGATTTGCCGATGGCAGGGCCCGAGTGTACCGCAGACGAGATGAACGTTACGCTCAAGTATGCGTCAGAGAAGTTGACCGATTTGGTGGCGGTAGCGTCATGGTTTGGGGTTCTTTTTGTGCACATGGACGTTCTCCTCTTGTTGTTGTCCAAGGGAACTTAAATGTTGTCCAGTACACGGATCAGATTTTGCAACCTGTTCTTCTTCCGTTTATGCAGAGACATGGGCCTGGACTAACGTTTCAACAAGACAATGCTCGACCCCATACAGCAATTGCTACCCAGAATTTTTAAAGAAATGCCGGTGTCCATGTCCTGGATTGGCCGTCGCTTAGCCCCGACCTTAATCCTATTGAACACATCTGGGAAGAACTGGGTTGACGTGTTCGTCAGCAAGTGAATCCACCACTGACGTTGCAGGACCTTCAACATACTCTTGTTGAGCAGTGGCGACGTCTTCCTCGGGTAGTGTTTACTAATGTTCTGAGATCCATGAGAAGACGTTGTGTGGCAGTACGAGACGTTAGAGGAGGCCACAACCGTTACTAAACACTTTATTCCGATTGTTCTCCAAGTCTGTGAATTTCATTTTGGGGGGTACTGTGACATCACGAACGTTATCAATGTCAAGGACTTTCGGCGAGACGTATTCTTGCTTTCTGTTGATGTCAAGGTCGTCTGTGCACAACATAACACTAAAATAGTTGCCTTAAACCAAATATTAAAAATCTAATCCCAAAAATCCCGAGTGTCAACTTTTTAATTTGGCTGAGTATATAAACATATGAGGTCCCCTTCCTTACATTTCGATCTCTTAACACGATAATGCCCATAACCGAGCGATTCAAAACTAGCATTTGTAAGATAGCATTCACTTAAAAAAATGAAATCACAGTTATCGAAATGATACCGAAAGGAGGCTTCGCTTATTTTGTTATTAATTCACCAATCTGGTTGAATTCAGTACCATTAATAAAAAGTTTATCTTTCACGAACTTTACTCTCTTTCCAGAACTCTTTGTTTTCTTGAATGCCGGCATAAGCTGCTTACGTTTATCTAATACAGCCTTAGGGAGAGAGAGAGAGAGAGAGAGAGAAATGGGGTTTAACGTCCACTCGACACAAACTAGGTCATTTCGGGACTAACATATGGTTTAATTTTATTTCAATAATTCGCTTGCGCGTAGGGGTCTTTAGCAGTGGGAGGAAACCGGGGGACCAGGAGAAAACCCACGAGGTTGGACAGGCGACCCTACTCCTTGTCACGTACAACCGGGGATTCGAAACCACGCCAGTTGACTCTATGACAGGCCTTATGATACAGCGCGCACGTGCTAACCATTCGGCCATTCATGGTAATATCGCGGTCTTTATACGACATGAGTTTGGCTACGATTTTACGATTATGTATTCTTAGGTACCGGAACGAAATAACTGCTCGAATTGTATTAGGTCAATCTGTTTTGCTGCAATGTTAAGTTTATCATGCATAAATTTACGTAATACAGCCTCAGTGTCCTCAAGTAGCAAGTGACCACTGTCATCATAACACCTTGTTTCATCAATATTGAAAAATAATAAGTTATTCTTCATAATTTCAATATTGGTTTAGGACAACTCTCTTCGAAGGCTATCATTTTCCTCTTCCAATCTTTGAATTGTCCAATGTTTTCAGTGAGATTTGTGATGTTTCCCACTTGATGTTTACACAAGGCTACCTCGTTTCTAACTTCATATAAACCATGTTCAAAATTTGTAAAACGGCGATCTAATTCACTTAGTTTACTATTGATGAAATCCAGGGAATCAAGCTTGGCTAACCTACTGTAGATATCAGAAATTAAGTCCGAAGTGGGTCCTGCAACTTGAATTTGGTTATGATTGATATGCGGAGGATTGTTGAATGGCTCAAAGTTTTATTCATTTAAAATGTCGCTAGTGAGTCTAATTTGTTCTCCTGTATTTTGTAAACTGGATTCTGCATTTCCACTGTTATTGACAGAGATAGAGTGGCCCATGCCATGGGGTGACCCGTGCACTCTACAGAAAGTTGGTCTCGACACGGCTAATGTGCACGCTTCAGTGGTTGTCTCGAACTATCAGCGGTGGAGTGTATGATAGCCATGGCACGTGCAATCCTCTACAAATCTATCAACTATTACAGCCGTAAAAAATCTATTGTTGACGATTTTGAATAGCAGTAAAATTTAGCTTCTTGGTTATTACAGCAGCTTTAGAAATTACGTTCGTTTTTTTTTAAAATTGCTTTATCATTAACTGTACCGTTAAGAGCGGCATATTTTGGTTTAGTACAAATAATATCTCTGAATCACTTTCGTTAGCAGGAACATGATACTAGAAGTAGTTCATTTTACTTTTACAAGCTTCTTAAAACAAGTGTTGAGCTGGCTAACGTGCGTGTTTCTAAATTCAATTTCTTGGTCCAGCTTTCTGTTATGTTTCGTAAAAAGCTAGTCTTGATTATCCCAACCTGTCAATCAGACGTAGAATGGTCGGTACACTGATTAAGCGAGACTAATTTCGAAACAAGGGCACGTAACCTATCTTTTACTCAAAAGTGTCTGGATGCTATGGACGAAACTTGGAACCAGTTTCAGTCTATTATTTATAGATGATTAAATCGTCATAGCTTATTAAGTACAACATGATCGTTTATTTAGTGACTATAATTGTGTGAAACAGATTTAAGGCTTGGTATATATATAAATATTGTGGTGTAATTGTCGAGATATTTGGAGATATTTATTTATGGTGGGTCACCCTACCCATGGCCTCAATTATTTGTACTATATAAACTAACCTTCACGTGACAGGATTCATTTAATTATTTATCAATAAAGCCATGAACAAAATTCTTCTTTACTCGTTGGACTTTTAAAAATAAGTAGTTACGAACTAGATTAAAATTTTGGCGAAAACTCAGCGATTTAATTTCTAAGTTAGTTGATTGTAACCAATGACGTATATATTGTAACGGTTCTTGGTTCAGAGTCAACTCATGTAGTTTCGACCCTTTTCTATCTTTTAAAATCACTCTCGCGGCAACGTACCGACACTGCAAGACTGTGAAAGTTACTTTTATTGAACCGTAAAACCCTATAGTTAGTTGCCGTGTTAGTGAGTTTAGAAGTCATATTGTTGCTAGCAATATATACGCAGAAAAAAATTGAGACTGGAAATTAATTGAACGAAATGTATTTTCTTTAGTCTCGATTAACCAGACATGTATGATTAAAATATAATTACGGTACTGTTCACAAGATTCGAATTCTAATCAATTTTAGGGCTCTGCGAATTTGGCCTCCGGTTTTGGTTCAAATTTAATAGGAGGATGTGGTGTAAAAAAGGGCTATGCCATTAATCGTGGTTAGTATGCTTATGCTTTCGCGCGTAAAAAGTGCATTTGCAATTTCTATCATGGTGGTTACAAAACGTTTCAGTTATTATAAATTCAGCAACAGCTCATTTTTCTAGAACCGAAATATAACTAAAAAGACGCGCATTGACTGTTTCATAATTATTAAAAATATGAAAACGCGACACGATGCGTAAATTGTGCGTCTTACTTTCAAGAACAATAGCTATAAAATAGAAATTTCCAGATTGATACATAATGCGACACAACCAACCATTAAGTGGTAATTCAAACGCAAAGGATATATTTACATGTAAACTTAAATTCCTGTTATATTTATCTAAAAGGTCCTTATTGTAGAACTTCCAACTTATTATGTAGCCATTTTCATGCAGGTTGTTTTTAATAACAGAATTTTCCTGTGATATAACAGATCAAAGAATTTTTCGAGACGCATTGTCAAGTATCGATTTCTGTTTTTAGAC
The DNA here is from genome assembly GCF_932274485.2 of Patella vulgata. NCBI lineage: Eukaryota > Metazoa > Mollusca > Gastropoda > Patellidae > Patella > Patella vulgata. The sequence continues at coordinate 35,243,034 of NC_065882.2, forward strand.
TATCTGGCGCCTCAAATAACTCAACCATATCAAAAAGCATGTAGTTCCACCTTGAAATGGGTTCAATTGATTTACAGTTTATTCTATAATTTGTAAGACAGTTTAGAGCGCAATATGTTAGGAGTCGCATTCTTGACTTCTAAGTAGATTCTTATACGGAATTCCGAGTGCAGTGATAGACATTTGGACCAATTCTGTCGAACCGATTTGAAAATGCTTCAGACTTTTTTCTTTGCGTGTGCCGTGTGCTCTGTTTCTGATGTGTATAATTTTTATATTTGTCTGTGATAATTATTTGAAACAAAATGGGGTTATCATAAAGGATATTTAACATCTACAGTATGAGTACGGCAAGCACTCTCCATATCTGCGTTTGTAAACCACGAAAATCCCCCGTATTAGAAAGTTTTAACTATTGCATCTAAACGTTAAAAAAAAATCAGCTGAAAAGGTAACTGATAAATACAGACAATCTCTCTCCCCCTCTCTCACTAAGAGTTGCGCACGCCTACAAATGTTAAATTCAAGCGTTAATTGTACGTACGTAAAAACACGAAGAATCCCGACTGCGGAAATTAAAAATTCGTTTTCAGAGCAAAATCTGAAACTTTGATGTGACCAAGAAACATAACTTTTTTTGATGAAAAAATCTACCGCTGTAAAGCCGCCACTTGGGCGATCGACTTTTCTACATATTAGAAAGGCCCATTCAAATGGTTAAATCACACAAAATCCAACTTTGCAATTGTTTAATTTTTCATGAATGATGATTTTAATGGTAAGTCTTATCATATTTGTTAAAATAAGCCCCAAATATAGCTGGTTTATTTGATTTTTGTTCTTTCATTGCCCTATATTTCTAAAAGCTAGAAAAGAAATAATTAATAAACTTCCGATGAAAAACAAAAACAGGCAATCTTTATTTTTTTGACAAAAAAGTAATACATATGATGAATACGCTAAAATGTTTAAAACTGTACATAAATACTTGCAAAACGTTTCTGTTCATAAATCGTGTATTTTATATGTGGTTCAGTTCCATTAAATTTAATATAATGAAGACGACAAATTAAAAAAACGTTTGTCGGTGTGGTATCGATAGCACACCCCCCCCCCCTTTTCTTTTTTTATTTATTTATTTATTTTTTTTTTTTTCTATTGTTTGTGCCTCTGAATTGATATTCGTACGTATCTGATCTAAAAATAATCTTACTTACTGAACAAAAGCAATCAAAGCATAACTTGACCATGTTGGAATAGAGCATGTAAATAAAAAAAAGCACAAAATAAGAAAACAAAAACAACTCGACATTAACAAATAAACAAAGGCGTAATTTTAATATGTCACCCATGAAACTGTCTCCTTAAAAATATTGTTTAAATAAAACACACACACACACACAGATGAATGCACAGACAGGGGTGACGGCAATATGCGTCCACATTGTGAATGTGGAGGTATAAAAACTATTGTTATTGATCAAACCACGTGGTCCTCTTCGTTGAATACAGCAAGCGTGGCCATTTATATATTGGACCAAGTCCCCACTATTCCAATATCAATTATTGATTGTACCATGTAATCTTATCTACAACGCTTGTACATACCGATCCGCATTGGTACCGTCTTCGGACACCTTCTAAGTGTACAAGAGTTGAAGCAGAGGACAAAAACTCGAACATTGTAACCCATCAAACAACTATCAAATGAAGTGACCGTAAGTGTCCACTGCGCTGTAATTCGTCGGTCTATAATGACATTGGCTTTATTCAGGATGTAAATGAAAAAAGTAATGATTAAATCAAATTATTACATGGGAAGTAATCCATAAATGAAAACAACCCATAAACATGAACATGGCTGTAATTTACATTTTACAGTATTGGGCAAAAAATACGATCCGCTATATAAGAAAAAACAATCGTGGTGTGTAGAAGAAAAGTAAATTCGTAAATTTATTTTCCAAAGACGCATCTGTTATGCATCATATCTAAATACAATCATATCCTTGAAAGAAATACTTCTCTAACATTACACGTAATAAATCACTTTCAATGGACCAATCAGTCAGTGGAATTTAGCATTCCCTTTAAGACAAACTTGGGTAGGTTTCTATATAACACTGTCATTTTTACATCACGAAGAATAACTATTAATGAAAGTTGATCACATTATCGACCAGTTTATCCGTCCACTCTACAGTTTATTGTTAACATTCTATTTGTCCATATATGAGCTGTTGTCGTTAAGACTAAAGAAATAAAGAAATATGTGACATCAATAGTGAAACCATGTACAAAAGAAAAATGTAATTATATACAATGGTTATCGATACTGAAAGAACTATGCGCTATTTTATACATGTATACATTGAGCATGCACATAGTAGATTGTTCTTATCACACCGTATTCATATATTTTCCCAATACCACTGTCTTGTACATGTATGTAGCATATACAATGAATTTTGGTACTGTATTGAAATTTTATAGCAGATTGATTCATATAATAAAACAAAGTAATGGTAGTTCTGCTCTGCAGCTGGTGGCTGTCTGTTCTAAATATGGATCAATGAAAATATTTCCACTTATCGATCTGTCAAACTGTGTACTGCTACAGTTTACATACTTATAATGGTACATGGGGGGTGTTAAATTTGGATAAATATCCAAGACAGAAATAAATAGTACTTTATATCCATAAGAAATGCTTTGCACATAAACGTGAGCAGTCTAAATTATAATTTTAAAGTCCATATATGTCGGTATTGATACTACATACTAGAACTTACCTAGAATCGTCTTATCAGCATCTCAGTACATCCTCACTTGGGTGTCAGGCCATGTATATTCATGTAAAATCCGTCACGTCCTCCCCCCCGCCAAATTAATAACAATTCAGAGAGATCATTCAGGTTATCTTAAAAGTTCAAATAATCCATATAAACGATGGTGAACACAACAAGACATAACAGAATCGGATTAGATAGGGGAAACAGGTATGCATAAATCACCTCGGCATGAAACCGAGGCTTGTTACAGCGCGTGCAGCTTTACACCAGCTGGTGTCTAAAATATTGGATGTAGGATTATTCTGACATTATGATCTCGTATGATTATGTAGAACCAACCGTGCAATAAATGTTTAAGTTCAATTACACAATGTCCTCTGTAATAAACAAAGCAGAGAGAGAGAGAAATGGGGTTTAACGTCCACTTGACACAGACTAGGTCATTTCGGGACTAACATATAGTTTTAATTTTATTTCAATAATTCGCTTTCGCGTAGGGGTCTTTAGCAGTGGGAGGAAACCGGAGGACAAGGAGAAAATCCACGAGGTTGGACAGGCAACTCTACTCCTTGTCACGTACAACCACGCCAGTTTTGAAACCACGTCAGTTGACTCAATGACAGACCTCGTGATATAGCGTAAACGTGCTAACCATTCGGCCATCCAACCCCCCTAAACAAAGCAGACACAAATGCTTAATATAGTTGAATTGTATGTAAGGTCCGCCATGGTTTGTAGCCTATTTTGAAATTATCTTTCGCAACATTGCTGTTGGATTTAGTTCACATTCATTACCAGAACTTTTCTATCGGCACTATATTTATGTTCACATTGCCAAATAAAGTCTGCCGGATCTTGGAACCGACGTCTGTTACACAGTTGTTCAAAACATACAACTTTCGAGGGATTTATTCAGCGGTTTTAATAGCTTATGTAAATAAAAACGAGAATTATATTTTAAACCGAGCCTTTATGACTTGGATGATTATGTAGAAGCAAATGCTTAATCATGGGATCTTAAAAATACGCCCAAAGTGATTGAATTATAGATGCAAGTTTTTGTAGGCTATCGCAAAATAATTTGTACTTTACTATGGACAGGTTGCTTATCTGAATTATACTATTCAAAAAAAGTAGGGGATATTTGATTTTGGGGGCATAATACTAAAATATGCAAATGACTACGAAAAAAGTCACTATAGAACCTAACAGAAGAAACATTTCCAGTTACATGTGACGCCCAAACGCACCAATAGCTACCGCATGGAATGCAGGTGATGCTTGGGATCATCATGGGGGTCCAACCCAAGATTTGCACGACTCTGACTTTGAATGTTACAGTCATTGTGGCATTGAATTCCAGGGTGGAAACATCAGTTTAATTGTTTTAGTGACCAGAAAACAAATTTTGATATGCGTCGGCTTACCCAAAATGAAAGGTTACGTGCCCTTGGCATGCTACAGATCGGCACAACACAGGCGGTTGTGGCGCGGACGATGAATGTTTCTCAGTCTGTCATAAGCAGGCTATGGTCCAGATACCGTGATACACAATCTGTACAGGACAGACCACGCTCAGGTCGACCAAGGGCGACAACTCAAGCCCAGGATCGATTTATCCGTACCTTGGCCTTGAGAAATCGTGTCATCACAGCAAATCAGATCAGCGCTCGTCTTCAAACAGACACTGGTGTGAGAGTGAGTGGCCAGACGATTCGGAATCGACTGCATAGGGGTCACCTTCGCGCCCGACGTCCTCGCGTGATCCCTTGTTTGAGAGATCATCACATTCAGGCAAGACGTCGTTGGTGTAGGGATCGTCAACACTGGGATAATCGACGCTGGAGCAATGTGATGTTTTCAGATGAGTCAAGGTTCACTGTTGATTTTTTGGACAGACGTAGGAGGGTGTGGCGTCGTCGAAACGAGCGCTTCCAAGACGTTAACGTCATCAGACATGATCGATTTGGGGTCGGTTCTGTTATGGTGTGGGGAGGCATCACTGTTGCTGGAAGAACGGCTTTACATGTTGTTGCAGGGCGTGTTACAGGCCAGTACTACCGGGACAACATCTTGGCCGCCGTTTCATCTTCCAGGATGACAACGCAAGATGTCACAGGGCCAGGATCGTTACAGGTTACATCCAACAACAGGACATCACCACATTACCTTGGCCAGCACTGAGTCCCGACCTCTCCCCCATCGAGCATGTCTGGGACATGCTTGGACAGAGGTTACGTCAACGTCAACAACGTCTTGCCAATGTCCAAGAACTTGCTGCTGCGTTGCAACAGGAATGGGACAATCTGGACCAAAATGACCTTAGACGTCTCATTAGGAGTATGCCACGTCGGATCAATGCTTGTTTGGCAAACAGAGGAGGATTTACCCGTTACTGACTTGGTTGTGATGCTGTGGTAACTTTGCTGTTTGACCCCGGGTATCATTTTACCCTTATAATGGTCAGTCTGTGCCTTACTTAGTCTAACGATCATTTGGAATAAATCGATGAATGTGAACTTCATTTCATTTTGTCATTTGTTTCTTCGTCAGTTTCATTAGGTGACTTTAATAACACTTAAAAATCAGATATCCCCTACTTTTTTTGAATAGTATATTATATCGGTATCGTATTTGTATTCACAGAGTCAAATAAAATTTGACGCATCTTGGAACCGACGTCTGTCACATAGGTGTCTAAAATGTTAAACTTTCTCAAGACTATTTTAACGATTGCAATAGATTAATTAACTTAACTGTAATTTAAACCGAATATTTCTGATTAAATTATTGTCAGCCACATGTGTTGCAGAACTATGTCTCCTCGTAAACAATGCCTGTGGTATGCATTTCATGGACCATAAAGCTTAATGTCAGCCGTTCTCAATTCAAATATCACACATAAAAAATTATCGGAATATGCTATGGAATGTCGGTTGCGAGAGAAATAAAATGACTACTGCACCGACTGGGCTAACCAAGACGGGAATATACCATGCAGTTTGCTACAGCGAGGTTACGGCCTACTCTTATACCGAATTCCAACTGCCAACGTCAATGTGTACACGGGACCCCGGTTTTTCCTCCCATGCGAGTGACCGTACGCTGTCTTTTGCCAGGCCCTCCATCCTGCACCACTGACAAGGGAGTGTTTGGGGGATGTGGGGGGGGGGGGGCACGCCGGAAATCCCGATGAACTTCCTTGGTCAACACATGGATCGAACATGGAACCTCCAGGTTTGGGGGGGGGGGGGGTGTTATATATTGATACATGTATAATTTAATCTAAAATATTGAAATTAAAAACAAGTTAGTGTGCAGATAAAGATTGATGTAAAATCAATTGCGTTACCCCACCCAACTGGTTAATGATGTTATCGCTTCCACCAAAGAGAACCAACACAAGCCTGGAACGTCAAAGACTGACTACTCTGGCATTTGAATAACTATTCCGTTTCACGACAAAACCTCACACCAGATTAGACGCAGCCCAAAGGATGTATATTTGAAATAACTTGCTCGTGCAACGAACAATGTGTAGGTGGAACGTTGCGTCCACTTGATGTTAAAGAGCACTAGCCTCTATCAATCCTTCAGCCGTAGCAGAGCATATTATTAATAACGGACATCATACAATTCTTTGCCACCGAACAGGAACCCTTGTGGGAAATTACCACCAGAAGAAAACCAGGAAACGTCTTGAGGCCATTAGTATAAAACGCAAAAAGCCCAAGTTAAACCGTGCCCCCCCCCCCCCACACACACACACACACATACTTATCCGTATTTGTAGTCTGATAAAAAGATTTATCTTTGATGATTTTCTGTTCATTGAATTACTATTTTTACAGTTTCCCTTGCATAAGCGATCGATAAACATCAGTCAGCTGGCCCTCCTGTTTTAACTTGTTTTCATTATGACAAGGACAGAAGATGACCCGCCTTCTCTTCTCGCGACAGCGATTTTAAGGTGACTTTTGATTTACAAGGACTTTTTTATTTTTGTGTTTTTACCGATTTTCAACCCTTTAAGTCCATACGCCTGTCTGTGCGCTCTCCGTTTTCTCGAAACAGAGAGACCCTGCTCGGGTGGGCTCGAAAGCTCCACTGATTTGCCCAAAAACCTCAGCTAATTTATACCAAACTTTGATATCTTAAGAAGTTAATTAAAACGTGCATGTACATATATTATTGATATTAACTATATAAAATAAAGAACTACACAATGAATATCATATTGGTGTTGGTAATACTGCGGTCAACAATCGGCCAACCTAATATAATCATATTGATTTTGGTGACACGGCGGGTTAGCGATCGGACAAGTATTGTTTAACTTGAACTCCCTCACCCTGTTACACATGTGATGGCAAGGATATAGATGTACATGAACCTTAAAACCACACGGATATTGAAAAAAGAAAAATGATTAGGGGAAATCATACATTAGACAAACTGTATATTTAACAGATATGAGCTTATAAACACAAGGTCTTGTAAATGAACATAAAACCACATTAGCAAAATGTTATGAAAACAAAGCATAATAGCACTAAGATAACACAGTATCGTGTATCATATCTGTATCATGTGCTTCATAAAGACTAGAGTATCATCGTCGAAACGTCGCTTAGTGTTAAACTCAGTAATTCTGTATCCATAAAATTGTACCTTGTGTCAATTTTTATACGCCCACATTTTCATCTGGACGTATATTGTCGTCGCCCATGTCCGTCCAGACGTCAGGACAACCGTCCGTCCGTCCGTCCACAATTGTTTTATGGACACTCTACAGGTCACAAATTTTATCCGATTTCAACGAAACTTGAAATATAGGTTTATCTCCCTAAGATCTTGGTTCCTTTTGATATTGGCATGTATCGCGCCGTAACTTCATGGATTATGGCCCCTGATTGTACGAAAAATCGCGTTTTTAGCTTGTGGACCCTATAGACGTCACAATTTGTATCTGATTTTGTTGAAATTTGAAATGTAGGTTTATAACCCAAAGACCTTTGTCCCTTTCGATATTCGCGCATATCGGACCGTAACTTCCTGAATTATGACCCCTGATTGTACGAAAAATCACGTTTTTTAGTTTGTAGACCATATGGAGGTCACAATTTTATTCCGATTTAAAAATCCGTTTTAAATATATCACTGATAGATACACATTAATGACGGTTGATTTCGAATTTCGTGAAAATCGCACTAAAACTGTCGGACCAAATGACCGCCCCTCGAACGCAGACAGTGTAAAAAAATATGGTATATCAAGGTTGTGGACCCTCTAGAGCTCACAATTTTGATCTGATTTTGATATTTCAACCAAACTTGAAATATAGGTTTATCTCCCCAAGATCTCGGTTCCTTTTGATATTGGCATGTATCGGGCGGTAACTTCATGGATTATAGCCCATGATTGTACGAAAAATCGCGTTTAGCTTGTGGACCCTATAGAGGTCACAATTTTTATCTGATTTTGTTGAAATTTGAAATGTAGGTTTATAACACAAAGATCTTGGTTCCTTTCGATATTTGCGCTTTACACACTGGACCCTTTGTTCTGACTCGGGTGTTCAAGTTACTGATCATCCTGTAATGTGTTGTTTTAGCACGTGCACAGGTGATCATTTGGGGAAAAGTAGTTGTTATATATAAATGTACACCCCAACATACTAACCCGATGATTGTCAAAACAGACCACGCATTTTCGTGCGTGCACTGTATTAGAAATAACAAGGAACACGTGTTAATTAAAAAGATAAATACATGTAGTTAAAACAATAAATAAATATTTTTTCACTCTAGATTGTGAAATAGTATCATTAGTTAGAAAACGCATCCAATATCCATTAGTTAGAAAACGCATCCAATAGTATAAGGAACAAATACACAAAACCTAGCGAACTGGGATAAATTTCTGTTTGGTCATGTTTTAGATAATTGTAATCTTGTAAAATACCTTTCCTACATCATCGCACATGCAATTTTTTTGCACATGGTTAGTTTGTTCTGTGGCTGACAATTCGTGAATGTAAAACGTATTCCAGTCAATGCAGCATACCCCATTCACACCAAATTGATATTACATTATTCATTGGCCTGTTTTGGATTTTAAAAATAGATTGCCAGGCAACGAAACATACGCCCACGGTAGCTAAGTCGCCCGGGCAGTCAATAAGGGGTGTCGCATATTTATTTCTTTTGTCGGTAAGGAGAGAGAAATGGGGTTTAACGTCCACTCGACACAAACTAGGTCATTTCGGGACTCACATGGTTCAATTTCATTTCAAAAATTTGCTTGCGCGTACGGGTCTTTAGCAGTGGGAGGAAACCGGAGGACCCGGAGAAAACCCACGAGGTTTGACAAGCTACCCTACTCCTTGTCACGTAAAACCGGGGAATCGAAACCACGCCAGTTGACTCAATGACAGACCTTATGATACAACGCGCACGCGCTAACCAGTCGGCCATCGAACCCCCCTTGTCGGTAAGGAAAACATTTACAACACACTAAAATATAATTACGAATAAAAAACCTATTAAGTAATTGTCAAACTTGTTTGGCCTCTAACGTTGAGTGCTAAAAACATTAAAGGAGCTAAATCACTAATATTTGGGACCTAGAAATTGACACAAATTGATCGCAACGCATATAATAATGTAATATGAATGTATTTAAACTGATCTACTTTCATTTGTTTCCGTTTTACTCTAATTTCAAATCAGTTATGTTCGGCGAAATACGCCAGAAGTCCCTAGCGTCTGGGTATTCCAGTCTACATTGATCATATTTATTGCTCATACTGTTCAGATAGGAATACGGCTTCACCGTTTGTCATGACTAATTGTGGAATATGTCTAGCCTCGAGTCCCTTGTTATAAATGGCGTTGAAAGGCATTATGGTACACGATTCGTGTACCAATGGTAAAATGTTTATTTTGTGTTTAATATTGAATATCAGAAGCCCATCTTTTCCGGGTAAGATCTCAACATAAATGTTGATTTAAATTGACAAATGATTCGTGTTTTCAATGTCGAAGACTTTGGATGATATTGTGTTAGAGACTTAGCTACTTTAAATATCAAGGGCCATAAATCTGGAAGTCATTATCGGAAATCATTGAAAATCAATAGGTTTCTTCGTCTCATGACCATAATTGTTTAGCCTCCAGAGCGTGGACACCGGACGGGAGTGACGACAATATACGACATGTTGGCGTATAAAAAGTGCCGAAAACCTGAAATCAGCAAATAGGCTTAAAATACATTTATCCATATACTAATCCACATTTCTTAAAATTGTATTTAAAAAACCTGACATTGGAATGATCTGATTTGTATTCATCGTAAATAAACAGGTATGGACATATTCAGGTTATTGACCCACTCCCCAATCTGCTGAGTAAACAACAATATATTATGACGTACAAAATAATGTATTGATACCTGTTATAGACGAATCGGTCAAATTATTTTGTGTGATAAAGAGTCTGTGATAAACTTGCGTCTCTCTCGTATCCGCCCATTTCATTGACTCATTCAACTGCTTGCACAAAGAATCCAGTGTGTAAGTCAGTTATCGACCTTCGACCATCGGGGTCAAGCTAGATGAACACCCGAGCTCGCGCAATTGAACAACCTTGCACGAGCTCGGGTGTGCATCTAACTTGAACCCCTCACTCTCAGTCGATAACCCTTACATATCGGATCGTAACTTCCTGAATTATGGCCCTTGACTACGAAAAATTACGCTTTTAGCTTGTGGTCCCTCTAGAGGTCACAATTATTATCCGATTTAAAAAAAATAACGTATGAATATATCGCCGTTACACCGTAATGAGTTCGAATTTCGTGAAAATCCGACCAAAACTGACGGACAAAATGGCCGCCCCTCGTATAACGCAAATGGTGTAAATATGTGGTATATCACGGCTGTAGACCCTCTAGAGACCACAATTTTTTTCACCCGATTTTGATGCAACCTTAAATTTATGCTTATATCACAAAGGTCTTGATTCCCTTCGATATTCGCGCAAATCGGATCGTAACTTCCTGAATTATGGCCATTGATCGTATGAAAAATTGCGTAAAAAACCAATGGAACAGAACGAGCTTGGATCAGTGCGTAGATGGCGTATAGTTGATAAAACATTCGTGGGCATACATAAAATGGTCCATCGTCAAAAATTACATTCGAGTTACACAAAGACTCAAGATTCTGTCGTTTTGGTAAATCCTAATATTTTCATCGTCACCATCATTGATAAATAAAAACTGCTCTCTGCTATCTGTTTGTTGGAAAAGGTCGGGCACAACAATGTCACGTCCCTGTTTAGGTAATTTAGGAAATTTCTTATTCCTGGCTCTATATAGGGTACTCTTCTTGGCGTAAAGGGTTGGCATGTTGGCGATGGTGGCTATATTATCTTCTGTCCATTCACCATTCCGTTTACCGTTTATTTCTTCTTGATAAAGTTGCGTAATCGGAGTTGTCGTAGACTGGACCTTTTCCTTTAAGGGCTGCATCATTTCTGTAATGTATAAAATAAGATTTATTTTTTAATAATAATGTATAAATAGTAGAATATAAAATTAGAAGCTTCCAACAGAAATTACAAGAAATTGAGAATTGAAATGCAATTTTAAAGATGCTTTTTATACGCCCACATTTTCATGTGGACGTATATTGTCGTCGCCCCTGTCCGTCCGTCCGTCCACAATTGTTGGTGAACAGTCTACAGGTCACAATTTTTATCCGATTTCAATGAAACTTGAAATATGGGTTCATCACCCTAAGATCTCGGTTCCTTTCGATATTGACATGTATCGGACCGTAACTTCATGGATTATGGCCCCTGATTGAACAACCTTGCACGAGCTCGGGTGTGCATCTAACTTGAACCCCTCACTCTCAGTCGATAACCCTTACATATCGGATCGTAACTTCCTGAATTATGGCCCTTGACTACGAAAAATTACGCTTTTAGCTTGTGGTCCCTCTAGAGGTCACAATTATTATCCGATTTAAAAAAAATAACGTATGAATATATCGCCGTTACACCGTAATGAGTTCGAATTTCGTGAAAATCCGACCAAAACTGACGGACAAAATGGCCGCCCCTCGTATAACGCAAATGGTGTAAATATGTGGTATATCACGGCTGTAGACCCTCTAGAGACCACAATTTTTTTCACCCGATTTTGATGCAACCTTAAATTTATGCTTATATCACAAAGGTCTTGATTCCCTTCGATATTCGCGCAAATCGGATCGTAACTTCCTGAATTATGGCCATTGATCGTATGAAAAATTGCGTAAAAAACCAATGGAACAGAACGAGCTTGGATCAGTGCGTAGATGGCGTATAGTTGATAAAACATTCGTGGGCATACATAAAATGGTCCATCGTCAAAAATTACATTCGAGTTACACAAAGACTCAAGATTCTGTCGTTTTGGTAAATCCTAATATTTTCATCGTCACCATCATTGATAAATAAAAACTGCTCTCTGCTATCTGTTTGTTGGAAAAGGTCGGGCACAACAATGTCACGTCCCTGTTTAGGTAATTTAGGAAATTTCTTATTCCTGGCTCTATATAGGGTACTCTTCTTGGCGTAAAGGGTTGGCATGTTGGCGATGGTGGCTATATTATCTTCTGTCCATTCACCATTCCGTTTACCGTTTATTTCTTCTTGATAAAGTTGCGTAATCGGAGTTGTCGTAGACTGGACCTTTTCCTTTAAGGGCTGCATCATTTCTGTAATGTATAAAATAAGATTTATTTTTTAATAATAATGTATAAATAGTAGAATATAAAATTAGAAGCTTCCAACAGAAATTACAAGAAATTGAGAATTGAAATGCAATTTTAAAGATGCTTTTTATACGCCCACATTTTCATGTGGACGTATATTGTCGTCGCCCCTGTCCGTCCGTCCGTCCACAATTGTTGGTGAACAGTCTACAGGTCACAATTTTTATCCGATTTCAATGAAACTTGAAATATGGGTTCATCACCCTAAGATCTCGGTTCCTTTCGATATTGACATGTATCGGACCGTAACTTCATGGATTATGGCCCCTGATTGTACGAAAAATCAAAATTTTTATCCGATTTGGTTTAAATTTGAAATGTATGCTTATAACCCAAAGATCTCGGTTCCTTTCGATATTCGCGCATATCAGAACGTAACTTCCTGAATTATGGCCCCTGATTGTACGAAAAATCGCGTTTTTAGCTTCTGGACCCTATAGAAGTCATAATTTTTGTGCGATTTAAAAAAACGTATTATTATATCACCGTTACACCCTAAGGGTGTAAGAGATGGACTTTCGTGAAAATCGGCCCAAAACTGACAAACAAAATATTGCGCATACTGTCCAGATAGGAATACGGCTTCACCGTTTGTCATGACTAATTGTGGAATATGTCTAGCCTCAAACGTCGAGTCCCTTGTTATAAATGGCGTTGAAAGGCATTATGGTACACGATTCGTGTACCAATGGTAAAATGTTTATTTTGTGTTAAATATTGAATATCAGAAGCCCATCTTTTCCGGGTAAGATCTCAACATAAATGTTGATTTAAATTGACAAATGATTCGTGTTTTCAATGTCGAAGACTTTGGATGATATTGTGTTAGAGACTTAGCTACTTTAAATATCAAGGGCCATAAATCTGGAAGTCATTATCGGAAATCATTGAAAATCAATAGGTTTCTTCGTCTCATGACCATAATTGTTTAGCCTCCAGAGCGTGGACACCGGACGGGAGCGACGACAATATACGACATGTTGGTGTATAAAAAGTGCCGAAAACCTGAAATCAGCAAATAGGCTTAAAATACATTTATCCATATACTAATCCACATTTCTTAAAATTGTATTTCAAAAACGTGACATTGGAATGATCTGATTTGTATTCATCGTAAATAAACAGGTATGCACATATTCAGGTTATTGACCAACTCCCCAATCTGCTGAGTAAACAACAATATATTATGACGTGCAAAATAATGTATTGATACCTGTTAGAGACGAATCGGTCAAATTATTTTGTGTGATAAAGAGTCTGTGATAAACTTGCGTCTCTCTCGTATCTGCCCATTTCATTGACTCATTCAACTGCTTGCACAAAGAATCCAGTGTGTAAGTCAGTTATCGACCTTCGACCATCGGGGTCAAGCTAGATGAACACCCGAGCTCGCGCAATTGAACAACCTTGCACGAGCTCGGGTGTGCATCTAACTTGAACCCCTCACTCTCAGTCGATAACCCTTACATATCGGATCGTAACTTCCTGAATTATGGCCCTTGACTACGAAAAATTGCGTTTTTAGCTTGTGGTCCCTCTAGAGGTCATAATTATTATCCGATTTAAAAAAAATAACGTATGAATATATCGCCGTTACACCGTAATGTGTTCGAATTTCGTGAAAATCGGACCAAAACTGACGGACAAAATGGCCGCCCCTCGTATAACGCAAATGGTGTAAATATGTGGTATATCAAGGTTGTAGACCCTCTAGAGACCACAATTTTTTTAACCCGATTTTGATGCAACCTTAAATTTATGCTTATATCACAAAGGTCTTGATTCCCTTCGATATTCGCGCAAATCGGATCGTAACTTCCTGAATTATGGCCATTGATCGTATGAAAAATTGCGTAAAAAAACCAATGGAACAGAACGAGCTTGGATCAGTGCGTAGATGGCGTATAGTTGATAAAACATTCGTGGGCATACATAAAATGTTCCATCGTCAAAAATTACATCCAAGTTACACAAAGACTCAAGATTCTGTCGTTTTGGTAAATCCTAATATTCTCATCGTCACCATCATTGATAAATAAAAACTGCTCTCTGCTATCTGTTTGTTGGAAAAGGTCGGGCACAACAATGTCACGTCCTGTTTAGGTAATTTGGGAAATTTCTTATTCCTGGCTCTATATAGGGTACTCTTCTTGGCGTAAAAGGTTGGCATGTTGGCGATGGTGACTATATTATCTTCTGTCGTAGACTGGACCTTTTCCTTTAAGGACTGCATCATTTCTGTAATCTATAAAATAAGATTTATTTTTTAATAATAATGTATAAATAGTAGAATATAAAATTAGAAGCTTCCAACAGAAATTACAAGAAATTTTAAAGATGCTTTTTATACGCCCACATTTTCATGTGGACGTATATTGTTGTCGCCCCTGTCCGCCCGTCCGTCCACAATTGTTGGTGAACAGTCTACAGGTCACAATTTTTATCCGATTTCAATGAAACTTGAAATATGGGTTCATCACCCTAAGATCTCGGTTCCTTTCGATATTGGCATGTATCGGACTGTAACTTCATGGATTATGGCCCCTGATTGTACGAAAAATCGCAATTTTTATCCGATTTGGTTTAAATTTGAAAAGTATGCTTATAACCCAAAGATCTCGGTTCCTTTCGATATTCGCGCATATCAGAACGTAACTTCCTGAATTATGGCCCCTGATTGTACGAAAAATCGCGTTTTTAGGTTCTGGACCCTATAGAAGTCATAATTTTTATGCGATTTAAAAAAACGTATTATTATATCACCGTTACACCCTAAGGACGGCTGAGGTCGAATTTCGTGAAAATCGTCCCAAAACTGACAAACAAAATGCCCCCCCCCCCCCTTCGTTCTCAAATAGCGTAAAAATATGGTATATCAAGGTTGTGGACACTTTAGAGGTCACAATTTTGATCCTATTTTGATGAAACTTGAAATGTAAGTTTATAACCCAAAGATCTCGGTTCCTTTCGATATTCGCGCATATCGGAATGTAACTTCCTGAATTATGGCCCCTGATTGTACGATAAATCGCGACTTCAGCTTGTGGACCCTATAGATTTTCACGAAATTCGAACTCAGTCCTCCTTATGGTGAAACGGTGATATAATAATAATAATGTAATTTCCTGAATTATGGCCCTTGATTGTAGGAAAAATCACTTTCTTTTTAGCTTGTTCTCTATCCATCTCTCGAAAATGTGAGCGTATCCTGCCTGGCAGCCGCTAGTTATAATACAGTAACTTACTTGCATATCGGAATGAATGAGTTGGTGGGTGGTTGTGGTTGACGTCTATTCTGCTAACTAAATCGTTAATGGTAGATGCTGTAGCACTACATCCTTTGCTTTTTTCACAGCACCGCCATATCACTTAGTCTTTATACTGTCTCTTATTCAGTCTATACTTAAAACCAGCAACACATAGGTATCTGCAACCGTTTGCTATAGGAATAAACTTAGATTGTAACTGTGCATTAGCCATCGTAGAAAGAAATGAATATGAAATGTCTTGGAATGATTTACGCATTTATACTTATTATGAGAAATAATCACAATAAACTGAATTTCGATCACCTGTCAGCTTCATGTTGAACAGTAGCCTATTATTTTATTAATTAATGCTTGAGTTGAATTCTGACAAAATTCAAGTTCATGTAATTTAAGAGAGAGAGAGAGAGAGTAATTTAAGTGAACTATATTCATTTTATTAATTAGTGAGTGAGTTGAATTCTGATAAAAATCAATTTAAGTGAACTATATTAGTAATGACTGGTCCCTGCCTCATTAACGCTTTTAATCCTTTTTTAACCCATCAAAGAGTGCCGCGGTCGACTTTCCAAATTCTGGTGAGTCGGCGATATGCCTATCACCGTTACCCCCTAATGATGGTTGAGTTCGAATTTCGTGAAAATCGGTCCAAAAATGGTCGCCCGTCTACGCAAATAGTGTAAACATCTGGTATCTCAAGGGTGTGGACCCTCTAGAGCTCACACTTTTGATCTGTTTTTGATGAAACTTGAAATGCATGTTTATAACCCAAAGATCTTGGTTGTTGTAACATCCTGAATTATGGCCCCTGATGTTCTCTATCCATCTCTTGAAAAATGTGGGCGTATTCTTCCTGGCAGCCGCTGGTTAATTCATGTAGGGGCTCTTGCTAAAAAAAATTCAAATTTGTAAATCACGTATGTGTTTGTCATGTAATGGTACATTTAATTGCAATGATCGGATAAAATCCTTTTAAATAATATACTAACATTTATTTTGAATTATATATATTGATAAAGAGTCTACAGTTCATTCTGCTTAATCTGTATGATGCAAATACGATTTTTCATACCAAATTTGAAGAGCATCTGTTGGGTTATTTATCAGATAGGTATTTTCAAAGTTAATTAAGTGTAAGTCATGCATGCAATCATCTTCAATGAAATTTCGAACGGAACGGTATGCAACATGTTTTGTTTGGGGAATCTTTGCTGCTCTTTTGGACCATGTAAAACAAGTTGGAAAGTGGTCTGATATAGAATAGTTTCGATAATATGGTTTGGGACAGATACAATGACATGATCAATTAACGTAGAAGTTGAATTTGTAATACGGGCTGGTGAAGAAATGATTTGAGTTAAATTGTAAAAAATGAGTGAATCTGTCCAATAAGACATATTTATGTCATTTCCTTGATTCCACGCAGAATCAATCATTAATTTAAATTCATCATGTCATTTAACATTAGATGTCGGATTTCTGTATAAAGAACATATTAAAATAGGTGATGTCTTTTTCATAGTAATTTCTATCAAAATGACTTCAAAAGTAGGTTTATCTCCCCAACATCTCGGTTCCTTTTGATATTGGCATGTATCGGGCGGTAACTTCATGGATTATAGCCCATGATTGTACGAAAAATCGCGTTTAGCTTGTGGACCCTATAGAGGTCACAATTTTTATTTGATTTGGTTGAAATTTGAAATGTAGGTTTATAACACAAAGATCTTGGTTCCTTTCGATATTTGCGCTTTACACACTGGACCCTTTGTTCTGACTCGGGTGTTCAAGTTACTGATCAACCCGTAATGTGTTGTTTTAGCACGTGCACAGGTGATCATTTGGGGAAAAGTAGTTGTTATATATAAATGTACACCCCAACATACTAACCCGATGATTGTCAAAACAGACCACGCATTTTCGTGCGTGCACTGTATTAGCAATAACAAGGAACACGTGTTAATTAAAAAGATAAATACATGTAGTTAAAACAATAAATAAATATTTTTTCACTCTAGATTGTGAAATAGTATCATTAGTTAGAAAACGCATCCAATATCCATTAGTTAGAAAACGCATCCAATAGTATAAGGAACAAATACACAAAACCTAGCGAACTGGGATAAATTTCTGTTTGGTCATGTTTTAGATAATTGTAATCTTGTAAAATACCTTTCCTACATCATCGCACATGCAATTTTTTTGCACATGGTTAGTTTGTTCTGTGGCTGACAATTCGTGAATGTAAAACGTATTCCAGTCAATGCAGCATACCCCATTCACACCAAATTGATATTACATTATTCATTGGCCTGTTGTGGATTTTAAAAATAGATTGCAAGGCAACGAAACATACGCCCACGGTAGCTAATCGCCCGGGCAGTCAATAAGGGGTGTCGCATATTTATTTCTTTTGTCGGTAAGGAGAGAGAAATGGGGTTTAACGTCCACTCGACACAAACTAGGTCATTTCGGGACTCACATGGTTCACTTTCATTTCAAAAATTTGCTTGCGCGTAGGGGTCTTTAGCAGTGGGAGGAAACCGGAGGACCCGGAGAAAACCCACGAGGTTTGACAAGCTACCCAACTCCTTGTCACGTAAAACCGGGGAATCGAAACCACGCCAGTTGACTCAATGACAGACCTTATGATACAACGCGCACGCGCTAACCAGTCGGCCATCGAACCCCCCTTGTCGGTAAGGAAAACATTTACAACACACTAAAATATAATTACGAATAACAAACCTATTAAGTAATTGTCAAACTTGTTTGGCCTCTAACGTTGAGTGCTAAAAACATTAAAGGAGCTAAATCACTAATATTTGGGACCTAGAAATTGACACAAATTGGTCGCAACGCATATAATAATGTAATATGAATGTATTTAAACTGATCTACTTTCATTTGTTTCCGTTTTACTCTAATTTCAAATCAGTTATGTTCGGCGAAATACGCCAGAAGTCCCAGTCGAATGGCAATCTCTAGCGCCTGGGTATTCCAGTCTACATCGATAATATTTATTGCTAATACTGTTCAGATAGGAATACGGCTTCACCGTTTGTCATGACTACTTGTGGAATATGTCTAGCCTCAAACGTCGAGCCCTTGTTATAAATGGCGTTGAAACGCATTATGGTACACGATTCGTGTACCAATGGTAAAATGTTTATTTTGTGTTTAATATTGAATATCAGAAGCCCATCTTTTCCGGGTAAGATCTCAACATAAATGTTGATTTAAATTGACAAATTCGCGCAAATCGGATCGTAACTTCCTGAATTATGGCCATCGATCATATGAAAAATTGCGTAAAAAAACAAGGGAACAGAACGAGCTTGGATCAGTGTGTAGATGGCGTATAGTTGATAAAACATTCGTGGGCATACATAAAATGTTCCATCGTCAAAAATTACATTCGAGTTACACAAAGACTCAAGATTCTGTCGTTTTGGTAAATCCTAATATTCTCATCGTCACCATCATTGATAAATAAAAACTGCTCTCTGCTATCTGTTTGTTGGAAAGGTCGGGCACAACAATGTCACGTCCCTGTTTAGGTAATTTGGGAAATTTCTTATTCCTGGCTCTATATAGGGTACTCTTCTTGGCGTAAAAGGTTGGCATGTTGGCGATGGTGGCTATATTATCTTCTGTCCATTCACCATTCCGTTTACCGTTTATTTCTTCTTGATAAAGTTGCGTAATCGGAGTTGTCGTAGACTGGACCTTTTCCTTTAAGGACTGCATCATTTCTGTAATCTATAAAATAAGATTTATTTTTTAATAATAATGTATAAATAGTAGAATATAAAATTAGAAGCTTCCAACAGAAATTACAAGAAATTTTAAAGATGCTTTTTATACGCCCACATTTTCATGTGGACGTATATTGTCGTCGCCCCTGTCCGTCCGTCCGTCCACAATTGTTGGTGAACAGTCTACAGGTCACAATTTTTATCCGATTTCAATGAAACTTGAAATATGGGTTCATCACCCTAAGATCTCGGTTCCTTTCGATATTGGCATGTATCGGACCGTAACTTCATGGATTATGGCCCCTGATTGTACGAAAAATCGCAATTTTTATCCGATTTGGTTTAAATTTGAAATGTATGCTTATAACCCAAAGATCTCGGTTCCTTTCGATATTCGCGCATATCAGAACGTAACTTCCTGAATTATGGCCCCTGATTGTACGAAAAATCGCGTTTTTAGGTTCTGGACCCTATAGAAGTCATAATTTTTATGCGATTTAAAAAAACGTATTATTATATCACCGTTACACCCTAAGGACGGCTGAGGTCGAATTTCGTGAAAATCGTCCCAAAACTGACAAACAAAATGCCCCCCCCCCTTCGTTCTCAAATAGCGTAAAAATATGGTATATCAAGGTTGTGGACCCTTTAGAGGTCACAATTTGGATCCTATTTTGATGAAACTTGAAATGTAAGTTTATAACCCAAAGATCTCGGTTCCTTTCGATATTCGCGCATATCGGAATGTAACTTCCTGAATTATGGCCCCTGATTGTACGATAAATCGCGACTTTAGCTTGTGGACCCTATAGATTTTCACGAAATTCGAACTCAGTCCTCCTTATGGTGAAACGGTGATATAATAATACGGTTTTTTGCGCATATCAAATTGTAATTTCCTGAATTATGGCCCTTGATTGTGGGAAAAATCTCTCGAAAATGTGAGCGTATCCTGCCTGGCAGCCGCTGGTTATAATACAGTAACTTACTTGCATATCGGAATGAATGAGCTGGTGGGTGGTTGTGGTCGACATCTATTCTGCTAACTAAATCGTTAATGGTAGATGCTGTAGCACTACATCCCTTGCTTTTTTCACAGCACCGCCATATCACTTAGTCTTTATTCTTTCTCTTATTCAGTCTATACTTAAAACCAGCAACACATAGGTATCTGCCACCGTTTGCTATCGGAATAAACTTAGATTGTAACTGTGCATTAGCCATCGTAGAAAGAAATGAATATGAAATGTCTTGGAATGATTTACGCATTTATACTTATTATGAGAAATAATCACAATAAACTGAATTTCGATCACCTGTCAGCTTCATGTTGAACAGTAGCCTATTATTTTATTAATTAATGAGTGAGTTGAATTCTGACAAAATTCAAGTTCATGTAATTTAAGAGAGAGAGAGAGAGAGTAATTTAAGTGAACTATATTCATTTTATTAATTAGTGATTGAGTTGAATTCTGATAAAAATCAATTTTAGTGAACTATATTAGTAATGACTGGTCACTGCCTCATTAACGCTTTTAATCCGTTTTTAACCCATCAAAGAGTGCCGCGGTCGACTTTCCAAATTCTGGTGAGTCGTCGATATGCCTATCACCGTTACCCCCTAATGATGGTTGAGTTCGAATTTCGTGAAAATCGGACCAAAACTGCCGTACAAAATGGTCGCCCGTCTACGCAAATAGTGTAAACATCTGGTATCTCAAGGGTGTGGACCCTCTAGAGCTCACACTTTTGATCTGATTTTGATGAAACTTGAAATGCATGTTTATAACCCAAATATCTTGGTTGTTGTCGATATTTACCCATATCGGATCGTAACATCCTGAATTATGGCCCCTGGTGTTCTCTATCCATCTCTTGAAAAATGTGGGCGTATTCTTCCTGGCAGCCGCTGGTTAATTCATGTAGGGACTCTTGCTAATAAATTTTCAAATTTGTAAATCACGTATGTGTTTGTCATGTAATGGTACATTTAATTGCAATGATCGGATAAAATCCTACTAACATTTATTTTTGAATTATATATATTGATAAAGAGTCTACAGTTCATTCTGCTTAACCTGTATGATGCAAATACGATTTTTCATACCAATTTGAAGAGCATCTGTTCGGTTATTTATCAGATAGGTATTTTCAAAGTTAATTAAGTGTAAGTCATGCATGCAATTATCTTCAATGAAATTTCGAACGGATCGGTATGCAACATATATATGTTTTGTTTGGGGGATCTTTGCTGCTCTTTTGGACCATGTAAAACAAGTTGGAAAGTGGTCTGATATAGAATAGTTTCGATAATATGGTTTGCGACAGATACAATGACATGATCAATTAACGTAGAAGTTGAATTTGTAATACGGGCTGGAGAAGAAATGATTTGAGTTAAATTGTAAAAATTGAGTGAATCTGTCCAATAAGAATTTTTGCTGTCTAACAGATCGATATTTATGTCATTTCCTTGATTCCACGTAGAATCAATCATTAATTTAAATTCATCATGTCATTTAACATTAGATGTCGGATTTCTGTATAAAGAACATATTAAAATAGGTGATGTCTTTTTCATAGTAATTTCAATCAGTTTCAAATCAGTTCTCCTTTTACAATTAAAACATTCTCTTACATATAACAGAGTGCCAGAAGAACTAAATGTACTATTATCTCTTCTAAATGGTGAATGAAAGCCAGGAAAAATAGGCAACGTGAAGTTGGCACGTTATTCGGGATTCGCCAATAACGAATAACGAATAACGAGCCAGCACGTTATTTGGGATTCGGGATTCGCCACTAAAAGAGAACGATATATCTTGAATCCGATCATTTCCTCATTGGGCGACCGATTAGCACGGAGACAACCGTTTCTAAAGCGCGTAGGGTGCTGACTGGTTTGTTAGAGTGCACGGGGCAGTCATCTCCAGCAATCAACTGTTTTACTGCCGAATCCCGAATAACGTGCTTGCTCGTTATTCGTGATTCGCCAATAACGAATAACGAGCCAGCACCTTATTCGGGATTCGGGATTCGCCACTAAAACAGACCGACCTACGTTGCATCCGACCATTTCCTCGCTACCCCCGACCGTAGGGGTAAGTGAACGTTGGGTGACCAACTAACAAGGAGACGATCGTTTGTTGAGCGAACAGGGTGTTGACTGGTCTGTTGATGTGCACTGGGCAATCCTCTCCTGCACTCGTTCTCTTTTAGTGGCGAATCCCGAATCCAGAATAACGTTATTCGGGATTCGGGATTCGCCACTAAAAGAGAACGATATATCTTGCATCCGATCATTACCTCATTGGGTGACCGATTAGCACGGAGACGACCGTTTCTAAAGCGCGTAGGGTGCTGACTGGTTTGTTAGAGAGCACGGGGCAGTCATCTCCAGCAATCAACTGTTTTATTGCCGAATCTTGAATCCCGAATAACGTGCTGGCTCGTTAAACGAATAACGAGCCAGCACATTAAAGATTCTACAAAAGCCGAACCGTTTGGAAATATCGTTTTATATTTAAGCACTAATACATCAAACACCTAACTGAATTCCAGAGTTTCAAAACATTCGTTCAAATAGTTCCTGAGATTTAGGCTCCCCCATTTTAGTTAAACGTATAACGCGTTTTGTAATTGGTTTTTGGTAAAACCAATTACCTACTAGACTTGCTTGCAAGACTGAAGGCTTTCACCGTGCCAAGGCGTCACACGATCGCCAGATGCATGACAAAAGACTTTCCTCACCACTCCCCCACACCCCATCCCCCAAAAAAACAACCCAATACACTAACATAACTCAGATATTGACACGTTCTTTGTATTCGCATTGCGATAGAGAAGGTAATTGAAAAATAGAGTTGAACAATTCACATCATGATAATCCTAGATCGGTAGAATCGAACAGACGCCGCCAATCCAAATATGTAAGCGAAAACTCAAAATTCCAAGAAATAACAATTTTAGTAAATTTTCAAATTTTGAAGAAAAAATGAGAACGACATGGTATTTCAATTCGGCCGTTATCGCATCCGCAATATCCCAAGCTGTACAAAAATTTAACTTTTTCGAAAATTGGTTGGGAATTCACATAATTAGGGCCGGTTTTCAATTTTCGTGTACGTTAAAGATTTACACAACTTACGGTCTGTCCACAACTTTGGCAATAGTTATAAGTAATAATTGTTAAAAACAATGGAAAAATCAATATTCAGAACACTATCTGTTAGTTTCAGAGATCTACACGAATTGTAAATGGAAAAAAAACCCAACAAAAAACAGTTTTCCGAATGGTACAAAAACAGTCTTTTAGTCTCTGATAACAAATAAAACCCGAAATAATAATTATCAACCTCAACTTTCCTTTATACTAAGAATGATGATGATGATGAGTTAGTTGTATTTTACGTCCGCTTCCACCGAGGTGATATCGCAGACAATTATATATATACTAAGAAAGGGGCGACTTTCTTATAAATAGCTGCAGCAGGGAGCTTTATTTTAAATGTTATAAAGAGATGACGTTATGTACACAAAAAAACTGGGATATTAATTTCAGGAGCAACTGTTTTTTACTGATATGAAATATTTTCACTCTAGAAGCACCAGTGCCAGATATTGGTCAACAGTAGAACACCCTTAGTTCAAATATTGCCACTTAGAAAAATAGCTCTCCATATTATACGTATGCAGAACGTTCCGATTATGACCCTAACGGACTTTCGTCGATATACAGTGCCATTTGTTTGGCCACTCTTGATACTTTTGACCGTTGTACGATGGTTTCATACCGGGGGGGGGGGGGGGTAACACGCGCGCGCGCTGTATCATAAAGTCTGTCATTGAGTCGACTGGCGTGGTTTCGAATCCCCGGTTGTACGTGACAAGGAGTAGGGTCGCCTGTCCAACCTCGTGGGTTTTCTCCGGGTCCTCCGGTTTCCTCCCACCAACAAAGACCCCTACGCGCAAAGGAATTATTGAAATAAAATTAAACCATATGTTAGTCCCGAAATGACCTAGTTTATGTCAAGTGGACGTTAAACCCGATTTCTCTTTCTCTCTCTCTCTAATTGTTCATACCTTTCTAACCAGGGTGGGGGGTTGGATGGCTGAGTGGTTAGCGTGAGCGCGTTGTATCATAAAGTCTGTCATTGAGTCGACTGGCGTGGTTTCGAATCCCCGGTTGTACGTGACAAGGAGTAGGGTCGCCTGTCCAACCTCGTGGGTTTTTCTCCGGGTCCTCCGGTTTCCTCCTACTGCTAAAGACCCCTACGCGGAAGCGAATTATAGAAATAAAATTAAAACATATGTTAGTCCCGAAATGACCTAGTTTGTGTCGATTAGACGTTAAACCCCATTTCTCTCTCTCTCTCTCTCTCTCTCTCTCTCTCTCTAACCAGGGTAATTATATAACTGTTAAATTAAACAATGGTTAACTCCTACCTCTTAAATGATTTATATAATTAGTAAATAATTATTATTATCTAATGATTGTTGTTTTGTGACATATATAGTATAACCAATATATACATTATACTTTTATAATCAATATGATACTGTGCATTAGTCGTGTTTATGTTGTTATGATTTGAATTTCTTCATGCAATATTTGTAAATCGCCAGTAGGAATAAATGTCACTTATATAGATACGTTATGCTGGCTGGATTTTGCACGGTAGGCTATAACCTTTGGGTCTGCGCTGAATCATACGGTCTGTCATTGAGTCAACTGGCTGGGTTTCGATTCCCCTGTTGAACGTGACAAGGAGTATGTCGCCTGTCTAAACTCGTGTGTTTTCTCCGGGATGTCGGTTTTCCGGCCCATCGGAACGACTATACATTGTCGCTTGCCAGTCCGTCTGTTCTGCACCACTGACAAGGATGAACTACTCCGTAAAATCCAGATGAATTACCTCGGCCCACGCAGGGATCTAACACCAGGGCCCTTATTCACGAAAACTTAAACTAAGATACAAACGAAATTTTAAGAAATACTGCAATTCGATTGGCTGACCAGTAAAATCAATTTGCATATATCCAATTTGCATATTGGTCAGCCAATCGAATTGCAGTATTTCTTAAAATTTCGATTGTATCTTAGTTTAAGTTTTCGTGAATAAGGGCCCAGACCACCAGGTTAGAAAGATGGCATAATTAAAATGTTATGGTAAAGCTCTTTAGTGAATGAAGGAGGTGTGGTCGAATGGTTAACGCGTGTGCGCTGTATCATAAAGTCTGTCATTGAGTCAAGTGACCTGGTTTCAGTTTTCTGCTATAACGTGATAAGGAG
Source organism: Patella vulgata (assembly GCF_932274485.2). Lineage (NCBI taxonomy): Eukaryota > Metazoa > Mollusca > Gastropoda > Patellidae > Patella > Patella vulgata. Next base: position 35,268,966 of record NC_065882.2, read on the forward strand.
TAGCGTCACCTGTCCAACCTCGTGGGTTTTCTCGGGTTCTTCAGTTTCCTCCTACTTATAAAGACCTCTACGCTAATGTGAATTATTGAAATAAAATTGAACCATGTTAGTTCTGAAATTTCTTAGTTTATTTTGAGTGGACGTTAAATATCTCTCTCGCTCTCTCTCTCTCTCTCTCTCTCTTTCTCTCTCTCCTCGTGAATATGTACGTTGATGATTAAATTAAGTCCGTGAAAAAAAACCAAGGTATCATTATTCACATGGTAACAATTCGATGACCATCTCATAATACCCGCCGCATTGTATCCTGTTACTATTGTTCAAAGATTTCATACACAAGAATACCGATTAGAGTCTCTACATAAGAAGTTTTCGTGCACGTTAAAGATTTACATCATTTCCGGTCAGCTCATAACTTGCATAATACTTATAAGTGTTAAATGTTAACAACTTACATGGGGAAACCCCAGTATTCAGAACTCTATCACTTCTTACAGTTTCTGAGATCTACGCAAAATCGAAAAAAGGGAAAAAAGAACAGTTTGGCGAATGGGCAAAAAGCATTCCAAATTGACCCAAAGCCTACAATAATCTGATCATCATCTGTTTTATATTTGACAGAAAAGGTTTGTTCTTGTTTATTACAGATTTAACGTCCAATACATTAGATATGATATTATGGACAGGATGATTTAATTCAATTATTTACACATGAAAATTGTAAAAAAAAACGTAAAATAAAAAAAGTCGTTCAATATTAAAAAGGCACCTTAAAACACACTTTAAAATTCGCTGTTGTGAGAAAGGAGGACGACTCATCTTCTCCCGTTGTCATAATAAAAACAAGTTAAAACAGGACGTCTAGCTGATTGAAGTTTGACGTCATCAGTGCGGATAAACAAAAAACCTGTCGGGGAAAAATCCGCTTGTTATGTGTGGAAAAGCGAAGTGCTCGCCGTAAAAACCATAAAGCTGGGCCCGTAGGTAATTTACATCTTTTAAAAATTGTTCGTCCAGTAACTTCCATATAGTTAAAAGTTTGTCCTTCAAAACAACTTCAACGTTTAAAAATTATAGGCACTCCATTAGGATATTCTAGTTCTATGACTAAACAGATTGTAGGCCTTTCCACCCTTACTGCTTGTTTCCCTTAACAATAACAGCTGCCGTTTTCAATTTTCGATCACTTTGTTCTCCTACTCCTGAAATTTGGAACTGTTGTACAATGGTTTTATGTATAACATTACCGATAGGCCTCTCTGTAGAAGAAGTTCCCAAAAAATTTTATGTTGACTTTTCGGGAAATAGGCCTCTAAAAATGCTCCAAATCGTAAAAATACGACGTTTTCGATTTTCGATCTCTTTTTTCGGCTACCCCTGACATTTCAAAAAATGATACAATGGTTTAACACAACACACTACCAATTAGACTCTCGATTGACAAAGTTTAAAAAAACCAAATAGGCTTATTTTTCGAGAAAATGGCGTCTAAATTTGCTCGAAATCGTAAAAAATCTTACTTTTCAAAGTCCTATAACTTTTTCAATTTTTGATAGAAACTTGTCGCTTTAGTACCATCTGATAGAAAATTCAATGGACTATTAAAAGATATAAAACTTTAACTAATCGGCAAAAACACAATGGATACATCTTATTTTCCGCACAGGCACCCATTTTTCAGAATTTTGTCAAAGTTTGGGTACTTTTCTTGACAACTTATGGTGATTAGGGGATTTTCATTTATAGTTTAAGCACTAGCTTCCTCCTATGACTTCATAGTATTGAAGTTTCAAATAAATCGTTGGAGCCGTTTTAGAGTTATTCAATTTTGACTAAAAATCGCAAAAAATCGACCCAAATCAAAATCAGAATTTCAAAACAAAACTTATATCGTTGGAATCGGATAGACGCCAGCTATCCAAAAATGTAATCAAAATTGTAAAATTCCAAGAAATAAAAATTTTAGAAAATTTTGAAAATTTACCAATTTTCACCAAAAAAATGAAAGCGACAAAGTTGAGAATTAACAGAATTAGGGCCGATTTACAATTTTTGTGCACGTTAAAGATTTGAGGCATTTCCGCTATGCGCACAAATTTCGTTTTACATTTAAGCACTAAACACCACCCAGTTTCCAGAGAGAAAACCAAACTTCAGACCTCTATCTATTATAGCTGCTGAGATCTAGCTTCCCCCAATAAAAAATATATAATAATAATAATAATACTAGAATTGCGCGCAATGCCGAAGGCTTTCACGGTCGCAAAGGCGTCACACGATCGCCAGATGCATGACAAAAGACTATCCCCACCACTCCCCCCACCCCTCAAAAAAACCCACACTCTAGCATAACTCAGATATCGACCCCTAAACATGCTCTAACTCGTAAAAATACGCTGTTTTCAATTTTCGATCTCATGAAAATTAGAAAAATTGTACAAGGGTTTCACACAATACACTACCCAGTAGAATCTCGATTGAGCAAGTTTGAAAAAAATCATTGGCGGCTTTTCCGAGAAAAGTAATGACAAAAGACTATCCCCACCACTCCCCCCACCCCCCAAAAAACCCCACACTCTAGCATAACTCAGATATCGACCCCTAAACATGCTCTAACTCGTAAAAATACGCTGTTTTCAATTTTCGATCCCATGAAAATTAGAAAAATTGTACAAGGGTTTCACACAATACACTACCCAGTAGAATCTCGATTGAGCAAGTTTGAAAAAAATCATTGGCGGCTTTTCCGAGATACATGGGTTTAAACTTGACCGAAATCGTAAATAACCTTACTTTTCAAAATCCCATAAATTTTTTAGTTGGCAATAAATTCTTGTTGCTATAGCACCATCTCGTAGATAATCCACGTGGCTATCATACGACCTCCAAAAACTCGAAAGAATATCAGCCAAATGGCCGCCAGTCACTATCAGCAGACGGCAGGTACTTGGTGACAAAGGGGACTCAGTCATATCGGGTTTCTACCACCACTAGGACCCCCCCCCCCCCCACTCGGCCACACAAGTCTATTTATATTAATTATTTCGTTTATACGAATTAATTATTTCGTTTAAACGAATTAATTATTTCGTTTAAACGAATTAGTTATTTCGTTTAAACGAATTAATTAATAATTAACGAAATAATTAATTCGTTTAAACGAAATAATTAATATAAATAGACTTGTATACACCAATTCCAACTAGTTGTATAGGCACAATGGCTGGACGTAGACTACATTACATGTAATAAAAGCCAACCTTTTGACACCTACCCACCCCATGTAAGGCATGCATGTATGTCGCCACTGGAATGACCCCCTAACCCCCTCCCCCTCCCGTTACATAACAGTAGAGTACCCACCTTTGACACCAAGTACCTGCCGTCTGCTGATAGTGACTGGCGGCCATTTGGCTGATATTCTTTCGAGTTTTTGGAGGTCCATGTAAACTGCTAAACGATGACAAAACGTTGCAATTTTTGACACCTACCACCCACCGCCTGTGTCGTTATGAATTGCATTGAAACGTTGTGGTATGCTCTAGTTATGACGCTTGTCCCTCATGATGGGGGCTCGGTGTGGACGAGTGGAATGAGGGTCCGGTGTGGCCGAGTAGTGGTGTGACAGAGTGTTTAGGATGCTAGTATGGCCAAGTGGTCGAGATGTTTTACAGGGGTGGGTGGGTGTCAAAAATGGCAAAAATAGCGTTACGTAATTGTTGAATGGGTCTACGGTCAGCTATTGTGACTATACAACTAGTTGGAATTGGTACATACACACGTCTATTTATATGAATTATTTCGTTTAAACGAATTAATTATTTCGTTTAAACGAATTAATTATTTCGTTTAAACGAATTAATTATTTCGTTTAAACAAATACATGATATTATTTCGTTTAAACGAATTAATTATTTCGTTTAAACGAAATAATTAATTCGTTTAAACGAAATAATAATTATTTGTCGTTTTGTCGTGAATAACATATTTTATTTCATCTCTAAGCAAGAAAATTATGATTTGAATTTCTTCATGCAATATTTGTAAATCGCCAGTAGGAATAAATGTCTCTTATATAATTACGTTATGCTGGCAGTAAATTACACGGTAGTTTAGCCTTTGAAACTGATTGTAAATCGCCAGTAGGAATAAATGTTTCTTATATAGATACATTATGCTGGCTGGAATTTGCACGGTAGACTTCAGCCTTTGGGACTGCGCTGTATTATACGGTCTGTCATTGAGTCAACTGGCTAGGTTTCGATTCCCCGGTTGAACGTGACAAGCCTGTCCAACCTCGTGGGTTATCTCCGGTTTCCTCAAACAGCTAAAGACCCCTACGCACAAGCGATTTATTGAAATAAAAGAAAATAAACCAGATGTTAGTCCCGAAATGATCTCTAAACATGCTCGTACAGCGGTACTAGTCTTCTTTTATATAGAATTCCAACCGCTAAGGGATCTTTTACGGTCACACCAATGTGTACACGAGACTTCGGAATCGCGTTCATGTCAGCTACTCAAATATGTAACTGGTTTAAAAATTGATTGAATATTCAATGAAATATCGCCAATTTTCTGGTTTCGTGGACGTTAAAGATTTGACGTCACTAATTAAAATTTAATATTAATTGCTCAACGAAGGTCATGCCTTTTATCACAGGTGCAATATTCGATGCCACTGGTCGATACTACTGCAAACGATTAATAAATTGGACTTTCTTATAAACAGCGCGAGCCGTCGATTTCTGTCCAGATGATTACCGGTATAAGATAATTTTGACACAGAAGCAACAATATTAATTCAAAGGCTAATTATTACACACAGCAATCAACTATTTCTGTTACAGGGTCACTAAACACATATTTTGGATAGAAGAAAACACTCATAGTTGAAATAATTTTAGTTCAAATATCATCACTGATAAAAGCTCTCTTGAATTTTGGAAAAAAGAAAACACTCATAGTTGAAATAATTTCAGTTCAAATATCATCACTTATAAAAGCACTCTTGAATAGACTCTATACGTTGACAAAACGTACAGGTTGTATCCCCCGCTTATGTTTCGCTTAACAATGAAAGGTTCCGTGTTCAATTTTCGATCCCTTTGTTCTGCTACTCCTGAAATTTGGGACTATTGTAAAATCGTTTTATGTATAACCCTACCGAAAGGCCTCTCTGTAGAAGAAGTTCCAAAAAAAGAATTATGTTGACTTTTCGAGAAATAGGCCTCTAAAAATGCTCCAAATCGTAAATATACGACGTTTTCGATTTTCGATCTCTTTTTTCGGCTACCCCTGACATTTCAAAAAATGATACAGTGGTTTCACAAAACAGAGTACCCATTAGCCTCTCGATTGAGAAAGTTTTTAAAAAATCGTTGGAAGACTTTCCGAGAAACATGCGTACAAAGTTGCTCGAAATCGTAAAAAACGTTACTTTTCAAAATCACATAACTTTTTAAATTTTTCATAGAAACATGCCGCTTTAGTACCATCCGATAGACATTTCAATTGGCTATTAAACGATATAAAACTTTAACTAATCGACAAAAACACAATTGATACATCGCATTTTCCGCACAGGCACCCATTTTTAACAATTTTGTCAAAGTTTTGATACCTTTCTTGACTACTTCCGGTGATTAGGGGATTTTCATTTATAGTTCATGGACTGGTCTGGTCCTTCGACTTCATATTCCTGAAGTTTCAGAAAAATCGTTGGAGCCGTTTTAAAAAAATAAGAACTCTACGATTTGACCAAAATGCGAAAAAAGTGAAAAATCAAAGTCAACATTTCAGAACAAAACTTATATTGTTGGAATCGGATTGATGTCAGCTATCTAAAAATATAACTGAACTTTCAAAATTCCCAAAAATAAAAAATTTAGAAAATCTTGAAAATTTTCCATTTTTCACCAAAAAAATTAGAGCGACAAAGTTTCTAATTTCCACAGTTGTGAACTGCTTTCTGTTCAGAAAGATTTGACGTTAAAGATTTGACGTCACTAACATGTAAAAGATTACTATTAATTACAGACCAGGATCAAACAACTGAAGCAGTCAAGAGCCAGGATGTTCGCGACTACTTTGTTTTTTTGTATTTACTGATACTATCATATTTCATTATTTGTTAGCGTAGGACATTGTCATTTATATATATACTAGCAGGATACCTGGCTTCGCTCGGGGGTCATAACTCCGAAACCGGAATTGGTAGACTAACGCCACCTGGCCTATGTTACTCCCCAGTCCGAGCTACCCCTATACCCCAAATTTCAGACTCGGGGCAGACCTAGTGTAGCCGCCAACCCCGAACAGACCGGCTTCGCTCGGGGGTCATAACTCCGAAACCGGAAGTGGTAGACTAACGCCACCTGGCCTATGTTACTCCCCGGTCCGAGCTACCCCTATACCCCAAATTTCAGACTCAGGGCATAAATAGTGTAGCCGCCAACCCCGAACAGAAAGACTTCGCTCGGGGGTCATAACTTCGAAACTGGAAGTGATAGACTAACGCCACCTGGCCTATGTTACTCCCCGGTCCGAGCTACCCTATATCCCAAATTTCAGACTCGGGGCAGACCTAGTGTAGCCGCCAACCCCGAACAGACAGACAGACAGATACCCGGCTTCGCTCGGGGGTCATAACTCCTAAACCGGAAGTGGTAGACTAACGCCACCTTGCCTATGTTATTCCCCGGTCAGAGCTACCCCTATACATCAAATTCCAGACTCGGGCCAGACCTAATGTAGCCGCCAACCCCGAACAGACCGGCTTCGCTCGGGGGTCATAACTCCGAAACCGGAAGTTGTAGACTAACGCCACCTGGCCTATGTTAATCCCCGGTCAGAGCTACCCCTATACATCAAATTCCAGACTCGGGCCAGACCTAATGTAGCCGCCAACCCCGAACAGACCGGCTTCGCTCGGGGGTCATAACTCCGAAACCGGAAGTTGTAGACTAACGCCACCTGGCCTATGTTAATCCCCGGTCCGAGCTACCCCTATACATCAAATTCCAGACTCGGGGCAGACCTAGTGTAGCCGCCAACCCCGAACAGACAGACAGACAGACACACAAACGACAGTCACAAATATATATATAGATAGATTAAACATGTATTATATGTCTTATTATAAAAGTCTATAGCGTTATGTTCTTTCGTAATCATTTGTTTAGGGGGGTTGGATGTCTGAATGGTTAGCACGTGCGTGCTGTAGCATAAATTCTGTCATTGAGTCTACTGGTGTGGTTTCGAATCCCTAGTTGTACGTGGCAAGGAGTAGGGTCGCCTGTCCAACCTCGTGGGTTTTCTCCGGGTCCTCCGGTTTCCTCCCACTGCTAAAGACCCCTACGCGCAAGTGAATTATTGAAATAAAATTGAACCATGTGTTAGTCCCGAAATGACCTAGTTTGTGTCGAGTGGAGGTTAACCCATCTCTCTCTCTCTCTCTTTAAGTACCTTAATTGTTCGTACCTTTCTAACCATGGTAATTATATAACTGTTAAATCAAACAATGGATAACTCCTACCTCTTAAATGATTTATATAATTAGTAAATAATCATTATTATCTAATGATTGTTGTTTTGTTACATATATAGTATAACCAATATATACATTGTACTTTTATAATCAATATGATACTGTGCATTAGTCGTGTTTATGTTCTTATGATTTGAATTTCTTCATGCAATATTTGTAAATCGCCAGTAGGAATAAATGTCTCTTATATAGATACGTTATGCTGGCTGTAAATTACACGGTAGGTTAGCCTTTGGGACTGATTGCAAATCGCCAGTAGGAATAAATATTTCTTATATAGATACATTATGCTGGCTGGAATATGCACGGTAGGCTATAGCCTTTGGGACTGCGCTGTATCATATAGTCATTGAGTCAACTGGCTGGGTTTCGATTCCTCGGTTGAACGTGACAAGGAGTATGTCGCCTGTCCAACCTCGTGGGTTTTTCTCCTGGTCCTCCGGTTTCCTCCAACTGCTAAAGACCCCTAGGCGCAAGCGATTTATTGAAATAAAAAAATTAAACCATATGTTAGTCCAGAAATGACCTAGTTTGTGTCGAGTGGACGTTAAACCCCATCTCTCTCTCTCTCTTTTCATTCAAATATATATCAATTAGGCTTTCTATAGAAGGAGTTCCCCCCAAAATATTAGATTGCCTTTTTGAGAAAAAGGACCTCTAAACATGCTCGTACAGCGGCGCTAGTCTTCTTTTATACAGAATTCCAATCGCAAAGGGATCTTTTACGGTCACACCAATGTGTACACGGGACTTCGGAATCACGTTCATGTCAGCTACTCAAATATGTAACTGGTTCAAAAATTAATTGAATATTCAATGAAATGTCGCCAATTTTCTGGTTTCGTGCACCTTAAAGATTTGACGTCACTAATGAAAACTTAACGTTAATTACAGATAGAGTCCATGCTCAAACAACGTCATGCCTTTTATCACAGGTGCAATATTCGATACCACTGTACGATACTACTGCAAACGGATAATAAATTGGCCTGTCTTTTAAACAGCGCGAGCCGTCGATTTCTGTCCAGGTGATTACCGGTATAAGATAATTTTGACACAGAAGCAACAATATTAATTCAAAGGCTAATTATTACACACAGCAATCAACTATTTCTGTTACAGGGTCACTAAACCAATATTTTGGAAAGAAGAAAACACTCATAGTTGAAATAATTTCAGTTCAAATATCATCACTGATAAAAGCACTCTTGAATTGGCTCTATACGTTGACAAAACGTACAGATTGTATTCCCCCACTTATGTTTCGCTTAACAATGAAAGGTGCCGTGTTCAATTTTCGATCCCTTTGTTCTGCTACTCCTGAAATTTGGGACTATTGTACAATCGTTTTATGTATAGCACTACCGATAGGCCTCTCTGTGGAAGAAGTTCCAAAAAAGAATTATGTTGACTTTTCGAGAAATAGACCTCTAAAAATGCTCCAAATCGTAAAAATACGACGTTTTCGATTTTCGATCTCTTTTTTCGGCTACCCCTGAAATTTCAAAAAATGATACAGTGGTTTCACAAAACAGAGTACCCATTAGCCTCTCGATTGAGAAAGTTTTTAAAAAATCGTTGGGAGACTTTCCGAGAAACATGCGTACAAAGTTGTTGCTCGAAATCATAAAAAACGTTACTTTTCAAAGTCACATAACTTTTTAAATTTTTGATAGAAACATGCCACTTTAGTACCATCCGATAGACAATTCAATTGGCTATTAAACGATATAAAACTTTAACTAATCGACAAGAACACAATTGATATATCGCATTTTCCGCACAGACACCCATTTTTCACAATTTTGTCAAAGTTTGGATACCTTTCTTGACTACTTCCGGTGATTAGAGGATTTTCATTTATAGTTCATGGACTGGTTTGGTCCTTCGACTTCATATATCTGAAGTTTCAGAAAAATCGTTGGAGCCGTTTTAAAAAAATAAGAACTCTACGATTTGACCAAAATGCGAAAAAAAGTGAAAAATCAAAGTTAACATTTCAGAACAAAACTTATATTGTTGGAATCGGATTGATGTCAGCTATCCAAAAATATAACTGAAATTTCAAAATTCCAAAAAATAAATTTTGAAAATTTTCCATTATTTACCGAAAAAATGAGAGCGACAAAGTTTCAAAATTCCACAGTTTTGAACTGCTATTTGCTCAGAAATGTCTCCAGCTATCCAAAAATATAACAAGCCAACAGTGAGGCTGATGTCCCCCGCCGAAATTGCAAAATAAATAGATGACACATATTAATTAAACGCACATTTATTTTTTTCACTAAGTTTCATCACTCTCTATCAGATAGAATCAAGATTATCTTGTCCCAAACCATCGACAAATGAAATCGATTAGCTCTGCTTAGCTTCAGCTCGAAATGTTAATTATTGAACTCAGTCAAGACATTCACCTAATGAACATCTACATATACATCAAGTTTAAACATTCACCTAATAGACACCTATGCCAAGTTTGAACATTCTACCTCAATTAGAAGGAGAGTTATTGTGTTCCAAAGTTTCTACCAATCAAATTGCTTATCACTCTGCTTACCCTCAGCAAAAAATGTTCATTATCGAACTGAGTTAAGGTATTCATATAATAAATCTATACACCAAGTTTCATCAATCTCACTTAATTAGAACTAAAGTTATCGTGTCCCAAAGCATCAACCAATCAAATTGCTTATCTCTGCTTACCCTAAGCGGAAAATGCTCATCTTCGAACTCCATCAAGGCATTGACCTAATCAACACATACACCAAGTTTGAACATTCTAGCTCAATTAGGAAGAGAGTTATCGTGCCCCAAAGTATCAACCAATCAAATTGCTTATCTCTGCTTACCCTAAGCGGAAAATGCTCATCTTCGAACTCCATCAAGGCATTGACCTAATAAACACATACACCAAGTTTGAACATTCTAGCTCAATTAAAAGTTATCGTGTCCCAAAGCATCAACCAATCAAATTGCTTATCTCTGCTTACCCTAAGCGGAAAATGCTCATCTTCGAACTCCATCAAGGCATTGACCTAATCAACACATACACCAAGTTTGAACATTCTAGCCCAATTAGGAAGAGAGTTATCGTGTCCCAAAGCATCAACCAATCAAATTGCTTATCTCTGCTTACCCTAAGCGGAAAATGCTCATCTTCGAACTCCATCAAGGCATTGACCTAATAAACACATACACCAAGTTTGAACATTCTAGCTCAATTAGGAAGAGAGTTATTGTGTCCCAAAAAGTGTGACGGACAGACAGACGGACGGACAGACAGACAGACGGACGAACCCATTTTAATAGTCCCCTGCTTTCTTCGAAAGGCGGGGGACAAATATCTAAAGAATCCATTGAGAATTAAGAGAATAATGGCCGATTTTCAATTTTCGTGCACGTTAAAGATTTGACACATTTCCGCTATGCGCACAAATTTCGAAATAGCTTTAAGCATTAGATGCACACCATTTTTCAAATAGAAAATCAAACTTCAAACCTCTATCTCTTATAGTTGCTGAGATCTAGCTTCCCCCAATTAAAAAAAATAAAAATCTTAGTAATAACAATAGTCTTTCACCGCAGGTGAAAGCCTAATAACTAGAATTGAGCGCAATGCTGAAGGCTTTCACGGTCGCAAAGGCGTCACACAATCGCCAGATATATGACAAAAGACTATCCCCACCACTCCCCCCCCCACTCCCCCCAAAAAAACACACTCTAGCATAACTCAGATATTCACCCCTAAACATGCCCCAACTCGTAAAAATACGCTGTTTTCAATTTTCGATCTCTTTTTTGGGCTACCCATGACAATTAGAAAAATTGTACAAGGGTTTCACACAATACACTACCCAGTAGAATCTCGATTGACCAAGTTTGAAAGAAATCATTGGCGGCTTTTCCGAGAAAAGTAATTATATAACAGTTAAATTAAACAACGGATAACTCCTACCTCTTAAAATGATTTATATAATTAGTAAATAATTATTATTATCTAATGATTGTTGTTTGTTTTGTGACATATATAGTGTAACCAATATATACATTGTACTTTTATAATCAATATGATACTGTGCATTAGTCGTGTTTCTGTTCTTATGAATTGAATTTCTTCATGCAATATTTGTAAATCGCCAGTAGGAATAAATGTCTCTTATATAGATACATTATGCTGGCTGGAAATTACACGGTAGGCTAGCCTTGGGGACTGTTTGTAAATCGCCAGTAGGAATAAATGTTTCTTATATAGATTCATTATGCTGGCTGGAATTTGCACGGTAGGCTAGCCTTTGGGACTGCGCTGTACCATACGGTCTGTCATTGAGACAACTGGCTGGGTTTCGATTCCCCGGTTGAACGTGACAATTAGTAGGGTCGCCTGTCCAACCTCGTGGTTTTTCTCCGGGTCCTCCGGTTTCCTCCCACTGCTTATGACCCATACGCGCAAGCGAATTATTGAAATAAAAAATAATGAACCGTATGTTAGTCCCGAAATGACCTCTAAACATGCTCGTACAGCGGCGCTAGTCTTCTTTTATATAGAAGTCCAACCGTCAAGGGATCTTTTACGGTCACACCAATGTGTACACGGGACTTCGGAATCGCGTTCATGTCAGCTACTCAAGTATGTAACTGGTTCAAAAATTGATTGAATATTCAATGAAATATCGCCAATTTTCTGGTTTCTTGCACGTTAAAGATTTGACGTCACTAATAAAATTTTAATATTAATTACAGATAGAGTCCATGCTCAAACAGCGTCACGCCTTTTATCACAGGTACAATATTCGATACTACTGTACGATACTACTGCAACTGCTTAACAAATTGGACTTTCTTATAACCAGCGCGAGCCGTCGATTTCTATCCAGATGATTACCGGTATAATGTTTAAATAATAAAGTAATAGAGCATTTTGCAAAATTTCACGATTTTTCGACTTTTTTCGATTTTCAGTCCCTTTTTTATCGTATTCCAGACATTTCAAAGTCTTATTGGATGGCATAATTCACAAGACTATCGAATGGACTCTCGATAGAGAAAGTTAAAAAAAAAGTTGCGGTTAAGATTTCGAGATACAGGCGTCCGTATAAATTGGGCATCATTCGACAGTCCATTCCTCGGGCCACTCAACGAAAGTTTAATTCGTTTAATCCATTGATACTGGACGGAGAAATCAAGTTTTTCCCCAAAACACCCATTTTTTGCATTTTTTTCGAAATATCTATCATTATTTCGACTACTTCCGGTTTCCGGATCGTTTTTGAAATTGCTTTATGCAGCGGTCTGACTATATAGCTTTATGTTCCAGGACTTTCAGAACTATCGATTTATCCTTTCCCAAAAATATAAGGGTTGAGAAATAGGCACAAAATAGGTCTTCAGGTATCTAAAAAGGTAGGTCATATTTGAAAATTTTGAAAAATAACAAAAATTGTGTTTTAAACAAAAATTTTCATTTTTCGAACGCTAGAAGTCAGCGACGAAGTTTCGAAATTTCGAAATTTTCAATTGCTATCGTCCGAGAAAAGACTCTGGGTTTCTGAAAATGTTATTTGTATGAAAATAGGTACAGAATTGACGAAGCTACGGCCGCTTTTTAATTTTTATGCACCGCACGAAATTCGTCCACTTCCGGTCTGCGCAGAAGTTTCAAAAATAGTTTATCAAGTAGCCACCACGTGGTTTCCAAATAGAAAATTAGGTCCCAGATCGATATCTGTTTCCGATCATGGAGAAATAGGCTGCAGCGGAAAAAAATAATAATAACTAGACCTGCAAGCAGCACTGAACCGGCTTTCAGGAATCAGACAGGAAGTGTGTCATACAATAGCCCGTTTATCGAGCTACCAAACGATACTTTAGATGTTTTGATCCGGTCACACCCGACGGTGAAATCCCGATTGTTGCAAGAGCACCGATTTTTGTTACTGTCTTTTTTTTTTTAAATATCGAATATTTATTTGACTACTTTCTGTTTACGGATCATTATCGGGATAGATTTAACAAGTGGTATGGGAACTTAATTTCCTGTACCAGAAGTTTCAGAAAGATCCATTGGACAGTTTTACCTCCCTTATACCATTAGAAGCAGATTTACAGATATAACGATTTTCAACTTCTTTTCAAAGATTGTGGCCCTTTTGGACCATTTATACTATATTGAAGCTTTTAAATTTGCATTCACAACATAGACCACCGTTCGGACTCTAAGTAACGGAAGTTGAAGAAAGGAAATAAGAAAAGTTTTCGAAATAAAAGCGTCTGAATAGGCTCCAAAAAGGAAAATAATAGATTTTCAGCGTTCCATTATATATTGCCTAACCCGCGAAATTTTACCATTTAGATCTCATAAGATTGTCCATTGTTCGAACTATCCAATGACACTTTAGTTGTTTGATTCGGTGAAAACTGGCGTGGTAATCACTTTTTTCGCAAGATCTCCACTTTTGTTAATTTTTACGTTTTTTTTTCTCAAAATATCCGAATTTTTTTCCACTACTTCCGTTTTTTTAGATCATTGTCGGGATAGCTTTAAGAAGTTGTTTGGTTACCTTACCTTCTGTACAAGAAGTTTCAGAATAATCCATTCAGCTGTTTTCCAAAGAAAGAAAATTAGAAGATCATTTTCAGTAATCTAAGGATTTTTCAACTTTTTTCCAAGATTGAGGCTCTTTTTGGACAACTTATGTTATTTCAATGCTTTTATTGTTGGACTCAACCCATAACCCACCCATAGGACTCTGCGTTAAAAAAGTTTCAGAAAAATCGAATTTGTCGTTTTCGAGAAAAAGACGTCTAAAAAGGCTCCAAAAACGGAAAATACTAGATTTTCGGCGTACCACAATTTATTTTCTAACCATCGAAATCGTACCATTGAGATGCCATATAATAGTCCATTAATGGGGCTATCCAAAGACACTTTACTTCTTTTGATCCGGTAATATCTGACCGAGAAATACAGCTTTTCGCAAGAGCGACAATTTTTTAACCTTTTTTTTTCATATTTTGAATACTTCCGGTATGGAGATTATTGTCGGAATAGTTTTAATAACCAATTTGGGCAATTAAATAGCGGCAGGGCTCTGTAATGATATATTACATTATCTGATCAGATAAAATGACCCTGAGAAATCCTATGTTCAAAGGTGCCAAAAATGCAAAAATGTCAAAATATCGAAAATTAAATTTCAATAACTCAATACATATTATACATCGTTAGAATCGTAATTAGTTCAGCTATCCGAATCTGTAATCTTTTTGTAAAAATTTGTTTAAATAATAAAGTAATAGAGCATTTTGCAAAATTTCACGATTTTTCGACTTTTTTCGATTTTCAGTCCCTTTTTTATCGTATTCCAGACATTTCAAAGTCTTATTGGATGGCATAATTCACAAGACTATCGAATGGACTCTCGATAGAGAAAGTTAAAAAAAAAGTTGCGGTTAAGATTTTGAGATACAGGCGCCCAAAAACGCCCCAAATCAGAAAATACTGGCATAATTCACAAGACTATCGAATGGACTCTCGATAGAGAAAGTTAAAAAAAAAGTTGCGGTTAAGATTTTGAGATACAGGCGCCCAAAAACGCCCCAAATCAGAAAATACTTGATTTTCAGCTTGTCATATTTTGCTGCTTGATCATAGTATCCGTATAAATGGGGCATCATACGACAGTCCATTCCTCGGGCCACTCAACGAAAGCTTAATTTGTTTAATCCATTGAAACTGGACGGAGAAATCAAGTTTTCCCCCAAAACACCCATTTTTTGCATTTTTTTCGAAATATCTATCATTATTTCGACTACTTCCGGTTTCCGGATCGTTTTTTAAATTGCTTTATGCAGCGGTCTGACTATATAGCTTTATGTTCCAGGACTTTCAGAACTGTCGATTTATCCTTTCCCAAAAATATAAGTGTTGGGAAATGGGCAGAATATTCGAAAAAAAATCGAAAAATAAAGGGCGATAACTCGGAATGAAACTTATATTTCTAGAATCGGATGGTCTTCAGGTATCCAAAAATGTAGGTCAAATTTGAAAATTTTGAAAAATAACAAAAATTGTCTGTTAAACAAAAATTTTCATTTTTCGAACGCTAGAAGTCAGCGACGAAGTTTCGAAGTTTCGAAATTTCGAAATTGTCAACTGCTATCGTCCGAGAAAAGACTCGGGGTTTCTGAAAATGTCATTTGTATGAAAATAGGTACAGAATTGACGAAGCTACGGCCGTTTTTTGATTTTATGGCACCGCACGAAATTCGGCCACTTCCGGTCTGCGCAGAAGTTTCAAAAATAGTTTATCAAGTAGCCACCACATGGTTTCCTGATAGAGAATTTGGTTCCAGATCGATATCTGTTTTCGATCATGGAGAAATAGGCTCCCGCGGAAAAAAATAATAATAACTAGACCTGCAAGCAGCACTGAACTGGCTTTCAGGAATCAGACAGAAAGTGTGTCATACAATAGCCCATTCATCGAGCTACCAAACGATACTTTAGATGTTTTGATCCGGTCACACCCGACGGTGAAATCACGATTTTTGCAAGAGCACCGATTTTTACTGGGTTTTTTTACTTTTTTTTTAATATCGAATATTTTTATGATTACGGTTTCACCGGTGCCACGTTACCCTAAACATATGTCACTTCCGGTACCAATGAAACCATTAAACAGGTTTCCACACAAGCATTGCACACATCAAATAAAATGGACGCCGAATCAACCAAATCCATCAATATCAATTCATTTTATACATTTGTTACATGCAAGTGTACAGTACTTCCGGTGATAATGAAAATGTTCAATTAGTTTTATGAAATCAGAAATGGCATAAGGCATCACATGGTGAAAATTTTTATGTAAATCGAATAATAATTGCCATTTTTATAGACCAAAAACCTAGAAAAATGACTTGTAGAAAACCGTCTATTTCTCTGCAACCGTACAATTTAGAAATCATTTTCTGGTATCGGTATGATCATATGGGTTCAATCTATTTGTTAATTGGAATCAAATATCATAATTTTAAAAACCTTACAAATCAGACTCATTTGAATAAAATATCTGTTTTAAAGGCTAAAAATACAGTTTTTGCCGAAATGACGTTACTTCCGGCGATAATGAAAATCTTAAATTACTTGTATGAAATTGTAAATGGCATTAGGTATCACACAGTGAAAATTTTATGAAAATCGAATAATATTGACACTTTTATGGACCAAAAACCTTGAAAAGTGACCTGTTGAAAATCGCCTATTTCTCCGCAACTGAACAAGTTAGAAACAATTTTGTGAAATCTATATGACTTTATGAATTTTATTAATATGTGAATATAAACCAAAAGTTAAAATTATTAATACATATTAAAGAATTCTTGGTTGAAAAAAATATTGATTTTAAAAGTTAAAAATGCATTTTTTGACAAAATGGCGTCACTTCCGGTGTCAATTTTAAATTTTAACCAATTTGATACGACGCATACTTGCTTTTTGAATCAAATGGTGTCATTTTTGTGAAAATCTAATATTAATTGACTATTTTACAGGCAAAATAACGAAAACAGTGACTTATGCAAAATTGCCCATTTCTAGGTAACTGCTTATATTACAAACTAATTTTAACATACATTTTCTTCGTATGGTTTATAGCTACAATTTTATAAAAGTTACGTAGAAATATTTTAAAATCTGAAAAGCCTGAATGGGTTGTAAATAGGTCAATTTTACACCTTTTTTCACCTCTTAATCGAATTTGCTCGAAAATGAAATCGAAATTAAAAAAATCGATCCCAACATTTTGTGCGTCTTTAAAGGGCACACTCTTTTAGTTATATCAATTTTTTAAAAAAATAATATTTGCTTTCGAAAAATGGTACCTAACTGTCAAAATTGTAGTTTTTGGTAAAAATAAACCACTTCCGCTGCCGACAGATATCTCTATCGGTAACAAGAAAAATGACAATTGAGACAACGGAGTATATGAACTTTGTTTTCTACAAATCGAGCAATAAATAATTAATCTAGGACTGAAAAACTGAATTAGCCAATGGCGGCCAAGGAAAATTACTGAGACAAAAAAATATCACATTTTTGCCCAAGTCAGATGACTCGTTAATTTTGTGTAAAACACGACTAAAAAATATTCATCAATAAAACAGTTTTTTGTAAAAACTTGAATTTTCAAATTTCGAACGACAAAAGCCATAGATAAATGTTCGAAATTAAAAACTGTGAGATAGCCATTGTCTCGGAAAAGATTCAGGGTTTCCAAAAATGTGAATTGTTTTAAAATAGGTAAAGAATAGGCGAAACCACGGCCGATTTAGCCAAAGTCAACTAAGAGTTGCACCCCTTCCCACAATAAATCCCATAATTCTTGCATTGATATAAGCAAACCTGAATCGTGACGACGAATTAGGATTAATTTTAAAAGCATAGATATGGCCCATGAAGAGAGAACTTTTACAAAAAAATTTGAGTGTTAGATATTGAACTGGCATGCAATCAAATGGAATTTTTGAAATGACATTCTTAAATTAATTTCGTGGGCGTAAACATCTGGTTTTAAGAGGAGTTACCTCCCTTGGATAATGTAAAAGACCGGATTATCTAGTGGGAGAAAACCCATGCGTAACCGGGAGTTTGGTTTTTAATGTGGTTGATTATCCAGTCTCTTTAGCCAAAGTCAACTAAGAGTTGCGCCCCTTCCCACAAAAAATCCCATAATTCTTGCAAAGATATAAACAAACATGAATCCTGAAGACGAATTAGGATTAATTTTAAAAGTATAGATATGGCCCATGAAGAGAGAACTTTTACAAAAAAAATTTAGTGTTAAATATTGAACTGGCATGCAATCAAACGGATTTTTTGAAATGACATTCTTATATTAATTTCGTGGGCGTAAACATCTGGTTTTAAGAGGAGTTACCTCCCTTGGATAATGTAAAAGACCGGATTATCTAGCCAATTTTTCTCAAATATTGACAACGGATCCAGACTAATATTCGTATAATATTTTTCTGGATGATAGAGCCACCGTGCTTAGAGATAGTTACCTCCCTAATACCCTTATAGTACAGATACAAATATAACGATTTTTCGACTTTTTTTTTCAAAGATTGGAACATTTATACTATACTTATGTCCAAAAGAAAGTATACACACTAAAAATATGTCTAAGTTTTGTTTAAATTAAAAACAATTGATAAAACATTACCGAGCTTGTCTCTTGCATCCAAACTCAACATATCTAAGCAACAAAAGGTGAAACAAATTGAAATTGTACCCAAATACCGCATAGAATGGAAAAACGACTTTGGTTGATGCAGTATGAAATGCACAGCGTATACTTTCTTTTGGACATGAGTATATATTGAGGCTAGACCACCCTAGGACTCCAAGTAACAGAAGTTTATGAAATGAATTAAGAGTAGTTTGCGAAATAAAAGCGTCTGAATAGGCTCCAAAAAGGAAAATACAAGATTTTCAGCGTCCCATAATGTATTACCTAACCAGCAAATTTTTAACATTTAGATGACATAAAATCGTCCATTGATCAGGATATACAATGATACTTTAGTTGTTTTGATTCGGTGAAATCTGGCATAGTAATCACTTTTTCACAAGATCACCACTTATTTTACTTTTTACGGTTTTTTTTCAAAAATATCGGATATTTTTTCGACTACTTCCGGTTTTTGGATCATTGTCGAGATAGTTTTAACAATTTGTTTAGATTAGATACTTAACTTTCTGTCACAGAAGTGTCAGAAACATCTATTCAGTAGTTTTTTGTAAAAAAGATAAATAAAAGAACATTTTCAATAATTTAACGATTTTTCAACTTTTTTCAAAGATTGAGGCCATTTTTGGACCCCTTATATTATTTCAAACCTTTTCCTTTTGGATTGACGCCACAGAAAAATCGGAGTTGTTTTCGAGAAAAAGACGTCTAAAAAGGCTCCAAAAACGGAAAATACAAGATTTTCGGCGTACCACAATTTATTTTCTAACCATCGAAATCGTACCATTGAGATACCATATAATAGTCCATTAATGGGGCTATCTAAAGACACTTTACTTCTTTTGGTCCAGTAATATCTGACCGAGAAATCCAGCTTTTCGCAAGAGCGACAATTTTTTAACCTTTTTTTTTTCATTTTTTGAATACTTCCGGTATGGAGATTATTGTCGGAATAGTTTTAATAACCAGTTTGGGCAATTAAATAGCGACAGGGCTCTGTAATGATATATTACATTATCTGATCAGATAAAATGACCCTGAGAAATCCTATGTTCAAAGGTGCCAAAAATGCAAAAATGTCAAAATATCGAAAATTAAATTTCAATAACTCAATACATATTATACATCGTTAGAATCGTAATTAGGTCAGCTATCCGAATCTGTAATCTTTTTGTAAAAATTTATTTAAATAGCGACAGGGCTCTGTAATGATATATTACATTATCTGATCAGATAAAATGACCCTGAGAAATCCTATGTTCAAAGGTGCCAAAAATGCAAAAATGTCAAAATATCGAAAATTAAATTTCAATAACTCAATACATATTATACATCGTTAGAATCGTAATTAGGTCAGCTATCCGAATCTGTAATCTTTTTGTAAAAATTTATTTAAATAATAAAGTAATAGAGCATTTTGCAAAATTTCACGATTTTTCGACTTTTTTCGATTTTCAGTCCCTTTTTTATCGTATTCCAGACATTTCAAAGTCTTATTGGATGGCATAATTCACAAGACTATTGAATGGACTCTCGATAGAGAAAGTTAAAAAAAAAAGTTGCGGTTAAGATTTCGAGATACAGGCGTCCAAAAACCCTCCAAATCAGAAAATACTTGATTTTCAGCTTGTCATATTTTGCTGCTTGGTCATAGTATCCGTATAAATTGGGCATCATACGACAGTCCATTCCACGGGCCACTTAACGAAAGCTTAATTCGTTTAATCCATTGATATTGGACGGAGAAATCGATTTTTTCCCCAAAACACCCATTTTTTGCTTTTTTTTCGAAATATCTATCATTATTTCGACTACTTCCGGTTTCCGGATTGTTTTTGAAATTGCTTTATGCAGCGGTCTGACTATATAGCTTTATGTTCCAGGACTATCAGAACTATCGATTTATCCTTTCCCAAAAATATAAGGGTTGGGAAATGGGAAGAAAATTCGAAAAAAATCGAAAAATAAAGGGCGATAAATCGGAATGAAACTTATATTTCTGGTATCGGATGGTCTTCGGGTATCCAAAAATGTAGGTCAAATTTGAAAATTTTGAAAAATAACAAAAATTGTCTTTTAAAAAAAAAATTTCATTTTTCGAACGCTAGAAGTCAGCGACGAAGTTTCGAAATTTCAAAATTTTCAACTGCTATCGTCCGAGAAAAGACTCAGGGTTTCTGAAAATAGGTACAGAATTGACGAAGCTACGGCCGTTTTTTAATTTTTATGCACCGCACGAAATTCGGTCACTTCCGGTCGAGGCACACGTTTCAAAAATAGTTTATCAAGTAGCCACCACATGGTTTCCGATAGGAAATTAGGTCCCATATCGGTATCTGTTACAGGCACTGAGAAATAGCCTATGGCGAAAAAGAAAAAAATAATAAAAAACTAGACCTGCAAGCAGCACTGAACCGGCTTTCAGAAATCAGACAGGAAGTGTGTCATACAATAGCCCATTCATCGAGCTACTAAACGATACTTTAGGTGTTTTAATCCTGTCACACCCGACCGTGAAATCACGATTTTTGCAAGAGCACCGATTTTAACTGGGTTTTTTTAATATCAAATATAACTAGATCTGCATAGCAGATATCAAAGCTTTCATATAAACTTCAAAAGGGGTTATTAGAATCTATGAATCATCAACCACTGTGACGGATGTAGAAAGGAATATATTGTTACTAAATCTGTTGTACTGTTTCTTGTTATGGTAAAGAAAACATGAATACAACTATGAGATTTGTATAGAATTGGCATTAATCAATATATTTATTGTTTAATACTACATGTATATTATAGATACAAAGTGAATTAAATGAACCCAATTACATGTACTTTATATAAGCAATGTTTTTTTATTCATCGTTACTTTGAAATCACATTATTTTCATTGATGATAAAAAGGTTGTATTTGTACCGAATCCAAAAAGTATGTTGTATGACATTGCATTATCTGTACCAATTATTTATTTACAAACCAATATACAATGTTTATTTCTACTCCAATATATTTGTTTCAACCCATGATAGTTTATTCACTCTTCTCACTTAAATACAAGAATAACACACGATTAAATTACTGAAACAAGTAATGCTGGTAGATTATAATTTGATATTGTTGCCATTTACTCTCTGTTAGATAAGGCGACGTGGTAATCTGTTAGATAAACATACATGGAAGTATATGTTAGATAACTACAATTTATGATATATTTTAAACCAAGGAAGTGGCCTTTCTAAAAATAAAAAAAAATAAAGGAAAATATATTTCATACAATTGTTATACTGTTACTGTTATCGTGAAGAAACATGATTGTTTATTTAATGTTGTTTATGACAAACATGTAATCATGTACATTTTTTAAATAAGAACAATTATGCTACATGTATGAATAACTCTCAAAAATTATGTTTTCATCAATCCAAGTATTTTTTTATTTGTATTACTTGATTTATACTGAATAAAGATTACACAAACATACAAAATGGTGTTGGCTGTGTGACTGAATTCCTCGTTGAGAAGTGGTATCGGGTGTCCCATAGAGAAGAAGCAAACCCTCCTTGTGATACACTTGTGAACATTTTAAAAGACCCATTTCGCTGTGTTCCAGAAAAATCCCCATTATAGCTAGTGCATTGCATGGTTGTTGTTGGGGGAAAGGTGGGTCTTTTCTATTGGCAATGATTTACTTTTTATAGGCCCACATTGAAATGTGGTCGTATATTGTCGTCGCCCCCCTTTTGCTGTTAATATCCGATTGACTTTAAATCTATACGCAGTGTTTAAGGTCATAAGACGAAGAAGCCTTTGATTTGCTCTGCCCAGGCAACGTTCCTGTGCTCCGATTGCCTTCAAATATGCACAGAATGTACCTTGGGATTCTAGCTATCACATATTAAAAATAGAAGAGTGTTGGATTCCGAGAACGTTCAAAATAAATTCAAAACCCGCCCCCAACAATCAAAGGTTTTTTGCTTAAAAAATTGCCGTATTTTATCGAATTTTTATTGTTCTTGATATCTGAGGATTTTTCTCAATTTAGTATGTGATAAATATCATCGCGGCGCAGCCAACCGCTAGAAATTCCAGAGATTTGGACCACCGGAATGATGCCTCAGCAGTCAAAAAAGGTCAAAATAGGCGATTTCGGTTTCTAGTGTCGATACATCGTTACGGTCATTTTAAAAAATTGTCTTTTAAGGATAATGTGTATAGTACCAGTACCTATCACATACGGAAGAGGCGATAAAATCTCTTTGCATTTGCAATTTCAAAATTAATTAAAACCAATATTAAATTCCGAAAATCGTTTTTTTGCTAAAACTTTTTTTTTTTTAATCGGATCAAAATGGGAGTAAGGCACAGAGTCCGGGGTGGTAATGGGCGTATTGTGTCCAAATTTCATGGTTTTCGGACAATCGGTGCCGGTGTCACGGCGAAATTCCACTTTTTTCCCCTCATGGAAGCCGTAAATTGACTTGAAGCCAGGGTCCTTGAAGTTGTACAGCTGCACCCGGTGACCGATATTTATTTAACGGGGAATAAGTGATAATTCATATTATAGCAGTAAATAATTAAAATATTTCATAGGGATTATAATAATATCTATATCTTGTCTGGGTACAGGGTTAAAACCAATATTAAATTCCGAAAATCGTTTTTTTGCTAAAACTCTTTTTTTTTAATGGGATCAAAATGGGGGTAAGGCACAGAGTCCGGGGTGGTAATGGACGTATTGTGTCCAAATTTCATGGTTTTCGGACAATCGGTGCCGGTGTCACGGCGAAATTCCACTTTTTTCCCCTCATGGAAGCCGTAAATCGACTTAAAAAAAAAACGACGAAAGGCAGGTGACAAGAACAAACGACTTGAACGAATGCAGGTATCACCTTGAAATTTTCAGGGTACCTAGGTACCAACGTGAAAAGTTGCTCGCCGGAATTTAGTACTCATGGTACCTTTGGTTCCAGCGTAGCGCATGCACGAAGTCAAATCCAGCTAAACTCGAAAACAACCTTGTCGGCACGGAAAACATCAAAGGAGAAATTCGAATAAAAAATGATACAATGATTTCACACAACAGGCCAGCTATTAGCCTCTCGATTGACAAGAGTTTCATCGCCCTCCATTCATTATAACCAATGTCATCGTGCCCTAAAGAATCAACAAATCAGCTTGCTTATCTCTGCTTACCCTAGGCAAAAAATGCTCATCTTTGAACTCAATCATGACATTGACCTAGTGAACGCCTACACCAAGTTTGAACATTCTAGCTTAATTAGAAGGAGAGTTCTTGTGTTCCAAAGTCCCGGCCCTTCAAATTGCTTCTATTTTTCATTTTCAATTCAAAATGGTGACCATCACGTGACCGAAATCAAAATTCTGATCCGATAGATTTTTAGGTATTCCTTCCAGGATTCCGAAAATATGACGCCCGAGTCTGTAAGTAAAATAGCAAAAAAGCCTTTTTGATTTTTCACGTTTAAAGATGGTGGCACTTCCGGTTCGATCGACAAACTCCATATTTTGTGTACGAATCAGTAATTACTTGTCTAGTATCGAATTTTTTTTTAGGTCATTCTGACCTATATTTCGACGATTTTTTTGAAAACTTTGATCCTTAATTTCACCAAGGGGAGATAATTTAGAAAATTTCCAAGGACATCATTGAAGTCGCATTGGCAAGATCTACTAACATTCTAAATTTCACGAAAATCGCACAACTATTAAAGAAGTTGTCAAATTGGTAATAACTTCCGGTTCGAAATGACAGCGACGAATTTTCGAAATGCCAAAATCCGAAATTGCAGATTTGAAGTAAATGTTTCAAGATACTCAAAGAAAAAAGAATTAGTAAAATAGGTCAAATAGTCACAAAGTTACAGCATTGTAGGTCAAATGCATTCCTTCGTAAAATTCGGTGATTTCGGATTCGTAAAACGTTTTGAAAATATATTTAATCAACAGCCACCACCCATTTTTGGGGGGATAGGTAAAAGTTTCAGAACGATCCTATGGTTAGATTCTGAGAAATCCGATTTGTGGACAAAACACAAAAAAAAAATAACAATAACTAGATCTGCATAGCAGATATGAAAGCTTTCATATTAACTGCAAAGGGGGTTATTAGAATCTATTGAAACAATAAGTATAAATGTCATCAGGTATCTGAAAAATAACATTTACCTTATGAACAAGATGGGGAAAAATACAGAGTATGTTAGATAAGACGACGTGGTAATCTGTTAGATAAACATACATGGAAGTATATGTTAGATAACTACAATTTATGATATATTTTAAACCAAGGAAGTGGCCTTTCTAAAAATAAAAAAAAAAGGAAAACATGATTATTTATTTAATGTTGTTAATGACAAACATGTAATCATGTACATTTTTTAAATGAGAACAATTATGCTACATGTATGAATAACTCTCAAAAATTATGTTTTCATCAATCCAAGTATTTTTTTATTTGTATTACTTGATTTATACTGAATAAAGATTACACAAACATACAAAATGGTGTTGGCTGTGTGACTGAATTCCTCGTTGAGAAGTGGTATCGGGTGTCCCATAGAGAAGAAGCAAACCCTCCTTGTGATACACTTGTGAACATTTTAAAAGACCCATTTCGCTGTGTTCCAGAAAAATTCCCATTATAGCTAATGCATTACATGGTTGTTGTTGGGGGAAAGGTGGGTCTTTTCTATTGGCAATGATTTACTTTTTATAGGCCCACATTGAAATGTGGTCGTATATTGTCGTCGCCCCCCTTTTGCTGTTAATATCCGATTGACTTTAAATTTATACGCAGTGTTTAAGGTCATAAGACGAAGAAACCTTTGATTTGCTCTGCCCAGGCAACGTTCCTGTGCTCCGATTGCCTTCAAATTTGCACAGAATGTACCTTGGGATTCTAGCTATCACATATTAAAAATAGAAGAGTGTTGGATTCCGAGAACGTTCAAAATAAATTCAAAACCCACCCCCAACAATCAAAGGTTTTTTGCTTAAAAAATTGCCGTATTTTATCGAATTTTTATTGTTCTTGATATCTCAGGATTTTCTCAATTTACTATGTGATAAATATCATCGCGGCGCAGCCAACCGCTAGAAATTCCAGAGATTTGGACCACCGGAAGGATGCCTCAGCAGTCAAAAAAGGTCAAAATAGGCGATTTCGGTTTCTAGTGTCGATACATCGTTACGGTCATTTTAAAAAATTGTCTTTTAAGGATAATGTGTATAGTACCAATACCTATCACATACAGAAGAGGCGATAAAATCTCTTTGCATTTGCAATTTCAAAATTAATTAAAACCAATATTAAATTCCGAAAATCGTTTTTTTGCTAAAACTCTTTTTTTTTAATCGGATCAAAATGGGAGTAAGGCACAAAGTCCGGGGTGGTAATGGGCGTATTGTGTCCAAATTTCATGGTTTTCGGACAATCGGTGTCGGTGTCACGGCGAAATTCCACTTTTTTCCCCTCATGGAAGCCGTAAATTGACTTGAAGCCAGGGTCCTTGAAGTTGTACAGCTGCACCCGGTGACCGATATTTATTTAACGGGGAATAAGTGATAATTCATATTATAGCAGTAAATAATTAAAATATTTCATAGGGATTATAATAATATGTATATCTTGTCTGGGTACAGGGTTAAAACCAATATTAAATTATGAAAATCGTTTTTTTGCTAAAACTCTTTTTTTTAATGGGATCAAAATGGGGGTAAGGCACAGAGTCCGGGGTGGTAATGGGCGTATTGTGTCCAAATTTCATGGTTTTCGGACAATCGGTGCCGGTGTCACGGCGAAATTCCACTTTTTCCCCTCATGGAAGCCGTAAATTGACTTGAGGCCAGGGTCCTTGAAGTTGTACAGCTGCACCCGGTGACCAATATTTATTTAACGGCGAAAGGCAGGTGACAAGAACAAACGACTTGAATGAATGCATGTATCACCTTGAAATTTTCAGGGTACCTAGGTACCAACGTGAAAAGTTGCTCGCCGGAATTTAGTACTCATGGTACCTTTGGTTCCAGCGTAGCGCATGCGCGAAATCAAATCCAGATTAACTCGAAAACAACTCTGTCGGCACGAAAAACATCAAAGGAGAAATTCAAATGTTTGAAATATTCAAATACCAAACGTTCGACCATGATCCAGGCTATCCTGAAATATATTAATTTCGGTAATAGGAGACATATTCTCTAGGTCACGACCAATTGTATATGTTTTCAAGCCCATAAATGTGGATTTTTCACTAATTGTCATTTTCAATTCAAAATGGCGTCCATCATTTGCCGGAAATCAAAATTGTGTTCTCTACCGTTTTTCGGCTTTCCTTCAAGGATTCGGAAAATATAATTGCCTTGTCTGTAAGTAAAATATCAAAAAAGCCTTATGTAATTTTCACATTTCAAGATGGTGGCATTTCCGGTTTGAGCTACAAACTCAATTTTTTGTGTACGAATCAGGCAATCTGACCTATATTTCGTCGAATTTTTTGAAAACTTTGATCCTTAATTTCATCAAGGGGAGATAATTTAGAAAATTTCTAATGATATTTTTGAAGTCGCATTGATAAGATCTACTTACATTCTAAATTTCATGAAAATCGTGCAACTATTAAAGAAGTTGTCAAATTGATCTCAAATTCCAATTCAAAATCACAGCTACGAATTTTCGAAATTCGAATATTCGAAATTGCAGATTTTAAGTAAATGTTTCAAGGCACCCCTCAAAAAAAGAATTAGTAAAATAGGTCAAATAGTTACAAAGTTACAGTAATGTAGGTCAAATGAATTTGTTCGTAAAATTCGGTAATTTCGGATTCGAAAAACGATTTGGAAATATATTTAATCAACATTCGCACCCCATTTTTTGGGGGGTAGGTCAAAGTTTCAGATTGATGCTATGGTTAGATTCTGAGAAATCCGATTTGTAGAAATGACACAAAAAAAAAAATAATAATAGGAAAAATGAGCAGAGCTACATCAAACCTAATTTTGAGTCCCTCAGTGATAAATAACTTGATTCAAAATCGTATTATAGCCCCAACGACGATTTGATGAATGGAGACCGTAACGTTACGACAAAGTCTAACACTGTAAGTACCAAATAGTCATACGAGATATGTGCATCTCATCAAATTCAGCTTATACCATACCCACAATAATGTTACGGAGTCAGTGAGTTCAAGTTAGACAATACGCTGACCTTCCACTGACCATGCTTATAATATAAAATCTGTCAATGACAGCTGATTCATTGTTTAGTTTTTTATATGATATATTTAATATCAATAATATATGTATATGCATGCTTTATTTTACTTTACACGACCTCTAAAAATGCCCCAAATCGTAAAAATACGACTTTTTGGATTTCGATCTCCTTTTTTCGGCTACCCTGGACATTTTCAAAAAATGATACAATGATTTCACACAACAGGCCAGCTATTAGCCTCTCGATTGACAAGAGTTTCATCGCCCTCCATTCATTATAACCAATGTCATCGTGCCCTAAAGAATCAACAAATCAGCTTGCTTATCTCTGCTTACCCTAGGCAAAAAATGCTCATCTTTGAACTCAATCATGACATTGACCTAGTGAACGCCTACACCAAGTTTGAACATTCTAGCTTAATTAGAAGGAGAGTTCTTGTGTTCCAAAGTCCCGGCCCTTCAAATTGCTTCTATTTTTCATTTTCAATTCAAAATGGTGACCATCACGTGACCGAAATCAAAATTCTGATCCGATAGATTTTTAGGCATTCCTTCCAGGATTCCGAAAATATGACGCCCGAGTCTGTAAGTAAAATAGCAAAAAAGCCTTTTTGATTTTTCACGTTTAAAGATGGTGGCACTTCCGGTTCGATCGACAAACTCCATATTTTGTGTACGAATCAGTAATTACTTGTCTAGTATCGAATTTTTTTTTTAGGTCATTCTGACCTATATTTCGACGATTTTTTTGAAAACTTTGATCCTTAATTTCACCAAGGGGAGATAATTTAGAAAATTTCCAAGGACATCATTGAAGTCGCATTGGTAAGATCTACTAACATTCTAAATTTCACGAAAATCGCACAACTATTAAAGAAGTTGTCAAATTGGTAATAACTTCCGGTTCGAAATGACAGCGACGAATTTTCGAAATGCCAAAATCCGAAATTGCAGATTTGAAGTAAATGTTTCAAGATACTCAAAGAAAAAAGAATTAGTAAAATAGGTCAAATAGTCACAAAGTTACAGCATTGTAGGTCAAATGCATTCCTTCGTAAAATTCGGTGATTTCGGATTCGTAAAACGTTTTGAAAATATATTTAATCAACAGCCACCACCCATTTTTGGGGGGATAGGTAAAAGTTTCAGAACGATCCTATGGTTAGATTCTGAGAAATCCGATTTGTGGACAAAACACAAAAAAAAAATAACAATAATAATCTTAACAGAAACAATAAGCTTTCATATGTAATATGAAAGCTTAATTATATGACTACGGTTTCACCGGTGCCACGTTACCCTAAACATATGTCACTTCCGGTACCAATGAAACCATTAAACAGGTTTCCACATAAGCATTGCACACATCAAATAAAATGGACGCCGAATCAACCAAATCCAGCAATATCAATTCATTTTATACATTTGTTACATGTAAGTGTACAGTATTTCCGGTGATAATGAAAATGTCCAATTAGTTTTATGAAATCAGAAATGGCATAAGGCATCACATGGTGAAAATTTTATGTAAATCGAATAATAATTGCCACTTTTATAGACCAAAAACCTTAAAAAGTGACTTGTATAAAACCGTCTGTTTCTCTGCAACCGTACAAGTTAGAAACCATTTTCTGGTATCTGTATGATCGTATGGGTTTAATCTATTTGTTGATTGGAATCAAATATCATAATTTTAAAAACATGACAAATTAGACTCATTTGAATAAAATATCTGTTTTGAAGGCTAAAAATACAGTTTTTGCCAAAATGACGTTACTTCCGGTGATAATGAAAATCTTAAATTACTTGTATGACATTGTAAATGGCATTAGGTATCACACAGTGAAAATTTTATGAAAATCGAATAATAATTGACACTTTTATGGACCAAAAACCTTGAAAAGTGACCTGTTGAAAATCGTCTATTTCTCCGCAACTGAACAAGTTAAAAACAATTTTGTGAAATCTATATGACCTTATGGATTATATTAATATGTGAATGTAAACAAAAAATTAAAATTATTAATACATATTAAATAATTTTTGTTTGAAAAAAATATTGATTTTAAAAGTTAAGAATGCACTTTTTGACAAAATGTCGTCACTGCCGGTGTCAATTTTAAATTGTAATCAATTTGATACGACGCATACTTGCTTTTTGAATCAAATGGTGTCACTTTTGTGAAAATCCAATAATAATTGACTATTTTACAGGCAAAATAACGAAAATAGTAACTGCTTATATTACAAACTAATTTTAACATACATTTTCTTCGTATAGATTATAGCTACAAGTTTATAAAAGTTACGTAGAAATATCTGAAAATCTGAAAAGCCTGAATGGGTTGTAAATAGGTCAATTTTACACCTTTGTTCACCTCTTAATCGAATTTGCTCGAAAAAGAAATCGAAATTAAAAAAACTGTTGCCAACATTTTGTGCGCCTTTAAAGGGCACACTCTTTTAGTTATATCAGTTTTTTAAAAAAATAATATTTGCTTTCGAAAAATGGTACCTTACTGTCAAAATTGTAGTTTTGGGTAAAATTAAGCCACTTCCGGTGCGGACAGATAACTCTATTGGTAACAAAAAAATGACAATTGAGACAATGGAGTATGTGAACTTTGTTTTATACAAATCGAGCAATAAATAATTAATCTAGGACTGAAAAACTGAATTAGCCAATGGCGGCCAAGGAAAATTACTGAGACAAAAAAAATCACATTTTTGCCCAAGTCAGATGACTCGTTAATTTTGTGTAAAACACGACTAAAAAATATTCATTAATAAAAAAGTTTTTTGTAAAAATTTAAATTTTCAAATTTCGAACGACAAAAGCCATAGATGAATGTTCGAAATTGAAAAATGTGAGATAGCCATTGTCTCGGAAAAGATTCAGGGTTTCCAAAAATGTGAATTGTTTTAAAGTAGGTAAAGAATTTGCGAAACCACGGCCGATTTTTGATTTATTGCTACCGTTCAAAATTAGGCCACTTCCGGTCTGCGCAGAAGTTTCAAAAGTACTTTATCGAGTAACCACCACATGGTTTCCAGAGAGAAAATTGAACCCTAGATCGATATCTGTTTTCGATCATGGAGAAATAGGCTCCCGCGGTAAATAATAATAATAATAATAATAATTTTAGTAATCTCAATAGACTTGCAGACGAAAGTCTGAAAGCCTAATAATAATAATTTTAGTAATCACAATAGGCTTTCAGCCTAATAATACTTTTAGTAAAAACAATAGTCTTTCAGACAAAGTCTGAAAGCCTAATAATAATTTTAGTAATCACAATAGGCTTTCAGACGAAAGTCTGACCCGCAAGCAGCACTGAACCGGCTTTCAGGAATCAGACAGGAAGTGTGTCATACAATAGCCCATTTATCGAGTTACCAAACGATACTTTAGATGTTTTGATCCGGTCACACCCGACGGTGAAATCCCGATTGTTGCAAGAGCACCGATTTTTTTTACTGTCTTTTTTTTTTTATATATTGAATATTTATTTGACTACTTTCTGTTTACGGATCATTATCGGGACAGATTTAACAAGTGGTATGGGAACTTAATTTCCTGTACCAGAAGTTTCAAAAAGATCCATTGGACAGTTTTACTTCCCTTATACCATTAGAAGCAGATTTACAGATATAACGATTTTTCGACTTCTTTTTAAAGATTGTGGCCCTTTTAGATCGTTTATACTATATTGAGGCTTTTAAATTTGAATTCACACCATAGACCACCGTTAGGACTCTAAGTAACAGAAGTTTAAGAAAAGAAATAAGAAAAGTTTTCGAAATAAAAGCGTCTGAATAGGCTCCGAAAAGGAAAATAATAGATTTTCAGCGTTCCATTATATATTGCCTAACCCGCGAATTTTTACCATTTAGATCTCATAAGATTGTCCATTGTTCGAACTATCCAATGACACTTTAGTTGTTTTGATTCGGTGAAATCTGGCGTATTAATCACTTTTTTCGCAAGATCTCCATTTTTTTTTATTTTTACGTTTTTTTTTTCTCAAAATATCCGAAATTTTTTCGACTACTTCCGTTTTATGGATCATTGTCGGGATAGCTTTAACAAGTTGTTTGGTTACCTTACCTTCTGTACAAGAAGTTTCAGAATAATTCATTCAGCTGTTTTTCAAAGAAAGAAAATTAGAAGATCATTTTCAATAATGTAAGGATTTTTCAACTTTTTGGACAACTTATGTTATTTCAATGCTTTTATTGTTGGACTAACGCCATAGCCCACCCATAGGACTCTGCGTTAAAAAAGTTAAAAAATCGGAGTTGTCGTTTTCGAGAAAAAGACGTCTAAAAAGGCTCCAAAAACGGAAAATACTAGATTTTCGGCGTACCACAATTTATTTTCTAACCATCGAAATCGTACCATTGAGATGCCATATAATAGTCCATTAATGGGGCTATACAAAGACACTTTACTTCTTTTGGTCCGGTAATATCTGACCGAGAAATCCAGCTTTTCGCAAGAGCGACAATTTTTTAACCTTTTTTTTACATTTTTTGAATACTTCCGGTATGGAGATTATTGTCGGAAT
The DNA here is from genome assembly GCF_932274485.2 of Patella vulgata. NCBI lineage: Eukaryota > Metazoa > Mollusca > Gastropoda > Patellidae > Patella > Patella vulgata. The sequence goes on from NC_065882.2 coordinate 35,301,573, forward strand.
AGTTTTAATAACCAGTTTGGGCAATTAAATAGCGGCAGGGCTCTGTAATAATATATTACATTATCTGATCAGATAAAATGACCCTGAGAAATCCTATGTTCCAAGGTGCCAAAAATGCAAAAATGTCAAAATATCGAAAATTAAATTTCAATAACTCAATACATATTATACATCGTTAGAATCGTAATTAGGTCAGCTATCCGAATCTGTAATCTTTTTGTAAAAATTTGTTTAAATAATAAAGTAATAGAGCATTTTGCAAAATTTCACGATTTTTCGACTTTTTTCGATTTTCAGTCCCTTTTTTATCGTATTCCAGACATATCAAAGTCTTATTGGATGGCATAATTCACAAGACTATCGAATGGACTCTCGATAGAGAAAGTTAAAATAAAAGTTCCGGTTAAGATTTCGAGATACAGGCGTCCAAAAACGCCCCAAATCAGAAAATACTTCATTTTCAGCTTACCATATTTTGCTGCTTGGTCATAGTATTCGTATAAATTGGGCATCATACGACAGTCCATTCCTCGGGCCACTCAACGAAAGCTTAATTCGTTTAATCCATTAATAATGGACGGAGAACTCGATTTTTTCCCCAAAACACCCATTTTTTGCGTTTTTTTCGAAATATCTATCATTATTTCGACTACTTCCGGTTTACGGATCGTTACTGAAATTGCTTTATGCAGCGGTCTGACTATATAGCTTTATGTTCCAGGACATTCAGAACTATCGATTTATTCTTTCCCAAAAATATAAGGGTTGGGCAATGGGCAGAAAATTCGAAAAAAATCGAAAAATAAAGAGCGATAACTCAGAATGAAAATTATATTTCTGGAATCGGATGGTCTTCAGGTATCCAAAAATGTAGGTCAAATTTGAAAAGTTTGAAGAATAACAAAAATTGTTTTTTAAACAAAATTTTTCATTTTTCGAAGGCTAGAAGTCAGCGACGAAGTTTCGAAATTTCGAAATTTTCAATTGCTATCGGCCGAGAAAAGACTCTGAGTTTCTGAAAATGTTATTTGTATGAAAATAGGTACAGAATTGACGAAGCTACGGCCGCTTTTTAATTTTTATGCACCGCACGAAATTCGTCCACTTCCGGTCTGCGCAGAAGTTTCAAAAATAGTTTATCAAGTAGCCACCACGTGGTTTCCAAATAGAAAATTAGGTGCCATATCGGTATCTGTTACAGGCACTGAGAAATAGACTCTACCAAAAAAATAATAAATAATAAGCAGCACTGAACTGGCTTTCAGGAATCAGACAGGAAGTGTGTCATACAATAGCCCATTTATCGAGCTACCAAACGATACTTTAGATGTTTTGATCCGGTCACACCCGACGGTGAAATCCAGATTGTTGCAAGACCACCGATTTTTTTTACTGTCTTTGTTTTTTTAAATATCGAATATTTATTTGACTACTTCCTGTTTACGGATCATTATCCGGATAGATTTAACAAGTGGTACGGGAACTTAATTTCCTGTACCAGAAGTTTCAGAAAGATCCATTGGACAGTTTTACCTCCCTTATACCATTAGAAGCAGATTTACAGATATAACGATTTTTCGACTTCTTTTCAAAGATTGTGGCCCTCTTGGACCGTTTATACTATATTGAGGCTTTTAAATTTGGATTCACACCATAGACCACCGTTAGGACTCTAAATAACAGAAGTTTAAGAAAAGAAATAAGAGAAGTTTTCGAAATAAAAGCGTCTGAATAGGCTCCGAAAAGGAAAATAATAGATTTTCAGCGTTCCATTATATATTGCCTAACCCGCGAATTTTTACCATTTAGATCTCATAAGATTGTCCATTGTTCGAACTATCCAATGACACTTTAGTTGTTTTGATTCGGTGAAATCTGGCGTATTAATCACTTTTTTCGCAAGATCTCCATTTTTTTTTATTTTTACGTTTTTTTTTTCTCAAAATATCCGAAATTTTTTCGACTACTTCCGTTTTATGGATCATTGTCGGGATAGCTTTAACAAGTTGTTTGGTTACCTTACCTTCTGTACAAGAAGTTTCAGAATAATTCATTCAGCTGTTTTTCAAAGAAAGAAAATTAGAAGATCATTTTCAATAATGTAAGGATTTTTCAACTTTTTGGACAACTTATGTTATTTCAATGCTTTTATTGTTGGACTAACGCCATAGCCCACCCATAGGACTCTGCGTTAAAAAAGTTAAAAAATCGGAGTTGTCGTTTTCGAGAAAAAGACGTCTAAAAAGGCTCCAAAAACGGAAAATACTAGATTTTCGGCGTACCACAATTTATTTTCTAACCATCGAAATCGTACCATTGAGATGCCATATAATAGTCCATTAATGGGGCTATACAAAGACACTTTACTTCTTTTGGTCCGGTAATATCTGACCGAGAAATCCAGCTTTTCGCAAGAGCGACAATTTTTTAACCTTTTTTTTACATTTTTTGAATACTTCCGGTATGGAGATTATTGTCGGAATAGTTTTAATAACCAGTTTGGGCAATTAAATAGCGGCAGGGCTCTGTAATAATATATTACATTATCTGATCAGATAAAATGACCCTGAGAAATCCTATGTTCCAAGGTGCCAAAAATGCAAAAATGTCAAAATATCGAAAATTAAATTTCAATAACTCAATACATATTATACATCGTTAGAATCGTAATTAGGTCAGCTATCCGAATCTGTAATCTTTTTGTAAAAATTTGTTTAAATAATAAAGTAATAGAGCATTTTGCAAAATTTCACGATTTTTCGACTTTTTTCGATTTTCAGTCCATTTTTTATCGTATTCCAGACATTTCAAAGTCTTATTGGATGGCATAATTCACAAGACTATCGAATGGACTCTCGATAGAGAAAGTTAAAAAAAAAGTTGCGGTTAAGATTTCGAGATACAGGCGTCCAAAAACGCTCCAAATCAGAAAATACTTGATTTTCTGCTTGTCATATTTTGCTGTTTGGTAACAGTATCCGTATAAATTGGGCATCATTCGACATTCATTCCTCGGGCCACTCAAACAAAGTTTAATTCGTTTAATCCATTGATACTGGACGGAGAAATCAAGTTTTTCCCCAAAACACCCATTTTTTGCATTTTTTTCCAAATATCTATCATCATTTCGACTACTTCCGGTTTCCGGATCGTTTTTGAAATTGTTTTATGCAGCGGTCTGACTATATAGCTTTATGTTCCAGGAATTTCAGAACTATCGATTTATCCTTTCCCAAAAATATAAGGGTTGGGAAATGGGCAGAAATTCGAAAAAAATCGAAAAATAAAGGGCGATAACTCGGAATGAAACTTATATTTCTGGTATCGGATGGTCTTCAGGTATCCAAAAATGTAGGTCAAATTTGAAGATTTTGAAAAATAACAAAAATTGTCTTTTAAACAAAATTTTTCATTTTTCGAAAGCTAGAAGTCAGCGACGAAGTTTCGAAATTTCGAAATTTTCAACTGCCATCATCCGAGAAAAGACTCAGGGTTTCTGAAAATGTCATTTGTATGAAAATAGGTACAGAATTGACGAAGCTACGGCCGTTTTTTAATTTTTATGCACCGCACGAAATTCGGCCACTTCCGGTCTGCGCAGAAGTTTCAAAATTGTTTTAAGGAGTAGCCACCACATGGTTTCCCAATACAAAATTTGGTTCCAGATCGATATCTGTTTCCGATCATGGAGAAATAGGCTGCAGCGGAAAAAAATAATAATAACTAGACCTGCAAGCAGCACTGAACCGGCTTTCAGGAATCAGACAGGAAGTGTGTCATACATTAGCCCATTAATTCAGCTACCAAACGATACTTTAGTTGTTTTGATTCAGTGACACCCGGCTGAGAAATCGCGATTTTTGCAAAAAAAAAGGTGAAACAAATTGAAATTGTACCCAAATACCGCATAGAATGGAAAAACGACTTTGGTTGATGCAGTATGAAATGCACAGCGTATACTTTCTTTTGGACATGAGTATATATTGAGGCTAGACCACCCTAGGACTCCAAGTAACAGAAATTTATGAAATGAATTAAGAGTAGTTTGCGAAATAAAAGCGTCTGAATAGGCTGTAAAAAGGAAAATACAAGATTTTCAGCGTCCCATAATGTATTGCCTAACCAGCAAATTTTTACCATTTAGATGTCATAAGATCGTCCATTGATCAGAATATACAATGATACTTTATTTGTTTTGATTCGGTGAAATCTAGCATAGTAATCACTTTTTCACAAGATCACCACTTATTTTACTTTTTACGTTTTTTTTTCAAAAATATCGGATATTTTTTCGACTACTTCCGGTTTTCGGATCATTGTCGAGATAGTTTTAACAATTTGTTTAGATACTTAACTTTCTGTCACAGAAGTGTCAGAAACATCTATTCGGTAGTTTTTTGTAAAAAAGATAAATAAAAGAATATTTTTAATAATTTAACGATTTTTCAACTTTGTTCAAAGATTGAGGCCATTTTTGGACCCCTTATATTATTTCAAACCTTTTCCTTTCGGATTCACGCCAAAGACTACCGATAGGACTCTGCGTTAAAAAAGTTTCAGAAAAATCGGAGTTGTCGTTTTTGAGAAAAAGACGTCTAAAAAGGCTCCAAAATCGGAAAATACTAGATTTTCGGCGTACCACAATTTATTTTCTAACCATCGAAATCGTACCATTGAGATGCCATATAATAGTCCATTGATGGGGTTATCCAAAGACACTTTACTTCTTTTGGTCCGGTAAAATCTGACCGAGAAATCCAGCTTTTCGCAAGAGCGACAATTTTTTAACCTTTTTTTTTCATTTTTTGAATACTTCTGGTATGAAGATTATTGTCGGAATAGTTTTAATAACCAGTTTGGGCAATTAAATAGCGACAGGGCTCTGTAATGATATATTACATTATCTGATCAGATAAAATGACCCTGAGAAATCCTATGTTCAAAGGTGCCAAAAATGCAAAAATGTCAAAATATCGAAAATTAAATTTCAATAACTCAATACATATTATACATCGTTAGAATTGTAATTAGATCAGCTATCCGAATCTGTAACCTTTTTGTAAAAATTTGTTTAAATAATAAAGTAATAGAGCATTTTGCAAAATTTCACGATTTTTCGACTTTTTTCGATTTTCAGTCCCTTTTTTATCGTATTCCAGACATTTCAAAGTCTTATTGGATGGCATAATTCACAAGACTATCGAATGGACTCTCGATAGAGAAAGTTAAAAAAAAAGTTTCGGTTAAGATTTCGAGATACAGGCGTCCAAAAACGCCCCAAATCAGAAAATACTTGATTTTCAGCTTGTCATATTTTGCTGCTTGGTCATAGTATCCGTATAAATTGGGCATCATTCGACATTCATTCCTCGGGCCACTCAACCAAAGTTTAATTCGTTTAATCCACTGATACTGGACGGAGAAATCAAGTTTTTCCCCAAAACACCCATTTTTTGCATTTTTTTCGAAATATCTTTCATTATTTCGACTACTTCCGGTTTCCGGATCGTTGTTGAAATTGCTTTATGCAGCGGTCTGACTATATAGCTTTATGTTCCAGGAATTTCAGAACTATCGATTTATCCTTTCCCAAAAATATAAGGGTTGGGAAATGGGCAGAAATTCGAAAAAAATCGAAAAATAAAGGGCGATAACTCGGAATGAAACTTATATTTCTGGTATCGGATGGTCTTCTGGTATCCAAAAATGTAGGTCAAATTTGAAAATTTTGAAAAATAACAAAAATTGTCTTTTAAACAAAATATTTCATTTTTCGAAAGCTAGAAGTCAGCGACGAAGTTTCGAAATTTCGAAATTTTCAACTGCCATCGTCCGAGAAATGACTCAGGGTTTCTGAAAATGTCATTTGTATGAAAATAGGTACAGAATTGACGAAGCTACGGTCTTTTTTTAATTTTTATGCACCGCACGAAATTCGGCCACTTCCGGTCGAGGCACACGTTTCAAAAATAGTTTATCAAGTAGCCACCACATGGTTTCCGATAGGAAATTAGGTCCCATATCGGTATCTGTTACAGGCACTGAGAAATAGCCTATGGCGAAGAAAAAAAAATAATAAAAAACTAGACCTGCAAGCAGCACTGAACCGGCTTTCAGAAATCAGACAGGAAGTGTGTCATACAATAGCCCATTCATCGAGCTACTAAACGATACTTTAGGTGTTTTAATCCGGTCACACCCGACCGTGAAATCACGATTTTTGCAAGAGCACCGATTTTAACTGGGTTTTTTTAATATCAAATATATTTATATGACTACGGTTTCACCGGTGCCACGTTACCCTAAACATATGTCACTTCCGGTACCAATGAAACCATTAAACAGGTTTCCACATAAGCATTGCACACATCAAATAAAATGGACGCCGAATCAACCAAATCCAGCAATATCAATTCATTTTATACATTTGTTACATGTAAGTGTACAGTATTTCCGGTGATAATGAAAATGTCCAATTAGTTTTATGAAATCAGAAATGGCATAAGGCATTACATGGTGAAAATTTTATGTAAATCGAATAATAATTGCCACTTTTATAGACCAAAAACCTTGAAAAGTGACTTGTATAAAACCATCTGTTTCTCTGCAAACTTCTCATATTTCCTTTCTTAAACTTCTTTTACTTAGAGTCCTAACGGTGGTCTATGGTGTGAATCCAAATTTAAAAGCCTCAATATAGTATAAACGGTCCAAAAGGGCCACAATCTTTGAAAAGAAGTCGAAAAATCGTTATATCTGTAAATCTGCTTCTAATGGTGTAAGGGAGGTTAAACTGTCCAATGGATCTTTCTGAAACTTCTGGTACAGGAAATTAAGTTCCCATACCACTTGTTAAATCTATCCCGATAATGATCCGTAAACAGGAAGTAGTCAAATAAATATTCGATATTTAAAAAAAAGACAGTAAAATAAATCGGTGCTCTTCCAACAATCGGGATTTCACCGTCGGGTGTGACCGGATCAAAACATCTAAAGTATCGTTTGGTAGATCGATAAATGGGCTAATGTATGACACACTTCCTGTCTGATTCCTGAAAGCCGGTTCAGTGCTGCTTGCAGGTCTAGTTAGGCTTTCAGACTTTCGTCTGAAAGCCTATTGAGATTACTAAAATTATTATTATTATTATTATTATTTACCGCGGGAGCCTATTTCTCCATGATCGAAAACAGATATCGATCTAGGGTTCAATTTTCTCTCTGGAAACCATGTGGTGGTTACTCGATAAAGTACTTTTGAAACTTCTGCTCAGACCGGAAGTGGCCGAATTTTGAACGGTAGCAATAAATCAAAAATCGACCGTGGTTTCGCAAATTCTTTACCTACTTTAAAACAATTCACATTTTTGGAAACCCTGAATCTTTTCCGAGACAATGGCTATCTCACATTTTTCAATTTCGAACATTCATCTATGGCTTTTGTCGTTCGAAATTTGAAAATTTAAATTTTTACAAAAAAACTTGAAAACTTGTGTTTTACACAAAATTAACGAGTCATCTGACTTGGGCAAAAATGTGATTTTTTTTGTCTCAGTAATTTTCCTTGGCCGCCATTGGCTAATTCAGTTTTTCAGTCCTAGATTAATTATTTATTGCTCGATTTGTATAAAACAAAGTTCACATACTCCATTGTCTCAATTGTCATTTTTTTTGTTACCAATAGAGTTATCTGTCCGCACCGGAAGTGGCTTAATTTTACCAAAAACTACAATTTTGACAGTTAGGTACCATTTTTCGAAAGCAAATATTATTTTTTTTAAAAACTGATATAACTAAAAGAGTGTGCCCTTTAAAGGCGCACAAAATGTTGGGAACAGTTTTTTTAATTTCGATTTCATTTTCGAGCAAATTCGATTAAGAGGTGAAAAAAGGTGTAAAATTGACCTATTTACAACCCATTCAGGCTTTTCAGATTTTCAGATATTTCTACGTAACTTTTATAAACTTGTAGCTATAATCTATACGAAGAAAATGTATGTTAAAATTAGTTTTTAATATAAGCAGTTACCTAGAAATGGGCAATTTTGCATAAGTCACTATTTTCGTTATTTTGCCTGTAAAATAGTCAATTATTATTGGATTTTCACAAAAGTGACACCATTTGATTCAAAAAGCAAGTATGCGTCGTATCAAATTGATTACAATTTAAAATTGACACCGGCAGTGACGACATTTTGTCAAAAAGTGCATTTTTAACTTTTAAAATCAATATTTTTTTCAAACAAAAATTATTTAATATGTATTAATAATTTTAATTTTTTGTTTACATTCACATATTAATATAATCCATAAGGTCATATACATTTCACAAAATTTTTTCTAACTTGTTCAGTTGCGGAGAAATAGGCGATTTTCAACAGGTCACTTTTCAAGGTTTTTGGTCCATAAAAGTGTCAATTATTATTCGCTTTTCATAAAATTTTCACTGTGTGATACCTAATGCCATTTACAATGTCATACAAGTAATTTAAGATTTTCATTATCACCGGAAGTAACGTCATTTTGGCAAAAACTGTATTTTTAGCCTTCAAAACAGATATTTTATTCAAATGAGTCTAATTTGTAAGGTTTTTAAAATTATGATATTTGATTCTAATCAACAAATAGATTAAACCCATACGATCATACAGATACCAGAAAATGGACGGTTTTATACAAGTCACTTTTCAAGGTTTTTGGTCTTTAAAAGTGGCAATTATTATTCGATTTACATAAAATTTTCACCATGTGATGCCTTATGCCATTTCTGATTTTATAAAACTAATTGGACATTTTCATTATCACCGGAAATACTGTACACTTACATGTAACAAATGTATAAAATGAATTGATATTGCTGGATTTGGTTGATTCGGCGTCCATTTTATTTGATGTGTGCAATGCTTATGTGGAAACCTGTTTAATGGTTTCATTGGTATCGGAAGTGACATATGTTTAGGGTAACGTGGCACCGGTGAAACCGTAGTCATATAAATATATTTGATATTAAAAAAACCCCAGTTAAAATTGGTGCTCTTGCAAAAATCGTGATTTCACGGTCGGGTGTGACCGGATTAAAACACCTAAAAATATATATAAATATATTTGATATTAAAAAAAACCCAGTTAAAATTGGTGCTCTTGCAAAAATCGTGATTTCACGGTCGGGTGTGACCGGATTAAAACACCTAAAGTATCGTTTAGTAGCTCGATGAATGGGCTATTGTATGACACACTTCCTGTCTGATTTCTGAAAGCCGGTTCTGGAACCAAATTTTCTATTGGGAAACCATGTGGTGGCTACTCGATAAAACAATTTTGAAACTTCTGCGCATACTGGAAGTAACCGAATTTTGTACTTTTTTTCGGAATTGAAAATCGGCCGTAGTTGCGTCAATTCTTTACCTATTTACAAACAAATGACATTTTCGGAAACCCCGAATCTTTTCCGAGATAATGGCTATCTCACATTTTTCAATTTCGAACATTCATCTATGGCTTTTTTCGTTCGAATTTTGAAAATACGTTGTTTACGATACAATTTTTGTTATTTTTCAAAATTTTCAAATTTGACCTACATTTTTGGATACCTGAAGACCATCCGATTCCAGAAATATAAGTTTCATTTCGAGTTGTCGCCCTTTATTTTTCGATTTTTTTCGAATTTTCTGCCCATTTCCCAACCCTTATATTTTTTGGAAAGGATAAGTCGATAGTTCTGAAAGTCCTGGAACATAAAGCTATATAGTCAGACCGCTGCATAAAGCAATTTCAACAACGATCCGGAAACCGGAAGTAGTCGAAATAATGAAAGATATTTCGAAAAAAACGCAAAAAATGGGTGTTTGGGGGAAAAAACTCGATTTCTCCGCCCAATATCAATGGATTAAACGAATTAAGCTTTCGTTGAGTGGTATTTAGCAAACTAAGGGAAAGGGGATATTCCAAACGATATCTCCGACGTATAAAAAACAACACTCTAGCTGAACTTGCCGCCAAAGAAACAAATAATATGCAATCAGCAGTCAAAACCAAAAATGGTGGCCACCCAAGATGTCAAACATGCAAAATCATAAATATATCCGACCACTTCCATAACAAAACATCTGGCACAAAATTCCCAATATTAGACCCACTTTCATGCAGTAGTTCAAACATAATTTATCTAATTTCATGCAGACAATGTGACAAGCAATACGTAGGGGAGACTCAAAATGCACTTAAGGAAAGAATTAACGGTCACCGGTCAGACATAGTCACTCAAAAAGACATTTTGAACAATCATCATCCATCTGTCAAGTTAACCGCAAATGTAAGCCATAACAGCATAGATTTCCTTGACACTACCGTCTTTAAAAGTAGCAACACCAAAATCTCAGGCCAATTGGAAACTAAAGTATTTTTCAAAGAAACCGACACACATCAATTATTGTACAAAAGCTCCTTTCACCCAAAACATACGTTCTCTGGCATCATAAAATCTCAGATTCTCCGTTTTCATAGGATATGTACTCTGAAGACCGACTTTGAGTCAGCGTGTACATTGGTATTTAGCAAACTAAGGGAAAGGGGATATTCCAAACGATATCTCCGACGTATAAAAAACAACACTCTAGCTGAACTTGCCGCCAAAGAAACAAATAATATGCAATCAGCAGTCAAAACCCAAAATGGTGGCCACCCAAGATGTCAAACATGCAAAATCATAAATATATCCGACCACTTCCATAACAAAACATCTGGCACAAAATTCCCAATATTAGACCCACTTTCATGCAGTAGTTCAAACATAATTTATCTAATTTCATGCAGACAATGTGACAAGCAATACGTAGGGGAGACTCAAAATGCACTTAGGGAAAGAATTAACGGTCACCGATCAGACATAGTCACTCAAAAAGACAAACCGGTCTCAAATCACTTTAACCAACCAAATCATGACATTTCTGATCTCATTGTCACACCGATAGAACAGGCTAAGAGCGATTTTGAAACTACAGAAGAAATTAAAACGTTTAGGCTAACAAGAGAAAAATTCTGGATTGAAAAATTGAAAACAACAGCCCCCTAGGTTTGATTATTCATACGGCTATAGCAATAGCCCCTTTTGTAGTTCCATTTAGTGCAACAGCAGAACGCGCATCCAAAATCATCAGAAAACACTATACTGATCTCCAAGAAAATCACCCGAAAATCTTCACACAGAAACTTATAATTGCATATTCTAAAAATAAAAATCTGAACGACATCCTAGTGCACAGTAAAACAAGACCAGTCTCCATCCTAACCCAAATCCAATTTAGTAGGAAACACACAAATGTGGCTCTCCCCCGAGAGCCCCAAATGTATTCTTTTTTTCTTCAGAAACAAAAATACCAGAATACCAGAAGCACCATCCAAGGAAGACCGTGATCGCCACCAGCACCAGAAAACAGTTAAATTACCTTTGTATATAAACCTAATGTATTGTATGTATTTTAAATAAAGCTAGGAAATATCACGAACTAATTTTTCCATCACCCTAGGCCAGTGCTTATGTGGAGATTTAACCCCTCCCCAAAATTCTTAAACCTAACCCATTTTTCTAATCCATCAAAATGGGAAATTAAATTAAAATAATTACAATAGTGTGTTCTTAATTTATTTTCAAATTTTGGGATTAATACTGATTTTTAAGATAGTCGAATACGGTTAAATTCATCTCATGTACGGTCAAATAATCCAGGAACTGACACTTGATGACGTCACTATATTCCAGCCAATCAGAAACGATGTACGGTAAAATAGCGGAAGTAGATACTTTGCCGTATACGGTTAAATATCCACTCCGAAAACCCAAATTCAACAGTAACTGAATGAAAACATTGACCTCTAGGTAAATCTACGGACTGGTTGGACAGAGCTGGTATTGTAGCTTCAAAATCCACAAAATAATAGAATTAGAATAATTAGGCCTACCTGAACTAGTATCAGCAGATAATTCATTCGAATAATCAAGTCGCTCAATATGACAAGGAAAAACGTAAAGCTTGACTTTATTAAGCAGTGGTGGCAGTAACTATGATTACAACACGTAGCCTACTCCTCTATAAATCCCACAACGTCGTTGGTTTCATTCCGAATCGACTAGATACTATGCTGTCATCCGTTTTATGCACCGGACACAGACTAAAAACAATGAGTCGTTGACCCTTAACCCTAGATGATGACCTTACTCGTAAAGAGAGGTCAACAGGTTGTTTAGAGGATTGCTATTGAATGAAAATCTTAATAAAGATTTGATTTCAACTGTCAGATTTGAACTTGGGGGAAATAAACAAAATAGACAAAAAACGATGTAATGATATTTGAGTTAGTGCGTTTTTTATTTCAGTAAAACAAACTATTCCCAAATTTTAGCCACCATCGACCGAGTTTATTGACTGGAAATCCTAGTGGTACTTAGAGGTAATTGGTGAAATCTGATTGGCTAAAAATGGCCTTTTCTATGACCAACTTAAACAAGAGAATGCAATTTTAAATGCTAATTACTAATTAGCAAACCATTTCTATCGGGAGAACATTTCATTTTTAGGGTCATACTTTATCAAATTTAATTATCAAATAGAGATATACCCTTCACCAACTTCTTGAGGCACTTTGTAACAATTTTTAACTACGGCCTATGGTCTAATGTACTCTATCTATTATGGATAAATGGTTTTTGTTAGTAAAATTCCGTGATTTTAAAACATTTTAAAAATATATTAATTCCAAAGCCACCACCCATTCCGGAAGGAAAATATCCAGAAATGTATTAATTTCGAAAATAGGAGACGTATTCACGAAACGACGGTCTATTCCGAGATTTTCAAGCCGTTAATGGTAATTTTTCACACGTAAACAGTTTTGTCGGCACTGAAAAAGGTGAAATTTGAATTTTTGAAATATTCAAATACTAAAAATTCGACCATGAGCCAGACTATCTTCAAATGTATTAATTTCAGAAATGGGAGACGAATTGAACAAACTATGGCCTATTGTGTTTATTTACAAGCTCATTAATGTAGATTTTTCACCGTTTTCCATATTTATTTCAAAATGGTGACCATCAGTTGACCTAAATCAAAATTCTGCCTGGACTATTGTTTAGGCTTTCCTTCAAGGATTTAGAAAATATAACTACCATAGCTGTAAATAAAATATCGCAAAAACCTTAGGGTTTTTTCACGTTTCAAGATGGTGGCACTTCCAGTTCGATCGACAAACTTCATATGTTGTGTACTCACACGTAATTACTTAACTAGTATAGAAAAAAAAATCAAGGCAATCTGACCTATATTTCGTCGATTTTTTTGAAAATTTTGATCCTTAATTTCTCCAAGGGGAGATAAGTTAGAAAATTTCTAAAGGCATTTGTCAAGTCGCATCAGTATGATCTACTAACCAACTAAACTTCATGAAAATCGTGCAACTATTAAAGAAGTTGTCAAGTTGGTCTCAACTTCCGGTTCGAAATCACAGCGACGAATTTTCGAAATTCGAAAATCTGAAATTGAAGATGAAAATGATTTTTTTTTTCAAGTTACTTACAGGAAAAAAAATTAGTAAAATAGGTCAAATAGTCACAAAGTTATAGGTATGTAGGTCAATTTCTTCGTAGGTAAATTTCGGAGATTTCGGATTCGTAAAACGTTTTGAAAATATATTTAATCCACAGTCGCACCCCATTTTTTTTTTTGGGGGGGGGGGTAGGTCAAAGTTTCCGAAAGATCCCATGGTTAGATTCTGAGATATAAGATTTGCAGAAAATACACACAAAAAAAATAATAATCTTAACAGAAACAATAAGCTTTCATATGTAATACATATGAAAGCTTAATAATAATTTTAGTAAAAACAATAGTCTTTCAGACGCCCAGCGACTCGAACAGGTGCAGCAGTCGTCGGAAGACAAGGACCAGTAAGCGCCAACACCATAAGACGTCGTCTAAGAGAAGTAGGAGTCCGTGCACGACGACCTTATGTTGGAGCTATCCTCAGGGATCATCACCGTCAGCGGCGTTTGATATGGGCTCAAGGACACCAGACACGGAGAAGAGTAGACTGGTAAAGTGTGCTCTTCGGTGATGAGAGTCGCTTTCATCTTTATCACGCTGATGGCCGTCAACGTGTGTGGAAAGGTAATGGGGAACTTCTTGCAGACTGTTGCGTCTTCGAAACGAATCTTCCTCACCGGACCGCCCTACACATTTGCAGGGGTCGCGTTAATGCTGTAGCCTACCGTGATGATGTCTTGCAACCAATTGTTGTTCCGATGTTTCGAGCGCACCCACAACTTCAGCACTTCCAACAGGATAATGCACGTCCGCATACCGCCCGTTTTAGTATTGACTACCTGGCTGCTAACAACATCAATGTCTTGGACTGGCCAGCCATGTCTCCGGACATGCCACCGATAGAACATGTCTGGGATGAGATTAGACGCCGTCTGTATCGGAGACCACAGATGCACACCATTGCTGCTTTAGAAGCTGTACTTTTCTAAGAATGGAACAATTTGCCCCAGGCCTTCTTTCAAACATTGGTAAATTCCATGCGACGTCGCTGCACAGCGTGCGTAAGAGCCCTTCGAGGACACACGCGCTACTGACATCTGTGTCGTACTTATGGTTTTGACCCCTCTGACTTTGTACCGTTGATTACAGATTAAACATCCATACATGTACAAATGTGTTGTTATTGATGTGTTCCCATTTGAATATTGTTCACAATAAGAAGCAAAATAAATAAGATATGTTTACAGGATCATTTTGTTATACGAAAAACTAAGTGATGCGTTTTCGATGGCGCTCAGTATATATTGAGGCTTTTAAATTTGGATTCACACCGTAGACCACCGTTAGGACTAGAAGTAACAAATGTTTAAGAAAGGAAAAAAGAGAAGTTTTCGGGATGAAAGCATCTGAATAGCCCCAAAAATGAAAATACTAGATTTTCAGCGTCCCATTATATATTGCCTAACCCGCGAATTTTTACCATTTAGATGTCATACGATCGTCCATTGTTCGGGCTATCCAATGACACTTTAGTTGTTTGAAATCTTACGTAGTAATCACTTTTTTCGCAAGATCACCATTTTTTTACTTTTTATGTTTTTTTCCTAAAAATATCGGATATTTTTTCGACTACTTCCGGTTTTTGTATCATTGTCGGGATAGCTTTAACAAGTTGTTTGGTTACCTAACCTTCTGTACAAGAAGTTTCAGAAAAATCCATTCAGCTGTTTTCCAAAGAAAGAAAAATAGAAGAGCATTTTCAGTAATTTAAGGATCTTTCAACTTTTTTTCCAAGATTGAGGTTCTCTTTGGACCACTTATATTATTTCAATGCTTTTATTTTTGGACTCACGCCATAGTCCACCGATAGGACTCTGAGTAAAAAAAGTTTTCGTTTTAGAGAAAATGGCGTCTCAAAATGCTCCAAAACGGAAAATACTAGATTTTCGGCGTAACATAATTTATTTTCTAGCCATCTAAATCGTATCATTCAGATGTCATATGATAGTCCATTAGTGGGGCTATCCAGCGTTACTTTAGTTCTTTTGGTCCGCTAACATCTGATGGAGAAATCAAGTTTTTCGCAAGAGCGCTTTTTTTAACCCCTTTTCTTCATTTTTTGAATACTTCCGGTATGGAGATTATTGTCGGGATAGTTTTAATAACCGGATTGGCTTATCAAATAGCCACATGGCTATGTAATCATATGTTACATTGTCTGATCAGATAAAATGCCCCAGGGAAATCCTATGTTCAATGGTGCCAAAAATGCAAAAATGTCAAAATAACGAAAATTAAATTTAAATATTTTAATACATATTATACATCGTTAGAATCGTAATTAGGTCAGCTATCTGAATGTGTAACTTTTTTGTAAAAATTTGTTTAAATACAATACAAAGAAGTTTATAGTCAATTTTGGAACAAACTGGTAACCAGTGTAGTTCCTTCAATATTGGTTTAATGTGAGAGCGTCTGGATGATTGACTAACTATTCTGGCAGCATTGTTTTGGATAACTTGAAGTTTAGCGAGCAGATTTTGGTTTAGACCAATAAGAATACTATTACAGCAGTGCAGTCTCGAAAACACTAATGATCGGACAAGTGTGTGAGTAGCATCTTTTGTTAGCAGGTGTCTGATATTACTGATGGATTTTAGATGAAAGTAACAGATTTTGCACAGATTGTTGGCATGAGTTTCCATTGTTAGACTTGAGTCTGAAAATACGCCAAGATTTGTAACCTTATCTTGAGTTAATATTTCAGAGTCAGCTATAATTAATGTTGATGAATTAAGTTTTTGTAGATTATGTTTTGTGCCCACGATCATTACTTCAGTTTTATCATCATTTAATTTAAGCATATTTAAGGTCATCCAGGTTTTAATTTGCTGTGTACATTTTTCTGTTTTGAGATAGGAATCTGTTTTATTCTCTGGTGGAAAATTATCTATGATTTGCGTGTCATCAGCATACGAATGGTGCGAAAGATTGTGACTTTTAATTAATGAGGCTACATGGCTGGTGTAAAGCACAAAGAGAATAGGACCAAATACCGATCCCTGGGGGACACCACAGTTCAAGGATGTTTTGTCTTATACTTCATCACCGATTAGGACGGACTGGGTACGATCTTGTAGATATGATCTAAACCAGTTTATGGGCGAATCTACAACCCCACAGCGTTTGGGTAGATTTTCGAGAAGTCGCTTGTGATCTATAGTGTCAAATGCTGCTGACAGGTCCAGCATTACTAGTGAGGCAATATTACCACTATCAACAGCTCCACGCAAATCGTTAACCACTTTGAGCAAGGCAGTTTCGGTACTATGATTTTGGCGATAGGCAGATTGAAATTTATCAGGTAATGAATTTGTAGCCAAATGTTCCTTTAACCTTACAGCTACAGCCTTCTCTAGAACCTTAGATAGGAAAGGAAGATTGGACATGAGGGAATCGTGTTAGAGTAGGCTAACTGCGCACGCCATAACTTCTAAACTAGCTTTGGTGGCTTCAATATCTTTATTTCACCAACTGGACAGGTGCATGAGGCATGAACATGTCAAATTTCATTAACTTTCTATGTTGGCGTATCGAGTTATGCCACCGTAAAATTCCTAGCACCCGGATTCGAGGCGGAGTTTATGGGTTCAAAAAACAACGGGTACGCCCACGCTGCATCAAAAAAAGGACCCAAACCAGCTTTGGTGGGAAAAGGTGGTTTTGTTCACGGAATCAAGAGATGAATAACCTACTAGAATACAAAATTTCAGAAGGCTCCTATGTTGGCGTTTCGAGATATATTACCGTAAACATCCTAAACATATTGGAGAATCGGGTAAGGGTTGGCTCATCGCGCACGCAATAACTTCTAAACTAGCTTTGGTGGATTCAATATCTTTATTTCACCAACAGGACAGGTGCATAAGGCATTAACATGCCAAATTTCATTAACTTTCTATGTTGGCGTATCGAGTTATACCACCGCAAAGTTCCTAGTACCCGGATTCGAGGCGGAGTTTGTGGGTTCGAGAAACAACGGGTACGCCCAAGCTCCATCAAAAAACGACCCAAACCAGCTTTGGTGGGAAAATGTTTTTTATTTCAAGGAATCAAGAGATAAATAAACTACTAGAATACAAAATTTTAGAAAGGCTCCTATGTTGGCGTTTCGAGATATATTACCGTAAACATACTAAACATATTGGAGAATCGGGCTAGGGTAGGCTCACTACGCACGTAATAACTTCTAAACTAGCTTTGGTGGCTTCAATATATTTATTTCACCAACTGGACAGGTGCATAAGGCATGAACATGCCGAATTTCATTAACTTTCTATGTTGGCGTATCGAGTTATACCACCGCAAAGTTCCTAGCACCCGGATTCGAGGTGGAGTTTGTGGGTTCAATAAACAACGGGTACGCCCAAGCTGCATCAAAAAACGACCCAAACCAGCTTTGGTGGGAAAATGTTTTTTGTTTCACGGTATCAAGGGATGAATAAACTACTACAATACAAAATTTCAGAAGCTTCCTATGCTGGCTTTTCGAGATATATCACCGTAAACATACTAAAACTATGGGGAAATCGGGTTAGGGTAGGCTCACTGCAGACGCAATAACTTCTAAACTATAGCTATGGTGTCTCCAAGATCTTTATTGCTCCAACTGAACAGGTGCATAAGGTATGAACATGCCAAATTTGATTAACTTTCTATGTTGGAGGGGGGTTGGATGGCTGAAAGGTTAGCGTGCGCGCGCTGTATCATAAAGTCTGTCATTGAGTCGACTGGCGTGGTTTCCAATCCCCGGTTGTACGTGACAAGGAGTAGGGTCGCTTGTCCAACCTCGTGGGTTTTCTCCGGGTCCTCCGGTTTCCTTCCACTGCTAAAGAACCCTATGCGCAAGCGAATTATTGAATTAAAATTAAACCATATGTTAGTCCCGAATGACCTAGTTTGTGTCGAGTGGACGTTAAACCTCATTTCTCTCTCTTTCTCTCTATGTTGGCGTATCGAGTTATACCACCGCAAGTTTCCAGCACCTGGGTTCGAGGCGGCGTTCGTGGGTTCAATAAACAAGGGGTAAGCCCAAGCTGCATTAAAAAGCACCCAAACCAGCTTTGGTGGGAAAATGTTTTTGTTTCACGGAATCAAGAGATGAATAAACTACTAGAATACAAAATTTCAGAAGACTCCTTTGGTGGCGTTTCGAGATATGTTACCGTAAACTTACTAAAGCTATGGGGGAATCGGGTAAGGGTAGAGTCATCGCGCACGCAATAACTTCTAAACTAGCTTTGGTGGCTTCAATATCTTTATTTCCCCAATTGGACAGGTGCATAAGGCATGAACATGCCAAATTTCATTAACTTTCTATGTTTGCGTATCGAGTTATACCACCGCAAAGTTCCTAGCACCCGGATTCGAGGCGGAGTTTGTGGGTTCAATAAACAACGGGTACATCCACGTTGCATCAAAAAGGGACCCAAACCAGTTTTGGTGGGAAAATGTTTTTTGTTTCACGGAATCAAGAGATGAATAAACTACTATAATACAAAATTTCAGAAAGCTCCTATGTTGGCGTTTCGAGATATATTACCGTAAACATATTGGAGAATCGGGTTAGGGTAGGCTCGCTACGCACTTAATCAAGGGATGAATAAGCTACTAGAATTCAAAATTTCAGAAGCTTCCTATGTTGGCTTTTCGAGATATATCACCGTGAACATACTAAAACTATGCGGAAATCGTGTTGGGGTAGGCTCACTGCGCACGCAATAACTTCTAAACTAGCTTTGGTGTCTCCAAGATCTTTATTGCACCAAATCGACAGATGGGTAAGGTATGAACATGCCAAATTTCATTAACTTCCTATGTTGTCGTATCGAGTTATACCACCGCAAAATTTCCAGCACCCGGATTCGAGGCGGCGTTCGTGGGTTTAGTATGTTTACGGTAATTTATCTTGAAACGCCACCAAAGGAGCCTTCTGAAATTTTGTATTCTAGTAGTTTCTTCATCCCTTGATTCCGTGAAACAAAAAACATTTTGCCACCATAACAGGACGGGTGGTACCCGATTTACACTCGACCGTCGGGAGTGACCGGCTCTTATGCAAACCGGAAGTCCAGGTTCGTACACAGGATGTCCGGTTTCCCACGTGAACTGAAGTAAAAGGGAACACATTTATAGAGTTTCAAAATTCTTTATTTCGTAAGATACAAAAATTAAGAGCCCGAAACGCGTATTCGGATCCGTTCGTCTTCATTTCACCAATGGTTAACCAGCTGAAATAAAGAACTTGTGCCAAGTTCATCAACTATCCTTACGTCAACTATGTCTCTTTACCGAACCAGGAAACGGAGCGTCTGCTCACACCAAATCCTATATCTTCCGAATGAAACTCTCAGAATGAATTAAACTCAAGATATAAACTCAACTCGAACTTACAATATCCGTACAAAGGATGACAACAAATCTTACGTCACCCAAACGGAACCCGTAAAATAACTAGAAACTCATAACTCTACAAATACATGTAAATATATATAAACATCACAGCTTTATGCCTGCCTCAGCCCGAACTTTCAATATTCGTACAGAGGAAGACAACGAATCTTACGTCACCCAAACGGAACCCGTAAAATAACTACATGTAGTAACTCATAACTCTACGAATAAACTAGTTACTTTAGTAACGAAAATATAATAGCCCTACCTGCTCTCTTCCGTTACTGGGGAGCTCTAATGACAACTGGTATGAAAATAAGGCTTTTCCCCATCTCGGTTATAAGGCCATTTTAGAATCCTTATCGTGTATTTTGCACCGTGATTCTTCCTTGATCACCAAAAGGAATCATTTCCTGCCACAATCGACACAAATTTATAATAATCAAACACTATTTTCATGTAGAATTGTGCGCTAGAAAAACAAACAAAATTCATTTAAATCCGGCGACCATAGTAAACTGACGCCTGCGCAGACCGGTTCATATCTGCGCTCAGCCAATATTCCAAATTTAGGAATGGAATTTTTACCGTAAACGAACATTCGTGATGTACATGTACATGTAGTTGTCATTAGAGCTCCCCAGTAACGGAAGAGAGCAGGTAGAGCTCTCATATTTTCGTTACTAAAGTAACTACGAATAAACCAACAATTTCCCTATAGTTTGGAACGCCCGTCTTGTCTGAAGGACTAAAGGCAAAACTCTACCCCGGAGATCAGGCTTACTCGAGCGGAATAATGGATTATTCCTGCGGAACTTGCTCAAGTTGCTGATCACCGAAGACAAAGTCTCCCCTTGGCATGCTTACCACAGAGTGAAATAAGTAATATTTCAGCTGAGGTTCGCACCCACCACCGTTCAACTAAGACTGACTTTGACTGTCCTTATATATGCTATGCAACTGGGAAATGCACGTGCATAACCTATGCACTCCAAGTGAATTACAATTTAGATCCCGCTCTTCCATTGGTTGATTTTATCACATATCGACCATAAGAAAGTTCCAAACCACAAGTCAACGGCATATTCACAAAATGGCGGCTATTTACGCAATTTCCACGCACAATACTGGATCATTGTTTCATCTGGAAAATATTTGACCTATTGTAATATTTCGTGACTTACTATGTTGAACCACCAAACACACAAGTAGACGAGCTGTGGTAGCGACGTGTTGATAGTTTGGTAGCTGTATAATAAGTGACTCATTTAACATCAGTTACGTCACACTAATCAAGTGACCTTTTTAAAAACCCTCATTTACAACATTCCTCCCCGTTTTGTTGGCAGTTGGTCACGGATAAGGGTACAGGAGGGAATCCTACAACACGCCAGGGAACCTCATACAGGAACCAAACATTTTGTTAAAATCTGTATGTACAGTAAAACTGAAAGCTATCTACACAGTAAAATCATTAAAACTTCTGGCGAACACTTCAGGTCAGAGTAAAAACATCCTGCAACGCCTTGCCCAAGGAATGAATTAGCTGGAACCAATTCATCAACTGTAAGCCTGTTAACTTCCAGAACATCATTGATTCTAAGTGAATAGACTCCAGGCAGGGCGAAACAACACCAGTTTCTAGATCTGGAAATGAATATCAGTGTCGCTCCAACCATAATGGAAAGTCGTTCAAGCCTTGCTTGATCAGATCACGGTCGATAACTATTTGTTGTTTTCTGGCATCCAATCGATACAATGTGAGGTTTGCAGCAATACCAAAATAAGGATCCTTCCAAGGAGGTGGCAACTTCATACGCTGTTCAGTCTTGTAGGACGAATCAATGACATACCCAACATGACCAAGCACGAACCTGATAATGTTATGCCACAAAGACCTGCAACCTGCAACTAAAGGATCGGTACTCCAAACTAACCAAGTGGCAGAGATCTCTTTTTTACATTGTTGGATGCTTATTTCTGCGGTGGTATAACCGGAGACCCGGCTACGGTCACTCATCTCTGACACAACCAGCCCTATGGGAAAGTTGGCACTCCTTCGAATCGTTCCCACCTGCTTGTGTATCCAAACTGATGTAGGGCTCCAGTCAGAATGAGATGGCATAACAATTTTAGCACCAGTTTCAGCTCCTATGAAACCTGCCTGAACATCAACTTTGGTATCAGGATCTACAGACAGCACAGAAAACGGCGCAGAACCGATTCCCTTCAATCGAACAGCTTTTCTTAGCTCTACTTTCTCCACCCCATTCAAAAAGATGTTGATATTACTGCATTAGTTTGCTGTTCGAACAAGTAGATGGGTAACACTAACCTTACCCCAGAACGTCCACTCCAAACATGACGAATCTGATTAGTATGAATTGGGCTTTCTGTTCTTAAGACTGGTTGAACACCCTCACAGCCAGTCGACTGAAGTTTAAAGGATTGATTCCGTCCCCAGCAATTGATTGCCACAGTGCGTATTGAACCGCAGTGGCACCACCTGGTGAAGCAGAGCGAAGACGAGACCAAGATGGTCTTGAGATGAATGGATATAAAGGTTAAGATATGGAGACTGGCTACAATCAGAAGAATTGCGATCATCTGAATTCTGGTACCACTGATCGGGCACTGAAGAGCTGAATCTGTAAAAGGGATGTCGTTGTGTAAGTGTATTCTGTTGAATGAACCGCGTGTCATAACGCAGCATACTCTGTTGGGTATCGAACATTGCTGGTCTATGAGCAACACCGCGAACTTTAAAGGTTGATATTATCTCCGTCTGTTGCATCGGGACAGGTTTAACTCCAGAAGCTGATAGTGATTGTGTATGGTGATCAGGATTTCTAGATGATGAAAATCGCCGTTGAGCAGCAGCATCACCTGGAGAATGCCGGGAAGTCCAAGGAAGTTTGCAGGAAGGCGAATTGTGACCAGACCTGGACTGTGGCCTGAAGGATTTACCGTCAGGGTGGTCAAACGTTTTACGTGAATCCTGAGATGGATAGGCATTAGGATTGGGGGATGGACGTTGAGGTTCAAGCCGCTTGTGTTGGGTGGACCGCGTATCATAACGCAGCATACGAGTGTTAAAAATCGCATCCTTAATCCAAGCTACATCCTTTCGCAATTGTGGAAACGGAGTCCGATCATCAGCTGATCTTTCAGTAACGCCACAAACTTCATTGGCTGGTGGTGAGTCTGGTGACTGGGCCTGAAAGGAAACGGGTTGCCCCCCAATTATCTCATTTAGACTGGACAAAGACTCCTTCGTGTATTTTTCCGAAGATGTAGACGGTTCATTATGGGAACGACTCTTAACCATACCCATGAATGGATAGTTAGAGACTGATATTGCCTTCAGTGACTTTTCCTTCCGACTACAAGAATTGTGGTGCGTGGAATTCATCTCATCGCAATGCCAAGTCTGATTATTATATGTGCTTCCAGCATGTGCATCGAAAGCATTGACCTGATCAGGTGACACAGGTCCGGAAGTAGCAGCATACCTCTCTGCACGACCTGGCTCAAAATCCGGTACTTGCTGAGAAATATCAACTTGAGTCCGGGAATTGACAGCGGAAGCAAAAGTACTAGTTATTCGTCTCAGAAATACAGCTTAAGCCATCAGCAGGGACCGACGACTGAACATCCGGAACAAAATGACCAGGTCTTTCACACCTGCTTTCTTTTGGAATGGTGGCTAAGGTGTTGGTT
This sequence comes from Patella vulgata, assembly GCF_932274485.2. NCBI lineage: Eukaryota > Metazoa > Mollusca > Gastropoda > Patellidae > Patella > Patella vulgata. The sequence continues at coordinate 35,325,281 of NC_065882.2, forward strand.
AGTACAGGACCTGTAGCTCCTCTCAAAATTTGTGGAGTAGGTATAACTGGAGAAACTGGAGTAGGAGTAACTGGAGTGGGCAATGCATGCAGTTGTGTAGATTCAGACAAGGGAAACTGTAAACCAACACGTTCCAATACAGAAGTCATCATTCCACAAAGCTTTTCTGTTGTTTCACGCTGTAAAGTAAATAGTGCATCATACTTCCCAGACAGTTGACCGTACAGCTTCGCTTGGCTAGCCTCAAATTGGATTAAGGTCAATGCCTGCGGTGCATCTACTGGTCTGCCATCAAAGACGGTGTCAAAGGTAACACGACCCTCATCAATCCATTTTCGCCAAATGTCAGGTTGCAACCCAGTGACCTCCGCTGCATCGGACATCGTTATGATGCCCAAAACATCCCTTTCTTCTATAATATTCGTTGCCTCAACTTTCCCAATTCTATCAAGTCTCATTAATGACTCTAAACCCGCAGTCTGTATGTCTATAGGAGCCATTCTCCCTCCTTCAATGAAACTGACAAAAGAAAATTATTTCAATAAAACAGGTTATCTTTATTTTGAATAATCACCAATTAAGGCAATAAGTCAATATTCAGAGGTTATCTTTATTTTAACTTGACTAATATAAGTCTATATTCAGAAGATAATTTTGTCAGAGATTATCTTCCATACACCAAGTAACTTTTTATGCACCAATAATAAGTGCAACAGGGACTGTAACTGATAGAACTCGAAGAACCGACTTGAAGAAGTCAGCAAAAATATTAATTTATAATTCAGATAAGAATTAAATAAGTTTTCACTCGATGTACATCAGCACAATTCGTGAAAATTAGCGGGAATAAATACACTGACTTAGATTATTTAGAAGTTGTAATTTTTGGCAGCTATGACCGCCTATAGTGTAAGTAAGCTGTCGTGAATGACAACAACTCACGTGACCACTTTTTTTCGTTTACGTGAAACAAAGAATAATACTGTAATTATCTGTAACAATGGATTTATGCTGTACTCTTTAATGTTGTTATTGAAATGTCGTTTATTTACTCTTCTCCCTTCTTTCTTCTTGTTGGACCTTCAGAAATCTCTGAAAGCTATGACCTAGTTTTCAAGCGTGAAATTTACAACACACCTGATTGACTCGACCTATTTGAAATTGCTGAATCAGCACTTTCTTCAGTCGATAAACCAATATTCAATCGTAGTCGTCGACGAGTGAATTTACGGCGACGCCAATGTAATATTTCGTGACTTACTATGTTGAACCACCAAACACACACGTAGACGAGCTGTGGTACCGACGTGTTGATAGTTTGGTAGCTGTATAATAAGTGACTCATTTAACATCAGTTACGTCACACTAATCACATGACCTTTATAAAAACCCTCATTTACAACACTATTAAATACTCCGATCTGCCGAGTGCTTTTACCCACAATCCACAAGTATGCATTCAGTATTTTTAGTTTAAAAGTATTAGCTACGATTTTGGCACTTAATTTGATTACACTTAGCCTACAGTCAGAACTTTTTTATTTTTTGAGGAGATTTTCTGACCTGTGTAAGTTAAACTTTAATATTTTACTACTGAATGAAGTGAATGTATGAAAATAGTGTGAGTTTTGTTTTTGCTGAAGTATGAATATCTAATTATAATATGTCTTTATGATAAATAAACTTATCATGGCATAAACGTTAAAACAATTTACCGTATAGACCTATCACTGTGAGAGCTAGGGGCTAGGCCTACTAGTACTAGGCCTATAATGCCTATTATTTATTATACTATACTATATGTAACGGTAGGTCTAACTTTTTTGATTTTAATACGGTTATGCCATTTTCTTTTCTATTTCATGATTCAACAATTCAACACTATTGAATAGCGAGTGGTATTAAATTTATTGACTTGCTAGTTAAGAACTAAAGAAGTTTGGTGAAGAAGGTGCTGTACTACTGTATATTACGTTCAGCTTGGCTTGAAACTTGAAAGTTTAATGCAGTACGGTACATTTCGGAATAGAAACAGGTCAGCAAGTTACATTGTACTATGGCTTTACAAAATAGTAGTAATAGTAGTAGTAGAATTGGTCTATCTTTGCCTCATAAAATTCTTCCTGTTGTAATATGTAGGAACTATGATATTAAACGGAACATTGCACATATTAAACTCTCTAAATGTGAAGACTCCAAATACATGCCTCCAATAAAAGACTTGGGTGAAATTATCAGGCTCATAATAACAACAAAGATTTTTATGTAGATTTGATATGGCAATTTCAGTTTTGAAGAAATTTAGCATTTTCGGGATTTTTTACATTGCTAAAGGAGTAAGGCAAGAATTAGAAAATGAAAACAAATACGTTTTGAATTGGCAACCCTTATTTACGCCAATAGATAATATTATCTTTGAACAGGTTGTTGAATTTAAAAAGATTCTTTCAAACCAAATATTCTTGGTAATTATCAGTTGTCAGTGACTGAATTAAAAACTTTGCTCTGTGATAGATGGCTAAGCGATTCAGTGATTGATAAATTTATTGAACTTCTTAAAGATTGTATATATCTGACTCAGATTATGTTCGTTATTTAAATTCAGTACATGATCTTCAAAATACAGGCTCAAGGCTGTATGCTAAGCATCCTAACATCACTAAGTTTGTTTTTGTTTCATGCTGGCGGTTTAGTCGCATGATGTTAGGGTGTTAAGTTTTTTACACACATGCAGATAGGGTGATATTGTTAGGGATCTCATGCTGGTTGTTCAGTCGCATGATGTTATGGTTTCTATGTTATTCTTAAATAGATAGCCTATTGTTAGGGATCTCAGGCTGGCAGTTCGGTCGCATGGTGATAGGGTGTTGGTTTCTATGTTATTCTTAAATAGATATTGTTGGGGATCTCATGCTGGCGGTTCAGTCGCATGATCTTACGGTGTTAAAGGTTTTTACACACATGCATATAGGGCAATAGGGTTATTTCCAGTATTTTTTATCTTGAGGTAAATCTTTTTATTAACAATTCTTGCCTTTGTAAATTTTCATGTCATTCAGTGGAGTGGCCAGATGGTTAATGCGTGCGCGTTGGATGGTCAGAATGTCTGTCATTGAGTCAAGTGAATGTAGGCGTGGATCCTACTTCTGACGCCATGTTAAGCTTCCTCATACTTGGTAAACTCATTAACGCTTATTAACGGATCATCTCCTAGTCTTTACAATTAGATGTTGGTTGAAGCGTGTGAAATGTATGTACACGATATGTAGACCCGTACGCACAAGCGAATGATTGCAATTGAAACTAAGTTGAACCATGTTAGTCCCAAAATGACCTAGTTTGTGTCAAATGGATTTTAAACCCCATTTCTCTCTCTGTGCCATTCAAATTGTCATTGGAGTGCATTTCTAAGTTCACATTGTGATCTATGTAAAGTTTATGTAATTTGTAATAAGTTATAATGTGTAAATCTGTTTTAAGTTGATATATGTATTTTTTTTTTATTATTATTATTATTTTCAGACTACAGGGATCGAATGCTGCTCTTCAAAATGTGTTCAAGATATAGCTGAATTGTGATATTGTAATGGTCCCAGAACAAGATCATTTACTACTTCAATATCAAAAGTAGGCCAACGTGTATATACTTGATTGGTGGTTGTTACATGTATAGGCCTCCATTCGAGGGTCTGTGTTAATATAGACTAAATTGGTAGATATTAATATTATTAGACTTTTGGCAAAGGTTAACTTGATGATGTTACAACTACAACAAGTCAAACAGCGAAGTCAACGATGTACAGTATAATATCGATGTCACAGTACCACTACCACGCTTAAGGCGAATAGAAACAAAAATTGCTTACTTTGATTGAAATGATGTCCACTCTTACTTTTAAATTGGTGTAGATATTCATTTCAACAGTTAAATCAATAAAATGTATATTGTATTTTCTCTTTATTAGTATCACATAGATCAAACGGAGTAACGCTATTTCACTCATGGCTCGTCAACTGTTATCGTTCGTAGAAATGGGGGAATACCGTTTTATATACGAACTATGATATTGTACAGAACATACCTTAAAAGGGTCAAATTGTTATTGGTCACAAAGTTCACATGACACCATTGGCAAGGCTTATAAATGTAAGACCCTCTATCTGCGCATAGAACTATTGACTCCCAGGATGGGCCTGAATGAGATGCTCCTGCAATTTTCGGATGCAGCTGAGATGATTGGCACCCATTGTTAAATTAGAAAATGTGGACAATTTATACAGTCGATTTGGTTAATAACTGCAAAATGAGTCGCTATCTCCACCTGTTTTGTCTCCCAGTCATTTGTTAGCCTGTGGGAGCCACAGTGGCTAAGATGCTGGTTTGTTAGCCTGGTGGTCGCGTGTTCGATCCCTGCCTTGGCCAAGGAAGTTCATCAGGAATTTGGGGTATGGTTTCCCCTTGTCAGTAGTCCAGGATGGAGAGCCTGACAAGGACAGCTGTCTAGTCATTCGGATTTGACGAAAAAACGAGATCCCATGTGTACATTTGATGCGCACGTAAAAGATCCATTGGCAGCCGGAATTCGATATAAGAGTAGGCAATTGTGCCGCTGCCCAGGCAACACTTACCTTATAGCACATATAGCGTATGCCCGTCTTCATTAGCCCAGTCGGAGTAGGGCGTTAAACCCCATTTCATTTCATTTGTTAGCCTGTGGATAGGGGATCCCCTAAGATGAATATACAAATTACAATTGTAGTCTGCCGGATACTCCAAAAGGGTCTGAAAATGGATTGACATAGATTGCTTTGGTATGAATGTGATTGGCAATTATTACCAGATTAACGCCCCCTTTTCCCAGTTAGTACAAGGGCGCCAGTGACATTTTCAGCCAGGGGTCCAATGGAAGCTTAATTTGGCCCTGTGGTTTCTGATTGACGGTAGATATTTGCCCTGGGCTGTCATAAGTCACAATAAGATTTTGGTTTAATAAATCGAGGATCTACATGTAATGGTATGTAGAATTTTGACACTAATGTAATAGTAGCTATGGTCTTACGCTCCTTTTGACTCAAATACGATGCAAGGCACTAAAATAGGGTGAGTTAAATCCCCTGGGTCAAAATCATGTTGACAATGAATTCCAAGCTTTACAATGTACATGTAAATCGCTTATCTACCAATATCAAAATATGTTCAGTACAGATAAATGATAAGTCGACAGATAATACATTTTTAATATTTATCCAAGGTTATTATTAGTAACATTCAATAATTTTATATCTCGTCAATTCTCCTCCTTATGGTGGCTGATAGTGGCCATGTTAAATCTCGCCCGTTTCATAACGCGACAACACGACATCACGACAGTATTGACGCAATCATACGACACTTTATTCTGTCGTATCATCGTGTTATTTTTATCATAATGTCGACTTATTGTCCTAGTCTCTTTCTACAAGTCACAAAAATACAGCTGTACTCATTACATCATATATAGGCCTAAGTAGCAGATTTGATCAATATAAAAGAGATAGTAGGAAAACGTTGATTAATTATTTGTTTTCTCAAAATAATGAAACATTTTGTGCCCACAAGTGAATTATATTTGGTATTATATTAAAAAAATCTAGAATAACAATAGCAGGACCAAAGTGAGTTAGCTAAGTTAATTCCTTGAAGAAAAAGTGGTGTCGGGAGGTATCGAACAAGTAAGCATCCATTGCCATGTGTACGACACCCACCAATATTTATAGATGACTGGAGCGATAGTTTAAAAGTGATTTCAGAAGACAGGGTGGGAAGGGGATTGTAGAAAAACCAAATCGGGCCACATTCTTTAAAATCACAGCATTATCATAGTGCAGCACGTGCAGCCTGTCATTGAGTCAACTGGCGTGGTTTCGAATCCCCGGTTGTACGTGACAAGGAGTAGGGTAACCTGTCCAACCTCGTGGGTTTTCTCCGGGTCCTCCGGTTTTCTCCCACTGCTAAAGACCCCTACGCGCAAATGATTTATTGAAATAAAATTAAACCATATGTTAGTCCCGAAATGACCTAATTTGTGTCGAGTGGACGTTAAACCCCATTTCTCTCTCTCTCTCTCTCCCGTTTGACATCACTAATGGGATTGAGGCCTAGATGAGTAAAAATAGGCCCAGTAATATCTTCAACTATGAACACACTTTAAAAGCCTCATACCCCCCCCCCCCCCACGTCACCCCAATAGATGCAGGAGTTTTTTTTATGAGGTGGAGAAAACGATTCGCAGCCGTTATTGACCTTATCGCATATAGGCTTGCATCCGTTTGACATCACTAATGGGGTTGAGGCCTAGATGAGTAAAAATAGGCCCAGTAACATCTTCAACTATGAACACACTCTAAAAGCCTCATACCCCACCCCACCCCCACGTCTCTTATTTAGTTTTACAAATAATTCCAGAATCAATAAAATGGTATCAATGATGTTTGATACAACTGGAAAATAATATGTCAAAAATTGATTAAACAACATGAGAAATATTATTACATATTGCATCCGTATCAGTGATAACGTACATTTACTCAATATGTTCCTTCCAATGGATCATCATTTAACTTGAAACAAGGGAAGCAGCGATCGAAGAAAAAGATTTAAAAACACACACATTTCAATATGACAGTAGTGATTCGGTCATGCATTTACATCCGAGGGTGTCATGCTTTCTTTGAAAGTAATGATTGTGCCAAATTTGAACAAATTCGCTGCCTATAGGTAGAGTGTTGACAGATCAAATGTAAAAAAAAAACAAAGAAAAAAACAGACCTATAAAAATATATTTCTAAAACTCTTTTAATTTTGAAATAATATTGTTTTCGCGTGTGCTAAGTGTTTCAGCGAATAGTTACAGAAAGGGTCTTGTAGATTAAGACTATGGCGCATGTGCAGTTTGAAACTTCCGAGACGACAAGTCGATGATACGACAAAACCAAACTGTCGTATCATCGACTTGTTGACTTGTCGTCTCGGAAGTTTGAAACTGCACATGCGCCATAGTCTTAATCTACAAGACCCTTTCTACAACTATTCGCTAAAACACTTATCAAACGTGAAAACAATATAATTTCAAAATTAAAAAAGGTTTAGAAAATATATTTTCATAGATCTGTTTTTTTAAGGTGTTATCTGTCAACCCTCTGGTATAACTACAGACTGCGGAACTAGATGTTCAAATTTGGAATAATCATTACTTTCAAAGAAAGGATGACATGAAATGAAATGAAATGAAATGAGATTTAACGTCCTACTGTTCTCTCCTAAGCTGGGCTAAAGACGACGGGCATACGCCATACAGTGTGCTATGAGGGAATTTTGCCCGGGCAGCGGCGCTCCGGCCCGCTCTTATATCGAAATCCAACTGCCAAGGGATCTTTTACGTGCACGCCAATGTGTACACGGGACCTCGGTGTTTCGTCCCATCCGAACGACTAGACAGCTGTCATTGTCAGGCCCTCCGTCCTGCATCACTGACAAGGGGGAACCACGCCGGTAAATCTTGATGAATTTTGTCGGCCAATGCAGGGATCGAACCAATCTGTGAAAAAAGTCTTCTAATATCTCTGTAAAAGATGACTGTTTTCAACACATGCAATCACATCATGCGGTGTCAATCATTGGACCAATGGCGCGTGCATTGTTTATATAAGACGTAACTGCTTCGAGTAGAATGATGCCTTTTACTCATTTTAATACCCATTTACGCTACATAGGAAATATTTTTTACCTACAAATACTTCAAATACAAAAAAATGTTTTAGAATTAAGTTTGTCGGAGGAATAAAGTTAATATTGGGGACTCATTAAGTCGCATCGATGTCATCCTTATCAGTGACTGTAGCGGAATAGCGAATATTCACTTCTGATCAGTGTGGGATCGATCACCCGACCTCCAGGCTAGCGAGCCAGCGTCTTGCCCACGTAGCCACGCGATCCCCTGAAAGGATGATACTCTCGGGTGTAAATACACTACTGTAAGACGGGCATACACCATACTATGAGCGAAATTTTGCCAGGACAGCGCACTATGGCCTACTATTATATCGAATTCCAACTACCAAGGGATATTTTACGTGCCACAACTGACAAGACCACGTCGGAAAATCTGGATGAACTTTCTCGTCCAATGAAGGGATCGAACACCCAGCTTTCGGGTTACCGAACCAACGTCTTACCTGCCTAGCCACTGTGACTCCCCCGCAAAATATCAAGCACCAAAAACAATGGATCGAGGCCTAGATGATTACACACTATGAAAGCCTCATACGCCCCCCCCCCCCCACGTCTCTTATTTTGTTTTACAAATAATTTCAGAATCAATAAAATGGTATCAATGATGTTTGATACGACTGGAAAATAACATGTATAACATTGATTAAACAACATAGGTAGTAATGAGAAATATTACATATTGAATCCGTATTAGTGATAACGTACATTTACTCAATATGTTCTTTCCAATAGATCATCATTTAACTTGAAACAAGGGAAACAGTCGATCGAAGAAAACAGATTTTTTTAAAAAAACAAAAACAAAACAGGTTTCAATGTGACAGTAGTGCTTCGGTCATGCATTTACCTCCGAGAGTGCCATCCTTTCTTTGAAAGTAATGATTGTGCCAAATTTGAACAAATTCCATCTAGATTCGCGGCCTGTAGGTAGAGTGTTGACAGATCAAATGTAAAAAAAAAACAAAAACAAAAACCCCAGACCTATAAAAATATATTTTCTTAAACTCTTTTAATTTTGAAATTATATTGTTTTCACATGTGCTAAGTGTTTTAGCGAATATTTATAGAAGGGCCTTGTAGATAAAGACTATAGCGCATGTGCAGTTTTAAACTTCCGAGACGACAAGTCGACAAGTCGATGATACGACAGTTTAGTGTTTTGTCCTACCGTCGTATCATCGACTTGTGGCGATAAGTCGATGATACGACAGCACGACAAAATAAGGTCGATGATACGACAAAATCAGATCGTAAGATCGCGTGATTTTGTCGTGTCATCGACCCAATTTTGTCGTGCCGTCGTATCATCGACTTATCGCCACGATAAGTCGATGATACGACGGCACGACAAAAAGCGAAACTGTCGTATCATCGACTTGTCGACTTGTCGTCTCGAAAGTTTAAAACTGCACAGTGCACATGCGCTATAGTCTTAATCTACAAGACCCTTTCTATAACTATTCGCTAAAACACTTAGCACATGTGAAAATAATATAATTTCAAAATTAAAATAGTTTTAGAAAATATATTTTTATAGGTCTGGTTTTTTTACGTTTTATCTGTCAACACTTTACCTACAGGCCGCGAATCTAGATGGACTTTGTTCAAATTTGGCACAATCATTACTTTCAAAGAAAGGATGACATCCACGGATGTAAATGCATGACCGAAACACTACTGTCATATTGAAACTTGTTTTTTAAAATCTTTTTTTCTTCGATCGGCTGCTTCCCTTGTTTTCAAGTTAAATGGTGATCCATTGGAAGGAACATTTTGAGTAAATGTATCATTGATACGGATTCAAAATGTAATATTTACTTCCCTATGTTGTTTAATCAATTTTAGACACATTAATTTCCAGTCGTAATCAAACATCATTGATAGGGACCTACCATTTTATTGATTCCGAAATTATTTGTTAAACAAAATAAGAGGGGGGGGGGGTGCGTAGGGGACTTTCGGAGTGTGTTCATAGCTGAAGGCAATACTGGGCCTATTTTTAATCATCTAGGCCCCGATCCCATTACTGATGCCAAACGGATGAATATGCGATAAGGTCAATAACAGCTCATAAAAAAACCTCCCCTGCACTTATTGGGATGGCGTGCTACACCAATGCGGTGATTTTATGTGGTCTGATTTGAGGATTTATATAATCCGCTTCCCACTCTAATAAAATAAATTGGAAATCTTCTGAAATCGCTTCTAAACTATCGCTTCAGTAATATATTAGTATTGGTGGGTGTCGTACACGAGGCAATGCATGCTTGTTCGATACCTACCGACACCACTTCTTATTCAAGGAATTAACATAGCTGACTCACTTTTGTCCTGCTATTATAATTCTAGATTTTTTGAATATAATACCAAATATAATTCAATTCTGGGCGCAAAATGTTTCATTTTTTTAGAAAACGAATAATTAATCAACGTTTTCCTATTATCTCTTTTGACGAGTCTTATTTATATGTATCTAATCTGATGTAATGAGTACAGCTGTATTTTTGTGACTTGTAGAAAGAGACTATGCCAATAAGTCGACATCTCGACGTTACGATAAAAATAACACGATGATACGACAGAGTTAAGTGTCGTATGATTGCGTCAATACTGTCGTGATGTCGTGTTGTCGCGTTATGAAAAGGGCGAGATTTAACATGGCCACTATCAGCCACCATACCTCCTGGTATTTCACGAATATTTCCACAATGCTTTTACATTCTGAGTATAAATCTGGTTATTGAATCCATTTTAATAGAAGAAAAAGTCTTTTACATTACCCCCAACAACAAAAAACACACCTACAAAGAAAATGAGCAAAAATTACTGAAGAGATAATGTAGCAAAGGGTCAATAAATAAGTTTAACGATTATATAAGGTGTGGGAATGTTCTTTTACCCTTTCCCTGACAAATGGGTGTAATCCACCCGAGAGCTCCGTATTTTTGTAATTATTCGCTTTTCGTTTTTTGGATTTGAACGAAACTCTATCTAATTTGTCTGAAATTAAATTGCCTCTGCCATCTATTTGTAAAAAAACACTTACTTACTCCTTTTGTTCAATGTAATGTCTATTAAAAGATACACCCAGTTGTCAGGGACTGTAGAAAAAAATTGAACCCCCACAAATTCCACCAAAATACAAATACGATAAATTAAACCAATCCGGCAATGCACAACTTCTATCTTGAAGATTAGATAGAGTTTCGTTCAAATCCAAAAAACGAAAAGCGAGTAATTACAAAAATACGGAGCTCCCGGGTGGATACACCCAGTTGTCAGGGATCAGGTATAAAATATTATTTCTATATAATTAGTATACGCACGGGTGTGTTATACCCAGTTGTCAGGGATCAGGTATGAACTATGTTGCAAGGGAAAGGGTTAAAGCGACAATTTCATATTTTGTAAGAAAGGTAAAACATAATTATTTCTATGTCTTTTGCTCAATAGGTTGTCAACTCATTATTATACGATCATAGGTATCATTCTCACACTTAAAAATCATTCACCCCGGAAATAATAACACAATTTCCTCTCTTGTTTTTCTACCCCCCCCCCCCCATGGAATAGCTATCTTCAAACGTTTGAATTTAAAGTTGAAAATTATATTTTTGCCAATTGCTCAACTGGTAATAGTGAATTATGGGATTAATAGGATTATTCTTTAACAAGGTAGGACTGTTTATAGATACCATCTATTTTAAGGCTTTATTTGAATACATTTTAAAAATATAACTTAAAAATATGGAATTATCGCTATAGAACTGGGTTCATACACAAAAAGACATTGATAAAAAATAATGAATGGTCCTAATTTATCAGTTTTACAACATCTTATTTATATTCACCAACCAGAGAGGTTGAAATGGGGTTTAACGTCAACTTGACACAATGAAGGTCATTTCAGTATACTAACATGGTTCAATTTTCTTTCAATAATTGACTTGCATGTGGGAGTTTTTAGCAGTGGGAGGAAACCATAGAAATCACACGAGGTTGGACAAGCGACCCCACTCCTTGTCAAATACAAGCAGGTAATCAAGACCACCCCACTCCACTTCACTCAATGACAGACTTGTGATGCAACGCAACGTGTTGCGTGTTGACTAATCGCTGTGTTATTGGTAATCTTAAACCAAATACTAGTAGGCCTACATGTTATAAGAAGATGTACATAGCAAATAGTATTAGGCATTATGCTAGGAGTTCAATTACAAAATACCACCACCATATATTTCACAATTACACAACTTGGTGTCGAAAGACAAAAGTTTTATGCCGAGTTCTAGATGTATGAATGATGCAAGTTTGAAAACAGGAATACCTGGTTAGATTCCACATAAAATGAGTTAGTTAAAAAAAATACACTGGTTTTTTTTCACAATTACACAAAGTTTGAAAGTATCAAAAGACTGAAAAGTTATGCTCAGATCTAGATGTGCGAATGAATGGTGCAAGTTTGAAAACAGAAACTCATAAAGTTTCATAAAGATATGCTTGACGGCATGCTATGGAATCAAAATTATGTCAAATTTATCTTTCTGAAACACTAAAATTATTCAAATGAAGCAGTAAAAACAATGAATATAATGAAAAGCAGGCCTTAAAAATAATGAAAGGGCTGCTAATGCTATACACAAGACACAATTCCTTGAAATAACGTTACTGTTACTGTAAGGTTTCAAAAAGACTTTCTGGTCCACTCTCACGTGTGTCATGTGTATAACCCAGTGGTTCTCAACCTTTTTTTGCCAACGGCACACCTTGGAACACATGAAAAAATAGTGGCACACCTGGCTATATAGTTTTGCAAAATATAAACATTGTAAGTCGGACGTCATACAACCATAGACAGACTAGTCATAGACACATAGAATGACTCCAACTAAATAAAGAAAAACACAGCTATGAACTTATCAGGATACAACAATGAATACTTAATTGTTTTTTCACATTTTCTTAGTGTGCCGTTCAAAATTTCCCGGCATACTTGGGAAGATCTCCCGGCACACTGATTGAGAATCGAGAATAACTGGTATAACCACTGGCCTACCATGACCCACTATCAGAGCTAAATAAATAAATTACATATTACCTGGTAATCTAGCTGGTATTTGCTGTGTAGGCTACATGTAATTAACATATTTTATCAATCTGTGAAATATATTCCTTATTTCCTGATAAGATGGAAAGAAAAATGAACAAATAAAATTAGCTTACATACTAAACTATATACAAACCTTTCAATTTCATCATCTGTATTAAACTACATGTACTAGACTAGAGTCTAGATAATTATAAAATGGATATTGTTGAAATTCAGTAGGTTTCTTCATTTTACAAATTTAAATAATATATTATTCATCTAAATTTAAAAAGATCAGATGATAACTTTAGTCCTCAGTGCACAAGGTAGTAATATTTTGAATTAAAAAAAAATATTACATGTCAACCATCACAAATTCACGTCATTATTAGGCCCAGAGTTTTAGGTTGTTTTTTTTTCGAAGAGACTTGCAGGCTGCACAATACTGGATTCACAAAATCTCCTCAAAAAATAAAAAAGTTCTGACTGTATAAATAAGTGTAATCAAATTAACACACGTGCCAAAATCGTAGCTAATACTATACTAATGTACATCTTAACGATTAGATTAAAGATTTTAAACTAAAAATACTGAATGCATACAGGTGGATTGTGGGTAAAAGCACTCAGCAGATCGGAATATTTAACAGGTCAAATATTTTCCAGATAAAACAATGATCCAGTAGGCCCTATTGTGCATATTTAATAGGTCAAATATTTTCCAGATGAAACAATGATCCAGTATTGTGCAATTTGCACATGTAAACAAACCCCTTTACGAGTTCGACGTAATATGAAGCAATATGAATAGATAACTATGCGTGGAACTAATAATAAACAGTAAGTTCTAGTTATTGTAATGATCTATAAAATACGAAACCCCCACACCACCAAAGCTGGTTTGGATGCTTTTTGATGCAACTTGGGCTTAGCCCTTGTTTATTGAACACACGTACGCCGCCTCGAATCCGGGTGCGAAGAACTTTGCGGTGGTATAACTCAATACGCCAACATAGAAAGTTAATGAAATTGGGCATGTTCATGCCTTATGCACCTGTTATATGTCCAGTTGGAGAAATAAAGATATTGAAAATACCAAAGCTAGTTTAGAAGTTATTGCGTGCGCGATGAGCATACCCTTACCCGATTCTCCAATATGTTTAGGATGTTTACGGTGATATATCTCGAAAAGCCAGCATAGGAAGCTTCTGAAATTTTGTATCCTAGTAGTTTATTCATCCCTTGATTTCGTGAAACAAAAAAACATTTTGCCACCAAAGCTGGTTTGGGTGCTTTTTGATGCAGCGTGGGCGTATCGTTTGTTTATTGTACTCACGAACCTCGCCTCAAATCCGGGTGCTAGGAACTTTTTGGTGGTATAACCTGATACGCCAAAATAGAAAGTTAATGAAATTTGGCATGTTCATACCTTATCCATCTGGCGATTTGGTGAAATAAAGATTTCGAAGCCACCAAAGCTAGTTTAGAGGTTATTGTGTGTGCGACGAGCCTACCCTTACCCGATTAACTAATAGTTTTAGTATGTTTACGGTAATGTATCTCAAAAAGTCAGCATAGAAAGCTTATGAAATTTTGTATTCTAGTAGTTTATTCATCTCTTGATTCCGTGAAACAAAAAATATTTTCCCACCAAAGCTGGTTTGGGTCGTTTTTTGATGCAGCGTGAGCGTACCGGTTGTTTTTTGGACCTACATACTCTACCTCGAATCCGGGTGCTAGGAAATTTGCGGTAGTATAACTCGATACGCCAACATAGAAAGTTAATGAAATTTGGCATGTGCATACCTTATGCATCTGTCGATTTAGTGAAATAAAGATATTGAAGCCACCAAAGCTAGTTTAGAAGTTATTGCGTGTGCAGTGAGCCTACCCCAACCCGATTCCCCCATATGTTTAGTATGTTTACGGTAATATATCTCGAAACGCCAACATAGGAGCCTTCTGAAATTTTTTATTCTAGTAGTTTATTCATCTCTTGATTCCGTGAAACAAAAAAACATTTTCCCACCTAATCTGGTTGGGGTGCTTTTTGATGCAAAATGGACGTACCCCTTTTTTGCATGCTCAGTTAGCCTAGTGTGCAATATTTTAGTATGTTTACGGTAATAGTATATTTTGGGGTGTGGAGTGGGGTTGGGGGCTCTATTACATATATACTTTGCATTAATATGTTTTCAAGTTTTATTTTCTAATATAAAAGTAACAATTATTTTCGTGATAATTACATCATCTAGGTTTGTCTTGGCGCTAGGAATATGTGGGCTAACTTGATCTCGAATCCTATGGAAGACCAAATGGGACAATATTCATGATTCTTGTTTCTACATTCCAGTTTGCACATTTTAGACACGAACGCAACATTCTAAACTAATGATTCTTGTTTCTACATTCTTATGTCAACATTTCATGCACAAAATCAACATTTTAAACAAAAAATTGACTTTATGTTTCATTTTCGGCGTTTTATCGGTAACTTTTATATATCATTAAATATTAAAATTAAAAAATAATTTCTTAATGTTACACGACAAAGAAATCAATTCGTTGGTTTCTGAAAGTATCTAAAAAAAAATCTGGAATTTGAACTCTTATGAAAATATTTTCTACGTTTCAAAAAGTCTTGAAGTTAAAATCTTGAAATGAAAATGTCCAGAAAAATATAATGAATTATCAACATTATTACACCAGAGGGCGTTAGCGTATGTGTACAACTTTGATACAGACTATAGAATAGAAATCAAAAGTAGACTTTTCCACTCGAAACACGCGAAGGTCTAATTTGCAAACACTATCTTATAGTTATAGTTAATATGAAAAAGTAAACAAATAACAGTGAATAGATTTCATTTAAAACACAGCATTATCATCCATTTTTGCCATATTCGAAACACGTGTACGTCTAATTTGTAAACATATGAAAAAGTAAACAAATAACAGCGAATATGTAAGAAAGGCCTTTGTCCTAATTTTTCTAGCTGTTTAAATTATAGAAGTTATTTGTATTGTTATTATATCTAGAGCTTAATTGCTGTTTCATGCAACTATTTACTGTAAACACAACAGGGGCCCACTTCCACTCGTGGAAAAGTCTACTTTTGATTTCTAATCTATAGTCTGTATCAAAGTTGTACACATACGCTAACGCCCTCTGGTGTAATAATGTAAATAATTCATTACATTTTTCTGGACATTTTCATTTCAAGATTTATATTTCAAGACTTTTTGAAACGTAGAAAATATTTTCATAAGAGTTCAAATTCCAGATTTTTTTTTTTTTAGAGACTTTCAGAAACCAATGAATTGATTTCTTTGTCGTGTAAAATTAAGAAATTATTTTTTAATTTTAATATTTAATGATATATAAAAGTTACCTATAAAACGCCGAAAATGAAACATAAAGTCAATTCTTTGTTTAAAATGTTGATTTTATGCATGAAATGTTGACATAAGAATGTAGAAACAAGAATCATTAGTTTAGAATGTTGCGTTCGTGTCTAAAATGTTCAAACTGGAATGTAGAAACAAGAATCATGAATATTGTCCCATTTGGTCTTCCATAGAATCCGGGTGCTGGAATACGGTGAGAGAATATGTGTGCTAAATTGATCTGGAACCCGGGTGCTTCGCTCGGTTCTTAACAAAAACAATAAGACTACAGCAGGTTGATGACAATACTTATTACTATCCAAAACTAACTAAATGTCACCAATTCGTGGTATTTTGTTAGTATTCTGGGTAATATTGGATAAATCGTCCTTCCGCGCGATAACAGCAAACCTTTTTACTTTAAAATAAGCATTATCGAATTCTTTGAGTCCGAGCCAGCGATTGGCTGTTTTCAGGTTAGTAATAATTCAGTATCAAGCGAGCGCGTGCTGATATTTATCCAGGGGTCATATAGTGAAGCCGTCATACATTAGGGTTGTTCGCAATTTACAGATCCATAGGTTTTTCATTTTTTAAATTATTTTCTCCAGTTTTAGCAGATATTGTGTATTATTTATTATCGACAGAAAATGCAGGTAGGTTATATTTTGATCTAAAATTGCCATTTTTTGTCAACAAAAGTGGAAATTCCAATTGGGTTTCTTTGTTCACGCACCAAATCTGCCATATCGACAAGCGGCAAGACACTGTTGGATTGCCATTGGACCTGAATAAACAAAGGAATAACTAATTCGGGTGCTATTTTATACTGTCTACAATTATAGTTAAACTAACTTGGAGCAGAAATAACCAGAGATATAATTTGATTTCATAATGTACTAGTATGTTTACATCATAATAGACCCATTGTCGGTTCGCGGGTAGGCTAGTCGACGCAGTTGGGTTTTATTTTATTGCTGCCTCGTAGAGCGGAATACTACTAGACTAGCCTATAATGTAATTCCATTCCAAGCCAAAAATGGCGAATCGATTTTTGTAATTTTGAGAATCAGTTGTTTGTAGTCTTTGACGGTCAAGTGGGGTTTTAAAGATCATATTTAATTTTTTGAACAATGCAAAAGGAAATGCATAGGTCCCGAGTAGGCTAGTGGTGTAGTGCACAGAGTCTAAAATTAGTAAAATAGCCCCACACCCGTGACCCTGTCACTTCTCCAACAGAAAAAGATTCCCCCACCCCCTACAACCCACCCCCATCTAAACAAAGAACAGACATCCGAAAAACAAACATACAAAGAAAAAAATGACCACATTGGAATAGAATAGTTTTACCAGGAGTTAGCCATGAAACAATCAATAGCCAAGGCCACAGGATCAACAATTGGCAACAGTGACCCTCACCATATCCATTAAAATGATTTCATATCATGAGTCATCATGCAACCTGGTCTGATGGATCTTGGTAATTAGATGCCAATAGCCGACCTGCAGATTATTGATCAGTATGGTTTGTGTTTGTAATGGCGGCATGCAAAACTTATCTCTGTTGAGGTATTCGATCTGATCTATGAAATTGAATGATTCTGTAGGGCTTCAGTTCAAATTTGTGTTTGTGCCACATAATTAACTTAGAGAACAGTTCAAAATTTATGTATCTCAATCTAAGATATTGTTACAAGGTATCATTCATACTGTAGCTTACATCATGGGTTGGGTTACTTCTGATCGTCATGCAGTTCTAACAATGTCGATTGGCATTTGTGCCAGTCTCGATAAAAATAGCCTAGATAATTGTGGCGATATAATTTAAATCTGATGATTTGCATGGAGGGAGGGGAAGAATCCTATTTAATTTCAATAATTTCTGTTTATTATGTCTAAAGTTATGGACCTTGTTGAACGCGGGGGATCACGTGGCTAAGACGCTGGCTCACTAGCCTGGAGGTCGGTTTTTCGATCCCTGCATTGGCCGAGAAAGTTCATCCCGATTTTCCGGCTTGGTTTCCCCTTGTCAGTGATGCAGGACGGAGGGCCTGACAAAGACAGCTGTCTAGTCGTTCGGATGGGACGAAAAACCGAGGTCCCGTGTACACATTGGCGTGCACGTAAAAGATCCCTTGGCAGTTGGAATTCGATATAAGAGTAGGCCGTAGCGCCGTTGCCCGGGCAAAATTTCCCTCATAGCACACTGTTTGGCATATGCCCGTCTTCATTAGCCCAGGTTAGGAGCAGAACAGTAGGACGTTAAACCCCATTTCATTTCATTTGTTGAACACTCTAACGCTATGGGCTATTTTCACAAAAATGTAGAAATAACGGAAAAAAATGGTTTAACCAATATGTGATATAAAATTTTCGCAACCATCAAAAAAAAATTCTATATTGTACATCAGCATAGAAGTACTGTCTTTGGGAAAATATTTTGACATGGTTATTATTTAAAATAAAATCAGTATAGCAAATTATGTGGTCAAAATGTCCATTCCGTTAGGTGGTAAAAACTTCTCATTCTCAACTCTAAACTTGAAAATCTGCTTTTAAAATTGAAAGGTCAGTAAAACTTACAGTGCTTATTAAGAGCAAGGTAAAGTGACAAAAATTGTCACTACACCTGAAATAGGGGGGTCCTCACAAAAATCATTCACAACATTTGTAGTGTAGTGCCTGTATTTTGGTATCTGAATGTGCTTGAGATGATACTGAACAATAAAAAATGGATGAAAATTATAAATAATGACTTTGGAATTTGTAACTTTGGAAAATACGAAGCAAATATACATGTACCATTCAGCACTCTGCAGCTACAGGGTAAACAACACAACACAGTCAATCACTTTCAGATTTGAAATCACAAGCCATTCGGGCCAGTAGATTACAATTTTTTACATGCCCAGGCCTAATTTGACTGGCCCAAAAATTCAAAAGTGGTAATACAAATTTTGTTTTACAGATACGTTCCCGCGTACAAACTGGGTGAATTGATGATATATTTGGCCTAAAAACATATTCAAACTAATTAATTTATCATAAAGTTGCTTCAAATCCTTCTCAAAACATTTTAATTGTCAAGAATACCCTTGCTATAAAAAAGAGGTCATGTTTGTGTCACGTGACTTATGGGTGTGAAGTCGGAAGATAATTCATTGCATACACAAGCCGATGTTGTCTTTAATCGCTGACTATTTATTACAAATATCGAATCCTAATTAAATTCTCAGATTATCCACTGCCCTCGTCTTTTTCCGTGATTTTTATCTCAGAAAGTGTTGTACGTCCAACTCTTCATAAAGTTTATCAACATGTACATCAAGCGCTCAATCTCCGCGTTCAACCTTTGACGTAACACGTGCAGATATTCCTAATCGTCGGGCTGTCAATTAGGGGAACCCTGACATTTTTGTCCTGTATACGCTCCATGAGTGTTTTTCAGGGAATCCAGTATTTTTTTTTTAGCAAGATTGGATATCTCTACTTTCCATATATACCAAAATTGCCATTCTTTATTCTCTTTAATACAAATATAATGGATTTTCATGTTTATTTTTTGAATCTCCTTAATGAAGAGCTGACTCGTATAGATTCCGGAAAATCCGTCCCTGCTCAGGCCTGGAAAGCAAGATTCATTGTCATTTTGGATTAAAAAAAATATGGCCTCTGCGTTTAAGACTCGGGCAAGTGACTTCTCGAATTCGGGTAGGTGATGTTTCAGACTTGGGAATAAGTTGAAAGGAAAGGTTGAAAACAGCTGTCACATCAATTTATAATAAGTCAAAACGACTCCATAGAAATAACACGCGGGTAAAATTTACCGCTCGCCATCAAGTACAGCATGTGGAGTCGTGGATCACGCATCGTATAGACCTCTTATTAAACATACATTATGCATGTATGCAAGAGCTAAATCTGTCTATTGCAGGTCTTTCTTTAGGCCTGAAATGTTATCTAAATTATTAATTAGACATTAACGTATCCAGACCGTAATCAACTCTCGATGTCAACGCTAGCCCGCAATGTTTACTGGATTAGGATACCATTTGCTGCTCCACTTTCATTCTTAATTTAATCATGAAATGGATAATCGAGACTATGTTTTTTATCGTACAGACTTTAGTAATGATGATCGAGGCTAGGCCGAAAATTTAATCGCTAAAATCTTGGTTCAGAGTGGATTAATTTGACTGAATTTTTCAGCAAATTCCCTTTACATTATCTAGTTTTTATATGCTCACATTGAAATGTGGTCGTATATTGTCGTCGCTCCCGTCCGTCCGGCGGCCACAATTGCTTGTGGACGCTCTAGAGGCCAAAGTTAATATCTGATTGACTTTAAATTTATACACAGTGTTTAAGGTCTTGAGACGAAGAAGCCTATTGGTTTTCAGCGATTTCCGATAATTATTGCCAGAGTTATGGCCCTTTATCACTTTGAAAAATCTTGTGGACGCTCTAGAGGCCAAAGTTAATATCCGATTGACCTAAAATTTATACACAGTGTTTAAGGTCATGAGACGATTTCCGATAATTACTGCCAGAGTTATGGCCCTTGATCACTTTGTGACGCTCTAAAGACTAAAGTTATCATCCGATTGACTTCAGATTGATACACAGAGTTTAAGATCTTGACGAACAAGTATATTGATTTTCAATGAATTTTTATGTCTTGAACAGCTAAATCCATGATATTAAAAGTTTTGTATACAAAACGTTAACATGGGGCAGAACTTTATAAAAACAAACAAATTCTAATAGTTTTCTGATAATTACTTCATGAGTGGTTGCTCTTAATCAGATTTTAGTGTATTATAAATGTTTCATTACTGAAAAAAGTAAAGATAAGCAACAACTCTTGTTGACTGCCCGGACGATTTAGCTGTTGTGGGTGTATGTTTCGTTGCCTGGCAACCTATCTTTAACTATTATTATAGTGAGAACTGCCAGCTCTTTATCTAATCTCCCTTAATGTATCTTTAAGGAATGGCAATATTTCCAATGTTGAATGTTTATGAAAAAATGTTTTAGTTCTTTATATGTGTAATATGTATATAAAAAAAGTAGCTGACAAATTTATTAGAAATAGGCCAATTCAAAATACGAAAAAAAAAAATTAACACGAAACACCTGGTTATTAAAAGGCTCCACCAAACGATAATACATTAGTTGCAGAGGTAGCTTTTCTTCTACAGGTCGCTTCAGTAACTAACCTGTACATTGTTCCATATAAATATCGTAATATGAAACCTATGGGAATTTCTAAAAATTCTTGAAAGTCTGCGAATTTGCTTTGCCTCGGCGACATAAGATTCGTGCAATTCTATAATCCGTATCCACGTAAATTTCTCCATGGTGCCAAACTTCCGTGCTAAACTGAATACTTCGCCGTTGAGGTGTAGAATTCAGATTCTAAAATATCCGTAATAAATTTAATATCAAAACACGATTTGACACCTGTGACTATGCATGGTTGCATATTTACATGTACCACGTGTGGAGGACCGGTATAATTTATTTAGATACACTACAGTGCTGGAGTTTGGGACTATAATCGCCGAACACCGCGGAAAAACACTCTATTTCACGGTGGAATCTTGGAGAATTGCTAGCGAAACGGCAGCTAGCCAAATCACCGCAAAATAGAGTGTTTCGCGGTGAAACACGGTGAATCGCTTGAGTGCCGATATCATCCCGATGTAAGCATGTTGACGAAAAATGTAATTTATTTAAGTTGAATACAAGATATGTTAACCGTTGGCAAGGCAGCTACGGTCGTATTTCTAACACACTGTACATGTACATGTATAACGTGGTGCCACAATGTACGTGTATGCAAACAATGAATAACTTACAATTTTTTAAACGTATCATTTCATCTTATTGGCTGCTATCAAATCCAAACTTTAAATTATATTCGATGAGATCTGATTTTCATGAAACTTGAAATGTATGTATGCTTATAACCCAAAGATCTCGGTTCCTTTCGATATTGGCGCATATCGGACCATAACTTTCTGAATTATGGCCCCTGATTGTATGAAAGATCGCGTTTTTAGCTTGTGGACCCTATAGAGGTCATAATTTTTATCCGATTTAAAAAAACGTTTTAATATATCACCGTTATACCCTAAGAATGGGTGAGTTTGATTTTCGTGAAAATCGGCCCAAAACTGACAGACAAAATGGCTGCCCCTCGTTTTCAAATAGCGTAAAAATATGGTACATGTATATCAAGGTTGTGGACCCTCTAGAGGTCACAATTTTCTTCTGATTTTGAAGGAACTTGAAATGTAAGTTTATAACCCAAAGATCTCGGTTCCTTTCAATATTCGTGATCGAATCGTAACCTCCAGAATTATGGTCCCTGATTGTACGAAAAATCTTGTTTTTAGCTTGTGGACCCTATAGCGGTCATAATTCTTATCCGATTTAAAAAAAACGTTTGAATATATCACCGTTGTACCCTAAGGATGGTTGAGTTCGAATTTCGTAAAAATCGGACTAAAACTGAGAACTGACGACCAAAATGGCCACGCCTCGTAATCAAATAGCGTAAACATATGGTATATCAATGTTGTTAACCCTGTGGAGGTCACAATTTTAATGTGACTTTGATGAAACTTAAAAAATGCATGTTTATAATTCAAAGATCTTGGTTGCTTTCCATATTCGTGCATATCGGATTGTAACTGCCTGAATTATGGGCCCCCGATTGTACGAAAAATGGCGATTTTAGCTTGGGGTCTCTCTAGAGGTCACAATTATGATCTGATTTAAAACGCACTTTGAATATATCACCGCTACACCGTAATGAAGGATGAGTTCGAATTTCGTGAAAATCGGACCAAAACTGCCATACAAAATGGCCGCCCCTTGTATGCAAATAGTGTAAACATCTGGTATATTAAAGTAGCTAAGTCTCTAACTCAATATCATCCAAAATCTTTGACATTGAAAACATTAATTATTTGTCAATTTAAATCAACATTGGTGTTGTTATCTTACCGGGAAAAGATGGGCTTCTGATATCCATTAATTAAGACAAAATAAACATTTTAGCGTTGGTACACGAATCGTGTACCATGGTGCATTTCAGTGCCATTTTTAACAAGGGACTCGTAGAAAGAGGCTAGATATATTCCACAAGTCATGTCAAGCGGTGAGGCCATATTCTTATCTGGAGAGCATGTACAATAAATACTCTCGGTATAGAGTGGAATAACCAGACACTAGAGATTGCCTTTCGATTGAGACTTCTGGCGTATTTCGCCGATCATAACTGATTAGAAATTGCAGTAAAAACAGAAACGATTGAATGTAAATCAGTTTATATACATTCACATTGCATTATTATGCGTTGTGACCCATTTGTGTGAATTTCTAGATCCAAAATATTAGCGATTTAGCTCCTTTAAGGTTGTGTGTGGACACTCTGGAGGTCACAATTTTGTGCCGATTTTGATGAAACTTGAAATGCATGTTTATAACTCAAAGATTTGATTGCTTTCGATATTCGCGCATATCGGATCGTAACTTCCTGAAGTATGGCCCCTGATTGTACGAAAAATCGTGGTTTTTAGCTTGTGGTCCCTCTAGAGGTCACAATTATTAACCGATTTAAAAAAAACGTTCGAATATATCACCGTTACACCATTATGATGGCTGAGTTGGAATTTCGTGGAAATCGGACCAAAACTGCCGGACAAAATGGCCACCTCTTGCATGCAAATAGTGTAAATATATGGTATATCAAGGTTGTGGATCCTCTAGAGAGAGGACACAATTTTGATCCGATTTTGCTGAAACTTGAAATACATATTTATAACCCAAAGATCTTGGTTCCTTTCGATATTCATGCATATTGGATCGTAACTTCTTGAATTATGGCCCTTGATTGTAAGAAAAATCACTTCTTTTTTTTGAGCTTGTTCTCTGTCCATCTCTTGCAAAATGTGGGCGTATCTTGCATGGCAACCGTTTGTTGTTTTTTTTACAAATATCCTCCATTTTTTCCAAGGGACTACTTTCAGACTTTTTGTATGGAGTACCATCATAAACATTATCTGAATAAAATATTTCGGGTCTATATATGGAAAAAAATAAATATAGCATCAAAATTTCCTTCAAACTCCTTTTGTTTTCAACTATTATTATTATAGGCCTAATGCATACACATTGCTTACATTTTTATGACTTCTTTTAATTCACCCTTAGAAACTTTTTGCCTGAAAGCATAAATAAATATACACTGACGATTAAACATTGGACATACATGTACGTATTGACTAAGTTTTATATTAAGATATTTTGTAAAACATTTTATTATATGCCCACATTGAAATGTGGACGTATTATTGCCGTCGCCCCCGTCTGTCGGTCCGTCCGTCCGTCCATCGTCCACAATTTCTTGTGAACGCTCTAACGCCAAAAGTTATCATCCAATTGTTTTAAAATTGATATATGTTGTTTTCATTAGTAAGATGAAGAAGCCTATTTAATTTCAATAATTTCTGTTTATTATGTCTAGAGTTAGGGCCCTTGTTTCACTTTGTTGAACCTTGTGAACTCTCTAATGCCAAAAGTTAACATATGATCTTTGTGAAATTTATATGCAATATTTAAGTTAGTGAAACAAAGAAGCCTATTGAATTTCAACAATTTCTGTTTATTACGTCTAGAGTTATGGCCCTTGTTTCAATTTATTGAACCTTGTGAACGCTAACTCCAAAAGTTATCATCCGATCTTTCTGAAATTTATATGCAATATTTAAGTTAGTGAAACGAAGAAGCCTATTGAATTTCAACAATTTCTGTTTATTACGTCTAGAGTTATGGCCCTTGTTTCACTTTATTGAACCTTGTTAACTCTAACTCCAAAAGTTATCATCCGATCTTTCTGAAATTTACATGCATTAGTGAAACGAAGAAGCCTATTGAATTTAAGCAATTTCCGTTTATTACGTCTAGAGTTATGGCCCTTGTTTCACTTTATTGATCCTTGTGAACGCTCTAACGTTAAAAGTTATCATTCGATCTTTCTGAAATTTATATGCATTATTTAGATTGCTGAAACGAAGAAGCCTATTAAATTTCAGCAATTCCCGTTTATTACGTCTAGAGTTATGGCCCTTGTTTCACTTTATTGATCCTTGTGAACGCTCTCAAGTCAAAAGTTATCATCTGATCTTTCTGAAATTTATATGCATTATAGCCTATTCAATTTCAGCAATTCCCGTTTATTACGTCTAGAGTTATGGCCCTTGTTTCACTTTATTGATCCCTGTGAACGCTCTCAAGTCAAAAGTTATCATCCGATCTTTCTGAAATTTATATGCATTATAGCCTATTCAATTTCAGCAATTCCCGTTTATTACGTCTAGAGTTATGGCCCTTGTTTCACTTTATTGATCCTTGTGAACGCTCTTAACGTCAAAAGTTATCATCCGATCTTTGTGAAATTTATATGCATTATTTAGATTACTGAAACGAAGAAGCCTATTGAATTTCAGCAATTTCCGTTTATTACGTCTAGAGTTATGGCCCTTGTTTCACTTTATTGATCCTTATGAACGCTCTAACGTTAAAAGTTATCATTTGATCTTTCTGAAAATTGTATGCATTATTTAAATTAGTGAGACAAAGAATCCTGTTGAATTTCAGCAATTTCTGTTTATTACGTCTAGAGTTATGACCCTTGTTTCACTTTATTGAACCTTGTGAACGCTCTAACTCCAAAAGTTATCATCCGATCTTTCTGAAATTTACATGCATTATTTAAATTAATGAAACGAAGAAGCCCATTGAATTTCAGCAATTTCCGTTTATTACGTCTAGAGTTATGGCCCTTGTTTTCAGGGTTGTAAAAATCCACTAGCCCGCCGCCCGGG
Source organism: Patella vulgata (assembly GCF_932274485.2). Classification (NCBI taxonomy): domain Eukaryota; kingdom Metazoa; phylum Mollusca; class Gastropoda; family Patellidae; genus Patella; species Patella vulgata. Next base: position 35,351,424 of record NC_065882.2, read on the forward strand.
GCTACCAAAAATAACTTACGGGCTAGTGATCTATTTAGCCGTACTAGTCCTGGGCTAGTGCCCTTTCATTGGTTTGTGACTCAAACTAGTGACGATATAGATAAATAAACTGTAAAATATCCCACATTTATTCGTCATATTCCAAGGAAAACTCAATCTTAAGAATAGATTTTCTGTAGTATTTACTGTACCCCTTCTATTCCCTTTTATTCATTCATAATTGACATTTCATTTCTCCATCTTGCACGCTTTGACAGGTCATGTATAAACCAGTTGAAATAAGGTTGAATTAAAAACAAAAGACTCGCTTATACTTTAAATCAGTGATGGGATTTTGCCTGTATATTCCGGACTTGTCCGAATCTTTTTTCCAAGCGCCCAAAATTGTCCGACCGGGAATATGCCCAATCGGAGATCAAGACATGGTGAATAATATTCAAAATTCCGAAATTAATATAGTTTACTGAGGGTATAACTACCACTCAACCCGATTATCGTCGATAATACGCTGGGTTTATTAGGTAATTAAGTGATCAACGTATTTATCGAGTTATACTTTCTATAAACCTACCTTGATTAACTACTTAATCTGCCTTGATTGACTGACTTAATCCTTTGTCGGACAATTCATCAATCTAATCTTAAACGGAAGTCATTGCTTTCCTTTTGTCGGACTATTCATCAATTCAATAAGAATGATTATAATTTTAATCCACCTGTTTACCTCGTGGTTTCTCAATTGTCGGGCATCTTAATCGCATTGATGTGAGCCGACAGCATCTATAATAAACTAATCATAGATGTCACATATCGTAAGAGTATATAACACCCTAAATCAATTGACAGTCATTTTGTCTACGATATTTTTTACGTCTTTTAAGAATCCATATAGAAATTCTCATCCACAGTGGCCCTTTCCCTTGATTTCGAGCGCGGCACGAATATTGCTTAACATATTATTAGGCAGTGCTTACTATGAAGCCATGTGATGTGAGTCACGTAGGCTATTAGTCTCTATTATCCAGAAAAATATTCTACGAATATGTTGAAGACAAGGAGTTTCTGGGTGACCGAGACTAGTACGCACCCAGCAAAATAACAAAAGGGGAGGGGCTACCAATAGCTATATGAGCAGAAATTCTAACGTATTTGTAGGCAGGAATTAAGAAGCATGTCAATCATTCTGCTGTGTTGCCTATGATGCCTGTCACTCTGTCGTGACTATGAAAGAGTGTTATTCGCTGAAGTTAGCTATGCCTGTTTACAAGTTATTTAACTATTTCGGAAGTTCTGCATTCATTTGCTGCCGTATAAATGAAGACACGTAATTCTAAAGGAATATTATGGTTGTGAATTTGATGCCGAAGCAGGACCGGCAAGCTTTCATTCAACATATTACGAAAATGCTTAATTTTGTAGGACATTTACTGACATAAATTTGAATGCCGTACGGGAATTAAGTGTGAAAAATAGCGAGGTCACCAATTTTTATTAGGTACGGGATTTGAATATTTTGTTGACATGTGGTTTTTAATTGTGGTATGAATTGAATACTGTACGGGAATTAAATATGAAAAATAGCGAGGTTCACCTATTTTTATTACGTACGGGATTTGAATATTTTGACATGTGACTTTTAATTGTGGTACGAATTCATCTGCTTAAATAACGATAAGAGTTATGCCCCTTTATTTTCGGTAAAATGTCCGACAAGAAAAATTTGGAAATCCCATCTCTGCTTTATATTAGATTAGTTCTGACATAAATATTTGAAAGGTTACCTTTGTATTTTTAAATACAAGATAATTTTGATTATTTAAGGTGATTATTTACTACAGGTGTTCATTACACACAAGCCATGATGAATGGTTCCAGTGACCTGTGTGTCATCAACTTTGACCCTAACGGCACACAGCATGGCACTCGATAATATAAACAATTTTACTATCCTGTCTATTTTAATATTATATCAGCACATTAAACTGATTTGTTTCATTTTGAGACTCTTTATTATAGAGTGACCAGGTAAATAAATACGGTAAAACAATTAATTTGTCAATCAGTTGAGGCTATCTCGTGCTTTACAGTAAGTGCTAATAATAATGTAACGTATACAAATCTTCGAGCGGGAATTAAAGGACGTTAATTTACCGTGATATATTATAAATGACATGTGCTATATGAAGTATTTACATATGGTCTTTAGTGAAAGAAAACATTGTTGTGGCTACCATTCCTGGTCTTGAAGGTCAGATATTATATGAAAACGAATATCGGTTTGTAGGTTTTTTTTTAACCGTTTCACCAGTGCAACCGAAGTGTGACCGGTTAACCGATCGAGTAGCCGTATACATCCTTAATTATTTGGCAATCAAGTCTACGATCTTTATTAAAAACGATAGGTTGGCAGCCAACAAAACATATGGGATCAAAAATTTTTTTACGCCCCTGCTTGTTTCACTTTATTGAACCTTGTGAACGCTCCAACGCCAAAAGTTATCATTCAATCTTTGTGAAATTTATATGCATTATTTAGATTAATGAAACGGAGAAGCCTATTGAATTTCAGCAATTTCCGTTTATTACGTCTAGCGTTATGGCCCTTGTTTCGCTTTATTGATCCTTGTGAACGCTCTACCGCAAAAAGTTATCACCCGATCTTTGTGAAATTCATATGCATGACTTAAATTATTGAAACGAAAAAGCCTATTGAATTTCAGCAATTTACAATAATTACTTCTAGAGTTATTGCCCTTGTTTCACTTTGTTAAACCGTGTTAATGCTCGATTGATGATAGTTATCATCCGATATATATGAAATTTATATGCATCATTTAAATTTGTGAAACAGGTCTATTGAATTTCAGCAATTTCCGTCAATAATTTCTAGAGTTATGGCGATTGTGAACGTTTGAATGACAAAAGTGATCATGTGATCTGTATGAAATTTATATGCATTATTTAAATTAGTAAAACGAAAAAGCCTGTCAAATTTCAACAATTTTTGTAGATTACTTCCAGAATTGAGACCCTTATTACAGTTTGTAGAACCTTGTAAACCCCCAAATGACAAAATTTATAATCTGATCTGTATGGAACTGTCTTGTAAAGGCCCCCAATTACCTACAAAGGAATAAATATGCGACAACCCTTGACGACCGCTCGGACGATTTAGCTGCTGTGGGCGTATGTTTTGTTGCCTGGCAACCTATCTTCACACCTGTGAGTAAAATGTTTATGGATCAATTGTCTTTCAAAGGGTCACTACACTGTAACCTGGATATCATTTAATTTTGTGTATTTAGCACTAATTTCTTTCACATTCATTTAATATCAAATCTTTGTTTAAAATTTTTGTAAAAATCATTTAAAATCACCCCAAAATCATCTAATTTGTACAGTACTTGTGTCCAGTTTAAAGCTGACTGATTTATTTTGATAATGAGTGTCCAATTTACAAGTATTTAATTTCCTGACTACTGTTCAAAAATTAATCAATTGGGTTGTTTATTTTTTAATGGGCACAAAACCACACCCAACTTTTGGGTAGAATAAAATGTAGATATGCAGAGTTGTATTTTGGTCAAATGGTCATTTGAAGTGAAAGCGCAACCATTCTTGTGTCATGAAAATATACTGAAAATGATCGAAAGTAATCACTCTTCGAATAAAAATGTAAACTTGCTAAATTCACCTTTGTTCTTAGTGACCCTGGCAGTCAAAAGGTCAAATTTTCCGTTTTTGCACTGGAAAGATTTAAAGCAATAAAAACTAACGCCAAACTTGTTCTACATGTAATTAATAGTAGGAACTTTTAAAACTATTTAGCCATACTAGTGTGACCGATGCCTAGGTCATATGTTATTTTATTATTTTTCAATTCTGTTTTAAATTTCAAATCTATATTTTAATTTTCATTAATGCTTGGTTAGTCATTAGAGGCAGGCAGCAATTAACCTGTCAGTCAAATTATGACAGGCTGGCAACTAAAGTGGTTGATCGGTTAAGTCTCCTCTAACTATTGTTTTAAATGCCTTAAGTCTTAATCCTTCAATAATTATATGTTTATGTCAACACTTTCTAAGTAACTGATTTGTATAAATAGACAAATGTATGTTAGATGAGGATATTAGTTGGAGAGACCAGCTTAGGGAACCTATACTAGTTGGAGGTCCGATACATAGGAAATTATAAGTTGTTAAATTGTTGCTGTTAATTATTTGCTCCAGAAATAAAGTGTTGAAGATCCATTCCAAGAATCTGTATTCATTTCTGATATTTGGAGAACACGTGTCGACGAGCTACATTCCCTGAAAGTCGAACGGTGTTACTAGTCCAGGACTAGTGCCCTTTCACTGGTTTGTGAATTAAACTAGTGATATAGATAAATAAACTGTAAAACATCCCACATTTATTTCTCCAATTCCAAGGAAAATTCAATCATAACAATAGATTTTCTGTAGTGAAACTTAGAGCGGTATGTACATTTTTTGTACCTCTACTATTCATTCATTCTTGACATTTCATTTCTCTGTCAGGTATATACAAGTTGATTTAAGATAAAGCCCCCCTAATACTTTATAAGATTAATTTTGACATAAATATTTGAAACCATACCTTTGGATTTTTAAATACAAATTAATTTTGATTATATTATTAACATGTCAGGTATTTCCAAAGAATTTGCTTACAGGTGTTCGTTATACATACATGTATGTCATGCTGAATGGAATTAGTGACCCTATGTCGTCAACTTTGACCCTATCGGCACACAGCATCTGGCTTAAGTGATAATATATACAATTTTACTATCCTGTCTATTTTGATACATGTATTATATCAGCACATTAAACTGATTTGTTTCCTTTTGAGACTGTTTTTAGGGTGACCCGGTTAATAAATACTGTAAAACAATTAATTTGTCAAATCAGTCGAGCTATGTCTTGCTTTGCAGTGAGTACTACTAATAATAATAACATATGTATTTATGTGGTCGTTAGTGAAAGAAAACATTGTTGTGGCTACCATTCCTGGTTTTGAAGGTCAGATATGGTATAAAAACGAATGACAAGTGCTTTATGCAGTATTTATGTGGTCATTAGTGAAAGAAAACATCGTTGTGGCTACCATTCCTGGTTTTGAAGGTCAGATATATGAAAACAAATATCGGTTTGTAATTTTTTTTTTAACCGTTTCACCAGTGTAACCGTACAGTGACCGGTTAACCGAGTAGCTTTTTGCATCCTTAATTATTATGCAATCAAGTCTACGATCTTCATTAAAAAAGATAAGTTGGCAGGCAACAAAACATGCCAAAATATTGAAGATCAAAGCTTGTACCTTGTCCAACTAGAGACAGTGTTTAAGGTCGTGAGAGGAAGAATCCTATTGATTTTCAGCGATTTCCGATAATTACTGCCAGAGTTATGGCCCTTGATCACTTCAAAAAAATCTTGTGGACGCTTTAGAGGCCAAAGTTAATATCGGATTGACCCCTAAATTTATACACAGGTCAGTGTTTAAGGTCATGAGACGAAGAAGTCTATTTATTTTCAGCGGTTTTCGATAATTACTGCCAGAGTTATGGCCCTTGATCACCGAGTTCCCGTGTATATATTGGAATGCACGCAATCGATATAAGAGTAGGCGATAATTACTGCCAGATTTATGGCCCTTCATCACTTAAAAAAAATCTTGTGGATGCTCTAGAGGCTAAAGTTAATATCCGATTGACTTTATACACAGTGTTTGAGGTTATGAGATGAAGAATCATATTGATTTTCAACGATTTCCGATAATTATTGCCAAAGTTATGGCCCTTGATCACTTTGAAAAATCTTGTGACGCTCTAGAGGCTTGGGTCTTGAGACGAACAAGTATATTGATTTTCAATGAATTTTTATGACGTAAACAGCTAAATCCATGTTAAAAGTTTCGTATACTAAACGTTACCATGGGGCTGAACTTTATAAAAACCAAACAAATTCTAATGGTTTTCTGATAATTACTTAATGAGTTGTTACTCTTAATCAGATTTTTATACGCTCACATTTTCATGTGGACGTAAATTGTCGTCGCCCCTGTTCGTCCGTCCACAATTGTTTGTGGACACTCTACAGGTCACAATTCTTATCAGATTTTGACGAAACTTGAAATATAGGTTTATCTCCAAAAGATCTCGGCTGTTTTCGATATTGGCATGTATCAGATCAAAACTTCATGGATTATGGCCCCTGTTTGTACGAAAAATCGCGTTTTTAGCTTGTGGACCCTATAGAGGTCACAATTTTTATCCAATTTTGTTAGGGCTTGCCACGAGCAAATTGGAGGCGAGTAGATGACTACTCACGCAAATATAGACTTGAGCGAGTGAGGCGAGTACATGTATTTACTCACGCAGAATGATGTGCGTGAGTAGCCATTTAAATTTCATGTGCCTAATGGCAATTTTAATGCTCTTGTCACTTCGGTGGAAGCGGACGTTGAATAAAGCTATTTCACACACAGGCAAAACAATTTCAATCCCATCAATTTGCAGAAAAGATGCAGGATCGAAAGAATTGCTATAGAAACGACAACATCCGCCCAATTTTTGATTATCCAGACACGGCAAAGGACATCCCCTTAAAAAACGCCTGGCAGTACGCGTCTCAAAGTATTTTTAGTAACAACAGGTGGCACTGGGAAGACACGCCACGTGCACAATAGTGCATCAATATGAAGGCATACAAATTGTTTACGGCTTTTTTTATTACGATATTCCATTATTTCTGATTAAATTATTTTTAATATTTGCGCGAGTAATTAGTCACTCACGTAAATTTGGTTTTACGTGAGCGTAGCGTGCGCGCGTCTCGTGGCAAGCCCTGTTGTTGAAACTTGAAATGTTAGTTTATAACCTAAAGATTTCGGTTCCTTTTGATATTCATGCATATTAGCCCGTAACTTCCTGAATTATGGCCCCTGATTGTACGAAAAATCACGTTTTTAGCTTGTGGACCCTATAGAGGTTATAATTTTTATCCGATTTTAAAAAACGTATTATTATATCACCGTTACACCCTAAGGACAGCATGTATGAGGTTCACCATGGAAAACTTGAGATACACAAGCTGGAAGTAGAGACAAGAAAACATGCAATTTTGGACCCTACATTACAACCTAACCAACCTCTCAACTCTTGTATCCTTCCGCCTCAAAATCATGAATATTCACCAAAACCTGGTAGAAAATGTATTTTCAAACCCTTTTCTTCGATTCTACACCAAAAAGTCAACAAAAATCACCATGCAAAAGGGGGAAAAAGGGAAAGGGAGAGAAAGACTAAAAATAACTTTTGCCCTACATTCGTGGTTGACGGCGTAGAAATATTTGGTGAGCTGTGTCCAAAATGAGATTGCCCCAAGCAGTGTTAGCTTTCAAAGTTTTAGATAGTGCTGGCTTAAATCAAAGGGACAGACAGTTGACATTAACAAGTGTAGATTATTCACAGGGTGGCACTTTGTTTTCTCAAATGAATGTTTACCTCAAGAAATTATTTGGTAAACAATCTATTCCTGGTAACTCAAATATTTCTATTGGTATAAAATTTGAACCAACATTTATGGGTGAGAGTAAAGCATTCTAATTCTATGTCCAACATAGATGGAAGAACCTGAGAAAAATTTTGCATTTTGGCATACAATATGATGCAATTTGGTTGATTTTTACACCACTTTCAGAAGTCTACACTTAAGGGCCGATATGGGCATCTTTGCTCAATAGGGACAGATTGGGGAGAACATCATGTAAAATATAAATTGTACCTAAAAATTTGCAATTGTGCATATTTTGCAGGAGTCCAAAGCTTGTTGGATCCTTTATTAAACAATTATTGTTATTTTCTCATCAAAATAAATAAAATAAAATACAACTAGAACTGTGATGCAGTAATGACAGTTTTCCCCCATGCCACTTAAGCCTTGAACTGACGTCACTTCCTGTACCAATCAAAACGTTAAAAAGGTTTCCCCATGTTATAAAATAAATGCAGAATTAACCAATCAATCCAGCAATATCAGTTCCATTTATACAACGATAACTGGATTACAGAAATAACCACTTCAATTGTTCTTTGCAAGACAAAAAATTGCCAACTGCAAAGTGTGGGCGAGACCACCTTCATATTCGCGGCATTATCGGTAACTAGAGAAACGACGCTTTTAATATTAAATTCATTTATCAGATCTTTTATAACTTTTGAAATATTCATTCCTGTATGATGGTCTTCTATAGCACATGTAGCCAGTAACAAATTGCCCATTTTCCACGAGTTTTCCAAAATAAAATGTGTCGTTAAACTGATGTAACTAGTGTTAGTCAAGCTGGTCCATATGTCAGACGTAAGGGAAACGTCAACATCTTTAATTTTATTTACAACCTCTTTCTTCGTTTCTTCATATATAGATTTGATATGTTTACTTGTAGCCCTGCATTGCATTTGACAATCTGGATTCAGGGCAGCCGAATAGTCTCGGAACCCCACCCCTTCTACAATGCTATCCCTAGCACATGAGTGCAAGCTTTCTATTTATATAATTAGTTGTTACAGGTAAGAGTTTTTTACTTGTGAAACAAGAAATGCTTGGTTGAGTCGTCGAACTATTAATCTTACCGGCTTACCGCCATCCGTAATCAAGCCTTGAAATAACTGCTAAGGTTCAGCCTAACATCACGTCGGGCTGAACTGATATTCGGCCGGACATTTCAGATTTTCAACCTGACAAATACTATATAAAGTATAGTATACCCAAAAAATGTTGAAATTTACTATGTTTAATCTTTGTTATGGTATATATATCAGTGATGGGATTTCAAAATTTTTCTTGTCGGACATTTTACCGAAAATAAAGGGGCATAACTCTTATCGTTATTTATGCAGACGAATTCATACCACAATTAAACGTCACATGTCAAAATATTTAAATCACGTACGTAATAAAAATAGGTGAACCTCGCTATTTTTCATATTTAATTCCCATACAGTATTCAATTCATACCACAATTAAAAATCACATGTCAACAAAATATTCAAATCCCGTACGGAATAAAAATTGGTGACCTCGTTATTTTTCACACTTAATTTTAATTCCCGTACGGCATTCAAATTTATGTCAGTAAATGTCCTACAAAATTAAGCATTTTCGTAATATGTTGAATGAAAGCTTGCCGATCCTGCTTCGGCATCAAATTCACAACCATAATATTCCTTTAGAATTACGTGTCTTCGTTTATACGGCAGCAAATGAATGCAGAACTTCCGAAATAGTTAAATCACTTGTAAACAGGCATAGCTAACTTCAGCGAACAAAACTCTTCCATAGTCACGACAGAGTGACAGGCATCATAGGCAACACAGCAGAATGATTGACATGCTTCTTAATTCCTGCCTACAAATACGTTAGAATTTCTGCTCATATAGCTATTGGTAGCCCCTCCCCTTTTGTTATTTTGCTGGGTGCGTACTAGTCTCGGTCACCCAGAAACTCCTAGTCTTCAACATATTCGTAGAATATTTTTCTGGATAATAGAGACTAATAGCCTACGTGACTCACATCACACGGCTTCATAGTAAGCACTGCCTAATAATATGTTAAGCAATATTTGTGCCGCGCTCGAAATCAAGGGAAAGTGCCACTGTGGATGAGAATTTCTATATGGATTCTTAAAAGACGTAAAAAATATCGTAGACAAAATGACTGTCAATTGATTTAGGGTGATATATACTCTTAAGATATGTGACATCTATGATTAGTTTATTATAGATGCTGTCGGCTCACATCAATGCAATTAAGATGCCCGACAATTGAGAAACCACAAGGTAAACAGGTGGATTAAAATTATAATCATTCTTATTGAATTGATGAATAGTCCGACAAAAGGAAAGCAATGACTTCTGTTTAAGATTAGATTGATGAATTTTTCGACAAAGAATTAAGTCAGTCAATCAAGGCAGATTAAGTAGTTAATCAAGGTAGGTTTATAGACAGTATAACACGATAAATACGTTGATCACTTAATTATACACAGTGTTTAAGGTCATGAAGCGAAGAAGCCTATTGATTTTCAGCGATTTCGAATAATTACTGCCAGAGTTATGGCCCTTGATCACTTCAAAAAATCTTGTGGACGCTCTAAAGGCCAAAGTTAATATCCGATTGACTTTAAATTTATACACAGTGTTTAAGGTTATGAGACTAAGAAGCCTATTGATTTTCAGCGATTTCCGATAATTACTGCCAGAGTTGACTTCAGATTGATACACAGAGTTTAAGAGCTTGAGACGAACAAGTATATTGATTTTCAATGAATTTTTATGACTTGAACAGCTAAATCCATGATATTAAAAGTTTTGTATACTAAACGTAAGCATGGGGCAGAACGTTTTTATCCGATTTTAAAAACCGTATTATTATATCACCGTTACACCCTAAGGACTGCTGAGTTCGAATTACGTGAAAATCGGCCCAAAATTGACAGACAAAATGGCTGCCGTTCGTTCTCAAATAGCGTAAAAAATATGGTATATCAAGGTTGTGGACCCTATAGAGGTCACAATTTTTATCCAATTTTTTTGAAACTTGAAATGTAAGTTTATAACCCAAAGATCTCGGTTCCTGTCGATATTCGCGCATATCGGTCCATAACTTCCTGAATTATGGAACCTGATTGTACGAAAAATCGCGTTTTTAGCTTGTGGACCCTATAGAGGTCATAATTTTTATCCGATTTAAAAAAAACTATTATTATATCACTGTTACACCCTCAGGAAGTTTGAGTTCGAATTTCGTGAAAATCGGCCCAAAATTGACAGACAAAATGGCCGCCGTTCGTTCTCAAATAGCGTTAAAATATGGTATATCAAGGTTGTGGACTCTATAGAGGTCACAATTTTTATCCGATTTTGTTGAAACTTGAAATGTAAGTTTATAACCCAAAGATCTCGGTTCCTCTCGATATCAGACCGTAACTTCCTGAATTATGGCCCCTGATTGTACAAAAAATCGTGTTTTTAGCTTGTGGACCCTATAGACAGGGCTGTCGGTAATTTTTCACAGTTGATTAGCAGCACTGCTAATCAAAAAGTCCAATTTCGCCAAATTTGATTAGCAAATTTAAAAATTGATTAGCAGTTTTTCAGTTTCAATGTAAAACACCTAAATAACAAGATATTACTTTAATTCATAACAAATATGATTAGATTCCATTCTGACTATATTCTTAGATTTTTTAGCACTGCCACAAGTACTTGTGACAGTTTGTGAATGTGATGTAGAAATTTAATTAGGTCTTATGTCTGAAGCCAATTCTTGACAGTGACTTCCGAAGCCCCACTCATTTTAATTGTTATTTTTTTGTTACGTTAGAAATCTTCGTTAGAAAACAATTTCGTCTGCTTTTTATCGTGTATTACTATTTTTCTTCAATCGGACACACCTCGATTAACTAGACACACACGATATAAACAATAATGTTTTACGGGAATTTTTACTTTGATTTATCATTTTACAATACGTTAACATGTATTTATTTTTTTATATTTTATTTACAATACGTGGGGGATACATTGGATTTATTTCTTTCAAAATGAATATGATATAATTACTTGATGTCTCGCAACGTGAGTGGTACTACTTGATTCCCTATTTCCGGTTTAATAGTCCCTATTCATAGAGTTATGTGTTATATAGTTTTGTGTCTGGTAGTTCGAGAAGAAAATGTCACACAGAGAATTCAGTTTTGTTTATAAAATTTTATTCAACATTTTATACACGTTGAAAGTGTTGAGTAAGCCTTCTAGTCTTCAAAATGTGGATTATTCTTGTGTCAATATCCAAAATGACAGGCATATTGATGATTCGCAGTAACTGCGAATCAAAAACGTTAAATTTTAATTTTTGGTTAGCAACGGACAAAATATGTATCGCAAATTGCGCTGCGATACTGGTTGTCGACAGCCCTGCCTATAGAGGTCATACTTTTTATCTGATTTAAAAAAGCGTATTATTATATCACCGTTACACCCTAAGGAGAACTGAGTTCGAATTTCGTGAAAATCGGCCCAAAATTGACAGACAAAATGGCCGCCATTCGTTCTCAAATAGCGTAAAAATATTAGTCCGGGAGCTAGGTGGGTTTTGTTCAACATGGAAGGTGCGGAAGGTTTGGCATCCTAGTGTCGTATGGCTGGGTTGGGAGACTCCAGAAACCCACTTCTTAAGTTGCGCCAGTGGTGGGTGTGGTTGGATGAGCCACCCATAGTACCCCCCAAAATGGGTTTATTCAACATGGAAGGTGCAAGTTCCACTACAATGGCATTTGATAGAGGAATGTGCCCTGAATTAGGAAATATAACTTAAGAATGGGATTTTTGGTGGAAAGTCAACTTAAGAAAAGGTCAAAGGTCACTAATTAGCAATTTTTCGATTTTACTGAAAACGATTTTTCCATTATCTCGTGATCAATTCCAAGTATATTGAACAAAACTACATGGACATTTTTTATACTGCTAGGAGTAAAATATGATACATAAGTATGACATAATCTCAAAAATAACGAAAATATCACTTGACCCCCATCGGTAATTAAAATATTAATCAACGTGATAGGTGCGAGTGAGAAACCAAGCCCAAATTGTACGGAATAATATCAGAAATCATTATCATCAACTTATGAATGAAATTTCTGGTTGTCAGTGTACTTAAGAAGAGAATAAAGCTCGTTTGCACCGAATGGCCCCTAACTAGAAATTTAATTAACCTGAAAGGTGCGACATTGGAACAAGTTGAAAATCTAGGGAATGATCATAGGATTCACAACCACTAACTTAAGAATGAATATTTAGGTGGTAAATGCACTTAAGAACAGCAGATGTGACCAATAACCTTAAACAAGCAGTACAATATGCCCACAATGCTAAGTTTCCTCTTGGTCTCTGATAGTAACACTGATAAATTACCGCCCACTTCCTTCATACTAAGAGTCATTTAAAACATAGATCTATGTCATGTTATTGCAGATATCAACCAAGACCCAGTCAACCAGAACCTAACTTAGGAGAGGCAACCATCTCCATCAAAGTACAGTTCCTCCCAAATTTTTTGGACCGAAATCGCCGCGACGCGGTGAAAAAAAACTCTCATAATTCTCTTAGATTTCACGGTGAAATTTCGCTTGATTCCGCGGCGATTTTTCTCTAAGATTCGCTAGGAATTCACCGTGTTTCTCTAGGAATTCACCGTGTTTCTCTAGGAATTCGCCGTGTTTCTCTAGGAATTCACCGTGTTTCGATAAGAATACATCGTGTTTTGCTGTGCTTCCCGCAAGGAATTCGCGAGCCTACCTTAAGCTATGGTCGAACTAATATTGTCTATAATAAATTAAAGGAGTTGTAATATAGTAATGCTCCCGGGAAACGTGTACATGTATAATGTACAGGCAGGTTTGAATAACAAATGAGTAAGGTGATCTCGGGAAGACATTTACCGGCATTCTGTATCGGTTAGGATTTTTTCTCCAACGCACTTTATACATACATAACGCCGGCCAAAATGTATGCAAACTATGAACAACTTACAATTTTTTAAACATATCAATTCATCTTCGTTTATAACTTAGATGTAATCCGTCAATTTGGGGCTGCTATCAAATCCAAACTTTAAAATATATACGATGAGCTTTTACACATTACTTCATTACTCGCAGCTTCGGTTAATCTAAATCAATCATCCATACAGCACGTACAGTAAATCACTCCGCGGGTCGCTTAACGGTATGTTACGTGGTCAGAAACGCGCCAAAAGATTGGGACTACCTTTATATTCTTATGCTGTTTTACTCGTCGAATAATATCCGCTGTGACAATATACATCTACTTTATGTCACCCAATTCATTTCGGTGGGAGCAGATATTGAATAAAGCCATTTCACACACACATACGTGTACATAACATGCGCCTCATATATTTATACAATATCCACGAGTGTGTTAATTCTCGTCTTCATCCCGTTATAATTTACTTATTTTGAGTACTCTTTCTGAATGATTCCATTCTTTTGTACGTCCAACTTGTCGATTTCCTACTGCATATACATGTATCCTGCAGTCCATGCGAAATGATATTTTTTTTACTGGACATTTGGGCAGGTATTATTCCAACTATTGCTGGACCAAATGAGATTTTACTGGTCCAAAAAAGTTCATACCAAAAATATGCATAAAATAAGTAATAATGGCCTAAAACTCGAAAAACAACAAACAGTATTTTCATTCTATTGTTACTTAATATTATCTATGATACACATAAATCATTATTATTTTCTATCAACAATATAGCTTGGACTTATAATTAAATTTTTATCGCGCCAATATTTACAATCGTTTTACTGTTCTATAAATAGACCGCGTAAAGAAAATATAATCCCTTAGATGACAATCGAGTCTACCAGAAGCCAATGTTATTAATACAATAAAAGGACTTTCGTTTTAGTCTGGATTAACCTAGCCTACTACTTACTAGACTAGCTCGACATACTTTACTACGTACTCGAGATAAGATTTTGTTTACATTTTAAACAATAGTGAAATTAACACAATAAATTAAACGAGAATTCAACAGTCCGTGCACGAAGTGCCGTCAGTCAGTGCCAATACGGCGATGATTTAATATTTGTAAGTTGAGTGTCCGTTAACCCGTCCACAAGCAAACCCGTCCACGGTTAAGGTAATACCGGTACTTGACTTGTATATTATTTAATTGATTAGAATAGATCACTTTTACTCATTGGTTGTTTATATTGTTTTATTTACCTAATAATCAATTAGCTTGGCTCGCCATCCCGACAGCGATTAGTTCGAGTTCAAATTCTTTATTCCTTTAAGCCAAAGACTCATCAGGTATAACATATAGTACAAACAAATAAATACAAAATGTACAAAAACAATATAGTTCACCGATGTTTTTGTAATAAAGAACAATAGTATTGTTTGTTGATTAGCGTTATGATTTTAGACAAAATGGTAAGTTCATCAATGTTTTTGTAATAAAGTAGACCCGTATTGTTTGTTAATTGACTTTATCCCATGATTTAAAAAATTGGCGATGGTTAATATTGGCTCAAAAATAATTCCTTAAATTGCGCTGGAGCCCCTTTTAGATTAATTGAATTCGCATAAAAACAACAAAGAGTGGCTACGTGCGATTTTATTCTTTGATCTTGATACGTGGGACATTTCTGTTATTCAAACAAATCTGCACGAGAATGACAACATACAAGTTGACAGTTACCATTGGTTTGGGGTTCATGAAGAATAGGCTCTTCTATCGGGCCTACAGTTATTCTTTTCTAAAATAAAATGAGTGCCTTGGATTTTTGTGTGGATTTGATAGCGGTTATACTTTACTAATATTCTCCGACATCGGAGACTTGTGTCGCGTTCATTTCATTTTTGCGGTAAGTACAAGCTTCTTATGTCTGATTTGAAAGCGCTTTCGACTCCCGTTGCAAGTTCTATTTGTCACTTTTGTGACTTTCGCAGTGTACCCCCCTCCCACCCATATTATTTTAATACGTCATAATACATTATTATCATATACCGGTGACAGTCAAGATTTGCTAAATACTTTTCGCCAAGTAACACAGCGTAAGAATATATAGTCCCCGTGTCGAACCCAACATCTCATGTTTTCGCGCGTTTCTGACCACGTGACGTACGGTTAACTGCATTGCGGAGTGATTTACATGTATGGCACTGTGATTTATGAATGGTTGATTTAGATTAACTGAAGCTGCGAGTAATGAAGTTATGTGTAAAATCTCATCGAATATAATTTAAAGTTTGGATTTGATAGCAGCCAATAAGATGAAATGATACGTTTAAAAAATAGTCAGTTATTCATTGCTTGCATACACGTACATTGTGGCACCACGTTATACATGTACAGTGTGTTAGAAATACGACCGTAGCTGCCTCGCCAACGGTTAACATATCTTGTATTCAACTTAAATAAATTACATTTTTCGTCAACATGCTTACATCGGGATGATATCGGCACTCAAGCGATTCACCGTGTTTCACCGCGAAAAACCATAATTCACTGCGAAACACCCTATTTCTCGGTGATTTGGCTAGCTGCCGTTTCGCTAGCGATTCTCAAAGATTCCACCGTGAAATAGTGTTTTTCCGCGGTGTTCGGCGATTATAGTCCCAAACTCCAGCACTGTAGTGTAAGCATCATCAGATTCCTCATTCCTCATGTCTTCCTCAACCAATGACTCCCATAGTTCAGGACCATTACGCCATAAGATTTCATACTGTCTTTTCGTAAACTCCTAACCATCTTCTGGCGATGAGTGCTGGTTAATTCCTGATTTATCAGCGTTTCCCTATATCTTTGCGACCAAAAATACCCTTGTCATCTGTAGTGACACTTTTGATTCGCAGGGAGGAATCATACTACCATTGATGCCCTTTTCAGTTTCTCCGGAAGATTTTTACATCTTGCCTTAGACCCATTACGTCTTCTCAAACACGGTGTAGCGATGCCTGTTGAGTGAGGAGATTGCTTGTCGCTTATCCCCATACATCTGCGCGGTGAATGATATTGCTACATCATGTTTGAGAAGAGCAATGGGCGAAAGGCAAGATGTAAAAATCTTCTGGAGAAACTAAAGGGCATCGATGATAGCAGGAGTCTTCCTTGCGAATCAGAAGTGTCACTACAAATCAAAAGGGACATCTTTAGTCGCAATTAAGATGTCGGGAAGCGCTGTTAAATCAGGAATTACCCAGCACCCATCGCCAGAAGATAGTTGAGAGAAGGACATAATGAAATCATGCGTTTTAATGGTCCTGAACTCCGGGAGTCATTGGTTGAAGAGAACATTGAGCAATCTGATCAGGATACCTCTGATGATGACTTTGACATTGCTTCCTCTGATGAAGAGTTGCCTTTCCTAAGTTAGGTTCTGGTTGATTAGGTCTTGATTGATATCCGCAATAACATGACATAGATCTATGTTTTAAATGACTCTTAGTATGAAGGAAGTGGGCGGTAATTAATGTATCAGTGTTACTATCTGAGATCAAGAGGAAACATAGCATTGTGGGCATATTGCTCTGCTTGTCACTGATTTTTTAAGGTTATTGGTCACATCTGCTTTTCTTAAGTTCATTTACCACCTAAATATTCATTCTTAAGTTAGTGCTTGTGAATCCTATGATCAGTCCCTACATTTTACACCTTGTTCCAATGTCGCACCTTTCATGTTAATTAAATTTCTAAATAAGGGTCATTCAGTGCAAACCAACATTATTCTCTTCTTAAGGACACTGACCACCAGAAATTTCATTCTTAAGTTGATAATAATGATTTCTGATATTATTCCATACAATTTAGGCTTGGTTTCTCACTCACACCTTTCATGTTGATTAACATTTTAATTACCAATGGGGGGTCGAGTGATTTTTTCGTTATCTTTGAGATTATGTCATACTTTTAGCTAAAACTTCATTTATTTTATGTCTCATATTTTTGCTCCTAGCAGGATAAAAAAATGTCAATGTAGTTTTGTGCAATATACTTGGAAGAGATCACGAGATAATGGAAAAATCGTTTTCAGTAAAATCGAAAAATTGCTAATTAGTGACCTTTGGCCCTTCTTAAGTGGACTTTCCACCAAAAATCCCATTCTTAAGTTATATTTCCTAATTCAGGGCACATTCCTCTATCAAATGCCATAGAAGTGGAACTTGCACCTTCCGTGTTGAATAAACCCATTTTGGGGGGTACTATGAGTGGCTCCTCCTACCACACCCACCACTGGCGCAACTTAAGAATTGGGTTTCTGGGGTCTCCTAACCTAGCCATATACCACTAGCATGTCAAACCTTCCGCACCTTCCATGTTGAACAAAACCCACCTAGCTCCCGGACTATATGGTATATCAAGGTTGTGGACCCTATAGAGGTCGCAATTTTTATCCGATTTTGTTGAAACTTGAAATGTAAGTTTATAACACAAAGATTTCAGTTCCTTTTGATATTTGCGCATATCGAATTGTAATTTCCTGAATTATGGCCCTTGATTGTAGGAAAAATCACTTTCTTGTTAGCTTGTTCTCTATCCATCTCTCGAAAATGTGGGCGTAGCCTGCCTGGCAGCCGCTGGTTTTAAATTGGATAAAAATTGTGACCTCTGGAAGGACCACAAGCCAAAAACGTGATTTTTCGTACAATCAGGGGCCATAATTCAGGAAGTTACAATCCGATATGCGCGAATATCGAAAAAAAACAAGATCTTTGGGTTATAAACAGGCATTTCAAGTTTCATCAATATCGGATCAAAATTGTGACCTCTAGAGTGTCCACAAGCTAAAAACAAGATTTTTCATACAATCAGGGGCCATAATCCATGAAGTTATTGTCCGATACATGCAAATATCGAAAGGAACCGAGATCTTAGGGAGATAAAGCTATATTTCAAGTTTCGTTAAAATTGGATAAAAATTATGACCTCTATAGGGTCCACAAACAAATTACGGATGGACGGACAAAAAGGGGCGACGACAATATACGTCCACATGAAAATGTGGGCGTATAGAAAGTTAAACAAGGGTCATAACTCTTGCTCTAGAAATTATATACAGAAATTGCTGAAATTCCATATATATGCTTCTTCATTTTACTAATGTAAATCAGGCCTTGAGATCTGGATATAGTGTGGGGGTAATAAAATGTGTTTGCCATATATACTCCTCAAAACCAGCGGCTGCCAGGCAGGATACGCCCACATTTTCGAGAGATGGATAGAGAACTGATAATGACTAAGAGAACAAAAATCTTAAATAATTCTGCATGGGGGGTTGAATTGGATATCTCTTCTGACGATATTAGTTTGGCTGATGATGATTTACAATTTATCTACAAACATTTTTGGGGGGTTGGATGGCTGAATGGTTAGCGTGTGCGCGCTGTATCATACAGTCTGTCATTGAGTCGACTGGCGTGGTTTCAAATCCCCGGTTGTACGTGGCAAGGAGTAGGGTCGCCTGTCCAACCTCGTGGGTTTTCTCCGGGTCCTCCGGTTTCCTCCCACTGCTAAAGACCCCTACGCGCAAGCGAATTATGTAAATAAAATTAAACCATATGTTAGTCCCGAAATGATCTAGTTTGTGTCGAGTGGACATTAAACCCCATTTCTCTCTCTCTCTCTACAAACATTTTGAAAAAAATCAGACCAAAACTGACGGACAAAATGGCTGCCGCTTGTACTCGAATAGTATAAAAATATGGTATATCAAGCTTGTGGACCCTGTAGGGGTCACAATTTTAATCCGATTTTGATGAAACTTGAAATGCCTGTTTATAATCCAAAGATCTTGGTTCCTTTCGATATTTGCGCATATCGAATCGTAACTTCCTGAATTATTGAATTATGGCCCCTGATTGTACGAAAAATCACCTTTTTTTAGCTTGTGGTCCCTCTGGAGGTTACAATTATTATCCGATTTAAAAAAACCGCTTGATTATATCACCGTTACATCAAAATGAAGGTTGAGTTCAAATGTCATGAAAATCGGACCAAAACAAAATGGCCGCTGCTTGTACGCGAATAGTGTAAAAATATGGTGTATCAAGGTTGTGGACCCTGTAGAGGTCACAATTTTAATCCAATTTTGATGAAACTTGAAATACATGTTTATAACCCAAAGTTCTTGGTTCCTTTCAATATTTGCGCATATCGGATCGTAACTTCCTGAATTATGGCCCCTAATTGTACGAAAAATCGCCCTTTTTTCGCTTGTGGTCCCTGTGAAGTTCACAATTATTATCCGATTTAAAAAAAACGTATTATTATATCACCGTTACACCATAAGAACAACTGAGTTTGAATTTCGAAAAAATCTGACCAAAACTGACCGACCGACAAAATGGACGGCCCTCGTACACAAATAGTGTAAATATCTGGTATATCAAGGTTGTGGACCCTCTAGAGGATTTTAATCCAATTTTGATGAAACTTGAAATGCATGTTTATAACCCACAGATCTTGGTTCGTTTCAATATTTGCGCATATTGGACTGTAACTTCCTGAATTATGGCCCCTGATTGTGGACATTCTAGAGGTTACATTTTGATCCGATTTTGATCAAACTTGAAATGCATGTTTATAACCCGAAGATCTTGGTTCCTTTCGATATTCGTGCATATCAGATCGTAATTTATTGGATTATGGTCCCTGATTGGTCGAAAAATCACATTTTTATACGCCTACATGGAAATGTGGTCGTATATTGCCGTCGCCCCCGTCCGTCCGTCTGTCGGTCGGTCCGTCGTCCGAACACTCTACAGACTAAATTTATCATCTGTTGTTTTGAAATTGATATATGTTGTTTGCATTAGTGAGATGAAGAAGCCTATTTTATTTCGTCTGGAGTTATGGCCTTTGTTTCACTTTGTTGCACCTTGTGAACGCTCTATGACCCTTGTTTCACTTTGTGGCCTTTGTTTCACTTTGTTGCACCTTGTGAACGACAAAAGTTATCAACCGATCTGTATGAAATTTATATGCATCATTTAAATTAGTAAAACAAAGAAGCCTATTGAATTTCAGCAATTTCCGTTAATTACATCTAGAGTTATGGCCCTTGTTTGACTTTGTTGAATCTTGTGAACGCTCTAATGACAACAGTTATCATCCGATCTATTTGAAATTGATATGCATCATTTAAATTAGTGAAACGAAGAAGCCTATGGAATTTGAGCAATTTCCATTAATTACGCCGTGAGTTATGGCCCTTGTTTCACATTGTTGTACCTTGTGAATGCTCTAACGACAAAAGTTATTATCCGATCTGTATGAAATTTATAAGCATCATTTAGATTAGTAAAACAAAGCAGCCTATTGAGTTTCAGCAAATTTCCGTTAATTACATCTAGAGTTATGGCCCTTGTTTCACATTGTTGAATCTTGTGAATGCTTGAACGACAAAAGTTATCATCCAATCTGTATGAAATTCATATGCATCATTTAAATTAGTGAAATGAAGAAGGCTATTGAATGTCGGCAATTTCTGTCAATTACATCTAGAGTTATAGCCCTTGTTTTACTTTGTTGAACCTTGTCAACGTTCGATCTGTATGAAATTGATATGTATTATTTGAATTAGTAAAACGAAAAAGTATGTCATATTTCAACAATTTCTGTAGATTACTTCCAGAGTTACAGCCCTTGTTTTAGTTTTTAGAACCTTGTGAACCCTCAAACGACAAAAATTATAATGTGATCTGTATGAAATTGTCTATTAAATGCCCCCTAATTACCTACAAAAGAAATATATGACAACTCTTGTCGACTGCTCGGACGATTTAGCTGCTGTGGGCATGTGTTTTGTTGCCTGGCAATCTATCTTTAGCTTGTGGATTATCCAGAGGTCACAATTTTTTTTTTGATTTTAAAGATCGTTTCAATCACTATTTCACCATAATGAAGGTTGAATTGGAATTTTGGGAAAATCGAAATGAAACTGCCGACAAAATGTCCGCTCTTTGTATGCAAATTCTATATAAATATGTAATTCAAAGGTTATGGACCCTCTAGAGGTCACAATTTTTATCCAATTTTGATGGAACTTAAAACATATCTTCCTTTTCCAAAAATCTCTTTCCCTTTTGATATTTGCGCATTTCAGACAATAACTGTCTGGATTATGATCTCTGATTGTACAAAAACTTGTTTTTGTTTTTAGCTTGTTCTCTATCCATCTCTTGCAAAATGTGGGCGTATCCTGCCTGGCAGCCGCTGGTTTAGTCCCAGTTAATGCTCTAACAACTAAAGTTAACATTCGATCTGTATGAAATTTACAATGCATTATTTTGATTACTAAACAGAAGTCCTTCGAATTATTAAGACAAAATCAAAAACGTCCATTTTCACTTTTGACACAGTGTATCTCTTTGCGAGTGAAATGGGGCCATCAGATAAATCGCCCATATGAACTGTTTATGTTCATGTGTAGGCAATTGGCCTGTTATTAACATACACTCGTTACCTCTAATAAAAACAGCAGTGCATTTCCACAGGTTTGTATTGTTTCTGAATATCCCCTACTTTTTTTTTATCACCCCCACACGATTTCCAGATCTCAAGGCCTGATTTACATTAGTAAAATGAAGAAGCATATGTATATGGAATTTCAGCAATTTCTGTATATAATATCTGGAGCAAGAGTTATGACCCTTGTTTCACTTTTTTTGTCCCAGTGAATGCTCTAACAACTAAAGTTAACATTCGATCTGTATGAAATTTACAATGCATTATTTTGATTACTAAACAGAAGTCCTTCGAATTTCAGCAATTTCGATTAATTAGTTATAATAGTTATTGCCCTTGTTTCACTTTGGGGACCCTTGTGCACGGTCACACGACAAGAGTTACCTTCCGATTTGTATTAACTTGATATCGGTGTCCTGTAATCGCTCCCATTACCCACAAAAGAATAAATATAAGACAACCTTTGTCGACTGCTTGGACAATTTTGCTGCTGTGGGTGTATGTTTTGTTGCCTGGCAACCTACCTATTGCAAAATGGTTATTAGATTTTGATGAAACTTGAAATACATGTTTGTTTGTATCGGAGTGATCTTAGTTCCTTTTGATATATTGGCACAAGTCGGACCGTATATGCATGACTTCATTACACTATAAGATTGGTATCGTTTAATATGGTTGTTCTAGCGTGAATAACGATGCATACAGTTTAATTTCAAAACATCGTTTGATAATTGATAATAACGCTTGAAAATTACAAAAATCGTTTAATTAGTATTATCGTTTAATTTAATGGTACACTGTTGAATTTCTCCGAGAGGTGTTTAGAAATGGGGGATCCGTTTACTTATCTAATGGGTTTAATTACTAGCCGAGCACTTTAATTTCCCGAGACGCGTAAAAAAATTAACACCCGATGAATTTATCTACTGGGTTTAAATATTAGACGAAGCGTTTAATTTCCCGCAAGTCGTTTATCCGATCGTTTATTTTGATTTCGATTATTTACGTATGAATTACGAATAGAAAGGGTGAATATAAAAAGAAAATGCACAACCATCGATGCTCGCCTTACCGTGGTCGTAGTATTATTATCCATTATCCATTCAAAATAGTAATTCCACTATTGACAAATACATCAAAAATCGGTAAATCACGTTCGAGGTAATTAAACATTTGGTGAATATAAAAAGAAAATGCAGAACCATCGATGCTCGCCTTACCGTGGTCGTATTATTATTATCCATTATCCATTCAAAATAGTAATTCCGCTATTGACAAATACATCAAAAATCAGTGATATTGTAGACAAGTCACACACATCCCAGGTAATCACAAATGAAAAAACTTTCACCTGTGGACGCCACAGGAAGAGATCGAAGTCATCCCCGCAATGTAATGTTGAACGACGATAATCTCATGAGACTTCTCACTGGTGCCAAAATCTCTATAGACAAGCTGTCGCCCATTTCATGCGGGTCAAACAGTATCAACAGGAAATATGCTTCAATGAATACTGCCTTGATGTTACGTAAACACTTGACTGCAGTACAACGATTACACCATGCGTAAATATAATTCTCAATTGCATGAAAATTCTTAAACAAAAACATAAAAAAAATCTCAAGTAATTACGCATTGTTTGGATTGCTTCATTTAATTAGCTAAGTGAGAGTTCGGTTGTATTTACATACATGTACGTAATCCGATTTGAAATAAAATGTTAAACACTTAATTAATTGCTATGGATTAATAAAAAAATGATTAACTGAGTGAGATGTATGAAACTTTATATACCGGTAACAATTATGGAAATTCTTGTATATATGATGTAATAAAAACATAGTAAATGATAAAAAAATCAGTTCCCGGGAAAAGTATGATAATTCTTTAACAATCAATTTTTTTCTCAATTTAGTATAAAATTAATACAGAAATAAATCATTAAATGGTTATAAAGCTGTGATACCTGAGCAAAAGTTGTTACATGTATGTTTTTCTTGATAAAATATTAAAATCAAAATGAAAAAGACCGAGAATAAGCTTACGGTCACATACATGTGTAATTGTGTTAACTCGTCCACTCAAATCCGAATTTATATCATTGCACCTCGAATTCCGTATAAGAATCAGCTTAGAATACCATAATGCGAATCGTAACACATTGTGGTCTAAACTGTTGTAAAATAAATGATTTACCACCCGCTTCCACCGAGGCGATATCGCAGACAATAACATGTTGTGTATATATGGTGCAATATTTTACATTGTGATTAGTTAAAACAGGGATTAAATAATTATTAGATATTTATATATATATATGCACAGTAAAAAAGGTATTGAGATTCGTCTTTTAACTACGATTATCATATTAGTCATTAATCACCTCTGAATCTATATCCCCATACACATTAATTACAGAAAGGGTCTGTGTATACACGCCATTGTGAGCGATTCACTTTTTAGTCATCCGATGGTTATTTTGAAAATACACGTACAACACAAAGTCATAGATGTCCGCTGTGACAGTAAAGATTAATTATTTGATTGGTCGAATGCTATTGTTTCATTAATTCCCACCTGTGGCCACCTGTCTGGGTACTATATGAAACCATGTTTTTGAATACACATTCCGTTATTACAGTATGGATTAATGCTTTGATTGCTCAAATGCTATTGTTTTATCACTTCCCACCTGCATTATTTGTGATTGTTTTTAGTGTTTAGTGTGCATACATATAAATACATACAATTTGCTCTTTGTTATTAATTTATCACAGCTAAATATTTGTTTTGTTTGATTTATAAATCCGTTTCGGGAATGTTGATTTTGAGTTAGTACCCAACTTGACAGAAAAATATAACCCTGCTGTCCAATCCCTGTTATGTGGCCTCCCCGACACACATTATTTTTTAAATACCATACATGTACATATATTGTAATAGTGATAAATGTACCTTTGGTTTAATGCAATATGTTTTTTTTTGTTCTGACACTATTTATTCAATAAATATTTACATATTATAAAAGTACACTATATGATTGTGGGATCTGAAAGCAAGTCAGGGCTTATATAAATTCATCTCCCAAGGAAATTATTTACAATAAAATATAAATACTTTGTATAAGATTGTAATCATAAATCGCAAACTGGTATAAAATTACAAGGTAAAAGTGTTTACTCTCATTTAATTAATCAAAACGTTATATTGGATATAGTATAAATCAGTTAAATTACGGAATGTAGTAGAAACGTAGTGGGGTTAGCGAAATTATTATCTGATGCTGTGCTAGTTGGAGAAAGAAAATATTCTTGCGATGGGCGGCATCTGGCGTGCGATGGTGTTACATGGTTAGCCCTGTGTGATCTGTTTGAAAATGGGCGTCAGCCTGTCTATAGAGACTCACAGATAGCGACTTTTTGGCGCCAGTGAGAAGTCTCATGAGATTATCGTCGTGCAACATTACTTTGCGGGGTTGATTTCTCTGCTTGTGACGTCTACAGGTGGAACTTAATTCATTTGTGACTTAAAGAAGATACATTACCTTGTCTGCGATATCACCTCGGTGGAAGCGGAACAACAGATACATTACCTGGGATGTGTGCTTGTCTGCGATATCACTTCTGTGGAAGCGAACGTTAAAACAACAGGTAGTAGTGGGATGTGTGTGACTTGTCTACGATATCACCTCAGGGGAACTGGACGTAAAACTCCAGGAACGAACGAACGAATGGGATTTGATTTACGGCTTTCCAAATGTATAATTACCTCGGACGTGATTTACCGATTTTTGATGTATTCGCACTTCATATGCAAATAATCGTAACATTGGACGTGATTTACCTTCTTGTGATGTATTTGTCAATGGTGGAATCATTATTTTTTTAAATGGATAATGGATAATAATACTACGGTATCCTTTTGATACTGTTGGAAGCCATTCCTGTAGCTTTGTCTGAAAATGAGCGACATCTTGTATACAGATCGACTATTTGGCGCCAGTGAAAAAGTCTCACAAGATTATCACAGTGACACGTGTACATTGCAAGGTCTTTTAGCAACGTGTACAGGTGGAAGGCTATTTTCATTCTTTTGTGATTTAAATTTGTCTGCGATATCACCTCTGTGGAAACGGACGTAAAATACAACTAACTAACAACAATTAAAGAAAATACATTACCTGGGATGTGCTTTACCGATTTCCAATGGTATAATAACATTGGATGTGATTTACCGTTTTTTTATACGCCCACATTGAAATGTGGTCGTATATTGTCGTCGCCCCCGTCCGTCGGTCCGTCCGTCCGTCCGGTGTCCACAATTGCTTGTGGACGCTCTAGAGGCTAAAGTTAATATCCGATTGACTTTAAATTTATATACAGTGTTTAAGGCCATGAGACCAAGAAGCCTATTGATTTACAGCGATTTCCGATAATTACTGCCAGAGTTATGGCCCTTGATCACTTCAACAAATCTTGTGGACGCTCTAGAGGCTAAAGTTAATATCCGATTGACTTTAAATTTATACACAGTGTTTAAGGTCATGAGACGAAGAAGCCTACTGATTTTCAGCGATTTCTGATAATTACTGCCAGAGTTATGGCTCTTGATCACTTCAAAAAAATCTTCTGGACTCTCTAGAGGCCAAAGTTATTATATCCTATTGACTTTAAATTTATACACAGTGCTTAAGGTCATGAGACGAAGAATCCTATTGATTTTCAGCAATTTACGATAATCACTGCAAGAGTTATGGCCCTTGATCACTTTGAAAAATCTTGTGGACGCTCTAGAGGCTAAAGTTAATATCCGATTAACTTTAAATTTATACACAGTGTTTAAGGTCATGAGACGAAGAAGTCTATTCATTTTCAGTGATTTTCGATAATTACTGCCAGAGTTATGGCCCTTGATCACTTCAAAAAACCTTGTGGATGCTCTAAAGGCTAAAGTTAATATCTGATTGACTTTAAATTTATACACAGTGTTTGAGGTCACGAGACGAAGAATCCTATTGATTTTCAAAGATTTCTGATAATTACTCCCAAAGTTATGGCCCTTGATCATTTTGAAAAATCTTGTGGACGCTCTAGAGGCCAAAATTAATATCCGATTGACTTCAGATTGATACAGAGTTTAAGATCTTGAGAAGAACAAGCATATTGATTTTCAATGAATTTTTATGACTTGGAACAGCTAAATCCATGATACAGTATTAAAAGTTTTGTATACAAAACGTTAGCATGGGGCAGAACTTTATAAAAACCAAACAAATTCTAATGGTTTTCTGAGTTGTTGCTCTTAATC
Organism: Patella vulgata; assembly: GCF_932274485.2. Classification (NCBI taxonomy): domain Eukaryota; kingdom Metazoa; phylum Mollusca; class Gastropoda; family Patellidae; genus Patella; species Patella vulgata. The sequence goes on from NC_065882.2 coordinate 35,378,825, forward strand.
AGATTTTAGTGTATTATAAATGTTTCATTACCGAAAAAAGTAAAAATATGCGACAACTCTTGTTGACTGCCCGGACGATTTAGCTGCTGTGGGCGTATGTTTCGTTGCCTGGCAACTTATCTTTGATGTATTTGTCAATGGTGGAATCATATTTTTTTAATGGATAATGGATAATAATACTACGACCACGGTATGGTGAGCATCGATCTATGGGTGTGCATTTTCTTTTTTTATTCACCTTTTCTATTCGTAATTCATACGTAAATAATTGAAATCAAAATAAACGATCGGATAAACGACTTGCGGGAATTAAACGCTTCGTCTAATATTTAAACCCTGTAGATAAATTCATCGGGTGTTAATTTTTTACACGTCTCGGGAAATTAAAGTGCTCGTCTAGTAATTAAACCCATTAGATAAGTAAACGGATACCCCATTTCTAAACACCTCTCGGAGAAATTCAACAGTGTACCATTAAATTAAACGATAGTACTTATTAAACGATTTTTGTAATTTTCAAGCGTTATTATCAATTATCAAACGATGTTTTGAAATTAAACTGTATGCATCGTTATTCGCGCTAAAACAACCATATTAAACGATACCAATCTTATAGTGTTAGCCAGTTGCTCTTGTTCACTTCAGATGCTGTGGGCGTATGTTTGGTTGCCTGGCAATGTATCTTTAATTTCAGATAACATTGGGAGATGCTATGATGGATCCAGCAACACAAATGAGTATCACACAAAATGGAGGAACAACATCTCCAACCCATTCACAGTCTGATGATGGTTGTAGTAAAACAAACCTAATTGTGAATTATTTACCACAAACAATGACCCAAGATGATATACGTTCTCTGTTTTCAAGTATAGGAGAGGTTGAGAGTTGTAAACTTATCAGAGATAAACCAACAGGTTATTATAGCACATCATTTTTCCCACATTGAAATATTGTTGTATATTTTCGTCGGTCTGCGGTCCACAATTGACTTTAAATTTATGCACATTGTTTATGGTCATGAGGTGAAGAAGCCTATTGAGTTTCAGTGATTGCTGTCTGAGTTATTGTCCTTAAACACTTTGAAAAACATTATGAATGCTTGAGAGGCTCAAGTTATCACACAATTGACTTTATATTTATACATAGTAGGCCCTATGTATGGTTATAAGAAGATTTTGATTTCCAACTACTTTTCAGCTAAAAAAAAAAAATCAGTAATTTCATTTCAATAATATGATTTTGAGTAATATTGTTTTATACTAATTTAATTCCTAAATGCCAAGCATACAGATGTGTCAACTAACCTGTTTTTTCGTTGAGACTCCTACGGTACGGAGATCGTGAAATTTTGCCCTATTTTGTTGAAAATTGCCACAATAACGCCACGATATTGCCACGATAAATAACTTGGTGTAGCAGTCGCTATCGTGTGCCACGATAGTCGCTTGACACGATAGGCCTCGGTGTAATTTGATATGTAAAATTAACGATATTTATCAGTCATAAACAATTGATGTCAAAAAGATATACTGCCACGATGTTAACAAACTGCCACGATATTTGAAATGTTGAATAGTTTTGTCAATAATCCTGACACGAAAAGCTATGCTGTATAGAAAGAATGTACATATGCAGTTATATTTCAATGGAGTCACGTAAAGCGGCATGTCTAGCGAAGGACACATATGCGTAGCTTTACAGAACGACTACATTACATTTTCAACATTTATATTGCGTTCGTTTTTTGTTGTTTTTATTTCCGTTTTTCGTGTATACACTTTTTATACGCCCACATTGAAATGTGAAACTTCCAATCAGTAGAAACAGGAAACACAAACCAAATACAGACGGTTTGATGGGATCAATTTTGACTGAGTCAAAATGATGCATTTGATATTCAGATAAGTTGATATAAAATAATTAATAGAATACAATATCAAAAAACCATCGTTTTATCCAAAGTTTCGTCAGTAAAAATACTAACTTCTTCAGGGATGAAGAAACTAAATTCAAAATGACTGGAAGTCAGTTATGACATCATAGGAAGTTATGACATCGTGGGAGTGATGACCTCATAGACTTAGATACATAACGTGAAAGGTTAGCTTAACTAAAACTTAGGTAAAATTTTACAAGTTAGGAAAACTTATGCATGATTATGAATGATTTCGAAACCCCCTGGATTTAACTCATTTAAACCGTTAGGCCAAACTGAATCAGGTCTATGAATCCACAGACTTTCTGCTGTGTTCAATTTTTTCTGATCTTTATCAGGAATTTTTTGTACTATGGTACACACGAAATCATGACCTGGTATATTAAAATGGGAGGTTACATGGGGGGAATGGCCAGGTTTTTTAAGCTTTATATTACTTCTGTGCTTATTAAGTCGAGTGCTGAAAGGAGTAATGGTTTGGCCTACATATTGCATACTACAGGTTTTACATGTTAAACAATATACAACATAAGAACTGGCACAGTTGACAGAGTCTCTAATCTTGAATGATTTCATGTCTTTACTGGTTACTTTTTAACTATTACACATAGTCTCGCATGATTTGCATAATTTTCGTAAACAAGGTTGACATCCGTATGAAATTTTGTCCTTAATATGCTTATTACTAGTGTCAGAAGTTCTCAACTAATTTTCTTTCAAGATATTACCAATAGTGTGGTTCTTCCTCTATGACGTCATCACTCCCACGATGTCATAACTGACTTCCAGTCATTTTGAATTTAGTTCTTCATCCCTGAAGAAGTTAGTATTTTTATACGCCCACATTTTCATGTGGACGTATATTGTCGTCGCCCCTGTCCGTCCGTCCGTCCACAATTTGTTTGTGGATTCTCTACAGGTCACAATTCTTGTCCAATTTTGACGAAACTTGAAATATAGCTTTATCCCAAAAAAATCTCGGCTGCTTTCGATATTGGCATGTATCGGATCGAAACTTCATGGATTATGGCCCCTGTTTGTACGAAAAATCACGTTTTTAGCTTGTGGACCCTATAGAGGTCACAATTTTTATCCGATTTTGTTGAAACTTGAAATGTAAGTTTATAACCCAAAGATCTCAGTTCCTTTTGATATTCGCGCATATCGGACTGTAACTTCCTGAATTATGGCCCCTGATTGTACGAAAAATCGCGTTTTTAGCTTGTGGACCCTATAGAGGTCATAATTATTATCCGATATAAAAAAACGTATTATTATATCACCGTTACACCCTAGGGTCGACTGAGTTCGAATTTTATGAAAATCGGCCCAAAATTGACAGACAAAATGGCTGCCGTTCGTTCTCAAATAGTGTAAGAATATGGTATATCAAGGTTGTGAACCCTATAGAGGTCACAATTTTTGTCCGATTTTAATGAAACTTGAAATGTAAGTTTATAACCCAAAGATCTCGGTTCCTTTCGATATTCGCGCATATCGTACCGTAACTTCCTGAATTATGGCCCATGATTGTACGAAAAATCGCGTTTTTAGCTTGTGGACCCTATAGAGGTCATAATTTTTATCCGATTTAAAAAAACGTATTATTTTATCACCGTTACATCTAGTTACTATACTTGTAACGTTAAACTGTGTGTTTAACGTTACAATTGATACAGTCTAACAATCCTTACGCAAGTTCAAATAGGTTCAAACGCACAATTGTCAACACATATCATTACAGTTTGTATTGGAATAAGTAATTCTATGACAAATAGTGAAGACTGGACCACTAAACAGTTACTAAACAGTTTTTCTTTGTGGTTATGCGTTCTACATTTGCATAGCGGTGTTTCTTGTGATGACGTATTACACACAAGCGGCCATGACACCAGCCTGTTGAAATTTCGCGTAGCAGTTGAGTTTCATCAAATCATATAATTATGCGGTAAGGCTTCACCTTTATTTCAATAGGAATTGATTTATTATATGTTAAGCTAAGTGCAGTACTGTTTTGGGTCAGTTTACATGTAAATTTAGGGAGGTATAGGCCAGTAAACTTTTTGTAGTGATTTCACTAAAAACTTGCGCAAAGGAACTCAGTAAGGACGAGCCACTACTGTGGCTGGAGTAAGGCGGAAGACATCAGTAGTGGTACCATTTCTACGTTACACCCTAAAAACAGCTGAGGTCGAATTTCATGAAAATCGTCCCAAAATTGACAGACAAAATGCCCGCCGTTCGTTCTCAAATAGCGTAAAAATATGATATATCAAGGTTGTGGATCCTATAGAGGTCACAATTTTTATCCGATTTTGTTGAAACTTGAAATGTAATTTTATAACCCAAAGATCTCGGTTCCTTTCGATATTCGCGCATATTGGACAATTGGACCTTAACTTCCTGAATTATGGTCCCTGATTGTACGAAAAATCACGTTTTTAGCTTGTGGACCCTATATAGGTCATAATTTTTTATCAGATTTAAAAAAACATATTATTATGTCACCGTTACACCCTAAGGACGACGGAGTTCGAATTTCGTGAAAATTGGCCCAAAATTGACAGACAAAATGGCCGCCGTTCGTTCTCAAAAAGCGTAAAAATATGGTATATCAAGGTTGTGGACCCTATAGAGGTCACAATTTTTATCCGATTTTGATGAAACTTGAAATACATATTTATAACCCAAAGATCTTAGTTCCTTTCGATATTCGCACATATTGGATCATAACTTCCTGAATTATGGCCCATGATTTTACGAAAAAATCATTTCTTTTTTTGAGCTTGTTCTCTGTCCATCTCTTGCAAAATGTGGGCGTATCTTGCATGGCAACCGCTTGTTACTGACGAAACGTTGGATAAAACTATGTTTTTTTGATATTGTATTCTATTAATTATTTTATATCACATTGAAATGTGGTCGTATATTGTCGTCGCCCCCGTCCGACCGGCGGTCCATCTGTCCGGCATTCCGGCGTCCACAATTGCTTGTGGACGCTCTAGAGGCTAAAGTTAAAATCTGATTGACTTTAAATTTATACACAGTGTTTAAGGTCTTGAGACGAAGAAGCCTATTGATTTTCAGCGATTTCCGATAATTACTGCCAGAGTTATGGCCCTTGATCACTTTGAAAAATCTTTTGGACTCTCTAGATTTTCGATAATTACTGCCAGAGTTATTGCCTTTGATCACTTCAAAAAATCTTGTGGATGCTCTAAAGGCCAAAATTAATATCCGATTGACTTTAAATTTATACACAATGTTTAAGGTCATGAGACGAAGAAACCTATTGATTTTCAACAATTTCCGATAATTACTGCCAGAGTTATGGCCCTTGATCACTTCAAAAAATCTTGTGGATGCTCTAGTGGCTAAAGTTAATATCCGATTGACATTAAATTTATACACCGTGTTTAAGGTCATAAGATGATGAAGCCTGTTGGTTTTCAGCGATTTCTGATAATTACTGCCAGAGTTATGGCCCTTGATCACTTCAAAAAATCTTGTGGACACTCTAAAGGCCAAAGTTAATATCCGATTGACTTTAAATTTATACAAAGTGTTTAAGGTCATGAGACGAAGAAGCCTATTGATTTTCAGCGATTTCCGATAATTACTGCCAGAGTTATGGCCCTTGATCACTTCAAAAAATCTTGTGAATGCTCTAAAGGCCAAAATTAATATCCGATTGACTTTAAATTTATACACAATGTTTAAGGTCATGAGACGAAGAAACCTATTGATTTTCAACAATATCCGATAATTACTGCCAGAGTTATGGCCCTTGATCACTTCAAAAAATCTTGTGGATGCTCTAGTGGCTAAAGTTAATATCCGATTGACATTAAATTTATACACAGTGTTTAAGGTCATAAGATGATGAAGCCTGTTGGTTTTCAGCGATTTCTGATAATTACTGCCAGAGTTATGGCCCTTGATCACTTCAAAAAATCTTGTGGATGCTCTAGAAGCCAAAGTTAATATTCGATTGACTTTAAATTTATACACAGCGTTTAAGGTCAAGAGACGAAGCAGGCTATTGATTTTCAGCGATTTCAGATAATTACTGCTAGAGTCATGGCCCTTGATCACTTCAAAAAAATTTGTGGACGCTCTAGAGGTCAATGTTAATATCCGATTGACTTTAAATTTATACACAGTGGTTAAGGTCATGAGACGAAGAATCCTATTGATTTTCATTGATTTCCGATCACTTCAAAAAATCTTGTAGACGCTCTAGAGGTCAAAATTTATATCCGATGGACTTTAAATTTATACACATTGTTTAAAGATACATTATGAGAGATTCGATAACAAGTTGGCAGTTCTCACTATAATAATTAAAGACTAGTTAACGTAAAGGCAATTTGCTGAAAATTTCATTCAAATTGATCCACTGTGAACCGAATGAAATTTCTGCCTAGCCTCGGTCATCATTACTAAAGTCAGTACGATATTCAGCATAGTCTTGAATATCCATTTAATCGTTTAATCGAGAAGGAAAGTCATGCAGTAAATCAGCTCACAATCCACTTAAGATCGCAGGCTAGCGATGCCATCTAGAGTTGATTATGGTCTGGATAAGTTAATTAATGTCTAATTAATAATTTAGATAACATTTCAGGCCTAAAGAAAGACCTGCAATAGTGTAGTACTATGGACTTCTTTAATTGTTGCGTTTCCTACTGATCGTAAATAATATTATGTACAGTAATAATAGTTTAACAGCTTTATTGGTAAACTTGAAATAACTTTGCAGGTTCCTCATTCTCAATGATAATGGCTAGTAAGAATTTCTGGGTGAGCTCTAATCCAGCTCGCCTCTACACCCTAATTTATACCCCCTAGTTTCTGCAGGTCTTCGATAACCTTGACGTTAATTTCCACGCCATATAAGGAATAAAACTCTTTATTTACCACAAATAAGATAGGAAACATTACCTATTTTTGGTCTATCAACCATAGGTCAATAAACAGCCACAATTTGATGACTATTTTGACAATGATTATAATTTGACCAAAATATCACTGTTTTTTACAAATAACTATACCCACGTTCATTAAGTACGTGAGATTTGACTTTATAGACAAAATTGAAGAGACAATTTTATAAAGACCCAAAATTGTCTCAAGCGCCAAAGTGTTACATTCCTCCCATTGCTAAGACATGATGATACTAGAGTAACAGCATGGCAAAAAAAAAATATATATATGATAAAAATTCAGCACCCTCTTACAAAGTCCTAAGTTCACTTTAATTTGACTATAAAAAAAAACAAACGAAGTTAAATTCAAAAAGTTTTTGATTCTTGAAGTGTCCTAATTTCAAACACGATTCACATTCCTATAGATAAGGTTTGCACACTCCTTGAAAATCCTGGAAAAATGAAAATATGATTTCCAGTACTGGAAAATCCTGGAAAAACAAGATCACTCCTTGAAACTCTTGGAAAATTAACATTTGTGGTTTCGTGTGTTAGCTTACCTGTTTTTTTCCGTGAGATTCATGAATTCGCGGCCCTTCTCCAGCACAGGAGGAAATTTCTCATAAAAAATGGTCATATGCCAATGCTACTTTTACTTTCCCAAAGGGAGAAATTCCCTTACTTCCGTTTCATAAATCGACCTCATGATTGGTTGAAATTGACCAGAAACTTTTAATTCCGGACCTGTACAAGGTTCTTTCCATTACAATCATTTTTCCTCATAGCTAGTAAACGTCTATCTATGCAAATTTGGACAATTCTCCCACGAAGAGAAAACATTTCACGCCACGTGACTTTAGCGTGAAATCAGAAGCCATTGACTGACATTCAGCTGACTTTCAATCTGCGATTTTGGATTACTTTTTCATCTCATTATATTACTAGCAATAGTATTATAATAATTTGATATCGATCTCAATACATGCAGATAATCTGACTCAAAAGTTATCGAAATATAAGCGCAATTATCGTTATGTACAGCTAGCGGGAAAATACTACTCTGAAATCACGTTTCCAGGGATTTCCATTCACACGATTAAAGCCATTGACTATAAATATTTTATATATTATCGTTCAAATTATTTTGATTTTTATAAGTTTTAGGTGGCTAATATTCGAGGATTTCAGTTTTAAAATTGTTACGAGCGATTCTATACCCCTTATGACGTCACTCAGATATGACTGAAAAGCACTTATTTGGAGTTTTTGGGTAGCATTTTATGTATATTTTCACAAAATCTGATGTACACAGCAAAAATTGAGTGCACAGATAAAGTTCTTAAGAATGATGAATGAAAATGAAGTTATTTGATGAAAAAAAAAAAAATCTCCCGTTCTCCTGTTTTTTTCATTGCTGGTCTGGGGGTTGACACGTCTGCTATGTATTTTAAGATATAAAACTGAATGTAGTCATCGATTGTTTCTTCAAAAGTTCACGAATTCGTCGATAGTAAATGGACTCATCTTCGGTATTTCGTCAATCTAATTTTGATGAGATCCTTTATTTCTTCGAGTTAGGGAACCAATGTTCTTCAAGCGTAAAAAAAAAGATACATTATGATGTAGAATTCTATACAGGGACTCCTGGAATCTGGTAAATAACTCCTGGAAACTCCTGGAATTTTAAGTGTTCTGAGTTGTGCACACCCTGATAGAAAAACACGAACATAACGCATAACTGTTGTTAAACGTTCATCCGTTGACATCTTTCCTGTCCTATTCAGGATCCAAAACTACATGTAACAGTCATTCGTTTCCAGATAGATAATGATTATGAAAAAAAAGTTCTGCTACAGTACATACCATACAACAACATGTGACCTAATGAATTTAACCTCCATTTTTTGTTTGATAATATAAACTCAGTCTACGTGTGTAGTGTCACATATTTGACTTCTGGTTTCCGCAAAAGGTGAAAGTTTACACCATATTTATTTTTAATGACAGTTTAATAGTCAATACAACTACTGTTCAACGTGTATACTTACGATGTCTACTATAACTGACTGGAACTGGACACCGAAAACACTCTGAATAGATATGTCTATATAGATAGAAGCATAATAAGTATATATTATATAAGCGGAATAGTATATAAGCTGCCGACATACACGCACAAACAGTCACTGATTAGTGGGTTATTCACTCATAGTTGTATACAATACACACATTCAGTGGTTGACTGTTTTTAACACAACACTTCTTATGAAGTCACACGGAACATCTCCCTTAAATCAGGTACAATAAAGTCGTGTGGTAACTTTTCTGTTAATTGTCCCCCGCCTTTCGAAGAAAGCAGGGGACTATTAAAATGTGTTCGTCTGTCTGTCTGTCTGTCTATTGGGACACAATAACTCTCCTTCTAATTGAGCTAGAATGTTCAAACTTGGTGTAGGTGTTTATTAGGTCAATGCCTTGATGGAGTTCGAAGATGAGCATTTTCGGCTTAGGGTAAGCAGAGATAAGCAATTTGATTGGTTGATGCTTTGGGACACGATAACTTTAGTTCTAATTAAGTCAGAGTGATGAAACTTGGTGTATAGTTTCATTACATCAATATCTTGACTAAGTTCGATAATGAGCATTTTCTGCTCAGGGTAAGCCAGGGTTCCGCGGTCCCTGAAAATCCTTGAATATCCTTAAATTTAAAATTTCATTTTCAAGGTCTTGAATATCCTTGAATTTCGCAGAAATAGGAAAATATCCTTGAATTTCAGTTGAGATCCTTAATTTTGTTTCAAATGTCTTCAATATGAGATTATAACGATAGTTGGTAATGTTTTGGTTATTTTTAAGATGAAAAAGTGTAACTTTAGGCTAAAAAATGTCCTTGAAAATCCTTGAATTTGACGTATATTTATCCTTGAAAAAATGTTTGACGAAGCCGCGGGAACCCTGGTAAGCAGAGCTATAAGCAATTTGATTGGCCGAGACTTTGGAACACAATAACTCACCTTCTATTTGAGCTAGAATGTTCAAACTTGCTGTAGGGGTTTATTAGGTCAATGCCTTGATGGAGTTCGAAAATGAACATTTTCTGCTTAGGGTAAGCAGAGATAAGCAATATGATTGGTTGATGCTTTGGGACACGATAACTTAGTTCTATTTAAGTGAGAGTGATGAAACTTGGTGTATAGTTTTATTACATCAATACCTTGACTAAGTTCGACAATGAGCATTTTCTGCTTAGGGTAAGCAGAGCGATAAGCAATTTGATTGGCCGAGACTTTGGCACACAATAACTCTCTTTATAATTGAGCTAGATTGTTCAAACTTGGTGTAGGTGTTTATTAGGTCAATACCTTGACTAAGTTCGACAATGAGCATTTCCTGCTTAGGGTAAGCAGAGTGATAAGCAATTTGATTGGTCGAGACTTTGGAACAGAATAACTCTCATTTTAATTGAGTTAGAATGTTCACACTTAGCGTAGGTGTCAGTTAGGTGAATGCCTTGATGGAGTTTGAAGATGGGAATTTTCTGCTTAGGGTAAGCAGAGATAAGCAGTTTGATTGTTTGATGCTTTGGGACACGATAACTTTGGTTCTAATGAAGTGAAAGTGAGGACACTTGGTGTATAGATTTATTATATGAATACCTTAACTAAGTTCGATAATGAACATTTTTTGCTGAGGGTAAGCAGAGTGATAAGCAATTTGATTGGTAGAAACTTTGGAACACAATAACTCTCCTTCTAATTGAGGTAGAATGTTCAAACTTGGCATAGGTGTCTATTAGGTGAATGTTTAAACTTGATGTATATGTAGATGTTCATTAGGTGAATGTCTTGACTGAGTTCAATAATTAACATTTCGAGCTGAAGCTAAGCAGAGCTAATCGATTTCATTTGTCGATGGTTTGGGACAAGATAATCTTGATTCTATCTGATAGAGAGTGATGAAACTTAGTGAAAAAAATAAATGTGCGATTAATTGATATGTGTCATCTATTTATTTTGCAATTTCGGCGGGGGACATCAGCCTCACTGTTGGCTTGTTTCCTTTCCTTTGGAATCCTATTACCAGTAGCGGCAAGAACAGCTGTTCCTGATGTCGGAGTGGATGTACCAGCTACGGGCATGGATTGGAGAATATTAGCCTGTGTTTCTATGGTTTCTAATTCATCTCCATTAGTTGTTAACTCGCCCCTACTTGATAGAGCTATTTCATCTCTTGCACTGATCTCAGGACGATTTCCACAATTTTTCATTCCAAAACAATGGCTTAAGAAATTTTTAAATTTGTAGTTGCATTTATAGCAACATATAAAGCCAATAAGAATTACCAGTGTTGAACCAATAATTATTAATATATAATACCAAAATGGCCAGGCTTTGTCTTTCTCTAACTGCCTCAAATTTTGTAACTCATAAATTAAACTTTCCATAAAAATTTCCCTTAAATATCCTAATTTTGTTGGTAATTTAGTAAGGGCATAATTGCTGATAGCCATGTGTAGAGCTTCCCAAAGAGTGTCTAAAGCTTTTTTGAATGATTTGATAGTTTTATGAAAAAAAAAATACAGTCTACACATCGGAGAAACACTTTAATCAGGGGAAATCGTGAGTCTGGTAAGTCCGCGAAGTAACACAACTGTTTTTGGCATTCTTAACTAAAATCGCCTCGGTTAAGTAGTCATTAACATAAGAAAAACAAATACTATAGCATACTGGCAATAAGTTTTAACAACTGTTTCGTCTTTTTGTTGGGCGATTTTTCAGGTTTTAATTTGCCATCGCTCTTTATAAAGCATTCAAGGACATCGACATCCATGTCGCATTCATCGTCAGAGGTATCACTTCTACTTGATGGTAAACTATTTGTGTCCTTTACATTTTCATTAGCTTGATCATCATGAGCCTTCAGACGCTTGGATAATTCCATTAACGGAACATCTTCCTTGTCCGCCGCGCTATCCGATCTTTCCCTCCTAAATCTAGTAGCCAGTTGTGCCAATGGTACATCCTCATCGGGCTCACTGGTTTCGTTTTCTGAGCTAGAATCGGAGCTCAATGGATCTTCTACATATTGTGCTTTTCGCAGTAACTTTTCTATATCGGATTGTTTCTCCGGAATTTGCCAATTATCAAGTTTTGCTAAATGCAGATCTTGTGCATTCGACTTTGTAGTTTGGCCTGTTAATTGATTATGGATTATAAATGAAACGAGCGACGTTTGTTCGATTATCCGATAATATGGAGTCCACCTTTCCTGTAATTTATGTTTTCGAAGATGGTTTTTATAATACAATGGGTCACCCACCTTAAAAAGGGTATCAGTTGCCTTTTTGTTAACATATTCAGCGTTTTTACGCTGCATTTTCCTTAACCTCTTGTGAACTAAAAGAGAAGCCTGATGTTGATTTTGCAATGCTATTTCAGGAGGATCGGTCCCCAAATATTTCCGTCGAGGTTTTAAAATGTTGTCCAATGGCAACACAAGATCGCGATTATACAACAAGTAAAAAGGGGAAAACTTTGTAGATTCATTGACATTAAATCGAATAGCAGCCAAAGTTTGAATTAAGTATAAATCCCAAGTGTTATAACTTTCTGCGATCTTCTTAGATAATATGTCATGGAGCGTTCTATGGAAGCGCTCAACCCTACTTTTGCTTTCCGGGTAGTAGAATGAGGTAAGGACATGTTTAATATTTAATTCCTTAAGTTTATTCTTCATTATTCTATTTACGTTCTCACTACCATTGTCTGTAACCAATTCTAACGGCGCACCATACCGTGGGAAAATTTCTTCTATCAGTAAGTGGGCGACATTCTCGGCAGATTTACTTTTGACTGCAAAAGCCTCCCCAAAACCAGAAAAATGACAAATAAAACTAATTATATATTTGTTCCCCGACAGAGTTGTGGGATTAGATCTAATCCTATCTTCGCAAAAGCATAAGGTGATATATGATAGAACTGCATAGGAGATCTCTGTTTAGTTAAAGACCTCGATTGACATAACACACATTCATTTACGTAATTATGGATACGGACATACATGTTTGAGAAATAATAATGTCTTTTGATGGTATCATGTGTTTTATCTACGCCTAAATGTCCGTTATCATCATGATATTGTTTTATAACCGTATTTTGAAGGTGTTGGGGTATGTATAACCTCAGTGTCGGATCATCATCAGGACTTGAGATGAAATATTATACTTTGTCTATAAGAAGAAATCTATTTTTTGCCTTATTACCACCTGTATTTGACTTTAAATGTTTAATAATAGTTACAATTTCCGGAACGTCATTTTGTTCTTTTACTATGTCAAAATTATCCACATTTAAATCTATTTTATCCGGCAAATCTTTATCCGGAACATTAAATGCGAGAAAATGCTTGGACAATTATTAATTCCAAATGGCATTACATTTAATTCAAACAAACCTCTCTATGCCATACGAACGCTGTCTTTTCCTTATCTTTTTCATCTACCAAAACTTGCCAATACCCTGATTTCATATCCAGAGATGTGAAGTATTCCGACTTATCTAATCTCCCTAACATGTCCTCAATCAATGGAAGGGGCCAACTCACAGTTTTAGTGATTTTATTAAGCTTCCGAAAATCAACGCAAAATCATTTTGTTCCATCTTTCTTATCTACTAAGATAATAGGAAACGACCAAGGACTGTTACTCTCTTTTATTATATTATTACGTAACATCTCATCAATTGCCGTATCAACAATTGGTCTTGACGTTAACGGAGTATGATATGCCCGTTGTTTGATTGGGAAATGGTTACCCGTGTCAATACTCATTTTTACAGTATCTGTATGTCCTAACTCTGAGTCACTTACAGCAAATAAATCATGATATTTCTTCAAAAGATTAAATAACTTAACGTGTTCCGTATCTGGCACATTAATCTTAGTAAATTTTTCATTTAAATTAGCATCAGTACACTGCGAAGTCCCCCGTAAAACCTCATCTACCGACGCTATCATACTGTCAATCACCTCGACAGCGCGACCAATAACACACCCGCTTTTTAGTCGAAAAGTTTTGTACTTACCGTTTACAATAAAAACTGGGATTCTTCTGCCTAAACTTTTAGCACGTTTCATACTGAACAATGAATTGCTGACAAGTCTTGGTTCACTACTCACAAACCCTTTACTTGCTTGTTCAACCATGAATAAATCTTGCCCGCTATCGTAACTATGTTTCTTCAATTTCACATTAATGACATACCTTGTCTGAGGTTTTGAAATTACCTCGTTTGCTACTCGCAAAACAGAAGATATCACTGCGTCATTATCCAAGGAAACATACATTTTACCAATTTTCATACATCCTAAATCAAAGACAAGCCTACAGCCATGCGACACAAGAAAATCTCGACCTAAAATTACATTTCTATTCATATTGGAAACAACATGAAACACATGTCTTAAATTTTTACCCTTAATTTGAAATTCCAAATGTGCAGAACCTACCAATTTAAGTTCAATACAATTTACTGACTGTAATATAATTTTACTTTTGTCCAGTTTTGGTTTATATTTTAAAGTATCATACACCTGCTTACTAATTAAAGATACTTGTGCCCCGGTGTCAACTAATGAACGAAAATTTTGTTTTTCTATTTTAATCAAACATGAGCTAGAAGAGCCAGAAACATTTACACCAGACAAAGGCCTTTGATATCTACTCCTTCCGTAGGCCACCTGGAAAGAGTATCTTAGTTTTCCTGTTTCCATAGTGTTTAAGCTTAACTGATGTATCTCGTCGTTTAAATTTTGAATTGGATTTAAGATAGTCAGCAAATTTCCTACAGTCAAGTTTAAAATGTCTTTCTATGCCACAAAACCAACAAGTCAAATTTCTCTGAAAACTCGCTTTAACCACGTTTACGCCTCGCCTTTGTCGACATTCACAAGTTACATGACCACGGCGAAAACATATTCCACACGTGCGGTTTCTTACATAATCAACATCCATGGGTTCATGTGCGCTATTTGTATATATACCTGTGCGTGTTGCCCGCCTAATCTTAACGCAAATCTTTTCCTAATATTTTGTTCTGCACTGGCCAAATCTACTGCTGCAGCGAATGTCTGCGGGTCGTCCCGTAAAATTTTTGTTTTGATATTTTCGTGCTGAAGTCCATCTACAAAGAAATTAATTAGTTGCCTGTCAAATTCCCGCTGTCCGGCATATCCTGGGAATGCGTCAGTGGCTAACGATAGAATTTTTTCAGCAAAAACTTGCACATTCTCCTCAGGTTTCTGTCTGATTTTTGTTAATATTGCCAATGCCTGTTGTGTATCCGTACTTTCCGAAAAAGTACCAATTAAATCTTGTTTTAAAGCATCCCACGTAACATTCGCGTCTGTTGTCATTTCTCTTTGAATAAAATGACTCACAACCTCCCTACTAGATTGAAATGCAACTAACTTTACCCGGTCTTCAGGTACTGTGGCAAGAACACAGTATTTTTCAATATTTTTTGATCCATTCCTTAAATAGTTTGGGATCCCCTTTATATGGTTCAATTATGTTCGCTACCGAATTTGTGGAAATAGAGGAAGACAAGCCTATCAACTTGGCACCTAAATTTCTATAAAATTCCTCAGCCATTATTACAGATAGAAATTAGTGAAAAATCGAAAAAGAGATACTCACAATAAAAATTTGCCTAATTCTATCTGCCTCTGGATTCATGGCACCAAATAAATACTGTAGTACTATGGACTTCTTTAATTGTTGTGTTTCCTTGTGATCGTAAATAATACGTAATAATAGTTTAACAGCTTTATTGGTAAACTGGAAATAGCTCGCCTCTACACCCTAATTTATACCCCCTAATTTCTGCAGGTCTTCGATAACCTTGACGTTAATTACCATGCCATATAAGGAATAAAACTCTTTATTTCTCACAAATAAGATAGGAAACATTAATTTTTGGTTTATCAACCATAGGTCAATAAACAGCCAGAATTTGATGACTATTTTGACAATGATTATAATTTGACCAAAATATCACTGTTTTTTTACGAATAACTATACCCACGTTCATTAAGTACGTGAGATTTGACTTTATAGACAAAATTGAAGAGACAATTTTATAAAGACCCAAAATTGTCTCAAGGGCCAGAGTGTTACAATAGACAGATTTAGCTCTTGCATAATTTATGTTTAAGGCCATGAGACGAAGAAGCTTATAAGTTTTCAGCGATTTCCGATAATTACTACCAGAGTTATGGTCCTTGATCACTTCAAAAAATCTTGTGAACACTCTAGAGGCTAAAGGTAATATCCGATTGACTTTAAATTTATACACAGTGTTTACGTTCATAAGACGAAGAAGCCTATTGATTTTCAGCAATTTCCGATAATTACTGCCCTGGATCACTTAAAAAAATCTTGTGGATGCTCTAGAGGCTAATGTCAATATCCGATTGACTTTAAATTTATACACAGTGTTTGAGGTCATGAGACAAAGAATCCTATTGATTTTCAATGATTTCCGATAATTACTGCCAAAGTTATGGCCCTTGATCACTTTGAAAAATCTTGTTACGCTCTAGAGGCTAAAGTTATCATCTGATTGACTTCAGATTGATAATTACTTCATGAGTTGTTACTCGTAATCAGATTTTAGTGTATTATAAATGTTTCATTACCAAAAAAAAGTAAAAAATATGCGACAACACTTGTTGACTGCCCAAACGATTTAGCTGCTGTGGGCGTATGTTTCGTTGCCTGGCAACCTAACTTCAGTTTTATACGCCCACATTGAAATGTGGTCGTATATTGTCGTCGCTCCTTGTCCGTCCGTCCATCGGTCCGGGGTCCACAATTGCTTGTGGACGCTCTAGAGGCTAAAGTTAATATCTGATTGACTTTAAATTTATACACAGTGTTTAAGGTCTTGAGACGAAGAAGCCTATTGAATTTCAGCGATTTCCGATAATTACTGCCAGAGTTATGGCCCTTGATCACTTTGAAAAATCTTGTGGACGCTCTAGAGCAGTGATGGGATTTCAAAAATTTTCTTGTCAGACATTTTTACCGAAAATAAAGGGACATAAGTCTTATCGTTATTTAAGATGGCATCTTTTAGACCACACACAAATCATGTGTAAACAAAATATTCAAATTCGTCTGTAATATAAAAATAGGTGCGCCTCGTTATTTTTCATATTTAATTCCCGTACGGTATTTAAATTTATGTCAGTAATATTCCTACAAAATTCGTAATACGATAGAATGAAAGCGTGCCGACTACTCCTGATCTGTACTGTTTCAAATTCCTCCAAAATTACCGTATTTTAGGGTCATAAGTCGCTACATTTTTCAGCAGAAGTCAGGCATTCGTCTTATACTCAGTTCAAATTCGTCCGTAATATAAAAATAGGTGCGCCTGGTTATTTTTCATATTTAATTCCCGTACGGTATTTAAATTTATGTCAGTAATATTCCTACAAAATTCGTAATACGATGGAATGAAAGCGTGCCGACTACTGCTGATCTGTACTGTTTCAAATTCCTCCAAAATTACCGTATTTTCGGGTCATAAGTCGCTATATTTTTCAGCAGAAGTCCGGCATACGTCTTATACTCAGTTACGACTTATGTACAGAGGGTAAGAATATGATATCCCGAAATTTTTTGGGCAATAAACGTCGCTATACCACAACGAGGAATGACACCATCCGCTAAATAATCGCATTCTACTCCAGCACGTGCTATCGTCTAAAACAATTAAGGACTTACACTATTCCAATCGACATATTCGTCAACATTCCCTAGATTACTTATTTCTTTATTTAAAAACATAAACCCAATTCAAAATATGATCATAAATCCGAGAATATGCCATCAAAATAGAATCTTTTCTGCGACATTAGAAGCGTGACTTTAGTCACATATTCATTTCATAATTTCACGCGTCTCGCGAGACTTCTAATACCGGTTCAGCACTCGGCAAACCTCGGCAGATTCCATTACTCTACATCTAGCCTCGGCTGTATGACGGTAAGTGATATGTATAACACCGTTCAACTTTCAGGGAATGTAGCTCGTCGACGGGTGTTCTTTAAGTATCAGAAATGAATACAGATTCTTGGAATGGATCTTTAACACTTTATTTCAGCAGCAAATAATTAACAGCAACAATTTAACAACTTATAATTTCCTATATATCGGCCCTCCAAATAGTATGTTCCCTAAGGCTGACCTTAAAAATATCTTTGTTTCACCAAACCCGACCCACAATCGAGGAGAAGGGTCGGTAGGTCGGGTTTTTTTTCAGATTTTTTTTTTTAAGAGCTAATTTGACAGCTTGATAATTTTCCGGGTGCAAACATTCGTCTTCTTTTATTGGCAAACAAATCAATGACATCGGGATTTTTCTTGATGCACGACTCGCACACAAATTGCGACAAACTCACGTTTGAAACTCCCTCAACACGTTTTTAACGATCGTGCGGGTTGTGCCTTTATTTTTCTCGAAAACGGATATTGAAAATATCGTCGTCATGTTTAAAACGACGCCCACAGACATAGAGGCAGAATCATTTCGTGGGAATGGACGTGCTTTCGTCTGCAACCATTTTGTTGAGAAGCGACACCTATGACGCTTTCGTCTTGATCAACCAGTTTCAATAATGAATCAAACCATAGCCATAGTAAAGGGAAATAACTCTCGTGATATATTTCAGGTTGACACACAAAATAAAATAAAAAAATCGCGGAAAAGTGCAATAAAATAATTTAAGTCGGGGGTGGTTTTAGTTAGTCGGTCGCGTTAGGCGAAACAAAGATATTTTTAAGGTCAGCCTAAGCTGGTCTCTCCAACTAATAATCTCATCTAACATACATTTGTCTATTTATACAAATCAGTTACTTAGAAAGTGTTGACATAAACATATAATTATTGAAGGATTAAGACTTAAGGCATTTAAAACAATAGTTAGATGAGACTTAACTGATCAACCACTTTAGTTGCCAGCCTGTCATAATTTGACTGACAGGTTAATTGCTGCCTGCCTCTAATGACTAACCAAGCATTAATGAAAATTAAAATATAGATTTGAAATTTAAAACAGAATTGAAAATAATAAAATAACATATGACCTAGACATCGGTCATATGTACCTAATCAGATTTTCTTCAAACAAGTATAACTTTGCTCTGAAAATTCTAAACACGCTTCGAACGACGCAATTTTGATAACTTCTTTCTAAAACCGGCAAGTTCGTAGGTACATATCACTTACCGTCATACAGCCGAAGCTAGATGTAGAGTAACGGAATCTGCTGAGGTTTCCCGAGTGCTGTATACGCGTGCTAGCAATGTCTAGTATTTTTCGGATATGTGTGAAATAGCTTTAATTAACGCTCTCTTCCATCGAAATGATATCGCAGACGAATTATAATGAGTGTCTATTTATCTGGGCGTTATATACTCTTACAATATCTGACTTCTATGACTAGTTTATACATATTGTCGGCTCACATCAATGCGATTAAAATGTCCGACAATGCAGAAACCACGAGGTTAACACGAAGATTAAAATTATAATGGATCGATGAATAGTCCGACAAAGGGCACATTGTTTAAGGTCATGAGACGAAGAAGCCTATTTATTTTCAGCGATTTCAGATTATTACTGCCAGAGTTATGGCCCTTGATCACTTTGAAAAATCTTGTGGACGCTCTAGAGGCCTAAGTGAATATTCGATTGACTTTAAATTTATACACAGTGTTTAAGGTCATGAGATGAAGAAGACTATTGATTTTCAGCGATTTCCGATAACTACTGCCAGAGTTATGGCTCTTGATCACTTTGAAAAATCTTGTGGACGCTCTAGAGGCCAAAGTTAATATCTGATTGACTTTAAATTTATACACAGTGTTTAAGGTCATGAGACGAAAAATCCTATTGTTTTTTAACGATTTCCGATAATTACTGCCAGAGTTATTTCCCTTGATCACTTCAAAAAATCTTGTGGACGCTCTAAAAGCCAAAGTTAATATCCGATTGACTTTAAATTTATACACAGTGTTTAAGGTCATGAGACGAAAAATACTATTGATTTTCAACGATTTCTGATAATTACTGCCAGAGTTATTTCCATTGATCACTTCAAAAAATCTGGTGGACGCTCTAAAGGCCAAAGTTAATATCCGATTGACTTTATATTTATACACAATGTTTAAGGTCATGAGACAAAGAATCCTATTGATTTTCAATGATTTCTGATAATTACTGCCAAAGTTCTGGCCCTTGATCACTTTGTGACGCTCTAAAGGCTAAAGTTATCATCCGATTGACTTCAGGTTGATACACAGAGTTTAAGATCTTGAGAGGAACAAGTATATTGATTTTCAATGAATTTTTGTCTTGAACAGCTAAATCCATGATATTAAAAGTTTTGTATACAAAACGTTAGCATGGGGCAGAACTTTATAAAAACAAACAAATTCTAATGGTTTTCTGATAATTACTTCATGAGTTGTTGCTCTTAATCAGATTTTGGTGTATTATAAATGTTTCATTACCGAAAAAAGTAAAAATATGCAACAACTCTGGTTGACTGCCCGGACAATTTAGCTGTTGTTGTGTATGTTTCGTTGCCTGGCAACCTATCTTTTTTATCTTGTGGACCCTATAGTAGAGTGGTTCGTGCAAATAACAAAAATCCAATAAACAAGCTTTATTTGGGGCTTATTTTAACAAATATTATAAGACTTACCATTAAAATCATCATTCATTAACAATTAAACTATTGCTAAGTTGAATATTTGTGTGATTTGGCCATTTGAATGGGACTTTCTAATTATATGGAAAAGTTGATCGCCCAAGTAGCGTTACGGCGGTAGATTTTTTCATTAAAAAGAGTTATGTTTCTTGGTCACATCAAAGTTTCAAATTTTGTTCTGGAAAACGAATTCTTAATTTCTGCAGTCGGCTTTCTTCGTTTTTTTACGTACGAACAATTAACGATTGAATTTAACATTTGTACGCGTGCGCAGCCCTTAGTTAGAGAGAGAGAGATGTTGTCTGTATTTTGAGCTGATTTTTTTAACGTTTACATGCAATAGACTATAGTTAAAACTTTCTAATAAGGGGTGAATCTTGTGGTTTACAAACGCAGTATGTAGAGAGTGCTTACCGTTCTCATATTGTAGATGTTAAATATCCTTTATGATAATCCTATTTTGCTTCAAATAATTATCACAAATATAAAAATCATACACATCAAAAACAGAGGAGCATTTTCAAATCGGTTCGGCAGCAGTGGTCCAAATGTCTAGCATTGCATCCGGAATTCCGTATAAGAATCTACTTAGAAGTCAAAAATGTGACTCCTACACATTGTCCTCTAAACTGTGTTATAAATTATACAATAAACCGTAAATCAATTGAACCCATTTCAAGGTGGAACTGCATGCTTTTTGATATGATTAGGCTATTTGTGGCGCTAGATAATCCAAAAATAGAAGTCTATATGTGAAAATGCGTGGAGGAAAAAATCTTTGATCTGCTATATGACTGGAAAATTCTGTTATTAAAAACAACCGGCATGACAGTGACTACATAATAAGTTGGGAGTTCTACAATAGGGATCTTTTAGTGAAATGTTAGAGAAATTTAAATTTAATTACATCCCACTTCTACTCGTTGCCACTGGTAACCTTTGATAAAACTGTCCTGTTTAATCGCAATACATGCTTAAAAGTATCCGTGTATCAGTAATGTACAGAAAGAGTACTATTCATTTCTGATACACGGATACTTTTAAACCGTTTTAGATACCTATCAAGCAATCAGTAGCGGACGTTTAGTCCGATCCAGATCGCAAATGAAGACGATGGCTCTAACCAATGTACATGAAACAACTAGTCAAAATCATAGTAACAAAACAAAATGGGGGGAACTACATGGCAGTTCAAAAACATATACAATGACATTAAATTAACATAACAACATATTACAAAAATCAATTATTATACATATCAATTGGCATCTTTTTTATAATTTGGTTTGATTTATATTAATATGCAAAATATATATATTAGAATATTGAATAATTATTTTAATTAATTGTGATGATAGAAGGCGCAGTTCTCTTGCTGGACACTTCACAGGCATTGATAATAAGCAGGATGAAAAAAACGCCTAGAAAGTCATAAACTTTATTACAAATAAATTTCAACGGAAGAACCATCCGCCGATGCATACTTTCACCAGGAATGACCCACGTTTCGCATTTCCTTTACACTACATTTAATAATATCGCAGTCCTCTACGCCATAGATAAGATGTTTTGACGGTGTGGTCTAAACAAACACGTGATTGTTTTACGCTCAGAGTATCATAGCAAGACGCACGTGTAAATACTACTCAGGTCGTCTCTCCACAGCGAAATCATTCTACCATGAAATGTAACGTGAGGCTCAAAAAGGGATAAATAATGAAAGAGCAGAAAGTATTTGTCACTTTTCGGTTGAAACGACTCGATGATAAATACTATTTTTCACATGTTGGTTCACAATACTCGATAGAAATGTGATGTAAGTAACTTATTAGCACCTTTCCTCAGTGTATCGGTGAATATCAGGACAGTTTTGGTCGGGGGCTGCCCCGGCTGGGCCCCTCGACCAAAACTGTCCTGATATTCACCGATACACCTCGGAAAGGGTGCTAATAACTACTACATATGTCCTTTGTGTTTGAATTACCACTTATGGTTGGTTGTGTCGTATTATGTAACAATCTGGAAATTTCTGTTTTATAGCTATTGTTCTCGAAAGTAAGACGCACAATTTACGCAGCGTGTCACGTTTTCATATTTTTGATAATTATGAAACAGTCAATGCGTGTCTTTTTGGTTATATTTCAGTTCTAGAAAAATGAGTTGTTGCTGGATTTATAATAACTGAAACGTTTTGTAACCACCATGTTAGAAATGGCAAATGCGTAAGGATACTAAACACGAATGGCATAGCCATAATGGCACATCCTCCTATTAAATTTGATACAAAACCGGAGGCCAAATTCGCAGCGCCCTAAAATGATTAGAATCCGAGTCTTGTGACCAGGGTCCTGTTTCACGAAATTTTAACTATAGATAAAATCCAAATTTTAGTAGATACTTCAATTTTGATTGGCTAAGCACTACAATCAGTCTAATATTATCCAATCAAATTACTAAAATTTGGATTTTATCGTAGTTAAAATTTCGTGAAACAGGCCCCAGTACCGTAATTTTATTTTAATCATACACATCTGGTTAATCGAGACTAGTGAAAATAATTTCGTTCAATTAATTTCCAGTCTCAAATTTTTTCTTCGTATTTAGAGCTAGCAACAATGTAACTTCTAAAGTAACTAAAGCGCCCACTAACAACAGAGTTTTACGGTTAAATAAAAGTAACTTTCACAGTCTTGCAGTGTCGGTATGTTGCCACGAGAGTGGATTTAAATGATAGAAAAAGGGCGAAACTACATGAGTTGACTCTGAACCGAGAACCGTTACAATATATACGTCATTGGTTACAATCAACTAACTTAGAAATTAAATCGCTGAGTTTTAGCCAAAATTTTAATCTAGTTCTTAACTACTTATTTTTAAAAGTCCAACGAGTAAAGAATAATTTTTTACATGGCTTCATTGATAAATAAGTGAATGAATATTGTCACGTGAATGTCTATTTTGGGCGACTGTTTGCTGCTTACAGTGCACGAGCTAGCCCGTGAGAGCACTTTTCTCATAAACAAAGTTTTGATCCGCGTGACAACATGTTGTTAAAACAGGTCAGTTTATATAGTAGAGATAATTGAGTCTGTGGGCCACTCTACCTATAGAGATCATAATTTTTATCTGATTTAAAAAAAAAAATGTTTTAGTATATCACCGTTACACCCTAAGGACAGTTGCGTTCCAATTTCGTGAAAATCGTCCCAAAAATGGCCGCCTCTCGTTCTCAAATAGCGAAAAAATATGGTATATCAAGGTTGTGGACCCTATAGAGTTCACAATTTTTATCCGATTTTGTTGAAACTTGAAATGTAAGTTTATAACCCAAAGATCTTGGTTCCTTTCGATATTTGGGCATATCGAATTGTAATTTCCTGAATTATTGCCCTTGATTGTAGGAAAAATCACTTTCTTTTTAGCTTGTTCTCTATCCATCTCTCGAAAATGTGGGCGTTTCCTGCCTGGCAGCCGCTGGTTATCCAATTTTGTTGAAACTTGAAATGTAAGTTTATAACCCAAAGATCTCAGTTCCCTTCGATATTCGCGCATATCGGACCGTAACTTCCTGAATTATGGCCCCTGATTGTATGAAAAATCGCGTTTTTAGCTTGTGGACCCTATAGAGGTTATAATTTTTATTCGATTTAAAAAAAAAAAAAACGTTTTAGTATATCACCGTTACACCCTAAGGATAGCTGCGTTCGAATTTCGTGAAGATCGTCCCAAAAATGGCCGCCTCACATTCTGAAATAGCGAAAAAAATATGGTATATCAAGGTTGTGGACCCATAGAGGTCGCTGCCTGTCCAACCTCTTGGGTTTTCTCCGGGTCCTCCGGTTTCCTCCCACTGCTAAAGACCCCTATGTGCAAGCGATTTATTGAAATAAAAAAATTAAACCATATGTTAGTTCCGTAATGACCTAGTTTGTGTTGAGTGGACGTTAAACCCAATTTCTCTCTCTCTCTCTCCTATAGAGTTCACAATTTTAATCCTATGTTGATGAAACTTGAAATGTAAGTTTATAACCCAAAGATCGCGGTTCCTTTATTGGACTGTAACTTCCTGAATTATGGCCCCTGATTGTACTAAAAATCGCGCTTTTAGCTTGTGGACCCTATAGAGGTCATAATTTTTATCTGATTTAAAAAAACGTTTTAGTATATCACTGTTACACCCTAAGGATGGTTGAGTTCGTATTTCGTGAAAATCAGCCCAAAACTGACAGGCAAAATTGCCGTCCATCGTTCTCAAATAGCATAAAAATATGGTATATCAAGGTTGTGGACCCTCTAGAGGTCACAATTTTCTTCTGATTTTGATGAAACTTGAAATGTTAGTTTATAACCCAAAGATCTTGGTTCCTTTCAATATTCGTGCATATCGGACTGTAACTTCCTGAATTGCGTTTTTAGCTTGTGTACCCTATAGTGGTCATAATTTTTATCTGATTCAGATTTAAAAAAACGTTTAAATATATCACCGTTACACCCTAAGGATGGTTGAATTCAAATTTCGTAAAAATAGGATCAAAACTGACAGACAAAATGGCTGCCCCTCGTACTCAAATAACGTAAAAATATGATATATTAAGGTTGTGGACTCTCTAGAGGTTACAATTTTCTTCTGATTTTGATGAATCTTGAAATTTAAGTTTATAACCCAAAGATCTCGGATCCTCTCGATATTCGCATATATTGGACCGTAACTTCCTGAATTATGGCCCCTGATTGTACGAAAACATCGCTCTTTGTTTAGCCTGTTCTCTATCCATCTCTTGCAAAATGTGGGCGTATCCTGCCTGGCAGCCACTGGTATTTTATTTAAAGGAATTTCAATTATGGTTGTTACGTGAATAAAAACTTTGTAAGTTACATGATAGACAAAAACAATAATTTGTGTTTTAAATATAAAGAAATGCCATGGAGTCGTATCAGCTTATTTTGGCTATAGCATTTTCCGATACTGGCCGTAGTAGAAAAATCCTAATTTCGATCGACTGATGATATCCGTTAATTAATCAATCAAGCAAACAAAGACAGTAATCTATTCAGGCATAATACTGACTTGAACTTGTTGTCGTCTGGTTATATTAAAGTTAACAGGAGCTTCGAATTACCTATTTCTTACCGGGATCTCATTTGACCCAATTCTGGCCGGTTGCTTTCAAAATGGATTAAAATCTCTGGTCTTGATCACAAATGCTAACAAAGCTCTCCTCAAGAGATTCAGGAGAGCTTTCTCCAGGGTACGAAATAACACGCGAACGGTCGTTCAGGTTACGCATCGGTTACCATGACCTGGAAACACGCGAACGGACTTCCGTTCTCGACCACCGAGCTATAATTTATAAACTAAAGGTTTCAGTTAAAATATTCCCTCCACTACTACATTAAAACATTTTACAATTATAAATAAATGTCTGAAAGATCGTTAAGTTCGCACCTGTCATTTTGGCGGTAGCAAATCAACTCGCGGACCCATCATACCTGGCAACGACATACTCATTTGCCTCTTTAGCGAACGAAAGCGCCAGATCAATCAACTGATTTCTATTGTTTTTATTTCTTAGATTAATGGTGATTGAGTAATAAAAATAAAACACCCAATGAAAAGGAATGTTATATTCGCAAATTATCAAATAAAAAACATACTTTTCAACAATGGATCTTCCGGTATTTACGTAATAGGTCAGAGGTTAAAATTCACACCATGTCAATGACTTTGGCATTATTCCAATATTTTCACGTTGTCACTCACGGCTAATAATTTTATGACATGGAAAGTGAAATGGAATAAGATTTTTTATGATTTACTGCCAGGCATATCGTAGAACATGATAATGTCGAAGAAATCAACTATTTGTTATTTTTGGGGGACGTTATGAATGATGCGAAGCAGCCGAGATCAAGCGTGTCGGCCGCCATATCTTGGATACGTTTCCAGACAGACGATACCACAAAACTTACGGATAATAATTCTAGAGTTTGGAAAGCTAAATTGAATCAAAACTTTTAGGATTTAATACAAGCTACATAGAGGAATATTACATTGCAACTATATATTTTTATTTTCGATGCTATGAAGCAAAGAAGACGACAATTCCCACCATATATCCAACAAAGGCAGAAATGTCACATAGCGATGAAGTGACGGTCATTTGGGGCG
Organism: Patella vulgata; assembly: GCF_932274485.2. NCBI lineage: Eukaryota > Metazoa > Mollusca > Gastropoda > Patellidae > Patella > Patella vulgata. The sequence goes on from NC_065882.2 coordinate 35,405,640, forward strand.
ATATTTCTTTCTAAAAGTTATATATTTATATTTACTTTGAACACTGTTCTTTTTTTTTAAATAAAATCTTAGGAGATACATGTTCACGTTTATTATGACAGAGAAAAGTCATAATTTTAGTGGAACTGACTTTTCAATATTATTTATAGTAATATACCGGTAATTGTTAGTTTGTACAATTGAATTTTATATCATTGGAAAGAACACGACAATCTGTACATTTTTGTATAAAAAAATTTTTTATTTAGTTATTTGCAATTTTGTTGAGAGTTTTAGGATTAACAATAATCCACTAATTCGCTTAGGGATATGGGCCCTGCTGATTTAATAAGCTTAGGGGTAGCTGGCTAATCTTTTAATTGGCCCCAAATCCCCCTAGGCTAATTCGAGGGCGGCTCTAAACAAATATGGCATCGTAACCTATAGGTTACCAGTTCAAATTTGATGCAGATTAGCGTAACCTATTTTGAGGTTACCATATAAGAGGCTTATTTCATACCCTGTTTCTCCGGTGAGCTATTTACCCTTTTTCCAATTTCAGGAGAGGTTTTTTTTGACTCGCCAGGAAATTTATTCACGTGAAGGCCTGGGAGCGCTCCTAGGTATATGCACGGGAGACAAAACTTGAGACTTGCCTTTCCAAAATGATCTAGGGGTAAAATATGTTCTGAAGACCTCAAACCTTTTGGACTCGATATTTTGATTAAATCTCACTGGGCCCCCGGGTTATATATTGTTGTCGCCCCTGGACGTCCGGTCCTCCGTCCACAATTTTAATCCGATTTTGATGAAACCTAAGGTATAGGTTTCTATACCAAAGATCGCGATTCCTTACAATATTGACACATATCATACCGTAACTTCCTGGTTTATGGCCCCTGATTGTACAAATAATCTCATTTTTTTTAGTTGTTCATTGCTCATCTGATCTCTTGCAAAATGTCGGCGTATCTTGCATAGCAACTGCTGGTTATACACCCACATTGAAATGTGGTTGTATGTTGTTGTCACCCCTGTTCGTCGGTCTGTGGGGGTTTGGATGGCTGAATGGTTAGCTTGTGCGCGCTGTATCATAACATCTGTCATTGAGTCAACTGGTGTATGTTTGATTCTCCGGTTTTACGTGACAAGGAGTAGGGTCGCCTGTCCAACCTCGTGGGTTTTCTCCGGGTCCTACGGTTTCCTCCTATTGCTTAAGACCCAAACGTGCAAGTGAATTATGAAAATAAAATTGTACCATGTGTTAGTCCCGAAATGACCTAGTTTGTGTCGGGTGGACGTTAAAACCCCATCTCTCTTGCTCTCTTCTTCGGTCCGATGACCACAATTGCTTTTGGACTGTCTAGAGGCTAAAATTAATATCATTATCTGATAATGACCAAAAGAGTTGTGGCCCTTGATCACTTTGAAAAATCTTGTGGACACTCCATAGAAACCAAAGTTGTCAACTAATTGACTTAAAATTTACACACAGCATTTAAGGTTATGAGACAAAGATTGTTAATGATTTTCAATATCAGTTAATATCTAATTGATCTAATTGCTGTGGTCGTATGTTTCGTTTCGTGGCATTATTAAACCGATTTCTGAGCATGAAAGAGATCAGATTTCTTGAGATACTTCCCTTATCAATTTTAGTCAACATCTAAGTTTTCCTTTCAGATCAGCTGCTTTTGAGACTTGGCTGCTTTGTATTCATATTTCCATGCTTCACGTGCCTATCTTACGTTTTATCATTGCTTGATAAAGACTAGAGAAACCTAGTCAAATGTCGCTCTGTAATAAGCAGTAATTGCATTCCATAGAATTGTGACCAGTGTATCCAGATCAATGACTACATGCCATTGAAAAATTTCGTACAAAAGAATAAATATACAACCTTTTGACTTTGTGAACTGCTCTGATGACTTGCTGTGGGCATAAGTTTTTTTTTATCTGGCAACCTATGCTTTGTATTTGTAAAGTCGCTTGGCAATTCATTTTGGTATAACCAAGCTGTGTTTGTTAGATTTTGTTAGGTAGTAGGTAAACCTGTGCTGTCTGATGAAGATACATACAAAAAAGATGAAATGGTGTTTAATATTCTAATTCTCTGTACCAACCAGGCTAATAAAGACAGTAATCTACAAAGGTAGAAGTGATTAGGAAAAGCCTATCTGGTATTATTAAAATTACTTTGTTTATTTACATGAAAACGTAATTAATATCAATGATATTGATCTAGTGTGTGTATATTTCAGGTCAAAGTCTAGGTTATGGTTTTGTTAACTATAAAAGAATTGATGATGCAGAAAAGGCAATTAATACTTTAAATGGATTAAGGCTGCAGAATAAAACTATTAAGGTGAGTTGTATTTGTGTACAGCTTTTATCAGTGACCAACACTATTGGCAATATATTAATTGTAGTTATAGATTTAAATTTAAATTGTTTAGGTCGTAATTAAGGTTTCAATATCTTGTGTTCATGAATTATTTTAATATCCCCACATTTTCATGTGGACATATGTCATCGCCTCTGTCCATCTGTGTGTCTGTTCACATATTGTTTGTGGACCCTCTACAGGTCAAAATTTTTATATGCTCACATGGAAATGTGATCGTATATTGCCGTCGCCCCCGTCAGCTGTCCCTGGCTGTCCACATGAATACTACAGACTACATTTATCATCTGATTATTTTGAAATTTATATATGTTTACATTAGTGAGATAAACAAGCCTATTTAATATCAGTAATTACTGTTAATTCTCTTCTAGAGTTATGGCCCTTTTTATGTGGCCGTATTATGCCGTCACCCCTGTCCACAATTTGTTTGTGGACAGTATACAGTTCAGTTTTTATCCGATTTTGACCAAACTTGAAATATAGGTCTATCTCCCAAAGATCTTGGTTCCTTTTGTTATTGGCATGTATGAGACCATAACTTGATGGATTATGGTCCCTGATTGTATGAAAAATCACGTTTTTAGCTTGTGGACACTCTAGAGGTCACAATTTTCATCTGATTTTAATGTAACTTGAAATGCATGTTTATAACCACAAGATCTTGGTTCCTTTCGATATTCGCGCATATCGGATCGTAACTTTCTGAATTATGTTTAGCTTGTGGTCCCTCTACAGGTCACAATTATTATTATCCGATTTAAAAAAACATTTGAATATGTCACCGTTACACCCTAATGACGGTTGAGTTCAAATGTCGTGAAATTCGGACCAAAACGGACGCTCCTTGTACGCAAATTGTTTACAAGTATGTAATACGTAGGTTGTGGACCCTCTAGAGGTCACAATTTTTTTTATGAAACTTAAAATACATCTTTATATCCCAAAGATCTCAGTCCCTATCGATATTCACGCATAACAGACCAAAACTTGTTGGATTATGGCCCCTGTTCTCTATCCATCTGGTGCAAAATGTGGGCGTATCTTGCCTGGCAATCGCTGGTTTCACTTTGTTGCACCTTGTGAAAGCAACAAAACCTATCATCCGATCTGTATGAAATATAAAATCTATTTGCATCATTTAAATATTAGTGAAATGAAGAAGCCTATTGAATTTCAGCAATTTCTGTTTGACACACCTACAATAATAAATAGAATACAATATCGAAAAACCATTGTTTTATCCAACATTTCATTAGTAAAAATACTAACTTCTTCAGGGATGAAGAACTAAATACAAAATGACTGGAAGTCAGTTATGACATAATATGTAGGAAATTATGACATCATAGGAATGATGACATTGTCTGTCAAAGACCCTATAATTACCTTTCTATGGTTGAATTATGGGTTACCTTAACATTGATATGGCATCTTAGAGCACCGTCATCTTAACTAGTAGTCTAATAAGAATGAAATTGAATGGAATAATGTGTGTTAATGGTAATATTTTAATACATGTATATAGTTAACACTGCTAGATGCATAGTGTGTAGAACCGGTGTCAGAGCTGTTAATAACGGGCTTCTGCGTTAGAATATTCATCAAGCAAGTAGAAAAGCTTAATTGTGATTACTATTCGTGAAAACTTGTGAGAAATATACCTGTTGTCAGTAGTCGCTTAAACCCGTCAGTATTCCTATAATTGGTCAGTAATAGTCATAAGGTGAGTACGTACGTAACTAACGTACGAAAATTAAATGGTAGGTGGCTTTTTTTTCGCACGTATACAGTGAATGGCCATTTTGCTCAGTAATCCCAGCCAGTATTAAATGTAACAGAGCTGGCCAAAATAAAAAAAATATTAAATTTCCTTTTAAATTAGCACCAGAATGTAGAATACATACATATCTTTCAGAATCTACATACAGTCATATAACTTTCAGCTCACAGATTACAAAAATTTATATTTTTGTTCCCAAACATCATCTTGCGTACGGTACGATAGATTTGACAGACAAATTTTCAGTGTAATATTGTAAATAATTCTACTTTTAACACTCTCTGATTGTTATTTCTTTATTTTTCAGGTGAAATTATCTATAGTTTACATAGTTAACCAGTGATGGGATTTTGCCCGTATATTCCGGACTTGTCCAAATCTTTTTTCCAAACGCCCAAAATTGTCCTACCGGGAATATGCCCAATCAGACATCAAGACATGGTGAATAATATTCAAAATTCCGAAATTAATATAGTTTCAGAGTGTATAACTACCACTCAACCAGATTATCGTCGATAATATGCTGGATTATTAGGTAATTAAGTGATCAACGTATTTATTGTGTTATACGGTCTATAAACCTACCTTGATTAACTACTTAATCTGCCTTGATTGACTGACTTAATCCTTTGTCGGACAATTCATCAATCTAATCTTAAGCAAAAGCCATTGTTTCCCCTTTGTCGGACTATTCATCAATCCATTATAATTTTAATCTTCGTGTTAACCTCGTGGTTTCTGCATTGTCGGACATTTTAATCGCATTGATGTGAGCCGACAATGTGTATAAACTAGTCATAGAAGTCACATATTGTAAGAGTATATAACGCCCAGATCAATAGACAGTCATTATAATTCGTCTGCAATATCACTTCGGTGGAAGCAAGCGTTAAATAAAGCTATTTCACACACACATATCCGAAAAATACAAGACATTGCTAGCACGCGTATACAGCACTCGGAAAACCTCGGCAGATTCCGTTACTCTACATCTAGCTTCGGCTGCATGACGGTAAGTGATATGTACCTACGAACTTGCCGGTTTTATAAAGAAGTTATCAAAATTGCATCGTTCGAAGCGTGTTTAGAATTTTCAGAGCAAAGTTGTCCTTGTTTGAAGAAAATCTGATTAGGTACATATCACTTACCGTCATACAACCGAGGCTAGATATAGAGTAACGGAATCTGCCGAGGTTTGCCTAGTGCTGAACCGGTATTAGAAATCTTGCGAGACGCGTGTCGAAGAAAAGATTCTATTTTGATGGCATATTCTCGGATTTATGATCATATTTTGAATGGGGTTTATGTTTTTAAATAAAGAAAAAGTAATCTAGGCAATGTTGACGAATATGTCGATTGGAATAGTGTAAATACAATTAAAATTGTTTTAGACGATAGCGCGTGCTAGAGTAGAATGCGATTATTTAGCAGATGGTGTAATTCCTCGTTGTGGTATAGCGACGTTTATTGCCCAATTTATTGTCTTAATTTAGGCTTCTGATGTTATAGAAATTATAAATTAGATCTTTATTTAAACAACAAGCCCAAAATCAACTCTGTAGACCCATGGATGGCTCGGCTACAGCTCGGATTTAAATAGGATTTCACTTATTAATTAATTCAAATATGGCGCATCCTGATGAGAATACGTCAGTTAGATCGAGGCTAAATGATAGAGTGTACTTAGCGAGGCCGCTGTAGAGCGTTTCCGCATGCCATTGAAAACTTTACTTGATAATCGAGATATGTAGGTGGAGTTAACACCTGTCAATCAAACGATCGACCAAGGTGAAGGCACATTTCACTACCATTTCTAGTCAAATATTACAACGATGATAACTATGTTCAGAATAAAGTAATTGGACTGAAATTTTCAATATATTCTTCTTTCATCATCTACTTTTGAACTGTTATAGCAAGAATGGCCAATTCTCTATAAAAATCTCCCATAATGTATCTTTAAGCTGAAGCACACGTTAATAAGGCCGCGGGTCGTGAATTTAGTTTGGGGGAGTCGAACGTGAGACGTTGTAGGGCGATGAAGGGGAAACTTACCGACATGAAACCTAGTAAAGAAGTGAATAGGTGGAGCGCTGCACGTTATCCTCGATGGCTTAAATTTGTTCTGTTCTTCGATATATTCTGCCAGTTTAAATGTAATACCGCCCATTAACGCTGTCATTGTAGTAAACAATACCCATAGCCTATGGTATAATGAGCGTGTGCTCAATGGATATTACCCTTCTAAAAGCCAATGAAAACTCTTGTCTGTCGTAAGCCCCGCCTTTTCGTCAACTTGACTGATATCACCATTGGCGAGACGCTGTTTGGATTGCCGACAATGGCTAACAGTACCGGTACACAATAAACGGATTACCAGAAATATATGTCATCAAATACGCAGGAATAATAGAAATATTAACGAGAATTTTGCAGAATTTTGCAGATATTGTCATTGTAATAAACAATACCCATAGCCTATGGTATAATGAGCGTGTGCTCAATAGATATTACCTTTCTAAAAGCCAATGAAAAGGCTTGTCTGTCGTAAGTCCCGCCTTTTCGTCAACTTGACTGACAACACCATTGACGAGACACTGTTTGGATTGCCGATAATGGCTAACAGTACCTCTACACATTAATCGGAATAGCAGTTCAATATATGTCATCAAATACGTAGGAATAATAGAAATATTAACGATAATTATGTAGATATTCTAAATACTGCTAACACTAAACCGCTATCGGCCCATATTGTTAGCAATGTCGTTTATGACTAACGGAATACCGGTAGCGGTAGGTGAAATGGCCGCCATCTTTATTGCACGAAAAATGTCGACATCATAAACTCCAGACTTCAATGTTGACACAGGAAAAGTCTAGATTTGCTCAATACTATGTATTAGGCGCACCCCTTCTGTAAATAAAAATATCTTGTAAAAAAAGTGCGCCTAATACACCAAAAAATACGGGGGGGGTTGGATGGCTGAATGGTTAGCTTGTGCGCGCTGTATCATAAAGTCTGTCATTGAGTCGACTGGCGTGGTTTCGAATCCCCGGTTGTACGTGGCAAGGAGTAGGGTCGCCTGTCTAACCTTGTGGGTTTTCTCCGGGTCCTCCGGTTTCCTCCCACTGCTAAAGACCCCTACGCACAAGTGAATGATGTAAAAAAATTTAAACCATATGTTAGTCCCAGAATGACCTAGTTTGTGTCGAGTGGACGTTAAACCCCATTTCTCTCTCTCTCTCCGAAAAATATGGTATTTTGATTTCACACTTGCGTATGTTGGGTTTGACAGACACAGAACTTTATGTGGGTTGAGTATGGGTATTATATGACTAACAAAAATTAAAAAAAAAATTAACTTCAAGAACACATAGTAATTAATCTTATAATTTCTGAGAAATGACTCGGACCTTTAAGCATATTAACATAATGAACATTTCTATTTATTTTGTAAGTATCTGGATAGGATATGGATGAACAAAAATAGTGTTATATTGTAATGTTAGTTTTGCTATTTCACGAAATCCTGACTTGGTTGTACATCAACGGCTGCCCACATGAGAATATGAAATGTCACTGTGCAGATCCACAGTCATTCCTCACTGTATTAGTCCATAATTGACCATCTACAGGGCCTGGGCAGTAGCGGATCTTGAAGATGTGAATAGGGTGCAGGGGGCGGTTCCAAATCTAGGGCGCCATTCACAATCTCGCCCCACAATACAGTCTGAGCGCCCCAGTAGAACATAGATCGTATTGCCTTGTTCACTGATCCGTTAGCTCGCCGATAAGCAGTTTATTCTAGTTGACATAAAGTTCATGTCATATTATTGTTATTGATTTTTGTCAATCTTACGGTACTTTGTCTCACGGGAGCGCTAACTTGGTCTCATGCAGGGTGATGGGGGGAAAAATTATTTATTTATTGGAACATATGAGAACAAATTATGTATTTATTTATTCTTTGTAGAAAATGTTAAAAAAAAAAAAATTATAATGTAGGGAAGTATCTTAACATGAGGGTCAAAACGAAACGTACGAAATATGGATTTTTTTTGTGTTCTACGTACATTACATGGCCATTCTAAAACAAAAGTAGACAAACATTTTAGCAATAACTTCATTGATAAACGAAATTAAACTTATCAATTCCATTCAAATTCTACAGGGAACACACGCAATGCAAAACAGCTAACGTCCCCAAGAAACCTTGGTCAAACACTGCGTACAGATTTGAGAAATCGGTCAGATTCTCCGTACGGATTTCTAGAATCGGTCAGCGAAAAGTTTTAGTAAACTTCCTTTCGCTAATCTTCGTGTATTTTACCGTAATTTGAATGGAAATTATGTACTTCTTTAATTAAAACCACAACAATCAATTCCCAAATCTTCTGTCTTGCACATTCTGCAAATATTTCCGTGTTTATGAAACCGTGCATTACATCTTGCGTACGTTTGAATTTCTGACCGACACTATTAAAATCGAGTTTGATCTGTCATTACTATGTGCGTGTACAGAAAGCGATGACGTACTCATTTTCTGTGTGGCATAACGTTACAGCACATGGGTGTCAACCGATAATTTCTATCGGGCCTTGAGATAAATAACCAATTCCGTATGTTTGATTTGTGACCGACTTTGTTGTGAATAATATTAAAACGTAATTCTTTTGCAAAAAATATCATGAAGTTGACTAAATAAATTGTGCGTCACGCGAATATATTTATATTTTCATTTTGTTGTAACTTGTAGTTGATTCATCCGTTATTTATTTAATTTTGCCGGACTCTTTCACAGCGTTTGGTTTGACTGACAGTCTAACGTACGCAAGCGGTAATTTAAAAATAAATTTGTTCCACTATGTATGTATTTGTGTACATCGTATATAGTCATTAGTGTTCTTTCTAATTGTGGGTAAAAGACAGTCTTTAGATATGGCAATAAAGCATGTACTTGGTCATTTCTAATGTAGGGTCAGTGTTGTTACAAATTTATGCGTTGGATTAGTGTACTTTATAAAATAAATTTCAAAATTGCCAAAAAAGTAGTAGATAAATCACAACGAAATTGTGTATGTTATTTCTATGTGAATCAAGCTAAACACCAAAAGAAAAAATAATGAGTTCTTATCAAAAAAGAAAAAAGAAAAAACTAATGATGGTGACCTCTGTGAAATACTCCCTTAGCATATTTTATCTCATATCTGAAATAGACCCGACCGAAGCAACAAAATAGTGCCAATATGGGGGCCTCCTTGAACTGACCATTTACCGAAGCTGTAACTGAAGACGACGTCAAATCTAGGAGTTGTAGATGTTATTTTTTGTGAAAAATCACTGGAAGAAGCCAGGGCATGTTATGACTGTACGGATTAAATCGTCCTAAAGGCTGCAAGAAGGAAACAATGCTGATCATGGACCTATTGTTTATGTAACTTACATTCATTGTGTAATGTTGATAATGACGGTACTAATATACTATTCAAAAAAAGTAGGGGATATTTGATTTTGGGGGCATAATACTAAAATATGCAAATGACTACGAAAAAAGTCACTATAGAACCTAACAGAAGAAACATTTCCAGTTACATGTGACGCCCAAACGCACCAATAGCTACCGCATGGAATGCAGGTGATGCTTGGGATCATCATGGGGGTCCAACCCAAGATTTGCACGACTCTGACTTTGAATGTTAGTCATTGTGGCATTGAATTCCAGGGTGGAAACATCAGTTTAATTGTTTTAGTGACCAGAAAACAAATTTTGATATGCGTCGGCTTACCCAAAATGAAAGGTTACGTGCCCTTGGCATGCTACAGATCGGCACAACACAGGCGGTTGTGGCGCGGACGATGAATGTTTCTCAGTCTGTCATAAGCAGGCTATGGTCCAGATACCGTGATACACAATCTGTACAGGACAGACCACGCTCAGGTCGACCAAGGGCGACAACTCAAGCCCAGGATCGATTTATCCGTACCTTGGCCTTGAGAAATCGTGTCATCACAGCAAATCAGATCAGCGCTCGTCTTCAAACAGACACTGGTGTGAGAGTGAGTGGCCAGACGATTCGGAATCGACTGCATAGGGGTCACCCTCGCGGCCGACGTCCTCGCGTGATCCCTTGTTTGAGAGATCATCACATTCAGGCAAGACGTCGTTGGTGTAGGGATCGTCAACACTGGGATAATCGACGCTGTTGATTTTTTGGACAGACGTAGGAGGGTGTGGCGTCTTCGAAACGAGCGCTTCCAAGACGTTAACGTCATCAGACATGATCGATTTGGGGGTGGTTCTGTTATGGTGTGGGGAGGCATCACTGTTGCTGGAAGAACGGCTTTACATGTTGTTGCAGGGCGTGTTACAGGCCAGTACTACCAGGACAACATCTTGGCAGTCCATGTTGTGCCGTTCGCACGACGTCATGGCCGCCGTTTCATCTTCCAGGATGACAACGCAAGATGTCACAGGGCCAGGATCGTTACAGGTTACCTCCAACAACAGAACATCACCACATTACCTTGGCCAGCACTGAGTCCCGACCTCTCCCCCATCTAGCATGTCTGGGACAACGTCAACAACGTCCTGCCAATGTCCAAGAACTTGCTGCTGCGTTGCAACAGGAATGGGACAATCTGGACCAAAATGACCTTAGACGTCTCATTAGGAGTATGCCACGTCGGATCAATGCTTGTTTTACAAACAGAGGAGGATTTACCCGTTACTGACTTGGTTGTGATGCTGTGGTAACTTTGCTGTTTGACCCCGGGTATCATTTTACCCTTATAATGGTCAGTCTGTGCCTTACTTAGTCTAACGATCATTTGGAATAAATCGATGAATGTGAACTTCATTTCATTTTGTCATTTGTTTCTTCGTCAGTTTCATTAGGTGACTTTAATAACACTTAAAAATCAAATATCCCCTACTTTTTTTTGAATAGTATAATAGGCCTACACAGTTAATTTTGATTTTATTGCTGGAATAGGCAACTTAATAAAAATTAGAATCAGTTGAGAAGGCTATCCTATTTTCTCCAAAACTATGGAAGGGAGGCAGTGTATAAAATTCGTCAAGAAAAGTTGTAGGCAAATAGGACCCGCTGGTAGACTCCATTCATGAAAGTTGTAGGTCCTAACATTAAGTTGTGGGCCCAATAAATATTAACAAAACACACGTACACTACCCTACCCCAGATGCCTTTATTTCTAAGTTCTAGCCATTTGGGACAGGTTTAAAAGTTAAAATATGTATTCAATATTGATTGACTGTACACATTACAATTTTAACTTTTGAAGGATTTAATGTTAATACTTCGTGTATAGAAAGATAAAAATCATTCCACCCCTATTTAACCCCAGACTTGTTATATATCTTTTCTGTAATAAATAAATATTTACTTGTAGTTGTAATTATCTTAATGATTATATATAGGTCTACTAGTACTGACAATATAATATCTCGAAATTCCATTCACATAGAAATCTGAAGATTACGGATTAAAATGGCCCTTTACACTCTCCGAGAATTAACAGAAAATATTGTTCATTTAAATGAAATGAAAAAAAACTGGCGTTCAGGTCCTTCCAGACATAGATTAATGTCTTACATTTCAATAAACATGTTAAAGTTACTGTCCTGTGGCAACAATCATTTTATTTGTTTCATTCATCATGACGTGTGGAACTGTGAAATGAAAGACCGTGACCTCTTTCAAAATGAAAGTAAACTATCACTGCTGTTTGACAGACGACACATCATTTTTATCATTATTAAACTGACCTGATGTCACACGTTGGGATAGTCCATATTTATGAAACCATAAACTCTTTGTTATTCTTTCTATATATGACATATTGTATGTGCCTGTTTTAGAAGACTTGGGCCTCCATTACGGTAGTGAAATCGTAATTAAAGAAATGGACTTGATAATCAAGTCTGCTAGTAAATCACGAGATTTAGAAAGAATGGCGGGAAAGGCCACTCGTTTTTACCTCACTGGAATTGTATTGTTACCAGTAGTTAGGCTTTCAGGGAATTTTCAGCTCTGCTTTTTCAATTTCATTTTTACAAGACAGAATTTATATCATGTGAATTTTTATTCTTGGATTCATGACAGTACAATAGATGGACTGACCTAGTTTAGTAGCACACGTTTGGATTTCACAATTGAAGGAATATAATATGCCGGATTATGCATGTGTATTCAATATCGGATAAAGACTAATAAGAGAGTAAGGCATACTATTGGAACACACACTCATCTATTCCACACTTGATCAAAATGGTTAAATAATATTCTGCCGAACTCTGGGAGCGTGCTGATATTTGCAAGCACAACCTCACTCCTACAACGATTCATTTCGGTGGACAATTTTATTTTCATTTCCGATAATGAAATACAGTTAAATATCTGGATGAAAAATATTACGGATATAAATAGGGACAATATAAATATTTTCAAAGGAGAATTTGATAGAACCATGATCAAAATATCCATGACACATATTTTTCCCGATAAAAACAGTCGGCTCACAGGGCGGACCCATCATCTTCAAATTAAAAAGATATCGGCCCGCCAAGTTATTTATCGGCGCTAGGCCGACGGACCAGGGCCTAAAATAAGGTTAAATTCTGAGAGCACGGATTTAGAGTCTCCGGAGCAGTTTACATAGGAATTTATTTTGTCGCGAGCAGCTTTTTTCGCATGAAAACTCAGCACTAGGAAAAAAACACACCACTTTCGCTACGATAATATCTGATCTGTGCAACTGACCACACCACAAGAACACAAAAAGAAACACTCAATTAGGGGTCAGGAGGCATCGCTGACAACACTTTTTTTTTAGAGCACTACACGATTTTTCAGAGCACGGTTTTTGTTTTTTCGAAGCACGGATTTTTCATTTCGAGGCACGTTCGTGCTCCAAGGCACGATATTTTAGGCCCTGCGACGGACTGACGTAAATTTTAAACACTGAATAGAGGTCTTTATTTATTGATTTTTTTAAAAAACAAATATTCAGAATAGGCATTGCTTCAGAAATACAACTTTTATTTCTCATATATTTAGTAGTTAAATTAGTTACTGTTCGGCCTACAGAAACTAGTGAAACTACAGTGCACTCTGTCACATTCGACCTCTGATCACTCCGGCACTCTGTCACATCCGACACCATTTTCATGTCCCGATTTATTTCCTTATTACTTCAGCCAAAAAATCTCTGTACGTTCCGGATTACGACATCAATCAGCCGTCCCGTCATACGATTTCCATTGAATCGACACCGTATAATCGGTGGGTGTGAAGCAAACACTTACCGATCAATTATCAGTGAGATTAAAACTGGATGGGTGTGAAGCCACAAAAGTTTTAACAAGCAATCACCAATCAATTATCTGTGAGATTAAAACTCGCTACCGTGGGTCTTTGTTGATTACTTTGATAATTTTAATCTCTTTCATACGAGAGTTGTGACAATACTCAAGAATATCTACGAATTTTTACACCGAATTCACAGTCGTTAAAATATTCCTAGCACCTGTTGGAAACATTCGTTGCGCATGCCGATTGAACCTGAATAACCTATTAGTTTGGTCACCCTACGGATCTCTTCGAACCGTGTGACGACGACGACCTGGGGATGCTTGATTCAGAGTCAGGAACGTCCCGAATTGACAGAATTGCAATCGAGTTACGCGGAATTCAGTCCTATCACAGTTCTGTCAGTCCCGACGACGGAGGATTAGTGAGTAGAATTGTGATGTAATTTTCACCCAATTGTCACTATTTTTAGAATTCAATTCCGGAATGTACAAACGAGTACGCCCATTATCAACGAACACGTGATAGCAAAGACAAGAGTGGGATCAATTGAAGACGGCGAAGAAGATAAATTAACGACAGACTTGACCTAGTCACTATTTTTGGGATTGAGAGAATTCAATTCCGGAACGTTCAATCGAGTACGCCCATTATCAATGAACACGTGATAGCAAAGACAAGAGTTCGATCAACTGAAGACGGCGAAGAAGATAAATTAATGACAGACTTGACCTATTCAAAATGCCTACGCATGTTAAATGAAATAAAAATTAATGTAATACAATTTTGAATGTACAGAAATCATTTTTAAAGGGAATAACATTCTGGTGATTCGAAGTTCTATGTTCGAAGCTACATTATAATAATACTTCCAGTTTTCGAAGTTACAATATTTCCGGTTTTCCGAAAACTGGGTATTCCGACACTCTGCGTAATCCGACATTGTAACGATCCCGTACGATGACGGATGTGACAGAGTGCACTGTATAATATTTACGCTACTTAATATTTAGGATTCACTCTTTGATTGCACTGAAAAATAAATGTTGAATTTGTGGGTGTTTTTTAACTTAAATTTACTTTTACTAGTATTACAATGCATAGTGGGCCCAGACCGTGGTGGCTCAGGGAATAAGATGCTGGCTCGCCGCTTGCTAATCTGGGTGTGCCATGTTCGATCCCCGTGTTGGCAAATACTTCATCAGAACATCTCAGGGGAGTTCCCCCTAGTCAGCGGGTCGGGACAGTGGGCCTGGCAGGGGAAAATATGCAGTCATTTTGTTGGGACAGACATCCATGGTCCTATGTACATATTGTTGTTCATGTAAAAGAACCCTTAGCAGTTGAAATTTGATGTAAGAGTAGTCTTTAGTGCCGCTACACACTGTATGGCGTTTGTCTGTCTTCACTAGCCCAATTGGAGTAGGACATTAATCCCTATTACATTTCATTTTTATACGCCCACATTGAAATGTGGACGTATATTGCCGTCCGTCCGTCTGTCTCTCTGTCGGTCCGTCCGTCCGTCCACAATTGTTTGTGAACAGTCTACAGGTCACAATTTTTATCCAATTTCAATGAAACTTGAAATATAGGTTTATCACCCTAAGATCTCGGTTCCTTTCGATATTGGCATGTATCAGACCGTAACTTCATGGATTATGGCCCCTGATTGTACGAAAAATCACGTTTTTAGCTTGTGAACACAGTAGTGGTCACAATTTTTAACTGATTTGGTTTAAACTTGAAATGTATGCTTGTAACCCAAAGATCTCGGTTCCTTTCGATATTTGTGCATATCGGAACGTAACTTCCTGAATTATGGCCCCTGATTGTACGAAAAATCGCGTTTTTAGCTTGTGGACCCTATAGAGGTCATAATTTTTATCCGATTTAAAAAAACGTACTATTATATCACCGTTACACCCTAAGGATGACTGAATTTTGAATTTCATGAAAATGGGCCCAAAACTGAAAGACAAAATGGCCGCCCTTCGTTCTCAAATAGCGTAAAAATATGGTATATCAAGGTTGTGGACCCTATAGAGGTCACAATTTTTATCCGATTTTGTTGAAACTTGAAATGTAAGTTTATAACCCAAAGATCTCTGTTCCTTTCAATATTTGCGCACATCGAATTGTAATTTCCTTAATTATGGCCCTTGATTTTAGGAAAAATCACTTTCTTTTTAGCTTGTTCTCTATCCATCTCTTGAAAATGTGGGCGTATCCTGCCTTGCAGCCGCTGGTTTTCGAAATATCGAACATTATTACGACTACTTCCGGTTTCCGGACAGTTGTTGAAATTGCTTTATCAAGCGGTCTGACTATATAGCTTTATGTTCCAGGACTTTCAGAAATATCAATTTATCCTTTCCAAAAAATATAAGGGTTGGGAAATGGGTAGAAAATCGAGAAATAAAGGGCGATAACTCGGAATGAAACTGATATTTCTGGAATCGGATGGTCTTCAGGTATCCAAAAATGTAGGTCAGCGACGAAGTTTCGAAATTTTCAACTGCTATCGTCCGAGAAAAGACTCAGGGTTTCTGAAAATGTCATTTGTATGAAAATAGGTACAGAATTGACGAAGCTACGGCCGTTTTTAATTTTTACGCACCGCATGAAATTCGGCCACTTCGGGTCTGCGCAGAAGTTTCAAAAATAGTTTATCAAGTAGCCACCACATGGTTTCCAGATAGAAAATTAGGTCCCATATCAGTATCTGTTACAGGCACTGAGAAATAGGCTCCGGCGAAAAAAAAAAAAATAATAATAAATAATAATAATTTTAGTAATCTCAATAGGCTTTCAGACTATCTATATATCCAGTCGACGCATGCGTTGTAGCCCGATTGTCACTATTTTTGGGATTGTACAAACGAGTACGCCCATTATCAACGAACACGTGATAGCAAAGACAAGAGTGGGATCAATTGAAGACGGCGAAGAAGATAAATTAACGACAGACTTGACCTAGTCACTATTTTTGGGATTGAGAGAATTCAATTCCGGAACGTTCAATCGAGTACGCCCATTATCAATGAACACGTGATAGCAAAGACAAGAGTTCGATCAACTGAAAACGGTAAAGAAGATAAATTAACGACAGACCTGACCTATTCAAAATGCCTACGCATGTTAAATGAAATAAAAATTAATGTAATAAAATTTTGAATGTACTGAAAGGTTTATCGTAAAGGGAATAACATTCTGGTGATTCGAAGCTACATTATAATAATAATACTTCCGGTTTTCGAAGTTACAATATTTCCCGTTTTGAGAAAACTGGGTATTCCCACGCTCTGCGTGATCCGACATATTGTAACAATCCCGTACGATGTCGGATGTGACAGAGTCCACTGTAATTTAGAATACAAGAGATAAAAAGATAAAAAATACAAAGTTTAGTTACAATATTAAAATAATTTTCATTACAAACTTTTGAGACTGAGAAGAGAGCTTTTCGAGTTATCAACCGATCAGTATGAAATTTAAATTAGTAAAACAAAGAAGCCTATTGAATTTCAGCAATTTCCGTTAATTACATCTAGAGTTATGGCCCTTGTTTCACTTTGTTGAATCTTGTGAACGCTATAATGACAAAAGTTATCAACCGATCTGTATGAAATTGATATGCATCATTTAAATTAGTGAAATGAAGAAGCCTATTGAATTTCAGCAATTTCAGTTAATTTCTTCTGGAGTTATGGCCCTTGTGTCACTTTTTATACGCCCATATTGCCGTCGCCCCCGTCCGTCCGTCTGTCGGTCAGTCCGTCCGTCATCCACAATTTCTTGTGAACGCTCAAACGCCAAAAGTTATCATCCAATTGTTTTAAAATTGATATATGTTGTTTACATTAGTGAGATGAAGAAGCCTATTTAATTTCAACAATTTCCGTTTATTACGTCTAGAGTTATGGCCCTTGTTTCACTTTGTTGAACCTTGTGAACGCCAAAAGTTATCATCCGATCTTTCTGAAATTTATATGCATTATTTAGATTACTGAAACGAAGAAGCCTATTGAATTTCAACAATTTCTGTTTATTACGTCTAGAGTTATGGCCCTTGTTTCACTTTATTGAACCTTGTGAACGCTCTAACTCTAAAAGTTATCATCCAATCTTTCTGAAATTTACATGCATTATTTAAACTGGTGAAACGAAGAAGCCTATTGAATTTCAGCAATTTCCGTTTATTATGTCTAGAGTTATGGCCCTTGTTTCACTTTATTGAACCTTGTGAACGCTCCAATGTCAAAAGTTATCATCCGATCTTACTGAAATTTATATGCATTAGTTAGGTTAGTGAAACGAAGAAGCCTATTGAATTTCAGCAATTTCAGTTTATTACGTAATAAACGGAAATTGTTGAAATTAAATAGGCTTCTTCATCTCACTAATGTAAACAACATATATCAATTTTAAAACAATTGGATGATAACTTATGGTCCTTGTTACACTTTATTGATCCTTGTGAACGCTACAACGCCAAAAGTTATCATTCGATCTTTGTTAAATTTATATGCATTATTTAGATTAGTGAAACGGAGAAGCCTATTGAATTTCAGCCATTTCCGTTTATTACGTCTAGAGTTGTGGCCCTTGTTTCACTTTATTGATCCTTGTGAACGCTCTAACGCAAAAAGTTATCACCCGATCTTTGTGAAATTTATATGCATGATTTAAATTAGCGAAACAAAAAAGCCTATTGAATTTTCAGCAATTTACATTAATTACTTCTAGAGTTATTGTCCTTGTTTCACTTTGTTTAACCTTGATAATGCTCGATTGATGATAGTTATCATCAGATATGTATGAAATTTATATGCATCATTTAAAATTGTGAAACAGGTCTATTGAATATCAGCAATTTCCGTCAATAATTTCTAGAGTTATGGCGATTGTGAACGTTTGAATGACAAAAGTGATCATGTGATCTTTATGAAATTTATATGCATTATTTAAATTAGTAAAACGAAAAATCCTGTCAAATTTCAACAATTTCTGTAGATTACTTCCAGAGTTGAGACCCTTTTTTCAGTTTGTAGAACCTTGTAAACCCCCAAATGACAAAATTTATAATCTGATCTGTATGGAACTGTCTTGTAAAGACCCCCAATTACGTATAAAGGAATAAATATGCGACAACCCTTGACGACCGCTCGGACGATTTAGCTGCTGTGGGCGTATGTTTTGTTGCCTGGCAACCTATCTTTTTGCAACTTTTGAACGCTCTAACGACAAAAGTTATCAACCGATCTGTATGACATTGATATGCATCATTTAAATCAGTAAAACAAAGAAGCCTATTGAATTTCAGCAATTACCGTTAATTACATCTAGAGTTATGGCCCTTGTTTCACTTTGTTGAATCTTGTGAACCACATAATAATCACAATTTATCAACCGATCTGTATGAAATTGATATGCATCATTTAAATTAATGAAATGAAGAAGCCTATTGAATTTCAGCAATTTCCGTTAATTTCTTCTGGAGTTATGGCCCTTGTGTCACTTTTTTTGCAACTTGTGAACGCTCTAACAACAAAAGTTATCAACAGATCTGTATGAAATTGATATGCATCATTTAAATTAGTAAAACAAAAAAGCCTATTGAATTTCAGCAATTACCGTTAATTACATCTAGAGTTATGGCCCTTGTTTCACTTTGTTGAATCTTGTGAACGCTCTAATTACAACAGTTATCATCCGATCTGTTTGAAATTGATATGCATCATTTAAATTAGTGAAATGAAGACGAACAGGCCTATTGAATGTCAGCCAATTACGTCTAGATTTATGGCCCTTGTTTCACTTTGTTGCACCTTGTGAACGCTCTAACGACAAAAGTTATCAACCGATCTGTATGAAATTTATATGCATCATTTAAATTAGTAAAACAAAGAAGCCTATTGAATTTCAGCAATTTCCGTTAATTACATCTAGAGTTATGGCCCTTGTCGGTCAGTCCGTCCGTCATCCACAATTTCTTGTGAACGCTCAAACGCCAAAAGTTATCATCCAATTGTTTTAAAATTGATATATGTTGTTTACATTAGTGAGATGAAGAAGCCTATTTAATTTCAACAATTTCCGTTTATTACGTCTAGAGTTATGGCCCTTGTTTCACTTTGTTGAACCTTGTGAACGCCAAAAGTTATCATCCGATCTTTCTGAAATTTATATGCATTATTTAGATTACTGAAACGAAGAAGCCTATTGAATTTCAACAATTTCTGTTTATTACGTCTAGAGTTATGGCCCTTGTTTCACTTTATTGAACCTTGTGAACGCTCTAACTCTAAAAGTTATCATCCATTTAAATTTCAGCAATTTCCGTTAATTATGCCGTGAGTTATGGCCCTTGTTTCACTTATTATCCGATCTGTATGAAATTTATATGTATCATTTAACTTAGTAAAACGAACAAGCCTATTGAGTTTCAGTTATCACCTAAATTAGTGAAATGAAGACGAACAAGCCTATTGAATGTCAGCAATTTCCGTCAATTACGTCTAGAGTTATGGCCCTTGATTTACTTTGTTGAACTTTGTGAACTTTCAAACAACAAAAGTTATCATCCGATCTGTATAAAATTTATATGCATTATTTGAATTAGTAAAACAAAAAAAGCCTGTCGAATTTGAACAATTTCTGTAGATTGCTTCCTGAGTTACGGCCCTTGTTTTAGTTTTTAGAACCTTGTGAACCTTTAAACAACGAAAATTATAATGTCATCTGTATGAAATTGTCTATTAAATTCCCCTAATTACCTACAAAAGAATACATATGTGACGACCCTTGTCAACTGTTCGGACGATTTAGCTGCTGTGGGCGTGTGTTTTGTTGCCTGGCACCCTATCTTTATAATTGTCGTTATGATTTTAGATTAGTTCACCGATGTTTTTGTAATAAAGTTTGTATTGTTTGTTAGTTTATGATGTCTAACATCATTTATCTTCTTTATAAAAAAAGGTATTTTATAATTACATATTGAATAATAATATAATAATAATATAATGAATTTATAAAGCATTACAGTAAAAATTACTGCTCCGCGGCGCTATTACATTTTGTTAAATAAAAAAAAAAAAATAAAAATGATTTATACATATAATCACGGAAATTTAAGAAATATGAAGTTATTAAGAACGTATTCGCCATAGCACCAGGCAGTGGGTGCTAAGGTAAAGGTGACGGATTTAGACCAAATTTTGGTGGTGGGTAGGGTTAGTCCTAAGACCTCCATAGTTGCAACCCCAATCAATTCTGTCAGTCATATAGAGAGAAAATCAAATTTATATATCATAAGCTGTGAAAATGGTGAAAAACCATAAAAATAATTGTAAACTTTTGACGGCTCTTATACTTATATTAGATATTGTATATAAATGATCTTGTGACATTTTGTAGCTGAACTCATCCCCTAATCACCCTATATGGATATATCTCTCAGAACCCACTCAGGTCTATTCCAGGCTGGATACCAAACACTATCAATAATTCCTATCATTTTACGTACTAAGTTCAAATCTATATAGAGCACTCTTCCTGGGGATGACTGCCATGGGGTCATTATCAAAAATAAGAGAGACATCCATATTTATGATATCAAAAATAAAAATGACCGGAATCCACATACTGAGTGAGCGAGCGTATTTTGTGGAAAAATCAACTCGTCTCCAAGCATTTAAAGTCAGAATATAACGTTTTTAACTCAACGTTCCTTCAAAATAACACACGAATACTAATATGGGGACTGATTTCAATTTATGATAAATAAAAAATTCCGGAAATAATACCGGAAAATTATCCGAAAACACCGAAAAATTCAGAGAAAATATCAACAGGAAATAGAATGAAAACCATACTCGCTGGAACTGCTTAGAGCGCTCTCTAAATATAAATTCCACTCTTAGGTCATAAATATTTTCAGAAAACACCGGAATAAAGTACCAGAAAACACCGGAAAAATAATAAAAAGCGAACGGAGATTGATAATAGGTTGCTACTTGGAAGAAACTTATTGACGTGCATCCATGCTTTATTTTCGGCTTTTTACTATGAGACCCAGTAGAATGTATGGTCTGAACAGGTTCTAAGCTTGGTATCCAACTTAACCGGAAGTAAATCGTGTACGCAGGTCAATTAAAATAGTTTCTTCCATCAGTACAAATTAGTCCAGCAAGGTCATTCTCATTATGTGATATGCACTAGTATAAAGATTCATTTTGAATGAAATGAAAGACAAGGTATCTCTTTACATTACAAAGAGGTGTACAGTTGTCACAGTATTTCTTTTCCTCAGACTGATTATAAGTTTTATCCTGACTGAAAACAACTATAATCTTTACATAGATTTGAATGAAAATAATGAGTAACTATGGTCATTTAGTTCTTACATCACTGTGATTTGCTGTTACTCTATTTTTAAAAACATGATGATATTCGCATGCATAAAGACTGAAAATGAATGCTGCACGATTGGTGTTTTTTTTACTATATAAGGTAAAGGTGCAAGGTACCAGTGATGGGATTTCAAAATTTTTCTTGTCGGACATTTTACCGAAAATAAAGGGGCATAACTCTTATCATTATTTAAGCAGACGAATTCGTACCACAATTAAGTCACATGTCAAAATATTCAAATCCCGTACGTAATAAAAATAGGTGAACCTCGCTATTTTTCATATTTAATTCCCGTACAGTATTCAATTCATACCACAATTAAAAATCACATGTCAACAAAATATTCAAATCCTGTACGTAATAAAAATTGGTGACTTCGTTATTTTTCACACTTAATTTTAATTCCCGTACGGCATTCAAATTTATGTCAGTAAATGTCCTACAAAATTAAGCATTTTCGTAATATGTTGAATGAAAGCTTGCCGATCCTGCTTCGGCATCAAATTCACAACCATAATATTCCTTTAGAATTACGTGTCTTCGTTTATACGGAAGCAAATGAATGCAGAACTTCCGAAATAGTTAAATCACTTGTAAACAGGCATAGCTAACTTCAGCGAATAACACTCTTTGATAGTCACGACAGAGTGACAGGCATCATAGGCAACACAGCAGAATGATTGACATGCTTCTTAATTCCCGCTTACAAATACGTTAGAATTTCTGCTCATAAAGCTATTGGTAGCCCCTCCCCTTTTTGTTATTTTGCTGGGTGCGTACTAGTCTCGGTCACCCAGAAACTCCTAGTCTTCAACATATTCGTAGAATATTTTTCTGGATAATAGAGACTAATAGCCTATGTGACTCATATCACACGGCTTCATAGTAAGCACTGCCTAATAATATGTTAAGCAATATTCGTGCCACGCTCGAGATCAAGGGAAAGTGCCACTGTGGATGAGAATTTCTATATGGATTCTTAAAAGACGTAAAAGATATCGTAGACAAAATGACTGTCCATTGATTTAGGGTGTTATTTACTCTTACGATATGTGACATCTATGATTAGTTTATTATAGATGATGTCGGCTCACATCAATGCGATTAAGATGCCGGACAAATGAGAAACCACGAGGTAAACAGGTGGATTAAAATTATAATCATTCTTATTGAATTGATGAATAGTCCGACAAAAGGAAAGCAATGACTTCTGTTTAAGATTAAATTGATGAATTGTCCGACAAAGGATTAAGTCAGTCAATCAAGGCAGATTTATACTATAGACGGTATAACACGATAAATACGTTGATCACTTAATTACCTAATAAACCCAGCGTATTATCGACGATAATCGGGTTGAGTGGTAGTTATACACTCAGTAAACTATATTAATATCGGAATTTTGAATATTATTCACCATGTCTTGATGTCCGATTGGGCATATTCCCGATCGGACAATTTTGGGCGTTTGGAAAAAAGATTCGGACAAGTCTGGAATATACGGGCAAAATCCCATCACTGCAAGGTACGCAGGGAAAAAAAATCTATAAAAAAAGTTATTTATTGACAGCGATTTACTATCTACTTCTGGTCTGGTGAATGTCGGAAGTAGATAGTAAATCGCTGTCAATAAATAACTTTTTTTATAGATTTTTTTTCCCTGCGTACCTTGCACCTTTACCTTGTATAGTAAAAAAAACTACTGATTTTGCGAAAAAGACGCCATTGCTGGAGACCAAGCAAACACTGGGACGAGTGTTCAGTCAGAAACTGTCCAGGTCTCAATGAACAGATGTAGAGAGACCGGATAGATGCTACTCGATCGATTTTAAACGTTAGATAACAAATTTTCTTATATTTACAGGCTGCAACTAGGGCTAAAATTATCTGAAAATGGCATTTTTCAAGTTGCCCCCGCAGGTTAATGGAGTGGGCAGTTCTTAAGTTCCGCTCACTTTTTTGGTAGAGCTACTTCATGACATAATACCACCCGGATACTGATAAATTTCATATCTTCTATCTACTCAAAGAGCATTGCAAGCATACATAGATCTGTGATTTTTCCGAAAAATTTAATGAGCAGTCAAATTTCAGATGGCTATAGTAACTCAGGGAAATAGATATAAAAATCAATACTTGTGAGGAATTGAGGGCCTAGCAGACCCTCTTCAAATATTGCCTGAGATGGGGTGGATAAGTTAAAATAATGCTGTGGAGCTCCTGCAAAGTAACACAAAAATCTACTGAAAATTCAGCTATTTTACGGTAAAAAAACTAATTGCCCGCTGTAGGCCGTACAGGCGGGCGATGACTGAAATATACTATTCAAAAAAAGTAGGGGATATTTGATTTTTAAGTGTTATTAAAGTCACCTAATGAAACTGACGAAGAAACAAATGACAAAATGAAATGAAGTTCACATTCATCGATTTATTCCAAATGATCGTTAGACTAAGTAAGGCACAGACTGACCATTATAAGGGTAAAATGATACCCGGGGTCAAACAGCAAATTTACCACAGCATCACAACCAAGTCAGTAACGGGTAAATCCTCCTCTGTTTGCCAAACAAGCATTGATCCGACGTGGCATACTCCTAATGAGACGTCTAAGGTCATTTTGGTCCAGATTGTCCCATTCCTGTTGCAACGCAGCAGCAAGTTCTTGGACATTGGCAGGACGTTGTTGACGTTGACGTAACCATTGTCCAAGCATGTCCCAGACATGCTCGATGGGGGAGAGGTCGGGACTCAGTGCTGGCCAAGGTGATGTTCTGTTGTTGGAGGTAACCTGTAACGATCCTGGCCCTGTGACATCTTGCGTTGTCATCCTGGAAGATGAAACGGCGGCCATGATGTCGTGCGAACGGCACAACATGGACTGCCAAGATGTTGTCCCGGTAGTACTGGCCTGTAACACGCCCTGCAACAACATGTAAAGCCGTTCTTCCAGCAACAGTGATGCCTCCCCACACCATAACAGAACCACCCCCAAATCGATCATGTCTGATGACGTTAACGTCTTGGAAGCGCTCGTTTCGACGACGCCACACCCTCAACAGTGAACCTTGACTCATCTGAAAACATCACATTGCTCCAGCGTCGATTATCCCAGTGTTGACGATCCCTACACCAACGACGTCTTGCCTGAATGTGATGATCTCTCAAACAAGGGATCACGCGAGGACGTCGGGCGCGAAGGTGACCCCTATGCAGTCGATTCCGAATCGTCTGGCCACTCACTCTCACACCAGTGTCTGTTTGAAGACGAGCGCTGATCTGATTTGCTGGATGACACGATTTCTCAAGGCCGAGGTACGGATAAATCGATCCTGGGCTTGAGTTGTCGCCCTTGGTCGACCTGAGCGTGGTCTGTCCTGTACAGATTGTGTATCACGGTATCTGGACCATAGCCTGCTTATGACAGACTGAGAAACATTCATCGTCCGCGCCACAACCGCCTGTGTTGTGCCGATCTGTAGCATGCCAAGGGCACGTAACCTTTCATTTTGGGTAAGCCGACGCATATCAAAATTTGTTTTCTGGTCACTAAAACAATTAAACTGATGTTTCCACCCTGGAATTCAATGCCACAATGACTGTAACATTCAAAGTCAGAGTCGTGCAAATCTTGGGTTGGACCCCCATGATGATCCCAAGCATCACCTGCATTCCATGCGGTAGCTATTGGTGCGTTTGGGCGTCACATGTAACTGGAAATGTTTCTTCTGTTAGGTTCTATAGTGACTTTTTTCGTAGTCATTTGCATATTTTAGTATTATGCCCCCAAAATCAAATATCCCCTACTTTTTTTGAATAGTATATTTATACCTGTGATACAGGACCCCTAGGGGGTCATATAACATCACACCTTAGCACATTTTCAAGATTTTGCCTGGTCCTCTCGCAAATAAGTTCTTAAAATGAAAGCGCAAGCATTATATAAAACTTAGCTAAAAAGTTCAGTTATTAAAAGTCATCACAATCGGAACAAAACTTTGTCATCACAGACACTCCATAAAATTTTGCTTAAAAGTTCAATTTTTAAAAATCATCACGATCACTACATGAAACTTTGCTTAAAAAGTTCTGTTTTTAACAATTTTTAAAAAGTTACGAGGGATTGCGAGTTTTTTATGTGTTCGGGTAGAGAATTCCATAACATTGGTGCAGCGTAAGCAAAAGATCTCGTACCGTAGAACGATTTGGTTTTTGGTAGTACCAGTAAATTGTTATTCTGGGATCTTAGAGTTCTAGTTGGAGTGTATCGATGGAGTAGAGATTGAAGATAGTGTGGAAAGTCTTCAGAATGTAGAGTCAGGTACGTTAAGGAGAGGATTTTAAAGTTAATACGTGATTCAATAGGTAACCAATGTAGATTCTTTGATACTGGAGTAATATGATCACGTTGTTTGGTTCTTGTTACAATACGGGCTGCCTTATTTTGGATCTTCTGTAGCTGATTTATTTGATATGAGAGGAGATTAAACAGAATGGAATGGCAGTAATCAAGACGAGATGTTACAAGTGAATTGACTAACAATTTTGCTGTTTTTAGATCAATAAAGTTTCTAATACGACCAATGTTATAAAGATGGTAATTAGTGGATTTGCATATCATTGAAACATGGTGTTTAAAATCAAAGTTACAATCTAACTGTACACCAAGATCACGGACATCATTTCTCCCCCATAAAGTAATATCACCGATGTTGATTGGAAGTTCGTCAGCTTAATCACTCGCCAAAATACATCATGGACTCTACGTAGTCCCAATAACTGCTGACACCTCTTTTATGGCACAAAATTGGAATGGAGGAGGGAGGTCTAGGTGTGGGCGGTTAGAATTTACATATCAGGTTCACAGGATAAATAAGTTGATAAGTCGAGTTTTATTACTGCTGACAAATTTATTAAAAGTAACTGTTCAAACTGGATACATATAAAGTTTACATCATATCAGTTCTTCTTAAGTACTCAAATACTTGAAGCTTATGTAACCTTCATTTTAAATTCTTAAATACTAATCACTACTGGATAGGTATTACTTAGATACTTAGATTTCTTTTCTATCACATCTGTGAATCAACCGTCACATCAGAAATTATGTAGACGTCATAAATAATAAACGTATGTGACTGTTAGAACAAAGTAATTGCAACAAATACTCAGGGTCTAAAATAAGATACGTTTACCGCTGATATCGTCACATCATCATAATCCATAATTAGTCGGCCGGCATAAACAAACACTAAATGCTAAGTGGTAACCATAGCTCTGTATACAGCATCATCAGGCCCAGAAAGTTTACCACATGCAAACTAGATCAATGCAAACTAGTTAAAACAGTCATATTTAATAATGTCACCGTGAAAACTCTAACTTTATCACGCACAAAAATTCTACGGCTCCTCCATTTTTGCCCGGGAAAAACGTTGTGCGCTGGAGTAATCCTTGATATGCTAGAGCTTACCAAATCAGCTTAAATTAGTAATAAATGACCTAATTTATACTTAATGAAATATGATAACCTATTAGAAATTAACCTAAAGGTATATATATGTAACAAAGTAATATTAATTAGATATAAAGTAGAACGGTAATTAATTCTAAATTAAACAATGAATACTCCAACTTGGAGCAAACACATAGACTTGCGTACCAAGTCTCTCAAATACGGACAATAATCAACTAAATTGCACAGGAGCCCCCAATCAAGTGATTACGCTGTCTGAAAATGGGCGACAGCTTGTCTATACTGAGATTGACAGTGATTTTTTTTTGGCTCCAGTCTAGTGTACAGTCTCGCGAGATTATCGCACTGCTATTGTGAGCTTGACTTATGACCACGTGTACATATGGAAGACTGGTTAATTCATTTGTGATTTAAAAAAGATACATTACCTGGGATGTGATTTACCGATTTCCAATTGTATAATTACACCTGGGACGTGATTTACCGATTTTTATACGCACCCATTGAAATGTGGTCGATTATTGTCGTTGCCCCCGTCCGTCCGTCCGTCCGGCGTCCACAAGCAATTGAGGCTAAAGTTAATATCCAATTGACTTTAAATTTATACACAGTGTTTAAGCTCATGAGACGAAGAATCCAATTGATTTTCAGTAATTTTCGATAATTACTGTCGGAGTTATGGCCCTTGATCACTTCAAAAAATCTTGTGGACGCTCTAGAAGTCAAAGTTAATATTCGATTGATTTTAAATTTATACACAGTGTTTAAGGTCATGAGACGAAGAAGCCTATTGATTTTCAGCGATTTCCGATAATTACTGCCAGAGTTATGGCCCTTGATCAATTCAATAAATCTTGTGGACGCTCTAGAAGTCAAAGTTAATATCCGATTGACTTTAAAATTTATACACAGTGTTTAAGATCATGAGATGAAGAATCCTATTGATTTTCAACGATTTCCAATAAATACTCCCAGAGTTATGGCCCTTGATCGCTTTGAAAAATCTTGTGAATGCTCTAGAGGCTAAAGTTAATATCCGATTGACTTTGAATTTATGCACAGTGTTTAAGGTCATGAGACAAAGAATCCTATTGATTTTCAGCGATTTCCGATAATTACTGCCAGAGTTATGGCCCATGATCACTTTGAAAAATCTTGTGGACGCTCTAGAGGCTAAAGTTAATATCCGATTGACTTTGAATTTATGCACAGTGTTTAAGGTCATGAGACAAAGAACCTATTGATTTTCAGCGATTTCCGATAATTACTGCCAGAGTTATGGCCCTTGATCACTTTGAAAAATCTTGTGGACGCTCTAGAGGCTAAAGTTAATATCCGATTGACTTTAAATTTATACACAGTGTTTAAGGTCATGAGACGAAGAAGCGTATTGATTTTCAGTGATTTCCTATAATTACTGCCAGAGTTATGGCCCTTGATCACTTTGAAAAATCTTGTGGACGCTGTACAGGCTAAAATTAATATCCAATTGACTTTAAATTTATACACAGTGTTTGAGGTCATGAGATGAAGAATCATTGATTTTCAACGATTTCGGATAATTACTGCCAGAGTTATGGCCCTTGATCACTTTAAAAAATATTGTGACGCTCCAGAGGCTAAAGTTATCATCCGATTGACATCAGATTGGTACACAGAGTTTAAGGTCTTGAGACGAACAAGTATATTGTATTTCAATGAATCTTTATGACTTGAACAGCTAAATCCATGATGTTAAAAGTTTTGTATACTAAACATTAGCATGGGACAAAACTTTATAAAAACCAAACAAATTCTAATGGTTTTCTGATAATTACTTAATGAGTTGTTACTCTTAATCAGATTTTAGTGTATTATAAATGTTTCATTACCGAAAGAAGTAAAACTATGCGACAACACTTGTTGACTGCCCGGACGATTTAGCTGCTGTTTCCTTGAATGGCAACCTATCTTCTGACTTTGGCAACCCCAAACGAATATAGCTTAGTCAATTTTACAGTTTAATATCAGTCATCTTTTTATACGCCCAGTCATAATTCTTATCCGATTTTGACGAAACTTGAAATATAGGTTTATCTCCAAAAGATCTCGGCTGCTTTCGATATTGGCCTGTATCGAAACTTCATGGATTATGGCCCCTGATTGTACGAAAAATCACGTTTTTAGCTTGTGGACACTATAGAGATCACAATTTTTATCCGATTTTGTTGAAACTTGAAATGTAAGTTGATAACCCAAAGATCTCGGTTCCTGTCGATATTCGCCCATATCGGACCGTAACTTCCTGAATTATGGCCCCAGATTGTACGAAAAATCAAGTTTTTATACGCCCACATTTTCATGTGGACGTATTATGCCGTCGCCCCTGTCCGTCCATAACTTCCTGAATTATGGCCCCTGATTGTACGAAAAATCACGTTTTTAGCTTATGGACCCTATAGAAGTCATAATTTTTATCTGATTTAAAAAAACGTATTATTATATCACCGTTACACCCTAAGGACGACTGAGTTCGAATTTCGTGAAAATCAGATAAAAATTGACAGACAAAATGGCCGCCATTCGTTCTCAAATAGCGTAAAAATATGGTATATCAAGGTTGTGGACCCTTTAGAGGTCACAATTTTGATCCGATTTTGTTGAAACTTGAAATGTAAGTTAATAACCCAAAGATCTCGATTCCTTTCGATATTCGCGCATAACTTCCTGAATTATGGCCCCTGATTGTACGAAAAATCACGTTTTTAGCTTGTGGACCCAATAGAGGTCATAATTTTTATCCGATTTAAAAAAACGTATTAGTATATCACCGTTACACCCTAAGGATGACTGAGTTCGATTTTTGTGAAAATCGGCCCAAATTTGACAGACAAAATGTCCGCCGTTCGTTCTCAAATAGCGTAAAAATATGTTATATCAAGGTTGTGGACCCTATAGAGGTCACAATTTTTATACGCCCACATGTTGACGTATTATGCCGTCGCCCCTGTCCGTCCGTCCACAATTGTTTGTGGACACTCTACAGGTCACAATTCTTATCCGATTTTGACGAAACTTGAAATATAGGTTTATCTCCAAAATATCTCAGCTGCTTTCGATATTGGCATGTATCGGATCGAAACATCATGGATTATGGCCCCTGTTTGTACGAAAAATCACATTTTTAGCTTGTGGACACTATAGAGGTCACAAGTTTTATCCGATTTTGTTGAAACTTGAAATGTAAGTTGATAACCCAAAGATCTCGGTTCCTTTCGATATTCGTGCATATCGGACTGTAACTTCCTGAATTATGGCCCCTGATTGTACAGAAAATCACGTTTTTAGCTTGTGGACCCTATAGAGGTCATAATTTTTATCCGATTTTGTTGAAACTTGAAATTTAAGTTTATAATCCAAAGATCTCGGTTTCTTTCAATATTCGCGCTTATCAGACTGTAACTTCCTGAATTATGGCCCTTGATTGTATGAAAAATCGCGTTTTTAGCATGTGGACCCTATAGTAAAGGTGTGACGACTAAGCAAAACTTGAACCGCTTAGTTGGCGGCTAAAAAACCGAACCGATTCGGTTTAGTCGGTAATGAAAACTAACTGAAAAATATTAGTCTTCCATAGTCTACAATACACGCTAATATACTGGCCTTTATATATGGAGCTTTAAACTGTAATGGCGACATACAGTTCTATGTTTTATGTGTCCGGTACATTAAAAAATTTGGTTTTGTTTGTACTATGTAGTTTGTTCAAATCTCCTGTTTTACCTTTTTAATAAAAGTAATAAATACAACATATAAAAATAGACTTGATTTTCTCTTTTACATTATCCACGGTTCGCATGTTTATTCCCCCCACCCCGGCATATAGAATTCATATGCCTGCCTACCTTACGCTATAATTATAATATGAATGTAAATCCATTCCATTTCGTTTTATTAACATATTATGCAGGTAATAGGGCGGACATAATGTATGGAATAAATAAGCTTTACTCGTCGATTTTTGTTGATTACCGATCACGGCCGAGATTAGTTCACCGCTGTATATTCGTATTGTTAGCCAATTTCCGTTATGATTTTAGATTAGTTCACCGATGGTTTTGTAATAAAGTATACTCGTATTGTTTGTTAGTTTATGATGTCTAACATCATTTATCTTCTTTAGAAAAAGGTGTTTTATAATTACATATTGACAGCTGAATCACTCGCCAAAAATACATCATGGACTCGACGTATTACCAAATAATCAACTAAAGTGCGCAGGAGCCCCTTTGAAATAAGACAAATTAGATTGATGTTACTTCGAAACCATAATTAATTTTAAAACTAAACGTTG
This sequence comes from Patella vulgata, assembly GCF_932274485.2. Lineage (NCBI taxonomy): Eukaryota > Metazoa > Mollusca > Gastropoda > Patellidae > Patella > Patella vulgata. Next base: position 35,437,362 of record NC_065882.2, read on the forward strand.
ATTTAATTTCGGTCCACGAAATGTAACTAAACATCTCCAAATATAAGAAATCCGAATAAGAATTCATTTAGAATACCAAAATGCGAATTGTAACACATTGGGGTCTAAACAGTGTGATAAGTTATAAAATAAATCGTAAATCATGCTTTCTTTTAACGTTGGATTGTTTGAGACGCCAGGTAGTCTGAACATCTAAAGATAACACGTATCGAAATAGTGGCTACGTGCAATTTTATCCTATGATCTGTTCTATCACTGGCAATCCTGTTATAGTGAAACCAACATGCATGCAAATGACTATACAGTGTATTACAAGTGTATGACACCAAGTAAGCTCAGTCTGGATAAGTCTAGTTGTAGTAGAAACGTAAATGCGGTCTACGATATACGACTTTAAATCTCTCCACTAGATAATTCTTTTTGTGAAAAAAAACAAAAAAAACGTTACAATAGACATAGTGTTTTATTTATTTCTTGTGATAATAATTAAAAATAACTGGAAACTATATGGATTTTTTTTTACTTACAAACACGGTAAGCATTTCTTTCGTTGTATTTTATTACTTGGCGATAATAAAATAGTAAATATATAAACTCTTTACACATGCTGTTTAACTAAATAACTATAATAAAATGAAATTACGGTCAATATTCACAATAATCCACGGCCGATATACCGAAGTTGTAACTGATGATCGTTACATTTTATTTAACTAACATCGTGGGAATCGTTAGGAATGCTAATTATATATTTTTTTTTTATCGCAGGAATATCTACAACCGATTACGGAATATACTGTCTCATTATTATCGACCATTTATCAATGATGTAGTTTATTGCTTATTCGCCCCCATAATTATCGATCGTTAATACCTGTATCTTTTTTATAAAAAAAACATGATATAATATTCGGGCGACTGGTTTATATCATGCTGTATTTTTTAGACGACTATCGATTTCCCGAAACTTGAACCGGTTTGTAGGTAAAACCGAACCGACTCAGACTAAACCGACTAATCGTCACACCTCTACCCTATAGAGTTCATAATTTTTATCCGATTTAAAAAAAACATATTATTATATCACCGTTACACCCTAAGGATGGCTGAGTTCATATTTCGTGAAAATCGGCCCAAAATTGACAGACAAAATGGCCGCCGTTCATTCTCAAATAGCGTAAAAATATGGTATATCAAGGTTGTGGACCCTATAGAAGTCACAATTTTTCTCCGATTTTGTTGAAACTTGAAATGTAAGTTTATAACACAAAGATCTTGGTTCCTTTCGATATTTGCGCATATCGAATTGTAATTTCCTGAATTATGGCCCTTGATTGTAGGAAAAAACACTTTCTTCTTAGCTTGTTCTCTATCCATCTCTCGAAAATGTGGGCGTATCCTGCCTGGCAGCCGCTGGTTATCCGATTTTGTTGAAACTTGAAATGTAAGTTTATAACCCAAAGATCTCGGTTCCTTTCGATATTCGCGCATATCGGACCATAACTTCCTGAATTATGGCCCCTGATTGTACAAAAAATCGCGTGTTTAGCTTGTGGACCCTATAGAGGTCATAATTTTTATCCGATTTAAAAAAACGTATTATTATATCACCGTTACACCCTAAGGACGATTGGGTTTGTATTTCGTGAAAATCGGCCCAAAATTGACAGACAAAATGGCCACCGTTCGTTCTCAAATAGCATATAAATATGGTATATCAAGATTGTGGACCCTATAGAGGTCACAATTTTATCCGATTTTGTTGAAACTTGAAATGTAAGTTTATAACACAAAGATCTCGGTTCCTTTCGATATTCGCGCATATCGGACCGTAACTTCCTGAATTATGGCCCCTGATTGTATGAAAAATCGCATTTTTTGCTTGTGGACCCTATAGAGGTCATAATTTTTATCCGATTTAAAAAACCATATTATTATATCACCGTTACACCCTAAGGACGACTGAGTTTGATTTTTGTGAAAATCGGCCGAAAATTGACAGACAAAATGGCCGCCGTTAGTTCTCAAATAGCGTAAAAATATCGTATATCAAGGTTGTGGACCCTATAGAGGTCACAATTTTTATCCGATTTTGTTGAAACTTGAAATGTAACTTTATAACCCAAAGATCTTGGTTCCTTTCGATATTTGCGCATATCGGACCATAACTTCCTGAATTATGGCCCCTGATTGTACGAAAAATCGCGTTTTTAGCTTGTGAACCCTATAGACGTAATAATTTTTATATGATTTAAAAAACCATATTATTATTTCACCGTTACACCCTAAGGACGACTGAGTTCGTATTTCGTGAAAATCGGCTCAAAATTGACAGACAAAATGGCCGCCGTTCGTTCTCAACTAGCGTAAAAATATAGTATATCAAGGTTGTGGACCCGATAGAGGTCACAATTTTTATCCGATTTTGTTGAAACTTGAAATGTAAGTTTATAACCTAAAGATCTTGGTTCCTTTCGATATTCGTGCATATCGAACCATAACTTGCTGAATTATGGCCCCTTATTGTACGAAAAATCGCGTTTTTAGCTTGTGGACCCTATAGAGGTCATAATTTTTATCCGATTTAAAAAAACTTATTATTATATCACCGTTACACCCTAAGGACGACTGAGTTCGTATTTCGTGAAAATCGACCCAAAACTGACAGACACAACGGGCGCCCTTTGTTCTCAAATAGCGTAAAAATATGGTATATCAAGGTGGAGGTCACAATTTTAATCCGATTTTGTTGAAACTTGAAATGTAAGTTTATAACACAAAGATCTCGGTTCCTTTCGATATTTGCGCATATCGAATTGTAATTTCCTGAATTATGGCCCTTGATTGTAGGAAAAATCACTTTCTTTTTAGCTTGTTCTCTATCCATCTCTCGAAAATGTGGGCGTATCCTGCCTGGCAGCCGCTGGTTAAATAAAGCAACCGAACTGCAGTCGCCTTGACACCAACAGTTTTCCAATATAAACAGCGAGTAAGCTCGTGCACGCTTGTATATATGTATAAATAGAATTGCTTCTTTCATTGCCCTGCACGGACTAGTCATGAAACGGTAAGACGCGAAGTCTGTAATGATCTAGTTGATGTTTGAATCATATGTTGTTTATTTTTTTATCTGGAATCAGGTTATATGGTACACATTTACAAATTCTAATGTGATTATAGATATTCACACGATTCTTCAGCGCTCAGAATTCCAGCTTGTATATATGTATGTGTATGAAGTTCAATATTATCTGCTATCATATTATCTGTTTCAATAAAATTAGCGAAAGCAGATTGATGGTGTTGATCTTTTTTTAATCATTAGTTATGATTCCAAATTTAAAATCCATACAGATTTTTAAAGTGCCGCCTGTCCAAAAATATGTGCCAATCCGCATGTAACGAGAATAAATATAAATTGTAAATTAAATAACAATGCACATTGTGCCGTATTCTGCATGGGAAACCCGTTGTAAGAACGGGAACGGGTACAAATAGTGTGACGAATCAAACCTTGACACTGAGCATTTAAATTCATATTTAAATATGAAGGTATTTAGTCAAAATTGATCCCATCAAACTGTCTGTAATTGGTTTGTGTTACCTGTTTCTATTGATTGAAAGTTTCTCACATTGAAATGTGGTCATAAATTATTGTCGTTGCTTTTTGTCCGCCACCATCCGGAGGTCCGGCGTCCACAATTGCTTGTGGAGTCTCTAGAGGTTAAAGTTAATATCTGATTGACTTTAAATTTATACACTGTGTTTAAGGTCATAAGGCAAAGAAGCCTATTGATGTTCTGCCGATAATTACTTCCTGAGGTATGGCCCTTGATGTGGCTACCATGTGAATTTGTTTCATTTTGCTAATTGCCGTGTGAATCCTATGAACATGTTCCAGGTCCAAATTTTAGGCGTGACTATGTGGGGGGGGGGGGGGGTGAGTGATTGGTGTTTGAGTCTTATTATAACCTTTGTGGCAGGTTTTCCGCAGTCTCTAACTGCATGGAAACCACACCACACAAACTTTAGGTTCGTTCTTCAACAGTTAAGTGAGTAATTTGTGAGTTTTTCTTGGCTAATGAGTGTTAGTCATTAAATTTTCAGTTGAAGATAGTGGAGCGTGTTTTTAGCGGTTTATCATTTGGATAACTGTGTGGTTTTTCGGACTTTATACTGCATTGAACAACTGCCATTGTTGACATATTTTCAGTTTGTAAATTGAATTATATTAGAGTTCTTGTGTACTTTATTTGTGTCCCAATATATATTGTTAATCATTTCAATAGTCGTTGTTTATTTTATTGGAATTTGTAAGCTGAGGAGCCTTCTTTCGTTTTTCCCCACCATTATGTTGACCCTCATGCGTGTGACATAATTTACATGAAGTTTTCATGCAATCAGCCAGGGCTCACACTATGGTTGCAACGATATCAAATTATTTTATCACGATAACAGCTTTCGGAACTATCGCGATAAATAGCAGTATTGCGATTATGTATTTTATCATGATAATTCTTTTTTATCATGATAATTCTTTTTTATCGCGATAATTTAATTGATATAATAATCATGATAATGGAATGTTCCTGACAATACACCATAAAAGTCACGATTTGTTTTCAACTTTTATTTTAACAATTCCAAATAAGTAGTTATAGTAGTAGTTTTTATAAACAAAATGTTATAGTAACTGTACGTTTGGTGTACATGTTTATATAAATCTATTCAGTTTTCTGTTGCAAAAAAAAACTCTGCAGCTGTGTTAACAAATCAAAATGAAATGAAGTAATCACTACTGTAAACTAAAACCTTTAGTCTTTATGAAGATGCATGTATTAATCAACTGTTTGAAAATATCTGATTATTCATATACAGAATTGCGTATTATTCACAAACGATTTGGGAATTTGAATATCCGGTTATTCACACACAGAGAATTTCAATATCAGATTATTTACATAGAATAGAATCAAATTATAATTTGGATTTCCGATCATTCAACCAGAATCAAATTATTATTTGTGAATTTCAATATATCAATAATAATGAAATAACATTAGCTACATTTGGTTGATAAACTGACTTCATCATCTCCATTTTCCCAAAAAATTGGAGTGACCTGTATGTTTGACCCTTCACTAGAATCTTGCGTGTTGGACATATTTATTACAATGTTAATGTCATTGGTTAAAAATAAAATTAATTCATAGATTGAAGCTATGATGACCCATGACGGCATGACAAGAAAGAAAATTGAAACATCCGGGGAGTTGAGCATTGACTAGATTGACCAGCCTCGAATATGTTAGCCTATTGGGCAGTGTGATTGTACGTGTTTCCAATAAGCGTAGTTGTCTAAATACGAAAATATCAGCTAATATATACTTTTGATTGATATTGTTTTGTATGATTATAAAAATAAGCAACTAAAAATTGTAAAAAAAACCAAAACACTTGAACGTATAAAAAAATTATTCCAGTTGCTGAACCCGAGTACGATTCGTTATAATATATTATGAGAAAAGAGACTGGATGATCAGTTATAACAGTTGCCTAGCACCGGCATCTTCCGCTACACCGGAAATGAACTTGTCAGAGTTACGGTACTATCGATGAATGTTATTGATTTAAAATAACATCTATTCTCCCGATAATCAGTGGTCTGGCGATTATTAGATTTATCGCGATAACTGAACAAATCTCCTGATATACCAGGGATGGCGATTATCTGATTTTGGGCTGATACGATATTATAATTTAAAAAATAATCGCGATTATGGGGCATCCCCGGGGTATCGCTGCAACCTTAGCTCACACTGGCTTTCAATTTTTTTCTGCCAAAATGAATAATAATAATTTTTATATAAAAAAATGTTCATATTTTTTTTCCGCCAACTAAAATATTTTATCTGCCAAAAATGTATAATAACATATAACAATTTTATTTCATTACCGGTATACAATATACAACACCTTACAAAATCAGTCGTTAAATAAAACATTAGCCCAGTTTTAAGATGATTTACTAAGATCAGGCTCTATGTTTGGTGACTTTCAGGGGTCTTGATAACCGGGTTCGCATCGAAGTTTGCGAATCAATTCTTGCCCGTTGCTAATCAATTTGCCACAAAATAGCTAACTTGATATGCAAAAATGCTAATCATAAATATTGCTTTTATTTCTCACATGGACAATTTTATGTCCCCTTTTTAACTGTAAAGAGTTGTGGACAGTTTTTATAACGATTTTTCGACATTTCTTCGCCAGTTTAGTCACGATCATCTAGAATCTAATATCTATTACTGGTAAAAGCAAAGTTTTAGCGCCCCCTATATGCACGGAGTTACATCCCCCTGATTGTTTTTTTTTTTTTAATGACAGGTGGGGTTTTTTTTTGATAAAATAAAAATAATCCATTGATTTTCTTCCCAAAATGGGATAGATATTATCGAATATATAAAAAGATAGGCACCAGTATTAATGCGGATACTAAATGACGAATTTATAACAGATATTTGCAGCAGGGAATTTTCGATCGTAGTTGTAGGCTAAAGTCTGTCAATTTTTCCGATGTATGACTGATGCATCGCAAGTATCGATGTTAGATCCTGATGCATGGACACGTAAAATATTATTTGATTGATATCAGCACTGATGAGTGAATGGCTGTTACATCGACAAATGAGATGGTTGTGAATATTGAATGTTTAAAAGACGAATCAACCCAGAAATGTCATCGAAATTATTCCGATCGGCCTACTACGTGTCATGAGAGAGGATAGACAGCAATGAGCAGACATCAACATATCTTTAACAATAATTTTGAAATAGTGGGACTGAATAAACCTTTGCATAATATTGCAAAATTCAACAGATAGATTTTACTTCACAGTTTTCCGAAATTGTAGTCAATGGATATTCACACACTGCTTTTCAAAACTGGACATTGCTAATCAATTTGCCTGAATTTATCTAACTTGATTTGCTAATCAAGTTCAAAAAGTTATCGAGACCCCTGGTGACAGACTGTTTTCTTCTCACTCAAAAATTGTGCTATTGGAGTCGCTCTTACGCATCCGACCAATGGTTATAATATAATTTGAAATAATAATATCCGATTAGGGCATGCTGGTATATTTTGCATGCTGTATGAAGCCACAGTAAACGGAATTCAACTATCAAAATATTTAATTCTCTTTGAAAAGGATTGTCGGCCATTTTGATTATTCCCATTTATTTTTTTAAGACGAAGCGAAACATTAAATAATCACCGCTTGGATTAATTACTATGAGTAAATAATGACTTGAAACAGGCTTTATATATATCATTGGCAAATATCAATCAACTAATCTTTAATCGAAGACAATTGATTAGTATTACTCATTGGCACGATCCGGATTATCAGCAAGGTGATTAATTTATAGTATTCTGCCGCCGTCATGCGAGTGTGATTGACACTCAATATAATGGTTAATCCAGGATAGAATTTTAAGATTTTTGTTGCCAGTTCTCAAAAAGAATCACCAGTACCCTGAAACATTTTCGCCAAAATTATCGCCATAATCAAATTTTAATCGCCATTTTCATATTTTTATCGCAGATTGCGACTTTGGCGACCGACAGCGTGAGCCCTGCAATGAGCATTGTGTCAGTTTTATTTACAGTTAATTTGAGAGACAATATAAGGCTAGATGATATTTAGTTTCATTGCTGTGTTGGTTATGGTAACTTCTAGGGATTCTATTGTTTTTTAAAGGGTAAATAGTGGAGGATTAGATCCGTTTAGTGCAAGTTTGGAAGTTGATGGTAATAATGGTACATTTAATGTTATTGAGAAGGAGAAGGAGAGAGATTTGAATAGGTTAGAGATTGAGCATAGATCTTTTATTAAGAAACTTGGTAATTTGAATCAAGAGATAAATGTTAGTATTGAGACAGGGGATTCCTTAGATTTTATTGAAGAGAAATGTGAGGCTTATGATAGTTTATGGAGAAAGTTTGTTTCTTGCCATGAGAAATATCTACACAGTTTAAAGCTTGAAGATAGTGAGAAGGCCCATGCTGATTATGATGCAGCTTTGAAACAGAAAAGAGTTTGACAGAGTTGTCAAATTATTACAGAAGAGAAGAGAGGAAGACAAGCAAGAATGCACAGGCTTATTTACTAAAACATCTTCCCGCCAAAGCAAGAGGAGTACAAGTTCTTCAGTATTTCTCAAGAAGAAAGAAGTTTGTTATTGCTCAGTTGAAATTACAACAGCTGAAGAAGAAACATGAGATTGAGAGACAGTACTTGGAAATAAAAAAACAAGAACAATGAGATGCAGCAAGAGCAGGCTAAGATTTGTTTACAGATTAATGAAGAATTTCATAATGAGAATAGAGAAAAGAAGAGTAGAAACCAATTAGACGATAAAATAGCAGGAATGTCAGCATTTCCAGAGATAATTAAAACAGATTGTGTTCAAGACACTTCAGTAAGAGAAGAGTTTCAGTTTTACAAACCTGGGACCTGTTTCACGAAATTTTAACTAAGATAAAATCCAAATTTTAGTAATTTGATTGGATGATATTAGATTGATTTTAGTGCTTAGCCAATCAAAATTGAAGTATCTACTAAAATTTGGATTTTATCTTTAGTTAAAATTTCGTGAAACCGGGCCCAGTATGAGAAGTCCCAGTAATATAACTGTATCTAATGTGGCACCAACTTTGGGTGCCAATCCCACATCTGCAACTGCACAGAATATCTCATACTTCATAATACGGTCAGTGATTTGCCTGTACAAGAAGAATACCAATCATCTTCCAAAGTTAACCTAACACAGTTTGAAGACCCTTTACAGGATTTACCAGCTACAGTTACTCAACAGAACGCTACAAACTAAGAATCGATTCAGACTGATAAAACAGAGATGTTGATGCAGAAGTTAAGTCAAGTTGTAACCAATACTAGGATGGAGTACCTACATTTTGATGGCAATCCACTTAGATATGTGTCTTTCATGCACAATTTTGAGACCTGTCTTAAGTCCCAGAATTCAGATGCAAAAGAGAGCTGTGTCAATCTACCTGTAGAAGAGGGGTATCTGACTGCCAAGAAAACACTGAAGGAAAATTTAGGGAAGATGCATATAAGGGCAATTCCACGGTAACAGAATTTCATTTAGAGCTGTTTGGTTATGAAAAACAGCTTACAGATTTATACTTTTGGCTACTTTTTATACGCCCACATTTTCATGTGGACGTATATTGTCGTCGCCCCTGTCCGTTCGTCTGTCCGTCCCCAATTGTTTGTGAACAGTCTACAGGTCACAATTTTTATCCGATTTCAATGAAACTTGAAATATAGGTTTATCACCCTAAGATCTCGGTTCCTTTCGATATTGGCATGTATCGGACTGTAACTTCATGGATTATGGCCCCTGATTGTACGAAAAATCACGTTTTTAGCTTGTGAACATTGTAGAGATCACAATTTTTATCCGATTTTGTTGAAACTTGAAATGTAAGTTTACAACCCAAAGATCTTGGTTGCTTTTGATATTCGCGCATATTGGACCGTAACTTCCTGAATTATGGCCCCTGATTGTACGAAAAATTGCGTTTTTAGCTTGTGGACCCTATAAAGGTCATAATTTTTATCCGATTTAAAAAAATGTATTATTATATCACCGTTACACCCTAAGGATGGCAGAGAGCGAATTTCGTGAAAATAGGCCCAAATACTTTAATAAGTATTAAATTATTAAATGTGGACGACAAAACCAATACCCCCCTGTGGACGACTTAACTGCATACATTAACATTATGAAACCTTGATTGACAGTATGCATTCCCCAGACTCTTTGGTGTTTATTTTACAAAAACTTCGATGTAGAAAGAGATACGGCTAGTTTACCAGACCCGTAATGGCCATATGCAATTGAGGAAAACAAGGGGATGACTAATCTGTGCTCATGGCCCGAATTAGAATTTGGTCAAGTTTATTACGCATTTTATCTATTAATTACAGGACTATTAACACAAAAGATTTAAATGGTCAATCCTATTTACATTCAACTGCCGACTGGACACTACGTCAGTCCGAGGTTGATGATATATCGTCTGCTTTTGCACAGCATGCTATACTCTGCAAAAAACACAGTACTATGTTGGTCCTTGCGGCTATCGACTTAATAATAATTTCAGCTAATAATACAATAAATAGTATGCAATATGCAAATAAGATTGGTTATGTGTGCTGTTAGCCAATAGCTACTGTAAATTTCCCCGCGTTTACACAGCTCTAACCAATGATAAAATAGTTGTTTGATGCACAGAGTAAAACTTCGGCCATTTTTATAAAATTTCCCCTTGATGGAATATGAATAACAGAAAGAATAAAACGATGATCAATTTGAATCTGTGAATATTTTTTAAAACCTTTTTTATACGCCCACATTGAAATGTGGTCGTATATTGTCGTCGCCCCTGTCCGTCGGTCCGGCGTCCACAATTGCTTGTGGACACTGTAGAGGCTAAAGTAAATATCCGATTGACTTCAAATTTATACACAGTGTTTAAAGTCATGAGACGAAGAAGCCTATCAATTTTCAACGATTTCCGATAATTACTGCCAGAGTTATGGCTCTTGATCAGTTCAAAAAATGTTGTGGACGCTTTAGAGCTCAAAGTTAATATCCGATTGACTTTAAATTTATACACAGTGTTTAAGGTCATGAGACGAGGAATCCTATTGATTTTCAGCAATTTCCGATAATTACTGCCAGAGTTATGGCCCTTGATACTTCAAAAAATCTTGTGACGTTCTAGAGGCTAAAGTTATCATCCGATTGACTTCAGATTGATAATTACTTAGTGAGTTGTTACTCTTAATCAGATTTTAGTGTATTATAAATGTTCAATTACCCAAAAAAGTAAAAATATGAGACAATACTTGTTGACTGCCCGGATGATTTAGCTGCTGTGGGTGTATGTTTCGTTGCCTGACAACCCATCTTTTCTTATGTAACCACATGAATCGTCTTGGCTCAGCTTTTGACAGTCAGTTTATCTCCACTGTCGCAACCAAGAATGAAGAAGATACATTTCATCATTTGTGTCCATTTTATCAATTTCTAATTCAGTATTTGGTTCAGAGAACAACTGTTGAATTTAAATATATAACTGGACTCGGTGCATTCTATTCAGAATTATTTTTTACAGCGTGATTATTATTTGTTCTTTTTATTTTAAATGTGCTAACGGGACGGAACGGCAAAACAGCTATCATCGATTACTCGGCTATATAAAATAGCCGACTGAGCATGCGCAGTCTACAAGATGACTGCGTGTAAACAAAACATACATCGCGATGGTAGAATCGGCAATTAATATCTGAACAATCATGCTTAAATAAGTGAACTTTATTGGAGAATGATATGGGAATCATACATTAAACAACTAGGTCGGTGAATTTTCTTTTCCGAGATGCTCGGAAACGGATTTACAGCGTTCGCTTAGAAAAAAATCTCTGGGGGGGTGGAGGGGCCCATACCCCCCTGGTATTAGTCTCACGCCTATGGCGCTTAGGAAACGCCTTCGGCGATCCAATAATTTGTCCCCCCCCCTTCCAGTTTTTTCTGGCGGAAACCCTGCAACATATCTTTAATTCCCAAAGATCTCAGTCCCTTTTGATATATGCGCATTTCAGACCATAACCTTCTGGATTATTGCCCCGGAGTGTACAAAAAATCCCGTTTGTTTTTAGCTTGTTCTTTATCCATCTCTTGCAAAATGTGGGCGTATCCTGCCTGGCAGCCGCTGGTTGGAAAGTTTATAACACCAGAGACACAAATCCAGAGAATTCCAAGCAAAAAGTTTGCACTAACTCGAATTAGGGCCAGATGAAAATTGTGATAATTGGTTAAATTTTGATTTAAAGCAAAATGCAGAAACCATAAAAGACAGGGGAACATACAGAATTTCGGAAATCCATGTATGGTAAAAGGAGTTATCTCCCTTTATGGCTAAAACTAAATAATACTGTAATGAAGAGAATATTGTAATGAAGAGAAAAAAAATCAAATGGAGTTTAATGTCTTACTGTTCTGCACCAACCCATATAATGAAGATGAGCATATGTCATACATGATAGTTGGGGAGGGGGGCATTGTACATGTACAGTTAGTATGTAAATGTCATCATCTGTGTGCAAGGGTGCCGTGGTGACTAAGTAAAGGGCTGGCTCACTTATCGGGCGGCCCAGGGTTTGATCCTAGTCTGGCGTGGTTTCCCCTTGTCCGTGACTCACTAATCAGGAGGTTCAGGGTTTGATCCCTGTGTTGACCTAGACAGTTCCCCAAACTTTCCAGCGTTGTTTCCCCCTGTCAGTGGTGCAGGAAGTGGGGGTGGGGGCTGTGATGGGCTGCGTCTAGTTATTTGGATGGAATATAAATCTGAGGTCCAGTGTAGTCCGGTGGCTGAAGGGGTGGGGGGAATTGCCACCCGATCTGTGAATTTATGAGACCAAGTTTTTCTAGACCACTGGGTGGTGATCAGGCGTTTGAGGGGGCGTTTTCGAGATATACGGTGTCAAATGTCTACAATGGTGGGTGGGGCGGGCAGGGCAATGTCATTATGTTGACATAATATATTAATAAAACATACATTTCTAGTCTGCCCATCTTTATATAAGTGTTCATGATGACCCTGAACAACTGTTTTGATTTGTGGGGAGGTGGGGGTGCCAGGTGTAGGTGTGTGGAGGGGGGGGGGGATGTCATTATGTTGACATAAATGATGATCATGTTATATATTAATAAAACATCAATTTCTTGGACTGTCCATCTCTAAAGAAGTGTTTATGATGCCCCTGGACAACTGTTTGATTTGTGGGGTGGGGGTAGCAGATGTGTGTGGATGGGGGGGGGCCGGTAAAATTGGCGGGAAATGAGTTCACATTGATTTAAATGATGATTTTCTTAGAGCTTGGTAAAAACATTACTTTTTAATTCTTAATTCCACTGCACATCTCTAAATATGTGTAAGATTACCATTGTATGGGGGAGGGAAGGTAAATGTATTTTTTGGGACAGAAACCCCTCGTTCAAAATTGATCTGAAAAATGTGTTCTTGAGTTTTGGCTCAGTATCAATATTGTCATTCAAAAGATTAAACTATAATGGTACTTTTCGGGATATCTGGAAATGTACATAAAAATACATGTTTAGATATTAGTTTATTCTTATAATATGAGTGGGATAGATACATGTATCTTCTTGATGGCTGATCAACAGCTCGCATATATCCTTTGGATATGCTTCAGATACCCATTCACATTGTAAATCTTCATTCCAGCATTGTATCACAGGGTCATCTTGTTCGATCATTGGTTTTGCAGATTGTCTCCCTATTGTTGCTACATTATTATTGCGTTTAATGTGCAGGAAAAGACTACTCAGGCAAGATGGTAATACAGAAAGAAAGTTTTGTTATTTTTCATCCCGATTAAAATTCCTCCAGAAGATCTTTCTTGTTGTGTCATCTACTGATGTAAGTCGGTTTTCACCGTACAAGGTACAAACAATTTTTTCTAAACCAGCAAGTACGTCATCAGAAACATCATTTGTCTATCCCAGCTCTTTAAAAATTGTTAGAAAGTTGGGATTATCTTGAAAAAGAAAGACAGATAGTCATTACAACTGAAAGCATGTACCATAGGCCGAAATATTCTCGACACTTTCAATACTAATCTTGATTGGATCAAAAAATATCAAGATTAGTATTGAAAGTATCGAGAATATCTTAGAACTGACAACCAACCACGAGGATAACAAAATATCTTACCTACTCCTCTTCGCATTGCAAATTAATGGAGGTGCTGAAACAAATTGTATTTTGCGTTCTTGCACTTGCGAAATAGGCATCCCAATCATTCTCTTCGCAAACGATGATCCAAATATACAAATTTTGATCGATAATGAGATGGGCAAAGGTAGAGAATATCGCGAAAGGCGACTTACATCAGCAGATGGGTGAAAAAATAACAGAACTTTCTTGCCGTATACGTGGTCTTTTGCTGCATGGCTGGAATGAAGATTTACAATGTGAATTGGTTTCTGAAGCATATCCAAAGGATATGCAAGCTGTTGGTCAGTTACAAAGAAAATATTTATCTCGCTCATATGAACTTTAGATTTTGAATCTTCTGATGAAGACAAAAAGAGAAATGGGGTGTGTTCGTTTCTGTTTTTACTGTAATTTCTAATCAGTTATGTTTGGCGAAATATGCCAGAAGTCTCATGTGAATGGCAATCGTTAGAGTCTGTTTTTTTGAGTCTACACCGATGGTATTTATTGCGCATGCTCTCCAGATCAGAATATAGCGTCACCATTTGACATGACTTTTGGAATATGTCTAGACCGGTTCTTTGAGTCCCTTGTTCCAAATGGCGCTGAAACGCATAATGATACACGATTCGTGTACCAATGGTGAAATGTTTATTTTGTCTTGAATATTGGATATCAGAAGCCCATCTTTTCCAGGTAAAATCACAACATCAATGTTGATTAGAATTGACAAATAATTCGTGTTTCAATGTCGAAGATTTTTGATGATATTGTGTTAGAGACTTAGCTACTTTAAGTTAGTGAAACGAAGAAGCCTATTGAATTTCAGCAATTTCTATTTATTACATCTAGAGTTATGGCCCTTGTTTCACTTAATTGAACCTTGTGAACCAGTGATGGGATTTCAAAATTTTTCTTGTCAGACATTTTACCGAAAATAAAGGGGCATAACTCTTATGCAGAAGAATTCATACAATTAAAAATCACGTCAACAAAACATTTAAATCCCGTACGTAATAAAAATTCATATTTAATTCCCGTATGGTATTCAATTCATACCATAATTAAAAATCACATGTCAACAAAATATTCAAATCCCGTACGTAATAAAATAGGCGAACCTCGCTAATTTTCATATTAAATTCCTGTACGGCATTCAAATTTATGTCATTACCATTCCTACAAAATTAAGCATTTTCGTAATACATTGAATGAAAGCTTGTCTCTGTTTATACGGCATGTTTAAGGCCATGAGACGAAGAAGCCTATTGATTTTCAGCGATTCCCGATAATTACTGCCAGAGTTATGGCCCTTGATCATTTCAAAAAATCTTGTGGACGCTCTAGAGGTCAAAGTTAATATCAGATTGACTTTAAATTTATACATAGTGTTTAAGGTCATGAGACGAAGAAGCCTATTGATTTTCGATAATTACTGCCAGAGTTATGGTCCTTGATCACTTCAAAACATCTTGTGGATGCTCTAGAGGCCAAAGTTAATATCCGATTGACTTTAAATTTATACACAGTGTTTAAGGTCAAGAGATGAAGAAGCCTATTGATTTTCAGCGATTTTCGATAATTACTGCCAGAGTAATGGCCCTTGATCACTTTGAAAAATCTTGTGGACGCTCTAGAGGCTAAAGTTAATATCCGATTGACTTTAAATTTATACACAGTGCTTGAGGTCATGAGACGAAGAATCATATTGATTTTCAGCAATTTCCGATAATTACTGCCAAAGTTATGGCCCTTAATCACTTTGAAAAATCTTGTGACCCTCTAGTTAAGCTAAAGTTAATATCCGATTGACTTTTAATTTACACACAGTGTTAAAAGTCATGCAACATAGAAGTCTATTGATTTTCAGTGATTTTCAATAATTACTGCCAATGTTATGACCCTTGATCACTTTGAAAAATCTTGTGACGCTCTAGAGGCTAAAGTTATCATTCGATTGACCTCAGATTGATACACAGAGTTTAAGGTCTTGAGATGAACAAGTATATTGATTTTCATTGAATTTTGATAACTTGAAATGAACCGCTAAATTCATGATATTAAATGTTTCGTATATTAACGTTAGCATGGGGCAGAACTTTATAAAAACCAAACAAATTCTAATGGTTTTCTGATAATTACTTAATGAGTTGTTACTCTTAATCAGATTTTAATGTATTAAAAATGTTTCATTACCGAAAAAAGTAAAAATATGCGACAACTCTTGTTGACTGCCCGGACAATTTAGCTGTTGTGGGCGTATGTTTCGTTGTCTGGCAACCTATCTTTAGAACCTTATGAACCCTCAAAAGACAAAAATTATAATGTCATCTGTATGAAATTGTCTGTTATAAATGCCCCCTAATTACCTACAAAAGAATAAATATGCGACAACCCTTGTCGACCGCTCGGACAATTTAGCTGCTGTGGGCGTGTGTTTTTTTGCCTGGCAACCTATCTTTTTTCCTTCCGTATATAAGTCGAAACGGAGTATCAGACGAAAGCCGGACTTGTGCTGAAAAATGTATCAAAAAATATGGTAATTTGAAACAGGGACGGATCAGCAGTAGTCGGCACGCTTTCATTATATGGTATTACGATGTCACATATTTTGTAGGAATATTATTGACATAAAATTGAATACTGTACGGGAATTAAACATGAAAAATGACGAGGTGCACATATCTTTTATTACGTATGAATTTGAATATTTATTGTTGACACATGATTCTTTATTGTGGTTTGAAAACGCCTGCTTAAATAACGATAAGAGTTATGCCCCTTTATTTTCAGGGAAAAAATGTCTGACAAGAAAAATTTTGAAATCCCATCACTGATATACAGAGTCGGTTAAAAGCCTGTTTAAATAACTGTGTTTTAAATAGTTATTTTTTTTATATTTTTTTTTTAAAGAATATTATGTACAACATCTTAAACCAAATGGTAGATTATTCCATAAAACAGGTTGCAGTAAATTTGACTATACACGTTTCTATGTATTCTATCTACATGCCCTAAAAGTTTTAACCATAAATTACCTTATTTTTCATTTTGCACAATTTTTTAAGTTTGCGAAAACAGTCAATTAATAAATCTATGAACAAAATTAACAACCATAATTCAGACTGTTTGGTTGAAATAAATAATCCATGTAGCGTTGTTAATTAGTTTCTTACTTTATGGCCCCTATCAGGTAGCAAAACACTGCATTTGTTACATAACATCTATATTAAATATAGGTCAACGTTTTCAAAAATTCTGATCAATCAACCATGACAAAAAGATGACAATATTTTTACCCATTATTAGAAATATAGACAGTGTTATTGATGAACTATTTAAATGTTCACATCACAATCACATCCCAAGTAATTATATCGTCTAGTTTAAATTGGAGCAGATCTTTTCATCCCAAGACCTAATTAAAAGCCTTCGTTCAGTAATCATAAGTTTATGGAACTTTAAAATCTTCGCTGAATCCACGGGATAGATACAAGAGAAATGTCGATCATAGCGAGCATACACGCCTATACAAAGACCTGCGTCGAATGATAATCGCACGGTAAAACAGTTTTACTACACGTACGTGTCAGGAAAAGCTTGCTGATCCTTGATTATACACCTTTTGGTGCAGTTATCACAACTATCGAGAAAACAAACCAATTAAATAATACACACCTTTGACATTCATTTTTTTACTGGTCGGTTAATTAACACCCACCATCGCAGAGTTTTTAACCCCTGGCTTCAATTAATTCACCTCTCAGTCAATTTCTCGCCCTTGTTAATTAACGCACCTTATTTACAATTTAAACACGGTAATGCCAAGTAATAATAGGGAAATTAATTTTCTTTCAATAGACGTACAAGTAACACCCCAGAACGAGATTTATATACGGTCCATGCACAGATTAGCCCCTTAGTAGTTCTCAGTGATGGTGGAATAATAAACACGATAGTGAGCGAAAACTCCTGTGTGTGCTTGAATATATGCGTACCGTACGTATATAAGATCTTATTTTTGGGATGTCTAGATTACCCACCGAATTCTGCATTTAGTTTATGGATTGCGATTAAAACTGATGTGGATATACTACACAATCCAGAATTTGAGAGTTTTAGACAAGTTCTTGATGATCATAAGTAGCATAACAAGGGGAAACCACGCCAAAATCCTGGCGTACTTTCTCAACCAGAACCAGGATCAAACTCCCGCACTCGCCTTAATCACTGACCTATTGAGGCCCTCCAACTTTTGTATGAAATAAGATTTTGTTTGAATGTAAGTTGTGTTCTGAAATTATAACTGACAGAGGTGATGGATGTTAAGTGTTACTTGTGCCCACCAATAATGGCTATAGATGAAAAATGTCTTTCACAAATTTCAAAAGGACATTCATAGCACAATTTAAGTGGATTTTGGAAATTAATTGCTAGTTTTAAAGTTAATGAAACTTACTAAATAATCCAAAACATAAAGTTTATATTTTTGTTAATTTTGTATTTGATAAAAATATCCAGCTTTATAGAATCCAAAGTCATAATTTTCTCATTTTATTCTTCCAATCCATTGAAAATTTTAATAATCCATTCGAAAGAACAACCTGCTACATCTATCATCTAATATTTTTATAGCTTCCAGTTTTATTTATCGTCTTTGTTATTAATGTACATCTTTTTTAGGGGTTTTTTTTTTATTATTTTGATGAAAATTAATTTACTTTCTGCTTTATATCTTTTTTTTAATTTCTTTTTATTTATTTTTATTTTGAGTGCTCAGAAAACATTGGTTATGATTTCGGAAGCACATGCATATTGCTTAAAAATTGTTAAGCATATCAGTGCAGTTGCTAATGAATAGACTTAAGATACCGGTCCTCATTTGTATCTTTTTAAAAGCAAATTTTTCTTATAAGCTTACTTTTTTTGTAAATTGGTTTTGTCAACCTTGTGTTTAACTAGAAACTTTGATATTAAGATTGTGCTTTGAAATTTTGATTCTGAAACACTCTATCTTTTAAAAAAAGTTTTTTTTAAATCACTATTTAGTTTGCATTTTAAGACTCTTTATTAATTTCAGGTTTCCTATGCTCGCCCAAGTTGTGAAAGCATAAAGGGAGCCAATTTGTACATAAGTGGCTTGCCTAAATCTTTGACTCAGTTGGATTTGGAGAAACTGTTTTCTTCTTCTGGAGTAATCATTACTTCAAGAATTCTATATGACCAAATTACAGGTACCTAATCATTTCTTGAAACTTGACAAAAACTGACTAAATTCAAACATTATTTGTAGGTGTCATTTGCAAGGCCCAGTAGTGAAACAATTAAAGGTGCTAACTTGTATATTTGTGGTTTGCCAAAGTCTATGACACAAAGAGACTTGGAACAGGCATTCTCCATCTGTGGCAAGATAATAACCTCGAGAATTCTTTACGATAACAACACAGGTCAGAACCGATCTTTGAAACTGTATGTATGCATGGAGAAATACTTGGCCCAAGAAGTATTTGCAGGGCTGTCACTCCCTTGTGTTTTGTTTTGTTTCCAACTAATCATTATGTACATTTTGTTCCCAGTTTAGAGGTTATTATTGTTACCTTCAAACCCTTATTTACTATTATCTTTTTGTTTTCATATGTGTTGTTTATTAAATTCAAAATTATTGGGTTTTGGGGGGTTTTTTTCCAATATTTTTTTGGGTGTTAAATTGCATGAATTTGAGATAAATTTACAAGTTGTTGTTTTTTTTTTTTTTTGTATTTTTTTAAATGTTAAACACATCACTTGATCTAATCTTGTATCTTGAAATACTACTCTCCATGAATGCTTTGAATATTGTGAGTGTATGGTATGATGTTCATTGAGAGTATCTTATAAAAGTATATATATATTTAGTTTATAGAAAGATTTGATACAAAGGCTTAAATATTTTAATTGTTTGGGTCTCATTATCATTATAGAAGTTTAAAATGTCTAATTTTCATATTTAATGTGGGATCTCCATCGAAAATGATTACACTTAAAGTAGCATGGCAAATTGGCAATTCATTTCTAACCACAAAAATTGAGACCATAATGATTATTGGTCTGCTGGCATGTAAAGAATTTGATAATTATAATTTTGTATGAAAATTTGGCTGCCAGATATTGCCGGTTTCTGTGTAGGATAGTCCGTCCGTCACACCTTTTGGAACACAAGGACTGGATTAATTATTAATCAGAATAAACATCTGTTTACTGTACCACATAATTGTCCCTTGTTTTTTGCCGAAAGCATTGGACTATTGAATTGCTTTGGTCTTTCTGTTTATCCATTTGTCACAGTTTTTTGGGACACACATACTAAACAGCAAAAAAAAAAAACGTCAGTACGATTTCAAAATCAGAGAGGCACTTTAATCAAATCATTCTAGAAAACGACTTACTAAATGGATCAAAGCAATTTTTGTGAACAGTATGTTGACACATTATTGATTAATTCATCACAATTCCAAGACATTACAAGAATGTTTATAGTCTGAACACAGTCTATACATCACTATCTGGTGTGTCCACCGCACGTGTCAATAACAGCAGAACAGCATCTGTACATGGCGTGGACCAGACAATTGATGAACACCATAGGCACCTGGAACCAGACTCGCAGAAAAGCCTGGCGCAATCCATCGGCTGTGTTTGGTCTCGGTAAGTCTCCTCTGAATTTCATCCCAAAGATGTTCAGTGATTTAAGTCTTGACTAAGGGCTGGCCAGAGCATAACACTGACGCCGTTCTGCTGTAGAAAGTCCCAAGTAACTCTGGCGGTGTGGCCACGGGCATTGTCATGCTAGAAAATGTCATTTCGATGACGTGTGAAATGAGGGATGACGTGGGGTCAGAAAGCTTGATCGATGTAGCGCAGATTCCACCCCAAACCATTATGCTTGGACATTCCCATTAGTCTCGTTCCATGACACATTGGTCAGAATAACGCTGGCCACGTCGACACATATATTATGGTCCTGCCATCTGCTGTTGATACACAATACAGTCTCTCATCTGAGAACCGAACAGTTCTCCATTGCCTGTGTCGCCAGTTCTGGTGTTGTTGGGCAAACTGTAGACGTTCACGTCGATGGTGAGGATTGGTCCACGGTAAGGTCTACGGCAATGGAATCTGGTGAGATGTCGGGCACTGTATTGTTACAGATGGGTCTTCCGTGTGTTCCCACCGTCTTACGTGCTGTCTCAGATGCCTGTGTGAAGGGATTCTGCACATGTGCTGTCGCACAGCATGGCGGTCTTATAATCCCTTGGTCTACCAATTCTGGGGAGATCATCCGTGGTGTTAGTGGCCCGAAAGAGTTGCTGAAATCTGTAGATGGTCCGAACATTGACCTGGAAGTGATTGGCAACGGCTTGGGCAGTGTGGCCAGCATGGATTCTTCCAAGTGCTCGGTTCCTCTGAGCAGTCGTGGGTCGTGGCATGCTGCTGACGTTGAGTGTGAATGATTCAAACAGGTATGGGGGTGCATTTTATAGGGCTGGTCCTGATGAACAACATGTGCAGCATGAGTTACATGAAAATCATGGAGAACACATTACCATCTCAGAAGTCCGGTTGCATTTTTGAGAACATTTCTTGGGTTCAATTCTGTGTTTGGGAAGGAGCCTTATTGCTCAGGTAAAGTTGGAGATGTGGTCACAAATATACAATAAAAACATTTGGCATGTAAGATACCAACCTGACGTTTCTTTTGCTGCTTAGTATATAACTTTGTTTCTAATTATGTGACCAGGGCTCACAGTGACTTTTAATTTTTTACGAAAAAAGATATGGTAATATTTATTATGTAAAAACATTTTCATATTTTTCTTCCAACTCAAATATTTTATCTACCAAAAATATGTGATAAAAAAATGGCATGTAACAATTGTATTTCTCATTATAAAAAAATTACCGGATATACAACAATTTACAAAATCAGATCTTATTTTTGGTGACTTAAGGCTTCACACACCGTATTGAACAATATATTTACAGTCAATCTCGTCCCAAGTATTGTCATTTTTATATGCCCACATGTGGACGTATATTGTCGTCACCCCCTGTCTGTCCACAATTTGTTTGTTGACACTCTACAGGTCACAATTCTTATCCGATTTTGACAAAACTTGAAATATAGGTCTATCTCACAAAGATCTCGGTTCCCGTCGATATTGGCATGTATCGGATTGAAACTACATGGATTATGGATCGAAACTTCATGGATTATGGCCCCTGATTGTACGAAAAATCACGTTTTTAGCTTGTGGACACTCTATATGTCACATTTTTGATCCGATTTAGATGAAACTTGAAATGCGTGTTTATAACCCAAATATCTTGTTTCCATTTTATCCCATTTAATAAAATATAAACGTGTGAATATATCATAGTTATACACTAATAATGGTTGAGTTCGAATTTCGTGAAAATCGGACAAATATTGTACTCTAATAGTGTAAAAATATGGTATATCAACGTTGTGGACCCTCTAGAGGCCACAGTTTTTATCCGATTTGGATGAAAATTAAATATAAAGATCGTGGTTCCTTTTGATAATCACACATATCCGAATGTAATTTCCTGGATTATGGCTTGTGGATTCTCTAGAGGTCACATTTTTGTTTCCGATTTTATAAACCGTTTAGATATATCACCATTCCACCATAATGAAGGTTGAATTGGAATTTCGCGAAAATCGAAATGAAACTGCCCGACAAATTGCTCTGTAACATTGGTACCGTTTAATCTAGCGTAAATAGCGTTAATTTCTACTCTGTGTCCAATTATTCGTAAATATTGTTGAATTTCGGCGAATAGTGCTCAATTTGTACTTCTATCGAATTTCAATCTCACTGTTTAATTTTGATTACCAAGCGTCCAATTAACTAGTGTTTAGTTTCTCGACACGTGTTGAATTATAAGCATCCCGTCTAATTAGGACGACTGTTTAATAATTAGCTGGACCGTTCAATTTCTCGAGCCGTGATTAAAATCAGTCAAGGTGTCCAATTACGCAAGGTGTTAAATTTTGTTGTCAAACATCTAATTTCACGTGCGATGTTCAGATATTACGATGTGTTTAGTTGTTGGTCATCGTTCAGTTTTGCAGCACAATGTTGAAATACTGTAATAAGTGTTAGTTTTAGTACTGACCTGTTGCAATACGGTGAAATATTATTTTTCAGGATTCATACGACGGCAGGTATCTGTAATGCCTGTCATTATCCGGGGATTATTTTTCAAGATCACTACGGTGAAACAGATGTTGGATTTTTAATGGTGATGGGACGGTTCCGAAGCAAAGCTTTCTTGAGATGCACATACCGTTTCATAAAACGTGTATTTATATATCGATTTAAAACAGTATTTCCCACACTGACAACACATCCACGAATGATAAATCTCACGCATCTGATTTACATGTGTACACGTCGACTCCCTACCCTGATTAAATCCTTTTGTTTAAATGTCTTTGCAATTAAGACTAACAGCATGGGTATTGCACCAATCATATATTACATAATATGGGATCAATAGAAAGCATTATCGGTTGAAGGTTAGTGCGATTATCTCGGGCAATAAACACAGAAGGCTTGTAGAATTAATACACATGTGTCAGAAGCTAACAATATGTCTATTGTGTCAGACAAAACGTGAACATAAACTAACAATTCGAACTCTTTATTTCTTTTTATTATTATAGAACGACGACCCTTTTTCGGTGAAGATCAAATAAAACCTACTAAATACATTTCATGCTTATATGTAACGCATAACAGGCCTCGGTGTAATTCTACATGCAAAATTAACGGTATTTATTTTTCATAAACAATCGATGTCAAAACGATATACTGCCACGATGTTATGAATGTTGAATATTTTCGCTAATAATACGGACGCGTTAGTCCCCGTTGTATAGTGAGAACACGCGTGTTCACATATTCTGCACAATATATATGCAGCTATATTTCCAACCAGTCATGTAAAGCTGCATGTCTAGAACATTTTAACAGACACGTATGCATAAGACTATACATGTATTACACAGTTTAGATATTTATGCTGTGTTCAAATTGTTTTGCATATTTACTGTATGAAGAGTGTATAGTTAATAATTACTCTTGAATTACGGCAAAGATAGACTTTTAAATTACAAACTATAATGGTATTTTGGTTATCGGTCTTACAAATAGAAATAAGACATAAATAGAACTTGCAACGGGATTCGAAAGCACTTTCAAGTCAGACATAAGCTCGTACTTACCGTAAAAATGAACTGATCGCAACACAAGTCTCCGATGTAAGAGAATATTAGTTAATTATAACCGCTATCAAATCCACACAAACGTCATTCCTTAAATAGCCCCAAGCCCTTTAACAACTTATAAAGCATGAATTTTCTGTTAGGCAATTTATACTACTCTTTGAGGTGCTTTATAACTATTGAAGAGGCCCGAATTCCCAAGATCTGGTTGTTAGATGTGTTTACTCTTGTGTGTTGATGGATAAAACAATCAAAATTAATATTTGTGTCTGTCCTAATTATTGGAAACGGAACGTTTTTTTTAAATTAGGATATTAGTGTCTATGGCATGAATACGGTAAGCAGTTTGTATTTGCAATTTACAAGTTGAATGGGTGTCAGTTAACCAGTTTATTAACCCGTTCAGCAGCAAACTCGTACACGGTTACGGTAATACTTGACTCGTATATAAATTGATTGGAATAAATTAGTTTTACTCATTGGTTGTTTATATTGTTTTATTTACCTAATAATCAACTAGCTTGGCTCGCCATCACGACAGAGAATAGTTCACCGATGTTTTTGTAATAAAGAACAATAGTATTGTTTGTTGATTAGCGTTATGATTTTAGACAAAATCATAATTTCACCAATGTTTTTTGTAATAAAGTAGACCCGTATTGTTTGTTGATTGACATTATCCCATGATTTAAAAAAATTAGCGATGGTTAATATTGGGTCAAAAATAATGTGCGCCGGAGCCCCTTTTAGATAAACAAAGTGGCTACGTGCATTTTTATTCTTTGATCTTTTATACACGGGACATTTCTGTTATTCAAACTAATCTGCACATGAATGACTACACAAGTTGACAGTTCATCATTGATTTGGGGTCCATGTGGGGTAGGCTCTTCGATCGAAAAACAGTTATTCTTTTCTAAATAAAACGAGTGCCTTGGATTTTTGTGTGGATTTGATAGCGGTTATAATTAACTAATATTCTCTTACATCGGAGACTTGTGTTGCGTTCAGTTCATTTTTACGGTAAGTACGAGCTTACATCTGACTTGAAAGCGCTTTCGAATCCCGTTGCAAGTTCTATTTATGTCTTATTTTTGTTTGTAAGACCGATAACCAAAATACCTTTATAGTTTGCAATTTAAAAGTCTATCTTTGCCGTAATTCAAGAGTAATTATTAACTATACACTCTTCATACAGTAAATATGCAAAACAATTTGAAATGAAATGAAATGAAATGGGGTTTAACGTCCTACTGGTCTGCTCCTATACTGGGCTAATGAAGACGGGCATACGCCATACAGTGTGCTATGAGGGAAATTTTGCCCGGGCAGCGGCACTATCGCCTACTCTTATATCGAATTCCAACTGCCAAGGGATCTTTTACGTGCATTCCAATGTATACACGGGACCTCGGTTTATCGTCTCATCCGAAGGACTAGACAGCTGTCCTTGTCAGGCCCTCCGTTCTGCACCACTGACAAGGGGAAACCACGTCGGAAAATCCAGATGAACTTTCTCGGCCAATGCAGGGATCGAACACCCGACCTCCAGGCTAGCGAGCCAGCGTCTTAACCACCTAGCCACCGTGGCTCCAAAACAATTTGAACACAGCATAAATATCTAAACTGTGTAAGACATGTATAGTCTTATGCATCTGTGTCCTTTAAAATGGCTGGTTGGAAATATAACCGCATATATATCGTGCAGAAAATGTGAACACGCATGTTCTCACTATAACGTGGACTAACGCGTCCGTATTATTAACGAAAATATTCAACATTCATAACATCGTGGCAGTATATCGTTTTGACATTGATTGTTTATGACAAATAAATACCGTTAATTTTGCATGTAAAATGACACCGAGGCCTGTATTTATGATATCCCCATTCTTTATTAAAAATTAAACTTAAACATGCATTATGCAAGAGCAAAATCTGCTAATTACAAGTCTTTGATTAGGCCTGAAATGTTATCTAAATTATCAATTAGACATTAATTAACTTGTCCACACCATAATTAACTCTCGATGTCAAGGCTAGCCTTCTATGTTGGCTGGATTAGATTCCTATATGGCGCTAACGGCTGTTTATATTAATGATTTTAGTAATGATGACCGAGACTATGCAAAAATTTCACCCGCTTCTTTCTCAGCTCATAGTGGATCAATTTGACTGAAATTTTCAGCAAATTACCTTTACACTATCTAGTTTTTAACTATTATAGCAAGAACTGCCATCTCTTTATCTTATCTCCCATAATGTATCTTTAAATATATGATACAATTCCTTTTTAAATTGGCTTTCTCTGAAATAAAGTTTGGCAAAGTTATGCGTTAAATATAAGCATGAAATGTTTTTAGTAGGTTTTATTTGATCTTCAGCGAAAAAGGGTCGTCGTTCTATAATAATAAAAAGAAATAAAGAGTTCGAATTATTAGTTTATTTTCACGTTTTGTCTGACACAATAGACATATTGTTAGCTTCTGACACATATGTATTAATTCTACAAGCCTTCTGTGTTTATTGCCCGAGATAATCGCACTACCCTTCAACCCAAAATGCTTTCTATAGATCTCATATTATGTAATATATGATTGCAAAGACATTTAAACAAAAGGATTTAATCAGGGTAGGGAGTCGACATGTACACATGTAAATCAGATGCGTGAGATTTATCATTCGTGGATGTGTTGTCAGTGTGGGAAATACTGTTTTAAATGGATATATAAATAAACATTTTATGATTGTGGACGAAACGGTATGTGCATCTCAAGAAAGCTTTGCTTCAGAACCGTCCCATCACCATTAAAAATCCAACATCTGTTTCACCGTAGTGATCTTGAAAAATAATCCCCGGATAATGACGGGCATTACAGATACCTGCCGTCGTATGAATCCTAAAAAATAATATTTCACCGTATCGCAACAGGTCAGTACTAAAACTAACACTTATTACAGTATTTCAACATTGTGCTGCAAAACTGAACGATGACCAACAACTGGACACATCGTAATATCTGAACATCGCACGTGAAATTAGATGTTTGACAACAAAATTTAATCATGGCTCAGGAAATTGAACGGTTCAACTAATTATTGAACAGTCGTGCTAATTAGACGGGATGCTTATAATTCAACACGTGTCGAGAAACTAAACACTAGTTAATTAGTCGCTTGGTAATCAAAATTAAACAGTGAGATTGAAATTCGATAGAAGTACAAATTGAGCACTATTCGCCGAAATTCAACAATATTTATGAATAATTGGACACAGAGTAGAAATTAACACTATTTACGCTAGATTAAGCGGTACCAATGTTACAGTGTTGGCCCGCTCTCTGTACGCATATTGTGTATAAGTATGTAATAGAAAGGTTATAGACCCTCTAGAGGTCACAATTATTATCCAATTTTGATGAAACTTAAAAGATATCTTTATATTCCAAAAATCTCAGTCCCTTTTGATATTTGCACATTTCAGACCATAACTGTCTGGATTATGGCCCCTGATTTTAACAAAAATTTCTTTTGTTTTTAGCTTGTTCTCTAACCATCTCTTGCAAAATCTGGGCGTATTCTGCCTGGCAGCCGCTGCATCTAGTTTTCTTTGAATTTAAATTTTGCGTGTACAAAATAGACCTGTTGTTAATCACATTATCAGAATCTGAATCACTGATAGAAATTTCAATTTCATTTGTAAGAGATGCTTATAATCCAGCTCTTTGTTCACTTTGGAACATTCTGGTGACGGTAATGAAACAAA
Source organism: Patella vulgata (assembly GCF_932274485.2). Lineage (NCBI taxonomy): Eukaryota > Metazoa > Mollusca > Gastropoda > Patellidae > Patella > Patella vulgata. The sequence continues at coordinate 35,465,256 of NC_065882.2, forward strand.
TGCCAGACCGTTTTCTCGCTCGAGAATCGTCGCTGTTCAACTCGTTACTACTTTTCTGACCCATAGTGATAATATTATTTGAATTAATAATATACAATTAGGCATACTTGTATATTTTACATGCCGTATGAAGCCACATTAAACGAAATTCAACTATCAAAACATTTAATTCTCTTTGAACAGGGTGTCCATCAAATGGGCACAAAGCCAGACCCAACTTTTCTATAGTAAAATTTTGCGTAGAATATGATGCTGAGTGGGAATCAGTCCGCCGTTAAGGCGTTTTCGAGATATTCGGGGTCAAATGAGGTCATTTGCACTGAAAGTGAATGCGCAGCCATTCTTATATATCATGAAAACATGCTGAAAATGATCGAAATTAATCACTCTTTCAATACAAATGTAAACTTGCTAAATTCACTTCTGTTCTTTGTGACCCCGGAGGTCAAAAGTTCAAATTTTCCATTTTTATACGCCCACATTGAAATGTCGTCGTATATTGTCGTCGCCCCCGTCCGTCCGTCCGGCGTCCACAATTGCTTGTGGACGCTCTAGAGGCTAAAGTTAATATCTGATTGACTTTAAATTTATACACATTGTTTAAGGTCTTGAGATGAAGAAGCCTATAGATTTTCAGCGATTTCCGATAATTACTGCCAGAGTTATGGCCCTTGATCACTTTGAAAAATCTTGTGGACGCTCTAGAGGCCAAAGTTAATATCCAATTGACCTTAAATTTATACACAGTGTTTGAGGTCATGAGACGAAGAAGCCTATTGATTTTCAACAATTTCCGATAATTACTGCCAGAGTTATGGCCCTTGATCACTTCAAAAAATCTTGTGGACGCTCTAAAGGCCAAAGTTAATATCCGATTGACTTTAAATTTATACACAGTGTTTAAGGTCATCAGATGAAGAAGCCTATTGATTTTCAGCGATTTCCGATAATTACTGCCAGAGTTATGGCCCTTGATCACTTTGAAAAATCTTGTGAGCTCTAGAGGCTAAAGTTATCATCTGATGGACTTCAGATTGATACACAGAGTTTAAGATCTTGAGACGGACAAGTATATGGATTTTCAGTGAATTTTTATGACTTGAACAGTTAATTACTTCATGAATTGTTACTCTTAATCAGATTTTAGTGTATTATAAATGTTTCATTACCGAAAAAAGTAAAAATATGCGACACCACTTGTTGACTCCTCGGACGATTTAGCTACTGTGGGCTTATGTTTCTTTGCCTGGCAACCAGTCTTTATATTTTACGCTGACATTTATTGCATTAAATCTTCCGAGTGCAAAAACAGAAAATTGGACCTTTTGACCTCCGGGGTCACAAAGAATAAAGTTGAATTTAGCAAGTTTACATTTTTATCGAAAGGGGGATCACGTGGCTAAGTGGGTAAGACGCTGGCTCGCTAGCCTGGAGATCAGGTGTTCTATCCCTGCATTGGCCGAGAAAGTTCATCCAGATTTCCGGCGTGGTTCCCCCTTGTCAGTGATGCAGGACGGAGGGCATCACATTGGAATGCACGTAAAAGATCCCTTGGCAGTTGGAATTCGATATAAGAGTAGCCTGTAGTGCCGCTGTCCAGGTAAAATTCCCCGTGAAAATCAGACCAAAACTGCCGAACAAAATGAGCGCCCCTTTCACGGAAATAGTGTAAAAGTATGTAATGCCAAGGTTGTGGACTTTCTGGAAGTCACCATTTTTATACGCCCACATTTTCATGTGGACATATATTGTCGTCGCCCCTGTCCATTCGGACGTCCGTTGTGGACACTCTACAAATCACAATTTTTATCCAATTTCAACAAATCTTGAAATATAGCTTTATCTCCCTACGATCTCGGTTCCTTTTGATATTGACATGTATCGGATGATAACTTCATGGATTATGGCCCCTGATTGTATGAAAAATCGCGTTTTTAGCTTGTGGACCCTATAGAGGTCACAATTGTTATACGCCTACATTTTCATGTGGACGTATATTGTCGTCGCCCCTGTCTGGACAGTCCGTCCACAATTGTTTGTGGACACTCTACGGGTCACAATTCTTATCGATTTCAACGAGATTTGAAATATAGGTTTATTTCCCTAAGATCTTGGTTCCTTCAGTGCTTCACGTTTAAAAAAAAATAGAGGAGCCATAAAAAGCTCTTCTAAAATTACAACAGCTGAAAATCGCTCCTGCAAAAATAGCACTTCTCAACTCTAATCCATTATTTAGAAGGACCATTCATGTATTTCATACTATACTTTGACCATAGATGAAGCCATTTATTGACCATTAATACTTAGAAAATGTTTCAATATTTATTAGAATAAATAAAAAGAAAAATGAAATTTCAGTATCAATCTTTCACTCCTACACTGACTTGATGAAAACCATAAACAAAAAGTCACAGAAAAAATCTTAAGTTTAACTTTGACGCCCTGATAATTTAGGCACAAAGTCTGCACCGTAACAATTCGATGTTTCCCCGTTTTGTCTCCAATGAAAATATAAACATTGAAAAAATTCAGAACAATGTTCGCAAATAAAGTTTATGTATAATTACTATAATTTACAGGACAATTTGAGAATATTAAACAATTTGGTAAAAAGAGTATTTTATACATACATGTATATAATTTTTAGCGTAAATAAGTCGGAATGTGAGAAATGAATTCCAGGGGGCGCGATAAACTTCCTCTGCACGTGATTAATAATAGTATAGTGTCATGTACAGGTGCAACGACGTGTTTGATATTCCATTTTATACCGATATTTTAGAATCCGAATTCTACATATTTCTCAACGGCAGGGTCATAGACCTCTAATTTAAACTTAAAACATGATTTGAGACGCATGTTTTACTAAGCGGAATCCACATCAAGACTTACAGCTAGTGCGGCGATTCGCGCGAGGAAATTAATTACGATATTCACATGGATCAAAATAAGAATCAAAACCATTTGATCGTGTTTGTGTGCATGGATAATGTGTGACGTGGAAAATTATAAAGGACAGGTCAGTTACTAAAGCGATATTTCGAGGCCTGTCTGATTAAACTCTATATTTATTTCTATTTATGTAAATTATTTTCTTTTTTGAAAACCATTAAAAAACACACACACACACTTAGGCCTATAGGCTACTTATTATAGAAAATTGAGTGAGAAGCTCGAATCCTCGATGCAATTAACTGTGTACGTGATCAATTGAACATTTGGAAAACTGTTCTGACTATTTTCTTTCTTTTTTGTACGTATTTATTTTAAGGTTCAATAATTATTCTGATTCGACATAATCATTGTTTTGTTGGTCATATTCAACCAAGAGGAAATTTCAAAACGGTTGAATGTTCGCTACACAACTATTTTTTTCATTGGTTAGAGGGCTCTAACCGCGGGAAAATTTACTGTTAATATTGGCTGACAGCATGCATGCACGAATCAAACAATCTTATTTGCATATTGCATGCTTTATAGTATCATGGCTGGATCGGTAACCTCAACGACCAACATGTATTACCTTTTATTAGTGTGTTACTGAGTTTGCCATTATATACAATAAAAATACGGAATATTTTCACGTTTGAGCGTGTCCGCGAGAGCACCATGCAGGGGGTGATAACCCTTGGGTCAGGGATTTGGACCAAATTTTTGCTGTGAAATGGGTTAGTACCCAGATACATCCCCCCAAAATATTAGATGGATTCAGTTAATACCGACCTGGAAAATTGGAAAAGTATTTTTTAATCGAAAAATAAGCCAAAAATAGGCAATTTTGGATCCAAATTTGAATGACCTGCTATTCGGACAATAACTGATTTGGATAGTCAAAATTTTGGGCATTAGTGGGACCACTCAGGTTCCTCCTTCACACTGTGTTTGAAGTTTCTACTGCTAATGATACCTTTGTACTGGTCGGATACCCACCTCTCTCTGAAAATTGAATTTAATGAAAACCAATGTTTAAGAGGCTATAGCTCGTTCTTTGCAGGGACTAGGACCAAAGTTGAATGTTACCCACAACTAGCAACCTTCCTACTAACAAAATAAAAAATAAAAATGACCGGAACATAATAAAAACAGGAGAAATATATTAAAAACACCAAAAATTAGGATAAAATGTCCCGTCTATCAATACCCCAGATGACGTATATGTATGGACATCTTTACAAATTTGATATATTCCATTTAGTCGTTAGCAAGGATGATTTAAACATGAGATTTAAAGTCCACTGGACACAAACTAGGTCATTTTGGGACTAGCATAATATGGTGATGCATACTGTATCTATGGACATCATCACAAAGTTAATATATTCGTTAACAAGGGTGATTTTGACTTAAGAGAGAGAAATGGGGTTTAAGGTCCACTCAACACAAACTAGGTCATTTTGGGACTAACATATGGTACAATTTTACTTCAATAATACACTTGTGGGAAAAGAGAATATCCATGAGGTTGGACAAACAACACCACACCATGTCACCGGCATGCTGTCACACCACTTAACTCAATGACAGACCTTAGGATCTAAAGTCTATGTGTTAGACCAGGGACAAGTTTCATGAATGTCCAATGCAATTTAAACAGAACAAATCGTCTTCTATAAATATGATATAATGAAAGGTGAAATATGATACACGATTCAGTGTAAGCATATTTTAACTCTTGGGTAAAAGAAGTGTCTCTGAGGGATGTACATGTTCGCTCATGTAACAGATTTTAAGGACAAGGGGATTGTAGATGATCCAGTGACAGCAAGACGACTATACAACACCTTTTCTACCAATGTTCCTTGTGCCAAATAGGTTATTTTGGTCAAACATATTTTAGGAATCAGACCAGCTTATTCCCATCTGTATTTAGGAGCCGATCATTGTATGGAAACATTTGGACGTTTTCATGGAGAGGCATTACAGATCGGGAGGCTATGATAATTCCATATTGAAATCCCTGAAGGAGAAGAGGTCAAAAACAGTACTACAAAATAAAACAGTACTCTGTGGTCCAAAAACCTTGAAGGAAGGTCAGAGAGCATTTACACTGGAACGTAGGAATCTAAATAAGTGAGCACTTCTGCTCGAACGTAGGTATATGTAGGAGTTTGGCACATGCGGTCAACATTATCCTGGAATGCCATAAATCCTGTTGTGATCTATGCCATGATTCAGAGATTTCAATACCAGACATTAAATGTCCCTACATGAACACTTCTGAATGTTTCTTCTTATGGTTCTTCTTTACATGAGAAGGTGTACAAATTAAAAGATATCAAGTTTATGATAGTCATGTCAGTCAAATTTATACAATGATCTGCTCATGAATACAGATCTTATTAACAGTGGTCTGATCCCTGCAAAATTACACACCACTTATGACTCTTCCCTATGGCTATCAAGCAAGCGTGAAAGTCAGATTTTGTCACAAAAATATTATGATTTTAAACAAAATGATGTATTTGACACGATTCACGTTGAAATTACGAAATATTACAAGTAATGGTGATGATCAGTAGTCATTTGAAGATAATCGTTAGTCATTGCTGAAAAGGTGCTGCTTTGGTTAAATTGTGCTAATATAAAAGCTTGCTATGCCAGTCCTTGCATGTATGCACTTCCGTGCTACTAACTACTGAATACAGATGAGAATAATCGTTGCCTGATCCTGCAAAATTATACACCAATTAAGCCCCTTTCCTAATATGACCGCAAACGTCCGATTTTGTCACAAAAACTTCATGATTTTTAACCAAGATAGTATATTTGGCACAAGGAACGTTCAAGTAACAAAAAATAGTACTAATGTTCATAATCAACGGTCATTTGAACTCTTGAAAATAGTAGTCGGTTATCAGTGAAAAGACGAATTTCGTGGAAAATACCGTTTTTACACATTTTCAGAATATTACAGCACTCTAGTGGGTTGCGTTCCGGTTAGTTTTTTTCTTTTGACATTTACTTTGAGAAATGCCCTTCACAACCACACCAAGCAATTCTATGTCAGACCTGTAAAGAAGCAGCTACATGCGTTTTAGGATAGCATAGTTTTAAACATATGTAAAATTACCACTTTATGATCACTCACAGAAAATTCCACATGATTCATTCATTCCCAAACGACTGCAGGATTTTAAGACGACTACTAGGCCTATCATACCTGACCAATATCAAAAATTTAGAGAAACAACATTTCGGGTAGGAGCGTTTTGAAATTAGGGTAACAAATTGGTCGAAATATGTCAACTTTTACCCCAAAACAACAATTTCCAGTTATACCGGAAGTTGTCCGTTCAAAATTTTTTCACTTCATCATGTGACTTCTGTCACCTAGGGGTCCCCATAGACCAAGTATGGTTGAAATTTGCTGACCCCCCGGGTTATCGTTTTTTTCAATTTCTGCATGGTGCTCTCGTGGACACACTCTTAAATATATCACCATTACACCCTAAGGATAGTGGAAACATACGATGCGATATTTTCCTGTGGGCCAGAAACACAATTCCCATCGGACAATTATTCGAGGATTGGTTACCATACTGCACGCAGCGATCCTTCTACGTCATACTTCTCAGGCGGAGATAGCTGTTGACGGGCACTAGGCAGGCTAAGTTTGGGATGGATTGGTTACATGGGCTTTATTTGCAGTTTGGGGTTCGTTTTTTGACAAATGTATATGACGAGAGCGATTTTATCTTGGAGGAGAGCGATAAAAAGCTCTTCTATTTTGACGTTTGCGCGAGCCGAGAAGAGCGAGAGCGATTGCTCGCTCGCGTCAAACGTGAAGCACTGTTCCTTTCGATAATAGCATGTATCGGACCGTTACTTCATGCATTATGGCCCCTGATTGTACAAAAAATCGCGTTTTTAGCTTTTGGACCCTATAGAGGTCACAAATTTTATACGCCCACATTTTCATGTGGACGTATATTGTCGCCCCTGTCCGTCCGGACGTCCATTGTGGACACTCTACAGGTCACAATTTTTATCCGATTTTAACGGAACTTGAAATATAGCCTAAGATCTCGGTTCCTTTCGATATTGGCATGTATCGGATCGTAACTTCATGGATTACGGCCCCTAATTGTATGAAAAATCGTATTTTTAGCTTGTGGACCCTATAGAGGTCACAATTTTTATCCGATTTAAAAAAATGTATTATTATATCACCGTTACACCCTACTGACGGCTGCGTTCGAATTTCGTGAACTGACAGACAAAATGGCCGCCCCTCAATGTCAAATAGCGTAAAAAGTATGGTATATCAAGGTTGTGGACCCTAATTTTTATCCAATTTTGTTGAAACTTGAAATGTGAGTTTATAACCCAAAGATCTTGGTTCCTTTCAATATTCGCGCATATCAGACCATAACTTCCTGAATTATGGCCCCTGATTGTACGAAAAATCGCTAGTTTAGCTTGTGGGCCTTATAGAGGTCATAATTTTTATCCGATTTAAAAAAACGTATTATTATATCACCGTTACACCCAAAGGACGCCTGCGTTCGAATTTCGTGAAAATCAGCCCAAAACTGACAGACAATATGCTGCCCCTTAATCTCAAACAGCGTAAAAAATATGGTATATCAAGGTTGTGGACCCTATAGAGGTCACAATTTTTACCCGATTTTGTTGAAACTTGAAATGTAAGTTTATAACCCAAAGTTCTCGGTTCTTTCGATATTTGGCCATATCGAATTGTAATTTTCTGAATTATGGCCCTTGATTGTATGAAATCAGTTTCGTTTTAGCTTGTTCTCTATCCATCTCTCGAAAATTTGGGCGTATCCTGCCTGGCAGCCGCTGGTTTAAGAAGAAATAGAAATCAGCTATATCAAACATTGTTTCTGTCAAAATTTTGAGAATAATTTGTCTTTTCCGTTAATGCTTTGTCAAGTATGTCACTAGGTGTCAATATTAAATCAAAGACAGGGTTATGGTCAAGCAGGAAAATCCCACATAATGGAAAGAAACCGTTTATAGAAAGGAAAATCCAAACAATTAAGTTCACTGCACATGGTTGTCGCACAAATTGTATGTCTCTTCTGTTGGTCTCTTCCAAGACATAAAACATTGACTGAAAGAGAGGTTTTTACTCAGAAAACCAGGGAATAAGGTAGTCAAAGCACTGTGTTAATATCATGCATGTTTATGCAATGTGAATGAGTTCAGACAGTCAAAGCCTGTCTTTTCCGTTATAAATAATGATAACGGAAAAGACTTCTTGCATTGAGATAGACAAACAAAAATTATAATCCGTTATCGCTTTTTAAATTCTTTCTAATGGTATTCAAACATTTATTTAGACAACTTGAGTCAAATTAATGACTTTGAATTTTTGTCTTTTCTGTTATGTCTTTACTGTTTACATGGTCTTTTACATGGTATTAACAGAAAAGACATTCTTACAGATTTGATTTTGTTATATTTTTGTTATTTCTAAGAATGCTGCATGGCTATTGCATATACTTCCTCTTGATTTATAAACCTAAAGAATACAGTGAAAATTTCCATCAAAATTTGCCTTTCCATTATTTGTACGTTTTTGTGAAAATAGCCCATGTGACAAAATAGAAGCCCCCATAATGTTGTAGTCCTGTAGGCAATACGACTTTCATTGTAAATTGTTGGTATGTAATCATTACACAAAATTGTTGACTACCTTATTATAGAACAATTACAATTGGTACACTACCAATCTGGATTTTCACACAAAATAGTTGCCGTTGTCATAGCTAAATGAAGAATGGGCTACGATGAATAGGCCATTGCCCCCTCCGCACCCTAATAATACATGTAGGGGAAGGTGGGGTAATATGGGACATAATATTTCCACCCGCATATATGTACAACCTTTCCCACAACAGTGGATATGGACAGAGAGGTTCAGTTCCCAGTTGTAGCTCCTTTGTCAGATCCACGCTTTATAGGATTGTCTGATAATGTGTTCTGCCTTTCTCCTGTGCCCAAGCCAGATCTTTCACCGATAACAACATTTGTTTTTTCGTTACCTCACACCTTGTACCATTCTAGTAATTTGCCCACAATACAGACTGTTACCAGGTTCACAGAGTTTACTTCAGCTGATAAAGAAACATATCCAATTGTGGACCAGCTTCAGAGGAGTCAACCATATATCCACCCCTATATCCAATCGCTTCCAGACAAAATATTATCGTCAAAGGTTTGGATTCTGTTCTTTCATTCATTGCTGATACTAAAGTCATCAGTGGTGTAAGGTTTAGTTATTTAGTCACAGCGTCCCCCATGTCTTACACCACTAGTCATAAGCCTACAGGTTATGGAAAACAAGAGAACTTGCTTACAGAGAGGATATCTACCATAACCGTCCATCCTGGTAAGAGAAAAAAAGTCAACATATCATTTCCTGTTGATCTGGCTCTTTGTGAGGTTTCTGGGTTTGTCGGTACAGAATGTCCTGCACCAGTCCACCACTTCCTCTTCTAGATTTGAGTTGAATCCCCTGGATGTTGGACTTCGTCCTGCTTTGATCCACCAGGTCTGGGAGAAGTGTAGCGTTTGATGACTTCGTGTAAATAGTTTTTATACGCCCACAGATCTTGGTTCCTTTCGATATTCACACATATCGGATTGTAACTTCCTGAATTATGGCCCCTGATTGTAAGAAAAATTGTTTTTTTAGCTTGAGGTCCCTCTAGAGGTGGGGGTGGGGTGTGGATCGCCGAATGGTTAGCACGTGCGCGCTGTATCGTAAAGCCTGTCATTGAGTCAACTGGCATGGTTTCGAATCCCCGGTTGTGCGTGACAAGGAGTAGAGTCGCCTGTCCAACCTTCTGTGTTTTTTCCAGGTCCTCCGGTTTCCTCCCACTGCTAAAGACCCCTACGCGCAAGCGAATTATTGAAATAAAATTAAAGCATACGTTAGTCCCGAAATGACCTATTTTGTGTCAAGTGGATGTTAAACCTCATTTCTCTCTCTCTCTCTCCTCTCTAGAGGTCACAATTATTATCCAATTTAAAAAATGATTGAATATATCACCTTCACACCCTAAGGATGGTTGATTTCGAATTTCGTGAAAATTGGACTCAAACTGACAGACAAATGGCTGCCCCTCGTACTCAAATAGCGTAAAAATATGGTATATCAAGGTTAGGGGCCCTCTAAGAGGTGACATTTTTCTTCTGATTTTGATGAAACTTGAAATGTAAGTTTATAACCCAAAGATCTTGGTTCCTTTCGATATTTGCGCATATCGGATCGTGGTTCCTTTCGATGTTTGCGCATATCGGATCGTAACTTCCTGAATTATGACCCCTAATTGTACAAAAAAATCGCTTTTTGTTTAGCTTCTTCTCTATCCATCTCTTGCAAAATGTGGGCGTATCCTGCCTGGCAGCCGCTGGTTATAACTTTTGTGCCAGGGTGTTGGTATCCCTTTACTCAGCCCTTATTTTAACCAAGTTTACTACTATGAGCTATTATGAGGTGGGGAGAGAGTGACAAATGACTGGATTTAGATATGTATATATTTTATCATTTTTCTATTCCTACAATGGCCAATTTTAATCAAGACTTTTAAAATGTCTGTGGTTTCTTTGATTTCATCATTTTGTCCGCCGCCTTTCGAAGAAAGCAGGGGACTATTAAAATGGGTTCGTCTGTCCATCTGTCCGGCCGTCCGTGTCACACTATTTGGGACACAATAACTCTTTCTAATTGAGCTAGAATGTTCAAACTTGGTGTAGGTGTTTATTAGGTCAATGCCGTGAGTTCGAAGATAAGCATTTTCTGCTAAGGGTAAGCAGATATAAGCAATTTCATTGGTTGATGCTTTGGGATAACTTTAGTTCTAATTAAGTGAGAGTGATGACGGCCAAAATAATTGGTCATATTTGACCGTTATGACATAGGGCTGTTATGACCACATCCCGTGACGACTTGTGTTATTGCTATTGCTATTCCACACTGTTCGATCTATTTTTAGCTGTGTGGTTCTAGATCTAACTCGATAAAAAAATACAGTCGCGAGAACTCGGAAAGAAACAAAACAATAAATTCCTACTTTCGATTATGCCGGCAATTTCAGTGTCAACATCGGCAAATTGCCGTTGTGATATTCTTAAATAAATTACCACGGCTAAAGATTTAAATTAGTAAAAAGAAGAATCCTGTTCAATTTCCGTTTATTACGTCTAGTGTTATGGCACTAGTTGTTTCACTTTGTTGAACCTTGTGACCGCTCTAATGCCAAAAGTAATCATCCGATCTTTGTGAAATATATATGTATTGTTTAAATTAATGAAACAAAGAAGCCTATTGAATTTCTGTAATTTACTTCCAGAGTTAAGGCCTTTGTTCCAGTTTGTAGAACCTTGTGAACCCCCAAACAACAAAAATTATAATCTGATCTGTATGAAATTGTCTTGTATATGCCTCCAATTACCTACAAAAAAAATAAGCATTAAATATTTAGCCCAACATGTTTTCTACACAATTTCAAAAAGGAGGTATATCTTTGTGACTTTTATAAGCATGTAAAATCAAGTTAAATATTCATACTTGAGTCTGAAAATCAGTGTCTTTGCCCCTAAAAAGGATAATGTTCATGGATATGTTCTGAGGATACATAGTAACCTGCTGCAGACTTTCCTTAAGATAGATAACTATGATTCAGCAAGTTATCCATCTTCCCATTCCAGAAATACTTATTCCAGCAATTTTGACTTATAGGTTACTGGGTTAAGGTCATTTGAATAATGACGACCACAGCTATTTTGGCTGAAGTATCCAAAATTGGGTGGACCGTATCTCAGGAACTGTTAGTCAGATCAGGCTAAAATTTGGAATATCAGCCTTTACAGCCTTAATAAGCATATGAACCAAATTTCAGCAAAATCAGAGGGGGTACGGTTAAACTCATTGGGTGGTAATTGACATGGAATGACCCAAAACACAGATTTGAAAAATATCGAGATAGCATGGAATAAAAATGGTTTCAACATATACTCTTCAAAAAAAGTAGGGGATATTGAAATGCAAATACCTATGCAGGTTGTGATATGATAAATAGTCATGGACACTTGACATGATGAAAACTGCCGCTTGCTGCTTTATCCTATCCATGTTTGCTTTCCTATCGGTTCTTGCATAAGATTTACTGTTTAGCGTACCTTTGCTTTAGTATGTTACATACATGTGATTGGTCACAAGTAAAATGTCAGGAGATTTTTGTAAAAAATGTCAGGAGAATTAAGCTCAAAAGAGGGAGACTTTATCACACGTTAAAATTACCCACCCACCATGAATAAAAGACAAATTAATTTACATATTTTGTATATTTTAATATCATTTGATTGTTATAATTACACAAACTTAACAAAACACATGAAAACACACAATAATGCACTTGTCATACTCATGTCTCTATATTCATTTTCAAATATTTACTGAAAGCACACTTCTTACATAAACAAACACACTACAGTAGAACTTGTATTAAGCAAGCACCCAAGGGGAATTTTAAAATGCTTGCTTAATGGAGGTGCTCTTTGACTAGAGGTATCTAATATTGCCCCAACCCCTACCACAAAAAATAAAGATAAAGATTGCATATATCTTTTTATTCATGTAGTATAACAATAACAATACATCTAGTTTTGAATTCAAAGTAGTCGCGTATACATGTTTGTTTAGTAATACTGGATCTCTGGCCCCACAATATTTCTTTTACTTTCATCATACTGAATCATAGCGTTTAAAAATGCTGTGAATTTGAGTATTTCCCACCCCAACTATTTTAGCGATTACGCGACCACTTAATAAAATCGCGGTGCTTTTTGTGCTGACATAAATTAATTACGCTTGGGTGCATTGGGAGCGAACATCAATACTTGCATCGATAAATTTGACCGTCGCTGAATCTTGCGCCGAACGAAAATTCTTTACTCAAATCTCGAACATAACTTCTGTAAACTTGTCATTTTGTAGCAACCTTCGATACTACTGTCTACCATTGTAATGCATTCGATAATATTTATCGTGAAGAAAATCGATGAATTAATTTTATTTTATCAAAAAAAGCACATGAACAAAAAACATCGCTGATTTTATCACTGATTTACAGGGGATGCAACTCTGTATGTAATATTATAGGGGGCGCTAAAATGTCTGTTTAATAAAAATAAGTGGCAATGGAAAAAAGATACTAGATGATCGTGACAAAACTCGGTATTTTCATTTTATTCAATCAGTATCAAATAATGTGTCGTTACGCGTGAAAACAATGATCAGGTTAGTCGTTTAATAAAACAAAAGATTAATAAACAGATAATCCCGGGATGATTGTTATTTTACATTTCTTTTTACCTGATCAGGGGGGGTCCAGTTAATTAACTACTACTCACGGGATTAGCGGGAGTGTTAAAAAGAAAGAACGACAAGGTGCTATAATTCAACAATGACCATTGAATGGGCGATGTTTTGTTGAATTTATTAGTAAAATAGTGACCGCTGACCGCGGTATAGTAGTCACCATTGAAACAGTAGAATTTTTACCGGGGGGGTGGGGGGGGAATTAATCGTGATGCCCGTTGCATGCGTTGAACAGGTGCGTTTTTAGTAGAGGTTAAATTACTTAAAAATCGCTCGGGGGGGGATTTTTGGGTGCTCGTTGAAGCAAGTGTTCGATGATTAGGAGTGCACGCCGGAGGAAGTTCTACTGTACTTGTCCTTCATCAATCTGTCTTTATAACTTTGGCAACATCTTGACACTTGTTTTAATAATAACTTTTCTGGGACAAAAGAAAAACACTCTTGTGTCCATGTTGAGTTTCTTTGTAAATCGTCGGCAATCGAATTCGAGTTCGAGTTTGATTGTGTAATCCCATGGCTTGATCAGATACTTACAACACGACTGTCTAAACATGATCATAAATTTTCTTTGTAAATCATCGGTAATCGCATCTTATATCATTAATCCCAATTTCCTCCTCATTATAATCCAATAACAAACAACTGTTGTGCTAATCTTGTCAATTAAACAGTTAGACGACGAGATTAATTGTTTCTTCGTTGGTCTCAACCGCCATCTTTAATTCTTTAAATGCCCTCTGACCCACGCTATTCAAGACCTCTCATTCTTATAAATAATTTGAAATGAGCAATAAAAACTTAATTCAAATCAACTGATTGCTAAACTTTATTAATTTCGTATAAAAACAATAATTATCGTGTTATTTAAATTGTATTGTTCCAAATACGAAAAACAATAATTATCGTGTTATTTAAATTGTATTGTTCCAAATACGAAAACATCGGAAATGTATTCAGGTCGTGTTACTAATTATAGTAACAACATTTAACACGAGATTGTCGGTTGTCGTTAGCAAAAAAAAGTCTGTCTCGTTTTATTTCGATGCTATTTGATTACAATTTTGACTCCCAAAAAATAAAATTACAAGAATTGAAAAAGTGGGAGTATTTGTCTCCCGATCAGGAGATCAGGGGTGAAATCAGGAGACTCCCGCGAATTGCGGGAGGTATCACATATATGGTGTTACGTTTAATTTGATCGGTAGACGTGTACGTCAACTGACAACACTGCAAGAATTGGCTGTGGCACTGAAAGAGGAGTGGGTCAGATTGCCCCAATTCGTGATTGGACGGTTGATTAGGAGCATGCCACAATGAATTGCTGAATGTCTGAGGATTGATGGAGCAATTACTCATTATTCAGACAAAAATCAAAAACATCCATTTTCACTTTTGACAGTGTATCTCTTTGCGAGTGAAATGGTGCCGTCAGAACTGTTTATGTGTAGGCAATTGGCCTGTTATTAACATACGCTGGTTACCTCTAATAAAAATAGCAGTGCATTTCTGCAGTTTTGTATTGTTTCTGAATATCCCCTACTTTTTTTTGAAGAGTATATATTGGAGAAATTCGTACAAAATATAATTCCACCAAGTTTCAGAGGCAATTTTCAAAAATTTGTGTCTTGAGACCATATTCGAGGCCAATTTTCTGGGAATCTAGTGAAGACTAATATGTATTCATATGTTTCTTGCGTAGTACTACCGGCACGCTCTAGATTTGGGTCTATATCTATTACTTTGTAGCTAGGTCCTTGAGCACTACAAAATCCACAAAATACACCATATTGCTTTTGGGATTTCATGGCTAAGTAGCATGCGAACCATACCACTCACCTGTAATCGTATTGCAGATTCATAATCGACACAAAAAAGTTCTTTAAGACTGCCAAATTTGAGCCCTATATCTTCACTAGAAAGATACCCGAAACTCTCAAGTAAATTATTGACAAATATTTTGTTTCAAAAACTTATTGGTAATGCTCGAACAGCATGCGAAACAGCTTTTCCGGTCATCATGTGAGTAACTGCATTAGGGGCATAAATTAACTCCCAAGAGTTCCTTCAGACCAGTCCCGGACATAAGTCGACCTATACTCCCTAAAAAGCTCATTTTAGTATGGAAACCACCTGGTCTAAGAATCACATTTTTGCATTCCTCACCAGAAGTTGTCATCAAAGCTTTCCAGTATAAAGGTTGGTTGAATGTGATGACGGGTGTTCTGTTGTCATTATGGGCTACTTTTGATACAAACTCTAATGTTAATCAAACACATGACATGTCACTTGGGTTTAAATCTATGATTGGAAGGAATGTTATATTTGACAGTCCGGGGTTATTTCCAGTGTACACCATCAGCATTAAGCCTGACCATCCTGGTATTGGTGACTTTAACGGCCGCAAAGCCTTTATCAGAAATCAATTTTCCATGTCTTGTTAGAATTTCTAAGTTCTTTAGATTTTTTAAATCTTAGTGATGTAAATGAATTACCACAATCATAATTGTAATGAAACACATTAATATGACCAGTCGATATTATATCATCTGTTGTTACCTCAATTCTGGGGATTTCTTTTGGTGAATTTCGTTTTCCCGGGGTTGTACATATGCAATAATTCCCATGCCATGGAATGTATTATTGCCATCAATTGTCTCAATATTATGATCAACATTGTCCGCCACAAATGGTAGGAAATGATTTTAATCAAGTGAATGGATTGGTTCTTATTTGGCAACAACTGCTGATGATTTAAACTTCTGCACTTCAGAATATGAGGAACAAAAACCCATGCTACTAATAGTGTTAGTCAGAAATCGTGATTCAAACATATGATGTAATTGAATGGCAAGACCAAACTGTAATGGCTCAATTGCTAATTGTGGTCGAGCTGCTTGAACAACGACCTGACCTGAGTTCTTTTTGGAAATTATATTGCGTAAAAGGGAGACAAAACTCTGTGGTATGTAAACTCCTGCAGACAGGATAGCTTCTGTACTTGGGTAGCACTGTTTGTTGATAGGCATTGAGAGAATATCATTCTTGATAAAAGCTGCTGCTACTTTCAATATAGACATTTTGTTCTCTTTATCCGAATTCTGGGTGGTGGATTCTTTATATAAGTTATGGAGTGTTGTGGAAGCATTTTGGCGAAATGTAACAACATTTGATTTTCCATGTACTTCAGTTACCACAATCGAAGGTCCATAATGTTCCTTAAGTTTATTTTTCATGTGGTATGGGATATAGGCGTCATCTCCACGAAGAGACTGCATTCTTTCAACTAACTGAGAGATTGTAACATGTTCATCATCATTTTATTCAAGATATTTCGTCACTTTAAGAAAATAAAGATACGTGTTGGATGGCCCTCCTCGATGTATCTCATCGTTATTCATCTTAGATGGCCAGAACATCTGTCGAATACCTTTGTGCAAAAGTTATTACTACACGCCTTGTGATTATACAGCATCTTCGGCATGAAGGTCTCTTGCAAATTCTATTCTTCCTTTTATTTGAACTGCCCATTCGTCATTTCTTTCCTTATTGTATCTGTTCAACAGTTTTCTGGAATTCCGTTGTTCGAACAGCGTGTACATTAAATATTTTCCTTTTAGTTGTTTTTTCAAAGACAGAAGCTCCACAAAAAAGACAATCCTGTTTAAAGCCGAATTGCTTTTCAGAACGAACTAACGAGAGTTCTTTAGCTGGTTCGGAAGAAATTTTTCTTTTTAGACCTATCAAGGCGATATGATTATTGTATGTACAGCGACATTGCTGATGGAAAATCTGACCTGATTTGGTTAGAATGTCCTCACCGACTACTCAGACAATTTAGCTGCTGTGGGCATATGTTTCGTTGCCTGGCAACCCATCTTTTGATATTGTATTCTATATGTTATTATATATCAACTTATTTTAATATCAAATGCATATTGGCTTAGTCAAAATTGATCCCATCAAACCGTCTTTGTGTTACTTGTTCCCAGCGCTCACGCTGTCGATCGCCATTGCCGACAAAATTTAATTTTGGTGATAAAATATTCAATCTAGCAGTTTTTGGCGATAACGTTTTCCTGTATGGCGATTCTTTTTTAACCGTGACGATAAATCTTTCTTGCCACAAAGCTTTGATTTCCACGCTGTGCATATCATATGTACATGTTACAGTCTATTATGCGCTTGGCTGAGTCAGTTATCAATCAATTAGGTGTCAATAATAGAGATATCTTTTGTCTCTTCATTAATCTCGGATTAGTGTTGAATAGTATTTACAGTAAAGAGTAGTAATAAACTAATTATTAGGCAAAAGATTTAATTATTTGTCTTCAAATACGAATCGGTGATTATTTTGATGGTTTCAATATATTCAAAATAGTGGACACTGTGAATAATACTTGTGCGATTTGTTTGGGATTATTGAATTATGACGTCTGTTTTATCTTTTTCTTACTCCTGTTGCCCGTATCGTTAATAAATGAAGCCAGGTTTGTTGTTACAGTTTATAATTGCATATATATTCTTTGGGTTGTCGAAAGTCAGTTATCATCAAATCACATGCCGTGGCTTGTAAGCGAAAAATTGAACAACCTTCGTCAACGTCCGATAGAAGAATGTCAGATTATTTTAGTATATCACCACCAAAATGCTCCAAGTCTACAGATTATACTGACATGATCAGCTCTCGTCCATCTAATATTATTACATCCTTGAATGTTGAAGCGATATCAACTTCTACAATAGGTCTGCATTAGGCTACCTCAAAAGTTTGCGACAGAGAAAAATTTTGAGAAAGAAAAATCTTAAAGGGGCATTATGGGAGATTAGATAAAGAACTGGCAGTTCTCACTATAATAGTTAAAAATCGATAACGTGAATAGAATATGCTGGAAATTTCAGTCAAATTGCATAACTCTGAACAGCGATATTAGCTTTTGAATTTTAGGCCTAGCCTCGATCATCATTACTGAAGTCGGTACAATAAAAAATCATAGTCTCGATTATCCATTTTTGTTTAAGCGCATACTGAAAGGTAGATTTTTTTAAGGATGAATGGAAATTTTCAGATATTCATTAAAAACAAATACACTGTGTAATTTAATGTTACTAAGTAATGGTAAGTAATTAACCAAGATGTTGAAAAAGCTTTCAAAAAATGGGCTTCTGCAAAGTTGAGTAGAATATTGTAAATTGTAATATCATATGTATATTGTATGTACTTATGTAAAAAGAAAATACTGAAAAAATCTAATAGATATTTGTTCTTTATTTTGGCAGACAAAATACATGTATATGGCTAATAAATTAAAATGAAAATTTGGCGGAAAAAAAATGAAACCCAGAGTGAGCACTGCTTGTTTCTATTTATTGGAAGTTTCTCACATTGAAATGTGGTCCTATATTGTCATCAGTCCATATGGCTCTAGAGGCGAAATGTTCTTATTCGATTGACTTTAATTTTATGGTCATGAGACGAAGAGGCCTGTTGATTTTCAGCAAATTCTGATAATTGCTGCTAGAGTTATTGCCCTTGATCACTTTGTTCAATCTTGTGGATGCTCTTGAGGCTAAAGCTAATATCAAATTGACTTTAAATTTATACGCAGTGTTTGAGGTCATGAGACGAAGAATCCTATTGATTTTCAACAATTTCTGATAATTACTGCTATAGTCATGGCCCTTGATCACTTTGAAAAATCTTATAGACGCTCTAGAGGCTAAAGTTATTATCTGATTGACTTGAAATTGATACACATTGTTTATGGTCATGCGACAAAGAAGCTTCTTTGAAATGTAAAAGTAAAATTTGAATTAGATGACATTATATTAATATCGAAGTACGTCACTGTGTCACGTCATCATGTAATATCGAGTCATGTCACATTATGTCACATCAAAAAAACGTGATTTTGAACTCTGTCGGTTTGGCCAGGGGACCGGTATATGCAATTGCTTGTGGACGCTCTGAGACAAAAGTTATTATCCAATTGACTTTGATCACTTTCAAAAATCTTGTTGACAGTTATTAATCCGATTGACTGCAAATTCATACACATTGGTTACGTACGGTTATGAGACATTGAATTGTATTGATTTATGGCCCTTGATCACTTGTGGACACTCTAGAGGATAAAGTTAATATCCTTTGTCAGATTTAAATACACATTGATTAAGGTCATGAAACAAAGAAACCGATTTTTTTTTAACAATTTCCATTAATTACTGCCAGAGTTGTGGCCTTTGACCTTTTTAAAAAATCATATGGACACTCTAGTGATAAAAATGATCATCCGACTGACTTTAAATTTGTAAACAGTGTTTAAGGTCATGAGACAACGAAGCAGGTTGATTTCCAATGGTTTCTGATAAATGTTGCCAGAATTATGGCTCTTATAAATAGAACAGATGAATTTATATTACATGTTTTGTATATGTAACCAGAAAAAACACCAATAGTATCTGATAAGTTTATTAGGGAACTACAGAGACAACAATCTCTGAAAAATACAAATATATCATTTGAATAAAAATGTTTTAAAAACATATACAGATTATACTTGATACAATCTATGCACAACTCATAATTATCAAATATAAACTTCTTACCCTAAGTAAGGGAACACAGAAGCCAACCAACTATGTGGACAACCATTCAATGGAACCCTAAAAAGAAATGTTCATTCGATCAACACCTTATGAAGTACATAACCTGAACACACTTGATCTATCAGTGGTAAGAATATGACAATACATTACGTGTCACTACCTCTTTAATTTACCGTGTTTCACCAGAGTTCAAACATACAGATTCAGATAAGTCTATGCTAGTATATATTTATTTATATATATATATATATATATATATATATATATATATATATATATGTAAAAGTTAAATGTTCATGGTTTATGTCTTCAATATTCTTTAAAAATAACGTCCCTTGCCATTTTTTAAACGCTATACCATTAGCAACACAATGTAAGTTACCCTGATGATCACTATGTTGTGAAACCGGTTGGTAATGAATTTATATGAAGACCAATCTTCAGTTTGTTATTTTTAAAGAATATATATATATATGTATATATATATGTATATATATATATATATATATATATAAATTTGGAAACGAGTTATTGATTGACATGCATATTCTACGATATAAAATGCATCATTATACTTAATTAAATAATAAAACACTGACTATAATAACGGGTAAATAAGATCGTAAATATGGCGTACCACCCTCAAGCTCTTCAGACACACTGAATATTAATTAGTTGAGCTTCCCTACTGACAAATGCTCATTGGATAAACTGGTTTAAATGGACATAATTATAATATAACATACATGTAAACCTGACTAAATCGTAATACAACTTTCCTAAATAATTGACTATCCAAAATATGTTACACGTACATAATTAAATTCGAGGGAATTGAAAAAATAATATGGAAGCAGATTGCTATCTTGGTCTATGGAAACATGAATTGGAAACAATGCATCTATTGACAGGTTACACATGGCGCTGCGAGCAGGTCATAGATGTCCTCATCAATGGTCGATATAAGATCCCAACCACTAGCTTAATACACAACTTATGTCAACTTCTAAAATCATGTTTTTATACTTTCGCACAACTTAATCTAAAAATATAACAATTTACAAAAGCATACATTTAACTTCTACAATCATATTTTTCTTCTTTTTTTTTTGTTTATTTTCCATACAAATTTAATCGAAAAATATCACATTTTTACAAAATTACACAGTCGTTTCTTTATGAACATGAACGCTATGCTGTATAACAGATTGGGGCAGTTTATGGGGGTCAGGGTGTTTGCCCGCTGTAGCTCTTGAAGAGCGCCTTACTGTGGTTATCTCAGAAGAGTGGTCTAACTCAGCGAAGTTAGAATTATCGGTATCTGAAGGTATATCACTTACTATTTCACTATGCACATCCTTATCACTACTCACATCTAGCAAAGGCATTTCCTAACTATCTTCATCCGACGACGAGGAATCGTTTTGAATGAGCTGACCGGTATCATGCAACTCCGTACGAGTATCATTTTGGATTTTCCCACTATTATCAGCTAGTTTTACAGAAAAAACATTATCACTAAATCTATCAACGATCACATATGGCGTTTGTTGGGTCCCATT
Organism: Patella vulgata; assembly: GCF_932274485.2. Taxonomy (NCBI): domain Eukaryota; kingdom Metazoa; phylum Mollusca; class Gastropoda; family Patellidae; genus Patella; species Patella vulgata. The sequence continues at coordinate 35,486,778 of NC_065882.2, forward strand.
CATCCTGAATTTTATTGCACCCACAGGGATAACTTTTTAATAACACTATGGTTCCGTTATCTATTGGTGCTTCTCTTGTATTCCGATTGTTTATTTCTTGTCACTTATCGGCTTTCTGTTTTAAAATAACTTTGGAGCGTTCGATTGCCTCGCCTAGTTTCTTTTGATGATCAGCTACCCACTCAGTAACGCAACCACTGACAGATAAATATTCATCCTCTCTCAGTTTAAACATAGCATCTATTGGTAAGGTGGGTTCCCTTCCAAATAGTAAATAGTAGGGAGAGTAACCTGTTCACGCATGGGGAGTGATATTATACATATAAACAAGTTCTTGTAAGTACTTGCAACTGTTCGGGGGATGCAAATCCTCTCAATGCAGCTGCAGACGCTATGGACTCCCCTACACTGCTGTATGTGGCCCTTGCCAAACTGAAAACTGGGACAATTCAAACAACACTCATAAGGTCGATACTGAGGAGGAGGATGACACTCAAAACTGAATGCTCTGAAACTTATCCTATGGACAGGGGTGTTTGTGCATTAAATGATAGTGGACAGCTGAAGGTCATGAAATCATTTTCGTAATGATTGAACAGCTCAGTGACATCCAAGGTTGTCTTACTGTTTTCCTTGTCCCAAAAAACCTGGGGATAGACTTCAAGATCATCAAATTTGAGTCAATAGTCATTTGGAGGTGTTGGCGACCATTTTTGACATAATAGGCCAACATCATTTTTAATGATCTTAATGTGTTCTTTGTCCCCCAAAACCTAGGAATAGACCCCAAGATACTTACATAATTATGAATTATGATCATTAAGACGTTTCTGTGGCCATCTTGAAAAAAACAATTTTCCGGGGGACCTACTTTGGTAAACTTTTAGTATGTTATACAGTACACTAAACCATGGGTTCCATGTCAGCCGTATATGCCGGTCGGGACCAAGGGCTCTGGAAAATGACCAAAACCGGATCAAGCCTGTAGGTCATTTTGCACGCCGGAAAAATAGCATATTTTGTGCTAAATCATAAAATCCCGGGATACGAAGAATCTCCGTGCGTGTCGTGATGTAAACTGTCAGGTATAATAAAATTAACAGTGTTCAATAGTCCACGAATGGACACCACTGCCAATTAATTATCCTTGTGTATATTGCTCTAATCACAATCAACTGAGGATCAACATAAAACAGATTAAAAGCTTAACGTTTAATCATTTTAATTAACTGAATTGTGTTTTTTAATTAGTACTGTGTGACCATTCTTAAAATCGAGTTGTTGTTACAGCATATTTGCTGACTTATTTACTGTATCAATATCAAACAAATTAAAAACTTTACTTTGATGTCTTCAATTGATAATTAGAGTTAATCATGCGAATGATATATAGCAGAAATGTTAGCATGCTTTACATCATTTCAAAATGTTGAAATTCCAAACCTCTCAGAATAACAAAATATAGTGAGATGATAACATTGTCGTCAATGAATCCGACCTCCCTTCTTCAACATCGGCCCACGAGGAAGACAGTTCCTTTCTGAAAAACAAAGTCTGTCTTAAAATCTCGTCAAAAACATTCCCGTGGTTAAGATGTAATATTCCTACACAAAGATGTATTGTCGGGTGTGTTTTTAATCCTTTTGTTTTCTTTTATGTAACAACTGATTGACGTTACTTTACTTGACACAATCAACTTTTTACGCTCGCTGGGAAAATTTTGAAGTGGAAGCCCTGCACTAAACCCTTCCAGAATCTGTTGAGAAACCTTTTGTAGCAATTTTTTGAGGGTTAAACTGTATTTTGACCTGACTACCACCACCAATTACAACATAGAAATACAGGGATAGAAATGTAATTTTTTCTCAGGGTGCCTTAAGGCACCCAATTTCAAATTTATGTGTGCCCTGACCAAATGAAGTGTGCCATCAGAGCATGAAGTGAGTGTTGTTTTTTAATTGAACACATTACAAATTTTGTACAGTTATTGTGGAAAATGTATTTTAATTATACACTCGCTATTTATCATCAACATTTGATTAACAAGTTCGTTCTTTATTTAGTTAAGCTGAATCTGTTCTGGAACCATATGCAGAGGTCCATCTCCTTGCACTCTTACCCCCTGTCATCCACCTTGTTATTGCCCCTTTGGGGTCATACTGAGAAAGTGGGGTTTTACACTGGGCAACTGTCATGAGCTGTGACAGTGTACATGACTTGAGTCTGGATCTCCAATCTGTCTTCACCCTGCTCATCATGGAGAAAAGGCAGCAGCTTCAGTAGTAGAGCCTGGCCCTCTTTTCTTTGACTTTTCGAGATGTACAGTCCTGTATGTATCATCAACCACTTCTTGGTCAACATCAGTCTCAGTCAGCTTTGCACAAGCAGTATGCATCCTGACTGGGATGAGATCAATAGAAGTGTCATTGTTCTGGAACACATCAGACAGCATTGCGCACACACCAAAATAGAACAGCATGAAGTGCATGAATAGAACCATTTCTTGAGATTTCAAACAATCCAGGATGTAGTTTGCTTTTGCGCTGGTGTCACCTTTATTAGCGAGGCTCACTTGTGAACAATGGGTGTATATGGCTACATAGTCAGTGTTCAGTGCTTTCAAGGCCCTGTGGCTATGTCCAGCCCACCTTGTCCCATATATGTTTACTGGCCTCAACACCTTAATGTTGAGGGCATTCCCTGTCTCCTGTAAACCGGTCCAGTTCAATGGAGAATAACGATAAAACTTGTAGACATTCTCCATTAGCTTTTCAAGAGAATTTACCAAGGACAAACTTTTTGCAGCATTTTTCATGGCCAACTCTAACCTGTGAGCTATACATGGAATTGTTATCACATATGGCACATCATTTTTTAGTTTTGCTGCCACCCTCCTTTTCTGCCCATCATGACTGGTGCTCCATCTGATGTGAAAGACAAAACATTTTCTTTCCAGTAAGGAAAGTTGCCTATCTCTGCCAAAGCTTTATCAATTGCTTGATATATCCCTGATGCATCTGCTTTTTCTAATCCCACAACACACAAATACTTAGTAACTGGTTTACATTCCATCTGTTCAATGTATCTCAAATATATGATTTCTTCTTCTATCACTGAGCTGTCAGTACTACTGTCACACAATATTGTAAAGCAACCCCTTTTACCTCTTGCATCATAGTGTCTGTTATGTCCTGTGCAATAAATTCCACAAATGTTTTTGCCTGCTTGTCACTGGCATAATTTGCCATGAGGTCTACATCAAAATTCACAGTTTGAAGTCTCAAGAGTTCAACAAATTCTGTAAAGGGCATTTCATGTTGAGCAAGATAAAAAGCTGTAATAAAAAGTTTGCTTAATTTTGCTGTCTCTTTTTCATTGAGATTAATTATTCCCTTTTCAATCTCTGACTGGTCTGGTTTAATTTCTGACGCATATTGGGCGCTAAGAGCAAGTATATGTTCATCATTTACCACATGGTTTTCCAATTTACTAGTTCTAAATCCACATGAACCTGTCAAAAAATGATTGGGCTTTCCATCTCGTCCCACCGGACGACCAAACTGCATACAAACTTTACAAAACAAAAGATTTTTTTCCTGGTCACAGACAAGCCATTTTTTGTATTTTGGCAGGGGCCAGTTTTGAGGAATACCACGGCTGGCATGTTTCTTGCCATCTAAATCTTCACTAACTTTTAATTGTTTTAAAACGTCCTCACTCGGAGTCTCACTCGTATCGTCACATTTATGTTTACCGGCAATCTGATTTTCATTAGGCCTACTTGTGTCAGGTGAGTTGCACTCAGCTGAAGTGGTGTTAAAACTCGCAAAGTTGGCATTATTAATTGTCTGAGGTTTAAAAAAACTTAAAATTGTTGTGACTGTTGGCTTCTCAGACATATTGTTATTGTCGTCTGCTACAGTAACTTGCTCACTCGCTGTCAATAGGACATTTATTCCCAGAATGCAATTCCAGATATCCTGTCATGCGCATTAGAAACAATCGACAGATTTTAGGTTCCCGAACGCTAATTGAAATTTTAGACGTTATGTGATTTTTCAGGCTTGCCCACAAGGCACAGCTGTTCAATTTCATCCGTTCCATATCAAATTTACCTGTGCGCTCGGCACGCAAATAAAGGGAATTTCGATCCCTGAAATAAATGAACCGGAAATACGTGTTTCTATTATTTCTACTAATTTTGAGTTTAAACTTCCAGAGTTAAATGCAGACGGGGACTTGCCGGTCGGATTGACGCTGACCAGTGGGAGAACATGAAGAAGCTATTTACTACTCATCGGGATGTATTTTTCTGTGGAGATAAGGATATTGCCTCGGTTTGAAAGTAGATCAGTCAAAAGTGGGAACAGTTTGCATTTAAGAACCAAGTTTTGTATAAAGTAGTTAATGATTCAATGCCATCAATAGAGAGTCTTTCAAATTCCCATCCTTTTCAGATCCTTGCTATTGATTTTACACTTTTAGAAAAATCGTCATCAGGAAAAGAAAATGTTTTGGTGATGACCGATTTGTTCACTAAATTTACACAAGCTGTTCCAACCAAAGACAAGAGATGTGATGTAAAATCTGAAATATATGGGGGTTGAATATTTTTTGATCAGGAATTTCTTTTTTACATGACTATGACTTCGATTCACATTAAACTGCATACCGATATCTCTTTTTGGTGACTGAGAGTTAAATTTCTTTACGTTTGGCTAATTGTTCAAGAAGGGTTATTTATCGTATACGAGTTTCTGAAAGAAGGGAAGCAAAAGATGAGAATCAAACATACCCTAATGTGAACATATTGGGAAGACATGTAAATCGGCAAAGAGCAGTTTTGTGTGAAAATATGACAACAACAATATAATAATATAATGGCTCTGACAATTTGTTTCGTTTCAGAAACCAACCGAAATTTTCTATGAGAAACAAAATAAAGTGTATACATTTAATAAAATATCAAGCTTTATTTAAATGAGGTGCTAAAAAAGGGAAAAAGACATTTATGCCATTATAAGACCAACATTGAACAGACCACAGTTTTCATCCACGTGCGCGCTGTACGTATCATTAAGTCTGTCATTGAGTCAACTGGCGTGGTTTCGAATCCCTGGTTGTACGTGACAAGGAGTAGGGTCGCCTGTCCAACCTCGTGGGCTTTCTCCGGGTCCTCCTGTTTCCTCCCACTGCTAAAGACCCCTACGCGCAAGCGATTTATGGAAATAGTTTGTGTCGAGTGGACGTCAAACCCCATTTCTCTCTCTCTCTCTCTCGTTGAACCTAATCATCCCCGAATAAACTGTCGCCTCTTACATAATTACATGTCTAAATTACATAATAAATATTGGATCCACTCGACCCGTAGTTTATTAGTACCGGGAGAAAAATAAAAAAGCTATTTCATACAATCGTAAACATGTGTTTAAATTTAGCTGTTCTTATAAAGCCCCTATTAAGTCAAAGCTTGGTACAGTGGACTCTGTCACATACGACCTCTGAATACTCTGGCAGACTGAAATCCAACATCATTTTCATGTCCCGATTTATTTCCTTATTATGTCAGCCAAAAAATCTTTGAGTAATCCGTACTTTGAATATTCCGAATTACAACATCAATCAGCCATCCCGTCACATGATTTGCATTGAATCAACACTGTATAATCCGGCCTTCAATCGGTATGAGTGAAGCCACAAAAGATTAACAAGCAATGACCAATAAGTTATCGGTGAGATTAAAACTCGCTCGCGTATGTCTTTGTTGATTACTTTGATAATTTTATAATCTCTTGTAAGACAGTTGTGACAAATACTCAAGAATACCCATAAATTTTCCCTCGAATTATTCAGTTGTAAAAATATTCCTAGCACATGTTGGAAACATTCGTTGCGCATGCCGATTGAACCTGAATACCTAAGTTTTTTCACCCTACGAATCTATCCGAAGTGTGTGATGACGTCCTGGACATAGAACGACAGATTATCAATGAACACGTGACACCAAAGACAAGTGTGCGATCATCTGAAGACGATGGAGAAGATAAATTAACGACAGACTTGACCTATTCAAAATTCTTACGCATGTTAAATGAAATAAAAATTAATGTAATAAAATTTTGAATGTACTGAAAGGTTTAGCATTTTTAAAGGGAATTAACATTCTGGGGATTCGAAGCTACATTATAATAATACTTCCGCTTTTCGAAGTTACAATAAAACTTCCGGTGATGAGAAAACTGAGTATTCCGACACTCTGCGTAATCCGACATATTGTAACGATCCCATACGATGTCGGATTTGACAGAGTCCAATGTATCTTGGATGCAAAGTCAACATTGCTTTACAACGTTTGGTCGAATAACAAGATGTGAAGACAAGTGGCTATATGAACATGTGTCAAAGATATTGGGTGACGTCGGTATTTTGCATGCAAAGACAAGCTGGTTACACAATGGGCTCATGTCCATATTTGCATTAGTGTTATTTGATATGTGAATTATCAGTTGTCATATGTGGGAATTACTTTTTTCTTGGATAGTCCTATTTACAACCCAGTTAAGAATCAATCATTTATAAATAGTAAATATAGCAGTGACAAAACTAATAAGGTTTCATTAATTGCGCGATTTTATATTTATAAATTTGCTTTCGAAAAAGATTTGTTAATCTGATGGAGGTTAGTCTGGATATCGGTAATAACGATACTGTGTGCGATCAATTTTAAGATACGTGCAGTTATAGTTTAGTGGTAAGCACGATAATATGTAAACAAATTAAACCCACAAAAAAGACAAATATATAAATAACTGCAGCCCGACTAATTTGGAATATAACTACAGCACATATAAATCCATGTATAAAGACCTACACTTAACAAAGACCGATCTGCGTAAAACACAGTCAAACAAGAAATCGCACAGTAAATTTGATTTAACACCTACGTGTCAGATAAAGCCCGTTAGTCCTTGATAAAACACCTTTGCTGCAGTAATAACACGCTTTCGAGAAAACTCACCAAACCAAGAATACACCCCGTTTAAGTCGTTTTTAACCTGTCCTTTAATTAACACACCCAGTACAGAAAACGCACCATCACGGAGATTTTCACCCCTAGCGATAATTAAATCACCTTGCAGTCAGTTTCTCACCCCTGTTAATTAACACACTGTATCTACAGATTTTAGCCTCGAGTATTAGATTTGTTGCGATAATTAGAATTTTACCGATATTTGCAGAAATCTACTAAATTAGGTAGAAAACTGTACCCTATTTGCACAAGACTCACCTTTGATACTTCTCAGTGGGTTTTGTCTTATAAATGAAGTTGTTTGAGTTTTGACACCTTGGTTTTAGTATGGAATGCTATTATTTTATTGTCAAATCAAAGAAACAAATTCTACATGTATACATAATATTACAGCATAAACTTGCATATAATTCGTTATTTGTATACAAATTATGAATGTTTTCAAAACAGTTGTAAGTAAATGTAGTTTGTCAATATTATCGATTATTGATCGGTGGATGGTCTGAGATTATTGATAATTGAAACCAGTGTGGATTGCCAGCAGTGTTTCACAACACAACTATTTTGGATGTGCGCCCATGGGGAATAAAAACTTTCACATGCATATTAAATTTTTTTATTGGGACACAATAACTCTCCTTCTAATTGAACTAGAATGTTTAAACTTGGTGTAGGTGTTTATTAGGTCAATGCCTTGATGGAGTTCGAAGATGAACATTTTCTGCTTAGGGTAAGCAGAGAAAAGCAATTTGATTGGTTGATGCTTTGGGACACGATAACTTTAGTTCTAATTAAGTGAGAGTGAGGACACTTGGTGTAAAGTTTTATCACATCAATAGTTCATTGGCCAATCACGCTATTTTACCGACATTTCGCCTAATAGGTTGGATACAGCTATGGCGGGTGTGGCAAAAGGCAGGGTAAGCTTACTCTTCCGGACACCTGTTACCACTGTTTGTCGTGTATTTTGTACACGAGGAGCAGTCCATTTGCTGATTACACTATTTAGTATTGAGCTTGAATACAATATTTTGCCTAGAACGTTTTTTAGGACTTCGAATTCTGTCTTATGGTTTGGATTGTTCGTACTTGGTTTTATTTTATTTATATCAATACCTTGACTAAGTTCGATAATGAGCATTTTCTGCTCAGGGTAAGCAGAGCGATAAGCAATTTGATTGATCTAGACTTTAGAACACATCCATCAAATGGGCACAAAACCAGACCCAACTTTTCTAGAGTAAAATTTTGCGTAGAATATGATGCTGAGTGGTAATCAGTCCGCCGTTGGGGCGTTTTCGAGATATTCGGAGTCAAGGGTCAAATGGGTTCATTTGCACTGAAAGTGAATGTGCGGTCATTCTTGTATCATGAAATTAAGCTGAAAATGATCGAAAGTAATCACACTTTCAATAAAAATGTAAACTTGCTAAATTCACCTTTGTTCTTTGTGACCCCAGAGGTCAAAAGGTCACATTTTCCGTTATAGCACTAGGAAGATTTAAAGTAATAATTGTTGGCGTAAAATATAAAAACTAAAGCAAAACCTGTTCTAATTAATAATAGGAACATTTAATTGAGGTAGAATGTTTGAACTTGATGTAGATGTTCATTAGGTGAATGTCTTGACTGAGTTCAATGATTAACATTTCGAGCTAAAGCTAAGCAATTTCATTGGTTGATGCTTTGGGACAAGATAACTTTGATTCTATCTGTTAGAGAGTGATGAAACTCAGTGTATAGTTGATAATGATTGCTTGATACTTTTGAAAAAAATAAATGTGCTATTACTTGTAATTACTTGTGTCTTCTATTTATTTTGAGATTTAGGTGGGGGACATCAGCCTCACTGTTGGCTTGTTATACTTCACTTGGGTATAAAAAAATTTATGTGTACTTGTCTCTGAAATTGTAGGCCTACATTGTTTTCTTATGTAAGGTAACAATTTTCTGTACATTAGATCTTTTGTGTTAGCTATTAGTATTCTTTTTTTATACGCCCACATTGAAATGTGGTCGTATACTGTCGTCGCCCCCGTCCGGCCAGCTTGTGGACGCTCTGGAGGCTAAAGTTAATATCCAATTGACTTTAAATTTAATACACAGTGTTTAAGGTCACAAGATGAAGAATCCTATTGATTTTCAGCGATTTCTGACAGTTACTACCATATCGTGAAATTTGTTGTTGATGCTCTAGAGCAGTGATTCTCAACCAATATGCAGCAGTGTGCCGTGAGATGTTCTTAAGTGTGCCACAAAATTTTGAACGGCACACTAAGAAAATGCAAAAAGCCACTTGATTTCAATTGAGTATTCACTGGTGTCTACTGGTACGTTCATAGCTGTGTTTTTCTATATTTAGTCATTCTATGTTTCTATGACTAGTCTGTGTCTACGGTTATATACTGTCTATGACATGCCATAATATTTTAATTTTGCAAAATTCAGATATTTTTTATATATATTTAGCCAGGTGTGCTGCTAATTTTTCATGTGTTCCAAGGTGTGCCATTGCCAAAAAAAGGTTGTGAATCATTGCTTCAATTCATTTTGTTTGTGAAGCTTTGTTTACATAAATACATTGTGTCATCCACGATAACATTTGATAAATAACCCAACAAATATAGCTATATACTAATCCATGGATGATTTAATTATGGGCACTTTAGAATCTTTTTTTTCCTTTAGCGTTAACATTAACACTGTTTATTTTGTTATTCATTGAGGGTGAATTGAAAGACTCTCTCGTGATATATTAAAATTAAAGTTCATAAAATACAATATGGTAAATATTTATTCGATGACAATGCAATTTGGTTTTGTTGAACGAAACAATCAATATTTCTTGGGTGGATGGATGACCGAATGGTTAGCACGTGCACGCAGTATCATTAGGTCTGTCATTGAGTCAACTGACGTCCTTTCGATTCCCCTGTTGTACGTGACAAGGAGTAGGGTCGCCGGTTTTTCCGGGTCCTTCGGTTTCCTCCCACTCCTAAAGACCCATACGTGCAAGCGATTTATTGAAATAAAATTGAACCATATGTTATTCCCAAAATGACCTAGTTTGTGTCGAGTGGACATTAAACCCCATCTCTCTCTCTCTCTCTCCCATCCGAATAAATATTGACTGTTCCTTGCCATGCCTCATTGACAAGGGGGAAACCAAATCTCCAGGTAATTTGTAGACCAACACTTGGATCGAACCCGGCACGTCCTTGTTAATGAGCCAACACCCTACATAATGAGTCACAGTGGATTCATCAAAATCAGTTAAGAAAACTGAAATCTGTAACTCAAAATGAAATGGAATGCTGTTTAACGTCCTACTGTTTTGCTCTGATTGGGCCAATGAAGACAAGCATGCACCATAAAGTGTGCTATGAGCAACATTTTGCCCGGACAGCGGCGCTACGGCCTAGTCTTATATCAAATTCCAACTGCCAAGGGATCTTTTACGTCCCTGCCGATGTGTACACGGGACCTCAGTTTTTCTTACCATCCGTATGACTAGACCACTGACAAGGGGGAAACCACGCCAGAAAATCCCCCTGATGAACTTTCTCGAGCAACACCGGGAGCGAACCCGCGACCTCTAGGTTAGCAAGCCAGCGTCTTGCTAACTTAGCCAATGTGGCTTCCTAGTAAGGTTTTCAAAGAATATTGTAAATCAAAACTTTAATAGTTTCATCTAAAAAGAATTGTCTTGGAATGTGAGCAAGGTTTCAGTGCCTAAAGCAATATCTCTACCCAGATCTCTGATTGCCTCCAGGTTACGATCTAGCCCTGTGATTATCAACCAGGGTGCCGCGAAATTTTGAACGGCACACTAAGAAAATGCAAAAAGCCACTTGATCCTTCACTGGTGTCTACTGGTACGTTCATAGCTGTGTCTTTCTTTATTTAGTTTGAGTCATTCTGTGTGTCTATGACTAGTCTCTGTCTACGGGTGTATGCCGTCTGACTTACCATGTTTTTATTTTGCAAAATTCAAATATTTTTCATATATATTTAGCCAGGTGTGCCGCTATTTGTTCATGTGTTCCAAGGTGTGCCGTTGCCAAAAAAAGTTTGACTGCTCTAGAGGCTAAAGTTAATATCCGACTGACATTAGAATTATACGCAGTGTTTTAGGTCATGATGATGAGATGCAGAAGTCTATTGATTTTCAACAATTTCCGATAATTACTGCTAGAGTTATGGCCCTTGATCACTTTGAATTATATTGTGGACACATTAGTGGCTAAAGTTAATATCTTATTGACTTTAAATTTATACGCACTGTTTAAGATGAAGAAGCCTACTGCCGGAGTTATAGCCCTTGACCTCTTTGAAAAATCTTGTAGGAGCTATTGAGGCTTGAGTTAATATTTGATTGACTTTAAACTTATACACAGTGTTTAAAGTCACGAGACAAAGAATCCTATTCATTTTCAACAATTTCCGATAATTACTGCCATATTTAAGGCCTTTGATCACTTGGAAAAATCTTGTGGACGCTCTAGAGGCTAAAGTTAACATAAATTGTTCAAGGTCATGACACAATTCTATTGTTTTATGATAATTACTTCATGGGTTATTACTCGTATTCAGATTTTCATGTGTTGTAAATGGTCTCACTGACAAAAGAAAAAAATATGCGACAACACTTGTTGACTGCCCAAACAATTTTACTGTTGTGGGCGTATGTTGCATTGCCTGGCAACCTGTCTTAATATAAGATAAGAGCTTTGTTGATGTTTATGCATGTTTTATTGTTAATGTCTCACTTCTTGCTGTCAAGTTACTAAAGTAAAAACAATGCATAAGAATTTTGAAATTTTTTTTTTTTACTATAGGCTATATAGATCAGTGATGGGATTTTAGCTGTATATTCTGGACTTGTCCGAACCTTTTTTCGAAACGCCCAAAATTGTCCGACTGGGAATATGCCCAATCGGACATCAAGACATGGTGAATAATATTCAAATTCCAAAATTAACATAGTGTACTGAGTGTATAACTACCGTGCAACTCGATTATCGTTGATAATAGGCTGGATTGGTTAGGTAATTAAGTGATCGACTATTTATCGTGTTATATCGTCTTACACACCTACCTTGATTAACTACTATTCTGCCTTGATTGGCTGACTTAATTCTTTATCGGACAATTCATCAAATCAATCCTGAACAGAAGTCATTGCTTCTCCTTTGTCGGACGATATATCAATCCAATAAGAGTGATTATAAACTTAATCTGATTAACACGTGATTTCTCCAGACCATTGTCTCACGTTTTAATCTCCTTTGTGTCGGACAATAACACGTAGAAATTAGTCATAGATGTCACATATCCTGATAGTATATAACACCTCAAATCAACATACATTGTAACCGATAGCTTGTCTGTGATATATTTTCGGTGGAAGCCGAAGTTAAATAAAGATATTTCACACACATGGCGCTTATAGAGTTCAGTAATTAAAATGAAAGTATAAATCTCGCGAGACACGTGAAATTAAGAGATGTATACGTGCTGAATTCAATACGCCTGATGTCCGAGGAAAGATTCTATTTTGACCCAAAAAATACGGTACTTTTGGGGGAGTTTGAAACAAACCGGCAGCAGTCGGCACGCTGCCAATTCTATAGTATTACGATGTCATGTAATTTTGTAGGAATATTATTGACATAAATTTGAATACCGTACGGGTTTTAAACATGAAATATAACGAGGTGCACCTATTTTTTTTTACATATGAATTTGAATATATTTAGTTGACACGTGATTCTTAATTGTGTTTTGAAAACGTCTGCTTAAATTACGGTAAGAGTTATGCCCCTTTATTTTCGGGAAAAAATGTCCGACATGAAATTTTTTGAAATCCCATCACTGATATAGATATTAAAGCTGTTTGATATGTATCTAATTCTAAGTAATTACTTGTAATCTGGTGTAGAAGATAAAATGAGATCTATAATGTGAAATTGGTAATGTGTAATTTTGTAGAGTAGTTATTTTGTTGAGGAAATCGTGTTTTATGAGTAAAATTAAAACATAAAATATAACTTTTCTTGCAGGTTTGTCAAAAGGAGTTGGTTTCATTCGCTTTGACACAAGGATAGAAGCTGAGCGTGCTATTCAAAAACTAAATGGTTACATACCAGAAGGTGCCACAGAACCTGTAACTGTTAAATTTGCTAACTCCCCTAGTTCAAATAAGAACATGGCAGCCATGGCTCCTCTAGCTTTGGCAACATATTTATCACCAACAAGACGATTTTATGGACCCATTCACCATCCAACAGCAACCAGTCGCTTCAGGTAAGAAATTTGGTTACCGTTAGCTTTTCATCCCACAAGTTTTTATACGCCTACATTTCCATGTGATGTACACTAATAAACATAATTTCTTCAGGAATGAAGAATTAATGACATCAAGTTATGACATAGTGTAGTATACAAATCAGAAATTTCCTTGATTCTGATTGGTCGAAAAGTGTGGTCGAATGGACAATAAACTACTTCTAAATTATCAAGGCGAATTAATGTGTATAAGTATTACAGTGTACTTTGTCGACATCCCTGTTTGTTTGTGGTCACAATTTTTATCTGATTTTGACGACACTTGAAATATAGTATTATAGGTCTATCTCCCAAAGATCTCGGTTCCTTTCGAAATTGGCATGTATCGGACCATAGGATTATGGCCCCTTATCGTACGAAAAATCACCTTTTTAATTTGTGGACACTCTAAGAGGTCACAATTTTCATCCGATTTTGATGAAACTTGAAATGCAGGGTTATAACCCAAAAATCGTGGTTCTTTTTGATATTCGGGCATTTTAGATCATAACTTTCTGAATTATGGCCCTTGATTGTACATAAATCACGTTTTTATAGGGTATTTTTGAGAATGTAAGCAGGAACTGCAATTTTCTGAACAAGAACTAGCTACACAATTGTAATAATGGTCTGCAATTAAAATAATAATGGCTAAGAACTCACCAATGATACAACAAAACTTTCAAAGTCATCTTGGTTGCCAAGGGCATAACACTGTGAAACTTGTATCGTTTATAATGGGGGTTATAGCGCTAAAAACTAGGTATATAGTTTAATTTCAAAACATCGTTTGAAAATTACAAACATGGTTTAATTAGTACTATGGCTTAACTTAATGGTACTATGACCAAGCATAATGACCAGTCAGTTTTAGATAGTATTTGAATTCTCATGGTTAATATAAATCAGGATAGAAGCTAATTAGTTAAGTATTTAATCCATTATTGTTTATTTATGTTAATGTCTCTAGTGATAATCCTGTATAGTATATGTTTTGATGTCAACACGTGAGCTTATCCAATTATAGTTAGAATATAAAAAGGCTAATGTACATCAATAGGCAAGTCATTAGGTCACCTGACTTAGTAGCAGCTACGTCGGTCATCCACTGTGCTGCAGGTATACATTGTATGTATTGAATTATTGTCATTTGTAAGATATAAGTTCCAGTAATTAAAAGTTTTAAAAACCGTTCCAGACTTATTAGTTATTGAAGAACCTAGCGGTTATAGTACAGCGTTTAATTTCTCCAAAAGGGGTTTAGAAATGGCCGACCGTTAACTTATCTCGAGATGTGTATAGAAATAAGACCTGCTTAATTTATCTACTATGTTGAATTATTAGATGAATCGTTTATTTTCCCATGAGCCGTCTATCTGATCGGTTCATTTTGATTACGATTATTTGCATATGAAGTGCGAATAAAAATGGTGAATGTTTAAAAAAAAGCACCTTACCGTGGTCCTAGTATTATTATCCATTATCATTATCCATTCAAAATAGTAATTCCGCCATTGACAAATATATCAAAAAATCGGTAAATCACGTCCCAGGTAATTATTATACATTTTGAAATCGGTAAATCTCATCCCAGGTAATGTATCTTCTTTAAATTGCAAATGAATTAATTAAGTTTTCCACCAGTACACGTTTACAGAAGTCAACCTCGCGATGTACAAATGCACAGCGATAATCTCGTGAGACGAAGGAAAATATTTATTAACTTGAAACATGTTATTAAAAGACTCCACCAAACGATAAACCGTTAGTTGCACTTATGGTTCTTTGATAATCATCGTTTCTGGTATAGTAATATATTTGTTAAAAAAGAATAACATGCCTATGAATTTATTTGAAAATGACCTACACAAAAACAAAAGTAAATATTTACACGGCATGCACTCTAGACCCTAGAAATTGTTAACAATAACCTGTAAGCTGCATGTTGATGCATACCTCGACAAGCTTCTCGTAGATGGCAGTACCAATCGATAAATAAGTGCGTACAAAGCAAGTTTGTTTTTTTTTGGTGGAAAATATTAGAAATAGCAACGATCAAAGCTGATTAACCGATAATTCGCATCTTATTATATTATGTGCAAATAAACCTTACAGTTCTTTGGTGGACCAGGAAAACCGCGAGGTGTCAATCATTGAGAATGCCGGCCGCGTGTTGATTGCAATTAATCCGTTTTATGAAATAACATTAGCAGTCCACGGTCAATCAAGCTCGTTTACTATTTGATAAAAGAAAAACAACAAAGTATTACTAAATATACACAAATTTTCAAATGTTCCAGCCGGGTATACCGAATATACCAATGCTCGCCGATGAAACAAAATAAGAGAACTAGCGAGTGTTAATCGCAGTCTCAACAATCGCCGATCAATTGAATATAAAACAAAAGACAACTATCAGTCTCACATAAAACGGAAAACACAAACAGCTGTTATTATATATCACATATATGTGGGTTTCAATAAACCTAACCCTAACCCTCATAATAGATATCGGTGGACTGATGAACCCTAACCCTATCCTAACCCAGCCCTAACCCTAATAATAAATATCGGTGGACTAATGAACCCTAACCCAACCCTAATAATAGACTATAGAGTTTTATCTTAAATAAAATTAATAGAATCCTCTGTAACATACTGGTAATACGTGATGTAAATTGTAGGAGGTGTGTGTGTGTGGGGGGGGGGGTAGGTGCTATTCGTCGTAGCCTGTTCATAATTTAGCCATGACAACGGCACCTATTTTGTGTGAAAATCCAGATTGGTTGAGTCCCAATTGTAATTGTTCTTTAATAATGAGGTCAACTGATTATTTACTGACGATTCAGAATAAAAGTATTGTCTACAAGACTACGACATGGTAACAATTTGTTGTTAAAGGGGCTTCTATTATAGTCAATTATCAATTCCTTTTGATGGCACGTGTGAATTCACGTAATATGGAAACTTGATTGACAGTATGCATTGACTCAGACTCTTTGGTGCCGAAATGAAAAGGTCATCACGGTATTATCCGACTGATACATGTTAATGTACATGTTGTGACTGTGAGGCCCGTCAGATATTACAAGAGTCTGGAATGGTTCTTCAAATCTTTAATACTGGAAACTTATAATAACAATTATCTACATACACTTGCAGGACCACGGATAACCGACTAGTACCTTATGCTACTAAGTCAGATAGACCTAAATGACTGACGTATCAAGTACAATCACATATTTATATGGAATTACTTCTAATCACTTGGCTAAATCAAGTGTTGACATAAATAAGCATTGATGTAATAATGTACAATATAAGAAATAAAACAATGGTAAATAAAACAATTAATAGATTAATCATACGATTGGCATGTTCACGAGACAGGCTATAAGCAGTTACTTTCTGTCTATAACAGTTTTATAAACTTTCTGTCTATAACAGTTTTATAAACAATAAGGAATTATAATAAATTAACATGTCATTAGCATTACATAACATTTCATCATTGGCTAGTCACCTTTTAATAGCACACATACAATTAATGTTTTAAAGTAATAGAATATTTATTGTCCCGAGAGTTTAAATAAATTCAATTTGAAGGCTTTCACTTTTAAAATTAATAATGCATTATCTTAAATATTCAAGATTTAAATTATACTATAACCTGCACGGTTATAATGTGTTCAGCAATGTGTGCTTAAAAACAGGAGATGAGCATTTAATTCATTTGTGATTTAAATCCCAAGATATATTACTTCAGGTGTTATTTACCGATTTACAATGCATTATGTAACTTATTTGTCAGAATGAGAATAGCTATTTTAATGGAAAAAACTTTTGCCCACGGTAAGACCAGCATCTAATCTTTGAAATTTTCGTAATTTGAATGAGTTTGAAAGTCTTAGAAATGTCGAACATATTGACTAAGTGATGTATCGGTACAGCCATAACTCTGTTTATTTTATTATTTAAAAGCCTGCCAATGTTTGATAATTGATATTTTTCAACATGTCAGTAAAAACTGCGTGTCTAACCGTGTTAAATTAACAATCTTTTTTTGCATGCCGTGTTAGCTGATATTCGACTACGATATGACCTCAGTGCAATCGCATGATAAATAAATCTATTTCAAACCAGCTACGGGTGTGCTGACTGTACATGCGTGGAAAGTCTGACTTCTTAAAATTCGCGGGGGATCTGTCAAGCTAATTTCCGTGGTGGTTTAAAATAATCACAGAGTACGGCGGTTTACTCATATTTGCTGAGGAAATTTAGAGTGGGATTTTGAGCGTGACCAGAGCGGATTGATTAATTGGCGCCTGCAATTATTCATTTCCGCCTAGGCCCGACTTCGGGGAAATTTAGTACTTCTGGCAGACTTGTACAGCATTATCTGGGATGTGATTTACAGATTTCCAAATCTGTGATTTACTGATTTTTGATATATTTCTCAATGGCGGAATTACTATTTTGAATTGATAATAATACTGCGACCACGGTAAGGTGCCTTTTTTAATATTCACCATTATTATTCGCGCTTCATATGCAAATAATTGTAATCAAAATTAACTAATTTTGCAATTTTCAAATGATTATTATCAATTATCAAACGATGTTTTGAAATTAAACTCTATACCTAATTTTTAGCGCTATAACCCCCATTATAAACGATACCAGTTTCACAGTGTAAGTTACTCCTCTTTAGTCACGATTAGCAGGCCTGGAACTATTTCAATCACCGCTGACACTGCTGGCCCAAAACACCCTAATAGGACTAATTTGCTATTCTTTCAAAAATCTTTAAACTTTAAAAATATTATTTTGGCAATATCCAAATAACATTTTCTTTCATAATTCATTTGCCAGCAACTCAAGACTCAAGCACTTTAAATTTGCAGGAAAACGAGTGCAGCCTAAATGTCTATTGAGAAAATTTCAAAAATGAAAGGAAGCACATGGCCAAATAACGACTTTTTATACGTCCGTCCGGCATCCACAATTGCTTGTGGACGCTCTAGAGGCTAAAGTTAATATCCGATTGACTTTAAATTTATACACAGTGTTTAAGGTCATGAGACGAAGAAGCCTATTGATTTCCGATAATTACTTCCAGAGTTATGGCCCTTGATCACTTCAAAAAATCTTGTGGACGCGCTAGAGGTCAAAGTTAATATCCGATTGACTTCATATTTATACACAGTGTTTAAGGTCATGAGACAAAGAAGCCTATTGATTTTCACCGATTTCCGATAATTACTGCCAGAGTTATGGGCCTTGATCACTTCAAAAACTCTTGTGGACGCTCTAAAGGTCAAAGTTAATATCCGATTGACTTCAAATTTATACACAGTGTTTAAGGCCATGAGATGAAGAAGTCTATTGATTTTCAGTTATTTCCAATAAATATTGCCAGAGTTATGGCCCTTGATCACTTTGAATAATCTTGTGGACGCTCTAGAGGCTAAAGTTAATATCCGATTGACTTTAAATTTATGCACAATGTTTAAGGTCATGATAATTACTGCCAGAGTTATGGCCCTTGATCACTTTGAAAAATCTTGTGGACGCTGTAGAGGCTAAAATTATTATCTGATTGACTTTAAATTTGGATAATTACTGCCAGAGTTATGGCCCTTGATCACTTTGAAAAATCTTGTGACGCTCTAGAGGCTAAAGTTATCATCCGATTGACTTCAGATTGGTACACAGAGTTTAAGGTCTTGAGACAACAAGAAGATTGATTTCCAATGAATCTTTATGACTTGAACAGCTAAATCCATGATGTTAAAAGTTTTGTATACTAAACATTAGCATGGGACAGAACTTTATAAAAACCAAACAAATTCTAATGGTTTTCTGATAATTACTTAATGTTTCATTACCGAAAAAAGTAAAAATATGCGACAACTCTTGTTGACTGCCCGGACGATATAGATGCTGTGGGCGTATGTTTCGTTGCCTGGCAACCTATCTTTAAAATAGGTGTAAAAATGTTTCATAGATAGTTCCGAAGAAAATCGCTAAATATTCGAGCTCAGGGCTCGAAATTCGTTTTTTCGATCGAATATAGGCCAAAGTGCAACCTTGATCCAAGGCTAAAGATTGAAAATTCAAGGCCAAGTCATGAATTATATTATCAGCTTATTTAAAAAGTTTTAATATGTGATATGTAAATCTGTTTATTGCAGGTCTTTTTTTATCAGTTAAAATGTTGTTACAGGCCCGGCTATCACATCACGCTCGACGTTCAGTATTTCAGGCCTTCACGTAATAGGAGCGTGATCGCTCTCACTCTCCTGGACGTGCCTGGATGTCAGTCAAGGTGCACTTTTTTTTAGCTCTCCTCAATGTCTAAATTGACTCCCCTCAAAGAAAATAATCAGGAAAAATATACCGGTAACGAAAAATACTGTCAATATCGACATTCAACTTGCTGTCGGCTACAATAACAGTCATACCTTGGTGAGAATCGGCCATCCAGTTCATAATCCGTGTAATTAGCACATTTAACGGTTATTCATAACAGGTCCAGTAAGTTTCCTTTGTAACAAAAACTGCATGGTGAAGGAAGACATCTCGCTCAGCATGGATTGTGAATCTCCGGATTCGCGTCCTGTTTTTGACGCTCGATCCATACGAATTCTAGGTAGATATTGATATAATAATTTGATAATACATTTTATGGTTTCACTGACCCGTTGTTAGTTAAATTTAAATATTCATTAAATAATTCCTGATAGAACACTGCATATCCAGAGAAACAGATATTAATAATATATTTTTCCGTCAGGATCTCCAATACTTTCAGATTCCCAATAACACTTGACATGCATTGGTTGGAATTAGGTCAATAAACCAGCATTGCCAGATTTGGTTTTAAATAGTGTTTTAGTTTTATTGTCCCCCACCTTTCGAAGAAAGCAGAGGACACAATAACACTTTCTAATTGAGCAAGAATGTTCAAACTTGGTGTAGGTGTTGATTAGGTCAATGCCTTGATGGAGTTCGAAGATGAGCATTTTCTGCTTAGGGTTAAGAGAGATAAGCAATTTGATTGGTTTATGCTTTGGGACATGATAACTTTGGTTACAAAGAAGTGAGAGTGATGAAACTCTGAAAATTGATTCATTATATCATTACCTTGACTAAGTTCGATGGTGAGAATTTTCTGCTTTGGCTAAGGAGTTTGACTGGTCAAGACTTTTGGAACATAACAACTCTGTTTTTAATTGAGGTAGATGTTCATTAGGTGAATGTCTTGACTGAGCTCAATGATTAACATTTCCTGCTAAAGCTAAGCAGAGTTTATCAATTTCATTGGTTGATGCTTTTGGACAAGATAATCTTGATTCTATCTGATAGAGAGTGATGAAAATTAGTGTATAGTTGATCATCAGTTTAATTGCTTGATACTTTTGAAAAAAAATAAATGTGCGATTGATAATGTGTCATCTATTTATTTTGGGATTTCGACGTGGGACATTAACCTCAGTGTTGGCTTTTTCATTTTTATACGCCCACATTGTAATATGGTCGTATATTGTCGTCACCCTGGTCCGTCCGATTGACTTTAAATTTACACACAGTGTTTAAGATCATGAGACAAAGAAGCCTATTGATTTTCAGTGATTTCCGATAATTACTGCCAGAGTTATGGACCTTGATCACTTTGAAAAATCTTGTGGACGCTCTAGAGGCTTAAGTTAATATCAATCATTTCCAATAATTACTACCAGAGTTATAGCTCTTGATCACTTTGAAAAACTTGTGGACGCTTTTAATATCCGATTGCCTATAAATTTATACACAGTGTTTAAGGTGCCTATAAATTTATACACAGTGTTTACGTTCATGAGACAAAGAAGCAGGGCTAGAAATTCATGTGAATATTCGAATCTGATTCGCGCAAGGATTCTCGCAACAGCTTACGTTGCGAATCTACATGGATTCGTGTAAAAAATTTCTAAAAAAAAAAAAAATCTTGGAGAATTGTCGAGTCTGACTGTTGAATGTCGGTCAGTATCGGCTGTGTCGGTTTTAGCCGACTGACATTTAATCTGGTGGATTGGTAAAACAATGAATCCATCATTCATAAATCAATCTACTTTTGGCTAAATTACAACAGGGTAATTATTACTTGTTAATAAAAAAAGACAATCAACTTGCTTGTCGGCTACAACAACAGTCATACCTCATATGGTTCTTAATCCGAGCAATTAGCACTTAATGGTGATTTTTCACAATCCGGCAAAAAAAAATAAAACACACTTGCTGATAATTCATAAAAGGTTCAGTAAAATACTCCACGTGGCGAATAAAGACGATCTCGGCATGGTTTGCGAATCGCACGTCTTCTACGCTCCGTCCGTGTGAAGTGCAGGTACAGGTAGATATTAAAATAATAACTGGATCATACATTGATGGATTCACTGACCAGTTGTTAGGTAAATTTAAATCTTCATTGAATATAATCCCCTGATAGAACATATTGGTTTCATTTCATATTCGCGCATAGCAGATCGTAACTTCCTGAATTATGGCCTTTGATTGAACAAAAAATCACGTTTTTAGCTTGTGTCCCTGTAGAGGTCACAATTTTTATCACAAAAGTGTGAATATATCACCATTACACACTAAGATCTTGGTTCCTTTTGAAAATTGCGGATACCCGAACTTAACTTCCTGGATTATGGCCCCTGATTGTTCGAAAAATCACATTTTTAGCTTGCTTATTCTCTAGAGGTCACAATTTTTTTCCAATTTTAAAAACCGTTTAAATACATCACCATTCCACCATAATAAAGGTTTAATTTGAATTTCGGGAAAATTGAATTAAAACTGCCCGAGAAAATGGACGCTCTTTGTATGCAAATTGTGTAGAAGTGTGTAATACGAAGGTTGTGGGCCCTCTTAGAGGTCACAATTTTTATCTGATTTCGATGAAACTTAAAACATATCTTTATATCCCAAAGAACTGTCCCTTTTGATATTTGCACATTTCAGACCATAACTTTCTGGATTATTGCCCCTGATTGTACAAAAAATCACGTTTGTTTTTAGCTTGTTCTCTATTAGGAAGTGCAGGGGGACTGCACCACACAAAATTTACATAAGAACAAATACACAGACAAGACATCATACTCAGGAAAAACACAGACAGACAATTCAAAAAAAGTGAATGGATCCGGGGGCTAGCCGTAAGCGTCCACTGCGCTGTACACAGACTTCACTCAAATTTGAAAACAATCAGGAATACAACCCAAAGAAACCATTGTGCAATGCCAGCATGAGTCATGATCTGCTATATACTACACAAAATACGAAAGTAGGCATATGTAGTAAAATTCAACACACAAGTAATCACATCGGTTAAATGTATAAAAAAGTAGTCTAAACCTAAATGCTCTAAAAACAATCAAGAAACGTTTCAGTATTCAATACATATAGGGCACATGTTCCATCCGTCACAAAAATAAAAACGGAATACAAAGAAGCAAATAGGAAATGTAGGCTGAGTGGCGACGTTAATTTGGGAATGACGTCATATCTTAGAAGGTGATAAAAAATCACAATAATAAGGGCGATAATCCAGATAAAATAACGTTAAAAGCTTAAGATCTATAAGTTTTAGCGACTAATCAGAATTATTAAACATACATTATGCAAGAGTTAAATCTGTCTATTGCAGGTCTTTCTTTAGGCCTGAAATGTTATCTAAATTATTAATCAGACATTAATTAACCCATCCAGGCCATAATCAACTCTAGATGGCAGCGCTAGCCTGCAATCTTTAGTGGATTGTAAGCCGATTTACTGCATAACTTTCCTTCTCGATTAAACGATTAAATGGATAATCGAGACTATGCTGTTTATCGTAATGACTTTAGTAATGATGACCAAGGCTTATGGGAATTTCAGTCGCTTAGTTCTCGGTTCATCGTGGATCAATTTGAATGACATGTTCACCAAATTGCCTTTACATTATCTAGTTTTTATACGCCCACATTGAAATGGGGTCGTCACCCCCGTCCGACCATCGGTCCGGCGTCCACAATTGCTTGTGGACGCTCTAGAGGCTAAAGTTAATATCCGATTATACACAGTGTTTAAGGTCATGAGACGAAGAAGCCTATTGATTTGCAGCGATTTCCGATAATTACTGCCAGAGTTATGGCCCTTGATCACTTCAAAAAATCTTGTGGACGCTCTAGAGGCTAAAGTGAATATCTGATTTACTTTAAATTTATACACAGTGTTTATGGTCATGAGACGAAGAAGCCTATTGATTTTCAGCGATTTCCGATAATTACTGCCAGAGTTATGGCCCTTGATCACTTCAAAAAATCTTGTGGACGCTCTAGAGGCTAAAGTGAATATCTGATTTACTTTAAATTTATACACAGTGTTTATGGTCATGAGACGAAGAAGCCTATTGATTTTCAGCGATTTCCGATAATTACTGCCAGAGTTATGGCCCTTGATCACTTCAAAAAATCTTGTGGACGCTCTAGAGGCTGAAGTTAATATCCAATTTCCTTTAAATTTATACACAGTGTTTAAGGTCATGAGACGAAGAAGCCTATTGATTTTCAGAAATCTTCTGGACGCTCTAGAAGCCAAAGTTAATATCCGATTGACTTTAAATTTATACACAGTGTTCAATGTCATGAGACGAAAAAAACCTATTGATTTTCAGCGATTTCCGATAATTACTGCCAGAGTTATGGCCCTTGATCACTTTGAAAAATCTTTTGGACGCACTAGAGGTCACAGTTAATATCCGATTGACCTTAAATTTATACACAGTGTTTAATGTCATGAGACGAAGAAGCCTAATGATTTTCAGCGATTTCTGATAATTACTGCCAGAGTTATGGCCCTTGATCACTTTGAAAAATCTTGTGGTCGCACTAGAGGTCAAAGTTAATATCCGATTGACTTTAAATTTATACACAATGTTTATGGTCATGAGACGAAGAAGCCTATTGATTTTCAGCGATTTCCGATAATTACTGCCAGAGTTATGGCCCTTGATCACTTTGAAAAATCGTGTGACGCTCTAGAGGCTAAAGTTATCATCCGATTGACTTCAGATTGATACAGAGTTTAAGGTCTTGAGACGAACAAGTATATTGGTTTTCAATGAATTTTTATGACTTGAACAACTAAATCCATGATGTTAAAAGTTTCGTAGACTAAACATTAGCATGGGGCAGAACTTTATAAAAACCAAACAAATTCTAATGGTTTTCTGATAATTACTTAATTAGTTGTTAGTCTTAATCAGATGTTAATGTATTATAAATGTTTAATTACCGAAAAAAGTAAAAATATGCGACAACTCTTGTTGACTCCCCGGACGATTTAACTGCTGTGGGCATATGTTTCGTTGCCTGCCAACCTATCTTTAACTATTATAGTGAGAACTGCCAACTCATTACCGAATCTCCCATAATGTATCTTTAAGTTATGCTGTATCATAAAGTCTGTCATTGAGTCAACTGGCGTGGTTTCGAATCCCCGGTTGTACGTGACAACGTGGGTTTTCTCCGGGTCCTCCGGTTTCCTCCCACTGCTAAAGACCCATACGCGCAAGCGAATTATGAAAATAAAATTGAACCATATGTTAGTCCCGAAATTACCTAGTTTGTGTCGAGTGGATGTTAAACCCTATTTCTCTCTCTCTCTCTCTTTAAGTTATGTAATTGTACAATTTTTAATATATTAATATAATACCCCACACAAGAAATGCAAAACAGCAGGCCACGAAATTTCAAATTTTGGCGTAACTAGAAAAATGTTTGCGGGTTTATGCTCTGCGTAACCATTTTTTGGGGTTACGCCAGATGACCATTGCGTAACCAATTGGTTACATAAAATGGTTGCCCTATTTTCATGTTTTATCCAGATCTAAATGGTGCTATTATTCATTTAATAATAGAATAAAACATTAGAAAAAATTGTTCCACTTCACTAAATCCCTATATTTTAATAATTCTTCTATCAATCGGCTTTTTCAAACATCAAGCGGCTGATGTACGTAAATGATGGCTACTCAGTTAATTGGTCACGGTTCGGTTGCAGAGGGGAATCAGTTCCAAAATTTACTAATGGATTTTCATTTTTATATCATATCTGACCTTTAAAAACCAGGAATGGTAGCTACCACATTGTTTTCAGTCACTGAAGACTACATGCGTACTTCATATATTACACTTGTCATTTGCAATCATTCATACAAGCAGGTAGCATGAAATAGCCTCACCCATAGGTAGCGACTGATTGACAAACAGTATTTAATAACCTTGGCACTCTTCGGCCTGCAGCCAAAATTTCTAGCTTGCTTAGAAACACAATTCCGCTACATGGTCCTCCCAAATAAAGAAACTATACATTTTTGGAAAGCTTATAAAACCAGGAACACAAATCCAGAGAGTTCCAAGCAAAAAGTCTGCACTAACTCGATTTAGGACCAGATGAAAATTGTGATAATTGTCAAGTAAATGCTATATTTATACCAATAATTGTGAAGTTGACATAAAATTAAATATTGGCAAAAACACCTGATTCCTTCATCCTAGACAGAGAATATTCTATTGGTTAAATTTTGATTTAAACCAAAATGCAGAAAACATAATGGACAAGGGAACATTATCTCCCTTTCTGTCAAATGTTTGCAATTAGTAACAGTATTTCAGGTGCGTGTTGACTGCTGTATGCACAAGACCATGTGTGAGTACTCAAGCCCAATATTTAATATCGTTAGTCGTTGTCATCATCACTGTCACTACATGTATAAACATCAACTTTGGTTTCTTTAACAGTCTTTCTGTTTCATTTTCACATTTACTACACTTACACAGATTAGATATGTTCATGTACAAGACAACCCTGGTGCGGTATCCCTCTCTCAGTGTGGTACGGGATGGGAGTGGGCTGGAAGGATAATGCCCAGTCGTTCGGATGGGAGGGAAAACAATAGTTTAAACAATATTTGATTCAACAAACTGAATCGGATTGAACAACAGGTAAGGGGCTACATGGGTGTAGGGGGCTAATCTCAGGGTGGGGGTGGGTGGCTGAGCCTATTTGCCTGAAAAATTTGTCACCCAAATTTTCTGAATGAATCAATCATTAACTAAAATGAATTTTCCACAAAGCTGTGATGGTTGTTTATTTTGAATTAATTACACAAAGATACAATTATATTATTATTTCCATGAAATATCGTCGCGTTCCCGATTCTCTGAAGCTTGTGCCCGAAAAACTGAAATACATTGCCCGAAAAATGGACGGTTCAACGAATCTTCATATAAGCTCCCCCAAAACAGTATTTCTACTAATATATATGTATATGTAAACTTTAAGTTCAGATTAGATTTGGGGCTAAATTCCTACCAAATATTTGAATTGAAACGAAGCATCTATATGTAATTTTCTCATAAAAATAGATATATGTCAAAACCTAAATAATACTGTAAGTGAGTGGCAATTGTAATGAAGAGAAAAAAAATCAATCGTCATAATAAAGATGTACACACGCCTGCCATACATTACGGTCTACTCTTTATTTCGAATTTAAAGTTCTTTTACGTGCACGTCAACGTGTGCACGGGACCTCAGTTTTATATTCCATCCGAATAACTGGACGCTGCCTATCACAGCCCCCCACTTCCTGCACCACTGCAGGGAAACAACCCTGGAAAGTTTGGGGAACTGTCCAGGTCAACAAAGGGATCAAACCCCAGACTTCCTGATTAGTGAGCCACGGACAAGGAGAAACATACTAGATGTACACGTAAAATGCCCCCCCACACACACACACACACTCAAACAATACTGTATGACGTACGCCCATCTTTATTATACCGGTTGGTACAGAACAGTAAGACATTAAACTCCATTTGATATTTTTTCTCTTCATTATAATATTGTCACTCCCATTACGGTATTATTTAATTTTGGCCATATCTATTTTAGTGAGAAAACTAAATATCTGTAGATGCTATGTTTCAGGTTAAATATTTGTTAGACCTTTAGCTTCAAATTCTATCTGAAAAAAGGTTGAACTTATATAGGCCCTTGTGTCTGTAGTTAAATCCTTTTACTCTTATCAATAATTATTGATATTTTCCATAAAGGGAGATAACGCCTTTTACATAAATGGATTTCCGAAATTCTGTATGTTTCCTTGTCCATTATGTTTTCTGCATTTTGCTTTAAATCAAAATTTAACCAACAGCATATTCTTTGCATAGGATGAAGACATCGGGTATTTTTGCCAATATTTAATTTTATGTCAATTTCACAATTATTAGTATAAATATAGCATTTACTTGACAATTATCACAATTTTCATCTGGCCCTCAATCGAGTTAGTACAGACTTTTTGCTTGGAACTATCTGGATTTGTGTTCCTGGTGTTATAAGCTTTCCAAAAATGTATAGTTTGTTTATTTTGGAGGACCATGTAGCGGAACTTCACGCTACAAATTTTGGCTGCAGGCCTATCTATACACAAAGTCTCAAAACGAAACAGAATAGTTTGATGTCATGAAATAATATCAAAATAGACAGGAGAGTAAAATCGTTCACACTATCGGTCGAGCGATGCCGGAGTGGGTCAAAGTTGACAACATACATACGGGTCATTGGCATGGCTATACTGAAAACTGAAAGAACGTGTAGTAAATTCTTTTTAAATATAGCTGACATGTTAAATAGTCAAACTTATTTCTCATTTTGTGTTTGAAAATCCAAAGGTACGCTTTCAAATATTTAAGGCATAACTAATCATTTAAAGAATTAGGGGCGGGGGCATTTTTAAATCAACCTGCTTGCAACTGGTCAATAGCCTACTACGTGGCGTCAAAATACGTGATCTGTCAAAGTACTGACAGTTTTGTCGAAAATACCGACATTAAATTTATTGTTAATTATATTGATGTCCAGGTCAAGAATGATGCATTTATAGTGACAGAATTTTCTTTATTTGATATTAGTTCAGGAAGATATATTTCACTTTTATATTTTTTGAAATTTCCGTTATCATTGATAGGTGTTATGTCATCAATGTATCGGAAGGTATAGTTTATGCCCCTTGTTTTACTTTATTGATCCTTGTGAACACTTTAACTTCAAAAGTTATCATCCGATCTTTCTGAAATTTATATGCATTATTTAGATTAAAGTTAGACGAAGAAACCTATTGAGTTTCAGCAATTTCCGTTTATTACGTCTAGAGTTATGCAAACATGCCAACCTGAGGAGATTGAAAATCCAAATGTCTTGTATTGAGGGTAGAGCGAGGACCACAGGTCCAAATTTGATCGCTGGAGGCTTGAAGGGCCCACCTAAGGTCCCCAAGAAAATTTTGAGAAATTAGCACCTATTCAAAGCAGTACCTTGTATTATTGGAAAAAAACAGCTGGTGATTTAGGTCCATGCATCTGAGGTTTTTTTTTTACCTATTTATATACGAAAGTATGCATATATGCTTTTGGTCATTTACATGTAGGCATGACCTAAATTTGTTGTTAAGTGAATATAATAGATTACCATTAGCTATGTACTTAGTTGGAATCGACATTAAGTATATAAACTATGTTAGTTAAAGGGGTAGTCCTAAATAATCCAGGCCTCGAGTTAAGAAAGAAAAAAATCCCAGTTAATATTTTTGCTCAAAGTTGACAATAAATATCGACCTTGATGTACACAAAAATGTTCTCAAATTGTCTTGTGAATTGTATGAGGCTACTTAAAACATAATTACTGTATAAGACTTGTTCTGTTTAAAATAGTTTAATGTAATAATATTCATATTATTTAACCTTAAAATAAATTATAAATCTCACATTTCTTCAACAATGTGTCTTTTTAAAACACTTATGAAGTTATGACTAGATCCAAAATCAAGTAATCCCGGTATTTTTGTCTGACATTTGTTTTGGAAGCCATTTTGTTTGTCTTGACACGGAAGTAGAAGTCGTAAATTATTTATACTGGGTTTTATTTATAATTGTAATTTGTTTTTTTCACACATGGAAAACAGCTTGAAAACATTTTTTATCAAGTCAGAAGGAAATATGACTAACAACGTTACTGGCAACTAACGGTAAACCCGCCGTGTAATGTACGAGTGTATGCGAGAATGGCTCCACGTAGCAACTAATATCCGCGAAGCAAATAATATCCGCGAAGTATGCAAATTAGGCACGGCCAATGACGAAATAACCACATGACATTTTAATCTTGATTAGTCCAGACATATTAGCTTACTCCATTTTATATTAATAATAATCGAGAAAACTGGAGACATGTTTTCGGCTATTTCCGTCGTTTTACCGCGAATTATGCAAATTAGACACGGCAAATGACAGAAATAACCACATGACATTTTGATCTTGATTAGTCCAGACATTATAGCTTATTCCATTTTATATTAATCATAATAAGGAAAACATGACACATGTTCTCGACTATTTTCGTTGTTTTACCGACTCATACTACAATAAACAATATCGCCATCAGATTCACAACAAACAGCGAGAATGCCGAGACAGTCGTCAATGTAAAAATAAAACGAGAGGGATTTTATCAATCAAAAAGGTCAGGAATGAAATATAATAAATTTCTTCCAATAAATTTTAAAAAACGGAATTATAAAGAGTAAAATCGGAATTCAGAATTAGGCTCAGAAAATCGGAATGATTCCGACAAAATCGGAATAGTTGGCATGTATGGTTATTGAACCTTGTGAACGCTCCAACACCAAAAGTTATCACCCAATTTCTGTTTATTACGTCTAGATTTATGGCCCTTGTTTCACTTTATTGATCCTTGTGAACGCTCTAATGCCAAAATTTTTCACCCGAACTTTGTGAAATTTATATGCACGATTTAAATTAGTGAAACGAAAAAGCCTATTGAATTTCAGCCATTTACAATAATTACTTCTATAGTTATTGCCCTTGTTTCACTTTGTTAAACCTTGTTAATGCTCGATTGATGAAAGTTATCATCTGATATGTATGAAATTTTTATGCATCATTTAAATTTGTGAAACCGATCTATTGAATTTCATCAATTTCCGTCAATAACTTCTAGAGTTATGGTGATTGTGAACGTTTGAATGACAAAAGTGATCATGTGATCTGTATGAAATTTTTATGCATTATTTAAATTAATAATACGAAAAAGCCTGTCAAATTTCAACAATTTCTGTAGATTACTTACAGAGTTGAGACCCTTGTTTCAGTTTGTAGAACCTTGTAAACCCTCAAACGACAAAATTTATAATCTGATCTGTATGGAATTGTCTTGTAAAGGCCCCCAATTACCTACAAAGGAATAAATATGCGACATCCTTGTTGACCGCTCGGACGAATTAGCTGCTGTGGGCGTATGTTTTGTTGCCTGGCAACCTATCTTTCTTTTATGGTCTTGAAAGTAGAATTCGTATTTATATAAATGTGCATTTGCCATAAATGGGGCGGGGTCAGTTCCCATTGGTAAACCAATGCAAAATGTTGGCGTATCCTGCCTGGCAGCCGCTGGTTTTTCATTATTACCATCTTGCCTTTTGTAGTCTTTTGCTGCACATTAAACCAGGGATTTGATTTCGCCAGTATATTTCGGACTTGTCCGACGCTATTTTCCAAATGGCAAAAATTGCCCGACAGGGAATATGCCCAATCGGACATCAAGACATGGTGAATAATATTCAAAATTCCAAAATTAATATAGTTTACTGAGTTTATAACTACCACTCAACCCGATTATCGTTGATAATACGCTGGATTGATTAGGTAATTAAGTGATCAACGTATTTATCATGTTATACACCTACCTTGATTAAACATGCATTCTGCAAGAGCTAAATCTGCCTAAAATGTTATCTAAATTATTAATTAGACCAGTGATTCTCAACCAGTGTGCCGCAAGATCTTCTCGTGTGCTGCGAAATTTTGACTGGCACACTAAGAATTTTTTTTAGTTATTTGACTGATGAAATTGGAAACACTGTGTTTTTCTTTATTTAGTTTGAGTCATTGTATGTGTCTATGACTAGTCTGTGTCTACGGTTGTATGCTGTCTATGACTTGCCATGTTTTTATTTTGCAAAATTCAAATATTTTTCATATATATTTAGCCAGGTGTGCCGCTATTTTTTCATGTGTTGCAAGGTGTGCCATTGGCAAAAAAAAGGTTGAGAACCACTGAATTAGACATTAATTAACCTATCCAAACCATAATCAACTCTAGATGGCATCGCTAGCCTGCGATCTATAGTGAATTATGAGCTGATTTACTGCATAACTTTCCTTCACGATTAAATGGATAATCGAGACTATGCTGTTTATCGTACTGACTTTAGTAATGATGATCAAGGCTAGCCGGAAATTTCAACCGCTTAGTTCTCAGTTCATAGTGGATCAATTTGAATGAAATTTTCAGCAAATTGCCTTTACATTATCTAGTTTTTATACGCCCACATAAAAATGTGGACGTATATTGCAGTCCGTTCGTCGATCCGTCCATCCATCGTCCACAATTTCTTGTGAACGCCAAAAGTTGTTTTAAAATTGATATATTGGTAAAATTCTAATTATCGCAACAAATCTAATACAAAGAGGCTAAAATCTGTAGGTACGGTGTGTTATTTAACACTGAACTATAAATGCTCATCGTATCTTAAAATTGATCACACGCAGTACCGTCATTTCCCGATATCATAACCAACCCCAATTTGATTATCCGATATATTCTAATCGCCATTGTTATCAGATTAACGAATCTGTTTTCAAAACAGCCATTATATTGTAATCATATTTTCATACAAAACAGCTTTTCGCCGATTTACATGACGTCTTCCCGATATATTCGCATTATGGTATGTTTGGTTCCCTTCTTGGACAATTAGTCAAACGTAAAGAAATGTAACTCTCGGTCCCGCATCCGTTGCATGTATAAATCGGAAGCACGGACTAGGCACGGCTCCATGTGTCGCCTAGCTTGTTCTATTCTAAAATCATGCAATCACCTTTGGAAATCACATGGTGTCTTTTTTTATTTTGGTCGCTTTAATTGAAACGATTTTCATAATAAGCCGTAGTAATTTGTGATTTTGTTTTTACTGCCAATTCTGCTTAATTGTGTTTGCTTCGAAATCTATAAACTTGACATAAAACAAATCATGGATATGGGTTTAGAATAGGGTTATAGCCTGATCTATTTGTTAAAGGCCTGTTAATACAGTATGAACAATATGGAATATTAAATATGTGTCCGTAATATACCAAAAATAAATCACATAAAACAGATGAATAATACAACGTAGATTTGAAACAGAAAGTCTTCAAGCATATGCGTAAATATGTTTCCCTTTTGTCTAAATCCCATTTATAACTGTTGGATCTCCTTTTGCAAAGACTTGTTATTTTGAATGATACCGAGAAATCACTTAAAGCTGTTACAATCAGAGAAAATATTATAAACATAAAGGGGTTGTGGGGCATTAACAATGTGATAACTCATAAAAAAAAATAATGATGCACACCAAAGTTTTTGCATAAAGAGATGGTTTGTCATGTATTTCAGTAAATTTCACTATATTTGTTATGTATTCTATTCACATCGATATGTAAAATTGCGTGAAAGATTTAGGCCACTACCTTGATAGGAATATATTTATATAATTAGGCAATAATAATTTATTTCTGCAGTTACCTATTTCGACATATTCACTATATTTTAAAGTCATAGTTTTAAACATATATAGCTTCATTTTCAATATTTCTGGTTATTTATTATTCTATATTGAGTTCCGGCCACGTTATGAATTTTTTAAAAAGAAACTATTTCAGATCAACAGTAATTTTTAATACACCTTTGCTGTAATTAAAATATCTATAGCTTATGTACATAATCCATTGAGGCGTTTGTGTCGCTGACAAATTACAGTTTTTAAATAAGATACACAAAACATCGTTATTAACTTACAGAGTCATGACGAATTTTAAATTTTATTAAACCAAAGTCGTCATATAACAAGGCAGTGAATGTATTTGGAATATTATTGTTCTGTTCTGAAATCTATAAATTTACGTGATGGATAATGGCCGAAGACTGTCCATTATGTAAATAGAAAGAACAACTGAGGGGCGTTAGCCCCGAAGTTTTTCTTTGTATTTACATAATGGACAGTCTGAGGCTATTATCAAACTTAAAACATAGCACTATAGAGATACAAATAATGAATAGTTTTCTAAAACAACAAGCCATAAAATAATGGATATATTCTTAAAACAACATGCACATGCTCATGAATGCATGTGACAAAACACTCCAGTCATACAAAGCAAGCATACACAGACAGTCCAAAATATTCTACATGGAGACATGTTTACAACACGGTCGAAAACAAATATTAATAATGAGAATATATTATGTGAAAAGCATTTGGATACTGATTACATTGGTAATGTACTCGATATGGAAGATAATAGCCGTAAAAATTGCAGTGATGTTCTTGATGTGGGGGATAATAGCCGCCAAAGTTGTGATGGAAAGGCTGCTCACGAGAATGATTTAGATATTGATAATTTTCTTAATACTGTGGTTAATATGGAGGGTACTAGCCGTCCCAATTTTGATTTAAAATTTAATATATACTCTGATATAAGTGACAGGATCAAAGGCACAAACCAATTCACGAAATTCAAACTCAACTGTCATTATGGTGTAACGGTGATGTTTTTTTATAATCGGATAAAACATGTGACCTGCATAGGTTCCACAGGCTCAAAACACGTTTTTTTGTTCAATCCGGGGCCATAATCCAGGAAGTTACAGTCCGATGCGCCAATATCGCAAGGAATCGATATATCTTTGGATTATAAACACACATGTTCAGTTTCATCAAAATGGGCTAATAATTGTGACCTCTTGTGTGTACAGGCAGGGGTCGTAATCCACGAAGTTACGGTCCCATACAAGCCAATATCGAAAGGAACCGAGATCTTAGGGATATATACCTATATTTCAAGTTATGACCTGTAGAGTGTCCACAAAGAAGATGTGAAAATGTGGGCGTATAGAAACGTATCATCGATCTAGTGCCGAACGTACTATTAAACGGATAAGTGACATATAGCGGACGGATTTAAGTGGAATTCTTTATGTAGACAAACACGTAAAATCAACATTCGGTCATGTGACATTTCGGTAACTATGAGGTTTTTAAAGTAATTTCATGTTCTGTAATTTAATTTGTTCAGAGAATAAATTATCCCAAAATACATGTTCATTTTTCAGATACGTGTCTATTATTGGTATTTGTTTAAGAAAAAGCGTACATTCTCCTATATAATGGTTAAAAACATCAAAGGGTGACGTCATATCTATGTTTTAACTTTGGTTTATAATACACATTATACAGTTACAATGAAATTGTGTGTCAATTTGATTTTATTGCCCCTAATAAAGTCTGGCAGCAGTTATATAACATCTAGGTCAACTTTGTTACAAGTTGGTGATCAGTGAAGCGTATAGTTCATGCTCTGGTGTTAGTTTGGTGATTATAATTAGAAATGTAAATTCTACTATGTGAATTGGAAATTCCTTTTAATAATTTAACAAATCCAAGAAGAAGAACAACCAAACAACAAATAATCTGTTAATATTATTTGAAAAGACTATAAATTTTCCAATAAGAGAAATTTTATTTTTATGGGGGAAAAATGCTATAGAAAAAATATCATAGTCCTATGATTTAGCATTAGTCCACGTACGCCGTGATAATGTCGGCATAGTAGCACAAGCATTTCTCCTTTTCAATGTCTTGGCTAATACCAATTGCCAATTCAATGAAAAATAATGCACACAATTCATACGTTACAATTTAATTAAAAGATTTAATTATGACAGCATATAAACATCAATATGTGACAACAAATAATGGTATTGCTTATACTCTTTATCTTGTCTAGTTCATTTCTTTGTTTGAACATTTCTCTGATTACAACATAATATAATGACTTGGACAGTTTTTTATACGCCCACATGGAAATGTGGTCGTATATTGCCGTCATCCCCATCCGTCCGTCTGTCGGTCTGTCCGTCGTCCACAATTTCTTGTGAACACTCTACCGACTACATTTATCATCGGATTGTTTTGAAATTGATATATTTTGTTTGCATTAGTGAAATGAAGAAGCCTAATGAATTTCAGCAATTTCCGTTAATTATGCCATGAGTTATGGCCCTTGTTTCACTTTGTTGTACCTTGTGAATGCTCTAAGGCGGTGTTGAATTGGAACTATGTTTCTTGTCGCCCGCCCGCTTAGGATCAGGGGGTCTATTTTCGGCCGCATTGCTTTTCAACACAAAAGATTTTGAAGTTTTATTTGAATATTTCTGTCATTTTTAACAATTATTTTAGAAATAATTTACCTCGTATTTAGTCTCGTTTATCAATATTTACCATTACCGGCTAAAGAAAATTACCAGTGCGGTCTGTTGCCGTGTTTAATACAGAGCGATATAACAGTCGATTTCGTTGGATGATAGTTGCAATTTACGTAA
This sequence comes from Patella vulgata, assembly GCF_932274485.2. Classification (NCBI taxonomy): domain Eukaryota; kingdom Metazoa; phylum Mollusca; class Gastropoda; family Patellidae; genus Patella; species Patella vulgata. The sequence goes on from NC_065882.2 coordinate 35,522,725, forward strand.
ATTTGATGCATTCATGACCATTTTGCCCTATTTCCTCTAAAACTATTCATATAAATCTAAAAACAAAAGGTATTTCACAAGCGAAATTCTCGGCTTTCACTCGTTAAACAGCGACCATGTTTTTGCATACCCAATGAAGTTATTTTAAGAATACGTTGTTTGATTGGTCAGTCGCTAAGGTCAATGGCTAAAGTGCCCAATCAGAAACAAGCAATCCTCCAGGTCGGGTCATTACGCATGCGCACTGATTTGATGTCCAGATATCCTTTCTCGTCGGTTTATCATTAATATTATTCATCAATACGCCCTTGTTTGTCGATAATTTTTGAAGATTTTCAGATAAAATGGCTTTACAAAAGTTTAGATCACTCAATAAGTGAGACAGACACCCATAATACTCAAAATAATAGTAATATCATTACTAAGTTCTGTTGTTTTGAATAACATTTATGTCACTGTCAGTCAAAGTTACATGTATGTGTTGTAAATTTACACTCAAGTCAAGAAATAAAATAAGCCAAATATTGTATAATTTATAATACATTGTAGATAAGAAATACATTTATATGAAAAGTCATTTTATTAAAATAAAATAAATCAATTGAACAGATCTGCCTAACAGATCTCAAATTAGTTTTTTTTCTACAGTTAACAACTTTAGTCATGTTATACATGTATGTCTGAAAGTTTGGGTCAGATTTTATTGAAACTTGGAACAACTTCCTATATAATATACTGGCTTTGTGTCAATTTTATTGAAATCTGAAAAATAGTTGCTGAGATATTGCACCAAGTAAACATTTAATGATGAATATTATGTGCCAATTGTTTGTTGAATCAAAAGGTTAATTTAGTTCTTTTCTTAATTAATATAGTAGGGGATGTTGGTCAAACCAACTGTTATTTGGATATGACATTCAAGTTTGGGAAAGTATTACAGACAACATTTGTATTCTACCTCATTGTTTCATTCTTTTAAATGATAAATTTGCCATGAAGGCTATTATATAACCTCATTTCGGGGTAGAATAAGAATGAAAATGGTGGTTTGTGTTGGTTTGTACACTTTGTCTTGAAAAATACGCTTTGTGTTGTGTTTGCCTCACAGACTCATTGTATTGTCTTGAAGGTAGTGACAAGAAACATAGTTTCAATTTAACACAGCCTAATGACAAAAGTTATCCGATCTGTATCAAATTTATATGCATCATTTAGATTAGTAAAACAAAGAAGCTTATTGAATTTCAGCAATTTCCGTTAATTACATCTAATGTTAAGGCACTTGTTTCACTTTGTTGAATCTTGTGAACGCTATAATGACAACAGTTATCATCCAATCTGTTTGAAATTGATATGCATCATTTAAATTAGAGCAACGAAGATGCCTATTCAATTTCCATTAATTACACCGTTAGTTATGGCCCTTGTTTCACTTTGTTGTACCTTGTGAATGTTTTAACGACAAAAGTTATTACCCGATCTGTATGAAATTTATAGGTATTGTTTACATTAGTAAAACGAACAAGCCTATCGAGTTTCAGCAAATTTCTGTTAATTACATCTAGAGTTATGGCCCTTGTTTCACATTGTTGAATCTTGTGAACGCTTGAGCAACAAAAGTTATCACCCAATCTGTATGAAATTCATATGCATCATTTAAATTAGTGAAATGAAGAAGCCTGTTGAATGTCAGCAATTTCTGTCAATTACTTCTAGAGTTATCGCCCTTGTTTTACTTTGTGGAACCTTGTGAACGTTATCATCCGATCTGTATGAAATTGATATGCATTATTTGAATTAGTAAAACAAAAAAGCCTGTCGAATTTCAACATTTTCTGTGATTACTTCCAGAGTTACAGCCCTTGTTTTAGTTTTTAGAACCTTGTGAACCCTCAAACGACGAAAATTATAATGTCATCTGCATGAAATTGTCTATTAAATGCCCCCTAATTACCTACAAAAGAATAAAATATACGACAACTCGTGTCGACTGCCCAGACGATTAAGCTGCTGTGGGCGTATGTTTTGTTGATTGGCAACCTATCTTTTCGTTTCAGATACTAACCAAAATTTACTATGAGAAAAAAAATGAAATGGATATAATATACACATATTATGTTAATAGAATATCAAGCTTTATTTAAATGAGTTGCTCGAAAAGTGAACCACACATTTATCCATTGCAATAAGATCAAAATTCAATATACCACAGTATTCACCCACATTACAAAATTGTTCTTTTTGTTGCACTTATTGAAATAAACTGTAACAATTCCAACCAACTTGATCAGCTAATCCATTCGAGCACAAAACACAGAACTTGTGGTTTCTTAGTACTGTGGAGTAAAATAATAAAGCTATTTCATACAATGGAAAACAAGCGGCTATATGAACAAGCGTCTCACTATTAGGTCATATATCAGTATTGTTCTTTCAAAGAGGAGCTTGTTACACAGAGTTCGATCAAATCTGAATAATGTTCGGCAGTGGGTAATATCACCGTGGGTGGAAGCAGGCACATGTCCCTATTTTCATCAGTGTTATTTTATATGTGAGTTATTATTTGTTATATATAGTGAGGAAATTACTTTTTCTTGGTAGTCCTATCTATGACCCAGGCAAGAAACTATACATTTATATATTAATACGCCAACGCGTAGTAAATATAGCAGTGACGAAAACTTACAGATTTTCATTAATTGTGCAATTTTACATTTATAAACTTGCTTTCGAAACAAGATTCGTTAATCTGATATCAATGGAGATTAGAATATATCGAATTATCAAATTGAGGTTGGTTATGATATCGGGAAATGAGGATACTGCATGCAATCATAGTTCAGTGGTACGCACGATAATTTGTAAACAAATTAAACCCACAAAAAAGATCAAATAACTGCAATCCAACTATGGTACGAAGTACAAAACACGTAGTATTCATCAAGACATGAAATACGTTAGAACGTATATATGTAACTACCCTGCGTATAAATCCATGTATAAAGACCTACGCTTAACTAAGACTGATCTGCGTAAAACACACGGTCGAACAAAAAATTGCACAGTAAATTGGATTTAACACCTACGCGTCAGATAAAGCCTGTTGGTCCTTGATAAAACACCTTTGAAGAAGTTATAACACGCTTTCGAGAAAACTCACCAAACAAAGAATACACACCGTGTCAGTCGTTTTTAACCCGTTTGTTAATTAACACACCGGTACAGAAAACGCACCGTCGCCAAGATTTTCACTCCTAGCGATAATTATATCACCTTTCAGTCAATTTCTCACCCCTGTTAATTAATACAATATAATGGCTGTTTTGAAAACAGATTCGTTAATCTGATAACAATGGCGATTAGAATATATCGGATAATCAAATTGGGGTTGGTTATGATATCGGGAAATGACGGTACTGCGTGTGATCAATTTTAAGATACGATGAGCATTTATAGTTTAGTGTTAAATAACGCACCGTACCTACAGATTTTAGCCTCTTCGTATTAGATTTGATGCGATAATTAGAATTTTACCGATATTCGTACGAATTTACTAAAAAGTGAGAAATATATACCGTAAACTTACAAATCTCACTGTTACAACTTCTCAGTGTTAACATCCGATCTTTGTGAAATTTATATGAAATATTTAAATTAGGGAAACGAAGAAGCCTATTGAATTTCAGCAATTTCCGTTTATTACTTCTAGAGTTAGGGCCCTTGTTTCACTTTGTTTAACCTTGTGAACGCAACTAACCCCAAAAGTTATCCTATCTTTGTGAAATTTATATGCATGATTTAAATTAGTGAAACGAAGAAGCCTATTTAATTTCAATAATTTCAGTTCATTATGTCTAGAGTTATGGCCCTTGTTTCACTTTTATTGTCCCCCACCTTTCGAAGAAAGCAGGGGACTATTAAAATGGGTTCGTCCGTCCGTCTGTCTGTCCGTCACACTTTTTGGGACACAATAACTCTCTTCCTAATTGAGCTAGAATGTTCAAACTTGGTGTATGTGTTTATTAGGTCAATGCCTTGATGGAGTTCGAAGATGAGCATTTTCCGCTTAGGGTAAGCAGAGATAAGCAATTTGATTGGTTGATGCTTTGGGACACGATAACTCTCTTCCTAATTGGGCTAGAATGTTCAAACTTGGTGTATGTGTTGATTAGGTCAATGCCTTGTTCTAATTGGGCTAGAATGTTCAAACTTGGTGTAGGTGTTTATTAGGTCAATGCCTTGATGGAGTTCGAAGATGAGCATTTTCTGCTTAGGGTAAGCAGCGATAAGCAATTTGATTGGTTGATGCTTTGGGACACGATAACTTGAGTTCTAATTAAGTGAGAGTGATGAAACTTGGTGTATAGTTTTATTACATCAATACCTTGACTAAGTTCGATAATAAGCATTTTCTGCTTATGGGTAAGCAGAGCGATAAGCAATTTGATTGGGTGAGACTTTGGAACACATTAACTCTCCTTCTAATTGAGCTAGAATGTTCAAACTTGGTGTAGGTGTTTATTAGGTGAATGCCTTGATAGAGTTCGAAGATGAGCATTTTCTGCTAAGGGTAAGCAGAGATAAGCAATTTGATTGGTCAATGCTTTGGGACACGATAACTTTAGTTCTAATTAAGTGAGAGTGGGGACACTTAGTGTATAGGTTTATCTCATCAATACCTTGAGTAAGTTCCATAAATAAGCATTTTCTGCTTATGGGTAAGCAGAGCGATAAGCAATTTGATTGGTCGAGACTTTGGAACACAACTCTCCTTCTAATTGAGGAAGAATGTTCATACTTGGTGTAGGCATTCATTAGGTGAATGTCTTGATGGAGTTCGATGATAAAGCTTGTCTGCTTACTGTCAGCAGAGATAAGCAATCTGATTGGTTGATAACTTTGGTTTTAATTAAGTGAGAGTGATGAAACTCTGAATTAAGTGAGAGTGATGAAACTCTGAGTATAGATTCGTTATATCATTACCTTGACTAAGTTTGTTAATGAGAATTTTCTGCTTAGGCTAAGGATCGATAACTTTGATTCTATATGATAGAGAGTGATCAAACTTAGTGTATAGGTGATAATTTGTTTGATTGCTAGATACTTTTGAAAAAAAATAAATGTGCGATTAATGAATATGTGTCATCTATTTATTTTGGGATTTCGGCGGGGGACATCAGCCTCACTGTTGGCTTGTTGAATCTTGTGAACGTTCTATTGCCAAAAGTTATCATCTGATCTTTCTGAAATTTATATGCATTATTTAAATGAGTGAAACGAAGAAGCTTATTGAATTTCAGCAATTTGTTTATTATGTCTATAGTTATGGCCCTTGTTTCACTTTATTGAACCTTGTGAAAAGTTATCTGTCGATCTGTATGAAATTTACATGCATCATTTAAATTAGTAAAGAGAAGAATCCTATTGAATTTCAGCAATTTCTGTTTATTACTTCTAGAATTATTGCCCTTGTTTCACTTTGTTCAATCTTGTTAATGCTCGATTGATGAAAGTTATCATCCGATATGTATCAAATTTATATGCATCATTTCAATTTGAATTTCAGCAATTTCCGTCGATAATTTCTAGAGTTAAGTCGGTTGTGAATGTTTGAATGACAAACATGATCATCTGATCTGTATGAAATTTTTATGCATTATCTGTATGGAACTGTCTTGTAAAGGCCCCCAATTACCTACAAAGGAATAAATATGCGACAACCCTTGTCGACTGCTCTGACGATTTAGCTGCTGTGGGCGTATGTTTCGTTGCCTAGCAACCTATCTTTAACTATTATAGTGAGAACGGCCAAATCGTTATCGAATCTCGTATAATGTATCTTTAACTAGTTAATCTGCCTTAATCCTTTATCGGACAATTCATCAATCCAATCCTGAACAGAAGTCATTGCCTCTCCTTTGTCGGGATATGTATCAATCCAATCAATTGACTTTGACTGCTTAAAGCGGTTACATATATTTAAAAAACCCAGTGGTAAAAGAGCTGGAAGTCGAAAACAAAAGTTTATATCTGTTATAATTGGCAACAGACCTTATCACCCGTATGACATTCCTGCAATTCCTGTCAACTCTAATAATCTTATACCTGTTAAACTTAATCACAAAAAGAAATTAAACAATCTTAAACTTGCCTTAATCAATGCCCGATCGGTCAGAAATAAGACACAACTCTTGGCTGAGTTTGTTATAGAACACCGTATTGACCTTGCCATCACAGAAACTTGGCTAACAGAAAATGAATTGACTATTATAAACGAACTGTGTGTAGATGGGTATCTATTCATTAATAAATCCCCAATATCATCTAGAGGTGGCAGAATAGGCTTGTTGTACAATGGTAATATTAAGTTGAATGTGGAGCATAATGATTTAACCCAAGTACAGTCTTTTGAATATTGTTTGACAAAATCTACAGATTTGAGTGTTCTGGTGATTTATCACCCTCCACCTACTGCAACTGATAGTTATAATTTTAATTTGCACATTGACAAACCCAGTGATCTTATTGTTGTCCAATTCAATGACTTACTTTATTCCTATAATCTGGTTCAGCATGTGAATCAAGCTACACATGTAAAGGGACACATTCTTGATTTAATTATCACCAGGAATGATGACCACCTGATTGACTCAGTGGATGTATTGCCCGATATTATTTCTGACCACCATCCTGTTTATAGAATAATCAATCGAAAGCCAGGCGCTGAAACGAACTTAACAAGTAACATCGCGAAAACTTAGAAACATAAATCTAGTGGACTTTTCTAGCGATCTGTTAGAATGTTTCAATAGTACACTGATTTGAGATCCAACTAAATCTGTTGAGGATTATGATACCTGCATTATCATTGTATTGGACTGTCATGCGCCACTGAAAACTTGGAAGCTAAAATCCAATCGCCATTGTCCTTGGTACGATGATGCAATTCATAGTGAGCGCAAAATTCGTAGAAAAACCGAAAGAGTGTGGCGTAAAACCCAAGTTAGAGGCTCATAACCAGATATACAGAGCACAGTCTGCATAGGTCATATATATGATCAGATCTGCCAAGAATAGTTACTATAATAATAAATTATCATCTTCACAACCACGTGATTTATTTAAAATTGTTCAGTCACTTACATCCGATACAACCTGACGGCTTCAATCATCAACTGATGAACTTGGGCTTGCCGAGAGGTTTTGTTCTTTTTTCCAAACTAAAGTATCTGATATTAGGAAAGGACTAGATAGTCCGGTTGACTCCGATTCGGAGGTTGAGGAACCACTTCCGTCGTTACAGTGCAATCTAAATTTATTTGCTACTGTTTCTGAAGAACAGGTCAAGAAGATAAATCTGCTACATGTAATTCTGATCTTCTCCAAACCTGGCTTCTGAAAGAGGAGAAAGTGTTGGACGTTCTGCTTCCAATCATTACTGGCATTGTTAATGATTCTATAACCACTAATACTGTTCCTGTATGCTTAAAATCAGCTCTGATTTCACCTTTGTTGAAGAAACCAAACCTTGATCCTCAGCTGTGTAAGAATTAACGACCTGTTTCCAACTTACAATTCATCGGCAAGTTTATTTAAAGAGTTATTGCTTCTCAAATTTCAAATTATCTGTCTGAAAACGATTTACATGAATCACTTCAATCTGCTTACAAACGAGGTCACAGCACAGAGACGGCTCTACTTAAAATTAAAAACAATATTGACCTGGCACTGGATAGGAATCTAGCCGTACACCTAGTACTTTTGGACCTCAGTGCTACTTTTGATACTATAGATCATAGTATTTTATTTCAAAGGCTGGAATGTTTGGTTGGGATCTGTGGTGCCGCACTGTCATGGATAAAGTCATATCTTCAAGATAGAACACAGAAGGTGCAAATAAACAGGTCTGTGTCTCAACCCTGTGCTGTTAGGATAGGTGTTCCACAAGGATCTGTATTGGGACCTCTACTTTTTCTTCTATACATTCTTCCGATTGGTCAAATCATAAGAAGACATGGAGTACAAAACCACGGCTTTGCTGATGACACTCAAATATATGACTATTTTCAATACAACAACTATCTTGCTTCCAAGGATTCTATCAGTAGACTAGAGTCTGGTCTTAATGACATTCAAGAATGGATGACCAGAAATAGGCTAAAACTTAACGATGACAAATCCGAATTTCTTGTCATATCATCAAAATCACAATCCAGTAAATTGTTTAAAGCGGATTACATTCAGATCGGTGATTGCTCTATATCTCCCAAGAAGCAGGCTAAAAATCTGAGCTATGTTACTGATGAATTTATGTCCCCAGTTCCACAAATCAATAGTATAATACGGAAAATGCATCATCAAATGAGCTATTTCGAGAATACGCTCTAATCTTAATACTGATGCTTGCCAGAGTGTTGTTAGAGCATGGACTATGCAAATTCTCTTCTATTAGGAGCACCAGAAACAGCTTTAAACAGACTACAAATAGCGCAAAACAATGCTGCCCGTCTCATAACTATTGGCTTCCAGTTCGAGCGAGGGTTCAATTTAAAGCTCTTGTGAATGTGTTTAAATCAATTTATTCTGACACCGCACCCAGTTATTTAAAAGAACTCTTTGTTTTCTATACTCCCCGGCGATCCAACCTTCGTTCTTCAAGTGATCGTAGCATATTGAGGTTCCCCAAATATAATAAGCGTTCTGGTGAATATGCTTTCTCCGTCAGAGCAGCTAAAATGTGGAATGATCTTCCAAAAACTCTTTGAGAGTCCTCTTCCTTCCAGAGTTTTAAGACTAACTTAAAAACATACGTATTTCAAAAATGTTTTTGAACTGTATTGTTGTGAATGCACTTAGAAACACTCATGTGTAATGAAGCGCTATATAAATCGAACAATAATAATAATGTACGTACCTACGCCTATACAATTGTGATGCGGCACCCGTTTACTTATTAGGAAAACTTGTCGTGTTTAATAAGAAGTTATCAAAATTGCGTCGTTCGAAGCGTGTTTAGAATTTTCATAGCCAAGTTGTCGTTGTTTGAAGAAAATCTGATCAACCTGAAAGAAAAACAGCTTGAGACTTTGAAATATTTGTATGAAAAATTATTCTTGAAAGGCGTCATAAGGGGCAACGCCGTTGATAATCCGGGAACTTGAAAGTAGTTCCAATGATGGACTACGTCATACAGCCGAGGCTAGATGTAGGGTACTGGAATCTGCTGAGGTTTGTCGATTGGCGGTTATAGTACGATAACGGAAGTAGAAATTTTGCGAGACGCTTGAAACTATGAAATGAATGCGTGACAAATTTCACGCGTCTAATGTCGAAGAAAAGAGTCTATTTTGATGGCATATTCTCGGATTTATGATCATATTTTGAATGGGTTTTGTTTTTATACGCCCACATTTTCATGTGGACGTATATTGTCATCGCCCCTGTCCGTCCTGACATCCATGCGTCCACAATTGTTTGTGGACACTCTACAGGTCACAATTTTTGTCAGATTTCAACGAAACTTGAAATATAGGTTTATCCCCCCAAGATCATGGTTCCTTTCGATATTGGCATGTATCGGACCTTAACTTATGGATTATGGCCCCTGATTGTACAAAAAATCACATTTTTATACGCCCACATGGACGTATATTGTCGTCGCCCCTGTCCGTCTGTCCACAATTTGTTTGTGGACACTCTACAGGTCACAATTCTTATCCGATTTTGATGAAACTTGAAATATAGGTTTATCTCCAAAAGATCTCCGCTGCTTTCGATATTGGCATGTATCGGATCTAAACTTAATGGATTATGGCCCCTGTTTGTACCAAAAATCACGTTTTTAGCTTGTGAACCGTATAGAGGTCACAATTTTTATCCAATTTTGTTGAAATTTGAAATGTAAGTTTATAACACAAAGATCTCGGTTCCTTTCGATATTCCCCCATATCGGACGGTAACTTAATGAATTATGGCCCCTGATTGTACGAAAAATTGCGTTTTTAGCTTGTGGACCCTATAGAGGTCATAAATTTTATCTGATATAAAAAAACGTATTATTATATCACCGTTCAACCCTAAGGACGGCTGAATTCGAATTTTGTGAAAATCGGCCCAAAACTGACAGACAAAATGGTCGCCGTTCGTTCTCAAATAGCGTAAAAATATGGTATATCAAGGTTGTGGACCCTATAGAGGTCACAATATTTATCCGATTTTTGTTGAAACTTGAAATGTAAGTTTATAACCCAAAGATCTCAGTTCCTTTCGATATTCGCGCATATCGGATCACTTCCTGAATAATGGCCCCTGATTGTACGAAAAAGGTCATGAGACGAAGAAGCTAATATCCGATTGACTTTAAATTTATACACAGTGTTTAAGGTCTTGAGACGAAGAAGTTTATTCATTTTGAGCGATTTCCGATAATTACTGCCAGAGTTATGGCCCTTGATCGCTTTGAAAAATCTTGTGGACGCTCTAGAGGCTAAAGTTAATATACGATTGACTTTAAATTTATATACTGTGTTGAAGACCATGAGACGAAGAAGCCTAGTGATTTTCAGCGATTTCAGATAATTTTTGCCAGAGTTATGGCCCTTGATCACTTTGAAAAACCTTATGGACGCTCTAGAGGCTAAAGTTAATATCCGATTGACTTTAAATTTATACACAGTGTTTAAGGTCCTGAGACGAACAAGTATATTGATTTTCAAAGAATCTTTATAACTTGAACAGCTAAATCCATGATGTTAAAAGTTTTGTATACTAAACGTTAGCATGGGGCAGAACTTTATAAAAACCAAACAAATTCTAATGGTTTTCTGATAATTACTTAATGAGTTGTTACTCTTAATCAGATTTTAATGTATTATAAATGTTTCATTAGCGAAAAATGTAAAAATATGTGACAACTCTTGTTGACTACCCGGACGATATAGCTGCTGTGGGCAACCTATCTTCTGATATGACGTGATGAATTTATCGATCGCCGGCGATGGATTTTAAGGGAGGAGTTGATAGGGTTAAAAAAAATATTTCACCATTCCACCATAATGAAGATTGAATTCGAATTTCAGGAAAATCAAAATAAAACTGGCCAACAAAATGGCCCTCTTTGTTCGCAAATTGTGTAAAAATAGGCAATACAAAGGTTGTGGTCACAATTTTTATCCGATTCTGATGAAACTTGAAACATATCTTTATATCCCAAAGATCTCGGTCCCTTTTGATATTTACGCATTTCAGACCATAACTTTCTGGATTTTTGCCCCTGATTGTACAAAAAATCTCATTCGTTTTTAGCTTGTTCTCTATCCATCTCTTGCAAAATGTGGGCGTATCCTGCCTGGCAGCTGCTGGTTAAATAAAGAAATATGTACGCTAGGCATTGTTGACGAATATGTTGATTGGAATAGTGCAAGTACTTAATTGTTTTAGCAGAAGGTGTCACTCACTCGTTGTGGTAGAGCGACGTTTACTGCCAAATAAATTTCGGGATGTTATTTTTTTACCCTCAGTATATAAGTCGAAACAGATTATAAGATGAATGCCAGACTTCTGATTTATGACCCAAAAAATACGGTAACTTTGAAGCAATTTGAAATAATACAGATCGGCAGTAGTTGGCACGCTTCATTCTATCATATTACAACATCACGCAATTTTGTAGGAATGTTACTGACATAAATTTGAATACCGTACGGGAATTAAATATAAAAAATAACAAGGTGCACCTATTTTTTATTACGTACAAATTTGAATATTTTGTTGACACATGATTTTTGTGTGTGGTCTAAAAACTGCCTGCTTAAATAACGATAAGAGTTATGTCCCATTATTTTCGGTAAAAATATCCAACAAGAAAAATTTGAAATCCCATCACTGCATTAAATGCAACAATATGGAGACAGACTGCAAAACCATTGATCGAACAAGATGACCCCGTGATACAAGGCTGGAATGAAGATTTACAATGTGAATGGGTATCTGAAGCATATCGATCCAAAGGATATATGCGACCTGTTGATCAGCCATCAAGAAAATATCTATCCCGCTCATATTATGAACTTTTATTTTGAATACTCTGATGAAGACTATAAGAATATACTAATATCTAAACATGCCTGATTTACTGTGTTTTTTTTATGTACATTCCAGATCTCTTGAAAAGTAGCATTATATTATAATATTTTGAATGACGAAATTGGTTCTGAACCAACAGGCTAACGAGAAAACATTTTTCAAGTCAATTTTGAACTAAGTGGTTTCTTTCCCCAAAAATACATTTTGCCCCTCCACACCCCATACAATGGAAATCTTATACACATATTTAGAGATGTGCAGCAGAATTAAAAAGTAATGTTTTAACTAAGCTCTAAGAAAAACATCATTTAAATCAACATGAACTCATTTCCCGCCAATTTTACACACCCTACCCCTCCTCCCCACAAATCAAAACAGAGATGGACAGTCCTAGAAATTTATGATCATCATTTATGTCAACATAATCACATTTTCCTCCAATTGTAGACATTGGACCCCCCCATATCTCGAAAACGCCCCCTCAAATGCCTGATCACCACCCAGATTCAGAATCTATGCCCCTCGTACACAAATAGTGTAAATTATATCAAGGTTGTGGACCCTCTAGAGACCACAATTTTGATCCAATTTTGATGAAACTTTAAATTTTGGTAATTTCCTGGAATATGACTGTTAAAAAAATTGTATTTTTAGCTTGTGGACCCACTAGTAGAAGTCACAATTTGTATTCAATTTAAAAAACATTTAAATATATCACCATTACACATCAATAAAGGTTGTTGAGTTCTAAAACTCGTACAAATCTGACCCAAACAACCCAAAGGCTGCTCCTTGTACGGAAATAGCGTAAAAGTATGTAATACCATGGTCACAATTTTTTTCCAATTTTGAGGTAACTTTAAATATATCTTTATGTCCCAAATATCTCAGTCCCTTGCGATATTCGATCCTTTGAGACCATAACTTCCTGGATTATGGCATCTGATTGTACGAAAAATCACTTATTTTTAACTTGTTCACCATTCATCTCTTGCAAAATGTGGGCGTATCTTGCCTGGCAACTGCTGGTTATCTGATTTTGATGAAACCTAAAATATGTTTACATCCCGAAGATCTAGGTTCCTGTAGATATTCTCGCATATCGGACGGTCATCTCCTGGATTATGGCCCCAGATTTTACAAAAAATTTCTTATTTTGTTTTAGATGAACCCTATTGATATTAAGCGTTTTGCGACTTTCCATTACACAATCATCTCTCCTTGTGAACACAATAGAGGCTATAGTTTTTATACGCCCACATGGAAGTGTGGACGTGTATTACCGTCGCTCCTGTCGGTTCGTCCGTCTGTCGTCCACATTTCTTGTATGAAGTCTATTTAATTTCAATAATTTCTGTTCATTACGTCTAGAGTTGTGGTCTTTGTTTCACTTTGTTGAACCTTGTGAACACTATTACGCCAAAAGTTATCATCCGATCTATGTGAAATTTATATGCATTATTTAAATTAGTGAATATAAGAACCCTCTTGAATTTCACCAATTTCCGTTTATTATATCTTGAGTTATGGCCCTTGTTTCACTTCATTGAACCTTGTGAACGCCCTAACGGCAAAAGTTATCATCCGATCTTTCTGAAATTTATTTGCATTATTTAAATTAGTGAAACGAAGAATCCTGATGAATTTCAGCAATTTCCGTTTATTACGTCTATAGTTATGGCACTGGTTTCACTTTATTGAAACTTGTGAACGCTCCAACGCCAAAAGTTAGCACCCAATCTTTGTGAAAATTATATGCATGATTTAAATTAGTGAAACGAAGAAGCCTATTGAATTTCAGCAATTTCCGTCAATTACTTCTAGAGTTATGGACCTTGTTTCACTTTGTTGCACCTTGGGAACGCTCTAACATCAACAGTTATCTGCCAATCTTTATGAAATTAGTAAAGAGAAGAATCCTATTGAATTTCAGTAATTTCCGCTTATTACTTCTAGAGTTATGACCTTTTTTATACGCCCACATGGAAATGTGGTCGTATATTGCCGTCGCCCCCGTCCGTCTGTCGTCCACAATTTCTTGTGAACACTCTACAGACTACATTTATCATCTGATTGTTTTGAAATTAATATATGTTGTTTGCATTAGTGAGATGAAGTAGCCTATTTAATTTCAATAACTTCCGTTAATTTCTTCTGGAGTTATGGCCCTTGTTTCACTTTATTGCACCTTGTGAACGCTCTAACGACAAAAGTTATCAAATGATCTGTATGAAATTTATATGCATCATTTAAATTAGTAAAACAAACAAGCCTATTGAATTTCAGCAATTTCCCTTAATTACATGAGTTATGGCCCTTGTTTCAATTGTTGAATCTTGTGAACGCTCTAATGACAACAGTTATCATCCGATCTGTTTGAAATTGATATGCATCATTTATATTAGTGAAACGAAGAAACCTATTGAATTTCAGCAATTTCCGTTAATTACGCCGTGAGTTATGGCCCTTGTTTCACTTTGTTGTACCTTGTGAATGCTCTAACGACAAAAGTTATTATCTGATCTGTATGAAATTTATATGCATCATTTAGATTAGTAAAACAAAGAAGCTTATTGAATTTCAGCATTTTCCGTTAATTACATCTCGAGTTATGGCCTTTGTTGAATCTTGTGAACGCTCTAATGACAACAGTTATCATCCGATCTGTTTGAAATTGATATGCATCATTTAAATTAGTGCAATGAAGATGCCTGTTGAATTTCAGCAATTTCCGTTAATTACGCGGTGAGTTATGGCCCTTGTTTCACTTTGTTGTACCTTGTGAATGCTCTAACGACAAAAGTTATTATCCGATCTGTACGAAATTTATATGCATCATTTAGATTAGTAAAACAAAGAAGCTTATTGAATTTCAGCAAATTTCCGTTAATTACATCTAGAGTTATGGCCCTTGTTTCACATTATTGAATCTTGTGAACGCTTAAACGACAAAAGTTATCACCCAATCTGTATGAAATTCATATGCATCATTTAAATTAGTGAAATGAAGAAGCCTATTGAATGTCAGCAATTTCTGTCAATTACTTCTAGAGTTATGGCCCTTGTTTTACTTTGTTGAACCTTGTGAACGTTCGAACGACAACAGTTATCATCCGATCTGTATGAAATTGATATGCATTATCTGAATTAATAAAACGAAAAAGCCTGTCGAATTTCAACAATTTCTGTAAATTATTTCCAGAGTTACAGCCCTTGTTTTACTTTTTAGAACACTTGTGAACCCTCAAACGACGAAAATTATAATGTCTTCTGTATGAAATTGTCTATTAAATGTCCCCAAATTACCTAAAAAAGAATAAATATACGACAACTCTTCTCGACCGCCCGGACGATTTAGCTGCTGTGGGCGTATGTTTTGTTGCCTGGAAACCTATCTTTTCACTTTGAGAACGCTCTAACCTCTACAGTTTTCTGCCGATCTGTTTGAAATTTATATGTGCTATTTAAGTTAGTAAAAAGAAAAATCCTATTGAATTTCAGTAATTTCCATTTATTTACTTCTAGAGTTATGGCCCTTGTTTCACTTTGTTGCACTTTGTGAATGCTCTAACCTCTACAGTTATCTGCTGATCTGTATGAAATTGATATGTGCCATTTAAGTTAGTTGACTTTGCTGTTATGGGTATTAATTTTTTTGCCTGACGACCTATCTTTAAATTTTTAACTTATTTAATTATAAATATTTGCAGATATTCACCACTAGACCCTGGTCTTCTACCTAATACATTACTACCAAGCACTACCCCAGCTGCTACAACATCATCATCATCTACATCACTTAATACTAATGGCACTGGTTGGTGTATATTTGTGTACAATCTTGCACCAGATACAGAAGATAGTGTTCTGTGGCAGTTATTTGGACCATTTGGAGCTGTCCAAAGTGTGAAAGTGATTCGTGATTTCCAAACACAAAAGTGTAAAGGCTTTGGTTTTGTTACCATGACTAACTATGATGAGACACTGATGGCTATCCAAAGTTTGCATGGATTTACATTAGGCAATCGTGTTTTGCAGGTATCATTTAAAACCAACAATCGCAAAGTTTAAAACCTTCTAGTCCAGAATACAGTAAGCTATTTATATTAGATGGTTTAAAAAGAGACATGGACATTTTCAATATTATGACAAATTAGGTAATTAACAGTCTAAATACCACATACACAGCTTACTCTTTTATCTTGTGGGAAAATCTCTTAAACCAATAATGTTTGTTAACTTTTATATTTTCTGCATAATTTATTTATTTTTATTGTTGATTTCTGGTGTTTAAGTTCATCATTATTTAATCTGAATTTTCTCTCTTCATGTTGAGTACCTAGATTGCTTTTGTGTTTATATGGTAGCATAAAAAGAATACCATAGATTGTCCGTAATTATCTTAATGTATATGCATGAAATTTTCTGCCAAGTTCTGACAAAAAGTCAATATTTATACGCCCACATTGAAATGTGGTTATAAGTAGTCGTCTGTTGTCCACAATTGCTCATGAAACTGTCTTTAAAACCTTGTAGAGACTAGATGTTGAAGTTATAGACAAGGAAGCCTATTGATTTTCAAGGATTTCCAAAAACTACAAGTACCCAAAGTTATCATTTGATAACCGGTACATGTTTTGTATAATAAATGTAATAAATGTTTGTACTTGAAAGATCTAGAAGCCAGTTTCTGATAATTACATGTTGGACTGTTGCTGTTGATTAGTGTTTAATGTCTTGTAAATGCTGCCATTACCTGCAGAAGAATGAATAGGCGACAACCTTTGTAGACTGCTCAGACGACTTATGTACTTTGTGCGGATGTTTTGTTGCCTGGCAACCTGTCTAAAGCTTAGTGTGCACTTTTATTGTGTACACTTCTTTTAGATTGCTCAAGTCTTTTACTCAATTCAGTATTGTGACCATATTTTAATCAGTTATATTCTACATTTTTGCATATATTGATTCCACATTGGTATTTTTTTTGTGGTTGGTTATTATTAAATTTTTTGTTCAATTTATTTTGTTGTGTTATTTTGTATTTTTTATTATTATTTTTTTATTTATGCATGAGTCTTGTCCATGAAGAAGCGTAGAGTTCACTAGATAAAATTCTACATTGATAAGTCTGTGTTTGGAGTTGTCGTGAACATGGTTAAAAGGGTACAAATACTAATATTGAATAAACACCCAGATTTTATGGAAATATGGTTGTATTGTCGTCAAAGTCATCCATCCAGCGTCCACAATTTCTTGTGAACACTCTCTATAATCTGATTGTTTTGATATTGATATTGATAGTTATGTTTTGTTTACATTAGTGAGATGAAAAAGACTGTTTAATTTCAACAATTTCCAGATGGCCAGGGTTCTTAATCAATTTTAAATCAAACCAGCCAGAATTGGGTCAAAAGAGGTCCCCATAGGAAATAGGGTAATTAAGCACCTATTCTCTAGCAGACTTCAACAAAAATAGTTCTTGGTAATTTTATTATGTGGAATGTCTTAATCTGAATAGATTAATATACATATATGATTACCACAAAATATGACTACAAAAAGGTACACCTGCTCAAAATATTCCATATTTGGTTCATGTCATGTACCGACTTCATGACAATAATATTCCTGAAATAGAACTGCGACGCAGTAATGACGGGTTTCACCGGTGCCCCGTTAACATTGAACATATGTCACTTCCTGTACCGATGAAACCATTAAACAGGTTTCCATATAAGCATTGCACACATCAAATAAAATGTACGCAGAATCAACAAAATCCAGCAATATCAATTCATTGTATACATTTGTTACATGTAAGTGATCCTGACAAAATTACATAACTTCCGGTGATAATGAAAATGTTATGAAATCAGAAATGGCATAAGGCATCACATGGTAAAAATTTTATGTAAATAAAAACATTACAAATCAGACTCATTTGAATAAAATATCCGTTTTAAAGGCTAAACATACAGTTTTTGCCAAAATGACGTTACTTCCGGTGATAATGAAAATCTTAAATTACTTGAATGAAATTGTAAATGGCATTAGGTATCACACGGTGAAAATTGTATGAAAATCGAATAATAATTGACTCTTTTGTGGATCAAAAACCTTGAAAAGTTGCCTGTTGAAAATCGTCTATTTCTCCGCAACTGAACAAGGTAGAAACCATTTTGTGATACCTATATGATCGTATGGGTTCATTCTATTAGTTGATTTGAATCAAATATCAAAATTTTAAACAAATAACAAATACGACTCATTTGAATAAATTATTTGTTTCGAAGGCTATAAATACAGTTTTTGCCCAAATTACGTCATTTCCGGTGACATTGAAAATGTTAAATTGGTTTGACCTAGTTAAAATTGACATTACGCATCAAATGGTGTCACTTTTACGAAAATCCAATAAAAATTGACTCTTTTACAGGCAAACTAGTGGAAATTGTGGCTCATGCAAAATTGCCCATTTCTCGGCAACTGCTCATATTACAAACTAATTTTCACATACATTCTCTTCGTATGGATTATAACTACAAGTTTATGAAAGTTGCGAAGAAATATATTAAAACATGAAAAGCCTGAATGGGTTGTAAATAGCTCATTTTTTCACCTTTTTTCACCTTTAAATCGAAATGACCCAAAAACAAAATCGAAATTAAAAAAACTGAGCCCGATGTTTTCAGCGCCTTTACAGGGCACACCCTTTCAGTCATACCAGATTTGGAAAAAAATAATATTTGCTTTCAAAAAGTGGTACCGAACTGTCAAAATTGTAGTTTTTGCTAAATTTATGCCACTTCCGTTGCCGAAAGGAAAATGTACCGGTAACAAAAAAAATGACATTTTGGACCACGGGGCATATGAACTTTGTTTTATGCAAATCGAACAATAAATAATTAATCCAGGACTGAAAAACTAAATAAGCCAATGGGGGCCAAGGAAAAATACGGTGACAAAATACCACATAAAAATATTCATTAATAAAAAAGTTTTTCTTAAAAATTTAAATTTTCAAAATTTGTCGCCTAATATCTCCTAAGATTTGTCGAAAATAAAAAATCTAAAGAACCGTAGCTATGTGCCTTGTCTCTGGCTATGTCAATATTACGGCAATATTTCAAAAAACAATAACTTCGATTTCGGACATTTCGCATTATCGCAGAACGTTCGAAATAGCTTTAATCTCTAAGTCACACCCACTTTCCCAGTAAAACCGAAGACATCGAATCAATCCGACAAGTAGTTTCTGAGATACAATCAAAATGGAAAAAGAAAAATAATAATAATAATAAGAATAATCTTAACAAAAACAATAGTGTTTCACACAAGCTACGCAGTGTGAAACCCTAATAAACGACTGTCTTCATGTATTTGATGGGTAAAGCGAAACATTTGTGAAAAAAATAGTTCATCTTCTGCTATGACTCCACGGCATTTCTGCATATTTAACACAAATTGTTGTTTTTATACGCCCACATTTTCATGTGGATGTATATTGCAGTCACCCTTGTCCGTCAGTCTGTCCGTCCGTACACAATTTGTTTGTGGACACTCTACAGGTCACAAATTGTATCTGATTTTGACAAAAACTTGAAATGTATGTCTATAACCCACTGATCTTGGTTCCTTTCGATATTCGCGTATGTTGGACGTATATTTTCGTCGCCCCTGTACGTCTGGACGTCCCAAATTGTTTGTGGACACAATTTTTATCCAATTTAACTTGAAATATAGGTTTATCTGCCCAAGATCTCGGTTCCTTTCGATATTGGCATGTATCGGATCGTAACTTCCTGAATTATGGCCCCTGATTGTACAAAAAATCACGTTTTTAGCTTGTAGACCCCATAGAGGTCACAATTTTTATACTCCCACATTTTCATGTGGACGTATATTGTCGTCGCCCCTGTCCATCCGTCCGTCCACAATTGTTTGTGAACAGTCTACAGGTCACAATTTTTATCCGATTTCATTGAAACTTGAAATATAGGTTTATCACCCTAAGATCTCGATTCCTTTCGATATTGGCATGTATCGGACTGTAACTTCATGGATTATGACCCCTGATTGTACGAAAAATCACGTTTTTAGCTTGTGAACACTTTAGAGGTCATAGTTTTTATCCGATTTGGTTTAAACTTGAAATGTATGCTTATAACCCAAAGATCTCGGTTCCTTTTGATATTCACGCATATCGGAATGTAACTTCCTGAATTATGTCCCCTGATTGTACGAAAAATTGCTTTTTTAGCTTGTGGACCCTGTAGAGGTCATAATTTTTATCCTATTTCAAAAACCGTTTTAGTATATCACCTTTACATCCTAAGGACGGCTGAGTTCGAATTTCGTGAAAATCAGCCCAAAACTGACAGACAAAATGGCCGCCGTTTGTTCTCAAATAGCGTAAAAATATGGTATATCAAGGTGGTGGACCCTATAGAGGTCATAATTTTTATCCGATTTAAAAAAAACGTATTATTGTATCACCATTACACCTAAGGACGGCTGAGTTCGAATTTCATAAAAATCGGCCCCAAACTGACAGACAAAATGGCCGCCCTTTGTTCTCAAATACCGTAAAAATATGGTATATCAAGGTTGTGGACCCTATAGAGGTCACAATTCCTATCCGATTTCGTGAAAATCGGCCCAAAACTGACAGATAAAATGGCTGCCCTTCGTTCTCAGATAGCGTAAAAATATGGTATATCAATTTTGTGGACCATATAGAGGTCACAATTTTTATCCGATTTTGTTGAAACTTGAAATGTAAGTTTATAACCCAAAGATCTTGGTTCCTTTCGATATTCGCGCATATCAGACCATTACTTCCTGAATTATGGTCCCTGATTGTACGCAAAATCGAGTTTTTAGCTTGTGGACACAATTTAGATTCGATTTTGATGAAACTTCAAATATAACTTTATATCACAAAGATCTTTGTGCATATCGGATCGTAACTTCCTGAATTATGGCTCTTGATTGTACGAAAAATAGCATTTTTAGCTTGTGGTTCCTCTAGAGATCACAATTTTTATACGCCCACATTGAAATGTGGTCGTATATTGTTGTCGCCCCCCCTCGTCCATCCGACAACCACAATTGCTTGTTGACGCTCTAGAAGCTACAGTTAATATCCGATTGACTTTAAATTTATACACAGTGTTTAAGGTCATGAGACGAAGAAGCCTCTGATTTTCAGCGATTTCTGATAATTACTGCCGGAATTATGGCCCTTGATCACCTCAAAAAATCTTGTGGACGCTCTAGAGGCCAAAGGTAACATCCGATTGACTTTAGATTTATTCACAGTGTTTAAGGTCATGAGACGAAGAAGCCTGTTGGTTTTCAGCGATTTTGGATAATTACTGCCAGAGTTATGGCCCTTGATCACTTCAAAAAATCTTGTGGACGCTCTAGAGGTCAAGGTTAATATCCAATTGACGTTAAATTTACAAGGTCATGAGAGAAAGAAGCCTATTGATTTTCAGCGATTCCGATGATTACTGCCAGAATTATGGCCCTTGATCACCTCAAAATATCTTGTGGATGCTATAGAACCTATAGATAATATCCGATTGACTTTAAATTTATACACAGGGTTTATGGGAATGAGACGAAGAAGTCTATTGATTTTCAGCGATTTTGGATGATTACTGCCAGAGTTATGGCCCTTGATCACTTTAAAAAATCTTGTGGTAGCTCTAGAGGTCAGGGTTAATATCCGATTGACGTTAAATTTATACGGTCATGAGACAAAGAAGCCTATTGATTTTCAGCGATTCCGATGATTACTGCCAGAATTATGGCCCTTGATCACCTCAAAATATCTTGTGGATGCTATAGAACCTATAGATAATATCCGATTGACTTTAAATTTATACACAGGGTTTATGGGAATGAGACGAAAAGTCTTTTGATTTTCAGCGATTTTCGATAATTACTGCCAGAGTTATGGCCCTTGATCCCTTCAAAAAATCTTGTGGATGCTCTAGAGGCTAAAGTTAATATCCGATTGACTTTAAATTTATACACAGTGTTTGAGGTCATGAGATGAAGAATCCTATTGATTTTCTCCTGTCCAACCTCAAGGGTTTTCTCCGGGTCCTCCGGTTTCCTCCAACTGCTAAAGACCCATATGTGCAAGCGAATTATTGTAATAAAATTAAACCGTATGTTAGTCCCGAAATGACTTAGTTTGTGTCGAGTGGACATTAAACCCCATCTCTCTCTCTCTCTCTCTCCCCCTATTGATTTTCAACGATTTCCGATAATTACTTCCAAAGTTATGGCCCTTGATCACTTTGAAAAATCTTGTGACGCTCTAGAGGCTAAATTTATCATTCGATTGACTTCAGATTGATACACAGAGTTTAAGGTCTTGAGACGAACAAGTATATTGATTTACGATGAATTTTTATGTCTTGAACAGCTAAAAGTTTTGTATACTAAATGTTAGCATTGGGCAGAACTTGATAAAAACCAAACAAATTCTAATGGTTTTCTGATAATTACTTAATGAGTTGTTACTCTTAATCAGATTTTAGTGTATTATAAATGTTTCATTACCGAAAAAAGTAAAAATATTCTACAACTCTTGTTGACTTCCCGGACGATTTAGCTTCTGTGGGCGTATGTTTCGTCGCCTGGCAACCTATCTTTAAGATTTTATAAGTGTTAATTCTGTTCAAAGGACAGTCGAAGTGGTTATTTCTGTAATCCAATTCAAATATTTTGTTGATAACGGAAGTGACATCATTGTGTCAAGTCTTCATTCTATAAATGGAACTGATCTTGCTGGATTTATTGGTTAATTCTGCATCCATGGAAATGTGGACATATATTGCCGCCGCCCTCGTCTGTTGCACCTTGTGAAAGCTCTAACATCAAAAGTTATCTGCCAATCTGTATGAAATTTATATGCGTCATTTGAATTATTAAAATGAAGAATCCTATTTAATATCAGCAATTTTCGTTTATTGCATGTAGAGTTATGGCCCTTATTCACTTCCAATAATTACGTCTAGAGTTATCGACGTTGTTTAACTTTGTTAACCTTTGTGAAAATATGGATGATGAAAGTTATCTAATCTGTGGCAAATTTATATGCATCATTTAAATTAGTGAAAGAAAGAACCCTGTTGAATTTCAGCAATTTCAAATATTTACTTGTAGAGTTATGGCCCTTTTTGAACCTGTGAACACTTGAATAATGACAGTTATGAAATGTATATGCATTATTTAAAGATACATTAGTTAAGAGTTTAATAATTCAGGGGGGGTGGATGGCTGAATGGTTGGAAACATTGAGGTCATGAGTGGATGAACCCTGATTATTTCTATAACATCTGAAGACTAAATAAAGACTTGCAATAGGCAGATTTAGCTCTTGCATAATGTATGTTTAACTTAGTGAAATGAAGAATCCTATAGAAATTCAGCAATTTCTATCAATTACTTCTAAATTTATGGCCCTTGTTTTACTTTGTTAAACATGTGAATGTTCAAATGACAAAAGTTATCGATCTGAGTTCAAATTTAGTATAAAATTGGCCCGAAACTGACCAACAAAATGGCCGCTCCTTGAACACAAATAGAGTAAAAGTATGTAATACCAAGGTTGTTGACCTGCTAGAGGTCACAATTTTTGTCAGATTTTGACAAAACTTAAAATATATGTTTATATCCCAAAAATTTTCATTTCTATATTGACGTATATCGGATAGTAACTTGCTAGATTATGGCCTCTGCACAAAAAGTCAAGTTTTTAGCTTGTGGACCCTCTAGAGGTCACAATTTTTGTCTGATTTTAAAAAAAAGTTTAAATATATCAGTGTTACAACCTAATGATGGTGAAAATCGGATCAAATCTGTCGACAAAATGACTGCTCCTTTATGCAAATAGTGTAAAAGTATGTAATATCAAGGTTGTGGACCCGCTGGAGGTCAGAATTTTTATCTGATTTTGATGAAACTTAAAATATATGGTTATGTCTCAGAGATTTCAATTCCTTTTGATATTCGCACGCATCAGACCATAACTTCTTGGATTATGTCCCCTGATTGTACTAAAAATCGCTTCTTTTTTTTTGCGAAATGTGGGCGTATCTTGCATGACAACTGCTTATTGTCTATCTTGGAACTTGCAAATTTTTTTACGCCCACATGTTCATGAGGATGTATTATGTTGTCTCTCCTGTCTCCGGACTTCCACTTACATTTGTTTTTGGACACTCTACAGGTCACAATTTTTATTATATGCCCACATTGAAATGTGGTTAAAAAACCATCTTGTGTTATACACATGAATGTGTATCAAGTTAAGGGCAAGGTAAAGTGACAAAAATTGTCACAACACCTGAAATGGGGGGTCCTCAAAAAATCATTCAAAACAACTTAAGTGCCTTTTTATACGCCCACATTTTCATGTGGACGTATATTGTCGTCACCGCTGTCCGTCCGTTTGTCCATAATTTGTTTGTGGACACTCTACAGGTCACAATTCTTATCTGATTTTGACGAAACTTGAAATATAGGTTTATCTCCAAAAGATCTTGGCTGCTTTCGATATTGGCATGTATCGGATCGAAACTTCATGGATTATGGCCCCTGTTTGTACGAAAAATCACGTTTTTAGCTTGTGGACCCTATAGGGGTCATAATTTTTATCTGATTTAAAAAAACGTATTATTATATCAACATTACACCCTCTAAGGATGGCCGATTTCGAATTTCATGAAAATCGGTCCAAAACTGACAGACAAAATGGCCGCCCTTCGTTCTCAAATAGTGTAAAAATATGGTATATCAAGGTTGTGGACCCTATAGAGGTCACAATTTTTATCCGATTTTGTTGAAACTTGAAATATAAGTTTATAACCCAAAGATCTCGGTTCCTTTCGATATTTGCGCATATCGAATTGTAATTTCCTGAATTATGGCCCTTGATTGTAGGAAAAATCACTTTCTTTTTAGCTGTTCTTTATCCATCTCTCGAAAATGTGGGCGTATCGTGCCTGGCAGCCGCTGGTTTTGGTGTCTAGACGTGCTTGAGATGATACTGAACAATAAAAAATGGATGAAAATAAAAAATAATGACTTTGGAATTTGTAACTTTGGAAAATATGAAGCAAATATACCATTCAGCACTGCGCAGCTACAGGGTAAACAACTCAACATGGGAAATCACAGAGTCTCACAGAGATACCTGAATATATACACTACAACCATCAAGACTTTAAATTTCGAAAACTATCTTTGTTTTAGCACACCACGTCCATATAATTAAACATTTATTTTTCAAAATCCTCCATTTTTTTCAAGGGACTACTTTCAGACTTTTTGTATGGAGTACCATCATAAACATTATTTGGATGTAAGGATAATTGTGATAGTATAAGTCAAAAAGTATTTACTGCATTTTTATTTACCTTTCTGTGTTGAATTACCGCTCAAAGGAAGTGTTCCTCGCATCAATGAGTTCATGCATGACTTATTTTTTTAATATTATCAACTCCCGTAAATGACAACTCATTTGTATTTTGATATGAGTTAATCGTATTCCGCAGTTGTTTAAATTAAAAAATTAAAAATTTGTATTTAAAATTAACACTTTGCTCATTGATATTAGCATAAGGTCAAGGACATACGAGATATTTGGACATGAAAGCTACCTACGAAACATTGTTTTCATTTATACAACGACGAAATGTGTTATTACTAAAGGGAATACAACATAATTGTATGTATGGTGATGTAAATGAAACCTTTGCATATCTATACAATGTTCCGCTAAGCGTTGTCAGTTTAATGATTATTTGCATCACTCGTCTAAAGATAAGAAGGGTCATTTTCAAGATTGAAAAAAAAATGGCGGATCCCAAACCCATGGTAGCAAGATGTGGAAATCTCACACTACAAGGAAATAGGAAAGCAACTCGAAAATCTAAGACTGACTACTTTACTACATAGATCAGAGTATAAATAGAGAGATAATAGTTGTCCCCAAGTTTCATCATTTTGTCTGTAGGTATAACCGCGATTGGGCAAGAAAGTGATGAATCCGAATTTTCGTTTACGTGATAACACGCGAATGTACGAATTAAAGGGGTATTGACAGTGAAATAGTGTATTGTGAGTAATAGAGTTTATTTTGGATGTTTGCATCAAAGGGCCACTATTCTGTGTTGGGAAATAATATCTTCAGCCTTGTTGGTGTTGAGACTACTATGCAACAAGATGGTGTCACTCTACCTTGCCCTTAATTATTACTTAGATCCCATCCAAGTTTTATGTTATTCAAATTGTTTTGGATTCCTCTCTCTTCATTTTAATTTGGATTCACATTGAAATGTGGTAGTATATTGTCTTCGCCCTATCGGGAAATGCTAAAGTTATTTTGAATGATCACTTTGATAAATAGAACTGCTAAGTTCATGATATCACATGTTTAGTGTTTAGTATACTAAACGTTAGCATGGGGCAGAAGAAGAAGCCAAAGAAATTCTAATTGTTACTCTTAATCAGATTTTAGTGTGTTGTAATTGTTTTCATTACTAAAAAAAGAATATATATGCTATTTTTTTTTTTTACTACAATAATGCAACAGCCTTTATGGACTGCTTGAACGACTTGGCTGCAGTAGGCTTATTTTTTTTGTTGCACCGCTCACTATCTTTTTGTTTTTCATTTTGTTATCTGTTTACTTTAATTGGTAATTAGGAGAGTTTCCCCCATTTTAACACATAATATTATACTGTTTTTGTATAACTTTGTTAGGTAAACATTTATAAATGTGCATAATAGAAAAGAAGAATTATACTGTTTTTACAATGAAATAAGAATGAATAACAAAAGAGCATGTGTACAAACTATATTAATTTCTAAGTGTCATTGCAAATGTTGCTTTAGTAGTAATACTTTGATCTTCCAAGTGAATCTAAAATACTGTTGAATTGATCTATAATTATGTTGAAGACAGGGTTTTAATTGTGTTAAAATCAAGGTCACAAGGGTTAATGACAATATCTTTGCCCCTGCAAGTATTTGTATATATATTTTTATTAACAAACACTTAAAACATTCTAGTCAGATATACATTTAAATGTATATTTACAGCTATTCCTGTCCTCGTTTCTGTACCTACATATACATGTACGTGCACAAAAAAAAAAGAATTGAAAATACAATATTATTTGGAAATAGTAGGTTTTAAATCATGAATATCTTGTTTATGTCAGGCATGTTCTGGGTTAAATTTCAATCATTTGAAGAAATTTTAATCTCTTGCTAACCAAAATGTGTAAGTTGAATCACTAAAAACAATATCAGTCTAACAGATATGGCTCAATTCCGTTCAGTGTTTACACAGATTATACATGGAAAATTTGTCAACATTCGGCATCATCTGCAGACACCATGGGGTATGGTCAAAATAACCCTATAATCGTGGCTGAAATCTTTTGATAGGACACTTTTTTATACACCCTCATTTTTATGTGGACATATATTGTCGTCGCTACTGTCTGTCTGTCCACAATTTATTTGTGAACACTCTGCAGGTGACAATTTTTATCATATTTTGACGAAACTTGAAATAAAGGTTTATCTCACAATGATCTTGGTTCCTTTGGATATTGGGATATATCAAATCGTAACTTCATGGTTTATGGCCCCTGATTGTATGAAATATCACATTTTTAGGTTGTGGACACTATGTTTGTAATCCAACGATCTTGGTTCCTTTCGATATTTGCGCATATCGGACCTTAACTTACTGGATTATGGCCCCAAACTGAACGGAAAATCGTGTTTTTAGCGTATGGTCCCTCTAGAGGCCACAATTTTTGTCAGATTTCAAAAACCATTTTAATATGTCACCGTTCCACCATAATGAATAAAGGTTGAGTTTGAATTTCAGGAAAATTTAAACGAAACTTTTAGACAAAATGGCCGTTCCTTGTACGCTAATTGTGTACAAGGATGTAATACGAAGGTTGTGGACCCTCTAGGCAAATTTTGTCTAATTTTGATGAAACTTAAAATGTATCTTTATATCCCAAAGATCTTAGTCCCTTTCGATATTTGCGCATCAGACCATAACTTCTTGGATTATGGCCCCTGATGTAGCAAAAATTAATTAGGGGTGCTTTTTTGTGTTTTTTTTTTAGTTTGTTCTCTATCCATGTCTTGCAAAATGTAGGTGTATCGTGCCTGGCCAATGTGGAAGGACATATAGTGTTGATATTTTGATTTTGTTTTCTTAATTAAATGTGAAATAATGAATTTGAGCACATTTTAGTGTGGATTAAGCACATTTTAGCTTGGATTAAGCTGTGAAAATTGCAACCAGCTCTTTTTAGGTAGTTTAAACACAATCTGAGCTGTCATAGTTTGGATATTTATAGTAGAGCTGTGTCGATATATCGATACACCAATATGTATCAATGTGTTCTGGCGATATTTATATCGATAAGTAATATAGCCATTTCTGTCTTTGTTGCAAATGATTTGTACTTTGCGTGGATCTTTCTTCATCACGTGATTGTGACATGATGTAAACAAATGGTCTTAAACTGAAGATGGAAGTGCTTCTACTTCTGTTACTTGTTCAGTAATTACTTAGTGTACTTAGAACTTTTACTTAATTAATCCAAGAAATCTATTAAATTTTAACACAAATTAATTATTTCTTAAATTACTAAACAAAAATGATATCAGTTTCACAGTTTATTTTCTTTGCCGCATGATTTGAAGTCGGCTTCTTGACTTGCCCAGTAATTTGTTCTGGAATATTACTGACGTGAACTTCAAGCTGGTACATGAATAAAAGATAGAAAATTTTCAAAAGGTGTACCAGTCGTTATTTTTGTGGTAATCACATACATTAAAATACGACGTTCTCCATAACAAATTACCAAGAATTATTTTGGTTGAAGTTTAGTTATATTAAGGGGAACGAAAGTCTAAATTAAAGTGATTCCTACGGGACCTCATTTGACCCAATTGTGGCTGGTTCGTTTCAAAATGGATTAAGAACTCTGATGCTTACCCATCCCAAAAGCCTTGAAACAGAATGTAGTTTGAGACTATGTTGGGCATAATTCGTGATATCGTGTATCGGTTTGCCGCATTGTATCGAAAATGACCTGTATCGTCACAGCTCAAATTTATGGTAGTCAGATCTGCCCAGAAATTAGATTAATTTCAATTAAATTTGCCTGATTATGTTATATGCATGTATACAGAAAAGATGGAATGTTTTCAAACATTTTATTCAAACTGTTCATTTATTGGGCATCACGAAGAGATGGGCTTAGAAAATTTAAGCTATTTTTATACGCCTACATGGAACTGTGGATGTATATTGCCATTGTGCCCGTTCATCCGTCTGTCGGTCGGTCCGTCATCCACAATTTCTCGTTACATCTAGAGTTATGGTCCCTTGTGAATGTTTTATTGACAAAAGTTATGCGATATGTTTGAAATTTATATGCATTATTTAGATCACTAAATCAAAGAATCCTATTGAATTTAAAAAAATTCTGTTAAATAGTTCTAGAGTTATGGCCCTAGTTTCGCTTTGTTGAACTGTGTGAACGCTAAAACAGTTATCATCGGATATGTATGAAATTTAAATGCATTATTTAGATCACTAAAACAAAGAATCCTAATGAATTTCAGCAATTTCTTTTTATTACTTCTAGAGTTATGGCCCTCAATTCAATTTGTTGCACCTTGTGAACACTCTAACATCAAAAGTTATCTGTATAAAATTTATATGCGTCATTTAAATTAGTAAAAAGAAAAAAATTGAATTTCGTCAATTACTGTCAAATTTCAACAATTTCTGTAAAAAAAACCTTCCAGAGTTAAGGCCCTTGTTTCATTTTGTAGAACCTTGTGAACCCTCAAACGGAAATTATAATCCGATCTGTATGAAATTGTCTTGTAAATGCTGCCAATTACCTACAAAAGAACAAATATGCAACAACCCTTGTTGACCGCTTGGACGATTTAGCTGCTGTGTGCGTATGTTTTGTTGCCTAGTAACATATCTTTTCTTATATGCCCACATTCCATTGTGATTGTACTATGTCCGCAGCCTGTCCATTGGTCTGGTTTAACCTTCTGTTCCACAGTTATGCCCCCATTACCAAAAAAATAGTGAACGAAGAACCCTATTGATTTTCAACGATTTCCAATAATCACTGCCAAAGTTATGTGACACTTGATCACTTTGAAATAGCTTGTGGATTCTGTAGAGACAACAGGTATCATCCTTTTGACTAGAATTTTATACAAAGAGATTAAGTTTTGAGATAGAAAAGTCTATTTATTTTCACCGATGTCCGATAACTTGAACAGCTAAATTCCAATGATTTCTGATAATTACTTAATGGGTTATAACTCTTAATCAGTTTTTAGTGTCCTGTAAATGCTTTCATTACCGATAAACGAAAAAATATGCGACAACCATTGTGGACTGCTCAGGCCACTTTCTTTATCTAATTTTAAAAATCGTTCAATTGTTTGTTGGCTACACCATAGTCATGGATGAATTCAATTTCGTGAAAATCAGACCAAAACTCCCTGTCAAAATGGCTCGTCTCAAAATAGTGGCAAAGCATCTAATACATATTACAAAGGTTATGGACCCTTTAGATTTTGATGAAATTTAAAATATGTGAGTTTGATTATTGTGCACATGAGACCTTTCGTGCCAAATTTATGCCCCCTCTTTTGTAAGCCAAAAGTGAAATATGTACAAAGTTTGTATCCAGAGGCACCAATTGTCATCCGATTCAGCTGAAACTTAAGATATATGTTAAGGATGCAAAGATCGTGGGTAATTTTTATGCGGATAGATCCTTCAATTTTCGAGCTGTGGGTTCATAAGTGGACAACGCAATTTTCAGTTCCTGATTTACCTCCTTTTGCTGAAAACATTGAGATTTTTTTTTTCATATTTGATGTGAAATATTGGAACAATGAGAAGATGAGCTTATTTATAGATTAAAATATCTGTTGTATCGTAGCTAGAGGAAGACTTGTTAATAATGGTCAAAATTATTAGTTTTATTATCACTGTAACCCAGGTATCATTTAATCTTGTGTATCTAGCACTAATTTCTTTCACATTCGTTTAATATCCAATCTTTGTTTAAAAATTCGTAAAAACTGTTTAAAATCACCATAAATCGTTTAATTTGTACTTCTGTCCAGTTTAAAGCTGATCATTCAAATTACAAGTGTTTAATTTCTCAATCACTGTTCAAAAATAAAGAACCCAATTGATTAATGATGTATAATGATTAATTTTTGAACAGCTCTCAGGAAATTAAATATTTGTAAATTGGACACTCATTATCAAAATTAATCAGTCAGCTTTAAACTGGCCGCAAGTACAAATTAGATGATTTTTGGTGATTGAAATGTGGTCGCATATTGTCGTCGGTCCGGCGTCCACAAGCAATTGTGGACGCCTTGGAGGCTAAAGTTAATATCAGATTGACTTTAAATTTATATTCAGTGTTTAAGGCCATGAGACGAAGAAGCATATTGATTTTCAACGATTTCTGATAATTACTGCCAGAGTTATGGCCCTTAATCACCTCAAAAAAATCTTGTGGACGCTCTTTAGGCTAAAGTAAATATCCGATTGACTTCAAATTTATACACAGTGTTTAAGGTCATGAGATGAAGAAGCCTATTGATTTTCAGCGATTTCTGATAATTACTGCCAGACTTAAGGCCCTTGATTACTTCAAACAATATTGTGGACGCTCTTAACACTGAAGTTAATATTTGATTGACTTTAAATTTATACGCAGTGTTTAAGGTCATGAGACGAAGAAGCCTATTGATTTTCAGCCATTTCCGATAATTACTGCCTGAGTTATGGCCCTTGATCAATACAAAAAATCTTGTGGACCCGCTAGAGGCCAAAGTTAATATCCGATTGACTTTAAATTTATACACAGTGTTTAAGGTCATGAAACGAAGAAGTCTATTCATTTTCAGCGATTTTCGATAATTAATGCCATGGTTATGGCCCTTGATCACTTCAAAAAATCTTGTGGACGCTCTATCCAAATCTATCCATGTGGGCGTATCCTGCCTGGCAGCCACTGGTTGAACTATTGTAGCAAAAACAACCAGCTCTTTATCGAAATCTTTACATAATGTATCTTTAAATTAGTAACAAAAATTTATCATCCGTTCTGTATGAAATTGAGGTGCATTATTTAAATTAGTACAACAAATAAGCCTTTTGAATTTCAGCAATTTCTGTTAATAACTTCTAGGGTTAAGACCCTTGTTGAACCTTGTTAACGCTCTAACGACAAAAGTTATCATAACATACTAAAGAATAAATATGCAACAACCCTTGTCGACTGCTTGGATGATTTAACTGTGGTGGGCATATGTTTTGTGCCTGGCAACCTATCTTTAGCTTTGAAATTTTGCATAAACTAGAATCATCAGGATGTGCTCTAGAAAACACCTTATACAGACAGTTTTATAAAAAAAAAAGTTGACTCTCTAATGGTCAATATATAGTTCATTTCCATTCAGTATTTACAAAGAGATGATGAACTGAAATTTCATCGATTTATGCTGCTTCCTGCTTAAATGGTACACTTAACCTTTTCTATTTTTCTGTCATCGTGCTTCTTTTTTTTGACAGAATTTATCAACAACACCATCTTTATGTTTTACAAAATCTAATTGATGGGCCTGTTTTGAATCCGATTAAATCCCAGCCAGATTATTTAGCACTGATATTTTGATTTTGTTTTCTTTATTAAATGTTAAAGAATCATTTTAATTACATATTAGCAAGGACTAAGCTGTGAGAAATTGATTTTGTTAAAAAAAAAATGCAAATCACGCACAGTTACTTTAAATTTCCAATATTCATAAAAATGTATTTTCGATTCTTTTGATATATATATATATATACACACACACACACACACACCCACACACACACCCCCACACACCCGTGTT
Source organism: Patella vulgata (assembly GCF_932274485.2). Taxonomy (NCBI): domain Eukaryota; kingdom Metazoa; phylum Mollusca; class Gastropoda; family Patellidae; genus Patella; species Patella vulgata. The sequence goes on from NC_065882.2 coordinate 35,555,830, forward strand.
CTACAGTGTACTATTCAACAATTCTTTAGGCTTGTTACAGATACATTTTAGGTGGTGCAAAAAGCAAGGTGGGTGTATATTGATTGTGGTGTTTGAAAGTCAATATAATAGGGGTGATGATTTTCTGTTTCACAAAATGGGAAATCATATTTTAATCATTGTGAAATCTGTTAGTTTCCATTTCCATTCAGTTTTTTAGCAGATGCCATATTTAATTTGGCTTGTGGTGTAGTGTGCCATGTGCAACTATAAATAGCTTAGTGATCAGAAGAAGGTGGTTGACTTAAGAAAATGTAATTCTTATCAAGAAAGTAAATTTGATGTTTTGGGGAGTGATTTACGAAAATGACACCTGAGCAATAAGTGTATTTTATGATCACATTTATATATTATTTTGCAAAAATGGGCTTTTCCGTTTGAAATTGTAAATTTGGTTTCAAATGTCAGATTGTACATTATCTACGAATTTTCATCATCCCTAAGATAAATATAAGGACATTTTATAACAACCACCACACACACACCCTCACACACACCCCTCCACACACACAAAATAAACCCCAAAAAAGAACCACTTTGCAAGGAGAGAGCTTAGTTGCCATCAATTTGTATAAACCCTTTTTTATAAATTTACAAAATAGTAATATATCTTTGGAGACTTTATAACTCCATTTTATAAAAGGAGTAATTTGTTTTTTTGGCTAATCTTGTTGGGATTTGTTTTACCAATATGTATGTCTGTTCTATTTTATGAACATATAAAACAAAATATTCTTATATAAAGACTTCCAATTGACTTAAGAGTCTCAAATGTAGAGACTCTAGCCCAAATATATGCAAAACTTTTACAATACAATTTAAATGAGACTTGTTAAAATACAATCACTTGTTGTCTATTTTACCATGCTTTCATGTGTTTTTTTTTAGTGTTTTTATTTGGTGGCTGTTTAAAGGTATTTATACCAAGATGATTATGTGCCAATTGTCTTTAAAAAATAATTTGCTATTGTTTTTTTGACTGCAGATTTATTTTAGCCCCAACTACGAAGAAATTGTGTGTGTATATATATATCTTGGGGTATATATATATATAGTAATTTTCTGCACCTAAGCTAATCTAATTTGTTCCTCTTTCATATAAGTTGTTTATTTTTAGTGTGTATATTGTCGTCAACCCTGTCTGTCTAAGAAAGATAGTCCAGTATAATTATGATATTATGCTATGAATGAATTAATATATACTGTATACTATTTGAACTCGAGATAGATCTCAACTGAGAATCAATAATTTTAACTAGAATTTTCTAGGCTTATCACATTGAAGTATTTAATTTTGGCTGTCTGGTCTTAACATAATGTCAACAAGTCTATTTACTTAAGATAAGCAGCTATGTATAGTCCCTAAAAGTGCCATTCCACTCAATTCCAGATACATAAATTAGACAGAGCATTTAGTGCATGAATTGCCACCAAGTTGAGATAGTATTTCGAATTTTTAAAGTATGAGGAATGTAGAAGTTACTTTTGTGGACAGTCTACGGGTCACAATTTTTATTCGATTTTGAAATATATGTTTATATATATATATATATATATATCCCAATCTCTGTTCCTTTCTTTGATGGCAGTATTGGACCATAACTTCATGGATTATTGCCCCTGCTTATATGAAAAATCACGTTTTTAGCTTGTGAACCCTCAACAGGTCATAATTTTTATCTGATTTTAAAGATCTTGGTTCCTTTTGTTATTGGTGCATATAGTACCGTAACTTCCTGGGTTGTTTTGAAACATTCAAATATATCACCATTGCACCATAATCATGGTTGAGTCTGAATTTCCTGAATGGCCGCTCCCTTTTTATACAAATTATGTAAAACATGTAATATGTATACCAAGGTTGTGGACCCTCTACAGGTCACAATTTTTGTCCGATTTAGATGAAACTTAAAATATGTGTTAAGGATTGAAACTTCTGTGCAGGAATTATGCCTCCTCCTTTTTACAATAACTGTGAAATAGGTACCAAGTTTGTGGACTCTCCAGAGACGAGAATGTTTGTCCAATTTAGATGAAACTTAACGTGTTAAAAATCAAAAGATCTCAGATGAGTTAGATTTTAGTGCACATTCCATTCTGGAATTATGCCTATTTTCCCGAAAAACATTGTGAAAGTGATACAGGCTATACAGAATTTTTATACACCCACAGGGAAATGTGGTCATATGTTGCCATTGCCTCTGTCCATATATCCATAATTTGTTTTGAACAATCTACAGACTTCATGTATTATCATGTATCATAATGTTGTTTACATTAATGAAACAAGCAATTTCTAAAGTTATGGTCGTTGTTGCTCTTTATCATTTGATCTGTATGACATTTATATGCATTATTTGGATCAGTAGAGCAAAGAAGCCTATTGAATGTCAACAAATTCCAATAATTATTCACTTTGTTAACCTTGTGAACTCCAAAAGTTATCATCCGATCTGTGTGAAATTTATATGCATTATTTAGATTTGTACAACAAAAAATCCTATTGAATGTCGGCAATTTCTGTTAATTACCTTGAGAGTTATGGCCCTTGTTTGACCTTGTGAATGCTATGTCGACAAAAGTTATCATCCCATCTGTATTAAATTTATATGCTTTATTCAGATCAGTAAAGCGAAAAGTCTATTGAATTTCAGCAATTTCCATGAATTACTTCTATGGCGCTTGTTTTGCTTTGTAACGCTCCCATGACAAAAAAGTTATCGTCTGAATTATGCATTATTTAGATTAGTGAAACAGAGAATTCTATTGAATTTTAGCCATTTCGGTTAAACACTTCTACAGTTATGGCCCTTGTTTCACTTTGTTGAACATTGTGAACACTCTAAAAGACAAAAATTATCATTCGATCTGTATGAAATTGATATCGGTGTCTTGTAAATTCTCCCATTTCTTACAAAAGAATAAATATGCGACAACCCTTTAGCTGCTGTGTCTGTTAGTTTCGTTGCCTTGCAACCTATCTGTTCAAATTTTATTGGAAACATTGAGGTCATGAGAGGATAAACCCTATTTATGTTAAGCATTCAGCAACCTTTCGTTCCAGAGTTAAGCCCCTTTAACTGAAAACTTTGTGAATGCGATAGAAGTCCAGTTTTTACCAGATCTTTGCCAGATATGGTGTGAAGCATTAAGTTTATGTAAGATCTAAATGAGTTTACAGGGTTGCTCCACTTTGCCGAAACGTGCTGTATCATAAGGTCTGTCATCCAGTCAACTAGTGTGGGTTTGATTCCCTGGTTGTATGTGACAAGAAGTAGGGTCGCCTGTCAACCTCGTGGGTTTTCTCTGGGTCCTCCGGTTTCCTCCCAATGCTAAAGACCCCTACGCGCAAGCGAATTATTGAAATAAAGTTGAACCGTGTCTAAGACCCAAAATGACCTAGTTTGTGTCAGTGAACGTTAAACCCCATTTCTCTCTCTCTCTCCACTTTGCAGAAAACCTGAACGTGAGAGATGATACTGTTTTTATTGGATTTATTTCACATTTGGTGTGTAGCATTCAGCGATCTGTGACATTCTGATCCCAGGTTACCCTGTAAACGTGATGGGGGATACAGTTTTTAACAGATTTTTTTCTATGAGCATATCTTGCATGGTAACCGCTTGTTACAAAAGATGTATTTATTTAGAAGTTTATGAATAGTATCTAAGAGCAATATGAAATTTTGTGAATAGTATCTAAGGGCAATTTAAAAAATATTATATAGTTTATAATATAGGGTTTTTTTTTGTTCTTTGATATAGAAAAACAAATATTTACAAGAGCTGCTGTGGGCGTATACTTGTAACTCCTGTTTGAATTGATTTTGGTGTAATGTTCAGTGAAAAAGAAATGGTTAAATAATAATTTTCCCCTTAATATGCCCACTCGAAATCATACTTGTTAATTATTTCTTTATTCAGATTTGTTTTTCTTCCATTTTTCACGTGTTTAGATTTTTTTAACTAGAGTTTCTTCAATTTTAACGTTTTTTTGTTAAATGTTCTAGTTTGTAAAATATATTATTATTATTATTACACTTATGTCATTCCAGTTTACAAAATCCATTGTTCGATTGATGAGTTATTATTTTTCATCCCAAAAAGACTTTTGACTGATTAATTAATTACCAGATTTGGACCCTACCATGGTATAATGTGAACAAAACCTTCATTTTGGATAAATTAGTGGAATTCTTCCACATTTTAGTGAGAAACATGCGATATTCAACAAAACATATTAGGTTTTTAAATGGCATTATAATTTATGAATTATCTTATATTAATGATGATGCAAAAAGGGAAATGATAAGCACAGGCACTTGTAAAATGGAAAATCCCTTTGATCTCACCTTTCAAAAAAATAAAAACAGCTTTTTCGGCAAAAAATATATCACCCCTTGTCATATTTGTTGTGGAAATGGTCTTATTAGAAAGTACAATGATTCTAGAGAAAGGCAATGGAGTCGATATGGGCGAACATTAAAGAGAAAGGTGGGTAGTATATATATATCTTTTTTCATTCCATATTTAATATTTATGGAAGAATAACATTGCCAATATTATTTCAATTTTCATGGTGCATACTGCATATGTCAGCAATACCAATGTCACCGTTTTAAAATACAGTATAATAGTTATTTTAGACATTACACCACTTCTCCATTTTGCATTAGAGACAAATGCATAATAGAACTTAGCATATTATAACATATACCTTTTTTTGAATCTACGACGAACCTCATTTGCTTACGGAAAAAGTTTGTACAAGGATGAAAATTAATGATTTATGCGATCAATCTACAAGGTCAAGGTAAGTAGACGGGCGGTACTTATTTACAGACCTTGAAATGAAATGGGGTTTAATGTCCTACTGTTCTGTTCTGACTGAATTAATGAAAATGAGCATACGCCATGCAGTGTGCCATGGGGGAAATTTACCTGCACAGCGGCGCTACGGCCTACTCTTGTATCAAATTCCAACTGCCAAGGGATCTTTTACATGCTTGCCAATGTGTACATGGGACCTCATTTTTTGTCCCATCTGAATGACTAGACAATTGTCATTTGTCAGGCCCTCACTGACAAGTGGAAAGAAAAATGATCAAAGTTGGGTGGTACGAAACACTATTAAATGACGGGGATGGGGGTATTAAAAGTAAAAATACCTGTCTTATTATGAAATTCCAGATATGTTACTAATCACTGAAAAGCACATTCATTTCTCTTTTGAAATATGTAAATAATATTCTGGCACAAGTAGGGGCATGGGGGATATGAAGTAAAAATGTGGGGTTTATCGAAGGCTCGGATTATAAGCCGCATTTGAGTATTTAGTTTCGTATTTGATTGATATTACCATACTGAGAGCATGATTTCACTACAGTCATGGTCATCCAGCGAATTCCTTATTGCAAGCTAGAGCCCTTTTTGCATGGTTGCTTATTGTAAGCCAGCTTAATCTCGGTCTCTTCTACTGACCTTGACCTTGTACAAAACACAATGCCAAATTCAAAGTTTATTTACTGCAACAACGTTTAACAAATGCACATAACAATTCATAAAATGAGATAACATGCATCTGTGGATAATTTCATGAAAGAATTCACTATAAATGCCCAAAACCGAAACGTCAGAGAACCATGAAACAATGCAGGGGTCAGCTGAAGTCAATATCGGGTATGTCCACCCTGAAGTCACCTTGGCATGGACTGGCACAGATGTCTCACTACACGTTGTGGGATTATTTGCCAATGATTTTGGAGTGCCTGTGCAACTCTGCAACAGTTCATGGGGGCACGGCTTGAGTTCGAACCCGTCGTCCAAGTTCATCCCAAAGGTGTTCGATCGGGTTCATGTCGGGAGACATAGCGGATCAATCCATCACACGGACGTGATGATTGTTCAGAAAGTCTCTTGTCAACCTGGCAGTGTGGGGTCAGGCGTTGTCATGCTGGAAAAGCATCTGTCGACGGACGCGATGTTGAGCCAGCAATGGAAGCAACACCGGACGAAGGATGGTGTCAACATAATGTTGACCGTTGAGATTGCCTTGGACCACCAATAACTGGGACCGGAAGTCGACGTTGATGTCGACGTCGGTAGATACGGTGACGTCCATCCGGAAAACTGAGGTTGAATCTGGATTCATCTGAGAAGGTGACATTTGGTCATGGTGTGTTGTGCAGATACCCCTGATTTGCGATCCATTGCTGTTTGGCAAGTCGATGACGATGCAAAAGGATTTGATCTTGGTAAGGTCGATGGCAGCTTAACCCAAGAGCAGCCTGTTTAAGGGCTGATCTGACGTTGCCGTGTTCCAACAGTTCCCCTGGCATGGAAGCGTTGTCTGAGGCGAGCAATGGTCGATGGGTGGACATTAACCTTTAACCGGTCATTGTCGACAATAATCACTATGTTATACAGCTAAGTGGTCACGGTCGACTAAAGTCGACCACAGCAAGAACCTTTTTTATAAGCCGCATTTGAGTATTTAGTTTCGTATTTGATTAATATTACCACGCATGCATGTCAGACAGGAACTGTCTAGTCAAGGGCATTGAGAAAAAACATGTCTTTGTTCAACATTTTTTGACAAAAAACATAATTTAACGATGTTGGGAAGGTTAAAGACTCTCAAAGTGGTTGAAATGCTTATGAATGATTCCGACTCGGATTATATCGATGACACTGATAAAAATGATTTAGAATGATTTGCAAATTATAGATCAACTTATCCCCTTCAACTTTTTTATTGGTGTCAAGCGTCTTTCACTTATAATTATCCGGCAGTAGTCAATTGAAATAGGCATACAAAATATTTCACGTTCGCCTTTATTTAGCCTGACCACTTAACGTCATAACGTTAAAATGACGTCGACCGGTTAAGGGTTAAAGTGTCTGGCGATGGCTACCTATGTAGCCCCCCGATCCAGCATGCCTATAGCTCTGTTCCTGTTTTCTTGTGTAAGGCGTGGCGTTTTTCCGAAGTGATGAATGTTGAAATTTTGATCTGTATTTAAAGGGCCAGAGTGCAGGGAATGCACGTGCAAAACGTGTGACATGGGACTGCTTAAAATCGTGAAAAAAGACAAGTGTTGCGTTTGCACGAACAAAGTTCATTACCGAGAACTCCACAAAAAGAGATCCATCACAAGTTTCACCTATGTGCCATACGATAGGAAAGCCCAAGAAAACCTTTACCAGAATATTTCACGAATTAAGCATTGCGTTTTTAATGGCTCTGAGTGTAGATTGATAAGACTTTTTTCTGTATGAAAATGAGTTTCTTCGTAGCTTCCATATAATGTGCCAAGTTTTATTATGCATTTATTTATAATGCAGAATGGAGAAGTGTGATGTGCAAAATAACTATTATACTGTATTTTGTATTACTGAAAAGTGTATTCTATATTTTTTTTTTAACACTTTGACATTGGTATTGTGGAACAATGTAAATTGTAAAATTAAAATACATATTTTGAACTGCTGCGTGCAGTTTGCACAGTGAACATTAAAATAATATTAGCAACGTTATTCTTCCGTAAATATTGACTGAATGAAGAGTGGTTTCAGACAGAGTTATCTTCCCCTGAATTCGATAGTCTGGCTTATAAATATAAATATGAACATAATAGGTTTTAGGGTTAATAATTAGCCTCCACTTACTATTTTTTGAAAGTGATTTTCCATTTTACATGTTAGTAATAAGTATGATACCTAGATTCTTGTTCTTAATGCCTATAAACACTAAGTTATTGTTTTCTTTGTTTCAATTGGGAGGCAATCATCTGTAAACCGATAACCTTGCGATAAATGTGTAAATTGCCAGGCAGAACTAGTAAAACAAATTAGGGTTCATATGTCAATCTATGAGAAAACAATATACATAATTTCTCCAAATATTGTTTTAGTCAACAAGTTTGAATTTTTAGATATGTCTTATTTATATTGGAATAGAATGATTTTCATGGTTTAGTTAGGTGTTGCTATATTTATGTTAATGAAATAAATTAAGCATTGTGCATATATTATGATTTTAATTTAAAATAACAAACACTGCTATAAATTTGTTATTTTTGTCATCCAAGTGTATTAATTTCAAAGCTGGTAATAAATTGGGCGATTGCATTGATTTTAAAAAGAAACTTATTATGATTCTGAAATTTTCCCAACACGAAATCCCCTAGCAAGTAGGAACACATTGACAAGAATGTGTAGACTATATAAAAGTATTTATTCCAGGGTGCGTTCCAGGATCACAGGGTAAAAGCCTTTTTATACGCCCACATTGAAATGTGGTAATATATTGTTGTCGACCCCCGTCCGTCGGTCCGGCATCCACATGCAATTTAAAGTTAATTTCCGATTGACTTTAAATTTATAAACTGTGTTTAAGGTCATGAGACGAAGAATCCTATTGAATTTCAACGATTTCCGATAATTACTGCCAAAGTTATGGCCCTTGATCACTTTGAAAAATCTTGTACGCTCTAGTCTAAAGTTATCATCCAATTGACCTCAGATTGATATACAGTATTTAAGGTCATGAGACGAAGAATCCTATTGATTTTCAACGATAATTACTGCCAGAGTTATGGTCCTTGATCACTTTGAAAAATCTTGTGGATGCTCTAGAGACCAAAGTTATCATCCGATTGATTTTAGATTGGTAAACAGAGTTAAGGTCTTGAGACGAACAAGTATATTGATTTTCAATGAATTTTGATAACTCGAACAGCTAAATTCATAATCCTTATAAGACATATAGAAATAGATTTCACTAAAAATAAACACACTTATATGGATATACTACTTCTGAATTTTATTAATAATGCTACGTTTCAATACAGTTGTTCTCAGTGTTTAATGTCCACTTCCACCGAATGTGATATCGCAGACAAGTCTTATTTTTCATTTTCATTATATTAGCGCACGCGCAGGGGTCTTTCCTGTCAGAGGAAACCGGAGTACCCGAAGTAAAACCCACGAGGTTGAAAAGGTGCACCTATCTCCAAGCCACATATGCTCACAACAGGGATCGAAACCACAGTCGCAAGTCAGAGGTGACAGGCCAGCTAGAGATCAAAGCGCGGCACTCTATACCACTTGGCCATCCCAGCCCCAGGGTTCGAACTAGTTTGCGATGCGGGCGAAATAGTTGCCCAACCACTGCTGATTTCGCCCTCCAAAAGTGTCGCCCTATATTTATTGAAGGGCGAAGTTATTCTAGATCTGGAGACAGATTTACCGTACATAAACAAACACGTGGGACTCAGTGTGAGGCTCAAAGGGAAATGTGAAAATTAGACATGTGAATAAGACTGGAAGACGTATTTCTACATTTTTATATGAGAAACTAGGCAAAGCTATTTTAACTGTTATGTACTTCTCCCTAAAAATTGATCCTAGTTGAAGTCGACCTCGTGTCGCCCTATTTTTATTGAAGGGCAAAGTTATTCTGGAGACAAAGAGCTAAATCTGATTATTGCAAGTCTTTATTTAGGCTTCAGATGTCATACTCCCGGATCGAGGCTAAATGATAGTGTACGAAATGAGGCCGCTGTTGAGCGATGCCTTAACAAATGATATCTAAACTATTTAAAGTGCAATAAACTAAACACAGATAATGACAAATTATACAATTCCTGGAGACCGTGTGATGACTAATACAGACGGATAGGTCTTCTGTCTTAATAATCTCAATTAAAATATTTTTATTTCCCCAATGGCAATAGGCACGACGCCACTGGTGTAGGCCCTATCAGATTTATCATAATTGTATTATAATATTATGTCCTATATTCAGTTGATTTAATGCATGCCCAAAATACAAGTAAGAATGAAAATTTACCCTCTCACTCATTTTGTCCAATTGTTAAAAAAATCCAAAAAGGTAAAACACAAATTCGGATATGATGACAGCAGACAAAAGACAGCAGAGATTATGTAGGTGGAGTTAACGCCTGTCAATCAAACGATCGGCCATACTAAGAATCGGTGAAGATGGAATTCAATCCCATTTCTAGTCAAAAATTACACTGGTGATAACTATGTTCAGAATAAAGTAATTTGACTGAAATTTTCAATATATTCTTCTTTCATCATCTATTTTTGAACTGTTATAGCAAGAATGGCTAACTCCTTATAAAAATCTCCCATAATGTATCTTTAACTCTTATGTTAAAGATAATTCAAATCCATTTAAAAACAATAATAATTCAAAATATAGTCAAGGAATCTAATTATTTTGTCTCGATTAGAACCTCTATCTAACTCCAAAAATTGTAGCCAATCAGCAACGACCCCATTAAACATGGCGGTGGATACAATATTTTTTTGTGGTATTGAGATCTATCAACGAAGACAGGCTTGTTTTTGTTCTTATATACAAAGAAACTTTATATAAAATGAATACAATTCATAAAAATTTGCATACAATGCCATAATTTGTGCTTGAAAGCCTAATAATATTGATATACTAAACACCATACATGAATATTATATGAATCTGTATACCTCCCAAAACATAAACCCATACACAATAGATACATAAAATTAAAGAATCCCCGCTCAACAGAATACACAACAGACTTGTAGAAGATTGTTTAATGGGTCGACGTTTCGGGTGCAATACCCTTTATCAAGATTAAATTATGATGATCCTGTGACGCCTTATTGGGAGCCACAGTGGCTAGGTGGTTAAGACGCTGGCTCGCTAGCCTGGAGGTCGGGTGTTCGATCCCTGCATTGGCCGAGAAAGTTCATCTGGATTTTTCGACGTGGTTTCCCCTTGTCAGTGGTGCAGAACGGAGGGCCTGACAAGGACAGCTGTCTGGTCCTTCGGATGAGACGAAAAACCGAGGTCCTGTGTATACATTGGAATGCACGTAAAAGATCCCTTGGCAGTTGGAATTCGATATAAGAGTAGGCGATAGTGCCGCTGCCCGGGCAAAAATTTCACTCATAGCACACTGTATGGCGTATGCCCGTCTTCATTAGCCCAGTATAGGAGCAGAACAGTAGGACGTTAAACCCCATTTCATTTCGTGACGCCTTATATACAGTAATGGTGACGTCACAGGATTTTTAAATTTATTTATGTACAGTATAAAGATTGTTAAAAATTGCTAAAATGATTAGAAAAAATTGTTTAAAATGATAAAAAAGAAGAGTTAATTACTAAGAATGTTTAAAGATTGATGATAATTATGGAGCGATTTAAAGTGAATAGTAGATAATGGTCTCCAGGATGGCTGATTTGGTGGTTGTTTCATCTTCTTCTGTATTGATGGGATAAGTTGATATGTATATCTCGGTCATCCGGAACCTCCTAGTCTTCAAACATGCAGAGGAGGAATAAAAGACTAGAATACGTAAGGAGTTTGCTACGATCGGACTGAAGGTTGCGTGGTTAGCGGAGTATAGAGTTAAAAAAAGTAATTACGTAGCTTGGTGGTTCAATTCTTTTGGATCGTGAAATCGGTGATGATGATGAGTGGTGGATCGTATTCAGGTTAAATAGAAGGGTTGTTGGTCACCTCTATGAAATATAGTTTCTGTGGTTAGAGGGCCACGGGAGAAGGATATACTAAGTAAAGATAAGGTAGTTGAGGCTTAAAGGCGAGGTTGTACGAAAAACAGTTTATCTAGAATCTAGCGTATAAAATGAATGCAGATGATCTATCCTCAAATATAACAAACAGTACATCATACACTTACCTTATAGAAGACAGAATCATTTGGGTCTGCTTCTGGATCACAAGTAAATCCATCAAAAACTGAATTAATAAAAATAAATAACATTACTATACTTAGAAAAGATATTCCACAAATAAATATAAAAACACAAATAAAACTTCTAGGAATATGGTTTGGTCACAACAATATTGAAAAAAAACTGGCTACCCATACTGGCAAAACTAAGAAAATTAGTATATAAATGGATAAAATATAAACTAAGAATAAAAGATAAATATCTAGTATTAAATACTTACATACTCAGTAAACTATGGTACACATGCCGAATTATCACACCACCAAAACACATTATAAAATCTATAAATAAAGAAATATTTAGATTTATCTACCAAGACACACCAGAAACTATCAAAAGACACTACACCAACCATTCAATATGAGTGGTCTAAATGTCCCTAACATTGAAAATAAAATAAGGGCAATGGCACTCCAAAGAATTATAATTATGAAAAACAACATAAACCCATGGACTAAGCTCTTTGCGTATTGGTTTGGGTATACACTTAAAGGAATACTGCCTTGGTTAGCATTCAACAAACTATCACATACAGTAAATACATCACAAATTTATAAAAGCATAAAAACTACTTTCCTTCAATTTCGTGATAAAATAAATCTTACTGGCACACCAAAATTAAAACATCTACAATGAAATAAACAAATTAGACTTTACTAAACCAAGTATTATGTACAAATATCCAACACTAGACTTCTTTAAAATATGGAAACAACTTGCTAGTATGCCCTATACCCTTTTCGACTATGACCTCGTAATTCTCATTTAACACACCAAGCACTGCCTATACAAAACAAAAATTATACGAGCGAAATCTATATAGTAACAATAGATGCAGCCTATGCATGAAACATATCTTCCTACAATGTGAGGCAATAAAAGTAAACAAAACGTCCAAACCTACCTAAAAAAAGTTCTCCATAAATAATAATTTTGAATTTAACAAATACACATTATTGTTCCATGATATAGCATCACCAATTTTAACTTGTGGAATACTGTATTATCTGAAAATAGTATGGGAATGTAAAATAAAACCAAAGAATATCATAAACAACAAAATAAACATAGAATTGACACAGCAATTTCTAAAAGACCTAAATGAGACTATTGCTATGTACAAACACAGATATTAACCTCCTATGGTAACACTGACCGCGATCGAAGTCAAGTCATAATCTAGACTACTATAATAATAAATAGGACATAAGGCATCCCAAATGAAAGAATCAATTAGCCATAATTCATCTGATGAACAAAACAATATACTAACATATGTTATTTGAATAATAGAGAGCGTATACAATAAAGAAATTAATATACTATTCAAAAAAAGTAGGGGATATTTGATTTTGGGGGCATAATACTAAAATATGCAAATGACTACGAAAAAAGTCACTATAAAACCTAACAGAAGAAACATTTCCAGTTACATGTGACGCCCAAACGCACCAATAGCTACCGCATGGAATGCAGGTGATGCTTGGGATCATCATGGGGGTCCAACCCAAGATTTGCACGACTCTGACTTTGAATGTTACAGTCATTGTGGCATTGAATTCCAGGGTGGAAACATCAGTTTAATTGTTTTAGTGACCAGAAAACAAATTTTGATATGCGTCGGCTTACCCAAAATGAAAGGTTACGTGCCCTTGGCATGCTACAGATCGGCACAACACAGGCGGTTGTGGCGCGGACGATGAATGTTTCTCAGTCTGTCATAAGCAGGCTATGGTCCAGATACCGTGATACACAATCTGTACAGGACAGACCACGCTCAGGTCGACCAAGGGCGACAACTCAAGCCCAGGATCGATTTATCCGTACCTTGGCCTTGAGAAATCGTGTCATCACAGCAAATCAGATCAGCGCTCGTCTTCAAACAGACACTGGTGTGAGAGTGAGTGGCCAGACGATTCGGAATCGACTGCATAGGGGTCACCTTCGCGCCCGACGTCCTCGCGTGATCCCTTGTTTGAGAGATCATCACATTCAGGCAAGACGTCGTTGGTGTAGGGATCGTCAACACTGGGATAATCGACGCTGGAGCAATGTGATGTTTTCAGATGAGTCAAGGTTCACTGTTGATTTTTTGGACAGACGTAGGAGGGTGTGGCGTCGTCGAAACGAGCGCTTCCAAGACGTTAACGTCATCAGACATGATCGATTTGGGGGTGGTTCTGTTATGGTGTGGGGAGGCATCACTGTTGCTGGAAGAACGGCTTTACATGTTGTTGCAGGGCGTGTTACAGGCCAGTACTACCGGGACAACATCTTGGCAGTCCATGTTGTGCCGTTCGCACGACGTCATGGCCGCCGTTTCATCTTCCAGGATGACAACGCAAGATGTCACAGGGCCAGGATCGTTACAGGTTACCTCCAACAACAGAACATCACCACATTACCTTGGCCAGCACTGAGTCCCGACCTCTCCCCCATCGAGCATGTCTGGGACATGCTTGGACAGAGATTACGTCAACGTCAACAACGTCCTGCCAATGTCCAAGACCTTGCTGCTGCGTTGCAACAGGAATGGGACAATCTGGACCAAAATGACCTTAGACGTCTCATTAGGAGTTTGCCACGTCGGATCAATGCTTGTTTGGCAAACAGAGGAGGATTTACCCGTTACTGACTTGGTTGTGATGCTGTGGTAACTTTGCTGTTTGACCCCGGGTATCATTTTACCCTTATAATGGTCAGTCTGTGCCTTACTTAGTCTAACGATCATTTGGAATAAATCGATGAATGTGAACTTCATTTCATTTTGTCATTTGTTTCTTCGTCAGTTTCATTAGGTGACTTTAATAACACTTAAAAATCAAATATCCCCTACTTTTTTTGAATAGTATATATAGATAACATAATAAGAAATACCGTTATTAGTCGGGTAAAGATAAGCCATATGGAGTGGATACCTAGAACAAATTGCAACATAATTTTTCTCGATGGAATCTGGTAGGATGTCCCTGAAGGTCTCCCAAACCAAAATCGCCCAAAATAAAAAGATAGGTTTTCGAGTAATTAGCATAAATCCAATATGGCCGCCATTGGCACCTTAAAACTCCAATATCTCGGGAATGGTTGAGTTTGGAGGGTGTAAATGTATTACGGGGAGATAGGAAAGTGGTACAGATGATTCAGAAAAACATAGCTAAAATACGTTCCTGTGACGTCATAACGTCATACGGCCAGTAATTTGCATAAATCCAATATGGCCGCAATTGAAACTCCAATATCTCGGGATTGCTTAAGTTTGGAGGATGTAAATGTATTACGAGTAGATAGGAAATTTCTACCAAAGAACTCGAAAAACAATGCCAGACGACTTCCTTGTGACGTCATAAGGCCAACAATTAGCATAAATCCAATATGGCCGCCATTGGCACCTTAAAACTCCAATATCTCGGGAATGGATGAGTTTGGGTGGTATTAATGTATTACGGGTAGATAGGAAAGTGCTACCAAGGAATGGGAAAACATTGCCATATTACGTCACAGGGACGTCGTAACGTCATACGTCCAATAATTATTATAAATCCAATATGGCCGCCATTGGAACCATAAACATCCAGTTTCTCGCGGATGGCTGAGTTTAGAGGGTGAAAATGTATTACTTGTATCATCTTGTCAATCAATTCATATATTTCTTGAATATTACAATTCATCAGATTGTAAAGGTTTTAACAGGAATATTGTACTTGGTTTCTGATAGACTTGGATTTCAATTATGGACTGTACAATTCTTCTGCTAATAATTCTTCTTTATTCCAGGGACTGTAGTATTATGCATGCAATTGGTTCAGGTTCATGCGAATCGTTGACTATGAATTCCAATCTTTAAGTTGGCGTCAGGTGAATAAGTTAACAAACTTGTCGGGTCTAGTTCTGGAGCGTCTGTCCATGTGTCTCTAGACGGTCGGTCAATGTAATACTTTGGTCTTTTAACTAATTATTGGATATTACATTCTATAGAGTCAAATCCCACGTACTAATGAAGATGAATGATATTTTTATATACATTATAAAATAAATCAGTGATATTTTGGTAAACTCCTTACCATTGTCAAAATATCCTATCTGTTTATGACATGTAGTTGATAGAGCAAATAAGGTAATGTGCTCCCCTTGGTTTGGGGTAAATGGGGGTGCTTATTCCATATTTGGGAAGGAAATGAACGCCTAGGTCAGTCTATAGCGTGCAGAAATTAGGGGGTTATAAAAGAGGGTGTTGAGTGAAATTGAGCAGAACTCACCCTGATATTCCTAGCAGCTATCATCAATGCTTTATTAATATGGCATCATACGACAGTCCATTCCTCGGGCTACTCAACGAAAGCTTAATTCGTTTAATCCATTTATATTGGACGGAGAAATCGAGTTTTTCCCCCAAAACACCTATTTTTTGCGGGTTTTTTTTCGAAATATCTATCATTATTTCGACTACTTCCGGTTTCCGGATCGTTGTTGAAATTGCTTTACCAAGCGGTCTGACTATATAGCTTTATGTTCCAGTAGTTTCAGAAACATCAATTGAGGCTTTCAAAAAAAATATAAGGGTTATAAAATGGGCAGAAAATTCGAAAACTAAAGGGCGATAATTCTGAATGAAACTTATATTATTGGAATCGGATAGACTTCCGGTATCCCAAAATGTAGGTCAAATTTGAAAATTTTGCAGAATAACAAAAATTGTTTCGTAAACAACGTATTTTCAAAATTCGAACGACAAAAGCCATAGATGAATGTTCGAAATTGAAAAATGTGAGATAGCCATTATCTCGGAAAAGATTCGGGGTTTCCGAAAATGTCATTTGTTTGAAAATAGGTAAAGAATTGACGAAACCACGGCCGATTTTCAATTCCGGAAAAAAGTACAAAATTCGGTTACTTCCGGTATGCGCAGAAGTTTCAAAATTGTTTTATCAAGTAGCCATAACATGGTTTCCCGGTAGAAAATTTAAAAACAATAGTCTTTCAGACGAAAGTCAGACGAAAGTCTGAAAGCCTAATAATAATTTTAGTAATCTCAATCTGAAAGCCTAATAATGTACATTTATAATTGCGCTCACTCCATCTATATTGCATGCTCTAAGCACAATGTTCTGAAGTCTCAACCAATTAAATTGTTTATCTCTGCTTAGAATTAGTATAAAATCTGTATGACTGGACATTGTCGGGGGGGGGGGGGAGTGGGACTGGGCTCTAGCTAGCCGATGACCTCTGGCTGGAAGCGCGCCTTAAACATCAATAACACCACTGTCAAGGCATTGACCTGATACCTACTCCAAGTTTGAACATTCTACCTCAATAAGAAGGAAAGTTATTGTGTTCAAAAATCAATTTGCTTATCACCTTGCTTACCCTGAGCAAGGAAATCCTCATTATCTAACTTAACGAAATGTAATGAAACTATACATCAAGTTCGATGACCAATGCAACTATAAAGTTATCGTGCCCAAAGCATCAATCGATCAAATTGCTTATTTGTACTCAAACTTCGAACTACATCAAGGCATTCGCCTTATATCGGAGTCTGACCTTCTGTCCGTATATTATATGATATGCATACACCTTAAACCCTACTAGACTATATATAATAATAAACAATTATTATATATTTATTAGTTGGGTATGGCGTATGCATGGATAGAAGGTCAGACTCCTACGCCTACGCCAAGTTTGAACATTCTAACACAACCAGAACAGGAGAGTTATTGTGTCCCGAAAACGGAAAAGTGCGACGAACAGATACTGATAGACCCATTTTAATAGTCCCCTGATTTCTTTAAATCAAATTCTACATTTTTAAATCTACATGTAGACTAGGTAGTACTAAGACATTTGGGTTAAGGTACTCGTAATCCGTGTTTGATCTAATTAAATACTGTAGTCTACGCGTGGCGTGCCTTCCTAGTTAACATTGATGGTTAGATTTACGTAAAGTTTACGTCATTATGGTTAGATTTTGGTTAGCGTCCAATAATGGTAAAATTCTTTGGTTAAATTTACGTTACTTTTACGTCATAATGGTTATGGTTACTTTTACGTCAGAAAATGACGTAAATGTAACGTAAACTTTATGACGGATTACTAACCAATTTTTTTCCCTTTGAATACTTCTTGATTAAATAACATTACAAGTGTGTGCACATTCTAACAATTGATATATAGTCGGAATTCAGACATAATAATTATATATGTATTATTGGTTATAATTCTAACGTTAATCTAACGTAAATTTTACATCAGGTTTCTAACCGTTAGTTTACGGTTAGTTTTCTGACGTAAATCTAACGTTAGTTTTCTGACGTAAATCTAACGTTAGTTTTCTGACGTAAATATAACGTTAGTTTTCTGACGTAAATCTAACGTTAGTTTTCTAACGTTATAATAATGTTAGTTTTCTAACGTTAATGTAATGTTAGTTTTATGTCATAATTTTAACCGTTAATTTAGGGTTAGTTTTCTAATGTAAATCTAATGTTAATTTTATAACATAAATCTAACTTTAGTTTTCTAACATAAATCTAACGTTAGTTTTCTAACATAAACCTGATATTAGTTGTAAAACGTAAAACAAATGTCAGTTTAATGTCATGATATTAACAATTAAGGGCCTGACAAGACAGCTGTCTAGTCATTAAAATGTGACAAAAATGGGTAAGACCCTGGCTCGCTAGCCTGGAGGTCGGGTGTTCGATCCCTGCATTGGCCGAGAAAGTTCATCCAGATTTCCAGCGTTTTTTCCCCTTGTCAGTGATGCAGGACGGAGAGCCTGACAAGGACAGCTGTCTAGTTGTTCAGATGGGATAAAAAAAAACGAGGTCCCGTGTACACATTGGCATGCATGTAAAAGATCCCTTGACAGTTGGAATTCGATATAAGAGTAGGCCGTAGTGCCACTGTCGGGGCAAAATTCCCCTCATAACACACTGTATGGTGTATGGCCATCTTCATTAGCCCAGTCCGGAGCAGAACAGTTGGACGTTAAACCCCATTTCATTTCATTACATTTTGTATCCATTTCTAAGTGGGGATCACATGGCTAAGTGGGTAAGACGCTAGCTCGCTAGCCTGGAGGTCGGGTGTTCGATCCCTGCATTGGCCGAGAAAGTTCATCCAGATTTTCCAGCGTGGTTCTCCCTTGTCAGTGATGCAGGACGGAGGGGCTGACAAGGAAAGCTGTCTAGTCGTTCGGATGGGACGAAAAACCGAGGTCCCGTGTACACATTGGCGTGCACGTAAAAGATCCCTTGGCAGTTGGAATTCGATATAAAGTAGGCCTTAGTGCCGCTGTCCGGGCAAAATTTCCCTCATAGCACACTGTATGGCGTATGCCTGTCTTCATTAGCCCAGGTTAGGAGCAGAAAAGTAGGACGTTAAACTCCATTTCATTTCATTTCATTTCATTTCTAAGTGCCCAAGAATAGAGATCTAGCTCCTTTAATAGTTGCGAACTGTAGGTGACACACAAAGAGAAAACGAATGAGTGAATGATCTACTCTCATTTCAAATTCCAAATGTCAAGGGTTCTTTTACGTGCACACCCACGTGATGGACTAGACACTGTTTTTTTGAGGTCCTCTGTCCTACACCACTACTAACAAAGGGAACTTTCTCGACCAACATGGGGATCACGTTGGCTAAGTGAGTAAGACGCTGACTCGCTAGCCTGGAGGTCGGGTGTTCGATCCCTGCATTGGCTGAGAAAGTTCATCCAGATTTTCCTGCGTGTTTTCCCCTTGTCAGTGATACAGGACGGAGGGCCGGACAAGAACAGCTGTCTAGTCAGGGATGAAAAACTGAGGTCACGTGTACACACAGGAGTGCACATGAAAGATCCCTTGGTAGTTGGAACTTGATATAAGAGTAGGCCATAGCGCCGCTGCCTGGGCAAAATTTCCTTCATAGCATACTGTATGGCGTATGCTCGTCTTCATTAGCTCAGTTTAGGAGCAGAACAGTAGGACGTTAAACCCGATTTCATTTCATTTTTCTCGACCAACACGGAAATTGAACCCCTCATTTGCTAGCCAGTGTGTTACTAATTACTAGAGAGAGAGAGAGAAATGGGGTTTAACGTCTACTCGACACAAACTAGGTCATTTCGGGACTAACATATAGTTTAATTTTTATTTACATAATTCGCTTGCGCGTAGGGGTCTTTAGCAGTGGGAGAAAACCGGAGGTTGGACAAGCGACCCTACTCCTTGTCACGTACAACCGGGGATTCGAAACCACGACAGTCAACTCAATGATAGACTTTATGATACAGCGCCCGCACGCTAACCATTCAGCCATCCAACACCCCCCCCCCCCCCGTTACTAATTACTAAGTTTGTGAAATGTAGGTTTTTCCTCATGTAGGTTTGTCCTGATGAAATCGGTTTATTGTCCTACTGTTCTGCTCCGACTGGGCTAATGAAGACAGGTACATACCATACAATGTGCCATGAGGGAAATTTTGCCCCAGCAGCGGCACTATGGCCTACTAATATCGAATCCAACTGCCAAGGGATCTTTTCGTGCAAGCCAATGTATACATGGTACCTCGGTTTTTTGTCCCATCTGAGTGACTAGACTACTGTCCTTGTTACTGCACCTCTGACAAGGGGAAACCATGTCGGAAAATCCTGATGAACTTTCTCCACCAATGCAGGGATCGAACACGTGCCCTCCGGATTATCGAGCCAGCATCTTACGCACTTAGCCACCGTGGCTTTATCAAAATTAGTAATGAAGATGTGCTATGACAGAAATTTTGCCTGGACAGCAGCATTACCGCACTTACTAATGAAGATGTGCTAGGAAAGACATTTTGCCTGGAGAGCAGCATTTCCGCATATAGTCATTACCAATAGTTCTAAGTGCACACCAACCTGTAAAAGAGGTCTTTACACACTTTTCCATCATTACCAATTACTAGTCTGCGGGGTCACTAGTCCATGGGTGCACTAATCCGTGCATTCACTAGTCCACTAGTCTGACTCTATAAAATACTATAAATATGAGTATTATAATAATAATAATAATAAAAACTTTATTTAATGAGGCAACGTATTTAGTTTGCAAAAAAAAAACTAATCTTCCATAGGTCCCTCCTAAACTACAAAGACATATATACATGTAATATCAGGATAAATTTAAAATCATTAGAAATGCAATAGCATTTTAAAGTGGGAAGTTTGATAAGTCACTCCCAAACTACAAAACATATACATTATACAAGTAGAATATAGGAAGAACACTATAATTACACACAAAATAAAATAGAATGCAGTTGCAAGTTAAAAATAATAAGTATGTCATCAGTTGAATATTATGGTTCCTACAGTGTGCAAAATAGATGAGTTTTCAGTTTAATCTTAAAATTTTCAACATTTTTACACATCTTTATATCAAAAGGCAGATTGTTCCATAAAAGACATGCAGAATAATGAAAAGTACGTTTCATGGATTCCGTTTTGCATTTTTGAAGAAAAAGAGATTTACTGGTCTGTGAACGGAGCAAGATATCCGTTTTGGAAACAAGAGATTTTTCAATAAAATGGAAATTTAGATAAAGTGGAGTATTAAATGTAATAATTTTGAATGATAAGACAATTTTATTGTAAAGAATCCTCTGTGTAAGGGTAAGCCAACCGAGTTTAGTAAATAAAGAGGTGGACGGAGTTTCAATCGGTGCATCAAGAATAGCTCTTGCTGCCCTCTTTTGTAATTTTAAAAGAATGTCTAATCTACTTTTGGTAGCATTTCCCCAAATAATAGAGCAATAATCAAATATTGGTAGTATGTAACTGTTATAAAACAAAATTCTTGTCTCGTAAGGTAAATGATCTTTTATCTTATTTAGGAGAAATATTTTTGATGCAAGTTTTTTAGACATATCTGCTATCTGTGCTTCCCAATTAAGGTCTTGGTCAATTTGAATTCCAAGTAATTTTGCGGTAGTAACCGTCTCAATTTTCTCACCATGGAGAGATAAAGTTAGGTTTTTCTGATTTCTTTTGTGTTTTGTTGAAATCAGCATTGATTTTGTTTTCGAAGGATTGATTACCATCACATTGTTTTCACACCATTCAGCAACCAAATAGAGATCATTTTGGAGATTTTTGGCGATGGATAAAATATCTTTGTGTGAACAATGCAGGGTACTGTCATCAGCAAACAAATCTATCTGACTTGATTCAATATTATCAAGTCCTCATGTACATATTGCCATGCACGTAAAAGACACTCCGACAGTTGTAATTCAATATCAGAGTAGGCCATATAGTGCCGCTATCCGTGCAAAGTTTCCGTCATAGTACACTGTATATAGTGTATGCCTGTCTTCATTAGCTCACTCAGAGCTTAAATCAATGTGTGTTGTTAATGTCATTTAAAATGGCGGCTGTCTACATATACAATATATAAAATAGGTCATGAGTCGATTGGTGCCGTTTTTTTATTTCGAATTTAAAAGTTCAACACTTAATTATATAAGTTGTAAAACCATATAAAAATAAAGGTTGGACCAAGACTAGTTCCATTTTTTTAAGTTATGAATCTGAAAAATAGATAATAATGACCCAGTCAATTAACATAGAGATCTACTCTAGCTATATAAGTCCATATATTTATCGTCTCTCGATAAAAGACCTATCTCTGAAAATTAAAATTCCCCGATTTGATTATTCTTTTAATATAACATAATTATGTAACCTCATATAAAATATGGTAGAGCGTATACAAACAAATTATATGAATAGATTCATTATCAGAAATATTACAGGCCTTTCAAACGAACAGCCGCCATTTTTAGAACTATATAGATGTACAAATATATTTTTATCGTCTCGGGCAAGGTCAAGGTCACGATCTGTTCACGGTTGATGATTGTGTTTAAATCGGTTTATATCATATTATTTCTATTCACATTACAATATTTTTTTATAGGTTACGGTTATTGTTGTTATTTATCAAAATTGCTTCAATTATTTATTAAATATTTTTTGTTTGTTCGTTTGACCGGAACGTACGGAATTCTGGGATTTAAAATGGCGGCATAGGTTATTATTTTTCCCAAAGAAGAAATGATGCCGTGATTTAAAGTTAAATAAAGCTATTCCACACATACACACACGATTTTGGATTCAGCAAAGTAAAGTTGAAGGTAAGTGCACTTTTTATGCGAACTTCCGTTGACAGTATACCGATAGATCTAATGTTGATTAAAAAAATAATCTGGCCGTGGAAAAAGTTTGCACGCAACTTTGTATATCAGACAGTCAGTATTTGTTTTTAACACGATGCAGTTACATTGTCCGTAAACCATACTATTCATAAACAAAATCAACATTGCTTTAAGTTATCGAAAGTAATACTGGTTCCAAAATTGTTTTTAAAAAATCTGGATCCAAAAATTATCAAACACATAACGAATTTATTAATGATGTAGACTGTTAAAATTCAGGCTGTGCTAATTATAATATAAGTACATGTAGTATTTTCTAAACATTTTTATGAGTGTTTCAGGTTGGGTTTTTTTGTTGTTATTGTACTGATATTTTTGCAAATTTTATAATGCATAATGCAAGAGCTATTGTACGTAGGTTAAGTAGGTATTTCTTGAGACTGTAAATGTTAAATTTTTTTATAAGACATTTTAATGTATTAACTTGCTAAGTCTATAATCAAGTCTCAATGCCATCGGGTACTCGAGATGTTCACAGATTCAAACACTGGCGGTTAATGTTAATGATTTAATTTAATTGAAAAATGGATAATCAAGACTCTAATTATATACATAGGCCTATAACATTAAATAACAAGTTTGCCCGTACATACTTGTACATAAAGGTTTCAGTCCTACTCCCCTGCTTATTTTTTCTTGTGGTGGCCAAGAAAGTTCATCAGGATTTTCTGGCATGGTTCCACTTTTAACTGGTGCAAGACAGGGGGGCTGGTAAGGGCTAATGTACAGTTGTTCGGATAGGACAAAAAACCAAGCTCTTTTGTACACACGGTCCAGTCAAAATTTCCATCACAGCACACTTTCAAGCATTTGTCCAACTTCTTTAGCCCAGTTTGAGCAGAACAGTATGATGTTGAACCCCATTTCATTACAGATCCACAGTAGGTTGGCTGTCAGCCCAGTTGGAGCTGAACAGTAGGCCGTTTAACCCAATTACGTTTTTTTGGGGAGTATAAAGTTGCTTTTTATTTATTTTATTTTTTTTTTTACAGATCCTACATGTATATTTGAGCACCCTTGGTGGCAGTAATGACAAAGAAGTTCTAAAAAGATTTATATGGGCTTTATAATGATAGTTAGACAACACTACTACTTGCCAAACACTACTACTTGTCACATAATGTAATGATATAAATATATATGTATCTATGGTAGCACAAATATCATCAGAATGTAGGCCAAAGCTTTACAAGCATTGTAGGCCTAAAATACTTTCTGTCTGAACTTTTGACAGTCAATTCTTTGATGACTAGTTAGTTTAGAGCAGATATCCTGTCACAGTATTATATAACAGCTCTTTGGCTTAAAGTTTAAACTGAGTTGTATCAGTGAGTTGAAAATCATCTGTGTTCCTGTTATTGCTCCCTGCTGCAGCCAGTAAACAATAACCTTTTGCGTTCCTTACAAATCTTCCAATTTTTACTGATAGATCAACCATAGCAAAGATCTCTATTAAGATTATATTTGTAATGTGTGTAACAAATTCTATGACATAGGTATAATATTGGTGTAGTTAAGTATATACCATATTTATGCACACATTTCAATGTTGGCATATTATTAGTCTCTATCATCTAGAAAAAAATATTCTATATTCTACGAATATTAGTGTGGTTGCGTTGTCAACATTTGAGAATAATCGGTCATAGGCTAGATTATCCGGTCTTTTACATTATCATAAACAAAGTCTAAGGAAGGTAACTAGTCCTAAAACAAGATGTTGACGCCCATGAAATTTATATAAGAATGCCATTTCCGAAAGTCCATTTGATTGCATTGTCAGTTCAATATCCAACACTCTTAATTTTTTTTTATTGTAAAATTTCTCTCTTCATGGGCCATATCTATGTTGTTTTTTTTTATTGAATCCTAATTCGTCATCACGATTCATGTTTGTTTATAAATGCAAGTGTTATTGACAACTGTCCCAGACCCTCATTATTTATATGGCCCAACTTTTCTTCGGCGTACACCGGCACGGTATTAGACTAGGATAACAGTCCCGAAACTCGTGGAGTTGAAAAACATTAGTCTTATATACCGCCTCTACTTAATTATGAATGTAGGTCGGAAAAATGTAAAATTTGGCAATTTGACTTATACTCAACATGGACTTATACCCTGTATGGTAATGTGATGATGCCCCCTCTTCCAGACAAGACATAGGCTATAACTGTTTCAAATGACAAGTGCTAAATGAAGTATTTATGTGGTCACTGACGAGGGAAACCACGCCGGAAAATCAGGATGAACTTACAGGGATCGAACACCCGATCTCCAGGCTAGCGAGCCAGCGTCTTACCCACTTAGCCACTTGATCCCCCCCTTTGGTGAAAGAGAGAGAGAGAGAGAAATGGGGTTTACCGTCCACTCGACACAAACTAGGTCATTTCGGGACTAACATATGGTTTAATTTTTTATTTACATAATTCGCTTGCGCGTAGGGGTCTTTAAGAGTGGGAGGAAACCGGAGGACCCGGAGAAAACCCATGAAGTTGGACAGGCGACCCTACTCCTTGCCACGTACAACCGGGGATTCGAAACCACGCCAGTCGACTCAATGACAGACTTTATGATACAGCGCGCGCACGCTAACCATTCAGCCATCCACCACCCCCCCCCCCCCTTTGGTGAAAGAAAACAGAGCTGTGGCTAGTGAAATGAAAGTTTAACGTCCTACTGTTTTGCTCTGAACTGGGCTAATGAAGATGGGCATACGCCATACAGTGTGTTATGTGGGAAATTTTGCCCGGACAGTGGCACTACGGCCTTCTCTTATATCAAATTCTAACTTCAAGGGCTCTTGTACGTGCACGCCAATGTGTACATGGGACCTCATTTTTTTGTCCTATTTTAATGACTAGACAGCTGTCTTGTCTAGCCCTCTGTCCTGCATCACTGACAAGGGAGAACCATGCCGGAAAATCTGGAATAACTTTCTCGGCCAATGCAGGGATCGAACACCCGACCTCCAGACTAGATAGCCAGTGTCTTACCGACTTAACCAACGTGATCCCCGTTGTGGCTACAATTCCTGGATGTGAAGGTCAGGTATGATATGAAACGAATATTTTGAACCGGTTCACCAATGCAACCAATCCGTGACGGGTTAACTGATAGAGGGTTACATCCTTGATATAAATATACTTGTCGCGGGTTTTAAAAATAGAAAAATATATATAAAGGTATCTCAAAATTCATCTCTACATGTACATAGGCCAAGGGGGGATCATGTGGGTAAGACGCTGACTCGCTAGCCTTGAGGTCGGGTGTTCGATCCCTGCATTGGCCGAGAAAGTTCATCCTGATTTTCCGGTGTGGTTTCCCATTGTCAGTGATGCAGGATGGAGGGCCTGACGAGGACAGCTGTCTAGTCGTTTGGATGGGACAAAAAAAAAACCAAGGTCCAGTGTACACATTGGCATGCACATAAAAGATCCCCTGGCAGTTGGAATTCGATACAAGAGTAGG
This sequence comes from Patella vulgata, assembly GCF_932274485.2. Classification (NCBI taxonomy): domain Eukaryota; kingdom Metazoa; phylum Mollusca; class Gastropoda; family Patellidae; genus Patella; species Patella vulgata. Next base: position 35,582,354 of record NC_065882.2, read on the forward strand.
CCATAGCGTTGCTGCCCGGGCAAAATTTCCCTTATAGCACACTGTATGGCGTAACCTTTTGCGTCTCTTCAAAATATTTCAAATCTTTTGTCATGGATCAACCATTGCAAATATCCGTGTTACAATTATATTTGAAATGTGTTAAACCAATTCGATATAAGAGTAGGCTTTAGCGCCGCTGTCTGGATAAAATTCCATAATAGGACACTGTATAGCATATTTCCATGTCATTAGCCCTGTCGGAATAGGACATTAAACCCCATTTCATTTCACTCATTCCAAAGTTAACTCCTATTCCATCAATACCTTGAGCAAATATGATAGAGGCTATAGGTTTTGGCCCAATTTGGTCAATATCCCAGTTTTTTCTTTCTTATATGCATATCAACACTTTCATAGCGCTAATGTAGACCTTTTTCTTGAACATTTTCCCTTGTCAGTGATGCCGGACAGAGGACCTGACATGGATGGCTGACTAGTCATACGGAAGGGACCAAAAAAACAAGTTACAGTGTAAACTCAAGTGTGTGTGTGTGAAAGATCCCTTGGCAGTTGGAATTTTATATAAGAGTACGCCATAGCTCTGCACACTGTGTGGCATATGCCCGTCTTCATTTCTCAAACAGCTGTGGATAAAAACTGTTAATATTTAAATGTGTATTTTGTATTTTATAACATTATATTTTTGTCTTTTAAATAAAGTATATGTATACATACTTGTAGTATATTTTGTCATATTATTCTGCTAGATTTTTAACTTTTCTGTGCAATACATTTAGAATTCTGACTGGTTATGGGTAGATAGAGAGCAATGGGGTAAAACATCCAATAGACATAAACTGTCCTTTGGGACTAAGTGATTCAATTCAAGTTGAATAATTCATCCGCACCAGGAATCTTTAGTAGTAGGAGGACCCAGAGAAAACCCATGTTCAAGTTGGGTGTGGAAAGAAACCACTTGACTCAATGACAGACCTTATGATCTAAAGCGCACACGTTGGACCACTCAACTTTTAGCCTCACCCACGGGTCAGGAAAATTTGATTATTGATTGAATGTACTTCCCATTTACTGCCGCAAATAATGAATATTTTCGTAACTTTGGTCATCAAAATTTGACATTAGAATTGCATCCGTAAATGATGTTAATTTAATGTTAGATTTACGTTATAATGGTCGGTTAGATATCCATCATTTTGCTCATCCTTTTAACGACAATTTAACGTCGTAAATCTAACGTAAAATTTGCGTAATGTTTACGTCATTTTCGTTAGATTTACGTCAGAAAATGACGTAAACTTTACGTTAGATTTACGTCAGAAAATGATGTAAATATAACGTAAAAATGAAGTAAACGTTACGCTAGATTAACGTCATTTCCTGACGTAAAATTAACATCATATTGTTATGTGGGTTGCTAACGCGCGGACGTCGGTGAAATCACCTGTCAATAAGACGTTGTAATTAGCTATTGCTAAAAAAAGGTTTAGATTTTAATATTGGATGTACTGATCAGATGGAATTAAATTTGTTTATATTAATATTCGTGTGTAGGTTTATAGTATGGGTATTGATAAATATTGACAGGCTACCTGGTCCCACATACCAATATGATGTTAATTTTACGTTACATTTACGTAAAAATGGTCAGTCAGTTTACCATCACTTTGCTCATCTTTTTAACGATAATTTTACGTCAGGAAATGACGTTAATCTAACGTAAACTTTACGTCATTTTTACGTTATATTTACGTCATTTTCTGACGTAAATCTAACGTAAACTTTACGTCATTTTCTGACGTAAATCTAACATAAAATTTGCGTAAAGTTTACGTCATTTTCGTTAGATTTACGTCAGAAAATGACGTAAACTTTACGTTAGATTTACGTCAGAAAATGATGTAAATATAACATAAAAATGACGTAAACTTTACGCTAGATTAACGTCATTTCCTGACGTTAAATTGTCGTTAAAAGGATGAGCAAAATGATGGATATCTAACCGACCATTATAACGTAAATCTAACATTAAATTAACATCATTTACGGATGCAATTCTAATGTCAAATTTTGATGAGCATTAAAACCTTCAAAATTATTCATTATTTGCCGCAGTAAATGGGAAGTACATTCAACCAATAATCAAATTTTCCTGACCCGTGGGTGAGGCTAAAAGTTGAGTGGTCCAACGTGTGCGCTTTAGATCATAAGGTCTGTCATTGAGTCAAGTGGTTTCTTTCCACACCCAACTTGAACATGGGTTTTCTCTGGGTCCTCCTACTACTAAAGATTCCTGGTGCGGATGAATTATTCAACTTGAATTGAATCACTTAGTCCCAAAGGACAGTTTATGTCTATTGGATGTTTTACCCCATTGCTCTCTATCTACCCATAACCAGTCAGAATTCTAAATGTATTGCACAGAAAAGTTAAAAATCTAGCCGAATTATATGACAAAATATACTACAAGTATGTATACATATACTTTATTTAAAAGACAAAAATATAATGTTATAAAATACAAAATACACATTTAAATATTAACAGTTTTTATCCACAGCTGTTTGAGAAATGAAGACGGGCATATGCCACACAGTGTGCAGAGCTATGGCGTACTCTTATATAAAATTCCAACTGCCAAGGGATCTTTCACACACACACTTGAGTTTACACTGTACCTTGGTTTGTTTTTTTTGTCCCTTCCGTATGACTAGTCAGCCATCCATGTCAGGTCCTCTGTCCGGCATCACTGACAAGGGAAAATGTTCAAGAAAAAGGTCTACATTAGCGCTATGAAAGTGTTGATATGCATATAAGAAAGAAAAAACTGGGATATTGACCAAATTGGGCCAAAACCTATAGCCTCTATCTTATTTGCTCAAGGTATTGATGGAATAGGAGTTAACTTTGGAATGAGTGAAATGAAATGGGGTTTAATGTCCTATTCCGACAGGGCTAATGACATGGAAATATGCTATACAGTGTCCTATTATGGAATTTTATCCAGACAGCGGCGCTAAAGCCTACTCTTATATCGAATTCAAACTGCCAAGGGATCTTTCACGTGCGAACCAATGTGTGCACAGGACCTCGGTCATTCGTACCATCCAAACGACTAGACAGCTGTCCCTCCTTGTCAGGCCCTCTGTCCTGCACCTCTGACAAGGGGAGGAAACCAAGTCTGGAAATCACAAAGAACTTTCTCGGCCGACACTGGAATGGAATGTTGTGGAATACTGAATATTGATAGGTTTCGTCCTCTCATGATTCCAGTGTGTAACACAAATTTGAAAAAGATCAATTAAGAATAAACACAGCATCTATTGCATTTGAAAAAAGGAGAATTAACCGAGGAAGGCAAAGTCCTGAAAAGCTGTATATTGATAATGCTTGTCCTCTCACAATCGGAATGATTCACATTTCACACCCAGTGTACGGACAAACAGGGCCAAAATTGATATGTGGGTGTATAAACAAAGATATATACTACACCAATATTACATGTGTTGCAGAATTGGTTTAACACATTTCAAATATAATTGTAACACGGATATTTGCAATGGTTGATCCATGACAAAAGATTTGAAATATTTTGAAGAGACGCAAAAGGTTACGCCATACAGTGTGCTATGAGGGAAATTTTGCCCGGGCAGCAGCGCTATGGCCTACTCTTGTATCGAATTCCAACTGCCAGGGGATCTTTTATGTGCATGCCAATGTGTACACTGGACCTTGTTTTTTTTGTCCCATCCAAACGACTAGACAGCTGTCCTCGTCAGGCCCTCCGTCCTGCATCACTGACAATGAGAAACCACACCGGAAAATCAGGATGAACTTTCTCGGCCAATGCAGGGATCGAACACCCGACCTCAAGGCTAGCGAGTCAGCGTCTTACCCACTTAGCCACATGATCCCCCCTTGGCCTATGTACATGTAGAGATAAATTTTGAGCTACCTTTATATATATCTTTCTATTTTTAAAACCTGCGACAAGTATATTTATATCAAGGATGTAACCCTCTATCAGTTAACCCGTCACAGATTGGTTGCATTGGTGAACCGGTTCAAAATATTCGTTTCATATCATACCTGACCTTCAAATCCAGGAATTGTAGCCACAACGGGGATCACGTTGGTTAAGTCGGTAAGACACTGGCTATCTAGTCTGGAGGTCGGGTGTTCGATCCCTGCATTGGCCGAGAAAGTTACTCCAGATTTTCCGGCGTGGTTCTCCCTTGTCAGTGATGCAGGACAGAGGGCTAGACAAGACAGCTATCTAGTCATTAAAATGGGACAAAAAAATGAGGTCCCATGTACACATTGGCGTGCACGTACAAGAGCCCTTGAAGTTAGAATTCGATATAAGAGAAGGCCGTAGTGCCACTGTCCGGGCAAAATTTCCCACATAGCACACTGTATGGCGTATGCCCATCTTCATTAGCCCAGTTCAGAGCAAAACAGTAGGACGTTAAACTTTCATTTCACTAGCCACAGCTCTGTTTTCTTTCACCAAAGGGGGGGGGGGATGGCTGAATGGTTAGCGTGCGCGCGCTGTATCATAAAGTCTGTCATTGAGTCGACTGGCGTGGTTTCGAATCCCCGGTTGTACGTGGCAAGGAGTAGGGTCGCCTGTCCAACCTCGTGGGTTTTCTCCGGGTCGTCCGGTTTCCTCCCCCTGCTAAAGACCCCTACGCGAAAGCGAATTATGTAAATAAAAAATTAAACCATGTTAGTCCCGAAATGACCTAGTTTGTGTCCAGTGGACAGTAAACCCCATTTCTCTCTCTCTCTTTCACCAAAGGGGGGGATCAAGTGGCTAAGTGGGTAAGACGCTGGCTCGCTAGCCTGGAGATCGGGTGTTTGATCCCTGTATTGGCCGAGAAAGTTCATCCTGATTTTCCGGCGTGGTTTCCCTTGTCAGTGATGCAGGACGGAGGGACTGACAAGGACAGCTGTCTAGTCGTTATGGGACAAAAAAACGGGGTCCCGTGTAGACATTGACGTGCACGTAAAAGATCCCTTGGCAGTTGGAATTCGATATAAGAGTAGGCCGTAGCCCCGCTGCCCAGGCAAAATTTCCCTCATAGCACACTGTATGGCATATGCTCGTCTTCATTAGCCCAGGTTAGGAGCAGAACAGTAGGACGTTAAACCCCATTTCATTTCATTTCATTTCTTTCACCAAAGACCACATAAATACTTCATTTAGCACTTGTCATTTGAAACAGTTATAGCATAAGTCGATGTTGAGTATAAGTCAAATTGCCAAATTTTACATTTTTCCGACCTACATCCATAATTAAGTAGAGGCGGTATATAAGACTAATGTTTATCCTAGTCTAATACCGTGCCGGTGTACCCCGAAGAAAAGTTGGGCCATATAAATAATGAGGGTCTGGGACACTTGTCAATAACACATGCATTTATAAACAAACATGAATAGTGATGACGAATTAGGATTCAATAAAAAAAACAACATAGATATGGCCCATGAAGAGAGAAATGTTACAATAAAAAAAAATTAAGAGTGTTGGATATTGAACTGACAATGCAATCATATAAATAGGCCTATGTGTATAAGCTTAAAGTCTTGATTATCCATTTTTCAATTAAATTAAATCATTAACATTAACCGCCAGTGTTTGAATCTGTGAACATCTCGAGCACCCGATGGCATTGAGACTTGATTATAGACTTAGCAAGTTAATACATTATTAAAATGTATTATAAAAAAATTTAACATTTACAGTCTCAAGAAATACCTACTTAACCTACGTACAATATATAGATTTAGCTCTTGCATTATGCATTATTAAATTTGCAAAAATATCAGTACAATAACAACAAAAAAACCCAACCTGAAACACCCATAAAAATGTTTAGAAAATACTACATGTACTTATACTATACTGAATTTTAACAGTCTACATCATTAATAAATTCGTTATGTGTTTGATAATTTTTGGATCCAGATTTTTTAAAAACAATTTTGGAACCAGTATTACTTTCGATAACTTAAAGCAATGTTGATTTTGTTTATGAATAGTATGGTTTACGGACAATGTAACTGCATCGTGTTAAAAACAAATACTGACTGTCTGATATACAAAGTTGCGTGCAAACTTTTTCCACGGCCAGATTATTTTTTTAATCAACATTAGATCTATCGGTATACTGTCAACGGAAGTTCGCATAAAAAGTGCACTTACCTTCAACTTTACTTTGCTGAATCCAAAATCGTGTGTGTATGTGTGGAATAGCTTTATTTAACTTTAAATCACGGCATCATTTCTTCTTTGGGAAAAATAATAACCTATGCCGCCATTTTAAATCCCAGAATTCCGTACGTTCCGGTCAAACGAACAAACAAAAAATATTTAATAAATAATTGAAGCAATTTTGATAAATAACAACAATAACCGTAACCTATAAAAAAATATTGTAATGTGAATAGAAATAATATGATATAAACCGATTTAAACACAATCATCAACCGTGAACAGATCGTGACCTTGACCTTGCCCGAGACGATAAAAATATATTTGTACATCTACATGTATTTAAGTCTAAAAATGGCGACTGTTCGTTTGAAAGGCCTGTAATATTTCTGATAATGAATCTATTCATATTATTTGTTTGTATACGCTCTACCATATTTTGTATGAGGTTACATGATTACGTTATATTAAAAGAATAATCAAATCGGGTAATTTTAATTTTCAGAGATAGGTCTTTTATCGAGAGACGATAAATATATGGACTCATATAGCTAGAGTAGATCTCTATGTTAATTGACTGGGTCATTATTATCTATTTTTCAGATTCATAACTTAAAAAAATGGAACTAGTCTTGGTCCAACCTTTATTTTTATATGGTTTTACAACTTATATAATTAAGTGTTGAACTTTTAAATTCGAAATAAAAAAACGGCAACAATCGACTCATGACCTATTTTATATATTGTATATGTAGACAGCCGCCATTTTGAATGACATTAACAACACACATTGATTTAAGCAATATTTTATTTAGATAGTTTCATATTAAGAACTAAATTTTCAAAAATTTAAGGATTCATGAACAAGGCCAAAGGTTATTATAATTGATCTCCATATTGTTAATGGTAATACAATTCCAAGAATGTACACTTGTACAAACATACATTAAGGCCTTATATAAATAATGATCATGCATTTTATATTTACTGGTGCAAGGATCATTAATTTTATATTTACTGATGCAAGGTACTATATTTAATAAATTTAATTATAAAAACACTTCATGCATAGTCGGCCTAGGTGTGGACTACTCCGAACATTTGGACAGTGATAACCTTTTACTAGAGAACAACTTTGCTTTATGAAACAGTTTCCGACAATCAATCATTATTTGTTTTGTCAAATTTTTGGGTATCAAAATTGAGAGAGAGAGAAGTGGGGTTTAACGTTCACTTGACTCGATGATACAACAAAAAACACAATTACTATTTTAATTAAAGCGACATTTTGTTGAGGGTTCTCTCAACGTTTTCAAGTAAATGATGCTCAATAGTCAATGGGTGCACTCGTCCGCTTGCCAGCCTATCTTTTATAGTCCCATTGGTGCAGAAAAGTAGGAAAATTAAATAAAATTAAATGAGATTAAACATCCTACTGTTTTGCTCTGAGTGAGCTAATGAAGACAGGCATACACTATATACAGTGTACTATGACGGAAACTTTGCACGGATAGCGGCACTATGGCCTACTCTGATATTGAATTACAACTGTCGGAGTGTCTTTTACGTGCATGCCAATATGTACACGAGGACTTGATTTTTCGTATGACCCGAACAACTATACCTTATCCCTTGCCAGATCCTCCGCCCTGCCACAGTCCATAGAAAATTTCCGTCATAGCACTCTGCATTGCGTATGACTATCTTCAATAGTCCGATTGGTTCAGAAAAGTATAAAAATGAATTTTAAATGGGATTTGAACATCCTACTATTTTGTTCCAAGTAGGCTAATGAAGAAGGGCATTTGCTATAATGGTTAAAATGTTGTGATTTCGGGTTAAAATGCCGTGATGTTGGGTTATCGCCTTACGAAGGGTGATATCAGTCACCATATCTACTGGGTTTCTTTAATACTCATATTTATAGTATTTTATAGAGTCAGACTAGTGGACTAGTGAATGCACGGATTAGTGCACCCACAGACTAGTGAACCCGCAGACTAGTAATTGGTAATGATGGAAAAGTGTGTAAAGACCTGTTTTACAGGTTGGCGTGCACTTAGAACTATTGGTAATGACTATATGCGGAAATGCTGCTCTCCAGGCAAAATGTCTTTCCTAGCACTTCTTCATTAGTAAGTGCGGTAATGCTGCTGTCCAGGCAAAATTTCTGTCATAGCACATCTTCATTACTAATTTTGATAAAGCCATGGTGGCTAAGTGCGTAAGATGCTGGCTCGGTAATCCGGAGGGCACGTGTTCGATCCCTGCATTGGTGGAGAAAGTTCATCAGGATTTTCCGACATGGTTTCCCCTTGTCAGAGGTGCAGGAACAAGGACAGTAGTCTAGTCACTCAGATGGGACAAAAAACCGAGGTACCATGTATACATTGGCTTGCACGAAAAGATCCCTTGGCAGTTGGATTCGATATTAGTAGGCAAAATTTCCCTCATAGCACATTGTATGGTATGTACCTGTCTTCATTAGCCCAGTCGGAGCAGAACAGTAGGACAATAAACCGATTTCATCAGGACAAACCTACATGAGGAAAAAACTTAATTTCACAAACTTAGTAATTAGTAACGGGGGGTTGGATAGCTGAATGGTTAGCGTGCGGGCGCTGTATCATAAAGTCTGTCATTGAGTTGACTGGCGTGGTTTCGAATCCCCGGTTGTACGTGACAAGGAGTAGGGTCGCCTGTCCAACCTCCGGTTTTCTCCCACTGCTAAAGACCCCTACGCGCAAGCGAATTATGTAAATAAAAATTAAACCATATGTTAGTCCCGAAATGACCTAGTTTGTGTCGAGTAGACGTTAAACCCCATTTCTCTCTCTCTCTCTCTCTAGTAATTAGTAACACACTGGCTAGCAAATGAGGGGTTCAATTTCCGTGTTGGTCGAGAAAAATGAAATGAAATCGGGTTTAACGTCCTACTGTTCTGCTCCTAAACTGAGCTAATGAAGACGAGCATACGCCATACAGTATGCTATGAAGGAAATTTTGCCCAGACAGCGGCGCTGTGGCCTACTCTTATATCAAGTTCCAACTACCAAGGGATCTTTCATGTGCACTCCTGTGTGTACACGTGTCCTCAGTTTTTCATCCCTGACTAGACAGCTGTTCTTGTCAGGCTCTCCGTCCTGCATCACTGACAAGGGGAAACCACGCCGGAAATCTGGATGAACTTTCTCGGCCAATGCAGGGATCGAACACCCGACCTCCAGGCTAGCGAGCCAGGGTCTTACCCATTTTAATGACTAGACAGCTGTCTTGTCAGGCCCTTAATTGTTAGTATCATGACATTAAACTGACATTTGTTTTACGTTTTACAACTAATATCAGGTTTATGTTAGAAAACTAACGTTAGATTTATGTTAGAAAACTAAAGTTAGATTTATGTTATAAAATTAACATTAGATTTACGTTAGAAAACTAACGTTAAATTAACGGTTAAAATTATGACATAAAACTAACATTACATTAACGTTAGAAAACTAACATTATATTAACGTTAGAAAACTAACGTTAGATTTACGTCAGAAAACTAACGTTAGATTTACGTCAGAAAACTAACGTTAGATTTACGTCAGAAAACTAACGTTAGATTTACGTCAGAAAACTAACCATAAACTAACGGTTAGAAACCTGATGTAAAATTTACGTTAGATTAACGTTAGAATTATAACCAATAATACATATATAATTATTATGTCTGAATTCCGACTATATATCAATTGTTAGAATGTGCACACACTTGTAATGTTATTTAATCGAGAAGTATTCAAAGGGAAAAAAATTGGTTAGTAATCCGTCATAAAGTTTACGTTACATTTACGTCATTTTCTGACGTAAAAGTAACCATAACCATTATGACGTAAAAGTAACGTAAATTTAACCAAAGAATTTTACCATTATTGGACGCTAACCAAAATCTAACCATAATGACGTAAACTTTACGTAAATCTAACCATGAATGTTAACTGGGGTGCAACAGTAGCCTGCAAGTATTTCATACTGGACTGGCACGCGAATCACTGGCCTCATCGATACTGACACCCATCTCGGGTCTATATTAGTGTGCCAGTTCTTGACTTAAAAAGATCGGCTGATTCGACAGTAGTGAAAGATTTGAAAGACTGAATGTGTCCCGAATATTTTTTTTTCAAAACCTCTAACATACGTGTAAATCTACTGAGATATTGAAAAAGGAGCGCCGTAAAATATAGAATTATGTCACTTGATTGCTGGTTTCTCGCACTTTTTATATTCTGCTTAAAAAATAGAAATACGGACCTTTTCCAACGAAACGAAATGAATCAGTGTACGTAACATTGGAAAGAAAAACTAGTTCAGGTCTACAAATGCATTTACTTTTGTATTCCTCAAACTGCAGTAATTCTGTTCTGAAGTTTTCTTTTTGTCTATCTATGGATTTATTATTGAGTATAATAAAATAAGTAATTATAAAGCCTGAATTTATAATACAGAAACATGAGGCCCGATGCTTTCTAGAAGTAATAATAATACAATTAGTAATAATCTGAATTTATAACACACAACCCTAAGGCCACAACCCTAAGGCCTTAGGCTTTTTAGAAATAAGTCCCATTGAAAACACATGCTGATAGTAGTTAATTTATTATTTACAGTTTCTAGATGTGTGTGTGAGAGAGAGAGAGAGAGAGCTACTTAACGCAAACTAGGTCATTGCCAGTGGACATTCATGCAGTTGCGGCCTATATCTGGCCACAGATCACTAAACTTTTGCCCATTGACTTTAATGTTAATTCTCGTCTCTTAGACCGGCTCTAACTTTTTCCCAAATTTTCGTTGGGTAGAACGCTTTCTACCACAGATGGAGCAACATGTGGCAACCTCTTGCCCAAAAGCATGTATGGGGTTCACCATGGAAAACTTGAGATACACAAGCTGGAAGTAGAGACAAGAAAACATGCAAATTTGGACCCTACATTTCAACCTAACCAACCTCTCAACTCTTGTATCCTTCCGCCTCAAAATCATGAATATTCACCAAAACCTGGTAGAAAATGTATTTTCAAACCCTTTTCTTCGATTCTACACCAAAAAGTCAACAAAAATCGCCATGCAAAAGGGGGAAAAAGGGAAAGGGAGAGAAAGACTAAAAATAACTTTTGCCCTACATTCCTGGGTGACGGCGTAGAAATATTTGGTGAGCTGTGTCCATCTGATTCACCCTCAACAGCAGGGATCATCCTTAGGGTATAAGAAATAGGTATAAAATATCTGTTAAGAATTGCGACGTGTAGACAGCATGCAGACTCGCACAAAAAGTGGGTGTGACTCTATTTCAGAGCCTCGGGCATGCACCGAAAAAAAGGGGTAACCCATTGGGTATAAAGAATATGTATGAAGAGTTTTCAAGACAACCTATTAAGAATTGTTAACTGTAGGCACTATTAAGTGATCGACACACCCACACACAAAAAGAAAATGGGGGTGGCTCTGCCCCTGGGGATGGGCATGTACCATAAACAATAGTGATGATCCTTAGGGTATATGGAATAAGAATGCAAAGTTTGAAGTTTATCCGTTAGGAAATGCGGCCTGTAGACGACAAACAATACATATAATGGGCGTGGCTCTCCCCGCGAGAGATAGACACACAAAAAGAAAATGGGCTTGGCTCTGCCCCTGGGGGTTGGGCATGCACCAAGAACAATAGTGATGATCCTTAGGATATAAGAATAAGTATGCAAAGTTTGAAGTGGATCCGTTCAGAAATGCAGCCTGTAGACGACAAAAAAATGGGCATGGCTATTCCCCTGGGGTCGGGCATGCACCAAAAACAATAGGGATCATCCTTAGGGTATAAGGAATAAGAATGTAAAGTTTTAAGATGATCAGTTAAGAATTGTGGCCCGTAGGCGAGGCATAGACACACTAAAAGAAAATGGGCGTGGCTCTGCCCCAGGAGGTTGGGCATGTACTAAAAACAATAACGATGATCCTTAGAGTATAAGGAATAAGTATGCAAAGTTTGAACTGGATCCGTTAAGAAATATGATCTCTAGACGACAAAGAAACAAATACAAAAAAGGGGCGTGGCTCTGTTCCTGGGGGTCGGGCATGTACCAAAAACAAAAGGGATCATCCTTAGGGTATAATGAATTCATACGAAATTTTTTCAAAACGATCGATTAAGAATTGTGGCCTGTAGGCAACACACAGACACACAAAAAGAAAATGGAGGTGGTGTGAGTAAAAGTGTGACGTAATTAAACACGACGAACAGGTTTCGGCTGCATGGTTGGATGAGATATTTATATATCCAGTCGACGCATGCGTTGTAGCCCGAAGTACCCATTTTCACTCGATTGTCACAATTTTGGGGATTGAGAGAATTCAATTCCGGAACGTTCAATCGAGTACGCCCATTATCAATGAACGCGTGATAGCAAAGATAAGAATAAGAGTGCGATCAACTGAAGACGGCGAAGAAGATAAATTAACAACAGACTTGACCTATCCAAAATGCCTACGCATGTTAAATGAAATAAAAATTAATGTAATAAAATTTTGAATGTACAGAAAGGTTTATCATTTTTAAAGGGAATAATATTCTGGTGATTCGAAGTTTTATGTTCGAACCTACATTATATTATACTTCCGGTTTTCGAAGTTACAATATTTCCGGTTTTGAGAAAACTGGGTATTCTGACACTCTGCGTAATCCGACATAGTGTAACGATCCCGTACGATGTCGGATGTGACAGAGTGCACTGTATGTAAAGTTTCAAGATGATCACTTAAGAAATGTGACCTGTAGGCGACACACAAAAAGAAAATGGGCGTGGCTCTGCCCTTGGGGGTTGGGCATGAACCCCAAACGATAGGGATGTTTCTTAGGGTACAAAGAATAAGTATGCAAAGTTTCAATATGATACGTTAAGAACAAGAAATACAAAAAATGGGCTTGGCTCTGCCCCTGGGGGTCGGGCATGCACCAAAAACAATAGGGATCATCCTTAGGGTATAGGGAATAAGTATGTAAAGTTTGAAGATGATCACTTAAGAATTGTGGCCTGTAGGCGACACACACACACAGACAGGGGCGCGCGGCAATATACGTCCACGTTATATATGAATGTGGACGTATAATAAAAATGCACCGGTTCAAACTAAAAGTATAACTATCATATAACTATGATGATGCGTTGAGTTTGTTCTGATCATTATTGATTGGTATAAGACCTTCATGCAATATACTCGGAAGAAAGGGGTTGATAACTCTTAACAAAGGCTACGACCCGCTTTATTCTACCGTTAGAGGTAAGGAGATGACCTCATCTGATATGTAAGCGGGTTTCATGAACTACTCGCGCCCTTTTACTTGTGTTGTCGTCCAGTGCTTTTGACCAAGTGATGTTATGTTGTTAGGACACTGCCTTCTTGCGGCAAGGGCCGATAATTCAGTGAATAGTATGGACGCAGACCCCCATTAATTTCCACATTGACTTCAATGTTAATTCTGGCCTCTTTTCCCACCTCCAACTTTTCCCCAAATTTTCGTTGGGCTGAATGCTTTTCACTACAGACAGAGGAACAAACGGTCATGTCTTTGCACTAAAATTTGTATGAGGTTGACCACCAAAATTTTGAGATACACAAACTTGAAGAAGCATACTAAAAACATGTAACTAGTTACCGTACATATCGCCGTAGCCAACCTGATAACCCTGTTATCCTTCCGCCTCAAAATCGTGAATATTTACCAAAACCTGGCAGAAAATGTTTATTCAAACCCTCTTCGTCCATTCTAGACCAAAAAATCAACAAAAATGGGCATGCAAAAGGGGAGAAAAGAGAGAGAGGGAATTGCTATAAATAGACGAATTACAATTTGGTACCGAGATGGTGAAATTTAATGGTGGTCTGCCTCCAAGTGTAATAAAGACAAGTAAAACGAAATTTTGAACTATAAAAACGAAACGAAATAGGATCTGTGTTTTAACCAGATTGAACGAATTGCAACGAAAGCATACATTAATTTCTTGTCAACAAAAAATCACATACACGAGTTATCTCGATCCCTTCAGGCAAGTGAGCGTGAAACTCCGATTTGGCACAAATCAGCGAGGCTTCTTAAATTCAACTAAATTGATATTTTGTATTTCCAAAGTCAACAATTAGGTGTTATTGGGCAGTTATTGAGTGTTATTGGGTGTTATTAATTTCTTGTCAACAAAAATCATATGCACGAGTTATCTCCCTTCAGGCGAGTGAGCGTGAAACTCCGTTTTGGATACAAAGCAGCGACGCTTCTTAAATTCAACTAAATTGTTATTTTGTGTTTCCAAAGTCAACATTTTGTAGTTATTGGTTGTTATTTTGGAGTTATTGGGCAGTTATTGGGGTGTTATTCTTATTGGGTAATTCGACGCGCCCTATTTCTACATCCCGATATTAAGAGCGTGTCCGCGAGAAAACCATGCAGAAGGTGCTAAGGCTTCAATCACAGATTTTGACCAAATTTGGTTTATAAGTTTGGATAGTCCCAAAACACATAAATGTGCAATATTAGATAAAGCTTTCAATTCCTGACTGAGAAAATTGAAAAAACATTTTTCATATGGTGAAATTGCCAAATCTGTCTTTTCTCAAATACCAACTTTGGCAAGTCCTTACACCTTTACTATACGTAGCAGAAAGACCAAACTCACACAGTTTGTAGATGACTCAGTGCTGTTACCACAATATATGACAAAAGACTATCCCCACCACTCCCCCCCACCCCCCAAAAAACCCACACTCTAGCATAACTCAGATATTGACCCCTAAACATGCTCCAGCTCGTAAAAATACTCTGTTTTCAATTTTCGATCTCTTTTGTCGGCTACCCATGACAATTAGAAAAATTGTACAAGGGTTTCAAACAATACACTACCCAGTAGAATCTCGATTGAGCAAGTTTGAAAAAAATCATTGCGGCTTTTCCGAGAAACATGGGTTTAAACTTAGTCGAAATCGTAAATAACCTTACTTTTCAAAGTGCCATGAATTTTTTAGTTGGCAATAAAATCTTGTTGCTATAGCACCACCTTGTAGATAATTCACGTGCGTGGCTATCATACGACATAATACTTTAAGTACTCGGTAAACAACCAATTGATACATCGCATTTGGCGCACAGGCAACCATTTTTCAGAATTTTGTCAAATTTTGAATACCTTTCTTGACCACTTCCGGTAATTAGAGGATTTTCATTTATAGTTCATGGACTAGTGTGGTGCGTCGAATTCATAGTCCCGGCGTTTCAGAAATATCGGTCGGTGTCGTAGGTGTTCGTAGGGTCATTATATAACTGTTAAATTAAACAACGGATAACTCCTACATCTTTAAATGATTTATATAATCAGTAAATAATTATCATTATCTAATGATTGTTGTTTTGTGACATATATAGTGTAACGTGACAAGGAGTAGGGTCGCCTGTCCAACCTCGTGGGTTTTCTCCGGGTCCTCCGGTTTCTTCCCAGTACTAAAGACCCCTACGTGCAAGCGAATTATTGAAATAAAAAAATAAACCATATGTTAGTCCCGAAATGACCTAGTATGTGTCGAGTGGACGTTAAACCCCATCTCTCTCTCTCTCTCTCTCTCTCTCTGGGGGGTTGGACGGCTGAATGGTTAGCGTGCGCGCGCTGTATCATAAAGTCTGTCATTGAGTCAACTGGCGTGGTTTCGAATCTCCGGTTGTACGTGGCAAGGAGTAGGGTCGCCTGTCCAACATCGTTGTTTTCTCCGGGTCCTCCGGTTTCCTCCCACTGCTAAAGATCCCTACGCGCAAGGGAATTATTGAAATAAAATTAAACCATATGTAAGTCCCGAAATGACCTAGTTTGTGTCGAGTGGACGTTACCCCCCTCTCTCTCTCTCTCTCTCTCTCTCTCTTTTCATACACATATATATCAATTAGTCTCTCTATAGAAGGAGTTACCCAAAAAATATTAGATTGCCTTTTTGAAAAAAAAAGACCTCTAAACATGCCCGTACAGAGGCGCTAGTCTTCTTTTATATAGAATTCCAACCGCCAAGGGATCTTTTACTTGTCACACCAATGTGTACACGGGACTTCGGAATCGCGTTCATGTCAGCTACTCATATATGTAACTGGTTCAAAAATTGATTGAATATTCAATGAAATATCGCCAATTTTCTGGTTTCGTGTACGTTAAAGATTTGACGTCACTAATAAAAATATAATATTAATTACAGATAGAGTCAATGCTCAAACAGCGTCACGCCTTTTATCACCGGTGCAATATTCGACACTACTGTACGATAGTACTGCAACCGTTTCACAAATTGGACTTTCTTATAAACAGCGCGAGCCGTCGATTTCTATCCAGATGATTACCGGTATAAGATAATTTTGACAAAGAAGCAACAATATTAATTCAAAGACTAATTATTACACACAGCTATCAACTATTTCTGTTACAGGGTCACTAAACCCATATTTTGGATAGAAGAAAACACTCATAGTTGAAATAATTTTAGTTCAAATATCATCACTGATAAAAGCACTCTTGAATTGGCTCTATACGTTGACAAAACGTACAGATTGTATCCCCTCTTATATTTCGCTTAACAATGAAAGGTGCCGTGTTCAATTTTCGATCCCTTTGTTCCGCTACTCCTGGAATTTCAAACTGTTGTACAATGGTTTTATATATAACACTACTGATAGGCCTCTCTGTAGAAGAAGTTCCAAAAAAATATTATGTTGACTTTTCGAGAAATAGACCTCTAAAAATGCTCCAAATCGTAAAAATACGACGTTTTCGATTTTCAATCTCATTTTTCGGCTACCCCTGACATTTCAAAAAATGATACAGTGGTTTCACAAAACAGAGTACCCATTTATCTCTCGATTGAGAAAGTTTTAAAAAAATCGTTGGGGGCGTTTCCGAGAAACACGCGTCTAAATTTGCTCGAAATCGCAAAATACCTTACTTTTCAAGGTCATATAACTTTTTTAGTTTTTGATAGAAACTTGTCACTGAAGTACCATCTGATAGACAATTCAATTGGCTATTAAACGATATAAAACTTTAACTAAACGACAAGAACGCTGTTGATACATCGCATTTTCCGCACAGACGCCCATTTTTCACAATTTTGTCAAAGTTTGGATACCTTTCTCGACTACTTCCGGTGATTAGGGGATTTTCATTTATAGTTCATGGACTGGTCTGGTCCTTCGACTTCATATTCCTGAAGTTTCAGAAAAATCGTTGGAGCCGTTTTAAAAAAATAAGAACTCTACGATTTGACCAAAATGCGAAAAAAAGTGAAAAATCAAACCCAACATTTCAGAAAAAAACTTATATTGTTGGAATTGGATTGATGTCAGCTATCCAAAAATATAACTGAAATTTACAAATTCCCAAAAATAAAAAAATTAGAAAATTTTGAAAATTTTCCATTTTTCACCAAAAAAATTAGAGCGACAAAGTTTTTAATTTCCACAGTTTTGAACTGCTATCTGCTCAGAAATGTCTCCAGCTATCCAAAAATGTAAATATCTGAGGAATCCATTTCCGCTATGCGCACAAATTTAGAAATAGCTTTAAGCAGTAGCTGCACACCACTTTTCAAACAGAAAATCAAATTTCAAACCTCTATCACTTATAGTTGCTGAGATCTAGCTTCCCCCAATAAAAAAAATAATAACTAGATCTGCTAAGCAGATATTAAAGCTTTCATATTCACAGTCACTGTCACATGTCATAGAAATAATATGAACAGAAAAAAAAAATCATTATAATGAGTAAAAATTTGGTGAAGTTAATTCGATTTTTCACTGGTAAATAATTAAATAGACAAGTGGCATAACTTGACCCGCATCCCATCAGCTATCCTGAAAAATGCTGGAAAAATTAAACAAGTAAATTGTGTTTAGTACTGGGTTAATTAAGACAGGCATATGCCTTTGCTATACAGGATGACATGAGGGAAATTTAGCTTGGGAGGTGTAGGCCTGCAGCCAAAATTTCTAGCTAGCTTAGAAACACAACTCCGCTACATGGTCTTCCATAAAAGAAAAACTATACATTTTTGGAAAGCTTATGATGCCAGGAAGACAAAATCTGGGAGTTCCAAGCAAAATGTTTGCAATTTATTGATTTAGGGCCAGATGAAATTCGTCAAAATTGTCAAATAAATGCTATTTGTGTACTAACAATTCTGAAGTTGACATAAAATTAAATAGTTGGTAAAACACCTCATGCCTTCATCCTTGGCAATGAACAGTTTATTGGACAGATTTTGATGTAAATAAAAATGCTCAAAACACAAATGTCATGGGTGAATAAAGAATTGTGGAAATCCATTAACGGTAAAAAAGAATTATCTCCCTTTCTGTCAAATGCCTGTAATTGATAGACTATCAGGTCTTGTATGAATCATAAGACCAGGTGTGGGCAAACAAGCCCAATAATTATTTTGTTTGTTGGATCTCAAGGGCCTGTTAGGGTTGGTTGTTGGATGTTTGCTCAGAAATTATCGCTTGTATGGAACATGCTAGAGTCGATTTG
Organism: Patella vulgata; assembly: GCF_932274485.2. Lineage (NCBI taxonomy): Eukaryota > Metazoa > Mollusca > Gastropoda > Patellidae > Patella > Patella vulgata. Next base: position 35,601,156 of record NC_065882.2, read on the forward strand.
TAGCATATTCTAGCCAGGGGATATGTTTGACAGTAGTTGAGTGATATGCTTTTGAAATAATGGAGATCAGTAGCACTTTATAAGCATTGAACCACATGATTTTTTTCCACTAAGATAAACATTCTAAACCCACATACATGTTCCCTTTCAATTAGCCACTACAGTATTTTTACAACTGTACATGTAGCTGTGAATTTTATTTAGGATATGATTAATGGTCAAATTACAAACATACATGTAGATATAAGTTAAAAAAAATAATTGTGTATCTGGGCTGGAATGAAGGGAAAGGTTAGAAAACAGGATGAACAGTTGTGAAATTATTTATTAAAGTGAAACAATCATTGAAAATCAAAATTAAACAGTTACTCTGCACATCAAATGTCATCAAAGTTAATCTTCATTATCATCATCACTGTCACTAAATGTATTAACATCAAATTCGGTCTCTTTAACAGTTTTTTTTTTCATTTTCACATTGACTACACATGCACAGGTCTGTACAAGAAAGGGGGGTTGGGATGGCCTAGAGTGCCGCGCTTCGACCTCTAGCTGGTCGGTCACCTCTGGCTTGTGGCTGTGGCTTTGATCCCAGGTGTGAGCGTATGTGGCATGGAGATAGAGGCGTCTTCTCAACCTCGTGGGTTTCCTCCGGGCACTCCGGTTTCCTCTCACTGCTAAAGACCCATACGCGCTCCCGCTAAGAAATTTTAATTGGAGGCCGAAAACGTGATTTCATGGCATTTCAGGCACTTGTGTCGGAGCCATTTAGAAGTACCTCCCCCAGAAAAATAAAATTCTGCCACAAAATTAGCCACAATCCATGCGGGTGCTGTGAAATTTCTAGAGGAGGGAGCTGGAACCCATGAGCCCGTTAAATTCGCCACTGTAAATGAGCAGAGCTACATCAAACCTAATTTTGAGTCCCTCAGTGATAAATAACTTGATTCAAAATCGTATTATAGCCCCAACGACGATTTGATGAATGGAGACCGTAACGTTACGACAAAGTCTAACACTGTAAGTACCAAATAGTCATACGAGATATGTGCATCTCATCAAATTCAGCTTATACCATACCCACAATAATGTTACGGAGTCAGTGAGTTCAAGTTAGACAATACGCTGACCTTCCACTGACCATGCTTATAATATAAAATCTGTCAATGACAGCTGATTCATTGTTTAGTTTTTTATATGATATATTTAATATCAATAATATATGTATATGCATGCTTTATTTTACTTTACACGACCTCTAAAAATGCCCCAAATCGTAAAAATACGACTTTTTGGATTTCGATCTCCTTTTTTCGGCTACCCCGGACATTTTCAAAAAATGATACAATGATTTCACACAACAGGCCAGCTATTAGCCTCTCGATTGACAAGAGTTTCATCGCCCTCCATTCATTATAACCAATGTCATCGTGCACTAAAGAATCAACAAATCAGCTTGCTTATCTCTGCTTACCCTACGCAAAAAATGCTCATCTTTGAACTCAATCATGACATTGACCTAGTGAACGCCTACACCAAGTTTGAACATTCTAGCTTAATTAGAAGGAGAGTTCTTGTGTTCCAAAGTCCCGGCCCTTCAAATTGCTTCTATTTTTCATTTTCAATTCAAAATGGTGACCATCACGTGACCGAAATCAAAATTCTGATCCGATAGATTTTTAGGTATTCCTTCCAGGATTCCGAAAATATGACGCCCGAGTCTGTAAGTAAAATAACAAATAAAACCTGAAATCATAATTATCAACCTCAACTTTCCTTTATACTAATAAAGGGGCGACTTTCTTATAAATAGTTGCAGCAGGGAGCTTTATTTTAAATGGTATAAAGAGATGACGTCATGTACACAAAAAAACTGGGATATTAATTTCAGGGGCAACTGTTTTTTACTGATATGAAATATTTTCACTCTAGAAGCACCAGTGCCAGATATTGGTTAACAGTAGAACACCCTTAGTTCAAATATTGCCACTTAGAAAAATAGCTCTCCATATTATACGTATGAAGAACGTTCCGATTATGACCCTAACGGACTTTCGTCGATATACAGTGTCATTTGTTTGGCCACTCTTGATACTTTTGACCGTTGTACGATGGTTTCATACCGGGGGGGGGGGGGGGGGGGGGGGTAACACGCGCGCGCGATGTATCATAAAGTCTGTCATTGAGTCGACTGGCGTGGTTTCGAATCCCCGGTTGTACGTGACAAGGAGTAGGGTCGCCTGTCCAACCTCGTGGGTTTTCTCCGGGTCCTCCGGTTTCCTCCCACCAACAAAGACACCTACGCGCAAGGGAATTATTGAATTAAAAATTAAACTATATGTTAGTCCCGAAATGACCTAGTTTATGTCAAGTGGACGTTAAACCCCATTTCACTCTCTCTCGCTAACTGTTCATACCTTTCTAACCAGGGTGGGGGGGTTGGATGGCTGAGTGGTTAGCGTGAGCGCGCTGTATCATAAAGTCTGTCATTGAGTCGACTGCCGTGGTTTCGAATCCCCGGTTGTACGTGACAAGGAGTAGGGTCGCCTGTCCAACCTGGTGGGTTTTCTCTGGGTCCTCCGGTTTCCTCCCACTGCTAAAGACGCGAAAGCGAATTATAGAAATAAAATTAAACCATATGTTAGTCCCGAAATGACCTAGTTTGTGTCGAGTGGACGTTAAACCCCATTTCTCTCTCTCTCTAACCAGGGTAATTATATAACTGTGAAATTAAACAATGGATAACTCCTACCTCTTAAATGATTTATATAATTAGTAAATAATTATTATTATCTAATGATTGTTGTTTTGTGACATATATAGTATAACCAATATATACATTATACTTTTATAATCAATATGATACTGTGCATTAGTCGTGTTATGTTGTTATGATTTGAATTTCTTCATGCAATATTTGTAAATCGCCAGTAGGAATAAATGTCACTTATATAGATACGTGATGCTGGCTGGAATTTGCACGGTAGGCTATAACCTTTGGGTCTGCGCTGAATCATACGGTCTGTCATTGAGTCAACTGGTTGGGTTTCGATTCCTCAGTTGAACGTGACAAGGAGTATGTCGCCTGTCTAAACTCGTGTGTTTTCTCCGGGTCCTCCGGTTTCCTTCAACTGCTAAAGACCCCTACCCGGAAGCGAATTGTTGAAATGAAAAAAAAAAAAATCATATGTTAGTCCCGAAATGACCTCTAAACATGCTCGTACAGCGGCGCTAGTCTTCTTTTATAAAGAATTCCAACCGCCAAGGGATCTTTTACGGTCACACCAATGTGTACACGGGACTTCGGAATCGCGTTCATGTCAGCTACTCAAATATGTAACTGGTTCAAAAATTGATTGAATATTCAATGAAATATCGCCAATTTTCTGGTTTCGTGCACGTTAAAGATTTGACGTCACTAATACAGATAGAGTCCATTCCCTAACAACGTCATGCCTTTTATCATAGGTGCAATATTCGATACTACTGTACGATACTACTGCAACCGCTTCACAAATTGGACTTTCTTATAAACAGCGCGAGCCGTCGATTTCTGTCCAGATGATTACCGGTATAAGATAAATTTGACAAAGAAGCAACAATATTAATTCAAAGACTAATTATTACACACAGCTATCAACTATTTCTGTTACAGGGTCACTAAACACATATTTTGGATAGAAGAAAACACTCATAGTTGAAATAATTTTAGTTCAAATATCATCACTGATAAAAGCTCTCTTGAATTGGCTCTATACGTTGACAAAACGTACAGATTGTATCCCCCACTTATGTTTCGCTTAACAATGAAAGGTGCCGTGTTCAATTTTCGATCCCTTTGTTCTGCTACACCTGAAAATTGGGACTATTGTAAAATCGTTTTATGTATAACCCTACCAATAGGCCTCTCTGTAGAAGAAGTTCCAAAAAAGAATTATGTTGACTTTTCGAGAAATAGGCCTCTAAAAATGCTCCAAATCGTAAAAATACGACGTTTTCGATTTTCAATCTCTTTTTTCGGCTACCCCTGACATTTCTAAAAATGATATATTGGTTTCACAAAAAAGACTGCAAATTAGACTCTCGATTGACAAAGTTTAAAAAAACCAAATAGGCTTATTTTTCGAGAAAATGGCGTCTAAATTTGCTCGAAATCGTAAAAAATCTTACTTTTCAAAGTCCTATAACTTTTTCAATTTTTGATAGAAAATGGCGTCTAAATTTGCTCGAAATCGTAAAAAATCTTACTTTTCAAAGTCCTATAACTTTTTCAATTTTTGATAGAAACTTGTCGCTTTAGTACCATCTGATAGACAATTCCATGGGCTATTAAAAGATATAAAATTTTAACTAATCGGCAAAAACAGAATAGATACATCTCATTTTCCGCACAGACACCCATTTTTCAGAATTTTGTCAAAGTTTGGGTACTTTTCTTGACCACTTCCGGTGATTAGAGGATTTTCATTTATAGTTTAAGCACTAGTTTCCTCCTATGACTTCATAGTATTGAAGTTTTAAAAAAATCGTTGGAGCCGTTTAAGAGTTATTAAATTTTGACTAAAAATCGCAAAAAATCGACCAAAATCAAAATCAGAATTTCAAAACAAAACTTATATTGTTTGAATCGGATAGACACCAGCTATCCAAAAATGTAATCAAAATTGTAAAATTCCAAGAAATAAAATTTTTAGAAAATTTTGAAAATTTACCAATTTTCACCAAAAAAATGAAAGCAACAAAGTTTTAAAATTCGACGATTTGGAACTGCTATCTGCTCAGAAATGTCTCCAGCTATCCAAAAATGTAAATATCAGAAAAATCTGTTGAGAATTAACAGAATTAGGGCCGATTTACAATTTTTGTGCACGTTAAAGATTTGAGGCATTTCCGCTATGCGCACAAATTTCGTTTTACATTTAAGCACTAACCACCACCCAGTTTCCCGAGAGAAAACCAAACTTCAGACCTCTATCTATTATAGCTGCTGAGATCTAGCTTCCCCCAATAAAAAATATATAATAATAATAATAACTAGATCTGCATAGCAGATATGAAAGCTTTCATATTAACTGCAATGGGGGTTATTAGAATCTATTGAAACAATAAGTATAAATGTCATCAGGTATCTGAAAAGTTACATTTACCTTATGAACAAAATGGGAAAAATACAAAACAAAAATTGTCGACTTGTGGCTACCATCCAAGGCATATTTAGAAAACCGTATATTATATACAGAGTACGCAGGACAGGAATTAGTTGTGCTTCAATGTAAACCGGCCCGTTTCTTGCCTTTAGTTTTAGCGTTAGGTGTGATTTTCAAAGGATTCAATCGGAAATCGCTGAAAATCAATTGGCTTCTTCATCTCATGACCTTAAACACTGTATAAATTTAAAGTCAATCGGATATTGAATTTAGCCTCTAGAGCGTCCACAAGATTTTTTAAAGTGATCAAGGGCAATAACTCTGACGGTAATTATCGGAAATGGCTGTAAATATCAGATATCGCTGAAAATCAATATTGTAGGCATCTTCGTGTCATGACCTTAAACACTGCGCATAAATTGAAAGTCAATCGGATATTAACTTTGGCCTCTAGAGCGTCCACAAGATATTTTGAAGTGATCAGGGCCACATCTCTGGCAGTAAATATTAGATATCGCTGAAAATCAATCGCCTACTTCGTCTCATGACCTTAACCACTGTGTATAAATTTAAAGTCAATCGGACATTAGCTTTGGCCTCTAGAGCATCCACAAGATTTATTTTAAGTGATGAAGGGCCATAACTCTGACAGTAATTATCGGAAATCGCTGAAAAGCAATTGGCTTCTTCATCTCATGACCTTAAACACTGTGTATAAATTTAAAGTCAATCGGATATTGAATTTAACCTCTAGAGCGTGCACAAGATTTTTTGAAGTGGTCAAGGACCATAATTCTGACAGTAATTATCGGAAATCGCTTAAAATCAGTAGGCTTCTTCCTCTCATGACCTTAAACACTGTGTATAAATTTAAAGTAATCGGATATTAACTTTAGCCGTCCGGACGGCGGCAACGACAATATACGACCACATTTCAATGTGGGCGTATAAAAATTAACCGATGGCATATAATATTTAATGTATGATAAAGACAAAATAGTCGATTTCGGTTTCTGGTGTTGCGCTCATTTTAAAAAAAAATGTCTTTTACGGATAATGTGTATAGTACTAATAGCAATCACATACGGAGGAGGCGATAAGATCCCTTTGCATTTGGAATTTCAAAATTAATTAAAACCAAATTTAAATTCCGAAAATCGGTTGTTTATTTTTTGCTGAAACTCCTTTTTTTAATCTGATCAAAATGGGAGTAAGTCACAGAGTGGTAATGGGCGTATTGTGTCCAAATTTCATGGTTTTGGGACAATCGGTGCCGGTGTCGTGGCGAAATTCCACTTTTTTCGCCATTACAGAAGCCGTAAATGGCGGAAAAAACGAACGGCAGGAACCGTGTCAAGAACAAACGACCTGAACGAATACAGGTATCGCCTTGAAGTTTTCAGTGCACCTAGGTACCAACGTGAAAAGTTCCTCGCCGTAATTTGGTAGTCAACGTACCTTTGGTTCCAGCGTGGCACATGCGCGAAGTAAAAAGAAATTACGGTCGATTTTGGGATTTTGGGTATATTTCGGAGTGGTTTGGTAGATGACGGTGGATCAGAGACTCAGATTGATCTAACAATGGCGATCATAACACAACATGATAATCACTTTGAAGTATGAGTAAATTTTCGCGACCGGGTTGATTTGCTCTGTCCAGGCAACGTTCCTGTGATCCGATTGCCTTCAAATTTGCACAGAATGTACCTTGGGGTCTTAGTTATCACATATTAAAAATAGAAGAGTGTTGGATTCCGAGAACGTTCAAAATAAATTAAAAACCCACCCCCAACAATCAAAGGTTTTTTGCTTAAAAAATTGCCGTATTTTATCGAATTTTTATTGTTCTTGATATCTGAGGATTTTCCCAATTTAATATGTGATAAATATCATCGCGGCGCAGCCAACCGCTAGAAATTCCAGAGATTTGGACCACCGGAAGGATGCCTCAGCAGTCAAAAAAGGTCAAAATAGGCGATTTCGGTTTCTAGTGTCGATACATCGCTACGGTCATTTTAAAAAATTGTCTTTTAAGGATAATGTGTATAGTACCAATACCTATCACATACGGAAGAGGCGATAAAATCTCTTGGCATTTGCAATTTCAAAATTAATTAAAACCAATATTAAATTCCGAAAATCGTTTTTTTGCTAAACTGGGAGTAAGGCACAGAGTCCGGGGTGGTAATGGGCGTATTGTGTCAAAATTTCATGGTTTTCGGACAATCGGTGCCGGTGTCACGGCGAAATTCCACTTTTTTCCCCTCATGGAAGCCGTAAATTGACTTGAAGCCAGGGTCCTTGAAGTTGTACAGCTGCACCCGGTGACCGATATTTATTTAACGGGGAATAAGTGATAATTCATATTATAGCAGTAAATAATTTAAATATTACATAGGGATTATAATAATATGTATATCTTGTCTGGGTACAGGGTTAAAACCAATATTAAATTCCGAAAATCGTTTTTTTGCTAAAACTCTTTTTTTTTTAATGGGATCAAAATGGGGGTAAGGCACAGAGTCCGGGGTGGTAATGGGCGTATTGTGTCCAAATTTTTATGATATATTTAATATCAATAATATATGTATATGCATGCTTTATTTTACTTTACACGACCTCTAAAAATGCCCCAAATCGTAAAAATACGACTTTTTGGATTTCGATCTCCTTTTTTCGGCTACCCCGGACATTTTCAAAAAATGATACAATGATTTCACACAACAGGCCAGCTATTAGCCTCTCGATTGACAAGAGTTTCATCGACCTCCATTCATTATAACCAATGTCATCGTGCCCTAAAGAATCAACAAATCAGCTTGCTTATCTCTGCTTACCCTAGGCAAAAAATGCTCATCTTTGAACTCAATCATGACATTGACCTAGTGAACGCCTACACCAAGTTTGAACATTCTAGCTTAATTAGAAGGAGAGTTCTTGTGTTCCAAAGTCCCGGCCCTTCAAATTGCTTCTATTTTTCATTTTCAATTCAAAATGGTGACCATCACGTGACCGAAATCAAAATTCTGATCCGATAGATTTTTAGGCATTCCTTCCAGGATTCCGAAAATATGACGCCCGAGTCTGTAAGTAAAATAGCAAAAAAGCCTTTTTGATTTTTCACGTTTAAAGATGGTGGCACTTCCGGTTCGATCGACAAACTCCATATTTTGTGTACGAATCAGTAATTACTTGTCTAGTATCGAATTTTTTTTTTAGGTCATTCTGACCTATATTTCGACGATTTTTTTGAAAACTTTGATCCTTAATTTCACCAAGGGGAGATAATTTAGAAAATTTCCAAGGACATCATTGAAGTCGCATTGGCAAGATCTACTAACATTCTAAATTTCACGAAAATCGCACAACTATTAAAGAAGTTGTCAAATTGGTAATAACTTCCGGTTCGGAATGACAGCGACGAATTTTCGAAATGCCAAAATCCGAAATTGCAGATTTGAAGTAAATGTTTCAAGATACTCAAAGAAAAAAGAATTAGTAAAATAGGTCAAATAGTCACAAAGTTACAGCATTGTAGGTCAAATGCATTCCTTCGTAAAATTCGGTGATTTCGGATTCGTAAAACGTTTTGAAAATATATTTAATCAACAGCCACCACCCATTTTTGGGGGGATAGGTAAAAGTTTCAGAACGATCCTATGGTTAGATTCTGAGAAATCCGATTTGTGGACAAAACACAAAAAAAAAATAACAATAATAATCTTAACAGAAACAATAAGCTTTCATATGTAATATGAAAGCTTAACTAGATCTGCATAGCAGATATCAAAGCTTTCATATAAACTTCAAAAGGGGTTATTAGAATCTATGAATCATCAACCACTCTGACGGATGTAGAAAGGAATATATTGTTACTAAATCTGTTGTACTGTTTCTTGTTATGGTAAAGAAAACATGAATACAACTATGAGATTTGTATAGAATTGGCATTAATCAATATATTTATTGTTTAATACTACATGTATATTATAGATACAAAGTGAATTAAATGAACCCAATTACATGTACTTTATATAAGCAATGTTTTTTTATTCATCGTTACTTTGAAATCACATTATTTTCATTGATGATAAAAAGGTTGTATTTGTACCGAATCCAAAAAGTATGTTGTATGACATTGCATTATCTGTACCAATTATTTATTTGCAAACCAATATACAATGTTTATTTCTACTCCAATATATTTGTTTCAACCCATGATAGTTTATTCACTCTTCTCACTTAAATACAAGAATAACACACGATTAAATTACTGAAACAAGTAATGCTGGTAGATTATAATTTGATATTGTATACCATTTACTCTCTGTTAGATAAGGCGACGTGGTAATCTGTTAGCTAAACATACATGGAAGTATATGTTAGATAACTACAATTTATGATATATTTTAAACCAAGGAAGTGGCCTTTCTAAAAATAAAAAAAAATAAAGGAAAATATATTTCATACAATTGTTATACTGTTACTGTTATCGTGAAGAAACATGATTGTTTATTTAATGTTGTTTATGACAAACATGTAATCATGTACATTTTTTAAATAAGAACAATTATGCTACATGTATGAATAACTCTCAAAAATTATGTTTTCATCAATCCAAGTATTTTTTAATTTGTATTACTTGATTTATACTGAATAAAGATTACACAAACATACAAAATGGTGTTGGCTGTGTGACTGAATTCCTCGTTGAGAAGTGGTATCGGGTGTCCCATAGAGAAGAAGCAAACCCTCCTTGTGATACACTTGTGAACATTTTAAAAGACCCATTTCGCTGTGTTCCAGAAAAATCCCCATTATAGCTAGTGCATTACATGGTTGTTGTTGGGGGAAAGGTGGGTCTTTTCTATTGGCAATGATTTACTTTTTATAGGCCCACATTGAAATGTGGTCGTATATTGTCGTCGCCCCCCTTTTGCTGTTAATATCCGATTGACTTTAAATTTATACGCAGTGTTTAAGGTCATAAGACGAAGAAGCCTTTGATTTGCTCTGCCCAGGCAACGTTCCTGTGCTCCGATTGCCTTCAAATATGCACAGAATGTACCTTGGGATTCTAGCTATCACATATTAAAAATAGAAGAGTGTTGGATTCCGAGAACGTTCAAAATAAATTCAAAACCCGCCCCCAACAATCAAAGGTTTTTTGCTTAAAAAATTGCCGTATTTTATCGAATTTTTATTGTTCTTGATATCTGAGGATTTTTCTCAATTTAGTATGTGATAAATATCATCGCGGCGCAGCCAACCGCTAGAAATTCCAGAGATTTGGACCACCGGAATGATGCCTCAGCAGTCAAAAAAGGTCAAAATAGGCGATTTCGGTTTCTAGTGTCGATACATCGTTACGGTCATTTTAAAAAATTGTCTTTTAAGGATAATGTGTATAGTACCAGTACCTATCACATACGGAAGAGGCGATAAAATCTCTTTGCATTTGCAATTTCAAAATTAATTAAAACCAATATTAAATTCCGAAAATCGTTTTTTTGCTAAAACTTTTTTTTTTTTAATCGGATCAAAATGGGAGTAAGGCACAGAGTCCGGGGTGGTAATGGGCGTATTGTGTCCAAATTTCATGGTTTTCGGACAATCGGTGCCGGTGTCACGGCGAAATTCCACTTTTTTCCCCTCATGGAAGCCGTAAATTGACTTGAAGCCAGGGTCCTTGAAGTTGTACAGCTGCACCCGGTGACCGATATTTATTTAACGGGGAATAAGTGATAATTCATATTATAGCAGTAAATAATTAAAATATTTCATAGGGATTATAATAATATCTATATCTTGTCTGGGTACAGGGTTAAAACCAATATTAAATTCCGAAAATCGTTTTTTTGCTAAAACTCTTTTTTTTTAATGGGATCAAAATGGGGGTAAGGCACAGAGTCCGGGGTGGTAATGGACGTATTGTGTCCAAATTTCATGGTTTTCGGACAATCGGTGCCGGTGTCACGGCGAAATTCCACTTTTTTCCCCTCATGGAAGCCGTAAATTGACTTAGAAAAAAAACGACGAAAGGCAGGTGACAAGAACAAACGACTTGAACGAATGCAGGTATCACCTTGAAATTTTCAGGGTACCTAGGTACCAACGTGAAAAGTTGCTCGCCGGAATTTAGTACTCATGGTACCTTTGGTTCCAGCGTAGCGCATGCGCGAAGTCAAATCCAGCTAAACTCGAAAACAACCTTGTCGGCACGGAAAACATCAAAGGAGAAATTCGAATAAAAAATGATACAATGATTTCACACAACAGGCCAGCTATTAGCCTCTCGATTGACAAGAGTTTCATCGCCCTCCATTCATTATAACCCATGTCATCGTGCCCTAAAGAATCAACAAATCAGCTTGCTTATCTCTGCTTACCCTAGGCAAAAAATGCTCATCTTTGAACTCAATCATGGCATTGACCTAGTGAACGCCTACACCAAGTTTGAACATTCTAGCTTAATTAGAAGGAGAGTTCTTGTGTTCCAAAGTCCCGGCCCTTCAAATTGCTTCTATTTTTCATTTTCAATTCAAAATGGTGACCATCACGTGACCGAAATCAAAATTCTGATCCGATAGATTTTTAGGTATTCCTTCCAGGATTCCAAAAATATGACGACCGAGTCTGTAAGTAAAATAGCAAAAAAGCCTTTTTGATTTTTCACGTTTAAAGATGGTGACACTTCCGGTTCGATCGACAAACTCCATATTTTGTGTACGAATCAGTAATTACTTGTCTAGTATCGAATTTTTTTTTTAGGTCATTCTGACCTATATTTCGACGATTTTTTTGAAAACTTTGATCCTTAATTTCACCAAGGGGAGATAATTTAGAAAATTTCCAAGGACATCATTGAAGTCGCATTGGCAAGATCTACTAACATTCTAAATTTCACGAAAATCGCACAACTATTAAAGAAGTTGTCAAATTGGTAATAACTTCCGGTTCGAAATGACAGCGACGAATTTTCGAAATGCCAAAATCCGAAATTGCAGATTTGAAGTAAATGTTTCAAGATACTCAAAGAAAAAAGAATTAGTAAAATAGGTCAAATAGTCACAGAGTTACAGCATTGTAGGTCAAATGCATTCCTTCGTAAAATTCGGTGATTTCGGATTCGTAAAACGTTTTGAAAATATATTTAATCAACAGCCACCACCCATTTTTGGGGGGATAGGTAAAAGTTTCAGAACGATCCTATGGTTAGATTCTGAGAAATCCGATTTGTGGACAAAACACAAAAAAAAAATAACAACTAGATCTGCATAGCAGATATCAAAGCTTTCATATAAACTTCAAAAGGGGTTATTAGAATCTATGAATCATCAACCACTCTGACGGATGTAGAAAGGAATATATTGTTACTAAATCTGTTGTACTGTTTCTTGTTATGGTAAAGAAAACATGAATACAACTATGAGATTTGTATAGAATTGGCATTAATCAATATATTTATTGTTTAATACTACATGTATATTATAGATACAAAGTGAATTAAATGAACCCAATTACATGTACTTTATATAAGCAATGTTTTTTTATTCATCGTTACTTTGAAATCACATTATTTTCATTGATGATAAAAAGGTTGTATTTGTACCGAATCCAAAAAGTATGTTGTATGACATTGCATTATCTGTACCAATTATTTATTTGCAAACCAATATACAATGTTTATTTCTACTCCAATATATTTGTTTCAACCCATGATAGTTTATTCACTCTTCTCACTTAAATACAAGAATAACACACGATTAAATTACTGAAACAAGTAATGCTGGTAGATTATAATTTGATATTGTATACCATTTACTCTCTGTTAGATAAGGCGACGTGGTAATCTGTTAGATAAACATACATGGAAGTATATGTTAGATAACTACAATTTATGATATATTTTAAACCAAGGAAGTGGCCTTTCTAAAAATAAAAAAAAATAAAGGAAAATATATTTCATACAATTGTTATACTGTTACTGTTATCGTGAAGAAACATGATTGTTTATTTAATGTTGTTTATGACAAACATGTAATCATGTACATTTTTTAAATAAGAACAATTATGCTACATGTATGAATAACTCTCAAAAATTATGTTTTCATCAATCCAAGTATTTTTTTATTTGTATTACTTGATTTATACTGAATAAAGATTACACAAACATACAAAATGGTGTTGGCTGTGTGACTGAATTCCTCGTTGAGAAGTGGTATCGGGTGTCCCATAGAGAAGAAGCAAACCCTCCTTGTGATACACTTGTGAACATTTTAAAAGACCCATTTCGCTGTGTTCCAGAAAAATCCCCATTATAGCTAGTGCATTACATGGTTGTTGTTGGGGGAAAGGTGGGTCTTTTCTATTGGCAATGATTTACTTTTTATAGGCCCACATTGAAATGTGGTCGTATATTGTCGTCGCCCCCCTTTTGCTGTTAATATCCGATTGACTTTAAATTTATACGCAGTGTTTAAGGTCATAAGACGAAGAAGCCTTTGATTTGCTCTGCCCAGGCAACGTTCCTGTGCTCCGATTGCCTTCAAATATGCACAGAATGTACCTTGGGATTCTAGCTATCACATATTAAAAATAGAAGAGTGTTGGATTCCGAGAACGTTCAAAATAAATTCAAAACCCGCCCCCAACAATCAAAGGTTTTTTGCTTAAAAAATTGCCGTATTTTATCGAATTTTTATTGTTCTTGATATCTGAGGATTTTTCTCAATTTAGTATGTGATAAATATCATCGCGGCGCAGCCAACCGCTAGAAATTCCAGAGATTTGGATGCCTCGGCAGTCAAAAAAGGTCAAAATAGGCGATTTCGGTTTCTAGTGTCGATACATCGTTACGGTCATTTTAAAAAATTGTCTTTTAAGGATAATGTGTATAGTACCAGTACCTATCACATACGGAAGAGGCGATAAAATCTCTTTGCATTTGCAATTTCAAAATTAATTAAAACCAATATTAAATTCCGAAAATCGTTTTTTTGCTAAAACTTTTTTTTTTTTAATCGGATCAAAATGGGACTAAGGCACAGAGTCCGGGGTGGTAATGGGCGTATTGTGTCCAAATTTCATGGTTTTCGGACAATCGGTGCCGGTGTCACGGCGAAATTCCACTTTTTTCCCCTCATGGAAGCCGTAAATTGACTTGAAGCCAGGGTCCTTGAAGTTGTACAGCTGCACCCGGTGACCGATATTTATTTAACGGGGAATAAGTGATAATTCATATTATAGCAGTAAATAATTAAAATATTTCATAGGGATTATAATAATATCTATATCTTGTCTGGGTACAGGGTTAAAACCAATATTAAATTCCGAAAATCGTTTTTTTGCTAAAACTCTTTTTTTTTAATGGGATCAAAATGGGGGTAAGGCACAGAGTCCGGGGTGGTAATGGACGTATTGTGTCCAAATTTCATGGTTTTCGGACAATCGGTGCCGGTGTCACGGCGAAATTCCACTTTTTTCCCCTCATGGAAGCCGTAAATTGACTTAAAAAAAAAACGACGAAAGGCAGGTGACAAGAACAAACGACATGAACGAATGCAGGTATCACCTTGAAATTTTCAGGGTACCTAGGTACCAACGTGAAAAGTTGCTCGCCGGAATTTAGTACTCATGGTACATTTGGTTCCAGCGTAGCGCATGCGCGAAGTCAAATCCAGCTAAACTCGAAAACAACCTTGTCGGCACGGAAAACATCAAAGGAGAAATTCGAATAAAAAATGATACAATGATTTCACACAACAGGCCAGCTATTAGCCTCTCGATTGACAAGAGTTTCATCGCCCTCCATTCATTATAACCAATGTCATCGTGCCCTAAAGAATCAACAAATCAGCTTGCTTATCTCTGCTTACCCTAGGCAAAAAATGCTCATCTTTGAACTCAATCATGACATTGACCTAGTGAACGCCTACACCAAGTTTGAACATTCTAGCTTAATTAGAAGGAGAGTTCTTGTGTTCCAAAGTCCCGGCCCTTCAAATTGCTTCTATTTTTCATTTTCAATTCAAAATGGTGACCATCACGTGACCGAAATCAAAATTCTGATCCGATAGATTTTTAGGTATTCCTTCCAGGATTCCGAAAATATGACGCCCGAGTCTATAAGTAAAATAGCAAAAAAGCCTTTTTGATTTTTCACGTTTAAAGATGGTGGCACTTCCGGTTCGATCGACAAACTCCATATTTTGTGTACGAATCAGTAATTACTTGTCTAGTATCGAATTTTTTTTTTAGGTCATTCTGACCTATATTTCGACGATTTTTTTGAAAACTTTGATCCTTAATTTCACCAAGGGGAGATAATTTAGAAAATTTCCAAGGACATCATTGAAGTCGCATTGGCAAGATCTACTAACATTCTAAATTTCACGAAAATCGCACAACTATTAAAGAAGTTGTCAAATTGGTAATAACTTCCGGTTCGAAATGACAGCGACGAATTTTCGAAATGCCAAAATCCGAAATTGCAGATTTGAAGTAAATGTTTCAAGATACTCAAAGAAAAAAGAATTAGTAAAATAGGTCAAATAGTCACAGAGTTACAGCATTGTAGGTCAAATGCATTCCTTCGTAAAATTCGGTGATTTCGGATTCGTAAAACGTTTTGAAAATATATTTAATCAACAGCCACCACCCATTTTTGGGGGGATAGGTAAAAGTTTCAGAACGATCCTATGGTTAGATTCTGAGAAATCCGATTTGTGGACAAAACACAAAAAAAAAATAACAATAATAATCTTAACAGAAACAATAAGCTTTCATATGTAATATGAAAGCTTAATAACTAGATCTGCTAAGCAGATATTAAAGCTTTCATATTCACAGTCACTGTCACATGTCATAGAAATAATATGAACAGAAAAAAAAATCATTATAATGAGTAAAAATTTGGTGAAGTTAATTCGATTTTTCACTGGTAAATAATTAAATAGACAAGTGGCATAACTTGACCCGCATCCCATCAGCTATCCTGAAAAATGCTGGAAAAATTAAACAAGTAAATTGTGTTTAGTACTGGGTTAATTAAGACAGGCATATGCCTTTGCTATACAGGATGACATGAGGGAAATTTAGCTTGGGAGGTGTAGGCCTGCAGCCAAAATTTCTAGCTAGCTTAGAAACACAACTCCGCTACACGGTCTTCCATAAAAGAAAAACTATACATTTTTGGAAAGCTTATGATGCCAGGAAGACAAAATCTGGGAGTTCCAAGCAAAATGTTTGCAATTTATTGATTTAGGGCCAGATGAAATTCGTCAAAATTGTCAAATAAATGCTATTTGTGTACTAACAATTCTGAAGTTGACATAAAATTAAATAGTTGGTAAAACACCTCATGCCTTCATCCTTGGCAATGAACAGTTTATGGGACAGATTTTGATGTAAATAAAAATGCTCAAAACACAAATGTCATGGGTGAATAAAGAATTGTGGAAATCCATTAACGGTAAAAAAGAATTATCTCCCTTTCTGTCAAATGCCTGTAATTGATAGACTATCAGGTCTTGTATGAATCATAAGACCAGGTGTGGGCAAACAAGCCCAATAATTATTTTGTTTGTTGGATCTCAAGGGCCTGTTAGGGTTGGTTGTTGGATGTTTGCTCAGAAATTATCGCTTGTATGGAACATGCTAGAGTCGATTTGTAGCATATTCTAGCCAGGGGATATGTTTGACAGTAGTTGAGTGATATGCTTTTGAAATAATGGAGATCAGTAGCACTTTATAAGCATTGAACCACATGATTTTTTTCCACTAAGATAAACATTCTAAACCCACATACATGTTCCCTTTCAATTAGCCACTACAGTATTTTTACAACTGTACATGTAGCTGTGAACTACTATTTCGGATATGATTAATGGTCAAATTACAAACATACATGTAGATATAAGTTAAAAAAAATAATTGTGTATCTGGGCTGGAATGAAGGGAAAGGTTAGAAAACAGGATGAACAGTTGTGAAATTATTTATTAAAGTGAAACAATCATTGAAAATCAAAATTAAACAGTTACTCTGCACATCAAATGTCATCAAAGTTAATCTTCATTATCATCATCACTGTCACTAAATGTATTAACATCAAATTCGGTCTCTTTAACAGTTTTTTTTTCATTTTCACATTGACTACACATGCACAGGTCTGTACAAGAAAGGGGGGTTGGGATGGCCTAGAGTGCCGCGCTTCGACCTCTAGCTGGTCGGTCACCTCTGGCTTGTGGCTGTGGCTTTGATCCCAGGTGTGAGCGTATGTGGCATGGAGATAGAGGCGTCTTCTCAACCTCGTGGGTTTCCTCCGGGCACTCCGGTTTCCTCTCACTGCTAAAGACCCATACGCGCAAGCGAATTATTGAAATAAAATTGAAACTGTATGTTAGTCCCAAAATGACCTAGTTTGTGTTGAGTGGACGTTAAACCCCATTTCTCTCTCTCTCTCTCTGTACAAGACAACTTTGCTGGCCATTTATGATTCTTTCTCTTATGACATCTTCACAGAATATATTGTATGTGGTTTAATATTCGACGGAGGGCTAGTCATCTTTGCTGAAAAATATAAATAAACATATACATGTACACAATTAAAACAAAATTCTGGAGCTTGGTTTACTCTCATTAATTTCGTACAACAGAGGAAAAAGACACTTACACAGGGGTTAACATCTTATTTTCATGCAGAAACCAGCTAATGAAGACAGGAAGGCATTAGCAGTACAAGGAGAGATAGAGAGGAGAATTGCGGTTTAACGTCCACTGGACAAAAACATAGTAATTTCAGGACTCACCCATGGTTCAGTTTTATTTGAATAATACCAGTGGCAAGAAGGCGGAGAATACAAATAAAAAAAACATCACAAATATTTACCTTTCTGATTACTGTCTAAGAAATTCAGTACATTAGCCACAATCCATGCGGGTGCTGTGAAATTTCTAGAGGAGGGAGCTGGAACCCATGAGCCCGTTAAATTCGCCACTGTAAATGAGCAGAGCTACATCAAACCTAATTTTGAGTCCCTCAGTGATAAATAACTTGATTCAAAATCGTATTATAGCCCCAACGACGATTTGATGAATGGAGACCGTAACGTTACGACAAAGTCTAACACTGTAAGTACCAAATAGTCATACGAGATATGTGCATCTCATCAAATTCAGCTTATACCATACCCACAATAATGTTACGGAGTCAGTGAGTTCAAGTTAGACAATACGCTGACCTTCCACTGACCATGCTTATAATATAAAATCTGTCAATGACAGCTGATTCATTGTTTAGTTTTTTATATGATATATTTAATATCAATAATATATGTATATGCATGCTTTATTTTACTTTACACGACCTCTAAAAATGCCCCAAATCGTAAAAATACGACTTTTTGGATTTCGATCTCCTTTTTTCGGCTACCCCGGACATTTTCAAAAAATGATACAATGATTTCACACAACAGGCCAGCTATTAGCCTCTCGATTGACAAGAGTTTCATCGCCCTCCATTCATTATAACCAATGTCATCGTGCCCTAAAGAATCAACAAATCAGCTTGCTTATCTCTGCTTACCCTAGGCAAAAAATGCTCATCTTTGAACTCAATCATGACATTGACCTAGTGAACGCCTACACCAAGTTTGAACATTCTAGCTTAATTAGAAGGAGAGTTCTTGTGTTCCAAAGTCCCGGTCCTTCAAATTGCTTCTATTTTTCATTTTCAATTCAAAATGGTGACCATCACGTGACCGAAATCAAAATTCTGATCCGATAGATTTTTAGGCATTCCTTCCAGGATTCCGAAAATATGACGCCCGAGTCTGTAAGTAAAATAGCAAAAAAGCCTTTTTGATTTTTCACGTTTAAAGATGGTGGCACTTCCGGTTCGATCGACAAACTCCATATTTTGTGTACGAATCAGTAATTACTTGTCTAGTATCGAATTTTTTTTTAGGTCATTCTGACCTATATTTCGACGATTTTTTTGAAAACTTTGATCCTTAATTTCACCAAGGGGAGATAATTTAGAAAATTTCCAAGGACATCATTGAAGTCGCATTGGCAAGATCTACTAACATTCTAAATTTCACGAAAATCGCACAACTATTAAAGAAGTTGTCAAATTGGTAATAACTTCCGGTTCGAAATGACAGCGACGAATTTTCGAAATGCCAAAATCCGAAATTGCAGATTTTAACTAAATGTTTCAAGATACTCAAAGAAAAAAGAATTAGTAAAATAGGTCAAATAGTCACAAAGTTACAGCATTGTAGGTCAAATGCATTCCTTCGTAAAATTCGGTGATTTCGGATTCGTAAAACGTTTTGAAAATATATTTAATCAACAGCCACCACCCATTTTTGGGGGGATAGGTAAAAGTTTCAGAACGATCCTATGGTTAGATTCTGAGAAATCCGATTTGTGGACAAAACACAAAAAAAAAATAACAATAATAATCTTAACAGAAACAATAAGCTTTCATATGTAATATGAAAGCTTAATAATCTTAACAGAAACAATAAGCTTTCATATGTAATATGAAAGCTTAACTAGATCTGCTACTGTCCCATGCAGATATGAAAGCTTTCATATTCATCGTCACGTGACATGGATTATATCAAATATCTTAAAAAAAAAAGAACAACAAAAAATAATTATCAAAATCTGTGAAAAAGTCGCGATGGTACAAGTCTAAATATAATGAGAAACATTGCACCCGGGCAAGAGACGCATTGAACATATTACGGCCTATTATGTTTATTTTCACGTCTGTTGAAGTGGATTTTTTACTGTTTTGCATATTCAATTCCAAATGGAGACCATCAGTTGACCGAAAATCTTTTTTTTTAATAAAACTCTTTTTTTTAATCGGATCAAAATGGGAGTAACGCACAAAGTCCGGGGTGGTAATGGGCGTATTGTGTCCAAATTTCATGGCTTTCGGACAATCGGTGCCGGTGTCGTGGCGAAATTCCTCTTTTTTCGCACTTACTGAAGCCGTAAATGGCTGAAAAAGCCGAACGACATGAACCGTGTGAAGAACAAACGACCTGAATGAATGCAGTTGTCGCCTTGAATTTTTCAGGGTACCTAGGTCCCAACGTGAAAAGTTCCTCGCCGTAATTTGGTAGTCATGGTACCTATGGTTCCAGCGTGGCGCATGTGCGAAGTCAAAAGAAATTAAGGTCGATTTTAGGATTTTGGGTCTATTTCGGAGTGGTTTGATAGTGACGGTGGATCGGGGACCCAGATGGATCTAAAATGGCGGTCATAATACAATATTATAATAACGTTGAAGAATGAGCAAATTTTCGCGACCGGGGTTAATTTGCTCTGCTCAGGCAACGTTCCGTTGGTTCGATTGCCTTCAAATTTGCACGGAATGTACTTTGGGATTCTAGCTATTACATAGAAGAGTGTGGAATTCCGAGAACGTTGAAAATAAATTCGAAGCCCACCCCCACCCTTCAATGTTTTTTTTTGCTTAAAAAATTGCCGTATTTTATCGATTTTTTATTGTTCTTGATATCTGAGCATTTTCTCCTTTTAATATGTGATAAATATCATCGCGGCGCAGCCAACCGCTAGAAATTCTAGAGATTTTGACCACCGGAAGGATGCCTCAGCAGTCAAAAAAGGTCAAAATAGGCGATTTCGGATTTTAGTGTCGCAAATATAGTTGCGGTCATTTTAAAAAATTGTCTTTTAAGGTTAATGTGTATAGTACTAATACCTATCACATACGAAAGAGGCGATAAAATCCCTTTGCATTTGCAATTTCAAAATTAATTAAAACTAATATTAAATTCCGAAAATCGTTTTTTTTGCTAAAACTCTTTTTTTTTTTTGATCGGATCAAAATGGGAGTAAAGTACAGAATCCGGGGTGGTAATAAGCGTATTGTGTCCAAATTTCATGGTTCTCGGACAATCCGTTCCGGTGTCGTGGAGAAACTCGCCCTTTTTCCCCTTACGGAAGCCGTAAAACGACCTGGAGCCGTGCCAAGAACAAACGACTTGAATGAATGCAGGTATCGCCTTGAAATTTTCAGGGCACCTAGTTACCAACGTGAAAAGTTCCTCGCCGGAATTCGGTAGACATGGTACCTTTGGTTACAGCGTTGCGCATGCGCGAATTCAAAAGCAGCTAAATATGTTTGTTATGAAGGGATTTTTTTTCTTATTTGGAGTTGTGCTTGGGACCATAAGCCAGATACCCGGTGAGTTTCAAGTTGGTGTGCACGATAGTAGGGTTGTGACGCGCATGCGCGGGTCTACACTCGAAAACAACCTTGTCGGCACGGAAAACATCAAAGGCGAAATTCGCATTTTTGAAATATTCAAATACCAAACATTCGACCCGTATCCCGGCATGTATTAATTTCAGAAATAGGAGACGTATTGAACATACTATGCCCTATTGTGTTTGT
Source organism: Patella vulgata (assembly GCF_932274485.2). Classification (NCBI taxonomy): domain Eukaryota; kingdom Metazoa; phylum Mollusca; class Gastropoda; family Patellidae; genus Patella; species Patella vulgata. The sequence continues at coordinate 35,622,745 of NC_065882.2, forward strand.
TTAGAAGACCGTAAATGTCGATTTTTCGCTATTTTTCATATTCACTTCAAAATGGCGGCCATCAGTTGACCTAAATCAAAATTCTGCTCTGAACGTTTTTTAGGCATTCCTTCAGGGATTCAGCAAATATAACTCCCATGTCTTTAAGTGCAATATCGCAAAAGTTATTAAGACTTTTCGCGTTTCAAAATTGTGGCATTTCCGGTTCGATCAACAAACTCCATATTTTGTATATGAATCAGTAATTACTTGTCTAGTATCGAAAAAAAAATTAGGTCATTCTGACATATATTTCGATGATTTTTTTGAAAATTTTGATCCTTAATTTCATTAAAGGAAGATAATTTAGCAAATTTCTAATCATATTTTTGAAGTCGCATCGGTAAGATCTACTTACATGCTAAATTTCATGAAAATCGTACAACTATTAAAGAAGTTGTCAAATTGGTCATAAATACGGGTTCGAAATCACAGCGACGAATTTTCGAAATTCGAAAATCTGAATCTGCAGATTTGAAGTAATTGTCTCAAGGTACTCAAAGAAAAAAGATTTAGTAAAATAGGTCAAATAGTCACAAAGTTACAGCATTGTAGGTCAAATGCGTTCGTTCGTAAAATTCGGTGATTCCGGATGCGTAAAACGTTTTGAAAATCTATTTAATCAACAGCCACCACCCATTTTTGGGGGGATAGGTAAAAGTTTCAGAAAGATCCTATGGTTAGATTCTGAGAAATCCGATTTGTGGATAAAACACAAAAAAAAAATAAATAATAATTATAATATAAAATCTGTCAATGACAGCTGATTCATTGTTTAGTTTTTTATATGATATATTTAATATCAATAATATATGTATATGCATGCTTTATTTTACTTTACACGACCTCTAAAAATGCCCCAAATCGTAAAAATACGACTTTTTGGATTTCGATCTCCTTTTTTCGGCTACCCCGGACATTTTCAAAAAATGATACAATGATTTCACACAACAGGCCAGCTATTAGCCTCTCGATTGACAAGAGTTTCATCGCCCTCCATTCATTATAACCAATGTCATCGTGCCCTAAAGAATCAACAAATCAGCTTGCTTATCTCTGCTTACCCTAGGCAAAAAATGCTCATCTTTGAACTCAATCATGACATTGACCTAGTGAACGCCTACACCAAGTTTGAACATTCTAGCTTAATTAGAAGGAGAGTTCTTGTGTTCCAAAGTCCCGGCCCTTCAAATTGCTTCTATTTTTCATTTTCAATTCAAAATGGTGACCATCACGTGACCGAAATCAAAATTCTGATCCGATAGATTTTTAGGCATTCCTTCCAGGATTCCGAAAATATGACGCCCGAGTCTGTAAGTAAAATAGCAAAAAAGCCTTTTTGATTTTTCACGTTTAAAGATGGTGGCACTTCCGGTTCGATCGACAAACTCCATATTTTGTGTACGAATCAGTAATTACTTGTCTAGTATCGAATTTTTTTTTAGGTCATTCTGACCTATATTTCGACGATTTTTTTGAAAACTTTGATCCTTAATTTCACCAAGGGGAGATAATTTAGAAAATTTCCAAGGACATCATTGAAGTCGCATTGGCAAGATCTACTAACATTCTAAATTTCACGAAAATCGCACAACTATTAAAGAAGTTGTCAAATTGGTAATAACTTCCGGTTCGAAATGACAGCGACGAATTTTCGAAATGCCAAAATCCGAAATTGCAGATTTGAAGTAAATGTTTCAAGATACTCAAAGAAAAAAGAATTAGTAAAATAGGTCAAATAGTCACAAAGTTACAGCATTGTAGGTCAAATGCATTCCTTCGTAAAATTCGGTGATTTCGGATTCGTAAAACGTTTTGAAAATATATTTAATCAACAGCCACCACCCATTTTTGGGGGGATAGGTAAAAGTTTCAGAACGATCCTATGGTTAGATTCTGAGAAATCCGATTTGTGGACAAAACACAAAAAAAAAATAACAATAATAATCTTAACAGAAACAATAAGCTTTCATATGTAATATGAAAGCTTAACTAGATCTGCATAGCAGATATCAAAGCTTTCATATAAACTTCAAAAGGGGTTATTAGAATCTATGAATCAACAACCACTCTGACGGAAGATATTCTCTGGGCTAAAAAATCTTTTTTCTCTCAGCTACGAGAGATACGTAGAATTAAACCGGCCCAGAGCCGACCGTGTTGATACGAAGCCGCTTATTTGACATTGACACATAACTGAAGGTGAATAGGCCTACCCGTCCAGTTAATACAATGGGCAATCTCACATCGGTCCACTAAAGAGAGGCACATGCTAGTCGCCCCCTACTTCCCCAAGACATTTAGTCCAAACCTTGACTCTCATACATATAAACCATTTGGTACTACATGTACATGTATTTCGTACTTATATCATATTAAACCCCTCGGCCGCCATGTTGAATCACACAGTATTTAACGTTCTATATCCTAACATCTTTATGAAATCAACGACAAATCTAAACTTGGGCACTCCAACCATTTTTATTTTTACATCATTCAGTTTTTTTTAAATAAGTAATTCTATCACAAATTATAGTGAAGACTGGACCACTAAACTAGTTACCCATCAGTTTTTCTTTGTGTTAATGCGTTCTACATTTTCAAAGCAATGATTCTTATAATGTGCGAGCCGCCATGACACCGGCGGATATTATAACTTCGATAGGCGAGAAACTTCAGGTAGCAGTTGGGTTTCATCAAATCATATAATTATGCGGTACGGCTTCACCTTTATTTCAATGGGAATTGGTTTATTATATGTGCAGTGCAGTTTTAGGTCAGTTTATGTGTAAATTAAGGGAGCTATACATAGGCCAGTAACCTTTTTGTAGTCATTTGACTAAAAAAAACTTGCGGAAAGGAACTCCGTAGGACAAGCCACTACTGTGGCAGGAGTAAGTCGGAAGACATCAGTAGTGGAACCATTTCTAAGTTAATCCCGAAGTGCGTTGCTATTGTAAGAATATATAAAATCGGGTTTCCGTTCCGCTTTTTTTTTGCTGTAGTTTGAGTAATGAGTTAGAACGTATATTTTGTAGTCAAAAAATCATTGCAAATAGAAGACCTCATCCCCACCACCAACAACCTGTAATACACTAGCTAGCTTGTGTATTTCCATATTCCATTTCCGAGAGATAGATAGAGAACACGCGAAATATAAAGTGATTTTTCTTACAATCAGGGACCATAATTCATGAAGTTACGATTCGATATGCGCAAATATCGAAAGGAACCATATCTTTGGGTTATAAACATGCATGTCAAGTTTCATCAAAATCTTTCACTGTGAAAAACCGGGGCTAAGTCATCTGAAATCAAACAAATTTTACAATGTAGGTAGTGAAAACAAAATGTTATGTTAAGCGTTGTTCGAGGGTGGGGTGGGTGCATAAAATTCCAAATGCAAAGGGTTATTTTTCGTGCACGCCAATATGCACACAGGATTTCGATTTTTCGTCCTACCTAAAAAACTGCACGCAAAGTTAGTTGTCGGGCCTTCGGTCAAGAACCACAGACAAAGGGAGAGAACGGGGACCTCTGTTTTGCATACAATCCAAGCGACTAGGCACTAATCCTTGTACCATGGACGAGGGGACGGGCGTTTTTCGTCCCATCGAAACGACTAGACACAGATCCTTGCTAGGCCTTCCATACTTCACCACTGCCAACGGGGAACCACTTTGACCTCGGGTTTTCGTACCATCCAAACGACTAGACACTAATCCTTGCAAGGCCTTCCGTTCTGCAGCAAATGAGCCACGCTGGCCTCGTTTTGTCGTAACATACAAACGACTAGACAATGTTTCATAAATTAGTCATGTTCGCGTGGGTGGGTTGGCAGCAGAATTGATATGTACATGATAGTGACACGAGGAGGGGGGGGGAGCTGGGTGTACACAAATCACACAAATCAGAGCTTTGTAATACACGCATATACTTGATATACTAAATACACAAATGGCTGAATTTCGAGACATTTCTGGCACTCTTTTATCACATAATGAGAACACTGCATTAATTTCTATATATCAATAAAATATGCCTCAGACCCATTGTTTATTTTTAAATTTGAATTAGACTCGTAACAAAATATATTTTCTGGCAACAAATAGCATATAAATAAAACTAGATTTACTTTCTGATTATTTTTTTTAAATGAAATCATTCCAGGGCTTTTATTGACATTTCAGAAAATGTAGAGTTGGTCCCATGCACTTGAGGCCCAAGGTCCTTGAAGTTGTACAGCTGCACCCGGTGACCGATATTTATTTAACGGGGAATAAGTGATAATTCATATTATAACAGTAAATAATTAAAATATCCCATAGGGATTATAATAATATGTATATCATGTAGGTGTGCATGTAGGTTAAAATTGTGACCTCTGTAAATAGGCCCGTTCCTTGCATTTAGTTTTAGAGTTAGGAGTGCTAAAATTGAGAGAGCGAAATGGGGTTGATCGACCACTCGACACAAACTAGGTCATTTCGGGACTAACGTATGGTTCAATTTTATTTCAATAATTCGCTTGCGCGTAGGGGTCTAGCAGTGGGGGGAAACCGGGTGATCCTGAAAAAATACACAGGTTGGACGGGCGACCTACTCCTTGTCACGTACGGAAAGATACCCCAGCAGTCAAAATAGGTCAAAATAGGCGATTTCGGTTTCTAGTGTCGATGCATCGTTACGGTCAGTTTAAAAAATTGTCTTTTAAGGATAATGTGTATAGTACCAATACCTATCACATACGGAAGAGGCGATAAAATCTCTTTGCATTTCCAATTTCAAAATTAATTAAAACCAATATTAAATTCCGAAAATCGTTTTTTTGCTAAAACTCTTTTCTTTTTAATGTGATCAAAATGGGGGTAAAGCACAGAGTCAGGGGTGGTAATGGGCGTATTGTGTCCTAATTTCATGGTTTTCGGACAATCGGTGCCGGTGTCACGGCGAAATTCCACTTTTTTCCCCTCATGGAAGCCGTAAATTGACGCAAGGAGTAGGGTCGCCTGTCCAACCTTGTGGGTTTTCTCCGGGTCCTCCGGTTTCCTCCCACTGCTAAAGACCCCTACGCGCAAGCGAATTATTGAAATAAAATTAAACCATATGTTGGTCCCGAAATGACCTAGTTTGTGTCGAGTGGACGTTAAACCCCATTTCTCTCTCTCTCTCTCCGTAAATTGACTTGAGGCCAGTGTCCTTTAAGTTGTACAGCGGCACCAGGTGACCGATATTTATTTAACGGGGAATAAGTGATAATTCATATTATAGCAGTAAATAATTAAAATATTTCATAGGGATTATAATAATATATCATGTCTGGGTATTACAGGGTTAAAACCAATATTAAATTCCGAAAATCGTTTTTTTGCTAAAACTCTTTTTTTTTAATGGGATCAAAATGGGGGTAAAGCACAGAGTCCGGGGTGGTAATGGGCGTATTGTGTCCAAATTTCATGGTTTTCGGACAATCGGTGCCGGTGTCACGGCGAAATTCCACTTTTTTCCCCTCATGGAAGCCGTAAATTGACTTAGAAAAAAAAAACGACGAAAGGCAGGTGACAAGAACAAACGACTTGAACGAATGCAGGTATCACCTTGAAATTTCCAGGGTGCCTAGGTACCAACGTGAAAAGTTGCTCGCCGGAATTTAGTACTCATGGTACCGTTGGTTCATGTGTAGCGCATGCGCGAAATCAAAACCAGCTAAACTCGAAAACAACCTTGTCGGCACGGAAAACATCAAAGGAGAAATTCGAATTTTTGAAATATTCAAATACCAAACATTCGACCATGATCCAGGCTATCCTCAAATGTATTAATTTCGGTAATAGGAGACAGATTCTCTAAGCCACGACCAATTGTGTATGTTTTCAAGCCCATAAATGTGGATTTTTCACTAATTTTCATTTTCATTTCAAAATGGCGTCCATCAGTTGACCTAAATCAAAATTCTAAACCGATAGATTTTTAGGCTTTCCTTCAAGCATTCAGAAAATGTAACTCTTATGTCTTTAAGTAAAATATTGCAAAAGCCGTATGGACTTTTCACATTTTGAGATGGTGGCACTTCCGGTTTGCTCGACAAACTCCATATTTTGTGTACTCATCAGTACTGTCTTAGCTAGTACAGAAAAAAAATTTCAAGGCAATCTGACCTATATTTCGTCGATTTTTTTGAAAACTTTGATCCTTAATTTCACCAAGGGGAGATAATTTAGAAAATTTCCAAGGACATCATTGAAGTCGCATTGGCAAGATCTACTAACATTCTAAATTTCACGAAAATCGCACAACTATTAAAGAAGTTGTCAAATTGGTAATAACTTCCGGTTCGAAATGACAGCGACGAATTTTCGAAATGCCAAAATCCGAAATTGCAGATTTGAAGTAAATGTTTCAAGATACTCAAAGAAAAAAGAATTAGTAAAATAGGTCAAATAGTCACAGAGTTACAGCATTGTAGGTCAAATGCATTCCTTCGTAAAATTCGGTGATTTCGGATTCGTAAAACGTTTTGAAAATATATTTAATCAACAGCCACCACCCATTTTTGGGGGGATAGGTAAAAGTTTCAGAACGATCCTATGGTTAGATTCTGAGAAATCCGATTTGTGGACAAAACACAAAAAAAAAATAACAATAATAATCTTAACAGAAACAATAAGCTTTCATATGTAATATGAAAGCCTAACTAGATCTGCTAAGCAGATATTAAAGCTTTCATATTCACAGTCACTGTCACATGTCATAGAAATAATATGAACAGAAAAAAAAAAATCATTATAATGAGTAAAAATTTGGTGAAGTTAATTCGATTTTTCACTGGTAAATAATTAAATAGACAAGTGGCATAACTTGACCCGCATCCCATCAGCTATCCTGAAAAATGCTGGAAAAATTAAACAAGTAAATTGTGTTTAGTACTGGGTTAATTAAGACAGGCATATGCCTTTGCTATACAGGATGACATGAGGGAAATTTAGCTTGGGAGGTGTAGGCCTGCAGCCAAAATTTCTAGCTAGCTTAGAAACACAACTCCGCTACACGGTCTTCCATAAAAGAAAAACTATACATTTTTGGAAAGCTTATGATGCCAGGAAGACAAAATCTGGGAGTTCCAAGCAAAATGTTTGCAATTTATTGATTTAGGGCCAGATGAAATTCGTCAAAATTGTCAAATAAATGCTATTTGTGTACTAACAATTCTGAAGTTGACATAAAATTAAATAGTTGGTAAAACACCTCATGCCTTCATCCTTGGCAATGAACAGTTTATTGGACAGATTTTGATGTAAATAAAAATGCTCAAAACACAAATGTCATGGGTGAATAAAGAATTGTGGAAATCCATTAACGGTAAAAAAGAATTATCTCCCTTTCTGTCAAATGCCTGTAATTGATAGACTATCAGGTCTTGTATGAATCATAAGACCAGGTGTGGGCAAACAAGCCCAATAATTATTTTGTTTGTTGGATCTCAAGGGCCTGTTAGGGTTGGTTGTTGGATGTTTGCTCAGAAATTATCGCTTGTATGGAACATGCTAGAGTCGATTTGTAGCATATTCTAGCCAGGGGATATGTTTGACAGTAGTTGAGTGATATGCTTTTGAAATAATGGAGATCAGTAGCACTTTATAAGCATTGAACCACATGATTTTTTTCCACTAAGATAAACATTCTAAACCCACATACATGTTCCCTTTCAATTAGCCACTACAGTATTTTTACAACTGTACATGTAGCTGTGAACTACTATTTCGGATATGATTAATGGTCAAATTACAAACATACATGTAGATATAAGTTAAAAAAATAATATATGTATATGCATGCTTTATTTTACTTTACACGACCTCTAAAAATGCCCCAAATCGTAAAAATACGACTTTTTGGATCTCGATCTCCTTTTTTCGGCTACCCCGGACATTTTCAAAAAATGATACAATGATTTCACACAACAGGCCAGCTATTAGCCTCTCGATTGACAAGAGTTTCATCGCCCTCCATTCATTATAACCAATGTCATCGTGCCCTAAAGAATCAACAAATCAGCTTGCTTATCTCTGCTTACCCTAGGCAAAAAATGCTCATCTTTGAACTCAATCATGACATTGACCTAGTGAACGCCTACACCAAGTTTGAACATTCTAGCTTAATTAGAAGGAGAGTTCTTGTGTTCCAAAGTCCCGGCCCTTCAAATTGCTTCTATTTTTCATTTTCAATTCAAAATGGTGACCATCACGTGACCGAAATCAAAATTCTGATCCGATAGATTTTTAGGCATTCCTTCCAGGATTCCGAAAATATGACGCCCGAGTCTGTAAGTAAAATAGCAAAAAAGCCTTTTTGATTTTTCACGTTTAAAGATGGTGGCACTTCCGGTTCGATCGACAAACTCCATATTTTGTGTACGAATCAGTAATTACTTGTCTAGTATCGAATTTTTTTTTAGGTCATTCTGACCTATATTTCGACGATTTTTTTGAAAACTTTGATCCTTAATTTCACCAAGGGGAGATAATTTAGAAAATTTCCAAGGACATCATTGAAGTCGCATTGGCAAGATCTACTAACATTCTAAATTTCACGAAAATCGCACAACTATTAAAGAAGTTGTCAAATTGGTAATAACTTCCGGTTCGAAATGACAGCGACGAATTTTCTAAATGCCAAAATCCGAAATTGCAGATTTGAAGTAAATGTTTCAAGATACTCAAAGAAAAAAGAATTAGTAAAATAGGTCAAATAGTCACACAGTTACAGCATTGTAGGTCAAATGCATTCCTTCGTAAAATTCGGTGATTTCGGATTCGTAAAACGTTTTGAAAATATATTTAATCAACAGCCACCACCCATTTTTGGGGGGATAGGTAAAAGTTTCAGAACGATCCTATGGTTAGATTCTGAGAAATCCGATTTGTGGACAAAACACAAAAAAAAAATTAATACTACATGTATATTATAGATACAAAGTGAACTAGATCTGCATAGCAGATATCAAAGCTTTCATATAAACTTCAAAAGGGGTTATTAGAATCTATGAATCATCAACCACTCTGACGGATGTAGAAAGGAATATATTGTTACTAAATCTGTTGTACTGTTTCTTGTTATGGTAAAGAAAACATGAATACAACTATGAGATTTGTATAGAATTGGCATTAATCAATATATTTATTGTTTAATACTACATGTATATTATAGATACAAAGTGAATTAAATGAACCCAATTACATGTACTTTATATAAGCAATGTTTTTTTATTCATCGTTACTTTGAAATCACATTATTTTCATTGATGATAAAAAGGTTGTATTTGTACCGAATCCAAAAAGTATGTTGTATGACAATGCATTATCTGTACCAATTATTTATTTGCAAACCAATATACAATGTTTATTTCTACTCCAATATATTTGTTTCAACCCATGATAGTTTATTCACTCTTCTCACTTAAATACAAGAATAACACACGATTAAATTACTGAAACAAGTAATGCTGGTAGATTATAATTTGATATTGTATACCATTTACTCTCTGTTAGATAAGGCGACGTGGTAATCTGTTAGATAAACATACATGGAAGTATATGTTAGATAACTACAATTTATGATATATTTTAAACCAAGGAAGTGGCCTTTCTAAAAATAAAAAAAAATAAAGGAAAATATATTTCATACAATTGTTATACTGTTACTGTTATCGTGAAGAAACATGATTGTTTATTTAATGTTGTTTATGACAAACATGTAATCATGTACATTTTTTAAATAAGAACAATTATGCTACATGTATGAATAACTCTCAAAAATTATGTTTTCATCAATCCAAGTATTTTTTTTATTTGTATTACTTGATTTATACTGAATAAAGATTACACAAACATACAAAATGGTGTTGGCTGTGTGACTGAATTCCTCGTTGAGAAGTGGTATCGGGTGTCCCATAGAGAAGAAGCAAACCCTCCTTGTGATACACTTGTGAACATTTTAAAAGACCCATTTCGCTGTGTTCCAGAAAAATCCCCATTATAGCTAGTGCATTACATGGTTGTTGTTGGGGGAAAGGTGGGTCTTTTCTATTGGCAATGATTTACTTTTTATAGGCCCACATTGAAATGTGGTCGTATATTGTCGTCGCCCCCCTTTTGCTGTTAATATCCGATTGACTTTAAATTTATACGCAGTGTTTAAGGTCATAAGACGAAGAAGCCTTTGATTTGCTCTGCCCAGGCAACGTTCCTGTGCTCCGATTGCCTTCAAATATGCACAGAATGTACCTTGGGATTCTAGCTATCACATATTAAAAATAGAAGAGTGTTGGATTCCGAGAACGTTCAAAATAAATTCAAAACCCGCCCCCAACAATCAAAGGTTTTTTGCTTAAAAAATTGCCGTATTTTATCGAATTTTTATTGTTCTTGATATCTGAGGATTTTTCTCAATTTAGTATGTGATAAATATCATCGCGGCGCAGCCAACCGCTAGAAATTCCAGAGATTTGGACCACCGGAATGATGCCTCAGCAGTCAAAAAAGGTCAAAATAGGCGATTTCGGTTTCTAGTGTCGATACATCGTTACGGTCATTTTAAAAAATTGTCTTTTAAGGATAATGTGTATAGTACCAGTACCTATCACATACGGAAGAGGCGATAAAATCTCTTTGCATTTGCAATTTCAAAATTAATTAAAACCAATATTAAATTCCGAAAATCGTTTTTTTGCTAAAACTTTTTTTTTTTTAATCGGATCAAAATGGGAGTAAGGCACAGAGTCCGGGGTGGTAATGGGCGTATTGTGTCCAAATTTCATGGTTTTCGGACAATCGGTGCCGGTGTCACGGCGAAATTCCACTTTTTTCCCCTCATGGAAGCCGTAAATTGACTTGAAGCCAGGGTCCTTGAAGTTGTACAGCTGCACCCGGTGACCGATATTTATTTAACGGGGAATAAGTGATAATTCATATTATAGCAGTAAATAATTAAAATATTTCATAGGGATTATAATAATATCTATATCTTGTCTGGGTACAGGGTTAAAACCAATATTAAATTCCGAAAATCGTTTTTTTGCTAAAACTCTTTTTTTTTAATGGGATCAAAATGGGGGTAAGGCACAGAGTCCGGGGTGGTAATGGACGTATTGTGTCCAAATTTCATGGTTTTCGGACAATCGGTGCCGGTGTCACGGCGCAATTCCACTTTTTTCCCCTCATGGAAGCCGTAAATTGACTTAGAAAAAAAACGACGAAAGGCAGGTGACAAGAACAAACGACTTGAACGAATGCAGGTATCACCTTGAAATTTTCAGGGTACCTAGGTACCAACGTGAAAAGTTGCTCGCCGGAATTTAGTACTCATGGTACCTTTGGTTCCAGCGTAGCGCATGCGCGAAGTCAAATCCAGCTAAACTCGAAAACAACCTTGTCGGCACGGAAAACATCAAAGGAGAAATTCGAATAAAAAATGATACAATGATTTCACACAACAGGCCAGCTATTAGCCTCTCGATTGACAAGAGTTTCATCGCCCTCCATTCATTATAACCAATGTCATCGTGCCCTAAAGAATCAACAAATCAGCTTGCTTATCTCTGCTTACCCTAGGCAAAAAATGCTCATCTTTGAACTCAATCATGACATTGACCTAGTGAACGCCTACACCAAGTTTGAACATTCTAGCTTAATTAGAAGGAGAGTTCTTGTGTTCCAAAGTCCCGGCCCTTCAAATTGCTTCTATTTTTCATTTTCAATTCAAAATGGTGACCATCACGTGACCGAAATCAAAATTCTGATCCGATAGATTTTTAGGTATTCCTTCCAGGATTCCAAAAATATGACGACCGAGTCTGTAAGTAAAATAGCAAAAAAGCCTTTTTGATTTTTCACGTTTAAAGATGGTGGCACTTCCGGTTCGATCGACAAACTCCATATTTTGTGTACGAATCAGTAATTACTTGTCTAGTATCGAATTTTTTTTTTAGGTCATTCTGACCTATATTTCGACGATTTTTTTGAAAACTTTGATCCTTAATTTCACCAAGGGGAGATAATTTAGAAAATTTCCAAGGACATCATTGAAGTCGCATTGGCAAGATCTACTAACATTCTAAATTTCACGAAAATCGCACAACTATTAAAGAAGTTGTCAAATTGGTAATAACTTCCGGTTCGAAATGACAGCGACGAATTTTCGAAATGCCAAAATCCGAAATTGCAGATTTGAAGTAAATGTTTCAAGATACTCAAAGAAAAAAGAATTAGTAAAATAGGTCAAATAGTCACAGAGTTACAGCATTGTAGGTCAAATGCATTCCTTCGTAAAATTCGGTGATTTCGGATTCGTAAAACGTTTTGAAAATATATTTAATCAACAGCCACCACCCATTTTTGGGGGGATAGGTAAAAGTTTCAGAACGATCCTATGGTGAGATTCTGAGAAATCCGATTTGTGGACAAAACACAAAAAAAAAATAACAATAATAATCTTAACAGAAACAATAAGCTTTCATATGTAATATGAAAGCTTAATTAAATGAACCCAATTACATGTACTTTATATAAGCAATGTTTTTTTATTCATCGTTACTTTGAAATCACATTATTTTCATTGATGATAAAAAGGTTGTATTTGTACCGAATCCAAAATGTATGTTGTATGACATTGCATTATCTGTACCAATTATTTATTTGCAAACCAATATACAATGTTTAGTTCTACTCCAATATATTTGTTTCAACCCATGATAGTTTATTCACTCTTCTCACTTAAATACAAGAATAACACACGATTAAATTACTGAAACAAGTAATGCTGGTAGATTATAATTTGATATTGTATACCATTTACTCTCTGTTAGATAAGGCGACGTGGTAATCTGTTAGATAAACATACATGGAAGTATATGTTAGATAACTACAATTTATGATATATTTTAAACCAAGGAAGTGGCCTTTCTAAAAATAAAAAAAAATAAAGGAAAATATATTTCATACAATTGTTATACTGTTACTGTTATCGTGAAGAAACATGATTGTTTATTTAATGTTGTTTATGACAAACATGTAATCATGTACATTTTTTAAATAAGAACAATTATGCTACATGTATGAATAACTCTCAAAAATTATGTTTTCATCAATCCAAGTATTTTTTTATTTGTATTACTTGATTTATACTGAATAAAGATTACACAAACATACAAAATGGTGTTGGCTGTGTGACTGAATTCCTCGTTGAGAAGTGGTATCGGGTGTCCCATAGAGAAGAAGCAAACCCTCCTTGTGATACACTTGTGAACATTTTAAAAGACCCATTTCGCTGTGTTCCAGAAAAATCCCCATTATAGCTAGTGCATTACATGGTTGTTGTTGGGGGAAAGGTGGGTCTTTTCTATTGGCAATGATTTACTTTTTATAGGCCCACATTGAAATGTGGTCGTATATTGTCGTCGCCCCCCTTTTGCTGTTAATATCCGATTGACTTTAAATTTATACGCAGTGTTTAAGGTCATAAGACGAAGAAGCCTTTGATTTGCTCTGCCCAGGCAACGTTCCTGTGCTCCGATTGCCTTCAAATATGCACAGAATGTACCTTGGGATTCTAGCTATCACATATTAAAAATAGAAGAGTGTTGGATTCCGAGAACGTTCAAAATAAATTCAAAACCCGCCCCCAACAATCAAAGGTTTTTTGCTTAAAAAATTGCCGTATTTTATCGAATTTTTATTGTTCTTGATATCTGAGGATTTTTCTCAATTTAGTATGTGATAAATATCATCGCGGCGCAGCCAACCGCTAGAAATTCCAGAGATTTGGATGCCTCAGCAGTCAAAAAAGGTCAAAATAGGCGATTTCGGTTTCTAGTGTCGATACATCGTTACGGTCATTTTAAAAAATTGTCTTTTAAGGATAATGTGTATAGTACCAGTACCTATCACATACGGAAGAGGCGATAAAATCTCTTTGCATTTGCAATTTCAAAATTAATTAAAACCAATATTAAATTCCGAAAATCGTTTTTTAGCTAAAACTTTTTTTTTTTAATCGGATCAAAATGGGAGTAAGGCACAGAGTCCGGGGTGGTAATGGGCGTATTGTGTCCAAATTTCATGGTTTTCGGACAATCGGTGCCGGTGTCACGGCGAAATTCCACTTTTTTCCCCTCATGGAAGCCGTAAATTGACTTGAAGCCAGGGTCCTTGAAGTTGTACAGCTGCACCCGGTGACCGATATTTATTTAACGGGGAATAAGTGATAATTCATATTATAGCAGTAAATAATTAAAATATTTCATAGGGATTATAATAATATCTATATCTTGTCTGGGTACAGGGTTAAAACCAATATTAAATTCCGAAAATCGTTTTTTTGCTAAAACTCTTTTTTTTTAATGGGATCAAAATGGGAGTAAGGCACAGAGTCCGGGGTGGTAATGGACGTATTGTGTCCAAATTTCATGGTTTTCGGACAATCGGTGCCGGTGTCACGGCGAAATTCCACTGTCATCTCATTGTTAACTAAAACCCTAATATTGATAATCATTCCCATTGTATTACATTACCAGCTGATCATTAAATTTATATTCGTGTCACTCCATTCTGGAAGCAGTTTTATATAAGCATTAAGTTGCTTGTTACTGTATCCAACTTATTCATATTATTCCCTCTATGATTGTATATAAGAATTCTGAATAAATACTTTTTTTTAAATCAAATTCCACTTTTTTCCCCTCATGGAAGCCGTAAATTGACTTAGAAAAAAAACGACGAAAGGCAGGTGACAAGAACAAACGACATGAACGAATGCAGGTATCACCTTGAAATTTTCAGGGTACCTAGGTACCAACGTGAAAAGTTGCTCGCCGGAATTTAGTACTCATGGTACCTTTGGTTCCAGCGTAGCGCATGCGCGAAGTCAAATCCAGCTAAACTCGAAAACAACCTTGTCGGCACGGAAAACATCAAAGGAGAAATTCGAATAAAAAATGATACAATGATTTCACACAACAGGCCAGCTATTAGCCTCTCGATTGACAAGAGTTTCATCGCCCTCCATTCATTATAACCAATGTCATCGTGCCCTAAAGAATCAACAAATCAGCTTGCTTATCTCTGCTTACCCTAGGCAAAAAATGCTCATCTTTGAACTCAATCATGACATTGACCTAGTGAACGCCTGCACCAAGTTTGAACATTCTAGCTTAATTAGAAGGAGAGTTCTTGTGTTCCAAAGTCCCGGCCCTTCAAATTGCTTCTATTTTTCATTTTCAATTCAAAATGGTGACCATCACGTGACCGAAATCAAAATTCTGATCCGATAGATTTTTAGGTATTCCTTCCAGGATTCCGAAAATATGACGCCCGAGTCTGTAAGTAAAATAGCAAAAAAGCCTTTTTGATTTTTCACGTTTAAAGATGGTGGCACTTCCGGTTCGATCGACAAACTCCATATTTTGTGTACGAATCAGTAATTACTTGTCTAGTATCAAATTTATTTTTTAGGTCATTCTGATCTATATTTCGACGATTTTTTTGAAAACTTTGATCCTTAATTTCACCAAGGGGAGATAATTTAGAAAATTTCCAAGGACATCATTGAAGTCGCATTGGCAAGATCTACTAACATTCTAAATTTCACGAAAATCGCACAACTATTAAAGAAGTTGTCAAATTGGTAATAACTTCCGGTTCGAAATGACAGCGACGAATTTTCGAAATGCCAAAATCCGAAATTGCAGATTTGAAGTAAAGGTTTCAAGATACTCAAAGAAAAAAGAATTAGTAAAATAGGTCAAATAGTCACAGAGTTACAGCATTGTAGGTCAAATGCATTCCTTCGTAAAATTCGGTGATTTCGGATTCGTAAAACGTTTTGAAAATATATTTAATCAACAGCCACCACCCATTTTTGGGGGGATAGGTAAAAGTTTCAGAACGATCCTATGGTTAGATTCTGAGAAATCCGATTTGTGGACAAAACACAAAAAAAAAATAACAATAATAATCTTAACAGAAACAATAAGCTTTCATATGTAATATGAAAGCTTAACTAGATCTGCATAGCAGATATCAAAGCTTTCATATAAACTTCAAAAGGGGTTATTAGAATCTATGAATCATCAACCACTCTGACGGATGTAGAAAGGAATATATTGTTACTAAATCTGTTGTACTGTTTCTTGTTATGGTAAAGAAAACATGAATACAACTATGAGATTTGTATAGAATTGGCATTAATCAATATATTTATTGTTTAATACTACATGTATATTATAGATACAAAGTGAATTAAATGAACCCAATTACATGTACTTTATATAAGCAATGTTTTTTTATTCATCGTTACTTTGAAATCACATTATTTTCATTGATGATAAAAAGGTTGTATTTGTACCGAATCCAAAAAGTATGTTGTATGACATTGCATTATCTGTACCAATTATTCATTTGCAAACCAATATACAATGTTTAGTTCTACTCCAATATATTTGTTTCAACCCATGATAGTTTATTCACTCTTCTCACTTAAATACAAGAATAACACACGATTAAATTACTGAAACAAGTAATGCTGGTAGATTATAATTTGATATTGTATACCATTTACTCTCTGTTAGATAAGGCGACGTGGTAATCTGTTAGATAAACATACATGGAAGTATATGTTAGATAACTACAATTTATGATATATTTTAAACCAAGGAAGTGGCCTTTCTAAAAATAAAAAAAAATAAAGGAAAATATATTTCATACAATTGTTATACTGTTACTGTTATCGTGAAGAAACATGATTGTTTATTTAATGTTGTTTATGACAAACATGTAATCATGTACATTTTTTAAATAAGAACAATTATGCTACATGTATGAATAACTCTCAAAAATTATGTTTTCATCAATCCAAGTATTTTTTTATTTGTATTACTTGATTTATACTGAATAAAGATTACACAAACATACAAAATGGTGTTGGCTGTGTGACTGAATTCCTCGTTGAGAAGTGGTATCGGGTGTCCCATAGAGAAGAAGCAAACCCTCCTTGTGATACACTTGTGAACATTTTAAAAGACCCATTTCGCTGTGTTCCAGAAAAATCCCCATTATAGCTAGTGCATTACATGGTTGTTGTTGGGGGAAAGGTGGGTCTTTTCTATTGGCAATGATTTACTTTTTATAGGCCCACATTGAAATGTGGTCGTATATTGTCGTCGCCCCCCTTTTGCTGTTAATATCCGATTGACTTTAAATTTATACGCAGTGTTTAAGGTCATAAGACGAAGAAGCCTTTGATTTGCTCTGCCCAGGCAACGTTCCTGTGCTCCGATTGCCTTCAAATATGCACAGAATGTACCTTGGGATTCTAGCTATCACATATTAAAAATAGAAGAGTGTTGGATTCCGAGAACGTTCAAAATAAATTCAAAACCCGCCCCCAACAATCAAAGGTTTTTTGCTTAAAAAATTGCCGTATTTTATCGAATTTTTATTGTTCTTGATATCTGAGGATTTTTCTCAATTTAGTATGTGATAAATATCATCGCGGCGCAGCCAACCGCTAGAAATTCCAGAGATTTGGATGCCTCAGCAGTCAAAAAAGGTCAAAATAGGCGATTTCGGTTTCTAGTGTCGATACATCGTTACGGTCATTTTAAAAAATTGTCTTTTAAGGATAATGTGTATAGTACCAGTACCTATCACATACGGAAGAGGCGATAAAATCTCTTTGCATTTGCAATTTCAAAATTAATTAAAACCAATATTAAATTCCGAAAATCGTTTTTTTGCTAAAACTTTTTTTTTTTTAATCGGATCAAAATGGGAGTAAGGCACAGAGTCCGGGGTGGTAATGGGCGTATTGTGTCCAAATTTCATGGTTTTCGGACAATCGGTGCCGGTGTCACGGCGAAATTCCACTTTTTTCCCCTCATGGAAGCCGTAAATTGACTTGAAGCCAGGGTCCTTGAAGTTGTACAGCTGCACCCGGTGACCGATATTTATTTAACGGGGAATAAGTGATAATTCATATTATAGCAGTAAATAATTAAAATATTTCATAGGGATTATAATAATATCTATATCTTGTCTGGGTACAGGGTTAAAACCAATATTAAATTCCGAAAATCGTTTTTTTGCTAAAACTCTTTTTTTTTAATGGGATCAAAATGGGGGTAAGGCACAGAGTCCGGGGTGGTAATGGACGTATTGTGTCCAAATTTCATGGTTTTCGGACAATCGGTGCCGGTGTCACGGCGAAATTCCACTTTTTTCCCCTCATGGAAGCCGTAAATTGACTTAGAAAAAAAACGACGAAAGGCAGGTGACAAGAACAAACGACATGAACGAATGCAGGTATCACCTTGAAATTTTCAGGGTACCTAGGTACCAACGTGAAAAGTTGCTCGCCGGAATTTAGTACTCATGGTACCTTTGGTTCCAGCGTAGCGCATGCGCGAAGTCAAATCCAGCTAAACTCGAAAACAACCTTGTCGGCACGGAAAACATCAAAGGAGAAATTCGAATAAAAAATGATACAATGATTTCACACAACAGGCCAGCTATTAGCCTCTCGATTGACAAGAGTTTCATCGCCCTCCATTCATTATAACCAATGTCATCGTGCCCTAAAGAATCAACAAATCAGCTTGCTTATCTCTGCTTACCCTAGTCAAAAAATGCTCATCTTTGAACTCAATCATGACATTGACCTAGTGAACGCCTACACCAAGTTTGAACATTCTAGCTTAATTAGAAGGAGAGTTCTTGTGTTCCAAAGTCCCGGCCCTTCAAATTGCTTCTATTTTTCATTTTCAATTCAAAATGGTGACCATCACGTGACCGAAATCAAAATTCTGATCCGATAGATTTTTAGGTATTCCTTCCAGGATTCCGAAAATATGACGCCCGAGTCTGTAAGTAAAATAGCAAAAAAGCCTTTTTGATTTTTCACGTTTAAAGATGGTGGCACTTCCGGTTCGATCGACAAACTCCATATTTTGTGTACGAATCAGTAATTACTTGTCTAGTATCGAATTTATTTTTTAGGTCATTCTGACCTATATTTCGACGATTTTTTTGAAAACTTTGATCCTTAATTTCACCAAGGGGAGATAATTTAGAAAATTTCCAAGGACATCATTGAAGTCGCATTGGCAAGATCTACTAACATTCTAAATTTCACGAAAATCGCACAACTATTAAAGAAGTTGTCAAATTGGTAATAACTTCCGGTTCGAAATGACAGCGACGAATTTTCGAAATGCCAAAATCCGAAATTGCAGATTTGAAGTAAAGGTTTCAAGATACTCAAAGAAAAAAGAATTAGTAAAATAGGTCAAATAGTCACAGAGTTACAGCATTGTAGGTCAAATGCATTCCTTCGTAAAATTCGGTGATTTCGGATTCGTAAAACGTTTTGAAAATATATTTAATCAACAGCCACCACCCATTTTTGGGGGGATAGGTAAAAGTTTCAGAACGATCCTATGGTTAGATTCTGAGAAATCCGATTTGTGGACAAAACACACAAAAAAAATAACAATAATAATCTTATCAGAAACAATAAGCTTTCATATGTTATATGAAAGCTTAACTAGATCTGCATAGCAGATATCAAAGCTTTCATATAAACTTCAAAAGGGGTTATTAGAATCTATGAATCATCAACCACTCTGACGGATGTAGAAAGGAATATATTGTTACTAAATCTGTTGTACTGTTTCTTGTTATGGTAAAGAAAACATGAATACAACTATGAGATTTGTATAGAATTGGCATTAATCAATATATTTATTGTTTAATACTACATGTATATTATAGATACAAAGTGAATTAAATGAACCCAATTACATGTACTTTATATAAGCAATGTTTTTTTATTCATCGTTACTTTGAAATCACATTATTTTCATTGATGATAAAAAGGTTGTATTTGTACCGAATCCAAAAAGTATGTTGTATGACATTGCATTATCTGTACCAATTATTCATTTGCAAACCAATATACAATGTTTAGTTCTACTCCAATATATTTGTTTCAACCCATGATAGTTTATTCACTCTTCTCACTTAAATACAAGAATAACACACGATTAAATTACTGAAACAAGTAATGCTGGTAGATTATAATTTGATATTGTATACCATTTACTCTCTGTTAGATAAGGCGACGTGGTAATCTGTTAGATAAACATACATGGAAGTATATGTTAGATAACTACAATTTATGATATATTTTAAACCAAGGAAGTGGCCTTTCTAAAAATAAAAAAAAATAAAGGAAAATATATTTCATACAATTGTTATACTGTTACTGTTATCGTGAAGAAACATGATTGTTTATTTAATGTTGTTTATGACAAACATGTAATCATGTACATTTTTTAAATAAGAACAATTATGCTACATGTATGAATAACTCTCAAAAATTATGTTTTCATCAATCCAAGTATTTTTTTATTTGTATTACTTGATTTATACTGAATAAAGATTACACAAACATACAAAATGGTGTTGGCTGTGTGACTGAATTCCTCGTTGAGAAGTGGTATCGGGTGTCCCATAGAGAAGAAGCAAACCCTCCTTGTGATACACTTGTGAACATTTTAAAAGACCCATTTCGCTGTGTTCCAGAAAAATCCCCATTATAGCTAGTGCATTACATGGTTGTTGTTGGGGGAAAGGTGGGTCTTTTCTATTGGCAATGATTTACTTTTTATAGGCCCACATTGAAATGTGGTCGTATATTGTCGTCGCCCCCCTTTTGCTGTTAATATCCGATTGACTTTAAATTTATACGCAGTGTTTAAGGTCATAAGACGAAGAAGCCTTTGATTTGCTCTGCCCAGGCAACGTTCCTGTGCTCCGATTGCCTTCAAATATGCACAGAATGTACCTTGGGATTCTAGCTATCACATATTAAAAATAGAAGAGTGTTGGATTCCGAGAACGTTCAAAATAAATTCAAAACCCGCCCCCAACAATCAAAGGTTTTTTGCTTAAAAAATTGCCGTATTTTATCGAATTTTTATTGTTCTTGATATCTGAGGATTTTTCTCAATTTAGTATGTGATAAATATCATCGCGGCGCAGCCAACCGCTAGAAATTCCAGAGATTTGGATGCCTCAGCAGTCAAAAAAGGTCAAAATAGGCGATTTCGGTTTCTAGTGTCGATACATCGTTACGGTCATTTTAAAAAATTGTCTTTTAAGGATAATGTGTATAGTACCAGTACCTATCACATACGGAAGAGGCGATAAAATCTCTTTGCATTTGCAATTTCAAAATTAATTAAAACCAATATTAAATTCCGAAAATCGTTTTTTTGCTAAAAACTTTTTTTTTTTTAATCGGATCAAAATGGGAGTAAGGCACAGAGTCCGGGGTGGTAATGGGCGTATTGTGTCCAAATTTCATGGTTTTCGGACAATCGGTGCCGGTGTCACGGCGAAATTCCACTTTTTTCCCCTCATGGAAGCCGTAAATTGACTTGAAGCCAGGGTCCTTGAAGTTGTACAGCTGCACCCGGTGACCGATATTTATTTAACGGGGAATAAGTGATAATTCATATTATAGCAGTAAATAATTAAAATATTTCATAGGGATTATAATAATATCTATATCTTGTCTGGGTACAGGGTTAAAACCAATATTAAATTCCGAAAATCGTTTTTTTGCTAAAACTCTTTTTTTTTAATGGGATCAAAATGGGGGTAAGGCACAGAGTCCGGGGTGGTAATGGACGTATTGTGTCCAAATTTCATGGTTTTCGGACAATCGGTGCCGGTGTCACGGCGAAATTCCACTTTTTTCCCCTCATGGAAGCCGTAAATTGACTTAGAAAAAAAACGACGAAAGGCAGGTGACAAGAACAAACGACATGAACGAATGCAGGTATCACCTTGAAATTTTCAGGGTACCTAGGTACCAACGTGAAAAGTTGCTCGCCGGAATTTAGTACTCATGGTACCTTTGGTTCCAGCGTAGCGCATGCGCGAAGTCAAATCCAGCTAAACTCGAAAACAACCTTGTCGGCACGGAAAACATCAAAGGAGAAATTCGAATAAAAAATGATACAATGATTTCACACAACAGGCCAGCTATTAGCCTCTCGATTGACAAGAGTTTCATCGCCCTCCATTCATTATAACCAATGTCATCGTGCCCTAAAGAATCAACAAATCAGCTTGCTTATCTCTGCTTACCCTAGGCAAAAAATGCTCATCTTTGAACTCAATCATGACATTGACCTAGTGAACGCCTACACCAAGTTTGAACATTCTAGCTTAATTAGAAGGAGAGTTCTTGTGTTCCAAAGTCCCGGCCCTTCAAATTGCTTCTATTTTTCATTTTCAATTCAAAATGGTGACCATCACGTGACCGAAATCAAAATTCTGATCCGATAGATTTTTAGGTATTCCTTCCAGGATTCCGAAAATATGACGCCCGAGTCTGTAAGTAAAATAGCAAAAAAGCCTTTTTGATTTTTCACGTTTAAAGATGGTGGCACTTCCGGTTCGATCGACAAACTCCATATTTTGTGTACGAATCAGTAATTACTTGTCTAGTATCGAATTTATTTTTTAGGTCATTCTGACCTATATTTCGACGATTTTTTTGAAAACTTTGATCCTTAATTTCACCAAGGGGAGATAATTTAGAAAATTTCCAAGGACATCATTGAAGTCGCATTGGCAAGATCTACTAACATTCTAAATTTCACGAAAATCGCACAACTATTAAAGAAGTTGTCAAATTGGTAATAACTTCCGGTTCGAAATGACAGCGACGAATTTTCGAAATGCCAAAATCCGAAATTGCAGATTTGAAGTAAAGGTTTCAAGATACTCAAAGAAAAAAGAATTAGTAAAATAGGTCAAATAGTCACAGAGTTACAGCATTGTAGGTCAAATGCATTCCTTCGTAAAATTCGGTGATTTCGGATTCGTAAAACGTTTTGAAAATATATTTAATCAACAGCCACCACCCTTTTTTGGGGGGATAGGTAAAAGTTTCAGAACGATCCTATGGTTAGATTCTGAGAAATCCGATTTGTGGACAAAACACAAAAAAAAAATAACAATAATAATCTTAACAGAAACAATAAGCTTTCATATGTAATATGAAAGCTTAACTAGATCTGCTAAGCAGATATTAAAGCTTTCATATTCACAGTCACTGTCACATGTCATAGAAATAATATGAACAGAAAAAAAAAAATCATTATAATGAGTAAAAATTTGGTGAAGTTAATTCGATTTTTCACTGGTAAATAATTAAATAGACAAGTGGCATAACTTGACCCGCATCCCATCAGCTATCCTGAAAAATGCTGGAAAAATTAAACAAGTAAATTGTGTTTAGTACTGGGTTAATTAAGACAGGCATATGCCTTTGCTATACAGGATGACATGAGGGAAATTTAGCTTGGGAGGTGTAGGCCTGCAGCCAAAATTTCTAGCTAGCTTAGAAACACTACACGGTCTTCCATAAAAGAAAAACTATACATTTTTGGAAAGCTTATGATGCCAGGAAGACAAAATGTTTGCAATTTATTGATTTAGGGCCAGATGAAATTCGTCAAAATTGTCAAATAAATGCTATTTGTGTACTAACAATTCTGAAGTTGACATAAAATTAAATAGTTGGTAAAACACCTCATGCCTTCATCCTTGGCAATGAACAGTTTATTGGACAGATTTTGATGTAAATAAAAATGCTCAAAACACAAATGTCATGGGTGAATAAAGAATTGTGGAAATCCATTAACGGTAAAAAAGAATTATCTCCCTTTCTGTCAAATGCCTGTAATTGATAGACTATCAGGTCTTGTATGAATCATAAGACCAGGTGTGGGCAAACAAGCCCAATAATTATTTTGTTTGTTGGATCTCAAGGGCCTGTTAGGGTTGGTTGTTGGATGTTTGCTCAGAAATTATCGCTTGTATGGAACATGCTAGAGTCGATTTGTAGCATATTCTAGCCAGGGGATATGTTTGACAGTAGTTGAGTGATATGCTTTTGAAATAATGGAGATCAGTAGCACTTTATAAGCATTGAACCACATGATTTTTTTCCACTAAGATAAACATTCTAAACCCACATACATGTTCCCTTTCAATTAGCCACTACAGTATTTTTACAACTGTACATGTAGCTGTGAACTACTATTTCGGATATGATTAATGGTCAAATTACAAACATACATGTAGATATAAGTTAAAAAAAATAATTGTGTATCTGGGCTGGAATGAAGGGAAAGGTTAGAAAACAGGATGAACAGTTGTGAAATTATTTATTAAAGTGAAACAATCATTGAAAATCAAAATTAAACAGTTACTCTGTACATCAAATGTCATCAAAGTTAATCTTCATTATCATCATCACTGTCACTAAATGTATTAACATCAAATTCGGTCTCTTTAACAGTTTTTTTTTTCATTTTCACATTGACTACACATGCACAGGTCTGTACAAGAAAGGGGGGTTGGGATGGCCTAGAGTGCCGCGCTTCGACCTCTAGCTGGTCGGTCACCTCTGGCTTGTGGCTGTGGCTTTGATCCCAGGTGTGAGCGTATGTGGCATGGAGATAGAGGCGTCTTCTCAACCTCGTGGGTTTCCTCCGGGCACTCCGGTTTCCTCTCACTGCTAAAGACCCATACGCGCAAGCGAATTATTGAAATAAAATTGAAACCGTATGTTAGTCCCAAAATGACCTAGTTTGTGTTGAGTGGACGTTAAACCCCATTTCTCTCTCTCTCTCTGTACAAGACAACTTTGCTGGCCATTTATGATTCTTTCTCTTATGACATCTTCACAGAATATATTGTATGTGGTTTAATATTCGACGGAGGACTAGTCATCTTTGCTGAAAATATAAATAAACATATACATGTACACAATTAAAACAAAATTCTGGAGCTTGGTTTACTCTCATTAATTTCGTACAACAGAGGAAAAAGACACTTACACAGGGGTTAACATCTTATTTTCATGCAGAAACCAGCTAATGAAGACAGGAAGGCATTAGCAGTACAAGGAGAGATAGAGAGGAGAATTGCGGTTTAACGTCCACTGGACAAAAACATAGTAATTTCAGGACTCACCCATGGTTCAGTTTTATTTGAATAATACCAGTGGCAAGAAGGCGGAGAATACAAATAAAAAAAACATCACAAATATTTACCTTTCTGATAACTGTCTAAGAAATTCAGTACATGTATATTGCCTATAACATTTTTGGTGATATCTGACCTCAATGGCCACACAATCTTGCCCTCTGATATGCCTTAAAATATCTTCATCCTCTTTCAATTCAGCAGCTTTCAACAGTTGGCCTACAAACAAATTTGCAAACAAATTATACACCATATAGCGTTGAATGTTGTTTGTGCTCAAGGGTGGGGGAGGGAATGTCACTTTGAGGCCTACATGTACATGTACCTGGCTGGTCAACTCTGGCATGCGGTTTAGTTCAGATCCTTTGTGTGAGCGGAAATGGTCTAGAGACAGATCGTCTTAGCAAGGCACCTACAAGTGGGCCAAGAAAATAAAAAACAAGTTAATGTATGTTTCTTTATCACCAAATGATTTATGTAAGTTGTGAAGTAAAACAGTTGAACATTAAATCCCATTTCAATTTATTTGCATGAGGTGAAGAGAAATAATGGTATTGAACAATTGACTATTCATGAAAGATACTAAAGAGAACTTTATTAATTTATACATACTTTTGCTAATTTTATTGTTATATCTTGGTAGTAACATACCAATATAAATAGTAATATTGTTTCTAGATGAAGACTATTATAATTGAAATGAAATGGGATTTCACATCATAATGCTATGCACGGACTGGGCTAATAATGACAAAAAACTACAATGAATACAATAGTATAAAATGTTGCTATGAAATTAAATAAATGTTGTATACAATAATTAACCGGTTTAATACTATATTATACATAAAAGTGAATGAAATTCAATGTTTACTATTTTGCTTTATACATGAATATCACAGGTCAAATTATTGAAATAAATAATGCAAATAGATTATGATTTGAAACATCTTGTATGTCATTGTTCTATTTGTTATATAAGACTACATGATATAAACTTTTTGATAAGCCTCTTTTATCATATTTTGAACCAATGGAATAAAGAGCAAAGACCTAGAATATATTGTAAATATAATCAGGTTTTTGATCAACTGATCAAAGGAAAATATTGCGAATAAATTTGTTGTACTGCTATTGTAAAGAAATCATCATTGTTTTATTTGATATTTAGAATACACATAATCGTGTGTATATATTTGAAGTTAAGAGCAATTATGATTAGTGATACCTGTATGACCAACTCTCAAAAGATAATCTCATTAAACCAAGTACTTTTTTTCATTTGTATTAGTTGATTTATACTGAATAAAGATAACACAAACAAACAAAAATGAGTTGGCTGTGTGAACACCTCAATGACAAGTGGTATCAGATGCCTCAGAGAGAATATTCAAATGCTCCTTGTGATACGTTTGTAACACAATTATAACCTAATGTATTACACGGGAGTGGAGTGGGTGGGTCGGGGGGCTTTTCGATTGGCAGGGGACTATTAAAATGGGTAAGCAGAGATAAGCAATTTGATGAAACTTTGTGTATAGTTTCATTACATTAGTACCTTGACCATATTACCTTGACCAAGTTCGACAATGAGCATTCTCTTAGTCAGGATAAGCAAAGCAACTTGATTGGCCGGGACTTTGAATTGGTTGATGCTTTGGGGTATGATAACTTTGGTTATAATGAAGTACTGGAACATAACAACCCAGCTTTTAATTGAGCTAGAATGTTTAAACTTGGTGAAGATGTTCATCAGGTCTTGACTGAACATTTTGAGCTACAGCTTGGCAATTTCATTGGTCGATGCTTTGGGACAAGATAACCTTGATTTCTATCTGACAGAGAGTGATGAAATTTACAGTATAGTTTGATTGCTCGATACTTTTGAAAAAAATATGAAAGTGCGATTAATTAATGTGTCATCTTTTACTTTGGGGTTTTGGCGGGAGACATCAGCCATACTGTTTGCTTGTTTAATATCCTCTATACAATATACGCTCGACCTCATTACCCGAACTGGGGTAGAAAAGTGGGATCTTTGACAATGAGGCAATGAACTTGTACATTCTTTTGCAGCTGCACAAGAGGGAACATCAACGCCGGATTAACCATGGTGGTGGGGAGGGGGGCTGATACCGACCGTGAAGCCCCGCAAGGGGGTCGGGTCAGGGGGTTCTCCCGCTAAGAAATTTTAATTGGAGGCCGAAAACGTGATTTCATGACATTTCAGGCACTTGTGTCGGAGCCATTTAGAAGTACCCCCCCCAGAAAAATAAAATTCTGCCACAAAATTAGCCACAATCCATGCGGGTGCTGTGAAATTTCTAGAGGAGGGAGCTGGAACCCATGAGCCCGTTAAATTCGCCACTGTAAATGAGCAGAGCTACATCAAACCTAATTTTGAGTCCCTCAGTGATAAATAACTTGATTCAAAATCGTATTATAGCCCCAACGACGATTTGATGAATGGAGACCGTAACGTTACGACAAAGTCTAACACTGTAAGTACCAAATAGTCATACGAGATATGTGCATCTCATCAAATTCAGCTTATACCATACCCACAATAATGTTACGGAGTCAGTGAGTTCAAGTTAGACAATACGCTGACCTTCCACTGACCATGCTTATAATATAAAATCTGTCAATGACAGCTGATTCATTGTTTAGTTTTTTATATGATATATTTAATATCAATAATATATGTATATGCATGCTTTATTTTACTTTACACGACCTCTAAAAATGCCCCAAATCGTAAAAATACGACTTTTTGGATTTCGATCTCCTTTTTGCGGCTACCCCGGACATTTTCAAAAAATGATACAATGATTTCACACAACAGGCCAGCTATTAGCCTCTCGATTGACAAGAGTTTCATCGCCCTCCATTCATTATAACCAATGTCATCGTGCCCTAAAGAATCAACAAATCAGCTTGCTTATCTCTGCTTACCCTAAGCAAAAAATGCTCATCTTTGAACTCAATCATGACATTGACCTAGTGAACGCCTACACCAAGTTTGAACATTCTAGCTTAATTAGAAGGAGAGTTCTTGTGTTCCAAAGTCCCGGCCATTCAAATTGCTTCTATTTTTCATTTTCAATTCAAAATGGTGACCATCACGTGACCGAAATCAAAATTCTGATCCGATAGATTTTTAGGCATTCCTTCCAGGATTCCGAAAATATGACGCCCGAGTCTGTAAGTAAAATAGCAAAAAAGCCTTTTTGATTTTTCACGTTTAAAGATGGTGGCACTTCCGGTTCGATCGACAAACTCCATATTTTGTGTACGAATCAGTAATTACTTGTCTAGTATCGAATATTTTTTTTTAGGTCATTCTGACCTATATTTCGACGATTTTTTTGAAAACTTTGATCCTTAATTTCACCAAGGGGAGATAATTTAGAAAATTTCCAAGGACATCATTGAAGTCGCATTGGCAAGATCTACTAACATTCTAAATTTCACGAAAATCGCACAACTATTAAAGAAGTTGTCAAATTGGTAATAACTTCCGGTTCGAAATGACAGCGACGAATTTTCGAAATGCCAAAATCCGAAATTGCAGATTTGAAGTAAATGTTTCAAGATACTCAAAGAAAAAAGAATTAGTAAAATAGGTCAAATAGTCACAAAGTTACAGCATTGTAGGTCAAATGCATTCCTTCGTAAAATTCGGTGATTTCGGATTCGTAAAACGTTTTGAAAATATATTTAATCAACAGCCACCACCCATTTTTGGGGGGATAGGTAAAAGTTTCAGAACGATCCTATGGTTAGATTCTGAGAAATCCGATTTGTGGACAAAACACAAAAAAAAAATAACAATAACTAGATCTGCATAGCAGATATCAAAGCTTTCATATAAACTTCAAAAGGGGTTATTAGAATCTATGAATCATCAACCACTCTGACGGATGTAGAAAGGAATATATTGTTACTAAATCTGTTGTACTGTTTCTTGTTATGGTAAAGAAAACATGAATACAACTATGAGATTTGTATAGAATTGGCATTAATCAATATATTTATTGTTTAATACTACATGTATATTATAGATACAAAGTGAATTAAATGAACCCAATTACATGTACTTTATATAAGCAATGTTTTTTTATTCATCGTTACTTTGAAATCACATTATTTTCATTGATGATAAAAAGGTTGTATTTGTACCGAATCCAAAAAGTATGTTGTATGACAATGCATTATCTGTACCAATTATTTATTTGCAAACCAATATACAATGTTTATTTCTACTCCAATATATTTGTTTCAACCCATGATAGTTTATTCACTCTTCTCACTTAAATACAAGAATAACACACGATTAAATTACTGAAACAAGTAATGCTGGTAGATTATAATTTGATATTGTATACCATTTACTCTCTGTTAGATAAGGCGACGTGGTAATCTGTTAGATAAACATACATGGAAGTATATGTTAGATAACTACAATTTATGATATATTTTAAACCAAGGAAGTGGCCTTTCTAAAAATAAAAAAAAATAAAGGAAAATATATTTCATACAATTGTTATACTGTTACTGTTATCGTGAAGAAACATGATTGTTTATTTAATGTTGTTTATGACAAACATGTAATCATGTACATTTTTTAAATAAGAACAATTATGCTACATGTATGAATAACTCTCAAAAATTATGTTTTCATCAATCCAAGTATTTTTTTTATTTGTATTACTTGATTTATACTGAATAAAGATTACACAAACATACAAAATGGTGTTGGCTGTGTGACTGAATTCCTCGTTGAGAAGTGGTATCGGGTGTCCCATAGAGAAGAAGCAAACCCTCCTTGTGATACACTTGTGAACATTTTAAAAGACCCATTTCGCTGTGTTCCAGAAAAATCCCCATTATAGCTAGTGCATTACATGGTTGTTGTTGGGGGAAAGGTGGGTCTTTTCTATTGGCAATGATTTACTTTTTATAGGCCCACATTGAAATGTGGTCGTATATTGTCGTCGCCCCCCTTTTGCTGTTAATATCCGATTGACTTTAAATTTATACGCAGTGTTTAAGGTCATAAGACGAAGAAGCCTTTGATTTGCTCTGCCCAGGCAACGTTCCTGTGCTCCGATTGCCTTCAAATATGCACAGAATGTACCTTGGGATTCTAGCTATCACATATTAAAAATAGAAGAGTGTTGGATTCCGAGAACGTTCAAAATAAATTCAAAACCCGCCCCCAACAATCAAAGGTTTTTTGCTTAAAAAATTGCCGTATTTTATCGAATTTTTATTGTTCTTGATATCTGAGGATTTTTCTCAATTTAGTATGTGATAAATATCATCGCGGCGCAGCCAACCGCTAGAAATTCCAGAGATTTGGACCACCGGAATGATGCCTCAGCAGTCAAAAAAGGTCAAAATAGGCGATTTCGGTTTCTAGTGTCGATACATCGTTACGGTCATTTTAAAAAATTGTCTTTTAAGGATAATGTGTATAGTACCAGTACCTATCACATACGGAAGAGGCGATAAAATCTCTTTGCATTTGCAATTTCAAAATTAATTAAAACCAATATTAAATTCCGAAAATCGTTTTTTTGCTAAAACTTTTTTTTTTTTAATCGGATCAAAATGGGAGTAAGGCACAGAGTCCGGGGTGGTAATGGGCGTATTGTGTCCAAATTTCATGGTTTTCGGACAATCGGTGCCGGTGTCACGGCGAAATTCCACTTTTTTCCCCTCATGGAAGCCGTAAATTGACTTGAAGCCAGGGTCCTTGAAGTTGTACAGCTGCACCCGGTGACCGATATTTATTTAACGGGGAATAAGTGATAATTCATATTATAGCAGTAAATAATTAAAATATTTCATAGGGATTATAATAATATCTATATCTTGTCTGGGTACAGGGTTAAAACCAATATTAAATTCCGAAAATCGTTTTTTTGCTAAAACTCTTTTTTTTTAATGGGATCAAAATGGGGGTAAGGCACAGAGTCCGGGGTGGTAATGGACGTATTGTGTCCAAATTTCATGGTTTTCGGACAATCGGTGCCGGTGTCACGGCGCAATTCCACTTTTTTCCCCTCATGGAAGCCGTAAATTGACTTAGAAAAAAAACGACGAAAGGCAGGTGACAAGAACAAACGACTTGAACGAATGCAGGTATCACCTTGAAATTTTCAGGGTACCTAGGTACCAACGTGAAAAGTTGCTCGCCGGAATTTAGTACTCATGGTACCTTTGGTTCCAGCGTAGCGCATGCGCGAAGTCAAATCCAGCTAAACTCGAAAACAACCTTGTCGGCACGGAAAACATCAAAGGAGAAATTCGAATAAAAAATGATACAATGATTTCACACAACAGGCCAGCTATTAGCCTCTCGATTGACAAGAGTTTCATCGCCCTCCATTCATTATAACCAATGTCATCGTGCCCTAAAGAATCAACAAATCAGCTTGCTTATCTCTGCTTACCCTAGGCAAAAAATGCTCATCTTTGAACTCAATCATGACATTGACCTAGTGAACGCCTACACCAAGTTTGAACATTCTAGCTTAATTAGAAGGAGAGTTCTTGTGTTCCAAAGTCCCGGCCCTTCAAATTGCTTCTATTTTTCATTTTCAATTCAAAATGGTGACCATCACGTGACCGAAATCAAAATTCTGATCCGATAGATTTTTAGGTATTCCTTCCAGGATTCCAAAAATATGACGACCGAGTCTGTAAGTAAAATAGCAAAAAAGCCTTTTTGATTTTTCACGTTTAAAGATGGTGGCACTTCCGGTTCGATCGACAAACTCCATATTTTGTGTACGAATCAGTAATTACTTGTCTAGTATCGAATTTTTTTTTTAGGTCATTCTGACCTATATTTCGACGATTTTTTTGAAAACTTTGATCCTTAATTTCACCAAGGGGAGATAATTTAGAAAATTTCCAAGGACATCATTGAAGTCGCATTGGCAAGATCTACTAACATTCTAAATTTCACGAAAATCGCACAACTATTAAAGAAGTTGTCAAATTGGTAATAACTTCCGGTTCGAAATGACAGCGACGAATTTTCGAAATGCCAAAATCCGAAATTGCAGATTTGAAGTAAATGTTTCAAGATACTCAAAGAAAAAAGAATTAGTAAAATAGGTCAAATAGTCACAGAGTTACAGCATTGTAGGTCAAATGCATTCCTTCGTAAAATTCGGTGATTTCGGATTCGTAAAACGTTTTGAAAATATATTTAATCAACAGCCACCACCCATTTTTGGGGGGATAGGTAAAAGTTTCAGAACGATCCTATGGTGAGATTCTGAGAAATCCGATTTGTGGACAAAACACAAAAAAAAAATAACAATAATAATCTTAACAGAAACAATAAGCTTTCATATGTAATATGAAAGCTTAATAATCTTAACAGAAACAATAAGCTTTCATATGTAATATGAAAGCTTAACTAGATCTGCATAGCAGATATCAAAGCTTTCATATAAACTTCAAAAGGGGTTATTAGAATCTATGAATCATCAACCACTCTGACGGATGTAGAAAGGAATATATTGTTACTAAATCTGTTGTACTGTTTCTTGTTATGGTAAAGAAAACATGAATACAACTATGAGATTTGTATAGAATTGGCATTAATCAATATATTTATTGTTTAATACTACATGTATATTATAGATACAAAGTGAATTAAATGAACCCAATTACATGTACTTTATATAAGCAATGTTTTTTTTATTCATCGTTACTTTGAAATCACATTATTTTCATTGATGATAAAAAGGTTGTATTTGTACCGAATCCAAAAAGTATGTTGTATGACATTGCATTATCTGTACCAATTATTTATTTGCAAACCAATATACAATGTTTATTTCTACTCCAATATATTTGTTTCAACCCATGATAGTTTATTCACTCTTCTCACTTAAATACAAGAATAACACACGATTAAATTACTGAAACAAGTAATGCTGGTAGATTATAATTTGATATTGTATACCATTTACTCTCTGTTAGATAAGGCGACGTGGTAATCTGTTAGATAAACATACATGGAAGTATATGTTAGATAACTACAATTTATGATATATTTTAAACCAAGGAAGTGGCCTTTCTAAAAATAAAAAAAAATAAAGGAAAATATATTTCATACAATTGTTATACTGTTACTGTTATCGTGAAGAAACATGATTGTTTATTTAATGTTGTTTATGACAAACATGTAATCATGTACATTTTTTAAATAAGAACAATTATGCTACATGTATGAATAACTCTCAAAAATTATGTTTTCATCAATCCAAGTATTTTTTTATTTGTATTACTTGATTTATACTGAATAAAGATTACACAAACATACAAAATGGTGTTGGCTGTGTGACTGAATTCCTCGTTGAGAAGTGGTATCGGGTGTCCCATAGAGAAGAAGCAAACCCTCCTTGTGATACACTTGTGAACATTTTAAAAGACCCATTTCGCTGTGTTCCAGAAAAATCCCCATTATAGCTAGTGCATTACATGGTTGTTGTTGGGGGAAAGGTGGGTCTTTTCTATTGGCAATGATTTACTTTTTATAGGCCCACATTGAAATGTGGTCGTATATTGTCGTCGCCCCCCTTTTGCTGTTAATATCCGATTGACTTTAAATTTATACGCAGTGTTTAAGGTCATAAGACGAAGAAGCCTTTGATTTGCTCTGCCCAGGCAACGTTCCTGTGCTCCGATTGCCTTCAAATATGCACAGAATGTACCTTGGGATTCTAGCTATCACATATTAAAAATAGAAGAGTGTTGGATTCCGAGAACGTTCAAAATAAATTCAAAACCCGCCCCCAACAATCAAAGGTTTTTTGCTTAAAAAATTGCCGTATTTTATCGAATTTTTATTGTTCTTGATATCTGAGGATTTTTCTCAATTTAATATGTGATAAATATCATCGCGGCGCAGCCAACCGCTAGAAATTCCAGAGATTTGGATGCCTCAGCAGTCAAAAAAGGTCAAAATAGGCGATTTCGGTTTCTAGTGTCGATACATCGTTACGGTCATTTTAAAAAATTGTCTTTTAAGGATAATGTGTATAGTACCAGTACCTATCACATACGGAAGAGGCGATAAAATCTCTTTGCATTTGCAATTTCAAAATTAATTAAAACCAATATTAAATTCCGAAAATTGTTTTTTTGCTAAAACTTTTTTTTTTTTAATCGGATCAAAATGGGAGTAAGGCACAGAGTCCGGGGTGGTAATGGGCGTATTGTGTCCAAATTTCATGGTTTTCGGACAATCGGTGCCGGTGTCACGGCGAAATTCCACTTTTTTCCCCTCATGGAAGCCGTAAATTGACTTGAAGCCAGGGTCCTTGAAGTTGTACAGCTGCACCCGGTGACCGATATTTATTTAACGGGGAATAAGTGATAATTCATATTATAGCAGTAAATAATTAAAATATTTCATAGGGATTATAATAATATCTATATCTTGTCTGGGTACAGGGTTAAAACCAATATTAAATTCCGAAAATCGTTTTTTTTGCTAAAACTCTTTTTTTTTAATGGGATCAAAATGGGGGTAAGGCACAGAGTCCGGGGTGGTAATGGACGTATTGTGTCCAAATTTCATGGTTTTCGGACAATCGGTGCCGGTGTCACGGCGAAATTCCACTTTTTTCCCCTCATGGAAGCCGTAAATTGACTTAGAAAAAAAACGACGAAAGGCAGGTGACAAGAACAAACGACTTGAACGAATGCAGGTATCACCTTGAAATTTTCAGGGTACCTAGGTACCAACGTGAATAGTTGCTTGCCGGAATTTAGTACTCATGGTACCTTTGGTTCCAGCGTAGCGCATGCGCGAAGTCAAATCCAGCTAAACTCGAAAACAACCTTGTCGGCACGGAAAACATCAAAGGAGAAATTCGAATAAAAAATGATACAATGATTTCACACAACAGGCCAGCTATTAGCCTCTCGATTGACAAGAGTTTCATCGCCCTCCATTCATTATAACCAATGTCATCGTGCCCTAAAGAATCAACAAATCAGCTTGCTTATCTCTGCTTACCCTAGGCAAAAAATGCTCATCTTTGAACTCAATCATGACATTGACCTAGTGAACGCCTACACCAAGTTTGAACATTCTAGCTTAATTAGAAGGAGAGTTCTTGTGTTCCAAAGTCCCGGCCCTTCAAATTGCTTCTATTTTTCATTTTCAATTCAAAATGGTGACCATCACGTGACCGAAATCAAAATTCTGATCCGATAGATTTTTAGGCATTCCTTCCAGGATTCCGAAAATATGACGCCCGAGTCTGTAAGTAAAATAGCAAAAAAGCCTTTTTGATTTTTCACGTTTAAAGATGGTGGCACTTCCGGTTCGATCGACAAACTCCATATTTTGTGTACGAATCAGTAATTACTTGTCTAGTATCGAATTTTTTTTTTTAGGTCATTCTGACCTATATTTCGACGATTTTTTTGAAAACTTTGATCCTTAATTTCACCAAGGGGAGATAATTTAGAAAATTTCCAAGGACATCATTGAAGTCGCATTGGCAAGATCTACTAACATTCTAAATTTCACGAAAATCGCACAACTATTAAAGAAGTTGTCAAATTGGTAATAACTTCCGGTTCGAAATGACAGCGACGAATTTTCGAAATGCCAAAATCCGAAATTGCAGATTTGAAGTAAATGTTTCAAGATACTCAAAGAAAAAAGAATTAGTAAAATAGGTCAAATAGTCACACAGTTACAGCATTGTAGGTCAAATGCATTCCTTCGTAAAATTCGGTGATTTCGGAATCGTAAAACGTTTTGAAAATATATTTAATCAACAGCCACCACCCATTTTTGGGGGGATAGGTAAAAGTTTCAGAACGATCCTATGGTTAGATTCTGAGAAATCCGATTTGTGGACAAAACACAAAAAAAAAATAACAATAACTAGATCTGCTAAGCAGATATTAAAGCTTTCATATTCACAGTCACTGTCACATGTCATAGAAATAATATGAACAGAAAAAAAAAAATCATTATAATGAGTAAAAATTTGGTGAAGTTAATTCGATTTTTCACTGGTAAATAATTAAATAGACAAGTGGCATAACTTGACCCGCATCCCATTAGCTATCCTGAAAAATGCTGGAAAAATTAAACAAGTAAATTGTGTTTAGTACTGGGTTAATTAAGACAGGCATATGCCTTTGCTATACAGGATGACATGAGGGAAATTTAGCTTGGGAGGTGTAGGCCTGCAGCCAAAATTTCTAGCTCGCTTAGAAACACAACTCCGCTACACGGTCTTCCATAAAAGAAAAACTATACATTCTTGGAAAGCTTATGATGCCAGGAAGACAAAATCTGGGAGTTCCAAGCAAAATGTTTGCAATTTATTGATTTAGGGCCAGATGAAATTCGTCAAAATTGTCAAATAAATGCTATTTGTGTACTAACAATTCTGAAGTTGACATAAAATTAAATAGTTGGTAAAACACCTCATGCCTTCATCCTTGGCAATGAACAGTTTATTGGACAGATTTTGATGTAAATAAAAATGCTCAAAACACAAATGTCATGGGTGAATAAAGAATTGTGGAAATCCATTAACGGTAAAAAAGAATTATCTCCCTTTCTGTCAAATGCCTGTAATTGATAGACTATCAGGTCTTGTATGAATCATAAGACCAGGTGTGGGCAAACAAGCCCAATAATTATTTTGTTTGTTGGATCTCAAGGGCCTGTTAGGGTTGGTTGTTGGATGTTTGCTCAGAAATTATCGCTTGTATGGAACATGCTAGAGTCGATTTGTAGCATATTCTAGCCAGGGGATATGTTTGACAGTAGTTGAGTGACATGCTTTTGAAATAATGGAGATCAGTAGCACTTTATAAGCATTGAACCACATGATTTTTTTCCACTAAGATAAACATTCTAAACCCACATACATGTTCCCTTTCAATTAGCCACTACAGTATTTTTACAACTGTACATGTAGCTATGAACTACTATTTCGGATATGATTAATGGTCAAATTACAAACATACATGTAGATATAAGTTAAAAAAAATAATTGTGTATCTGGGCTGAAATGAAGGGAAAGGTTAGAAAACAGGATGAACAGTTGTGAAATTATTTATTAAAGTGAAACAATCATTGAAAGTCAAAATTAAACAATTACTCTGCACATCAAATGTCATCAAAGTTAATCTTCATTATCATCATCACTGTCACTAAATGTATTAACATCAAATTCGGTCTCTTTAACAGTTTTTTTTTCATTTTCACATTGACTACACATGCACAGGTCTGTACAAGAAAGGGGGGTTGTGATGGCCTAGAGTGCCGCGCTTCGACCTCGAGCTGGTCGGTCACCTCTGGCTTGTGGCTGTGGCTTTGATCCCAGGTGTGAGCGTATGTGGCATGGAGATAGAGGCGTCTTCTCAACCTCGTGGGTTTCCTCCGGGCACTCCGGTTTCCTCTCACTGCTAAAGACCCATACGCGCAAGCGAATTATTGAAATAAAATTGAAACCGTATGTTAGTCCCAAAATGACCTAGTTTGTGTTGAGTGGACGTTAAACCCCATTTCTCTCTCTCTCTCTCTGTACAAGACAACTTTGCAGGCCATTTATATATGTATATGCATGCTTTATTTTACTTTACACGACCTCTAAAAATGCCCCAAATCGTAAAAATACGACTTTTTGGATTTCGATCTCCTTTTTTCGGCTACCCCGGACATTTTCAAAAAATGATACAATGATTTCACACAACAGGCCAGCTATTAGCCTCTCGATTGACAAGAGTTTCATCGCCCTCCATTCATTATAACCAATGTCATCGTGCCCTAAAGAATCAACAAATCAGCTTGCTTATCTCTGCTTACCCTAGGCAAAAAATGCTCATCTTTGAACTCAATCATGACATTGACCTAGTGAACGCCTACACCAAGTTTGAACATTCTAGCTTAATTAGAAGGAGAGTTCTTGTGTTCCAAAGTCCCGGCCCTTCAAATTGCTTCTATTTTTCATTTTCAATTCAAAATGGTGACCATCACGTGACCGAAATCAAAATTCTGATCCGATAGATTTTTAGGCATTCCTTCCAGGATTCCGAAAATATGACGCCCGAGTCTGTAAGTAAAATAGCAAAAAAGCCTTTTTGATTTTTCACGTTTAAAGATGGTGGCCCTTCCGGTTCGATCGACAAACTCCATATTTTGTGTACGAATCAGTAATTACTTGTCTAGTATCGAATTTTTTTTTTAGGTCATTCTGACCTATATTTCGACGATTTTTTTGAAAACTTTGATCCTTAATTTCACCAAGGGGAGATAATTTAGAAAATTTCCAAGGACATCATTGAAGTCGCATTGGCAAGATCTACTAACATTCTAAATTTCACGAAAATCGCACAACTATTAAAGAAGTTGTCAAATTGGTAATAACTTCCGGTTCGAAATGACAGCGACGAATTTTCGAAATGCCAAAATCCGAAATTGCAGATTTGAAGTAAATGTTTCAAGATACTCAAAGAAAAAAGAATTAGTAAAATAGGTCAAATAGTCACAAAGTTACAGCATTGTAGGTCAAATGCATTCCTTCGTAAAATTCGGTGATTTCGGATTCGTAAAACGTTTTGAAAATATATTTAATCAACAGCCACCACCCATTTTTGGGGGGATAGGTAAAAGTTTCAGAACGATCCTATGGTTAGATTCTGAGAAATCCGATTTGTGGACAAAACACAAAAAAAAAATAACAATAATAATCTTAACAGAAACAATAAGCTTTCATATGTAATATGAAAGCTTAACTAGATCTGCATAGCAGATATGAAAGCTTTCATATTAACTGCAAAGGGGGTTATTAGAATCTATTGAAACAATAAGTATAAATGTCATCAGGTATCTGAAAAATTACATTTACCTTATGAACAAAATGGGAAAAATACAAAACAAAAATTGTCGACTTGTGGCTACCATCCAAGGCATATTTAGAAAACCGTATATTATATTTATGGAGTACGCAGGACAGGAATTAGTTGTGCTTCAATGTAAACCGGCCCGTTTCTTGCCTTTAGTTTTAGAGTTAGGTGTGATTTTCAAAAGATTCAATCGGAAATCGCTGAAAATCAATTGGCTTCTTCATCTCATGACCTTAAACACTGTATAAATTTAAGGTCAATCGGATATTGAATTTAGCTTCTAGAGCGTCCACAAGATTTTTTAAAGTGATCAAGGGCAATAACTCTCACGGTAATTATCGGAAATGGCAGTAAATATCAGATATCGCTGAAAATCAATACTGTAGGCATCTTCGTGTCATGACCATAAATTTAGAGTCAATCGGATATTAACTTTGGCCTCTAGAGCGTCCACAAGATATTTTGAAGTGATCAGGGGCCACAACACTGCGCATAAATTTAAAGTCAATCGGATATTAACTTTGGCCTCTAGAGTTTCATATTCACAGTCACTGTCACATGTCATAGAAATAATATGAACAGAAAAAAAAAATCATTATAATGAGTAAAAATTTGGTGAAGATAATTCGATTTTTCACTGGTAAATAATTAAATAGACAAGTGGCATAACTTGACCCGCATCCCATCAGCTATCCTGAAAAATGCTGGAAAAATTAAACAAGTAAATTGTGTTTAGTACTGGGTTAATTAAGACAGGCATATGCCTTTGCTATACAGGATGACATGAGGGAAATTTAGCTTGGGAGGTGTAGGCCTGCAGCCAAAATTTCTAGCTAGCTTAGAAACACAACTCCGCTACACGGTCTTCCATAAAAGAAAAACTATACATTTTTGGAAAGCTTATGATGCCAGGAAGACAAAATCTGGGAGTTCCAAGCAAAATGTTTGCAATTTATTGATTTAGGGCCAGATGAAATTCGTCAAAATTGTCAAATAAATGCTATTTGTGTACTAACAATTCTGAAGTTGACATAAAATTAAATAGTTGGTAAAACACCTCATGCCTTCATCCTTGGCAATGAACAGTTTATTGGACAGATTTTGATGTAAATAAAAATGCTCAAAACACAAATGTCATGGGTGAATAAAGAATTGTGGAAATCCATTAACGGTAAAAAAGAATTATCTCCCTTTCTGTCAAATGCCTGTAATTGATAGACTATCAGGTCTTGTATGAATCATAAGACCAGGTGTGGGCAAACAAGCCCAATAATTATTTTGTTTGTTGGATCTCAAGGGCCTGTTAGGGTTGGTTGTTGGATGTTTGCTCAGAAATTATCGCTTGTATGGAACATGCTAGAGTCGATTTGTAGCATATTCTAGCCAGGGGATATGTTTGACAGTAGTTGAGTGATATGCTTTTGAAATAATGGAGATCAGTAGCACTTTATAAGCATTGAACCACATGATTTTTTTCCACTAAGATAAACATTCTAAACCCACATACATGTTCCCTTTCAATTAGCCACTACAGTATTTTTACAACTGTACATGTAGCTGTGAACTACTATTTCGGATATGATTAATGGTCAAATTACAAACATACATGTAGATATAAGTTAAAAAAAATAATTGTGTATCTGGGCTGGAATGAAGGGAAAGGTTAGAAAACAGGATGAACAGTTGTGAAATTATTTATTAAAGTGAAACAATCATTGAAAATCAAAATTAAACAGTTACTCTGCACATCAAATGTCATCAAAGTTAATCTTCATTATCATCATCACTGTCACTAAATGTATTAACATCAAATTCGGTCTCTTTAACAGTTTTTTTTTCATTTTCACATTGACTACACATGCACAGGTCTGTACAAGAAAGGGGGGTTGGGATGGCCTAGAGTGCCGCGCTTCGACCTCTAGCTGGTCGGTCACCTCTGGCTTGTGGCTGTGGCTTTGATCCCAGGTGTGAGCGTATGTGGCATGGAGATAGAGGCGTCTTCTCAACCTCGTGGGTTTCCTCCGGGCACTCCGGTTTCCTCTCACTGCTAAAGGCCCATACGCGCAAGCGAATTATTGAAATAAAATTGAAACCGTATGTTAGTCCCAAAATGACCTAGTTTGTGTTGAGTGGACGTTAAACCCCATTTCTCTCTCTCTCTCTCTCTGTACAAGACAACTTTGCTGGCCATTTATGATTCTTTCTCTTATGACATCTTCACAGAATATATTGTATGTGGTTTAATATTCGACGGAGGGCTAGTCATCTTTGCTGAAAAATATAAATAAACATATACATGTACACAATTAAAACAAAATTCTGGAGCTTGGTTTACTCTCATTAATTTCGTACAACAGAGGAAAAAGACACTTACACAGGGGTTAACATCTTATTTTCATGCAGAAACCAGCTAATGAAGACAGGAAGGCATTAGCAGTACAAGGAGAGATAGAGAGGAGAATTGCGGTTTAACGTCCACTGGACAAAAACATAGTAATTTCAGGACTCACCCATGGTTCAGTTTTATTTGAATAATACCAGTGGCAAGAAGGCGGAGAATACAAATAAAAAAAACATCACAAATATTTACCTTTCTGATAACTGTCTAAGAAATTCAGTACATGTATATTGCCTATAACATTTTTGGTGATATCTGACCTCAATGGCCACACAATCTTGCCCTCTGATATGCCTTAAAATATCTTCATCCTCTTTCAATTCAGCAGCTTTCAACAGTTGGCCTACAAACAAATTTGCAAACAAATTATACACCATATAGCGTTGAATGTTGTTTGTGCTCAAGGGTGGGGGAGGGAATGTCACTTTGAGGCCTACATGTACATGTACCTGGCTGGTCAACTCTGGCATGCGGTTTAGTTCAGATCCTTTGTGTGAGCGGAAATGGTCTAGAGACAGATCGTCTTAGCAAGGCACCTACAAGTGGGCCAAGAAAATAAAAAACAAGTTAACTTCTCTATGTTTCATCCCTTGTGCAAGCAAATGTGCAACACTTTAACCAATGACTGTGCCAAATCAACAAATGGGGTAAAGGGCTTTACTGGCTAGCTTCATAACAATTTTACAGTGATTGCAGTAGCACTTCTGATTCCATTTACAACAAAAACAACAACACAATAATTAAAAACTGTAGGATGAATATATTTAATATTTATTAGTAATAATTATAAATTTAGTAAGTAACATAATATTAACATTAGGCCTACCTGAGCCTGTTTGGGTCTGAGTCTGTGTTAATACACCCTTCTTCCTATTTTCTCCAACAGTGACAAATCTGTCACGTTTTTTACATATAATACACACAACAGGCAGCACCGATTTACTCTTTCTTTTTGCTTCAGGAGCGTAATTTGTTTGGAGAGCTAGGTCCCAGATCGTCTACACTCCCGCTATTCCCTGGTTGGATTGTAGCCGGGGATTTTAATTTTTCTTTATCTATACGATTATTCTATCTATATACATTTGTACAGATATATTTGTATCCATAGATATATATTTGTATCAATACATTTAATTTTGTTGTTTGAAATATGGGGGGGGGGGGGTGAATGGTTAGTATGTGCGCGCTGTATCATAAGGTCTGCCATTTAGTGAACTGGTGTGGTTTCAAATCCCCAGTTGTACGTGGCAAGGAGTAGGGTAGCACGTTCATCCTTCGAGGGTTTTCTCTGCGAACTCCAGTTTCCTTCCATTGCTAATGACCCATACGCACAAGCAAATTATTGAAATAAAATTGGACCATGTGTTAATGCCAAAATACCTAGTTTCTGTCGAGTGGACTTAAACCCCATTTTTCTCCGTCTTCTGATTGAAATATGAATACCACATCATTTATTGTCATTTTATATATTTATTATGTAATAATGATTTTTCTCTGTGTTAATTTTTCTTTGTGTGGATACACTATAATACAACAGCTGGCTGAAAAGTTCTAGATCTGAAGAGGAGAGATTTAATTGGCTTTTACCACCACAAGTAGAATCATTGAATGAATCATAGACATAAGACCTGCAGCTGAAGTGTTATTATTGTATTTGTACCAGACAATCTTGTGAACCTACCCATTGAAATCACCAAAAATGGACAGAACTATCTATATGGCAGTCATCAAGTATCTGCAACTGAAAGTCCTAACCCAAACATTGAAATATGTGGATACGGTCTCCACTATAGGAGACAATGGCCCTTCCTTTTCTGCACTAAAGAAGTGGTTGCAGGAGGTACGTGATCCAGTGACAATCTTTGCTGTTTTCAATATTTCCTAAAAAAATTTTAGCCAGATTTTTAAACATAGAGGAGACCTGGATTCATCAGTTTCAACCAGAATGCAAAATTCAATAAAAAACAATGGAAGCATCCAGACTCGCAAGTCCCCAATCAAGCCAGGTCAGTTCTTTCGACTGGACAGGTGATGGGTTCACTCGTTTATGATTCCTAAACTATTCTGCTGATTGACTACCTTAAAAACAGCCAGACTATCAATAGAAGTATTATAAAGGTGTTCTATTCAAACAATACTTCTGTTCATAAATGGGTGATATCATTTTCCCTCTATGATTACGTCATGTCAGCTGTGATCAATTTTTTAAGGGTAACTGAAGATAATTTCTTCCTGGCAGACATCAAGGCCATGCAACATCATTAACTAAAGAGTGAGAGTGTACACTTCAAAAGTGACTACATAGAAAAATAAATGGAAACAATGGACTTTATACAATTCTATACAGTTCTTTCACAGATGGGTTTAGAATTTTTCAGCCAGCTCTCAATAGTTATTGAAATTGAATTATTTGTTTTGGTTTGATACATGATA
The DNA here is from genome assembly GCF_932274485.2 of Patella vulgata. Lineage (NCBI taxonomy): Eukaryota > Metazoa > Mollusca > Gastropoda > Patellidae > Patella > Patella vulgata. Next base: position 35,666,647 of record NC_065882.2, read on the forward strand.
TTATAATTATTCTTACATTGTTTGTATTCTATTTTAATAATGAACATTAAAACATGCTAATATTTGTTCATCCTTGCTGTATTGGGTTGGATGGCCGAATGGTTAGTGTGTGCATGCTGTATCATACGGCCTGCCATTAAGTCAACTGGCGTGGTCTCGAATCCCTGGTTGTACGTGGCAAGGAGTAGGGTCACCTGTCCATACTCCTGATTTTCTCCGGGTACTCTGGTTTCCCCCCACTGCTAAAGACCCCTACGCGCAAGCAAATTATTGAAATAAAATTAAACCATATGTTAGTCCCGAAATGACCTTGTTTGTGTTGAGTGGACGTTAAACCCATTTCTCTCTAATTATGTTTTGCATACAATGTATAAATACAAATGTAAAGGATGTAACTTTAAAATAGAAGAAAATCAAATATTTTTAATATTAAACAATTGCTTTGTTCTTATACTTCTACAATCATTCTCATGTTGTTCATTTTGCCATATTTTTGTTTATTCATTCATATGTCTTCTATATAATGATGCATAGTATAGTACACTATGTTAAAAAAATACTAGAAATGTATGTTTCTTTATCACCAAATGATTTATGTAAGTTGTGAAGTAAAACAGTTGAACATTAAATCCCATTTCAATTTATTTGCATGAGGTGAAGAGAAATAATGGTATTGAACAATTGACTATTCATGAAAGATACTAAAGAGAACTTTATTAATTTATACATACTTTTGCTAATTTTATTGTTATATCTTGGTAGTAACATACCAATATAAATAGTAATATTGTTTCTAGATGAAGACTATTATAATTGAAATGAAATGGGATTTCACATCATAATGCTATGCACGGACTGGGCTAATAATGACAAAAAACTACAATGAATACAATAGTATAAAATGTTGCTATGAAATTAAATAAATGTTGTATACAATAATTAACCGGTTTAATACTATATTATACATAAAAGTGAATGAAATTCAATGTTTACTATTTTGCTTTATACATGAATATCACAGGTCAAATTATTGAAATAAATAATGCAAATAGATTATGATTTGAAACATCTTGTATGTCATTGTTCTATTTGTTATATAAGACTACATGATATAAACTTTTTGATAAGCCTCTTATATCATATTTTGAACCAATGGAATAAAGAGCAAAGACCTAGAATATATTGTAAATATAATCAAGTTTTTGATCAACTGATCAAAGGAAAATATTGCGAATAAATTTGTTGTACTGCTATTGTAAAGAAATCATCATTGTTTTATTTGATATTTAGAATACACATAATCGTGTATATATTTGAAGTTAAGAGCAATTATGATTAGTGATATCTGTATGACCAACTCTCAAAAGATAATCTCATTAAACCAAGTACTTTTTTTCATTTGTATTAGTTGATTTATACTGTATGACCAACTCTCAAAAGATAATCTCATTAAACCAAGTACTTTTTTTCATTTGTATTAGTTGATTTATACTGAATAAAGATAACACAAACAAACAAAAATGAGTTGGCTGTGTGAACACCTCAATGACAAGTGGTATCAGATGCCTCAGAGAGAATATTCAAATGCTCCTTGTGATACGTTTGTAACACAATTATAACCTAATGTATTACACGGGAGTGGAGTGGGTGGGTCGGGGGGCTTTTCGATTGGCAGGGGACAATTAAAATGGGTAAGCAGAGATAAGCAATTTGATGAAACTTTGTGTATAGTTTCATTACATTAGTACCTTGACCATATTACCTTGACCAAGTTCGACAATGAGCATTCTCTTAGTCAGGATAAGCAAAGCAACTTGATTGGCCGGGACTTTGAATTGGTTGATGCTTTGGGGTATGATAACTTTGGTTATAATGAAGTACTGGAACATAACAACCCAGCTTTTAATTGAGCTAGAATGTAGATGTTCATCAGGTCTTGACTGAACATTTTGAGCTACAGCTTGGCAATTTCATTGGTCGATGCTTTGGGACAAGATAACCTTGATTTCTATCTGACAGAGAGTGATGAAATTTACAGTATAGTTTGATTGCTCGATACTTTTGAAAAAAATATGAAAGTGCGATTAATTAATGTGTCATCTTTTACTTTGGGGTTTTGGCGGGAGACATCATCCATACTGTTTGCTTGTTTAATATCCCCTATACAATATACGCTCGACCTCATTACCCGAACTGGGGTAGAAAAGTGGGATCTTTGACAATGAGGCAATGAACTTGTACATTCTTTTGCAGCTGCACAAGAGGGAACATCAACGCCGGATTAACCATGGTGGTGGGGAGGGGGGCTGATACCGACCGTGAAGCCCCGCAAGGGGGTCGGGTCAGGGGGTTCTCCCGCTAAGAAATTTTAATTGGAGGCCGAAAACGTGATTTCATGGCATTTCAGGCACTTGTGTCGGAGCCATTTAGAAGTACCTCCCCCAGAAAAATAAAATTCTGCCACAAAATTAGCCACAATCCATGCGGGTGCTAAATGAGCAGAGCTACATCAAACCTAATTTTGAGTCCCTCAGTGATAAATAACTTGATTCAAAATCGTATTATAGCCCCAACGACGATTTGAGGAATGGAGACCGTAACGTTACGACAAAGTCTAACACTGTAAGTACCAAATAGTCATACGAGATATGTGCATCTCATCAAATTCAGCTTATACCATACCCACAATAATGTTACGGAGTCAGTGAGTTCAAGTTAGACAATACGCTGACCTTCCACTGACCATGCTTATAATATAAAATCTGTCAATGACAGCTGATTCATTGTTTAGTTTTTTATATGATATATTTAATATCAATAATATATGTATATGCATGCTTTATTTTACTTTACACGACCTCTAAAAATGCCCCAAATCGTAAAAATACGACTTTTTGGATTTCGATCTCCTTTTTTCGGCTACCCCGGACATTTTCAAAAAATGATACAATGATTTCACACAACAGGCCAGCTATTAGCCTCTCGATTGACAAGAGTTTAATCGCCCTCCATTCATTATAACCAATGTCATCGTGCCCTAAAGAATCAACAAATCAGCTTGCTTATCTCTGCTTACCCTAGGCAAAAAATGCTCCTCTTTGAACTCAATCATGACATTGACCTAGTGAACGCCTACACCAAGTTTGAACATTCTAGCTTAATTAGAAGGAGAGTTCTTGTGTTCCAAAGTCCCGGCCCTTCAAATTGCTTCTATTTTTCATTTTCAATTCAATATGGTGACCATCACGTGACCGAAATCAAAATTCTGATCCGATAGATTTTTAGTCATTCCTTCCAGGATTCCGAAAATATGACGCCCGAGTCTGTAAGTAAAATAGCAAAAAAGCCTTTTTGATTTTTCACGTTTAAAGATGGTGGCACTTCCGGTTCGATCGACAAACTCCATATTTTGTGTACGAATCAATAATTACTTGTCTAGTATCGAATTTTTTTTTTAGGTCATTCTGACCTATATTTCGACGATTTTTTTGAAAACTTTGATCCTTAATTTCACCAAGGGGAGATAATTTAGAAAATTTCCAAGGACATCATTGAAGTCGCATTGGCAAGATCTACTAACATTCTAAATTTCACGAAAATCGCACAACTATTAAAGAAGTTGTCAAATTGGTAATAACTTCCGGTTCGAAATGACAGCGACGAATTTTCGAAATGCCAAAATCCGAAATTGCAGATTTGAAGTAAATGTTTCAAGATACTCAAAGAAAAAAGAATTAGTAAAATAGGTCAAATAGTCACAAAGTTACAGCATTGTAGGTCAAATGCATTCCTTCGTAAAATTCGGTGATTTCGGATTCGTAAAACGTTTTGAAAATATATTTAATCAACAGCCACCACCCATTTTTGGGGGGATAGGTAAAAGTTTCAGAACGATCCTATGGTTAGATTCTGAGAAATCCGATTTGTGGACAAAACACAAAAAAAAAAATAACAATAATAATCTTAACAGAAACAATAAGCTTTCATATGTAATATGAAAGCTTAACTAGATCTGCATAGCAGATATCAAAGCTTTCATATAAACTTCAAAAGGGGTTATTAGAATCTATGAATCATCAACCACTCTGACGGATGTAGAAAGGAATATATTGTTACTAAATCTGTTGTACTGTTTCTTGTTATGGTAAAGAAAACATGAATACAACTATGAGATTTGTATAGAATTGGCATTAATCAATATATTTATTGTTTAATACTACATGTATATTATAGATACAAAGTGAATTAAATGAACCCAATTACATGTACTTTATATAAGCAATGTTTTTTTATTCATCGTTACTTTGAAATCACATTATTTTCATTGATGATAAAAAGGTTGTATTTGTACCGAATCCAAAAAGTATGTTGTATGACATTGCATTATCTGTACCAATTATTTATTTACAAACCAATATACAATGTTTATTTCTACTCCAATATATTTGTTTCAACCCATGATAGTTTATTCACTCTTCTCACTTAAATACAAGAATAACACACGATTAAATTACTGAAACAAGTAATGCTGGTAGATTATAATTTGATATTGTATACCATTTACTCTCTGTTAGATAAGGCGACGTGGTAATCTGTTAGATAAACATACATGGAAGTATATGTTAGATAACTACAATTTATGATATATTTTAAACCAAGGAAGTGGCCTTTCTAAAAATAAAAAAAAATAAAGGAAAATATATTTCATACAATTGTTATACTGTTACTGTTATCGTGAAGAAACATGATTGTTTATTTAATGTTGTTTATGACAAACATGTAATCATGTACATTTTTTAAATAAGAACAATTATGCTACATGTATGAATAACTCTCAAAAATTATGTTTTCATCAATCCAAGTATTTTTTTTTTTGTATTACTTGATTTATACTGAATAAAGATTACACAAACATACAAAATGGTGTTGGCTGTGTGACTGAATTCCTCGTTGAGAAGTGGTATCGGGTGTCCCATAGAGAAGAAGCAAACCCTCCTTGTGATACACTTGTGAACATTTTAAAAGACCCATTTCGCTGTGTTCCAGAAAAATCCCATTATAGCTAGTGCATTACATGGTTGTTGTTGGGGGAAAGGTGGGTCTTTTCTATTGGCAATGATTTACTTTTTATAGGCCCACATTGAAATGTGGTCGTATATTGTCGTCGCCCCCCTTTTGCTGTTAATATCCGATTGACTTTAAATTTATACGCAGTGTTTAAGGTCATAAGACGAAGAAGCCTTTGATTTGCTCTGCCCAGGCAACGTTCCTGTGCTCCGATTGCCTTCAAATATGCACAGAATGTACCTTGGGATTCTAGCTATCACATATTAAAAATAGAAGAGTGTTGGATTCCGAGAACGTTCAAAATAAATTCAAAACCCGCCCCCAACAATCAAAGGTTTTTTGCTTAAAAAATTGCCGTATTTTATCGAATTTTTATTGTTCTTGATATCTGAGGATTTTTCTCAATTTAGTATGTGATAAATATCATCGCGGCGCAGCCAACCGCTAGAAATTCCAGAGATTTGGACCACCGGAATGATGCCTCAGCAGTCAAAAAAGGTCAAAATAGGCGATTTCGGTTTCTAGTGTCGATACATCGTTACGGTCATTTTAAAAAATTGTCTTTTAAGGATAATGTGTATAGTACCAGTACCTATCACATACGGAAGAGGCGATAAAATCTCTTTGCATTTGCAATTTCAAAATTAATTAAAACCAATATTAAATTCCGAAAATCGTTTTTTTGCTAAAACTTTTTTTTTTTTAATCGGATCAAAATGGGAGTAAGGCACAGAGTCCGGGGTGGTAATGGGCGTATTGTGTCCAAATTTCATGGTTTTCGGACAATCGGTGCCGGTGTCACGGCGAAATTCCACTTTTTTCCCCTCATGGAAGCCGTAAATTGACTTGAAGCCAGGGTCCTTGAAGTTGTACAGCTGCACCCGGTGACCGATATTTATTTAACGGGGAATAAGTGATAATTCATATTATAGCAGTAAATAATTAAAATATTTCATAGAGATTATAATAATATCTATATCTTGTCTGGGTACAGGGTTAAAACCAATATTAAATTCCGAAAATCGTTTTTTTGCTAAAACTCTTTTTTTTTAATGGGATCAAAATGGGGGTAAGGCACAGAGTCCGGGGTGGTAATGGACGTATTGTGTCCAAATTTAATGGTTTTCGGACAATCGGTGCCGGTGTCACGGCGAAATTCCACTTTTTTCCCCTCATGGAAGCCGTAAATTGACTTAGAAAAAAAACGACGAAAGGCAGGTGACAAGAACAAACGACTTGAACGAATGCAGGTATCACCTTGAAATTTTCAGGGTACCTAGGTACCAACGTGAAAAGTTGCTCGCCGGAATTTAGTACTCATGGTACCTTTGGTTCCAGCGTAGCGCATGCACGAAGTCAAATCCAGCTAAACTCGAAAACAACCTTGTCGGCACGGAAAACATCAAAGGAGAAATTCGAATAAAAAATGATACAATGATTTCACACAACAGGCCAGCTATTAGCCTCTCGATTGACAAGAGTTTCATCGCCCTCCATTCATTATAACCAATGTCATCGTGCCCTAAAGAATCAACAAATCAGCTTGCTTATCTCTGCTTACCCTAGGCAAAAAATGCTCATCTTTGAATTCAATCATGACATTGACCTAGTGAACGCCTACACCAAGTTTGAACATTCTAGCTTAATTAGAAGGAGAGTTCTTGTGTTCCAAAGTCCCGGCCCTTCAAATTGCTTCTATTTTTCATTTTCAATTCAATATGGTGACCATCACGTGACCGAAATCAAAATTCTGATCCGATAGATTTTTAGGTATTCCTTCCAGGATTCCGAAAATATGACGCCCGAGTCTGTAAGTAAAATAGCAAAAAAGCCTTTTTGATTTTTCACGTTTAAAGATGGTGGCACTTCCGGTTCGATCGACAAACTCCATATTTTGTGTACGAATCAGTAATTACTTGTCTAGTATCGAATTTTTTTTTTAGGTCATTCTGACCTATATTTCGACGATTTTTTTGAAAACTTTGATCCTTAATTTCACCAAGGGGAGATAATTTAGAAAATTTCCAAGGACATCATTGAAGTCGCATTGGCAAGATCTACTAACATTCTAAATTTCACGAAAATCGCACAACTATTAAAGAAGTTGTCAAATTGGTAATAACTTCCGGTTCGAAATGACAGCGACGAATTTTCGAAATTCCAAAATTCGAAATTGCAGATTTGAAGTAAATGTTTCAAGATACTCAAAGAAAAAAGAATTAGTAAAATAGGTCAAATAGTCACAAAGTTACAGCATTGTAGGTCAAATGCATTCCTTCGTAAAATTCGGTGATTTCGGATTCGTAAAACGTTTTGAAAATATATTTAATCAACAGCCACCACCCATTTTTGGGGGGATAGGTAAAAGTTTCAGAACGATCCTATGGTTAGATTCTGAGAAATCCGATTTGTGGACAAAACACAAAAAAAAAATAACAATAATAATCTTAACAGAAACAATAAGCTTTCATATGTAATATGAAAGCTTAATAATAATCTTAACAGAAACAATAAGCTTTCATATGTAATATGAAAGCTTAATAATCTTAACAGAAACAATAAGCTTTCATATGTAATATGAAAGCTTAAATAGATCTGCATAGCAGATATCAAAGCTTTCATATAAACTTCAAAAGGGGTTATTAGAATCTATGAATCAACAACCACTCTGACGGAAGATATTCTCTGGGCTAAAAAATCTTTTTTCTCTCAGCTACGAGAGATACGTAGAATTAAACCGGCCCAGAGCCGACCGTGTTGATACGAAGCCGCTTATTTGACATTGACACATAACTGAAGGTGAATAGGCCTACCCGTCCAGTTAATACAATGGGCAATGTCACATCGGTCCACTAAAGAGAGGCACATGCTAGTCGCCCCCTACTTCCCCAAGACATTTAGTCCAAACCTTGACTCTCATACATATAAACCATTTGGTACTACATGTACATGTATTTCGTACTTATATCATATTAAACCCCTCGGCCGCCATGTTGAATCACACAGTATTTAACGTTCTATATCCTAACATCTTTATGAAATCAACGACAAATCTAAACTTGGGCACTCCAACCATTTTTATTTTTACATCATTCAGTTTTTTTTAAATAAGTAATTCTATCACAAATTATAGTGAAGACTGGACCACTAAACTAGTTACCCATCAGTTTTTCTTTGTGTTAATGCGTTCTACATTTTCAAAGCAATGATTCTTATAATGTGCGAGCCGCCATGACACCGGCGGATATTATAACTTCGATAGGCGAGAAACTTCAGGTAGCAGTTGGGTTTCATCAAATCATATAATTATGCGGTACGGCTTCACCTTTATTTCAATGGGAATTGGTTTATTATATGTGCAGTGCAGTTTTAGGTCAGTTTATGTGTAAATTAAGGGAGCTAAACATAGGCCAGTAACCTTTTTGTAGTCATTTGACTAAAAAAAACTTGCGGAAAGGAACTCCGTAGGACAAGCCACTACTGTGGCAGGAGTAAGGCGGAAGACATCAGTAGTGGAACCATTTCTAAGTTAATCCCGAAGTGCGTTGCTATTGTAAGAATATATAAAATCGGGTTTCCGTTCCGCTTTTTTTTTGCTGTAGTTTGAGTAATGAGTTAGAGCGTATATTTTGTAGTCAAAAAATCATTGCAAATAGAAGACCTCATCCACACCACTACCAACCTGTAATACACTAGCTAGCTTGTGTATTTCCATATTCCATTTCCGAGAGATAGATAGAGAACACGCGAAATATAAAGTGATTTTTCTTACAATCAGGGACCATAATTCATGAAGTTACGATTCGATATGCGCAAATATCGAAAGGAACCATATCTTTGGGTTATAAACATGCATGTCAAGTTTCATCAAAATCTTTCACTGTGAAAAACCGGGGCTAAGTCATCTGAAATCAAACAAATTTTACAATGTAGGTAGTGAAAACAAAATGTTATGTTAAGCGTTGTTCGAGGGTGGGGTGGGTGCATAAAATTCCAAATGCAAAGGGTTATTTTTCGTGCACGCCAATATGCACACAGGATTTCGATTTTTCGTGCTACCTAAAAAAACTGCACGCAAAGTTAGTTGTCGGGCCTTCGGTCAAGAACCACAGACAAAGGGAGAGAACGGGGACCTCTGTTTTGCATACCATCCAAGCGACTAGGCACTAATCCTTGTACCATGGACGAGGGGACGGGCGTTTTTCTTCCCATCGAAACGACTAGACACAGATCCTTGCTAGGCCTTCCATACTTCACCACTGCCAACGGGGAACCACTTTGACCTCGGGTTTTCGTACCATCCAAACGACTAGACACTAATCCTTGCAAGGCCTTCCGTTCTGCAGCAAATGAGCCACGCTGGCCTCGTTTTGTCGTAACATACAAACGACTAGACAATGTTTCATAATTTAGTCATGTTCGCGTGGGTGGGTTGGCAGCAGAATTGATATGTACATGATAGTGACACGAGGAGGGGGGGGGGGAGCGGGGTGTACACAAATCACACAAATCAGAGCTTTGTAATACACGCATATACTTGATATACTAAATACACAAATGGCTGAATTTCGAGACATTTCTGGCACTCTTTTATCACATAATGAGAACACTGCATTAATTTCTATATATCAATAAAATATGCCTCAGACCCATTGTTTATTTTTAAATTTGAATTAGACTAGTAACAAAATATATTTTCTGGCAACAAATAGCATATAAATAAAAATAGATTTACTTTCTGATTATTATTTTTAAATGAAATCATTCCAGGGCTTTTATTGACATTTCAGAAAATGTAGAGTTGGTCCCATGCACTTGAGGCCAAGGTCCTTGAAGTTGTACAGCTGCACCCGGTGACCGATATTTATTTAACGGGGAATAAGTGATAATTCATATTATAACAGTAAATAATTAAAATATCCCATAGGGATTATAATAATATGTATATCATGTAGGTGTGCATGTAGGTTAAAATTGTGACCTCTGTAAATAGGCCCGTTCCTTGCATTTAGTTTTAGAGTTAGGAGTGCTAAAATTGAGAGAGCGAAATGGGGTTGATCGACCACTCGACACAAACTAGGTCATTTCGGGACTAACGTATGGTTCAATTTTATTTCAATAATTCGCTTGCGCGTAGGGGTCTAGCAGTGGGGGGGAAACCGGGTGATCCTGAAAAAATACACAGGTTGGACGGGCGACCTACTCCTTGTCACGTACGGAAAGATACCCCAGCAGTCAAAATAGGTCAAAATAGGCGATTTCGGTTTCTAGTGTCGATGCATCGTTACGGTCAGTTTAAAAAATTGTCTTTTAAGGATAATGTGTATAGTACCAATACCTATCACATACGGAAGAGGCGATAAAATCTCTTTGCATTTCCAATTTCAAAATTAATTAAAACCAATATTAAATTCCGAAAATCGTTTTTTTGCTAAAACTCTTTTCTTTTTAATGTGATCAAAATGGGGGTAAAGCACAGAGTCAGGGGTGGTAATGGGCGTATTGTGTCCTAATTTCATGGTTTTCGGACAATCGGTGCCGGTGTCACGGCGAAATTCCACTTTTTTCCCCTCATGGAAGCCGTAAATTGACTCAAGGAGTAGGGTCGCCTGTCCAACCTTGTGGGTTTTCTCCGGGTCCTCCCACTGCTAAAGACCCCTACGCGCAAGCGAATTATTGAAATAAAATTAAACCATATGTTGGTCCCGAAATGACCTAGTTTGTGTCGAGTGGACGTTAAACCCCATTTCTCTCTCTCTCTCTCTCTCTCTCTCTCTCTCCGTAAATTGACTTGAGGCCAGTGTCCTTTCAGTTGTACAGCGGCACCAGGTGACCGATATTTATTTAACGGGGAATAAGTGATAATTCATATTATAGCAGTAAATAATTAAAATATTTCATAGGGATTATAATAATATATCATGTCTGGGTATTACAGGGTTAAAACCAATATTAAATTCCGAAAATCGTTTTTTTGCTAAAACTCTTTTTTTTTAATGGGATCAAAATGGGGGTAAAGCACAGAGTCCGGGGTGGTAATGGGCGTATTGTGTCCAAATTTCATGGTTTTCGGACAATCGGTGCCGGTGTCACGGCGAAATTCCACTTTTTTTCCCTCATGGAAGCCGTAAATTGACTTAGAAAAAAAAAACGACGAAAGGCAGGTGACAAGAACAAACGACTTGAACGAATGCAGGTATCACCTTGAAATTTTCAGGGTGCCTAGGTACCAACGTGAAAAGTTGCTCGCCGGAATTTAGTACTCATGGTACCGTTGGTTCATGTGTAGCGCATGCGCGAAATCAAAACCAGCTAAACTCGAAAACAACCTTGTCGGCACGGAAAACATCAAAGGAGAAATTCGAATTTTTGAAATATTCAAATACCAAACATTCGACCATGATCCAGGCTATCCTCAAATGTATTAATTTCGGTAATAGGAGACAGATTCTCTAAGCCACGACCAATTGTGTATGTTTTCAAGCCCATAAATGTGGATTTTTCACTAATTTTCATTTTCATTTCAAAATGGCGTCCATCAGTTGACCTAAATCAAAATTCTAAACCGATAGATTTTTAGGCTTTCCTTCAAGCATTCAGAAAATGTAACTCTTATGTCTTTAAGTAAAATATTGCAAAAGCCGTATGGACTTTTCACATTTTGAGATGGTGGCACTTCCGGTTTGCTCGACAAACTCCATATTTTGTGTACTCATCAGTACTGTCTTAGCTAGTACAGAAAAAAATTTTCAAGGCAATTTGACCTATATTTCGTCGATTTTTTTGAAAAATTTGATCCTTAATTTCACCAAGGGGAGATAATTTAGAAAATTTCCGAGGACATCATTGAAGTCGCATTGGCAAGATCTACTAACATTCTAAATTTCACGAAAATCGCACAACTATTAAAGAAGTTGTCAAATTGATAATAACTTCCGGTTCGAAATGACAGCGACGAATTTTCGAAATGCCCAAATCCGAAATTGCAGATTTGAAGTAAATGTTTCAAGATACTCAAAGAAAAAAGAATTAGTAAAATAGGTCAAATAGTCACAGAGTTACAGCATTGTAGGTCAAATGCATTCCTTCGTAAAATTCGGTGATTTCGGATTCGTAAAACGTTTTGAAAATATATTTAATCAACAGCCACCACCCATTTTTGGGGGGATAGGTAAAAGTTTCAGAACGATCCTATGGTTAGATTCTGAGAAATCCGATTTGTGGACAAAACACACAAAAAAAATAACAATAACTAGATCTGCTAAGCAGATATTAAAGCTTTCATATTCACAGTCACTGTCACATGTCATAGAAATAATATGAACAGAAAAAAAAAAATCATTATAATGAGTAAAAATTTGGTGAAGTTAATTCGATTTTTCACTGGTAAATAATTAAATAGACAAGTGGCATAACTTGACCCGCATCCCATCAGCTATCCTGAAAAATGCTGGAAAAATTAAACAAGTAAATTGTGTTTAGTACTGGGTTAATTAAGACAGGCATATGCCTTTGCTATACAGGATGACATGAGGGAAATTTAGCTTGGGAGGTGTAGGCCTGCAGCCAAAATTTCTAGCTAGCTTAGAAACACAACTCCGCTACACGGTCTTCCATAAAAGAAAAACTATACATTTTTGGAAAGCTTATGATGCCAGGAAGACAAAATCTGGGAGTTCCAAGCAAAATGTTTGCAATTTATTGATTTAGGGCCAGATGAAATTCGTCAAAATTGTCAAATAAATGCTATTTGTGTACTAACAATTCTGAAGTTGACATAAAATTAAATAGCTGGTAAAACACCTCATGCCTTCATCCTTGGCAATGAACAGTTTATTGGACAGATTTTGATGTAAATAAAAATGCTCAAAACACAAATGTCATGGGTGAATAAAGAATTGTGGAAATCCATTAACGGTAAAAAAGAATTATCTCCCTTTCTGTCAAATGCCTGTAATTAATAGACTATCAGGTCTTGTATGAATCATAAGACCAGGTGTGGGCAAACAAGCCCAATAATTATTTTGTTTGTTGGATCTCAAGGGCCTGTTAGGGTTGGTTGTTGGATGTTTGCTCAGAAATTATCGCTTGTATGGAACATGCTAGAGTCGATTTGTAGCATATTCTAGCCAGGGGATATGTTTGACAGTAGTTGAGTGATATGCTTTTGAAATAATGGAGATCAGTAGCACTTTATAAGCATTGAACCACATGATTTTTTTCCACTAAGATAAACATTCTAAACCCACATACATGTTCCCTTTCAATTAGCCACTACAGTATTTTTACAACTGTACATGTAGCTGTGAACTACTATTTCGGATATGATTAATGGTCAAATTACAAACATACATGTAGATATAAGTTAAAAAAAATAATTGTGTATCTGGGCTGGAATGAAGGGAAAGGTTAGAAAACAGGATGAACAGTTGTGAAATTATTTATTAAAGTGAAACAATCATTGAAAATCAAAATTAAACAGTTACTCTGCACATCAAATGTCATCAAAGTTAATCTTCATTATCATCATCACTGTCACTAAATGTATTAACATCAAATTCGGTCTCTTTAACAGTTTTTTTTTCATTTTCACATTGACTACACATGCACAGGTCTGTACAAGAAAGGGGGGTTGGGATGGCCTAGAGTGCCGCGCTTCGACCTCTAGCTGGTCGGTCACCTCTGGCTTGTGGCTGTGGCTTTGATCCCAGGTGTGAGCGTATGTGGCATGGAGATAGAGGCGTCTTCTCAACCTCGTGGGTTTCCTCCGGGCACTCCGGTTTCCTCTCACTGCTAAAGACACATACGCGCAAGCGAATTATTGAAATAAAATTGAAACCGTATGTTAGTCCCAAAATGACCTAGTTTGTGTTGAGTGGACGTTAAACCCCATTTCTCTCTCTCTCTCTCTGTACAAGACAACTTTGCTGGCCATTTATGATTCTTTCTCTTATGACATCTTCACAGAATATATTGTATGTGGTTTAATATTCGACGGAGGGCTAGTCATCTTTGCTGAAAAATATAAATAAACATATACATGTACACAATAAAACAAAATTCTGGAGCTTAGTTTACTCTCATTAATTTCGTACAACAGAGGAAAAAGACACTTACACAGGGGTTAACATCTTATTTTCATGCAGAAACCAGCTAATGAAGACAGGAAGGCATTAGCAGTACAAGGAGAGATAGAGAGGAGAATTGCGGTTTAACGTCCACTGGACAAAAACATAGTAATTTCAGGACTCACCCATGGTTCAGTTTTATTTGAATAATACCAGTGGCAAGAAGGCGGAGAATACAAATAAAAAAAACATCACAAATATTTACCTTTCTGATAACTGTCTAAGAAATTCAGTACATGTATATTGCCTATAACATTTTTGGTGATATCTGACCTCAATGGCCACACAATCTTGCCCTCTGATATGCCTTAAAATATCTTCATCCTCTTTCAATTCAGCAGCTTTCAACAGTTGGCCTACAAACAAATTTGCAAACAAATTATACACCATATAGCGTTGAATGTTGTTTGTGCTCAAGGGTGGGGGAGGGAATGTCACTTTGAGGCCTACATGTACATGTACCTGGCTGGTCAACTCTGGCATGCGGTTTAGTTCAGATCCTTTGTGTGAGCGGAAATGGTCTAGAGACAGATCGTCTTAGCAAGGCACCTACAAGTGGGCCAAGAAAATAAAAAACAAGTTAACTTCTCTATGTTTCATCCCTTGTGCAAGCAAATGTGCAACACTTTAACCAATGACTGTGCCAAATCAACAAATGGGGCTTTACTGGCTAGCTTCATAACAATTTTACAGTGATTGCAGTAGCACTTCTGATTCCATTTACAACAAAAACAACAACACAATAATTAAAAACTGTAGGATGAATATATTTAATATTTATTAGTAATAATTATAAATTTAGTAAGTAACATAATATTAACATTAGGCCTACCTGAGCCTGTTTGGGTCTGAGTCTGTGTTAATACATCCTTCTTCCTATTATCTCCAACAGTGACAAATCTGTCACGTTTTTTACATATAATACACACAACAGGCAGCACCGATTTACTCTTTCTTTTTGCTTCAGGAGCGTAATTTGTTTGGAGAGCTAGGTCCCAGATCGTCTACACTCCCGCTATTCCCTGGTTGGATTGTAGCCGGGGATTTTAATTTTATTTTATCTATACGATTACGGGCAGACCCAATTCGGAATTTGTCTGTAAAAGGCCTGTAGCATGTTGGGTGAAATCCAGTATCTTTTGGCGCGTCGATAAATTCCTTGTTTGATTATATCACCCGAAGTCGCCTGTTCAACTATCCATTTCGCTCGCCCATCAAGTTTTAGCCATTCATGGGCACATTCACAGAATTTATCCCAGCGAGATTTTGTAAATAATTGTTCTCGTTCCTTTCTAAATCCTTGGTAATGAATAATACAGCGTAAATTTGATTTACGTTACGACAAAGTCTAACACTGTAAGTACCAAATAGTCATACGAGATATGTGCATCTCATCAAATTCAGCTTATACCATACCCACAATAATGTTACGGAGTCAGTGAGTTCAAGTTAGACAATACGCTGACCTTCCACTGACCATGCTTATAATATAAAATCTGTCAATGACAGCTGATTCATTGTTTAGTTTTTTATATGATATATTTAATATCAATAATATATGTATATGCATGCTTTATTTTACTTTACACGACCTCTAAAAATGCCCCAAATCGTAAAAATACGACTTTTTGGATTTCGATCTCCTTTTTTCGGCTACCCCGGACATTTTCAAAAAATGATACAATGATTTCCTCCATTCATTATAACCAATGTCATCGTGCCCTAAAGAATCAACAAATCAGCTTGCTTATCTCTGCTTACCCTAGGCAAAAAATGCTCATCTTTGAACTCAATCATGACATTGACCTAGTGAACGCCTACACCAAGTTTGCACATTCTAGCTTAATTAGAAGGAGAGTTCTTGTGTTCCAAAGTCCCGGCCCTTCAAATTGCTTCTATTTTTCATTTTCAATTCAAAATGGTGACCATCACGTGACCGAAATCAAAATTCTGATCCGATAGATTTTTAGGCATTCCTTCCAGGATTCCGAAAATATGACGCCCGAGTCTGTAAGTAAAATAGCAAAAAAGCCTTTTTGATTTTTCACGTTTAAAGATGGTGGCACTTCCGGTTCGATCGACAAACTCCATATTTTGTGTACGAATCAGTAATTACTTGTCTAGTATCAATTTTTTTTTTAGGTCATTCTGACCTATATTTCGACGATTTTTTTGAAAACTTTGATCCTTAATTTCACCAAGGGGAGATAATTTAGAAAATTTCCAAGGACATCATTCAAGTCGCATTGGCAAGATCTACTAACATTCTAAATTTCACGAAAATCGCACAACTATTAAAGAAGTTGTCAAATTGGTAATAACTTCCGGTTCGAAATGACAGCGACGAATTTTCGAAATGCCAAAATCCGAAATTGCAGATTTGAAGTAAATGTTTCAAGATACTCAAAGAAAAAAGAATTAGTAAAATAGGTCAAATAGTCACAAAGTTACAGCATTGTAGGTCAAATGCATTCCTTCGTAAAATTCGGTGATTTCGGATTCGTAAAACGTTTTGAAAATATATTTAATCAACAGCCACCACCCATTTTTGAGGGGATAGGTAAAAGTTTCAGAACGATCCTATGGTTAGATTCTGAGAAATCCGATTTGTGGACAAAACACACAAAAAAAATAACAATAACTAGATCTGCATAGCAGATATGAAAGCTTTCATATTAACTGCAAAGGGGGTTATTAGAATCTATTGAAACAATAAGTATAAATGTCATCAGGTATCTGAAAAATTACATTTACCTTATGAACAAAATGGGAAAAATACAAAACAAAAATTGTCGACTTGTGGCTACCATCCAAGGCATATTTAGAAAACCGTATATTATATTTATAGAGTACGCAGGACAGGAATTAGCTGTGCTTCAATGTAAACCGGCCCGTTTCTTGCCTTTAGTTTTAGAGTTAGGTGTGATTTTCAAAAGATTCAATCGGAAATCGCTGAAAATCAATTGGCTTCTTCATCTCATGACCTTAAACACTGTATAAATTTAAGGTCAATCGGATATTGAATTTAGCTTCTAGAGCGTCCACAAGATTTTTTAAAGTGATCAAGGGCAATAACTCTCACGGTAATTATCGGAAATGGCAGTAAATATCAGATATCGCTGAAAATCAATACTGTAGGCATCTTCGTGTCATGACCATAAATTTAGAGTCAATCGGATATTAACTTTGGCCTCTAGAGCGTCCACAAGATATTTTGAAGTGATCAGGGGCCACAACACTGCGCATAAATTTAAAGTCAATCGGATATTAACTTTGGCCTCTAGAGCGTCCACAAGATATTTTGAAGTAATCAGGGGCAACAACTCTGGCAGTAAATATCATATATCGCTGAAAATCAATCGCCTACTTCGTCTCATGACCTTAACCACTGTGTATAAATTTAAAGTCAATCGGTTGTTTATTTTTTGCTGAAACTCCTTTTTTTAATCTGATCAAAATGGGAGTAAGTCACAGAGTGGTAATTGGCATATTGTGTCCAAATTTCATGGTTTTGGGACAATCGGTGCCGGTTTCGTGGCGAAATTCCACTTTTTTCGCCCTTACAGAAGCCGTAAATGGCGGAAAAAAACGAACGGCAGGAACCGTGTCAAGAACAAACGATCTGAACGAATGCAGGTATCGCCTTGAAGTTTTCAGTGCACCTAGGTACCAACGTGAAAAGTTCCTCGCCGGAATTTGGTAGTCAACGTACCTTTGGTTCCAGCGTGGCACATGCGCGAAGCAAAAAGAAATTACGGTCGATTTTGGGATTTTGGCTATATTTCGGAGTGGTTTGGTAGATGACGGTGGATCAGGGACTCCGATTGATCTAAAATGGCGATCATAACACAACATGATAATCACTTTGAAAGTATAGGTAAATTTTCGCGACCGGGTTGTTTTGCTCTACCCAGGCAACGTTCCTGTGCTCCGATTGCCTTCAAATTTGCACAGAATGTACCTTGGGATTCTAGCTATCACATATTAAAAATAGAAGAGTGTTGGATTCCGATGGGATTCTAGCTATCACATATTAAAAATAGAAGAGTGTTGGATTCCGAGAACGTTCAAAATAAATTCAAAACCCACCCCCAACAATCAAAGGTTTTTTGCTTAAAAAATTGCCGTATTTTATCGAATTTTTATTGTTCTTGATATCTGAGGATTTTCTCAATTTAATATGTGATAAATATCATCGCGGCGCAGCCAACCGCTAGAAATTCCAGAGATTTGTACCACCGGAAGGATGCCTCAGCAGTCAAAAAAGGTCAAAATAGGCGATTTCGGTTTCTAGTGTTGATACATCGTTACGGTCTTTTTAAAAAATTGTCTTTTAAGGATAATGTGTATAGTACCAATACCTATCACATAAGGAAGAGGCGATAAAATCTCTTTGCATTTGCAATTTCAAAATTAATTAAAACCAATATTAAATTCCGAAAATCGGTTTTTTGCTAAAACTCTTTTTTTTTAATCGGATCAA
Organism: Patella vulgata; assembly: GCF_932274485.2. Lineage (NCBI taxonomy): Eukaryota > Metazoa > Mollusca > Gastropoda > Patellidae > Patella > Patella vulgata. The sequence goes on from NC_065882.2 coordinate 35,685,325, forward strand.
AATGGGAGTAAGGCACAGAGTCCGGTGTGGTAATGGGCGTATTGTGTCCAAATTTCATGGTTTTCGGACAATCGGTGCCGGTGTCACCGCGAAATTCCACTTTTTTCCCCTCATGGAAGCCGTAAATTGACAGAAAAAAAACGACGAAAGGCAGGTGACAAGAACAAACGACTTTTTTCCCCTCATGGAAGCCGTAAATTGACTTGAAGCCAGGGTCCTTGAAGTTGTACAGCTGCACCCGGTGACCGATATTTATTTAACGGGGAATAAGTGATAATTCATATTATAGCAGTAAATAATTAAAATATTTCATAGGGATTATAATAATATGTATATCTTGTCTGGGTACAGGGTTAAAACCAATATTAAATTCCGAAAATCGTTTTTTTGCTAAAACTCTTTTTTTTTTAATGGGATCGAAATGGGGGTAAGGCACAGAGTCCGGGGTGGTAATGGGCGTATTGTGTCCAAATTTCATGGTTTTCGGACAATCGGTGCCGGTGTCACGACGAAAGGCAGGTGACAAGAACAAACGACTTGAACGAATGCAGGTATCACCTTGAAATTTTCAGGGTACCTAGGTACCAACGTGAAAAGTTGCTCGCCGGAATTTAGTACTCATGGTACCTTTGGTTCTAGCGTAGCGCATGCGCGAAGTCAAATCCAGCTAAACTCGAAAACAACCTTGTCGGCACGGAAAACATCAAAGGAGAAATTCGAATTTTTGAAATATTCAAATACCAAACGTTCGACCATGATCCAGGCTATCCTGGAGACATATTCTCTAGGTCACGACCAATTGTATATGTTTTCAAGCCCATAAATGTGGATTTTTCACTAATTGTCATTTTCAATTCAAAATGGCGTCCATCATTTGCCGGAAATCAAAATTGTGTTATCTACCGTTTTTCGGCTTTCCTTCAAGAATTCGGAAAATATAATTGCCTTGTCTGTAAGTAAAATATCAAAAAAGTCTTATGTAATTTTCACATTTCAAGATGGTGGCATTTCCGGTTTGAGCTACAAACTCAATTTTTTGTGTACGAATCAGTAGTGTCGTAGCTAGTAAAGAAAAAAAAATCAAGGCAATCTGACCTATATTTCGTCGATTTTTTTGAAAACTTTGATCCTTAATTTCATCAAGGGGAGATAATTTAGAAAATTTCTAATGATATTTTTGAAGTCGCATTGATAAGATCTACTTATATTCTAAATTTCATGAAAATCGTGCAACTATTAAAAAAGTTTTCAAATTGATCTCAACTTCCGGTTCAAAATCACAGCGACGAATTTTCGAAATTCGAAATTTCGAAATTGCAGATTTTAAGTAAATGTTTCAAGGCACCCCTCAAAAAAAGAATTAGTAAAATAGGTCAAATAGTTACAAAGTTACAGTAATGTAGGTCAAATGAATTTGTTCGTAAAATTCGGTGATTTCGGATTCGAAAAACGATTTGAAAATATATTTAATCAACATTCGCACCCCATTTTTGGGGGGGTAGGTCAAAGTTTCAGATTGATCCTATGGTTAGATTCTGAGAAATCCGATTTGTAGAAATGACACAAAAACAAAAAAATAATAATAGGAACAAGTGGTATCAGATGCCTCAGAGAGAATATTCAAATGCTCCTTGTGATACGTTTGTAACACAATTATAACCTAATGTATTACACGGGAGTGGAGTGGTGGGTCGGGGGGCTTTTCGATTGGCAGGGGACTATTAAAATGGGTAAGCAGAGATAAGCAATTTGATGAAACTTTGTGTATAGTTTCATTACATTAGTACCTTGACCATATTACCTTGACCAAGTTCGACAATGAGCATTCTCTTAGTCAGGATAAGCAAAGCAACTTGATTGGCCGGGACTTTGAATTGGTTGATCCTTTGGGGTATGATAACTTTGGTTATAATGAAGTACTGGAACATAACAACCCAGCTTTTAATTGAGCTAGAATGTTTAAACTTGGTGTAGATGTTCATCAGGTCTTGACTGAACATTTTGAGCTACAGCTTGGCAATTTCATTGGTCGATGCTTTGGGACAAGATAACCTTGATTTCTATCTGACAGAGAGTGATGAAATTTACAGTATAGTTTGATTGCTCGATACTTTTGAAAAAAATATGAAAGTGCGATTAATTAATGTGTCATCTTTTACTTTGGGGTTTTGGCGGGAGACATCAGCCATACTGTTTGCTTGTTTAATATCCCCTATACAATATACGCTCGACCTCATTACCCGAACTGGGGTAGAAAAGTGGGATCTTTGACAATGAGGCAATGAACTTGTACATTCTTTTGCAGCTGCACAAGAGGGAACATCAACGCCGGATTAACCATGGTGGTGGAGAGGGGGGCTGATACCGACCGTGAAGCCCCGCAAGGGGGTCGGGTCAGGGGGTTCTCCCGCTAAGAAATTTTAATTGGAGGCCGAAAACGTGATTTCATGGCATTTCAGGCACTTGTGTCGGAGCCATTTAGAAATACCTCCCCCAGAAAAATAAAATTCTGCCACAAAATTAGCCACAATCCATGCGGGTGCTGTGAAATTTCTAGAGGAGGGAGCTGGAACCCATGAGCCCGTTAAATTCGCCACTGTAAATGAGCAGAGCTACATCAAACCTAATTTTGAGTCCCTCAGTGATAAATAACTTGATTCAAAATCGTATTATAGCCCCAACGACGATTTGATGAATGGAGACCGTAACGTTACGACAAAGTCTAACACTGTAAGTACCAAATAGTCATACGAGATATGTGCATCTCATCAAATTCAGCTTATACCATACCCACAATAATGTTACGGAGTCAGTGAGTTCAAGTTAGACAATACGCTGACCTTCCACTGACCATGCTTATAATATAAAATCTGTCAATGACAGCTGATTCATTGTTTAGTTTTTTATATGATATATTTAATATCAATAATATATGTATATGCATGCTTTATTTTACTTTACACGACCTCTAAAAATGCCCCAAATCGTAAAAGTACGACTTTTTGGATTTCGATCTCCTTTTTTCGGCTACCCCGGACATTTTCAAAAAATGATACAATGATTTCACACAACAGGCCAGCTATTAGCCTCTCGATTGACAAGAGTTTCATCGCCCTCCATTCATTATAACCAATGTCATCGTGCCCTAAAGAATCAACAAATCAGCTTGCTTATCTCTGCTTACCCTAGGCAAAAAATGCTCATCTTTGAACTCAATCATGACATTGACCTAGTGAACGCCTACACCAAGTTTGAACATTCTAGCTTAATTAGAAGGAGAGTTCTTGTGTTCCAAAGTCCCGGCCCTTCAAATTGCTTCTATTTTTCATTTTCAATTCAAAATGGTGACCATCACGTGACCGAAATCAAAATTCTGATCCGATAGATTTTTAGGCCTTCCTTCCAGGATTCCGAAAATATGACGCCCGAGTCTGTAAGTAAAATAGCAAAAAAGCCTTTTTGATTTTTCACGTTTAAAGATGGTGGCACTTCCGGTTCGATCGACAAACTCCATATTTTGTGTACGAATCAGTAATTACTTGTCTAGTATCGAATTTTTTTTTTAGGTCATTCTGACCTATATTTCGACGATTTTTTTGAAAACTTTGATCCTTAATTTCACCAAGGGGAGATAATTTAGAAAATTTCCAAGGACATCATTGAAGTCGCATTGGCAAGATCTACTAACATTCTAAATTTCACGAAAATCCCACAACTATTAAAGAAGTTGTCAAATTGGTAATAACTTCCGGTTCGAAATGACAGCGACGAATTTTCGAAATGCCAAAATCCGAAATTGCAGATTTGAAGTAAATATTTCAAGATACTCAAAGAAAAAAGAATTAGTAAAATAGGTCAAATAGTCACAAAGTTACAGCATTGTAGGTCAAATGCATTCCTTCGTAAAATTCGGTGATTTCGGATTCGTAAAACGTTTTGAAAATATATTTAATCAACAGCCACCACCCATTTTTGGGGGGATAGGTAAAAGTTTCAGAACGATCCTATGGTTAGATTCTGAGAAATCCGATTTGTGGACAAAACACAAAAAAAAAATAACAATAATAATCTTAACAGAAACAATAAGCTTTCATATGTAATATGAAAGCTTAATAATCTTAACAGAAACAATAAGCTTTCATATGTAATATGAAAGCTTAATAATCTTAACAGAAACAATAAGCTTTCATATGTAATATGAAAGCTTAACTAGATCTGCATAGCAGATATGAAAGCTTTCATATTAACTGCAAAGGGGGTTATTATAATCTATTGAAACAATAAGTATAAATGTCATCAGGTATCTGAAAAATTACATTTACCTTATGAACAAAATGGGAAAAATACAAAACAAAAATTGTCGACTTGTGGCTACCATCCAAGGCATATTTAGAAAACCGTATATTATATTTATAGAGTACGCAGGACAGGAATTAGTTGTGCTTCAATGTAAACCGGCCCGTTTCTTGCCTTTAGTTTTAGATTTAGGTGTGATTTTCAAAAGATTCAATCGGAAATCGCTGAAAATCAATTGGCTTCTTCATCTCATGACCTTAAACACTGTATAAATTTAAGGTCAATCGGATATTGAATTTAGCTTCTAGAGCGTCCACAAGATTTTTTAAAGTGATCAAGGACAATAACTCTCACGGTAATTATCGGAAATGGCAGTAAATATCAGATATCGCTGAAAATCAATACTGTAGGCATCTTCGTGTCATGACCATAAATTTAGAGTCAATCGGATATTAACTTTGGCCTCTAGAGCGTCCACAAGATATTTTGAAGTGATCAGGGGCCACAACACTGCGCATAAATTTAAAGTCAATCGGATATTAACTTTGGCCTCTAGAGCGTCCACAAGATATTTTGAAGTGATCAGGGGCCACAACTCTGGCAGTAAATATCAGATATCGCTGAAAATCAATCGCCTACTTCGTCTCATGACCTTAACCACTGTGTATAAATTTAAAGTCAATCGGACATTAACTTTGGCCTCTAGAGCATCCACAAGAATTTTTTTAAGTGATGAAGGGCCATAACTCTGACAGTAATTATCGGAAATCGCTGAAATTCAATTTCAATGTGGGCGTATAAAAATTAACCGATGGCATATAATATTTAATGTATGATAAAGACAAAATAGTCGATTTCGGTTTTTGGTGTTGCGCTCATTTTAAAAAAAAATGTCTTTTACGGATAATGTGTATAGTACTAATAGCAATCACATACGGAAGAGGCGATAAGATCCCTTTGCATTTGGAATTTCAAAATTAATTAAAACCAAATTTAAATTCCGAAAATCGGTTGTTTATTTTTTGCTGAAACTCCTTTTTTTAATCTGATCAAAATGGGAGTAAGTCACAGAGTGGTAATTGGCATATTGTGTCCAAATTTCATGGTTTTGGGACAATCGGTGCCGGTTTCGTGGCGAAATTCCACTTTTTTCGCCCTTACAGAAGCCGTAAATGGCGGAAAAAAACGAACGGCAGGAACCGTGTCAAGAACAAACGATCTGAACGAATGCAGGTATCGCCTTGAAGTTTTCAGTGCACCTAGGTACCAACGTGAAAAGTTCCTCGCCGGAATTTGGTAGTCAACGTACCTTTGGTTCCAGCGTGGCACATGCGCGAAGCAAAAAGAAATTACGGTCGATTTTGGGATTTTGGCTATATTTCGGAGTGGTTTGGTAGATGACGGTGGATCAGGGACTCAGATTGATCTAAAATGGCGATCATAACACAACATGATAATCACTTTGAAGTGTAGGTAAATTTTCGCGACCGGGTTGTTTTGCTCTACCCAGGCAACGTTCCTGTGCTCCGATTGCCTTCAAATTTGCACAGAATGTACCTTGGGATTCTAGCTATCACATATTAAAAATAGAAGAGTGTTGGATTCCGATGGGATTCTAGCTATCACATATTAAAAATAGAAGAGTGTTGGATTCCGAGAACGTTCAAAATAAATTCAAAACCCACCCCCAACAATCAAAGGTTTTTTGCTTAAAAAATTGCCGTATTTTATCGAATTTTTATTGTTCTTGATATCTGAGGATTTTCTCAATTTAATATGTGATAAATATCATCGCGGCGCAGCCAACCGCTAGAAATTCCAGAGATTTGGACCACCGGAAGGATGCCTCAGCAGTCAAAAAAGGTCAAAATAGGCGATTTCGGTTTCTAGTGTTGATACATCGTTACGGTCATTTTAAAAAATTGTCTTTTAAGGATAATGTGTATAGTACCAATACCTATCACATAAGGAAGAGGCGATAAAATCTCTTTGCATTTGCAATTTCAAAATTAATTAAAACCAATATTAAATTCCGAAAATCGGTTTTTTGCTAAAACTCTTTTTTTTTTAATCGGATCAAAATGGGAGTAAGGCACAGAGTCCGGGGTGGTAATGGGCGTATTGTGTCCAAATTTCATGGTTTTCGGACAATCGGTGCCGGTGTCACGGCGAAATTCCACTTTTTTCCCCTCATGGAAGCCGTAAATTGACTTGAAGCCAGGGTCCTTGAAGTTGTACAGCTGCACCCGGTGACCGATATTTATTTAACGGGGAATAAGTGATAATTCATATTATAGCAGTAAATAATTAAAATATTTCATAGGGATTATAATAATATGTATATCTTGTCTGGGTACAGGGTTAAAACCAATATTAAATTCCGAAAATCGTTTTTTTGCTAAAACTCTTTTTTTTTTAATGGGATCGAAATGGGGGTAAGGCACAGAGTCCGGGGTGGTAATGGGCGTATTGTGTCCAAATTTCATGGTTTTCGGACAATCGGTGCCGGTGTCACGGCGAAATTCCACTTTTTTCCCCTCATGGAAGCCGTAAACGACGAAAGGCAGGTGACAAGAACAAACGACTTGAACGAATGCAGGCATCACCTTGAAATTTTCAGGGTACCTAGGTACCAACGTGAAAAGTTGCTCGCCGGAATTTAGTACTCATGGTACCTTTGGTTCTAGCGTAGCGCATGCGCGAAGTCAAATCCAGCTAAACTCGAAAACAACCTTGTCGGCACGGAAAACATCAAAGGAGAAATTCGAATTTTTGAAATATTCAAATACCAAACGTTCGACCATGATCCAGGCTATCCTGGAGACATATTCTCTAGGTCACGACCAATTGTATATGTTTTCAAGCCCATAAATGTGGATTTTTCACTAATTGTGTTATCTACCGTTTTTCGGCTTTCCTTCAAGGATTCGGAAAATATAATTGCCTTGTCTGTAAGTAAAATATCAAAAAAGCCTTATGTAATTTTCACATTTCAAGATGGTGGCATTTCCGGTTTGAGCTACAAACTCAATTTTTTGTGTACGAATCAGTAGTGTCGTAGCTAGTAAAGAAAAGAAAAATCAAGGCAATCTGACCTATATTTCGTCGATTTTTTTTGAAAACTTTGATCCTTAATTTCATCAAGGGGAGATAATTTAGAAAATTTCTAATGATATTTTTGAAGTTGCATTGATAAGATCTACTTACATTCTAAATTTCATGAAAATCGTGCAACTATTAAAAAAGTTTTCAAATTGATCTCAACTTCCGGTTCAAAATCACAGCGACGAATTTTCGAAATTCGAAAATTCGAAATAGCAGATTTTAAGTAAATGTTTCAAGGCACCCCTCAAAAAAAGAATTAGTAAAATAGGTCAAATAGTTACAAAGTTACAGTAATGTAGGTCAAATGAATTTGTTCGTAAAATTCGGTGATTTCGGATTCGAAAAACGATTTGAAAATATATTTAATCAACATTCGCACCCCATTTTGGGGGGGGGGGTAGGTCAAAGTTTCAGATTGATCCTATGGGATTCTGAGAAATCCGATTTGTAGAAATGACACAAAAAAAAAAAAAAATAATAATAGGAACAAGTGGTATCAGATGCCTCAGAGAGAATATTCAAATGCTCCTTGTGATACGTTTGTAACACAATTATAACCTAATGTATTACACGGGAGTGGAGTGGGTGGGTCGGGGGGCTTTTCGATTGGCAGGGGACTATTAAAATGGGTAAGCAGAGATAAGCAATTTGATGAAATTTTGTGTATAGTTTCATTACATTAGTACCTTGACCATATTACCTTGACCAAGTTCGACAATGAGCATTCTCTTAGTCAGGATAAGCAAAGCAACTTGATTGGCCGGGACTTTGAATTGGTTGATGCTTTGGGGTATGATAACTTTGGTTATAATGAAGTACTGGAACATAACAACCCAGCTTTTAATTGAGCTAGAATGTTTAAACTTGGTGTAGATGTTCATCAGGTCTTGACTGAACATTTTGAGCTACAGCTTGGCAATTTCATTGGTCGATGCTTTGGGACAAGATAACCTTGATTTCTATCTGACAGAGAGTGATGAAATTTACAGTATAGTTTGATTGCTCGATACTTTTGAAAAAAATATGAAAGTGCGATTAATTAATGTGTCATCTTTTACTTTGGGGTTTTGGCGGGAGACATCAGCCATACTGTTTGCTTGTTTAATATCCCCTATACAATATACGCTCGACCTCATTACCCGAACTGGGGTAGAAAAGTGGGATCTTTGACAATGAGGCAATGAACTTGTACATTCTTTTGCAGCTGCACAAGAGGGGACATCAACGCCGGATTAACCATGGTGGTGGGGAGGGGGGCTGATACCGACCGTGAAGCCCCGCAAGGGGGTCGGGTCAGGGGGTTCTTCCGCTAAGAAATTTTAATTGGAGGCCGAAAACGTGATTTCATGGCATTTCAGGCACTTGTGTCGGAGCCATTTAGAAATACCTCCCCCAGAAAAATAAAATTCTGCCACAAAATTAGCCACAATCTATGCGGGTGCTGTGAAATTTCTAGAGGAGGGAGCTGGAACCCATGAGCCCGTTAAATTCGCCACTGTAAATGAGCAGAGCTACATCAAACCTAATTTTGAGTCCCTCAGTGATAAATAACTTGATTCAAAATCGTATTATAGCCCCAACGACGATTTGATGAATGGAGACCGTAACGTTACGACAAAGTCTAACACTGTAAGTACCAAATAGTCATACGAGATATGTGCATCTCATCAAATTCAGCTTATACCATACCCACAATAATGTTACGGAGTCAGTGAGTTCAAGTTAGACAATACGCTGACCTTCCACTGACCATGCTTATAATATAAAATCTGTCAATGACAGCTGATTCATTGTTTAGTTTTTTATATGATATATTTAATATCAATAATATATGTATATGCATGCTTTATTTTACTTTACACGACCTCTAAAAATGCCCCAAATCGTAAAAATACGACTTTTTGGATTTCGATCTCCTGTTTTCGGCTACCCCGGACATTTTCAAAAAATGATACAATGATTTCACACAACAGGCCAGCTATTAGCCTCTCGATTGACAAGAGTTTCATCGCCCTCCATTCATTATAACCAATGTCATCGTGCCCTAAAGAATCAACAAATCAGCTTGCTTATCTCTGCTTACCCAAGGCAAAAAATGCTCATCTTTGAACTCAATCATGACATTGACCTAGTGAACGCCTACACCAAGTTTGAACATTCTAGCTTAATTAGAAGGAGAGTTCTTGTGTTCCAAAGTCCCCGCCCTTCAAATTGCTTCTATTTTTCATTTTCAATTCAAAATGGTGACCATCACGTGACCGAAATCAAAATTCTGATCCGATAGATTTTTAGGCATTCCTTCCAGAATTCCGAAAATATGACGCCCGAGTCTGTAAGTAAAATAGCAAAAAAGCCTTTTTGATTTTTCACGTTTAAAGATGGTGGCACTTCCGGTTCGATCGACAAACTCCATATTTTGTGTACGAATCAGTAATTACTTGTCTAGTATCGAATTTTTTTTTTAGGTCATTCTGACCTATATTTCGACGATTTTTTTGAAAACTTTGATCCTTAATTTCACCAAGGGGAGATAATTTAGAAAATTTCCAAGGACATCATTGAAGTCGCATTGGCAAGATCTACTAACATTCTAAATTTCACGAAAATCGCACAACTATTAAAGAAGTTGTCAAATTGGTAATAACTTCCGGTTCGAAATGACAGCGACGAATTTTCGAAATGCCAAAATCCGAAATTGCAGATTTGAAGTAAATGTTTCAAGATACTCAAAGAAAAAAGAATTAGTAAAATAGGTCAAATAGTCACAAAGTTACAGCATTGTAGGTCAAATGCATTCCTTCGTAAAATTCGGTGATTTCGGATTCGTAAAACGTTTTGAAAATATATTTAATCAACAGCCACCACCCATTTTTGGGGGGATAGGTAAAAGTTTCAGAACGATCCTATGGTTAGATTCTGAGAAATCCGATTTGTGGACAAAACACAAAAAAAAAATAACAATAACTAGATCTGCATAGCAGATATCAAAGCTTTCATATAAACTTCAAAAGGGGTTATTAGAATCTATGAATCAAGAACGACTCTGACGGAAGATATTCTCTGGGCTAAAAAATCTTTTTTCTCTCAGCTACGAGAGATACGTAGAATTAAACCGGCCCAGAGCCGACCGTGTTGATACGAAGCCGCTTATTTGACATTGACACATAACTGAAGGTGAATAGGCCTACCCGTCCAGTTAATACAATGGGCAATCTCACATCGGTTAACTAAAGAGAGGCACATGCTAGTCGCCCCCTACTTCCCCAAGACATTTAGTCCAAACCTTGACTCTCATACATATAAACCATTTGGTACTACATGTACATGTATTTCGTACTTATATCATATTAAACCCCTCGGCCGCCATGTTGAATCACACAGTATTAAACGTTCTATATCCTAACATCTTTATGAAATCAACGACAAATCTAAACTTGGGCACTCCAACCATTTTTATTTTTACATCATTCAGTTTTTTTTAAATAAGTAATTCTATCACAAATTATAGTGAAGACAGGACCACTAAACTAGTTACCCATCAGTTTTTCTTTGTGTTAATGCGTTCTACATTTTCAAAGCAATGATTCTTATGATGTGCAAGCCGCCATGACATCGGCGGATATTATAACTTCGATAGGCGAGAAACTTCAGGTAGCAGTTGGGTTTCATCAAATCATATAATTATGCGGTACGGCTTCACCTTTATTTCAATGGGAATTGGTTTATTATATGTGCAGTGCAGTTTTAGGTCAGTTTATGTGTAAATTAAGGGAGCTATACATAGGCCAGTAACCTTTTTGTAGTCATTTGACTAAAAAAAACTTGCGGAAAGGAACTCCGTAGGACAAGCCACTACTGTGGCAGGAGTAAGGCGGAAGACATCAGTAGTGGAACCATTTCTAAGTTAATCCCGAAGTGCGTTGCTATTGTAAGAATATATAAAATCGGGTTTCCGTTCCGCTTTTTTTTTTGCTGTAGTTTGAGTAATGAGTTAGAGCGTATATTTTGTAGTCAAAAAATCATTGCAAATAGAAGACCTCATCCCCACCACCACCAACCTGTAATACACTAGCTAGCTTGTGTATTTCCATATTCCATTTCCGAGAGATAGATAGAGAACACGCGAAATATAAAGTGATTTTTCTTACAATCAGGGACAATAATTCATGAAGTTATGCGCAAATATCGAAAGGAACCATATCTTTGGGTTATAAACATGCACGTCAAGTTTCATCAAAATCTTTCACTGTGAAAAACCGGGGCTAAGTCATCTGAAATCAAACAAATTTTACAATGTAGGTAGTGAAAACAAAATGTTATGTTAAGCGTTGTTCGAGGGTGGGGTGGGTGCATAAAATTCCAAATGCAAAAGGTTATTTTTCGTGCACGCCAATATGCACACAGGATTTCGATTTTTCGTCCTACCTAAAAAACTGCACGCAAAGTTAGTTGTCGGGCCTTCGGTCAAGAACCACAGACAAAGGGAGAGAACGGGGACCTCTGTTTTGCATACCATCCAAGCGACTAGGCACTAATCCTTGTACCATGGACGAGGGGACGGGCGTTTTTCGTCCCATCGAAACGACTAGACACAGATCCTTGCTAGGCCTTCCATACTTCACCACTGCCAACGGGGAACCACTTTGACCTCGGGTTTTCGTACCATCCAAACGACTAGACACTAATCCTTGCAAGGCCTTCCGTTCTGCAGCAAATGAGCCACGCTGGCCTCGTTTTGTCGTAACATACAAACGACTAGACAATGTTTCATAATTTAGTCATGTTCGCGTGGGTGGGTTGGCAGCAGAATTGATATGTACATGATAGTGACACGAGGAGGGGGGGGGAGCGGGGTGTACACAAATCACACAAATCAGAGCTTTGTAATACACGCATATACTTGATATACTAAATACACAAATGGCTGAATTTCGAGACATTTCTGGCACTCTTTTATCACATAATGAGAACACTGCATTAATTTCTATATATCAATAAAATATGCCTCAGACCCATTGTTTATTTTTAAATTTGAATTAGACTCGTAACAAAATATATTTTCTGGCAACAAATAGCATATAAATAAAACTAGATTTACTTTCTGATTATTTTTATTAAATGAAATCATTCCAGGGCTTTTATTGACATTTCAGAAAATGTAGAGTTGGTCCCATGCACTTGAGGCCAAGGTCCTTGAAGTTGTACAGCTGCACCCGGTGACCGATATTTATTTAACGGGGAATAAGTGATAATTCATATTATAACAGTAAATAATTAAAATATCCCATAGGGATTATAATAATATGTATATCATGTAGGTGTGCATGTAGGTTAAAATTGTGACCTCTGTAAATAGGCCCGTTCCTTGCATTAGTGCTAAAATTGAGAGAGCGAAATGGGGTTGATCGACCACTCGACACAAACTAGGTCATTTCGGGACTAACGTATGGTTCAATTTTATTTCAATAATTCGCTTGCGCGTAGGGGTCTAGCAGTGGGGGGAAACCGGGTGATCCTGAAAAAATACACAGCATTGTAGGTCAAATGCATTCCTTCGTAAAATTCGGTGATTTCGGATTCGTAAAACGTTTTGAAAATATATTTAATCAACAGCCACCACCCATTTTTGGGGGGATAGGTAAAAGTTTCAGAACGATCCTATGGTTAGTTTCTGAGAAATCCGATTTGTGGACAAAACACACAAAAAAAATAACAATAATAATCTTAACAGAAACAATAAGCTTTCATATGTAATATGAAAGCTTAATAATCTTAACAGAAACAATAAGCTTTCATATGTAATATGAAAGCTTAATAATCTTAACAGAAACAATAAGCTTTCATATATAATATGAAAGCTTAATAACAATAATAATCTTAACAGAAACAATAAGCTTTCATATGTAATATGAAAGCTTAATAACAATAATAATCTTAACAGAAACAATAAGCTTTCATATGTAATATGAAAGCTTAATAATTTTAGTAATAACAATAGTCTTTCACCGAAGGTGAAAGCCTAATAATATTAATCTTAGTAATAACAATAGCCTTTCACCAAAGGTGAAAGCCTAATAATAATATTAATCTTAGTAATAACAATAGTCTTTCACCGAAGGTGAAAGCCTAATAAATACAAATACACACTTATAGAGAGTACAACATGGTACAAATAATGGCTATGGATATGATGAAAACGTATAAAAGTCAAAAATTTTATTTCTCTAATTAAATTTGCAAAAGAATGTATCACAAAAGCTTATTTTTAGTACTTTTCAATAAGCTGTATATTTTAAGTATGTTGCATTCCGGTCATTTTTTTTTATACCTATGGATACTATGTGCTTAGCACTTCAAAACCATCCAAAGAAATTCTACTTGCGACCATGCACTATAAGGACAATGTGAATATGGTAGTCTAAAACAAGCCCACACAAAATTATTATGTACTGATTTTCTTTTTCAAATTAGTGCTGGGGTGGAAGTTGACCAGACAGGGTCAAAATTAGACGGTTGCTATTCCACCATAGAATGCAGTCTGTGCTTAAAAAGGGTGATAAATACACATGTGAAAACCGCAATTTTACCCATACAATGAATAATTCCAGTACAGTCCTTTAGGGCGACATCAGACTGTAACCACTTCAACATGTTACCTCTTGCCCCTAGGGGGCGTCATACCATAAGTTAGATCAAAAACTTCCAACCCCCCATCTTAGCACTTTTTGCGATTTTTGCATGGTCTTCTCGCGGATACACTCTTAAAGTAGCTAAGTCTCTAACTCAATATCATCCAAAATCTTCAACATTGAAAACACGATTTATTTGTCAAATTAAATTAACATTCATGTTGTGATCTTACCGGAAAAAGATGGGCTTTTGATATCCAATATTTAAGACAAAATAAACATTTTACCATTGGTACACGAATCGTGTACCATAATGCGCTTCAGCCCCAGTTGTATCAAGAGACTCGAGGGACGAGGCTAGACACATTGCACCAAATCAAACGGCAACCATTGAATGTAAACCACGGAAACCATTGAATGTAAATCAGTTTATATACATTCATACTACAGTATTATATGTGTTGCGACCTACTTTTGTCAATTTCTAGGTCCCAAATATTAGCAATTGAGCTCCTTTAAACATTAAACTATGTCGTGTGGACGAGTCAACCAATGCCGTCTGTACGATTCCACCCTGCATCATATCCACCAACGAGTGTGGACGACTTAACTAGATTTTTCGTGTGGACGACTTTGCTTGTAGACGACTTGACTGTCATTCGATAAAGAACTCCGAATGCAGAAGCCGCTCATATCAAGGACAAGGTGAAAGAAACGTGCCAGACCGTCTCCGATCGATCCACGGTTCTCCCTTGTCGTTGAGAAAGGAAGGTCATACTATCAAACACATTGAAAAGGTAAAATTTTGTTTCCTTATAAGCAATGTAAATCCACACAAGGAATATCTCCTAATAGTAATAGTCGGTAGAATGTACAACCAGTTCTATTCTCACCAGATCTTTCTGATCAAGGGCGTGGATTTGTCATAACTTTTTTGGGGATGGGGGGGGGGGGGACGGACGAACCCTGGAACATGGAACATTTCATTACCAAACGAAATAAATAATATTTCGATGAAGGCAATAACTACTATCTGAACCGTGGTAAATTATAAACGGATTTCTTCGATATGAACAAACTACTCTACTTTGTTTATTATAATATAAACTTACCTCACCTGTGTGTGTATTTGAAATTACCTCCGGTTATATAAAATCCATTGTACAACTATCCAAGCGAATAAAAAAGTTCTCTCTAAGTCTCTTGTAAAATTGAACTCATCACTTTGACACCGAGAAATACCAAAATGGAAGCAAATCGGAGCAAATCAATACAGAAAGAAAAGTATCACCGCATTGGATTGACTACCAGAAAAGAGGAAGTAATATAAGGGCTTTTGAGTTATAAAGCAGTTTTCGTCGAGAGGTCTACATGACATACTTTGTGAACCTACATACAGGTCTCTAAGACTTGGTTACTAAAGTAACTAGGATCAGTCAAACTATTATTACACTACAGCAAATATTTTTGACATTCAGTGACGTGGTCAGCACCGATTATGAGATACTGCTGACTACAGACTAGAATTAAAAATCTTATTTTCTAAGCACACACGCTAATTATGCAGTGATTTTGAAAATTATTTCACTACAAAGACCACAGGAGGCAGGTCATATATAATATAATATATAGTTGCGTCTGACACACTACAATATCTTTAAAAAAATCGTGGGGTAATCAGCGCAAAGTTGGCAACTGCGCGCCAGCTTCATAAGCGCAGATTTGCGCGAGGGGTGAAGATTGCGCCTAACATACACATTACAATTTTAACTTTTGAAGGATTTAATGTTAATAATACTTCGGGTATAGAAAGATAAAAATCATTCCACCCCTATTTTCCCCAGACTTGATATTTATTTTTTCTGTAATAAATAAATATTTACTTGTAGTTGTAATAATCTTAATGACTATATATAGGTCTACTAGTACTGACAATATAATATCTCGAAATTCCATTCACATAGAAATCTGAAGATTACGGATTAAAATGGCCCTTTACACTCTCCGAGAATTAACAAAAATATTGTTCATTTCAATGAAATGAAATAAAACTGGCGTTCAGGTCCTACCAGACATAGATTAATGTCTCACATTTCAATAAACATGTTAAATTTACTGTCCGGTAGCAACAATCATTTTATTTGTTTCATTCATTATGTCGTGTGGAACTGAAATGAGAGACTGTGACCTCTTTCAAAATGAAAGTAAACTATCACTGCTGTTTGGCAGACGACACATCATTTTTTATACGGCCACATTTTCATGTGGACGTATATTGTCGTCGCCCCTGTCCGTCCAGACATCTGTCCACAATTGTTTGTGGACACTCTACAGGTCACAATTCTTATCTGATTTTGACGAAACTTGAAATATAGGTTTATCTCCAAAATATCTTGGCTGCTTTTGATATTGGCATGTATCGGATCGAAACTTCATGGATTATGGCCCCTGTTTGTACGAAAAATCACGTTTTTAGCTTGTGGACCCTATAGAGGTCACAATTTTTATCCGATTTTGTTGAAACTTGAAATGTAAGTTTATAACCCAAAGATCTCGGTTCCTTTCGATATTTGCGCACATCGGACCATAACTTCCTGAATTATGGCCCCTGATTGTACGAAAAATCACGTTTTTAGCTTGTGGACCCTATAAAAGTCATAATTTTTATCCGATTTAAAAAAACGTATTACTATATCACCGTTACACACTAAGGACGACTGAGTTTGAATTTCGTGGCCCAAAATTGACAGACAAAATGGCCGCCGTTCGTTCTCAACTAGCGTAAAAATATGGTATCTCAAGGTTGTGGACCCTATAGAGGTCACGATTTTTATCCGATTTTGTTGAAACTTGAAATGTAAGTTTATAACCCAAAGATCTCGGTTCCTTTCGATATTCGCGCATATCGGACCATAACTTCATGGGTTATGGCCCCTGATTGTACGAAAAATAACGTTTTTAGCTTGTGGACCCTATAGAGGTCATAATTTTTATCCTATTTAAAAAAACGTATTATTATATCACCGTTACACCCTAAGGACGACCGAGTTCGAATTTCGTGAAAATCGGCCCAAAATTGACAGCCAAAATGTCCGCCGTTCGTTCTCAAATAGCGTAAAAATACGGTATATCCTGTTGTGGACCCTATAGACAGGGATAGAACTTTATTTGAAAACACACAAGCAAAATTTTGCTTGTTGATTTCAAATGTACAAGCAAAAGAAATTCAAGGGGCAATTTTTTCTTTAATGAAAATACTTATATTATCTTTGGATTACATGTACAAGCTATGTTATACATTGAACTGTACACATATTCCTTACAATTTCATTAAAAAGCTAATGGCTAATAAAACACCCAAAACTGTATTAAACACCAGAGCAGACCTGTCAACCCCCAGGTATGAAAAAAACAGACCAGATATGAAAAAACAGGAGAATCCAGGAGATTTTATTTTTTCATCCAATAACTTCTTTTTTTTTAATCATAGGCTAATAGTTTAGTACTTTTTACACCGTACACTCGTTTTTGCTGCATACAACAATGAACAAATGAAAATTCCTTTTGGGTTTCTGGTCAATAATTTAAATGACAGAAAAAAAATTTTTTTTAAATATTTTGTGAAAATATAGATAAAATGTTACCCAAAAGACTTTAATACGGTAGTCCAAAATGTGTTTTCAGCCATATCAAAATAAATAAGAATCGGTCGTACAAATTTTACAACGCAAATCCGCGAATAATAGCCAGTTAAAACTTATGAAAATCGTAATAATTTGAATGATAATATATAAAATATTTATAATCTTGATAATATCAGATAAAAAGCAGGCTACATTTAGTCGAAAGTAGCAAATTTTAATCTGCAAAACCGATAAATCCTGTTTTCTATGGCTGCAATCGCGTGAATGGAATCCCCGGAAACGTGACGTCAGAGCGGTGTTTTCCCGCAAGTGTCTCCCGTACATAAATGGTAGTTGCGCTTATATTTCGATAACTTTTGAGTCAGATTATTTGCATATATTGTGATTGATATCAAAGTATTGTAATACAATCGCTAGTAATATATTTAACTGGAAATGTAATCCAAAATCGCAGATTAAAAGTCGGCTAAATTTCAGTCAATGGCTTCCGATTTCACGCTAAAGTCACGTGGCATGAAATGTTTACTCATTTTCGGAGAATTGTCAAAATCGCATAGACATGCTTTTACTAGCCATGGGGTAGAATGATGGTTATGGAAAGAACCTTGTACAGGTCTCTATTTTATTTGGTACGCTCATTTACTCTGATATCATTTACTTTATTTACTCCAAACAATTCATAAACACGTTGTTGTGGTAATTGGCTGATTGGGACCATGGCTGATTGGGACCTGGCTGACTGGGACCAGATTTGTGGCTGAATGGGACCAGATTTGTGGCTGACTGGGACCAGATTTGTGGCTGATTGGGACCAGATTCTTGGCTGACTGAGACCAGATTTATGGCTGATTGGGACCAAGACAAGGCTCATTCGGACCATTACTTAAATGACGCGAGTATTTAAAATATGTTTGCATATTTTTGATAATAGGACAACTATGACAATAAATAGTGTAATTAGTCAGAAATAATAGTGTAATTAGTGAATGACGGCTTCAATACAAATGGGCTAAATCACAGAGAAGATGCTTCACATTCTTGGCTGATTGTGACCAGATTCTTGGCTGATTCGGACTATGATCAGACCAATGACGAGAGTGTTTTAAATATGTTTGCATGACAATAAACACTACCCAGTGTTATCAAATTGTAACCCAATATCAAATAGCCTCATATCAGTATAATTACTGCAACGAATGCGATATTTTGTAATGAGTGAAGTTGAAAAAATGACAAATTAATTGTATAATATCTTAATTAGTAAATATCATTTTATTTCATATAACGAGACATTTGGTGGCGATTCAATTCCTTTACAAACCAATATTTTATTACTTAGTAGTAGCCGAGACAGAGACCTTCCTGATCTAGACAAGTGTTGAATGCAATACACTAAATTGGTTGACAAATGTGTAAAATTTTCTTAGTAATACACATTAAACAAAGTTAATTAAATCACACTTTATAGTATAAAACTCCGGTAGCAATATACAAGACCTTAATCACACCATTTATTGTTAATTAATGACAAGCCTAGTAATCCGATAAACAATCAGATCCAATCACACAAATTCCCTGTTGTGGCTGTCAGTAAGATCTGAGTAATTTTCATGTAGTAATATAGTACACTTTCCTAGATATCACCTACCTGTTTACTTGTGTTAAAATTGAGTCTATAAGTTAAATCTAATAATTTTTTTTTTATGTACAAGTACAAGGTAGGATAAACATTTTGACTGCTTTTATATACATCATATTTGAAATAACCGATTACCGTTGCTACTGTATTGCTGGTATTAATTTTCAAATTTGTATGGTTTAAGCATTATTTCTATAACATAATTACACCCAATATATGTATAATGGATTCAGATTTCCGTTATGCTACTGTATTGCTAGTATTAGTTTTCAAATTTGTATAACTTATTGAAATTAGCATAAATTGGTTTAAACAGTATTTCTACGTATAATTACACACAATATATAGGCTATAATGGATTCCGAAACAAGCTATGAAGTTTATAAAATAAAATAACCAGCGGCTGCCAGGCAGGATACGCCCACATTTTCGAGAGATGGATAGAGAACAAGCTAACAAGAAAGTGATTTTTCCTACAATCAAGGGCCATAATTCAGGAAATTACAATTCGATATGCGTGAATATCGAAAGGAACCGAGATCTTTGGGTTATAAACTTACATTTCAAGTTTCAACAAAATCGGATAAAAATTGTGACCTCTATAGGGTCCACAACCTTGATATACCATATTTTTACGCTATTTGAGAAAGAACGGCAGCCATTTTGTCTGTCATTTTTGGGCCGATTTTCACGAAATTCGAACTCAGTCGTCCTTAGGGTGTAAAGGTGATATAATAAAACGTTTTTTTTAAATCTGATAAAAATTATAACCTCTATAGGGTCCACAAGCTAAAAACACGATTTTTCATACAATCAGAAGCCATAATTCAGGAAGTTAAGGTCCGGTATGCACAAATATCGAAAGGAACCGAAATCTTTGGTTTATAAACTTACATTTCAAGTTTCAACAAAATTGGATAAAAATTGTGACCTCTATAGTGTCCACAACCTTGATATACCATATTTTTACGCTATTTGAGAACGAACGGCGGGCATTTTGTCTGTCAACGAAATTCGAACTCAGCCGTCCTTAGGCTGTAACGGTGATATAACTGAACGGTTTTTTAAATCGGATAAATAAAACGTTTTTTTAAATCTGATAAAAATTATAACCTCTATAGGGTCCACAAGCTAAAAAGGCGATTTTTCGTACAATCAGGGGCCACAATTCAGGAAGTTAAGGTCCGGTATGCGCAAATATCGAAAGGAACCGAAATCTTTGGGTTATAAACTTACATTTCAAGTTTCAACAAAATCGGATAAAAATTGTGACCTCTATAGTGTCCACAACCTTGATATACCATATTTTTACGCTATTTGAGAACGAACGGCGGCATTTTGTCTGTCAATTTCGGGTCGATTTTCACGAAATTCGAACTCAGCCATCTTTAGGGTGTAACGGTGATATAATTGAGCGTTTTTTTAAATCGGATAAAAATTATGACCTCTATAGGTTCCACAAGCTAAAAACACGATTTTTGGTACAATCAGGGGCAATAATTCAGGAAGTTACGGTCCGATATGCGCGAAAATCGAAAGGAACCGAGATCTTTGGATTATCAACTTAGATGTCAAGTTTCAACAAAATCGGATAAAAATTATGACCTCTATAGGGTCCACAAGCTAAAAACACGATTTTTGGTACAATCAGGGGCAATAATTCAGGAAGTTACGGTCCGATATGCGCGAAAATCGAAAGGAACCGAGATCTTTGCATTATCAACTTAGATTTCAAGTTTCAACAAAATCGGATAAAAAATTGTGACCTCTATAGTGTCCACAAGCTAAAAACGTGATTTTTCGTACAAACAGGGGGTCATAATCCATGAAGTTTCGATCCGATACATGCCAATATCGAAAGGAACCGAGATCTTTTGGAGATAAACATATTTCAAGTTTCGTCAAAATTGGATAAGAATTGTGGACACAAATTGTGGACGGACGGACAGGGGCGACGGCATAATACGTCCACATGAAAATGTGGGCGTATAAAAATGGTCCGTTTAAATTGCATAAAATGTATGATAATTGACATAAGATTAATGAGATAATCTCTGTTAATATAGTAACTGTGACATAAAAAAATGGAATATAAACATAAATAACGTAGGCCTACATAAAAGCACATAATTATAGTCACGTTATAGCCTAGATAAAACTTCTTTAACTTAATTCAATATCAAAACCTCAGTTTCTAGTATTTTTATCGTGTGGTCCGAATCAGCCTAGTGGTCCCAATCAGCTTTGACTTTTGGCCCAATCAGCCATAGACCCAATCAGCCATGGTCCCAATCAGCTTGGTTCCGTTGTCGTTGGGCAGTCAAGCGTACATATTACCGGTCAAATTTAGCCAATCATGAGGTCGATTTATGAAACGGAAGTAAGGGAGTTACCTCCCTTTGAAAAAGTAAAACTAGAATCGGCCATATGGCCATTTTCCGTGAGAAAATTCCTCCCGCACAGGAGATCGGGAGAAAGGTCCCGAATCCATGAGTCTCACAGAAAAAACAGGTTAGTTGACATGTCTGCACCAGAGCTGGGTGATATCGATATTTTATGAAATGTCAATACTTTCAGTTTTTCAGGGTTTTTTTAAATGTAAATAAACATGCATAAAAAGTTGGAAATACCCCTGGAGTATTCACTTGACACTTTCTAGTCAATATTATTATTTCTAGTCAATATTATTTTTAGCAAATATTATTTTTAGCATACAGTACTAAATTTACAAACAAAATTTACAAACTTGCAAAAGTTGTTGTTTATTACTGTACAGTTTTAATTTTCAAAATATTAATTATAATATTTTATTTAAATTAAAAATATTTACATATGATGGAGGCACAAAAAAACATAAAAAAAAAAGTTTGTGTTCTTTCGGCCGTGCATATATATTTTTATAGCTACCCTTGAAAACTCGTTTTTTCTCACTCAAGCGTATACCTTCTTGAAGATGCATTATATAATACAACAATGCTCTACAATGCGACTGAAACACTCGCATTTGCGAGTGAATTTTGACAATGGCGACCAGATATTTATAAATGCTAGGTTTCTCGCGAGTGAACATATATCTTGAAGTCCCCAATTAACACTATAGCTATCTGAACTTTTCTCCGTAAAGATAACGTAATCGACAATGATCCCGGTCGACTGTCACTCTTGTTTACTTCCTGGTTTGAAATTGGGTCAATCACATTGTCCTCTGCGAGAAAATTCTCATTGCGCATGCGCTGTATTTATTGGAAGTTTACGAGACAGCTGACAGCATGGCTAGCAGACGAATCAAACCTATATCGTCTTACTTTACTAGTAAAGTAACTTCGTCTCGCAGCGAGTCTCAGTCGGGGAAAAATGATGATAGTCATGCCACTGACGCTACACCACCCAAACAAGCAAAATTACAAGCTTCACCATCTTCGTCTCGCAGTGAGTCCCAGTTGGAAAAAAATGTTTAAAAAATTTAGCTATATCATATGACAAATTGTTCTAATCTTCAGACTTGGCAACTGAAAATTTTGTTTGGGTGGTGGTTTTGAAAATTTACTTATGTTTGCACAAGTAAGTTCAAAATGCTGTGTAGAGCCTTGTACAAGGATAGTAAATTAAACTATAAAACATAAATACTATTTCAAAAGGGTCCATTGATTTAGTCAAATAGAGATTTTTCGGATCACGGAACGCTATGCATACACATCCGAGGCTGAATGATAATCAGTCTACCGGAACTCTCAAAATATATAGTTCGCCAATAACGTACATTTTTCACCAATGTCGGAATTTGTTTGATGGAATATAACGACAATAATGAAAGGACAGATGGTCGAACACTAACAAAGGTCAATTATGATATGTGTGTATTGTTTTTATTGAATAATCATGTTATTCAGTAACAATAAGCGAAAAAATGTTACACACATTTTTTTTCGTGTGACATATTTTGTAACATGCAGTCTACAAAATCAACACGCATTTTGCGTGTTTGCGTCCGTAAAATTCGATCCCTGGTATAGAGGTCACAATTTTTATCCAATTTTGTTGAAACTTGAAATGTAAGTTTATAACCCAAAGATCTCGGTTCCCTTCGATATTCGCGCAAATCGGACCGTAACTTCCTGAATTATGGCCCCTGATTGTACGAAAAATCACATTTTTAGCTTGTGGAGCCTATAGAGGTCATAACTTTTATCCGATTTAAAAAAACGTATTATTATATCACCATTAGACCCTAAGGACAGCTGAGTTCGAATTTCGTGAAAATCGGCCCAAAATTGACAGACAAAATGGCCGCCATTCGTTCTCAAATAGCGTAAAAATATGGTATATCAAGGTTGTAGAGGTCACAATTTTAATCCGATTTTGTTGAAACTTGAAATGTAAGTTTATAACCCAAAGATCTTGGTTCCTTTCGATATTCGCGCATATCAGACCGTAACTTCCTGAATTATGGCCCCTGATTGTACGAAAAATCGCGTTTTTAGCTTGTGGACCCTATAGAGGTCATAATTTTTTTCCGATTTTAAAAATCGTATTAATATATCACCGTTACACCCTAAGAACGGCAGTGTTCGAATTTTCGTGAAAATCGGCCCAAAATTGACAGACAAAATGGTCGTCGTTCGTTTTCAAATAACGTAAAAGGTTGTGGACCCTATAGAGGTCACAATTTTTATCCGATTTTGTTGAAACTTGAAATGCAAGTTTATAACACAAAGATCTCAGTTCCTTTCGATATTCGCGCATATCGAATTGTAATTTCCTGAATTATGGCCCTTGATTGTAGGAAAAATCACTTTCTTGTTAGCTTGTTATCTATCCATCTCTCGAAAATGTGGGCGTATCCTGCCTGGCAGCCACTGGTTATTATTATTAAACTGACCTGATGTCACTTGTTGGGATAGTCCATATTTATGAAACCATAAACTCTTTGTTATTCTTTCTATATATGACATATTGTACGTGCCTGTTTTCGAAGACTTGGGTCTCCATTACGGTAGTGAAATCGTCATGCTAGTAAATTGCGAAATTTAGAAAGAATGGCGGGAAAGGCCACTCGTTTTTACCTCACTGGAATTGTATTGTTACCAGTAGTTAAGCTTTCAGGGAATTTTCAGCTCTGCTTTTTCAATTTCATTTTTACAAGACAAAGAATTTATATCATGTGAATTTTTATTCTTGGATTCGTGACAGTACAGTAGATGGACTGACCTAGTTTAGTAGCACACATTTGGATTTCACATTTGAAGGAATATAATATGCCGGATTATGCATGTGTATTCAATATCGGATAAAGACAAATAAGACAGTAAGTAAGGCATACTATCGGAACACACACTCATCTATTCCACACTTGATCAAAATGGTTAAATAATATTCAGCTGAACTCTGGGAGCGTGCTGATATTTGCAAGCACAACCTCACTCCTACAACAATTTCTTTCGGTGGACAATTTTATTTTCATTTCCGATAATGAAATACAGTTAAATATCTGGATGAAATATATTACGGATATAAATAGGGACAATATAAATATTTTCAAAGGAGAATTTGATAGAACCATGAACAAAATATCCATGACACATATTTTTCCCGACAAAAACAGTCAGCTCACAGGGCCGACCCACCATATGTCGGCCCGCCAAGTTATTTATCGGCGCTGGGCCGACGGACCGACGTAAATTTTAAACACTACTCCAGAGTGTCTTGAGGTTACGTGTGAACGAAACCTCAAGACACTCTGGAGCAGTATTTAAAATTTACGCCGTCCCTTTTTGGAGCGATGTGCCACTGACTTGTTGGTGCATCAAATAGCCACAAGCTGAAAGGTGTCAGTCGATAAATTCTAAATGCATATCCTACCTTATTGTGTGATCCATCTCTGAACAACAATGACACTTACTGACAAACAAACGTTGTTCAGTGAAACAGGTTTATCCAATATCACATACACAAACATTTCTTTCAGTCGCCATGTTGGGATAGTGACCTTTTTTTGACGTCATATCCTCCGCATTAAAATTTGAGGATCCCTGGTTTACGCGAAACAAAATGCATTTTTGTACAATATTTTTATGGATTGCGTATATGTACTGTTTTTCTAAAGGTTTTATATCGGGATAGAAGACGCTGTTTGTTGAAGAATAATTAGGTCGCTCTTCACACGTAGTTGAAAAACGTCTATTGAGAACTTAATAGTTATTTGTTGCATGATTTATTAGTATTAGTATGCCTAGATCATGACCAGTGCTTGAAATGATGAGGATTCTTCTACAACGGCACCATAAATTTATAAATGCTGTAACAAAAATTAGCTGACAATTATAAGGCACGACTGCCTTTCTTCATATTAAACAAATATACTGTTGTCATTTTCCGTCACTGAATGTGCAATTTTTATATTTGTAGATAAACAAACGGTCCGTGCAATGATTTTCCGTGTCAATTAATCTGGCTCTAACTGCATTTGGTGGTACTGTCATAAGTATAAAATTTACAGATTCCTCTTGGTGTAATAAAGTCATTAGGGTTTCACACTGCGTAACTTGTGTGAAACACTATTGTTTTTGTTAAGATTATTAGGGTTTCACACTGCGTAGCTTGTGTGAAACACTATTGTTTTTGTTAAGATTATTATTAGGGTTTCACACTGCGTTATTATTATTATTTTCCATTTGAGCATATCTCAGAAACTACTTGTCGGATCGATTCGATGTATTTGATTTTACTGGGAAAGTGGGTTTGACTTAAATTTTAAAGCTATTTCCAACGTTCTGCGACAATGCGAAATGTCCGAAATCACCAAAGTTGTCGTTTTTCGATATTTTGCCGTAATGTTATCAATAATTGTCGGATTGTAATATTTGATACATTTTGACATAGCCAGAGACAAGGCACATAGCTAAGGTTCTTTGGATTTTTTATTTTCTGCGAATCTTCGGAGATATTAGGCGCCAAATTTTGAAAATTTAAATTTTTACGAAAAACTTTTTTATTAATGAATATTTTTATGTGGTATTTTACCTAGGGTTAAAGGGTCATCTGATTTTTCTTGGCCCCCATTGGCTAATTCAGTTTTTCAGTCCTGGATTAATTATTTATTGTTCGATTTGTATATATGTTCATATGTTCCGCGGTCCAAAATGTCATACCGGTACATTTTCCTTTCGGCAACGGAAGTAACATAAATTTAGCAAAAACTGCAAATTTTGAGAGTTCGGTACCACTTTTTGAAAGCAAATATTATTTTTTTCAAATCTGGTATGACTGAAAGGGTTTGCCCTGTTAATGTGCAGAAATCATTGCGCTCAGTTTTTTTAATTTTTATTTCGTTTTCGGATCACTTCGATTTAAAGGTGAAAAAAGGTGAAAAAATGAGCTATTCACAACCCATTCAGGCTTTTCATATTTTAAAATATTTCTTCGCAACTTCCATAAACTAGTAGCAATAATCCATACGAAGAGAATGTATGTGAAAATTAATTTGTAATATGAACAGTTGCCGAGAAATGGGCAATTTTGTATGAGTCACTTTTTATGCTAGTTTGCCTGTATAAGAGTCAATTATTATTCGATTTTCATAAAAGTAACACCATTTGATGATTTTCAACAGGTAACTTTTCAAGGTTTTTGGTCCATAAACGTGTCAATTATTATTCGATTTTCATAAAATTCCCCGTGTGTGATACCTAATGCCATTTACGATTTCATACAAGTAATTTAACACCTTTTCTGTTACCGGAAGTAACGTCATTGTGGCAAAAACTGTATTTTTAGCTGTCAAAACAGATATTTTATTCAAATGAGTCTGATTTGTATTGTTTTTAAAATTATGATATTTGATTCCAATCAACAAATAGATTGAACCCACACGATCATACAAATACCCAAAAATGGTTTCTAACTTGTACGGTTGCAGAGAAATAGACGATTTTCTACAAGTCACTTTTCAAAGATTTTGGTCTATAAAAGTGGCAAATATTATTCGATTTACATAAAATTTTCACCATGTGATGCCTTATGCTATTTCTGATTTCATGAAACTAATTTAACATGTTCATTATCACCGGAAGTAATGTAATGTTGTCAGGATCACTTACATGTACATGTAATGAATGTATACAATGAATTGATATTGCTGAATTTGGTTGATTCTGCGTACATTTTATGTGATGTGTGCAATGCTTAAATGGAAACCTGTTTAATGGTTCATCGGTACCGGAAGTGACATATGTTCAAGGGTAACGGGGCACCGGTGAAACCCGTCATTACTGCATCGCAGTTCTAGTTCTTATTATTATTATTATTGTTATTCCAATTTATTTTTGATTGGATCTCAGCAACTGCTTGTCGGATCATTACGATTTCTTCGGTTTTACTGGAAAAGTGGGTGTGACTTAGAGGATAAAGCTATTTTGAACGTTCTGCGACAATGCGAAATGTTTTTAAATATTACTTCTTAACTTTCATAAACTCAATACGGAGAGAATGTATGTGAAATTAATTTGTAATATGCGCAGTTGCCGAGAAATGGTCAATTTTGCATGAGTCACTCTTTACGCTATTGTGCCTGTAAAAGAGTCAATTTTTGGATTTTCATAAAAAAGGGCCATTTGATGCATAATGTCAATTGTGACTAGTTCAACTCAATTTAACATTTTCAATGTCACCGGAAATGACGAAATTTGGACAAAAACTGTATTGATAGCCTTGGTAACAAATAATTTATTCAAATGAGTCATATTTGTTGTTTGTTTAAGATTTTGATATTTGATTCTAATCAACTAAAAGAATGAACCCATACGATCATATAGATGGGTACGGGACAATTCGTCCCCGGACAACTTGTCCCCTGACAACTCGTTCCCGGACAATTCGTCCCCAAGGACTATTCGTCCCCGGACAATTTGCCCCCGGACTATTTGCCCCCAGACTATTCGTCCCTAGGACTATTCATCCTTGGATAATTCGTCCCCGAGGACTATTCGTCCCCTAGGTCTATTCGTCTTCTAGGACTATTCGTTCTACATGTTTTTGAAGGCCAAATAAAGGAAGAAATTAGTAGTCCCCTGAAGACTACATTTTTACTGGCAATTCTGAAACCCCTCAGTGGAGGTTTGAGTGGGGCATTCCAATCCTTTCAATTTTCCCTGTGGGTGTTCTCCAGGTCCTCCGGTTTCCTCCCACTGCTAAAGACCCCTAGATGCAAGTGAATTATTGTAATAAAATTGAACCCCGAAATGACCTAGTTTGTGTCAAGTGTATATATTGGAATGCACGTAAAAGATCCCCTGGCAGTTGGAATTCGATATAAGAGTGGGCGATAGTGCCGCTGCCCGGGCAAAATTTCCCTCATAGTCATAGCACACTGTATGGCGTATGCCCGTCTTCATTAGCCCAGTATAGGAGTGGAACAGTAGGACGTTAAACCCCATTTCATTTCATTTCATTTATTATTCGATTTACATAAAATTTTCACCATGTGAGGCCTTATGCCATTTCTGATTTCATAAACCTAATTGAACATTTTCATTATCACCGGAAGTACTGTACACTTTTTTGGAATTGTCTGTATGTTTGTGTTTTTCCTGAGTATGATGTCTTGTCCGTGTATTTGTCTTTGTGTAAATTTTGTGTGGTGCAGTCCCCCTGCACTTACTATTAGAGTAGAGTTTTTAACCCTTCGTACTGTAGAATGTTCTCGTTGTCGGATTTCGCTCCTGTTTACTCACTACACATTTTTCGTCATCATTATTTATTTATTTATATTTATCTGATTTTTATAATATGGTTCTTACTAGAAAAAATGTAAGCACCAGTGGGCAGCCCCCACTTGGTGTAGCCTGCCATAGGGCTAGCAACCCTATGAGAAATTTTGTCCCTCTACACGGAACACCTTACGTGACTCCGCATGTTAATCTCACCAATAAGAATCTAGCAGGTAGTTCTGATGAATTGGCTGCGGGGGGAGGAATTTCGACTAATGTGACATCAAATTTTACCCATACGGGTAACCTACCTAATAATTTAATTGATTCTAATATTACTTGTGAATTTTATAGTCTGATATTAGGTGCTTGTAACTATAGACAGTGTAAATAATGTACTGATTACAATGAAGCCCACACATTTGGTAGCACAGTTACTGGTAGATGCTACCATATTTTTACAGATCAAAATCTTAATTGTAATACGCAAAATATAGTATATTTATTAACCTGCAATTACTGCAGATTACAGTATGTTGGGGAAACTAGTAAATCTTGTAAAACAAGGTTTAATAATCACATATCAGCAGGAAATTCTGAAAATGCACACAAACTACTATATCAACATTTCAAACAAAATCCATGTAAGGATTTTGGATACAGAGTTCAAATAATTCAAAAACTTCCTGGTTCAGGAGACCTTAGTAATGGCAAAATTGATCCTGCAGTTACACATAAAAGAACTCACGCAGAAGAAACTTGGATAATAAAATTACAAACCATTTTCCCTTATGGTCTCAATGATAGATTTAAAAACATTGATTATAGTAATCGTGATGAAAACACTTTGATTACAAGAAATTGTTACAAGAAACTTGATCATAAATTTCAAAATAAAAAACGTTCTATTAAAAAATCGAAATTTCAAAAAGACCCAAAAAGTATTTTGAATGAATTGTATTCTGTATGTCAATGCCATACTTCCGATAAATTGTCCTGTGCAACTTGTGTACTCAACCTGGCCCGACAAATTATACACACTTTGAAGAAGTCTACAGCTAAGAAACTTCGTGTCCTCATACAGGATATCATCTATTCTAATCAACTTAGTGAACGCTTTCTTCCTCAATATTACGATGTTATAACCGATTTAATAAATAGTAAATTTTCACCTAAGCATCCAATACAGCCTCATAAAGAACAAAAGAAAAAACCTGACGTGTTATGTAAAATCCTTTTTGCAGATAAACATATACAAGACATTGAATTGAATAGAATCTTTAGAGACCGATCAGTAATTAAATCTATACCAGATACTATTCCTAAAATTTCACCTACATTCGTATACAAATTTTTACCTCCAATTCATAATAAAATATTTAACTACCATCAAACTATTGAAAACCTTAACGTACAAGAATTTATTAACAATTATGATAATACTACATGTCAGTGCGCCAACTCTCCCTTTAAGGACAAGTTTCATGACCATATACTGACAGGAAACTTCGACATTGTTGAACATAAAAATCTTAAAAAACTTTTTCGCTTTGTACCACAATTTCGAGAACAACCTAGTAAAACTAATTTCAAAAAGTTACATAATAATCTTAAATCTCAAATCAGGAAATGCATAGTAGCTTGGTCTGATAAATTTCGTGCACCATTAGAATCTTTTAGAGAATGGAAAAACACTGTTTTTGATCTCTTGTCAAAAAGAATCAAATATATAAAACTTAACCCTAGACACCCGCCACCCGAAGTCCAAAATAATACATCCGCAGTTGAATGTCTTGCTTCTCTTCAAGATAGATTTGACTAACGCCTGTCGATAAGGCCAGCAATAATATTGCCTTTATCTGTAAAAAATACTATATTAGAAATATTCTTACTGAAGTTGGACTTTGGCCCAATACCCATAATGACACTTATAAATCCATTACGGATTTAACTAAACTAGAATAAATCCATTACGGATTTAACTAAACTAGATATTTTACATAACCAATATACATTTAACAGGAGTAATGATATTAAAGACAATGTGAAAATAGATGCACTACCTTACATCTATTCTATAACTAAATTCCATAAAAACCCAGTAAAATTCAGATATATAATATCCTCCCGTATCTGCCAAACGAAACCATTAGCCAAGACTATCACCAAAGGGCTTAAATTATGCCAAACCCAACATGCCATTTGGTGCAGAACACTTCGTAGCTATACTGGAATTAATAGTTATTTTATACTTGATAAAAATAAACCTATAGTAGACACTTTAGAAAGAATCAAAGAATTAATGCAAACACAATAGAAACGTTTGACTTTTCTACTTTGTATACTATGCTTCAACATGGTAGGACGTTAAACCCCATTTCATTTCATGCTTCAACATGCAGATCTTAAAGATAATTTAGATTGGTTTGTAGATAAAGCCTTTAATGGAGCTTTCAGGAAAGGTAGAAACTTGATGGCCATTTATGCAGAAGATGCTAAATGGATTATAAAACGTCACAATGCCGACACTGTAGTTTTTGATAAAGAAAAATTTCAAAATATCATACATTTCCTTATTGATAATGCCATTGGTTTGCCAATGGGAACTGACCCCGCCCCATTTATGGCAAACGCACATTTATATAAATACGAATTCGACTTTCAAGACCATAAAAGAAAAACAGATTACAAAGTAGCTAAAAGTCTAAACTATACCTTCCGATACATTGATGACATAACACCTATCAATGATAATGGAAATTTCAACAATATATCCTCCTGAACTAATATTAAATAAAGAAAATTGCGGTACTATAAATGCATCTGTTCTTGACCTTAACATCAATATAATTAACAATAAATTTAATGTCGGTATTTTCGACAAAACGGACAAATTTGGTTCTGAAGTAGTAAAATACCCGTCAATCTATAGTAACATACCAGATACCACTCTATATAGTGTTTTCTATTCACAGGCATTACGATTTTTGACAATATGTAATGATAAAGATCTATTTCTCTCCCGAATAAAATCTCTGTACTTTAAATGCACTGCCAAAGGCGCTACACAATTACGCATTTTATAACAAATTTCAAAACTTCCAT
The DNA here is from genome assembly GCF_932274485.2 of Patella vulgata. NCBI lineage: Eukaryota > Metazoa > Mollusca > Gastropoda > Patellidae > Patella > Patella vulgata. Next base: position 35,717,447 of record NC_065882.2, read on the forward strand.
TGCTTCAACATACCAAGTTTGACATTTCTTGTAGGTATATAACCGACTACATACTGGATAATAATGATCCAATTTAAATTTTATTTTAGAGTTTCTGTAGTTACCTAACCCTGTCTGAATTACCTCCCATAATATTATGCCTTTATAATACACTTACATAGTACGTTTTCTTCAACATACCTGTTTTGCATTTCTTGTGTGGGGTATTATATTAATATATTATTATATATTGTACAATTACATAACTTAAACATACATTATGCAAGAGCTAAATCTGATTATTGCAAGTCTTTATTTAGGCTTCAGATGTCATAGAAATTATAAATTAGATCTTTATTTACACAACAATCACAAAATCAACTCTGTAGACCCACGGATGGCTTGGATTCGGCTTGGATTTAAACAGGATTTCGTTGATTGATTAAATTTTTAAATGGCGTCGTAAGCGGAGATTAACCGTTACGTTGACGTCATACTCCTGGAAATAATTTTAGATCGAGGCTAAATGATAGATTGTACGAAGCGAGACCGCTGTTGAGCGATGCCGCATGTCAATCAATTTGATTGAAAGTTCGATATACATGTATACGGCCTTGATATTATGTTTAGTTGTTGTTAAAATGAGAGTTTGGATGTCGGTATTATAATTAAAGATCTAGATGTACTTGATAAAGCCAAATTGTCGCTATAATATTCTAGTATATACTTTTTATGTTACAGAGGTTCAAAGTTGGGATCCGTGCCGATTTCGCACAAATCACAGCAAAAAAATGGACAAATTTGTGTGTACTTAAATTGTAGCGCTTTGACATTAATACAGAGGCTTATTTTAGAATGAATAAGCACACATAAAAGTGTTTTCAGTCTGTTCTATTATTTATTTTTTGCATGACACCACCATAACCCTTTCAATGCTAGACGTAAATCCACTGCCAGTGGTAGACCCTATTTTGAGGAAAAAAGTTGGTTTGGAACTAATTGCCAAACAGTACTTATGGAAGCTTTTATGAAATTTTTTTGTGTGTGTTTGGATGGGCATGATGTTGGGCTAAGAAGAAAAAATAGAATTTTGGAAATTTGCATAATCATGTAGTCACGTGACGTCATGGCGGCCATTTTGGATTTCTCATTTCTCACTAAATTTAACATGAAAACGAATTTTTCTCCATGAAATACTTATGGGATATTGTTTTTTTCACTGGATTGTGATAAAGATGGTAATTGACTGATTGGGACCATGGCTGATTGGGACCTGGCTGACTGGGACCAGATTTGTGGCTGACTGGGACCAGATTCTTGGCTGACTGGGACCAGATTTATGGCTGATTGGGACCACGACAAGGCTCATTTGGACCATTACTTAAATGACGCGAGTATTTAAAATATGTTTGCATATTTTTGATAATAAGACAACTATGACAATAAATAGTGTAATTAGTCACAAATAATAGTTTAATTAGTGAATGACGGCTTCAATACAAATGAGCTAAATCACAGAGAAGATGCTTCACATTCTTGGCTGATTGGGACCAGATTCTTGGCCGATTCGGACCATGATCAGACCAATGACGAGAGTGTTTTAAATATATTTGCATGACAATAAATACTACCCAGTATTATCAAATTGTAACCCAATATCAAATAGCCTCATATCAGTATAATTACTGCAACAAATGCAATATTTTGTAATGAGTGAAGTTGAAAAAATGACAGACAAATTGTACTTTGTATAATATTTTAATTAGTAAATATCATTTTATTTCATATAATGAGACATTTGGTGGCGATTCAATTCTTTTACAAACCAATATTTTATTATTTAGTAGCAGCCGAGACAGAGACCTTCCTGATCTAGACAAGTGTTGAATGCAATACACTAAATTGGTTGACAAATGTGTAAAAATTTTCTTAGTAATACACATTAAACAAAGTTAATTAAATCACACTTTATAGTATAAAACTCTGGTAGCAATATTCAAGACCCTAATCACACCATTTATTGTTAATTAATGACAAGCCTAGTAATCCAATAAATAATCAGATCCAATCACACAAAATCCCTGGGAGAAGATTGTTCCAATGTGACGCAAATCTGTCTATTGTGTGTGGCCCATACCATTCTTCTATCATCTGAAACACACTGGGGTGTAGGCTCCACTCCAGTCTGTTGTCCATTTGTGCGGCTACAAGATTGTTCTTTCCGGCTATATGACAGGCAAAGAGGCGACAGTTTTTCATAATAGCTAACTCCCAAATTGCGGTCGCAATTGTATTCAAACTCTGGTACTGAGTGCCCATAAGGTTTATGCACGCAAGAGTAGTAATGTTGTCGCTTCTGATCACTAAAGTTTTGTCCTTGATTTGGTTCTTGAAGCAAATGAGCGTCATATATACGGTCAACAGTTCTCGAAAAATCGAACTTTGTCTTTTTACTTCGCTTGGCCAGAAACCATGGATTACTTGATTGTTGTAGATCGCGCCCTACCCGGTCTGAGACGCGTCGGTAAAAATTTCTCCGTCTACTATCCGAGGAAGAATGGAAATACTGTTCCATAACTGAACACTTTCTAACCACCAATTTAGATCAGCAACGGCTACCTGACTCCAATTTAAAACACTGTTCCAATCTGATCGAGTTGACAAAAGATTATAAACTCCCAGTAGTTTAAGTTTTCCTGGAAAAACACACTTGCCGGCAATACGGGCTATAGATCTAACTGCTGTACAGTCTTTATTCAGGGCTCTAGTTATGTCCCTTTGAAGGTCTCTAATACGTTTATGTGTAACTTTAAGCGAGGGGCATCCCACAGAATTTACAATAAAACCTAAATATTCAATTGAATTAGAAGGTTTAAGATGAGATTTTTCCTCGTTAATAGTAAAGCCTAATCGTTTTAAAACATCAAGTAAAAGTGTAGCATCTTCCTTAATATTGTCCGAACATAACAAAAAATTGTCAACCCAACTAGTTAGACCATAGGTTCCCAACCTTTTTTGGGTGGCGACCCCATTCCAGACCAGGACCAGATCGCGACCCCTCGAAGAACAAAGTCACATTTTACAATGATAGACCAATGAAACAAATCGTGGCCATGAGAGTAAATCGATTAGCAATGTGGCAAGAGCTGTATAGATCACATGTTCCCGAAGCAACGGCCGTAGTTTTACAACTTCTATCCGTTGCCAAAATTGTCTGAAATTTCCGAACTTTTAGGTACGTTATTTCCCTTTACTGCAGACACATGAACAATAACGTTGTCCAATCAGAGGTCGTGCTACAAACACATATCCAAATACAAACCTTGCGATCTCCACCAAAAAATGAATAGATAAGTTTACAGCCGTTAAAAGGTGTTTTTTTCAGTTGAAAAACTCACGGAAAAGCAATCGAAACTGTTTTAGAGACTAGAGAAGTATTTATTTGCATGAAAATTGGCAGCGGCAAGTCTCGAGACTTGGTATTCGCGATGATATTTTCTATCGAGGAATCTGAGAGGTCTAGAGCTGGGTCCTAGACCAATCGAAATTAGTGACGAAAATTGTAGAGTGTTATGTGAACGCCTTGTAAGATGTACGGAGTTAAAGCGAGATCAAACCTTCTATTGAAGATGTATAGATAGATTACATGAAAAGATAGAGTTTTTTTTTTTTTAAAGTTCTCAGTCTAGTCCGCGACCCCACGAAAAGTGACCCAGAGGTTGGGAAACGCCGAGTTAGACGAAGACCTAGTGCACGAAGATAAGTAACCACAACTCGAACAATCTTATAAAAAAAGTAAGGAGAAATGTTACAACCAAAAAACAGAACATTAAACACGAAAATGCCAACAAAATCCAAAATATTTTCTAAACTCAGGCTTTACGGGCACATGGAAAAATCCATCCTTCAAATCAACAGTTACAAAGTTATCAAGTTCAACAATCTGTTGTAATAATGAAATATCTTCATACATGTACTTTACTTTCGGAACATAAATATATTTATTTAACTCCTGGGCATTTAAAATAAGTCTAAATTTATTTTTACCTTTTTTCAGAACCACCGAAATTGGATTAACACATACAGGTTGAGAATTAGATTTAGAAATAAAACCATGTGATAATGATTTAATTTCAGCATTCACAAAATCATGCTCAGACTTGTTTAATTTTTTATTTGGTAAACAAAATTTGTTTGGAGCAATATTGTCAACAAAAGGTATTGGTACTCCATTTGAAACCCAGTCTAAAATTAATGGTTCCCAATGTGCAACCGAAAACCCCCAGGCCTTCAGTGCAAGTAAACTGTTCAATATAACATACATACATAAATACACCTAATACATTGTACTATAAAATTTAACAAACAATGTAATACAAATAATGCACAAAGTATACAAAGATAATACAAAACATACTCTACAGGCTAATAAGCCTCTCCACTATGACGGGCGGATGCGGTCACAATGGGCCATTTATATGACTTACTAATTCCATTTATATGACTTACTAATTCCATTTATAAAGCTTTATAATTAATTACTTACTTAGGCACGTGCGAACGCTGAAACCCCTCGAAGCGTGTGACTGAATTGAATATTATTTTCATAGCTTGATAAATGATTTATAAAGTCTTGTAAATAATATGGTAGCTATATAAATCTATTTTCTAAGTCTTATAAATGAATTATCTAACGAACTAAATATTCGGGAAAGTTCGTACATCTGCCCGGAAATTCCCGAGGATGCTTCGGCCAGCCAATCACAGGTCGTCTTACTGAATGGCAAGCCCCTCCCACTCCCGTCCGCGGTTTTCGAGTTGTGTGCGTCGGTGTCATAGGGCCTACATCATTTTATTCGTACATTTTTTCCTTTAATGGAATTCGGACGCACTAATCTTCCTGCAGAAGATGACCATGGTCAGGATGAGGGTATGTTGTCTTCAAGGGCTTGGGCCCACGCGTGCCGCACGGCACGTTCAGAAAACTTCCCTCGTGGCCCACGCGTGCCGCACGGCACGTTGTACACCCTCTCATACGAAACCTTCATTTTTTCGCCTAATGCTCCAAGTCCGAAAATTATAAAAAAACACAGTTATCTTCTCCTACTTCCTATTTACATTTTCGCTATTTATAGCTAAGCGATCAAAATAAAAACAAAACTACAAATTGCAATCAAAAACGGATATTATTATACGAATTTACGTCAAAATGGCTAACCGAATGACGTTAGAGGAAGTCTTACAAGAAATTGTGGCTGATAGGGCCTAATGATTCGGATTACGGAGATTTTGATGACGAAGCCGACGGAAATTTTGTCGCAAAAAACTCCGTACGCATCTCTAGATTGACTAGAACCTGCGGACATGGAAACACAGTCCGATCATGGTGCCAATGGTGGTAGTGATGATGGTGAGGGGTATGGCCCCCCTCCCCCCGAAGTTCAGCACCCCCATTTTTTTGTGAGGGAGGTAAATATGGAAACAAATTGTATTGATGATGATGATGATGATGATGATGAAGGATTTGTCCGACGTGTATCAGTCATGTCATGTCAGTGGGTCGGTGGGTGGAGGGGGAGCGGTGACCTTAGCAAAGTAAATTGACGCTAGGATAACTAAAACATGCATAAAACTTATTCTCGTCATTTTATGTTTACAATAGCCGCCATGAAAGGTAAAACACCGCAAGATGTAACGAGGGATTTGATTGGCCAATTGGCCGACTCAACGAAGGAGTACGGAGATTACCGATTATTTTCTAAGTTAAATAAATGGATTTATAAGACTTGATAAATAATTACGTAGTTTCATAATTATTTATCAAACTATGAAAATAATATTCAATTCAGTCACCCATTTCGATGGGTTTCAGCGTCCACACGTGCCTAAGTAAGTAATTAATTATAAAGCTTTATAAATGGAATTAGTAAGTCATATAAATGGCCCATTGTGACCGCATCCGCCCGTCATACTCCACTGTTATTTGAATGGTTATTAATAAAAGTAGGTGAATGATCAAATTGTCCTCTTCCAAAGGCTGGTGAATTTTGTCTATAATCTCTGACATTATTTCGTGATTGAAATCGATTTAAAGGTCCTCCACGAAATCCTGAATGTTGATAACTTCCATTCGCGCATATCAGAACGTAACTTCCTGAATTATGGCCCCTGATTGTACGAAAAATCACGTTTTTAGCTTGTGGGCCCTATAGAGGTCATAATTTTTATCAGATTTAAAAAAACGTATTATTAGATAACCGTTACACCCTAAAGACCGCTTAGTTCGAATTTCGTGAAAATCAGCCCAAAACTGACTGACAAAATGGCCGCTGTTCGTTCTCAAATGGCGTAAAAATATGGTATATCAAGGTTGTGGACCCTATAGAGGTCACAATTTTTATCCGATTTTGTTGAAACTTGAAATGTAAGTTTATAACCCAAAGATCTAGGTTCCTTTCGAGATTCCCGCATATTGGATCGTAACTTCCTGAATTATGGCCCCTGATTATACGAAAAATCGCGTTTTTAGCTTGTGAACCCTATAGAGGTCATAATTTTTATCCGATTTAAAAAAACGTATTATATCACCGTTACACCCTAAGGACAGCTGAGTTCGAATTTCGTGAAAATCGGCCCAAAACTTCCAGAAAAAATGGCCGCCCCTCGTTCTCAAATAGCGTAAAAATATGGTATATCAAGGTTGTGGACCCTATAGAAGTCACAATTTTTATACGCCCACATTTTCATGTGGACGTATTATGCCTTCGCCCCTATCTGTCCCTCCGTCCACAATTTGTTTGTGGACACTCTACAGGTCACAATTCTTATCCGATTTTAACGAAACTTGAAATATAGGTGTATCTCCAAAAGATCTTGTCTGCTTTCGATATTGGCATGTATCGAAACTTCATGGATTATGGCCCCCCGTTTGTACGAAAAATCACGTTTTTGGCTTGTGGACCCTATACAGGTCACAATTTTTATCCGATTTTGTTGAATCTTGAAATGTAAGTTTATAACCCAAAGATCTCGGTTCCTTTCAATATTCGCGCATATCGGACCGTAACTTCCTGAATTATGGCCCCTGATTGTACGAAAAATCGCATTTTTAGCTTGTGGACCGTATAGAAGTCATAATTTTTATCCGATTTAAAAAAACATATTATTATATCACCGTTACACCATAAGGACGACTGAGTTCGAATTTCGTGAAAATTGGCCTAAAATTGACAGACAAAATGGCCGCTTTTCGTTCTCAAATAGCGTAAAAATATGGTATATCAAGATTGTGGACCCTATAGAGGTCACAATTTTTATCCGATTTTGTTGAAACTTGAAATGTAAGTTTATAACCCAAAGATCTCGGTTCCTTCGATATCCGCGCATATCGGACCGTAACTTCCTGAATTATGGCCCCTGATTGTACGAAAAATTGCGTTTTTAGCTTGTGTACCTTATAGAGGTCAAAATTTTTATCCAATTTAAAAAAACGTATTATTATATCACCGTTACACCATAAGGACGACTGAGTTCGAATTTCGTGAAAAGCGACCCAAAATTCACAGACAAAATGGCCGCCGTTCGTTCTCAAATAGCTTAAAACTATGGTATATCAAGGTTGTGGACCCTATAGAGGTCACAATTTTTATCTAATTTTGTTGAAACTTGAAATGTAAGTTTATAACCCAAAGATCTTGGTTCCTTTCGATATTTGCGCATATCGGACCGTAACTTCCTGAATTATGGCCCCTGATTGTACGAAAAATCCTGTTTTTAGCTTGTGGACCCTATAGAGGTCATAATTTTTATCCGATTTAAAAAAACGTATTATTATATCACCGTTACACCCTAAGGACGACTGAGTTTGAATTTCGTGAAAATCGGCCCAAAATTGACAGACAAAATGGCTGCCTTTCATTCTCAAATAGGTCACAATTTTTATCCGATTTTCTTGAAACTTGAAATGTAAGTTTATAACCCAAAGATCTCGGTTCCTTTCGATATTCTCGCATATCGGACCGTATCTTCCTGAATTATGGCCCCTGATTGTACGGAAAATCGCGTTTTTAGCTTGTGGACCCTATAGAGGTCATAATTTTTATCCGATTTAAAAAATTGTATTATTATATCACCGTTACACCCTAAGGACGGCCAAGTTCGAATTTCGTGAAAATCGGCCCAAAACTGACAGACAAAATGGCCGCCCCTCGTTCTCAAATAGCTTAAAAATATGGTATATCAAGGTTGTGGACCCTATAGAGGTCACAATTTTTATCCGATTTATTTGAAACTTGAAATGTAAGTTGATAACCCAAAGATTTCGGTTCCTTTCGATATTTGCGCATATCGAATTGTAATTTCCTGAATTATGGCCCTTGATTGTAGGAAAAATCACTTTCTTTTTAGCTTGTTCTCTATCCATCTTTCGAAAATGTGGGCGTATTCTGCCTGGCAGCCGCTGGTTATCCGATTTTGTTGAAACTTGAAATGTAAGTTTATAACCCAAAGATCTTGGTTCCTTTCGGTATTCGCGCATATCGGATCCTAACTTCCTGAATTATGGCCCCTGATTATACGAAAAATCGCGTTTTTAGCTTGTGAACCCTATAGAGGTCATAATTTTTATCCGATTTAAAAAAACGTATTATTGTATCACCGTTACACCCTAAGGACGGCTGAGTTCGAATTTCGTGAAAATCGGCCTAAAACTGACAGACAAAATGGCCGCCCCTAGTTCTCAAATAGCGTAAAAATATGGTATATCAAGGTTGTGGACCCTATAGAGGTCACAATTTTAATCCTATTTTGATGAAACTTGAAATGTAAGTTTATAACCCAAAGATCTCGGTTCCTTTCGATATTCGCGCCCCAGATTGTACGAAAAATCGCGATTTTAGCTTGTGGAGCCCATATAGGTCATAATTTTTATCCGATTTGAAAAAACGTATTATTATATCACCGTTACACCTTAAGGACAGCTGAGTTCGAATTTTGTAAAAATCGGCCCAAAACTGACAGACAAAATGGCCGCCCTTCGTTCTCAAATAGCGTAAAAATATGGTATATCAAGGTTGTGGACCCTATATAGGGTGACCCACCATAAATAAATATCTCCATATATATCGACAATTACGCCACAATATTTATATATATATGCCAAGCCTCAAATCAGTTTCACACAATTATAGTCACTAAATAAACGATCATGTTGTACTTAATAAGCTATGACCATTAATCATGTATAAATAATAGACTGAAAACTGGTTCCAAGAGTCGTCCATAACATCCAGACACTTTTGAGTAAAAGATAGGTTATGTGCCCTTGTTTTGAAATTAGTCTCGCTTAACCAGTCTATCGACCATTCTACGTCTGATTGACAGGTCGGGATAATCAAGACTACTTTTTTACGAAACATAACAGAAAGCTAGAACAAGAAATTGAATTTAGAAATAAGCACGTTAGGTAGCTCAACAATCGTTTTAAGAAGCTTGTAAAAGTAAAATGAAACTACTGCTAGTATCATGTTTCTGTCTAACCCGAGTGATTCAGAGATATTATTTGTACTAAACCAAAAGATGCCGCTCTTAACGGTACAGTTAACGATAAAGCGATTTAAAAAATGAAACGAACGTAATTTCTAAATCTGCTGTAATAACCAAGAAGCTTAATTTTACTGCTATTCAAAATCGTCAACAATAAATTTTTTACGGCTGTAATAGTTGATAGATTTGTAGAGAATTGCACGTGCCATGGCTATTTATAGTATCATACTGTCAGAAAGTTGGTCTCGGCACGGCGAATGTGCACGCTTCAGTGGTAGTCTCGAACTATCAGCGGTGGACTGTATTTCTGTGAGTACATGGGTCACCCTACCCTATAGAGGTCACAATTTTTATCCGATTTTGTTGAAACTTGAAATGTAAGTTTATAACCCAAAGATCTCGGTCCTTGTGATATTCGCGCATATCGGACCGTAACCCAAAGATTTCGGTTTCTTTCGATATTTGCGCATATCGAATTGTAATTTCCTGAATTATGGCCCTTGATTGTAGGAAAAATCCCTTTCTGTTTAGCTTGTTCTCTATCCATCTCTCGAAAATGTGGGCGTATCCTGCCTGGCAGCCGCTGGTTTTCCGATTTTAAAAACCGTTTAAATACATCACCATTCCACCATAATGAAGAGTAAAGCTGAACTCTGATTACAAAACTACAGAAATAATCAAATAAAAAAAAATAACATCCTAAATAGTCCAGGAGCTAATGACAAAATAATATGGTCATCAGTTACAAAAGGTTTGACCCCCAAAATTCGTAGCAGGTGTCCGTACGAGTAAAAATCAGTTGGTCAGATCGGGCACTGCTGGGGCGTATAGCCACAGCAGCACCTTAAAGTAGCCCCCAGGGGGCCTAAAATAAGGTCATAAGTTACATGGCTGAAACTTTGTAGGGACAATGGTATCATCCATAGTCGGAGTAAATATTTCACAAACCTAACCAAAATTTCCGGGGCTTTCCCCAAGTCAGACCACACCCAATATCGCCTCACGGGGAAAATAATATGGTCATAAGTTACATGGCTGAAACTTACCAGAAACAAAGATCCACACTTGGTAAATACAATTTTCAAAAATCTAACCTAACCAAAAATTTGGGGGCTTTCCCCAAGTCAGATCGCTCTAGAGTATGTCCGACCACACCCTAAAAATGGGGCTTTTAATATGGTCATAAGTTACATGGCTGAAACTTACTAGAAACAAAGATACATACTTGGAAAACATTTTTCAAAAATCTAACCAAAAATGTTGGGGCTTTCCTCAAGTCAGATTGTCCTAAAGCCCACCTGGCCACGCCCTAAAAGTGGGAATTTTTATATGGCCATCAGTTAAATGGCTGCAACTTACCAGAAATATTGTTCCATGCATGAAAAATGTATTTTTTGAAAATCTAACCATAAATGTGTGGGCTTTCCCCATGTCAGAAGGGCCTTAAAATTGCAGCCCCACCCACCCCCTCTATATAAAGCTTATAATAATGTAATATCAATAATACATTGTTGATCCGCACCAAGATTCAAAATTATAGCACAAAAATAGAACAAATGTTTATTAGCTATGTGAAATCCTAAAATGAGCAATGGTATCAAGTGTTGTGTAGTGTCATACCCCATTCACGACATATGTCATGAATAGATAGTTAGGACTGATGTTAAATTTATATCTTCAAATGTTCTGTATTCCATCACAACAACCCATTCAACAATGATTCAGGATGTTATTCAATATCATTTAACAAAGTGGAAAATTCAAACACATATTTCGAAAGTATTTATTGGATTAATAAGTTGCTTTGGTTTGAATTCGATAGTTTTTGCTTTTTCCTGATCTTCGATAATGAATAACAACCTAATGGATTTTAAAAAATGTTAGTAAGTGATGAATTACTGAAATTATGAAATCTATTTATAGTTTTAATACATATATAGAGTGGTTCGTGCAAATAACAAAAATCCAATAAACAAGCTATATTTGGGGCTTATTTTAACAAATACGATAAGACTTACCATTAAAATCATCATTCATTAACAATTAAACTATTGCTAAGTTGGATATTTGTATGATTTGGCCATTTGAATGGGACTTTCTAATTATATGGAAAAGTTGATCGCCCAAGTAGCATTACAGCGGTAGATTTTTTCATTAAAAAGAGTTATGTTTCTTGGTCACATCAAAGTTTCAAATTTTGCTCTGGAAAACGAATTCTTAATTTCCGCGGTCGGCTTTCTTCGTTTTTTTACGTACGTACAATTAACGATTGAATTTAACATTTGTACGCGTGCGCAGCCCTTAGTGAGAGAGAGAGAGAGAGATTTCTGTATTTTGAGCTGATTTTTTTAACGTTTACATGCAATAGACTATAGTTAAAACTTTCTAATAAGGGGTGAATCTTGTGGTTTACAAACGCAGTATGTAGAGAGTGCTTACCGTACTCATATTGTAGATGTTAAATATCCTTTATGATAATCCTATTTTGCTTCAAATAATTATCACAAATATAAAAATCATACACATCAAAAACAGAGGAGCACACGACATGCGCAAAGAAAAAAAGCCTTAAGCATTTTCAAATCGGTTCGGCAGCAGTGGTCCAAATGTCTAGCATTGCATCCGGAATTCCGTATAGAAAAATGAGTTGTTGCTGGATTTATAATAACTGAAACGTTTTGTAACCACCATGTTAGAAATGGCAAATGCATAAGGATACTAAACCCGAATGGCATAGCCATAATGGCACATCCTCCTATTAAATTTGACACAAAACCGGTGGCCAAATTCGCAGCGCCCTAAAATGATTAGAATCTGAGTCTTGTGACCAGGGTCCTGTTTCACGAAATTTTAACTAAAGATAAAATCCAAATTTTAGTAGATACTTCAATTTTGATTGGCTAAGCACTACAATCAGTCTAATATTATCCAATCAAATTACTAAAATTTGGATTTTATCTTAGTTAAAATTTCGTGAAACAGGCCCCAGTACCGTAATTTTATTTTAATCATACACGTCTGGTTAATGGAGACTAGGGAAAATAATTTCGTTCAATTAATTTCCAGTCTCAAATTTTTTCTTCGTATTTAGAGCTAGCAACAATGTAACTTCTAAAGTAACTGAAGCGCCCACTAACAACAGAGTTTTGCGGTTAAATAAAAGTAACTTTCACAGTCTTGCAGTGTCGGTATGTTGCCACGAGAGTGTATTTAAAAGATAGAAAAAGGGCGAAACTACACGAGTTGACTCTGAACCGAGAACCGTTACAATATATACGTCATTGGTTACAATCAACTAACTTAGAAATTAAATCGCTGAGTTTTAGCCAAAATTTTAATCTAGTTCTTAACTACTTATTTTTAAAAGTCCAACGAGTAAAGAATAATTTTTTACATGGCTTCATTGATAAATAAGTGAATGAATATTGTCACGTGAATGTCTATTTTGGACGACTGTTTGCTGCTTACAGTGCACGAGCGAGCCCGTGAGAGCACTTTTCTCATAAACGAAGTTTTGATCCGCGTGACAACATGCTGTTAAAACAGGTCAGTTTAACATATAACTTTAGTTATCCTTCCTCCCCATTGGTAAATATTTGTTCCGCATAACATTTTGATGATTTAAAATAAGTGAGTAAGCGTGGCTGGGTGATGCGGGTTTGCTATAGGTATATCACTGGTTGAACTCATTAATTTTAAAATAACTTTGTAATAACTAGTTATTACGAGGACTTCAATGGTGCTAATTACTGGTATTAATTGGCGCATATTATACTAATTAAGAGTCATTCCATGAGAAAACCATGCAAAATTGTGCAGAATCGGGAAGATGGGGGGTCGGCAGATCGAGTTCATCTCCGAGGGATTTTATGGACTCCCCCTGACTACTTCACAGCCAGAAGGGCCGATGTCAAAATTTCACCGTTATTGAGAAACAGCCTCTGGGTGATTTTTGGCTAATTTTGCTATTTTTTCAGGTCATTTTTGGTCAATTTTCAGCCACCTACTGTGGCGAGTCTAGGGTTTGGATGAAGATGGTGGTGACTGGTGATGTTAGTGGGGGTCTTCCTGTGCCCCAGTGTGAGGACCATGAAGTTGCATCTATTCTCTGGGAGCAATGATCAGCAAAATTGTAAGATATTGTGAATAAAACAGAAAATATACACCTGCAAAGATTAGCTCTATTTTCTATGATGCGGGGGTAGGTCAAAATATTGAAATGGTTTTATGCACAGCTCGACTCCCTCTAACGATATAAGAAATAAAATCTCTGTCACCTCTCTTCAATCAAAGCGAAATCATTAGTCAAAGTTGGTGAATTTTCCCTATTGTAAATCTCTCATTCTCTATGAAATGGCCAACTACTTCCATTCAGGGTAAGCCAGCTATCTCCGTTTCTTCACCAAATCATTCGCCCGCGCTCACTGGTAGCAGCTTGAAACCCCCTCGAGCAAAACTAGTCTCTTTGATGAGGCTTGATATCCAATCCAAGATGGCCGTGTCCAAAAGCGCGCAAAATTGCGTTTTTTCCTCATGTTTGGCCATTAAATGTGGTATATATCCCAGATATGACCAAGAGAATCACTTCATATGATTGAAAAAATGTACTAAGGACATTAAGGCCCACCTTTTAGCACATCACATAGCAATAAGTGATGTGAGAACCGAATGGGAGCTGATTTCTTGACGAATATTCCAAACGGATGCATGCTGCCACATCTAAGGAGAAGCCATACAAAGACCGCGTTGTGTCACTTGGAATCAACTTATACCTATTGGAATGGCTAAATGAAATAAAATACTATTGAAAAAAAAGAGGGAAGAAATTGTGTCTTTGAAATATCGATGGAAACCCTGTGTGTGTGCTCGACCACAATCAATTTAGCAGGAAACAGTTGTGCGGTGATACTCCAGTTGATTAAGTTAACCGATGGGCTTCAGAAGTCCTCAAACCAGCTGCATTGAGTCTGATAAAGCTGTAATACCTGTAATACCTTTACTAAAGGCCAGCTCTCTGCTTTTTGTTTTTTAACTTTGGCAGCATTAAAAAATTCTTGTTAATTTTAGAATTTTTTCTTCTATTTTATATGTATGCAGGAAATATTATACTGCCCATAATGAGGAAATGGGCTGTCAAGAGAACCAAGTTCCTACACTGCCTCCGGGTAGTTACTCAAATAAAAAAATATGGCATAGGGTCAAAAATTCAACTTCATCATGTGATCATTTTCGGAGCCCAAAATGGATCTTGCTGGGCCTTTTAAAACTGAATTTGTAAATGAAGGACATTTCTATTAGGGGCCACCTCTCAACATATTCCAATCTGATTAAAATACAGATCTATATTTCGTTTCGTTTTTTTTTTTATATACTTTCAATGACCTACACTACATGAAGATCTGACTGGTTGTTGCGATAGGTCACGTCAGAGGTCATACGAGCGACAGTTGAGCCTATGACGTCAGACATTTGATTAACCAATCAGCATTAGTGCTTCTAGGGGCTCACCCACAGTTCCGTGCAAAACATGCCTAAAGCTCGCCGAAACAGACCGTTTCATTGGCTAATACCTCACAGAATTCAGAACACGTCAATGATAACAACTCTTTCAGATCCTAGTGTTTTAATCAGATTGAAAATATTCTTAATATCAACCCCAACGTATATGGGCAATTGAAAAATCTCTTGTATCGAGTCTCCGGATGATGGATTGACTGGGACCAGTTTCAGAAAATTTTACAAATGTTGTCCCCTGAAAATAGTACATTAAAAAATAAGTTTAGTAAATTATTTTATATGGTTTGGTTCTTTCAGGTTACTGTTGGAACTGGTGACATCTCTCTCACCGCTACATCATCTGCAGCTACTGGTAGTGCTGCTTACATCCATGATCAATCTGCAGCTATGGGTATTGCAACTGCCACGCTGCCTCTTCCTTCTGTAACCGCTATTGGTAGCGACACCAGTGACAGTAATGACTACTAATAATAGGCCTAGATCAGGTAATGATGATTACATGCGAATCTTGAACCAATCCCAGTATTCTAATTCTGATTTGTTTTGATGTAGGGTTTCAGCGAATTCTTAGCAACCTTCCTAAAGGTTTTACATGTAATCATCATTACCTGATCTAGGCCTATTATTGATAGTTCTAAGTCATTACTGTTACTGGTGTCGCTACCAATAGCTGTTACAGAAGGAAGAGGCAGCGTGGCAGTTCCAATACTCATAGCTGCAGATGATGTAGTAGCAGTAGATTGATGATGGATGCAAGCAGCATTACCAGTAGCTGCAGATGATGTAGCAGTGGGAGGGATGGCATCAGTTCCAACAATAACCTGAAACAACCAAAGCACATAAAATAATATACTAAAATTATTTTCTAAGTATTTGCAGGGGTCCCTGTTACCAGCCAGTCCATCATTCGGAGACTCGATGCAAGAAAATTTTCAATGGCCCGTATATGTTGGGGTTGACATCAACAATATTTTGAGAGGTGGACCCTGATAGAAATGTCCTTCATATACAAATTTAGTTTTAAAGCGCATGGCAAGATTTATTTTGGGCTCTGAAAATGATCCCATGATGAAGTTTAATTTTTGACCCTACATCATATCATTTATTTGTAGAACTAACCTGAGGTGGTGTAGGAACTTGGCTCTTTTGACAGCCAATTTCCTCACTATGGACAGCATAATGTTTACATCCCTTTGGAATATTCCATTTGAGACCCAGGTGGTAGCGATGGGCAGCACATATCACCTTTCCATCTAGAATCGACTTATCAAGATCAAAAATCCCACTTCGTCAAGAAATCAGCTCCCATTCGGTTCTCAATTCACTTATTGCTATGTAATGTGCTAAAGGACGGGCCTTAATGTCCTTAGTACACTCTGTCAATCTATTAAGTCATTTCATTGCTCATATCTGGGATATGTACCACATTCTATGGCCTCGGGCGCGGCCATCATGGATTGGATACCAATCATCATCAAAGAGTCTAGTTTTGTTCGAATGGGTTTTAAGCTGCTACGTGCGAGCGCTGGCGAATAATTTGGTGACGAAACGGAGAAAGCTGGCTTACCCTGAATGAAAGTAGTTGGCCATTTCATAGAGAATGAGAGATTCCAATAGGGAAAATTCACCAACTTTGACTTATTTCACAATGATTGAAGAGAGGTGACAGAGATTTTATTTTTTATATCGATAGAGTGTGTCAAGCTGTGCATAAAACCATTTCGATATTTTGACCTACCCCCGCATCATAGAAAATAGAGCTAATTTCCGCAAGTGTATATTTTCGGTTTTAGTCGCCGTATGTTACAATTTTGCTGATCATTACTCCCAGAGAATAGATGCGACTTTATGGTCTTCAAACTGAGGCACAGGAAGACCCCCACTAACATCACCAATCACCACCATTTTAATCCAAACCATAGGCTCGCTACAATAGGTGGCTGAAAATTGACCAAAAATCACCTGAAAAATGACAAAATTGGCCAGAGGCTGTTTCTCAATAACGGTGGAATTTTGAGATCGACCCTCCTGGCTGTGAAGTAGTCTTGAGGAGTCCATAAAATCCCCCAGAGATGAACTTGATCTGCCGCCCCCCCACCTTCTGTATGGTTTTCTCGTGGAATGACTCTTAATTAACAAATCATGATTATTGCGTTGTTATGGAAACATTGTAGTACACCATACTTTTTTAGACTGTTCACTTATTTTCTGGAAACTGTTCATCTGACATGAAATGGGGTTTAACGTCCTACTGTTCTGCTCCGAACTGGGCTAATAAAAACGGGCATACACCCTACAGTATGATATGAGGCACTACAGACTATTCTCATATCGAATTCCAACTGTCGTCCCATCCGAACAACTAGACGTGCCACCGTCCTGCATCAATGACAAGGGGGAACCACGCCGGAAATCTGGATGAACGTTCTCGGCCAATGCAGGGATTGGACACACGACCTCCAGGCTAGCCAGCCAGTGTCTTACCCACTTAGCCACCGTGACTGCCCCAATGATAATGAGCTCCGCCGGAGAACAGACACAAAGCTAATACACCGACATTTTATTTCCTAAATTTTTCGAGAATTTTGAGATGTATTTTGTCTGCTTCCATTTAATGAAATCGAAAAGTTTTTTTTTTTTAGTATTCTAGAATTTTGAGAAGTATTTTGTCTGCTTCCATTTAATCAAATGGAAAATGTTTTCTTTTTTTTTCAGTTTATGTTTGTGTTTGAAAGATGTACAACAGATTAGAACGACATTACAAAATAGTGTACTATTGATGTCTGTAATATATCGAATGTCTGTCTTGGATCATTTTTTCTAGCTATATTAATACTGAGCTTTAATGTCAGATATTCAATATGGAGGTGGATCTATTATTAAATAGCTACCGATAATTGTAACGGTAGCCAAACTATGGCCATAGTTTCCCGATGGTTAATTCAGTTTGGTCTATTAATAAATGGCTGTCGATAATTATTTTAAACTGAAAACTACAGTTTAATTATGGTTATTACGGTTCGGCAATTTCGTGATTACCAATAGTAGAACAACAAAAGATGTAGCTACCGGGGGTGTATTATTCGCAAAAGAACAGGCGCACCAGGCCCAGTTTGCCCGGAGACCTAAATTCGATGGCCATAAACATTCACAGGGTCATGTTGGTTAATTTGATAACAGATAATATATGGGAGTGGGGTGTGGCGACAAAGCTTAATGGGAGAACACGCATGCATACATACAGACACACAGACATCTTTGAGTGTATTTATATTGAGGAAAGATGTACTTAGGAGCAGAAATGTTGTCTTACGAGCTTCTGATGTTGTCAAATTCTCGGGTAAGCCCCCACACCTCGCGCCGAATCGGCGCTGTCTTCGCCTTAGACCCTTAGTGGCTCAAATTCTTGAACACGCCCCTGCTGAATCAAGAGACCCGGATGTTCGTCTAATAAAACGAGACAAACCATCATTTCGTTTTATTCATATCAAAGTGACATAATGGTCGCCATCTCGTCAAATCACAATTATCATTTGGGTCGTTTTAAGACTTTAATTATTGGAAATAAATGGAATTTGAAATGGAGTTTGCTTTTCTGCACTGGCTGGGGTAATTAAGACAGGCGTACGCCATGCAGGGAGCTATGGGAGAACTTTTAACCCGGGCAGTGGCACTACAGCCTACTCTTATTTCAAATTCCAACTGTCAAAGGTTCTTTTACGTACACGCCAATGGGAAAGACACTGTGTTTGAATGAACTAGGCCGCAGTAACATTTTCGGAAACCCCGAATCTTTTCCGAGATAATGGCTATCTCACATTTTTCAATTTCGAACATGCATCTATGGCTTTTGTCCTTCAAATTTTGAAAATACGTTGTTTACGAGACAATTTTTGTTATTCTGCTAAATTTTCAAATTTGACCTACATTTTTGGATACCTGAAGTCTATCCGATTCCAATAATATAAGTTTCATTCAGAGTTATCGCCCTTTATTTTTCAATTTTTCTGCCCATTTTATAACCCTTATATTTTTTTGAAAGCCCCAATTGATGTTTCTGAAACTACTGGAACATATAGCTATATAGTCAGACCGCTGCGTACAGCAATTTCAACAATTCAACAATGATCCGGAAACCGGAAGTAGTCGAAATAATGATAGATATTTGGGGGAAAACTCGATTTCTCCGTCCAGTATCAATGGATTAAACGAATTAAGCTTTCGTTGAGTGGCCCTAGGAATGGAGTGTCGTATGATGCCCAAGTTATATGGATACTATGACCAAGCAGCAAAATATGACAAGCTGAAAATCAAGTATTTTCTGATTTAGAGCGTTTTTAACTTTCTCTATCGAGAGTTCATTCAATAATCTTGTGCATGAAACCATCCAATAAGACTTTGAAATGTCTGGAATAGGATACAAAAAAGGGACTGAAAATCGAAAAAATTCGTGAAATTTTGGAAAATTATTTTATTATTTCATCAGATTTTTACAAAACGGTTACACATTCAGATAGCTGACGTAATTACGATTCTAACGATGTATAATATGTATCGAGTTATTGAAATTTAATTTTCGATATTTTGAATTTTTGGCACTTTTGAACATAGGATTTCTCAGGGCCATTTTATCTGATCAGATAATGTGATATATCATTACAGAGCCCTGTAGCTATCTAATTGCCCAAATTGGTTATTAAAACTATCCCGACAATAATCTCCATACCGGAAGTATGCAAAAAATGAAGAAAAAAGGTTTAAAAAATAGCGCTCTTGCGAAAAACTTGATTTCTCCATCAGATGTTAGCAGACCAAAAGAACTAAAGTATCGTTGGATAGCCCCATTAATGGACTATCATATGAAATCTGAAAGATACAATTTAGATGACTAGAAAATAAATTATGGTACGCCGAAAATCTAGTATTTTCCTTTTTGGAGCATTTTGAGAAGCCATTTTCTCGAAAAACGAAAACTACGTTTTTTCTTAAACTTCTTTTACTCACGAGTCCTATCGGTGGACTATGGCGTGTGTCCAAAAATAAAAGCATTGAAATAATATAAGTGGTCCAAAAAGTGGTCAATCTTGGAAAAAAGTTGAAAAATCCTTAAATTACTGAAAATGATCTTCTAATTTTCTTTCTTTGGAAAACAGCTGAATGGATTGTTCTGAAACTTCTTGTACAGAAGGTAAGGTAACCAAACAACTTGTTACAGCTATCCTGACAATGATCCAAAAACCGGAAGTAGTCCAAAAAATATCCGATATTTTGAAAAAAAACCTTAAAAAGTAAAAAATGGTGATCTAGCGAAAAAAGTGATTACTACGCCATATTTCACCGAATCAAAACAACTAAAGTGTCATTGGATAGCCCGAACAATGGACGAACTTATGACATCTCTGTGGTAAAAATTTGCTGGTTAGGCAATATTATGAGATGCTGAAAATCTAGTATTTTTCTTTTTAGTGCCTATTAAGACGCTTTTATCTCGAAAACTATTCTTATTTCCTTTCTTAAACTTCTGTTACTTAGAGTCCTAATGGTGGTCTAGGGTGTGAATCCAAATATAAAAGCCTCAATATAGTATAAATGGTCCAAGAAGGGTCAAAATCTATGAAAAAATGCGAAAAATCGTTATATTTGTATAAATCTAATGTACGTCTAATGGTATAAGGGAGGTAACACATTGGAATCAGACTACCAATTATTTGCTAATTATCGTTAAATATCTTCTAATTTTCCTTTCTTTTAAAAACTGTCCAACGGATCTTTCTGAAACTTATGGTACAGGAAGCTAAGTTCCCATACCACTTGTTAAATTTATTCCGACAATGATCCGTTAACCGGAAGTAGTCGAAAAAATATTCGATATTTTGAGGAAATATAGTAAAAAATCGCGATTTCTCAGCCGGGTGTCACTGAATCAAAACAACTAAAGTATCGTTTGGTAGCAAGTTGAATGGGCTATTGTATGACACACATCCTGTCTGATTCCTGAAAGCCGGTTCAGTGCTGCTTGCATGTCTAGTTATTATTGAACTTATACTTGGCAATTTGATTCACAATAACTTGTCTACGATATCACGTGGACATAAAATTCCGGGAACGAACAAACGATTCTAAATAAAACTAATGACCCTACATTATTATATGAACATCCGGTCTTCATTAACATAATATATAATTGGTTGTTAATAATTACGCATTTAGAATAGGCCAACTCCTAACATTGTCCGATGAGAGTTACTTCACTTTGCCAACTTCCTTTTCCAATAACAATTTATGGGATTGGTCGATAAAAATAGCACAATCATCAAGGGCGATAACTTGAAAACGTGTCCCCTCCATAGATTAACCCAGGTTATAGTGGAGTAGAACGGAATGAGTACACTGGGTAACCGAGGATGCTGTCTATCCTCAATTGATTGTGAACACTCTACAGGTCACAATTTTTATCCGATTTCAACGAAACTTGAAATATAGCTTTATCACCCTAAGATCTCGGTTCCTTTCGATATTGGCATGTATCGGACTGTAAGTAACTTCATGGATTATAGGGCACCTGATTGTACGAAAAATCATGTTTTTAGCTTGTGAACACTGTAGAGGTCACAATTTTTATCCGATTTGGTTTAAACTTGAAATGTATGTTTATAACCCACTGATCTTAGTTCCTTTTGATATTCGTGCATATCGGACCTGATTGTACGAAAATCGCGTTTGTAGCTTGTGGACCCTATAGAGGTCACAATTTTTATCCGATTTCAAAAAACGTTTGAATATATTAAGGTCTCACCCTAAGGATGGTTGAGTTTGATTTTCGTAAAAATTGGAACAAAACTGACAGACAAAATGGCCGCCCTTGTTCCCAAATAGTGTCAAAATATTGTGTATCAGGGTTCTGGATCCTCTGGAGGTCACAAACTTCAAATGCATGTTTATAACCCAAATAAATTGGTTCTTGTCGATTTTCGTACAAATCGAATAGTAACTTCCTGAATTATGGCCCCTGTTTATACGAAAAATCGCGTTTTTAGCTTGTGGTACCTCTAGAGGTCACAATTATTATCCGATTTAAAAAAATGTTTGAATATATCACCGTTCCACCGTAAGGTTGTCGGAGTCTGAATTTCATGAAAATCGGATCAAAACTGCCAGAAAAAATGGCCGCCCTTTGTACGCAAATAGTGTAAACATCTGGTAGTGCCATATACAATTTTGATCCGATTTTGATGAAACTTATTGGTTCCTTTCGATATTCGAGCATATTGGATCGTAACTGCTTGAATTATGGCCCTTTGATTGAACAAAAAATCACGTTTTGAGCTTGTGGTCCCTGTAGAGGTCACAGTTTTTATCTGATTTAAAAAAAAAACAACATGTAAATATATCACCATTACACACTAAGATCTTGGTTCCTTTTGATAATCGCGGATATCAGAACTTAACTTCCTGGATTATGTCCCCTGATTGTTCGAAAAATCGCATTTTTAGCTTGTGGATTCTCTGGAGGGCACAATGAAAGTTGAATTTGAATTCCGGGAAAATCTAAATGAAACTGCCGGACAAAATGGCCGCTCTTTGTGAGCAAATTGTGTAGAAGTGTGTAATACCCTCTAGAGGTCACAATTTTTATCCGATTTTGATGAAACTTAAAACATATCTTTATATCCGAAAGATCTCGGTCCAATTTGATATTTGCACATATCAGGCCAAAAATTGTACAAAAAATCGTGTTTGTTCTTTATTAGCTTGTTCTCTATCCATAGTTTGTAAAATGTGGGTGTATCCTGCCTGGCAGCCCCTGGTTTTTTCACTGAGCTGAAAATTCATTCATATTTCAACGGCTTTTTACTAGCTTGAATCTAAATATTGGGGAAAATATACACTGAATTTGACTTAACTCTTAGCTGAGTAAAAGAAGTTTTTGTGGCTGGCCCATGGGCTAGGAGAGGGGTCGAATGAACCTGTGAGTCCCCAAACTATCATTTCGATCAGGCCATAATTACATTAGGCCTCTATACTAAAATTTAATTTCTGATCATTTTGCAAAATATGTTGGGACATGGCAAACAACATTAATAGATGAAAGAATGTTCGATCAACCACTGGTTATTGCTTGTTTCTAAGATTGACTGTCAAAACAATGCTACATGGAGGTGAAAAGAGTATAGTAATTGACATCCCCTAAAGGCAATGCACAAAATAAGACCAACTAGAACTGCGACGCAGTAATGACGGGTTTCACTGGTGCCCCGTTACCCTTGAAAATATGTCATTTCCGGTACAGATGAAACCATTAAACAGGTTTCCATATAAGCATTGCACACATCAAATAAAATGTACGCAGAATCAACCAAATCCAGCAATACCAATCCATTGTATACATTTGTTACATGTAAGTGATCCTGACAAAATTACATTACTTCCGGTGATAATGAAAATGTTAAATTTGTTTTATGAAATCAGAAATGGCATAAGGCATCACATGGTGAAAATTTTATGTAAATCGAATAATAATTGCCACTTTCATAGACCAAAAACCTTGAACAGTGACTTGTAGAAAATCGCTTATTTCTCTGCAACCATACAAGTTAGAAACCATTTTTTGGTATCTGTATGATCGTATGGGTTTAATCTATTTGGTGATGGGAATCAAATATCATAATTTTAAAAACATTACAAATCAGACTCATTTGAATAAAATATCTGTTTTAAAGACTAAAAATACAGTTTTTGCCAAAATAACGTTACTTCCGGTGATAATGAAAATCTTAAATTACTTGAATGAAATCGTAAATGGCATTAGGTATCACACGGTGAAAATTTTATAAAAATCTAATAATAATTGACACTTTTATGGACCAAAAACCTTGAAAAGTTACCTGTTGAAAATCGTCTATTTCTCCGCAACTGAACAAGGTAGAAACCATTTTGTGATATCTATATGATCGTATGGGTTTATTCTATTAGTTGATTTGAATCAAATATCAAAATTTTAAAAAAATAACAAATACGACTCATTTAAATAAATTATTTGTTTCGAGGGCTATAAATACAGTTTTTGCCCAAATTACGTCATTTCCGATGACATTGAAAATGCTAAATTGGTTTGACCTAGTTAAAATTGACATTATGCATCAAACGGTGTCACTTTTATGAAAATCCAATAATAATTGACTCTTTTACAGACAAACTAGCGTAAGTAGTGACTCATGCAAAATTGCCCATTTCTCGGCAACTGCTCATATTACAAACTAATTTCACATACATTCTCTTCGTATGGATTATTGCTACAAGTTTATGGAAAATGCGAAGAAATATTTTAAAATATGAAAAGTCTGAATGGGTTGTGAATAGCTCATTTCTTCACCTTTTTTCACCTTTAAATCGAAATGATCCGAAAACGAAATAAAATTTTTAAAAAACTGAGCGCGATGATTTCTGCGCCTTAACAGGACACACCCTTTCAGTCATAGATTTGAAAAAAATAATATTTGCTTTCAAAAAGTGGTACCGAACTGTCAAAATTGCAGTTTTTGCTAAATTTACGTCACTTCCGTTGCCTAAAGGAAAATCTACCGGTAACAAAATAAATGACATTTTGGACCACGGAGCATATTAACTTTGTTTTATACAAAACGAACAATAAATAATTAATCCAGGCCTGAAAAACTGAATTAGCCAATGGGGGCCAAGGAAAAATACGGTGAAAAAAAATGTTACCATTTTTGGTCAAATCAGATGACTCTTTAACCCTAGGTAAAATACCACATAAAAATATTAATTAATAAAAAAGTTTTTTTTCGTAAAAATTTAAATTTTCAAAATTTGGCGCCTAATATCTCCGAAGATTCGTCGAAAATAAAAAATGTAAAGAACTGTAGCTATGTGCCTTGTCTCCGGCTATATCAAAATGTATCAAATATTACAATCCGACAATTATTGATAACATTACGGCAAAATTTTGAAAAACGACAACCTCGGTGATTTCGGACATT
The DNA here is from genome assembly GCF_932274485.2 of Patella vulgata. Classification (NCBI taxonomy): domain Eukaryota; kingdom Metazoa; phylum Mollusca; class Gastropoda; family Patellidae; genus Patella; species Patella vulgata. The sequence continues at coordinate 35,742,487 of NC_065882.2, forward strand.
TCGCATTGTCGTAGAACGTTAGAAATAGCTTTAAAATTTAAATGGTCAAATGGAAAAATAATAATAAGAAGAAGAACTAGAACTGCGATGCAGTAATGACGGGTTTCACCGGTGCCACATTACCCTTGAATTTATGTCACTTCCGGTGCCAATTACCCAGCAATATTAATTTCATTTATACATTTGTTACCATGTGTTACTAACTTACCGCTAAGTTAGCTGACTTTTTAATGGGAAATTTCTTGACAAGGGAAGATGCTAGAAACAATTTTTGGACATCTATATGATCGTATTGATCCAATCTATATGTCCATTGGAATCAAATATCATAATGTTAAACGAATGATAAATATAACTCACTTCAAAACAATTTGAAGGCTAATAATACAGTTTTTGCCAAAATTACATTACTTCCGGTGATAATAAAAATTTTACATTAATTCTATGAAAATATAAATGGCATAAGGCCTCACATGGTGAAACTTTTATGATAATCGAATAATAATTGACACTTTTATAGACCAAAACCTATATCTCTGCAACCGAACAAATTAGAAACCATTTTGAGATATCTGTATGGTCGTATAGGTTTTTGCCCAAATGTCGTCATTTTCAGTGAAAGTGAAAATGTTAAATTGGATTGACCTAGTCAAAGGTGACATGAGGCATCACATGGTAACAAAAATTGAAAATCGAACGATAATTGACTCTTTTACCTGCAAAATAACATGAAAAGTGACGCATGCAAAATTGCCTATTTCTTTGCAACTGCGCATATTACAATCTAATTTTGACATACATGGTCCTCGTATGGATTAATGCTACAAAATTATGAAAGTTGCGTAGAAATAATTTAAAATATGAAGACGATGAATGTGTTGTAAATAGCTGATTTTTACTCCTTTTTTCAACCTTAAATCCAATTGGCGCAAATACAAAACTGATATAAAAAAACCCCAAAAAACTAAGCCCGACATATTTTGCGCCTGTAGTAGGAGGATTCATCTTCATTTGATAAGATTTGTAGAAATTAAGATTTTTCCTTAGGAAAAGACCTCCTGACCCGTCAAAATTTAAATTTTAGGCAAAATTACGTCACTTCCAGTGCCGACAGAAAACTTTATATATAGGTAGAAACAAGTTGAGAATTTGCACCAAAGAGTATATGAGCTTTTGTTTTATACAAATCAGACAATAAATAATTAATTTAGAACCCATAAACTGTAATAAAAATGCGAAAAGTCTTAAAAAGTGATCCTGACAAAATTGGTTATTTCTTTGCAAGAGAAGATGCTAGAAGCTATTTTTTGACATATTTATGATCGTATTGATCCAATCTATAATTCCATTGAAATGAAATATCATAATGGTAAAGGAATACTAAATATAACTCACTTCAAAAAAATATTTGTTTTGAAGGCTAAAAATACAGTTTTTGCTAAAATGACATTACTTCCGGTGAGAATGAAAATGTTAAATCAGTTTTACGAAATCAGAAATGGCATAAGGCATCACATGGTGAAAATTTTATGAAAATCGAATAATATTTGACACTGTTATAGACCAAAAACCTTGAAAAGTGACTAGTAGAAAATCTATTTCTCTGAAACCTTACAAGTTAGAACCCATTTTGTGGTATCTATATGGTCGTATGGGTTCATTCTATTTGTTGATTGAAATTAAATATCATACTTTTAAACAAATAACATATACGACTCATTTGAAAAAAATATAGGTTTTGAAGGCTAAAATTCAGTTTTTGCCCAAATGACGTCACTTCTGGTGACAGTAAAGGTGTTAAAATGGTTTAATCTAGTCAAACGTGGCATTCGGCATCAAATGGTGAAAGAAAATTGAAAATTGAATAATAATTGATTCTTGTACAGGCAAAATAGCACGAAATGTCACTCGTGCAAAATTGCCTATTTCTCGACAACTGCTGATATTACAAACTAATTTTGACATACATTCTCTTTGTATGGATTATTGCTAAGAGGTTATGAAAGTTATGATGAAATATTTTGAAATATGAAGACGTTGGATGGGTTGTAAATAGCTTAATTTTACACCTTTTTTTACCTTTTAATCGAAAATAGCCTGAAAACGAAATCGAAATTAAAAAAAAATGACTCCGATGATTTGTGGGCCTTTGCATGGCGTATACTTTTGGTAATACCAAATTTTTAAAAAATAATATTTGCTTTCAAAAAGTTGTACCGAACTGTCAAAATCTGTAAAAATTGTAGTTTTTGCTGATTTTACTTCACTTCCGGTGCCGACAGGAATCTTTACCGGTAACAAAATAAATGACATTTTGGACCACGCAGCATATGAACTTTCCTCTGTACAAATCGAATAATAAATAATTAATCTAGGACTGAAAAACTGAATTAGCCAATGGCGGCCAAGAAAAATTACGGACACAAAAAAATGTTGACATTTTTAGTCAAATCGGATAACTCTTCAACCCTGGTTAAAATGCCATATAAAAATATTCATAAATAAAAAAGTTTTGTGTAAAATTTTAAATTTTCGAAATTTGGCGCTTAATATCTACGAAGATTCGTTGACAATCAAAAATCAAAAGAAGCACAGCTATGTGCCTGGTCTCCGGCTATGTCAAAATGCATCATATGTTAAAATTCAATGATTATTGTTAATACTACGGCATTTTTTTAAAAAACGACAACTTCGGTGATTTCGGACATTTCGCATTGTCACAGAATGCCCTAAATAGCTTTAATCTCTAAGTCACACCCACTTTCCCAATAAAACCGAAGAAATCGTATCGATCCGACATGTAGTTTCTGATATACAATCAAATTGGAAAAAAAAAAATAATAATAAGAAGAATAATCTTAACAAAAACAATAGTGTTTCACACAAGCTTCACAGTGTGAAACCCTAATAATAATCCGAACAAAAACAATAGTGTTTCACGCAAGCTATGCAGTTTGAAACCCTAAAAATATTGTTAATTTTTATACTGCTAGAGTTATGGCCCTTGATCACTTCAAAAAATCTTGTTCACGCTCTAGAGGTCAAAGTTAATATCCGATTGACTTTAAATTTATACACAGTGTTTAAGGTCATGAGATGAAGAACCCTATTGATTTTCATCGATTGCCGATAATTACTGCCAGAGTTATGGCCCTTGATCACTTTAAAAAATCTTGTGGATGCTCTAGAGGCTAAAGTTAATATTCCCGATATCAAAACTTTTCTGGCATACCGTACACTTCGCCTGATGAGCGGACTCTCGTGCCAACCAGTCGCGGTAGTCTGGATGCCCAAGCCCCGCTGTATTAAAATAACAAACTTTCGACATTTGGCCTACTTCTCTTTCTTAACCTACATCCGTATTTTCGCACCGTAGTAGTCCGATTTCAGCTAAGATGTCATGTGTCTTGAAAAGGGTGTTTACATCAAGTGATTTCCTTGCTTAACCGTTAGAAAAATAACATGTTTGCCTTAGTGTTTATTCTTCATATTACTATTCCCGCATATTTATAAAGCACATATCCAGACACCATTGATCACAGAGTGCTAGCAAATAAAATATTTTGGCGAGAATTTAAAGACATGTATATCTTTCCATGAATTTTATTACAAAAGACATGCGCCTTATAAAGTATGTATGACGTCTTCGGTGAAAGAAAATGTTGTGCACATCTACAATTCCTTGGTTTGATTGACATATAAGATACGGCTTTTTTCTAACTTACTGTTTCACGTATAGGCTTCGCATAATTTATATTTTCACATTCTAGCCAACTAGACTTTATTTACGGTGTCACGTTTATCGATAAACAGTCGATTTTAATGCGTCCATTCATTGTTCAAATTTAAAGGCAAACAAATATTACAGGATGAATTTGTGACCTCACTAAATTTGACCAAATAATTATGGAATTGGAAGTACGTAATTATTACTGATGAAAACAGACATGTGGGCGGGTCAGGAGAAACAAACAAATATATCAGCGGCCTTATTTCCTGAAGTTGATAAACGACTTCATGCGACCTAATTCTGGCCTCTTTTAATCTTCAAATAAATATTTCTGACGGGCAAAATTATAGCATCCCCGAATTTAGGGCTGTGTCAATACAGTTCATTTTCGATACGATACGTATTGACGATACGGCAAACCGATATGTGATACATATCGCGATATGATGACATCACGAATTATGCCCAAAATAATCTCAAACTACATTCTGTTTCAAGATGTTTGAGATGGGTAAGCATCAGGGTTCTTAATCCATTTTGAAACGAACCGGCTTAAAGATACATTATTTAAGATTTAGATAAAGAACTAGCCATTCTTGCTATAATAGTTCGAAAGTAGATGATGTAAAATGAAAAATTTGAAAATTTCATTCAAATTACTCTATTGCAAGCCAAGATATTAGCCTTTGAAGGTTTGACAGACGTGTGCAATAATTTCAACCACCATACTGGTTGATCGAAGCTAAGTCTCGGTCCTCCATATTTGATTAAATCAAAGTATCGCTGAACCATTCTAATCTATTTAATATCGGAGAAATCTGATGCCATCGAGAGTTGATTAAGGCCTGGATCAGTTAATTAATGTCTAATTAATACTTTAGAAAACATTTCAGGCCTAAAGAAAGACCTTCAATAGGCAGATTTAGCTCTTGCATAATGCATGTTTAATTATAAGCTCCATTCCCTTTAATATAACTAGACTTCAACAAAAATAATTCTTGGTAATTTGTTGTGGAGAATGTCGTATTTTAATGTACACTGTATGTGATTACTACAAAAATAACGACAGATACACCTTTTGAAAATTTTCCATATTTAATTCACGTAAAATCTTGAAGTTCACGTTCGTAATATTCCAGTATAAATTAATTACTGTCTTCGTTTATTCGTGGAAACGTTCGCATTTCATAAGTCGATGATATAAAATATTAGCATTTTTCATCTATTGCCAGTATCAGAAAATGCCGTAGCTAAAATAAGCTGATACGGCACCATGGCATTTCTTCATAACACAATTTGTAGTCTTTGTCTATCAGGTAACTGTAGTCACATAACTTGGCAAAAGTTTTTATTCATTCGTCAATTGATAGAAACACAGCACAATTGTCACGTGAAAACATACTGAAATTGCTTTAAAATCAATATTCCATACGATTATGATAAGCCTTAAATAAAAACAATATTTTTAAAATTAAGCCTTTGTCAGAATGAGTATAAAATAATAAAAAAAACGGTAAGCGCTATTTAGAACTTGTTTATTGACCTAATTTCAAGCGATATGTCATGTGTCATTGGAATTCTATCAGGAAAATATATTATTAAATGACTGTTTTTCGGTGTATTCGGTGTTTTATCAGAGGATTATTACATTCAATGAATATTTAAATTTACCTAACAACTGGTCAGTGAATCCATCAATGTATGATCCAATGTATAAAAACCAAACAAATTCTAATGGTTTTCTGATAATTACTTCATGAGTCTTTACTCTTAATCAGATTTTAGTGTATTATAAATGTTTCATTACCGAAAAAAGTAAAAATATGTGACAACACTTGTTGACTCCCCGGACGATTTAGCTGCTGTGGGCGTATGTTTCGTTGCCTGGCAACCTATTTTTTTGTTAATATTTAGTCTCTAAATTTGACAAAACAAAACCAGCGCTTAGCCTTCTTTGCCTCTTGTCATATAACAACAAATAACAGCGTTAGCGATGCTCTCGTTAATGTTGGTGACTTCAAACTTGAATCTCAAAAAAGCAGATTTGATGGATGTACAGCTACAAAATGTCCCCAAGTAGAGATATAAATGAGGATGAATAGCCTTCTTTGTCTCTTGTCATATTACAGTTAGTGCAGCTATTTCATATTTCATTCTCTTCATTTTAAAAAAGTACCTTACTACCACATCAATGAAATATGGAATGTGGACTTAGCATTAGCGATGCTCTAGTTTTATATCGGCGATGACGGCGAATGTTGACACACGAGTCCAGACTTGAATCTCAAAAAAGCAGATTTGATGGATGTATTGCTACACCATGTCTCCAAAACACATTTGATTTAATAATTTTTTTTTAAAACAAACTAAATATATCATAAATGAGAATGCATGAGCGGTGAATTCACATAAAAAATGCTCTTTCTACTTGCCGAATCTCTAAAAACGAGCTATTTGTTTTTCGATATTCAGACTAAAATACAGATACACTATCCAACACGAAACATTTCATTGAAATAGTCACTCCGGTCCAATATTTGATCTATTATAATTAATATACGATTGGTATATTGTACATACCATTATTTCAGACAATGGCGTGCCAACATCAAAATATGATCTTACAGTTACACTAGTATTTTTATAGAAAATGATATGGTTGTTGTATATTGTATAATTGAATATAAGTGCTTTTGAAATACAACGGAAGTAGGTAAAACATGGTATAATAGAATGGCCGAGATAACATTATCATACTAAAACAACTTTTTGTGGTAGCATTCTCTTTTAATATATTTTCTTATTTTTGTTACAGATGTCTCTTACAAAACCTAAGCTGCGTGGCCTTGCTGCCTCATCCACTGGAAAACACCTCGTTATTGCTTTTGCAATAGCAGTTACATCCACTGTAGCATTTAAATATTGTTTTGTCGAAGCAAGAAAGAAGACATATGCAGAGTTTCACAAGTAAGTGAAACAGTCTATTTGAACAAATATTCCATGCCTCAAATCTGCGTCTTGAATTCTATACCCAATAAAGTTAAGATACAGATTTTGTTCTTTATATCCTCTCCCGCTCACATGAAAATATGTCATAGTTTGCTGTGGGCCACAATTTCTTTTGTATTTTTTTATCCAATTCAGAAAAGCAACAAAACACAGATGTTGTCAAAATGACGGTCAATTATTTAATAACAAAATTATAATATGATGTTATAAGTAAAATTCCAAAATTAGTAAAACATGCAAAACATGGAAAGTAATACTGAATGAGTGTTGGGCTTAACAAAACAAATGGCGAAGCACGTCTCCTATGTGGAGATGTCGTGCCCAACACAAGTGGGAAAGAAGTAACCCATGTGGAACCAGAATTTATCCCAAAAGACCAACTAGACAACTGCCCCTGGACAGCCTACACTGACACCAGGTTGAGTTACACTAGAAGAATGGTATCGTTTAGAAAGGGGTTTTTAGCGCCGGAAAGTATGCATATAGTTTACTTTCAAAACATTGTTCGATAATTGATAAAAATCGTTTAAGAATTACAAAATTGGTTGAGTTAGTACTATGGCTTAGTTTAATGGTAACAGGTTTAGTTTCTCCGAGAGGCATTTATAAATGTCACTGTCAATCTCTATAGACAAGTTGTCGCCCATTTTCAGACAGCGTAATTACTTGATTGGGGGCTCCTGCGCAATTTAGTTGATTATTGGGTACAGGTGTTAAATTTTGGTACTGTTTCAAAATCAACATTCCCGAAAAAGAAAAGGGTTTATAAATAAAACAGAACATATATTTAGCTATGATAATCTAAAAAAAAACAATTGTATATATTTATATGTATGTACACTAAATACTAAAAACAATCACAAATAACAGCATCAATACTATAACACAACACTGGAAAACAATCACTGGTTTACAAATAAAGAAATAGCAGCATGCACAAAAAGAAATCAAAATTGGAAAACAATCAACGGATTTGTATAACAAAAAGCAAATTGTATGTATTGATAATGTAAATGAACCATTTAAATCCTATACCACAGTCTGTTAAAATTGTTAATAAAAATCTGTGTCTTTAAAAATCAATCAAAATTCAAAGCCAAGCCAAACTAAGCCAGAGTTATTTTAGTATTCAAAATAAACGCAACTTTTATGTTGCGAAAGTTGTCTTTTAACTACAATTATCATATTATGTGTGAAATAGCTTTATTTAACGTCCGCTCCCACCGAGGTGATATCGCAGACAATTATCATATTAGTCACTAATCTCCTCTTAATCTATATTCCCATACACATTAATTACAGAAAAGGCCTGTGTGTACACGGTATTATGACACTGAGAACTGCTAAAGGGTGAATCTGTGCACAGCCACCATATATTTCTCAGTCATGGTTGTACGTGTATCTAAAGAAAATTAATTTTCCAACTATTACTCGGTATTACTGCATTAAAACTGTAAATAAGGTGTGTTAATTAACAAGGGTGAAAAACTGTCTGAGAGGTGAATTAATTAACGCTAGGGGTGAAAAACTGTGCGACAGTGCGTTTTCAGTAGAGGTGTGTTAATTAACCGACCGGTAAAAAATGAATGTCAATATTGTGTATTGTCTAATTGGCGTGTTTTCTCGCTAGTTGCGATAACTGCATCAAAAGGAGTATAATCAAGGACCAACAGGTTTTATCTGAAGTAAAACTGTTTTACCATGCGATTTATCACTCGACCGTGTGTTTTACGCAGGCCTTTGTATAATTAAAGACGGGTCTTTAGACAGGCGTGTCTGCTCGCTATGATCTACGTTTCTCTTATGTGTCTTTTGTATTGCGTACCATATATATAAAGTTGAATTTAATGAAATAAAAATACGGACCTTAATCTATCGTATACGGAAAGGCGAATGTAATGTCGTCATTTATAAATACCCAGCAGTCAGCGCCCAATTTGAATATCCACGGGAATATAGAGAGTAAATCCAGCAAAAACATATTTTGCTGCCTGGTCATAGTATCTGTATGAATTGGGTATCATACGACAGTCCAATCATCGTGCCACCCAACGATACATTAATTTGTTTAATCCATTGAAACTGGGCGGAGAAATCACGTTTTTCCCCAAAGCACCCATTTTTTGCGTGTTTTTTTTTCAAAATATCGGACATTATTTCGACTACTTCCGGTTTACGGATCGTTATTGAAATTGCTTTATCCAACGGTCTGACAATATGACTTTACGATCCAGGAGTTTAAGAAACATCGATTGAGGCTTTCAAAAAAATATAAGAGTTGGAAAATGGGCAGAAAATTCGAAAAATAAAGGGCGATAACTCTGAATGAAACTTATATTGCTGGAATCGGATTGACTTTAGGTATTCAAATATGTTGGTCAAACTTGACAATTTGGAAAAATAACAAAAATTGTCTCTTAAACAACTTTTTTAAAATTTTCGGACTTAAAATGACAGCGACAAAGTTTCGAAATGTTCAACTGCTATCTTCCAGGAAACGTCACAAGGTTGTCGAAAATGTCATTGGTTTTAAACTTGGTGAAGAATTCAGGAAACTATGGCTGAATTTTGATTACGGCCACTTACGGTCTGTGCAGAAGTTTAAAAGATAGTTTATGGAGTAGCCACCACATGGTTTCCCGGTCGAAAATTAGGTTTCAGATCGGTATCTGTTACAGGCACTGAGAAATAAGCTCCCGCGGTAAATAATAATAATAATAATTTTAGTAATCATGATTGTCTGAAAGCCTAATTACAACTGGATTTAAAATTAATTTATACTGGAGGAATTTCTGAGGGAATCTTTCGATTATATTGTTGGAGCATTGTTTTCTTCTTTATAAAACAGTATTTTATTAAAATTACATTGGCAGTTTATCACTGCACAGCCAACTTCCCCGTCTCATGCAGCATGCATTCAGTCCATGTATAATAATGCCCATGAAATTATGATGTCTGTTATTGTCCGTTGTTGACAGGGGAAATTCTATTATTACATCGCGTCAAATAGGTTGATTTGTGGCAAAATGATAGGGGAAAGTATTTTGGGGCTGTGTGCATGGAATACCTAATCACGTTTTAGGCCATCGGTACAAAACTGATTTAGTCAAATTCTGAACATACTGCCGATGCGACTTAGGCGATTGAAAAAAGCCCGAATTAGATCAAATGGGCCGAACATTTGGATCCGAGTTGAGCAAAGATCCGACATAGAAAATCCGAGTTATGCGCAGAAATTTAATAAGAAAAATGTGCAGGATCAAAGGGTCCAAACGATTTTATCCGAGTTGAGCGAAGATCTGACTGATACGAATCCGACTTATGTGAGGTTTACTGTATTAAGTGACAGATTAATTGTAAGATAAATCTATATCAGGTGTGGGGTTTATGACATAGTATTATGTAAGATGTAATGTGGTGCACAAACTTGTATACTTGGAGTGTCTATATGAAATAAGAATTAAGTTTAACACTTATTGTCTAGAGTTATGATGTGTGACATTTAATAATTAGTTTTCTTTGTTCTGATTACTAATACTATTAACTATAGCGTGCCCCGGCTGACGCGACAGATATTGTTCCACAATATAAAAAGCCTAGTTTAGAATAGGGCTGTATGATATTCTCGATATGGTCATTTATCGCGATATGGTATTTTCAGACCCAACTACGATATCATGTGTCCAAAAATCATCGATATAGTGGTTTATCGAATATCGCCAAAAACTTCAAATATCGTAAAAAAATATCATAAAAATAGATATACAGCAGTGGAAATTAGCCGACGGCAATAAACTATAATAAAACTAATGTTTTGAGAATCTTTAAATGTTGAAAACACTTGCACAGTGTCCGCAGACGTTTTTCACGGCATCGTGTATGCGTTACTTTTACTTTGTTTTTAGTCCACAATAAATTGTCAGTTGTTACTACATGTAAAGCTTAGGCCCACTAAATGCCTGAAATTTCCCACTACCGCGGCTAATTACCAGGCTATAAATAGGTTGTCATATTTTTAAAAAAAGAATATTTTTAGAAAACTCTACAAACTTAATTTCTGAAAGCAAGAATAAAATGATCTATAAATAGATTACTGTCACTGTTAGGCCACAAATACCGCAGCCAATCGAATGCTTGAATGGAAGATAGTCCAGATCATTTAGTATTTGTTAAACTGTTTGAACTTACAATACCAGACTTGAAGACCGCACCTATGTACTTCTGCTGCAGGTGATATTTGAGAATTTTCTTACACAAGGTCACAAGCAGACACTTTTTAAACATCAGCGGTTGTATTTAATTTTTATCCAAAAAGGATGTTGTTTTGTTCATTTTAATAAATCTATATTATAAAAAAAAGCAAAGTTTAAAGTGTATGAATAAAGCAATTCTTACCCACAAGTCTTACTCACACTGTAGTCAACTTTAATGCATTTATATTTAATTTATTTAATAGCAAAGTGACATTATTATTAAATATCGCGATATTTAACTATATCGTTGAAAAAAATGCCAATATCGATATCGTCCCTTTTTGCAATATCGTACAGCCCTAGTTTAGAATTGGATCTAGAGAGAGACCTAGAGGTCTTCCGAAACCTTGGAGAGGCTCTGCCCTCGGACCCCTGGAGATTGAGGTCTTCTGAGACCTAGTAGGAGCAGTTGTATATAGATGTTATTATATCTAACCACAAATGACGTTCATATGTAGTACATGTAAATATGTTATCCAGTATTAAAATATCCTTCTAATCAAAAAGAGTTATGTATTCTATCACAAACAGTCACAACTTGCACAACCCAAGGGCAGGCAGTTTAAAACAGACTTTTACCACTTGGGCCGTTTGAGGTAGTTATTTTTTGATTTTGATAGATAAATCAATTTGTATATATTATCAGTCCAACTATATCATCTAATCACAAGGCATCTTTAAAAAAGGATTCCCTTATGACCATCTATCATACCTGAGTCATTGCCTCCACAGAGTCCATATTTGCATCATCGTCGAATGGATATTGTTCGAATTCTTTTGAAATAAGTTGTAGAACTCTTGAGTGACAACTTTTCTGGCGGCAGCCCACCACCAGTCTTTTTTATCTCTTTGTTATACATGCTAACTTCCTTCTTCGCTACGTGTTTCATTCTTTTGTAAGCTTCTTTTATTCTCTTCAAATCTTTTTGGCTACATTCAATACAAAATGCTTCTTGGACTTTCTTCCAAACTAATTCCTTCCTTTTCACAGCATTTCCATGTGTCTTTTTGTCTTCATTATCTTTTATATGATTCTCAATTATATTCAATAGTTTACTTTTTTCCTCAAAGGACCAATTAGCACCATACTTTTTTCTGCATGATTGGACTGGCTGATTTCCCCCCGAAACCAAGTATCTTCTAAAGATCTTAGCATGTGCTTTTGTCTACTTCCTGTAATTGGGCCCCTTCATCAATGACAAAAACCTCTCTAATCGCTGATTATATTAAATCATTGATTAAATGTTTGATTTATAATCAAAGTTTTTTTCATTGATAATCAAAGTTTAATAGTGAATTTTAATCTTTGATTACAAAAAATTATAGTCAAAGATTAGCTAATCTGACTTTTGAGAATACCAAACTTAGTCAACCACTAATAGTCCGATTTGATTTGTTACATAATTCCCATCCGTCGGCTTTTCGGGTAGAAATCGTGGAATAAGCTTTATTTTGTAGGTTTTGATGTTTAATGACAAAAAAACAATGTTGACATTTTTTCTGAGTAGGTCTTCATAGTATGGGAGGCCATTATCTGAGGGCAGCCATTTTGCGATAATATTGCAACCCTATTTTTTTATTTTCACCTTATTTATAATGTTATCGACATATCAACTGTGATTTAGGAATGTATTAATATTGGCAGGGGTCGTGACTATATTTCAGATATTTTTCCATCACTTAATGAAGCTATTTCAAAGATGGCGACCATTTTTGACAGGAAAATCGGACGATGTGCTGATTTTGGTTAAGTACAGTGCACTCTGTCACATCCGACATCGTACAGGATCGTTACAATATGTCAGATTACGCAGAGTGTCGGAATACCCATTTTTCTCAAAACCGGAAATATTGTAACTTCGAAAACCGGAAGTATTATTATAATGTAGCTTCGAACATAGAACTTCGAATCACCAGAATGTTATTCCCTTTAAAAATGATAAACCTTTCTGTACATTCAAAATTTTATTACATTAATTTGTATTTCATTTAACATGCGTAGGCATTTTGAATAGGTCAAATTTATCTTCTTTGCCGTCTTCAGTTGATCGCACTCTTGTCTTTGCTATCACGTGTTCATTGATAATGGGCATACTCGATTGAACAGTCTGGAATTGAATTCTCTCAATCCCAAAAATAGTGACAATCGAGTGAAAATGGGTACTGAGGGCTACAACGCATGCGTCGACTGGATATATAAATATCTCATCCAACCATGCAGCCGAAACCTGTTCGTCGTGTTTAATTACGTCACAATTCTACTCACACCACCTCCGTCGTTGGGACTGACAGAACTGTGACAGGGCTGAATTCCGCATCATTCGATTGCAATTCTGTCAATTCGGAACGTTCCGGACTGTGAATCGAGCACCCCCAGGTCGTCGTCACATGGTTCGAAGAGATCCGTAGGGTGACCAAACTTATAGGTTATTCAGGTTCAATCGGCATGCGTAACGTATGTTTCCAGCAGGTGCTAGGAATATTTTTACGACTGAATTCTGGGGAAAATTCGTGGATATTCTTGAGTATTTGTCACAACTGTCGTACAAGAGATTAAAATTATCAAATTAATCAACAAAGACCCACGGTAGCTAGTTTTAATCTCACAGATAATTGATTGGTGATTATATTTTTGAAAATTCTATTGATATTTGTCGAATAACTGAAACGTGGCTGAATAATGACTGTTCGGACTCATCGACAATCGCAGCTTTAGTACCTGATGGATATTCTATACAACATTGCCCTCGCGGTTCACGTGGAGGAGGCGTAGCACTTATATTTAAGTCATCTATTAAGTGTAAGAAAATCCGTCATGACCGTTTTGATTCTTTTGAAATTTTGGATTGTTCTCTACAGTTTTCTTTCAAGGAACTAGGATTATTACAATTTACCGCCCGCCCAATAGCAAATTGTGTCAAAAGTTGATGGAAGAATTTGGATTATTTCTGGACCAGTTGATGATGACTAAGTGTTGCACTATTATTTGGGGAGATTTTAATTTTCATGTTGATGATTCCAACGACTCTACCGCGGTTGATTTTTGTGATATGCTGAATAATAGATCTCTCACACAACATGTTTCTTCTTCTACTCATAACGGTGGACATATTCTTGATCTGGTGATAACTAATCCACGTAATATTAAACTGGATAATCTCTCTGTCTCGGACAAATTAATATCTGATCATTTCCCGGCAACTTTTAATCTTATGATCCATAAACCACAACCAACAAGAAAGACTTTAACATATCGAAGGTTTAAATCATTTGACATAAATAAATTTAAAGCGGAAATAGTGAACTCGAATTTCAATGGCATTCAACGTATTCAAGATATACAAGAGAAGGCAACCCAATATCACTCAAAGCTTGCTGAAATTTTGGACTCGCTTGTTCCTCTTCAAACGAAAACATTTACTATTCGTCCCAATACGCAGTGGTTTAATGATTCTATTTTAGAAGCCAAAAGGGACCGTAATAAGGCTGAACATCTGTGGCAGAAAACAAATCTACATGTCCATAAACAGATTTATAAATCTTTAAAAAACAATGTGAATAAATTAATTGAAGATGCTAAAATTAAATAGAAAATGGCGAAAACAGACAAAAAGACCTGTATAAAGTTGTGAATTCCCTTTTGGACCATAATGCTGAGTGTACTATCCTCCCGGACAATGATAATGACACTGAACTTGCAAATTTATTCTCTGATTTCTTTCAAATAAAAATACAGAAAATACGAACTGAACTTGATGATTTAAATAAAACTATTGACTTTAACGCTCATGATTTTGATAAGTTAGAAAATTCTGTTTATATAGAAAATTTTAACTTGGTTAGTGAATCTTTTGTTTTAAAGCTAATTAAATCGTTTGCTCCTAAATCTTGTTCATTAGATCCTGTTCCGACTTCTGTTCTTAAGGACTGTCTAGACGAAGTTATTCCAGTTTTTACCAATATTATTAATTCTTGTATATCATCCGCTACTATTCCCAACGTTTTCAAACGAGCTTATGTTACCCCTTTAATTAAAAAGTCTACACTGGATCCTAATGTTTTTAAAAATTACAGGCCAGTCTCTAACTTAAGTTTTATTTCTAAAATATTGGAGAAATGTATTGCTTCTCAGATAAAGGCCCATCTAGATGATAACTGTTTGTATGAACCATTTCAAAGTGCTTATAAACAATTTCACAGTACCGAAACAGCTTTAACCCGGGTTTCAAATGATATTTTAATGGAAATTGATAATAGAAAATGTACATTTTTCAATTTTATTAGATTTATCTGCTGCTTTCGACACGGTGGACCCTTCCATTCTTCTACGTAGACTTCAGTTTAAATTCGGTATTTGTGGCTCTGCATTAAATCTTTTAGAGAGCTATCTTGTGGGTAGAAAACAGTGTATTTTAGTTAATTGCAAATCGTCGTCTGAATCTGTTTTGTCATCTGGGGTTCCCCAAGGTTCTGTTCTTGGTCCGATTTTATTTACCCTCTATACGTCACCATTAGGAGATATTGTCAGAAAATATGGTCTCAGCTTTCATTTGTATGCCGATGATACTCAATTATATATTTCATTTACACCTAATTGTCCATCTTCTTTCAATTTATCAAAATTGCAACTTGAGAACTGTATTAGTGAAATTAGAAAATGGATGTCAAAGAACTTTCTAAAATTGAATGATGATAAAACCGAATATTTGTTATTAGGCTCAAGGCATCAATTAAGTAAATCTGCACAAGATAACCCCCCTGTTGTAATTGGTAATTGTGATATATTTTCATCTTATTCTACTCGTAATATTGGCGCTATCTTTGATAGTTTTATGCTTATGGGAGCTCAAGTAAATAATATTTGTAAATTGTGCTATTTTAATATTAGAAATATAGGTAAAATACGTAAATGTGTAACTGTAGAGGCCACTAAGTCACTTGTTAATTCTCTGGTCACTTCTCGATTAGATAACTTTAATTCACTTTTAGTTGGTTTACCTTTAAAGCTTATAGATAAATTACAAAAAGTACAGAATACTGCGGCTAGACTTTAACTAAGAAATGTGACCACATAACTCCTGTTTTATATAATTTACACTGGTTACCTGTTAAATATCGAATTGATTTTATTACTTACTTTTAAATGTTTAAATAATTTAGCTCCTGTTTACCTCTCAGATCTTTTAGAACTTTATACACCTGGCCGAACATTACGTACATCAGATAAACTACTTTTAAAGCCCAAAACTGTTCAACTAGTCTCCTATGGTCAGCGCTCTTTTAGTTATCAAGCACCTGTTTTATGGAACAATCTACCATTTAGTTTAAGATGTTGTACATCTCTGTATTCTTTTAAAAACAACTTAAAACACATTTATTTAATCAGGCTTTTAACTGATTCTGTATACAATCGTTAACATGCCCATAATCTTGTTGTTTATGTGTGATTTACATTGTCACTTTGTAAAGTGCCCCTGAACATGTTATATGAAAGGGTGCACTATAAATATGCTGTAATAATAATAATAATAATTTTGTGGCTTCACACCCATCCAGTTTTAATCTCATGGATAATTGATCGGTAAGTGTTTGCTTCACACCCACCGATTATACGGTGTCGATTCAATGGAAATCGTATGACGGGATGGCTGATTGATGTCGTAATCCGGAACGTACAGAGGTTGAATTACCCAGAGATTTTTTGGCTGAAGTAATAAGGAAATAAATCGGGACATGAAAATGGTGTCGGATGTAACAGAGTGCCGGAGTGATCAGAGGTCGGATGTTTTCAGGGACGCAGATTCCATTTCGGCCAATTACAAGTGTGTAAAATGATCACAAGTTTACCTATTTAACATATTTCCAAGATGACGACCATTTTTGGCAGGAAAATGGGGCGATGCGCTAATATTGAGTAGTAGTCGTCTATAGTGCTCCTACGACTAGTCGGATAGAACTGGACCGTTAAACGGTTCGAATTCAGCGGTACGGTTATTCGGAGATGTCCACCATTACACAGTTACCGAAAACTTTTGTTTTGATTGGGATACATCCGCGGATTATTCAGGTACCCAATCGCCAATATTGTTATTCAAAGGGTCAATATATCAACTCCGGCTCCTCTTCAACCAGCTTTGCCAAAATATTCAGTCTCGGTGTGGTTTGGTATCCAGTCTACAAATCCAAGATGGCGTCTCCCAGTGAATATGGATTTTCGCAAATTCTCGATCTAGAAAGTCGATCCTGATTATTTAAACATTTTTTTTCTATGAAAAATGAGAAATTTCAATTCAAAATTTTGAAAAACAGTTGAGTTACAGCAGATGAAAGTCTACAATTATGCAAAACAGACCCAATTTCCATGAAAATCGCCTATTTAGTCTTCACCGTGACCTTCAGGGATACAATTTGAAGTTCACACGTTGCTCTATCGACAAACCATTTTTATCCATTTTCAACAAAACTTGAAATATAGGTTTATGTCCCTAAGAATTCGGCTCCTGTCGATATTGGTATGTATCGGACAGTAACTTCATGGGCTATGGCCCCTGAACTTACGAAAAATCACGTTTTTAGCTTGTGGACACTCCACATGGAGGATACAATTTTTATCCGATTTTGTTGAAACTTAAAAGGTACGTTTATAACCCAATGAACTCGGTTCCTTTCGATATTCTCGCATATCGGATCTTAACTTCCTGGATTATGGCCCATGATTGTACAAAAAGTTGCGTTTTTAGCTTGTAGCCCCTCTAGAGGTCACAATTTTTTTTTTCTATTTTTAAAAACGCTAATGATGGCGGAGTTCGAATTTCGTGAAAATCGGATCGAAACTGCCGGACAAAATGGCCACTCCTCGTACACAAATAGTGTAAAAGTATGTAATTCCAAGGTTGTGAACACCCTCGAGGTTACAATTTATATCTGATTTTCATGAGACTTAAAATAATTATGTTTAGATCCCAAAGATCTCGGTCCCTGTCGATATTCGCGCATATCGGACCGTAACTTCGTGGAATATGACCCCCGATTTTAAAAAAAATCACGTTTTTAGCTTGAAATTCCTCTTGAGGTCACAATTTTTATCCGATTTTAAAAACCGTTTCAATATATCACCGTTACACCCTAATGACAAATATGTTCGAATTTCATGAAAATCGGAGCGAAACCGCCGGACAAAATGGACGCTCCTCATAAGCAAATAGTGTAGTAAAAGTATGTAATTCCAAGATTGTGGACACTCTAGAAACACAATTTTTATCCGATTGGGATGAAACTTAAAATGTATGTTTATATCCCAAAGATCTCCATTACTTTCGATATTCGCGCATATCACATCGTAGCTTCCTGAATTATGATCCCTGAATATACAAAAAACACGTTTTGATCTTGTAGTCCCTCTTAAAGATACATTATGGGAGATAAGATAACGAGATGGCACTTCTCGCTATAATAGTTAAAAACTAAATAGTGTAAAGGTAATTTACTGAAAATTTCAGCCAAATTGATCCACTATGAGCCGTGAAAGAAGCGGGTGAAATTTTGGCATAGTCTCGGTCATCATTTCTAAAATCATTATTATAAACAGCTTAGTCTCGATTATCCACTTTTATTGATTTAATTATCAACGGCCATTAGCGGCATATAGGAATCTAATCCAGCCAACATCGAAGGCTAGCCTTGACATCGAGAGTTTATTATGGTCTGGATAAGTTAATTAATGTCTAATTGATAATTTAGATAACATTTCAGGCCTAAAGAAAGACTTGTAATGAGCAGATTTTGCTCTTGCATAATGCATGTTTAATGTCACAATTTTTATTCGACTTGATGAAACTTTTATATTATATACTTTTATATCCCAAAGATCTTGGTTCCTTTTGATATTGTCGCATGTCGGACTGTAACATACTGGATGATGGCCCCTGGTTGTACGAAAAATCACTTTTTATTTAGCTTGTTCTCTGTCCATCTTTTGGAAAATGTGGCTGTATCTTGCATGGCAACCGCTTATTCATATTTAATTCCCGTATGGATGGTATTCAAATTTATGTCAGTAATATTCGTACAAAATTATGTGTTTTCGTAATACGATAGAATGAAATTTGCCGATCCGCACCTGTTTCAATCAAGTTCATGCCAGTAATATTCCCCCAAAATTACGAGTCTTCGTTTATACGTCAGCAAATGAAGATTAGATTGGTGAATTTCCCGACAAAGTAATAAGTCAGTCAAGCAAGGCAGATTAAGCAGGTAAACAACGTAGGTGTATAGACGGTATAATACGATAAATACGCTGATCACATAATTATACCTAAACAATCCAGCCTATTATCAACAATTATCGGGATGAGTGGTAGTTAAACCCTCGGTTTACTATATTAATTTTGAAATTCTGAATATTATTCATCATACCTTGATGTCCGATTGGGCATATTCCTGGCCGGACATTTGGAAAATAGCATAGGACGTCCGGAATATACGAGTGAAATCCCAACACTTAAGAAACTGAAATTCGACACGAAAAGTGACGAATTTCGTAACTTTCGGCACAAATTTTCATGCTGTTGAGGGTTAGTTGACAACAATTTTATTTTTTTATGTTAGAACAGGTCAAGCTGCAAATAAAACGATTTTCATTTTTATCGCAAACCCTGCTCCAGTGGAGTTATCGCAATTGGAAGAAAGAGTATAATTCAGGTGTCTGCAGACAAGTATTTTGTGTAGTGCCTTGACACCTACGGAAAGAGAGGCTGCATTGGGTGACCATTATAATATGGTAGGGTGAGACCTGGACTATAATCACCAACCAAAACTTAGTTCGCTATTGGTCGATTAAGAATGAGTTCGCGAGAGAATCATGCAAAATTTAAAAAAAACGGTACAAGCGGTGTCGGGCGATTTTGACCAAACTTTGCAGATTTGGTCATTGGGTACCCCGTATAGCCCACATGAAATATGAGGGTCACCAACCTTGTAGTTACAGAGAACCAGCTATGGCCATTTTAGAGTTAAAAAAACGTCATTTTTTTAAAAAAAAAAATCCCTAAATTCAAATGTTTCCCATAAGTTGCCTATTGATTTTTTATTTCTTTTAATTATTTTTTTATGAATGATCTTGTCTACTACTTCAATATGTATGACTATTAAATTTTTCCGAAACTATTTGAGGCTATGAGGAATTTATTTTGAGACGTAGCTTGCTATATGCTAAAACATATAAATTTCATAATGCTACATCTCACCCACTGCGGGGTTGAGGACAATTCTATTAATAATGGAAGTTGAGGACTACTTGTACTAATATTTGGTTTTGACAGAATGACTGGCACAGATTTCTTTCATATTAAATTTGATGGTCGAACTTGAAGAAAATGACTTCATTTTTTACTTCATTTTTCCAATAAAATCATTCATTGCCTGGATTATTAGGCCAGTTAATGCCCCAAGCAACCGACTTCCAGCAACCCTGTGTTGGGCCTGTCCAGATGATTCGGGAGTTACACAAGGATCAGTCTTTTCTGTAATGTACACTAAGAATTTAGGACAACTATGCAGATGATACACAGCTGATCGCAAATTATTCCCTTTCAAAAACGGTTCCATCCCCTAATTGTACACATTACACATGACATTAAAGCATAGAACTAGAATACTAGTTCTAAGATTAGAGATAGGATGACAAGAAATATGTTGAAATTAAATTTAATTGAATTAATTAAATCAGAATGTATTTTATGTGGTCAAAATACACATCTGCAAAAATACAAGTTCAAATGATATGGTTGTACGAGATGCAATATTTGTACCATGAGACACTGAGAAGAAGTTAGGTGTCCTCTTAAGGTCCAATTTGAGCATGGGCAGCCACATGAGTGAAATTTGTCGAAACTGTTATTAGCAAACCCAGCTCTTTAGCGTTTAACGCTAGAAATTTATTTTCAATGGGCGGTGCATTTATTTCATTTCCCTTCAGTTCCCTCCCAACAGTTCACCTGACAAATTATATACTATTAAAAAGCTGATAAAATCCCCTTTCCGTCGATATAAGTTTCATTTTGTTAATATTTATTACATTTTTTTTCTTTTGAGATCAAGTGTGAAAATACGATAAAATGACGTCGTTTGTTGATAAATAGAACCAGACCGTCATTGCGCGACGCGTGTTATTTTAATTCTAATTTGCGGCGGGGTTCGAGGTCGCGGATGTTTATGATTTTTAACAACCAATCAGAAAAAAGAATCCTATTTGGTGCAGAATGTGAATCGTAAAAATCGAATGTTTCAAAACTCGACAGTGGCGACTGAAAGTCAAACGAAGTCTACAAAAAATAGAGAAGGCATATTGTTTTGATTCATACACGACTAAAAAGCTGGAATTCCAAAGATTAATTTGATATATACCCTGTGTTAATAAAATGTGAAATGAGTCCCCGCATATCACTTCAAAGTATTCTCTCACTGCTCGTTCGACGGCCGGTAACGGTAACCATGATATTGTTTACCGTATTCAACCAATGAACGGCGATATAAGCGATCACGTGATATACTCAAAATGGCGACTCTCATTCCCTGTCGTAGCGAGGTCCCCTTAAATAACCACCCGTACATCCTAAATAATACAGATTTGGCATTACCGGTACATTATTTTAACTTCTTTGATAGACAGTTAGTAATTGAACATATGAAAAGGAACATTCTAATTTACACTGAACACATTAGACTCCATAGATCTAAAACTTTATTAGTAAAGTAAGGCCTGTCTTATTATTTACTAACCTAACAGTAACACACAAGACCAAGTCCAAGTAAAATTTTATGGAATGGATACAAAATTACTGGGTCTATGAAAAATTGGCTAAATTTAATTTCCCATTCTTTAAAGAGACAGTTTCATAGGAAATACTAATAAACCACACAAGACCAAGACCAAGTAAAATTTTATGGAATGGATACAAAATTACTGGGTCTATGACAAATTGGCTAAATTTAATTTATTTCCCATTCTTGAAGGAAACAGTTTCATGGGAAATACTAATAAAATTAAAAAATTGAAAAGTTTCTTGACCATTCTTTTTTTTTTTCCTTTCAGTTTTCTATTTTTTAACTATTATATAGCGAGAACTGCCAGCTCTTTATCTAATCTCCCATAATGCCCTTTTAAAGACCATACATGTACTCCTTCATATACAAGCTTTGGCTCGAAAAATCTAGCATCAATAACTGCCAGCTTTTTATCTAATCTAACGTGCAATCTTTACTGGATTTGAATATGTTATGTCACAGATGATTTTAATGTCAAAATGGATAATCAAGACTGGCTTAAGTAATGATAATCGAGACTAGGCCTAAAATTTAATCCAATCACTAATATATTGGTTCAATGGAGCAGTTTGCCTGAAATATTCTATTAACATTATCTATTTAACTATATAGCGAAAACTGTCAGCTCTTAAGATAGGTTAGAGTCTAATAATATAGGTTATTATGAATAATATATACCGGTAATAAAATGTTTAAAAGAACTGTATAAAATTTTCACTTATTTGAGCAGTCAGGATATAGACATAGTCGTCATGTTGTCCGTCGTTGTTGTCTGTGTCCTACTTTTGATTTGATTTTGATGTCATATTTTGTGCAAAACTAATTGTATGATACATCAGGTATTTACCATCTTACTGATATCAATACATGTACGTGAAATACAATTGTACAACACAACGCTGGAAAAAAAGAACAAAAGAAATATTTCATGTTAACAAAAAAAGTCATTGAATTGTTGGCTGAACATGAAGATGTCACTATAGGTCAGTTTTGAGATTAAAAAACAACTCGACACACGAAGTTTAGTCTAGGGTGAAATTTTCATGAAGATATTTCTTTAAATAAAAAAGTTATACGGAAATGTCTATATTTTTAAGAAATCGCGTTTAATAAAACTAAATTTCCAAAAAATGCTGAGTTTTTTCGACTTCAGTTGGACATAACTTTGCTTCTAGATGGCCTATCAAGACAAACTAAACTGTTTTGGAAAGCATTTATTGAGATGTGCATAGTATTTGTGTTTTTATTGTTTTTCTTCTAAACAAAAAATTCATCTGGGGTTGCTACTGTTATCTTCGATCTAGGAACATTGGCCATATAAGACACTGGTATTCTCAAGGATTGACTACTGTAACAGCCTGTTAGTAGAAACATCTAGTGCCAATATTAAAAAAATATCAACTTGTACAAAATACCGCAGCTCGAATTCTTACCAGATCATCAAAATTACTCTCATATTACTCCTGTTCTGAAATCACTCCATTGGCTGCCAATTCATGAAAGAATCATCTTCAAAAGTCTTTCTTTGACGTATCGGTGTGTGAATTGGCTTAGCTCAAATATACTTATCTAACCTTATGCAAATACAAGTTCCCTCGCGTAACCTCCGGCCGAACAAACCGTCATCAGTTGTGTTGCTCAAGGTGCAAATTAAATCATTTAGATATGGATCGTGCTCAGTGAATGCGCCTAAACCGCAGAACAACCTTCCAGAGATCATTAAATCATCATTAAACCTTTTCTTGTTTTACATCAAGACTTAAAACTCATCTTGTTATCAGGATTAATTAAATTAATTTAATTGTATGCGCAGTGGACATGCCTCTGTACATGGAGTACGTGCGCTATATAAATCAGCTGTTCATTTCCCCCGTCTTTTGCCTGTCCAACCTCGTGGGTTTTCTCCGGTTTCCTCCCACTGCTAAAGACCCCTACGCGCAAGCGAATTATGTGAATAAAATTAAACCATATGTTAGTCCCAAAATGACCTAGTTTGTGTCGAGTGGACGTTAAACCCCATTTCTCTCTCTTTTTTGCACAAATAAAATGCGGTTTAGTAGCCAGTTATCCGAAAGAAACTACACTAGCATATTCCTGAAGCAGTAGCTCGAGAAATACCGCTCTGGCCATTACTTGATTGACTTCTAATACTTATGTTTTGGGGGAAGTGTGTCTATTCTTCCCGTTCATTCAAATTGCTCCTAAGTACAGTCTTTCGTTAAATCTGGGGTCTTCCCTAAAACTTTGGACAGTGATTTAAGTAGTATTTATTAGCACACTTTCCTCGGTGTATCGGTGAATATCAGGACAGTTTTGGTCGAGGTCCAGCCGAGACGGCTCCCGACCAAAACTGTCCTGATATTCACCGATACACCGAGGAAAGGTGCTAATAAGTTACTTACATCACATTTCTATCGAGTATTGTGAATCAAAATGTGAAAATAGTATTTATTATCGAGTACTTTCAACTGAAAAGTGACAAATACTTCCTGCTCTTTCATTATTTATCCCTTTCTGAGCCTCACGTTACATTTCATGGTAGAATGATTTCGCAGTGGAGAGACGACCTGAGTAGTAATTACACGTGCGTTTTGCTATGATACTCTGAGCGTAAAACAATCACATGTTTGTTTAGAACACATCGTCAAAACAACTTGTCTATGGCGTAGAGGACTGCGATATTATTAAATGTAGTGTAAAGGAAATGCGAAACGTGGGTCATTCCTGGTGAAAGTATGCATCGGCGGATGGTTCTTCCGTTGAAATTTATTTGTAATAAAGTTTATGACTTTCTAGGCGTTTTTTTTTTTTTCATCCTGCTTATTTTCAATGCCTGTGAAGTGCGCCTTCTATCATCACAATTAATTAAAATAATCATTCAATATTCTAATTTATATATTTTGCATATTAATATAAATCAAACCAAATTATGAAATAGATGCCAATTGATATGTATAATAATTGATTTTTGTATGTTAATTTAATGTCATTGTATATGTTTTTGAACTGCCATGTAGTTCCCCCCATTTTGTTTTGTTACTATGATTTTGACTAGTTGTTTCATGTACATTATCCTTGTGCATTGTATAGAGCCATCGTTATCAATTGCGATCTGGGTCGGACTAAACGTCCACTACTTATTGCTTTATAGGTATCTAAAACGGTATAAAAGTATCCGTGTATCAGAAATGAACAGTACTCTTTCTGTACATTTCTGATACACGGATACTTTTAAGCATGTATTGAAAATAAACAGGGCAGTTTTATCAAAGGTTGCCAGTGACAACGAGTAGAAGTGGGATGTAAGGTATTAAAAACGGTGAAAGTATTGTTCGTCTCCAAACAGTATTGTTTACATTGTAGCTGTTTTGATAGCCTCGTTTATCGCGCAATTAGTTTTTCTGCAATATTCTGCTATGCACTGGTTACTTGGGAGTAATAAATTTCGTGAATCATGACGTAACGTTATGTAAACATATTTGGACCTCTGTTTAAACTCGAATGATATTGTTACGCAGTTAGGTATTGGTTGTTAATCGGACTATTGACCAGTCATAATTTGGAACAGAAATTTGCTTTCATTACGGCAGTGTTGTGTGGGATTAGGTCTAATCAAACGAAAAACTGCGGGGAGTATGCTACAATAGTGACCTTACGCTCATAAACTATCTGTTTTTGTCTTTTTGAAATATCGCTTGATTCGTTTGTCAAGTATAGACAGATGTACATGATTACTACACTATTTAGTTTTTACGATTTGCTGTTCAAAAATTCATCATCTTTCTACTAGATCATGAGATTATAGTGCCGAATTAATAAAATGTTGAAAAATAGTCTAGAGAGATTAATTGTATTTACCAAGAACAGCTCTTTTGGCATTTACAGTAAATTAAGCTTTTCAAAATTTTAACGGTGTAATTGTGAGCTCAGTTTTCATGATTAGATAGTTATTAGACAGATAAAAAGACAGATAGATAGATAGATAGATGATTAGATAGATAGTAGATAGTAAAGTATAGCGATATTTTTTAATTTGAAATACTTATTGGTAATAAGTATTTGTAGTTTTGATAATGGAACATTTTTTAAACGTGAATTATTTGATGAAAGTATATCATGTGTTTATATTTACTTGTTTATTTCTATTTCTGTTATGGCTTGCTCTTAATTGAACTGGAACCCATGTTAATTTGGTTTCCAGTTCCACGTCACACTTTTCAATGTGTAAATAAAACGGTTCATGTTTCGTCATTTTTGTTGAAAATCGTTATTTTTGAACAAAAATGGAAATTATTTACTACTAAACGGGTCGAGTGCCACCCAAGTTTTTTCTTGATCTTCATACTATAGATCATTGCCTTTTCAGTCAGCATTCCCAAAAAATACTTAAACCCGCAGTGGGTGAGATATAGATAGAATAAAATGACATACCTAAATTGAGCTATTTTGGTACCTTACAGCACTGTCTCTATACAAAAGACCGCTGAATGAAAGTCCATCAAACTTTCAGAATGTATACTTACTAACCATATCTGCTACCCTATAAAGTTTCATTAATCTACTCGCCGTAGTTTAGTTGTAAGCCATAATTGAAAAGTGGCCTAAAAATGATGATTTTTTGTCTTTTTTCGGTCTTATAATTTCAAATATTTTTCTACACTCTAAAAATGGTTCGATTGATCTAAAATTGTGGCAGTGGGGTTTGGAGCGGTTACCCATCATACATAAAAAAAAATGGTGAAAATCGGTCACTCACCATGTGCCGGTCCCTGCATGGTTCTCTCGCAAACGCATTCTTAACGGCTAAAGTAATGCTACAAAAATGGTCGAAATTTGACCTGAAAATGACGAAAATCAGCCGAAAAACGTAATCGGGCTGTATCTCAGAAATGGTTGATTTCTAAAATCGATGATTTTTGCTGGGGAGTAAGCTTGATGGGTCGACCAAACCCTGTAAATATGAACTCAATCGGCCGACCCCCACCTTCGAACCTTCTGCATGGTTTTCTCATGGAATGGCTCTTTAATAGTAATACTTGCTATAAGAAATCTTTATGGCATAGATTATATTATCAACTGGCCTCGAGCTGCGTGTGGAAGGAGTCGTTGGGAGGAAGGTTGTCACGTTAGAAAAAGAAACTATATCACCACTTAAACTACGACGTGCTAGTCATTTATGCCATCTCTGTCATCACCATTGAAAGAACTGGTGGCCGTGATGTCAAAGTGGCCGGCCACGTTGTTGTGTAAGTGGTAACAGCATTCCACATGCTCGTTCCACATTCAGCTTGGAAGTCAGTTGATAACTTAATATATGCCACGAGGGCTTCTTAGCGTGTAATTCATCTAAAGCCACATCCCCATAACCTTTAACCACAATGCCGCCAGGCTGAAATGAAGCTTCTGGCTGCATGCATGCTACGCTGTTACGATGTTTGTCTTTATAGGGAAGATACTGAGCTTAGCCCATCAACTCTAGTCTATCACCCAAAGAGGAAACATCAAGAAAACTATAAAATGTTCTTGATTGCTTGACTTTGGGTGGTTATCTGCTTTGAAAGTGAATGAGAATGGGTGAGCATGGCACAGTCTCTGTAGGCGTGGCAAGAGAGCATCTTGCGCTTGGTAGGCACGTCACTGGAGTGTAGCCAAAGCTTGACTGGAGCGCGCTGGCCGTAGTAAGCGCTTGGTGTGGTCGTGGCATGAGCATGATGGGTGCGGTTCAATTTCTTGAAACGCTTATTGGCGCAAGCCCCATGCTGCCGTTATGCTATCTTTGCCTTCATGCCAGGAGACCGAGTTAATAGGAAAATCGATTTTAGCTCAGTGGTCATCTCGGATGAGGAATTTTCATCGTTTAATAATATACCAAATGGGTACGTCACGGTACCGGCTTTCAGGAATGTGCTACAAGCTAATAGCCTACGTAGCAGAATTGGACTCGGAAACATGTAAATAACAACAAAAAGTAACAAAAATGATAATGTGTTTAGAAAACTTTCCGCGATCTTGGAAATATGCGAAACTAGTAAACATGAGTCATTTTACGCAGTTGTATATGGCAGAAATCGAATCTGCGCCCCCAAAACATATATATTGACACCAAAGACAACTACTTAATCAAAATCAGCATATCGTCCGATTTTCCCGCCACAAGTGGCAGCAATATTGTATATATGATAAATATGTGAACATTTGCACATTTTACAAGGTTGTAAATGTCAGAAATGGATTCTGCGCCCCTGAAAACATGTATATTGACACCAAACACTACTACTTAATCAAAATCTGCACATCGTCCCATTTTCCCGTCAAAAATGGACGCCATCTTTGAAATATGCTAAGTATGTGAACATGTGATCATTTTACAAGGTTGTAAATGTCAGGAATGGAATCTGCGTTCCATATATATTGACACTAAACACTACTACTTAATCAAAATCAGCACATGGTCTGATTTTCCTGCCAAAAATGGTCGCCATCTTGGAGATAACTTCATGAAGTGATGGAAAAAAATTTGAAATATAGTCATGACCCCTGTCAATATTAAAACATTGCCAAATCATAGTTGATATGTCGATAACATTATAAATAAGGGGAAAATAAAAAAATAAGTTGCAATATTATCGCAAAATGGCTGCCCTCAGATAATACCCTCCCATACTATGAAGACCTACTCAGAAAAAATGTCAACATTGGTTTTTTTATACGTCCACATTGCTGTCGCCCCCATCCGTCCGTCTGTCCGTCGTCCACAATTTCTTGTGAACGCTCTAATGCCAAAAGTTATCATCCAATTGTTTTAAAATTAATATATGTTGTTTACATTAGTGAGATGAAGAAGCCTATTTAATTTCAATAATTTCCGTTTATTACGTCTAGAGTTATGGCCCTTGTTTTCCTTTGTTGAACCTTGTGTACGCTCTAATGCCAAAAGTTAACATCTGATCTTTGTGAAATTTATATGCAATATTTAAGTTAGTGAAATGAAGAAGCCTATTGAATTTCAACAATTTCTGTTTATTACGTCTAGAGTTATGGCCCTTGTTTCACTTTATTGAACCTTGTGCAAGTTATCATCCGATCTTTCTAATATTTATATGCATTATTTAAATTAGTGAAATGAAGAAGCCTATTGATTTTTAGCAATTTCTGTATACTACATCTAGAGTTATGGCCCTTGTTTCACTTTACTGCACCTTGTGAACGCTGTTAACGCCTAAAGTTATCGCCCAATCTTTGTGAAATTTATATGCATGATTTAAATTCGTAAAACGAAGTCTATTGAATTTCAGCAACTTCTGTTTCTTACGTCTAGAGTTATGGCCCTTGTTTCACTTTATTGAACCTTGTGAACGCTCCCAACACCAAATGTTATCACCCAATTGTGAAATTTATATGCATTATTTAGATTACTGAAACCTATTGAATTTCAGCAATTTCCGTTTATTACATCTAGAGTTATGGCCCTTGTTTCACTTTATTGAACCTTGTGAACGCTCTCATGCCAAAAGTTATCACCCGATCTTTGTGAAATTTATATGCACGATTTAAATTAGTGAAAAGAAAAAGCCTATTGAATTTCAGCAATTTACAATCATTACTTCTAAAGTAATAGCCCTTGTTTCACTTTGTTAAACCTTGTTAATGCTCGATTTATGAAAGTTGTCATCCGATATGTATGAAATTTATATGCATCATTTAAATTTGTGAAACAGGCCTATTGAATTTCAGCAATTTTGTCAATAATTTCTAGAGTTATGGCGATTGTGAACGTTTAAATGACAAAAGTGATCATGTGATCTGTATGAAATTTATATGCATTTAAATTAGTAAAACAAAAAAGCCTGTCAAATTTCAACAATTTCTGTAGATTACTTCCAAAGTTGAGACCCTTGTTTCAGTTTGTAGAACCTTGTAAACCCTCAAACGACAAAATTTATAATCTGATCTGCATGGAATTTGTCTTGTAAAGGCCCCCAATTACCTTCAAAGGAATAAATATGCGACAACCCTTGTCGACCGCTCGGGCGATTTAGCTGCAGTGGGCGTATGTTTTGTTGCCTGGCAACCTATCTTTGTAATTAAACATGAAAATCTACAAAATAAAGCTTGTTCAACGATTTCTACCCGAAAAGCCGACGGATTTACATTAGGGATCGAACTATAATCTCTAACTAGTTACTGATTAGACCTAATCACAGATTATTTTAAACACTGTTCGTAAGTATGGGCCTTAATGTCTAATTAATGATTTAGATAACATTTCAGGCCTAAAGAAAGACCAGCAATAGGCAGATTTAGCTCTTGCATAATGTATGTTTAATGAGTTGTTACTCTTAATCAGATTTTAGTGTATTATAAATGTTTCATAACCGACAATAGAAAGAATATGCGACAACTCTTGTTGACTGCTTGGATGACTTGGCTGCTGTGGCCTGTGGGCATATGTTTCGTTGCCTGGCAACCTGTCTCTTTTAGTTTTTCTGTAGTCAAAATATTTATACATATTTTCTGAGAATTTAGACTTCATATTTTCAGAACTAAGGCATATCAGTCACAGCCTTGTCATACAGACAGGCCACAGATCACTAATGATTTCCTCATTGACCTTAATGTTAATTCTCGTCTCTTAGACCAACTCTTAACTTTTTATACACCCACATGGAAATGTGGTCGTATATTGCCATCGTCCCCGTCCGTCGTCCACAATTTGTTTTGGAGTTATGGCCCTTGTTTCACTTTGTTGCACCTTGTGAACGCGCTAACGACAAAAATTATCATCCAATCTGTTTGAAATTTATACAGGCCTTCACGTCTAAAAAATCATGGAGAGCTAAAAAAAAGCTCTCCTGGGATTGGAAAAAACTAAAAGTCGCTCTCCTGGAATTTTAAAGTAGAGACGATGACACATGTAATGTTGTTTATTTGAAGAATAAATCACTGTATTGCTATTATTTTGTTTCTTTTTTATTTTGACTAGAATAATAAAAAAAAAACCTTTAATTTTAAACACGATTTTGGAATCGTGATAATGTTTCATACAGTTTTGTTAATGTTGGTAACGTGGAATGTGAGAAGTAGTAGCCTCTACCTTACCCCAGTGAGAGTTTTGTCTGCACATTTCTGCCTGGAGTTCTTTGTCCAGCAAATCGGCATTTGTCTCCAGCACAAGCCTGCCATTTCCATCTAATTTGATCCACTGGTTAGCACATACCTTAAATTTTTCCCATCTTGTCGCAGTGAACGGCTTTAGCTCAGTGTTTTTAACAAAATGTACACGAAGTATGCAGTTTTACTTTAGCTATCCTTCAGCCATGTACCGTTAATAACAAAACGTAAACAAAGAGCAGGTGACCTTTCACCACACGACCTGTTGAACTTTGCCAATTATGTCACGTGATCAGGGCTGCCGACAACCAGTATCGCAGCGCAATTTGCGATACATATTTTGTCCGTTGCAGTAACTGCGAATCATTAATATGCCTGTCATTTTGGATATTGACACAAAGATTTATCTGCATTTCTCAACACTTTCAACGTGTATAAAATATCAAATAAATTTTATAAACAAAACGGAATTCTCTGTGTGACATTTTCTTCTCGAACTACCCAGACTCAATTCATGATACTATATAATACAGGGACATAACTCTATGAATCGGGACTATTAAACCGGAAATAGGGAATCAAGTAGTACCACTCACGTTGCGAGACATGTCAATTTCGAGTAATTATATCAGTATTCAATTTGAAAGAAAATAAATTCAGTGTATCCCCCACGTATTGTAAATAAAATATAAAAAATAAATACGTGTAAACGTATTGTAAAGTGAGAAATCAAAGTAAGAATTCCCGTAAACTATTATTGTTTATATCGCGTGCGTCTAGTTAATCGAGATTATTCGTAAAATGAAATCTAATCATTTGCTATCAATTAAAATTAAAATAATTTTGTTATTTAGGTGTTTTATGTTGATTTGAAACTGAAAAACTGCTAATCAATTTTTAAATTTGCTAATCAAATTTGGCAAAATTGGACTTTTTGATTAGCAGTGCTGCTAATCATCTGTGAAAAATTACCTACAGCCCTGCACGTGATCTGTTTAAACCTAGTCACTGCGAAATTCAAATACCATTGCACATTGACAAGTAAGCCCATATTTAATTTACGTTTTCTATCAAACGTCAAAGAATTGATAAAAGAAAAGTTGTCTGACAATACAAAGTAATACTAGAAGAATTAGATGATGTAGTTTTTTTTTCACCCGAAAATGGTTGGGATGGAGAAACAGAAGCAAGCTAGCTAGAAATTTCACACCACAGCCTACATCCAATCTGTATGAAATTTAAAAGCATTATCTGAATTAGTAAAATGAAAATTTCAACAATTTCTGTAGATTACTTCCAGAGTTAAGGCCCTTGTTTTAGATTTTAGAACCTTGTGAACCCTCAAACGACTAAAATTACAATGTCATCTGTATGAAATTGTCTATTAAATGCCCCTAATTACCTACAAAAGAATAAATATGCGACAATCCTTGTCAACTTCTCGGATGATTTAGCTGCTGTGGGCGTATGTTTCGTTGCCTGGCAACCTATCTTTCCCAAATTTTCGTTGGGTAGAACGCTTTCTGCCACAGATGGAGCAACATGTGGCAAACTCTTGCCCAAAAGCATGTATGAGGTTCACCATGAAAAACTTGAGATACACAAGCTTGAAGTAGAGACAAGTAAACATGCAATTTTCGGCCCTACATTTCAACCAATTCAACCTCTCAACTCTTGTATCCTTCCGCCTCAAAACAAAATCATAAATATTCACCAAAACCTGGCAGAAAATGTATTTTCAAACCCTTTTCTTTGATTCTACACCAAAAAGTCAACAAAAATCGCCATGCAAAAGGGAAAGGGAGAGAAAGACTTAAAATAACTTTCGCCCTACATCGTGGGTGACGGTGTAGAAATATTTGGTGAGCTGTGTCCTGCAACATGTACTTTCTTAATCTACGTCCTGTAATTGGGCCCCTTTATCAATGATAAAAGCCTTTTTAATCACAGATTATATTTAATCATTGATTAAATGTACAATCAAAAGTTTAGGCGTGAATTTTAATCTTTGATTATAGTCAAAGATTAGCTAATCTGACTTTTGAGAATACCAAACTTAGTCAACCACTAATCTCTACCTAGCTAGTTACTGATTAGACCTTATCACAGATTATTTTAGATACTGTTCAAAGATATGGGCCTAGTTATGTCTAAAATTTATAAGGTAAAAAGTACATAAGAGGAAATTATATTAATTTTTTTTATACGCCCACACTGAAATGTGGTGGTATATTGTCGTCGCCCCCGGTCCCTGCTTGTGGAAGCTCCGGAGGTTAAAGTTAATATCCGATTGACTTTAAATTCAAACTTGCCTTTGTAAATCCTTTAATTAAAAAGACTAACCTTGATTGTAATGTTTTGAAAAATTACAGGCCGGTCACAAATTTAAGTTTTATATCTAAAATATTTGAAAAATGTATTGCCAGTCAGTTGAAGTGTCATATTGAAGATAATTCTCTTCACGAGCCTTTATCACCCACGGTTTCGGGGCTATTCTGCTTTTGAATATACTCCCAGGTGATACATATGTAATATTTGTAGATGAGCTAGGATTGGGGGTGTATAGCTTATTTGTGGAGAAGTATTATAGTGAAGGTGGTCACTGCATTATAAGTCCAATTCCAAATCCATTTCAATATTACTTTATATACAGTTTAAAAATACATTATTTACAAGATCATATCAAAGGGTTACTAAATGTCTTAAGCCTATCTCATCTGATGTCCCTGTATATTTTTCATTGTCTTCTGTCTGTGTAGGGGTCTTTTTAACAAACTAATTTGCATACAGACAAAAAGACAATTATTTCAACAAATCAGATTAAAGATAAAATTAGGGATCAAAATATTTTAACGAATCAAATGAAAGAAGTTAATATATAAATTTCATTGGGTAAAAAATTTACAATAACATATAGAACTAGTTAATAAGCTTTAAACCGTAAATAAAATTAAAAGCGTCGACACTTGATTGACACTGATCTGACTGCATTGTTAAATGTATAAATCTTTATTTCGAGCTTTCTACTAATAAGCCTATTGGCACCTCAAAGATTATAATAGTACAGTCAAGACCATTCTTGCTTAGGGCAATCACTTTAAGAGGTTTAAATCAAAATATTAAAATCTAAATCAATGAATAGTATAAAGTCAGCCATATTGATGAATATAGAAGTAAGAATTAAATTATGCATTATTTAAAAAAAAAATTAATATCACTATTCGGTGATACCTCTACAGAGCGCATATAAAAAATTCCACAGTACTGAAACTGCTTTAACTCGTGTTTCAAATGATATTCTTTTATCCCTTGATAACCAAAAATGTATTCTTTTATTATTATTAGACCTGTCTGCTGTCTTTGACACAGTCGACCACAGCATTCTTTTAAATTTTTTCCGTTTTAGATTTGGTATGAATAAATCTGCTCTGAATCTTTTAGAAAGTTATTTAATTGTTAGGCAGCAATGTGTTGTTTTAAATAGTAAATATTCTTCTCATTGTGTTTTAAAATCTGGCGTTCTTCAGGGTTATGTCCTTGGTCCTATTTTATTTACGTTATACACCTCACCACTTGGGGATATAGTTAGAAAATATGATTTACAATTTCATCTATACGCAGATGACACCCAATTATATATTTCTTTTTCACCTAAAAATCCAGATTATTATGTCAGTTCAAAAGTTGTTATTGAAGAATGTATATCTGAAATTAAATTGTGGATGTCAAAACTTTTTAAAATTAAATGATGATAAAACTGAATATTTATCAAATAAACAATTGTCAAAAATTGACTGCCAATCTCCCTTCTTAATTGGTAATAGTGAAATTAATCCCTCGTCATCTGCACGTAATATTGGTGTAATATTTGATATGAATATGAGTATGGAAGCTCAAGTGAATTATATATGTAAATTGTGTTATTGTAATATAAGCAATATATTGGTAGAATACGTAAATTTATCCCCTTAGACTCCACAAAAACACTTGTTAATGCTTTGGTCACTGGACAATTTTAATTTGTTGTTAGCTGGTCTTCCAGCCAAACTTTTAAACTTCAACGAGTCCAAAATACAGCTGCACGCCTTATTACACGCATTATAAAATATGATCATATTACCCCAATTATAAAAAATTTACACTGGTTACCTATTATAGAATTCCAGTGTGCAAAATTAGCACTGGCCCGAACGCCCGTGGCCAGTAGATTTTTGATCTGGCCAGTAAAAATTTTAAAACTTTCAACCGTTTTATTCCAAATCACTCAAGAAGGATAAATATACGTCTTTTTCTCAAAATATTATGTGGAAAACATATTTTCCTTTATAAGGTCACGAGATCTGGCGTGAAACCGCGATGGGGTTCTCGATTGAAAAATCAGTCATGGCTCGAAATGTTCGCCTATCTTGTCGCCGACAGGCGAATTTTACGTCTTAACAGGTAGCAAGAAAAACTATTTTATGTTCAGTAAACTGACCACAATACTCACGTCTACGCCACGTACATTTCTAAATGCAAGAATTAAGCTCGGAAATACCCCGAAAAGCCGCCATTTGCATTGTTTCCATTGCGCACTGTCGTACAGTTACTCGCACAGTTGGAAGTAGCCAATTTTATAACAATAAATTTCACACCATCTACACTTGTTTTCTTCTGTTTAACACTAGTTTATAGCATTATGAATTATTATGTCTAAATAAATTAAAAACGCACCCCCAAGTCATGTGACCTACTTATTCTACCATAACGACCCCACAGTAAATATCTGGAATGGAAATGCACACGGCTCGTTGTCTGGTGTATTTAATCATTTTAAAACAATGTCCATAAATAAAGGCTATGAATAATTTACTAGAAAATTTGACACAAATCAATAATTAGGTTGGGAAAAAATTTAATAAATATAAATATAATTTGTAGCGTAAAGATAGACATGGATGTGAGAAAGGAATTCCAGGGGACGTTACCTGTCCTCTGTAAATATGCAGCCATGCACAGCCATAGGTGTCAAGTCGTGTTTTGATGTTAGATTTATTACGGATATTTATGAATTTGAATTCTACACCTTAACGGCGAAGTATTCAATTAGCACGGAAGTTTGGCACCATGATACTTGGTGAGGAAATAAATGATTTTGGTGTAGTATATGGTAACTCATATGCCCTGAACACACTAGCTCCTTTAAATATGATAACCTAACCAAGTTATTTCACACAAAAACTAGATAAATAAATTAAAAAAATTCAAGCTCATTTTTTAAATTGTCAATGTTTGGCCTTGATAAATTGATTTTACTGATTCTCATCCCTGTCCACTAACATGTTTTAATATACAAAGTTAAGTGACGATCCCTCTCTGGTTGTAACCCCCAAAAATGTCCCAATCTTCGTTCTGATCAGTAAATTGTAGTATTATAAGATATTTCAGTTTATTGGTGCTATATATTTCATCTAAATCAACCTATTTTTAAAAATGGAAAAATTCATGAATGCCAACGGATAACTTATTATCTTGGAATATAAAAATAAAAAGCGACTGGTAAAACATTCTACCAAAATGGTATGAGATTTAAATCTAATCAGTATAACTATTAGTTGATATCCCGTCTACTACGTCAATGAAAGCTATTTTTAGAACTGGAAAGTTTGATTCATCATTATTCAGACTACATTAAATTTCCATGAAATATTTTTGAAACCTTTGGACTAATAAAATAGAATTTAATGGGAAGATTTCAACTAAAGGTAGACTAGGACACTAACATATTTAGAACTTAGAATAAGGCAATTTATTTTTTTTAAACAGCGAAAGTGGAATTGTCCCTTTAAACTTACGGGCATTTGCAAAAAGGTACACATTGCTTGGTTGAATCCCAACTGCTTTCCTTGTATCTGTATTTGAAAGGATCTGCAATGCAGCATTGACATCTCCAGGAATGATAACTGGAACACCTCTGCCAGCCTTAAAAGAAAAAACACAATTTAACATTTTAACTCATTTATTAATTAAAAAAACAACAAGTAAATAAAAACTAAAACATTTTCTAAAAACAACACGGTGAAGTAAAATTGTGTGGTTAATGGATACTAATAGACTATGACATCAGCATTCTGGGGTCTTTTTGCATTGTAAATACTGTGACAACATTGTGGGGTTAATGGAACTATTAATATTTTGACAACATTCTGCGGTAAATGGCACTATTATGGCATTTTGAAATTTGACCTAATTGACAGCTTAAGCGCCCCTAGGAGGAGTAATCTTTTTAACCTTACAACTACAGCAAAGGAAGTAAGATCAGGAAAGGAAAGGCTTATGTAAAAGACTCATATAACCTAAAAATATTCACATACCTTTTCTCGTATTTCAACTACTTCCTGAGTGTGAAGTAGTTGCTTCTCAAATTCCGTTAGGTCTCCTACCATCTCATTTGCAGTTAGTTCTCCACCTTTTTTTCTGTTGTTTTACTGATCCATCCTGAAAACGAAATCAATGAAATGAATAAATAAGCCCTTATAAACCTTTACATTAGCCCTGTGCAAATATGTATTTCTAGGCCACATATGTATTTCTTGGGACTGATTATTGCTCAATGTCATGGCACGGTCTAGGGCTGTCGACTTTCTTTTATAGAGACTCAATCGTTCACACTGAATAAATGGGAGTTTGCAAAAAAATTTTACAAGTTTGAATTATTTGTTTTGGAACATGGCCTTTACATCTCTTGAAAACCCCACCTATACTATACTTTAACAGAGTATTTAATCGGTTGAGCGATTTTCGTGTTCATGTTAAAACGACAACATTTTTCTATAGTTTGGCGTTTTAAATTGCATACGTAAACAGACTTTTTTGAGAATTATCTGGGACTGCCCCTTTAAGCCAAAATATTCATATTAATAACTTACCTCATTGCTTGAACTTCATGGCACCTTCTTCTGTTATATAGTGTCACTCTGGCTAATGTCAAAATAGCAGTCCGACGGTAGCTCTCATACTCTGTTTTGGACAGATCTAAATTGATTATGGAGGTCTTCAGAAACTGTGACAGTTTATTCACATCTTCAGCAAGAGGAAGGGATTTCCTTGTATTGAACATCCTTTCTGTAAGTGTAACCCGTGCTAATTTAGTTTAAGTAAACTCCATTGCAAGTCCATTAATTTTAAGAAGTTTTCTGCTTGTTCTTTCTTTACAAGATCTCCATCCATAAGGCTTTTTGCTAACTTTGATGACGCCATCCTCTTTAAGTCATATCAGATTTTGATTGCATTGCTGGGGGATTTGAGATCCTCTTCATCTATATTTTGCTTACTACATTTCAAGGCTGCTTTAATCATGAGGTCAAAATACTTTGGTTGGATGTACATACTCATCCATATCTTTTTGTTTGGAGCATTCATTATCCAATTTACATAGTTCCAACAAAATTTTTGCAGCTAATCGCATAAGAGAAGATGTATAGTATTTACCCATAATTTCCTCTTCGTGTATTGGTTCCCCAGACTCACAATCAGACTGTCATTCTGAGCAATCTTCGACACATCATCTACTTGCATTATTGTAAACACCTCTGCTAGAAGTGCAGGAGATGCATCCTTGGTTATTTTTCCAGTCAGGATTTTAGATTGTACAATTAGATTACTGCTACTCTGTCTTGGAAGTCTGTCATATCCTTCAAGTTGAACAGTGGCTGAACAAGTTTTCAAATGTCACTGTATAGATGATAAAAGAAGCCATCCCAAGCAACGTGGGCATGGACCATACTTTTATACGCCCACATTTTCATGTGGACGTATATTGTCGTCGCCCCTGTTCGTCCCAATTGTTTGTGAACAGTCTACAGGTCACAATTTTTATCCGATTTCAATGAAACTAAAAATATAGGTTTATCACCCTAAGATCTCAGGTCCTTTCGATATTGGCATGTATCGGACTGTAACTTCATGGATTATGCCCCCTGATTGTACGAAAAATCATGTTTTTAGCTTGTGAACACTGTAGATGCCACAATTTTTATCCGATTTGGTTCAAACTTGAAATGTATGCTTATAACCCAAAGATCTTGGTTCCTTTTGATATTCGCGCATATAGGAATGTAATTTCCTGAATTATGGCCCCTGATTGTACGTAAAATTGCGTTTTTATACGCCCACATTTTCATGTGGACATATGCCGTCGCCCCTGTCTGTCCGTCCACAATTGTTTGTGGACACTCTACAGGTCACAATTCTTATCCGATTTTGTCGAAACTTGAAATATAGGTTTATCTCTTAAATATCTCGGCTGCTTTCGATATTCGCGCATATTGTACCGTAACTTCCTGAATTATGGCCCCTGATTGTACAAAAAATCACGTTTTTAGCTTGTGGACCCTATAGAGGTCATAATTTTTATCCGATTTAAAAAAACGTTTTATTATATCACCGTTACACACGAAGGATGGCCGAGTTCGAATTTTGTGAAAATCGGCACAAAATTGACAGACAAAATGGCCGCCGCCGTTTTATCCGATATTCGCTCATATTGGACCGTAACTTCCTGAATTATGGCCCCTGATTGTACGAAAAATCGTGTTTTTAGCTTGTGGGCCCTATAGAGGTAATAATTTTTATCCGATTTGAAAAACCGTATTATTATATCACCCTAAGGATGAATTAGTTCGAATTTCATGAAAATCGGCCCAAAATTGACAGACAAAATGGCCGCCGTTCGTTCTCAAATAGCGTAAAAATATGGTATATCAAGGTTGTGGACCCTATAGAGGTCACATTTTTTATCCGATTTTGTTGAAACTTGAAATGTAAGTTTATAACCCAAAGATCTCGGTTCCTTTCGATATTTGCACATATCGGACCATAACTTCCTGAATTATGGCCCCTGATTGGATGAAAAATCGCTTTTTTAGCTTGTGGACCCTATAGAGGTCATAATTTTTATCCGATTTAAAAAAACGTATTATTATATCAGTGTTACACCCTAAGGACGAATGAGTTCGAATTTCATCAAAATCGGCCCAAAATTGACAGACAAAATGGCTGCCGTTCGTTCTCAAATAGCGTAAAAATATGGTATATCAAGGTTGTGGACCCTATAGAGGTCACAATTTTTATCCGATTTTGTTGAAACTTGAAATATAAGTTTATAACCCAAAGATCTTGGTTCCTTTCGATATTCGCCCATATCGGACCGTAACTTCCTGAATTATGGCCCCTGATTGTACGAAAAATCATGTTTTTAGCTTGTGGACCCATTAGAGGTCATAATTTTTATCCGATTTAAAAAAACGTATTATTATATTACCGTTCCACCCTAAGGACAGTTGAGTTTGAATTTTGTGAAAATCGCCCCAAAATTGACAGACAAAATGGCCACGTTCGTTGTCAATTAGCGTAAAAATATGGTTTATCAAGGTTGGGGACCCTATAGAGGTCACAATTTTTATCCGATTTTGTTGAAACTTGAAATGTAAGTTTATAACCCAAAGATCTCGGTTCCTTTCGATATTCGCGCATATCGAACCGTAACTTCCTGAATTATGGCCCGTGATTGTATGAAAATCGTGTTTTTATACGCCCACATTTTCATGTGGACGTATTATGCCGTCGCCCCTATCCGACCGGACGTCCGTCCACAATTGTTTGTGGACTCTCTACAGGTCACAATTCTTATCCGATTTCGACGAAACTTGAAATATAGGTTTATCCCCAAAAGATCTCGGCTGCTTTCGATATTGGCATGTATCGGATTGAAACTTCATGGATTATGGCCCCTGTTTGTACGAAAAATCACGTTTTTAGCTTCTGGACCCTATAGAGGTCACAATTTTTATCCGATTTTGTTGAAACTTGAAATGTAAGTTTATAACCCAAAGATCTTGGTTCCTTTCGATATTCGCGCATATCGGACCTTAACTTACTGAATTATGGCCCATGATTGTACGAAAAATCGCGTTTTTAGCTTGTGGACCCTATAGAGGTCATAATTTTTATCCGATTTAAAAAAACGTATTATTATATCACCGTTACACCCCAAGGACGACTGAGTTCAAATTTCGTGAAAATCGGCCCCAAATTGACAGACAAAATGGCCGTCCCTAGTTTTCAAATTGCGTAAAAATATGGTATATCAAGGTTGTGGATCCTATAGAGGTCACAATTTTTATCCGATTTTGTTGAAACTTGAAATGTAAGTTTATAACTCAAAGATTGACATTTCATTTCTCCATCTTGCAGCTTTGACAGGTCATGTATAAACCAGTTGAAATCAGGTTGATTTAAAAACAAAAGACTCACTTATACTTTATATTAGATTAGTTCTGACATAAATATTTGAAAGCTTACCTTTGTATTTTTAAATACAAAATAATTTTGATTATTAACATGTCGGGTATTTCCAAAGAATTTACTACACCTGTTCATTACACACAGGCCATGATGAATGGTTCCAGTGACCCGTGTGTCATCAACTTTGATCCTATCGGCACACAGCATGGCACTGGAGTGATAATATAAACAATTTTACTATCCTGTCTATTTTAATATTATATCAGCACATTAAACTGATTTGTTTCATTTTGAGACTCTTTATTATAGATTGACCAGGTAAATAAATAGGGTAAAACAATTAATTTGTCAATCAGTCAAGGCTATCTCGTGCTTTACAGTTAAGTGCTAATAATAACTTATACAAATCTTCCAGCGGGAATTAAAGGACGTTAATTTACCGTGATGTATTATAAATGACATGTGCTATATGAAGTATTTACATATGGTCTTTAGTGAAAGAAAACATTGTTGTGGCTACCATTCCTGGTTTTGAAGGTCAGATATGATATGAAAACGAATATCGGTTTGTAGTTTTTTTTAACTGTTTCACCAGTGCAACCGAAGCGAGACCGGTTAACCGAGTAGCCCTATACATCCTTAATTATTTGGCAATCAAGTCTACGATCTTTATTAAAAATGATAGGTTGGCAGGCAACAAAACATATGCCCAAATATTGAAGATTAAATCTTGTACCGGTACCTTGTCAAACTATGGACTAGTGGATATTAATGCAGGGCTAGTGCCTGACAGTAGACTACTAGCCCTGGGCTAGTGGATTCAAAATTTTTTTTACCCCCCTGATGACACCTATGATCGTATAATAGTGAGTTGACAACCTATTGAGCAAAAGACATAGAAATAATTATGTTTTGACTTTCTTAGAAAATATGAAATTGTAACTTTAAATTCACCTAATTACCTACAAAAGAATATATATACTATTCAAAAAAAGTAGGGGATATTTGATTTTTAAGTGTTATTAAAGTCACCTAATGAAACTGACGAAGAAACAAATGACAAAATGAAATGAAGTTCACATTCATCGATTTATTCCAAATGATCGTTAGACTAAGTAAGGCACAGACTGACCATTATAAGGGTAAAATGATACCCGGGGTCAAACAGCAAAGTTACCACAGCATCACAACCAAGTCAGTAACGGGTAAATCCTCCTCTGTTTGCCAAACAAGCATTGATCCGACGTGGCATACTCCTAATGAGACGTCTAAGGTCATTTTGGTCCAGATTGTCCCATTCCTGTTGCAACGCAGCAGCAAGTTCTTGGACATTGGCAGGACGTTGTTGACGTTGACGTAACCTCTGTCCAAGCATGTCCCAGACATACTCGATGGGGGAGAGGTCGGGACTCAGTGCTGGCCAAGGTAATGTGGTGATGTTCTGTTGTTGGAGGTAACCTGTAACGATCCTGGCCCTGTGACATCTTGCGTTGTCATCCTGGAAGATGAAACGGCGGCCATGACGTCGTGCGAACGGCACAACATGGACTGCCAAGATGTTGTCCCGGTAGTACTGGCCTGTAACACGCCCTGCAACAACATGTAAAGCCGTTCTTCCAGCAACAGTGATGCCTCCCCACACCATAACAGAACCACCCCCAAATCGATCATGTCTGATGACGTTAACGTCTTGGAAGCGCTCGTTTCGACGACGCCACACCCTCCTACGTCTGTCCAAAAAATCAACAGTGAACCTTGACTCATCTGAAAACATCACATTGCTCCAGCGTCGATTATCCCAGTGTTGACGATCCCTACACCAACGACGTCTTGCCTGAATGTGATGATCTCTCAAACAAGGGATCACGCGAGGACGTCGGGCGCGAAGGTGACCCCTATGCAGTCGATTCCGAATCGTCTGGCCACTCACTCTCACACCAGTGTCTGTTTGAAGACGAGCGCTGATCTGATTTGCTGTGATGACACGATTTCTCAAGGCCAAGGTACGGATAAATCGATCCTGGGCTTGAGTTGTCGCCCTTGGTCGACCTGAGCGTGGTCTGTCCTGTACAGATTGTGTATCACGGTATCTGGACCATAGCCTGCTTATGACAGACTGAGAAACATTCATCGTCCGCGCCACAACCGCCTGTGTTGTGCCGATCTGTAGCATGCCAAGGGCACGTAACCTTTCATTTTGGGTAAGCCGACGCATATCAAAATTTGTTTTCTGGTCACTAAAACAATTAAACTGATGTTTCCACCCTGGAATTCAATGCCACAATGACTGTAACATTCAAAGTCAGAGTCGTGCAAATCTTGGGTTGGACCCCCATGATGATCCCAAGCATCACCTGCATTCCATGCGGTAGTTATTGGTGCGTTTGGGCGTCACATGTAACTGGAAATGTTTCTTCTGTTAGGTTCTATAGTGACTTTTTTCGTAGTCATTTGCATATTTTAGTATTATGCCCCCAAAATCAAATATCCCCTACTTTTTTTGAATAGTATATGTGACAACCCTTGTCGACTGCTCGGACGATTTAGCTGCTGTAGGCGTATGTTTTGTTGCCTGGCAACCTATCTTTTATTCTGCCTCTACCATTTTGACAAAATGTAATAGTGCCACGGAGCAGTAATTTTTACTGGAATGCAGGCGC
Source organism: Patella vulgata (assembly GCF_932274485.2). Taxonomy (NCBI): domain Eukaryota; kingdom Metazoa; phylum Mollusca; class Gastropoda; family Patellidae; genus Patella; species Patella vulgata. The sequence continues at coordinate 35,786,358 of NC_065882.2, forward strand.
TTTATAAATTCATTATATTATTATTATTATTAAACATCTGGTATATCAAAGTTGTGGACTCTCTAGAGGTCACAATTTTGATCTGATTTTGATGAAACTTGAAATGCATGTTTATAACCCAAAGATCTTGGTTCCTCTTGATATTCACACATATTGAACTGTAACTTCCTGAATTATGGTCCCTGATTTTACAGAAAATCGCATTTTTAGCTTGTGGACCCTATAAAGGTCATAATTTTTATCCGATTTCAAAAACCGTTTGATTATATCACCGGTACACCCTAAGAAAGGTTGAATTCAAATTTCGTAAAAATCGGACCAAAACTGACAGACAAAATGGCCGCCCCTCGTACTCTAATAGCCTAAAAATAAGGTATATGAATGTTGTGGACCCTCTAGAGGTCACAATTTTCTTCTGATTTTGATGAAACTTGAAATGTAAGTTTATAACCTAAAGATCTCGGTTCCTTTCGATATTCACATTTATTGGACCGTAACTTCCTCAATTATGGCCCTTGATTGTACGAAAAATCACATTTTTAGCTTGTGGACCCCTATAGCGGTCATAATTTTTATCCGATTTAAAAAAAAACTTGTGAATATATCACCGTTACACCCTAAGGATGGTTGAGTTCAAATTTCGTAAAAATGGGACCGAAACTGACAGACAAAATGGCTGCCCCTCATACACAAATAGCGTAAAAATATGGTATATCAATGTTGTGAACCCTCTAGAGGTCACAATCTTCTACTGATTTTGATGAAACTTGAAATGTAAGTTTATAACCCAAAGATGTTGGTTCCTTTCGATATTCGCACATATCGGATAGTAACTTCCTGAATTATGGCCCCTGGTTGTACGAAAAATCGCGTTTTTAGCTTGAGGTCCCTCTAGATGTCACAATTATTTTCCGATGTAAAAAAACGTGCAAATATATCACTGTTACACCGTAATTTTGGTCAAGTTCATAAAAATTAGACTAAAACTGCCAGACAAAATGGCCGCCCGTCGTACACAATTAGTGTAAACATCTGGTATATCAAAGTTGATCTGATTTTGATGAAACTTGAAATGCATGTTTATAACCCTAAGATCTTGGTTCCTTTCGAAATATGTAGCACCATAGGTCTTCTGTCTGACGTGGAGAGCGTCTATGGGAAACCGGTCGCCACATCCTACATACGACCCATGCATCTTTTCTTACTACATATTTCTGTAGCCTTGTGATACGGACAAAATCTACCGTATACTTCACTTTTCTAAAAAGTGTTGTATTCTTAACTTTAACCTCCTATAAAACTCGTATTAATGACTTTGCGATAATCTCACAATTTTTTTCCCAGAAAAACTATAACCAACATCCCTAGATGAACCATATGGGATTTTTTACATAACCCAACTTTTTAATCAAAAGTTAAATTACAACAACTCTAAGGCCTGGACTAAGGACCTCAAAATTATATAGCTGAACACACATATACGAAACAACACAAAAACACAAATTAACGAAACACAGTAGAAACCACGGCCAACTAGGAAATTAGAGTTAATCACTCACAACTTCATCCTTAGCTCTGCCTTCTTTCTCAATGCAATCCGGAGACAACATTAGTTCCTTATTTTATTCCCTATTCCGTTTCCTTATTATTCCTTAGTTATATCAAAACATTTTTTTTTTAAAACCAACTCCCTAAACATTCTCTTTAACTTTAATTTTACTACAAATTTACGACAGGTCATGTTAACCTGGCAATATACATACCTAACTCATGAAATTATATTGTTTAATAAACCTATCAATCTAAACTTATGAATGACTCTAATTTATTCTCTATACAGTTAAATTTTAAATACTTAGTTTCTAATCAGATTTTAACTTTAAAGTAATATTATTTGGTCTTTAAACAAATTTAACACATTTAATTTTCCAAACAAAATGTATTTACCCAATTTTTCGAATATCTCCACCAGATTTTTTTTTCCACCAGACTTTTTCTGTTGCTGGATTGTACAGGTTTTCTTCTTAACGTCTTCAAATATGTATTCGTCTTCTAAAGTGACTTCTTACCCCAAAGGTCGAAACTTCGTTACGGTATCAAATCGAATATGTAAGACTATGCAGTGCTATGCAGTCACTGGTTAGATGTGGAAAATATGTGATGCTTACTCTCTTTTCTTCTAATCTTCTTCCAAATTTTCTGCTTACCCTAAAGGTCGAAACTGTCACGGCAACCAAATAGAATATGTAGCACCATAGGTCTTTTGTCTGGCGTCTATGGAAAACCGGTCGCCACATCCTACATACGACCCATGCATCTTTTCTTACTACATATTTCTGTAGCCTTGTGATCGTCTAGAATTTGTCTCTAGCTGTCTTTAATTCTGCTTCACGTTGTGTATTTACTTCTTCCAGTTTCTTAAGACGTTTGTCTTACCAGGAATAATAATGCATAGTTCGCTTCTACATTTTATATAGCATATAACTGAATACAGGTATACAAGCATAGCACAAATTACAATACTATATAGCTAAAACCACTTCTCTACCCTAGCCAGCCTCGCGGCTGTCTAGGAACTCAGATGGAAGCTCTCTGGAATCTAATGGAAGTCTAACGAATTCTCACAAGTATGATAGTTTTGTAGCTGTGGGTTTTGGACGTTCAATTATCTAATTGGTCAAATATCATGTAAATAAGTATAGAGATTGGTCAAACAAGCTAAATGATGCAATCGTAATTTTCCGTCACATGTTTCTCGACACAATCTATCCTTGAACTCAGACCCTCTTTCCTGTTATTCTCACGCTATTTCATAAACAGTTAATTTGCGTTTTAAATAAACTTATACCTTAATATACTGACAATAGAGAATAATTTGTAAAGATAAATAATGTTGTTTAACCCATCTTATTTCTCTATTCCTTGTCTATAAATTTAAAAACAATGTCGCAACGACGATAGTGCTACAATTCTTCCCCCTTTAAGAATATATATAAAATATAGATATTCTAACTAATTATTCACGCAACAGGCAAATATAAATGATTACTATACTTTAAATCAAAGCTGTGAAAGAAGAACACAAATAATCAAAAATCAAAAGTTGCATGCAAAAGCTATCCAAAAAGTTCATATGTACTTCAAAGTCCTACGAAAATTCATTAATCCCAAACACAGAGAACACAAATTGTCTTTTTTAAATCTTCAAGTGTCCTAATTTCAAAACACTATAACACATCACGTAATATTTATAAAGTTCAGGTTTCACTCTAAATCCTGTCTCAGGAAATCTCAATTTGGTAAACTGGTAAACCATTTCTTCTTCTTGGATTTGTATTGGTCTGTTTCAGCTACCATAGTATCAAGTTGAAACTTTCTTTTTTTCTTCTAAGTATGGGTTGTACAATTTTATCCGTCAATCAAACATGTCATTGCCATCAGACCAAGAACTAACTATTCCTAAATTATTAAAACTTTATTTTCATATTAATCTAACATTATTATTTCGAAAAATTATTTGTAAATCTTACTCTTAATTAAAATTAACTTTATTTAAGTATTAATAAACTTTGATGTGTCCCTTTAACTATAAAACTTCAAACTAAGTTTGACCTCTTGACCTGAACTGAGTAATGGACAATTTTAGAATTACGTTTATGTTTTATAATTTCCGTTTGTGTTTTAGAATTCCTACACTGTTATTTTATATTTCACCGTCAGTAATGTGACCTTTTTGACCTAATCATTTACAGTTTTGTATGTTAGTCAAAAACCAATACATGAAACAAGCCCATGGTTACTTATTCCACATTAGTATCACCTAACACGTTATTTAGAATAGGACTGTCAATCAAATATGGCCAGTATATGAATGACATTCCATTTCATCCTACAGTTCCTATTCCATTATTAGTATTACATGTATATAAACATTATTTAGAATCGTGTTCAAAGCAAGTGACGTGCACTTCACTCCCTCGGAACACCAGTCTATATTCTATAAACAAAACAATTAGAACATACCTAACTATATCCTATATATTATATTAATGCAATCCGTGACTTTTACACACGTCAAATTTAACACAGTGTTAGAACCTATTGTTTATAATAATTCGACCTCATGTCAAATTACACATTCTAATCCTTGCGCACATGTCGACAGCTTAAAGCAATTAGCAGTATATATTAAACGTTAATATTACGTTTCTAAGCAAAAATTTAATTACATAAAATTATATACGGACAAAATCTACCGTATACTTCACTTTTCTAAAAAGTGTTGTATTCTTAACTTTAACCTCCTATAAAACTCGTATTAATGACTTTGCGATAATCTCACAATTTAACGAGCCTTTAATTTTAGTTTTTTTCCCAGAAAAACTATAACCAACATCCCTAGATGAACCATATGGGATTTTTTACATAACCCAACTTTTTAATCAAAAGTTAAATTACAACAACTCTAAGGCCTGGACTAAGGACCTCAAAATTATATAGCTGAACACACATATACGAAACAACACAAAAACATAAATTAACGAAACACAGTAGAAACCACGGCCAACTAGGAAATTAGAGTTAATCACTCACAACTTCATCCTTAGCTCTGCCTTCTTTCTCAATGCGATCCGGAGACAACATTAGTTCCTTATTTTATTCCCTATTCCGTTTCCTTATTATTCCTTAGTTATATCAAAACATTTTTTTTTTAAAACCTACTCCCTAAACATTCTCTTTAACTTTAATTTTACTACAAATTTACGACAGGTCATGTTAACCTGGCAATATACATACCTAACTCATGAAATTATATTGTTTAATAAACCTATCAATCTAAACTTATGAATGACTCTAATTTATTCTCTATACAGTTAAATTTTAAATACTTAGTTTCTAATCAGATTTTAACTTTAAAGTAATATTATTTGGTCTTTAAACAAATTTAACACATTTAATTTTCCAAACAAAATGTATTTACCCAATTTTTCGAATATCTCCACCAGATTTTTTTTTCCACCAGACTTTTTCTGTTGCTGGATTGTACAGGTTTTCTTCTTAACGTCTTCAAATATGTATTCGTCTTCTAAAGTGACTTCTTACCCCAAAGGTCGAAACTTCGTTACGGTATCAAATCGAATATGTAAGACTATGCAGTGCTATGCAGTCACTGGTTAGATGTGGAAAATATGTGATGCTTACTCTCTTTTCTTCTAATCTTCTTCCAAATTTTCTGCTTACCCTAAAGGTCGAAACTGTCACGGCAACCAAATAGAATATGTAGCACCATAGGTCTTTTGTCTGACGTGGAGAGCGTCTATGGAAAACCGGTCGCCACATCCTACATACGACCCATGCATCTTTTCTTACTACATATTTCTGTAGCCTTGTGATCGTCTAGAATTTGTCTCTAGCTGTCTTTAATTCTGCTTCACGTTGTGTATTTACTTCTTCCAGTTTCTTAAGACGTTTGTCTTACCAGGAATAATAATGTATAGTTCGCTTCTACATTTTATATAGCATATAACTGAATACAGGTATACAAGCATAGCACAAATTACAATACTATATAGCTAAAACCACTTCTCTACCCTAGCCAGCCTCGCGGCTGTCTAGGAACTCAGATGGAAGCTCTCTGGAATCTAATGGAAGTCTAACGAATTCTCTCAAGTATGATAGTTTTGTAGCTGTGGGTTTTGGACGTTCAATTATCTAATTGGTCAAATATCATGTAAATAAGTATAGAGATTGGTCAAACAAGCTAAATGATGCAATCGTAATTTTCCTTCACATGTTTCTCGACATAATCTATCCTTGAACTCAGACCCTCTTTCCTGTTATTCTCACGCTATTTCATAAACAGTTAATTTGCGTTTTAAATAAACTCATACCTTAATATACTGACAATAGAGAATAATTTGTAAAGATAAATAATGTTGTTTAACCCATCTTATTTCTCTATTCCTTGTCTATAAATTTAAAAACAATGTCGCAACGACGATAGTGCTACAATTCTTCCCCCTTTAAGAATATATATAAAATATAGATATTCTAACTAATTATTCACGCAACAGGCAAATATAAATGATTACTATACTTTAAATCAAAGCTGTGAAAGAAGAACACAAATAATCAAAAATCAAAAGTTGCATGCAAAAGCTATCCAAAAAGTTCATATGTACTTCAAAGTCCTACGAAAATTCATTAATCCCAAACACAGAGAACACAAATTGTCTTTTTTAAATCTTCAAGTGTCCTAATTTCAAAACACTATAACACATCACGTAATATTTATAAAGTTCAGGTTTCACTCTAAATCCTGTCTCAGGAAATCTCAATTTGGTAAACTGGTAAACCATTTCTTCTTCTTGGATTTGTATTGGTCTGTTTCAGCTACCATAGTATCAAGTTGAAACTTTCTTTTTTTCTTCTAAGTATGGGTTGTACAATTTTATCCGTCAATCAAACATGTCATTGCCATCAGACCAAGAACTAACTATTCCTAAATTATTAAAACTTTATTTTCATATTAATCTAACATTATTATTTCGAAAAATTATTTGTAAATCTTACTCTTAATTAAAATTAACTTTATTTAAGTATTAATAAACTTTGATGTGTCCCTTTAACTATAAAACTTCAAACTAAGTTTGACCTCTTGACCTGAACTGAGTAATGGACAATTTTAGAATTACGTTTATGTTTTATAATTTCCGTTTGTGTTTTAGAATTCCTACACTGTTATTTTATATTTCACCGTCAGTAATGTGACCTTTTTGACCTAATCATTTACAGTTTTGTATGTTAGTCAAAAACCAATACATGAAACAAGCCCATGGTTACTTATTCCACATTAGTATCACCTAACACGTTATTTAGAATAGGACTGTCAATCAAATATGGCCAGTATATGAATGACATTCCATTTCATCCTACAGTTCCTATTCCATTATTAGTATTACATGTATATAAACATTATTTAGAATCATGTTCAAAGCAAGTGACGTGCACTTCACTCCCTCGGAACACCAGTCTATATTCTATAAACAAAACAATTAGAACATACCTAACTATATCCTATATATTATATTAATGCAATCCGTGACTTTTACACACGTCAAATTTAACACAGTGTTAGAACCTATTGTTTATAATAATTCGACCTCATGTCAAATTACACATTCTAATCCTTGCGCACATGTCGACAGCTTAAAGCAATTAGCAGTATATATTAAATGTTAATATTACGTTTCTAAGCAAAAATTTAATTACATAATATTATATACGGACAAAATCTACCGTATACTTCACTTTTCTAAAAAGTGTTGTATTCTTAACTTTAACCTCCTATAAAACTCGTATTAATGACTTTGCGATAATCTCACAATTTAACGAGCCTTTAATTTTAGTTTTTTTCCCAGAAAAACTATAACCAACATCCCTAGATGAACCATATGGGATTTTTTACATAACCCAACTTTTTAATCAAAAGTTAAATTACAACAACTCTAAGGCCTGGACTAAGGACCTCAAAATTATATAGCTGAACACACATATACGAAACAACACAAAAACACAAATTAACGAAACACAGTAGAAACCACGGCCAACTAGGAAATTAGAGTTAATCACTCACAACTTCATCCTCAGCTCTGCCTTCTTTCTCAATGCGATCCGGAGACAACATTAGTTCCTTATTTTATTCCCTATTCCGTTTCCTTATTATTCCTTAGTTATATCAAAACATTTTTTTTTTAAAACCTACTCCCTAAACATTCTCTTTAACTTTAATTTTACTACAAATTTACGACAGGTCATGTTAACCTGGCAATATACATACCTAACTCATGAAATTATATTGTTTAATAAACCTATCAATCTAAACTTATGAATGACTCTAATTTATTCTCTATACAGTTAAATTTTAAATACTTAGTTTCTAATCAGATTTTAACTTTAAAGTAATATTATTTGGTCTTTAAACAAATTTAACACATTTAATTTTCCAAACAAAATGTATTTACCCAATTTTTCGAATATCTCCACCAGATTTTTTTTTCCACCAGATTTTTTCTGTTGCTGGATTGTACAGGTTTTCTTCTTAACGTCTTCAAATATGTATTCGTCTTCTAAAGTGACTTCTTACCCCAAAGGTCGAAACTTCGTTACGGTATCAAATCGAATATGTAAGACTATGCAGTGCTATGCAGTCACTGGTTAGATGTGGAAAATATGTGATGCTTACTCTCTTTTCTTCTAATCTTCTTCCAAATTTTCTGCTTACCCTAAAGGTCGAAACTGTCACGGCAACCAAATAGAATATGTAGCACCATAGGTCTTTTGTCTGACGTGGAGAGCGTCTATGGAAAACCGGTCGCCACATCCTACATACGACCCATGCATCTTTTCTTACTACATATTTCTGTAGCCTTGTGATCGTCTAGAATTTGTCTCTAGCTGTCTTTAATTCTGCTTCACGTTGTGTATTTACTTCTTCCAGTTTCTTAAGACGTTTGTCTTACCAGGAATAATAATGCATAGTTCGCTTCTACATTTTATATAGCATATAACTGAATACAGGTATACAAGCATAGCACAAATTACAATACTATATAGCTAAAACCACTTCTCTACCCTAGCCAGCCTCGCGGCTGTCTAGGAACTCAGATGGAAGCTCTCTGGAATCTAATGGAAGTCTAACGAATTCTCACAAGTATGATAGTTTTGTAGCTGTGGGTTTTGGACATTCAATTATCTAATTGGTCAAATATCATGTAAATAAGTATAGAGATTGGTCAAACAAGCTAAATGATGCAATCGTAATTTTCCGTCCCATGTTTCTCGACACAATCTATCCTTGAACTCAGACCCTCTTTCCTGTTATTCTCACGCTATTTCATAAACTCATACCTTAATATACTGACAATAGAGAATAATTTGTAAAGATAAATAATGTTGTTTAACCCATCTTATTCTTCTATTCCTTGTCTATAAATTTAAAAACAATGTCGCAACGACGATAGTGCTACAATAGTCAAGCATATCGGGTAGTAACTTCCTGAATTATGGCCCCTAGTTGTATGAAAAATCATGTTTTTAGCTTGTTGTAGAGTTAACAATTTTTATCCGATTTAAAAAAAACATGTGAATATCACCATTACACACTAAGATCTTGTTTCCTTTTGATAATCGCGTATATCCGAAAGTAACTTCCTGGATTATGGCTCTTGGTTGTTAGAAAAATCGCATTTTAGCTTGCAGAGTCTCTAGAGGTCACAATTTTTTTTTTCTGATTTTAAAAACCATTTAAATATTTCACCATTCCACCATAATGAAGGTTGAATTCGAATTTCAGGAAAATCGAAATGAAACTGCCCGACAAAATGGCTGCTCTTTGTACGCAAATTGTGTAAAAGTATGCAATACGAAGGTTGTGGACCCTCTAGAGATCACAATTTTTATCCGATTCTGTTGAAACTTAAAACATATCTTTATATCCCAAAGATCTGTCCCTTTTCATATTTGTGACCCCCCATGGCATACTGAGTCGCAATGAGGAAATTTTGAAAATTTAGTTATTGTTATTTTCACATTCTCCGACTCATTACCTTCAATTTGATGTATAGTTTGTTTAAATCGGCCGAAAATTGACCGAGTTGTGACTGCTTAAAGCCACCCAACTCACCAGAGTAAGTTTTGAGAAAAATCAAGTTAAAGATTTGGTATGTTTCAAAACAAAATCCCATAGCAGTGACAGTTGACCGGGATCATTGTCGATTACGTTATCTTTACGGAGAAAAGTTCAGATAGCTATAGTGTTAATTGGGGACTTCAAGATATATACTATTCAAAAAAAGAAGGGGATATTTGATTTTGGGGGCATAATACTAAAATATGCAAATGACTACGAAAAAAGTCACTATAGAACCTAACAGAAGAAACATTTCCAATTACATGTGACGCCCAAACGCACCAATAGCTACCGCATGGAATGCAGGTGATGCTTGGGATCATCATGGGGGTCCAACCCAAGATTTGCACGACTCTGACTTTGAATGTTACAGTCATTGTGGCATTGAATTCCAGGGTGGAAACATCAGTTTAATTGTTTTAGTGACCAGAAAACAAATTTTGATATGCGTCGGCTTACCCAAAATGAAAGGTTACGTGCCCTTGGCATGCTACAGATCGGCACAACACAGGCGGTTGTGGCGCGGACGATGAATGTTTCTCAGTCTGTCATAAGCAGGCTATGGTCCAGATACCGTGATACACAATCTGTACAGGACAGACCACGCTCAGGTCGACCAAGGGCGACAACTCAAGCCCAGGATCGATTTATCCGTACCTTGGCCTTGAGAAATCGTGTCATCACAGCAAATCAGATCAGCGCTCGTCTTCAAACAGACACTGGTGTAAGAGTGAGTGGCCAGACGATTCGGAATCGACTGCATAGGGGTCACCTTCGCGCCCGACGTCCTCGCGTGATCCCTTGTTTGAGAGATCATCACATTCAGGCAAGACGTCGTTGGTGTAGGGATCGTCAACACTGGGATAATCGACGCTGGAGCAATGTGATGTTTTCAGATGAGTCAAGGTTCACTGTTGATTTTTTGGACAGACGTAGGAGGGTGTGGCGTCGTCGAAACGAGCGCTTCCAAGACGTTAACGTCATCAGACATGATCGATTTGGGGGTGGTTCTGTTATGGTGTGGGGAGGCATCACTGTTGCTGGAAGAACGGCTTTACATGTTGTTGCAGGGCGTGTTTTGTATACAAAATGTCAGCATGGGGCAGAACTTTATAAAAACCAAACAAATTCTAATGGTTTTCTGAGTTGTTGCTCTAATCAGATTTTAGTGTATTATAAATGTTCCATTACCGAAAAAAGTAAAAACTCTTGTTGACTGCCTGGACGATTTAGCTGCTGTGGGCGTATGTTTCGTTGCCCGGCAACCTATCTTTAGAAAGGTTGTGGGACATTTTAAACATTCGATGCTAGCAAGTTACCGACTTAAAGAACTGCAAGTAAAACACTGTTTGCCCAATGACATGATCATTCAAGACGTACAAACCCGGTGGAATAGTTCCTTCTACATGCTGAAAAGAATGCTGGAGCAGATGACCGCTATAGTTGATTACGCAAGTTCATACGATATACCTCAAGCCACAGCAAATCAGTGGAAATTAGCCGGTACTCTTATAACAACACTGCAGATATTTGAGGGATCATCCATGTCAATTATTATTCCCTCGGTGCTTTTTGTGCTGACATAAATTAAATATTACGCTTGGATGCATTGGAAGCGAACATCAATACTTGCATCGGTAAATTTGACCGTCGCTGAATCTTGCGCCGAATGAAAATTCTTTGCTCGAGTCTCGCACATAACTTCTGTAAACTTGTAACATTGTATCAACCTTTGATACTACTGTCTACTATTGTGATGCATTTGATAATATTTATCCATTTTTGTGAAGAAAATCGATGAATTAATTTTCTTTTATCAAAAAATCACATAGGTCAAAAAACCATCGCTGATTTTATCACCTATTTACAGGAGGTGTAACTCCGTATGTAATATTATAGGAGGTGCTAAAACGTCTGTTTAACAACAAAGTGGCAATGGAAAAGAGATACTAGATGATCGTGACAAAACTCGGTAATTTTATTTTATTCAATCAATATCAAATTATGTGTCGTTACGCGTGAAAACAATGATCAGGTTAATCGTTTAATAAAACAAAAGATTAATTAACAGATACTCCCGGGTTGATTCTTATGTTTACATTTCTTTTTACCTGATCAGTGGGTGTCCAGTTAATTAACTACTACTCACGGGATTAGTGGGGGTGTTACAAAGAACGACAAGATGGTATCATTCAACAATGGCCGTTGAATGGGCGATGTTTTGTTGAATTTATTAGTAAAATAGTAGAGGAGTGGCCGTTGAATAAAGAGATGAAACAATAGAATTTTTACGGGGGGAATTTATCGTGACCGCTTACAGGGAGATGTCACTGAATAGGAGTGGCTGCTCATACAGATTCTACTGTATTTAGACCCAAGAAATAGGCATTGTTTTTCAAAGCAGACAACACAGAGAAGACGGTAACACAATGGTTGATGGAAGACGGAGACGTGGAGGAAGCGGAACTATTGACAGAACTACAAGAAATTCACAAACCATCAACGTCAACAAAATCATTACTCGATGAGGAGTTCGATCAATTTGTTAAGGAACAAGATGCCCATCAGATGTCACACAAGGGTATTAGTATTAAGAATGGACTGGCCCTCTATTCCACAGAACCGATACCAGGAAGAACGGAAGAGCCATTGACAATTTGGAAGATTAATCGTCATCGACGTCGTCATCGCTATCCGATACTGACCAAATTAGCTTCGAAATATTTGTGTGCCCCTCCTAGTGTACCCAGTGAAAGGCGGCTTAGCGAGGCGGGTGATTTGTACGACGAGAAACGGAACAGATTGGATCCCAAGAAAGCTGAAATGCTCCTAACAATTCGTGGAAATTACGCAAGATTAAACTTTAAGTGGGTGTATGAATAATTATCTGTAATGTGGACGTATATTGTCGTCGCCGCTGTCCGTCCGTCCACAATTTGTTTGTGGACACTCTACAGGTCACAATTCTTATCCGATTTTGACGAAACTTGAAATATAGGTTTATCTCCAAAAGATCTCGCCTGCTTTCGATATTGGCATGTATCGGATCGAAACTTCATGGATTATGGCCCCTGTTTGTACGTTTTTAGCTTGTGGACACTATAGAGGTCACAATTTTTATCCGATTTTGTTGAAACTTGAAATGGAAGTTGATAACCCAAAGATCTCGGTTTCTTTCGATATTCGCGCATATGGGACCGTAACTTCCTGAATTATGGCCCCTGATTGTACGAAAAATCTCGTTTTTAGCTTGTGGACCCTATAGAGGTCATAATTTTTATCCGATTTAAAAAAACGTATTATTATATCACCGTTACACCCTAAGGACTGCTGAGTTTGAATTTTGTGAAAATCGACCCAAAACTGACAGACAAAATGGCCGCCCTTCGTTCTCAAATAGTGTAAAAATATGGTATATCAAGGTTGTGGACCCTATAGAGGTCACAATTTTAATCCGATTTTGTTGAAACTTGAAATGTAAGTTTAAAAATGTATTATATCACCGTTACACCCTAAGGACAGCTGAGTTCGAATTTCATGAAAATCGACCCAAAATTGACAGACAAAATGGCCGCCGTTTGTTCTTAAATAGTGTAAAAATATGGTATATCAAGGTTGTGGACCCTATAGAGGTCACAATTTTTATCCGATTTTGTTGAAACTTGAAATGTAAGTTTATAACCCAAAGATCTCGGTTCCTTTCGATATTCGCGCATATCGGACCGTAACTTCCTGAATTATGGCCCCTGATTGTACAAAAAATCGCTTTCTTTTTAGCTTGTTCTCTATCCATCTCTCGAAAATGTGGTCCCTCTGGAGGTCACAATTATTATCTGTTTTTAAAAACCGTTTGATTATATCACCTTTACCCCGTGATGAAGGTTGGCTTCGAAGTTCATGAAAATCGGACCAAAACTGTGGGACAAAATGGCCGCCGCTTGTATGCGAATAGTGTAAAAATATGGTATATTAAGGTTGTGGACCAGTGATGGGATTTTGCCCGTATATTCCGGACTTGTCCGAATCTTTTTTCCAAACGCCCAAAATTGTCCGACCGGGAATATGCCCAATCGGACATCAAGACATGGTGAATAATATTCAAAATTCCGAAATTAATATAGTTTACTGAGTGTATAACTACCACTCAACCCGATTATCGCCGATAATACGCTGGGTTTATTAGGTAATTAAGTGATCAACGTATTTATCGTGTTATACCGTCTATAGTATAAACCTACCTTGATTTAACTACTTAATCTGCCTTGATTGACTGACTTAATCCTTTGTCGGACAATTCATCAATCTAATCTTAAACAGAAGTCATTGCTTTCCTTTTGTCGGACTATTCATCAATTCAATAAGAATGATTATAAACCTCGTGGTTTCTCATTTGTCGGGCATCTTAATCGCATTGATGTGAGCCGACATCATCTATAATAAACTAATCATAGATGTCACATATCGTAAGAGTAAATAACACCCTAAATCAATGGACAGTCATTTTGTCTACGATATCTTTTACGTCTTTTAAGAATCCATATAGAAATTCCCTTGATCTCGAGCGCGGCACGAATATTGCTTAACATATTATTAGGCAGTGCTTACTATGAAGCCGTGTGATGAGTCACGTAGGCTATTAGTCTCTATTATCCAGAAAAATATTCTACGAATATGTTGAAGACTAGGAGTTTCTGGGTGACCGAGACTAGTACGCACCCAGCAAAATAACAAAAAGGGGAGGGGCTACCAATAGCTATATGAGCAGAAATTCTTACGTATTTGTAGGCGTCAATCATTCTGCTGTGTTGCCTATGATGCCTGTCACTCTGTCGTGACTATCAAAGAGTGGTATTCGCTGAGGTTAGCTATGCCTGTTTACAAGTGATTTAACTATTTCGTAAGTTCTGCATTCATTTGCTGCCGTATAAACGAAGACACGTAATTCTAAAGGAATATTATGGTTGTGAATTTGATGCCGAAGCAGGATCGGCAAGCTTTCATTCAACATATCACGAAAATGCTTAATTTTGTAGGACATTTACAGACATAAATTTGAATGCCGTACGGGAATTAAGTGTGAAAAATAGCGAGGTCACCAATTTTTATTACGTACGGGATTTGAATATTTTGTTGACATGACAATGTGGTTTTTAATTGTGGTATGAATTGAATACTGTACGGGAATTAAATATGAAAAATAGCGAGGTTCACCTTTTTTTAATACGTACGGGATTTGAATATTTTGACATGTGACTTTTAATTGTGGTACGAATTCGTCTGCTTAAATAACGATAAGAGTTATGACCCTTTATTTTCGGTAAAATGTCCGACAAGTAAAATTTTGAAATCCCATCACTGTTGTGGACCCTGTAGAGTCACAATTTTAATCAGATGTTGATGAAACTTAAAATGCATGTTTATAACTTACAGATCTTGGTTCCTTTTGATATTTGTGCATATTGGATCGTAACTTCCTGTTTGTACGAAGAGTCGCGTTTTTAGCTTTTGGTCCCTCTAGAAGTCACAATTAGATGCTGTGGGTGTATGTTTCGTTGCCTGGCAATCATAAGACAAAGAGTATAAGTATTATCACAGCACATACAATAAAACTCCTGGTTGGCATATGTTACCTTGTCTAACAAATTGTGACAGGTTATCTTTGTATTTGTAGGAATTATGATGTAAAGGCTGATTTTGAAAGAATGAAGAAAGCTGACATGTTTAAGTCTGTATTAGCCTCTGGTGAAATAGGTTCAGGCTGGTAACACAATAATGTAATTATTATTATTATTACAACATATTTATAGTGCGCCCTTTCATATAACATGTTCACGGGCACTTTACAAAGTGACAATATAATCATAAATAAACAACAATGTAAGTTTAAGACCTACCTAACATTTAATTGTCAAAATAATTTATTCAGTTTATAATTTTAAAAGCAACAAATAAAAACGCTTTTACCAATTTAGATTATCTTTATTTACAAGAAAATGGAGGTGGGCGGAAATCTGCTTCAAGATATTTTTGCCGGGTGGACAATATTGGTGCTGGGCGGTGCCGCCTGGTAATTGTAATTATAGTAGGCACATCCCTGAATATGCGACAACCCTTGTCGACTGCTCGGACGATTTAGCTGCTGTGGGCGTATGTTTTGTTGCCTGGCAACCTATCTTTGTGAGATATCCACTCATAGTCTAATTATAAGTACCGTATAACAACAGATTTGTCAGGGAGCTGAAATTTGACTGTGTATCTTTTATGGCTCACACCTTCAGTCAGTTATTATACGGAGTGGATATTTTGTTTCTTAACTGATCCAGAAACATTGAAAAACGCATTTATTTGCACTTTAGTTGATCACAAAGTAAATAAAATACAAACCTAAAATACAAACCTAATCCAACTTCATTCTCGTCGGGCTTATTGAAATTGTTCTATCTGATCTGCTGGGTCTATTTCATTGCCATCTGTATGATTTATCTGCGACCCATATTTTTTATTTGCCAATATATTTTATTTATCATTCATTTTTTACATTTTTATAAGCCCACATGGAAATGTGGTCGTATATTGCCGTCGCCCCCACAATTTCTTGTGAACACTCTACAGACTACATTTATCATCTGATTTTTTTTAAATTGATATATGTTTGCATTAGTGTAGGTGTCACAACTCCATTGCTTGTGTTGGAAGAAAGTGTTTTTATACGCCCACATTTTCATGTGGACGTATATTGTCGTCGCCCCCGTCCGTCCGTCCACAATTTGTTTGTGGACTCTCTACAGGTCACAATTCTTGTCCGATTTTGACGAAACTTGAAATATAGGTTTATCCCCAAAAGATCTTGGCTGCTTTCGATATTGGCTTGTATCGGATTGAAACTTCATGGATTATGGCCCCTGTTTGTACGAAAAATCACGTTTTAGCTTGTGGACCCTATAGGTCACAATTTTTATCCCATTTTGTTGAAACTTGACATGTAAGTTTATAACCTAAAGATCTCGGTTCCTTTTGATATTCACGCATATCGGACAGTAACTTTCTGAATTATGGCCCCTGATTGTACGAAAAATCGCGTTTTTAGCCTGTGGACCCTATATAACACTGAGAAATAGGTAAAGGTTAAAACGTACGTTTGCCGCATTAAAAACTCGCAAAACGGTCAATACCTACGTATCTCGATAAAAAAATAAAATTCGGATTATAACTCTTCATTATGGCTTAAAATCTCTAGATAAGGTGTGTTAATTAACAAGGGTGAAAAATGGACTGAAAGGCAGTGTATTGTTTAATTGGTGTGTTTTCTAGATAGTTGTTATAACTGCGCCAAAAGGGTATAATCATGGACCAACCGACTTTATCTGACGCATGAGTGTTAAATGGAAACTTGGGAAGGAAAATTGTTTTTACCGTGCGATTTTTCATTCGCCGGTGTGTTTTACGCAAATAGAACTTTGCATAAGGACAGGTCTTTATATTTGGAAGTTGTACGTGGCTGTTTCTTCTATGCGTCTTTTGTATTTGTTGATGAACATAAGACGCAGTACATGTTTTATAGTCACGCCACTTATAAAGTTGCATAATAAAATATAAATATAAAAATCGACGACGTAAGTTAATCAATCTGCTCTGGCCAAGCTCAAAATTCCACTCTAAATTTCCTTTGCGAATTTGAGTAAACTGCCGATCTCCGTGATTATTTTAAACCGCCATCCACCGCGATTTTTAAAATGTCTGACTTTCACGCATGTACAGTCAGCACATCCATAGCTGGTTTGAAATAGGTTTATGTATTTATCGTGCGATTCCACGGCAGTGATATCGTAGTCGAATATCAGCTAATATGGCAAGCAAACAAATATTGTTTATTTAACACGGTTAGACACGCAGATTTTACTGTCTTATATTGAAAATATAACAAATATCAAACATTGGCAGGCATTTATATAATAAAATAAACAGAATTATGGTTGTACCGATACATTACTTCATCAATATGTTCGACATTTTAATACTTGCATCGATCGACTATTTCAAACTCATTAAAATTACGAAAATTTCAAAATTTACACACATAGATGCTGGTCTTACCGTGGGCGAAAGTTTTGTCCATTGAAATAGCCATTTCCATTCTGACAAATAAGTTATACAATGCATTTTAAATTGATAAATCACATCTGAAGTAATATATCTTCGGGTTTAAATCACAAATGAATTAAATGCCTTCATCTCCTGTTTTTAAGCACACATCGTCAGAAGTCACTGTCAACCTTGCTGAACACATGCACATTAACACGTTATCAGTCGGATAATACCTTGATGACCTTTTCATTTCGCCACCAAAAAGTCTGAGTCAATGCATACTGTCAGTCAAGTTTCCAAATTACGTGAATTCACACGTGCTATCAATAGGAATCGATAATTGACTAAAATAGAAGCCCCTTTAACAACAAATTGCTACCATGCCGTAGTCTTGCCCCCTCCCCTTTGAAAAAATTGTCGTCCATAAAAACAATAGATGTACATTGTCCATCAATTTTACAGCACCCCTTGACAACACTCCCCCCCCCCCCCCCCCCCCCCCCCGTTGCTCTGAGCTAGTTACGTCACTGTAGTTAGTAATCATTATCCAAAATAGTTGAGCTCATTATTAAAGAACAATTACAATTGGGACGCAATCAATCTGGATTTTCACACATATTCGCAGTTGACATACTCTGTCAATAAAATCATTCCTTAACCGGTGGTGATAATTTTTGTAATTTGGCACAAAAATCATCCCTTATATCGCACCATGCCCCTTTAACTAATACACGCTTTTTTGTTAGGCAATTTCCTTTGTACTCTTTTGATGTGGACTCTTTGATGTAATTGTCGCATCAGTTACTATTAATCTAAATTCTGTCCTGACAAGATTCCATTCATAAGAGGGGGGTTGGGTGGCTGAATGGTTAGCACGTGCGCGCTGTACCATAAAGTCTGTCATTGAGTCAACTGGCGTGGTTTCGAATCCCCGGTTGTACGTGGCTAGGAGTAGGGTCGCCTGTCCAACCTCGTGGGTTTTCTCCGGGTCCTCCGGTTTCCTCCCACTGCTAAAGACCCCTACGCGCAAGCGAATTATTGAAATGAAATTAAACCATGTGTTAGTCCCGAAATGACCTAGTTTGTGTTGAGTGGACGTTAAACCCCATTTCTCTCTCTCTCCATTCATAAGATCTGGTTGTTAGGTGTTTTATTGAAAGCTTCTTCGATATGTTAACTGGAAAAATGAAATTTAATGATTTGTTTTTGTGATAATTATTGGAAAGAAACTGAACCGGGTTATTC
This sequence comes from Patella vulgata, assembly GCF_932274485.2. Classification (NCBI taxonomy): domain Eukaryota; kingdom Metazoa; phylum Mollusca; class Gastropoda; family Patellidae; genus Patella; species Patella vulgata. The sequence continues at coordinate 35,805,379 of NC_065882.2, forward strand.
TTTGGGATATTTATCGTCTATTGTATAAATACGGTAAGCAGTTTGTGTGTTGCATTTATAAGTTAAAGTATAAAAAAATATATATTCAAAGGGACGAAGGGGCTATTTAAGACATGATATTTTTAAACCTTATACCAGTAACTGAATCGATTTGACATGTTGATCTGTTTGGCAATGTGGGGAATGGGGAATCTGTTGGATCAGTTAGCAATTTTCCAATAGACGTTCTCTGAAAATGAAATTAATATTGATTTTCAAAAATATGTTGGTTTCTGTTTTATAACTTTAAAACTCCATGTTTATTTATTATGGTAAAATCATATGTTGGCTAATCTTATCGGCTCATAATCTCGGGTAATAAACATATCAGTGTTAAACTTTATAAACAGACCAATACACAATCAGATGAGTCAACATTTGGTAGAGTTTATAACACTGACGTGTTAATTAACCAATTAAGATTATGAGCCGACAAGATTAGTCTCTCAGCTATTAATTAGCTTTCATGATCAATAATGGTATTATTGAAAATATCAACAATGTGAATAAATTCATGACGATTATTGTCTTATTTTGATTTGGTTATTTGTGATTATTTGTAATAAAGAAAATAACTCTTATTGCAGTAGTCTGTACTGACATGCCATGATATACTTGGAATCAATTAATTATTTGACTTGTTTGAATTATTATTATTTCAGAAAATTTATTATTGTGCGAATTATGTGGGTCCTGACTATTTTTAAGGACGTTTCATTATCCGGCGAACTGTTAAACCGGATGGCAAAATAAACACTACTATGCAATACATCTTTTAATAATTCCTCTGTCTCTTTCGGCTACGATGTGTTCCTTGACAGTTCGACGATTATATTCTTCACTTCCATCACAACGCGTACACCAACACTGATATCGAACCGACATCGTAAAGAAAATTAGTTTAATTATAGAAGAGTGTGTCTCAAATAACTTAATGTAGCGCCTGCTTCCACAATGAAGTGATTTGACGAAATTACATGTGATTTATATAATATATGAAATTTCATGTCCTCCCACCAATACTCAACTATGTACTTTAATCTGACCGCTATGGAAACCATCTATATGTGACGATTGTTAAATAAGTTTTGCTAGGTCTAATTAATTATTAATGAAACACTGTTCAAACCCTCACGGTATAGGAAACCATCTATGTGATGATTGTTAAATACGCTGGCTATATAGCAATTATTATTGAACAGCTAACATTTTTTTGTTTATAATATAAATATAATTGCAAAATGGTTATCTATTAAAAGTTGCAACGAAACAAGTACGGGTTACGTACATTGTACTATTTATACCCGGATATATTCAAATTGGGGCCTTACTGCTGGATACTTATAAATGACGACATTGTTTTCACCTTTTTACGACAGATTAGGGTCCATATTTATATTTTATTATGCAACTTTATAAGTGGCGTGACTATAAAACACGTACTGCGTCTTATGTTCATCAATAAATACAAAAGACGCATAGAAGAAACAGCCCCGTACAACTTCCACATATAAAGACCTGTCTTTATACAAAGTCCTATTTACACACCGGCGAATGAAAAATCGCACGGTAAAAACAATTTTCCTTCCCAAGTTTCCATTTAACACTCGCGCGTCAGATAAAGTCGGTTGGTACTTGATTATACCCTTTTGGTGCAGTTATAACAACTATCGAGAAAACACACCAATTAAACAATACACACCGTGTCATTCATTTTTAACCCGTCGGTTAATTAACATACTCAGTACAGAAAACGCACTGTCCCAGAGTTGTTCACACCTAGCGATAATTAACTCGCCTTTCAGTCATAATTTCTATCCAATTTAAAAAATTGTATTATTATATCACCGTTAAACCCTAAGATCCACTGAGTTCAAATTTTGTGAAAATCGGATCAAAATTGACAAACAAAATGGCCACCGTTCTTTCTCAAATAGCGTAAAAATATGGTATATCAAGGTTGTGGACCCTATAGAGGTCACAATTTTAATCCGATTTTGTTGAAACTTGAAATGAAAGTTTACAACCTAAAGATCTTGGTTCCTTTCGATATTTGCGCATATCGGACCGTAACTTCCTGAATTATGGCTTCTGATTGTACGAAAAATCACGTTTTTAGCTTGTGGACCCTATAGAGGTCATAATTTTTATCCGATTTATAAAAAACAGTTCAGTATATCACCGTTGTACCCTAAGGACAGCTGCGTTCGAATTTCGTGAAAATCAGCCCAAAATTGACAGACAAAATGGCCGCCGTTCGTTTTCAAATAGCAAAAAAATATGGTATATCAAGGTTGTGGACCCTATAGAGGTCACAATTTTTATTCGATTTTGTTGAAACTTGAAATGTAAGTTTATAACCCAAAGATCTCGGTTCCTTTCAATATTTGCGCATATCGAATTGTAATTTCCTGAATTATGGCCCTTGATTGTAGGAAAAGTATCAATTTTAGCTTGTGGACCCTATAGAGGTCATAATTTTTATCCGATTTAGAACAAACGTTTTAGTATATCAACGTTACACCCTAAGGACAGCTGCGTTCGAATTTCGTGAAAATCGTCCCAAAACTGACAGACAAAATGGCCGCCCCTCGTTCTCAAATAGCAAAAAAAATATGGTATATCAAGGTTGTGGACCCTATAGAGGTCACAATTTTTATCTGATTTTCTTGAAACTTGAAATGTAAGTTTATAACCCAAAGATCTTGGTTCCTTTCGATGTTTGCGCATATCGAATTCAAATGTAATTTCCTCAATTATGGCCCTTGATTGTAGAAAAAATCACTTTGTTTTTAGCTTGTTTTCTCTATCCATCTCTCGAAAATGTCACATAGTCGCTATTTAATCTTTTACAATATTTTTAACATATTTTGTAAGCCAATTTCTTATTGTTTTGTTTGATATATTTTTTATGAACCTGATCATATTATTAATTTCTTAAACGTAAGTTGAAAAAGGTCAATTTTGCGTGTTTTGACGTTACGGTAAAAAAAATTGTCACATTTTTAAACGGGGGTACCCCATTCAAGTGCTCGGCGGCAGTTGTTATTATTAATATATTTTTTTTTTATTATGATACCATTAGAAAGATAATTGAACTACCTTTCGATCGGTCGGGGGTGGAATGTTGACATTTAAAAATACAATGTATATTTTTCAAGTTGAGAAAACATTTCACGCTCACTTTTTATGAGGTAATTTGTCAAGATTCCACCCCGACCGATCGAAAGTTCGTTTTATTGCCGTTCCAATGCTATTAAAATCAATAAAATTGGAGCATTTTAAGTGCTGCCGCAGAGCACTTGAAAATGGTATACAACGTGACATTTTGTGAATGAATAAACCTCGCAGTGTTTCGTATTATGATGTCATAAGACACGGCGAAGAAAAACTGTATTTCAAGTTCCCAAGACCCATATTCGCGGTAAATTATGTCAAAATGCAACTGAATGTTCATTTATGAAGTAAGCGTTATGTTATATGAATAAAGGATTTGCCCAAAAATAGATGATTCCATTTATTTTCACGCCTTTTGCAAGGGCGACTATGTTGACATCACGTGACTCATATTCCCGCGCTTATACACTGAATGGAAATTTCCTACAACACATCTTTACATTTAACACCAAATGTTTTTCAACAACAATTGAAATATTCCGTAGCATTGACGAGTATTTCAATGTTCTGGAATAAAAAATTCGCTTTTCAGTGAATTATTCATGCCTAATTTAAAGCATTTACTCTGCACATGAATGGAAATGAAATCAGAAAATATCAACACGGGTCTCGGAGAGCCATTACATTCCGCAGCTGTCTGTGAGGGAAGACAACTTTTATACGGATAATATATACGATTTCTATCCACTTAATAAAGCTGGAACAACAAAAGAATTAACGCTAGCTAAGAAAAATTAAAAAAATGGCTCAGATTCTGGATTTTTCGTTTGAGGTTGAGATGATGGAACCGACATAGAATTTGGTCAGTCATGTCGATACGTAGACCAATTGTCGCAAAACATTTTATTAAATAATTTAGCATTATAGTTGTCATACTGATTATTGTAATTTTAATTCTTTGTTGTTTTTTTTGGGTAAATATATTTAACACCTAATTATAGGGTCTCTATATTTATTGGCCAGTAAAACAAATTCAAATTACCGACAAACGTAAGGCCTTAAGGCCTTGTTGATTTGATATTCACATTGATGAAAATCTACAAAATAAAAAGGACGAAGAGTCATACAGATTTGAATGAATGCCGGTAATGAAAATTCAAAAGTGAAGTAAAAACAAAACAATTCTTTCAGTCAAATCATCGCATTATCTTTGACCACATAATGTCGTACATGTAGCTTTCAGTTATAGGCCTTAACACTACCGTAGCCTATCGATAGCCTACTTTTTGAGAATTATGCACCACAAAAATAACTTTTTATTGGTCAATTTTGTTATCTACTAAGTAGAAAATAATGTCAAAGTAGAATTCTTCTTGTAACATGTAGGCCTACATGAAAGCAACAAATGCTGAGAACAATAATTACAGTGAAACAACACTAACAGTTATGTTATTTTTAAAATTATGTAGTTGCTATGGCAACCACCCAAAGTCCTTAATATTTCCCTAAAATTACACAATTCATAATATTTTATATTACATGTGTTATAAGTATATGCTAAAATGCTTACTGGTATCGTACTTAAAATGTGGGGATCATTTGCAATTCAGTATGGAAAACACCATTGAAAATGGTATAAAAATTGCATTTTTGTTGGTTTGTTTTTTGTTTCGGTTACCGGTACGATAACATCCAAATATTAAGTATACAAGAGTAAAGACCTGTGATTTTAAAAATTCACAAACACATTTACTTCAATATCTCCATAACATCCAAATATTAAGTATACAAGAGTAAAGACCTGTGATTTTAAAAATTCACAAACACATTTACTTCAATATCTCCATTCCTTCATATTTTATTTATGTCGTAATAACGGCCAAAATGGGCAATTTGCTACTGAGGAATGTTTTTCAAAAGTGAACACCTTTCCTGCTGTTGCTATTTTTTAAAATCTTGCCTGATAGCTTCTCATTTTAAGATAATACAATTATCAATATTGATGTCATAAATATTGGAAAATAATGCTTTTTGGAAAAAAAAATAACTGTTGTTGCTATGGTAACAACTCAAACTCCTTCATATTTTTCTCAAACTTACACAATCCATATAATTTGATATTGCATGGGTTTCAAATAGTTTAAATTGCTTACTTTAAAATGTGGAGATCACCTTTTGGGTTATGGTAAATAGCGTTGAAAATGGTCGAAAATTGCATTTTTTTCCATTTTGGTTGCTATGACAACCAAAATTGATAATACATGGCGGATTAAAAATACGTAATTTTAAAAATTCACAAACTTTTTGACATATTCCCATAATTTCACTTGTGTATCTCCATTCCTTATTTTACTAATGTCCCAAAAATAGGCAATTTTCTCCCGCGGAAAATTGTTCAAAAATGAACATAAATGTATATTCAGCTCTTGAGAGAAGGCGTATAGATATTTTTTTCTTTGTTTATCTTACTTGATAGCTACTGACTTTAAAATGCATAACAACCAGGTTCAATATTTCAGATATAACATGGACAAGACCATTTTTGATGAAAAAATTGACCAAAATCACTTTGACAAAAAGGAATTTTTTAGAAAACCTATGTATTTTGGAGTTGCTGGGGAAATCAGAGTAATTATTACACAAATGTGAAAATCTAAACATAATTAGCCTTAAAGTTGTATTTCATGAATTTACATCTACATTTTTGATAGTTTCGATATGAAATGAAATATGGCATCGCAAAAAACACCAAAAATGACTTTTTCAAGGCTTTGAAAAACCTTTCTTCCGCAAAAAGTCAAAAATCGCAACTTTGAGCCTCCATAAAAAAAAAATTTTCATCCGATTTTGAATCTGTAAAAAGTTTTGTGAGAAGAATGATGAGATCTACTTGAAAAACTAATGAAATCAAATGTATAATCATAATCTCAAAATCACCTTTTCCACCTAATTAGTGAGATGAAGAAGCCTATTTAATTTCAAGAACTTCCGTTAATTTCTTCTGGAGTTATGGCCCATGTTTCACTTTGTTGCACTTTGTGAACGCTCTAACGACAAAAGTTATCAACTGTTACTGATCTGTATGAAATTTATAGGCATCGTTTAAATTAGTAAAACAAAGAAGCCTCTTGAATTTCAGCAATTTCCATTAATTACATCTAGAGTTATGCCCCTTGTTTCACTTTTATTTGATCTTGTGAACGCTCTCATGACAACTGTTATCATCCGATCTGTTTGAAATTGATATGCATCATTTAAATTAGTGAAACAAAGAAGCCTATTGAATTTCAGCACTTTCCATGTATTACGCCATGAGTTATGGCCCATGTTTCACTTTGTTGTACCTTGTGAATGCTCTAACGACAAAAGTTATTATCCGATCTGTATGAAATTTATATGTATCGTTTAAATTAGTAAAACGAACAAGCCTATTGAGTTTCAGAAAATTTCTGTTAATTACATCTAGAGTTATAGCCGGTGTCTCACTTTGTTGAAACTTATGAACACTTACAACAAAAGGTATCACCAAATCTGTATGAAATTCATATGCATCATTTAAATTAGTGAAATGAATAAGCCTATTGAATATTAGCAATTTCCGTCAATTACTTCTAGAGTTATGGCCCTTGTTTTACTTTGTTGAACCTTGTGAACGTTCGAACGACAAAAGTTATCATCAGACCTGTATGAAATTTGGACATTATTTGAATTAGTAAAACGAAAAAGCCTGTCGAATTTCAAATTGTCTATTAAATTCCCCTAATTGCCTACAAAAGAATAAATATGCGACAACCCTTGTCAACTGCTCGGACGATTTAGCTGCTGTGGGCATATGTTTTGTTGCCTGGCAACCTATCTTTTACCAATACATTTCATTTCCAACTTTGTGTTATATTTGCCACCCGTACATTCCATTTCAAACCGAGTGTTTTATTGGCCTCCCGTATTCATTTTACTACCCATAGCCTATATTTCTTCCCCAACCATGTGTTGTATTGTCAAACATATAATTCATTTACTATACTACCCGTATAGGCGTACGAGCCAGGGATGAGGAGGGGGTGGAGCTGCCCCTCATTTCCGGGGAAATCAAATTTTGCGAGGAGACAGGTATGGTAAAGTAAAACAAAAAAAATTATGGGAGAAATACATAATGTACCCGAAATCCGATGACTTTTACGTTATAGTAAAACACTAATTTTCCATTTATTTAAATTGAGTACCGCAAATTTGTACTGTGTTTACTATTATGGATTTAAACATCCGATTTTGGCGAAACTTGAAAAATAGGTTTATCTCCAAAAGATCTCGGCTGCTTTCGATATTGGCATGTATCGGATCGAACCTTCATGGATTATGGCCCGTTTGTTCGAAAATTCACGATTTTGGCGAAACTTGAAATATAGGTTTATCTCCAAAAGATCTCGGCTGCTTTCGATATTGGCATGTATCGGATCGAACCTTCATGGATTATGGCCCGTTTGTTCGAAAATTCACGTTTTTAGCTTGTGGACCCTATAGAGGCACAATTTTTATCTAATTTTGTTGAAACTTGAACTGTAAGTTTATAACACAAGGATCTCGGTTCCTTTCGATATTCGCGCAAATCGGACTGTAACTTAATGAATTAGGGCCCCTGATTGTACAAAAAATCGCGCTTATGGACCCTATAGAGGTCATAATTTTTATCCAATTTAAAAGAACGTATTATTATATCAGCGTTACACCCTAAGGATGGCTGAGTTCGAATTTCGTGAAAATCGGCCCTAAATTGACAGACAAAATGGCCGCTCTTCATTCTCAAATAGCGTAAAAATATGGTATATCAAGGTTCTGGACCCTGTACAGGTCATAATTTTTATCCGATTTTGTTGAAACTTGAAATGTAAGTTTATAACCCAAAGATCTTGGTTCCTTTCGATATTCGTGCATATCGGACCGTAACTTCCTGAATAACGGCTCCTGATTGTACGAAAAATCGCGTTTTTAGCTTGTTGACCCTATAGAGGTCATAATTTTTATCTGATTTATTATATCACTGTTACACCCTAAGGATCACAATTCTTGTCCGATTTTGACGAAACTTGAAATATAGGTTTATCCCCACAAGATCTCGGCTGCTTTCGATATTGGCATGTATCGGTTTGAAACTTCATGGATTATGGCCCCTGTTTGTACCAAAAATCATGTTTTTAGCTTGTGGACCCTATAGATGTCACAATTTTTATCCGATTTTGTTGAAACTTGAAATGTAAGTTTATAACCCAAAGATCTCAGTTCCTTTCGATATTTGTGCATATCGGACTGTAACTTCCTGAATTATGGCCCCTGATTGTACGAAAAATCACTTTTTTAGCTTGTGGACCCTATAAAGGTCATAATTTTTATCCGATTTAAAAAAACGTTTTATTATATCACCGTTACACCTTAAGGAACGTTGAGCTCGAATTTCGTGAAAATCGGCCCAAAATTGACAGACAAAATGGCCGCTCTTCATTCTCAAATAGCATAAAAAATATGGTATATCAAGGTTGTGGACCCTATAGAGATCACAATTTTTATCCGATTTTGTTGAAACTTGAAATGTAAGTTTATAACCCAAAGATCTCGGTTTACTTTCGATATTCGCGCATACCGGACTGTAACTTCCTGAATTATGGCCCCTGATTGTACGAAAAATCGCGTTTTTAGCTTGTGTAACCTGTAGAAGTCATAATTTTTATCCGATTTAAAAACCCGTATTATTATATCACCGTTATACCCAAAGGACGACTGAGTTCGAATTTCGTGAAAATCTGCCCTAAATTGACAGACAAAATGGCCGCCGTTCGTTCTCAAATAGCGTAAAAATATGGTATATCAAGGTTGTGGACCCTATAGAGGTCACAATTTTTATCCGATTTTGTTGAAACTTGAAATGTAAGTTTATAACCCAAAGATCTTGGTTCCTTTCGATATTCGCGCATATCGGACCGTAACTTCCTGAATTATGGTCCCTGATTGTATGAAAAATTGCGTTTTTAGCTTGTGGACCCGATAGAGATCATAATTTTTATCCGATTTAAAAAAACATATTAATATATCACCGTTACACACTAAGGATTTTCTGAGTTTGAATTTTATGAAAATCAACCTAAAATTGACAGACAAAATGGCCGCCGTTCGTTCTCAAATAGCGTAAAAATATGGTATATCACGGTTGTGGACCCTATAGAAGTCACAATTTTTATCCGATTTTGTTGAAACTTGAAATGTAACTTTATAACCCAAAGATCTCAGTTCCTTATGATATTCGCGCATATCGGACTGTAACTTCCTGAATTATGGCCCCTGTTTGTACGAAAAATCACGTTTTTAGCTTGTGGACCCTATAGAAGTCATAATTTTTATCCGATTTAAAAAAACGTATTATTATATGACCGTTACACCCTAAGGACGACTGAGTTCCAATTTCGTGAAAATCGGCCCAAAATTGACAGACAAAATGGCCGCCGTTCGTTCTCAAATAGCGTAAAAATATAGTATATCACGGTTGTGGACCCTATAGCGGTCACAATTTTTATCCGATTTTGTTGAAACTTGAAATGTAAGTTTATAACACAAAGATCTCAGTTCATTTCGATATTCGCGCATATCGAATTGTAATTTCCTGAATTATGGCCCTTGATTGTAGGAAAAATCACTTTCTTGTTAGCTTGTTCTCTATCCATCTCTCGAAAATGTGGGCGTATCCTGCCTGGCAGCCGCTGGTTATCCGATTTTGTTGAAACTCGAAATGTAAGTTTATAACCCAAAGATCTTGGTTCCTTTCGATATTTGCGCTTATCGAATTGTAATTTCCTGAATTATAGCCCTTGATTGTAGGAAAAATCACTTTCTTTTTAGCTTGTTCTCTATCCATCTCTCGAAAATGTGGGCGTATCCTGCCTGGCAGCTGCTGGTTTTTATACGCCCACATTGAAATGTGGTCGTATATTGTCGTCGCCCCCGTCCGTCCGTCCGGCTGGTTTCCACAATTGCTTGTGGACGCTCTAGAGGCTAAAGTTAATATCTGATTGACTTTAAATTTATACACAGTTTTTAAGGTCAAAAGCCTATTGATTTTTAGCGATTTCCGAATAATTACTACCAGAGTTAAGGCCCTTGATCACTTCAAAAAATCTTGTGGATGCTCTAGAGGTCAAAGTTAATATCCGATTGACTTTAAATTTATACACAGTGTTTAAGGTCATGAGAGGAAGAAGCCTATTGATTTTCAGCGATTTCCGATAATTACTGCCAGAGTTATGGCCTTTGATTACTTTGAAAAATTTTGTGGACGCTCTAGAGGCTAAAGTTAATATCCCATTGACTTTAAATTTATACATAGTGTTTAAGGTCATGAGACGAAGAAGTCTATTCATTTTCAACAATTTTCGATAATTACTGCCATTTCCGATAATTACCGTGAGAGTTATTGCCCTTGATCACTTCAAAAAATCTTGTGCACGCTGTAGAGGCTAAATTCAATAACCGATTGACTTTAAATTTATACACAGACATTATAGACACCAAAATTATCATCCTAGAATAAATACTATGGGAGCTATAGGGGATTATTTGAAGTGGCGGCCGTCTTGGACGCTATCTTGAATTTCTCAAAACGTTCAAGGGTGACCGAGGTTCACCAGGCAGATTCTGAACGAGGACACACTAGGCTACTAAAATCAATCATAAAAAAAAAACTTTGTATACAATTTCCAGGTTCAGTCATAGGTCTGCCGGACTAGAAGAATGGTATCGTTTAGAACGGGGTTTTTAGCGCTGGAAAGTATGCATATAGTTTTACTTTCAAAACATTGTTCGATAATTGATAAAAATCGTTTAAGAATTACAAAAATGGTTTAGTTAGTACTATGGCTTAGTTTAGTTTCTCCGAGAGGCGTTTATAAATGGACGACCCGTTCACTTATTTATGGCGTTTATTTATTAGACGAGCCTTTCACTTTCCCCGAGATAGGTTGAAAAATCAACACGCGGTTTACTTATCTACTTATTGTCCTCGCCTTTCGAAGAAAGCGGGGGACTATTAAAATGGGTTCGTCCGTCTGTCTGTCCGTCTGTCCGTCCGTCTGTCTGTCCGTCACACTTTTTGGGACACAATAACTCTCTTCCTAATTGAGCTAGAATGTTCAAACTTGGTGTATGTGTTTATTAGGTCAATGCCTTGATGGAGTTCGAAGATGAGCATTTTCCGCTTAGGGTAAGCAGAGATAAGCAATTTGATTGGTTGATGCTTTGGGACACGATAACTCTCTTCCTAATTGGGCTAGAATGTTCAAACTTGGTGTATGTGTTGATTAGGTCAATGCCTTGATGGAGTTCGAAGATGAGCATTTTCCGCTTAGGGTAAGCAGAGATAAGCAATTTGATTGGTTGATGCTTTGGGACACGATAACTTTTAATTGAGCTAGAATGTTCAAACTTGGTGTATGTGTTTATTAGGTCAATGCCTTGATGGAGTTCGAAGATGAGCATTTTCCGCTTAGGCTAAGCAGAGATAAGCAATTTGATTGGTTGATACTTTGGGGCACGATAACTCTCTTCCTAATTGAGCTAGAATGTTCAAACTTGGTGTATGTGTTGATTAGGTCAATGCCTTGATGGAGTTCGAAGATGAGCATTTTCCGCTTAGGGTAAGCAGAGATAAGCAATTTGATTGGTTGATGCTTTGGGACACGATAACTTTAGTTCTAATTAAGTGAGATTGATGAAACTTGGTGTATAGTTTCATTACAGTAATACCTTGACTAAGTTTGATAATGAGCATTTTCTGCTCAGGGTAAGCAGCAATTTGATTGGTTGATACTTTGGGGCACGATAACTCTCTTCCTAATTGAGCTAGAATGTTCAAACTTGGTGTATGTGTTGATTAGGTCAATGCCTTGATGGAGTTCGAAGATGAGCATTTTCCGCTTAGGGTAAGCAGAGATAAGCAATTTGATTGGTTGATGCTTTGGGACACGATAACTTTAGTTCTAATTAAGTGAGATTGATGAAACTTGGTGTATAGTTTCATTACAGTAATACCTTGACTAAGTTTGATAATGAGCATTTTCTGCTCAGGGTAAGCAGAGCGATACGCAATTTGATTGGTCGAGACTTTGGAAAACAATAACTCTCCTACTTTGATTGTTAGACTATAAGTAAAGATATACTGTTTGATTGTTCAATACTTTGTAAAAGATAATTTGTGATAAATTTATATGTGTCCTCTAATTATTTTCCTATTTCGGCGGGGGACATCAGCCTCACTGTTGGCTTGTTAGATGAGCGTTTACTTTCCTGAGATACGTTGAAAAATCAACACACAATTAGTTTATGTACGCCGTTGAACTATTAGATGAACCTTTTAATTTCCTGCGAGGCCGTTTATCCGATCGGTTCATTTTGATTACGATTATTTACATATGAAGTACAAATAAAAAAAGGTGAATATTAAAAAAATGCACACCCATAGATGATCACCTTACCGTGGTCGTAGTATTATATGTTATCCATTATCCTATAAAATTAGTATTCCACCATTGACAAATACATCCAAAATCGGTAAATCATGTCCCAGGTAATTATGCAATTGGAAATCGGTAAATCACATCCCAGGTAATGTATCTTTTTAAAATCACAAATGAATTAACTAGTCTTCCATCTGTACAAGTGGTCATAAGTCAAGCTCACAAAGGCAGTGCGATAATCTTGCGAGACTGTACATTAGACTGCCACCCAAAAAAGGTCACTGTCAATCTCTATAGACAAGCTCTCGCCCATTTTCAGACAGCTTAATCACTAGCATAGGCCAAACAATTTCTAATGATTTTCTGATACAGTAGAATCTGTATGAGCAGCCACTCCTATTCAGCGACATCTCCTTGTAAGCGGTCACGATAAATTCCCCCCGTAGAAATTCTGTTGTTTCATCTCTTTATTCAACGGTCACTCCTCTAACGCGGCCAGCGGTCACTATTTTACTAATAAATTCAACAAAACATCGCCCATTCAACGGCCATTGTTGAATGATACCATCTTGTCGTTCTTTGTAACACCCCCGCTAATCCCGTGAGTAGTAGTTAATTAACTGGACCCCCACTGATCAGGTAAAAATAAATGTAAACATAACAATCAATCCGGGATTATCTGTTAATTAATCTTTTGTTTTATTAAACGACTAACCTGATCATTGTTTTCACGCGTAACGACACATTATTTGATACTGATTGAATAAAATAAAAGTACCGAGTTTTGTCACGATCATCTAGTATCTCTCTTAGCGCCTCCTATAATATTACATACAGAGTTACACCCCCTGTAAATAGGTGATAAAATTAGCGATGTTTTTTGTTCATGTGCTTTTTTGATAAAATAAAATGCATTCATCGATTTTCTTCACAAAAATGGATAAATATTATCGAATGCATCACAATGGTAGACAGTAGTATCGAAGGTTGGTACAAAATGACAAGTTTACAGAAGTTATGTCCGAGATTTGAGTAAAGAATTTTCGTCCGGCGCAAGATTCAGCGACGGCCAAATTTACCGCTTCCAATGCATCCAAGCGTAATATTTAATTTATGTCGGCACAAAAAGCAACGAGATTTTATTAAGAGGCCACTCCCGTTAAGTTATGTCCGAGATTTGAGTAAAGAATTTTCGTTCGGCGCAAGATTCAGCGACGGCCAAATTTACCGCTTCCAATGCATCCAAGCGTAATATTTAATTTATGTCGGCACAAAAAGCAACGAGATTTTATTAAGAGGCCACTCCCGTTAAGCGGTCAGTTGTGAAAATTCCCTTGGGTGGCTGCTTAATGCAGATTCTACTGTAATTACTTGATGAGTTGCTACTCTTAATCAGATTTTAGTGTATTATAAATCAGGGATGTAGCCAGGATTTGCCGAGTGGTGGAAAAAAACAAAAAAATTTGGGACGGGGGGTGCATGGTCTTTAATGAAAATTCAACCCTTCTTGGTGTATTTTCAGAGCATCTCTGCTGCCTTTTGTATTTGCTTCCGTGTAAATAAAATTTCCATTTATATATTCAAATTTTTACCAAATTCACTTAATTTTCATCAATGATACAACCGAGCCAAAAATTGCCCCACCCCGCTCTGGTTTTTTTGTTTTTCTTTCAAATATTACTTTATTACTTTGAGATTAAAAATTAAAACGATTCTTAAAACGGTGTTTGTGTTTTATTTGAGTACAACGAATTGTGACAACAGGTAGATATTGATAATTAGAACACGTTTTTTTTACTTGTCTCACGAATTACGACACCATTTACTACATTCAAACCTTTAACTTTAACATTGGAGTGCCGTAAATTAGTCTGGGTGACATATTTACGGCAAATAGACAAATTTAAAGACCGTAGAATTGTAGAATGAATATACCTACACAACTTGTAAATATTAATAAACAAAATACCAATACTTTTTTCTTTAATCTAATTTGGGATGATAGTGTCTACCACGGCACACAAAAATAAATTATGCCGTGGCAGACATGGTTTGCGTCGGTTTTTACCATCGCTTTGCCATTTGCCATGGTAAATTTCGAGCGCTGAGTTTGTGTACGAAGGGGTTTAAATACGACTGGGCGGCTTTCTTCGATTTTTTCTATGTGCTTAGCGGCAAAAAATGGTGCCACCGAGTGTGGCTGCATCCCTGATAAATGTTTTCATTAACGACAAAAGTAAAAAATATGCTACAAGCCTGTTGACTGCCGGGGGGGATTTAGCTGCTGTGGGCATATGTTTCGTTGCCTGGCAACCTATCTTTTTTGTAGCTTTTTCTCTATCCATTTCTTGCCAAATGTGGGCGTATCTTGCATGGTAACCGCTGGTCTAATTTGATGTGAAGCACTGGGACAATGGGAGAATGAGCCCAATTGGTTTTCCTTGAACCCCGTTCAACCCTTGCAAAATGTGGGCGTATCTTGCATGGTAACCGCTTTTTGTCCCCCGCCTTTCAAAGAAAGCAGGGGACTATTAAAATGGGCTTGCCTGCCTGCCTGTCTGTCTGTCATCCGTCCGTCCGTCCATCCGTCCGTCCGTCACACTTTTTGGGACACAATAACTCTCCTTCTAATTGACCTAGAATGTTCAAACCTAGTGTAGGTGTTTATTAGGTCAATGCCTTGATGGAGTTCGAAGATGAACATTTTCTGCTTAGGGTAAGCAGAGATAAGCAATTTGAATGGTTGATGCTTTGGGACACGATAACTTTAGTTCTAATTAAGTGAAAGTGATGAAACTTGGTGTATAGTTTCATTACATCAATACCTTGACTAAGTTCGATAATGAGCATTTTCTGCTCAGGGTAAGCAGAGCGATAAGCAATTTGATTGGCCGAGACTTTGGAACACAATAAATCTTTCTAATTGAGCTAAAATGTTCAAACTTGATGTAGGTGTTTATTAGGTCAATGCCTTGATGGCGATGGAGTGTGAAGATGAGCATATTCTGCTTAGGGTAAGTAGAGATAAGCAATTTGATTGGTTGATGCTTTGGGACATGATAACTTTAGTTCCAATTAAGTGAGATTGATGAAACTTGGTGCATAGTTTCATTACATCAATACCTTGAGTAAGTCCGATATTGAGCATTTTCTGCTCAGGGTAAGCAGAGCGATAAGCAATTTGATTGGCCAAGACTTTGGAACACAATAACTCTCCTTCTAATTGAGCTAGAATGTTTAAACTTGGTGTAGCTAATTGAGCTACAATGTTTAAACTTGGTGTAGGTGTTGATGAGGTCAATGCCTTGATAGAGTGCGAAGATGAGCATTTTCTGCTTATGGTAAGTAGAGATAAGCAATTTGATTGGTTGATTCTTTGGGACACGATAACTTTAGTTCTAATTAAGTGAAAGTGATGAAACTTGGTGTAGTTTCATTACATCAATACCTTGACTAAGTTCGATGATGAGAATTGTCTGCTTAGGCTAAGGAGCAATAAGCATTTTGATTGGTCAAGACTTTGGAACATAACAACTCTGCTTCTAATTGAGGTAGAATGTTTAAACTTGATGTAGATGTTCGCCTTGACTGATTTCAATGATTAACATATATCGAGCTAAAGCTAAGCAGAGATAAGCCATTTCCTTGATCTCATAGAGTGATGAAACTTAGTGTATAGTTGATTATCAGTTTGATTGCTCGATACTTTTGAAAAAAATAGATGCGCGATTAATTAATATATGTCATCTATTTATTTGTGGATTTCGGCGGGGGACATCAGCCTCACTGTTGGCTTGTTTGACTAGATAACAGTTCTTATTACATTTGATTGCCTGGCAACCTATATATAACTAGGGACCGGGGAGGTGGATTCGTAAGTAAAACAAAAAATCGGTATGAAGTCTACAAATTTATTTCACTAAACATGTTTATTTTTTCTTTGCAGGATTTAAAGGCTTTTTCAAAATTATAATTATATGAATAAATTATCAAAAATCCACAATCTGAACTTGGCTTGATTTATTGTGTCATAGCTGTATGGTGCCGTCTTCATGTCTGCTAATCGGACCGTGATTAAGACCCCAGATTGTACGAAAAACCTTTTTCTCTGTTCATCTCTTGGGTCATTCCATGTCAAATGGGTCAATTTTCAAAAATTTGGGAAATCGACTCCCTCGAAAAAATCTGGAAAAAATATATGTTATTGTACATCAAAAACTTGACTGAGATACGGGCATTTGAGTTTCATAAGTTTCCAAGTTTTCGAAGCAAAATATGTATCAATAATATACTTGAGTTTTAGATATCTTATTTTTATACGCCCACATTGGAATGTGGTTGTATATTCTAAAGGTTAAAGTTAATATCCGATTGGCTCTAAATTTAAACACAGTGTTTAAGGTCATGAGACGAAGAAGCCTACTGATATTCAGCGATTTCCACTAATTACTGTAGAGGCTAAAGTTAATATTCGATTGACTTGAAATTCATACACAGTGTTTAAGGTCATGAGACGTAAAAGCCTGTTGATTTTCAGCGATTTCCGATAATTACTGCCAGAGTTATGGCCCTTGATCACTTTCTGTTTATTATGTCTAGAGTTATGGCCCTTGTTTCACTTTATTGATCCTAGTGAACGCTCTAACGTCAAAAGTTATCATCCGATCTTTCTGAAATTTATATGCATTATTTAGATTACTGAAATGAAAAAGCCTATTGAATTTCAGCAATTTACAATAATTACTTCTAGAATTATTGCCCTTGTTTCACTTTGTTAAATCTTGTTAATGCTCGATTGATGAAAGTTATCATCCGATATGTATGAACTTTATATGCATCATTTAAATTTGTGAAACAGGTCTATTGAATTTCAGCAATTTCCGTCAATGATTTCTAAGAGTTATGGCGATTGTGAACGTTTGAATGACAAAAGTGATCATGTGATCTGTATGAAATTTATATGCATTATTTAGATTAATAAAACGAAAAAGCCTGTCAAATTTCAATAATTTCTGTAGATTACTTCCAGAGTTGAGACCCTTGTTTCAGTTTGTAGAACCCTCAAACGACAAAATTTATAATCTAATCTGTATGGAACTGTGGACGTAGATTGTCGTCGCCCCCAACCGTCCGTCCACAATTGTTTCTGAACAGTCTACAGGTCACAATTCTTATCCGATTTTGACGAAACTTGAAATATAGGTTTATCCCCAAAAGATCTCGGTTCCTTTCGATCTTCGCGCATATCGGACCATAACTTCCTGAATTATGGCCCCTGATTGTACGAAAAATCGCATTTTTGGCTTGTGGACCCTATAGAGGTCATAATTTTTATCCGATTTAAAAAACCGTATTATTATATCAGCGTTACACCCTAAGGAAGGTTGAGGTCACAATTTTTATCCGATTTTGTTGAAACTTGAAATATAAGTTTATAACCCAAAGATCTTGGTTCCTTTCGATTTTCACGCATATCGGACCGTAACTTCCTGAATTATGGCCCCTGATTTTACGAAAAATCACGTTTTTAGCTTGTGGACCCTATAGAGGTCATAATTTTTATCCGATTTGAAAAACCGTATTATTATATCACCGTTACACCCTAAGGAAGGTTGAGTTCGAATTTCGTGAAATTGACAGACAAAATGGCCGCCGTTCGTTCTCAAATAGCGTATAAATATGGTATATCAAGGTTGTGGACCCAGTAGAGGTCACAATTTTTATCCGATTTTTTTGAAACTTGAAATGTAAGTTTATAACCCAAAGATCTCAGTTTCTTTTCATCTTAGCGCATATCGGACCGTAACTTCCTGCATTATGACCCCTATAGAGGTCATGATTTTTATCTGATTTGAAATGTAAATTTATAACCCAAAGAACTTGGTTCCTTTCGATATTCGCGCATATCGTACCGTAACTTCTTGAATTATGGCCCCTGATTGTACGAAAAATCACGTTTTTAGCTTGTGGACCCTATAGAGGTCATAATTTTTATCCGATTTAAAAAAACGTGTTAATATATCACCGCTACTCCCCAAGGATGGCTGAGTTCGAATTTCGTGAAAATCGGCCCAAAACTGACCGGAAAAATGGCCGCCCTTCGTTCTCAAATAGCGTAAAAATATGGTATATCACGGTCGTGGACCCTATAGAGGTCACAATTTTTATCCGATTTTGTTGAAACTTGAAATGTAAGTTTATAACCCAAAGATCTTGGTTCCTTTCGATATTCGCGCATATCAGACCATAACTTCCTGAATTATGGCCCCTGATTGTACGAAAAATCACGTTTTTAGCTTGTGGACCCTATAGAAGTCAAAATTTTTATCCGATTAAAAAAAAAGTATTATTATATCACCGTTACACCCTAAGGAAGGTTGAGTTCGAATTTCGTGAAAATCGGCCCAAAATTGACAGACAAAATGGCCGCCGTTCGTTCTCATATAGCGTAAAAATATGGTATATCAAGGTTGTGGACTCTATAGAGGTCACAATTTTTATTCGATTTTGTTGAAAATTGAAATGTAAGTTTATAACCCAAAGATCTCGGTTCCTTTCGATATTCGCGCATATTGAATTGTAATTTCCTGAATTATGGCACTTGATAGTAGGAAAAATCACTTTCTTGTTAGCTTGTTCTCTATGAATCTCGGGGGGTTGGGTGGCTGAATGGTTAGCGTGCGCGCACTGTATCATAAAGTCTGTCATTGAGTCGACTGGCGTGGTTTCGAATTCTCGATTGTACGTGACAAGGAGTAGGGTCGCCTGTCCAACCTCGTGGGTTTTCTCCGGGTCCTCTGGTTTCCTCCCACTGCTAAAGACCCCTATGCGCAAGCGAATTATTGAAATAAAATTAAACCATATGTTAGTTCGGAAATTACCTAGTTTGTGTCGAGTGGACGTTAAACCCCATTTCTCTCTCTCTCTCTATGAATCTCTCGAAAATGTGGGCGTATCCTGCATGGCAGCCGCTGGTTATATCACCGTTAAACGCTAAGGACGGTTGAGTTCGTATTTCGTGAAAATCGGCCCAAAATTGACAGACAAAATGGCCGCTGTTCGTTCTCAAATAGCGTAAAAATATGGTATAGAGGTCACAATTTTTATCCGATTTTGTTGAAACTTGAAATGTAAGTTTATAACCCAAAGATCTTGGTCCCTTTCAATATTTGAGCATATCGGACCGTAACTTCCTGAATTATTGCCCCTGATTGTACGAAAAATCACGTTTTTAACTTGTGGACCCTATAGAGGTCATAATTTTTATCCGATTTTAAAAAAAACATCACCGTTGCATCCTAAGGACGACTGAGTTCGAATTTCGTGAAAATCGGCCCAAAACTGGCAGATAAAATGGCCGTCCTTCGTTCTCAAATAGTGTAAAAATATGGTATATTAAGGTTGTGGACCCAATAGAGGTCATAATTTTTATCAGATTTTGTTGAAACTTGAAATGTAAGTTTATAACCCAAAGATCTCGGTTCCTTTCGATATTTGCGTATATCGAATAGTAATTTCCTGAATTATGGCCCTTGATTGTAGGAAAAATCCCTTTCTTTTTAGCTTGTTCTCTATCCATCTCTCGAAAATGTGGGCGTATCCTGCCTGGCAGCCGCTGGTTTTCGACTATCCCCGGACAGAAATACCTAATTATCAGAGTACTTTTGCCCCATAAATCGAACTTGAAACTATTTGGCAGGGGAGGGGGGTGCAAGCCCCCGACTCTTTTACAGCTATGGCTATGGGTATGACTGGACTGCTCGATTATATCTTAGTTCACTGCCATTGCTGCTTATTATTGAGCGACTGTTTATTGACTCAGATATTGATCGACTGGGCGCAGTGGAAAGAAAACTTCTCATCATATAACTGTCAAAAGCACATTGTCAACTTGATCTTGGATGAAGACCATGTGTGTGGATTATCTAAAGACAACTGTGCTACATTTTACTATCTTAGTTTCAGTATTGTTTTCAGTTTTTCACCATTGGGTTCAGTGACTGGTTTTATCGACTGTGATATTTGACTGGTTATATAGACTAAGATATTCAACTGGTTTTATCGACTGAGATATATGACTGTTTTTATCGACTGTGATATTCGACTGGTTTTATCAACTGAGGTATTTGACTTGTTTTATCGACTGAGATATTCGACTGGTTTTATCAACTGAATTATTTGACTGGTTTTATCGCTGAATTATTTGACTGGTTTTATCGACTGAATTATTTGACTTGTTTTATTGACCGAGATATTTGACTGTCTTTATCGTTGGGATGAGGCCACAAGAAAATAGTTTTATCGACTGGGATATTTGCCTTTTTTCGACGATAAAATCAGTCAAATAATTCAGTTGACTGAACCAGTCAAATAATTCAGTTAACAAAACCAGTCGAATAATCCAGTCGAAAAAAAAAGTCAAATAATCCAGTCAATAAAACCAGTTGAATAATCCAGGCGAAAAAACAGTCAAATATCCCAGTCGATAAAGCCAGTCGTTCAATATTAAGCACCGGTGGCAGTGAACGAAGGTAGTATAGAGTAGCCCAATCATGCTCGTAGCCAGGGGCTTCGCTCCCGCCCCTCCCAACTACTTTAAAGTCAGATTTTTCGGGCAAAAAAAGTCTTATGACCTAGGTATTTAGGTGATACATGTACTTAACTGGAGAGTAATGTTTTGGGCTCCGTCATCTAAGTGAATAGAATCCTACATAGGCCTGTAGTCAGGGGCTCGGGGTATTGGACGAGTCAGGTTTTTTTTGTTCTGACCTTGTCAAGTCGAATATTTCAGTGTATATTTCAGTCGAAAAAAACAATCGCTTGACTTGATGGTGGAGAACCATACTTTATGAAGCACTAATGGGAGTGAACTACAAGATAACAATAAGTAGCCTGGAGCCACGGTGGCTAAATGAGTAAGACGCTGGCTTGCTAGCCTGGAGGTCGCGGGTTCGTTCCTGGTATTGGCCGAAAAAGTTCCTCAGGATTTTCCGGGTTGTTTTCCCTTGTCAGTGGGGCAGTACGGAGGGCCTGACAACAAGGACAGCTGTCTAGTCGTACGGATGGGTTGGAAAACCAAGGTTCCATGTACACATTGGCATGCATGTAAATGATCCCCTGCCAGTTGGAATTCGATATATAAGAGTAGGACACTGTATGGCGTATGCCTGACTTTATTAGCCCAGTCGGTGCACAACAGTAGGACGTTAAAGCCCATTTCATTTCATTGTGTAGCCCTTTCATGCTCATAACACGGTTACACTTTCAGGGAATGTATCAGGTGGAGTGTGTTCTCTAAGTATCGGAAATGAATACAGATTCTTCGAATAGATCTTCAACACTTTATTTCAAGAGCAAATAAATAACAGCAACAAGTAAACAACCTAAAGGCATTTAAACAATAGTAAAAGAAACTTAACAAATCAACCACTTTAGTTGCCAGTCTATCATAATTTAAATCGACTGACAAGTTAATTGCTATCTGCTTATAATGACTAACCAAGCATTATAAAGCTCTAATGGGAGTGAACTAAGATAACAATAAATAGCCTGGAGCAACAGTGGTTCGCTAGCCTGGAGGTCGCAGGTTCGTTCCCGGTATTAGCGGAGACAGTTCCTCATAATTTTATCCAGGTGGTTTCCCCTTATCCGTAGGGCAGGGCAGAGGGCGTGACAAAAAAGACAGCTGTCTAGTCTTTCGGATGGGACGGGAAACCAAAGTCCCATGTACACATTGGCGTGCATGAAAAAGATCCCTTGGCAGTTGGAATTCTATATATAAGAGTAGGCTGTAGCGCTGCTGTCGAGGCAAAATTTCCCTTGTAGCACACTGTATGGCGTATACCAGTCTTCATTAGCCCAGTTGGTGCACAACAGTAGGATGTTAAACCCCATTTCACTTCATTAAGTAGCAGGAGTTTACGGTGGTTAAGTGGGTAAGACGCTGTCTCACTAAGTCTGGAGGTTACATGTAGGTGTTCGATCCGTGCATTGGCCGAAAGAATTCATCCAGATTTTCCGGTGTGATTCCCCTTTGTCAGTGATGCAGGACAGAGGGCCTGACAAGGTTAGCTATGTAGTCGTTCGGATGGGATGAAAAACCGAGGTCCTGTGTACACATTGGAGTGAATGTAAAAGATTCCTTGACAGTTGGAATTCAATATAAGAGTAGGCCGTAGTGCGCTCTCCAGACAAAATTTCCCTCTTAGCACACTGTATGGTGTATGCCCATCTTCATTAGCCCAACAGTAGGAGGTTAAACTCCATTTCATGTTATTTCATTAAGTAGCCCTTTCATGCTCATAACAGGGTTCAACTTTCAGGGAATGTATCGCGTGGAGTATGTTCTCTAAGTATCGGAAATGAATACAGATTCATCGAATAGATCTTCAACACTTTATTTCAGGAGCAAATAAATAACAGCAACAAGTAAACAACCTATAATTCATCCCACATACACTTGTCTTTTTATATAAATTAGTTACTATGAAAGTATTGACATAAACATATAATTATTGAAGGATTAATTTTTAAGCCATTTAAAACAATAGTTAAAGAAACTGAGCAGATCAAACACTTTAGTTGCCAGCCTGTCATAATTTATATGGAGTGACAAATTAATTGTTGTCTGCTTCTAATGACTAACCAAGCATTAATAAATATTAAAATATAGATTTGAAATTAAAAATAGAATTAAACTATAATAAAATAACATATGACCTATACATTAGTCATGTGTATCCACCTTACTTCAAACAAAAACATGACCCCATGTTTTAATCATTAATACAATCAAAATCCTTATTTTTCCATTAATCAAAATAACATAATCTATAACTATTTTCGGATAATAATTTCTATTTCTGTACAAAGAATTCCTGCTGTAAGGCCTAAAATGTCTAAGGACTTTTTCGGACACTGCTGAACAAATGCCTACATCTGTCACCAGAAACCCGACTTTTTGGGCACCCGTCTTTGCAAAAAATTCCAGCTGTATTTGGGTGTTAGTTCTGCATGTCGAACCCAATAACACCCAATAACTCCAAAATAACAACCAATAACTACAAAATGTTGCCCAATAACTGCTTAATAACACCAAATTGTTGACTTTGGAAATACAAAATAACAATTTAGTTGCATTTAAAAGCCTCGCAACGTTGAGCCCAAATCAGAGTTTTACGCTCACTCGCCTGAAGGGAGATAACACCCAATAACTGCTCAATAACTGCCCAATAACACCAAATTGTTGACTTTGGAAGTACAAAATAACAATTTAGTTGAATTTAAAAGCCTCGCAACGTAGAGTCCAAATCAGAGTTTTACGCTCCCTCGCCTGAAGGGAGATGACTCGTGTATGTGATTTGTGTTTACAAGAAATTAATGTATGCTTTCGTTGCAGCGCGGCGCATGCGCTAAGTCAAAAGAAATTATGGTCGATTTTGGGTATATTTCGGAGTGGTTTGGTAAGTGACGGTGTATCTAAGATGGCGGTCATAACACAATATTATAATAACTTTAAAGAATGAACAAATTTCCGCGACCGGGTTGATTTGCTCTGCCCAGGCAACGTTCCTGTGCTCAGATTGCCTTCAAATTTGCACAGAATTTACCTTGGGATTCTAGCTATCACATATTAAAAATAGAAGAGTGTTGGATTCCGAGAACGTTCAAAATAAATTCAAAACCCACCCCCAACAATCAAAGGTTTTTTGCTTAAAAAATTGCCGTATTTTATCGAATTTTTATTGTTCTTGATATCTGAGTATTTTCTCAATTTAATATGTGATAAATATCATCGCGGCGCAGCCAACCGCTAGAAATTCCAGAGATTTGGACCACCGGAAGGATGCCTCAGCAGTCAAAAAAGGTCAAAATAGGCAATTTTGGTTTCTAGTGTCGATACATCGTTACGGTCATTTTAAAAAATTGTCTTTTAAGGATAATGTGTATAGTACCAATACCTATCACATACGGAAGAGGCGATAAAATCTCTTTGCATTTGCAATTTCAAAATTAATTAAAACCAATATTAAATTCCGAAAATCGTTTTTTGCTAAAACTCTTTTTTTTTAATGGGATCAAAATGGGGGTAAGGCACAGAGTCCGGGGTGGTAATGGGCGTATTGTGTCCAAATTTCATGGTTTTCGGACAATCGGTGCCGGTGTCACAGCGAAATTCCACTTTTTTCCCCTCATGGAAGCCGTAAAAAAACGACGAAAGGCAGGTGACAAGAACAAACGACTTGAACGAATGCAGGTATCACCTTGAAATTTTCAGGGTACCTAGGTACCAACGTGAAAAGTTGCTCGCCGGAATTTAGTACTCGTGGTACCTTTGGTTCCAGCGTAGCGCATGCACGAAGACAAATCCAGCTAAACTCGAAAACAACCTTGTCGGCACGAAAAACATCAAAGGAGAAATTCGAATTTTTGAAATATTCAAATACCAAACGTTCGACCATGATCCAGGCTATCCTGAAATATATTAATTTCGGTAATAGGAGACATATTCTCTAGGAGACATTTTCAAGCCCATAAATGTGGATTTTTCACTAATTGTCATTTTCAATTCAAAATGGCGTCCATCATTTGCCGGAAATCAAAATTGTGTTCTCTACCGTTTTTCGGCTTTCCTTCAAGGATTCGGAAAATATAATTGCCTTGTCTGTAAGTAAAATATCAAAAAAGCCTTATGTAATTTTCACATTTCAAGATGGTGGCATTTCCGGTTTGAGCTACAAACTCAATTTTTTGTGTACGAATTAGTAGTGTCGTAGCTAGTAAAGAAAAAAAAATCAAGGCAATCTGACCTATATTTCGTCGATTTTTTTGAAAACTTTGATCCTTAATTTCATCAAGGGGAGATAATTTAGAAAATTTCTAATGATATATAATATCTACTTACATTCTAAATTTCATGAAAATCGTGCAACTATTAAAGAAGTTGTCAAATTGATCTCAACTTCCGGTTCAAAATCACAGCGACGAATTTTCGAAATTGCAGATTTTAAGTAAATGTTTCAAGGCACCCCTCAAAAAAAGAATTAGTAAAATAGGTCAAATAGTTACAAAGTTACAGTAATGTAGGTCAAATGAATTTGTTCGTAAAATTCGGTGATTTCGGATTCGAAAAACGATTTGAAAATATATTTAATCAACATTCGCACCCCATTTTTGGGGGGGAAGGTCAAAGTTTCAGATTGATCCTATGGTTAGATTCTGAGAAATCCGATTTGTAGAAATGACACCAAAAAAAAATAATAATAATAATAGGAATAATAATAATAATCTTAACAGAAACAATAAGCTTGCATATGTTATACATATGAAAGCTTAATAATAATAGGATTGTACCTATTTATTTCACAATCTGCTACGTGCAGATACGTTTGGATCACCACAATTACTCCATGATTAGAACCACGATAGGTTCAATCATGGCACCTGGCATTAATGATTTGTTATTGTAAGTGGGTGGGGTGGGATGGGATGGGATGGGATGCAAAGTATTTTTATCAAATGTACAAATATCCACACATCTTAAATTACGTTTGTTGCTTTTTATAAGGGAAAATTTGACTCAAGCAAGATACACATTGTTGATTACTTTTGAAAAATGATAACTATAAGCTGTTGATTTAAATTTCATTTGAAAACTTTGTTAGCAATAATATTGGGATAGCTTTTCTTCATTTAACAAATGGTGGTATTTATACATGTGTACAGATATATTTGTATTCATACATACGTAGCTGTATTCATACACATACAATTTTCCTTTATGGAAACTTTATTCTTGTGTAGATACACCGTAATATTTATTGAACTTAAATATATTTGTTTTGATATACATGATATAATATACATGATATAATAATTATTCTCATATTATCTGTACTGTATTTTAAACTATTTAAAAAAGTTATTTTTTTAGAATATTTATTCAATAATAAAACATTGTAATGTTTTTTAAAGATTTAATAATATTTATTTATTTTCACTGATATAAATTGTTGTTATAAATTTTAAATATACTATTCAAAAAAAGTAGGGGATATTTGATTTTTAAGTGTTATTAAAGTCACCTAATGAAACTGACGAAGAAACAAATGACAAAATGAAATGAAGTTCACATTCATCGATTTATTCCAAATGATCGTTAGACTAAGTAAGGCACAGGCTGACCATTATAAGGGTAAAATGATACCCGGGGTCAAACAGCAAAGTTACCACAGCATCACAACCAAGTCAGTAACGGGTAAATCCTCCTCTGTTTGCCAAACAAGCATTGATCCGACGTGGCATACTCCTAATGAGACGTCTAAGGTCATTTTGGTCCAGGTTGTCCCATTCCTGTTGCAACGCAGCAGCAAGTTCTTGGACATTGGCAGGACGTTGTTGACGTTGACGTAACCTCTGTCCAAGCATGTCCCAGACATGCTCGATGGGGGAGAGGTCGGGACTCAGTGCTGGCCAAGGTAATGTGGTGATGTTCTGTTGTTGGAGGTAACCTGTAACGATCCTGGCCCTGTGACATCTTGCGTTGTCATCCTGGAAGATGAAACGGCGGCCATGACGTCGTGCGAACGGCACAACATGGACTGCCAAGATGTTGTCCCGGTAGTACTGGCCTGTAACACGCCCTGCAACAACATGTAAAGCCGTTCTTCCAGCAACAGTGATGCCTCCCCACACCATAACAGAACCACCCCCAAATCGATCATGTCTGATGACGTTAACGTCTTGGAAGCGCTCGTTTCGACGACGCCACACCCTCCTACGTCTGTCCAAAAAATCAACAGTGAACCTTGACTCATCTGAAAACATCACATTGCTCCAGCGTCGATTATCCCAGTGTTGACGATCCCTACACCAACGACGTCTTGCCTGAATGTGATGATCTCTCAAACAAGGGATCACGCGAGGACGTCGGGCGCGAAGGTGACCCCTATGCAGTCGATTCCGAATCGTCTGGCCACTCACTCTCACACCAGTGTCTGTTTGAAGACGAGCGCTGATCTGATTTGCTGTGATGACACGATTTCTCAAGGCCAAGGTACGGATAAATCGATCCTGGGCTTGAGTTGTCGTCCTTGGTCGACCTGAGCGTGATCTGTCCTGTACAGATTGTGTATCACGGTATCTGGACCATAGCCTGCTTATGACAGACTGAGAAACATTCATCGTCCGCGCCACAACCGCCTGTGTTGCGCCGATCTGTAGCATGCCAAGGGCACGTAACCTTTCATTTTGGGTAAGCCGACGCATATCAAAATTTGTTTTCTGGTCACTAAAACAATTAAACTGATGTTTCCACCCTGGAATTCAATGCCACAATGACTGTAACATTCAAAGTCAGAGTCGTGCAAATCTTGGGTTGGACACCCATGATGATCCCAAGCATCACCTGCATTCCATGCGGTAGCTATTGGTGCGTTTGGGCGTCACATGTAACTGGAAATGTTTCTTCTGTTAGGTTCTATAGTGACTTTTTTCGTAGTCATTTGCATATTTTAGTATTATGCCCCCAAAATCAAATATCCCCTACTTTTTTTGAATAGTATATTACTGTTTTAATACATGTGTACACGTTCATCCATGTTTCATTAAAGTTAACTTATTGGCCATAACTACAATATTTGTAATATTAAACAACTTTTTGTGCAGATACCTTTACAGTTTTTTTGAAAGTAAATCTTATTACCATATCTTTGTATATTCATTGAAATGTCAACCATATAATGATGATGTACAATAGATAGACATTTATTCACATAATATCTACACATTAAACATTTAGCTTGATGTGGTATTTAGATTTTCAGATGTGTAAATATTTAAACATTGTGATTGTGTATTGTGTTTGTTTTTTTTTTTATATCGATACATCTTATGCCGGAATCCCACTGTCATGCAATGTGTTACGATAGGATTGTACCTATTGATTTCACGATCTGCTACGTGCAGATACGTTTGGATCACCACAATTACTCCATGATTAGAACCACGATAGGTTCAATCATGGCACAAATTGTGATAGTAGGAACCTGGCATTAATGATTTGTTATTGGAAGTGGGTGGGGTGGGATGGGATGGGATGCAAAGTATTTTTATCAAATGTACAAATATCCACACATCTTAAATTACGTTTGTTGCTTTTTATAAGGAAAAATTTGACTCCAGCAAGATACACATTGTTGATTACTTTTGAAAAATGATAACTATAACCTGTTGATTTAAATTTCATTTGAAAACTTTTTTAGCAATAATATTGGAATAGCTTTTCTTCATTTAACAAATGGTGGTATTTATACATTTGTACAGAAATATTTGTATTCATACATACATGTACATATCTGTATTCATACACATACAATTTTCCTTTATGGAAACTTTGTACTTGTGTAGATACACCGTAATATTTATTGAACTTAAATAGATTTGTTTTGATATACATGATATAATATACATGATATAATAATTATTCTCATATTATCTGTACTGTATTTTAAACTATTTAAAAAAGTTGTTATTTTTTTTTTAGAATATTTATTCAATAATAATTCATTGTAATGTTTTTAAAGATTTAATAATATTTATTTATTTTCACTGATATAAATAGTCGTTATAAATTTTAAATATTACTGTTTTAATACATCTGTACACGTTCATCCATGTTTCATTAATGTTAACTTATGGGTCATAACTACAATATTTGTAATATTAAACAACATTTTTGCAGATACTTTTACAGTTTTTTTGAAAGTAGATCTTATTACCATATCTTTGTATATTCATTCAAATGCCAACCATAAATGATGATGCACAATAGTTAAGAGCTATGATAAGAAATTTAGTAGAATGTGCAATGTTAATGAATAATATACTATTTATGAATGTTATCTCTTTGTAGTGACATGCTAATATAATTAGTCATATTGTATTCTAAATGAAAAATATTATAAATAAAATTGGGTTTAACATCATACTGTTTTGCACTGATGTTGCTAATAAAGACAGAAAATACTATAATAAGAATAGTATAAAATGTTGTTATGAAATTAGCATTAGTGTTGTTTATATACAATAATTAATCTGTTGATACTACATTGTATAAATATAAAGTGATTGAATTCAATGTCCATCATTGCTTTGTCAATCCTCTAGATATAATAGCATTAAAATGCAAAAAGTACATTGTATAATGTTACATGGTACTTTTCCTGGTATTATAAGATACAACTGCATTTTATGAAACACTTTGAATCAATGAAGTGACAACATACTAAACATCTGAAGAAAATGCACTAATGTAAACTTTTAACATGCTAAAGTGGAAATACCTGGAATATATTGTATGTAGAAAGGAATATATTGTTACTAAATCTGTTGTACTGTTTCTTGTTATGGTAAAGAAAACATGAATACAACTATGAGATTTGTATAGAATTGGCAATAATCAATATATTTATTGTTTAATACTACATGTATATTATAGATACAAAGTGAATTAAATTAACCCAATTACATGTACTTTATATAAGCAATGTTTTTTTTATTCATCGTTACTTTGAAATCACATTATTTTCATTGATGATAAAAAGGTTGTATTTGTACCGAATCCAAAAAGTATGTTGTATGACATTGCATTATCTGTACCAATTATTTATTTACAAACCAATATACAATGTTTATTTCTACTCCAATATATTTGTTTCAACCCATGATAGTTTATTCACTCTTCTCACTTAAATACAAGAATAACACACGGTTAAATTACTGAAACAAGTAATGCTGGTAGATTATAATTTGATATTGTATACCATTTACTCTCTGTTAGATAAGACGACGTGGTAATCTGTTAGATAAACATACATGGAAGTATATGTTAGATAACTACAATTTATGATATAATTTAAACCAAGGAAGTGGCCTTTCTAAAAATAAAAAAAAATTAAAGGAAAATATATTTAATACAATTGTTATACTGTTACTGTTATGGTGAAGAAACATGATTGTTTATTTAATGTTGTTTATGACAAACATGTAATCATGTACATTTTTTAAATGAGAACAATTATGCTACATGTATGAATAACTCTCAAAAATTATGTTTTCATCAATCCAAGTATTTTTTTATTTGTATTACTTGATTTATACTGAATAAAGATTACACAAACATACAAAATGGTGTTGGCTGTGTGACTGAATTCCTCGTTGAGAAGTGGTATCGAGTGTCCCATAGAGAAGAATCAAACCCTCCTTGTGATACACTTGTGAACATTTTAAAAGACCCATTTCGCTGTGTTCCAGAAAAATCCCCATTATAGCTAGTGCATTACATGGTTGTTGTTGGGGGAAAGGTGGGTCTTTTCTATTGGCAATGATTTACTTTTTATAGGCCCACATTGAAATGTGGTCGTATATTGTCGTCGCCCCCCTTTTGCTGTTAATATCCGATTGACTTTAAATTTATACGCAGTGTTTAAGGTCATAAGACGAAGAAGCCTTTGATTTGCTCTGCCCAGGCAACGTTCGTGTGCTCCGATTGCCTTCAAATTTGCACAGAATGTACCTTGGGATTCTAGCTATCACATATTAAAAATAGAAGAGTGTTGGATTCCGAGAACGTTCAAAATAAATTCAAAACCCACCCCCAACAATCAAAGGTTTTTTGCTTAAAAAATTGCCGTATTTTATCGAATTTTTATTGTTCTTGATATCTGAGGATTTTCTCAATTTAATATGTGATAAACATCATCGCGGCGCAGCCAACCGCTAGAAATTCCAGAGATTTGGACCACCGGAAGGATGCCTCAGCAGTCAAAAAAGGTCAAAATAGGCGATTTCGGTTTCTAGTGTCGATACATCGTTACGGTCATTTTAAAAATTTGTCTTTTAAGGATAATGTGTATAATACCAATACCTATCACATACGGAAGAGGCGATAAAATCTCTTTGCATTTGCAATTTCAAAATTAATGAAAACCAATATTAAATTCCGAAAATCGGTTTTTTGCTAAAACTCTTTTTTTTTAATCGGATCAAAATGGGAGTAAGGCACAGAGTCCGGGGTGGTAATGGGCGTATTGTGTCCAAATTTCATGGTTTTCGGACAATCGGTGCCGGTGTCACGGCGAAATTCCACTTTTTTCCCCTCATGGAAGCCGTAAATTGACTTGAAATTTTCAGGGTACCTAGGTACCAACGTGAAAAGTTGCTCGCCGGAATTTAGTACTCATGGTACCTTTGGTTCCAGCGTAGCGCATGCACGAAGTCAAATCCAGCTAAACTCGAAAACAACCTTGTCGGCACGGAAAACATCAGATGAGAAATTCGAATTTTTGAAATATTCAAATACCAAACGTTCGACCATGATCCAGGCTATCCTGAAATGTATTAATTTCGGTAATAGGAGACATATTCTCTAGGTCACGACCAATTGTATATGTTTTCAAGCCCATAAATGTGGATTTTTCACTAATTGTCATTTTCAATTCAAAATGGCGTCCATCATTTGCCGGAAATCAAAATTGTGTTCTCTACCGTTTTTCGGCTTTCCTTCAAGGATTCGGAAAATATAATTGCCTTGTCTGTAAGTAAAATATCAAAAAAGCCTTATGTAATTTTCACATTTCAAGATGGTGGCATTTCCGGTTTGAGCTACAAACTCATTTTTTTGTGTACGAATCAGTAGTGTCGTAGCTAGTAAAGAAAAAAAAATCAAGGCAATCTGACCTATATTTCGTCGATTTTTTTGAAAACTTTGATCCTTAATTTCATCAAGGGGAGATAATTTAGAAAATTTCTAATGATATTTTTGAAGTCGCATTGATAAGATCAACTTACATTCTAAATTTCATGAAAATCGTGCAACTATTAAAGAAGTTGTCAAATTGATCTCAACTTCCGGTTCAAAATCACAGCGACGAATTTTCGAAATTCGAAAATTCGAAATTGCAGATTTTAAGTAAATGATTCAAGGCACCCCTCAAAAAAAGAATTAGTAAAATAGGTCAAATAGTTACAAAGTTACAGTAATGTAGGTCAAATGAATTTGTTCGTAAAATTCGGTGATTTCGGATTCGAAAAACGATTTGAAAATATATTTAATCAACATTCGCACCCCATTTTTGGGGGGGTAGGTCAAAGTTTCAGATTGATCCTATGGTTAGATTCTGAGAAATCCGATTTGTAGAAATGACACAAAAAAATAATAATAATAACTAGATCTGCATAGCAGATATCAAAGCTTTCATATAAACTTCAAAAGGGGTTATTAGAATCTATGAATCAACAACCACTCTGACGGAAGATATTCTCTGGGCTAAAAAGTCTTTTTTCTCTCAGCTACGAGAGATACGTAGAATTAAACCGGCCCAGAGCCGACCGTGTTGATACGAAGCCGCTTATTTGACATTGACACATAACTGAAGTTGAATAGGCCTACCCGTCCAGTTAATACAATGGGCAATCTCACATCGGTCCACTAAAGAGAGGCACATGCTAGTCGCCCCCTACTTCCCCAAGACATTTAGTCCAAACCTTGACTCTCATACATATAAACCATTTGGTACTACATGTACATGTATTTCGTACTTATATCATATTAAACCCCTCGGCCGCCATGTTGAATCACACAGTATTTAACGTTCTATATCCTAACATCTTTATGAAATCAACGACAAATCTAAACTTGGGCACTCCAACCATTTTTATTTATACATCATTCAGTTTTTTTTAAATAAGTAATTCTATCACAAATTATAGTGAAGACTGGACCACTAAACTAGTTACCCATCAGTTTTTCTTTGTGTTAATGCGTTCTACATTTTCAAAGCAACGATTCTTATAATGTGCGAGCCGCCATGACACCGGTACGGCTTCACCTTTATTTCAATGGGAATTGGTTTATTATATGTGCAGTGCAGTTTTAGGTCAGTTTATGTGTAAATTAAGGGAGCTATACATAGGCCAGTAACCTTTTTGTAATCATTTGACTAAAAAAAACTTGCGGAAAGGAACTCCGTAGGACAAGGCACTACTGTGGCAGGAGTAAGGCGGAAGACATCAGTAGTGGAACCATTTCTAAGTTAATCCCGAAGTGCGTTGCTATTGTAAGAATATATAAAATCGGGTTTCCGTTCCGCTTTTTTTTTGCTGTAGTTTGAGTAATGAGTTAGAGCGTATATTTTGTAGTCAAAAAATCATTGCAAATAGAAGACCTCATCCCCACCACCACCAACCTGTAATACACTAGCTAGCTTGTGTATTTCCATATTCCATTTCCGAGAGATAGATAGAGAACACGCGAAATATAAAGTGATTTTTCTTACAATCAGGGACCATAATTCATGAAGTTACGATTCGATATGCGCAAATATCGAAAGGAACCATATCTTTGGGTTATAAACATGCATGTCAAGTTTCATCAAAATCTTTCACTGTGAAAAACCGGGGCTAAGTCATCTGAAATCAAACAAATTTTACAATGTAGGTAGTGAAAACAAAATGTTATGTTAAGCGTTGTTCGAGGGTGGGGTGGGTGCATAAAATTCCAAATGCAAAGGGTTATTTTTCGTGCACGCCAATATGCACACAGGATTTCGATTTTTCGTCCTACCTAAAAAACTGCACGCAAAGTTAGTTGTCGGGCCTTCGGTCAAGAACCACAGACAAAGGGAGAGAACGGGGACCATCCAAGCGACTAGGCACTAATCCTTGTACCATGGACGAGGGGACGGGCGTTTTTCGTCCCATCGAAACGACTAGACACAGATCCTTGCTAGGCCTTCCATACTTCACCACTGCCAACGGGGAACCACTTTGACCTCGGGTTTTCGTACCATCCAAACGACTAGACACTAATCCTTGCAAGGCCTTCCGTTCTGCAGCAAATGAGCCACGCTGGCCTCGTTTTGTCGTAACATACAAACGACTAGACAATGTTTCATAATTTAGTCATGTTCGCGTGGGTGGGTTGGCAGCAGAATTGATATGTACATGATAGTGACACGAGGAGGGGGGGGGGGGAGCGGGGTGTACACAAATCACACAAATCAGAGCTTTGTAATACACGCATATACTTGATATACTAAATACACAAATGGCTGAATTTCGAGACATTTCTGGCACTCTTTTATCACATAATGAGAACACTGCATTAATTTCTATATATCAATAAAATATGCCTCAGACCCATTGTTTATTTTTAAATTTGAATTAGACTCGTAACAAAATATATTTTCTGGCAACAAATAACATATAAATAAAACTAGATTTACTTTCTGATTATTTTTTTTTAAATGAAATCATTCCAGGGCTTTTATTGACATTTCAGAAAATGTAGAGTTGGTCCCATGCACTTGAGGCCAAGGTCCTTGAAGTTGTACAGCTGCACCCGGTGACCGATATTTATTTAACGGGGAATAAGTGATAATTCATATTATAACAGTAAATAATTAAAATATCCCATAGGGATTATAATAATATGTATATCATGTAGGTGTGCATGTAGGTTAAAATTGTGACCTCTGTAAATAGGCCCGTTCCTTGCATTTAGTTTTAGAGTTAGGAGTGCTAAAATTGAGAGAGCGAAATGGGGTTGATCGACCACTCGACACAAACTAGGTCATTTCGGGACTAACGTATGGTTCAATTTTATTTCAATAATTCGCTTGCGCGTAGGGGTCTAGCAGTGGGGGGGAAACCGGGTGATCCTGAAAAAATACACAGGTTGGACGGGCGACCTACTCCTTGTCACGTACGGAAAGATACCCCAGCAGTCAAAATAGGTCAAAATAGGCGATTTCGGTTTCTAGTGTCGATGCATCGTTACGGTCAGTTTAAAAAATTGTCTTTTAAGGATAATGTGTATAGTACCAATACCTATCACATACGGAAGAGGCGATAAAATCTCTTTGCATTTCCAATTTCAAAATTAATTAAAACCAATATTAAATTCCAAAAATCGTTTTTTTGCTAAAACTCTTTTCTTTTTAATGTGATCAAAATGGGGGTAAAGCACAGAGTCAGGGGTGGTAATGGGCGTATTGTGTCCTAATTTCATGGTTTTCGGACAATCGGTGCCGGTGTCACGGCGAAATTCCACTTTTTTCCCCTCATGGAAGCCGTAAATTGACGTAGAAAAAAAAAACGACGAAAGGCAGGTGACAAGAACAAACGACTTGAACGAATGCAGGTATCACCTTGAAATTTTCAGGGTGCCTAGGTACCAACGTGAAAAGTTGCTCGCCGGAATTTAGTACTCATGGTACCGTTGGTTCCTGTGTAGCGCATGCGCGAAATCAAAACCAGCTAAACTCGAAAACAACCTTGTCGGCACGGAAAACATCAAAGGAGAAATTCGAATTTTTGAAATATTCAAATACCAAACATTCGACCATGATCCAGGCTATCCTCAAATGTATTAATTTCGGTAATAGGAGACAGATTCTCTAAGCCACGACCAATTGTGTATGTTTTCAAGCCCATAAATGTGGATTTTTCACTAATTTTCATTTTCATTTCAAAATGGCGTCCATCAGTTGACCTAAATCAAAATTCTAAACCGATAGATTTTTAGGCTTTCCTTCAAGCATTCAGAAAATGTAACTCTTATGTCTTTAAGTAAAATATTGCAAAAGCCGTATGGACTTTTCACATTTTGAGATGGTGGCACTTCCGGTTTGCTCGACAAACTCCATATTTTGTGTACTCATCAGTACTGTCTTAGCTAGTACAGAAAAAAAAATTCAAGGCAATCTGACCTATATTTCGTCGATTTTTTTGAAAACTTTGATCCTTAATTTCACCAAGGGGAGATAATTTAGAAAATTTCCAAATCATTGAAGTCGCATTGGCAAGATCTACTAACATTCTAAATTTCACGAAAATCGCACAACTATTAAAGAAGTTGTCAAATTGGTAATAACTTCCGGTTCGAAATGACAGCGACGAATTTTCGAAATGCCAAAATCCGAAATGGCAGATTTGAAGTAAATGTTTCAAGATACTCAAAGAAAAAAGAATTAGTAAAATAGGTCAAATAGTCACAAAGTTACAGCATTGTAGGTCAAATGCATTCCTTCGTAAAATTCGGTGATTTCGGATTCGTAAAACGTTTTGAAAATATATTTAATCAACAGCCACCACCCATTTTTGGGGGGATAGGTAAAAGTTTCAGAACGATCCTATGGTTAGATTCTGAGAAATCCGATTTGTGGACAAAACACAAAAAAAAAATAACAATAACTAGATCTGCTAAGCAGATATTAAAGCTTTCATATTCACAGTCACTGTCACATGTCATAGAAATAATATGAACAGAAAAAAAAAAATCATTATAATGAGTAAAAATTTGGTGAAGTTAATTCGATTTTTCACTGGTAAAAAATTAAATAGACAAGTGGCATAACTTGACCCGCAAATCATTGAAGTCGCATTGGCAAGATCTACTAACATTCTAAATTTCACGAAAATCGCACAACTATTAAAGAAGTTGTCAAATTGGTAATAACTTCCGGTTCGAAATGACAGCGACGAATTTTCGAAATGCCAAAATCCGAAATTGCAGATTTGAAGTAAATGTTTCAAGATACTCAATTTAGCCTCTAGAGCGTCCACAAGATTTTTTAAAGTGATCAAGGGCAATAACTCTGACGGTAATTATCGGAAATGGCAGTA
Source organism: Patella vulgata (assembly GCF_932274485.2). Taxonomy (NCBI): domain Eukaryota; kingdom Metazoa; phylum Mollusca; class Gastropoda; family Patellidae; genus Patella; species Patella vulgata. The sequence continues at coordinate 35,842,713 of NC_065882.2, forward strand.
AATATCAGATATCGCTGAACATCAATACTGTAGGCATCTTCGTGTCACGACCTTAAACACTGCGCATAAATTTAAAGTCAATCGGATATTGGAGACGGATTAATATAAGCCTCATAGCTTGTTTCCGAATCCATATAGTTTATTATGTATTGTTAATAAGTCATTATATGTTAAATAAATACTGTTTAAACCAACTTTGGCCTCTAGAGCGTCCACAAGATATTTTGAAGTGATCCGGGGCCACAACTCTGGCAGTAAATATCAGATATCGCTGAAAATCAATCGCCTACTTCGTCTCATGACCTTAACCACTGTGTATAAATTTAAAGTCAATCGGACAATAACTTTGGCCTCTAGAGCATCCACAAGATTTTTTTTAAGTGATGAAGGGCCATAACTCTGACAGTAGTTATCGGAAATCGCTGAAAATCAATTGGCTTCTTCATCTCATGACCTTAAACACTGTGTATAAATTTAAAGTCAATCGGATATTGAATTTAGCCTCTAGACACTGTGTATAAATTTAAAGTAATCGGATATTAACTTTAGCTGGCCGAACGGCGGCGACGACAATATACGACCACATTTTAATGTGGACGTATAACAATTAACCGATGGCATATAATATTTAATGTATGATAAAGTCAAAATAGTCGATTTCGGTTTTTGGTGTTGCGTTCATTTTAAAAAAAATGTCTTTTACGGATAATGTGTATAGTACTAATAGAAATCACATACGGAAGAGGCGATAAGATCCCTTTGCATTTGGAATTTCAAAATTAATTAAAACCAAATTTAAATTCCGAAAATCGGTTGTTTATTTTTTGCTGAAACTCCTTTTTTTTAATCTGATCAAAATGGGAGTAAGTCACAGAGTGGTAATGGGCGTATTGTGTCCAAATTTCATGGTTTTTGGGACAATTGGTGCCGGTGTCGTGGCGAAATTCCACTTTTTTCGCCCTTACAGAAGCCGTAAATGCCGGAAAAAAACGAACGACAGGAACCGTCTCAAGAACAAACGACCTGAACGAATGCAGGTATCGCCTTGAAGTTTTCAGTGCACCTAGGTACCAACGTGAAAAGTTCCTCGCCGGAATTTGGTAGTCAACGTACCGTTGGTTCCAGCGTGGCGCATGCGCGAAGTAAAAAGAAATTACGGTCGACTTTGGGATTTCGGAGTGGTTTGGTAGGTGACGGTGGATCAGGGACTCGGATTGATCTAACATGGCGATCATAACACAATATGATAATCACTTTGAAGAATGAGCAAATTTTCGCCACCGGGTTGATTTGCTCTGCCCAGGCAACATTCCTGTGCTCCGATTGCCTTCAAATTTGCACAGAATGTACCTTGGGATTCTAGCTATCACATATTAAAAATAGAAGAATGTTGGATTCCGAGAACGTTCAAAATAAATTCAAAACCCACCCCCAACAATCAAAGGTTTTTTGCTTAAAAAATTGCCGTATTTTATCGAATTTTTATTGTTCTTGATATCTGAGGATTTTCTCAATTTAATATGTGATAAATATCATCGCGGCGCAGCCAACCGCTAGAAATTCCAGAGATTTGGACCACCGGAAGGATGCCTCAGCAGTCAAAAAAGGTCAAAATAGGCGATTTCGGTTTCTAGTGTCGATACATCGTTACGGTCATTTTAAAAAATTGTCTTTTAAGGATAATGTGTATAGTACCAATACCTATCACATACGGAAGAGGCGATAAAATCTCTTTGAATTTGCAATTTCAAAATTAATTAAAACCAATATTAAATTCCGAAAATCGTTTTTTTGCTAAAACTCTTTTTTTTTAATCGGATCAAAATGGGAGTAAGGCACAGAGTCCGGGGTGGTAATGGGCGTATTGTGTCCAAATTTCATGGTTTTCGGACAATCGGTGCCGGTGTCACGGCGAAATTCCACTTTTTTCCCCTCATGGAAGCTGTAAATTGACTTGAAGCCAGGGTCCTTGAAGTTGTACAGCTGCACCCGGTGACCGATATTTATTTAACGGGGAATAAGTGATAATTCATATTATAGCAGTAAATAATTAAAATATTTCATAGGGATTATAATAATATGTATATCTTGTCTGGGTACAGGGTTAAAACCAATATTAAATTCCGAAAATCGTTTTTTTGCTAAAACTCTTTTTTTTAATGGTATCAAAATGGGGGTAAAGCACAGAGTCCGGGGAGCTAATGGGCGTATTGTGTCCAAATTTCATGGTTTTCGGACAATCATATAATTATGCGGTACGGCTTCACCTTTATTTCAATGGGAATTGGTTTATTATATGTGCAGTGCAGTTTTAGGTCAGTTTATGTGTAAATTAAGGGAGCTATACATAGGTCAGTAACCTTTTTGTAGTCATTTGACTACTGAAATCAAACAAATTTTACAATGTAGGTAGTTAAAACAAAATGTTATGTTAAGCGTTGTTCGAGGGTGGGGTGGGTGTTTAAAATTCCAAAGGGTTATTTTTCGTGCACGCCAATATGCACACAGGATTTCGATTTTTCGTCCTACCCAAAAAACTGCACGCAAAGTTAGTTGTCGGGCATTTGGTCAAGAACCACGGACAAAGGGAGAGAACGGGGACCTCTGTTTTTCATACCATCCAAGCGACTAGGCACTAATCCTTGTACCATGGACGAGGGGACGGGCGTTTTTCGTCGCATCGAAACGACTAGACACAGATCCTTGCTAGGCCTTCCATACTTCACCACTGCCAACGGGAAACCACTTTGACCTCGGGTTTTCGTACCATCCGAACGACTAGACACTAATCCTTGCAAGGCCTTGCGTTCTGCACAAATGAGCCACGCTGGCCTCGTTTTGTCGTAACATACAAACGACTAGACAATGTTTCATAATTTAGTCATGTTCGCGTGGGTGGGTTGGCAGCAGAATTGATATGTACATGATAGTGACACGAGTATGGGGGGGGGGGGTGTACACAAATCACACAAATCAGAGCTTTGTAATACACGCATATACTTCATATACTAAATGCACAAATGGCTGAATTCCGAGACATTTCTGGCACTCTTTTAACACATAATGAGAACACTGCATTAATTTCTATATATCAATAAAATATGCCTCACACCCATTGTATCATATATGATACACTAAATTTCGACATTGATTTTCAGAAAAAATATTGTTTATTTTTAAATTTGAATTAGACTAGTAACAAAATATATTTTCTGGCAACAAATAGCATATAAATAAAAATAAATTTACTTTCTGATTATTTTTTTAAAATGAAATCATTCCAGGGCTTTTATTGACATTTCAGAAAATGTAGAGTTGGTCCCATGCACTTGAGGCCATGGTCCTTGAAGTTGTACAGCTACACCCGGTGACCGATATTTATTTAACGGGGAATAAGTGATAATTCATATTATAGCAGTAAATAATTAAAATATTTCATAGGGATTATAATAATATGTAAGCTTATATTATGTCTGGGTATTACAGGGTTAAAACCAATATTAAATTCCGAAAATCGTTTTTTTGCTAAAACTCTTTTTTTTAATGGTATCAAAATGGGGGTAAAGCACAGAGTCCGGGGAGCTAATGGGCGTATTGTGTCCAAATTTCATGGTTTTCGGACAATCGGTGCCGGTGTCACGGCGAAATTCCCCTTTTTTCTCCTTATGGAAGCCGTAAATTGACTTAAAAAAAAACGACGAAAGGCAGGTGACAAGAACAAACGACTTGAACGAATGCAGGTATCACCTTGAAATTTTCAGGGTACCTAGGTACCAACGTGAAAAGTTGCTCGCCGGAATTTAGTACTCATGGTACAGTTGGTTCCTGTGTAGCGCATGCGCGAATTCAAAACCAGCTAAACTCGAAAACAACCTTGTCGGCACGGAAAACAGCAAAGGAGAAATTCGAATTTTTGAAATATTCAAATACCAAACACTCGACCATGATCCAGGCTATCCTGAAATGTAATAATTTCGGTAATAGGAGACACATTCTCTAAATCACGACCAATTGTGTATGTTTTCAAGCCCATTAATGTGGATTTTTCACTATTTTTCATTTTCAATTCAAAATGGCGTCCATCAGTTGACCTAAATCAAAATTCTACTGCCTACATTTTATGGGCTTTCCTTCAAGGATTTGGGAAATATAATCCCCTTGTCTGTAAGTAAAATATCAAAAAAGCCTTAGCGATATTTCACATTTCAAGATGGTGGCACTTCCGGTTTGGGCTACAAACTCCATTTTTTGTGTACGAATCAGTAGTGTCGTAACTAGTAAAGAAATACAATAACAAGGCAATCGGACCTATATTTCGTTGATTTTTTTTAAAACTTTGATACATAATTTCATCAAGGGGAGATAACACAGAAAATTTCTAATGGCATTTTTCAAGTTATATCGGTAAGATCTACTTATATACTGAATTTCATGAAAATCGTGCAACTATTAAAGAAGTTGTCAAGTTGATTTTTACTTCCGGTTCGAAATCACAGCGACGAATTTTTGAAAGTCAAAAATCCGACATAGCAAATTTGAAGTAAATGATTCAAGGTACTCAAAGAATTGTTTTTTAGTAAAATAGGTCAAAAAGTCACAAAGTTACAGCAATGTAGGTCAAATGCATTCGTTCGTAAAATTCGGTGATTTCGGATGTGTAAAACGTTTTGAAAACATACCTATTCCAAAGCCACCACCCATTTTTGGGGGGTAGGTCAAAGTTTCAGAAATATCCCACGGTTAGATTCTGAGATATAATATTTGCAGGAAAAACACAAAAAAATAATAATAATAATAATAATAATAATAATAATCTTAACAGAAACAATAAGCTTTCATATGTAATACATATGAAAGCTTTACTAGATCTGCATAGCAGATATCAAAGCTTTCATATAAACTGCAAAAGGGGTTATTAGAATCTATTGAAACAATAAGTATAAATGTCATCAGGTATCTGAAAAATTACATTTACCTTATGAACAAAATGGGAAAAATACAAAACAAAAATTGTCGACTTGTGGCTACCATCCAAGGCATATCTAGAAAACCGTATATTATATACATAGTACGCAGGACAGGAATTACTTGTGCTTCAATGTAAACCGGCCCGTTTCTTGCCTTTAGTTTTAGCGTTAGGTGTGATTTTCAAAGGATTCAATCGGAAATCGCTGAAAGAAAATCAATTGGCTTCTTACCTTAAACACTGTATAAATTTAAAGTCAATCTGATATTGAATTTAGCCTCTAGAGCGTCCACAAGATTTTTTAAAGTGATCAAGGGCAATACCTCTGACGGTAATTATCGGAAATGGCAGTAATTATCAGATATCGCTGAAAATCCATACTGTAGGCATCTTCGTGTCATGACCTTAAACACTGCGCATAAATTTAAAGTCAATCGGATATTAACTTTGGCCTCTAGAGCGTCCACAAGATATTTTGAAATGATCAGGGGCCACATCTCTGGCAGTAAATATCAGATATCGCTGAAAATCAATCGCCTACTTCGTCTCATGACCTTAACCACTGTGTATAAATTTAAAGTCAATCGGACATTAACTTTGGCCTCTAGAGCATCCACAAGATTTTTTTTAAGTGATGAAGGGCCATAACTCTGACAGTAATTATCGGAAATCGCTGAAAATCAACTGGCTTCTTCATCTCATGACCTTAAATACTGTGTATAAATTTAAAGTCAATCGGATATTGAATTTAACCTCTAGAGCGTGCACAAGATTTTTTGAAGTGGTCAAGGACCATAATTCTGACAGTAATTATCGGAAATCGCTTAAAATCAGTAGGCTTCTTCGTCTCATGACCTTAAACACTGTGTATAAATTTAAAGTAATCGGATATTAACTTTAGCCGTCCGGACGGCGGCGACGACAATATACGACCACATTTCAATGTGGGCGTATAAAAATTAACCGATGGCATATAATATTTAATGTATGATAAAGACAAAATAGTCGATTTCGGTTTTTGGTGTTGCGCTCATTTTTAAAAAAAATGTCTTTTACGGATAATGTGTATAGTACTAATAGCAATCACATACGGAGGAGGCGATAAGATCCCTTTGCATTTGGAATTTCAAAATTAATTAAAACCAAATTTAAATTCCGAAAATTGGTTGTTTATTTTTTGCTGAAACTCCTTTTTTTAATCTGATCAAAATGGGAGTAAGTCACAGAGTGGTAATGGGCGTATTGTGTCCAAATTTCATGGTTTTGGGACAATCGGTGCCGGTGTCGTGGCGAAATTCCACTTTTTTCGCCCTTACAGAAGCCGTAAATGCCGGAAAAAAACGAACGGCAGGAACCGTGTCAAGAACAAACGACCTGAACGAATGCAGGTATCGCCTTGAAGTTTTCAGTGCACCTAGGTACCAACGTGAAAAGTTCCTCGCCGGAATTTGGTAGTCAACGTACCTTTGGTTCCAGCGTGGCACATGCGCGAAGTAAAAAGAAATTACGGTCGAATTTGGGATTTTGGGTATATTTCGGAGTGGTTTGGTAGATGACGGTTGATCAGGGACTCGGATTGATCTAACATGGCGATCATAACACAACATGATAATCACTTTGAAGTATGAGTAAATTTTCGCAACCGGGTTGATTTGCTCTGTCCAGGCAACGTTCCTGTGGTCCGATTGCCTTCAAATTTGCACAGAATGTACCTTGGGATTTTAGTTATCACATATTAAAAATAGAAGAGTGTTGGATTCCGAGAACGTTCAAAATAAATTCAAAACCCACCCCCAACAATCAAAGGTTTTTTGCTTAAAAAATTGTCGTATTTTATCGAATTTTTATTGTTCTTGATATCTGAGGATTTTCTCAATTTAATATGTGATAAATATCATCGCGGCGCAGCCAACCGCTAGAAATTCCAGAGATTTGGACCACCGGAAGGATGCCTCAGCAGTCAAAAAAGGTCAAAATAGGCGATTTCGGTTTCTAGTGTCGATACGTCGTTACGGTCATTTTAAAAAATTGTCTTTTAAGGATAATGTGTATAGTACCAATACCTATCACATACGGAAGAGGCGATAAAATCTCTTTGCATTTGCAATTTCAAAATTAATTAAAACCAATATTAAATTCCGAAAATCGTTTTTTTGCTAAAATGGGAGTAAGGCACAGAGTCCGGGGTGGTAATGGGCGTATTGTGTCCAAATTTCATGGTTTTCGGACAATCGGTGCCGGTGTCACGGCGAAATTCCACTTTTTTCCCCTCATGGAAGCCGTAAATTGACTTGAAGCCAGGGTCCTTGAAGTTGTACAGCTGCATCCGGTGACCGATATTTATTTAACGGGGAATAAGTGATAATTCATATTATAGTAGTAAATAATTAAAATATTTCATAGGGATTATAATAATATGTATATCTTGTCTGGGTACAGGGTTAAAACCAATATTAAATTCCGAAAATCGTTTTTTTGCTAAAACTCTTTTTTTTTTTAAATGGGATCAAAATGGGGGTAAGGCACAGAGTCCGGGGTGGTAATGGGCGTATTGTGTCCAAATTTCATGGTTTTCGGACAATCGGTGCTGGTGTCACGGCGAAATTCCACTTTTTTCTCCTCGTGGAAGCCGTAAATTGACTTAGAAAAAAAACGACGAAAGGCAGGTGACAAGAACAAAACGACTTGAACGAATGCAGGTATCACCTTGAAATTTTCAGGGTACCTAGGTACCAACGTGAAAAGTTGCTCGCCGGAATTTAGTACTCATGGTACCGTTGGTTCCTGTGTAGCGCATGCGCGAATTCAAAACCAGCTAAACTCGAAAACAACCTTGTCGGCACGGAAAGCATCAAAGGAGAAATTCGAATTTTTGAAATATTCAAATACCAAACACTCGACCATGATCCAGGCTATTCTGAAATGTAATAATTTCGGTAATAGGAGACACATTCTTTAAGTCACGACCAATTGTGTATGTTTTCAAGCCCATTAATGTGGATTTTTCACTATTTTTCATTTTCAATTCAAAATGGCGTCCATCAGTTGACCTAAATTAAAATTTTACTGCCTACATTTTATGGGCTTTCCTTCGAGGATTTGGAAAATATAATCCCCTTGTCTGTAAGTAAAATATCAAAAAAGCCTTAGCAATATTTCACATTTCAAGATGGTGGCACTTCCCGTTTGGGCTACAAACTCCATTTTATGTGTACGAATCAGTAGTGTCGTAACTAGTAAAGAAATACAATTTCAAGGCAATCGGACCTATATTTCGTCGATTTTTTTTAAAACTTTGATCCTTAAATTCATCAAGGGGAGATAATACAGAAAATTTCTAATGACATTTTTCAAGTTGTATCGGTAAGATCTACTTATATACTGAATTTCATGAAAATCGTGCAACTATTAAAGAATTTGTCAAGTTGATTTTAACTTCCGGTTCGAAATCACAGCGACGAATTTTTGAAATTCGAAAATCGGAAATAGGAGATTTGAAGTAAATGATTCAAGGTACTCAAAGAATTTTTTTTTAGTAAAATAGGTCAAAAAGTCACAAAGTTACAGCAATGTAGGTCAAATGCATTCGTTCGTAAAATTCGGTGATTTCGGATGTGTAAAACGTTTTGAAAACATGCCTATTCCAAAGCCACCACCCATTCTTGGGGGGGGTAGGTCAAAGTTTCAGAAAGATCCCACGGTTAGATTCTGAGATATAAGATTTGCAGGAAAAACACAAAAAAATAATAATAATAATAATAACTAGATCTGCATAGCAGATATGAAAGCTTTCATATTAACTGCAAAGGGGGTTATTAGAATCTATTGAAACAATAAGTATAAATGTCATCAGGTATCTGAAAAATTACATTTACCTTATGAACAAAATGGGAAAAATACAAAACAAAAATTGTCGACTTGTGGCTACCATCCAAGGCATATTTAGAAAACCGTATATTATATACAGAGTACGCAGGACAGGAATTAGTTGTGCTTCAATGTAAAGCGGCCCGTTTCTTGCCTTTAGTTTTAGAGTTAGGTGTGATTTTCAAAAGATTCAATCGGAAATCGCTGAAAATCAATTGGCTTCTTCATCTCATGACCTTAAACACTGTATAAATTTAAGGTCAATCGGATATTGAATTTAGCTTCTAGAGCGTCCACAAGATTTTTTAAAGTGATCAAGGGCAATAACTCTCACGGTAATTATCGGAAATGGCAGTAAATATCAGATATCGCTGAAAATCAATACTGTAGGCATCTTCGTGTCATGACCATAAATTTAGAGTCAATCGGATATTAACTTTGGCCTCTAGAGCGTCCACAAGATATTTTGAAGTGATCAGGGGCCACAACACTGCGCATAAATTTAAAGTCAATCGGATATTAACTTTGGCCTCTAGAGCGTCCACAAGATATTTTGAAGTGATCAGGGGCCACAACTCTGGCAGTAAATATCAGATATCGCTGAAAATCAATCGCCTACTTCGTCTCATGACCTTAACCACTGTGTATAAATTTAAAGTCAATCGGACATTAACTTTGGCCTCTAGAGCATCCACAAGAATTTTTTTAAGTGATGAAGGGCCATAACTCTGACAGTAATTATCGGAAATCGCTGAAATTCAATTTCAATGTGGGCGTATAAAAATTAACCGATGGCATATAATATTTAATGTATGATAAAGAAAAAATAGTCGATTTCGGTTTTTGGTGTTGCGCTCATTTTAAAAAAAAATGTCTTTTACGGATAATGTGTATAGTACTAATAGCAATCACATACGGAAGAGGCGATAAGATCCCTTTGCATTTGGAATTTCAAAATTAATTAAAACCAAATTTAAATTCCGAAAATCGGTTGTTTATTTTTTGCTGAAACTCCTTTTTTTAATCTGATCAAAATGGGAGTAAGTCACAGAGTGGTAATTGGCATATTGTGTCCAAATTTCATGGTTTTCGGACAATCGGTGCCGGTGTCACTGCGAAATTCCACTTTTTTCCCCTCATGGAAGCCGTAAATTGACTTAGTAGTGTCGTAGCTAGTAAAGAAAAAAAAATCAAGGCAATCTGACCTATATTTCGTCGATTTTTTTGAAAACTTTGATCCTTAATTTCATCAAGGGGAGATAATTTAGAAAATTTCTAATGATATTTTTGAAATCGCATTGATAAGATCTACTTACATTCTAAATTTCATGAAAATTGTGCAACTATTAAAAAAGTTTTCAAATTGATCTCAACTTCCGGTTCAAAATCACAGCGACGAATTTTCGAAATTCGAAAATTCGAAATTGCAGATTTTAAGTAAATGTTTCAAGGCACCCCTCAAAAAAAGAATTAGTAAAATAGGTCAAATAGTTACAAAGTTACAGTAATGTAGGTCAAATGAATTTTTTCGTAAAATTCGGTGATTTCGGATTCGAAAAACGATTTGAAAATATATTTAATCAACATTCGCACCCCATTTTTGGGGGGGTAGGTCAAAGTTTCAGATTGATCCTATGGTTAGATTCTGAGAAATCCGATTTGTAGAAATGACACAAAAAAAAAAAAATAATAATAGGAACAAGTGGTATCAGATGCCTCAGAGAGAATATTCAAATGCTCCTTGTGATACGTTTGTAACACAATTATAACCTAATGTATTACACGGGAGTGGAGTGGGTGGGTCGGGGGGGCTTTTCGATTGGCAGGGGACTATTAAAATGGGTAAGCAGAGATAAGCAATTTGATGAAACTTTGTGTATAGTTTCATTACATTAGTACCTTGACCATATTACCTTGACCAAGTTCGACAATGAGCATTCTCTTAGTCAGGATAAGCAAAGCAACTTGATTGGCCGGGACTTTGAATTGGTTGATGCTTTGGGGTATGATAACTTTGGTTATAATGAAGTACTGGAACATAACAACCCAGCTTTTAATTGAGCTAGAATGTTTAAACTTGGTGTAGATGTTCATCAGGTCTTGACTGAACATTTTGAGCTACAGCTTGGCAATTTCATTGGTCGATGCTTTGGGACAAGATAACCTTGATTTCTATCTGACAGAGAGTGATGAAATTTACAGTATAGTTTGATTGCTCGATACTTTTGAAAAAAATATGAAAGTGCGATTAATTAATGTGTCATCTTTTACTTTGGGGTTTTGGCGGGAGACATCAGCCATACTGTTTGCTTGTTTAATATCCCCTATACAATATACGCTCGACCTCATTACCCGAACTGGGGTAGAAAAGTGGGATCTTTGACAATGAGGCAATGAACTTGTACATTCTTTTGCAGCTGCACAAGAGGGAACATCAACGCCGGATTAACCATGGTGGTGGGGAGGGGGGCTGATACCTCCCCCAGAAAAATAAAATTCTGCCACAAAATTAGCCACAATCCATGCGGGTGCTGTGAAATTTCTAGAGGAGGGAGCTGGAACCCATGAGCCCGTAAATTCGCCACTGTAAATGAGCAGAGCTACATCAAACCTAATTTTGAGTCCCTCAGTGATAAATAACTTGATTCAAAATCGTATTATAGCCCCAACGACGATTTGATGAATGGAGACCGTAACGTTACGACAAAGTCTAACACTGTAAGTACCAAATAGTCATACGAGGTATGTGCATCTCATCAAATTCAGCTTATACCATACCCACAATAATGTTACGGAGTCAGTGAGTTCAAGTTAGACAATACGCTGACCTTCCACTGACCATGCTTATAATATAAAATCTGTCAATGACAGCTGATTCATTGTTTAGTTTTTTATATGATATATTTAATATCAATAATATATGTATATGCATGCTTTATTTTACTTTACACGACCTCTAAAAATGTCCCAAATCGTAAAAATACGACTTTTTGGATTTCGATCTCCTTTTTTCGGCTACCCCGGACATTTTCAAAAAATGATACAATGATTTCACACAACAGGCCAGCTATTAGCCTCTCGATTGACAAGAGTTTCATCGCCCTCCATTCATTATAACCAATGTCATAGTGCCCTAAAGAATCAACAAATCAGCTTGCTTATCTCTGCTTACCCTAGGCAAAAAATGCTCATCTTTGAACTCAATCATGACATTGACCTAGTGAACGCCTACACCAAGTTTGAACATTCTAGCTTAATTAGAAGGAGAGTTCTTGTGTTCCAAAGTCCCGGCCCTTCAAATTGCTTCTATTTTTCATTTTCAATTCAAAATGGTGACCATCACGTGACCGAAATCAAAATTCTGATCCGATAGATTTTTAGGCATTCCTTCCAGGATTCCGAAAATATGACGCCCGAGTCTGTAAGTAAAATAGCAAAAAAGCCTTTTTGATTTTTCACGTTTAAAGATGGTGGCCCTTCCGGTTCGATCGACAAACTCCATATTTTGTGTACGAATCAGTAATTACTTGTCTAGTATCAAATTTTTTTTTTAGGTCATTCTGACCTATATTTCGACGATTTTTTTGAAAACTTTGATCCTTAATTTCACCAAGGGGAGATAATTTAGAAAATTTCCAAGGACATCATTGAAGTCGCATTGGCAAGATCTACTAACATTCTAAATTTCACGAAAATCGCACAACTATTAAAGAAGTTGTCAAATTGGTAATAACTTCCGGTTCGAAATGACAGCGACGAATTTTCGAAATGCCAAAATCCGAAATTGCAGATTTGAAGTAAATGTTTCAAGATACTCAAAGAAAAAAGAATTAGTAAAATAGGTCAAATAGTCACAAAGTTACAGCATTGTAGGTCAAATGCATTCCTTCGTAAAATTCGGTGATTTCGGATTCGTAAAACGTTTTGAAAATATATTTAATCAACAGCCACCACCCATTTTTGTGGGGATAGGTAAAAGTTTCAGAACGATCCTATGGTTAGATTCTGAGAAATCCGATTTGTGGACAAAACACAAAAAAAAAATAACAATAATAATCTTAACAGAAACAATAAGCTTTCATATGTAATATGAAAGCTTAATAAAGGAAAATATATTTCATACAATTGTTATACTGTTACTGTTATCGTGAAGAAACATGATTATTTATTTAATGTTGTTTATGACAAACATGTAATCATGTACATTTTTTAAATAAGAACAATTATGCTACATGTTTGAATAACTCTCAAAAATTATGTTTTCATCAATCCAAGTATTTTTTTATTTGTATTACTTGATTTATACTGAATAAAGATTACACAAACATACAAAATGGTGTTGGCTGTGTGACTGAATTCCTCGTTGAGAAGTGGTATCGGGTGTCCCATAGAGAAGAAGCAAACCCTCCTTGTGATACACTTGTGAACATTTTAAAAGACCCATTTCGCTGTGTTCCAGAAAAATCCCCATTATAGCTAGTGCATTACATGGTTGTTGTTGGGGGAAAGGTGGGTCTTTTCTATTGGCAATGATTTACTTTTTATAGGCCCACATTGAAATGTGGTCGTATATTGTCGTCGCCCCCCTTTTGCTGTTAATATCCGATTGACTTTAAATTTATACGCAGTGTTTAAGGTCATAAGACGAAGAAGCCTTTGATTTGCTCTGCCCAGGCAACGTTCCTGTGCTCCGATTGCCTTCAAATATGCACAGAATGTACCTTGGGATTCTAGCTATCACATATTAAAAATAGAAGAGTGTTGGATTCCGAGAACGTTCAAAATAAATTCAAAACCCGCCCCCAACAATCAAAGGTTTTTTGCTTAAAAAATTGCCGTATTTTATCGAATTTTTATTGTTCTTGATATCTGAGGATTTTTCTCAATTTAGTATGTGATAAATATCATCGCGGCGCAGCCAACCGCTAGAAATTCCAGAGATTTGGACCACCGGAATGATGCCTCAGCAGTCAAAAAAGGTCAAAATAGGCGATTTCGGTTTCTAGTGTCGATACATCGTTACGGTCATTTTAAAAAATTGTCTTTTAAGGATAATCTGTATAGTACCAGTACCTATCACATACGGAAGAGGTGATAAAATCTCTTTGCATTTGCAATTTCAAAATTAATTAAAACCAATATTAAATTCCGAAAATCGTTTTTTTGCTAAAACTTTTTTTTTTTTTAATCGGATCAAAATGGGAGTAAGGCACAGAGTCCGGGGTGGTAATGGGCGTATTGTGTCCAAATTTCATGGTTTTCGGACAATCGGTGCCGGTGTCACGGCGAAATTCCACTTTTTTCCCCTCATGGAAGCCGTAAATTGACTTGAAGCCAGGGTCCTTGAAGTTGTACAGCTGCACCCGGTGACCGATATTTATTTAACGGGGAATAAGTGATAATTCATATTATAGCAGTAAATAATTAAAATATTTCATAGGGATTATAATAATATCTATATCTTGTCTGGGTACAGGGTTAAAACCAATATTAAATTCCGAAAATCGTTTTTTTGCTAAAACTCTTTTTTTTTAATGGGATCAAAATGGGGGTAAGGCACAGAGTCCGGGGTGGTAATGGACGTATTGTGTCCAAATTTCATGGTTTTCGGACAATCGGTGCCGGTGTCACGGCGAAATTCCACTTTTTTCCCCTCATGGAAGCCGTAAATTGACTTAGAAAAAGAACGACGAAAGGCAGGTGACAAGAACAAACGACTTGAACGAATGCAGGTATCACCTTGAAATTTTCAGGGTACCTAGGTACCAACGTGAAAAGTTGCTCGCCGGAATTTAGTACTCATGGTACCTTTGGTTCCAGCGTAGCGCATGCACGAAGTCAAATCCAGCTAAACTCGAAAACAACCTTGTCGGCACGGAAAACATCAAAGGAGAAATTCGAATAAAAAATGATACAATGATTTCACACAACAGGCCAGCTATTAGCCTCTCGATTGACAAGAGTTTCATCGCCCTCCATTCATTATAACCAATGTCATCGTGCCCTAAAGAATCAACAAATCAGCTTGCTTATCTCTGCTTACCCTAGGCAAAAAATGCTCATCTTTGAACTCAATCATGACATTGACCTAGTGAACGCCTACACCAAGTTTGAACATTCTAGCTTAATTAGAAGGAGAGTTCTTGTGTTCCAAAGTCCCGGCCCTTCAAATTGCTTCTATTTTTCATTTTCAATTCAAAATGGTGACCATCACGTGACCGAAATCAAAATTCGGATCCGATAGATTTTTAGGTATTCCTTCCAGGATTCCGAAAATATGACGCCCGAGTCTGTAAGTAAAATAGCAAAAAAGCCTTTTTGATTTTTCACGTTTAAAGATGGTGGCACTTCCGGTTCGATCGACAAACTCCATATTTTGTGTACGAATCAGTAATTACTTGTCTAGTATCGAATTTTTTTTTAGGTCATTCTGACCTATATTTCGACGATTTTTTTGAAAACTTTGATCCTTAATTTCACCAAGGGGAGATAATTTAGAAAATTTCCAAGGACATCATTGAAGTCGCATTGGCAAGATCTACTAACATTCTAAATTTCACGAAAATCGCACAACTATTAAAGAAGTTGTCAAATTGGTAATAACTTCCGGTTCGAAATGACAGCGACGAATTTTCGAAATGCCAAAATCCGAAATTGCAGATTTGAAGTAAATGTTTCAAGATACTCAAAGAAAAAAGAATTAGTAAAATAGGTCAAATAGTCACAAAGTTACAGCATTGTAGGTCAAATGCATTCCTTCGTAAAATTCGGTGATTTCGGATTCGTAAAACGTTTTGAAAATATATTTAATCAACAGCCACCACCCATTTTTGGGGGGATAGGTAAAAGTTTCAGAACGATCCTATGGTTAGATTCTGAGAAATCCGATTTGTGGACAAAACACAAAAAAAAAATAACAATAATAATCTTAACAGAAACAATAAGCTTTCATATGTAATATGAAAGCTTAATAATAATAATAATCTTAACAGAAACAATAAGCTTTCATATGTAATACATATGAAAGCTTAACTAGATCTGCATAGCAGATATCAAAGCTTTCATATAAACTGCAAAAGGGGTTATTAGAATCTATGAATCAACAATCACTTTGACGGAAGATATTCTCTCGGCTAAAAAATCGTTCTTCTCTCAGCTACGAGAGATACGTAGAATTAAACCGGCCCAGAGCCGACCGTGTTGATAAGAAGCCGCTTATTTGACATTGACACATAACTGAAGGTGAATAGGCCTACCTGTCCCGTTAATACAATGGGCAATCTCACATCGGTCCACTAAAGAGAGGCACATACTAGCCGCCTCCTACTTCCCCAAGACATTTAGTCCAAACCTTGACTCTCATACATATAAACCATTTGGTACTACATGTACACGTATTTCGTACTTATATCATATTAAACCCCTCGGCCGCCATGTTGAATCACACAGTATTTAACGTTCTATATCCTAACATCTTTATAAAATCAACGACAAATCTAAACTTGGGCACTCCAACCATTTTTATTTTTACACCATTCAGTTTTTTTTAAATAAGTAATTCTATCACAAATTATAGTGAAGATACCGGTCAGTTTTTCTTTGTGTTAATGCGTTCTACATTTTCAAAGCAATGATTCTTATAATGTGCGAGCCGCCATGACATTATAACTTCGATAGGCGAGAAACTTCAGGTAGCAGTTGGGTTTCATCAAATCATATAATTATGCGGTACGGCTTCACCTTTATTTCAATGGGAATTGGTTTATTATATGTGCAGTGCAGTTTTAGGTCAGTTTATGTGTAAATTAAGGGAGCTATACATAGGCCAGTAACCTTTTTGTAGTCATTTGACTACTGAAATCAAACAAATTTTACAATGTAGGTAGTGAAAACAAAATGTTATGTTAAGTGTTGTTCGAGGGTGGGGTGGGTGCATAAAATTCCAAGGGTTATTTTTCGTGCACGCCAATATGCACACAGGATTTCGATTTTTCGTCCTACCCAAAAAACTGCACGCAAAGTCAGTTGTCGGGCCTTCGGTCTAGAACCACGGACAAAGGGAGAGAACGGGGACCACTGTTTTTCATACCATCCAAGCGACTAGGCACTAATCCTTGTACCATGGACGAGGGGACGGGCGTTTTTCGTCCCATCGAAACGACTAGACACAGATCCTTGCTAGGCCTTCCATACTTCACCACTGCCAACGGGGAACCACTTTGACCTCGGGTTTTCGTACCATCCGAACGACTAGACACTAATCCTTGCAAGGCCTTCCGTTCTGCACAAATGAGCCACGCTGGCCTCGTTTTGTCGTAACATACAAACGACTAGACAATGTTTCATAATTTAGTCATGTTCGCATGGGTGGGTTGGGAGCAGAATTGATATGTACATGATAGTGGCACGAGTAGGAGGAGGGGGGGGGGGCAGGGTGTACACAAATCACACAAATCAGAGCTTTGTAATAAACGCATATACTTGATATACTAAATACACAAATGTCTGAATTTCGAGACATTTCTGACACTCTTTTAACACATAATGAGAACACTGCATTAATTTCTATATATCAATAAAATATGCCTCAGACTCATTGTATCATATATGATACACTAAATTTCGACCTTGATTTTCAGAAAAAAATATTGTTTATTTTTAAATTTGAATTAGACTAGTAACAAAATATATTTTCTGGCAACAAATAGCATATAAATAAAAATAGATTTACTTTCTGATTATCTTTTTTGAATTAAATCATTCCAGGGCTTTTATTGACATTTCAGAAAATGTAGAGTTGGTCCCATGCACTTGAGGCCAGGGTCCTTGAAGTTGTACAGCTGCACCCCTTGACCGATATTTATTTAACGGGGAATAAGTGATAATTCATATTATAACAGTAAATAATTAAAATATCCTATAGGGATTATAATAATATGTATATCATGTAGGTGTGCATATCTGATATGCTGGGTATTACAGGGTTAAAAATGTGACCTCTGTAAATAGGGACGTTCCTTGCATTTAGTTTTAGAGTTAGGAGTGCTAAAATTGAGAGAGCGAAATGGGGTTGATCGACCACTCGACACAAACTAGGTCATTTCGGGACTAACGTATGGTTCAATTTTATTTCAATAATTCGCTTGCGCGTAGGGGTCTAGCAGTGGGAGGAAACCGGGTGATCCTGAAAAAACACACAGGTTGGACGGGCGACCTACTCCTTGTCACGTACGGAAAGATGCCCCAGCAGTCAAAATAGGTCAAAATAGGCGATTTCGGTTTCTAGTGTCGAAACATCATTGCGGTCATTTTAAAAAATTGTCTTTTAAGGATAATGTGTATAGTACTAATACCTATCACATACGGAAGAGGCGATAACATCTCTTTGCATTTGCAATTTCAAAATTAATTAAAACCATTATTAAATTCCGAAAATCGTTTGTGATCAAAATGGGGGTAAAGCACAGAGTCCGGGGTGGTAATGGGTGTATTGTGTCCAAATTTCATGGTTTTCAGACAATCGGTGCCGGTGTCACGGCGAAATTCCACTTTTTTTCCCCTCATGGAAGCCGTAAATTGACTTGAGGCCAGGGTCCTTGAAGTTGTATAGCTGCACCCGGTGACCGATATTTATTTAACGGGGAATAAGTGATAATTCATATTATAGCAGTTAATAATTAAAATATTTCATAGGGATTATAATAATATGTATATCATATCTGGGTATTACAGGGTTAAAACCAGTATTAAATTCCGAAAGTCGTTTTTTTGCTAAAACTCTTTTTTTTTTAATGGGATCAGAATGGGGGTAAAGGATAGAGTCCGGGGTGGTAATGGGCGTATTGTGTCCAAATTTCAAGGTTTTCGGACAATCGGTGCCGGTGTCACGGCGAAATTCCACTTTTTTCCCCTCATGGAAGCCATAAATTGACTTAAAAAAAAACGACGAAAGGCAGGTGACAAGAACAAACGACTTGAACGAATGCAGGTATCACCTTGAAATTTTCAGGGTACCTAGGTACCAACGTAAAAAGTTACTCGCCGGAATTTAGTACTCATGGTACCGTTGGTTCCTGTGTAGCGCATGCGCGAAATCAAAACCAGCTAAACTCGAAAACAACCTTGTCGGCACGGAAAACATCAAAGGCGAAATTCGAATTTTTGAAATATTCAAATACCAAACATTCGACCGTGATCCAGGCTATCCTGAAATGTAATAATTTAGGTAATAGGAGACACATTCTCTAAGTCACGACCAATTGTGTATGTTTTCAAGCCCATTAATGTGGATTTTTCACTATTTTTCATTTTCAATTCAAAATGGCGTCCATCAGTTGACCTAAATCAAAATTCTACTGCCTACATTTTATGGACTTTCCATCAAGGATTTGGAAAATATAATCCCCTTGTCTGTAAGTAAAATATCAAAAAAGCCTTAGCGATATTTCACATTTCAAGATGGTGGCACTTCCGGTTTGGGCTACGAACTCCATTTTTTGTGTACGAATCAGTAGTGTCGTAACTAGTAAAGAAATACAATTTCAAGGCAATCGGACCTATATTTCGTTGATTTTTTTTAAAATTTTGATCCTTAATTTCATCAAGGGGAGATAATACAGAAAATTTCTAATGACATTTTTCAAGTTGTATCGGTAAGTTCTACTTATATACTGAATTTCATGAAAATCGTGCAACTATTAAAGAAGTTGTCAAGTTGATTTTTGAAATTCGAAAATCCGAAATAGCAGATTTGAAGTAAATGATTCAAGGTACTCAAAGAATTTTTTTTTAGTAAAATAGGTCCAAAAGTCACAAAGTTACAGCAATGTAGGTCAAATGCATTCGTTCGTAAAATTCGGTGATTTCGGATGTGTAAAACGTTTTGAAAACATACCTATTCCAAAGCCACCACCCATTCTTGGGCGGGGATGGGGGGGTAGGTCAAAGTTTCAGAAAGATCCCACGGTTAGATTCTGAGAAATAAGATTTGCAGGAAAAACACACAAAAAAAAAAATAATAATAATAATAACTAGAATTGCGCGCAATGCTGAAGGCTTTCACGGTCGCAAAGGCGTCACACGATCGCCAGATATATGACAAAAGACTATCCCCACCACTCCCCCCCCCCCCCAAAAAAAAACACACACTCTAGCATAACTCAGATATTGACCCCTAAACATGCTCAAACTCGTAAAAATACGCTGTTTTCAATTTTCGATCTCTTTTTTGGGCTACCCATGACAATTAGAAAAATTGTACAAGGGTTTCACACAATACCCTAACCAGTAGAATCTCGATTGACCAAGTTTAAAAGAAATCATTGGCGGCTTTTGCGAGAAAAGTAATTATATAACTGTTAAATTAAACAACGGATAACTCCTACCTCTTAAAATGATTTATATAATTAGTCAATAATTATTATTATCTAATGATTGTTGTTTTGTGACATATATAGTGTAACCAATATATACATTGTACTTTTATAATCAATATGATACTGTGCATTAGTCGTGTTTCTGTTCTTATGAATTGAATTTCTTTATGCAATATTTGTAAATCGCCAGTAGGAATAAATGTCTCTTATATAGATACATTATGCTGGCTGGAAATTTCACGGTAGGCTAGCCTTGTGGACTGTTTGTAAATCTCCAGTAGGAATAAATGTTTCTTATATAGATTCATTATGCTGGCTGGAATTTGCACGGTAGGCTAGCCTTGTGGACTGTTTGTAAATCGCCAGTAGGAATAAATGTTTCTTATATAGATTCATTATGCTGGCTGGAATTTGCACGGTAGGCTAGCCTTTGGGACTGCGCTGTATCATACGGTCTGTCATTGAGTCAACTGGTGGGGTTTCGATTCCCCGGTTGTACGTGACAAGGAGTAGGGTCGCCTTTCCAACCTCGAGGTTTTTCTTCGGGTCCTCCGGTTTCCTCCCACTGCTAATGACCCTTACGCGCAAGCGAATTATTGAAATAAAAATAATGAAACGTATGTTAATCCCGAAATGACCTCTAAACATACTCGTACAGCGGCGCTAGTCTTCTTTTATATAGAATTCCAACCGCCAAGGGATCTTTTACGGTCACACCAATGTGTACACGGGACTTCGAAATCGCGTTCATGTCAGCTACTCAAATATGTAATTGGTTCAAAAATTGATTGAATATTCAATGAAATATCGCCAATTTTCTGGTTTCGTGCACGTTAAAGATTTGACGTCACTAATAAAATTTTAATATTAATTACAGATAGAGTCCATGCTCAAACAGAGTCACGCCTTTTATCACAGGTACAATATTCGATACTACTGTACGATACTACTGCAACTGCTTCACAAATTGGACTTTCTTATAAACAGCGCGAGCTGTCGATTTCTATCCAGATGATTACCGGTATAAGATAATTTTGACAAAGAAGCAACTATATTAATTCAAAGTCTAAGTATTACACACAGCACTCAACTATTTCTGTTACAGGGTCACTAAACCCATATTTTGGAAAGAAGAAAACACTCATAGTTGAAATAATTTCAGTTCAAATATCATCGCTGATAAAAGCACTCTTGAATAGACTCGATACGTTGACAAAACGTACAGATTGTATCCCCCACTTATGTTTCGCTTAACAATGAAAGGTGCCGTGTTCAATTTTCGATCCCTTTGTTCTGCTACTCCTGAAATTTGGGACTATTGTACAATCGATTTATTTATAACACTACCGATAGGCCTCTCTGTAGAAGAAGTTCCAAAAACGAATTATGTTGACTTTTCGAGAAATAGGCCTCTGAAAATGCTCCAAATCGTAAAAATACGACGTTTTCGATTTTTGATCTCTGCTTTCGGCTACCCATGACAATTAGAGAAATTGTACAATGTGTTCACAAGATACACTACTCATTGGACTCCCGACTGAGAAAGTTTTAAAAAAATCGTTGTGGGCGTTTCCGAGAAACATGCGCCTAGAAATGCTCGCAATCGCAAAATACCTTACTTTTCAAAGTCACATAACTTTTTTATTTTTTGATAGAAACTTGTCGCTGAAGTACCACCTGATAGACAATTCAATTGGCTATTAAACGATATACAACTTTATCTAAACGACAAGAACACAATTGATACATCGCAATTTCCGCACAGGCACCCATTTTTCTGAATTTTGTCAAAGTTCAGATACCTTTCTTGACTACTTCCGGTGATTAGAGGATTTTCATTTATAGTTCATGAACTGGTCCTTTGACTTCATATTACTGAAGTTTCAGAAAAATCGTTGGATCCGTTTTTGAGTTATTAAAATTTGACTAAAACTCGTTAAAATCGCAAAAATCGACCAAAATCAATATCCGAATTTCAAAACAAAACTTATATCTCTGGCATCGGAATGATGTCAGCTATACAAAAATGTAATCAAAATTACAAAATTCCAAACTCAAAAACGGATCCAACGATTTTTCTGAAACTTCAGTAATATGAAGTCAAAGGACCAGTTCATGAACTATAAATGAAAATCCTCTAATCACCGGAAGTAGTCAAGAAAGGTATCTGAACTTTGACAAAATTCAGAAAAATGGGTGCCTGTGCGGAAATTGCGTTTCACAGAAAAAATGAAAGCGACAAAATTTCAAAATTCGACGTTTTTGAACTGCTATCAACTCAGAAATGTCTCCGGCTATGCAAAAATGTAAATATCAGAAAAATCGGTTGAGAATTAGCAGAATTGTGGCCGATTTTCAATTTGCGTGCACGTTAAAGATTTGACGCATTTCCGGTCTGCGCACAAATTTAGTTTTACATTTAAGCACTAACCACCACCCAGTTTCCCTGGAGAAAACCAAACTTCAGACCTCTATCTCTTATAGTTGCTGAGAAATAGGCTCCCCCAAATAAAAAAAAATAATAATAATAAGAAGAACTAGATCTGCATAGCAGATATGAAAGCTTTCATATTAACTGCAAAGGGGGTTATTAGAATCTATTGAAACAATAAGTATAAATGTCATCAGGTATCTGAAAAATTACATTTACCTTATGAACAAAATGGGAAAAATACAAAACAAAAATTGTCGACTTGTGGCTACCATCCAAGGCATATTTAGAAAACCGTATATTATATTTATAGAGTACGCAGGACAGGAATTAGTTGTGCTTCAATGTAAACCGGCCCGTTTCTTGCCTATAATTTAAGAGTTAGGTGTGATTTTCAAAAGATTCAATCGGAAATCGCTGAAAATCAATTGGCTTCTTCATCTCATGACCTTAAACACTGTATAAATTTAAGGTCAATCGGATATTGAATTTAGCTTCTAGAGCGTCCACAAGATTTTTTAAAGTGATCAAGGGCAATAACTCTCACGGTAATTATCGGAAATGGCAGTAAATATCAGATATCGCTGAAAATCAATACTGTAGGCATCTTCGTGTCATGACCATAAATTTAGAGTCAATCGGATATTAACTTTGGCCTCTAGAGCGTCCACAAGATATTTTGAAGTGATCAGGGGCCACAACACTGCGCATAAATTTAAAGTCAATCGGATATTAACTTTGGCCTCTAGAGCGTCCACAAGATATTTTGAAGTGATCAGGGGCCACAACTCTGGCAGTAAATATCAGATATCGCTGAAAATCAATCGCCTACTTCGTCTCATGACCTTAACCACTGTGTATAAATTTAAAGTCAATCGGACATTAACTTTGGCCTCTAGAGCATCCACAAGAATTTTTTTAAGTGATGAAGGGCCATAACTCTGACAGTAATTATCGGAAATCGCTGAAATTCAATTTCAATGTGGGCGTATAAAAATTAACCGATGGCATATAATATTTAATGTATGATAAAGACAAAATAGTCGATTTCGGTTTTTGGTGTTGCGCTCATTTTAAAAAAAAATGTCTTTTACGGATAATGTGTATAGTACTAATAGCAATCACATACGGAAGAGGCGATAAGATCCCTTTGCATTTGGAATTTCAAAATTAATTAAAACCAAATTTAAATTCCGAAAATCGGTTGTTTATTTTTTGCTGAAACTCCTTTTTTTAATCTGATCAAAATGGGAGTAAGTCACAGAGTGGTAATTGGCATATTGTGTCCAAATTTCATGGTTTTGGGACAATCGGTGCCGGTTTCGTGGCGAAATTCCACTTTTTTCGCCCTTACAGAAGCCGTAAATGGCGGAAAAAAACGAACGGCAGGAACCGTGTCAAGAACAAACGATCTGAACGAATGCAGGTATCGCCTTGAAGTTTTCAGTGCACCTAGGTACCAACGTGAAAAGTTACTCGCCGGAATTTTGTAGTCAACGTACCTTTGGTTCCAGCGTGGCACATGCGCGAAGCAAAAAGAAATTACGGTCGATTTTGGGATTTTGGCTATATTTCGGAGTGGTTTGGTAGATGACGGTGGATCAGGGACTCAGATTGATCTAAAATGGCGATCATAACACAACATGATAATCACTTTGAAGAAAAGGTAAATTTTCGCGACCGGGTTGTTTTGCTCTACCCAGGCAACGTTCCTGTGCTCCGATTGCCTTCAAATTTGCACAGAATGTACCTTGGGATTCTAGCTATCACATATTAAAAATAGAAGAGTGTTGGATTCCGATGGGATTCTAGCTATCACATATTAAAAATAGAAGAGTGTTGGATTCCGAGAACGTTCAAAATAAATTCAAAACCCACCCCCAACAATCAAAGGTTTTTTGCTTAAAAAATTGCCGTATTTTATCGAATTTTTATTGTTCTTGATATCTGAGGATTTTCTCAATTTAATATGTGATAAATATCATCGCGGCGCAGCCAACCGCTAGAAATTCCAGAGATTTGGACCACCGGAAGGATGCCTCAGCAGTCAAAAAAGGTCAAAATAGGCGATTTCGGTTTCTAGTGTTGATACATCGTTACGGTCATTTTAAAAAATTGTCTTTTAAGGATAATGTGTATAGTACCAATACCTATCACATAAGGAAGAGGCGATAAAATCTCTTTGCATTTGCAATTTCAAAATTAATTAAAACCAATATTAAATTCCGAAAATTGGTTTTTTGCTCAAACTCTTTTTTTTTAATCGGATCAAAATGGGAGTAAGGCACAGAGTCCGGGGTGGTAATGGGCGTATTGTGTCCAAATTTCATGGTTTTCGGACAATCGGTGCCGGTGTCACGGCGAAATTCCACTTTTTTCCCCTCATGGAAGCCGTAAATTGACTTGAAGCCAGGGTCCTTGAAGTTGTACAGCTGCACCCGGTGACCGATATTTATTTAACGGGGAATAAGTGATAATTCATATTATAGCAGTAAATAATTAAAATATTTCATAGGGATTATAATAATATGTATATCTTGTCTGGGTACAGGGTTAAAACCAATATTAAATTCCGAAAATCATTTTTTTGCTAAAACTCTTTTTTTTTTAATGGGATCGAAATGGGGGGATTATAATAATATGTATATCTTGTCTGGGTACAGGGTTAAAACCAATATTAAATTCCGAAAATCATTTTTTTGCTAAAACTCTTTTTTTTTTAATGGGATCGAAATGGGGGTAAGGCACAGAGTCCGGGGTGGTAATGGGCGTATTGTGTCCAAATTTCATGGTTTTCGGACAATCGGTGCCGGTGTCACGGCGAAATTCCACTTTTTTCCCCTCATGGAAGCCGTAAATTGACTTAGAAAAAAAACGACGAAAGGCAGGTGACAAGAACAAACGACTTGAACGAATGCAGGTATCACCTTGAAATTTCCAGGGTACCTAGGTACCAACGTGAAAAGTTGCTCGCCGGAATTTAGTACTCATGGTACCTTTGGTTCTAGCGTAGCGCATGCGCGAAGTCAAATCCAGCTAAACTCGAAAACAACCTTGTCGGCACGGAAAACATCAAAGGAGAAATTCGAATTTTTGAAATATTCAAATACCAAACGTTCGACCATGATCCAGGCTATCCTGGAGACATATTCTCTAGGTCACGACCAATTGTATATGTTTTCAAGCCCATAAATGTGGATTTTTCACTAATTGTCATTTTCAATTCAAAATGGCGTCCATCATTTGCCGGAAATCAAAATTGTGTTATCTACCGTTTTTCGGCTTTCCTTCAAGGATTCGGAAAATATAATTGCCTTGTCTGTAAGTAAAATATCAAAAAAGCCTTATGTAATTTTCACATTTCAAGATGGTGGCATTTCCGGTTTGAGCTACAAACTCAATTTTTTGTGTACGAATCAGTAGTGTCGTAGCTAGTAAAGAAAAAAAAAATCAAGGCAATCTGACCTATATTTCGTCGATTTTTTTGAAAACTTTGATCCTTAATTTCATCAAGGGGAGATAATTTAGAAAATTTCTAATGATATTTTTGAAGTCGCATTGATAAGATCAACTTACATTCTAAATTTCATGAAAATCGTGCAACTATTAAAAATGTTTTCAAATTGATCTCAACTTCCGGTTCAAAATCACAGCGACGAATTTTCGAAATTCGAAAATTCGAAATTGCAGATTTTAAGTAAATGTTTCAAGACACCCCTCAAAAAAAGAATTAGTAAAATAGGTCAAATAGTTACAAAGTTACAGTAATGTAGGTCAAATGAATTTGTTCGTAAAATTCGGTGATTTCGGATTCGAAAAACGATTTGAAAATATATTTAATCAACATTCGCACCCCTTTCTTGGGGGGGTAGGTCAAAGTTTCAGATTGATCCTATAGTTAGATTCTGAGTAATCCGATTTGTAGAAATGACACAAAAAAAAAAAATAATAATAGGAACAAGTGGTATCAGATGCTTCAGAGAGAATATTCAAATGCTCCTTGTGATACGTTTGTAACACAATTATAACCTAATGTATTACACGGGAGTGGAGTGGGTGGGTCGGGGGGCTTTTCGATTGGCAGGGGACTATTAAAATGGGTAAGCAGAGATAAGCAATTTGATGAAACTTTGTGTATAGTTTCATTACATTAGTACCTTGACCATATTACCTTGACCAAGTTCGACAATGAGCATTCTCTTAGTCAGGATAAGCAAAGCAACTTGATTGGCCGGGACTTTGAATTGGTTGATGCTTTGGGGTATGATAAGTTTGGTTATAATGAAGTACTGGAACATAACAACCCAGCTTTTAATTGAGCTAGAATATTTAAACTTGGTGTAGATGTTCATCAGGTCTTGACTGAACATTTTGAGCTACAGCTTGGCAATTTCATTGGTCGATGCTTTGGGACAAGATAACCTTGATTTCTATCTGACAGAGAGTGATGAAATTTACAGTATAGTTTGATTGCTCGATACTTTTGAAAAAAATATGAAAGTGCGATTAATTAATGTGTCATCTTTTACTTTGGGGTTTTGGCGGGAGACATCAGCCATACTGTTTGCTTGTTTAATATCCCCTATACAATATACGCTCGACCTCATTACCCGAACTGGGGTAGAAAAGTGGGATCTTTGACAATGAGGCAATGAACTTGTACATTCTTTTGCAGCTGCACAAGAGGGAACATCAACGCCGGATTAACCATGGTGGTGGGGAGGGGGGCTGATACCGACCGTGAAGCCCCGGAAGGGGTCGGGTCAGGGGGTTCTCCCGCTAAGAAATTTTAATTGGAGGCCGAAAACGTGATTTCATGGCATTTCAGGCACTTGTGTCGGAGCCATTTAGAAATACCTCCCCCAGAAAAATAAAATTCTGCCACAAAATTAGCCACAATCCATGCGGGTGCTGTGAAATTTCTAGAGGAGGGAGCTGGAACCCATGAGCCCGTTAAATTCGCCACTGTAAATGAGCAGAGCTACATCAAACCTAATTTTGAGTCCCTCAGTGATAAATAACTTGATTCAAAATCGTATTATAGCCCCAACGACGATTTGATGAATGGAGACCGTAACGTTACGACAAAGTCTAACACTGTAAGTACCAAATAGTCATACGAGATATGTGCATCTCATCAAATTCAGCTTATACCATACCCACAATAATGTTACGGAGTCAGTGAGTTCAAGTTAGACAATACGCTGACCTTCCACTGACCATGCTTATAATATAAAATCTGTCAATGACAGCTGATTCATTGTTTAGTTTTTTATATGATATATTTAATATCAATAATATATGTATATGCATGCTTTATTTTACTTTACACGACCTCTAAAAATGCCCCAAATCGTAAAAATACGACTTTTTGGATTTCGATCTCCTTTTTTCGGCTACCCCGGACATTTTCAAAAAATGATACAATGATTTCACACAACAGGCCAGCTATTAGCCTCTCGATTGACAAGAGTTTCATCGCCCTCCATTCATTATAACCAATGTCATCGTGCCCTAAAGAATCAACAAATCAGCTTGCTTATCTCTGCTTACCCTAGGCAAAAAATGCTCATCTTTGAACTCAATCATGACATTGACCTAGTGAACGCCTACACCAAGTTTGAACATTCTAGCTTAATTAGAAGGAGAGTTCTTGTGTTCCAAAGTCCCGGCCCTTCAAATTGCTTCTATTTTTCATTTTCAATTCAAAATGGTGACCATCACGTGACCGAAATCAAAATTCTGATCCGATAGATTTTTAGGCATTCCTTCCAGGATTCCGAAAATATGACGCCCGAGTCTGTAAGTAAAATAGCAAAAAAGCCTTTTTGATTTTTCACGTTTAAAGATGGTGGCACTTCCGGTTCGATCGACAAACTCCATATTTTGTGTACGAATCAGTAATTACTTGTCTAGTATCGAATTTTTTTTTTAGGTCATTCTGACCTATATTTCGACGATTTTTTTGAAAACTATGATCCTTAATTTCACCAAGGGGAGATAATTTAGAAAATTTCCAAGGACATCATTGAAGTCGCATTGGCAAGATCTACTAACATTCTAAATTTCACGAAAATCGCACAACTATTAAAGAAGTTGTCAAATTGGTAATAACTTCCGGTTCGAAATGACAGCGACGAATTTTCGAAATGTCAAAATCCGAAATTGCAGATTTGAAGTAAATGTTTCAAGATACTCAAAGAAAAAAGAATTAGTAAAATAGGTCAAATAGTCACAAAGTTACAGCATTGTAGGTCAAATGCATTCCTTCGTAATATTCGGTGATTTCGGATTCGTAAAACGTTTTGAAAATATATTTAATCAACAGCCACCACCCATTTTTGGGGGGATAGGTAAAAGTTTCAGAACGATCCTATGGTTAGATTCTGAGAAATCCGATTTGTGGACAAAACACAAAAAAAAATAACAACTAGATCTGCTAAGCAGATATTAAAGCTTTCGTATTCACAGTCACTTGAACAATTGACTATTCATGAAAGATACTAAAGAGAACTTTATTAATTTATACATACTTTTGCTAATTTTATTGTTATATCTTGGTAGTAACATACCAATATAAATAGTAATATTGTTTCTAGATGAAGACTATTATAATTGAAATGAAATGGGATTTCACATCATAATGCTATGCACGGACTGGGCTAATAATGACAAAAAACTACAATGAATACAATAGTATAAAATGTTGCTATGAAATTAAATAAATGTTGTATACAATAATTAACCGGTTTAATACTATATTATACATAAAAGTGAATGAAATTCAATGTTTACTATTTTGCTTTATACATGAATATCACAGGTCAAATTATTGAAATAAATAATGCAAATAGATTATGATTTGAAACATCTTGTATGTCATTGTTCTATTTGTTATATAAGACTACATGATATAAACTTTTTGATAAGCCTCTTTTATCATATTTTGAACCAATGGAATAAAGAGCAAAGACCTAGAATATATTGTAAATATAATCAGGTTTTTGATCAACTGATCAAAGGAAAATATTGCGAATAAATTTGTTGTACTGCTATTGTAAAGAAATCATCATTGTTTTATTTGATATTTAGAATACACATAATCGTGTATATATTTGAAGTTAAGAGCAATTATGATTAGTGATACCTGTATGACCAACTCTCAAAAGATAATCTCATTAAACCAAGTACTTTTTTTCATTTGTATTAGTTGATTTATACTGAATAAAGATAACACAAACAAACAAAAATGAGTTGGCTGTGTGAACACCTCAATGACAAGTGGTATCAGATGCCTCAGAGAGAATATTCAAATGCTCCTTGTGATACGTTTGTAACACACAATTATAACCTAATGTATTACACGGGAGTGGAGTGGGTGGGTCGGGGGCCTTTTCGATTGGCAGGGGACTATTAAAATGGGTAAGCAGAGATAAGCAATTTGATGAAACTTTGTGTATAGTTTCATTACATTAGTACCTTGACCATATTACCTTGACCAAGTTCGACAATGAGCATTCTCTTAGTCAGGATAAGCAAAGCAACTTGATTGGCCGGGACTTTGAATTGGTTGATGCTTTGGGGTATGATAACTTTGGTTATAATGAAGTACTGGAACATAACAACCCAGCTTTTAATTGAGCTAGAATGTTTAAACTTGGTGTAGATGTTCATCAGGTCTTGACTGAACATTTTGAGCTACAGCTTGGCAATTTCATTGGTCGATGCTTTGGGACAAGATAACCTTGATTTCTATCTGACAGAGAGTGATGAAATTTACAGTATAGTTTGATTGCTCGATACTTTTGAAAAAAATATGAAAGTGCGATTAATTAATGTGTCATCTTTTACTTTGGGGTTTTGGCGGGAGACATCAGCCATACTGTTTGCTTGTTTAATATCCCCTATACAATATACGCTCGACCTCATTACCCGAACTGGGGTAGAAAAGTGGGATCTTTGACAATGAGGCAATGAACTTGTACATTCTTTTGCAGCTGCACAAGAGGGAACATCAACGCCGGATTAACCATGGTGGTGGGGAGGGGGGCTGATACCGACCGTGAAGCCCCGCAAGGGGGTCGGGTCAGGGGGTTCTCCCGCTAAGAAATTTTAATTGGAGGCCGAAAACGTGATTTCATGGCATTTCAGGCACTTGTGTCGGAGCCATTTAGAAATACCTCCCCCAGAAAAATAAAATTCTGCCACAAAATTAGCCACAATCCATGCGGGTGCTGTGAAATTTCTAGAGGAGGGAGCTGGAACCCATGAGCCCGTTAAATTCGCCACTGTAAATGAGCAGAGCTACATCAAACCTAATTTTGAGTCCCTCAGTGATAAATAACTTGATTCAAAATCGTATTATAGCCCCAACGACGATTTGATGAATGGAGACCGTAACGTTACGACAAAGTCTAACACTGTAAGTACCAAATAGTCATACGAGATATGTGCATCTCATCAAATTCAGCTTATACCATACCCACAATAATGTTACGGAGTCAGTGAGTTCAAGTTAGACAATACGCTGACCTTCCACTGACCATGCTTATAATATAAAATCTGTCAATGACAGCTGATTCATTGTTTAGTTTTTTATATGATATATTTAATATCAATAATATATGTATATGCATGCTTTATTTTACTTTACACGACCTCTAAAAATGCCCCAAATCGTAAAAATACGACTTTTTGGATTTCGATCTCCTTTTTTCGGCTACGCCGGACATTTTCAAAAAATGATACAATGATTTCACACAACAGGCCAGCTATTAGCCTCTCGATTGACAAGAGTTTCATCGCCCTCCATTCATTATAACCAATGTCATCGTGCCCTAAAGAATCAACAAATCAGCTTGCTTATCTCTGCTTACCCTAGGCAAAAAATGCTCATCTTTGAACTCAATCATGACATTGACCTAGTGAACGCCTACACCAAGTTTGAACATTCTAGCTTAATTAGAAGGAGAGTTCTTGTGTTCCAAAGTCCCGGCCCTTCAAATTGCTTCTATTTTTCATTTTCAATTCAAAATGGTGACCATCACGTGACCGAAATCAAAATTCTGATCCGATAGATTTTTAGGCATTCCTTCCAGGATTCCGAAAATATGACGCCCCAGTCTGTAAGTAAAATAGCAAAAAAGCCTTTTTGATTTTTCACGTTTAAAGATGGTGGCACTTCCGGTTCGATCGACAAACTCCATATTTTGTGTACGAATCAGTAATTACTTGTCTAGTATCGAATTTTTTTTTTCAGGTCATTCTGACCTATATTTCGACGATTTTTTTGAAAAATTTGATCCTTAATTTCACCAAGGGGAGATAATTTAGAAAATTTCCAAGGACATCATTGAAGTCGCATTGGCAAGATCTACTAACATTCTAAATTTCACGAAAATCGCACAACTATTAAAGAAGTTGTCAAATTGGTAATAACTTCCGGTTCGAAATGACAGCGACGAATTTTCGAAATGCCAAAATCCGAAATGGCAGATTTGAAGTAAATGTTTCAAGATACTCAAAGAAAAAAGAATTAGTAAAATAGGTCAAATAGTCACAAAGTTACAGCATTGTAGGTCAAATGCATTCCTTCGTAAAATTCGGTGATTTCGGATTCGTAAAACGTTTTGAAAATATATTTAATCAACAGCCACCACCCATTTTTGGGGGGATAGGTAAAAGTTTCAGAACGATCCTATGGTTAGATTCTGAGAAATCCGATTTGTGGACAAAACACACAAAAAAAATAACAATAACTAGATCTGCTAAGCAGATATTAAAGCTTTCATATTCACAGTCACTGTCACATGTCATAGAAATAATATGAACAGAAAAAAAAAAATCATTATAATGAGTAAAAATTTGGTGAAGTTAATTCGATTTTTCACTGGTAAAAAATTAAATAGACAAGTGGCATAACTTGACCCGCATCCCATCAGCTATCCTGAAAAATGCTGGAAAAATTAAACAAGTAAATTGTGTTTAGTACTGGGTTAATTAAGACAGGCATATGCCTTTGCTATACAGGATGACATGAGGGAAATTTAGCTTGGGAGGTGTAGGCCTGCAGCCAAAATTTCTAGCTAGCTTAGAAACACAACTCCACTACACGGTCTTCCATAAAAGAAAAACTATACATTTTTGGAAAGCTTATGATGCCAGGAAGACAAAATCTGGGAGTTCCAAGCAAAATGTTTGCAATTTATTGATTTAGGGCCAGATGAAATTCGTCAAAATTGTCAAATAAATGCTATTTGTGTACTAACAATTCTGAAGTTGACATAAAATTAAATAGTTGGTAAAACACCCCATGCCTTCATCCTTGGCAATGAACAGTTTATTGGACAGATTTTGATGTAAATAAAAATGCTCAAAACACAAATGTCATGGGTGAATAAAGAATTGTGGAAATCCATTAACGGTAAAAAAGAATTATCTCCCTTTCTGTCAAATGCCTGTAATTGATAGACTATCAGGTCTTGTATGAATCATAAGACCAGGTGTGGGCAAACAAGCCCAATAATTATTTTGTTTGTTGGATCTCAAGGGCCTGTTAGGGTTGGTTGTTGGATGTTTGCTCAGAAATTATCGCTTGTATGGAACATGCTAGAGTCGATTTGTAGCATATTCTAGCCAGGGGATATGTTTGACAGTAGTTGAGTGATATGCTTTTGAAATAATGGAGATCAGTAGCACTTTATAAGCATTGAACCACATGATTTTTTTCCACTAAGATAAACATTCTAAACCCACATACATGTTCCCTTTCATTTAGCCACTACAGTATTTTTACAACTGTACATGTAGCTGTGAACTACTATTTCGGATATGATTAATGGTCAAATTACAAACATACATGTAGATATAAGTTAAAAAAAATAATTGTGTATCTGGGCTGGAATGAAGGGAAAGGTTAGAAAACAGGATGAACAGTTGTGAAAGTATTTATTAAAGTGAAACAATCATTGAAAATCAAAATTAAACAGTTACTCTGCACATCAAATGTCATCAAAGTTAATCTTCATTATCATCATCACTGTCACTAAATGTATTAACATCAAATTCGGTCTCTTTAACAGTTTTTTTTTTCATTTTCACATTGACTACACATGCACAGGTCTGAACAAGAAAGGGGGGTTGGGATGGCCTAGAGTGCCGCGCTTCGACCTCTAGCTGGTCGGGCACCTCTGGCTTGTGGCTGTGGCTTTGATCCCAGGTGTGAGCGTATGTGGCATGGAGATAGAGGCGTCTTCTCATCCTCGTGGGTTTCCTCCGGGCACTCCGGGTTCCTCTCACTGCTAAAGACCCATACGCGCAAGCGAATTATTGAAATAAAATTGAAACCGTATGTTAGTCCCAAAATGACCTAGTTTGTGTTGAGTGGACGTTAAACCTCATTTCTCTCTCTCTCTCTAGATGAAGACTATTATAATTGAAATGAAATGGGATTTCACATCATAATGCTATGCACGGACTGGGCTAATAATGACAAAAAACTACAATGAATACAATAGTATAAAATGTTGCTATGAAATTAAATAAATGTTGTATACAATAATTAACCGGTTTAATACTATATTATACATAAAAGTGAATGAAATTCAATGTTTACTATTTTGCTTTATACATGAATATCACAGGTCAAATTATTGAAATAAATAATGCAAATAGATTATGATTTGAAACATCTTGTATGTCATTGTTCTATTTGTTATATAAGACTACATGATATAAACTTTTTGATAAGCCTCTTTTATCATATTTTGAACCAATGGAATAAAGAGCAAAGACCTAGAATATATTGTAAATATAATCAGGTTTTTGATCAACTGATCAAAGGAAAATATTGCGAATAAATTTGTTGTACTGCTATTGTAAAGAAATCATCATTGTTTTATTTGATATTTAGAATACACATAATCGTGTATATATTTGAAGTTAAGAGCAATTATGATTAGTGATACCTGTATGACCAACTCTCAAAAGATAATCTCATTAAACCAAGTACTTTTTTTCATTTGTATTAGTTGATTTATACTGAATAAAGATAACACAAACAAACAAAAATGAGTTGGCTGTGTGAACACCTCAATGACAAGTGGTATCAGATGCCTCAGAGAGAATATTCAAATGCTCCTTGTGATACGTTTGTAACACAATTATAACCTAATGTATTACACGGGAGTGGAGTGGGTGGGTCGGGGGGCTTTTCGATTGGCAGGGGACTATTAAAATGGGTAAGCAGAGATAAGCAATTTGATGAAACTTTGTGTATAGTTTCATTACATTAGTACCTTGACCATATTACCTTGACCAAGTTCGACAATGAGCATTCTCTTAGTCAGGATAAGCAAAGCAACTTGATTGGCCGGGACTTTGAATTGGTTGATGCTTTGGGGTATGATAACTTTGGTTATAATGAAGTACTGGAACATAACAACCCAGCTTTTAATTGAGCTAGAATGTTTAAACTTGGTGTAGATGTTCATCAGGTCTTGACTGAACATTTTGAGCTACAGCTTGGCAATTTCATTGGTCGATGCTTTGGGACAAGATAACCTTGATTTCTATCTGACAGAGAGTGATGAAATTTACAGTATAGTTTGATTGCTCGATACTTTTGAAAAAAATATGAAAGTGCGATTAATTAATGTGTCATCTTTTACTTTGGGGTTTTGGCGGGAGACATCAGCCATACTGTTTGCTTGTTTAATATCCCCTATACAATATACGCTCGACCTCATTACCCGAACTGGGGTAGAAAAGTGGGATCTTTGACATTGAGGCAATGAACTTGTACATTCTTTTGCAGCTGCACAAGAGGGAACATCAACGCCGGATTAACCATGGTGGTGGGGAGGGGGGCTGATACCGACCGTGATTTCATGGCATTTCAGGCACTTGTGTCGGAGCCATTTAGAAGTACCTCCCCCAGAAAAATAAAATTCTGCCACAAAATTAGCCACAATCCATGCGGGTGCTGTGAAATTTCTAGAGGAGGCAATGAACTTGTACATTCTTTTGCAGCTGCACAAGAGGGAACATCAACGCCGGATTAACCATGGTGGTGGGGAGGGGGGCTGATACCGACCGTGAAGCCCCGGAAGGGGTCGGGTCAGGGGGTTCTCCCGCTAAGAAATTTTAATTGGAGGCCGAAAACGTGATTTCATGGCATTTCAGGCACTTGTGTCGGAGCCATTTAGAAATACCTCCCCCAGAAAAATAAAATTCTGCCACAAAATTAGCCACAATCCATGCGGGTGCTGTGAAATTTCTAGAGGAGGGAGCTGGAACCCATGAGCCCGTTAAATTCGCCACTGTAAATGAGCAGAGCTACATCAAACCTAATTTTGAGTCCCTCAGTGATAAATAACTTGATTCAAAATCGTATTATAGCCCCAACGACGATTTGATGAATGGAGACCGTAACGTTACGACAAAGTCTAACACTGTAAGTACCAAATAGTCATACGAGATATGTGCATCTCATCAAATTCAGCTTATACCATACCCACAATAATGTTACGGAGTCAGTGAGTTCAAGTTAGACAATACGCTGACCTTCCACTGACCATGCTTATAATATAAAATCTGTCAATGACAGCTGATTCATTGTTTAGTTTTTTATATGATATATTTAATATCAATAATATATGTATATGCATGCTTTATTTTACTTTACACGACCTCTAAAAATGCCCCAAATCGTAAAAATACGACTTTTTGGATTTCGATCTCCTTTTTTCGGCTACCCCGGACATTTTCAAAAAATGATACAATGATTTCACACAACAGGCCAGCTATTAGCCTCTCGATTGACAAGAGTTTCATCGCCCTCCATTCATTATAACCAATGTCATCGTGCCCTAAAGAATCAACAAATCAGCTTGCTTATCTCTGCTTACCCTAGGCAAAAAATGCTCATCTTTGAACTCAATCATGACATTGACCTAGTGAACGCCTACACTAAGTTTGAACATTCTAGCTTAATTAGAAGGAGAGTTCTTGTGTTCCAAAGTCCCGGCCCTTCGAATTGCTTCTATTTTTCATTTTCAATTCAAAATGGTGACCATCACGTGACCGAAATCAAAATTCTGATCCGATAGATTTTTAGGCATTCCTTCCAGGATTCCGAAAATATGACGCCCGAGTCTGTAAGTAAAATAGCAAAAAAGCCTTTTTGATTTTTCACGTTTAAAGATGGTGGCACTTCCGGTTCGATCGACAAACTCCATATTTTGTGTACGAATCAGTAATTACTTGTCTAGTATCGAATTTTTTTTTTAGGTCATTCTGACCTATATTTCGACGATTTTTTTGAAAACTTTGATCCTTAATTTCACCAAGGGGAGATAATTTAGAAAATTTCCAAGGACATCATTGAAGTCGCATTGGCAAGATCTACTAACATTCTAAATTTCACGAAAATCGCACAACTATTAAAGAAGTTGTCAAATTGGTAATAACTTCCGGTTCGAAATGACAGCGACGAATTTTCGAAATGCCAAAATCCGAAATTGCAGATTTGAAGTAAATGTTTCAAGATACTCAAAGAAAAAAGAATTAGTAAAATAGGTCAAATAGTCACAAAGTTACAGCATTGTAGGTCAAATGCATTCCTTCGTAAAATTCGGTGATTTCGGATTCGTAAAACGTTTTGAAAATATATTTAATCAACAGCCACCACCCATTTTTGGGGGTATAGGTAAAAGTTTCAGAACGATCCTATGGTTAGATTCTGAGAAATCCGATTTGTGGACAAAACACAAAAAAAAAATAACAATAACTAGATCTGCATAGCAGATATCAAAGCTTTCATATAAACTTCAAACGGGGTTATTAGAATCTATGAATCATCAACCACTCTGACGGATGTAGAAAGGAATATATTGTTACTAAATCTGTTGTACTGTTTCTTGTTATGGTAAAGAAAACATGAATACAACTATGAGATTTGTATAGAATTGGCATTAATCAATATATTTATTGTTTAATACTACATGTATATTATAGATACAAAGTGAATTAAATGAACCCAATTACATGTACTTTATATAAGCAATGTTTTTTTATTCATCGTTACTTTGAAATCACATTATTTTCATTGATGATAAAAAGGTTGTATTTGTACCGAATCCAAAAAGTATGTTGTATGACATTGCATTATCTGTACCAATTATTTATTTGCAAACCAATATACAATGTTTATTTCTACTCCAATATATTTGTTTCAACCCATGATAGTTTATTCACTCTTCTCACTTAAATACAAGAATAACACACGATTAAATTACTGAAACAAGTAATGCTGGTAGATTATAATTTGATATTGTATACCATTTACTCTCTGTTAGATAAGGCGACGTGGTAATCTGTTAGATAAACATACATGGAAGTATATGTTAGATAACTACAATTTATGATATATTTTAAACCAAGGAAGTGGCCTTTCTAAAAATAAAAAAAAATAAAGGAAAATATATTTCATACAGTTGTTATACTTTTACTGTTATCGTGAAGAAACATGATTGTTTATTTAATGTTGTTTATGACAAACATGTAATCATGTACATTTTTTAAATAAGAACAATTATGCTACATGTATGAATAACTCTCAAAAATTATGTTTTCATCAATCCAAGTATTTTTTTATTTGTATTACTTGATTTATACTGAATAAAGATTACACAAACATACAAAATGGTGTTGGCTGTGTGACGGAATTCCTCGTTGAGAAGTGGTATCGGGTGTCCCATAGAGAAGAAGCAAACCCTCCTTGTGATACACTTGTGAACATTTTAAAAGACCCATTTCGCTGTGTTCCAGAAAAATCCCCATTATAGCTAGTGCATTACATGGTTGTTGTTGGGGGAAAGGTGGGTCTTTTCTATTGGCAATGATTTACTTTTTATAGGCCCACATTGAAATGTGGTCGTATATTGTCGTCGCCCCCCTTTTACTGTTAATATCCGATTGACTTTAAATTTATACGCAGTGTTTAAGGTCATAAGACGAAGAAGCCTTTGATTTGCTCTGCCCAGGCAACGTTCCTGTGCTCCGATTGCCTTCAAATATGCACAGAATGTACCTTGGGATTCTAGCTATCACATATTAAAAATAGAAGAGTGTTGGATTCCGAGAACGTTCAAAATAAATTCAAAACCCGCCCCCAACAATCAAAGGTTTTTTGCTTAAAAAATTGCCGTATTTTATCGAATTTTTATTGTTCTTGATATCTGAGGATTTTTCTCAATTTAGTATGTGTTAAATATCATCGCGGCGCAGCCAACCGCTAGAAATTCCAAAGATTTGGACCACCGGAATGATGCCTCAGCAGTCAAAAAAGGTCAAAATAGGCGATTTCGGTTTCTAGTGTCGATACATCGTTACGGTCATTTTAAAAAATTGTCTTTTAAGGATAATGTGTATAGTACCAGTACCTATCACATACGGAAGAGGCGATAAAATCTCTTTGCATTTGCAATTTCAAAATTAATTAAAACCAATATTAAATTCCGAAAATCGTTTTTTTGCTAAAACTTTTTTTTTTTTAATCGGATCAAAATGGGAGTAAGGCACAGAGTCCGGGGTGGTAATGGGCGTATTGTGTCCAAATTTCATGGTTTTCGGACAATCGGTGCCGGTGTCACGGCGAAATTCCACTTTTTTCCCCTCATGGAAGCCGTAAATTGACTTGAAGCCAGGGTCCTTGAAGTTGTACAGCTGCACCCGGTGACCGATATTTATTTAACGGGGAATAAGTGATAATTCATATTATAGCAGTAAATAATTAAAATATTTCATAGGGATTATAATAATATCTATATCTTGTCTGGGTACAGGGTTAAAACCAATATTAAATTCCGAAAATCGTTTTTTTGCTAACAACTCTTTTTTTTTAATGGGATCAAAATGGGGGTACGGCACAGAGTCCGGGGTGGTAATGGACGTATTGTGTCCAAATTTCATGGTTTTCGGACAATCGGTGCCGGTGTCACGGCGAAGTCAAATCCAGCTAAACTCGAAAACAACCTTCTCGGCACGGAAAACATCAAAGGAGAAATTCGAATAAAAAATGATACAATGATTTCACACAACAGGCCAGCTATTAGCCGCTCGATTGACAAGAGTTTCATCGCCCTCCATTCATTATAACCAATGTCATCGTGCCCTAAAGAATCAACAAATCAGCTTGCTTATCTCTGCTTACCCTAGGCAAAAAATGCTCATCTTTGAACTCAATCATGACATTGACCTAGTGAACGCCTACACCAAGTTTGAACATTCTAGCTTAATTAGAAGAAGAGTTCTTGTGTTCCAAAGTCCCGGCCCTTCAAATTGCTTCTATTTTTCATTTTCAATTCAAAATGGTGACCATCACGTGACCGAAATCAAAATTCTGATCCGATAGATTTTTAGGTATTCCTTCCAGGATTCCGAAAATATGACGCCCGAGTCTGTAAGTAAAATAGCAAAAAAGCCTTTTTGATTTTTCACGTTTAAAGATGGTGGCACTTCCGGTTCGATCGACAAACTCCATATTTTGTGTACGAATCAGTAATTACTTGTCTAATATCGAATTTTTTTTTTAGGTCATTCTGACCTATATTTCGACGATTTTTTTGAAAACTTTGATCCTTAATTTCACCAAGGGGAGATAATTTAGAAAATTTCCAAGGACATCATTGAAGTCGCATTGGCAAGATCTACTAACATTCTAAATTTCACGAAAATCGCACAACTATTAAAGAAGTTGTCAAATTGGTAATAACTTCCGGTTCGAAATGACAGCGACGAATTTTCGAAATGAAAAAATCCGAAATTGCAGATTTGAAGTAAATGTTTCAAGATACTCAAAGAAAAAAGAATTAGTAAAATAGGTCAAATAGTCACAGAGTTACAGCATTGTAGGTCAAATGCATTCCTTCGTAAAATTCGGTGATTTCGGATTCGTAAAACGTTTTGAAAATATATTTAATCAACAGCCACCACCAATTTTTGGGGGGATAGGTAAAAGTTTCAGAACGATCCTATGGTTAGATTCTGAGAAATCCGATTTGTGGACAAAACACAAAAAAAAAATAACAATAATAATCTTAACAGAAACAATAAGCTTTCATATGTAATATGAAAGCTTAATAATCTTAACAGAAACAATAAGCTTTCATATGTAATATGAAAGCTTAATAATCTTAACAGAAACAATAAGCTTTCATATGTAATATGAAAGCTTAATAATAATCTTAACAGAAACAATAAGCTTTCATATGTAATATGAAAGCTTAATAATTTTAGTAATAACAATAGATCTGCATAGCAGATATGAAAGCTTTCATATTAACTGCAAAGGGGTTAATTAGAATCTATTGAAACAATAAGTATAAATGTCATCAGGTATCTGAAAAATTACATTTACCTTATGAACAAAATGGGAAAAATACAAAACAAAAATTGTCGACTTGTGGCTACCATCCATGGCATATTTAGAAAACCGTATATTATATACAGAGTACGCAGGACAGGAATTAGTTGTGCTTCAATGTAAACCGGCCCGTTTCTTGCCTTTAGTTTTGGAGTTAGGTGTGATTTTCAAAGGATTCAATCGGAAATCGCTGAAAATCAATTGGCTTCTTCATCTCATGACCTTAAACACTGTATAAATTTAAAGTCAATCGGATATTGAATTTAGCCTGTAGAGCGTCCACAAGATTTTTTAAAGTGATCAAGGGCAATAACTCTGACAGTAATTATCGGAAATGGCAGTAAATATCAGATATCGCTGAAAATCAATACTGTAGACATCTTCGTGTCATGACCTTAAACACTGCGCATAAATTTAAAGTCAATCGGATATTAACTTTGGCCTCTAGATTTTGAAGTGATCAGGGGCCACAACTCTGGCAGTAAATATCAGATATCGCTGAAAATCAATCGCCTACTTCGACTCATGACCTTAACCACTGTGTATAAATTTAAAGTCAATCCGACATTAACTTTGGCCTCTAGAGCATCCAAAAGATTTTTTTTAAGTGATGAAGGGCCATAACTCTGACAGTAATTATCGCAAATCGCTGAAAATCAATTGGCTTCTTCATCTCATGACCTTAAACACTGTGTATAAATTTAAAGTCAATCGGATATTGAATTTAGCCTCTACAACGTGCACAAGATTTTTTGAAGTGGTCAAGGACCATAATTCTGACAGTAATTATCGGAAATCGCTGAAAATCAATAGGCTTCTTCGTCTCATGACCTTAA
Source organism: Patella vulgata (assembly GCF_932274485.2). Classification (NCBI taxonomy): domain Eukaryota; kingdom Metazoa; phylum Mollusca; class Gastropoda; family Patellidae; genus Patella; species Patella vulgata. Next base: position 35,884,612 of record NC_065882.2, read on the forward strand.
ACACTGTGTATAAATTTAAAGTAATCGGATATTAACTTCAGCCGTCCGGACGGCCGGATTTCAATGTGGGCGTAAAAAAATTAACCGATGGCATATAATATTTAATGTATGATAAAGTCAAAATAGTCGATTTCGGTTTTTGGTGTTGCGTTCATTTTAAAAAAATGTCTTTTACGGATAATGTGTATAGTACTAATAGTAATCACATACGGAGGAGGCGATAAGATCCCTTTGCATTTGGAATTTCAAAATTAATTAAAACCAAATTTAAATTCCGAAAATCGGTTGTTTATTTTTTCCTGAAACTCCTTTTGTTAATCTGATCAAAATGGGAGTAAGTCACAGGGTGGTAATGGGCGTATTGTGTCCAAATTTCATAGTTTTGGGACAATCGGTGCCGGTGTCGTGGCGAAATTCCACTATTTTCGCCCTTACAGAAGCCGTAAATGGCGGAAAAAAACGAACGGCAGGAACCGTGTCAAGAACAAACGACCTGAACGAATGCAGGTATCGCCTTGAAGTTTTCAGTGCACGTAGGTACCAACGTGAAAAGTTCCTCGCCGGAATTTAGTAGTCAACGTACCTTTGGTTCCAGCGTGGCGCATGGGCGAAGTAAAAAGAAATTACGGTCGATTTTGGGATTTTGGGTATATTTCGGAGTGGTTTGGTAGATGACGGTGGATCAGGCGATCATAAAACAATATGATAATCACTTTGTAGAATGAGCAAATTTTCGCGACCGGGTTGAATTGCTCTGCCCAGGCAACGTTCCTGTGCTCTGATTGCCTTCAAATTTGCACAGAATGTACCTTGGGATTCTAGCTATCACATATTAAAAATAGAAGAGTGTTGGATTCCGAGAACGTTCAAAATAAATTCAAAACCCATCCCCACCGATCAAAATATATTTTTGCTTAAAAAATTGCCGTATTTTATCGAATTTTTATTGTTCTTGATATCTGAGCATTTTCTCCTTTTAATATGTGATAAATATCATCGCGGCGCAGCCAACCGCTAGAAATTCCAGAGATTTGGACCACCGGAAGGATGCCTCAGCAGTCAAAAAAGGTCAAAATAGACGATTTCGGTTTCTAGTGTCGATACATCGTTGCGGTCATTTTAAAAAATTGTCTTTTAAGGATAATGTGTAAAGTACTAATACCTATCACATACGGGAGAGGCGATAAAATCTCTTTGCATTTGCAATTTAAAAATTAATTAAAACCAATATTAAATTCCGAAAATCGTTTTTTGCTAAAACTCTTTTTTTTTAATGGGATCAAAATGGGAGTAAAGCATAGAATCCGGGGTGGTAATGGGCGTATTGTGTCCAAATTTCATGGATTTCGGACAATCGGTGCCGGTGTCACGGCGAAATTCCACTTTTTTCCCCTCATGGAAGCCGTAAATTGACTTGAGGCCAGTGTCCTTGAAGTTGTACAGCTGCACCCGTTGACCGATATTTATTTAACGGGGAATAAGTGATAATTCATATTATAGCAGTAAATAATTAAAATATTTCATAGGGATTATAATAAGATGTATATCGTTACAGGGTTAAAACCAATATTAAATTCCGAAAATCGTTTTTTTGCTAAAAATCGTTTTTTTTTAATGGGATCAAAATGGGAGTAAAGCACAGAGTCCGGGGTGGTAATGGGCGTATTGTGTCCAAATTTCATGGATTTCGGACAATCGGTGCCGGCGTCAAGGCGAAATTCCTCTTTTTTCCCCTCATGGAAGCCGTAAATTGACTTGAGGCCAGAGTCCTTGAAGTTGTACAGCTGCACCCGGTGACCGATATTTATTTAACGGGGAATAAATGATAATTTATATTATAGCAGTAAATAATTGAAATATTTCATAGGGATTATAATAATATGCATATCATGTCTTGGTATTACAGGGTTAAAACCAATATTAAATTCCGAAAATCGTTTTTTTGCTAAAACTCTTTTTTTCAATGGGATCCAAATGGGGTTAAAGCACAGTGTCCGGGGTGGTAATGGGCGTATTGTGTCCAAATTTCATGGTTTTCGGACAATCGGTGCCGGTGTCACGGCGAAATTCCACTTTTTTCCCCTCATGGAAGCCGTAAATTGACGAAAGGCAGGTGACCAGAACAAACGACTTGAACGAATGCAGGTATCACCTTGAAATTTTCAGGGTACCTAGGTACCAACGTGAAAAGTTGCTCGCATGGTACCGTTGGTTCTAGCGTAGCGCATGCGCGAAATCAAAACCAGCTAAACTTGAAAACAACCTTGTCGGCACGGAAAACATCAAAGGAGAAATTCGAATTTTTGAAATATTAAAATACCAAACATTCGACCATGATCCAGGCTATCCTGAAATGTAATAATTTCGGTAATAGGAGACACATTCTCTAAGTCACGACCTATTGTGTATGTTTTCAAGCCCATTAATGTGAATTTTTCACTATTTTTCATTTTCAATTCAAAATGGCGTCCATCAGTTGACCTAAATCAAAATTCTACTGCCTACATTTTATGGGCTTTCCTTCAAGGATTTGGAAAATATAATCCCCATGTCTGTAAGTAAAATATCAAAAAAGCCTTAGCGATATTTCACATTTCAAGATGTGGCACTTCCGGTTTGGGCTACAAACTCCATTTTTTGTGTACGAATCAGAAGTGTCGTATCTAGTAAAGAAATACAATTTCAAGGCAATCGGACCTATATTTCGTCGATTTTTTTTAAAAACTTTGATCCTTAATTTCATCAAGGGGAGATAATACAGAAAATTTCTAATGACATTTATCAAGTTGTATCGGTAAGATCTACTTATATACTGAATTTCATGAAAATCGTGCAACTATTAAAGAAGTTGTCAAGTCGATTTTAACTTCCGGTTCGAAGTCACAGCGACGAATTTTTGAAATTCGAAAATCCGAAATAGCAGATTTGAAGTAAATGATTCAATGTACTCGAGGAATTTTTTTTTTAGTAAAATAGGTCAAAAAGTCACAAAGTTACAGCAATGTAGGTCAAATGCATTCGTTCGTAAAATTCGGTGATTTCGGATGTGTAAAACGTTTTGAAAACATACCTATTCCAAAGCCACCACCCATTCTTGGGGGGGGGGGGGTAGGTCAAAGTTTCAGAAAGATCCCACGGTTAGATTCTGAGTTATAAGATTTGCAGGAAAAACACCAAAAAAAAATAATAATAATAACTAGATCTGCTAAGCAGATATTAAAGCTTTCATATTCACAGTCACTGTCACATGTCATAGAAATAATATGAACAGAAAAAAAAAATCATTATAATGAGTAAAAATTTGGTGAAGTTAATTCGATTTTTCACTGGTAAATAATTAAATAGACAAGTGGCATAACTTGACCCGCATCCCATCAGCTATCCTGAAAAATGCTGGAAAAATTAAACAAGTAAATTGTGTTTAGTACTGGGTTAATTAAGACAGGCATATGCCTTTGCTATACAGGATGACATGAGGGAAATTTAGCTTGGGAGGTGTAGGCCTGCAGCCAAAATTTCTAGCTAGCTTAGAAACACAACTCCGCTACACGGTCTTCCATATAAGAAAAACTATACATTTTTGGAAAGCTTATGATGCCAGGAAGACAAAATCTGGGAGTTACAAGCAAAATGTTTGCAATTTATTGATTTAGGGCCAGATGAAATTCGTCAAAATTGTCAAATAAATGCTATTTGTGTACTAACAATTCTGAAGTTGACATAAAATTAAATAGTTGGTAAAACACCTCATGCCTTCATCCTTGGCAATGAACAGTTTATTGGACAGATTTTGATGTAAATAAAAATGCTCAAAACACAAATGTCATGGGTGAATAAAGAATTGTGGAAATCCATTAACGGTAAAAAAGAATTATCTCCCTTTCTGTCAAATGCCTGTAATTGATAGACTATCAGGTCTTGTATGAATCATAAGACCAGGTGTGGGCAAACAAGCCCAATAATTATTTTGTTTGTTGGATCTCAAGGGCCTGTTAGGGTTGGTTGTTGGATGTTTGCTCAGAAATTATCGCTTGTATGGAACATGCTAGAGTCGATTTGTAGCATATTCTAGCCAGGGGATATGTTTGACAGTAGTTGAGTGATATGCTTTTGAAATAATGGAGATCAGTAGCACTTTATAAGCATTGAACCACATGATTTTTTTCCACTAAGATAAACATTCTAAACCCACATACATGTTCCCTTTCAATTAGCCACTACAGTATTTTTACAACTGTGTATGTAGCTGTGAACTACTATTTCGGATATGATTAATGGTCAAATTACAAACATACATGTAGATATAAGTTAAAAAAAATAATTGTGTATCTGGGCTGGAATGAAGGGAAAGGTTAGAAAACAGGATGAACAGTTGTGAAATTATTTATTAAAGTGAAACAATCATTGAAAATCAAAATTAAACAGTTACTCTGCACATCAAATGTCATCAAATGTAATCTTCATTATCATCATCACTGTCACTAAATGTATTAACATCAAATTCGGTCTCTTTAACAGTTTTTTTTTCATTTTCACATTGACTACACATGCACAGGTCTGTACAAGAAAGGGGGGTTGGGATGGCCTAGAGTGCCGCGCTTCGACCTCTAGCTGGTCGGTCACCTCTGGCTTGTGGCTGTGGCTTTGATCCCAGGTGTGAGCGTATGTGGCATGGAGATAGAGGCGTCTTCTCAACCTCGTGGGTTTCCTCCGGGCACTCCGGTTTCCTCTCACTGCTAAAGACCCATACGCGCAAGCGAATTATTGAAATAAAATTGAAACCGTATGATAGTCCCAAAATGACCTAGTTTGTGTTGAGTGGACGTTAAACCCCATTTCTCTCTCTCTCTCTAGATGAAGACTATTATAATTGAAATGAAATGGGATTTCACATCATAATGCTATGCACGGACTGGGCTAATAATGACAAAAAACTACAATGAATACAATAGTATAAAATGTTGCTATGAAATTAAATAAATGTTGTATACAATAATTAACCGGTTTAATACTATATTATACATAAAAGTGAATGAAATTCAATGTTTACTATTTTGCTTTATACATGAATATCACAGGTCAAATTATTGAAATAAATAATGCAAATAGATTATGATTTGAAACATCTTGTATGTCATTGTTCTATTTGTTATATAAGACTACATGATATAAACTTTTTGATAAGCCTCTTTTATCATATTTTGAACCAATGGAATAAAGAGCAAAGACCTAGAATATATTGTAAAAATAATCAGGTTTTTGATCAACTGATCAAAGGAAAATATTGCGAATAAATTTGTTGTACTCCTATTGTAAAGAAATCATCATTGTTTTATTTGATATTTAGAATACACATAATCGTGTATATATTTGAAGTTAAGAGCAATTATGATTAGTGATACCTGTATGACCAACTCTCAAAAGATAATCTCATTAAACCAAGTACTTTTTTTCATTTGTATTAGTTGATTTATACTGAATAAAGATAACACAAACAAACAAAAATGAGTTGGCTGTGAGAACACCTCAATGACAAGTGGTATCAGATGCCTCAGAGAGAATATTCAAATGCTCCTTGTGATACGTTTGTAACACAATTATAACCTAATGTATTACACGGGAGTGGAGTGGGTGGGTCGGGGGGCTTTTCGATTGGCAGGGGACTATTAAAATGGGTAAGCAGAGATAAGCAATTTGATGAAACTTTGTGTATAGTTTCATTACATTAGTACCTTGACCATATTACCTTGACCAAGTTCGACAATGAGCATTCTCTTAGTCAGGATAAGCAAAGCAACTTGATTGGCCGGGACTTTGAATTGGTTGATGCTTTGGGGTATGATAACTTTGGTTATAATGAAGTACTGGAACATAACAACCCAGCTTTTAATTGAGCTAGAATGTTTAAACTTGGTGTAGATGTTCATCAGGTCTTGACTGAACATTTTGAGCTACAGCTTGGCAATTTCCTTTGGTCGATGCTTTGGGACAAGATAACCTTGATTTCTATCTGACAGAGAGTGATGAAATTTACAGTATAGTTTGATTGCTCGATACTTTTGAAAAAAATATGAAAGTGCGATTAATTAATGTGTCATCTTTTACTTTGGGGTTTTGGCGGGAGACATCAGCCATACTGTTTGCTTGTTTAATATCCCCTATACAATATACGCTCGACCTCATTACCCGAACTGGGGTAGAAAAGTGGGATCTTTGACAATGAGGCAATGAACTTGTACATTCTTTTGCAGCTGCACAAGAGGGAACATCAACGCCGGATTAACCATGGTGGTGGGGAGGGGGGCTGATACCGACCGTGAAGCCCCGCAAGGGGGTCGGGTCAGGGGGTTCTCCCGCTAAGAAATTTTAATTGGAGGCCGAAAACGTGATTTCATGGCATTTCAGGCACTTGTGTCGGAGCCATTTAGAAGTACCTCCCCCAGAAAAATAAAATTCTGCCACAAAATTAGCCACAATCCATGCGGGTGCTGTGAAATTTCTAGAGGAGGGAGTTGGAACCCATGAGCCCGTTAAATTCGCCACTGTAAATGAGCAGAGCTACATCAAACCTAATTTTGAGTCCCTCAGTGATAAATAACTTGATTCAAAATCGTATTATAGCCCCAACGACGATTTGATGAATGGAGACCGTAACGTTACGACAAAGTCTAACACTGTAAGTACCAAATAGTCATACGAGATATGTGCATCTCATCAAATTCAGCTTATACCATACCCACAATAATGTTACGGAGTCAGTGAGTTCAAGTTAGACAATACGCTGACCTTCCACTGACCATGCTTATAATATAAAATCTGTCAATGACAGCTGATTCATTGTTTAGTTTTTTATATGATATATTTAATATCAATAATATATGTATATGCATGTTTTATTTTACTTTACACGACCTCTAAAAATGCCTCAAATCGTAAAAATACGACTTTTTGGATTTCGATCTCCTTTTTTCGGCTACCCCGGACATTTTCAAAAAATGATACAATGATTTCACACAACAGGCCAGCTATTAGCCTCTCGATTGACAAGAGTTTCATCGCCCTCCATTCATTATAACCAATGTCATCGTGCCCTAAAGAATCAACAAATCAGCTTGCTTATCTCTGCTTACCCTAGGCAAAAAATGCTCATCTTTGAACTCAATCATGACATTGACCTAGTGAACGCCTACACCAAGTTTGAACATTCTAGCTTAATTAGAAGGAGAGTTCTTGTGTTCCAAAGTCCCGGCCCTTCAAATTGCTTCTATTTTTCATTTTCAATTCAAAATGGTGACCATCACGTGACCGAAATCAAAATTCTGATCCGATAGATTTTTAGGCATTCCTTCCAGGATTCCGAAAATATGACGCCCGAGTCTGTAAGTAAAATAGCAAAAAAGCCTTTTTGATTTTTCACGTTTAAAGATGGTGGCACTTCCGGTTCGATCGACAAACTCCATATTTTGTGTACGAATCAGTAATTACTTGTCTAGTATCGAATTTTTTTTTTAGGTCATTCTGACCTATATTTCGACGATTTTTTTGAAAACTTTGATCCTTAATTTCACCAAGGGGAGATAATTTAGAAAATTTCCAAGGACATCATTGAAGTCGCATTGGCAAGATCTACTAACATTCTAAATTTCACGAAAATCGCACAACTATTAAAGAAGTTGTCAAATTGGTAATAACTTCCGGTTCGAAATGACAGCGACGAATTTTCGAAATGCCAAAATCCGAAATTGCAGATTTGAAGTAAATGTTTCAAGATACTCAAAGAAAAAAGAATTAGTAAAATAGGTCAAATAGTCACAAAGTTACAGCATTGTAGGTCAAATGCATTCCTTCGTAAAATTCGGTGATTTCGGATTCGTAAAACGTTTTGAAAATATATTTAATCAACAGCCACCACCCATTTTTGGGGGGATAGGTAAAAGTTTCAGAACGATCCTATGGTTAGATTCTGAGAAATCCGATTTGTGGACAAAACACAAAAAAAAAATAACAATAATAATCTTAACAGAAACAATAAGCTTTCATATGTAATATGAAAGCTTAATAACTAGATCTGCATAGCAGATATCAAAGCTTTCATATAAACTGCAAAAGGGATTATTAGAATCTATGAATCAATAACCACTTTGACGGAAGATATTCTCTCGGCTAAAAAATCTTTTTTCTCTCAGCTACGAGAGATACGTAGAATTAAACCGGCCCAGAGCCGACCGTGTTGATAAGAAGCCGCATATTTGACATTGACACATAACTGAAGGTGAATAGGCCTACCCGTCCAGTTAATACAATGGGCAATCTCACATCGGTCCACTAAAGAGAGGCACATACTAGTCGCCTCCTACTTCCCCAAGACATTTAGTCCAAACCTTGACTCTCATACATATAGACCATTTGGTACTACATGTACACGTATTTCGTACTTATATCATATTAAACCCCTCGGCCGCCATGTTGAATCACACAGTATTTGACGTTCTATATCCTAACATCTTTATGAAATCAACGACAAATCTAAACTTGGGCACTACAACCATTTTTATTTTTACATCATTCATAAGTAAATAAGTAATTCTATCACAAATTATAGTGAAGATACCGATCAGTTTTTCTTTGTGTTAATGCGTTCTACATTTTCAAAGCAATGATTCTTATAATGTGCGAGCCGCCATGACACCGGCGGATATTATAACTTCGATAGGCGAGAAACTTCAGATAGCAGTTGGGTTTCATCAAATCATATACTTATGCGGTACGGCTTCACCTTTATTTCAATGGGAATTGGTTTATTATATGTGCAGTGCGGTTTTAGATCAGTTTATGTGTAAATTAAGGGAGCTATACATAGGCCAGTAACCTTTTTGTAGTCATTTGACTACTGAAATCAAACAAATTTTACAATGTAGGTAGTGAAAACAAAATGTTATGTTAAGCGTTGTTCGAGGGTGGGGTGGGTGCATAAAATCCCAAGGGTTATTTTTCGTGCACGCCAATATGCACACAGGATTTCGATTTTTCGTCCTACCCAAAAAACTGCACGCAAAGTCAGTTGTCGGGCCTTCGGTCAAGAACCACGGACAAAGGGAGAGAACGGGGACCTCTGTTTTTCATACCATCCAAGCGACTAGGCACTAAATCCTTGAACCATGGACGAGGGGACGGGCGTTTTTCGTCCCATCGAAACGACTAGACACAGATCCTTGCTAGGCCTTCCATACTTCACCACTGCCAACGGGGAACCACTTTGACCTCGGGTTTTCGTACCATCCGAACGACTAGACACTTATCCTTGCAAGGTCTTCCGTTCTGCACAAATGAGCCACGCTGGCCTCGTTTTGTCGTAACATACAAACGACTAGACAATGTTTCATAATTTAGTCATGTTCGCGTGGGTGGGATGGCAGCAGAATCGATATGTACATGATAGTGACACGAGTGGGGGGGGGAGCGGGGTGTACACAAATCACACAAATCAGAGCTTTGTAATACACGCATATACTTGATATACTAAATGCACAAATGGCTGAATTTCGAGACATTTCTGGCACTCTTTTAACACATAATGAGAACACTGCATTAATTTCTATATATCAATAAAATATGCCTCAGACTCATTGTATCATATATGATACACTAAATTTCGACATTGATTTTCAGAAAAAATATTGTTTATTTTTAAATTTGAATTAGACAAGTAACAAAATATACTTTCTGGCAACAAATAGCATATAAATAAAAATAGATTTACTTTCTGATTATTTTTTTTTAAATGAAATCATTCCAGGGCTTTTATTGACATTTCAGAAAATGTAGAGTTGGTCCCATGCACTTGTGGCCAGGGTCCTTGAAGTTGTACAGCTGCACCCGGTGACCGATATTTATTTAACGGGGAATAAGTGATAATTAAGCTTTCATATTGTTTCTGTTAAGATTATTATTATTATTCCTATTATTATTATTTTTTTTTGTGTGTCATTTCTACAAATCGGATTTCTCAGAATCTAACCATAGGATGAATCTGAAACTTTGACCTACCCCCCCCCCCCAAAAAAATGGGGTGCGAATGTTGATTAAATATATTTTCAAATCGTTTTTCGAATCCGAAATCACCGAATTTTACGAACAAATTCATTTGACCTACATTACTGTAACGATTTTCATGAAATGTAGAATGTAAGTAGATCTTATCAATGCGACTTCAAAAATATCATTAGAAATTTTCTAAATTATCTCCCCTTGATGAAATTAAGGATCAAATTTTTAAAAAAAATCGACGAAATATAGGTCAGATTGCCTTAATTTTTTTTTCTTTACTAGCTACGACACTACTGATTCGCTACAAAAAATTGAGTTTGTAGCTCAAACCGGAAATTCCACCATCTTGAAATGTGAAAATTACATAAGGCTTTTTTTATATTTTACTTACAGACAAGGCAATTATATTTTCCGAATCCTTGAAGGAAAGCCGAAAAACGGTAGAGAACACAATTTTGATTTCCGGCAAATGATGGACGCCATTTTGAATTGAAAATAACAATTAGTGAAAAATCCACATTTATGGGCTTGAAAACATATACAATTGGTCGTGACCTAGAGAATATGTCTCCTATTACCGAAATTAATACATTTCAGGATAGCCTGGATCATGGTCGAACGGTTGGTATTTGAATATTTCAAAAATTCGAATTTCTCCTTTGATGTTTTCCGTGCCGACAAGGTTGTTTTCGAGTTTAGCTGGATTTGACTTCGCGCATGCGCTACGCTGGAACCAAAGGTACCATGAGTACTAAATTCCGGTGAGCAACTTTTCCCGTTGGTACCTAGGTACCCTGAAAATTTCAAGGTGATACCTGCATTCGTTCAAGTCGTTTGTTCTTGTCACCTGCCTTTCGTCGTTTTTTTTCGAAGTCAATTTACGGCTTCCATGAGGGGAAAAAAGTGGAATTTCGCCGTGACACCGGCACCGATTGTCCGAAAACCATGAAATTTGGACACAATACGCCCATTACCACCCCGGACACTGTGCTTTAACCCCATTTTGATCCCATTGAAAAAAAGAGTTTTAGCAAAAAAACGATTTTCGGAATTTAATATTGGTTTTAATTAATTTTGAAATTGCAAATGCAAAGAGATTTTATCGCCTCTTCCGTATGTGATAGGTATTGGTACTATACACATTATCCTTAAAAGACAATTTTTTAAAATGACCGTAACTATGTATCGACACGAGAAACCGAAATCGCCTATTTTGACCTTTTTTGAGTGGTCCAAATCTCTGGAATTTCTAGCGGTTGGCTGCGCCTCGATGATACTTATCACATATTAAAATGAGAAAATGTTCAGATATCAAGAACAATAAAAATTCGATAAAATACGGCAATTTTTTAAGCAAAAAAACTTTGATGGTTGCGGGTGGGTTTTGAATTTATTTTGAACGTTCTCGGAATCCCACACTCTTCTATTTTTAATATGTGATAGCTAGAATCCCAAGGTACATTCTGTGCAAATTTGAAGGCAATCGGATCACAGGAACGTTGCCTGGACAGAGCAAATCATCCCGGTCGCGGAAATTTGTTCATTCTTTAAAGTTATTATAATATTGTGTTATGACCGCCATCTTAGATACACCGTCATCTACCAAACCACTCCGAAATATACCCAAAATCCCAAAATCGACCGTAATTTCTTTTTACTTCGGGCATGCGCCACGCTGGAACCAAAGGTACGTTGACTACCAAATTCCGGCGAGGAACTTTTCACGTTGGTACCTAGGTGCACTGAAAACTTCAAGGCGATACCTTCATTCGTTCAGGTCGTTTGTTCTTGACACGGTTCCTACCGTTCGTTTTTTTCCGCCATTTACGGCTTCTGTAAGGGCGAAAAAAGTGGAATTTCGCCACGACACCGGCACCGATTGTCCCAAAACCATGAAATTTGGACACAATACGCCCATTGCCACTCTGTGACTTACTCCCATTTTGATCAGATTAAAAAAAGAAGTTTCAGCAAAAAATAAACAACCGATTTTCGGAATTTAAATTTGGTTTTAATTAATTTTGAAATTCCAAATGCAAAGGGATCTTTTCGCCTCTTCCGTATGTGATTGCTATTAGTACTATACACATTATCCGTAAAAGACATTTTTTTAAAAATGAGCGCAACACCAAAAACCGAAATCGACTATTTTGACTTTATCATACATTAAATATTATATGCCATCGGTTAATTTTTATACGCCCACATTGAAATGTGGTCGTATATTGTCGTCGCCGCCGTCCGGACGGCTAAAGTTAATATCCGATTACTTTAAATTTATACACAGTGTTTAAGGTCATGAGACGAAGAAGCCTATTGATTTTCAGCGATTTCCGATAATTACTGTCAGAATTATGGTCCTTGACCACTTCAAAAAATCTTGTGCACGCTCTAGAGGTTAAATTCAATATCCGATTGACTTTAAATTTATACACAGTGTTTAAGGTCATGAGATGAAGAAGCCAATTGATTTTCAGCGATTTCCGATAATTACTGTCAGAGTTATGGCCCTTCATCACTTAAAAAAATCTTGTGGATGCTCTAGAGGCCAAAGTTAATGTCCGATTGACTTTAAATTTATACACAGTGGTTAAGGTCATGAGACGAAGTAGGCGATTGATTTTCAGCGATATCTGATATTTACTGCCAGAGATGTGACCCCTGATCACTTCAAAATATCTTGTAGACGCTCTAGAGGCCAAAGTTAATATCCGATTGACTTTAAATTTATGCGCAGTGTTTAAGGTCATGACACGAAGATGCCTACAGTATTGATTTTCAGCGATATCTGATATTTACTGCCATTTCCGATAATTACCGTCAGAGTTATTGCCCTTGATCCCTTTAAAAAATCTTGTGGACGCTCTAGAGGCTAAATTCAATATCCGATTGACTTTAAATTTATACAGTGTTTAAGGTAAGAAGACAATTGATTTTCAGCGATTTCCGATTGAATCCTTTGAAAATCACACGTAACTCTAAAACAAAAGGCAAGAAACGGGCCGGTTTACATTGAAGCACAACTAATTCCTGTCCTGCGTACTCTGTATATAATATACGGTTTTCTAAATATGCCTTGGATGGTAGCCACAAGTCGACAATTTTTGTTTAGTATTTTTCCCATTTTGTTCATAAGGTAAATGTAATTTTTCAGATACCTGATGACATTTATACTTATTGTTTCAATAGATTCTAATAAACCCCGTTGCAGTTAACATGAAAGCTTTCATATCTGCTATGCAGATCTAGTTATTATTATTATTATTATTTTTGTGTCATTTCTACAAATCGGATTTCTCAGATTCTAACCATAGGATCAATCTGAAACTTTGACCTACCCCCCCCCCCCCCAAATATGGGATGCGAATGTTGATTAAATATCTTTTCAAATCGTTTTTCGAATCCGAAATCACTGAATTTTAGGAACTATTTGAGCTATTTTACTAATTTTTATTTTTTGAGGGGTGCCTTGAAACATTTACTTAAAATCTGCAATTTCGAATTTTCGGATTTCGAAAATTCGTCGCTGTGATTTTGAACCGGAAGTTGAGATCAATTTGACAACTTCTTTAATAGTTGGACGATTTTCATGAAATGTAGAATGTAAGTAGATCTTATCAATGCGACTTCAAAAATATCATTAGAAATTTTCTAAATTATCTCCCCTTGATGAAATTAAGGATCAAATTTTAAAAAAAAATCGACAAAATATAGGTCAGATTGCCTTAATTTTTTTTTCTTTACTAGCTACGACACTACTGATTCGTACACAAAAAATTGAGTTTGTAGCTCAAACCGGAAATGCCACCATCTTGAAATGTGAAAATTACATAAGGCTTTTTTGATATTTTACTTACAGACAAGGCAATTATATTTTCCGAATCCTTGAAGGAAAGCCGAAAAACGGTAGAGAACACAATTTTGATTTCCGGCAAATGATGGACGCCATTTTGAATTGAAAATGACAATTAGTGAAAAATCCACATTTATGGGCTTGAAAACATATACAATTGCATTCGTTCAAGTCATTTGTTCTTGTCACCTGCTTTTCGTCGTTTTTTTTTCTAAGTCAATTTACGGCTTCCATGAGGGGAAAAAAGTGGAATTTCGCCGTGACACCGGCACCGATTGTCCGAAAACCATGAAATTTGGACACAATACGCCCATTACCACCCCGGACACTGTGCTTTAACCCCATTTTGATCCCATTGAAAAAAAGAGTTTTAGCAAAAAAACGATTTTCGGAATTTAATATTGGTTTTAATTAATTTTGAAATTGCAAATGCAAAGAGATTTTATCGCATCTTCCGTATGTGATAGGTATTGGTACTATACACATTATCCTTAAAAGACAATTTTTTTAAATGACCGTAACGATGTATCGACACTAGAAACCGAAATCGCCTATTTTGACCTTTTTTGACTGCTGAGGCATCCTTCCGGTGGTCCAAATCTCTGGAATTTCTAGCGGTTGGCTGCGCCGCGATGATATTTATCACATATTAAATTGAGAAAATCCTCAGATATCAAGAACAATAAAAATTCGATAAAATACGGCAATTTTTTAAGCAAAAAACGTTTGATTGTTGGGGGTGGGTTTTGAATTTATTTTGAACGTTCTCGGAATCCAACACTCTTCTATTTTTAATATGTCCTTGAAGTTGTACAGCTGCACCCGGTGACCGATATTTATTTAACGGGGAATAAGTGATAATTCATATTATCGCAGTAAATAATTAAAATATTTCATAGGGATTATAATAATATCTATATCTTGTCTGGGTACAGGGTTAAAACCAATATTAAATTCCGAAAATCGTTTTTTTGCTAAAACTCTTTTTTTTTAATGGGATCAAAATGGGGGTAAGGCACAGAGTCCGGGGTGGTAATGGACGTATTGTGTCCAAATTTCATGGTTTTCGGACAATCGGTGCCGGTGTCACGGCGAAATTCCACTTTTTTCCCCTCATGGAAGCCGTAAATTGACTCGCCGGAATTTAGTACTCATGGTACCTTTGGTTCCAGCGTAGCGCATGCGCGAAGTCAAATCCAGCTAAACTCGAAAACAACCTTGTCGGCACGGAAAACATCAAAGGAGAAATTCGAATAAAAAATGATACAATGATTTCACACAACAGGCCAGCTATTAGCCTCTCGATTGACAAGAGTTTCATCGCCCTCCATTCATTATAACCAATGTCATCGTGCCCTAAAGAATCAACAAATCAGCTTGCTTATCTCTGCTTACCCTAGGCAAAAAATGCTCATCTTTGAACTCAATCATGACATTG
The DNA here is from genome assembly GCF_932274485.2 of Patella vulgata. Classification (NCBI taxonomy): domain Eukaryota; kingdom Metazoa; phylum Mollusca; class Gastropoda; family Patellidae; genus Patella; species Patella vulgata. The sequence goes on from NC_065882.2 coordinate 35,899,950, forward strand.
ACCTAGTGAACGCCTACACCAAGTTTGAACATTCTAGCTTAATTAGAAGGAGAGTTCTTGTGTTCCAGTGTCCCGGCCCTTCAAATTGCTTCTATTTTTCATTTTCAATTCAAAATGGTGACCATCACGTGACCGAAATCAAAATTCTGATCCGATAGATTTTTAGGTATTCCTTCCAGGATTCCGAAAATATGACGACCGAGTCTGTAAGTAAAATAGCAAAAAAGATTTTTTGATTTTTCACGTTTAAAGATGGTGGCACTTCCGGTTCGATCGACAAACTCCATATTTTGTGTACGAATCAGTAATTACTTGTCTAGTATCGAATTTTTTTTTTAGGTCATTCTGACCTATATTTCGACGATTTTTTTGAAAACTTTGATCCTTAATTTCACCAAGGGGAGATAATTTAGAAAATTTCCAAGGACATCATTGAAGTCGCATTGGCAAGATCTACTAACATTCTAAATTTCACGAAAATCGCACAACTATTAAAGAAGTTGTCAAATTGGTAATAACTTCCGGTTCGAAATGACAGCGACGAATTTTCGAAATGCCAAAATCCGAAATTGCAGATTTGAAGTAAATGTTTCAAGATACTCAAAGAAAAAAGAATTAGTAAAATAGGTCAAATAGTCACAGAGTTACAGCATTGTAGGTCAAATGCATTCCTTCGTAAAATTCGGTGATTTCGGGTTCGTAAAACGTTTTGAAAATATATTTAATCAACAGCCACCACCCATTTTTGGGGGGATAGGTAAAAGTTTCAGAACGATCCTATGGTTAGATTCTGAGAAATCCGATTTGTGGACAAAACACAAAAAAAAAATAACAATAATAATCTTAACAGAAACAATAAGCTTTCATATGTAATATGAAAGCTTAATAATCTTAACAGAAACAATAAGCTTTCATATGTAATACATATGAAAGCTTAATAATAATAATAATAATAATAATAATCTTAACAGAAACAATAAGCTTTCATATGTAATACATATGAAAGCTTAACTAGATCTGCATAGCAGATATCAAAGCTTTCATATAAACTGCAAAAGGGATTATTAGAATCTATGAATCAACAACCACTTTTACGGAAGATATTCTCTCGGCTAAAAAATCTTTTTTCTCAGCTACGAGAGATACGTAGAATTAAACCGGCCCAGAGCCGACCGTGTTGATAAGAAGCCGCTTATTTGACATTGACACATAACTGAAGGTGAATAGGCCTACCCGTCCAGTTAATACAATGGGCAATCTCACATCGGTCCACTAAAGAGAGGCACATACTAGTCGCCTCCTACTTCCCCAAGACATTTAGTCCAAACCTTGACTCTCATACATATAAACCATTTGGTACTACATATACATGTATTTCGTACTTATATCATATTAAACCCCTCGGTCGCCATGTTGAATCGCACAGTATTTAACGTTCTATATCCTAACATCTTTATGAAATCAACGACAAATCTAAACTTGGGCACTACAACCATTTTTATTTTTACATCATTCAGTTTTTTTAAATAAGTAATTCTATCACAAATTATAGTGAAGATACCGATCAGTTTTTCTTTGTGTTAATGCGTTCTACATTTTCAAAGCAATGATTCTTATAATATGCGAGCCGCCATGACACCGGCGGATATTATAACTTCGATAGGCGAGAAACTTCAGGTAGCAGTTGGGTTTCATCAAATCATATAATTATGCGGTACGGCTTCACCTTTATTTCAATGGGAATTGGTTTATTATATGTGCAGTGCAGTTTTAGGTCAGTTTATGTGTAAATTAAGGGAGCTATACATAAGCCAGTAACCTGAAATCAAACAAATTTTACAATGTAGGTAGTGAAAACAAAATGTTATGTTAAGCGTTGTTCGAGGGTGGGGTGGGTGCATAAAATTCCAAGGGTTATTTTTCGTGCACGCCAATATGCACACAGGATTTCGATTTTTCGTCCTACCCAAAAAACTGCACGCAAAGTCAGTTGTCGGGCCTTCGGTCAAGAACCACGGACAAAGGGAGAGAACGGGGACCTCTGTTTTTCATACCATCCAAGCGACTAGGCACTAATCCTTGTACCATGGACAAGGGGACGGGCGTTTTTCGTCCCATCGAAACGACTAGACACAGATCCTTGCTAGGCCTTCCATACTTCACCACTGCCAACGGGGAACCACTTTGACCTCGGGTTTTCGTACCATCCGAACGACTAGACACTTATCCTTGCAAGGCCTTCCGTTCTGTACAAATGAGCCACGCTGGCCTCGTTTTGTCGTAACATACAAACGACTAGACAATGTTTCATAATTTAGTCATGTTCGCGTGGGTGGGATGGCAGCAGAATTGATATGTACATGATAGTGACACGAGTTGGTGTACACAAATCACACAAATCAGAGCTTTGTAATACACGCATATACTTGATATACTAAATGCACAAATGGCTGAATTTCGAGACATTTCTGGCACTCTTTTAACACATAATGAGAACACTGCATTAATTTCTATATATCAATAAAATATGCCTCAGACTCATTGTATCATATATGATACACTAAATTTCGACATTGATTTTCAGAAAAAATATTGTTTATTTTTAAATTTGAATTAGACTAGTAACAAAATATATTTTTTGGCAACAAATAGCATATAAATAAAAATAGATTTACTTTCTGATTATTCTTTTTAAATGAAATCATTCCAGGGCTTTTATTGACATTTCAGAAAATGTAGAGTTGGTCCCATGCACTTGAGGCCATTGTCCTTGAAGTTGTACAGCTGCACCCGGTGACCGATATTTATTTAACGGGGAATAAGTGATAATTCATATTATAGCAGTAAATAATTAAAATATTTCATAGGGATTATAATAATATGTAAGCTTATATCATGTCTGGGTATTACAGGGTTAAAACCAATATTAAATTCCGAAAATCGTTTTTTTGCTAAAACTCTTTTTTTTTTAATGGTATCAAAATAGGGGTAAAGCACAGAGTCCGGGGTGGTAATGGGCGTATTGTGTCCAAATTTCATGGTTTTCGGACAATCGGTGCCGGTGTCACGGCGAAATTCCACTTTTTTTCTCCTCATGGAAGCCGTAAATTAATGTGGATTTTTCACTATTTTTCATTTTCAATTCAAAATGGCGTCCATCAGTTGACCTAAATCAAAATTCTACTGCCTACATTTTATGGGCTTTCCTTCAAGGATTTGGAAAATATAATCACCTTGTCTGTAAGTAAAATATCAAAAAAGCCTTAGCGATATTTCACATTTCAAGATGGTGGCACTTCCGGTTTGGGCTACAAACTCCATTTTCTGTGTACGAATCAGTAGTGTCGTAACTAGTAAAGAAGTACAATAACAAGGCAATCGGACCTATATTTCGTTGATTTTTTTTAAAAATTTGATCCTTAATTTCATCAAGGGGAGATAATATAGAAAATTTCTAATGACATTTTTCAAGTTGTATCGGTAAGATCTACTTATATACTGAATTTCATGGAAATCGTGCAACTATTAAAGAAGTTGTCAAGTTGATTTTTACTTCCGGTTCGAAATCACAGCGACGAATTTTTGAAATTCGAAAATCCGAAATAGCAGATTTGAAGTAAATGATTCAAGGTACTCAAAGAATTGTTTTTTAGTAAAATAGGTCAAAAAGTCACAAAGTTACAGCAATGTAGGTCAAATGCATTCGTTCGTAAAATTCGGTGATTTCGGATGTGTAAAACGTTTTAAAAACATACCTATTCCAAAGCCACTACACATTCATGGGGGGGTAGGTCAAAGTTTCAGAAAGATCCCAATGTTAGATTCTGAGATATAAGATTTGCAGGAAAAACACAAAAAAAAAAAAAAAAAAAAAAAAATAATAATAATAATAACTAGATCTGCATAGCAGATATGAAAGCTTTCATATTAACTGCAAAGGGGGTTATTAGAATCTATTGAAACAATAAGTATAAATGTCATCAGGTATCTGAAAAATTACATTTACCTTATGAACAAAATGGGAAAAATACAAAACAAAAATTGTCGACTTGTGGCTACCATCCAAGGCATATTTAGAAAACCGTATATTATATTTATAGAGTACGCAGGACAGGAATTAGTTGTGCTTCAATGTAAACCGGCCCGTTTCTTGCCTTTAGTTTTAGAGTTAGGTGTGATTTTCAAAAGATTCAATCGGAAATCGCTGAAAATCAATTGGCTTCTTCATCTCATGACCTTAAACACTGTATAAATTTAAGGTCAATCGGATATTGAATTTAGCTTCTAGAGCGTCCACAAGATTTTTTAAAGTGATCAAGGGCAATAACTCTCACGGTAATTATCGGAAATGGCAGTAAATATCAGATATCGCTGAAAATCAATACTGTAGGCATCTTCGTGTCATGACCATAAATTTAGAGTCAATCGGATATTAACTTTGGCCTCTATAAATTTAAAGTCAATCGGATATTAACTTTGGCCTCTAGAGCGTCCACAAGATATTTTGAAGTGATCAGGGGCCACAACTCTGGCAGTAAATATCAGATATCGCTGAAAATCAATCGCCTACTTCGTCTCATGACCTTAACCACTGTGTATAAATTTAAAGTCAATCGGACATTAACTTTGGCCTCTAGAGCATCCACAAGAATTTTTTTAAGTGATGAAGGGCCATAACTCTGACAGTAATTATCGGAAATCGCTGAAATTCAATTTCAATGTGGGCGTATAAAAATTAACCGATGGCATATAATATTTAATGTATGATAAAGACAAAATAGTCGATTTCGGTTTTTGGTGTTGCGCTCATTTTAAAAAAAATGTCTTTTACGGATAATGTGTATAGTACTAATAGCAATCACATACGGAAGAGGCGATAAGATCCCTTTGCATTTGGAATTTCAAAATTAATTAAAACCAAATTTAAATTCCGAAAATCGGTTGTTTATTTTTTGCTGAAACTCCTTTTTTTAATCTGATCAAAATGGGAGTAAGTCACAGAGTGGTAATTGGCATATTGTGTCCAAATTTCATGGTTTTGGGACAATCGGTGCCGGTTTCGTGGCGAAATTCCACTTTTTTCGCCCTTACAGAAGCCGTAAATGGCGGAAAAAAACGAACGGCAGGAACCGTGTCAAGAACAAACGATCTGAACGAATGCAGGTATCGCCTTGAAGTTTTCAGTGCACCTAGGTACCAACGTGAAAAGTTACTCGCCGGAATTTGGTAGTCAACGTACCTTTCGTTCCAGCGTGGCACATGCGCGAAGCAAAAAGAAATTACGGTCGATTTTGGGATTTTGGCTATATTTCGGAGTGGTTTGGTAGATGACGGTGGATCAGGGACTCAGATTGATCTAAAATGGCGATCATAACACAACATGATAATCACTTTGAAGAAAAGGTAAATTTTCGCGACCGGGTTGTTTTGCTCTACCCAGGCAACGTTCCTGTGCTCCGATTGCCTTCAAATTTGCACAGAATGTACCTTGGGATTCTAGCTATCACATATTAAAAATAGAAGAGTGTTGGATTCCGATGGGATTCTAGCTATCACATATTAAAAATAGAAGAGTGTTGGATTCCGAGAACGTTCAAAATAAATTCAAAACCCACCCCCAACAATCAAAGGTTTTTTGCTTAAAAAATTGCCGTATTTTATCGAATTTTTATTGTTCTTGATATCTGAGGATTTTCTCAATTTAATATGTGATAAATATCATCGCGGCGCAGCCAACCGCTAGAAATTCCAGAGATTTGGACCACCGGAAGGATGCCTCAGCAGTCAAAAAAGGTCAAAATAGGCGATTTCGGTTTCTAGTGTTGATACATCGTTACGGTCATTTTAAAAAATTGTCTTTTAAGGATAATGTGTATAGTACCAATACCTATCACATAAGGAAGAGGCGATAAAATATCTTTGCATTTGCAATTTCAAAATTAATTAAAACCAATATTAAATTCCGAAAATTGGTTTTTTGCTAAAACTCTTTTTTTTTAATCGGATCAAAATGGGAGTAAGGCACAGAGTCCGGGGTGGTAATGGGCGTATTGTGTCCAAATTTCATGGTTTTCGGACAATCGGTGCCGGTGTCACGGCGAAATTCCACTTTTTTCCCCTCATGAAAGCCGTAAATTGACTAAGAAAAAAAACGACGAAAGGCAGGTGACAAGAACAAACGACTTGAACGAATGCAGGTATCACCTTGAAATTTTCAGGGTACCTAGGTACCAACGTGAAAAGTTGCTCGCCGGAATTTAGTACTCATGGTACCTTTGGTTCTAGCGTAGCGCATGCGCGAAGTCAAATCCAGCTAAACTCGAAAACAACCTTGTCGGCACGGAAAACATCAAAGGAGAAATTCGAATTTTTGAAATATTCAAATACCAAACGTTCGACCATGATCCAGGCTATCCTGGAGACATATTCTCTAGGTCACGACCAATTGTATATGTTTTCAAGCCCATAAATGTGGATTTTTCACTAATTGTCATTTTCAATTCAAAATGGCGTCCATCATTTGCCGGAAATCAAAATTGTGTTATCTACCGTTTTTCGGCTTTCCTTCAAGGATTCGGAAAATATAATTGCCTTGTCTGTAAGTAAAATATCAAAAAAGCCTTATGTAATTTTCACATTTCAAGATGGTGGCATTTCCGGTTTGAGCTACAAACTCAATTTTTTGTGTACGAATCAGTAGTGTCGTAGCTAGTAAAGAAAAAAAAATCAAGGCAATCTGACCTATATTTCGTCGATTTTTTTGAAAACTTTGATCCTTAATTTCATCAAGGGGAGATAATTTAGAAAATTTCTAATGATATTTTTGAAGTCGCATTGATAAGATCTACTTACATTCTAAATTTCATGAAAATCGTGCAACTATTAAAAAAGTTTTCAAATTGATCTCAACTTCCGGTTCAAAATCACAGCGACGAATTTTCGAAATTCGAAAATTTTCGCGACCGGGTTGTTTTGCTCTACCCAGGCAACGAAATTCGAAAATTCGAAATTGCAGATTTTAAGTAAATGTTTCAAGGCACCCCTCAAAAAAAGAATTAGTAAAATAGGTCAAATAGTTACAAAGTTACAGTAATGTAGGTCAAATGAATTTGTTCGTAAAATTCGGTGATTTCGGATTCGAAAAACGATTTGAAAATATATTTAATCAACATTCGCACCCCATTTTTGGGGGGGTAGGTCAAAGTTTCAGATTGATCCTATGGTTAGATTCTGAGTAATCCGATTTGTAGAAATGACACAAAAAAAAAAAATAATAATAGGAACAAGTGGTATCAGATGCTTCAGAGAGAATATTCAAATGCTCCTTGTGATACGTTTGTAACACAATTATAACCTAATGTATTACACGGGAGTGGAGTGGGTGGGTCGGGGGGCTTTTCGATTGGCAGGGGACTATTAAAATGGGTAAGCAGAGATAAGCAATTTGATGAAACTTTGTGTATAGTTTCATTACATTAGTACCTTGACCATATTACCTTGACCAAGTTCGACAATGAGCATTCTCTTAGTCAGGATAAGCAAAGCAACTTGATTGGCCGGGACTTTGAATTGGTTGATGCTTTGGGGTATGATAACTTTGGTTATAATGAAGTACTGGAACATAACAACCCAGCTTTTAATTGAGCTAGAATGTTTAAACTTGGTGTAGATGTTCATCAGGTCTTGACTGAACATTTTGAGCTACAGCTTGGCAATTTCATTGGTCGATGCTTTGGGACAAGATAACCTTGATTTCTATCTGACAGAGAGTGATGAAATTTACAGTATAGTTTGATTGCTCGATACTTTTGAAAAAAATATGAAAGTGCGATTAATTAATGTGTCATCTTTTACTTTGGGGTTTTGGCGGGAGACATCAGCCATACTGTTTGCTTGTTTAATATCCCCTATACAATATACGCTCGACCTCATTACCCGAACTGGGGTAGAAAAGTGGGATCTTTGACAATGAGGCAATGAACTTGTACATTCTTTTGCAGCTGCACAAGAGGGAACATCAACGCCGGATTAACCATGGTGGTGGGGAGGGGGGCTGATACCGACCGTGAAGCCCCGCAAGGGGGTCGGGTCAGGGGGTTCTCCCGCTAAGAAATTTTAATTGGAGGCCGAAAACGTGATTTCATGGCATTTCAGGCACTTGTGTCGGAGCCATTTAGAAATACCTCCCCCAGAAAAATAAAATTCTGCCACAAAATTAGCCACAATCCATGCGGGTGCTGTGAAATTTCTAGAGGAGGGAGCTGGAACCCATGAGCCCGTTAAATTCGCCACTGTAAATGAGCAGAGCTACATCAAACCTAATTTTGATTCCCTCAGTGATAAATAACTTGATTCAAAATCGTATTATAGCCCCAACGACGATTTGATGAATGGAGACCGTAACGTTACGACAAAGTCTAACACTGTAAGTACCAAATAGTCATACGAGATATGTGCATCTCATCAAATTCAGCTTATACCATACCCACAATAATGTTACGGAGTCAGTGAGTTCAAGTTAGACAATACGCTGACCTTCCACTGACCATGCTTATAATATAAAATCTGTCAATGACAGCTGATTCATTGTTTAGTTTTTTATATGATATATTTAATATCAATAATATATGTATATGCATGCTTTATTTTACTTTACACGACCTCTAAAAATGCCCCAAATCGTAAAAATACGACTTTTTGGATTTCGATCTCCTTTTTTCGGCTACCCCGGACATTTTCAAAAAATGATACAATGATTTCACACAACAGGCCAGCTATTAGCCTCTCGATTGACAAGAGTTTCATCGCCCTCCATTCATTATAACCAATGTCATCGTGCCCTAAAGAATCAACAAATCAGCTTGCTTATCTCTGCTTACCCTAGGCAAAAAATGCTCATCTTTGAACTCAATCATGACATTGACCTAGTGAACGCCTACGCCAAGTTTGAACATACTAGCTTAATTAGAAGGAGAGTTCTTGTGTTCCAAAGTCCCGGCCCTTCAAATTGCTTCTATTTTTCATTTTCAATTCAAAATGGTGACCATCACGTGACCGAAATCAAAATTCTGATCCGATAGATTTTTAGGCATTCCTTCCAGGATTCCGAAAATATGACGCCCGAGTCTGTAAGTAAAATAGCAAAAAAGCCTTTTTGATTTTTCACGTTTAAAGATGGTGGCACTTCCGGTTCGATCGACAAACTCCATATTTTGTGTACGAATCAGTAATTACTTGTCTAGTATCGAATTTTTTTTTTAGGTCATTCTGACCTATATTTCGACGATTTTTTTGAAAACTTTGATCCTTAATTTCACCAAGGGGAGATAATTTAGAAAATTTCCAAGGACATCATTGAAGTCGCATTGGCAAGATCTACTAACATTCTAAATTTCACGAAAATCGCACAACTATTAAAGAAGTTGTCAAATTGGTAGTAACTTCCGGTTCGAAATGACAGCGACGAATTTTCGAAATGCCAAAATCCGAAATTGCAGATTTGAAGTAAATGTTTCAAGATACTCAAAGAAAAAATAATTAGTAAAATAGGTCAAATAGTCACAAAGTTACAGCATTGTAGGTCAAATGCATTCCTTCGTAAAATTCGGTGATTTCGGATTCGTAAAACGTTTTGAAAATATATTTAATCAACAGCCACCACCCATTTTTGGGGGGATAGGTAAAAGTTTCAGAACGATCCTATGGTTAGATTCTGAGAAATCCGATTTGTGGACAAAACACAAAAAAAAAAATAACAATAATAATCTTAACAGAAACAATAAGCTTTCATATGTAATATGAAAGCTTAATAATCTTAACAGAAACAATAAGCTTTCATATGTAATACATATGAAAGCTTAATAATAATAATAATTTTAGTAATCTCAATAGGCTTTCAGACGAAAGTCTGAAAGCCTAACTAGACCTGCAAGCAGCACTGAACCGGCTTTCAGGAATCAGACAGGAAATGTGTCATACAATAGCCCATTTATCGAGCTACCAAACGATACTTTAGATGTTTTGATCCGGTCACACCCGACGGTGAAATCTCGATTTTTACTGTCTTTTTTTTTAAAATATCGAATATTTATTTGACTACTTCCTGTTTACGGATCATTATCGGGATAGATTTAACAAGTGGTATGGGAACTTAATTTCAAGTACCAGAAGTTTCAGAAAGATCCATTGGACAGTTTTACTTCCCTTATACCATTAGAAGCAGATTTACAGATATAACGAACGTATATGTTTAGTTTGTGATAGTCACGACATTGAAGATGAATTCCATTTTGTCCTGAGGTGTCCTGTTTATAAATCGATAAGAGAACAATATCTTAAACGGTATTATTGTGTAAGACCTTCGGTTTTTAAACTCACACAGTTGTTCGCATCAAACAATGTAAAGGTCTTGAATAATCTAAGTAAATTTTTAAAACAGGCTATGTGTTTAAGAGAAAGTTTAATTACGGTTCGGTAGTTGATTATTTAATTATTGTTGTTTTCAATGACTTTGTATAATTGTGCCATCAATGTAATGTCCATTTTTGTATCTATATGCTGTAAGGCATTTGATCTTGGATAAAACAATATATAACCTCTAACGGTATAGTGATTAAAGATCAATGTGATATTATACATGAATGTGCTAATTTTTACAGTAATTTATATGATAATGATGATTCCCCAGATGACATTGATTGTGTTGATTCTTTATGTAACTTAATTTCATATACTATTGACGATAAGGAAAAAGAATTATGTGATGCGGAAATTACTCTTGATGAACTTACAAAATGTCTTTAAAACATGCAAAAACGCAAAAGCCCTGGATTAGACGGTCTAACACCGGAATTCTATATAAAGTTTGGGAATTTATTAGGTCCTATTTATCTAAACGTTCTAAATTGTATTTTTTCAAATAATATTTTAACTCGCTCTATGCGAAGAGGTATGTTGACACTCATATATAAGGATAAAGGTGATAGACGAGAGCTTAAAAATTACAGACCAATTACACTTTTAAATGCTGATTATAAAGTTTTATCCAAATGTCTAGCGTATAGACTTAAGAAAGTAGTTTCCTCTAACATTTCACCTGAACAAACATGTGCAGTTCCCGGTCGAAATATATCAGAAAATGTAGCTAGTATTCGAGATTTAGTTGATTATGCAGACGAGGAGGATATAGAGGTTTTTATTATTTAAATCGATGCTGTAAAAGCCTTTGATAGATTATCACATTTATACTTATTTACAATTTTAAAATATTTTGGTTTTGGGGAGACGTTTATCAATTGGATTAAGATTTTATATACTGATATTCATGATACTGTTAAATTGAACGGCCACCTAACACCGTATTTTAAATTATTAAGATCAATTAAACAAGGCTGTCCGCTTAGTTGCTTACTCTATATAATTTCCGCCGAACCTTTAAATATATTAGTTAAACAATCACCAATTAAAGGAATTAATATCAAATACAGTAATATTACATCTTTAATATTTCAATATGCTGACGATACCAACTTTACTGTATCTGATATTAATTCCGTTAATTCTATTTTTAATGTTTTAGATGTGTATTTTAAGGCATCAGGTGCTAAGGTGAATATTGAAAAATCAGAAATATTACCTATAGGTAGAGCTAGACATAAGAATTATAATTATAAAATACCTCTGAAACAGCTGAAAGATTGTATAGAAATATTAGGAGTCTATGTTGGTCCAAACAAACAACAGTGTGATATTTTAAATTGGAATGGGAAAATTTCTAAGATTATTATTATTATGTGGAAGAAACGTAGGTTAACACTACAAGGTAAAACTATTGTTATGGTATATTGCTAATGTGCTTCCTATACTGCAGTCCGTATCACGTGAAATAACCAAACTTATATGTGATTTTTTATGGAACGCTAAACCACCCAAAATTCAATTCAACTCAATAATCGGTAGTGAGAAGGATGGCGGCCTTGGTCTTCCATACATAGAATGCAAATCTCAAGCATTCTGCTTGAAATGGATAAAAAAGTATCTTGATAATGAACATACTGCGGTATGGAAAGCAACCATGTCATACTTTTTAATGAAATATGCAAATCTAGGCTTAACTAAAGATGTTTTTAAAATTTATTATGAGAAAAAATGTATGAATAATCTACCACCATATTATGTTTATATGTTATTAGCATGGGATGATTTTAATAATATGATATATTTATTTTAGCAAAGATTACAACAATTTATGACATTATTTATTATGTAAAGCCTGGATTTATCCCATTACACTCCATCCTGGACTCCATCCATGAGATAGATCCAGACTTTGATAATAAAACAATAGAACGATATTTTAACATTGTAAAATCTTGTATACCCACTACATGGGTAGATATTATTAATTCGTTTATATATTCATGTAATAATACTGATGAAGTTAAATTCTTCATAAATAGTGATGAAATTGAAACTTGTAAATTATCAACTAAATTTTGTTATAATATTCTATTGAATAGTAAGCTAAAAGAACCTAAATGTTTTGAATTCTGGAAAAAAACAAGATATAGATGTTAATTGGTCTATTACCTGGAAAAATGTTTTCGCTAATTTTAAAGATCCAAGTTCAATACAATTAGATTTTAATATAGCACATAATATAGTATGGACTATGGAAAGGCTATTTAAAATAAATAAAGTAGATTCTGATTTATGCCCTGTGTGTCAAACAGATTGTGAAACTTTAAAACATATGTTTGTAGAATGTCCAGATCTCTCTATTGTAAAACCACTGATTAAATCTGTAGCAGACGATATCTTGACCTGCCCGCTTAGTGATAGCCAGCTTGGTGTGTCCTCACTGTGCCCACTTTTGATTAATCCAATTAAGGTCTAATTAGGATTAGTGGATTAAGCGGATTAGGATTAGGTGTTATAGGTAATTAGATGGAAAAAAAACCCAAATATTTTATGTAATTTTTTTTTTATTTTTCGATGTTTTATATATATTTAATAAAAATATAACATACATGGATATATCATACATCACATTAGCACTTTATAATTTAATGAAAATATAACAATTTTCGATGTTTTATATATAAAATATGTAATAAAAATATAACATACATGGATATATCATACATCACATTAGCACTTTATAATTTAATGAAAATATAACAATTTTCGATGTTTTATATATAAAATATGTAATAAAAGTATAACATACATGGGTATATCATACATCACACAAAAACAAGATAAACAATGAAAATTTACAATGTAGTTAAACGGGCTACGCCATCGGCATACTCGAATACAGTCTTTATACCGTTCTGAAGATCTGTTTTCAGAGTTTGGAGTCGGGTTTCTAGTTGCCTGTACTTTCTTCTCTCAGGCCGTAATTTTCCGTTGGCACCTAACTGGAGAATGCAGTCCTAGGACCATCTAGAAATCAGCCAGATTTCTTCAAGTTTAGGAATGTGACCTCAAAGATAATAGAGATCTGTTGAAGAGAATCTTGTCATCAACTTCTCAAAGATAATAAATTTTCGCCCAATTATTATCTATTTAGATGGTGCAGTGTTTAAGTGTCATATTACACTGCTCTATATTTAGAACTACAAGCTACATGTAGATGGGTTTGAGATTTTCAATTCAAATTGAACTAAAATAAGGGAATAAAAGAAAATAATCAAATTGGAAGTAGAAATAAACAAATTTAATAACAATTTAATATAATGTAAATAATATTGATTCAAATATTACATAAAGTAATAATAAGATATAATTAGATGTAATATCTACTGCATCTTATTTTAGCCAGGTTATACAAATATCAGGTTCTATGAGATTTTCAATTCAAATTGAAATTAAATAAGAGAAATCAATCAAATTAAATATAGAAATAACAAATATAACAATTTAGTATAATAATAAAAAAAATGGATTCAAATATTACACAAAGTAATAATAATAAGCTTATATAATGAGATGTAATATGTACAGCACCTTGTCTAAGCCAGGCTATAAAATATCTTACACTATTTTACTCATATACTTTGATATTGACCAATTTGATGTTAACCAATTAAATGATTTTGGATTTTTTTCCTGGGGAGATTACTATCCATAAGTAAAACAAGCGTTGTTAAGCACATTATCCTTCTATACCTCTTGCCAGTGGCACTTTACATTCATCTATGAATATTTATTTCCATAGAAAGGGCTCATTGTTGAAATATTTACGGCCTATTGAGCCATCGTACATGTATATTATATGTGAACACAGGGTACAAATTTACAAACTTATCAATTATTATTTAAGAAAATTGGATCCAAAAATATCTTATGTTGGTGCATAAATATGAACATTTAATGATTTTTTAAATAGAGGGAGAGGTTACCAAAAACATATTTGATATACAGCATTGCCATGCAAGAGACGCCAACATTTTGCAAGAGATGGACAGAGAACAAGCTTTAAAAAAATGTTTTTCGTACAATCAGGTATCATAATGCAGGCAGACACGGTTTGAAGTATCGACTGGATTCAAGAACTTTGGGATATAAACATATAAGCGGACAAGATAAAAACGTGATTTCTCGTACAATCGGGGGCCATAAGATAGGAAATTAGGTCTGATATGCGCGAATATCAAAAGGAACAGATATTTGTCGGTAATAAAACATTTATAATACACTAAAATCTGATTAAGAGTAACAACTCATTAAGTAATTATCAGAAATCATTAGGATTTGTTTGGCCCATGCTGACGTTTACTACACAAAACATTTAATATCATATATTTAGCTGTTTAAGTTATCAAATATCATTAAAAATCAACATAATTGTTCGTCTCAAGACCTTAAACTATGTGTATCACTCTAAAGTCAATCGAAATAATCATGATATAGGCGTTAACACGGTGTATAAATATAAAATCAATCAGCTGATGACTATCTGACAGTAATTATCGGAAATCATTGAAAATCAATAGGCTTCTTCGTCTGATGACCTTAAAGACTATGTATATACTTAAAGTCAATCGGATATTTACTTTAGCCCCTAGCGCGTCCACCAAGGGCGTGGATTTGTCATAACTTTTTTTTGGGGGGGGGGACGAACCATGGAACCTTTCATTACCAAATCAAAATAATAATTACGAACAGTTTACCAGTGTTATCTCGATGAAAGCTGTAACTAGGGGTAATATGATGACAATATGGTAAAATTGACTACCTACAATTAAGGAGGAAGATATCGTGAAGATGAATTACTGTAGCGAGACCCAAGGAAGTGGTTAGATAGCCTTCAGAATGGGACATTCATGTGGATATAAACCTGAAAATCTGTCCTGGTGATCAAAATCATGGGGGGGGGGGGGGGGCAGAGACCTATTCGTCCCACCCTTCCGATTCTAATGGGGGACCCGCCCCCCCCCCCGGCCCCTCCCTAATCTCTCCACAAGATTTATCAAAGTCATAAAGGGCCATATATGTAACTCTGGCAGTAATTATCGGAATTCGGTGAAAATCAGTAGGCTTCTTCGTCTCATGACCATATACATGGATATAATTTAAAGTCAATCGTATATTAACTCTACCTCTAAAGGGTTCACAACCTTGTGTTACATACTTTTACGCTAAATTTCAAGTTTCGTCAATATCGGATGAAAATTGTGACCTTTAGAGTGTCCTCAAAAAATTGTGCACATACAGGTGCGATTCAATATACAAAAATTAGGATCGGAGGAATATGAGCACTTTGCATTAAAATAACAGCTCTTGTCTAGTATCGGTGTTCTTCCTGAAATAAAAAAAAAACATGTTATGTATTAAGTTGTTTAGAAAATTGATTTTAGTGCAGTCTCAATAGTAATAATATAATTTACATTTTACTTTGCATCATGCTACTGTTTTCGTAGCAAGAAAACTGCAAATAATGCTTGCAGTACAAGAAGATATAAAATTGGGATTAATTGCTAACCTTGGAGTAGAAGTTTGTGGTCTTGTCTTCCGACGCCTTCCTTTTTGGGGGGTTTCATTTGGTTTGCGCTTAGAGGTTGTAAATAAGGATGTTGTAGATGAGGTTGTTGCAGATGTGGTTGTTATTGTTTGAGATGATGATAGTACCTTCTTTTTGTGTCGTCCAATTTTGTCTAAAAGTTCTCCTGATGGAATAGGTAAGATTTCACTTAATTGCTTAAATTTTGTATCAGGTCCTAAATCATACTCGTATGTCACCAGATTTTGTCTTTATCAAACACCCATCTTCAATAAAATTTGGATTATATGAAGCATGGTATCCAGCCGTAGAGTAATACTGCAATAAACAGTTGATATTCTTTGACAACTGATCAATTGTAGATTGGGGTGGCATCCAGGCTTTTGGGTTTCTTTGAGTTGGAGTACCATTTCTCTTCGGAATTGACACAGAGAGTTGCCTTATTTCGTCAAATGAAAATTGATTTGCAATTAAATATTTTGGGCAATAAAGTGTCTTTATGATATCTTTGTATATGTCTGCATTAATTGTAACTTTAATTTCAACCTGGCTTCTTTTAATATTTAAAAAACTGTTTTTAAATAGTTCATCTTGAAAAATCACATTAACTATTCGACAATGTGAAATTCCATAGAATTTTGGTGTGTAATCATTACCACCTAGAGATAATGCTGCTGCGAGCTTAACACCTATGTCATAGTCAAGTGTTGCATCTTCCAGTATTTCTAGCATGCCTGTGATATTGAAAATGTCAAACAAATTATTTGGTTTTTGAAGCAATACATAGACAGGATTCACAAAATGCTTATTATGTTCATTCCTCTTCCACATAAGGCTAATGGCAAAAAGATGTAGAACAACAGCATCAATATCCCCAGATGTAACAAGACTAACAAAAGCCTCACCATCACTAACACTTTTTGAATACTCGAAAAGCCAATCAATTTGTGCCATTTCTGCTTCACCTTTCTGTTGCTTGATATTTGTAAGTTTTTCTACAGAAACCAAACCATGTTCATCAGAAAAACAACATCTTATTGGGGTAGTGTATGATTTACACTCTGACATATGATGTTCGCTGTCAATATCAGTTTTTTACCCTCCAGGCTCCCTGTAACTGACAACCTGTCAATATGTGTAAGAATTTCTTCTGCTGTTTTTAAGTGGCTAATTTGATATTTCTTTCCCGAATCTCGCTGTGTTCTTGTTGCGGCCTTGAAATCATCCGGGGTGAAATTGTACTTTTCTTCACATACTGCTATGTTTTGGACATTTGGAAAATCAAATAAGATTTTTTGGAAAACACTTTTCTGGACAAACTTGACGTATTGGTATCCAGTAAGATTTGAGGGGGTCTTAAACTTGACACCAGCAAATTCGACAGTGACACATTTGACTAAATGTGATATGGATTCTGGAACCCTTTGGGTATCAAACTGGATAAGTCTGTCAAAACTTTCACTTCCTAATGCACCAACACAGGAAACAAATGCAGCTTTTAGTGCAGTTTTCACCCCAGAAGATTTCTGAACTTTTGGTTTTGAGCAATCTGGCTTGACAATTGCTTGGCATGTGTTCATTTTGGAGCTCAAACATTGGACTCTATTTATCTCCTGTCGTACTAACCGAAGTCTCTTTAGCTCATCTTTCTCATCTTCTTTTAAAGGTTTTTGTTGTTGTTCTGTCACTCTTTTTATTGTCACGCTTTTAGATTTTTTAAGCTTAGACAACAGTTCCTTAGGCCCATTCACTGTGTCTATTTCTGGAAGAGTATCCTTACTGTGTCCAAATAAGGACAGGGAAGAAATGTGTTTCACTATTAGAAATTTGCCGATATCCTGAGTATGTTTATCCAATATTGAGGAGGAAATATATGTTTCATGAGCGCTATAAACATTCCTTACAATGTCGTCTTTATGCAATGACAGTCCTCCTCTTCGTAAAACTAATGTTGTAATTCTTAAAACATAATTTAAGTCAGTTTGATTTAATGTCAATCCAAGAATATCATCACTTGTTCTGTCAGACATTTCTTTGTCAAAACTTTGAATTGGGTTTAATGAATCAACCAGGGACATTCGTGGCAATACAGAAGACAATGTTCCTCCAGATCTAAAACTCTTCAAAACATCTTTGTGTTCCATCTCCCTTTGGGTGTCAAGGCCAAAGTTCACATCACTGTTTTTATGGGGTGTTGAATAAAATGCCCATTTAAATTGTGTATAAAACGGTCCTGCTTGGTAGTGATGATGAAGTAGCTGTGTGCAATAACTTGCATACGACGATGCCCCATTCAGAAAGGCAAACCTAAGAGATGACTTTACAGATGCTAACATCAATTGGTAGCCATCCATTCCTCCCAAGCGTTCCGATAAGCTCAAGGCAAAAATCTCATCACAGTGCTGCATCAGTTCTATGTGTAATTGAAAGGTAGCATTATTTTCAGAACCTTTTACTAGAAAGCTGTTATATTCTGCTTCAAAATTGTCTTCTGCTTTGTTTTCCGCCACATCGTCTGAAAACTTGGTTTTCTGCTCAGATGGCAAGGTTTCTACAAATTTTACAAGAAGAGCTGTATGTAAAGCGAGTGATAATCTTTTTATATATCTACTAGCCTTTTCTATATGCTCAGCCGATAAGAGTTTCTGCCAATCTTGATATTCTTCATCTCGCATATACTTAAGGATCTCAATCAGCCCAGCATTTTTATATGCACCACACAGAGTGGTTATCTTTGACTTTCTGAGATGAAGAATTGGAAACTCTGGTATAAATATTCCATAACGGGGATCAGATGCAATTAATTTCATCAAATTTTTACCAATCTTATTATCTGGACCAAACAATATTTTTAATTTTCGATTCCAATTGCTGTATCGGTCAGTTTTTATTAAAATATCATCAAGTATTTCTTTAAGTTTTAAAATATCATCATCACGTCCGGTGGACGGTGGTGGGTGTCGGGTTATTGAAGGGGGTGGTTTATATTGCTTGAATGCATATTTCTCACTTACAAATGTTTTACCAGTGTTATTAGGCATAACAGAATCAGAATGTATTAGTTCAGAATCACAATAACTGGAGAAAATTTGATCCAACACATTATCTTCATCATCTGTTTTTTCATTTTCTTCATCCTTATCAACAGCATTTAAATTCATTTCTTCGTCAGTTTCATCCACATCAGAAAGATCTATGAAATCATTACCAGCAACATAGGGATGAATAAAAGAATTTAATTCTGCATCCTCGTTACTTATTTCAGACTGAAAAATAAGTTTACTTAGAATTAATACTGTACTAATTTGTCAATGGCACCTTCTAAATATCTGACATTATTCTTATAGCTCTGTAGCTTAGATTAAAATGAATTTATTCAAAAGGGTGCAAACTAAGGGTTGAGATAAGCTTGTCTAAACTATTTGCCTCTTCGCAACAAGTGACAATGCACTATGCATGACTAAACATAAGGATTATTAAAATAAATATAGGTATTAATCGAAATATAAGCTTGCTAGACTCTTATTATCATACCTCATTATCAATTGTCAAATTTAAAAGCGACTCTTCTATTTCTTTTGTTAAATCATGATCATCCTTTAAATCATCAATAGTAGTTGAGGGACTTTGGAACCAATCATCTGAAGGAAGAAAAGGTATGGTACCTCAAAATGGATAATGTACAATTAAAACAGCGAAATATGTTTTTTTTAGATACAATTCTGATTCTAACAAATCTATCCTGATCAGCCAATTATAAACCTATTTTATAGAAGCAAATTGCATTACCTTTTCTGATGGATTTCCAAATCTCTGCAAAACCCCATGTTATCATTCTTTCAAATCGATTATACATCTCATATTCATCTGGTAAAAGATTCAGAAGTTTGGTTTCAGCATCATCTTTGGTAAGGTATATATTATTCATGCAACGACAAACTTCTGATCCGTTACATATATTAGGATTATGCCAGGACAAAACTTCAATGCTATCAACTGGAACTCCACTAACTGTTATAGGTAGCGTACATATTTGCATAGATCTGCTATCACCAGGATTAGGATCATTGTGATATTTTAATCTAACAAGATTGTCCAATTTCAGTATTACAAGAGATTTTCGTAGAGTCACTGGATATGTTCCAAATCCCTGAATCGATTCATATGCCAGAGGATATTGCTTTAGGTATGTGTTATAATAGCATTTATCTGATGTTGAATGTTTTATCAGTTGTCTATCTGCCGTTTTTAAGCAAGATGTAGCACCCATTCCAGCTGTCACCGAGAATACAGTTTGGGCTGAGTCAAAATTCATTGACAGCTGGTGGGTATGCTGATCTTGAAGAACTCCAGAGTATTTCCGATTTCGGATATTCATCAAAAAATCATATACTGCATAAAGCTTAAACAATTTTGTTCTGAGATAACCGTCCTTATCATTGCTTCTATTAAAACATTCTTGGTTAATGAAGCTTGTCAGTATTATTTGCATACACAAAGGTGTGTGCAGAGACCATTCTGTAGCTAAATTAAATGTTCTCCAGTGCAGAGGATCCATTGAAATGTCACTAAAGCATTTAGTACAATCTTTTGATTCAGGTTTTGGGGGGATTTCGATATTGGAAAGTTCAATGTATTCGTGACATTTTTTATTTTCCAATCTCTTCAGATTCACTTGATCACGCAATTCAAATCTTGATACATTATTCCACTTATCAACATAGGCACTAACAGTTTCTGGCATAAAAAACATTATGTGGTAACATGAAATCTTGTGTTCAGTTAAACAACTCTGTATTGTTGTTATAGCCGAACAGTAGTCGACATCAACTATTGTTTTCAATTCTACATATATATGTATAGATGGTGGATGCTGGCAAGTTGAATTGCAGTCTACACATACTACCCTATTTGCAATGTCACCAACTTCTTCAAAAATGCTACAGTCTATCAAATGAGGATTATGTCGTTGTTCTGCATGTAGAAATACTTCTTCCTCTGAGGAAGCTGCAATTTTCCGCGTTTGTCGACTTTCCATGCAGGCTACGGATTCCTTTCTGATTATTTTGGATATGCTAATAACACTCTTCAGCTCCTCATAATACTTCCATTTATTTGACAGATCAGATTCATAATCTGATAATCCCCCATTAAAATTTCTACAATAATGGTATTCAAAATGGCATATTCTTGTCCATTCTATTGCATTAAATTTGTCTTTGTAATGTTCTTGGAGAGTTGTAATTGTGTCTGTTTGATCAAGTTCATCAGAAATCACACTAAGATTTGTTAATTGCAATTTACATGAAATTTCCACATACAAATCATATAAAGAAGTATTATTTTTATGTTGTATACCGTTGTCAATAAGTTTATTGTTTATTTCAACAGATAGTTTCTGGCAGAAATTTATGCGATCACTATATGAAAAAATATAATTTAATATAGATACACTTTTAACATAAATATTCTTGTCAATTTCCTTCACGTTTTGATCAGTTCTTTTAAATGCACTTAAGACATTGTGTTTCTTCAGTTTAATGTTATCTGTTTTCATACAGTTTGCTTTTAGTAGAGAAAAGAAATCTTCAAAATCAACCCATACTCCCCATTCATCTTCAAAGGCAGGTTGAATATTTTCGAAGCCAGACACTTTAAAAACCATCTTAACCTGGGGGAAAATATAACAATGTTTTAATTATAGTACTATAAACCTGCTTTTTCGTATCCTTTAAATCAAAATTGAGTTCCAATATTGTAGTTATTAGTATAATTTATTCAAGTCAATATCAAAATATAAGTGTAAATATATTACGGGTGGTGTAAATAAACAAATATAATCAATTATAGATGGGTGTAATATCAAAATATAAAATAAATAGAACTCTCATTATGAGAGATATCTGATGTCTGAAATCATTTTAAATATAAACTATCCTTCAACTTTTGCACTGAATCAAGTATTAATTTGATATTATAAATTCGTACTTTTCAGTTCACTTAAATCTAATATATATATAAAGTCAAATGAAATATATTGTTAAATTTGATTTCATCTAGAGAAAACATACATAAATCATGATACAATAATTTGATAGGAAGTCGCGATGGTTAAGTGAGTAAAACGCTGGCTCGCTAGCCTAGAGGTCCCGGACCTTAAACCCCATTTCATTTCCTAATTTGATATTTGACATAAATCGACGAGTATTTTAAATCGCTATTATTTTACTAAACAAGTATTTACTAAATATTTTAAAATCATACCCATTGGCTTAGTAGAATTGTGATATAAATCAATGAAATTAAAAAAAAGGTTATTTTACTTAAATAGCTGGTATAAAGTAGAAATATACCTTCTATTAAATCATATCACCGATGCTATAAAAACTACCTAATCAATATCAAATCTTATTCTTACACTTACACAATTCATACAATATAAAAACATAAATAATATGAAATAGGGGGCGGGGGGAACATTCCATAGTTTTGCTCCGACTTGGCAAATATAGACGGGCATACGCCATACAGTGTGCTTTGAGCTATAATTTGCCCAGGCACCGGCTCTACAGCCTACTCCTATATTGAATTCCAACTGCCATGGGATCTTTTACTTTTGCTCCAATGTGTACACAGGTTTTTCATCCAATCCGAATGACTATACGTTATCCCTTGGCAGGCCCTCGTTCGCGCCACTGACAAGGAGGAACCACTCCAGATAATCCCAATCAACTTTCTTCCTCAACGCAGGGATCGAACATGGGACCTCCAGGTTAGCGAGCCAATGTTTACCTCACTGAGCCATCATGACTCCCGAAATAAAGTAAAAACATTTTACATACAATAAATAAAGAGACTTACCTTTAAATCAAAACAGAGTTCTAATATTGAAGTTATTAATTCAAGTGACGATTAGATGTTCGTTCGTCATTTGTTCCTGAGGTTTTACGTCCACTTGCACCAAGGATGATATTCTAGACAAGACGATTTAGACTAATACTACTACCTGGTGCTTTAACGTCTGCTTCCACAGAAGTGATGTCACAGAAGATTTGTCCGCGAATTTAAAGGCTGGAATTTCCAGCCTACTTATTTTCTAATAATTTGATTAGTGGATGTGTAATCATTTTTCTAAACACCATTGGAAAACTAGAGGTTTATCCATTGATTGGTTAAAAACCAATCTTGACTAACTTAAATCCTTCAAGTGTCATATTGAGTAATTTGTATATAATTAGTGTTAAGCTGTTAATAAAAATGTTATATATAAAAAGAGCTTTTTATTTTAGAAATTAAAATGTTGTCATTTGATACTCACAATGGCAGGTTTATAGCTATCAACACTTATCTAACTGAACTATTTATATCAGGCCAATAATGCCACTCAAGTTGGACATGTTGTTTAGATTAGCATTCCAGGCAATTAAAAATCAGTGAACCGGGCCAAACCCAAACATCCAGAATTTAGCTCTTTTTTCTAGATGGTCCTAGGGGTGAATGGTTACTTCGGAGTAAGCTTGTTCATTCTTAAAAAGAGCCACCAACTTAAAAATATTTGGGTGAGGGGTGGCAATAATGGATGTTATCTTGGAATGCCATCCTTCAACATGGTTCGTTGTGCGTGGACCTTCAGTGTGGAAATGGTTCCACATCATTCTGCCATGCTGCCCCTCCACCCAGAACTCAGCTACGTAATCTGCAAATTGCAACACTCTGGCATCTTGGAGTGGTGCATCATCAAGGGCATGCAGCCATACATCTTCAACCTGCTGTATTGGAATTAATGGTAATGCTGCTGCTTGCTTGACGATTTTATTGATTTCTGGCACCCGAGAAAAATCTGCTTGTAGTCCATATTTCTGCGCATTGCGCCAAATACACTGACCAAAGTGAAAAAAAACAACCTTTTAGTTCTGACCTCGGCAACACAGTTCTCACAGCATTTTGCATACTAACTTCGAAATCTGTAAACACATGGCCTGGGTTAAGATTAACATTGACAAGTGCCAATGTTTTGTCTCTAACACATCTGAGGAACTCAACATATGTTGCCTCCTTCTTATCGGGTAATAGTGCATACACCAAAGGGAACATTTTATTGTGTACAAAAGCATGTATAGTGTAGATCTGGGTGAATAAGGTAGGACTCATGCTAAATGTTCCATCACAGTATATAGTGTCTTGTGTGGAAAACACTAGAAACCTGTTGTCGGCTGCTGTGTGGAGAAGGAAGTCGTCTCCGGATGTGGTCTTGGTGTAAGAATCTGGAAGCTGGATATCGTTGCGGGTCTGAGGAAGTGCTGGGAGGATCTTTGCTCGGGCTCTATACAGGGAAGCACAGCAACTATAGAATGTTGGAATCTCTCTGATCATCTCACCTGAGTCACGGTCAGATCGAAGGGCTGTAAACAAACAAAAAGAAAATATTTATTATACATATTATTATATCATTAATACTCGACCAGACACTCGATTGGTTTGTTACGGAAGAACATGTTCAGTATGCTTTAACGTTGAATCATTTAAATCAACGGCACACAACATTAGAGATAAATACATACCTGATACTTCTTCTTGATAGATGGCACAGACTGGTTTGGTTTCCTCTTGCACCTTGGTTTTCATGGCAACGAGAAATTTGTCGACTGCCACCTTGTGTGGGTTAGCAACATGGTTGTGGTTTCTGGAATATTTGGTAATAAAGCCTTGGTGGGTGTTCAGGGTTGCTGGACAACCTTTTATACAACATCTCCAGTATACTCGTTCTGCCTTCCTATTCTTCACTCGGAATTTGTATTCTTCATGGACTAAGTTTTCTCCACCTTGAGCATTGGGGATGTACCGGATGTTTACTTCAACGTTTGCCATGATGAAATATGACAGACTGACTTCTGTG
Source organism: Patella vulgata (assembly GCF_932274485.2). Lineage (NCBI taxonomy): Eukaryota > Metazoa > Mollusca > Gastropoda > Patellidae > Patella > Patella vulgata. The sequence continues at coordinate 35,924,852 of NC_065882.2, forward strand.
TGTCCTTATAAAGACCGTGTAATGTGTAGGCTTACTGAACATAATTCATATTATATTCAAGTGTCATTTTTTGAATAAAATTCATCACTTTAACGATTACAGTGTGTTCATCTCACCAATTATAAGACTGAATATTTAGTCACTTTCAATATTTGTTTTTTTCCATCTAATTACCTATAACACCTAATCCTAATCCGCTTAATACACTAATCCTAATTAGACCTTAATTGGATTAATCAAAAGTGGGCACAGTGAGATGTAACCGCCAACTTTCAACCTGTCTATTGCTTGGCGAGCAGGCCAACACACCGTCACACCCGACTGAACTCATTAACCTTATCTTTAGCTGTGCCAGACGAGCGATATATAAACGGGGACACCTCACTTTCCCCACATCTATTGTTTAGAGTCAAGGTCCACCCGGCCATGACTAATTAACCAACAAAGGGGGTTTAAGGGGATTTAAAGTATAGTCTGTAACAAGTTTGTGACACTTTATAGTAAATACATAAATAAATACATTTTTATAGTATAAATATTTATAAACAGTTTGATATATACAAATATATAATAAATAATTATATATGCATATATAAACTAAACTAAATAAATAAATACATATATTAACTAAATAAATAAATAAATAAATAAATACATTTTATAGAATAAATATTTATAAACATGACAATTCACAGTCCATCAAAATTCGTAACAGTGTTCAGGTATTCAGTGGGGGTCTTGGCACCAGTTATTAATAAATTCTTCTCTTCTACGATTCTCTCATCAAGGCGGCGGTACTTTCTTCTTTTGGGAGCAAGTCTGCGCCCAGATTCTATTTGTCTGATGGTTAGTTCTACATCTTCCTGTTCAAGTATTAGCAATGTATTTAAAGTTAACTAGAGCGTTCGCCATTTTGGAATGAACATTTGCGATTCAGAGGAGCTATATAGATCAACTGATAAGCTGTGATTAAATATCAGTACTTTATTTGTTTTTATTTCAAATTAATTATTACATCAAAACAGCTCACAATGTAAATTTATTAGTAAACTGATTTCACTAATTTGCCCAATCTACTGATAGTGGGAAGTATTTACCAGTAACAATAACTAGAGTGAGAAGTTTACACCAGTGATACTAATTAATTAAAACAGCCTATAGTCCTATACCCACGGTCTACTAACCTCCTAATCCTTTATCAAAACAATCAAATGTGGGGAAAGTGAGGTTAAACCATATAAACGTAGAGTGAGATGTTGTGATAACCCAAATGCTGTGATTGATGTCATCAAATTATTTAGATTACAATTAAAAACATCATTGTATAACACCAGTAAATATTGTAAAATCAATAATATCAATTTCATGTCAAAATTTATATTTCCCTCGTGTGTAATTAGCTTAGAGTTGGATAACTCAATTACCCTAGATTTTTAAAGTTTTAACTGTAAATAACTACTTTTAAATTGTATATACTCTCTATTTTTATTTTAAAAATACTCATAAAACTTCAAAAATATGTTTTTAAAATCACGAGTAATTGAGTGTAAATAATTGTTTGATTATTATAAATATGTCTTGATATGATTGTAAATATTGTATAGATTTAGCAAACTGTTTATATTATGTAACCATAATGTATCATATTACATGAATAAACATATTTACAAGAAAAAAAAAAGAATATTGCACCTATGATAAAAGGCATGACGTTGTTTGAGCATGGACTCTATCTGTAATTAATATTAAATTTTTATTAGTGACGTCAAATATTTAACGTGCACGAAACCAGAAAATTGGCGATATTTCATTGAATATTCAATCAATTTTTGAACCAGTTACATATTTGAGTAGCTGACATGAACGCGATTCCGAAGTCCCGTGTACACATTGGTGTGACCGTAAAAGATCCCTTGGCGGTTGGAATTCTATATAAAAGAAGACTAGCGTCGCTGTACGAGTATGTTTAGAGGTCTTTTTCTCAAAAAGGCAATCTAATATTTTTGGGGGAACTCCTTCTATAGAGAGCCTAATTGATATATATGTGTATGAAAAGAGAGAGAGAGAAATGGGGTTTAACGTCCACTCGACACAAACTAGGTCATTTCGGGACTAACATATGTTGTTTTTTTTTTATTTCAATAATTCGCTTGCGCGTAGGGGTCTTTAGCAGTGGGAGGAAACCGGAGGACCCGGGTAAAACCCACGAGGTTGGACAGGCGACCCTACTCCTTGTCACGTTCAACCGGGGAATCGAAACCCCGCCAGTTGACTCAATGACAGACCGTATGATACAGCACAGGCTAGCCTACCGTGCAAATATTGCATGAAGAAATTCAAATCATAAGAACATAAACACGACTAATACACAGTATCATATTGATTATAAAAGTACAATGTATATAGTGGTTACACTATATATGTCACAAAACAACAATCATTAGATAATAATAATTATTTACTAATTATATAAATCATTTTAAGAGGTAGGAGTTATCCATTGTTTAATTTAACAGTTATATAATTACCCTGGTTAGAAAAGGTACGAACAATTAAGGTATTTAAACAAATGATTACGAAAGAACATAACACTATGGACTTCTATGATAAGACATATAATACATGTTTAATATATATATAAATGACAATGTCCTACGCTAACAAATAATGAAATATGATAGTATCAGTAAATATAAAATAACAAAGTAGTCGCGAACATCCTGGCTCTTGACTGCTTCAGTTGTTTGGTCCTGGACTCTGTCTGTAATTAATAATAAACTTTTACATGTTAGTGACGTCAAATCTTTAACGTGCACGAAACCAGAAAATTGGCGATATTTAATTTTTGAACCAGTTACATATTTGAGTAGCTGACATTAACGCGATTCCGAAGTCCCGCATACACATTGGTGTGACTGTAAAAGATCCCTTGGCAGTTGGAATTGTATATAAGAGTAGGCTAGCGCCGCTGTACGTTCGAAACTTTTCTCATGGTCCATTCCGAGCAGAATGGTGTTAAACCCCATTTCATTTTACTTTGATATTAATATCTATTGCGATTTCAGTTTTTACCATAACTTCGGTGTGGACCACGACATTGCTTTTCGTCCATTTCGCGAAACTGTTCTTTTTCCATTTCGCGTAGATCAACTTTATTTTTCGATTCCCTTCTATCGTAATGCGCATGCAAAGAACATGTCAATATTTCGTCTGAAAGCCTATTGTGATTACTAAAATTATTATTAGGCTTTCAGACTTTTGTATGAAAGCCTATTGTGATTACTAAAATTATTATTAGGCTTTGTCTGAAAGACTATTGTTTTTACTAAAATTATTATTATTATTATTATTTTCCGCTGCAGCCTATTTCTCCATGATCGGAAACAGATATCGATCTGGAACCAAATTTTCTATTGGGAAAACAATTTTGAAACTTCTGCGCAGACCGGAAGTGACCGGATTTTGTGCGGTGCATAAAAATTAAAAAACGGCCGTAGCTTCGTCAATTCTGTACCTATTTTCATACAAATGACATTTTCAGAAACCCTGAGTCTTTTCTCGGACGATAGCAGTTGAAAATTTCGAAATTTCGAAACTTCGTCGCTGACTTCTAGCGTTCGAAAAATGAAAATTTTTGTTTAACTAACAATTTTTGTTATTTTTCTTTTGTCATGTATCCGGCGACCGTGTGACGCCTTGGCTACAGTGAAAGCCTTCAGTCTTGCGAGCAAGTCTAGTTACTAAGTCTTATTACTAAGATTAATATTATTAGGCTTTCACCTTCGGTGAAAGACTATTGTTATTACTAAGATTAATATTATTATTATTATATATTTTTTATTGGGGGAAGCTAGATCTCAGCAACTATAAGAGATAGAGATCTGAAGTTTGTTTTTCTCTCGGGAAAATGGGTGGTGGTTAGTGCTTAAACGTAAAACAAAATTTGTGCGCATAGCGGAAATGCCTCAAATCTTTAACGTGCACAAAAATTGAAAATCGGCCCTAATTCTGTTAATTCTCAACCGATTTTTCTGATATTTACATTTTTGGATAGCTGGAGACATTTCTAAGCTTTCATTATTTTGGTGAAAATTGGTAAATTTTCAAAATTTTCAAAATTTTCAAATTTTTTTTATTTCTTGGAATTTTTCAATTTTGATTACATTTTTGGATAGCTGGTGTCTATCCGATTCCAACGATATAAGTTTTGTTTTGAAATTCTGATTTTGATTTTGGTCGATTTTTGCGATTTTTAGTCAAAATTTAATAACTCTAAAACGGCTACAACGATTTTTTTGAAACTTCAATACTATGAAGTCATAGGAGGAAACTAGTGCTTAAACTATAAATAAAAATCCTCTAATCACCGGAAGTGGTCAAGAAAAGTACCCAAACTTTGACAAAATTCTGAAAAATGGGTGCCTGTGCGGAAAATGAGATGTATCCATTGTGTTTTTGCCGATTAGTTAAAGTTTTATATCGTTTACTAGCCAATTGAATTGTCTATCAGATGGTACTAAAGCGACAAGTTTCTATCAAAAATTGAAAAGGTTATAGGACTTTGAAAAGTAAGTTTTTTTTACGATTTCGAGCAAATTTAGACGCCATTTTCTCGAAAAATAAGCCTATTTGTTTTTTTAAACTTTGTCAATCGAGAGTCTAATTTGTAGTCTTTTGTGTGCAACCATTATATCATTTTTAGAAATGTCAGGGGTAGCCGAAAAAAGAGATTGAAAATCGAAAAGGTCGTATTTTTACGATTTGGAGCATTTTTAGAGGTCTATTTCTCGAAAAGTCAACATAATATTTTTTTGGAACCTCTTCTACAGAGAGGCCTATCAATAGTGCTATATATAAAACCATTGTACAACAGTTCCAAATTTCAGGAGTAGGAGAACAAAGTCATCGAAAATTGAACACGGCACCTTTCATTGTTAAGCGAAACATAAGGGGGGATACTATCTGTACGTTTTGTCAACGTATAGAGCCTATTCAAGAGTGCTTTTATCAGTGATGATATTTGAACTGAAATTATTTCAACTATGAGTGTTTACTTCTATCCAAAATATGGGTTTAGTGACTCTGTAACAGAAATAGTTGATTGCTGTGTGTAATAATTAGTCTTTGAATTAATATTGTTGTTTCTTTGTCAAAATTATCTTATAACCGAAATCATCCAGTAGACGTGGTACAAGGGTTAATCAGCGAACTGGATGTATGAGATGTGTTGTTGACGTTTGGGAAAGTAGGACGAGGGGAAATGTGTAGGGAGTGAAGTGCTGTAAAGGGATAGTTAGATGTATTATGAATGGTTAGAGTGGCTGTGGTGTTACGGTGAAATACTATGCCGCCACCGTAACACCACAGCTTTATGATTTGTTAGACAGGAGTGATTTAATGGGTGTCAACAACTGGGTATGCTGGTACCGTCGCAACGTAGCCGTGAAATATATATTGTAGGGGGGAAGGGCGGAAACGGAAAAATATACAATGTTGACAGTATGTGCCAGGCATGAGGCTGCGCAGACCGAGCGGCAGCTCGATAGGGAGTGTGTAGTGAAAACACTATTTTGGCATTGTTTGCGGGGTTAAACCTAAAAATCACATTAATACACCTATTGCACGATATTGTGAAACTAGCTGACGAAGACAGCTCGGGCGGCGATTGTTCGACTCGGGGCTGCTCTGTCAGTATCTAACAAACGCATTTAGTTCGCGTACAACTTTTAAAAACCGAATGTCAGTATGGTGTTTCTCACATAATTGGTTATCGCAAAAACAGAGTAAACTGAAAGCGAGTAATCTCGACTCAAACCTATAGTCTATAGCCTACTTACTACACTCGTCACTAGGCTTCCTATATTATTGTTTGTGGACGGTTTACTACTCAGTGATAAGCCTGCGCCGCAAAAAGAGGTCTCGCCTTTTATTATTAGTATAATGACTTCCTCATGTGCGGCAGGTTAGTTTGCTTCTAAAAACACTGTTTTCCGTTCCAAAAAATACAAAAGTAATTTTCTACCAGATGACAATGGTTCTTTTCACCGAGACTAGATAATTTCTCTCGGTGTAAGGATATAGCTATGGATAAGTTCATACAAGGTCAATAAATCCGCGGTCACTTCGGGTCACACTGTTGAGAAAATAAACCGATGGGTTTGTTTAGTAGCAAATCGAGCGTGAATCAACTGAGTTTGTACTGAAAATTTTTTGAGTGATATGTATGAACTGTCTTCACACATTCGGTTTATAATTAGCGATACACAGGTACAGTGGCAAGTGTTGTACTTCACAGACTGTTTACCTCCGAACTACCTCCGCACGAAATCCCCGATTTGGGTACTTGTTAAAAGAAAAAGAAATAGTACCTGTGCGCATGCCAGTAAAAAAAAACCTAAGAGTTCGCGCATAAAAATGCCCGAACGTACCAGGCGCCAGGTCATCTAGACAGAAATAGACGGCTCGCGCTGCATATAAGCATGTCCAGGTCATCTAGACAGAAATAGACGGCTCGCGCTGCATATAAGCATGTCCAATTTATCAAGAATTTGCTTGTCTACGATATCACCTTAGGTGGAAGTGGACGTAAAACTCCAGAAACGAACGAACGACGTCAAGAATTTGCAGTAGTATCGAATAACGAATTCCGCTATTTCTGTGATATATAAGATGCTATTCTTAATTTATATAATGCAATCACTCAAATATTACTTTTCTTTGAAAATTAATTCATAGAAATACTTAATAATCTTTCAAAACTTAAGAAAAGTTCCCGATTGTATACTTCATGCATAGCGAGGCCGATTAGACTCTATACGCGGTATTGCGTGATGAATTTCCGTGTTTTTGGGATATATAGTATAATGTCCTTAATATAAGTAAAACGTTCGAAAGAAATATGATTATTTTATGAAAATCAATTAAAAAAATATCCCCCAAATCTTTTAAACGTAAGAAAAAGTCCCACTGCTAAGCGAGGCCGATTGTATACTTCATGCAACGCGAGGCCGAATTGACTCTATACGCGGTATTGCATTTCTGTGTTTCTGGGATATATAGTATAATGTCCTTAATATACGTAAAACGCTCAGAAGAAATATGATTATTTTATCAAAATCAATTAAAAAAATAACCCTCAAATCATTTAAACATAAGAAAAAGGCTGACTGCTAAGCGATGCCGATTGTATACTTCATGTGGTATACTGCGATGAATTCCGCTATTTCTGTGATATATATGATATTATTCTTAATTTATATAATACAATCACTCAAATATTACTTTTCTGTGAAAATTAATTCATAGAAATACTTTAAAATCTTTCAAAACTTAAGAAAAAGTCCCACTGCTAAGCGAGGCCGATTGTAGACTTCATGCATAGAGAGGCCGATTATGCTCTATACGCGACATTGGGTGATGAATTTCTGGGATATTTTCTATAATGTCCTTAATATACGTAAAACATTCGAAAGAAATATGATTATTTTATCAAAATCAATTGAAACAAGCCAACAGTGAGGCTGATGTCCCCCGCCGAAATTGCAAAATAAATAGATGACACATATTAATTAATCGCACATTTATTTTTTTCACTAAGTTTCATCACTCTCTATCAGATAGAATCAAGATTATCTTGTCCCAAACCATCGACAAATGAAATCGATTAGCTCTGCTTAGCTTCAGCTCGAAATGTTAATTATTGAACTCAGTCAAGACATTCACCTAATGAACATCTACATATACATCAAGTTTAAACATTCACCTAATAGACACCTATGCCAAGTTTGAACATTCTACCTCAATTAGAAGGAGAGTTATTGTGTTCCAAAGTTCTACCAATCAAATTGCTTATCACTCTGCTTACCCTCAGCAAAAAATGTTCATTATCGAACTTAGTTAAGGTATTCATATAATAAATCTATACACCAAGTTTCATCAATCTCACTTAATTAGAACTAAAGTTATCGTGTCCCAAAGCATCAACCAATCAAATTGCTTATCTCTGCTTACCCTAAGCGGAAAATGCTCATCTTCGAACTCCATCAAGGCATTGACCTAATCAACACATACACCAAGTTTGAACATTCTAGCTCAATTAGGAAGAGAGTTATCGTGCCCCAAAGTATCAACCAATCAAATTGCTTATCTCTGCTTACCCTAAGCGGAAAATGCTCATCTTCGAACTCCATCAAGGCATTGACCTAATAAACACATACACCAAGTTTGAACGTTCTAGCTCAATTAAAAGTTATCGTGTCCCAAAGCATCAACCAATCAAATTGCTTATCTCTGCTTACCCTAAGCGGAAAATGCTCATCTTCGAACTCCATCAAGGCATTGACCTAATCAACACATACACCAAGTTTGAACATTCTAGCCCAATTAGGAAGAGTGTTATCGTGTCCCAAAGCATCAACCAATCAAATTGCTTATCTCTGCTTACCCTAAGCGGAAAATGCTCATCTTCGAACTCCATCAAGGCATTGACCTAATAAACACATACACCAAGTTTGAACATTCTAGCTCAATTAGGAAGAGAGTTATTGTGTCCCAAAAAGTGTGACGGACGGACAGACGGACGGACGGACGGACAGACAGACAGACAGACAGACGGACGAACCCATTTTAATAGTCCCCTGCTTTCTTCGAAAGGCGGGGGACAAAAATATCCCCCAAATCTTTTAAACATAAGAAATAGTCACACTGCTAAGCGAGGCCGATTGTATACCTCATGTGGTATAGTGCGATGAATTCCGCTATTTCTGTGATATATGTGATATTATTCTTAATTTATTTAATACAATCACTTAAATATAATATTTCTATGAAAATTAATTCATAGAAATACTTTATAATCTTCCAAAATTAAGAAAAAGTCCAACTGCTAAGCGAGGTCGATTGTATACTTAATGCATAGCGAGGCCGATTAGGCTCTATACGCGGTATTGGATGATAAATTTCCGTGTTTCTGGGATATAATATAGTATAATGTCCTTAATATACGTATTTAACGTTCAAAAGAAATATGATTATTTTATCAAAATCAATTGAAAAAAATATCCCCCAAATCTTTTAAACAAAAGAAAAAGGCTGATTGCATTGCGAGGCCGATTGGGGGTTCTATGCGTAGTACAGTGCGATAGAATTTCTAGTTATTATTAGGCTTTCAGACTTTGTATGAAAGACTATTGTTTTTACTAAAATTATTATTAGGCTTCAGACTTTGTCTGAAAGACTATTGTTTTTACTAAAATTATTATTAGGCTTTCAGACTTTTGTCTGAAAGCCTATTGTGATTAATAAAATTATTAGGCTTTCAGACTTTCGTCAAATTTGACCTACGTTTTTGGATACCTGAAGACCATCCGATACCAGAAATATAAGTTTCATTCCGAGTTATCGCCCTTTATTTTTCGATTTTTTTCGAATTTTCTGCCCATTTCCCAACCCTTATATTTTTGGGAAAGGATAAATCGATAGTTCTGAAATTCCTGGAACATAAAGCTATATAGTCAGACCGCTCCATAAAGCAATTTGAAAAACGATCCGGAAACCGGGAGTAGTCGAAATAATGATAGATATTTCGAAAAAAATGCAAAAAATGGGTGTTTTGGGGAAAAACTTGATTTCTCCGTCCAGTATTAATGGATTAAACGAATTAAACTTTCGTTGAGTGGCCCGAGGAATGGACTGTCGAATGATGCCCAATTTATACGGATACTGTTACCAAGCAGCAAAATATGACAAGCAGAAAATCAAGTATTTTCTGATTTGGAGCGCATTTGGACGCCTGTATCTCGAAATCTTAACCGCAACTTTTTTTTTTACTTTCTCTATCGAGAGTCCATTCGATAGTCTTGTGAATTATGCCATCCAATAAGACTTTGAAATGTCTGGAATACGATAAAAAAAGGGACTGAAAATCGAAAAAAGTCGAAAAATCGTGAAATTTTGGAAAATGCCCTATTACTTTATTATTTAAACAAATTTTTACAAAAAGATTACAGATTCGGATAGCTGACCTAATTATGATTCTAACGATGTATAATATGTATTGAGTTATTGAAATTTAATTTTCGATATTTTGCATTTTTGGCACCGGAAGTATTCAAAAAATGTAAATTAATTGCCCAAACTGGTTATTAAAACTATTCCGACAATAATCTCCATACCGGAAGTATTCAAAAAATGTAAAAAAAAGGTTAAAAAATTGTCGCTCTTGCGAAAAGCTGGATTTCTCGGTCAGATATTACAGGACCAAAAGAAGTAAAGTGTCTTTAAATAGCCCCATTAATGGACTATTATATGGCAACTCAATGGTACGATTTCGATGGTTAGAAAATAAATTGTGGTACGCCGAAAATCTAGTATTTTCCGTTTTTGGAGCCTTTTTAGACGTCTTTTTCTCGAAAACGACAACTCCTATTTTTCTAAAACTTTTTTAACGCAGAATCCTATGGGTGGGCTGTGGCGTGAGTCCAACAATAAAAGCATTGAAATAAAATAAGTTGTCCAAAAAGAGCCTCAATCTTGGAAAAAAGTTGAAAAATCCTTAGATTACTGAAAATGATCTTCTAATTTTCTTTCTTTGGAAAACAGCTGAATGAATTATTCTGAAACTTCTTGTACAGAAGGTAAGGTAACCAAACAACTTGTTAAAGCTATCCCGACAATGATCCAGAAAACGGAAGTAGTCGAAAAAATTTCGGATATTTTGAGAAAAAAAAACCCGTAAAAATAAAAAAAAAATGGAGATCTTGCGAAAAAAAGTGATTAATACGCCAGATTTCACCGAATCAAAACAACTAAAGTGTCATTGGATAGTTCGAACAATGGACAATCTTATGAGATCTAAATGGTAAAAATTCGCCGGTTAGGCAATATATAATGGAACGCTGAAAATCTATTATTTTCCTTTTTGGAGCCTATTCAGACGCTTTTATTTCGAAAACTTCTCTTATTTCCTTTCTTAAACTTCTGTTACTTAGAGTCCTAACGGTGGTCTATGGTGTGAATCCAAATTTAAAAGCCTCAATATAGTATAAATGGTCCAAAGGGGCCACAATCTTTGAAAAGAAGTCGAAAAATCGTTATATCTGTAAATCTGCTTCTAATGGTATAAGGGAGGTAAAACTGTCCAATGGATCTTTCTGAAACTTCTGGTACAGGAAAATAAGTTCCCATACCACTTGTTAAATCTATCCCGATAATGATCCGTAAACAGGAAGTAGTCAAATAAATATTCGATATTTAAAAAAAAAAAGACAGTAAACAAAATCGGTGCTCTTGCAACAATCGGGATTTCACCATTGGGTGTGACCGGATCAAAACATCTAAAGTATCGTTTGGTAGCTCGATAAATGGGCTATTGTATGACACACTTCCTGTCTGATTCCTGAAAGCCGGTTTAGTGCTGCTTGCAGGTCTAGTTATTATTATTAGGCTTTCAGACTTTCGTCTGAAAGACTATTGTTTTTACTAAAATTATTATTTCGCTTTCAGACTATTGTTTTTACTAAAATTATTATTATTATTAGTCTTTCAGACAAAGTAAAGACTATTGTTTTTACTAAAATTATTATTAGGCTTTCAGACTTTCGTCTGAAAGCCTATTGTGATTACTAAAATTATTATTAGGCTTTCAGACTTTTGTATGAAAACCTATTGTGATTACTAAAATTATTATTGGGCTTTCAGACTTTGAAAGACTATTGTTTTTACTAAAATTATTATTATTATTATTATTTTCCGCTGCAGCCTATTTCTCCATGATCGGAAACAGATATCGATCTGGAACCAAATTTTCTATTGGGAAACCTTGTGGTGGCTACTCCATAAAACAATTTTGAAACTTCTGCGCAGACCGGAAGTGGCCGGATTTTGTGCGGTGCATAAAAATTAAAAAACGGCGTAGCTTCGTCAATTCTGTACCTATTTTCATACAAATGACATTTTCAGAAACCCTGAGTCTTTTCTCGGACGATAGCAGTTGAAAATTTCGAAATTTCGAAACTTCGTCGCTGACTTCTAGCGTTCGAAAAATGAAAATTTTTGTTTAACTAACAATTTTTGTTATTTTTCAAAATTTTCAAATTTGACCTACATTTTTGGATACCTAAAGACTATCCGATTCCAGAAATATAATTTTCATTCAGAGTTATCGCCCTTTATTTTTCGATTTTTTTCGGATTTTCTGCCCATTTCCCAACCCTTACATTTTTGGGAAAGGATAAATCGATAGTTCTGAAATTCCTGGAACATAAAGCTATATAGTCAGACCGCTGCATAAAGCAATTTCAAAAACGATCCGGAAACCGGAAGTAGTCGAAATAATGATAGATATTTCGAAAAAAATGCAAAAAATGGGTGTTTTGGGGAAAAACTTGATTTCTCCGTCCAGTATCAATGGATTAAACGAATTAAACTTTCGTTGAGTGGCCCGAGGAATGGACTGTCGAATGATGCCCAATTTATACGGATACTGTTACCAAGCAGCAAAATATGACAAGCAGAAAATCAAGTATTTTCTGATTTGGAGCGTTTTTGGACGCCTGTATCTCGAAATCTTAACCGCAACTCTTTTTTTTAACTTTCTCTATCGAGAGTCTATTCGATAGTCTTGTGAATTATGCCATCCAATAAGACTTTGAAATGTCTGGAATACGATAAAAAAAAGGGACTGAAAATCGAAAAAATTCGAAAAATCGTGAAATTTTGCAAAATGCTCTATTACTTTATTATTTAAACACATTTTTACAAAAAGATTACAGATTCGGATAGCTGACCTAATTACGATTCTAATGATGTATAATATGAATTTTGACATTTTTGCATTTTTGGCACCTTTGAACATAGTTTTTCTCAGGGTCATTTTATCTGATCAGATAATGTAATATATCATTACAGAGCCCTGCCGCTATTTAATTGCCCAAACTGGTTATTAAAACTATTCCGACAATAATCTCCATACCGGAAGTATTCAAATAATGAAAAAAAAGGTTAAAAAATTGTCGCTCTTGCGAAAAGCTGGATTTGTCGGTCAGATATTACCGGACCAAAAGAAGTAAAGTGTCTTTGGATAGCCCCATTAATGGACTATTATATGGCATCTCAATGGTACAATTTCGATGGTTAGAAAATAAATTGTGGTACGCCGAAAATCTAGTATTTTCCGTTTTTGGAGCCATTTTAGACGTCTTTTTCTCGAAAACGACAACTCCGATTTTCCTGAAACTTTTTTAACGCAGAGTCCTATGGGTGGGCTATGGCGTGAGTCCAACAATAAAAGCATTGAAATAACATAAGTTGTCAAAAAAGAGCCTCAATCTTGGAAAAAAGTTGAAAAATCCTTACATTACTGAAAATGATCTTCTAATTTTCTTTCTTTGGAAAACAGCTGAATGGATTATTCTGAGACTTCTTGTACAGAAGGTAAGGTAACCAAACAACTTGTTAAAGCTATCCCGACAATGATCCAGAAAACGGAAGTAGTCGAAAAAATTTCGGATATTTTGAGAAAAAAAACGTAAAAATTAAAAAAAATGGAGATCTTGCGAAAAAAGTGATTACTACGCCAGATTTCACCGAATCAAAACAACTAAAGTGTAATTGGATAGTTCCAACAATGGACAATCTTATGAGATCTAAATGGTAAAAATTCGCGGGTTAGGCAATATATAATGGAACGCTGAAAATATATTATTTTCCTTTTTGGAGCCTATTCAGACGCCTTTATTTCAAAAACTTCTCTTATTTCCTTTCTTACACTTCTGTTACTTAGAGTCCTAACTGTGGTCTATGGTGTGAATCCAAATTTAAAAGCCTCAATATAGTATAAATGGTCCAAAAGAGCCACAATCTTTGAAAAGAAGTCGAAAAATCGTTATATCTGTAAATTTGCTTCTAATGGTATAAGGGAGGTAAAACTGTCCAATGGATTTTTCTGAAACTTCTGGTACAGGAAATTAAGTTCCCATACCACTTGTTAAATCTATCCCGATAATGATCCGTAAACAGGAAGTAGTCAAATAAATATTCGATATTTAAAAAATTAAAAGACAGTAAAAAAAATCGGTGCTCTTGCAACAATCGGGATTTCACCGTCGGGTGTGACCGGATCAAAACATCTAAAGTATCGTTTGGTAGCTCGATAAATGGGCTATTGTATGACACACTTCCTGTCTGATTCCTGAAAGCCGGTTCAGTGATGCTTGCAGGTCTAGTTATTATTATATTTTACCGCTGCAGCCTATTTCTCCATGATCGGAAACAGATATCGATCTGGAACCAAATTTTCTATCGGGAAATTAGGTGATGGCTACTCCTTAAAACAATTTAGAAACTTCTGCGCAGACCGGAAGTGGCCGAATTTCGTGCGGTGCATAAAAATTAAAAAACGACCGTAGCTTCGTCAATTCTGTACCTATTTTCATACAAATGACATTTTCAGAAACCCTGAGTCTTTTCTCGGACGATAGCAGTTGAAAATTTCGAAATTTCGAAACTTTGTCGCTGACTTCTAGCTTTCGAAAAATGAAAAATTTTGTTTAAGAAACAATTTTTTTTATTTTTCAAAATTTTCAAATTTGACCTACATTTTTGGATACCTGAAGACCATCCGATACCAAAAATGTAAGTTTCATTCCGAGTTATCGTCCTTTATTTTTCGATTTTTTTCGAATTTTCTGCCCATTTCCCAACCCTTATATTTTTTGGAAAGGATAAATCGATAGTTCTGAAATTCCTGGAACATAAAGCTATATAGTCAGACCGGTGCATAAAGCAATTTTAAAAACGATCCGGAAACCGGAAGTAGTCGAAATAATGATAGATATTTCGAAAAAAACGCAAAAAATGGGTGTTTTGGGGAAAAACTTGATTTCTCCGTCCAGCTTTCGTTGAGTGGCCCGAGGAATGGACTGTCGTATGATGCCCAATTTATACGGATACTATGACCAAGCAGCAAAATATGACAAGCTGAAAATCACGTATTTTCTGATTTGGAGCGTTTTTGGACGCCTGTATCTCGAAATCTTAACCGCAACTTTTTTTTAACTTTCTCTATCGAGAGTCCATTCGATAGTCTTGTGAATTATGCCATCCAATAAGACTTTGAAATGTCTGGAATACGATAAAAAAGGGACTGAAAATCGAAAAAAGTCGAAAAATCGTGAAATTTTGCAAAATGCTCTATTACTTTATTATTTAAACACATTTTTACAAAAAGATTACAGATTCGGATAGCTGACCTAATTACGATTCTAACGATGTATAATATGTATTGAGTTATTGAAATTTAATTTTCGATATTTTGACATTTTTGCATTTTTGGCACCTTTGAACATAGGATTTCTCAGGGTCATTTTATCTGATCAGATAATGTAATATATCATTACAGAGCCCTGCCGCTATTTAATTTCCCAAACTGGTTATTAAAACTATTCCGACAATAATCTCCATACCGGAAGTATTCAAAAAATGAAAAAAAAAAGGTTAAAATATTGTCGCTCTTGCGAAAAGCTGGATTTCTCGGTCAGATATTACTGGACCAAAAGAAGTAAAGTGTCTTTGGATAGCCCCATTAATGGACTATTATATGGCATCTCAATGGTATGATTTCGATGGTTAGAAAATAAATTGTGGTACGCCGAAAATCTAGTATTTTCCGTTTTTGGAGCCTTTTTAGACGTCTTTTTCTCGAACACGACAACTCCGATTTTCTGAAACTTTTTTTTAACGCAGAGTCCTATCGGTAGTCTGTGGCGTGAATCCAAAAGGAAAAGGTTTGAAATAATATAAGGGGTCCAAAAATGGCCCCAATCTTTGAAAAAAGTTGAAAAATCGTTAAATTAATGAAAATGTTCTTTTATTTATCTTTTTTACAAAAAACTACTGAATAGATGTTTCTGACACTTCTGTTACAGAAAGTTAGGTATCTAAACAAATTGTTAAAACTATTTCGACGATGATCCAAAAACCGGAAGTAGTCGAAAAAATATCCGATATTTTTGAAAAAAAAACGTAAAAAGTAAAAGAAGTGGTGATCTTGTGAAAAAGTGATTACTATGCCAGATTTCACCGAATCAAAACAACTAAAGTATCATTGTATATCCTGATTAATGGACGATTTTATGACATCTAAATGGTAAAAATTTGCTGGTTAGGCAATACATTATGGGACGCTGAAAATCTTGTATTTTCCTTTTTGGAGCCTATTCAGACGCTTTTATTTCGCAAACTACTCTTAATTCATTTCATAAACTTCTGTTACTTGGAGTCCTAGGGTGGTCTAGCCTTAATATATACTCATGTCCAAAAGAAAGTATACGCTGTGCATTTCATACTGCATCAACCAAAGTCGTTTTTCCATTCTACGCGGTATTTGGGTACAATTTCAATTTGTTTCACCTTTTGTTGCTTAGAATCGTTGAGTTTGGATGCAAGAGACAAGCTCAGTAATGTTTTATCAATTGTTTTTAATCTAAACAAAACTTAGACATATTTTTAGTGTGTATACTTTCTTTTGGACATCAGTATAGTATAAATGTTCCAAAAAGGGCCCCAATCTTTGAAAAAAAGTCGAAAAATCGTTATATTTGTATCTGTACTATAAGGGTATTAGGGAGGTAACTATCTCTAAGCACGGTGGAATCCGGCTACTAATTATTAGTCTCTATCATCCAGAAAAATATTCTACGAATATTAGTCTGGATCCGTTGTCAATATTTGAGAAAAATTGGCTAGATAATCCAGTCTTTTACATTATCCAAGGGAGGTAACTCCTCTTAAAACCAGATGTTTACGCCCACGAAATTAATTTAAGAATGTCATTTCAAAAAATCCATTTGATTGCATGCCAGTTCAATATCTAACACTCAATTTTTTTTGTAAAAGTTCTCTCTTCATGGGCCATATCTATGCTTTTAAAATTAATCCTAATTCGTCTTCACGATTCATGTTTGTTTATATCTTTGCAAGAATTATGGGATTTATTGTGGGAAACGGCGCAACTCTTAGTTGACTTTGGCTAAAGAGACTGGATAATCAACCACATTAAAAACCAAACTCCCGGTAACGCATGGGTTTTCTCCCACTAGACAATCCGGTCTTTTACATTATCCAAGGAAGGTAACTCCTCTTAAAACCAGATGTTTACGCCCACGAAATTAATTTAAGAATGTCATTTCAAAAAATCCATTTGATTGCATGCCAGTTCAATATCTAACACTCAATTTTTTTTGTAAAAGTTCTCTCTTCATGGGCCATATCTATGCTTTTAAAATTAATCCTAATTCGTCGTCACGATTCAAGTTTCTTTATATCAATGCAAGAATTATGGGATTTATTGTGGGAAGGGGTGCAACTCTTAGTTGACTTTGGCTAAATCGGCCGTGGTTTCGCCTATTCTTTACCTATTTTAAAACAATTCACAATTTTGGAAACCCTGAATCTTTTCCGAGACAATGGCTATCTCACATTTTTTAATTTCGAACATTCATCTATGGCTTTTGTCGTTCGAAATTTGAAAATTCAAATTTTTACAAAAAACTTTTTTATTTATGAATATTTTTTAGTCGTGTTTTACACAAAATTAACGAGTCATCTGACTTGGGCAAAAATGTGATATTTTTTTGTCTCAGTAATTTTCCTTGGCCGCCATTGGCTAATTCAGTTTTTCAGTCCTAGATTAATTATTTATTGCTCGATTTGTATAAAACAAAGTTCATATACTCCGTTGTCTCAATTGCCATTTTGTTTGTTACCGATAGATATATCTGTCGGCACCGGAAGTGGTTTATTTTTACCAAAAACAACAATTTTGACAGTTAGGTACCATTTTTCGAAAGCAAATATTATTTGTTTAAAAAATTGATATAACTAAAAGAGTGTGCCCTTTAAAGGCGCACAAAATGTTGGGATCGTTTTTTTTAATTTCGATTTCATTTTCGAGCAAATTCGATTAAGAGGTGAAAAAAGGTGTAAAATTGACCTATTTACAACCCATTCAGGCTTTTCAGATTTTAAAATATTTCTACGTAACTTTTATAAACTTGTAGCTATAAACCATACGAAGAAAATGTATGTTAAAATTAGTTTGTAATATAAGCAGTTAGCTAGAAATGGGCAATTTTGCATAAGTCACTGTTTTCGTTATTTTGCCTGTAAAATAGTCAATTATTATTAGATTTTCACAAAAATGACACCATTTGATTCAAAAAGCAAGTATGCGTCGTATCAAATTGATTACAATTTAAAAGTGACGCCATTTTGTCAAAAAATGCATTTTTAACTTTTAAAATCAATATTTTTTTCAACCAAGAATTCTTTAATATGTATTAATAATTTTAACTTTTGGTTTATATTCACATATTAATAAAATTCATAAGGTCATATAGATTTCACAAAATTGTTTCTAACTTGTTCAGTTGCGGAGAAATAGGCGATTTACAACAGGTCACTTTTCAAGGTTTTTGGTCCATAAAAGTGTCAATTATTATTCGAATTTCATAAATATTTTCACTGTGTGATACCTAATGCCATTTACAATTTCATACAAGTAATTATCGCCGGAAGTAACGTCATTTCGGCAAAAACTGTATTTTTAGCCTTCAAAACAGATATTTTATTCAAATGGGTCTGATTTGTAATGTTTTTAAAATTATGATATTTGATTCCAATCAACAAATAGATTGAACCCATACGATCATACAGATATCAGAAAATGATTTCTAACTTGTACGGTTGCAGAGAAATAGACGGTTTTCTACAAGTCACTTTTCAAGGTTTTTGGTCTATAAAAGTGGCAATTATTATTCGATTTACATAAAAATGTTCACCATGTGATGCCTTATGCCATTTCTGATTTCATAAAACTAATTGAACATTTTCATTATCACCGGAAGTACTGTACACTTACATGTAACAAATGTATAAAATGAATTGATATTGATGGATTTGGTTGATTCGGCGTCCATTTTATTTGATGTGTGCAATGCTTGTGTGGAAACCTGTTTAATGGTTTCATTGGTACCGGAAGTGACATATGTTTAGGGTAACGTGGCACCGGTGAAACCGTAATCATAAAAATATTCGATATTAAAAAAAAAAGTAAAAAACCAGTAAAAATCGGTGCTCTTGCAAAAATCGGGATTTCACCGTCGGGTGTGACCGGATCAAAACACCTAAAGTATCGTTTGGTAGCTCGATGAATGGGCTATTGTATGACACACTTTCTGTCTGATTCCTGAAAGCCGGTTCAGTGCTGCTTGCAGGTCTAGTTATTATTATTTTTTTCCGCTGCAGCCTATTTCTCCATGATCGGAACCAAATTTTCTATTGGGAAACCATGTGGTGGCTACTCCTTAAAACAATTTTGAAACTTCTGCGCAGACCGGAAGTGGCCGAATTTCGTGCGGTGCATAAAAATTAAAAAACGGCCGTACCTTCGTCAATTCTGTACCTATTTTCATACAAATGACATTTTCAGAAACCCTGAGTCTTTTCTCGGACGATAGCAGTTGAAAATTTCGAAATTTCGAAACTTCGTCGGTGACTTCTAGGGTTCGAAAAATGAAAATTTTTGTTTAAAACACAATTTTTGTTATTTTTCAAAATTTTCAAATTTGACCTACATTTTTGGATACCTGAAGACCATCCGATACCAGAAATATAAGTTTCATTCCGAGTTATCGCCCTTTATTTTTCGATTTTTTTCGAATTTTCTGCCCATTTCCCAACCCTTATATTTATGGGAAAGGATAAATCGATAGTTCTGAAATTCCTGGAACATAAAGCTATATAGTCAGACCGCTGCATAAAGCAATTTCAAAAACGATCCGGAAACCGGAAGTAGTCGAAATAATGATAGATATTTCGAAACAAATGCAAAAAATGGGTGTTTTGGGGAAAAACTTGATTTCTCCGTCCAGTATCAATGGATTAAACGAATTACACTTTCGTTGAGTGGCCCGAGGAATGGACTGTCGAATGATGCCCAATTTATACGGATACTGTTACCAAGCAGCAAAATATGACAAGCAGAAAATCAAGTATTTTCTGATTTGGAGCGCATTTGGACGCCTGTATCTCGAAATCTTAACCGCAACTTTTTTTTTTACTTTCTCTATCGAGAGTCCATTCGATAGTCTTGTGAATTATGCCATCCAATAAGACTTTGAAATGTCTGGAATACGATAAAAAAAGGGACTGAAAATCGAAAAAAGTCGAAAAATCGTGAAATTTTGCAAAATGCCCTATTACTTTATTATTTAAACAAATTTTTACAAAAAGATTACAGATTCGGATAGCTGACCTAATTATGATTCTAACGATGTATAATATGTATTGAGTTATTGAAATTTAATTTTCGATATTTTGACATTTTTGCATTTTTGGCACCGGAAGTATTCAAAAAATGTAAATTAATTGCCCAAACTGGTTATTAAAACTATTCCGACAATAATCTCCATACCGGAAGTATTCAAAAAATGTAAAAAATAGGTTAAAAAATTGTCGCTCTTGCGAAAAGCTGGATTTCTCGGTCAGATATTACAGGACCAAAAGAAGTAAAGTGTCTTTGGATAGCCCCATTAATGGACTATTATATGGCAACTCAATGGTACGATTTCGATGGTTAGAAAATAAATTGTGGTACGCCGAAAATCTAGTATTTTCCGTTTTTGGAGCCTTTTTAGACGTCTTTTTCTCGAAAACGACAACGCTATGGCGTGAGTCCAACAATAAAAGCATTGAAATAAAATAAGTTGTCCAAAAAGAGCCTCAATCTTGGAAAAAAGTTGAAAAATCCTTAGATTACTGAAAATGATCTTCTAATTTTCTTTCTTTGGAAAACAGCTGAATGAATTATTCTGAAACTTCTTGTACAGAAGGTAAGGTAACCAAACAACTTGTTAAAGCTATCCCGACAATGATCCATAAAACGGAAGTAGTCGAAAAAATTTCGGATATTTTGAGAGAAAAAAAACCGTAAAAAAAAAAAAAAAAAAATGGAGATCTTGCGAAAAAAAGTGATTAATACGCCAGATTTCACCGAATCAAAACAATTTTATCTGATCAGATAATGTAATATATCATTACAGAGCCCTGCCGCTATTTAATTGCCCAAACTGGTTATTAAAACTATTCCGACAATAATCTCCATACCGGAAGTATTCAAATAATGAAAAAAAGGTTAAAAAAATTGTCGCTCTTGCGAAAAGCTGGATTTGTCGGTCAGATATTACCGGACCAAAAGAAGTAAAGTGTCTTTGGATAGCCCCATTAATGGACTATTATATGGCATCTCAATGGTACAATGGTTAGAAAATAAATTGTGGTACGCCGAAAATCTAGTATTTTCCGTTTTTGGAGCCTTTTTAGACGTCTTTTTCTCGAAAACGACAACTCCGATTTTCCTGAAACTTTTTTTAACGCAGAGTCCTAGGGGTGGACTATGGCGTGAGTCCAACAATAAAAGCATTGAAATAACATAAGTTGTCCAAAAAGAGCCTCAATCTTGGAAAAAAGTTGAAAAATCCTTACATTACTGAAAATGATCTTCTAATTTTCTTTCTTTGGAAAACAGCTGAATGGATTATTCTGAAACTTCTTGTACAGAAGGTAAGGTAACCAAACAACTTGTTAAAGCTATCCCGACAATGATCCAAAAAACGGAAGTAGTCGAAAAAATTTCGGATATTTTGAGCAAAAAAACGTAAAAATTAAAAAAAATGGAGATCTTGCGAAAAAAGTGATTACTACGCCAGATTTCACCGAATCAAAACAACTAAAGTGTAATTGGATAGTTCCAACAATGGACAATCTTATGAGATCTAAATGGTAAAAATTCGCCGGTTAGGCAATATATAATGGAACGCTGAAAATCTATTATTTTCCTTTTTGGAGCCTATTCAGACGCCTATATTTCAAAAACTTCTCTTATTTCCTTTCTTACACTTCTGTTACTTAGAGTCCTAACTGTGGTCTATGGTGTGAATCCAAATTTAAAAGCCTCAATATAGTATAAATGGTCCAAAAGAGCCACAATCTTTGAAAAGAAGTCGAAAAATCGTTATATCTGTAAAACTGTCCAATGGATTTTTCTGAAACTTCTGGTACAGGAAATTAAGTTCCCATACCACTTGTTAAATCTATCCCAATAATGATCCGTAAACAGGAAGTAGTCAAATAAATATTCGATATTTAAAAAATTAAAAGACAGTAAAAAAAATCGGTGCTCTTGCAACAATCGGGATTTCACCGTCGGGTGTGACCGGATCAAAACATCTAAAGTATCGTTTGGTAGCTCGATAAATGGGCTATTGTATGACACACTTCCTGTCTGATTCCTGAAAGCCGGTTCAGTGCTGCTTGCAGGTCTAGTTATTATTATTTTTTACCGCTGCAGCCTATTTCTCCATGATCGGAAACAGATATCGATCTGGAACCAAATTTTCTATCGGGAAACCAGGTGGTGGCTACTCCTTAAAACAATTTTGAAACTTCTGCGCAGACCGGAAGTGGCCGAATTTCATGCGGTGCATAAAAATTAAAAAACGGCCGTAGCTTCGTCAATTCTGTACCTATTTTCAACAAATGACATTTTCGGAAACCCCGAATCTTTTCCGAGATAATGGCTATCTCACATTTTTCAATTTCGAACATTCTTCTATGGCTTTTGTCGTTCGAATTTTGAAAATACGTTGTTTACGAGACAATTTTTGTTATTTTTGAAAATTTTCAAATTTGACCTACATTTTTGGATACCTGAAGACCATCCGATTCCAGAAATATAAGTTTCATTCCGAGTTGTTGCCCTTTATTTTTCGATTCTTTTCGAATTTTCTGCCCATTTCCAAACCCTTATATTTTTTGGAAAGGATAAATCGATATTTCTGAAAGTCCTGGAACATAAAGCTATATAGTCAGACCGCTGCATAAAGCAATTTCAACAACGATCCGGAAACCGGAAGTAGTCGAAATAATGACAGATATTTTGAAAAAAACGCAATAAATGGGTGTTTTGGGGAAAATATGACACACTGAAAATCAAGTATTTTCTGATTTTTAGCGTTTTTGGACGCCTGTATCTCGAAAACGGCTCCAGGGATTTTCTTAAACTTTCCCTATCGAGAGTCCCTCCCGTAGTCTTGTGCATGAATCAATCCAATAAGACATTGAAATGTCTGGAATAGGTAAAATAACGGACTGAAAATCGAAAAAAGTTGAAAAATCGTGAAATTTTGGAAAATGCTCCATTACTTTATTTTTTAAACAATTTTTTACAAAAAAGTTACACATTCAGATAGCTGACCTAATTACGATTCTAACGATGTATAATATGTATTGATATATTGACATTTTTGCATTTTTGGCACTATTGAACTTAGGATTTCCCAGCGACATTTTATCTGATCAGACAATGTAATATATCATTACATAGCCCTGTGGCGATTTGATAAGCCAATCCAGTTATTAAAACTATCCCGACAAGAATCTCCATACCGGAAGTATTCAAAAAATGAAGAAAAAGGGTTTAAAAAATAGCGCTCTTGCGAAAAACTTGATTTCTCCATCAGATGTTAGCGGACCAAAAGAACTTGAGTGTCGCTGGATAGCCCCATTAATGGACTATCATATGACATCTGAATGATACGATTTAGATGGCTAGAAAATAAATTATGGTACGCCGAAAATCTAGTATTTTCCGTTTTGGAGCATTTTGAGACGCCATTTTCTCGAAAACGACAACTATGATTTTTCTTAAACTGTGGCTATTTTATAAGCCAATCCGGTTATTAAACTATCCCGACAATAATCTCCATACCGGAAGTATTCAAAAAATGAAGAAAAAAAGTAAAAAAAGATAGCGCTCTTGCAAAAAACTTGATTTCTCCATCAGATGTTAGCCCCATTAATAGACTATCATATGACATCTGAATGATACGATTTAGATGGATAGAAAATAAATTAATGGTATGCCGAAAATCTAGTATTTTCCGTTTTGGAGCATTTTGAGACGCCATTTTATAGAAAACGACAACTACGATTTTTCTTAAACTATTATGGACTATGGCGTGAGTCCAAAAATAAAAGCATTGAAATAATATAAGTGGTCCAAAAAGAGACTCAATCTTGGAAAAAAAGTTGAAAAATCCTTACATTACTGAAAATGATCTTCTAATTTTCTTTCTTTGGAAAACAGCTGAATGGATTATTCTGAAACTTCTTGTACAGAAAGTAAGGTAACCAAACAACTTGTTAAAGCTATCGCGACAATGATCCAAAAACCGGAAGTAGTCGAAAAAATTTCCGATATTTTGAGGGAAAAAAACGTAAAAAGTAAAAAAATGGCGATTTTGCGAAAAAAGTGATTACTACGCCAGATTCCACCGAATCAAAACAACTAAAGTGTCATCGGATAGTTCGAACAATGGACGATCTTATGACATCTAAATGGTAAAAATTTGCGGGTTAGGCAATATATAATGGAATGCTGAAAATCTATTATTTTCTTTTTTTGAGCCTATTCAGACGCTTTTATTTCGAAGATTTCTCTTATTTCCTTTCTTAAACTTATGTTACTTAGAGTCCTAACGGTGGGCTATGGTGTGAATCCAAATTTGAAAGCCTCAATATAGTATAAATGGTCCAAAAAGGGCCACAATCTTTGAAAAAAATCGAAAAATCGTTATATCTGTAAATCTGCTTCTAATGGTATAAGGGAGGTAAAACTGTCCAATGGATCTTTCTGAAACTTCTGGTACAGGAAATTAAGTTCCCATACCACTTGTTAAATCTATCCCGATAATGATCCGTAAACAGGAAGTAGTCAAAAAAATATTCGATATTTAAAAAAAAGACAGTAAAAAAATCGGTGCTCTTGCAACAATCTGGAACCAAATTTTCTATTGGGAAACCATGTGGTGGCTACTTGATAAAACAATTTTGAAACTTCTGCGCATACCGGAAGTAACTGAATTTTGTACTTTTTTCCGGAATTGAAAATCGGCCGTGGTTTCGTCAATTCTTTACCTATTTTCAAACAAATGACATTTTCGGAAACCCCGAATCTTTTCCGAGATAATGGCTATCTCACATTTTTCAATTTCGAACATTCATCTATGGCTTTTGTCCTTCGAATTTTGAAAATACGTTGTTTACGAGACAATTTTTGTTATTTTTCAAAATTTTCAAATTTGACCTACATTTTTGGATACCTGAAGACCATCGGATTCCAGAAATATAAGTTTCATTTCGAGTTATCGCCCTTTATTTTTCGATTTTTTTCGAATTTTCTGCCCATTTTCCAACCCTTATATTTTTGGGAAAGAATAAATCGATATTTCTGAAAGTCCTGGAACATAATTAAAGCTATATAGTCAGACCGCTGGATAAAGCAATTTCAACAACGGTCCGGAAACCGGAAGTAGTCGAAATAATGTCCGATATTTCGAAAAAAAAAACGCAAAAAAAGGGTGTTTTGGGGAAAAACTCGCTTTCTATGTCCAATATCAATGGATTAAACAAATTAAGCTTTCGTTGAGTGGCCCGAGGAATGGACTGTCGTATGATGCCCAATTTACACGGATACTATGACCAAGCAGCAAGATATGACAAGCTGAAAATCAAGTATTTTCTGATTTAGAGCGTTTTTGGACGCCTTTATCTCAAAAACTTAACCTACGATTTTTTTTTAACTTTCTCTATCGAGAGTCCATTCGATAGTCTTGTGCATGTAACCATCCAATAAGAGTTTGAAATGTCTGGAATAGGTTAAAAAAGGGACTGAAAATCGAAAAAAGTCGAAAATTCGTGAAATTTTGGAAAATGCTATATTATTTTATTATTTAATCAGATTTTTACGAAAAGGTTACACATTCAGATAGCTGACCTAATTACGATTCTAACGATGTATAATATGTATTGAGTTATTGAAATTTAATTTTCGATATTTTGACATTTTTGAATTTTTGGCACTTTTGAACATGGGATTTCTCAGGGCTATTTTATCTGATCAGATAATGTAATATATCATTACAGAGCCCTGTAGCTATCTAATTGCACAAAATTGGTTATTAAAACTATCCCGACAATAATCTCCATACCGGACGTATTCAAAAAATGAAGAAAAAAAGTTAAAAAGAAATAGCGCTCTTGCAAAAAACTTGATTTCTCCATCAGATGTTAGCGGACCAAAAGAACTAAAGTGTCGCTGGATAGCCCCATTAATGGACTATCATATGACATCTGAATGATACGATTTAGATGGCTAGAAAATAAATTATGGTACGCCGAAAATCTAGTATTTTCCGTTTTGGGGCATTTTGAGACGCCATTTTCTCGAAAACGACAACTACGATTTTTCTTAAACTGTGGCTATTTTATAAGCCAATCCGGTTATTAAACTATCCCGACAATAATCTCCATACCGGAAGTATTCAAAAAATGAAGAAAAAAAGTTATAAAAAAATAGCGCTCTTGCAAAAAACTTGATTTCTCCATCAGATGTTAGCGGACCAAAAGAACTTGAGTGTCGCTGGATAGCCCCATTAATAGACTATCATATGACATCTGAATGATACGATTTAGATGGATAGAAAATAAATTATGGTATGCCGAAAATCTAGTATTTTCCGTTTTGGAGCATTTTGAGACGCCATTTTATAGAAAACGACAACTACGATTTTTCTTAAATTATTATGGACTATGGCGTGAGTCCAAAAATAAAAGCATTGAAATAATATAAGTGGTCCAAAAAGAGACTCAATCTTTGAAAAAAAGTTGAAAAATCCTTAAATTACTGAAAATGCTCTTCTATTTTTCATTCTTTGGAAAATAGCTGAATGGATTTTTCTGAAACTTCTTGTACAGAAGGTTAGGTAACCAAACAACTTGTTAAAACTATCCCGACAATGATCCAAAAACCGGAAGTAGTCGAAAAAAATATCCAATATTTTGAAAAAAAAACACATAAAAAGTAAAAAAAAATGGTGATCTTGCGAAAAAAGTGATAACTACGCCAGATTTCACCGAATCAAAACAACTAAAGTGTCATTGGATAGCCCGAACAATGGACGATCGTATGACATCTAAATGGTAAAAATTCGCTGGTTAGGCAATATATAATGGGACGCTGGTATTTTCATTTCTTGGGGCTATTCAGATGCTTTCATCCTGAAAACTTCTCTTATTTCCTTTCATAAACTTCTGTTACTTAGAGTCCTAACGGTGGCCTTGGGTGTGAATCCAAATTTAAAAGCTCAATTCACATTTTTGGAAACCCTGAATCTTTTCCGAGACAATGGCTATCTCACATTTTTCAATTTCGAACATTCACCTATGGCTTTTGTCGTTCGAATTTTCAAATTAAGTTATTTAGGAGACAATTTTTGTAATTTTTCAAAATTTTGAAATTTGATCTACATTTTTGGATACCTGAAGGCAATCCGATTCCAGTAATATGACTTTCATTCAGAGTTATCGCCCTTTATTTTTCGAATTTTCTGCCCATTTTGTTTTACGGTCGAATCGACGTTTCTGAAACTTCTGGAACATGAAGTTATAGGCCAAAACCAACTGATAAAGATATTTCGACAAGGATCCTTAAACCGAAAGTGGTCGAAAACAGTTTTGTTTTACGGTCGAATTGACGTTTGTGAAACTTCTGGAACATGAAGTTATAGGCCAAAACCAACTGACAAAGCTATTTCGACAAGGATCCTTAAACCGAAAGTGGTCGAAAACATGTGGTCTAGGATGTGAATCCAAATTTAAAAGTCTCAATATAGCATAAATGGTCCAAAAAGGGCCACAATCTTTGAAAAAAGTCGAAAAATTGTTATATCTTCTTCTAATGGTAAAAGGGAGATAACACATTGGCATCAGACAACCAATTATTTGCTAAATATCGTTAAATATCTTCTAAATTTCCTTTCTTTTAAAACAGTCCAATGGATCTTTCTGAAACTTCTGGTACGGGAAGTTAAGTTCCCATACCATCTATCCCAACAATGATCCGTAAACCGGAAGTAGTCGAAAAAATCGGTGCCCTTGCAAAAATCGTGATTTCACCGTCGGGTGTGACCGAATCAAAACATCTAAAGTATCGTTTGGTAGCTCGATGAATGGTGTATTATACTTTCGTCTGAAAGCCCATTGAGATTACTAAAATTATTAGGCTTTCGTCTGACAGCCTATTGAGATTACTAAAATTATTATTATTAGGGTTTTACACTGCGTTAAGATTATTATTCTTCTTCTTATTATTCCAATTCCATTAGATCTCAGCAACTGCTTGTCGGATCGTTACGATTTCTTCGGTTTTACTGGGAAAGTGGGTGTGACTTAGAGGATAAAGCTATTTTGAACGTTCTGCGACAATGCGAAATATCCGAAATCACCGAAGCTATAATTTTAACAATAATCATTGGATTTTAACTTTCGATACATTTTGGCATAGCCGGAGACAGGGCACATAGCTACGCTACTTTTGATTTTTGATTTTCGGCAAATCTTCGCGGAGATTAGGCGCCAAATTTAGAAAATTTAAATTTTTACAAAAAACTTTTTTATTTTATTTATTTTACACAGAACTAAAGAGCCA
Organism: Patella vulgata; assembly: GCF_932274485.2. Classification (NCBI taxonomy): domain Eukaryota; kingdom Metazoa; phylum Mollusca; class Gastropoda; family Patellidae; genus Patella; species Patella vulgata. The sequence goes on from NC_065882.2 coordinate 35,953,455, forward strand.
TCTGACTTGAGCAAAAATGTGAATTTTGTTTTGTCTCAGTGATTTTCCTTGGACGCCATTGGCTAATTCAGTTTTTAATTATTTATTGTTCGATTTGTATAAACCAAAGTTCATATGCTCTGTTGTCTCAATTGTCATTTTTTTTTCTTACCGGTAGAGTTATCTGTCGGCACCGGAAGTAGCGTAATTTTACCAAAAACTACTATTTTGAGTTAGGTACCATTTTTCGAAAGCAAATATTATTTTTTTTAAAAACTGATATAACTAAAAGAGTGTGCCCCTTAAAGGCGCAAAAAAGTGTGAGCTCAGTTTTTTTTTAATTAAGTCACTGTTTTCGTTATTTTGCCTGTAAAATAGTCAATTATTATTGGATTTTCACAAAACTGACATCATTTGATTCAAAAAGCAATTAGTATGCGTCATATCAAATTGTTTACAATTTAAAATTGACACCGGAAGTGACACCATTTCTACAAAAACTGCATTTTTAACTTTTAAAATCAATATTTTTTCCAACTAAGAATTATTTAATATGTATTAATAATTTGAACTTTTGGTTTAAATTCACATATTAATAAAATTCATACGGTCATGTAGATATCATAAAATTGTTTCTAACTTGTTCGGTTGCTGAGAAATAGACGGTTTTCTACAAGTCACTTTTGAACGTTTTTGGTTCATATAAGTGTCAATTATTATTCAATTTTCATAAAATTTTCATCATGTGATGCCTAATGTCAAAGACGACGTTATAAAGCTAATTTAACATTTATAGTATCACCGGAAGTAATGTCATTTTGGCAAAAACTGAATTTTTAACCTTCAAAACAGATATTCTATTCAAATGAGTCTGATTTGTAATGTTTTTAAAACTATGATATTTGATTCCAATCAACAAATAGAATGAACCCATACGATCATACAGATACCACAAAATGGTGTCTAACTTGTACGGTTACAGAGAAATAGACGATTTTCCACAAGTCACTTTTCAAGGTTTTTGGTCTATAAAAGTGGCAATTATTATTCGATTTACATAAATTTTTTAAAATGTGATGATGTCATTTCTGATATCATAAAACTAATTTAACATTTTCATTATCACAGGACAGGAAGTAATGTAATTTTGTCAGGATCACTTACATGTAACAAATGTATGAAATGAATTGATTTGTGGATTTGGTTGATTCTGCGTCCATTTTATTTCATGTGTGCAATGCTTATGTGGAAACCTGTTTAACGATTTCATTGGTACCGGAAGTGACATAAGTTCAAGGGTAACGTGGCACCAGTGAAACCCGTCATTACTGCATCGTAGTTTTTTTTTGTCATATATTGTTTATGTGATTTTTTAAACAAAAACTTGAATTAAACATTACACCTATATTTCTGGCTGACTGACAAGTGACAATGCAAACATCTCCTGCTTGTATGGATAGATCAAAATAAAACTTTTTCCTGTTTAAAGAAGACCCAATAACCAAATGTTCTGTTTTATCTGCACCAAGTTTCAAATAATTGTTGTTCATCCAGATTTTAATGTCTGCAATACGAGTTTTCAAAATTTAGCTTTGAAAGTCACTTTTGATATGTATGAACGAAATGTACAATTGTGTATCATCCTCAATCCGCATGTAGATAAAATAATAATTCATGATGTCTTACTATGAAACCAAGTGGTTTAGTGTTTAAGCTAAGCAAGATCAGTCCAAGGATGAACCATTGGGGTACACCGGAAGCCACAACAGAAGGGCTAGAAGTAAAGGTCTAAAAAAAGACACAATTTCCCAGAAAAATCTTTTTTCGCCAATTTTCGAACCTCTGTATAGAACACTGGAATCACTTTTGCCTTGTTCACATTCTAATTAGCCAGGAAACAACATTTCTTTTCATGAATAACTTTTTTCCATAAAATAAAAAAAAAAATAAAAAAAATGCCCAAAAGTTACATTTTGTTTGAATTTTGTCGACAGTAGACCCCTCTAAAAAATTTTTTTATTCTTTTATTTATTTTTTTCTGATCAATTCCAACATAAATTGAGGGTAGCCCCATAACTTTTCAAAATTTTGCAAAATAAGGACCACCCTAATGACTAGGCAATAATTATTCATATTCATATCTCTAAATGAATCCACCATAAGTAAGAAAAGCATATAGATTACCCAAATGGCTTGCTATTTTGTTATCAGATTATTTTATTAAAGCAAGCAACAGACATTTTGCCCCTATATTGGTTTTCCTTACTCTGTAAATTAATATATTGCTTGATCCAGTAACACAAATTTGCAACTGGTACCTTTATAATTAAAATATATCTACTAGAACTACAATAACTGTATCTAGCTAATTAATTTGATTTGCATTTAAGGAATAAAATCGAAAGGGGGGGAAATGAAAGTAAATTGATTAACACAAATTTGCAACTGGTCCCTTTATAATTAAAATATATCTACTAGAACTACAATAACTGTATCTAGCTAATTAATTTGATTTACATTTATTGGAAATAAACACTTAATTACCGAATAAAATCGAAAGGGGGGGAAATGAAAGTAAATTGATTAGCAATGTATGTTTATTGAAATTATTCAAATTAAAAACATTATTAAATACACCAAAGCTATTAGTACATTAATACAAATTATTATATATAACAATGATAGACAAAAAACCCAACAAACCACATTGTTTTATATAATATTATTTCCTCTCCTCACATTTACTACATCTAATGTGGCACATTATTATACTTTATATAAGGTTAGTGTCATTAAAGACTTGAAAATAACAGTTAACCAGAGGCTGCCAGGCAGGATACGCCCACATTTTCGAGAGATGGATAGAGAACAAGCTAACAAGAAAGTGATTTTTCCTACAATCAAGGGCCATAATTCAGGAAATTACAATTCGATATGCGCATATATCGAAAGGAACTGAGATCTTTGTGTTATAAACTTACATTTCAAGTTTCAACAAAATCGGATAAAAATTGTGACCTCTATAGGGTCCACAACCTTGATATACCATATTTTTACGCTATTTGAGAACGAACGGCGGCCATTTTGTCTGTCAATTTTGGGGCGATTTTCACAAAATTCAAACTCAACTGTCCTTAGGGTGGAACGGTAATATAATAATACGGTTTTTTAAATCGGATAAAAATTATGACCTCTAATGGGTCCACAAGCTAAAAACATGATTTTTCGTACAATCAGGGGCCATAATTCAGGAAGTTACGGTCCGATATGGGCAAATATTGAAAGGAACCGAGATCTTTGGGTTATAAAATTATATATTTCAAGTTTCAACAAAATCGGATAAAAATTGTGACCTCTATAGGGTCCACAACCTTGATATACCATATTTTTACGCTATTTGAGAATGAACGGCGGCCATTTTGTCTGTCAATTTTGGGCCGATTTTCATGAAATTCAAACTCAGTCGTCCTTAGGGTGTAACGGTGATATAATAATACGTTTTTTTAAATCGGATAAAAATTATGACCTCTATAGGGTCCACAAGCTAAAAACGTGATTTTTCGTACAATCAGGGGCCATAATTCAATTTTGGGCCGATTTTCATGAAATTCAAACTCAGTCGTCCTTAGGGTGTAACGGTGATATAATAATACGTTTTTTTAAATCGGATAAAAATTATGACCTCTATAGGGTCCACAAGCTAAAAACGTGATTTTTCGTACAATCAGGGGCCATAATTCAGGAAATTACGGTCCTATATGCGCGAATATCGAAAGGAACCGAGATCTTTGGGTTATAGACTTACATTTCAAGTTTCAACAAAATTGGATAAAAATTGTGACCTCGTTAAGGTCCACAACCTTGATATACCATTTTCTTACGCCATTTTGTCTGTCAATTTTGGGCCGATTTTCATGAAATTCGAATTCAGTCGTCCCTAGGGTGTAACGGTGATATAATAATACGTTTTTTTAAATCGGGTAAAATTATGACTTCTATAGGGTCCACAAGCTAAAAACGTGATTTTTCGTACAATCAGGGGTCATAATTCAGGAAGTTACGGTCCGATATGCACGAATATCGAAAGGAACCGAGATCTTTGGGTTATAAACTTATATTTCAAGTTTTAACAAAATCGGATAAAAATTGTGACCCCTATAGGGTCCACAACCTTGAAATTTGAACTCAGTCATCCTTAGGGTGTAACGGTGATATAATAGAACGTTTTTTTAAATCGGATAAAAATTATGACTTCTATAGGGTCCACAAGCTAAAAACGTGATTTTTCGTACAATCAGGGGCCATAATTCAGGAAGTTACGGTCCGATATGCACGAATATCGAAAGGAACCGAGATCTTTGGGTTATAAACTTACATTTCAAGTTTCAACAAAATCGGATAAAAATTGTCACCCCTATAGGGTCCACAACCATGATATACCATATTCTTATGCTATTTGGGAACGAACGGCAGCCATTTTGTCTGTCAATTTTGGGCCGATTTCACGAAATACAATCTCAGTCATCCTTAGGGTGTAACGGTGATATAATAGAACGGTTTTTTTAAATCAGATAAAAATTATGACTTCTATAGGGTCCACAAGCTAAAAATGTGATTTTTCGTACAATCAGGGGCCATAATTCAGGAAGTTACTGTCCGCTATGCGCAAATATCGAAAGGAACTGAGATCTTTGGGTTATAAACTTACATTTCAAGTTTCAACAAAATCAGATAAAAATTGTGAACTCTATAGGGTCCACAAGCCAAAAACGTGATTTTTCGTACAAACAGGGGCCATAATCCATGAAGTTTCGATCTGATACATGCCAATATCGAAAGCAGCCGAGATCTTTTGGGGATAAACCTATATTTCAAGTTTCGTCAAAATCGGATAAGAATTGTGACCTGTAGAGTGTCCACAAACAAATTGTGGACGGACGGACGTCTGGACGGACAGGGGCGAGGGCATAATACGTCCACATGAAAATGTGGGCGTATAAAAATAGAGTTTTGAAAAAGTGGATTGACAATTTGTGGTATGATTAAATATAGCAAATTTTGCTTTTACTCTAATGAATGTGGAATATGTATTAATTCACTTGTTTACTAGGACTGTGATGGGAAGTTACTTCATTACTATTTTATTCTACAAGTTGCCATACACTATATTTTCTACTGCATCAGAACTTTTTTTTTAATGTAGGAAAGATGGAATATTTAATATCAACTACACATTTGTGTGATGTTTTAATATTTAAATGGGTTGATAATAAGAACAGATACAGGTGATATATAATATAAGACAAGACAATTTACTGTGTTCATTTCATCTATTTAGCCAGTGGCTAACAGACAGGATACGCCCACATTTTGCAAGAGATGGATATGTATTTCAAGTTTCACCAAAATCGGATCAAAATTGTGACCTCTAGAGGATCCACAACCCTGATATACCATATTTTTACAGTTTGAGTACGAGGGGCGGCCATTTTGTCCGGTAGTTTTGGTCCAATTTTAACGAAATTCGAACAAAACTGGCATTAATGTGTAACGGTGATATATTCAAACGTTTTTTTTTTAAATCGGAATAAAATTGTGACCTCCATAAGGCCCACAAGCTGAACAAGCGGTTGCCATGCAAGATACGCCCACATTTTGCAAGAGATGGACAGAGAACAAGCTCAAAAAAAGAAGTGATTTATTCGTACAATCAAGGGCCATAATTCAGGAAGTTTGGATCCAATATGTGCGAATATCGAAAGGAACCGAGATCTTTGGGTTATAAATATGTATTTCAAGTTTCAACAAAATCGGATAAAAATTGTGACCTCTATAGGGTCCACAACCTTGATATACCATATTTTTACGCTATTTGAGAACGAACAGCGGCCATTTTGTCTGTCAATTTTGGGCCAATTTTCCCGAAATTCGAACTCAGCCGTCCTTAGGGTGTAACGGTGATATAATAATACGTTTTTTTAAATCGGATAAAAATTATGACCTCTATAGGGTCCACAAGCTAAAAACGCGATTTTTGGTACAATCAGGAGCCATAATTCAGAAAGTTACGGTCCGATATGCGCAAATATCGAAAGGAACCGAGATCTTTGGGTTATAGACTTACATTTCAAGTTTCAACAAAATCGGATAAAAATTGTGACCTCTATAGTGTCCACAACATTGATATACCATATTTTTATGGCGGCCATTTTGTCTGTCAATTTCGGGCCGATTTTCACGAAATTCAAACTCAGCCATCCTTAGGGTGTAACGGTGATATAATAGAACGTTTTTTTAAATCGGATAAAAATTATGACCTCTATAGGGTCCACAAGCTAAAAACACGATTTTTGGTACAATCAGGGGCCATAATTCAGGAAGTTAAGGTCCGATATGCGCGAATATCGAAAGGAACCGAGATCTTTGGATTATCAACTTAGATATCAAGTTTCAACAAAATCGGATAAAAATTGTGAGCTCTATAGTGTCCACAAGCTAAAAACGTGATTTTTTGTACAAACAGGGGCCATAATCCATGAAGTTTCGATCCAATGCCAATATCGAAAGGAACCGAGATCTTTTGGAGATAAACCTATATTTCAAGTTTCGTCAAAATCGGATAAGAATTGTGACCTGTAGAGTGTCCACAAACAAATTGTGGACGGACGGGCGTCTGGACGACGGCATAATACGTCCACATGAAAATGTGGGCGTATAAAAAGGTGATTTTTCGTACAACCAGGGGCCATAATTCAGGAAGTTAGGGTCTGATATGCACGAATATCGAAAAGAACCCATATCTTTGGGTTATAAACTTACATTTCAAATTTCAACAAAATGAGATCAAAAATGTGACCTCTAGAGGGTCCACAAGCTAAAAACGTGATTTTTCGTACAATCAGGGGCTATAATCCATGAAGTTACGGTCCCATACATGCCAAGATCGAAAGGAACCAAGATCTTAGGGAGATAAACCTATATTTCAAGTTTCGTTGAAATCAGATGAAAATTGTGACCTGTAGAGTGTCTGCAAACAATTGTGGACGGACGTCCAGCTGGACGGAGAGGGGCGACGACAATATACGTCCACATGAAAATGTTGGCGTATAAAAACAACTATATACACTCAGTGCCTAATAAACTTAATAAATAACAAGTATTGTATAGGATGATTATGATGTATATACACTATATAAACAATACAGTCTACATATCTATTTGTTACAATCTGCATTAAATCTACAACATTTAATTTAACTATATCTTTAATTACATATTTCATCTCAAATAACTTGTGCAAAAATGTTCCAGTTTGAAAATAAGAGTACATAATAAACTGAATTAAGACAGTGATATTTATAAACTAAGAATTATCATTTCTTAAATTAGTCTATGTGAAAAGATTTCCTGCCAACAAATCATGCTTTGTGGCAACTTGCTCACATGGTTGTGGTAACTTACTCATCGATTTGTTTTTGAAAAGTAAGTAGCAAGGGCAACAGTTAAATAAGGTGAGTATTTTGATCATAATTATGTAAAAAGTACAATGTACAAAGTCCTAATACCGGTAATGATGAAGTCAAAATACCTCTGAGGCCCAAGTTAAATGTAAACCAACAAATGTAATGTGTCAAATGACAAATGTTTTATTGGAAAAGGCTGTTTTTTGACGTGTCTACATTTTACATCTCTCTCATTACATATTACATTTGCGCTCTGCCGCATCTCATTTGTCCTTCACGCTTTCTACATAGCATCTTACGCAGAGCACTAACTTTGATATCCCCTTTCAGTTGATCAAAATCAGTTGATTTTTAACACTGTTCATAACTTTTTAAAATTGTCAAATCGTTTCTAACATCCAAATCATCCCGTCTGTTATTGATTTATTTACTCTACAAGTCATATATATACATAATATACCAAATAACACTTTCCGTTTAGGCAAGTCATATATGGAGGGGCTGGGGTTTGCGGCACTACTACATTGGTACCATATAAAAAAAACGTAACACCAAATATAAAGTAACGGTATGGACAACCTGGTACACTATAAGAAATTTACTTACCTTGAAAAACGATCGAATTTGGATGGTACTAAACTATATCATGTTACATATCAGTGAAAAGCCAGATCATGTATACTCATTCCTCTCTTTAAGTACATGTATATTAATTATTTGTTGGGCACAATGTGCATATATACTTTTTTTTTTTTTAAAATGGATTAAAGTTAATTAGCCTGTACTAAAATTTAGAGAGAGGGTGCGGAGGGTTTAAAATGTCAAAATACGGGTATTAATACGAAATTCCAGTTATCATGTTATACATCACTGGAAAGTATGTTTCTATGGCTCTCTGAATCTATCAGTTATTTCCTGGCACATTCATAATTACGTACTTCAGAGAAAGAAAAATCCTCGTTTTGTTGAAAGAAATGTGTCGCTGTCCAACAGTAACCTAATTACTAAATATAGACCATACTCCTTATTTGTCGAAGGCTGTGATTAGCCAAACCAATCACAGGATTTCATTGCAGGCACAGTCGTCCAGCAAATTTCTTATAGTTTGCCATGTTGATTGCTTGAATATCGTTTGGTAAATATCTTATAGTGTGCTGGCTTATAGTGTTCCAGGTTGATCTCAGCCTTGTTTCTGTATGTGATATCCTACATTTGCATACCAAAGTTAGTGAGATGCTATGTAGAAAGCGTGAATGGTAAATGAGAAAAAATGTAAAATGCAATAAAGGAAATGTAAAATGTAGACAGTCAAAAAACAGCATTTTCCAATAAAACAAGGTACTTTGTCTTTACCATTACCTGAATTAGGACTTTGTACCTTTTACACATAATCAATGGAAAAGACATTTTAGCAGAGCATTTAATATTGGAAATGATACTCTTCCACACATTACCGGTATTCATGATTCTATCAAAAGGGAAATTGCTGAAAATCAAGTGAGATTTTCTAGACATTTCATTAAGATGAGATGGTAATATTGTGGCTTACATAGTATTAATCAGGTGTTATGAGAAAATTGCCAATAAAGTATTTAGAAGTTCTGTTATCATTTTAAACACCATAGTAATTGTGACCTCTCGAGTGTCAACAAGAATTGTGCACAAAAGACCAACGAGACTGCAATATACAGCCATTTACTACATTCCAGGTTGATTTTAAACAGAATGTTGAAGTTTCTTAATATCTTATAATGTCCTGCTGATTTATATAGTAGTAAGGTACAACAGAAAACAACCCACAAACCTAAAATGATTAATTAACCTTAAAATACAGATGTGACGTCATCCTTTGATGTTGGCGTACCATTATTTCAAATAATGGTACGGGCAATGTACCAAGCATACATTATTTATACTAGTTGCAATATTGGACCCACGTGACGTATGTCATTGAAATGCATCACACTCGTACAATATCAATATATTACTTAATGTCTCGCACTCGACCATTAAACTACACATAATGGACACTTTAAGTCAATCGAAATAACGCATTAGATATTATCTATCAAGACTACAATTTATTTTTAAATTCACGGTGCTGAAAAGCAGTACAGATAATAGATAAAATTGTGAGATTAAAAAAATGTGATATGATGGGGTATAAAATAAAAAAAAATGTACAATACAGGCAAATATATTTACATAAAGTTGTTGAGTGATTGAATACTATTCATTGCAAGCCAAAAATACCCCAAGCAAATAATAGACATCTTAAAATCATTCATAAATTCTATTTGAATTGAACATATGTAATAAAGATAGATATATCTGAATCTGATGCACTATTACACCGCTATATTCTATATACTTTATTTGTTTTCTATTTATGTGATAAGCTATAATAGAATTTATCTACATACTATTTAGCAGATTATAAACACATGCACACATCAATACTTCATTCTACACATTCACTGATATAAAGATTTCATGCCTTCAATTTCAAACTGAGCCCATGCATCATTAAGTTCCATGAAGATCATTTTGGCTATTTCTTCATATGGTGATCCAGTTAACTAAAAAATACAACAATCTTAGGTTATAAACAGCAATATACACAGTAATCATTGTTATAGGACAAATTGATGCCTAGATTAAACAAGCCAACAGTGAGGCTGATGTCCCCCGCCGAAATAGGAAAATAATTAGAGGACACATATAAATTTATCACAAATTATCTTTTACAAAGTATTGAACAATCGTAGGAGAGTTATTGTTTTCCAAAGTCTCGACCAATCAAATTGCGTATCGCTCTGCTTACCCTGAGCAGAAAATGCTCATTATCAAACTTAGTCAAGGTATTACTGTAATGAAACTATACACCAAGTTTCATCAATCTCACTTAATTAGAACTAAAGTTATCGTGTCCCAAAGCATCAACCAATCAAATTGCTTATCTCTGCTTACCCTAAGCGGAAAATGCTCATCTTCGAACTCCATCAAGGCATTGACCTAATCAACACATACACCAAGTTTGAACATTCTAGCTCAATTAGGAAGAGAGTTATCGTGCCCCAAAGTATCAACCAATCAAATTGCTTATCTCTGCTTACCCTAAGCGGAAAATGCTTATCTTCGAACTCCATCAAGGCATTGACCTAATAAACACATACACCAAGTTTGAACATTCTAGCTCAATTAAAAGTTATCGTGTCCCAAAGCATCAACCAATCAAATTGCTTATCTCTGCTTACCCTAAGCGGAAAATGCTCATCTTCGAACTCCATCAAGGCATTGACCTAATCAACACATACACCAAGTTTGAACATTCTAGCCCAATTAGGAAGAGAGTTATCGTGTCCCAAAGCATCAACCAATCAAATTGCTTATCTCTGCTTACCCTAAGCGGAAAATGCTCATCTTCGAACTCCATCAAGGCATTGACCTAATAAACACATACACCAAGTTTGAACATTCTAGCTCAATTAGGAAGAGAGTTATTGTGTCCCAAAAAGTGTGACGGACAGACAGACGGACGGACGGACGGACGGACGGACGGACGGACGGACGGACGGACGGACGGACGGACAGACAGACAGACAGACAGACAGACAGACAGACAGACAGACAGACAGACAGACAGACAGACGGACCCATTTTAATAGTCCCCTGCTTTCTTCGAAAGGCGGGGGACAACAAGTCCAACAGTTGAAGGAAAAAACTAAGATGCTTAACAGAGAGAGAGAAATGGGGTTTAACACCCACTCATTTCAGGACTAACATATGGTTCAGTTTTATTCAATAATTCACTTGCACGTAGGCGTCTTTAGCATTGAGAGGATACCAAAGGACCCAGAGAAAACCCACAAGGTTGGGCAGGCAACCCAAGCCTACCCTTGTGATGTAGAGGCAGGGAATCGAAATCGTGCCACTTGACTCAATGACAGACTATATGGTTTCACGCACATGCGTTAAAGTTACAATTTCATATTTTCTAAGAAAGTCAAAACATAATTATTTCTATGTCTTTTGCTCAATAGGTTATCAACTCACTATTATACGACCATAGGTGTCATTCTCACACTTAAAACTCATTTACACCGGAAATAATAACACAATTACCTCCCTTGTTTTCTATTCTCCACCATGGAGTAGTTATCTTCAAACGTTGGAATTTGAAGATGAAAATGATATTTTTGCCAATTTGTCAACTGGCAATAGTGAATTAAAGGATTAATAGGATTATTCTTTAACAAGGTAGGACTGTTTATAGATACCATCTATTTTATGGCGTTATTTTAATAAATTTTAAAAATATAACTTAAAAATATGAAATTGCAACTTTAAAAGACATCCGCCCCCCCATCCCCCTCCCAAATTAAGTTATTTAGTTCACATCCAACCAGGGATCTTTCGCAGTGAGCAGAACAATCGGATTAAAATACAGATCTATATTGCGTTTAGTTTTTTTTATACTTTCGGCAACCCACACTACACGAAGATCTGACCGGTTGTAGTAAAATGTCGCGTCAGAGGTCGTACAAATGGCTTTTGACCCTATGATGTCAGACATTCATTAATCAATCAGCGTTGACGTTTCTAGTGGTTTACCCACAGTGCCTTGTATCCCACTCCAAGATGCAGCCATAACAGATGGTTGCATTGGCTAATCCCTCACGCCATCCAGAACGCAGGTTATATAACAATTCTTCCAGATCCTAGTGTAGTACAGACAAATAAAACAAAATTTTGAACTATAAAAAATGAAACGAAATAAGATCTGTATTTTAATCAGATTGTGAGAAGAACTAGAATCCAGAAAACAATCATGTGATAGAACTGATAGCTTGCACAGATATTAAATCTGTGATCAAAAAAGCAACCTGACTATAGGAGTCTGTAAACTGGATAAAGATAGGTTGCCAAACAACAAAACGTGCCCACAGCAGCTGAGTATAGGCCCACTGTAAAATAAATTACCTTGTCTGGATGAACTGATAATACAGCTCTTCTGTAGATTTTTTTAACTTGTTCAGCTGTGACTAGTTGATGCATACCTACTTCCTTCCACCTATCTTCTCCTTCCCATAATACTTTATGTAATGTAGATAATAATGCTCTTATATTTCTCTCTTTACCTTGTATCCAATCTCTTATCTGTAGATATATATAGAGGATATTTGTCGTTTTAGAGTGAATAACATGTTTTATTTCATCGAGAAGCAAGAAAACTTATATTTTCACGAATGCGTAGCATGAGTGAAAATATAAACGTTTTCTTGCTTAGAGATGAAAAAAAATATGTTATTCACGACAAAACGACAAATGTTCTATTTATTTTATGATTTTACAATCATTTTAGGTAAAAACAACATGGACTACTTTGTCCGCTTTGAGCCAGTGGAATAACACTTTTATTTCACTGATAAAACGCGGTCTTCCACTACTGATCATGAAATAAACAATTTTATACTTTAATATATATGTACCTTATACAATACACCCAAATAATAACATATCGTTTCAAATAGCATTCCCCCAAATCTCTTATTATTAATAAATATACACAGATATACCAGAAAACTATAGAAAGAGTAAGCACTCCCTGACGTTAGTATGATACCTACACATTTAAATGGAGTAATAGAGTTTGGACCTATTACTTAATACAATTGGTTTATATTTCAACAAACCTTTAATTTATCCGGATCCATGTCTTCTACTAATTGTTCTCTTCTCATTTCAGCTATTGTTCTTGGTTCATTGCTTTTTTTACTGAATTTATGGTCTCCAAGTAAGTCGTCAAAAGCATTATCATCTACTTTTGGTTTTGGTCCTAGAAAATATACATTCTACTATCTTTATATAATTATATACATACAACCAGCGGTTGCCAGGCAAAATACGCCCACATTTTGCAAGAGAACAAGCTAAAGATAGGTTGGCCAGGCAACGAAAACATACGCCCACAGCAGCTAAATCGTCCGAGCGGTCGACAGGGGTTGTCGCATATTTGTTCTTTTGTAGGTAATTGGGGCCTTTACAAAACAGTTCCATACAGATCAGATTATAATTTTTGTCTTTTGAGCGTTCACAAGGTTCTACAAACTGAAACAAGGGCCTCAACTCTGGAAGTAGTCTGCAGAAATTGTTGAAATTTGACAGGCTTTTTCGGTTTACTTATTTAAATAATGCATATAAATTTCATACAGATCGAATGATCACTTTTGTCATCCAAACATTCACTAGGTTCACAAAGTCAAACAAGGGCCATAAATTATTGACGGAAATTGCTGAAATTCAATAGACCTCTGTTTCACAAATTACATACATATCGGATGATAACTTTCATCAATCGAGCATTAACAAGGTTGAACAAAGTGAAACAAGGGCCATAACCAGTGTTCGACACAAATGTCGGTCCGTAGGCCCGAGTCTGACTGATTTATCGGAGGACTCCTGCTTTCCTATTTCACTCGGGTCCGCAGGGCCTTCGCCTTCTTTCTTATCTCGCATAGTTAGTGTCCACATACGACAATTCGGGAAATGCTAGAACTGTCATAGAAACGCAACCTGAGTCTCCGATTGTTAACGGTTATTGTTTACTTGTCATCGACATGACGGAAGCTGCTGTTTTTCCAAACATTGACTCGCGTAACCAGCCTTTGATTTGTAACTGTTTTTTTGTCGGCTTTAGCTGCTTGAACTTTAAACAAGCCGATTGGTAAAAACAATGAATCGGCCACTATGGTATCATAAATCAATTTACTTTCGGCTTAATTTAACGGGTTAATTATTACTTTTTGATTAAGTAGTCAATCAACTTGCTTGTTGTCTACAATAACAGTCATACCTCTCGGTATGGATTGCGAATCTCGCTCGGGAATCGCGCTTCTTCGACACTCCGTATAGATTCCAGGTACTGGTAGATAATAAAATAATAATTGGATCATGCATTTAATGGTTTCGCTGACCAGTTGTTACAGAAATCGAAATCATAGTTGAATATAATCCTCAGATAGAACACCGAATACACCGAGAAACAGTCATTAATAATATATTTTTCCGACAAAATCTTCAATGCCAAATCCGCCGATGACACTTGACATCAGTTGGAATTTCTAGGTCAATAAGCCAGCGATGCTAGGTTTAGTTTTAAGTAGTGTTTACCGTTATGATTTTTTTATTTGATACACATGCTGGCAGATGCTAAACTTTAAACATATTGTCATTATTATTGAAAACTATATGGCATAGTCGTACTGAATTTTATTTTAAAGCAATTTCAATTATGGTTGTCACATGATCACTGTTCCCTGTGTCTCTCATGGACGAATGAATAAAAACATATTTGCAAGTTACGTGATAGACAAAAACTACAATACCACGGTGCTGTATCATTTTATATTCATCCTAAAAACGAAGACAGTAATTTATTCAGGAATATTACTGACACAAATTTCAAGCCGGAACGTGAATATGGAAAATTTTCCGAACGGTGTAGCTGTTCTCCTACCTATTATTAAAGGTAATGGAAGCTTATAATTTTAAAACCATTTCCTACGGGACCTCATTTGACTCAATTCTGGGCTATTGTGCTAACAATCTAGGGCGGGATAAGCGAGTTTATGCCAACGCCATTCCTCAACGTTATCACCAGACGTCAAGTTTTTTTTGTGTAACTGTTTGAAGTTGACCTAGTTTAATGAGAAAAACTGTAAATTATGTAGCCATGACTAGATTTTTTTCCATTAAATTGAAATGGAAGTTACTAAACCCTTAGTCCTTCTGTGGTGTACTGACTTTATATGTACTTCCTTTCCTCTGATCGTTCTGCGCTTCGCTTGGAAACTATAAATATAATTATTATTGGTTGGGCCTGCGTGTAACCTGAAGGACCCACATGATCACGTGTTTGTTTCGGACACTGGCCAGAACTCTAAAAGTAATTATTGTAAATTGCTGAAATTCAATAGGCTTTAAATAATGCATATCAATTTCACAAAAATCGGATGATATTAACTTTCAGCATTAGAGCGTTCACAGTGTTCAACAAAGTGAAACAAGCCATAATTCTAGACGTAATAAATGGAAATTGCTGAAATTCAATAGAATTGTTCTTTTTACTAACTTAAATGGCACATATAAATTTCATACAGATCGACAGATAACTTTAGAGGTTAGAGCGTTCACAAAGTGCAACAAAGTGAAAGGGCGCCATAACTCTAGAACTAATAAACAGAAATTGCTGAAATTCAATAGATTACTTCGTTGCACTAATTTAAATCATGCATATCAATTTCACAAAGATCAGCAGATTTTCATGAAATTCAAACTTAGACTGACCTTGACGTTAATTTCCATCCAAAATATGGAATTAACCTCCCCATTTCCCAAGACCAGGGGGCAGAACATTACCTTATTTGGTCTACCAACTATATGTCATAAACAGATAGAATTTGATGGATATTTTGACAATGGTTATGATTTTACCAAAATATCACTGTTTTTTACATATAAACATGTCGTTCGCTTTTATTAGTACATGGGATTTGACTCTATAGAAAGAGTTAACCAACAATTTTTCAAAGACCCAATATTGTATTAAGGACCAAAGTCTTACAACTTGTCTTCTATTCTTTTGACTATACCTGGCTTTTTATACTGCGTACCATCTTGTCACGCTACTTATAGATAAAGTTGCATTTAATAAAATAAAAATATTGAACTTAATCTATCGCACAAAATGCTATGTCGTCATTTATAAATATGGAACAGGTAGGCCCCAATTTGAATATCCCCGGGTATACAGCGAATAAGCCAAATTTGCCGTATGTAAATATACTGTCTTCTTATTCTTACGACTGGCACCTCAAATAACCCAGCCACATTAGAAAGAAATATCAGGTTTATTTTATAATCATTTTAAACATTGTTTCATTTGATTTAAACGCGCAAGTTCACATATTGACCTTTGATTGATAATATGCATTAAAGGCCGAGCCATCGGCGCCGAAATGAAAAAAATAAAAATCTGCATGGTATTGTATCTGTCCTGTGGATTCAGCGAAAATTTTAAAGTTCCATAAACTTATGATTACTGAACGATAGATCTGCTCCCGATAGAACTAGACGATATAATTACTTGGGATATGATATGAACATTTAAATAGTTCATCAATAACACTGTTTATATTTCTAATCGTTTTTTAAAATACAATATTAGAGCATTAGTATCCTGTATATACAGTCGAACTGGGGGAAAGTATTGCCATCTTTTTGTTATGGTTGACTGATCAGAATGTTTGAAAACGCTGACCTATAGGTGTTCCGTAACAAATGCAGTGTTTTGATACTTGATTGGGGCCATAAAGTAATAAACTAATTAACAAGCTACACGGATTATTTATTTCAACCAAAATGTGTATTAGAAGTTGCTGTGTGAATTACGGTTGTTAATTTTGTTTATAGATTTATTAATTGACTGTTTCGCTTACTTAAAAAATCGTGCAAAATAAAAAAATAGGGTAATTTATGGTTAAAACTTTTTATGGCATGCAAATAGAGTACATAGAACGGTGTATAGTAAAATTTACTGCAACCAGTAACAAACTATCTCTTTGATACAGGCGTATCTGTTTGATGGAATAATCTACCATTTAGTTTAAGATGTTGTCCATATCTATATTCTTTTTAAAAAAAACTATTTAAAACACAGTTATTTAAAAGGGCTTTTAACCGACACTACATGTCCATAATCTTGATTTTTTTTATGATTAAATTGTCACGTTACATGGACGGGCGCACTATAATAATATATAGTGTATCAATATTCGTTCTTAAACTTTAATATATGTATAACAGTAACAAAATTTTGATTTATAGTATTAATATTGCTTTGTTCCCTTTATTTGCAAAACATCTTTCAGATGATAATAATAAATTTTAATTACTTCTCCGTACCAGTTGGAAACGTAATTGTCTAAGGTCTAAATAAAATGTGAAGTTTAATCAAATATCAAATTGGATTGGGTAACAGGGAAATGTATTTCTGCCTAAAATTACAATGTTCTTTCAGAAAGTATTCAGATATCATAAATGTGACCCCCCCATGGCATACTGAGTCGCAATGAGGAAATTTTGAAAATTCAGTTATTGTTATTTTCACATTCATTACCTTCAATTTGATGTATGGTTTGTTTGAATCGGGCAAAAATTGACTGAGTTGTGACTGCTTAAAGCCATCCAACTCACCAAAGTAAGTTTTGAGAAAAATCAAGTTCAAGATTTGGTATGTTTCAAAACAAAATCCCAAAGCAACCATCTATTTGCTGTTTTGTCATTGAATATTGTTTTTTAGAGGTTTTCAGGGGTACTGAAGACGAAAATTGTAGTTAAAATTTGATCCGACAATTTCCGCCATCTTTTTTTTCAAAATTGACGCCAAAATGACAAATTTTCGAGTTTTCATAAGTTATGTGTTTATTAATGTTATTGAATGGGTTTTTTGGGGTGCTACATCAAAAAATTTCAGTGTAAGAGTAAATCCGATAATACCTGCCATTTTGTTTTTCATAATGGCAACCGAAATGATAATCGTAGTAGTAAAATTAATCCGACAATATCAACCATTTTGTTTTATCAAAATGGGGACCAAAATGACAATTCTGTTGTTTTTTTTATCACCATATATTTGTAACCGTCTGGTGCAATGTCATTTTATATGTTTTATTAGGCACGAAGGTTGTAGCATCAGGGGTCGACCGGACTGTATCCTCCATCTTGTTTTTCAAAATGGCCACCAAAATGGCAATTATTGGAGTTCTTATACTTGATACTCGTGTAATATATCATTTTAGAGGTTTTCGGGGGCGCTGAATACTAAAAACATGGTTTTGGGTCGATGCAACAAATATTTATCATTTTACATATTCGATGGTTTTATGGTCACCCATCATGCAGTTATGGTCACACCTTGCAGGGTAGGGTATACCAATGAAACAACGGTATTCAACACCGACATTCAGTGGAGCAGATGATAATAATAATTAAAAGAGAAAGTACTAATGATCAAAGATCCCGTATTAATATGGTTTGACTATTGTATACAGCTTAATTAATTGGGTACTGATTGATCTACTGTTTTGACTGCCGAGTTCTAATTAAAAGAGATGGTACTAGGCCTTATGAACAAAGATACAGGTTTGACTATACACCTTAATTGAAACTAGTTCCATTGTATATACTATGGAGCTTTTCGTATGGCACGGTTACGATGCCAGTGTATAGATAGCTGTAAACAAACGTTATTTACAGTGGATATAATTGCATTACGAGAATTTAATTTATTAATTCATCGGGCATGGGTGACTGTTTACGTTCGAGAATGGAAAAGGGCGGTCGTGCGAGCTCTCAGTTCCAAATGAATTGAATGCACTGACATCTGCAGTTTTTAGAAAAAGCAAGTTAAAGGTGTCGGTATGTTCTAAAACAATATCACACAGCAACCATGCCATTAAATCTTTCATTATTTTGTCGTTTAATATTAATATTTTCTTCTTTAGGTTTTCAAGGGTGCCGAAGACGAAAATCGTAGCAAATGCGCTCTTTTCATAGCAAAACACATGCAGCATATTCACATTTCCTATGATAGCGTTATAATTTATAACAGTGTATACATTAGTAGTCTAAGTTTGTATATTATAACTTTGGTGAGATTAACTAGCACCTTAGTGCCAGTGGTCAGAAGATTAATGTTGTTTATTAGGTAATCAACACTAGGGACCGGGTATCGTCCAGACTTGACGAAAAAAGAAAAGAAACTAAGTTTATCGTCAAGAATTTAATACACATATCCAGCTAATAGATTGCCGTCAAGAATGTGTTAAATGCCGTCAAGATTCACCCAAAACCGCCCAGTTTGTGCTACCGTGTAGATCAAGAAACACCGTTTACATTTGACAACGATCGTCTGCTTTACGACCGTCCAGTTTCTCGGGATGTTTTTTTAGAAATGAACACTACCATTTAGATTTGAAAGGGGTTTAGTTTTTAGACAAGGCGTTTATTTTCCCGGACGTTGTCAAGAAATGAACAGAGTGTTTAATTATTTAAGGCGTTTAGATTTTACGGCAAATTACCACTTTACCGATTGCCGTCTAGTAACTTACGGGTGAGTAGTAATGCAATGCCGTTTACTTTTCATGTCTTGTAATTAGTTTGCCCAGTGTCATCTAGAAAACTTAAGGCGTTTGTTTTTGTGTGAAATATTTAATTTCTGTCTCCCAATTTTAGAAACTATGTTCAGATTTAGAATCGTCCATTGTTCGGTATTGCCGACGTCCGTCGGGAAAAGTCGATTTACAATGAATTGACAATTGTCCGTACATACCCTTGTTTTTATTCATTCTATACTTAATAAAAACATGGTAATGCACTGACTTTTTCTCATATTCACAGTCAATATATTTTTTTTCAATTGTCAGATATATGCTAGTCAAGTCGTCCACACGAAAAATCTGGTTAAGTCATCCACGCTACATTGGTTGACTCGTCCACGCGACTTAGTTTAATTTCGGGATGTAGAATAAGTCATCCACACGACATTGTGTAATGTTAGGGATGCAGAAATATTCATAGTCTGTATAATATGAGTGTTTGATATAAGTATAATTTTCTTTACGCCAAGTGGCAGACTCGCCAATCTAGAGTGGTCGCATTTATAAATAACAAACAACAAAATAAATCACTTTATTCAATAACAATTTCATTACTACATAACGTCACTACACAGCCACTGAACGACTCACCTCTATAGTCCCGGTACACTTTTCTTCCCTAGTTCATATAATTCCCATTTTATAAATATTTTATCATGAATAGTGTCCAACGTCTTCCTTTACATATGCTTTAGCTTATTTTCCGAACACGCCAATTCTCGGCACCAATTTCACTAGAATTACATCGCCTACAATCGAGCGATCCTCAATGCAAAACTTTCAACTTGTAATATAGTCCCTTTCCTGCAGGTTGGTTTCACCATAACAGAATTGCCCTGTGATATAACAGATCAAAGAATAAACTGCACGTAGTCACTTTTTCGACACATGTTATCTTCAGTTGTTCAGACTACCTGGCACCTCAATTAACCCAACGTTAAAAGAAAGCATGCAGTGTCCACCTTACAACAAGTTCCATTCATTTATGATTTATTTTATAATTTATTACAAAGTTTTGACCACAATGTGTTTCGATTCGCATTTTGGTATTCTAAATTGATTCTTATACGGAATTCTTATATTTAGTTCCATTTTGTGTGTGGAAATTAAATCAACGATTTGTTTTAAAATTAATTATGATGCCGAAATAATATCAATCCAATTGTATTTTGGCGAGAGATTAAGTTGTCAATATGTAATTGTAAAATACCTTTTATTTATCCATCTAATAATTTATATTCAGATTTCATACCAAGTCAATTAAATGTTGTCTAAACATTAAAATCATAACGCCAATTAACAAACAATACGAGTATACTTTAATACAAAAACATCAGTGAAGTATTCTAAAAATCTAAAATCATAACGGCAATTAAATAACAACACGAATATACTTCACTACAAAACCATGTGTCTGGATTAGGGGATTAATTAAACAATAGGTAGCGGCCATTCAAAGAATCTAACGACAGACATTTATGACTGTTGTATATTCCATGCGATGGTGGTGTAATTACACGTCTGTGAGCGATATGGTTTCAGACGGAACCGAGACAGGGGGCTAGAATTTGTGATATAAGCAGGCGGTCATTCAAAGAATATAATCTAAATTGTAATAACGAGCATTTATGACTGTATATATTCCAAGCGACGGCATTGGCTATGGTTTCGGATGGAACAGAGATAGCTAGGACGTGGCTGGAATTTGTCATTTATAAAACAATAGCAGTAGGTCATTCAAAGAATATAATCTGATATCGCCGATTAAATTTTGAACTTTTGTGTAAATATGTTTTATATTTTGTGTTTGTAAACAATACGCGGATTAGGTTTTAGACTTGGATGTGAGGTATCCCGAATGTTAGTGTATAAACTGATAAGTGTTATATGTGCATATAGTTTGTTGAGGAACTTTCCATGTATTTGGATATTAGATATTATAATGACCCTGCTTGTTTTGCTTTTGTTTTTTGATTAGAAATACTCGATTTTATTGTGACAAGACTAATTATAAACTAGATACGATTTGCGGTCCTTGCCCGTTTCAATGTAGGGAAACTGTACCTACAATTGTTAGCAATTCCCCTCCTTCGGTATTTCTTCAACATTCCCAAGGGGTGGGGATACAAAAATAAATGTTGGCGAAAATAGTCCCCCAAAGACGTCTAGATAAATGGCGAAAATGACGTTTCATTTGTGGCCGAAACGAGAACTGCTCACATTAATTTGTAAATTCACAAATACATTTGTTATTAATTGCGGAAGCGGGTAAACAACCCAGAAAGCAAGATTATAAGTAACAAGATATACATCCATTGTTTTGTTATTTTCTAATAAATAAAATGTGAGTTTTATCTACGCCGGGAAAATTGTCAATTCATTGTAAATCGACTTTTCCCAACGGACGTCGGCAATACCGAAGAATGGACGATATTCAACAAATATGCAATTCATTCGAAAATTTTAGACACTATACTCAGATTCTAAATCTGAACATAGTTTCTAAAATTGGGAGACAGAAATTAAATATTTCACACAAAAACAAACGCCTTAAGTTTCTAGATGACACTGGGCAAACTAATTACAAGGCATGAAAAGTAAACGGCATTGCATTACTACTCACCTGTAAGTTACTAGACGGCTCTCAGTAAAGTGGTAATTTGGCATAAAATCTAAACGTCTTAAATAATTAAACACTCTGTTCATTTCTTGACAACGTCCGGGAAAATAAACGCCTTGTCTAAAAACTAAAACCCTTTCAAATATAAATGCTAGAGTTCATTTCTAAAAAACATCCCGAGAAACTGGACGGTCGTAAAGCAGACGATCGTTGTCAAAAGTAAACGGTGTTTCTTAATCTACACGGTAGAACAAACTGGGCGGTTTTTGGTGAATCTTGACGGCATTTAACACATTCTTGACGGCAATCTATTAGCTGGATACGTGTATTAAATTCTTGATGATAAGCTTAGTTTCTTTCCTTTTTTCGTCAAGTCTGGATGATACCCGGTCCCTAGTGCAAGTTTAGTAGCCTATCTTAATCATCAAAGAAGCCGCCACAGCTGCATGCCCGAATTAAGATTTTGCGTGTACAATAAGTCTATTGTTATTTTAAGCCTCAGGTACCGTAACGGTATCAAAATATGAGTCCATAATAGAATAGAGATTTCAATTTCATTGGCATGAAATACTTACATTCATTTTGGAAGCGGTGTAATTAAACAATGGCAGATTATTTTTCCCACTCAATAATCGTCGCGTTTCGACTCATTGGTCGTTCTCATTTTCCCGACCCATGGTGATAATAAAATTTTAAACAATAATAATATCCAATATGCATTCTTTACTTTGCATGCCGTATGAAGCGGCAGTAAACGGAATTCATCTATCAATAATATTCTCTTCGGAAAGAAGATAGGTTTCCAGGCAACGAAACATACGCCCACAGCAGCTAAATCGTCCGGGCAGTCAACAAGAGTTGTCGCATATTTTTACTTTTTTCGGTAATGAAACATTTATATTACACTAAAATCTGAATTTAGCTGTTCCAAGTCATAAAAATTCATTGAAAATCAATATACTTGTTCGTCTCAAGATCTTAACCTCTGTGTATCAATCTGCAGTCAATCGGATATTAACTTTGGCCTCTAGAGCGTCCACAAGATTTTTCAAAGTGATCAAGGGCTATAACTTTTGCAGTAATAATCAGAAATCTTTGAAAATCAATAGGATTCTTCGCCTCGTGACCTCGTGTGTATAAATTAAAAGTCAATCAGATATTAACTTTAGCCTTTAGAGCATCCACAAGGTTTTTTGAAGTGATCAAGGGCCATAACTCTGGCAGTAATTATCGAAAATCACTGAAAATGAGTAGACTTCTTCGTCTCATGACCTTAAACACTGTGTATAAATTTAAAGTCAATCGGATATTAACTTTAGACTCTAGAGCGTCCACAAGATTTTTCAAAGTGATCTAGGGCCGTAAATTGCTGACAATCAATAGGATTCTTCGTCTCATGACCTTAAGCACTGTGTATAAATTTAAAGTCAATAGGATATTAACTTTGGCCTCTAGAGAGTCCACAAGATTTTTTTGAAGTGATCAAGAGCCATAACTCTGGCAGTAATTATCAGAAATCGCTGAAAATCAATAGGCTTCTTCGTCTCATGAACCTAAACACTGTGTATAAATTTAAAGTCAATCGAATATTAACTTTGGCCTCTAGAGCGTCCACAAGATTTTTTGAAGTGATCAAGGGCCATAACTCTGGCAGTAATTATCGGAAATCGCTGAATATCAATAGGTTTCTTCGTCTCATGACCTTAAACACTGTGTATAAATTTGATTTAAAAAAGTATTTATTCAGAATTCTTATATACAATCATAGAGGGAATAATATGAATAAGTTGGATACAGTAACAAGCAACTTAATGCTTATATAAAAGTGATCAAGGCAGTAATTATCGGAAATCGTGGAAAAACAATAGGCTTATTCGTCTCATGGCCTTAAACACTATATAAATTTAAAGTCAATCGGATATTAACTTTAGCCTCTAGAGCTTGTGGACGCCGGACTGCCAGACGGACGGACGGAGGCGACGACAATATACGACCACATTTCAATGTGGGCGTATAAAAAATTATTGGCTATTTTGTTTATTTCCATTTAAGGACTATAAATTATTTTCTAACAGACCAAACGAGACATTAAATCATCGCTGCTTTCATTAGTTATTTGGAGTAAATGAGGAATTGTCGGCGGCCTTATCATTGTTAATTATCAATCAACTAATCATTTATCCGTGAGAAATGATTACAGATTAGTATTACTCAATGACACGAACGGCTTGTTGATTGATTTACAATGTTTTGATTAACACTCAACGGCTATCTATATACGATCAGAATTAAGTGGTTGGTATCCGAGGATCTTTTTATTTTGGGTTTTTAATAATTTTCAAGTGTAAATAATTTAATTAAATCAACCTGTCCATATCATATTCATTGCATTGGATGTTAAATCTTTAATAAACAACAACAACAACAGTTGTTTTCTGCCACTTCTCAGAGTGAATCGCATGTAGATACCCCATAACATTGCCCAAATCTAATTTCTATCGTCTGCTTGAGCCTCGATGCGGCCACGGAACCACAATGCTTTGCACGCGTTGTCTGGGCCAATCAGCAAACAAGTCGTGTTGGAAGCATAGCAACAAGCGGAGTGTGTTTATTTTTAGGGGTTTTAAAACCCTTTTGTATTCCATCAAAATGAATTCATCGGCAATACTTTGGTCATATTTATAAACTAGAGATTCCCCACTTTACAACGATGCCAAGCATTTTGCAAGAGGATTGACAGGTCGCCCCGCTGCGAGCAGAGAAAATTATCTAATTCCGCTGAGAATATTCAGAAAAAGACAGATTTAAGAATACGGTACTCTTACAAAACGTCCAAATAAAGACGTTTTAAAATGTTTTATTGCTATTTTGATCTTATGAGTCGATAGATAGTATATTTATAGACTCATTTTTGTGAAAATCTCAATTTCGATCAAAATCAATATTTTCGCTTATTTTGTCTCTTGTGCAAAATTAATTTTAGAGCATTCCGACTCATTTAGATGCGGCCGGTTACAAATTATTTGCTAGCTATTATAAAAACGTACAATACACAAACAGGCTAAGTGATATGAACTACGCTTTCTGAAGAGCTACCAATTTGTCAGAATTTTCAAAGAAAATGAAAAAAAAAATGAAATGTGGTTTTATGGCACGTCAGCTCTAACCGGGCTATATTGCGCCAAACATATGGTGAATATTACAAGACAGGCTAAATTATATCACAGAAAAACATTATATGCATAAATAAAAACAATATCACAGTTTGTAAAATTAAAAATAAAATACAACTTTTATGCATATAAATATTAAATACAAAAATGAAATGATATATATATATACAATTAAAATTTATGATAAAATTCTGTCTCCTTTAAAAAGTCTAGCACTTTACCATATAAACATGTGATGTAGTGACTGACAACGGTAAAAATTCGATCTAATATCCTTGAAATGATTGCACTCAATCAAAATGTGTTTAATTGTCAAAGGAACATGACAGTGTTCACATTCTGGTTGAGGTTCCGCTTTAAAATGAAAATATGAGTTAAAAAAGAATGACCAATGCGAGAGCGACACAAAACAACTTCATCCCTCCTGTTAGTTCTATAGAAGCTTGGCCATTCTCCAAGGAGAGGCTTTATGTGATGAAGTTTGTTTGTGCCTGCAAGATCCCAAGACCGTTGCCAGCGGTCATAAATAAAATTATTTATACAGGATTTAAAATCCGTGAATGGCGTTAAAAATTCGAAAAAGGGAAGATCCAAGGCAGACTTGGCAGCCAAATCTGCTTGATCATTCCCTTTTATATCCATGTGACTGGGGAGCCAGCAAAGGACAATGTCCTTGCTGATGAACTCGTTTGATAGTAACAGGCCATAAATGTCTGCTACTAATGGGTGTTCAAGCTGTTTATTATTTATTGCTTGTGGTGAGGACAAAGAATCAGTAAAAATTATATATTTTAAATCGGATGTTGATTGAATGAACTCCAAAGCCTGAAGAATGGCCTGGAGTTAAGCTGTAAAGATGGAAGCAGCAGGTGGAAGGCAGACAGATATGGTCTCAGATGGTGTCACGGTAGCCGAAGCTACCCGATCACCATCTTTCGAACCATCTGTATATATTGGAGCATAATCACCATATTTAGACCTTAGCTCTCGAAAGAGAGACTGAAACACCGTGGAGCTAGTATCTCTCTTTTTATGTTGTGTAAGATCAAAATCAATCTTTGGGGGAGATATAGCCCACGGTGGAGTCCTAAAGAAAGGGGTATTCGCAATACTGTCCAGGCCGATACCAGACTCAGACAAAAGGGGTTGTATGCGAATACCGAAATGGTCTAAATATGGTGTTAAATGAAATATGATTTGGTAAAGATGCTATTTTCGTAGCATACTCAGGGATAGAACTTTATTTGAAAACACACAAGCAAAATTTTGCTTGTTGATTTCAAATGTACAAGCAAAAATAGGATTTTGAAGAAATTCAAGGGGCAATTTTTTTCTTTAATGAAAAAACATAAAAAAAAGTTTGTGTTCATTCGGCCGTACATATTTTTATAGCTACCCTTGAAAACTCGTTTTTTCTCATTCAAGCGTATATATACCTTCTTGAGGATGCATTATATAATACAAGGATAGTAAATTAAACTATAAAACATAAGTACTATGTCAAAAAGTGTCCATTGATTTAGCAATTTTTCGGATCACGGACAGCTATGCATGACACGTACGTCCGACGCTGAAGTGAATGATAATTAAATCAGTCTACCGGAACTCTCGGCATTATTTATATTTCTGCTTTATTAAAATTTATTTCAATCTGAAAATCAATGATTCCTTTAGAAAATCAAAGTATCGGTATAAACAATTTGTCAAGATTTATAGAAATTAAAAAGAAACGGATAATGCTAACGGGTGGAAAAGTGAGCGAGAAGTCACGTGACGTAAACAAAGCTCCTTATATTATAGTATTTATTCATCAATAAGCAATAAAATGTTGTAAATAACATCAAAAGGTAAACATTTTTTCAATATTTGTGTTAAATATCATCCAGAAAAATCAATATCCCCGTGGCGGTACGTGTTTTTTTTACTATTAATAAACTGTTTGTCAGTTTGTGTTCGTGAAAGCAACGTATATTTTTGACCGATGTCGGAATTTGTTTGATGGAATATAACGACAGTAATGAAAGGACAGATAGTCGAACACTAAAAGAGGTCATTTATGATATGTGTGTATTGTTTTTATTGAATAGGGTAAACTCCTAGCCGATAAAATATAAGATTTTTACCCCGATCAGTTCGGGGGAAAAAACGCATGCGCAGATGTCACAAAACCCCGGATATAGACATCGCTTCATTTACATTTTGCAAGGAACTTAGGACGGTAAATAATCTATAGAATTTTTTGTTTTTTGTCATAATTATCGTCTTGATTTTGCGTAAAAGAAGAAAGCATGTTATTCAGTAACAATAAGGGAAAAAATGTTACACGCATTTTTTTTCGTGTGACATATTTTGTGACACGCAGTCTACAAAATCAACACGCATCTTGCGTGTTTGCGTCCGTCAAATTCGATCCCTGGCATACTGCAGGGCCAGTTTATCACGTCTGTTGTGCAGTGAGGGCTCATGCGCCTCAACGTATAAAGTGTCCACTGGAGATGTACGAAATGCTCCTAAACTGATTCTAATTCCTTGGTTGTGTATGGTGTCGAGCACTTTGAGATAAGACTCGCGGGCAGACCCATACACAATACACCCATAATCGAGTTTTGATCTTATTAAAGCTCGATATAATCGGAGCAAGACCTTATGGTCTGCTCCCCAGTCAGTATTTGATAAGACTCTCAATATGTTGAGGGCTTTCAGACATTTCTTTTTTAGGCTTTTAATGTGGGGGATAAATGATAATTTCTTATCAAATATCAGCCCCAGAAATTTGGTTTCATCCACAACTGGTATTAATTTTTATTGCAAAGAGTGTTGGAGACAATATGCTTCCCTGAGGAACGCCCATTTCCTGAGGAAATGGTCCAGAGAATATTGATCCCAGGCGTACCTTAAATGTCCGGTTTAGGGATGGGAATTATTGTGGCTTCGTGCCACGAAGGAGGGAAATTCCCATCAACCCAAATCCGGTTAAAAAGATCTAATAAAATTAAGAGTGTTGGAAAAGGTAAATGTTTTAGAATTTGATAGTGAATTTCATCTGGACCAGTGGCAGTGTCCAGAGCTCGCTTTAGTGAATCACAGAGCTCTGCAATAGAAAAAAGATCATTATAGTTTTCATCATTTCGGGACTTGAAATTAAGTCGCCTTTTCTCCTGTTGTGCTTTAATGCCTCGAAAGGCATCAGAGGAGAAATTGGATGATGAATTAAATGAAAATGTACTGGCCAGAGAATTAGCTATATCAGGAAATGTTGTCAAGGTGGTATTATCAACATTTAGATGGTTGACAGATAATGCACTACTTTTACCTTAAATCCTACGAATCCTATCCCATACCGACTTAGATGTGGTACGGGAATTGATCCTTGAGACGTAACCTTGCCATGAAGATTTCTTTGCTTGACGTATGGTTCTACGAGCCTTCGCCCGGACCATTTGGAATGCCGCAATATTCTCCATGGAAGGATGGTTCTTTAATCGTCTCAGGATACGATCACGCTCTCTAAGAGCGGATTTGCAATCGTCATTATACCATGGTTTATTGAAACTTTTTGGTTCAGTCGTGGTTTTTGGAATCGCCTGCTCAGCTTCATCTTGTAGAATTGAAGTGAATAAGGCCATGGGCTCATCTGCATCTTCTAACTCCTTTGCATCAAAAGAGAAGAGACACAAAGATTCAAACAAAGCCCAATCAGCCTTATGCATCTTCCACCTCTGGGGTCTTTCGACCAGAGAGGGACCATTACTTTCAATTAAAATAGGAAAGTGGTCACTACCACATAGATCTTCATTTACCCTCCATGTAAAATCCTGAAAGAGGACCGGAGAGCAAATGGTGAGATCGAGGGAAGAAAAAGAAGCTGTGGCAGGATGTAGTTAAGAAGGCGAGTCATCATTTAATAAACACAAATTGTTAAGGTTAATGAAGTCCGCTATTTGTTTACCTCTGCTGTTATCATCTGAACTACCCCAGAGGGAATGGTGACCATTGAAATCTCCCGTAATTATAAACGGGAGGGGAAGTTGAGCAACAAGGTCATCAAGATCTCCGGGGTTCAGGTGTAAACTTGGAGGAAGATAAATAGAGCAGAGTGTTATAGGAATCTGTAGAGTCACCCTAACTGCAACTGCCTGTAAAGGTGAGTTGAGCGTGACTCGACTCTGAGGAATATCTCCATTAAGAATAATGGAAACACCTCCATGAGCTCTACCATCATTAAATGAGTGCTGGTGGTAACCAACAAAATGTCTGAAAGATAAATTGTCAGAATCTCTCAAAAACGTTTCCTGTAAACAAATAGCTAAAGGATTATACTTTTGAATTAACAGTTGGACTTCATTAAAATTTGGTTTCAAACCACGACAATTCCATTGAATAATGGAATTTACCATTGTCAGGGATTTTTAAATTTGAACGGATTACTGACGGGGTCCATATGGACATCCACTACGGCAATACCGTCCATCAGATCAACCCCATATTTATTATAGAGAGTGATAGGGTTTTGTGAACCGTTTTTCATTCTCTCTTTAAACTTTGCTAATCTCCTCTCTTTCCTGGAGAGGACAGTTTGGTCCTGGGAGGGTGGGATACCCTTCAGCTGCGAACTTGATCCAGCAGAACTAGAATCAAGAGCTTCAGCAGAAGGTGAGGGGTGCAACCCCTTTCCATTCTGAGTTGAAGTGTTGGGGAAAATCCCAACATCTTCAGGTTGCGGCAAGGAAGATGACCCCTCGCCAGGCAAAGTTTGAATAGTTTGAATCAAGCTCTCTCGTGTCAGAGAGGAGCTCGATACCTCTTGATCTGATATGGTTTTTGGCATTTCCTCTTTATATGGCCAGGTTATTTCTGTCTGAACAGAAATAGTTTTAGTAGAAACTTTGACTGTACTTGCATAAGATTTCCCTTGTGGTGCAATGGGAAATAGTGCAGTAAGTTCTACTTGCTTACGAGCATCGAAATATGACATCTTTCGTTCAGACATCACCTGTTGGATTCGTTTCTCCTTCTGCCAAACTGGACATTCGCGAGAGTAAGCAAAGTGCTTACCCTTGCAATTTATACAACAAAAATCCGCCTGGCAGGCAGTGCTCGTTGTGGCCATCATGACCACAACGAGCGCTGGTGTCCTTACCTCTACAGACGGTTTTGCTGTGTCCAAATTTTTGGCATTCGTAACAGCGAAGGGGGTTAGAAATATACGAATCAATAGGTATGTTAAGATAACCTGCCTTGAGAGTCTTTGGTATTTCGGGACGATT
The DNA here is from genome assembly GCF_932274485.2 of Patella vulgata. Lineage (NCBI taxonomy): Eukaryota > Metazoa > Mollusca > Gastropoda > Patellidae > Patella > Patella vulgata. The sequence goes on from NC_065882.2 coordinate 35,984,178, forward strand.
GAAAGTGAGGATATAGGTGCTTGTAGCAATCACCTTATCTCCCCGGCGTACGCTAATCCTTTTTACATGCGAGACACCTTGGGATGAAAGGCATTCAACCATTTCATCCTCACTGCTGCCTTCAAGATCCCGACAGCGAATAACTCCTCTACTTGAATTTAACGACCTATGCGGCGACACCTTGATAGGAATGTCTGCTAAGGAGGTGGATTTAAGCAGCATGGTCGCATGCTGTTCCTTAGCACATTCTATCAGGAGTGTTCCATTTTTTAGTTTTTTGATAGCCTTGGGCACACCGGCCAAGCCAGCTAATGCCCTTGGTTATCAAAAAAGGTGAAATTTTCGAGAGGTCGGTAGAGGGACTCTCAATCAAGAGAAACCTCGGCCATGCCTTTGAAATTTTACTCGTAGACTTAAATATATTAGAAACGTCCTCTGTATTAGGACGTTTCTGTTTCTTATTTTCTTTAATTGGGATTGGGGGGATTGGGGAATCCATTAACATATATTTTTTTTAATTCACCCCTCGTCGTCCCCCAGGTTACTTCCCTGCCGACCAGGGGGAGGACTAGCACGGATCACCAGTGCATGGCCTCAGGGCTCGACGAGGGGTATACTCAAGCCAGAAGTAAAAAATACTATCCAACCTGATTGACCCAAGCCGCCGCTCTGTAGAATGCACTAAGGACACAAAGGTAGGTAGCATGCTGAGTGAAAATACAACAGAGCATTAAACTGGAAAGGGTACATTCTACAGAGATAAAAACGACCAAAGCCGATTGATCAGAGTGGGCCACTCAGATCTCCTGTCTAGGTGAACCATGGGCCAAAGTAATGTGTTGCGAAGAAAGGGCTCGCAAGCCAAATCCCCACTAAATTACCAGGATTCCACTCTCCACCGACACGGGTCGCAACGCACGGCAAACACGTTGCCCCATTACAGGGATCCTTTTAGTCGCCTCTTACGACACACAGGACATATGAAGGGTATATTCTTATCACCCCCTACACCCCAGGGGGGAATTTTCAAAGACAAAATTGACAAATTTTATAGTTTTAATATCTGTATCTTCTCAAATAAAGCAACCGAACAGTTTTCCAATATGTGCGAATAAGCTCGTCCACGCCTTTACATGTTTTAATATCTGTATCTTCTCAAATAAAGCAACCGAACAGTTTTCCAATACGTGCGAATAAGCTTGTGCACGCCTTTACATGTATAAACAGAATTGTTACTTTTATCTTGGAGCTGTTATTGCTCTGCACAGACTATGCGTGAAACGGTGAGACGTGAAGTCTAAAATGGTTGGGTTGACATTTGAATGGTACAAATTTGAAGACACAAATAATAACTTGTCGGAAGATGAGAATAAGTATATTTACAAGAATAAGTATATTTACGAGAGTAAGTATATTTACGAGTGTAAGTATAATTACGAGAATCAGTATATTTACATACGGCAAATTTGGCTTATTCGCTATATAAACAGGGATATTCAAATTGGGGCCTACCTGTTCAATATTTATAAATGACGTCATTGCATTTCCTGCGATAGATTATGGTCAATATTTTTATTTTTCAAATGCAACTTTATAAGTAGCATGACTATATAGTACATTCGAAAAAATCGGATAAAAATTATGACCTCTATAGGGTCCACAAGCTAAAAACGCGATTTTTCGTACAATCAGGGGCCATAATTCAGGAAGTTACTGTTCGATATGCGCAAATATCGAAAGGAACCGAGATCTTTGGGTTATAAACTTACATTTCAAGTTTCAACAAAATCGGATTGATATACCATATTTTTACGCTATTTGAGAACGAACGGCGGCCATTTTGTCTGTCAATTTTGGGCCGATTTTCACAAAATTCGAACTCAGCCATCCTTAGGGTGTAACGGTGATATAATAATATGTTTTTTTAATTCGGATAAAAATAATGACCTCTATAGGGTCCACAAGCTAAAAACGTGATTTTTCGTACAATCAGGAGCCATAATTCATGAAGTTACGGTCCGATATGCGCAAATATCGAATAATCTTTGGGTTATAAACTTACATTTTAAGTTTCATCAAAATCGGATAAAAATTGTGACCTCAATAGGGTCCACAACCTTGATATACCATATTTTTACGCTATTTGAGAATGAACGGCGGCCATTTTGTCTGTCAATTTTGGGCCGATTTTCACAAAATTCGAACTCAGCCGTCCTTAGGGTGTAACGGTGATATAATAATATGTTTTTTTAAAACGGATAAAAATTATGACCTCTATAGGGTCCACAAGCTAAAAACGTGATTTTTCGTACAATCATGGGCCATAATTCATGAAGTTACGTTCCGATATGCGCAAATATCGAATAATCTTTGGGTTATAAACTTACATTTCAAGTTTCATCAAAATCGGATAAAAATTGTGACCTCTATAGGGTCCACAACCTTGATATACCATATTTTTACGCTATTTGAGAACGAAAGGCGGCCATTTTGTCTGTCAATTTTGGGCCGATTTTCACGAAATTCGGACTCAGCCTTCCTTAGGGTGTAACAGTGATATAATAATACATTTTTTTAAATCGGATAAAAATTATGACCTCTATAGGGTCCACAAGCTAAAAACACGATTTTTCGTACAATCAATGGCCATTATTCAGGAAGTTATGGTCCGATATGCGGGAATATCGAAAGGAACCGAGATCTTTGGGTTATAAACTTACATTTCAAGTTTCAACAAAATCGGATAAAAATTGTGACCTCTATAGGGTCCACAAGCTAAAAACGTGATTTTTCGTAAAATCAGGGGCCATAATCCATGAAGTTTCGATCCAACACATGCCAATATCAAAAGCAGCCGAGATCTTTTGGGGATAAACTTATATTTTAAGTTTCGTCAAAATCGGATAAGAATTGTGACCTGTAGAGAGTCCACAAACAATTGTGGACGGACGGACAGGGGCGACGGCATAATACGTCCACATGAAAATGTAGGCGTATAAAAATCGTGCAAACTCAAAAATAAGGTAATTTATGGTTAAAACTTTTTATGGCATGTTAATAGAATACATATACAAACGTGTATAGTAAAATTTACTGCAACCAGTAACAAACTATCTCTTGATACAGGCGTATCTGTTTTATGGAATAATCTACTATTTAGTTTAAGATGTTGTACATATCTATATTCTTTAAAAAAAAAAAACTATTTAACACAGCTATTTAAAAAGGCTTTTAACCAATGCTAGATGTCCATAATCTTGATTTTTTTAAGATTAAATTGTCACTTTGTAAAGTGTCCCTAAGTAAGTTACATGGAAGGGCGCACTATAATATATAGTAACAAAATTTTGATTTATAGTATTAATATTACTTTGTCCCCTTTATTTGCAAAACATCTCTCCGATGATAATAATAAATTTGAATTACTTCTTCGTACCAGTTGGAAACTTAATATAAGATAGGTTGCCAGGCAACAAAACATACGCCCACAGCAGCTAAATTGTCCGAGCGGTCGACAAGGGTTGTCGCATTTTTATTCCTTTGTAGTTAATTGTATACAACTATCAAAATATGATATAAAAACCAATAAAAATAATAAAATGAACTAAACTTTATTTTCTTTTTGAGACAAAATTGCTATTTTCAAACAATGTTGCTTGATTATAAATGTCTTTCTTGTAGTACTTTGCAAATGTTGAGGATGAAGACCATCCTGCTTTACTTAATATATTGTCAATGGGTACTTGCAGTTTATAAGCAGATGATACACTTGCTGCTCTTGTACTGTGTGATGAATATACAGTAGTGTCTATCCCAGCTCTGGTTAACCCTTCTTTTATCCAACGACTTATAGTGTTTCGTGACACTTTAGAATGTGGTTTTTGACATGTAATGAATAAACTTGTCTCCATTCCTCGTAAAGATTTTGTTTTCATTAAATATTCATTTAAAACCGTTAAGGGACATAATCGTCTATCCGGTGCATAAGCTTTCACATCAAACTTATTAAACACATGTCCAGGTCTTGATTGTTTAACATGTCCTGTTAAATGAAAAACCACACGCGAACAGTTATTGGTAATATCCATATTGTCAATATCAATTCAGCATATGTATAGTTTGTCCTCTTTGTGCAGACACTAAAGATAGCAGAAGAACTAACTTTATTGTTATATCCCTTAGTGTTAATGTTTTAACGGGTGACAACTTTCTAAGAAATTCCAAAAGAATGTTCACATCCCATATCTGATCGTATTTTGGTTTAGTTGGTTTATTTTGAAACACTCCTCTCATAAATCTAGAAACAAGCGGATTGGATCCAATTTGTAAATCAGAGTCATCAACTATCGCAGACAAAACACTCCTAGAAGTGTTGATAGCACTATAACTTAAATTTTTAGAAAATAATAAACTTAAAAATTCTAACACAGTTTCTATACGTGCAGAAAAGGGATCAACTTGTCTCTTATCTGTAAAAATAAACCATTTGTCCCAGTAAACTTTATACTGTCTCCTGGTAGAAACTCGCCATGAATCCCACATGACTTGGCTAACTCCTTCCGAAAGGCCTTTATCCTTCCAGTGTTGGTGTTGCCTGATACGAAAAAAAAGCTATCAACTTGAAATTCTTCAGTTGTGGATGAGTGGTCTGGATCTGGTTATTTGATCGGCCTGTGAATAAGAATATTAATGACATGAGTGAACCATGATTGAGTTGACCATAGCGGTGCAATAATAAGCCCAGTGGCTTCATCTAGTATAATTTTATTAATGCATTTTGAAATTAGGCAAAATGGTGGGAAACAATAGAATACTTCTGTGTTCCAAGATGTATTAAAACAATCCACAGAACATGCGGCTGGATCGAATTTCCATGACATATATCTTAGTAGTTTGTTATTTAAACGAGTAGCAAACAAATCTACTGTTGGTTTCAAAGGCAACAAGTTCAAAATTTTATCAAAAACAGATTGTTTTAAAGACCATTCTGTTCTGTCTGAAAAATTCCTAGAAGCCCAATCAGCTGATACATTCTGATGCCCTGGAATATGGGTAATTGTTAAACTAATATTATTTTCAATACATATATGCCAAATTGCTTGCGCAACTTCGTCACATTCAATGGAATGAACTCCACCCATTTCTTGGACATAACTCACCGCCGTGGAATTGTCAGATTGCACATGAAACTAGTGTTTCTTAAAAAATCAAGGAAACATAACAGACCAAAATATATTGCTTTAATTTCAAGAATGTTGATATGAGAGTCTTTTTCATGAATACTTCAACGACCATTTGCCTTATGTTCTAACAAACAACAACCCCATCCAAGATTGCTGGCATCACAAAACATTGTACAAATTGGGTATGTTTTAATTAAACTTTTAAAAGAACCAGTAATATTTGATATCCACCATTTAATTTGTCTTTTAGACTTTTCAGTTATAATAATTTTTCCCTCAAAATCACCTTTGCTCTGTCTAAGAGCCTCAATTTTGTCTCTTTCTAAATCTCTAATGTATAATTTCCCATATGGTACAGCAGGTAATGATGCATTATATTTGCCAATTAAAACAGCAATTTTCCTAATCTTGTGTTCATTCTTTCTTAAAATTTCTTTTGATAATTGCTCAATTTGCATTGCTTTCTCTTTGTCCATAGTTATTGTCATATCTAATGAATTTAGCCAAAAACCGAGAAATTTTATGTTCTGCGAAGGCTCCATTTGAGACTTTTTAAAATTGACAGTAAATCCAAGCTTGGAAAATAAATTTACAGTGCGCTGTGCAGCATTCCTGCATGTATCCTTATCCAAATCAGATAGCAAACTATCATCAATGTATCCTAAAATGTTAATATTATCTTCCCGATGTACAGAAAATACAACTTTACAAATTTTTGTAAATATACGATGAGGCGAAGAGAGACCATTTGGCATACAAACAAATTCGTATAATATATTATTGTGTCTAAACCGAAGAAACTTTCTAAACATATTGACAGAGAAATATGCTTCAGACAAATCTACAGAAGTCATATATGCCTTAGGCCTAATTAATGATATGGCATTATCTAATGATTCCATTTTAAAGTGTTTGTATTCTACAAATTTGTTTAGTGTTTTTAGGTTCAGTATCATGCAAAAAGTATGATTTTTCTTTTCGCGAAGAAAAACATTTGATAAAAATTGACCTTCAGTGTCATTAACTATTTGAATGATTCCTTTAGCAAAATAGTCATCTATTTGATTAGAAATCAATTTTAACACCTTTAATATAGCCAAGGATTGTTCTATCACTAGTTAATTCTTTCCAGTTTTCTAAACAATTCTTTAAATTTCCTGCTCTCAAATGGTCTCTCTTGTAATCATAAACAGAGGACTCACCTACATTATCTGAATCTAAAGTAGCAGTGTCATCTACTTGGTAGGTTTCCTCTTCGGATACCTTGATTGGCCTTCTCTGTTTGGGCCTTGACCTAAAAAAGGACGTCGACCCTGTTCGTAGTTGGATTGGCGATAAGATTGATATGGTCTCTGACCACGTGCTCTGTTCATCCCATATGGCTGGGACCGAGGTCTTCGGTTACTGTAGTAAGATTTTGAACCAGTAGTAGTCCCATTTTATGTGCTGTTCCTAAATCTCTCATACTTTTCACAACATCTTCCCCAAACAAAAGAGTAGGAGTGGACAATGATGAAGGAGAACATAAAGAACGAAATTCAGATCTTATTTCCTGCCTGAAAAAATCCTTCCTTTTCTGAACCACTAACAAGTTAGTATGTCCCAAGAAATTGACAGAATCTCCTAATAGGGATAAAGTCTCATCAAACATTTTCTTAGGTAATTCTTGTTTGTATGTGAATAATTGTTCCAAAGCTTTTGCATTAACAATGGCAGTTTTTATAATTCCCTGTTGAATTTTCTGCATTTTAGTATCCACATTCCTAGCATTTCCTGATAAATTGTCCCAAATTATGCGATTTAGTTCGGGCACATTCAATTCCGGACAATTCCCGGGTTTGTTATGATTTTTCATTCTTTCGATGACTTTCGTATCTTCTTTGATTTTTAAATCAAATAATGAAGCAATAATGTCCTGTAAGTTGTCGGACTTTGTAGAGTAGGACCGCAGTCAACAAACATGTCCAAGTGGTCGCTTTGCCCACATTGAATAAACTCCTCAGCTTCTTCGTGATATTCGTTGTAATTTTCACCAAAATCATTGTAACCTAACATGTTATGTTCAAGGTTGTCAAATTTATTACTGATATTGTCATTTAAAAACTTAAGCTCACTCAGTAAATCTTTCATACAACTTGTCTGATCGACTGTGGACGAATCGTCCCGACCTTCACTATTCATCGAACTTTTACTTTTATCAGGTTTATCTGAACCCTTTTTCGTTGATTTAATTGGCAGTTTGCCTTTATTTGTTCTAAGCATTTCATTTTTGTCATAACTAGTTCCCGCAGGAACAGTTTTAGAAGATTTAGTGAATGGATCATCGGCTTTTGCCATGTCCGCCATAATTAAAACCTTGTGTTGTATCTTTTACGACAAAATAACAAAGTTCAAAGTCGTTTCTTCTTGTAGAGGTCGCGTGGCAAAAGAAATACCAGGTCAGCAAGAAAATAAAACACCGCAGGTTTTATTGATTTTAATTTGGGTAGTCGGACCTAGTGTAAATCATAAGAAATAATTCTCAATGAAGCTATAAAATTTCTGTGACTGTCTCACTTGAGCTTGCGTTTCACACTGACTTGACGCATGCGCACTTCACAATCTCGTGGGGCACCTTCTAACACGGGATTGGTTGGTAGAATTATACATGTAAAGGCGTGCACGAGCTTATTTGCACGTACTGGAAAACTGTTCGGTTGCTTTATTCGAGAAGATACGGATATTAAACTATAAGATTTGTCAAATTCTTTTTTGAAGATTCTGATAAATTGGTAGCTCTTTGGGAAGCGTTGATCATATCGCCTACCATGTTTGTGTATTGTATGTTTTTATAATAGCTAGAAAATAATTTATGATATTTGAATACTTTCTGAAAGAACATAATTATAGCTCGTTATAGTCGTTCGGATGGGAAGAAAAACCAAGGTCCCGTGTACACATTGGCGTGCACTTAAAAGATCCATTAGCAGTTGGTATTCGATATAAGAATAGGTCGTAGTGCCGCTGTCCAGGCAAAATTTCCCTCATAGTACACTGTATGGCGTATGCTAACATTAGGACGTTAAACCCCATTTACGAGAATCAGTATATTTACATACGGCAAATTTGGCTTATTCACTATATACACAGGGATATTTAAATTGGGGCCTACCTGTTCGATATTTATTAATGACGACATTGCATTTCGTGCGATAGATTAAGGTCAATATTTTTATTTTATTAAATGCAACTTTATAAGTAGCGTGACTATATGGTACGCAGTATAAACGGCAAGTATAGTCGTAAGAATAGAATACACGCCTCCAAAATTGATATATGTGTCGTATCGGGCGTATGTGCTTCTTTGATATGTTAGATCACTGGACAATTTTGTAATTGCATAAAAGCGGCTATTACAAATTACAAGTTCTGGAATGAGGATCTTGGATTGTATGCGATGTAAATTTAGTGAAAAGCTAAAGTAATTTTAGTTTCAATATATTATAAATTACAAGTTCTGGAATGAGGATCGTTGGATTGTATGCGATGTAAATTTAGTAAAAAGCTAAAGTAATTTTAGTTTAAATATATCATTTGTGTGGAAATTACCATTGTTCGGTTGGTTGTGCCGTATTATTTATCAATATGGAGATTTCTGTTTTATGGATATTGCTATTGAAGGTAAGATGCACTATTTACGCAACGTGACACGTTTTTATAAATTTAATAAATGTCAAAAGGTGAGTGCGCGTCTTTTTAGTAATAAAGCAGAAATATATTTCTGTTGTTTTTGCTGGATTTACTCTCTATATTTCCGTTGATATTCAAATTGGGCGCTGACTGCTGGGTATTTATAAATGACGACATTACATTTGCCTTTCCGTATACGATAGATTAAGGTCCGTATTTTTATTTCATTAAATTCAACTTTATCTATATGGTAAGCAATACAAAAGACACATAATAGAAACGTAGATCATAGCGAGCACACACGCCTGTCTAAAGACCTGTCTTTAATTATACAAAGACCTGCGTAAAACACACGGTCGAATGATAAATCGTACGGTAAAACAGTTTTACGTGTCAGATAAAGCCTGTTGGTCCTTGATTATACTCCTTTTGATGCAGTTATCGTAACTAGCTAGAAAACACGCCAATTTAACAATACACAACATTGACATTCATGTTTTACCCGTCGGTTAATTAACACACCTCTACTGAAAATGCACTGTCGCACAGTTTTTCACCCCTAGCGTTAATTAACTCAGCTCTCAGACAGTTTTTCACCCTTGTTAATTAACACACCTTATTTACAGTTTTAACGCGGTAATACCGAGTAATAGTCGGAAAATTATTTTTCTTTCAATACACGTACATGACTGAGAATTATATGGTGGCTGTGCACAGATTCACCCTTTAGCAGTTCTCAGTGATAATGCATCTTTAAGAAGGTATACGCTTGAATGAGAAAAAATGAGTTTTCAAGGGTAGCTAGAAAAATATGCACGGCCGAAAGAACATAAACATTTTTTTATGTTTTTTTGTGCCTCCGTCATATGTAAATATTTTTAATTTAAATAAAATATTATTATTAATATTTTGAAAATTAAAATTGTAATATAACAACAACTTGGGATATAAAGATATATTTTAAGTTTCATCAAAATCAGATAAAATTTGTGACTTCTAGAGAGTCCACAACCTTGGTATACCATACTTTTACACTATTTGCGTACAAAGGGCGGCCATTTTGTCCAGCAGTTTTGATCCAATTTTCACAAAACTCAAACTCAACCATCATTAGGTTGTAACGGGTATATATTCAAACGCATTTTTTTTTTAAATCGGATAAACATTGTGACCTCTTACAATTACATGTTGTAAATTTACACTCAAGAAATAAAATAAGCAAAATCTTTTATAATTTATAATTCATTGTTGATAAGATATACATAGAATATAAGTATATATGAAAAGTCATTTTATTAAAATAAAACAAGCCAACAGTGAGGCTGATGTCCCCCGCCGAAATCCCAAAATAAATAGATGACATATTAAATTAATCACACATTTATTATTTTCAAAGGTATTGAGCAATCAAACTATACACTAAGTTTCATTACTCTCTATCAGATAGAATCAAGATTATCTTGTCCAAAAGCATCGACCAATGAAATTGCTTAGCTCTGCTTAGCTTTAGCTCGAAATGTTAATCATTGAACTCAGTCAAGACAAACCCATTTTAATAGTCCCCTGCCTTTCGAATCAACTGAACATATCTGCATAAGTTATACTAAAATACTTAAACTTGGTTGTCGTTTTCTCAAATCAGCTTTTTTCTACAGTTGTTGATTAACAGAGTGAGAGAGAGAAATGGGGTTAAACGTCCACTCGACACAAACTAGGTCATTTTGGGACTAACATGTGGTTCAATTTTATTTCAATAATTCGCTTAATTAATATAGTAGGGAATGTTGGTCAAACCAACTGTTATAGAACACTTTTGTATTTTACCTCATTGTTTCATTCATTTAAATGATAAACTTGCCATGTGTACTAATGCCTGGGAATATGAATTAACCTCATTTCGGGGTAGAATAAGAATGACAAGCCAACAGTGAGGCTGATGTCCCCCGCCGAAATCCCCAAATAAATAGATGACACATATTAATTAATCGCACATCTATTTTTTTCCAAAGTATCAAGCAATCAAACTGATTATCAACTATACACTAAGTTTCATCACTCTCTATCAGATAGAATCAAAGTTTTCTTGTCCCAAAGCAGGAAATTGCTTATCTCTGCTTAGCTTTAGCTCGATATGTTAATCATTGAACTCAGTCAAGACGAACATCTACATCAAGTTTAAACATTCTACCTCAATTAGAAGAAGAGTTGTTGAACTCAGTCAAGACGAACATCTACATCAAGTTTAAACATTCTACATCAATTAGAAGAAGAGTTTGACCAATCAAAATGCTTATTGCTCGTTAGCCTAAGCAAAAAATGCTCATCATCGAACTTAGTCAAGGTATTGATGTAATGAAACTATACACCAAGTTTCATCACTCTCACTTAATTGGAACTAAAGTTATCGTGTCCCAAAGCATCAACCAATCAAATTGCTTATCTTTGCTTATCCTAAGCAGAAAATGCTTATCTTCACACTCCATCAAGGCATTGACCTAATAAACACCTACACCAAGTTTGAACATTTTAGCTCAATTAGAAGGAGGGTTATTGTGTTCCAAAGTCTCGGCCAATCAAATTGCTTATCGCTCTGCTTACCCTGAGCAGAAAATGCTCATTACCGAACTTAGTGAAGGTATTGATGTAATGAAACTATACACCAAGTTTCATCTCTCTCACTTAATTAGAAGTAAAGTTATCGTGTCCCAAAGCATCAAGCAATCAATTTGCTTATCTCGGCTTACCCTACACCTACACCAAGTTTGGACATTCTAGGTCAATTAGAAAGAGAGTTATTGTGTCACTAAAAGTGTGACGGACGGACGGACAGACAGACAGACAGACCCATTTTAAATGGGGGTTTGTGTTGGTTTGTACACTTTGTGTTGAAAAATATGCTTTGTGTTGTGTTTGCTTCACACACTCATTGGATTGTCCCGAGGGTAGTGACAAGAAACATAGTTTCAATTCAACACAGCCTAATTCAGAAAGTTACGATCCGATATGCGCAAATATCGAAAGGATTTAAAGTTTCATCAAAATCGGATAAGAATTGTGACCTGTATAGTATAGTGTCCACAAACAAATTCTGGACGGACAGGGGCAACGACAATATTTCATTTGGGCGTAAAATAAAAGTATATACGATCATCAGAACCTCACATCAAATAACTTGCAAATACACTCAAAGCCATTAAAAACACAATTTTAATTCAAAGTTTATTTACTGCAACAACTTTTAACAAAAGTACATAACAATTGACAAAATCGGGATAACAAAGCATCTGTGGATAATTTCATGAAAGAATTCACTACAAAGTACAAATGCACAAAACTTAAACGTCAGAGAACCATGAAACAAAGCAGGGGTCAGCTAAAGTCAATATCGGGTATATCCACCCTGAGCTCTTACACATGCCTGAAATTGCCTTGGCATGGACTGGCACAGCTGTGGGATTGTTTGCCAATGATTTTGGAGTGCCTGTGCCAACTTTGCAACAGTTCGTGGTGGCACGGCTTGAGTTCGAACCCGTCGTCCAAGTTCATCCCAAAGGTGTTTGATCAGGAGACATAGCAGGCCAATCCATAACACGAACATCATGATTGTTCAGAAAGTCTCTTCTCAACCTGGCAGTGTGGGGTCAGGCTTTGTCATGCTGGAAAACCATCTGTCGACGGACGCAAAGTTGAGCCAGCAATGGAAGCAATACCGGATGAAGGATGGCGTCAACATAATGTTGAGCGTTGAGATTGCCTTGGACCACCACCAACTGGGACCGGAAGTTGAAGTTGATAGGGGCCCAAACCATGACATTTCGCCATGGTGTGTTTTGCAGATACCCCTGATTTGCGGCCCATTGCTATCTGGCAAGTCGATGACGATGCAAAAAGATTTGACCTTAGTAACCCAAGAGGAGCCAGGCGTCTTCGGACTGTTTGAGGGCTGATCTGACGTTGCTGTGTTCCAACAGTTCCCCTGGCAGTAGCAGTAGCTGATGGGAACCTCTTGCGCAGATACTGTAGTCGGATGTGGCGATCCTGAGCAGCAGTTGTTAATGGTCAGGGGTCAATCGTGGAAGCGTTGTCTGAGGCGAGCAATGGTCGATGGGTGGACATTAAAGTGTCTGGCGACGGCTACCTGTTAAGCCCCCTGATCCAGCATGCCAATAGCTCTGTTCCTGTTTTCTTGTGTAAGGCATGGCATTTTTCGGAAGTGATGAATGTTGAAATTTTGATCTGTATTTAATGGGCAAGAGTGCGGGGAATGCACGTGCAAAACGTGTGACATGGGACTGCTTAAAATCGTGAAAAAAGACAAGCATTGCTTTTGCACGAAAAAGTTATATTTATAGCACCGCTTTCATGAGTTAACAGGTTTAAACATTGAGATCGCAGGTCGAGATGTTAAACCTGTTAACGAATGAAGAGTGCTATAATTGTATAAATGACTTGTAACATTGACACCTGCTCAACATGCACGGTGTTATTGCACAGAAAACCCACCCCATTTCTCTATATGATTTCTACTAAAACTAGAGTAAACAAGCAAAGGAGTGCAATAACATTGACCATGTCTACTTAATGCACGGTTAAGCTCCACCCAATCTACTAGAGGGAAAACAAACTGCTTATACAACGAAAAGAACAAAGGAAGATTTCCCGTCCATGTTACAAAGTTCATTACCGAGAACTGATATTGGGTTCAAACCCAGAACTCCACAAAAAGAGACCCATCACAAGTTTCACCTATGTGCCATAAGATAGGAAAGCCCAAGAAAACGTTTACGAGAAATATTTCACAAATTAGCCATAGCGTTTTTAATGGCTTTGAGTGTAGATTGTCACATCATTATTTTTATTAGGCAAGAGAATATTAAGTGTATATTATTTTTAAACAAATCACGCATCTAATTGAATAATTAATAAACACTTTCATTTGAATCTATTTTAAGCATATATCCATCAATTTGTCAGAGATATACTATTCAAAAAAAGTAGGGGATATTTGATTTTTAAGTGTTATTAAAGTCACCTAATGAAACTGACGAAGAAACAAATGACAAAATGAAATGAAGTTCACATTCATCGATTTATTCCAAATGATCGTTAGACTAAGTAAGGCACAGACTGACCATTATAAGGGTAAAATGATACCCGTGGTCAAACAGCAAAGTTACCACAGTAACGGGTAAATCCTCCTCTGTTTGCCAAACAAGCATTGATCCGACGTGGCATACTCCTAATGAGACGTCTAAGGTCATTTTGGTCCAGATTGTCCCATTCCTGTTGCAACGCAGCAGCAAGTTCTTGGACATTGGCAGGACGTTGTTGACGTTGACGTAACCTCTGTCCAAGCATGTCCCAGACATGCTCGATGGGGGAGAGGTCGGGACTCAGTGCTGGCCAAGGTAATGTGGTGATGTTCTGTTGTTGGAGGTAACCTGTAACGATCCTGGCCCTGTGACATCTTGCGTTGTCATCCTGGAAGATGAAACGGCGGCCATGACGTCGTGCGAACGGCACAACATGGACTGCCAAGATGTTGTCCCGGTAGTACTGGCCTGTAACACGCCCTGCAACAACATGTAAAGCCGTTCTTCCAGCAACAGTGATGCCTCCCCACACCATAACAGAACCACCCCCAAATCGATCATGTCTGATGACGTTAACGTCTTGGAAGCGCTCGTTTCGACGACGCCACACCCTCCTACGTCTGTCCAAAAAATCAACAGTGAACCTTGACTCATCTGAAAACATCACATTGCTCCAGCGTCGATTATTCCAGTGTTGACGATCCCTACACCAACGACGTCTTGCCTGAATGTGATGATCTCTCAAACAAGGGATCACGCGAGGACGTCGGGCGCGAAGGTGACCCCTATGCAGTCGATTCCGAATCGTCTGGCCACTCACTCTCACACCAGAGTCTGTTTGAAGACGAGCGCTGATCTGATTTGCTGTGATGACACGATTTCTCAAGGCCAAGGTACGGATAAATCGATCCTGGGCTTGAGTTGTCGCCCTTGGTCGACCTGAGCGTGGTCTGTCCTGTACAGATTGTGTATCACGGTATCTGGACCATAGCCTGCTTATGACAGACTGAGAAACATTCATCGTCCGCGCCACAACCGCCTGTGTTGTGCCGATCTGTAGCATGCCAAGGGCACGTAACCTTTCATTTTGGGTAAGCCGACGCATATCAAAATTTGTTTTCTGGTCACTAAAACAATTAAACTGATGTTTCCACCCTGGAATTCAATGCCACAATGACTGTAACATTCAAAGTCAGAGTCGTGCAAATCTTGGGTTGGACCCCCATGATGATCCCAAGCATCACCTGCATTCCATGCGGTAGCTATTGGTGCGTTTGGGCGTCACATGTAACTGGAAATGTTTCTTCTGTTAGGTTCTATAGTGACTTTTTTCATAGTCATTTGCATATTTTAGTATTATGCCCCCAAAATCAAATATCCCCTACTTTTTTTGAATAGTATATATTAACATCTGATTCCTACACTTGGTAGCAAACAAATAGTCCACAATAGCTTTTATATCATTCTTCAACAACAATTCTTATGTAGTACATACATGAACTGTTATCACAGTGACAAGAGATGTTCAATAAAATCCACTTGATGAGGTCAGTTTTTGGAAGACCCTGTTCTCTACACTGACCAGATTTCTGTTAGGCCACTTTTATTTACAACAACTAGGTGTTATGGCTTACCAAAATGTGATCGTTTTCCTCGTTCCTCTCTTCCACCTATGACACTACTAAAAGCAGTGTTATTAACAGAATTAGATTCTTGTTTGGGTTTCATCTGTGGACTTGAAGGATTGGTAGGGGAGTATAATGGTCGCTGCCATCCACCTATAGCAAAACAACTTTAATTTTTTTCTTCTCAAACAGTAACAAATCAAAATTCAAATATTAATCTTTGGGTTAAAACAAGCAATAAAATACACATTTTTTCTCCAATTTAAAACTCTTTAATCAGAAATGGTTTAATTTCTTCATCTTACTAATATACACATTGTATACCATATTTTTCGTGGTATAAGTCAATAATTTTTTCCACGGAAGTCGGGCCTTCGTCTTATACTCCGCATTGACTTATATATATGGATGAAGGTAAAAAAAAAAATAAAATAAAATTTTTTTTTTTCTCTGTAACTGTCGTCCTACGGTGTTGAGTGACATCATCGTCTGCTAAATATTAAAATAATAGCACTCTTACGACAAAGTCAACGCACACTGTTCCGACTTTTGTTATTGTTATTCCAATACAAAATACTTGTCGGAGTTTCTAAATATATATAGTTTCTTTTAATTTTTAAAAAAAATATAACCAACATTCAAATAATAATCATAAAGGCTAGAAAATGTCATTAAGATAGAACCTTTCTGTCGAAGAGAAACATGTTTCTATCTTGAAATTTCTCCCGAGAATTCTACTTTGGTTTTCAGCTAAATTAACCAAACATAAAAATTCTACTTTGAAAGCCCGTAATTATTTTTTTATTGCCCAAACAATAGACGCGTTCTACAATTAGTAACACTGTGTGATTGTCAGTCACGTGCGAAGAGAAACAGTGTATTGTCTTGTATTTATCGGAGATATTGGAATAAAAACAAGCCAACAGTGAGGCTGATGTACCCCGCCGAAATCCCAAAATAAATAGATGACATATATTAATTAATAGCACATTTATTTTTTTCAAAAGTATCAAGCAATCAAACTGATTATCAACTATACACTAAGTTTCATCACTCTCTATCAGATAGAATCAAAGTTATCTTGTCCCAAAGCATCAACCAATCAAATTGCTTATCTCTGCTTACCCAAAGCAGAAAATTCTCATCTTCGAACTCTATCAAGGCATTAACCTAATAGACACCTACGCCAAGTGTGAACATTTTAACTCAATTAAAGAGAGAGAGAGAAATGGGGTTTAACGTCCACTCGACACAAACTAGGTCATTTTGGGACTAACATATGGTTTAATTTTATTTCAATAATTCGCTTGCGCGTAGGAGTCTTTAGCAATGGGAGGAAACCGGAGGACCCGGAGAAAACACCTGAGGTTGGAGAACTCAATTAGAATGAGACTAAGTGTGTTACAAAGTCTTGACCAATCAAATTGCTTATAGCTCTGTTTACCCTCATCAGAAAATGCTCATTATCGAACTTAGTCAAGGTATTGATGTAATGAAACTATACACAAAGTTTCATCACTCTCATTTAATTAGAACTAAAGTTATCGTGTAACAAAGCATCAACCAATCAAATTGCTTATCCCTGCTTACCCTAAGCACAAAATGCTCATCCTCGAACTCCATCAAGGTATTGACCTAATAAACACCTACCCCAAGTTTGAACATTCTAACTCAATTAGGAAAGTTATTGTGTTCCGAAGTCTCAGCCAATCAAATTGCTTATCGCTCTGCTTACTCTGAGCAGAAAATGCTAATTATTGAACTTAGTCAAGGTATTGATGTAATGAAACTATATACCAAGTTTCATCACTCTCAATTAGAACTAAAGTTATCGTCTACCAAAGCATTAACCATACAAATTGCCTATCTCTGCTTACCCTAAGCAGAAAATGCTCATCTTCGAACTCCATCAAGGCATTGACCTAATAAACAACTTTATCACCCAATAATACATTCTACATTGGAAAGGAACTCCTTTTTTTTATTTTCAAAGAACAGTTCACTTCTTATTAAAAGTACAGGAAGGATACGTCCACATTTTAAAGAGATGGATAGAGAACAAGCTAACAAGAAAGTGATTTTTCCTACTATCAAGGGCCATAATTCAGTAAATTACAATTCAATATGCGCGAATATCGAAAGGAACTGAGATCTTTGTGTTATAAACTTACATTTCAAGTTTCAACAAAATCGGATAAAAATTGTGACGTCTATATGGTCCACAACCTTGATATACCGTATTTTTACTCTATTTGAGAATGAACGGCGGCCATTTTGTCTGTCAATTTTGGGTTGATTTTCACGAAATTTGAATTCAGTCGTCCTTAGGGTGTAACAGTGATATAATAATACAGTTTTTTAAATTGGATAACCAGCGGCTGCCAGGCAGGATACACCCACAGTTTCGAGAGATGGATAGAGAACAAGCTAACAAGAAAGTGATTTTTCCTACTATTAAGGGCCATAATTCAGGAAATTACAATTCAATATGCGCGAATATCGAAAGGAACTGAGATCTTTGTGTTATAAACTTACATTTCAAGTTTCAACAAAATCGGATAAAAATTGTGACCTCTATAGGGTCCACAACCTTGATATACCATATTTTTACACTATTTGAGAACGAACGGCGGCCATTTTGTCTGTCAATTTTGGCCCGATTTTCACGAAATTCGAATTCAGTCATCCTTAGGGTGTAACCGTGATATAATAATACAGTTTTTTAAATTGGATAAAAATTATGACCTCTATAGGGTCCACAAGCTAAAAACATGATTTTTCGAACAATCAGGGGCCATAATTCAGAAAGTTACGGTACGATATGCGCGAATATCGAAAGGAACCGAGATCTTTGGGTTATAAACTTACATTTCAAGTTTCAACAAAATCGGATAAAAATTGTGACCTCTATAGGGTCCACAACCTTGATATACCATATTTTTACGCTATTTGAGAACGAACAGCGGACATTTTGTCTGTCAATTTTGGGCCAATTTTCACGAAATTCGAACTCAGTCGTCCTTAGGGTGTAATGGTGATATAATAATACGTTTTTTTAAATCGGATAAAAATTATGACCTCTATAGGGTCCACAAGCTAAAAACGCGATTTTTCGTACAATCATTGGCCATAATTCAGGAAGTTACGGTACGATATGCACGAATATCGAAAGGAACCGAGATCTTTGGGTTATAAACTTACATTTCAAGTTTCATTAAAATCGGACAAAAATTGTGACCTCTTTAGGGTCCACAACCTTGATATACCATATTGTTACGCTATTTGAGAACGAACGGCGGCCATTTTGTCTGTCAATTTTGGGCCAATTTTCACGAATTTGAACTCAGTCGTCCTTAGGGTGTAACGGTGATATAATAATACGTTTTTTTAAATCGGATAAAAATTATGATCTCTATCGGGTCCACAAGCTAAAAATGCAATTTTTCATACAATCAGGGACCATAATTCAGGAAGTTACGGTCCGATATGCGCGAATATCGAATGGAACCAAGATCTTTGGGTTATAAACTTACATTTCAAGTTTCAACAAAATCGGATAAAAATTGTGACCTCTATAAGGGTCCACAACCTTGATATACCATATTTTTACGCTATTTGAGAACGAACGGCGGGCATTTTGTCCGTCAATTTTGGGCCGATTTTCACGAAATTCGAACTCAGTCGTCCTTAGGGTGTAACGGTGATTTAATAATACGGGTTTTTAAATCGGATAAAAATTATGACTACTACAGGGTACACAAGCTAAAAACGCGATTTTTCGTACAATCAGGGGCCATAATTCAGGAAGTTACAGACCGATATGTGCGAATATCGAAAGGAACCGAGATCTTTGGATTATAAACTTACATTTCAAGTTTCAACAAAATCGGATAAAAATTGTGACCTCTATAGGGTCCACAACCTTGATATACCATATTTTTACACTATTTGAGAACGAACGGCGGCCATTTTGTCTGTCAATTTTGGGCCGATTTTCACGTAATTCGAACTCAGTCGTCCTTAGGGTGTAACGGTGATATAATTATAAGTTTTTTTAAATCAGAAAAAAATTATGACTTCTATAGGGTCCACAAACTAAAAACCTGATTTTTCATACAAACAGGGGCCATAATTCAGGAAGTTACAGTCCGATATGCGCGAATATCGCAAGGATCTGAGATCTTTGGGTTATAAACTTACATTTCAAGTTTCAACAAAATCGGATAAAAATTGTGACCTCTATAGGGTCCACAAGCTAAAAACGTGATTTTTCGTACAAACAGGGGCCATAATCAATGAAGTTTCGATCCGATACATCCCAATATCGAAAGCAGCCGAGATTTTTTTGGGATAAAGCTATATTTTAAGATTCGTCAAAATCGGACAAGAATTGTGACCTGCAGAGAGTCCACAAACAAATTGTGCACGGACGTCCAGACGGACAGGGGCGACGACAATATACGTCCACATGAAAATGTGGGCGTATAAAAATTATGACTTCTATAGGGTCCACAAGCTAAAAACGTGATTTTTCTTACAATCAGGGGCCATAATTCAGGAAATTATGGTCAGATATGCGCGAATATCGAAAGGAACCGAGATCTTTGGGTTATAAACTTACATTTCAAGTTTCGACAAAATCGGATAAAAATTGAGGCCTCTATAGGGTCCACAAGCTAAAAACGTGATTTTTCGTACAAACAGGGGCCATAATCCACGAAGTTTCGATCCGATACATGCCAATATCGAAAGCAGCCGAGATCTTTTTGAGATAAACTTATATTTCAAGTTTCGTCAAAATCGGATAAGAATTGTGACCTCTAGAGTGTCCACAAACAAATTGTGGACGGACGGTGACGTCCGGATGGACAGGGGCGACGGCATAATACGTCCACATGAAAATGTGGGCGTATAAAAATGAACTATTGTTATTCAATTGACCTTGATGGAAACACTGGGTTAATATAAAGGACTTTGCAAAGGAGTTATTGTGTCCCCAAAAGTATGACGGACAGACGGACGAACAGACAGACGATCCCATTTTAACAGTCTCCTGCTTTCTTCGAAAGGCGGATGAAATGAAATTAAATGAAATAGGGTTTAACGTCCTACTGTTCTGCTCCTAACCTGGGCTAATGAAGACGGGAAATTTTGCCCAGGTAGCGGCGCTACGGCCTACTCTTATATCAAATTCCAACTGCCAAGGGATGTTTTACGTGCACGCCAATGTGTACACGGGACCTCGGTTTCTCGTCCCATCCGAACAACTAGACAGCTGTACGAAAGACGGAGGACAAAAAATGGTTCAAATGAATCAAGAACAAAACTTGGAATAATACCCATGTTATTCCTACATTTAGCAACTAATTATTTCACATTAATAAATATTTATGGGCCAATTTTTTTTTTTTATGTACGTTGGCACAGTATTAGAGGATAACACTCACATAACTCATGAAAGATTACTATCTGAAATGAATGGAAAAACATTCATCTTATACACCGCTTCGACATATCTATGGATGGAGGTTGGAAAAACAGTGAAATATGACGATTCGACTTCTACTCCACATCGACTTATACCCCGTAAAATAGGTAATAATATTATAAATATAGTCTGTAAAATATAAACATAAAGATAGATTGTTTGAAGGATTCAAAAGCAATCATTAGAAATCACTAGAATGTAAACAACCCAATCTGACTATATATACCAACCTGGCATACCTAGATTACTGGTACTAGTATTTGGTTGTTGCCATGACATACCACCACCACTACCAGACATTCCACTTGTATTTGTATGTGTATTTATTTGCATTTTTTTCTTATCAAATGTTCTTCCTTTTCCCTCAATTATACCTATAATAAAATAATATGTGATCACCGTACAGAGTGTCTACAGGTTGTCTTCACAAAATTTCATTTATGTCCTCTTGAGACTAAGATGTGTTTTCATTTAGGCCTACTATGATTATATTTTTATCACCCAATAATACATTCTACAGTAGATATCGCTTGTGTGATATATTTCATAATCTACTTAGGAGATATCGCTTTACATGAATTTGATTGGTCAGTTGAAAAGGGAGAGAGATAGAGACTAATGGGGTTTAACGTCCACTCGACACAAACTAGGTGATTTCGGGACTAACATATGGTTTAATTTTATTTCAATAATTCGCTTGCGCATAGGGGACTTTAGCAGTGGGAGGAAACCGGAGGACCCGGAGAAAACCCACGAGGTTGGACAGGTGACCCTACTCCTTGTCACGTACAACCGGGGATTCGAAACCACGCCAGTCGACTCAATGACAGACTTTATGATACAGCGCGCGCACGCTAACCATTCAGCCATCCAACCCTTCCCCCCCCCCCGAGTTGAAAAGGAACTACTTTTTTTATTTTCAAAGAACAGTTCATTTCTTATTAAAAGTAACTTTTTTTTATTATTAAAAATGAATTATTGTTATTCAAATGACCTTGATGGAAACACTGGGTCAATACAAAGGACTTTGCAATGGTTGAATTGCTGTCAAAACATGATGTATCACTACGCTGTAATGTTTTTTGTTACTTTATCAACTTGTGTTGATATTTTTTGATATCAAAAAAGACTGGTAGGAGATTCTCTATTTAACTAGAACTGCGATGCAAGATGGGTTTCACAGGTGAAAATTTTATGAAACTCCAATAATAATTGACAATTTTATGGACCAAAAACCTTGAAAAGTGACTTGTAGAATAATCGTCTATTTAGGTGTCACAGCTCCATTGCCCGCGTTGATTTGATTGATATTTACATTGATGAAAATATACAAAATAAAAACGAAGTTGCTCAATAGGCTACATACCAATTTGAAGGAATAATAAAAATATTCAAAAGTGAAGTAAAAACAAAAAAGTTCCATCAAAATTGGATACAAAAATTGTGGCATCTAGGATCCACAACCTTGATATTACATAATTTCGTACAGGGAGCGCCCAGTTTGTCCGGTAGTTCCAGTCCGGTTTCTTCGTCTCATGACCTTAAACACTGTGTATAAATTTAAAGTCAATCGGATATTAACTTTAGCCTCTAGAGAGTCCACAAGATATTTTGAAGTGATCAAGAGCCATAAATCTGGCAGTAATTACCGGAAATCGCTGAAAATCAATAGGCTTCTTCGTCTCATGACCTTAAACACTGTGTATAAAATTTTTTTGAAGTGATCAAGGGCCATAACTCTTGCAGTAATTATCGGAAATCACTGAAAATCAATAGGCTTTTTCGTCTCATGACCTTAAAACACTGTGTATAAAGATTTTTGAAGTGATCAAGGGCCATATCTCTGGCAGTAATTATCCAAAATCGCTGAAAATCAATAGGCTTCTTCGTCTCATGACCTTAAACACTGTGTATAAAGATTTTTTGAAGTGATCATGGGCCATATCTCTGGCAGTGATTATTGGAAATCGCTGAAAATCAATATGCTTCTTTGTCTCATGACTTTAACCCATCAGTGCATGGCTACGGACTACGCCGTAGATTAAACAAAGGCTGAAATTGCATGGCTACGAAATTTCCCGTATCGTTTTTAACAGTTTGAATTTACCGCGCTACAGGTGGTTCCATGGGAAATCCCCTTTGGACGCTTTTGTCTAAATCCAGCATGGCCGTCCTGGCAATGTTTTGAGTAAAACTGTTTGCAAATTTTTGCTGATTTAATACATGATTTGTACAGTATCCCATTCATAGTTGCCAAGGAATACTGTGTGAGTTGGATTACGCTACAGAGTGTGTATTTTTGTGGGGGTTTTTTTACGAAAAATAGCGTTTTTTTGTCCAGTTTTTAGCTTCACGTATTTGTGCTGCAGTTCAGTGTGTTTGATCATAATCTATGGTTTGATGAGTGTACAAAATGTAGTAGTGACTTGGATGATGATGTCGCTTGTCTAACCTCGTGGGTTATCATCGGTTTTTCCGGTTTCCTCCCACTGCTGTTATTGGATATTTTCAAAAAACCAGCGGCTGCCAGGCAGGATCCGCCCACATTTTCAAGAGATGGATAGAGAACAAGCTAAAAAGAAAGTGTTTTTTCCTACAATCAAGGGCCATAATTCAGGAAATTGCAATTCGATATGCGCAAATATCAAAAGGAACTGAGATCTTTGGGTTATAAACTTACATTTCAAGTTTCAACAAAATCGGATAAGCCAGCAGCTGCCAGGCAGGATACGCCCACATATTCGAGAGATGGATATAGAACAAGCTAAAAAGAAAGTAATTTTTCCTACAATCAAGGGCCATAATTCAGGAAATTACAACTGAATATGCGCAAATATCGAAAGGAACCGAGATCTTCGGGTTATAAACTTACATTTCAAGTTTCAACAAAATCGGATAAAAATTGCAACCTCCAGAGGATCCACAACCCTGATATACAATATTTTGACACTATTTACAAACGAGGGGCGGCCATTTTGTCCGTCAGTTTCGGTCCGATTTTTACGAAATTCGAACTCAACCATCCTTAGGGTGTAACGGTGATATATTCAAACGGTTTTGTAAATCGGATAAAAATTGTGACCTCTATGGGGTCCACAAGCTAAAAACGTGATTTTTCGTACAATCAGGGGCCATAATTCAGGGAGTGCGAATATCAAAAGGAACCGAGATCTTTGGGTTATAAACTTACATGTCAAGTTTCAACAAAATCGGATAAAAGGGGCAGCCATTTTGTCCGTCAGTTTCGGTCCAATTTTTACGAAATTCAAACTCAACCATCCTTAGGGTGTAACGGTGATATATTCAAACGGTTTTGTAAATCGGATAAAAATTGTGACCTCTATGGGGTCCACAAGCTAAAAACGTGATTTTTCGTACAATCAGGGGCCATAATTCAGGGAGTGCGAATATCGAAAGGAACCGAGATCTTTGGGTTATAAACTTAAATGTCAAGTTTCAACAAAATCGGATAAAAATTGTGACCTCTATAGGGTCCACAACCTTGATATACCAGATTTTTACGCTATTTGAGAACGAACGGCGGCCATTTTGTCTGTCAATTTTGGGTCGATTTTTACGAAATTTGAACTCAGTCATCCTTAGGGTGTAACGGTGATATAATAATACGTTTTTTTTAAATCGGATAAAAATTATGACCTCTATAGGTTAAAAAAAATAAAACATTTTATGGGGATCGTAATTTTTATAGCCGTGTCCAACTTTGTCGACCGGTAATTGTTTTTAGTCTTGTTTGTTATGACCCAAATAAAACCATTTAGTATGATTTACTTTTTGATGTGATTTTTCTCTGATTTGATTTTTTGGACGAAAATGCAATTTCAAATTACTAGATCTCAAAAAGTTACAAATATTTTTACTTGAAATTTGCAACAGTTATAGATTAAAGTCTTTTGAATGAGATAACAGAGAGTTTTTGTATTTACTGTTTTTATTTTTGTAAATAATTCAGTTTTTAGTTCATGTTTCGTTAAAAAAAATCACACAATTATATAAATGCTTATAAATTAATAAAAATACAGTGGACTCCAAATGTCTCTCTGTCATTTCCTAGCTTTATGCATTGTTTATAAGGTGTGAAAGTTTCAGAACTGTAGAGTTATTATTAACAGAGATCTAGCACTCCTACGAATTTCCCCATTTTTTCTTGATTTGTTGGTAACCATGGCAACCAATGTCCGATTTGGGATTTGATGAAAAAAATCAGCTAACTAAATGGTCTTTCTAGTATATACAAAGTTTCAACCCAAAATAACATTAAATTAAAAAAAAAAAATTTCGCCCCTCGTTCCCCCTTAAGGGTCCACAACCTTGATATACCATATTCTTACGCTATTTGAGAACGAACGGCAGCCATTTTGTCTGTCAATTTTGGGCTGATTTTCACAAAATTCGAACTCAGACGACCCTAGGGTGTAACGGTGATATAATAATACGTTTTTTTATATCGGATAAAAATTATGACCTCTATAGGGTCCACAAGCTAAAAATGCGATTTTTCGTAAAATCAGGGGTCATAATTCAGGAATTTACGGGCCGATATGCGCGAATATCGAAAGGATCCAAGATCTTTGGGTTATAACCTTACATTTCAAGTTTCAACAAAATCGGATAAAAATTGTGACCTCTTTAGGGTCCACAACCTTGATATACCATATTGTTACGCTATTTGAGAACGAAAGGGCGGCCATTTTGTCTGTCAATTTTGGGCCGATTTTCACGAAATTCGAACTCAGTCGTCCTTAAGGTGTAACGGTGATATAATAATACGTTTTTTTAAATCGGATAAAAATTAGGATCTCTATCGGGTCCACAAGCTAAAAACGCAATTTTTCATATAATCAGGGACCATAATTCAGGAAGTTACGGTCCGATATGCACGAATATCGAAAAGAACCAAGATCTTTGGGATATAAACATGCATTCCAAGTTTCATCAAAATCAGATGAAAATTGTGACCTCCAGAGGGTCCACAACGTTGATATACCATATTTTACACTACTTGGGTACATAGGGCGGCCATTTTGTCCTGCAGTTTTGGTCTTATTTTCACGAAATTCGAACTCAACCTTCATTACGGTGTAACAGTGATATAATCAAACATTTTTTTTCAATTGGATAATAATTGTGACCTCCAGAGGGACCACAAGCTAAACCAGCGGCTGCCAGGCAGGATAGGCCCACATTTTGCAAGAGATGGAGATAGAGAACAAGCTAAAAACAAACGGGATTGTTTGTACAATCAGGGGCAATAATCCAGAAAGTTATGGTCTGAAATGTACAAATATCAGAAGGGACTGAGATTTTAGGGATATAAAGATATCTTTTAAGTTTCATCAAAATGAGATAAAAATTGTGACCTCTAGAGAGAGGGTCCAAAACCTTCGTAGCATACTTTTACACAATTTGCGTACAAAGTGCGGCCATTTTGTCGGGCAGTTTCATTTAGATTTTCCCGAAATTCGAATTCAACCTTCATTATGGTGGAATGGGGATATATTTAAAGGTTTTTTTTAAAATTGGAAAAAAAAATGTGACCTCTAGAGAATCCGCATGCTAAAATTGCGATTTTTCGAACAATCAGGAGCCATCATCCAGGAAGTTACGTTCGGAAATACGTGATAATCAAAAGGAACCCTTGATCTTAGTGTGTTGTGATGATATATTCACAAGTTTTTTTTAAATCAGATAAAAATTGTGACCTCTACATGGACCGCAAGCTAAAAACTTGATTTTTTGTACATTCAAGGGCCATAATTCAGGAAGATACAATCCGATATGTGCGATATATCGAAAGGAATCAAGATCTTTGGGTTTCAACTTTCATCAAAATCGGATCAAAATTGTGACCTCTAGAGGGTCCACAACCTTGATTTACCATATCTTTACACTATTTGCGTACGAGGGGCGGCCATTTTGTTCAGCAGTTTTGGATCGATTTTCACGAAATTCGAAGTCAACAAACAATACAGTGTAACCGTGATATATTTGAACGTTTTTTTAAATCAAATAATAATTGTGATCTCTAGAGGGACCACAAGCTAAAAACGCGATTTTTCATACAATCAGAGGCCATAATTCAGGAAGTTACAATTCGATATGCCCAAATATTAAAAGGAACCAAGATCTTTGGGTTATAAACTTGCATTTCAAGTTTCATAAAAATCTGATCAAAATTGTGGCCTCTACAGGATCCACAACTTTGATATACCAGATGTTTACACTATTTGCGTACGAGGGGCGGCCATTTTGGCTGGCAATTTTGGTCCGATTTTCATGAAACTCAACCTCAGAAAAAAATTACGGTGTAACGGTGATATATTACAATGTTTTTTTAAATCAGAGAATAATTGTGAACTCTAGAGGGACCACAAGCTAAAAGCGTGATTTTTCGTACATTCAGAGGTCATAATTCAGGAAGTTAAAATTCGATATGCACGAATATAGAAAGGAACCAAGATATTTGGGTTATATATATGCATTTCAAATTTCATCAAAATCAGATGAAAATTGTAACCTCCAGAGGATCCACAACCCTGACACTATTTACAAACGAGGGGCGGCCATTTTGTCTGTCAGTTTCAGTCCGATTTTTACGAAATTCGAACTCAACCATCCTTAGGGTGTAACGGTGATATATTCAAATGGTTTTGTAAATCGGATAAAAATTGTGACCTCTATGGGTCCACAAGCTAAAAACGTGATTTTTCGTACAATCAGGGGCCATAATTCAGGGAGTGCGAATATCGAAAGGAACCGAGATCTGTGGGTTATAATCATACGTATCAAGTTTAAACCAAATTGGAAAAAAATTGTGACCTCTACAGTGTTCACAAGCTAAAAACGTGATTTTTCATACAATCAGGGGCCATAATCCATGTTACAGTCGAGATCTTAGGGTGATAAACTTATATTTCAAGTTTCATTGAAATCAGATAAAAAAATGTGACCTGTAGAGTGTTCACAAACAATTGTGGACGGATGGACGGACAGACGGACAGGGGCGACGACGTATAAAAACTAAATAGTGTAGTAGTCATGTACATCTGTCTATACTTGACAAACGAATCAAGCGATATTTCAAAAAGATAAAAACAGATAGAATATGAGCGTAAGGTCACTGTTGTAGCATATTCCCCGCAGTGTTTCGTTTGATTAGACCCAATCCCACTCAACACAACCGTAATGAAAGCAAATTTCTGTTCAAAATTATGACTGGTCAATAGTCCGATTAACAACCAATACCTAACTGCGTAACAATATCATTCGGGTTTAAACAGAGCTCCAAATATGTTTACATAACGTTACGTCATGATTCACAAAATTTATTATGCCCATTGACCAGTGCATAGCAGAATATTGCAGAAAAACTAATTGCGTTACAAACGAGGCTATCAAAACGGCTACAATGTAAACAATACTGTTTGGAGACGAACAATACTTTCACCGTTTTTAATACCTTAAATCACTCTCCAAATTTTTAGGGAAGACCCCAGATTAAACGAAAGACTGTACTTAGAAGTCAATCCAGCAATGTATTTCTCGGGTTATTGCTTCAGGAATATGCTATTGTAGTGTCTTTCAGATAACAGGCTACTAAATCGCATTTTATTTGTGCAAAAGACGGGAAAATGAACAGCTGATTACAGCCGCCATCTTGGATGCTGGAGTGCAAATCTAACTTTGGCCTGACAAATAATAATAATAATAATATGTACGTTTATATAGCTCACGTACTCCATGTACAGAGGCATGTCCAATGCACATACAATTAAATTGATTTAATTAATCCTGTTAACAAGATGAGTTTTAAATCTTGATGTAAAACAAGAAAGGATTTGAGATGATTTAATTATCTCTGGAAGATTGTTCCGCAGTTTAGGCTCATTCACTGAGCACGATCCGTATCCAAATGATTTTAATTTCCACCTTGAGCAACACAACTGATGAAGGTGTGTTTGGCCGGAGGTTACGCGAGGGAACTTGTATTTGCATGAGGTTAGATAAGTATATTTGAACTAAGCCATTCACACACTGATACGTCAAAGAGAGACTTTTGAAGATGATTCTTTCATGAATTGGCAGCCAATGGAGTGATTTCAGAACAGGAGTAATATGAGAGTATTTTGATGATCTGGTGAGAATTCGAGCTGCGGTATTTTTTACAAGTTGATTTATTTTTAAATATTGGCACTAGATGTTTCTACTAACATGCTGTTACAGTAGTCAATCCTTGAAAATACTAAAGAACATAAAAGTGTAGCAGCTGCTTCCTTGCTAATGTTCCTGGACCGAAGATAACAGTTTCGACAAATTTCACTAATGTGACTGTCCATGCTCAAATTGGACCCTAAGAGGACTTCACAGTGTCTCATGGTACAAATATTGCATCTCGTACAACCACATCATTTGAACTTGTATTTTTCAGATGTGTATTTGGACCACATAAAATACATTCTGATTTACTTAATTCAATTAAGTTTAATTTCAACATATTTCTTGTCATCCTATCTTTAATCTTAGAACTAGTATTCTAGTTCTATGCTTTAATGTCATGTGTACAATTAGGGGATGAAACAGTTTTTGAAAGGGACTAATTTGCAATCAGCTATATATCATCTGCACAGTTGTCCTAAATTCTTAGTATACATTACAGAAAAGACAGGTCCAAGAACTGATCCTTGTGGAACTCCGAATCATCTGGAAGTCGGTTGCTTGGGGCATTATCTGGCTTAATAATTCCGGCAATGAATGATTTTATTGGAAAAATGATGTCAAAAATGAAGTCATTTTCTTCAAGTTTGACCATCAAATTTAATATGAAAGAAATCTGTGCCAGTCATTTTGTCAAAATCAAATATTAGTATTAGTAGTCTCCAACTTCCATTATCAATAGAATTGTCCTCAGCCTCGCAGTGGGTGAGATATAGCATCATGAAATTTATATGTTTTAGCATATAGCAACCAGCAGCTGCCAGGCAGGATACGCCCACATTTAGCAAGAGGCGGATAGAGAACAAGCTAAAAAAAATAACGATTTTTCGTACAATCAGTGGCCATAATTCAGGAAGTTACGATCCGATATGCACAAATATCGAAAGGAACAAAGATCTTTGGGTTGTAAACTTACATTTCAAGTTTCATCAAAATCAGAAGAAAATGGTCACCTCTAGAGGGTCCACAACCTTGATATACCATATTTTTACGTTATTTGAGTAATAGGGGCGGCCATTTTGTCTGTCAGTTTTGGTTTGATTTTCACGAAATTCAAACTCAACCATCCTTAGGGTGTAAAGGTGATATATTGAAAGTTTTTTTTTAAATCGGATAATAATTGTGACCTCTAGAGGGACCTCAAGCTACAAACGAAATTCAAACTCAATCATCCTTAGGGTGTAATGGTGATATATTGAAAGTTTTTTTTTAAATCGGATAATAATTGTGACCTCTACAGGGTCCACAACCTTGATATATCATATTTTTACGCTATTTGAGAAATAACGGCGGCCATTTTGTCTGTCAATTTTGGGCCGATTTTCATGAAATTCAAACTCAGTCGTCCTTAGGGTGTAACGGAGATTTAATAGAACGGTTTTTTAAATCGGATAAAAATTATGACCTCTATAGGGTCCACAAGTTAAAAAAACGATTTTTCGTACAATCAGGGGCCATAATTCAGGAAATTATGGTCCGATATGCACGAATATCGAAAGGAACCGAGATCTTTGGGTTATAGACTTACCTTTCAAGTTTCAACCAAATCGGATAAAAATTGTGACCTCTATAGGGTCCACAACCTTGATATACCATTTTCTTACACTATTTGAGAACGAACGGCGGCCATTTTGTCTGTCAATTTTGGGCCGAATTCAGTCGTCCCTAGGGTGTAACGGTGATATAATAATACGTTTTTTTAAATCAGGTAAAAATTATGACTTCTATAGGGTCCACAAGCTAAAAACATGATTTTTCGTTCAATCAGGGGCCATAATTCAGGAAGTTACGGTCCGATATGGGAAAATATAGAAAGGAACCGAAATCTTTGGGTTATAAACTTATATTTCAAGTTTCAACAAAATCGGATAAAAATTGTGACCCCTATAGGGTCCACAACCTTGATATACCATATTCTTACGCTATTTGGGAACGAATGGCGGCCATTTTGTCTGTCAATTTTGGGCCAATTTACACTAAACTTCAGACCCAGTCATCCTTAGGGTGTAACGGTGATATAATAGAACGGTTTTTTAAATCGGATAAAAATTATGACTTCTATAGGGTCCACAAGCTAAAAACGTGATTTTTCGTACAATCAGGGGCCATAATTCAGGAAGTTACTGTCCGATATGCGCAAATATCGACAGGAACTGAGATCTTTGGGTTATAAACTTACATTTCAAGTTTCAACAAAATCGGATAAAAAATTGTGACCTCTATTGGGTCCACAAGCTAAAAACGTGATTTTTCGTACAAACAGGGGCCATAATCCATGAAGTTTCGATCCGATACATGCCAATATCGAAAGCAGCCGAGATCTTTTGGGGATAAACCTATATTTCAAGTTTCGTCGAAATCGGATAAGAATTGTGACCTGTAGAGAGTCCACAAACAATTGTGGACGGACGGACAGGGGCGACGGCATAATACGTCCACATGAAAATGTGGGCGTATAAAAATTGTGACCTGTATAGGGTCAACAAGCTAAAAACGTGATTTTCCTATAATCAGGGGCCATAATCCATGAAGTTTCGGTCCAATACATGCCAATATCGAAAGCAACCGAGATATTTGGGAGATAAACCTATATTTCAAGTTTCGTCAAAATCGGATAAGAGTTGTGACCTGTAGAATGACCACAAACAATTGTGGACGGATGGACAGGGGCTACGGCAATATACGTCCATATGAAAATGTGGGCGTATAAAAACTACATCTCAAAATAAATTCCTCATAGCCTCAAATGGTTTTGGAAAAATTTAATAGTCATATATATTGAAGTAGTAGACAAGATCATTCATAAAAAAATAATTTAAAAAAATAAAAAATCAATAGGCAATTTATGGAAAATATTTGAATTTAGGGATTTTTAAAAAAAAAAAATGACATTTTATTTTACTCTAAAATGGCCATAGCTGGTTCTCCGTAACTACAAGGTTGGTGAACCTCATGTTTCATGTGGGGTATACAGGGTACCCAATGACCAAATCTGCAAAGTTTGGTCAAAATCGCCTGACACCGCTTGTGCCGTTTTTTTAAAACTTTTGCATCATTCTCTCGCGAACTCATTTAAAGTCAATCGTATATTAACTTTGTCCTCTAGAGCATCCACAAGATATTTTGAAGTGATCAAGTACCATAACTCTGGCAGTGATTATAGGAAATCACTGAAAATCATGACCTTAAACACAGTGTATAAATTTAAAGTCAATTGGATATTAACTTTGGCCTCTAGAGCGTCCACAAGATTTTTTTTAAGTAATCAAGGGCCATAAATCTGGCAGTAATTATTGGAAATCGCTGAAAATCAATAGGCTTTTTCGTTTCATGACCTTAAATACAGTGTATAAATTTAAAGTCAATCGGATATTAACTTTGGCCTCTAGAGCGTCCACAAGATTTTTTGAAGTGATCAAGGGCCATAACTCTGGCAGTAATTATCGGAAATGGCTGAAAATCAATAAGCTTCTTCGTCTCATTACCTTAAACACTGTGTATAAATTTAAAGTCAATCGGATATTAACTTTGGCCTCATGAGCGTCCACAAGATTTTTGTGAAGTAATCAAGGGCCTCAACTCTGGCAGTAATTATCGGAAATCGCTGAAAATCAATAGGCTTTTTCGTCTCATGACCTTAAACACAGTGTATAAATTTAAAGTCAATCGGATATTAACTTTGGCCTCTAGAGAAGTGAAATGAAATGGGGTTTAACGTCCTACTGTTCTGCTCCTATACTGGGCTAATGAAGACGGGCATACGCCATACAGTGTGCTATGAGGGAAATTTTGCCTGGGCAGCGGCACTATCGCCTACTCTTATATCGAATTCCAACTGCCAGGGGATCTTTTACGTGCATTCCAATATATACATGGGACCTCGGTTTTCCGTATCATCCGAAGGACTAGACAGCTGTCCTTGTCAGGCCCTCCGTTCTGCACCACTGACAAGGGGAAACCACGTTGGAAAATCTGGATGTACTTTCTCGGCCAATGCAGGGATCGAACACGTGACCTCCAGGATAACGAGCCAGCGTCTTAACCACCTAGCCACCGTGGCTCCTGGCCTCTAGAGCGTCCACAAGATTTTTTGAAGTGATCAAGAGCCATAACTCTGGCAGTAATTATCGGAAATTGCTGAAAATCAATAGGCTTCTTTGTCTCATGACCTTAAACACTATGTATAAATTTAAAATCAATCGGATATTAACTTTGGCCTCTAGAGCGTCCACAAGATATTTTGAAGTGATCAAGGGCCATAACTCTGGCAGTAATAATCGGAAATCGCTGAAAATCAAAATGCTTCTTCGTCTCATTACCTTAAACACTGTGTATAAATTTAAGGTTAATCGGATATTAACTTTAGCCTCTAGCGCGTCCACAAGCAATTGTGACGTGGGACCCACAGACGGACGGACGGGGGCGACAACAATATACGACCACATTTCAATATGGGCGTATAAAAAGGTGATTTTCCGTACAATCAGGGGCCATAATCCATGAAGTTAGGGTCCGATACATACCAATATCGACAGGAACTGAGATCTTTGGGGTATAAACCTATATTTCAAGTTTCGTCAAAATCTGATAAAAATTGTGACCTGTAGAGTGTCCACAAACAGAATGTCAACACGGATGGACAGACTGACAGGGGCGACAACAAAATACGTCCACATTAAACCAACAGTTGCCAGGCAAGATATGCCCACATTTTGCAAGAGATGGATAGAGAACAAGCTAAACAATTCCCCCCTCCCCATCATTTTTCGTACAATCAGGGACCATAATCCAAGAAGTTATGGTCTGATATGCGCAAATATTGAAAGGGACTGAGATCTTTGGGATATAAAGTTTCATCAAAATCTGACAAAATGTTGTTCACAACTTTCGTATTACATACTTGTACAATTTGCGTACAAGGAGCACCCATTTTGTCGGGCAGTTTCATTTCGATTTTCCCCGAAATTTGAATTCAACCTTCATTATGGTGGAACAGTGATATATTTAAATGGTTTTCAAAATCTGATAAAAATTGTGACCTCCCTCAGGAGGATCCACAAGCTATAAACACGATTTTTGGTTCAATTAGGAGCCATATTCCAGGAAGTCACGATCCGATATGCATGAATATCGAAAGTAACCGAGATCGTTAGGTTATAAACATATATTTCAAGTTTCATCAAAATCGGATAAAAATTGTGACTTCTTAGAGTGTTCACAAGCTAAAAATGTGATTTTCCGTACAATGAGGGGTCATAATCCATGAATTAAGGGTCCGTTACATGGCAATATCAACAGGAACCGTGATCTTTGGGAGATAAACCTATATTTCAAGTTTCATCAAAATTGGAAAAAATTGTGATCTGTAGAGTGTCCACATACAAATTGTGGACAGACGGACAGGGGCGATGACAATATACATCCACATGAAAGTCAATCATCAACAAGATTTATGATACAAACCTACTCACCAATTCCTGCAAATGGATCTACTTTAGGTACTGCTCCAAAAGCACTGCCGCCTGTTCCAAATGTTGGATTTGTTATAGGAATATTGCTTTTACTGGTACCACTCTGGGCTATATTTGTTGCATCCCAACTACCCATTAAGTTATCGCTGCCAGGCATAGAAGCTTGTACTGGAACATCATTAGATCCCTCCATCATCTTAAAGAAATCATCATCATCATCATCAATCTTCTTAGTTTCTTTTGCACCATTTCTCTTATTTGAAAGATTTTGGAATGGATCTGTTTGCTGGGTTGCTGAACTACTATTAAACGGAGCATTTTGGAATGGATCATCATCTTCGCTAGGCTTAGAATCAGAATTTTGAAATGGATCAAATCCTCCAAAGTTGTCTTCAAATTTAGATGGGAGTGTAGAGGGAGAAGGAGATTTAAAATTTTCAAATGCATTAAAGGGACTTGGAGTTGCCTTATTACTACTGCCTTCTTTCACTTTAGGAGGAGGTGCTTGTCCAAAAACATCAAAATCTCCAAAATCATTTGGTGTTCCCTTTTTGCTACATGATTTTGATTTATCATCTGATGCATTCACTGTAATACCAAACGGATCAAAATCTGATGATTGTGTATCCAAGTTAAAGATATCAGCATCTTCCCTTACTTTATTGCTGTTGAATACATCAACTTCTTCGGGCCTTTGGTTGTATGAATCAAAAAAGTCCACTGTTTCTTGACCCAATGGTAGAGAATTATTTTGTTTCTGATTTTGCACATTTTCTGGATTATCACTTTTGAAAATTTGTCCGGAACTAGCACGAGATAATGTCATAAACTCATCTTCTTCCTCATCAAATACCAGGAGACCTTGCCGTATTTCTG
The DNA here is from genome assembly GCF_932274485.2 of Patella vulgata. Taxonomy (NCBI): domain Eukaryota; kingdom Metazoa; phylum Mollusca; class Gastropoda; family Patellidae; genus Patella; species Patella vulgata. The sequence goes on from NC_065882.2 coordinate 36,019,815, forward strand.
TATCTTTAGAAGCTACTAGTTTGTCATCTTTAGTATCATGTGAGTTCCAGTCTAACATGCTAAAGAAGTCTGTTTTCTGACTAGTATTATCACCTTGTGCTGGAGGATTAGAATCCCTAATTACATGTTGAGGACTATGACTGTCATCATTATTGGTTGGATAACTTAATCTGGATTTTTCTTTTTCGGATATTCCTAAATAAAGGCAATGTTTATGGTTTTATTATAAACATTAAATTGATGATTATTTGGGGACTGACATTATTTTTAGTTCAGTAAGCTTACTTCACTTGCACATAGGGGTCTTTTAGAATTGGGAGGGAACTAGAGTAACCAGCAGTTGCCAGGCAAGATATGCCCATATTTTGCAAGATATGGATAGAGAACAAGGTTTAAAAACATAGGTTGCCAGGCAACAAAAAAAAGCCCACAGCAGCTAAATCGTCCGGGCAGTCAACAAGAGTTGTCGCATATTTTTACTTTTTTCGGTAATGAAACATTTATAGTACACTAAAATCTGATTAAAAGCAACAACTCAGAAAACCATTAGAATTTGTTTGGTTTTTATAAAGTTCTGCCGCATGCTAACGTTTTGTATACAAAACTTTTAATACTGTATCATGGATTTATAGCTGTTCCAAATTCATTGAAAATCAATATATTTGTTCGTCTCAAGATCATAAACACTGTGTATCAATCTGAAGTCAATCGGATATTAACTTTGGCCTCTAGAGCGTCCACAAGATTTTTCAAAGTGATCAAGGGCCATAACTTTGGCAGTAATTATCAGAAATCTTTGAAAATCAATAGGATTCTTCGCCTCGTGACCTCAAACACTGTTTATAAATTTAAAGTCAATCGGATATTAACTTTAGCCTCTAGAGCGTGCACCAGCAATTGTGGACGCCGGACGGGAGCGTCGACAATATACGACCACATTTCAATGTGGGCGTATAAAAATGAGTGTAGCTCTGCTGCTGGGGGTCGGGCACTCACCAAAAACAATAGGGATCATCCTTAGGGTATAAGGAATAGGTATGTAAAATTTCAAGAAATCCTACTGTTCTGCTCTGACTGGGCTAATGAAGAAGGGCATACATAGACACACAAAGAGAAAAAGAAATGAATGAATGGCCTAATCTTTTCGAATTCCAACAGTCATAACTCTGGCAGTAATTATCAGAAATCGCTGAAAATCAATAGGCTTCTTCGTCTCATGACCTTAAACACTGTGTATAAATTTAAAGTCAATCGGATATTAACTTTCGCCTCTAGAGCGTCCACAAGATTTTTTGAATTGATCAAGGGCCATAACTCTGGCAGTAATTATCAGAAATCGCTGAAAATCAATAGGACTCTTCGTCTCATGACCTTAAACACTGTGTATTAAGGATGTAAACGGTTACTCGGTTGACCGGTTACGGTTCGGTTCTGCAACCTGACCGGTTCAATATTCCCGTGACCGTTATTCGTTCTATATAAAAATGTCAGTGTATATCGACCTAGTAGTAAACTAGCATTAGCCCAGGCTCTCTTGTTCATATTACACGTTGATACAAAACTTTTCCGGTAATAAAACGGTCGTATTCGCTGCTCGAAAACGTAGTAAGAAAAATTATGCCGTAAACAAAGTATCTTTCGTCTCTCTGGCACGTGGCCAAATGGTATAATCTTTTCTTTGTTTCATTGGCTCGATGGGGTCACATGTTCAGTCACGTGTGGTAAACATACGAATTTTATAGTATTAGCTTTTAATACGGCAATATTTATAAATATAAATTTAAGAAAATGGCATGGACTATAAGCCTACAGTTATAATAATGTTTTGACCGTGATCTAAGACTCTCCAGAAAAGAGCGACTTATTGCGTTGTATCTTCGGGCTGGGTAATCTTGACTACAGGTTGACTATTAAATGCGTATGAAAATGAAAGTAATGCTGTGCGCGTGAATAAAGACGCCGAATTAAATATTTTATTAATGGATTACATTATAACATTGCACATTGAGATGGAGGTAGGTGGGGGCCATAGAATATTCCTATAATTATAACGGGTCAAACACTAATTTTCTGATCTGTCACACAACGGCATGTGCTGGTACCCGGCGAGTGACGACCACGTGAGACCATGACCTTTTTGACTGTTAGACGACGCAATGTTTCCTTCCGAGAAATTTGAATGAAAAACAAAATAAGCTGCAATAAATAAACTCTTCTTAGGACTTGGGGTCTAATAGTTTATATTCAAGTTAAACAGTGTTAAAAAGTAAACTTTAATCCTGCGTACAGTACCGGCGATTAATAACTCCGCAACTAAAAATAAAAAGTGAATCGGTTGACTGGTCACGGTCGGTTTTTTGCCCATCGGTTAACCGGTTCAATTTTTTTTGACTCGTTACATCCTTACTGTGTATACATTTAAAGTCAATTGGATATTAACTTTAGCCTCTTGAGCATCCACAAGATATTCCAAAGTGATCAAGGGCCATAACTCTGGCAGTAATTATCGGAAATCACTGCAAATCAATAGACTTCTTGTCTCATGGCCTTGAACACTGTATATAAATTTAAAGTCAATCGGATATTAACTTTAGCCTCTAGAGCGTGCACCAGCAATTGTGGACGCCGGACGGGAGCGTCGACAATATACGACCACATTTCAATGTGGGCGTATAAAAATGAGTGTAGCTCTGCTGCTGGGGGTCGGGCACTCACCAAAAACAATAGGGATCATCCTTAGGGTATAAGGAATAGGTATGTAAAATTTCAAGAAATCCTACTGTTCTGCTCTGACTGGGCTAATGAAGAAGGGCATACATAGACACACAAAGAGAAAAAGAAATGAATGAATGGCCTAATCTTTTCGAATTCCAACAGTCATCTCGGTTTTTCATCCTATCCAAAGGACTAGACAGTGTCCTTGTCATCTGTCCTACACTCATAACAAGGGGAACTTTATTAACCAAAATTGTACAAGAGCTCTTGCATTTGCCCTTGAATTTATGAATTTAAAACATACTAATTCATAATAACCTACTAACCAGTAACTGAACTAGCCTATTGCAATTAGGTAAATTATCTTTTTGTGTATAGTAATTTTTGTGACATCTATATGATCGAATTGATCCAATCTATATGTCCATTGGAATCAAATATCATAATGTTAAAGGAATACTAAATTGAACTGGGGGGTTGGATGGCCGAATAGTTAGCACGTGCGTGATGTATCATAAAGCCTGTCATTGAGTCAACTGGCGTGGTTTCGAATCCCCAGTTGTACGTGACAAGGAATAGGGTCGCCTGTCCAACCTCGTGGGTTTTCTCCGGGTCCTCCGTTTTCCTCCCACTGCTAAAGACCCCTACGCGCAAATGAATTATTGAAATAAAATTAAACCATATGTTAGTCCCGAAATGACCTAGTTTGTGTCGAGTGGATGTTAAACCCAATTTCTCTCTCCCTCCTTCTAAATTGAACTCACTTGAAAAGGGATATTTGGTTTGTAGGCCAAAAATACAGTTTTTGCCAAAATGACATTACTTCCGGTGAGAATGAAAATGTGAAATTAGTTTTATCAAATCCGAAATGGCATAAGGCATCACATGGTGAAAATTTTATGAAAATCGAATAATAATTGACACTTTTATAGACCAAAAACCTTGAAATGTGACTTGTAGAGAAACATCTATTTCTATGCAACCGTAAAAGTTTGAAACCATTTCGTGGTATCTGTACGATCATATGCAGGGTACGAAATAACACGCGAACGGTTGTTCAGGTTACGCATCGGTTACCATGACCCGGAAACACGCGAACGTACTTCAGTTCTCGATCACCGAGCTATAATTTATAAACTGAAGGTTTCACTTCAGTTAAAATATTCCCCCCACTCCTACGATACAAACATATTACAATTATAAATAAATACCTGAAAGATCCTTACGTTCGCACCTGACCTGTCATTTGGCGGTAGCAAATCAACTCGCGGACCCATCATACCTGGCAACGTCATTTGCGAACAAAAGGGTCAGATCAATCAACTGATTTCTATTGTTTTTATTTCTTAAATTAATGGTGATTGAGTAATAAAAATAAAACACCCAATGAAAAGGAATGTTATATTTGGAAATTATCAAATAAAAAACATACTTTTCAACATAGGATCTTCAGGTATTTACGTAGTAATAGGTCAGAGGTGAAAATTCACACATTGTCAATTTGGCATTATCCAATATTTTCACGTTGTCACTTACGGCTAATAATTTTATGACATCGAAAGTGAAATGGAATCAGATTTTTTATTATTTACTGCCAGGCATATTGTAGAATATGATAATGTCAAAGAAATCAGCTATTTATATTTTTTGGGGACATTATGATGCGAAGCAGCCGAGATCAGGCGTGTCGGCCGCCATATCTTGGATATGCTTCCAGACAGACGATACCACAAAACTTACGGATAATAATTATAGAGTTTGGAAAGCTAAATTGAATCAAAACTTTTAGGGTTTAATACAAGCTACATAGAGGAATATTACATTGTCGAAGATTTCAACTATATATTTTTATTTACGATGCAATGAAGCAAAGAAGACGACAATTCCCACCATATATCCAACAAAGGCAGAAATGTCAAATGCCGATAGCGATGAAGTGACGGTCATTTGGGGCGATATTTCTTTTTAAAAGTTATATTTATATTTACTTTGAACACTGTTCATGTTATTTTACCATTATGACAGAAATGAAATGAAATGGGGTTTAACGTCCTACTGTTCTGCTCCTATACTGGGCTAATGAAGACGGGCATACGCCATACAGTGTGCTATGAGGGAAATTTTGCCTGGGCAGCGGCACTATCGCCTACTGTACATTTTTGTAACAGAGTATTTCTTTGTATAGAAAATATTATTTTTAGTTATTTGCCATTTTGTAGAGAGTATTAGGATTAACAATAATCCACTAATTGGCTTAGGGATATGGGCCCTGCTGATATAATGAGCTTAGGGGTGGGTAGTTGGCTAATCTTTTAATTGGCTCTAGGGTTAAAGTGTAGACTAATAGTGGTGTAAAATCATCCAAATTGTACCATTTTGCATGCCAAAATGCAAAATTTTCTTTGCCCCCAAATCTGCTGATATAAGAAACTAATTTTGACATACATTCTCTTTGTATGGGTTACTGCTACGAGTTTATGAAAGGTACAAAGAAATATTTTAAAATATGAAGACACTGGACGGGTTGTAAATAGGCTATTTTTACTCCTTTTAATCTAAATGGCCCGTAAACGAAATTGAAATTTAAAAAAAGTGTTAAAATGGTTTGACCTAGTCCAAAGTGGCATTAGGCATCAAATGGTGAAAGAAAATTGAAAATTGAATAATAATTGATTCTTTTACAGGCAAAATAATGTGAAAAGTGACTCATGCAAAATTGCCTATTTCTCTGCAACTGCTGATATAAGAAACTAATTTTGACATACATTCTCTTTGTATGGGTTACTGCTACGAGTTTATGAAAGGTACAAAGAAATATTTTAAAATATGAAGACGCTGGATGGGTTGTAAATAGCCTATTTTTACTCCTTTTAATCTAAATGGCCCGTAAACGAAATCGAAATTAAAAAAAACTGAGTCCGAGATTTTGTGCATTTTTTACAGGGTGTATCTTTTGGGTAATATCAGATTAGAAAAAAATAATATTTGCTTTCAAAAAGTGGTACCGAACTGTCAATATTGTAACTTTTGCTAAATTTACGCCACTTCCGGTGCTGACAGGAAACTTTACCGGTAACAAAAAAAAATGACATTTTGAACCACGGACCATATGAACTTTGTTTTATACAAATCGAACAATCAATAATTAATCTAGAACTGAAAAACTGAAAAAGTCACACATGGAAAACAGCTTGAAAACATTTTTTATCAAGTCAGAAGGAAATATAGCTAAGGAAGAAGCAACAACGTAACTGGCAACTAACGGTAAACCCGCCGTGTACTGTCCGAGTGTGTGTATGTGAGAATGGCTCCGCGTAGCAAATAATATCCGCGAAGTATACGAATTAGGCACGGCCTATGACGAAATAACCACATGACATTTTAATCTCGATTAGTCCAGACATATGGAAAACAGCTTGAAAACATTTTTTATCAAGTCAGAAGGAAATATAGCTAAGGAAGAAGCAACAACGTAACTGGCAACTAACGGTAAACCCACCGTGTACTGTCCGAGTGTGTGTATGTAAATCTTTAACGTACACGAAAATTGAAAACCGGCCCTAATTATGTCAATTCCCAACCGATATTCTAAAAAGTTATATTTTTGTACAGCGTATGGACCCGGAGAAAAACCCACGAGTTTGGTACAGGTGACCCTACTCCTTATCACGTACAAGCAGGAAATCAAAATCACGCCACTTAACTCAATGACAGAAATGAAATGAAACGTCCTACTGTTCTGCTCCGAACTTGCCTAATGAAGACGAGTGTACGCCATACAGTGTGCTATGAGGGAAATTTTGCCCAGACAGCGGCACTACGGCCTACTCTTATATCGAATTCCAACTGTCAAGGGATCTTTTACGTGCACACCAATGTGTACACGGGACATCGGTTTTTCGTCCCATTCGAACGACTAGACAGCTTTCCTTGTCAGGCCCTCCGTCCTGCATCACTGACAAGGGGAACCACGCTGGAAAATCTGAATGAACTTTCTCGGCCAATGCAGGGATCGAACACCCGACCTCTAGGCTATCGTAATGCGCATGCAAAGAACATGTCAATATCTGAGTTATGCAAGTATGTGATTTTATTGGAGGTGAGGGAGTGGTGGGGATAGTCTTTGTCATGGATCTGGCGGCCGTATGACGCCTTGGCTAGGGTGAAAGCCTTCAGTCTTGCGAGCAAGTCTAGTTATTATTATTATTATCATTATTATTTATCCCGGGAGCCTATTTCTCCATGATCGAAAATAGATATCGATCTGGAACCAAATATTCTATTGGGAAACCAGCTGGTGGCTACTCCTTAAAACAGTGACCGAACTTTGTACTTTTTCGCAATATTGAAAATTGGCCGTGGTTTCGTCAATTCTTTACCTATTTTCAAACAAATGACATTTTCAGAAACCCTGATTCTTTTCCGAGACAATGGTTATCTCACATTTTTCAATTTCGAAAATTCGTCCTGGACTTCTGTTGTTCGAAAATTGAAAAAACATAGTTTACGAGACATTTTTGTTATTTTTCAAAATTTTCAAATTTTACCTACATTTTTGGATACCTGAAGACCATCCAATTCCAGAAATATAAGTTTCATTCCGAGTTATTGCCTTTTATTTTTCGAATTTTGGGTCCATTCCCCAACTCTGTTTTGTAAAGCAATTTCAACAACGATCCGTAAACCGGAAGTAATCGAAATAATGTCGGGAATTTTGAAAAAAACGTAAAAAAATGAGTGCTTTTCAGAAAAACGCGATTTCTCCGTCCGATATCAATGGATATAACAAATTAAGGTATCGATGAGTGGCTCGGGGAATGGACTGTCGCATGATGCCCGATTTATACGGATACTATGAACAGGCAGCAAAATATGGCATGCTGAAAATCAAGTATTTTCTGATTTGGAGCATTTTTGGACGCCTGTATCTCGAAAACTGCTCCAAGGATTTTTCTTAAACTTTCCCTATCGAGAGTCCCTCCAGTAGTCTTGTGCATGAATCCATCCAATAAGACTGGAATAGGTAAAATAACGTACTGAAAACCGAAAAAAGTTGAAAAATCGTGAAATTTTGGAAAATGCTCTATTACTTTATTATTTAAACAAATTTTTACAAAAAAGTTACACATTCAGATAGCTGACCTAATTACAATTCTAACGATGTATAATATTTATTGAAATATTTAAATTTAATCTTCGATATATTGACATTTTTGCATTTTTGACCCTATTGAACATAGGATTTTCCAGCGGCATTTTATCTGACCAGACAATGTAATATATCATTACATAGCCCTGTGGCTATTTGATAAGCCAGTCCGGTTATTAAAACTATCCCGACAATAATCTCCATACCGGAAGTATTCAAAAAATGAAGAAAAAGGGTTAAAAAAAATAGCACTCTTCCGAAAAACTTGATTTCTCCATCAGATGTTAGCGGACCAGAAGAACTAAAGTTTCGCTGGATTGACCCATTCTATGACACCTGAATGATACGATTTAGATGGCTAGAAAATAAAATATGGTACGCCGAAAATCTAGTATTTTCCGTTTTGGAGCATTTTGAGACGCTATTTTCTCGAAAACGAACACTACGATTTTTTTTAAACTTTTTTTACTCAGAGTACTATTGGTGGATTATGGCGTGAGTCCAAAAATAAAAGCATTAAAATAATATAAGGTGTTCAAAAAGAGCCTCAATCTTGGAAAAAAGTTGAAAAATCCTTAAACATGCATTATGCAAGAGCAAAATCTGCTTATTATAAGTCTTTCTTTAGGCCTGAAATGTTATCTAAATTATCAATTAGACATTAATTAACTTATCCAGACCATAATAAACTCTCGATGTCAAGGCTAGCCTTCGATGTTGGCTGGATTAGATTCCTATATGACGCTAACGGCTATTGATAATTAAATCAGAAAAAGTGGATAATCGAGACTATGCTGTTTATATTAATGATTTTAGTAATGATGACCGACACTATGCAAAAATTTCACCCGCTTCTTTCTCAGCTCATAGTGGATCAATTTGACTGAAATTTTCAGCAAATTACCTTTACACTATCTAGTTTTTAACTATTATAGCGAGAACTGCCATCTCTTTATCTTATCTCCCATAATGTATCTTTAAATTACTGAAAATACTCTACCAGTTTTCTTTCTTTGGAAAACAGCTGTATGGATTTTTCTGAAACTTCTTGTACGGAAGGGTTAGGTAACCAAACAACTTGTGAAAATTAGCCCGACAATGATCCAAAAACCGGAAGTAGTCGAAAAAATATCCGATATTTTGAGAGAAAAAAAACAAAAAGTAAAAAAATGTTGATCTTGAGAAAAAAGTGATTACTACGTAAGATTTCAAAACAACTAAAGTGTCATTGGATAGCCCGAACAATGGACGATCGTATGACATCTAAATGGTAAAAATTCGCTGGTTAGGCAATATATAATGGGACGCTGAAAATCTAGTATTTTCATTTTTGGGGGCTATTCAGATGCTTTCATCCCGAAAACTTCTTTTTTCCTTTCTTAAACTTCTGTTTATTAGAGTCCTAACGATGGTCTAGGGTGTGAATCCAAATTTAAAAGCCTCAATATAGTATAAATGGTCCAAAGAGGGCCACAATCTTTGAAAAAAGTTGAAAAATCTTTATATCTTTTTCTAATGGTATAAGGGAGATAAGACATTGGCATCAGACTACCAATTATTTGCTAAATATTGTTAAATATCTTCTAATTTTCCTTTCTTTTAGAAACTGTCCAATGGATCTTTCTGAAACTTCTGGTACAGGAAGTTAAGTTCCCATACAACATGTTAAATCTATCCCGACAATGATCCGTAAACCGGAAGTAGTCGAAAAAATATTCTATATTTAAAAAAAAAACCAGTAAAAATTGGTGCTCTTGCAAAAATCGTGATTTCACCGTCGGGTGTGACCGGATCAAAACATCTAAAGAATCGTTTGGTAGCTCGATCAATGGGCTATTGTATGACAAACTTCCTTTATGATTCCTGAAAGCCGGTTCAGTGCTGCTTGCAGGTCTAGTTATTATTTTTTTTTTCGCCGGAGCCTATTTCTCAGTGCCTGTAAAAGATATCGATATGGGACCTAATTTTTTATCGGGAAACCATGTGGTGGCTACTTGATAAACTATATTTGAAACTTCTGCGCAGACCGGAAGTGGCCGAATTTCGTGCGGTGCATAAAACGTAAAAAAAGGCCGTAGCTTCGTCAATTCTGTACCAATTTTCATACAAATGACATTTTCAGAAACCGAGTCTTTGGAAAACAGCTGTATGGATTTTTCTGAAACTTCTTGTACGGAAGGGTTAGGTAACCAAACAACTTGTGAAAATTAGCCCGACAATGATCCAAAAACCGGAAGTAGTCGAAAAAATATCCGATATTTTGAGAGAAAAAAAACAAAAAGTAAAAAAATGTTGATCTTGAGAAAAAAGTGATTACTACGTAAGATTTCAAAACAACTAAAGTGTCATTGGATAGCCCGAACAATGGACGATCGTATGACATCTAAATGGTAAAAATTCGCTGGTTAGGCAATATATAATGGGACGCTGAAAATCTAGTATTTTCATTTTTGGGGGCTATTCAGATGCTTTCATCCCGAAAACTTCTTTTTTCCTTTCTTAAACTTCTGTTTATTAGAGTCCTAACGATGGTCTAGGGTGTGAATCCAAATTTAAAAGCCTCAATATAGTATAAATGGTCCAAAGAGGGCCACAATCTTTGAAAAAAGTTGAAAAATCTTTATATCTTTTTCTAATGGTATAAGGGAGATAAGACATTGGCATCAGACTACCAATTATTTGCTAAATATTGTTAAATATCTTCTAATTTTCCTTTCTTTTAGAAACTGTCCAATGGATCTTTCTGAAACTTCTGGTACAGGAAGTTAAGTTCCCATACAACATGTTAAATCTATCCCGACAATGATCCGTAAACCGGAAGTAGTCGAAAAAATATTCTATATTTAAAAAAAAAACCAGTAAAAATTGGTGCTCTTGCAAAAATCGTGATTTCACCGTCGGGTGTGACCGGATCAAAACATCTAAAGAATCGTTTGGTAGCTCGATCAATGGGCTATTGTATGACAAACTTCCTTTATGATTCCTGAAAGCCGGTTCAGTGCTGCTTGCAGGTCTAGTTATTATTTTTTTTTTCGCCGGAGCCTATTTCTCAGTGCCTGTAAAAGATATCGATATGGGACCTAATTTTTTTATCGGGAAACCATGTGGTGGCTACTTGATAAACTATTTTTGAAACTTCTGCGCAGACCGGAAGTGGCCCAATTTCGTGCGGTGCATAAAACGTAAAAAAGGCCGTAGCTTCGTCAATTCTGTACCCATTTTCAGACAAATGACATTTTCAGAAACCGAGTCTTTCCTCGGACGATAGCGAGAGAGAGAAATGGGGTTTAACGCCCACTCGACACAAACTAGGTCATTTCGGGACTAACATATGGTTTAATTTTATTTCAATAATTCGCTTGAGCATAAGGGTCTTTAGCAGTGGGAGGAAACCGGAGGACCCGGAGAAAACCCATGAGGTTCTACAGGCGCCCCTACTCCTTGTCACATACAACCGGGGATTCGAAACCACGCCAGTCGACTCAATGACAAACTTTATGATACAGCGCGCGCATGCTAATCATTCAGCCATCCAACCCCCCTCGGACGATCGCAGTTGAAAATTTCCGAAAAATGAAAAATGTTGTTTAAGAGACAATTTTTGTTATTTTGCAAAATTTTCAAATTTGACCTACATTTTTGGATACCTGAAGACCATCCGATTCCAGAAATAAAAGTTTCATTCCGAGTTATCGCCCTTTATTTTTCGAATTTTCTGCCCATTTCCCAACCCTTATATTTTTGGGAAAGGATAAATCGATATTCCTGAAAGTCCTGGAACATAAAGCTATATAGTCAGACCGCTGGATAAAGCAATTTCAACAACAAGTAGTCGAAATAATGATAGATATTTCGAAAAAAAGGCAAAAAATGGGTGCTTTTGGGAAAAACGGGATTTCTCCGTACAATTTCAACGGATTAAACAAATCAATATATCGTTGGGTGGCACGATGATTGGACTGTCATATGGATACTATGAACAGGCAGCAAACTATGGAACGCTGAAAATCAAGTATTTTCTGATTTTGAGTGTTTTTGGACGCCTTTATCTCGAAAACTGCTCCAAGGATTTTTCTTCAACTTTCTGGATCGAGAGTCCTTTCGGTAGTTTTGTGCATGAAACCATCCAATAAGACTTTGAAATGTCTTGAATAGGGTAAAAAAGGAACTGAATATCAAAAAAAGTCGAAAAATCGTGAAATTTTGGAAAACGCTCTAATACTTTATCATTTAAACAGATTTTTACAAAAAGGTTACACATTCAGATAGCTGACCTTATTAAGATTCTAACGATGTATAATATGTATTGAGTTATTGAAATTTAATTTTCGATATTTTGACATTTTTGGCACATTTAAACATAGGATTTCTCAGGGGCATTTGATGTAATCAGATAATGTAATATATCATTACAGAGCCCTGCGGCTATTTAATTGCCCAAACCGTTTATTAAAACTATCCCAACAATAATCTCCATACAGGAAGTATTCAAAAAATGAAAAAAAAAAGTTTTAAAAAATGGCGCTCTTGCGAAAAACTTGAGTTTGCTGTCAGATATTAGCGGACCAAAAGAACTAAAGTGTCGTTGGATAGCCCCATTAATGGACTATCATATGACATCTGAATGATACGATTTAGATGGCTAGAAAATAAATTATGGTACACCGTAAATCTAGTATTTTCCGTTTTGGAGCATTTTGAGACGCCATTTTCTCTAACACGACAACAACGATTTTTCTTAAACTTATTTTACTCAGAGTCCTATCGGTGGACTATGGCGTGAGTCCAAAAATAAATGCATTGAAATAATATAAGTGGTCCAAAAAGAGCCTCAATCTTGGAAAAAAGTTGAAAAATCCTTAAATTACTTAAAATGCTCTTCCATTTTTCTTTCTTTGGAAAACAGCTGAATGGATTTTTCTGTAACTTCTTATACAGAAGGTTAGGTAACCAAATAACTTGTTAAAACTATCCCGACAATGATTAAAAAAAATGGAAGTAGTCGAAAAAATATCCGATATTTTGAGAAAAAAATCATAAAAAGTAACAAAAATGGTGATCTTGCAAAAAAAGTGATTACTACGTAAGATTTCATCGAATCAAATCAACTAAAGTGTCATTGGATAGTTCGAACAATGGGCGATCTTGTGACATCTAAATAGTAAAAATTCGCGGGTTAGGCAATATATAATAGAACGCTGAAAATCTATTATTTCACTTTTTGGAGCCTTTTCAGACGCTTTTATTTCGAAAACTTCTCTTATTTCCTTTGTAAAACTTCTGTTACTTAGAGTTCTAACGGTGGTTTATGGTGTGCTTTCACCTTTGGATTTCACTGAATCTAAACAAATAAAGTTTCATTGGATAGCCTGAATAATGGACGTTCTTATGACATCCAAATGATACAAATTCGATGCCTAAGGCAATAGATTATGGGACGCTGAAAATCTATAATTTTCCTTTTTAGAGCCTATTCAGACGCTTTTATCACAAAAACTACTCTAAATTTGTTTCTTAAACTTCGGTTACTTAGGGTCCTAACGGTGGTTTAGGGTGTGAATGCAACTCTAACAGGGTCAATATAGCATAAACGGTCCAAAAAGGGTCCCAATCTTTGAAAAGAAGTCGAAAATTCGCTATATGATTGATAACGCTTGTAACGGTATAAGGGAGGTAACTACTCCCAACAAGATTGGCCAGACTAGCAATTATTTTCTAAATATCGTTAAATAACCGATATTGTGAGGAAACAAACAGTAAAAGATTGGTACTCTGGCGAAAATCGAGATTTCTCCGTCGGGTGTCATTGAATCAAAACAATTAAATTATCGTTTGGTAGCTTATGTGGCTAGATGGATGTAGAACACTATTAATTTTGCATATCTTGGTAGTGCCGGTTATTTTTAGATATATTTTTCTTCCTCCTTTTATGGCATATTGTTTGCCTATCTGTATTGACATTTTCGTGTAGAATTGATGAAGAGGTATTGAATATCTATGTTCTGCCTGATTTGCTGTCCGTCTCGTTTCTTTTTTGCCATTTTGATTGCCTATCTGTATTGACATTTGTGTGTAGAATTGATGAAGAGGTATTAAATTTCTACTTTCTGCCTGGTTTGAGACTTTTATGGCGTAAGAATACAACAAGTCACGAAGCGTTATTTTGTTTTTGCACTAACACAGTCATGATATTCTGTCCCCAGTCTGCTATGAATATCAGTGAATTGAAATTTTTGTGCTCAACCCATATACAAATTCAGTACTCTGATGATCCCATAATTTCATACTAGCTGTGCTGTAAAGGGAAGTTCTAGACAAAATTTACGGAATGGGCTACTGCATGTAGAACACCAGTGATTCAACATTGGAGAAATTAATAGTGTTCTGCATCCAAATATATTGGATAATCAACCATCTAAAAAAAAAAAACAACAAAAAAACTCCCAGTTAGGCATGGGCATGGGAACTTTTCGTGAAATATTGACAACAGTCTAAAACCCCTCCTGTACGTTGAAGATTGGGGGGTTGTGCGTGTCGGAGACTTTGCGACTTGATGCAATTACAGACCCTTGTTATTTCACGTGTATAATAGCTAATCCAGAAAATCTATTTCTTATTGGCTGATGAAGAAATGTGGTTTAACATCCATCGACACAAAATAGGCCATTTTGGGCATAACTTATGGTTTTAAAACTCCATTTCAATAATATGTTTGTGCGTTGGGGTCTTTAGCAGTGGGAGGAAACTAGATGACCCTATGCCCTGGTCACGAATCCACGGCACTTTGACTTCGTGACAGAAACTTTCGCAGTGGTAGGAAACCTAGGAGGTTGGACCGGCCCCAGTCTTTGTCATGTATAATCTATGACACATCCACACCAATCGATTCAATGATAGACCTCATGATGGAATGCGGACGCGTTAACCATTTGGTCACCCACCCCCCACCTTTCCTTAAAATATGTGACTGGCACTCTCACAGCTGCTTAGGTAGAAAATGGCATCATAGTGGTGCACATTACCAGAAATAGATAATCCATTTAGAACATTGTGGTATGAAGGATTTTTGCCCGGTCAGCAGTGCTATAGGGAACTTATTTAGTTAACCATTTGGTCACCCACCCCCCACCTTTCCTTAAAATATGTGACTGGCACTCCCACAGCTGCTTAGGTAGAAAATGGCATCATAGTGGTGCACATTACCAGAAATAGATAATCCATTTAGAACATTGTGGTATGAAGGATTTTTGCCCGGTCAGCAGTGCTATAGGGAACTTATTTAGTTAACCATTTGGTCACCCACCCCCCACATTTCCTTAAAATATGTGACTGGCACTCCCACAGCTGCTTAGGTAGAAAATGGCATCATAGTGGTGCACATGACCAGAAATAGATAATCCATTTAGAACATTGTGGTATGAAGGATTTTTGCCCAGTCAGCAGCGCTATAGGGAACTTATTTAGTATTCCAATTGTTTTGGGTTGTGTTACCTAGGTTTCTCATCCCCTCTGACTATACGTTGTCAGGTCATCCATCATCCTTACACTTTTCACAAGGGAAGAACCAAGCTGGAAAATCTGATAATTTCTCGACTAATATGGGGATTGACTATTGGACCTAGAGGTTAGCGAGTTGTGGTCTAGGGTGTACATCCAAATGTAAAAGACTTGAAATGATATAAATGGTCCAAAAAGAGCCCCAAACTTTGAAAAAAAATGAAAAATTGTTAAATTACTGAAAATGCTCTTTTATTTTTATTTTTTTCCAAAATTGCTTTATGCATGTTTCTGAATCTTCTGGTACAGGAAGTTAAATGCCAACACCACGTTTTAAAACTATCCCGAAATTGATACGTAAACCGGAAGTAGTCGATACGATATCCGATATTTTGAAAAAATGTATAAAAATGAAGATTTAAGCCAAAAACGCGATTTCTCCGATGGATATTACCAGATCAAAAGAGCTAAAGTATCGCTCGATAGCCCAGTGAATGGACTTCCGTAATGTTTCCTTCGGATCTGTTGTCTGAAAGCCGATTCAGCACTGCCATGCAGGTCTAGTTAGGGTTTCACACTATTGTTTTTGTTAAGATTATTAAGCTTTCATATTACATATGAAAGCTTATTGTTTCTGTTAAGATTATTATTGTTATTATTATTTTTTTTTTTTGTGTGTTTTTTGTGATTATTAAGCTTTCATATTACATATGAAAGCTTATTGTTTCTGTTAAGATTATTATTGTTATTATTATTTTTTTTTTTTTTCGTGTTTTATCCACAAATCGGATTTCTCAGAATCTAACCATAGTATCTTTCTGAAACTTTTACCTATCCCCCCAAAAATGGGTGGTGGCTGTTGATTAAATATATTTTCAAAACGTTTTACGCATCCGAAATCACCGAATTTTACGAACGAATGCATTTGACCTACAATGCTGTAACTTTGTGACTATTTGACATATTTTACTAAATCTTTTTTCTTTGAGTACCTTGAGACAATTACTTCAAATCTGCAGATTCAGATTTTCGAAAATTCGTCGCAGTGATTTCGAACCCGTATTTATGACAAATTTGACCACTTCTTTAATAGTTGTACGATTTTCATGAAATTTAGCATGTAAGTAGATCTTACCGATGCGACTTCAAAAATATGATTAGAAATTTGCTAAATTATCTCCCCTTAATGAAATTAAGAATCAGAATTTTCAAAACAATCATCGAAATATAGGTCAGAATGACCTAATTTTTTTTTTCTATACTAGACAAGTATTGCACTTACAGACATGGGAGTTATATTTTCTGAATCCCTGAAGGAATGCCTAAAAAACTTTCAGAGCAGAATTTTGATTTAGGTCAACTGATGGCCGCCATTTTGAAGTGAATATGAAAACTAGCGAAAAATCGACATTTACGGTCTTCTAAACAAACACAATAGGGCATAGTATGTTCAATACGTCTCCTATTTCTGAAATTAATACATTTCAGGATTTGGTATTTGAATATTTCAAAAATTCGAATTTCGCCTTTGAATTTTTCCATGCCGACAAGATTGTTTTCGAGTGTAGACCAGCGCATGCGCGTCACAACCCTACTATTGTGCACACCAACTTGAAATTTTAGGGCCCGACCCATGGGGGGCGAGCGGTGGCCATTTTCCCGGGGGTACATAAAGTAAAACAAGAAAATTGAGATATAAATAGGTGTTCGATTTTAATCTGGAGACAATATTTGGATGCGCCGAGGTCGGAAATGGGGGGTTAGCCGAAGTTTCTAAGAGATAGGTACATTTTGTAAAAAAAATCCCTTCATAAACATATTTAGCTGCTTTTGACTTCGCGCGTGCGCAACGCTGTAACCAAAGGTAACATGTCTACCAAATTCCCGCGATGAACTTTTCACGTTGGTACCTAGGTGCATAAATTTAAAGTCAATCGGATATTAACTTTGGCCTCTAGAGCGTCCACAAGATTTTTTGAAGTGATCAAGGCCCATAACTCTGGCAGTAATTATCGGAAATCGGTGAAAATCAATAGGCTTCTTTGTCTCATGACCTTAAACACTGTGTATAAATTTGAAGTCAATCGAATATTAACTTTGACCTCTAGAGCGTCCACAAGATTTTTTGAAGTAATCAAGGGCCATAACTCTGGCAGTATTTAAACACTGTGTATAAATTTAAAGTCAATCGGATATTAACTTTAGCCTCTAGAGCGTCCACAAGCAATTGTGGACGCCGGACCGCCGGACGGACCGACCGACGGACGGGGGCGACGACAATATACGACCACATTTCAATGTGGGCGTATAAAAATCGATAAAATATGGCAATTTTTTAAGCAAAAAAAACATTGATGGGTGGGGGTGGGTTTCGAATTTATTTTCAACGTTCTCGGAATTCCACACTCTTCTATTTTTAATATGTAATAGCTAGAATTCCAAGGTACATTCCGTGCAAATTTGAAGGCAATCAGACCAACGGAACGTTGCCTGGGCAGAGCAAATTAACCCTGGTCGCGAAAATTTGCTCATTCTTCAACGTTATTATAATATTGTATTATGACGGCCATCTTAGATCCATCTAGGTCCCCGATCCACCGTCACTTACCAATTCACTCCAAAAAAGACCCAAAATCCCAAAATCGACCTTAATTTCTTTTGACTTCGCGCATGCGCCACGCTGGAACCAAAGGTACCATGACTACCAAATTACGGCGAGGAACTTTTCACGTTGGGACCTAGGTACCCTGAAAAATTCAAGGCGATAACTGCATTCATTCAGGTCGTTTGTTCTTCACACGGTTCCTGTCGTTCGGCTTTTTCCGCTATTTACGGCTTCAGTAAGTGCGAAAAATGTGGAATTTCGCCACGAAACCGGAACGGATTGTCCGAAAACCATGAAATTTGGACACAATACGCCCATTACCACCCCGGAGTTCGTGTGTTACTCCCATTTTGATCCGATTAAAATAAAAAGAGATTTGGCAACAAAAAAAAAGATTTTCGGCCAACTGATGGTCTCCATTTGGAATTGAATATGAAGAACAGTGAAAAATCCACTTGAACAGACATGAAAATAAACACAATAGGCCGTAATATGTTCAATGCGTCTCTTATTTCTGGAATTAATGCATTTCAGGATAGCTCGAGATCAAGATCGATTTTTTGGTGTTTGAAAATTTTCAAAATTTCGTATTTCGCCTTTGACCTTTGCCGACAAAGTTGTTAACAGGACAATTTATGCCTTTAATTTTCAAAATTTACAAATTTAACCTAAATATTCGAACAGCTAAGGTCAATCTGATTCAAACAATGTTAGTTCCGTTTAAAGTTATTTCATTTATTTTTTTGATATTTTCCTGCCCATTTTTAGTTCTTTCCCGCCATTTTCGTTTCATGTTCTCATCCGTCCCGTTTTTAAACGGCTTGATCCATTTTTCTGAAACTTCTGGAACGGAGAGTCATTCCGATTACAGCAATCCAACTCTCAGTTATTTCCCTTTAGTTTTCAGATTATTTTGTTGCCCGGGTGCAATGTTTCTCACTATATTTAGACTTGTAACTTCGCGACTTTTTCACCGATTTTGATAATTATTTTTGTTGTTCTTTTTTCTTTGAAGATACTTGATATAATCCATGTCACGTGACGATGAATATGAAAGCTTTCATATCTGCATGGGACAGTAGCAGATCTAGTTATTAGGGTTTCACACTGCGTAGCTTGTGTGAAACACTATTGTTTTTGTTAAGATTATTATTCTTCTTATTAGGGTTTCACACTGCATAGCTTGTGTGAAACACTATTGTTTTCGTTAAGATTATTATTAGGGTTTCACACTGCGTAGCCAGTGTGAAACACTATTGTTTTTGTTAAGATTATTATTCTTCTTATTATTATTTTTTTTTTTTTCCACTATTGTTTTTGTTAAGATTATTATTCTTCTTATTATTTTTTCTTTTTCCCACTTGAGCATATCTCAGAAACTATTTGTCGGATCAACTCGATGTCTTCGGTTTTACTGGGAAAGTGGGTGTGACTTAGAGATTAAAGCTATTTCCAACTTTCTGTGACAATGCAAAATGTCCGAAATCACCGAAGTTGTCGTTTTTTGAAATATTGCCGTAATATTAACACTAATTGTCGGATTTTAACATTTGATACATTTTGACATAGCCTGAAACGTGGCAAATAGCTACGATTGTTTAGATTTTAGATTTTCGATTTATATTCGAAGATATTAGGCGTCAAATTTTGAAAATTTAAATTTTGACAAAAAACTTTTTTATTTATGAATATTTTTTTATGGCGCTTTACCTATAATTAAAGGGTCATGTGATTTGAGCAAAAATATGAAAAAATTTTGTATCGATAATTCACCTTGGCCGCTATTGGCTAATTCAGTTTATGGGTTCTGGGTTAATTATTTATTGCTTGATTTGTATAAAACAAAGTTCATATGCTCAATGATGCAAAGTCTCAACTTTTTTATTACTGATAAAGCTTTCTGTCAGCAGCGGAAATGACGTAATTTTGACCAAAACTACAATTTGGGCGGTTAGGTACGTCTTTTC
This sequence comes from Patella vulgata, assembly GCF_932274485.2. Classification (NCBI taxonomy): domain Eukaryota; kingdom Metazoa; phylum Mollusca; class Gastropoda; family Patellidae; genus Patella; species Patella vulgata. Next base: position 36,039,748 of record NC_065882.2, read on the forward strand.
GAAAGCAAATATTATTTTTTTAAAATAAGTAAAAAGTAAGAAGTTGCGCCATGTAAAGGCGCAAAAACGAAATCGAAATTAAAAAAACTGCTTCCGACTTTTTTTGTGCATTTACATGGCGCAACTTCTTACTTTTTACTTATTTTAAAAAAATAATATTTAATTAAAAAAACTGCTTCCGACTTTTTTTGCGCCATTTCGATTTAAAGGTGAAAAACGGTGTAAAATTGAGCTATTTACAACCCATTCAGGCGTTTCATATTTTAAAATATTTCTTTGTGACTTTCATAAACTTGTAGCATTAATTCATACGAAGAGAATCTATCTCAAAATTAGTTTGTAATATGAGCAGTTGCCGAGAAATGGTCAGTTTTGCAAGTGTCACTTTTTACACTATTTTGCCCGTAAAAGAGTCAATTATTATTGGATTATCATAAAAGTGATACCATTTGATGCGTAATGTCAATTGTGACTAGTTCAACTCAATTTTACATTTTCAATGTCACCGGAAATGACGAAATTTGGGCAAAAACTGTATTTATAGCCTTCGAAACAAATAATTTATTCAAATGAGTCGTATTTAGTGTTTGTTTAAGATTTTGATATTTGATTCTAATCAACTAAAAGAATGAACCCATACGATCATATAGATGTCACAAAATGGTTTCTAACTTGTTCAGTTGCGGAGAAATAGGCAATTTTCAACAGGTCACTTTTCAAGGTTTTTTGTCCACAAAAGTGTCAATTATTATTCGATTTTCATAAAGTTTTCACTGTGTGATACCTAATGCCATTTACGATTTCATACAAGTAATTTAAGATTTTCATTATCACCGTAAGTAACGTCATTTTGGCAAAAACTGTATTTTTAGCCTTCAAAGCAGATATTTTATTCAAATGAGTCTTATTTGTATTGTTTTTAAAATTATGATATTTGATTCCAATCAGCAAATAGATTGAACCCATACGATCATACAGATACCAGAAAATGGTTTCTAACTTGTACGGTTGCAGAGAAATAGGCGATTTTCTACAAGTCACTTTTCAAGGTTTTTGGTCTATAAAAGTGGCAATTGTTATTCGATTTACATAAAATTTTCACCATGTGATGCCTTATCTCATTTCTGATTTCATAAAACTAATTGAACATTTTCATTATCACCGGAAGTACAGTACACTTACATGTAACAAATGTATAAAATGAATTGATATTGCTGGATTTTGTTGATTCGGCGTCCATTTTATTTGATGTGTGCAATGCTTATGTGGAAACCTGTTTAATGGTTTCATTGGTACCGGAAGTAACATGTTTAGGGTAAAGTGGCACCGGTGAAACCCGTCATTACTGCATCGCAGTTCTAGGTCTTTTTATTATTATTATTATTCCAAATTATTTTTGATTAGATCTCAGCAACTGCTTGTCGGATCGTTACGATTTCTTCGGTTTTACTGGAAAAGTGGGTGTGACTTAGTAGATAAAGCTATTTTGAACGTTCTGCGACAATGCGAAATGTCCGAAATCACCGAAGCTATCGTTTTTAGAAATATTGCAGTAATTTTAACAATAATCATTGGATTATAACTTTCGATACATTTTGGCATAGCCGGAGACAGGGCACATAGCTACGCTACTTTTGATTTTTGATTTTCGGCAAATCTTCGCAGATATTAGGCGCCAAATTTCGAAAATTTAAATTTTTACAAAGAACTTTTTTATTTATGAATATTTTTTAGTCGTGTTTTACACAAAATTAACGAGTCATCTGACTTGAGCAAAAATCTGATTTTTTTTTGTCTCAGTAATTTTCCTTGGCGGTCATTGGCTAATTCAGTTTTTCAGTCCTAGATTAATTATTTATTGTTCGATTTGTATAAAACAAAGTTCATATGCTCCGTTGTCTCAATTGCCATTTTTTTTGTTACCGATAGAGTTATCTATCGGCACTGGAAGTGGCATAATTTTATCAAAAACTACAATTTTGACAGTTAGGTACTACTTTTCGAAAGCAAATATTATTTTTTTCAAATCTGGTATAACTGAAAGGGTGCGCCCTTTAAAGGCGCACAAAATGTTGGGCCCAGTTTTTTTAATTTCGATTCCGTTTTCGGGCTATTTCGATTAAAAGGTGAAAAAAGGTGTAAAATTAAGCTATTTACAACCCATCCAGCGTTTTCATATTTTAAAATATTACTTCGTAACTTTCATAAACTCGTAGCAATAATCTATACGGAGAGAATGTATGTGAAAATTAATTTGTAATATGCGCAGTTGCCGAGAAATGGTCAATTTTGCATGAGTCACTCTTTACGCTATTGTGCCTGTAAAAGAGTCAATTATTATTGGATTTTCATAAAAGTGGCACCATTTGATCCGTAATGTCAATTTTAACTAAGTGAAACCAATTTAACATATTCAATGTCACCGGAAATGACGTAATTTGGGCAAAAACTGTATTTATAGCCTTCGAAACAAATAATTTATTCAAATGAGTCGTATTTGTTATTTGTTTAAAATTTTGATATTTGATTCAAATCAACTAAAAGAATAAACCCATACGATCATATAGTTATCACAAAATGGTTACTAACTTGTTCAGTTGCGGAGAAATAGGCAAATTTCAACAGGTCACTTTTCAAGGTTTTTTGTCCACAAAAGTGTCAATTATTATTCGATTTTCATGAAATTTTCACTGTGTGATACCTAATGCCATTTACGATTTCATACAAGTAATTTAAGATTTTCATTATCACCGGAAGTAACGTCATTTTGGCAAAAACTGTATTTTTAGCCTTCAAAACAGATATTTTATTCAAATGAGTCTGATTTGTAATGTTTTTAAAATTATGATATTTGATTCCAATCAGCAAATAGATTGAACCCATACGATCATACAGATACCAGAAAATGGTTTCTAACTTGTACGGTTGCAGAGAAATACACGATTTTCTACAAGTCACTTTTCAAAGTTTATGGTCTATAAAAGTGGCAATTATTATTCGATTTACATAAAATTTTCACCATGTGATGCTTTATGTCATTTCTGATTTCATAAAACTAATTGAACATTTTCATTATCACCGAAAGTACTGTACACTTACATGTAACAAATGTATAAAATGAATTGATATTGCTGGATTTTGTTGATTCGGCATGTTGAAGTGACATGTTTAGGGTAACATGGCACCGGTGAAACCCGTCATTACTGCATTGCAGTTCAAGTTATTATTATTATTATTAATAAAACAATTTTGAAACTTCTGCGCATACCGGAAGTAACCGAATTATGTACTTTTTTCTGGAATTGAAAATCGGCCGTGGTTTCGTCAATTCTTTACCTATTTTCAAACAAATGACATTTTCGGAAACCCCAAATCTGCCCATTTTCTAACCCTCATATTTTTTTGAAAGCCTCACTTGATGTTTCTGAAACTACTGGAACATAAAGCTATATAGTCAGACCGGTTGGTAAAGCAATTTCAACAACGATCCGGAAACCGGAAGTAGTCGAAATAATGATAGATATTTCGAAAAAAATGGGTGTTTTGGGGAAAAACTCGATTTCTCAGACCAATATCAATGGATTAAACGAATTAAGCTTTCGTTGAGTGGCCCGAGGAATGGACTGTCGTATGATGTCCAATTTATACGGATACTATGACCAAGCAGCAAAATATGACAAGCTGAAAATCAAGTATTTTCTGATTTGGAGCGTTTTTGGACGCCTTTATCTCAAAAACTTAACTAACAATTTTTTTTTAACTTTCTCTATCGAGAGTCCTTTTAGTAGTCTTGTGCATGAAAACATCCAATAAGTCTTTGAAATGTCTGGAACAGGACAAAAAAAGGGACTGAAAATCGAAAAAAGTCGAAAAATCGTGAAATTTTGGAAAATGCTATATTATTTTATTATTTAATCAGATTTTTATGAAAAGGTTACACATTCAGATAGCTGACCTGATTACGATTCTAACGATGTATAATATGTATTGAGTTATTGAAATTTAATTTTCGATATTTTGACATTTTTGAATTTTTGGCACTTTTGAACATAGGATTTCTCAGGGCCATTTTATCTGATCAGATAATGTAATATATCATTACAGAGCCCTGTGGCTATCTAATTGCCCAACAATAATCTCCATACCGGACGTATTCAAAAAATGAAGAAAAAGGTTTTAAAAAATTGGCGCTCGTGCGAAAAACTTGATTTCTCCATCAGATATTAGCGGACCAAAAGAACTAAAGTGTCGCTGGATAGCCCCATTAATGGATTATCATATGACATCGGAATGATACGATTTAGATGGCTAGAAAATAAATTATGGTACGTTGAAAATCTAGTATTTAACGTTTTGGAGCATTTTGAGACGCAATTTTCTCGAAAACGAAAACTATGATTTTTCTTAAACTTTTTTTATTCAGAGTCCTATCGGTGGACTATGGCGTGAGTCCAAAAATAAAAGCATTGAAATAATATAAGTGGTCCAAAAAGAACCTCAATCTTGGAAAAAAGTTGAAAAATCCTTAAATTACTGAAAAGGATCTTCTAATTTTCTTTCTTTGGAAAACAGCTGAATGGATTATTCTGAAACTTCTTGTACAGAAGGTAAGGCTTCTTGTACAGAAGGTAAGGTAACCAAACAACTTGTTAAAGCTATCCCGACAATGATCCAAAAACTTGAAGTAGTCGAAAAATTTTCCGATATTTTGATAAAAAAAACAAACGTAAAAAGTAAAAATATGGTGATCTTGCGAAAAAAGTGATTACTATGCCAGATTTCACCGAATCAAAACAACTGTGTCATTGGATAGTTCGAACAATGGACGATCTTATGACATCGAAATGGTAAAAATTGACGGGTTAGGTAATATATAATGGAACGCTGAAAATCTATTATTTTCCTTTTTGGAGCCTATTCAGACGCTTTTATTTCGAAAACTTCTCTTATTTCCTTTCTTATACTTCTGTTACTCAGAGTCCTAACTGTGGTCTGTGGTGTGAATCCAAATTTAAAGGCCTCAATATAGTATAAATGGTCCAAAAGGGCCACAACCTTTGAAAAAGAGTCGAAAATCTGCTTCTAATGGTATAAGGGAGGTAAAACTGCCCAATGGATCTTTCTGAAACTTCTGGTACAGTAAGTTAATTTCCATACCACTTGTTAAGTCTATCCCGATAATGATCCGTAAACAGGAAGTAGTCAAATAAATATTTGATATTTAAAAAAAAAGACAGTAAAAAATCGGTGCGCTTGTAATAATCGGGATTTCACCGTCGGGTGTGACCGGATCAAAGCATCTAAAGTATTGTTTGGTAGCTCGATAAATTGGCTATTGTATGACACACTTCCTATCTGATTCCTGAAAGCCAGTTCAGTGCTGCTTGCAGGTCTAGTTATTATTTTTTTTTTCGCCGGAGCCTATTTCTCAGTGCCTGTAACAGATACCGATATGGGACCTAATTTTCTATCGGGAAACCATGTGTTGGCTACTTGATAAACTATTTTTGAAACTTCTGCGCAGACCGGAAGTGGCCGAATTTCGTGCGGTGCATAAAAATAAAAAAACGGACGTAGCTTCCTCAATTCTGTTTCTATTTTCATACAAATGATATTTTCAGATATTTAAAAAAAAAAAGACAGTAAAAAAATCGGTGCTCTTGCAACAATCGGGATTTCACTGTCGGGTGTGACCAGATCAAAACATCTAAGGTATCGTTTGGTAGCTCGATAAATGGGCTATTGTATGACACACTTCCTGTCTGATTCCTGAAAGCCGGTTCAGTGCTGCTTGCAGGTCTAGTTATTATTAGGCTTTCAGACTTTTGCCCACTATTGGGATTACTAAAATTATTATTATTTATTATTATCATTTTTTTTTTCGCCATAGCCTATTTCTCAGTGCCTGTAACAGATACCGATATGGGACCTAATTTTCTATCGGGAAACCATGTGGTGGCTACTTGATAAACTATATTTGAAACTTTTGCGCAGACCAGAAGTGGCCGAATTTCGTGCGGTGCATAAAAATTAAAAAACGGACGTAGCTTCCTCAATTCTGTTTCTATTTTCATACAAATGATATTTTCAGAAACCCCGAGTCTTTTCTTGGACGATAGCAGTTGAAAGTTCGTCGCTGACTTTTAGCGTTCGAAAAATGAAAAATGTTGTTTAAGAGTAAGAGACAATTTTTGTTATTTTTCAAAATTTTCAAATTTGACCTACATTTTTGGATACCTGAAGACCATCCGATTCCAGAACTATAAGTTTCATTCCGAGTTATCGCCCTTTATTTTTCGATTTTTTTTCGAATTTTCTGCCCATTTCCCAACCCTTATATTTTTTGGGAAAGTATAAATCGATATTTCTGAAAGTCCTGGAACATAAAGCTATATAGTCAGACCGCTGCATAAAGCAATTTTAACAACGGTCCGGAAACCTGAAGTAGTCGAAATAATGTCCGATATTTTGAAAAAAAATAAAAACAGCAGCTGCCAGGCAGGATACGCCCACATTTTCGAGAGATGGATAGAGAACAAGCTAACAAGAAAGTGATTTTTCCTACTATCAAGTAATCAAGGGCCATAATTCAGGAAATTACAATTCAATATGCGCAAATATCGAAAGGAAATGAGATCTTTGTGTTATAAACTTACATTTCAAGTTTCAACAAAATCGGATAAAAATTGTGACCTCTATAGGGTCCACAACCTTGATATACCATATTTTTACGCTATTTGAGAACGAACGGCGGCCATTTTGTCTGTCAATTTTGGGTTGATTGGAATTGGAATTCAGTCGTCCTTAGGGTGTAACAGTGATATAATAATACGGTTTTTTAAATCGGATAAAAATTATGACCTCTATAGGGTCAACAAGCTAAAAACGTGATTTTTCGTACAATCAGGGGCCATAATTCAGAAAGTTACGGTCCGATATGCGCGAATATCGAAAGGAACCAAGATCTTTGGGTCATAAACTTACATTTCAAGTTTCAACAAAATCGGATAAAAATTGTGACCTCTATAGGGTCCACAAGCCAAAAACGTGATTTTTCGTACAAACAGGTGCCATAATCCATGAAGTTTCGATCCGATACATGCTAATATCGAAAGCAGCCGAGATCTTTTGGAGATAAACCTACATTTCAAGTTTCGTCAAAATCAGATAAGAATTGTGACCTGTAGAGTGTCCACAAACAAATTGTGGACGGACAGGGGCGACGACAATATACGTCCACATGAAAATGTGGGCGTATAAAAATGGATAATCGAGACTTTGTTTACTATCATAACAATGGTAGCAATGACAATCGAAACTCTTCTATTCTCCAAACAATCATTACTTCACTCTGACGGAAGTAATTTGACTGATATTTTCAATATATAATTGTTATCTATTTTATCTATCTATTATAGCGAGAACTGTCAGCTCTTTATCCAATCTAAATCTTACATAATACATCTTTAAGTAAGAATATATACCATTCAGGCAATGTTGACAGCATAAAATAAATTGAATTTTAAAGACTAAGCAAGGTTTAATAATAAACTGAATTATCTTACCAAACTCAGATATTGTTTCATGAAGTTCATCGTTTGATGAGAAGAGAATTTTGGGTTCGATTTTATCTCTGTTTATATTTTCCCATGGTGCTCTGGATTCACTAGTTAACTTTTTGTTAGTATTAACACTAACGCTGAGTTTAACATGAAACATATCAGGATATTTATCTGGTGTATCTAATTGATCTAAATCATATCTATAATAAACATAATAAACAGTATAAAGGTCTTTTTACTGCCTGAGTCTTTCAGTAAGATAGGTTGCCAGGCAACGAAACATATGTCCACAGCAGTCAACAAGGGTTGTCGTATATTTATTCCTTTTTTTTTTTTAGGTAATTGGGGGCATTTACAAGACAATTTCATGCAGATCAGATTATAATTTTTGTCATTTGGGGGTTCACAATGTTGTACAAACTAAAACAAGGGCCTTAACTCTGGAAATAATTTACAGAAATTGTTGAAATTCAACAGGCTTTTTTGTTTTATAAATCTAAATAATACATATAAATTTGCCAGGCAACGAAACATATGACCACAGCAGTCGACAATAAATATTGCATATTTATTCTTTTTTAGGTTAATTGGGGGCATTTAGTGATTTACAAGACAATTTCTAAAGATCACATTATAACTTTTGTCATTTGAGGGTTTACAAGGTTCTACAAACTAAAACAAGGGCCTTAACTCTGGAAATAATTTACAAAAATTGTTGAAATTTGACAGGCTTTTGTGTTTTAGAAATTTAAATAATGCATATAAATTTCATACAGATCACATAATAACTTTTGTCATTCGAACGTTCACAAAGGTCAACAAAGTAAATCAAGGGTCCTAACTCTAGAAGTAATTGACTGAAATTAGTGAAATTGCTGAAATTAAATTAGATATCCACAGAGATCTTTAAACTCTAATCAAATACAAATTGGTTAAAAGACAACATTGGTTAGGGTGACCCGTGCATTCTACAGAAAGTTGGTCTCGACACGGCTAAATGTGCACGCTTCAGTTGCGTGTCTCAAACTGATTTCTGACTACCCCGCACTCTCTTTGAGTCGATAAATAGCCATGGCACGTGCAATTCTCTACAAATATATCAACTATTACAGCCGTAAAAAATCTATTGTTGACGATTTTGAATAGCAGTAAAATTTAGCTTCTTGGTTATTACAGCAGCTTTAGAAATTACGTTTGTTTTATTTTTTAAATTGCTTTATCATTAACTGTACCGTTAAGAGCAGCTTCTTTTGGTTTAGTACAAATACTATCTCTGAATCACTTTCTTTAGCAGGAACATGATACTAGCAGTAGTTTCATTTTACTTTTACAAGTTTCTTAAAACAATTGTTGAGTTGTCTAAAGTGCTTATTTCTAAATTCAATTTCTTGTTCTAGCTTTCTGTTATGTTATGATTATCCCGACCTGTCAATCAGACATAGAATGGTCGATAGACTGGTTAAGCGAGACTAATTTCAAAACAAGGGCACGTAACCTATCTTTTCCTCAAAAGTGTCTGGATGTTATGGACGACACTTGGAACCAGTTTTCAGTCTATTATTTATAGATGATTAATGGTCATAGCTTATTAAGTACAACATGATCGTTTATTTAGTGACTTTAATTGTGTGAAACTGATTTGAGGCTTGGCATATATATAAATATTGTGGCGTAATTGTCGAGATATTTGGAGATATTTATTTATGGTGGGTCACCCTACATTGGTGTGTATACATGTATGTAACCGAATACAGTAATTTTGATTTCTTAGACTGAATCTCCTTAGACATTCATGCACCTTTAATGAAATTCCATTTAGAAAAATGTTTAAACTGATTAATGTTAAATCACTGAACACTCTGTAATTGATAATTTTATTATTCCACACTACAATCTGAAACCACATGGTCCACCATTAAAACTTCAACCCTTCCCAACCAACCCCACAGTCATTTCCTGTTACAGAACATACTGGAGTAATAAGCCAGACAGGGTTATGTCCCATGAATTACTTCACAGGTACAATGTACATGTATGTTATTGTTAACACACTCCCCTTTTTTCTTTAAAGAAAAAGATTAAAGTATGTCATTGCAGAAAGTAATAAAAATCAATTGAAGTGAAACATCTATTCACCCAGTGGATAGTCAAAATTAAAAGTAAACATTGAAAAACAAAAACACATTAACATTAATTCAGTTTATCTCAAAACACTAGTCATTTTCATAGGATCTATTCAAAACTGCCACGTTGAAGAATGTTAACCAGGGATGATGCGCCATGTTTTGTAAGACAGTCCGATAATTGATGGCAAGCTTCAACCCAAATGACTTTAGAAATGTCTCCATTACTTAACATCTGTTTAATACTCGCAATATCTATTCTGAGTCTTTTTTCATTGACAAGTTTGGTTGAATGTATATTCTCGAACAAGGATTTATTGTCCGTAAATATTTCAATTCTAAGTCGATTCTGTTTCACACCATACAAAATTTCACTGTACAGACATCCTAAGAAATAAGCAGAGTCTATGGCTTCTACCTAGAGTTTCTGCAGCTAACGTACTTTTCACAATACGTCTTATTTTGTGGGACTTCCATGTAAGGGGACAACATTTACCACTAGAGTCAATAAGGAATATGATGTATCCAGCAGCACTTGATACTCCGTCGCATAAATTTGCGTATGATGCATTACAATACACATCAAGATAAGAATTAGTTAAGTCGATTTGTGGAAACTTGATGGATACATCATAATATCTAATTTTCTTCATGAGTTTATTGACGCGAAGAAGATCTTGAACTTTTGGATCTTTAACGGTTATGCTTAAGTCAAGTGCATCGAAACTTGCATCAGGGCGCGTTTTGGTTGGTAACCCACAGTATCTGTCCAACAGCACTACGCAACTGTGTCAGTTCATTTTGATTGAGCGGTTCAGATTTCTGAGAAGCACGATTTGACGAAACAACAATAGGTATGAGTTCTTCTACATAAGATGACTGATTAACAACAATGGAGTCCAATCTGTGATTTACTTGTAAACCTAAATTCCCCATCTGCTCTTTTACCTATTTTAAAAATGTTCTGTAATTTATCCATGACTATTTCCTTAAATGTAGGTGTGCCACACCAAATAAAATCATCAACATGCATCACTATTATTCCATTCAGTTCACTGTCAGAATGAAAGAAAAACAGCCCAAAGTCTATCTCACTTTGTTTACATTTTAATTTGACCAGTTCATCGCAAACTCTAAAATACCACTTTCGAGATGCATCATTGAGTCCATATACACACTTTTTTAGTTTCCACAAAACTGAGGTGTCCTCATACTCTGTTGGTGGTGAGATATAAACATCTCTGTCCATAGCTTGGCCTTGAAGGAAGGCAGCTTTAATATCTATTGTATTACATTTCCAAGAAAACGATGAAGCTAGAGACAGAAATATACGTAAAGTTTCTTTACTAGCTGTGGGTGAATCTGATTGGATAAATTCTTGTTCTTCAAAGCCTCTGGCCACCAGTCTTGCTTTTACACCTCTTTTTCCTTCAATTTCTTTTTCTGTTATCCCCCATCTAGTAGTCAAATAAGGTTGTCCACAATATTCAACTTCATCAAACACGTCAAAATTTCTCCAGTTCTCTACAGTTCCTCCCAAATTTTTTGGGCCGAAATCGCCGCGACGTGGTGAAAAAAAACTCTCAGAATTCTTTTAGATTTCACGGTGAAATTTCGCTTGATTCCGCATCGATTTTTTTCTAACATTCGCTAGGAATTCAACGTGTTTCTCTAGGAATTCAACGTGTTTCTCTAGGAATTCACCGTGTTTCGATAAGAATACATCGTGTTTTGCCGTGCTTCCCGCAAGGAATTTGCGAGCCTACCTTAAGTTAGGGTCGAACTAATATTGTCTATAATAAATTAAAGGAGTTGTAATATAGTAATGCTCCCGGGAAACGTGTACATGTATAATGTACAGGCAGGTTTGAATAACAAATGAATTAGGTAATCTCGGGAAGACATTTACCGGCATTCTGTATCGGTTAGGATTTTTTCTCCAACGCACTTTATACATACATAACGCCGACCAAAATGTATGCAAACTATGAACAACTTATAATTTTTTAAACATATCAATTCATCTTCGTTTATAACTTAGATGTAATCCGTCAATTTGGGGCTGCTATCAAATCCAAACTTTAAATTATATACGATGAGCTTTTACACATTACTTCATTACTCGCAGCTTCGGTTAATCTAAATCAATCATCCATACAGCACGTACAGTAAATCACTCCGCGGGTCGCTTAACGGTATGTTACGTGGTCAGAAACGCGCCAAAAGATTGGGACTACATGTATATTCTTACGCTGTTTTACTCGGCGAATAATATCCGCTGTGACAATATACATCTACTTTATGTCACCCAATTCATTTCGGTGGGAGCAGATATTGAATAAAGCCATTTCACACACACATACATGTACATTACATGCGCCTCATATATTTATACAATATCCACGAGTGTGTTAATTCTCGTCTTCACCCCGTTATAATTTACTTATTTTGAGTACACTTTCTGAATGATTCCATTCTTTTGTACGTCCAACTTGTCGATTTCCTACTGCATATATATGTACCCTGCAGTCCATGCGAAATGATATTTTTTTTACTGGACATTTGGGCAGGTATTATTCCAACTATTGCTGGACCGAATGAGATTTTACTGGTCCAAAAAAGTTCATACCAAAAATATGCATAAAATAAGTAATAATGGCCTAAAACTCGAAAAACAACAAACAGTATTTTCATTCTATTGTTTCTTAATATTATCTATGATACACGTAAATCATTATTATTTTCTATCAACAATAGCTTGGACTTATAATTAAATTTTTATCGCGCCAATATTTACAATCGTTTTACTGTTCTATAAATAGACCGCGTAAAGAAAATATAATCCCTTAGATGACAATCAAGTCTACCAGAAGCCAATGTTATTAATACAATAAAAGGACTTTCGTTTTAGTCTGGATTAACCTAGCCTACTACTTACTAGACTAGCTTGATATACGGTACTACGTACTCGAGATAAGATTTTGTTTACATTTTAAACAATAGTGAAATTAACACAATAAATTAAACGAGAATTCAACAGTCCGTGCACGAAGTGCCGTCAGTCAGTGCCAATATGGCGATGATTTAATATTTGTAAGTTGAGTGTCCGTTAACCCGTCCACAAGCAAACCCGTCCACGGTTAAGGTAATACCGGTACTTGACTTGTATATTATTTAATTGATTAGAATAGATCACTTTTACTCATTGGTTGTTTATATTGTTTTATTTACCTAAAATCAACTAGCTTGGCTTGCCATCCCGACAGCGATTTGTTCGAGTTCAAATTCTTTATTCCTTTAAGCCAAAGACTCATCAGGTATAACATATAGTACAAACAAATAAATAAATACAATATGTACAAAAACAATATAGTTCACCGATATTTTTGTAATAAAGAACAATAGTATTGTTTGTTGATTAGCGTTATGATTTTAGACAAAATGGTAAGTTCACCAATGTTTTTGTAATAAAGTAGACCCGTATTGTTTGTTAATTGACTTTATCCCATGATTTAAAAAATTGGCGATGGTTAATATTGGCTCAAAAATAATTCCTTAAATTGCGCCAGAGCCCCTTTTAGATTAATTGAATTCGCATAAAAACAACAAAGAGTGGCTGATGCGATTTTATTCTTTGATCTTGATACACGGGACATTTCTGTTATTCAAACAAATCTGCACGAGAATGACAACATACAAGTTGACAGTTACCATTGGTTTGGGGTTCATGAAGAATAGGCTCTTCTATCGAGCCTACAGTTGTTCTTTTCTAAAATAAAATGAGTGCCTTGGATTTTTTTGTGGATTTTACTAATATTCTCTGACATCGGAGACTTGTGGCGCGTTCATTTCATTTTTGCGGTAAGTACAAGCTTTTTATGTCTTATTTGAAAGCGCTTTCGACTCCCGTTGCAAGTTCTATTTGTCACTTTTGTGACTTTCGCAGTGTACCCCCTCCCACCCATATTATTTTAATACGTCATAATACATTATTATCATATACCGGTGACAGTCAAGATTTGCTAAATACTTTTCGCCAAGTAACACAGCGTAAGAATATATAGTCCCCGTGTCGAACCCAACATCTCATGTTTTCGCGCATTTCTGATCCAGGTGACGTACGGTTAACCGCATTGCGGAGAGATTGACATGTATGGCACTGTGATTTATGAATGGTTGATTTAGATTAACTGAAGCTGCGAGTAATGAAGTTATGTGTAAAATCTCATCGAATATAATTTAAAGTTTGGATTTGATAGCAGCCAATAAGATGAAATGATACGTTTAAAAAATTGTAAGTTATTCATTGTTTGCATACACGTACATTGTGGCACCACGTTATACATGTACAGTGTGTTAGAAATACGACCGTAGCTGCCTCGCCAACGGTTAACATATCTTGTATTCAACTTAAATAAATTACATTTTTCGTCAACATGCTTACATCGGGATGATATCGGCACTCAAGCGATTCACCGTGTTTCACCGCGAAACACCATAATTCACCATGATTTGGCTAGCTGCCGTTTCGCTAGCGATTCTCCAAGATTCCACCGTGAAATAGAGTGTTTTTCCGCGGTGTTCGGCGATTATAGTCCCAAACTCCAGCACTGTAGTGTATCTCCTTATCTTTTGCTAATTTCACATCATATTCATCATGCCGTGAAGGGGGTACAAACACAACATTACAGTCTGCTTGGTTATGATCAGCATCAGTGACAGTAGGATCATTGGTAATATTGATAGTGTCAAGTTTTGTCCACTGAGTAACACCATTATCAAAATTTACTACTTCAATGGAACTGTCACTTAAATGTTCAACATTAAACCAATGTTTATATACTATTCAAAAAAAATAGGGGATATTTGATTTTTAAGTGTTATTAAAGTCACCTAATGAAACTGACGAAGAAACAAATGACAAAATGAAATGAAGTTCACATTCATCGATTTATTCCAAATGATCGTTAGACTAAGTAAGGCACAGACTGGCCATTGTAAGGGTAAAATGCTACCCGGGGTCAAACAGCAAAGTTACCACAGCATCACAACCAAGTCAGTAAAGGGTAAATCCTCCTCTGTTTGCCAAACAAGCATTGATCCGACGTGGCATACTCCTAATGAGACGTCTAAGGTCATTTTGGTCCAGATTGTCCCATTCCTGTTGCAACGCAGCAGCAAGTTCTTGGACATTGGCAGGACGTTGTTGACGTTGACGTAACCTCTGTCCAAGCATGTCCCAGACATGCTCGATGGGGGAGAGGTCGGGACTCAGTGCTGGCCAAGGTAATGTGGTGATGTTCTGTTGTTGGAGGTAACCTGTAACGATCCTGGCCCTGTGACATCTTGCGTTGTCATCCTGGAAGATGAAACGGCGGCCATGACGTCGTGCGAACGGCACAACATGGACTGCCAAGATGTTGTCCCGGTAGTACTGGCCTGTAACACGCCCTGCAACAACATGTAAAGCCGTTCTTCCAGCAACAGTAATGCCTCCCTACACCATAACAGAACCACCCCCAAATCGATAATGTCTGATGACGTTAACGTCATGGAAGCGCTCGTTTCGACGACGCCACACCCTCCTACGTCTGTCCAAAAAATCAACAGTGAACCTTGACTCATCTGAAAACATCACATTGCTCCAGCGTCGATTATCCCAGTGTTGACGATCCCTACACCAACGACGTCTTGCCTGAATGTGATGATCTCTCAAACAAGGGATCACGCGAGGACGTCGGGCGCGAAGGTGACCCCTATGCAGTCGATTCCGAATCGTCTGGCCACTCACTCTCACACCAGTGTCTGTTTGAAGACGAGCGCTGATCTGATTTGCTGTGATGACACGATTTCTCAAGGCCAAGGTACGGATAAATCGATCCTGGGCTTGAGTTGTCGCCCTTGGTCGACCTGAGCGTGGTCTGTCCTGTACAGATTGTGTATCACGGTATCTGGACCATAGCCTGCTTATGACAGACTGAGAAACATTCATCGTCCGCGCCACAACCGCCTGTGTTGTGCCGATCTGTAGCATGCCAAGGGCACGTAACCTTTCATTTTGGGTAAGCCGACGCATCTCAAAATTTGTTTTCTGGTCACTAAAACAATTAAACTGATGTTTCCACCCTGGAATTCAATGCCACAATGATTGTAACATTCAAAGTCAGAGTCGTGCAAATCTTGGGTTGGACCCCCATGATGATCCCAAGCATCACCTGCATTCCATGCGGTAGCTATTGGTGCGTTTGGGCGTCACATGTAACTGGAAATGTTTCTTCTGTTAGGTTCTATAGTGACTTTTTTCGTAGTCATTTGCATATTTTAGTATTATGCCCCCAAAATCAAATATCCCCTACTTTTTTTGAATAGTATATTTTCCAGTGCTTTTACCAGCTCTACTTACTATTTTGGCTTGTATCCAGTTTCCATCTTTTGACTGATATTTAATTGTGTCATCTATTTTAAGTGATTCTGGAAGATTTATATGTGTTTGTTCACTTTCTTTTGTTCCTGTGCCGATTTCTGGTTCTCTATTGTTTGTTAGAGATGTTTGATTTGATGTGGGGGTGAGGGTGTTTATAGAGGGTTGTTCTATGTCAGTGTCTTTGTTTTGAAATTCCTCGTCAACTCTAATTACTCGAGGCTTGTTTACACAAACGGAGAGTAAATTGGGGTTTCTACCAAAGACTAATTGGTACGGGCTATAACCATGTACCATCTGCAAAGAATTTTTAGAGTTTATTGCCCAAACCAATGCAGTCTCCAAATCTAGTCCTGGATTTTCTGACAAAACTTTAGTTACATTGTCATCAATAATAGAATGATTCCTCTCACATATCCCATTTTGCCTCGGACTCATTCCGGCAGAATTCCCGACTTCTACATTAAGATTCTCCGCCATATCCCTGCATAAATCATTTGAAAATTCACCGCCATTGTCAGTAAGAAATTTATTTGGTGGGCCCATTCCACTTCCAATCCACAGTCTCATTACTTTATCAATAATTGTTGATGGGAGTTTATTCTTTATAATCGCAGCTAAACTAAAGCTTGTTGCTATATCTATCAGATGAAGGAAATACACACCAGGGCGCCATTCCTTCAAGTCCATTGCCACTATATCATTGAATTCTGTTGTTAATGGCAATGAGACAACAGGTCTGGGTGGAGTCTTCTTAAAGCGTTTACAAATATCACAACTATTTGTAACATTTTCAATAATTTTGGCAGTTTCAGGACTTTTATCGCCAGCTTCATTTAACAAAGCTTTTAGTCTCTTGCTTGATGGGTGGGCAAATTGTTTATGTAATTTTACTAATGCCTTTTCTTTATCTCCCTCAATCAGATTATGTATATTGAACAAAAATTCAGTTGTTTCTGTCGGCATATTTGTATTACAAATCGGGATACTGTAGTGGCCAGATGATGTGCACTGTAAGTATATATTTTGTCCAAATATAGTTGCCTGATCTCTCCCTAGATCTAAGACAACATCAGCTTTCTTCATTGTTGGTTTTCCAAGCAATAATGGTATATCGCAATCAACCACATACGACATGACACACCGGCGATTTCACAGGGAAATGTCACTTTTTCTTTGGACTTAAAACACTACCAAATTTAAAGGCAGTATTACTGTCGGTTCTCTCAACAGTTTTTAATAGTTCAGCACCCAAAGTTTCTAGATAGTAGTTCATCCATGTTTCTCCTGCAACTGTTGAGCTACAAGCGCTATCTAATATGGCTGAATTAAATGTCTCATTCAATAAAACCTGCATTTCCCCATTATGACTTCCTGTAAAAAGCACACCCTTTTCACCTGAAATTTCTGTCTCATATACATGTACCCCTTTCTCCTTTTCAATGTTTTCATAAGAATGGGGGTAATTTTTGGCAAAGTGCAAAATTGATTCACATAGGAAAACCATTTTCATCTACTGGATTTATCTGTCTGTTGGGGGGGGGGGAAAAGAATTTCCCTGAAATCTTGGCCTCGGTAACATATTAAAATTTCTCATATTTGAATCATAGGCTCTTCTTGAATAAGTTTGATAGTTGGGTCTGTTCATGCCAAAACTTCTCATATTAACAGCATTTGGTGGGGTTCTTGAATAACTTCGTCCTCGATTATTGGATCTAAATCTATTTTCAAGTTGAAATCTTCGTTGATTATTCCAGCGCCATAACATGTTTACCTCTTGTGGCTCACCCGCTAAAAAAATTGATGTTGATTCAAGCTTGATGTTTGAAGTGTTAGCACTGGGATATTGTGGAATTGATTGTTGTCCAAAAAATTTCTCCAATGCCACTGCAGTCTTAGTCTATCTGAATAATGTGTCTTTCTGTTCATAATTAACCCCAGTTAAAACTAACTGTCGATCTTTATGGGATAAACAGGCACTATCTAATAATTTGAAGGCCAACACAGAATTTGGTAACTCCATACCATATTTCTTTGTCAAATTATATAATTTCTCAAATTCTATCACATAATTTTCCATAGTTTCGCTGTTTCGTCTATATTTGTCAAAATTCACAAACTTGTCATAGGCTTCTGTCAATTCATCTTTCTTGTATATTGTGTCCATAAATGTTATTAAAGTTTCTAGTCCATCATCACTATTTAATTTTTTCACAGAAAACTTTGTCTCGAATAGTTCCTTCAGTTTCTGGGAGAGACAGTGCAACCACAGAGCCTTGCTTCCTTTTGCTCAAGGTTGTCACTGACTGCCAAACTTTAATTTCATCTAGCCACCTTCCATAAGGAATTTTCTCTGAGAAAGGTGGAGGTTGCAAGTTTTTGGCATTTCCATTACTAATACTAGCACTAGAAGTCATTTTTTTAAATTATTATTGATTGTCACTAAATTTTCCACTAAAATTAAATTCCACATAAATTTTCAACTACCATGTTAAATCACTGAACACTCTTTAATTCATAATTTTATTATTCCACACTACAATCTGAAACCAGCGGCTGCCATGCAGGATAGGTCTGGGCACATTTTCGAGAGATGGATAGAAAACAAGCTAAAACGAAAGTGATTTTTCCTACAATCAAGGGCCATAATTCAGGAAATTACAATTCGATATGCGTAAATATCGAAAGGAACCAAGATCTTTGGGTTATAAACTAACATTTCAAGTTTCAACAAAATCGGATAAAAATTGTGACCTCTATAGGGTCCATAACCTTGATATACCATATTTTTACGCTATTTGAGAACGAAGGGCGGCCATTTTATCTGTCAGTTTTGGGTCGATTTTCACGAAATTCGAACTAAATATGATTTTTTAAATCGGATAAAAATTATGACCTCTATAAAAAGCCAAAAAACGTGATTTTTCGTACAATCAGGGGCCATAATTCAGGAAGTTATGGTCCGATATGCGCGTATATCAAAAGGAATCGAGATCTTTGGGTTATAAACTTACATTTCAAGTATCAACAAAATCGGATAGAAATTGTGACCTCTATAGGGTCCACATCCTTGATATACCATATTTTTACGCTATTTGAGAACGAAGGGCGGCCATTTTGTCTGTCAGTTTTGGGCCGATTTTCACGAAATTCGAACTCAGCCATCCTTAGGGTTTAACGGTGATATAATAATACATTTTTTTAAATCGGATAAAAATTATGTTATGACCTCTATAGGGTCTACAAGCTAATATCGAAAGGAACCTAGATTTTAGTTTGTTTTTTATAAAGTTCTGCCCCATGCTAACGTTTTGTATACAAAACTTTTAATATCATGGATTTACACTGAGAAGTAGTAAGAGTGAGATTTGTACGTTTAGGGCATAGATTTTGGTAAATTTCTATGAATATCGGTAAAATTCTAATTATCGCAACAAATCTAATACGAAGAGGCTAAAATCTGTAGGTACGGTGTGTTAATTAACAGGGGTGAGAAATTGACTGAGTGGTGATATAATTATCGCTAGGGGTGAAAATCTCGGCGACGGTGTGTTTTCTGTACCGGTGAGTTTTCTCGAAAGCGTGTTATAACTGCACCAAAGGTGTTTTATCAAGGACCAACAGGCTTTATCTGACGCGTAGGTGTTAAATCCAATCTACCGTGCGAAATCTTGTTCGACAGTGTTTTACGCAGATCGGTCTTTGTTAAGTGTAGGTCTTTATACATGGATTTATACGTCCTGTAGTTACATTTTTTCGTTCTTATACGTATTTCATTTCTTGGTGAATACTACGTGTTTTATACTTCGTACCATAGTCGGGCTGCAATTATTTATATATTTGTCTTTTTGTGGGTTTAATTTGTTTATATATTATCGTGCGTACCACTGAAGTATAAATGAACGTTATTTACCGATAACCGGACCAGCCTCCATTGATATCAGACTAACGAATCTGTTTCGAAAAGCAAGTTAATAAATATAAAATGAGCAATTCATGAAAAACTATTGGTTTCGTCATGTCTATATTTACTACACGTGGGCGTTTTAATGCATAAATGTATTTTTTCTTACCTGGGTTCTAAAAAGGACTATCCAAGAAAAATTTAATTTCCACATATATAACAAATGATAATTCACATATCAAATAACACTAATGCAAATAGGGACATGCGCCGGCGGTGATATTGTCCATTGACCTTTGACTTAATATGGAAATAGAGACTTTACAAGAACAGCTAAATTTAAACACTTGTTAATATTCTATTGTTGACGATTGTATGAAATAGCTTTATTATTTTTCTCCCGGTACTAATAAACTACGGGTCGAGTGGATCCAATTTTTATTATGAGATTTATCAACGTGATGACAGATCGAGGGCACGGGCTCCATGTGTCTATTTATAAAAGCATGCAATCACCGTTGGAGTTAGCTTCCAGTCTAAAACGACTTTATTTGAAAAGATTTTCATAATATGCCGTAGTAATTTGTGATTTTGTTTTTATTGTAATTTCGAAATCTAAATATTTAATATCTATTCTTGGGTACGGGTTTAGAATAGTGTTATAGCATGATTTATTGTTAAAGATCTGTTAATTCTGAAACAACAATTTATTGCTGTAGTGATCAATTTCAACATTTTCACTATACATGTATTCTAAAGTCATAGTTTTAAACTTAAATAGCTTCATTTACAATATTTCCGGCCATATATTATGCTAAATTGAGTCCCACGTCATAAAAGTCTTCAACTTTTAGAACCGTGCATAGCACACATTATGTCCAGAATTTGACGTTTTAACAGCTTAATTATTAAATTTGATAAAGAAAACTATTTCAGAACAACAATAATTTCTTATACACCTTTGATGTAATTAATTGTCTGTTTGACAAATTACGGTTTTGAAATAGGATACACAACACATCTATATTAATTTACAGGGTCATATTTTGAATTTTAATAAACCAAGGTTCATTCAAGAAAATTATTGTTGTGTTCTGATAAATTAAGTGTACCTGGGCCCTGTTTTTCGAAATCTTAACTAAGATAAAACACATTCACTAAAATTGTTGAGCTGGGGCAATAATTAATTTATTGCCCCTAATAAAGTCTGGCAATTAACAGTTGTTATATAACATGTAGGTCAACGGTGATCCAAGTTGGTGTTCAGCGAAGCGTACTTCCTGCTCTGATGGCAGTTTATGTTGTAATATTATGTGACTTGGAAATACGTTTAATAATTTAACAAATTCAAGAAGAAGAACAACCAAAGGCATCAAATTTTCGCATACATGTATTTCCAATACGACAATTTTTTTGTTATGAAATATACTGTAGAAAAATAACTTAGTCCTCTAACTTAAGTACCACATGATAATAAAGTAATAGTTAGTATTTCATTGTATTTAAATCTTATAATCCCTCTTGTTGTTTTCAAGTACCGTGAATGTATCGGAATCGAAATCCCAGATAGGATATAAATTTTGATATTATATGTAAGATATGCTTACAATTTACTCAGTTTTGATATTATTTGTAAGATATGCTTACAATTATACTCATACTCATCGATCACTTTAGAGAATTTTTTCGCTGGTAAATGTAGCAAATGGTGGACCACCTTATTCTCACTCGATAATCGTCGCTATTTGATTCATTCTTGCATTTCCCATCAATGGTGATAGTACAATTTGAAATAATAATATCCGATTAGTCATGTTTGTATATTTTACAAGCCGTATTAAGCCACGGTTTAACTATCAAAATAATTGATTCTCTTCGAAAAGAATTGACGGCCATTTTGAATATTTCCTTCTAGCTCACTCTTAAATTCCACTTGTTGACCATGTTTCTTTTGAATTGCCCTAATATTACACAAAATGTCATTATTGGAGCAGAGCTAATACGCATCGAAGGGAATGCTTCGACCCATATCAACTGCCAATTAAAGAAAAAATAAATACAGCAGATAATTTATATGTCACAATTTAATTAAAACGTTTTATATATGAAGGCATATGCATATATCAATAATGTAATAATAAATAATGGTATTGCTTGTACTTTTGTCTTGTCTATTTTACTTGTGTGTTTGAACATTTCTCTGATTATAATATAATCGCTTGGGCTGGTATTTTTTTCATTTGAGATACTAACCGAAATTTCCTATGAGAAACAAAATAAATTGTATACATGTTGATAAAATATCAAGCTTTATTCAAATGAGATGATATAGAAGTAAAACATACATTTATGTCATTGCAATAAGACCAACACTGAATAGACCACAGTATGTCATTCTTGAATTAAGTGTAACAGGTAAAAAGAGTCACACTCCATCCAACTATTTCAGCAAATCCATTAACAGTGTCGCCTTTCGGTCTGAGATCAAAGGGGGTCTGAGATCAAAGGGCAATATTTCGTGTGAAAAGCGTGCTCTCCGGATAGTATAAATTCTATAATAAGGATGAGACTGAATCTTGTCTGCGATATCACCTCGGTGGAAGCGGACGTAAAATACAACTAACTAACAACAACTGAGACTGAATCCACTGTACCTGTGCTTTATCCAATCGCAAACGATGGGAATATTAAGTGATGTGTTTAAATTTAGCTGTTCTCGTAAAACCCATATTTCCATAGGTCGCGATCGTAATAGGTCGGAATTGTGTATGCAAAGACAAGCTTGTTACACAAAGTGTGATGGAATCAGAGCATACCAGAAGATGTTCGACGATCAGCTCCACGTGTTGGAGGCGGACGTGAGTTCCTATTATTAGACATGATTAGTGTTATTTGGTATGTGATTTATCTATTGTTACATAGTGATGGAATTCTGTTTCCTTGGATAGCCCTATTTACCACCCAGGTAAGAAATACATTTATAAAATATAACGGTGACGAAACTTACAGGTTATCATTAATTGCGAGATTTTTTGTTCAAAATTGTGCTTTCAAAAAAGATTAGAGCATCTGATATCAATAGAGATTAGAATATATCGGATAATCAAATGAAGGTTTAGCGGGATATCGGTAATAACGATATTGCATGCGACTGATTTTAAGACACACGCATTGGTACGCACGATAATATATAAACAAATTAAACCCACAAAAAAGACAAATATATAAATAATTGCAGCCCGACTCTCGATCTGTCATCACATTGATAAATCACATAATAAAAATTGGATCCACTCGACCCGTAGTTTATTAGTACCGGGAGAAAAATAATAAAGCTATTTCATACAATCGTCAACAATAGAAATATTAACAAGTGTTTAAATTTAGCTGTTCTTGTAAAGCCTCTATTTCCATATTAAGTCAAAGGTCAATGGACAATATCACCGCCGGCGCATGTCCCTATTTGCATTAGTGTTATTTGATATGTGAATTATCATTTGTTATATATGTGGAAATTAAATTTTTCTTGGATAGTCCTTTTTACAACCCGGGTAAGAAAAAATACATTTATGCATTAAAACGCCCACGTGTAGTAAATATAGACATGTTGAAACCAATAGTTTTTCATCAATTGCTCGATTTTATATTTACAAACTTGCTTTTCGAAACAGATTTGTTAGTCTGATATTAATGGAGGCTGGTCCGGTTATCGGTAAATAACGTTCATTTATACTTCAGTGGTACGCACGATAATATATAAACAAATTAAACCCACAAAAAGACAAATATATAAATAATTGCAGCCCGACTATTGTACGAAGTATAAAACACGTAGTATTCACCAAGAAATGAAATACGTATAAGAACGAACAAATGTAACTACAGGACGTATAAATCCATGTATAAAGAACTACACTTAACAAAGACCAATCTGCGTAAAACACTGTCGAACAAGATTTCGCACGGTAGATTGGATTTAACACCTACGCGTCAGATAAAGCCTGTTGGTCCTTGATAAAACACCTTTGGTGCAGTTATAACATGCTTTTGAGAAAACTCACCAAACAAAGAATACACACCGTGTCAGTCGTTTTTAACCCGTTCGTTAATTAACACTACGGTACAGAAAACACACCGTCGCCGAGATTTTCACCCCTAGCGATAATTATATCACCACTCAGTCAATTTCTCACCCCTGTTAATTAACAAAATCGGAAGATATCTATGCCCTAAACGTACAAATCCCACTCTTACTACTTCTCAGTGTTAGCTGTTCCAAGTCATAAAAATTCATTGAAAATCAATATACTTGTTCGTCTCAAGATGTTAAACTCCGTGTATCAATCTGAAGTCAATCGGATGATAACTTTAGCCTTTAGAGCGTCACAAGATTTTGCAAAGTGATCAAGGGCCATAACTTTGGCAGTAATTATCGGAAATCGTTGAAAATCAATAGGATTCTTCATCTCATGACCAATCGGATATTAACTTTGGTCTCTAGAGTGTCCACAAGACAGTTCCATACAGATCAGATTATAAATTTTGTCGTTTGAGGGTTTACAAGGTTCTACAAACTGAAACAAGGGTCTCAACTCAGGAAGTAATCTAAAGAAATTGTTGAAATTTGACAGGCTTTTTCATTTTACTAATTTAAATAATGCATATAAATTTCATACAGATCACATTTTCACTTTTGTCATTCAAACATTCACAAGGTTCACAATCGCCATAACTCTAGAAATTATTGACGGAAATTGCTGAAATTCAATAGACCTCTGTTTCACAAATTTAAATGATGCATATAAATTTCATACATATCGGATGATAACTTTCATCAATCGAGCATTAACAAGGTTTAACAAAGTGAAACAAGGGCCATAACTCTGGAAGTAATTATTGTAAATTGCTGAAATTCAATAGGCTTCGGGGTTTCACTAATTTAAATAATGCATATAAATTTCACAAAGATCCAATGATAACTTTCGGCGTTAGAGCGTTCACAAGGTTCAATAAAGTGAAAAGAGAGAGATAGAAATGGGGTTTAACGTCCACTCGACACAAACTAGGTCATTTTGGGACTAACATATGGGTTAATTTTATTTACATAATTCGCTTGCGCGTAGGGGTCTTTAGCAGTGGGAGGAAACCGGAGGACCCGGAGAAAACCCACGAGGTTGGACAGGCGACCCTACTCTTTGCCACGTACAACCGGGGATTCGAAACCACGCCAGTCGACTCAATGAAAAGTGAAAAGAGCCATAAATCTAGACGTAATAAACGGAAATTCCTGAAATTAAATAGGCTTCTTCGTTTCACTAATTTAAATGATGCATATAAATTTCATACAGATCAGTTGATAACAAGGGCCATAACTCTAGACGTAATAAACGGGAATAGCTGAAATTCAATAGGCTTCTTTGTTTCACTAATCTAAATAATGCATATAAATTTTAGAAAGATCGGATGATAACTTTTGGCATTAGAGCGTTCACAAGGTTCAATAAAGTGAAACAAGGGCCATATTAACTCTAGACGTAATAAACGGTAATTGCTGAAATTCAATGGGGTTCTTTGTTTCTCTAATTTAAATCATGCATACAAATTTCACAAAGATTGGGTGATAACTTTTGGCGTTATAAAAGCATTCACAAGGTTCAATATTGGCGTTATAAAAGCGTTCACAAGGTTCAATAAAGTGAAACAAGGGCCATAACTCTAGATTTAGTAAACGGAAATTGCTTAAATTCAATAGGCTTCTACGTTTCACTAATTTAAATAATGCATATAAATTTCAGAAAGATCGGATGATAACTTTTGGTGTAAGAGCGTTCACAAGATTCAATAAAGTGAAAAAAAGGGCCATAACTCTAGATTTAATAAACGGAAATTGCTGAAATTCAATAGGCTTCTTCGTTTCACTAACTTAAATATTGCATATAAATTTCACAAAGATCGGATGTTAACTTTTGGCATTAGAGTGTTCACAAGGTTCAACAAAGTGAAACAAGGGCCATAACTCTAGACATAATAAACAGAAATTATTGAAATTAAATAGGCTTCTTCATCTCACTAATGTAAACAACATATATCAATTTTAAAACAATTGGATGATAACTTTTGGCGTTAGAGCGTTCACAAGAAATTGTGGACGCTGGACGGACGGATTGACGGTCAGATGGACGGATGGAATTTTTGGTAAACACTGAAATAGTGGCAAAAGTAATCCCTTATGAAAAGGTCCTATAGAAAAAGTACAGGTTTCTATAGAAGTTTGTGGGATTCTATAGAATGCTGAAGAATACTGCAGTAAAACTAAATCATTCTGTATTTTGTTTTACATGACTATAGATTCAAAAACATGTACTATAGTTTTGGTAGATGAATATTTTCCAAGTGTAATTTCCTATAGAAATAGAATTCTATAGAATACTGTAAGAAACTATTGGAAAAAAAATAAACCTACAGATTCATTGGTGCTGCTATAGTTTTCTATAGAACTAACTTGTATCCTCGAGTCAGTTGAGTAATTCTTCAGTTTTCTATAGCCTTTGTGCTAAAAACTATAGTTTGCTATAGAACTAACTTGTATTCTCATGTCAGCTGTGATTCCTATAGATTTGGTGGTAAAAACTATAGTTTTCTATAGAACTAACTTATTGTCTCAAGTCAGTAGTATATTCCTATAGTTGTCTATGACATTCTGTTGAAAACTAAGAATTTATATGTATACTATACTGAAACCTTTTTAACTAATAGCCTACTATAGTTTTCTACATAATATTGTAGAAACAATGTTCTATACTACAGATTTCATAAATTGGCGATGTCTTTTATTCATACTATAGTTTACAATAGAATTTAGTGATGCACTTGTGTGAATTATGTAAACTTTTCCAACATAATTTTCCTGGATGCAGTTTTCCTTAATTTATTGTGATACCAAATGACAAACTAAAATAAGCTTATCACGAAAAATAAAATATAGAGTATAAAATAGTGTATATAATATGAATGAAATAGTGATACATGTTGACACTCAAAGGAATTCCCCACCCCACCCTCCAAAAAATGCCAGTAAATGTAGATGTTCAGAACAAAAATATCAGATAATAAATTATTCTTTAGATAAGTCAATGAAATAAAGACACAGTTTATTTGAACACAGTCTGACTGGTTAGTTAGTATTTTAATGACTATAGCAGATTCTGTTCTCAGATTCTGTCAACCGTGTATACCTGTCAACATGTAAAACTATAATTAACAGCCAATGTACTCTCTTGAAATCTGTTTGGCCATTGGCTGAATTTAAAATTCAAAAATTCAGTGTATAACAACTTAATATGTTAGTATTAACAAGAAACTGAAGAGAATGGTGGTGTTTTTTCAAAGATTCGATTAAAGATAGAAAGATAAGTATACTTTATTACTTTCTTAACAATAATATTAAATTACTTTAATTAGATAAGATTTATGTGATTTTGTTATTTATTTAACTTTATTACCTATTCTTTTCCCTATATTTCAGTTTTACCAAGAAAAGAACTTTTTATGGTTCCGGCTGGTGAATGAATCATCAACAGAATTCAGATTAATCCATGAGAGAAAAAAAAAGCTTATCAATTTAGAAGAATCCATGAGAGAAAAATAAGCTTATCAATTTAGAAGAAATCATGGGCCAACTATATTTATTCCCAAAATAAGATTTAATAAAAAAAAGTCTATAGAATTCTATAGTACCCATTCCTACAGAAAACTATAGTGGCCCAATTTCCAAACTACAGAATACTACAGTATTCATTCCTATACATAACTGTAGAATTTCCTACAGAAAGTGCAATAAAAAAACCTGTAGAATACTACAGTATTTTCCTATAGAAATTTTGCCATAAATCTGTAGGAAAAACTATAGGATGTGCGCCATAGCCAAAATAAGCTGATACAGCACCATGGCATTTCTTCATAGCACAATTTGTAATCTTTTGTCCATCACGTGAGACAAGTCACATAACTTGCAAAAGTTTTTATTCTTTCGTTGATGATTGACAAATAGCACAATGATCACATGACAACCATAACTGAAATTGCTATAAAATAAAATTCTGTACGACTATGATATAGCCCTTCAATAATATTTTAAAAATTAAGCCTCTGTCATCATGTGCATAAAATAAAAGATAAGTTGCCAAGCAACGGAACATACGTACCCAGCAGCTAAATCCTCCGAAGGATCGACAAGGGTTGGGGGCATTTATTTACAACACAATTTCCTACAGATCAGATTATAATTTTCGTCATTTGAAGGTTCACAAGGTTCTACAAACTGAAATAAGGACCTTAACTCTGGAAGTAATTTACAGAAATTGTTGAAATTTGTCCGGCTTTTTCATTTTACTAATTCAAATAATGTATATAAATTTCATACAGATTGGATTATAAATTTTGCCTTCTGAACGTTCACAAGTTCAACAAATTAATACAAGGGCCATAAATTTAGAAGTAATCAACAGAAATTAGAAGTAATCAACAGAAATTGCTGAAATGCAATAGGATTCTTGATTTCACTAATTTAAATAATGCATATAAATTTCATACAGATCGGATGATAACTTTCATCATTATGGACCTAACATGGTCCATAACTCTACAAGTAATTTTTTGAAAATGCTAAAATTCAATACGATTCTTCATTTCACTAATTTAATTGATGCATATAAATTTCGTACAGATCAGATAAGTTTCGTCCTTTGAATGTTCACAAGGTTGAACAAAGTTAAACAAGGGCTATAACTCTAGACGTAATTATTGGAAATTATTCGTGTCACTATAATCTAAATGATCTGTGTAAATTTCATACAGATCGGATGATAACTATTGTCATTAGAGCATTTACAAGGTGCAACATAGTGAAACTAGGGCCATAACTTCAGAGGAAATTAACGGAAATTGATGAAATTCAATGTGATTCTTTGTTTTACTAATCTAAATGATGCATATCAATTTCATTCAGATCGGATAATAACTGTTGTTGTTGGAGCGTTCACAAGGTTCAATAAAGTGAAACAAGGACAATAACAAAAGTGAAACAAGGGCCATAACTTTAGACTTAATTAACGGAAATTGCTGAAATTCAATAGGCTTCTTCGTTTCACTAATTTGAATGATACATTTAAATTCCTTACAGAGTGTTCACAAGGTTCAACAAAGTGAAATAAGGGCCATAACTCCAGAAGAAATTAACAAAAATTATTGAAATTCTATAGGCTCTTTTGTTTCACTTTTTTAAATGATGCATATAAATTCCATACAGATCGGATGATAACTATTGTTAGGGTGACCCACCATAAATAAATATCTCCATATATCTCGACAATTACGCCACAATACTTATATATATGCCAAGCCTCAAATCAGTTCCACACAATTATAGTCACTAAATAAACGATCATGTTGTACTTAATAAGCTATGGCCATTAATCACGTATAAATAATAGACTGAAAACTGGTTCCAAGAGTCGTCCATAACATCCAGACACTTTTGAGTAAAAGATAGGTTACGTGCCCTTGTTTTGAAATTAGTCTCGCTTAACCAGTCTATCGACCATTCTACGTCTGATTGACAGGTCGGGATAATCAAGACTACTTTTTTACGAAACATAACAGAAAGCTAGAACAAGAAATTGAATTTAGAAATAAGCACGTTAGGTAGCTCAACAATCGTTTTAAGAAGCTTGTAAAAGTAAAATGAAACTTCTGCTAGTATCATGTTCTTGCCTAACCTGAGTGTTTCAGAGATATTATTTGTACTAAACCAAAAGATGCCGCTCTTAACGGTACAGTTAATGATAAAGCGATTTAAAAAATGAAACGAACGTAATTTCTAAATCTGCTGTAATAACCAAGAAGCTTAATTTTACTGCTATTCAAAATCGTCAACAATAAATTTTTTACGGCTGTAATAGTTGATAGATTTGTAGAGAATTGCACGTGCCATGGCTATTTATAGTATCATACTGTCAGAAAGTTGGTCTCGGCACGGCGAATGTGCACGCTTCAGTGGTAGTCTCGAACTATCAGCGGTGGACTGTATTTCTGTGAGTACATGGGCCACCCTACTATTGTCGTTGGAGAAATTAACGAAAATTATTGTAAACAACATATATCAATTTCAAAACAATCAGATGACAAATGTGTGGACGACGGATGTACGTACGTACGGGGGCGACAGCAATATATGACCACATTCCATTTTGGGCGTATAAAAATCATAATGGTAAACGCTATTTAGAACCGGTTTATTGACCCAATTCCAATTGATATGTCATGTGTCACTGGAATTCAGCATTGGAGATTCTGCCGGGAAAACATCCTCAGTTTCTCTCTCTGTGTATTCGGTGTTCTATCAGGGGTTTATATTCAATGAAGATTTATATTTGCTTATCCGGTGGCTGAAGTGGGGGAATCGCCACCCGAGCTGTGAATTTGTGAGACCAAGTTTTTCTAGATCATTTTTTTTGCGTAGATTCCGAATCTGGGTGGTGATCAGGCGTTTGAGTTTTTTTTCCGAGATATCCGGGGGGGTCCAATGTCTACAATTGGGGGAAAATGTGATTATGTTGACATAAATGATGACCATGATATATATTAATAAAACATAAATTTCTAGGACTGCCTATCTCTAAATAAGTGTTTATGATGCCATGATTGGACAACTGTGGCGAGGTGGGGTGGATGGTTACAGATTTGCATGTGTGGCCTGGGGGTGGGGGGGGGGGGGGGATAAAATTGGCAGGAAATGAGTTCATGTCAATTTAAATGATGAATTTCTTAGAGCTTGATGAAACATCTCTAACTATGTTTATAAGATTCCCATTGTGTAGGGGTGGGGGCCTGTTGGGGGGGGGGGGACATGTGTTTTTGTGTACAGAAATCATTTGGCTCAACATTGACCTTAAAAGTTTCAAAGTAGTTTCTCATTAGCTTTTTTGTTCAGTACCCATTTTGTCATTCAATATATTAAATTATAATGGTACTTTTCAAGAGATCTGGAAATGTACATAAAAAACACAGTAAATCAGAGACATGTTTAGATATTAGTTTATTCTTAGTCTTCATCAGAAGATTCAAAATCATAATATGAGCGGGATAAATGTCTTCTTGGTTGCTGAACTTTGATTTTGAATCTTCTGACGAAATTGGTACTGAACGAAAAAGCGATCTGATTAAAATACAGATGTATATTTTGTTTTTCGTTTTTTTTATCCTTTCGATGGCCTATACTACATGAAAATCTGACCAGTTGTGTATGTTAATAACAGGCCAATTGCCTACACATGAACATAAACAGTTCATATGGGCGGCTTATCTGACGGCCTCATTTCACTCGCAAAGAGATACACCGTCAAAAGTGAAAATGGATGTTCATATGGGCGGCTTATCTGACGGCCTCATTTCACTCGCAAAGAGATACACCGTTAAAAGTAAAAATGGATGTTTTTGATTTTTGTCTTAATAATGAGTAATTGCTCCACCAATCCTCAGACATTCAGCAATTCGTCGTGGCATGCTCCTAATCAACTGTCCAATCACGATTTGGGCAATCTGACCCACTCCTCTTGCAGTGCCACGGCCAAATCTTGCAGTGTTGTCGGTTGACGTCAACGAACATGTCTCCAGATCAAATTAAACGAAACACACTGAAGCAAAGATACGCTAAACAGTAAATCTTATGCATGAACCGATAGGAAAGCAAACATGGATAGATAAACCAGCACGCGGCAGTTTTCATCAAATTTGATAATGAACCCCCCCATGCGTGTCGCATGTGCAACTCAGTGGTTCTGTTGGGGCGATAAGTTCTTCATCTGTGAACATACTCTCAAAGCATGTCAAATGTCCATGGCTATTTATCATATCGCAACCTGCATAGGTATTTGCATTTCAATATCCCTTACTTTTTTTTGAAGAGTATATAACAACTCTTCCAGATCCTACTAGTGTAAAAGTAAAACAAAATTTTGAACTAAAAAACGAAACGAAATAGCATCTGTGTTTTAATCAGATTGAACGAAAAAGCTAACGAGGAAACACTTTTCAGGTCAATTTTCTGTCATCAAAATTACATTTGACCCAATTGCCCGCCCCATACAATGGGAATCTTTAGAGATGTGCAGCGGAATTAAAGATGGGTTGCCAGGCAACAAAACATACGCCCACAGCAGCTATATCGTCCGGGCAGTCAACAAGAGTTGTCGCATATTTTTACTTTTTTCGGTAACAAAACATCTCATTAAGAGTAACAACTCATTAAGTAATTATCAGAAAACCATTAGAATTTGTTTGGTTTTTATAAAGTTCTGCCCCATGCTAACGTTTGGTATACGAAACTTTTAACATCATGGATTTAGCTGTTCAAGTCAAAAAGATTCATTGAAAATCAATATACTTGTTCGTCTCAAGAATTGTGACCTGTAGAGAAAATGTGGGCATATAAAAATCAATATACTTGTTCGTCTCAAGACCTTAAACTCTGTGTATCAATCTGAAGTCAATCGGATAATAACTTTAGCCTCTAGAGTGTCGCAAGATTTTTCAAAAAGATCAAGGGCCATAACTTTGGTAGTAATTATCAGAAATCGCTGAAAATCAATAGGCTTCGTCTCATGACCTTAAACACTGTGTATAAATTTAAAGTCAATTGGATATTAACTTTAGCCTAGTGGACGCCAGACCGATGGGGGCGCGACAATATATGACCACATTTCAATGTTGGCGTATAAAAAGTAATGTTTTTATCAAGCTGTAAGAAAATCATCATTTAAATCAATGTGAACTCATTTCCCGCCAATTACACGCTCACCTGCTACCCTCATCCCACCTCCCCACAAATCAAAACAGTTGTCCAGGGGCATCATATACAGTCCTATAACAACTGATCAGTGAATCCATCAATGTATGATCCAGTTATTATTCTAATATCTACCTGTACCTGGAGATCGTCTTCATTCGCCACATGGCATATTTTACTGAACCTATTATGAATTGATTTCTTTATTAACAAGCCAACAGTGAGGCTGATGTCCCCCTCCGAAATCCCCAAATAAATAGATGATACAATTTTAATTAATCGCACATCTATTTTTTTCAAAAGTATCAAGCAATCAAACTGATTATAAACTATACACTAAGTTTCATCACTCTCTATCAGATAGAATCAAAGTTATCTTGTCCCAAAGCATCGACCAAGGAAATTGCTTATCTCTGCTTAGCTTTAGCTCGATATGTTAATCATTGTACTAAGTCAAGCCGAACATCTACATCAAGTTTAAACATTCTACCTCAATTAGAAGAAGAGTTGTATTCCAAAGTCTTGACCAATCAAAATGCTTATTGCTCCTTAGCCTAAGCAGGAAATTCTCATCATCGAACTTAGTCAAGGTATTGATGTAATGAAACTATACACCAAGTTTCATCACTCTCACTTAATTAGAACTAAAGTTATCGTGTCCCAAAGCATCAACCAATCAAATTGCTTATCTCTGCTTACCCTAAGCAGAAAATGCTCATCTTCACACTCCATCAAGGCATTGACCTAATAAACACCTACACCAAGTTTGAACATTCTACATCAATTAGAAGGAGAGTTATTGTGTTCCAAAG
Source organism: Patella vulgata (assembly GCF_932274485.2). Taxonomy (NCBI): domain Eukaryota; kingdom Metazoa; phylum Mollusca; class Gastropoda; family Patellidae; genus Patella; species Patella vulgata. The sequence continues at coordinate 36,073,414 of NC_065882.2, forward strand.
TCTCGGCCAATCAATTTGCTTATGGCTCTGCTTACTCTGAGCAGAAAATGCTCATTATCGAACTTAGTCAAGGTATTGATGTAATGAAACTATACACCAAGTTTCACCACTCTCACATAATTAGTACTAAAGTTATCGTGTCCCAAAGCATCAACCAATCAAATTGCTTATCTCTGCTTACCCTAAGCCGAAAATGCTCATCTTCACACTCCATCAAGGCATTGACCTAATAAACACCTACACCCAAGTTTCGAGGTCCATTAGAAGTAGAGTTATTGTGTCCCAAAAAGTGTGACAGACGGACAGACAGACGAACCCATTTTAATAGTCCCCTGCTTTCTTCGAATGGCGAGGGACAACAAGTAATAATTAACCCGTTGTAATTTACCTAAAGTAGATTGATTTATGATACCAATCGGCTAGATTAAATATCATTTGGCTAAAGCCAATTAAGAATGCTGACTCTGATTGACATTCAATAGTTGGACTCAACAATTCTCCGAAAAATTTTACATGAATCTTGTAGATTCGTAGCGTAAGCTCATACGAGAATCCTTGCATTAATTAGATTCGCAGGAATTTCTATCCGTGGGTTATAAACATGCATTTCAAGTTTCATTAAAATCAGATCAAAATTGTGACCTCTAGAGGGTCCACAACCTGATGTTTACACTATTTGCATACGAGGGGTGGCCATTTTGTCCGGCAGTTTTGGTCCGATTAAAGTTACAATTTCATATTTTCTAAGAAAGTCAAAACATAATTATTTCTATGTCTTTTGCTCGATAGGTTGTCAACTCACTATTACACGATCATAGGTGTCATTCTCACACTTAAAACTCATTTACACCGGAAATAATAACACAATTACCTCCCAATTAACTCCCTTGTTTTCCATTCTCCACCATGGAGTAGTTATCTTCAAACGTTTGAATTTGAAGATGAAAATGATAGTTTTGCCAATTTCTCAACTGGCAATAGTGAATTATAGGATTTATGGGATTATTCTTTAACAAGGTAGGACTGTTTATTGATACCATCTATTTTAAGGCTTTATTTTAATAAATTTTAAAAATATAACTTAAAAATATGAAATTGCAATTTTAACGATGATATATTCAAACTTTTTTTTAAATCGGATAATAATTGTGACCTCTAGAGGGACCACAAGCTAAAAACGCAATTTTCCTACTATCAGGGCCCATAATTCAGGAAGCTATGATCCGATGTATTTCAAGTTTCATCAAAATCGGATAAAGATTATCCAGAAGCTAAAAATGTGATTCGTACAATCAGGGGCCATAATCCATGAAGTTATGGTCCGATACTGTTAAAGAAATCCAAATAACTTTGGGGGAGTCGCAATTATGAATTAAATGAAGACGTTAAAATAAAATTTTACTCTGATAGAATTGAAAATATTATTAATTCTTGTATATCATCCTCTACTATTCCCATTTTCAAACAAGCTTATGTTACCCCTTTAATTAAAAAGTCTACACTAGATCCTAATGTTTTTAAAAATCACAGACCTGTACGAAAGCCCAGAAGGCTCATTTCAAATTCCAAATGCAAAATTCCAAATTCATGTCTTACCAATCAAATAGCAAATTGGCAGCCCCCCTCAATTAAACATTTAATATCATGGATTTAGCTATTCAAGTTATCAAAATTCAATGACCAGTGGCTGCCAGGCAGGATACGCCCACATTTTCGAGAGATGGATAGAGAACAAGCTAAAAAGAAAGTTCATAATTCATGAAATTACAATTTGATATGCGCAAATAACAAAGGAACCAAGATCTTTGGGTTATAAACTTACATTTCAAGTTTCATCAAAATCGGATTAAAATTGTGACCTCTACTGGGTCCACAACCTTAATATACCATATTTTTACACTATTCGCTTACAAGCGGTGGCAATTTTGTCTGGTAGTTTTGGTTTGATTTTCGAGAAATTCGAACTCAACCTACATTACAGTGTGACAGTGATATAATCAAACTTTTTTTTATATCGGATAATAATTGCGACCTCCAGAGGGAACACAAGCTAAAAAAGGCCATTTTCCGTACAATCAGGGGCCATAATTCAGGAAGTTATGATTCAATATGCACAAATATCGAAAGGAATCCAGATCTTTGGGTTATAAACATGCATGTCAAGTTTCATCAAAATTGAATTAAAATTGTGACCTATACAGGTTTAACGTCCTACTGTTTTGCTCCTAAACTGGGCTAATGAAGACAGCTGTCCTGTACCACTGACAAGGGGAAACCACGCCGGAAAATCTGGATGAACTTTCTCGGCCAATGCAGGGATCGAACGCCCGACCTCCAGGCTAGCGAGCCAGCGTCTTACCCACTTAGCCACGTGAGCCCCGCCTTGATATACCATATTTTAACACTATTCGCGTACAAGTGGCGGCCATTTTATCCGACAGTTTTGAACTCAACCTTCATTACGATGTAACAGTGATATAATCAAACGTTTTTTTTTAAAGAGGATAACAATTGTGACCTCCAGAGGGACCAGGAAGTTAAGATCCAATATGCGCAAATATCGAAAGGAACCAAGATCTTTGGGTTATAAACATGCATTAAAAGTTTTTATCAAAATCAGATTAAAATTGTGACCTCTACAGGGTCTACAACCTTGATATATCATATTTTTATACTATTCGCGTACAAGCAGCGTCCATTTTGTCCGGCAGTTTTGATCCAATTTTCACGAAATTCTAACTCAACCTCCATTATGGTGTAACGGTGAGATAATCAAACTTTTTTTAAATCCGCTAATAATTGTGACCACAAGATAAAACATAGGTTGCCAGGCAACGAAACATACGCCCACAGCAGCTAAATCGTCCGGGCAGTCAACAAGTGTTGTCGCATATTTTCACTTTTTTCGGTAATGAAACATTTATAATACACTAAAATCTGATTAAGAGCAACAACTCAGAAAACCATTAGAATTTGTTTGGTTTTTATAAAGTTCTGCCCCATGCTAACGTTTTGTATACAAAACTTTTAATACTGTATCATGAATTTAGCTGTTTCAAGTCATAAAAATTCATTAAAAATCAATATACTTGTTCGTCTCAAGATCTTAAACTCTGTGTATCAATCTGCAGTCAATCGGATATTAACTTTGGCCTCTAGAGCGTCCACAAGGTTTTTTGAAGTGATCAAGGGCCATAACTCTGGCAGTAATTATCGGAAATCGCTGAAAATCAATAGGCTTGTTCGTCTCATGGCCTTAAACACTGTATATAAATTTAAAGTCAATTGGATATTAACTTTGGCCTCTAGAGCGTCCACAAGATTTTTTGAAGTGATCAAGGGACATAACTCTGGCAGTAATTATCAGAAATCGCTGAAAATCAATAAGATTCATCGTCTCATGGCCTTAAACACTGTATATAAATTTAAAGTCAATCGGATATTAACTTTAGCCTCTAGAGCGTCCACAAACAATTGTGGACGCCGGACGGACGGACGGGGGCGTCGACAATATACGACCACATTTCAATGTGGGCGTATAAAAATTGAATGATGATAAAACTCAATATTTTTTTATTAAACTCAAGGCATCAATTAAGTAAATTTGCACATGATATCCCCCCTGTTGTAATTGGTAATTGTGATACATTTCCATCTTATGCTGCTTGTAATATTGGCGCAATCTTTGATAGTTTTATGCTCATGGGAGCTCAAGTAAATAATATTTGTAAATTGTGTTATTTTAATATCATAAATATAGGTAAAATTGTAAGCCTTGCTGTGGTCTTTAGGCGACAGATTTCTGCAGAAAGAAGGAGAATATGTTGAGTTAATCTACAAGTTTATTTTATTAATGGCGGCGGGAAAACAACAATCCAACAATTTGAACAATTGTAATTTATAAAGAACAATAATTCAAATTGTTGGATTGTTGTTTTCCCGCCGCCATTAATAAAATAAACTTGTAGATTAACTCAACATTTTCTCCTTCTTTCTGCAGAAATCTGTCGCCTAAAGACCACGGCAAGGCTTACATTTGGCGAGCTTGCCAGGATTTCAATTCCATGGTCACAGGGACGAGGTTGTTACCGTACTGAAGTCTTATGATGTCTAAGTCTAAAGAATCGAAAGAATCGATGGGACCAAGTCGGGCAGAAATACAGGAAATGGAAGAGAAGCTTTATTTGATCAGGAGAGAACTTTATTCATCCACGGATGAAATCCTACATAAAATCGTAAAGGAGCTACAAATTGCAGGTGGCGATAACACACCTTGTGAACTTTTAACTCTCGAAAAACTCATTCAAAATATACAGGAAGGGGAAGACGCACATCAGAAAACCGACGAGTTGTGGGATGTTGTGCATCGAAACAGAAAACCGAAGCCGACGGCCAGTGTCACCCAAATAACAACCCCTACTTTATCAGAAAATGGTATTTTGCAGACAGATTCAAAGGAATCCAAGGACCCTGTGTCAGCTTTTGTTCAACATCAACATGTGACGAAAAACAACGAAAAGTTTAAGATCAGTGGGGCGGTAAAATGGATTGGAAGGAATCAGCTTCATAAACCTCATGCGACAAGTTGAGACTGGTTTAGAACAGGGTTACACTGAAAAGATAGTGATTTGGGCAGTGGTAAAATCATTTCATCCCAATGAACAGTTACGTGCATATCTTGAAGCCCGAGATGACATTTCTTTAGTAGAACTTAGAAAGCTACTTAGGGTTTACTTTCGAGAAAAGTCTGCCACAGAACTTTATAATGAATTAACAAGTGCATCGCAACGACCAAAGGAAGATACAATAAACTTTGTGTTTCGAACGTTAGACTTGGGACAAAAGGTGTTGTTGACATCTGCGGAGGTCGAAAACCTGGGTGGTGAACTATAAGGACACTACGACAAAAAGCTTGTTCGCAGAATGACTCTAAGGAGCCTCCACACAGGACTTCGCAATCCAGCGGTGGCCCTAGCAACAAAAGAACTTTTCTTGAGTAATCCGACTGATGCGGAAATAATTGCTCAGTTCAGTGGGATCATCACTGAGAATGAAGAGAGAGAAGAAGTTCAAAGGACAGAAGACAGTTGTTCCTGTAAAGGGTGTTGAAGCTGAAGCAACCGCATGGTCGACTTTACAAGCGGAAGTAAAGGCTTTACAGGAAGAATTTGCAAAAGCTAGATCGTCACAAAACAGTCACGATTGTACGAAACAAGAGTCAAATACATACAACCAGAGACATGGGAGACACAGACCTGAAAGATCCAAACAAGAACACCGCAAGTGTAAATCCTGTACTGAGAAAAACTCTAGTGACAGATGTGAACATTGTTTCAGATGTGGTTCAGCTGAACACTTTCAAGCTGGTTGTAAACAGCGTTCGGGAAACGAAAGGGGTTCAACGCTGGAGGCAAGTCGTTGAACCGAAAGCAAGTTTGTTTAGCCTCATCCTGTGAATGTGGTGTTGGATATGGTTGTTGTGTAGACTGTCGACAGGCAATAACTGGCAGAATAAACTTTATAGAATCTGAAAGAACTGTGTTCAGTTTGGGAACGCCCCCTTTAAATGAGGTAGACCGTGATAAACTGTGTAAACTCGTGGGGAAATCATGTCAGGTTCTATGCATGTTGAACAAACAAAAAACTTTAGCTTTGTGGGATACAGGTGCTCAAGTTTGCCTTGTGCCTCCAACATGGTTAAAAAAGAATTTAAAGGATTTCACAATAAAACCAATAACAGATTTATTAGAACATTCATTGTTTCGGGTTAAAGCTGCGAATGGGGCTGAAATACCTTTTGAAGGCTACGTAGTATTAACTTTCCAATTAGTTAAGGCAAAAGACGCTAAAATTCTACATGTCCCATTCCTTGTAACCGTCAAAATCAATGAACCTATCATTGGTTATAATGTGATAGAAAACTATTTCAATGTTGAACCATTAGATAGTGACATTTTAAATTCATCATTGCTTCCGAAGTTACAACCAGAAAAGGTATCGGCACTTGTTGACTTTATTTCGACAAAGAAATCGGATGAACTTTGTGAGGTCAAATCAGGAAATCATGGTATTAAAATACCAAGTGGATCAACAGTTCCTATAAAGGCCACAGTTAAAGTCCCGCTAAGCGAAAATACCCAGGCCTTGTTGGAACCAAATGTGTCTTTAGATATTCCTGAAGGAATCGAGATTAGTGGAGGTGTTGTAAATCTGAAGAAGGGACCGGTATCGAAAATAATGGTATATGCCAAAAACTGTACCTCAGCCAGTATATCCCTTAAAAGTAAAACTGTTTTGGGCAATCTCCATTCTATAGATTCCATCCTACCTCTTATGCAACAAGAAGTCAAACCTGTAACTCTGAACATGGTGAAGGAATCAAGTCAACCAAGGGAGACAACTACATTCAAGAATAAAACCTCAGATTCAGGTCATAAGCTATGGCACCCCCCCAGTAAACATTGATAATGAAAAACTTTCACAAGAAGAAAGGGACCAGGTTCGGCAGCTGCTTTATGAAGAGTCTGAAGTCTTTGCAAACGAGGATGAGATAGGAAATGCAACTGATTTACAGTTATAGATACGGCTGAAAGACAAAGAACCTGTTCAGCACAACTACTCATCAATCCCAAAGCCTTTGTATCCAGAGGTTAAGAACTACTTGCAAGACTTGTTAGCCAGGAATTTTATACAACGAAGTAAATCACCATATACCAGCTCCATGCTATGTGTTCGTAAGAAAGATGGAAGTTTAAGACTTTGTATTGACTATCGGAAGATCAACCAAAAGACCATTCCAGATCGTCAGCCAATTCCAAGAATCATGGATGCTTTGAATAATTTACGTGGGAAATCATGGTTCAGTCTGTGCGACCAGGGAAAGGCTTACCACCAGGGGTTTATGAGCGAGGAAAGTAAACCCATCACCGCTTTTATCAGTCCTTGGGGTCTGTATGAGTGGAACCGGATACCTTTTGGTTTGTCTGGGGCGCCCGGCCAGTTCCAGAGATTCATGGAGGAGACGCTGTCCGACTTGAGGGATGATTGCTGTTGCCCCATCTTCAACATATTCGGCTAGTATTACAACGGCTAAAGACTAAGGGCATTCGTCTTAAACCAAAAAAATGTGAAATGTTTAAAAATCAAATCAGATATTTGGGACATCTAGTTTCACATGAAGGTTACCAAAGGGACCCTGCCGACAAGGAAGCCGTCCAAGCTTTAAAGTCAAGAGAAATCAAGACTGTTGGAGATCTCAGGAAATTGCTTGGGACAATCAGCTATTATCGCCGATATATACAGGATTTCTCAAGAATTGCTAAGCCGCTTTATGATCTTCTCAAGAAAGACCATGAAAATCTGTCATCTGATCACAGGTCTAAAGTGAAATTGAAAACTTTAAAGGGACAAGCTGCTTCATCAAATCGAATACCATGGAGGGAATCTCATCAAGAAATTCTTAACGGTCTTATAGATTTACTTCTACAACCATGTATCATGGCCTACCCCGACTTCAAGAAGGGCTATGTCGTTCATACAGATGCCTGTCAAGATGGCCTTGGCGCAATATTGTATCAAAAGGACGATGATGGAAAGTTAAAGGTCATAGCCTATGGGTCAAGAACTCTAACGCCTTCTGAACAAAAGTACCATCTCCATAGCGGTAAACTTGAATTCCTCGCTTTAAAGTGGGCTGTGTCGGAAAAGTTTAGGGATTACTTATACTATGCCCCACATTTCACGGTCTTCACTGATAATAATCCTTTAACCTACATTTTGACGACAGCAAAACTTGACAGTACTAGACATCGCTGGCTTGTAGAACTCACAGATTTCCATTTTGACAAAAAGTATAAACCAGGGATAAACAACAAAGCAGCGGATGGTCTCTCTCGCATGCCACTGAACATCACCAATTACATGGAGGATTGCACGGAAATTATCTCAACGGAAATTATGGCCGCGATTGTCCAGGAGAAAAAAGCAGAAGTAAGTGACAACATAGCTTGGATTTCAGCATTATCGTCAGAGGCTGAAATACAAGATGATCTCCTAGAACCAATAAAGATGTCACACAAGAAATTGACAATTCCTGAATTAAAGTCTGATCAAGAACAAGATGAATTTATTAAGCCTGTTCTACGCTACATACAGCTCAACAAGAGACCCAAATCACCGGAACAGTCAACTGTAAATCCATTATTGAAGGAATTTAACAAATTCGAAATTAACGACGATGGACATTTGATCAGAATATGCGAATTAGTTGGGGGAACGACAAGAAAACAGCTTGTTTTGCCTCAGAAGTATAAATGTTTAATTCTGGAGGAGCTGCACAATAATATGGGTCATCTAGGATCAGAGAGAGTGGTAACGTTAGCTAGACAGAGATTCTTCTGGTCACATATGAAGGAGGAGATCGAAAACTACATAAGTAAACAGTGTAGCTGTGTCAATGACAAGCCGCCAACACTACATAGTAGAGCTCCTATGGTTCCAGTAATCTCCACATCTCCACTCGATCTCATTTCAATAGACATCTACATCTGGAAAAGAGCAACGCTGGTCACGAATACATCTTAGTAGTGGTTGATCATTTCACCTGGTTCGCTTAGGCTTATCCGACCAGAAACAAAACAGCAAAAACGGCAGCCGAACGAATCTTCAACGATTACATCATGAGATACGGTTTCCCAGCCAGGATTCTACATAATCAAGGAGGAGAGTTTGAAAATCGTCTATTTTTCAATCTTCAGAAACTCGCTGGCATAAAAAAATGTAGAACCACTGGTTACCATCCGATGGGAAATGGGAAGACAGAGCGATTCAATCGATCTTTACTGTCAATGCTAAAGACACTACCGAAAGATGCAAAGTCAAGATGGCATGAACATGTCAACAAAGTGGTACATGCGTACAATTGCACGCAGCATGACTGCACGGGATACGCACCTTATTATCTCATGTATGGTAGATCCCCACGGCTAGCAATTGATCTAATCTTTGACACTTCTGGTGAAGATCCTACATCTCTAACAGAATACGCAAAAAAATGGAAGCACCACATGAAAGAAGCATATGAAGTAGCGGCAAGAAACTCTCAAAAACAAGCTTATAAACAGAAATCTCAGTTTGATAAGAAAACCAGAAGTTCTGAACTTAAACCCGGTGATCACGTCCTACTTCGCAACCTTTCTGAGCGTGGGGGACCAGGCAAGTTACGATCACACTGGGAAGATGGGATTTACGTTGTAGTTGAACGAATGGGAGACGAGAGCCCAGTCTACAAGATTAAACTACCCGACAGTTCGGCTAAAACGAAAATAGTACATCGGCATCTTCTTCTACCCTGCAATGATCTATATGATGTCATACAGAATAGAGACAACCTACTTGATAAGTCAAGAATGTCAAAGTCTGCAGACGACAAAAGATCAAAAAAAGAGAAGAAACTCTCTTTCTCTTACGAATCAGAAGAAAGTTCCAGTAGTGATGAAGAGTATTATCATTATACCCCCTGTCCAGTTCCAGAGTTACCACCTGGAGGGGAAACACCTCAAACTTCCAGTTCACCTAGTCGAGATACTCAAGGAAGGAGTAAAACACCTCCAGTTGACGACACCGTTCCAGTAACTAATAGTCCAGGTGATGATAGTAGTTCTGTAGAAACGTTGCCAACACAAACTGCTCCGGCTACTGAACCAGTGACAGTACTACGACCAGATGCTCCAGTATTTCGTCGATCAGCTAGAAATATCCAGCCACCAACAAGGTTAACATACGATCGTTTTGGCAGTACTGCAGAATGGAGACTGGGAGTAAACTTTTTTCCAGTAGATAGAGTAATACCATATCCGCAGTTGCTATCTCCCGTATTACAGAGCAGGTTACTATCGTACCCGTTGGTAATTAATTAAGGGATCGTCGAGAGCTACGGATGAACATTCAAATCCTAAGAGGATTAATTCCAATGAGTAACAAACCATTTAGAGACTGTTTAAAGTAATATTGTGTTTAATAGAGTGTTCAAAGTGACCTTATAAAATTATATATTAGTGATCCAAAACATACAAGAAGATCTAAAGGGAACATTGTAAAATATGGAATTTATTTGATAAGGTTAATTATTCAGGGATGTGTCAGCACCTTGTTTAGACATTTCAGAGGAATACTGAGTGAGAGACCGGAACTTACAAAAAGAGAATCTTATCAAGAACTTTATTATCTGGATTTTCTATGTGAAAAGACTTTAAAAAGGAATACTGGCCAGGTTCCTTTAGAGTTATCCATAAACATTTGTGTTATATATGAGTGACCAGATAAGACTGTAGTAATATGATTGTTTCCAGAAACTGGAAATTTCCCTGGTGGCAAAAAGACTGTGATTTAGATCTGAATCAACTGTATTATTATTATTACTTTTGTATAATTTGTTGCGGATCATGATTCGTAATGTGAGGACACCATTAATTTTAGGAGGGGAGTGTGTGAGAGTTATAGACAAAATAGGGACTATATGTATAATTGTAAATCGTCTAAATTTTTCATTTTTAAATTGTATTACATTCTGTTTGAATTCGTATAGTTTAACCAGTGGTCTGAAGCAAGATTTATATCATTAGTGGTTAAGGGGAGATAACAACCGTTATTATCAGCTGGCTTTTGTAAGCTTATTTTTCATTGGTTAAAAATACCATTTTTCGATAATAATCATTAGCTGAACGATTGTTGTTTTCCCGCTGCCATTAATAAAATAAACTTGTAAGATTAACTCAACATTTTCTCCTTCTTTCTGCAGGTAAATATTAATAATCATAATGTCAAAGTTATGTTAATTTGTGCATAAGATATCCAAGAATAAGTTGACAATTGTCCGTATTCAGGCATTGTCCCGTTTTTGTGCATTTTTCATTTCAAGTGACAATTGTGTTCGAGTGATCGAAAACGCATGGTCGGTAGGAATATGTGACGTCAGTGCGTGGTTCTTGGGAATGGAATTGCACATGTTTGTTAAAGTATCATTATTGTCAGTTATTTCCTATTCCATTTTAGTCCTAAAAGAAACAATACCCAATTATGTTATATTGAGTACCCATGTCAATAATTCATTGTTGTGCTCGATTAGTCAATATTATTCATTCCATTATTTGCTCATTGGAAATGGAATCAATCAAATCATATTTGTTCATCCATTGCCTCAATTGTGTTTAGACTTTAGAATTAGACCTTGAACAGAACGTTAAGGAGTAAGATCTTCTGTATGTATGTCATTGTTAGATTGTGTCAATCATTGGTCTCAATTTATATCCATTGCGTATAACACCCATAAGTGATATTCATTTTATTGTTCTTTATAAATTACAATTGTTCAAATTGTTGGATTGTTGTTTTCCCGCCGCCATTAATAAAATAAACTTGTAGATTAACTCAACATTTTCTCCTTCTTTCTGCAGAAATCTGTCGCCTAAAGACCACGGCAAGGCTTACAAAATACGTAAATTTGTAACTGTAGAGGCCACCAAGTCACTTGTTAATTCTCTGGTCACTTCTCGATTATATAACTTTAGTTCGCTTTTAGTTGGCTTACCTTTACAGCTTATAGATAAATCACAAAAAGTACAGAATACTGCAGCTAGACTTGTTACTTTAAAGGGACAATAACACTCTTGCTGGCTTGACAGCTCCAGAAAATAAAAAATAGCCTTATTCTAAGTATTAGATGTGTTAGTGTCCTACCCGTTGTGTAAATTATCCATTAAATCCTATTTTACTTGTCCAGAGGGTTCAAAAATATTTTTAAATCCAAGTCACATTTGAAAAGATTTAAGTCAGGCTTTTCAAATCATTTTGTTGAATTTTTCCAATTTTTTAAATTAGGTGTGTTAAGATGAAATTTGTATCATCAATTAATTGGAATATTGTAAAATAGTACAATTTGTTGACCAGAATAAAGATTGGGACATATTATTCAGTTACAACCAGAGTGGTATTGAGCCTTTAACTCCTATTTTATATAATTTACACTGGTTACCTGTTGTATTTCAAGTTTCATCAAAATCGGATCAAAATTGTGACCTTGATATACCAGATGATATGTATACACTATTTGCTCACGAAATTCGAACTCAATAAACATTACTGTGTAATGGTGATATATTTGAACATTTTTATAAATCGGATAATAATTGTGACCTCTAGAGAGACCTGAACCTAAAATTGCGATTTTTCGTACAATCAGGGGCTATAATTCAGGAAGTTACAATCCGACATGCACGAAGATCTTTGGGTTATAAACTTACATTTCAAGTTTCATCAAAATCAGAAGAAAATTGTGACCTCTAGAGGGTCCACAACCTTGATATATCATATTTTTACGCTATTTGAGTACGAGGGGCGGCCATTTTGTCTGTCAGTTTTGGTCTATTTTTACGAAATTCAAATTCAACCGTCCTTAGGGTGTAACGGTGATATACTCAAATGGTTTTTGAAATCGGATAAAAATTATGACCTCTATAGGGTCCACAAGCTAAAAACAAGATTTTCCGTACAATCAAGGATCATAATTCAGGAAGTTACGGTCGGATATGTGCGAATATCGACAGTAACCGAGATTTTTGGGTTATAAACTTACATTTCAAATTTCATCAAAATCAGAAGAAAATTGTGATCTCTAGAGAGTCCACAATCTTGATATATCATATTTTTTACGCTATTTCAGTACGAGGGGCGGCCATTTTGTCTGTCAGTTTTGGTCCATTTTTACGCAATTCTAATTCAACCATCCTTAGGGTGTAACGGTGATATACTCAAACGGTTTTTGAAATCGGATAAAAATTATGACCTCTATAGGGTCCACAAGCTAAAAACAAGATTTTCCGTACAATCAAGGGTCATAATTCAGGAAGTTACGGTCCGATATGTGCGAATATCGACAGTAACCGAGATCTTTGGGTTATAAACTTACATTTCAAATTTCATCAAAATCAGAAGAAAATTGTGATCTCTAGAGAGTCCACAATCTTGATATATCATATTTTTACGCTATTTGAGTACGAGGGGTGGCCATTTTGTCTGTCAGTTTTAGTCCGATTTTTATGAAATTCAAACTCAACCATCCTTAGGGTATAACGGTGATATATTCAAACCGTTTTTGAAATCGGATAAAAATTATGACCTCTATAGGGTCCACAAGCTAAAAACGCGATTCTTCGTACAATAAGGGACCATAATTCAGGAAGTTACGGTCCAATATGCGTGAATATTGAAAGGAACCGAGATCTTTGGGTTATAAACTTATATTTCAAGTTTCAACAAAATCGGATAAGAATTGTGATCTGTAGAGTGTCCACAAAGAATTGTGGATGGACGGACAGGGGCAACGACACTATACGTCCACATGAAAATGTGGGCGTATAAAAAATTGTGACCTCTATAGGGTCCACAAGCTAAAAACAATCAGGGGCCATAATCCATGAAGTTATGGTCTGATACATGCCAATATCCAAAGGAACCTATATTTCAAGTTTTGTTGAAATCGGATAAGAATTGTGACCTGTAGAGTGTCCATGAACAAACAATTGTGGACGGACAGAGGCGACGACAATATACGTCCACATGAAAATGTGGACGATTAATAAAAACAAATATCACAGAAAATATAATTAAAAATAAATATATCACTTCCTTTACATATATAAATATTTAAAACACAATATATGATAAATATATACAATTAAAATTTTAAATAAAAGTTTGTCTCTTTTAAAGATAGGTTGCCAGGCAACGAAACATACGCCCACAGCAGCTAAATTGTCCGGGCAGTCAACAAGTGTTGTCGCATATTTTTACTTCTTTCGGTAATGAAACATTTATAATACACTAAAATCTGATTAAGAGTAACAACTGTTGAAGTAATTATCAGAAAACCATTAGAATTTGTTTGGTTTTTATAAAGTTCTGCCCCATGCTAACGTTTAGTATACAAAACTTTTAATATCATGGGTTTAGCTGTTCAAGTCATAAAATTCATTGAAAATCAATATACTTGTTCGTCTCAAGCTCTTAAACTCTGTGTATCAATCTGAAGTCAACTCTGGCAGTAATTATTGGAAATCGCTGAAAATCAATAGGATTCTTTGTCTCATGACCTTAAACACTGTGTATAAATTAAAAGTCAATCGGATATTAACAAGATTTTTTGAAGTGATCAAGGGCCATAAAACTCTGGCAGTAATTATCGAAAATCGCTGAAAATGAATAGACTTCTTTGTCTCATGACCTTAAACACTGTATAAATTTAAAGTCAATCGGATATTAACTTTAGCCTCTAGAGCGTCCACAAGATTTTTTTAAGTGATCAAGGACCATAACTCTGTAAGTAATTATCTGAAATCGCTGAAAATCAATAGACTTCTTCGCTTCATGACCTTAAACACTGTGTATAAATTTAAAGTCAATCGGATATTAACTTTAGCCTCTAAAGTGTCAACAAGATTTTTTGAAGTGATCAAGGGCCATAACTCTGGCAGTAATTATCTGAAATCACTGAAAATCAATAGGCTTCTTCGTTTCATGGCCTTAAACACTGTAAATAAATTTAAAGTCAACCTGATATTAACTTTAGCCTCTAGAGCGTCCACAATTTCAATTCAGTTCTAATATATATATAGAGAGAGAGAGATGGGGTTTAACCTCCACTCAACACAAACTAGGTCATTTCGGGACTAACATGTGGTTTAATTTTATTTCAATAAGTCGCTTACACATAGGGGTCTTTGTCACGTACAACCGGGGATTCGAAACCATGCCAGATGACTCAATGACAGGCCTTATGATACAGCGTGCACATGCTAACCATTCGGCCATCCACCGCCCACCACCACAGTTCTAATATACTTGAGATGATTGCACTCAAATTATAAAGAAGTATTAATATTAGTGCTCTTAATTAATAATGATATAAGGATTAAAACTTACTGTGGAAACATAAGAGTTTCAATACCTGGTTTAATTAAACCAGCATTAAATTGAATCTGAAACATCTTCATTGATGTTATCTAAAATAGAGATAAATACACTCAAAGCCATTAAAAAGGCAATGCCAAATTCAAAGTTTATTTACTGCAACAACTTTTGACAAATGTACATAACAATTGACAAAATCGAGATAACAACCACCTGTGGATAATTTCATGAAAGAATTTACTACAAATGCACAAAACCGAAACGTCAGAAAACCATGAAACAAAGCAGGGGTCAGCTGAAGTCAATATCGGGTATGTCCACCCTGAGCTCTTACACATGCCTGAAGTCGCCTTGGCATGGACTAGAACAGATGTCTCACTACATGCTGTGGGATTGTTTGCCAATGATTTTGGAGTGCCTGTGCCAACTCTGCAACAGTTCGTGGTGGCACAGCTTGAGTTCGAACCCGTCGTCCAAGTTCATCCCAAAGGTGTTCGATCCGGTTCATGTCGGGAGACATAGCGGGCCAATCCATATCACGGACATGATGATTGTTCAGACAGTCCCTTGTCAACCTGGCGCCATGTTGAGCCAGCAATGGAAGCAAAACAGGACGGAGGATGGTGTCAACATAATGTTGATCGTTGAGATTGCCTTGGACCACCACCAACCGGTATCGGAAGTTGACGTTGATAGCAGCCCAAACCATGATGCAACCTCCCTCGAAACGATCCCTTTCCAGCACGCAGTTACGAGCAAAGCGTTCATGTCAACGTTGGTAGATACGGTGACGTCCATCAGGAAAACCGATGTTGAATCGGGATTATCCGAGAAGATGACATTTTGCCATGGTGTGTTGTGTAGATACCCCCGATTTGCAGCCCATTCTGTCTGGAAAGTCGATGACGATGGTAAGGTCGACGGCAGCGTAACCCAAGAGCAGTCAGACGCCTTCAGACTGTTTAAGGGCTGATCTGACGTTGCCGTGTTCCAACAGTTCCCCTGGCAGTAGCAGTAGCTGACTGGAATCTGTTGCGCAGACAGGTGGCGCTCCAGGTCAGGGTCGATCGGCAACTCTTCCAGTGGCGTGGAAGCGTTGTCGGAGGCGATCAATGGTCAATGGATGGATATTAAAGTGTCTGGCGACTGCTACTTGTGAAGCCCCCTGATCCAGCATGCCAATAGCTCTGTTCCTGTTTTCCTGTGTAAGGGGTGGCATTTTTCCGAAAGGATGAATGTTGAAATTTTGAACTATATTTAAAGGGCCAGAGTGAAGGGTATGCACGTGCAAAACGTGTGACATGGGACTGCTTAAAATCGTGAAAAAAGACAAGTGTTGCGTTTGCACGAACAAAGTTCATAACCGAGAACTCCACAAAAAGAGACCCATCACAAATTCCACCTATGTGTCATAAGATAGGAAAGCCCAGACGGACGACAATATACGTCCACATGAAAATGTGGGCGTATAAAAATTGTGCAAGTTAAAAATGCGATTTTCCAAACAATCAGGAGCCATAATCCAGGAAGTTATGTTCAGATATGCGCGATTATCAAAAGGAACCAAGATCTTAGTGTGTAATGGTGATATATTCACGTTTTTTTTTAAATCGGATAAAAATTGTGACCTCTACAGGGACCACACCCAGAGGGAACACAAGCTAAAAAAGGCAATTTTTTGTACAATCAGGGGCCATAATTCAGGAAGTTACGATCCGATATGCACGAATATCGACATGAACCAAGATGTTTGGGTTATAAACATGTATTTCAAGTTTCATCAAAATCGGATCAAAATTGTTACCTGTAGAGGGTCCACAACCTTGATGTTATACCAGATGTTATACACTATTTGCCTACGAGGGGCGGCCATTTTGTCCGACAATTTTGGCCCGATTGTCATGAAATTCAATCTCGATAAACATTACGGTGCAATGGTGATATATTCGAACATTTCTTTTAAATCGGATAATAATTGTGACCTCTACAGGGACCACAAGATAAAAATGTGATTTTTTGTACAATCAGGGGCCATAATTCAGGAAGTTATGATCCGATATGCACGAATATCAAAAGGAACCAAGATGTTTGGGTTATAAACATGTATTTCAAGTTTCATCAAAATCAGATCCAAATTTTGACCTTGAGAGGTTCCACAACTTTTTTATACCAGATGTTTAGACTAATTGTGTATTAATGAAGAGTGTATAGAAAATGTTGGAAGTTTTGTATTAAATGCCTTTAAGAGAAGAGGAATATAATTTTTTTTTTTTTTTTTTTTTTTTAAATTTGATATGTAACATTAAATAGTGGCGATTAGATTAATATGTACCACAAGTCTTGAAAATTAATGTTATTTTGTAAGATATGTAGTTAGATATTGTTATGCATCACAATGTGAAATGTTTGTTACACTTGGAAAATGAATGAAAACGTATTAGAAAACTTGTTTTTGTTGGACTTTTTAATTGCTGTCAAATATTGCCATTAGTTATAAAATGTTATTTTCTTAAGCCAAAATGGAGGTGTTCTTCTAGCCAAAGAACTTTCACCTATTCATTATTACGCTACGGTTATGCTACGGACCACGGTAATTCTTCTGTCAATGCCAGTGTTTCAAGGTAAACAAAGCACGTGTTTTATAGTGTAAATGTTTATCAACTATTTACATAAATATTACACGCTTGGGTACCTAAATGCAATTATAATAATTTCTAATATTTTATTCAATAGTTATGTAAAAAAAAAAACAACAATGAATATATGTCCGTTATCTTTGAAATTAAAGAACAAAAAGTGTTATGATTTGTAGTCTCGGGCATCACAAACTGGTACATTTTAGACGTCTTGGTAACCAAGACTGTGCTGGGAGGTTCTCTACCGTACATCATATTAAAAATTAATGTTATTTTGTAAGACATGTTTAGATATTGTTATGCATCACAATGTGAAATATTTGTTGTAACTTCCATACTCATGCTTGTACATGTAGTTGAGAATAAACTGTTATTATTATTATTATTATTATTATATATGACTAATTCCTACGTGTTGTCAGCCGATATCAAGGAGATTGAAACGCTCGACAATGGAGAAATCACGAGGTAAACACGTAGAATAAAATTAAAATCACTCTTATTGGATTGATGAATAGTCCGACAAAGGGGAAGCAATGACTTCTGTTTAAGATTAGATCGATGAATTGTCCAAAAAAGGATTAAGTCAGTCAATCAAGGCAGATTCATTACCTAATCAATCCAGCGTATTATCAATGATAATCGGGTTGAGTGGTAGTTATACACTCAGTAAACTATATTAATTTTGAAATTTTGAATATTATTCACCATGTCTTGATGTTCGATTGGACATATTCCTGGTTGGACAATTTTAGGCGTTTGGAAAATAGTGTAGGACAAGTTCGGAATATACAGGCGAAATCCCATCACTGGTTCACAGAGACTTACCTCTTCATTCAGTTAATGTGATCATTGCGAGACCTAAATTAACACAGAATAAATTTCCTACACAATGAATTTCTCGCATAACACAGACCAAATCAAACCACTAATTGTATCAAACAGGTGTCACATGATGAGTGATATGGTCATCTCCCTGCAGGTATTACTTACTAATTTAACCAATTCATAATTACTACAGTATGTTGCCTATATTATGACTTAGATTAGTTTTAAGTTTTAGCAATCAATTCACAATCTAAAAATATAAATAAATTTACCAATACCGATAATAACAACAGAACATATGTAAACAATAATTATAATGTTTACCTTTCCTTGTATTTTACCACCAAATGTAGATCTAGCATGGTATATAACAACAGTTACATCTCCTGATACAGGTAAATCTAGATTTATTCTAGCTCGACCATCCTCTGAATTGAACTGCCTATAAGTATAAACAAGCCAACATTGAGAATGATGTCCTAGGCCTCGAATTCTAATCTTTTAGTGCACTGCCAGTTTAGTCTCAGGTTTTTGGCCAAATTTAGGGGCACCTATGCTAATAATGGGAGCATCAAGGCCAAAAGTTTTCAGCGGCAGGGCACCAAGGAAAAAAAAAATGTGTTTTTTTTTTAAACTGGCTTAATCACGGATCAGTATGTGGTATACTAAAGGACTATGGCACTACAACCTGCAAATCAGGGTTCTTAATCCAATTTGAAACGAACAGGTCAGAATTGGGTCAAATGAGGTCCCGGTAGGAAATAGGGTAATTGCAAGCTTCCATTCCCTTTGATAAATAACAGATTTCAATAATAATAATAATAATAATAACAATAATAATAACAACTAGACTTGCATGGCAGTGCTGAATCGGCTTTCAGGCAACAGACCCAAAGAAAGCATACGAAAGTCCATTCACTGGGCTATCGAATGATACTTTAGCTCTTTTGATCTGGTAATATCCAACGGAGAAATCATGTTTTGGCATAAATCTTCATTTTTTTTGCATTTTTTTCAAAATATCGGATATCTTATCGACTACTTCGGGTTTACGTATCAATTTCGGGATAGTTTTAAAACGTGGCGTTGGCATTTAACTTCCTGTACCAGAAGATTCAGAAACATTCATTGAGCAATTTTGAATAAAAAGAAAAATAGAAGAGCATTTTCAGTAATTTAACAATTTTTCAATTTTTTTCAAAGTTTGACGCTTTTTTTGGACCATTTATATCATTTCAAGTCTTTTACATTTGGATGCACACCCTAGACCACAACTCGCTAACCTCTAGGTCCAATATTCCATCCCCATATTAGTCGAGAAATTATCAGATTTTCCAGCTTGGTTCTTCCCTTGTGATGGATGACCTGACAAAGGACAACATATAGTCAGAGGGAATGAGAAACCTAGGTCCTATGTATGCATTTGCTAGCACTTAACACAACCCAAAACAATTGGAATACTAAATAAGTTCCCTATAGCGCTGCTGTCCGGGCAAAAATCCTTCATACCAGCCGTCGGTGATTGGATGGGCAAAGCTGGGGCAAAGGCATGATCTTCAACTAGGGGTAGGGGGCCTCCCCCAGAAAATTTTGAAAACCAGGTTGCTGGAAATGCAGCCTGGCAGTATTTCAGGCACTGATCGATGAGGTAAAGTGTCAAACGAACGGACTTGCGAATCACGACGAAGCCCACTCAAGAACGTCAAAGTAGGGAGTCCTCCCTGAGAAAATTTTAAAAGATAGGTTGCCAGGCAACAAAACATACGCCCACAGCAGCTAAATCGTCCGGGCAGTCAACAAGAGTTGTCGCATATTTTTACTTTTTTAGGTAATGAAACATTTATAATACACTAAAATCTGATTAAGAGCAACAACTGAGAAAACCATTAGAATTTGTTTGGTTTTTATAAAGTTCTATCCCATGCTAACGTTTTGTATACAAAACTTTTAATATCATGGATTAAGCTGTTCCAAGTCAGAAAAAATTCATTGAAAATCAATATACTTGTTCCTCTCAAGATCTTAAACTGTGTGTATCAATCTGAAGTCAATCGGATGATAACTTTAGCCTTTAGAGCATCACAAGATTTTGCAAAGTGATTAAGGACCATAACTCTGGCAGTAATTATCGAAAATCGGTGAAAATCAATAGGATTCTTCGTCTCATGACATTAAACACTGTGTATAAATTTAAAGTCAATCGGATATTAACTTTGGCCTTTAGAGCGTCCACAAGATATTTCAAAGTGATCAAGAGCCATAACTCTGGCATTAATTATCGTAAATCGCTGAAAATCAATAGGCATCTTCGTCTCATAACCTTAAACACTGTGTATAAATTTAAAGTCAATCGGATATTAACTTTGGCCTCTAGAGCGTCCACAAGATTTTTGTCCACAAGATTTTTCAAAGTGATCAAGGGCCATAACTCTGGCAGTAATTATCGGAAATTGCTAAAAGTCAATAGGCTTCTTCGTCTCTTGACCTTAAACACTGTGTATGAATTTAAAGTCAATTGGATATTAACTTTGGCCTCTAGAGCGTCCATAAGATTTTTTGAAGTGATCAAGGGCCATAACTCTGGCAGTAATTATCGGAAATTGCTAAAAATCAATAGGCTTCTTCGTCTCATGACCTTAAACACTGTGTATTAATTTAAAGTCAATCGGATATTAACTTTGGCCTCTAGAGCGTCCACAAGCAATTGTGGACGCCGGACGGACGGACGGGGGTGACGACAATATACGACCACATTTCAATGTGGGCGTATAAAAATAGACTGCCGGAAATGCTGTCTTACAGTATTCTGTCAGGCACCGATCGTAGAGATAAATAGATCTGACCAGATACCGTCCATCGCCTGATCACTAGTTTATCCGACTAGAGAACAGAATGTCAAACGAACGGACTTGCGAACCTCAACGAATTCCCCTTGTGAGCGCCAAAGTAGCGAGTCCATTGGGGACCTCGCCAAGCAAATTTTGAAAAATAGACTGTCGGAA
Organism: Patella vulgata; assembly: GCF_932274485.2. Taxonomy (NCBI): domain Eukaryota; kingdom Metazoa; phylum Mollusca; class Gastropoda; family Patellidae; genus Patella; species Patella vulgata. The sequence continues at coordinate 36,094,844 of NC_065882.2, forward strand.
ATGCTCTACAACATGCAAGTTTATGACTGAGTGGGGATGTGGGATTTATTCACCGTAGAAGGTATTGATTACCGAAACGTATCACAAAAACTTTTTTTTATTTTCTAAAATTATTGGGGGGGCAAATAGAGGGCAGACCAGATTAATGGTGGGGCAAATGCCCCCCCCCCCCCTGGCGCCGCCAATGTTCATACCACACTTGTTAAAAAATAGATTTTCACAATTTTCTAAATTGATTATCTATTTCTGGTAATGTGCACCACTTTGATGCCATTTTCTACCTAAGCAGCTGTGGGAGTGCCAGTCACGTTTTAAGGAAAGGTGGGGGGGGGATTGACCAAATGGTTAACGTGTCCGCATTCCATCATGAGATCTAGTCTGGAGGCTCAGCGCGGGGAGGTGTCCATCAAATGGGCACAAAACCAGCAACTTTTCTAGAGTAAAATTTTGCGTAGAATACGATGCCGAGTGGTAATCAGTCTGCCGTTGGGGCATTTTCGAGATATTCGGGGTTAAAGGTCAAATGGGTTCATTTGCATTGAAAGTGAATGCGCGGTCATTCTTGTATCATGAAAATAAGCCGAAAATGATCGAAAGTAATCACACTTTCAATAAAAATGTAAACTTGCTAAATTCACCTTTGTTCTTTGTGACCCCAGAGGTCAAATGGTCACATTTTCTGTTTTAGCACTAGAAAGATTTAAAGTAATAAATGTTGGCGTAAAATATAAAAACTAAAGCGAAACCTGTTCTAATTAATAATAGGAACATTTAAAATTTATCTTTAGGTGGTCTTAGCACCAAACTTTTACTTTGGAACGTCGAAAATGATCTTGCATAACAGAACCAAAACACTTCGGAGCCTGTTTCAAAAATACGGTAAATTTCACCTTTTGACCTCCAGAGTCACTAAGATTAAAGGTGAATTTAGCAAGTTTACATTTTTATTGAAAGTGTGATTACTTTGGATCATTTTCACCTTCTTTTCATAATACAAGAATGACTGCGAATTCACTTTCAGTGCAAATGAACTCATTTGACCTTTGACCCCGAATATCTCGAAAACGCCCCAACGGCGGACTGATTACCACTCGGCATCGTATTCTACGCAAAATTTTACTCTAGAAAAGTTGGGTCTGGTTTTGTGCCCATTTGATGGACACCTCCCCGCGCTGAGCCTCCAGACTAGACCTCATGATGGAATACGGACACGTTAACCATTTGGCCAATCCCCCCCCACCTTTCCTTAAAACGTGATGGACACCCCCCCGCGCTGAGCCTCCGGTCTACTATCATTGAATTGATTGGTGTGGATGTGTCATGGATTACACATGACAAGGACTAGGGCCTGTCCAATCTCCTGGGTTTCCTCCCACTGCAAAAGTTTCTGTCACGAAGTCAAAGTGCTGTGGATTCCAGACCCCTGCTAAAGACCCCAACGCGCAAGCATATTATTGATATGAAGTTTAACCATAAGTTATGCCCAAAATGACATGTTAAATGTTAAACCACATTTCTTCATCAGCCAAGTCGGTATAAGAAATAGATTTTCACGATTAGCTATTACACACGTGAAATAACAAGGGTCTGTAATTGCATCAAGTCGCATAGTCTCCGACACCCACAACTCCCTAATCTTCAACGTACAGGAGGGGTTTTAGACTGTTGTCAATATTTCACGAAAAGTTCCCTTGCCCATGCCTAACCGGGAGTTGTTTTTTTTTTTAGGTGGTTGATTATCCAATATATTTGGAGGCAGACCACTATTAATTTCTCCAATGTTGAATCACTGGTGTTCTACATGCAGTAGCCCATTCCCTAAATTTCGTTGAAAACTTCCCTTTACAGCACAGCTAGTATGACATGGGATCATCAGAGTACTGAATTTGTATAAGGTATGACCATGAAAATTTCAATTCACTGGTATTCATAGCAGACTGGGGACAGAATATCATGACCGTGTTAGTACAAAAACAAAACAAAATCGAGACGGACACCAAATCAGGCAGAACATAGATATTCAATACCTCATCAATAATTCTAAAAATAAACAGCACTACCGAGATATGCAAAATTAATAGTGTTCTGCATCCATCTAGCCACATCAGCTACCAAACGATACTTTAGTTGTTTTGATTCAATGACACCCCACGGAGAAATCTCGATTTTCACCAGAGTACCAATCTTTTACTGTTTATTCTTTCTCAAAATATCAGATATTTTTTTAAATACTTCCAGTTTACAGATCATTGTTGAGATAGATTTAACAAGTGGTATGGGAACTTAACCCATAAGTGCAAGGCTACGGCCTACGCCGTAGAGTAAACAAAGGCTGAAATTGCATGGCTACGGAATTTCCCGTATCGTTTTTAACAGTTTTAATTTACTGCGCTAAAGGTGGTTCCACGGGAAATTCCCTTGTGACGTCATTGTCTAAATCCAGCATGGCCGTCCTGGCAATGTTTTGAGTAAAATTTCTGTAACTTTTCGCAAATTTTCGCCGATTTAAGACATGATTTGTACAGGATTCCATTCATAGTTGCCAAGAAATACTGTGTGAGTTGGATTACGCTACACAGCGTGTATTTTTGTGGGGTTTTTTTTTTTAATGCAAAATAGCTTCTTTTTGTCCAGTTTTTTGCTTCACATAGAAATCGTAGATATTTGTGCTGCAGTTCAGTGTGTTTGATCATAATCTATGGTTTGATGAGTGTACAAAATGTATAACAGCAGCAGTAGTGACTCGGATGATGATGTCACCTGTCTAACCTCGTGGGTTTTCTTCAGGTCCTCCAGTTTCCTCCCACTGCTGTTGTAAAGTTATTTTATATTTTCAAAAAAAAAATGTCTGTATTGTGTAACGAAGAGATGCCTCTGAAAGCAGCATACTTCATTTCTAACATTCTACATCAATAAATATTTTTTATTGCACTCTGAAGTGGGGACTTTTTTTTTTTTTTCCTGATTTCAAGTTGTAAATTCTACCCCCACCTACATTCATGTAAAAATTATTTCCCTTATTTTCTTTACAGATTCAGAAAGCCCTTTTTATACTCTTTCTAAATATATATACTTTGTAGGGTTTGTCATTGTCAGAAAATACTTTTTTCCTCATTTTTTTATTTGGCACCAATTTCCGTTGCAATGCCAGGAATTAGGCTTATGCACGAAAGGGGTTTGGGAACAAAAAATGATTATGCACTTATGGGTTAACTTCCTGTACCAAAAGTTTTAGAAAGATCCATTTTACAGTTTTTAAAAGAAAGGAAATTTAGAATACCATTTTCAGATATTTAATGACATTTAGCAAATAATTGCTAGTCTGAACCCATCTTCTTAAGACTAGTTACCTCCCTTATGCCATTACAAGCGTTTTCAATCAAATAGCGATCTTTCGACTTTTTTTCAAAGATTGGGGCCCTTTTTGGACCATTTATACTATATTGAGCCTTTTAGATTTGCATTCACACCCTTAAACACCGTTAGGACCCTAAGTAACAGAAGTATAAGAAAAAAAAATTAGAGTAGCTTTCGAGATAAAAGCGTCTGAATAGGCTCTAAAAAGGAAAATACTAGATTTTCAGCGTCCCATAATCTATTGCCTTAAGCATCAAATTTGTATCATTTGTATGTCATAAGAACGTCCGTTATTCGGGCTATCCAATGAGACTTTAGTTGTTTTGATTCGGTGAAATCGGGCGTAGTAATCACTTTTTTCGCAAGATAACCATTTTTTTTACTTTTTACGTTTTTTTTCCTCAAAATATCAGATATTTCTTCGACTACTTCCTGTTTTTGGATCATTGTCGGGATAGTTTTAACAAGTTGTTTGGATACTTGACTTTCTGTACCAAAAGTTTCAGAAACATCCATTGAGCTGTTTTCAAAACAAAGAAAAATAGAAGATCATTTTCAGTCATTTAAGAATTTTTCTACTTTTTTCAAAGGTTGAGGCTTTTTTTTGGACCACTTATATAATTTTAATGTCTTTATTTTTGGATTCACGCAATAGACCACCGATAGGACTTTGAGTAAAAAAAGTTTAAGAAAAATCATAGGTGTCTTTTCGAGAAAAAGTTGTCTCAAAAGGCTCAGAAATGGAAAATACTACATTTACTTTCTAACCATCGAAATCGTATCATTCAGATGTCATATGATAGTCCATTAATGGGGCTATCCAACGACACTTTAGTTCTTTTGGTCCGCTAATATCTGACGGAGAAATCAAGTTTTCGCTAGGGCGCCATTTTTTAAAACTTTTTTTTCATTTTTTGAATACTTCCGGTATGGAGATTATTGTCAGGATAGTTTTAATAACCGGTTTGGCCAATTAAATAGCCGCAGGGCTCTGTAATGATATATTACGTTATCTGATCAGATAAAATGCCCCTGAGAAATCCTATTTTCAAAAGTGCCAAAAATGCAAAAATATCGAAAATTAAATTTCAATAAGTCAATACATATTATACATCATTAGAATCGTAATTAGGTCAGCTATCTGAATTTGTAACCTTTTTGTAAAAATCTGTTTAAATAATAAAGTAATAGAGAATTTTCCAAAATTTCACGATTTTTCGACTTTTTTCGATTTTCAGTCCCTTTTATATCCTATTCCAGACATTTCAAAGTCTTATTGGACTGCTTCATGTACACTACCTCCGAAGTGACTCTCGATAGAGGTTAAAAAAAATCGTTTGAGTAGTTTTCGAGATAAAGACGTCCAAGAACGCTCCAAATCAGAAAATACTTTATTTTCAGCGTGCCATATTTTCAAATCTGGTCATCGTATCTGTATGAATTGGGCATCATACGACAGTCCAATCTCTCCTCAACCCAATGATACCTTAATTTCTTTAATCCATTGATACTGGACGGAGAAATTGCGTGTTTCCTCCAAAACACCCATTTTTCGCACTTTTTTCAATATATCGCATATTATTTTGACTACTTCTGGTTTACAGATTGTTGTTGAAATTGCTTTATCCAATGGTTTGACCATATGGCGTTATGTTCCAGGAGTTTCAGAAATATCGATTAATCCTTTCAAAAAAATATTAGGGTTGGAAAATGGGCAGAAAATTTGAAAAATAAAGGGCGATAACTCTGAATGAAACTTATATTGCTGGAATCAGATTGACTTCAGGTATTCAAATATGTAGGTCAAACTTGACAATTTTGAAAAATAACAAAAATTGTGTCTTAAACAACTTTTTAAAATTTTCGGACGTAAAATGACAGCAACGAAGTTTCGAAATTTCGAAATATTCAACTGCTATCTTCAAGGAAAAGTCACAAGGTTTACGAAAATATCATTCGTTTGAAAATAGGTGAAGAATTGAGGAAACTATGGCCGATTTTTTATTTTGTTTTTTTCGGCCACTTACGGTCTGCGCAGAAGTTTCCAAAAAAGTTTATGCACTAGCCACCACATGGTTTTTGGGTCGAAAATTTGGTTTCAGAGTGGTATCTTATACAGGGACTGAGAAATAAGGGTCCGCACGGTAAAAATTAATAATAATAATTTTAGTAATCACAATAGTCTTTCAGTCTGAAAGCCTAATAACATGGACCTTATAATACATGGACTGGCGCAACGGCTTAATAACCTAACCAGAGATGTGTGCCGCGCTGTAATTTGAGACACGTCACAGTAATTTGAGACGTGTCAATCACGACCAAACGGAAGTTGTTAACGAGTTATGTCCCTTTGCGGCGTCTGTAGTTAACTGGCATGCGTACTGCTCCATTATGAGAATAATGGCTTACAACATCTATAAAATAAATCTGCGAGCCATCGGATGTTTATATTTTATTGAATAATATGCCAATAAAATTAAATTTATTTTAAACAAAATTTCTCACTTTTACTATCGAAAGAAACTGGGCAAAACTGTGGGGAAATTTGATTCAAATCAAATAGAAGTTTATTCATGATTGTTGTACAGTACATGCATTGGTACTTGAAAATATCACAAAACAAAATAATTTTTTAAAAATGTTAATATTTGTTTTAAAAATAAGAATTTTGCTCAGTAGAGTAGATAAGATATCAAAGTTTATGGAGAAAGGGATTATTAATTCCAAAAATAAATATTTCACTGATTGAAAGCAAAAATAAAATCACATATTTTTTCATAAAATTATGTTTGTTTGTCAAAAGTGTTATTTTCATAGTTTTTAGGAAGTAATTATATTTCACTTTTTTAAAAATCGATGAATTATTTTCCAAACATGCCTTAGATTTACGTGTATAAGAATTATGTCAGAAAAATATGAAATAATAAATAGATTTTGATTGAAAGCAAAAATCCTGACGCATGTTTTCGATTGTTCATAAAACAACAAACAATGGCGACGTCTTTGTTTCGGAGATGAAGTTTGAAGATGGTAATTACAAAGTTGTTTACAAATGTATACATACATATATGCAACGTAAATTATAGTTAATGACTTATCTTGTCAAACAAAAGTTTATTTTAGCAGTTTTGGTAAATTCAGGACACACAACGGAACAAAGAAAATGGGTGATTAGGCCCTTATATTAGCGAAGACATTGAGTAATATCGCTACTGGCTTCTCTCGTGAAGTCTCGCGTGGGAGGCATTTAGCGATATTGCTTCTCGTAACCAGTCCATGTATTATAAGGTCCATGCTAATAATAATAATAATAATGGATTTGTATAGCGTCTTGTATCCAAAAGTTTGCTCACTGGCGCTGAGTTAGTCTGTCACATTTATGCCAGATTCCCATCATCTGCACTAAATAGCTGTGTTTTTAGAAAGGATTTGAATGTACACAGCGACTTTGCATCTTTAATATATGATGGTAGTCTGTTCCACAGTTTAGGAGCAGCAACAGAAAAGCTTCTGTCTCCACATTTAACGTAGTTTGATCTCAGGATTTCTAATTGAATTTTGTTTGAAGAACAGGTTTCTCTTTGTGATGCTTTTATGTTAAGTAGATTCTGAAGGTATGTAGGACAGGTGGTGTTTGGCTATAAACATTTGTAAGTATTTTGTAATTAATGCGTTAATTGATAGGAAGCCAGTGTAAATCTTTCAGTACTGGTGTGATGTGCTCATATGGTTTCGCTCTGGTTATGATACGCGCAGCAGTATTTTTTGAAAGACGTTGTAAAGTTGATGCAGGGATGCCAAACAGTAATGAATTGCAATAGTCCAGACGAGGTGTGATCAGTGCCATCACAATGGGTTAAGTTGTATCTGTATCTAGGTATTTACGAATTCTGATGATCCTGTGGAGTTGATAGAAGGAAGATTTGGAGATTGAAGAAATATGTTGTGTCACGTCCATAGTGCTATTAAAAATTACACCAAGGTTCCTAGCGGAAGCTGAAGAAGTAATATTATCATTTCCAACAATAAGAGTGCTGCTTTGTAGTGAAGAAAGTACCTTCTTTGAACCAAGAGTCAAAAATTCAATTTTGTCTGTGTTTAATTTTAAATTTTTTTCACACATCCATTCACTTAAAACATGTGTAGTAAGACATGTTTAAATTGCTGGTGTACTTTAATAAATATAACATCTGAATTAAAACTTTAGTCTATAGTCCCTAGAAAAAAACACATCACTTGACAGTCTCAACAAGTCAGTTCATGTTACATGTAATATGACTTCAGTACACTGGAGATATGGTATCATTTAGAACTGGGTTTTTGGCGCTGGAAAGTATGCGTATAATGTAGTTTACTTTCAAAACATTGTTCGATAATTGATAAAAATCGTTAAAGAATTACAAAAATAGTTTAGTTAGTACTATGGCTTAGTTATATGGTAATGGGTTTAGTTTCTCCGAACGGTGTTTACTTATTAGACGAGTCGTTCACTTTCCCGAGATACGTTGAAAAATCAACACATGGTTTACTTTTCTACGGCTTTTACTTATTGGACGAGCCGTTTACTTTCCCCGAAATACGTTGAAAAATCAACACACTGTTAATTTATCTACAGTGTTGAACTATTAGATGAATCTTTTAGTTTCCCGCGAGCCATTTATCCGATCAGTTCATTTTGATTACGATTATTTACATATGAAGTAGTTCAACACTGTAGATAAATTAACCTTGTGTTGATTTTTCAACGTATCTCGGGAAAGTAAACGGCTCGTCTAATAAGTAAACGGCATAGATAAGTGAACGGGTCGTCCATTTATAAACGCCTCTCGGAGAAACTAAACCCGTTACGATTAAACTAAGCCATAGTACTAACTAAACCATTTTTGTAATTCTTAAATGATTTTTATCAATTATCGAACGCTGTTTTGAAAGTAAACTATATGCATACTTTCCAGTGCCAAAAACCCTGTTCTAAACGATACCATATCTCCAGTGAGTAGTTGATCCTGGGTTTGAAATGTGAATGACCTCAGAGTCTGGAAATGGTATGAAGTAGTCAACATCATCAACAACAATACCATCCTCTTACCACATGAACGTCATCATCAGTCTCATGAACTGCATGAGAAAGAGCGAGTGGTCTTGTGACTTTCTTCTTCCGTGGCCGGTAGAGCATGGTGTCAGGCCTCCTAGGCCGGATAGAGGACTTTCTCCACCTATCTACAGCTCTTGCTGGTTCATACTCAACTGGTTTCGGCCACTCTGAATCTATCCTGAGAAGATGTTCCCAGGATAAGCAGGCCAAACTGTGTCACCAATCTCCAAGCAATCAATTGATGTAGGAAAACTGCCTTTTCATAGAAGCTGTTGCCACTGGACAAACCAGTAGAATATGTACCAGGTGGAGAACATTAGGAAAACAGACTGCCTTTTCTGTAAGGATCTTTCTCCACATGTCCTGGAACTTCTTGTTCCTGTGAAACCGATTTCTTTCGTATTTGAGCTTCACCCACTCTCTCTCAATCTCATTGACGTCACACTCTTTAACAAGTAGTAGAGTGCTGAAATGCTTTATTAACACCCGAATATGTTCCAGACCATACAGTGTCGGAGCTTCTTCACCACTTGAAAAATTGACTGGATCCAGGATGTCTGCTGCCTGAAGTAGCTCATCGCTTGAAAACCCGTCAAACAATGTTGAGATACATTGGATCACTCTGTCAATTACCTCCATAGAGCACCTCAGTGTTTAAAATTCGGTAAGAAAAGTTGTAAGCCAACCAGGGGGCAACTGTAAAAAAAAATGCAAAAAGCAACTGGGGGGTGGGGTGGGTCTATCAGCCGAAAAAAGTGCATGAAAAAAGTGCATTTCCGGGTAAGAAAAATGGGTGGTCTAATAGAGTTCTGCAAGAAAAAAAGCATTTCCGGGTAAGAAAATTGGGTGGTCCAACAGAGTTCTGAAAGAAAAAAAGCATTTCTGGGTAAGAAAATTGGGTGGTCTAATGGGTCCCTGCAAGAAAATTGCATGAAACGGGATACAAAATGTTTCAGTTCATATCAATAACAACTCCATCAAAATAGAATCGTATTTCCGTTTTTACCGAGGTGTGTCGAATTAGTGGTCGAATCCAAGCGAAGATAAATTCAATTTTAAAATGCTTGATGAGTCTTGGGTCGCTGGTAAATAAATTATGAAAGAAAATGCTATTCGAATATTTCAAATAAAATATTTTTAACGTCTGAAGATTTTTAAAAAGATTAGTAAATTAGCCTTAGTGTGGCCTTTTTGACCGGTAGTGCCAGTCGTGAATGAATTAGTTACGGCCTGTTAACCGAGACTACACAGGGATAACTCTTGGCAACAACCGGCGACAATGATGGCTACACTTTCGAAGTTTTGATAACTTTAACATGGGTGAGTTTTTAGCCTTTATTATTTTATTTGCAGACCGTCAACACAATTTTATTGCTAGTTCTTATTCAGAAAAGAGCAGTTCTTGCATACACCCCTTAGAATACCCTATCAAACTATGTGATGCCTAGGATTCAAGTGGTTGCTATATACATGTGTTGTCAATCATTGTCATTGTCAATTTTAGCATAATTTCCCGTTATCCTAGGCCCAAATCAGCTGCTATTTCACCTCCCTAGTGACTATATTTTCAAACAATTTCTTGAGACTAATGACTCATTATCAGGCGGATCATGTTATTCAGAATTTGGGCAAACTTTGATTTAAATTGCCCACTTTAAAGTAAACACTGCAGAGACTCCCAGAGTGCATAAAAAAACAAAACAAAATTGTCCACACTGCTTAGTTATGAATAATTTATGATGCCTGTTTATGACTGATTTTCTTCTGTTTTATATATTTCAGAGATGTGTTTGGATGAAGTTTGAAAATAGTCTGATGGTCATTTGAGCAGAATTTCTTGAAGATATCTGTCAATAAAGATTTGGGTTGAGGAAGATGGCTGAGCACAAAATGAAAAATAAGTACACTGTAATATTTATATATGCAGTTATTCGCCTTGCTAAAACAGAGGGGAGTTATATATTGTCCAATCGACAGTGTCTAATCCACCAACCAAAACGCAAGATTCACAAGCATGTTACAATGCTGTGTCGATACTGTTTTTTTTACCTGTCTCGGAGGTGGTGTTTGGTAACTATGTTTTTACCACAATTGTGATACTTTAGTGAATGGTGAACTTTGTGTTGTAAATTGTAAGGTGACGACTGTGATTAACTTTATAGTGAACTTTAAAGTGAACTTTAATTTTGTGAAAACCCATGCTTTCTAACATGGCGGATCTCCATAGACATCGTGAACTCTGTGAACCGTGAACTCTGTGAACCGTGAACTCTGTGAACCATGAACTCTGTGAACTGTGAATTCCGTGACTCGTGAACTCTAATTATTGAATTTGAACTGTCAACTTGTTTATGTTTGTACTGTAACTCCTGTTTCTTGTATATGTTTATTTACATAAATTTTATATTCATTAATGTTTCAAAGCCTTATCATTTCATTCAAGTGTTATCCCGTGATTTGATCGACTGTTGTCCTGTCAATTTGGTTTGCCAGCCCACTCAGAATAAACACATCGTGTGGAGAGGGTTAACATCTTTTTTACCTACAACACCGCAGCATGCCGAGATGAGATTTGGGTAATCTTTTACTTCTTCACACTCTGGTCAAAATTGGTCAACCTGTGATCAGTAGATTTGAGTGGATATGGGAAAGCACAATAAATGAATAGGTACAAGCCTAAGTTCATATATTTTAGCCTGTCTCTGCATATGGGCAGTTTTAGACTATCTTTGCTAATAATTTTGTCGAACATCAACTCAATATAAATACTGTATTTATAACATATCGTTTTGTCATTTGTTCTATTGCTCAGCCTTTAGTAGTTAGGTATTGCACATACTTTTGGGTGGTCTAAAATCAGATATTTCAAGAAACACATTTTCTTGCACAAGATTTTAGGGTGGTCTAATAAGCAACTGTAAGGAACACATTTTCTTGCGCATGATTTTTGGGTGGTCAATTAAGCAACTGTGAAGAACACATTTTATTGCGCAAGATTTTAGGGGGGTCTTTCTTAAAAATGATGGTGCATATTTTTTTACGCAAGATTTTAATGGGTGGGTGGTCTACCCAGGTCCAGTGCATATTTTTCGACTTGACGTATGATGTTTTTTTTTACTACTGCCCCCCGAGCCAACAGGACCAGCTGGTAGACGCCATTCATGAAAGTTGTAAGTCTTAACATTAACTTGTGGGCCCCATAAATATTAACAAAACACACGTACATTACCCCATCCCAAATGCCTTGAATTTCTATGTTCCATAGGTGTCTTCTTCAGCCATTTGGGACAGGTTTAAAAGTTAAAATATGTATTCAATATTGATTGACTGTTCACATTACAATTTTAACTTTTGAAGGATTTAATGTTTATACTTCGTGTGTAGAAAGAAAAAATCATTCTGTAATCATTTCTGTAATAACAAGCCAACAGTGAGGCTGATGTCCCCCGCCGAAATTGCAAAATAAATAGATGACACATATTAATTAATCGCACATTTATTTTTTTCACTAAGTTTCATCACTCTCTATCAGATAGAATCAAGATTATCTTTTCCCAAACCATCGACAAATGAAATCGATTAGCTCTGCTTAGCTTCAGCTCGAAATGTTAATTATTGAACTCAGTCAAGACATTCACCTAATGAACATCTACATATACATCAAGTTTAAACATTCACCTAATAGACACCTGTGCCAAGTTTGAACATTCTACCTCAATTAGAAGGAGAGTTATTGTGTTCCAAAGTTTCTACCAATCAAATTGCTTATCACTCTGCTTACCCTCAGCAAAAAATGTTCATTATCGAACTTAGTTAAGGTATTCATATAATAAATCTATACACCAAGTTTCATCAATCTCACTTAATTAGAACTAAAGTTATCGTGTCCCAAAGCATCAACCAATCAAATTGCTTATCTCTGCTTACCCTAAGCGGAAAATGCTCATCTTCGAACTCCATCAAGGCATTGACCTAATCAACACATACACCAAGTTTGAACATTCTAGCTCAATTAGGAAGAGAGTTATCGTGCCCCAAAGTATCAACCAATCAAATTGCTTATCTTTGCTTACCCTAAGCGGAAAATGCTCATCTTCGAACTCCATCAAGGCATTGACCTAACAAACACATACACCAAGTTTGAACATTCTAGCTCAATTAAAAGTTATCGTGTCCCAAAGCATCAACCAATCAAATTGCTTATCTCTGCTTACCCTAAGCGGAAAATGCTCATCTTCGAACTCCATCAAGGCATTGACCTAATCAACACATACACCAAGTTTGAACATTCTAGCCCAATTAGGAAGAGAGTTATCGTGTCCCAAAGCATCAACCAATCAAATTGCTTATCTCTGCTTACCCTAAGCGGAAAATGCTCATCTTCGAACTCCATCAAGGCATTGACCTAATAAACACATACACCAAGTTTGAACATTCTAGCTCAATTAGGAAGAGAGTTATTGTGTCCCAAAAAGTGTGACGGACAGACAGATGGACGGACAGACGGACAGACAGACGGACGAACCCATTTTAATAGTCCCCTGCTTTCTTCGAAAGGCGGGGGACAATAAATATTCACTTGTAATAATCTTAGTGATTATATGTAGGTCTACTTTATAGTACTGACAACATATCTCGAAATTCCATTCACATAGAAATCTGAAGATTAAAATGGCCCTTCACATTCTCCGAAAATTAACAGGAAATATTGTGCATATAAATGAAATGAAATGAAACTGGCGTTTAAGGTCTTACAAAACATAGATTAACATGTCTCACATTTCAATAAACTTATTACATTTACTGTCAGGTAGCAGCAATCATTTGATTTGTTTTATTCATCATGACATGTGGAACTGTGAAATGAAAGATCGTGACATCTTTCAACATGAAAGTAAACTATCAGTGCTGTTTGGCAGACGACACGTCATTTTTTATCATTATTAAACTGACCTGATGTCCACATTGGAATAGCCTATATTTATGGAACGATAAACTCTTTGTTATTCTTCCTATATGATATATTGCATGTGCCTGATTTCGAAGACTTGGGTCTCCAGTGTGGTGGTGAACTCTTCATTAAAGAAATAGACTTGATAATCAAGTCTGCTATTAAATAGCTGGAATTATATTGTTACTGGTAGTTAGGCTTTCAGGGAATTTTCAGCTCTGGTTTTTCAATTTCATTTTTACAAGACAAACGATTTATATCACGTGAATATTTAGTCTTGGATTCATGACAGAACAGTAGATGGACTGACCTAGTTGAAGGAATATAATATGCCGGATTATGCATGTGTATTCAATATCGGATAAAGACCAATAAGACAATAAGTAAGGCATACTATCGGAACACACACTCATTTATTGCACACTTGGTCAAAATGGTTAAATAATATTCTGCCGAACTCTGGGAGCGTGCTGATATTTGCAAGCACGACCTCACTCCTACAACGATAATTTCTCTCGGTGGACAATTTTATTTTCATTTCCGGTAATGAAATACTGTTAAATATCTGGATAAAATATATTTCGGATATAAATAGGAGCAATATAAATATTTTCAAAGGAGAATTTGATAGAACCATGAACAAAATATCCATGACAAAAACAGTTGGCTCACAGGGCTGACCCACCATCTTCAAAATAAAAGGATGTCGACCCGTCCAGTTATTTATCGCCGCCGGGTCGACGGACCGACGTAAATTTTAAACACTTGAGCACCTGTAGAAGGAATTAACCTTTCGTTGGTCCTTTTTAATCACCTGCCTTCTGTACACAATGGGTTTTCCCTCGGTATCATGCAACACTTTCTGCAGTTTAGGACCTGGCGTGTTGCGTATGACACGAAGATTGACTATGGCTATTTGTACAATGGAGCGGACAGATGAGAGAGGTATGTCTTCTCTCTGCATCGCAAATGAGAGGTGTGACAAAGATTCTAGCATATCCTGGTAGTGTGCCAAGTACAAGAGGAAGTGAAGGGATGTGAGCTTCGAATTGTATCCCCTTGCTGGTATTTCTTTCTTGAGCTCTGAGCCAAATTCCTGGAATTGGGCGACTAGAGCAGTATAATCCCTCACAAGAACATTCACTGCCTTCTTTCGGGGGTCAATCCACCGTGTCCCTTGTGAGCGGACCGGTTGTAAAATGTTTTCCTCCAAGGCCTCGTCTGCTGCTTTAAGGTGTCTAAACCTTTTACCTGACCTCTAGTACGTATAGTAGATGTCTTTAAGGAAGTCGTTGATCTGAAAGTATGAATATAGAAAACAGTTAATTACACAGGTATTAAAAACATTTTTTAATCTAATTCATCAGTATATTTTCACCACTAAATGTCAGAAGATGACATTTGATATGCACAATTGCTGCTTTACAGTGTTGCCACTGAGGCCGATGGTGCCAATGCCAACTTCAGCATACATAATGGTGTATTACCACAACTACAAACGAAGTTGGATATGCTATGGCTTACACATTGCATAGCATATCTAAGTAGGCTGCCCTTCCAAATAATTTATCTTTTCAGTTTGTGTTTGGTGGCCACATGTACTGGTAATTGCTGGGCCTGTAATTTCAGTCAATATTTTTAGCTTATTAGTATTACTTGTCTTTTTTTCATAATAGGTGTCCTCAAATGCATCCTTCAGGGAAAGTTCCAGTATACAATGTATCATCATGAGCCGCGGCATATCCAACTTTAGCTGTGGTAATACACCATTATGTATGCCAAAGTTGACACTGGCACAATCAGCTGCAGAGGCAACGCAGCAATTTATTTAGATAAAGTGCCTTCTCCTTACATTTACTTATGATGGCATCATAGACATCGTCCGCCTTCTGACTGTCTGGCATGGTGATTCTGGAACAAAGAACCAAATTGGTTATGAACAATTACAAAGTGTGATTTATGCCAAGCATATTCTGTAGCTCTCTGATAAAATGTTCATAAAAAAGTATATCTGTCATTTTCTAGCCTTCTTACTTTGACCAAATAATGAACATGCAGCATAAAGAAGAAGAACATAAAATCATGCTCGTAGTAGCCCTGGTCAGGCCATTACATTAGGAGAAAAACACTGCCCTGTTTCGCATTTAGGGGGTGTTATTTATTGTGCCCAAGAGACGTTAGCAACTATTATTGTCAGCCCAGCATTAAAAATGAATATAATACACTCACTAGTTTTTGTATTTTTGTGTTTCAGGTGCCTGTGTCAATAAACCAATGGCTGAATTTCATTGTTGGTGACTTGCAATTAAAATTTCATGAAGATTTCTTAGAACAAAGTTTTGACGTGAAGAATGTTTTGCCACTGCAAAGAGATTCTAGCCTACAAAGGAAATATTCATTCCCAGTGATTCACCCCAGAATTGTCTAATTCAGAGGGGTGTTATTGACCTAAAGTATTTACCCAAGAATCTTGATCTTTGGGACGCCATTTACAAGTAGTTTGATGCTAAATATCTCCTTTTCTGACAATGTCGTGTCGGTGCTACCATCAAATAATAGAAGGCTTTTGTTGGAAAAGTGTCTTCAGGTCCTGCATGATCCCTCCTATTTCTTCGATAAATGTCCTGCAAGCTTTGTCGTTCTCATAAGACTGTCCCAGATGAACTCCATGGATCTTATCTACGCTGAGCAACGTAGGAAAAACTGTGAATGGCATTTCACAAAAAGTGACAGTGTATGCCCATCTCACAGCAACCACATTCTCTGACGAGTCTTCATGTCCATCCTATAGCGGTGCTTCACTATCTCAGGGACTTCTTCTCTAGGCAAGCACGCCTTCATTGCCTTGATATGGCTCTTAGAAGTACTGTGGTCATTAGCAGTGTCCTCTTTGACATTGCTCGTATCCTTAACATAGGCATCAAAATTGCAAAACTGAGTCTACCCTGTGTTGTTGACCACTAGAGTTCCTTCACCGTCGGGTCATAATAGGTTTTACAATACTTGCAAGTTGTACATCAGCTTTGTTTATTTTGACATCTAGCCAGGTAAACCCCCAGGATTTTACTGTTGCCTTCTTTGGGGGCTTTCTGGTGTACTGAACAACTGCTGTACGGATGTGTGTTTCACCTGCATGTTCAGCCTGGTCTTGAGGGGAATCTGAAGGAGCATTTGAAATTGTTGACCTTGAAAGTAACAAACATTCATTACATTATTCAGTGCTCATTTCTTTTCATAATGGAGACCTCCATAATGAGAGAACTGCATTTTACTGAGAATAGGGAGCAAGAGAAGACATTCTGATGTCATTTGGTGGTCTGTCTCTAAGTAGGCTCCAAAACTGATGATGCACATCAACAGGATTGCACCAAGGAGACTCAAATCAGTGTCAATTCTTGCAACTGACATGCAGACCCTTTGGGTACCTGGTTAAATGATTTTGATGCCAAAACAATTGACCGGGGGTCCATGTGGTATGGGGCATTAGCAGTTCTCAATGACTGTAAAGAAGGCAATCATGTCATTTGATAACCAATGTCATTTTATAACCAATGTCAATCGACACTGAAGCCCTCACAGCTAAGATAAGCAACTGAAAGAGGGTATTTTCACTTGTATGATCACACTGAAGATGGCAGTTGTGTCATTCGTTTTCATAACACAAATGTTAAAACCATGGTAACCCAGCTGGAAGAGTATAACTTGACGGTAAGGTTGCAATGATACTGAAAAATTTTATCACGATATTGGTAAAATAAATTAGTGTGATATTATGGATTATCGCCTGGAGTAAACAATTCAAACAATAAAACAAATATCCCGACGATTGTTCTATTTAAATTATCAATGATCAACGTACTGGGTAATCAAAATCAATGATAAACCATCACTCAGTTACTATGGTGACGTGTACTATAGCATGCTGTCTGTGTCATTCTGAGCGGAGGCATTGTAAACGTTATAGGCCTATGAACGACTACCAGAATTATATTCTCACCCAAAGAAGCTTGTTAGCTTCACTGATTTGGATGCAGAAGCAACCAAATCAGTGTTTTTTTTCCTCTTCAGACTGTCTTTACTTGGCATTGTTATTGTTGAAGCGGACGACAAAAAATATAGCGAATGCGCACGCACTTCGACAAAAATTCTTCAAAGTCGGCATATTCCGTTACCCTACATTATTAGATGTAAGGTACCAGAGTCTGTCGAGGTTGGCCGAATGCAGTTCTCCGAGACTATTTATGCGGCAATATTGTACAACTTTCTGAGCACGTTTATTCGAAAACGGAGAGATGTGCATACTAGTATACATTGTTAATTAGTATGGTGATGTGAACGGGGGGAATGATATGTAATTGGCTAAATCTGTGGCTCAGGTAGACTTTATTTACTGGATCAGGAAGGGGCACCCCTGCTAAGATGTCCGGCTGTCAGACTCATGAATATTAATTAGATTTGTATAGCGCACGTGCAGTGAGAGGACGCGTCGGTACTTGTGTATCTGTAGATCATCACTTTTATGTATGTAACCATGAAAGTCTGCCTGATAGCTAATAAAGAAATATAATTATAGTTAGCCTTTACCTAAACATACATTATGCAAGAGCTAAATCTTCCTATTGTAGGTCTTTCTTTAGGCCTGAAATGTTATCTAAATTATTAATTAGGCATTAATTAACTAATCCAGACCATAATTAACTTTCGATGGCATCGCTAACCTGCAATGTTTATTGGATAAGGCTAATTGAATTATTAAATGGATAATCGAGACTATGTTTTATATCCTACCGACTTTAGTAATGATGATCAAGGCTATGCGGAAAATTCAATCGCTAAAATATTCCACAACAATAGGATGCCCAATTCAATAACAGTTTTAAAATGTTGTCCAACAAAAAACCTTCATAATCAAGCTGTTCAATTGATGCAAAAAATTGTTAAATAATTTCAAGTCATGTGAAATTTGAAATTGGTGTAAAGTAAGAATTAATTTGGTAAATGTGAAATTCGAAATTGGTTTAAGAATTAATTTGGTAAGTTGGGTGAGATTTGATAGAGGGGAGATAACTATGACCAAGCCTACTTTTCCCAGTGTACCCGGATTCGGTGTGAATTGTTTTTTAAGCCATCACTATGAGAGTTTCAGTTACACTCCTGTATTATCCAGAAAGAGATTCACTCTATATTACTTGTATTTTGCAAGTGATACATGTAATACCGCAATTTTTTGTAACAAAATAATTATTACTTACTTTATTTTTTCATATTCCTGAGATGATGTCATAATTCTTTCTTCACCAATAAATATCTCAGCAAAAGGGGTGACACCATTTCTACAAAATACATGAACACAATTTGTTTTAAGATACTGAGTAAACTATTTATCAATCTACTTTTGGTTCAATTGCAAAAAGATGATTATTACTAATTGATTGCAGAAGTCAATCAACTTGTTAGATTCTCCTTTTAACAGCCATAAGGACCATATACTAGATAATTATAAGGCATTGCATAGTATGAAAGATGTAGTAAAAAAGTTAAATTTGGTGCAAAAAATATTTTGTGGTTGTAATCATAATATTTATCAGAATATATGAAACAGAGCAAACATTCAAAAAACTTTTTGATGAAGTCTGTTTATATTAACCCTTAACCGGTCATTGTTATACAGCTAAGTGGTCACAGTCGACTAAAGTCGACCACAGCAAGAAGCTTTTTTATAAGCCGCATTTGAGTATTTAGTTTCGTATTTAATTGATATGGCCACGCATGCGTGTCAGACAGGAACTTGTCTTGTCAAGGGCATTGAGAAAAACATGTCTTTGTTCAACATTTTTTGACGAAAAACGTAATTTATAGGTGTCGGGAACGTTAAAGACGCTCGAAGTGGTTGAAATACTTATGAATTATTCCGAATCGGATTATATCGACGACACTGATTCTCAAGACGATATATCTGATGAAAAGCATTTAGAATGATTTGCAAATTATAGATCAACTTATCCCCAGCAACTTTTTTATTGGTGTCAAGAGTCTATCACTTGTAATTATTCGGCAGTAGTCGATTGCAATAGGCATACAAAATATTTCACGCCAGCCTTTATTTAGCCTGACCACTTGACGTCATAACGTCAAAATGACGTTGACCAGTTAAGGGTTAAAGAGAATGGAAGCTTCTTGGCCATATGTAACCTGCCACTATAAACCTCAGAATGTCTCGTTCGGTATTTTTGTCCAAACATGGCAAAAACGTGTTAAATTTTTGCCGCGATTTGGCCACGTTGTAACGAGGTAAAAAAAAATGCCTCGTTTGTCTGGAGTTCCAAAACATAGTTTTTTTTAAATTGCCTTGTTTTTGAAACGGGGTATTTTGTTCAGAATGAGCTAGCTAAAAATGCCTTGTTTACTAAACGTGTTTTTTTTTTTCAAGATAATTATATAATTATATGTAGCGGTATTTGCTATCAACGAATAGAGCCACACAAATGATGTTCCAACCATCACTTGAAAAATTGCAGATCTAAAAAAATAGATTATTTATTTGGGACATGATCATGTTCTTAGTTATGGCTTACAATACTATACTGTAACGATAATTAAATAATACAGCAATCTGTATTTATGGGAAAAAGAGATTTAATTTCCCCAAATCTAAAAATAGATGACTCGAATATTACTTATTGAATGTAAATTGTTTTTTTTTTATAAAGAAAGATCTTCGGATTTGTTGTTTTCTAGCTTGGGCGGATTTGTGATTTAAATCCATGTAATGAAGACAGTAAACAATTCGATTACAGTATACTATTGTAAACTTTTACAGGGTATTAAGTTACATATATAGGCCCTTTTTGTATTAGCTTCTCGCCACATGTCTGTATTATGATACTGCTTGTGAACTATACATATATTAGCCATCGCATTTTCCTTATCTTCAGTGGCATATGCCAGTCAAAACTCAAAGTTGGTGTTTTATACATTTTATTATAAAATTGTAATAAATATATTTTTCCATGAATGAATATCAAAGACAAACGGTCTTAACCTGATGGGAAGATGTTAAATCTAACTTTGAATAAGAAAAATACTTTTTTATTTAACCAATATTTTATTCACGGGATAACGAAACAAGCCATGGCCTTATATAAATCGGCTTCCCAAAAGCAAGATACATACGATATAACCATTTATTATGATCAATATACATGTATGTAGAGTATTAAAGTACATATATAATAAGATTACAGAATGAATATAATAAGTGTTAACTAACATCAGAACCAAAAGATAGGTTGCCAGGCAACAAAGTCTGGCAGTACTTATCCAAAATCGCTGTAAATCAATAGGCTTCTTCGTCTCATGACCTTAAACACTGTGTATAAATTTAAAGTCAATCGGATATTGTCTTTCGCCTCTAGAGCATCTACAAGATATTTTGAAGGGATCAAGGGCCATAACGCTGGCAGTAATTATCGGACATCACTGAAAATCTATAGGCTTCTTTGTCTCATGACCTTAAACACTGTATAAATTTAAAATCAATCAGATATTAACTTTAGCCTCTAGAGCCTCCACAAGATTTTTCAAAGTGATCAAGGGCCATACCTCTGGAAGTAATTATCAGAAATTGCTGAAAATCAATAGGCTTCTTAGTCTCATAACCTTAAATACTGTGTATAAATTCAAAGTCAATTGGATATTAACTTTAGCCTCTAGAGCGTCCACAAGATTTTTTGAAGTGATTAAGGGCCATAACTCTGGCAGTAATTATCCGAAATCGTTGAAAATTAATAGTCTTCGTCTCATGACCTTAAACACTGTGTATAAATTTAAAGTCAATCGGATATTAACTTTAGCCTCTAGAGCGTCCACAAGCAATTGTGGACACCAGACCAACAGACGAACGGACGGACGGACGGGGGTGACGATGATATACGACCACAAGCTAAAAACATGATTTTTCGTACAATCAGGGGCCATAATTCAGGAAGTTACGATCCGATGTACGCAAATATTGAATG
This sequence comes from Patella vulgata, assembly GCF_932274485.2. Lineage (NCBI taxonomy): Eukaryota > Metazoa > Mollusca > Gastropoda > Patellidae > Patella > Patella vulgata. The sequence continues at coordinate 36,116,265 of NC_065882.2, forward strand.
GAACCAAGATCTTTGGGTTATATAAACATGCTTTTCAAGTTTCATCAAAATTGGATCAAAATTGTGACCTCTAGGAGGGTCCACATTATTAGTACTAGTAGGTGTCACAGCTCCATTGCTGGCGTTCGAAGAAAGTCTTTTTTTCCAGATTTGTAACCTTTTTTCAACTTAACGTCACACAGTCCCTATTTAATCATTTGTAATAATTTAAAGATGTTTAAGTTAAAAAACGTCAATTTCGCGTATTTGGATATTAAGCTAAAAATTTTTGTCACGTTTTGAAACGAAGGTACCCCACTTCAAGTGCTCGGCGGCGGTTCTTATTTTTAATATTATTTTTTCATTTTTATATCATTAGAAAGATAATTGAACGATCTTTCTATCGGTCAGGGGTGCTTTGTTGGCACTTCGAAATAACATGCCTTTTTTGTAAGTTGAACACTTCAATTCATATAATTTTTTTTTGAGGTGATTTGCCAATATAGCACCCCCAACCGATCGAAAGTTTGTTTTATTGTCGTTTCAATGCTATTCAAATCAACAAAATCGGAGCATGCTAGGAACCGCCGCTGAGCAATTGAAAATGGTATACAACAATGGATAATTTTCTGAAAAATTAACAACGTAGTTTGGCATGTGATGACGTCATTTCAACGCGTGAAGAAAAGAATTAATTTCAAGTTCCTAAGACCCATATTCGCGGTAAATTACGTCGAAATGCAACTCAATGTTAATTTATGAAGTAAGCGTTATAGTTATGTTATATAAATAAAGGACTGAAAAGACATAACAATAGTTAATTCCATTATATTAACGTCTCTCGAAAGGGCCCTCCACAATGTTTACATCATGTGATTCATATTCGTGTGTGCTTTTTATAGGAATGTGAAAACATAGAACTGTAACAGAAAGGAAGTCCGACTGGTCGTATATGTTATACATCACATGCGCGAAAGAGATGTACCACAACTTACTTCCGGTTAAATAAAAACCTGAAGAAACGAGTATGGAGTCATGTGAGCTTCGGAATAAAATAAGAACAAAACTTCGTCTACACAACTACCAAGATATATCCGAAATGAATGTTCAAACATGTAAGTTATTTTGTATCAATACGATTTGTTAAATGTTTTGTACGTATAAAAGGATTTTACTGTACACAGGCCTAACAACAATAACACACAAGTTATTATTTAATAATCATTTTCAGTGAGAATGCGTCCTGGAACATGTATAATAAAACCTGTTTTTATTTGATATAATATTTCGTCAAACTCAATAAAAACTATGCAGCTAGTTTAGAATCTAAAATTTTATAATTATACAGGCCTATATAGGCCTAGTCATGTTTACTTTAGGCCTACGTTTTCTTTGGTTTATCACATTCATTACTTTGAGGTTTCTTAATAATCATAGCCCCCCTAAAGTATGTTAAAGTGCACATAAGATGGACGTAGAAACTTTTAGGTACGTATTGTCAATGGTTACTATATCCACTTTACGGCAAATTCACACCAATCTGTTTGAAATTAATTCAGCTATCTTCACTCAAAGTCGCAAAAATAGACCTGTAAAAACGACTTTGCCATTTATCGAAAACACTCTTAATCCCCTCAGACGCCAGTGACCGAATGCATATCTGTAATATTTATTCCTTAATTACCTTTATACAGTCGGCGTGTGTATTCATTGACGCCTGACTGATTCCTTAATCTAGGGCTGTACGATATTCTCGATATAGTCATTTATCGCGATATGGTATTTTCAGACCCAACTACGATATCATGTGGCCAAAAATCGTCGATATAGTGGTTTATCGAATATCGCCAAAAACTTGAAATATCGAAAAAATTTATCATAAAAATATATCATAAATACACTATGCAGCAGTGGAAATTAGCCGACGGCAATAAACTATAATAAAACTAATGTTTTGAGAATGTTTAATGTTGAAAACACTTGCGCAGTGTCTGTAGCCGTTTTTCACTGCATCGTGTATAATAAATTGTCAGTTGTTACTACATGTAAAGCTTAGGCCTGCTAAACGCCTGAAATTTCCCACTACCGCGGTTTATTACCAGGTTATAAATAGGTTGTCATATTTAAAAAAAAGACCGAATATTTTTAGAAAACTCTACGAAACTTAATTTCTGAAAGCAAGAGAGAGAGAGAGAGAAATGGGGTTTAACGTCCACTCGGCACAAACCAGGTCATTTCGGGACCAACACATGGTTCAATTTTATTTCAATAATTCGCATGCCTGTAGGGATCTTTAGCAGTGGGAGGGAACCAGAGGACCCGGAGAAAACCCACGAGATTGGACATGAGACCCTACTCCTTGTCATGTACAACTGGGGAATCGAAACCACGCCAGTTGACACAATGACAGACCGTATGATACAGCGCGCGCGTGCTAACCATTCGGCCATCCAACCCCCCATTTCTGAAAGCAAGAATAAAACGATCTATAAATAGATTACTGTCACTGTTAGGCCAGGAATACCGCAGCCAATCAAATGCTTGAATGGAAGATAGTCCGGATCATTTAGTATTTTTTAAACTTGTTTGAACTTACAATACAAGACTTGAAGACTGCATCTACTTACTTCCGCTGCACTTGATATTTGAGAATTTTCTTACACAAGGTCACAAGCAGACGCTTTTTAAACATCAGCGGTTGTTTTTAATTTAATTATATGTACAGGCATAAGTAATGTCTCCTGTTATTGTGTTAAAAAGAATTGAAACGTGTTTATCCAAAAAGGATGTTGTTTTGTTCATTTTAATAAATCTATATTATAAAAAAAGCAAAGTTTAAAGTGTATGAATAAAGCAATTCTTACCCACAATTCTTACTCACACTGTAGTCAGCTTTAATGCATTTTTATTTAATTTATTTAAAAGCAAAGTGATATTATTATTAAATATCGCGATATTTAATTATATCGTTGAAAAAAATGCCAATATCGATATCGTCCCTTTTTGCAATATCGTACAGTCCTACCTTAATCCCCTAATTAAATAATAGAATAGTCTACGAAATAATTTGTTTTGTAATTTAGATTGTTTTATATATCCCGCCCTCTCTTCTCACGACAGCGATTTTAATACTGTGTTTTAAAGTGACTTTTTAATAGAGTCCATCGTGTGCAGTCCCAAAAATTTGAGATACATTTTTGTCAGAAGAGTATTGTGGTTCTAATTTCCCCAAGTAAAAAGAAGTGGTCATGCAAAATGTATCATAAAAGTCAAATGATTGAAACGCGATTTGTATATGACGATCCATTATCAGAGTAGCCAACTGTATCTCGTTTTCCTGTAGCCATCGTACGGTGCCTTTCTTTCTGCATTTGGATTTGACTTTATTACTCTGAAATAGATTGTAAAAATGAAATACCAAAAATATCTCAAAATACGTTAAAATTAACAGTACAAATATATTTTGTTGGTAAATGGAATAACAGATTAAAAAGGGTCGTCGAACTATCTTTGTGTTTTGATAATAATATGGCAAGTGTAGTGTCGTTTATATCTGTCATTAATCAATTCGACTAAAGTTGCACAGACATCAATTAAGAATGCTGATTAGGTAATTATCTTTTTTTACGCCGGCCAGATCAATTAGCTTCAAATGCTCACCGATGTTTTTGTAATAAAGCAGCCTCAAATTATTTGTTGATTGGTGTTTAAACAACATTTAATTGACTTGATATGAAATCTGAATATAAATCATTCGATGGATAAACGTTTGTGATAAGATAAGGTATTTTACAATTACATTGACAGTTCAATCACTCACCACACGGCATCAGGAACTCCTTGATGATCAAGTGTATTGATATTCATGTCTATAAATTCGCGCCAAAGTTTTAAAACCTCATTTACTACGCCCGTAGTGCATGGAACCGTACATGGTAATAAGATTTCCAGCGTTGATTGGCTGAGAAATCAGGGAGATCTATTGTTATGCATATAGTCATCGGAAAATTCCATATTTGCTGTGAATTTAGAATGGAGTTCCAATAAAAGAGTTCTTTGTGTATAGAAATGGTTATTATTATTATATAGCTAATAATGAATATATCGACAAATGACTGGCACCATATGTATTTCTGTACTTATAGAGAATAGGTAGGGATATCAGGTATTACAGGGTTATCCAAATTACCGGTAAATACGCTAATTTACAAATCTTCATTTGTCAATTGGCCTATTTAAACAAAGGATGCTTAAATAGATCTACAGCATGATATGGTATTTTAAATTCACTCTAAAATATTCCAATCACAAATATCTAATCTATAACAATGTATGACAATAATTTGGTGATTATGATTAGACCAGTCAAGTGGTAATTGGACCATCAATAGACCTTTGTCAACTGGTGTGTATTGATAGTGCTATATTGTACAGACAGTGATATATTGTATAGATAATGTACGTGTAGTGCCTGTGACGTCACCAGCCAATCAACCGGATTAAGGTCGTAATTGAAAAATTGAAAAGAGTTTTGGCATGTCGGATACTTAAACGTAACAGCCAAATTAATTTTAATCAGATTGGTGTGAACTTGCCGTAAAGTGGATATAGTAACCATTGGCTATATGGACATGAAATTTAGATTTTTCGTCTTATGTGGTCTTTAATAGCTAAAATTTATTTTTTAGATTGTAAGAAAAACTGTTTTGTTTGTAAAATATAGGTTGCCAGGCAACGAAACAGCAGCTAAATCATCCAGGCAGTCAACAAGAGTTGTTGCATATATTTACCTTTTTCGGTAATGAAACATTTATAATACACTAAAATGTGATTAAGAGTAACAACTCATTATACTTATAGTAATTATCAGAAAATCATTAGAATTTGTTTGGCTTTTATAAAGTTCTGCCCAATGCTAACGTTTAGTATACGAAACATTTAATATCATGGATTTACCTGTTTAAGTTATCAAAATTCATTGAAAATCAATATACTTCGTCTCAAGACCTTAAACTCTGTGTATCAATCTGAAGTCAATCGGATGATAACTTTAGCCTCTAGAGCGTCACAAGATTTTTCAAAGTGATCAAGGGCCATAACTCTGGCAGTAATTATCGGAAATCGCTGAAAGTCGAAAGGCTCCTTTGTCTCAAGATCTTAAACACTTATATAAATTTAAAGTCAATCGGATATTAACTTTAGCCTCTAGAACGTCCACAAGATTTTTTGAAGTGATCAAGGGCCATGCAGTAATTATCGGAAATCGCTGAAAATCAATAGGCTTCTTCATCTCATGACCTTAAACACTGTGTATAAATTTAAAGGCAATTGGATATTAACTTTAGCCTCTAGAGCGTCCACAAGATTTTTTGAAGTGATCAAGGCGATAACAATATACGTAAACATTTCAATGTGGTCGTATAAAAATATTTTTTTTATTAACTACATAAATATGTAAGAAAATTCAAGTAGAGATTCTAAGGAAATTCTATATAAAATTAAGATCTTTATAAATGGTCTTGGCAATTTGCCAATTTCAAACGTGCTATCGTTATTTTAAAAAGACATGTATGCACACTGAAATTTCAAGGTAAACATTTTTAAAAATCACTTGAATGAGTGTCTGTTTCTAAGCCCTCATTTAATATTGAAAACATAATCATATACATTTCAATCCGGTTGTATTGGTGTATTTTAATATAGTAAATACTCAAAAAGTAGGCTCAATAGCTAAAATGTGTATAATGCTTCATTATACTTTCAAGCCAGATATAGTGTGTTTAGACTTTTTATGCAATTTAAATATTGGTCGTATTGACATTATAAAATTTGCATGAATGTAAGTCTAAATATCAGATAGGGACGCTGTTCTTTTTCCTTCCAACAATATTTATTTAATCAGTATTATATAATCTAAAGATACATAATTATTGGATCTGAAAATTGTTTGTTAGGATTATATCAATACCCCTTTAAACTCCTCAATTTCTTTATGAAAATGTTAATACCCCTTTAAACCCTGTACTTTCTTTCTTTTGTAGGCCTCTGAATATAAGAAGAGCTCTCCCCTGCTACAAACCACCATGAATAACAGAGTGTAAAAAAAAAAAAAAAGACTTTATTGCCGGTCAAAATACTTTATTGTCAGTAATTTTGGATGGAGGACCTGGCAAGGAGATTGTCTATTCAATTCGTTGGAGTACATGTAAAAGAATCCTTGACAGAATTTGAAATAATTTGCTGTCTGGGCAAAATTTACTTCATACCAAGTCATCATTAGCCAAACTATGCATAAAAATAGGAGATAAACCCCATCTGTTAAAAGATGTAGCCTCTATCGTGATGGAGAAGGGGGGAACACCACATCTGATATAAATCTGTAACCATTGGCTGCCAGGCAGGATACGCCCAAATTTTTGAGAGATGGATAGAGAACAAGCTAAAAAGAAAGTGATTTTTCCTACAATCAGGGGCCATAATTCAGGAAGTTTCGATCCGATATGCGCAAATATCGAAAGGAACCGAGATCTATGGGTTATAAACTTACATTTCAAGTTTCAACAAAATCGGATAAAAATTGTGACCTCTATAGGGTCCACAACCTTGATATACCATATTTTTAAGGCTATTTGAGAACGAACAGCGGCCATTTTGTCTGTCAATTTTGGGCCGATTTTCACTAAATTCGAACTCAGACGTCCTTAGTGTGTAACGGTGATATAATAATACGGTTTTTAAAATCGGATAAAAATTATGACCTTTATGGGTCCACAAGCTAAAAATGCGATTTTTCGTACAATTAGGGGCCATAATTCAGGAAGTTACGGTCCGATATGCACGAATATCGAAAGGAACCGAGATCTATGGGTTATAAACTTACATTTCAAGTTTCAACAAAATTGGATTAAAATTGTGACCTCTATAGGGTCCACAACCTTGATATACCATATTTCAACGCTATTTGAGAATGAAGGGCGGCCATTTTGTCTGTCAGTTTTGGGTCGATTTGCACGAAATTCGAACTCGGTCGTCCTTAGGGTGTAACGGTGATATAATAATACGTTTTTTTTAAATCGGATAAATTATGACCTCTATGAGGTCCACAAGCTAAAAACGCGATTTTTCGTACAATTAGGGGCCATAATTCAGGAAGTTACTGTCCGATATGCTCGAATATCGAAAGGAACTGAAATCTTTGGGTTATAAACTTACATTTCAAGTTTCAACAAAATCGGATTAAAATTGTGACCTCTATAGGGTCCACACTCCACAACCTTGATATACCATATTTTTACACTATTTGAGAACAAACGGCGGCCTTTTTGTCTGTCAATTTTGGGCCGATTTTCACGAAATTCGAAATTCGGCCATCCTAAGGGTGTCACGGTGATATGATAATACGTTTTTTTAAATCAAATAAAAATTATGACCTCTATAGGGCGGATAAGAATTGCGACCTGTAGAGTGTCCACAAACAAATTGTGGGCGGACGGACGTCCAGACGTCCGGAGTGACGACAATATACATCCACATAAAAATGTGGGCGTATAAAAATCTGTAGCCTCTATTGCTTTTCGGAGGTTTTCAGGGGATAAGTCTGGAAAGGAGTTTTGTGGAGCACTGATTATCAATGGAGTTCGTAATCTCATGAAGGAACAATCAGGGGTAATAATTATAATACAATATCATTTGGGATCTAAATTTCAATATTGTATTCTGAATTCATATTTTATTTGTAACTCATTTTGGACATATATTAAGTAACAGATTAATTGTAAGATTTAATCTATATCAGGTGTGGGGTGTTGAAATAATATTATGTAAGATGAAATGGGTTATTCAACAATGTATAGCCGGCTTGTCTTAGACAAGTATATTATGATATAAGTAGTAGTTATTAGCACACTTTCCGAGGTGTATCGGTGAATATCAGGACAGTTTTGGTCGAGGTGCCCAGCCGAGGCGGCTCTCGACCAAAACTGTCCTGATATTCACCGATACACAGAGGACAGGTGCTAATAAGTTACTTACATCACATTTCTATCGAGTATTGTGAAGCAAAATGTGAAAAATGGTATTTATTATCGAGTCGTTTCAACCGAAAAGTGACAAATACTTTCTGTTCTTTCATTATTTATCCCTTTCTGAGCCTCACGTTACATTTCATGGTAGAATGATTTCGCAGTGGAGAGACGACCTGAGTAGTATTTACACGTGCGTCTTGCTATGATACTCTGAGCGTAAAACAATCATGTGTTTGTTTAGACCACATCGTCAAAACAACTTGTCTATGGCGTAGAGGACTGCGATATTATTAAATGTAGGAAATGCGAAACGTGGGTCATTCCTGGTGAAAGTATGCATCGGCGGATGGTTCTTCTGTTGAAATTTATTTGTAATAAAGTTTATGACTTTCTAGGCGGTTTTTTTCATCCTGCTTATTTTCAATGCCTGTGAAGTGTCCAGCAAGAGAACTGCACCTTCTATCATCACAATTAATTAAAATAATTATTCAATATTCTAATTTATATATTTTGCATATTAATATAAATCAAACCAAATTATGAAATAGATGCCAATTGATATGTATAATAATTGATTTTTGTAATATGTTGTTATGTTAATTTAATGTCATTGTATATGTTTTTGAACTGTCATGTAGTTCCACCCATTTTGTTTTGTTACTATGATTTTGACTAATTGTTTCATGTACATTATCCTTGTGCATTGTATAGAGCCATCGTTATCAATATAAATAAATAAATAAATCTATCATACAATATAATTAATATATTGAACTGTATATAGGCCTACCACATTAAATTACCAATTGTATATTGCATTGTAAATATTACTATGCATAAATGAGTGTACCTATGACTTTTGTAAATAAACTATTTAAAAAAAAAAAAAAAAAAATTGCGATCTGGGTCGGACTAACTCTGCTACTTATTGCTTGATAGGTATCTAAAACGGTTAAAAGTATCCGTGTATCAGAAATGAACAGTACTCTTTCTGTACATTTCTGATACACGGATACTTTTAAACATGTATTGAAAATAAACAGGACAGTTTTATCAAAGGTTGCCAGTGGCAACGAGTAGAAGTGGGATATAAGATTTAGGTAACAAGCATTAACACATATTGTCTAGAGATAAGATGTGTGAATCTTAATAATTAGTTCTCATTGTTCTGATTACTAATGGTATTAACTATGGCATGTCCTAGCCGATATAAAAAGCCTAGTTTAGAAGCAGGCAGGGAGAAGTACAGAAGAGGCGCAGAGAGAGACTTAGAGAGAACTCAGCTCGGACCTTGGGCAAGGCGGTCTGCCCTTGGACCCCGGGAGAAGGAGGTCTTGGCAGACCTGAGGGAACAGGCTAGATAGATGTCACGAGATCTAACCACAATGACGTTGTACATGTAAATATGTTATCCAATATTAAAATATTTTTTTTAATTAATAAGAGTTATGTATTCTATCACATACTCATATATGAAACGATTTTAAAACAATAAAAGATTAAAGCATAATACAATAATTGAAGTATCCAAAAGCAGATATTGTCAAAGGTAAAAAAATGTTCAGTAGTCTACAGAGTAACGCTGGGGTAAATATAGTGTCGCAAAAGTTATATACAAGAAGCACAACATCAAAACTAAAAATATTCACAAAAGTATAAGTGTCACTGGTCCTAGATCCTAGATCAGTATATCCCACGAATAAAGGCACACCTACGTGGAAACACAGTACGCGGGAAAATAGTCACACAATGAATGTCATATAAATGATAAATTAAACACACGAACATAATCACATTCACACGCGATCCAAATTAGGAAATATTCTCCATTAATTATCGATAGATGGATATCTTATCCACCAATTATGCATATACTATCCACCATGTATGTATATATTTTCCACCAATTATGCACATAGTATCCACCAATTATGCATATATTTTCCATCATGTAAGCATATATTTTCCACCATGTATGCATCACCATGTATGCATATATTCTCCATCATGTCAGCATATATATTTTCCACCATGTATATCCTTCATCATGTCAGCATATATTTCGTATGCTCTGCTTTGTCGGATATGGTGAATTGGTAACTTCTCCATTTACTAGCTTACTGTCGCTTGTGGCTTTAGCCGTCACCATCTTCTTCAATACTTTATACTCGGTATCATCACCTTCTTTGTTTATTTATTGGCCGCTATTATTCTTGTCGGTTAGTCTTTTTCCTTTCCAAACCGCCTGGCCAACGGTGCTTAATGACATGTCGTGTCATGAGAAATATTTTAACTGCCATCCGTGCCCGAGTTTTATCATCTGCTTATTATATTACGGAGTGAACTCAATTAACTTTTAATCAAATTAGTAAGTGGAACAGACTTTATAGATAACGATCTATTTTAAAATATTTACATGAGAATTTTAAATAAGATATTTTGGAAAGAACCTATCAAAATTAACAGTGGTTATATCTCTATATCTTTTTTAACAAAACACAAAACAATACATTACATTCGCTCTTAATTCCGAGCAAGACCCTCACTAGGGTGAAACCAATTCCGCCTTATAGGAATTTCACATAAAACCTCTCCCGTAACATCTCGGGCATCCCAATCGCATATTATAGGGGGTTAATACAAATAAAATCTCTCCCGTAAAACCCGGAGCAAAACCAATCCCAACTTATAGGAATTTCACATAAAACTTTTCCCATAACATATCGGGCATTATTGGGGTTAACACAAATAAAATCTCTCCCGTAAAATATCGGGGCATCCCGTAAACCCGAGGCAAAAATATATATAGACAAGACAAAAAAAAAATATATAAGAGATAAAACCGTTTATACCGTGTGAATATTTATGAGTTATATCTCTCAAGAAATATAGGCATTTAACAGTTACTACTAATTTTAAGCCAAAATATGTGTTCAAAACAATTATAATTTACATGTTATTAGTAATTTTCATACAAATAGTTGAGTACCGTTCCACTACTAGCAATATATTTAATTTTTGAATAAGATACAACAGATGAAAGGTCATATTTCTTAACACTAGAAAATGGTTGAGCTAATTGAGTTACTACATAATGTTTAAGCTTATTTCGGCAGTTAAATTATTAAACATAACGCTAATATCAGCATTATCCGTGGCCATGAATAGGATCAGAAAAAGACTTACTTAATAAAATTCTTTGATCTTCTAGTGGTCAGGACTTCAAAAACATTGGTCTGGTCATAACCTCAGGTTCGTCGATCACGGCATCACTTAAGAGTATGTGATAGAATACATAACTCTTATTTATAAAAAAAATATTTTAATACTGGATAACATATTTACATGTACAACGTCACTGTGGTTAGATCTCGTGACATCTATCTAGCCTGTTCCCTCAGGTCTGCCAAGACCTTCTCCCGGGGTCCAAGGGCAGACCGCCTTGCCCCAGGTCCGAGCCGAGTTCTCTCTAAGTCTCTCTCTGGGCCTCTTCTGTACTTCTCCCTGCCTGCTTCTAAACTAGGCTTTTTATATCGGCTAGGGCACGCCATAGTTAATACAATGAGAACCAGTGATGGGATTTCAAAAATTTTCTTGTCGGACATTTTTTTCCCGAAAATAAAGGGGCATAACTCTTATCGTTATTTAAGCAGACGTTTTCAAACCACAATTAAGAATCACGTGTCAACAAAATATTCAAATTTATACGTAATAAAATAATATCTTCACCTCGTTATTTTTCATGCTTAATTCCCGTACGGTATTAAAATTTATGTCAATAATATTCTTACAAAATTACATGACATCGTAATACCATAGAATGAAAGGGTGACAACTACTGTCGATCGGTACCTGTTTCAAATTCCCCCCAAATTACTGTATTTTTCGGGTCATATTTCGATACATTTTTCAGCAAAGACCGACATTCATCTCATACTCCGTTTCGATTTATATACGAAAGGAAAAATATGACATCCCAAAATTTATTTCGTAGTAAACGTCGCTCAAAAACTAGCGAGGGACACCCAACTGCAGCTAAATAATTGCATTCGACTGTAGCATGCGCTATCGTCTAAAACAATTAACTAACCTTATTCCAATCGACATAGTCGTCAACATTTCTTAGCGTGTTTATTTATTAATGTAAAAACATAAAGCCCACATAAAATATGATCATAAATCCGACAATATGCCATCAAAATAGAATCTTTTCTCTCACATCAGGCGTATTTGATTCGGCACGTTTAAATCTCTTAATTTCACGTGTCTCGCGAGATGACTACTTTCATTTTGAGTTACTTTACTAGAACCATGCGCGTGTGTGAAATAGCTTTATCTAACTTTGGCTTCCACCGAAGGAATATCACAGACAAGTTATCGGATACAATGTATATTGAATCGAAGCATGTTGAAAGTTTTAATGACTGTCTATTGATGTCTATTACAATATGTGACATCTATAGTTTATAAATATTGTCGGCTCACATCAATGCGATTAATATGTCCGACAATGCAGAAACCATGAGGTTAACACGAGGATTAAAATTATAATCACAGTTATTGGATTGATGAATATTCCGACAAAGGGGAAACAATGACTTCTGTTTACGACTAGATTGATGAACTGTCCGACAAAGGATTAAGTCGGTCAATCAAGGCAGATTAAGTAGTTAATCAAGGTAGGTTATTTATAGACGGTATAAAACGATAAGTACGTTGATCACTTAATTACCTAATCAATCCAGCGTATTATCGACGATAATCGTGTTGAGTGGTAGTTATACAATCAGTAAACTATTACTTTCAGAATTTTGAATATTATTCACCATGTCTTGATGTCCGATTGGGCATATTCCCGGTCGGACAATTTTGGGCGTTTGGAAAAAAGATTCGGACAAGTGCGGAATATACGGGCAAAATCCCATCACTGATGAGAACTAATTGAGGTCTTGGCAGACCTGAGGGAACAGGCTAGATAGATGTCACGAGATCTAACCACAATGACATTGTACATGTAAATATGTTATCCAGTATTTAAATATTTTTTTTAATTAATAAGAGTTATGTATTCTATCACATAATCCAGGGATTTTAAGTTTCGACATGTATCTGAGTTGTTTGGGATTTAAACTTATATTGTAAGCTTCTTCTAAATTGGATAAAAATTGTGACCTGTAGAGTGTCCAAAAACAAATGTGAACAGACGTCCGGATGAAAATGAAATGAAATGAAATGGAGTTTAACGTCCTACTGTTCTGCTCCTAACCTGGGCTAATGAAGACGAGCATACGCCATACAGTGTGCTATGAGGGAAATTTTGCTACTCTTATATCGAATTCCAACTGCCAAAGGATCTTTTATGTGCATGCCAATGTGTACACGGGACCTCGGTTTTTCGTCCCATCCGAACAACTAGACAGCTTTCCTTGTCAGGCCCTCCGTCCTGCATCACTGACAAGGGGAAACCACGCCGGAAAATCTGGATGAACTTTCTCGGCCAATGCAGGAATCGAACACCCGACCTCCAGCCTAGCGAGCTAGCGTCTTACCCACTTAGCCACGTGATCCCTGACGTCCGGATGACAATGGTAACAGCATAATACATGACAATACGTCCACATGAAAATGTGGGCAAATAAAAGGTGCTTAAGTATTAATAAAGAAGTTTTTTTATGTATTGGTTTTTTTTTTGTTAATATCTGTAAGTAATTGTTTAAAATGAATAAAGGAGTTCTTTTTTTATGTACTGTTCTCTTATTGTTGTGTAAATATTTGTTAGTAATATTGTTCTAACAAGAAAAGAACCATGTACGTATGTACTTGAAAGAACCCTTGCCAGTTCAAAATTCGGGGGGGGTGGGGGGGGGTGGGGGGGGTGCTAGACTAGAGTGCCGTGCTTCAACCTCTAGCTGGCCAGTCACCTCTGGCTTGCGATTGTGGTTTCGATCCCTGGTATGAGCGTATGTGGCTTGGAGATAGGGGTGCCTTCTTAACTTCATGGGTTTACTCCGGTTTCATCCCACACAAAAGACCCCTGCGCATGCGCCAAGATAATAAAAATAAGACATGTCTGCGATATTACCTTCGGTAGAAGCGGACGTTTAACACTAAGAACAACGCTGTCCGGGTAAAATTCTCCATCCTTGCATTTTACAAACAGTAATAGAATAAAGATTACCATATGTTATCCTAACGAAATACTGAAGCATTGCATGTGTTGACAAGATAGTGTTAAACCCCATTCCATATATACGTTTATGTTTTGCGATTATATAGAATTAAATAGTGCCATAACAGCATTATTCATTTTAAATTATAATTTCATGATTACTTTTTCTCTATTTTTTTTATATGTCATATCAAATTTTCTACCAATTGAGTCAATGAAATAGGGTTTAACATTCTACTTTTTTTTCTTTGAAATATTTTTGAAGAATCAGTTTGGTTACAAAAATACACATGATGCCATTATGTACACATGAGCTTGTGTTTTTTGTCCCATCTACACAACTAGAAAGTTCTTTGCCAGGCCCTCCCTCCTGCACTACCGACTCGGAGAAACCATGCTGCAAAATGCCGGAGAACTTTCTTGACTAATGCCAGCTTACATAATCCTTACATTCAGATGGGTAGTTTTTTTCTTTGGAAAAATTTGTAATGAATCAATTTGAATTAAAAAGCTCAAGCCTGAAGACACCTGATTCTAATATCAAGATTTTTATTTTTGCTACGAAAATATTTTAAATGCATCTCTTTTTTTTCTTTGAAAATAGTTTTGAAGAATCAGTTTGGTTACAAAAATACACATGATGTTTACATCCTCAAATATAATAATGGACCCAAAGCTAAAAAGTAGTTTTTTTGTTTTTTTCAAGAAATTCAAGAAAATTTGTAGATCTAAAATTAAAGTACTTTATAAAAATATAATTATTATATTATTGTTATTATTAACTTCATAAATATAGGAAAGTTGTCTCAAAATTTCCAGTCGCTATCTCAATTACAATTATGTATGGTTTAATGGTCGAGAGCGAGACATTAAGTAATATATTGATACTGCACGAGGCGTAAGCTGAGTGTTCTTTCAATATATTACGCAATGTCTTTAGCTCGAGACCATTAAACAACTTAAAATACAGACACTATCCCGCACGTTCTTTTCAAAGAAATACGTCACGCGAGTCCAATATTTCATCCAGTATAGATAATGTACGATTGGCAAGTTGCCCGTACATTATTGGTACGCCAACATCAAAGGATAACGTCACATCTGAAAATATAGGAAAGTTGTCTCAAAATTTCCAGTCGCTATCTCAATTACAATTATGTATGGTTTAATGGTTGAGATCGAGCGAGACATTAAGTAATATATTGATACTGCACAAGGCGTAAGCTGAGTGTTCTTTCAATATATTACGCAATGTCTTTAGCTCGAGACCATTAAACAACTTAAAATACAGACACTATCCCGCACGTTCTTTTCAAAGAAATACGTCATGCGAGTCCAATATTTCATCCAGTATAGATAATGTACGATTGGCAAGTTGCCCGTACATTATTGGTACGCCAACATCAAAGGATAACGTCACATCTGTATTTTAATACAAAATAACAACATCAAATATCAGTTCATGCATAGGCTAGGCTATGCAATGTGCTATGGCCCATAGTATGTGATCTATAATTTAAGTACTTTTTAAAAATATAAATAATGAAGTAAAAACTACGGTCTTCGTGTTATGATTAACTTCATAAATATAGGAAAGTTATCTCAAAATTTCCAGTCGCTATCTTAATTACAATTATTACAAAATAATAACATCTAATGTCAGTTCATACGACTCTTACGGTACGTCTACTTCGCGCATGCGATGTACAACATGATTTCTGACCATTGTAATACCCAAATAAAGTTGGAATGGAAAAAGAATTAACGCTAACAAAAAATGATTTAAATAATGGCTCAAATTTTGGATTTTCCGTTGACGATTTACATTATTTCATTTGAGATTAGTGCCGTGGTAAATCAATAAAATGCTTGTAGTAGTACAGACGGATACCGGTACCTGAATTTTCACAAGGCACAAAGACAATTTATTCAAAATTTTATCCTTATATAACGGTTCTCATACTAATTATTTAGAAGTTTAATTCATTGTTATTTTGGGGAAATATTTAAGAATAAGTTCGTGAGAGAATCATGCAAAATTTAAAAAAAAACGGCACAAGCGGTGTCGGGCGATTTTGACTAAACTTTGCAGATTTGGTCACCAACCTTGTAGTTACGGAGAACCAGCTATGGCCATTTTAGTGTTAAAAACCGGACATTTTTTATAAAAAAAATTCCTTAAATTCAAATATTTCCCATAAATTGTCTATTGATTTTTTATTTTTTTAAATTATTTTTTATGAATGATCATGTATACTACTTCAATATATATGACTATTAAATTTTTCTGACAACCATTTCAGGCCATGAGGAATTTATTTTAAGACGTAGTTTTTGCTATATGCTAAAACATATAAATTTCATGATGCTATATCTCACCCACTGCGGGGCTGAGGACAATTATATTTATAATGGAAGTTGATGACTACTAATACTAATATTTGGTTTTGACAAAATGACTAGCACGGATTTCTTTCATATTAAATTTGATGGTCGAACTTGAAGAAAATGACTTCATTTTTGACATCATTTTTCCAATAAAGTCATCCATTGCCTGGATTATTAGGCCTGATATTGCCCCATGCAACTGCCTGCCAGCATTCTTATGCAGATGATACACAGCTGATCGCAAGTTATTCCCTTTCAAAAACTGTTCCATTCCCTAATTATTCTGACATCAAATTGTGTACACATGACATTAAAGATAGCATGACAAGAAATATGTTGAAATTAAATTTAATTGAATTAAGTAAATCAGAATGTATTTTATGTGGTCAAAATACACATCTGAAAAATACAAGTTCAAATGATGTGGTTGTACGAGATGTAATATTTGTACCATGAGACACTGTGAAGAGGTTAGGTGTCCTCTTGGGGTCCAATTTGAGCATGGACAGTTACATTAGTGAAAATTGGCCATATAAACACTTTATTAGCCAGGAAGCAGCGGCTACACTTATATGTTCTTTGGTATTCTCAAGGATTGACTACTGTAACAGCTTGTTAGTAGGAACATCTAGTGCCAATATTAAAAAAACATCAACTTGCAGAAAATACTGCAGCTCGAATTCTTACCAGATCACCAAAACACTCTCATATTACTCCTGTTCTGAAATCAATCTATTGGCTGCCATTCATCTTCAAAAGTCTATCTTTGACATATCAGTATGTGAATGGCTTAGCTCAAATATACTTATCTAACTTTATGCACATACAAATTCCCTCGAGTAACCTCCGGCCGAACACACATTCATCACATTCATCAGGTGGAAGTTAATATCATTTGGATACGGATCATGCTCAGTGATTGCGCCTAAACTGCGTAACAATCTTCCAGAGATCATTAAATCATCTCAAACCCTTTCTTGTTTTACATCAAGACTTATCAAGATTAATTAAATTAATTTAATTGTATGCGCAGTGGACATTCTTCTGTACATGGAGTACGTGCGCTATATAAATGTACATATTAATAATATTATTATTCGTCAGGCCGAAGTTAGATTTGCACTTTCGTTTAATCTGGGGTCTTCCCTAAAACTTTGGACAGTGATTTAAGGTATCAAAAACGGTGAAAGTATTGTTCGTCTCCAAACAGTATTGTTTACATTGTAACCATGTTGATAGCCTCGTTTGTCACGCAATTAGTTTTTCTGCAATATTCTGCTATGCACTGGTTAATTGGGAGTAATAAATTTCGTGAATCATGACGTAACGTTTTGTTAACATATTTGAAACTCTGTTTAAACCAGAATTATATTGTTACACAGTTAGGTATTGGTTGTTAATCGGACTATTGACCAATCATAATTTGGAACAGAAATTTGCTTTCATTACGGCAGTGTTGAGTGGGATTAGGTCTAATCAAATGAAACACTGCGGGGAGTATGCTAAAATAGTGACCTTACACTCATATACAATTTGTTTTTTGTCTTTTTGAAATATCGCTTGATTCGTTTGTAAAGTATAGACAGATATATATATATGTGACTACTACATTATTTAGTTTTTACGATTTGCTGTTCAAAAATTCATCATCCTTCTACTAGATCATGAGGTTATATTGGCGAATTAATAAAATGTTGACAAATAGTCCAGAGAGATTAATTGTATTTACCAATAACAGCTCTTTTGGCATTTACAGAAAATTTTAACGGTGTAATTGTGAGCTCCGTTTTCTTGATTAGATACTTATTGGATAGATAGATAAATAGATAGATAGCGCTAGATAGATAGATAGATAGTAATAAGTATTAACATATAGATAGTAATAAGTATTAACATTTGTAGTTTTGATAATGGAACCTTTTTTAAACTTGAATTTTTTGATGAAAGTATATAATCTGCGTTTATATTTATTTGTTTATTTCTATTTTTATTATGGCTTGCTCTTAACGGAACTGGAAACGACGTTAATTTGGTTTCAAGTTCCATGTTACGCTTTTGAGTGTGTAAATAAAGCGTTTTATTTTTCGTTATTTTTGTACAAAAATGGAAATTATTTACTACTAAACGGGACGAGTGCCACCCAATTTTTTTCTTGATCTTAATACTATAGATCATTGTCTTTTCAGTCAGCTTTCCAAAAAAATACTTAAACCCGCAGTGGGTGAGATATAGATAGAATAAAATGACATACCTAAATTGAGCTATTTTGGTACTTTGCAGCAATAAGTCCCTATACCAAAAACCGCTCAATGAAAATCCATCAAACTTTCAGAATTTATACTCACTAACCATATCTGCTACGCTAAAAAGTTTCATTAATCTACTCGCCGTAGTTTAGTTGTACGAAATAATTGAAAAGTCTTAAAATTTCAATTTTTTTTCTACGCTCTAAAAATGGCTTGATTGATCTAAAATTGTGGCAGTGGCATTTGGAGGGGTTACCCATCATACATAAAAAAAATGGTGAAAATCAGTCACCCACCACGTGCCGGTCACTGCATGGTTCTCTCGCAAATGCATTCTTAACATCTAATTTTATTTGTTAGCCAGTAAAAAACAAATTGAATCTAGACCGACAAACACAAGGTTTTATTAATATTAATAAGCCTTGATTTGATATTGTTGACGGAAATGTACGAATTATAAAAAAGATAGGTTGCCAGGCAACAAAACATACGCCCACAGAAGATAAATTGTCCGGCAGTCAACAAGAGTTGTCGCATATTTTTACTTTTTTCGGTAATGAAACATTTATAATACACTAAAATCTGATTAAGAGCAACAACTCATGAAGTAATTATCAGAAAACTATTAGAATTTGTTTGTTTTTATAAAGTTCTGCCCCATGCTAACGTTTTGTATACAAAACTTTTAATATCATGGATTTAGCTGTTCAAGTAATAAAAATTCATTGAAAATCAATATACTTGTTCGTCTCAAGATCTTAAACTCTGTGTATCAATCTGAAATCAATCGGATGATAACTTTAGCCTTTAGAGCGTCACAAAGTGATCAAGGGCCATAACTTTGGCAGTAATTATCAGAAATCGTTGAAAATCAATAGGATTCTTCGTGTCATGACCTTAAACACTGTGTATAAATTTAAAGTCAATCGGATATTTACTTTGGCCTTTAGGGCGTCCACAAGATTTTTTAAAGTGATCAAGGGCCACAACTCTGGCAGTAATTAACGGAAATCGCAGAAAATCAATAGGCCTTTTCGTCTCATGACCTTAAACACTGTGTATAAATTTAAAGTCAATCAAATATTAACTTTGGCCTCTAGAGCGTCCACAAGATTTTTTGAAGTTCTGGCAGTAATTATCATAAATTGCTGAAAATCAATAGGCTTCTTCGTCTCATGACCTCAAACACTGTGTATAAATTTAAAGTCAATCGGATATTAACTTTAGCCTCTAGAGCATCCACAAGATTGTTTTGAGGTGATCAAGGACCATAACTCTTGCAGTAATTATCGGAAATCATTCAAAACCAATAGGTTTCTTCGTCTCATGACCTTAAACACTGTGTATAAATTTAAAGTCAATCGGATATTAACTTTGGCCTCTAGAGCGTCCACAAGATTTTTCAAAGTGATCAAGGGCCATAACTCTGGCAGTAATTGCTTGTGGACGCCGGACCGCCGGCTGGCCGGACGGAGGCGACGACAATATACGACCACATTTCAATGTGGGCGTTTAAAAAGGGATAATGAAAATATTCAAATGTGAAGTAGGCCTACATTGTAAAAACAAAACAATTCTTTCAGTCAAAATTAGCCACATGGTCATAATTTAGGCCTATAGCTTCCAGGCCTAGGCCAAGATGTACCTTAGCCTACTGTCATATTGATACCAAGCCTACTTTAAGTTTTAAAGAATTATTTAGATGCACCACACATATTGGTCTATGTTGTTAGATAATAATGTGTCAAAATAGAAATCTTCTTGTAACACGTAAGCAATAAATGCAGAGAACAATAGTGAAACAACAGTTACCGGTATGTTATTTTTAAAATTATGTAGTTGCTATGGCAACAAAATATTATGTTATAAACAAGAGTAAAGTTATGTAATTTTAAAAATTCACAAACTTCTGGACTTGTAAACAAAATTTCACTTCATGATTTCAATTTCTTCATATTTTATTTATGAAATGAAATGGGGTTTAACGTCCTACTGTTCTGCTCCTATACTGGGCTAATGAAGACGGCCATACGCCATACAGTGTGCTATGAGGGAATATTTTGCCCGGGCAGCGGCACTATCGCCTACTCTTATATCGAATTCCAACTGCCAAGGGATCTTTTACATGCATTCTAATGTATACACGGGACCTCGGTTTTTCGTCTCATCCAAAGGACTAGACAGCTGTCCTTGTCAGGCCCTCCGTTCTGCACCACTGACAAGGGGAAACCACGTCGGAAAATCAGGATGAACTTTCTCGGCCAATGCAGGTATCGAACACCCGACCTCCAGGCTAGCGAGCAAGCGTCTTAACCACCTAGCCACCGTGGCTCCCATTTTATTTATGCCTCAATAACAACTCTAGAGAATAGGCACATCAATGTTTTGATTTTATTTATTGTTTTAGCACTTGCCTGACAGCTACTGATTTCAAAATAATACAATAATCAATATTGATGTCTAAAATTTGAAAATAATGCTTTTAAAAAAAATAAATTGTGGTTGCTATGGTAACAACCCAAACTCCTTCACATTTTACTCAAACTTATACAATCCATATCATTTTATATTAAATGGGTTTCAAATATCTTAAATTGCTCACTTCAAAGTGTGCTGATCACCGTTTGGGTTATGGCATATTTTCCCATTTTGGATGCTATTGTAACCAAATTCAATAATATATGACAGATTAAAAATATGTTATTGTAAAAATGCACAAATTTTTGGACATGTTCACATAATTTCACTTGTATACCTCCATTCCTTATTTTATTAATGTCCCAAAAACGCCACAATTTTGTGCCACGGAAAATTGTTAAAAGATAGGTTGCCAGGCAACGAAACATACGCCCACAGCAGCTATATCATCTGGGCAGTCAACAAGAGTTGTCACATATTTTTACTTTTTTCGGTAATGAAACATTTATAATACATTAATATCTGATTAAGAGTAACAACTCATTAAGTCATTATCAAAAAAACATTAGATTTTGTTTGGATTTTATAAAGTTCTGCTCCATGCTAATGTTTAGTATACGAAACTTTTAACATCATGGACTTAGATGTTCAAGTCATAAAGATTCATTGAAAATCAATATACTTGTTTGTCTCTAGACCTTAAACTCTGTGTATCAATCTGAAGTCAATCGGATGATAACTTTAGCCTCTAGAGCGTCACAAGATTTTTCAAAGTGATCAAGGGTCATAACTTTGGCAGTAATTATCCGAAATCGTTGAAAATGAATATGCTTCTTCGTCTCATGACCTTAAACACTGTGTATAAATTTAATGTCAGTCGGATATTAACTTTAGCCTCTAGAGCGTTCACAAGATTTTTCAAAGTGATCAAGGGCCATAACTCTGGCAGTAATTATCGAAAATTGTTAAAAATCAATAGGCTTCTTCGTCTCATGACCTTAAACACTGTGTATAAATTTAAAGTCAATTGGATATTAACTTTGACCTCTAGAGCGTCCACAAGATTTTTTTTTTAAGTGATCAAGGGCCATAACTCTGGGAGTAATTATCGAAAATCGCTGAAAATCACTAGGCTTCTTCGTCTCATGACCTTAAACACTGTGTATAAATTTAAAGTCAATTGGATATTAACTTTGACCTCTAGAGCGTCAACAAGATTTTTTTAAGTGATCAAGGGCCATAACTCTGGGAGTAATTATCGAAAATCGCTGAAAATCACTAGGCTTCTTCGTCTCATGACCTTAAACACTGTGTATAAATTTAAAGTCAATCGGATATTAACTTTAGCCTATAAAGCGTCCACAAGCAATGGGACGGATGGGGGCGACAACAATATACGACCACATTTCAATGTGAGCGTATAAAAATGAACATATATCCAGCTCTAGAGAGAAGGCATATTTAGATGAAAAAATTGACCAAAATCACTTTGACAAAATGGAATTTTTGAGAAAACCTATGAATTTTTGAGTTGCTGGGGAAATCTGAGAAATTGTTACAAAAATGTGAAAATTGAAACATAATTAGCCTTAAAGTTGTATTTGTGACTGGCCACAGCTAAATGAGTCGAAATGCGCACGAATCAATAATGAGATAAAGACAAAATAAGTGAAAATATTGATTTTGATCGAAATTGAGATTTTCACAAAAATGTGTCTATAAATTGCAATAAAACATTTTAAACACCTGTATTAAAACATTTTGTAAGAATACTGTATTCTTAAATCTGTCCTATTTCTTAAAATTCTCGGCGAATTTAGTTATTTTTCTTCGCTCGCAGCGGGACGACCGGTCATTCCTCTTACATAATAATTGGCATCGTTGTAAAGCATAGCATCTCTAGTTTACAAATATGATTAAAATATTGTGGATGAATTGATTTTGAACGGATACAATCGAGTTTTAAAGCCCCATAACTATTTTTTCTTCACAGGAGATCTCATGTGATTAAAAATAGGTGCCGTGTGAACTAATTTGCAGAGGTTGATTTCGTGTTCTATGTTACAATACAAGAGTCCAAAGTTTAAAGTTCTGGGTAGATGGAGTTAGGCTTGTTGTAGAAATTTTTAAAAGTCTAATGTGAAATGTTAAATGACAAAAAGTAGATGCCATTTACACGATGTAATAGAGCTAATTCTTTATGCACAGAACCAAAGAAAATTTATATTTGTCAGTATTACAAGATTTTTAACATTTGACTTCGTCCAATTTACACGTATCATTCAACATTTGCAACATTGGAGATGTAAAAGCACTAACAACATAGCACTGCCTTTGGACTCAAATCCCCCATTATAACGTCAGGTTCGTACAAGCAGCTTTTGACACTATGACGTCAGACATTGATTAATCAATCAGCGTTGGCGTTTCTAGTGGTTTACCCAGAGTTCCATGCTTCGCACGATAATAAGTCGCCGTAATAGATGGTTTCATTGGCTAATCCCTCACCCCATCCAGAACGCAGGTTATATAACAACTCTTCCAGATCCTAGTGTAGTACAGACAAATAAAATGAAATTTTGAACAATAAAAAATGAAACGAAATAGGATTTTGAAAAATAAAAAATGAAAGGAAATAGGATCTGTGTTTTAATTAGATTTGTCAGTGGCACAGGAAGGAACAAGTGTCTAGTCGTTCAGATAGGACAAACAAAGCGAGATTCCATGTACACATTGGTGTGCAACAGTGTGCACATAACAGAACCTTTGACAGTTGAAATTCGAAGTAAGAGTAGGTCATAGTACCACTATCTAGACAAAATGTCACTCACAGCACACAGCATGGCGCAGGGCCAACTTCTTTAGCCAAGTCGGTGCAAAAAAGTAGGACATTATACCTCATTTCATTTCGCTAAAGGTTACTGAAATCAATGTAAGGAGGGTAACATGTGATGTATTTGCTTGTCATGTGACCATACATACACAGTTGTACAAAATGCTTAGAGATGTAGAAAAATAGTGCCAAATTTTGGAATTTAAAGTCAGTTATTCAACAAAAATACACAGAACTGTTGATCTATAATAAAGAAAGACAATTGTTTCAACATTTTGATAAATATAATAGCGAGTGACTTGTAATACCTTGTTAAAATGTATTTAGAGGTCATGGGACCATATAACATTGAGAAAGTTGTCTTATCATGTTTACATCATTTTAATACGCCCACATAGAAATGTAGTCATATATTGCCTTTGCCCCTGTGCATCCGTCGTCCACAATTTCTTGTGAACACTCTACAGACTACATTTATCATCTGATTGTTTTGAAATTGATATATGTTGTTTACATAAGTGAGGTGAAGAATCCTATTTAATTTCAATAATTTCGGTTAATGTCTTCTGGAGTTATTGGTCCTTGTTTCACTTTGTTGAACCTTGTGAACACTACGACAAAAGTTCTCATCCGATCTGAAGGAAATTTATACACATCATTTAAAATTACTTATAGAGTTATTGCCCTGGTTTAACTTTGTTGAACCTTATGAACGCTTGAATGATGAAAGTTATCATTCGATCTGAACGAAATTTATACGTATCATTTAAATTAGTGAAACAAAGAATCCTATTGAATTTCAGCAATTTCTGTTAATTTCTTCTGGAGTTATGGTCCTTGTTTCACTTTGTTGCACCTTGTTAAACGCTCCAACAACAATAGTTAATATCTGATCTGAATGAAATGTATGCGCATCATTTCAATTAAGGAAACGTAGAAGCCAATAGCAATTTCCACAAATGACTTCTAGAGTTATCGCCCTTGTTTAACTTTGTTGAACTTTGTGAATGCTGAAATGACATCATTTGAATTAGTGAAACGAAGAAGCCTTTTGAAGAATCCTTTTGAATTTCAGCAATTTCCAATAATTACTTCTCAAGTTATAACTAGTGTCCGAAACAAACATTTTCCAAGCACAGGCCCGCAGGACCTGTGTGACACGTGATCATGTGGGTCCTTCAGGTGATACGCAGGCCTAACCAATAATAATAATATTTATAGTTTCCAAGCGAAGCGCAGAAGGATCAGAATACAGGAAATAGATATAAAGCCAGTACACCACAGAAGGACTAAGGGTTTAGTAACTTCCATTTCAATTTAATGGAAACAAATCTATTCATGGCTACATAATTTACGGTTTTTCTCATCAAACTAGGTCAACTTCAAACAGTTACACACAAAAAATTGACGCCTGGCGATAACGTTGAGGAATGGCATAAACTCGCTTATCCCGCCCCTAGATTGTTAACACAATAGCCCAGAATTGAGTCAAATGAGGTCCCGTAGGAAATGGTTCTAAAATTATAAGCTTCCATTACCTTTAATAATAGGTAGGCCTACAGCTCCACGGTTCGGAAAATTTTCCATATTCACGTTCCGGCTTGAAATTCGTGTCAGTAATATTCCTGATTAAATTACTGTCTTCGTTTTTCGGATGGATATAAAATGATACAGCACCGTGGTATTTTTCATAACACAATTTGTAGATTTTGTCTATCACGTAACTTGCAAATATGTTTTTATTCATTCGTCCATGAGAGACACACGGCACAGTGATCACGTGACAATCATAATTGAAATTGCTTTAAAATATAATTCCGTACGACTATGCCATATAGTTTTCAATAATAATAACGACAATATGTTTAAAATTTAGCCTCTGCCAGCATGTGTATCAAATAAAAAATCATAACGGTAAACGCTACTTAAAACTAAACCTAGCATCGCTGGCTTATTGACCTAGAAATTCCAATTGATGTCACGTGTCATCGGCGGATTTGGCATTGAAGATTTTGTCCGAAAAATATATTATTAATAACTGTTTCTCTGTGTATTTGGTGTTCTATCTGAGGATTATATTCAACTAAGATTTAAATTTCTGTAACAACTGGTCAGCGAAACCATTAAATGCATGATCCAGTTTTTATTTTATTATCTACCGGTACCTGGAATCTTACACGCGCGTCGAGGAAGTGTAATTCACGAGCGAGATTCGCAATCCATACCGAGAGATATGACTGTTATTGTAGCCAACAAGCAACGGACCGACGTTTGTGTGACGAACACTGGTTATAACCCTTGTTTCACTTTGTTGAACCTTGTGAACGCTCGAATGACGAAAGTTATCAGCCAATCTGTATGAAATTGTATGCATCGTTTGATTTAGTGAACGAAAAAGCATATTGATATAGAGTCCACAACCTTGATATACCATATTTTTACACTATTAGCGTACGAGGGGCGGCCATTTTGTCAGAATGTTTTGGGCCCTATTTTCACGAAATTCGAACTCAACCGTCATTAGGGTGTAGCGGTGATATATCCAAACGTTTTTTTAAATCGGATAATAATTGTGACCTCTAGAAGGACCACAAGGTAAAAACGCCATTTTTCGTACAATCAGGGGCTATCGTAACTATTTATATTCAAATCCCTGTTACAATTACAGAATAATAAACAATTAATACAACATCTAACAAAATAAGAATCATGGTGATGCAAATATGCAAATTAGGTGATGTCAGCCATATTTGAATCCAAGATGGCCACCATTATATAATCTAGTATGGAGTTTATAAGTGTTTATATGTGTAACAAAAATAAGTGATTAATTCATTAAAAACTCTTGAATCAAACCTTACTAAAAAAATAATTGGTCGATATTGGTCATTTTGAAATCCAAGATGGCTGCCACAATTCGAAGATGGCAGCCACCAGCGTCCACAAACTATTTTATCGCAAACCCCAAAAAATAAAATTGAACAAATGTCATCATCCAACATATCAAACTGAAGCAAATCTAAACAGCAATTCAAAAATAACACATTTGCACTTCTACAACCATTACAGTAATAACAGACCAGGCAAATATAACTTAGGATTAAAAAAAAAATTCAAAAAGTACAGTGGACTCTGTCACATCCGATCTCGTACGGGATCGTTACAATAATTCGGATCACACAGCGTTTTGGAATACCGAGCTTTCTCCAAAACCGGAAATACTGTAACTTGTTAATCGTTCTTTTTTTTCCCCCTTTAGAACCCATTTTTTTATCACATAATGATCGGTCTGGTAATGCTCTAAAAAACAAACCTGTTTCATCACAATTAAAAATGTTTTCAGGAGAATAGCCTTCAACAATAGTCGGGATGCGCGCGCGGAATTCTTCAACGCTATCGATGTCAACACCTGCACTTTCGCCACTAACTTTAAATCCTTTGATGTTAAAACGATCTTTCCACGAAGAAAGCCAGCCATCCGATGCTTTAAAATCACCACAATTCATTTCATTCGCAAAAAGTAACGCTTTACTCTTAATTACTGGACCTGATATTGGAATGTTTTTACTTCTGGCGCGTACAAACCACTCATGTGTCATTCTGTTGACGTCTTCAAATTTTGAGTTGGTGTAAAATCGTTTCTTACTGCAGTTTAAATTATCGGCAAACTTCTGTTTAAATTCATCTTTACGCTTTAATATGTCTGACACTGTAGCTCGGCCAATTGAATACTTAACGGCTAAATCCTTCTGCGCAGGTCGGGGAACTTTCTCGAAATCTGCTATAAGTTGCCGCTTGACATCTAATGTCAAATCTGTTCGGGCACGCTTTGCAGGACGTTCAGACATTTTGAATACAATAATATAATGTCGCGGTATTTGACATGAGTAACTAAAATCAAATAACAAGCGCACTCTTACAAAAGAGTATAAATTGTAAAAAAATCAACAAAGAATTTATAACATTATCAAAGTAATCAACACAGAGCGGCGCTTGTGAGTTTTAATCTCATCGATAATTGATTCGTGATTGCTTGTTAATCTTTTCTGGCTTCACACCCATTGAGTTTTAATCTCACCGATAATTGGATGCTTCACACCCACGGTTTGTAGTACGGATTATACAGTGTCGATTCAATGGAAATTATGTGACGGGACGGCTGATTGATTTCGGAATCCGGAACATACAGAATTCGGATTTACCAGCGATTTTTTGGCTGAAGTAATAAGGAAATAAATCGGGACATGAAAATCATACCGGATGTCACAGCAATCCGGAGTGATCAGAGATCGGATGTGACAGAGTCCACTCTATCATGTTTATAAGTATTTTCTGTGATAGAAAGGTTATGCAATGTTGCATTAGCAATTTAGCAAAGGGAAGTAATCATACAAGAGTTCACTCCCCTTAGACCACAAATGTGATTAATTTGACAAATTTTTTTTTTAAGGTTCTGACTATAATGTACAAAACTGATCATCTTTGGTTGCTCAGGGAACATACCAAGAAACATTATATTCGTTTTAAATTTCATTTTTGTCTGTCAACTCAAAATATTTATAACTATTATTCTATTATTGCATTTTAGTAATGATACTGACTCTTGTAAAATTAAGGATGAAGTTAATATTGAGCCGTGATTTTTTCCCTTCCCAAGCAAGAAATTCAACAGATTTTACAAATCCACTAGCAAACTAATATTACATACATGTAACTATAAAGTGCAATATAAAATTGTGCTGTATAAATAGTACTGAATCAAAGCATCACACTAATGAATATTTTACTTATATGTTCACTTAAGTATTTACAATATATCCTTTAGTTTTACTGTTTATTTTGGTGCTTTTTTCAGCAACAAAATGTTGTTTTACGTAGTAGGTTTTTGTAGCCCTACTCTCAACCCTCCTCCTTTCACAGCTCGGGCTTGGAACCTGCCTCGGCAGATTTAAACAGGATAACAGTTGTAAAGACAACACACACAAGAAACCAATTACAATAACACACGATATAAGGAACAATTATGAAGATAAACACACATGACGAATGCTATATAGTAGTATTTTTTCATTCCTTTGTCATTAAAATGGATTTTGTCTGTCAAAAGATCTTTAGGAAGCTGAATATTTCTGAAAAAAAAAGAAAAAAAAGACTTGATAGTTGAAAAAATCATACAAAAGACAGATAATTGCTTTTCTCTGAGATTCACAAACACTTGAGGTAAGACTGGTAGATTTTGAGAAATTTTCCCACTCAACAATACTCCCTACATACTTGTCTGAAGCTATAATGTCTGCAGATACATAATACTGCTGCATAAAAGATGCATAACGTTATTGGATATAATAGTATTGATCATTTAATTTTTCTTCATAACTTTTGAAATACAGGCAATTCAAAAAGTCTTTGCAAGTCATAATTAGATTTCAAAATATTATAATTTTCTGATTTAATATAACCTGCAGATCTGATTCCTTTGTTTTATAAAATACCTCAGGGGGCTTTAAAATGGGAAATTCAAAGACAAACTGAGTGAAACTCAAAATTTGTATTCGTACATTGTCAGGCTCGTGTTGTGCTCTGAGTCCAAGTTTAGTAAGGTGTTATTTGGAGTTATGCCCCTTCAATAGTTATTCAGGAATGATAAGGTACACGTCCATGCCTGGAAAACAGGGACTATAGCATAAGTGAAGGGAGTAGTGAGTTGGAGAAAAAGCACATGGCATGACGAATTGAGTGGAGAGGTTTTTTCTCGGCAGTTAGCCATATAGTATTAGTTTATAGGTGGTTAGCCAATTGTAGTTTTGAACTTATCATTATAGTTATGTGTAAAGTAGCCCATGGATTGTAAAGTGATGAATAAAACAAGGTCTGGTGAATTAATAAATGACTTTTATATTTATTGTGTCTGAAGTGAAGAGTGGCGTGACAAAAATGGCGACGAGGATGGGATTCATCAATTTCCAACAAGTGAACTTCGGATCAACAGAAATGAACTTCATAAACTTTAATTTTTTTTTGTGATTGGTTGATTCACTGTGAGATTTATTCGGATGTTTGACAATACGATGATAAGAATTGTGTAAAAAAAACAAAAAAACTTTAATTTATTAACTGAGAAGTAAAATTGTAATGGCTGAAGATAATGAAAACATAGGCCTAAGTGCACTGAATTTGGAAGGCCCAGGCAATGATGGGAAAGTAATGACGAATATGATGAATAATCTCGGCGACCTGACAGTGCAGGTGAAAACTTTAGCTGAACTTATGGGAAAGTTCACCCAGCAAACTATCAGTAGTTCTGCTAGTCCTACCCAACAAAAGCCTTCCCCAAGTTCGCCTTCAAGTCAAAGTTCATACACAGGGCCCGTTTATAGAGCCTTCGATCAACCCAGACTACAGTGAATTCTGCCACAGTGTCAATTTTCTGGTTCATTTGAACGTGATGGTTATACTCTGGTACATTTCTTAAAGATGTTCGAGGAGGAATGTAGAATACGGAAAATTTCTCAAAATATAAAAGCAAATTTGTTTATCTTGCAATGCATAGAACCAGCCAGATCTCTATTACGATCTGCTGTCAAGGATTGGGATGTGTGGCCTACCTTCCGGAAGGAATTAATGGATCTTTTTTGTACCGAGTCAGACAAATCACATGCTGCAAGAGCCTTAGCAGTTATTGAGAAGAAAAATGATGAAAAGTACTGGACCTTGATGGACAGGATTAGAAGTTTGGACTATCAAGCACACTGTGATGAAATAAATTTTGATGATGATGGAAATATTTCAATTTTAGTAAGCCTTGAAATGAACAGTAGAATAACAGATAAATTTCTTCAGTGCATAAAAGACAGAATATTGAAGAGTGTTGTCCTAGGTGAATTGAATAGAGAGCCTTCTGTGAAAAAAGATCCAGATTATGTTGCACGATTTACGGATCAAGCTGAAGTATTCCTGCCAGATTCACATAATTCCGGAAATACAAATGTACATAGTCAATAGGAGAGAAATCAAAGTTATCCAAGAAAACCAACGCTAAATAATATAGGTTCAGAACAAAACAGGAACTTCAGATATAGCAGAAATCGTTTCCAGAATTATGAAATGCGCCAACATGACAAAGTTTCAAATCCAGAAGTTAATAATTGAAAACCCAGAATTGACGATAATCAGTTTAACAGGAATCAATCGCAACAGTTTGATCGGAATAAGAATGTTCAATGTTATGGTTGTTATGGTTGGGGTCATTATAAAGGTGAATGCCCAAGTGTACGGAGACAAGATCGTGTATTAAGTCCATATCCAAGAAATGAACATTTTCAAAGACCCCCAACAGTTTCTGAAAAAGTTGAGCAAACTAGTATTACTGGTAATCCAAATAGAAACTCAGAAAGGCATGAATATAAATCACCTGGAAGACAACCTTTTCAGCCTAGAACTTCCGTTGATTATGGAAGATCAAATAGTCTTACTTCCACTGATATGCCCAGTTCCTGTGGAGAAAAGCTGCAGCAATATGATCCTGAAATGAAACTTGAAATGGTATGGAAGGACATAAATTACAGAAAGACAAAAGAAGAGAAGTTAGAGGATAATGTTGGTGTTTTGTCGAGTTTTGCAGTAGGAAAAGGAATTTTTGCAAACCTGAAAATATGCGGTTTCCTGACGTCTTCACTGTTGGATACAGGTGCAGATGTGTGTATTGTTTCATTAGAGTGGTTCCACAGCCACTTACCGAACAATGAATTAACCCCGACAAAAATGACATTGTCTGTTGCTTCAAAAGAAACACTTCCTGTTGTGGGTTCGTTTATGGCAGTAATTACTATTGGTAACTTAAACATAAAACAGAGATTCCTTGTGACACAGACTCTAAATTGTGATGCTATAATAGGCAGTGACTTTATGAGGGAAAACTTGTGTAACATTGATCTGAATAAAAACATTCTAGTTGTTTTAGATGAAACTGTTAAATTAGTTTCATCAGATGGTGTGCAGCTGAAAGTACTTAAACCTATTCCGAAAAACAATGTTCTTATAATGAGTAACACCCTGGTTCCAGCTTATTCCAAAAAAATAATGCCTGTTAAAATAAAATGGGAATCCCCCCTTTCTCCAGAAGAGATTGATAATCGACAATATACTGTGACGACAAATGATTTTTTAAGTGATGAACTTGGCCTAGCAGTTACAGACGCTTTTGTTAAACCAGAAAATAATGTAGTGAATGTGATTGTAAGCAATCCCACGGGTCAGAATATTTCAATAAAGAGAGGTAAAAATATCGGTAAAATTGAAGAAGTTGAAGCATTCTATCATGACCATGTTAATTTAGATGAAGTTTCTCTTAGAATGGTTAATCGCATTATGATGGAACAACCAAATAGTGTTAATTCTCTGAACACTGAACATGAAAACATAGAGAATATAGTTGCCTGGAAACACATGGATGTTACACCTGAAAAAAAAAACCAGATTAATAACATTACTACAGGAGTTTAATGATGTATTCCCTGAAAACAAATGGGACCTGGGTGAATGTGATATAGCACCTCATAAAATCCAATTAAAGCCAGATGCCCAGGTTGTTCAATCTTTGCCTAGAAGAGTGCCCTATCATTTGAAAGATCTGTTAAAACAAGAACTTAAAACCATGTTAGAAGCATCAGTAAATAATGTTTTCATGAACGATTTGTCGTGGCTATGTTGTGTGTCAAAGGAAGAGATGACTTTAGTGCAAATGAAAGATACAGTGATTAGTGAAGTTATTAAGTGGGTCAAGTGTGGCGAACAGTGTTCATTAGATGATCTTCCTGAAAGTGACACAAAGAAACAATTGCGCCCATATTGGAATAACTTTTCCAGATTTAAGTTGGAATACGATTTACTGTGGTATGTAAACTTGTCAAAAGCTATTCAAACTGCCAAGGAACAATTAGTCATAACCCATGAGCGAAATAAAAATAATCAACAAAAACATCTGCGCTTTCAGCCTTTAAAGCCAGGGGATAGTGTTCTTATCAAAGATCCTGTTACATTGAAATGGAAAATGAAAGGTTGGGTCATTAGAAATCTTAGTGACAATCCTGTGGTATATTTTATTAAACATGAAGATGGTGTTACGCAGTTATTGCACCATAATAAATTGAAAAAGTTAGAGATACGCTAACTTGTGTCTAATAATAGTGATGAAGTAGTTAAACAACGTCAAAGCAACAGATTGAATTGTCCTAAAAATATAAAGCCTTAAGTACGCGTAGTGGCTAGTGACTCAGAAAGTGAAGACGAGTTAATAGGATTTGTTAATCTTGAATCTGATTTTAATTGTGATTCACGTATAGGTGCAAACGGAGCAGATGATTCCTATACCGGTACATATATTTCTAAGCATGAAACTCCGGAATTTGAAGATGATACGTCTGTAATTGGCGAAAGGGAGCCCCAAGATGTGCGTATACAAACCGGTTCGGCCGAGTTACGTAGGTCAACAAGACATTTACATAAAAGACATTTTAGTGGATTTGAACTCTATGGTGACGTCACAAAATGTAATCAGTATCAGTAATCATTTAATTTTAAAAGCGATTACAGTATCATAAGGCCAGCTTAACTGTTCTTTGTATCATGTAAGAATTATGTTCAACGAAGGCAATAAATTATTGTGTCACAGTATTACAGACATTTTATTTATGTCTTGGTGTATATACATATATTGCGGGCATGGTTGAAAGCCATAAATAGGTTTTATCACCCAATAATACATTCTACAGTAGATATCGCTTGTGTGATATATTTCATAATCTACTGCGATATCTCCTTTGATTGGTCAGTTGAAAAGGAACTACTTTTTTTCATTTTCAAAGAACAGTTCATTTCTTATTAAAAGTAACTTTTTTTTTTTATTAAAAATGAACTATTGTTATTCAATTGACCTTGATGGAAACACTGGGTCAATATAAAGGACTTTGCAATGGTTGAATTGCTGTCAAAAAATGATGTATCACTTCGCCGTAATGTTCAGTAAAAGTGAAATCTACAGCAAAGAATTATATTTATCTATTTGTGCATGTAAGAAGGGATTGGGTGATAAATAAAATCTCCTAATCGTCTTTTTTGTTATCAAAAAATATCAACACTCATTGATAAAGTAAAAAAAAAACTCGGCAGAGCCTCGTTTTTGTTACTTTATCAACTGTGTTGATATTTTTTGATATCAAAAAAGACCGGTAGGAGATTCTCTATTTAGCTTACTGTCAAGTATAGTTGTCATTATTTGTTTTGATTAGAGAATTATTATTTTTGATCAATAATAAGAATGGGAAATTAAAGAGCTATGGGGAATAGTTATCATTATTTAGTTAGATTAGAAGATTAACTACATTTACATGTACCTTTAATGTATATTAAGTTGGAATTAATTGACCTTGTTATAACTATGATACAGTTTTACATGTATATCTGAGTCATGTAATTAGAACACTTTGTCAGTAAGGTATGTGCGTACGGAAAATAGAAAATAATTTGTAGTTTATATAAGAATGAACATAGTTTAGATCATAACTTTTTCAAATGACAAGGGCGTCATTTAGTCCAAACTTGGGGGAATGTCAGGCCCCTGTTTTGTGCTCTGAGACCAAGTTTAGTAAGGTGTTATTTGGAGTTATTCCCCTTCAATAGTTATTCAGGAATGATAAGGTACATGTCCATGTCTGGAAAACAGGGACTATAGCATAAGTGAAGGGAGTAGTGAGTTGGAGAAAAAGCACATGGCATGACGAATTGAGTGGAGAGGTTTTTTCTCAGCAGTTAGCCGTATAGTAGAAGTTTATAGGCGGTTAGCCAATTGTAGTTTTGAACTTATCATTATAGTTATGTGTAAAGTAGCCCATTGATTGTAAAGTGATGAATAAAACAAGGTCTGGTGAATTAATAAATGACTTTTATATTTATTGTGTCTGAAGTGAAGAGTGGCGTGACAAACATTGATCACTATTGACGAGTAGGCCTACTCTTGTCAAAATACGGTGAAAGTTCAATAAATAATAAAGCCAATTTTTGGTTGATTAAAATCAACAGCTTCAATCTCAATGTACTTAGTGTAGACATGTTCAACTTTTCAGAAAATTTTCCATTCCAATGAAATGAAATTTTTTTCTTGACTGCAATAATATCAAAATCGGGTGAAGCCAAAGGCCTACTAATACTATTACCAGTACTAAGTGTAAATCTGCTGCTTACGCCTTTACACGTAATATAAAGTAGGTAGATGATTTAGTCTTCTGTCGTACTGATTTTTTTTTTTATTTTAATTAAAATTCGACTTTGAATTAATACAAAACATTATAAAATTTTTCACTTGATTGAATTTAAATTGACAATTCAATGATTCTATTGTAACATGTATTGTAAACATGTAGGCCTACTAGCTAGATTACAAAACAATGACAACTTACTGCTGATTGAAGCAGAAGACTGTACCATCCTGACGTTTTTATTTCTGTTTTACTGTAGACAGATATACACGTCATAAGCTGGATGAATAGGACTACATAACGGCTCCGAAATTTTGAATGAGACTGTCACCAACATGCCATTGCAATAACGCAATAGAAACCGTTTTTTAAAGTGGAGAAATGAATTTCCAACATCGTTTTACGATTAAGTTAGATTAAGACGAATTCTACATTTGAAAACTTACATAATGTTCCACAATCTTCTTGAAGTTCTTCTGTGGATACGTCCTTGAAAATCTCGCGAAGATTTACGTTGGGCGACCACGCCCCCTGGATTTTGTGTCGAGAATTGGTGCCTTCCCCTCGCTCACATATTAGCGTCGTATTCTAAAATATTAATTAAATTAATATTTTAGAATAATTTTTTTTGCAGTTTGTAAAAAAAATATTCTTCTTCACAAATCTGCGTGCGCGTGTGAAAATTTCCTTTTATAAATAATATTAAAAAGCTAATTATTCCATCAATTTGACCTTTCTCGGCTCCTAATTTAGTTAGTAATTCAACGCACGCTGTCTTATAAAATTAAGCATTCCCTCTTTTTGATTGGACAAGAATTCTGGATATCCCGTGTGTCACCATTAGCTACGAAACGACTAAAAATAGCATACAAAATCCGAAAATCGTAAAACTCTGTGTGCCACAAAATTTTACGGCGACAAAATCCCTTGATAAGCCGTATACGCTTTTCAAAGGGCGATTTCTTGGCAGGTAATTAGCGTACCAAAATGTAAATAACACCATTGAAATGCTAATTTAATTCTGATTCATACCATATAAATCATTATAATTTTAAGTACAGACATCTGCTTACAAATTAGTGTTTTGTAATGCGTGTCCTGATTTTTGAT
Source organism: Patella vulgata (assembly GCF_932274485.2). Lineage (NCBI taxonomy): Eukaryota > Metazoa > Mollusca > Gastropoda > Patellidae > Patella > Patella vulgata. The sequence continues at coordinate 36,152,684 of NC_065882.2, forward strand.
GCCATCGATGAAAATTAGCCACGATGACATCACAGCATTCAGAGCCCTACAAAATGGCCACCAAAATGGCAATTATTGAAATTGTCTTATCTTATATTTTGTACTATATCCTGCAATATATTGTTTTAGAGGTTTTTGGGTCAATGCAACGAATATTTATCATTTTGCATATTCAATTATTTTATGGTCCCTCATCAGTTATGGACACACATTGCAGGGTAGGGTATACTGCGGAGTTCTAATTAAAAGTGATGGTACTAGGCCTTATGATCAAAGATGCAGTATTAACATGGTTTGACTATACACCTTGATTGAAAGTAGTTATTATAGCCATTGTATATACCACAGAGTTTTTCCTATGGCATGGTTACGATACCATAGAATAATAGATAACTATAAACAAACGGTATTTACAGTGGATATAATTGCATTATGAGAATTTAATTTATTAATTCATTGGGCATGGAAAAGGGCGGTCGTGAGAGCTCTCAGTTAGTTGCAAATGAATTGAATGCATTGAAATCTGCGAGTCTTGACGAAGGACGCAGCTATGATACAAGTTTTTAGGTTGCCAGGCAATGAAACATACACCCACAGCAGCTAAATCGTCCAGGCAGTCAACAAGCTAGAGTTGTCGCATATTACTTTTTTCGGTAATGAAACATTTATAATACACTAAAATCTGATTAAGAGTAACAACTCATTAAGTAATTATCAGAAAATCATTAGAATTTGTTTGATTTTATAAAATTCTGCCCCATGTTAACATTTAGTATACAAAATATTTAATATGGATTTAGCTGTTCAAGTTCTCAAATTGGAAATCAATATTCTTGTTGGTTTCAAGACCTTAAACTCTGTATATCAATCTGAAGTCAATCGGATGATAACATAAGCCTATAGAGTGTCACAAGATTTTTCAAAGTGATCAAGGGCCATAATTTGGGCAGTAATTATTGGAAATCGTTGAAAATCAATAGGATTCTTCATCTCATGACCTCAAACACTGCATATAAATTTAAAGTCTGGCAGTAATTATCCGAAATTGCTGAAAATCAACAGGCTTCTTCGTCTCATGACCTTAAACACTGTGTATAAATTTAAAGTCAATCAAATATCTTTCACCTCTAGAGCATCCACAAGATATTTTGAAGTGATCTCTAGTGTCCACAAAATTTTTTGAAATGATCAAGGGCCATAAATCTGGCAGTAATTATCGGAAATCGCTGAAAGTCAATAGGCTCCTTCGTCTCAAGACCTTAAAACACTGTGTATAAATTTAAAGTCAATCGGATATTAACTAAGCCTCTGAAATCACTGAAAATCAAAAGGCTTCTTCGTCTCGTGACCTTAAACACTGTGTATAAATTTAAAGTCATCAGATATTAACTTTTGCTTGTGGACGCCGGACCGACGGACGGATGGGGGCGACGACAATATATGACCACATTTCGATGTGGGCGTATAAAAAGCATGTTAAGGATGTTGGTATGTTCTAAAACAATATCAAACAACAACCATGAATAAAAACATTATTTGTTATTTTGTCGTTTAATATTAATATTTTTTTCTGTAGGTTTTCATGGGTGCTGAAGACGAAAATTGTAGAAAATGCACTCTTTTCATAGCAAAACATCCACAACACATGCAGCATATTCACATTTCCTATGATAGCGTTATAATTTAGAACAATCTATACATTAGTACTTATTAGTAGTCTAAGATTTGTACATTATAACTTTGGTGAGATTAACTTCAGTTAAACTCATCAATTAATTAGCACCTCAGAATGACTCAAACTAAATAAATAAAACAGAGTGGCTATTGTTACGAGTCTGAGCCAAGTTTAGAACGAATTCCAAAATGGCTGCCAATCTCCCCAACACCAGCTTTGAAAAAGGAGCAGTATTTCCAACGTTTTCAGAACTGAAGGTAGCAATTAAGAGATGGGAAGGGTTAGGGTTAGGACTATTTTTACGACTCGTCGTAACAATAGCCACTGCCTAAATAAAAACACAGCTATAAACTTACTTTGTTGTAGTGTTTCAAATTTCATCAGTCAAATAGCTGGCTTCTTTAGTGAGAAATTTTTGTAGTGTGCTGTTCAAAATTTCACGGCACACTTAGAAAGATCTCGCGATACAACTGTGTGCCGCAGAACACTGGTTGAGAGAGAGAGAGAGAGAGAGAAATGGGTTTCGACACAAACTAGGTCATTTCGGGACTAACAAATGGTTTAATTTTATTTCAATAATTCGCTTGTGCGTAGGGGTCTTTAGCAATGGGAGGAAACCGGAGGACCCCCAGAAAACCCACGAGGTTGGACAGGCGACCCTACTCCTTGTCACGTACAACCGGGGATTCGAAACCATGCCAGTTGACTCAATGCCAGGCCTTATGATACAGCGCGCACGTGCTAACCATTCGGCCATCCAACCCCCCCCCGAACACTGGTTGAGAATCACTGACTTATCTTAATCATCAAAGAAGCTGCCACAGCTGTACGCGTGTTCTTTTAACGAGAGAATTAAGATTTTGCGTGTACAATAGCTCTATTGTTATTTCCAGGTACCGTAACGATAATCAAAATATGACTCAAATATGAGTCCCTAATAGAATAGAAATTTCAAATTCATTGGCAAGAAATGCTTACATTCACTTTCGTGCATTTTGGCAGCAGTGTAATTAAACAATGGCAAACTGTTATTCCCACTCGATAATTGTTGCTTTTCGACTCGTTGGTCGTTCTCATTTTTTCGACCCATGGTGATAATAGGATTTTAAACAATAATATCCAATATGCATTCTTTACTTTGCATGCCGTATGAAGCGACAGTAAACAGAATTCAGCTATCAATAAAATTCTCTTCGGAAAGAAAATTACTGGCTATTTTGTTTATTTCCATTAAAGGCCTATAAATTATTTTCTAACAAACGAAACAAGATAATTATTTGGAGTAAATAGTGAGTTGTCGACGGCCTTATCATTGGTAAATATCAATTAACTAATCATTAATCTGTGTGAAAAGTGATTACAGATTAGTATTACTCAATGACACGAACAGCTTGTTGATTAAGTTACAATGTTAACATTCACCGGCTATCTATATATGATCAGAATTAAGTTTTTTTCTGTCACTTCTCAGAGAGAATCGCATATAGATACCCCATAACATTATAGCCAAAATCAAATTTCTATCGGCCGCTTCAGCCTCGATGCAGCTACGTAACCACAATGCTTTGCACGCAGTGTCTAGGCCAATCAGCAAATGAGTTGTGTTGACAGTATAGCAACAAGCTGAGTTTGTTTACATTTTTAGAGGTTTAAAACCTGTTTTTATTCCTTCAAAATGAATTCATCGGCAACACTTTGGTCATATTTATAAACTAGAGATTCTCCGCTTTACAACAATGCAAAGTATTATGCATGAGGATTGACCAGTCGTCCTGCTGCGAGCAGAGAAAAATATATAATTTTGCTGAGAATATTCAGAAAAAGGCAAATTTAACCAGCGGCTGCCATGCAGGAGATGCCCACATTTTGCAAGAGATGGACAGAGATCTTTGGGATATAAAGATATGTTTTAAGTTTCATCAAAATCGGATAAAAATTGTGACCTCTAGAGGGTCCACAACCTTCGTATTGCATACTTTTAGACAATTTGTGTACAAAGAGCGGCCATTTTGTCGAACAGTTTCATTTCGATTTTCACGAAATTCAAATTCAACCTTCATTATGGTGGAATGGTGATATATTTAAACCAGTGATGGGATTCTGCCCGTATATTCCAGACTTGTCCGAATCTTTTTTCCAAACGCCCAAAATTGTCCGACCGGGAATATGCCCAATCGGACATCAAGACATGGTGAATAATATTCAAAATTCCGAAATTAATATAGTTTACTGAGTGTATAACTACCACTCAACCAGATTATCGTCGATAATACGCTTGATTGATTAGGTAATTAAGTGATCAACTTATTTATCATGTTATACGGTCTATAAACCTACCTTGATTAACTACTTAATCTGCCTTGATTGACTGACTTAATCCTTTGTCGGACAATTCATCAAACTAATCTTAAACAGAAGCCATTGTTTCCCCTTTGTCGGACTATTCATCAATCCATTATAATTTTAATCTTCGTGTTAACCTCGTGGTTTCTGCATTGTCAGACATTTTAATCGCATTGATGTGAGCCGACAATATGTATAAACTAGTCATAGAAGTCACATATTGTACGGAACCAAGATCTTTGCATTATAAACTTACATTTCAAGTTTCAACAAAATCGGATAAAAAATGTGATCTCTATAGGGTCCACAAGCTAAAACCTGATTTTTTGTATAATCAGGGGCCATAATCGATGAAGTTACAGTCTGATACATGCCAAGATCTTAGGGAGATAAACCTATATTTCAAGTTTCGTTGAAATCGGATAAAAATTGTGACCCGTAGAGTGTCCATAAACAATTGTGGACGTCCGGACGGACAGGGGCGACAACAATATACGTCCACATGAAAATGTGGGCGTATAAAAATACGGTACTCTTACAAAACATACAAATAAAGGTGTTTTCAAATGTATTATTGCTATTTTGATCTTTTGGGTCGACAGATAGTATATTTATAGACTCATTTTTGTGAAAATTTCAATTTCGATTAAAATCAATATTTTCACTTATTTTATCTTCATCTCATAATTAGATTGCGTGCATTCCGACTCATTTTGCCATAACGGGTCACATATTTCCTGAAAGTGACATCTTCTCTTGCCACTGTTAACCTCAACTGAACTGTCCGAAGGACAAAATTTTAATACAGAACCCTGACACAATCTATAATCTTTTATTTCACACTTTATAGACTACAGCAGAGAATATCAGTGTAAAAATACTTTCAAATAATCTTTATAAGACTTAATTCAACTTACTTCATTTTATTAAATAGAGGTACAGGAGACATAGTGATATTATTTAAGATGACTGGAAACGAATGTGGCATTAATGGAGGCTTAGACATCATATCACTGATATAATCTATGTATCTGTAATAAATACAAAACTTATATAGATATCAACATTATTATTATATAGATATCAAAAATACACATATATTTATATCAAACACGCAGTGTGAAGTTAAAATGTGTTTCGTTTTTTTGTTATTCGTTATTGGTGAAAAATGAATAACCAGACAGAACGTGTTAGTTATTCGGGATTCAAATTTTGAATAACTAATAATGAGCAGCCATTGTTTTCTGAGGCGCACGATCGCGCACGAGCGCCTGCCACCGCACCTGAATGTCAACCGAGGGGAGGTTTTTCTACCTAGCCTTAAAAATGAAAATCCCTCTCATTATTTGTAAAACATGGACATATGTATTGTATTTTTTTAAAAAGGGTGAAAAACTCACATTCGAATCGCTGCCATGCTGTATTGTGAAAATTTATTTGGTGTATTCGATTAGTGTATAATGTGATTGCACATGGTAATAAAATTCTGATGAAAATGTATGATTGGTTAATTTTACTGAAATGTAAAGTAGAGCTCTTGCTAGACGTAAGAAGTTAAGAGAGATGACACGTGAAAATTTCCAATGAGAATAATTCCAGAAGAAATAGATTCTATTTTGATGGAATTTTCGAGCAGTTATGATTATATTTTGAATAGCTGTTTTTAAACAAAATTTATACAAGCTATATATATTTAGAAATGTAAAAGAATTTCTATAGACCGTACAAGTGCTATTATTTAGCAGACGATGTTTATTATCATTTATGTAACCAGGGTGTCCCCTTGGGGTCACGGTTGCTAAGTGGGTAAGATGCTGACTTGCTAGCCTGGAGGTCGAGTGTTCGGTCCCTGCATTGGCCGAGAAAGTTCATCCAGATTTTCCGGCGTGGTTCCCCATTGTGAGTGATGCAGAACGGAGGGCCTGACAAGGACAGCTGTCTAGTCGTTCGGATGTGACAAAAAAACGAGGTCCCGCGTACACATTGGCGTGCACGTAAAAGATCCCTTGACAGTTGGAATTCGATATAAGAGTAGGCCGTAGTGCCACTGTTTGGGCAAAATTTCCCTCATAGCACACTGTATGGCGTAAGCCCTCTTCATTAGTAGGAGCAGAACAGTAAGACGTTAAACCCTATTTCATTTCATTTCATTTCAGGATGTCCCCTTACATACAATTATTGATCTTCAGAATCATTTCCCATACACACAACTAATCAATCTCCTTAATATCAAATCACTCTCCTGAATTTCTGAATCCCTCTTCTTGTCAAAACTGGGAGAGCTTTTTTCGGGGAGCTATTTTCTCAATTTGTTTATTAAGGGGAGTTTATTGGGGGCTCTCCTCTAAAATACAAACAACAACGACTGAACGAGACAGAACATTTTTCTTTATTCAAATAAAATTATTATTTTTTCTTAAAAATTATGTATCATTATAGTCCATTTTTATTTAATTGACTTGTAAGATGGATGGCTCAGCAGTATATGAAATGAAATGGAGTTTAACGTCCTACTGTTCTGAACTGAGCTAATGAAGACAGGCATGTACTATTTGTTCAGACAGCGGCACTAAGGCCTACGCTTATCTCGAATTCCAATTGTCACAGTTTCTTTTAGGTACACGGGACCCTTGTTCTCCGTCCCATCCAAAGGACTATACATTGTACCTTGTCATACCCCCCACCCCACCCCACATCCTGCACAGGACGTGTTTCGTTATTTTGGATTCAAATTTTGAATAACAAATAACGAGACAGAACATGTTTTGTTATTCTGGATTCAAATGCAATTATTATTTTTTCATAGGAATCTCATATACCACAAGTAAACTGTTTTGTTTTTTTAAATTTAATCATGGTGTTGGCCGAGAAAGTTCATTGGTATTTTTGCTCCCTCTTGTCTGTCGTTGGTGAAGAGGTCCTGGAAAGGGACATCACATAGTTCTTCGGATGATCCAAAACCTGAGGTCCCGTGTAGGTAAATAACCTGTGAAAGTGGGAATTCAAAATAAGAGTAGGCCGTAATGCCACTGTCCGGGCAAAATTGACTATGTCGGTCTTCATTAGCCCAGGTGGTTCAGAGCAGTGGGACGTTAAACCTCATTTTATTTCTTTTACTGCTCAGGCATCCTTATTATATGTCAATTAAACCAGCAGCTGCCAGGCAGGATACGTCCACATTTTGCAAGAGATGGATAGAGAACAAGCTAAAAACAAAAACGATTTTTTGTACAATCAGGGCCCTGTTTCACAAAAACTTAAACTAAAATCACTAAAAAAGTTTTTAACTAAAATCAAAATGAAATTTTAAATTTTATGCATTTCACGAAGATCGATTTTAACTTAAAATTGCTTGCGCTCGCGCAGTGCACAATTCGCTTCGGAACTGAAAACTGTTGCCAGGTTGAACTAACCGTTACAATACCAATGAGAGTTTCATACGTTGTAACAATGTCTGCACATGGTCAGACAGTCGTAGAGAGATGAAATAAATAAGTTTATTGCGTATTATTTGTTTTGAAATGTATCAGCTGGTTGGCTTTGAACATGCATGTCGCATTTGATTTACTCGCAGGCTTCAATGGAAATAATGCGTATTGATAAACTAAATCGCTTGAATTTCGTAGTTTTATGGTATTTTGGATAACAGAAACTATTGACAATTGTCACAAACATGTAATATTTCTGACTCAAACAATTAATCTAGACTTAAGTATTGTCGAATTTTAAAAGTTTTTAACAACTTTTTAACTAATACACGAAATAACCAATGTTACGATGCCTAGATTTTGTTCTAGGGGTTTTACTTTGGGGCGTCATCTAATTGCTTGTATTGCCTTACAATAAAATAAACATGTGGGCCGCAGCTATATTTTCCATGCAATGAAAAGAAATTGAATGAAAATTATTTTTATGAATGATAGTATGTTTAAATTATATAACCCAGGCCATTGGCAATATTATCATTATTCCAAATATATCTATATGTCGCAATAGATCTCACAACATAGCTCTAATCAATGTTTGTTCATGTCGTGATTTTATGTTAGGAGAGGGTGAGGGCTGTCCTAAGTAAAAATTGATTTCAGTTAAAATTGTCCCAAAAATATTTTTGTAAAATGCAACTATTTTAAGTTAAAGGGATATTCCCAGATGGATTTTGGGCTATAAAACTGCTTAATTGTGTGTGAAAAGCCCTTAATAACCTCTAACTTAAATCCGAGCAACTGCCTCAAGCCATGTGATATGTTTTCAAAAAACTTCCAATTGTCGGTATCGCTCCATGTGTCCTGTCTGCATTATACAGAAGTGCCTGGATAACACGCGACTATGTGCAGCGCGTGCGCAGTGACATTTCCGTGTTACTTTCAGTTTGTTTATTCTTGTCTGGTGACATTTATGTGCTAAATATGGATATTATAGACTTAACCACAACTAAACACCAAATGTATATGCCGTGGAATTATAGGATGGGTTGTTGTTTTTATATTTTCGTGTGATCAAATAGATACTAGGCCTACTAAATGGCTGGACTTTTCACCTGCAAATGATACATTGTATACTAAAATACAGAATGGATTCTTTGTAATTTGAAAGATAGAATGGTTTATAGTGATAGCAGGTAGTCCCGTATTTATAAAAGGAATGGCTGGTAATTTTTGTCAATTGAAAAACTGTCATTCAAAATGGTTGAGAAGCGTGTAAACTGTAAAGTGTAGTAGGGCAGTGAAGAACAGGCAAGTGTGATCAATGGACATGCAGGACTTGTGATATAAGTATGTCTTCATTCTTTATGAAATTTTTTGACCAAACTAAAAACTACCAAATAATAAAGACTATTTTTCGTTGAAAGTAATTATGTATTGCAATGTGTATATGTAGTAGTTATTAGCACACTTTCCGAGGTGTATTGGTGAATATCAGGACAGTTTTGGTCGAGGGGCCCAGCCAAGGTGGCTCCCGACCAAAACTGTCCTGATATTCACCGCTACACCGAGGAAAGGTGCTAATAAGTTACTTACATCACATTTCTATCGAGTATTGTGAAGCAAAATGTGAAAAATTGTATTTATTATCGAGTCGTTTCAACCGAAAAGTGACAAATACTTTCTGCTCTTTCATTATTTATCCCTTTCTGAGCCTCACGTTACATTTCATGGTAGAATGATTTCGCAGTGGAGAGACGACCTGAGTAGTATTTACACGTGTGTCTTGCTATGATACTCTGAGCGTAAAACAATCACGTGTTTGTTTAGACCACATCGTCAAAACAACTTGTCTATGGCGTAGAGGACTGCGACATTATTAAATGTAGTGTAAAGGAAATGCGAAACGTGGGACATTCCTGGTGAAAGTATGCATCGGCGGATGGTTCTTCCGTTGAAATTTATTTGTAATAAAGTTTATGACTTTCTAGGCGTTTTTTTCATCCTGCTTATTATCAATGCCTGTGAAGTGTCCAGCAAGAGAACTGCGCCTTCTATCATCACAATTAATTAAAATAATTAATCAATATTCTAATTTATATATTTTGCATATTAATATAAATCAAACCAAATTATGAAATAGATGCCAATTGATATGTATAATAATTGATTTTTGTAATATGTTGTTATGTTAATTTAATGTCATTGTATATGTTTTTGAACTGCCATGTAGTTCCCCCCATTTTGTTTTGTTACTATGATTTTGACTAGTTGTTTCATGTACAGTGGATTGCTGTGACATCCGGTATGATTTTCATGTCCCGATTTATTTCCTTATTACTTCAGCCAAAAAATCGCTGGTAAATCCGAATTCTGTATGTTCCGGATTCCGAAATCAATCAGCCGTCCCGTCACATAATTTCCATTGAATCGACACCGTATAATCCGTCCTTCAAACGGTGGGTGTGAAGCATCCAATTATCGGTGAGATTAAAACACAATGGGTGTGAAGCCAGAAAAGATTAACAAGTAATCACCAATCAATTATCGGTGAGATTAAAACTCACAAGAGCCGGTCTGTGTTGATTACTTTGATCGGTAAAGCAGTTAACCCGAGATGTTTTAAGGGAGTGGACAAGATCAACCTGCCAGTCAATTGGTCGGCCAATCGCAAAGCTTGGATGACAGGTGCCGTTTACTTTGATTGGCTTGAAAAACTGGACATAGAACGACAGATTATAAATGAACATGTAACAGAGTGGACAATTGACCGAAGACGGGGACGATGAAGAATATACATTAACGACAGACTTGACCTATTCAAAATTTCTACGCATGCTCAACGACATTAAACACTTCGCACAGATTAAGGACGAAAAGATGATCGCAACAATTCATTTGTTAGAAGATGTTGCCCAGGACTCCGCCTTACGATATGCTTCCGGTAATCTTAAGCAAACTACTTTAAACGATTACATGCATTGATATTTATAAATATATTGTACGCATGCATTGATATTACATGTAAACGATTTTATGAATATATTGTACGCATGCATTGTTATTGTTAATTATTTAATATAATAAAATTTTGAAAGTACAGAAAAGTTTATCATTTATAAAGGGAATAGCATTCTGGTGATTCGAAGCTACAATATAAAAATACTTCCGGTTTTCGAAGTTACAGTATTTCCGGTTTTGGAGAAAGCTCGGTATTCCGAAACGCTGTGTGATCCGAATTATTGTAACGATCCCGTACGATGTCGGATGTGACAGAGTCCACTGTACATTGGTTAGAGCCATCCTTATCATTTGCGATCTGGGTCGGACTAAACGTCCGCTACTTATTGCTTGATAGGTATCTAAAACGGTATAAAAGTATCCGTGTATCAGAAATGAACAGTACTCTTTCTGTACATTACTGATACACGGATACTTTTAAGCATGTATTGCAATTAAACAGGACAGTTTTATCAAAGGTTGCCAGTGGCAACGAGTAGAAGTGGGATGTAATTGTTTTAAACTCAATGAAATTTATAAACCAAATGACAATATCCTTAGAATGATTTTTGTTGATATTTTCACAAGTTTTGAATGTTTTGTTTTCTTCAGAATTGTCTAGAAAAAGCTATGTAGAGGCAGTAAGAGTGGGAAAATCTATCGATATTTTATGCTTTTTATGCTGAGTAGCTGACACATCCAGTGATCCACGCACCACTATTCCTACACCACTATCAAGTTCTGATAATATTAAAAGTTTGCCGGATTTGCCAACACCAGAAAAGGCTACGACTGACCCATCTTACAGACCCTTCCTCTCCATCAAAGCGTAGGAAAACTGTGCACAGACGTGTTGTCTCAAGGCATCCAAGATGTCACAGAGACCACAGAAAAAAGGGTGGCAAGGTTGAGATCACAGAAAATTGATGGATTGAAGGTATAAATAACAGTAATTTCTTTACTACAACCCTTATGCTGTATTATGCTTACTGTAGATGAGGGGGTTGTGTAGCTACTGTTACAAACCCAGAATGGTTTTGTTTAAAGTGCCAATGACGACAAACAGGTAACTGACAAGTCATATCATTAACATTTTGTATGGCATGCAAATTTGTATAAAAACAAAATCTTTTCAATTCTTTGGCTGTCATGTGAGCTAATTTATTATATAATTACAACAAAAAATATTTCATTACATCAAGATTACATTTAATATTTACAGATGTTAATATCACAGCTGGATGATAAAAAAAAGAATGGAATTGCTGGTTGTCATAATAGAAAGACAACCAGGCTTGAAATTTGCGACAGTTTGACTATTGCAGCTAGAGACACACCAGTCACGTCTCCATCACCACCGACAAAAAATTATGCTATAGCTATAAACTTTTGCCTCAAAATTGCTTATCTCTAAGACCGGTAAGTAGATGTCAAGTATAAAATCTAAAACTTCATGCAGTGTTAACATTTATAGTTGGAATACCAGTGATTTCACTATTTCTTTATGGTAACTTGTGATTTGATGACAACCAAATAATTATCACATCAACAACTGGTTTACTCAGAGACTCTTAATATTTACATTCAGGACAAACTCTGTTTACAAAATACAAAAAAAAATATTTGACAATAAACAACTAATAGTTATATAAATCTATAATACATTTTTACATATTTTAACATTTTACTTTCAGGAAATTTATCAGTATTGAGGGGCTTTAGATCGCATTACAAACAAGAGATGACATTTTGTTAGGGTGCCAGATGATGATGAACAGAAAAGGAAAAGGTTTTGCCTTGCTGTCTACCGTCAGTTTTGGAGGCACAGTCGACTTGGAAGAGATAATCAGACAAGTAATATCAAACTGTATAGTCTGCAAAGTAAAGAGGAGGTATCCTGACAAATAGGCATAAACATGAATGAAGGAGCACTGTTCAAAAGACCTACCCAAATTATCAAACAAAACATTTTTTTCTATTTTCTATTAGTTAAAGATACATTATGGTGGATTAGATAAAGATCTGGCAGTTCTCACCATTATAGTTAAAACAAGATGATGTAAATGGAATATGCTGAGAATTTCAGTCAAATTGCTTCACTATAAGCCGAGAAAACCTTATTGTAAAAATGACTGTAGACTAAATTGTCATTGTTACCGCAGAGAAAACCATTGTTTAAAAATGACTGTAGCTTCGATTGTCATTGTTACTGCTGTCACGATAATAAACAAAGTCTTGATTATCCATTGTTGCGTTTAATCAACAGACGGTGAACAGCAGATCAGATTCAAATCCAATGAAAATCTGACACCTTAGATGACATCAAAAGTTGATTATAATAAATGTCTAATTAATACATGTAGTTTATATAACATTTCAGACCTAAAGAAACACCTGCAATAGGCACATTTACTTCTTGCATAATGCATGTTTAATAAACATTGATGCTATTAAAACATATTCCTGTTTTATATTGTGTATATTTAATTTTGGTCAGTATATATTATATTCTGTAATATTCTTAAAATTTTGTGGTCGGTTTCTTCACAATACATGTATCTTCTAGAGTGGGTGGGGACTTGTGGAGGGGGATCTTTGAATTCTCGTTGGATCAGCTGGGTCTGGCTATGACTGCCCAAGATTGAAGGTACCGCTGACAACGTTGCCGATCTTTTTGAGTATTTGTTTTATATCTGAAAAATAAATAAATTAAAAAGATTAAAGGAAATGGGCATATGTCATGCAGTGTTATATGTGAGAAATTGTCCGAACAGTGAAACTTCAATTGTCAGGAGAACAGTATCATGCTGCTAATGGTATACACATCCCCCCCCTCCCCCGTCCTTTATTGCTGACACTAGAAAACCAGGATTGATAATGCAGAAAAACTTTCTAGGACCCCAAGGTTCGTGAGCCAGCTCCAAAATCACAGTTTGATTGTAATTCAACGCAAGAGTAGGCACACTGTAGCATATGCCGGACTTCATCAGTAGGACGTTAAACCCCCATTTCATTTCTGATCCTCAACCATTCGGTCACCCAGCCGAACTTGAAAATCATGATAAATCATCATAACTACTAGGTCTAGTTTGAACTACAATTGCAGGTCTGTATTGGTTGTAATTACCTTGAACTTACTGGCATGGAATGATTCAATATATTTCCTGTGTGCCTGTAAAATAAATAAGTCTTTGTATTTGATGTTTATTTTTTCCTATGTTTACATCATGTACTGGTAAGCCTATAGTTCAGTACATAAGCATAGAAATAAATGGGAAGGTAACTCACACAGAATAATTAATTGAAAATATTCTTGGCCCTTTTATTTTTTCTTTCGAACAGAGCCAACAAAAACTAACTGAATGAAACTATAGTATAGATGTAATATTACTAAAAAAAAAAGAAAATAAATAAATTGTTAAAAATGAAAGCTGTGAGTACATATGTCTCTAATAAAAACTGATGATTCCAAAAAGATAATACTACTAATTTACACTATTTACAGATGATTCCTACAATAAAATATCATACCGGTTTAAAAGTTTTTATTACTTCATTACATATTGGCAACGTCTTCGTGAAGTTGGCTTTGTTGTTGAAATCATTCCAATTTCCATCTCGCTACTTTTCCACATAAATACACACATTCGTCTTTTTCTGAGCTGTGTAGCATCGCATGAACTATTTCTTTCTTCTTTTCTGTGCAATATCTGTAACTGTTCGTTCTCTTTGACACTTTCAAGTGTTATCCATGATGAATTGAATAAGACACCAAACTCCCTCTTTCAGTTTGACCCGATTGAATCACAATTTAGTGCTTTCTATTGATTAAGTTTAGAATAGGTATCGAATATAGTTGCGCTTATCAAGTGGCCAACGAAAAGTTTGACCCAAACTATTTAAAAATGCTAGTGCCCGGATAAGCGGTTTTGACGTTCACGTCCAAACGACTCAATATTTTGAACTGAACTTTTCAGACAAGGTAAATACACAATTCCTCTATATTTTGGCGTTTAAAATTCATACGTACACAAACTTGTAATTCTCAGATTCTATGAAATTCGGGAAAATCCCTTTAAGATACAATTTTAACTTACAATATTATTTTAGTGGATTTTATCTAAAATGCTTAAAATTGTTTTGTGAAACGCATCTATCTTAAGTTAGGATGGAATTTTAGATTTTAAGACGATTTTAAGGAGATTTAAGTCCAATAGCCGATCCATCGAGCTACCAAACGATACTTTAGTTCTTAAAATATCGGATGTATTTTCGGCTACTTCCAGTTTACAGATCATTGTCGGGATAGATTTAACAAGTGGTATGAGAACTTAGCTTCCTGTACCAGAAGTTTCAGAAAGATCCATTGGATAGTTTTTAAAAGAAAGGAAGATAGGTTACCAGGCAACAAAACATACGCCCACAGCAGCTAAATCGTTCGAGCAGTCGACAAGGGTTGACACATATTTATTCTTTTGTAGGTAATTAGGGGAATTTAATAGACAATTTCATACACATGACATTATAATTTTCGTTGTTTGAAGGTTCACAAGGTTTGAAAAACTAAAACAAGGGCCGTAACTCTGGAAGCAATCTACAGAAATTGTTCAAATTCGACAGGCTTTTTTCGTTTTACTAATTCAAATAATGCATATAAATTTCATACAGATCGGATGATAACTTTTGTTGTTCGAAAGTTCACAAAGTTCAACAAAGTAAATCAATAGACATTCAATAGGCTTGTTCGTCTTCATTTCACTAATTTAGGTGATAACTGAAACTCAATAGGCTTGTTTGTTTTACTAATTTAAATGATACATATAAATTTCATACAGATCAGATACTAACTTTTGTCGTTAGAGAATTTACAAGGTACGACAAAGTGAAACAAGGGCCATAACTCACGGTGTGATTAACGGAAATTGCTGAAATTCAATAGGATTCTTCATTTCACTAATTTAAATGATGCATATCAATTTCAAACAGATCGGATGATAACTGTTGTCATTAGAGCATTCACAAGATTCAACAAAGTGAAACAAGGGCCATAACTCTAGATGTAATTAACAGAAATTGCTGGAATTCAATAGGCTTCTTTGTTTTACTAATTTAAATGATGCATATAAATTTCATACAGATCGGTTGATAACTTTTGTCGTTAGAGCGTTCACAAGGTGCAAAAAAGTGAAACAAGGGCCATAACTCCAGAAGAAATTAACGGAAATTCCTGAAATTCAATAGGCGTCTTCATTTCACTAATTTAAATGATGCAAATCAATTTCATACAGATCGGTTGATAACTTTTATCTTTCGAGCGTTCACAAGATTCAACAAAGTGAAACAAGGGCCATAACTCTAGATGTAATATACCGAAATTGCTGATATTCAATAGGCTTCTTTGTTTTACTAATTTAAATAATGCATATAAATTCCATACAGATCGGTTGATAACTTTTGTCGTTAGAGGGTTCACAAGGTGCAACAAAGTGAAACAAGGGTCATAACTCCAGAAGAAATTAACAGAAGTTATTGAAATTAAATAGGATTCTTCATCTCACTAATGCAAACAACATATATCAATTTCAAAACAATCGGTTGATAAATGTAGTCTGTAGAGTGTTCACAAGAAATTGTGGACGATGGACGGACGGAAGGGGGCGACGGCAATATATGACCACATTTCCATGTGGGCATATAAAAATAGAAGAGCATTTTCGGTAATTTAAGGATTTTTGCTACTTTTTTCAAAGATTGAGGTGTCGTTTTCGAGAAAAAGGCTTCTCAAAAAGCTCCAAAATGGAAAATATTAGATTTATCGGCGTACTATAATTTATTTTCTAACACATCGAAATCGTATCATTCAGATGTCATATGATAGTCCGTTAATGGGGCTATCCAAGACACTTTAGTTCTTTTGGTCTGCTAACATCTGACGGATAAATCAAATTTTTTGCAAGAGCGCCAATTTTTTTTTAACCTTTTTTTATTTCATTTTTTGTATACTTCCGGTATGGAGATTGTCAGGACAGTTCTAATAACCGGTTTGGGCAATTAAAGATACGTTATGGGAGATTAGATAACGAGTTGGCAGTTCTCACTATAATAGTGAAAAAAAACAAAATAATGTAAAGGCAACTTGCTGAAAATTTCAGTCAAATTGATCCACTATGAACCGAGAACCAAGCGGATGAAAGTTCCGCTTAGCCTCGATCATCATTAATGAAGTCAATAAGACAAAACTAATAGTCTTGATTATCCATTTAATCGTTAATAACGAAGGAAAGTTTTGCAGCAAATCGGACTGTAATCGCAGGCAAGCCTTGACATAGAGAGCTGATTATGGTCTAGATAAGTTAATTAATGTCTAATTAATAGTTTTTATAACATTTCAGGCCTAAAGAAAGACCTACAATAGGCCGATTTTGCTCTTGCATAATGTATGTTTAAATAGCCGCAGGGCTCTGTAATTATATATTACATTATCTGATCGGATAAAATGGCCCTGAGAAATCCTATGTTCAAAAGTGCCAAAAATGCAAAAATGTCAAAATATCTAAAATTAAAATTCAATAACTCAATACGTATTATACATCGTTAGAATGGTAATTAGGTCAGCTATCTGAATGTGTAACCTTTTTGTAAAAGTTTGTTTAAATAATTTAGTAATAGAGCATTTTCCAAAATTTCACGATTTTTCGACTTTTTTCGATTTTCAGTGCCTTATTTATCCTATTCCAGACATTTCAAAGTCTTATTGAATGCCTTCATGCACAAGACTATCGAATGGACTCTCGATAGAGTAGGTTAAGTTTTTGAGATAAAGGCGTCCAAAAACGCTCCAAATCAGAAAATACTTGGTTTTGGTAATAATAACGAAAGTCTAATTAGAAGAGCATTTCCAGTAATTTAATGATTTTTCGACTTTTTTTTTCAAAGATTGGGTCTCTTTTTGGACCCTTTACATCATATTGAGACTTTTAAATTTGGATTTACACCCTAGACCACCATTAGGACTCCTAAGTAACAGAAGTTTAAGAAATGAAATAAGAGTAGTTTTCGAGATAAAAGCGTCTGAATAGGCTCCGAAAATGAAAATACTAGATTTTCCGCGTCCCATAATCTATTGCCTTCACCATCGAATTTGTATCATTCGTATGTCATAAGATCGTCCATTATTCCGGCTATCCAAAGACTACTTTTTTTTATACATTTCACCGATGTGGTTACTTGTATAGTTTATTTTTACTACATATACTTACATTCGTATTTCATGTAGCATATAGCAGATCATGACTTATGCTGGCATTGCACAATGGGTTCTTTGGGTTGTATTCCTAATTGTTTTCAAATTTGAGTGAAGTCTGTGACACTATAGAACCGGGACTGTACAGCGCAGTGGACGCTTACGGCTAGCCCCCGGATCCATTCACTTTTTTTTAATTGACTGTATGTCTGTGTTTTCCTGAGTATGCTGTCCTGTCCGTGTATTTGTTTTTGTGTAAATTTTGTGTGGTGCAGTCCCCCTGCACTTACTATTAGTACTCACTTTTTTCGAAAGATCACCATTTGTTTTTTTACTTTTTACATTTTTTTTTCAAAATATCTGATATTTTTTCGACTACTTCCGGTTTCACACAGTTTCTCAATAGAAAATTTGGTTCCAGATCAATATCTGTTTTCGATTATGGAGAAATAGGCTCCCGCGGTAATAATAACGAAAGTCCAAAAGCCTAATAAGAAGAGCATTTTCAGTAATGTAATGATTTTTCGACTTTTTTTTCAAAGACTGGGACCCTTTTGGGACCCTTTACATCATATTGAGGCTTTTAAATTTGGATTCACACCCTAGACCACCGTTAGGACTCTAAGTAACAGAAGTTGTAGGAAAAAAAATAAGAGTAGTTTTCAAAGATTGGGGCCCTTATTGGACCCTTTATTCCGGCTAGCCAATGACATTTTAGTTGTTTTGATTCAGTGAAATCTGGCGTAGTACTCACTTTTTTCGCAAGATCACCATTTTTTTTTTTACTTTTTACATTTTTTTTCAAAATATCTTATATTTTTTCGACTACTTCCGGTTTTTTGATCATTGTCGGGATACTTTTAACACTTATATTATTTCAATGCTATTATTTTTGGATTTACACCCTAGACCACCGATAGGACTCTGAGTAAGAAACGTTTAAAAAAAATCGTAGGTGTCGTATTCGAGAAAAAGGCGTCTCCAAAGGCTCCAAAACGGAAAATAATAGATTTTCGGCGTACCATAATTCCTAACCATCGAAATCGTATCATTTAGATGTCATATAATAGTCCATTAATGGGGCTATCCAACGACACTTTAGTTCTTTAGGTCCGCTAATATCTGACAGAGAAATCAAGTTTTTCGCAAGAGCGCCAATGTTTTTTAACCTTTTTTTCCATTTTTAGAATACTTCCGGTATGGAGATCACTGTCGGGATAGTTTTAATAACCGATTTGGGTAATTGAATGGTCGCACGGCTCTTATAATGAAATATTACATTATCTGATCAGATGAAATCACCATGAGGAATCCCATGTTCAAATGTACCATAAATGCAAAGATAGGTTGCCAGGCAACGAAACATACGCCCACAGCAGCTAAATCGTCTGGGCAGTCAACAAGTGTTGTCGCACATTTATAATACACTCATGAAGTAATTATCAGAAAACCATTAGAATTTGTTTGGTTTTTAATATCATGGATTTAGCTGTTCAAGTCATAAAAATTCATTGAAAATCAATATACTTGTTTGTCTCAAGCTCTTAAACTCTGTGTATCAATCTGAAGTCAATCGGATGATAACTTTAGCCTCTAGAGCGTCACAAGATTTTTCAAAGTGATCAAGGGCCATAACTGTGACAGTTATTATCGAAAATCACTGAAAATGAATAGACTTCTTTGTCTCATGACCTTAAACACTGTGTATAAATTTAAAGTAAACCGGATATTAACTTTGACCTCTAGAGCGTCCACAAGATTTTTTTAAGTGATCAAGGGCCATAACTCTGGCAGTAATTATCGGAAATCGCTGAAAATCAATAGGCTTCTTCGCTTCATGACCTTAAACACTGTGTATAAATTTAAAGTCAATCGGATATTAACTTTAGCCTCTAGAGCGGCCACAAGATTTTTGGAAGTGATCAAGGGCCATAACTCTGGCAGTAATTATCAGAAATCGCTGAAAATCAATAGGATTCTTCGTTTCATGGCCTTAAACACTGTATATAAATTTAAAGTCAATTGGATATTAACTTTAGCCTGTAGAGCGTCCACAAGCAATTGGGGACGCACGCCGGACGGACGGGGGCGACGACAATATACAACCACATTTCAATGTGGGCGTATAAAAATGTCAAAATATCGAAAATTAAATTTCAGTAACTCAATACATATTATACATGGTTAGAATCGTAATTAGGACAGCTATCTGAATGTATAACCTTTTTTTGAAAATTTGTTAAAATAAAAAGATAGGTTGCCAGGCAACGAAACATACGCCCAAAGCAGCTAAATCGTCCGCGCGGTCGACATATTTATTTCTTTGTAGGAAATTGGGAGCCTTTACAAGACATTTCCATACAATTCAGATTATAATAAACGGAAATTGCTGAAATTCAATAGGCGTCTTCGTTTCACTAATTTAAAGTTATAATTTCATATTTTTCAGTTATATTTTTAAAATTTATTAAAATAAAGCCTTAAAATAGATGGTATCCATAAACAGTCCTACCTTGTTAAAGAATAATCCTATTAAATCTATAATTCACTATTGCCAGCTGAGAAATTGGCAAAAATATCATTTTTAGCTTCAAATTCAAACGTTTGAACATAGCTATTCCATGGAGGTAATAGGAAAACAAGGGAGGTAATTGTGTTATTATTTCCTGTGCCAATGATTTTTAAGGGTGGGAAATAATGCTCATGATCGTATAATAGTGAGTTGATAACCTATTGAGCAAAAGACATAGAAATAATTATGTTTTGACTTTCTTAGAAAATATGAAATTATCGCTTTAAGTAATGCATTTAAATTTCAAAAAGATCGGATGAGAACTTTTGGCGTTGGAGCGTTCACAATATTCAATAAAGTGCTGAAATTCAATAGGCTTCTGCGTCTCACTAATTTAAATAATGCATATAATTTTCAGAAAGATTGAATGATAACTTTTGACGTTAGAGCGTTCACAAGGTTCAATAAAGTGAAACAAGGGCTATAACTCTAGACGTAATAAACGGAAATTGCTGAAATTCAATCGACAATAGGGTTCTTCGTTTCACTAATTTAAATAATGCATATAAATTTCACAAAGATCGGATGATAACTTTTGGCATTGGAGCATTCAAAAAGTTCAATAAAGTGAAACAAGGGCCATAACTCTAGACGTAATAAACAGAAATTACTGAAATTAAATAAGCTTCTCGTTTCACTTATTTAAACAATGCATATAAATTTCGTAAAGATCGGATGATAACTTTTGGCGTTCGAGCATTCACAAGGTTCAATAAAGTGAAACAAAGGCCTTAACTCTAGACGTAATAAACGGAAATTGCTGAAATTCAATAGGCTTCTTCGTTTCACTAATTTAAATAATGCATATAATTTCAGAAAGATCAAATGATAACTTTTGACGTTAGAGCGTTTCACAAGGTTCAATAAAGTGAAACAAGGGCCATAACTCTAGATGTAATAAATGGAAATTGCTGAAATTCAACAAGCTTCTTCGTTTCACTAATTCAAATAATGCATATAAATTTCACAAAGATCGGATGATAACTTTTGGCGTTAGAGCGTTCACAACGTCCAACAAAGTGATATACGGGTCATAACTCTAGACGTAATAAACGGAAATTATTGAAATTAAATAGGCTTCTTCATCTCACCAATGTGAACATCATATATCAGTTTTAAAACAATCGAATCATAACTTTTGGCGTTAGAGCGTTCACAAGAAATTGTGGACGAAGGACGGACAGACGGGGGGGATGGAAATATACGTCCACATATCAATGTGGGCGTATAAAAATAATAGAGCATTTTCCAAAATTTCACGATTTTTCGACTTTTTTAAAATTTTCAGTCCTTTTTTTAATGCTATTCCAGACATTTCAAAGTCTTATTGGATGGCTTCGTGCACAAGACTACCAAAGGGACTCTCGATAGAGAAAGTTAAAAAAAAAAAAAATCGTAGGTTCAGTGTTCGAGATAAAGGCGTCCAAAACGCTCCAGTCATACACCAGTTCAATCCTCGTGCCACCAACAATACCTTAAGTTGTTTAATCGGTTGATATGGGATGGATAAATCGCATTTTTCCCAAAAACATACATATTTTCCTTTATTTTCAAAATCGGACATTTCGACTACTTCCTGTTTACAGATCGTTGTTGAAATTGCTTTATCCAACGGTCTGACAATATGGCTTTACGTTCCAGGAGCTTCAGAAACATGGATTAAGGCTTTCAAAAAAATATAAGGGTTGGAAAATGGGCAGAAAATTAAAAAAAAATCGAAAAATAAAGGGCGATAACTCTGAATGAAACTTATATTTCTGGAATCGGATTGATTTCAGGTATTCAAATATGTAGGACAAACTTGACAATTTGAAAACTAACAAAAATTGTCTCTTAAACAACTTTTTTCTAAATTTTGGACGTAAAATGACACCGATGAAATTTCGGAATATTCAACTGCTATCTTCCAGGCAAAGTCACAGGGTTTCATTGGCTTCAAAATAGGTGACCACTTCCGGTCGGCGCAGAAGTTTCCAAAATAGTTTATGCACTAGCCACCACATGGTTTCCCGGTCGAGAATTAGGTTCCAGATCGGTATCTGTTACAGGCACTGAGAAATAAGCTCCCACGGTAAATAATAATACTTTTAGTCATCACAATAGGCTTTCGAAAGTCTAAAATCCTAATAATTTTAGTAAAAACAATAGTCTTTCAGATCAAAGTTTGAAAGCCTAACTAGACCTACAAGCAGCACTGAACCGACTTTCAGGAATCAGACAGGAAGAGTATCATACAATTGCTGATTCATCGAGCTACCAAACGATACTTTAGTTGTTTTGATTCAGTGCAATCTGGTTAAAACACAGATCCTATTTCGTTTCATTTTTATAGTTCAAAATTTCGTTTTACTTGTCTTTACTCCACTTGGATCTGGAAGAGTTGTTATTTTACTCGTGTTCTGAATGGTGTCAGGGATAAGCCAATAAAACAGTCTGTCACAGCGAGCTTTAGGCGTGTTTTGCACAGAACTGTGGGTAATCCACTAGTAACATCAATGCTGATTGGTAAATCAAATGTCTGACATCATAGGGTCATAAGTCGGTCTTTTGACCCCTGACGTGACCTATCGCTATAACTTGTCAGATCTTCATGTAGTGTAGGCCAACGAAAGTATAAAAAAACGAAACGAAATATAGATCTGTATTTTAATCAGATTGGATTCAGTGACACCCGACGAAGAAATCGCGATTTTCGCAAGAGTACCAATTTTTTACTTTTTTTTCTCAAAATATCGGATGTATTTTCGACTACTTCCAGTTTACAGATCATTGTCGGGATAGATTTAACAAGTGGTATGGGAACTTAACTTCCTGTACCAAAATTTTTACAGTTTTTAAAAGAAAGGAAATTTAGAAGACCATTATCACATATTTAACGATATTTAGCAAAAAATTGATAGTCTGAACCCATGTTAGGACTAGTTACCTCTCTTATACTATTAGAAGCTTTTTCAATCATATAACGATTTTTTGGGACCATTTATACTATACTGAGCCTTTTAGATTTGCATTCAGACCCTAGACCACCATTAGGACACTAAGTAACAGAAGTCTAAGAAAAAAAAATAAGAGTCTGAATAAGCTCTAAAAAGGAAAATACTAGATTTTCAGCATCCCATAATCTATTGCCTTAAGCATCGAATTTGTATCATTTGGATGTCATAAGAGATCATTGTCGGGATAGATTTAACAAGTGGTATGGGAACTTAACTTCCTGTTCCTGTACCAAAAGTTTTATTAGAAAGATCCATTTTACAGTTTTTAAAACAAAGGAAATTTAGAAGACCATTATCACATATTTAACGATATTTAGCAAATAATTGCTAGTCTGATCCCATCTTGTTAGGACTAACTTTTCAATCATATAACGATTTTTCAACTTTTTTCAAAGATAGTGGCCCTTTTTGGACCATTTATACTATATTGAGCCTTTTAAATTTGCATTCACACCCCAGACCACCGTTAGGACGCTAAGTAACAGAAGTTTAAGAAATGAAATAAGAGTAGTTTTTGAGATAAAAGCTTCTGAATAGGCTCCAAAAAAGAAAATACTAGATTTTCAGCGTCCCATAATCTATGGCCTTAAGCATCGAATTTGTATCATTTGGATGTCATAAGATCGTCCATTATTCAGTCTATCCAATGAGACTTTAGTTGTTATCATTCAGTGAAATCTGGCGTAGTAATCACTTTTTTCGCAAGACCATTTTTTTACTTTTTTTTTTTCAAAATATCGCCTATTTTTTTTTTACTACTTCCGGTTTTTGAATCATTGTCGGGATAGTTTTAACAAGTTGTTTCCATACTTAACTTTCTGTACCACACGTTTCAGAAACATCCATTGAGCTGTTTTCAAAAGGAAGAGCATTTTCAGTAATTTTCAAAGATTGGGGCTTTTATTTCTGGATTCACGCCATACACCACCGATAGGACACTGAGTAAAAAAAGTTTTAAAAAAATCGTGTCGTTTTCGAGAAAAAGGCGTCTCAAAAGGCTCCAAAACGGAAAATACTAGATTTTCGGCGTACCATAATTTATTTTCTAACACATCGAAATCCTATCATTCAGATGTCATATGATAGTTCTTTAATGGGACTATCCAACAACACTTTAGTTCTTTGGTCTGCTAAAATCTGACGGAGAAATCAAGTTTTTCGCAAGAGCGCCAATTTTTGTAACCTTTTTATTCAATTTTTCAATACTTCCAGTATGAAGATTATTGTCGGGACAGTTAAAATAACAGGTTTGGGCAATTAAATAGCCGCAGGACTCTGTACTGATATGGTCGCCTGTCCAACCTTGTGGGTTTTCTCCGGGTCCTCTGGTTTCCTCCCACTGCTAAAGACACCTACGCGCAAGCGAATTATTGAAATAAAATTAAACCATATGTTAGTCCCGAAATGACCTAGTTTGTGTCGAGTGGACGTTAAACCCCATTTCTCTCTCTCTGTACTGATATATTACATTATCTGCTCAGCTAAAATGCCCCTGAGAAATCCTATATGTTCAAAAGTGCCAATGCAAAAATTACAAAATATCAAAAATTAAATTTCAATAACTCAATACATATTATACATCGTTAGAATCGTAATTAGGTCAGCTATCTGAATGTGTAACCTTTTTGTAAAAATCTGTTTAAATAATAAAGTAATAGAGCATTTTCCAAAATTTCACGATTTTTCGGATTTTTTCGATTTTCAGTCCCTTTTTTTTTATCCTATTCCAGGACATTTCAAAGTCTTATTGAATGGCTTAATGTACAACACTGTCTAACGGACTGTCGATAGAGAAAGTTAAAAAAAAGTGGGTTAAGTTTTTGAGATAAAGGCGTCCAAAAACTCTCTCCAAATTAGAAAATACTTGATGTTCAGCGTGCCATATTTTGCTGCCTGGTCGTGCCACCCAACGATACCTTAATCCGTTTAATCTCTTGATATTGGACGAAGAAATCACGTTTTTGCCAAAAGCACCCTTTTTTGCGTTTTTTCAAAATATCTGACATTTTTTCGACTATTTCCGGTTTACAGATCATTGTTGAAATTGCTATATGCAACGACCTGATTATATGGCTTTACGATCCTGGAGTTTCAGAAAAATAGTTTGATGCTTTCAAAAAAATATAAGGGTTGGAAAATGGGAAGAAATTTAGAAAAAAAAAATAAATAAATAACGGGCGATAACTCGGAATGAAACTTATATCACTGGAATCGGAAGGACTTCAGGTATCCAAAAATGTAGGTCAAATTTTAAAATTTTTAAAAATAACAAAAATTGTCTCATAAACAAAGTATTTTCAATTTTCGAACGATAGAAGTCATAGACCAGTATTCAAAATTGTAAAATGTGAGATAGCCATTGTCTCAGAAAAGATTCAGGGTTTCCGAAAATGTCACTTGTTTGAAAATAGGTATAGGTAAAGAATTGACGAAACTACGGACGATTTTCAATTTCGGGACAGCGTACAAAGTTCGGCCACTTCCGGTATGCGCAGAAGTTTAAAAAATAGTTTATCAAGTAGCCACCACCAAGCAAAAAAAAATAATAACTAGACCTGCAAGCAGCACTGAAGGCCTTTCAGGAATCAGACAGGAAGAGCGTTATACAATAGCCCATTTATCGAGCTACCAAACGATACTTCAGTTGTTTTGATTCAGTGACACCCGACGGAGAAATCGCGATTTTCGCAAGAGTATCAATTTTTTACTGGGTTTTTTTTTCTCAAAATATCGGATATGTTTTTGACTACTTCAAGTTTACAGATCATTGTCGGTATAGTTTTAACAAGTTGTTTGGATACTTAACTTTCTGTACCATTAGTTTCAGAAACATCCATTGAGGTATTTAAAAAAAAAAAAAGAAAAAAAAAAAGGAAAATAGAAGAGCATTTTCGGTAATTTAACAATTTTTCAACTTTTTTCAAAGATTGAGGTCCTATTTGGATGCTTTCAATGCTTTTATTTTTGGACTCGCGCCATAGACCACCGATAAGACATCGATAAAAAAAAAAAGTTTAAGAAAAATCGTAGGTGCCGTTTTCGAGAAAACAAGGCGTCTCAAAATACTAGATTTTTGGCGTACCATAATTTATTCCTTAACCATAGAAATCATATCATTTAGATGTCATATGATAGTCCAGTATCGGGGCTATCCAACGACACTTTAGTTCACTTAGTCTGCTACTATCTGACGGATAAATGAGATTTTTCGCAAGAACGCCAATTTATAAACCTTTTTTTTTTTCATACTTCCGGTATGGAGATCATCGTCGTGATAGTTTTAATAACCGGTTTAGGGAATTAAATAATCGCAGGGCTCTATAGTGATATATTACATTATGTGATCAGATGAAATCAAAATCGTATGTGCCGTTTTGAGAAAAAAAGGCGTCTCAAAATACTAGATTTTTGGCGTACCATAATTTATTTCTTAACCATCGAAATCATATCATTTAGATGTCATGTGATAGTCCAGTAACCGGGCTATCCAACGACACTTTAGTTCACTTGGTCTGCTACTATCTGACGGATAAATGAGGTTTTTCGCAAGAACGCCAATTTTTAAACCTTTTTTTTTATACTTCCGGTATGGAGATCATCGTCGTAATAGTTTTAATAACCGGTTTAGGGAATTAAATAATCGCAGGGCTCTATAGTGATATATTACATTATGTGATCAGATGAAATCAACATGAGGAATCTCATGTTCAAATGTGCCATAAAAGCGAAAATGTCAAAATATCAAAAATTAAATTTCAATAACTCAATACATATTAATATTATATATTGTTAGAATCGGAATTAGGTCAGCTATCTGAATGTATAACCTTTCTTTGAAAATTTGTTAAAATAAAAAAAGATAGGTTGCCAGGCAACGAAACATACGCCCACAGCAGCTAAATCATCCGGGCTGTCAACAAGTGTTGTCGCATATATTTTACTTTTTTTGGTAATGAAATATTTATAATACACTAAAATCTGATTAAGAGTAAAAACTCATGAAGTAATTATCAATCTGAAGTCAATCAGATGATAACTTTAGCCTCTCTAGAGCATCACAAGATTTTTCAAAGTGATCAAGGGCGATAACTTTGGCAGTAATTATCGGAAATCGTTGAAAATCAATAGGATTCTTTGTCGCATGACCTCAAACACTGCGTATAAATTTAAAGTCAATTGGATATTAACTTTAGCCACTAGAGCATCCACAAGATTTTTTGAAGTGATCAAGGGCAGTAATTATCGGAAATTGCTGAAAATTTATAGATTCTTCGTCTTATGACCGTATAAATTTAAAGTCAATCGGATATTAACTTTGACATCTAGAGCGTCCACAAGATTTTTTGAAGTGATCAAGGGCCATAACTCTGGCAGTAATTATCGGAAATCGCTGAAAATCAATAGCCTTCTTCGTCTCATGACCATAAACACTGTGTATAAATTTAAAGTCAATCGGATATTAACTTTGACCTCTAGAGCGTCCACAAGATTTTTTGAAGTGATCAAGGGCCATAACTCTGGCAGTAATTATCGGAAATCGCTGAAAATTAATAGGCTTCTTCGTCTCATGACCTTAAACACTGTGTATAACACTATAAACCTCAGAATGCCTCGTTCGGCATTTCTGTCCAAACGAGGCAAAAACGTGTCAAAATCTTTGGCCCGATTTTGCCTCGTTGTAACGAGGTAAAAAAAATACCTCGTTTCTCTGGAGTTCCAAAACGTGTTTTTTTAAATTGCCCTGTTTTTGGAACGAGGTATTTTGTTAAGAACGAGGCTGGGTAAAATTGCCTCGTTTACTAAACGAGGTATTTTATCCAAGATAATTATTAGCGGTATTTGCTGTCAACAAATAGAGCCATACAAATAATGTTCGGACCATCATGTGACCAATTGCAGATCTACAAATTAGATTATTTATTTGGGACATGATATTGTTCATAGTTATGGCTTACTACACTGGAGTTCTATTATGTATAATAAACGCTTCCCGAGCGAAACAAAACATAACAATGTCACGTGACAATATTACATATGGCGGATACAAGCGTTCTTTGATTACATGCTGTTTGGTTTGATTATTAAATAATACGGCAATCTGTATTTATGGGAAAAGGAGAATGAATTTCCCCAAATCCAACACTAGATGACTGGAATATTTATTGAATGGAAAGTAAATATTTTATAAACAAAAATATTCGGATTTGCAGTTTTCTAGCTTGGATGGATTTGTGATTTGAATCTCGAACTCAGTGTTTTATACATTTTATTTATAAAATTGTAATAAATGTTTTACATGAATGAATAAAAGCTACAATTTAAAACAGTACAATAACATTGTGATTTGACGCTCTACAAATCACTAAGAGTATAACAATTGCTTGTTGAAAAAGCGTTACTAATATGTTTTTTTCCAATGCAGCAAAACCTACTGGACTGTTGTACTTAACATATTATTTTTTAAAAATATATTCAAAAAGAATGCGTCTTCTCAGTTACTACTTCGGCGAATATCATTTGATAATTTAGATGATCAGAATTAAACACCGTTTTGCTATGTTATTATTTTTTTTATGATTTGGTGGGGTATACTAAATTAGGGGATTGGATTGAAAGATTATAGCTACCATCTTATGGAGAAATAATGTGTGGTGCATTTACGGTCTTATAAAGCTCTATTCTTACATAAAGAATTCTTGATTCGCACGGAATTGTTTTAGCCGTGATCATTTTAAATCATGCTTATGCCAAGATCTGGGTAAGTGTTAATTTAACTAGATATCAGAAAAGTGCCATGTTTTCATAAATTTTCTGACGATTAAGGTACTGTTTAGATAAATTGTACAATATTTATCAGTTCACTAGTTACAATAAAATCATGCATTATAGCTATTTTTATTTATTTATCCCTGGTGCTTCACAATTCAATTTAGGGTGCATCAATATATTTAAAAATATGTTTTAAAGCTTTAGGTCATTTTATTATATCTTTCTACCATAAATAATAGCCCGATTTAAGTATACCAAAAGTTAAAGAAGAAATATAACCAGTTTTTGAGTCATTCAGATATGACTGCCAAAATTGTCATCAGCACGCATGTTTTTTAGGCTAAAGTCTAACCAGAAAACTTAGCGTCAATACATTATTAAATTTTATATTCCATTAATCAATTCCATTCCGCCATTGGTTTGTCTTAAACTCGTCATTTGTGTTCATGGGCAATCAGGGTCGAGATGGCAACGTTATATGTTTTATTCCTCTAATTTACTATAAAACACCATTCGGTTCGCGTCACGGGTTAACGGCATATTAATAGCTTTATTCACTGAGATGGTTCCTTTACTTGTGGTTTATTTTGTATTTATTTACAGAGGTTAAAAGTTTAAATGGAAATATTTAAGCACCTTCTTGTTAAACCGTTGAAAGATTTAAAGTTTGGATTAAGGTTAAGTGAATGTAGGTCAAACATGGCGTTTGACAGAGTGTGTATTAGGGTGTTAAAGATTAAAAGTTA
Organism: Patella vulgata; assembly: GCF_932274485.2. Taxonomy (NCBI): domain Eukaryota; kingdom Metazoa; phylum Mollusca; class Gastropoda; family Patellidae; genus Patella; species Patella vulgata. The sequence goes on from NC_065882.2 coordinate 36,182,453, forward strand.
TTCCCTACAATGTGGTTCTACGGTTCTTACCATACAATTCAGCTGTGAAATAACACAATTTCTTTCATTATGTGTACAACAATAAAACTATTTCAATTTCAAGTTGTCTAAACCAGAGCGTTGTGAGGTATGCATCTAAGTGTTTTGACGACCTGAAAAATATACTTAATTTTATAAAAACTTATTAGAATCTTAGGATGATTTAAACAAAGGCACAAGACCGGTTCCAGATTCAATAATACATATAGCAAGTATAACAAACCTTTAAACCTTGATACGTTCACTATTTCGGGCATTAAACTAATGGCTGATATTGTTTGTAGATAATACTAAGCCTAGGTTAACATCTTCAAAACATATTATCAATTTAATTCAAGCCTACTGCCCTAAACGCAGATATAGCACAATTATTAGATAATACGAATTAATTAAGTTAAGCATTCCCCAATCATGGGTGAGAGAAAATCAAACCAACTTGAATATAACAACAATGTCTTCCACCAACACGAGCCACGTGTTAGATGATGAATGAATTTGTGACACCGAATCAATTAAAATCTAAGTGTTGTTATGAAAAATGTCTCGGCTCTAAATTTGTAAAACTTATTTGTTTAAATTATTGAGAAAAGAATGGTTTCTTGTGTAATTTTTCTATCATATGGAAAACCATTTTTTGTATTTTTAAAAACCCTAAAAGTATTAACTTAGATTATAAAATTTTACATAATATATTATGGTCGACGGAAAAGCTATGTAAGATAGGTAAAGTAAGTGACGAATATTGCCCGGTTTGTAAATCAATGCACGAAGATATTCAACATTTACTAGATGTCATTATTAAACAGTGTTTAAACTTCTAATTAAGAATATAATGAAAATAAATATAAGTAGTAATGAATTAGGCACTGTAATTTTATTTGGTCTCCAGCGGTCAAGTAAAACTCCACTAATAGAATTATGTAATATTATTATGTGTACAATATGATTAGCTATACATAATAGATAATATATACTGCGTACACATCTACGAAAAGAATGAGAGTGCTAAAGATTTTATTTTAAAATTGATTAAGCCTCCCGGGTTAAGTGATGAGATAAGCATCGATTTTTAACTTTAAATAAAAGAAACACAAAGTCTAATTTACTATAAAACACCATTCGGTTTGCGTCACGGGTTAACGGCATATTAATAACTTTATTCACTGCGATGGTTTCTTTACTTATGGTATATTTTTCGAATTGCTTTTTGTATTAATTTACAACGGTTAAAAGTTTAATTGAAAAAATTCTAAATATTTTTCTTTATAACTGATTTGCTCAGTCATAACATGTCTTAGAGGCCTACACAACAATGCAATTTGTGGTTGTAATCATTTATTTAGCACCTTCTTGTTAAACCATTGAAAGATTTAAAGTGTGGATTAAGGTTAATTGAGTGTAGGTCAAATATGCCCCTGGCGAAGTGTGTATTAGGGTGTTAAAGGAGCTAAGTCTCTCACTCGATATTTTCCATAATAATCGAAATTAAAAACACAAATTAAAATTCAATATTGGTCCATTTCAATCCAACATGATGTTGTTATATACATGTAGTCGTGAAAATGTGGGATCCTAATATCCAATATTTAAGACACAATGAACGTGTACCATATCGTTCCGGGCGAAAAATCAAGGAAAATTTACAATCCAACATGATGTTGTTATATAGTCGTGAAAATGTGGTATATTTACTGTCGAATTGTAATTTTTCCTTGATTTTTCACCCGTGCGGGTCTAGATAATCTTATAAATGAATACTTCTTAGAATATAAGACGATATTCATCCCAACTTTACTTGTAATGTTTAATTATCTTTTTGATTGTGGTGTATATCCAAATAGTTGGTCAACAGGAGTTATTATACCGTTATATAAAACGGGTGGCCCCCATGATGCTAACAATTATCGTGGTATAACCCTGAATAGTCATTTAGGTAAAATGTTCACGTCTATTTTTAATAAGAGACTGCAGAACTTTAACTCTGGACATACTATATTGTCAGATGCGATGTTCGGATTTAGAGAGGGTTTGGGTACTAGGGATGCAACTTTCACTTTACATAATTTAATACTTAAGACTTTGTCACAGAAAAAAAGCGGCTATATTACTGATTCATCGACTCTTCCAAAGCATTTGATAATGTCTCGCACACAAAAATATGACAGAAACTACTCAAACATGGCGTAACCGGGAAACTTCTCAAATTGTTAAAATCTATGTACTCCCAAATACAATCATGTGTCAAATTTAAAGGCGAATTTTCAAATTACTTTACATGTACCTCTGGCTTATTACAAGGCGAGTCTCTCTCACCATTTTTGTTTTCATTCTATGTCACTGATTTGGAAACTAAACTGCTTAGCTGTAATAGTGAACCTATAAGTATTGGTGACATCAATTTGTGTCTACTAATGTATGCAGATGATACCGTATTACTTAGCTACTCACCTGATAATTTACAGAATATGTTGAATAGTATAGATGAATATTGTTCGGTCAATTGCCTCGATTTAAACGCAAATAAAACGAAAATCGTCGTTTTTAGAAACGGTGGTAAGATCATGTGTAATGCAATGTGGTATTATAGAAATATTTTAGTTGAAGTAGTCAGTAGCTTTAATTACCTTGGTATAATTTTCAACTATAACGGTAAATTATCTGTTACCCGGAAAACTATAGCTCTACAGGGACAGAAATCTTGCTTTAGTTTAATGCAAACCATCAAAGACAACCATTTAATATACAAACCGGTTTAGCATTATTTGACACATACATGGTCCCCGTTCTAAATTATGCATCAGAAGTCTTGGGATGTCATGCAGGAAGCCGATAATATAGAAAAGGTCAATAGGTCATTTTGTAAGAAAATGTTGGGTGTTAGAACATCAACAAGTAACGTATTAGTAGCCTTTGAACTTGGTAGACTTAGCTCCTTTAACACCCTAATACACACTCTGACCTCTGACCTTTCAATGGTTTAACAAGAAGGTGCTAAATAAATGATTACAACCACAAATTGCATTGTTGTGTAGGCCTCTAAGACATGTTATGACTGAGCAAATCAGTTATAAAGAAAAATATTTAGATATTTTCAATTAAACTTTTAACCGTTGTAAATTAATACAAAAAGCAATTCGAAAAATATACCATAAGTAAAGAAACCATCGCAGTGAATAAAGTTATTAATATGCCGTTAACCCGTGACGCAAACCGAATGGTGTTTTATAGTAAATTAGACTTTGTGTTTCTTTTATTTAAAGTTAAAAATCGATGCTTATCTCATCACTTAACCCGGGAGGCTTAATAAATTTTAAAATAAAATCTTTAGCACTCTCATTCTTTTCGTAGATGTGTACGCAGTATATATTATCTATTATGTATAGCTAATCATATTGTACACATAATAATATTACATAATTCTATTAGTGGAGTTTTACTTGACCGCTGGAGACCAAATAAAATTACAGTGCCTAATTCATTACTACTTATATTTATTTTCATTATATTCTTAATTAGAAGTTTAAAAACTGTTTAATAATGACATCTAGTAAATGTTGAATATCTTCGTGCATTGATTTACAACCGGGCAATATTCGTCACTTACTTTACCTATCTTACATAGCTTTTCCGTCGACCATAATATATTATGTAAAATTTTATAATCTAAGTCAATACTTTTAGGGTTTTTAAAAATACAAAAAATGGTTTTCCATATGATAGAAAAATTACACAAGAAACCATTCTTTTCCTAATAATTTAAACAAATAAGTTTTACAAATTTAGAGCTGAGACATTTTTGATAACAACACTTAGATGTTAATTGATTCGGTGTCACAAATTCATTCATCCTCTATCACGTGGCTCGTGTTGGTGGAAGACATTGTTGTTATATTCAAGTTGGTTTGATTTTCTCTCACCCATGATTGGGGATTGCTTAACTTAATTAATTCGTATTATCTAATAATTGTGCTATATCTGCGTTTAGGACAGTAGGCTTGAATTAAATTGATAATATGTTTTGAAGATGTTAACCTAGGCTTAGTATTATCTACAAACAATATCAGCTATTAGTTTAATGCCCGAAATAGTGAACGTATCAAGGTTTAAAGGTTTGTTATACTTGCTATATGCATTATTGAATCTGGAACCGGTCTTGTGCCTTTGTTTAAATCATCCTAAGATTCTAATAAGTTTTTATAAAATTAAGTATATTTTTCAGGTCGTCAAAACACTTAGATGCATACCTCACAACTTGAAATTGAAATAGTTTTATTGTTGTACACATAATGACAGAAATTGTGTTATTTCACAGCTGAATTGCATGGTAAGAACCGTAGAACCATCTTGTAGGGAATAACTTTTAATCTTTAACACCCTAATACACACTCTGTCAAACGGCATGTTTGACCTACATTCACTTAACCTTAATCCAAACTTTAAATCTTTCAACGGTTTACAAGAAGGTGCTAAATATTTCCATTTAAACTTTTAACTTCTGTAAATAAATACAAAAAGCAATTCGAAAAATAAACCATAAGTAAAGGAACCATCTCAGTGAATAAAGCTATTAATATGCCGTTAACCCGTGTCGCTAACCGAATATTGTGTTTTATAGTAAATTAGACGAATAAAACATATAACATTGCCATCTCGACCCTGATGCCCATGAACACAAATGACGAGTTTAAGACAAACCAATAGCGGAATGGAATTGATTAATGGAATATAAATTTTATTATGTATTGACAATACTTTTCTGGTTAGATTTTAGCCTAAACACGACATGTGTGTTGGTGACAATTTTGGCAGTCATATCTGAATGACTCAAAAACTGTTTATATTTCTTTAACTTTTGGTATACCTAAATTCGGGCTATTATTTATGGTAGAAAGATATAATAAAATGACCTAAAGCTTTAAAACATATTTTTAAATATGTTGAGGCACCCTAAATTGAATTTGAAGCACCAGGGATAAATAAATAAAAATAGATATAATGCATGATTTTATTGTAACTAGTGAACTGATAAATATTGTACAATTTATCTAAAGAGTACATTTATGAAAACGTGGTACTTTTCTGATATCTAGTTAAATTAACACTTACCCAGATCTTGGCATAAGCATGACTTAAAATGATCACGGCTAAAACATTTCCGTGCGAATCAAGAATTCTTTATGTAAGAATAGAGCTTTATAAGACCGTAAATGCACCACACATTATGTCTCCATAAGATGGTAGCTATAATCTTTCAATCCAATCCCCTAATTAGGTATACCCCCACCCAATCATAAAAAAATAATAACATAGCAAATCGGTGTTTAATTCTGATCATCTAAATTATCAAATGATATTCGCCGAAGTAGTAACTGAGAAGATGCATTCTTTTTGAATATATTTTTAAAAAATAATATGTTAAGTACAACAGTCCAGTAGGTTTTGCTGCATTGGAAAAAAACATATTAGTAACGCTTTTTCAACAAGCAATTGTTATACTCTTAGTGATTTGTAGAGCGTCAAATCACAATGTTATTGTACTGTTTTAAATTGTAGCTTTTATTCATTCATGTAAAACATTTATTACAATTTTATAATAAAATGTATAAAACACTGAGTTTGAGATTCAAATCACAAATCCATCCAAGCTAGAAAACTGCAAATCCGAATATTTTTGTTTATAAAATATTTACTTTCCATTCAATAAATATTCCAGTCATCTAGTTTTGGATTTGGGGAAATTCATTCTCCTTTTCCCATAAATACAGATTGCCGTATTATTTAATAATCAAACCAAACAGCATGTAATCAAAGAACGCTTGTATCCGCCATATGTAATATTGTCACGTGACATTGTTATGTTTTGTTTCGCTCGGGAAGCGTTTATTATACATAATAGAACTCCAGTGTAGTAAGCCATAACTATGAACAATATCATGTCCCAAATAAATAATCTAATTTGTAGATCTGCAATTGGTCACATGATGGTCCGAACATTATTTGTATGGCTCTATTTGTTGACAGCAAATACCGCTAATAATTATCTTGGATAAAATATCTCGTTTAGTAAACGAGGCAATTTTACCCAGCCTCGTTCTGGACAAAATACCTCGTTCCAAAAACAGGGCAATTTAAAAAAACACGTTTTGGAACTCCAGAGAAACGAGGTATTTTTTTTACCTCGTTACAACGAGGCAAAATCGGGGCAAAAATTTTGACACATTTTTGCCTCGTTTGGACAGAAATGCCGAACGAGGCATTCTGAGGTTTATAGTGTAAATTTTAAGTCGATCGGATATTAACTTTAGCCTATAGAGCGTCCACAAGCAATTGTGGACGTCGGCCAGACGGACGAGGGGGACAACAATATACGACCACATTTCAATGTGGCTGTATAAAAATACAAGGGTTATATAAAAAATTCGAAAAATTAAAAAAAATAAAGGGCGATAAATCTGAATGAAACTTATATTGCTGGAATCGGGTTGATTTCAGGTATTCAAATATGTATGTCAAACTTGACAATTTCGAAAAATAACAAAAATTGTGTCTCAAACAACTTTTTAAAAAAATTTTCAGAGGTAAAATGACAGCGACGAAGTTTCGAAATTTCGAAATATTCAAGTGCCATCTTCCAGGAAAAGTCATAAGGTTTCAGATAATGTCATTTGTTTGAAAATAGGTGAAGAATTGAGGAAATTAAGGCTGATTTTTGATTTTGGCCATTTCGGCCACTTTCGGTCTGGGCAAAAGTGTTAACCAGCGGCTGCCAGGCAGGATACGCCCACATTTTCGAGAGATGGATAGAGAACAAGCTAAAAAGAAAGTGATTTTTCCTACAATCAAGGGCCATAATTCAGGAAATTACAATTCGATATGCGCAAATATCGAAAGGAACCGAGATCTTTGGGTTATAAACTTACATTTCAAGTTTCAACAAAATCGGATAAAAATTGTGACCACTATAGGGTCCACAACCTTGATATACCATATTTTTACGCCATTTGAGAACGAGGGGCGGCCATTTTGTCTGTCAGTTTTGGGCCGATTTTCACGAAAATACGAACTCATCCGTCCTTAGGGTGTAACGGTGATATAATAATACGATTTTTTAAATTGGATAAACATTATGACCTCTATAGGGCCCACAAGCTAAAAACGCGATTGTTCGTACAATCAGGGGCCATAATTCAGGAAGTTACGGTCCAATATGCGCGACTACCGAAAGTAACCGAGATCTTTGGGTCATAAACATACATTTCAAGTTTCAACAAAATCGGATAAAAATGTGACCTCTATAGTGCCCACAACCTTGAAATACCATATTTGTGACCTCTATAGTGCCCACTTTTGCAACCTTGAAATACCATATTTTCAGGCTACTTGAGTACGAGGGGCGGCCATTTTGTCTGTCAGTTTTAACCCGATTTTCACGAAATTCGAACTCAGTCGTCCTTAGGGTGTAACGGCGATATAATAATAGTTTTTTTTAAATCAGATAAAAATTATGACCTCTCTAGGGTTCACAAGCTAAAAACACTATTTTTTGTACAATCAGGGGCCATAATTCAGGAAGTTACATTCTGATATGCGCAAATATCGAAAGGAACCGAGATCTTTGGGTTATAAACTTACATTTCAAGTTTCATGAAAATAGGATTAAAATTGTGACCTCTATAGGGTCCACAACCTTGATATACCATATTTTTACGCTATTTGAGAATGAAGGGCGGCCATTTTGTCTGTCAGTTTTGGCCCGATTTTCACGAAATTCGAACTAAGCCATCCTTAGGGTGTAACGGTGATATAATAATACGTTTTTTTAAATCGGATAAAAATTATGACCTCTATGGGGTCCACAAGCTAAAAACACGATTTTTCTTACATCAGGGGCCATAATTCAGGAAGTTACAGTCCGATATGCGTGAATATCGAAAGGAACCAATATCTTTGGGTTATAAACTTACATTTCAAGTTTCAACAAAATCAGATAAACATTGTGCCCTCTATAGGGTCCACAACCTTGATATACCATATTTTTACGCTATTTGAGAACAAAGGGCGGCCATTTTGTCTGTCAATTTTGGGCTGAATTTCGCGAAATTCGAATTCAGCCGTCCTTAGGGTGTAACGGTGATATAATAATACAATTTTTTAAATCGGATAAAAATTATGACCTCTATAGGGTCCACAAGCTAAAAACGCGATTTTTCGTACATTCAGGGGCTATAATTCAGGAAGTTAAGGTCTGATATGCGAGAATATCGAAAGGAATTGAGATCTTTGGGTTATAAACTTACATTTGAAGTTTCAACAAAATCGGATAAAAATTGTGACCTCTACATGTATAGGGTCCACAACCTTGATATACCATATTTTTACGCTATTTGAGAACGAAGGGCGGCCATTTTGTCTGTCAGTTTTGGGCCGATTTTCACGAAATTCGAACTCGGTCGTCCTAGGGGTGTAACGGTGATATAATAATACGTTTTTTTAAATCGGATAAAAATTATGACCTCTATTGGGTCCACAAGCTAAATACACGATTTTTCGTACAATCTGGGGCCATAATTCAGGAAGTTACGGTCCGATATGTGCGAATATCGAAAGGAACCGAGATCTTTGTGTTATAAACTTACATTTCTAGTTTGAACAAAATCGGATAAAAATTGTGACCTCTACAGTGTTCACAAGCTAAAAACGTGATTTTTCGTACAATCAGGGGCCATAATCCATGAAGTTACAGACCGATACATGCCAATATCGAAAAGAACCGAGATCTTAGGGTGATAAACCTATATTTCAAGTTTCGTTGAAATCGGATAAAAATTGTGACCTGTAGACTGTTCACAAACAATTGTGGACGGACGGACAGGGGCGATGACAATATACGTCCACATGAAAATGTGGGCGTATAAAAATAGTTTATGCACTAGCCACCACTTGGTTTTCGGATCGAAAATTAGGTTTCAGAGCGGTATCTTATACAGGTACTGAGTAATAAGGGTCCGCGTTAAAAAATAATAATAATAATAGTAATCACAATAGGCTTTCTGAAACCCTAATAATAACTAGACCTACAATCAGTACTGAACCGGCTTTCAGGAATAGTGTGATACAATAGCCAATCCATCGAGCTACCAAACGATAATTTAATTGTTTTGATACAGTGACGCCTGACAGAGAAATTGCGATTTTCGCAAGAGTACCAAATTTTTACTGTTTTTTTTCTCTCTCTCAAAATATCGGATATGTTTTCGGCTACTTCCAGTTTACTGATCATTGTCGGTATAGATTTAACAAGTGGTATGGGAACTTAACTTCCTGTGCCAGAAGTTTCAGAAAGATCCATTGGACAGTTTTTAAAAGAAAGGAAAATTAGAAGACCATTATCAGATATTTAACGATATTTAGCAAATAATTGGTAGTATGACACATCTTGATTAGGACTAGTTACCTCCCTTATGCTATGAGAAGCGTCTCCAGAAATATTTTTCGACTTTTTTCAAAGATTGACCCTTTTTGGCCCATTTATACTATTTTGAGGCTTTTAAATTTGGATTCACACCCTAGACCACCGTTAGGACTCTAAGTAACAGAAGTTTAAGAAATGAAATAATAGTAGTTTTCGAGATAAAAGCATCTGAATAGCCTCCAAAAAGGAAAATACTAGATTTTCAGCGTCCCATAATATATTGCCTAACCAGTGAATTTGTACCATTTGGATGAAATAAGATCGTCCATTATTCGGGCTATCCAATTAGACTTTTGTTGTTTTGATTTGGTGATATCTGGTGTAGTAATCAGGTTTTTTTCGCAAGATCAACATTTTTTTACTTTTTATGTTTTTTTTTTCAAAATATCGGATATTTTTTCGACTACTTCCGTTTTTTTTTTTTTTATCTTTGTCGGGATAGTTTTAACAACTTGTTTGGATACTCGACTTTCTGTACCAGAAGTTTCAGAAACATCCATTGAGCTGTTTTCAAAACTAAGAAAAATAGAAGAGCATTTTCAATAATTTAAGGAATTTTCAACTTGTTTCCAAGATTGGGGTTCTTTTTTAGGACCACTTTTGTTATTTCAATGCTTTTATTTTTGGAGTCGCGCCATAGACCACTGATCTGGCATACTCAGTTTTTTTCGCAAGATCATCTTCTTTTTTTTCCTTTTTACATTTTTTTTTTCTTCAAAATATCGGATATTGTTTCGACTACTGTTGTTTGGATACTTAACTTTCTGTACCAGAAGTTTCAGAGACATCCATCGAGCTGTTTTCAAAACTAAGAAAAATAGAAGAGCATTTTCAATAATTTAAGGAATTTTCAACTTGTTTCCAAGATTGGGGTTCTTTTTTAGGACCACTTTTGTTATTTCAATGCTTTTATTTTTGGAGTCGCGCCATAGACCACTGATAGGAGTAAAAAAAAATTAAGAAAAATCGTAGTTGTCATTTTCGAGAAACGGAAAATACTAGATTTTTGGCGTACCATAATTTATTCCCTAATCATCGAAATCGTATCATTTAGATGTCATATCATAGTCCATTAATGGGTCTATCCATCAACACTTTAGTTCGTTTAGTCCGCTAATATCTAACAGAGAAATCAAGTTTTAAACTTTTTATTTTTTATTTTTTGAATACTTCCGGTTTATAGAGATCATTGTCGGGATAGTTTTAATAACCGGTTTGGGCAATTTAGTCGCAGGGCTCTATAATGATATATTATATTATCTGATCAGATGAACTCACCATTATTTCGACTACTTCCGGTTTACGGATTGTTGTTGAAATTGCTTTATCCAATGATCTGACAATATGGCTTTACGATCCAGGAGTTTCAGAAACATCGATTGAGGCTTTCAAAAAAATATAAGGGTTGAGAAATGGGCAGTAAATTCGAAAAAAATCGAAAAATAAAGGGCGATAACTCTGAATAAAACTTATATTACTGGGGGGGGGGTTGGATGGCTGAATGGTTAACGTGCGCACGCTGTATCATAAAGTCTGTCATTGAGTCGACTGGCGTGGTTTCGAATCCCCGGTTGTACATGGCAAACCTCGTGGGTTTTCTCCGGGTCCTCCGGTCTCCTCCCACTGCTAAAGACCCCTAGGCGCAAGCGATTTTATGTAAATAAAATTAAACCATATGTTAGTCCTGAAATGACCTAGTTTGTGTCGAGTGGACGTTAAATCCCATTTCTCTCTCTCTATATAAATTACTGGAATCGGATGGATTTCAGGTATCTAAAAATGTAGGTCAAATTTGAAAATTAACAAAAATTGTCTCATAAACAATGTGTTTTCAATTTTCGAACAATAGAAGTCAACGACAAAGTTTTGAAATTGATAAATTTTCAACTCCTACCTTCCCGGAAAAAAAAACAGGGTTTCCCAAAGTGTCATTTGTTTGAAAATGGGTAAAGAATTGATGAAACAACGGTCGTTTTTTTTAATTTTTTGGCACCATGCCAAATTCGGCCACTTCCGATCTGCACAGAAGTTTCAAAAATAGTTTATGGAATAACCACCACATGGTTTCCCCGATAGAAAATTAGATCCCAGATCGGTATCTCTTACAGGGACTGAGAAATAAATAATAACTAGATATGCAAGGCCGATATGAAAGCTTTCATATTCACCGTCAGTTTCTGTCACATGTCATGGGTTATATAAAAAATCTCATTAAGGGAAAAGAGTTATTAAAATCGATCAAAACTCGAAGTTATATAGTATATATAGTGAGTAACATTGCACCTGGGCAAAAAAAAAATCTGGGAAATAACTGAGACTTGTATTGCTGTAATCGAATTGACTCCCCGTTCCAAAAGTTTAAAATACGGATCTAGATGTTGAAAAACGGGACAGATGAGAAAATGAAATGAAAATGGCGGGAAATAACTAAAAATGGTAGGAAAATGTCGCACAAGTACATTGTGTCCTAGAATGGTCATTTGGAAAATTATACAACCCTAAATTGCACGGTTATTAATATGAAATGAAATGGGCTTTAACGTCATGCTGTTCTGCTTCTACTGGGTTAATTAAGACAGGCATATGCTATACAGAATGCTATGAGGTAAATTTTGCCCGGGCATCGGCACTATGGCCTACTCTTATATCGAATTCCAACTGCCAAGGGATCTTTAACATGGACCCCAATTTATAGACGGGTCCTCAGTTGATCGGCCCATCCAAACTATTAGACAGCTGTTCTTGTCAGGGCCTCCGCTCTGTACCACTGACAAGGGGAAACAACGCTGGAAAATGCTGATATTTATGCGCATATACAGTGTATAGTGAGTAACATTGCACCCGGGCAAAATAAAGGGAAATAACTGAGACTTGTATTGTTGTAATCGAATTGATTCCCCGTTCCAGAAGTTTAAAATACTGATCATTTCATTTTCTTATTTTAAAACTTGAAAGATATTTCTATAGTTCAAAGAACTAGAATAAAGTCACCTGGCTGGGACAGCGGGTGTTTCCATATATCAAACAAAATCAAAACCATGCTATGGACAATATTGCGCAAACATGAAACCTTAAAAAATGTCAGGAACTGTTGGAATATAACATATTAAATAGGTTTTATATCGGAGAATTTACTTTTTCCCCCCCAGATTACGACACTTACGAGGTTCAGTCTAATATCCGCAGATCACTTGAATTAGGTTAAAAGGTGAATTATCGATATAATTAACGGCTATGGCTATATAATCTGGATATCTGTCTACGTTTAAAATCTTAGGTTGCTAAGCTTTAACGTAGCAAGTATTGAAACAGGCTGAAGAGTGAAGTCGAGTCAACTAATAGGCTGCTAAAATATAACGAGAACCATTCCCCGTGGCCAAAAGGTAATCTAAAAATAAAAAGATATTGCTGAGACCGTATTGCTGAAACCGGATTTACTTTCCGTTGCAGAAGTTTCTGAAAAATCGTTCAATCAGAAAATGAGTAGAAAATGGCTGGAAAAAATGCAGAGAAAATATCGAACAATAAACTGAAATAACTTATATTGAATCTTATATTTTGGGAATCGGATTGACCTCAGCTATTCGAATATTTAGATCAAGTTTGTAAGTTTTAAAAATTAAGATAAAAAAAAAATGTTGTGCAATTAAACCGTCGGAAATAGAAAACCAATTCACGAAACGGCGGCTTATTCCGAGTTAAATGAATCAAAATCTACTTTCATTCCAAATATCATGAAAATCGTGCTTTGATCCCTCATTTCTCCAAGGGGAGACATGGTTTAAGTTAAATGAATCAAAATCTACTTTCATTCCAAATATCATGAAAATCGTGCTTTGATCCCTCATTTCTCCAAGGGGAGACATGGTTTAAGTTAAATGGATCAGGTCTACTTTTATTCCAAATTTCATGAAAATCGTGCTAATATTAAAGAAGTTGTCAAATTCATTCAATGAGGTTCGAAAATAGCTGATTTAAAGTAAATGTTTCAAGAGAGAGAGAGAGAGATGGGGTTTAACGTCAACTCGACATAAACTAGAACATAACTAGAACATTTCCGGACATACATGTGATTCAATTTTATTTTCATAATTCGCTTGCGCGTAGGGGTCTTTAGCAGTGGCAGGAAAACCGGAGGACCCTGAGAAAACCCACAAGGTTGGACAGGCGACCCTACTCCTTGTCATGTACAACTGGGGAATCGAAATCTTGCCAGTTAACTCAATGACAAAAATGTTTCAAAGTACCCAAAGAAATATGAATATGTAAAATAGGTCAAATATTCACAAAGTTATAGCTATGTAGGATAATTCTTTCGTCCTTAACATTTGGTTTATTTGGGTTTTTTAAAGCGTTTCGAAAATATGTATTCCAAAGTCAACATCCATTCTGGGAGATAGGGTTGTGACGATACTGAGTCGGTTTGTATTGCGATACAGAAGGGAAAATATCGCGATACAAGTTTGTATAGCGATACAATATCTTTACCAAATTAAGAAATGAAAAACCCAACAAAATAATAGTTTTCAACCTTTTAATTTAAGATAATATTATTAATATTATAAATCTAATAACAGAATGATTTTAATAGATGTATTTTCATCTTAATATGTATGGGCCATGTTTACAGTAGTTTTTAATTATTTAGGCAACTAATGCTAGCCAAACAGCATCTATTTCCTACAAGTCCCGAAGAACGGACAAATCTGAGATTGAATTTTCAAGCAGTGACGGGTTTGAGACAAGACGACCACGCTCACGGTTTCGACGAACACGTGCTCCTTACAGAATTCCTAAAAGACGTAGAAGTCTTTCTGTCGATAAAAATCGTACCACAAAACGACCTTCAAATAAATCAGATGGAAATTCTTGTTCGAGTTCAAAGACAAAATCGTCCAGTTCAGATTCTGATGAAGACGATTCGTCTTCTAGTAGTTCTAGTACAAAATCGAAGTCGTCTAGGAACGGTTCCGATAATATTGAGCCTACACAAAGTCGTTTAAGCAAAGCAACGAAGCACATCAAAACGAATGCTTCTGTAAATTCTACCAGTGTGGAAATAGATGATTCGTCCAAGGGACATTTTGGTACTGACATGCCGGAAGTGCATGTTGATATGATAAACAATAATGGCGGTGGCCATACTAGATTTGCCCCAGTGGAGGCGAAAAAAGACAATTCATTGTCACGAGAACTGGTGGCGTATTCAACGAAATTCTTTAAAGAATTTATTAAAGATGATGAATTAGACAAGTCCATCCTAGATAATGCGCCCGTACCTGATGCCATTCGAGCTGAGACGTTAGATGAAGAATGGCAGGATATGTTAGATGACGGAAATCATGTCGGTGTCAAAGCGACAGAATCGGCATTAAAACGGGTCCAGTCTCGTATTATTAAAATCATGGGTCCACTCAGTAGATTGTGGTCTTTTTTGAAAAGAATCAGAAAAGTTGATTCTGAGGTGGAAATAACTGAATTTCTCAAATTGACAGAACAAATAGTATGCTTAGTGGGTCAAGCTAGTGTCACGACGGCTTATCACAGATGTTTGAATATTTTATAGAAGGTGATGAAAAACACAAAGAAGGCACAGAAGTTTTTACTAAACATAATAATAGGATAGACAAAAGGAAAAGACTATTCGGAAAGAAATTTTATAAAAAGCTAACTAAAATTAGCAAGGATAAAAAGAAGAGAATGAATTTAGAAAATTTGTTCACAAGTAGTAATTATAGACAGAATTACTGTAACAGTAGAAAGCCCTTTCGTTCAGGGCCCTCGTCCAAGTTTAGAGGTGGGGGCCGTGGTAGCTCGACCTATCAAGGTCGCATACAGTTCAGAGGTACTGGTACCAATAATAAATCATCCAGCTCAAGAGGCACTGGAAGACGAAATTATAGTTCCTCCTACACAGGAACAAAGTCAACCGATCAGAGGTACGTCTCTTTTATTATCCACCCATACAAACGATTTGATACACAATCAAGTGTTAGGTCTAGGCATTATGCAAATACCTACTACAGACGACAAAATAGGAGGTCGAATAAAACTTTTTCTCCCAAATTGGGAAAAGCTCACAAACGATGCTGTCACATTACAAATGGTGACAGGGTTCAAAATCGAATTTGTAAAAGTTCCTATTCAAAAAATAGTTCCCCGGGAAATTTTTATGTCAAAAATAGAAGGTGGGAATCTGTCGATAGAAATAGACAAAATGTTGAGAAAAGGTGCTATAACAGAGACTGGCAAGAAGCAGGGTCAATTTTTAAGCACGATTTTTGTAACCCCCAAAATAATCCGGGGAAGGGTTCAGGCCAGTATTCAATGCCAAAATTATGAACAAAAATGTGGTTTATCGTCATTTCAAGATGGAGGGCATGGTAACCCTAACCGAAATGATGATTCCAGGAGATTACATGGTAAAGCTAGATTTAAAAGACGCATACTTCAGCGTTCCAGCTCACTTGGAACATCAGAAGTACCTAGCTTTTCAATGGCAGGGAAAAACATATCAATTCCGTTGTCTACCATTTGGCCTAACATCTGGTCCCAGAATGTTCACAAAGCTTATGAAATCGGTCATTGCTTTTCTACGACGGATAAGGTTACGTCTAATGATTTATCTAGACGACATAATTCTGATGAATCAAGATCCGTATCAATTAGTAATAGACAAGAACTCAGTTGTTTTTCTCCTGCAGAACATAGGGTTCATTATAAATTGGGAGAAATCCTCGATAATTCCGAGTCAGACAATGGAATTTCTGGGTTTCATGATAAATTCTTTAGAAATGACTCTGTCTCTTCCACAGAGGAAAATTTTTTCGATTGTACAAGAGTGCAAAGATCTTTTAAAGAAGAGTCAAGCGACTGGTCGAAAATTGGCACAAATTATAGGAACCATGAAAGCATCAATGATGGCAATCCTTCCAGGCCCTCTTCATTACAGGCATTTACAAAGGCTGAAAACTCAGTCTTTTCTGATTCAGAAAGATTACAATTCAGTAATCAAGCTGACACCAGAATGCAGGGAAGAATTGACATGGTGGATAGACCATCTAGATCATTGGAACGGCAAGTCGTTTATCTCTCCCACTCCCGATATGACCATCACGACGGATTCATGTCTCAAAGGGTGGGTGGGGGTTGGGGGCGATATGTGGGAACGAACGAGTTCAAGGCCTTTGGGGCCTGTCAGAGATTTCTCTACACATAAATGCCTTAGAACTAAGAGCAGCTCTGTTAGCTGTCCAAACATTCACAAAACACAAAGAGAATATTCATGTACATCTCCGAATGGACAATCGGTCAGCGGTTGCTTATCTGAACAAACAGGGCGGCACAAAATCGGAGAGCCTACTCAAAATAGCCAAGGAGCTGTGGACTTCGTGCCTAGAAAAACAAATAACTCTAACAGCCGAATATCTTCCGGGCAGGGACAATGCCAAAGCCGACTGGCAGTCCAGAAATTATCAGGACACAAGCGATTGGCAATTGAATCCCAGGATTTTCAAATTTGTTCAGACAATGATGGGGCAGTCAGAGATAGATCTATTTGCAAACCGAATAAACAAACAATTAAAAAGATTTGTGAGTTGGAAGGCAGATCCCGAGTCAGAAAAAGACGCGTTTTCAATTCAGTGGAACCAAATGAAGACGTACGCTTTCCCTCCCTTTTGCCTTATAGGGAGAGTGTTGGCAAAAGTCTTGAAGGAGAAAGCGACTATGACGTTGATCACTCCAACTTGGCACAGCCAACCTTGGTTTCCGATGGTTATGAGAATGTCCATCATGGAGCCAATTCTCCTTCCTCCCGATCCTCTATTATTGACGGATCCCGTGGGAAATCCACACCCTTTAGTTCAACAAGGAACTCTAACATTAGTGGCATGGAAGATCTCTGCCGTAGAAACTTATCAGAAGGAGTTTCAGAATCGGCTTCCATATTACTCTCGAAGTGAAAACAAGAGGGCACCAGACAAGCTTACAATAGCTCCTGGAATAAATAGAGTAGCTGGTGTTGTGCAAGGGAAGTTGGTCCATTTCAGGCCACTCTGGTTGA
The DNA here is from genome assembly GCF_932274485.2 of Patella vulgata. NCBI lineage: Eukaryota > Metazoa > Mollusca > Gastropoda > Patellidae > Patella > Patella vulgata. The sequence goes on from NC_065882.2 coordinate 36,200,029, forward strand.
TGTGATTAATTTCTTAAGCGACATGTTTGATGAAGGTTTTTCATATAACACTATAAATTCTTTTAGATCAGCTATTTCAGCTATTCATCCAAACACACTGGATTTACCAGTAGGTCAATGTGCTATTGTTAAAGATACTATGTCAGCTATCTTTAACGAAAGACCTCCCCAACCGAAATATACAGAAACTTGGGATGTCAATAATGTTTTAGATTATATTAAACAGCTTGGTGATAATGATGCTTTATCAGATTGTCTTTTAACATATAAATTAGCAATGTTATTAGCTTTGACTAACGCTAGTAGGGCATCAGAACTTAAAAATATTAATCCTTGTAATATTCAAGATTTTGGAGATCATATCGAAATAAATTTAACAAAATTATCCAAAACTCGTAAAGTGGGCTCAATACCACTCAGATAAGCTATTTTTACATCAATTTGATTTGAAAGAATTAGATCCTACTTTAGCATTAAGGGCATATTTTAAACGAACCTCTTCTTGGAGAATATCTAATGCTCAAAAATCGCAATTATTTCTTGGTTGCACGAAACCCCATAGGCCAGTCGTAACATGTACTATTTCTAATTGGTTAAAAAAGCTGATGGCAGAAGCTGGAATTAATATTCAGGAATGCCAAGCACATTCCACTAGGTCTGCGGCAACATCTAAAGCCAAAACAAAGGGTTTATTGGTAGAAGATATATTAAAATGTGCAAATTGGTCAAAGACAGGTACTTTTAAAAGGTTTTATGATAAGCCTATTCATTGTAAATCTAATGAGTCTTTTGCACAATTAGTGTTAAGTATCGATAAATGAACTTTGAACCATCTTTCAGTTGACGAAATAAAATTATAAATTTCATCAGAGTGCAAAGCACGCGCATTGAAATTGTAATTTTATGAGTCAACTGAAATAAGTTCTAAATCCCACCCTCTCCACCCTTAGAACTTATGAAAGATTATTAATGATTTCATTATGATATTTTTTTACTGGACATTTGGGCAGGTATTATTCCAACTATTACCAAAAATATGCATAAAATAAGTAATAATGGCCTAAAACTTGAAAAACAACAAACAGTATATATAAGGGGGAAAATACTTTACTTTATTACAAAGATTATCTATTGTATAAAGACTTTTTCGCACACTTCCTTAATTGTCATTTTGTGTTAATGATAACAATAAATAGACCGCGCAAAGAAAATATAATCCCTTAGATGACAATCGAGTCTACCAGAAGCCAATGTTATTAATACAATAAAAGGACTTTCGTTTTAGTCTGGATTAACCTAGCCTACTACTTACTAGACTAGCTCGATATACGGTACTACGTACTCGAGATAAGATTTTGTTTACATTTTAAACAATAGTGAAATTAACACAATAAATTAAACAAGAATTCAACAGTCCGTGCCAATACGGCGATGATTTAATATTTTTAAGTTTAGTGTCCGTTAACCCGTCCACAAGCAAACCCGTCCACGGTTAAGGTAATACCGGTACTTGACTTGTATATTATTTAATTGATTAGAATAGATCAGTTTTACTCATTGGTTGTTTATATTGTTTTATTTACCTAATAATCAACTAGCTTGGCTCGCCATCCCGACAGCGATTAGTTCGAGTTCAAATTCTTTATTCCTTTAAGCCAAAGACTCATCAGGTATAAGATATAGTACAAACAAATAAATAAATACAATATGTACAAAAACAATATAGTTCACCGATGTTTTTGTAATAAAGAAAAATAGTATTGTTTGTTGATTAGCGTTATGATTTTAGACAAAATGGTAAGTTCACCAATGTTTTTGTAATAAAGTAGACCCGTATTGTTTGTTAATTGACTTTATCCCATGATTTAAAAAATTGGCGATGGTTAATATTGGGTCAAAAATAATCCCTAAATTGCGCCGGAGCCCCATTTAGATCAATTGAATTCGCATAAAAACAACAAAGAGTGGCTACGTGCGATTTTATTCTTTGATCTTTGATACACGGGACATTTCTGTTATTCAAACAAATCTGCACGAGAATGACAACATACAAGTTGACAGTTACCATTGATTTGGGGTTCATGTAGAATAGGCTCTTCTATTGAGCCTACAGTTATTCTTTTCTAAAATAAAATGAGTGCCTTGGATTTTTGTATGGATTTGATAGCGATTATACTTTACTAATATTCTCTGACATCGGAGACTTGTGTCACGTTCATTTCATTTTTGCGGTAAGTACAAGCTTCTTATGTCTGATTTGAAAGCGCTTTCGACTCCCATTGCAAGTTCTATTTGTCTTATTTCTATTTGTAAGACCGGTAACCTAAATACTGTTATAGTTTGCAATTTTAAAGTCTATCTTTGCCGTGATTCGAGAGTAATTCTTAACTATGCACTCTAAACATGTATAGTCTTATGCATACGTGTCCTTCAAAATGTACTAGACATGCAGCTTTACATGACTGGTTGGAAATGTAACCGCATATATCGTGCAGAATATGTGAACACGTGTGTTCTTACTATACAACTTTACCTAACGCGTCCGTATTATTAACAAAAATATTCAACATTCATAACATCATGGCAGTATATCGTTTTGACATCGATTGTTTATGACAAATATAACCGTTAATTTTGCATGTAAAATTACACCGAGGCCTATCGTGTCCCGCAACTATCGTGGCACACGATAGCGACTGCTACACTGTACGTACTCGAGATAAGATTTTGTTTACATTTTAAACAATAGTGAAATTAACACAATAAATTAAACGAGAATTCAACAGTCCGTGCACGAAGTGCCGTCAGTCAGTGCCAATACGGCGATGATTTAATACAACCAGCAGTCAGTAAACCGGGTCCAGAATCTTTCCGGACAACTGGGCCAGTATTCATGATGAAAATACCGGACCGAGAGCTATTTTATCGGTAATGACCGACGGCTTTCGCATGGACTGGCCGAGATCACGGTTTCGAGGTATAACAACTCCAAGCTATAAATAGGTCAGTCACAAAGCACTTAACTATTTGATTGGTCATTAAGACGGGGGTTTCCAATAATGTCATTACCGAGATTGATTTTGTAGTCACACGCAAACAAGTTTTTATGCCGTCATCTCACTCATCATAGAATTCGTGTTAATATTACTAGGTCAATATCAATATTATTTGGCTCTCAAACCGAACTGTGTTTACCGACTTTACTAATTTAAAATAAGCATACTATAATTTAACTCGCAAATGATTGATGAGGTTTAAAGCACGGACCGGGCACTACTTTGTTTTATGACTTAAATTGTACGAGAATATCCAGTCCGTAATGTCGTTAGAATGTGCTGTTCAATTTACGACTAGCTAATTTATCTAGACCGTGTGGCTGACATCATCACTCAGCTGATATTTATTTTTGATTACGCAGGTATATAACGGCGATATAATTGACAAGCCATTGGTAAATTTATTACTACGTGTGATTTAATTATTATTTCTTTTCTATGGCAATTTTGCGAAAGACTAGGGTATTTGCCACCGATGTTGTTGTGTCTTTTGATCATCATTTGTTGTATCGCGGTATACCGATATTTCAATAGTTTGACGATACAAATACCGTCAAATTTTTATATCGCGGTATATCATACATACCGGTTATCGTCACAACCCTACTGGGAGACAGGTTTAAGATTTAGAAAGATCCAAAGATTAGATTCATGGATATAAGTTTGACAGTATCTTAAGAAAGAAATTGTCCTGTAAACAACTTTGTCAGCACGAAAAACGTCAAAGTGAAAATTCGAAATTTTTAAATTCCAAAAATTTGTGTCTGAGCCGGGCTCCAAAAAAGAAAATACTAGATTTTCAGCATCCCATAATATATTGCCTAATCAGCGAATGTGTATCATTTGGATGACATAAGATTGTCCATTATTCGGGCTATCCAATGAGACTTTGGTTGTTTTGATTCAGAGAAATCTGGCGTAGTAATCACTTTTTTTCAAAATATCACCATTTTTTTTTCTTTTTACGTTTTTTTTCCCCAAAATATCGGATATTTTTTCGACTACTTCTGTTTTTTGGATCATTGTCGGGATAGTTTTAACAAGTTGTTTAGATACTTAACTTTCTGTACCAGAAGTTTCAGAAACATCCATTGGGCTGTTTTCAAAACAAAGAAAAATAGAAGAGCATTTTCAGTAATTTAAGGATTTTTCTACTTTTTTCAAAGTTTGAGACTCTTTTTCGACCACTTATATTATTGCAATGCTTTTATTTGGGGATTCACGACATAGACAAAGTCTGAAAGCCTAATAATAATAATTTTAGTAAAAACAATAGTCTTTCAGACACAGTCTGAAAGCCTAATAATTGCATTTGAATCCTAAATAACGAAACATGCATGTTCAGTTAAGTTATTCATTATTCAAATCCAATACCAAATTTAAAATATTTATATTCGTTCAGGGCATGACAAATTACGTTAAGATTATCCATCTTTAATTGTTATTATAAATTTATTCTGATTTTTCTTTAAAGTACATGTTGCACATTATTTTTTTTTTATCATGTGAAATAATTTTTAAACAGCAATCTTTGTTCTATTATGAATTGTCTAATCAGTGTTATATTATATTTGTCATATATATGTAGTTTGTTTTAAAAAATAAATGAATTTAAACCAATTCTGAATGATACGAAATGGTTCCAAAAACTGAGAGATAACAGTTTAACAGTTGCATTAGAATCATAGAATGGATTTCAAACATCAGAAGACATGTTTTCATCGATCATCATTAACTCCCAAATACTTAATCATTGAAATTCTCTTTATCCAAATTTGTCACACGTACAAACTCACCCCTAAAAGTATATTTTTAACATGATTGGTCTCATCTTTGCCACAGATATGTTTAATTTATGGGAAACTTGACATCATTATAACAATGTATTTTAATTTTGATTTGAGAAAGAAAATTTGTTTTGAATAAATCCATTGAAAAATGGATGCAAAATGTCCCGTCTGTCACAGTCAATGAGACATAATAGTTAAACATCTCCATTAGAAGCATGAAATGGATTTCAAACATCCAAAGACAAGTTTTCATCACTCATCATTTAGTCCCAAATAAGTTTGCAGTCTCTCTTGTCCAAATTTATCCCGTCTGTCACAATGACTTTGTCCCGTCTGTCACACATAAACACTCAACCCTAAAAGTATATTTTTAAGATATTGCTCTCATCCTTGCCCCAGATATGATGCTTAATTTATGGGATACCTGACATCATTATAACAATGTAGTTGAATTTTTAATTGAGATAGAAAACTGGATGCAAATTAATGTCCCGTCTGTCACGGTCATGGTTTAAGTGATGACATCTAGAGATTGTTTTACTGAGTTAAGTTTCATATTTTATATGATACTATATGTTCTCTGCTAGGAAATACCATGTTTAAATTCCCTTCTATCCTTAAAGTATCATATAGAGAATGATCTTGACATTTTACATGATCACCTATTCTGTCCCGTCTGTCACGCTGGAATTAGCCTTATATTATACATACATCAATTTATATCAAAGTATTCGAAGACAGAGGTGACTTTTATTTCAAACATACAAATGATTTTTATATCACACATACGCACTTTAAATTTTAATTACTACTTTATAATCAAATTAGAATTAACAAATTTAAATGCTGAATGCACAGCTTTTACTCTTTAGTAAAACCATGTAATTTCTCACTTCTGATGTGTCAAATCTATGAGCAAATGTTAAAAGTTTTAGAACTAAATATTTGACATCAAGTATCTGTACTACATGCACAATTATTTCTAATTTTAACTAAAATTTAACTTCAATATTTTCATTAAGAAAAATTTTACCTAATGTCAATCAACTCTTATAGTATGAACATTTATAGAGTAATATGTAGTTTATTAATGGCTTACCTTCTTTGTGATGGGGCTAGACCTGGTGCTCCACGTTTAGCTGTAAACATATGTATTGCTGAGGAGGCTTTTTCAAAAAGACAACAGAATATCAAAAATGCCCCAACAACTGTAGCAGAATTAGATTTACCATCCTATAAATTCATGAAGTAAAGAGTAAATAATGTGAATAAAAACCAGCGGCTGCCATGCAGGATACGCCCACATTTACGAGAGATGGATAGAGAACAAGCTCAAAAGAAAGTGATTTTTCCTACAATCAAGGGCCATAATTCAGGAAATTATAAACTTACATTTCAAGTTTCAACAAAATCGGATAAAAATTGTGACCTCTATAGGGTCCACAACCTTGATATTAAGGATGTAACGAGTCAAAAAATTGAACCAGTTAACCAATGGGCAAAAAACCGACCGTGACCGGTCAACCGATTCACTTTTTATTTTTAGTTGCGGAGTTATTAATCGCCGGTGCTGTATGCAGGATTAAAGTTTACTTTTTAACACTGTTTAACTTCGTTTTGAATATAAACTATTAGATCCTAAGTCCTAAGAAGAGTTTATTTATTGCAGCTTATTTTGTTTTTCATTCAAATTTCTCGGAAGGAAACATTGCGTCGTCTAACAGTCAAAAAGGTCATGGTCTCACGTGGTCGTCACTCGCCGGGTACCAGCACATGCCGTTGTGTGACAGATCGGAAAATTAGTGTTCGACCCATTATAATTATAGGAATATTCTATGGCCCCACCTACCTCCATCTCAATGTGCAATGTTATAATGTAATCCATTAATAAAATATTTAATTCGGCGTCTTTATTCGCGCGCACGGCATTACTTTCATTTTCATACGCATTTAACAGTCAACCTGTAGTCAACATTACCCAGCCCGAAGATACAACGCAATAAGTCGCTCTTTTCTGGAGAGTCTTAGATCACGGTCAAAACATTATTATAACTGTAGGCTTATAGTCCATGCCATTTTCTTAAATTTATATTTATAAATATTGCCGTACTAAAAGCTAATACTATAAAATTCGTATGTTTACCACACGTGACTGAACATGTGACCCCATCGAGCCAATGAAACGACGAAAAGATTATACCATTTGGCCACGTGCCAGAGGGATGAAAGATACTTTGTTTACGGCATAATTTTTCTACTACGTTTTTGAGCAGCGAATACGACCGTTTTATTACCGGGAAAGTTTTGTATCAACGTGTAATATGAACAAGAGAGCCTGGGCTAATGCTAGTTTACTACTAGGTCGATATACACTGACATTTTTATATAGAACGAATAACGGTCACGGGAATATCGAACCGGTCAGGTTGCAGAACCGAACCGTAACCGGTCAACCGCGTAACCGTTTACATCCTTACTTGATATACCATATTTTTACGCTATTTGAGAACGAACAGCGGCCGATTTACACGAAATTTGAACTCAGCCATCCTTAGGGTGTAACGGTGATATAATAATACGTTTTTTTTTAAATCGGATAAAAATTATGACCTCTATAGGGTCCACAAGCTAAAAATGCGATTTTTCGTACAATCAGGGGCCATAATTCAGGAAGATAGGGTCCGATATGAGCGAATATCGAAAGGAACCGAGATCTTTGGGTTATAAACTTACATTTCAAGTTTCAACAAAATCGGATAAAAATTGTGACCTCTATAGGGTCCACAACCTTGATATACCATATTTTTATGCTATCATTCATAGAGCACTCGATCCACTCCACGGGGCGCTTAACGGTAAGTCACGTGGTCAGAAACGCTCCATTTTTGGTACTATATTTTTAGTCTGTCTGTGTTAATCGGCGACAAATCTCCGCTGTGACAATATACATCTACTTTAAATGTAGCACATTACATGTAGCACATCGTGGACATTGTATAAATATATGACATGCGCATGTAATGTACACGTGTGTGAAATGGCTTTATTCAATATCTGCTTCCACCGAAAAGAATTGGGCGACATTACCGGTTAGCGCCCCGTGGAGTGGATCGAGTGCTCTATGAATGATTGATTTAGATTAACTGAAGCTGCAAGCTCATTGTATGACGTATATAATTTAAAGTTTGGATTTTATAGCAGCCAATAATTGATGGATTACATCTAAGTTATAGACGAAGATGTAATGATACGTTGATATTTGCGCTTTCAGACCATAACTTTCTGGATTATTGTCCATGATTGTACAAAAAATTGCATTTGTTTTTAGCTTGTTTCTCTATCTCTCTTGTAAAATGTGGGCATATTCTGCCTGGCAGCCGCTGGTTGAAGAAGCATATCAGAATTGATCAATTTTCAAATTACACACGTGTCAACAAACTGAACACTAGTTAATTAACGCTTGGTAATCAAAATTGCACGTTGAGATTTAAGTTGTATACAAGGACAAATTGAATGCTATTAGGCCAAATTCAATGATATTTATGAATAATTCTACATAGATTAGATAATAACGTTATTTACCCGAGATTCCACGGTACCAGTCGTATAGTGAAAGATTTTTGGGTTATAAACATGCATTTCAAGTTTATCAAAAACTGGTTAAAATTATGACCTCTAGCGTGTCCACAAGCTAAAAATATGATTTTTCGTACAATCAGGGGCCATAATCCATGAAGTTATGGTCCGATACATGCCAACATCGAATGGAACCGAGATCTTTAGGAGATAGACCTATATTTTAAGTTTCATCAAATTCGGATAAAAATTGTGACCTGTAGAATGTCCACAAACAAATTGTTGACAGACGGTCGGACTTCCGGATGGACAGGGGCGACGGCATAATACGTCCACTTAAAAATGTGGGCGTATAAAAGGGAACTTTTCTGATTGGTTAACTGAATTTTGCCCATAAGCATAAAATATCTTAAATCTAAGCTAAGATTTGACCGTAACTTTCTTAAGGAATTTTTCCGAAGGGGATTTCCTTAAAGTGTATGCATAAAACCGGTAAGGTGTTACTGCACCACACAAAATTTACACAAAAAAAAATACACAGACAAGACACAAACAGACAAACAATTAAAAAAAAAAGTGAATGGATCCCGGGGCTAGCTGTAAGCGTTCACTGCGCTGTACAGTCCCGGGTCTGTAGTGACACAAGACGTCACTCAATTTGAAAACAATCAGTAATACAACCCAAAGAAACCATTGTGTAATGCCAGTATGAGTCATGATCTGTAAGCATATGTAGTAAAATTCAACTATACAAGTAACCACATCGGTGAGATATATAAAAAAAAAGTAGTCTAAACCTAAATGCTCTAAAATCAATCAAGAAACATTTCAGTATTCAATGGAATCGAGGTATATTGAATACATATAGGGCAAATGTTCCATCCGTCATAAAAACAAAACTGAATACAAAGAAGCAAATAGGAAATGTGGCTGTCTCGATAGACAGCCGTATGCTGACTGAGTGGCGTGACGTCATTTTGGGAATGATATCATAACTTAGAAGGTGATAAAAAATCACAATAAAAAGGGCGATAATCCAGATAAAATAACTTTAAAAGTTTAATAAACTATAAGTTTTAGCGACTAATTAGAATTAATAAGTTATGTAATTGTACAATTTATAATATATACTGAGCGCCATGGAAAACGCATCACTTAGTTTTTCGTAAAACAAAATGATCCTGTAAACATATTTTATTTATTTTGCTTCTTATTGTGAACAATATTCAAATGGGAACACATCAATAACAACACATTTGTACACTTATGGATGTTTAATCTGTAATCAAGGGTACAAAGTCAGAGGGGTCAAAACCAAAAGTACGACACAGATGTCAGTAGCACGTGTGTCCTCCATGGGCCATCATCACGGTAGGCTACAGTATTAACGTGACCCCTGCAAATGTGTAGGGCGGTCCGGTGATGAAATGTGAAGCCTTCCCACACCATTCCACTTCCCCCACCCCATCGATTCGTTTCGAAGACGCAGCAGTCTGCAAGACGTTCCCCAAGACGTCTCCACACGCGTTGACGGCCATCAGCGTGATAAAGATGAAAGCGACTCTCATCACTGAAGAGCACACTTTGCTAGTCTACTCTTCTCCATGTCTGGTGTCCTTGAGCCCATATCAAACGCCGCTGACGGTGATGATCCCTGAGGATAGCTCCAACATAAGGTCGTCGTGCACGGAGTCCTACTTCTCTTAGACGACGTCTTACGGTGTTGCCACTTACTGGTCCTTGTCTTCCGACGACTGCTGCCCCTGTTCGAGTCGCTGGGCGGAATCTGTCACGCAGATGAGTGACCCGGATGTAGCGGTCTTGAGCCTGGGTTGTAACGTTACAATAGTGGACTGATGACAATTGAAGTGTCTGGCAATAGCACGTGTAGACATGCCAGCCCGGGACATTCCAATGGCTTCATTCCCTTGATTTTCAGTAAGTCTCGGCATCTCTAGCTCGATTCCTTCACACGTTCAACAACAAATTACGACAGATTGACGTTTCCACAGTTCATGTACTGCACATTAAGTTGAAAACATGCTTTTAAAGGGCTCACACACAATGCTGCACGTGAATATTGGGTTTTTCATGTGCATCTCGTGCAATTTTTTTTTGTGTACACGGGCCAATATTTTTTGCGTTTGGGAGCATTGTGTGAAACAATAGTTCATAGTATTGCATAATATTATACATACAAAACCACCTAGTAATAAAATATTTGGGAAAAAAAAGTGATGCGTTTTCCATGGCGCTCAGTATATTAATATAATACCCCACAAGAAATTCCAAACAGGTATGCTGAAGAAATCGTACTATGTAAGTGTATTTATAAAGGCAGAAAAAAGGGGGGGGGGGTAATTCAGACAGGGTTAGGTAACTACAGAAAAAATATTTAAAAATAATTTAAATTGTCTCATTATCCAATATGTAGTCGGTTATATACTTAAAAGAAATGTCAAACTTGGTACGTTGAAGAAATGGAAGTTTTGAAATTTCTTTCAAAATGCGTAATTGTGTACCGCCTTTGGCAGTGCATTTAAAGTAAAGAGATTTTATTTGGGAGAGAAATAGTTCTTTATTGTTACATATTGTCAAAAATCATAATGCCTGTGAATAGAAAACACTATACAGCGTGGTATCTGGATGTTACTATAGATTGACGGGTATTTTACTACCTCAAAACCAAATTTGTCCGTTTTGTCCAAAATACCGACATTAAATTTATTGTTAATTATATTGATGTCCCAAGTCAAGAACAGCCCTACTCTTATATTGAATTCCAACTGCCAGGGGATCTTTTACGTGCATGCCAATGTGTACATGGGACCTCAGTTTTTCATAACATCCGAATGACTAGACAACTGTCCTTGTCAGGCCCTCCATCCTAAACCACTGACAAGCGGAAACCACGTCGGAAAATCCTGATGAACTTCTCGGCCTACACTGGGAGCGAACCTGTGACCTCCAAGTTAGCCGGTTTCTTTAACATGCACATCCAACATGACCACAAGATCTTGATTTTTTTGTCCTATTTGAAGGACTAGACACTGTTCTTGCCAGGTCCTCTGTCCTACACCACTAACAAGGGGAAAATTCTTGACCAACACCAGTATCGAACTCCTGTTAGTTAGCCAGTGTGTTAACTTGAAAGTTAACCATTTAGCCACCCAACCCCCACCAGTGTGCTACAAGGGAGTTTTATCCGGACAGCTGTGCTAAGGCCTACTCTTATACTGAATTCCAACTGCAGGGGATCTTTTACGTGCATGCCAATGTGTACATGGGACCTTAGTTTTTAGTAACATTCGAATGACTAGACAGCTGTTCTTGTCAGGCCCTTCGTCCTGCACCAATAACATGCGAAAACCACGTCGGAAAATCCTGATTAAATTTTCGGCCAACACTGGGAATGAACCTGTGACCCCCAAGCTAGCCAGCCAGCGTCTTACTCACTTAGCTACTGTGGCTTCGGGGTCATAAATGTAATGCCACAAAAAAAAGCCTGTGCAGTTCACAAACATATTCTCCTTACCATTCGAGTCTGTGACTACAGGAACTTGAAAGTGGTGCAATAAATAGCCTTTTTTATATGGTTTTGCAACCGCAATCAAACTCGCGAGGGAAAACAAATAATAATAATGCATGAAAAAGTGTGGCACCATCCAAAGGGAGAGAGAGAAAGAAATGGGGTTTAACACAACCCTATGGTGGATCATACCGAAATGGAACACAATCTGTTACTAACTGCAACCTGTAGACTATTTATAGACAAAATATTAACAAAAAAGTGGCTGTGGCACCATCCAAAGAGAGAGAGAGAAAGAAATGGGGTTTAATGTCCACTTGACACAAACTAGGTCATTTCAGAACTAACATACAATCTGATTAAAACACAGATCCTATTTCGTTTCGTTTTTATAGTTCAAAATTTCGTTTTACTTGTCTTTACTACACTGGGATCTGGAAGAGTTGTTATCATTGGCGTGTTCTGAATGATGTGAAGGTTTAGCCAATGAAACGGTCTGTTACGGCGAGCTTTAGGCATGTTTTGCATGGAACTGTGGGTAATCCACTAGTAACATCAGTGCTGATTGGTTAATCAAATGTCTGACGTCATAGGTCAAAGGCCACTCGTATGACCTCTGATGCGACCTATCGCTACAACCGGTCAGATCTTCATGTAGTGTAGAACATCGAAAGTATAAAAAAACAAAACGAAATATAGATCTGTTTTTCAATCAGACTGGACTAACATATGGTTTAATTTTATTTCAATTATTCGCTAGCCCGTAAGGGTCTTTAGCAGTGGGAGGAAACCGGAGGACCTGGATAAAACCCATGAAGTTTGACAGGCGACCATATTCCTTGTCATGTACAACCAGGTAATCAAAACCACACCAGTTGACTCAATGACATACCTTATGATACAAAGCGCATGCGCTAACCATTTGGCCATTCCCCCCACCCCCCACACACACACACAGTGCGATACAAGGGACCAAATTTGATAAAAAAAACAAAAAAAACAACCTATAGCCGCACGTTTGCTCAAGGTTTTTCAAACTAGGTGGGATCATATTGGAAAGAAAATTTGTGGTATACTGAATATCTATGCTTCACACCAATTTTGAAACAAATGTGGAAAAACTATAGAGCAGTGTTCATGTTCACAGGTTCTGCAGCGGATGGGGGGGGGGGGGTGTAACGTCCGCTCGACACAAACTAGGTCATTTCGGGACTAACATATGATTCAATTTTATTTTAAAAATTCACTTGCACGTAGGGGTCTTTAGCAGTTGGAGGAAACCGGAGGACCCGGATAAAACCCATGAAGTTTGACAGGCGACCCTACTCCTTGTCACGTACAACCAGGAAATCGAAACCACACCAGTTGGCATACTTTATGTTACAAATCGCACACGCTAACCATTTGGTCATCCAACCCCCCGCCAGTGTGCTACAAGGGAGTTTTATCCGGACAGCTGTGCTAAGGCCTACTCTTATATTGAATTCCAACTGAAGGGGATCTTTTACGTGCATGCCAATGTGTACATGGGACCTCAGTTTTTTGTAACATCCGAATGACTAGACAGCTGTCCTTGTCAGGCCCTCCGTCCTGCACCACTGACAAGCGAAAACCACGTCGGAAAGTCCTGATTAAATTTCTCAGCCAACACTGGGAATGAACCTGTGACCCCCAGTTCACTAGTCCACTAGTCTGCCACTATATAAAATACTATAAATATAAGTATTAAAGAAACCCAGTAGGTATGGTGACTGATATCACCCTTCGTAAGGCGATAACCCAACATCACGGCATTTTAACCCGAAATCACAACATTTTAACCATTATAGCATATGCCCTTCTTCATTAGCCCACTTGGAACAGAATAGTAGGATGTTCAACCCCATTTAAAATTCATTTTCATACTTTTCTGCACCAATCGGACTATTGAAGATAGTCATACGCGATGCAGAGTGCTATGAGTGAAATTTTCTATGGACTGTGGCAGGGCGGAGGATCTGGCAAGGGATAAGGTATAGTTGTTCGGGTCGTACTACATATTGGCATGCTCGTAAAAGACACTCCGATAGTTGTAATTTAATATCAGAGTGGGCCATAGTGCCGCTATCCAGGCAAAGTTTCCGTCATAGTACACTGTATATAGTGTATGCCTGTCTTCATTAGTTCACTCTGACCAAAACAGTAGGATGTTCAATCTCATTTAATTTCATTTAATTTTCCTACTTTTCTGCACCAATGGGACTATAAAAGATAGGCTGGCAAGCGGATGAGTGCATTCGTTGACTATTGAGCATCATTTGCTTGAAAACGTTTAGAGACCCTCAACGAAACATCGTTTTAATTAAATGTAGTACCTTGCACCAGTCAATATAAAATTAATGATCCTTGCACCAGTAAATATAAAATTCATGATCATTATTTATATAAGGCCTTCATGTATGTTTGTACAAGTGTCATTCTTGGAATTGTATTACCATTAACAATATGGAGGTCAATTATAATAACCTTTTGCCTTGTTACATTTTTGAAGATTTAGTTCTTAATATGAAACTATCTAAATAAATATATATACAGGTCATGAGTCGATTGTTGCCGTTTTATTTTATTTCGAATTTCAAAGTTCAACACTTAATTATAAGTTGTAAAACCATATAAAAATAAAGGTAGGGCCAAGACTAGTTTCATTTTTTTTCAAGTTATGAGTCTGAACAAACAGATAATAATGACCCAGTTAATTAACATAAAGATCTACTCTAGACATGACTGAGTCCATATATTTATCGTCTCTCGATAAAAGACCTCTATCTGAAAATTAAAATTCCCCGATTTGATTATTCTTTTAATATTACGTAATTATGTAACCTCGTATAAAATATGGTAGAGCGTATACAAGCAGAATTATATGAATAGATTCATTATCAGAAATACACAGGCCTTTCGATCGAACAGCCGCCATTTTTAGACCTAGATGCATGTACAAGATATATTATTATCGTCTCGGGCAAGGTCAAGGTCACGATCTTTTCACGGTTGATGACTGTGTTTAAATCTATTTATATCATATTATTTCTATTCACATTACAATATTTTTTTTATAGATAACGGTTATTCTTGTTATTTATCTAAATTGCTTCAATTATTTATTAAATATTTTTTTGTTTGTTCGTTTGACCGGGACGTACGGAATTCTGGGATCAATTAAAATGGCGGACGAATTTTTACTTATCCCATGGAAGAAATGATGCCGTGATTTAAAGTTAAATAAAGCTATTCCACACACACACACACACACACGATTTGAGGTTCAGCAAAGTAAAGTTGAAGGTATAAGTGCAATTTTTATGCAAACTTCCGTTGACAGTATACGGTCGATAGATCCACTGTTGATAAAAAATAATCTGGCCGTGGAAAAAGTTTTAGTTAGCACGCAACATTGTATATCGATAGTCAGTATTTTTTTTTTAACACGATGCAGTTACATTGTCCGTAAACCATACGATTTATAAACAAAATCAACATTGCTTTAAGTTATCGAAAGTAATACTGGTTCCAAAATTGTTTTTCAAAAATCTGGATCCAAAAATTATCAAACACATAACGAATTTATTAATGATGTAGACTGTTAATTATGATATAAGTAGTATTTTCTGAACATTTTTAGGGGTGTTTCAGGTTGTTTTTTTGTTGTACTGATATTTTTGCAAATTTAATAATGCATAATGATCTACATATTGTATGTACGTAGGTTAAGTAGGTATTTCTCGAGACTGTAAATGTTAAATTGTTTTAGGCAGTGGATAAACGACCGGATCCGGCTCTTTAACGAAAATTTACGGACATCGTAAATTTCGGTTCCCCACCCTAACCCATTTTCTAATGTCCGCGTATCTCTTCGCCAATATGTCACTTTATTCTTAAATTAAAATTGTTTCATCACCACTAAAAGTGAATTTAGTGTCGTAAAGCCTGGCCAATCAGAGACGATATATCGGAAGCCGGATGCGGTCGTTTAGCCACTTTCATTGTTTTAATAAGACATTTAATGTATTAACTTGCCAAGTCCATAATTTCTCTCTTCATGGGCCATATCTATGTTGTTTTTTATTATTGAATCCTAATTCGTCCTCACGATTCATGTTTGTTTATTAATGCAAGTATTATTGACAACTGTCCCAGACCCTCCAAACATTCAAGACTAGGAGGTTCTGGATGACCGGGACTAACATATAACATGGTCCTGTCTGTCTGTCAAAAATTGGGGTGTTGGATGGCTGAATGGTTAGCGTGCGCGCGCTGTATCATACAGTCTGTCATTGAGTCGACTGGCGTGGTTTTGAATCCCCGATTGTACGTGGCAAGGAGTAGGGTCGCCAGTCCAACCTCGTGGGTTTTCTTCGGGTCCTCCGGTTTCCTCCCACTACTAAAGACCCCTACGCGCAAGCGAATTATGTAAATAAAATTAAACCATGTTAGTCCCGAAATGACCTAGTTTGTGTCGAGTGGACGTTAAACCCCATTTCTCTCTCTGTCAAACACCTTGTGACAATTGTCTTGTGAATGTGATAATGGCTGTAGTTGGTAACAAATTCTTTTCAAACCGGATGTGAAACATTGCGATCATGAGAGGACGAACCTTATCGATATTCAGCTTTTTATGACTTTCCCTTTCAGAGTTACAATATTTTTTACAGGGTATAAGTTGATACCTTTTCCGCCTAAATACGACCTTCGTCGGAAAAACAGTAAAATATGGCGATTCAACTTATATATGGCCCAACTTTTCTTCAGCGTACACTGGCACGGTAAATATAAAATTCATGATCATTATTTACCGTATTTTTCGGTGTATAAGGCGCACTTTTGTTACCAGGTATTTTATTTTCTAGAAGGGGTGCGCCTAATACATAGTATTAAGCAAATCTTGGCTTTTCTGTGTGTCAACATCGAGGTCTGAAGTTGATCATATCGACAACAGCAATAAAGATGGCGGCCATTTCCCATACCGATATCCTGTATACCGTTAGTCATAGACGACAGTGGCAACAATATGAGTCAATAGCCGTTTAGTGTTATTAAAATATCTGCAAAGACGACAGTGGCAACAATATGGGTCAATAGCCGTTTAGTGTTATTAAAATATCTGCAAAGATATCGTAAATAATTAGATGACATATTTTTCTGCTATTCCGACATTTCGATGTCGTCATTTTTCGTGCAATAAATATGGCGGCCATTTAAGATACGGTATCGGCTTTTCCGTATACCGTTAGTCATATTTCTATTATTCCGGCTTTTCCGTATACCGTTAGTCATAAACGACAGTGCTAACAATATCTGCAAAATTCTCGTTAATATTTCTATTATTCCTGCGTATTTGATGACATATATTTCTGCTAATCCGTTTACCGGTACAGTTAGCCACTGTCGGCAATCCAAACAGTGTGTTGTCAACGGTGATATCAGTCAAGTTGACGAAAAGGCGGGGCTTACGACAGAGTTTTCATTGGCTATTAGAAGGGTAATTTCCATTGAGGACACGCTCATTATACCATAGGCTATGGGTATTGTCTGTTACAATGACAGCGTTAATAGGCGGGATTACAGTTAAACTGGCAGAATATATCGAAGAACAGAACAAATTTAAGCCATCGACTAAAATATATTTTAATGACATAAAAAATTAACCCAAGTATAATAAAAACATATAATAAAAACAAACAGGTTCACCAGTATAGCACAGCATAGTTATAGGCACAGTATAGATATAATAAAATATGGATATAAGAAAAACAAAACATACAGCTTCTTCGGTTTATAGCACGACACAGTTTTAGACACGGTATAGATTTGAGATATCACTTTTTGTTTTATTTTAAAGTTATTTTATATTGATATCTGCTTTGGTAAAACCATTAAATTCTTCTTCTTCGTCCTATTCCGCAAAAATACGAAGAATGTTGGCGTCTTCAAGTCCTGGTACTTTTTCGTCTGTGTAGGAAATGTTGATGTCATCTTGAGTATTGTCGTCGTCATCTTCTTCCAGTAACCGTTTTAAGTTACCGACGGTTTTCATTCAACATGGATTCAGTGATTGGCCCATTGTTATAATTTACCGGTATATAGTTAATTATCTACCAGTGAGTTGTTATCGTTTTCTTTATGAAGTCGTTTGTAGTTGACAAAATCATTGTTTCTTTGATTGGTATTAAAAATGCTATTGTATTATTTTACCGGTATAGTTAATTATCTACCAGTGAGTTGTTACCGTTTTCTTTATGAAGTCGTTTGTAGTTGACAAAATCATTGTTTCTTTGATTGGTATTAAAAATGCTATTGTATTATTTTACCGGTATAGTTAATTATCTACCAGTGAGTTGTTACCGTTTTCTTTATGAAGTTATTTGTAGTTGACAAAATCATTGTTTTTTTGATTGGTATTAAAAATGCTATTGTATTATTTTACTGATAGATCTAAATGGCTACAATCTGGGTATTGTCATGACGCGTGGAGTGGACGGGGCAACAGACGCTATCAGTTGATTGTCAGTTGTTTGCATAACTTGGAGTAAACTGGAATTGTTGTTTTTCTTTTACCGGTAGTCAGGATTTAAGTTGTGAGTAGCTGATCATGATATATTATTTCTACAGGTATTATTTAATTTGTTTATCATCAAAACCGATTCATTTATCACAGACAATTACTCACGAATTTAACACGATGTAATAGACGGCCATGTTTGTTGTGGGCGGGACTTGAATGACAATTTCACTACCGTACGAGCAACAGAATTACAGCTGAAAGTTATGCAATAATGCAATTGCGTGTTATAATTAATATAAACAAATGTAACAAAAGCAATTTATTTCATAAAGAAATATAATTATATAAAGCTTGATACCGCTAAATATCGGTAATTATTATAACTGTAAACAATAGAGTTTGACCTAGTTACTGGAGATCGCAGGTGGATTTGAGTCACATATGCTATGGCACGAGTTTCACACGCGCTGGGAAAGGGTGCGCCTAAACCACGCATATTTTTTTTTTCCAGGTATATGGCCCAACTTTTCTTCGGCGTACACCGGCACGGTATTAGACTAGGATAACAGTTCCGAAACTCGATAATAGATTGGTACCGTGGAGTTTAAAAACATTCGTCTTATATACCGCTTCTACTTAATTATGGATGTAGGTCGGAAAAATGTAAAATATGGCAAGTTGACTTATACTCAACATCAACTTATACCCTGTATGGTAATGTGATGATGCCCCCTCTTCCAGACAAGACATATGCTATAACTGTTCTTAATGAATATTTTTCAAATGACAAGTGCTAAATGAAGTATTTATGTGGTCTTTGGTGAAAGAAATGAAATGGGGTTTAACGTCCTACTGTTCTTCTCCTAACCTGGGCTAATGGAGGCGGGCATAGCCATACAGTGTGCTATGAGGGAAATTTTGCCTGGGCAGAGGCTCTACGGCCTACTCTTATATCAAATTCCAACTGCCAAGGGATCTTTAATGTGCACGCCAATGTGTACACAGGACCTCGGTTTTTCGTCCCATAACGACTAGACAGCTGTCCTTGTCAGGCCCTCGGTCCTGCATCACTGAAAAGGGGAAACCACGCCAGAAAATTGGGATGAACTTTCTCGGCTAATGCAGGGATCGAACACCCGACCTCCAGGCTAGCGAGCCAGCGTCTTACCCACTTGATCACTCCCTTTGGTGAAAAAAACCAGAGCTGTGGCTAGCGAAATGAAATGAAACGGGGTTTAACGTCCTACTGTTTTGCTCTGAACTGGGCTAATGAAGATGGGCATATGCCATACAGTGTGCTATGTGGGAAATATTGCCCAGACAGTGGCACTACGGCCTTCTCTTATATCGAATTCTAACTTCAAGGGCTCTTGTACGTGCACGCCAATGTGTACATGGGACCTCATTTTTTTGTCCCATTTCAATGACTAGACAGCTGTCTTGTCTAGCCCTCCGTCCTGCATCACTGACAAGGCAGAACCACGCCGGAAAAGTAAGACGCTGACTCGCTAGCCTTGAGGTCGGGTGTTCGATCCCTGCATTGGCTGAGAAAGTTCATCCTGATTTTCCGGTGTGGTTTCCCCTTGTCAGTGATGCAGGACGGAGGGCCTGACGAGGACAGCTGTCTAGTCGTTTGGATGGGACAAAAAAACGAGGTCCCATGTACACATTGGCGTGCATGTAAAAGATCCCCTGGCAGTTGGAATTCGATATAAGAGTAGGCCGTAGCGCTGCTGCCCGGGCAAAATTTCTCTCATAGCACACTGTATGGCGTAAAAGAATTCGATATAAGAGTATAGGCCTTAGCGCTGCTGTCTGGATAAAATTCCCTAATAGCAAACTGTATAGAATATGTCCATGTCATTAGCCCTGTCGGAATAGGACATTAAACCCCATTTCATTTCACTCATTCCAATTTGGTCAATATCCCAGTTTTCCTTTCTTATATGCATATCAACACTTTCATAGCGCTAATGTAGACCTTTTTCTTGAACATTTTCCCTTGTCAGTGATGCCGGACAGATGACCTGACATGGATGACATGGATGACTGACTAGTCATACGGAAGGGACAGAAAACAAGGTACTGTGTAAACTCTGGTGTGTGTGTGTGAAAGATCCCTTGGCAGTTGGAATTTTATATAAGAGTAAGCCATAGCTCTGCTGTCCAGGCAAAATTTCCCTCATGGCACACTGTGTGGCATATGCCCGTCTTCATTTCTCAAACAGCTGTGGATAAAAACTGTTAATATTTAAATGTGTATTTTGTATTTTATAACATTATATTTTTGTCTTTTAAATAAAGTACATGTATACATACTTATAGTATATTTTGTTATATAACTCAGCTAGATTTTTAACTTTTCTGTGCAATACATTTAGAATTCTGACTGGTTATGGGTAGATAGAGAGCAATGTGGTAAAACATCCAATAGACATAAACCGTCCTTTGGGACTAAGTGATTCAATTCAAGTTGAATAATTCACTCGCACCAGGAATCTTTAGTAGTAGGAGGACCCAGAGAAAACCCATGTTCAAGTTGGGTGTGAAAACAAACCACTTGACTCAATGACAGACCTTATGATCTAAAGCGCACACGTTGGACCACTCAACTTCTAGCCTCACCCACGGGTCAGGTAAATTTGATTCTTGGTTGAATGTACTTCCCATTTACTGCCGCAAATAATGAATAATTTTGAAGGTTTTAATGGTTGGTTATATTTTCGTAACTTTGCTCATCAAAATTTGACATTAGAATTGCATCCGTAAATGACGTTAATTTAATGTTAGATTTACGTTATAATGGTCGGTTAGATATCCATCATTTTGCTCATCCTTTTAACGACAATTTAACGTCAGGAAATGACGTTAATCTAGCGTAAAGTTTACGTCATTTTTACGTTATATTTACATCATTTTCTGGCGTAAATCTAACGTAAAGTTTACGTCATTTTCTAGCGTAAAGTTTACGTCATTTTTACGTTATATTTACATCATTTTCTGGCGTAAATCTAATGTAAAGTTTACGTAAAGTTTACGTCATTTTTACGTTATATTTACATCATTTTCTGGCGTAAATCTAATGTAAAGTTTACGTCATTTTCTGACGTAAATTTAACGAAAATGACGTAAACTTTACGCAAAATTTACGTTAGATTTACGTCAGAAAATGACGTAAACTTTACATTAGATTTACGTCAGAAAATGACGTAAATATAACGTAAAAATGACTATACTTTACGTTAGATTAACGTCATTTCCTGACGTAAAATTATTGTTAAAAAGATGAGCAAAATGATGGTAAACTGACTGACCATTCTTACGTAAATGTAACGTAAAATTAACATCATATTGTTATGTGGGTTGTATAGCGTGGTATAATTACAATTGTATTCTTGATTATGTTATTGTTTCTAGTCTATTTACATTAGTACTCTGATATTAATGGTACTACACAGTCTACTAGTATTTATATGTGTATTATTGCGAGGATAATATTATTGCCAGTTGTATTATTAGCATGAGGGCTTTTAGTGTTGTATTTTGTATGTATGTCAGCATGTCGTAGTATAGCTGTATCATTAAATTGTGATAATGTCAATTATGATCACAGATTGTACATTGGAGCTAGCTCATTAGTATTCTTGTAGATTAGGACGAAGCTGATTCTTGTAAGTATGGCAACATAGCAGATAGTTGGTGGTGTTATTGTCTCTGTAGTTGGGCATGACATCACCTTTGATGTGTCTGGCCTGTTTTAGTCTGAATTAAGCCCAACTGTTGTTGAGCAAGGAACATGATGTTAGGGTAACTATTAATTGTTGCCAATTGGATTAGTCACGTTTCAGTCATTTAATATAATAAATTGACATTTTACACCACCAACTTGAGTTTCTTTTTGTATAAGCTGGGGGGGGGGGGGGGATGTTGTCTGAAAACACAAATAGAGATTACGTACATAATCAAATTTGTGTCGATGCAATGAGGTTATACATACAGGCATTTGACCGACATTCCAGTTCGTGGGAATCTCAACTTCCGGTGAATGCATTCCTGAAAATTTTCTCAAGCAGTGAGCTACTGTGAAAGTGTTTTTTTGTAATGTAGTATTATCTAAAGAGTTACTGTGTTGCACATTTGCGGTGCTTAGCCCTCCTCCACCCTCTCACACCACCAGGGGTTTGATTTTGTGTTTTCACAACCTTCTATGCCCATGTTCTTCTTAGTTTTAGTATGATATATAGTTATATTAATGTTCCTTTTATTATGATATGTTGTTTGTTTTTCATATTGCATGTTTTTAGTCTGGATTAAGACCTGTTTTAGTCTGAATTAAGCCCAACTGTTGTTGAGCAAGGAACATGATGTTAGGGTAACTATTAATTGTTGCCAATTGGATTAGTCATGTTTCAGTCATTTAATATAATAAATTTACATTTTACACCACCAACTTGAGTTTCTTTTTGTATAAGCTGGGGGGGATGTTGTAAGGGGCTGAAAACACAAACCATTTTCTGGTATCTGTATGATCGTGTGGGTTCAGTCTATTTGTTGATTGGAATCAAATGTCATAATTTTAAAAACATTACAAATCAGACTCATTTGAATAAAATATCTGTTTTGAAGGCTAAAAATACAGTTTTTGCCAAAAAGACGTTACTTCCGGTGACAGTAAAAGTGTTAAATTACTTGTATGAAATCGTAAATGGCATTAGGTATCACACACTGGATATTTTATGAAAATCGAATAATAATTGACACTTTTATGGACCAAAAACCTTGAAAAGTTACTTGTTGAAAATCGTCTATTTCTCCGCAACTGAACAAGTTAGAAACCATTTTGTGATATCTATATGATCGTATGGGTTCATTCTATTAGTTGATATGAATCAAATATCAAAATTTTAAACAAATATCAAATACGACTCATTTGAATAAATTACTGGTTTTGAAGGCTATAAATACAATTTTTGCCAAAATTACGTCATTTCCGGTGACATTGAAAATGTTAAATTGATTTGACCTAGTTAAAATTGACATTACACATCAAATGGTGTCACTTTTATGAAAATCGAATAATAATTGCCTCTTTTACAGGCAAACTAGCGTAAAAAAGTGACTCATGCAAAATACATTCTCTTCGTATGGATTATTGCTACTAGTTTATGAAAGTTGTGAAGAAATATTTTAAAATATGAAAAGCCTGAATGGGTTGTGAATAGCTCATTTTTTCACCTTTAAATCGAAATGAGCACGATGATTTCTGCACCTTAACAGGGCACACCCTTTCAGTCATACCAGATTTAAAAAAAATAATATTTGCTTTCAAAAAGTGGTACCGAACTATCAAAATTGCAGTTTTTGCTAAATTTACGTCACTTCCGTTGCCGAAAGGCAACTTTACCGTTAACAAAAAAAATGACATTTTGGACCACTGAGCGTATGAACTTTGTTTTATACAAATCGAACAATAAATAATTAATCCAGGACTGAAAAACTAAATTAGCCAATGGGGGCCAAGGAAATATACGGTGACAAAAACTGTTGCAATTTTTGGTCAAATCAGATGACTCTTTAACCCTAGGTAAAATACCACATAAAAATACTCATTAATAAAAAAGTTTTTCGTAAAAATTTTAATTTTCATAATTTGGCGCCTAATATCTCCGAAGATTCGTAGAAAAGAAAAAATCTAACGAACTGTAGCTATATGCCTTGTCTCTGGATATGTCAAAATGTATCAAATATCACAATCCAACAATTATTGATAACATTATGGCAAAATTTCGAAAAACGACAACTTCGGTCATTTCGGACATTTCGCATTGTCGCAGAAGGTTAGAAATAGCTTTAAAATTTAAGTCAAACCCACTTTCCTAGTAAAACCGAAGACATCGAATCGATCCGACAAGTAATTTCTGAGATATGCTCAAATGGAAAAATAAGAAGAAGAAGAAGAAGAAGAATCCGAACAAAAACAATAGTGTTTCACACAAGCTACGCAGTGTGAAACCCTAATAATAATAAGAATAATAATTCAAACAAAAGCAATAGTGTTTCACACAAGCTACGCAGTGTGAAACCCTAATAAGGTGAAAATAAAAAATTAAGTTGCAATATTATCGCAAAATGGCTGCCCTCAGATAATGGCCTCAAAACTTATTTATTTGTATTTAATGTATCTAAAATGGTAATACAACAGAGCATAAATTCACACTTGTCCATGTTTACGTGCCTGCTTCTCGCTTGTATCAGAATAAAAATTTGTATGTCATTCCTTCAGCTCAATGTCTTCAGGAATACGGTTTTGAACTTGGAAATCCACTTTGATAATTAAAAACTAATTTATTTGTATTTAATGTATCTAAAAATGTACGTAACAAGACCTATTTTGATAGTACGCACGTAACATTTGATAGTACGCACGTAACATTTTAGCAACATCAGTCTCCAAAAAATATAATCACTCCCAAGTTTGGTCGTTAGCGTATATTTTGCCATAAACGGATCTAATAGTCGCTATTAGGTCTATATTGTTTATTGGTGTCTTGAATTGTCATAAATATCAAGCCACATGTCTGGAAAGCATCGATGAATTTTGCCGTACGTAACTTAATATTGGACACATTAGTTGGCACACAGAAATGACTGCTAATGAATATTTTCATCACCCTATAGTGATTACAAAATGCGTGGACTTCCGCACACATTTTACGAGATAGTTGCGGTGTCATTCAACCCTCTGTTGAGTTAAAAACCGATTGAGAACGTTTGTAACGGAGTTGGACACGAAACCGTTACGTGCGATACCCGCATGTATTTTGCTCACATTTACAAAAAAAATTAAATGAAATGAAATTGTGGCCATTGCCTTTGGAAAGCCTTTTTATACTACTCTGACATAAATCAAAAAAATTATTTTTTAAAATAAAAGCTAACAGTGTAATTCGACTATCTTTGAGAGTAATGCAACAAGACTGCAAAATATTTTTCCAAAATGTGGGAAATTAGTGATGGACATAGATAATTTTTCATTTGGACTTTTAAAGGAACACTTAAATCTAGTATACATGTATATTATCTCTGCAGGGTGTTTTGTAAATATACAAATAAAAAAAGTCCAGGTAATACTAAATGTATAAATTTTATAAGGGTTTCGCTCAATGAGGTAACCTGTGTACCAGTACTGTGGCCTTACCCATCTACTAAAACGTTTTTTTAAATCGGATAAAAATTATGACCTCTATAGGGTCCACAAGCCAAAAATGCTATTTTTCGTACAATCAGGGGCCATAATTCAGGAAGTTACGATCCGATATGCACGAATATCGAAAGTAACCGAGATCTTTGGGTTATAAACTTACATTTTAAGTTTCAACAAAATCGGATAAAAATTGTGACCTCTACAGGGTCCACAACCTTGATATAGCATATTTTTACACTATTCGCGTACAAACGGCGGCCATTTTGTACGGTAATTTTGGCCCGATTTTCACGAAAATTTGTACTCAACCTTCCTTAAGGTGTAACGGTGATATAATCGAACGTTTTTTTTAAATCGGATATTGTGACCTCCAGAGGGACCACAAGCTAAAAAAGGCGATTTTTCAGACAATCAGGGGCCCTTGATCACTTCAAAAAATCTTGTGGATGATCTAAAGGCTAAAGTTAATATCCGATTGAGTTTAAATTTATACATAGTGTTTGAGGTCATGAGACGAAGATTCCTATTGATTTTCAACGATTTCCGATAATTACTGCCAAAGTTATGGCCCTTGATCACTTTGCAAAATCTTGTGACGCTCTAAAGGCTAAAGTTATCATCCGATTGACTTCAGATTGATACACAGAGTTTAAGATCTTGAGACGAACAAGTATATTGATTTTCAATGAATTTTTATGACTTGAACAGTTAAATCCATGATATTAAAAGCTTTGCATACAAAACGTTAGCATAGGACAGAACTTTATAAAAACCAAACAAATTCTAATAGTTTTCTGATAATTACTTTGTGAGTTGTTGCTCTTAATCAGATTTTAGTGTATTATAAATGTTTCATTACCGAAAAAAGTAAAAATATTCGACAACTCTTGTTGACTGCCCGGACGATTTAGCTGCTATGGGCGTATGTTTCCTTGCCTGGCAACCTATCTTTATAACCTTGTGAACCCTCAAACGACAAAAATTATAATGTCATCTGTATGAAATTGTCTATTAATTTCCCTAATTACCTACAAAAGAATAAATATGCGACAACCCTTGTAGACTGCTCGGACGATTTAGCTGCTGTGGGTGTATGTATCGTTGCCTGGCAACCTATCTTTTAGCTTGTGGTCCCTCTGGAGGTCACAATTATTATCCGATTTTAAAAACTGTTGGATTATATCACCGTTACACCGTAATGAAGGTTGACTCCGAATTTCATGAAATCGGACCAAAACTGCCAGACAAAATGGCCGCCACTTGTATGCGAATAGTGTAAAAATATGGTATGTCAAGGTTGTGGACCCTGTAGAGGACACAATTTTAATCTGATTTGGATGAAACTTTAAATATATGACTTCATTTCTATACAAAAAGAAAAATCCATTCCAAGTTCAAAAGACTCATATTCGCTGTAAACTAGATCGAAAAGCAACTCGTTGTTTATGTATGATCTAAGTGTTATGTTATATGAATAAATGACTTGCCTGAAAAGACATAAGGATAGTTAATTTTAATGCCTCACGACAAGGGTCCACAATGTTTACATCACGTGACTGATATTCGCGCGCTTTTATGGAAGGGAAATTTCCTCTCAGCTACCACACGCCTTTACGTTTAAAGGGACAATAACACTCTTACTGGTTTGACAGCTCCAGAAAATAAATAATAGCCTTATTCTAAGTATTAGATGTTTAATTGTCCTACCTGTTGTGTAAATTATCCATTAAATCCTATTTTACTTGTCCAGAGGGTTCGAAAATATTTTAAAATCCAAGTCACAGTTGAAAAGGTTTATGTTAGGCTTTTCAAATCATTAAGTTGAATTTTTACAATTTTTTAAATTAGGTGTGTTAAGATAAAATTTGTATCATCAATTAATTGGAATATTGTAAAATAGTACAATTTGTTGACCAGAATAAAGATTGGGGCATATTATTCAGTTACAACAAGAGTGGTATTGAGCCTTTAACAACAAATATTTTTCAACCATTAAAAAAATGGCCAAACATAGACAAGTATTTCAATGTTCTGAATTACTTAATTCTCTGTTGTTCAAGCCTAATTTGAAGTATTTAATGTACAAACGAATGAAAATGAAATTGGAAAATATCAACACGGTATCCGAGAACCATTTCCGGTTGTGACTTGTATTCGTATGAATGAACGTACTTACGGATACCGTAATAATAACATGATTTCTGACCATTGTAATATCCCAAATAAAGTTGGAATGGCAAAAGAATTAACGCCACAACAACTCTGGAAGTAATCTACAGAAATTGTTCAAATTCGACAGGCTTTTTTCGTTTTATTAATTCAAATAATGCATATAAATTTCATACAGATCGGATGATAACTTATGTTGTTCGAACGTTCCCACGTTTCATCAAAGTAAAACAAGGGCCATAACTCTATAAGTAAGTGACAGAAATTGCTGACATTCAGTAGGCTTCTTCATTTCACTAATTTAAATGATGCATATGAATTTCATACAGTTTAAGTGATATCTTTTGTCGTTCAAGTGTTCACAAGATTTAACAAAGTTAAACAAGGGCCATAACTCTAGATGTAATTAACGGAAATTTGCTAAAACTAAATAGGCTTGTTCATTTTTCTAATTTAAATGATACATATAAATTTCATACAGATTGGATAATTACTTTTGTCGTTACAAGGTACAACAAATTGAAACAAGTGCCATAACTCATGGGGTAATTAACGGAAATTGCTGGAATTCAATAGGCTTCTTCGTTGCACTAATTTAAATGATGCATATCAATTTCAAACAGATCGGATGATAACTGTTGTCATTAGTGTTCAGAAGATTCAACAAAGTGAAACAAGGGGCATATAAACTCTAGATGTAATTAACAGAAATTGCTGAAATTCAATAGGCTTCTTTGTTTTACTAATTTAAATGATGCATATAAATTTCATACAGATCGGAGCATTCACAAGGTACAAGAAATGAAACAATTAAACGTTTTTTTTAAATTGGATAATAATTGAGACCTCCCGATGGACCATAAGCTAAATGAGAGCATCCCTAATGCTGCAATATACTTCCACATTCCTGCTTTGATTGATATGGAGCTATACTATATACCGGAAAACACCAGAAAACAATGAAAAACACCGGAAAACACAAGAAAACAACCAGAAAACACACTAAATACAACATGGAAACACCCTAAATACCGGAAAACACCCTAAATAACGGAAAACACCCTAAATAGGTAACCTGGAGAAGGGTTATACTATAAACCGGAAACTAACCCTAATCCAGGCACACAGAGGACCAGGCTCCGGGTTACCTATTTAGGCTATTTTCAGGCATTTAGTGTGTTTTCCGGTATTTAGTGTTTTTCCGTATTCAGAATAACATGGTGTTTTCCGGTAGTTTTCTGGTATATAGTATTGTCGATTGATATGGTACTTTTTAAAATGAAGAGAATGAAATATGAAATGGCTGTAATATGACAAGAGGCAAAGTAGGCTAGGCGTTGGGTTTGTTTTGCCAAATTTTCAGACAAAATATTAACAAAAGATAGGTTGCCAGGCAACGAAACATACGCCCACAGCAGCTAAATCGTTCAGGCAGTCAACAAGAGTTGTCGCATATTTTTACTTTTTTCGGTAATGAAACATTTATAATACACTAAAATCTGATTAAGAGCAACAACTTATGAAGTAATTATTAGAAAACCATTAGAATTTGTTTGGTTTATACAAAGTTCTGCCCAATGCTAACGTTTTGTATACAAAACTTTTAATATCATGGATTTAGCTGTTCAAGTCATAAAAATTCATTGAAAATCAATATACTTGTTCGTCTCAAGATCTTAAACTCTGTATCAATCTGATGATAACTTTAGCCTTTAGAGCAGAAATCGTTGAAAATCAAGGGCCATAACTCTTGCAGTAATTATCGGAAATCGCTGAAAACCAATAGGCTTCTTCGTCTCATGACCTTAAACACTGTGTATAAATTTAAAGTCAAACGGATATTAACTTCGGCCTTTAGAGCATCCACAAGATTTTTTGAAGTGATCAAGGGCCATAACTCTGGCAGTAATTATCAGAAATCGCTGAAAATCAATAGGATTCTTCGTCTTATAACCTCAAACACTATGTATAAATTTAAAGTCAATTGGATATTAACTTTAGCCTCTAGGGCATCCACAAGATTTTTTGAAGTGATTAAGGGCCATAACTCTGGCAGTAATTATCGGAAATCGTTGAAAAGCAATAGGTTTCTTCGTCTTATGACCTTAAACACTGTGTATAAATTTAAAGTCAATCGGATATTAAATTTGGCCTTTAGAGCATCCACAAGATTTTTCAAAGTGATCAAGGGCCATAACTCTGGCAGTAATTATCGGAAATCGCTGAAAATCAATAGGCTTCTTTGTCTCATGACCTTAAACACTGTGTATAAATTTAAGGTCAATCGGATATTAACTTTGGCCTCTATAGAGCCATAGAACTAGAATACTAACGGGAACGCCCACCGTGTGACGTCACTACCTTATGTGACGGCGGGCTTCTGACGCTGATATCGGGCACAGCGTACTTCCGGTTTCTGCTCGCACTAACAAAATGCCCGGCGCGAATTTTGTTTTGTTCGGATGTTCCGCCTGCAATAAAAGAAATCGGGGTTGATCATTCTATCGCTTACCCAAAAACAACAGAGTGGAGAGAGAATCATTACGTATCATACAGTCTACCAGATCAGACCCGATAAATGACAAGACCTTGACAATATGTTCAAGACACGTTGAGCTGGATTATTTCGTTGAAAAAGTAAGTGAAAACTCAAAAGAAATTAATTATGTAGATTCTAGTTGGCAGTCCACCCTGACAACCTACAATGAAACAATGAAGTTAAGTTAAACCCATACTAGCTGAATGTCTGTATTTTCATGTTTGCCCGTTAGATTTTACCCCTTCTCTCATCAAAGTTGTATGCATATAGGTTTGTTTACATTAGTGCCGTAGCTAGGCCTAATCTATTTTCAATTTGTTATGAAATTGACGATTACTACACCCGATGAGTGTGTGACAGCATGACGATTCTCTCAACAATCTTCTTTTACTTTAATTTTATGAATTACTAATTATTATTTTTTTTTAAAGGTCAAAGTTTTAACTGAGCAGCTCCATAAAAATTAAAATTGTATATTTATTTATGACTGACCTTGACCTAGCTGTCAAATCCTTTTATTTTTAAATTCCGAAATAATCTTGTTCCCGGTATGAATAATCAACAAGCATGGAAAAAAAATAATTATATCTGAACCTTTTGTTTTGTATGTAG
The DNA here is from genome assembly GCF_932274485.2 of Patella vulgata. NCBI lineage: Eukaryota > Metazoa > Mollusca > Gastropoda > Patellidae > Patella > Patella vulgata. The sequence goes on from NC_065882.2 coordinate 36,231,045, forward strand.
GAACCTTTTTATTTTGATTTTATGAATATTTCAGATGTTTATAAAAATTCTGGGTCCACATATCGAAGATTAAAAGAAGGGTTAGGGAGACTATCAACCTTAATTCTTCTACAGAAAAGCGTAACAACAAAGAAATTGAATCCAAGGAAGTCACCGGTAACTTAAATTTCTGTTAACTTAATTATAACTATGAACATTCGATGTTTCCTTATAAAAGATCAGTATATGAACATTTAATTCATCAATATTAAACAGACATTATGCAAGAGCTAAATCTGTCAATTGCAGGTCTTTCTTTAGGCCTGGAATGTTATCTAAATTATTAATTACACATTAATTAACTTATCCAGACCATAATCAACGCTCGATGGCATCGCTAGCCTGTGATATATACTGGATTAGATCCCAGTCTGCTACTTCTGATTAAATCAAAAAATGGATAATCGAGACCATGTTTTTTTTTTTATCGTACCGACCTTAGTAATGATGATCGAGGCTAGGCCCAAAATTCAACCACTAAATACTCGGTTCAGGGTGGATCAATTTGACTGAAATTTTCAGCAAATTCCCTTTACATTATCTAGTTTTTAACTATTATAATGAGAACTGCTAGCTCTTTCTGTAATCTCCCATAATTTTATTTATAAATACTTGTATGAATATCCGATTCTTCTTTATATTTACTTTTGTAATTTTTTCGATTTTATTCAGAAACCGAGAAAATTATGAATACATGTATGAGAATCCAATTCTTCTTGTTTTAATTGAGTTTTATGAATTTGTCTATTTTATTCAGAGTCCAAGGAAAACCGAGGAAACTCAATGTTTACATATGAACGAAGTAACCTTTCAGATGTTGCAGAAATCATTTTTATGTCAAATGCCTGCTTTGTGGCTATGTCAGTCTTCAAGTGATTATATCTATCTGTTTAAAACTGAAGATAAAAGTGTAACATACCATTTAACCATTGACAAGGACTTGAATTGTGAAGTACAATATAATAATTTTTGTTTCCTGTTCAAATTAAAGTTACATCTATAGATTTACTTATAAGAACTGTTGAGAATATGAAGATATGTAGGGGCATAACATCAAAACATTTACAGTCTTATTCTCAATGTCAGCCTACAACTGTAAGATATATCAGACAGGTTGATCTTTTCATGAACACAAATAAGTCAACATATAAATTACGAAATCTGTGTACTTGCTTCTGTATGTAATAGTTTTCTTGAGGACACTCAAATCGAAATTTGTTTAAGTTGTCGACAGATTAACAGAGATTTACAGAGAAAGTAAATAGCAATAATAATAGTTTATTTCACATATATGGCTACATAGCACATTGCATATTCAGATTTTGATTGAAAATATATAATTCAAAGAATCAATATTTACATACTTGTAAATGTAATTTACAATTCAAAAATAGCTTAGCAATAATATATAGTTGCCATATAAACGAGCAAAAAGTGGTAGAATATAATCATGTGGTACGAATTTGATTAAAATGTAGATTTCACTCCATTTTGATTTATTTCTTCCAACTGACTCCACTCCACATAGATTTGAGGTCAAATGAGAAGTTATAGAGTTAAACTGTGATCATTTATTTCAGGTATTTTATTTACAGCACTTTGCTGCAAGCATTTCACACAATGAAAGGAACAAAAACACAGATTATACAGATAATTTCATACAACAAAATAGAAAGTGTATAATTAAACTAAACATCACCTGGCTCTATTGGAATTAATATCGATATTGGAAGTATAAAAATATAAATGTGATTGAATCTAGGATTAAATCTAGAACTTAATCAGCAGTGTTCTACAGATTTTTTATTTCTTGTTATTACTGTATTGTAGATAATAAGTAATGAAAAGAAAACAAGGCCCCAAGTTTACAAAGCATTCTCAGTCTTTTAAGTTAAGGTTTTACTCAAAATTGTTTGTCTTATTTTAACTTAAATATAGCACTTTACTAACTATTGTTGTTTTAATGTAAATATATCAATAAGAAACTATGCGCAAAGTTTTGTGTTTCTGGATCAAAGATATTTCTCAAAAACAGTGATTGAAAGTTGAGCAAATTATTAAGTCTGGGAATGCTTTGTGAACTTGGGGCCAGGTTGATAATTGTAAACAAAATATATCGAGACGCAATGAAATAGCACCTCTGAGATGACGTGGCATAACTTTGCACCTTCCACAGTTGCACAAAACCTAGCTTTTTAAAAGCTGCATTATATACCCCACGTGTGTACCAGAAAAATCAACATACTGATTCTGTTGGGTTTAATTGTTTTGATTGAGAATTGTTCGGGGTGCGTTTACGCAATCTTCAAAACATTCTCACATGTTATCATCGTAATATGATGTTGTTACATCCTTAATTGCAAGATTAAAGCAAATCTTTAAAACAAAATTGAACTGAAAAGTACTAAGTAGGGCGTTAAACCTGGATTCATTTCAAACAAGATTTACATTCATCCATTTATAAAAGTGATGTATTATTTTTATTGCATCTCAGTATAAAATATTAACAATGATAACAAAATTTATACAAATTTTATACAGGTGCACAACTTGTAATGTGTGAGCTTTATAAATGTATTAAATTATTCTTAAATATACATTATGTAAGATTTTGATAAAGAGCTAGCCATTCTTGCTATAATAGTTCGAAGATAAATAATGTAAAATGAATAATTTGAAAATTTCATTCAAATTACTCTATTGCAAGCGAAGATATTAGCCTTTGAAGGCCTTTGAAGGTTTGACAAGACGTGTGCAAAAATTTCAACCATCGTACTGGTTGTTCGAAGTAGTCTCACTCCTCCATTTTTAGCTTAAATCAAAATATGGCTGAACTGTTCTAATCTATTTAATATTGGAGAAATCCGATGCCATCGAGAGTTGATTAGGGCCTGGACAAGTTAATTAATGTCTAATTAATAATTTAGAAAACATTTCAGGCCTAAAGAAAACCTGCAATAGGCAGATTTAGCTCTTGCATAATGTATGTTTAATCATTATTATCATAAGCTTATGGATTTTTTTGTGCATTTCTATTTGCCTTTAGTGTTTATCAATGGTCATTATCTGTTAAATTCACAAGTTTTATTTAACAAGCATCACTGTCATGTGAATAAAATATCTTTGAACAGAGCCTTGGATCATTCCAACCACATATTGTTGTTCTTGTTTTTTAAATTAGTCATCTTGAATAGTAATTTAACCATTTGTTCCAAATGATGATAAACTTATACTAGAAAATGCACAGGCAGATGACAAGTTTTGATGTATAATATTCCTTGTTGGGGTTAAACTCGATTGAGGTTCGGCAAACCCTTGAGATCATGTGAACATCAGATCATTTTTCATATAACCACTACTTGAACTTTCCCATTAAATTTAACTGGATTAGTTTGAATCTTAAAAAGAAAATAAATAACAATGAAAACAACGTAAATAAAAACCAAACAAAATCAATAGCTATGAATTAAAATTACCAGTGTAAATCTGTACACAACCAAAGACAGGGTTGGAGGTTATAATTTCCCTCACAATTTTATCTAATTACGAGCTTGATACCAAATTAATACAGTTCTTTAAAGGCTCAATACCACTCTTGTTGTAACTGAATAATATGTCCCAATCTTTATTCTGGTCAACAAATTTAACTATTTTAGAATATTTCAATTAATTGATGATACAAATTTCATCTTAACACACCTTATTTAAAAAATTCAACATAATGGTTTGAAACGTCTAACGTAAACCTTTTCAAATGAAACTTCGATTTAAAAATATTTTCGAACCCTCTGGACAAGTAAAATAGGATGTAATGGATAATTTACACAACAGGTGGGACACTTAAACATCTAGTACTTAGATAGAGATATTATTTATTTTCTGGAGCTTTCAAGCCAGCAAGAGTGTTATTGTCCCTTTAAAGTAAATATTATACAAAATAAAAGAAACTGTTCCAAAGCAATTTGGGATCACGTGGCTAAGTGGGTAAGACGCTGGCTCGCTAGCCTGGAGGTCGGGTGTTCGATCCCTACATTTGCCGAGAAAGTTCATCCAGATTTTCCGGCGTGGTTCCCCCTTGTCAGTGATGCAGTACGGAGGGCCTGACAAGGACAGCTGTCTAATCCTTCGGATGATACGAAAACCCGAGGTGACCTATATAGATTGGAATGCACATAAAAGATCCCTTGGCAGTTGGAATTCGATATAAGAATAGGTGATAGTGCCGCTGCCCGGGCAAAATTTCCCTTAAATCACACCTTATGGCGTATGCCCGTCTTCATTAGCCCAGCATAGGAGCAGAACAGTAGGACGTTAAACCCCATTTCATTTCATTTCCAAAGCAATTTGATCGTTTGAGAAGAAAAAAAATATATAGACATGGTCGAGACTATAATGAGTTTCAAAACTTGCCCATTTGCTACGAACACTATGTGACTATATGTATGTATGTTGTATATGTAGAAAACTTACGGATGCTACTGGAACGACAGGTTGAGATGTCTCAAACAAATCTTTAGCAAAGAAAAGCTGTAGTAAAGAATACACATTTTTTTTTTTATAAACAATATTTTTAATCAGGATGTCTGAATGGGATTGGGGAACAGGCTTAGCCTATGTAAAACCCCTTGTTATAAACAAGAAAAGGGCACTGGGAAACCAGCCAAAACTGGCACGGACATGCCAAAGGCTAACAACAATATGCACAAAACAATAAATAAAAATAATAACAAGTCCTAAATAAAATGTGAATGTCATCATAATTTATTAATAATAATTTTATAATATGTAGTAGAAAATGATACACAAATGTGTATTCAGATAATTTAATGTCCGAAAATAAATGGTTTATACTCCCGATGGTATGTTATATAACTAATTTTAAAAAAACTCATTAAAATTATGAATAACTTACATCTATTACACCGTCAAGTTCTTGAAATTCCAGGATGTCGTACACTTCTGCTATGTTGACATACGGCCGGAAGTTACTTGTGCCTTATTGACTTCGCGCATGCGATGTTCAACATAATTATGTCATCACCGTTATACGTCACCGAGTGGGCGTTCCCGTTAGTATTCTAGTTCTATGATAGAGCGTCCACAAGATTTTTCAAAGTTATCAAGGGCCATAACTCTGGCAGTAATTATCGGAAATCGCTGAAAATCAATAGGCTTCTCGGTCTCATGACCTTAAACACTGTATAAATTTAAGGTCAATCGGATATTAACTTTGGCCTCTAGAGCGTCCACAAGATCTTTTGAAGTGATCAAGGGCCATTACTCTGGCAGTAATTATCAGAAATCGCTGAAAATCAATAGGCTTCTTCGCCTCATGACCTTAAACACTGTGTATAAATTTAAGGTCAATTGGATATTAACTTTTGCTTCTAGAGCGTCCACAAGATTTTTTTAAGTTATCAAGGGCTATAACTCTGGCAGTAATTATCGGATATCCCTGAAAATCAATAGACTTCTTCATCTCAAGACCTTAAACACTGTGTATAAATCTAAGGTCAATCGGATATTAACTTTGGCTTCTAGAGCGTCCACAAGATTTTTTGAAGTGATCAAGGGCCATAACTCTGGCAGTAATAATAGGAAATTGCTGAAAATCCATAGGCTTCTTCGTCTCAAGACCTTAAACACTGTGTATAAATTTAAGGTCAATCGGATATTAATTTTGGCCTCTAGAGCTTGTGGACGCTGGATCGACGGACGGACGGGGGCGACGACAATATACGACCACATTTCAATGTGGGAGTATAAAAAGTGGGTGTGCCACTGCCCCAGGGACCAAAATAAATAGTTGCTGTCTTTACGCTATAAGGAATAAATATGCAAAGTTCCAAGATGATCCATTCAGAATTGCAGCCTGTAGACGATAAATACAAAGATATGTTGCCAGGCAACGAAACATATGCCCACAGCAGCTAAATCGCCTGAGCGATCGACAAGGGTTGTCGCATATTTATTCCATTGTAGGTAATTGGGGGCCTTTACAAGACAGTTCCATACAGATCAGATTATAATTTTTGCCGTTTGAGGGTTCACAAGGTTCTACAAACTAAAACAAGGGTCTCAACTCTGGAAATAATGTACAGTAGAATCTGCATTAAGCAGCCACCCAAGGGAATTTTCACAACTGACCGCTTAACGGGAGTGGCCTCTTAATAAAATCTCGTTGCTTTTTGTGCTGACATAAATTAAATATTACGCTTGGATGCATTGGAAGCGGTAAATTTGTCTGTCGCTGAATCTTGCGCCGAACGAAAATTCTGTACTCAAATCTCGGACATAACTTAACGGGAGTGGACTCTTAATAAAATCTTGGTGCTTTTTGTGCCGACATAAATCAAATATTACGCTTGAATGCATTGGAAGCGGTAAATTTGACCGTCGCTGAATCTTGCGCCGAACGAAAATTCTTTACTCAAATCTCGGACATAACTTCTGTAAACTTGTCATTTTGTACCAACCTTCGATACTACTGTGATGCATTCGATAATATTTATCCATTTTTGTGAAGAAAATCGATGAATTCATTTTATTTTATCAAAAAAGCACATGAACAAACAAACATCGCTAATTTTATCACCTATTTACAGGGGGTGTAACTCTGTATCTAATATTATAGGAGGCGCTAAGAGAGATACTAGATGATCGTGACAAAACTCGGTACTTTTATTTTATTCAATCAGCATCAAATAATGTGTCGTTACGCGTGAAAACAATGATCAGGTTAGTCGTTTAATAAAACAAAAGATTAATTAACAGATAATCCCAGGTTGATTGTTATTTTTACATTTCTTTTTACCTGATCAGTGGGGGTCCAGTTAATTAACTACTACTCACGGGATTAGCGGGGGTGTTACAAAGAACGACAAAATGGTATCATTCAACAATGGCCGTTGAATGGGCGATGTTTTGTTGAATTTATTAGTAAAATAGTGACCGCTGGCCGCGTTAGAGGAGTGACTGTTGAATAAAGAGATGAAACAACAGACCGCTTACAAGGAGATGTCGCTGAATAGGAGTGGCTGCTCATACAGATTCTACTGTACATAAATTGTTTAAATTTAAAAGCCTTTTCGTTTTACTAATTTAAATAATGCATATAAATTTCATACTGATCAGATGATCACTTTTGTCATTCAAACGTTCACAACCACCATAACTCTAAAAATTATTGACGGAAATTGCTGAAATTCAATAGACCTCTGTTTCACAAATTTAAATGACGCATAACAATTTCAAACAGATTGGATGATAACTGTTGTGATTAGAGCAATCACAAGATTCAACAAAGTGAAACAAGGGCCATAACTCTAGAAGTAATAAACATAAATTGCTGAAATTCAATAGGCTTCTTTGTTTTACTAATTTAAATGATGCATATAAATTTCATACAGATTGGTTGATAACTTTTGTTGTTAGAACGTTCACAAGATCCAACAAAGTGAAACAAGGGCCATAACTCTAGAAGAAATTAACGAAAGTTATTGAAATTAAATAGGCTTCTTCATCTCACTAATGCAAACAACATGTATCAATTTCAAAACAATCAGATGATAAATGTAGTCTGTAAAATGTTCACAAGAAATTGTGGACGACGGACGGACGGACGGACGGACAGGGGCGACAGCAATATACGACCACATTTCCATGTTGGCGTATAAAAACACAAAAATTGGGCATGGGTCTGCCCCTCAGTGATGGACATGGACCAATATATATAGGTACAACCCTATCCTAGATCATTCCAAATTGGATCCACATCTGTTAATAATTGTAACCTGTATATCATTTACTGACAAAATATCAACAAAATGTAGGTGTAGCACTACCGAAAGGGCATGGGGTGGGGGCGCAGGGGGTTTGGAGGAGGGGGGCGTGCATCAAAATCAATAGTTGCCGTCCTTAGAGTATATGGAATAAGTATACCAAGATAATCCATCCAGAATTGTGGGTTTCGGGTGCTAAAGTCAAAAAGTGGACATGGCTCTGTCCCTGGGGGTCGAGGCATTCACCAAAATCAATAGTTGACGCCTTTAGTTAGGCTATAAGGAATAAATATGCCAAGTACCAAGCCGATTCATTCAGAATTGCGGCCTATAAACGACAAACACTAAAATTGGGCGTCCATGCAGTTGTCGTCCTTAGGCTATAAGGAATACATATCCCAAGTTCAAAGACGATCCAACACACACAGACACAAAGAAAAAATTGGTATGGCACTGCCCCTGGGGGTTGTGCAATCACCAAAAATCAATAGGGGTCATCCTTAAGGTATAAAGAATAGGTATGCAAAGTTTCAAGATAGGTTGCCAGGTAACGAAACATACACCCACAGCGGCTAAATCGTCCGAGCGGTCGACAAGGGTTGTCGCATATTTATTCCTTTGTAGGTAATTGGGGGCCTTTACAAGACAGTTCCATACAGGGTCTCAACTCTGGAAGTAATCTACAGAAATTGTTGAAATTGGACAGGCTTTTTCGTTTCACAAATTTAAATGATGCATATAAATTTCATACATATCGGATGATAACTTTCATCAATCTAGCATTAACAAGGTTGAACAAAGTCAAACAAGGGCAATAACTCTAGAAGTAATAAACGGAAATTGCTGAAATTCAATAGGATTCTTCTCTTTACTAATTTAAATGACGCACGTAAATTTCATACAGATCAGCATATAACTTCTGATGTTAGAGCATTCACAAAGTTCAATAAAGTAAAACAAGGGCCATAACTCTAGACGTAATAAACAGAAATTGGTGAACTTCAATAAGCTTCTTCGTTTCACTTATTTAAATAATGCATTTAAATTTCAGAAAGACCGGATGATAACTTTTGGCGTAAGAGCGTTCACAAGGTTCAATAAAGTGAAATAAGGGCCATAACTCTAGACATAATACACAGAAATTGCTGAAGTAATAAACGAAAATTACTGAAATTCAAAAGGCTTCTTCGATTCCCTAATTCAAATATTGCATATAAATTTCACAAAGATCGGATGTTAACTTTTGGCATAAGAGCGTTCACAAGGTTCAACAAAGTGAAACAAGGGCCATAACTCTAGACGTTATAAACGGAAATCATTGAAATTAAATAGGCTTCTTCGTTTCACTAATTTAAATAATGCATATAAATTTCAGAAAGATAGGATGATAACTTTTGGGGATAGAGCTTTCACAAGGTTAAACAAAGTGAAACAAGGGCCATAACTCTAGAAGTAATAAACGGAAATTGCTGAAATTCAATAGGCTTCTTCGTTTCCCTAATTTAAATATTGCATATAAATTTCACATAGATCGGATGATAATTTTTGGCATTAGAGCGTTCACAAGATTCAACAAAGTGAAACAGGGGCCATAACTCTAGACGTTATAAACGGAAATTATTGAAATTAAATAGGCTTCTTCATCTCACTAATGTAAACAACATATATCAATTCTAAAACAATTGGATGATAACTTTTGGCGTTAGAGCGTTCACAAGAAATTGTGGACGATGGACGGACGGACAGACCGACGGCAATATACGTCCACATTTCTATGTGGGCGTTTAAAAATGATCTGTTAACAATTGCAGCCTGTGGGCGAAACACAAGACACACAAACATTGGGCCTGGCTCTGTCCCAGTGGGGTCTGGCATGTACCAAAAATAATAGAGGTCAGCCTTAGGGTATAAGGAATAAGTATAAAAAAGTTTTCAAGACGATCAATTAAGAATTGTGGGCTGTAGGTGACACACAGACACACAAAGAGAAAATGGGCGTGGCACTGTCCCTGGGGGTTGGGCATGCACCCCAAACGATAGGGATGTTCTTTAGGGTACAACGAATAAGTATGCAAAGTTTCACAATGATACGTTAAGAAATGCGGCCTGTAGACGACAAACAAACAAATATAAGAAATGAGAGTGGCTCTGCCCCTGGGGGTTGGGCATGCACCAAAAACAATAGGGATCATCCTTAGGGTATAAGGAATAAGTATGTAAAGTTTCAAGATGATCACTTAAGAATTGTGGCCTGTAGGTGACACACAGACAGAAAATGGGCGTGGCTCTGCCCTTGGGGGTTGGGCATGCACCCCAAACGATAGCGATGTTCCTTAGGGTACAAAGAATAAGTATGCAAAGTTTCAAGATAATACGTTAAGAAATGCGGCCGGTAGACGACAAACAAACAAATACAATAAATGGGCGTGGCTCTGCCCCTGGGGGTCGGGCATGCACAAAAAACAATAGGGATCATCCTTAGGGTATAAGGAATAAGTATACAAGAAAATTGAGTAAGAATTGCACCCTGTAGGCGACCCACAGACACACATACATACATACATACACACACAGACAGGGGCAACGGCATAATACGTATAAAAAGGCGATTTCCCGTACAATCAAGGACCATAATTCATGAAGTTACGATCCAATATGTGCAAATATTGAAAGGAACCAAGATCTTTGGGTTATAAACATGCATTTCAAGTTTCATCAAAATCGGTTTAAAATTGTGACCTCTATGAGTCCACAAGCTAAAAACAAAAACATGATTTTATGAAGTTTCAATCCGATACATGCCAATATCGACAGCAACCGAGATCTTTTGGAGATAAACCTACATTTCAAGTTTCGTCAAAATCGGATAAGAATTGTGACCTGTAGAGTGTCCACAAACAATTGTGGACGGACGGACGTCCAGACATCCGGACCAGTGATGGAATTTTGCCCGGATATTCCGGCCATGTCCGACGCTATTTTCCAAACGTCCTAAATTGTCCGACCAGGAATATGCCGAATCAGACATCAAAGCATGGTAAATAATATTAAAAATTCCAAAATTAATATAGTGTACTGAGTGTATAACTACCACTCAACCCGATTATCGTTGACAATAGGCTGGATTGATTAGGTAATTAAGTGATCAACGTATTGATCGGTTTATACCGTCTATACACCTACCTTGATTAACTACTTAATCTGCCTTGATTGGCTGACTTAATTCTTTGTCGGAAAATTCACCAATTCAATCCTGAACAGAAGTCATTGCTTCTCCTTTGTCGGACTTTATATCAATCCAATAAACTTAATCTACGTGATTACCCTGTGATTTCTCCATTTTCACATTTTAATCTCCTTGATGTCGGCTGTAGACATTAGCCATATATGTCAAATATCCTAATAGTATATAACACCCCAAATCAATATACATTGTGTCTGATAACTTGTCTGATATTTCTTCAGTGGAAGCCGAAGTTAAATAAACGTATTTCACACACACGCAAAATGAAAGTAGAAATCTTGTGAGACACTTGGACTTAAGAGGTGTAAACGTGCTGAATCTAATACGTCTAATGTCGGGAGAAAAGATTCTATTTTGATGTCATATTGTCGGATTTATTATCATATTTTGAATGGGGTTGATGTTTTTAAATAAATAAATAAACACGCTAAGAAATGTTGATGAATATTTCGATAGGAATAACGTAAGTAGTTACGGTAATTGTTTTAGACGATAGCGCATGCTTAGAATCGATTAGGATTTTTTAGCAGTTGGTGTCACCCGCTCGTTGTATTAGAGCGACGTTTACTATTTCGGGATGTCATTTTTTTACCTTCTGTATATAAATCGAAACGGAGTATAAGACGAATGTCAGACTTTGCTGAAAAATATATCGACTTATGACCCGAAAAATACGTAATTTTGGGGAAATTTGAAACCGTAAGGATGGGCAGTAGTCGGCACACTTTCATCCGGACGGACAAGGGCGATGACAACATCGAATTAAATGGAATGAGGTTCAAATACTCACCGCCAACCAACAGAACAAGAAAACCAGGAAGATCCTAGAAGCTATAAACATCAGAGGATATTCACCTGAACTTAATAGGGACTTAGGGCTTTACATCCCCGGGGCATATGATGATGTTATTAATATGCATAAAATAATTTAACTATGGCAATTTAGCACCCTTGGTTGTATTAAAATTTCCCCCTTTTGATTGTAAAGTTTTCGCTATTATAGATTCTCCCAAACCTGTCCCTTATTTGTGTATTGTTATATTTGTATTTATAAATCCATATCATATTTAATTTCATGCATATGGCCTCACTATCTGTGCCTAATCAACTTTACCCTGTTTATTTATGGCACCCTTTGAAGGGCCTCATACTAGTTAATAACCCCCTACTCATGTACTAGAGTTTATTCAGTAAGCTAATTATATATATATACCTTGTTGTGCTTGTTAAATATCCTTTACCTCTTAGATTCTTTTTGTTACTGTTATTTTAATCCATGTTGAAGGTTTCACTAGTTTTTTTTGTATATATTGACCTCAAGTTTACTATATGTCAAGCGTGAGGAACTCTCACTCAAATATTGGGGCAAGCTGCAAAGTCTAAAACAAAGATGCCCAATATACAACTGCCTCAGCAAATTCAAACGAATAGGTTTTAGGGAAAAAAACAGGCCCGTGAAATGTCACCTGATATTTTAACCAAGCACAACTTGAAAGGCATAATTATCGAGACTCAAAACCTTTCCCGACACCCCACCTTGGCAATTAAATGATCCAACCACCAACACTTACTTAAGTAAAAACACAAACAAACACATTAACCCAATCCATCTCAAGATTTTCACAGATGGGTCAAAAGATTCTACAAAGGGTGCAACAGGATACGGTATATACATACCCAAAGTAAAGCTGAACATCAGGAAAAGGCTACCAGAACACTGTTCTGTGTACACCACAGAACTGATGGCCATCAAAACTGCACCGCAATGGCTAGCTACGCAAACACACCAAAAAGCCGTAATCTTTTCTCCCGACATTAGACGTATTAGATTCGGCACGTTTACACCTCTTAAGTCCACGTGTAGCATTAAATCTATAGAATCAAACTCCTCAAAAAACAGGCAAATCATGATCCACCAAGTCAGGGACCACATTCAAAAAATTAAAAACAGTGGGAGAGAGGTGATCCTTGCATGGATCCCATCTCATGTCAATATCCTCGGAAACGAACAAGCCGACAAGCTGACGAAGGAGGGTCTGTCACTAAATGAAATAGAAAATTTAGAATATAGCAGTCAGGAATTTGCAAGCATAGCAAAAGAGAAGATTAAAAATGCATGGAAATTCTGTCTAAAACAAGAATACACCCATCGCTATCAAATAGATAGCAATCTTGTAGACAAGGTTTACATTAATCATCCTTCAATCAAAATATGCAAACTCATCACAAGGCTTAAACTTAAAACAATTGATGTAGCCAGAGACTACACCTACACACCAATTAAATGCCCGTGTGGACATATTGCAACCACTTCACATCTACTAATCGACTGCAATCAACTAAAGAAAGAACGCCAATCAATGATTGACAAATTGATAGGAAGGGGAAGAACACTTTGTCTCAATTCTCTCCTTTCTCCACCGCCAGACGATAGATACTGGACATCTCAGCTTGTCTGGGATTTCATTGAGGAAATAGGTATGACCAAACACATATACAGTAGAACTTTTATAAAGCAAGTACCCAAGGGAAATTTAAAAAGGCTTGCTTAATGGAGGTGCTCTTTGACTAGAGGTATCCAATATTCCCCCAACCCCTACCACAAAAAATAAAGATATAGATTGCATATATTTTTTTATTCATGTAGAAAAACAATAACAATACATGTACTTTTTATCTAGTTGTGAATTCAAAGTAGTCGCGTATACATGTTTGTTTAGTAATACTGGATCTCTGGCCCCCCAATATTTCTTTTACTTTCATCATAGCGTCTAAATGTTCTATATTGTCGCTGTCTTTTGGCGATTACACGACCACTTTTACCTTCATTTGATAACTGTATCACTTTGACACGTGCTTCAAGTGTCAAAACTTTTCGAGTAGGTTTAAGAACTTTACGAGGCGTAGTAATATTAGACATATTGATAAACAATGTCTTATCAATTCAGACTCTTTCTTATATATCATCATTGGCTTGGATATGAATATTGATTAATGGTTAAAATTATCAGCTTGGGGTGTGAGTAAACTTGTTAATTAGTGATAGTTAGGTCGAGCCAAGCGAGTAAATCGTGTCAAGATTAGTGACAGTTCAGTCTCGTTCGCTCAAGCAAGAACGTGATTCTCCGTGATTCACTATGATGTGCTTGCTTAATGGATGAAATAGCATGATCTGGGGCTAATATAGATGCCCGTTGCACGCGTTGAACAGGTGCATGTTTAGTAGGGGTTAAATTACTTAAAAAATCGCTTGGGTGAATTTTTTGGTGCTCGTTGAAGCAAGTGTTCGCTGATTAGGAGTGCACGCCCGAGCAAATTCTACTGTAATGGCAAAACTAATCAATTAAAATACACTCAGTAGGGCAGAGTGCAAAAAGGTCCCCTAGAGGGTAAAGTAAACCGCCCTACACTACTAATCAAACTTTAACAAAACAAATTTAATGATAACCGAAAGTCAGGTAGTACCCAACAATGTCTCCTGGAGAGAAGCGTAACCAATCTGGCAACCAAACTTATTAATTAAAAAACACAGAGCAGGGCGGGACGCAAAAAGGTCCCCACGAGGGAATCGTTCCGCCCTGCACAAACCAATTAAATTAACCTAAGCAGGGTGGTGCGCAATAATGTCTCCAAAAGAGTGTAATGCAAATCACCTTGTACCCCATATTATTATATTATATCAAATATATACTTAAATAACGATTGATTGTATATCCATGTAATTTCGTATATAATGTTGTATTGTACTTACAAATGAAATTGAAATAAAGAACCTTTTTTAAATTTTAACTATTTTTATATACATGTTACACGATCAGCCTTGCCATTCAACCGGACAAATCGACCAGACCGACGAAAACGACCCAAATATATATATATATGTACATACGTTCTATGTCTAAATGTTTGTCCAAATTCATGTATGTTTTGTCAAATGTTTGTATTGCGTGCATGTCTGTAAATGTTTATGCTTGTCTAAATGTTTGTCCATATTCATGTCTGTTTTGTCACAAATTCATCTGTTTGTCAATGTCTACTGGCACTTCTTCACTCTTTCCACTTGTTATCTCATGTCTCTTCCTGTTATCTATTGTCTTCTGTACATATATATATATATATATATATATATATATATATATATATATATATATATAAAAGCCTAATTATCCTTTTTCCACTAATCACATTGTAAATATTTCACTATGTATATATAACATGTAATTGTGTGCGATATCACCTCGGTGGAAGCGGACGTAAAATACAACTAACTCACACACACTAAATGTCATTGTGCTTGATAACGTTAAGAGGATACTTGTCGAAACGTCGTGCTTTTAGAATAAAACTAGTTATTGTATCCCATAAAAACTGTGTCCTGTTAATGTGTTTACCGATCGCTAAATGCTAAATTCAAAGTCAATCAGATATAGCGTCCACAAATTATTTCAAAGTGTTCAAGGGCCATAACTCTGGCAGTAATCATTGGAAATCATTGAAAATTAATAGGGATTTTCATTTCATGACCTTAAACACTGTGTAAAAATTTAAAGTTAATCAGATATTAACTTTAACCTCCAGAGCTTCCACAAGATTTTTTAAGAGTGATCATGGGCCATAACTCTGGCAGTATTTATCAGAATTTATTGAAAATCAATAGACTTGTCTCATGATCTTAAACACTGTGTATAATTTTATCTGTGTATAAATTTAAAGTTAATCGGATATTAAATTTAGCTTGTAGAGCGTCCACATGCCGGGGTAACTCATTTTTGGAGGAAAAATTATGAAAAGTGTAGGTACACTATATCTCTGTAACTAATTAAGATATCTTCACCAAATTTGCAGGATATATAAACAAATATCTACCACAGAATCAGACAGAAAGCAATTTGAATTATCATTAATATTTCAAAAGTTATCAAAGTATTTCTCAAAAGAAAAATTATTGGTGAGGCAAATGTTTTAAACACCATTTTCCAAAAACCTATGAAAATTAT
This sequence comes from Patella vulgata, assembly GCF_932274485.2. Taxonomy (NCBI): domain Eukaryota; kingdom Metazoa; phylum Mollusca; class Gastropoda; family Patellidae; genus Patella; species Patella vulgata. The sequence continues at coordinate 36,247,106 of NC_065882.2, forward strand.
AGAGAAAAACTCTCTGTCTGATTTTAGGGTTATCATTAAAGAATAAGCAGTCCGAAAATGAGACATTTATCTTTATTAGTGCCAGAGATATGGTGTACCAACGTTTTTTCATTTTTAAAAAAAAAAATGTGTTACCGTAGCAACATTTTGTTTTCCTTTTTTTTAATTTGCAGGATATATAAACAAATATCTACCACAGAATCAGACAAAAAGCAATTTAAATTATCATTAATATTTCAAAAGTTATCCAAATATTTCTCAACAGAAAAAAAATTGTGGTAAGGCAAATGTTTTATACACCATTTTCCTAGAAACTATGAAAAATATAGAGAAAAACTCTGTCTGATTTTAGGGTTATCATTAAAGAATAAGCAGTCCAAAAATGAGACATTTATCTTTATTAGTGAAAGAGATATGGTGTACCAACGCTTTTCATACTTTTTTCACAATATTTTCTTTTTTTTAATGTTAGTTTTCCTTTGTTTATTACATTTCCTCACTACTTGTGCCATTTTCAATTCAATAGTTTTCGAATTTAAGAACACATTTTTCGGGGTAGCCTCACCCCTTAATTATAACCAAAGTTATCGTGCCCCAAAGCATCAACCAATCAGATTGCTTATCTCTGCTTACCATAAGCAGACAATGTTTATCACCGAACTCCATTAAGGCATTCACGTAATGAACGCCTACATCAAGTTTGAACATTCTACCTCAATTAGAAGAAGAGTTATTGTGTTCCAAAGTCTCGACCAATCAAATTGCTTAATGCTCTGCTTACCCTGAGCAGAAAATGCTCATTATCGAACTGCTTACCCTGAGCAAAAAATACTCATTATCGAACTTAGTCAAGGTATTGATGTAATGAAACTATACACCAAGTTTCATCACTCTCACTTAATTACAACTAAAGTCATTGTGTCTCAAAGCTTCAACCAATCAAATTGCTTATCTCTGCTTACCCTAAGCATCAACCAATCAAATTGCTTATCTCTGCTTACCCTAAGCAGAAAATGTTCATCTTCGAACTCCATCAAACACCTACACCAAGTTTGAACATTGTAGCTCAATTAGGAGAGTTATTGTGTCCCAAAAAGTGTGACGGACGGACGGACGGACAGACATGCGGACGAACCCAATGAATATACTGAAAACTTCATTTAAATTACTTTATTCTTACAAAAATTATGGCTTTTGGAAGATGTAGCTAAGATTGTTTATTATCATACCAACGATACTGGACAAGCAAGTCTTAGTTTTGATTATAAATTTCATTGTTAAATTTTAAAATATAGAGGGCGTCCTAATCCATTTAAATCTTTGCCATTTGATGATCTAGAGGGTTGATTGCTTGTCATGTTAATAAAAGTCTAAATAATTGTTTAAATAAATTTGAAGCCAAAATAAAGACCTGCAATAGACAGATTTAGCTCTTACATAATGCATTTCAAAATTAGAATAAGGATTTTTCATAGGGATGGTTTTATGGGCAATTCTCAATTTTAAGTAATTTCTTGCACTAAAGATGTTCTATTGATATAGGCCCTGAAACCTAACATAGAATTCTTGGAAAGTAAAGTAAAGAAATTAGGCTATAGGGAAACATGTTTATTTTCTCTCAAGACAATGTTTTCTAGCCTTTTTGACTGTATTTTGAATGGCGGTTATGTTTTTAAGTAGAAATTAAATAAGATGAACCACTACGATTTAGGGTTGTGTTGATATATCAATACACCGATATGTATCGATACATTCCAGCGATATTTATATCGATACGTAATGTAGCCGTATCGCTGAAAAAATTCTTCAGTTATGAAAGACCACGAAACCCACGTGGCGAAAGAAGACAATCTCGGCATGGTTTGCCAATCAAGCGTCTTCCACGCTCCGTATGAATTCCAGGTACTGGTAGATATTAAAATAATAACTGGATCATACATTGGTGGATTCACCAGTTGTTGGGTAAATTTAAATCTTCATTGAATATAATCCCCTGATAGAACACCGAATACACCGAGTAACAGTCATTTAATAATATGTTTTCCTGATAGAATTCCAATGACATGTGACATATCGCTGTATTTTAAAATAGTTTTGAAATGTTGTTTTTAATTACAATACACAGGCATGATTTAAATCTTTAAACCAGCGGTTGCCAGGCAGGATACGCCCACATTTTCGAGAGATGGATAGAGAAGAAGCTAAAAATAGAAAGTGATTTTTCCTACAATCAAGGGCCATAATTACAATTCGATATGCGCAAATATCGAAAGGAACCGAGATCTTTGTGTTATAAACTTACATTTCAAGTTTCAACAAAATCGGATTAAAATTGTGACCTCTATAGGGTCCACAGCCTTGATATACCATAATTTTACGCTATTTGAGAACGAAGGGCGGCCATTTTGTCTGTCAGTTTTGGGCCGATTTTCACGAAATTCGAACTCAGCTGTCCGTAGGGTGTAACGGTGATATAATAATAGTTTTTTTTAAATCGGATAAAAATTATGACCTCTATAGGGTCCACAAGCTATAATTCAGGGGCTATAATTCAGGAAGTTACGGTCCGATATGCACGAATATCGAAAGGAACCAAGATCTTTGGGTTATAAACTTACATTTCAAGTTTTAACAAAATCGGATAAAAAATTTGACCTCTATAGGTTCCACAACCTTGATATACCATATTTTTACGTTATTTGAGAACGAACGGCGGCCATTTTGTCTGTCAATTTTGGGCCGATTTTCACCAAATTCGAAATAAGTCGTCCTTAGGGTGTAACGGTGATATAACAATACGTTTTTTTAAATCGGATAAAAATTATGACCTCTATAGGGTCCACAAGCTAAAAACGAGAATTTTCGTACAATCAGGGGCCATAATTCAGGAAGTTACGGTTCGATATGCGCAAATATCGTAAGGAATCGAGATCTTTGGGTTATAAACTTATATTTCAAGTTTCATCAAAATCGGATAAAAATTGGGACCTCTATAGGGTCCACAACCTTGATATACCATATTTTTACGCTATTTGAGAACAAACGGTGGCCATTTTGTCTGTCAATTTTGGGCCGATTTTCACGAAATTCAAACTCAACCTTCCTTAGGGTGTAACGGTGATATAATAATACGTTTTCTTAAATCGGATAAAAATTATGACCTCTATAGGATCCACAAGCTAAAAACACGATTTTTCGTACATTCAGGGGCCATAATTCAGGAAGTTACGGTCCGATATGAGCGAATATCAAAAGGAACCGAGATCTTTGGGTTATAAACTTACATTTCAAGTTTCAACAAAATCGGATAAAAATTGTGACCTCTATAGGGTCCACAAGCTAAAAACGTGATTTTTTGTAAAATCAGGGGCCATAATCCATGAAGTTTCAATCCGCTACATACCAATATCGAAAGCAGCCGAGATCTTTTGGGGATAAACCTATATTTCAAGTTTCGTCAAAATCGGATAAGAATTGTGACCTGTAGAGAGAGAGATAGAGAGAAATGGGGTTTTAAGTCCACTAGACACAAACTAGGTCATTTCGGGACTAACATATGGTTTAATTTTATTTCATTAATTCGCTTGCGCATAGGGGTCTTTAGCAGTGGGAGGAAACCGGAGGACCCGGAGAAAACCCACAAGGTTGGACAGGCGCCCCTACTCCTTGTCACGTACAACCAGGGATTCGAAACCACGCCAGTCGACTCAATGACAGACTTTATGATACAGTGCGCCCACGCTAACCATTCAGCCATCCAACCCCCCACCTGTAGAGAGTCCACAAACAATTGTGGACAGACGGACGTCCGGACGGACAGGGGCGACGGCATAATACGTCCACATGAAAATGTGGGCGTATAAAAATAACCAAACAATATATCTAAAGATAAATAAATGTGTAAATACTTTTCCATTTGTTGATTTTAGTACTTTGTTTAACTGTTTGTTTTATATGTTTATATATTTTACATTCTAACTATTTAAGCATTAATTATTGCACAACTGTTAGAGCAAGATTTAAATAAATTATTGATATAACAGTTAATAAAAATTAAACAAATGTTTTCTGTATTTTAAAAAAATATTGGTATTGAAAGGTTGTTGTAAATTGCAATACACAGGCCTAATTTATATCTATTTAAACCTTTAATACTAGTCATTAAATAAAAGATTAATGTTTTAAATTTGTTTTCATTCATTCTTTGTTTGGTGATAGGGTGGGTTGCCAAGGGGGAAATTTGGTCTTTGTTCAATATTTATAGGACATTTATGATACGAGTTATCTCCCCTTATACCTTTTTGAAATATCACGTTTATGCATTGTTTTTTTGGTTGAAATCAAATATGTCTATGCAATTATCAAATTTATGTATGATTTCTGATAATAAATTAAATTCAATATCAATACAATGACGCTGTATTTTCATAAATAGACAAAAACATGCTACGATGTGCAACATTACTGCTTTGTGGGCGCTTATTATTGGTCCTGTGCAAATACAAATTGAGATATTTCCATATTTTTTTTTTTCAAATGTTGCGATGCATTTTGGCAGTACACACGAAAAAAATCATTCACCTGCAGTAATTTTATCATCCAAAATCACGACATCAAAGTCATGTTAGACAAGCATGATAAATTGACCGAGACCCTGGGTAAATGGGTAATATTTTAAAAACTGGCAATATCTGAAGTGGGAATATGGATTTTCCATCACTAGAAACCTTGTATTGTAAGAAAATGGCAACATTTTTTAGACCCAGGGGAGGTGCAACAAAAATCGATTTCTAAGCACATTTTCCCTATACAAGACGACACTCTAATTTCATACAGATCGGTTGATAACTTTTGTCATTAGAGTGTTCACAAGATTCATCAAAGTGAAACAAGGGCCATAACTCTAGATGTAATTAACGGAAATTGATGAAATCCAATAGGCTTCTTTGTTTTACTAATTTAAATAATGCATATAAATTTCGTACAGATCGGTTGATAACTTTTGTCGTTAGAGCGTTCACAAGGTGCAAACAACATATATCAATTTCAAAACAATCGGTTGATAAATGTAGTCTGTAGAGTGTTCACAAGAAATTGTGGACGATGGACGGACAGACGGACGGACGGACGGGAGCGACAGCAATATACGACCACATTTCCATGTGGGCGTATAAAAACTCATTGTTTGAAAATGCGTTAGAAATCTATTACCGCGCAGTAGAGCGGTACACGAGGCCTTTTCGCGGCACTTTACCGCGTGATGCGGTAGAGTTGACAGGTCTGATATCGCGTATCAGTTTGCCTTATCGTCAATACGTATCGTATCGAAAATGAACTGTATCGACACAGCCCTACTACGATTCTGTAAGTAGTGTTTGGTTGATCGATAGTTTCTGTCAATTAGAAGGGGAGATTTTCCTGGATAAAAATATTGACTATTGTCTTGTAAAATATGGTAAACTTCTGTTTAAAGTTTTAAGGATTGTAAAGATGGTAGTAAACAACAAAGCCTTTGGTATGATATTATAGGTATAACTTACTGTACAATGAACAACACACACATTTTTGGGATTTTGTCGTAGCCATAGATGCATATTTTTACATATCGCATACAGAGATGCTAAAGTAGGTGCCTTCCTTTGAGGCCATCCACATTCTGATACCTGAATAAACACAAACAAACATTGTCACAGACAGGGTTTATCCAACGTACTTTGGGATAGGTCCAGCATTTGACCAATTTGGGAAATTTTGAGAATATGAGTACTGAAATTTGGAAAATTCAATTTCTTTTTCAGATTTAAACTTGACACTGTAATCACATCAATCAATTTGTTCATCACCGAGAAATCCTTGCCACCAATCTCAGGCAAAAATTAGCCCAGTAACGAACAAAATTAATATAGTACCTTTCTTTGTAATCGGTAATATTCATACTTTTTAGAGAAAGAAATTTTCTGAATTATATTTATTATTATTTTTTTTTTTATCAAAAATGCACATGTAAAAAAATTATCTCACTGATTTGTCCAGTAATTTTCATGTGTAATATTTACAGATAGCGTTCTGTAATGTTAAATTTACTTCTTGAATTAGCAATGAACGTTAGATTTTCTTATCAAAGAAATTCAATTCTCAAACACTTTGATAAATTTGTTAATTGTTTACTCTTTGTCGGTTTATATGATTTACTTGAATATCTAAAATTAATCTTTTCAACAACATAACTGTACAGGATAGGCTACTGCCAAGAATAGCCCTACATCATTTACACTTTTTTGTCTAACAGTTACTACCCTATATAGCACAAAATATAATTATTGATAATTGTATTAAATATATCGTATTTCCCACTCAAACTTTTCCAGTTTTTCATCTACTTACCCTGTTTTCAAATCTGTTAACTCGATATGATCTTTGAGATAAATTATATACTGCATAACAATTTTTATATCGTGATTCAAGGAATGTTCGGACATCTTCAATATTATTTTTAATGGCAGATTCTACACCTTCAGCTGGATATGACATAACTTAAATGAAATGAAATGAAATGGGGTTTAATGTCTTACTGTTTAGCTCCAACTGGGATAATGAAGACAGACATAACTTAAAACAATGTCAATAATCAAAAAAAAAAAAATATCTTCTATCTCAAAATAAAATTAATTAATTATTTATCTTTTTATAAAGCTTCAATAAATCAAATTGCTCATCACTGGACTTAACCTCAGTAGAAAACGTTCATTATTAAAGTAAGTCAAGGGATTTATAAATTTCAATATTAAATTTTAAAAGCGTACTTTTAAAGATACATTATGGGAGATTAGATAAAGAGCTGGCACTTCTCACTATAGGGCTTAATAGTTAAAAACTAGATAATGTAAAGTGAATTTGCTGAAAATTTCAGTCAAATTGATCCACTCTGAATCAAGACTTTAGCAATTGAATTTTTGGCCTAGCCTCGATCATCATTACTAAAGTCGGTACGTTAAAAACATAGCCTTGATTATCTATTTCATGATTAAATCATGAATGAAAGTTGAACAGCAAATCTGATCGTAATCCAGTAAATATTGCAGGCTAGCGTTGACATCGAGAGTTGATTATCGTCTGGATAAGTTAATTAATGTCTAATTAATAATTTAGATAACATTTCAGGCCTAAAGAAAGACCTGCAATAGGCAGATTTAGCTCTTGCATAATGTATGTTTAAATAACAGTATTTTTTTAAATATTTTATGATGTTTACCTATTATTCTTGATGTTATATAGGACATGTCTAAATCACCTTTATTCATTGTTCTGAAATATTTAAAACTCAAATTATTGTCATCTTATATATACAGAAAACAAAAGGTTTCTTTATTTCACTTAAAACTTAAATCTGAAATTCCTATAATAAATACTTTGTCCATTTTTAAAACAAGAAGATTGTTATCAGGGTCATTCCATATCAACTTGACCTTCTCCAAAAAAATTATACCAGCAGCTGCCAGGCAGGATACGCCCAATTTTGCAAGAGATGGATAGAGAACAAGATAAAACCAAATGCGATTTTTTGTACAATCAGGGGCAATAATCCAGAAAGTTATGGTCTGAAATGTGCAAATATCAAAAGGGACTGAGATCTTTGTGATATAAAGATATGTTTTAAGTTTCATCAAAATCAGATAACCAGCGGTTGCCAGGCAAGATATCCCCACATTTTCCAAGAGATGGATAGAGAACAAGCTAAAAACAAAAGCAATTTTTTGTACAATCAGGGACCATAATTCAGAAAGTTATAGTCTGAAATTCCCAAATATCAAAAGGGACTGAGATTTTTGGGATATTAAGATATGTTTTAAGTTTCATCAAAATCGGATAAAAATTGTGACGTCTAGAGGGTCCACAGCCTTCGTATTACATACTTTTACACAATTTGCGTACAAAGAGCAGCCATTTTGTCGGGCAGTTTCATTTCGATTTCCCGAAATTCGAATTCAACCTTCATTCGGCCTTCGTATTAGATACTCTTACACAATTTGCGCACAAAAAGCTGCCAATTTGTTGGGCAGTTTCATTTCGATTTTCCCAAAATTCAAATTCAGCCTTCGTTCAACAACCAGGGGCCATAATGCAGGAAGTTACGTTCAGATATGTGCGATTATCAAAAGGAACCAAGATCTTAGTGTTTAACGGTGAAATATTCACACTTTTTTTTTTTTTTTTTTAAATCAGGTAAAAATTGTGACCTCTACAGGAACCACACGTTAAAACCGCGATATGTCGTACAATCAAGGGCCATAATTCAGGAAGTTACGATCTGATATGTGCGAATATCAAACGCAACCAAGATCTTTGGAATATAAACATGCATTTCAAATTTCATCAAAATCGGATAAAAATTGTAACCTCTAGAGGGACCATAACCTTGATAAACCAGATGTTTACACTATTTGCGTATGAGGGGTAGCTATTTTGTCCGGCAGCTTTGGTCCGATTTTCACGAAATTTGAACTCAGCCGACATTATGGTGTAATGGTGATATATTCAGCCTCGAAATTCAATATACACTGAAAACATACAAAATATACCCTTTTTCTCCTTCAATTTTGGCCATGTGGGACAGAGATTACAATTTTGAAAAAGGTTGATAATGAAACTTCATTTACCCTACTGTAACAGACAATAAAACCCATCTTGTGTATTTGATGGCTTATATTTTTAATTGACACTTGAAATCCATGTGGTGATGAAGTTTCAATGGCTATTATCAAAATTGTTGACATTTCAAGTTGATTTTAAAATAACTTACTAAAGGACCTATACTCAAACGTGTCTATTTAGAGTGACTTTTTGTGTAGATTACAAATATGTAATCATTTTGGATGTAAATTGTATTGTAGTTAACACTTCATTATATTCTTTCTGTAATCTTATTATATATGTACTTTAATACTCTACATACATGTATATTGATCATAATAAATGGTTATATCGTATATATGTATCTTGCTTTTGGGAAGCCGATTTATATAAGCCATTGACTTGTTTCATTATCCCGTGAATAAAATATTGGTTAAATAAAAAAGTATTTTTATACACCCACATTTTCATGTGGATGTAGATTGTCGTCGCCCCTGTCCGTCTGGACGACCGTCCGTCCACAATTTGTTTGTGAACACTCTACAGGTCACAATTCTTATCCGATTTTGACGAAACCTGAAATATAGGTTTATCTCCAAAAGATCTTGGCTGCTTTCGATATTGGCATGTATCGGATCGAAACTTCATGGATTATGGCCCCTGTTTGTACGAAAAATCACGTTTTTAGCTTGTGGACACTATAGAGGTCACAATTTTTATCCGATTTTGTTGAAACTTGAAATGTAAGTTGATAACCCAAAGATCTCGGTTCCTGTCCATATTTGCGCATATCGGACCGTAACTTCCTGAATTATGTCCCCTGATTGTACGAAAAATCACGTTTTTAGCTTGTGGACCCTATAGAGGTCATAATTTTTATCCGATTTAAAAAAACGTATTATTATATCACCGTTACACCCTAAGGTCGTTCTCAAATAGCGTAAAAATATGGTATATCAAGGTTGTGGACCCTATAGAGTTCACAATTTTTATCCGATTTTGGTACCGAACTGTCAAAATTGTAGTTTTGGGTAAAATTATGTCACTTTATGAACTTTCTATTATACAAATCAAACAATAAATAATTAATCTAGGACCGCAAAACTGAATTAGCCAATGGCGGCTAACGTGAATAACTGAGACAAATATTGTTCATATTTTTGCTCAAGTAAGATTACCCTCTAATCCTGTGTAAAATAGCATCAAACGTTAAAAGTGACGCATGCAAAATTGCCTATTTCTCGGCAACTGAGCAATATTACAAATTAAATTTCACATACATTCTCTTTGTATGGATTATTGCTACAAGTTTATGAAAGATACGTAGAAATATTTGAAAATATGAAGACGCTGGATGGGTTGTAAATAGCTTAATTTTACACCTTTTTTCACTTTTAATCGAAATAGCCTGAAAATGAAATCTGAGCCTGATATTTTGTGCGCCTTTAAAGGGCGCACCCTTTACAGTTATACCAGATTTGAAAAAAATAATATTTGCTTTCAAAAAGTGGTACCGAACTGTCAAAATTGTAGTTTTTGGTAAAATTATGTCACTTCCGTTGCCGACAGGAAACACTAACAGTAACAAAAGAAATGACATTTCAGAAAACGGACCTTATGAACTTTCTATTATACAAATCGAACAATAAATAATTAATCTAGGACCGAAAAACTGAATTAGCCAATGGCGGCTAACGTGAATAACTGAGACAAATATTGTTCATATTTTTTTTCAAGTCAGATGACCCTTTAATCCTGTGTAAAATAGCATCCAAAAATATTCATAAATAAAAAAGTTTTTTTGTAAAAATTTAAATTTTCAAAATTTTGCGCCTAATAATATAAACAAAGATTCGTTGAAAATCAAAAATCTGAAGTACTGTAGCTATTTGCCCCGTCTCCAACTATGTAAAAATGTACCAAATGTTAAAATCTGTCGATTATTGTAAATAACGGCAACTTTTGAAAAGATAGGTTGCCAGGCAACGAAACATACGCCCACAGCAGCTAAATCGTCCGGGCAGTCAACAAGAGTTGTCGCATATTTTTACTTTTTTCGGTAATAAAACATTTATAATACACTAAAATCTGATTAAGAGCAACAACTCAGAAAACCATTAGAATTTCTTTGGTTTTTATAAAGTTCTGACCCATGCTAACGTTTTGTATACAAAACTTTTAATATCATGGATTTAGCTGTTCCATGTCATAAAAATTCATTGAAAATCAATATACTTGTTCCTCTCAAGATCTTAAACTCTGTGTATCAATCTGAAGTAAATCGGATGATCCTAAACACTGTGTAGAAATTTAAGGTCAATCGGATATTAACTTTGGCCTCTAGAGCGTCCACAAGATTTTTTGAAGTGATCAAGGGCCATAACTCTGGCATTAATTATCGTAAATCACTGAAAATCTACAGGCTTCTTTGTCCCATGACCTTAAACACTGTGTATAAATTTAAAGTCAATCGGATATTAACTTTGGTCTCTAGAGCGTTCACAAGATTTTTCAAAGTGATCAAGGGCCATAACTCTGGCAGTAATTATCGGAAATTGCTAAAAATCAATAGGATTCTTCGTCTCATGACCTTAAACACTGTGTATGGATTTAGCTGTTCCAAGTCATAAAAATTCATTGAAAATCAATATACTTGTTCGTCTCAAGATCTTAAACTCTGTGTATCAATCTGAAATCAATCGGATATTAACTTTGGCCTCTAGAGTGTCCACAAGATTTTTTGAAGTGATCAAGGGCCATAACTCTGGTAGTAATTATCGGAAATCGCTGAAAATCAATAGACTCCTTCGTCTCATGACCTTAAACACTGTGTATAAATTTAACATCAATCGGATATTAACTTTGGCCTCTAGAGCATCCACAAAATTTTTTGAAGTGATCAAGGGCCATAACTCTGGCAGTAACTATCGGAAATCACCAAAAATCAATAGGCTTCTTCGCCTCATGACCTTAAACACTGTGTATAAATTTAAGATCAATCGGATATTAACTTTGGCCTCTAGAGCATCTACAAGATTTTTTGAAGTGATCAAGGGCCATTACTCTGGCAGTAATTATCGGAAATCGTTGAAAATCATTAGGCTTCTTCGTCTCATGACCTTAAACACTGTGTATAAATTTAAAGTCAATCGGATATTAACTTTAGCCGCTAGAGCGTCCACAAGCAATTGTGGACGCCGGCCGGCCGGCCGGACGGGGGCGCTGCAATATACGACCACATTTAAATGTGGCCATATAAAAATCTTAAAAAGTGATCCTGACAAAATTAGTTACATGTCGACAAGGGAAGACGCTAGAAGCAATTTGTGGACATCTATACAATCGTATTGATCCAATCTATATGTCACTTGGAATCAAATATCCTAATTTTAAAAGAAAAATAAATATAACGCACTTAAAAAAAATATTGTTAGGAAAGGCTAAAAATACAGTTTTTGCCAAAGTGACATTACTTTCGGTGATAATGAAAATGTTAAATTAGTTCAATGCAATCAGAAATGGCATAAGGCATCACATGGTATGAAATTTTTTTAAAAATCAAATAATAATTAACTCTTTTAAAGACCACAAACCTTGAAAAGTGACTTATAGTAAATTGTCTATTTCTCTTCAACTGTACAAGTTGGAAACCATTTTGCGATATCTATATGTTCGCAAGGGTTCATTCTATTTGTTCATTGTAAGCAAATATCTTAATTTTGAAAAAATTACAAATATGACTCTGATGAATAAAATATTTGTATTAAAGGCTAAAAATAGAGTTTATGTCGAAATGACGCCATTTTCGGTGATATTGAAAATGTGAAATTGGTTCCACCCTGTCAAAGGTGTCATTAGGCATCCCTTGGTGAAAAAAATCGAAAATCTGACTTTAATTAACTCCTTTACAGGCAAAATAACATGAAAAGTGACTCATGAAAAATTTTCTATTTCTCGGCATCTGCTAATATACTCTTCCAAAAAAGTAGGGGATATTCAGAAACAATACAAAAATGCGGTAATGCACTGCTGTTTTTATTAGAGGCAACTGGTGTATGTTAATAACAGGCAAATTGCCTACACATGAACATAAACAGTTCATATGGCGGCTTATCTGACGGCTCAATTTCACTCGCAAAGAGATACACTGTCAAAAGTGAAAATGAATGTTTTTGATTTTTGTCTTAATGAGTAATTGCTCCACCATTCCTCAGACATTCAACAATTTGTTGTGGCATGCTCCTAATCAACCATCCAATCACGATTTGGGGCAATCTGACCCACTCCTCTTGCAGTGCCACGCTGTTGATCGCCATTGCCGCCAATTGTGATAAAAATATAATTTGGGCGATAAAATATTCAATCTGGTGAAATTTTTGGCGATAACTTTTTCCTGTATGCCGATTTTTTTTTAACCCTGGCGATAAATTTTTCTTGCTACAAAGTTTTATTTCCACGCTGTGCATACACATTTAACTTGCTTACAGTCTTAATAATGAGTAATTGCTCCACCATTCCTCAGACATTCAACAATTTGTTCTGGCATGCTCCTAATCAACCATCCAATCACGATTTGGGGCAATCTGACCCACTCCTCTTGCAGTGCCACGCTGTTGATCGCCATTGCCGCCAATTGTAATAAAAATATAATTTTGGATATAAAATATTCAATCTGGCGAACTTTTGGGTGATAACTTTTTCCTGTATGCCGTTTTTTTTTTTTTAACCCTGGCGATAAATTTTTCTTGTTACAAAGCTTTATTTCCACGCTGTGCATACACGTTAACCCATTTTTGACAATAGCGTATCAGTTCGCATCTATCACTTGACGGTAGCGAATCAACTCGCGGACCCATCATACTTGGCAACGGCATTTGCGAACAAAAGTGCCAGATCAATCAACAGATTTCTATTGTTTTTATTTCATAACTTAATGGTGATTGAGTAATAAAAATAAAACACCCAATGAAAAGGAATGTTATATTCGCTAATTATCGAATAAAAAACAAACGTTTCAACAAAGGATCTTTCAGTATTTACATAATAGGTCAGAGGTGAAAATTAACACCGTGTCAATGACTTTGGCATTATTCCAATATTTTCCCATTCTCACTTACGGCTAATAATTTTATGATATGAAGAGTGAAATGGAATCAGATTTTTTTATGATTTACTGCCAGACATATCGTAGCATATGATAATGTTGAAGAAATCAACTATTTATTATTTTTTTTGACGTTATGATGTGAAGATTATGGATACTCGAGCTGAGATCAAGCGTGTCGCCGCCATCTTGGATACGGTACGCTTCAAATTGACGATAACACAAATTTACGGCTAATAATTCTATACTTTGGAAAACTAAATTGAATCAAAACTTTTGGGATTTAATACAAGCTACATAGAGGAATATTACATTGTCGAAGATTTCAACTATATATTTTTATTTTCGACGCAATAAAGCAAAGAAGACCACCATTCCCGTCATATATCCAAAGAAAGGCATAAATGTGACCGTCATTTTGGGTGATATTTCTTTTTAAAAGTTATATTTATATTTACTTTGAACACTGCTGCCAATGTGAGGGACTATATTTGATTTCTATTTAAAAAAAAAATTATTAGGGGATACTGTTCACGTTATTTTACCATTATGACAGAGAAAAGTCATAATTTTAGTGGAACTGATTTTTCAATGTTATTTATAGTAATATAATTTCTACTTCGTACAATTGAATTTTATATCATTGGGAAGAACACGACAATCTGTACATTTTTGTAACAGAGTATTTCTATGTATAGAAAATATTTTTTTAGTTATTTGCAATTTTGTAGAGGGTATTAGGATTAACAATAATCCACTAATTGGCTTAGGGAGAATGGGCCCTGCTGATTTAATTAGCTTAGGGGTAGGGTAGATAATCTTTTAATTGGCTCAGGGTTACATGGGTTAAACTTACTTACAGTCTATTGCGCTTGGCTGAGTCAGTTATAAATCAATTAGGTGCCAATAATACAGTTATCTTTTGTCTCTTGATCAATCTCAGATTAGTGTTGATTAGTATTTACAGTAAGAGTAGTAATAAACTAATTAAGAGACAAAAGATTTAATTATTTGTCTTCAAATACGAATCGGTGGATATTTTGATGGTTTCTACATATTCAAAATGGCGGACACTGTGAATAATACTTGTTCTATTTGTTTGGGATTATTGAATTATGACGTCTGTTTTATTTTTTTCATACTCCTGTTGCCCGTATCGTTAATAAATGAAGCCATGTTTGTTGTTGCAGTTTATAATTGCGTATATATTCTTTGGGTTGTCAAAAGTCAGTTATCATCAATTCACATGCCATGGGTCGTAAGCGAAAAATTGAACAGCCTTCGTCAACGTCTGATAGAAGAATGTCAGATTATTTTAGTATGTCACCAACAAAATGCTCCAAGTCTACAGATGATACATCTAATATTACATCCTTGAATGTTGAAGCGATATCAACTTCTACAATAGGTCTGCATGTAGGCTATGGTACCTCAAAAGTTCGCGATTGAGAAACATTTTGAAAAAGAAAAATCTTAAAGAGGCATTATGGGAGATTAGATAAAGAACTGGCAGGTCTTACTATAATAGTTAAAAATAGATAATGTTGAAGCGATATCAACTTCTACAATAGGTCTGCATGTAGGCTGTGGTACCTCAAAAGTTCGTGACTGAGAAACATTTCGAAAAAGAAAAATCTTAAAGAGGCATTATGGGAGATTAGATAAAGAACTGGCAGGTCTTACTATAATAGTTAAAAATAGATAATGTTGAAGCGATATCAACTTCTACAATAGGTCTGCATGTAGGCTATGGTACCTCAAAAGTTCGTGACTGAGAAACATTTCGAAAAAGAAAAATCTTAAAGAGGCATTATGGGAGATTAGATAAAGAACTGGCAGGTCTCACTATAATAGTTAAAAATAGATAATGTGAATAGAATATGCTGGAAATTTCAGTCAAATTGATCCACTCTGAAGTCTGAACCGAGATATTAGCTGTTGAATTTTAGGCCTAGCCTCGATCATCATTACTAAAGTCGGTACAATATAAAAACATAGTCTCGATTATCCATTTTTGTTTAAGCGCATTATGAAAATGTAGATCTTTTAAGGATGAATGGAAATTTTCAGATATACAGATATTCATTAAAAGCAATTCCCCTGTGAAAATACACACTGAAATTTCACTGAAATCTCACTGAAATTTTCAGTGAGATATTTGGTCAAAATATTATTGAAATTTCAGTGAGATTTCAGTGAAATTTCAGTGAGATTTCAGTGAAATTTCAGTGAGATTTCAGTGAAATTTCAATAAAATTTTGACCAAATTTCAGTGTGTATTTTCACAGGGGAATTTAATGTTACTAAGTAATGGAAAAGTGGTTAACCCAGATGTTGAAAAAGCTCTCAAAAAAATGGGCTTCTGTAGAGCAGAGAGGAATTTTGTAAATTGTAATATCATATGTATATTGTATGTACTTATGTAAATAAAAAAAAATACTGAAAAAATCTAATATATATATTTGTGACCGCCCATAGCATACTGAGTCACAATGAGGAAATTTTGAAAATTGAATTATTGTTATTTTGACATTCTCCAACTCATTACCTCCAATTTGATGTATAGTTTGTTTAAATTGGGCAAAAATTGACTAAGCTGTGTCCATTAGAAGCTACCCAACTCACAAAAGTAAGTTTTGAGAAAAAGCAAGTCAAAGATTTGGTATGTTCCAAAACAAAATCCCATAGCAACCAGGCCATTTATCTGCTGTTTTGTCGTTGAATATATCTTTCCATGGGTTTTCAGGGGTACTGAAGACGAAAATGGTAGTAAAAATTTGATCCGACTATTTCTGCAATTTATTTGCTATTTTGTCTTTAATATGTTTTTTATTTAGGATTTCAAGGGTGCTGACAACGAAAATCGTAATAAATGCACTCCTTTTGTAACGAAACATCCACAACACATAAGGCATAATATTCACATGATAGTGTTATACTGAAGAACAATCTATACATTAGTAGTCTGTTGTGTATATTATAACTTTGGTGAGATTAACTTGTTAATCTCATCAATTAATTAGCACCTTAGTGCCAGCTAGTGGTCAGGAGATTAAGATTGTTGATTGGATAATCATCAAAGAAGCCGCCACAGCTGTACGCGTGTTCATTTAACACATGAATTAAAATAAGATTTTGCGTGTACGATAGGTCTATTATTATTTTCAGGTACCGTGACGTTATCAAAATATGAGTCCCTATAGAAATGTCAATTTCATAGTCAAGAAATGCTTACGTTCACTTTCTTGCAGTTGGCTTTGATGTAAATATCAACATTATTCAGAGGATACTCAATGGCAGACTTGGGAATCGTCGCATTTCGGCTCGTTGGTCATTCTCATTAAGAGAATTTTAAACCATAATATCCCAGATGCATTCCTTACTTGGCATGCCGTATGAAGAAGCGACAGTAAACGGAATTCAGCTATTAATAAAATTCTCTTCGAAAAGAAAATTATTGACCATTTTGTTTATTTCCATTTAAGGCCTATAGATTATTTTTTTTTAAAGATGATATGAGATATCAAATAATCACCACT
This sequence comes from Patella vulgata, assembly GCF_932274485.2. Lineage (NCBI taxonomy): Eukaryota > Metazoa > Mollusca > Gastropoda > Patellidae > Patella > Patella vulgata. The sequence goes on from NC_065882.2 coordinate 36,264,380, forward strand.
TGGATTAATTATTTGGAGTAAATAACCTGTGACAGTTGATTAGTAATAGTATTACTCAATGACACACACCCGCTAGTCGATTAATTTACATCATCAGCCACGTGGTTTCGATTAACACTCAACGGCAATCAGTATATAATATACCTTCGTACCATATAGTCATGCTACTTATAAAGTTGCATTTAATAAAATAAAAATATTAACTTTAATCTATCGCACGAAATGCAATGTCGTCATTTATAAATATCGAACAAGTAGGCCCCAATTTAAATATCCCCGTGTATATAGCGAATAAGCCAAATTTGCCGTATGTAAATATCTGATTCTCGTAAATATACTTATTCTCGTAAATATACTTATTCTCGTAAATATACTTATTCTTTTAAATATACTTATTCTCGTAAATATAATTATTCTTGTCTTCCGACAAGTTATTATTTATATCTTCAAATTTGTACCATTCAAATGTCAACCCAACCATTTCAGACTACACGTCTAACCGTTTCACGCATAGTCCGTGCAGAGCAATTAACAGCTCCTTGATCAAGGTAACAATTCTATCGCATGTAAAGGCGTGCACGAGCTTATTCGCGCGTATTGGAAAACTGTTCGGTTGCTTTATTTGAGAAGATACTGATATTACACTACTATAAAATTTGTCAATTTTTTCTTTGAAAATTCTGACAAATTGGTAGCTCTTGGGGAAGGTTGATCATATCGCTTACCCGGTTTGTGTATTGTACGTTGTTATAATAGCTAGCAGGGATCGAACACCCGACTCCAGGCTAGCGAGTCAGCGTCTTACCCACTTAGCCATCGTGCCCCCCAACAAACGCAGCTTTGAAACAAACAGCATTGTAATTTTATATTTGACTAAACTCACATTTCATTTAGACCTTAGACAATTACGTTTCCAACTGGTACGGAGAAGTAATTCAAATTTATTATTATCATCGGAGAGATGTTTTGCAAATACTATAAATCAAAATTTTGTTACTATATATTATTATAGTGCGCCCTTCCATGTAACTTACTTAGGGACACTTTACAAAGTGACAATTTAATCTTAAAAAAAATCAAGATTATGGACATGTAGCGTCGGTTAAAAGCCTGTTTAAATAACTGTGTTTTAAATAGTTTTTTTTTAAAGAATATAGATATGTATAACATCTTAAACTAAATGGTAGATTATTCCATAAAACAGATACGCCTGTATTAAGAGATAGTTTCTTACTGGTTGCAGTAAATTTTACTATACACGTTTGTATGTATTCTTTTTACATGCCATAAAAAGTTTTAACCATAAATTACCTTATTTTTCAGTTTGCACGATTTTTTAAGTTAGCGAAAACAGTCAATTAATAAATCTATAAACAAAATTAACAACCGTAATTCAGACAGAAACTTCTAATACATATTTTGGTTGAAATAAATAATCTGCGTGTAGCTTGTTAATTAGTTTATTACTTTATGACCCCAATCAAGTATCAAAACACCACATTTTTTACGCAACACTTAGAGGTCAACGTTTTCAAACATTCTGATCAATCAACCATAACAAAAAGATGGCAATACTTTCCCCCAGTTTGACTATATATACAGGATACTAGTGCTCTAATATTGTATTTTAAAAAACGATTGGAAATGTAGACGGTGTTATTGATGAACTATTTAAATGTTCACATTATATCCCAAGTAATTATATCGTATAGTTCTATCGGGAGCAAATCCATCGTTCAGTAATTATAAGTTTATGGAACTTTAAAATCTTCGCTGAATCCACGGGACAGATACAATACCATGCTGATTTTGATTTTTCATTTCGGTGCCAACAGCTCGGCCTTCAATGCATACCATCAATCAAAGGTCAATATGTGAACTTGCGCGTTTAATCAAATGAAACAATGTCTAAAATGATTATAAAATAAACCTGATATTGCTTTCTGATGTGGCTGGGTTATTTCAGGTGCCAGTCGTAAAAATAAGAAGACTGTACATGTATATTTACATACGGCAAATTTGACTTGTTTGATACTTATAAATGACTTAAAAACGTGATTTTTCGTACAATCAAGGGCCATAATTCAGGAAGTTACCGTCCGATATGCGCAAATATCGAAAGGAACCAAGATCTTTGGGTTATAAACTTACATTTCAAGTTTCAACAAAATCGGATTAAAATTGTGACCTCCATAGGATCCACAACCTTGATATACCATATTTTTACGCTATTTGAGAATGAAGGCGGCCATTTTGTCTGTCAGTTTTGGACCGATTTTTACGAAATTCGAACTCAGCCGTCCTTAGGGTGTAACGGTGATATAATGATACGTTTTTTTTAAATTGGATAGAAATTATGACCTCTATAGGGTCCACAAGCTAAAAACGCTATTTGTCGTACAATCAGGGGCCATAATTCAGGAAGTTACGGTTCGATATGCGCGAATATCGAAAGGAACCGCGATCTTTGGGTTATAAACTTACATTTCAAGTTTCAACAAAATGGGATAAAAATTGTGACCTCTATAGGGTCCACAACCTTGATATACCATATTTTTACACTATTTGAGAACGAACGGCGGCCATTTTGTCTGTCAATTTTGGGCCGATTTTCACGAAATTCGAACTCAGTCATCCTTATGGTGTAACAGTGATATAATTATACAGTTTTTTAAATCGGATAAAAATTATGACCTCTATAGGGTCCACAAGCTAAAAACACGATTTTGCGTACAATCAGGGGCCATAATTCGGGAAGTTAAGGTCCGATATGCGCAAATATTGAAAGGAACCGAGATCTTTGGGTTATAAACTTACATTTCAAGTTTCAACAAAATCGGATAAAAATTGTGACCTTTACAGTGTTCACAAGCTAAAAACGCGATTTTTCATACAATCAGGGGCCATAATCCATGAAGTTACAGTCCGATACATTCCAATATCGAAAGGGACCAAGATTTTCGTTGAAATCGGATAATAATTGTGACATGTAGACTGTTCACAAACAATTGTGGACGGACGGACAGGGGCGACGACAATATACATCCACATGAAAATGTGGGCGTATAAAAATTACTGAATTTATGATCTGTTTCAGCACTCTTATTTCAAATGGCCATATCTCAGCGAGTGTTTGACCTAGAGAAGTTAAATTTGGAATTGTTATCTCAAGGCTGTATACTATAACATATATTTTTTTCTAATTTTTTGGGAGGGGTCATGTTCCCAACTGTGCATTCTCTAAGTAGTACTACAAAATGTAACATCAACACACGTTTCTATCTTCAAAAGTCCAATTTTGGTCTTAGGGAAACATGATTCTGGCAGATGTAGTTTGGCTGGTTTGTTTTGTATATTCCAAGAAGAGAAGAATTGTTTTCCAAAGGAAATAAGACGACGTTAAAAACGATCTATTCTGCTCATGGAAGACTTCCTGAAATTGTTCGTCTTCCACTTCTATGATGAGTCTTCTGACATTCAACTAAACAGGCTACTCAAGTATAAAATTTTTTAATTACAAAATTTATAATATTTCAAGTGCCGCTGAACCTTCTTTGATAAACTCAATGACATTGATGATCTAGCAACTAAACTACTTCATTATATGTATCTACGAATATTTTGATGTCTATATTGTCACGTGCAACACATTCTCAACCAAACCTGATAAACAGCATTTATGACATAAGAAGGGAGATTTAACAGAAATATTGACAAGTATGTCATGGACTGTATATAAAATGACTTTTGAGTCTACCAGCTATATTGGGTCATTTACACGCAAATGAAATGAAATGAAATAGGGTTTAACGTCTTACTGTTCTGCTCCTGACTGGGCTAATGAAGATGGGCATACGCCATATAGTGTACTACGAGGGAAATTTTGTCCGGACAGTAGCACTATGGACTACTCTTATATTGAATTCAAACTGTCAAGGGATATTTTACATGCATGCCTATGTGTACACAGGACCTCAGTTTTAAGACCCATCCGAACTACTAGACAGCTGTCCTTGTCAGGCCCTCCATCCTGCAACACCGACAAGGGGGGGGGAACCACGCCGGAAAATCTGGATGACCTCCAAACTAGCGAGCTAGTGTCTTACCCACTTAGCACACCTCACACGAGGTTCATGACCCAATAAAGCAGTCAAAGGCTATTTCTTATACAATATATTCTACTTACGCCGATACAGTTTCCATCACTTTACTTGATGCATCTTTGATATTTTTCATGAGGTTACCTGCCCCACCTCTTAAAGAATTAAAGATAGAGTTAGCTCCTTGATTATAGGAATCTGTATTGATATCACTGGTATAAATACTAGTATCTTTTCTTTCTACAGTTTCTACAGTGACTGCTGTTGGTACTGGTCCTGGTGCTGTACAAATAATAAATATTAATGATCATCATGTTGGGCTTCTTGAATTGTGTCGTTGTATTTAGGGTACCAGACACAGTGTGCAAAACAAACATTTTCCAAGCACAGGCTCACAGGACATGTGTGACATGTGATCCCGTAGGTCCTTCAGGTGACACACAGGCCCAACCAATAATAATATTTATAGTTTCCAAGCTAAGCACAAAATGATCAAAGGAAAGGAAGTGTATATATAAAGCGGCTGCGCATGCATAAGTATTGTCATCATCGATTGGCATGCTAGTACATTACAGGAGGACTACGGGTTTAGTAACTTGCGAAAGAAAAAAAAAAGACACAATCGAATTCGTGTGTCATTTCAATTTAATGGAAACAAATCTATTCATGGCTACATAATTTAGGGTTTTTCTTATTAAAGTACGTAAATACAGCGTGGCGATAACATTGACGAATGCCGCGATGGTGTTGGCATAAATTCACTTGTCCCATCCTCGATTGTTAGCTCAATAGCCCAGAATTGGGTCAAATTGGGTCCCGTAGGAAATGGTTTTAAAATTATAAGCCTCCATTACCTTTCATATAACCAGACTTCAACAAAGATAGGTTGCCAGGCAACGAAACATACATCCACAGCAGCTAAATCGTCCGGGCAGTCAACAAGAGTTGTCACATATTTTTACTTTTTTCGGTAATGAAACATTTATAATACACTAAAATCTGATTAAGAGCTACAACTCAGAAAACCATTAGAATTTGTTTGGTTTTTATAAAGTTCTGCCCCATGCTAACGTTTTGTATACAAAACTTTTAATACTGTATCATGGATTTAGCTGTTCCAAGTCATAAAAATTCATTGAAAATCAATATACTTGTTCGTCTCAAGATCTTAAACTCTGTGTATCAATCTGAAATCAATTGGATATTAACTTTGGCCTCTAGAGCGTCCACAAGATTTTTCAAAGTGATCAAGGGCCATAACTTTGGCAGTAATTATCAGAAATCTTTGAAAATCAATAGGATTATTCGCCTCGTGACCTCAAACACTGTGTATAAATTTAAAGTCAATCAGATATTAACTTTAGCCTTTAGAGCATCCACAAAGTGTTTTGAAGTGATCAAGGGTCATAACTCTGGCAGTAATTATCGAAAATCACTGAAAAATGAATAGACTTCTTCGTCTCATGACCTTAAACACTGTGTATAAAATTTAATGTCAATCGGATATTAACTTTAGACTCTAGAGCGTCCACAAGATTTTTCAAAATGATCAAGGGCCATAACTCTGGCAGTAATTATCGTAAATTGCTGATAATCAATAGGATTCTTCGTCTCATGACCTTAAGCACTGTGTATAAATTTAAAGTCAATAGGATATAATAACTTTGGCCTCTAGAGAGTCCACAAGATTTTTTTGAAGTGATCAAGAGCCATAACTCTGGCAGTAATTATCAGAAATAACTGAAAATCAATAGGCTTCTTCGTCTCATGACCTTAAACACTGTGTATAAATTTAAAGTCAATCGGATATTAACTTTGGCCTCTAGAGCGTCCACCAGATTTTTTGAAGTGATCCAGGTCCATAACTCTGGCAGTAATTACCGGAAATCGCCGAAAATCATTAGGCTTCTTCGTCTCATGACCTTAAACACTGTGTATAAATTTAAAGTCAATCGGATATTAACTTTGGCCTCTAGAGCGTCCACAAGATTTTTTGATGTGATCAAGGGCCATAACTCTGGCAGTAATTATCGGAAATCGCTGAAAATCAATAGGCTTCTTCGTCTCATGACCTTAAACACTGTGTATAAATTTAAAGTCAATCGAATATTAACTTTGGCCTTTAGAGTGTCCACAAGATTTTTTGAAGTGATCAAGGGTCATAACTCTGGCAGTAATTATTGGAAATCGCCGAAAATGAATAGGCTTCTTCGTCTGATGACCTTAAACACTGTGTATAAATTTAAAGTCAATCGGATATTAACTTTGGCCTCTAGAGCGTCCACAAGATTTTTTGAAGTGATCAAGGGCCATAACTCTGGCAGTAATTATCGGAAATCGCTGAAAATCAATAGGCTTCTTTGTCTCATGGCCTTAAACACTGTATATAAACACTGGATATTAACTTTAGCCTCTAGAGCGTCCACAAGCAATTGTGGACGCCGGACGGACGGACGGACGGACGGACGGACCGACAGACGGACGGACGGACCGACGGCAATATACGTCCACATTTCAATGTGGGCATATAAAAAGCAATCACCAATCAATTATCGGTGAGATTAAACCTCGCAAACGCTGGTCTGTGTTGATTGCTTTGATAATGTTATAAATTACTTGGTATTTGATTTTAGTTACTCATGTCAAATCAAATACCGCGACATTATATAAAAATTGCCGCGACTGAAGAATCATTATACATTATTGTATTCAAAATGTCTGAACGTCCTGCAAAGCGTGCCCGAACAGATTTGACATTAGATGTAAAGCGACAACTTATAGCAGATTTCGAGAAAGTTCCACGACCTGCGCAGAAGGATTTAGCCATTAATCTTAAGCAAACTATTTTAAACGATTACATGCATTGATATTTATAAATATATTGTACGCATGCATTGATATTACATGTAAATGATTTTATGAATATATTGTACGCATGCATTGTTAATGTAATAACATTTTAAAAGTACAGAAAAGTTTATCATTTATAAAGGGAATAGCATTCTGGTGATTCGAAGCTACAATATAAAAATACTTCCGGTTTTCGAAGTTACAGTATTTCCGGTTTTGGAGAAAGCTTGGTATTCCGAAACACTGTGTGATCCGAATTATTGTAACGATCCCGTACGATGTTGGATGTGACAGAGTCCACTGTACATCAATTTTAAAACAGCGTTCACAAGAAATTGTGGACGATGGACGGACGGAACGACGGACGGACGGATGGGGGTGACTGCAATATACGTCCACATTTCAATGTGGGTGTATAAAAAGGTTACAAATTGAAAAAAAAACCACTTTCTTCCAACGCGAGCAATGGAGTTGTGACACCTAGTTACAAGTGTGAGAAGTGATCATATAGTACACATCTAGTATTAGTACCCTTTCTTACAGGGATTAAAACTTTTGAATTCCACAAGACAATTCACAGAGTTTTGCAACTATGTTCAAGCAGGCAAATCATAGTGTTCATTTTTATACGTCCGTTACCTATACTTTGAGGAGCCAATATTTATTTCAGGTGTTGATGAACAAATTAAATCATATATCAATTAATACTTATAACATATGTCTTTAATGCTATATGAAACCCAAACAGTTAATTATTCATGGTTAGATAATGTTGGAAGTATTCAAAATATGACGAGTTCAAAATGTCGGTCCGTTACCGTGGAATTGCCCTATCACGTAACTTGAAAATATGTTTTTATTCATTCATCCATGATAGACACACAGCACAGTGATCACGTGACAACCATAATTGAAATTGCTTTAAAATAAAATTCTGTATGACTATGCCATATAGCTTTCAATAATAATAAAGACGATATTTTAAAAATTATATACCAGTGTATAAAACAAGCCAACAGTGATGCTGATGTCCCCCGCCGAAATCAAAAAATAAATAGATGACACATACTAATTGATCGCACATTTACTTTTTTTCAAAAGTATCAAGCAATCAATAAAATGATTATCAACTATACACAAAGTTTCTTCACTCTCTATCAGATAGAATCAAAGTTATCTTGTTCCAAAGCATCGACCAATCAAATTACTTATCGAACCTTAGCCTAAGCAGAAAATTCTCATCAACAAACTTAGTCAAGGTAATGATATAATGAATCTATACTCGGAGCTCCGTCACTCTCACTTAATTAAAACCAAAGTTATTGGCTCCAAAGCATCAACCAATCAGATTGCTTATCTCTGCTTATCGTATGCAGACAATTTTTATCATCGAACTCCATCAAGGCATTCACCTAATAAACACCTACACCAAGTTTGAACATTCTACCTCAACTATGAAGGAGAGTTATTGTGTTTCAAAGTCTTGACACATCAAATTGCTTATTGCTCTGCTTACCCTAAGCAGAATATGCTTATTATGGAACTTAGTCAAGGTATTGATGTGATAAAACCATACACCAAGTGCCATTACTCTCACTTAATTAGAACTAAAGTTATCATGTCCCAAAGCATCAACCAATCAAATTGCTTATCTCTGCTTACCCTAAGAAAATTCTCATCTTCTAACTCCGAACTCCATCTACGCCAAGTGTGAACATTCTAGCTCAATTAGAATGAGAGTTATTGTGTTCCAAAGTCTCGACCGATGAAATTTCTTGTTGCTCTGTTTATCTCTGCTCGATATGTTAAACATTGAACTCAGTCAAGACGAACATCTACATCCAGTTTGAACATTCTACCTCAATTAGAAGCAGAGTTGTTATGTTCCAAAGTCTTGACCAATCAAAATGCTTATTGCTCCTTAGCCTAAGCAGACAATTCTCATTATCGAACTTAGTCAAGGTATCGATGTAATGAAACTATACACCAAGTTTCATCACTTTTACTTTATTAGAACTAAAGTTATCGTGTCCCAAAGCATCAACCAATCAAATTGCTTATCTCTACTTACCAAGTTTCATCACTCTCACTTTATTGGAACTAAAGTTATCATGTCCCAAAGCATCAACCAATCAAATTGCTTATCTCTACTTACCCTAAGCAGAAAATTCTCATCATCAAACTTAGTCAACGGAGCTCCGTCACTCTCACTTAATTAAAACCAAAGTTATTGGCTCCAAAGCATCAACCAATCAGATTGCTTATCTCTGCTTATCGTATGCAGACAATTTTTATCATCGAACTCCATCAAGGCATTGACCTAATAAACACCTACACCAAGGTTGAACATTTTAGCTCAATTAGAAGGAGAGTTATTATGTTCCAAAGTCTCGGCCAATCAAATTGCTTATCGCTCTGCTTACCCGGAGCAGAAAATGCTCATTATCAAACTTAGTCAAGGTATTGATGTAATGAAACTATACACCAAGTTTCATCACTCTCACTTAATTACAACTAAAGTTATTGTGTCCCAAAGCATCAACCAATCAAATTGCTTATCTCTGCTTACCCTAAGCAGAAAATGCTCATCTTCAAACTCCATCAAGGCATTGGCCTAATAAACACATACACCAAGTTTGAACATTCTAGCTGAATTAGAAAGAGAGTTATTGTGTCCCAAAAAGTGTGAGGGACAGACAGACAGACGGACGAACCCATTTTAATAGTCCCCTGCTTTCTTCGAAAGACGGGGACAATAAAAAATCATAACGGTAAACTCTATTTAAAACTAAAACTAGCATCATCGGTTTATTGACCTAAATTCAACCAATGTAAGGTATCGCTGGATTCGGCTTTCAAGATTCTGTCGAAAACATATATTATGAATGACTGTTTCTCGGTGTATTCAGTGTTATATCCAAGGATTACATTCAACTAAGATTTAAATTTAAGAGCGTGTCCGCGAGAAAACCATGCAGAGGGTGCTAAGGCTTCAATCACAGATTTTGACCAAATTTGGTTTATAAGTTGGGATAGTCCCAAAACACATAAATGTGCAATATTAGATAAATCTTTCAATTCCTGTATGAGAAAATTGAAAAAACATTTTTCATATGGTGAAATTGCCAAAATCTGTCTTTTCTCAAATACCAACTTTGGCAAGTCCTCACACCTTTACTATACATAGCAGAAAGACCAAACTCACACAGTTTATCGATGACTCAGTATTAACTTCAGACGATTCTGGCGAACGAGATCTGTATACGGACTGGATATCAAAGCCTGTCTAAATTCCCCATTTTTCGTCACCCAAAGTTTGACGCCCTATAGCTACTTCTTTCATGGGGTGGGTTTAAAAAATTTATGCTCACGTGAACAAGCAACCTCCCAACATTTGATACAAAAAATAAAAATGACCGGAATTGACTTGACAAAAACTAGGTAAAGGAAACAATAACCCATGAAATTAACCTGTAATTTCCCTATTTTAGAGATAATTAACCGTAGTAGATAAAAAAAAAAATAACAATTTATATTCCTTTTCATTCATATGGTGTTTACTACCAGCCCTAAAATACATTAGTATCTGTTTTATAAAAATATCTTGAAAAAAAATACTTTCAAAGGCCTGTACGTAATCGTTCATGGCTCATCTGGCGTCAACGGGAATTGACTTCTGCAGTTGTCCACGATCTTCCATTGATTGATTTATGATACCATAGTGGCCTGGTTCATTGTTTTACCAATCGGCTTCATTGAAGTTCAAGCTATTTAAGGTGACAAAAAACCAGCTACAAATCAGTGGCTGGTTACACGAGTCAATGTTTGGAAAAACAACAGCTTCCATCATGTCGATGACAAGTAAACAATAACCGTTTCTATGACAGTTCTACCATTTCCAGAATTGTAGTATGTGGACACTAACTATGCAAGATAACAAGTGAAGGCAAGCATGATTCCTCCGATAAATCAGTCGGCCTCGGGCCTATAGACCGACGTTTATGTCGAACTCTGACCAGACATGAAATTTTGGTCAAACCATGCTACAAGTCATATTTTCATCCAGTGTGTTGAATTAACTGTCGAATTTGCCAGTAGAAAATGCAATTGTAATAGGCCGTGGTCTGAAATTTCTAGCTAGCTTGCTTCTGTTTCTCCGTTCCGACCATTTTCGGGTGGAAAAAAAACTACATCATCTAGTTCTTCTAGTATTACTTTGTAGTGTCACACAACTTTTCTTTTATCAATTCTTTGACGTTTGATAGAAAACGTAAATTAAATATGGGCTTACTTGTCAATGTGCAATGGTATTTGAATTCGCGGTGACTCGGTTTAAACAGATCACGTGACATAATTGGCCAATCAAACATACACGACGAAAAGTTCAACAGGTCATGTGGTGAAAGGTCACCTACTCTTTGTTTACGTTTTGATATTAACGGTACATGGCGGAAGGATAGCTAAAGTAAAACTGCATAGCTCGAGTACATTTTGTTAAAACACTGAGCTAAAACCGTTCACTGCAACAAGCTGGGGAAAATTTAAGGTATGTGCTAACCAGTGGATCAAATTAGATGGAAATGTGCCGGAGACAAATGCCGATTTGTTGGACAAAGCTGCATCAGAACTCCAGTCAGGAATGTGCAGACAAAACTCTCACTGGACTGGGGTATGGTAGAGGCTACTAGGCCTACTTATCACATTCCACGTTACCAAACTGTGTATGAAACATTATCACGATTCCTAAATTGTTGAAGAAAGTGATGTTTAGAAGAAAAAAAAAAAAAAAAAAAAAAATAAAAAATAATAGGTCTGGTTAATTTGTTTAAGGGGATACGATCATATCTTAACATTTTCTCCATTTTCTTGCAAATGCAAGCTGATGAAGATATTCTCCCAAATGCATGACAACCCAGACCAAGGACTACTCTGCCCAAGACCACTCAGACCAATAGAGAAGTCCACTCAGTCAAAGACAGAAGACCACTATGGTTAAGACTGTGTCATCATTATTGAGGTGAAATACAATGTGCAGTACTCATACCCAACAAGTTGTTATGGAAAGAGAGAAATTGGGTTTAACGTCCACTCGACACAAACTAGGTCATTTTGGGACTAACATATGGTTTAATTTTTTATTTCAATAACTCGCTTGCGCGTAGGGGTCTTTAACAGTGGGAGGAAAGGGGAGGACCCAGAGAAAACCCACGAGGTTGGAAAGGCGACCCTACTCCTTGTCACGTACAACCGGGGATTCGAAACCACGCCTGTTGACTCAATGACAGACTTTATGATACAGTGCGCACGTGCTAACAATTCGGCCATCCAACCCCAATCTTATGGAGAAAATTAGAACCGAAATAGATGAGTTGGTACAAGTGCACTTACTTTTTTTGAAAAATTGTGTATGAAGAATTATTTCTGCCTTTGCATCACCAGTCAAAAAGGGGGCATATTCTGGCGCATTCCTCCCAGGTTGCCTGACTGTAGCTGTGGAAATTTAAACCCCACTTGTTAAACTCTAGTGAACAAATGACAGGGTTAGGGTGACTGGAGATCAGCACCAAACAAAATTTTCAATGTGAATGTAAAGCAAGCTGCATTACACATTTACAGATAGATCAGTAATAGATGTACTTGTTACAAGTGAAAACTTTCTTGTATGGTTTTGTGTATATTATTCGAATAGAAAAGTGACAGCCAAACATATGCTGACAGTGACATTGATTTTAATAGTGATGATGATATTGATGAAATTATGTGAGTAGGCCTACACCTGTATACATGTATTTTTGTAAGCGTTTTTTTAATATTACATATTTTAAATATGTTTTACTTGAATGTACTGTACATGTCAATAAATTTTCATATTATATTTTGTCACTCTGGTTGGTATATATCTTTCAATTTTGTACAGTGTATATGGGCACAAGACCTGATCTCTGTGTAAATACATGTATTCTGTGAATATAAGAACCTGAAAAGCACATTAGAAACCGTTCTCCAGTATTAATACACTTTAAAAAATGATGATGTTATTATTAATAATTATATACATTTTTCATTAATACTAGTGATGTATGGTATTGTTGTGTACGAGGAAATTTATATAATTGCATTTGTTTATTTTTTTTAATTTCTTTCTTTAAATAAATGTAATCTTATACTCTCTTATAGGGGGTTGGGTAGCCGAATGGGTAGCATATCATAAGGTCTGTCATTGAGTCCACTGGCGTGGTTTAGATTCCACGGTTGTACTTGACAAGGAGAAGGGTGGCCTGTCCAACCTCATGGGTTTTTTCTGGGTCCTCCGGTTTCCTCCCACTGCTAAAGACCACTACACGCAAGCGAATTATTGGAATAAAATTGAACCAAAATTACCTAGTTTGTGTCGAGTGGAAGTTAAACCCCATTTCTCTCTCTCTATACTCTTATAATTAGTCTATTGTTTTCTCGTTTTAAAAAAATAGTAAAATTGATGAAGGTGAATTATTATTCATTGTATCGATCAGATCACATGGTATTATTATTTTTGTTTTTTCTTAGCATTATATATAATTATAAGACGGAACCAGTATTTCAAGCATGCCAAAATCGTTTTCATCTGTACAATCAGGGGCCAGAATTCAGGAAGTTACGGTCCGAAATGAATATCGAAAGGAACCGAGATCTTTGGGTGATCAACTTACATTTCAAGTTTCAACAAAATCGGATAAAAATTGTGACCTCTATAGGGTCCACAAGCTAAAAACGTGATTTTTCATACATAAAGGGGTCATAATCCATGAAGTTTCGATCCAATACATGTCAATATCGAAAGGAACCGAGATCTTTTGAAGATAAACCTATATTTCAAGTTTCGTCAAAATCGGATAAGAATTGTGACCTGTAGAGTGTCCACAAACAAATTGTGGACGGACAGACAGGGGCGACGACAATATACGTCCACATGAAAATGTGGGCGTATAAATATTATCAAAGAAATCAACAAAGACCCACGGTAGCGAGTTTTAATCTCACAGATAATTGATTGGTGATTGCTTGTTAACCTTTTTTGCTTCACGCCCATCGAGTTTTAATCTCACCGATAATTGATTGGTGAGTGTTTGCTTCACACCTACCGATTGAGAGAGAGAGAGAAATGGGGTTTAACGTCCACTCGACACAAACTAGGTTATTTTGGGACTAACATATGGTTTAATTTTATTTGAATAATTCGCTTGCGCGTAGGGGTCAGGAAACCTGAGAAAACCCACGAGGTTGGACAGGCGACCCTACTCCTTGTCACGTACAACCGGGGATCCGAAACCACGCCAGTTGACTCAATAACAGGTCTTATGATACAGCACGCACGTGCTAACCATTCGGCTATCCACCCCCCCCCTACCGATTGAAGGCCAGATTATACGGTGTCGATTCAATGGAAATCATATGACGGGACGGCTGATTGATGTCGTAATCCGGAATATTCAGAGGTCGAATTACCCAGAGATTTTTTGGCTGAAGTAATAAGGAAATAAATCGGGACATGAAAATGGTGTTGGATTTCACAGAGTGCCGGAGTGATCAGATGTCGGATGTGACAGAGTGCACTGTATAAGGATAACTTGTGTTTTCCATTTTTTGCATCACTTACCGTTTTATCAAATCTTCGTTACGCATCTATATGTACCATAGCAAAGATCGCTGTGTTAAAATTATATTTGGAATGTATTTAACCAGTTCTATCAAATATTTAATATTGGCCGACATCAACATTGTCCTTTAAGTACTATAGCCTCTATCGAGTTCACAAGGTTTTTGGCAAAGGTGGATAATTCCGGAACGGAAAGTCACATCCTCTCTTGACCACAATGCTTCACACGGAATTTGAAAAAACGAATTTCGAGCCCTGGTCAAGACACTCACCTAATGAATGCCTACACCAAGTTTGAACATTCTACCTCAACTAGAAGAAGAGTTATTGTGCTCGACCAATCAAATTGCTTATTGCTCCTTAGACTAAGCAGAAAATTCTCATCATCGAATTAGTCAAGGTAATAATATGATAAAACTATACACCAAGAATCTGCCTCCAACACATTCAAGAAGTTTTCGTAAAAAAGGGAATCACGTTGAACAAAACATAGATAGGGTTCGTCCTCTTATGATCACGATGCCTCAAATTTAAAAAGAATCTGTCAAAAACTCTAGCCTCTAATGTGTTCACAAACCAATGGTTGACGGACAGATGGACAGACAGGGTGACAACACAATACACCCACATAAAAATTATGATATGTAAAGGTTAATTTCCTCAATCACAACACTTCACAAGAAATAAATTAGTCTACACATCAAACTGTGACCATTAAATGAATATCAGTCTTTTCATTCAACAGAGAGTCGATATTTAACATAGCTCACGGCAACCCAAAAGTAACAAGCCAACAGTGAGGCTGATGTCCCCCGCCGAAATCCCAAAATAAATAGATGACACATATTAATCGCACATTTATTTCTTTTCAAAAGTATCAAGCAATCAAACTGATTATAAACTATACATTAAGTTTCATAACTGTCTATCAGAAAGAATCAAAGTTATTTTGTCCTAAAGCATCGTCCAATGAAATTGCTTGGCTCTGCTTAGCTTTAGCTCGAAATGTTAATCATTGAACTCCGTCAAGACCAGGGCTCGACACTGCCGGCGGCCTCAGCGGCAATGGCCTTCGAATATTAGAATTTGGCCACAGATTCGTGGCCGATTTTTAACTATCCACGGCCATGTATGATCGCCGATTAGTGCTGGGTATCGAGAGTTATTTTTACTATCGATAATCGGTATCGAAACAATCTTATTTTCACGGTCGTAATGAAGACTGGATTACGTGTTTTAAAGTCAAACCATACGATGTTGTGATACTCCCATAGATGTTTTTGTTCGTCTAATTAATAATAACCTGTCTCATATTATGTATAAATTGTTCTTTATTTTTAAATAATGTAACTTTGGTTCTGAATGACGAAATACCATTGATAGGCCTATGTATGTGGAGGAACCAAAATAAAATGAGCACGAGTCGATTCAAAACATTGCGTACGTGAGCGCGACAAATACCAACATGGTGGACAAATCGTTGTCGATTCGTGTGCAAAAACTAAAGAAAATGTAATAGCCTAAAGAGCTTGTTATCACGAATGGGTAAATTGTTTATTATTATTAAAAAAATACAGCCTTGATTCCGAAAGAAGAAATACAAACGTTTTTGTCAACCATCATTGCTATGTCATTTATAATGAGCAGACGAATTCTGAAAGGTCAAAAACTCTGAATTATTTACACATCCGGGTATCTCCAATTTAGAGAATTCCATGATATGGCGATTATTGTTTCAAACTAAAGTATTGTGTAAATGTGGGTGAATTTATTTTAACATTTTTTTAAAAAAGATACATTGAGATTGAGACTTTGAAGTAAATATAAAGTGACCGATGTAGGCTATTGTATTATTATATATATATACTAAGGATTAAGTCACAGAAAACATCGAGTCGACTCCAATGCACGCACGAAAAATAGACGAAGAGAACGATACCGGTACTCGATAGTGCTTTTTGGCATATCTTATCGATACTATCGATATTTTACCCAGGTCTACCGATGATATAGTAATACTTTCAACTCTCAATATGGCTACATGCCGATTTTTTAAATATTTTTTAGAATAAAAAATCGTACTAAAAACGGTACGATAAGAATTTTCTCCCTTAAAAAAGGATGCATTATTTTTGTGAAAGTAATAAAAATATTGAACGTGATGTGATAGGCAGGCCGGTAACAACATTTTGACTGAGAAACAAGATCTACAATAAACAGATTTACACATGATCGATATATTAAAACCTTCTAAATAAGCTGATAATATCATAATTCATGACTTCAAAATTGGCCTTGGATTTTCAATTTTTGGCCTTGGATCAAGGTTGCACTTTGGCCTATCATAGGCCAAAGTTGGCCTTCGATCGAAAAAATGAATTTCGAGCCCTGGTCAAGACACTCACCTAATGAATGCCTACACCAAGTTTGAACATTCTACCTCAACTAGAAGAAGAGTTATTGTGCTCGACCAATCAAATTGCTTATTGCTCCTTAGACTAAGCAGAAAATTCTCATCATCGAATTAGTCAAGGTAATAATATGATAAAACTATACACCAAATGTCTCACTTAATTAGAACTAAAGTTATCGTGTCCCAAAGCATCAACCAATCAAATTGCTTATCTCTGCTTACCCTAAGCAGACAATTCTCATCTTTGAACTTCATCAAGGCATTCATCTAATAAACACCTACGCCAAGTGTGAACATTCTTGCTCAATTAGAATGAGAGTAATTGTGTTCCAAAGTCTCAACCAATAAAATTGCTTATCGCTCTGCTTACCCTGCTCATAATCAAACTTGGTCAAGGTATTGATGTAATAAAACTATACACCAAATTTCATTACTCTCACTTAATTACAACTAAAGTTATTGTGTCCCAAAGCATCAACCAATCAAATTGCTCATCTGTGCTTACCCTACGAAGAAAATACTGACCTAATAAACACCTACACCAAGTGTGAACATTCTACCTCAATTCGAACGAGAGTTATTTAGTTCCAAAGTCTCAGCCAATCAAATTGCTTATCACTCTGCTTACCCTGAGCTGAAAATGCTCATTATCGAACTTAGTCAAGGTATTGATGTAATGAAACTATACACCAAGTTTCATCACTCTTACTTAATTAGACCTAAAGTTATCGTGTCCCAAAGCATCAACCAATCAAATTGCTTATGTCTGCTTACCCTAAGGAGAAATTGCCCATCTTCGAACTCCATCAAGGCATTGACCTAATAAACACCTACACCAAGTTTGAACATTTTAGCTTAATTAGAAGGAGAGTTATTGTGTCCCAAAAAGTGTGACGGACAGACAGACAGAGAAATGGAAAGACTGACGGACAGACCCATTTTAATAGTACCCTGCTTTCTTCGAAAGGAAGGGGGACAATAAAAACCAGTGGTTACCAGGCAAGATACGCCCACGTTTTGCAAGAGATGGATAGAAAACAAGCTAAAAACAAAAGCAATTTTTTGTACAATCAGGGGCCATAATCCAGAATGTTATGGTCTAAAATGCGCAAATATCAAAAGGGACTGAGATCTTTGAGATATAAAGATATATTTTTAGTTTCATCAAAATTTAAAAATTAAACGAAACTTACCTTGGTTAAGTTGAAGTTTGATTTGGATTCTACGAGTAAATAGAATCCATGAGGAGATTACGTGTGATAGTACTGCGCAGGTGTAAGTTCAGATTTTAAAGTATATTACGGTAATAGAAATGATATCATGTTTAACCAGCTACACTGATGGGCGGGTAGGGAGTGGCACGTAATCTCTTCATGGATTCTATTTACTCATAGAATCCAAATCAAACTTCAACTTAACCAAGGTAAGTTTCGTTTAATTTTTAAATTCTATTTCGTAAATATCCATTACGAGATCACGTGAGACTTTGAAGCCTAATGACAAAAATTAACAAACAAGTAATCAAATTAAAACATATACTACAATTTTAATACTCCTAGAGCAAAATTATCATCATTAACAATTTCCTTATTGTAATATTTAGCATAAGTATAGAATTAGACCAACCGGCCTTGCTTATGATATTGTCAATTGACACATTATTTACTTTAGCTTTACTAACAGCAGCAGCCCTAACACTGTGCGCTGTAAACTTCCTGGTGTCCACACCAGACCTGTAACTAACAAAAAGTTTATCCATATAGAGGATGTCTTCTTCAAATATTCTTTTATACACAGTCTGTTATCCATCGGATAAGCACACATTTTCAATTCCTAAACAGGATGTCCTGGCCTTGAAGTTTTCAAAAGTGTATCAAAACCGAACATAAAATAGGATTTTTCCTGACACATATTTGAAAGTTTCAATGAATCAATTGTCTGCACACGAGACGTACAGGTCAATGATATTAACATGACCAATTTCAACGACAAGTCCTTCAAACTCAAATCTTCCAGTGGAAAAAATGTTATTAAATACTGTAACACTTTTGGAACATCCCAAACACAAGAAAGTTTAGACAAAGGCATCCGCAAATTATATACACCTTTCATGAATTTAATTACAATGGAATGGCTACCAACGGCAAATCCGTCAATAATAATACCTAAAGCTGATAAGGCTGACCATGCTGTGTTAATTGCACTATACTGTAGACCACATTCAAATTGTTTAGTCAAAAATTCTATAACTGTTCCTATAGAAACTTGAAACGGATTAATTTCTGTTTCGTCACAGTACAAAAACCATTTTTTATGATACGTCTGGTACTGTTTCTTTGTGCCAGGTCTCCAACTTGACATAAAGATATTGGTTGCCTCTGCAGAAAAGCCTTGTTTTCTAAACTGTAGCCTGAAACATGACAAACCATCATCACCAGCGATTTCCGCAAAGGATGCATTTCCCCCGTATGGGAATGAATGAGTAGGCTGTCCGACATTGGAAGAATCATAGGTACTTCCACCAATATATTCATTAATATTGCTTATAAAAAAAAAAATATATTCATTAGACTTGTAAACCATGGCTGTGTTGGCCAAATGGGGAGAAGCAAAATTGCCTTTCCTTTGTCTGTCTGAATCTTCTGTATACATCTGCCAATCAAACTGAAAGGTGGGAAAATATAGGCATAAAAATCACTCCAATTCAAAGTAAATGCATCAATAAACATAGCCGAGGGGTCTGGACCCCAAGAACAAAACTGATCAACCTTTGCGTTCAATCTTGACGCAAATAAGTCAATATTCGGAGTGCCTAATATCTTGACAATAACCTGAAAAATAGCCTTATCAAGCCCCCACTCAGTTTCATCACAAAATTTCTCGATGGTTTAACAGCTATATTACTAGAGTCTGGAATATGACTGGCAGTCAACCAAATGTCCAAAGATCTACACCAAAGCCAAATGTCTTTAGCAAGATGATCACAAGATGTCGATTGTAAACCACCCATATTATTAATATAATACACAGCTGTTGTATTATCAGTTAGAAGTTTTACATGTTTAGATTTTAATTAGATTTTCCCTCTCCAGATCTCTATAAAACATGTTACCTAACTCCACTGCCGAAAAACTAGCCACCATAAGGCCAATAACTCTAGCAACATGCCGAACTGAATCATGTGATTTTTTATATAATTTGGTACATTCTTCAACAAGAATGGCCTTTCTACATTCCGTTCTGTTATCGAAACAGAATCTATAATATTACCAAGAAAAATTATCTTGTTGGTTGGCTGTAAAACAGATTTTTCATAATTTAAAATAAACCCCAATTTTTCAACCAATGCAATTGTTTCTTGTACATTTGCCTTACAATAGCTTGGTGTATCCCCAAATAATAAAGAATCATCAATATATCCTACATTAGAGAACCCATGTCTTCTCAAAGTAGAGTACACTGGCTTTAATAATTTGGTAACCAGCGGCTGCCAGGCAGGATACGCCCACTTTTTTGAGAGATGGATAGAGAACAAGCTAAAAAGAATGTGATTTTTCCTACAATCAAGGGCCATAATTCAGGAAATTACAATTCGATATGCGTAAATATCGACAGGAACCGAGATCTTTGGGTTATGAAATTACATTCCAAGTTTCAACAAAATCGGATAAAAATTGTGACCTCTATAGGGTCCACAACCTTGATATACCATATTTTTACGCTATTTGAGAACGAGGGGCGGCCATTTTGTCTGTCAGTTTTGGGCCGATTTTCACAAAATACGAACTCAGCCGTCCTTAGGGCATAACGGTGATATAATAATACGTTTTCTAAAATCGGATAAACATTATGACCTCTATAGGATCCACAAGCTAAAAACGCGATTTTTCGTACAATCAGGGGCCATAATTCAGGAAGTTACGGTCCAATATGCGCGAATATCGAAAGGAACCAAGATTTTTGAACTGTTTTGTTGTGAATGCGCTTAGAAACACTCATGTGTAATGAAGCGCTATATAAATCGAACAATAATAATAATAATAATAATGAACTTAAATTTCCAGTTTGAATAAAATCGGATAAAAATTGTGACCTCTATAGGGTCCACAACCTTGATATACCATATTTTTACGCTATTTGAGAATGAACGGCGGCCATTTTGTCTGTCAATTTTGGTCCGATTTTCACGAAATTCGAACTCAGTCGTCCTTAGGGTTTAACGGTGATATAATATACCATTTTTTAAATCAGATAAAAATTATGACCTCTATAGGATCTACAAGCTACAAGCTAAAAACGCGATTTTTTGACAATCAGGGGCCATAATTCAGGAAGTTACGTTCCGATATGCGCGAATATCGAAAGGAACAAAGATCTTTGTGTTATAAACTTATATTTCCAGTTTGAACAAAATCGGATAAAAATTGTGACCTCTATTTTTACGCTATTTGAGAACGAGGGGCGGCCATTTTGTCTGTCAGTTTTGGGCCGATTTTCACAAAATACGAACTCAGCCATCCTTAGGGCATAACGGTGATATAATAATACGTTTTCTAAAATCGGATAAACATTATGACCTCTATAGGATCCACAAGCTAAAAACGCGATTTTTCGTACAATCAGGGGCCATAATTCAGGAAGTTACGGTCCAATATGCGCGAATATCGAAAGGAACCAAGATTTTTGTGTTATGAACTTATATTTCCAGTTTGAATAAAATCGGATAAAAATTGTGACCTCTATAGGGTCCACAACCTTGATATACCATATTTTTACGCTATTTGAGAACGAACGGCGGCCATTTTGTCTGTCAATTTTGGTCCGATTTTCACGAAATTCGAACTCAGTCGTCCTTAGGGTTTAACGGTGATATAATATACCATTTTTTAAATCAGATAAAAATTATGACCTCTATAGGATCTACAAGCTACAAGCTAAAAACGCTATTTTTTGACAATCAGGGGCCATAATTCAGGAAGTTACGGTCCGATATGCGCGAATATCGAAAGGAACAAAGATCTTTGTGTTATAAACTTATATTTCCAGTTTGAACAAAATCGGATAAAAATTGTGACCTCTATTTTTACGCTATTTGAGAACGAGGGGCTATTTTTACGCTATTTGAGAACGAGGGGCGGCCATTTTGTCTGTCAGTTTTGGGCCGATTTTCACAAAATACGAACTCAGCCGTCCTTAGGGCATAACGGTGATATAATAATACGTTTTTTTAAATCGGATAAAAATTACGACCTCTAAAGGGTCCACAAGTTAAAAACGCGATTTTTCGTCCATAATTCAGGAAGATACGTTCCGATATGCGCGAATATCGAAAGGAACTGAGATCTTTGGGTTATAAGCATACATTTCAAGTTTAAACCAAATCGGATAAAAATTGTGACCTCTACAGTGTTCACAAGCTAAAAACGTGATTTTTCGTACAATCAGGGGCCATAATCCATGAAGTTACAGTCCGATACATGCCAATATCCAAAGGAACCCAGATCTTAGAGTGATAAACCTATATTTCAAGTTTCGTTGAAATCGGATAAAAATTGTGACCTGTAGACTGTTCACAAACAATTGTGGACGGACGGACAGGGGCGACGACAATATACGTCCACATGAAAATGTGGGCGTATAAAAATTCGGGGTGAACTAGCCAAACCCTGAGGTAGAGACAAATACTGAAACATTCTATCTCTCCATTGAAATTGCAAAAACTTCTGATGCTCAGTCGCAATAGGCACTGAATAATAAGCATGTCTCAAGTCCACTGAGGCCATAAAACAATTAGGCTGAACTGATTTGAGAGCGATTTCAAATGTATCCATCTTAAAATGATGATAAGCAATACTTTTATTTAATTCTTTTAAATTTATTATCATGCGAATTTCACCACTTGGTTTAGGTCTAACAAAAAAGGGTGAAACAAAATGTCTTTCATTGACATTAATTTCTTTTATCACTCCCATTTCCAGAAATTTTCCAATCTCTGCATCAATAGCCAATTGTTCAATCTTATTAAACTTGAACTGATATGGAAGAGTGGATTGAGATGGATAGATATTATTAATAAACTCAAGGTGACAACCTTTAACAATATCTAAAATACTTTCATCAGAAGTTAACACCTCCCAACTGGAGATAAATTGTTTCAGTCTACCTGCTATAAACGACTTACTTGCCTGGGCATTATTTATTTTGATGAGGGGCGCCCCATACCCCTCCGACTGAAGTTTTTTGAATCACCACTAGTGATGGTACTGGTCAGATAAGTTCTATTAAATGGCCTGCCTCTGCCTCGACCACGTATAAATCCACCAGATCCAAAAGGTCTGCCTCTTGTATTGATAAGCCTTGAAGGTGGTCTCACAGCCACAAGCTTGTTACCACCGATTTTGCGACAATCTCCAATTTCTCTAATTGTCTTAGTTACGTCATCTCCAAAGAGGAACGATGTGTATTTTACGTTTTGTGAGCACCAAATGACCATATTCTCCTGGTCAGATAAGTTCTATTAAATGGCCTACCTCTGCCTCGACCACGTATAAATCCACCAGATCCAAAAGGTCTGCCTCTTGTATTGATAAGCCTTGAAGGTGGTCTCACAGCCACAAGCTTGTTACCAATTTTGTGACAATATCTCCAAAGAGGAATGATGTGTATTTTACGTTTTGTGAGCACAAATGACCATATTCTCCTTGAAGGTCCTGCGCCTTCATTAAATCACGACGAAAAAAGTTAATTTGTCTATTAGACTGTCCCAACAGGGCCAAAGACTCCATCGCCCCTTGCAACAACGGACTTTCATTCATGTCGTTTACCACTTTCGTTAAAATTGTGGCTGCTTTAATCACAGTGTTCTCAATAGTTTGCAACTTTTTATCAAAAGTCCTCGACGGAGGGGGAAGAAAGTCCCAAATCATCTGGTTTGTTTTCACTGTGGTGAGAGAAGGACAATTTCCTGGTCTGCAATTACAAGAATCCTTAACCAATTCTTGATACCTGCCTTCTTCAGCTCCATTTAGAAAACAATCGTTTACTAAAACAGCGAGCTCAGGATCAACATCCTGATCTACATTCTCGGCAACAATAAGTTTAGCCCCAGCGCTTCTAAAGCGATTAGACGACATCTCCAACATACCGGTATCACCAGCAGAAAAATTGCTATTAGTATTAGTATTAGGCTCTACTTCAGCCTTTTCTGCACACGACTCGTCAACTTGATCTGTTTCATCATAATACCAACCGTAATTACTGTGACTGTAATCGTAATTACCCTCGTAACCGTGTCCTTGATCAATTTAAAGTACATTATCAACATGCATTTTCAATGCATCAAAATCTTGTTTTTGTTTAACCTGCCCTGCTTGAATCGATCTTAAAATAGTCATAATTTCTGTATCAGGTTCTGCTTTCTTGGAAAGCAGGGACAATCGAGTGGACACTCCACTCACGATCAACGTGTCATCGGCCGCCGCTTTCTGTGAAAGCGGGGACGATCGAGTGGACACTCCACTCGCGATCAACAGATCATCGGCCGGGAGAGTCGATGATTTGACAGACTTCGTATTCTTAGAAGTCAAAACACAATCAAACTTTCTTTTTGAAGCAGAAGTAGAAGTCGAAGATCTTTTAGTTTTATCAATATGTCCACCGCATGGACTGGTAACCAACGGCTCCGCCATGACACAACAAATAATCAGCTGAGCTTAAAATATTAACAGTCATCAGACAGCGTCCTATCAACTGCAACTCTGCTAGTACACTGAACTTACACCTGCGCAGTACTATCTCACGTGATCTCGTAATGGATATTTACGAAATAGAATTGGATAATAATTGTGACCTCTTGAGGGACCACAACTTAAAACATGATTTTTTGTACAATCAAGGGCCATAATTCAGGAAGTTACGATCCAATATGCGCAAATATCGAAAGGAACCAAGATCTTTGGGTTATAAACATGTATTTCAAGTTTCATCAAAATCAGATCAACATTGTGACCTCTAGAGGGTCCACAACCTTGATATACCAGATGTTTACACTACAGTGGACTCTGTCAATTCCGACATCGTATGGGATCGATACAATATGCCGGATTAGACAGCATGTCGGAATACTCAATTGCCGCAATACCAGAAGTATTATGTCGGAAGTACTAGATGTAGAGTACCGGAATCTGCAAAGGTTTGCCGAGTGTATATTTGACGTGAGAAACTCAAATCAAATTCTCTCTCTCTTTACAAGAGATTATCAAATTATAGGGGTAATCAACAAAGACCGGGACGTGTTTTATGCTCACAGATAATTGATTGGTGATTGCTTGTCGGTTAACATCCACTGATTAAAGGCCGGATTATTCAATGTTAATACAACACAAATTTTGTGACAGGACCAATGATTGAAGGCCAGATTATCCAATGTTAATTCAACGCAAATCGTGTGACGGAACCGCTGATTGATGTCGTAATTTCGAATATTCAGAATCAGGACTACTCAACAAGGGTCAACAAGCTATAACATGATTTTTCGTACAATCAGGGGCCATAATCCAGGAAGTTACAGTCTAATATGCACAAATATCAAAAGGAACCACGATCTTTGGATTATCAACATACATTTCAAGTTTCATCAAAATTGGACAAAAATTGTGACTTTTACTCTAGACTATCCACAACGACACAACCTTGGTATTACACACTTTTACACTATTTGCATATGAGGGGCGGCCATTTTGTCTGGCAGTTTTGGTCTGATTTTCACAAAATTCCAATTCAACCATCATTAGTGTGTAACGGTGATATATCAACACGTTTTTTTTTTAAATCAAATAAAAATTGTGACCTCTACAGGAATCACAAGCTAAAAACGCAATTTATCGTACAATCAAGGGCCATAATTCAGGAAGTTATGATCCGCTAAATGTTTACACTATTTGCGTCAAACGGCTGCCATTTTGGTCTGATTTTCACGAAATTCGAATTCAACCATCATTGCGTTGTAACAGTGATATATTCAAACGTTTTGGGTTTATTTTAAATCGGATAATAATTGTGACCTCTAACACTGAGAAGTAGTAATAGTGTTATTTGTACGTTTAGGGCATATATATCTCCCGATTTTGGTAAATTTATATGAATATCGGTAAAATTCTAATTATCGCAACAAATCTAATACGAAGAGGCTAAAATCTGTAGATACGGTGTGTTAATTAACAGGGGTGAGAAATTGACTGAGTGGTGGTATAATTATCGTGAGGGGTGAAAATCTCGGCGACGGTGCGTTTTCTGTACCGGTGTGTTAATTAACGAATGGGTTAAAAACGACTGACACGGTGTGTATTCTTTGTTCTTACGAGTTTTCTCTAAAGCGTGTTATAACTGCACCAAAGGTGTTTTATCAAGGACCAACAGGCTTTATCTGACGCGTAGGTGTTAAATCCAATTTATTGTGCGATTTCTTGTTATGCAGAATCGGTCTTTGTTAAGTGTAGGTCTTTATACATGGATTTATACGTGCTGTAGTTACATATTCTCGTTCTTATACGTATTTCATTTCTTGATGAATACTACGTGTTTTATACTTCGTACCATAGTCGGGCTGCAATTATTTATATATTTGTCTTTTTTGTGGGTTTAATTTGTTTATATATTATCGTGCGTACCACTGAAGTATAATTGCACGTTATTTACCGTTATCCGGACCAGCCTCCATTGATATCAGACTAACGAATCTGTTTCGAAAAGCAAGTTTATAGATATAAAATCAAGCAATTAATGAAAAACTATTGGTTTCGTCATGTCTATATTTACTACACGTGGGAGTTTTAATGCATAAATGTATTGTTTCTTACCTGGGTTGTAAAAAGGACTATCCAAGAAAAATTTAATTTCCACATATATAACAAATGATAATTCACATATCAAATTACACTAATGCAAATAGGGACATGCGCCGGCGGTGATATTGTCCATTGACCTTTGACTTAATATGGAAATAGAGGCTTTACAAAAACAGCTAAATTTAAACACTTGTTAATATTTCTATTGTTTACGATTGTATGAAATAGCTTTATTATTTTTCTCCCGGTACTAATAAACTACGGGTCGAGTGGATCCAATTTTTATTATTTGATTTATCAACGTGATGACAGATCGAGAGCACGGGCTCCATGTGTCTATTTATAAAAGCATGCAATCACCATTGGGAATCAGTTAGTTAAAACTTCCAGTCTAAATCGACTTTAAAATCTCTTTTGTTATTTCGGTCGCTTTATTTGAAAAGATTATCATAATATGCCGTAGTAATTTGTGATTTTGTTTTTATTGTTTTTTTTCTGTTTAATCGTGAACATTTCTAAATCTAAATATTTAATATTTATTCTTGGGTACGGGTTTAGAACAGTGTTATAGCATGATTTAATTGTTAAAGATCTGTTAACAACAATTTATTGCTGTAGTGATCAATTTCAACATTTTCACTATACATGTATTCTAAAGTCATGGTTTCAAACTTAAATAGCTTCATTTACAATATTTCCGGCCATATATTATGCTAAATTGAGTCCCACGTCATAAAAGTCTTCAACTTTTAGAACCGTGCATAGCACACATTATGTCCAGAATTTGACGTTTTAACGGCTTAATTAATAAATTTGATAAAGAAAACTATTTCAGAACAACAATAATTTCTTATACACGTTTGATGTAATTAATTGTTCGTTTGACAAATTACGGTTTTGAAATAGGATACACAACACATCTATATTAATTTACAGGGTCATATTTTGAATTTTAATAAACCAAGGTTCATTCAAGAAAATTATTGTAGTGTTCTGATAAATTAAGTGTACCTGAGCCCTGTTTCTCGAAATCTTAACTAAGATAAAATCGTGAAACAGACCCCAGGTTTATAATACACATTCACTAAAATTGTTGAGCTGCGGCGTGATTAATTTATTACCCCTAATAAAGTCTGGCAATTAACAGTTGTTATATAACATCTAGGTCAACGGTGATCCAAGTTGGTGTTCAGCGAAACGTACTTCCTGCTCTTTTGGCAGTTTGTGTTGTAATATGTGACTTGGAAATACGTTTAATAATTTAACAAATTCAAGAAGAAGAACAACCAAAGGCATCAAATTTTCGCATACATGTATTTCCAATACAACAATTTTTTTGTTTTGAAATATACTGTAAAAAAATAACTTAGTCCTCTAACTTCAGTACGACATGATAATAATGTAATAGTTAGTATTTCGTTGTATTTAAATCTTATAATCCCTCTTGTTGTTTTCAGGTACCGTGAAGGTATCGGAATCGAAATCCCAGATAGGATATAAATTTTGATATTATATGTAAGATATGCTTACAAGTTTTGATATTATTTGTAAGATATGCTTACAATTATACTCATACTCATCAATCACTTTAGAGAATTTTGGCGCCATATGTAGCAAATGGTGGACCATATGTAGCAAATGGTGGACAACCTTCTCACCCGATAATCGTCGCTATTTGATTCATTCTTGCATTTCCCATCAATGGTGATAGTACAATTTGAAATAATAATATCCGACTAGTCATGTTTGTATATTTTACATGCCGTATGAAGCCACTGTTTAACTATCAAAACAATTGATTCTCTTCGAAAAGAATTGACGGTCATTTTGAATATTTCCTTCTAGCTCCCTCTTAAATTCCACTTGTTGACCATGTTTCTTTTGAATCGCCCTTATTTTCCACAAAATGTCATTATTGGAGCAGAGCTAATACGCATAGAAGCGAATGCTTCGACCCATCTCAACTGCCAATTAAAGAAAAAATAAATAAAGCAGATAATTTATACGTTAAAATTTAATTAAAAAGTTTAATATATGAAGGCAGATGCGTATCAATAATGTAATAATAAATAATGGTATTGCTTGTATTTTTGTCTTGTCTATTTTACTTGTGTGTTTGAACATTTCTCTGATTATAATATAATCGCTTGGGCTGGGGTTTTTTTTTCATTTGAGATACTAACCGAAATTTCCTATGAGACACAAAATAAATTGTATACATGTTGATAAAATATCAAGCTTTATTCTATAACTACATGCAAATACAAGCAAATATCATTGAATACGGCCATTGAATACAGCCATTGAATAACCTCTAGTTGTATTCAATGGCTTGAAAACGTACTACTTATGTCCATAATGACGTCACTTACAGAACTACGTCAAACTGTAATGACGTCACAACTAGGCAATCACAATTTTTGTAAAAAAGAAAGAAAAAAGGGCGGAACCTATGATGAATTTTAACGTTAGTGGTGATGATTTTTTATGATAATCTAGATAGTACAGTGTATTTTAAGATTTGCATGTAGTTATAGAATAAAAACAGAACTCAATGACCATTGAATACCGCTCGGGTTATTCAATGGTTCACTCGAGTGTATTCCTGCTGCATTCCACTCGCTATCGCTCGTGGAATACTTGCGCAGGGATACACTCTCTTGAACCATTGAATAACCCGAGCGATATTCAATGGTCATTGAGTTCTATCTATTTATTCAAATGAGATGATAGAGAAGTAAAACATACATTTATGTCATTGTAATAAGACCAACACTGAATAGACCACAGTATGTCATCCTTGAATTAAGTGTAACAGGTAAAAATAGTCAAACTTCATCCAACTATTTCAGCAAATCCATTAACAGTGTCGCCTTTTGGTCTGAGATCAAAGGGCAATATTTCGTGTGAAAAGTGTGCTCTCCGGATAGTATGAATTCTATAATAAGGATGAGACTGAATCCACTGTACCTGTTCTTTATACAATCGGAAACGATGGGATTATTAATTGATGTGTTTAAATTTAGCTGTTCTTGTAAAACCCATATTTCCATAGGTCGCGATCGTCATAGGTCGGAATTGTGTATGCAAAGACAAGCTTGTTACACAAAGTGTGATGGAATCAGAGCATACCAGAAGATATTCGACGATCAGCTCCACGTGTTGAAGGCGGACGTGAGTTCCTATTATTAGACATGATTAGTGTTATTTTGTATGTGATTTATCTATTGTTATATAGTGATGGAATTCTGTTTCCTTAGATAGCCCTATTTACGACCCAGGTAAGAAATACATTTATAAAATATAACGGTGACAAAACTTACAGGTTATTATTAATTGCGAGATTTTTTGTTTATAATTGTGCTTTTAAAACAGATTAGAGAATGTGATATCAATTAAGATTAGAATATATTGGATAATCAAATGAAGGTTTGGCGGGATATCGGTAATAACGATATTGCGTGCGACCGATTTTAAGACACACAAATTTATAGTTCAGTGGTACCATAATAATGTTAACAAAGGAAACCAACAAAGAGACAAGAAATGTAAATAACTGCAGCCAGGCAATGCTACGCAATATAAAACACGTAGTATTCATCAACAAATGAAATACGCATAGATTAAAGAAGGCACAGATGTAACTATACAGCAAGTATAAATCCACGTATAAAGACCTACCCTTAACAAAGACCAATCTGCGAAAAACACACGGTCGAACAAGAAATCGCACGGTAAATTGTATTTAACACGTACGCGTCAGATAAAGCCTGTTAGTCCTTGATAAAACACCTTTGGTGCAGTTATTACACGCTTTCCAGAAAACTCACCAAACAAAGAATACACACCGTGTCAGTCGTTTTTAACCCGTTCGTTAATTAACACACCAGTACAGAAAACGCACCGTCGCCGAGATTTTCACCCCTCGCGATAATTATATTACCACTCAGTCAATTTCTCACCCCTGTTAATTAACACACCGTTCTACAGAATTTAGTCTCTTCGTATTAGATTTGTTGCGATAATTAGAATTTAACCGATATTCATATAAATTTACCAAAATCGGGAGATATATATGCCCTAAACGTACAAATAACACTATTACTACTTCTCAGTGTAAGGGACCACACGCTAAAAACATGATTTTTCGTACAATCAGGGGCTGTAATTCAGGAAGTTACGATCCGATATGTGCGAATATCGAAAGGGACCAAAATCTTTGGGAGACAGACCTATATTTCAAGTTTCGTCAAAATCGGATAAAAATTGTGATCTGTAGAGTGTCCACAAACAAATTGTGGACAGATGGACGTCGAGACGGACAGGGGCGACGTCATAATACGTCCACATGAAAATGTGGGTGTATAAAAATTGATAACATTGTTATTTTTTCTATATTCATTTAACACTGTGGTTTCATTTGTTTTGTCTTTGCTATAATCATTCCTTGTTTGTTCTGCTTTGTTTTGTTAATTCTCCTGCCATATATAATTATTACAATGTTCTTACCAGGAACTTTTACAGATGAATCATCAAATCTGAGTGGATTTTTTAGATTGATATTTCTGGCAGCAGCTATATCAGACAATCTATCTATAATCATATTGATATTAGGTCGACTAGAAGGATCAACTTGTAACATAGAACCTGAAACAATTTGTACATTCATGACCTAATTAATGAATTTGGATAATTGTTACCAATGTATAATAATTGTTTGTTTGAAGTAGAGTCAAGATTTTTTTTTCCATAAACAAAACCAAATGAACATACATGCAGATAATTTTCTTTTTATGTACATTTCGATAAATGATCAGCCATTTTGAAAATACTACTTGCGTATCTAAAAACTTGCCCTTCACTTGATTTGCTATCCTTGTAGAATTTATACACATTGTTATGAACTGTACCTGAGAATCAAGTGGACCCATTATTTCCAGGTCTGGTGTTGCTCATAACAGCTACCAATTTGACACCTTACTGGTACCAATCAAACATAAATCAAGAACAGTTGATGATATTTTGATTGGTACTAAAAAGGCATCAAATTGGCAGTTGATGATAACCTGATGTTTTGTGAATTCCAACTAAATAAATCATATTTCTGAACACAAAACATCTTTAAAATTAATTAACATGCAAGATCTTATAACACATCCCTTCTTGTTTCTTCTGTTAGTTTTAGTAGAAACCAGTATTGCTACTTCAAAATTCTTCATGTCAGACTTTTTACAGAAAATAAAGGGGCATAACTCTTATCGTTATTTAAGCAGACAGATTCTGACCACATTAAAAAAGCATGTTAACAAAAAATTCTGATTCATACGTAGTTAAAAATAGGTGCATCTCGTTATTTTTCATATTCATTCCTGTGTGGCATTCAAATTTATGTCAGTAATATTCCTACAAAATTACGTGTTGTGGTAATACAATAGAATGAAAGCATGCCGGTTACTGCCCACCGGTATCTGTTTCAAATTCATGCACCTAAAAAAATAGGTGCACCTTAATATTTTTCATATTTAATCCCCATGCGGTATTCAATTCATGTCAGTAATACTAATATTCCTACAAAATCAAGTGTTGTAATACGATAGAATGAAAGAGTGCCGACTACTGCTGACTCGTACTTGTTTCAAATTTTGCCGGCAGTAACTGTCGCTCTACGACGCTGAGCAAGTGACATCATCTCCTAAATAATAGAATTTGACTCTAGCATGCGCTTTCGTCTAAGACAATTAAGAGCCACTCCACAAGAAAACCATGCAGAAGATTGAAGGTGGGTGTCGGCCGATTGAGTTTATATTTACAGGGTTTGGTCGACCCATCGAGCCTACTCCCCAGCCAAAATCGCCGATTTTATAAATCAACCTTTTCTGAAATACAGCCCGATTATGTTTTTCGATTGATTTTTGTCATTTTCAGGTCAAATTTCAACCATTTTTGTAGCATTGCTACAGCCGTTAATCGACCAATGGCTAACTATGTTTTGGTTGGTGATTATAGTCTGGGTCTCACCCTACCATATTATAATGGTCACTCAGTGCAACCTCTCTTTCCATAGGTGTGACGAGACTACACAAAATACATGTCTGCAGATACCTGAATTATACCTTTTCTTTAAGTTGCGATAACCCCACTGGAGCAGGGTTTGCGATAAAAATGAAAATCATTTTATTTGCAGCTTGACCTGTTCTAACAACATAAAAAATAAAATCATTGTCAACTAACCTTCAACAGTATAAAAATTTGTGTCAAAAGTTACAAAATTCACTACTTTTTGCGCGATTTTTGGTATCTGAAATTCCCAAGTGGTGATAATTCACCCTTAAATTCCGGACATGTCTTACTCTATTTTCCAAATGTCCAGCTAATCGGACATCAAGATATGGTGAATAATATTGCAAATTTCAAAATTAATATAGTGTACTGAGAGTATAACTACCACTCATTCCGATTATCGTTGATAATAAGCTAGATTCATTAGACAATTAAGTGATCAGCGTATTTATACCGTCTATACACCTACCTTGTTTACCTGCTTAATCTGCCTTGCTTGACTGATTAATTCCTTTTACGGGAAATTCTCATCAATCTTATTTCCAAGTTGCAAAGGATCCAGAATCGTGCTGCACGAATTGTGACTAAAGCCAGATCAAAATCACACATCACTCCCATCTTAAATAATCTTCACTGGCTCCGAGTGAGCGAGAGAATTAACTTTAAAATTTTAACTCTGACATACAAAACGTTACATAAAACAGCACCAAGATATCTTCCGAATCTCTTGAGATCCGAGACTAAATTATTGTTAGATGCACGATTTATAAGATGAAGAAATTTGGTTCAAGGACTTTCCAGAATAATGCATCAATTCTATGGAATTCGTTACCACCTTCCAATGTGAAACATTGTCAATCTTCAAATCAAGTGTGAGAAAACGGCTGTTTAGTCACTATAATTAACCCATGTGAACACTTTCATGCACCTGGAGCATCCCCAAGTGGGATGAACTGTTGCGTAATATAAATTTTGTTATTATTATTAGGGTTTCACACTGCGTAGCTTGTGTGAAACACTATTGTTTTTGTTCGGATTATTAAGCTTTCATATTACATATGAAAGCTTATTGTTTCTGTTAAGATTATTATTGTTATTGTTTTTGTTCGGATTATTATTCTTATTATTACATTGTCAATCTTCAAATCAAGTGTGAAACAAGCCAACAGTGAGGCTGATGTCCCCCGCCGAAATAGGAAAATAATTAGAGGACACATATAAATTTATCACAAATTATCTTTTACAAAGTATTGAACAATCAAACAGTATATCTTTACTTATAGTCTAACAATCAAAGTAGGAGAGTTATTGTTTTCCAAAGTCTCGACCAATCAAATTGCGTATCGCTCTGCTTACCCTGAGCAGAAAATGCTCATTATCAAACTTAGTCAAGGTATTACTGTAATGAAACTATACACCAAGTTTCATCAATCTCACTTAATTAGAACTAAAGTTATCGTGTCCCAAAGCATCAACCAATCAAATTGCTTATCTCTGCTTACCCTAAGCGGAAAATGCTCATCTTCGAACTCCATCAAGGCATTGACCTAATCAACACATACACCAAGTTTGAACATTCTAGCTCAATTAGGAAGAGAGTTATCGTGCCCCAAAGTATCAACCAATCAAATTGCTTATCTCTGCTTACCCTAAGCGGAAAATGCTCATCTTCGAACTCCATCAAGGCATTGACCTAATAAACACATACACCAAGTTTGAACATTCTAGCTCAATTAAAAGTTATCGTGTCCCAAAGCATCAACCAATCAAATTGCTTATCTCTGCTTACCCTAAGCGGAAAATGCTCATCTTCGAACTCCATCAAGGCATTGACCTAATCAACACATACACCAAGTTTGAACATTCTAGCCCAATTAGGAAGAGAGTTATCGTGTCCCAAAGCATCAACCAATCAAATTGCTTATCTCTGCTTACCCTAAGCGGAAAATGCTCATCTTCGAACTCCATCAAGGCATTGACCTAATAAACACATACACCAAGTTTGAACATTCTAGCTCAATTAGGAAGAGAGTTATTGTGTCCCAAAAAGTGTGACGGACAGACAGACGGACGAACCCATTTTAATAGTCCCCTGCTTTCTTCGAAAGGCGGGGGACAAAAATGGCTGTTTAGTCACTATAATTAACCCACGTGAACACTTTCATGCACCTAGAGCATCCCCAAGTGGGATGAATTGTTGCGCAATATAAATTTTGTTATTATTATTAGGGTTTCACACTGCATAGCTTGTGTGAAACACTATTGTTTTTGTTCGGATTATTAAGCTTTCATATTACATATGAAAGCTTATTGTTTCTGTTAAGATTATTATTGTTATTTTTTTTTTGTGTTTTGTCCACAAATCTGATTTCTCAGAATCTAACCATAGGATCGTTCTGAAACTTTTACCTATCCCCCCAAAAATGGGTGGTGGCTGTTGATTAAATATATTTTCAAAACGTTTTACGAATCCGAAATCACCGAATTTTACGAAGGAATGCATTTGACCTACAATGCTGTAACTTTGTGACTATTTGACCTATTTTACTAATTCTTTTTTCTTTGAGTATCTTGAAACATTTACTTCAAATTTGCAATTTCGGATTTTGGCATTTCGAAAATTCGTCGCTGTCATTTCGAACCGGAAGTTATTACCAATTTGACAACTTCTTTAATAGTTGTGCGTTTTTAGTGAAATTTAGAATGTTAGTAGATCTTGCCAATGCGACTTCAATGATGTCCTTGGAAATTTTCTAAATTATCTCCCCTTGGTGAAATTAAGGATCAAAGTTTTCAAAAAAATCGTCGAAATATAGGTCAGAATGACCTAAAAAAAAAATTCGATACTAGACAAGTAATTACTGATTCGTACACAAAATATGGAGTTTGTCGATCGAACCGGAAGTGCCACCATCTTTAAACGTGAAAAATCAAAAAGGCTTTTTTGCTATTTTACTTACAGACTCGGGCGTCATATTTTCGGAATCCTGGAAGGAATGCCTAAAAATCTATCGGATCAGAATTTTGATTTCGGTCACGTGATGGTCACCATTTTGAATTGAAAATGAAAAATAGAAGCAATTTGAAGGGCCGGGACTTTGGAACACAAGAACTCTCCTTCTAATTAAGCTAGAATGTGCAAACTTGGTGTAGGCGTTCACTAGGTCAATGTCATGATTGAGTTCAAAGATGAGCATTTTTTGCCTAGGGTAAGCAGAGATAAGCAAGCTGATTTGTTGATTCTTTAGGGCACGATGACATTGGTTATAATGAATGGAGGGCGATGAAACTCTTGTCAATCGAGAGGCTAATAGCTGGCCTGTTGTGTGAAATCATTGTATCATTTTTTGAAAATGTCCGGGGTAGCCGAAAAAAGGAGATCGAAATCCAAAAAGTCGTATTTTTACGATTTGGGGCATTTTTAGAGGTCGTGTAAAGTAAAATAAAGCATGCATATTCATATATTATTGATATTAAATATATCATATAAAAAACTAAACAATGAATCAGCTGTCATTGACAGATTTTATATTATAAGCATGGTCAGTGGAAGGTCAGCGTATTGTCTAACTTGAACTCACTGACTCCGTAACATTATTGTGGGTATGGTATAAGCTGAATTTGATGAGATGCACATATCTCGTATGACTATTTGGTACTTACAGTGTTAGACTTTGTCGTAACGTAAATCAAATTTACGCTGTATTATTCATTACCAAGGATTTAGAAAGAAACGAGAACAATTATTTACAAAATCTCGCTGGGATAAATTCCGTGAATGTGCCCATGAATGGCTAAAACTTGATGGGCGAGCGAAATGGATAGCTGAACAGGCGACTTCGGGTGATATAATCAAACAAGGAATTTATCGACGCGCCAAAAGATACTGGATTTCACCCAACATGCTACAGGCCTTTTACAGACAAATTCCGAATTGGGTCTGCCCGTAATCGTATAGATAAAGAAAAATTAAAATCCCCGGCTACAATCCAACCAGGGAATAGCGGGAGTGTAGACGATCTGGGACCTAGCTCTCCAAACAAATTACGCTCCTGAAGCAAAAAGAAAGAGTAAATCGGTGCTGCCTGTTGTGTGTATTATATGTAAAAAACGTGACAGATTTGTCACTGTTGGAGAAAATAGGAAGAAGGATGTATTAACACAGACTCAGACCCAAACAGGCTCAGGTAGGCCTAATGTTAATATTATGTTACTTACTAAATTTATAATTATTACTAATAAATATTAAATATATTCATCCTACAGTTTTTAATTATTGTGTTGTTGTTTTTGTTGTAAATGGAATCAGAAGTGCTACTGCAATCACTGTAAAATTGTTATGAAGCTAGCCAGTAAAGCCCTTTACCCCATTTGTTGATTTGGCACAGTCATTGGTTAAAGTGTTGCACATTTGCTTGCACAAGGGATGAAACATAGAGAAGTTAACTTGTTTTTTATTTTCTTGGCCCACTTGTAGGTGCCTTGCTAAGACGATCTGTCTCTAGACCATTTCCGCTCACACAAAGGATCTGAACTAAACCGCATGCCAGAGTTGACCAGCCAGGTACATGTACATGTAGGCCTCAAAGTGACATTCCCTCCCCCACCCTTGAGCACAAACAACATTCAACGCTATATGGTGTATAATTTGTTTGCAAATTTGTTTGTAGGCCAACTGTTGAAAGCTGCTGAATTGAAAGAGGATGAAGATATTTTAAGGCATATCAGAGGGCAAGATTGTGTGGCCATTGAGGTCAGATATCACCAAAAATGTTATAGGCAATATACATGTACTGAATTTCTTAGACAGTTATCAGAAAGGTAAATATTTGTGATGTTTTTTTTATTTGTATTCTCCGCCTTCTTGCCACTGGTATTATTCAAATAAAACTGAACCATGGGTGAGTCCTGAAATTACTATGTTTTTGTCCAGTGGACGTTAAACCGCAATTCTCCTCTCTATCTCTCCTTGTACTGCTAATGCCTTCCTGTCTTCATTAGCTGGTTTCTGCATGAAAATAAGATGTTAACCCCTGTGTAAGTGTCTTTTTCCTCTGTTGTACGAAATTAATGAGAGTAAACCAAGCTCCAGAATTTTGTTTTAATTGTGTACATGTATATGTTTATTTATATTTTTCAGCAAAGATGACTAGCCTTTCGTCGAATATTAAACCACATACAATATATTCTGTGAAGATGTCATAAGAGAAAGAATCATAAATGGCCAGCAAAGTTGTCTTGTACAGAGAGAGAGAGAGAGAGAGAGAGAGAGAGAGAAATGGGGTTTAACGTCCACTCAACACAAACTAGGTCATTTTGGGACTAACATACGGTTTCAATTTTATTTCAATAATTCGCTTGCGCGTATGGGTCTTTAGCAGTGAGAGGAAACCGGAGTGCCCGGAGGAAACCCACGAGGTTGAGAAGACGCCTCTATCTCCATGCCACATACGCTCACACCTGGGATCAAAGCCACAGCCACAAGCCAGAGGTGACCGACCAGCTAGAGGTCGAAGCGCGGCACTCTAGGCCATCCCAACCCCCCTTTCTTGTACAGACCTGTGCATGTGTAGTCAATGTGAAAATGAAAAAAAAACTGTTAAAGAGACCGAATTTGATGTTAATACATTTAGTGACAGTGATGATGATAATGAAGATTAACTTTGATGACATTTGATGTGCAGAGTAACTGTTTAATTTTGATTTTCAATGATTGTTTCACTTTAATAAATAATTTCACAACTGTTCATCCTGTTTTCTAACCTTTCCCTTCATTCCAGCCCAGATACACAATTATTTTTTTTAACTTATATCTACATGTATGTTTGTAATTTGACCATTAATCATATCCGAAATAGTAGTTCACAGCTACATGTACAGTTGTAAAAATACTGTAGTGGCTAATTGAAAGGGAACATGTATGTGGGTTTAGAATGTTTATCTTAGTGGAAAAAAATCATGTGGTTCAATGCTTATAAAGTGCTACTGATCTCCATTATTTCAAAAGCATATCACTCAACTACTGTCAAACATATCCCCTGGCTAGAATATGCTACAAATCGACTCTAGCATGTTCCATACAAGCGATAATTTCTGAGCAAACATCCAACAACCAACCCTAACAGGCCCTTGAGATCCAACAAACAAAATAATTATTGGGCTTGTTTGCCCACACCTGGTCTTATGATTCATACAAGACCTGATAGTCTATCAATTACAGGCATTTGACAGAAAGGGAGATAATTCTTTTTTACCGTTAATGGATTTCCACAATTCTTTATTCACCCATGACATTTGTGTTTTGAGCATTTTTATTTACATCAAAATCTGTCCAATAAACTGTTCATTGCCAAGGATGAAGGCATGAGGTGTTTTACCAACTATTTAATTTTATGTCAACTTCAGAATTGTTAGTACACAAATAGCATTTATTTGACAATTTTGACGAATTTCATCTGGCCCTAAATCAATAAATTGCAAACATTTTGCTTGGAACTCCCAGATTTTGTCTTCCTGGCATCATAAGCTTTCCAAAAATGTATAGTTTTTCTTTTATGGAAGACCGTGTAGCGGAGTTGTGTTTCTAAGCTAGCTAGAAATTTTGGCTGCAGGCCTACACCTCCCAAGCTAAATTTCCCTCATGTCATCCTGTATAGCAAAGGCATATGCCTGTCTTAATTAACCCAGTACTAAACACAATTTACTTGTTTAATTTTTCCAGCATTTTTCAGGATAGCTGATGGGATGCGGGTCAAGTTATGCCACTTGTCTATTTAATTATTTACCAGTGAAAAATCGAATTAACTTCACCAAATTTTTACTCATTATAATGATTTTTTTTTTCTGTTCATATTATTTCTATGACATGTGACAGTGACTGTGAATATGAAAGCTTTAATATCTGCTTAGCAGATCTAGTTATTCTTATTATTACTATTATTTTTCCATTTGAGCATATCTCAGAAACTACTTGTCGGATCGATTCGATGTCTTCGGTTTTACTGGGAAAGTGGGTTTGACTTAAATTTTAAAGCTATTTCTAACGTTCTGCGACAAAGGGAAATGTCCGAAATAAACCGAAGTTGTCGTTTTTTGAAATTTTGCCGTAATGTTATCAATAATTGTCGGATTGTAATATTTGATACATTTTGACATAGCCGGAGACAAGGCACATAGCTACAATTCTTTAGATTTTTTATTTTCGACGAATCTTCGGATATATTAGGTGACAAATTTTGAAAATTTAAATTTTTACGAAAATGCCAAATGGCAACATTTTTTTGTCACCGTATTTTTCCTTGGCCCCCCATTGGCTAATTCAGTTTTTCAGTCCTATATTAATTATTTATTGTTCGATTTGTATATAACAAAGTTCATGTGCTCTGTGGTCCAAAATGTCATTTTTTTTGTTACCGGTACATTTTCCTTTTGGCAATGGAAGTGACGTAAATTTAGCAACCAGCGGCTGCCAGGCAGGATACGCCCACATTTTGCAAGAGATGGATAGAGAACAAGCTAAAAACAAACAGGATTTTTTGTACAATCAGGGGCAATAATCCAGAAAGTTATGGTCTGAAATGCGCAAATATCAAAAGGGACTGAGATCTTTGGGATATAAAGATATGATTTAAGTTTCATCAGAATCTGACAAAAATTGAGACTCCTAGAGGGTTGACAACCTTCGTATTGCATACTTTTACACAATTTGCGAACAAAGAGCGGCCATTTTGTTGGGCAGTTTAATTTCGATTTTCCCGAAATTCAAATTTTAACCTTCATTATGGTGGAATGGTGAAATATTAAAATCGGAAAAAAAATTGTGATCTCTAGAGAATCCTCAAGCTAAAAATGCCATTTTTCGAACAATCAGGGGCTATAATCCTGGAAGATCAAAAGGATCCATGATCTTAGTGTGTAACTGTGATATATTTACACATTTTTTTTAAATCAGATAAAAATTGTGACCTCTACAAGGACCACAAGCTAAAAAACGCGATTTTTCGTACAATCAAGGGCCATAATTCAGTAAGTTACGGTCAGATATGCGTGAATATCGAAAGGAAACAAGATCTTTGGGTTATAAACTTACATTTCCAATTTCAACAAAATCGGATAAAAATTGTGACCTCTATTGGGTCCACAACCTTGATGTACCATATTTTTACGCTATTTGAGAACGAGGGGCGGCCATTTTGTCTGTCAGTTTTTGGCCGATTTTCACAAAATTCGAACTTGGCCATCCTTAGGGTGTAATGGTGATATACTAAAACGATTTCTTAAATCGGATAATTATTATGACCTCTATAGGGTCCACAAGCTAAAAACGTGATTTTTCTTACAATCAGGGGCCATAATTCAGGAAGTTAGGTCTGATATGCACGAATATCGAAAGCAATCGAGATCTTTGGGTTATAAACATACATTTAAAGTTTCATCAAAATAGGATTAAAATTGTGAACTCTATAGGGTCCACAACCTTGATATACCATATTTTTACGCTATTTGAGAACGAACGGCGGCCATTTTGTCTGTCGGTTTTGGGCCGATTTTCACGAAATATGTGCGACCATCGAAAGGAACCGAGATCTTTGGGTTATTAATTTAAATTTCAAGTTTCAACAAAATCGGATAAAAATTGTGACCTCTA
Source organism: Patella vulgata (assembly GCF_932274485.2). Taxonomy (NCBI): domain Eukaryota; kingdom Metazoa; phylum Mollusca; class Gastropoda; family Patellidae; genus Patella; species Patella vulgata. Next base: position 36,305,931 of record NC_065882.2, read on the forward strand.
TAGGGTCCACAACCTTGATATACCACATTTTTACGCTATTTGAGAACGAGGGGCGGCCATTTTGTCTGTCAGTTTTGGGCCGATTTTTAAACTCAGCAGTCCTTTGGGTATAACGGTGATTTACTAAAACGTTTTTTTAAATCGGATAAAAATTATGATCTCTATAGGGTCCACAAGCTAAAAACATGATTTTTCGTACAATCAGGGGCCATAATTCAGGAAGTTACGGTCCGATATGCACGAATATCGAAAGCAATCGAGATCTTTGGGTTATAAACATTCATTTAAAGTTTCATCAAAATAGGATTAAAATTGTGAACTCTATAGGGTCCACAACCTTGATATACCATATTTTTACGCTATTTGAGAACGAACGGCGGCCATTTTGTCTGTCGGTTTTGGGCCGATTTTCACGAAATTTGAACTTAGCCGCCCATTAGGGTGTAACGGTGATATAATAATACATTTTTTTAAATCAGATAAAAATTATGACCTCTATAGGGTCCACAAGCTAAAAACACTATTTTTCGTACAATCAGGGGCCATAATTCAGTAAGTTACGATCCGATATGCGCAAATATCGAAAGGAACCAAGATCATTGGGTTATAAACATGCATTTCAAGTTTCATCAAAATCGGATCAAAATTGTGACCTCTAGAATGTCCACAAGCTAAAAATGCGATTTTTCGTACAATCAGGGGCCATAATCCATGAAGTTATGGTCCGATACATGCCAATATTGAAAGGAACTGAGATCTTAGGGAGATTAAGCTATATTTAAATTTTCGTTGAAATCGGATAAAAATTGTGACCTATAGAGTGTCCACAAACAAATTGTGGACGGACGGACGGACGTCCGGACGGAAAAACTGGGGCGACAATAATATACGTCCACATGAAAATGTGGGCGTATAAAAACTGCAATTTTGACAGTTCAGTACCACTTTTAGAAAACAAATATTATTTTTTTCAAATCTGGTATGACTGAAAGGGTGTGCCCTGTTAAGGCGCAGAAATCATCGCACTCAGTTTTTTAAATTTTTATTCAGTTTTCGGATCATTTAGATTTAAAGGTGAAAAAAGGTGAAAAAATGAGCTATTCACAACCCATTCAGGCTTTACATATTTTAAAATATTTCTTCGCAACTTTCATAAACTAGTAGCAATAATCCAAACGAAGAGAATGTATGTGAAAATTAGTTTGTAATATGAGCAGTTGCCGAGAAATGGGCAATTTTGCATGAGTCACTTTTTACGCTAGTTTGCCTGTAAAAGAGTCAATTATTATTCGATTTTCATAAAAGTGACACCATTTGATGCGTAATGTCAATTTTAACTAGGTCAAACCAATTTAACATTTTCAATGTCACCGGAAATGACGTAATTTAGGCAAAAATTGTATTTATAGCCTTCAAACCAGTAATTTATTCAAATGCGTCGTATTTGTTATTTGTTTAAAATTTTGATATTTGATTCCAATCAACTAATAGAATGAACCGATACGATCATATAGATATCACAAAATGGTTTCTAACTTGTTCAGTTGCGGAGAAATAGATGATTTTCAACAGGTAACTTTTCAAGGTTTTTGGTCCATAAAAGTGTCAATTATTATTTGACTTTCATAAAATTTCCAGTGTGTGATACCTAATGCCATTTACGATTTTATACAAGTAATTTAACACTTTAACTGTCACCGGAAGTAACGTCATTTTGGCAAAAACTGTATTTTTAGCCTTCAAAACAGATATTTTATTCAAATGAGTCTGATCTGTATTGTTTTTAAAATCAACAAATACCACACGATCATACAGATACCAAAAAATGGTTTCTAACTTGTACGTTTGCAGAGAAATAGCCGATTTTCTACAAACAAGTTACTTTTCAAGGTTTTTGTTCTATAAAAGTGGCAATTATTATACGATTTACATAAAATTTTCACCATGTGATGCCTTATGCCATTTATGATTTCATAAAACTAATTTAACATTTTCATTATCACTGGAAGTAATGTAATCTTGTCAGGATCACTTATATGTAACAAATGTATACAATGAATTGATATTGCTGGATTTGGTTGATTCTGCGTACATTTTATTTAATGTGTGCAATGCTTATAAATGGAAACCTGTTTAATGGTTTCATCGGTACCGGAAGTGACATATGTTCAAGGGTAACGGGGCACCGGTGAAACCCGTCATTACTGCTTTGCAGTTCTAGTTATTCTATTATTATCTTGAACAGCAGTGATTGCTTCTCTTTTGTCGGACTATTTATCAATTCAATCATGACTGAGTATCATCCAGTGCTGGGGACATTACATTGCCAATGTAATTAATTACATTACCATTACTTTTTAAATGTAATCATTACAATTACTTTCTCATTTTTAGCAACGTAATTAATTACCATTACCCATTACATTGAAAGTAATTAATTACCATTACCCATTACTTTATGACTATATAAATAAAAAAACATTTTTCATAGAAATTAAAAAGACAACCTTATTTTTCTGCCATGAAGTACCTACAAAATCAAAATCAAAACTAGAACTGTGATGCAGTAATGACGGGTTTCACCGGTGCCATGTTACTCTAAACATGTCACTTTCGGTACCAATGAAGCCATTAAACAGGTATCCACATAAGCATTGCACACATCAAATAATATGGACGCTGAATCAACTAAATCCAGCAATATTAATTCATTTTATACATTTGTTACATGTAAGTGTACAGTACTTCCGGTGATAATGAAAATGTTCAATTAGTTTTATGAAATCGGAAATGACATAAGGCATCACATGGTGAAAATTTTATGTAAATCGAATAATAATTGCCACATTTACAGACCAAAAACCTTGAAAAGTGACTTGTAGAAAACCGTCTATTTCTCTGCAACCGTACAAGTTAGAAACCATTTTCTGGTATCTGTATGATTGTATGGGTTACTTCCGGTGATAATGAAAATCTTAAATTACTTGTATGAACTCGTAAATGGCATTAGGTATCACACAGTGAAAATTTTATGAAAATCAAATAATAATTGACACTTTTATAGACAAAAACCTTGAAAAGTGACCTGTTGGAAATCGCCTATTTCTCCGCAACTGAACAAGTTACATACAATTTTGGGAAATCTATATGACTGTATGAATTTTATTAATATGTGAATGTAAACCAAAAGTTAAAATTATTAATACATATTAAATAAGTCTTGGTTGAAGAAAATATTGATTTCAAACGTTAAAGATAGGTTGCCAGGCAACGAAACATACGCCCACAGCAGCTAAATCGTTCATGCAGTCAACAAGTGTTGTCGCATATTTTTACTTCTTTCGGTAATGAAACATTTATAATACACTAAAATCTGATTAAGAGTAACAACTGTTGAAGTAATTATCAGAAAACCATTAGAATTTGTTTGGTTTTTATTAAGTTCTGCCCCATGCTAACGTTTAGTATACAAAACTTTTAATATCATGGATTTAGCTGTTCAAGTCATAAAAATTCATTGAAAATCAATATACTTGTTCGTCTCAAGCTCTTAAACTCTGTGTATCAATCTGAAGTCAACTCTGGCAGTAATTATCGGAAATCGCTGAAATTCAATAGGATTCTTCGTCTTATGACCTTAAACACTGTGTATAAATTTAAAGTCAATCTGATATTAACTTTGACCTCTAGAGCGTCCACAAGATTTTTTTGAAGTGATCAAGGGCCATAACTCTGGCAGTAATTGTCGGAAACTGCAGAAAATCAATAGGTTTCCTCGTCTCATGGCCTTAAACACTGTGTATAAATTTAAAGTCAATAGGATATTAACTTTGGCCTCTAGAGCGTCCACAAGATTTTTTGTAGTGATCAAGAGCCATAACTCTGGCAGTAATTATCGGAAATTGCTGAAAATCAATAGGCTTCTTTGTCTCATGACCTTAAACACTATGTAAAATTTATAGTCAATCGGATATTAACTTTGGCCTCTAGAGCGTCCACAAGATATTTTGAAGTGATCAAGGGCCTTAACTCTAGCATTAATTATCGGAAATCGCTGAAAATCAATAGCCTTCTTCGTCTCATGACCTTAAACACTGTGTATAAATTTAAAGTCCATCGGATATTAACTTTAGCCTCTAGAGCGTCCACAAGCAATTGTGGACACCGGACGGACAGACGGACCGCCGACAATATACGGCCACATTTCAATGTGGGCGTATATAAAAATGCATTTTTTGACAAAATGGCAGCACTTCCGGTGTCAATTTTAAATTGTAATCAATTTGATACGACACATACTTGCTTTTTAAATCAAATGGTGTCACTTTTGTGAAAATTCAATAATAATTGACTTTTTCACAGGCAAAATAACGAAAACAGTGAGTTATGCAAAATTGCCCATTTGCTTATATTACAGACTAATTTTAACATACATTTTCTTTGTATGGATTATAGCTACAAGTTTATAAAAGTTACGTAGAATTATTTTAAAATCAGTTTTTTTTTTAAAAAAATAATATTTTCTTTCGAAAAATGGTACCTAACTATCAAAATTGTAGTTTTTGGTAAAATTACACCACTTCCAGTGCTGACAGATAACTCTATCGGTAACAAAAAAAATGACAATTGAGACAACGGAGCATATGAACTTTGTTTTATACAAATCGAACAATAAATAATTAATCTAGGACTGAATAAGCCAATGGCGGCCAAGGAAAATTACCTAGACAAAAAAATTTCACATTTTTGCCAAAGTCAGATGACTTGTTAATTTTGTGTAAAATACAACTAAAAAATCTTCATAAATAAAAAAGTTTTTTGTAAAATTTTAATTTTTCTAAATTTGGCGCCTAATATCTGTGAAGATTTGCCGAAAATCAAAAATCAAAAGTAGCGTAGCTATGTGCCCTGTCTCCGGCTATGCCAAAATAGATCGAAAGTTAAAATCCAACGATTATTTTTAAAATTACTGCAATATTTTAAAAATTACTGCTATAATTTTAAAGATAGGTTGCCAGGCAACAAAACATACGCCCACAGCAGCTAAATCGTCCGAGCGGTTGTCAAGGCTTGTCGCATATTTATTCCTTTGTAGGTAATTGGGGGCCTTTACAAGACAGTCGTTTGAGGGTTTACAAGGTTCTACAAACTGAAACAAGGGTCTCAACTCTGGAAGTAATCAACAGAAATTGTTGAAATTTGACAGGCTTTTTCGTTTTACTAATTCAAATAATGCATATAAATTTCATACAGATCTCATGATGAATTTTGCCGTTGGAGCGTTCATAAGGTTCAATAACGTGAAACAAGGGCCTTAACTCTAGACGTAATAAACGGAAATTGCTGAAATTCAATAGGCTTCTTCGTTTCACCAATTTAAATAATGCATGTAAATTTCAGAAAGATTGGATGGTAACTTTTGGAGTTAGAGCGTTCACAAGGTTCAATAAAGTGAAACAAGGGCCATAACTCTAAACGTAATAAACGGAAATTGCTGAAATTCAATAGGATCTTTTGTCTCACTAATGCATTTAAATAATGCATATAATTTTCAGAAAGATCGAATGATAACTTTTGACGTTAGAGCGTTCACAAGGTTCAATAAAGTGAAACAAGGGCAATAACTAACAGAAATTGTTGAAATTCAATAGGCTTCTTCGTTTCACTAACTTAAATATTGCATATAAATTTCACAAAGATCGTATGTTAACTTTTGGCATTAGAGCGTTCACAAGGTTCAACAAAGTGAAACAAACATAACTCTAGACATAATAAACGGAAATTATTGAAATTAAATAGGATTCTTCATCTCACTAATGTAAACAACATTTACATCCCACTTCTACTCGTTGCCTCTGGCAACCTTTGATGAAACTGTCCTGTTTATTTGCAATACATGCATAAAAGTATCCGTGTATCAGAAATGTACAGAAAGAGTACTGTTCATTTCTGATACACGGATACTTTTATACCTATCAAGCAATAAGTAGCGGACGTTTAGTCCGACCCAGATCGCAATTGATAACGACGGCTATATATCATGAAACAACTAGTCAAAATCATAGTAACAAAACAAAATGGGGGGAACTACATGGCAGTTATACAATGACATTAAATTAACATAACAACATATTACAAAAATCAATTATTATACATATCAATTGGCATCTATTTCATAATTTGGTTTGATTTATATTAATATGCAAAATATATAAATTAGAATATTGAATAATTATTTTAATTAATTGTGATGATAGAAGGCACAGTTCTCTTGCTGGACACTTCACAGGCATTGAAAATAAGCAGGATGAAAAAAACGTCTAGAAAGTCATAAACTTTATTACAAATAAATTTCAACGGAAGAACCATCCGCCGATGCATACTTTCACCAGGAATGTCCCACGTTTCGCATTTCCTTTACACTACTTTTAATAATATCGCAGTCCTCTATGCCATAGACATGTTGTTCTGACGATGTGGTCTAAACAAACACGTGATTGTTTTACGCTCAGAGTATCATAGAAGACACGCGTGTAAATACTATTCAGGTCGTCTCTCCACTGCGAAATCATTCTACCATGAAATGTAACGTAAGGCTCAGAAAGGGATAAATAATGAAAGAGCAGAAAGTATTTGTCACTTTTCGGTTGAAACAACTCGATAATAAATACTATTTTTCACATTTTGCTTCACAATACTCGATAGAAATGTGATGTAAGTAACTTACCAAAACTGTCCTGATATTCACCGATACACCTCGGAAAGTGTGCTAATAACTACTACATATCAATTTTAAAACAATTGGACGACAGACGGACGGACGGGGGCGACGGCAATATACGTCCACATTTCAATGTGAGCGTATAAAAACGATAGCTTTGGTGATTTCGGATATTTCGCATTGTCGCAGAACGTTCAAAATAGCTTTATCCTCTAAGTCACACCCACTTTCCCAGTAAATCCGAAGAAATCGAAACGATGCGACAAGCAGTTGCTGAGATCTAATCAAGATAGGTTGCCAGGCAACGAAACATACGCCCACAGCAGATAAATCGTCCGGGCAGTCAACAAGTGTTGTCGCATATTTTTACTTTTTTTGGTAATGAAACATTTATAATACACTAAAATCTGATTAAGAGTAACAACTCATTAAGTAATTATCAATCTGAAGTCAATCGGATGATAACTTTAGCCTCTAGAACGTCACAAGATTTTTCAAAGTGATCAAGGGCCATAACTTTGGCAGTAATTATCGGAAATCGTTGAAAATCAATAGGCTTCTTCGTCTCATGACCTTAAACACTGTGTATAAATTTAAAGTTAATCGGATATTAAGTTTGACTTCTAGAGCGTCCACAAGATTTTTTGAAGTGATCAGGGGCCATAACTCTGGCAGTAATTATCGGAAATCGCTGAAATTCAATAGGATTCTTCGTCTTATGACCTTAAACACTGTGTATAAATTTAAAGTCAATCTGATATTAACTTTGACCTCTAGAGCGTCCACAAGATTTTTTTGAAGTGATCAAGGGCCATAACTCTGGCAGTAATTATCGGAAATCGCTGAAAATCAATAGGATTCCTCATCTCATGACCTTAAACACTGTGTATAAATTTAAAGTCAATTGGATATTAACTTTGACCTCTAAAGCGTCCACAAGATTTTTGAAGTGATCAAGAGCCATAACTCTGGCAGTAATTATCGAAAATCGTTGAAAATCAATAAGCTTCTTCGTCTCATGACATTAAACACTGTGTATAAATTTAAAGTCAATCGGATATTAACTTTGACCTCTAGAGCGTCCACAAGATTTTTTGAAGTGATCAAGGGCCATAACTCTGGCAGTAATTATCGGAAATCGCTGAAAATCAATAGGCTTCTTCATCTCATGACCTTAAACACTGTGTATAAATTTAAAGTCAATCGGATATTAACTTTAGCCTCCAGACGGACGGACCGACCGACGTACGGACGGGGGCAACGACAATATACGACCACATAACAAAGTGGAGGTAAGGATGCAACGATACATACAAAAATAATTATGATTAATCATGATTATTTAAAAATGAATAATCGCGATATCTCGGATTATCGTGATGTTATCATTTATCGCGATAATTTAAATAATCATGCTAGAAGGATTCATTATCACGATTATTGAAACTAATAAAGAGTTTTCACAGCCTAGACTAAATACAGTAGGCCTACTTATTATGTTGGAATGGATGTAAATTGTGAATGTGTGTTTTGTTGTGATATTATCTGTAGGTACTCTGTGTAATGTACTGTTGTTACTGTGTGTAGAAAGTTTGGTACAGTTTAACTCGTAAGGCGGAATCGTTTAACATGGCCAGGGAAACACTGCGTTATTTGAATATACCCCCTGCCCCCTTGGTTATGCAGCTGCAGACTACCCACCCATATCCAGAATATCTTTATGTTCTGATTTTCTTGTTGAATGGCTGAATTAAAATAAAAACTAGAATATACATGTATTTATCACTTTACTTAGTCAGGTTGATCAGTGTCATAAAGAAATTCAGGCATTCAATCCTTTTCATTATACAATGCCAATTATGATTTTCACCACTGGCACATCACAAACAGAAATCAAAATTTTACAAAATAAATAATATTGAGTATTTTACTCATATGTGTCTTTGTTGAAATTGGCACAGTTGAATCATTCATTTTCATTGTTAGTTAACCCTTTAAATTGTTACACATCAATTCATGTTATTACACAGGTTCTCATGCCGTAAATGTAGGTGTCACAGCTCCATTGCCCACGTTGGAAGAAAGTTATTTTTTCCCGATTTGTAACCCCTTTTCAACTTAACGTCATACGGTGGCTATTTAATATTTTGTAATAATTTTAAAATATTTTGGAAGCCGATATCCTTTTCTTTTGTTTGATATAATTTTTATATATGTGTTCATTTTATTAATTTCATAAACGTAAGTTGAAAAACGTTAATTTCCCGTGTTTTGACGTTACGCTGAAAAATTTTGTCACGTTTTTAAACGAGGGTACCCCACTTCAAGTGCTCGACGGGCGCACTTATTATTAATATTATTTTTTCATTCTAATATCATTAGAAAGATAAATGAACGATCTTTCAATTGGTCGGGGGTGCTTTGTTGGCATTTCGAAATACCATGCATTTTTTGCAAGTTGAACGCTTCAATTCACGCAATCTTTTTTTTAGGCGATTTGTCAATATAGCACCCCCGACCGATTGAAAGTTCGTTTTATTGTCGTTTTGATGCTATTAAAATCAACAAAATCGGAGCATGGCAAGTGCGCCCGCCAAGCAATTGAAAATGGTATACAATGAGAAATTTTTTCAAAAAATAAATCGCGTAGTTTAGCCTTGTTATGACGTCATTTCAACACCAAAACTAAAATGTATTCCATGTTCCTTAGACTCATATTCGCGGTAAATTACGTCGAAAGGCAACTCCGATGTTTATTTATGAAGTAAGCGTTATGTTATATGAATAAAGGACTTGCCTGAAAATAAATAAGGATAGTTAATTCCATTTTTTTCACGCCTTTTGGCTTTGCTGGGTTGACTGTGTGTTTACATCACGTGACTCATATTCGCGCGCTTTTATAACCATGTGACAGGATATAAATATAAAATCGAATGGAAATTTCCTATCGGCGACCACACGTCTTTACTTTTAACACCAAACATTTTACAAGAATTGAACAATTCCGTAAAATTGACGAATGTTTCAATGCTCTGAAATCATAAATTCGCTGTTCACTGAATTATTCAAGCCCAATTTTAAAGCATTTCTGTGCACACGAATGGAAATGAAACCGGAAAACATCCACACGGGTCTTGCTCTTGGTACTGACAGCAGGCGTGAGGAAGATAGTATAGGTACTACTGATAATTAGTACATCGATTTCTATCCACTTAAACGGATATTATACCCAAATATATAAAGTTGGACCAACTAGCTGAAATAATTTGAAAAATGGCTCAATTTTTGGATTTGCCGTTGGCGATTTGCAACATTTCGTTTGAGATGATGGAACCGACATAGATTATGAATTAGGTCAGTCATGTCAATACTAATTACTATTACTATCATCACTCAGTATTGATACGGATACCCAATTTTCGCAAAACGTTTTAGTTTTTACTAAATAATTTAGCATTATATAACAGTTGTCATACTAATTATTATAATTTTAATTCTTTTTTTTAGGAAAATATACTTAACACCTCGAGTATCACATATTTGTTGGCCAGTTAAACAATTGAATGAACCGACAAACCTAAGGCCTTAATTGGGCCTTGATTCGATATTTGTTTACATTGATTAAAATATACAAAAAAGGAAGCTGCTCAATGGGCTACATACCAATTTGAAGGAATAATATAAATATTCAAAAGTGAAGTAAAAACATAACAATTCTTTGAGTTAAATTGTAGCTTTTAGGCCTAGGCCTTTATAAACAAGACTAGGCCTACCATAGCCTATCAGTAACTGAGTAACCTACTTTTACTCTTTAGTCTTTAGAGAATAATTTTTTATTGGTCAATGTTATCTTCTGAGTAGAAAATAATATGTAAAAGCAGAATTCTAACAATAATGTAAGCAAGGAATGCTGAGAACAATGATAATGCAACAAGAGTTGTCCGTTTTTTAAAATTATGTGGTTGCTATGACAACCATCCAAAATCCTTAATAATTCACTAAAATTATATAATTCTTAATATTTTGTATTACATGGGCTATAAATATATGCTAAAAAGCTTTCTGCTACTGTACTTAAAATGTGGCGATCAATTGGTTTGTCATGGTAAACATCATTGAAAATGGAATAACATTGCCTTTTTTGGGGTGTTTGTTTTCGTTTTGATTGCTATAAAAACCAAATATTAAGTAATATACAAGAGTAAAGATAAGTAATTTTAAAAATTCACAAACATATTTACTTGTAAACAAAATTTCTCTTCAAGATCCTTATTCCTTTTATATTTTATTTATGTCTTAATAATGGCCAAAATGGACAACTAGCTACTGCAGAATGTTCTTCAAAAGGGAACCCCTTTCCAGCTCTTGGGAGAAGACATATAAATATTTTCATTTTATTTATTTTTTAAAATCTTGTCCAATAGCTTCTGTTTTTAAAATAATACAATTATCAATATTGATGTCATGATTATTGGAAAATAATGCTTTTCGGAAAAAAATTAATGTGGTTGCTATGGTAACAGCCAAAACTCCTTCATATTTTTCTCAAACTTACACAATCCATATCATTTAATATTACATGGGTTTCAAATATTTTAAACTGCTTACTTTAAAATGTGGTGATGACCTTTTGGGTTATGGTAAGTAGCGTTGAAAATGGTCAAAAATTGCATTTTTTCCATTTTGGTTGCTATGACAACCAAAATTGATAATATATGGCGGATTGGAAATAAGTGATTTTAAAAATTCACAAACTTTTTGACATATTCCCATAATTTCACATGTGTATCTCCATTCCTTCTTATTTTATTAATGTCCCCAAAACACCCCAAAAATAGGCAATTGTGTGCCGCGGAAAATTGTTCAAAAATGAACATATATTCAGCTCTTGAGAGAAGGCATATATATATTTTTACTCTTTTTTTTTTCGTTAATCATACTTGATAGCTACTGATTTTAAAATGCATAACAACCAGGTTCAAAATTTCAGATATAACATGCACAAGACCATTTTTGATGAAAAAATTGACCAAAATCGCTCTGACAAAATGGAATTTTTGAGAAAACCTATGTATTTTGCAGTTACTGTGGAAATCGGTGTAATTATTACAAAAATGTGAAAATTGAAGCATAATTAGCCTTAAAGTTGTATTTCATGAATTTACATCTTCATTTTTAATAGGTTTGATATGAAATGAAATATGGCATCACAAAAAACACCAAAAATGGCTTTTTCAAAGTGTTGAAAAACCTTTCTTCCGCGAAAAGTCAAAAATCGCAACTTTGAGCCTCAATAAAAAAAAAAGTTTTCATCCGATTTTGAATCAAATGTATAATCATAATCTCAAAATCACCTTTTCCACCTAGTAAATGTGTCATCAAACTTATTTCGTGGCAATAAATTTTAAAAAAACCCAAAAAACAAAAACAGATTCTGTTTCCTACAGAATTGAGAATATTTCAGATTAGTTCAGTGGCAGTCACTATTAATTAGTACACATTCTTACAAGTCTATATTTTTACTTTACTTTTACTATTAATTAGTACACATTCTTACAAGTCTATATTTTTACTTAGAAAAAGCATCCGATTTACAGTAATTGGATGGAGCCGGTTTCTGGTTTTAGTTGCTATTAATCCTGCTCCACTAAATAATCTCTCAGAAGCGCAGCTTGTTGCGGGTACTGATAGGTACCTTTTGGCAAACTTTGATAATTTCTGATAAGTAAACTCATTTTTCTTCCACCAAGCTAGAGGATCTTCAGTTGATGAAATATTTTCACCATCCTCATACAGTTGTAATTCTCTTTTTAATTTTTCTCTGTCACTCAATTCTGTCTTCTGAATTTTTTTCTTTTTTTCAATCTGCAGCAATATACTTGTAAGGAAACCACATACATTACTATCAGAATCAGATACTTTATCACTTTCTTCATTCTTCTTTTCTTCAACATCAATAATTTCCTGTACCCGTATTTCCTCATCTAATATGTTTAACAAATGATTTTTTACTTTAACTACCATTTCATCACTGACACAGGAGCTTTTAAACCTAGGATCCAGATAAGAACAAACTGATAAAAACAGTTTGATATTCTCTGATTCATATCTCTTTTGAATAGATTTCAATATTGTCTTCTTTAAGTTAATTTCTAATGAACTGTCATCACCTTCATTAATCTTTAATAATGTCCCACTTAAATATTCTAAGACAGGTACCAGAGCACTTACAGTAACATATTGATCACCACTAAAAGTGTCTGTAAGTTTAGACAACGGAAACAAAACATTATCAGTTTGTTCCAAACATCTTATGATAGCTGTATCTGGCATAACATGCCAGTGCTTTCTGTCTGTAAAAAGTACTGAATTCACTGGTTGTTGTTGCTCTAAAAATCGATGGATCATGCTGGCAGTTGAACCCCATCGAGTGGCCACGTCGTGGATGAGTTTGTGTTCTGGAAAATTCAGTTCTTTCTGTTTAATCGTTAGGTCTCGACTCTTCTTCCAGCTTCTGGTAAATGTATCCACAGCTACTCTGACAAGCCTTACAGCTCTACTGACAGTGTCAATCTTTAAACCTTCATTAACAGCAAGATCCAAATTGTGACCAAAACAGGATAGCTGTTGTTTCTTTAGGGCGGTAAACATTGTAGAATTATTGGAGGCATTGTCTGTTGTTCCACTTATCACATCATCCAACTTTAAATTCCACTTCTCCAGAGTCTCTTTTATTCCTTCTGCCATGTTTACCCCAGTGTGATCATCATTGAAAGGAATAGCACCTAAGTTAATGGACTTTAATTCCCAATCAGGATCTATAAAATGGACAGTTAGGCTCATGTAAGGCTCCATAGTAATCGATGTCCACATATCTGTGGTGAAAGAAAGCTTGTCTGCAGTACCTAAAACAACTTGGACTGTAGCTTCCAACATCGTTATAGATTGTTGGGATGATTTTCTGTTGAAAATAGGTCCTGGAAGGCACTTGATATTTAGGGTTAATTTGTTCCATGAGATGTCTAAATCCCGTTCTTTCTACGGCAGAAAAACTTATCATATCCTTCGCCATCCAATGGCCTATTGCTCGGTGTGTAATTATTGCAGATTTAGAATTAATGTCCCATTTCTTTACTTTCTCAAATGCTCCAACAATACCGGGTTGGGTTTAAACTTTGTTGAACTTTGTAAGTTGGATCCCTGTTTTAAATTTTTCGTTTTGTTGGTGTCTGAATAAGCATGCGGGTGGTTGTCTCGCAAATGATGCCATAGATTCGAAGTGTTACCCCCTGGCGTTTTGATGTCTCGAGAGCAAAGTTTGCAGGTCGCGACGTCTTTATCATTGACATTTTTAAGGCCAAAATGACTCCATACCACTGAAGAAGTGTTCTTTTTTGCAGCAAGGATATCATTTGCTGTCGAAATCGGTAAAGAACTTTCCTGTTGAGCAGTCATATTGTTTCTAATGACAATAAAAGAAATATCATCCAGACGCATAAATTGTACTATAACATAGTTACCGACTGGATAATCAATGTTCAACAACGCGACGAGTGGAGTTGGTTTCTATGACAACGACACTCTACTCAGCAGCGCGTGCAGTGGCCAAACTAGAAATTGTTAACACCAGATATTTTATCATCCTTCTGTCATTTTGACAAGAATTCGACCGAAATAATACAATATACTTTCCATATTTTATAAATGTGATTATCCCAAATCATAATTGTGATTATTTTAAAAATAATCACGATATATCGTGATATAACGATTATTGCGAAAGGAGGCGATTATTTAATCGCTTGACCCAATAATCGCGATTAATCGCAATCCCCGGGGTATCGCTGCATCCTTAAGTGTGCGTATAAAAATGGAATTTGAATAATAATAATAATAATTTTAACAAGCTACGCAGTGTGAAACCCTAATAAGAATAATAATTTTAACCAGCGGCTGCCAGGCAGGATACGCCCACATTTTCGAGAGATGGATAGAGAACAAGCTAAAAAGAAAGTGATTTTTCCTACAATCAAGGGCCATAATTCAGGAAATTACAATTCGATATGCACAAATATCGAAAGGAACCAAGATCTTTGGGTTATAAACTTACATTTCAAGTTTCAACAAAATCGAATAAAAATTGTGACCTCTATAGGGTCCACAACCTTGATATACCATATTTTTACGCTATTTGAGAACGAAGGGCGCCCAATTTGTCTGTCAGTTTTGGGCCGATTTTCACGTAATTCGAACTCAGCCGTCCTTAGGGTGTAACGGTGATATAATAATACATTTTTTTTAAATCGGATAATAAATGATGACCTCTATAGGGTCCACAAGCCAAAATTCAGGAAGTAACGGTCAGATATGCGCGAATATCGAAAGGAACCAAGATCTTTGGGTTATAAACTTACATTTCAAGTTTCAACAAAATCGGATAAAATTGTGACCTCTATAGGGTCCACAACCTTATTTTTACGCTATATGAGAACGAAGGGCGGCCATTTTGTCTGTCAGTTTTTAGGCTGATTTTCACGAAATTCAAACTCAGTCGTCCTTAGGGTGTAACGGTGATATAATAATACGTTGGTTTTTTTTTAAATCGGATAGAAATAATGACCTCTATATGGTCCACAAGCTAAAATCGCGTAAAGGGAAGTTCTCGATGAAATTTTTTGGAATGGGCTACTGCATGTAGAACACCAGTGATTCAACATTGGAGAAATTAATAGTGGTCTGCCTCCAAATATATTGGATAATCAACCATCTAAAAAAAACCCCCAAAACTCCTTGGTTAGGCATGGGCAAGGGAACTTTTCGTGAAATAATGACAACAGTCTAAAACCCCTCCTGTACGTTGAAGATTAGGGGGTTGTAGGTGTCGGAGACTATGCTACCCTTATTATTTCACGTGTATAATAGCTAATCGTGAAAATCTATTTCTTATATCGACTTGGCTAATGAAGAAATGTGGTTTAACATCCATCAACACAAAATATGTCATTTTGGGCATAACTTATGGTTAAACTTCATTTCAATAATATGCTTGTGCATTGGGGTCTTTAGCAGTGGGAGGAAACCAGATGACCCTATGACCTGGTCACGTACAGCAGGGTTCTGGAATCCACAGCACTTTGACTTCGTGACAGAAACTTTCGCAGTGGGAGGAAACCCAGGAGATTGGACAGGCCCTAGTCCTTGTCATGTGTAATCTATGCCACATCCACACCAATCGATTCAATGATAGACCTCATGATGGAATATGGACGCGTTAGCCATTTGGTAACCCCACCCTTCCTTAAAATATGTGACTGGCACTCCCACAGCTGCTTAGGTAGAAAATGGCATCAAAGTGGTGCACATTACCAGAAATAGATAATCAATTTAGAAAATTGGGGTATGAAGGATTTTTGCCCGGACAGCAGCGCTATAGGGAACTTATTTAGTATTCCAATTGTTTTGGGTTGTGTTACGTGCAAGCAAATGCGTATATAGGAACTAGGTTTCTCATCCCCTCTGACTATATGTTGTCTTTTCTCAGGTCATCCATCATCCTTTTCACAAGGGAAGAACCAAGCTGGAAAATCTGATAATTTCTCGACTAATATGGGGATTGACTATTAGACCTAGAGGTTAGCGAGATGTGGTCTAGGGTGTGCTTTCAAATGTAAAAGACTTGAAATGATATAAATGGTCCAAAAAGAGCCTCAAACTTTGAAAAAAATTGAAAAATCGTTAAATTACTGAAAATGCTCTTCTATTTATTCAAAATTGCTCAATGGATGTTTCTCAATCTTCTGGTACAGGAAGTTAAATGCCAACGCCACATATTAAAACTATCCCGAAATTGATACATAAACTGGAAGACGTCGATCAGATATCCGATATTTTGAAAAAATGCGTAAAAATGAAGATTTATACCAAAAACGCGATTTCTCTAGTTATTATTTTTTTTTTTTTCTGCGGGACCCTATTTATCCATGATAGAAAACAGATATCGATCTGGAACCAAATTTTCTATCGGGAAACCATGTGGTGGCTACTTGATAAACTATTTTTGAAACTTCTGTGCAGAAAGGAAGTGACCGAACTTTGTACTTTGTCCCGAAATTGAAAAAATCAGCCAGTTCCGACAATTCTTTACCTATTTTCAAAAAAATGACATTTTCGGAAACCCTGAATCTTTTCAGAGATAATGGCTATCTCACATTTTTCCATTTCGAATATTCGTCTATGACTTCTATCATTCGAAAATTAAAAACACGTTGTTTATTAGACAATTTTTGTTATTTTTCAAAATTTTCATATTTGACCTACATTTTTGGATATCTGAAGTCCTTTCGATTCCGGTAATACAAGTTTCATTCCGAGTTATCGCCCTTTATTTTTAGATTTTTATCGAATTTTCTACCCATTTTCCAACCCTTATATTTTTTTGAAAGCATCAATCGATCTTTCTGAAACTCCAGGAACATAAAGCCATATTGTCAGACCGTTGGATAAAGCAATTTCAAGAACGATCCGTAAACCGGAAGTAGTCTTAATAATGCCTGATATTTTGAAAAAAAAAAGAAGCAAAAAATGGGTGCTTTAGGGAAAAACGCGATTTCTCTGTCCAATTTCAATGGATTAAACAAATTAATGTATTGCTGGGTGGCACGATGATTGGACTGTCGTATGATACCCAATTTATACGGATACTATGACCAGGCAGCAAAATATGGCACGCTGAACATCAAGTATTTTCTGATTTGGAGCGTTTTTGGACGCCTTTATCTCAAAAACTTAACCTACATTCAGTAGCCTTGTACATGAAGCCATTCAATAAGACTTTGAAATGTCTGGAATAGGATAAAAAAGGGACTAAAAAACTAAAAAAGTCGAAAAATCGTGAAATTTTGGAAAATGGTCTATTACTTTATTATTTAAACAGATTTTTACAAAAAGGTTACAGATTCAGATAGCTGACCTAATTACGATTCTAGCGATGTATAATATGTATTGAGTTATTGAAATTTAATTTTCGACATTTTGTCATTTTTGGCACTTTTGAACATAGGATTTCTCAGGGGCATTTTATCTGATCAGATAATGTAAAATATCATTACAGAGCCCTGCGTCTATTTTATTACCAAAACCAGTTATGAAAACTATCCCGACAATAATCTCTATGCCGGAAGTATTCAAAAAATGAAGAAAAAGGTTAAAAAAATTGGCGCTCTTGCGAAAAACTTGATTCCTCCATCAGATGTTAGCGAACCAAAAGAACTAAAGTGTCGTTGGATAGTCCCATTAATGGACTACCATACGACATTTGAATGATATGATTTTAATGGTTAGAAAATAAATTATGGCACGCCGAAAACTAGTATTTTCCGTTTTGGATCCTTTGCGACGCCTTTTTCTCGAAAACAACACCTACAATTTTTCTTAAACTTTTTTTACTCAGAGTCCTATCGGTGGTCTATAGCGTGAATCCCAAAATAGAAGCATTGAAATAATATAAGTGGTCCAAAAAGATTCTCAATCTTTGAAAAAAGTTGAAAAATCGTTAAATTACTGAAAATGTTCTTCTATTTTTCTTGGTTTTGAAAACAGCTCAATGGATGTTTCTGAAACTTCTGGTACAGAAAGTTAAGTATCCATACAACTTGTTAAAACTATCCCAACAATGATCCAAAACCCGGAAGGAGTCTAAATCATCCGTTATTTTGAAAAACAAACGCAAAAAGTAAAAACAATGGTGATCTTGCGAAAAACGTGATTACTACGCCAGAATTAACCGAATCAAAACAACTAATATCTCATTGGATAGCACGAATAATGAACGACCTTATGATATCCAAATGGTAAAAATTTGCTGGTTAGTCAATATATTATGGGACACTGAAAATCCAGTATTTTCCTTTTTGGAGCCTATTCAGACGTTTTTATCTCGAAAATTAATCTTATTTCATTTCTTAATCTTCTGTTACTTAGAGTTCTTACGGTGGTCTATGGTATTAATCAAAATATTGTATAAATGGTCCAAAAAGGGCCACAATGATTGAAAAAAGTTGAAAAATCGTTATATTTCTGGAGATGTTTCTAACAGTATAAGGGAGGTAATTTGTACTAAACACAATGGCATCAGACTACCAATTTTTTGCTAAATATCGGGAAATATTTTCTAATTTTCCTTTCTTTTATATAAACTGTCCAATGGATCTTTCTGAAACTTCTGGTACAGGAAGTTAAGTACCCATACCACTTGTTGAATCTATCCCAACAATGATCCGTAAACCGGAAGTAGTCGAAAACATATTCGATATTTAAAAAAAAAAACAGAAAAAAATAGGTGCTCTTGCAAAAATCGCGATTTCTCAGCCGGGTGTCACTGAATCAAAACAACTAAAGTATCGTTTGGTAGCTAGATGAATGGGCTATTGTATGACACACTTCCTGTCTGATTCCTGAAAACCGGTTCAGTGCTGCTTGCAGGTCTAGTTTCATTTACATTTATTCATTATTTTGTTATCAAATTTCCCATCACTTGTCTATGAATCCCTGGTTGTACATGACAAGGAGTAGGGTCGCCTGTCCAACTTCGTGGGTTTTCTCCGGGTCCTCCGGTTTCCTCCCACTGCTAAAGACCCCTACGCGCAAGCGAATTATTGAAATAAAATTAAACCATATGTTAGTCCCGAAATGACCTAGTTTGTGTCAAGTGGACGTTAATCTCTCTCTCTCTCTCGTCTATGTTTAAAAATTCCTGTAAGGTAATAAAGAATTATTATTATTAACCATTATGCTTGAACCTCCGCATGAGTCTCACTCCATGACACATTGGTCAGAATAACGCTGGCCACGTCAACGCCATATTCTGGTCCTGCCATCTGCAGTTGATACGCAATACCGACTCTCATCTGTGAACAGAACAGTTCTCCATTCCCTGTGTCGCCAGTTCTGGTGCTTTTGGACAAACTAGATGTTCACGTCGATGGCAAGGGGTGAGGATCGGTCCACGGTAAGGTCTACGGCAATGGATGTTGTCTCTGGTGAGATGCCGGCGCACTGTATCGGTACTGATGGGTCTTCCGTGTGTTCCCACTGTCTGACTTGCTGTCTCAGATGCCTGTGGGAAGGGATTCTGCATGTGCTGTCGCACAACATGGCGGTCTTGTCGCCTTGTGGTAACCCTTGGTCCACCAGTTCGGGGGCGATCATCCGTGGTGTTGGTGGTCCGAAAGAGTTGCTGAAGCCTGTAGATGGTCCGAATATTGACCTGGAAGTGATTGGCAACGGCTTGGGCAGTGTGGCCAGTGAGGAGTCTTCCAAGTGCCTGGTTTCTCTGAGCTGTCCTGAGTTGTGGCATGCTGCCGACATTGTAGTGTGAATGATTCAACCAGGTATGGGGGTGCATTTGATAGGGCTGGTCACGGTGAACAGCACGTGCAGCATGAGTTACATAAAAATCACAGAGAACACATTACCATCTCAGAAGTCTGGTTGCATTTTTGAGAACATTTCCTGCTTTCAATTTTGTGTTTGGGAAGGAGCCTTATTGCTCAGGTAAAGTTGGAGATGTGGTCACAAATATACAATAAAAACATTTGGCAAGTTTTATGCAATGCGTCTATTCAGAGTAACATACCAACCTGACGTTTCTTGATTTGGATATGTGACATATATGAGGATAAAACGTCCGACAATGGAGAAAATCATGGGTTAATCCCGTAGATTAAGTTTAAAATCACTCTTAATGGATTGATACATTAAAGATACATTCCTGCATACAAACTGGGTGATTTGATGATATATTTGGCCTAAAAACATATTCAAACTAATCAATTTATCATAAATTTGCTTCAAATCCTTCATAAATAATTGTAATTGTCAAGGAATACCCTTGCTATAAAAAATCGATCAAAAGAGGTCATGTTTTTGTCACGTGACATATGGTTGCGAAGTCGGAGGAGAATTCATTGCATACACAAGACGATGTTGTCTTTAATCGCTGACTCTATTTATTACAAATATCGAAACCTAATTAAATTCTCGGATTATCCACTGCCCGCGTCTTTTTCCGTGATTTTTATCTCAGAAAGTGTTGTAAGTCTATCTCTTCATAAAGTTTATCAACGTGTACATCAAGCGCTCAATCTCTGCGTGCCGCGTGCAGATATTTCTAATCGTCGGGCTGTCGATTAGGGGGAAACCTGACATTTTTGTTCTGTATACGCTCCATGAGTGTTTTTCAGGGAATCCAGTATTTTTCTAGTAAGATTGGATATCTCTACTTTCCATATATACCAAAATTGCCATACTTTTATTGGAAATAACCACCAGATAAATACTTTTCTGGGAACCTATCTTTAAGTCAGCCAATCAAATAGTTATATACCTAGAACAGTCAAATAAATTTCTAAAATTGAATAATATTCACCATATCTTGATGTCCGAAATATAATCCCTGGTAGAAACAAACAATATCTTGTACTTACGTATGAGATCATGAAAGACAACATATTCTCTATCATTGTCTGGAATGGTATAGTTTGCATTGATAATTCTCAATTTGGCTGAATCTTCAAATGGATGATCTTTAAAACACAGCGTAAATAATATACATCCAAGTGCCTAAAACATATATGTATAATATATTTTACCAGGGTCCGTATTCAAAGGTTTTCTTAAATTTAAATAAAGATAGGTTACCAGGAAACGAAACATACGCCCACAGCAACTAAGTCATCCGAGCAGTCAACAGGAGTTATCGCATAATTTTTCTATTGTCGGTAATGAAACATTTATAATACACTATAATCTGATTAAGAGTAACAATTCATTAAGTAATTATCCGAAAATCATTAGAAATTGTTTGGCTTTTAGTTCTGCCCCATGCTAACGTTTAGTGTACGAAACATTTAATATCATGGATTTAGCTGTTCAAGTTATCAAATTTCATTGAAAATCATTATACTTGTTTGTCTTAAGAACTTAAACTTTGTTTATCAATCTAAAGTCAATCGGATATTAACTTTAGCCTCTAGAGTGTCACAAGAATTTTCAAAGTGATCAAGTGCCATAACTCTGGCAGTAATTATCTGAAATCGCTGAAAATCAATAGGATTCTTCGTCTCATGACCTTAAACACTGTGTATAAATTTAAATTCAATCGGATATTAACTTTAGCCTCCAGAGCGTCCACAAGATTTTTCAAAGTGATCAAGGGACATAACTCTGGCAGTAATTATCGTAAATCGCTGAAAATCAATAGGCTTCTTCGTCTCATGACCTTAAACACTGTGTATAAATTTAAAGTCAATCGGATATTAACTTTGGCCTCTAGAGTGGCCACAAGATTTTTTTAAGTGATCAAGGGCCATAACTCTAGCAGTAATTAGCGTCCCGTCATTTTGTCTAACTGGAAGCATAAACATGGTCAATTGCATTGTTTCGGGATGTACTAATAGCACAAACAATAAATCAAGAAGCATGTGTCATTTTAAAAAAAAATTTCCAAGCGAGGCAACTCGCAGAATGGTCTGGACACAGCGATGTCAATGAGGCGATGTCAAAACATATTTCTTTGTTCAGAGCATTTCGAGTTATCTGCTTACGAACGTGACCAGTGCAATTTTAATAATATTATTATGTCGATCAAGATATAGCAGTTATGTTATTTTTCAACGTTAAAACTGTACATATTTCTATGGTGAAATCAACACGCTTTCAAAATCTAGCAATAGAAATGATTGATGTAACCATAGCAACGAAATGTAAACAACACAGCTAGGTAGGCCACATGTTCCCGAAGCAACGATCGCTCATTTTACAACATCTAACCGTTGCTTCAGAACTGGGCAATTCCCGAAATTTTGCGCTCATTGTGTTTACACGTGATCAATTAGCATCGTCCAATCAGGGGTCGTCGCACATAACACACTGTAAACAAATATGGCGGCCTCCATAGAAACTCTTTGTTGATCAGGTATGATTTCCAGTAACCTTGACATTGATCGAACCTTGAACTTTGCAACTCGATTGTCACATGTAGACATTTTAGCTATAAGCGCGAGACTTGATAATCGTAACAATATTTTTAACGAAGGAATCTGATAGGATCACAAGCTGGGCTTATACCCAATCAAAAATAGTGCCAAAATATGCGGGGTATTACGTGAAGGGCTTGATAAGATGTACGTAGTTAAGGCGAGATTAAGCCTTCTATTGAAGATGGGTAGGCCAGAGCATTTCGAGTTATCTGCTTACGAACGTGACCAGTGCAATTTTAATATTATTATTATGTCGATCAAGATATAGCAGTTATGTTATTTTTCAATGTTAAAACTGTACATAGTTCTATGGTGAAACCGAAATGCTTTCAAAGTCTAGCAATAGAAATGATTGATGTAACCATAGCACTGAAATGAAAACAACACAGCTAGGTAGGCCAGCTAAATACTAAATGTAAATTAATATTCGAAGCGTCTTCCGCGTCAGTAGTAGGTGTAGCAGTCGATCATAGATAGTCCTAGATGTAGCAAAGAAATTATAATACCGTATTACCCAATGGCTAGGGTAAACTTATTGGAATTAATAGTTTTTCTCCGATATATTTTCGCCGACGAAGCGTGAACATCAATAAATGAAGCGAAAAGTTATTGAGAATCCAACTACAAGGACTGTGGTGATAAGACAAGGTAGGCCTACGCTGTTTTCAGTGCCTATTTGTCATTCTTCATGACTAGAAATGGTAGAATGGTCTGAACCATTATCGTCACCGTTGTTGTTCGCCTTTCTAATTGGCTCGTACTGATTGGGAAGAACATTCGGGGTGAAATCAATGTCTGACAAGCTGTCACTTTCTGGCCATGCCATATTGATATACATTGCTACACGAGAGTCGCCTCTTATGTCATGTCACATGATTTAGCTTCAGCTCATTAATTGTCGGATGTTTTCGTAATTGCGGAAATCCGAAAATGTTTTTTTAACGTTATTTGTTACTAAATCTTTAAAAAAAAATAATAATAATAATTCTGAAATCCGTTATACAATGAACTAAGTAAATGATAAAATTAAACTTTTACTATAGCATTCTCCATTAAAGTTAAGTGGATTTCTCTCACTTAAACTGGCTTTGAATACCACTAAAATGTACTTCAAATGTGATTACCGATGTCTGACTGTTCCATTTGCCTCCCTATATCACACAAATCAAGCAAATAATAACCTAATACTACCAAATACCTATAAATGAAATGAAATGAAATTGGGTTTAACGTCCTATTGTTCTGCTCCTATGCTGGGCTAATGAAGACGGGCATACGCCGTACAGTGTGCTATGAGGGAAATTTTGTCCGGGCAGCGGCACTATCGCCTACTTTTATATCGAATTCCAACTGCCAAGGGATCTTTCACGTGCATTCCAATGTATACACGGGACCTCGGTTTTTCGTATCAAAGCAGGAATTGAACACTTGACCTCCAGGCTATGAGCCAGCGTCTTACCCACTTAGCCACGTGATCCCCTCAAAATACCTATAAAATACTACCCAATATTATAAAATACCAACCTAATATCACCAATTAGCAGCACATCAGTATAATAATTGCGAGGAATATTTGATAATTTGCAGATACCTATAAAATACTACCCAATATTATAAAATATAAGCCAACAGTGAGGCTGATGTCCCCCACCGAAATCCCCAAATAAATAGATAACACATATTAATTAATTGCACATCTATTTTTTTCAAAAGTATCGAGCAATCAAACTGATTATCAACTATACACAAGTTTCATCACTCTCTATCAGATAAAATCTTGTCCCAAAGCATCGACCAAGGAAATTGCTTATCTCTGCTCGATATGTTAAACATTGAACTCAGTCAAGACGAACATCTACATCAAGTTTGAACATTCTACCTCAATTAGAAGCAGAGTTGTTATGTTCCAAAGTCTTGACCAATCAAAATGCTTATTGCTCCTTAGCCTAAGCAGACAATTCTCATCATCGAACTTAGTCAAGGTATCGATGTAATGAAACTATACACCAAGTTTCATCACTTTCACTTAATTAGAACTAAAGTTATCGTGTCCCAAAGCATCAACCAATCAAATTGCTTATCTCTACTTACCAAGTTTCATCATGTCCCAAAGCATTAACCAATCAAACTGCTTATCTCTGCTTACCCTAAGCAGAAAATTCTCATCTTCTTACTCCATCAAGGCATTCACCTAATAGACACCTACGCCAAGTGTGAACATTCCAACTCAATTAAAATGAGAGTTATTGTGTTCCAAAGTCTCGGCCAATCAAATTGCTTATCGCTCTGCTTACCCTGAGCAGAAAATGATCATTATCAAAATTAGTCAAGGTATTGATGTAATGAAACTATACACCAAGTTTCATCACTCTCACTTAATTAGAACTAAAGTTATCATGTCCCAAAGCATCAATCAATCAAATTGCTTATCTCTGCTTTCCCTAAGCAGAAAATGCTCATCGTCGAACTCCATCAAGGCATTGACCTAATAAACACCTACACCAAGGTTGAACATTCTAGGTCAATTAGAAGGAGAGTTATTGTGTCCCAAAAAGTGTGACAGACAGACAGACACAGCGAACCCATTCTCCTGCTTTCTTTGAAAGGCGGGGGACAACAAACCTAATAGCACATCAGTATAATAATTGCAACAAATATCTGATAATTTTGCAGAAAATTGAAATATTTACGCAGTTATCTCCCTTTACAACCGATAAATAGATGAATCATCTTGTTGGGCTTTGCAGTTTGTTTCCAAGACGACGAAGTGAAAATAAGGAAAACAAGTTGTAATAGATGCCCCCGCTATAGTTTATTCATCCAATATTACATGTTAAAAGCAGATGCCGCCACTATAGTTTATGAATCTTATATCAATATATAACATAACATAAAAAGAGTTTTAAAAGAAATTAACAAAGATTTAAAAATGCATTAAAGTAAAATCAGTTTATAAAATAAACAGCCAAACATCCAAATAAGAGTATTTTAGAGGTAGATTTAACGAGAGCATAGCTAACGCTGCAATATACGTCCACATTCCAGCTTTGATTGATATGGTACTTTTTAAAATGAAGAGAATGAAATATGAAATGGCTGTAGTGTAATATGATCAGAGGCAAAGAAGGCTAGGCTTTGGGTTTGTTTTGCCAAATTTACAGACAAAATACTAACAAAAAAGTAGGTATGACACTTCCCCAGGAGGTCGGGGCAAGCATCAAAAAAATAGTTCCTGTCTTTACGGTATAAGGAATAAATATGCAAAGTTCCAAGATGATCCATTCAGAATTGCAGCCTGTAGACGATAAATAAAAAATGGGCGTGGCTCTGCCCGTGGGGGTTGGATATGGAAACAATATAAATAGGTACCACCCTGTTATTGAAATGACAACATCAGTAGTTACCGTCCTTAGGGTATAAGGAATAAGTATACCAAGTTCCAAGATAATCCATTCAGAATTGTGGTCTTTGGGTGCTAAAGGCAAAAATGGGGCGTGGCTCAGCCCCTAGGGATCGGGGCATTCACCAAAATCAATAGTTGACGCCCTTAGGCTATAAGGAATACATATGCCAGGTACCAAGTTGATCCCTTCAGAATTTCGGCCTGTAAACGATAAACACAAAAATTTGGCGTGGCTCTGCCCCTGGGGGTCGGGGCATGCAGTTATAGTCTAAGGACGACAACTATAAGGAATACATAAGGAGCAACTCACAGTGGCACAAATAAAAAATGGGTGTGGCTCGGCCCCTGGGGGTTGGGCAATCACCAAAAAACAACAGGGGGTATCCTTAGGGCATAAGGAATGGGTATGCAAAGTTTCAAAAGGATCTGTTAAGAATTGCGGCCTGTAGGCGACACAAAAGGCACACAAACATTGGGCGTGGCTCTGCCCCAGGGGGTTGGGCATGCACCAAAATTAATAGAGGTCAGCCTTAGGGTATAAGGAATAAGTAAGCATTACGTAGGCTGTAAGTGACATACAGACACACAAAAAGGAAATGGAAGTGGTTCTGTCCCTGGGGGGTGGGCATTCACCACAAACAATAGAGATGTTCCTTAGGATAGAAGGAATAAGTATGCAAAGTTTCAAGGTGATACGTTAAGAAATGCGGTCTGTAGATGACAAACAAATAAATACAAGAAATGGGTGTGGCTCTGCCACTGGGGGTCAAGCATGCACCAAAAACAATAGGGATCATCCATATGGTACAAGTAATTCATATGAAATTTTTTCAAGACGATCAATAAGAATTGTGGCCTGTAGGCGACACACAGACACACAAAAAGACCAGTGGCTGCCAGGCAGGATACGCCCACATTTTCGAGAGATGGATAGAGAACAAGCTAAAAAGAAAGTGATTTTTCCTACAATCAAGGGCCATAATTCAGGAAATTACAATTCGATATGCGCAAATATCGAAAGGAACCAAGATCTTTGTGTTATAAACTTACATTTCAAGTTTCAACAAAATCGGATCAAAATTGTGACCTCTATAGGGTCCACAACCTTGATATACCATATTTTTTCGCTATTTGAGAACGAGAGGCGGCCATTTTTGGGACGATTTTCACGAAATTCTAACGCAGCTGTCCTTAGGATGTAACGGTGATATAATAAAATGTTTTTTTTTTAAATTGGTTAAAAATTATGACCTCTATAGGGTCCACAAGCTAAAAATGCGATTTTTCCTACAATCAAGGGCCATAATTGAAGAAATTACAATTTGATATACGCAAATATTGAAAGTAACCGAGATCTTTGGGTTATAAACTTACATTTCAAGTTTCAACGAAATTCGAACTCAGCCGTCCTTAGGGTGTAACGGTGATATAATGATACGTTTTTTTAAATCGGATAAAAATTATGACCTCTATAGAGTCCACAAGCTAAAAACGCGATTTTTCGTACAATCAGGGGCCATTATTCAAGGAGTTACGGTCCGATATGCGCGAATATCGAAAGGAACCGAGATCTTTGGGTTATAAACTTACATTTCAAGTTTCAACAATATCGGATAAAAATTGTGACCTCTATAGGGTCCACAACCTTGATATACCATATTTTAACGCTATTTGAGAACGAAGGGCGGCCATTTTGTCTGTCAGTTTTGGGCCGATTTTCATGAAATTTTAATTATTCTACGGCAGTAAAACCATGTAACCCTAGTTGAGTATTTACAGGGCGACCTTCGGTTGCACGGATTTTCGTACTATAGTCGAACCATCTGCATGCGAATGACATTTAGTTCAACCGGTTGTCGTGACCAGCCGTACCATGCGATAAAGCACGGTCGGGATAGTTCAAAGATGGCTGACAAAACTGACAAATGTAATAGAACTGCCGATTGCCGTTGCGTTATTTACACCTTGGTCGGTATTATAGGGCCCATGTTAACACCTGATAGTGAGTGAATGGCCATTTTTTTCGTCTTTTTTTTTTTGATGAATTTGACAGATTAGGATCTTCTTATTCGAATATGTATAGGCACACGACAAAAAACTGTACGTGTGAAATGATCTTGGTTGGGTGACACAAATCCAATGAAAAATATTCTGATATTGACTAATCCTATTAGTAACCTATTTTAAGCTTGCTTTCACATCACAGTATGGAAAATTAATCAGTTTTTAAAAATACATGAGTAAAAAGGAGAAAATATAGCAGGCGGAACAACTGACATGGTCGCCACCATATTGAATAGTCAATGGCTAGGGCCATTTGCGTTTGGGTGCTGGTTCAGACTGTAGTAGCGACCATAGTCTACATCCGGAGGTTGCCCTGGTGTCTACTGGTAAGTTCATAGCTGTGTTTTTCTTTATTTAGTTTGAGTCACTTTATGTGCCTATGATTAGTCTGTGTCTACGGTTGTATGCGGTCTATGACTTGCAATGTTTTTATTTTGCAAAATTCAAATATTTCTCGATATAAATTTAGCCAGGTGTGCCGCTATTTTTTCATGCATTCCAAGGTGTGCCGTATATATCCACAGGTGATGATGTCGCTGCGATTTCATTACCACCTAAATGAATATACACGGTCTCCAGTTTCCTCCCACGTGCATTTTCGTTAATTTTAAAATAAAATATTGTGCAGTAAGTAAATATGCAATAACTAAATAGTTGACATGAAAAAATGAATATAAACATTATGCAGTTTGTTTTGCTAAAGCATTTTAATATTAAAATTTTAAAATAAATACAAACTATCGACACAATCTAGGTAATTTCAAATCTATTTATCGGTTGTAAAGGGAGATAACTGGGTAAACATTTCAATTTTCTCCAAAATATTGAATATTCGTTGCAGTAATTATAGTAATGTGTTGTTATTTGATCATACTGGGTAGTATTTGGTAGTTTTTGATGAATATTTGGTAGTATTGGGTTATTATTGGCTTTGGGTGGTATTGGTTTTGCGTGGTATAGGGAGACAAATGGAACAGCCAGACATCGGTAATGCATTTGATGCACATTTCCCGCGATATATCTCTCTATTTTTGAAACCAGCGGCTGCCAGGCATGATACGCCCACAATTTGCAAGAGATGGATAGAGAACAAGCTAAAAACAAACAGGATTTTTTGTACAATCAGAGTTATAATCCAGAAAGTTATGGTCTGAAATGCACAAATATCAAAAGGGACTGAGATCTCTGGGATATAAAGATATGTTATAAGTTTCATCGGATAAAAATTGTGACCTCTTGAGGGTCCACAACCTTCGTAGCATACTTTTACACAATTTGCATACAAAGTGCGTCCATTTTGTCGGCAGTTTCATTTCGATTTTCCCGAAATTCGAATTCAACCTTCATTATGGTGGAATGGTGATATATTTAAACGGTTTTTAAAAATTGTAAAAAAAAAATGTGACCTCTAGAGAATCTGCATGCTTAAAATACGATTTTTTGAACAATCACAAGCCATAATCCAGGAAGTTACGGTGTAACAGTGATATATTTGAACGTTTTTTTTTAAATCGAATAATAATTGTGACCTCTTAGAGGGACCACAAGCTAAAAACGCGATTTTTTGTACATTCAAGGGCCATAAGTCAGAAAGATACAATACAATATGCGCGAATATCGAAAGGAACCAAGATCTTGGGTTATCATGATGTATTTCAACTTTTATCAATATCGGATCAAAATTGTGAACTGGAGGGTACACAACCTTGATTTAACAGATGTTTACACTATTTGCGTACGAGGGGCGGCCATTTTGTCCAGCGGTTTTGGCCCGATTTTCACAAAATTCGACGTCAACAAACATTATGGTGTAACGGTGATATATTGGAACTTTTTTTTTAAATCGGATAATAATTGTGACCTCTAGAGGGACTGGGGGATCACGTGGCTGAGTGGGTAAGGCGCTGGCTAGCTAGCCTGGAGGTCGGGTGTTCGATCCCTGCATTGACCGAGAAAGTTCATCCAGATTTTCCGGCAAGCACAGCTGTCTAGTCCTTTGGATGAGACAAAAAACCGAGGTCCCGTGTATACACTGGAATGCACGTAAAAGATCCCTTGGCAGTTGGAATTCGATATAAGAGTAGGCGATAATGCCGCTGCCCGGGCAAAAATTTCCCTCATAGCACACTGTATGGCGTATGGCCGTCTTCATTAGCCCAGTATAGGAGCAGAATAGTAGGACGTTAAACCCCATTTCATTTCATTTCATTTCTAGAGGGACCACAAGCTAAAAACGCGATTTTTCGTACAATCAGGGGCCATAATTCAGGAAGCTATGGTCCGGTATGCGCGAATATCGAAAGGAATCGATGTCTTTGGGTTATAAACTTACATTTACAGTCTCAACAAAATCGGATAAAAATTGTGACCTCTATAGGGTCCACAACCTTGATATACCATATTCTTACGCTTTTTGACAACGAAGGCCGGCCATTTTGTCTGTCAGATTTGGGCTGATTTTCACGAAATTACATTTCAAGTTTCAACAAAATCAGATAAAAATTATGACCTTTATAGGGTCCACAACCTTGATATACTATATTTTTACAGTATTTGAGAACGAAGGGCGGCCATTTTGTCTGTCAGTTTTGGGCCGATTTTCACAAAATTTGAACTCAGTCGTCCTTAGGGTGTAACGGTGATATAATAATACGTTTTTTTTAAATCTTATAAAAATTATGACCTCAGTCGTCCTTAGGGTGTAACAGTGATATAATAATAAGGTTTTTTTTAAATCGGATAAAAATTATGACCTCTATTGGGTCCACAAGCTAAAAACGTGATTTTTCGTACAATCAGGGGACATAATTCAGGAAGTTACGTTCTGATATGCCCGAATATCGAAAGGAACCGAGATCTTTGTGTTATAAACTTACATTACAAGTTTCAACAAAATCGGATAAAAATTGTGACCTCTATAGGGGCCACAACCGTGATATACCATATTTTTACGCTCTTTGAGAACGAAGGGCGACCATTTTGTCTGTCAGTTTTGGGCCGATTTTCATGAAATTCAAACTCAGCCGTCCTTATGGTGTAACGGTGATATAATAATACGTTTTTTTTAAATCTTATAAAAATTATGACCTCTATAGGGTCCACAAGCTAAAAACGCGATTTTTTGTACAATCAGGGGCCATAATTCAAGGAGTTACGGTCCGATATGCGCGAATATCGAAAGGAACCGAGATCTTTGGGTTATAAACTTACATTTCAAGTTTCAACAAAATCGGATAAAAATTGTGACCTCTATAGGGTCCACAACCTTGATATACTATATTTTTACCCTATTTGAGAACGAAGGGCGGCCATTTTGTCTGTCAGTTTTGGTTTGATTTTTACGAAAATCGAACTTAGTCGTCCTTAGGGTGTAACGGTGATATAATAATACGTTTTTTTTTTAAATCGGATAAAAATTATGAAGTTACAGTCCGATGCATGCCAATATTGAAAGGAACCGAGATCTTAGGGTGATAAAGCTATATCTCAAGTTTCATTGAAATCGGATAAAAATTGTGACCTGTAGACTGTTCACAAACAATTGTGGACGGATGGACAGGGGCAACGACAAGATACGTCCACATGAAAATGTTGGCGTATAAAAATGAAGAGAAAGAAATATGAAATAGCTGCAATGACTGTAATATGGCAAGAGGCGAAGAAGGCTAGGCGTTGGGTTTGTTTTGCCAAATTTAGAGACTAAATATTAACAAAAAAGTGGGTGTGATATCGCCCCAGGGGGTCGGGGCATGCACCAAAATAAATAGTTGCTGTCTTTACAGAATAAGGAATAAATGTGCAAAGTTCCAAGATGATCCATCCAGAATTGCAGCCTGTAGATGATAAATACAACAAGAGGCAAAGAAATGAAATGAAATGGGGTTTAACGTCCTACTGTTTTGCTCCGAACTGGGCTAATGAAGACGGGCATACGCCATACAGTGTGCTATGAGGGAAATTTTGCCCAGACAGCGGCACTACGGCCTACTCTTATATCGAATTCCAACTGTCAAGGGATCTTTTACGTGTACGCCAATGTGTACACGGGACCTCGGTTTTCCGTCCCATCCGAACGACTAGACAGCTTTCCTTGTCAGCCCCTCCGTCCTGCATCACTGACAAGGGAGAACCACGCCGGAAAATCTGGATGAACTATCTCGGCCAATGCAGGGATCGAACACCCGACCTCCAGGCTAGCAAGCCAGCGTCTTACCCACTTAGCCACGTGATCCCCAAGAGACAAAGA
This sequence comes from Patella vulgata, assembly GCF_932274485.2. Classification (NCBI taxonomy): domain Eukaryota; kingdom Metazoa; phylum Mollusca; class Gastropoda; family Patellidae; genus Patella; species Patella vulgata. Next base: position 36,338,402 of record NC_065882.2, read on the forward strand.
AGGTTAGGCGTTTGTTTTGCCAAATTTACAGACAAAATATTAACAAAATCAGGGCATGCACCAAAATAAATGGTTGCTGTCTTTACGGTATAAGGAATAAATATGCAAAGTTCCAACATGATCCATTCAGAATTGCAGTCTGTAGACGATAAATACAAAAATTGGGCGTGGCTCTGCCCCTGGGGGTTGGATATGGAACAATATAAATAGGTACTACCCTGTTATTGAAATGATTGATATATTGAATTTTAACAAAATCTGTTAATTATTGCAACCTGTAGAGTATTTACCGATAAAAAATAACAAAAAAGTGGGTGTGGTACTACACCCCTGGGGGTCGGGACATGCACCAAAATAAATAGTTGCTATCCTTACAGTATAAGTTATAAATATGCCAAGATCCAAGATGATCCATTTAGAATTCCAGCCTATAGACAAAAAACACAAAAATTGGGCGTGGCTCTGCCCCCGGGGGTTGGACATGGACCAATATATATAGGTACAACCCTATGCTGGATCATTCTAAATTGGATCCAAATCTGTTAATAATTGCAACCTGTATATCATTTACAGACAAAATATCAACAAAAAGTGGGTGTGGCACCGTCGAAAGGTCAGGGGGTGGAGGAGGGGGTCATGCACCAACATGAATAGTTGCCGTCCTTGTTTGAACGGTTGATTAGGAGCATGCCACAACGAACTGCTGAATGTCTGAGGATTGGTGGAGCAATTACTCATTTTTAAGACAAAAATAAAAAACGTCCATTTTCACTTTTGACGGTGTATCTCTGAGGATTGGTGGAGCAATTACTCATTATTAAGACAAAAATCAAAAACGTCCATTTTCACTTTTGGCGGTGTATGTCTTTGCAAGTGAAATGGGGCCGTCAGATAGGCCGCCCATATGAACTGTTTATGTTCATGTGTTGGCAATTGGCCTGTTATTAATATACACTGGTTACCTCTAATAAAAACAGCAGTGCATTTCTGCAGTTTTGTATTGTTTCTGAATTTCCCCTATTTTTTTTGAAGAGTATAATATTTGGTAGGCAATCGCCTTGTAATATCAGTTAATCGCCTTGTAATATCAGTTTATGAGTTTAAACTGAACAAATAAAAACACTTTTTTCCAATTTAGATAACTTTATTTACAAGAAAATGGTGGTGGGCGGAAATCTGCTTCAAGATATTTTTACCGGGCAGAAAATATTGGTGTTGGGCAGTACAGCCCAGTAATTGTAATAGTAGGCACATCCCTGTTTCTTAAATAAATTGAATCCGGAGACGGTTTTGTCAAAATACGATGACCAAACTGCCTTTACCAATTTTTAAAGCCGCTCTCTTGTGGTGTTGATTCAGTTCCATAGAAGACAATCCATATTTTCATCACAGAACAGTTACCCATGTCAATTGAAATGACTGATAAGTGCTGCATTGATCAGTTAGCCTGATTAGCTGAAGGGAATAATTACACCGATGAAATCGTGTAAAAAGATAATCACTTGATGGGATTTTTCTATCTTTGTGCACAGCAAAACAATGAGACAACAATGTCCTGCGGAAACTATTCTACATACGTTGTTTTGTTAGGTGAAGTACATACATGTATCTATTACAAATAAAGATACTGAAACTTTATGACTTTGTTGTCACAGGTGACAAGTCACTTATTTTTAGTTGTCTCTTGCAAAAATGACTTTGCATCGACAAGTTGCAAATGTTATTTTGACCTCTGTAACATGTATATCTCACACCACTCTACGCAACCTGACTAACATGATAAAGTGTTTAAGGAGTAAACATGAGACAATCAACAATAATGACAGACCAACCCCAAACAAAATTGCAATGTATATATATTGTATTACCAACAGTAATTAGATAAACATAATAATTGTAATGATACAGTTGTAATCCAAGATCAGGTCAATCAAAAATGAGAACGTTTTCATTGGTATACCCATGCGGATTGAATAGTTCAGCAATACAAATATTGTTATTGTTAAATGTGTAAAACTCACCCATATGTCACCTTTCTCATCAATAGGAAAATTCTGATACAAATCTAACATCTCCGGTGCCCTGTACATAGGCGTTGTATTTTTTGCTATCTATAACATAAATGATGGAAATGTACAGGGTATAAGTCGATGTGGTGTATACGTCAAATCTTACAATATTTCTAACATTCATCCAGATGAGTTCGTAGTGGTGTAGAAGTCGTATATTTTTCAACTCCATTGCAATCTTTTATCGAGATACAGGACTGGAGAGTGTTTCCACACATATGTGACCCTCCCCTCCCCCCCCCACAGCATACAGAGTCACAATGAGGAAATTTTGAAAATTGAGTTATTGTTATTTTCACATTCTCCAACTTTACCTTCAATTTGATGTATAGTTTGTTTGAATTGGGCAAAAATTGACTGAGCTATCACTGAGAAATAGGTAAAGGTTAAAACGTACGTTTGCCGCATTAAAAACTCGCAAAACGGTCAATACCTACGTATCTCGATAAAAAAATAAAATTTGGATTATAACTCCTCATTATGGCTTAAAATCTCTAGAGAAGGTGTGTTAATTAACAAGGGTGAAAAATGGACTGAAAGGCGAGTTAATTATCGCTAGGTGTGAACAACTCTGTCAATTTTGGGCCGATTTACACGAAATTTGGACTCAGCCATCCTTAGGGTGTAACAGTGATATAATAATACGTTTTTTTTAAATCGGATAAAAATTATGACCTCTATAGGGTCCACAAGCTAAAAATGCGATTTTTCGTACAATCAGGAGCCATAATTCAGGAAGTTAGGATCCGATATGAGCGAATATCGAAAGGAACCGAGATCTTTGGGTTATAAACTTACATTTCAAGTTTCAACAAAATCGGATAAAAATTGTGACCTCTATAGGGTCCACAAGCCAAAAACGTGATTTTTCGTACAAACAGGGGCCATAATCCATGAAGTTTTGATCCGATACATGCCAATATCGAAAGCAGCCGAGATCTTTTGGAGATACACCTATATTTCAAGTTTCGTTAAAATCGGATAAGAATTGTGACCTGTAGAGTGTCCACAAACAAATTGTGGACGGACGGACGGACAGGGGCGACGGCATAATACGTCCACATGAAAATGTGGGCGTATAAAAATTGTGACCTCTATAGGGTCCACAAGCTAAAAACGTAATTTTTCGTACAATCAGGGGCCATAATCCATGAAGTTTCGATCCGATACATGGCAATATCGAAAACAGTCGAGATCTTTTGGGGATAAACCTATATTTCAAATTTCGTCAAAATCGGATAAGAATTGTGACCTGTAGAGAGTCCACAATTGTCGACGGACGGACGGACGTCCAGACAGGGGCGACAGCATAATACGTCCACATGAAAATGTGGGCATATAAACATGATTTTTTGTAAAATCAGGGGCCATAATCCATGAAGTTACGGTCCGATACATGCCAATATCGAAAGGAACCGAGATCTTAGGGTGATAAACCTATATTTCAAGTTTCATTGAAATTGGATAAAAATTGTGACCTGTAGACTGTTCACAAACAATTGTGGACGGACGGTCGGACAGGGGCGACGACAATATACGTCCACATGAAAATGTGGGCGTATAAAAAGGCGATTTTTCGCACAATCTGGGGCCATAATTCAGGAAGTTACGTTCCGATGGGCACAAACATCAAAAGGAACCAAGATTTTTGGGTTATAAACATGCATGTCAAGTTTCATCAAAATCGGTTCAAAATTGTGAACTCTATAGGGTCCACAAGCTAAAAATGTGATTTTTCGTACAATCAGGGGCCATAATCCATAAAGTTTGGAACCGATACATGCCAATATCGAAAGCAGCCGAGATCTTTTGGGGATAAACCTGTATTTCAAGTTTCATCAAAATCGGATGACAATTGTGACCTGTTCAGAGTCCACAAACAATTGTTGAACAAACGTGATTTACCGTTCCCGTGATTTACCGTTCGCCTGCGTACGGACATTTTAATCCCTTTGATGTCGGTTGACGAAATTAAAAGTAGTCAAAGATTAGTCAATAAACTAATTGTAAGCTAACATTTTCACAGTCATTTAGTTCATGATCTAATGAAGTAATAAGTACAGACCATATATTTGATAATCCGGTAAATATACAAGCTTGATAATTATTCACAAAACAGTAATTTTTATCTGTAACCATTTCCCTGCGTAAGAATTGACCATGTGTTCCCATCAGGCAACCTATTTGTCATCACGCAACATTTTAATCATTTTCCATTCACTGAACAACAAAATATTCCGTAATCTATCATCATACGAAAAATGTATCCAACCAAATCGCGCACTGTTTTTAGCTATACGCATCAGTTTAATTCTAATTCGTTGAACAAAATACTTCGCGACTAAAATGGCCTTGGTTCATTTTGGCGGGAAAAAGGGTCACATGGATAAATAACAACATGGCGACAATGCGTGCATTGCATACGGATGTCGATGCTACAATGGAATTTTAAAATACCGTTTTGTAATGAAGACAGTCAATGTTTCGACAGTTATTTTGCTTTCATTTTCTGCCGTTTAAATGAAGACACGTAATTCTGGAGGAATATTACTGGTGTAAATGTGAAGCGGGTAGCCTACGATCGTACTGGTCGGTACGATTTCACTCTATCGTATTACGAAAACACCTACTTTTCTAGGAATATTACAGACGTAAATTGAATACTCTATGGGAATTGAGGTGTGCCAATTTCTTTTTTGCCTTTTGTATTCAGAACACTATATTATGCTAAATAGGCTAACATAAAGCTATTCGTAATTTAAGCCTATTAAAGGGGAAGAAAGCCTCCTCTACACACATAAACATTAATTGTAGTGTAGTCCATACTGGTAGAAATTATGGCCTACAGAAATCGTTCAATACAATACCGTGAAAATTTACTTGTTTGCTATTCAATCAAGAGGAACTGCTAATCAATTTTCAAACATTCAAACAACATCATGCAATCTCTAGTTTTAGGTGATCGATTCAGGTGATCGATTGGTCACCTGGTTGATACCTCAGGTGATCAAAAAATTGATCACCTGGACCAAAAATCAGGGGATCGATTTATTGATCACCCTGTGCCGTCTTATTTCGAGGCCTGTAGATGGTCCACAATCTTCGTATTGCATACTTTTACACAATTTGCGTACAAAGAGCGGCCATTTTGTCGGGCAGTTTCTTTTCGATTTTCCCAAAATTCGAATTCAACCTTCATTATGATGGAATGGTGAAATATCTAAACTAAGGATGTAATGGTTCAAAAATTCTTGAATCAGTTAACTGGTCGTTAATAAGGGTGTGACGACTAAGCAAAACTTTAACCGGTTAGGCGGCAGCTAAAAAAACGAACCGATTCGGTTTAGTCGGTAATGAAAACTAACTGAAAAATATTAGTCTTCCATAGTCTACAATACACGCTAATATACTGGCCTTTATATACGGAGCTTAAAACTGTAATGGCGACATACATACAGTTCTATGTTTTATGTGTCCAGTACATTAAAAAATTTGGTTTTGTTTGTACTATGTAGTTTGTTCAAATCTCCTGTTTAACCTTTTTAATAAAAGTAATAAATACAACATATAAAAAACTTCAAACAATAACGTATTGATCAATTGATCAATAATATTAGTGATAAACCGACGAGAAAGCGTATCTGGGCATCAGCTCAGTGCGCATGCCCCTTGACCTAACCTGGAGGATTGCTTGTTTCTGATTGGGCACTTCAACCATTGACCTTAGCGACCGACCAATCAAATAACGTATTCTTAAAATAACTTCATTAAGTATGCAACAACACACTCGCTTGTAATCGCGAGAATATCCACGGCCGATTACGGAATATAGTATATAGTGTCTCGTTATTATTATTTTCGACCATTTATCAATGATGTAGCTTATTGCTTATTCGCCCCCATAATTGTCGTTCGTTAATACATGTATCTTTTTTAAAAAAAACATGTTATAATATTCGGGCGACTGGTTTATATCATGCTGTATTTTTTAGACGACTATCGATTTCCCGAAACTTGAACCGGTTTGTAGGTAAAACCGAACCGACTCCGACTAAACCGACTAATCGTCACACCCTTAGTCGTTAAAAACCCAACCGTAACCGGTTAACCCATAAAAAAATTTCTATCAAAATATTTGTTGCACCAAAATAAGACTTAATAATATATTTTTAAATTATTAGTATTACAGCTTTTAAGTTAACAGTCAGTACAAATTCCATTCATTCATTTATTCTTGATGTTTCATTTCTCCATCTTGCCTGCTGACAGGTCACGTAATGAGGTATAGACCAGTTGAATTGAAATGTTGATTTTTTTTAAACAAAAGCTTCACTGATACTTCATAAGATTAGTTACGAAATCAATATTTGAAAGCATACCTTTGGATTTTTAAATATACATGTAAAATAAGTTTGATTATTCAACATCAGCTAATTCCAAAAAATTAACTACACGTGTTGCTATCACAAACGAAACCAAGCTGATGGGACCATGGCTGATTGGGACCAAACGTCAAAGCTGATTGGGACCACATTCCAGGCTGATTGGGACCACATTCCAGGCTGATTCGGACCACACGATAAAAAATACTAGAAACTGAGGTTTTGATATTGAATTAAGTTTAAAGGAGTTTTATCTAGGCCTTCGTTATTTATGTCTATATTCCATTTTTTATGTCACAGTTACTATATTAACAGAGATTATCTCATTAATCTTATGGAAATTATTATACGTTTTATGTAATTTAAACAGACCATTTTTATTTTATTTTATAAACTTCATAGCTTGTTTCGGAATCCATTATAGCCTATATATTGTGTGTAATTATACGTAGAAATACTGTTTAAACCAATCTATGCTAATTTCAATAAGTCATACAAATTTGAAAACTAATACTAGCAATACAGTAGCATAACGGAAATCCGAATCCATTATAGGCCTACATATATTGTGTGTAATTATGTTATCAAAATAATGTTTAAACCATACAAATTTGAAAACTAATACCAGCAATACAGTAGCAACGGTTATCCGTTATTTCAAATATGATGTATATAAAAGCAGTCAAAATGTTTATCCTACCTTGTACAGAAAATCAACATAATAGATTTATACTTATAGACTCAATTAAACAGGTAAACAGGTAGGTGATATCTAGGAAAGTGTACTATATTACTACATGAAAATTACTCAGATCTTACTGACAGCCACAACAGGGAATTTGTGTGTTTATTGGATTACTAGGCTTGTCATTAATTAACAATAAATGGTGTGATTAGGTTCTTGTATATTGCTACCAGAGTTTTATACTATAAAGTGTGATTTAATTAACTTTGTTTAATGTGTATTTGTGTATATTACTAAGAAAATTTTACACATTTGTCAACCAATTTAGTGTATTGCATTCAACACTTGTCTAGATCAGGAAGGTCTCTGTCTCGGCTACTACTAAATAATAAAATATTGGTTTGTAAAGGAATTGAATCGCCACCAAATGTCTCAATATATGAAATAAAATGATATTTACTAATTAAAATATTATACAATTTGTCTGTCATTTTTTCAACTTCACTCATTACAAAATATTGCATCGTTGCAGTAATTATACTGATATGAGGCTATTTGATATTGGGTTACAATTTGATAATACTGGGTAGTATTTATTGTCATGCAAACATATAAAACACTCTCGTCCTTGGTCTGATCATGGTCCGAATCAGCCAAGAATCTGGTCCCAATCAGCCAAGAATGTGAAGCATCTTCTCTGTGATTTAGCTCATTTGTATTGAAGCCGTCATTCACTAATTACACTATTATTTGTGACTAATTACACTATTTATTGTCATAGTTGTCTTATTATCAAAAATATGCAAACATATTTTAAAAACTCGCGTCATTTAAGTAATGGTCCGAATGAGCCTTGTCGTGGTCCCAATCAGCCATAAATCTGGTCCCAGTCAGCCAAGAATCTGGTCCCAATCAGCCAAGAATCTGGTCCCAATCAGCCAAGAATCTGGTCCCAATCAGCCTCAAATCTGGTCCCAGTCAGCCAGGTCCCAATCAGCCATGGTCCCAATCAGCCAATTACCTCACAAACCATGCTGTATCGTATGTACCAGTGACCCGTATGTCAACTTTGACCTGACATCATCGCGCACTCGAGTGATAATATAAACAATTTTACAATTATATCCTCTCTATTTTAATATTATTTCATCACATCATACTTGTTTCATTTTGAGACTTTGTTTGTGGAGTGATGAGGTTAATACTGTAAAAAAATTAATTTGTCAATCAGTTGAGGCTAATTAATGCTTGGCAGTGAGTGCTAATAACTTACACAAATGTCAAAACTTTGAGCGGGAATTTAAAGACGTCAACTTCCCGAGACTTATTACTAATGACAAGTGCTACTTAAAATATTTATGTGGTCTTAGTGAAAGAAAGCAATGTTGTGACTATCATTCCTGGGTTTAAAGGTCGGGTATCGGGTGACCTATTAACCGAGTGACCGTTTACATCCTTACTCGAAACGTTTTTTAAAATTAGAAAAAAAAATTGTGATCTCTAGAGAATCTGCAAACTAAAAATGCAATTTTTCGAACAATCAGGAGCCATCATAATCCAGGAAGTTACGTTCGGATATATACACAATTATCAAAAGGAATCAAGATCTTAGTGTGTAATGGTGATATACATGTATTCACATGTTTTTTTAAATTGGATAAAAATTGTGGCCTCTACGTGATTTCTTGTACATTCAAGGGCCATAATTCAGGGAGTTACGATCCGATATGCGCAAATAGTAGTTTGTTGTATTTTACGTCCGCTTCCACCGAGGTGATATCGCAGACAATCACGTGTTATGTTTGATTAAGGATTTTTTTTTAAATTTTTTTTAGTCGATAGCGATGAGACTGTCAATGTTCGGATCGAAGCTGATCTCAAGAGGTGTTGAGGTTGAGGGATGGTAGCTGCATTCTTGGATGTTAAAGCTGCTCTCATTTATTTTTATTGCAGGTGGTCTTGGCTTTGTAAATTCGAAGTTTGTTTCTTTTGCTGCTGTTCTACCTCCCTCTTCTCTTCTTCGTTTCGGTGCCTTTGGTTCTATTGGTGGAGACTGTGTTACTGGCGGTGACTGGGTTACTGTTTCGATCACTGTTTTACTGTCCTCGACTGGCTTTGTTGCTTCTGGGACTGGGTGTTGTGCTGGCCGTTTGTTCTTATCCCTTTCTGGGCCTCGAAGAGGGCACTCCTTGCGTGAGTGGCCCAACTTCTCGCATCGGAAGCATGGAGAAGCTTGGCCTGGTGTTACGACTCGGACTCTGGCATCTCCGTGAGGGGTCTTCAGAACTATTATCTGTGGAATATTTTTCATTTCCTCCGTCTTGATTTCTATTTCCACCTCTCTTACTCTCTTGTAAACTCTAGTGCCCGGCAGTCTTTGGTCTTTGAAGGATCTGACGTACCCAATATCGGTCATAATATTATGGAAATAGTCGTCTGAGTAAGAGACTGGAAAGTCATATACGGTGAGGGTTACTACTTTCGAGAATCGTCTGAAGAATCTGTATTCTATCCCCATGTAGGTGTGGCTTTCTTTTTCTAGTAGTGTGGTTTTGACCTCTTTCGTCTTCACGTGGACATGCGATTCTTCTTTAACCTGATATATTGTTAATATATCGTCCCACTTGCCGAGCAGGTCGATCAGGCACTTCAAGATAGACCTGTCGGTCAATCTCTCTGTGCTACTAACCGCCACGTGGTAGGACACCCTGCTGGTCTCATCTTCGGGGACTTCGTAAGTTTTGATTATAGGGTTCATCGTGAATAGAGTACTGGTGAATAGAATACTGGAGTACTGGTGAATAGAATACTGGAAAACTGTTGAATAGAATACTGGAAAACTGGTGAATAGAATACTGGAACACTGGATAACTGGAGCACTATAAGACTGGATAACTGGGATACTGGATCACTGGAGCTCAGGTGTTAACAGGGCGAACCAAGATATGTGACCCCCCATGGCATACTGAGTCGCAATGAGAAAATTTTGAAAATTGAGTTATTGTTATTTTCACATTCTCCGACTCATTACCTTCAATTTGATGTATAGTTTGTTTGAATCGGGCGAAAATTGACCGAGTAAGTTTTGAGAAAAATCAAGTTAAAGATTTCGTATGTTTCAAAACAAAATCCCATAGCAACCAAGCCATTTATTTGCTGTTTTGTCGTTGAATATTGTTTCCTGGAGGTTTTCAGGGGTGCTGAAGACGAAAATTGTAGTAACAATTTGATCCAACAATTTCCGCTGTCTTTTTTTTCAAAATGGACGCCAAAATGACAAATTTTCGAGTTTTCATAAGTTATGTGTTTATTAATGTCATTGAATAGGTTTTTGGGGGTGCTACATCAAACAATTGCAGTATAAGAATAAATCCGATAATACCCCCCATTTTGTTTTTCATAATGGCGACCAAAATCACAATCGTAGTAGTAAAATTAATCCGTCAATATCAACCATTTTGTTTTATCAAAATGGCGACCAAAATGACAATTCTGTTTTTTTTTTTATCACCGTATATTTGTAACCGTGTCATTTTATATGTTTTATTAGGCATAAAATTTGTAGCATCAGGGGTCGACTGGACTGTATCCTCCATCTTGTTTTTCAAAATGGCCACCAAAATGGCAATTATTGAAGTTCTTATACTTGGTACTCGTGTAATATATCATTTTAGAGGTTTTCTGGGGTGCTGAATACGAAAATCATGGTGTTGGGTCGATGCAACAAATATTTATCATTTTACATATTCGATGATTTTATTGTCACCCATCAGTTATGGTCACACCTTGCAGGCTAGGGTATACCAATGAAACGACGGTATTCAACACCTTATGCTATCAAGTATAAGAAAAGAGAACAGTTTTCAAAAGACAACAGTATGCTAAAAACTCTCATAAATTTAATAAAATAATTATAATAACAAATAGTATTATAATGCATCACAAATTACTAGTATTTTTTTTAATAAAATATAATAACAAATGGAATAATAATAGCAATCGAAATAGGATGATTTGTAAAAGAAAAGTTACTCAAGCACTGGAAATGTGGCCATTCAGATGAGCCAGTTCATTTTGCTACGATACGGTGGGGTGCGGAATCATTTAGCTATTGGGTGTTTTATATGATTACTAATTTAATGTTCCGCTGGCGGTGGAACAATATCACTGTTCGTGGTTTGATCGCGATTGCCGAGTTCTAATTAAAAGAGTTGGTACTAGGCCTTATGATCAAAGATACATTATTAACATGGTTTGACTATACACCTTAATTGAAACTAGTTTCATTGTATATACTATGGAGTTTTGGTATGGCACAGTTACGATGCCAGTGTATAGAAAGCTGTAAACAAACGCTATTTACAGTGGATTTACGAGAATTTAATTTATTAATTCATCGGGCATGGGTGACTGTTTAACGTTCGAGAATGGAAAAGGGCGAGCTCTCAGTTGCAAATGCATTGAATGCACTGACATCTGCAGTTTTTAGAAAAAAGCAAGTTAAAGGTGTCGGTATGTTCTGAAACAATATCACACAGCAACCATGCCATTAAATCTTTCGTTATTTTGTCGTTTAATATTAATATTTTCTTCTTTAGGTTTTCAAGGGTGCCGATAACGAAAATCGTAGTAAATGCACTCTTTTCATAGTAAAACATCCACAACACATGCGGCATATTCACATTTCCTATGATAGCGTTATAATTTAGAACAGTGTATACATTAGTAGTCTAAGTATGTATATTATAACTTTGGTGAGATTAACTTCAGTTCAGTTAATCTCATCAATTATTTAGCACCTTGGTGCCAGTGGTCAGAAGATTAAAGTTGTTGATTGGGTAATCAAGTTTAGTAGCCTATCTTAATCATCAAAGAAGCCGCCACAGCAGCATGCCTGAATTAAGATTTTGTGTGTACAATAAGTCTATTGTTATTTTAAGCCTAAGGTACCGTAACGGTATCAAAATATGAGTCCATAGAAGAATAGAAATCAGTGTAATTAAACAATGGCAGATTATTTTTCCCACTCGATAATCGTCGCGTTTCGACTCATTGGTCGTTCTCATTTTCCCGACCCATGGTGATAATAGAATTTTAAACAATAATAATATCCAATATGCATTCTTAACTTTGCATGCCGTATGAAGCGACAGTAAACGGAATACACCTATCAATAAAATTCTCTTCGGAAAGAAAATTATTGGCTATTTTGTTTATTTCCATTTAAGGACTATAAATTATTTTCTAACAGACCAAACGAGACGTTAAATCATTCGGAGTAAATAATGAATTGTCGGTGGCCTTATCATTGTTAATTATCAATCAACTAATCATTAATCCGTGAGAAGTGATTACAGATTAGTATTACTCAATGATACGAACGGCTTGTTGATTGATTTACAATGTTTTGATTAACACTCAACGGCTATCTATATACAATCAGAATTAAGTTGTTGGTATCCGAGGAGCTTTTTATTTTGTGCTTTTAACAGTTTTCAAGCGTAAATAATTTAATTAAATCAACCTGTCCATAATATAATATTCATTGTATTGAACGTTAAATCTTTAATAAACAACAACAACAGTTGTTTTCTGCCACTTCTCAGAGTGAATCGCATGTAGATACACCATAACATTGCCCAAATCTAATTTCTATCGTCTGGTTGAGCCTCGATCGGCCACGGAACCACAATGCTTTGCAGGCGTCGTCTGGGCCAATCAGCAAACGAGTCGTGTTATAAGCATAGCAACAAGCGGAGTATGTTTACATTTTTAGGAGTTTTAAAACCCTTTTGTATTTCTTTCAAAATGAATTCATCGGCAATACTTTGGTCATATTTATAAACTAGAGATTCTCCGCTTTACAACGATGCCAAGCATTTTGCAAGAGGATTGACAGGTCGTCCCGCTGCGAGCAGAGAAAAATATCTAATTCCACTGAGAATATTCAGAAAAAGACAGATTTAAGAATACGGTACTCTTACAAAACGTCCAAATAAAGGCGTTTTAAAATGTTTTATTGATATTTTGATCTTTTGAGTCGATAGATAGTATATTTATAGACTTATTTATGTGAAAATCTCAATTTCGATCAAAATCAATATTTTCGCTTGTTTTATCTCTTGTGCAAAATTAATTTTGCCGCATTCAGACTCAATAACATGCGGTGGGTATATTTGAGGTATAAACATGCATTTCAACTCTCATCAAAATCGGATCAAAATTGTGACCTCTAGAGAGGGTCCACAAGCTTGAAATATCAGATGCTATACACCATTTGTGATGCGGGGCGGCCATTTTGACCGGAACTTTTGGCCCGATGTAACAGTGACATATTCGAACGTTTTTTTTAAATCGGATAATAATTGTGACCTCTAGGGGGGCAAGCTAAAAACATGATTTTTCGTACAATCAGGGGCCATAATTCAGGAAGTTACTATTCGATATGCCCGAATATCGAAAGGAACCAAGATCTTTGGGTTATAAACATGCATTTCAAGTTTCATCAAAATCAGATGAAAATTGTGACCTCCAGAGGGTCCACAACTTTGTGGCCATTTTGTCAGGCAGTTTTGGTCCGATTTTCACGAAATTCGAACTCAACCAAAATTACGGTGTAACGGTGATACATTTAAACGTTTTTTTTAAATCGGATAATAATTGTGACATCTAGAGAGACTCAAGCTAAAAACAAGATTTTTCGTACAATCAGGGGCCATAATTCAGGAAGTTATTATCCCATATGCGCGAATATCGAAAGGAACCAAGATCTTTGGGTAATAAACTTACATTTCAAGTTTCATCAAAATCAGAAAGCTATTCTTAGAACAGGAAGTCAATCAAATCTGGAGCTTATTACCTCCCTTGATAGAAATGGCACTCAAATGATTTGAAAAGCCTAACATAAAGCTTTTTAAATGTGACTTGGATTGATAAATATTTTCGAACACTCTGGACAAGTAAAATAGGATTTATTGGATATTTTACACAACATGTAGGACACTAACACATCTAGTACTTAGGATTAGGTTATTTTTTTATTTTTTATTTGAAATTGTCCCTTTAACTTTAGCCTCTATAGCGTCAACAAGACCGACGGACTGAGGCGACGACAATATACGACCAAATTTCAATGTGGGCGTATAAAAAAAAAAGTAATGATGTAATGTGTAAAACCTTATTGTATGTATTTCAAATTTGGATTTGATAGCAGCCAATCATTAATGAATTACATCTACATATTACGATGTGGAAGTTATAGACGAAGACCAAATGATATGTTTAAGAAATTATAAGTTGTTCACTGTTCGTGTACATGTATAGCCCAACGTAATACATGTACTAGAGCTGGACGATATTGGTAAAATCAAATATCGCGATATTTCCCAAAAAAACAACGATATATCACTATATCGCGATATTTTAGTTTTATTATATTGTGATATATTGCTATATATCGTTAGCTTTTTATAATAAAACTAACTAGGCATTATTTGATGAATCTTGATGGTATTTAATACTTTCTGCATGGCAATCTATTAACTGAATATGCCAGTTGACTCAATGACAGGCTTTTATGATACAGCACGCATATGCTAACCTTTCGGCCATCCGACCCCCGTGGCCCCCCCCCCCGACTATAATGTACGTCCACATCAAAATGTGGGCGTATAATATATAATTCAAATTCCTACAAAACAAGCTGACAGTGAGGCTGATGTCCCCGCCAAAATCCCAAAATAAATAGATGACACATTAATTTATCCCAAATTTATTTTTTTCAAAAGTATCAAGTAATCAAACAGATTATCAACTATACACTTAAGTTTCATCACTCTCTATCAGATAGAATCAAAGTTATCTTGTCCAAAAGCATCTACCAATGAAATTGCTTAGCTCTATCTCGAAATGTTAATCATTGAGCTCAGTCAAGACATTCATCTGATGAACATCTATATCAAGTTTAAACATTTTACCTCAATTAAAAGCAGAATTCACTGTAACATTGGTACCGTTTAATCTAGCGTAATTTCTACTCTGTGACCAATTATTCATAAATATTGTTGAATTTCGGCGAATAGTGCTCATTTTTACTTCTATCAAATTTCAATCTCACTGTTTAATTTTGATTACCAAGCGTCTAATTAACTAGTGTTTAGTTTCTCCACACGTGTTGAATTATAAGCATCCCGTCTAATTAGCACGACTGTTCAATAATTAGTTGGACCGTTCAATTTCCCGAGCCGTGATTAAAATCAGTCAATGTGTCCAGTTACTCAAGGTGTTAAATTTTGTTGTCAAACATCTAATTTCACGTGCGATGTTCAGATATGTTTTGTTGTTGGTCATCGTTCAGTTTTGCCGCCGAATGTCTATTTTGCCGCACAATGTTGAAATACTGTAATAAGTGTTAGTTTTAGTACTGACCTGTTGCGATACGGTGAAATATTGTTTTTCAGGTTTCATACGATGACAGGTATCTGTAATGCCTGTCATTATCCGGGGATTATTTTTCAAGATCACTACGGTGAAACAGATGTTGGATTTTTAATGGCGACGGGACAATTCCGAAGCAAAGCTTTCTTGAGATGCGCATACTGTTTCGTCCACAATCATAAAACGTGTATTTATATATCCATTTAAAACAGTATTTCCCACACTGACAACACATCCACGAATGATAAATCTCACGCATATGATTTACGTGTGAACACTTCGACTCCCTACCCTGATTAAATCCTTTTGTTTAAATGTCTTCGCGATTAGGACTAACAGCATGGGTATTGCACCAATCATATATTACATAATATGGGATCTATAGAAAGCATTTTGGGTTGAAGGGTAGTGCGATTATCTCGTGCAATAAACACAGAAGGCTTGTAGAATTAATACACATGTGTCAGAAGCTAACAATATGTCTAGTGTGTAAGACCAAACGTGAAAATAAACTAATAATTCAAACTCTTTATTAGGGTTTCACACTGCGTAGCTTGTGTGAAACACTATTGTTTTTGTTAAAATTATTAGGGTTTCACACTGCGTAGCTTGTGTGAAACACTATTGTTTTTGTTAAAATTATTATTCTTATTATTATTATTCTTCTTTTGTTTTGAGTAGATCTCAGCAACTGATTGTCGGATCGTTACGATTTCTTCGGTTTTAGCGGAAAAGTGGTTGTGACTTAGAGGATAAAGCTATTTTGAACGTTCTGCGACAATGCGAAATGTCCGAAATCACCGAAGCTATCGTTTTTAGAAATATTGCAGTAATTTTAACAATAATCATTGGATTTTAACTTTCGATGCATTTTGGCATAGCCGGAGACGGGGCACATAGCTACGCTACTTTTGATTTTTGATTTTCGGCAAATCTTCGCAGATATTAGGCGCTAAATTTAGAAAATTTAAATTTTTACAAAAAACTTTTTTATTTATGAATATTTTTTAGTCGTGTTTTACACAAATATAACGAGTCCTCTGACTTGGGCAAAAATGTGAAAAATTTTTGTCTCGGTAATTTTCCTTGGCCCCCATTGGCTAATTCAGTTTTTCAGTCCTAGATTAATTATTTATTGTTCGATTTGTATAAAACAAAGTTCATATGCTCCGTTGTCTCAATTGTCATTTTTTTGGTTACCAATAGTGTTATCTGTCGGCACCGGAAGTGGCGTAAATTGACAAAAAACTACAATTTTGACAGTTAGGTACCATTTTTCGAAAGCAAATATTATTTTTTTTAAATCTGGTATAACTGAAATTGTGCGCCCTTTAAAGGCGCACAAAATGTTGGGACCAGTTTTTTTAATTTCGATTCCGTTTTCGGGCTATTTCGATTAAAAGGTGAAAAAAGGTGTAAAATTAAGCTATTTACAACCCATCCAGCGTTTTCATATTTTAAAATATTACTTCATAACTTTCATAAACTCGTAGCAATAATCTATACGAAGAGAATGTATTTGAAAATTAATTTGTAATATGCGCAGTTGCTGAGAAATGGGCAATTATGCATGAGTCACTTTTTACGCTAGTTTGCCTGTAAAAGAGTCAATTATTATTCGATTTTCATAAAAGTGACACCATTTGATGTGTAATGTCAATTTTAACTAGGTCAAACCAATTTAACATTTTCAATATCACCGGAAATGACGTAATTTGGGCAAAAATTGTATTTATAGCCTTCGAAACCAGTAATTTATTCAAATGAGTCATATTTGTTATTTGTTTAAAATTTTGATATTTGATTCAAATCAACTAATACAATGAACCCTTACGATCATATAGATATCACAAAATGGTTTCTAACTTGTTCAGTTGCGGAGAAATAGGCAATTTTCAACAGGTCACTTTTTAAGGTTTTTTGTCAATAAAAGTGTCAATTATTATTCGATTTTCATGAAATTTTCACTGTGTGATACATAATGCCATTTACGATTTCATACAAGTAATTTAAGATTTTCATTATCACCGGAAGTAACGTCATTTTGGCAAAAACTGTATTTTTAGCCTTCAAAACAGATATTTTATTCGAATGAATCAGATTTGTAATGTTTTTAAAATTATGATATTTGATTCCAATCAACAAATAGAATGAACTCATTCGATCATACAGATACCTCAAAATGGTTTCTAACTTGTACGGTTGCAGAGAAATAGGCGATTTTCTACAAGTCATTTTTCAAGGTTTTTGGTCTATAAAGGTGGCAATTATTATAGGATTTACATAAAATTTTCACCATGTGATGATGCTATTTCTGATTTCATAAACCAATTTAACATTTTCATTATCACCGGAAGTAATGTAATTTTGACAGGATCACTGACATGTAGCAAATGAATTGATTGCTGGATTTGGTTGTTTCTGCGTCCATTTTATTTCATGTGTGCAATGCTTATGTGGAAACCTGTTTAACGGTTTCATTGGTACCGGAAGTGACATAAGTTCAAGGGTAACGTGGCACCGGTGAAACCCGTCATTACTGCTTCGCAGTTCTAGTTTCTTTTTATTTTTATAGAACAACGACCCTTTTTCGCTGAAGATCAAATAAAACCTACTAAATACATTTCATGCTTATATGTAACGCATAACTTTGCCAAACTTTATTTCAGAGAAAGCCAATTTAAAAAGGAATTATATCATAAATTAAAGTTTAATTTTTAATAAAGAATGGGGATACATGTATCATAAATACAGGCCTCGGTGTAATTTTACATGCAAAATTAACGTCATTTATTTGTCATAAACAATGGATGTCAAAACGATATACTGCCACGATGTTATGAATGTTGAATATTTTCTATAATAATACGGACGCGTTAGTCCACGTTGTATAGTGAGAACACGCGTGTTCACATATTCTGCGCGATATATATGCGGTTATAATAATAATAATAATTTTATTTTCAATGCATGTTAGGCCACAGACCCATAGTACACTCAATATATGTTAGCTCATGAATATTCATATTGATAATCAACAATTTTAACATCTATAAATAAATACAGTTCATTTTCAATATACATGAACAGTCCATTTGATACATTTGTACAGTTTCATTTTTCTGTTGATCAGACATACTTTCAATATACAATGACTATGTTATAAGTGATTATCTTTATTCACTTTGTACTCTGTGATTGTCCTTTATGTTTAGATTTTGATTTTATGTAATTGTCTCTTTTCAAGAATGCATGATATACAAATTTGCATATATTAATCATTACATCATCACATTTACTTTGTAAACAGTGCAAGGTTGATTCTCTATGATCAAAGGTATGTGTTCACTTTATACAAAACTCTTAAATCAGTATAATTTTCACAAATTCTCATAAAGTGTAATTCGTCCTTGACCACAGTTTTGCATTTAGTTATACAGCAAAATTGACAATATCTCTTATAGCTATTTACACTGTTCGCTTGACCTTTCTCTACCTCTAAATTATGACTACTCAATCTGAGTCGACTGTAAGCGACTCTATACAATTTATTTTCAACACATGACAGGTATTTCTCTGGTTCTAACAGAGATTTTATCTCACAATAGAATTTAAGTTTACTACAGCTTTCTATGTTTTCATGCCATTTCTGGGTACTACAATCTTTCACTCTTTGTTTGAATGTATACATAAAATTCTTTGAATTTCCTACTTGTTGACAGAACCAAACATATTGGAAGCCATAAATACTCAGTAATTCCTTAATCTTGGTAGCCCAAGTTATCCTACCAGCATTATGTAATTTTAGTAACATTTCATAACACCTTTTTGGGTATCTTTCATCCCCCATTTCTAATATTTTTAGCCAATACTTAACGCACTTAGAGTTATATATGACATATAGCGGTGACCGCCCCAATTCCCCAAGTGCGGCACAGTTTGTTGTGGTTGGTTTTACACCTAGGATTTTCTTGCAGAATTTGTTTTGCACTGATTCTATTTTACTATATACTTCAAAACCCCAAATATCAGCACCATAACATAATATTGGGACAATCATATGGTCAAACAGAAACAGTGCCCTTTCATGACTTAGATTGTAAGTGTTAATAAACTTATATATAGGATGCAGAGCTCTTTCTGCTGAAAGACATAGTGATTTGATAGTTCGGTGCCAGTTATTGGTGCTAGTAAAGTAGAGGCCCAAATATTTGTATTCTTTTACAATTTGTAGTTCTTTATCTTTGAAGGTCCATTTTTCATTTGCTTTTACCTTACCGCCCCTCTTAAAGACCACTATTTTTGTTTTATTTGTATTGACTTTCATGTGATATTTGAGACAAAAATGTTCCAGCACATCGATCTGCTTCTGTAAGCATCCTACTGTGTCTGCTACATTTGCAATGTCATCTGCAAATAGTAACTGCATGAGATTTGGAACCTGACTATCAACAAATATACCTTGACAATTTGCAGCATCCATCATACTGATATACTCTTTCAAGAACATTACAAATAATATCGGGCTTAACATACAACCTTGTTTTGTTCCAGTAGAACACTCAAAATAATCTGTAAGGCTATTTTCTACTAAGACACACGATTTCATCTTTTCATACATAGACTTTATAACTTGGACAAAATTGGAGCTTATATTGTTTTTAGCAAGAGTATATAGCAAAAGAGGATGTTGAACACAGTCAAACGCGGCTGTGAAATCAACAAATATGCAATATATTAATCCCTTGGTTTTGCTCAGATATTTCTGTATGAGTGAGTAAAGTGTGAAGCAATTATCTACCGTGGAATACCCATGCCTATAGCCCGCCTGTTGTTCTTTCAATTTATTCTCACATTCGGCCCATAATACAAGTCTGTTATTCAGGACTTTAGAGAAAATTTTTTCCATTACATTCAAGAGTGATATTCCTCGATAATTTGTCGGTACTGACTTATCGCCTTATGTATGGGGAGTATGATTGATTTACTCCAGCTATCTCAGAATATCCCTTGACTTAAAATACAGTTAAACAGGGAATTAAGATATGGTAATAATATATCATGTGCATTCTTAACCATTTCAATTACTAAACCATCTTCTCCACCATCTAGTATTTCTGATTCTACATTAAGAATTGTCTGATTAGAACCTTGAATGTCACTTTTTTGTAGCAGATTTTGAAAATGTTCACTCCATTTTTCAGCTGAAATTACATTTGTTTGTTTGTATTTATTAAACGATTTTAGTTTATTCCACATATAATTACAGTCTTTGATAGATACAACTTCATTTATTCTCCTCTTGGCAGCATTCATTTTACTAGAAGCGCAACAACTTTTAAAATCCTTTTTTGATTTTAAATATACATCAAGATCATTATGGGTTCTAGTCTTTCTAAAATTATTCAGATTTTGATATTTAAATGGCTGATAAGATTGTTTGTGGGATTCCATAGGCTCTGCTGCATTCTGCATTGACTGACATAGAATATCTGTTGCCCCATTTATGTCTTGCTCTAATACATTCATAAAATTGGACAACTCACCATTTAACTTGCTATCAATTAATGCATCCCTAAATTGTGACAGATGTTGTACACTCCACTTGTATTTCAATCTTTGATTTAACACATTTTGATTTCCAGACTTAATACAAGCTGAGTTTATACTACATATAATTGCGAAGTGATCTGAAATATCAATGTCTGAAACATACATGTGATTTATATTCTTAAACAGTGATGATGAGACAATGTAATAATCTATTAGACTTTTACCTAGATGGGACATATATGTAAATTCCCCTAAGTTATCTCCCTTTACCCTACCATTTACAATGTGAATATTTAGCTTTTTACTTAGTTCTATGAGATACCTGCCAAAGGTGTTCACAGTTTGGTCTCTGGAGTTTCTAGCTTCGGTATCATATTCATAACTATTATTGGAAGCATATCCTAGAGGGAGGAATTTGTCCTCCTGTATGTCTACATGATCACTTAATGTTCCTGTCCTGGAATTTAGATCCCCACATAGAAGTATGTCCAAATCTTCAGCATGATTTTCCGTTATTTCATTAATATCATTTTCTATAATATCTATACCATTACAGTTTCCATCGTGCACCTGTTCATAATAATTTGAATTTATCGGGGGAACATATGAGAAACAACATAGAACATCATTTCCTGTCTGGAACAAAATTTGATTAAAGATAATAATAATACTACAGTAATTTATAATTACTTTCTTAATGAATTTCTTCAGTTTACTTCTCACAGATACACATATGCCATGAGGTGTGATACCAAATTTAGAATGTTTAAGTCCAATATTTGAGAATACTTTACAGTCATTAAATATCCCATCGTATTCATTTTGTTCTGCAGCCCATGTCTCTAGTAAACAAATGCAGTCATACTTATACAGCTGCTGTATTATATCTGCTCTATTCTTAAGTCTCTGTAATCCACATATGTTCCATGTTATGAAATTTACATCATTACATTGAGTGCTTGGACCCTGGCCTAACCATCATTTTATACCACCGACTTTATACACAGATTTATTCAGAATGTCATATTTGAAAACTTCATGCCCTATAACTAATCTATCATTACAAAATTGAGTTTCACTTTTATGTTCAGGTTTTCTTTTTTAAGTTCATTTATATGCTTAACAAGCCCTCTTCTCTTAGTTCTAACATCTTGGCTATAATCTTCACTGACCCTAACATTTACATCAGATTTATTTTTCAAATGTATTTTTGCTGCAGAAAGTATAAGTTCTTTATGTTTTAATCGGTTAAACTGTACAAGGATACCTCGGGGTATGGGATTTTTGTCTTTATCTTCACCTATCTGACTAGAATCTTCTGTTCTATTGTTCTTTGTTTTCTTTCTTCCCAATCTCATACATCTGTCAATGGGCAGACTGTCATCACTTAAACCAGATTCTATCTCTAAAGTGTTTACCAAAAATCTCCGGATTATTTCTTCTGAATTCTCCAGCTGATTTTCATCTTCATCAAATCCCCAGAATATCAGATTCTTTCTTCTGTTATTATTTTCAATGTTATTTAATTTATTCACCAAGCTTTTATTTTCCCTTTCTAAGGCTTCGATTCTGTCATTCAGGACACTGTGGTTTTCAGTTACCTCATTTCTCAGACTTGCTATTTCTGTTTTCAGGTCATCAGTACTATTTGTGATTAGGACAGTAAGTTTTTCAAACATCACTTTCATTGTTGACATTTGTTCAGAGTCCTGGTCTGCGACGATGAGTTCTCCCCCTGCTGATATTTTGGTCTGTCGTGTGGCTGGTCCGGGATTTACTTCAATTCCCCCTGTAGTTGTTAGGAGCAGGCAAAGTGATATGATCAAAGGTAGAGTACCCCCATGTCCAACTCCTTCTCGTCTTGTTGTTTGTTGTTGACGCCATGTTGTTTTGTCGACTTGAAGGCTTGCCTCATCATGGGTTTATGCGGTTATATTTCCAACCAGTCATGTAAAGCTGCATGTCTAGAACATTTTAAATGACACGTATGCATAAGACTATACATGTATTACACAGTTTAGATATTTATGCTGTGTTCAAATTGTTTTGTAGATTTACTGTATTAAGAGTGTATAGTTAATAAATACTCTTGAATTACAGCAAAGATAGACTTTTAAATTGTAAACTATAATGGTATTTTGGTTATCGGTCTTACAAATAGAAATAAGACATAAATAGAACTTGCAACGGGACTGGAAAGCGCTTTCAAGTCAGACGTAAGCTCGTATTTACCGTAAAAATGAACTGAACGCAACACAAGTCTCTGATGCAAGAGAATATTAGTTAATTATAACCGCTATCAAATCCACACAAACGTCATTCCTTAAATAGCCCCACGCCCCTTTAACAACTTATAAAGCATGATTTTCTGTTAGGCAATTTATTCTACACTCTTTGATGTGCTTTATAACTATTGAAGAGGCCCGAATTCCTAAGATCTGGTTGTTAGATGTGTTTACTCTGTGTGTTGATGGATAAAACAATCAAAATTAATATTTGTGTCTGTCATAATTATTGGAATCGGAACGTTTTTTTTTAATTAGGATATGAATACGGTAAGCAGTTTGTATTTGCAATTTACAAGTTGAACGGGTGTCAGTTAATCCGTTCAGATGCAAACTCGTACACTCATTGGTTGTTTATATTGTTTTATTTACCTAATAATAAACTAGCTTGGCTCGCCATCACGACAGAGATTAGTTCACCGATGTTTTTGTAATAAAGAACAATAGTATTGTTTGTTGATTAGCGTTATGATTTTAGACAAAATGATAATTTCACCATTGTTTTTGTAATAAAGTAGACCCGTATTGATTGACTTTATCCCATGATTTAAAAAAATTGGCGATGGTTAATACTGGGTCAAAAATAATTCCTTATAGGCTCAATACCACTCTTGTTGTAACTGAATAATATGTCCCAATCTTTATTCTGGTCAACAAATTGTACTATTTTACAATATTCCAATTAATTGATGATACAAATTTCATCTTAACACACCTAATTTAAAAAATTGGAAAAATTCAACTAAATGTGACTTGGATTTAAAAATATTTTTGAACCCTCTGGACAAGTAAAATAGGATTTAATGGATAATTTACACAACAGGTAAGACACTAACACATCTAGTACTTAGAATAAGGCTTCGGTTATTCTTTTCTAAAATAAAACGAGTGCCTTGGATATTTGTGTGGATTTGATAGCGGTTATAATTCACTAATATTCTCTTACATCGGAGACTTGTGTTGCGTTCAGTTCATTTTTATGGTAAGTACGAGCTTACGTCTGACTTGAAAGCACTTTCGAATCCCGTTGCAAGTTCTATTTATGTCTTATTTCTATTTGTAAGACCGATAACCAAAATACCTTTATAGTTTGCAATTTAAAAGTATATCTTTGCCGTAATTCAAGAGTAAGAATTAACTATTCACTCTTAATACAGTAAATATGCAAAACAATTTGAACACAGCATAAATATCTAAACTGTGTAATACATGTATAGGCCTATGCATACGTGTCCTTTAAAATGTTCTAGACATACAGCTTTACATGACTGGTTGGAAATATAACCGCATATATATCGTGCAGAATATGTGAACACCTGTGTTCTCACTATACAAATGGACTAACGCGTCCGTATTAATTATTAACGAAAATATTCAACATTCATAACATCGTGGCAATATATCGTTATGACAAATAAATACTGTTAATTTTGCATTTAAAATTACAACGAGGCAGGTATTTATGATATCCCCCCTTCTTTATTAAAAATTAAACTTAAATATGGTACAATTCCTTTTTAAATTGGCTTTCTCTGAAATAAAGTTTGGCAAAGTTATGCGTTACATATAAGCATGAAATGTATTTAGTAGGTTTTATTTGATCTTCAGCGAAAATGGGTCTTCGTTCTATAATAAGAAAAAGAAATAAAGAGTTCGATTTCACGTTTTGTCTTACACAATAGACATATTGTTAGCTTCTGACACATGTGTATTAATTCTACAAGCCTTCTGTGTTTATTGCACGAGATAATCGCACTACCCTTCAACCCAAAATGCTTTCTATAGATCCCATATTATGTAATATATGATTGGTGCAATACCCATGCTGTTAGTCCTAATTGCGAAGACATTTAAACAAAAGGATTTAATCAGGGTAGGGAGTCGACGTGTACACACGTAAATCATATGCGTGAGATTTATCATTCGTGGATGTGTTGTCAGTGTGGGAAATACTGTTTTAAATGGATATATAAATACACGTTTTATGATTGTGGACGAAACAGTATGTGCATCTCAAGAAAGCTTTGCTTTGGAACCGTCCCGTCGCCATTAAAAATCCAACATTTGTTTCACCGTAGTGATATTGAAGAATAATCCATGGATAATGACAGGCATTACAGATACCTGCCGTCGTATGAAACCTGAAAAACAATATTTCACCGTATTGCAACAGGTCAGTACTAAAACTAACACTTATTACAGTATTTCAACATTGTGCGGCAAAATAGACATCCGACGGCAAAACTGATCGATGACCAACAACTAAACACATCGTAATATCTGAACATCGCACGTGAAATTAGATGATTGACAACAAAATTTAACACCTTGCGTAATTGGACACATTGACTGATTTTAATCACGGCTCGGGAAATTGAACGGTCTAACTAATTATTGAACAGTCGTGCTAATAAGACGGGACGCTTATAATTCAACACGTGTCGAGAAACTAAACACTAGTTAATTAGATGCTTGGTAATCAAAATTAAACAGTGAGATTGAAATTCGATAGAAGTACAAATGGAGTACTATTCGTCGAAATTCAACAATATTTATGAATAATTGGACACAGAGTAGAAATTAGCGCTATTTACGCTAGATTAAACGGTACCAATGTTACAGTGATTGTTATGTTGCAAAGTTTTGACCAATCAAATTGCTTATCGCTCCTTAGCCTAAGCAGAAAATTATCATCATCAAACTTAGTTAAGGTAATGATGTAATGAATCTATACTCAGAGTTTAATCCCTCTCACTTAAAGATACATTATGGGAGATTCGATAACGAGTTGGCAGTTCTCACCAGAAAATGTAAAGGCAATCTGATGAAAATTTCATTCAAATTGATCCACTATGAACCGAGAACAAAGCGATTGAATTTCCGACCTAGCCTTGATCATCATTACTAAAGTCAGTACGATAAACAGCATAGTCTCGATTATCCATTTAATCGTTAAATCGTGAAGGAAAGTTATGCCGTAAATCGGCTCACAATCCACTAAAGATCGCAGGCTAGCGATGCCATCTAGAGTTGATTATGGTCTGGGTAGGTTAATTAATGTCTTAATTAATAATTAAGATAACATTTCAGGCCTAAAGAAAGACCTGCAATAGACAGATTTAGATCTTGCATAATGTATGTTTAATTATAACCAAAGTTATCGTGCCCCAAAGCATCAACCAATCAGATTGCTTAACTCTGCAAGCAGACAATGCTTTTCCTTAAACTAGATCAAGGCATTCACCTAATGAACGCCTACACCAAGTTGAACATTCTACCTCAATTAGAAGAAGAGTTATTATGCTCGACCAATCAAATTGCTTATCGCTCTGCTTACTCTGAGCAGAAAGTGCTCATTATCGAACAGGTGTTGATGTGATAAAACTATACACCAAGTTTCCTCACTCTCACTTAATTAGAACTAAAGTTATCATGTCCCAAAGCATGAACTAATCAAATTGCTTATCTCTGCTTACCCTAAGCAGAAAATTTTCATCTTCGAACTCCATCAAGGCATTAAATTAATAAAGAACTACGCCAAGTGTGAACATTCTAGCTCAATTAGAATTAGAGTTATTGTGTTTCAAAGTCTCAACTAATCAAACTGCTTATCGTTCTGATTACCCTGAGCAGAAAATGCTCATTATCGAACTTTGTCAAGGTATTGATGTAATAAAACTATACACAATTTTCATCACTTTCACTTAATTAGAACTAAAGTTATTGTGACCCAAAGCATCAACCAATTCAATTGCTTACCGTAAGCAGACAATGTTCATCATCAACCTAGATCAAGGCACTCACCCAATGAACTTAGTCAAGGTATTGATGTAATGAAACTATACACCAAGTTTCATCCCTCTCACTTAATTACAACTAAAGTTATTGTGTCCCAAAGCATCAACCAATCAAATTACTTATCTCTGCTTACCCTAAGCAGAAAATGCTCATATTCTAACTCCATAAAGACATTGACCTAATAAACACCTACACCAAGTTTGAGCATTCTAGCTCAATTAGAAGGAGAATTATTGTGTCCCAGAAAGTGTGACGGGTGGACAGACAGACAGACCCATTTTAATAGTCCCCTGCTTTCTTTGAAAGGCGGGGGACAATGACATAAAACACTGAAGTTTCCCGAAGTCTTCATCAACAATGATAGAATATATTGACACTGGTTTATTATGAAGCTGTATCAACTACCTCATCTTCCACCAAGCTACGTTGTATAGCTGTCCAAGATGTATCTGGATATTGAGGTTTTGTTGTCGCACTTCCAAAATCACATAATTTTATAGTTCCTTGGGCACTTATCAATAAATTTTCAACCTGAAAAAAGAAATGAAATAGTTCTTGAAATAATTTGTTTAACTCTATACAGCATATTCAAAAGAAGCCTTTTTATGATGAAATGCAAATTAATTTACAAGGTACTTTTATTAAGAACAAGCGGCTGCCATGCAAGATACGCCCACATTCTGTAAGAGATGGACAGAAAACAAGCTAAAAAAAAAAGTGATTTTTCGTACAATCATTGGACATCCAGGAGGCTTTGGTCTGATATGCGCGAATATAAAAAGGGATCGAACTCTCTGGGACATAAACATATTTTTTAAGTTTCATCAACAAAATCAGATAAAAATTCTGACCTATAGAGGGTCCTCCAACCTTGGTATTACATACTTTTACACTATTTGCGTACAAGGAGCTGCCATTTTGTCAGGCAGTTTCGGTCTGATTTTCTCGAAATTCGAACTTAAGGGTCATTAGGTTGTAGCACTGATATATTTAAACATTTTTTAAAATTGCATAAAAATTGTGACCTCTAGAGGGTCCACAACCTTGATATTACATACTATTTGCATACATAGAGGGGCCATTTTGTCAGGCAGTTTCGGACGATTTTCAAGAAATTCGAACTCAATCATCCTTATGGTGTTATGGTGTAACGGTGATATATGGTGTAAGTTTTTTTTTAAATCGGATAAAAATTGCAGACACGAGAGTGGTGAGAGTGAAATTGGCTAAAAAATTTTAACTGGTCAGAAACCATCAACTCAACTTGACGATGTCAGGATGCCAATGTAGAGGGGTTTGGGGGTATCCTCCACCAGGAAATTTTTGAAAATAAGGCATTGTTTTAAGCCATTTCAAGTGTTTTTTGCCCATTTTCACTTGACAATTATACCACACATTTACCTTGTCTTGGGGGCTAAAAATCACTGAAATGTTTGAGAAATAGAACTGACACTGGTAATAAGGGGTAAGATTTTTACTGTAACATTTAATATGAAAAGTGACTTGACTTAATCATTCATTGACAATGACGAACGAAGCTCGTGAATCCTCTTCCTTACACCAAAGACAACGTGCTTTTCCTGGCAGTTCAATTTTAATTTTACGCACAAATTCATTCAAGCAAGCAAACTTTTTTCCCCGCTATCCTTCGTCAAATCGACTTCTCTTTTAAGCCAGTCTCATCTCCATTTATTTTTAGATCCACTATCTATCTCTCGCGCACGTGATTCGTCAGTTCTGTTGATTATTGACATCATTCTTCATTTACATAATATATGAATAGATAAAAATGGGGACAGTCCCGAAGCGATGACCTTGTAGAGAGAATAACCGACACGTTTTGACCAATCAGAATGCCGTTATGGCTGATCACGGAAACAGTCGATTTGAACCGAATCATGCCATGAGAAGCGAACGCCAATCGGATCTTCAAAGAATTTTTCCGTCCAAGTAGCCATGAGCTGGGCGTAAAAAACTGAAGGGCGTTCCAATTGAAGCGAAAGCTATTTGCTAGAATTACGTCCATTTTCATTAGTTTCCATATGGCGATAATTTTTGTTTGAAAAATTTTTACGTGGCTTTTTTTGGTTTGTAGTCGAATTGGCGGAAAAATCTCATGTCTGAAATTGTGACCTCCAAGGGGACCACATGCTAAAAACGTGATTTTTCGTAAAATCAGGGGCCATAATCCAGGAAGTTACTGTCCGATGTGCGCGAATAACGAAAGGAACCAAGATCTTTGGGTTATAAACATACATTTCAAGTGTCATCTAAATCGGATAAAAATTGTGCTCTCAAGAGTGTCCACATGCTAAAAACGTGATTTTTCTTACAATCAGGGGTCATAATCCATGCAGTTTCGATCCAATATATCCCAATATTGAAAGGAACAGAGATGTTTTGGAGATAAACCTATATTTCAATTGAGACCTGTAGAGTGTCCACAAACAAATTGTGGACAGATGGACAAGTATTATCAGATTGATTGTTATACTGCAATTCATTTGATGTAGCACCCCTAAAAACCCATACAATGACATTAATAAACACATCACTTGTGAAAACTAAAAAATTTGTCATTTTGGCGTCCATTTTGAAAAAAAAAGATGGCGGAAATTGTCTGATCAAATTTTTACTATTTTCGTCTTCAGCATCCCTGAAAACTCTGAAAAAACAATATTCAATGACAAAACAGCAAATAAATGGCCTGGTTGCTATGGGATTTTGTTTTGAAACATACCAAATCTTTGACTTGATTTTTCTTGTTTAGTTACTTTGGTGATTTGGGTGGCTTCAAACGGACATAGCTCAGTCAATTTTTGCCCGATTCAAACAAACTATACATCAAATTTGAAGGTATTGAGTTGGAGAAATAGCAAATAACAATAACTCAATTTCCAAAATTTCCTCATTGCGACTCAATTTACCATGGGCGGTCACTTTTGTTCTATTTCCCTTATTACTCTTAATTTATTGTCATCAGTTTAGGTTCGCTAACATTTTGACATTTCAAAAATGTTTCGCGGTAAAGGTGTCATAATTCTAAAGCTCATTTTGGTAACAAATGGCGCTGTTTACAATTGTATGGTGGCTCATTGGGAACATGTAAAATCGTGCCTATTCCACAACCCGACAGATGTGACAACATTTTTCTGTCAAAATTAATCAAATATTTTACGTACAAAGGTAAACCATTCTAGATATTTTTTTGATAAATAAATAGGCTATTTTGTCGTACATTTTCACAACTAATGCACTATCGATTGTCTTGGCCTATTTGTTTTCTTAAAGAATAATATATAGCAAGAACTCATTCTGTCAAGCATATTTAAAGCGAATAAATAAATATAAATCGGTAATGCTTAGTTTAGCTTATCTCTTCCCCTCAAAATTATGAAATATTTTACGCACACAAATAAAGTATTTTTGATATCATTGAAGTAACCTAGCTTTATATCGAACCAGGCTTCCAAATCATCGGAAGAGAAAGTTCCTCTGATTTTCCGTCGTGGTTTCCACATGTTAGTGGTGCAGGACAAGGAACAGTGGCTAATGGGATGAAAACCCAATGGCGTGCACTAGGAGTAGGCCATAGCGTCTCTGTCCGTACAAAATCAAAATCCTCTGACATGGCACACTTCAAGGCATATGATCGTCTTCATTAGCACAGTCGGTGCATACAGGCAGGATGTTAAACTTTATTTCATTTTATTTGATTTCCAAATCATCTGTTTTGTGTTAGGAGGTAGGAGGACCCTTTGGGGATTGGGCGAAGGATTCACCGCTCTTATTGAACTCATTCTATAATTTGGTGTCATAACTAAACGAATTTAAAATTGGTATAGTTCTGCATTGATTGCACATGGGTTCCACGTCGGTTGTATATACCGGTCAGGACCTAAGGCTATGGAAAATGACCGTAACTAAAGCTGACCCAACGGTCATTTTGCATGCCGGAAAGAGAGCCTTTTTTTTTTTTCAAAACCCAATTTTCAAACATGGCTATTACGGTCACACACGATGTAAACAAGGTTATTTTGATCTTCGAAAAGGGCAATTGATATGAAGTACTGCTCTTCGAATCCAATCAACAGACAAATATCAAATAAAAACAGCATAGAAATTACGTAAATCCTCAACAACGTACGTGTTGGGAGAAAAATGCATTTATAATTTTTCATAGCGGTACTACAGCCTTGTGGGAATTGTAGAAATAAAATCTAGAGATTAGTTAACTTGTTTACCGAAAAATTAAGAAAATTACATATTCCAGTTCTATTGTGCAGCAATATTGATAATTCCACGTGTAGCAAAAATGTTGTCTATATACGGTTACTCTTATACACGACGATATACTACGGGCGGTAGTGTCGCTAGCTGTGAAGTTAATTATCCGTTGGTCATAGCTATATATTATTAGGATTTACGTCACAATTCTGCGGCCCGTAATCCCGTAAGAGATGGTCTAAAACCAATAAATGTGAGATATATGCCCTGGATAATTATATATATCTTCATTTCAAAGTTATTTAATTACAACTTAAAATTATACAGGTCAGTGTGTTTTCTATAAAGCACGTGGCAATTACGTGTGAGCTACTGAAATTTTTTTCTACGGCCAATTCAGCTATTTCGTTATTTAAGTAGCCAAAACCGAATATTTAATTAAGATAATTATCATAAGCCTTACTAATATTTCATTTTTAATTCCAATATATATTTTTTTGTGAACCCCATGCTGACAAAGTGGTATAGACATGTGAATTCACAATACCCTACCGTAAATAAAAAACATGAAATATGAATTTACTTTGAAAAGTTTTCTCGGGTTATCAAAAATGACCAGCAGTGAAAATTTTGTAGTGGAAGCCCTGGTTTACACCCTCTCAAAGTCCCATATTATGCTCCTGAGGGGTTCCAGGGTAATTGTCACCACCCCACCCCTCTTATATTTTAATGTTTCCATGCCTATAAATCTGGAATCAATAAATTTATACCGATGATACTTGACAGGACTGCAAAGGTACATAACCTTAAAACTGATTAATCAACATTGGGTAGTATAGACAAATATTATGCTTTCAAGATTTTGCATCCACCTATATTTTTTATGTGCACGTATTATGTCATCACCCCTGACCGTGCGTGTGTCTACAGGTCACAACTTGTTATCCGACTTTGATGAAACTTAAATTATATGTTGATATCCAAAAGATCTTGGATGGGTTCGATTTTTCTCACGATAACGTTTTGGATTATAGCTCCTGATCGTACGAAAATCCTCTTGAGATCACAATTTTTATTCAATTTCTTTTAAAACTTAAAATGTATGTTTATATCCGAAAGATCTCGAATAGGTTCAATTTTGTTAGCACATATCAGACCATAATTTTCTGGATTTTTGCCCCTGGTTGAATGAAAATCACGTACATAGCTTGTTTGCCCTGAAGAGATATGTTTATTAATACACAACAATCACTGATGAATTCGATTTTGGAGAAAATCGAACCGTAACTGCCCGTTAAAATTGCCCTTTTCTTTTACGCAAATACATGTAGTGGCAAAGCATGTAATACATATACCAATTATTAGATGAAACTCAAAATATACGGCGAAGGTTGACGAATCTGGTATGAGCATCTATATCGGTCCACAGCATCTTGGGTTATGGCCCCTGTCATTTACGCAAAAAAAGAAGTATGCACAAAGTTTCTGGGCACAATTTTAGATGAAACTTGAAATATGCATTAGGGAATCGAAATATCCTGGATTGGTTGGAATTTAGTGAGCATTGGACCTTCCGTTCAAGAGTTAGCCTCCTTTTCCAAAAAAACATTGTTAACACAATCCAGGCTATAGTTTTTAACAGATTTTTATTTATTTATTCACTTTCATGCATGACGTAATGAGTTCTTACTAAATATTTTATTGTTCTTTTAGAAACAAAATAGGCCAAATCAATCGATATAGCAGTATTGGGGAAAATGTAGAATATCTAGAATAATTTACTTTTGTACTAAAATATTTTATGATTTTTGTCTGTCGGGTTATGAAAAAGGCAAGATTTTACATGTCCACAATGACCCTCCATACAATTGTAAACAGCGCCATCTGTTACCACCAGTGGCTGCCAGGCAGGATACGCCCACATATTGTAGGAGATGGATAGAGAACAAGCTAAAAACAAAACAATTTTTTGTACAATCAGGGGCCATAATCCAGGAGGTTATGGTCTGAAATATGCAAATATCAAAAATAACATAAAGACATGTTTCAAGTTTCATCAAAATCAGATAAAAATTGTGACCTCTAGAGGGTCCATAACCTTTGTATTACATACTTGGGTCATTCCATGTCAAGTGGACCAAATTTCAGAAAGTTGGGAACATGACCCCCTCCAAAAAATTATAAAGACAAGCCAACAGTGAGGCTGATGTCCCCCGCCGAAATCCCAAAATAAATAGATGACACATATTAATTAATCGCACATTTATTTTTTTCAAAAGTATCGAGCAATTAAAATGAGAGTTATTGTGTTCCAAAGTCTCGGCAAATCAAATTGCTTATCGCTCTGCTTACCCTGAGCAAAAAATGCTCATTATCGAAATTAGTCAAGGTATTGATGTAATGAAACTATACACCAAGTTTCATCACTCTCACTTAATTAGAACTAAAGTTATCGTGTCCCAAAGCATCAACCAATCAAATTGCTTATCTCTGCTAACCCTAAGCAGAAAATGCTCATCTTCAAACTCCATCAAGGCATTGACCTAATAAACACCTACACCAAGTTTGAACATTCTAGCTCAATTAGAAAGGGAGTTATTTTAATAGTCCCCTGTTTTCTTCGAAAGGCGGGGGACAAATATATGTTATAGTACATTGACTTAAGCTAAAATATCCAAAATTATA
Organism: Patella vulgata; assembly: GCF_932274485.2. Taxonomy (NCBI): domain Eukaryota; kingdom Metazoa; phylum Mollusca; class Gastropoda; family Patellidae; genus Patella; species Patella vulgata. Next base: position 36,372,522 of record NC_065882.2, read on the forward strand.
CCTCTATAGGCCGCAAAGTCGCTGAGATATGGCCATTTGAAATTAGGGTACTGAAATGGATCATAAATTCAGTAATTTTTTCAGGTTTTCGGGTCCTTTTAACTCACATTTTAATAGGAGTAGAACTCTCTAACTTTGAAATCTGAAACAACTTTTGGTGTAGATTATGAATTTACATCACACGCAATGTGTAAAATTTGGAACAAATAAACTATTCACTTTTTTTTTTTCAGGATTTCCACAGCCACTGGCAAAGTCACTATTGCATGCACAACCTCCAAAATTGGTATAGTTAATATGAGTTTGTCTTTTAACAATTTACAAAAGATTCTGAGTCGGTGGGATATATACTTTTCCAAATATTCAGTCTCGAAATTCAATGCACACTGAAAACGTACAAAATATACCCATTTTCACCTTCAATGTTGGCCATGTGGGACAGAGATTAAAATTCTGAAAAAGTTTGATAATGAAACTTCAGTTACCTTACTATAACATACATTTAAGTCCATGTTGTGTATTTGATGGCTTATATTTTTAATTTGCACTTGAAATCTGTGCGGTGATGAAGTTTTAATGGCTATTATCAATATTGCCGACTTTTCACGTTGAATTAAAAATTACGTCTAAATGATCTATACCCCTCAAATGTGTCTTTATAGAGTTCATGTTTGCGAAGATTAAGAATATGCAATCATTTTGGATCTATATTTTATTGTTCTAATTTTTATTGGCCTCCCAAATGAGAAAAAAAATGGATATTCCACTTTACAAATGGGAATATTGGGCTTTGATAATCAGATTAAAATCACTTCTGAAAGACTTAGGGCCCTCATGTTCGTCATTTTATATCAAGTTATAATGTAGAATAAGAATATTATAGACTCATTTTGGCTACAGGTAGTGTTGAAAATCGGATCGAGATTTGTGATCCGAATACTTTTGTTGGCTATCCGAATAGTATTTGAAGACCTGAAATTCTTGAAAAAATTACATTAAAAGTTCATATACCAATACTCATAATTTCTTACTTGTTTCAATGTTTATGAGTGTCTGTATGCCGAGTATGAAATTGTACTTTCGATTTGCAAATTGTTTGAGCCGCGAAGAAAAAAACGTGCCTACCTTTAGCCATAATTATTAAGACTATCTATGACATCCCAAAAAATCAAGGAGGTAAAGGAATTTGTATAGTATAACTACTCCTGTAATTCGCACCCTCCCACTTATCATTATGCTCAATCAACACGAATGAAAAAAGTAAAATAAAAACATGTGCCATTTATTCTGCCAAGGTTGTTTGCCTCATTCTGATAATCTACTACTATTGAACCAATCAGTGAGTGGGAATATACGTGACCTAGGTCGTTATGAATAAATTTCATTGTGGGAAGTCAAAACATGAGAAAGAAAATGGATATTCCACTTTACAAATTGGAATATTGGGCTTTGATAATCTGCCTCCCACATCAGCAGCAGCACGCTACCACAGTGCTCGTGTTTATCTCCAGGTCAGGGAATGGATGGGAGATGGTGGCTCCCTGGACCCCGAAGACTGGGGGTGGATGAAAGTGGCGGACAAACTTGAACCACGCACAACAGATAAACCTCCAGCTCCAGACACACTTCTGAGAGTAATCCGCTGCAACTATAAGACAGAGTGTGACAGCAGAAGGGGCACCTGCAGAAGACATGGTCTTGAATGCTCAGTGGCATGTGGACAATGCAGGGGTGTAGCGTGCAGTAACGCCATGTGTAACCTGACTGATGAACAGTTCATTATTTCTGACCAGTATTAGTGGAATATACAGGCAAACGCAGTGTACATACACAAAATGTATCTTTGTAGATATAACTGACTTTAAACTATCACAAATTTGGACATAATTGGGAAAATTTGGAATTGTCTGATGATTTCAATTATCCAGACTTATAGTATGGATAAACGGGTTAGTATCAGCCAATTAAATGTCTCCAATAATTTTTATTGCTACACATAATTTACTTCCATTATCAACAACAGAATGTATTGATATGTGCTCAAATGACGCAGTTGTCTCGCAATATGTCCTTAACATTCCTTAAAATTGCAATATTTGGGATCTCAAAGTTTTGGTATATAAGACCTACATTACTAATGTATGGACTATTCTCTTTCGTTCTAAACTATAACACCGGGAGAAATATTAAACAAAATTTAACAAAAATATGGCGTCGTTGCTATGTGATTTAGTTTTAGAACACAATGATATCTTTAAAGATTCTTTTTCTCAAAACTACCTTTACTCACTTGGGCAACCTAAAATGGATAAAGCTTTTACATGTATAAATAGAAGTGTTACTTTGATCAAGAAGGCGTTTCTTGATCGCTGACCACATGCTTTGCACGAACAATTTGTGAAAAGGTAAGACGCGAAGTATAAAATGGTCGTTTTGAGATTTGAATTATATGGGGTATTTTTATCAGAAATCGGGTTATATGGTGCAAATTTGAAGATAACAATAATGATGTCAATAGATATTCACACGATTGTTCAGTGTTCAGAATTGCAGCTTGTATGTGTGCATTGGTATTGGTATGTGTATGCTAATTAAGTGGTGAAATTAACAGAATTTATTCACATAAAAGTTTTAATATACAAGACCTACATTTCTAATGTATGGACTATTCTCTTTTGTTCTAAATTATAACACCGAGAGAAATATTAAACAAAACTTAAGAAATGTCTTTAACTTGCTTTTTCTCAAAACTACACCTTACTTGATTGCTGGCAACATGCTCTGCACGGACAATTTGTAAAATGGTAAGACGCGAAGTATAAAATGGTCGGGTTGACGTTTGAATTTTTTTTTTTATCAGGAATCAGGTTATATGGTGCAAATTTGAAGATAACAATAATAATGTAAATAGATATTCACACGACTGTTCAATGCTCAGAATTGCAGCTTGTATGTATGTATTGGTATGTGTATGTGTATGAAATTCATTATTTCTGTTATCTACTACCATATTATCTGTTCAATAAATTTAGTGAAAACAGATTTGTTGATCTTTTTTTAACCATTAGTAGTGATTCCAAATTCAATCCATACAGCTATAAAATCCCGCCTGCCCCAAAACATGTGCCAATCTGTATGTAACGAGAATAACTATAACTTGTAAATCAAATAACAATACACGTTGTGCCGTATTTTTCTTGGGGAAACCATTGTAAGTTCGCTTGAACGTTTCTGGAGTTGTACTTCCACCGGGAATGGGTACAAATAGTGTGACCAATCAAACCTTGCCACTGAGCATTTAAATGCATATTTAAATATGAAGGTATTTATGTATCGATCTGTATAGCCCATCTTCAGTGTCTTTTGCACACTACGGCGGTAATCGAAATCGCCAACAAATAGTCCTGTTGTTCACTTCCATCCTTTATTCTTTAAAAACAGTTCCCGCAATTCGAGAATATTAATAAATAATTAATCATTTATTCAGGATGTAGTGACAATGTAATGGAAAAGTCACAATTTAACTGATACTCACTTATTTGAAAACCTCACCAGAAATTTGTATAGTTACTGATTTCACGCTCTACTGACGTCGGTACCAGTTACTGACGCAGATCAAAGATAACTGGCCGATTCACCCAGATAGTAAACGGTAGCCCAAATAGCGATGTTTTCTTAATTAATCACGCATCTTCCAGTTTCTCCCGCACACGTCTGACTAGCGATATGTTCGGATAAACTCACCACTTAATTAGCACCTTTGTATTAGTCACTAGTGCTCAGGAGATTAAGAATGTTGATTAATGTCGTAAAATGTGTGCAAAGTCCACGCATTTTGTAATCACTATTCGGGTGATGAAAATATTCATTAGCAGTTATTTCTGTGTGCCAACCCATGTGTACTTGACTTTGTGTCCAATATCAAGTTACGTACGGCAAAATTCATCGATGCTTTCCAGACACGCGGCTTGATATTTACGACAATTCAAGATGCCAATAAACAATATAGACCTAATTGTGACTATTAGATCCGTTTATGGCAAAATATAAGCTAACGACCAAACTTGGGAGTGATTACATTTTTTGGGGGACCGATGTTGCTGAAATGTTACGTGCGTACTATCAAAATAGGTCTTGTTACATACATTTTTAGATACATTAAATACAAATAAATTAGTTTTTAATTATCAAAGTGGATTTCCAAGTTCAAAAACGTATTCCCGAAGACATTGAGCTGAAGGAATGACGTACAAATTTTTATTCTGATTCAAGCGAGAAGCAGGCACGTAACATGGACAAGTGTGAATTTATGCTCTGTTGTATTACCATTTTAGATATATTAAATACAAATAAATAAGTTTTGAATTATCAAAGTGCAAAAGCGTATTCCTGAAGACATTCACCAGAAGGATTGACATGCAAATTTTCATTCTGATACACACGTAACATGGATAGTACAAGTACTAGTAGTACCGTAGTGCTGTAGGCTATTACCTTTTTCTGGCGAAATTCCATTCACGTATATTATATACTTTGAATCAAAATTATTAAAAGTTTTACATTGTCATTTATTATCGGTATGGTAAGATTTAGACAAAAAAACTAGTCGTTCTACAGGACATACATTGCTTGGTGCAGAAAAGTGTGAGGTTGAACCTCATTCAGGGGTCAAAATTGCCGACGGCACCGCGGCAATTGCCGTAGTATTTAGAAAAATTGCCGTAGAAAATAAATAATAACTACGGCATATTTAGCCGTGGTAATTTATTTAAGAATATCATGGCGGCAATTTTCCGATGTTGACAATGAAATTGTCGTTGTATACGTGCGTAATCGAAAGTAGGAATTTATTGTTTTGTTTCTTTCCCAGGGATGTGCCGACTATTACAATTACCGGGCGGCACCGCCCAGCACCAATATTGTCCGCCCGGCAAAAATCTCTTGAAGCAGATTTCCGCCCACCTCCATTTTCTTGTAAATAAAGATACTGGTAATCTAAACTGGTAAAAGCCTTTAGGGCTTTATGGACAGCGCAGTCCATATGAATTTATAAATTTCGTAATATGAATCTGTTTTATTTCTTCGAAATCAGGAGGCCTAAAATTTCTTGCAAGCCAGCGAATCTGCTTTGGCTCGGCGACACGAAGATTTGTGCAATTCTATAACCCGTATCCACGTAAATTCCACCAAATATAAGCATCATGGTACCAAACTTGCGTTTTAAATGAATACTTCGCCATTGAGGTGTTGAATTCCAATTATAAAATATCCGTAATACCGTAATTTGATTATCAAAAGACGATTTCACACATGTGTATGACATTATATTACATGACATGAACCCCGTGCGCCGGACATGTAACGCCCCCTGGAATTCCTTTCTCACGTCCCATCTATATTTACGCTAAAAATTATATTATATAACATATTTTCCCAACCTAATTATTTGATTTGGTCATATTTTCCAGTAAATTATTCATAGCCGTTATTTCTGGAAATTGTTTTGAACTTTTTAAATGATTAAATAAACCAGACGAGCCGTGTGCATCTCCATTCCAGCCACAAGCATGTAACGTTATATGGGAGAATTAGGTCAGATGACTTGGGGACCACGTGTTTTATTTATTTAGATATAAATACTTCATAATGCTATAAACTAGTGACAAACAGATGAAAACATGCGAAGATGGTGTGAAATTCATTGTTATAAAATTGGCTGCTAGTGTTACTTGACTGCCAACCATCAGAGTAACCGTACGACAATGGACCGTATACGTTCCATGGTACGACTGAACGAATGCCGACTTGTGTTTTCGATAGAAAAATGCAGTCACGATATCTCAAGAAAGAAACAAAACAATAAATTCCTATTTTCGATTATGCCGTGGATTAAGCAGGTATACAACGGCAGTTTCAGTGTCAACATGGGCAAATTGCCGTTGTCATATTCTTAAATAAATTACCACGGCTAAAGATGCCGTAGTTCTTATTAATTTTCTACAGCAATTTCGCTAAATTCACCATCGTGAATTTTGACAGCTGGGAGTCACTCATGAAATTGAGCATTTTCGATCGGAAAAAAAACGATAATTTTCTGCCGAAGATTACCGCCCAGCATGAAGATTTTTCTGGGCACATCCCTGCTTTCCTGAGTTCTCGTGACTGTATTTTTCTATCTGACCTAATTCTACCATAACATCACATGCTGGTGGCTGGAATGGAAATACACACGGCTCGTTGTCTAGTGTATTTAATCATTTAAGAAGTTCAAAATAATTTCCATAAATAAAGGCTATGAATAATTTACTGGAAAATATGACCAAATCAAATAATTAGGTCGGGAAAATATTGCATTAATATAATTGTTAGCGTAAATATAGACGGGATGTGAGAAAAAAATCCAGGTGGCGTTACATGTCCGCCGCACGAGGTATATTTAATTATATAATGTCATGCACAGGTGTGAAGTCTTGTTTTGATATAATCAATTTACGGTATTACGGATATTTTAGAATCAGAATTCAACATCTGAACGGCGAAGTATTCATTTAATATGCAAGTTTGGTACGGTACCACGATACTTATATTTGGTGGAATTCACGTGGATACGGATTATAGAATTGCACGAATCTTCGTGTCGCATAGCCAAACCAGATTCGCGGGCTTGCAAGAATTTTTAGGCCGTCTGATTTCGAAGAAATAACACGGATTCATATTACGATATTCATATTGACTGCGGTGTACGTAAATTCAAGGGTGTTTGTGGTGACCTAATTCTTGACAAATTACGTAATAATGGTGATATGTCAAAGTTTCCCTGTTTAAAAAATGCCGTAGTGACGAAATTAAATTAAAAGGTTTGCCTTAGTGCACATAAAAACTGCCATAGTGACGAAGGAATTACTGAGGCATTAAAGTTCTAATTTCACGAATTTTGACCCCTGTCATTCCCCCTCCCCCATAGCAGTCATCTGGAAATGTTGAAAAGGAAAGATTGACCCTTACCTACCATAAAAACATATGATTCAGAGCAATGTTGAAATTGTTTATGTAATGTGTCTTTTCTCATTACATCTCTGGATACATGGGAATGTAACTAAGGAGAAGGGTTCCTTTCATCAAGTGATACGTTTTCAAAAAGACCCATGTGTCGCTGTAAACACAGTTGTATAACATTAACATTCAAAATATTTAACAACTGTAATATAGGGCTGAGTGAAAAAAAACTAACAATCTCAAGACAAAAAAAACAAAACTTTTAAACATGCATTATGCAAGAGCTAAATCTGCAATTTACAGGTCTTTCTTTAGACCTGAAATGTTATCAGTAATGACGACCGAGGCTAGTCTAAAATTCAATGGCTAATATCTCAGTTCAGAGTGAAGCAATCTGACTGAAATTTTCACCATATTTTGTTTTAATTATCTATTTTTAACTATTATAGCGAGAACTGTCAGCACTTTATCTAATCTTGCCTAATAATACCCCTTTAAATTGAAACACCCATGTCCATGTTACATACATCCCCAAATTCAAATTCTTCAGTGAGAAAAGAAATTGCCCATGGATTGGAAGACTGTGATTTCCTGACTTCTTTGGTCTATTTTTTTCCTATAAATAAGCATTTTTCATACTCTTTTTCCACCTTTTTATAAAATGTCCATGTTACATGCTGTTTTATCATTTCTCATTTCCAACCGTCTTGCTGAGGTGGTTTGATTTTGATGATAAAAATTATTTACCTCTAATAACTTTTAGATTTCTTATACTGTTAACCATTAAGATAATGTTGTTAACTAGGAGAGATGATGAAAGTAAAAATTGTGTCCTGGTTACATACAGTTCCTTGTGCAGTTAATAATATATTCAATAAATATAAAAGTGTTGTTTTATAGCTTTTAAACTGAACAAGACCACTCTATTTCGAATTTAAATGTACAAGTAATCTATATTTTAACATTTAAAAGGGAATGTAAGGCTAACTGGCATGAAACTTTAGTACATGTTACCTACAGAATTGCAGATGAACGGCAGCCAATTTGTCTGTCAATTTTGGGCCGATTTTCACGAAATTCAAACTCAGTCGTCCTTAGGGTGTAACGGTGATATAATAATACAGTTTTTTTAAATTGGATAAAAATTATGACCTCTATAGGGTCCACAAGCTAAAAACGCGATTTTTCGTACAATCAGGGGCCATAATTCAGGAAGTTACGGTCCGATATGCACGAATATCAAAAGGAACCGATATCTTTGGGTTATAAACTTACATTTCAAGTTTCAACAAAATCTGATAAAAATTGTGATCTCTATACGGTCCACAAGCTAAAAACGCGATTTTTCGTAAAATCAGGGGCCATATTTCAGGAAGTTACGGTCCAATACATGCCAATATCGAAAGCAGCCGAGATCTTTTGTAGATAAACCCATATTTCAAGTTTCGTCAAAATCGGATAAGAGTTGTGACCTGTAGTGTGTCCACAAACAAATTGTGGACGGACAGACAGGAGCGACGGCATAATACATCCACATGAAAATGTGGGCGTATAAAAATGAATTCTAATTTTCTGTTTCACAGACAAAATTCTTGTACTAGTACTGTGGCCTTACCCATATATATATGGGTCACTTTTCAGTATTTAAGCACTTTTCCAATGCTTTAATATAAATTTGATTTATAATCAAAATTTTGATATTTAAAATATTTCATTACTTTCCATCCATGCACCAATACCTGCTGTAATATTGTAAATGAAACTGGTTCAGTGAATATTTTTTTAATTTTTTTTATCTATCAACAATTGTCAAAATTCGTTATTATCAACCTGCAAAATTGTGACATGGAAATCTGAACCTTTTCATTCCATGATTGCCAGTATTACAGGCAAAGAAATGAAGCATGCTGACTTTTAATGAAATAAATAATTGTTCAAATCATCATTTAAAACCATATTTGACACTCCACTGTTTGTTGATTATTTTTTACGTTCATCTGACTATGAGGTTGCGCACGTTACCTTTGGTGTCCATAAAATATTAAAAAATTGTTTTTGTGTTGGAAACCACAACGGCCCGATAAACCTACGAATGTTATTTTAGAATGTTGAATTCGGTCATTCTAAAGAATATACCTTTGCATGACAAGCCAAAATTATAATGTAATGAACCAGCGGCTGCCAGGCAGGATACGCCCACATTTTCCAGAGATGGATAGCGAACATAAAGTAATTTTTCCTACAATCGAGGGCCATAAATCAGGAAATTACAATTCGATATGCGCAAATATCGAAAGGAACCGAGATCTTTGTGTTATAAACTTACATTTTAACTTTTAACAAAATCGGATAAAAATTGTGACCTCTATAGGGTCCACAACCTTGATATACCATATTCTTACGCTATTTGGGAACGAACGGCGGCCATTTTGTCTGTCACTTTGGGGCCGATTTTCACGAAATTTGAACTCAGCCCTCCTTAGGGTGTAACGGTGATATAATAATACGGTTTTTAAAATCGGATAACCAGCGGCTGCCAGGCAGGATACGCCCACATTTTCGAGAGATGGATAGAGAACAAGCTAACAAGAAAGTGATTTTTCCTACAATCAAGGGCCATAATTCAGGAAATTACAATTTGATATGCGCATATATCGAAAGGAATTGAATGAATGGCAGCCATTTTGTCTGTCAATTTTTTAAATTGGATAAAAATTATTACCTCTATAGGATCCACAAGCTAAAAACGCAATTTTTCGTACAATCAGGGGCCATAATTCAGGAAGTTACGGTCCGATATGTGCGAATATCGAAAGGAACCAAGATCTTTGGGTTATAAACTTACATTTCAAGTTTCAACAAAATCGGATAAAAATTGTGACCTCTATAGGGTCCACAACCTTGATATAACATATTCTTATGCTATTCCAGAACGAACGGCAGACATTTTGTCTGTCAATTTTGGGCCGATTTTCACGAAATTCGAACTCAGTCATCCTTAGGGTGTAACGGTGATATAATAGAACGGTTTTTTAAATTGGATAAAAATTATGACTTCTATAGGGTCCACAAGCTAAAAACGTAATTTTTCGTACAATCAGGGGCCATAATTCAGGAAGTTACGGTCCGATATGCGCAAATATCGAAAGGAACTGAGATCTTTGGGTTATAAACTTACATTACAAGTTTCAACAAAATCGGATAAAAATTGTGACCTCTATAGAGTCCACAAGCTAAAAACGTGATTTTTTGTACAAACAGGGGCCATAATCCATGAAGTTTCGATCTGATACACGCCAATATCGAAAGCAGCCGAGATCTTTTGGGGATAAACCTATATTTCAAGTTTCGTCAAAATCGGATAAGAATTGTGACCTGTAGAGAGTCCACAAACAATTGTGAACAGACGGACGGACGTCCGGACGAACAGGGGCGACGGCATAATACGTCCACATGAAAATGTGGGCGTATAAAAATTATGACCTCTATTGGGTCCACAAGCTAAAAACATGATTTTTCGTACAATCAGGGGCCATAATTCAGGAAGTTACGGTCCAATATGCGTGAATATGGAAAGGAACCGAGATCTTTGGGTTATAAACTTACATTTCAAATTTCAACAAAATTGGATAAAAATTGTGACCTCTATAGGGTCCACAACCTTGATATACCTTATTTTTACGCTATATGAGAACGAACGGCGGCCATTTTGTCTGTCAATTTTGGGCTGATTTTCACGAAATTCGAACTCAGTCTTCCTTAGGGTGTAACGGGGATATAATAATACGTTTTTTGAAATCGGATAAAAGTTATGACCTCTATAGGGTTCACAAGCTAAAAACGCGATTTTTCGTACAATCAGGGGCCATAATTCATGAAGTTACAGAACGATATGCGCAAATATCGAAAGGAACCGAGATCTTTGGGTTATATAACTTATATTTCAAGTTTCAACAAAATCGGATAAAAATTGTGACCTCTATTGGGTCCACAAGCTAAAAACGTGATTTTTCGTACAAACAGGGGCCATAATCCATGAAGTTTTGATCCGATACATGCCAATATCGAAAGCAGCCGAGATCTTTTGGAGATAAACCTATATTTCAAGTTTCGTCAAAATCGGATAAGAATTGTGACCTGTAGAGGGTCCACAAACAATTGTGGACGGACGGACGGACAGGGGCGACGGCATAATACGTCCACATGAAAATGTGGGTGTATAAAAAAACCAAAGGTCATTCATTGATACATTTATTCGTGGCCTATTTTCATTTGTAACGTCAGTAAAACATTTACTTCCTTCGATCACCCATCAATCGCTGTATGCGGTCCTTTGTTTCTAAAAATAGATATTTACGACATTGGTTGTAGTTTTGTTTTATCTTTGGTCTTGTTGTGTCCTGCAAGGTTTGAAAGCTGTAACGTCGGTAAGAATTTTGAGTATACATTAACAAATGTCTAATAAATTAAAAGAACAATGTATGTTATGAAAAAACAGACGATATGATGGAAGATAATTACCTTGGTTACTGAAATTCACTGTGTATGTTCACCGTACGAGAGCCGTGTGAAGTACGTTGAACGATATTTCAGTAATTTCACATTTAATGCTTGGCTTCCGTGTAACGTCGGTAAATCACTTTTTCGGGTTCTATTACTAATATAAAATTTTGGTTTGATTCCTTTTATTTAAACCATTGAATTAGCCTACAGTGATCTTGAATGACTATGATTGGCATCTAATAGCCTTCTTATCAAGGGACTGATAACATTACTTTCACAAGTCTGTGGTACTTTGTTTAAAAATATCTTGATTTAGCCTGTAATTTAGAAACAATAACAGTACATTGCTACTTTTATAAGACTGTTGACAGGCAATGCAATTTAAGCTAGATTCCCTTTTGAGTTCAATATTAGCATCAATTTATAATTTATAATTATATTTTTCAGATCTTGGAAATCAAGAGGGGATGAGGTGTTTCTCCAATATATGGAACAGTCTGGGGATTTTTATTGTTGTCCAACAAGGAGGATCAAAGTTGGGAAATGGTTTATTCCATAACAAAAGATTGGTTGCCAGGCAACGAAACATACGCCCACAGCAGCTATATCGTCCCCGCAGTCCACAAGAGTTGTCGCATATTTTTACTTTTTTCGGTAATGAAACATTTATAATACATTAAAATCTAATTAAGAGTAACAACTCATTAGAATTTGATCTGCCCCATGCTAAAGTTTAGTATAAGAAACTTTAGCTGTTCAAGTCATAAAGATTTATTGAAAATCAATATACTTGTTTGTCTCAAGACCTTAAACTCTGTGTATCAATCTGAAGTCAATCGGATATTAACTTTAGCCTCTAGAGCGTCCACAAGATTTTTCAACGTGATCAAGGGCCATAACTCTGGCAAAAATTATCGAAAATCAATAGGATTCTTCGTCTCATGACCTTAAACACTGTGTATCAATTTAAAGTCAATCGGATATTAACTTTAGCCTCTAGAGTGTCCACAAGATTTTTCAAAGTGATCAAGGGCCATAACTCTGGCAGTAATTATCGAAAATCGTTGAAAATCAATAGGCTTCTTCAGCTCATGACTTTAAACACTGTGTATAAATTTAAAGTCAATCAGATATTAACTTTGACCTCTAGAGCGTCCACAAGATTTTTTAACGTGATCAAGGGCCATAACTCAGGCAAAAATTATTGGAAATCGCTGAAAATCAATAGGCTTCTTCGTCTCATGACCTTAAACACTGTATAAATTTAAAGTCAATCGGATATTAACTTTAGCCGGACCGACGAACGGACGGGGGTGATAACAATATAAGACCACATTTCAATGTGGGCGTATAAAAAACTGCAATTGTGGAAAATAAAAGTTGTAACCGGTTTCAGTTGTTTAAATTTGTTTAATGAATTATTGGCACCAGTTTTTCTGGATTTGTTATTTTTATAATAAACAAAACGTTAAATGTAATTTGTGTTTTTCTATTTTGGTGTCCATCATAAAAATGTAACATACGCAACCAATTAATTTCTTGAAACAAAGAAAGACAAATTGGAATTAAAACCAGTAACATTGGAGTCCATTATAAGGCTTATTATTTAACATTAGAATTGATAAATAGTGATTAAATGTTATGGCCATGGTAAAATGTGAGTAAACACTGTATGCGCAATAAGGTTTGTAGTTTTTTGTTTTGAAGTATTTTTGTCTTAAAAGCGTAAAAAATCTGGATGTTGTTGTTATATTTTTGGTCAGATGAACTGAATTCTGATATAGCACATGAAAAATTGTGTACAGTCTCAACTCTGGAAGTAATATACAGAAATTGTTGAAATTTGACAGGCTTTTTCGTTTTACTAATTTAAATAATGCATATAAATTTCATACAGATCACATAATCACTTTTGTCATTCAAACGTTCACAATCGCCATAACTCTAGAAATTATTGACGGAAATTGATGAAATTCAACAGACCTGTTTCACAAATTTAAATGATGCATAAAAATTTCATACATATCGGATGATAACTTTCATCAATCGAGCATTAACAAAGTTTAACAAAGTGAAACAAGGACAATAACTCTATAAGTAATTATTGTAAATTGCTGAAATTCAATAGGCTTTTTCATTTCACTAATTTAAATCATGCACATAAATTTCACAAAGATCGGGTCATAACTTTTGGCTTAATGGCGTTCACAAGGATCAATAAAGTGAAACAAGGGCCATAACTCTAGACATAATAAACGGAAATTGCTGAAATTCAATAATGCATATAAATTTCATAAAGATTGGGTGATAACTTTTGGTGTTGGAGCGTTCACAAGGTTCAATAAAGTGAAACAAGGGCCATAACTCTAGACGTAATAAACGGAAATTGCTGAAATTCAATAGGTTTCTTCATCTAACTAATTTAAATAATGCATATAATTTTCAGAGAGATCGAATGATAACTTTTGACGTTAGAGTGTCCACAAGGATCAATAAAGTGAAACAAGGGCCATAACTCTAGACGTAATAAACAGAAATTGCTGAAATTTAATAGGCTTCTTCGTTTCGGTAATCTAAATAATGCATATAAATTTCAGAAAGATCCGACGATAAATTGTTGAAATTCAATAGACTTCTTCGTTTCACTAAGTTAGATAATACGCTGGTATTACAGCGTTCACCAGGTTCAACAAAGTGAAACAGGGGCCATAACTCTAGACATAATAAACGGAAATTATTGAAATTAAATAGGCTTCTTCATCTCACTAATGTAAACAATATATGTGACGGGAGCTGTCAAATTCAGTCGGAAGTCGCATTCATTCATTTTGCACTATAGGCAAAATACGGCAGTAAGTGGTGAAATTATTGATATTCAGTTTTCATCAACAAACAATAGTTTGAAATGTTTTCTTCCAGAATTCTAAACCATTTTTAATTATTCGAACTCTAAATGCCTCAAAAATTGATTTTAATAAGGCATGTTGAATAAAACATAATCAAAATTCTCGCTAAAACAATCGAAAGTAGTCGTCACTACATGTCAAATAATTTTGCAACCAGTGGTCCGAATGGCACAAACCGGATATTGAATGACAGCTCAGAAGTAGTGCTAATTAGAAATCTGCGCAGATATCTCGAAATAAGTCAAAATAAACCAATGAGAAAGCTCGAAAGAACTGTAAACAGTTCCTGGTTGTTGCTACGCAAGCCGAGTGTGTAATGTGAGCTGATCGCTGGTTGGTCAATCGACGCTTTGCACGCTTTACCCTGGGGAAAAAACCATGGATTCCGAGTAGCTTTTATCGTTCTGAAAATGTGTTCTCCTTTATTTATTGTTCAAGTAAACTAAAATATTGAAAAATAATGTTGTTGTCCAAGGAAAAATGTGTCGCAGATTCATTGAACAGTCTGAGATCGTGTAATTTGGAGTCGCCAGCGATAGAGAAGCAATGGATGACACTTTTAGAGGATTATTTTGTAAACAATGACGAGTGTCAGTGTGTTTCATCCTCGTCAGAAGAATCATCAGAAGAAGAAAGTGACACTGAAAACAATGTAAATACACCCGTTAATAATTCTGTACCTGTAAATAAGTCTAGACCTGTATCTGTAAATAAGTCTTCAGTTATTCCAAAGTCTATTAAACCTTTATGTTCCGCGGCTTTGACGTTACCGTTAGGCCCAACAACAGTCGATAATCATCATGCCAATAATAATGACAGTCGCCCAACTATTAATCGGAAGATAGCTAGTGATAATGGGGACTCAGATGTTGATACTGCTGTTATCGTAAATGAAGTTCCAGAAATCCTCAGAGATGTACCTGCTACTGCCACTGATCCGCAAGACGAACTGTTCAGAATTGAAAATTTCGATAAAGATGAGGTGTTTGAGCTCCGAATGTCGATGAGTGCCCTAAATGATTTTGAAAAGGACTTGATTATTTTGGGAAAGTTGAGCTCATTTATGGTGAATAAGCCTCTAACAGCTTGTTCTAAACGGAAGACATAAAAGCAACGCAAACAGCAACGAACATGGTTAGGTACGCCAGTGAACCGATATTTTGGCCGCCATTTTGGACTGTTAAGCGCTGCGACGTTTTGAGGAAAATCCAACGTCACACCATTTTTATAGCCTCCGGTTAAGTACGTGCTGCGCCCGTCGATTCGTATCTTTTTCTATATTTTTTGTACGAATTTGTACGAATACGGATCAGGCTGTCATTCTTGGAAAGGACGGCAGAATGTTTGGCTTCGATATGCGAATGATTGTTTTAGAGTGTATCGAAGCCAATGTTCCTACTTCAAGAATTCCAAGTTTGATTACATCTATTTCTAAGAGGCTTGGTGCTGATGTAAAAGACATCCCGAGTCGTAGTACCGTGGAAACAATTGCAGTTGAACTGGGGGTTTTAAGTGACTTTCAGGCTGCTGAATTCCTGTATCAAACACAGAATACTACAGTTGCATTTGATGCAACGACTCAGGAGGGGCTGCATGTCAACGAAATTCGTGCCACTTCTAAAGACAGAGCTGTTGTACTTGCCCTAGATCAGCTCGCTGGAGGGTTTGCTACTGATTACGCTGATCATGTGGTAAAAACTGTGGAACACCTAGCCCGGACATACTGTTCAATTCAGACCAAGGTAGACCAAGGACAGGAAGCGCTCTCTGTGAATGATGTGAACAAAACAATGCAATCACATATTAAATGCAGCCTGACCGATAGGGCCGCAGCAAACCATGCTGCTATCCGCATAGTGAATGAGGAGTTTGGTTCAACCCTAGTGGAGATGAACTGCCATCTCCATCCACTTGATACCATTGCTACGAAGTGCAAGACCGCCCTAAAGTCTCTCGAATCAACGAGTTTCAAATCAAAACTTTATACTGGAACATGCAGAGCTGAGCGCGTTATCCTTGCCAAGAACAAAATGAGGTTTAAAGATAGCAAGGGGGACCCCCATGGTTTTCGCGTGTTTTTATCTGACTATAACCTACCTCTCTCACTGATCACTCGTTACAGAGGGAACAGACTGCATATTCTGTTCAGATTGTCTGCCACCTACATCCAGTACCATCAGGAATTGAAGCTCTACCTGGAGAAGAAATGTCTCCACACGTCAGATTTGAAGACGGGTCTCATTGAAGAGTTCTCCAGCACTGAGACAATCTCACAGCTCCAAGTTCTTGGTGTGTTTGGCAAGGTACTAACTGGCCCATGGATGAAGTCATTCTATCGTAATGCCGAAACTCAGCTGCAACACCTAGAAGCCTTCGAGGAAATAAAGCTCTGCTACCAGAGGATGGAAACCTGTGCCGCCAAGGACCAAATCTCTATCAACGATTTCACTTCTGACTTCTATGGAAACCCCATTGTTCATGCGCCGGATGACAAACTCTGGTATACCTCTGACCCAGAGGGGTTCTCTGCTAAGTTTAAGGCAGTCCTTGAATCTGCCTTGGGAGTGATAAAGAAGCAATTCCAGAACTACTTCAATATGACCGTTGATACCGATCTCAGGGAGCTGACTTCTTCTGCACGTACTCACAATATGGACGCAGAAGAAGTCATGGGGATGTTTAGTGCCGCCATAGCAAGGGCACCTAGAGCCACTATGCTATTTGTATCTAGTAAGATCCGCTCAAAAAAGAATCAGACTGTGAAATACCTGATGTCCCATCCAAAGGCAGAGAGTATTGTGAAAGCTAGTGTGCGTGAAGCAAGGCAGTTGAAAAAGAGGGCCCAGATTTGTGCTAGTGAGCTTCAAAAAGAACTGTCCACAAGAATTGAGATCAAGATGCAAAAGAAAGAGGATACAGGCCGAAAGAAGATTGAAAAAAAAGTGAAAGAAATTGTTGCCGATAGAGGTACAGGTCGAGCCCTAGCTTTCTTGGAGGTGTTCCCTGATCTTGACAATTCCTCATTGGATGTGGTGTTAGACATAGTTGATGGCTCTGTTGTGAAGAGGGCCATTGTGCATGACTGGGTGGACGAGGACGATGATGGGAGACTGAAAACTGTTGCCTACAATGGTAAGATAGAGAAGCTCAAGGCTGGCAATTACACTGTTTGCTACTGGGGTGCTGAACAGAGTTATGACACTGATGGTGAGGATACTAAGTTATCAGTTGATCAGATGATTGTGGACTTTGTGTATGGTGAACTGAAGTTCATATAGATTGAGAGACTTCCATGTAGACTGCCTGTGAGATAAGGTAAGCGGCTCTTGACTTGCCGCTAAAAAGGGAATATTAAATATTTTATCAGAATAAAATTTTATACTTCAACTGGTATAATGTATTCAGGTTAAGTGTTTTTATGTAGCTTCAGATACCTGGGATAACTCCTGAAAAAATCTTGTGATTATCTTAAATATTAAGGAAGTTATGACCATTTTAGTTTTGCACCCAAACGCGGCCTAATTGGTCTAATTAGTCCTTTGTTTTTCTATACAAGTCCATTAAGAACGACGCCGCGTATTCCCAACACCAATTTGGTCATAACTTTCTTAATTTTGGGCATAGGAAGCTAATTTTTGTTTCGTTTTGTAGCTTTTTAAATTCTATATCTAGATATATACTAATTAATAACATTTATTTAAGTTTATTTTTTTGTTGTCGTACCTAACATGGTACTATGTTCTTGGACGTCGATGTTGCCATGAAACATTAAAGTTTGTAAACTGGTAAGTAGGCCTAGGCCTAAAACATTTTTTGCATTAAACTTGATTAAAACCAAGTAGAAACTAAAATGGCACAAAAATGTAGTGGCATCAGACAATTAGGCCTACATGAAGCTGGGCAAACATAATGTAGGCCTTGACTTACGTGTATAATCCTTGACTTGTACAGTTCCTCCCAAATTTTTTGGACCGAAATCACCGCGATGCGGTGAAAAAAAACCTCTCAGAATTCTTTTTAAGATTTCACGGTGAAATTTCGCTTGATTCCGCGGCGATTTTTCTCTAAGATTCGCTAGGAATTCACCGTGTTTCTCTAGGAATTCGCCGTGTTTCTCTAGGAATTCACCGTGTTTCGATAAGAATACATCATGTTTTGCCTTGCTTCCCGCAAGGAATTCGAGAGCCTACCTTAAGCTAGGGTCGAACTAATATTGTCTATAATAAATTAAAGGAGTTGTAATATAGTAATGCTCCCGGGAAACGTGTACATGTATAATGTACAGGCAGGTTTGAATAACAAATGAGTTAGGTAATCTCGGGAAGACATTTACCGGCATTCTGTATCGGTTAGGATTTTTCCCCCAACGCACTTTATACATACATAACGCCGGCCAAAATGTATGCAAACTATGAACAACTTACAATTTTTTAAACATATCAATTCATCTTCGTTTATAACTTAGATGTAATCCGTCAATTTGGGGCTGCTCTCAAATCCAAACTTTAAATTATATACGATGAGCTTTTACACATTACTTCATTACTCGCAGCTTCGGTTAATCTAAATCAATCATCCATACAGCACGTACAGTAAATTACTCCGCGGGTCGCTTAACGGTATGTTACATGGTCAGAAACGTGCCAAAAGATTGGGACTACATGTATATTCTTACTCTGTTTTACTCAGCGAATAATATCCGCTGTGACAATATACATCTACTTTATGTCACCCAATTCATTTCGGTGGGAGCAGATATTGAATAAAGCCATTTCACACACACATACGTGTACATTACATACGCCTCATATATTTAAACAATTTCCACGAGTGTGTTAATTCTCGTCTTCACCCCGTTATAATTTACTTATTTTGAGTACACTTTCTGAATGATTCCATTCTTTTGTACGTCCAACTTGTCGATTTCCTACTGCATATACATGTACCCTGCAGTCCATGCGAAATGATATTTTTTTTACTGGACATTTGGGCAGGTATTATTCCAACTATTGCTGGACCGAATGAGATGTTACTGGTCCAAAAAAGTTCATACCAAAAATATGCATAAAATAAGTAATAATGGCCTAAAACTCGAAAAACAACACACAGTATTTTCATTCTATTGTTACTTAATATTATCTATGATACACGTAAATCATTATTATTTTCTATCAACAATGGCTTGGACTTATAATTAAATTTTTATCGCGCCAATATTTACTGTTCTATAAATAGACCGCGTAAAGAAAATATAATCCCTTAGATGACAATCGAGTCTACCAGAAGCCAATGTTATTAAAACAATAAAAGGACTTTCGTTTTAGTCTGGATTAACCTAGCCTACTACTTACTAGACTAGCTCGATATACGGTACTACGTACTCGAGATAAGATTTTGTTTACATTTTAAACAATAGTGAAATTAACACAATAAATTAAACGAGAATTCAACAGTCCGTGCACGAAGTGCTGTCAGTCAGTGCCAATACGGCGATGATTTAATATTTGTAAGTTGAGTGTCCGTTAACCCGTCCACAAGCAAACCCGTCCACGGTTAAGGTAATACCGGTACTTGACTTGTATATTATTTAATTGATTAGAATAGATCACTTTTACTCATCGGTTGTTTATTGTTTTATTTACCTAATAATCAACTAGCTTGGCTCGCCATCCCGACAGCGATTAGTTCAAGTTCAAATTCTTTATTCCTTTAAGCCAAAGACTCATCAGGTATAACATATAGTACAAACAAATAAATAAATACAATATGTACAAAAACAATATAGTTGACCGATGTTTTTGTAATAAAGAACAATAGTATTGTTTGTTGATTAGCGTTATGATTTTAGACAAAATGGTAAGTTCACCAATGTTTTTGTAATAAAGTAGACCCGTATTGTTTGTTAATTGACTTTATCCCATGATTTAAAAAATTGGCGATGGTTAATATTGGCTCAAAAATAATTCCTTAAATTGCGCCGGTGCCCCTTTTAGATTAATTGAATTCGCATAAAAACAAGGCTATGTGCGATTTTATTCTTTGATCTTGATACATGGGACATTTCTGTTATTCAAACAAATCTGCACGAGAATGACAACATACAAGTTGAATGTTACCATTGGTTTGGGGTTCATGAAGAATAGGCTCTTCTATCGAGCCTACAGTTATTCTTTTCAAAAATAAAATGAGTGCCTTGGATTTTTGTGTGGATTTGATAGCGGTTATACTTTACTAATATTCTCTGACATCGGAGACTTGTGTCGCGTTCATTTCATTTTGCGGTAAGTACGAGCTTCTTATGTCTGATTTGAAAGCGCTTTCGACTTCCGTTGCAAGTTCTATTTGTCACTTTTGTGACTTTCGCAGTGTACCCCCTCCCACCCATATTATTTTAATACGTCATAATACATTATTATCATATACCGGTGACAGTCAAGATTTGCTAAATACTTTTCGCCAAGTAACACAGCGTAAGAATATATAGTCCCCGTGTCGAACCCAACATCTCATGTTTTTGCGCGTTTCTGACCACGTGACGTACGGTTAACCGCATTGCGAAGTGATTTACATGTATGGCACTGTGATTTATGAATGGTTGATTTAGATTAACTGAAGCTGCGAGTAATGAAGTTATGTGTAAAATCTCATCGAATATAATTTAAAGTTTGGATTTGATAGCAGCCAATAAGATGAAATGATACGTTTAAAAAATTGTAAGTTATTCATTGTTTGCATACACGTACATTGTGGCACCACCTTATACATGTACAGTGTGTTAGAAATACGACCGTAGCTGCCTCGCCAACGGTTAACATATCTTGTATTCAACTTAAATAAATTACATTTTTCGTCAACATGCTTACATCGGGATGATATCGGCACTCAAGCGATTCACCGCGAAACACCATAATTCACCGCGAAAGACCCTATTTCGCGGTGATTTGGCTAGCTGCCGTTTCGCTAGCGATTCTCCAAGATTCCACCGTGAAATAGAGTGTTTTTCCGCGGTGTTCGGCGATTATAGTCCCAGACTCCAGCACTGTAGTGTACGTTCAGGTACAGGCCTAGTTACTCCTTGTCGAAAGTTCTTCAGCCCCAAACTTTTTACTGCTAAAAGGTCGCGTGTCAGTCGATGTTAGCACCTTTATTTATACAATATTGTCGTGAGAAAAAAGACCTTGCGACACAACATGCTGTTAAAACTACATCCCCTCCATCCCTCCTGCTAAATAGCTTTGCGGGATCCATTGAAATCTTAATAGGGTAACAAACAAATAAGGCGTGTCATTTAAGGCCCATGCCCCCCCCCCCCCTGTAAGCGGAATTGACAGACAGGCCTTGATAGTGTCCCATTTCTTATCCTCTCGTTCAAGAGAATTTGCTCCCATTTGCCATGACCTCCAACCCCAAACCCCCTAACATAACATGTCATAATATAACATGAACTTTTTGTCAACATGAATAAAACTGCTTTGCGGCAAGATAACAATAAGCGATCAACCAAATAGGCAATACTATCCATGTTCTACCAGGATGTACAGTGTTATAGCCAGTAATTTGTTAACATTCATTGTGGGATTATAGATGGCTCCCTAGATTTGGAACTGCCCCATCCCCTATTCTCAGTTTGTAGATCCGATACTGGCACAAATTTAAAAACCTTTACCACACGAAGACAAAACAAAATTTAGGTAAGCAGGGCAACAAATTTTAACTTTTGGGCTAGGCAAAGCAATAAATGACTGAAGATTCCAATTTTTTTAGTCAGTGTGTAATCCATGTCGTAGTTTCAGAGCTTCTCATTTAGTTGTTCTCCTTGATCTAGCAACAATTGAAACTCTATTTGTTTATATTTTTAGCATGAGCCAGGATAAATTGACAGCTTTAATTAAACACTATAAAGAACATGGAATGGTACCGTGTTATAAAAAGTCAGGAGGACGGCAGAAGAAAAACAAGAGAATAATAACCTATGATGATACATCTCGAGTTGTTACATTTATTTCCAACTTTGCAGAAATACACTCTGTGGCTCTTCCTGGTAGAGTGCCAGGTTACAAGCGATTTAACATCAAGCTGTTGCAATCTAACATGACAAAGGCCAGTATTTGGAGGGACTACAAACAAGCCATGGTTACTACAGGTAAACTGGATCAGATTAACTTTTAATTTCTATTTTAGACTACACGTACATCAAGCAAAACTAACATTACAACACACTAGCTGTGTCTACTTGGGTGTAACATGGTATAGTACATTATACGGCACGCTCTAGCTTTTAGTGATAGCCACAGTGGCTAAGTGAGCCAAGCGCTGGCTTGCTATCCCGGAGGTCGGCGGGTTCGCCCGGGTGTTGGCCGAGAAAGTTCATCATTTTTTCCGGTGTGGTTTCCCCTTGTCAGTGGTGTAGGATGGATGGAGGGCCTGAAAAGGAGAGCTGTCTAGTCATTTGGATGGAACGAACAAAACCAAGGTCCCGTGTACACATTAGTGTATTAATTCCCATGCATAAATTTATAAATTTCTATTTCTGTCTTTCAGGGAATCGAGCTGTTAGTTTGCATTCATTTCGACGTTTGTGGAGGACATTAGTACCATTCATAGTTATTACTCACCCAATGACAGACTTATGTTGGGTATGCCAACAAAATAATGCAGCAATATATCGGAGTGTAAATATACCAGAGGAGATGAAGAGTGAACAATTAAAAAGGCAGGAGAAACATTTAGTTTCAGTTACACTGGAACGTAGTCTTTATCAAAAAAATGGTAGCAAACTGTAAGACAGTGGTTGAGGGCCTTGGCCTAAAACATAATTTAATGAAAAATGCACCTGCTTCACGGGATATAACAGCACACTATAGTTTTGACTTTGCGCAACAGATCCATTACCCGAATGATCCCTACCAACCGGGACCGATGTATTTCCTCACTCCAAGGAAGTGTGGCCTCTTTGGAATTGTGTTTCAAAGGGATCAAACAGCGTCATAAGCTATTTAGACCATTTTTTCGATAATTACGGGTTAGGAGAAATGGACGTAGAGCTGCATTGTGATAATTGCAGCGGCCAGAATAAAAATAATTACTTTCTCTGGTATCTAGCCTGGCGTGTGATGAATAATCTACATCGGTCAATCACAATGAATTTTCTGATAACTGGCCACACCAAATTTGCACCAGACTGGTGTTTTGGACTTATAAAGCAAAAATACCGCTTAACAATGGTATCCTGCTTGGATGATATTGCAAATGTTGTTAGAAATAGTACCACAGTGGGAATTAACATTGCCCAAAAAGTAGGAAATGAAGATGGATCTGTAGTTGTAAACATCTATGATTGGCAAGCATTCTTCAATCCTTTCTTCAGGAAAATGCCTGGCATCAAGAAATATCATCATTTCAGGTAGGCCTACATGTATGTTATTTAAAATTCTGGTTGGCTCGCTAACCTGAGGTCCGATGCAGAGAAAGTTCATCGGGAATTTTAGTGTGGTTCCTGCCAGTCACAGTCAGTGGTGAAAGGTAGAGAGCCTGGCAAGGAACAATATATCAATGTATAGTTGTGCTGTCGGGAAGAAAAACTGGGGTCCTGTGTATATTTTGGCATACACAGAAAAGACTTTGACAGAATTTGTTATAAGAGTAAGCCGTAGTGCCGCTGTCCAGGCAAAATGTCCCTCATAGTACACTGTATGGCTTATGCCTATCTAAGCACAGACGGTGAGTGTGGGGGGGGAATGGCCGCATGGTTAGTGCGGGTCAACTGGCATGGTTTCGATTCCCCAGTTGTACGTGACAAGGAGTAGGGTCGTCTGTCCAACATCTTGGTTTTTCTCCGGGTCCTCCGGTTTCCTCCCACTGCTAAAGACCCCCGGCGATGCAGAAAAGAAAATTCCCTGGTTAGCCAGTTTTATGCTGTACATGTACCTTTTAATTTTTACACTTTTACAGTAGAGGACAATTTTTGATTTACATAGACTATTATTTAAAAGATTCAATTTTCTTTATAATTTTAGATTTGACAGCAACCATCCAGGCATGGTTTTCAGAAAGTTGTACGCCGACTCTGAAGAAGAAATTTTTAATCTAATCATTGATTCCTCTGTGGTTCCACATAACGAGAAACCGGATATAATTCCTCCACCGGGACTGTCAGCAGAAAGACAGCTGTACCTATATCAAAAGATTCGTGAATTCTGCCGTGTTGAAACTCGGGATATATCTTGCCCACTACCACAGGCTTTACCACCACCACAAGATCTACCAGAATCTATGACCGCTCCTAATAATAGTGACTTACCTGATCATAGCACTCCAGATTCAGACAGTGATGCGGAATTCGCTCCTCCGCTGGCCAAGCGTGGTCGGGGACGCTTTCATGTCCGGGTCCGTGGGCGTGGCCATTAATAGTCACACATCGCAAATGTAAAGGGTGGATTAGGGAGATTACCTTCAGTATTTTTCTGTATAGTCATGTGTGATTGTTTGTGTTCTTGAATATAAATGTATGTACAGTTTTCTAGTCATGAATAATAGGGATGAATATCAGTTAATTTGAATTTTTAATTATCCTCCTCCCCCCACCCCCTAAACGTTTCATTTTTGTTCCCGGGTTGGCCTACATATGTGTTGAAATTCAAAATTGTTTCTTCAAAAATTATTGAATAACCTCTAAAATCAGTAAGAATGATTTATTTCATTCATTTATTGCAATTAAAAGCCAATTTGCTTAGAAAAAAATCTTGTATTAAAAATTGATTTTTTGTGATTTTTCGGTTTTTTTCTAAAAAAAGTAGTGATTTTAACCACTACCAGTGCCCCTGAAAAAACAAAAAACAAACAGAGAACCTAATTTTTGCTGGAAATACAACAGGTATGATGTCTTGTGCCACAGGTAAAAAATAGGACGCAATATCCCCATCCTAAGATACTGGTTGCTATGATGGTTTGAAATTTCTTAGTACCCCGACTTTAATCTGCGTTTTCTCAGAATCTACTTATGTTGACTTTGAAACTTCAAAATTTCATAACTCAGTCAATTTTTGAGATCCAAGTGACTGATTTTGATTCAATTTTTGAGATCCAAGTGACTGATTTTGAGTCAATTTTTGAGATCCAAGTGACTGATTTTGCTGGCACCGGTCACATATATCAAGACGGATGGACGGGGGCGAAGGCAATATACGTCCACATTTCAATGTGGGCGTATAAAAACTGTACAAAACCTGAGTCACTATTTGTGTCCTGTGTAACATGCGCAACCCTTAAACATTGAGGAATAAAATCAGATTTTTTTTAATTCTCAGAACTTGCATTATATTTTCGTTCTAAAATATGAAAATGTTACATATTTTTCATTGTATGCAGATAAATTTAAGCAAAATTAGTGAAGGTTTATTTTCTAGCAATTATGTCACACTTTTGTGCACAATACCAAAAAGTGACCCATATATATGCGTGAGCACGGTGTATAAATGTTAAATCAATCAGATGATAACTATGGTCTCTAAAGCATCTACAAGACTTTTCAAAGGGATCAAGGGCCATTTAAAATCAACAGGCTTCTTCGTCTGATGAGCTTAAACTCTGTGTATAAATTTAGAGTCAGTCAGATATTAACTTTAGCCTCTAGAGCGTTCCAGGGCCATAACTCTGGCAGTAATTATTTGAAATCGGTGAAAATCATTAGGCTTCTTCATCTCATGGCCTTAAATACTGTGTATAAATTTAAAGTCAACCGGATATTAACTTTAGCATCTAGAGCGTCCACAATCCAGATCGACAGACGGACAGAACGACGACCATATACATGTACAACCACATTTCAATGTGGGCGCATAAAAACAACACGATAATCGTGTCCCGTCAAACCATCGCGTACTAAAACCTACTTTTAAATCTCTATGTATAATAGGTGGTTTCTGTTTATGCATATGTTGTATGGCTCTACATGATTGATGAAACACAAGTAGAACTTGATTACTAGATAGTGCTGACTCCTGTCTGTTTAAATATGACACTAGTTCACCTCCTACAATACATAAATAAAGATAGGTTGACAGGCAACGAAACATACGCCCACAGCAGCTAAATCATCCGACAGTCAACAAGAGTTGTTGCATATTTTTACTTTTTTCGGTAAGGAAAGATTTATAATACACTAAAATCTGATTAAGAGCAACAACTCACGAAGTAATTATCAGAAAAGTATTAGAATTTGGTTTTTATAAAGTTCTGCCCCATGCTAACGTTTTGTATACAAAGCTTTTAATATCATGGATTTAACTGTTCAAGTCATAAAAATTCATTGAAAATCAATATACTTGTTCGTCTCAAGATCTTAAACTCTGTGTATCAATCTGAAGTCAATCGGATGATAACTTTAGCCTTTAGAGTGTCACAAGATTTTGCAAAGTGATCAAGGGCCATAACTTTGGCAGTAATTATCGGAAATCGTTGAAAATCAATAGGAATCTTCGTCTCATGACCTCAAACACTGTGTATAAATTTAAAGTCAATCGGATATCGTAGCAATGATCTCTGTGTTAAAATTATATAAGTTATCTGCCCTTGTGAATGGCTGCACGCTTTGAGAGGTGCTCTGATAAAAATAATTTTTATGCTATCAGAAAACCAATGTAAGCCGATCTAGTCCAGTCTAAGTTATATAAGAAGCTATTGGTAAAATGGGTGACGATATTAGTAGATGGAGAGTCACAATAGGGGAATATTATGGTAGAATTAAACGAAAAAAAGGGGAGTAAACAACACAGAAAAGAAGGAAGCATGGGTAGACTGTATAAACAAGACGCCATTTTGGTGAAATTTTTTCCTCATATTTTGTTGAGCAGTATCAGCCCCACAGCCCTTAAAGTCATGTTTTATGGATCTGCAACCTATCTGGCATTTATTTTCGGCATTCTTCTTCTAAAGGATTGGATTGAACAGAACCCGGGCCCTGAAACGAGAGGACAGGATCAAACAAAATTGCCATTCTCCTCAACAAATTGATTATCAACTATACACTAAGTTTCATCACTCTCTATCAGATAGAATCAAAGTCATCTTGTCCCAAAGCAGGAAATTGCTTATTTCTGCTTAGATTTAGATCGATATGTTAATCATTGAACTCAGTCAAGACGAACATCTACATCAAGTTTAAACATTCTACCTCAATTAGAAGAAGAGTTTGACCAATCAAAATGCTTATTGCTTGTTAGCCTAAGCAGAAAATTCTCATCATCGAACTTAGTCAAGGTATTGATGTAATGAAACTATACACCAAGTTTCATCACTCTCACTTAATTAGAACTAAAGTTATCGTGTTCCAAAGCATCAACCAATCAAATTGCTTATCTCTGCTTACCCTAAGCAGAAAAT
This sequence comes from Patella vulgata, assembly GCF_932274485.2. NCBI lineage: Eukaryota > Metazoa > Mollusca > Gastropoda > Patellidae > Patella > Patella vulgata. The sequence goes on from NC_065882.2 coordinate 36,400,307, forward strand.
GCTGATCTTCGCACTCCATCAAGGCATTGACCCCATAAACCCCTACACCAAGTTTGAACATTCTAGCTCAATTAGAAGGATGGTTATTGTGTTCCAAACTCTCGGCCAATCAAATTGCTTATCGCTCTGCTTACCCTGAGCAGAAAATGCTCATCATCAAACTTAGTCAAGGTATTGATGTAATGAAACTATACACCAAGTTTCATCACTCTCACTTAATTGGAACTAAAGTTATCGTGTCCCAAAGCATCAACCAATCAAATTGCTTATCTTTGCTTACTCTAAGCAGAAAATGCTTATCTTCACACTCCATCAAGGCATTGACCTAATAAACACCTACACTAAGTTTTAAAATTCTAGCTCAATTAGAAGGACAGACAGACAGACGGACGAACCCATTTTAATAGTCCCCTGCTTACTTCGAAAGGCGGGGGACAACTAGCAGACGATGTATCTTTTCTACAGACCACAACTAAGAACATGGAAGAGAAAATTGAAAGACTAGAGAAGATTTATAAGCAGAACAATTTGATCTTCTTCAATATAAAGGAGGACAATCCAGAAAGTCCAGATAAATGTGAGGTAAAAATTAGAAATTTTCTCTGTGAAACACTAGAAACTGAAGCCAGTGACGACATGTCTTTTCCGATAGAGAGGGCTTTCCGTATTGGGAAAAAGAGAGACAACAACAATAGGCCAATCTGTGTACAATTTACGCGAACCAAACACCGATTTCAGATCCTTGAGAAATTCAGAAGGTACAAGAGTAGCAACCCAGATCAGTTTTCAGCTGTAAACTATTCCAAACAGGTTGTAATAAAAGAAGATTTTACTCCTAGAACCAGAAAAATCAGATCCAAATTATATCCAATTTTTAAATGTGCTATTGATATTCATGGCGAGTCAGAGAAAACGCTATTAAAACAAGACATTTAGTTATGATATTGAGAATGATTGTGTCTTTTCATTAGATAAAGAGCCACTACCAGGCTGGATGTCAGACTTTTGCAAATAGGGGTGTGGCCAAGGCTCAAGTACATGTGACAATGATGTAAATACGTTTTGTGTTAAAAACATTAACTTTCTTTCATGGAATGTAAATGGGTTAAGAAATAAGATTGATAATTCTCTTGTTTTATTTTTAAGTCAGTTTGAAATAATTAGTTTACTAGAAACCTGGGCAAAGGTGAAAGATGAGTTTGCAGATCTATTATTGGGGTATAAACATTACTCTATTGTTAGAACCGGTAGTAAAGGGCGTGGCTCAGGGGCATGAGTGTTTATATTAAAAATAATGTTTGTCATTTATTCAAGAGAATTTGTCAGAATTATACAAATGGAATTTATTTCATTTCAGAAGCTTTGTTTGACAAGAATGTTGTTTTTTGCTTTGTTTATATACCCCCCAGTTCATCAAAAGTGTATGAGATATTATCTGAATCAGACGGTATAGTAAACCTAGAAAATAATTTAAATGATATATCACTAAGGTATTGTAGTAATTTATACTATGTACTAGTTGGAGACTTTAATGCCCGTGTAGGAGAGGAGCAAGATTTTATAGCAGATAACAGCACAGAATATCTACATGCTGAATTCGACACCAACGATTTTGATGCGAGACGAACGTCTAAGGATAAAGTGATCAACAACTTTGGTAGTTCACTTATATCGCTGTGCAGAACTATGAATATTCACATGTTTAATGGCCGTGCTTTAAGAGATAATGAAGGTGAATTCACTTTTGTCTCTCATGTAGGAAAAAGTGTTAATGACTATGTTTTGGCATCAACAAGAATTTTCGCCAAAGTGTCAAATTTTGAAATCTTAAAAGTAATGACTGCTCTGACCACTTCCCTTTAAACTTTAGCATTAACATAAGAGAAGATGTAATAGAACTAAATTCACAACCAAAGGTAGCTAACAAATGGAATCGACTTAGATGGAACCAAACCAAAGCTGAAGAGTATACAAACTCTATAATGCAACACTGAATGAAAACTTCTATGAAACATTCTTAGAGCTATACACATACATGCCAACCTGAGGAGATTGAAAATCAGAATGCCTTGTATTGAGGGTAGAGCGAGGACCGCAGGTCCAAGTTCGATCGGTGCAAAGCACTGTGAGCGCTGGAGGCGCCGCAGGCTTGAAAATTTTGAGAAATTAGCACCTATTTAAAGCAGTACCTTGTATTATTGGATAAAAACAGCTGGTGATTTAGGTCCATGCATCTGAGGTTTTTTTTTAACTATTTATATACGAAAGTATGCATATATGCTTTTGGTCATTTACATGTAGGCATGACCTAAATTTGTTGTTGAGTGAAGATTTTTCGTAAGAGGCTTTTAGGTTTGAGCAGCTCAAGTGTTTTTTAGTTTCAAAATGTTTTTTAATGTCCGTAATACCACCGTAAGCAATACATCAATCACTCCTACAGACTAAACAAAATGCGAATTCGTCGCCTCTACACGAGGACGTAATGGTTCCTGGAAATTCTTTGCCGTAAGTTTCCCGGTATTTCTGTCTGACATTTGTTTTGGAAGCCATTTTGTTTGTCTTGACGACCGACACGGAAGTAGAAGTCGTAAATTATTTATACTGGTTTTTATTTATAATTGTAATCTGTTTTTTTCACACATGGAAAACAGCTTGAAAACATTTTTTATCAAGTCAGAAGGAAATATGGCTAAGGAAGAAGCAACAACGTTACTGGCAACTAACGGTAAACCCGCCGTGTACTGTACGAGTGTATGCGAGAATGGCTCCGCGTAGCATATAATATCCAAGAAGTATGCAAATTAGGCACGGCCTATGACGAAATAACCACATGACATTTTAATCTTGATTAGTCCAGACATATTAGCTTATTCCATTTTATATTAATAATAATCGAGAAAACTGGAGACATGTTTTCGGCTATTTCCGTCGTTTTACCGCGAATTATGCAAATTAGACACGGCAAATGACGGAAATAACCACATGACATTTTGATCTTGATTAGTCCAGACATAATAGCCTATTCCATTTTATATTAATAATAATAAGGAAAACATGACACATGTTCTCGACTATTTTCGTTGTTTTACCGACTCATACTACGATAAACAGTATCGCGAGAATGCCGAGACAGTCGTCAATGTAAAAATAAAACAAGAGGGATTTTATCAATCAAAAAGGTCAGGAATGAAATATAATAAATTTCTTCCAATCAATTTTAAAAAACGGAATTATAAAGAGTAAAATCGGAATTCAGAATTAGACTCAGAAAATCGGAATGATTCCGACAAAATCGGAATAGTTGGCATGTATGTATACAGAGAGGGTGACAGTAACAGCATGGTTGAAAAAATAAATAAAGCGATAACCAATGCAGCCACTGTTAATGGAATGGTAATGAAAAAAACTCACTGTTAATGGTTTGCATAAACGACAACCTATATGGTGGGATAGTGAATGTGAAAACAGTAAGTGTTGAAATACAAAATGTTAGATACCTGGAGAGCACGCTCCAATGACGAAAACTTAGGCAAGTACAAAAAAGCTCGACAGCAATTTAAGGATCTGTGTGATAGCAAAAAACAACTACCCGAGAACAGGAACAGTATAATCAATAATCTACCTTTTAATACCAATAACAATGTTGATTTGTGGAGATGTCTTAAAAACTTCCTTAACTCTGGCACATTGAATTCTAGTAGTATATCATCAGAAGATTGGTATGCCTATTTTGACTCTTCATTTAACAAAGTCACAACCACAGTAAATGAAAGTTTTCAAAATGAGGTTATTCAGAGATTAGAAGAATATGATCACCTAGAAAACACAGATGAGGTTTCTGGAAATATCTTGAACAAGGTCATTTTAAGCGAAGAAGTTGAAGAAGCCATTAATAGTCTTCAAAATGGAAAGGCGCCTGGACCAGATGGAATTCTAAATGAACACTTACATCATGCCTTATATAGCCTACTTCCGTATATAGTAATACTGTTTAACTACATTTTGGAAAAGGGAGAATATCCAGAGTCATGGTGTAAAGCTGTTATTTTCCCAATCCATAAACAGGGTGATAGGACAGATCCTTCCAACTACAGAGGCATCTCATTACTGTCAGTATTAGGAAAAGTCTTCACCAAAATTCTAAATAGTCGATTAACCAAATGGTGCGACACAAACCATCTACTGCAAGAAGAACAATGTGGTTATAGGAAGGGATATAGTACTTCAGATTACATTTTTAATTTATACTCTCTGATTCAGAAATATCTTACACGCAAAAAAGGTAGATGCTATTGTTTATTTGTCGATTTCTCGAAGGCCTACGACAATGTTCGACATGATATTTTGGAATTTGTTTTATTAAAGAATAATGTGAAAGGGAATTTCTTTCAAGTGATTAACTCCATGTACTCTCAGCTAAAGTCCTGTGTCAAGTCAGATCATCTGATTTTGTCAGAGTACTTTGGTTGTAGTACCGGAACAAGGCAAGGATGCATGATTAGCCCATTACTTTTTACATTATTCTTGAATGAATTATTGGAAATGTTGCAAAAAGATGACTGTTCAGGAATAATGATGTCCCAAATATTTCAGCCTTAATGTATGCTGATTACATAGCATCAGTCGCAGACACAGTCAGAAGGCTACAAAAGCAAATTAACTGTATTTCTAAGTTTTGCAGCTATTATGGTATGAAAGTATGGGGTTATATCGAATATCCACATATTGAACAAGTGCAGCTTAAATTTTATAAGAGGCTCCTACATGTCAACTCAAACATCCCCAGCATAGCAGTCTATGGCGAACTAGGGAGGCATCCTATTCATGTGACTCATAAGTTTAGAATGATTAAATATTGGCTCAAAATAACCCGGATGTCTGTTGATAGATACCCTAATGCATGCTATAAACTTCTGTACAATTTGCATTGTATGGGGCCGCACAACATGGGCGACACACATCAAAATGTTTCTAGATAAATTGTGACTACAACACGCCTGGATAGAACAAAGTGTTGGTAGCATCTCCTGGTTTCTAAATTTAGTAAACAGTCGTTTATTCTGTATTAGTGAAGAAACTTGGATAGAAAATTTGGAGGCATCTGAAAAACACTACTTGTATAAGAAGTATAAGACTAGCTTATTATTTGAAAATTATCTTAGTTGTATCAATACCAGATTTCACAAATCTCTCATTAGTCGATTTAGGTGCAGTATTCACCACCTTGCAGTAGAAACTGGTAGATGGTGTGGCACAGCAAGAGAAAATAGAATTTGTCTTTATTGTTTTGAACAACATAACTTGTGTATATTGTCAATGTCCATTGTATGAAACTTTAAGAAAAAGCATTATTTCACAAGAATGTATCCATAATGATTTAAATGCATTGTTTATTCAAGTTATGTCTGAACCTAACCTTGCCTTAGCGGTCTTCATATATAAAGCTATGAAATTACGAGATAACCATGTTACAAACGTAAAATGAATATGAATGTATTTTAGCTACCTTATGGCATGGAATAGTGTTAATACTTTGCGATTGTTATAGAAAATATTTTCCTTTTGATGTTAACTGCCTGTAATTATATCACATGTACTATGGGCTGTAGGCCTGATACTGACGTTTCAATAAAAAAAAAATAAAAAGTCAATCGGATATTAACTTTAGCCTCTAGAGCATCCACAAGATTTTTTGAAGTGATCAAGGGCCATAACTCTGGCAGTAATTATCGGAAATCGTTGAAAACCAATAGGTTTCTTCGTCTCATGACCTTAAACACTGTGTATAAATTTAATGTCAATCGGATATTAACTTTGGCCTCTAGAGCGTCCAGAAGTTTTTTCAAAGTGATCAAGGGCCATAACTCTGGCAGTAATTATCGGAAATCGCTGAAAATAAATAGGATTCTTCGTCTCATGACCTTAAACACTATGTATAAATTTAAAGTCAATCAGATATTAACTTTGGCCTTTAGAGCGTCCACAAGATTTTTGGATGTGATCAAGGGCCATAACTCTGGCAGTAATTATCGGAAATCGCTGAAAATCAATAGGCTTCTTCGTCTCATGACCTTAAACATTGTGTATAAATTTAAGGTCAATTGGATATTAACTTTGGCCTCTAGAGCGTCCACAAGATTTTTCAAAGTGATCAAGGGCCATAACTCTGGCAGTAATTATCGGAATCGCTTAAAATCAATAGGCTTCTTTGTCTCAAGACCTTGAACATTGTGTATAAATTTAAAGTCAATCAGATATTAACTTTAGCCTCTAGAGCGTCCACAAGCAATTGTGGACGCCGGACCGCCGGACGACAATATACGACCACATTTGAATATGGGCGTATAAAAATCAATTGGATTTCTTAAAAACCAGGCATAAAATGATCAATTCACTAAATACTTGCACTACAAAAATCATTTATATCATAAAGTTTACAATTCCTAGTACAGCAGTATTAAAGATTTATCTTAAGAGGTGCTTTGTGATATCAGTTCACTTGCTGTTGTATACTTATACAGTAGAATCTGTATGAGCAGCCACTCCTATTCAGCGACATCTCCTTGTAAGCGGTCACGATAAATTCCCCCGGTAGAAATTCTGTTGTTTCATCTCTTTATTCAACGGTCACTCCTCTAACGTGGCCAGCGGTCACTATTTTACAATTAAATTCAACAAAACATCACCCATTCAACGGCCATTGTTGAATGATACCATCTTGTCGTTCTTTGTAACACCCCCGCTAATCCAGTTAATTAACAGGACCCCCACTGATCAGGTAAAAAGAAATGTAAAAATAACAATCAACCCGGGATTATCTGTTAATTAATCTTTTGTTTTATTAAACGACTAACACACGCATAACACAATATTTGATAATGATTGAATAAAATAAAAGTACCAAGTTTTGTCACGATCATCTAGTATCTCTTTTCCATTGCCACTTTATTGTTAAACAGACGTTTTAGCGCCTCCTATAATATTACATACAGAGTTACACCCTCTGTAAATAGGTGATCAAATTAGCGATGTTTTTTTGTTCATGTCCTTTTTTGATAAAATAAAATTAATTCATAGATTTTCTTCACAAAAATGGATAAATATTATCGAATGCATCACAATGGTAGACAGTAGTATGAAAGGTTGGTACAAAATGACAAGTTTACAATAGTTATGTCCGAGATTTGAGTAAAGAATTTTCGTTCGGCGCAAGATTCAGCGATGGTCAAATTTACCGCTTCCAATGGATTCAACCGTAATATTTAATTTAGGTCAGCACAAAAAGCACCAAGATTTTATTAAGAGGCCACTCCCGTTAAGTTATGTCCGAGATTTGAGTAAAGAATTTTCGTTCGGTGCAAGATTCAGCGACGGTCAAATTTATCGCTTCCAATGCATCCAAGCGTAATATTTAATTTATGTCAGCACAAAAAGCAACGATTAAGAGGCCACTCCCGTTAAGCGGTCAGTTGTGAAAATTCCCTTGGGTGGCTGCCTAATGCAGATTCTACTGTACATCATATCATGTTAAATGAAGATATATCTACTATATTGTCTTTGACAGCAAGGAAATTAAAAAATAACTCCTTTAATGCAAATTAAACTATAGTCAATCTTACCCTCCCGGTTACCTTTTAAAACTTGCTCTGAAAATCCAGTCATTTTGCTTTTTTATATACTTGATATTTACATTAATTAAACATACATTATGCAAGAGCTAAATCTGCCAATTGCAGGTCTTTCTTTAGGCCTGAAATGTTATCTAAATTATTAATTAGACATTAATTAACTTATCCTGACCATAATCAACTCTCCATGTCATCGCTAGCCTGCGATATTTACTGGATTATAATCCGATCTGCTGCTCAATGCTTATTCATGATTGAATCAAAATGGATAATCAAGACGTTTTTTATTGTACCAACTTTAGTAATGATGATCGAGGCTAGGCCCAAAATTAAATCGCTAAATTCTCAGTTCAGAGTGGATCAATTTGACTGAAATTTTCAGCAAATTTCCTTTACATTATCTAGTTTTTAACTATTATAGTGAGAACTGCCAGCTCTTCATCTAATCTTCCATAATGTATCTTTAAGAGTAATTAAAAATATTTATACATACCAGGACATAGTTCAGTAAGAATCAAATATTCAGCTTGTCCATGATCAGACTGTTCTTTATTAATAGCAGCTGCTGATATAAACTGTATTATATTTGGATGGCCTGTTAATTTTTTCTGTTGTATCATTAAGGAAATTAAAGAAGATAAATATTGTCAAGCAAGTTCCTACAAAAGCTAATATTATGTACTATCTACTGTAATTAATATCATAATCTAGGTGGTAATGCGGTTAACCGTTACTATTAAATATATTATTAAATTTACGTTATATTCAAAATGTACAAAATCATTCACAAAGGATACTAAGAAACGAATTTCATTCATAACAGCATTATTCTTTTCTTCATCATTTGCAAGTAGCCTCTGAAAAATATTTTATTACAACAACAATTTACATCAAAATACTCTAACAATTACTAAGTCAAATAAATAAAATGCACCTCATAATTGTTACTCGGATAAGCTTGTACGCAGATACAAATATTTCGAGATATAACTGAATTATATATAAGTGCAGGGGGACCGCACCACACACAAAACAAATATACAAGACAAATCTACAGACAAGACACAATTTACATTACAAACAAACGTGACATTGGTCATGTCGTTATATATGAGGCGTCCCCCCAAATGGCGAGGCGCCTGATAATGACTCATATGATTAACACCACAACTTGATTGATGGAGCGTTCAAAACGGCATGATTTGTGGGGTGCCTTATCCCGGAGGGGCACTCATAATGACATGATTGATGGGGCGGCTAATATTTATAATGACAATAGATGATTGTCGGGCCACACATAATGCATAGTGCCGTGTAAGATTGGTTGGGCACCCAAAACGACATCATTGGTGGGGTGCTTCATCCCAGAGGGGCACCCATAATGCCTCGATTGGTGGGCCGCCCACAACAAGATCATTGGCACCCATAATGGCGAGTGAGATTGTTTAGGCACTGGAATGAATTGGGCATCTAAAAAGGCGTGATAATCTTCAAAATTCAAACAAGTCGCACTCTAAGCTGATTCCGCACTTTCCGTTTTTCTCATAAATTATTACAGTGTACGTTAAAGTCATATTCCTTCCTTCAAATTTGTATTTAATTAATGTTCATTTCAAAATATCATTAAGTGCCAATATCGCAAATTCAGCCTCAAAATTGAAATTTTCAGTCATTTTCAGGTGCAAACCCTATTTTCCAACATTTTCTGGCTGGAGAAGCGTGTACACGGTACTGTTCGCTGTGGACCATCAAGTGTAGGTACATGTACATCAGCGCCCACAGAAGCCCCATCGGTACCCCCAGATGTCTTTGCCCCCCCCTCCCCCAAAAAACAATTTTGGACTAGCTACTGGCCTGAGTAGCAGTCCTGTAGTGACATGTACCGTTAATCTAGATTTATACCTGAATAAATTTGCAGAAAGCTAAATTGAACTGTTTTTATATCTAGGGTACTTGTTTATCAAATACCAAAAGTCTTCCAAAATCGGATTTGCGGGTCTAGGAAAAGATCGATAATCAATCCAAGATGACGGCGTGAATTGGCTTAGAATGCCAAATATCTCGGAAGCAATTTAGACCATATAAATGTACTATGAGTCAATATAAAAGTGATATCACCGAATTAGATGATGGGGTCAAATAGGCCTGCAGCCAAAATTTCTAGCTAGCTTAGATAGACAATTCCGCTACAAGGTCCTCCAGGCTAATAAACAAACTATACATTTTTGGAAAGCTTATAATACCAGGAACACAAATCCAGAGGGTTCCAAGCAAAATGTTTGCACTAACTCCATTTAGGGCCAGATGAAAATTGTGATAATTTTCAAGTAATGCTATATTTATAAATGTGAAGTTGACATAAAATTAAATATTGGCAAAAACACTCAATGCCTTCATCCTCGGCAAAGAATATGCTATTGGTTAAATTTTGTTTTAAACCAAAATGCAGAAAACATAATGGACAAGGGAAAATACAGTATTTTGAAAATCCATTAACGGTAATAGAGAGTTATCTCCCTTTCTGTCAAATGTCTGCAATTGATACCAGTATTTTAGGTGCGTGTTGACTGCTGATGCTGTATGACGCACAAGACCATGTGTGCACAGAAGCCCAATATTTATATCGTTAATGAGGTCCCAGAAATTATGGGCGGAGCGCCTAGTCTGATGAGCAAGGAGATATGTTTAACATTGGTTGAGCAATATGTCTATGAAGTACGTAATGGAGACCTGACTATGTCCGTAGTTTTGTAAATTGCATTGAAACCTCATGATTTTTTCCATAAAAAGATAAACCCACACCCACATACCCTTTCAATCAGACCCTACATTATTTTTACTACAGGTAGCTGTTTAAGGCTGAATTACAAACATTTAAACTGAAACCGTATCTATAGTTGTGTAATTTGCTACCAAATATAGATATAAGACAAAAACTATTTATTTATTGAAGTAAAACAATTATTGAAAATCAAAATTATGCAGTTACTCTTCACTTTAAATGTCATCAAAGTTAGTCGTGATCATCACCATCACTGTCACTACATGTGTAAACATCAAATTCGGTTTCTTTAACAGTCTTTTTGTTTCATTTTCACATTTATTTCACTTACACAGATTAGATATGTACATGTACAAGACAACCCTGGTGCGGTTTCCCTCTGTCAGTGGTACGGGATGGGAGTAGGAGTGGGCTGGAAGGACAATGCCTAGTCGTTCGGATGGGAGGGAAAACAATAGTTTAAACAATATTTGATTCAACAAACTGAATCGGATTGAACAACTGGTAAGGGGCTACATGGGTGTAGGGGGGGGTCAATCTCAGTTGGGAGGTGGGGGGTGGGCTGAGCCTATTTGCCCGAAAAATTTCTTTGTCACCCAAATTTTCTGAATCAATGAATTTTCCACAAAGCTGTGATGATTGTTTATTTTGAATTAGTTACACAATTATACAATTATATTTCTATGAGATAAGGTCGCATTCTCCATTCTCTGAAAAATGAACGGTTCAACGAACCTGGGAGGGGCATATAAGTTCTCCCAAAACAGTATTTCTACTAATATATCTGTAAACTTTTAGTTCAGATTAGATTTAGGGCTAAATTCCTAACAAATATTTAAATTGAAGCAAAGCATCTACAGTGGACTCTGTCACATCCGATGTCTGATCACTCCGGATTGCTGTGACATCCGACATGATTTTCATGTCCCGATTTATTTCCTTATTACTTCAGCCCAAAAATCGCTGGTAAATCCGGATTCCGACATCAATCAGCCGTCCCGTCACATAATTTCCATTGAATCGACACCGTATAATCCGTACTTCAAATGGTGGGAGGGAAGCATCCAATTATCGGTGAGATTAAAACTCAATGGATGTGAAGCCAGAAAAGATTAACAAGCAATCACCAATCAATTATCGGTGAGATTAAAACTCGCAAGCGCCGGTCTGTGTTGATTACTTTGATAATGTTATAAATTCTTTGTTAATTATTTTACAATTTATAATCTCTTGTAAGAGTGTGCTTGGTATTTGATTTTAGTTACTCATGTCAAATACCGCGACATTATATAAAAATTGCCGCGATTGAAAAATCATTATACATTATTGTATTCAAAAGGTCACTTTTCAAGGTTTTTGGTCCATAAAAGTGTCAATTATTATTCGATTTTCATAAAATTTTCACTGTGTGATACCTAATGCCATTTACAATTTCATACAAGTAATTTAAGATTTTCATTAAAACCGACGTAATGTCATTTTGGCAAAAATTGTATTTTTAGCCTTCAAAACAGATATTTTATTCAAATGAGTCTGATTTGTAATGTTTTTAAAATTATGATATTTGATTCTAATCAACAAATAGATTGAACCCATACGATCATACAGATACCAGAAAATGGTTTCTAACTTGTACGGTTGCAGAGAAATAGACGGTTTTATACAAGTCACTTTTCAAGGTTTTTGGTCTATAAAAGTGGCAATTATTCGATTTACATAAAATTTTCACCATGTGATGCCTTATGCCATTTCTGATTATATAAAACTAATTGAACATTTTCATTATCACCGGAAGTACTGTTCACTTACATGTAACAAATGTATAAAATGAATTGATATTGCTGGATTTGGTTGATTCGGCGTCCATTTTATTTGATGTGTGCAATGCTTATGTGGAAACCTTTTTAATGGTTTCATTGGTACCGGAAGTGACATATGTTTAGGGTAACATGGCACCGGTGAAACCGTAGTCATAAACATATTCGATATTAAAAAAAACAACAGTAAAAATCGGTGCTCTTGCAAAAATCGTGATTTCACGGTCGGGTGTGACCGGATCAAAACATCTAAAGTATCGTTTGGTAGCTCGATGAATAGGCTATTGTATGACACACTTCCTGTCTGATTCCTGAAAGCCGGTTCATTGCTGCTTGCAGGTCTAGTTATTATTATTTTTTTTTTCCGCAGGAGCCTATTTCTCCATGATCGGAAACAGATATTGATCTGGAACCAAGTTTTCTATCTGGAAACCATGTGGTGGCTACTGGATAAACTATTTTTCAAACTTCTGCACATACCGGAAGTGACCGAACTTTGGACTTTTTCCCGGATTTGAAAATCGGCCGTTGGTTCGTCAATTCTTTACCTATTTTTAAACAAATGACATTTTCGGAAACACTGAATCTTTTCCGAGATAATGGCTATCTCACATTTTTCAATTTCGAACATTCGTCTATGACTTTTATCGTTCGAAAATTGAAAACACGTTGTTTTCGAGACAATTTTTGTTATTTTTCAAAATTTTCAAATTTGACCTACAATTTTGGATACTTGAAGTCCTTCCGATTCCAGTAATATAAGTTTCATTCCGAGTTATCGCCCTTTATTTTTTGATTTTTTTCGAATTTTCTGCCCATTTTCCAACCCTTATATTTTTTTGAAAGCATCAATCGATCTTTCTGAAACTCCAGGATCGTAAAGCCATATTGTCAGACCGTTGGATAAAGCAATTTCAACAACGATCCGTAAACCGGGAGTAGTCGAAATAATGCTCGATATTTTGAAAAAAAGGCAAAAAATGGGTGCTTTTGGGAAAAACGGGATTCCTCCGTCCAATTTCAACGGATTAAACAAATTAATGTATCGTTGGGTAGCAAGATGACTGGACTGTCGTATGATACCAAATTTATAAGGATACTATGACCAGGCAACAAACTATGGCACGCTGAAAATCAAGTATTTTCTGATTTGGAGCGTTTTTGGACGCCTTTATCTCGAAAACTGCTGCAAGGATTTTTCTTAAACTTTCTCTATCGAGAGTCCTTTCGGTGGTCTTGTACATGAAACCATCCAATAAGAATTTGAGACGTCTTGAATAGGATAAAAAATGGACTGAAAATTGAAAAAAGTCGAAAAATCGTGAAATTTTGAAAATTCTCTATTATTTGTTTATTTTAACAGATTTTCAAAAAATGATATTCTGTCCCCAGTCTGCTATGAATATCAGTGAATTGAAATTTTGATTGTCAACCCTTATACAAATTCAGTACTCTGATGATCCCATAATGTCATACTAGCTGTGCTGTAAGGGAAGTTCTCGGTGAAATTTAGGGAATGGGCTACTGCATGTAGAACACCAGTGATGCAACATTGGAGAAATTATTAGTGGTCTGCCTCCAAATATATTGGACTAGCAGGATACCCGGCTTCGCTCGGGGGTCATAACTCCGAAACCCGAAGTGGTAGACTAACGCCACCTGGACTATGTTACTTCCCGTTCCGAGCTACCCCTATACCCCAAATTTCAGACTCGGGGCAGACCTAGTGTAGCCGCCAACCCCGAACAGACAGACAAACAACAGTTACAAATATTAGTATAGATAATCAACCATCTAAAAAAAACAACTCCCGGTTAGGCATGGGCAAGGGAACTTTTTCGTGAAATATTGACAACCGTCTAAAACCCCTCCTGTACATTGAAGATTAGGGGGTTGTGGGTGTCGGAGACTATGCGACTTGATGCAATGACAGACCATTGTTATTTCACGTGTATAATAGCTAATCGTGAAAATCTATTTCTTATAAAGACTAGACTGATGAAGAAATGTGGTTTAACATCTATCGACACAAAATAGGTCATTTTGGGCATAACTTATGGTTAAACTTCATTTCAATAATATGCTTGTGCACTGGGGTCTTTACCAGTGGGGGGAAACCAGATGACCCTATGCCCTGGTCACTTACAGCAGGGTTCTGGATTCCACAGCACTTTGACTTCGTGACAGAAACTTTCGCAGTGGGAGGAAACCCAGGAGATTGGGCAGGCACAAGTCCTTGTCATGTATAATCTATGACACATCCACACCAATCGATTCAATGATAGACCTCATGATGGAATACGGACGCGTTAACCATTTGGTCACCCCACCCCCACCCCTCCTTAAAATATGTGACTGGCACCCCCACAGCTGCTTAGGTAGAAAATGGCATCAAAGTGGTGCACATTACCAGAAATAGATAATCAATTTAGAAAATTGTGGTATGAAGGATTTTTGCCCGGACAGCAGCGCTATAGGGAACTTGTTTAGTATTCCAATTGTTTTGGGTTGTGTTACGTGCAAGCAAATGCGTACATAGGACCTAGGTTTCTCATCCCCTCTAACTATATGTTGTCCTTTGTCAGGCCATCCATCATCCTTACACTTTTCACAAGGGAAGAACCAAGCTGGAAAATCTGATAATTTCTTGACTAATATGGGGATTGACTATTGGATCTAGAGGTTAGCGAGTTGTGGTCTAGGGTGTGCATCCAAATGTAAAAGACTTGAAATGATATAAATGGTCCAATGTAAAATGCTTTCTTCGGGTCTGTTACCTGAAAGCCGATTCAGTACTGCCATGCAGGTCTAGTTATTATTATTTCTTTTTTTTTTTGGGGGGGGGGGGAGCCTATTTCTCAGCAACTATAAGAGATAGAGGTCTGAAGTTTGGTTTTCTCTCTGGAAACTTGGTGGTGGTTAGTTGATAAATGTAAAACAAAATTTGTGCGCATAGCGGAAATGCCTCAAATCTTTAACGTGCACGCAAATTGAAAATCGACCACAATTATGCCAATTCTCAACCGATTTTTCTCATATTTACATTTTTGGATAGCTGGAGACATTTCTTAGCTGACAGCAGTTCAAAAACGTCGAATTTTTTGGGGGAATTTTGAAATTTTGATTACATTTTTGTATAGCTCACATCATTCCGATTTCAGCGATATAAGTTTTGTTTTGAAATTCGGATATTGATTTTGGTCGATTTTTTGCAATTTTTACGAGTTTTAGTCAAAATTTAATAACTCAAAAACGGCTCCAACGATTTTTCTGAAACTTCAGGAATATGAAGTCCAAGGACCAAACTAGTCCATGAACTGTAAATGAAAATCCTCTAATCACCGGAAGTAGTCAAGAAAGGTATCCAAACTTTGACAAAATTCTGAAAAATGGGCGCCTGTGCGGAAAATGCGATGTATTCATTGTGTTTTTGCCAATTAGTTAAAGTTTTTTTTTTTTTTGATGGCCCATTGAATTGTCTATCAGATGGTACTAAAGCGACAAGTTTCTATCAAAAATTGAAAAAATTATAGGACTTTGAAAAGTAAGGTTTTTTTACGATTTCGAGCAAATTTAGATGCCATTTTCAAAAAAACCACGCCTATTTTTTTTTTAAACTTTGTCAATCGAAAGTCTAATTTGTAGTCTGTTGTGTGAAACCATGATATCATTTTTTGAATTGTCAAGGGTAGCCGAAAAAAGAGATCGAAAATGTCGTACTTTTACGATTTGGAGCATTTTTAGAGGTCTTTTTCTTGAAAAGTCAACATAACATTTTTTGGAACTTTTTCTACAGAGACTCTTATTTGTAGTGTTATGTATGAAACTATTGTACAACAGTTCCAAATATCAGGAGTAGGAGAACAAAGGGATCGAAAATTGAAAACGGCAGCTTTCACTGTTAAGCGAAACAAGCAGTGAGGGTGGAAAGGCCTACAATATGTACGTTTGGTCAACGTATAGAACCTATTCAAGAGTGCTCTTTTTCTTTCACAGTGACGATATTTGAACTAAAATTATTTCAACTATCAGTTTTTACTTCTATCTAAAATGTGGGTTTAGTGACCCTATAAAAGAAATATTTGATTTCTGTGTGTAATAATTAGTCTTTGAATTAATATTGTTTCTTCTTTGTCAAAATTATCTCATAACCGTAATCATCTAGACAGAAATCGATGGCTCAAGCTGTTTATAAGGTCCAAGGTTACAGTGTTATCGAATGTTGCACTTGTGATAGAAGGCATAGACTCTGTCTGTAATTAATAGTAAACTTTTACATTTTAGTGACGTCAAATCTTTAACGAGCACGAAACCAGAAAATTGGCGATATTTCATTGAATATTCAATGAATTTTTGAACCAGTTACATATTTGAGTAGCTGACATGAACACAATTCCGAACTCCCGTGTACACTTGTAACCAGGGCTGTCGGTAAATTTTCACAGTTGATTAGCAGCACTGCTAATCAAAAAGTCCAATTTTGCCAAATTTGATTAGCAAATTTAAAAATTGATTAGCAGTTTTTCAGTTTCAACATAAAACACCTAAATAACAAGATATTACTTTAGCTCATAACAAATGTGATTAGATTCCTTTATTACTATTCTTAGATTTTTTTAGCACTGCCACAAGTACTTGTGACAGTTTGTGAATGTGATGTAGACATTTAGTTAGGTCTTATGTCTGAAGCCAATTCTTAACAGTGACTTCCGAAGCCCGAATCATTTTAATTGTTATTTTTTGTTACATTAGAAATCTTCGTTAGAAAACAATTTCCTCTGCTTTTAATCGTGTATTGCTATTTTTGTTAAATCGGGCGCACTTCGATTAACTAGACACACACGATATTTTACGGGAATTTTTACTTTGATTTATCATTTTACAATACGTTAACATATATTTATTTTTTTATATTTTATTTACAATACGTGGGGGATACACTGGATTTATTTCTTTCAAAATGAATATGATATAATTACTTGATGTCCTGCAGCGTGAGTGGTACTACTTGATTCCCTATTTCCGGTTTAATAGTCCCTATTCATAGAGTTATGTCCCTGTATTATATAGTACCGTATAATGAATTGTGTCCGGGTAGTTCGAGTAGAAAATGTCACTCGGAGAATTCAGTTTTGTTTATAAAATTTTATTCAACATTTTATACACATTTTATACACGCTGCGATACTGGTTGTCGGCAGCCCTGCTTGTAACTATTGTGAGCAAATCGGAAATGATGTAAATCTTTAATGCGCACGAAGACTCTGTAGAGACTTTAACCGGTATTCGTGTGTATGAAAACTTTGAACAACAGTCAGAAATATCACGGTAGGAGAAAGTGGACCGAGAATTGAACAAAATGCGTATTTTGCCGTACGAATGGATAAAATCTGTACGTATTATCAACGTATAAAGCATATTTATATAATCGATAGAGCTTCTTTTTTACAGTGACAATAGTTGATTTATAAGTGTTTTACTGTTAACCAAAATATGGAGTTGATGATTCTAGAGTCAAAATATGTCATTTGACTATGTAATAGTTTATCCTGAAATTAATGTCTCAGGTTTTATCTGTACATGACGTCATCACTTGATACCATTGAAAATAGAGGGATCCGATGCAACTATTTATAAGGAAGTCGCCTTTCTTCTTTGACAAGGTGAAACTAACCCCGATATGTATGACTTGGGCTGTGTTAGTTATCTGAGACATGACACTCCTTTTGTCCCATTCGAAAAACTGTTGTTTTTTTTAATTCCTTTTCCAATTCGTGTAGATCTCTGAAACTGTAACAGGTAGAATTCTGAATATTGATTTTTCCCATGTTTTAAACAGTTATTACTTATAACTATTGCGAAAGTTGTGAACAGACCGAAAGTGATGTAAATCTTTAACTTGCACAAAAATAGAAAATTGGCCCTAATTATGTCAATTCCCAACCGTTTTTCAAACAAGTTATATTTTTGTACAGCCATGGATATTGCGATGACTTATTTGGATTGCCGGCGTCTGTCCGATTCTACCAATCTAAGATTATCATGTTGTGAATTGTTCAACTATATTTTTCACTTTCCTTCTATCGTAATGCGCATGCAAAGAACATGTCAATATCTGAGTTATGCAAATGTGTGTTTTAATTTGGGGGGTCGGGGGAGTGGTGGGGATAGTCTTTGTCATGCATCTGGCGACCGTGTGACGCCTTTTCTACGGTGAAAGCCTTCAGTCTTGCCAGTCTTGAGATTACTAAAATTATTATTAGGCTTTATACTAAGATTAATATTATTATTTTTTTGTTTCCATTTTGCCTATTTCTCAGCAACTATAAGAGATAGAGGTCTGAAGTTTGATTTTTTTCTCAGGAAACTGGGAGGTAGTTAGTGCTTAAATGTAATACAAAATTTGTGCGGATAGCGGAAATGCGTCAAATCTTTAACGTGCACGCAAATTGAAAATCGGCCATAATTCTGTTAATTCTTAACCGATTTTTCAGACATTTACATTTTTGGATAGCTGGAGACATTTCTGAGCAGATAGCAGTTTAAATTTTCTATGAAAATTGGAAAATTTTCTAAAATTGTTATTTTTGGGAATTTTGAAATTTGACTTACATTTTGGGATAGCTGTCATCAATCTGATTCCAGCAATATGTGACCCCCCACAGCATACTGAGTCGCAATGAAGAAATTTTAAAAATTGAGTTATTGTTATTTTCACATTCTCCAACTCATTACCTTCAATTTGATGTATAGTTTGTTTGAATTGGGCAAAAATTGACTGAGCTGTGTCCATTAGAAGCTACCCAACTCACAAAAGTAAGTTTTGAGAAAAAGCAAGTCAAACATTTGGTATGTTCAAAAACAAAATCCCATAGCAACAAGGCCATTTATCTGCTGTTTTGTCGTTGAATATATCTTTCCATGGGTTTTCAGGGGTGCTGAAGACGAAAATCGTGGTAAAAATTTGATCCGACTATTTCCGCAATTTATTTGCTATATTTTGTCGTTTAATATGTTTTTATTTAGGATTTCAGGGGTGCTGACGCCGAAAATCGTAATAAATGCACTCCTTTCCTAACGAAACATCCACAACACATACGGCATAATATTCACATGATAGTGTTATACCGAACAACAATCTATACATTAGTAGTCTGTTGTGTATAATATAACTTTAGTGAGATTAACTCAGTTAATCTCATCAATTAATTAGCACCTTAGTGCCAGCTAGTGGTCAGGAGATTAAGATTGTTGATTGGATAATCATCAAAGAAGCTGAAACAGCTGTACGTGTGTTCATTTAACACGTGAATTAAAATAAGATTTTGCGTGTACGATAGTTCTATTATTATTTTCAGGTACCGTGACGTTATCAAAATATGAGTCCCTACAGAAATGTCAATTTCATAGTCAATGCTTACGTTCACTTTGATGTAAATATCAACATTATTCAGAGGATACTCAATGGCAGACTCGAGAATCGTCGCATTTCTGCTCGTTGGTCGTTCTCATTTTTTCGACCCATTGTGATAAGAGAAATTTAAATAATAATATCCCTGATGCATTAATTACTTTGCATGCCGTATGAAGAAGCAACATTAAACGGAATTCAGCTATCAATAAAATTCTCTTCGAAAAGAACATTATTGGCCAATTTGTTTATTTCCATTTAAGGCCTATAGATTATTTTTTTAAAGATGATATGAGATATCAAACAATCACCACTTGGATTAATTATTCGGAGTAAATAATGAGTTATCGACGGCTTTATCATTGACCCGTGACAGTTGATTAGTAATAGTATTACTCAATTACACACACCCGCTTGTCGATTAATTTACATCATCAGCCATGTGGTTTCGATTAACACTCAACGGCAATCTATACGATCAGAATTAATTTTTTGTTTCTGCCACTTATCAGAGTGCATCGCATGTAGGTACCCAAAAACATTGCCAAAACCAATAATTTATCGATAATGTCTTGCACGCGGTGTCCAGGCCAATCAGCACAGGAGTTGTGTGGACAGCATGGCAACAGGCTGAGTTTATTTATATTTTGGGGGGGGGGGGGGGGTAAAACTCGATTGTATCCGTTCAAAATCAATTCATCGACAATATTTTGATCATATTTATAAACTAGAGATGCTCCGCTTTACAACGATGCCAATTGTTATGCAAGAGGAATGACAGGTCATCCCACTGTGAGCGAAGAAAAATAACTAATTTCGCCGAGAATTTTGAGAAATAGGACAGATTTAAGAATACGGTACTCTTACAAAACGTTCAAATACAGGTGTTTTAAAATGTTTTATTGCTATTTTGATCTTCTGTGTCGATAGATAGTATATTTATAGACTCATTTTTGTGAAAATCTCAATTTCGTTCAAAATCAATATTTTCACTTATTTTGTCTTTATCTCATTATTGATCCTCCCGCATTGCGACTCATTTAGATGCGTCCGGTCACATATAAGTTTTGTTCTGAAATGTTAACTTTGATTTTTCACTTTTTTTCGCATTTTGGTCAAATCATAGAGTTATTTTTTTAAAACGGCTCCAACGATTTTTCTGAAACTTCAGGAATATAAAGTCAAAGGACCAAACCAGTCCGTGAACTATAAATGAAAATCCTCTAATCACCGGAAGTAGTCAAGAAAGGTATCCAAAGTTTGACAAAATTCAGAAAAATGGGTGCCTGTGCGGAAATTATTTATTGTTCGATTTGTATAAATCAAAGTTCATATGCTCTGTTGTCTCAATTGTCATTTTTTTTGTTACAGATAGTGTTATCTGTCGGCACCGGAAGTGGCATAATTTTACCCAAAACTACAATTTTGACAGTTTTGTACCATTTTTCAAAAGCAAATATTATTTTTTTAAAACTGATATAACTAAGCTTAGTTTTATCTGATAAATCTGAGCTTAGTTTTTTTAATTTCAATTTCATGTTCGAGCAAATTAGATTTAGAGGTGAAAAAAGGTCTAAAATTAACCTCTTTACAACCCATTCAGGCTTTTCAAATTTTAAAATATATCTACGTAACTTTTATAACCTTGTACCTATAATCCATACGCAGAAAATGTATGTTAAAATTAGTTTGTAATATAAGCAGTTGCCTAGAAATGGGCAATTTTGTATAAGTCCCCCGTTTTCGTTATTTTGCCTGTAAATAGTCAATTATTATTGGATTTTTATAAAAAAGGACATAAAGGATTTTTCTGAAACTTCAGGAATATGAAGTCGAAGGATGAAACTAGTCATTAAAGTAAAAATGACAATTTTCTATTCACCGGAAGTGGTAAAAAAGTGCCCAAACTTGGACAAAATTCAGAAAAATGGGTGCCTGTGCGGAAAATGCAATGTATTCATTGTGTTTTTGCCAATTAAATAATGTTTTATATCATTTAATAGCCAATTGAATTGTCTATCAGATGATACTACAGCGACAAGTTTCTATCAAAAATTGAAAAAGTTATAGGACTTTGAAAAATAAGTTTTTTTATGATTTCAAGCAATTTTAAACGCATGTTTCTCGGAAATGCCGGCAACGATTTTATTAAAACTTTCTCAGTCGAGAGTCTAATGGTTGTTGTATTGTGTCATGAGTAGTCGAAAAACGAGATTGAAAATCAAAAACGTCGTATTTTTACGATTTGGAGCATTTTTGGAGGTCTTTTTCTCGAAAAGTTCAGAAAATATTTTTTGGGAACTTCTGCTACAGAGTCTTATCGCCAGTGTTATTTATACAACCACTGTACAACAGTTCCAAATATCAGGAGTAGGAGAACAAAGGGGTCGAAAATTGAAAACGGCATCTTTCATTGTTAAGGGACCCATATCTGTAGGTATAACCAACGTATAGAGCATATTCGAGAGTGCTTTTTCATTCACAGTGACAATATTTTGAACTAAAATTATTTCAACCTAGAGTGTTTACTTCTATCCAAAATATGGGTTTAGTAACCCTGTAACAGAAATAGTTGATTGCTGTGTGTAATAATTAGTCTTCGATTTAATATTGTTGCTTCTTTGTAAACATTATCTCATAACCATAATCATCGCGACAGAAATCGACGGCTCGCGCTATTTATAAACAAGTCCAATTTGTTAAGTGGTTGCAGTAGTATCGTGCAGTAGTACGAATATTGCACTTGTGATATAATGCATGACGTTGTTTGAGCATGGACTCTAACTGTAATTAATATTAAATTTTTATATGTTAGTGATGTCAAATCTTTAACGTGCACGAAACCAGAAAATTGGCGATATTTCATTGAATATTCAATCAATTTTTGAACCAGTTACATATTTAAGTAGCTGACATGAACGCGATTCCGAAGTCCTGTGTACACATTGGTGTGACCGTAAAAGATCCCTCGGCAGTTGGAATTCTATATAAAAGTAGACTAGCGCCGCTGTACGAGCATGTTTTGAGTTCTTTTTCTCAAAAAGGCAATCTAATATCTTTTGGGGAACTCCTTCTATAGAGAGCCTAATTGATATATATGTGTATGAAAAGAGAGAGAGAGAAATGGGGTTTAACGTCCACTCGACACAAACTAGGTCATTTCGGGACTAACATATGGTTTAATTTTTTTATTTCAATAATTCGCTTGAGCATAGGGGTTTTTAGCAGTGGGAGGAAACCGGAGGACCCGGAGAAACCCCACGAGGTTGGACAGGCGACCCTACTCCTTGTCACGTACAACCGGGGAATCGAAACCATGCCAGTTGACTCAATGACAGACTGTACGATACAGCACACGTGCGCGCGTGTTACCCCCCCCCCGTATGAAACCACCGTACAACGGTCAAAAGTATCAAGAGTGGCCAAACAAATCGCACTGTATATCGACAAAAGTCTGAAATGGTCATAATTGGAACGTTCTGCATAC
The DNA here is from genome assembly GCF_932274485.2 of Patella vulgata. Classification (NCBI taxonomy): domain Eukaryota; kingdom Metazoa; phylum Mollusca; class Gastropoda; family Patellidae; genus Patella; species Patella vulgata. Next base: position 36,423,431 of record NC_065882.2, read on the forward strand.
GTATAATATAGAGAGCTATTTTCCAAAGTGGCAATATTTGAACTAAGGGTGTTCTACTGTTAACCAATATCTGGCACTGGTATTTGAACTAAGGGTGTTCTACTCACCCCGGTGGTGAGATCGCCGTAGGGTCCATGAAATGTCGGTGAGACGAGGTCAATTTCCTGTCATACTATGTCCCAAATGATGTAAAAAAACACGAAAATTAAAATCATCTATAGACGCCATTTTGAGTAATTAGCGATTTCCGTTTTTGAAACCAAAATTTTCGTAAAGCGTTTATTAGTCAATCAAGAATACAAAGTACAAGTAAACAAAGTATTAGGTAGTGTAGTAGTGAAGCAAAATATAGATTAACGGTGTCTGGACGAGTAAGCAACAACGCAGGCTAAAAGTTTCGTGCCGTATTCTGAATGCTTAATCTCTCGTTTGTATCTATGCCAAATGAGGCTGAAATCAGCATGGACAGACTCTGAGCCCTGTTCTGAAAAGTAGCCCAAGCCTTTTTCACGTCCCTGCCTGTCTATAAAAGCCTCCACATGGTCAAAAATCGAGTGTGCTTTGCTTGTCACTGGTATGTTTAAATCTTTATAGGCACTTTCAAAAGCTTGGATCGATTGATCGTACTCAGGAAGCAACTTCATGGAGAAACATTTCTAACATCTTTAAACATCTTGAATGTTTGAACTATTTTGTTTATGCTTTCGCAAGTACCATCCGATTCGATTAGTCTCTCTAAAATGTGAACGTTTTGAAGGAGTTTCTTGCATTGTTCTCCATTAAACTCACCCCCGTGTTGAGGAGGTCGTTTGATACACAACTTATCTGACCAATCGATGGCTCGTAGGTCGCATCCCTCGATGCCGCAGAAAGTTGCGTCAAGATGATCATATAATCTGTTTACAATTCCCAACACCAGGTAAAGTTCCATCACTGGAATAACATCAAGAACAACCGTGTCATCGGGTAGATTCTTTAGAAGCGGAACGTTCTGACAACTCTTGAAGTCGGCTGCAGAGAGTTTCGTCTTCCTGTTGTGATTTACCAAGGCAGCTTGATACATCGTTGCATTGTCCCGGATGGACCCCAAGGTCCGCATCTCGATGACTCGGTCGGGATCAGAGAAAGAGGATTCCGAACTTCACACCATGGGCATGGAAATGTGGATGAATGTGTTCCAATGCCCAAGAAGGCATTAGCTAATTTTAAATCAAATGCACAGACGAAATCAATCCTATCTAGTCCTATGAGATTCAGTACACATTCTAGATTATGATACGTTTCCTTGACTTGTTCGACTATTCTGATTAACAATAGTTTCTTGACTCCTACATCCACGAAGTTTTCTGCGAACACACCTTCTGAATACTTCATACGCTTGGAATCAGAAACCACCGTATCCTCTTTTATGACGTTCATAGTGAATTTCAGAAAATTACCTCCACCATCTATGCCGATTTTTATCATATAGTCGGCGACTGATCCACCACGGTGCTCTATCACATTATCAATCAATCCCCTCAGGTCATGACAAAAAACTACAGACCTCGAAACTTTTTCTTCCCCTTTCACAGATGAATCAAGCGAAAGTTCTGTGACGGAATAATACGATTCCAATTGTTTGTCGGCATCTCGCAAAGCACCCATAACGCCAGATTGAACCGAATCACGGCCGTTCCATGACTGAAAGAAAACCAACGCCTTCTCAGTTTGTTTTAATGATAGCCCTAAAGTAGACTGGAACCGATTTACTTCATGTGAGGATACAGATCTGGTAGAAAATAGAGCTTCAGAAACGGACTTCAGTGGTCTCTTGATCTTCAAATCTTTTCCTCGGGTACGAATCTTTATCGAAGAACCGTCTGAAGTTTCAAATTTTTGTCTCAATACGTCAGACATCGCTATTTCTGCAGCTTGTGAGACTAGCTTCAAATTTGCAACCAGGTTTTGCTGCGCATCTTTGACAGTACATGGGTTCGGATGCGGTATCCCCCGCCCGATCGGCTGCCAGCACCTCTTGCAAATTACCGTCGGGCTGGGGGATGGAAGAACATCATCACTGGATGCGGACGGTTTCGGTTCATTTGGCCTTCCCCGTTGAGGTTTTACGAGTGCAGAATACCCTTTCCCTACCCCAAGTGTAAAGGGGTTACTTCGCGCAACTGAGCACAATGCGCAAAGTCTCGATGGGTCAGCCCTAGTTCTTGCGACCACAGGGGAAACTTTTGAAAACTCATATGGCTGTGGCAGACTTTCCACTGTACTCTCCCCTTTTTCTATTCGAAGAAGAAATTTCTCGCACCTTGTACATATACCGGCCGGAAGACGAACGTCCTCAGTAGGATCGTAATTTTCGAGGAAATACTCTTTAATTCGACGAAAATTCTTACCTGTTACTTTGACGATGCGGGAGCCTTTTGTAAAACATACTACACAGACTTTCAATCGATTCTCTTCATTGTGTTTTTGCGTTGGCAGGCATGGCGTCAAATGAGGAATGAGCGAGTGCGGTTGGAAGCTGGAGAGCCGTTTTTCCAGGAAAAGGCAACGTGGACGTGTGGGAATGTCTACTTTCCCACGTTGCTTTTTCCGGGAAAAACGTCTCTCCAGCTTCCAACAGCATTCGCACCGTGCACGTGGACGCCTCTATGCACGTGTGCATCGTAAATGAGAGACATAATATCGGTTTCGCAATTTCAGTCACTTTACGAAATCTTTTGGTTTCAAAAACAGATATCGCTAACTACTCAAAATGGCGTGTATAGATGATTTTAATTTTCGTGTTTTTTTACATCATTTGGGACGTAGTATGACAGGAAATTGACCTCGTCTCACCGATATTTCATGGACCCTACGGCGATCTCACCACCGGGGTGTACTGTTAACCAATATCTGGCACTGGTGCTTCTAGACTGAAAATATTTCATATTAGTAAATAACAGTTGCTCCTGAAATTAATATCCCAGTTTTTTTGTGTACATGATGTCATCTCTTTATACCATTTAAAATAAAGCTCCCTGCTGCAGCTATTTATAAGGAAGTCGCCCCTCTGTATGTATAAAGAAAAGTTGATGTTGATAATTATGACTGGCCGCATCTAAATGAGTAGGAATGCGGGAGAATCAATAATGAGATAAAGACAAAATAAGTGAAAATATTGATTTTGAACGAAATTGAGATTTTCACAAAAATGAGTCTATAAATATATCACCGAATAGTGATACTAATTTTTAGTTCTTTTTCAAATTTTATTTTAAGAATACATCATTTAATTCTTAACTCATTATTCATGTACATAGACAATATAGATAACATTAAGGTTATTAGTCTGTCTGCCTTTACTTTTAATGTTAATAATTTCATTTAAATTCTATAAAGTAATTGCTTAAAATTGCCTAAAAGCAATAATGGTCTTGACTGTGTTATAATCTTTGGATGCCTTGAGCAAAGAGTTATGGTTAACAATGCAGTCAGATTAATGCCAAACAAGTGTCAAGGCTTTTATTTAGGACTTAAAGCTTATTAACTAATTACATTAATTATATTTCATTATGAAACTTTTACCCAATGAAATTTATATATTAATTTAACTTCTATATTTGATTTGTTACAATATATTTTTATCTCTAAACTTAACTTTAATCTGATTTGTTGAAATAAGTGTCCTTTTGTTAGGGTGACCCATGCAACAATAATTTATCCGCTAAGAAATTCGGTCTTACCTGGAGAGTTGTTGACTGTCCAACGACGAATTTCTGAATGATGACGAAACAGCGCCGGGTCCACTGGGAGCATGTGCGAGTAATTCATCGCAGCAAATATCCACTATATATGGTCATGCACGTGGTATTGCCACAAAATCAGATGGTATATAAACACAAGTTAAAATTTATTTCACCACGTTTTTGTCTTTTGAAATTATTTGATCGCAAACTACGTTCAAAATTCTAAAAATTATAGTCGTTTTTATTTTTCAATTCGCTATTTATCTACAGAGTGTTGTCATTTAGTTTCGGCGATTTCACATCCCCGTAGAACTTGTTTTAGTCGAGATAAGAAAAAAAGCCGTAGTTATCTTTTTTTTTTTAAAAGGTTCCTAAAATCTTTGTGGAATTGCTAAAACGACTGGTGTCAAATTAGAAAATAAACAAATTGTTTCGTATCTTAAATTTGCTACCAGGAATTAATCGAAACGCACAATAGTCTTGGTTGACTATATTTACTGTTCGAGACTATTGGCTTTTAGGGTTAAAGGGAAATAAATCGTTTTAATTTATTTAGGAATTGACCGACGGACTTGTTTTAATTTGTTGTCAACCCATTCAATTAGCAAGCATGACATCCAACGATGAATTACTATCCAGCATTGGTTTGGGCGATCACTATGATCTCAGTACAATAACTAAACTTCCCTTCGCAAGAATTACAAATAGGCTAGTACTAGGCATTATTAATAAATTTCCGACCAATACGGAGCACCGGTCTATAATTACTGCTTTACATGACGACTGCATGACGTTTGATGACAAAGGTATTCAAAGTAGGCTGGTCAGACTGATTACAAAGACTAGAAAGCTGGGTAAAAATAAAAATAATTCTAATAAAGCTTTAAAATTATATGACGATTATCTCGACAGTCCTTTTTTCCCCGGGTTAGTGGACAAGACACCATCGGCAGATACCAGCACGATACATTTAATAAATAGAGAGACACAGACATCTGTCGATGCTGCGACTTTGACCAAATTAAATAGGAAAAATAAGAATTTATTAAGAAGGGTCAATACGTATATAAAAAAAATTTTCCGTTTAAAAAATCGACTAAGGAAGACCTCAAAAGAATTGATTCGCGCGAAGGCTAATAATAATAAAGTTTTGGCAAATAAAAAAACTGGTTGTAAGTCCCAACCTCGTGGTGAAGAAGTAATTTTGTATGATGTCAAAAATTAAAGATACACTCCAGAATGCCATAATTTGGTCATGCAACTAAAAAACCTCAACGTTTCCGATAGGAACGTCAACGCGGTTATAACCGCATGTTTGGCTGTCGCGGGACTGAAATCTAATTATACCCCAAAAAGAACTACAGTTCAAAGTATGAGCGCGTCAGTGTATCTTTAAAGCATGTTTCGGAAACCTTAAAGTCAGCAAAAAACACCACTTTATATACGGACGAAACTACAAAATTTGGCTCCAAATTCGGTACATATGCACTAACCGCAGACTCGACTCATACGCCAATTATTATTGGTCTTCGGAATATGGCTGATAAATCTGCGCAAACTACTCTTGCAACTTTAAATGAAATTTTGGCAGATCTTGATGATATAGCTGGGCCCATTAGTAAATCCGTAATTTTCGAAATTAGAAATACAATGTCAGACAGAGCCAGCACCGAAAAGCTTTTTAACAATTTATTTACACAGTACAGAGGCAATATTTGTTCTAAATTAGTAGAAAACTGGTCAGATTTATCAGATTCAGAGCGAAATATTCACCTAAATATAAATCATTTCTTTTGCGGTCTTCGTCTATTAACTGGTTTGGCCGATAAAAGTGCGTCTGAATTGAAGAAATTTGAGGAAATGTATTTTAAAACGTATTCGGCCCAAACGTTTAAAACCGCTTCTTCATTTTTGCCAAACGAACCTGGGTGTGTTCGATTGGTTCGGACCATCTGTAAAGCCTTTACAAAGGGTGGGGACGAAAAGTCGCGTTGTTATTTGCCTTTTAAGTTGTATCTCAAGTCCCTTGGGATTTCAAAATTACCGCTAACGCCATTTCATGGTAACCGGTTTAATATTATTTTCCACAATGCCGCAATTGTAAATTATATGGCCAAGCATATAACAAATTTTCTTGGTGATTTTGGACCGAAGATAGATTGACCCAAAGCATATTTTTAGATATTAAAATTCCGTTATTTCATATTGAGTGCCAGGCTTGATAGATAAATTAATTACAGCTCCACTGTGGCGCATACTAGAAAGCGGCATTAATGCACTTGACATGAAAACTATTTATCAGAAATTACATGATTTTTTGGAAAACCCGAATATTGAAAACTTTGTTGAAGGTAAATCACACCCATTTGAATCTCTAATCAAAATTGAAAATGATTCGGTCCTTGCTAACCTGACGAAATTTGATTCTGATTTATCTTTTAATTCAACCCTGATCCATATTTTGGAAGTCCTCTTTGCCGAGTTTAGAAAGTACATTGCAAAAATTTTACTTGAGTATCGAGATGACTTTAATCCTTCGTGTTCGAGTTCTGCCATGCCTCACAACAAATTACCGGAAACCGTGTTCAGTCATCTCGATAGATTAATGAGGATCGCGCCCTCGTCCATTTTATATAAAATGAATAAATCTGATGAATGGCTAAAAAATCTTTCACCTGATAAACGTAATTTGGTCTTAATGGATGCTCAAACGATAACTAAAAATCAACTTTCTAAATTTAGGCAAAGACGGGAAAAAATCGAAAAAAAAAAAGCTAGCGGTTCTTTTGGCAAAAAAGAATGAATTAATACAAAAGGGGAAACGTGAGATTAGGAAAAAAGAGCGCCTAACAACAGAAATTATCGGGGTGGGTCTTTGGAAAAGTAAAGAGGGTATGGAAAATGGGCTTTTACAACTTACAGATAGGGAAATAAAAGAGGCACTGAAGGCACAGCTCCGGTTTCGCAGGTATGTTTTAAATCAGCAAGTTTCCAATAAGTCTATATTTTATTTTTCTCTCGCCGGTAAGGAACACTCGATTTCAGTTTTAAAAGAAAATTTACAAAAATTAATTGACCTGGCTGATCCTACTTAACCGGAAGAAACTTTCAATGCCCCTTTTTAGCGGTTATAAAAAAATACAATTTCTTCATTCTTCGTTTCTAAAACCATTTTATTTGTCAATCCAGACGTCCCAGCAGACCGACATTCCGACACTTCTCACAGTATTTTAACAATTCATTATTTAATAACTGTTTTCTTTAAACCAATCGGTTAATTTTCGGATAGCAATTTATTTTATAAAATACGCCTACAACTGTAGATCTGCTTTGATATCTTGCTTGAAAAGTTGCCTTTGAGATACTCTAAGTAAAACTTAACTTTTTATTTTGTCCCAAGGGGAACAATTTGGAATATATGTTTATTACAGATTAGTTCTAAATTACATATCTGTGTTTGGTAAATAATGACTATGTATTATTTATTATCAATCGATTTGTGAATTGTCGTAACAGATCGTGTTTTGTGGTAAGATTTGAGTTATGCTTTGTTTGATAAAGTGAGTACACCTGCGCTGATTACCTTAATTTTTAACCTATTTATCTTTGGGAAAACCTGTATTTCTTTCATATAATAGCTGACAAGATAATATTGACTGTTTTATAAAAAATATCTGCCAAGACAGATGTTATACTGTACATATAAATGTATGTAAGAGTGTTGTAATAGACGACATACCGTTATGAAAGAAGATCTAACATACAGGCATGTTGATTTAGAGGGCATTGGTCACGATGAGATGTGTTTTTGTTAATGTTATCGATCGCTTTCAGTCCCTATAAAGTTATAGGAAATACATATTAATATAATCAGCATATTTATACTTGTGTAAATGCTATCTTACAAGAAGGAACGTCCTCCCGAATTTGAATTTGTTCTTAATTATGTATCTTCTAGTTTGTATTCACTTATTCAAACCCAACTACAAAATGTCAATGTACATCTCAAATCTGTACATAACTTGATCAGCTATTGCATATTTTTCATTTAGATTGATTAAAATAGTCTGTCATTATTTATTTAATACTCTGATTACTCCATGAAACTTTTCGTCAATATACATACTTTCCGAACATTATTTCTTAAATAGGACATCAAATATTAATTTACAAAGGCACATTCACATATAAATACCAATATAAATAGACCTACATGTATGTGTCTATGGGTATACAGGAAATATAAATAGATTGGTCTAATATATCTACAAAAACTTAAATAAATTTAAATTGGACTGCACACATCAAAATTAAGCACACAGGAATGGCCGATCCAAAACTGAGCTTCGTTGCGCATGCTCGGAAATCTTAAATTCAATCGAAGCATGGAGCCAATTTCATCAGATAGCAAATTCCGAATTAAACGAATAGTCCCGAATGGTAGTGATGGTTCATTCTTATCGGAAAATAAATCAATAATTTGAAATAACCAAGAGAACATAACTCTGTCAACATTGAAAACCCAAAACAAATATGTCCGCGGATGGTGCACAAAAGCAGTGTATTTTACAATGCAGTCGAATGGATATATCTTGTGAAATATAGCACGCAGGTACAGTTTCTTGGCAGTTTATAATAAAGGATCATCTAGGGTTGTTGTTTATATAAATATAGTGCCATAACTGTAAATAGTTTTCGAGATTTTTTTCAGCTCGGGTCACCCTACTTTTGTCTGTATGCAAATTAGTTTGTTTAAAAGATCCCCTACACAGACAGAGGAACAATGAAAAATATACAGGGACATCAGATGAGATAGGCTTAAGACATTTAGTAACCCTTGTGATATGATCTTGTAAATAATGTATTTTTAAACTGTATATATAAAGTAATATTGAAATGGATTTGGAATTTGACTTATAATGCACAGTGACCACCTTCACTAGAATACTTCTCCACGAATGAGCTATACACCCCCAATCCTAGCTCATCTACAAATATTACATATGTATCACCTGGGTGCATATTCAAACCAAGAATAGCCCCGAAAACGTGGGTGATATAATGGTGGAAGATGAATTCAAGACTCGGAACTTCTTACATGCCAAGCGAGAACAACTAAAGATCTAATGGTTTGAACAAAGACAGTCAAGAACAGATTGGAGATACAAGTGGATTCCTAGATTTGGTTCATATGAGATCAGAGAATTGGTTTGGTAAGTTAAATCAACTATTTCTTGTAGCATTCTCGAAAAATTTACATTTAGTGTGTAACAATAACTGTAATTCTTTATTTGATAATAGACTTATTTACTAGTTGATTACAACCTAAATCAGAATCATTAAGATGGGTTATTCTCACTCAAAAGAACTAGATAGTAATACCAAGTCTTTGAAAACCAATAAAAATGCTATTGCCTTCCTGAACGAAGATTTTGTGACTGTCACTATAGGTAACAATATTGTAAAAAGCCTTTTTGATAAAGGAGCAAGCATATCTTTTATCTCTGAGACACCTCAAAAGTACCTCAAGTCAGAAATCCTAAAAATCCCATTGTAAATAAAAACTTAATAATTAATGATGTAAGGTATAGGGAGTTCTTAAACTCATTTTGTATGCCAATAATAATAATATGTATATAAATAATAATTTAAAGGCTTCGGTAAGTCTATTCTTAAGCACTGATCAAAAATATGTAAATATTTCAACACTGCTATTTTCTTCCATGTTTCAAATTAGGAAATTCAAAGTGATATTTTTTGCGATATATTTTACATTTATCAAAAACAAGACAGTTGTATATAGGTTCATGGGCAGAAATTTTAAAAAGAGGAAAAAAGGGATGTAAATGTTACTATATATATATATATATATATATATATATATATATATATATATACAGAAAACTCATGTAATTAAGACAAATGGATATAGAGACTACGTTCCCCTGTGGGACCGGGGACAAGAGTAGGCCCAATGTTAGTTAAACTGTGTGTCGGAAAAAGCGACTAAAATTTGACAACCTCTAAATTTCCACAAATTATTTAAATTACATTACGTTTAAAAAAAAAGAAGAAAAAGGTCTGTGTGTCTAAATTATTGTTATATTTCTATAATCAGGTTTGCTAGGCAAGGTGGACTGGCCATCCATCTTTGACTGGAATTCCAACGCTGTGCCATATTGGTGACGATCAATGTGTAAAGCACTGTGTAATCATTTTACAAACTTTAACAAAGTTTGATTTGACCACATAGACCTAGTTCTTTTACTTAATTAAACAAGCCAACAGTGAGGCTGATGTCCCCCGCCGAAATAGGAAAATAATTAGAGGACACATATAAATTTATCACAAATTATCTTTTACAAAGTATTGAACAATCAAACAGTATATCTTTACTTATAGTCTAACAATCAAAGTAGGAGAGTTATTGTTTTCCAAAGTCTCGACCAATCAAATTGCGTATCGCTCTGCTTACCCTGAGCAGAAAATGCTCATTATCAAACTTAGTCAAGGTATTACTGTAATGAAACTATACACCAAGTTTCATCAATCTCACTTAATTAGAACTAAAGTTATCGTGTCCCAAAGCATCAACCAATCAAATTGCTTATCTCTGCTTACCCTAAGCGGAAAATGCTCATCTTCGAACTCCATCAAGGCATTGACCTAATCAACACATACACCAAGTTTGAACATTCTAGCTCAATTAGGAAGAGAGTTATCGTGCCCCAAAGTATCAACCAATCAAATTGCTTATCTCTGCTTACCCTAAGCGGAAAATGCTCATCTTCGAACTCCATCAAGGCATTGACCTAATAAACACATACACCAAGTTTGAACATTCTAGCTCAATTAAAAGTTATCGTGTCCCAAAGCATCAACCAATCAAATTGCTTATCTCTGCTTACCCTAAGCGGAAAATGCTCATCTTCGAACTCCATCAAGGCATTGACCTAATCAACACATACACCAAGTTTGAACATTCTAGCCCAATTAGGAAGAGAGTTATCGTGTCCCAAAGCATCAACCAATCAAATTGCTTATCTCTGCTTACCCTAAGCGGAAAATGCTCATCTTCGAACTCCATCAAGGCATTGACCTAATAAACACATACACCAAGTTTGAACATTCTAGCTCAATTAGGAAGAGAGTTATTGTGTCCCAAAAAGTGTGACGGACAGACAGACGGACGGACGGACAGACGGACAGACAGACGGACGAACCCATTTTAATAGTCCCCTGCTTTCTTCGAAAGGCGGGGGACAATTATAACATAAGATAATAGCAACACTATTATGGTTTTCATGTAATAGGAAATAGAAGTTCTGAATAGGATTAGTATATTGAATGATATATAAATATAAATTGTTTTGTTTTTCACATTTCGTGAAATATACCCCCAATTTGTTTTGTTTAATAAATAATACATGAGAATAAATAGGGAAATAAATTAGATCATATAAGAAATGATCATAAAATAAGAACAAGAAATGTTCATGATATAAGAAATGTTCATGATATAAGAAATGATCATATAAGAATAAGAAATGATCATAGTAACAACCGAAATATTGAATAATACTATATGAAAAAGGGAATAAAAGAATAGAGTATCTTCTGAGCCTTTGCACAGTCCTGACAATTTGACAGTGTTGAAGACATACACGATTATATTTGGAACAGAAAGTGGGACTGGTATTACATTTAGTCAGGTTGAGTACAGGGAATGACCACATTCTTTTGATTCAAAATTAATTAATATAATTGATTTATTGTCACACATTGAATGTTATTATATGAGATGGTCAAGAGATATTTCAGGTTTAATCTTGTTGAGCAACATCTCTGATAACAGACTGGACCAAAGAAGCTTGAAGCTGATATCTTCAATCCTGGACAAGGTTGACTTTGTCAAACCAAGTGAGATTTCTCCAAGTTCAAGAAGAAGAAGTACCAGCTCATGGTTCATCACCAGATAGACTTCAAGGTATCCAGACAACAAAATGTGCTAGATCAAAAAGATGAATGTGGTGGACCTTACAATCATAATCCCTGATCCAGTAAATTGTAAAGTTCCAGAAATTGTTAAAGATAAAAGTGTGTTCCTGATTAAATTTGTGTGTATATAAGTGCGGTGGAATCATTATAGTTGTGTGTTACAACAGAAGTTCTGTTTATATGGCTATGTTGATATCTAATGTGTAAGTGCTCTGCATTTGAAACTATCAAGTATCAACTACTGCTAGAAATAATCTGTTTAATTATTCCCACAAATTATAAATATTCCGGTGTTGCGGACTTTAAAAAGAGAAGATATTGAAACTTTCTTCATCATTTCAATTGTTTTTGGGTTTTTTTCATAATTATTGCAAGTGATAACTATGTATGTGACGAGAATGTATTATACATAAGGCGAAAACAAAGGATTACCTAAGTGACTTTAGGCTTAGCCTGTATAATCATATAACAACATAATTCACTCAAGCTATCGTGATACAAAATTTCATACAAATATTTAATTATAAGCATATGTTTTTCTTTAATGTAATTATTAATATTTTCATATAGTAGTATACATGTATATATATCATGCAAAGACGCATGAATTTTAAAGGCCGGGGGCATTTATCACCGAATAGTGATACTAATTTTTAGTTCTTTTTCAAATTCTATTTTAAGAATACATCATTTAATTCTTAACTCATTATTCATGTACATAGGCAATATAGCTAACATTAAGGTTATTAGTCTGTCTGCCTTTACTTTTAATGTTAATAATTTCATTTAAAGTCTTGACTGTGTTATAATCTTTGGATGCCTTGAGCAAAGAGTTATGGTTAACAATGCAGTCAGATTAATGCCAAACAAGTGTCAAGGCTTTTATTTAGGACTTAAAGCTTATTAACTAATTACATTAATTATATTTCATTATGAAACTTTTACCCAATGAAATGTATATATTAATTTAACTTCTATCATTTGATTTGTTACAATATATTTTTATCTCTAAACTTAACTTAATCTGATTTGTTGAAATAAGTGTCCTTTTGTCTGTATGCAAATTAGTTTGTTTAAAAGATCCCCTACACAGACAGAGGAACAATGAAAAATATACAGGGACATCAGATGAGATAGGCTTAAGACATTTAGTAACCCTGTGATATGATCTTGTAAATAATGTATTTTTAAACTGTATATATAAAGTAATATTGAAATGGATTTGGAATTTGACTTATAATGCACAGTGACCACCTTCACTAGAATACTTCTCCACGAATGAGATATACACCCCCAATCCTAGCTCATCTACAAATATTACATATGTATCACCTGGGTGCATATTCAAACCAAGAATAGCCCCGAAACGTGGGTGATATATATACTATCTATCGACACAGAAGATCAAAATAGCAATAAAACATTTTAAAACACCTGTATTTGAATGTTTTGTAAATCTATCCTATTTCTCAAAATTCTCGGCGAAATTAGTTATTTTTCTTCGCTCGCAGTGGGACGACCGGTCATTCTTCTTGCATAACAATTGGCATCGTTGTAAAGCGGAGCATCTCTAGATTATAAATATGATCAAAATATTGTCGATGAACTGATTTTGAACGGATACAATCGAGTTTTAAAACCCTCCAAAAATATAAATAAACTCCGCCTGTTGCCATGCTGTCCACACAACTCCTTTGCTGATTGGCCCGGACACCGCGTGCAAGACATTATCGATAAATATTTGGTTTTGGCAATGTTTTTGGGTACCTACATGCGATTCACTCTGATAAGTGGCAGAAAAGAAAAAATTAATTCTGATCGTATAGATTGCCGTTGAGTGTTAATCGAAACCACGTGGCTGATGATGTAAATTAATCGACAAGCGAGGGGGGTGTCATTGAGTAATACTATTACTAATCAACTGTCACGGGTCAATGATAAAGCCGTCGACAACTCATTATTACTCCGAATAATTAATCCAAGTGGTGATTGTTTGATATCTCATAACATCTTTAAAAAATTAATCTAAAGGCCTTAAATGGAAATAAACAAAATGGCCAATAATGTTCTATTCGAAGAGAATTTTATTGATAGCTTCTTCATACGGCATGCAAAGTAAGGAATGCATTTGGGATATTATTGTTTAAAATTCTCTTATCACAATGGGTCGAAAAAATGAGAACGACCAACGAGCCAAAATGCGACGATTCTGCCATTGAGTATCCTCTGAATAAGGTTGATATTTACATCAAAGCCAAAATGCACGAAAGTGAAAGTAAGCATTGACTATGAAATTGACATTTCTATAGGGACTCATATTTTGATAACGTCACAGTACCTGAAGATAATAATAGACCTATCGTACACACAAAATCTTATTTTAATTCACATGTTAAATGAACATGCGTACAGCTGTTGCGGCTTCTTTGATGATTATCCAATCAACAATCTTAATCTCCCGACCACTAGCTGGCCCTAAGGTGCTAATTAATTGATGAGATTAACTGAGTTAATCTCACTAAAGTTATATTATACACAACAGACTACTAATGTATAGATTGTTCTTCAGTATAACGCTATCATATGAATATTATGCCGTATGTGTTCTGGATGTTTCGTTACGAAAGGAGTGCATTTATTACGATTTTCGTCGTCAGCACCCTTGAAATCCTAAATAAAAAACATATTAAACGACAAAATATAGCAAATAAATTGCGGAAATAGTCGGATCAAAATTTTACTACGATTTTTGTCTTCAGCACCCCTGAAAACCCATGGAAAAATATATTCAACGACAAAACAGCAGATAAATGGTCTTGTTGCTATGGGATTTTGTTTTGGAACATACCAAATGTTTGACTTGCTTTTTCTCAAAACTTACTTTTGTGAGTTGGGTAGCTTCTAATGGACACAGCTCAGTCAATTTTTGCCCAATTCAAACAAACTATACATCAAATTGAAGGTAATGAGTTGGAGAATGTGAAAATAACAATAACTCAATTTTCAAAATTTCCTCATTATGACTCAGTACGCTGTGGGGGGTCACAATTATGATTTAGGGTTTAAGTTGTTATCTGAGACTTAAAAGATTGTTTTTGTCCTATTCGGAAAACTTGTTTTTTATTTATTCCATTTACAATTCGTGTAGATCTCTGAAACTAACAAATAGAATTCTGAATATTGATTTTTCCCTTGTTTTTTTTAGCAATTATTACTTATAACTATCGCGAAAGTTGTGAACAGACCAGAAGTGGTGTAAATCTTTAACGGGCACGAAAATTGAAAACTGGCCGTAATTATGTCAATTCCCAAAAGATTTTCTAAAAAGTTATATTTTTGTACAGCTGGGGATATAGCGGATGCGATAACGAATGAATTGAGATACCATGTTGTTCTCATTTTTTCTTCAAAATTTGAAAATTTACTAAAATTGTTATTTCTTTGAATTTTGAGTTTTCGATTACATATTTGGATTGCCAGCGTTTGATTCTACAGATTTAGGATTATCATGTGAATTGTTCAACTCTATTTTTCAATTCCCTTCTCTATCGTAATGCGCATGCAAAGAACGTGTCAATATCTGAATGCATATATGTGTTTTTATTTGGGGGGTGTGGGAGTGGTGGGGATAGTCTTTGTCATGCATCTGGCGACCGTGTGACGCCTTGGCTACGGTGAAAGCCTTCAGTCTTGCGAGCAAGTCTAGTTATTATTATTATTATTATTTACTGTGGACGCCCATTTCTCCATGATCAGAAACAGATATCGATCTGGAACCAAATTTTCTATCGGGAAACCATGTGGTGGTTACTTGATAAAGTATTTTCGAAACTTCTGTGCAGACCGGAAGCGGCTGAATTTTGAATGGTAGCAATAAATCAAAAAGCGGCCGTGCTTTCGCCAATTCTTTACCTATTTTAAAACAATTCACATTTTTGGAAACCCTGAATCTTTTCCATGGCAATGGCTATCTCACATTTTTCAATTTCGAACATTCATCTATGGCTTTTGTCGTTCGAAATATGAAAATTTAAATTTTTACAAAAAACTTTTTTATTTATGAATATTTTTTAGTCGTGTTTTACACAAAATTAACGAGTCATCTGACTTGGGCAAAAATGTGAATTTTTTTTGTCTCTGTAATTTTCCTTGGCCGCCATTGGCTAATTCAGTTTTTCAGTCCTAGATTAATTATTTATTGCTCGATTTGTATAAAACAAAGTTCATATACTCCGTTGTCTCAATTGTCATTTTTTTTGTTACCGATAGAGTTATCTGTCGGCACAGGAAGTGGCTTAATTTTACCAAAAACTACAATTTTGACAGTTAGGTACCATTTTTCGAAAGCAAATATTTTTTTAAAAAATTGATATAACTAAAAGAGTGTGCCCTTTAAAGGCGCACAAAATGTTGGGATCGTTTTTTTTAATTCAATTTCATTTTCGAGCAAATTTGATTAAGAGGTGAAAAAAGGTGTAAAATTGACCTATTTACAACCCATTCAGGCTTTTCAGATTTTAAAATATTTCTACGTAACATTTATAAACTTGTAGCTATAATCCATACAAAGAAAATATATGTTAAAATTAGTTTGTAATATAAGCAGTTACCTAGAAATGGGCAATTTTGCAAAAGTCACTGTTTTCGTTATTTTGCCTGTAAAATAGTCAATTATTATTGGATTTTCACAAAAGTAACTCCATTTGATTCAAAAAGCAAGTATGCGTCGTATCAAATTGATTACAATTTAAAATTGACAACGGAAGTAACGCCATTTTGTCAAAAAATGCATTTTTAACTTTTAAAATCAATATTTTTTTCAACCACAAATTATTTAATATGTATTAATAATTTTAACTTTTGGTTTACATTCACATATTAATAAAATTCATACGGTCATATAGATTTCACAAAATTGTTTCTAACTTGTTCAGTTGCGGAGAAATAGGCGATTTTCAACAGGTCACTTTTCAAGGTTTTTGGTCCATAAAAGTGTCAATTATTATTCGATTTTCATAAAATTTTCACTGTGTGATACCTAATGCCATTTACAATTTCATACAGGTAATTTAAGATTTTCATTATCACTGGAAGTAACGTCATTTTGGAAAAAACTGTATTTTTAGCCTTCAAAACAGATATTTTATTCAAAAGAGTCTGATTTGTAATATTTTTAAAATTATGATATTTGATTCCAATCAACAACTAGATTGAACCCATACGATCATACAGATACCAGAAAATGGTTTCTAACTTGTACGGTTGCAGAGAAATAGATGGTTTTCTACAAGTCATTTTTCAAGGTTTTTGGTCTATAAAAGTGGCAATTATTATTCGATTTACATAAAATTTTCACCATGTGATGCCTTATGCCATTTCTGATTTCATAAAACTAATTGAACATTTTCATTATCACCGGAAGTACTGTACACATACATGTAACAAATGTATAAAATGAATTGATATTGCTGGATTTGGTTGATTCGGCGTCCATTTTATTTGATGTGTGCAATGCTTATGTGGAAACCTGTTTAATGGTTTCATTGGTACCGGAAGTGACATATGTTTAGGGTAACGTGGCACCGGTGAAACTCGTCATTACTGCATCGCAGTTCTATTTGCTAAATATCGTTAAATATCTTCTGATTTTCCTTTCTTTTAAAAACTGTCCAATGGATCTTTCTGAAACTTCTGGTACAGGAAGTTAAGTTCCCATACAACGTGTTAAATCTATCCCGACAATGTTCTTAAACCGAAAGTAGTCGAAAAAATATTTGATATTAAAAAAAAAAAACCCAGTAAAAATAGGTGCTCTTGCAAAAATCGTGATTTCACTGTCGGGTGTGACCGGATCAAAAGACCTAAAGTATTGTTTCGTAGCTAGATGAATGGGCTATTGTATGACACACTTCCTGTCTGATTCCTGAAAGCCGGTTCAGTGCTGCTTGCAGGTCTAGTTAGGCTTTCAGACTTTGTCTGAAAGACTATTGTTTTTACTAAAATTATTATTAGGCTTTCAGACTTTGTCTGAATTACTAAAATTATTAGGGTTGCACACTGCGTAGCTTGTGTGAAACACTATTGTTTTTGTTAAGATTATTCTTCTTCTTATTATTATTATTATTATTATTCCAAATGGATTACATGAGGTTCTCAAAGACCAACTCACAAATGAAGATTTTAAGGGGGTGGACAGTAGAAAATTTCAGTTTTTTTAATAATTGAGGTAAAGTCACCATTCTTACACATCTAAGAACACATCCATTGAGTATTACAAAAACGGCCGAAAAGTTTTCCTGGGGGTACCTGTTGCTATGGAAACGGCGGCCATCTTGGATTTCTGCGTATAATTTTAGTCATCCAGTTTCTCAGAAACTATTCAACAGAATGTTTTAAAATTAAGCAGAGAGGTTACTGACATGTTCCTTTGTGCAATAGGCAAGTTTCATTACAAAATAATAATTAGAAAGCAAGTTATACACATTTTAATGTTAACTTCAAAATTCTTTCACGTGTCACAGTTGCTATGGCAACAATATATCAGGAACTATTTTGCAGATTTCAATAAAATTCTCCTATTGCACAAAGTTATTATATAGGAAGTTATATTCCAAGTTTCAAGAAAATCTGACGATAACTTTCAGAGATATAGCATGACTAAAATTGGTAACTCTAGAAAAAAACTGTTTTGAGAAATCAACAACTGAAGTTGGAAGTATTTCAGTAGAACAACTTACGCCGATCTTTTCAATTCATTTATTTAATATTAATAAACTGACTTTTAATATATATATTTTCTAATGTATTTCTTATCAATATACAGTATTTTCTTATTTTATTTCTTGTGTGTAAATTTACAACCGAACATTGACATAGGAATAGATGTTATTCAAAACAACCATAACTATATAATCACTGACAGCAGGCCTACCTGGTAATGGTATTGCAACCATACCACTACTAGGTCTAGCAGACGAATATTCATCTTCATTTTGTTTATTATGAGTGTCTGTCATACTTATTTAGTCATCTAACAATTTCAAACGCATTTTATTTGAAAATCTTCAAAAATATTGATAAACAGTGACGTACGGTTCAGTAATATAGCAACCAGGATTGATTTGGGACATGAGCTTAGTGCGCATGCCTATTGACCTGACCTAGAGGATTGCCCGCTTCTGATTGGACACTTCACCATTGACCTATGTGACCGACCAATCAAATAACGTATTCTCGAAATAACCTCATTAGGTATGCAAAACTTGTTCTTGCTTGCTATTTTTATCTCAATACAGAAGAAAGGTTTCAAGACACCCCCATAAAACGTCATTTCCTTTCAATAGGGGGGATCCCAAGCTTTCTAACAGTATCCAACATGGCGACAGTTTACCGGTCGGAAGCCGAGTATTTCACGTATGAAATGCCTATTGTTTTTAGATTTATATCAATAGTTTTAGCGGAATTAGGGCAAAATAAAAAAGGGTGGGATCATTCAGAACCAAATTTTGTAGAAATAAAGAAGAATTTTGTAAAAAAAATGACTGGTATGTGTTCCTAAATAGTGTTACTCGCAGATGATCATAAAACCTCAAAAACGATTTTATTGTTAAAATTCACCAAATGAAGTGCGAACGACGGCCTTAACTCTATCCGACACATTCAGACATCTACCAACCTAGCTAAATCGGAAGGAATTAAACAACGTCAACTCAAGAAACTTGAACAGCTTAAGCAGGAAAAACCCAGAAACACCAATGGAAACTCAACCCACCACAAGACAGATTTCTTCACCAAGACAGTAGTGAACCTAAGTAATAAAGAACTCAGTGATGACCAGATCAACCTGCTATCTAAGGGCCTGAAGTATGCTCCCTCCCTACCACCCAAAAACCACGATGATCTCATCGCCAATGTAGAGAAGGGCCTTCGACAACTGGCACCGGGCGGGAAAGTCGACTTTCTACGGCACCAAATAGCTAATTTGATAACAAAATCCCAAACCAAAAAGAACTCTAAGAACATCAGCAAAGCAGATAAAGAAGCAATCCAGGACATGAAAGGTGACAAATCAATAACCATAATTCCTGCTGATAAAGGGAAATCTACAGTTATAATGAACACCAATGACTATCACAACACAGTAAACGTACTCCTTCAAGACAATACCACATACAAGAAAATTAGGAAGAACCCGACCACCACACTTGAAAAACAGTTAAATAATAAACTAGATAAACTCCGAGACCTACAAGAGATCACCAAAGAACTTTTTTACCAGTTGAGGCCCAACCACCCACGCCCTCCGTACGCTAGAGCTACGATTAAAACTCATAAAAACCCTATCAAGGCAAGGTTACTAGTCTGCTCAAGGGACTCGGTGTTCTACAATGTCTCCAAACACCTCTCTAAGCTGCTTTCACCATTAGGAACAACGTCTTCTTCATTTATCAAGGACTCTACTCAATTCTGCCAAAAAGTCAGAGACGTCACTCAACCTGGAAGGATGGTCTCGTATGATGTAACAGATCTGTTTACCAACGTTCCCCGCCATGAAGCTACAGAAGTTCTCCGCTCCCGAATTGACAATTTAGAAGTTCCACTTGATACCAAATTAACAACTAACAGCATCATCGAACTTATAAACATGTGCCTTGACTCCAATTACTTCACCTGGGGGGATGACATATACCAGCAAATACATGGGTTACCAATGGGAAGCCCCCTCTCACCGATCATGTCCGAAATCTTCTTGACACATTTTGAAGAACGCACCCTCAGCACGTCCCCCATTACCCCCTTGGTTTGGCTTCGCAAGGTAGATGATACTTTTGTTGTTTTGAAAGAACAAGATGAACCCATGGCCCTGCATGATCACCCTAACAACCAACACTCCAGGATCAAATTCACCATAGAGACAGAGGAAGAAGACACCCTTCCATTTTTAGATGTCCATGTCCACAAACAAAACTACAAACTGAAAACTAAGATTTATCGTAAACCAACTCACACAGACCAGTACATTAATTATAATTCTAGCCATCCCCACTATATTAAAACAGCCCTGATATCCACCTTAGTGCGCAGATCTATCAACATATGTGAACCAGAGTATCTTGATCATGAATTAGAATACTTACGCAACGTTTTCTGCAACCTAAATAATTACCCCCCAACCATAGTTAATAGACAGATTGAGGCCACCCTAAAAAACAGCATAAGCAACCAACAGAAACAAGAAAATTCCCCTATCAGAATCACCCTACCATTCCATGGAAATCTCACTTACCAGATCAGCCGATTACTAAAGAAATCCAACATTGACACGTCCTTCTCGATCCCCACATCCCTCAAACAGATCTTAAACGCCAGTGGAAAACTGCAACCTACCACTCCTGTGCAACCAAAAGGGGCCATCTACAAAATTAGCTGCTCATGTGATAAGACCTATATCGGGGAAACCAAAAGACCAGTGGATAAAAGAATTTCAGAACACAAGTCCAAAGCCCCAACCAACATATCAGCCATAGCTGAACACTTGAAAGACCATCCAAGACACAAAATAGACTGGGATAAGGTAAAAATTCTGGCTGCTAACCAAAACAATAAGAAAATTAGGAAGTTAAAAGAAGCCATTAACATCAAAAGATTTTCTCCAGAATTAAACAAAGATTTGGGACTATTTATTCCGAGGGCATATGATGAAGTTATCAAATCAGTCAATTAGCCCACAATGGGTAACCATTAACTCTCAATAATTATTTTTGAACTTACAACACGTTAATCGCACATCACTATGTTAACCTAGTCCAATCAGTTTTAGCCCGTTATCAACCTACACCACCTTAGCTCGCGATTTCTGTGTTATCCGAGTGGTATTATGCTGTGTTTTAATAACCTTTTAAGTTATTGTGACATTATGCTGAATTACTTTTCAGTCAAGATCCTGTGTTATAAGCCCTTATCAGTTACATACAAGTGGTCTAATGGGTTTTTCTCCCCCCCCCCCCAGTTATCATTTTTAATTATGTATATTTTTGATTCCCCCCCCCCCCAGTTATTAACTTTTAATAACATATATTCTCTGAACTTAAACATCTTGAATCGTGATTACTATGTTAACTTAGTATATTATTATTAGCCTATATTAGATCCTTCTAACCCTTGGATCAGTTTATTGTGTTATCTTAGTGCTATTATGCTTTGTTTTCATAACATTTTGTGAATGTGGTTTTATTTACAAGACCGTGTGTTTATAAACTCTATCTGTTATATACTTTTTGTTTAATGTATGGTTTCCCCCTAATCATTTTTCTTTTTCAATATCAGGGTGGTTTTAAGGTTCATGTACAACTATATCCTTGTCATCACACGGTGCTTTTCAGGTTTTTGATGTTAAATATGTCTGTTAATTGGTTGAACTCTTCTAATGATTAGTAATAAGAATGGTTTCGCATTGTACACATATATAGACCCTCAAGTTTACTAAATGTCATTGTGCTTGATAACGATAAGAGAATACTTATCGAAACGTTGTGCTTGTGTATAATAAACCAGTGATTGTTGTCCCATATAACTGTATAGTTTTGTTATGTTTCCAATTGCTAAATGCCACTAAAGGATTATATCAAATTATTTTTGATTAGATCTCAGCAACTCCTTGTCGGATCGTTACGATTTCTTCGGTTTTACTGGAAAAGTGGGTGTGACTTAGAGGATAAAGCTATTTTGATCGTTCTGCGACAATGCGAAATGTCCGAAATCACCGAAGCTATCGTTTTTAGAAATATCGCAGTAATTTTAACAATAATCATTGGATTTTAACTTTCGATACATTTTGGCATAGCCTGACACAGGGCACATAGCTATGCTACTTTTGATTTTTGCTTTTCGGCAAATCTTCACAGATATTAGGCGCCAAATTTCGAAAATTAAAATTTTTACAAAAAACTTTTTTATTTATGAATATTTTTTAGTCGTGCTTTACACAAAATTAATGAGTCATCTGACTTGAGCAAAAATCTAAAAAAAATTTGTCTCCGTAATATTCCTTGGCCGCCATTGGCTAATTCAGTTTTTCAGTCCTAGATTAATTATTTATTGTTCGATTTGTATAAAACAAAGTTCATATACCCTGTTGTCTCAATTCCCATTTTTTTTGTTCCCGATAGAGTTATCTGTCGGCACCGGAAGTGGCGTAATTTTGCCAAAAACTAAAATTTTGACAGTTACATGTAGGTACCACTTTTCGAAAGCAAATACTATTTTTTTCAAATCTGGTATAACTGAAAGGGTGCACCCTTTAAAGGCACAAAAAATGTTGTGCCCAGTTTTTTTAATTTAGATTCCGTTTTCGGGCTATTTCGATTAAAAGGTGAAAAAAGGTGTAAAATTAAGCTATTTACAACCCATCCAGCGTTTTCATATTTTAAAATATTACTTCGTAACTTTCATAAACTCGTTGCAATAATCTATATGGAGAGAATGTATATGAAAATTAATTTGTAATATGCGCAGTTGCCGAGAAATGGTCAATTTTGCCTGTAAAAGATTCAATTATTATTGGATTTTCATAAAAGTGACACCATTTGATGCATAATGTCAATTGTGACTAGTTCAACTCAATTTTACATTTTCAATGTCACCGGAAATGACGAAATTTGGGCAAAAACTGTATTTATAGCCTTCGAAACAAATAATTTATTCAAATGAGTCGTATTTAGTGTTTGTTTAAGATTTTGATATTTGATTCTAATCAACTAAAAGAATGAACCCATACGATCATATAGATATCACAAAATGGTTTCTAACTTGTTCAGTTGCGGAGAAATAGGCAATTTTCAACAGGTCACTTTTCAAGGTTTTTGGTCCACAAAAGTGTCAATTATTATTCGATTTTCATAAAATTTTCACTGTGTGATACCTAATGCCATTTACTATTTCATACAAGTAATTTTAGATTTTCATTATCACCGTAAGTAACGTTATTTTGGCAAAAACTGTATTTTTAGCCTTCAAAACAGATATTTTATTCAAATGAGTCTTATTTGTATTGTTTTTAAAATTATGATATTTGATTCCAATCAGCAAATAGATTGAACCCATACGATCATACAGATACCAGAAAATGGTTTCTAACTTGAACGGTTGCAGAGAAATAGGCGATTTTCTACAAGTCACTTTTCAAGGTTTTTGGTCTATAAAAGTGGCAATTGTTATTCGATTTACATAAAATTTTCACCATGTGATGCCTTATGTCATTTTTGATTTCATAAAACTAATTGAACATTTTCATTATCACCGGAAGTACAGTACACTTACATGTAACAAATGTATAAAATGAATTGATATTGCTGGATTTTGTTGATTCGGCGTCCATTTTATTTGATGTGTGCAATGCTTATGTGGAAACCTGTTTAATGGTTTCATTGGTACCGGAAGTAACATGTTTAGGGTAAAGTGGCACCGGTGAAACCCGTCATTACTGCATCGCAGTTCTAGTTAAGCTTTCATATTACATATGAAAGCTTATTGTTTCTGTTAAGATTATTATTGTTATTTTTTTTTTGTGTTTTGTCCACAAATCGGATTTCTCAGAATCTAACTATAGGATCGTTCTGAAACGTTTACCTATCCCCCCAAAAATGGGTGGTGGCTGTTGATTAAATATATTTTCAAAACGTTTTACGAAGGAATTTTACGAAGGAATGCATTTGACCTACAATGCTGTAACTTTGTGACTATTTGACCTATTTTACTAATTCTTTTTTCTTTGAGTATCTTGAAACATTTACTTCAAATCTGCAATTTCGGATTTTGGCATTTCGAAAATTCGTCGCTGTCATTTCGAACCGGAAGTTATTACCAATTTGACAACTTCTTTAATAGTTGTGCGATTTTCGTGAAATTTAAAATGTTAGTAGATCTTGCCAATGCGACTTCAATGATGTCCTTGGAAATTTTCTAAATTATCTCCCCTTGGTGAAATTAAGGATCAAAGTTTTCAAAAAAATCGTCGAAATATAGGTCAGAATGACCTAAAAAAAAAATTTGATACTAGACAAGTAATTACTGATTCGTACACAAAATATGGAGTTTGTCGATCGAACCGGAAGTGCCACCATCTTTAAACGTGAAAAATCAAAAAGGCTTTTTTGCTATTTTACTTACAGACTCGGGCGTCATATTTTCGGAATCCTGGAAGGAATGCCTAAAAATCTATCGGATCAGAATTTTGATTTCGGTCACGTGATGGTCACCATTTTGAATTGAAAATGAAAAATAGAAGCAAT
This sequence comes from Patella vulgata, assembly GCF_932274485.2. NCBI lineage: Eukaryota > Metazoa > Mollusca > Gastropoda > Patellidae > Patella > Patella vulgata. Next base: position 36,448,443 of record NC_065882.2, read on the forward strand.
TTGAAGGGCCGGGACTTTGGAACACAAGAACTCTCCTTCTAATTAAGCTAGAATGTTCAAACTTGGTGTAGGCGTTCACTAGGTTAATGTCATGATTGAGTTCAAAGATGAGCATTTTTTGCCTAGGGTAAGCAGAGATAAGCAAGCTGATTTGTTGATTCTTTAGGGCACGATGACATTGGTTATAATGAATGGAGGGCGATGAAACTCTTGTCAATCGAGAGGCTAATAGCTGGCCTGTTGTGTGAAATCATTGTATAATTTTTGGAAAATGTCCGGGGTAGCCGAAAAAAGGAGATCGAAATCCAAAAAGTCGTATTTTTACGATTTAGGGCATTTTTAGAGGTCGTGTAAAGTAAAATAAAGCATGCATATACATATATTATTGATATTAAATATATCATATAAAAAACTAAACAATGAATCAGCTGTCATTGACAGATTTTATATTATAAGCATGGTCAGTGGAAGGTCAGCGTATTGTCTAACTTGAACTCACTGACTCCGTAACATTATTGTGGGTATGGTATAAGCTGAATTTGATGAGATGCACATATCTCGTATGACTATTTGGTACTTACAGTGTTAGACTTTGTCGTAACGTTACGGTCTCCATTCATCAAATCGTCGTTGGGGCTATAATACGATTTTGAATCAAGTTATTTATCACTGAGGGACTCAAAATTAGGTTTGATGTAGCTCTGCTCATTTACAGTGGCGAATTTAACGGGCTCATGGGTTCCAGCTCCCTCCTCTAGAAATTTCATAGCACCCGCATGGATTGTGGCTAATTTTGTGGCAGAATTTTATTTTTCTGGGGGAGGTACTTCTAAATGGCTCCGACACAAGTGCCTGAAATGCCATGAAATCACGTTTTCGGCCTCCAATTAAAATTTCTTAGCGGGAGAACCCCCTGACCCGACCCCCTTGCGGGGCTTCACGGTCGGTATCAGCCCCCCTCCCCACCACCATGGTTAATCCGGCGTTGATGTTCCCTCTTGTGCAGCTGCAAAAGAATGTACAAGTTCATTGCCTCATTGTCAAAGATCCCACTTTTCTACCCCAGTTCGGGTAATGAGGTCGAGCGTATATTGTATAGGGGATATTAAACAAGCAAACAGTATGGCTGATGTCTCCCGCCAAAACCCCAAAGTAAAAGATGACACATTAATTAATCGCACTTTCATATTTTTTTCAAAAGTATCGAGCAATCAAACTATACTGTAAATTTCATCACTCTCTGTCAGATAGAAATCAAGGTTATCTTGTCCCAAAGCATCGACCAATGAAATTGCCAAGCTGTAGCTCAAAATGTTCAGTCAAGACCTGATGAACATCTACACCAAGTTTAAACATTCTAGCTCAATTAAAAGCTGGGTTGTTATGTTCCAGTACTTCATTATAACCAAACTTATCATACCCCAAAGCATCAACCAATTCAAAGTCCCGGCCAATCAAGTTGCTTTGCTTATCCTGACTAAGAGAATGCTCATTGTCGAACTTGGTCAAGGTAATATGGTCAAGGTACTAATGTAATGAAACTATACACAAAGTTTCATCAAATTGCTTATGGCTAAAGTTAATATCCGATTACTTTAAATTTATACACAGTGTTTCAGGTCATGAGACGAAGAAGCCTATTGATTTTCAGCGATATCCGATAATTACTGTCAGACTTATGGTCCTTGACCACTTCAAAAAATCTTATGCGCGCTCTAGAGGTTAAATTCAATATCCGATTGACTTTAAATTTATACACAGTGTTTAAGGTCATGAGATGAAGAAGCCAATTGATTTTCAGCGATTTCCGATAATTACTGTCAGAGTTATGGCCCTTCATCACTTAAAAAAAATCTTGTGGATGCTCTAGAGGCCAAAGTTAATGTCCGATTGACTTTAAATTTATACACAGTGGTTAAGGTCATGAGACGAAGTAGGCGATTGATTTTCAGCGATATCTGATATTTACTGCCACAGTCGTGGCCCCTGATCACTTCAAAATATCTTGTGGACGCTCTAGAGGCCAAAGTTAATATCCGATTGACTTTAAATTTATGCGCAGTGTTTAAGGTCATGACACGAAGATGCCTACATTATTGATTTTCAGCGATATCTGATATTTACTGCCATTTCCGATAATTACCGTCAGAGTTATTGCCCTTTATCACTTTAAAAAATCTTGTGGACGCTCTAGAGGCTAAATTCAATATCCGATTGACTTTAAATTTATACAGTGTTTAAGGTCATGAGATCAAGAAGCCAATTGATTTTCAGCGATTTCCGATTAATTCCTGTCCTGCATACTCTGTATATAATATACGGTTTTCTAAATATGCCTTGGATGGTAGCCATTTTGTTCATAAGGTAAATGTAATTTTTCAGATACCTGATGACATTTATACTTATTGTTTCAATAGATTCTAATAACCCCCTTTGCAGTTCATATGAAAGCTTTCATATCTGCTATGCAGATCTAGTTATTATTATTATTATTTACCGTGGGAGCCTATTTCTCCATGATGGAAAACAGATATCAATCTGGGGTTCAATTTTCTATTGGGAAACCATGTGGTGGCCACTTGATAAAGTATTTTTGAAACTTCTGCGTAGACCGGAAGTGGCCGTATTTCGTGCGGTGCATAAAAATTAAAAAACGACCGTAGCTTCGTCAATTCTGTACCTATTTTCATACAAGTGACATTTTCAGAAACCCTGAGTCTTTTCTCAGATGATAGCAGTTGAAAATTTCGAAATTTCGAAACTTCGTCGCTGACTTCTAGCGTTCGAAAAATGAAAAATGTTGATTAAGAGACAATTTTTGTTATTTTTCAAAATTTTCAAATTTGACCTACATTTTTGGGTACTTGAAGGCAATCCGATTCCAGTAATATAACTTTCATTCAGAGTTATCACCCTTTATTTTTCGATTTTTTCGAATTTTCTGCCCATTTTGTGAGCCTGAGTTTCGTTTTACGGCTGAATCGACGATTCTGAAATTTCTGGAACATGAAGTTATTGTCCAAATCCAACTGATAAAGCTATTTCGACAAGGATCCTTAAACTGGAAGTGGTCGAAAAATTGTCCGATATTTTGAAGAAAACGCAAAAAATGGGTGCTTTTGGGAAAAACGTGATTTCTCTACCCGATATCAACGGATTAAAGAAATTAAGGTATCGGTGGGTAGCCCGGGGATTCGACTATCATATGATATCAATTCCACATGAATCTTATGAGAGGGCAGCAAAATATGACATGCTGAAAATCAAGTATTTTCTGATTTGGAGCGTTTTTGGACGCCTGTATCTCGAAAACTGCTCCAAGGATTTTTCTTAAACTTTACCTATCGAGAGTCCCTCTGGTAATCTTGTGCATGAATCCATCCAATAAGACATTGAAATGTCTGGAATAGGTAAAATAACGTACTGAAAATCGAAAAAAGTTGAAAAATCGTGAAATTTGGGAAAATGCTCCATTACTTTATTATTTAAACAAATTTTTACAGATTCAGATAGCTGACCTAATTACGATTCTAACGATGTATAATATGTATTGAAATATTTAAATTTAATTTTCCATATATTGACACTTTTGCATTTTTGGCACTATTGAACATAAGATTTCCCAGGGACATTTTATCTGATCAGACAATGTAATATATCATTACATAGCCCTGTGGCTATTTGATAAGCCAATCCGGTTATTAAAACTATCCCAACAATAATCTCCATACCGGAAGTATTCAAAAATGAAGAAAAAAGGTTTAAAAAAATAGCGTCAGATGTTAGCTGACCAAAAGAACTAAAGTATCGCTGGATAGCCCCATTAATGGACTATCATATGACATCTGAATGATACGATTTAGATGGATAGAAAATAAATTATGGTACGCCGAAAATCTAGTATTTTCCGTTTTGGAGCATTTTGAGACGCCATTTTCTCGAAAATGAAAACTAAGTTTTTTCTTAAACTTTTTTTTACTCAGAGTCCTATCGGTGGACTATGGCGTGAGTCCAAAAATAAAAACATTGAAATAATATAAGTGGTCCAAAAAGAACCTCAATCTTGGAAAAAAGTTGAAAAATCCTTAAATTACTGAAAATGTTCTTCTAATTTTCTTTCTTTGGAAAACAGCTGAATGGATTATTCTGAAACTTCTTGTACAGAAGGTAAGGTAACCAAACTACTTGTTAAAGCTATCCCGACAATGATCCAAAAACCGGAAGTAGTCAAAAAAATTCCGATATTTTGAATTGTAACACAATAACTTCGATATGAAGATAAATATATAATTATCCACGGCATATTTCTCACATTTATTGGTTTTAAGACCATATCTTACGGAATTACGGGTCGCAGAATTGTGACGTAAATCCTAATAATGTATAACTAAATGACTAACGGATAACTAACTTCCCAGCTAACGACACTAGCGCCCCCTAGAATATCATTGTGTGTAAGAGTAACCGTATATACACGATATATTTTCTACACGTGGAATTATCAATATCGCTGCACAATAGAACTGGAATACGTAATATTCTTAATTTTTCGGTAAGCAAGTTAACTATTCTCTAGATTTTATTTCTACAATTTCCACAAGGCCATAATGCCGCTATAAAAATTTATAAATGCATTTTTCTCCCAACATGTACGTTGTTGAGGACTTCCGTAATTTCTATGCTGTTTTTATTTTATATGACAGTTGGTTGGATGCGAAGAGCAGTATTTTATATCAATTGCCTTTTTTCGAAGCTCATAATAACCTCGTTTACATCGTGCCTGACCGTAATAGCGGTAAACGGCTTTGATGTTGAAAATCCTTCTGACACGTACTGGACAATACGTGAATGATTAACAATGGACCGCTTCACGCCGTTGATTAGATTCCCACTTATCAATTAACTTTTATTGTTCTCTACCAGACACTCATCATTAATTATCAACACACCACTCGGTATAATCTGTTGACGACTATTGTATTTATACAACTCTATAACACCAATCACGAGATTGGCTTCTATACGTTTTCATTCTTGTATAGTTACATAGTGAAGGTCGATCCTAGCCATGTTTGGAAAAAAAGACTCTCTTTCCGGCGTACAAAATGACCGTTAGGTCAGACATAGGAACGGTCATTTGCCATAGCCGCAGGCCTCGACCGGCATATACGGCCGACGTGGAACACATGGTCCTAACGGTGGTCTATGGCGTGAATCCAAATTGAAAAAAGCCTCAAAAGTCGAAAAATCTTTTTATCTGTAAATCTGCTTCTAATGGTATAATGTCCAATGGATCTTTCTGAAACTTCTGGTAGAGGAAGTTAAGTTCCCATACCACTTGTTAAATCTATCCTGATAATGATCCGTAAACAGGAAGTAGTCAAAAAAATATTCGATATTAAAAAAAAAAAGGCAGTAAAACAATCGGTGCTCTTGCAACAATCTGGATTTCACCGTCGAGTGTGACCGGATCAAAACATCTAAAGTATTGTTTGGTAGCTCGATAAATGAGCTATTGTATGACACACTTCCTGTCAGATTCCTGAAAGCCGGTTCAGTGCTGCTTGCAGGTCTAGTTATTATTTTTTTCTGCGGGAGCCTATTTCTCCATGATCGAAAACAGATATCGATCTGGAACCAAATTTTCTATCGGGAAACCATGTGGTGGCTACTTGATAAACTATTTTTGAAACTTCTGCGCAGACCGGAAGTGGCCGAATTTTGTGCGGTGCAAAAAATAAAAAAACGGCCGTAGCTTCGTCAATTCTGTACCGATTTTCATACAAATGACATTTTCAGAAACCCTGAGTCTTTTGTCGGACGATAGCAGTTGAAAATTTCGAAATTTCGAAACTTCGTCGCTGACTTCTAGCGTTCGAAAAACGAAAAATTTTGTTTAACATACAATTTTTGTTAATTTTCCAAATTTTCAAATTTGACCTACATTTTTGGATACGAAGACCATCCGATTCTAGAAATATAAGTTTCATTCCGAGTTATCGCCCTTTATTTTTTGATTTTTTTCGAATTTTCTGCCCATTTCCCAACCCTTATATTTTTGGGAAAGGATAAATCGATATTTCTGAAAGTCCTGGAACATAAAGCTATATAGTCAGACCGCTGGATAAAGCAATTTCAACAATGGTCCGGAAACCGGAAGTAGTCGAATTAATGTCCGATAATTCGGGAAAAAAATAAAAAAATGGGTGTTTTGGGAAAAAACTCGATTTCTCCGTCCAATATCAATGGATTAAACGAATTAAGCTTTCGTTGAGTGGCTCGAGGAATGGATACTATACGGATACTATGACCAAGCAGCAAAATATGACAAGCTGAAAATCAATTATTTTCTGATTTGGGGCGTTTTTGGACGCCTGTATCTCGAAATCTTAACCGCAACTTTTTTTTTAACTTTCTCTATCGAGAGTCCATTCGATAGTCTTGTGAATTATGCCATCCAATAAGACTTTGAAATGCCTGGAACACGATAAAAAAAGGGACTGAAAATCGAAAAAAGTCGAAAAATCGTGAAATTTTGCAAAATGCTCTATTACTTTATTATTTAAACAAATTTTTACAAAAAGATTACAGATTCGGATAGCTGACCTAATTACGATTCTAACGATGTATAATATGTATTGAGTTATCGAAATTTAATTTTCGATATTTTGACATTTTTGCATTTTTGGCACCTATGAACATAGGATTTCTCAGGGTCATTTTATCTGATCAGATAATGTAATATATCATTACAGAGCCCTGCCGCTATTTAATTGCCCAAACTGGTTATTAAAACTATTCCGACAATAATCTCCATACCGGAAGTATTCAAAAAATGAAAAAAAAAGGTTAAAAAATTGTCGCTCTTGCGAAAAGCTGGATTTCTTGGTCAGATATTACCGGACCAAAAGAAGTAAAGTGTCTTTGGATAGCCCCATTAATGGACTATTATATGGCATCTCAATGGTAAGATTTCGATGGTTAGAAAATAAATTGTGGTACGCCGAAAATCTAGTATTTTCCGTTTTTGGAGCCTTTTTAGACGTCTTTTTCTCTCGAAAACGACAACTCCGATTTTTCTGAAACTTTTTTAACGCAGAGTCCTATGGGTGGGCTATGGCGTGGGTCCAACAATAAAAGCATTGAAATAACATAAGTTGTCCAAAAAGAGTCTCAATCTTGGAAAAAAGTTGAAAAATCCTTAGATTACTGAAAATGATCTTCTAATTTTCTTTCTTTGCAAAACAGCTGAATGGATTATTCTGAAACTTCTTGTACAGAAGGTAAGGTAACCAAACAACTTGTTAAAGCTATCCCGACAATGATCCAAAAACCGGAAGTAGTCGAAAAAATTTCGGATATTTGGAGAAAAAAAACGTAAAAATTAAAAAAATGGAGATCTTGCGAAAAAAGTGATTACTACGCCAGATTTCACCGAATCAAAACAACTAAAGTGTCATTGGATAGTTCGAACAATGGACAATCTTATGAGATCTAAATGGTAAAAATCCGCGGGTTAGGCAATATATAATGGAACGCTGAAAATCTATTATTTTCCTTTTTGGGGCCTATTCAGACGCTTTTATTTCGAAAACTTCTCTTATTTCCTTTCTTAAACTTCTTTTACTTAGAGTCCTAACGGTGGTCTATGGTGTGAATCCAAATTTAAAAGCCTCAATATAGTATTAATGGTCCAAAAGGGCCACAATCTTTGAAAAGAAGTCGAAAAATCGTTATATCTGTAAATCTGCTTCTAATGGTATAAGGGAGGTAAAACTGTCCAATGGATCTTTCTGAAACTTCTGGTACAGAAAATTAAGTTCCCATACCACTTGTTAAATCTATCCCGATAATGATCCGTAAACAGGAAGTAGTCAAATAAATATTCAATATTTTTAAAAAAAAGACAGTAAAAAAATCGGCGCTCTTGCAACAATCGGGATTTCACCGTCGGATGTGACCGGATCAAAACATCTACAGTATCGTTTGGTAGCTCGATAAATGGGCTATTGTATGACACACTTCCTGTCTGATTCCTGAAAGCCGGTTCAGTGCTGCTTGCAGGTCTAGTTATTATTATTATTATTATTTACCGCGGGAGCCTATTTCTCCATGATTGAAAACAGATATCGATCTGGGGTTCAATTTTCTATCGGGAAACCATGTGGTGGTTACTTGATAAAGTATTTTTGAAACTTCTGCGCAGACCGTAAGTGGCCGAATTTTGAACGGCAGCAATAAATAAAAAATCGGCTGTGGTTTCGCCAATTCTTTACCTATTTTAAAACAATTCACATTTTTGAAAACCCTGAATCTTTTCCGAGACAATGGCTATCTTACATTTTTCAATTTCGAACATTCATCTATGGCTTTTGTCGTTCGAAATTTGGGAGACAATTTTTGTAATTTTTCAAAATTTGACATTTTTTCGAATTTTCTGCCCATTTTGTGAGCCCGAGTTTCGTTTTACGGCAGAATCGACGTTTCTGAAACTTCTGGAACATGAAGTTATAGTCCAAATCCAACTGATAAAGCTATTTCGACAAGGATTCTTAAACCGGAAGTGGTCGAAAAAATGTCTGATATTTTGAAGAAAACGCAAAAAAATGGTTGCTTTTGGAAAAAACGAGATTTCTCCACCCGATATCAACGGATTAATGAAATTAAGGTATCGTTGGGTGGCCCGGGGATTTGACTGTCATATGATACCCATTTCACACGAGTCCTATGACAGGGCAGCAAAATATGACATGTTGAAAATCAAGTATTTTCGGATTTGGAGCGTTTTTGGATGCCTATATCTCAAAACTACTCCAAGGATTTTTCTAAAACTTTCCCTATCGAGAGTCCCTCTGGTAGTCGTGTGCATGAATCCATCCAATAAGACTTTGAAATGTCTGGAATAGGTAAAATAACAGACTGAAAATCGAAACAAGCCAAAATCCCCAAATACATAGATTAATCCAACATCTATTTTTTTCAAAAGTATCGAGCAATCAAACTGATTATCAACTATACACTAAGTTTCATCACTCTCTATCAGATAGAATCAAAGTTATCTTGTCCCAAAGCATCGACCAAGGAAATTGCTTATCTCTGCTTAGCTTTAGCTCGATATGTTAATCATTGAACTCGGTCAAAACGAACATCTACATCAAGTTTAAACATTCTACCTCAATTAGAAGCAGAGTTGTTATGTTCGAAAATCTTGACCAATCAAAATGCTTATTGCTCCTTAGCCTAAGCAGACAATTCTCATCATCGAACTTAGTCAAGGTATTGATGTAATGAAACTATACACCAAGTTTCATCACTCTCACTTCATTAGAACTAAAGTTATCGTGTCCTAAAGCATCTACCAATCAAATTGCTTATCTCTACTTACCATAAGCAGAAAATGCTCATCTTCGCACTCTATCAAGGCATTGACCTAATAAACACCTACACCAAGTTTGAACATTCTAGCTCAATTAGAAGGAGAGTTATTGTGTTCCAAAGTCTCGGCCAATCAAATTGCTTATCGCTCTGCTTACCCTGAGCAGAAAATGCTCAATATCGAACTTAGTCAAGGTATTGATGTAATGAAACTCTACACCAAGTTTCATCACTCTCACTTAATTGGAACTAAAGTTATCGTGTCCCAAAGCATCAATCAATCAAATTGCTTATCTCTACTTACCCTAAGCAGAAAATGCTCATCTTCACACTCCGTTAAGGCATTGACCTAATAAACACCTACACCAAGTTTGAACATTTTAGCTTAATTAGAAAGAGAGTTATTATGTCCCAAAAAGTGTGACGGACAGACAGAGACAGACGAACACATTTTAATAGTCCCTTGCTTTCTTCGAAAGGCGGGGGACAAATATTGTTATTGTGTTCCAAAGTCTCGGCCAATCAAATTGCTTATCGCTCTGCTTACCCTGAGCAGAAAATGCTCATTATCGAACTTAGTCAAGGTATTGATGTAATGAAACTATACACCAAGTTTCATCACTCTCACTTAATTAGAACTAAAGTTAGGCCATGTTAAATTAATTCTGTGTTTCAGGTTTTAGGGTCTCCAGAATTCAATGAGGGAGGGAGGTCAACACAACACAGCTCCCAATTTTTAACACAACACACATTTTTTCGACACAACACAAACTCAGAATATAGCTGAATATACCCAATAGATCTCCAGGATTGTTTTTTAGGCAGATTCTATTATTACAAGATAATCCATCAGGTGTGGATGTCACATTCTATGTTGTAGAACTGCATTTTAAGGCCGCCCTGGAGGCACTCAAACTGGTCTATTGATATTATCATTGCAGTTCAGTGGCGCTGCCATCTACATCTAATGGATTGTTAATTTAACAATAATAACATAACTACTCTAATGTATGAATTTATATCATATACTTTTAATAAACTTGTACATGTATAAAGCTTTCACTTTTATTGGAACACACTTCTTGGTAGTGAAGATTACACAAGTTAACAAAAATTTACAAAAAAAATGTCTCACCTGGATTCTTTACCCCCCACACCCCATCAAAACTTCAAAAACACAACAAAACATTTAACACTAAACTGAAAAGTTTTAAAAACAATGGAATCAATGAAGCAATATTTCAAAGAGAAGTCCATACAGTTCATGAAACCACATTCGAAGTCTGTGAAACTACATACAGTTCATGAAATCAAAATCAAGTCAGTTTTTCTTCAGGCGTTTTGCACTACTAGTGCGAAATGCACCAGAAGTGGTGCAGTATTCACAGACTGGCCTGTTGTCCATCGTTGAGCCTCCAGTTATGTCTGCATCTGCACAAATTGCACAACAAAGTGGAAAATTTACCCGCCTACTGTAGTAGTGTTGACTTATCTCATTCTCACAAGTTATCTCTGCCTCAACGCCACAGAAGTCAAGGTCCAGACCTCCCCCATAGCTATACAGGGCATCTTCAATGGTCCTTTGGATCTGAAATAAAGAATTGGTTGATTTGAATTCATGTTCTTAAAAAAAGAGTAGAATAATTGACATCCCAGTCAAATTGTATTAAAACTATAGAAAAAGCATTGCAGTTCTGACCAGGGCCTTTAAACAGTATAATATAAAACCTGATCAAAATGTTCCTGCCCTTTTGAAATTTGAACTTGTGATTCATTCTACATCAAGTTTAGTTTTGTTATTGCAAACATGTATGAAATTGGCCTCAGAACATTTAGACTGATATCCCACTCTGTTGGAATAAGATTCCTGGCTAGAGAGAATGAATGAACGTTGTTTTATATCAAAGATGTACATGTACCTTGATGGCTTGATCTTTTGTCAACATCTTCATTGCATAGATCACCCTTGGCTTTCCACACATGAAGCAGTGGACATAATTTCTCGCCGTCTCTGCAGAGCATCTGTCGATTTTGCCAAAATCATCATCACCGTCATCGTCCCCACCACTTGATCCCTCATTCTCAACCATCTGGATGTCATCATCAGTACTGGCTTGAGGCTGCACACTTTCATCCACTCCTCCAGTACCATCTGGGTTCTCGTCAGCCTGCACTGGCCTGGCTTTAACTGTTTGCCCTGGGGTGGCGTTGGACTTCGTCTGGAATGACTAAAAAATATTCAGAATTAAAACAAAACCCTGGAAACTTTTAACCAAATGATAACCACAGCTAAATATGAATGTCAAGTCTCAATCATAAACAAATGAAATTCATTTTAGAGGAGGTTTTTTTATATCGTTTTCAATTTCTAGATGTGCACAAGTAATAGTTTTATACTATGTTTACCTCATGGATATCAACTCTTGAAAAGTAACAGATGCTAACACTGGTAATATGCTGACAATTTACTCTCCCCCCCCCCCTCCCACGACCACCAAAAAAGAAAAAAAATTGCTGGATCCTACCTTGCTGAACTTCTTTCTTTTCCTAATGTCCTTCTTAACTTTTGTGGTGTTAAGACTCGGGCGGTGTTCTTCTGAGGTGACTGTCCCACACAAATCAGAAAATGTCTTTTAATGCCCTTCACTTCCAGGGACAGGATCAGGTAGCCAGTAGACACTGAAGAAAACACCCTCAGGTAAACACTATAAGATTGGTATCGTTTAATATGGTTGTTTTAGCACTAATAACTATGCATACAGTTTAATTTCAAAACATCGTTTGATAATTGATAATAACGCTTGAAAATTACAAAAATCGTTTAATTAGTTCTATGGCTTAATTTAATGGTACAGCGTTTAATTTCTCCGAGAGGTGTTTAGAAATGGAGGATCCGTTTATTTATATAATGGGTTTATTTACTAGCCGAGCACTTTAATTTCCCGAGATGCGTAAATAAATTAACACCCGATGAATTTATCTACAGGGTTTAAATATTAGACGAAGCGTTTAATTTCTCGCAAGTCGTTTATCCGATCGTTTATTTTGATTACGGTTATTTATGTACGAAGTACGAATAAAAAAGGTGAATATAAAAAAAGTGCACACCCATAGATGCTCACCATACCGTGGTCATAGTATTATATGACTCCACCATTGACAAATACATCACAAATCGGTAAGTCACGTCCAATGTTATTATACCATTGGAAACCGGTAAAGCACATCCCAGGTATTGTATTTTCTTTAAATCACAAATGAATGAACATAGCCTTTCACCTGTACACGTCGCTAGAAGACACGTGACACTGTGATAATCTCGTGAGACTTTTTCACTGGCGCCAAATAGTCGATCTCTATACAAGCTGTCGCTCATTTTCAGACAAAGCTATAGGAATGGCTTCAAACCGTATCAAAAGGGGTGCAGGCTGTTTCGTACTTAGTTCATTCGTACCTCATTTCGTACCTCAAATTGATTCTTAACTTTTCCTATGTTGTTGAAATCAGTTGAAAGAAATTGAATATGACAAACTAGAATTAGAATATGCACGAGATTTGTACCTCAAATTGATTAGTTCTTTTTCGTAAATCCAACGGCTGCGCTAAATTTATAAATACACACATGAGTTGTACCTCAAATTGATTCGTACCTTTTCCTATATGTTGTTGAAATAAATTGAAAGAAATTAAAATAAATCTATATGTTGTTGAAAGAAATTGAAATAATAAACAATAACCTGGTGTTGATTATCGGACCCATTCTGCTCAGTGAGTTGTGATTATTGACGACAATTGATTGGTGATTGTTAAAGCAGTTTAAAAAACGATTGAGAAAGTATATAATCCGGTGTTGATTATTGAATCCATTCTGCTGAATTAGTTGTGATTGTGATAATTGATTGGTGGTTGTTAAAGCGGTTAAAAATTGAATATACTAAAAATTCCGAAATGCGACACGTAATGTATTATTCATAACATAATAAACCTTAAATCAATTTAACTCACTGTAAGATGGAACTGCGTGTTTTCTGATATGGTTGGGTTATTTGAGCCTAAAAATAGAACACAGCAAGTCTCCAAAAGGTGCCTACATGTGAAGATGGGCGTACCTGTTTCTTTGATCTGTTATATCATGGACCGTATTACGGTTACACCACAGGGTAATTCTGTTTTTCATACCCAATTGCATGAAAATGGCTTTCGATCGTAACCGATGTAAATTTAGTGAAATGCTGAAGCAATTTTAGTTTAAATATATCCTTTGTGTGTGAATTACTACTATTGGGCAGGCTGTGTAATATCAATATGGAAATTTCTAATTTTTTTTTTTCAATCCATACGATTCCTTTTTTGTTATTAAATCATCGTAGGTAATGCTTATTCGGCAGCCATTTCTATAAATGTAGCGCAGCCGTTGGATTTGATCAAATCGTTTAATTATATTTCACCTTTATTTCAATTTCTTTAAAAACATTTAGGAAAACAAACTAATCTCGTGCATATTCTAATTAAGGCTCGGCAGCCACTTTTATAAATTTAGCCTAACCGTTGGATTTGATCAAATCGTTTCACCTTTCAACATAGGAAAAAATACGAATCAATTTGAAGTACGAAGTGAAGTACGAAACGGCTCATGTGAGGTACGAATGAACTAAGTACGAAAGGTATAGTTCCTTTCCCTACAATGAACCTCTATAAATGTCTGCAAGTCTTTGTATTTCTTCATATGTATCATTTGCAACTCATTCTGTTTAAGATTTGGATCAATCAGCAAAGCCTTCTCCCAAAGCCATTCAATGTCTGCTTTCGACACAGCATCATGTGTCTTAACAGGTCTTTCGGTGTATTCAAGCCGTTGAAACACTTCATTCAAAAGATCAACACATGGCTTTGTGCTCTGCAGAATTTTCTCCTGCATGCCAGGATTTTGCTCAGCGCATTTTCTGATATCAGACATACTGTTGGCCTTTGACAACAATTTTTCACTTTTTTCATCTAGTTTATCTCTCATTAGACTAATAAACTGAAGACCCAGATTCAAGGTAGACATACACCTCTCAACTGGATTTCTATAAGACTGGTGAGGCGCTGTACGGATTGCTATCAAACATGTAAGGTCTAGAGCCACAAAGAGAGCAATAAGAGATACTTTGACAGATAGATACGTTAACTTACACTACAGTGCTGGAGTTTGGGACTATAATCGCCGAACACCGCGGAAAAACACTCTATTTCACGGTGGAATCTTGGAGAATCGCTAGCGAAACGGCAACTAGCCAAATCACCGCGAAATAGGGTGTTTCCCGGTGAATTATGGTGTTTCGCGGTGAAACACGGTGAATCGAGACGTTTTGGGGATGAAAGCATCTGAATAGCCCCCAAAAATGAAAATACTAGATTTTCAGCGTCCCATTATATATTGCCTAACCAGCAAATTTTTACCACTTAGATGTCATAGATCGTCCATTGTTCGGGCTATCCAATGACACTTTAGTTGTTTTGATTCGGTGAAAGATCCATTTGACAGTTTTTAAAAGAAAGGAAAATTAGAAGATATTTAACGATATTTAGCAAATAATCGGTAGTCTGATGCCAATGTTTTATCTCCCTTATACCGTTAGGGAGACTTTTTATACGCCCACATTTTCATGTGGACGTATATTGTCGTCGCCCCTGTCCGTCCCATCGTCCGTCCGGACGTCCACAATTTGTTTGTGGACACTCTACAGGTCACAATTCTTATCCGATTTTGACGAAACTTGAAATATAGGTTTATCTCCAAAAGATCTTGGTTCCTTTCGATATTGGCATGTATTGGATCGAAACTTCATGGATTATGGCCCCTGTTTGTACGAAAAATCACGTTTTTACCTTGTGGACACTATAGAGTTCACAATTTTTATCCGATTTTGTTGAAACTTGAAATCTAAGTTGATAATCCAAAGATCTCGGTGCCTTTTGATATTCGCGTATATCAGACCGTAACTTCCTGAATTATGACCCCTGATTGTACGAAAAATCACATTTTTAGCTTGTGGACCCTATAGAGGTCATAATTTTTATCCGATTTAAAAAAATGTATTATTATATCACCGTTACACCCTAAGGGTGGCTGAGTTCGAATTTCGTGAGAATCGGCCCAAAATTGACAGACAAAATGGCTGCCGTTCGTTCTCAAATAGCGTAAAAATATGGTATATCAAGGTTGTAGACAAGGCGACCCTACTCCTTGTCACGTACAACCGGGGATTCGAAACCACGCCAGTCGACTCAATGACAAGACTTTATGATACAGCGCGCGCACCCTAACCATTCAGCCACCCAACCCCCCTACCTTAGGTGGAAGTGGACGTAAAACTCCAGAAACGAACGAACGAACGTACTAATGTCATACCAAACCCATAGAGTGGGATTGTGGAGTAAGGGGAGGTCACGATAAGACGGTCCCTGGCACCTAAACACTAATCCCACAACGAAGACATCTACCAATCCAGAAGCAGAAGAAAACATCTACCAAACGATATGTTTTTTATTAAATAAAGGGAAGAACTTCCCACAAAACCCAATCCATGGCCTAAGGCCGAAAACGGAAAGATTGCAAAATCATATTCTAAAAACAGGAAGCAGCTTCGGCTCTCCTATTTCTTGTCTGCGATATCTCTTATGTGGAAGCAGACGTTAAACACCAGGATACTACTACATACTACTACTAAATGTCATTGTGCTTGATAACGATAAGAGAATACATATCGAAACGTTGTGCTTGTGTATAATAAACCAGTGATTGTTGTCCCATATAACTGTGTCAATTTTTGTATGTTAAACTTGTTTTGTAATATAAGCAGTTGCCTAGAAATGGGCAATTTTGCATAAGTCACGGTTTTCGTTATTTTGCCTTTAAAATAGTCATTAATTATTGGATTTTCAAAAAAGTGACGCCATTTGATTCAAAAAGCAAGTATGCGTCATATCAAATTGATTACAATTTAAAATTGACACCGGAAGTGACGGCATTTTGTCAAAAACTGCATTTTTAACATTTAAAATCAATATTTTTTTCAACCAAGTATTATTTAATATGTATTAATATTTTTAACTTTTGGTTTAAATTAACATATTAATAAATAGATATAGATATCATAAAATTGTTTCTAACTTGTTCGGTTGCAGAGAAATGGGCGGTTTTCTACAAGTCACCTTTGAAGGTTTTTGGTCCATAAAAGTGTCAATTATTATTCGATTTTCATCACCATGTGATGCCCAATGCCATAGACGATGTTATAAAACTAATTTAACATTTTTAGTATCACCCGAAGTAATGTCATTTTGGCAAAAACTGTATTTTTAGCCTTCAAAACAGATATTTTATTCAAATGAATCTGATTTGTAATGTTTTTAAGATTATGATATTTGATTCCAATCAACATTTTTATTATCACCGGAAGTAATGTAATTTTGTCAGGATCACTGACATGTAACAAATGTATAAAATGAATTGATTGCTAGATTTGGTTGATTCTGCGTCCATTTTATTTCATGTGTGCAATGCTTATGTGGAAACCTGTTTAACGGTTTCATTGGTACCGGAAGTGACATAAGTTCAAGGGTAATGTGGCACCGGTGAAACCCGTCATTACTGCTTCGCAGTTCTAGTTGAAATACATGTTCGCTTCCTCGGCCACATATTCATCTGTCTATAAATAAATATTGAAATCACGCGCCTCACACAAAACCTAAACATATGAGTCGTCGTCCTTGGATTTTATATCTTCTGTAAAATTGCTAGGGTCTTCGTGTGGAACAACTGGTTCAATAATTTTGGTAAATGTGATGTCCGCTATATCAATTTCATCAGCTAGTATTACTATCTCTGGGTGAGCCGGATTTACACCATTATCTTGTGTTACCAAATGGGATGTATTTTCACATTTTTCTTTCTGGGGATAACAACATCATCAATATCACTGCACCTGTTATCGATCGAATCTGAGAACACCATCAATGTTATTTTGTAATTTGAAATATCCGTTGTGTTTTTAAACACTATGTCAGGCCTACGAGGCTTCTGTGACAGAGACGAACGGTTATCTCTAATAATTTAAAAAAAAAAATCAACTAGGTTCTGATGGAATGGGAATAACCCACAGGTCTTAAAACCATTTGATATTGCTTCTCTAGGGACTGATTTCGTGGACAGGTATTATATAGGAGCAAATGTCGACCAGGATAGTGATTTTCATAAGTTGTCTGATTGCATATGCCAATTCCTTACATATTTCTTTTTTCCATTGAACTTTTAGAGGCCAAAATACCAAAATATCAGCAGGTTGTAAAATGGGAAATTTCAAATAATATAAGATGGGAGCTACAAAAATTACTAAGATGATATGTCAAGTGTGTTTTATGTCGATCAACTACAAGTAACACTGGAAGTGGTACTGCATTCGCGGAGAGCTGAGGATGGCAAACATTAGCCACATATTCATAAAGATAGGTTGCCAGGCAACGAAACATATGCTCACAGCAGCTAAATTATCCGGGCAGTCAACAAGAGTTGTCGCATATGTTTACTTTTGTCGGTAATGAAACATTTATAATACTACACTAAAATCTGATTAAGACTATTAAGACTAACAACTGATTAAGTAATTATCAGAAAATCATTAGAATTTGTTTGGTCCATGCTAACGTTTCGTATACAAAACATTTAATATCATCAATATACTTGTTCGTCTTAAGACCTTTAACTCTGTGTATCAATCTAAAGTCAATAGAAAAGATTATATATAGGCGTAAACCAGTAATGGGATTTCAAAATTTTTCTTGTCAGAAATTTTACCGAAAATATAGGGGCATAACTCTTATCATTATTTAAGCAGACGGATTCATACCACAATTAAAAATCTTGTGTCAACAAAATATTCAAATCCCGTACGTAATAAAAAAATAGGTGAACCTTGCGATTTTTCATATTTAATTCCCGTACGATATTCAAATTTATGTCAGTAACATTCCTACAAAAATTAAACATTTTCATAATACACCCAATGAAAGCTTGCCAATCCTGCTTCGATATCAAATTCAGAACAGTAACATTCCTTCAAAATTATGTGTCTTTGTTTATAAGGCAGCAAATGAATGCAGAAGTTCCGAAATAAGAATAGTTTGTGATGTCAGAACATCGTTTTCTTCTTTATAAAATGTCGCGCGCAATAAAAATAGGAACACCTAACTATTTTTCAGATTTAATTCCTGTATGGTATTGAAATCTATGTCAGTAATATTCCTACAAAATCATGTGTTTTCGTAATACAATAGAATGAAAGCTTGCTGATCCATACCTGCTTCAAGCTCATGCCAGTAATATTCCTCCAAAATTACATGTCTTGGTTTATACGGCAGCCAATGAAATAAAGGCGTTCGAAATAATAATACTTGTGGTGATGTCAAAATGACAATTTCTTCTTCATAAATTGGTATTTTAAAACAACATTGATAGTTAAATCACTTGTAAAAAGGCGGAGTTAACTTCAGCGTATGGCGTACGTGCCTCATAGCACATAGCTTTAAAAGCACTGCCTTTTTTATATGGTACATGTAAGTGATTTTTGTGCAGCAATCGAGATCGCAGGAAAACACCACTGTGAATGAGAATTTCTATGTGGAGTCTCACAAAATGACTGTCCATTGATATGTGGTGTTATATACTCTAACGGTATGTGACATCTATGACTAGTTTATCCATGCTGTCGGTTGGTACATGCTGTGATTTAAATGTCTGACAATAGAGAAACCATGAGGTAAACCCTCAAGATTAAAATTATAATCATTTTTATTGGATTGATGAATAGTCCGACAAAGGGGAACTAATGACTTCTGTTTAAGATTAGACTTATACGGGTGAAATCCCATCACTGATACACAGTGTTACATGTCACGGATTATAATCAAACTGCTGTTCAAGTTAGCATGCTCATAAAAGAGAAATGGCATCTATTAACCGGATCAGACATGTGCCGTTCCATCTCAAACATCAAACCAATCACGGCATTTAGGAGGAATCCTAATTTGAAGGATACGCTGATGAAAGCAAGATTCATCTATCCACCACGGGACCCGCAAACCAGCAGAGTCACGTTTCAAAATCTATTCGAAAAATGTATCAAGAAGGACTGTGATATCTGCTACGAATTAGACCAAAATAACTACTTTATTAGTGGTAAAACTGGCAAGAAATATTCCTGCCGCACGGGCTATAATAAGTAGAAATATAGTCTACCTATTAACAGGCTCCTCCAAAAAACAATACGTACGTAGGAGAAAGCAAACGTGTCTATGCAGCTATTAGACACAACAGGCCAAAGCCGGTCGCCCTACACTTCAACTTAGATAGACATACAAGTAGAAATGTTATGATTAAAATTATGGAGCTTTTTAAGACTGACCCAGATAACGGCAAAAACGATGCCGTAAGGAAAGCCAATGAATTCAAATGGATTCACACTTTAAGAACATTCGCACCGGATGGCATTAACGATAAGATGTAGTCCCGAGGGGTCCCCCACTTTATTGTTTACTATTTGAGAACGAACGGCAGCCATTTTGTCTGTCAATTTTGGGCCGATTTTCACGATATTCTAACTCAGCCGTCCTTAGGGTGTAACGGTGATATAATAATACGGTTTTTTTAAATCGGATAAAAATTATGACCTCTATAGGTCCACAAGCTAAAAACGCGATTTTTTGTACAATCAGGGGCCATAATTCAGGAAGTTACGGTCCGATATGCGCGAATATCGAAAGGAACCGAGATCTTTGGGTTATAAACTTACATTTCAAGTTTCAACAAAATTGGATAAAAATTGTGACCTCTATAGGGTCCACAACCATGATATACCATATTTTTACGCTATTTGAGAACGAACGGCGGTCATTTTGTCTGTCAATTTTGGGTTGATTTTCACGAAATTCGAACTCGGTCATCCTTAGGGTGTAACGAAATTCGAACTCAGTTGTCCCTGGGGTTTAACGGTGATATAATAATACGGTTTTTTAAATCGGATAACAATTATGACCTCTATAGGGTCCACAAGCTAAAAACGCTTACATGTCTTGGTTTATACGGCAGCAAATAAAAGAAAGGTGTTCGAAATGATAATACTTGTGGTGATGCCAAAACAACATTTTCTTCTTCATAAATCAGTATTTTGCAATTCCATTGATAGTTAAATCACTCGTAAAAAGGCACAGCTAACTTCAGCGTATGGCGTACGTGACTCATAACACATAGCTTCATAGTAAGCAGGGTCATTATCAAAATTGGTAGAAATTGGAAATCACAAAAGACCAAATTTAAAATATGGTTAATTGTTTATTTTTCATATTTATTTGATAAAGTATAGTTCGAAGTGTTAGTTCTAAATAAATTTATAACAAGTTTACATAATAAAAATTTTTTGTCGGCTATTTTCGGTCACCGGTTGGAAATATGAAATTTCCCGTAACGATTTCTAATTTTGTTGAAAATAGGTAAATATTACATAAAACCAATTTTTTAAAGCATAATATTTCAAGTGATTTGTCATTCAAGCAAACTAAGCCTTGTTTTCCTCAATTTGCCTATTTTTTTTCCAATGAAAGTAGGCCTACGTTTAGTTACCTCATTTATACTAAGATAAGTTATTATGCATTATTTTCTAATTTAAATCTCTGTGTTTAATCAGACAATAATTTTGTTATACTCTGTAGGGAAGCATCAATGAATCCATGAAGATAAGTAGAAAAACTGAAGATATGGGCTTGCTATCAGTTTTACTGACTGTTTATTTGCAGTGTTACGGGAAGGACTATCATGTTACAGTAAAGACACAATTGTTACAGGGTTGACATATAAGGTATCTTTTCGGAAAAGAAAGCTGGAAATATTCTGTCAAGAAATATATTTCCACAAATTAAGTCACATGAGGACCGACTGACACTAGCATCAAATTGTCAGATGAACGTGATATCACATTTATGTTAATTGAGGGGTGTTACTGGAGTGACTTTACAGGAAAGACACGTGGTCCATAATCAAAATTAATCGTTGATATTTTCAAATTGAAACAACATAATGTAATTCTTTAAACACAATTTTATTAACTCGAAGTTACAATTTATAGAACTTAAATAAAACATAACATGCTAAACTATAACATCGTTGAAAGTAGCAGAATATATCGCACTTTAAAGATGCTAAATCGCTAATATTTGGGACCTAGAAATTGACCTAACTGGGTCGCAATGCATATAATAATGTAATCTGATTGTATATAAACTGATTTACATTCAATTTGTTCCGTTTTGACTCTAATTTCAGTTATGTCAAGCGAAATACGGCATAAGTCTTAACCGAATAGCAATTTCTAGCGTCTGGTTATTCCAGTCTATTGCGCATGCTCTCCAGATAAGACATGGCGTTACCGTTTGACATGAGTTGTGGAATGTCTAGCATCGTTCTTTCTGGTCACTTGTTACAAATGACACTGAAACAGACTATGGTACACGATTCGTGTACCACTGATAAAATGTTTATTTTGTCTTAAATATTGGATATCAGAAACCTACCTTTTCCTGGTAAGATCACAACATCAATGTTGATTTGAATTGACAAATAATTCGTATTTTCAACGTGCAAGACTTTAGATGATATTGAGTTAGAGACTTAGCTACTTTAAATTGATAATATAGGCCTAACAAATGATGAACTTTAAAATAAAAGTAAAGGTCAACATGAGGAAATTTTGTAGGGGACTTCTCGTTATGATATAACTAAAGATTTATGAAGACTTTTCAGAAACAGTGCAAAAGGTGAAAGGTTTTGAGTTTTGTCCAATAAAGTGCACTCTAGTTTGTAGAGAGAGCTGGTTTTTTTTGAAGCACCAAAGTGCATGCTATGGATTTCAGAGCTCAGCTTACATACGTAATTTTCGGAAAAGTCGACCTGTAGTAGACATTCATTTTTTCCAAGAGATTCCTTTTTCTTTTTGTAATAATCAAATTGTTTTTTAATAGTGAACATATGTTTCCGATATCTATCTAATTGTTCTATAAACTGGGATATAGACTCTTTAACTTTCTCCTTCACTGTTATTTTAACTTCTTTGATTTCTTCCTTCTTTCCAACTTTGATTTCTTCCCTCTTTCCAACTTTGATTTTCCTCTTTTCAATTTTATTTTGCCATTCACACCATTCCACTTCATCCAATTGACTCTCCACCCTTTCTAGTTTAATATTTTCACATTCAACACATTTCTCATGCATACACATCAGATTATTGGTATCACAAACAATGCTTTCAACCAGTTTATCAGAATCTATGTTGCTAATGTTATGTAATGCAGCTACCAGAAAATCAGTATTCTCACACAGTTTACACATGCAGGTATTTCGGTCTGCATTAGTGGGGGGACAAACCCAGAATGGACGTAAGTGGCAAAAGGTAGTGAAACTAAGTTTGTTACTTGTCTCTGAAATGTTTTTTAAATATGTATTATGTAGATTGTCGGATAAAATTCTACGCTGTTTTTTTATGTTTATTTTTGGTCAAGGTTTGCTTCAAACCAGTTGTTATTCTAGAAACATCATCTCTTTCGAAAAATGCTTTTGGGAAAAGCTAGTCTTGTATTTCAAACTTGGCCTTGTATTTACTCCACATAATTTCAATGCTACACATCTTAATTTGTACTTCTTTAGGATTGATCCGGAATGTAGTTGAGACACCTGTCTTTTAAAGTTATTTTTCTGAAGTTTGTATGAGTTTTTAATTTGACTTATTAGAGCATCATGAAAGAGCAATGTCCGCTTCACAGTTTTCTTAGAAATGTGACGTAGCAGTTTCCTTGTTGTTGTCCTTGGTGAGTCTTTACTGTTCTTATCTTTGTTTTGTTCTCTCAACCGAATTAACTTCTTTTTGTACTTTTCGCATATTTTCTTTTGTTTCAAATCTTCAAGTCTTAATTTTTCATTATCTCTGTAGCATTTTGATTGTTGTCTTTTTTCCCGTTTTGATTATCTCACTGATTGTTCAAGGTTTTCAGTAGGTGAATTAATGTAGTGTAATGATAACGTTTGACAGTTTCTTCTGATTTGTTCTCTCTTTAAAATTGTTTTGCGTTTTTCTGATGGCACGTTGCTCTCTCAAGGACATATCCTTCACACATTTTTTCATCTTTAATAACTTGTCCTTCTTATATCTTTCACGTTCATATTGCAGATACTCTTCTCTTTTAAAACAATTTCTGTCTCTGTTCTGTCTGAATTTTCTTTGCCTTTCAGCATTTGATAAAGCCATATCTCTGAAACAAAATGTGAACTTTTAATATAAAAAGACACAATTTCTATAGTTGAAAATGGTTTGAAATTAATTAAAATGAACAACAGATAATGTATGTTCAAACTCATATGTTGAATATGACAAGAAAGAATCAAGTTCCTTACAGTAACCATTACTTGTCCTTACTGTAACAAAGTCAG
This sequence comes from Patella vulgata, assembly GCF_932274485.2. NCBI lineage: Eukaryota > Metazoa > Mollusca > Gastropoda > Patellidae > Patella > Patella vulgata. The sequence continues at coordinate 36,472,333 of NC_065882.2, forward strand.
ATACATGTACTTGTATATTATGGAACAATAATTGTGTAATTGTTGCTGTAGGATACTTGATATAGTATGATTTATCACTGTAGTAATTATCAACTATCTAAAACAATAGCGAAAGCCAATTTAAGAATTTATATCATCAAATGTCAATCCTATAACGAAATGTGTCTATCCAGTAACAAAATGAGCCGTTACAGGATGGAATGTTACAGTACAGACATTACAGACACTAATTTCATGATTAAACAATAAATTCTCCCAAGATGGTGTTAATTGCTTTCATCAAGGCAAGGTCACTCAAATTTACATTTGCTGACAACATTAATTTTTTTACCTTAAATATATAAAGTCGTCAAAACGTTGTTACAGGAAAGATGCTTTTAAAAATTACTCATAGATTTTACTTACCAATTTCTGTTTTTTTCTGGAAAATATTAGATTTAGGCAGATCCACTGTTTATTGTCTTTTAATCCAGAAGGCGGGAAAACAAGACAGGAAATTACATCATTTATCAACAAAGGGATCCTTTATTATTTCATAATTTAATACTCTGTTACAGGATTGACACAATTTCTAGGGACAGAAATTTTTTTGAAAACAAAGTTGAATTAAATTTATTTGCAACCATTACACAAATATGTACCCTTTTTTAACCAGGAGTTTACATTTATATCAATTCATTCAAGATGTTTTTGTTAAAAATATTGCACGAATAATATGTGAAATTTACAAAAAGAAAACACCTAAATTTTCACAAAGTGCAAAGGGACATCAGATTTTGGCATTTTTTGAGCACTGAATCAAATATTTTGGGAATATTTTTATGTGTCTATTATTTTTTCTATTTTAATATAATCAAATACATTATGATGTATTTAGTGAATGTTTAAAACTGCACTTTTTTCCATTAGTTTTAAAAAAAATGCAGAAAGACAGGAATTTCTACCGATTTTGATAATGACCCAGTAAGCACTGCCTCCTATGTTAGGCAATTTTCGTGCGGCAATCCAGATTACGGAAAAGTGCCACTGTGGATGAGAATTTCTATAGGAGTCTTAAAAGACGTAAAAGATATCGCAGACAAAATGACTGTCCATTGATTTAGGGTGTTTTATCACCCAATAATACATTCTACAGCAGATATCTCTTGTGTAATAAAATTTCATAATCTAATGCGACATCTCCCAAGGAAATATCGCTTTACATGAATTTTCAAAGAACAGTTCACTTTTTTATTAACAGTAACTTCTTTTATTAAAAGGAACTATTTTTATTCAATTGACCTTGATGGAAACACTGGGTCAATATAAAGGACTAATGTAATCAGGTTCAGTAAAAGTGAAATCTATAGCAAAGAATTATATTTATTTATTTGTGCATGTAAGAAGGGATTGTGTGATAAATAAAATCTCATACTCATATTTTTTGATATCAACTTTTTCTCTCTCTTTCATATTTGTATTGAATTGTTTAAAACTTCATATTCAAAGCTAAAATAACCCATTCTTATTATAATGACCATAAAATCATATATCAGTCAATACTTATAACATATGACTTTAATACTATATGAAACCCAAATAGTTAATTATTCATGGTTAGATAATATTGGAAGTATTCAAAATATGAGGAGTTCAAAATGTACGTCCGTTACCGTGGAATTCCCCCTCTGATTGTACGGAAAATCGTGTTTTTAGCTTGTGGACCCTATAGAGGTCACAATTTTTATCCGATTATGTTGGAATTTAAAATTTAAGTTTATAACCCAAAGATCTTGGTTCCTATCGATATTTGCGCATATCAGACTGTAACTTCCAGAATTATGGCCCCTGATCGTAAGAAAAATAATGTTTTTTAGCTTGTGGACCCTATGGAAGTCACAATGTTATTCCGATTTAAAAAAACGTTTGAATATATCACCATTACACCTTAATAACAGTTGAGTGTATTTCTTGAAAATCGGACCAAAACTGCCAGACAAAATGGCCACCCCTTGTACACCAATAGTGTAAAAATATGGTATATCAAGGTTGTGGACTCTCTAGAGGTCACAATTTTGATCCAATTTTGATGAAACTTGAAATGCATGTTTATAACCCAAACATCTTGGTTGCTTTCGATATCTGATTGTACCTTCCTGCATTATGGCCCTTGATGTTACGAAAAATCGCTTTTTGTTTAGCTTGTTCTCTATCCATCTCTTGAAAAATGTGGCCGTATCCTGCCTGGCAGCCGCTGGTCGTAATAATTGAATGAAAGCTTGCCGATCCTGCTTCGACATCAAATTCACAACTGTAATATTACGTGTCTGCGTTTATACGGCACCAAATGAATGCAGAATTTCCGAAATATGAATACATGTAGCCAGAAGTCACTGTCAACCTTGCTGAACACATGTACATTAACACGTATCAGTCGGATAATACCTTGATGGCCTTTTCATTTTGGCACCAAAAAGTCGGAGTCAATGCAAACTTTCAGTCAAGATTCCTAATTAATTACGTGAAATCACACATGCCATCAAAAGGAATTGATAATTGACTAAAATAGAAGCTCATTTAACAACAAATTGTTACCATGTCGTATTCTTGTAGACAATACTTTTATTCTGAATTGTCAGTAAGTAATCATTATCCAAAATAGTTGACCTCATTATTAAAGAACAATTACAATTGGGACTTGACCAATCTGGATTTTCACACAAAATAGGTGCCGTTATCATGGCTAAATTACGAACGGGCTACGATGAATAACACACCCCCAACCCCTACAATATACATCATGTATTACCAGTAGGTTACAAGGGATTCTGTTAATTTTATTTACGATAAAACTCGGGATTTAAAAAATGTGGATATAACTTATAACAGATAATTCAATTTTTGAATCGGTACAGACTTAAAGGTTTGCTATGCACCATGTAAAAAAAAACCCAATCATCATATTCGCAGTTGACATATTCGTTGAACCGGTGGTGATATTTTTTTTTAATTTGGCACAAAACTCATCCCTTATATCGCACCATGCCCCTTTAACTAATGCATGCTTTTTTGTTAGGCAATTTCCTTTGTACTCTTTGATGTGACTAATTGTCGCCTCAGTTACTATTGATAATCTAAATTCTGTCCGGACAAGATTCCATTCATAAGAACTTGTTGTTAGGTGTTTTATTGAAAGCATCTTCGATATGTTCACGGAAAAAATGAAAATTAAGATTTGTTTCTGTGATAGTTATTGGAAACCGGTAAGCAGTTTGTGCGTTGTATTTATAAGTTCAAGTATTACGGACATTTTAGGAAATGAATGCAATACATTGGTACACTTTAGTTATTTTTCAAAACGCAATTTGAAAAGAGTATTAAGAATATATGAATTACCGGTGAACTAAAACGAATAATATACTTGTGATATTGTTCCATTAAATATTTGTTTCTTTCTAATAACCTTGTGACAATATGGACTAAATTACTCTGACTATTTAGAATCACTGTGGATCATAATCCGCAGCGAATTTTATGTTTCCACCGACTATAATCCGCCCTGAATTTTTTATTTTCGCTGACTTTTTTCCTCCCAGAACCTCTCTAATTACGCAGAGTGTATATGAGAAAAATGCCGAGATTTTTGAGCAGATACAATGCCCACAAGGACTAATTTCATACTTCCGCTTGAACAGTACTGTAATTAACACATCAGGTAAAGACACTAACACATCTAGTACTTAGAATAAGGCTATTTTTCTATTTTCTGGAGCTGTCAAGCCAGCCAGAGTATTATTGTCCCTTTAACAGTCATTCAGTTCATACATGTAGTCTAATAAAAAATTAGTACAAACGTTAAATTTGATAATCCTGTAAATATACAAGATCGGTAATTATTCACAAAACAATAATTCTTATCTCTAGCCTAACCATTTCCCTTCGTACGAATTGACGTGTTCCCGTCTGGCATCCCATTTGCCATCACACAATATTTTAATCATTTTCCATTCACTGAACAACAAAATATTCTGTAGGCTATAATCATACGAAAAATGTATCCACCTGAAGTGCGCACTGTTATTAGCTACATGTATACACACCAGTTTAATTGTTATTCGTTTTACAAACTACTATGTTCATTTTGGCGGGAAAAAATGTCACGTGGACAAATAAAAACAACATGGCGACAACGCATGCATTGCATACGGGTGTCGATGCTACTATGTATTTTTAAAATACCTTTTTATAACGAAAACAAACAATGTTTCCACATCACGAACTTTTCTTATTGCAGATATTTTGCTTTCATTTTCTGCCGTGTAAATGAAGACACGTAATTTTAGAGGAATATTAATGGCGTAAATTTGAAGCAGGTAGCCTACGGGTCGGTACGCTTTCATTCTAATTCTATAGCATTATGAAAACACCTAATTTTCTCGGAATGTCTTCGGACGTAAATTTGAATACTGTACGGGAATTGAATACGCCCACATTTTCGAGAGATGGATAGAGAACAAGCTAAAAAGAAAGTGATTTTTCCTACAATCAAGGGCCACAATTCAGGAAATTACAATTATATATGCGCAAATATCGAAAGGAACCGAGATCTTTGGATTATAAATTTATATTTCAAGTTTCAACAAAATCTGATAAAAATTGTGACCTCTATAGGGTCCACAACCTTGATATACCATATTTTTACGCTATTTGAGAACGAGGGGCGGCCATTTTGTCTGTCAGTTTTGGGCCGATTTTCATGAAATACGAACTCAGCCGTCCTTAGGGTGTAACGGTGATATAATAATACGTTTTTTAAAATCGGATAAACATTATAAACTCTATAGGGTCCACAAGCTAAAAACGCGATTTTTCGTACAATCAGGGGCCATAATTCAGGAAGTTAGGTCCGATATGCGCGAATATCGAAAGGAACCGAGATCTTTGGGTTAAAAAGTTACATTTCAAGTTTCAACAAAACTGGATAAAAATTGTGACCTCTATAGTGTCCACAACCTTGATATACCATATTTTTACGCTACTTGAGTACGAGGGGCGGCCATTTTGTCTGTCAATTTTGGGCTGAATTTCACGAAATTCGAACTCAACCTTCCTTATTGTGTAATGGTGATATAATAATACGATTTTTTAAATTGGATAAAAATTATGACCTCTATAGGGTCCACAAGCTAAATACTCGATTTTTCGTACATTCAGGGGCCATAATTCAGGAAGTTATGGTCCAATATGCGCGAATATCGAAAGGAACTGAGATCTTTGGGTTATAAACTTACATTTCAAGTTGCAACAAAATCGGATAAAAATTGTGACCTCTATAGGGTCCACAACCTTGATAGACCATATTTTTACGCTATTTGAGAACGAACGGCGGCCATTTTGTCTGAGTTTTGGGCCGATATTCATGAAATTCGAACTCAGTCGTCCTTAGGGTTTAACGGTGATATGAAAATACGTTTTTTTCAATCAGATAAAAATTATGACCTCTATAGGGTCCACAAGCTAAAAACGTGATTTTTCGTACAATCAGGGGCCATAATTCAGGAAGGAACGGTCCGATATGCGCGAATATCGAAAGGAACCGAGATCTATGTGTTATAAACTTACATTTCAAGTTTCAACAAAATCGGATAAAAATTGTGACCTCTATAGGGTCCACAACCTTGATATACCATACTTTTACGCTATTTGAGAACGATGGGTGGCCATTTTGACCTGTCAGTTTTGGTCCGATTTTCATGAAATTCGAACTCAGTTGTCCCTAGGGTTTAACGGTGATATAAAAATATGTTTTTTTAAATCGGATAAAAATTATGACCTCTATAGAGTTCACAAGCTAAAAGCGTGATTTTTCGTATAATCAGGGGCCATAATTCATCGAACGGAACTGAGATCTTTGGGTTATAAGCATACATTTCAAGTTTAAACCAAATCGGATAAAAATTGTGAGCTCTACAGTGTTCACAAGCTAAAACTTGATTTTTTGTACAATTAGGGGCCATAATCCATGAATTTACAGTCCGATACATGCCAATATCGAAAGGAACCGAGATCTTAGGGTGATAAAACCTATATTTCATGTTTCGTTGAAATAGGATAAAAATTGTGACCTGTAGACTGTTCACAAACAATTGTGGACGGACGGACAGGGGCGACGACAATATACGTCCACATGAAAATGTGGTCGTATAAAAATAGGGAGGTGCACCTATTTTTTTTTTTTTTTTTTATTCAGAACACGATATGCTACATAACCTTTAACATAAAACTATTTGTAGTTGAAGTCTATTAAAGAGACGAAAGCCCCCCATATACACACATAAAACTTTCCGAATGTTAACTTTCCATTTATTTGTAGTAACATTCCAATATCACCAGCTTATGGAGTGTTTGTGTCTCAACTAATTCGTTACGCGAGAGCTTGTTCATTTTATTCTGATTTTTTAAGTAGATCGAGGCATTTGTCATCTAAGCTTCAACTACAGGGATACTTGCAAACTAAACTTATTAAAACCTTTAAAAGGTTTTAAGGTCGTCATATTGACTTGATTGGTAAATATAACATGTCTCTCTCGGCTATTATTCTAGATATATTTAATTGACACGTATACTATCTCCCTGATAATGTCTGTCTACTATATCGTTAACACTGTTCATCATGTGCATTTTGCATACCGATAGTCCATTTGCCAATCACGCTATTTTACCGAGATTTCGCCTAATAGTTTGGATGCAGCTATGGCAGGTGTGGCGCCAGGCAGGATAAGCTTACTCTTCCGGACACCTGTTACCACTGTTTGTCGTGTATTTTGTACACGGTGAACAGTCCATATAATATGCTGATTACACTATTTTGCCTTATTACACTATTTTGCCTATACAGTTTTTTTAGTATTGTAAAACCTGTCCTATTTTGAATAGTAATAATTTTTTTTACAAGTTCATTAACTAAGAAAACTTATTCTACACTTGGGTTTGAGAAATTAAATTGTAAAACCTCCAATATTATCTACGGTATAGAATGTACACTCTGCGGACTGGTTTATGTTGGCGAAACTAAAGGACCTTTACATTTACACATTAACGGTCATCGTCACAATATTAATAAGGGTAGTAACCAGATTCTTTATAGACATTTTAACCAACCTGACCACTCTGAACCAACTATGAGGGTGTCTATATTAGAGAAAATTTACCACCATACCTACTTTGAGTACTCCCTTTCGCAGAAGCCAGGAGGAATATTGGATACGTACATTAGGTACTGCCAACCCTTACAGCTGCAATGACAATGTAGCTAGTATTGGGAATTTGTCTAGCCCTGCGTGTAGCAATGTTAATGTCATGACGTTATTCCCAAAGTTTCTTCGTCGAAAACGCAGTCATGGACACTGTCACTACACACCACCCAAGCTCAGCACGATTTCACTTGATGCTCTTTTGGAAATTATCCAAGAACCACTAGGGCAACACCATATACGTACTAAATTATATTCGATTCCACTTACTATTTTGAAATTACTTAAATCTGAATGTTTGGATTCAAATTGCACTGATCCTGCATCAACTGAATACAGGGTTGTATCCATTGTTCTTGACATTGCCCACCGTCGTTTGGACATTGCGACTGAGCCTGATGTGTCTAACACCACCTACAGTTCATTTCTAAAACTGAAATTTGCTAATAAAGGCATTGATGCTATCGGGTTAAGCCAAATATTACACCATAAGCAAGTCACAGCACACATCCCTCCTTACTTCAAAACTGTTACTGTTCCTAGGATTTCTTATACGTATACTAAACCCATTGCATCCAAAATAATTAATTACAGAAACGCATTATCTAACATCAATGCAAAAGAATTATATGATGACCCTCTACCCTGTTCTTGCTCTACGTCGTCCTTCATTTACCAACCAGCTGGACATGTAGTCACTGGTGATTTAAACATAGTCCAGAATAATAAGTTACGTGAGATTTTGTCTAAAGGACCCAAATACCGGGAACCGCAACCATTTTCATGGGATCAAAATTTCAAACTTATTATGGATGCCGTAGAGGACTACGACAGATCAAGGGCCAAGAGGGAAGATGTTATCTCTGATACTCTCTCAGATTGGACTAAGTCTATCAGTCGTTTACTTAAACGAAGAATTTATATGCAACGTTTGTTAGTTGATACTAGGCCTAAATCTATTTTCAATGATGTTAGCATTGTTGAAAATCTCAACGCCTTACATGACAAGTATGTCATTGTACCGGCTGACAAAGTGTCCAATAACTTAGTGTTTATATGTAAACGATATTATTATGACTGCCTGTTCAAAGAACTTAATTTCGGGAAATCAATCGACAGTGCTACGTATAAACGCTCTACGCTTAGTAAGGATGAAATTATATCCAATCACAGATCTGTACTCACTTCATTTGGTACTCCATGTGGAGATACCTATACAGATCTGCCCTTGTTATATTGGATACCTAAACTACATAAAAATCCCTACAAGCAACGTTTTATAGCAGGTTCATCCCGTTGTTCCACAAAACCACTTTCAAAAGTATTGACATCCATACTAACGGCAGTGAAAAGGGTATTCAAAAATACTGTGACAAAATATACTCTCGTAGTGGTTTTAATCAAATGTGGATATTAAAAAATTCCAAAGAATTACTTGATGGTTTACAATCTAGATCACTTGCTTCAATCTCATCTATACAAACGTTTGACTTTTCTACTTTGTACACTAAAATTCCCCATAGTAAATTAAAAGCTCGGTTAAAAGACATTATTCACAGTGTCTTTTCATCTAAATCAGGTAATGTTAGATATTAATATTTAGTTGTTAATTACAATTCCACATATTTTGTCAAGAACCATAGTGATTCCAAAAATAAATTCATCGCCAACAAGATAATTCAAATGTTGGATTTTTTAATTGATAATATCTTTGTTGAATTTGGAGGGGAAATTTATCAGCAAGTGGTAGGTATCCCCATGGGCACCAACTGTGCACCTTTGCTTGCTGATTTGTTTCTCTATTCCTACGAAGCCGATTACATACAGGCACTTGTAAAATCAAATAAACGATTAGTCAGACATTTTAATTTCACTTATCGATATATCGATGATGTTCTATCACTGAATAATCCAAAATTTAGTGATTATGTAGAATTCATATATCCTGATGAGCTCGAAATTAAAAACACTACTGACGGTGACAATTACGCTTCCTACTTGGATTTGCGTCTCGATTATGACAATTGCCATAAACTTACTGTTAAATTGTACGATAAACGTGATGACTTTGACTTTCCGATTGTTAACTTTCCATTTATTAGTAGTAACATTCCAATATCACCAGCTTATTGAGTGTTTGTGTCTCAACTAATTCGTTCCGCGAGAGCTTGTTCATTTTATTCTGATTTTTTAAGTAGATCGAGGCATTTGTCATCTAAGTTTCAACTACAGGGATACTTGCGAACTAAACTTATTAAAACCTTTAAAAAGTTTTCTGTTCGTCATATTGACTTGATTGGTAAATATAACATGTCTCTCTCGACTATTATTCTAGATATATTTAATTGACGCGTATACTATCTCCCTGATAATGTCTGTCTACTACATCGTTAACATTGTTCATCATGTGCATTTTGCATACCGATAGTCCATTGGCCAATCACGCTATTTTACCGAGATTTCGCCTAATAGTTTGGATGCAGCTATGGCGGGTGTGGCGCCAGGCAGGGTAAGCTTACTCTTCCGGACACCTGTTACCACTGTTTGTCGTGTATTTTGTACACGGTGAACAGTCCATATGCTGATTACACTATTTTGCCTTATTACACTATTTTGCCTATACCGTTTTTTAAGGACTTCGAATTTTGTCTAATGGTTTGGACTGTTCGTACTTGGTTTTATTTTATTTGTATACCGGTAGAAATTATGGCCTATAGAGCAGGGTTCTTAATCCATTTTGAAATGAACCGGCCACGGGTAGGCCTAACGGATAGTCGTCTTTTCAACAACAAACATGTTGGTTTATTCATACTCTATTCACGCCAGTAATTGCATAATTCACTAATTGCATAACGTATTCGGGATAATAATAGCTGAAACTCCGAATAAACAGGACCTTTATAATTGCATACTTGTATCCATACATCGCTATAATATCGACATTTATAGTCATTATTATTTCAGCAACTTGCATTGCATATTCCTACTTTTGCTTTCATCCAACTAAACGGAAGTTATAAATTAGTAAAAACTACAAGTACATACAAATGTTTTTTTTTTAAATTATATTATTCGTAAGCACATGTTAATATATATAAAAATAAAAAAGTATATAAATAACAAAGTAGCAAAAATCAGTTTCCGTGAAGTCGGAACTCGGAAATATGCTGTACGTACGAAAGGTCACGTGGCCAATTTTCGTGATTCAGGTTAGTTTATTTATAGTGTTACCAGTATACGCAGCAGGACTTCGGATATCTGAGAGGATCTCTTCCTCAATTTCACTGAATATTAAAGAAATAAATTCACCACAATAATTAAAACCACGATATAATTTTTTTGTCATTTCATGTCCCGTTCTGTCAAATCGTTCAATTATTGTTCATAATCATAATTTTCGATGGCAATGTTTCTCTTTGCTATGAAATACTCATTTCGGATTAACGCCCGGTTTGAAATAATTTCTATAGATTTAGGAATTAAAACTCTTTGTTCTGCCATCGTCTTTCTTTGCTATGTAAGTACATGTATGATCGTCAGATTAATATGGTATTTTATTGCCGATAATTTGGTTGACCTATATTGGACGTGGGAGGATCTCCGGCTTTTGGAATTTCCATTGACGACATGCATGCTTGAAGTTCAAGGTCAACGCCGCCATCTCTATCTTCAGTTAAATCTCGTTTACGTTTCCTGGTGTCATTCTGCGAGGTGTTCAAGTACTTGGCATGATTACCTCAATTAAGTTGTTTATTTATGAAATAAGCCGAAGGAATTCATTGTAATGATTGACTCTTTGATGGGTTTCTTAATCGACGAGTAATAATTAACTCTTTGTAATCGGCTGAAGGTAGATTGATTTATGATAGTGGCCGGTTCATTGTTTTACCAATCGGCCTGATAATTAATTCTTTGTAAATCGGCCGAAAGTAGATTGATTTGTGATACCTTAGTGGCCGGTTCATTGTTTTACCAATCGGCTAGATTAAAGATCAATCGTCTAAAGCCGACAAAAAACAGCCGATTAAGATCCCTGCTATAGAGATTGTTCAATACAATACGGTGAAAATTTACTTATTTGCTATTCAATCAAGAGGAACTGCTAATCAATTTTCAGATTGATTAGCACTTTTTTTTTAAACATCCAATAATTGCTAATCAATTTTTTTTCCTTATCATATACCCTGCTTGTTCATCTCAACACCTTAAACTCGCTGAAAATCAATATGCTTCCTCATCACATGACCTTAAACACTGTGTATAAATTTAAAGTCAATCGGATATTAACATAAGCCTCTAGAGCGTCCACAAGCAATTGTGCAAGCCAGACGGACTGACGCAACGACAATATATGACCACATTTCAATGTGGGCGTATAACAAGAGCCATAAATCTAGAAGTAATGGACGGAAATTGCTAAAATTAAATAAGACTTCTTCCTTTTAATAATCAAAATGATGCATAAAAATTTCATACAGATCAAATGATAACATTTGGCGTTCACAAAAAGTTGTTGACGATGGAAGGACCGACCGATCGACGGATACGACGGCAATGAATATACGTCCACATGTTCATATGTGGGCGTATAAAAAGGATAATAGTCCAGATAAGACAACGCTAAAAGGGTTAAACCTAACAATTCAGGAACAGGTAAGTATTCTTCAGCTGTCTAATTGCACAAAATAAATAATACACCTATAAGAAATGCAAACTGGGTATATTGAAAGGTACAGTATGTTATCATAGGAAGCAAAGCGATTGTTGTTTTGATCTAATATTTTTGCATACCTTAAGTGCATACTCCTTCCCACTGTTGACATCCTGAGCAATAAACACAAAGGCAAATCCTCCTGAAATATTAATAGGATTTATCAATCTGTAAGCTGAAGGATTTAAAGACAATTCGTTACCTAAAATAAATCTAATTTTAAGTAAATGTACTATATTCATTTTCAAATCAAACAAGCCATCATTGAGGCTGATGTCCCCCGCCGAAATCCCAAAATAAATAGATGACACATATTAATTAAACATATATGCGATCTACAGGTTTTACCAAACATTGTCGACTCAACGAAGTTTAGTCCAAATGAACTGATTGATAGTTATAATTCTACAGTAAAGTTAATCGTTGATAAACATGCTCCTGAACAGTCTAAGACTTTAATCGCTAAGGATGGTTGTCCTTGGTTCAACAATGACATAAGGGATGCAAGAAAAGTGCACCGGAAAGCAGAACGTACATACTAGCGTACTGGGCTACATGTTCACAAGCAAATTTTTCGAACCGAAATTACCAAAGTGAAGAAACTGGTAGCAGAATCAAATGTCAAATATTACAATGACAAGATTACTGAATCAAAATCGGATCCAAAGAAACTTTACTCAACAGCATAATATGAGTAACCTTAGCTACGTATTGAAGTTGCTTGAAAAGTGTGTGCTAGTCCAATTGAATCAACACATCAATGATAACAGACTAGATAATCCACTCCAAAGTGCATATAAACCATCTCATAGCACAGAAACAGTCATCATTAAAATTGTCAACGACGTATATGAAGAGATTGACAAACAAAAAACTGTTTTGCTAGTACTGTTGGACTTATCGCCAGCTTTTGATACTTTGGATACTGCAGACTTGCTGAACACACTGTGGGAAGAAATTGGTTTAAGGGAATGTGCTTTTAATTGGTTTAAGTCGTACTTAACTGACAGAAAACAAAAAGTACTCATAAATGGTGAATACTCAGAGAACAGAACCCTTCTTTGTGGGGTTCCTCAAGGCGCTATCCTGGGTCCTGTTCTCTTTACCATCTTTACAAAACCACTGAACAAAATAGCATTAAAATATGGACTTATGATCCACCTATTTGCCGACGATACTCAACTGTATATTAGTTTCGAGCCTGCCACACATGATTTAACATTAATCAATATTGAAAACTGTCTTGATGAAATTCATACCTGGATGACATTTCACTTCCTGAAACTAAACCCAGACAAAACTGGATTTATGTTTATAGGAACCAAGCAAAAACTCCAGCGGATCAGGGACTGCACTCTTTTCATTGCAGGAGAAACTATCGCACCATCACCTAAAGTCAAGAACATTGGAGTTATCCTAGATAAAAACTTGTCTTTCCAACATCATATATCAGCTGCAACATCATCCGCATTCTTTAAAATACACCAACTGGGTAAAATTAAACAATACCTATCTACCAATAACCTGAAGCTATTCGTTCAATCCCTAGTCATGTCTAAACTCGACTACCACAACGCCGTCATTTATGGTGTCGCAGACTGCCACCTACTAAAGCTTCAACATGTTCAGAATGCCGCAGCACGGTTGATCAAAGGCACCCGGAAAAAAGATCATATTACTCCAGTATTGCGCGAACTTCACTGGCTTCCAATTAAATCTCGAATTAACTATAAAATATTATTATTAACATTTAAATCAATAAATGGCACAGCTCCAGATTACATATCCGATCTACTTGTCAAACCACAACACTCTTGATCTCTGCGATCAAATTAACTATAAAATATTATTATTAACATTTAAATCAATAAATGGCACAGCTCCAGATTACATATCCGATCTACTTGTCAAACCACAACACTCTCGAACTCTGCGATCAAATGAAAAAAACCTCCTTATCGTACCAAAAGTGAATCTCCAAATGTGTAGACGTTCTTTTAGATATGCTTTATCTGTATTATGGAACTCGATCGAACCTAATCATCCTCTTAAAAACTCCAAATCAACTGACATTTTCAAACGTAGACTTAAAACATATCTGTTCCAGTTGCACTTTGGTACCGAAGATCCATCATAACCTTTGCAAGCGCACCAGGAACCTTGTTACTATGGTGTTTGTGCGCGATATAAATTTCCGTATTATTATTATTATTAAGAGCTAAATCTGCCTATTGCAGGTCTTTATATAGGCCTGAAATGTTTTATAAATTATTAATTACACATTAATTAACTTATCCAGGCCATAATCAGCTCTTGATGGCATCAGATTTCTCCGATATTAAATAGATTAGAACAGTTCAGTCATATTTTGATTTAAGCTAAAATGGAGGAGCGAGTCTTAGTTTCGAACAACCAGTACGGTTGTTGAAATTATTGCACACATCTTGTCAAACTTTCTAAGGCTAATATCTTCGCTCGCAATAGAGTAATTTGAATGAAATTTTCAAATCATTCATTTTACATTATCTATTTTCTAACTATTATAACAAGAATAGCTAGCTCTTTATCTAAACCTTACATAATGCATCTTTAATAGCACATTTATTTTTTTCAAAAGTATCGAGCAATCAAACTATACACTAATTTTCATCACTCTCTATCAGATACATGTAGAATCAAGATTATCTTATCCAAAAGCTTTAGCTCGAAATGTTAATCATTGAACTCAGTCAAGACATTCACCTAATGAACATCTACATGTACAATGTATATCAAGTTTAAACATTCTAACTCAATTAATAAAAGCAGAGTTGTTATGTTCCATAGTCTTGACCAATGAAACTGCTTATCGCTCTCACTTCATTATAACCAAAGTTATCGTGCCCCAAAGCATCAACAAATCAGATTGCTTATCTCTGCTTACCGTAAGCAGACAATGTTCATCATCCAACTCCGTCAATGCATTCACCCAATGAACGCCTACACCAAGTTCGAACATTCTACCTCAATTAAAAGGAGAGTTATTGTGTTCCAAGTCTCGACCAATCAAATTGCTTATCGCTCTGCTTACCCTCAGCAGAAAATGTTCATTATCAAACTTAGTCAAGGTACAGTATTGATAAAATAAAGCTACATTTATACACCAAGTGTCCTCACTCTCACTTAATTAGAACTAAAGTTATTGTGTCCCAAAGCATGAACTAATCAAATTGCTTATCTCTGCTTATCCTGAGCAGAAAATTCTCATCTTCGAACTCCATCAAGGCATTCACCTAATAGCCACCTACGCCAAGTGTGAACGTTATAACTCGATTAGAATGAGAGTTATTGTGTTCCAAATTCTCGACTAATCAAATTGCTTATCGCTCTGCTTACCCTGAGCAGAACATGCTGATTATCGAACTTTCAAGGTATTGATGTAATGAAACTATACACTAAGTTTCATCACTCTCACTTAATTAGAACTAAAGTTATCGTGTCCCTAAGCATCAACCAATCAAATTGCTTATCTCTGTTTACCCTAAGCAGAAAATGTTCATCTTCAACCTCCATCAAGGCATTGACCTAATAAACACCTACTCCAAGTTTGAACATTCTGGCTCAATTAGAAAATGCTCATTATCGAACTTAGTCAAGGTACATGTATTGATGTAATGAAACTGTACACCAAGTTTCATTACTCTCACTTAATTAGAAAGAAAGTAATCGTGTCCCAAAGCATCAACCAATCAAATTGCTTATCTCTGCTTACCCTCAGCAGAAAATGCTCATCTCCGAACTCCATCAAGGTATTGACCTAATAAACACCTACACCAAGTTTGAACATTCTAGCTCAATTAGAAAGAGAGTTATTATGTCCCAAAAAGTGTGACGGACAGACAGAGACAGACGAACACATTTTAATAGTCCCTTGCTTTCTTCGAAAGGCAAGGGACAAATATAGACATAAAAGGTGTGGAAAGAAAAGGAAAACTTGAATATTATAATTAGGCCTACAAATTACAAACAATATCATGCTACAATATTACAAAATTTGTAATATTACAAAATATATTTTAGGTTAAGCTATATTTACAAATATATTTTAGGTTAGGCTATATTTACAAATATATTTTAGGTTAAGTTATATTTACAAATTGTTTTATAGGTAAATGAAGATGCAATATCTGATCATTTTTTACGTGCCGATATAAAAGTTAAAGGAGAAAGACATGTTTTCAACAACAAGACAGTTGGCTTTAAAATTATTGATGGGACTTTAAAATCGTCAAAAAGCCCTTTTATCAACACTGTAAATGATGTATTTAGATGTATCATGTATGTGAAATATTATTGAAATAAATTTTATATTTTGCATGTTTTATACAATGTATTATGTATGTGAAATATTACAGTTTGTATTGTGTTAAATGTCTATGTAAATTTACATATTAAATTAATGTTTATGTAATGTATGTATTTATATTATGGTATTATTTATTATAGTATTATGCAATATTTATGTTAATAAATATCATTTTGTACATGTAATAAATGGTATGGGGTTTTTGGCCGTTACGACCAATTTGTATGGACGTTATGACCAAATATTAAGTAAGAGTAATGAAACTTGGTGTACAGTTTCATTACATCAATACATCTCATCTTTGAACTTCATCAAGGTATTGACCTAATAAACACCTACACCAAGTTTGAACATTCTAGCTCAATTAAAAAGAGAGTTATTATGTCCCAAAAAGTGTGACAGACAGACAGAGACAGACGAACACATTTTAATAGTCCCTTGCTTTCTTCGAAAGGCGGGGGACAAATATAGACATAAAAGGTGTGGAAAGAAAAGGAAAACTTTAATGTTGAACAAATTGGATATACATGTAGCATAAAGAATGCATTTAAAAAATCTAATATTGTTCACAAGCTTTTTCAGATACACAATTAGCCTAGTCTGGACGGAACAGAAATATGCTGAAAATCAACACTATATCCACCAAAATGTGTTTTATGGGAGGATTGTGTCATATATATATATATTTGCTTGACTGCACAATTGTTATATGGAGATTTAAAGAAGTCAACTATTGCTGGATTAGTTGTCTTATTATGAGGACTGTGTTGTATATTTGCTTGACAACTAAACTAAAAGGAATTTGGATATATTGAACAATTTGGAAGTTCGAAAAGATCATAGATATCCAAGAGATAATACCATGGTTTATATTATTATATAAATCATTTTAGTCAGATCTATTTATGGGTAATCAACTTGAATATCAAATACAGGATGTCACAGGACAGTGGAATAACAGACTGTTATACTAAGAGACAATTGCAATAACATGCTGACAGATGTGGCGCTGTCTGTCGGTTAACTATCTGTTCACCATGAATCAGAGAATGTTTGAATATCAGTATTACAGATCGCCCAATCTATGTAACTCTAGGAATATCCATCAAAGGACTACTGGTCAATGAATCTAACTTTTATTAGAAACTGGACGGCTGGCAAGGAAGTTCACTTTGTAGGAATAAGCCATCTTAGTGTCATGATAATCAAGTCTAAACACAAAATAAGATGTTGTGATCGAGAAAACTGTCACAATATTTTAAAACATAGTGGATATTTGACTGTGTCACGCTTTCATTTTATATTAGCTATTTAGCGGGGATTTCCGTTTGACATAATACATATTTATGTTTTATTTATATTTAAATTATATCATTGTCTATACTTTTGCACTGCCAGTTTGTTCTTCCCGGTTTGGTGTACTATTGTAATTTTGTCTAGTTGTTGAAAGTACATTGCTTTATGGCCTTCACTGATAGCAGGCCTTTTCTTCGAGGACGCTACATTCAGGCGTGACACAAAAACGATTGCCACTGCATAGAAAAGACAGAAAAAACTTACAGGAAATGCATCGATAAAATTCTACGAGATGAAGTATGCCTGCATCAAAAGGACAAAATTTTTCACCTCTCTAAATTTGACCAAATAATTATGGAAGTGTGTAATTATTACGGATGAAAACGGACATGCGGGTGGATCATGAGAAATAAACAATTAATTAACAGCAGCCTTATACAAACCATGTGTCCTGGAGACATAACAACCCAAGCCAACCCGGAAAATTGTAATTCAAACGAAAAAGGTGAGTACTACTACTAATTAATCAACTGATTGGATAATCCCTAATTAGGTACTTCACACCCTCTGTTCTGATTACGTTATTTATTGTGTTGAAAGTTATAATTACAAATTACATTTTAGGTTAAGCTATATTTACAAATATATTTTAGGTTAGGCTATATTTACAAATATATTTTAGGTTAAGTTATATTTACAAATTTATTTTATAGGTAAATGAAGATGCAATATCTGATCATTTTTTACGTGCCGATATAAAAGTTAAAGGAGAAAGACATGTTTTCAACAACAAGACAGTTGGCTTTAAAATTATTGATGGGACTTTAAAATCGTCAAAAAGCCCTTTATCAACACTGTAAATGATGTATTTAGATGTATCATGTATGTGAAATATTATTGAAATAAATTTTATATTTTGCATGTTTTATACAATGTATTATGTATGTGAAATATTACAGTTTGTATTGTGTTAAATGTCTATGTAAATTTACGTATTAAATTAATATTTATGTAATGTATGTATTTATATTATGGTATTATTTATTATACATTGTAGTATTATGCAATATTTATGTTAATAAATATCATTTCGTACATGTAATAAATGGTATGGTATTTTTGGCTGTTACGACCAATTTGTATGGCCGTTATGACCAAATATTTTGGCCGTTATGAACAATTATTTTGGCCGTTATGGTTTCGGCTGTTATGTCTATAACCCAAATGTTTGTTTTATTCTGTTGTAGTATTAAAAGGTGGGCAAAGCAATAAATGACTGAAGATTCTAATTTTTTTTCAAAGATTCCAATTTTTACCTAAATTACGTTTTGTCTTGTATGGCCGACATTCCTAAATATGGACGTTGACCAATATTTAGAGTGCCATGGCGGCGAAAAGGCAACTTGATAGGAAGGGGTGTACTAACAGTGTGTTGTGTCGCTCATACTGACTCTAGCGAGGTAAGCAAGGTTTTATTTTCTCACTAAGATGTTCCTTTACATTGTACAGGCATTCACAGATACTGACACATGACCGTTTACCAGTAAAATTGAATGGGAACGATTTTAGTTTCGACAAGGATTTAATAGGACAGTTCCTGAAACTGATTTTACTTGCGCAAAGCCTTGCGGCAATACTATATACCGGAAAACAACATGTTATAGTTATACTGAATACCGGAATACACACTAAATACCGGAAAACACCCTAAATAGGTAACGCTAAGCCTGGTCCTCTGTGTTGGGGAGGGGGGGGGGGCGGTGTATTCCAGAGGACCAGAAAAGGGTTAGGGTTAGGTTTTTCTGGTGTTTTCCAGAGGACCAAGCTTTGGATTACCTATTTCGGGTGTTTTCCGGTATTTTATTTAGTGTGTCTTCTGGTATTTAGTGTTGTTCGGGTGTTTTCAGTAGTTTTCCAGTATATAGTATAGGCCAAGCCTCGAACGAATAGCATATCAATTGTAGACGCGGGTACAATATTGTACTACAATTGTAGCTACATGAATATTGACTAGTATTAAAATAGGCTAATTCATTACATTTCCAATTTATCAAAGAATGAAAGATTGATCGGTGTAGCAATATAGTCGTGGCGACATTGTTTTTAAATTTATAGACAAACCAGCGGCTGCGAGGCAGGATACACCCACATTTTCGAGAGATGGATAGAGAACAAGCTGAAAAGAAAGTGATTTTTCCTACAATCAGGGGCCATAATTAAGGAAGTTAAGGTCAGATATGCACGAATATCGAAAGGAACCGAGATCTTTGGGATATAAAAATACCTTTCAAGTTTCAACAAAATCGGATAAAAATTGTGACCTCTATAGGGTCCACAACCTTGATATACCATATTTTTATGATATTTGAGAATGAACGGTGGCCATTTTGTCTGTCAGTTTTCGGCCGATTTTCACGAAATTCGAACTCAGCCGCCCTTAGCGTGTAACGGTGATATGATAATAGGGTTTTTTAAATCGGATAAAAATTATGACCTCTATAGGGTCCACAACCTTGATATACCATATTTTTACGCTATTTGAGAACGGCGGCCATTTTCTCTGTCAATTATGGGTCGATTTTCACGAAATTCGAACTCAGCCGTCCTTAGCGTGTAACGGTGATATAATAATACGTTTTTTAAAATCGGATAAACATTATGACCTCTATAGGGTCCACAAGCTAAAAACGCGATTTTTCGTACAATCAGGGGCCATAATTCAAGAAGTTACGGTCCGATATGCGCGATTATCGAAAGGAACCAAGATCTTTGGGTTATAAACTTACATTTCAAGTTTCAACAAAATCGGATAAAAACTGTGACCTCTATAATGTCCACAACCTTGATATACCATATTTTTACGCTACTTGAGTACGAGGGGCGGCCAGTTTGTTTTTCAACTTTTTTTCCCAAATATTTTATTACTATTTGGTTTTGTATGTATAATATTATGCAATACTATGAACTATTGTTTCACACAATCCTCCCAAACGCAAAAAATATCGGCCCGTGTGCACAAAAAAAATTGCACGGGATGCACATGAAAAACCCAATATTCACGTGCAGCATTGTGTGAGCCCTTTAAAAGCATGTTTTCAACTTAATGTGCAGTACATGAACTGTGAAACGTCAATCTGTCGTAATTGTTTTTCACATTTCGTGAAATATACCCCAAATTTGTTTTGTTCAATAAATAATACATGAGAGTAAATAAGAAAATAAATTACATTGTAGATCATATAGGAAATGATCATAATATAAGAATAAGAAATGATCATAGTAATAACCAAAATATTGAATAATACTATATGAGAAAAGGAATAAAAGAATAGAGTATCTTCTGAGCCTTTGCACAGTCTTGACAATTTGACAGTGTTGAAGACATACATGATTATATTTGGAACGGAAAGTGAAACTGGTATTACATTTTAGTCAGGTTGAGTACAGGGGATGACCACATTCTTTTGATTCAAAATTATGTAATATAATTGATTTATTGTCACACATTGAATGTTATTATATGAGATGGTCAAGATATATTTCAGGTTTAATCTTGCTGAACAACATCTCTGATAACAGACTGGACCAAAGAAGCTTGAAGCTGATATCTTCAATCCTGGACAAGGTTGACTTTGTCAAACCAAGTAAGATTTCTCCAAGTTCAAGAAGAAGTACCAGCTCATGGTTCATCACCAGATAGACTTCAAGGTATCCAAGACAACAAAATGTGCTAGATCAATAAGATGAATGTGGTGGACCTTACAATCATAATCCCTGATCCAGTAAATTGTAAAGTTCCAGAAATTGTTAAAGATTAAAAGTGTGTTCCTGATTAAATTTGTGTGTAAATAAGTGCGGTGGAATCATAATAGTTGTGTGTTACAACAGAAGTTATGTTATGGCTATGCTGATATCTAATGTGTTAGTGCTCTGCATTTGAAACTATCAATTATCAACTACTGCTAGAAATAATGTGTTTAATTATTCCCACAAATTATAAATATTCCGGTGTTGCAGACTTTTAAGTGAAGATATTGAAACTTTCTTCATCATAGTGCTAATACTTTATGTGACTCTTAATTACCATTGATTTTTTAATTTCATTTATCTTTATTCAGTTCGATTAATGACTGAAAATCATTTCAGTTGGGTTTTTTTCATAATTATTGCAAGTGATAACTATGTATGTGACAAGAATGTATTATACATAAGGCGAAAACAAAGGATTACCTAAGTGACTTTAGCCTGTATAATCATATAACAGCATAATTCACTCAAGCTATTGTGATACAAAATTTCATACAAATATTTAATTATAAGTATAAGCATATGTTTTTCTTTAATGTAATTATTAATATTTTCATATAGTAGTATATATATATCATGCGAGGACACATGAATTTTAAAGGCCAGGGGCATTTATCACCGAATAGTGATACTAATTTTTAGTTCTTTTTCAAATTTTATTTTAACCAGCGGCTGCCAGGCAGGATACGCCCACATTTTCGAGAGATGGATAGAAAACAAGCTAAAACGAAAGTGATTTTTCCTACAATCAAGGGCCATAATTCAGGAAATTACAATTCGATATGCGCAAATATCGAAAGGAACCAAGATCTTTGAGTTATAAACTTACATTTCAAGTTTCAATAAAATCAGATAAAAATTGTGACCTCTATAGGGTCCACAACCTTGATATACCATATTTTTACGCAATTTGAGAACGAGGGGCAGCCATTTTGTCTGTCAGTTTTGGGATGATTTTCACGAAATTCGAACTCAGTCGTCCTTAGGGTGTAACGGTGATATAATAATACATTTTTTTAAATCGGATAAAAATTATGACCTCTATAGGGTCCACAAGCTAAAAACGCGATTTTTCGTACAATCAGGGGCCATAATTCAGTAAGTTACAGTCCGATATATCGAAAGGAACCAAGATCTTTGGGTTATAAACTTACATTTCAAGTTTCAACAAAATCGGATAAAAATTGTAACCTCTATAGGGTCCACAACCTTGATATACCATATTTTTACGCTATTTGGGCCGATTTTCACGAAATTTGAACTCAGTCGTCCTTATGGTGTAACGGTGATATAATAATAGGATTTTTTAAATCGGATAATAATTATGACCTCTATAGGTTCCACAAGCTAAAAACAAGTTTTTCCGTACAATCAGGGGCCATAATTCAGGAAGTTACGGTCCAATATGCGCGAATATCGAAAGGAACAGAGATCTTTGGGTTATAAACTTACATTTCAAGTTTCAACAAAATCGGATAAAAATTGTGACCTCTATAGGGTCCACCATCTTGATATACCATATCTTTACGCTATTTGAGAACGAACGACGGCCATATTGTCTGTCAGTTTTGGGCCGATTTTCACGAAATTCAAACTCAACCATCCTTAGGGTTTAACGGTGATATAATAATACAGTTTTTTAAATCGGATAAAAATTATGACCTCTATAGGGTCCACAAGCCAAAAAACGCGTTTTTACGTACAATCAGGGGCCATAATTCAGGAAGTTATTGTCTGACATGCGCGAATATCGAAAGGAACTGAGATCTTTGGGTTATAAACTTACATTTCAAGTTTCAACAAAATTGGATAAAAATTGTAACCTCTACAGTGTTCACAAGCCAAAAACGTGATTTTTCGTACAATCAGGGGCCATAATCCATGAAGTTACGGTCCGATAGATGCCAATATCGAAAGGATCCAAGATCTTAGGGTGATAAACCTATATTTCAAGTTTCATTGAAATCGGATACAAATTGTGACCTGTAGACTGTTCACAAACAATTGTGACGACATGTGGGCGTATAAAATTACATAATTTAATTCTTAACTCTTTATTCATGTACATGTACATAGGCAATATACATGTAGCTAACATTAAGGTTATTAGTCTGTCTGTGTTTACTTTTATTGTTAATAATTTGATTTAAAGTCTATAAAGTAATTGCCTAAAATTGCCTAAAAGCAACAATGGTCTTGACTGTGTTATAATCTTTGGATGCCTTGAGCAAAGAGTTATAGTTAACAATGCAGTCAGATTAATGCCAAACAAGTGTCAAGGCTTTTATTAGGACTTAAAGCTTATTAACTAATTACATTAATTATATTTCATTATGAAACTTTTATGAAATTTATATATTAATTTAACTTCTATCATTTGATTTGTTACAATATATTTTTATCTCTAAACTTAACTTTAATCTGATTTGTTGAAATAAGTGTCCTTTTTATCTGTATGCAAATTAATTTGTTTAAAAGATCCCCTACTCAGACAGAGGGAAGGATGATGAAAATATACAGGGACATCAGATGAGATAGGAGAGGAAGATTAAGACGTTTAGTAACCCTTTGATATGATCTTGAAAATAATGTATTTTTAAACTGTATATAAAGTAATATTGAAATGGATTTGGAATTGGACTTATAATGCAGTGACCACCTTCACTATAATACTTCTCCATAAATGAGCTATACACTCCCAATCCTAGCTCATCTACAAATATTACATATGTATCACCTGGGTGCATATTCCAACGCAGAATAGCCCCAAAACACGTGGGGATATTACCACAATGTAAATGGATCGTACAAAAGTTACATACACTTCCAAAAACATCCTTTCCTTCATAAGTATATGCAATTATTCAAGATAACAAGGTGCAAAAATAAAGAGGAGAATTAAGACGGTGCCAAGGAATAAATCTCAAGAATGACGAAGATAAGAAAACATCTGAGAATTATTCCAGCGAGTCACGCAAAGATCTTGAAATGTTAACCCCATTTGCAACTATCTTAGAGGCGAAAATTTCGAAAGGTTGCAAGAGCAGTTGATACGAGGTTATTTCAAGCTTTAATGTGTATTTCCAAATAGTAACTTAGGATAAGGACCACTCTTATGCCACTGACGAATGTTCATTGACACCTCCCTAAAATATATGATATTGGAAGTACACATTTAAAATGTTGACCCAAATCTGGATTTAAACAAATTTTACTGTTTATTTCAAACACTATCTTTCTATACTTGACGTGAAAGTGTCGCTTTAAAACTTAAAAATATACAAAATTCCCAATAATAAAAATTTGAGCCATCCTTATATTGAATGCCAGTCAAGTCGTCAACACGAAAAATCTGGTTAAGTCGTCCACACCCGTTGGTGAAGTCGTCCACAATCGTTGGTGGAGTCGTCCACACGACTTTGTATAATTTCTGGATATAGTAATACGTTGGTGGAGTCGTCCACACGACTTTCGGGACACATAATGTATTTTTAATTAGTATAGTTTTTCTGCTTGGTCACCCTTTCTCCCGGCAAAACTATAATTTCTGGATATAGTAATACGTTGGTGGAGTCGTCCACACGACTTAGTTTACTTTCGTGACACATAATGTATTTTTAATTAGTATAATTTTTCTGCGTGGTCACCCTTTCTCCCGGCAAATAAACAACAAAGTAAATCATTTTATTCAATAAATAACATATTCATAAACAAATTTAACAAATTCAATAAATAATCATTAATATAACAAATTCAATAAATAACAAATTCATAAACAAGTTCATTAATAGAACAATTTCATTAATATAACAATTTCATTAATATAACAAGCCCCATGCACAAATGAATTCCTATACCGCTACCAAACGACCCACGTCCTTTAAAAGCCCCGATACACTTTTTTCCCCCTGTTGATACAATTCCCATATTTTAAAGATTTTCCCTGCTACTGTCTCAAATTTCTTCCTTTGTCGCCTCTTTAATTTATTCTCCGAAACCAGTCGTTGTTGTAGTTCTGCCGTTTTAGATTCATCGTGTAACAGTTTGATTAGAAGATAAAATTGAAGGTTATTTCTCGCGGCCTTGTGGTTGATTCTCCGATGCCATCCCTCGACGTCGTTGTTGGTTCTAAAAATACACACCAATTTTCAACGTCCCAGAAATCCATCCATGTTCTCTGATTATACGAAAATAATTCTCTGTAGTTGCGTATCTTTCTTATAGTTTTATGAACGCTGGTGAGATGTGCTCTGCCAGAAGAAAGGGGAGTGCGAAGATCTTCCGTATGGTGCGGTATACAGCGTCCTTTTCCTTATAAGCCCGTTCTAATCTGAGTTCCACCACCTTTCTGTAGACGGCCTGGCACCAGTGGAAGTTACAGCCTCGAATACGGGTATCCGGAAATACGCTCTGGAATCCACTCCACATCCCCCTTTCAAAATCCGCCACAGCACATCTCAACCAGAGGTTATCTGCAGACATTTCACGTAATGGCCTCGAACAATACAATAACAATGACCTTTATTACAAAAACATTGTTAATACTAATCAAAAATGTTACAATCATAACGTCAATTAAAAGCGAATATACTTTATTAAAAAAACGAATATACTTTATTAAAAAAACATTGCTAATACTAATCAAACAATCAAAAATGCTAAAACCATAACGCCAATTAACAAACAATACAAAATACAAGTATACTTCATTGCAAAAACATTGGTGAACAACAAACTAACAAAACAAACAATAACATCGACACTCTAAAGTATGACGGGAAAAAAACATAGGTCGACCACGATGTCGGCCATTTTGAATAAATTAAAGACAAAAAAAAGCGTAATGTTGTTGAAATCGTAACTATTTATTTTCAAATTCCAGTTACATTTACAGAATAATAAACAATTAATACAACATCTAACCAAATAAGAATCATGGTGATGCAAATATGCAAATAAGGTGATGGAAAATCCAAGATGGCTGCCACAATTCCAAGATGGCAGCCACCAGCGTCCACAAACTATTTTATCGCAAACTTAAAAAAAAAAAAAAAAAAACTGAACAAATGTCATCATCCAACATATCAAACTGAAGCAAATCTAAACAGCAATTCAAAAATAACACTTTTGCACTTCTTAAACCATTACAGTAATAACAGACAAGACAAATAAAACTTAGGATTAAAAAAAATTCAAAAAGTATCATGTTTAAATGTATTTTCTGTGATAGAAAAGTCATGCAATGTTGCATTAGCATTAATGAATCCAAGGGAGGTAATAGGTGCAGAGTTCACTGCCCTTAGACCACAAATGTGATTAATCTGAGTAAAAATCTGTATAAGATTCTGAATATTTTCTACAAAACTGATCATCTTTGATGGTTGCTCAGTGAACATGCTAAGTAACATTATAATCATTTAAATTCCGTTTTTTGTCAGTCAAATTAAAGTATTTGCAATATCAGTCATTCTATTTACTACATTTTAGTAATGATAGTGACCCTTGTGAAATTAAGGATCAAGTTAATATTAAGCTGTGTTTTTTTCTTCCCATGGAAGAAAATCAACAGATTTTACAAATCCACTAGCAAACAAATTTTACATGTAATTAAAAAGAGCAATATTTATATAAGATAGGTTGCCACAGCAGCTAAATCGTCCGAGCGGTCGTCAAGGGTTGTCGCATATTTATTCCTTTGTACGTAATTGGGGGCCTTTACAAGACAGTTCTATACAGATCAGATTATAAATTTTGTCGTTTGAGGGTTTACACGGTTCTGCAAACTGAAACAAGGGTCTCAACTCTGGAAGTAATATACAGAAATTGTTGAAATTTCACAAGCTTTTTCGTTTTACTAATCTAAATAATGCATATAAATTTCATACAGATCACATGATCACTTTTGTCATTCAAACGTTCACAATCGCCATAACTCTAGAAATTATTGACGGAAATTGCTGAAATTCAATAGACCTGTTTCACAAATTTAAATGATGCATATAGACTTCATACATATTGAATGATAACTATCACCAATCGAGCATTAACAAGGTTTAACAAAGTGAAACAAGGGCAATAACTCTAAAAGTAATTATTGTAAATAGCTGAAATTCAATAGGCTTTTTGGTTTCACTAATTTAAATCATGCATATAAATTTCACAAAGATCGGGTGATAACTTTTTGCGTTAGAGCATTCACAAGGATCAATAAAGTGAAACAAGGGCCATAACACTACACGTAGTAAACGGAAATTGCTGAAATTCAATAGGATTCTCGGTTACACTAATCTAAATAATGCATATAAATTTCACAAAGATCGAATGATAACTTTTTGCGTTGGAGCGTTCACAAGGTTCAATAAAGTGAAACAAGGGGCATAACTCTAGACGTAATAAACGGAAATTGCTGAAATTCAGTAGGCTTCTTCGTTTCACCAATTTAAATAATGCATGTAAATTTCAGAAAGATCGGATGATAACTTTTGGAGTTTGAGCGTTCACAAGGTTCAATAAAGTGAAACAAGGGACATAACTCTAGACGTAATAAACAGAAATTGCTGAAATTCAATAGGATTCTTCGTCTCACTAATTTAAATAATGCATATAATTTTCAGAAAGATCGAATAACTTTTGACGTTAGAGCATTCACAAGGATCAATAAAGTGAAACAAAGGCCATAACTCTAGACGTAATAAAGGGGAATTGCTGAAATTCAATAGGCTTCTTTGTTTCAGTAACCTAAATAAGGCATATAAATTTCAGAAAGATCGGATGATAACTTTTGACGTGAGAGCGTGCACAAGGATCAATAAAGTGAAACAAGGGCCATAACTCTAGACATAATAAACGGAAATTGCCGAAATTCAATAGGCTTCTTCGTTTCAGTAATCTAAATAATGCATATAAATTTCAGAAAGATCGGATGATAACTTTTGGCGTTAGAGCGTTCACAAGGTTCAACAAAGTGAAACAAGGGCCATAACTCTAGACGTAATAAATGAAAATTGCTGAAATTCAATATGTTTCTTCCTTTCACTAATTTAAATAATGCATGGAATTTTCAGAAAGATCGGATGATAACTTTTGGAGTTAGAGCGTTCACAAGGTCCAATAAAGTGAAACATGGGCCATAACTCTTGACGTAATAAACAGAAATTGTTGAAATTCAATAGGATTCTTCGTTTCACTAACTTAGATATTGCATATAAATTTCACAATGATCGTATGTTAACTTTTGGCATTAGAGCGTTCACAAGGTTCAACAAAGTGAAACAAGGGCCATAACTCTAGACGTAATAAACGGAAATTATTGAAATTAAATAGGCTTCTTCATCTCACTAATGTAAACAACATATATCAATTTTAAAACAATTGGATGATAACTTTTGGCATTAGAGCGTTCACAAGAAATTGTGGACGATGGACGGACGGACGGACGGACGGGGGCGACGGCAATATACGTCCACATTTCAATGTGGGCGTATAAAAATTGTGCTGTATAAATATACTATTCAAAAAAAGTAGGGGATATTTGATTTTTAAGTGTTATTAAAGTCACCTAATGAAACTGACGAAGAAACAAATGACAAAATGAAATGAAGTTCACATTCATCGATTTATTCCAAATGATCGTTAGACTAAGTAAGGCACAGACTGACCATTATAAGGGTAAAATGATACCCGGGGTCAAACAGCAAAGTTACCACAGCATCACAACCAAGTCAGTAACGGGTAAATCCTCCTCTGTTTGCCAAACAAGCATTGATCCGACGTGACATACTCCTAATGAGACGTCTAAGGTCATTTTGGTCCAGATTGTCCCATTCCTGTTGCAACGCAGCAGCAAGTTCTTGGACATTGGCAGGACGTTGTTGACGTTGACGTAACCTCAGTCCAAGCATGTCCCAGACATGCTCGATGGGGGAGAGGTCGGGACTCAGTGCTGGCCAAGGTAATGTGGTGATGTTCTGTTGTTGGAGGTAACCTGTAACGATCCTGGCCCTGTGACATCTTGCGTTGTCATCCTGGAAGATGAAACGGCGGCCATGACGTCGTGCGAACGGCACAACATGGACTGCCAAGATGTTGTCCCGGTAGCACTGGCCTGTAACACGCCCTGCAACAACATGTAAAGCCGTTCTTCCAGCAACAGTGATGCCTCCCCACACCATAACAGAACCACCCCCAAATCGATCATGTCTGATGACGTTAACGTCTTGGAAGTGCTCGTTTCGACGACACCACACCCTCCTACGTCTGTCCAAAAAATCAACAGTGAACCTTGACTCATCTGAAAACATCACATTGCTCCAGCGTCGATTATCCCAGTGTTGACGATCCCTACACCAACGACGTCTTGCCTTAATGTGACGATCTCTCAAACAAGGGATCACGCAAGGACGTCGGGCGCGAAGGTGACCCCTATGCAGTCGATTCCGAATCGTCTGGCCACTCACTCTCACACCAGTGTCTGTTTGAAGACGAGCGCTGATCTGATTTGCTGTGATGACACGATTTCTCAAGGCCAAGGTACGGATAAATCGATCCTGGGCTTGAGTTGTCGCCCTTGGTCGACCTGAGCATGGTCTGTCCTGTACAGATTGTGTATCACGGTATCTGGACCATAGCCTGCTTATGACAGACTGAGAAACATTCATCGTCCGCGCCACAACCGCCTGTGTTGTGCCGATCTGTAGCATGACAAGGGCACGTAACCTTTCATTTTGGGTAAGCCGACGCATATCAAAATTTGTTTTCTGGTCACTAAAACAATTAAACTGATGTTTCCACCCTGGAATTCAATGCCACAATGACTGTAACATTCAAAGTCAGAGTCGTGCAAATCTTGGGTTGGACCCCCATGATAATCCCAAGCATCACCTGCATTCCATGCGGTGGCTATTGGTGCGTTTGGGCGTCACATGTAACTGGAAATGTTTCTTCTGTTAGGTTCTATAGTGACTTTTTTCGTAGTCATTTGCATATTTTAGTATTATGCCCCCAAAATCAAATATCCCCTACTTTTTTTGAATAGTATAGTACTGAATCAAAGCATCAAACTAATGATTATTTTACTTATTTGTTCACATAAGTATTTGCAATATATCCTTTAGTTTTACTGTTTATTTTGGCGTTTTTTATTGCCACAAAATGTTGTTTTACGTAGTAGGTATTTGTAGTCCTATTCTCAACCCTCCTCCTTTCACAGCTTGGGCTTGGGACCGGCCACGGCGGATTTAAACAGGACAACCTTTACACAGACAACACACACAAGAGACCAATTACATAACACACGATATAATGAACACTTATGACGATAAACACACACATCGAATACGATGATAGTACTTTTTCAATCCTTTGTCATTGAAATGGATCTTGTCGGTCAAAAAATCATCCTGAAGCTTAATATTTCTGAAAAATACAAAAAAGACTTGAAACGATCATACAAAAGACGGTTAATTGCATTTCTTTGGGATTCATACACGTCTAATGTAAGACTGGGAGATTTTAAGAAATTGTTCTGCTCAACAATACTCCCCACATACACGTCTGCAGCCCGCTGCCTTAATTCTTACTACAAGAGCACACAAGCTCTGAAAAATAGCACTTGGGGACGATGAAACACAGATGTCGTTGCCACCTAAATGAATAAACACAACATCAGGACAAAAAGACAAAAGGTTAGAAACAAGAGCCTGAGACGGGTTTGTTGCCTTCATCCCCCCTTTTCCGAAAAACCTCACATCACCAGGAACACATAAATTAGAACAATAATACTTATCTAGACGAGCCACTAAACTTAAACCAATTATACCAATTTTAACCATGATTAATCTGAAAAATAATGTATGATGTACAGAGAAACATAATACTATCTAAAAGATGCATAATGTTTTTGGATATACAGGCAATTCATACATGTATTGTTACATCAGTTCAAACACAGAATCTAAATATTGATTATATGTAGCAATATTTTTCTTCTTCAAGTTCAATTTCTTACTTTTATCATTCACCCGTCTTCCTCAAACTTTCAACATTGAAAGAATACGAATTTTTGCCTGATATACCGGTAGCAATTAAATGATCAGTAGGCCCCTACATAAATCAATATTGTCAAAATACTGTAATATTAATAATTCAATAATAAAGCCAATATTTAGTTGATTAAAATCAACAGCTTGAATTTGTAATTTGTTCAAAATTTGCTCTATTTTTGTAGAAATATTTAACTTTTCAGAAAATTTTCAAATGAAATTCAAATAATATTGTTGACTGCAATTTTATCAAAATCAGGTGAAGCCATATTTTTTTTGCAAATCTGCTATACTATACCTTTACAACAAAAATAAATATAGGTAGATCTACTACGGTAGATGATGTACAAAGTGTCGTACTGAATTTTAAAAATTTGAATTCAAATAAGCTTATATTAAAAAATTTCACTCGACTAGGCCTACACAATAACATTGTAAACTTACCAACTTCAATACTTGCCTAGCTAGGCCTACCTAGTAGTACAAAACTGACAATAAAAAGATCTAGACCTAGCCTAGCCTACTAGAAGCTAAAAACAAAAAAATGTAACATGTATTTTAATTGCATTGGTCAAAATCAAACTACAAATTGGGCTTAAAAAAATTTAAAAAAGTAAAAGAAAGAAGGGAAGACCGCACCATCCAGACGTTTTTTTGTTTTTTTACTGAAGACAGACATACGTGTCATAATACTGGATGAATAGGGCTACGTCATCTCGTAACGGTTTCATCATTTTGAATGAGTCATGAATATCAATTTATGCCACACACACACACAGTCATTGTACACAATGTAAAGTGGAGAAATGAATTTCCAACATCGTTTTGCGAATAAGTTGGATTTAAACGAGTTCTGCATACTTACATTTTTGCACAATCTTCTTCTGTAAGCGTTCTCGAAAGAACTTCCGGCGTAATCGGGCCACGCCTCCTGGATTTCGTGAAGAGAATTGACACTGACCCTTACTCACATATCACGGTCGTAGCTATTTATTTATGAATATTTTAGTATAATTTTTTTTGCAGTTGGTAGAAAACATATTCGTCTTCACAAATCCAAGTGCGCGTGTAAAAAATTTATTTTCTAAACATTATTAAAAAGCAAATCTTTCCTTCAATTTAGCATATCTTGGCTTATAATTCGGTTAGAAATTTGCTGCAAGCGGAATAATAAATTTTAGGATTTCCTCTTTTTGATTGGACAGTAAATTTAGTTCTGCGGTGCATCACCTATAGCTACGAAACGACTAAAAATAGCATACAAAATTAGAAAATCGTAAAAATCTGTGTGCCATTAATTTTTACGGCAAGAAAATCTCCCGATAAGCCGTATACGCTTTTCAACGGACAATTTCTCAGCAGGTAATTAGCGTACCAAAATATAAATAACACCATTGGAAGGCTAATTCAATTCTGATTCATACCATATAAATCATTATAATTTTAAGTACAGACATCTGCTTACAAATTAGAGTTTTGTAACTTGTGTCCAGGATTTTGACGTTATCGATGAAAATTAGCCACGATGAAGTCACAGCATTCATAGCCCTATATTGAGATCTACAAATCGACAACTCCATCAGAACACTATGAAATACAATATAAAATCACTCGGTCTGCTAAAGAAGCGACCACGATACCCATAAAATCAACTGGTCTGCCTAGACAGGCGACCATGTCTAATCTGCAATAAAACACATCCCACTTTAGCTAATCAACCCTCTTATATAGGCCAACAGCACCTGCACTCCAAGATTATACAAGAGTTTGGGCAATCCTTATAGGTAGTCGAGTTTAGGCAACCCATCAATGTGGTTGAGTTTGGGAGAGCCAAACCTACTCTGAACGTTGAAAACCTGTCAAGTTACGAAATCACTACAAAACTGACCCGCATCCGTATTTATTAGCCCCTGCCTCTCTCAATACCGGTATTACATTACTGTAATCTACTACTACCATAAAAATAACTGCAATAAAGATGAAGGTACACAATATAACAATTATTAGGATAATATTTGATAGTCATATATTTCAGAATTCTACAGACTACGAATTCGAAGTAATCGAACCTTCTAAACTCGAAAGGATTTGACGGTGACCTACCTTCAGCAATGACTTTTTTTACTCGAAGTTTCTGATTTCCTAATTCAACCAACTGCCCAACAAAGTCATTTTCTTCTTTATTTTGACCTCCACTGAGATATCCAAATGCCGATTTAAAGAAATCTGCCATAACAGTAGAATCTTATCGGTATTTTAAATTTTAATCTAGTTATAGACAAATCGTGCAATATTACATTTATTTTGCTGGCGGAACACGGTCTCTGACGTCATACGGAAGTAGCGTAAAACGGTCAATCTATATTTGCGACAACAAATTTCAAAACTACCCACTGATCTAAATGGCCACAGATCACTAATGATTTCCCCATTGACTTTAATATTAATTCTCGTCTCTTAGACCGGCTCTAACTTTTTCCCAAATTTTCGTTGGGTAGAACGCTTTCTGCCACAGACGGAGCAACAAGTGGCAAACTCTTGCCCAAAAGCATGTATGAGGTTCACCATCAAAAACTTGAGATACAAAGCTGGAAGTAGAGAAAAATAAACATGCAATTTTCGGCCCTACAATTCATCCTAACCAACCTCTCAACTCTTGTATCCTTCCGCCTCAAAATCATGAATATTCACCCAAACCTGGCAGAAAATGTATTTTCAAACCCCTTTCTTCCATTCTACACCAAAAAGTCAACAAAAATCGCCATGCAAAAGGGGGAAAAAGAGAAAGGGAGAGAAAGACTAAAAATAACTTTGGCCCTTGTTTCGTGGGTGACAGCGTAGAAATATTTGGTGAGCGGTGTCCAAGACAGGAAGCCAGCTCCAACGGCACCAACAGTCCCGAAAAGTCTACCAGTAAACCAGTCCCCGCCAGTCCAACCACCAGCTTTAAAAAGAAGAAGTGAGGGAGAAGCTAGATCCCCAACAACACCAGATCTCTCAAATTCAAAATTCGAATTCATAAAACCAAGGAATCCATCAGTGGGAATCTACGAAGTCGAAAGAAGTTTCGATATTACAGAGACTAGCATCCATACAAGAAATCCAAGAGATATTCGAATTTTAAAACGTTATCAAACATAACACGCAGGGGCGTAAATGTGGGGCCAGGAAAAAAAATAGTCGGTCGCAAAATCAGTGCAGTCAGTCGCAAAATAAGAGCAATCGGTATCAAAATAAGTGCTCACTGCACACGTCACGCTACTCACGCAAAACTTTAGTATAAAATAACCTTGTCAACTTAATGTGTTTCACTCTTATTCTGTTGTGAGTATGTAGGTCTAAGAACAAAATTTCCCCCAGGGAGAAAAATAGTCGGTCTCAAAATAAGTGCAGTCACTGCAGTCGGTCTCAAAATTATGCATCGCCGTCTTAATTAATTAATGAGGTAAACAAATAATGCCAGAATAGATCCCAAATACTAGTCGGTTGCAAAATCAGTGCAGTCGGTCGTATATGGAAGCCTATTGAGGCCATTTCAGAATCTCGTCCCCTCGCCGCGAGAAGTCGAGGGCGAGAACACGAGAAGTCGAGGGCGAGGGAGCGAGAAGTCGAGGGCGAGAGAGCGAGAACGCGAGGAAAAAGGGCGAGAATACGAGGATCTCGCCTCGAGAACACGAGATTACTTTCACCTCGACTTCTCGTCTTCTCGTCCCTCGACTTCTCGCTCCCTCGTGTTCTCGCCTTTGAAAAACCTCGTGTTCTCGCGCCCTCGACTTCTCGCTCCCTCGCCCTCGACTTCTCGCTCCCTCGCGTTCTCGCCCTCGACTTCTCGCCCTCGACTTCTCGCTCCCTCGTGTTCTCGCCTTTGAAAAACCTCGACTTCTCGCTCCCTCGCTCCCTCGCCTTTGGGTCAATCTCGTCCTCTCGTGTTCTCGCTCCCTCGCTTCGTCACAATCTCGACTTCTCGTCCTCTCGTGTTCTCGCCTCGGAAGTGCAGTTTATAACGCATGTCCACTGACTACCGTATCGGCATTTGTATTCAGTCTGGTATTTTCATTCAAAGTCAAAGCCGATGGAAGCTCTAGCGATCAACAAAATTCTCAATGATTTGGGCTTAATCCATCTCTTAGATGTATTTACTGACAATTCCGTAAGTACAAAAGTAGCCTATCCTGTAGATAGATACGACAACAAGTTTTGTTTGGATTGTTAAGTTTAAATTTTGTCTCAGAATTGAATTACCCTTTTGTGTAGTCTCAATCAATATTATTATTAAGCGAAAACGCACATCTTTAGGCCCGTGACGTGTAGCCTATATTTACTTCATTTTATTTAAATGTTAGGCCTAGATATTGGA
Organism: Patella vulgata; assembly: GCF_932274485.2. Taxonomy (NCBI): domain Eukaryota; kingdom Metazoa; phylum Mollusca; class Gastropoda; family Patellidae; genus Patella; species Patella vulgata. The sequence continues at coordinate 36,508,121 of NC_065882.2, forward strand.
TATTTTCACAGGTTACCGATACCAGTTTAAATATGTTTTTTGTTAATATACCATAGGTAAACTATTTATTAAATTCATTTCATAACCCTAAGCCTAGTCCGGGATGGGATATCGTATTCTATTTATAAATTCAATACGTGACAAATCGGTCGTTTGCTGGGTTAATTTGGCAAGGTTGCATAACTTGCACATGCTAATTCCATTGGCATTGATCATACAATTTGGTTGCTTAAAGCCCCAATAACACTCTTGTTGTAATTGAATAATATGTCCCAATTTTTATTCTGGTCAACAAAGTGTATTATTTTACAATATTCAAATAAATTTATGATACAAATTTCATCGTAACACACCTAATTTAAAAAATTGGAAAAATTCAACTACATGATTTGAAAAGGTTAACGTAGACCTTTTCAAATGTGACTTGGATTTTAAAATATTTTCGAACCCTCTGGACAAGTAAAATAGGTTGTAATGGATAATTTACACAACAGGTAGGACACATAAACATCTGGTACTTAGAATAAGACTATTAATTATTTTCTAGAGCTGCCAAGCCAGCAAGGGTGTTATTGTCCCTTTAACAGTAACAGCTAGGTCACTCGGTACAGTTAGGTGCCCTATAGATTTCCGTGTTCTGGAGGCGTAGTCCTATAATTGACCGAACGTTGCCATATTACTATTTTATAATTATTGGATGTGGATGTGATTAAATGCGGCTTCTAAATCTGACTGCAACTCTAATATTTTAATTGGATGTGAATATAATTATAATACATTATTATCATTCCGGGGAAATTTAGGTCTTGTCATTAGAACTAGGCCTATTATTAGTATTACAATAATATTTGGTTGTGAAAACTTCGTTTCTATTCGTCCACATGCCCATCTTATATTGTCATTTGAAAAACTATAACAACTAAACAAGTAGCCTATTTATAAAGTCCTATAAAACTTCCAGTAAGTCTGTATGTACATTTTTCTACTTTCTATTCTAGTAGCTGTTGATCTGTCAGTGACCAGGGTTTAAGCCACCTGTGCAGATGTCATCAAGGTCACTTTAAGATGTAAACAGCGTTAATTATAATTAGGCTTTTAATTAGGGCATGTGATTGTTGTGGAGGATTTGTGGGGTTAGGGCTAGTAGCACTAGTTCCCTAGCATCTCATGTTGAAAAACTATGATAAATATGGCCCATGATGCTTGATCACCTTTGAAAAGTTGTGTTGATGCTCAAGATCTAGAGGTTAAAGTTAATATCGAATTGACTCTAAATTTACACACAGTTTAAAGGTCATGAGATGAAGAATCCTATTGATTTTCAACATTTTCCAATAGTTACTGCCAGAGTTATGGCCCTTGATCTCTTTAAGATATCTTGTTGACGCTGTATAGACAATATTTATAAACTTAATATCAATTGACTTTTAAATTTAAAATAGCATTATGCAAGAGAAAAATCTGCTTATTACAGGTCTTTCTTTAGGCCTGAAATGTTATCTAAATAATCAATTAGACATTAATTAACATATCCAGACCATAATAAACTCTTTATGTCAAGGCTAGCCTTCGATGTTGGCGGATTAAATTCCTATATGCAGCTTAATGGCCGTTGATAATTAAATCAATCAAGTGGATAATCGAGACTATACTGTTTATATTAATGATTTGAGTAATGATGACCAAGGCTATGTGAATATTGGAAACGCTTTTTTCTCGGCTAATAGTTGATCAATTTGACTGAAATTTTCAGCAAATTACCTTTACACTATCTAGTTTTTAACTATTATAGTGAGAACTGCCATCTCTTTATCTTATCTCCCATTATGTAACTTTAAAGAGTGTTTTAGGCCACAAGACACATTAGCCTATTTCCAATAATTACTGCTAGAGTTATGGCCCTTTATCGCTTCAAAATATCTGGTTGACATTCTAGACGCTAAAGTTAATAAACATCTGATTGATTTTAGATTTATATGCACTGTTTAAATTCACGAGACACAGAAGATTATTGATTTCAACAATTACTGCCATACTGTAGCGCGTGACCTCTTTCAAAAATTTTGTAGACTCTTGTGGCTAAAGTTAATATCTGATTGACTTTAAATAGAGATTACTATCATGAGACAAAGAATCCTATTCATTTTCAAAGATTTCTGATAATTACTGCCAGATTTAAGGTGGAGTGTGGACGCTCTAGAGGCCAAAAATCAATTCATGCATTCATTCACTCTAAAGGCCAAAGTTGATATAAATTGTTTAAATCAAAACAATTGGTTTCTGATGATTTATACATCATGGGTTATTACTTGTAATCAGATTTTCATGTGTTGTAAATGTTCTCATTACTGACTAAAGAAAAAATATGCTTTGGGCGTATGGTGTATGTTTTGTTGCCTGGCAAGAGTGGCAACCTATCTTCTATTTTTTTTACAAAGGTTTTGTTAAAGTTAAAGTTCATTGGAATTTTCCCGTCTGGTTCGTAGTTCCCCCTGTCAGTGATGTAGGATGGAGGGACAATGCATAGCGGTAGTCGTTCAGATGGGATGAAAAACAGGGATCTGTATATACATTGGTGTGCACGGAAATGATCCCTTGACAGTTGGAATTTTGTAATAACATACTGCATGTCAAGCCCATCTTCATTTTGCCCGGTCGGAGCAAGACTGTAGGATGTTAAACCCCAATTTATTTTATTTCATTATAATCCGTATGTGTGGGCGTATGTTTCGTTGCCTGGCAACCTATTTTTTGATTTAAAAAGTTTATCACCATTACACCCTAATGATGTTTGAATTTTGTGAAAATCGGACCAAAACTGTCAGACAAAATGGCCGCTCTTTGTCTGCAAATTGTGTATATAAGTAATACAAAGGTTATGGATACCCTCTAGGGGTCACAATTTTGATCCGATTTTAATTAAGCTTAGACCATATCTTCATATATTAAAAAAATCTTAGTCCCTTTTGATATTTGTGTATTTCAGAGCGTTACTTTTTGGATTATGACCCCTGATTGTACCAAAATTTTTTGTTTTTTTTAGCTTATTCTCTTTTCATCCCTTGCAAAATGTGGGAGTTTCCTGCCTGGCAGCTGCTGATTATCAGATTTTAACGAAACTTAAAATATATCTTTATATCACAAAGATGTCAGTCCCTTTTGATATTTGCGCAATTCAGATCATAACTTTCTGGATTATAGCCCCTGATCGCATGGAAAATCACTTTTGTTCCAGCTTGTTCTCTAACCATCTCTTGCAAAATGTGGGCATATCGTGTCTAGCAGCCGCTGGTTTTCTTAATTAATATATGTTTATTTAACAGGTTGGGCCTCCAGAAGTTCTAACATTAACCGATTCAGAATTTAATTTCCTTGGTGTGAGTGCTATTGGGGACCGTGCTAGGTTGAGACAGAGATGTAGAACATATTTGAATGGTAAGTAGCATGTGCAAAGTCTGGGGATAGCGATAGTAGATGTTGGCAAAACCGAAATACTGTTAAAAGTATGGATTGTAGTTAACTCATGTGTACAAACAAGAAATGTCAATGACAGACGGAAGTTATCGAAAATCTTTAGCCAATTTTAACCCCCAGATTTAACTACAATCCATATTTTTTTTAAATCGAAATAAGCGCCGTTTATTTTCGATAAAGACCACTAGAGTTATGCCCCAGAGTTAGAACTTTATAATTTATATGCTGCATTTATTAACTTATTTTTATATGCCCACATATGAAATACGTTGTCACCAATGTCTGTCTGTCGGTCCGCCTGTCAATAATTGACTTGTTAATGCTATTGTGGATACAGTTTTTAACAGATTTTTTTTTCAAATTTGTTTTCTGGAATATGATAACTGCTACAGTGTTTTTTCAAATTGGGTGTGATGAATTGGGGTCATGAGAGGATGAACCCTATTTCTGCATCCTTCTGTTTCAGATGTGCTGCTGTCGAGGCAGAACTGCTGTGTAGGCGTAATTACACACTCTGCAAGGCTATGTTTATAATATTTCAGTAATATATGCAATTGTCATATATCTGCAGTTTAATTATGTCTTTTTGAAATTTTTATCCTGTAATCTGAATAACTGCTGGTAAATTTAGCTGCGCATGAGAACATGTTTGGTTAACTGCTTTTCACCCCAACTAGCATGTATGTTCTCATTGAAACTAGAACTTAACTTTAAGGAATATTGGGTATTAATTCCTTGTGTTTAGTTAAATTTCGTGGTCTAGATTTGTCTTTGAAATGGCTGCAGATCTTTCATATATAATGCATACCTCAATATGCTCAGTTTATCATTTTGAAGATTTTCAAAATCAGATACAGGTATTTTTAAAATCAAATAAGTGTTCTCACTGTACTATGAATGCTATATATGGATGACTGGCATATTGCCCTTGCTTGGCAGATTTAATCTGGCTGATTTAATCTGGTTCTTGTATGGCAAATGCATTTTCCATTCATTGGTTTTGACTTCACAAATTCAAATTTTCTAGGTCAGTGTGAATCGCCATCTTTAAAGAAATTCAAAGAGCTATCAGAAAAGAAAAAAACACAGAATAACAACAAGTTCAAGTCCAATCGTAGATTATATACTGGGTGGAAGTTATCTACAGGACAGAGTTTTAAACTAGTTCCACTATCTCAAGGAGGGGGATCTATAATTATGGATCTTCCCAAAGAGTATTCTCTTCCAGACCTTCAAAAAAAAATGATTGCAACTTTCTTCCCAGATGGTCAAGCAGTCCATAAAAACATAAAACTTTCACATTGTGAAACATTCATCGGAAATTTTGCTGGTGAACGTGTGCCATCAAGACTGTTGAATGGTGATCTTTTTTCCCTTGATGGATATTTTTCTGAGATAAAATCTAATCCTGTGAGATTATATTTGTATGCAAAAACCACAACGGTTAATCAACCACCATCACCATCAACTTCAACTACCACATTAAATCAACAAACTTCAGCTACATTAAATCAACCACCATCTCCATCAACTTCATCTACCACATTAAATCAACAACCTTCAGCTACATGTACTCAACCACCATCATCATCAACTTCATCTACCACATTAAATCAACAAACTTCAGCCACATGTACTCAACCACCATCATCATCAACTTCATCTACCACATTAAATCAACAAACTTCAGCTACTTGTACTCAACCACAACTAGCAATTAATGCTGTAAATTATGCAACAAATATCATCAATGATGACACAGATGATGAACTACCGGATATCTCATTTTATTCAGGAACACCAACTGTAAGTATATAAATAGAATAATTTATAATCAAGATGCAATTTAAAATGATGTTGAGGGTACAAAAAATACAAAAAAGACTATTGAAAATTTAGGACAAAGTTGGGCCTTTAACTCTATTCAGTTGAGCCCTCACTCACCAAAGGACCTTGGCCAATATTTTAAAGTCCATTAATCATAGAATGGCTACCGATTTATTTTGAAGAATAAGACGCAACCACCTTCAGTCTGCTCCAGCAATCAGACTGATATCAAATCCCAAAGTAAAAGTTAAATTTGTCAGAAATACTCAATTTTTTAGCCCTCTTTTCAGCCCACCCAATGATCTTTCTTTATTATTTGAAATTGGCACAGCAGTCTTCATTATTGTGTGTACGTGTATGCCATCTTATGAAATAAGCGATCTTTTTACTTGCAGATAACCTTCAAGAAAAGTAAAAAGTAAGTAAATTGTCTTTAATAAATGATACTTTTGTTGGGCATATGCTCCATATTTTGAAATGATCCTCACAAAACTTTTAGGCTAGATTAAAACACTCACCCAGAAGGGGACAAATTTATATCATCATATTCATAGGCATATCTTTAATTCAGGCTTTAGATAAGGCCTGGTAAACCAGAGTCAATTGGTTTTAAAGGGTAAATGACTCTCATCAGCAAAGATTTTGCCCATTTGATTAGATTAATGCTTTCTTCACATGCATGGAAGTGGTGTGACTGTAGTTGATTCATTCTGGTATGAACTGATAATTTTTATGTGATGTGTTCGTAATGACAGACTGTTCTTTATGCAATTGTTATGAGCATAAGGTATACCGGTAGATCAAATTTCATTTGAGTGATTTAACAAGCATGTATTCTAGAGTTATCGTCCAAGTCTAATATCCAGTTTACCAAATGCATATATTTAGATTTATGCCTTACTCTTAAGCACTGATATCTAGGCCAATAAAGGCCAGAAAAAATTTAGACGGGCACAATATATCAGGTAGTTAAAACTATCTTAATTTTATTTTCAGAGCTGAGAGCTTGGAAGAGATTCTAGTTCGCTTGAATAGTCAGATAAAAAATGAGAAAAACATCATCAATGTAAGCCGAGGTGATGTTTTGTCTGGAACAAGGAGAGCGTTTTCCAGAAAAACCTTCAGGCCCGAATTCGGTTTAAGCGTCAAATTTTCAGGGGAAAATGGTATCGATAATATCCAGAGAACTTTTACAACTTCTAATGAGCTCTATAAAAGATTCACAAGTGTTTCAAGGGTCAGAGTGTAAAATGCTCTGTCCTGATATCCCCAGTAAGTATCAAATGCACAGGTGAATCATACTAATAAAATCAGCATTGTCAACTGAAATCAACCTTTGTGACCATGCTTCCACTTGCTCCCAAGTAACCAGTCAGACTTACTGACATTATCTTGTTATATGCTCACATTTTAGTATGGTTATATATTGTCATTATTCCGGTTTGTCATAATATCTTGTTAACACCATGGAGGTTTTTAGTTTTGATTATATCTGAGCCAATTTGGTTGCCTATTCGATTGAAGGGAAAAATGCTATTTTACGGATATCTTCAAGTTATTTCCTTTTGCTATATATATCTTGTGGTCTTAGTGGCTTTATAGTCTGGGGTTTTAATGTTCTATTGTTCGGCGCTGAACTGAACTAATGAAGATGGGAATACGCTTACTGACTTATATACGCATGCCAATGTTGTCATCAGACATTGGTTTTCCATCCGATCCGAACAACTAGACAGCTGTCCTTGTCGGGCCCTCGGTCCGGCATCACTGACAAGGGGGAACCACACCGGTAAATCTGGATGCACTTTCTCAACCAATGCAGGGATCGAACACCTGAGCTCCAGACTAGCGAGCCAGCGTCTTACCCACTGGAGGCTCAGTGCGGGGATATCTATTAGCTTAACTGCACGATTTAAAGGTCACCAGAAAAGGCTTCATAATATCCTTACTGACTGCCTAAATATATTCTTTAGTGCCGTGGGATTGCGTCAGGCAAAAAAATTGTTTTAATACATAACATGCGTCACGAGCATTCACAAATGTTTACCTGTGTAGAAATAAAATACGCAGTTATCTGCCCTTTGGTAATTCAAACAATCTGATTGGTCAATAGGTTATTGCGTCATATTAGTCCTCTTTAATGTCAACAAATGATCAAACAGACGTCAATATCGGTCGTATAATTTCTTTACGATGGCAGACATTGAGGAACTAGAATTTTTTGTCCAGCCTTACCAGTTCGAACCACCCGCGAGACGTGATCAATTTAACAACAATGATTCAAGCGAGAACGATTCGTCCAGCAGTAGCGATGCCTCTGAAGCGGAAGGTCAACTGCACGATGTAACGTATTGGTTAGTACTAGTACCATTCTACTTTTTTATTATCACTATCACTATTATATTAGGCTCTTAGATTCTATATTAATAATTTATCATATTCATTTGAAATACATACACCCAAATAAACATGCTTCGTCGATGTATCTTCCAGACGATAGTAGAACGATTGGCAAACAATTTGAAGGCCTAGGCTATATATATATAGGAGAGCTACCGCCAATACAGTAGGGCCTATCGGTCGTTTTTTTTAAAGATGTTATGCCCAAGGCCAAGGGCCTATTTAATGTAGGATCTGTATGATCCAAATTAGTACCGTTGTCAGAATATAATTTAGCTTTACAAAATGATCTATTGATTACATGTAAATTGTAATCAAGGAACAATTTTAATAGTGCTGATCACGTAGATAACAACATCTAATGATCTATATAATATAGAAAAGCCCAGGGCCTACTACAGTACTAATTACTAAAAATATTTTTTTTAAACTTTTGTCCAGGTGCAGTTGTGGACATTGCCTACAAATGCAAGTTCCACGTGACAGGAAGTGTTGTAAAGATTGTCTGCAGTGTGTCGAGAAAATGGGGCAACGTAGTTGCATCTGTCAACATGAAGGTTTTCTTGCAAAGTGTTTAAATCCCCATGTACTAGAGGTCTCTTTTTATGAGTACATTGAACAGCAAGGGCCAGTTGGTGATGATGAACCTATACATGAGTATGTTTTGGTTGTTTTTTTTTAACATATTCATATTCAGTCATTTCAGGTTTTGGCCATTTGGGGTCAATTTCTCCATTTAGACTCTAAATGAGTCAATTTAACTATTGCTACATCTTATTATGCCAGTAGGATTGCAATACACAAATATTCAGTAAATACACTGCCACACACATGGGAGTACTTTATTACTAGCATAAAAATATCTTTCTTAAACATTTCAATAATTTAACAACATACACAATTGATTATTGAACTGCTCACATACAATGCTTTTAGTTAATGGTACCCAATTTATTTATTTCAGGGTCTATAGATATATAGCCTACAGAAGGTTTACAAGATGGATATGGCATATCCTTGGTAAAAAGAACAGAAAGGTCATTCCATCCTGTGTTGTAAATAAAATTCGTGAAACTTTTCCTTCCAGTTCTGAAACTTACACAGGATTTAAGTATCCTGATGACTATTAAAAATAAGAAAAAAAAACTTTCAAAGTATTTTGTTTGATTTTTTATTAAATGGAAGAGTAATGAAAATGTAATTAATTTCATTCCAAAAATCATGTAATGGTTAATTACTTTTCAATTACATTTTATAGCACATATAAATATTTCCAATATAAAAAGCCTCAAATTTAATAGCACTAAAGAAGTAAATTAAGTGTATCGGACACAAATCCAATTCATTATAATTTATAAAATAAAGATTTAAATCAGTTTTAACAAATTATAATAAAACTAAGAAGGCATTATTAGTATTACTTTTTATTTACGACACTTTTTTTTAGACATGTCACCTAATAAGTGGATTTCTGAAAAGATGTATATTGTAATCAATGATTAGTGCTAATTTGCAGGCAATCAATCAATCAGTTAGATTAAAAGACAATTTAGTACTACTTGATAATTTATGTGAAATTGTATTAGACGAACATAAGTGCACCAGAGGACATGAGCTATCGTTGATAAATACATAATGTTTTATTTGTATTCTCCATTGCCAGTATATTAGCTATGGTATGAGTTTAATGGTATTAAATTGTTTAGGAAATATTGTGAGAATAACAGGAAAAGGGGTCCAAAGCCAAGGATAGATTCTGTGTCTAAATACACGTGATCGGAATGTTATCATAACTTGCTCCTGTGTCTTGATTGGCTTTCCTTACTTTCCTCCCATCCTCAAAGTCAAAGTTAGAAAATATGTCTTGGAGAACCTGCCAAAAAAAGAAATTAAGCAATATTACAACCTAATAAAAATATTTGTTGAAATTATTCAGAGATTTACACAGCTATAATGTGATATTTTTTTTTCTAATTCCAGTCTTACCTTAAATTTCATAGTAGGCCCTACTAGTAGCCTACCCGAACGAGCAAATATTTAATTTTTAAGCTTCCATCAAGATTACAAAAATATAAAACCGCACTAGGCGACACTGTTGGGTTGGTTTCATATTGGCATTATTTAATTAATATTATTACTTTGGAGATCGACTTGACTTTATTGTGGGTAGGCCTAAATACAAATAAAACAATTTTCGAATTTACCTTATTTGACTAGTCACACCCAAGGAGTTCAAAATAGCTTGTTTACGGTATGCATAATTTATAATCCGAGGCGAGATTCGATTTCGAAAATCTCAATCGATCAATCGACGAGATTGACTCCTGCCATGGGTACTCATTCATAGGCCAATATTTATGATTGCTTGTCAGTGCTATAATTTCACTTTTAATAGTTAACTTTTTATTTTAATAATAAAAAAACGAACAATAGTTTATACAGTACTAGGCCTAAAGGACTAATGAAATGAGTAATTGTTATCATTCTATAAATAGAAATTAAGTCACGCCCACTCTATTTATAGCGAGATGATGTTATATAAATATAGGCCTCGTGCGTAAAAAATGTCAACCTACCCTTTGTCTTTCTCTCTTTCTAAAACCACCTCTCGGTGTATCAGGTCCAAGTAACGGCTCTACTCCCAGTGATAATGTCGGGAAACTATCTTTTTTTAGGCGTGAGCCTTTTGCAGTGAAATTAATAGCCTGGAGTAACAACGGGTCTTTCGTGAAACTGTCAGAACTGAAGTGCTTTGAGCAGACGTGAGAATGCTTAGATGGCTCCCAAAGCTTTTTAGAATTAGGCGTATGTGACTGTGAGCGTCTTATCTTAACTATCCATGTGTGGTAGAGATCTTTTTCCTTGTCTTTGTTAGGAAATTTGAAAAAACTTTCTCCTAACCCAGTTTTACTGTTGCAATTCACAACAACACAGTGAACCATCTCCAATGTAAACAACGGGATACCGGAACCGGTCAAATGAGCAGAAGGACTAAAATGACGTCACAGCTTTTTTATTCGCGGAAAACTACGACGACTCACGGAGAACGGCGGAAATCGCTAACGTTGAAATTTACCTGTGGCAGGTAATGTTGACATTCGGGATCGTGTTATACTTATGGAAATGATATTTTGACATAATTACTTGCATTATTTAAACGATTTATGAAGCCTTTTCCGGTGACCTTTAAATTATTTTTCAGGTGAAGAAAGAGATGATTACAGACTGTTTGGAAAAATCATATCATATTCAGTAATTCACCGTGGTAAGTATTTTGATATTCATTCCTTTTAACATTAAGTATATAGTGATGCAAGTAGCTGCAGTTACAATTGAATTTCTGGATGTTATCAACTTGGATGTCTGTAGTATGTCTGGGCATAAAAATGTCATTAGACACCACTTAAGATGAATTTTGAACAATAATCTATCGCTTTATCTACATTTAAGCCTAGAGAGATTTTGAAATTAACAAACAGCATAGGTATCTGCAGTTATTGTTGAACTTTTGAAAGCAATATTGTATCATTGTAGTAATACAGTGTCATTTCAAGTATATATAGATATTTAACTGATATTATGCATATACCAGCTACCTATATTCTGTCTTGATATTTATCCTTATCATACAAACAAATTTCTGAGTGATTTTCCTTCCAGATTGATGTAAATTAAAACTAAAAACCTAAAACAAAATTATTAAATTTCTTTTATTATGTTTCTACAGATTTAATCAATCTGTTTTATTTAGCTTACTTTATTAGACTGCAGATGTTTGCAACCTTTAATTGGTGTTTTAATTTTAAACAACCTTTAAAGATACATTATATAAGAGCTAAATCTGCCTAATGTGGGTTTTTATTTAGGCCTCAAATGTTATAAAAACTATTATTTAGATATTTACTTATTACTTGACAAGCCTATAATCAACTCTCCAGCAGATGTAAATGGATGCAATACGATTGCCATTTAATGATTTAATTCAAACGTGGAGACGTGAGAGAGTCTTGATAAACAAGACAAGTAATGTTGCAGTGATAATAACAAATTTGTCAGAACTTCAAACAGTGACAACATCTCTAAGAATAACTTAATTTGAGGAAATTTTCAATATATTACTTTTCAAATATTTATTTTTGAACTATTATAGCAGAAGCCAGCTCTTTATCTGATTCTTACATAATTGATCTGGAGCAGAAAAGAAGGATTTTAAACTCCATTTCATAATTTATATTTAAGGATCAAAGATAAATTGACTCATTTAATCTTAACATAATTGTTTCTATTTTTTCAATGTAAAGGTCCAGTGCCAAGATTCTTTTCTGGAATCCTTTATGATCTGATAGCTTTTGGCTCTTGTGAACCAAAATTGGATGACATAGTAGATTATCAAATCAGAGAACAAATTAAAGAGGTATTTCGAATGCTAGTGTATTAGATATAGATTTGTTCAGTAGTAAAATTCAAATGCAGGATCTTTTCTGTTTGTCAAAGTGATTGTATCATACGGTGGGTGCCGAATCTGGTTCCAATTTAATTGTATTATAAAATGCATATAAAAGCTGGTGTTTTGTTGTATGATTATATTGATGAATATTTTTTTTTTTTTCGTTTTTTAACAGTTGTCAAGGCAGATGATGTAATAATGTTACAAGAGGCTGCTCAGCCTCTTATTGGCCATATAGACTTTTTAGGAGCTATACCTCTTATATTCGATGTAAAAAATAAAGAAAGTCTAGTCACATTATTAACACGGTATTTTGTTGTGGACAGGGTAAAAGGAGTACTGAATCAGTAAGTGAATGTTTTTTGATCACTGTTTATCTGAAAAATTGGTGTTCCTGGACGTAGAAAAGCTACAAGTTTTTAATGGGGAGATAAAAAAAAATGATGTCCTCCATAAGTCAATGCATGTTAATCCATAGGCAATCAGGAAAAAAAGTAGAAGGAAATGCGGTTTGCCTGAGAAATTTGTTAAACTTCCACATTGAATGACTTATTATAGAAATATGAACATATTTCATCAATAAATATCCCTAAACAACTAATTTTAACTTTATTTTAGGTTCTGTGAAGGGATGGATTCTTTAGGTTTGAGAAAGGAAATAATTAAAAATCCAGAAGTCATGAGAGAACTTTTTGTTTTCTCGTATGAAAAATTGTTGTCCATTAATATTGATCACCTGTTTACTCCGGTTTTTAGCGAAAACAGCTTTTCGCTTGAACAGGAATTAAACAGCCATGCTCATTGGAGAGATTTTCTTCTGGATCTTGAAGGTGATCATCCTCAAGTATATTTTTCTGTTTTTCATTGTCTATTAGTTCTGTCCCACCTTTATCATGTTAGATTAGTGAACCACACAACAGTACAGTGTAAATTTTTAATAATACCATGGGACAAATGGTATGGTTGCCCATGTCCATCTGACAGTCCATAGGTATTTCTTGTCTCCAAATATTGTTCCATTGCGAGCAAAGATATTAACTTTTAAAGGTTGGATAGGATATTTGCATTATTTGCAACCACCGTTCTTATCTACTTTTAAGTAAAATATATAGATATCCAATGGCATCCAGAGTTGATAATGGCCTGGATAATTTAGATAAGATTTCAGGCCCAAAAAAAGATCTGCAAAAGGCAGATTTAGCGCTTTCATAATGTACTTTTAATTTCTTGACAACTGCAGGCTTACAATAGATGTGGATGAAACTCAATTTTTATTTATCCTCTTAAATTTCAGAAACAGATGAACTGGGTAGTTTGTTATCTTTTGTGACTGGTTTAAAGGACATACCTCCACTGGGATTCAACCCACCACTAAAGCTACTGTTTAGACACCCATCTTTTGAATGGGACATTGCCCCGTTTGCAAATACTTGTGCTAATACCCTTAACATTCCAGTGTTAAAAGATTATGATGCATTCAAAACTGCAATGGCCATGTCTTTAAGAATTGGCAATATTTTTACTGACGCTTAAAATATTAACTTGCCTTTTTCTGTTTTACCCAGTCAGTTTGAAAGTTTTTAAGATAGTTATATTTAAAAACACTTTTTGGTCATACAACGTAGTCTGTTTTATCCAATCAATTTGATAGTTTTTAAGATAGTTAATTTAAAATTGCCCTTTTTGTGATACAACTTAAATCTGTTTTATCCAATCAGTTTGATAGTTCTTAAGATAGTTATATTTAAAAACGCTTTTTTGTGATACAACTTAGTCTGTTTTATCCAATCAATTTGATAATTTTTAAGATAGTTATATTTAAAAACACTTTTTTGTGATACAACTTAGTCTGTTTTATCCAATCAATTTGATAGTTTTTAAGATAGTTAAATTTAAAGTATTGCTTATGTTTGTTTGTGTAATAATTTCTTATTTACCTTTGGGGGTAACCCGTTTTAAATTTATTTCTTTGTGATATATTTTATGTTCTTTGATTCAGTTTTTATTTATTTCTGTGTAAAGCTGCAACAATCTAAGAAAATATGCAATGTATAAATTTTGCATTATCAATTTTTGCAGTCTGAGTTATTTATAATTTTTAACATAAAATTTTATGTTAAAAGATGTATAGTAGTAATGAAGCAGTATTTTTTACACCTGCAAACAGATAAAGTCCGACAAATATTACCTTTATATTTTTTTATCGTTTACCTATTAAATATGCTCTTTGTAACTTAATTTCTTTGTTGTCAGAATTGCAGTACCGGTATCAGTAAAACACAAACTACTTCCCTTTGCAAGACTTTTTGTACCAAATCCTATGCCTGAACATTTTGTACATGTAAATTTCCTACAAGAAACTGGTTTTCTATTATTTGAAAAGGAGAATTAAATTGTTTTAATTTCATAGGGAATTTCTTATTTGACAATGGGTAGAAATAATGATTAATATACAGGCTTTTGCATATAAAGTTAATTTGAATGTCTTCATTGCAATCACAACTAACCTTTTTAAGATTAAAATTCTTACATTAATTTTTATACTCCCACATTGAAATGTGGTTGTAAATTTTGTCGTTACCTTGGTTAGCTCTGTTAATATCTGATTGACTTAAGATTTATACACAGTGTTTAAGGTCATCAGACTGATTTTCAACCATTTCTAATATTTACTGCCACAGTCATGGCCTTTAATCACTTTGAAAAACATTGCAGATGCTCTTGAGGCTAAAGTCAATATCCGATTCACATTAAATTTATTAAGTGTTTAAGGTCATGAATGATTTTCGATGTTTACTGCCACAGTCATGGCCTATGATTACTTTGAAAATTCTTGTGGATGCTCTAGTGGCTAAAGTTAATATCCAATTGACTTTAAATTTATACACAGTGTTTAAGGTCATCAGTTAAAGATGCATCAACAGAACACAATTTTTATGGGAAACAATCACCGGTTTTATTCTAAAAGCACCACGTTTCGATAAGAGGATAGTTGTCGAAACATCAAATAAAACCAGTGATTGTTCCCCATAAAAATTTTGTTCTGTTAATTTGTTTCCCAATCAATAAATGCCACTTAAAGATTAAGTTAAAGACACTTTTTGATTTTCAACAATTTCTGATAATTACTGTCAACATTATGGCCCTTGATCACTTTTAAAATCCTGTGGATGCTCCGACCAAAGTTATCATCTGATTTGATATTATATTCACTAAAACAGAGTTGAAGGTTATGAGATCTTATTGATTTTCAATGATTTTTGATGAACTTAAACAGCTAAATCCATGATATTAAATGTTTTGTATATTAAACTTTAGCATGAGCCAAACAAATTCTAATGATTTTCTGTTAATTACTTAATGAGTTGTTACTCTTAATCCGATTTATGTGCATTATAAATGTTTCATTAACGACAAAAAAAAAATATGCAACTGTCCAGTCGATTTAGCTGCTGTGGGGGATATTTTTGTTGAGAGGCAACCTATCCTTAAATATGGATTAGTGTACTGCCATGTGTTTTATTATTGTTGATGAATATGTTTAATGATGTTGCCTTAATTAGGTTCCATATTAAATTGGTTAAGTTTGATGATCAACTGTTCCATGTAAATTTTGGGTTAAACATGATTTTGTACCTTTAGGCATAGTTAATGTCATAATTTTAATTTCTTAAAAAATCCTTTTATTAAGAAACTGTTATTGTATCTTGTTAAGTTATTAAATATTCATAAATTTTTTCTGTGTATGTACTGACTACATCCCATAAAGACTAGGCCTTCTACCATTTTAAGATTCTAGATTTATTGCTGTTTTTAAAATGTAGGCTAGATACAGGATTTTTGAAAGGGACGGGATAGGGTGGTCAAAGGAAAGTCTTGAAGATTTTTCATTGATGGGTAGAAACCGCTTACACATTTGACTAAAAAACAACAGTGTAAGACAAATATGTATTTAATACATCTACAAGATCATTCCATGTCCGGATGGGCAATAACTAAAACCCTTTCACCCTTCCCCTATTTACGAAGTCCCACTGTTCAGACATACTGTCATGATTTTTTTGGGAGGGTTACATATTACAGGATCCTAGACCTGGTTAAATTAATAAGTAAGATTGTATCTAATATTGAAATTTGAGGCCAATAGCTTAATTGCACCAGGTATCATGAAGGTGCTGACAATACAGTACCACCACCCCCACCACCTCACTGGTGCTCCTTAACTGTTTAGCTTATGCCTTCGATGGATTACAGTGCTTATCCCGAGAGGTGATTGTGACAAATAGAAGAGAAAATAACATACTTTGCATTTCAGGCCTATATCTGTTAATAAGGCCTTATGGGTAAAGCCTTTCCCAGCAACTAATCAAACACCATTTAGGGTATTCTGGCAAAACCTTATAGAGAGAGAGAGAAATGGGGTTTAACGTCCACTTGACACAAACTAGGTCTTTTCGGGACTAACATATGGTTTAATTGTATTTCCATAATTCGCTTGCGCGTAGGGGTCTTTAGCAGTGGGAGAAAACCCATGAGGTTGGACAGACGACCCTGCTCCTTGTCACGTACAACTGGGGATTTGAAACCATGCCAGTTGACTCAATAGCAGGCTGAACAATACAGTGTGCACGCTAACCATTCGACCATCCAACCCCCCCAAAACCTTAGTTCAGGCTGATGAATAATAGGTTAATATACACCCTTGGCCTTCAATAAAAGCTTTGTCTTCCAAACTGTTTGACCAGCGGTTGCCAGGCAAGATACACCCACATTTTGCAAGAGATGGACAGATAACAAGCTAATATAAGATGTGTTTTAAGGAATATCAAGAGCCATAATCGGGCATGTTACGATTCGATACGCTCAAGTATCAATATGAAAGCATATCTATAGGAAATAAAATTAAGTTTCACTGAAATTGGATCGGATAAAAAGAAAATTGTGACATCTACAGGGTCATAACCTTATTGCGTACGGGGAGTGGCTAGTTTGTCAAGCAGTTTCAGTCCGATTTTTATGAAATTCAAAATCAGCTGACATTATTGTGTAACGGTGATAAATTTAAACATTTATTCCAAATCAGGCAAAAAGTCTATCCTCTAGATGAACAACAATTGGCCAACACGGATTTTCAGACATTCAGGGGTCATAATCCAGGAAATTACCATTCCGATATATCAAAAGGAACCAAGATCTATAGGATAAAAACATATTTTTATTTTCATCAAAATTTGATAAAAAAAATTGTGACCTCCAGATGATTAACAACCATGGTATTACATAACCTACTTTTACACTATCAGTCCAATTTTTATGAAATTCGAGCTCAACCATCATAACTATGTAACAGTGAAATATACAGTGGAACGGTTTTGTAAATCGGATAATAATTGTGACCTCTAGAGGGACCACATCGAAAGAAATCAAGATCTTTGGGTTATATTCTATAACCATACATTTCAAGTTTCATCAAAATCATATAAAAATTGTACCCTCCAGAGGGTCCACAAACACTGTATGTTTAATTAGTCACTTCTCATTTTTAGCCAACTATATAATTCTAATGCCTCTTCTGGATCATTTTGCATCTCTTTTCCGGCCTGCACTAACAATTCTGAGCATACATTTTCAAATTCTCTTAAACAACCGTTGGGTCCATAAAATTTACAAAACTGACTAAAACTATCAAGATCTTCAACAGCAACTTCGGTCTTGTAATCAACTGTATCTGAATATTAAAATGAAAAAAAAAATCACACAAAAATATCTGATATATGACATAAAAGCAGCTTAGTTTTCATTTAATGATCAAATAATGACCAAATAGTTTCTACCCCCATATGGTGAAAATAATTTCTCATATTAAATCTTGTGATTGTCGCCTTACCAAACAATTGTGGAGTAAAATATAACAAGTCTGGTTTGCCTGCAGGACACTCTGCCCCTTTAGTTGGTCTCATCTTATGTTGATTCCAGTCTTTACGGATTTGGTCTAAGTCTTTTTGAATGAGATTTGTGAAGCAAAACCTGAAACATTCTCTGTAAGACATAATGATACCAATACTGCATTATCAATATGAAAACTAATATGTATGCTTGTTAACTTTGCTGTAAACATATTATATTATATTAGTATTAGTTAATTCAAGCATATCAAAAAAGGTAAACAATACCAATACCTATAGAATGTATTACATTGTAGGGACCTTAATAATGGAGGCTCTATCATAAATATATGCCAAGTAGCCTTTCTTTATAACTTGGCACCTAAGTTTGACTACCGATAATCTAACTATAAACATTACATAAACAAGGCCCCAAGAAGTCATCTAAATGAATGAATGAATGAATGAATGGGTGTCACTTAAATACTACCCCTTAAGAACAATTAAAAATTATCCCTTAAGAACAATTAAAAGTTAAGTCAAGAATATAATTATTCTGTATTGCTTATTGTTACCTCAAGTAACCTCTAGTATATTAGTGGAAAGTTTGTAGATTTAATTATAGATAGTGACAATGGGTAGGCAAGAAGACATTCATAATTTCGCTCATAATAAAGTAATTTGACTGACATTTTCGATATATTCATTTTGCATTATCTATTTTTAAACTATTATAGACAGGCGAGATCTTTATCTAAATCTTACATATTGCATATTTAAATTTCATTCAGATTCAATTTAAAGTTTATTTCGATACAGTATTTTGGGGTAACAAAACAACCCTTTTGTATAAAATTGTCAATATTCATCATCCAATATCATATCAAAATAACCACACATATCATCACTTGCTAGAGTGGTGGTCACTATGATGACAACACATGTCCACATAACAGTATATGGATCTAAAAATGTTGAAATGATGTATACACACTTGTTTTGGCCATTTTCGGTATTAATCTCTCCTGAAGCTTCTAAATCCTTAAATAAATCCATCCAGAACTGACAACCACCCTGTTTTGCAGACCGCCAGAATCTTTCTATCCGCTACAAGAGACGATCATTGGTATATACTAAACATGTAACAACTTCAACAAAGATAAATTGCTAGACAACGAAACATACACCCACAGCATACAATTCACCCGAGCAGTCCACAGAGGGTGTCACATTTATTTATTCTTTCAAAGGTAATGATAGCATTCACAAGACACTACTAGTTCAGTGGTTAAAGGGGGAGGGGGAATCGTCACCCGACCTGTGAATTTATGAGACCGAGTTTTTCTCAACAAGTTTTTTGCGTAGATCCGAATTTGTGGTGTGGCCCCATTTTTTGCGGTCAGATTTTGCATTTTAAGATTCAGACATAGCATCGCAACATTTCAAAACTATTTCTGATCGTATTACTTATATAGTAATT
Source organism: Patella vulgata (assembly GCF_932274485.2). NCBI lineage: Eukaryota > Metazoa > Mollusca > Gastropoda > Patellidae > Patella > Patella vulgata. The sequence goes on from NC_065882.2 coordinate 36,527,634, forward strand.
GCAGGGGGATTACACCACACATAATTTACATAAAAACAAATATATGGACAAGACATCATACCCAGAAACCACAATTAAACAAACAATTCAAAAAGAGTGAATGGATTCGATGTCAATTTTGACATTTTTGTAGGCGTGGCAGATTGGGCAGATTAGGGATGTACCCCACTGAAACCAGTCTTCGAAGTGATAAATGGCAATAACTCTGAAAGTAATTATCAGCCACTTCATCTCATGTACATAAATACTATAGTCAATCGGTTAATCACTTACGCTTGTAAAGAGTCCACAAGAGGTTCAGATTGATTAAGGGTGATCAATGATCGTAAATTTCAAGAGAATCGGATAACAACTTTAGCAACCACAAAATTTTAAAAAGTGACCATGGGTCATAACTCTAGAGCATTTACACGCATATGTGGATGCCAGACTGTCTGAGGAAAGGCGGACAGACAAAGGGCGAATAAAAGGGACTAAATTGAAAATGTATTTGGTATTCTAAAGTTTGAATTTTTTTAATAAAAGAAAATTACCTGATTTGCCAGTGATGGTCCATACAAAAAGCTTTTTTCACCAGCCATGTCATCTCCATGATACCATCTTAGTGACTTCTGGATATTCTCAATTATTTTGTTCTCTGTGCCTTTATCGGCTCTAATACATCGAGGAACTCCTATAAGTTTAAAATGGGTATTATTATATGGGATTATAATAAATAGATGGGACATATTAATTAATTGCATTTACTTACATCGGTGCATACATTGTTTCTTGTGTGTGTGTGCTTTCATAAAGCATCGTGCAAGGCGGGGGGCAATATAATCATATGCGATTAACAACCTACGATTATGTACGCATCATTTTGCCATTGAAAGGGACAGATCTCTTAAGATACCACGTGGTTCGCCCTCGTCAATAATACCATACGAAAAAACTGGAATGCTACAATATTTGGGAACACAATAACAACGGCGTAGTACAATAGCCACAAGTGTCGCATTCTATGCCTCCTTCTCTCTCTGTATCGATGCACATTTCAATGTTTCGTGAGAAATTTCACATTATGCTTCTACTCTCACCTTCAATTCCAAGCAAATATTCTAAAAAATAGCCTGCAACCACCTCTGGATCATTGTTGGTTCTACCAACACGAAGCCATAAAATTCGTCTAGAATATCTGAAAATAGTTAATCTTAATCTGTAATACAACTTATTGTGATATGCTGAGCTGTTAACAATATTTTCAATCTCTCAGAAACTGAAAACAGGCAAAATAAACTTATTAGTGAAGCTGTAAGGTTCATTATTTCAAGTTGACATTATTCTCTTTTTGGTAAAGCTTTATAAAACTTGTTTTATTATTGAGTAGTCCAAACAAATGTAAATAAAACTAATAAAAGCGCAGGCGAAGCGCTCCTGGTTGCTTCTTGTTAGCTCTACAGTTTTCTGTAAATTAGCTTTTAAGTCCAATTAATCTTTCTATAGATATTATTTATTTTTTACTGATTTTATAGATTTATATTTTCTACATTTATTGTAGCGCACCGGAACACTCATGTGAAATATAGCTCTATATAAATGTTGTATAATAATAATAGAGCGACAGAAAAATATGGTTTATCGTCCATTCAACACAAACTAAATCATTTCGGGACTAACATAATAATTTTCAATTTCATTTCAATAATTTCCTTGTGCGGAGAGATCTTTAGCAGTGCGAGGAAATCTGAGGACACAGAGAAATATAACATTAAAATAAAAACTAATAATAATCTATTAAGTAAACTTTATTTAATTCTGGCAGGTGGTTTCATTAGGATAAAAGGGCATATCATAATAACACTAGCTACAATTTCATGGAATCATAATTATTGAGTTTAATACTAAGCATCCATAAAATTGTACCTTGTGTTAATATGTTCCATAACTATAAGTGCCTATCAAAGAAGTCATATTATAATACAGTTTTTCTTACCCACATATTCCACCATGTATCGCAAAGCCATAGGCCTTCAACTTGTCATACCCATCTATGTGGATTAAATAGTTTGGACCTTTGTTGACATATATTCTCCTTGACAGTTGGTGTTTCTTGCGAAGGTTCACCCCTTCGGGGTCCATTAACTTTAATAAAGTGTAAACCTTGTCCCTGTAAGTAATACAAGCGTATTACTAGAAACAAAATAGATATTTTATCAATCCTTCCACATTCCACTCAGAAATATTTCATTTTTCATAATATAACATGTAATTGTCTGCAATATCACTTTAAATAAAGCTATTTCACACACACACAAGAAACAATGTATGCACCGATGTAAGTAAATGCTATCATAAAGAACTTTTTGTGTGTGTGTGTGTGTAGTGGTGCGGGGAGGGGGCGGGGCACATAGCCCTCCACTCTTTCATAAGCAGCCGTGAATTGTCAGGGACTACCTGAATCACATGCTTACTTAATTGTTTCCTGGTGATACTAACTAGAGCTGGCAATGTTGTCAAGCTTTTAAGTACTATGCTGTCCAGGAAGTTGCGAAACAAGTTATACACTGGAATGTAAAAGTTAAATAGTTTAACATTTAAATTTATTTTCGTTTGAGGACATGTATACCAAGTGTTATTGTTATCAGTTCAAATCTGTAGGGGTGAGGCTGCTTTCAAATGTTTGCGACAAATGTAATCAACTTTCGATGAAATTGCCTAACTCTGCTTGACCTTCATTTTATGATTAAGACACTACTAAGTTCAAGAATGCCAAGTTTCATTAACACGCAGTTGCATTGCAGAACATGATAGAAATACCTAGCAACACGTAGGCCATATTTTGACAGGAGTCTTTTCGCTAAAGCCCTGTAACCAAGGCACCGTCCACTTCCAGTCAATTCCTCCTGAAATAAAAGAAATTTTTTTTCATTTCCATGCCAAACCATTAAAGTAGTTGGATTTAGAGAGAGAGAGAAATGGGGTTTAACGTCCACTCGACACAAACTAGGTCATTTCAGGACTAACATATGGTTTCAATTTAATTTCAATAATTCGCTTGCGCGTAGGGGTCTTTAGCAGTGGGAGGAAACCGGAGTGCCCGGAGGAAACCCACGAGGTTGAGAAGGCGCCCCTATCTCCATGCCACATACGCTCACACCAGGGATCGAAACCACAGCCGCAAGCCAGAGGTGACCGGCCAGCTAGGGGTCGAAGCGCGGCACTCCAGACCTCTAGGCCATCCCAACCCCCCCGTTGGATTTAGAAGCCTATATCTAAAGCATTGGTCATTATCAAGGCAGGGTTAACCATTAGGCTAATAAGGCTATAACGCAAGCCCTTTAAAAATATTTAGGCCTACAGATCTGGCTGGGGGTCGACTAAATTTTCTAAAGATACCATTGAAAATATCAGCAAATGTTGAATAGTCTTAGCTATCTGACACAACTAAAATCGCCATGGATATCTCAATCATTGTCTAAAAACTCTGTTGTTAATATTTTCATTGCAAAAGCCATCGAAAAACGCAACGTGCTACATAATAACTGTCTTATGACTATGTATTGTCATTTTGTTCCCAAAATTGGGTACTTCTTCAGTAAGCGACCATAAGTCTAAAGTAGGGGAGAGCGGGGCTCAGTGGGCTATGGGGCACAGTAAGCCAGGCTTTGTAATTTTACACTGTTTTGGCAAAATTCAATTGTGACATCACTGAGGAATTGCCCTTTATAGCCCCCATTTGTCCTCCTAAATTCAATAAATTCATGTAAACTGATTGATATTTATCAGCCATTAACCGTTTTTGTGACGCAAAAGTGAATTTTTAGTGGACTGGTTAAACTGCTTGGCTACTCCAGATTTTGTTAGAGCCCACAAACTTGATATTCCAGGTGAAGTAGACAGTGATTGACTCTCATTAGAAATATTTTGTTTCATAATACTATCACATGTCTTCCTGCCATTTTCGATTTTCTGTCATGGTTGATGACGGGGCACAGTGGGACACACTTCAGAGGGGCACACTGGGCATAAGCATTTCGAGTTTAGCTAAATATCATCTGTCCATTTTAGAAAGAATCTGGGTATTTGAGCTGTTTTTAAAGAAATATTGGACCTAGGATACGAATCGTTACTGACTTACAAGTCATAGGAATTTTTCGCATAAAGGATTTTTTATTCAATGTTATGTTGGGTCAAAAAAAATTTTGGTTTTACAATGATCTACACAGAAATAGTTTCAATTTATTAACTTTTTAACAGCACTATTAAATCAAACATATGACTGGCTTCAACTGAGTACATAGTTTGATTCTCTGTAGAATTTCACTTCTGGTCAATTTACTAAAAAAAAGAAATCATGCCCACTGTGCTCCGCTCTCTACCACCCTTAATACGACCCTAGTGATTATATAACAGTAACTACAGACTGTACCGTGGGGTGTGGGATATTGCTGTTGATTCTCGTTATTCCCACTTTCTGTAAACCGGGGTCATTTCTTCACAAGATATGTAAGGTTTCGGAGGGAAAAATTTAGCCTATTACGTAGGCTTCACACCTACTCTTATAGCAGCTGTTATAGACTCTTCGTCATTTCCACCTCTTCGCCTATGACCATATTTTTTAAGAATTCTTCTTATTTGCCTTTCACTGAATTAATAATAAACAAACGAAAATAAATGTTTTTAGTCATTTTCTAGAAGAACATATTTCTTTGCTTTTGTGATTCAATATTCATTATAAATTTCCATAAAATCAATGACACACACCATACCACACACACCATACCACACAATCACACCAAGAAAGGCCTACCTTATTGATATAGTGTGTCTTAGAAATAATAATATAGAGACTTCAATATTGGTGTATCCGCCAAAAATTCACGAATGAGCTCATCACCTGTAATAATAATAAGCATAGATAGGAAAATCAAATGTCTGCTCGTGGCTCAAAAACACACGTTTTGACTAAAATGTAAAACATGATTAATATAAAAATGAGATTAAACAATTAAAATACAAGTTTTGCGACTTTATAACCAGTGACACTGGTAGGGTGACCCATGCAACAATAATTATCCGCTAAGAAATTCGGTCTTACCTGGAGAGTTGTTGACTGTCCAACGACGAATTTCTGAATGATGACAAAACACCGCCGGGTCCGCTGGGAGCACGTGCGAGTAATTCATCGCAGCAAATATCCACTATATATGGCCATGCACGTGGTATTGTCACAACATCAGATGGTAGATAAAGACAAGTTAAAATTTATTTCATCACGCGTTTGTCTTTAGAAATTATTTGATCGCAAACTACGTTCAAAATTCTAAAAATTATTGTCGTTTTTATTTTTCAATTCGCTATTTATCTACAGAGTGTTGTCATTTAGTTTCGGCGATTTCACATCTCCGTAGAACTTGTTTTAGACGGGATAAGAAAAAAAGCCGTAGTTATCTTTTAATTTTTTAAAGGTTCCTAAAATCTTCGTGGAATCGCTAAGACGACTGGTGTCAAGTTAGAAAATAAACAAATTGTTTCGTATCTTAAATTTGCTACCGGGAATTAATCGAAACGCACAATAGTCTCGGTTGACTATATTTACTGTTCGAGACTATTGGCTTTTATGGTTAAAGGGAAACAAATCTTTTTAATTTGTTTAGGAATTGACCGACTGACTTGTTTTAATTTGTTGTCAACCCATTCAATTAGCAAGCATGACGTCCAACGATGAATTACTATCCAGCATTGGTTTGGGCGATGACTAAGATCTCAGTACAATAACTAATCTTCCCTTCGCAAGAATTACAAATAGGCTAGTACTAGGCATTATTAATAAATTTCCGACCAATACGGAGCACCGGTCTATAAGTACTGCTTTACATGACGACTGCGTGACGTTTGATAACAAAGGTATTCAAAGTAGGCTGGCCAGACTGAAGACAAAGACTAGAAAGCTGGGTAAAAATAAAAATAATTCTAATAACGCTTTAAAATTATATGACGATTATCTCGACAGTCCTTTTTTCCCCGGGTTAGTGGACAAGACACCATCGGCAGATACCAGCACGGTACATTTAATAAATAGAGAGACACAGACATCTGTCGATGCTGCGACTTTGACCAAATTAAATAGGAAAAATAAGAATTTATTAAGAAGGGTCAATACGTACAAAAAAAAATTTCCGTTTAAAACATCGACTAAGGAAGACCTCAAAAGAATTGATTCGCGCGAAGGCTAATAATAATAAAGTTTTGGCAAATAAAAAAACTGGTTGTAAGTCCCAACCTCGTGGCGAAGAAGTAATTTTGTATGTCAAAAATCAAAGATACACTCCAGAATGCCATAATTTGGTCATGCAACTAAAAAACCTCAACGTTTCCGATAGGAACGTCAACGCGGTTATAACCGCATGTTTGGCTGTCGCGGGACTGAAATCTAATTATGCCCCAAAAAGAACTAGAGTTCAAAGAATATCATGTGAGCGCGAGGTGTATCTTTAAAGCATGTTTCGGAAACCTTAAAGTCAGCAAAAAACACCACTTTATAATTTGGCTCCTAATTCGGTACATATGCACTAACCGCTGACTCGACTCATACGCCAATTATTATTGGTCTTCGGAATATGGCTGATAAATCTGCGCAAACTACTCTTGCAACTTTAAATGAAATTTTGGCAGATCTTGATGATATAACTGGGCCCATTAGTAAATCCGTAATTTTCGAAATTAGAAATACGATGTCAGACAGAGCCAGCACCGAAAAACTTTTTAACAATTTATTTACACAGTACAGAGGCAATATTTGTTCTAAATTAGTAGAAAACTGGTCTGATTTATCAGATTCAGAGCGAAATATTCACCTAAATATAAATCATTTCTTTTGCGGTCTTCATCTGTTAACTGGTTTGGCCGATAAAAGTGCGTCTGAATTGAAGAAATTTGAGGAAATGTATTTTAAAATGTATTTGGCCCAAACGTTTAAAACCGCTTCTTCATTTTTGCCAAACGAACCTGGGTGTGTTCGATTGGTTCGGACCAACTGTAAAGCCTTTACAAAGGGTGGGGACGAAAAGTCGGGTTGTTATTTGCCTTTTAAGTTGTATCTTAAGTCCCTTGGGATTTCAAAATTACCGCTAACGCCATTTCATGATAACCGGTTTAATATTATTTTCCACATTGTCGCAATTGTAAATTATATGGCCAAGCATATAACAAATTTTCTTGGTGATTTTGGAACAGAAAATAGATTGACCCAAAGCATATTTTTGGATATTAAAATTCCGTTATTTCATATTGAGTGCCAGGCTTTGGGCTTGATAGATAAATTAATTACAGCTCCACTGTGGCGCATACTAGAAAGCGGCATTAATGCACTTGACATGAAAACTATTTATCAGGAATTACATGATTTTTTGGAAAACCCTAATATTGAAAACTTTGTTGAAGGTAAATCACACCCATTTGAATCTCTAATTAAAATTGAAAATGATTCGGTCCTTGCTAACCTGACGAAATTTGATTCTAATTTAACTTTTAATTCAACCCTGATCCATATTTTGGAAGTCCTCTTTGCCGAGTTTAGAAAGTACATTGCAAAAATTTTACTTGAGTATCGAGATGACTTTAATCCTTCGTGTTCGAGTTCTGCCATGCCTCACAACAAATTACCGGAAACCGTGTTCAGTCATCTCGATAGATTAATCGCGCCCTCGTCTAATATTTTTGGCAACGAAGCGTCCATTTTATGTAAAATGAATAAATCTGATGAATGGCTAAAAAATCTTTCACCTGATAAACGTAATTTGGTCTTAATGGATGCTCAAACGATAACTAAAAATCAACTTTTTAAATTTAGGCAAAGACGGGAAGAAATCGAAAAAAAAAGCTAGCGGTTCTTTTGGCAAAAAAGAATGAATTAGTACAAAAGGGGAAACGTGAGATTAGGAAAAAAGAGCGCCTAACAACAGAAATTATCGGGGTGGGTCTTTGGAAAAGTAAAGAGGGTATGGAAAATGGGCTTTTACAACTTACAGATAGGGAAATAAAAGAGGCACTGAAGGCACAGCTCCGGTTTCGTAGGTATGTTTTAAATCAGCAAGTTTCCAATAAGTCTATATTTTATTTTTCTGTCGCCGGTAAGGAACACTCGATTTCAGTTTTAAAAGAAAATTTACAAAAATTAATTGACCTGGCTGATCCTACCTAACCGGAAGAAACTTTCAATGCCCCTTTTTAGCGGTTATAAAAAAATACAATTTCTTCATTCTTCGTTTCTAAAACCATTTTATTTGTCAATCCAGACGTCCCAGCAGACCGACATTCCGACACTTCTCACAGTATTTTAACAATTCATTATTTAATAACTGTTTTCTTTAAACCAATCGGTTAATTTTCAGATAGCAATTTATGTTACAAAATACGCCTACTACTGTAGATCTGCTTTGATATCGTGTTTGAAAAGTTGCCCTTGAGATACTCTAAGTAAAACTTAACTTTTTATTTTGTCCCAAGGGGGACAATTTGGAATATATGTTTATTACAGATTAGTTCTAAATTACATATCTGTGTTTGGTAAATAATGACTATGTATTATCTATTATCAATCGATTTGTGAATTGTCGTAACAGATCGTGTTTTGGGGTAAGATTTGAGTTACGCTTTGTTTGATAAAGTGAGAACACCTGCGCTGATTACCTTAATTTTTAACCTATTTATCTTTGGGAAAACCTGTATTTCTTTCGTATAATAGCTGACAAGATAATATTGACTGTTTTATAAAAAATATCTGCTAAGACAGATGTTATACTGTACGTATAAATGTATGTAAGAGTGTTGTAATAGACGACATACCGTTATATGAAAGAAGATCTAACATACAGGCATGTTGATTCAGAGGGCGTTGGTCACGATGAGATGTGTTTTTGTTAATGTTATCGATCGCTTTCAGTCCCTATAAAGTTATAGGAAATACATATTAAAATAATCAGCATATTTATTCTTGTGTAAAAGCTATCATACAAGAAGGAACGTCCTCCCGAATTTGAATTTGTTCTTAATTATGTATCTTCTAGTTTGTATCGTATTCAAACCCAACTACAAAATGTCAATGTACATCTCAAATCTGTACATAACTTGATCAGCTATTGCATATTTTTCATTTAGATTGATTAAAATAGTCTGTCATTATTTATTTAATACTCTAATTACTCCATGAAACTTTTCGTCAATATACATACTTTCCGAACATTATTTCTTAAATGGGATATCAAATATTAATTTACAAAGGCACATTCACATATAAATACCAATATAAATAGACCTATCTTTCTATGGGTATACAGAAAATATAAATAGATTGGTCTAATATATCTACAAAAATTTAAATTGGACTGCACACATCAAAATTAAGCACACGGGAATGGCCGATCCAAAACTGAGCTGCGTTGCGCATGCTCGAAAATCTTAAATTCAATCGAAGCATGGGGCCAATTTCATCAGATAGCAAATTACGAATTAAACGAATAGTCCCGAATGGTAGTGATGGTTCATTCTTATCGGAAAATAAATCAATAATTTGAAATAACCAAGAGAACATAACTCCGTCAACATTGAAAACCCAAAATAAATATGTCCGCGGATGGTGCACAAAAGCAGTGTATTTTACAATGCAGTCGAATGGATATATCTTGTGAAATATAGCACGCAGGTACAGTTTCTTGGCAGTTTATAATAAAGGATCATCTAGGGTTGTTATTTATATAAATATAGTGCCATAACTGTAAATAGTTTTCGAGATTTTTTTCGGCTCGGGTCACCCTACCAGTGACAAAAATGTAGGCCTACGTGTTGGATGAACCCCATTCCGACTATACGACCAAGATGCATTGTTTAATAATTACTCTCAAAACTTTCCTTTTTTTCAAATTTTTTTATCCTATAATTAGTTAATTTCGTGTGTAACAAATAGTTATTCAAAAATCTGGACAAACGTAAATTTCATATGCCGAAATTGATCAAATGAAATTTGCATTTTGATAGATATTGTTGAAAGATTTTTTGTTGCGCACGAAAATTAATACTTGCACTTCCGAGGCGAGAACACGAGAAGACGAGATTGTGACGAAGCGAGGGAGCGAGAACACGAGAGGACGAGATTGACCCAAAGGCGAGGGAGCGAGGGAGCGAGAAGTCGAGGTTTTTCAAAGGCGAGAACACGAGGGAGCGAGAAGTCGAGGGCGAGAACGCGAGGGAGCGAGAAGTCGAGGGACGAGAAGACGAGAAGTCGAGGTGAAAGTAATCTCGTGTTCTCGAGGCGAGATCCTCGTATTCTCGCCCTTTTTCCTCGCGTTCTCGCTCTCTCGCTCCCTCGCCCTCGACTTCTCGCTCCCTCGCGTTCTCGCTCCCTCGCCCTCGACTTCTCGTCTTCTCGTGTTCTCGCCCTCGACTTCTCGCGGCGAGGGGACGAGATTCTGAAATGGCCGCAATAGGCTTCCATAGTCGTAAGATGTGAGCAGTCGGTATCAAAATAAGTGCTCACTGCACACGTCACTCTACTCACGCAAAACTTTAGTATAAAATAACCTTGTCGACTTATCATGTTTGAAAAAAATGTTTTTCACCCCATGGCAAAAAAAAATAGTCGGTCTCAAAAAAAAGTGCCCACTGCAGTCGGTCTCAGACTAAATGAATTAATGAGGTGTTTTCTGACCATCAGAATTCTGCAAAATCTCTCCCCAAAGTCCGGCGCTCAATTCCATTATGCCATCATTCTTCAACCTCTTCTCTGTCTTATACTATCTCATCACTATCATATTCACAGTTGCAGTGAATCGCCCAGTTAGTAGTACCACTAGTGAGTGAGTCGTGGGTCAAAAGACTGTAGAATTGTTAGTTCTACTCTCACAAAACAAGCGACATTGACAGATAGGCCTCAAGATTCTGTCCCATTTCTTATCCTCTCGTTAACGAGAATTTGGATCCATTTGCCATGACATTGACTAAAATTGTCAGGCCCAGTCCCAAAATTTTTTTCGCGCCTGCAGCGCTCGATTCCATTATAACATTCATTCTTCCACTCCTCTGTTGTCTTATACTGTCTCATCACTATCATATTCACGGTTATACTGAACTGCCTAGTTATGTAAGCAGTACCACTGGCACTGGTGTGTGGGTCGGGGGGCGTCAGACTATACAAAAGTTCTGTCAACTCTTGCAAAACAGGCGGAATTGACAGGGGGCAGATCTCGAGATTTTGTCTAATTGACTCACATTTCTGGTCCTCTCGTCCACAAGAATTTCTCCCAGCAATGACCTCAAATGCCAAGATATTGACTCAATTTTTCAAAATTTTCTCAGGTTGCTCAGTGTTATAGGCACAATCATATATGACATAAACTTTATGTCAACTTAAATAAAACTGCTTTCCAGCGAGACAACAATCGGCAAACAACTATATAATTATACAATACCATCTATGTTCTACCGGGACGCTTAATGTTATAGCCAGTATTTTGTTGACATTCATTGTGGGATGGGATTGTGGCTGGGGTGGCGCCCTAGATTTGGACCCCCACCCCTATCTAGATCCGCTACTACACATGGCCCCTACAAAACTCGCACCTGTGGTGCTCGGTTCCTGACTGCGTCACTCGTACTAGGGGTATGGGCATCAGTCGGTCGCATTTTGGCTAAACATCCCCCAAACAAAATTGTTATGTACGCCCCTGATAACACGTGATTGTCTGCGATATCACTTTGGACGTAAAATGCAACTATTTAACAACAACAACAGATATCACCAAAAGGCCTTTTTTTATATGCTTCCCATATGTTCTGGCAACATACTGCTGAAAGAAAATCCAAATCAAAGAATAACTGTGAAAATGATGGCCCTTTAAAGCAGAAATTGCAAATTTTTAAGTTATATTTTTAAAATTTATTAAAATAAAGCCAGAAAATAGATGGTATCCATAAACAGTCCTACCTTGTTAAAGAATAATCCTATTAATCCTATAATTCACTATTGCCAGCTGAGAAATTGGCAAAAATATCATTTTCCTCTTCATTTTCAAACGTTTGAATATCGCTACTCCATGGTGGAGAATAGCAAACAAGGGAGGTAATTGGGAGGTAATTGTGTTATTATTTCCTGTGTAAATGAATCTTAAGTGTGAGAATGACACCTATGATCGTATAATTGTGAGTTCACAACCTATTGAGCAAAAGACAGAAATAATTACGTTTTGACTTTCTTAGAAAATTTGCAATTTCCGCTTTAAAGGAGCTAAATCGCTAATATTTTGGGCCTAGAAATTGGCACAAATGGGTAGCAAAACATATAATAATGTATACTATTCAAAAAAAGTAGGGGATATTTGATTTTGGGGGCATAATACTAAAATATGCAAATGACTACGAAAAAAGTCACTATAGAACCTAACAGAAGAAACATTTCCAGTTACATGTGACGCCCAAACGCACCAATAGCTACCGCATGGAATGCAGGTGATGCTTGGGATCATCATGGGGGTCCAACCCAAGATTTGCACGACTCTGACTTTGAATGTTACAGTCATTGTGGCATTGAATTCCAGGGTGGAAACACCAGTTTAATTGTTTTAGTGACCAGAAAACAAATTTTGATATGCGTCGGCTTACCCAAAATGAAAGGTTACGTGCCCTTTGCATGCTACAGATCGGCACAACACAGGCGGTTGTGGCGCGGACGATGAATGTTTCTCAGTCTGTCATAAGCAGGCTATGGTCCAGATACCGTGATACGCAATCTGTACAGGACAGACCACGCTCAGGTCGACCAAGGGCGACAACTCAAGCCCAGGATCGATTTATCCGTACCTTGGCCTTGAGAAATCGTGTCATCACAGCAAATCAGATCAGCGCTCGTCTTCAAACAGACACTGGTGTGAGAGTGAGTGGCCAGACGATTCGGAATCGACTGCATAGGGGTCACCTTCGCGCCCGACGTCCTCGCGTGATCCCTTGTTTGAGAGATCATCACATTCAGGCAAGACGTCGTTGGTGTAGGGATCGTCAACACTGGGATAATCGACGCTGGAGCAATGTGATGTTTTCAGATGAGTCAAGGTTCACTGTTGATTTTTTGGACAGACGTAGGAGGGTGTGGCGTCGTCGAAACGAGCGCTTCCAAGACGTTAACGTCATCAGACATGATCGATTTGGGGGTGGTTCTGTTATGGTGTGGGGAGGCATCACTGTTGCTGGAAGAACGGCTTTACATGTTGTTGCAGGGCGTGTTACAGGCCAGTACTACCGGGACAACATCTTGGCAGTCCATGTTGTGCCGTTCGCACGACGTCATGGCCGCCGTTTCATCTTCCAGGATGACAACGCAAGATGTCACAGGGCCAGGATCGTTACAGGTTACCTCCAACAACAGAACATCACCACATTACCTTGGCCAGCACTGAGTCCCGACCTCTCCCCCATCGAGCATGTCTGGGACATGCTTGGACAGAGGTTACGTCAATGTCAACAACGTCCTGCCAATGTCCAAGAACTTGCTGCTGCGTTGCAACAGGAATGGGACAATCTGGACCAAAATGACCTTAGACGTCTCCTTAGGAGTATGCCACGTCGGATCAATGCTTGTTTGGCAAACAGAGGAGGATTTACCCGTTACTGACTTGGTTGTGATGCTGTGGTAACTTTGCTGTTTGACCCCGGGTATCATTTTACCCTTATAATGGTCAGTCTGTGCCTTACTTAGTCTAACGATCATTTGGAATAAATAGTTGAATGTGAACTTCATTTCATTTTGTCATTTGTTTCTTCGTCAGTTTCATTAGGTGACTATAATAACACTTAAAAATCAAATATCCCCTACTTTTTTTGAATAGTATAATATGAATTTATATAAACTGTTTTACAATCAATCGTTTCCGTTTTACTGTGAATTGTCATCAGTTATGTTCGGCGAAATACGCCAGAAGTCTCAGCGAAAGACAGTTTCTAGCGTCTGTTTATTCCAGTCAACCCCGATAGTATATATTGCGCATGCTCTCCAAATAAGAATATGGCATCACCGTTTGACATGACTTGTGGAATATGTCTAGCCTCATTCTTTGAGCACCTAGTTACAAATAGCGCTAAAATGCATTATGGTACACGATTCGTGTACCAATGGTAAAATGTTTATTTTGTCTTAAATATTGGATATCAGAAGCCCATCTTTTCCAGGTAAGACCACAACACCAATGCTGATTTAAATTGCAAAAAAATATTCGTGTTTTCAATGTCGAAGATTTTGGATGATATTGAGTTACGGACTTAACTACTTTAAAGGAGCTAAATCGCTAATATGTTGGACCTAGAAATTGGCACAGATGGGTCGCAACACGTATAATAATGTAATATGAATTTATATAAACTACGCCAGAAGTCTCAGCCGAAAGACAGTTTCTAGCGTCTGGTTATTCCAGTCAACACCGATAGTATATATTGCGCATGCTCTCCAAATAAGAATATGGCATCACCGTTTGACATGACTTGTGGAATATGTCTAGCCTCAATCTTTGAGCACCTAGTTACAAATAGCGCTAAAATGCATTATGGTACACGATTGATATGTCTATTTTTTTGCCGGAATAGTGTTTAGATGCCGAGTCCGTCTGATCGTGACTCTCCCTCACTCCACTATCCTGCCAGTTTGGTATAAATCCCCTATGTAGTTTAGTGTTTAGATGCCGAGCCCGTCTAACCGTGGCCCCTCTTACATCACTATTCTACGTAGTCCAACTGTGTCCATTAAGGCGTGGATTTGTTCGAAGATTTGCAGTTTCAGATCTGGTCTCGGGAAGAGTAAGTTCTTAGTGTTGAATGGTATGTTGTTAGTCTCCATCATTCTCACTAGTTCCCTTCTCTCCAGGACGTGGTTGGTGGTACATTCTTCTCCGCACTCACAGACGATGACTTGGTGTTTGTAGTCTAGCAGCCGCTCTTTCACCCTTAGTTTCTGCATATATCTCTTCTAGGGTGATTGATCGCTGTCTTCGTGTAGATTTTTTCATCCAGTCGGAATCTGTATGTGTCAAGTTCAACGAGTTTTAATTCCCAGAATGAATTGACCTGTCTTTTAACCATACTGTAGATTTCCGTGGTGCTGTAGTCTATGGCGCGGAGTGGTGCTGTGTCCTTGAGACCTTCGTTGGCGAGTCGATCTGCCTCCTCGTTTCCTCTAATGTCGACATGTGATGGAATCCACACGAGCTCTAATTTGCTTCCCTTCTCTAGGACCCTCTTGAGTCCGAGTTGTCATTTTGGATTGAAATCAGAGAGTCACTTGGAATGACGAACTTACTAGTCTTTTGATGGAAGATCCATGATATAGCGTCACGAATGACCACAAGCTCTGCAGTGTACACAGAACAGTAATTGGGCAGTTTCCTGCTTATTCCCTGTTCCCCGTTTGGCAGATATATTCCAAACGAGCTTGTACCCCTTTC
This sequence comes from Patella vulgata, assembly GCF_932274485.2. NCBI lineage: Eukaryota > Metazoa > Mollusca > Gastropoda > Patellidae > Patella > Patella vulgata. Next base: position 36,543,095 of record NC_065882.2, read on the forward strand.
AGGGTTGCGTGAGCCATCCGTGTACACATGGTCCCAGTCATCAGACGGCCAGTTGTCTTCCAGGTGTTCTAGCGAGAAAGCACGTGCAGCAGTGGGGTTGTTTTTCTTGTCGGTTTTCTGTAGTAGATCTAGATTGACCGGCGGTATAGGGAGCGTCCAAGGGGCGATTGGTGGGGGTCGTGTTCATTTTTCACGAGCTCCCCCAGTCGCAGTTCCTTGATTGTTTCCCTGATACCCTGGCCGAAGCTTTTCTTTCTAGGATCTCTCACATATCTTGTCTTTTGTAGACTGACAAAAGTAGGTGATCTTTCACCCAGTTGCGAGATCTTGGTCCAATACCTTGTCGCTAGTTCTTTTCTTCTTAGGGATAGGGGCAACTCCCCAGCTTCCTGTAGTAATGCCTCTCTCCTAGTCCCAAGCCCTACGCCAGTCGCAATACACAGAGTTTTGTATTGGATGGTGTCAAGCTTAGTTAAGAGTTTTGGCGCGCAGTTCATGAAGGCCAAAGATCCGTAGTCTAATACAGAGCGTATTAGAGCATGATACACCATCATTAATGTAACTCTATTGGCACCCCACGTGCTACCCGTTATTTTTCTCATTAAGTTTAGGATTTTGGAGCATCTATCTACAGTCAAGTCGATGTGCGGTTCCAGGTCAGCCTTCGGTCAAAGATTACGCCAAAGAACTTGGTTTTGGTCTTTAAACTCGATGGTTTTCCTGTTCATACACAGAGTCATTCTGCTTATCCCACTATCCCTGCTCACAAGCATACCGACCGTTTTCTTCTTTGAGACTTTAAATCCCCAGCCGTTTGCCCATGTCATGAATTTGTCTAAGGCCTTTTGCATGTTCTTTTGCAGTTCACAAAAGCTCCTCCCTTTCCTCCATATGGTACTGTCATCAGCAAATTTAGCTAAGTCAGTTCTGGCATCGAGGTAGGACGATTTCTGTATGTCATTGATCATGATATTGAAGAGGGTGGGACTGATGACCGACCCCTGAGGCGTGCCATTTTCTAATTTTTTGCCAGGCACTCAGGAATCTGCCAACATTCACCTGTATCCTTCTATCGCTCAGAAATCTGCCAACATTCACCTGTATCCTTCTATCGCTCAGAAAGCTTTTGATCCACCGAAACATTATGCCCGTTATACCGATACGTACCAACTTAAAAAGCAGCCCATCTAACCAAACCAAATCGAAAGCCTTGGTCAGATCTACAAACACGGCACATAACAGGCATCCCGAGAGGAGTGCCTGCGACATAACTTGTTGTAGTCCCACCAAGTGGTCCATTGATGATCGTCCTTTCCTGAACCCGCTTTGATTTTCGTCGATCAGTCGGTTACTCTCCAGATAGAACTGTAATCGGGTGTTAACCATTGTCTCCAAGGTTTTGCATAGTGTGGATGTCAAGCTTACTGGTCGATAGAACTCTGCCTTTGTCCTCTCTTTCCCCGGTTTCAGTAGAGGGATGACATTTGCTTTCCGCCATTCTTTAGGTACCTCTCCTGACAGCCAGGATGTGTTGAAGAAGTTTAGCAGTGTCGTTTTGGCGTTTCTAGTCAGATGTTTGAGCATTGAGTACTTTACTTTGTCCTCCCCAGCCGCACTATCCTTCTTGAGGGAAAGAGCCTTATTTAACACTTCCTCAGAGAAGGGTAGGTTGATTGGGTCAGCCTCTTTATTAGATTCAATTACTAATGAAGGGTGCTGCAAGTAAAAGATTCCCTTCCTCTTCAGGAACTCTGGTGATTGGTTTTCATCTCTGCTTGCGTCTGCAAATGTTTTAGCAAGTAGATCTGCTTTTCCTTGCCGTTGGTAACGTACTGATCTCCCATCTTGAAGGTTTGGTATGTTGAATGATCTGCGGTTCCCTTCCATGCCGTTCAGCTTCTTCCAGACGACACCCATTTGCGTGTTTTTATTCAACGTATTACAGAATGTCATCCAGTGCCCACTTTGTGCCTTCTGGATGGTGTCTCTTGCAGCGTATTTCAACTTCAGGTAGTTTTGGTGGTTGACTTCATTGTAGTGGCGTTTCCGTAGGCGACGTGCCTTCTTCCTTTCGTTAACCGCCTTCTGACATTCTGGTGACCACCAAGGTTTTCTAATCCTTGGTTTTCCACCAGAAGTCTTGGGAATGGAGTCGTTTGCGGCACCTATAATAGAACTCGTGATGTTGGCAGCGTACACGTCGATGTTGGCATCGATGATATCTTCTTCCTTCCAACCAAGGCAGCCTACACGGAAGTTGGCCCAATCTTTCATTTTCCAATTGGGTCTCTCCTTATAGACTTCCCTGGTTGCTTCAGCCTGAATGCAGAGTTCTATCGGTAGATGGTCACTGCCAAGTGTTTCATCTTCGTGTACTTGCCAGTCGCAGCGGTTTGTCATACCAAGCGTACAGAACGTGAGATCTAGGTGCGAAGGTGGGGCATTTCCTCCGACAAAAGTAGGGCTCTCGTCGTTCAGTACGCATATGTCGTTCTCCTCTATTATTGAGCATAGGCTTATCCCCCGACAGTCATTCCTCGGTGACCCCCACAGGACGTGTTCTGCGTTGAAATCCCCGCAAAACACAAATTCGATCTGCGGAAGCTGGTCGAGAAGTGACTGGTTTTCTCGTGACATCTGGGGGTACATAGACATTCACTATTGTCAATTTGTATTATTGCTCAATGTGATGGCTATGCCCATTGCTTTTAGCGGGTCCTCTACGTCCATCGAAACAGAAATATAATTTAAGTTATCACTGACGCAGATGGCGAGACCGCCGCCACGTGTCGTGCTGCCCGGTCTGTCCCTTCTCTGACAAGTGTATCCGGGCAAGTAGATGTCGTTCTTGGTTGGTAGTAGCTTGGTTTCTTGGAGGCATATTACATCTTTGGGGTTGCGGGTGATGTATTTTCTCAGCTCAGCACATCTGGGGGCCAGTCCATTAACGTTTAGTTGTAGAACTTTTAATTGGCCCGCCATGATGACTGTCCGGATGGATGCCTCTGTCTTGTCTATTTATTGGTCAATTGGCGTTTCACATTCCATAGGAGGTACCTCATTAGTGTTCGTCTTTGGTGTTAAAACCGGCAAGCAACTGGGCATATCGCCAGTGCTGTAGTGACGAACATGAGATATTCTTCTACGGGGTGCGAGGTTTGCCGTTTGATCGCCTTTTGTGGTTTCTTCGTCGTCGTCTTCATCTCTTGATCTTTTTTTTACCGTGTTGATTGAATTAATCATGACACACAGGACATCGGGGTTGACCATGTGTGTCCTTATTTTGCCGAGTAGGTTTGTCATCTTGGTAGTTTGATCTCATTGGACACGGCCAGTCTGAGGAACTCGATCATGAAGTTCATGAAGCCACCTTCCGTTTTAAATTTAGGAATGAAGTGTGATTCATGAACATTCGTTTTCGGTTCCTCTTCCTTCTTGGATTTGGTCTTGTTCTTTGGTGTTGGTTTGTCTTTTTGGTTGGGTGCCGTGGTGGGTTTTTTCGGCGTTGTTTGGGATGTCGATGGAATCGGCTCCGGAGTTGGTTTTGCAACCGGAGCCCTATTCCTGACATCTTTTGTCTTCCCTTCCTTCTTTTTCAGCATCAATGAGGCTTCATTGAACCTTACTTTCTCTTTTACCTGGATCTTTAGAGTTTCCTTGGTGTTCTGGATTTTCGAGAGAGTTCGCTGCGTGACCGCCTTTGCAGTTCGAACATTTATTTTGAATGCCCGCCCTGCAGTCGGTCGCCGCATGACTCCCCCCACACTGGGCGCACACAGTCTTTCCTTTGAAAGAACTTTGGTGCAGGGCTGTTTTAAAAGCATCAGCCATTGACATGGGTGAGCTAGCCTCTGTCGCCATCGTTCTTATGCTGCCGAAAAGTAAAATCGAAAACAAAAGGAGTGACTGAACAGTGTTGATTAAGGTTGTATGCTGTTGTTAATTAATGACGTAAGGTGATATAACTGTCGTCAACTCTTTCAACAAAGAGCCGCTAGTCAATCAGTGTTATTAATACTAATTAACTATGGGTTCCTATTGCTTGTATGAGTTTACTTAACACTTATGAGGCTTGGTAACTATGATAATAATTTAGATTGTTAGTGTTGTTTTAAGCTGGTATAACTGTCGTTAACCCTTTCCACAAAAAAGCCCCGCTAGCCAATCAGTGTTATTAATACTAATTAACTATGGGTTCCTATTGCTTGTATGAGTTTACTTAACAGTTATCAGGTTTGGTAATTATAAAAGAGATTTAGCTTGTTGGTATTGTTTTAAGAGGCTTGTGACGAGTTCAATCAGTTGATTGGCTTGTACACTAAGCTTCTTGGTTATTAGATGATAGAAAGAAGAGTAGAATAGTTAAATAAATGAAGAGTCTGATAAGGAAAATAATGGAAATAAGGAAAGGATGAGAAAGAAAAATAAATAAATAAATAAATGGAGTTAAGAAGAATGAATATAGGGAGAATGAAAAAACAAATAACAAAAAGTAAAAAGGGGTGAGGGGAAGGTAACTAAATAAAGTAGATTAAATAAAGTAGATTAAAAATGTAGAAAATAAAATAGAAGGAGTAATTAAGGAAATAAATCAAAGAGAAAAGAAGCAAAAGTGGAAGAACAAAATAAAAAAAATAAGGTAGATAGAAAAGAAAAAACAGCTTATACCTTGTGAAGGTATAAAAATAAAAAATAAAGACAACCTTAAAATTACTTATGGACTGGAGGATCTTTGCAGAAATTAGTAGTCCTGGGTTTGGGGAGTCTTTTGGGGTCTGGGCTAGGCTACTTTATCTATGATAAACTCAGCAATAGCTTTGGAGCTCTGGTGCACCATGTGTTATAAGTACGAGTACCTACGTGTAGCCAATGGTTACTATATCAACTTTACGGCAAGCTCACACCAATCTGATTGAAATTAATTCAGTTATCTTCACTCAAAGTCGTAAAAATAGACCTCTGTAAAAACGACTTTGCCAGTTATCGAAAACACTCTTAATCCCCTCAGACGCCAGTGACGTCACAGTGACCGAATGCATATTCGGAATGTTTATTCCTTAATTACCTATATACAGCCGGTGTGTGTATTCATTGACGCCTTAATCCCCTTAATTAAATAAAACAATTGACTACGGAATAATTTGTTTGGTAATTCATTTTAATTTAAGATCCAATTTAGAATTTGTTTCATAATGTGCGGTCGCTCTCGTTTCTCACGACAGCAATTTTAATACACTCTAACGTCGTGTGCAGTCCAATCGATTGGAGATACATTTTCGTCAAAAGAGTATTGTGGTTCTAATTTCCCCGAGTAAAAGAGTACAGGAGTAAAAAGATGTGGCCATGCAAAAATGTATCATAAAAGTCAAACATGACTGAAAAGCGATTTGTAAATGACGATCCGTTATCACCGTACGGCGGATTTGACTTCATTACTCTGAAATAGACCGTAAAAATGAAATACGAAAAATATCTCAATATACGTTAGAATTAACAGTACAAGTAAATTTTGTTGGTAACCATCTAAATGGAATGACAGACAGATTGAGAAGGTCCATCTAACTATCTTTGTGTATTGAGAATAATATGGCAAGTAGTGTCGTTAATATCTGTCATTAATTAATCAATCCGACTAAAGTTATACTGACTTGGGGTCATAAATTAATTTACATCTCTGTGTTAGCATTGATTGTTAGTGGGATTAAGAATGCTTATTAGGTAATTATCTTTTTTACGCCGGCATGATCACTGTAGGTGGAACGTATGCGTAGTACCCACGAATGAACTAATGGTAGAATCGTACACACACATATTAATTGTATAAAATAATTAAGTTTTACTCATCAGTTGTTTATAATTATTATTTACCCAATAATTATTGCTCACCGGTGTTTTAGTAATCAAGTAGCCTCGTATTATTTGTTGACTGGCGTTCAAACAACACTTAATTGACTTGATATGAAATCTGAATATAAATTATTCGAAGGATAAACTTTTGTGATACGATTAGGTTATCTTCTTTATAATAAAATTATTTTACAATTGCATTGACAGTTTAATCACTCACCAAACGGCATCAGGAACTCTGCGTATGATCAAGTGTATTTGATATTCATGTCCATGAATCCCATGCAATTTTCGCGCCAAAGTTTAACCTCAGTTACTACGCCCGTAGTGCATGGAACCGTACATGACAATAAGATTCCCAGCGTTGATTGGCTGAGAAATGAGGGCGATCTATGCATGGTCATCGGAAAATTCGATATTCGCTGTGAATTTCAAATGGAGTTACGATAAAAGTTGTTCTTTGTGTATAGAAATGGTCATTATTATTATATATAGCTAATAATGAATATATCGACAATTGACTGGCACCATTTGTATTTCTGTAATTATCTATACTAATATTTGTGACTGTCGTTTGTCTGTCTTTTTGTCTGTCTGCCTGTCTGTTCGGGGTTGGCGGCTACACTAGGTCTGCCCCGAGTCTGAAATTTGGGGTATAAGGGTAGCTCGGACCGGGGAGTAACATAGGCCAGGTGGCGTTAGTCTACCACTTCCGGTTTCGGAGTTATGACCCCCGAGCGAAGCCGGTCTGTTCGGAGTTGGCGGCTACACTAGGTCTGCCCCGAGTCTGAAATTTGGGGTATAGGGGTAGCTCGGAGCGGGGAGTAACATAGGCCAGGTGGCGTTAGTCTACCTCTTCCGGTTTCGGAGTTATGACCCCCGAGCGAAGCCGGGTATCCTGCTAGTAGAGAATAGTTTGGGATATCAAGTATTACGGGGTTATCCAAATTACCGGTAAATGCGCTAATTGCTTAGGTCGTCTTCAGTTGTCACGGGGCCATTTAAACAATGGCACCTTAAATGGATCTACGGCATGATACGGCATTTTAAATTCACTCTAAAATATCCGTTCGTTCGTTCGTTCTTGGTGTTTAACGTCTGCTTCCACATAAGTTATATCGCAGACAAGACATAGGAGAGCCGAAGCTATATTCCAATCACAAATGTCTTAATATATACTATTCAAAAAAAGTAGGGGATATTTGATTTTGGGGGCATAATACTAAAATATGCAAATGACTACGAAAAAAGTCACTATAGAACCTAACAGAAGAAACATTTCCAGTTACATGTGACGCCCAAACGCACCAATAGCTACCGCATGGAATGCAGGTGATGCTTGGGATCATCATGGGGGTCCAACCCAAGATTTGCACGACTCTGACTTTGAATGTTACAGTCATTGTGGCATTGAATTCCAGGGTGGAAACATCAGTTTAATTGTTTTAGTGACCAGAAAACAAATTTTGATATGCGTCGGCTTACCCAAAATGAAAGGTTACGTGCCCTTGGCATGCTACAGATCGACACAACACAGGCGGTTGTGGAGCGGACGATGAATGTTTCTCAGTCTGTCATAAGCAGGCTATGGTCCAGATACCGTGATACATAATCTGTACAGGACAGACCACGCTCAGGTCGACCAAGGGCGACAACTCAAGCCCAGGATCGATTTATCCGTACCTTGGCCTTGAGAAATCGTGTCATCACAGCAAATCAGATCAGCGCTCGTCTTCAAACAGACACTGGTGTGAGAGTGAGTGGCCAGACGATTCGGAATCGACTGCATAGGGGTCACCTTCGCGCCCGACGTCCTCGCGTGATCCCTTGTTTGAGAGATCATCACATTCAGGCAAGACGTCGTTGGTGTAGGGATCGTCAACACTGGGATAATCGACGCCGGAGCAATGTGATGTTTTCAGATGAGTCAAGGTTCACTGTTGATTTTTTGGACAGACGTAGGAGGGTGTGGCGTCGTCGAAACGAGCGCTTCCAAGACGTTAACGTCATCAGACATGATCGATTTGGGGGTGGTTCTGTTATGGTGTGGGGAGGCATCACTGTTGCTGGAAGAACGGCTTTACATGTTGTTGCAGGGCGTGTTACAGGCCAGTACTACCGGGACAACATCTTGGCAGTCCATGTTGTGCCGTTCGCACGACGTCATGGCCGCCGTTTCATCTTCCAGGATGACAACGCAAGATGTCACAGGGCCAGGATCGTTACAGGTTACCTCCAACAACAGAACATCACCACATTACCTAGGCCAGCACTGAGTCCCGACCTCTCCCCCATCGAGCATGTCTGGGACATGCTTGGACAGAGGTTACGTCAACGTCAACAACGTCCTGCCAAGGACTTGCTGCTGCGTTGCAACAGGAATGGGACAATCTGGACCAAAATGACCTTAGACGTCTCATTAGGAGTATGCCACGTCGGATCAATGCTTGTTTGACAAACAGAGGAGGATTTACCCGTTACTGACTTGGTTGTGATGCTGTGGTAACTTTGCTGTTTGACCCCGGGTATCATTTTACCCTTATAATGGTCAGTCTGTGCCTTACTTAGTCTAACGATCATTTGGAATAAATCGATGAATGTGAACTTCATTTCATTTTGTCATTTGTTTCTTCGTCAGTTTCATTAGGTGACTTTAATAACACTTAAAAATCAAATATCCCCTACTTTTTTTGAATAGTATATAACAACGCAAGACGATAATTCGGTGATTATGATTATGCCAGTCACATGTTAATTGAACCGACACGTACACACATGTCAACTGGTGGTGTGTATTGTATAGATATTAGAGACTTTTGGCTCGCGGAATTTTCCCATCCGTATCACGTATCCGTATCGTATACGCGATACGTTGCGTCAATGTAGTTTTAGAGTTTTGGCAGATTTTCGCGTCGCGTACGTGTGCGTCGACCAGCTGAGCTTAGTTCTATTACAGCATGATGGCAGATATCGACCAAGATCACCATCAGTACTAGTCAAGTGCCTATTAGAGCCGAAAATTTCCCGGAGGGAATAAATTCGTCCGACAGTCGCTGAGCTATTAAAAAAAAATAATGTCGAATCTTATTAAAAATCTTCGACTTCGACTCGACTGCAATTTTTGGTTTCACTAATGTATCATTTCAGAAAGTTTATACCCCTTTACCACAGAATAAAATCATTTACAGAATTGCAAGGTTCCGTTCCCTAAATTTAGCACGTAGATCAACCATCATGGTTAAAAACACATCAAATATACACCTTCGTGTTCTGAAATACACAAAGATTCATAAAACGCTACGATACAACAATTCAGCGTCTAAAAGTAGTAAAAAAGACGGTAAAAAGACACGACAATGTTATACGGACCTTTTCCGTATGAAAGCTGTTTGATACGTGCTGCCGTATCCATGTGACGTATCACGTATGAGAAATGCACACACATTGATGACGTCACACGCAAAATCCATACGGATACGAGATACGGGCCAGAAATCTACGCTTGCCAAAAGTCTCTAATGTATGTATGTGTAGTGCCTGTGACGTAACCAGCCAATCAACCGGATTAAGGTTGTAATTGAAAATTTGAAAACCGTTTTTGGATTTCGAATACTTAAACCTCAATAGCTGAATTAATTTTAATCAGATTGTTTGAACTTGCCGTAAAATGGAGGGGACTATTAAAATGGGTTCGTCCGTCCGTCCGTCCGTCCGTCTGTCTGTCTGTCTGTCTTATCAGAGCGATAAGCAATTTGATTGGCCGAGACTTTGGAACACAATAACTGTCCTTCTAATTGAGCTAGAATGTTCAAACTTGGTGTAGGTGTTTATTAGGCCAATGCCTTGATGGAGTTTGAAGATGAGCATTTTCTGCTTAGGGTAAGCATAGGTAAGCAATTTGATTGGTGGATGCTTTGGGGTGGGGCACGATAACTTAGGTTATAATGAAGTGAGAGCGATGGATCTCCAAATATAGATTCATTATATCATTACCATGACTAAGTTCGATGGTGCGAATTTCCTGCTTAGGCTAAGGAACGATAAGCAATTTGATTCGTCAAGACTTTGGAACATAACATCTCTGCTTTTAATTGAGTTAAAATGTTTAAACTTGGTGTAGATGTTCATTAGGTGAATGTCTTGACTGAGTTCAATGATTAACATTTCGAGCTAAAGCTAAGTAGAGCTAATCAATAATCATTGGTCGATGCTTTGGGACAAGATAATCTTGATTCTATCTGATAGAGAATGATGAAACCTAGTGTATAGTTTGATTTCTCGATACTTTTGAAAAAAATGTGCGATTAATTAATAATAATAATATGTATATTTATATAGCGCACAGTACCATGCTATTATGCATTCTCAGGGCGCTACACAGACTGGGTGCCATAATAGGCCGTAAATAGATGAGTTTTTAAATTAGTTTTGAATGTTTCTAGGCTGGATGACAGTTTAATTTTCAGCGGCAATGAATTCCACAGAACAGGCACAATATGAACAAACGATATGTATCCAAATGATTGGAGTTTATATTTTGGGATTATAAGAATATGTTCTTGTTGAGAACGGAGTGGACGCCCAGGAAAGTATGGTAATAACAGATCTGCTAGATAGGAAGGTCCATTTCCATATAAATACTTATACGCAAGGCACAAGAGCTTAAACTCTATTCTTGATTTGATTGGCAAGTATGAACTGCGTCCTTCGATATTAGATGACGAATGTTTCTGATAGAGCGGAGGTGGAGAGTTCTGAATCGATGTAAACACTCGAGTGTTTTACTTCGTTGACTGGTTTAATTTCTGAGTCAGCTATAATGAGAGTTTTGACCCAATCATGATAGCTTCAGTTTTATCATCATTTAATTTCAACATATTGGTGGACATCCAGCCTTTTAAAGATTGGGTGCATTTTGATGTACGTTGAAATGATTGGTCAAAGTCACAAGGATAAAAACTATCAATAATCTGAGTGTCATCTGCGTAGAAATGATGTAATAGGCTGTATTGGCTGATTGATAAGAGATACACTTGTTGTTTAGAGAATAAACAGAACAGGTCCGAGTACAAAGCCTTGAGGAACTCCCCAGTTTAATTCAACTGCATCCGACTTAGCATCTACAATGGTAGTTGACTGAATTCGATTGTTTAAGTATGATGCAAACCATTTTAGACAAGGTCCATGAATACCGTGTTGGTCTCGAGGGTTTTCAACATAGGGTCATGGTCAATCGTATCAAAGGCTGCAGATAAATCCAGTAGCACCCGAGAAACCACTTTACCGCAATCTACAGCGCAACGTATATCACTAACTACCTTAAGTAATGCTGTTTCTGTACTATGATTTTTTTCGGTACGCAGACTGAAATTTATCCAACAGAGAATTAGAAAATAAATGTTCTCTAAGTCTATGGTTAACAGCCTTCTCCAATATTTTCGAGAGAAAGGGAAGATTCGATACCGGCCGAAAGTTTTTAAGTATATTCGAATCTAAATTGTCTTTCTTCAGCAGGGGTCGAACATTCGCTTGCTTGAAAAAGTCAGGAAAGATTCCACTTTTTATACTAATATTTATTGTTGTTGTAATAATCGGAAGAAGAATATCTAAATGTTGGATAACTATACGAGTTGGTATAGGATCGTTAATAAAAGTTGTGGGCTTATAAGAAAGAATTATTTCAGAGATCTCCATTTCAGCGAAGACTGTGAATTCAAGAAACGGTTCACCGCGAAAGGTAGTGGTATTATCCAGGGTGACTGCAGAAGAGATTTGTAGATCAGATCGAATCTTATCGATCTTGTTAACGAAGAATTTATTAAATGAGTCAGCCAAGGTTTTAGAATTTTCAGATGCTGGTAGCTTAGTGTTGTATTTCTTGCCAAACAATGAGTGCATGAATCTGTGAAGTTTTTGCGGATCGTTACTACATTCTTCAAGTTTCAGCAAACAATAATCACGTTTAGCTTGACACGGGTTGTCTTGTTTCTAGCATCGCAAAATATCTGACGGTGAACTGCAAGTCGTGATTTACGCCGCTGTCTCTCTGTCTCTTAATATGTGTCATCTATTTATTTTGCTGCCTGGTCATAGTATCCGTATGAATTGGGTATCATACGACAGTCCAATCATCGTGCCACCCAACGATACATTAATTTGTTTAATCCATTGAAAATGGACGGAGGAATCGCGTTTTTCCCCAAAGCACCCATTTTTTGCGTTTTTTTTTCTCAAAATATCGGACATTATTTCGACTACTTCCGGTTTACGGATCGTTGTTGAAATTGCTTTATCCAACGGTATGACAATATGGCTTTACGATCCAGGAGTTTCAGAAACATCGATTGAGGTTTTCAAAAAAATATAAGGGATGGAAAATGGACAGAAAATTCGAAAAATAAAGGGCGATAACTCGGAATGAAACTTATATCATTGGAATCGGATGGAATTAAGGTATTCAAAAATGTAGGTCAAATTTGAAAATTTTGAAAAATAACAAAAATTGTCCCTTAAACAACATATTTTCATTTTTCGAAAGCTGGAAGTCAGCATCGAAATTTCGAAATTTTCAACTGCTATCATCCGAGATAAGACACAGGGTTTCCGAAAATGTCATTTGTAGGAAAATAGGTACAGAATTGACGAAGCTACGGCCATTTTTTAACGTTTTGGCACCGCACGAAATTCGGCCACTTCCGGTCTGCGCAGATGTTTCAAAAATAGTTTATCAAGTAGCTACCACATGGTTTCCCGATAGAAAATTTGGTCCCGGATCGGTATCTGTTACAGATACTGAGACATAGGCTCCCGTACAAAAAAATAATAACTAGATCTGCTAAGCAGATATTAAAGCTTTCATATTCACAATCACTTCCTTATACATGTGATGGGTCATATAAAGAATCTGAACAAGATAAAAAAAATCATTAAAATCAGTCAAAAACTCGCGAAGTTAATGCGATTTTTCATTCGTAAACAACTTTGTCGGCACGAAAAACATCGGACGCAAAATTCGAAATTGTGACATTTTCAAATACCATAAATTCGACCCTGATCCCGGCTAACCAGAAATGTATTCATTTTGGAAATAGGAGACGTATTCTCCAAACTACGGCCTATTGTTTTCATTGCCATGTCCGTTATCGTCGATTTTTCACTTTTTCTAATATTCAGTTCAAAATGGTGACCACCAGTTGACCAATATCAAAATTCTGATCCGATAGATTTTTAGGCATTCCTTCAAGGATTCAGAAAATGTAAATCCCATGTCTGTAAGTAAATACTGCAAAAGCCTTATGGATTTTTCACGTTTCAAGATGGTTGCACTTCCGGTTCAATCGGCAGACTTCATATTTTGTGTACACATCAGTCCTGTCTTAGCTAATACAGAAACAAAATTTCAAGGCACTCTAACCTATATTTCGTCGATTTTTTAAAAAAATTTGATCCTTAATTTCATCAAGGAGAGATAATTTTGAAAAATTCTACAGACATCTTTTAAGTCGCATCTCTAAGATCTATTTACATACTAAATTTCATGAAAATCGCGCAACTATTAAAGAAGTTGTAAAGTTGGTCTCAAATTCCGGTTCGAAATCACAGCGACGAATTTTCTAAATTCGAAAATCCGAAATTGCAGATTTGAAGTGAATGTTTCAAGGTACTCAAAGAAAAAAGAATTAGTAAAATAGGTCAAATAGTCACAAAGTTACAGCAATGTAGGTCAAATGCATTTGTTCGTAAAATTCGGTGATTTCGAATTCGAAAAACGTTTCGAAAATATATTTAATCAACAGCCATTACCCATTTTTGGGGGGCATAGTAAAAGTTTTAGAAAGATCCTATGGTTAGATTCTGAGAAATCCGATTTGTGGACAAAACACACACAAAAAAAAAATAACTAGATCTGCTAAGCAGATATGAAAGCGTTCATATTTACAATCACTTCCTGTTACATGTCAAGGTCAAGGGTCATATAAAGAATCTCACCAAGATACCCCCCCCCCCCCAATTAAAATCGGTCAAAAAGTCGCTAAGTTAATGCGATTTTTCACTCGTAAACAACTCTGTCGGCATGAAAAACGACAAAGGCAAAATTCGAAATTGTGACATTTTCAAATACCATAAATTGGACCCCGATCCCAGCTATCCAGAAATGTATTCATTTTCGAAATAGGAGAAGTATTCTCCAAACTACGGCCTATTGTTTTCATTTTCTTGTGCGTTATCGTCGATTTTTCACTTTTTCTCATATTCAGTTCAAAATGGGTTCCATCAATTGACCTAGATCAAAATTCTAATCCGATAGATTTTTAGGCATTCCTTCAAGGGTTCAGAAAATGAAACTCCCATGTCTGTAAGTAAAATATTGCAAAAGCCTTGTGGAATTTTTCACGTTTTAAGATGGTGGCACTTCCGGTTCAATCGGCAGACTTCATATTTTGTGTACACATCAGTACTGTCTTATCTAGTACAGAAACAAATTTTTTCAAGGCAATCTGACCTATATTTCGTCGATTTTTTTGAAAACTTTGATCCTTAATTTCATCAAGGGAAGATAATTTGGAAAATTTCTAATGACATCTTTCAAGTCGCATCGTTAAGATCTACTTACATACCAAATTTCATGAAAATTGTGCTACTATTAAAGAAATTGTCAAGTTGGTTTCAACTTCCGGTTCGAAATCACAGCGACGAATTTTCGAAATTCGAAAATCCGAAATTGCAGATTTGAAGTAAATGTTTCAATGTACTCAAAGAAAAAAAATAGTAAAATAGGTCAAATAGTCACAAAGTTACAGCAATGTAGGTCAAATGCATTCGTTCGTAAAATTCGGTGATTTCGGATGAGTAAAACGTTTTGAAAATATATTCATTCCAAAGCCACCATCCATTCTTGGGGGGTAGGTCAAAGTTTCAGAAAGATCCTACGGTTAGATTCTGAGATATAAGAACCAGCTAAACTCGAAAACAACCTTGTCGGCACGGAAAACATCAAAGGCGAAATTCGAATTTGTGAAATATTCAAATACCAAACATTCGACCATGATCCAGGCTATCCTAAAATGTATTGATTTCAGTAATAGGAGACAGATTTTCTAAGCCACGACCAATTGTGTATGTTTTCAAGCCCATTAATGTGGATTTTTCACTAATTTTCATTTTCAATTCAAAATGGCGTCCATCAGTTGACCTAAATCAAAATTCTAATCCGATAGATTTTAGGCATTCCTTCAAGGATTCAGAAAATGTAACTCTTATGTCTGTAAGTAAAATATTGCAAAAGCCTTATGGATTTTTCACGTTTTGAGATGGTGGCACTTCCGGTTCGCTCGACAAACTCCATATTTTGTGTACACATCAGTACTGTCTTAGCTAGTACAGAAAAAAAAAATTCAAGGCAATGTGACCTATATTTCGTCGGTTTTTTTTAACCTTTGATCCTCAATGTCATCAAGGGGAGATAATTTAGAAATTTTCCAATGAAATCTTTCAAGTTGCATGGGTAAGATCTACTTACATACTAAATTTCACGAAAATCGTGCAACTATTAAAGAAGTTGTGAAGTTGGTTTGAACTTCCGGTTCGAAATCACAGTGACGAATTTTCGAAATTCGAAAATCCGAAATTGCAGATTTGAAGTAAATGTTTCAATGTACTCAAAGAAAAAAAAATTAGTAAAATAGGTCAAATAGTCACAAAGTTAATGCAATGTAGGTCAAATGCATTCGTTCGTAAAATTTGGTGATTTCGGATGAGTAAAACGTTTTGAAAATATATTCATTCCAAAGCCACCACCCATTCTTGGGGGTAGGTCAAAGTTTCAGAAAGATCCTACGGTTAGATTCTGAGATATAAGAACCAGCTAAACTCGAAAACAACCTTGTCGGCACGGAAAACATCAAAGGCGAAATTCGAATTTGTGAAATATTCAAATACCAAACATTCGACCATGATCCAGGCTATCCTAAAATGTATTGATTTCAGTAATAGGAGACAGATTCTCTAAGCCACGACCAATTGTGTATGTTTTCAAGCCCATTAATGTGGATTTTTCACTAATTATTAAAGAAGTTGTCAAGTTGGTTTGAACTTCCGGTTCGAAATCACAGCGACGAATTTTCGAAATTCAAAAATCCGAAATTGCAGATTTGAAGTAAATGTTTCAATGTACTCAAAGAAAAAAAATTAGTAAAATAGGTCAAATAGTCACAAAGTTAATGCAATGTAGGTCAAATGCATTCGTTCGTAAAATTCGGTGATTTCGGATGAGTAAAACGTTTTGAAAATATATTCATTCCAAAGCCACCACCCATTCTTGGGGGGTAGGTCAAAGTTTCAGAAAGATCCTACGGTTAGATTCTGCGATATAAGATTTGCAGGAAAAACACACAAAAAAACCCAAGTAAATGTTTCAAGGTACTCAAGAAAAAAGAATTAGTAAAATAGATCAAATAGTCACAAAGTTACAGCAATGTAGGCCAAAGGCTTTCGTTCGTAAAATTCGATGATTTTGGATTCGTAAAACGTTTTAAAAATATATTCATTCCAAAGCTACCACCTATTCTTGGTGTGTGGGGTGGGGGGCGGGGGTAGGTAAAAGTTTCGGAAAGATCCCTATTGCTCTGGTATTGGTTATGCAGGGTATTCGTTTTTTAAAATATATTAATCAATGATTCAATACTAAAATAGTATAAACAAACTTCTCTCAGTTATGATATTGTAATTAATGGTGATTACTTTATGTGTTTATTTTACTAAATTTTCAAATGATTTAAAGATACATTATGGGAGATTAGATAAAGGGCTTGTAGTTCTCACTGTAATAGTTAAAAACTAGATAATGTAAAGGGAATACGCTGAAAATTTTAGTCAAATTGATCCACTCTGAATCGAGATTTTAGCGATTGAATTTTCGGCGTAGCCGCGATCATTACTGAAGTCGGTACGATAAAAAACATTGTCTCGATTATCCATTTCAGGATTAAATCATGAGTGGAAGTCGAACAGCAAATCAAACCCAATCCAATAAACATCGCAGAGTAGCGATTACATTGAGAGTCGATTATGGTCTGGATAAGTTAACTGATGTCTAATTAATAATTTAGATAACATTTCAGGCCTAAAGAAAGACCTGCAATAGGCAGAGTTACATCTTGCACAATGTATGTTTAATATCTTTCAAATGGTGGGGTAGTACAAAATGTATTTATTTACTTGCTTGAAGAATTAAATCAGAAACAAAAACATAAGAAAAGGGAAAGTTGAAAGAGCTGAAAGTTGTTAGGGCCTACTGTTACTTAGTATTATTTTAAAGGAGCTAAGTCGCTAATATTTGGCACCTAGAAATTGACATAAATGGGTCGCAACGCATATAATAATGTAATATAAATGTATATAAACTGATTTACATTTAATCGTTTCCGTTTTTACTCTAATTTCAAATCAGTTATGTTCGGCGAAATACGCTAGAAATCTTAATCGAATGGAATTCTCTAGCGTCTGGTTATTCCAGTCGATATAATATATTGCGTGGAATATCTCTAGCCACGTTCTTCGGGTCCCTTCTTACAGAGAGAGAGAGAGAGAGAGAGAGAGAGATGAGAGAGAGAGAGTTTAACGGCCACTCGACACAAACTTGGTCATTTCGGGACTAACACTAACATATGGTTTAATTTTATTTCAATAATTCGCTTGCGCGTAGGGGTCTTTAGCAGTGGGAGAAACCGAAGGACCCGAGGAAAACCCACGAGGTTGGACAGGCGACCCTACACCTTCTCACGTACAACCGGGGATTCGAAACCACGGCAGTTGACTGAATGACAAGCTTTATGATACAGCGCGCAAGTGCTAACCATTCGACCATCCACCCCACCCCAACCCACCCCCCCTCTTCTTACAAATGGGACTGAAACGCATTATGGTACACGATTCGCGTACCATAGGTAAAATGTTTATTTTGTCTTAAATATTGGATATCAGAAGCCCATCTTTTCCCGGTAAGATCACAACATCAATGTTGATTTAAATTGTCAAATAATTCGTGTTTTCATTGTCGAAGACTTCGGATGATTAGTTACTTTAAATTAAGTAATTTGATAAATGAAGGAAAAGATACATACTAATTATTGATAAATAAATATTTATAGTAAAATTATATTACTAAAATCAATGAAAGATCAGCAATTGTAATTAATTTAAAAGAGCTAAATCACTAACATTTGGGACCTAGAAATTGACAAAAGTGGGTCGCAACGCATATAATTCTGTAATATGAATGTATATAAACTGATTTACATTCAATGGTTTCCGTTTTTACTCCAATTTTAAATCAGTTATGTTCGGCGAAATAAGCCAGCAGTCTCAAGCGAGTGCAAATTTCTAGCGTCTGGTTATTCCAGTCTACATCCGCCGTTTGATTTGGCTCGATGTATCTAGCACATCCCTCGAGTCTCTTGATACAACTGGGGCTGAAGCGCATTATGGTACACGATTCGCGTACCAATGGTAAAATGTTTATTTTGTCTTAAATAGTGGATATCAAAAGCCCATCTTTTTCCGGTAAGATCACAACATGAATGTTGATTTAATTTGACAAATAATTCGTGTTTTCAATGTTGAAGATTTTGGATGATATTGAGTTAGAGACTTAGCTACTTTAAGTGAATTCCGATACTCTTTGAAATAAATACACCTTGACCTACACGTACAGATTTTTTTAGCACCGCCTTCACTGGGTCTGTGGAGGGATGGAACTAGTTATTCATTTTATTCCTAGGTATTATACATTGAAAATAAATTAGTTTTGTGGGAGAAATCGGACGTTTTCGAAGTGAATTCTGGTGTGTTCAACGGAATTCCGATAATTTTAAGTACATTCCGGAGAATTCTAGTATTTTCCGGTGATTAGTCCGGCTACAGATGAAGAGAGGTCCCAATAGAATAGACCCGTCATACGAATTTTTGACAGGTGAGGGTGTTTAATTTTTATTTAATATAGGCCTAACCTAATGTCTTTTTTATGGTGGAGAAAAGAAGATTCAGCGTTAAAAGTACAACGAATATATTATGGAGGTTTCACTGAGTCACGGTTTAGTGATATGGTGAGGTTTTAAAAGGGTTTAAATGCAATGTTGTGAAATGAAAATATACAGTAGGCCTGGTTATAAACCACAAGCACGAGGCTGCAACACGTTTTGAAATCACGCGTTTTCTCGTCTGTCTGCACTCCACCAAAGCTATTTTATGGCTGGTTTTATTTGCACAATCCGGAGACTATTTGCCACATGTGGCAAGTCTCCGTACCGCAATTATCAACCGATTTCAATGAAACTTACAGATAGCGATAACATTAATAATATCTCAGAGTAGGTAAAATTCGACCACTTCCGGTTAGCGGTTTCGGAGATATCAGGTTACCACACTTTTCAATCGATATCCACGAAACTTACAGAATATGATAACATTAATAATATCTCAGAGTAGCCATATGATAACATTAATAATATCTCAGAGTAGCCAAAATTTCGACCACTTCTGGTTAGCAGTGTCCGAGATATCAAGTTACCACACATTACATGTGGCACGGCTAGAGACCACAATTATCAACCGATTTCAATTAAACTTACAGATTATAATTACTTTAATAATATCTCAGAGTAGCCAAAATTTCTACCACTTCCGGTTACCGGTTTCGGAGATATCAGGTTATCCCACATTTCATGTGGCACGGCTACAGATCGCAATTACCAACCGATTTCAATGAAACTTACAAATTATATAAAACATTAATAATATCTCAGAGTAGGCAAAATTTCGACTTCCGAGATATCAGGTTACCACACATTTCATGTGCCACGCCTACAGACCGCAATTACGAACCGATTATAATTACATTAATAATATCTCAGAGTAGGCAAAATTTCGACCACTTCCGGTTAGCGGTTTCCGAGATATCAGGTTACCGCACAATTGTTTGTGAACAGTCTACAGGTCACAATTTTTATCCGATTTCAATGAAACTTGAAATATAGGTTTATCACCCTAAGATCTCGGTTCCTTTCGATATTGCCATCTATCGGACCGTAACCTCATGGATTATGGCCCCTGATTGTACGAAAAATCACGTTTTTGGCTTGTGAACACTGTAGAGGTCACAATTTTTATCCGATTCTGTTGAAACTTGAAATTTAAGTTTATAATCCAACTTCCGTAACTTCCTGAATTATGGCCCCTGATTGTGCGTAAAAACGCGTTTTTTGGCTTGTGGACCCTATAGAAGTCATAATTTTTATCCTATTTAAAAAACCGTGTTAATATATCACCGTTACACCCTAAGGACGGTTGAGTTCGAATCTCGTGAAAATCGGCCCAAAACTGACAGACAAAATGGCCGCTGTTCGTTCTCAAATAGCGTAAAAATATGGTATATCAATGTTGTGGACCCTATAGAGGTCACAATGTTTATCCGATTTTGTTGAAACTTGAAATGTTAGTTTATAACACAAAGATCTCGGTTCCTTTCGATATTCGCGCATATCGGACCGTAACTTCATGAATTATGGCCCCTGGTTGTACGCAAAAACGCGTTTTTTGGCTTGTGGACCCTATAGAGGTCATAATTTTTATCCGATTTAAAAACTGTCATAATATATCACCGTTACACCCTAAGGACGGCTGAGTTCGAATTTCGTGAAAATCGGCCCAAAACTGACAGACGAAATGGCCGCCCCTCGTTCTCAAATTACGTAAAAATATGGTATATCAAGGTTGTGGACCTATAGAGGTCACAATTTTTATCCGATTTTGTTGAAACTTGAAATGTAAAGTTTATAACTCAAAGATCTTGGTTCCTTTCGATATTTGCGAATATCGAATTGTAATTTACTGAATTATGGCCCTTGATTGTAGGAAAAATCACTTTCGTTTTAGCTTGTTTTCTATCCATGTCTCGAAAATATGGGCGTATCCTGCCTGGCAGCCGCTGGTTAAAGTAATTATAATCTGCAAGTTTCATTGAAATCGGTTGATAATTGTGGTCTGTAGCCGTGCCACATGAAATGTGTGGTAACCTGATATCTCGGAAACCGCTAACCGGAAGTGGTGGAAACTTTGCCTACCCTGAGATATAATTAAACTTATTATAATCTGCAAGTTTCATTGAAACCGGAAGTGGTCGAAATTTTGCCTACTCTGAGATATTATTAATGTTATCATATTCTGTGAGTTTCATGGATATCGGTTGATGTAGCCGTGCCACATGAAATGTGTGGTAACCTGATATCTCGGAAACCGCTAACCGGGAGTGGTCGAAATTTTGCCTACTCTGAGATATTATTAATGTTATTATAATCTGTAAGTTTCATTAAAATCGGGTAACAATTGCGGTCTGTAGTCGTAAGGCTTTTTTGAAATTCTTGCTTAACACATGTGGCAAATAGCCACTGCCCTATTTTATTGGTACATGTAGAACCACGGATAATGTGGAAGTTATCTAATTGTAGTGAATCAATACACTTATGATGTGAATATATATTGATTGTAAATATTTTTTTTTAAAACTAGACCATACCAAATGCCAATGTTAGAGTGTGTGTGTGGTGGGGGCGGCGGCGAATGAATGTGTTAATCCCGAAATGAATTAGTTTGTGTCGAGTGGATTCTATTTCCCATTTCTCTCTCACTGTTCCATTTTGGACACCAAAAAGTAATATTGGTAATATAACATTCACAACACTGTAAACAAATTTTATTTCATATGGCCATCTAAATAAATGGTCATGTAACGAGCCTTAACCATTTAGAGTGGGTGGTGATCTAATAGTTTAACATGTGCACGTTTGATCATAAGGTCCCTTATTGAGGCAAGTGGAGTGGTTACAATTTCCCACTTGTAGTTCGGTAAATTGTAGTTAGGTTTACCTATACCTAACGTTTATTCAGTAATATGACCAGCTTCCGAGCTAAAGAGGGGTTGAATGGCCAAATGGTTAGCACGTGCGCGCTGTATCAAATGGCCTGTCATTGAGACAACTGGCGTGGTTTCAAATCCCGGGTTGTACGTGACAAGGAGTAGGTTCGCCTGTCCAACCTCGTGGGTTTTCCCCTGGTCCTCCGGTTTCCTCCCACTGCTAAAGACAAATACGCGCAAGCGAAGTATTGAAATAAAATTAAACCATTTGTTAGTCCGTAATGACCAAGTTTGAGTGGACGTTAAACCCCATCTCTCTCTCTCTCTCTCTCTCTCTCTCTCTCCTAGCTAAAGAAGATGAGCATTTTCTGCTTAGGGTAAGCAGGGATAAGCAATTTGATTGGTTGATTCTTTGGGACAGATAACTTTAGTTCTAATTAAGTCAGAGTGGTGAAACTTGGTGTATAGTTTCATTACATCAGTACCTTGAATAAGTTCGATAATGTGCATATACTGCTCATGGTAAGCAGAGCGATAAGCAATTTGATTGGTTGAGACTTTGGAACACAATAACTCTCCTTCTAATTGAGGTAGAATGTTCAAACTTGGTGTAGGTGCATAGGTGCGTACGGGGAAATTTTTGACGGGGGGGGGGGGGCGGTGGTGGTTGGTGCCCAAAAAATGTAGTTAGGTTCTTAGTATGTTGCATAATAATAATAAATTCGCTGTTAAATTGGACACATTCAAGAACACAATATTTTTTATACAACTGTGTGCCCAAATTTTCCCAGCATTTGGTGCGGCCGCCCCCCCCCCCCCACCCCAGCTCGTACGCCTATGTGTAGGTGTTCATTAGGTGAATGGTTTGTTTGAGTTTGATGATGAACACTGTCTGCTTACGGTAAGCAGAGATAAGCAATCTGATTGGTTGATGCTTTATATTAGGGCACGATATCTTTGGTTATAATGAAGTAAGAGCGATGAAACTCCAAATATAGATTCATTATATCATTACCTTGACTAAATTCGATGGTGCGAATTTTCTACTTAGGTTAAGGATCGATAAGTCATTTGATTGGTCAAAACTTTGGAACATAACAACTCTGCTTTTAATTGTGGTAGAATGTTTAAACTTGATGTAGATGTTCATTAGGCGAATGTCTTGACTTGAGTTCAATGATTAAGTTATAACATTTCGAGCTAAAGCTAAGCAAAGCTAAGCAATTTCATTGGTCGATGTTTTGGGACAAGATAACCTTGATTCTATCTGATAGAGAATGATGAAACTTAGTGTATAGTTTGATTGCTCGATACTTATAAAAAAAATAAATGCGCGATTAGTTAATATGTGTCACCTATTTATTTTTCGGATTTTGGCAGGGGACATCAGCCTCACTGTTGGCTTGTTTGTGAATATTTTTTATATGCCCACATGGAAATGTGGTCGTATTTTGCCGTCGCCCCCGTCCGTCCATAATTTCTTGTGAACACTCTACAGACTACATTTAACATCTGATTGTTTTGAAATTGATATATGTTGTTTGCATTAGTGAGATGAAGAAGCCTATTTAATTTCAAGAACCTCCTTTAATTTCTTCTGGAGTTATTGCCCTTGTTTCACTTTGTTGCACCTTGTGAACGCTCTAACGACAAAAGTTATCAACTGATCTGTATGAAATTTATAGGCATCATTTAAATTACTAAAACAAAGAAGCCTATTGAATTTCAGCAATTTCCGTTAATTACATCTAGAGTTATGGCCCTTGTTTCACTTTGTTAAATCTTGTGAATGCTCTAATGACAACAGTTATCATCCGATCTATTTGAAATTGATATGCATCATTTAAATCAGTGAAACGAAGAAGCCTATTGAATTTCCGTTTATTACGCCGTGAGTTATGGCCCTTGTTTCACTTTGTTGTACCTTGTGAATGCTCTAACGACAAAAATTATTATCCGATCTGTATGAAATTTATATGTATCGTTTAAATTAGTAAACTGAACAAGCCTATTGATTTTCAGAAAATTTCTGTTAATTACATCTAGGGGTTATAGCCGTTGTTTCTCTTTGTTGAAACTTGTGAACGCTTGAACAACAAAAGTTATCTGTATAAAATTCATATGCATCCTTTAAATTAGTGAAATAAAGAAGCCCTTTGAATGTCAGCAATTTCCGTCAATTACTTCTAGAGTTATGGCCCTTGTTTTACTTTGTTGAACCTTGTGAACGTTCGAACAACAAACGTTATCATCCGACCTGTATGAAATTTATATGCATTATTTGAATTAGTAAAACGAAAAAGCCTGTCAGATTTGAACAATTTCTGTAGATTACTTCCAGAGTTACGGCCCTTGTTTTAGTTTTTAGAACCTTGTGAACCCTCAAACGACGAAAATTATAATGTCATCTGTATGAAATTGTCTATTAAATTCCCCTAATTACCTACAAAAGAATAAATATGTGACAACCCTTGTCGACTGCTGAGACGATTTAACTGCTGTGGGCGTATGTTTTATTGCCTGGCAACCTATCTTTTCTGTTTTGTTTTACAGTGGGAGCCCAGTAGCTAAGTGGGTAAGGCACTGGCTCGCTAGCAAGGAGGTCCTGGTTCGATCCCTGCATTGGCTGATAAAGTTCATCGAAATTTGCCGACGTGGTTTCCCCTTGTCATTGGTGCAGGACAGAGGGCCTGACAAGGACAGCTGTCTAGTCGTTCAGATGAGACAAAAACAATGTCGCGTGTATACATTGCTGTGCATGAAAAGATCCCATGCCAGTTGGAATTCGAAATAGGTGTAGGCCATAGTGCTGCTGCCTGGGAAAAATTTCCCTCATAGCACACTTTATGGCATATGCCTGTCTTCATTAGCCCAGTCAGAGCAGAACAGTAGGATGTTAAACTCCATTTCATTTTATTTTGCTTTGTTTTACAATGTAGTGACATATCTTTAAGTTGTATTCCTGATAAACTTCACAAGAATGTTTGTTTAATTCAAGTTTCTAAAGGTTATTTGAAGAATCCTTTGCAAGTCTGGGGAGTTGGGTGGTCTAGTGGCTTAATGTGTGCTTGGAAATAACAAGGTTATATGGAAATATTCGTTTTAGAGATTAAACTTTTATATATTACAAGCGATATCATATACACACAGAGACTGTAATTAAAGACTCTACAAATATTTATAAGAGGTATTTTTTGTATATTTTCAGATGTGAGGCTAGTCTCTGCTGGTTAAATTCTGGTTTATTGGTTACTGGTAGTAGTTTTACAGTAGGTATAACAGCTTGGCTAACTGTTGTATTAGATTTTTATCAACCACTTTACATAAAGCTTGTATATTAGCTTGGCAAACTGGTATACATTTAAGCACTCTGCCAAAAGATAAAGAATAAACTTAGAAACTTTTATATACGCAGCTTGTATATCAGCTTGGCAAACTGTTATACATTGAAGAACTCTGCTAATTAACAAAGAAACATTCAGTGCTTGGCACCACTGTCTTATTATAGCAAAAATCAGCTATTCAATAGGATTGTGACGTTCTATTGTCTTAGGAAAGTCAATTTGTACTAGAAAAATATTAAGCTAAATAAGAAAGAAATTGAAAAGAAACGAATAAAGAAATAGAAAAGAAAAATATTTTAGTTAGAAGGGTGTAGAATTGCATTTCATATAAACTAATTAAAGGGAAACAACTACAGTTTTCATTGACACTAAAATTTGTCACTATGCCTCGCATAAAAAAGAATTCAAAAAGAACTTTAAATTTGAAGCAATATGCAAATCATAAAAAAGTTGAGGATGACATGAAAGCACAAAATACATCAAATAATAATGAAGATGACAATACACCCAAAAGATATTTGCAAAAACGGTCAAATAATGAAATTTCCAGTAGAAAGGAAATATCTTCTATGCAGTGGCGGCGCCAGCCGTCGGTGATTGGAGGGGCAAAGTCCAAGGTTAAGGGGCAAAGGCACGAGCTTCAGCTAGGGGTAGGGGGCCTCCCCCAGAAAATTTTGAAAAACAGGTTGCCGGAAATGCAGCCCGGCAGTATTTTAGGCACTGATCGATGAGGTAAAGTGTCAAACGAACAGACTTGCGAATCACGACGTAGCCCACTGAAGAGCGTCAAAGAAGGGAGTCCTCCCCCAGAAAATTTTGAAAAATAGACTGTCGGAAATGCTGTCTTACAGTATTCTGTCAGGCACCGATCGTCGAGATAAATAGATCTGACCAGATACCGCCCGTCGCCTGTTCACTAGTTTATCCGACTAGAGAACAGAATGTCAAACGAACGGACTTGCGAACCTCAACGAATTCCCCTTGTGAGCGAGTAGCGAGTCCATTGGGGATCTCGCCAAGAAAATTTTGAAAAATAGACTGTCGGAAATGCTCTACAACATGCAAGTTTATGACTGAGTGGGGATGTGGGATTTATTCACTGTAGAAGGTATTGATTACCGAAACGTATCACAAATACTTTTTTTTATTTTCTAAAATTATTGGGGGGGGGGGCAAACAGAGGGCAGACCACATTAATGGGGGGGGGGGGGGGTGCCCCCCCTCTTGCCCCCCCCCCCCCCCCCGGCGCCGCCACTGCTTCTATGGTAAATGTTTATGGTAGTTTTCATCAGGCAGATGTAAGATTTGGTAAATTTAGTGGTACACAATGTACTGGAAATTCTTTAGTTGCTGTTTTATTTTCTTCAATTAAATCTGTTCATATATGGAATACAAATGACTTGGATAAGATTTTAATAGCTGGTAATGAATTATACAGTTTTTTGCAATCTTCTTCATCAATGGATAACCGGTATATTTTGATATCTGAATTGCCAAGAAGCCTTATTGTTTTTGAAGTACTTTTTAATATAGATATTCAGCTGGATCCTTTAGTAGGACTGATAAGAACTGGAGACAGTACTTTTGAAAACATTGAAGTATCTAAGACATTGTATGAGGCTTTGCAAACATCCCTTTTACAATATGAGTCATGCTTTATAACTTTTGGTGGTAATACATTTGTATTCATGAAAAGATGTAATAAGTATTATATATTTGACAGCCATTCCAGAAATTCAGAGGGACTGTTAACTCCTGATGGAAGATCAATATTGATGGAAATGAAGGATATTATAAAGGTTTATACAGACTGCTGTAATTTAGCTGAATCAATGGGAATCGGTATAAATACACAGTTTGAAGTAACCGGTATATATATCATCAATGGTGCAATAAATGAACATGACGAAGCTTTAATTGATGACAATAGTAGTGAAATATTCAGTGAAATAGATGATGATGTATTTATATCTCATGTTGAAACAAGCAATTTTTTCTTCAATACATTGAGTTTAGATGAGCAAATCAGAATATGTAGACAACTTGATATAGTAAATAGAGTTGACAATAATTCTAATAATGTAAATAGATGTCCAATCAATCGACCATCATAAATTAAAAGTATTACTGGAGACGGTAATTGTTATTTTAGATCAGTATCATATGCAATATCTGGTACAGAAGTGAATCATAGAATTGTCAGGTTAGCTATTGTTAATCATTTAAGAAACAATGAAGCTGTATTTACACCATATCTTAGAGCTGGCTTTTTGACTGTTGATGACTATTTAAAAAGATCCAGAATGAGATATTCAGGGTCATGGGCTACAGAACTTGAAATATATGTTTGTGCTGATTTATTACAAATAGATATATATACCTATAGTAATAACAGGTGGCTGAAATTTTCAAGATTACAGATATTGGATGATGGATCATGAACAGATTGCGTAAACGTTTTGGCGTCTGTGGTCAGGCTTATGATTGGATCAATTCCTTTCTTCGAGGAAGAACACAAAGAGTGTCAGTTGGATCGGCGGTGTCGTAGGACCATCCCCTAAAATTTGGAGTTTCCCCAGGGTTCGGTCCTAGGACCGGTTCTGTTTGCATTATACATGACTCCAGTCGAGGATATTATCAGCCGCCATGGTCTAAATGCCGTAATATACGCTGATGACACCCAGCTCTACATCACTTGTGACTCGCGAACAGACTCAATTTCTGCCGGTCGTATTGAGGCCTGTATAGATGAGATTCGTCTCTGGATGCGTGCAAACTTACTTGCACTCAATGACGATAAGACTGAAATTGTCCGTTTCTCATCGTGCAGGAAAAATGCGAGTCCGCAGGTTGTCGCGGGTGATGTACGAGTTGGTGAGGTGCTTGTTTCGCCATCGGCTTCCGCACGGGACTTGGGGGTGATGATGGACTCGGCTGGACTGATGGATGATCAGATCAAGAGTGTGTGTAGCAGGGCTTCTCACTCGCTGTGGCGTATAGGGCGAATCCGGCATTTGTTAGACCAGGCCAGTACTGAGAAATTGGTGCATGGCTTTGTGACATCAAAACTGGATTACTGCAACAGTCTTTTTTATGGTCTCCCGAAATACAAATTAAAGAAATTACAACATGTTCAGAATTCCGCTGCTCGACTGGTAATCCGAAGGAAGCTGGAGCGTCACGCAGAGATGACGCCCATTCTTCGGGAACTACACTGGCTCCCAGTTGAGAAGCGGATTCATTTTAAACTGTCATGTATAATTTTCAAGTTAATACGCCATAGTGAGTCAGCGCCTTGCTACCTCACTAATATCATTAGTATTCAAGTTCCATCTTATCGGACTAGAAGCAGTGATGAGGTGAAGTTGCGACCCTTTTCCCACAAAACACATGGAAAACAAACCAGTGAGTTGTATGGCGATCGCGCCTTCAGTCGTGCCGCGCCTACTCTCTGGAATGAGCTGCCATTAAGACTTAGATCACTCACCAAATTCAGCCTGTTTAAATCCAACCTCAAGACATATTTATTCAATTAGGCAATAATACTACTAGTCAATCTAATGTTTTTATAGGCATACATTTGTACAAATTATTGATAGTTTTTATTTATTTATTATTATGTATATACAATGTGTAGTACGCCCATGTAAAGACGGTTGAGACAATTTGTGTGTAACGGTCTATAAAAAATATATATTATTATTATTATTATCAAAAAACAAAACAAAGAAAGGAAAGAAAAAAGAAAAATCAATGATTTCAAAAAAGAAAAAAAGAATAGCCCAGAATATATCTGCTGTGTGTGTCATAGATTGTTATTTAGTAATCAAATAACTTGTTGTAATGAAAAACTTTATAAATCTGCCAAAGTTAAACAGGAAAGAAACCACAAGAAGCGATGACTAATAATTTAGATCCTGGTCCAATAGTTGATGAGCTAAAAGCACTGAATTCATTAGAAACCCACTTGGTATCACTACATATTCCTTTCATGAAAATGGTTAATTTATCATAGTTCAAACAACATAAGGTTTCTTGAGCTACAGTTTGGGTACCATCTAATATAAGTAAAACGACGAGTATTTTGCCAAGAATCGAAAATGATAGGCCTACTCAGCTTATCAGGATAAAACTTAAAAGGCGTAGAACCCAAAAAGGCTATTATCAATATCAATACATAAGCAAGAGGAAAATGAAAGATGCTATACATTATCTAAAACATAATAATAAATATTATTCAGATATAGAATTTAATGATGAATGGATTGATATACATGACGTGTTAGAGGGAGATAACTCTGTTTTAGAAGAATTGGTTTCAAACCATTCAGACGACTTACCTGACATAGATGAAAAAGAGGACGACTTACCTGCCACTAAGACTTAGATCACTCACCAAATTCAGCCTGTTTAAATCCAACCTCAAGACATATTTATTCAATTAGGCAATAATACTACTAGTCAATCTAATGTTTTTATAGGCATACATTTGTACAAATTATTGATAGTTTTTATTTATTTATTATTATGTACATGTATATACAATTTGTAGTACGCCCATGTAAAGACGGTTGAGACAATTTGTGTGTAACGGTCTATAAAAAATATATATTATTATTATTATTATCAAAAAACAAAACAAAGAAAGGAAAGAAAAAAGAAAAATCAATGATTTCAAAAAAGAAAAAAAGAATAGCCCAGAATATATCTGCTGTGTGTGTCATAGATTGTTATTTAATAATCAAATAACTTGTTGTAATGAAAAACTTTATAAATCTGCCAAAGTTAAACAGATAGCAAGTGAATGTATATCTAAGAAATATTTACATGACTGTTCTATCACATGCCAAAATGACTGTGCTCACCCTGAAAGTTCTAAATCTTTATGGATATGTTTTACATGTGACAGAAAAATTAAATCAGGAAAGAAACCACAAGAAGCGATGACTAATAATTTAGATCCTGGTCCAATAGTTGATGAGCTAAAAGCACTGAATTCATTAGAAACCCACTTGGTATCACTACATATTCCTTTCATGAAAATGGTTAATTTATCATAGTTCAAACAACATAAGGTTTCTTGAGCTACAGTTTGGGTACCATCTAATATAAGTAAAACGACGAGTATTTTGCCAAGAATCGAAAATGATAGGCCTACTCAGCTTATCAGGATAAAACTTAAAAGGCGTAGAACCCAAAAAGGCTATTATCAATATCAATACATAAGCAAGAGGAAAATGAAAGATGCTATACATTATCTAAAACATAATAATAAATATTATTCAGATATAGAATTTAATGATGAATGGATTGATATACATGACGTGTTAGAGGGAGATAACTCTGTTTTAGAAGAATTGGTTTCAAACCATTCAGACGACTTACCTGACATAGATGAAAAAGAGGACGACTTACCTGACATTGATGTCGATGCAGAGAAATCAAATGGCCCAGAATTAGCTACATGTTTACAACCTCTTGACATTGTAAGTGAAACATTAGATAATCATTTTGATAGTAGGGCCTATATTTTCTATTTCCCCTGCTGAAGGTAATAGTCCTGTTAGAATGCTAACTGATGAAACTAATGAAGCCAAATGTTTTCCAACACTTTTTCCTAAAGGCACTGCTACATACCATGAGAACCATGAAGAGAGAATAACCTTGTCACGACATTTAAATTGTCGATTGATGAATCTTAATAGTGTACAAAGACACAGTTATAAACATACAAAGGGTTGTAAGAAAAACAAATCAGTTTGCAGATTTAATTTTCCTAGACCACCATCAAAACAAAGTTTCATATGTCGATCAGTAGATAACTATGATACAAACATTCCGGAACAAAATGAAGATGAAAATGGAGACAATACATGTAATAATGATAAAATGACCCAGAATACAGCAAAAAGCCTTCTTGAAGGATTATGGAAAGCATTATCAGATGAAGAGAAAAATTATACTTCGATTGATGAATTATATGATGATCTTGGTATGACACAGGAATTGTTTCAGAAAGCTTGTGAGCTGTTGTCAAAGAAGAATAATGTTATATTAAAACGAAACCTGAAAGATGTATGGATAAATCCTTATAATCCAAATTTGTTAAGAGCTTGGGATGCAAACATGGATATACAGTATGTATTTGATGCCTATTCTTGTAAAGTTTATATAGTTTCATATATATCGAAATCAGAACGTGAAATGCACAAGAAGAGGCTAAAGACGGTAATTTAACAGCAAAAGAAAGTTTAAAGAAAATATCAAGTATATATCTTCATTGTAGAGAAGTTTCTGCACAAGAAAGTGCTTATCGAGTATGTAATTTAAGATTACGAGAATCATCTCGAAAGGTTCAGTTTATTCCAACTGGTGAACATAATGTCAGACTTACATTACCATTAAAAATCAAAAGAAGGAGCTTTGAGTGATGAAAATATGTTTATGACCAGTATTATAGATAGATACAAAGCTCGACCTAAGACAGAACAGTTCAATAATATGTGCTTGGCTACATTTTGCTCAGAATATGGATTAATGTCCAAATCTGAAAGAATTAATGAAAATTCTGAAAAAAAAATCCAGCATATAAACTTCAGAAAGATTTAGGTTATATCATTAAACAAACAAGATCTAAACCAGCTGTAATTCGCTATGCGAGATTCTCAATAACAAAAGAACCAGAAAAATATTGTCTTAGTAGTTTACAACTATTTTTACCACATCGTATAGATAAACATTTAAAACCAATAGGGTTTGAGACACATGAAGCATTTTACAAATCTGGTTCGGTTAGAATATGTAAAAAAACTGAAGATGTTAAAGATATTGTTGATGGTAATCGTAATTTATTTGAAAAAGATAAAGTAAACATTGATGCTGCTACTGACATAATAGAAAAATGTGGAACTAACTTAAAAGATGCTTGGTCATCATAGGATATAGAAAATCAAGTTGATAATCTTGAATGTCTTGATATACCAGATGAGGATATACACGATGACGTTGAGGAAATTGAAATACCGGATTTGATAGGGGAAAGAAAAAAATGACAAAAGGGAATCCTACAATAGTATTGTAAGTAGAACAGAAGCTATACCCATGTTAAGATCACTGAAAAAATTACTAATGGTAATATTTTATAAAGTAAGAGAATTTTGTTTGAACAAGATAAATAGGAAAAATCCAGAACAATTTATGCTATTTTTGTCTGGAGGAGCTGGGACTGGAAAAAGTTATGTCATTAAGAGTATATACTATGAAGCTAATAGATTATTATCTCAAATAACAGATAATCCAGATGAACAGACAGTGCTTATCGTTTGTCCGACTGGCGTCTCCGCGATGAATTTAGGCTGCAGCACCATTCATTATTCCTTAAAGATTAGAACTGATATAAAGTTACCCTATGTTGGACTAGGTTTAGACAAGATAAATAGTTTGAGAGCTGATTTGGGTCATTTACAAATACTTATTATAGATGAGATTTCTATGGTGAGCCCAAAGTTATTATGTTATATCCATGGAAAACTTCGACAAATAAAACAATGTGCTGACTTTACACCTTTCGGAAATGTTTGTATAATAGCCGTAGGAGATTTCTATCAATTACCACCTGTAAAAGCAAAACCACTGTATAGAAATACTGATGAACTTACTAATTTGTGGCAGAATAATTTTAAAATTGTTGAATTACAAGACATAATGAGACAAAAAGACGATTTGACTTTTGCACAAACTTTGAATAGAATAAGAACAAAGCAGTAGGGTGAATCTCCCAGTACAAAAGATATTAATCTGTTAAAAAGTCGAGAGATCGAAGACTATGATGAAAATGTTCTACATATATTTGCTACTAATGCTCTTGTTGATGAACATAACACAAAGATGCAGGGAAAGCTATGTGACAGCCTGATTCGTATTGACCCAAATGACTTCTCAAAGGATGAAAGATTAGATAAAATGGTTGAGATAAATACAATAACATCAAAAGATGTAGATACTTGTTTAAGTAGTGTATTAAATATTGCCGAAGGTGCAAGAGTTTTACTAACAAAAAACCTGGATGTATCAGATGGATTATGTAATGGTGTATTTGGTTATGTTCGTCATATTGCCTTTGATACAGATGAAAATGTAAAACTAATTTATGTAGAATTTGATAATAAAAGAGTTGGAGCCAAAATTCGAAAAGACACAGTTTTATCAGAAAATGTACCAAGTGATTGCATTCCAATTGGCAGACAAGAGGAGAAAATAAATTACCGCAATGACATAAGGCGTCAATTCCCATTGAAACTGGCATATAGCTGTTCAATTCATAAAACTCAAGGCCTCTCTCTTTCAAACGCTGTTGTTTCATTAAAAAAAGTTTTTGCACCGGGCCAAGGTTACGTAGCAGTATCTCGTGTTACACCATTGAATGGACTTGTTGTTAAAGATTTCAATTTAAAGCTTATATATTGTGATAAGGCTATAACAGATTCATTGAATGAAATGCCTCTTTATATTGAACCAAGTACTGAAGAACGTACAGCTACTGAGATAATTCTCCATAATATACAAGGTTTAAACTCTCATTTAGAAGATTTAAGAAATGATTATAGATTTATTCAGTCTGATTATATATACTCAACCAAATTAAAAACTTGACACTGATGAATTTCAACAAAAAAATTTTTTCTGGTAAGTCAAATAAATTTTAAAGTGTTTCTAACGATAGTAAGTAGTAAGAAGCCTTTAATTTCATAAAATTGTAAAGTCACGTGGATCACGTGACTTTTGAGCATATAAAGATGAAAAACCTGAAAAACATGTGCAAACACAAATTCGTGAGGTCAATCGATGCAAGTTTGCTTAAACTGAACACGCACACGTAACTTGAACTGGAAAAACAAATTAAAATTGTTATTTTCATCTTTGTTAGAAAATGTCGCGCCTTTCAAATGTAGAACGTCTACGTGCTATAGGTAGGCTCTATGCTGGGCAGTCTGTGGTCACTGTTGCAAGAGCCTTTAATTGTTCACGCCAGACAATAATTAATCTTAGAATGAGAGTCCTTCAAACTGGAACTATTGCCGACCGCCCAAGGGCGGGAGCGCCATGTGTGACGTCACTCCAGGAAGATCAAGCAATACGATTACGTCATCTTAGAAACAGATTTGTCACTGCAACCTCCACAAGTAGAGAGATGTTTGGTGGAAGGGTACCTGCACAAACTGTTCGAAATCGCTTGCAGGCTGCTGGTGTTCGAGCTCGGAGGCCCTATAATGGACCAATATTGACACCTCTTCATCGCCGTAACCGACTTGTGTGGGCCACAAGACACATAAGATTTACTCAAAGACAGTGGAAATCGGTTGTCTTTAGTGACGAATCTCGATTCACTTTGAGATTTGCCGATGGCAGGGCCCGAGTGTACCGCAGACGAGGTGAACGTTACGCTCAAGTATGCGTCAGAGAAGTTGGCCGATTTGGTGGCGGCAGCGTCATGGTTTGGGGTTCTTTTTGTGCACGTGGACGTTCTCCTCTTGTTGTTGTCCAAGGGAACTTAAATGCTGTCCAGTATAGGGATCAGATTTTGCAACCTGTTCTTCTTCCGTTTATGCAGAGACATGGGCCTGGACTAACGTTTCAAAAAGACAATGCTCGACCCCATACAGCAATTGCTACCCAGAATTTTTAAAGAAATGCCGGTGTCCAAGTCCTGGATTGGCCGTCGCTTAACCCCGACCTTAATCCTATTGAACACATCTGGGACGAACTGGGTCGAAGTGTTCGTCAGCAAGTGAATCCACCACTGACGTTGCAGGACCTTCAACATGCTCTTGCTGAGCAGTGGCGACGTCTTCCTCGGCTAGTGTTTACTAATGTTCTGAGATCCATGAGGAGACGTTGTGTGGCAGTACGAGACGCTAGAGGAGGGCACAACCGTTACCGTTACTAAACACTTTATTCCGATTGTTCTCCAAGTCTGTGAATTTCATTTTGGGGGGTACTGTGACATCACGAACGTTATCAATGTCAAGGACTTTCGGCGAGACGTATTCTTGCTTTCTGTTGATGTCAAGGTCGTCTGTGCACAACATAACACTAAAATAGTTGCCTTAAACCAAATATTAAAAATCTAGTGCCAAAAATCCCGAGTGTCAAGTTTTTAATTTGGCTTGGCTAAATGAGGTTGAAGGCAGAAATTTTGAAATTAATGATTTAGTTTACACAATAAATGTTGGCAAGCATCTTATGATAATTCTCAGATTTTTACAGAATTAAGAAACACACTCCATGGTGGGGTTGGCTTATATTACAGAAAGAATAGAGTGTGTCATTTATATAATTTATGTGTATTTAATATTGAGCATGTTGCATTTGGTTTACCAGCCACGAATTTGACTATAGTTGTCATATACAGGCCACCATGTTATAAAACTGATTTATGTGTTACATATTTACAGAAATTATTAGATGAACTTGATGATTTTGGAGGTAGTTGCATGATAATGGATGATTTTAATGAAGATATTTTAAAAGGTAAAGCTGGAATACAACAATGTATAGAGAGGAATTTTTATAAGCAGTGTGCCACAGAAATTGCAACTGATGGAAATACTATTTTAGATCTTATTTTTGTGAAGAATTTTAATGTCAGTAATTTGAGGCTAAAAATATTGCAGACATATTTCAGTTATCATAATGCCATTGTCATTGGAATAAGTTAAATAAATGAAATCGATTAAGACAAAGTTAAATAAATGAAATTGATGAAGACGAAAGTACTGTGATGATACTTATTAAAGATGCTTATGTAAGAGCTAAATCTGATGGGTCCTTTTGGCCGTAAATGTTATATGAATTATTAATTAGACATTTATTCACACACTATCTACACATTAAACATTTAGATTTTCAGATGTGTAAATATTTAAACATTGTGTATTGTGAAATAGTTTTTTTTTTTTCATATCGATATATCTTATGCCGGGATCCCACTGTCATGCATTGCGTTACGATAGGATTGTACCTTTTGATTCCCCTGATCTGCTACGTGCAGATACGTTTGGATCACCACAATTACTCCATGATTAGAACCACGATAGGTTCAATCATGGCACAAATTGTGATAGTAGGAACCTGGCATTAATGATTTGTTATTGGAAGTGGGTGGGGTGGGTGGGGATGGGATGGGATGCAAAGTATTTTTATCAAATGTACAAATATCCACACATCTTAAATTACTTTTGTTGCTTTTTATAAGGGAAAATTTTACTCCAGCAAGATACACATTGTAGATTACTTTTGAAAAATGATAAATATAACCTGTTGATTAAAATTTCATTTGAAAACTTTGTTAGCAATAATATTGGGATAGCTTTTCTTCATTTAACAAATGCTGGTATTTATACATTTGTACAAATATATTTGTATTCATACATACATATCTGTATTCATACACATACAATTTTCCTTTATGGAAACTTTGTTCTTGTGTGGATACGCCGTAATATTTATTGAAATTAAATAAATTTGTTTTGATATACATGATATAATAATTATTCTCATATTATTTGTACTGTATTTTAAACTGTTTAAAAAAGTTTTTTTTTTTTAGAATATTTATTCAATAATAAAACATTGTAATGTTTTTAAAGATTTAATAATATTTATTTATTTTCACTGATATAAATAGTTGTTATAAATTTTAAATATTACTGTTTTAATACATTTGTACACGTTCATCCATGTTTCATTAATGTTAACTTATGAGCCATAACTACAATATTTGTAATATTAAACAACTTTTTGTTCAGATACTTTTACAGTTTTTTTGAAAGTAGATCTTATTACCATATTTTTGTATATTCATTCAAATGTCAACCATATAATGATGATGTACAATAGATAGACAGAGCTATGATAAGAAATTTAGTAGAAATGTGCAATGTTCCTCTATCAGCAAATGATTTCTGTGTTGAACAGAATATAATGTTAATAAATAATATACTATTTATGAATGTTATCTCTTTGTAGTAACATACTAATATAATTAGTCATATTGTATTCTAAATGAAAAATATTATAAATGAAATTGGGTTTAACATCATACTGTTTTGCACTGATGTTGCTAATAAAGACGGAAAATACTATAATAAGAATAGTATAAAATGTTGTTATGAAATTAGCATTGATGTTGTTTATATACAATAATTAATCTGTTGATACTACATTATATAAATATAAAGTGATTGAATTCAATGTCCATCATTGCGTTGTCAATCCTCTAGATATAATAGTATTAAAATGCAAAAAGTAAATTGTATAATGTTACATGGTACTTG
Source organism: Patella vulgata (assembly GCF_932274485.2). Classification (NCBI taxonomy): domain Eukaryota; kingdom Metazoa; phylum Mollusca; class Gastropoda; family Patellidae; genus Patella; species Patella vulgata. The sequence goes on from NC_065882.2 coordinate 36,580,531, forward strand.
TTATGGTATCATACGCATTTTTATGAAACACTTTGAATCAATGAAGTAACAACATACTAAACATCTGAAGAAAATGCACTAATGTAAACTTTTAACATGCTAAAGTGAAAATACCTGGAATATATTGTATGTAGAAAGGAATATAGTGTTACTAAATCTGTTGTACTGTTTGTTGTTATAAAGAAAACATGAATACAACTATGAGTTTGTGTAGAATTGGCATTAATCAATATATTTATTGTTTAATACTACATGTATATTATAGATACAAAGTGAATTAAATTAACCCAATTACATTTACTTTATATAAGCAATGTTTTTTATTCATCGTTGCTTTGAAGTCACATTTTTTTCATATATGATAAAAAAGTTGTAATTGTACTGAATGCAAAAAGTATGTTGTATGGCATTGCATTATCTGTACCAATTATACTATTCAAAAAAAGTAGGGGATATTTGATTTTGGGGGCATAATACTAAAATATGCAAATGACTACGAAAAAAGTCACTATAGAACCTAACAGAAGAAACATTTCCAGTTACATGTGACGCCCAAACGCACCAATAGCTACCGCATGGAATGCAGGTGATGCTTGGGATCATCATGGGGGTCCAACCCAAGATTTGCACGACTCTGACTTTGAATGTTACAGTCATTGTGGCATTGAATTCCAGGGTGGAAACATCAGTTTAATTGTTTTAGTGACCAGAAAACAAATTTTGATATGCGTCGGCTTACCCAAAATGAAAGGTTACGTGCCCTTGGCATGCTACAGATCGGCACAACACAGGCGGTTGTGGCGCGGACGATGAATGTTTCTCAGTCTGTCATAAGCAGGCTATGGTCCAGATACCGTGATACACAATCTGTACAGGACAGACCACGCTCAGGTCGACCAAGGGCGACAACTCAAGCCCAGGATCGATTTATCCGTACCTTGGCCTTGAGAAATCGTGTCATCACAGCAAATCAGATCAGCGCTCGTCTTCAAACAGACACTGGTGTGAGAGTGAGTGGCCAGACGACTCGGAATCGACTGCATAGGGGTCACCTTCGCGCCCGACGTCCTCGCGTGATCCCTTGTTTGAGAGATCATCACATTCAGGCAAGACGTCGTTGGTGTAGGGATCGTCAACACTGGGATAATCGACGCTGGAGCAATGTGATGTTTTCAGATGAGTCAAGGTTCACTGTTGATTTTTTGGACAGACGTAGGAGGGTGTGGCGTCGTCGAAACGAGCGCTTCCAAGACGTTAACGTCATCAGACATGATCGATTTGAGGGTGGTTCTGTTTCGGTGTGGGGAGGCATCACTGTTGCTGGAAGAACGGCTTTACATGTTGTTGCAGGGCGTGTTACAGGCCAGTACTACCGGGACAACATCTTGGCAGTCCATGTTGTGCCGTTCGCACGACGTCATGGCCGCCGTTTCATCTTCCAGGATGACAACGCAAGATGTCACAGGGCCAGGATCGTTACAGGTTACCTCCAACAACAGAACATCACCACATTACCTTGGCCAGCACTGAGTCCCGACCTCTCCCCCATCGAGCATGTCTGGGACATGCTTGGACAGAGGTTACGTCAACGTCAACAACGTCCTGCCAATGTCCAAGAACTTGCTGCTGCGTTGCAACAGGAATGGGACAATCTGGACCAAAATGACCTTAGACGTCTCATTAGGAGTATGCCACGTCGGATCAATGCTTGTTTGGCAAACAGAGGAGGATTTACCCGTTACTGACTTGGTTGTGATGCTGTGGTAACTTTGCTGTTTGACCCCGGGTATCATTTTACCCTTATAATGGTCAGTCTGTGCCTTACTTAGTCTAACGATCATTTGGAATAAATCGATGAATGTGAACTTCATTTCATTTTGTCATTTGTTTCTTCGTCAGTTTCATTAGGTGACTTTAATAACACTTAAAAATCAAATATCCCCTACTTTTTTTGAATAGTATATTTATTTACAAAACAATATTTATTTCTACTCCAAGATATTTGTTTCAACCCATGATTGTTTATTCACTCTTCTCACATAAATACAGGAATAACACAAGGTTAAATTACTGAAACAAGTAATGCTGGTAGATTATAATTTGATATTGAATACCATGTACTCTTTGTTAGATAAGACGACATTGTAATCTGTTAGATAAGACTACATGGAAGTATATGTTAGATAACTACAATTTATGATATATTTTAAACCAAGGAAGTGGCCTGTCTAAAAATAAAGAAAAATATATTTCATACAATTGTTATACTGTTACTGCTTGGATGAAGAAACATGATTGTTTATTTGATGTTGTTTATGACAAACATGTAATCATGTACATTTTTGAAATGAGAACAATTATGCTACATGTATGAATAACTCTCAAAAATTATTTTTTCATTAATCCAAGTATTTTTTTTATTTGTATTACTTGATTTATACTGAATAAAGATTACACAAACATACAACCAGCTGCTGCCAGGCAGGATACGCCCACATTTTCGAGAGATGGATAGAGAACAAGCTAACAAGAAAGTGATTTTTCCTACAATCAAGGGCCATAATTCAGAAAATTACAATTCGATATGCGCATATATCGAAAGGAACTGCGATCTTTGTGTTATAAACTTACATTTCAAGTTTCAACCAAATCGGAAAAAAATTGTGACCTCTATAGGGTCCACAACCTTGATATACCATATTTTTACGCTATTTGAGAACGAACGGCGGCCATTTTGTCTGTCAATTTTGGGGCGATTTTCACAAAATTCAAACTCAACTGTCCTTAGGGTGGAACGGTAATATAATAATACGGTTTTTTAAATCGGATAAAAATTATGACCTCTAATGGGTCCACAAGCTAAAAACATGATTTTTCGTACAATCAGGGGCCATAATTCAGGAAGTTACGGTCCGATATGGGCAAATATTGAAAGGAACCAAGATCTTTGGGTTATAAACTTATATTTCAAGTTTCAACAAAATCGGATAAAAATTGTGACCTCTATAGGGTCCACAATCTTGATATACCATATTTTTACGCTATTTGAGAATGAACGGCGGTCATTTTGTCTGTCAATTTTGGGCCGATTTTCATGAAATTCAATCTCAGTCGTCCTGAGGGTGTAACGGTTATATAATAATACGTTTTTTTAAATCGGATAAAAATTATGACCTCTATAGGGTCCACAAGCTAAAAACGCGATTTTTCGTACAATCAGGGGCCATAATTCAGGAAATTACGGTCCGATATGCGCGAATATCGAAAGGAACCGAGATCTTTGGGTTATAGACTTACATTTCAAGTTTCAACAAAATCGGATAAAAATTGTGTCCTCTATAGGGTCCACAACCTTGATATACCATTTTCTTACGCTATTTGAGAACGAACGGCAGCCATTTTGTATATCAATTTTGGGCCGATTTTCACGAAATTCGAATTTAGTCGTCCCTAGGGTGTAACGGTGATATAATAATACGTTTTTTTTAAATCGGGTAAAAATTATGACTTCTATAGGGTCCACAAGCTAAAAACGTGATTTTTCGTACAATCAGGGGTCATAATTCAGGAAGTTACGGTCCGATATGCACGAATATCGAAAGGAACCGAGATCCTTGGGTTATAAACTTACATTTCAAGTTTCAACAAAATCGGATAAAAATTGTGACCCCTATAGGGTCCACAACCTTGATATACCATATTCTTACGCTATTTGGGAACGAATGGCGGCCATTTTGTCTGTCAATTTTTGGCCGATTTTCACGAAATTCGAACTCAGTCATCCTTAGGGTGTAATGGTGATACAATAGAACGGTTTTTTAAATCGGATAAAAATTATGACTTCTATAGGGTCCACAAGCTAAAAACGTGATTTTTCGTACAATCAGGGGCCATAATTCAGGAAGTTACGGTCCGATATGCACGAATATCGAAAGGAACCGAGATCTGTGGGTTATAAACTTACATTTCAAGTTTCAACAAAATCGGATAAAAATTGTGACCCCTATAGGGTCCACAACCTTGATATACTATATTCTTACACTATTTGGGAACGAACGGCGGCCATTTTGTCTGTCAATTTTAGGCCGATTTTCACGAAATTCGAACTCAGTCATCCTTAGGGTGTAACGGTGATATAATAGAACGGTTTTTAAATCGGATAAAAATTAGGACTTCTATAGGGTCCACAAGCTAAAAACGTGATTTTTCGTACAATCAGGGGCCATAATTCAGGAAGTTACTGTCCGATATGCGCAAATATCGAAAGGAACTGCGATCTTTGGGTTATAAACTTACATTTCAAGTTTCAACAAAATCGGATAAAAATTGTGACCTCTATAGGGTCCACAAGCTAAAAACTTGATTTTTCGTACAAACAGGGGCCATAATCCATGAAGTTTCGATAAACCTATATTTCAAGTTTCGTCGAAATCGGATAAGAATTGTGACCTGTAGAGAGTCCACAAACAATTGTGGACGGACGGACGGACGGACGGACGTCCGGACGGACAGGGGCGACGGCATAATACGTCCACATGAAAATGTGGGCGTATAAAAATATGTTAGCTGTATGACTGAATTCGTCGTTGAGAAGTGGTATCGAGTGTCCCATAGAGAAGAAGCAAACCCTCCTTGTGTTCCAGAAAAATTACCATTATAGCTAGTGCATTACATGGTGGTTGTTGGGGGAAGGGTGGATCTTTTCTATTGGCAATGATTTACTTTTTATAGGCCCACATTGAAATGTGGTCGTATATTGTCGTCGCCCCCCTTTTGCTGTTAATATCCGATTGACTTTAAATTTATACGCAGTGTTTAAGGTCATGAGACGAAGAAGCCTATTAATTTACAAGAATTAACTTTAAATGTCTACACAGTGTTTAACGTCATGACATGAAGAAGCCTATTGATTCACAACAATTTCCAATAATTGCTAACAGAGTTATGGCCCTTGATGAGTTTGAAAAATCTGTATGTTCTAGAGGTTCAAATTAAATTGACTTTAAAGTCTCTAACTCAATATCATCCAAAATCTTACACGTTGAAAATACGAATTATTTGTCAATTCAAATCAACATTGATGTTGTGATCTTACCAGGAAAAGGCAGGCTTCTGATATCCAATATTTAAGACAAAATAAACATTTTACCATTGGTACACGAATCGTGTACCATAGTGCGTTTTAGCGTCATTTGCAACAAGTGACCAGAAAGAACGAGGCTAGACATATTCAACAGGAGAGCCTGCTTAATAGACTGGAATAACCAGTAGTAGGAGTTCTTGGTGTTTAACGTCTGCTTCCACATAAGTGATATCGCAGACAAGAGAAACCAGACGCTAGAAATTGCTATAGGGTTGAGACACATGTTGTATTTCGCTGGACATAACTGATTTGAAGTTAGAGTCAAAAAGGAAACAATTGAATGTAAATCAGTTTATATACAATCAGATTACATTATTATATGCGTTTCGACCAATTTGGGTCAATTTCTAGGTCCCAAATATTAGCGATTTAGCTCCTTTAAATTTATACACAATCTTTATTATTGATTTTCAACAATATATGATAATTACTGTCAGAGTTATCTTGTGGATGCTCTAGAGGTTGAAATTAATATTGATTTTCAACAATTTCCGATAATTACTGTCAGAGTTGTGGCCCTTGATCACTTTGCAAAATCTTGTGGACGCTCTAGAGGCTAAAGTTAATATACGATTGACGGCAAATTTATACGACCCTTATACGGTGGTACTTTTTACCGCCGACCGTCGTGTAATTACCGCCGACCGTCGTGTAATTACCGCCGACTAAATACTTTTTACCGCCGATCGCATTGTAATGACTTTCGACCGTAATATAATTACCGCCGACCAAATACTTGTTACCGCCGACCAAATGCTTAATGATTCCTTGTTACCGCCGACTATTTTACGGTTGTTTTTTTTTATAAAAAAGAATACAACAAGAATGTTATTTTTTATTCACGTACAACTGTCGAAAAACATTCATATATATTTTAAAGAATATGGAAGGACAAAACTACAAGTTAGATATTGAAGGGCAAATATATCAAGATTGTTTCAGCTACTGGTTATAAATAAATAACATTTTAGGCCTATCTTCTATTAGTGCGAACACTTCTACACCTTTTGGTTTGATGGGGTTTTCTGGCTGGTAATTTTGCTTTCTTTACTACACAAAATTTTTGTTTGTTGAACAAATAATTTCTTCTTCGTCGCGCTTCCTTTTCGAGTCTTTAAGAAAATTTGCAAAACATTTTTCTTTTTGCTCTTCGCTGAAACAGCGCCACTTTTGTTCAGAAACAGAATATGCTTTATAGCGACCACAAAGTTCATAATCTCCAGAAAAATACAGGGTAGATCTTAAATTAATTAATTGAAAATCCACACACATATACAGCTTCTCGATTAATTCTGGAGCCTTTTGGGGTTTCCAGTCAATGGCACATCTAAAAATATGGTTTGCGGATTCCGTGTTGTTATTTGTCCATAATTTGACTTCGTCACCTTTTCTCTTTGGTATATAAACGAACTTATCTTTCACGGTTTCAAGGTACTTTTTTTTAGGTCTGGGTATTTTTCGTACACGGTTGAGATGTCATGCTTTCTTCTTTCAAAGTCTATCGTGTCGTTTGCACACGCAAGTCCTTCAGTTCCAAAGAACTTATCTACAATTTGGGATCGCTCACTAGCATTAAGTGAAATATTAAATATACTTGGTGCATAACCTTCTCGTTGCGTTCGGAAATAATTGTTCTATTGCGTTAGTAAGAGCTTTTCGTCACCCGAGCCAAATTCAATATAATATGTCCCCATGTTAAAAGTACGGTCTATTCCCAAAATTGGAGACTTTAAGTTTTTTAAACAGTGGTTCATGTCAACAATTTGATCTTTGGTATAACACATAACAGAGGGGACTTCATCACCTTTCCTATGTACAAAAGGGTGAGTATTCAACATTCCAATGACTTCCAGTATTTCATCCGCTACGTTGGCTGCGCATGCACTGTTGTTTTATTTTTGTCTATATAATGTGTTTTGGATTTGTATTCATGTCTATAAGCATTTGTTTGGGTTTTACATGTTTATTTTTAATAATCTCTTGTAGCACTTCTGGGTTGGTTCTGGCTTTACTTTCCGCTTTTTGAATCCCACTATATTCGTAAACGGTCACTTCGGAAAGAGTAGGGTCACTTTGTCGGATGTAATATGACATGTGTTTTTTTGAATGTAGGATTAATCTTACTTACAGTTTCGTAACGATGCATAGTAATAATGTCCGTGGGTTGTGGAACTAGTGGTACAAACACGGTTTTCCCATCTGATCGTTTTCTCTTACAATATTGTCCCCCTTTTTTAAAAATACACCCAAAATTATCAGCCAGGTAGTCTTAGGGATGACACCTCCCCTTTCCCGAATCCCAAACACCACATTCGTCGTAATAAGTTATTCGTTGTCCCACCGCGTGTTCTCCTCCGCATTGGGCGCATACGGTTTTTCCCTTAGTGTACTTTACCGTATGTCCTAGTTTCTGGCAGTTGGCGCACCGCCTCACCCTCTGAACATAGGGGTGGGTACGGCGGTTGAGGTACACGATTTTAAGGGCCTCAGGTGCGGTACCTTTCTTGAAGGATAGAGCGACGCTGCCCTGATCCTTCCCCTGGGCCACATTAAACCGATATACCTCGGTAGCTTGGTACAACCTCTGTTAGATCTTCCAGAATTTCCTCCCCGGTATATTCGGCCGGTATCCCATGAACAACCACCTTATCAATAGACAAGGTGATCGGTTCGGACACCGTCACGGTCATACCGAGAAGTACGTTCTGAGCCAGCGCCAGATCCATCTCAGACCTACTTTTTAAGGCAAGTCTAAGTTGGCCTGAAATAATGATCTTTAAGTCGGGTATGTTAGTAATACCCCACACACTCTTTAGTTCCTTCCCCACAGCCGTAAGTTTGGCTCCTTGAAAGGACTTGCCTTCCAGTGGCCTCACTAGTACGACGTGAGGCTGTTCCTCTCTCCTACTTCGGTGCAGGGCTGCTGTAAAAAGCGTCAGCCAGTTTTTAAGGTCATGAGACAAAGAAGCCTATACAGTTTCAAGAATTTCAATCATCACTACCAGTTATGGCCCTTCGAAAAATTTTGCGGATGCTCTACAGGCCAAAGTTATCATCCGATTGACTTTGAATTTATACACCTTGTTTAAGGTAAAAAGACGAAGACACCTATACAGTTTTAAGGATTTCAGATAATTACTGACAGATATGGTCCTTGATTACTTTGAAAAATCTTGCGGATGGTCTACAGACCACAGTTATCATTCGATTGACTTTAAATTTAAGGTTTTGAGACGAATAAGTATATTGATTTTCAATGATTTTTGATAATTTGAACAGCTAAATCTATGATATTATATGTTTTGTATACTAAACTAGAAGCCAAACAAACTTTGATGATTTCTGATAATTACGTAATGAGTTGTTACCCTTAATCAAAATCGGCAAAAAAACTTGCTAGGCTATAACGAGAAACATTTCAACCGGGCAAAATTTGCCGTTATTTCGTCGATTTTTTTTAAAAATTTGATCCTTAATTTCATTAAGAGGAGATAATTTAGAACGTTTCTAATGACATCTTTCAAGTCGCATCGATAAAATCTACTTACATGCTAAATTTCATAAAAATCGTGTAACTATTAAAGAAGTTGTCAAGTTGGTCTCAACTTCCAGTTCGAAATCACAGCGATTTGAAGTATGGTTTTCGGACAATCGGTGACCTGGAGCCGTGCCAAGAACAAACGACTTGAACGAATGCAGGTATCACCTTGAAATTTGTAGGGTACCTAGGTACCAACGTTAAAAGTTCCTCGCCGGAATTTGGTACACGAAGTCAAAACCAGCTATACTCGAAAACAACCTTGTCGGCACAGAAAACATCAAAGACGAAAATCGAATTTTTGAAATATTCAAATACCAAACATTCGACCATGATCCAGACTATCCTGAAATTTGGTACTCATGGTACCTTTGGTTCCAGCGTAGCGCATGCGCGAAATCAAAACCAGCTAAACTCGAAAACAAGCTTGTCGACACGGAAAACATCAAAGGCGAAATTCGAATTTTTGAAATATTCAAATAACAAACATTCGACCATGATCCAGGCTATCCTGAAATGTATTAATTTCGGTAATAGGAGACAGATTCTCTAAGCCACGACCAATTGTGTATGTTTTCAAGCCCATTAATGTGGATTTTTCACTAATTTTCATTTTCAATTCAAAATGGTGCCCATCAGTTGACGTAAATTAAAATTCTAATCCGATAGATTTTAGGCTTTCCTTCAAGGATTCAGAAAATTTAACTCTTATGTCTGTAAGTAAAATATTGCAAAAGCCTTATGGATTTTTCACGTTTTGAGATGGTGGCACTTCCGGTTCGCTCGACAAACTCCATATTTTGTTTACACATCAGTACTGTCTTAGCTAGTACAGATCCTTAATTTCATCAAGGGGAGATAATTTAGAAAATTTCTAATTACATCTTTCAAGTCGCATCGGTAAGATCTACTTACATACTAAATTTCATGAAAATCGTGCAATTATTAAAGAAGTTGTCAAGTTGGTTTCAACTTCCGGTTCGAAATCACAGCAACGAATTTTTGAAATTCGAAAATCCGAAATTGCAGACTTGAAGTAAATGTTTCAATGTACTCAAAGAATGTTTTTTTAGTAAAATAGGTCAAATAGTCACAAAGTTACAGCAATGTAGGTCAAATGCATTCGTTTTCGGATGAGTAAAACGTTTCGAAAATATATTCATTCTAAAGTTACCACCCATTCTTGGGGGGGGGGGGGGATAGGTCAAAGTTTCAGAAAGATCCTACGGTTAGATTCTGAGATATAAGATTTGCAGAAAAAACACACAAAAAAAAAAAATAATAATAACTAGATCTGCATAGCTTTCATATAAACTGCAAAAGGGGTTATTAGAATCTATGAATCAACAACCACTGACGGAAGATATTCTTTCGACTAAAAAATCTTTTTTCTCTCAGCTACGAGAGATACGTAGAATTAAACCGGCCCAGAGCCGATCGTGTTGATAAGAAGCCGCTTATTTGACATTGATACATAACCGAAGGTGAATAGGCCTACCCGTCCAGTTAATACAATGGACAATCTCACATCGGTCCACTAAAGAGAGGCACATACTAGTCCCCACCTACTTCCCCAAGACATTATAGTCCAAACCTTGACTCTCATACATATAAACCATTTGGTACTACATGTACATGTATTTCGTACTTATATCATATTAAACCCCTCGGCCACCACGTTGAATCACACAGTATTTAACGTTCTATATCCTAACAACTTTATGAAATCAACGACAAATCTAAACTTGGACACTTCAACCATTTTTATTTTTATATCATTCAGTTTTTTTTTTAAATAAGTAATTCTATCACAAATTATAGTGAAGACTGGACCACTAAACTAGTTACTGATCAGTTTTTCTTTGTGTTAATGCGTTCTACATTTTCAAAGCGATGTTTCTTATAATGTGCGAGCCGCCATGACACCGGCGGACATTATAACTTCGATAGGCGAGAAACTTCAGGTAGCAGTTGGGTTTCATCAAATCATATAATTATGCGGTACGGCTTCACCTTTATTTCAATGGGAATTGTTTTATTATATGTTAAGCTATGTGCAGTACAGTTTTAGGTCAGTTTATGTGTAAATTAAGGGAGCTATACATAGGCCAGTAACCTTTTTGTAGTCATTTGACTAAAAAAAACTTGCGCAAAGGAACTCCGTAGGACAAGCCACTACTGTGGCAGGAGTAAGGCGGAAGACATCAGTAGTGGAACCATTTCTAAGTTAATCCCGAAGTGCGTTGCTATTGCATAAGTTGCATAAAGTGATACACAATTTCATAGATAGCGGCGCTCTTGACGAAATAAAACCAAAATGTAATGTGGTTTATCGTCCTACTTTTCTACACCAACTGGGCTAATGAAGACGGACTTATGCCATACAGTGTGCCACCTGTGAATTTAGCCCGGATAGCGCCCCCATGACGGTCTACTTTTATTACGAATTACGCGCTGCCAGGGGTTTTCGTATGATCCGAACGACAAGACACTGTCCCTGCCTACAATAACGGCAGCCTCCGCAAATCACAGGGATAGAACTAATAATATCAGAAATATTATACTTTTATTACGAATTACAGCTGCCAAGGCTTTTTGTCCAATCCGAACGACTAGACACTGCCCCTGTATACAATAACGGCAGCCTCTGCAAATCACAGGGACGGAAATTATAATGTCAGAAATGTTATAAAGCTTAGTTTTGCCAGTGTGTATACTAGCTGACGATGTTCTATAACTCATAGATATATATTTCTATGATATAACCGATATCTTCCCGCGTGGTTCTCCCTCCCTTGTTAGTAAAGCACAGATTCCGGGATGGTAATGGGCGTATTGTGTACAAATTTCATGGTTTTCAGACAATCGGTGCCGGTGTCGCGGCGAAATTCCACTTTTTTCCCCTTATGGAAGCCGTAAATGCAGGTACCAACGTGAATTTGGTACTCATGGTACCGTTGGTTCCATCGTAGCGCATGCGCGAAGTCAAAACCAATTAAACTTGAAAACAACCTTGTCGGCACGGAAAACATCAAAGGCAAAATTCGAATTTTTGAAGTATTCAAATACCAAACATTCGACCATGATCCAGGCTATCCTGAAATTTGGTACTCATGGTACCTTTGGTTCCAGCGTAGCGCAAGCGCGAAGTAAAAACCAGCTTAACTCGAAAACAACCTTGTCGGCACGGAAAACATCAAAAGCGAAATTCGAATTTTTGAAATATTCAAATACCAAACATTCGACCATGATCCAGACTATCCTGAAATTTGGTACTCATGGTACCTTTGGTTCCAGCGTAGCGCATGCGCGAAGTCAAAACCAGCTAAACACGGAAAACATCAAAGACGAAATTCGAATTTTTGAAATATTCAAATAACAAACATTCGACCATGATTCAGGCTATCCTGAAATGTATTAATTTCGGTAATAGGAGACAGATTCTCTAAGCCACGACCAATTGTGTATGTTTTCAAGCCCATTAATGTGGATTTTTCACTAATTTTCATTTTCAATTCAAAATGGCGTCCATCAGTTGACCTAAATCAAAATTCTAATCAAATAGATTTTTAGGCTTTCCTTCAAGGATTCAGAAAATTTAACTCTTATGGCGCCCATCAGTTGACCTAAATCAAAATTCTAATCCGATAGATTTTTAGGCTTTCCTTCAAGGATTCAGGTAAAATATTGCAAAAGCCTTATGGATTTTTCACGTTTTGAGATGGTGGCACTTCCGGTTCGCTCGACAAACTCCATATTTTGTGTACACATCAGTACTGTCTTAGCTAGTACAGAAAAAAAAAATTCAAGGCAATGTGACCTATATTTCGTCGATTTTTTTGAAAACTTTGATCCTTAATTTCATCAAGGGGAAATAATTTAGAAAATTTCTAATGACATTTTTCAAGTCGCATCAGTAAGATCTACTTACATACTAAATTTCATAAAAATCGTGCAACTATTAAAGAAGTTGTCAAGTTGGTCTCAACTTCCGATTCGAAATCACAGCGATTTGAAGTAAATGTTTCAAGGTACTCAAAGAGAAAAGAATTCGTAAAATTTAACCTCTAGAGCGTCCACAAGATTTTTTGAAGTGATCACGGGCCATAACTCTGACAATAATTATCGGAAATCGCTGAAAATCAATAGGATTCCTTGTCTCATGACCTTAAACACTGTGTATAAATTTAAAGTCAATCGGATACTAAATTTAGTCTGTAGAGCGTACACAAGATTTTTTGAAGTGATCAAGGGCCATAACTCTGACAGTAATTATCGGAAATCGCTGAAAATCAATAGACTTCTTCGTCTCATGACCTTAAACACTGTGTATAAATTTAAAGTAATCGGATATTAACTTTAGCCGGCCTGACGGGGGCGACGACAATATACGACCACATTTCAAACGTTGAAACGTTGCACTATTAAAGTTGCTAGTGATTGTTATCCATAAAGTTGTGTTGTGTTTTTTTCAATGTGACCGTATAAAAATTAACCTCATGCATATACTATTTAATGTATGATACAGTCAAAATAGGCGATTTCGGTTTTTAGTGTTGCGGTCATTTTAAAAAAAAATGTCTTTTAAGGATAATGTTTATAGTACTAATAGCAATCACATACGGAAGAGGTGATAAGATCCATTTGCATTTGCAATTTCAAAATTAATTAAAACCAAATTTAAATTCCGAAAATCTTTTTTTTTTTGTTGCTAAAACTTTTTTTTTAATCGGATGAAAATGGGAGTAAGGCACACAGTCCGGGGTGGTAATGGGCGTATTGTGTCCAAATTTCATGGTTTTCGGACAATCGGTGCCGGTGTCGTGGCGAAATTCCACCTTTTTTGCTTTTACTGAAGCCGTAAATGGCGGAAAAAGCCGAATGACAGGAACCGTGTGAAGAACAAACGACAAGTTAGTCCTGAAATGACCTAGTTTTGAGTAAACTCGATTTATTTCTTTCTCTTCGTTTCAAGATGGTGGCACTTCCGGTTCAATCGGCAGACTTCATATTTTGTGTACACACCAGTACTTTCTTAGCTAGTACAGAAAAAAAATCAAGGCAATCTTACCTATATTTCGTCCATTTTTATTTTAAAATTTGATCCTTAATTTCATAAAGCCAATGCCCTTAATAATTATTTCATTCAACAAACTGAACTGTTAAAACTCTTCCACTCCTCCAAATGAATACTAAACGCTTAAACTCGATTGTACCGACCCCTGGAGAAGTTAAGGACATAATAAATAGCCTAGATACATCAAAAGCTTCAGATGCAGATGAAATAAGTTCAAAAATCTTAGGTCAACTGATGGTCACCATTTTGAATTGAATATGGAAAACGGTGAAAAATCCACATTAATGAAGGTATCGCGTTGAATTTTTCAGGGCACCTAGTTACCAACGTGAAAAGTGCCTCGCCGGAATTTGGTAGTCATGGTACCTTTGGTTCCAGCGTGGCGCATGCGCGAAGTCAAAAGAAACTACGGTCTATTTTGGGATTTTGGGTATATTTCGGAGTAGTTTGTTAAGTGGCGGTGGATGGGAAACCCAGATGTATCTAAGATGGCGGTCATAATACAATAGTAGGCGTTTTTATCGACCACTGATTAGCCAAAGTGATTTGCATTCAGTCAAATTTTCATCTTTAACGTCCATCTAATTCAAATTGGTTACCCTATTCAACGAATTTATCGACACCGATTTCCGAAGCGATTACATCAAATCGCCAAATCACTTCAGGGTGCGATTTGACGATTTGATCGGGTGATCACGTGTTTTTTTTCAACTGTGTCCAGCCACAACAATTGTTTACAGCTAATCGGAGCATTTAACGAACTCGCCAAAGTACTTTGAAATCGACTATACTGTCACATGATATCTCCACTAAATTCAAATCGATTTGGCAAGTCGATAAAAAAGCCTATTATAATAACGTTGAAGAATGAGCAAATTTTCGCGACCGGGGTTGATTTGCTCTGCCCAGGCAACGTTCCGTTGGTTCGATTGCCTTCAAATTTGCAAGGAATGTACCTTGGGATTCTAGCTATCACATATTAAAAATAGAAGAGTGTGGAATTCCGAGAACGTTAAAAATAAATTCGAAACCCACCCCCACCCATCAAAGTTTTTTTGCTTAAAAAATTGCCGGATTTTATCGAAATTTTATTGTTCTTGATATCTGAGCATTTTCTCCTTTTAATATGTGATAAATATCATCGCGGCGCAGCCAACCGCTAGAAATTCCAGAGATTTGGACCACCGGAAGGATGCCTCAGCAGTCAAAAAAGGTCAAAAAAGGCGATTTCGGTTTCTAGTGTCGATACTTCGATGCGGTCATTTTAAAAAATTGTCTTTTAAGGATAATGTGTATAGTACTAATACCTATAACATACGGAAGTAAAATCTGTTTGCATTTGCAATTTCAAAATTAATTAAAACCAATATTAAATTCCGAAAATCGGTTTTTTGCTAACACTCTTTTTTGTTTTAATGAGATCAAAATGGGGGTAAAGCACAGAGTCCGGGGTGGTAATGGGCGTTTTGTGTCCAAATTTCATGGTTTTCGGACCATCGATACCGGTGTCGCGGCGAAATTCCACTTTCTTCCCCTTATGGAAGCCGTAAATTGACTTCGAAAAAAAAAATCGACGAACGGCAGGTATCGACTTGAAATTTTCAGGGTACCTAGGTACCAACGTGAAAAGTTCTTCGCCGGAATTTGGTACTCATGGTACCTTTGGTTCCAGCGTAGCGCATGCGCGAAATCAAAACCAGCGAAACTCGAAAACAACCTTGTCGGCACGGAAAACATCAAAGGCGAAATTCGAATTTTTGAAATATTCAAATACCAAACATTCGACCATGATCCAGGCTATCATGTATTGTATTAATTTCGGTAATAGGAGACAGATTCTCTAAGCCACGACCAATTGTGTATGTTTTCAAGCCCATTAATCTGGATTTTTCACCGTTTTCCATATTCAATTCAAAATGGTGACCATCAGTTGACCTAAATCAAAATTCTGCCTGGAACATTGTTTAGTCTTTCCTTCAAGGAGTCGGAAAATATAATTCCCTTGTCTGTAAGTAAAATATCAAAAAAGCCTTAGGAATTTTTCCCGTTTCAAGATGGTGGCACTTCCGGATTGGGCTACAAACTCCATTTCTTGTGTACGAATCATTAGTGTCGTTTCTAGTACAAAAAAAAATTCAAGGCAATCTGACCTATATTTCGTCGATTTTTTTGAAAATTTTGATCCCTAATTTCATCAAGGGGAGATAATTTAGAAAATTCCTTTTGACATTTTTCAAGTCGCACCGGTAAGATTTACTTACATACTAAATTTCATGAAAATCGTGCAACTATCAAAGAAGTTGTCAAGTTGGTGTCAATTTCCGGTTCGAAATCACAGCGACGAATTTTCGAAATTCGAAAATCTGAAATTGTAGATGAAAATGATTTTTTTCAAGGTACTCAAAGAAAAAAGAATTAGTAAAATAGGTCTAATAGTCTCATAGTTATAGGTATTTAGGTCAATTTCTTCGTTCGTAAATTTCGGTGATTTCGGATTCGTAAAACGTTTTGAAAATATATTTAATCCACAGTCGCACCCCATTTTTTTTTGGGGGGGGGGGGGAAGGGGAGGTCAAAGTTTCCGAAAGATCCCATGGTTAGATTCTGAGATATAAGATTTGCAGAAAATACACACAAAAAAAAATAATAATCTTAACAGAAACAATAATACATATGAAAGCTTAACTAGATCTGCATAGCAGATATCAAAGCTTTCATATTAACTGCAAAAGGGGTTATTAGAATTTATTGAAACGATAAGTATAAATGTCATCAGGTATCTGGATCTGCATAGCAGATATCAAAGCTTTCATATTAACTGCAAAAGGGGTTATTAGAATCTATTGAAACGATAAGTATAAATGTCATCAGGTATCTGAAAAATTACATTTACCTTATGAACAAGATGGGGAAAATACAAAACAAAAATTGTCGAGTTGTGGCTACCCTCAAGGCATATTTAGAAAACAGTATATTATATGCGGAGTACGCTGGCCAGGAAGTAGTTGTGCTTCAATGTAAACAGGCCCGTTCCTTGCATCAGGTGTGATTTTCAAAGGATTCAATCGGAAATCGCTGAAAATCAATAGGCTTCTTCGTCTCATGACCTTAAACACTGTGTATAAATCTAAAGTCAATCAAACATTAACTTTAGCCTGTGAAGAGCATCCACAAGAATTTTCAAAGTGGTCAAGGATCATAACTCTTGACAGTAATTATCGGAAATTATTGAAAATAACTCTAGGCTTTTTCTCTTGTGACCTTAAACACTGTGTATCAATTTAAAGTCAATCGGTTATTAACTTTAGCCTCTAGAGCGTCCAAAAGATATTTCAAAGAGATCAAGTGTAGCACCATGGGTCTTTCATCTGACGCGGAGAGCGGGCGATGGAAAGCAGTCACCACATCTTACGTATGACCCATGCACCTTTTCTTACTACATATCTTAGTAGCCTTGTGATCGTCTAGATTTTATCTCTGGTTGCTTTTGGCTTTTCCTTCACGTTGTGTATTTACTTCTTACTGTTTTCTTAAGACGTTTGTCTTACCAGGAATAACAATGCAACAGTTCGCTTTTACATTTTATATATCAAGCTGGATACATATATACAAGCATAGTATAGATTACAATACTAAAGTCATTCTCAAACCCTAGCCAGCCAGGATAGAGTAACGAGTTGATTGGTTGTACTCTCAGCTAGTGATTATTAGAACTAGATATTTTTTTAACTATTTAGTGTGATTTCTTGGTGTCAGTGGAGGGTGGGCCTGGCAGTTAGGAACAGTGTCTAGTCGATCAGAACGGAAATAAGAGTAGGTCGCAGCACCATTGTCCGTTCAAAATTTCCCTCATAGAACACTTTATTCCGGTTAGTTCAGAATTTTATTCATTCACTCTTGAAATCTTCAAAAACCCAAATTCAACAGTAATTGAATGAAAACATTGACCTCTAGGTAGATCTATGGACTGGTTGTAGCTTCAAATTCAAACAAGCGATTGTCATGCAAAATACGCCCACATTTTGCAAAAGATGGGCAGAGAACAAGCTAAAAAAAGGAGCGATTTTTCGTACAAATTCAAAACTCAACGTTCATTACAATGTACCGGTGATATATTAAAACGGTTTGGAAAATTGGATAACCAGCGGCTTCCAGGCAGGATACGCCCACATTTTCCAAGAGATGGATAGAGAACAAATTAAATCAAAAGTGATTTTGCGTACAATAAGGGGCCATAATCCAGATAGTTATAGTCTGAAGTGCGCAAATATGGGAAGGGACATAAACATATATTTTAAATTTCATCAAAATGGATAAAAATTGTCACCTTTAGAGGGTCCACATCCTTCGGAGTTCCTATTACATAGATTTTTACGAAATTCAAACTCAACCTTCATTGATGTGTAACAGTGATATATTTAAAACCTTTTTTAAAATTGAATACAACTTGTGATTTCTAGCGGGTCCACAAGCTCAAAATGTGATTTTTCGAACAATCAGGGGCCATAATCCAGGCAGTTACGTTCGGATATGCGCGATTATTGATAAGAACCAAGATCTATGTGATATAAACATAAATTTAAAGTTTCATCAAAATCGGATATAAATTGTGGCCTCTAGAGGGTGCACAACCTTGATATACCATATTTTTACACTATTTGCGTACGAGGGGCGGCCATTGTGTCTGGCAGTTTTGGTCTGGTTTTCACGGAATTTGGTCTCAACCATCATCAGGGTGTAACGGTGATATATTCACACATTCTTTTTAAATAGGATAAAAATTGTGACCTCTAGAAGGACCACAAGCTAAAAACGCGATTTTTCGTACAATCAAGGGCCATAATTCAGGAATTTACAATCCTATATGCGCGAACATCGAGAAGAATCAGGATCTTTGGATTATAAACATGTATTTCAAGTTTCATCAAAATCATATCAAAATTGTGACCAGTAGAGGGTCCACAACCGAAACATACGATAAGTTTACACTATTTGCGTACGAGGGGCAGCCATTTTGTCTGGCAGTTTTGGTTCAATTTTCACGAAATTAAAACTTGATCAACATTACGGTGTAACGGTGATATTTTCGAATGTTTTTTTTTAAATCGGATAATAATTATGACCTCTTGAGGGACCAAAAGTTAAAAACGTTATTTTCAGTACAATCAGAGGCCATAATTCAGGAAGTTACGATCCGATATGCATGAATATCGAAAGCAACCAACATCGTTGGGTTATAAACATGCATTTCAAGTTTCATCAAAATTGTAACCTCTACAGGCTCCACAACCTTGATATACTATATTTTTACACTATTCGCGTACATGCGGGCGGCCATTTTTTTCTGGCAGTTTTGGTCCGATTTTCATGAAATTCAAACTCACCCTTCATTACCGTGTAACAGTGATAAAATCAAACGTTATTTTTTTTAAATCGGATAATAATTGTGACCTTCAGAGGGACCACAAGCTTAACCAGCGGCTGCCAGGCAGGATACGCCCACATTTTCGAGAGATGGATAGAGAACAAGCTAACAAGAAAGTGATTTTTCCTACTATCAAGGGCCATAATTCAGGAAATTACAATTCAATATGCGCGAATATCGAAAGGAACTGAGATCTTTGTGTTATAAACTTACATTTCAAGTTTCAACAAAATCGGATAAAAATTGTGACGTCTATAGGGTCCACAACCTTGATATACCGTATTTTTACGCTATTTGAGAACGAACGGCGGCCATTTTGTCTGTCAATTTTGGGATGATTTTCACGAAATTCGAATTCAGTCGTCCTTAGGGTGTAACAGTGATATAATAATACAGTTTTTTAAATTGGATAAAAATTATGACCTCTATAGGGTCCACAAGCTAAAAACTCGATTTTTCGTACAATCAGGGGCCATAATTCAGGAAGTTACGGTCCGATATGCGCGAATATCGAAAGGAACCGAGATCATTGGGTTATAAACTTACATTCCAAGTTTCAACAAAATCGGATAAAAATTGTGACCTCTATAGGGTCCACAACCTTGATATACCATATTTTTTACGCTATTTGAGAACGAACGGCGGCCATTTTGTCTGTCAATTTTGCGCCGATTTTCACGAAATTCGAACTCAGTCGTCCTTAGGGTGTAACGGTGATATAATAATACTTTTTGTTAAAATCGGATAAATATTATGACTTCTATAGGGTCCACAAACTAAAAACTCGATTTTTCGTACAATTAGGAGCCATAATTCAGGAAGTTATGGTCCGATGTGCGCGAATATCGACAGGAACCGAAATCTTTGGGTTATAAACTTACATTTCAAGTTTCAACAAAATCGGATAAAAATTGTGATCTCTATAAGGTCCACAACCTTGATATGCCATATTCTTACGCTATTTGAGAACGAACGGCGGCCATTCTGTCTGTCAATTTTGCGCCGATTTTCACGAAATTCTAACTCAGTCGTCCTTAGGGTGTAACGGTGATAGAATAATACGGGTTTTTTTTAAATCGGATAACAATTAAGACTTCTATAGTGTCCACAACTTAAAAATGCGATTTTTCGTACAATCAGGGGCCATAATTCAGGAAGTTATGGTCCGATATGCGCGAATATCGAAAGGAACCGAGATCGTTGGGTTATAAACTTACATTCCAAGTTTCAACACAATCGGATAAAAATTGTGACCTCTATAGGGTCCACAAGCTAAATTTCGAAAGCAGCCGAGATCTTTTGGAGATAAACCTATATTTCAAGTTTCGTCAAAATCGGATAAGTATTGTGATCTCTAGAGTGTCCACAAACAAATTGTGGACGGACGGACGGGCGGACAGGGGCGACGGCATAATACGTCCACATGAAAATGTGGGCGTATAAAAAGGCGATTTTTTGTACAATCAGGGGCCATAATTCAGGAAGTTATGATCCGATACGCGCAAATATCAACAGGAACCAAGATTTTAAGGTTATAAACATGCATTTCAAGTTTCATCAAAATCGGATTAAAATTGTGATCTACAGGGTTCACAACCTTTATATACCCTATTTTTACACTTTTTGCGTACAAGCGGTGGCCATTTTGTCCGGCAGTTTTGGTCCGATTTTCATGAAATTCGAACTCAACCTTTATTACGGTGTAGCGGTGATATAATCAAACGGTTTTTAAAATCAGACAATAACTGTGACCTTCAGAGGGACCACGAGTTTAAAAAGGCGATTTTTCGTACAATCAGGGGTCATAATTCAGGAATTATCAACATGCATTTCAAGTTTCATCAAAATCAATCTGATTTTACATGTCTTTAGTACACTTGGATCTGGAAGCGTTGTTATTTAACTCGTGTGTTCCGCTTGAAATGAGGGGTCAGCCAATCAAATGGTCTGTCGAATCGAGCGTTTGACCTTTTTGGCGCGGAACTGTGGGTAGACATTAGCGGCAAAAGAAATCAAAACAAAGCAAAAGTAGATACAAAATACATGGCGGTCGCTAATTGGTTAATCGAATAACTGACATAATCGGGTCAAATGTCGTTTACTTGGTACCTGACGTCATAGAACGTGAACTCCCACTATAACTTGTTAGATCTACATGTAGTGTAGGCCATCGAAAGTATGAAAAACGAAATATAGATCTATATTTTAATTAGATTGCATCAAAATCGAATTAAAAATTGTGACCTCTACAGGGTCCACAACTTTGATATACCATATTTGTACACTATTGGCGTACAAGCTGCGGCCATTTTGTCCAGTTGGTCCGATTTTCATGAAATTCGAACTCAACCTTCCTTACGGTGTAACGGTGATATAATCAAACGGTTTTTTTTTTAAATCGGATAATAATTGTGACCTCCAGAGGGACCACAAGCTAGAAAAGGCGATTTTTCGGACAATCAGGGGCCATAATTCAGGAAGTCATGATCTGATATGCGCATATATCGACAAGAACCAAGATCTTTAGGTTATAAACAGGCATTTCAAGTTTCCTCAAAATCTGATTAAAATTGTGACCTCTACAGGTTCACAACCTTGATATACCATATTTTTACACTATTCGTGTACAAACGGCGGCCATTTTGTTACGATTTTCACGAAATTCGAACTCAACCTTCACTACGGTGTAACGGTGGTGATATAATCAAACGTTTTTTTTAAACCGGTTAATAATTACGTCCTCCAGAGGGACCACAAGCTAAAAAGGGCGATTTTTCGTACAATCAGGGGCCATAATTCAGGAAGTTATGTTCCGATATGCGCAAATATCGAAAGGAACCAAGATCTTTGAGTTATAAACATGCATGTCAAGTTTAATCAAAATCGGTTCAAACTTGTGACCTCTATCGGGTCCACAAGTTAAAAACGTGGTTTTATGTACAATCAGGGGCCATAATCCATGAAGTTTTGATCCGATACATACCAATATCAAAAGCAGCCGAGATCTTTTGGGGATAAACCTATATTTCAAGTTTCGTCAAAATCGGATAAGAATTGTGACCTGTAGAGAGTCCACAAAAAATTGTGGTCGGACGTCCGGACGTCCAGACATTCGGACGGACAGGGGCGACGACAATATACATCCACATGAAGATGTGGGCGTATAAAAAGGCAAGTTTTCGTATAATCAGGGGCCATAATTCTGGAAGTTACAATCCGATATGGGCAAATATTGACAGGAACCAAATCTTTGGGTTATAAACATGCATGTCAAGTTTAATCAAAATCGGTTCAAAATTGTGACCTCTATAGGGTCCACAAGCTAAAAACGTGATTTTTCGTACAATCAGGGCCTATAATCCATGAAGTTTTGATCCGATACATGGCAATATCGAAAGCAGCCAAGATCTTTTGGAGATAAACCTATATTTCAAGTTTCGTCAAAATCAGATAAGAATTGTGACCTATAGAGTGTCCACAAACAATTGTAGACGGACAGGGGCGACGACAATATACGTCCACGTGAAAATGTGGGCGTATAAAAATTGTGATCTCTATAGGGTCCACAAGCTAAAAGCATAATTTTTCATAAAATCAGGGGCTATAATTCAGGAAGGTACGATCCAATATGTATGAATATCGAAAGGAACCAAGATCTTTGGGTTATAAACATGGGCCCACAACCTTGATATACCATATTGTTACACTATTTGCGTACGAGGGGCAGCCATTTTTCGGTCCGATTTTTCCGAAATTCGAACTCAGCCATCCTTAGGGTGTAACGGTGATATATTCAAACAGATTTTGAAATCGGATAAAAATTGTCACCTCTATATAGGGTCCACGAGCTAAAAACACGATTTTTCTTACAATCAGCGACCATAATTCCGGAGGTTATGTGGGTTAAAAACATAGATTTCAAGTTTCAACAAAATCGGATAAAAATTGTGACCTCTAGAGTATACACAAGCCAAAAACATGATTTTTTGTACAATCAGGGGTCATAATCCATGAAGTTATGGTCCGATACATGCCAATATCGAAAGGAACCAGGATCTTAGGGAGAGAAACTTCAAGTTTTGTTGAAAGCAGATTAAAATTGTGAACTGTAGAGTGTCCACAAACAATTGTGGACAGACAGGGGCGACGACAATATATATGTACGTCCACGTGGAAGGGGTCATAATCAAGGAAGTTGCACCCTGATCAATCTATTAAAATACAGATCTATATTTCGTTTCGTTTTTTTTATATATATTCAGTGGCCTCTACATAAAGATCTGACTAGTTGTACTGGGAGGTCGCATCAGGGGTCATACAAGCGGCTGTTGACCCTATGACATCAGAAATTTGATTAGCCACTCAGCATTGACCTTTCTAGTGGATTACCCACAGTTCCGTGCAAAACACGCCTAAAGTTCGCATTAACAGACCGTTTCATTCGCTAATCCCTCACACCATCCTAGACACGTCAATGATAACAACTCGTCCAGATCCTAGTGTAGTAAAGACAAGTTAAACAAAATTTTGAACTATGAAAAACGAAACGAAATATGATCTGTGTTTTTTGTTATCAGATTGCATCCCAATATGCGGGAATATCGAAAGGAACAGAGATCTTTAGCTTATAAACACACATTTCAAGTTTCATCTAAATCGGATAAAAGTTGTGACCTCTAGAGGGTCTAAAAGGTAAAAACAAGATTCAGGAAGATATGATCAATTAGCGAAAGGAACCAAAATCTTTGGGACATAAAGATATGTTTCAAGTTCCATCAAAATCGGATCAAAACTGTGGCCTCTAGTCTAGAGGATCCACAACCTTGATACGATATACCATATTTTTACACTATTTGCGAACGAGCGACGACAATATACGTCCACATGAAAATGTGGGCAAATAAAAATAATAAGAGAATAATTACCTTTTACTAGTATTCTCCCATCCATGTATAGCTGTGAAAAGATGCCCTGTTTAGGACTGTAAGGAATTGGACAAGGCAATTCATATTCCAATTCAATATCAGAGCCTGATTCGCCATCATTGCTGGGAATACTTAAAGATACATTATGGGAGATTTTTATAGAGAGTTGGCCATTCTTGCTATAACAGTTCAAAAGTAGATGATGAAAGAAGAATATATTGAAAATTTCAGTCAAATTACTTTATTCTGAACATAGTTATCATCGTTGTAATATTTGACTAGAAATGGTAGTGAAATGTGCTTTCACCTTGGGCGATCGTTTGATTGACAGGCGCGAACTCCACCTACATATCTAGATTATCAAGTAAAGTTTTCAATGGCATGCGGAAACGCTCTACAGCGGCCTCGCTAAGTACACTCTATCATTTAGCCTCGATCTAACTGACGTATTCTCATCAGGGTGCGCCATATTTGAATTTATCAATGAGTGAAATCCTATTTAAATCCGAGCAGTAGCCGAGCCATCCGTGGGTCTACAGAGTTGATTTTGGGCTTGTTGTTTAAATAAAGATCTAATTCAAAGACCATTTCACCTTAAGGTGACAGACATTTGCACGTCAGCATAATATATTTTACTTATCGTTGTGTATGTATGATTTTTCGCGTGCGCACTCTCAATTTTTTGAGGGGATTCTGCGTGAAAATTAGAGCTCTCAGGGGGGCCCGCTTATACGGGTGGACTTATTGTTTAATGGGGGCCTGGGAGGACACCGTCATCCTAAACTCCCTGCCAGCACGCCCCTGGTTGATTGATTTTACTTTCAGCTAGTGATTATTACAACTAGATCTTTTTTAAATCTTCGGTGTGATTTCTTAGTGGCAGTGGTGCTGGGCCGCGGGCCTGGCAATTAGGAACAGCGTCTAGTTGTTCGGAACGGATATAAGAGTAGGCCATAGCGCCGCTGTCCGGGCAAATTTTCCCTCATAGAACACTTCATACCGATTAGTGCAGAAAAGTAGGATGTTAAATCCAATTTTATTCATTTATTCTTGAAATCTTCAAAAACACAAATTCAACAGTAACTGTATGAAAACATTGACCTCTAGCTCTAGGTAAATCTATGGACTGTTTTGACAGAGCTGGTATTGTAGCTTCAAAATCAACAAAATAATAATAGAAGTAGAATAATTAGGCCTACCTGAACTAGTATCAGCAGATAATTCAGTCGAATAATCAAGTCGCTCAATATGACGAGGAAAAACGGAAAGCTTGACTTTATTAAGCAGTGGTGGCATTAACTAAGATGACAACATGTAGCCTACTCCACGTCATTGCTTTTATTCCGAAGCGACTAGATACTATGCTGTCATCAGTTTAATGCACGGACACACACTAAAAACAATGAGTCATTGACCCTTAACCCGAGATGATGACCTTACTCGTAAAGAGAGGTCAACAGGTTGTTTAGAGGATTGCTATTGAAGGAAAATCTCAATAAAGATTTGATTTCAACTGTCAGATTTGAACTTGGGTGAAAATAAACAAAATAAACAAAAAACGATGTAATGATATTTGCGTTTTTTATTTCTGTCAAACAAACTATTCCCAAATTTTAACCCAACCCTCGACCGAGTTTATTGACTGGAAATCCTAGTGGTACTTAGGTAATTGGTGAAATCTGATTGGCTAAAAATGGCCTTTTCTATGACCAACTTAAACAAAAGAATGCAATTTTAAATGCTAATTACTAATTAGCAAACCATTTCTATCTGGAGAACATTTCATTTTTAGGGTCATACTTTATCAAATTTAATTATCAAATAGAGATATACCCTTCACCAACTTCTTGAGGCACCTTGTAACAATTTTTAACTACGGCCTATGGTCTAATGTACTCTATTTATTATGGATAAATGTTTTTTGTCAGAAAAATTCCGTGATTTTAAAACATTTTAAAAATATATTAATTCCAAAGCCACCACCCATTCCGGAGGGAAACTATCGAGAAATGTATTAATTTCGGAAATAGGAGACGTATTCACGAAACGATGGGTCTATTCCGAGATTTTCAAGCCGTTAATGGTAATTTTTCACAAGTAAACAACTTTGTCGGCACTGAGAAAGTCAAAGGTGAAATTCTAATTTTTTGAAATATTCAAATACCAAACATTCGACCATGATCCAGGCTATCCTGAAATGTATTAATTTCGGTAATAGGAGACAGATTCTCTAAGCCACGACCAATTGTATATGTTTTCAAGCCCATTAATGTGGATTTTTCACTAATTTTCATTTTCAATTCAAAATGGCGTCCATCAGTTAACCTAAATCAAAATTCTAATCAAATAGATTTTTAGGTTTTCCTTCAAGGATTCAGAAAATTTAATATGTCAGTAAGTAAAATATTGCAAAAGCCTTATGGATTTTCACGTTTTGAGATGGTGGCACTTCCGGTTTGCTCGACAAACTCCATATTTTGTGTACACATCAGTACAGAAAAAGAAATTCAAAGCAATCTGACCTATATTTCGTCGATTTTTTTTGAAAACTTTGATCCTTAATTTCATCAAGGGGAGATAATTTAGAAAATTTCTAATGACATTTTTCAAGTCGCATCAAGATTTACTTACATATTAAATTTCATGAAAATCGTGCAACTATTAAAGAAGTTGTCAAGTTGGTTTCAACTTCCGGTTCGAAATCACAGCGACGAATTTTCGAAATTCGAAAATCCGAAATTGCAGATTTGAAGTAAATGTTTCAATGTACTCAAAGAAAAAAAAATTGTAAAATAGGTCAAATAGTCACAAAGTTACAGCAATGTAGGTCAAATGCATTCGTTCGTAAAATTCGGTGATTTCAGATGAGTAAAACGTTTTGAAAATATATTCACTCCAAAGCCACCACCCATTCTTGAGGGGGTAGGTCAAAGTTTCATAAAGATCCTACGGTTAGATTCTGAGATATAAGATTTGCAGGAAAAATACAAAAAAAATAATAATAACTAGACCTGCAAGCAGCACTGAACCGGCTTTCAGGAATCAGACAGGAAGTGTGTCATACAATAGCCAATTCAACCTGCTACCAAAATACTTTAGTTGTTTTGATTCAGGGACACCCGGCTGAGAAATCGCGATTTTTTACTATATTTTCTCAAAATATCGAATATTTTTTCGACTACTTCCGGTTTACGGATCATTGTCGGAATAAATTTAACAAGTGGTATGAGAACTTAACTTCCTGTACCATAAGTTTCAGAAAGATCCGTTGGACAGTTTTTAAAAGAAAGGAAAATTAGAAGATATTTAACGATAATTAGCAAATAATTGGTAGTCTGAATCCGATGTGTTACCTCCCTTATACCATTAGACGTACATTAGATTTATACAAATATAACGATTTTTCGACTTTTTTCATAGATTTTGACCCTTTTTGGACCATTTATACTATTACTATTCAAAAAAAGTAGGGGATATTTGATTTTTAAGTGTTATTAAAGTCACCTAATGAAACTGACGAAGAAACAAATGACAAAATGAAATGAAGTTCACATTCATCGATTTATTCCAAATGATCGTTAGACTAAGTAAGGCACAGACTGACCATTATAAGGGTAAAATGATACCCGGGGTCAAACAGCAAAGTTACCACAGCATCACAACCAAGTCAGTAACGGGTAAATCCTCCTCTGTTTGCCAAACAAGCATTGATCCGACGTGGCATACTCCTAATGAGACGTCTAAGGTCATTTTGGTCCAGATTGTCCCATTCCTGTTGCAACGCAGCAGCAAGTTCTTGGACATTGGCAGGACGTTGTTGACGTTGACGTAACCTCTGTCCAAGCATGTCCCAGACATGCTCGATGGGGGAGAGGTCGGGACTCAGTGCTGGCCAAGGTAATGTGGTGATGTTCTGTTGTTGGAGGTAACCTGTAACGATCCTGGCCCTGTGACATCTTGCGTTGTCATCCTGGAAGATGAAACGGCGGCCATGACGTCGTGCGAACGGCACAACATGGACTGCCAAGATGTTGTCCCGGTAGTACTGGCCTGTAACACGCCCTGCAACAACATGTAAAGCCGTTCTTCCAGCAACAGTGATGCCTCCCCACACCATAACAGAACCACCCCCAAATCGATCATGTCTGATGACGTTAACGTCTTGGAAGCGCTCGTTTCGACGAAGCCACACCCTCCTACGTCTGTCCAAAAAATCAACAGTGAACCTTGACTCATCTGAAAACATCACATTGCTCCAGCGTCGATTATCCCAGTGTTGACGATCCCTACACCAACGACGTCTTGCCTGAATGTGATGATCTCTCAAACAAGGGATCACGCGAGGACGTCGGGCGCGAAGGTGACCCCTATGCAGTCGATTCCGAATCGTCTGGCCACTCACTCTCACACCAGTGTCTGTTTGAAGACGAGCGCTGATCTGATTTGCTGTGATGACACGATTTCTCAAGGCCAAGGTACGGATAAATCGATCCTGGGCTTGAGTTGTCGCCCTTGGTCGACCTGAGCGTGGTCTGTCCTGTACAGATTGTGTATCACGGTATCTGGACCATAGCCTGCTTATGACAGACTGAGAAACATTCATCGTCCGCGCCACAACCGCCTGTGTTGTGCCGATCTGTAGCATGCCAAGGGCACGTAACCTTTCATTTTGGGTAAGCCGACGCATATCAAAATTTGTTTTCTGGTCACTAAAACAATTAAACTGATGTTTCCACCCTGGAATTCAATGCCACAATGACTGTAACATTCAAAGTCAGAGTCGTGCAAATCTTGGGTTGGACCCCCATGATGATCCCAAGCATCACCTGCATTCCATGCGGTAGCTATTGGTGCGTTTGGGCGTCACATGTAACTGGAAATGTTTCTTCTGTTAGGTTCTATAGTGACTTTTTTCGTAGTCATTTGCATATTTTAGTATTATGCCCCCAAAATCAATCATCCCCTACTTTTTTTGAATAGTATATTTGGAGGCAGACCACTATTAATTTCTCCAATGTTGAATCACTGGTGTTCTACATGCAGTAGCCTATTCCCTAAATTTCGCCGAGAACTTGCCTTTACAGCACAACTAGTATGACATTATGGGATCATCAGAGTACTGAATTTGTATAAGGGTTGACCACCAAAATTTCAATTCACTGATATTCATAGCAGACTGGGGACAGAATATCATGACCGTGTTAGTGTAAAAACAAAACAACGCTTCTCGGCTTGGTGTATTTTTACGCCATAAAAGTCTCAAACCAGGCAGAAAATAGAAATTCAATACCTCTTCATCAATTCTACACCCAAATGTCAATAC
This sequence comes from Patella vulgata, assembly GCF_932274485.2. Lineage (NCBI taxonomy): Eukaryota > Metazoa > Mollusca > Gastropoda > Patellidae > Patella > Patella vulgata. Next base: position 36,609,962 of record NC_065882.2, read on the forward strand.
AGATAGGCAATCAAAATGGCAAAAAAGAAACGAGACGGACACCAAATCAGGCAGATAGGCAAACAATATGCCATAAAAGGAGGGAGAAAAATATATCTAAAAATAACCGGCACTACCGAGATATGCAAAATTAATAGTGTTCTGCATCCATCTAGCCACATCAGCTACCAAACGATAATTTACTTGTTTTGATTCAATGACACCCGACGGAGAAATCTCGATTTTCGCCAGAGTACCAATCTTTTACTGTTTTTTTTTCTCAAAACGATATTTAGCAAATAATTGCTAGTCCTAGTCCAATTTGTTAGGAGTGGTTGCCTCCCTTATACCGTTACAAGCGCTATCATTAATATCAGTCATATAGGGATTTTTTTTTCGACTTTTGGGGCCCTTTTTGAACCGTTTATGCTATATTGACCCTTTTAGATTTGCATTCACAAAATAAACCACCGTTAGGACCCTAAGTAACCGAAGTTTAAGAAACAAAAGCGTGATAAAAGCGTCTGAATAGGCTCTAAAAAGGAAAATTCTAGATTTTTAGCGTCCCATAATCTATTGCCTTACGCATCGAATTTGTATCATTTGGATGTCATAAGAACGTCCATTATTCGGGCTATCCAATGAGACTTTATTTGCTTAGATTCGGTGAAATCCAAAGGTGAAATCACGTTTTTGGCCAAAAATCGTCATTTTTTTCAAAATATCGGATATTTTTTCGACTACTTTCGGTTTTTGGATCATTGTCGGGATAGCTTTAACAAGTTGTATAGATACTTAACTTCCTGTGCCAGAAGTGTTAGAAACATCCATTTAGTAGTTTTGGAAAAAAAGATAAATAAAAGAGCATTTTCAATAATTTCACTATTTTTCAACTTTTTTCAAAGATTGAGGCCATTTTTGGACCACCTATATTATTTCAATGGTTTTATTTTTGGATTCACACCCTAGACCATCGATAGGACTCTGATTAAGAAAAGTTTAAGAAAAATCGTTGGCGTCGTTTTCGAGAAAAAGGCGTCTCAGAATGCACCAAAACGGAAAATACTAGATTTTCCGCGTACCATAATTCATTTCCTAACCATCGAATTCGTATCATTTAGATGTCATAAGATAGTCTAGTCATGGGACTATCCGACGACACTTTAATTGTTTTGGTCCGCTAATATCTAACGGAGAATTCGAGTTTTTAACAAGAGCGCCATTTTTAAAAAAAAAAAATTTACATTTCTTTTCGTTTTTTAAACTACTTCCGGTATACGAATCATTGTCGGGTAGTTTTAACATCCGGTTTTGGAACTTGAATGGGCACAGGGCTTTATAATGATATAATAAATTAACCGATCAGATAAAATCCCCCTGAGAAATCCTATGTTCAGAAGTGCCAAACATGCAAAAATGTCAAAATATCGAAAATTAAATTTCAATAACTGACTACATATTATACATGGTTAGAATCGATATTAGGTCAGGTTTTTCAATTTATAACTTTTTTTTGAAAATATGTTAAAATAAACGAATAATAGAGAATTTTCCAAAATTTCACGATTTTTCGACTTTTTTCAATTATCAGTCCATTTTATATCCTATTCCAGACGTTTCAAATTCTTACTGGATGGTTCCATGCACAAGACTACCGAAAGGACTCTCGATAGAGAAAGTTTAAGAAAAATCCTTGGAGCAGTTTTCGAGATAAAGGCGTCCAAAAACGCTCCAAATCATAGTATCCTTATAAATTTGGTATCATACGACAGTCCAATCATCGTGCTATCCAACGATACATTAATGTGTTTAATCCGTTTAAATTGGACGGAGAAATCCCGTTTTTCCCAAAAGCACCCATTTTTTGCCTTTTTTTCAAAATATCGAGCATTATTTCGACTACTTCCGGTTTACGGATCGTTATTGAAATTGCTTTATCCAACTGTCTGACAATATGGCTTTACGATCCTGGAGTTTCAGAAAGATCGATTGATGCTTTCAAAAAAATATAAGGGTTGGAAAATGGGCAGAAAATCCGAAAAAAATCGAAAAATAAAGGGCGATAACTCGGAATGAAACTTATATTACTGGAATCGGAAGGACTTCCGGTATCCAAAAATGTAGGTCAAATTTGAAAATTTGGAAAAATAACAAAAAATGTCTCGAAAACAATGTGTTTTCAATTTTCGAACGATAAAAGTCATAGACGAATGTTCGAAATTGAAAAATGTGAGATAGCCATTATCTCGGAAAAGATTCAGGGTTTCTGAAAATGTCATTTGTTTAAAAATAGAATTGACGAAACAACGGCCGATTTTCAATTCCGGGAAAAAGTCCAAAGTTTGGTCACTTCTGGTATGCGCAGAAGTTTGAAAAATAGTTTATCCAGTAGCCACCACATGGTTTCCCGATAGAAAACTTGGTTCCAGATCAATATATGTTTCCGATCATGGAGAAATAGGCTCCCGCGGAAAAAAATAATAATAACTAGAGCTGCATGGCAGTACTGAATCGGCTTTCAGGTAACAGACCCGAAGAAAGCATACGAAAGTCCATTCACTGGGCTATCGAACGATACTTTAGCTCTTTTGATCTGGTAATATCCAACGGAGAAATCGCGTTTTTGGCATAAATCTTTATTTTTACGCATTTTTTCAAAATATCGGATATCGTATCAACTACTTCCGGTTTACGTTTCAATTTCGGGATAGTTTTAAAACGTGGCGTTGGCCTTTAACTTCCTGTACCAGAAGATTCAGAAACATCCATTGAGCAATTTTGAATAAAAAGAAAAATAGAAGAGCATTTTCAGTAATTTAACGAATTTTTAATTTTTTTTTAAGTTTGAGGCTCTTTTTGGACCATTTATATCATTTCAAGTCTTTTACATTTGGTTGCACACCCTAGACCACAAGTCGCTAACCTCTAGATCCAATAGTCAATCCCCATATTAGTCGAGAAATTATCAGATTTTCCAGCTTGGTTCTTCCCTTGTGAAAAGTGTAAGGATGATGGATGGCCTGACAAAGGACAACATATAGTCAGAGGGGATGAGAAACCTAGGTCCTATGTACGCACTTGCTTGCACGTAACACAACCCAAAACAATTGAAATACTAAATAAGTTCCCTATAGCGCTGCTGTCCGGGCAAAAATCCTTCATACCACAATTTTCTAAATTGATTATCTATTTCTGGTAAAGTGCACCACTTTGATGCCATTTTCTACCTAAGCAGCTGTGGGAGTGCCAGTCACATATTTTAAGGAGGGGTGGGGGTGGGGTGACCAAATGGTTAACACGACCGTATTCCTCCCACTGCGAAAGTTTCTGTCACAAAGTCAAAGTGCTGTGGAATCCAGAACCCTGCTGTACGTGACCAGGGCATAGGGTCATCTGGTTTCCCCCCACTGGTAAAAACCCCAATGCACAAGCATATTATTGAAATGAAGTTTAACCATATGTTATGCCCAAAATGACCTATTTTGTGTCGATAGATGTTAAACCACATTTCTTCATCAGCCAAGTCGGTATACGAAATAGATTTTCACAATTAGCTATTATACACGTGAAATAACAATGGTCTGTCATTGCAATAATTTGCGAAGTCTCCGACACCCACAACCCCCTAATCTTCAACGTACAAGAGGGTTTTTAGACGGTTGTCAATATTTCACGAAAAGTTCCCTTGCCCATGCCTAACCGGGAGTTGTTTTTTTTAGATGGTTGATTATCGAATATATTTGGAGGCAGACCACTATTAATTTCTCCAATGTTGAATCACTGGTGTTCTACATGCAGTAGCCCATTCCCTAAATTTCGCCGAGAACTTGCCTTTACAGCACAGCTAGTATGACATTATGGGATCATCAGAGTACTGAATTTGTATAAGGGTTGACCACCTAAATTTCAATTCACTGATATTCATAGCAGACTGGGGACAGAATATCATGACCGTGTTAGTGCAAAAACAAAAAAAAACGCCTCTCGACTTGGTGTATTATTACGCCATAAAAGTCTCAAACCAGGCAGAAAATAGAAATTCAATACCTCTTCATCAATTCTACACCCAAATGTCAATACAGATAGGCAATCAAAATGGCAAAAAAGAAACGAGACGGACACCAAATCAGGCAGATAGGCAAACAATATGCCATAAAAGGAGGGAGAAAAATATATCTAAAAATAACCGGCACTACCGAGATATGCAAAATTAATAGTGTTCTGCATCCATCTAGCCACATCAGCTACCAAACGATAATTTACTTGTTTTGATTCAATGACACCCGACGGAGAAATCTCGATTTTCGCCAGAGTACCAATCTTTTACTGTTTTTTCTCTCAAAATATCGGATATGTAACGATATTTAGCAAGTAAGTGCTGGTGCTAGTCCAATTTGTTAGGAGTGGTTGCCTCCCTTATACCGTTACAAGCGCTATCATTAATATCAGTCATATAGGGATTTTTCGACTTTTGGGGCCCTTTTTGGACCGTTTATGCTATATTGACCCTTTTAGATTTGCATTCACACCATAAACCACCGTTAGGATCCTAAGTAACCGAAGTTTAAGAAACAAAAGCGTGATAAAAGCGTCTGAATAGGCTCTAAAAAGGACAATTCTAGATTTTCAGCGTCCCATTAATCTATTGCCTTACGCATCGAATTTGTATCATTTGGATGTCATAAGAACGTCCATTATTCGGGCTATCCAATGAGACTTTATTTGTTTAGATTCGGTGAAATCTAAAGGTGAAATCACGTTTTTTGCCAAAAATCTTCATTTTTTTGCATTTTTTTCAAAATATCGGATATGTTTTCGACTACTTTCGGTTTTTGGATCATTGTCGGGATAGCTTTAACAAGTTGTATAGATACTTAACTTCCTGTGCCAGAAGTGTTAGAAACATCTATTTAGTAGTTTTTGAAAAAAAGATAAATAAAAGATCATTTTCTATAATTTTACTATTTTTCAACTTTTTTCAAAGATTGAGGCCATTTTTGGACCACCTATATTATTTCAATGCTTTTATTTTTGGATTCAAACCCTAGACCATCGATAGGACCCTGATTAAGAAAATTTTAAGAAAAATCGTTGGCGTCGTTTTCGAGGAAAAGGCGTCTCAGAATGCACCAAAACGGAAAATACTAGATTTTCCGCGTACCATAATTTATTTCCTAACCATCGAGTTCGTATCATTTAGATGTCATAAGATAGTCTAGTCATGGGACTATCCGACGACACTTTAATTGTTTTGGTCCGCTAATATCTAACGGAGAATTCTAGTTTTTAACAAGAGCGCCATTTTTAAAAAAAAAAAATTTACATTTCATTTCGTTTTTTAAACTACTTCCGGTATACGAATCATTGTCGGGTAGTTTTAACATCCGGTTTTGGAACTTGAATGGGCACAGGGCTTTATAATGATATAATAAATTAACCGATCAGATAAAATCCCCCTGAGAAATCCTATGTTCAGAAGTGCCAAAAATGCAAAAATGTCAAAATATCGAAAATTAAATTTCAATAACTGACTACATATTATACATGTTTAGAATTGCTATTAGGTCAGGTTTTTCAATTTATAACTTTTTTTTGAAAATATGTTAAAATAAACGAATAATAGAGAATTTTCCAAAATTTCACGATTTTTCGACTTTTTTCAATTTTCAGTCCATTTTATATCCTATTCCAGACGTTTCAAATTCTTACAGAATGGTTCCATGCACAAGAAAAATCCTTGGAGCAGTTTTCGAGATAAAGGCGTCCAAAAACGCTCCAAATCACAAAATACTTGATTTTCAGCCTGCCATAGTTTGCTGCCTGGACATAGTATCCTTATACGACAGTCCAGTCATCGTGCTATCAAACGATACATTAATTTGTTCAATCCGTTGAAATTGGACGGAGAAATCCCGTTTTTCCCAAAAGCACCCATTTTTTGCCTTTTTTTCAAAATATCGAGCATTATTTCGACTACTTCCGGTTTACGGATCGTTGTTGAAATTGCTTTATCCAACTGTCTGACAATATGGCTTTACGATCCTGGAGTTTCAGAAAGATCGTTTGATGTTTTCAAAAAAATATAAGGGTTGGAAAATGGGCATAAAATTTGAAAAAAATCGAAAAATAAAGGTCGATAACTCGGAAAGAAACTTATATTTCTGGAATCGGAAGGACTTCAAGTATCCAAAAATGTAGGTCAAATTTGAAAATTTGGAAAAATAACAAAAAATGTCTCGAAAACAATGTGTTTTCAATTTGACTACTTCCTGTTTACGGATCATTATCGGGATAGATTTAACTTAATTTCCTGTACCAGAAGTTTCAGAAAGATCCATTGGACAGTTTTACCTCCCTTATACCATTAGAAGCAGATTTACAGATATAACGATTTTTCGACTTCTTTTCAAAGATTGTGGCCCTTTTGGACCATTTATACTATATTGAGGCTTTTAAATTTGGATTTACACCATAGACCACCGTTAGGAATCTAAGTAACAGAATTTAAGAAAGGAAATAAGAGAAGTTTGCGAAATAAAAGCGTCTGAATAGGCTCCAAAAAGGAAAATAATAGATTTTCAGCGTTCCATTAAATTGCGTAACCCGCGAATTTTTACCATTTAGATCTCATAAGATTGTCCATTGTTCGAACTATCCAATGACACTTTAATTGTTTTGATTTGGTGAAATCTGGCGTAGTAATCACTTTTTTCGCAAGATCTTCATTTTTTTTAATTTTTACGTTTTTTTTTTCTCAAAATATCCGAAATTTTTTCGACTACTTTCGTTTTTTTGATCATTGTCGGGATAGCTTTAACAAGTTGTTTGGTTACCTTACCTTCTGTACAAGAAGTTTCAGAATAATCCAATCAGCTGTTTTCCAAAGAAAGAAAATTAGAAGATCATTTTCAGTAATCTAAGGATTTTTCAACTTTTTTCCAAGATTGAGGCTCTTTTTGGACAACTTATGTCATTTCAATGCTTTTATTGTTGGACTCACGCCATAGCCCACCCATAGGACTCTGCGTTAAAAAGGTTTCAGAAAAATCGGAGTTGTCGTTTTCGAGAAAAAGACGTCTAAAAAGGCTCCAAAAACGGAAAATACTAGATTTTCGGCGTACCACAATTTATTTTCTAACCATCGAAATCGTACCATTAAGATGCCATATAATAGTCCATTAATGGGGCTATCCAAAGACACTTTACTTCTTTTGGTCCTGTAATATCTGACCGAGAAATCCAGCTTTTCGGAAGAGCGACAATTTTTTAACCTTTTTTATCATTTTTTGAATACTTCCGGTATGGAGATTATTGTCGGAATAGTTTTAATAACCAGTTTGGGCAATTAAATAGCGGCAGGGCTCTGTAATGATATATTACATTATCTGATCAGATAAAATGACCCTGAGAAATCCTATGTTCAAAGGTGCCAAAAATGCAAAAATGTCAAAATATCGAAAATTAAATTTCAATAACTCAATACATATTATACATCGTTAGAATCGTAATTAGGTCAGCTATCCGAATCTGTATTCTTTTTGTAAAAATTTGTTTAAATGATAAAGTAATAGAGCATTTTGCAAAATTTCACGATTTTTCGACTTTTTTCGATTTTCAGTCCAAACATTTCAAAGTCTTATTGGATGGCATAATTCACAAGACTGTCGAATGGACTCTCGATAGAGAAAGTTTAAAAAAAAAGTTGCGGTTAAGATTTCGAGATACAGGCGTCCAAAAACGCTCCAAATCAGAAAATACGACAGTCCATTCCTCGGGCCACTCAACGAAAGCTTAATTTGTTTAATCCATTGATACTGGACGGAGAAATCGAGTTTTTCCCCAAAACACCCATTTTTTGCTTTTTTTTCGAAATATCTATCATTATTTCGACTACTTCCGGTTTCCGGACCGTTGTTGAAATTGCTTTATGCAGCGGTCTGACTATATAGCTTTATGTTCCAGGACTTTCAGAAATATCGATTTATCCTTTCCCAAAAATATAAGGGTTGGGAAATGGGCAGAAAATTCGAAAAAAATCGAAAAATAAAATGCGATAACTCGGAATGAAACTTATATTTCTGGAATCGGATGGTCTTCAGGTATCCAAAAATGTAGGTCAAATTTGAAAATTTTGAAAAATAACAAAAATTGTCTTTTAAACAAAATTTTTCATTTTTCGATTGCTAGAAGTCAGCAACGAAGTTTCGAAATTTCACAATTTTCAACTGCTATCGGCCGTTTTTTAATTTTTATGCACTGCACGAAATTCGGCCACTTCCGGTCGACGCAGAAGTTTCAAAAATAGTTTATCAAGTAGCCACCGCATGGTTTTCGATAGGAAATTAGGTCCCATATTGGTATCTGTTACAGGCACTGAGAAATAGGCTATGGCGAAAAAAAAAAAAATAATAATAAATAACTAGAACTGCGAAGCAGTAATGACGGGTTTCACCGGTGCCACGTTACCCTTGAACTTATGTCACTTCCGGTACCAATGAAACCGTTAAACAGGTTTCCACATAAGCATTGCACACATGAAATAAAATGGACGCAGAAACAACCAAATCCAGCAATCAATTCATTTGCTACATGTCAGTGATCCTGTCAAAATTACATTACTTCCGGTGATAATGAAAATCTTAAATTGGTTTATGAAATCAGAAATAGCATCATCACATGGTGAAAATTTTATGTAAATCCTATAATAATTGCCACCTTTATAGACCAAAAACCTTGAAAAATGACTTGTAGAAAATCGCCTATTTCTCTGCAACCGTACAAGTTAGAAACCATTTTGAGGTATCTGTATGATCGAATGAGTTCATTCTATTTGTTGATTGGAATCAAATATCATAATTTTAAAAACATTACAAATCTGATTCATTTGAATAAAATATCTGTTTTGAAGGCTAAAAATACAGTTTTCGCCAAAATGACGTTACTTCCGGTGATAATGAAAATCTTAAATTACTTATATGAAATCGTAAATGGCATTGTGTATCACACAGTGAAAATTTCATGAAAATCGAATAATAATTGACACTTTTATTGACAAAAAACCTTAAAAAGTGACCTGTTGAAAATTGCCTATTTCTCCGCAACTGAACAAGTTAGAAACAATTTTGTGAAATCTATATGATCTTATGGATTATATTAATATGTGAATGTAAACAAAAAATTAAAATTATTAATACATATTAAATAATTCTTGTTTGAAAAAAATATTGATTTTAAAAGTTAAAAATGCATTTTTTGACAAAATGGCTTCACTTTTAAATTGTAATCAATTTGATACGACGCATACTTGCTTTTTGAATCAAATGGTGTCACTTTTGTGAAAATCCAATAATAATTGACTATTTTACAGGCAAAATAACGAAAATAGTGACTTATGCAAAATTGCCCATTTCTAGGTAACTGCTTATATTACAAAATAATTTTAACATACATTTTCTTCGTATAGATTATAGCTACAGGTTTATAAAAGTTACGTAGAAATATCTGAAAATCTGAAAAGCCTGAATGGGTTGTAAATAGGTCAATTTTACACCTTTTTTCACCTCTTAATCGAATTTGCTCGAAAATGAAATCGAAATTAAAAAAACTGTTCCAAACATTTTGTGCGCCTTTAAAGGGCACACTCTTTTAGTTATATCAGTTTTTAAAAAAAATAATATTTGCTTTCTATTGGTAACAAAAAAAATGACAATTGAGACAATGGAGTATGTGAACTTTGTTTTATACAAATCGAGCAATAAATAATTAATCTAGGACTGAAAAACTGAATTAGCCAATGGCGGCCAAGGAAAATTACTGAGACAAAAAAAATCACATTTTTGCCAAAGTCATTTGACTCGTTAATTTTGTGTAAAACACGACCAAAAAATATTCATTAATAAAAAAGTTTTTTCTAAAAATTTAAATTTTCTAATTTCGAACGACAAAAGCCATAGATGAATGTTCGAAATTGAAAAATGTGAGATAGCCATTGTCTCGGAAAAGATTCAGGGTTTCCAAAAATGTGAATTGTTTTAAAGTAGGTAAAGAATTTGCGAAACCACGGTCGAATTTTGATTTATTGCTACCGTTCAAAATTCGGCCACTTCCGGTCTGCGCAGAAGTTTCAAAAGTACTTTATCGAGTAACCACCACATGGTTTCCAGAGAGAAAATTGAACCCTAGATCGATATCTATTTTCGATCATGGAGAAATAGGCTCCCGCGGTAAATAATAATAATAATAATAATAATAACTAGAACTGCGATGCAGTAATGGCGGGTTTCACCGGTGCCACGTTACCCTAAACATATGTCACTTCCGGTACCAATGAAACCATTAAACAGGTTTCCACCTCATCATTGCACACATCAAATAAAATGGGCGCCGAATCAACCAAATCCAGCAATATCAATTCATTTTATATATTTGTTACATGTAAGTGTACAGTACTTCCGGTGATAATGAAAATGGAAATGGCATAAGGCATCACATGGTGAAAATTTTATGTAAATCGAATAATAATTGCCACTTTTATAGACCAAAAACCTTAAAAAGTGACTTGTAGAAAACCGTCAATTCCTCTGCAACCATACAAGTTAGAAACCATTTTCTGGAATCTGTATGATTGTATGGGTTTATTCTATTTGTTGATTGGAATCAAATATCATAATTTTAAAAACATAACAACTCAGACTCATTTGAATAAAATATCTGTTTTGAAAGCTAAAAATACAGTTTTTGCCAAAATGACGTTACTTCCGGTGATAATGAAAATCTTAAATTACATGTATGAAATCGTAAATGGCATTAGGTATCACATAGTGAAAATTTCATGAAAATCGAATAATAATTGACACTTTTATGGACAAAAAACCTTGAAAATTGACCTGTTGAAAATTACCTATTTCTCTACAACTGAACAAGTTAGAAACCATTTTGTGATACCTATATGATCGTATGGGTTCATTCTATTAGTTGATTAGAATCAAATATCAAAATATTAAACAAACAACAAATACGACTCATTTCAATAAATTATTTGTTTCTAAGGCTATAAATACAGTTTTACCCAAATTTCGTCATTTCCGGTGACATGGAAAATGTTAAATTGAGTTGAACTAGTCACAATTGACATTATGCATCAAGTGGTGTCACTTTTATGAAAATCCAATAATAATTGACTCTTTTACAGACACAATAGCGTAAAGAGTGACTCATGCAAAATTGACCATTTCTCGGCAACTGCTCATATTACAAACTAATTTTGAGATAGATTCTCTTCGTATGGATTAATGCTACAAGTTTATGAAAGTTGCGAAGAAATATTTTAAAATATGAAAAGCCTGAATGGGTTGTAAATAGCTCATTTTTTCACCTTTTTTCACCTTTAAATCAAAATGACCCGAAAACGAAATCGAAATTAAAAAAACTGAGCCCGATGTTTTTTGCGCCTTTACAGGGCACACACTTTCAGTCATACCAGATTTGAAAAAAATAATATTTGCTTTCAAAAAGTGGTACCGAACTGTCAAAATTGTAGTTTTTGCTAAATTTACGTCACTTCCGTTGCCGAAAGGTAACTTTACCGGTAACAAAAAAAATGACATTTTGGATTACGGAGCATATGAACTTTGTTTTATACAAATCGAGCAATAAATAATTAATCCAGGACTGAAAAACTGAATTAGCCAATGGGGGTCAAGGAAATTTACGATGACAAAAAATGGTGCCATTTTTGGTCAAATCAGATGACTCTTTAACCCTGGGTAAAATACCACATTAAAATATTTATGAATAAAAAAGTTTTTTGTAAAAATTTAAATTTTCAAAATTTGGCGCCTAATATCTCCGACGATTCGTAGAAAATCAAAAATCTAAAGTCACACCCAATTTTCCAGTAGTTTCTGAGATACAATCAAATTGGAAAAAAAATAATAATAATAATAATAAGAATAATAATAAGAATAATTTTAACAAAAACAATAGTGTTTCACACAAGCTACGCAGTGTGAAACCCTAATAATTTTAGTAATCTCAATAGGCTAACTAGACCTGCAAGCAGCACTGAACCGGCTTTCAGGAATCAGACAGGAAGTGTGTCATACAATAGCCCATTTATCGAGCTACCAAACGATACTTTAGATGTTTTGATTCGGTCACACCCGACGGTGAAATCCCGATTGTTGCAAGAGCACCGATTTTTTTTACTGTCTTTTTTTTTTTAAATATCGAATATTTATTTGACTACTTCCTGTTTACGAATCATTATCGGGATAGATTTAACAAGTGGTAAGGGAACTTAATTTCCGGTACCAGAAGTTTCAGAAAGATCCATTTGACAGTTTTACCTCCCTTATACCATTAGAAGCAGATTTACAGATATAACGATTTTTCGACTTCTTTTCAAAGATTGTGGCCCTTTTGGACCGTTTATTCTATATTGAGGCTTTTAAATTTGGATTCACACCATAGACCACCGTTAGGACTCTAAGTAACAGAAGTTTAAGAAAGGAAATAAGAGAAGTTTTCGAAATAAAAGCGTCTGAATAAGCTCCAAAAAGGAAAATAATAGATTTTCAGCGTTCCATTAAATTGCGTAACCCGCGAATTTTTACCATTTAGATCTCATAAGATTGTCCATTGTTCGAACTATCCAATGACACTTTAGTTGTTTTGATTCGGTGAAATCTGGCGTGTTAATCACTTTTTTCGCAAGATCTCCATTTTTTTTTTTTTTTACGTTTTTTTTTTCTCAAAATATCCGAAATTTTTCGACTACTTCCGTTTTATGGATCATTGTCGGGATAGCTTTAACAAGTTGTTTGGTTACCTTACCTTCTGTACAAGAAGTTTCAGAATAATTCATTCAGCTGTTTTCCAAAGAAAGAAAATTAGAAGATCATTTTCAGTAATGTAAGGATTTTTCAACTTTTTTCCAAGATTGAGGCTCTTTTTGGACAACTTATGTTATTTCAATGCTTTTATTGTTGGACTCACGCCATAGCCCACCCATAGGATTCTGCGTTAAAAAAGGTTTCAGAAAAATCGGAGTTGTCGTTTTCGAGAAAAAGACGTCTAAAAAGGCTCCAAAAACGGAAAACTAGATTTTCGGCGTACCACAATTTATTTTCTAACCATCGAAATCGTACCATTAAGATGCCATATAATAGTCCATTAATGGGGCTATCCAAAGACACTTTACTTCTTTTGGTCCTGTAATATCTGACCGAGAAATCTAGCTTTTCGCAAGAGCGACAATTTTTTAACCTTTTTTTTTACATATTTTGAGTACTTCCGGTGTGGAGATTATTGTCGGAATAGTTTTAATAACCAATTTGGGCAGTTAGATAGCCACAGGTCTCTGTAATGATATATTACATTATCTGATCAGATAAAATGACCCTGAGAAATCCTATGTTCAAAAGTGCCAAAAATGCAAAAATGTCAAAATCTCGAAAATTAAATTTCAATAACTCAATACATATTATACATGGTTAGAATCCTAATTAGGTCAGCTATGAGAATGTGTAACCTTTTCGTAAAAATCTGATTAAATAATAAAATAATATATCATTTTCTAAAATTTCACGATTTTTCGACTTTTTTCGATTTTCAGTCCCTTTTTTTTTTATCCTATTCCAGACATTTCAAAGACTTCTTGGATGTTTTCATGCACAAGACTAACTAAAGGACTCTCGATAGAGAAAGTTAAAAAAAATTGTAGGTTAATTTTTTGAGATAAAGGCGTCCAAAAACGCTCAAAATCAGAAAATACTTGATTTTCAGCTTGTCATATTTTACTGCTTGGTAACAGTATCCGTATAAATTGGGCATCATTCGACAGTCCATTCTTCGGGCCACTCAACGAAGGCTTAATTCGTTTAATCCATCGATAATGGACGTTGAAATCAAGTTTTTCCCCAAAACACCAATTTTTTGCATTTTTTTCGAAATATCTATGATTATTTCGACTACTTTCGGTTTCCGGATCGTTGTTGAAATTGCTTTATCCAGCGGTCTGACTATATAGCTTTATGTTCCAGGACTTTCAGAACTATCGATTTATTCTTTCCCAAAGATATAAATAAGGGTTGGGCAATGGGCAGAAAATTCGAAAAAAATCGAAAAATAAAGGGCGATAACTCGGAATGAAACTTATATTTCTGGTATCGGATGGTCTTCAGGTATCCAAAAATGTAGGTCAAATTTAAAAATTTTGAAAAATAACAAAAATTGTCTTTTAAACAAAGTTTTTCATTTTTCGAAGGCTAGAAATCAGCGACGAAGTTTCGAAATTTCGAAATTTTCAACTGCTATCGTCCGAAAAAAGACTCAGGGTTTCTGAAAATGTTATTTGTATGAAAATAGGTACAGAATTGACGAAGCTACGGCCGTTTTTTAATTTTTATGCACCGCACGAAATTCGGCCACTTTCGGTCTGCGCAGAAGTTTCAAAATTGTTTTAAGGAGTAGCCACCGCATGGTTTCCCAATATAAAATTTGGTTCCAGATCGATATCTGTTTCCGATCATGGAGAAATAGGCTGCAGCGGAAAAAAAAATAATAATAGTAATTTTAGTAAAAACAATAGTCTTTCAAAGTCTGAAAGACTAATAATAATTTTAGTAAAAACAATAGTCTTTCAGACAAAGTCTGAAAGCCTAATAATAATAATAATAATAATAATTTTAGTAAAAACAATAGTCTTTCAGACGAAAGTCTGAAAGCCTAATAATAATTTTAGTAAAAACAATAAGTCTGAAAGCCTAATAATTTTAGTAAAAACAATAGTCTTTCAGACAAAGTCTGAAAGCCTAACTAGACCTGGAAGCAGCACTGAACCGGCTTTCAGGAATCAGACAGGAAGTGTGTCATACAATAGCCCATTTATCGAGCTACCAAACGATACTTTAGATGTTTTGATCCGGTCACACCCGACGGCGAAATCCCGATTGTCCCAAGAGCACCGATTTTTTTACTGTCTTTTTTTTTTAAATATCGAATATTTTTTTGACTACTTCATGTTTACGGATCATTATCGGGATAGATTTAACAAGTGGTATGGGAACTTAACTTCCTGTACCAGAAGTTTCAGAAAGATCCATTTGACAGTTTTACCTCCCTTATACCACTAGAAGCAGATTGACAGATATAACGATTTTTCGACTTTTTTCAAAGATTGTGGCCCTTTTGGACCATTTATACTGTATTGAGCCTTTTAAATTTGGATTCACACCCCAGATCATTGTTGGGACTCTAAGTAACAGAAGTTTAAGAAAGGAAATAAGAGAAGTTTTCGAAATAAAAGCGTCTGAATAAGCTCCAAAAAGGAAAATAATAGATTTTCAGCGTTCCATTAAATTGCGTAACCCGCGAATTTTTACCATTTAGATCTCATAAGATTGTCCATTGTTCGAACTATCCAATGACACTTTAGTTGTTTTGATTCAGTGAAATCTGGCGTGTTAATCACTTTTTTCGCAAGATCTCCATTTTTTTTATATTTTTACGTATAGGTTCCAAAGAGGAAAATACTAGATTTTCAGCATCTCATAATATATTACCTAACCAGCGATTTTTTACCATTGAGATGTCATAAGATCCTACATTGTTCAGGCTATCCAATGACACTTTAGTTGTTTTGATTCGTTGAAATATGGCGTTGTAATCACTTTTTTTCGCAAGATCACCATTTTTTACTTTTTAAGGTTTTTTTTCAAAATATCGGATATTTTTTCGACTACTTCCGGTTTTTGGATCATTGTCGGAATAGTTTTAACATGTTGTTTGGATAGTTAACTTTCTGTACCAGAAGTTTCAGAAACACCCATTGAGCTGTTTTCAAAACAAACAATAATAGAGGAGCATTTTCAGTAATTTGTGGATTTTTCAAATTTTTTCCAAGATTGAGGCTCTTTTTGGACAACTAATGTTATTTTAATGCTTTTATTTTTGGACCCACGCCATAGTCCACCCATAGGACTCTGAGTAAAAAAAGTTTAAGAAAAAACGTAGTTGTTGTGTTTGAGAAAAAGGCCTCTCAAAATGCTCCAAAACGGAAAATACTAGATTTTCTGCGTAACATAATTTATTTTCTAGCCATCTTAATCGTATCATTCAGATGTCATATGATAGTCCATTAATGGGGCTATCCAGCGACATTTTAGTTCTTTTGGTCCGCTAAGATCTGGTGGAGAAATCAAGTTTTTCGCACGAGCGCTAATTTTTTTTAACCTTTTTCTTCATTTTTTGAATACGTCCGGTATGGAGATTATTGTCGGGATAGTTTTAATAACCAATTTGGGCAATTAGATAGCCACAGGGCTCTGTAATGATATATTACATTATCTGATCAGATAAAATGGCCCTGATAAATCATATGTTTAAAAGTGCAAAAAATTCAAAAATGTCAAAATATCGAAAATTAAATTTCAATAACTCAATACATATTATACATCGTTAGAATCGTAATTAGGTCAGCTATCTGAATGTATAACCTTTTCGTAAAAATCTGATTAAATAATAAAATAATATAGCAATTTCCAAAATTTAACGATTTTTCGACTTTTTTCGATTTTCGGTCCCTTTTTTTTATCCTATTCCAGACATTTCAAAGACTTATTGGATGTTTTCATGCACAAGACTACCAAAAGGACCCTAGATAGAGAAAGTTAAAAAAAATTGTAGGTTAAGTTTTTGAGATAAAGGCGTCCAAAAACGCTCCATATCAGACAATACTTGAATTTCAGCTTGTCATATTTTGCTGCTTGGTCATAGTATCCGTATAAATTGGGCATCATTCGACAGTCCATTCCTCGGGCCGCTCAACAAAAGCTTAATTCGTTTAATCCATTGATACTGTACGGAGATGTCGAGTTTTTCCCCAAAACACCCATTTTTTGCTTTTGTTTTCGAAATATCTATCATTATTTCGACTACTTCCGGTTTCCTGATCGTTTTTGAAATTGCTTTATGCAGCGGTCTGACTATATAGCTTTATGTTCCAGGACTTTCAGAACTATCGATTTATCCTTTCCCAAAAATATAAGGGTTGGGAAATATGGGCAGAAAATTCGAAAAATGAAACATATATTTCTGGAATCGGATGGTCTTCAGGTTCCAAAAATGTAGGTCAAATTTGACAATTTTGAAAAATGACAAAAAGTGTCTCGTAAACAACGTATTTTCAAAATTCGAACGACAAAAGCCATAGATGAATGTTCGAAATTGAAAAATGTGAGATAGCCATTGCGTCGGAATAGATTTGGGGTTTCCGAAAATGTCATTTGTTTGAAAATAGGTAAAGAATTGACGAAACCACGGCCGATTTTCAATTCCGGAAAAAGTTACAAAATTCGGTTACTTCCGGTATGCGCAGAAGTTTCAAAATAATTTTATCAAGTAGCCACCACATGGTTTTCCAATAGAAAATTTGATTCCAGATCGATATCTGTTTTCGATCATGGAGAAATAGGCTCCCGCGGAAAAAAAAATAATAATAATAATAATTTTTGTAAAAACAATAGTCTTTCAGACAAAAGTCTAAAACTAAATCCAAGGAACGGGCCTATTTACAGACGTCACAATTTTAACCATGTAATCCCCTTGTCTGTAAGTAAAATATCAAAAAAAGCCTTAGCGATATTTCACATTTCAAGATGGTGGCACTTCCGGTTTGGGCTACAAACTCCATTTTTTGTGTACGAATCAGTAGTGTCGTAACTAGTAAAGAAATACAATTTCAATGCAATCGATACTATATTACGTCGATTTTTTTTTAAAACTTTGATCCTTAATTTCATCAAGGGGAGATAATACAGAAAATTTCTAATGTATCGGTAAGATCTACTTACATACTGAATTTCATGAAAATCGTGCAACTATTAAAGAAGTTGTCAAGTTGATTTTAACTTCCGGTTCGAAATCACAGCGACGAATTTTTGAAATTCGAAAATCCGAAATTGAAGATTTGAAGTAAATGATTCAAGGTACTCAAAGAATTTTTTTTTTAGTAAAATAGGTCAAAAAGTCACAAAGTTACAGCAATGTAGGTCAAATACATTCGTTCGTAAAATTCGGTGATTTCGGATGTGTAAAACGTTTTGAAAACATACCTATTCCAAAGCCACCACCCATTCTTGGGGGGGGGGGTAGGTCAAAGTTTCAGAAATATCCCACGGTTAGATTCTGAGATATAAGATTTGCAGGAAAAACACAAAAAAATAATAATAATAATAATAATAACTAGATCTGCATAGCAGATATCAAAGCTTTCATATAAACTTCAAACGGGGTTATTAGAATCTATGAATCAACAACCACTCTGACGGAAGATATTCTCTTGGCTGAAAAATCTTTTTTGCTCTCAGCTACGAGAGATACGTAGAATTAAACCGGCCCAGAGCCGACCGTGTTGATAAGAAGCCGCTTATTTGACATTGACACATAACTGAAGGTGAATAGGCCTACCCGTCCAGTTAATACAATGGGCAATCTCACATCGGTCCACTAAAGAGAGGCACATACTAGTCGCCTCCTACTTCCCCAAGACATTTAGTCCAAACCTTGACTCTCATACATATAAAGCATTTGGTACTACATGTACATGTATTTCGTACTTATATCATATTAAACCCCTCGGCCGCCATGTTGAATCACACAGTATTTAACGTTCTATATCCTAACATCTTTATGAAATCAACGACAAATCTAAACTTGGGCACTCCAACCATTTTTATTTTTACATCATTCAGTTTTTTTTAAATAAGTAATTCTATCACAAATTATAGTAAAGACTGGACCACTAAACTAGTTACCGATCAGTTTTTCTTTGTGTTAATGCGTTCTACATTTCCAAAGCAATGATGCTTATAATGTGCGAGCCGCCATGACACCGGCGGATATTATATCTTCGATAGGCGAGAAACTTCAGGTATCAGTTGGGTTTCATCAAATCATATAATTATGCGGTACGGCTTCACCTTTATTTCAATGGGAATTGGTTTATTATATGTGCAGTGCAGTTTTAGGTCAGTTTATGTGTAAATTAAGGGAGCTATACATAGGCCAGTAACCTTTTTGTAGTCATTTGACTAAAAAAAACTTGCGGAAAGGAACTCCGTAGGACAAGCCACTACTGTGGCAGGAGTAAGGCGGAAGACATCAGTAGTGGAACCATTTCTAAGTTAATCCCGAAGTGCGTTGCTATTGTAAGAATATATAAAATGGGGTTTACGGTCCTGTTTTTTTGCTGTAGTTTGAGTAATGAGTTAGAGCGTATATTTTCTAGTCAAAAAATCATTGCAAATAGAAGACCTCATCCCCACCACCACCACCCTGTAATCCATATTCCATTTCCGAGAGATAGATAGAGAACACGCGAAATATAATGTGATTTTTCTTACAATCAGAGACCATAATTCATGAAGTTACGATTCGATATGCGCAAATATCGAAAGGAACCATATCTTTGGGTTATAAACATGCATGTCAAGTTTCATCAAAATCTTTCACTGTGAAAAACCGGGGATAAGTCATCTGAAATCAAACAAATTTTACAATGTAGGTAGTGAAAACAAACTGTTATGTTAAGCGTTGTTCGAGGGTGGGGTGGGTGCATAAAATTCCAAATGCAAAGGGTTATTTTTCGTGCACGCCAATATGCACACAGGATTTCGATTTTTTGTCCTACCTAAAAAACTGCACGCAAAGCGGGCCTTCGGTCAAGAACCACGGACAAAGGGAGAGAACGGGGACCTCTGTTTTGCATACCATCCAAGCGACTAGGCACTAATCCTTGTACCATGGACGTGGGGACGGGCGTTTTTCATCCCATCGAAACGACTAGACACAGATCCTTGCTAGGCCTTCCATACTTCACCACTGCCAACGGGGAACCACTTTGACCTCGGGTTTTCGTACCATCCGAACGACTAGACACTAATCCTTGCAAGGCCTTCCGTTCTGCACAAATGAGCCACGCTGGCCTCGTTTTGTCGTAACATACAAACGACTAGACAATGTTTCATAATTTAGTCATGTTCGCGTGGGTGGGTTGGCAGCAGAATTGATATGTACATTATAGTGACACGAGGAGGGGGGTGGGGGAGGGGTGTACACAAATCAGAGCTTTGTAATACACGCATATACTTGATATACTAAATACACAAATGGCCGAATTTCTAGACATTTCGGGCACTCTATTAACACATAAGGAGAACACTGCATTAATTTCTATATATCAATAAAATATGCCTCAGACCCATTATATCATATATGATACACAAAATTTCGACATTGATTTTCAGAAAAAATATTGTTTATTTTTAAATTTGAATTAGACTAGTAACAAAATATATTTTCTGGCAACAAATAGCATATAAATAAAAATAGATTTACTTTCTGATTATTTTTTTTAAATGAAATCATTCCAGGGCTTTTATTGACATTTCAGAAAATGTAGAGTTGGTCCCATGAAGTTGTACAGCTGCACCCGGTGACCGATATTTATTTAACGGGAAATAAGTGATAATTCATATTATAGCAGTAAATAATTAAAATATTTCATAGGGATTATAATAATATGTATATCATGTCTGGGTATGACAGAGTTAAAACCAATATTAAATTCCGAAAATGTTTTTTTTGCTAAAACTCTTTTTTTTTTAATGGGATCAGAATGGGGGTAAAGCACAGAGTCCGGGGTGGTAATGGGCGTATTGTGTCCAAATTTCATGGTTTTCGGACAATCGGTGCCGGTGTCACGGTTCCTGTGTAGCGCATGCGCGAAATCAAAACCAGCTAAACTCGAAAACAACCTTGTCGGCACGGAAAACATCAAAGGAAAAATTCGAATTTGTGAAATATTCAAATACCAAACATTCGACCATGATCCAGGCTATCCTGAAATGTAATAATTTCGGTAATAGGAGACACATTCTCTAAGTCACGACCAATTGTGTATGTTTTCAAGCGCATTAATGTTGATTTTTCACTATTTTTCATTTTCAATTCAAAATGGCGTCCATCAGTTGACCTAAATCAAACTTCTACTGCCTACATTTTATGGGCTTTCCTTCAAGGATTTGGAAAATATAATCCTCTTGTCTGTAAGTAAAATATCAAAAAAGCCTTAGCGATATTTCATATTTCAAGATGGTGGCACTTCCGGTTTGGGCTACAAACTCTATTTTTTGTGTACGAATCAGTAGTGTCGTAACTAGTAAAGAATTACAATTTCAAGGCAATCGGACCTATATTTTGTCGATTTTTTTAAAACTTTGATCCTTAATTGCATCAAGGGGAATTAATACAGAAAATTTCTAATGACATTTTTCAAGTTGTATCGGTAAGATCTACTTACCTACTGAATTTCATGAAAATCGTGCAACTATTAAAGAAGTTGTCAAGTTGATTTTAACTTCCGGTTCGAACTCACAGCGAGGAATTTTTGAAATTCGAAAATCCGAAATAGCAGGTTTGAAGTAAATGATTCAAGGTACTCAAGGAATTTTTTTTTTAGTAAAATAGGTCAAAAAGTCACAAAGTTACAGCAATGTAGGTCACCCATTCTTGGGGGTAAGGTGAAAGTTTTAGAAAGATCCCACGGTTAGATTCTGAGATATAAGATTTGCAGGAAAAACACAAAAAAAAAAAAAAATAATAATAATAACTAGATCTGCATAGCAGATATGAAAGCTTTCATATTAACTGCAAAGGGGTTTATTAGAATCTATTGAAACAATAAGTATAAATGTCATCAGGTATCTGAAAAATTACATTTACCTTATGAACAAAATGGGAAAAATACAAAACAAAAATTGTCGACTTGTGGCTACCATCCAAGGCATATTTAGAAAACCGTATATTATATACAGAGTACGCAGGACAGGAATTAGTTGTGCTTCAATGTAAACCGGCCCGTTTCTTGCCTTTAGTTTTAGAGTTAGGTGTGATTTTCAAAGGATTCAATCGGAAATCGCTGAAAATCAATTGGCTTCTTACCTTAAACACTGTATAAATTTAAAGTCAATCGGATATTGAATTTAGCCTCTAGAGCGTCCACAAGATTTTTTAAAGTGATCAAGGGCAATAACTCTGACGGTAATTATCGGAAATGGCAGTAAATATCAGATATCGCTGAAAATCAATACTGTAGGCATCTTCGTGTCATGACCTTAAACACTGCGCATAAATTTAAAGTCAATCGGATATTAACTTTGGCCTCTAGAGCGTCCACAAGATATTTTGAAGTGATCAGGGGCCACATCTCTGGCAGTAAATATCAGATATCGCTGAAAATCAATCGCCTACTTCGTCTCATGACCTTAACCACTGTGTATAAATTTAAAGTCAATCGGACATTAACTTTGGCCTCTAGAGCGTGCACAAGATTTTTTTTTAAGTGATGAAGGGCCATAACTCTGACAGTAATTATCGGAAATCGCTGAAAATCAATTGGCTTCTTCATCTCATGACCTTAAACACTGTGTATAAATTTAAAGTCAATCGGATATTGAATTTAACCTCTAGAGCGTGCACAAGATTTTTTGAAGTGGTCAAGGACCATAATTCTGACAGTAATTATCGGAAATCTCTGAAAATCAACAGGTTTCTTCGTCTCATGACCTTAAACACTGTGTATAAATTTAAAGTAATCGGATATTAACTTTAGCCGTCCGGACGGCGGCGACGACAATATACGACCACATTTCAATGTGGGCGTATAAAAATTAACCGATGGCATATAATATTTAATGTATGATAAAGTCAAAATAGTCGATTTCGGTTTTTGGTGTTGCGCTCATTTTTAAAAAAATGTCTTTTACGGATAATGTGTATAGTACTAATAGCAATCACATACGGAAGAGGCGATAAGATCCCTTTGCTTCTGGAATTTCAAAATTAATTAAAACCAAATTTAAATTTCGAAAATCGGTTGTTTATTTTTTGCTGAAACTCCTTTTTTTAATCTGATCAAAATGGGAGTAAGTCACAGAGTCGTAATGGGCGTATTGTGTCCAAATTTCATGGTTTTGGGACAATCGGTGCCGGTGTCGTGGCGAAATTCCACTTTTTTCGCCCTTACAGAAGCCGGAAATGGCGGAAAAAAACGAACGGCAGGAACCGTGTCAAGAACAAACGACCTGAACGAATGCAGGTATCGCCTTGAAGTTTTCAGTGCACCTAGGTACCAACGTGAAAAGTTCCTCGCCGGAATTTGGTAGTCAACGTACCTTTGGTTCCAGCGTGGCGCATGCGCGAAGTAAAAAGAAATTACGGTCGATTTTGGGATTTTGGGTATATTTCGGAGTGGTTTGGTAGATGACGGTGGATCAGGGACTCCGATTGATCTAACATGGCGATCATAACACAACATGATAATCACTTTGAAGTATGAGTAAATTTTCGCGACCGGGTTGATTTGCTCTACCCAGGCAACGTTCTTGTGCTCCGATTGCCTTCAAATTTGCACAGAATGTACCTTGGGATTTTAGCTATCACATATTAAAAATAGAAGAGTGTTGGATTCCGAGAACGTTCAAAATAAATTCAAAACCCACCCCCAACAATCAAAGGTTTTTTGCTTAAAAAATTGCCGTATTTTATCGAATTTTTATTGTTCTTGATATCTGAGGATTTTCTCAATTTAATATGTGATAAATATCATCGCGGCACAGTCAACCGCTAGAAATTCCAGAGATTTGGACCACCGGAAGGATGCCTCAGCAGTCAAAAAAGGTCAAAATAGGCGATTTCGGTTTCTAGTGTCGATACATCGTTACGGTCATTTTAAAAAATTGTCTTTTAAGGATAATGTGTATAGTACCAATACCTATCACATAAGGAAGAGGCGATAAAATCTCTTTGCATTTGCAATTTCAAAATTAATTAAAACCAATATTAAATTCCGAAAATCGTTTTTTTGCTAAAACTCTTTTTTTTTTTAATCGGATCAAAATGAGAGTAAGGCACGGAGTCCGGGGTGGTAATGGGCGTATTCTTTCCAAATTTCATGGTTTTCGGACAAACGGCGCCGGTGTCGTGGCAAAATTCCTCTTTTTTCGCCCTTATTGAAGCCGTAAATCGCGGAAAAAACCGAACGGCAGGTACCATGTGAAGAACAAACGACCTGAACGAATGCAGGTATCGCCTTGAATTTTTCAGGGCACCTAGGTACAAACGTGAAAAGTTCCTCGCCGGAATTTGGTAGTCATGGTACCTTTGGTTCCAGCGCGGCGCATGCGCGAAGTCAAAAGAAATTATGGTCGATTTTGGGATTTTGGGTATATTTCGGAGTGGTTTGGTAAGTGACGGTGTATCTAAGATGGCGGTCATAACACAATATTATAATAACTTTAAAGAATGAACAAATTTCCGCGACCGGGTTGATTTGCTCTGCCCAGGCAACGTTCCTGTGATCCGATTGCCTTCAAATTTGCACAGAATGTACCTTGGGATTCTAGCTATCACATATTAAAAATAGAAGAGTGTGGGATTCCGAGAACGTTCAAAATAAATTCAAAACCCACCCCCAACCATCAAAGTTTTTTTGTTTAAAAAATTGCCGTATTTTATCGAATTTTTATTGTTCTTGATATCTGAACATTTTCTCATTTTAATATGTGATACGTATCATCGAGGCGCAGTCAACCGCTAGAAATTCCAGAGATTTGGACCACCGGAAGGATGCCTCAGCAGTCAAAAAAGGTCAAAATAGGCGATTTCGGTTTCTAGTGTCGATACATAGTTATGGTCATTTGAAAAAATTGTCTTTTAAGGATAATGTGTATAGTACCAATACCTATCACATACGGAAGAGGCGATAAAATCTCTTTGCATTTGCAATTTCAAAATTAACTAGAATTGCGCGCAATGCTGAAGGCTTTCACGGTCGCAAAGGCGTCACACGATCGCCAGATATATGACAAAAGACTATCCCCACAACTCCCCCCCCCCCAAAAAAAAAAAACCCACACTCTAGCATAACTCAGATATTGACCCCTAAACATGCTCCAACTCGTAAAAATACGCTGTTTTCAATACAAGGGTTTCACACAATACACTACCCAGTAGAATCTCGATTGAGCAAGTTTGAAAGAAATCATTGGCGGCTTTTCCGAGAAAAGTAATTATATAACTGTTAAATTAAACAACGGATAACTCCTACCTCTTAAAATGATTTATATAATTAGTAAATAATTATTATTATCTAATGATTGTTGTTTTGTGACATATATAGTGTAACCAATATATACACTGTACTTTTATAATCAATATGATACTGTGCATTAGTCGTGTTTCTGTTCTTATGAATTTAATTTCTTCATGCAAAATTTGTAAATCGCCAGTAGGAATAAATGTCTCTTATATAGATACATTATGCTGGCTGGAAATTACACGGTAGGCTAGCCTTGGGGACTGTTTGTAAATCACCATTTGGAATAAATGTTTCTTATATAGATTCATTATGCTGGCTGGAATTTGCCCAGTAGGCTAGTCTTTGGGACTGAGCTGTATCATACGGTCTGTCATTGAGTCATTTGACGGGGTTTCGATTCCCCGGTTTTACGTGACAAGGAGTAGGATCGCCTGTCCAACCTCGTGGTTTTTCTCAGGGTCCTCCGGTTTCCTCCCACTGCTAATGACCCCTAACCGCAAGCGAATTATTGAAATAAAAAATAATGAACCGTATGTTAGTCCCAAAATGACCTCTAAACATGCTGGTACAGCGGCGCTAGTCTTCTTTTATATAGAATTCCAACCGCCAAGGGATCTTTTACGGTCACACCAATTGTGTACACGGGACTTCGGAATCGCATTCATATCAGCTACTCAAACATGTAACTGGTTCAAAAATTGATTGAATATTCAATGAAATATCGCCAATTTTCTGGTTTCGTGCACGTTAAAGATTTGACGTCACTAATACAGTTTTAATATTAATTATAGATACTACTGCAACCGTTTAACAAATTGGATTTTCTTATAAACAGCGCGAGCCGTCGATTTCTATCCAGATGATTACCGGTATAAAATAATTTTGACCAAGAAGCAACAATATTAATTCAAAGACTAATTATTACACACAGCTATCAACTATTTCTGTTACAGGGTCACTATACCCATATTTTGGATAGAAGAAAACACTCATAGTTGAAATAATTTTAGTTCAAATATCATCACTGATAAAAGCACTCTTGAATTGGCTCTATACGTTGACAAAACGTACAGATTGTATCCCCTCTTATGTTTCGCTTAACAATGAAAGGTGCCGTGTTCAATGTTCGATCCCTTTGTTCTGCTACTCCTGAAATTTGGAACTGTTGTACAATGGTTTTATATATAACACTACTGATAGGCCTCTCTGTAGAAGAAGTTCCAAAAAAATATTATGTTGACTTTTCGAGAAATAGACCTCTAAAAATACTCCAAATCGTAAAAATTCGACGTTTTCGATTTTCGATCTCATTTTTCGGCTAACCCTGACATTTCAAAAAATGATACAGTGGTTTCACAAAACAGAGTACCCATTTATCTCTCGATTGAGAAAGTTTTAAAAAAATCGTTGGGGGCGTTTCCTAGAAACACGCGTCTAAAATTGCTCGAAATCGCAAAATACCTTACTTTTCAAGGTCATATAACTTTTTTAGTTTTTGATAGAAACTTGTCGCTGAAGTACCATCTGATAGACAATTCAATTGGCTATTAAACGATATAAAACTTTAACTAAACGACAAGAACACTGTTGATACATCGCATTTTCCGCACAGACACCCATTTTTCACAATTTTGTCAAAGTTTGGATACCTTTCTTGACTACTTCCGGTGATTAGGGGATTTTCATTTACAGTTCATGGACTGGTCTGGTCCTTCGACTTCATATTCCTGAAGTTTCAGAAAAATCGTTGTAGCCGTTTTAAAAAAATAAGAACTCTACGATTTGACCAAAATGCGAAAAAAAGTGAAAAATCAAAGTCAATATTTCAGAAAAAAAACTTATATTGTTGGAATTGGAGTGATGTCAGCTATCTGAAAATATAACTAAAATTTAAAAATTCCCAAAAATAAAAAAATTAGAAAATTTTGAAAATTTTCCATTTTTCACCAAAAAAATTAGAGCGACAAAGTTTCTAATTTCCACAGTTTTGAACTGCTATCTGCTCAGAAATGTCTCCAGCTATCCAAAAATGTAAATATCTGAAGAATCCATTGAGAATTAAGAGAATAATGGCCGATTTTCAATTTTCGTGCACGTTAAAGATTTGACGCATTTCCGCTATTCGCACAAATTTCGAAATAGCTTTAAGCAGTAGCTGCACACCACTTTTCCGGCAGAAAATCAAATTATATACTTATATACTATTCAAAAAAAGTAGGGGATATTTGATTTTTAAGTGTTATTAAAGTCACCTAATGAAACTGACGAAGAAACAAATGACAAAATGAAACTAGATCTGCTAAGCAGATATTAAAGCTTTCATATTCACAGTCACTGTCACATGTCATAGAAATAATATGAACAGAAAAAAAAAATCATTATAATGAGTAAAAATTTGGTGAAGTTAATTCGATTTTTCACTGGTAAATAATTAAATAGACAAGTGGCATAACTTGACCCGCATCCCATCAGCTATCCTGAAAAATGCTGGAAAAATTAAACAAGTAAATTGTGTTTAGTACTGGGTTAATTAAGACAGGCATATGCCTTCGCTATACAGGATGACATGAGGGAAATTTAGCTTGGGAGGTGTAGGCCTGCAGCCAAAATTTCTAGCTAGCTTAGAAACACAACTCCGCTACACGGTCTTCCATAAAAGAAAAACTATACATTTTTGGAAAGCTTATGATGCCAGGAAGACAAAATCTGGGAGTTCCAAGCAAAATGTTTGCAATTTATTGATTTAGGGCCAGATGAAATTCGTCAAAATTGTCAAATAAATGCTATTTGTGTATTAACAATTCTGAAGTTGACATAAAATTAAATAGTTGGTAAAACACCTCATGCCTTCATCCTTGGCAATGAACAGTTTATTGGACAGATTTTGATGTAAATAAAAATGCTCAAAACACAAATGTCATGGGTGAATAAAGAATTGTGGAAATCCATTAACGGTAAAAAAGAATTATCTCCCTTTCTGTCAAATGCCTGTAATTGATAGACTATCAGGTCTTGTATGAATCATAAGACCAGGTGTGGGCAAACAAGCCCAATAATTATTTTGTTTGTTGGATCTCAAGGGCCTGTTAGGGTTGGTTGTTGGATGTTTGCTCAGAAATTATCGCTTGTATGGAACATGCTAGAGTCGATTTGTAGCATATTCTAGCCAGGGGATATGTTTGACAGTAGTTGAGTGATATGCTTTTGAAATAATGGAGATCAGTAGCACTTTATAAGCATTGAACCACATGATTTTTTTCCACTAAGATAAACATTCTAAACCCACATACATGTTCCCTTTCAATTAGCCACTACAGTATTTTTACAACTGTACATGTAGCTGTGAACTACTATTTCGGATATGATTAATGGTCAAATTACAAACATACATGTAGATATAAGTTAAAAAAAATAATTGTGTATCTGGGCTGGAATGAAGGGAAAGGTTAGAAAACAGGATGAACAGTTGTGAAATTATTTATTAAAGTGAAACAATCATTGAAAATCAAAATTAAACAGTTACTCTGCACATCAAATGTCATCAAAGTTAATCTTCATTATCATCATCACTGTCACTAAATGTATTAACATCAAATTCGGTCTCTTTAACAGTTTTTTTTTCATTTTCACATTGACTACACATGCACAGGTCTGTACAAGAAAGGGGGTTGTGATGGCCTAGAGTGCCGCGCTTCGACCTCTAGCTGGTCGGTCACCTCTGGCTTGTGGCTGTGGCTTTGATCCCAGGTGTGAGCGTATGTGGCATGGAGATAGAGGCGTCTTCTCAACCTCGTGGGTTTCCTCCGGGCACTCCGGTTTCCTCTCACTGCTAAAGACCCATACGCGCAAGCGAATTATTGAAAAAAAAATTGAAACCGTATGTTAGTCCCAAAATGACCTAGTTTGTGTTGAGTGGACGTTAAACCCCATTTCTCTCTCTCTCTCTCTGTACAAGACAACTTTGCTGGCCATTTATGATTCTTTCTCTTATGACATCTTCACAGAATATATTGTATGTGGTTTAATATTCGACGGAGGGCTAGTCATCTTTGCTGAAAAATATAAATAAACATATACATGTACACAATTAAAACAAAATTCTGGAGCTTGGTTTACTCTCATTAATTTCGTACAACAGAGGAAAAAGACACTTACACAGGGGTTAACATCTTATTTTCATGCAGAAACCAGCTAATGAAGACAGGAAGGCATTAGCAGTACAAGGAGAGATAGAGAGGAGAATTGCGGTTTAACGTCCACTGGACAAAAACATAGTAATTTCAGGACTCACCCATGGTTCAGTTTTATTTGAATAATACCAGTGGCAAGAAGGCGGAGAATACAAATAAAAAAAACATCACAAATATTTACCTTTCTGATAACTGTCTAAGAAATTCAGTACATGTATATTGCCTATAACATTTTTGGTGATATCTGACCTCAATGGCCACACAATCTTGCCCTCTGAGATGCCTTAAAATATTGATTGCTCGATACTTTTGAAAAAAATATGAAAGTGCGATTAATTAATGTGTCATCTTTTACTTTGGGGTTTTGGCGGGAGACATCAGCCATACTGTTTGCTTGTTTAATATCCCCTATACAATATACGCTCGACCTCATTACCCGAACTGGGGTAGAAAAGTGGGATCTTTGACAATGAGGCAATGAACTTGTACATTCTTTTGCAGCTGCACAAGAGGGAACATCAACGCCGGATTAACCATGGTGGTGGGGAGGGGGGCTGATACCGACCGTGAAGCCCCGCAAGGGGGTCGGGTCAGGGGGTTCTCCCGCTAAGAAATTTTAATTCGAGGCCGAAAACGTGATTTCATGGCATTTCAGGCACTTGTGTCGGAGCCATTTAGAAATACCTCCCCCAGAAAAATAAAATTCTGCCACAAAATTAGCCACAATCCATGCGGGTGCTGTGAAATTTCTAGAGGAGGGAGCTGGAACCCATGAGCCCGTTAAATTCGCCACTGTAAATGAGCAGAGCTACATCAAACCTAATTTTGAGTCCCTCAGTGATAAATAACTTGATTCAAAATCGTATTATAGCCCCAACGACGATTTGATGAATGGAGACCGTAACGTTACGACAAAGTCTAACACTGTAAGTACCAAATAGTCATACGAGATATGTGCATCTCATCAAATTCAGCTTATACCATACCCACAATAATGTTACGGAGTCAGTGAGTTCAAGTTAGACAATACGCTGACCTTCCACTGACCATGCTTATAATATAAAATCTGTCAATGACAGCTGATTCATTGTTTAGTTTTTTATATGATATATTTAATATCAATAATATATGTATATGCATGCTTTATTTTACTTTACACGACCTCTAAAAATGCCCCAAATCGTAAAAATACGACTTTTTGGATTTCGATCTCCTTTTTTCGGCTACCCCGGACATTTTCAAAAAATGATACAATGATTTCACACAACAGGCCAGCTATTAGCCTCTCGATTGACAAGAGTTTCATCGCCCTCCATTCATTATAACCAATGTCATCGTGCCCTAAAGAATCAACAAATCAGCTTGCTTATCTCTGCTTACCCTAGGCAAAAAATGCTCATCTTTGAACTCAATCATGCCATTGACCTAGTGAACGCCTACACCAAGTTTGAACATTCTAGCTTAATTAGAAGGAGAGTTCTTGTGTTCCAAAGTCCCGGCCCTTCAAATTGCTTCTATTTTTCATTTTCAATTCAAAATGGTGACCATCACGTGACCGAAATCAAAATTCTGATCCGATAGATTTTTAGGCATTCCTTCCAGGATTCCGAAAATATGACGCCCGAGTCTGTAAGTAAAATAGCAAAAAAGCCTTTTTGATTTTTCACGTTTAAAGATGGTGGCACTTCCGGTTCGATCGACAAACT
Source organism: Patella vulgata (assembly GCF_932274485.2). Classification (NCBI taxonomy): domain Eukaryota; kingdom Metazoa; phylum Mollusca; class Gastropoda; family Patellidae; genus Patella; species Patella vulgata. Next base: position 36,640,996 of record NC_065882.2, read on the forward strand.
CCATATTTTGTGTACGAATCAGTAATTACTTGTCTAGTATCGAATTTTTTTTTAGGTCATTCTGACCTATATTTCGACGATTTTTTTGAAAACTTTGATCCTTAATTTCACCAAGGGGAGATAATTTAGAAAATTTCCAAGGACATCATTGAAGTCGCATTGGCAAGATCTACTAACATTCTAAATTTCACGAAAATCGCACAACTATTAAAGAAGTTGTCAAATTGGTAATAACTTCCGGTTCGAAATGACAGCGACGAATTTTCGAAATGCCAAAATCTGAAATTGCAGATTTGAAGTAAATGTTTCAAGATACTCAAAGAAAAAAGAATTAGTAAAATAGGTCAAATAGTCACAAAGTTACAGCATTGTAGGTCAAATGCATTCCTTCGTAAAATTCGGTGATTTCGGATTCGTAAAACGTTTTGAAAATATATTTAATCAACAGCCACCACCCATTTTTGGGGGATAGGTAAAAGTTTCAGAACGATCCTATGGTTAGATTCTGAGAAATCCGATTTGTGGACAAAACACAAAAAAAAATAGATCTGCAAAGCAGATATCAAAGCTTTCATATAAACTTCAAAAGGGGTTATTAGAATCTATGAATCAACAACCACTCTGACGGAAGATATTCTCTGGGCTAAAAAATCTTTTTTTTTCTCAGCTACGAGAGATACGTAGAATTAAACCGGCCCAGAGCCGACCGTGTTGATACGAAGCCGCTTATTTGACATTGACACATAACTGAAGGTGAATAGGCCTACCCGTCCAGTTAATACAATGGGCAATCTCACATCGGTCCACTAAAGAGAGGCACATGCTAGTCGCCCCCTACTTCCCCAAGACATTTAGTCCAAACCTTGACTCTCATACATATAAACCATTTGGTACTACATGTACATGTATTTCGTACTTATATCATATTAAACCCCTCGGCCGCCATGTTGAATCACACAGTATTTAACGTTCTATATCCTAACATCTTTATGAAATCAACGACAAATCTAAACTTGGGCACTCCAACCATTTTTATTTTTACATCATTCAGTTTTTTTTAAAACAGTAATTCTATCACAAATTATAGTGAAGACTGGACCACTAAACTAGTTACCCATCAGTTTTTCTTTGTGTTAATGCGTTCTACATTTTCAAAGCAATGATTCTTATAATGTGCGAGCCGCCATGACACCGGCGGATATTATAACTTCGATAGGCGAGAAACTTCAGGTAGCAGTTGGGTTTCATCAAATCATATAATTATGCGGTACGGCTTCACCTTTATTTCAATGGGAATTGGTTTATTATATGTGCAGTGCAGTTTTAGGTCAGTTTATGTGTAAATTAAGGGAGCTATACATAGGCCAGTAACCCTTTTGTAGTCATTTGACTAAAAAAAACTTGCGGAAAGGAACTCCGTAGGACAAGCCACTACTGTGGCAGGAGTAAGGCGGAAGACATCAGTAGTGGAACCATTTCTAAGTTAATCCCGAAGTGCGTTGCTATTGTAAGAATATATAAAATCGGGTTTCCGATCCGCTTTTTTTTTGCTGTAGTTTGAGTAATGAGTTAGAGCGTATATTTTGTAGTCAAAAAATCATTGCAAATAGAAGACCTCATCCCCACCACCACCAACCTGTAATACACTAGCTAGCTTGTGTATTTCCATATTCCATTTCCGAGAGATAGATAGAGAACACGCGAAATATAAAGTGATTTTTCTTACAATCAGGGACCATAATTCATGAAGTTACGATTCGATATGCGCAAATATCGAAAGGAACCATATCTTTGGGTTATAAACATGCATGTCAAGTTTCATCAAAATCTTTCACTGTGAAAAACCGGGGCTAAGTCATCTGAAATCAAACAAATTTTACAATGTAGGTAGTGAAAACAAAATGTTATGTTAAGCGTTGTTCGAGGGTGGGGTGGGTGCATAAAATTCCAAATGCAAAGGGTTATTTTTCGTGCACGCCAATATGCACACAGGATTTCGATTTTTCGTCCTACCTAAAAAACTGCACGCAAAGTTAGTTGTCGGGCCTTCGGTCAAGAACCACAGACAAAGGGAGAGAACGGGGACCTCTGTTTTGCATACAATCCAAGCGACTAGGCACTAATCCTTGTACCATGGACGAGGGGACGGGCGTTTTTCGTCCCATCGAAACGACTAGACACAGATCCTTGCTAGGCCTTCCATACTTCACCACTGCCAACGGGGAACCACTTTGACCTCGGGTTTTCGTACCATCCAAACGACTAGACACTAATCCTTGCAAGGCCTTCCGTTCTGCAGCAAATGAGCCACGCTGGCCTCGTTTTGTCGTAACATACAAACGACTAGACAATGTTTCATAATTTAGTCATGTTCGCGTGGGTGGGTTGGCAGCAGAATTGATATGTACATGATAGTGACACGAGGAGGGGGGGGGGGAGCGGGGTGTACACAAATCACACAAATCAGAGCTTTGTAATACACGCATATACTTGATATACTAAATACACAAATGGCTGAATTTCGAGACATTTCTGGCACTCTTTTATCACATAATGAATAATGAGAACACTGCATTAATTTCTATATATCAATAAGATATGCCTCAGACCCATTGTTTATTTTTAAATTTGAATTAGACTCGTAACAAAATATATTTTCTGGCAACAAATAGCATATAAATAAAACTAGATTTACTTTCTGATTATTTTTTTTAAATGAAATCATTCCAGGGCTTTTATTGACATTTCAGAAAATGTAGAGTTGGTCCCATGCACTTGAGGCCAAGGTCCTTGAAGTTGTACAGCTGCACCCGGTGACCGATATTTATTTAACGGGGAATAAGTGATAATTCATATTATAACAGTAAATAATTAAAATATCCCATAGGGATTATAATAATATGTATATCATGTAGGTGTGCATGTAGGTTAAAATTGTGACCTCTGTAAATAGGCTCGTTCCTTGCATTTAGTTTTAGAGTTAGGAGTGCTAAAATTGAGAGAGCGAAATGGGGTTGATCGACCACTCGACACAAACTAGGTCATTTCGGGACTAACGTATGGTTCAATTTTATTTCAATAATTCGCTTGCGCGTAGGGGTCTAGCAGTGGGGGGAAACCGGGTGATCCTGAAAAAATACCCAGGTTGGACGGGCGACCTACTCCTTGTCACGTACGGAAAGATACCCCAGCAGTCAAAATAGGTCAAAATAGGCGATTTCGGTTTCTAGTGTCGATGCATCGTTACGGTCAGTTTAAAAAATTGTCTTTTAAGGATAATGTGTATAGTACCAATACCTATCACATACGGAAGAGGCGATAAAATCTCTTTGCATTTCCAATTTCAAAATTAATTAAAACCAATATTAAATTCCGAAAATCGTTTTTTTGCTAAAACTCTTTTCTTTTTAATGTGATCAAAATGGGGGTAAAGCACAGAGTCAGGGGTGGTAATGGGCGTATTGTGTCCTAATTTCATGGTTTTCGGACAATCGGTGCCGGTGTCACGGCGAAATTCCACTTTTTTCCCCTCATGGAAGCCGTAAATTGACGCAAGGAGTAGGGTCGCCTGTCCAACCTTGTGGGTTTTCTCCGGGTCCTCCGGTTTCCTCCCACTGCTAAAGACCCCTACGCGCAAGCGAATTATTGAAATAAAATTAAACCATATGTTGGTCCCGAAATGACCTAGTTTGTGTCGAGTGGACGTTAAACCCCATTTCTCTCTCTCTCCGTAAATTGACTTGAGGCCAGTGTCCTTTAAGTTGTACAGCGGCACCAGGTGACCGATATTTATTTAACGGGGAATAAGTGATAATTCATATTATAGCAGTAAATAATTAAAATATTTCATAGTGATTATAATAATATATCATGTCTGGGTATTACAGGGTTAAAACCAATATTAAATTCCGAAAATCGTTTTTTTGCTAAAACTCTTTTTTTTTAATGGGATCAACATGGGGGTAAAGCACAGAGTCCGGGGTGGTAATGGGCGTATTGTGTCCAAATTTCATGGTTTTCGGACAATCGGTGCCGGTGTCACGGCGAAATTCCACTTTTTTCCCCTCATGGAAGCCGTAAATTGACTTAGAAAAAAAAAACGACGAAAGGCAGGTGACAAGAACAAACGACTTGAACGAATGCAGGTATCACCTTGAAATTTTCAGGGTGCCTAGGTACCAACGTGAAAAGTTGCTCGCCGGAATTTAGTACTCATGGTACCGTTGGTTCCTGTGTAGCGCATGCGCGAAATCAAAACCAGCTAAACTCGAAAAAACATCAAAGGAGAAATTCGAATTTTTGAAATATTCAAATACCAAACATTCGACCTTAGCTAGTACAGAAAAAAAATTTCAAGGCAATCTGACCTATATTTCGTCGATTTTTTTGAAAACTTTGATCCTTAATTTCACCAAGGGGAGATAATTTAGAAAATTTCCAAGGACATCATTGAAGTCGCATTGGCAAGATCTACTAACATTCTAAATTTCACAAAAATCGCACAACTATTAAAGAAGTTGTCAAATTGGTAATAACTTCCGGTTCGAAATGACAGCGACGAATTTTCGAAATGCCAAAATCCGAAATTGCAGATTTGAAGTAAATGTTTCAAGATACTCAAAGAAAAAAGAATTAGTAAAATAGGTCAAATAGTCACAGAGTTACAGCATTGTAGGTCAAATGCATTCCTTCGTAAAATTCGGTGATTTCGGATTCGTAAAACGTTTTGAAAATATATTTAATCAACAGCCACCACCCATTTTTGGGGGGATAGGTAAAAGTTTCAGAACGATCCTATGGTTAGATTCTGAGAAATCCGATTTGTGGACAAAACACAAAAAAAAAATAACAATAATAATCTTAACAGAAACAATAAGCTTTCATATGTAATATGAAAGCTTAATAATAATACCTAGTAAAAACAATAGTCTTTCACCGAAGGTGAAAGCCTAACTAGATCTGCATAGCAGATATCAAAGCTTTCATATAAACTTCAAAAGGGGTTATTAGAATCTATGAATCAACAACCACTCTGACGGAAGATATTCTCTGGGCTAAAAAATCTTTTTTCTCTCAGCTACGAGAGATACGTAGAATTAAACCGGCCCAGAGCCGACCGTGTTGATACGAAGCCGCTTATTTGACATTGACACATAACTGAAGGTGAATAGGCCTACCCGTCCAGTTAATACAATGGGCAATCTCACATCGGTCCACTAAAGAGAGGCACATGCTAGTCGCCCCCTACTTCCCCAAGACATTTAGTCCAAACCTTGACTCTCATACATATAAACCATTTGGTACTACATGTACATGTATTTCGTACTTATATCATATTAAACCCCTCGGCCGCCATGTTGAATCACACAGTATTTAACGTTCTATATCCTAACATCTTTATGAAATCAACGACAAATCTAAACTTGGGCACTCCAACCATTTTTATTTTTACATCATTCAGTTTTTTTTAAAACAGTAATTCTATCACAAATTATAGTGAAGACTGGACCACTAAACTAGTTACCCATCAGTTTTTCTTTGTGTTAATGCGTTCTACATTTTCAAAGCAATGATTCTTATAATGTGCGAGCCGCCATGACACCGGCGGATATTATAACTTCGATAGGCGAGAAACTTCAGGTAGCAGTTGGGTTTCATCAAATCATATAATTATGCGGTACGGCTTCACCTTTATTTCAATGGGAATTGGTTTATTATATGTGCAGTGCAGTTTTAGGTCATTTTATGTGTAAATTAAGGGAGCTATACATAGGCCAGTAACCTTTTTGTAGTCATTTGACTAAAAAAAACTTGCGGAAAGGAACTCCGTAGGACAAGCCACTACTGTGGCAGGAGTAAGGCGGAAGACATCAGTAGTGGAACCATTTCTAAGTTAATCCCGAAGTGCGTTGCTATTGTAAGAATATATAAAATCGGGTTTCCGATCCGCTTTTTTTTTGCTGTAGTTTGAGTAATGAGTTAGAGCGTATATTTTGTAGTCAAAAAATCATTGCAAATAGAAGACCTCATCCCCACCACCACCAACCTGTAATACACTAGCTAGCTTGTGTATTTCCATATTCCATTTCCGAGAGATAGATAGAGAACACGCGAAATATAAAGTGATTTTTCTTACAATCAGGGACCATAATTCATGAAGTTACGATTCGATATGCGCAAATATCGAAAGGAACCATATCTTTGGGTTATAAACATGCATGTCAAGTTTCATCAAAATCTTTCACTGTGAAAAACCGGGGCTAAGTCATCTGAAATCAAACAAATTTTACAATGTAGGTAGTGAAAACAAAATGTTATGTTAAGCGTTGTTCGAGGGTGGGGTGGGTGCATAAAATTCCAAATGCAAAGGGCTATTTTTCGTGCACGCCAATATGCACACAGGATTTCGATTTTTCGTCCTACCTAAAAAACTGCACGCAAAGTTAGTTGTCGGGCCTTCGGTCAAGAACCACAGACAAAGGGAGAGAACGGGGACCTCTGTTTTGCATACCATCCAAGCGACTAGGCACTAATCCTTGTACCATGGCCGAGGGGACGGGCGTTTTTCGTCCCATCGAAACGACTAGACACAGATCCTTGCTAGGCCTTCCATACTTCACCACTGCCAACGGGGAACCACTTTGACCTCGGGTTTTCGTACCATCCAAACGACTAGACACTAATCCTTGCAAGGCCTTCCGTTCTGCAGCAAATGAGCCACGCTGGCCTCGTTTTGTCGTAACATACAAACGACTAGACAATGTTTCATAATTTAGTCATGTTCGCGTGGGTGGGTTGGCAGCAGAATTGATATGTACATGATAGTGACACGAGGAGGGGGGGGGGGGGAGCGGGGTGTACACAAATCACACAAATCAGAGCTTTGTAATACACGCATATACTTGATATACTAAATACACAAATGGCTGAATTTCGAGACATTTCTGGCACTCTTTTATCACATAATGAGAACACTGCATTAATTTCTATATATCAATAAAATATGCCTCAGACCCATTGTTTATTTTTAAATTTGAATTAGACTCGTAACAAAATATATTTTCTGGCAACAAATAGCATATAAATAAAACTAGATTTACTTTCTGATTATTTTTTTTAAATGAAATCATTCCAGGGCTTTTATTGACATTTCAGAAAATGTAGAGTTGGTCCCATGCACTTGAGGCCAAGGTCCTTGAAGTTGTACAGCTGCACCCGGTGACCGATATTTATTTAACGGGGAATAAGTGATAATTCATATTATAACAGTAAATAATTAAAATATCCCATAGGGATTATAATAATATGTATATCATGTAGGTGTGCATGTAGGTTAAAATTGTGACCTCTGTAAATAGGCCCGTTCCTTGCATTTAGTTTTAGAGTTAGGAGTGCTAAAATTGAGAGAGCGAAATGGGGTTGATCGACCACTCGACACAAACTAGGTCATTTCGGGACTAACGTATGGTTCAATTTTATTTCAATAATTCGCTTGCGCGTAGGGGTCTAGCAGTGGGGGGAAACCGGGTGATCCTGAAAAAATACACAGGTTGGACGGGCGACCTACTCCTTGTCACGTACGGAAAGATACCCCAGCAGTCAAAATAGGTCAAAATAGGCGATTTCGGTTTCTAGTGTCGATGCATCGTTACGGTCAGTTTAAAAAATTGTCTTTTAAGGATAATGTGTATAGTACCAATACCTATCACATACGGAAGAGGCGATAAAATCTCTTTGCATTTCCAATTTCAAAATTAATTAAAACCAATATTAAATTCCGAAAATCGTTTTTTTGCTAAAACTCTTTTCTTTTTAATGTGATCAAAATGGGGGTAAAGCACAGAGTCAGGGGTGGTAATGGGCGTATTGTGTCCTAATTTCATGGTTTTCGGACAATCGGTGCCGGTGTCACGGCGAAATTCCACTTTTTTCCCCTCATGGAAGCCGTAAATTGACGCAAGGAGTAGGGTCGCCTGTCCAACCTTGTGGGTTTTCTCCGGGTCCTCCGGTTTCCTCCCACTGCTAAAGACCCCTACGCGCAAGCGAATTATTGAAATAAAATTAAACCATATGTTGGTCCCGAAATGACCTAGTTTGTGTCGAGTGGACGTTAAACCCCATTTCTCACTCTCTCTCTCTCTCCGTAAATTGACTTGAGGCCAGTGTCCTTTAAGTTGTACAGCGGCACCAGGTGACCGATATTTATTTAACGGGGAATAAGTGATAATTCATATTATAGCAGTAAATAATTAAAATATTTCATAGGGATTATAATAATATATCATGTCTGGGTATTACAGGGTTAAAACCAATATTAAATTCCGAAAATCGTTTTTTGCTAAAACTCTTTTTTTTTAATGGGATCAAAATGGGGGTAAAGCACAGAGTCCGGGGTGGTAATGGGCGTATTGTGTCCAAATTTCATGGTTTTCGGACAATCGGTGCCGGTGTCACGGCGAAATTCCACTTTTTTCCCCTCATGGAAGCCGTAAATTGACTTAGAAAAAAAACCGACGAAAGGCAGGTGACAAGAACAAACGACTTGAACGAATGCAGGTATCACCTTGAAATTTTCAGGGTGCCTAGGTACCAACGTGAAAAGTTGCTCGCCGGAATTTAGTACTCATGGTACCGTTGGTTCCTGTGTAGCGCATGCGCGAAATCAAAACCAGCTAAACTCGAAAACAACCTTGTCGGCACGGAAAACATCAAAGGAGAAATTCGAATTTTTGAAATATTTAAATACCAAACATTCGACCATGATCCAGGCTATCCTCAAATGTATTAATTTCGGTAATAGGAGACAGATTCTCTAAGCCACGACCAATTGTGTATGTTTTCAAGCCCATAAATGTGGATTTTTCACTAATTTTCATTTTCATTTCAAAATGGCGTCCATCAGTTGACCTAAATCAAAATTCTAAACCGATAGATTTTTAGGCTTTCCTTCAAGCATTCAGAAAATGTAACTCTTATGTCTTTAAGTAAAATATTGCAAAAGCCGTATGGACTATTCACATTTTGAGATGGTGGCACTTCCGGTTTGCTCGACAAACTCCATATTTTGTGTACTCATCAGTACTGTCTTAGCTAGTACAGAAAAAAAATTTCAAGGCAATCTGACCTATATTTCGTCGATTTTTTTGAAAACTTTGATCCTTAATTTCACCAAGGGGAGATAATTTAGAAAATTTCCAAGGACATCATTGAAGTCGCATTGGCAAGATCTACTAACATTCTAAATTTCACGAAAATCGCACAACTATTAAAGAAGTTGTCAAATTGGTAATAACTTCCGGTTCGAAATGACAGCGACGAATTTTCGAAATGCCAAAATCCGAAATTGCAGATTTGAAGTAAATGTTTCAAGATACTCAAAGAAAAAAGAATTAGTAAAATAGGTCAAAAAGTCACAGAGTTACAGCATTGTAGGTCAAATGCATTCCTTCGTAAAATTCGGTGATTTCGGATTCGTAAAACGTTTTGAAAATATATTTAATCAACAGCCACCACCCATTTTTGGGGGGATAGGTAAAAGTTTCAGAACGATCCTATGGTTAGATTCTGAGAAATCCGATTTGTGGACAAAACACACAAAAAAAATAACAATAACTAGATCTGCATAGCAGATATCAAAGCTTTCATATAAACTTCAAAAGGGGTTATTAGAATCTATGAATCATCAACCACTCTGACGGATGTAGAAAGGAATATATTGTTACTAAATCTGTTGTACTGTTTCTTGTTATGGTAAAGAAAACATGAATACAACTATGAGATTTGTATAGAATTGGCATTAATCAATATATTTATTGTTTAATACTACATGTATATTATAGATACAAAGTGAATTAAATGAACCCAATTACATGTACTTTATATAAGCAATGTTTTTTTATTCATCGTTACTTTGAAATCACATTATTTTCATTGATGATAAAAAGGTTGTATTTGTACCGAATCCAAAAAGTATGTTGTATGACATTGCATTATCTGTACCAATTATTTATTTGCAAACCAATATACAATGTTTATTTCTACTCCAATATATTTGTTTCAACCCATGATAGTTTATTCACTCTTCTCACTTAAATACAAGAATAACACACGATTAAATTACTGAAACAAGTAATGCTGGTAGATTATAATTTGATATTGTATACCATTTACTCTCTGTTAGATAAGGCGACGTGGTAATCTGTTAGATAAACATACATGGAAGTATATGTTAGATAACTACAATTTATGATATATTTTAAACCAAGGAAGTGGCCTTTCTAAAAATAAAAAAAAATAAAGGAAAATATATTTCATACAATTGTTATACTGTTACTGTTATCGTGAAGAAACATGATTGTTTATTTAATGTTGTTTATGACAAACATGTAATCATGTACATTTTTTAAATAAGAACAATTATGCTACATGTATGAATAACTCTCAAAAATTATGTTTTCATCAATCCAAGTATTTTTTTATTTGTATTACTTGATTTATACTGAATAAAGATTACACAAACATACAAAATGGTGTTGGCTGTGTGACTGAATTCCTCGTTGAGAAGTGGTATCGGGTGTCCCATAGAGAAGAAGCAAACCATCCTTGTGATACACTTGTGAACATTTTAAAAGACCCATTTCGCTATGTTCCAGAAAAATCCCCATTATAGCTAGTGCATTACATGGTTGTTGTTGGGGGAAAGGTGGGTCTTTTCTATTGGCAATGATTTACTTTTTATAGGCCCACATTGAAATGTGGTCGTATATTGTCGTCGCCCCCCTTTTGCTGTTAATATCCGATTGACTTTAAATTTATACGCAGTGTTTAAGGTCATAAGACGAAGAAGCCTTTGATTTGCTCTGCCCAGGCAACGTTCCTGTGCTCCGATTGCCTTCAAATATGCACAGAATGTACCTTGGGATTCTAGCTATCACATATTAAAAATAGAAGAGTGTTGGATTCCGAGAACGTTCAAAATAAATTCAAAACCCGCCCCCAACAATCAAAGGTTTTTTGCTTAAAAAATTGCCGTATTTTATCGAATTTTTATTGTTCTTGATATCTGAGGATTTTCTCAATTTAGTATGTGATAAATATCATCGCGGCGCAGCCAACCGCTAGAAATTCCAGAGATTTGGACCACCGGAATGATGCCTCAGCAGTCAAAAAAGGTCAAAATAGGCGATTTCGGTTTCTAGTGTCGATACATCGTTACGGTCATTTTAAAAAATTGTCTTTTGAGGATAATGTGTATAGTACCAGTACCTATCACATACGGAAGAGGCGATAAAATCTCTTTGCATTTGCAATTTCAAAATTAATTAAAACCAATATTAAATTCCGAAAATCGTTTTTTTGCTAAAACTTTTTTTTTTTTAATCGGATCAAAATGGGAGTAAGGCACAGAGTCCGGGGTGGTAATGGGCGTATTGTGTCCAAATTTCATGGTTTTCGGACAATCGGTGCCGGTGTCACGGCGAAATTCCACTTTTTTCCCCTCATGGAAGCCGTAAATTGACTTGAAGCCAGGGTCCTTGAAGTTGTACAGCTGCACCCGGTGACCGATATTTATTTAACGGGGAATAAGTGATAATTCATATTATAGCAGTAAATAATTAAAATATTTCATAGGGATTATAATAATATCTATATCTTGTCTGGGTACAGGGTTAAAACCAATATTAAATTCCGAAAATCGTTTTTTTGCTAAAACTCTTTTTTTTTAATGGGATCAAAATGGGGGTAAGGCACAGAGTCCGGGGTGGTAATGGGCGTATTGTGTCCAAATTTCATGGTTTTCGGACAATCGGTGCCGGTGTCACGGCGAAATTCCACTTTTTTCCCCTCATGGAAGCCGTAAATTGACTTGAAGCCAGGGTCCTTGAAGTTGTACAGCTGCACCCGGTGACCGATATTTATTTAACGGGGAATAAGTGATAATTAAGCTTTCATATTACATATGAAAGCTTATTGTTTCTGTTAAGATTATTATTGTTATTTTTTTTTTGTGTTTTGTCCACAAATCGGATTTCTCAGAATCTAACCATAGGATCGTTCTGAAACTTTTACCTATCCCCCCAAAAATGGGTGGTGGCTGTTGATTAAATATATTTTCAAAACGTTTTACGAATCCGAAATCACCGAATTTTACGAAGGAATGCATTTGACCTACAATGCTGTAACTTTGTGACTATTTGACCTATTTTACTAATTCTTTTTTCTTTGAGTATCTTGAAACATTTACTTCAAATCTGCAATTTCGGATTTTGGCATTTCGAAAATTCGTCGCTGTCATTTCGAACCGGAAGTTATTACCAATTTGACAACTTCTTTAATAGTTGTGCGATTTTCGTGAAATTTAGAATGTTAGTAGATCTTGCCAATGCGACTTCAATGATGTCCTTGGAAATTTTCTAAATTATCTCCCCTTGGTGAAATTAAGGATCAAAGTTTTCAAAAAAATCGTCGAAATATAGGTCAGAATGACCTAAAAAAAAAAATTCGATACTAGACAAGTAATTACTGATTCGTACACAAAATATGGAGTTTGTCGATCGAACCGGAAGTGCCACCATCTTTAAACGTGAAAAATCAAAAAGGCTTTTTTGCTATTTTACTTACAGACTCGGGCGTCATATTTTCGGAATCCTGGAAGGAATGCCTAAAAATCTATCGGATCAGAATTTTGATTTCGGTCACGTGATGGTCACCATTTTGAATTGAAAATGAAAAATAGAAGCAATTTGAAGGGCCGGGACTTTGGAACACAAGAACTCTCCTTCTAATTAAGCTAGAATGTTCAAACTTGGTGTAGGCGTTCACTAGGTCAATGTCATGATTGAGTTCAAAGTTGAGCATTTTTTGCCTAGGGTAAGCAGAGATAAGCAAGCTGATTTGTTGATTCTTTAGGGCACGATGACATTGGTTATAATGAATGGAGGGCGATGAAACTCTTGTCAATCGAGAGGCTAATAGCTGGCCTGTTGTGTGAAATCATTGTATCATTTTTTGAAAATGTCCGGGGTAGCCGAAAAAAGGAGATCGAAATCCAAAAAGTCGTATTTTTACGATTTGGGGCATTTTTAGAGGTCGTGTAAAGTAAAATAAAGCATGCATATACATATATTATTGATATTAAATATATCATATAAAAAACTAAACAATGAATCAGCTGTCATTGACAGATTTTATATTATAAGCATGGTCAGTGGAAGGTCAGCGTATTGTCTAACTTGAACTCACTGACTCCGTAACATTATTGTGGGTATGGTATAAGCTGAATTTGATGAGATGCACATATCTCGTATGACTATTTGGTACTTACAGTGTTAGACTTTGTCGTAACGTTACGGTCTCCATTCATCAAATCGTCGTTGGGGCTATAATACGATTTTGAATCAAGTTATTTATCACTGAGGGACTCAAAATTAGGTTTGATGTAGCTCTGCTCATTTACAGTGGCGAATTTAACGGGCTCATGGGTTCCAGCTCCCTCCTCTAGAAATTTCACAGCACCCGCATGGATTGTGGCTAATTTTGTGGCAGAATTTTATTTTTCTGGGGGAGGTATTTCTAAATGGCTCCGACACAAGTGCCTGAAATGCCATGAAATCACGTTTTCGGCCTCGAATTAAAATTTCTTAGCGGGAGAACCCCCTGACCCGACCCCCTTGCGGGGCTTCACGGTCGGTATCAGCCCCCCTCCCCACCACCATGGTTAATCCGGCGTTGATGTTCCCTCTTGTGCAGCTGCAAAAGAATGTACAAGTTCATTGCCTCATTGTCAAAGATCCCACTTTTCTACCCCAGTTCGGGTAATGAGGTCGAGCGTATATTGTATAGGGGATATTAAACAAGCAAACAGTATGGCTGATGTCTCCCGCCAAAACCCCAAAGTAAAAGATGACACATTAATTAATCGCACTTTCATATTTTTTTCAAAAGTATCGAGCAATCAAACTATACTGTAAATTTCATCACTCTCTGTCAGATAGAAATCAAGGTTATCTTGTCCCAAAGCATCGACCAATGAAATTGCCAAGCTGTAGCTCAAAATGTTCAGTCAAGACCTGATGAACATCTACACCAAGTTTAAACATTCTAGCTCAATTAAAAGCTGGGTTGTTATGTTCCAGTACTTCATTATAACCAAAGTTATCATACCCCAAAGCATCAACCAATTCAAAGTCCCGGCCAATCAAGTTGCTTTGCTTATCCTGACTAAGAGAATGCTCATTGTCGAACTTGGTCAAGGTAATATGGTCAAGGTACTAATGTAATGAAACTATACACAACGTTTCATCAAATTGCTTATCTCTGCTTACCCATTTTAATAGTCCCCTGCCAATCGAAAAGCCCCCCGACCCACCCACTCCACTCCCGTGTAATACATTAGGTTATAATTGTGTTACAAACGTATCACAAGGAGCATTTGAATATTCTCTCTGAGGCATCTGATACCACTTGTCATTGAGGTGTTCACACAGCCAACTCATTTTTGTTTGTTTGTGTTATCTTTATTCAGTATAAATCAACTAATACAAATGAAAAAAAGTACTTGGTTTAATGAGATTATCTTTTGAGAGTTGGTCATACAGGTATCACTAATCATAATTGCTCTTAACTTCAAATATATACACGATTATGTGTATTCTAAATATCAAATAAAACAATGATGATTTCTTTACAATAGCAGTACAACAAATTTATTCGCAATATTTTCCTTTGATCAGTTGATCAAAAACCTGATTATATTTACAATATATTCTAGGTCTTTGCTCTTTATTCCATTGGTTCAAAATATGATAAAAGAGGCTTATCAAAAAGTTTATATCATGTAGTCTTATATAACAAATAGAACAATGACATACAAGATGTTTCAAATCATAATCTATTTGCATTATTTATTTCAATAATTTGACCTGTGATATTCATGTATAAAGCAAAATAGTAAACATTGAATTTCATTCACTTTTATGTATAATATAGTATTAAACCGGTTAATTATTGTATACAACATTTATTTAATTTCATAGCAACATTTTATACTATTGTATTCATTGTAGTTTTTTGTCATTATTAGCCCAGTCCGTGCATAGCATTATGATGTGAAATCCCATTTCATTTCAATTATAATAGTCTTCATCTAGAAACAATATTACTATTTATATTGGTATGTTACTACCAAGATATAACAATAAAATTAGCAAAAGTATGTATAAATTAATAAAGTTCTCTTTAGTATCTTTCATGAATAGTCAATTGTTCAATACCATTATTTCTCTTCACCTCATGCAAATAAATTGAAATGGGATTTAATGTTCAACTGTTTTACTTCACAACTTACATAAATCATTTGGTGATAAAGAAACATACATTTCTAGTATTTTTTTTAACATAGTGTACTATACTATGCATCATTATATAGAAGACATATGAATGAATAAACAAAAATATGGCAAAATGAACAACATGAGAATGATTGTAGAAGTATAAGAACAAAGCAATTGTTTAATATTAAAAATATTTGATTTTCTTCTATTTTAAAGTTACATCCTTTACATTTGTATTTATACATTGTATGCAAAACATAATTAGAGAGAAATGGGTTTAACGTCCACTCAACACAAACAAGGTCATTTCGGGACTAACATATGGTTTAATAGTTCACAGCTACATGTACAGTTGTAAAAATACTGTAGTGGCTAATTGAAAGGGAACATGTATGTGGGTTTAGAATGTTTATCTTAGTGGAAAAAAATCATGTGGTTCAATGCTTATAAAGTGCTACTGATCTCCATTATTTCAAAAGCATATCACTCAACTACTGTCAAACATATCCCCTGGCTAGAATATGCTACAAATCGACTCTAGCATGTTCCATACAAGCGATAATTTCTGAGCAAACATCCAACAACCAACCCTAACAGGCCCTTGAGATCCAACAAACAAAATAATTATTGGGCTTGTTTGCCCACACCTGGTCTTATGATTCATACAAGACCTGATAGTCTATCAATTACAGGCATTTGACAGAAAGGGAGATAATTCTTTTTTACCGTTAATGGATTTCCACAATTCTTTATTCACCCATGACATTTGTGTTTTGAGCATTTTTATTTACATCAAAATCTGTCCAATAAACTGTTCATTGCCAAGGATGAAGGCATGAGGTGTTTTACCAACTATTTAATTTTATGTCAACTTCAGAATTGTTAGTACACAAATAGCATTTATTTGACAATTTTGACGAATTTCATCTGGCCCTAAATCAATAAATTGCAAACATTTTGCTTGGAACTCCCAGATTTTGTCTTCCTGGCATCATAAGCTTTCCAAAAATGTATAGTTTTTCTTTTATGGAAGACCGTGTAGCGGAGTTGTGTTTCTAAGCTAGCTAGAAATTTTGGCTGCAGGCCTACACCTCCCAAGCTAAATTTCCCTCATGTCATCCTGTATAGCAAAGGCATATGCCTGTCTTAATTAACCCAGTACTAAACACAATTTACTTGTTTAATTTTTCCAGCATTTTTCAGGATAGCTGATGGGATGCGGGTCAAGTTATGCCACTTGTCTATTTAATTATTTACCAGTGAAAAATCGAATTAACTTCACCAAATTTTTACTCATTATAATGATTTTTTTTTTTCTGTTCATATTATTTCTATGACATGTGACAGTGACTGTGAATATGAAAGCTTTAATATCTGCTTAGCAGATCTAGTTCATATTATAGCAGTAAATAATTAAAATATTTCATAGGGATTATAATAATATCTATATCTTGTCTGGGTACAGGGTTAAAACCAATATTAAATTCCGAAAATCGTTTTTTTGCTAAAACTCTTTTTTTTTAATGGGATCAAAATGGGGGTAAGGCACAGAGTCCGGGGTGGTAATGGGCGTACTGTGTCCAAATTTCATGGTTTTCGGACAATCGGTGCCGGTGTCACGGCGAAATTCCACTTTTTTCCCCTCATGGAAGCCGTAAATTGACTTGGAAAAAAAACGACGAAAGGCAGGTGACAAGAACAAACGACTTGAACTCGAAAACAACCTTGTCGGCACGGAAAACATCAAAGGAGAAATTCGAATAAAAAATGATACAATGATTTCACACAACAGGCCAGCTATTAGCCTCTCGATTGACAAGAGTTTCATCGCCCTCCATTCATTATAACCAATGTCATCGTGCCCTAAAGAATCAACAAATCAGCTTGCTTATCTCTGCTTACCCTAGGCAAAAAATGCTCATCTTTGAACTCAATCATGACATCGACCTAGTGAACGCCTACACCAAGTTTGAACATTCTAGCTTAATTAGAAGGAGAGTTCTTGTGTTCCAAAGTCCCGGCCCTTCAAATTGCTTCTATTTTTCATTTTCAATTCAAAATGGTGACCATCACGTGACCGAAATCAAAATTCTGATCGATAGATTTTTAGGCATTCCTTCCAGGATTCCGAAAATATGACGCCCGAGTCTGTAAGTAAAATAGCAAAAAAGCCTTTTTGATTTTTCACGTTTAAAGATGGTGGCACTTCCGGTTCGATCGACAAACTCCATATTTTGTGTACGAATCAGTAATTACTTGTCTAGTATCGAATTTTTTTTTAGGTCATTCTGACCTATATTTCGACGATTTTTTTGAAAACTTTGATCCTTAATTTCACCAAGGGGAGATAATTTAGAAAATTTCCAAGGACATCATTGAAGTCGCATTGGCAAGATCTACTAACATTCTAAATTTCACGAAAATCGCACAACTATTAAAGAAGTTGTCAAATTGGTAATAACTTCCGGTTCGAAATGACAGCGACGAATTTTCGAAATGCCAACCGAAATTGCAGATTTGAAGTAAATGTTTCAAGATACTCAAAGAAAAAAGAATTAGTAAAATAGGTCAAATAGTCACAAAGTTACAGCATTGTAGGGTCAAATGCATTCCTTCGTAAAATTCGGTGATTTCGGATTCGTAAAAACGTTTTGAAAATATATTTAATCAACAGCCACCACCCATTTTTGGGGGGATAGGTAAAAGTTTCAGAACGATCCTATGGTTAGATTCTGAGAAATCCGATTTGTGGACAAAACACACAAAAAAAATAACAATAACTAGATCTGCATAGCAGATATCAAAGCTTTCATATAAACTCAAAAGGGGTTATTAGAATCTATGAATCAACAACCACTCTGACGGAAGATATTCTCTGGGCTAAAAAATCTTTTTTCTCTCAGCTACGAGAGATACGTAGAATTAAACCGGCCCAGAGCCGACCGTGTTGATACGAAGCCGCTTATTGACATTGACACATAACTGAAGGTGAATAGGCCTACCCGTCCAGTTAATACAATGGGCAATCTCACATCGGTCCACTAAAGAGAGGCAACATAGCTAGTCGCCCCCTACTTCCCCAAGACATTTAGTCCAAAACCTTGACTCTCATACATATAAACCATTTGGTACTACATGTACATGTATTTCGTACTTATATCATATTAAACCCCTCGGCCGCCATGTTGAATCACACAGTATTTAACGTTCTATATCCTAACATCTTTATGAAATCAACGACAAATCTAAACTTGGGCACTCCAACCATTTTTATTTTTACATCATTCAGTTTTTTTTAAATAAGTAATTCTATCACAAATTATAGTGAAGACTGGACCACTAAACTAGTTACCCATCAGTTTTTCTTTGTGTTAATGCGTTCTACATTTTCAAAGCAATGATTCTTATAATGTGCGAGCCGCCATGACACCGGCGGATATTATAACTTCGATAGGCGAGAAACTTCAGGTAGCAGTTGGGTTTCATCAAATCATATAATTATGCGGTACGGCTTCACCTTTATTTCAATGGGAATTGGTTTATTATATGTGCAGTGCAGTTTTAGGTCAGTTTATGTGTAAATTAAGGGAGCTATACATAGGCCAGTAACCTTTTTGTAGTCATTTGACTAAAAAAAACTTGCGGAAAGGAACTCCGTAGGACAAGCCACTACTGTGGCAGGAGTAAGTCGGAAGACATCAGTAGTGGAACCATTTCTAAGTTAATCCCGAAGTGCGTTGCTATTGTAAGAATATATAAAATCGGGTTTCCGTTCCGCTTTTTTTTTGCTGTAGTTTGAGTAATGAGTTAGAACGTATATTTTGTAGTCAAAAAATCATTGCAAATAGAAGACCTCATCCCCACCACCAACAACCTGTAATACACTAGCTAGCTTGTGTATTTCCATATTCCATTTCCGAGAGATAGATAGAGAACACGCGAAATATAAAGTGATTTTTCTTACAATCAGGGACCATAATTCATGAAGTTACGATTCGATATGCGCAAATATCGAAAGGAACCATATCTTTGGGTTATAAACATGCATGTCAAGTTTCATCAAAATCTTTCACTGTGAAAAACCGGGGCTAAGTCATCTGAAATCAAACAAATTTTACAATGTAGGTAGTGAAAACAAAATGTTATGTTAAGCGTTGTTCGAGGGTGGGGTGGGTGCATAAAATTCCAAATGCAAAGGGTTATTTTTCGTGCACGCCAATATGCACACAGGATTTCGATTTTTCGTCCTACCTAAAAAACTGCACGCAAAGTTAGTTGTCGGGCCTTCGGTCAAGAACCACAGACAAAGGGAGAGAACGGGGACCTCTGTTTTGCATACAATCCAAGCGACTAGGCACTAATCCTTGTACCATGGACGAGGGGACGGGCGTTTTTCGTCCCATCGAAACGACTAGACACAGATCCTTGCTAGGCCTTCCATACTTCACCACTGCCAACGGGGAACCACTTTGACCTCGGGTTTTCGTACCATCCAAACGACTAGACACTAATCCTTGCAAGGCCTTCCGTTCTGCAGCAAATGAGCCACGCTGGCCTCGTTTTGTCGTAACATACAAACGACTAGACAATGTTTCATAAATTAGTCATGTTCGCGTGGGTGGGTTGGCAGCAGAATTGATATGTACATGATAGTGACACGAGGAGGGGGGGGGGGAGCTGGGTGTACACAAATCACACAAATCAGAGCTTTGTAATACACGCATATACTTGATATACTAAATACACAAATGGCTGAATTTCGAGACATTTCTGGCACTCTTTTATCACATAATGAGAACACTGCATTAATTTCTATATATCAATAAAATATGCCTCAGACCCATTGTTTATTTTTAAATTTGAATTAGACTCGTAACAAAATATATTTTCTGGCAACAAATAGCATATAAATAAAACTAGATTTACTTTCTGATTATTTTTTTTAAATGAAATCATTCCAGGGCTTTTATTGACATTTCAGAAAATGTAGAGTTGGTCCCATGCACTTGAGGCCCAAGGTCCTTGAAGTTGTACAGCTGCACCCGGTGACCGATATTTATTTAACGGGGAATAAGTGATAATTCATATTATAACAGTAAATAATTAAAATATCCCATAGGGATTATAATAATATGTATATCATGTAGGTGTGCATGTAGGTTAAAATTGTGACCTCTGTAAATAGGCCCGTTCCTTGCATTTAGTTTTAGAGTTAGGAGTGCTAAAATTGAGAGAGCGAAATGGGGTTGATCGACCACTCGACACAAACTAGGTCATTTCGGGACTAACGTATGGTTCAATTTTATTTCAATAATTCGCTTGCGCGTAGGGGTCTAGCAGTGGGGGGAAACCGGGTGATCCTGAAAAAATACACAGGTTGGACGGGCGACCTACTCCTTGTCACGTACGGAAAGATACCCCAGCAGTCAAAATAGGTCAAAATAGGCGATTTCGGTTTCTAGTGTCGATGCATCGTTACGGTCAGTTTAAAAAATTGTCTTTTAAGGATAATGTGTATAGTACCAATACCTATCACATACGGAAGAGGCGATAAAATCTCTTTGCATTTCCAATTTCAAAATTAATTAAAACCAATATTAAATTCCGAAAATCGTTTTTTTGCTAAAACTCTTTTCTTTTTAATGTGATCAAAATGGGGGTAAAGCACAGAGTCAGGGGTGGTAATGGGCGTATTGTGTCCTAATTTCATGGTTTTCGGACAATCGGTGCCGGTGTCACGGCGAAATTCCACTTTTTTCCCCTCATGGAAGCCGTAAATTGACGCAAGGAGTAGGGTCGCCTGTCCAATCTTGTGGGTTTTCTCCGGGTCCTCCGGTTTCCTCCCACTGCTAAAGACCCCTACGCGCAAGCGAATTATTGAAATAAAATTAAACCATATGTTGGTCCCGAAATGACCTAGTTTGTGTCGAGTGGACGTTAAACCCCATTTCTCTCTCTCTCTCTCCGTAAATTGACTTGAGGCCAGTGTCCTTTAAGTTGTACAGCGGCACCAGGTGACCGATATTTATTTAACGGGGAATAAGTGATAATTCATATTATAGCAGTAAATAATTAAAATATTTCATAGGGATTATAATAATATATCATGTCTGGGTATTACAGGGTTAAAACCAATATTAAATTCCGAAAATCGTTTTTTGCTAAAACTCTTTTTTTTTAATGGGATCAAAATGGGGGTAAAGCACAGAGTCCGGGGTGGTAATGGGCGTATTGTGTCCAAATTTCATGGTTTTCGGACAATCGGTGCCGGTGTCACGGCGAAATTCCACTTTTTTCCCCTCATGGAAGCCGTAAATTGACTTAGAAAAAAAACCGACGAAAGGCAGGTGACAAGAACAAACGACTTGAACGAATGCAGGTATCACCTTGAAATTTTCAGGGTGCCTAGGTACCAACGTGAAAAGTTGCTCGCCGGAATTTAGTACTCATGGTACCGTTGGTTCCTGTGTAGCGCATGCGCGAAATCAAAACCAGCTAAACTCGAAAACAACCTTGTCGGCACGGAAAACATCAAAGGAGAAATTCGAATTTTTGAAATATTTAAATACCAAACATTCGACCATGATCCAGGCTATCCTCAAATGTATTAATTTCGGTAATAGGAGACAGATTCTCTAAGCCACGACCAATTGTGTATGTTTTCAAGCCCATAAATGTGGATTTTTCACTAATTTTCATTTTCATTTCAAAATGGCGTCCATCAGTTGACCTAAATCAAAATTCTAAACCGATAGATTTTTAGGCTTTCCTTCAAGCATTCAGAAAATGTAACTCTTATGTCTTTAAGTAAAATATTGCAAAAGCCGTATGGACTATTCACATTTTGAGATGGTGGCACTTCCGGTTTGCTCGACAAACTCCATATTTTGTGTACTCATCAGTACTGTCTTAGCTAGTACAGAAAAAAAATTTCAAGGCAATCTGACCTATATTTCGTCGATTTTTTTGAAAACTTTGATCCTTAATTTCACCAAGGGGAGATAATTTAGAAAATTTCCAAGGACATCATTGAAGTCGCATTGGCAAGATCTACTAACATTCTAAATTTCACGAAAATCGCACAACTATTAAAGAAGTTGTCAAATTGGTAATAACTTCCGGTTCGAAATGACAGCGACGAATTTTCGAAATGCCAAAATCCGAAATTGCAGATTTGAAGTAAATGTTTCAAGATACTCAAAGAAAAAAGAATTAGTAAAATAGGTCAAAAAGTCACAGAGTTACAGCATTGTAGGTCAAATGCATTCCTTCGTAAAATTCGGTGATTTCGGATTCGTAAAACGTTTTGAAAATATATTTAATCAACAGCCACCACCCATTTTTGGGGGGATAGGTAAAAGTTTCAGAACGATCCTATGGTTAGATTCTGAGAAATCCGATTTGTGGACAAAACACACAAAAAAAATAACAATAACTAGATCTGCATAGCAGATATCAAAGCTTTCATATAAACTTCAAAAGGGGTTATTAGAATCTATGAATCATCAACCACTCTGACGGATGTAGAAAGGAATATATTGTTACTAAATCTGTTGTACTGTTTCTTGTTATGGTAAAGAAAACATGAATACAACTATGAGATTTGTATAGAATTGGCATTAATCAATATATTTATTGTTTAATACTACATGTATATTATAGATACAAAGTGAATTAAATGAACCCAATTACATGTACTTTATATAAGCAATGTTTTTTTATTCATCGTTACTTTGAAATCACATTATTTTCATTGATGATAAAAAGGTTGTATTTGTACCGAATCCAAAAAGTATGTTGTATGACATTGCATTATCTGTACCAATTATTTATTTGCAAACCAATATACAATGTTTATTTCTACTCCAATATATTTGTTTCAACCCATGATAGTTTATTCACTCTTCTCACTTAAATACAAGAATAACACACGATTAAATTACTGAAACAAGTAATGCTGGTAGATTATAATTTGATATTGTATACCATTTACTCTCTGTTAGATAAGGCGACGTGGTAATCTGTTAGATAAACATACATGGAAGTATATGTTAGATAACTACAATTTATGATATATTTTAAACCAAGGAAGTGGCCTTTCTAAAAATAAAAAAAAATAAAGGAAAATATATTTCATACAATTGTTATACTGTTACTGTTATCGTGAAGAAACATGATTGTTTATTTAATGTTGTTTATGACAAACATGTAATCATGTACATTTTTTAAATAAGAACAATTATGCTACATGTATGAATAACTCTCAAAAATTATGTTTTCATCAATCCAAGTATTTTTTTATTTGTATTACTTGATTTATACTGAATAAAGATTACACAAACATACAAAATGGTGTTGGCTGTGTGACTGAATTCCTCGTTGAGAAGTGGTATCGGGTGTCCCATAGAGAAGAAGCAAACCATCCTTGTGATACACTTGTGAACATTTTAAAAGACCCATTTCGCTATGTTCCAGAAAAATCC
Organism: Patella vulgata; assembly: GCF_932274485.2. NCBI lineage: Eukaryota > Metazoa > Mollusca > Gastropoda > Patellidae > Patella > Patella vulgata. The sequence continues at coordinate 36,664,811 of NC_065882.2, forward strand.
CCATTATAGCTAGTGCATTACATGGTTGTTGTTGGGGGAAAGGTGGGTCTTTTCTATTGGCAATGATTTACTTTTTATAGGCCCACATTGAAATGTGGTCGTATATTGTCGTCGCCCCCCTTTTGCTGTTAATATCCGATTGACTTTAAATTTATACGCAGTGTTTAAGGTCATAAGACGAAGAAGCCTTTGATTTGCTCTGCCCAGGCAACGTTCCTGTGCTCCGATTGCCTTCAAATATGCACAGAATGTACCTTGGGATTCTAGCTATCACATATTAAAAATAGAAGAGTGTTGGATTCCGAGAACGTTCAAAATAAATTCAAAACCCGCCCCCAACAATCAAAGGTTTTTTGCTTAAAAAATTGCCGTATTTTATCGAATTTTTATTGTTCTTGATATCTGAGGATTTTCTCAATTTAGTATGTGATAAATATCATCGCGGCGCAGCCAACCGCTAGAAATTCCAGAGATTTGGACCACCGGAATGATGCCTCAGCAGTCAAAAAAGGTCAAAATAGGCGATTTCGGTTTCTAGTGTCGATACATCGTTACGGTCATTTTAAAAAATTGTCTTTTGAGGATAATGTGTATAGTACCAGTACCTATCACATACGGAAGAGGCGATAAAATCTCTTTGCATTTGCAATTTCAAAATTAATTAAAACCAATATTAAATTCCGAAAATCGTTTTTTTGCTAAAACTTTTTTTTTTTTAATCGGATCAAAATGGGAGTAAGGCACAGAGTCCGGGGTGGTAATGGGCGTATTGTGTCCAAATTTCATGGTTTTCGGACAATCGGTGCCGGTGTCACGGCGAAATTCCACTTTTTTCCCCTCATGGAAGCCGTAAATTGACTTGAAGCCAGGGTCCTTGAAGTTGTACAGCTGCACCCGGTGACCGATATTTATTTAACGGGGAATAAGTGATAATTCATATTATAGCAGTAAATAATTAAAATATTTCATAGGGATTATAATAATATCTATATCTTGTCTGGGTACAGGGTTAAAACCAATATTAAATTCCGAAAATCGTTTTTTTGCTAAAACTCTTTTTTTTTAATGGGATCAAAATGGGGGTAAGGCACAGAGTCCGGGGTGGTAATGGGCGTATTGTGTCCAAATTTCATGGTTTTCGGACAATCGGTGCCGGTGTCACGGCGAAATTCCACTTTTTTCCCCTCATGGAAGCCGTAAATTGACTTGAAGCCAGGGTCCTTGAAGTTGTACAGCTGCACCCGGTGACCGATATTTATTTAACGGGGAATAAGTGATAATTAAGCTTTCATATTACATATGAAAGCTTATTGTTTCTGTTAAGATTATTATTGTTATTTTTTTTTTGTGTTTTGTCCACAAATCGGATTTCTCAGAATCTAACCATAGGATCGTTCTGAAACTTTTACCTATCCCCCCAAAAATGGGTGGTGGCTGTTGATTAAATATATTTTCAAAACGTTTTACGAATCCGAAATCACCGAATTTTACGAAGGAATGCATTTGACCTACAATGCTGTAACTTTGTGACTATTTGACCTATTTTACTAATTCTTTTTTCTTTGAGTATCTTGAAACATTTACTTCAAATCTGCAATTTCGGATTTTGGCATTTCGAAAATTCGTCGCTGTCATTTCGAACCGGAAGTTATTACCAATTTGACAACTTCTTTAATAGTTGTGCGATTTTCGTGAAATTTAGAATGTTAGTAGATCTTGCCAATGCGACTTCAATGATGTCCTTGGAAATTTTCTAAATTATCTCCCCTTGGTGAAATTAAGGATCAAAGTTTTCAAAAAAATCGTCGAAATATAGGTCAGAATGACCTAAAAAAAAAAATTCGATACTAGACAAGTAATTACTGATTCGTACACAAAATATGGAGTTTGTCGATCGAACCGGAAGTGCCACCATCTTTAAACGTGAAAAATCAAAAAGGCTTTTTTGCTATTTTACTTACAGACTCGGGCGTCATATTTTCGGAATCCTGGAAGGAATGCCTAAAAATCTATCGGATCAGAATTTTGATTTCGGTCACGTGATGGTCACCATTTTGAATTGAAAATGAAAAATAGAAGCAATTTGAAGGGCCGGGACTTTGGAACACAAGAACTCTCCTTCTAATTAAGCTAGAATGTTCAAACTTGGTGTAGGCGTTCACTAGGTCAATGTCATGATTGAGTTCAAAGTTGAGCATTTTTTGCCTAGGGTAAGCAGAGATAAGCAAGCTGATTTGTTGATTCTTTAGGGCACGATGACATTGGTTATAATGAATGGAGGGCGATGAAACTCTTGTCAATCGAGAGGCTAATAGCTGGCCTGTTGTGTGAAATCATTGTATCATTTTTTGAAAATGTCCGGGGTAGCCGAAAAAAGGAGATCGAAATCCAAAAAGTCGTATTTTTACGATTTGGGGCATTTTTAGAGGTCGTGTAAAGTAAAATAAAGCATGCATATACATATATTATTGATATTAAATATATCATATAAAAAACTAAACAATGAATCAGCTGTCATTGACAGATTTTATATTATAAGCATGGTCAGTGGAAGGTCAGCGTATTGTCTAACTTGAACTCACTGACTCCGTAACATTATTGTGGGTATGGTATAAGCTGAATTTGATGAGATGCACATATCTCGTATGACTATTTGGTACTTACAGTGTTAGACTTTGTCGTAACGTTACGGTCTCCATTCATCAAATCGTCGTTGGGGCTATAATACGATTTTGAATCAAGTTATTTATCACTGAGGGACTCAAAATTAGGTTTGATGTAGCTCTGCTCATTTACAGTGGCGAATTTAACGGGCTCATGGGTTCCAGCTCCCTCCTCTAGAAATTTCACAGCACCCGCATGGATTGTGGCTAATTTTGTGGCAGAATTTTATTTTTCTGGGGGAGGTATTTCTAAATGGCTCCGACACAAGTGCCTGAAATGCCATGAAATCACGTTTTCGGCCTCGAATTAAAATTTCTTAGCGGGAGAACCCCCTGACCCGACCCCCTTGCGGGGCTTCACGGTCGGTATCAGCCCCCCTCCCCACCACCATGGTTAATCCGGCGTTGATGTTCCCTCTTGTGCAGCTGCAAAAGAATGTACAAGTTCATTGCCTCATTGTCAAAGATCCCACTTTTCTACCCCAGTTCGGGTAATGAGGTCGAGCGTATATTGTATAGGGGATATTAAACAAGCAAACAGTATGGCTGATGTCTCCCGCCAAAACCCCAAAGTAAAAGATGACACATTAATTAATCGCACTTTCATATTTTTTTCAAAAGTATCGAGCAATCAAACTATACTGTAAATTTCATCACTCTCTGTCAGATAGAAATCAAGGTTATCTTGTCCCAAAGCATCGACCAATGAAATTGCCAAGCTGTAGCTCAAAATGTTCAGTCAAGACCTGATGAACATCTACACCAAGTTTAAACATTCTAGCTCAATTAAAAGCTGGGTTGTTATGTTCCAGTACTTCATTATAACCAAAGTTATCATACCCCAAAGCATCAACCAATTCAAAGTCCCGGCCAATCAAGTTGCTTTGCTTATCCTGACTAAGAGAATGCTCATTGTCGAACTTGGTCAAGGTAATATGGTCAAGGTACTAATGTAATGAAACTATACACAACGTTTCATCAAATTGCTTATCTCTGCTTACCCATTTTAATAGTCCCCTGCCAATCGAAAAGCCCCCCGACCCACCCACTCCACTCCCGTGTAATACATTAGGTTATAATTGTGTTACAAACGTATCACAAGGAGCATTTGAATATTCTCTCTGAGGCATCTGATACCACTTGTCATTGAGGTGTTCACACAGCCAACTCATTTTTGTTTGTTTGTGTTATCTTTATTCAGTATAAATCAACTAATACAAATGAAAAAAAGTACTTGGTTTAATGAGATTATCTTTTGAGAGTTGGTCATACAGGTATCACTAATCATAATTGCTCTTAACTTCAAATATATACACGATTATGTGTATTCTAAATATCAAATAAAACAATGATGATTTCTTTACAATAGCAGTACAACAAATTTATTCGCAATATTTTCCTTTGATCAGTTGATCAAAAACCTGATTATATTTACAATATATTCTAGGTCTTTGCTCTTTATTCCATTGGTTCAAAATATGATAAAAGAGGCTTATCAAAAAGTTTATATCATGTAGTCTTATATAACAAATAGAACAATGACATACAAGATGTTTCAAATCATAATCTATTTGCATTATTTATTTCAATAATTTGACCTGTGATATTCATGTATAAAGCAAAATAGTAAACATTGAATTTCATTCACTTTTATGTATAATATAGTATTAAACCGGTTAATTATTGTATACAACATTTATTTAATTTCATAGCAACATTTTATACTATTGTATTCATTGTAGTTTTTTGTCATTATTAGCCCAGTCCGTGCATAGCATTATGATGTGAAATCCCATTTCATTTCAATTATAATAGTCTTCATCTAGAAACAATATTACTATTTATATTGGTATGTTACTACCAAGATATAACAATAAAATTAGCAAAAGTATGTATAAATTAATAAAGTTCTCTTTAGTATCTTTCATGAATAGTCAATTGTTCAATACCATTATTTCTCTTCACCTCATGCAAATAAATTGAAATGGGATTTAATGTTCAACTGTTTTACTTCACAACTTACATAAATCATTTGGTGATAAAGAAACATACATTTCTAGTATTTTTTTTAACATAGTGTACTATACTATGCATCATTATATAGAAGACATATGAATGAATAAACAAAAATATGGCAAAATGAACAACATGAGAATGATTGTAGAAGTATAAGAACAAAGCAATTGTTTAATATTAAAAATATTTGATTTTCTTCTATTTTAAAGTTACATCCTTTACATTTGTATTTATACATTGTATGCAAAACATAATTAGAGAGAAATGGGTTTAACGTCCACTCAACACAAACAAGGTCATTTCGGGACTAACATATGGTTTAATAGTTCACAGCTACATGTACAGTTGTAAAAATACTGTAGTGGCTAATTGAAAGGGAACATGTATGTGGGTTTAGAATGTTTATCTTAGTGGAAAAAAATCATGTGGTTCAATGCTTATAAAGTGCTACTGATCTCCATTATTTCAAAAGCATATCACTCAACTACTGTCAAACATATCCCCTGGCTAGAATATGCTACAAATCGACTCTAGCATGTTCCATACAAGCGATAATTTCTGAGCAAACATCCAACAACCAACCCTAACAGGCCCTTGAGATCCAACAAACAAAATAATTATTGGGCTTGTTTGCCCACACCTGGTCTTATGATTCATACAAGACCTGATAGTCTATCAATTACAGGCATTTGACAGAAAGGGAGATAATTCTTTTTTACCGTTAATGGATTTCCACAATTCTTTATTCACCCATGACATTTGTGTTTTGAGCATTTTTATTTACATCAAAATCTGTCCAATAAACTGTTCATTGCCAAGGATGAAGGCATGAGGTGTTTTACCAACTATTTAATTTTATGTCAACTTCAGAATTGTTAGTACACAAATAGCATTTATTTGACAATTTTGACGAATTTCATCTGGCCCTAAATCAATAAATTGCAAACATTTTGCTTGGAACTCCCAGATTTTGTCTTCCTGGCATCATAAGCTTTCCAAAAATGTATAGTTTTTCTTTTATGGAAGACCGTGTAGCGGAGTTGTGTTTCTAAGCTAGCTAGAAATTTTGGCTGCAGGCCTACACCTCCCAAGCTAAATTTCCCTCATGTCATCCTGTATAGCAAAGGCATATGCCTGTCTTAATTAACCCAGTACTAAACACAATTTACTTGTTTAATTTTTCCAGCATTTTTCAGGATAGCTGATGGGATGCGGGTCAAGTTATGCCACTTGTCTATTTAATTATTTACCAGTGAAAAATCGAATTAACTTCACCAAATTTTTACTCATTATAATGATTTTTTTTTTTCTGTTCATATTATTTCTATGACATGTGACAGTGACTGTGAATATGAAAGCTTTAATATCTGCTTAGCAGATCTAGTTCATATTATAGCAGTAAATAATTAAAATATTTCATAGGGATTATAATAATATCTATATCTTGTCTGGGTACAGGGTTAAAACCAATATTAAATTCCGAAAATCGTTTTTTTGCTAAAACTCTTTTTTTTTAATGGGATCAAAATGGGGGTAAGGCACAGAGTCCGGGGTGGTAATGGGCGTACTGTGTCCAAATTTCATGGTTTTCGGACAATCGGTGCCGGTGTCACGGCGAAATTCCACTTTTTTCCCCTCATGGAAGCCGTAAATTGACTTGGAAAAAAAACGACGAAAGGCAGGTGACAAGAACAAACGACTTGAACTCGAAAACAACCTTGTCGGCACGGAAAACATCAAAGGAGAAATTCGAATAAAAAATGATACAATGATTTCACACAACAGGCCAGCTATTAGCCTCTCGATTGACAAGAGTTTCATCGCCCTCCATTCATTATAACCAATGTCATCGTGCCCTAAAGAATCAACAAATCAGCTTGCTTATCTCTGCTTACCCTAGGCAAAAAATGCTCATCTTTGAACTCAATCATGACATCGACCTAGTGAACGCCTACACCAAGTTTGAACATTCTAGCTTAATTAGAAGGAGAGTTCTTGTGTTCCAAAGTCCCGGCCCTTCAAATTGCTTCTATTTTTCATTTTCAATTCAAAATGGTGACCATCACGTGACCGAAATCAAAATTCTGATCGATAGATTTTTAGGCATTCCTTCCAGGATTCCGAAAATATGACGCCCGAGTCTGTAAGTAAAATAGCAAAAAAGCCTTTTTGATTTTTCACGTTTAAAGATGGTGGCACTTCCGGTTCGATCGACAAACTCCATATTTTGTGTACGAATCAGTAATTACTTGTCTAGTATCGAATTTTTTTTTAGGTCATTCTGACCTATATTTCGACGATTTTTTTGAAAACTTTGATCCTTAATTTCACCAAGGGGAGATAATTTAGAAAATTTCCAAGGACATCATTGAAGTCGCATTGGCAAGATCTACTAACATTCTAAATTTCACGAAAATCGCACAACTATTAAAGAAGTTGTCAAATTGGTAATAACTTCCGGTTCGAAATGACAGCGACGAATTTTCGAAATGCCAAAATCCGAAATTGCAGATTTGAAGTAAATGTTTCAAGATACTCAAAGAAAAAAGAATTAGTAAAATAGGTCAAATAGTCGCAAAGTTACAGCATTGTAGGTCAAATGCATTCCTTCGTAAAATTCGGTGATTTCGGATTCGTAAAACGTTTTGAAAATATATTTAATCAACAGCCACCACCCATTTTTGGGGGGATAGGTAAAAGTTTCAGAACGATCCTATGGTTAGATTCTGAGAAATCCGATTTGTGGACAAAACACACAAAAAAAATAACAATAACTAGATCTGCATAGCAGATATCAAAGCTTTCATATAAACTTCAAAAGGGGTTATTAGAATCTATGAATCAACAACCACTCTGACGGAAGATATTCTCTGGGCTAAAAAATCTTTTTTCTCTCAGCTACGAGAGATACGTAGAATTAAACCGGCCCAGAGCCGACCGTGTTGATACGAAGCCGCTTATTTGACATTGACACATAACTGAAGGTGAATAGGCCTACCCGTCCAGTTAATACAATGGGCAATCTCACATCGGTCCACTAAAGAGAGGCACATGCTAGTCGCCCCCTACTTCCCCAAGACATTTAGTCCAAACCTTGACTCTCATACATATAAACCATTTGGTACTACATGTACATGTATTTCGTACTTATATCATATTAAACCCCTCGGCCGCCATGTTGAATCACACAGTATTTAACGTTCTATATCCTAACATCTTTATGAAATCAACGACAAATCTAAACTTGGGCACTCCAACCATTTTTATTTTTACATCATTCAGTTTTTTTTAAATAAGTAATTCTATCACAAATTATAGTGAAGACTGGACCACTAAACTAGTTACCCATCAGTTTTTCTTTGTGTTAATGCGTTCTACATTTTCAAAGCAATGATTCTTATAATGTGCGAGCCGCCATGACACCGGCGGATATTATAACTTCGATAGGCGAGAAACTTCAGGTAGCAGTTGGGTTTCATCAAATCATATAATTATGCGGTACGGCTTCACCTTTATTTCAATGGGAATTGGTTTATTATATGTGCAGTGCAGTTTTAGGTCAGTTTATGTGTAAATTAAGGGAGCTATACATAGGCCAGTAACCTTTTTGTAGTCATTTGACTAAAAAAAACTTGCGGAAAGGAACTCCGTAGGACAAGCCACTACTGTGGCAGGAGTAAGTCGGAAGACATCAGTAGTGGAACCATTTCTAAGTTAATCCCGAAGTGCGTTGCTATTGTAAGAATATATAAAATCGGGTTTCCGTTCCGCTTTTTTTTTGCTGTAGTTTGAGTAATGAGTTAGAACGTATATTTTGTAGTCAAAAAATCATTGCAAATAGAAGACCTCATCCCCACCACCAACAACCTGTAATACACTAGCTAGCTTGTGTATTTCCATATTCCATTTCCGAGAGATAGATAGAGAACACGCGAAATATAAAGTGATTTTTCTTACAATCAGGGACCATAATTCATGAAGTTACGATTCGATATGCGCAAATATCGAAAGGAACCATATCTTTGGGTTATAAACATGCATGTCAAGTTTCATCAAAATCTTTCACTGTGAAAAACCGGGGCTAAGTCATCTGAAATCAAACAAATTTTACAATGTAGGTAGTGAAAACAAAATGTTATGTTAAGCGTTGTTCGAGGGTGGGGTGGGTGCATAAAATTCCAAATGCAAAGGGTTATTTTTCGTGCACGCCAATATGCACACAGGATTTCGATTTTTCGTCCTACCTAAAAAACTGCACGCAAAGTTAGTTGTCGGGCCTTCGGTCAAGAACCACAGACAAAGGGAGAGAACGGGGACCTCTGTTTTGCATACAATCCAAGCGACTAGGCACTAATCCTTGTACCATGGACGAGGGGACGGGCGTTTTTCGTCCCATCGAAACGACTAGACACAGATCCTTGCTAGGCCTTCCATACTTCACCACTGCCAACGGGGAACCACTTTGACCTCGGGTTTTCGTACCATCCAAACGACTAGACACTAATCCTTGCAAGGCCTTCCGTTCTGCAGCAAATGAGCCACGCTGGCCTCGTTTTGTCGTAACATACAAACGACTAGACAATGTTTCATAAATTAGTCATGTTCGCGTGGGTGGGTTGGCAGCAGAATTGATATGTACATGATAGTGACACGAGGAGGGGGGGGGGGAGCTGGGTGTACACAAATCACACAAATCAGAGCTTTGTAATACACGCATATACTTGATATACTAAATACACAAATGGCTGAATTTCGAGACATTTCTGGCACTCTTTTATCACATAATGAGAACACTGCATTAATTTCTATATATCAATAAAATATGCCTCAGACCCATTGTTTATTTTTAAATTTGAATTAGACTCGTAACAAAATATATTTTCTGGCAACAAATAGCATATAAATAAAACTAGATTTACTTTCTGATTATTTTTTTTAAATGAAATCATTCCAGGGCTTTTATTGACATTTCAGAAAATGTAGAGTTGGTCCCATGCACTTGAGGCCCAAGGTCCTTGAAGTTGTACAGCTGCACCCGGTGACCGATATTTATTTAACGGGGAATAAGTGATAATTCATATTATAACAGTAAATAATTAAAATATCCCATAGGGATTATAATAATATGTATATCATGTAGGTGTGCATGTAGGTTAAAATTGTGACCTCTGTAAATAGGCCCGTTCCTTGCATTTAGTTTTAGAGTTAGGAGTGCTAAAATTGAGAGAGCGAAATGGGGTTGATCGACCACTCGACACAAACTAGGTCATTTCGGGACTAACGTATGGTTCAATTTTATTTCAATAATTCGCTTGCGCGTAGGGGTCTAGCAGTGGGGGGAAACCGGGTGATCCTGAAAAAATACACAGGTTGGACGGGCGACCTACTCCTTGTCACGTACGGAAAGATACCCCAGCAGTCAAAATAGGTCAAAATAGGCGATTTCGGTTTCTAGTGTCGATGCATCGTTACGGTCAGTTTAAAAAATTGTCTTTTAAGGATAATGTGTATAGTACCAATACCTATCACATACGGAAGAGGCGATAAAATCTCTTTGCATTTCCAATTTCAAAATTAATTAAAACCAATATTAAATTCCGAAAATCGTTTTTTTGCTAAAACTCTTTTCTTTTTAATGTGATCAAAATGGGGGTAAAGCACAGAGTCAGGGGTGGTAATGGGCGTATTGTGTCCTAATTTCATGGTTTTCGGACAATCGGTGCCGGTGTCACGGCGAAATTCCACTTTTTTCCCCTCATGGAAGCCGTAAATTGACGCAAGGAGTAGGGTCGCCTGTCCAACCTTGTGGGTTTTCTCCGGGTCCTCCGGTTTCCTCCCACTGCTAAAGACCCCTACGCGCAAGCGAATTATTGAAATAAAATTAAACCATATGTTGGTCCCGAAATGACCTAGTTTGTGTCGAGTGGACGTTAAACCCCATTTCTCTCTCTCTCTCTCCGTAAATTGACTTGAGGCCAGTGTCCTTTAAGTTGTACAGCGGCACCAGGTGACCGATATTTATTTAACGGGGAATAAGTGATAATTCATATTATAGCAGTAAATAATTAAAATATTTCATAGGGATTATAATAATATATCATGTCTGGGTATTACAGGGTTAAAACCAATATTAAATTCCGAAAATCGTTTTTTTGCTAAAACTCTTTTTTTTTTAATGGGATCAAAATGGGGGTAAAGCACAGAGTCCGGGGTGGTAATGGGCGTATTGTGTCCAAATTTCATGGTTTTCGGACAATCGGTGCCGGTGTCACGGCGAAATTCCACTTTTTTCCCCTCATGGAAGCCGTAAATTGACTTAGAAAAAAAAAACGACGAAAGGCAGGTGACAAGAACAAACGACTTGAACGAATGCAGGTATCACCTTGAAATTTCCAGGGTGCCTAGGTACCAACGTGAAAAGTTGCTCGCCGGAATTTAGTACTCATGGTACCGTTGGTTCATGTGTAGCGCATGCGCGAAATCAAAACCAGCTAAACTCGAAAACAACCTTGTCGGCACGGAAAACATCAAAGGAGAAATTCGAATTTTTGAAATATTCAAATACCAAACATTCGACCATGATCCAGGCTATCCTCAAATGTATTAATTTCGGTAATAGGAGACAGATTCTCTAAGCCACGACCAATTGTGTATGTTTTCAAGCCCATAAATGTGGATTTTTCACTAATTTTCATTTTCATTTCAAAATGGCGTCCATCAGTTGACCTAAATCAAAATTCTAAACCGATAGATTTTTAGGCTTTCCTTCAAGCATTCAGAAAATGTAACTCTTATGTCTTTAAGTAAAATATTGCAAAAGCCGTATGGACTTTTCACATTTTGAGATGGTGGCACTTCCGGTTTGCTCGACAAACTCCATATTTTGTGTACTCATCAGTACTGTCTTAGCTAGTACAGAAAAAAAATTTCAAGGCAATCTGACCTATATTTCGTCGATTTTTTTGAAAACTTTGATCCTTAATTTCACCAAGGGGAGATAATTTAGAAAATTTCCAAGGACATCATTGAAGTCGCATTGGCAAGATCTACTAACATTCTAAATTTCACGAAAATCGCACAACTATTAAAGAAGTTGTCAAATTGGTAATAACTTCCGGTTCGAAATGACAGCGACGAATTTTCGAAATGCCAAAATCCGAAATTGCAGATTTGAAGTAAATGTTTCAAGATACTCAAAGAAAAAAGAATTAGTAAAATAGGTCAAATAGTCACAGAGTTACAGCATTGTAGGTCAAATGCATTCCTTCGTAAAATTCGGTGATTTCGGATTCGTAAAACGTTTTGAAAATATATTTAATCAACAGCCACCACCCATTTTTGGGGGGATAGGTAAAAGTTTCAGAACGATCCTATGGTTAGATTCTGAGAAATCCGATTTGTGGACAAAACACAAAAAAAAAATAACAATAATAATCTTAACAGAAACAATAAGCTTTCATATGTAATATGAAAGCTTAATAATCTTAACAGAAACAATAAGCTTTCATATGTAATATGAAAGCTTAATAATCTTAACAGAAACAATAAGCTTTCATATGTAATATGAAAGCTTAATAATAATCTTAACAGAACAGTAAGCTTTCATATGTAATATGAAAGCTTAATAATATTAATCTTAGTAATAACAATAGTCTTTCACCGAAGGTGAAAGCCTAATAATAATATTAATCTTAGTAATAACAATAGTCTTTCACCGAAGGTGAAAGCCTAACTAGACTTGCTTGCAAGACTGAAGGCTTTCACCGTGCCAAGGCGTCACACGATCGCCAGATGCATGACAAAAGACTTTCCTCACCACTCCCCACACCCCACCCCCCAAAAAAAACAACCCAATACACTAACATAACTCAGATATTGACACGTTCTTTGTATTCGCATTGCGATAGAGAAGGTAATTGAAAAATAGAGTTGAACAATTCACATCATGATAATCCTAGATCGGTAGAATCGAACAGACGCCGCCAATCCAAATATGTAAGCGAAAACTCAAAATTCCAAGAAATAACAATTTAGTAAATTTTCAAATTTTGAAGAAAAAATGAGAACGACATGGTATTTCAATTCGGCCGTTATCGCATCCGCAATATCCCAAGCTGTACAAAAATATAACTTTTTCGATAATCGGTTGGGAATTCACATAAATAGGGCCGGTTTTCAATTTTCGTGCACGTTAAAGATTTAGACAACTTATGGTCTGTCAACAACTTTCGCAATAGTTATAAGTATTAATTGTTAAAAACAAGGGGCGACTTTCTTATAAATAGCTGCAGGAGGGAGCTTTATTTTAAATGGTATAAAGAGATGACGTCATGTACACAAAAAAACTGGGATATTAATTTCAGGAGCAACTGTTTTTTACTGATATGAAATATTTTCACTCTAGAAGCACCAGTGCCAGATATTGGTTAACAGTAGAACACCCTTAGTTCAAATATTGCCACTTAGAAAAATAGCTCTCCATATTATACGTATGCAGAACGTTCCGATTATGACCCTATCAGACTTTTGTCGATATACAGTGCCATTTGTTTGGCCACTCTTGATACTTTTGACCGTTGTACGGTGGTTTCATACCGGGGGGGGGGGAGGGGTAACACGCGCGCGCGCTGTATCATAAAGTCTGCCATTGAGTCGACTGGCGTGGTTTCGAATCCCCGGTTGTACGTGACAAGGAGTAGGGTCGCCTGTCCAACCTCGTGGGTTTTCTCCGGGTCCTCCGGTTTCCTCCCACCAACAAAGACCCCTACGCGCGAGGGAATTATTGAAATAAAATTAAACCATATGTTAGTCCCGAAATGACCTAGTTTATGTCAAGTGGACGTTAAACCCCATTTCTCTCTCTCTCTCTCATACCTTTCTAACCAGGGTGGGGGGTTGGATGGCTGAGTGGTTAGCGTGAGCGCGTTGTATCATAAAGTCTGTCATTGAGTCGACTGGCGTGGTTTCGAATCCCCGGTTGTACGTGACAAGGAGTAGGGTCGCCTGTCCAACCTCGTGGGTTTTTCTCCGGGTCCTCCGGTTTCCTCCCACTGCTAAAGACCCCTACGCGGAAGCGAATTATAGAAATAAAATTAAACCATATGTTAGTCCCGAAATGACCTAGTTTGTGTCGACTGGTCGTTAAACCCCATTTCTCTCTATCTCTCTCTCTCTCTCTCTCTCTAACCAGGGTAATTATATAATTGTTAAATTAAACAATGGATAACTCCTACCTCTTAAATGATTTATATAATTAGTAAATAATTATTATTATCTAATGATTGTTGTTTTGTGACATATATAGTATAACCAATATATACATTATACTTTTATAATCAATATGATATTGTGCATTAGTCGTGTTTATGTTGTTATGATTTGAATTTCTTCATGCAATATTTGTAAATCGCCAGTAGGAATAAATGTCTCTTATATAGATACGTTATGCTGGCTGGAAATGGCACGGTAGGCTATACCCTTTGGGACTGCGCTGTATCATACGGTCTGTCATTGAGTCAACTGGCTGGGTTTCGATTCCCCAGTTGAACGTGACAAGGAGTATTTCGCCTGTCTAAACTCGTGTGTTTTCTCCGGGTCTTCCGGTTTCCTCCAACTGCTAAAGACCCCTACGCGCAAGCTAATTGTTGAAATAAAAAAAAAATAAAGCATATGTTAGTCCCGAAATGATCTCTAAACATGCTCGTACAGCGGCGCTAGTCTTCTTTTATATAGAATTCCAACCGCCAAGGGATCTTTTACGGTCACATTAGTGTGTACACGGGACTTCGGAATCGCGTTCATGTCAGCTACTCAAATATGTAACTGGTTCAAAAATTGAATGAATATTCAATGAAATATCGCCAATATGCATGACAAAAGACTATCCCCACCTCTCACCCCCTAAGCAAACACACACTCCCCCACCCCCAAATAAAAACACACATTTGCATAACTCAGATATTGACATGTTCTTTGCATGCGCATTACGTTAGAAGGGAATCGAAAAATAAAGTTGATCTACGCGAAATGGAAAAAGAACAGTTTTGCGAAATGGACGAAAAGCAATGTCGCAATAGATATCAAAGTAAAATGAAATGGGGTTTAACGACATTCTGCTCGGAATGGACCATGAGGAATGTTTCGAACGTACAGCGGCGCTAGCCTACTCTTATATACAATACCAACTGCCAAGGGAACTTTTTTGCGAGACTTCGGAATCGCGTTCATGTCAGCTATTGAAATATGTAACTGGTTCAAAAATTAAATATCGCCAATTTTCTGCTTTCGTGCACGTTAAAGATTTGACGTCATGTAAAAGTTTACTATTAATTACAGACAGAGTCCAGGATCAAACAACTGAAGCAGTCAAGAGCCAAGATGTTCGCGACTACTTTGTTTTTTTTTATATTTACTGATACTATCATATTTCATTATTTGTTAACGTAGGACATTTACATTTATATATACTATTCAAAAAAAGTAGGGGATATTTGATTTTGGGGGCATAATACTAAAATATGCAAATGACTACGAAAAAAGTCACTATAGAACCTAACAGAAGAAACATTTCCAGTTACATGTGACGCCCAAACGCACCAATAGCTACCGTATGGAATCCAGGTGATGCTTGGGATCATCATGGGGGTCCAACCCAAGATTTGCACGACTCTGACTTTGAATGTTACAGTCATTGTGGCATTGAATTCCAGGGTGGAAACATCAGTTTAATTGTATTAGTGACCAGAAAACAAATTTTGATATGCGTCGGCTTACCCAAAATGAAAGGTTACGTGTCCTTGGCATGCTACAGATCGGCACAACACAGGCGGTTGTGGCGCGGACGATGAATGTTTCTCAGTCTGTCATAAGCAGGCTATGGTCCAGATACCGTGATACACAATCTGTACAGGACAGACCACGCTCAGGTCGACCAAGGGCGACAACTCAAGCCCAGGATCGATTTATCCGTACCTTGGCCTTGAGAAATCGTGTCATCACAGCAAATCAGATCAGCGCTCGTCTTCAAACAGACACTGGTGTGAGAGTGAGTGGCCAGACGATTCGGAATCGACTGCATAGGGGTCACCTTCGCGCCCGACGTCCTCGCGTGATCCCTTGTTTGAGAGATCATCACATTCAGGCAAGACGTCGTTGGTGTAGGGATCGTCAACACTGGGATAATCGACGCTGGAGCAATGTGATGTTTTCAGATGAGTCAAGGTTCACTGTTGATTTTTTGGACAGACGTAGGAGGGTGTGGCGTCGTCGAAACGAGCGCTTCCAAGACGTTAACGTCATCAGACATGATCGATTTGGGGGTGGTTCCGTTATGGTGTGGGGAGGCATCACTGTTGCTGGAAGAACGGCTTTACATGTTGTTGCAGGGCGTGTTACAGGCCAGTACTACCGGGACAACATCTTGGCAGTCCAAGTTGTGCCGTTCGCACGACGTCATGGCCGCCGTTTCATCTTCCAGGATGACAACGCAAGATGTCACAGGGCCAGGATCGTTACAGGTTACCTCCAACAACAGAACATCACCACATTACCTTGGCCAGCACTGAGTCCCGACCTCTCCCCCATCGAGCATGTCTGGGACATGCTTGGACAGAGGTTACGTCAACGTCAACAACGTCCTGCCAATGTCCAAGAACTTGCTGCTGCGTTGCAACAGGAATGGGACAATCTGGACCAAAATGACCTTAGACGTCTCATTAGGAGTATGCCACGTCGGATCAATGCTTGTTTGGCGAACAGAGGAGGATTTACCCGTTACTGACTTGGTTGTGATGCTGTGGTAACTTTGCTGTTTGACCCCGGGTATCATTTTACCCTTATAATGGTCAGTCTGTGCCTTACTTAGTCTAACGATCATTTGGAATAAATCGATGAATGTGAACTTCATTTCATTTTGTCATTTGTTTCTTCGTCAGTTTCATTAGGTGACTTTAATAACACTTAAAAATCAAATATCCCCTACTTTTTTTGAATAGTATATATATATTAGAAATATAGGTAAAATACGTAAATGTGTAACTGTAGAGGCCACTAAGTCACTTGTTAATTCTCTGGTCACTTTTCGATTAGATAACTTTAATTCACTTTTAGTTGGTTTACCTTTAACGCTTATAGATAAATTACAAAAAGTACAGAATACTGCGGCTAGACTTGTTACTTTAACTAAGAAATGTGACCACATAACTCCTGTTTTATATAATTTACACTGGTTACCTGTTAAATATCGAATTGATTTTAAGATTTTATTACTTACTTTTAAATGTTTAAATAATTTAGCTCCTGTTTACCTCTCAGATCTTTTAGAACTTTATACACCTGGCCGAACATTACGTACATCAGATAAACTACTTTTAAAGCCCAAAACTGTTCAACTAGTCTCCTACGGTCAGCACTCTTTTAGTTATCAAGCACCTGTTTTATGGAATAATCTACCATTTAGTTTAAGATGTTGTACATCTCTGTATTCTTTTAAAAAACAACTTAAAACACATTTATTTAATCAGGCTTTTAACTGACTCTGTATACAATCGTTAAAATGCCCATAATCTTGTTGTTTATGTGTGATTTACATTGTCACTTTGTAAAGTGCCTCTGAACATGTTATATGAAAGGGTGCACTATAAATATGCTGTAATAATAATAATCATAATAATAATAAGATCCCTTTGCATTTGGAATTTCAAAATTAATTAAAACCAAATTTAAATTCCGAAAATCGGTTGTTTATTTTTTGCTGAAACTCCTTTTTTTAATCTGATCAAAATGGGAGTAAGTCACAGAGTGTTAATGGGCGTATTGTGTCCAAATTTCATAGTTTTGGGACAATCGGTGCCGGTGTCGTGGCGAAATTCCACTTTTTTCGCCCTTACAGAAGCCGTAAATGGCGAAAAAAAACGAACGGCAGGAACCGTGTCAAGAACAAACGACCTGAACGAATGCAGGTATCGCCTTGAAGTTTTCAGTGCACCTAGGTACCAACGTGAAAAGTTCCTCGCCGGAATTTGGTAGTCAACGTACCTTTGGTTCCAGTGTGGCGCATGCGCGAAGTAAAAAGAAATTACGGTCGATTTTTGGATTTTGGGTATATTTCGGAGTGGTTTGGTAGGTGACGGTGGATCAGGGACTCGGATTGATCTAACATGGCGATCATAACACAATATGATAATCACTTTGAAGAATGAGCAAATTTTCGCGACCGGGTTGATTTGCTCTGCCCAGGCAACGTTCCTGTGCTCTGATTGCCTTCAAATTTGCACAGAATGTACCTTGGGATTCTAGCTATCACATATTAAAAATAGAAGAGTGTTGGATTCCGAGAACGTTCAAAATAAATTCAAAACCCACCCCAACCGATCAAAGTTTTTTTGCTTAAAAAATTGCCGTATTTTATCGAATTTTTATTGTTCTTGATATCTGAGCATTTTCTCCTTTTAATATGTGATAAATATCATCGCGGCGCAGCCAACCGCTAGAAATTCCAGAGATTTGGACCACCGGAAGGATGCCTCGACAGTCAAAAAAGGTCAAAATAGGCGATTTCGGTTTCTAGTGTCGATACATCGTTGCGGACATTTTAAAAAATTGTCTTTTAAGGATAATGTGTAAAGTACTAATACTTATCACATACGGGAGAGGCGATAAAATCTCTTTGCATTTGCAATTTCAAAATTAATTAAAACCAATATTAAACTCTTTTTTTTAATGGGATCAAAATGGAAGTAAAGCACAGAATCCGGGGTGGTAATGGGCGTATTGTGTCCAAATTTCATGGTTTTCGGACAATCGGTGCCGATGTCACGGCGAAATTCCTCTTTTTTCCCCTCATGGAAGCCGTAAATTGACTAGAGGCCAGGGCCCTTCAAGTTGTACAGCTGCACCCGGAGACCGATGTTTATTTAACGGGGAATAAGTGATAATTCATATTATAGCAGTAAATAATTAAAATATTTCATAGGGATTATAATAATATGTATATCATGTCTGGGTATTATATGGTTAAAACCAATATTAAATTCCGAAAATCGTTTTTTTGCTAAAACTCTTTTTTTTGTAATGGTATCAAAATGGGGGTAAAGCGCAGAATCCGGGGTGGTAATGGGCGTATTGTGTCCAAATTTCATGGTTTTCGGAGAATCGGTGCCGGTGTCACGGCGAAATTCCACTTTTTTCTCCTCATGGAAGCCGTAAACGACGAAAGGCAGGTGACAAGAACAAACGACTTGAACGAATGCAGGTATCACCTTGAAATTTTCAGGGTACCTAGGTACCAACGTGAAAAGTTGC
Organism: Patella vulgata; assembly: GCF_932274485.2. Lineage (NCBI taxonomy): Eukaryota > Metazoa > Mollusca > Gastropoda > Patellidae > Patella > Patella vulgata. The sequence continues at coordinate 36,683,791 of NC_065882.2, forward strand.
TCGCCGGAATTTAGTTTTCATGGTACCGTTGGTTCCTGTGTAGCGCATGCGCGAATTCAAAACCAGATAAACTCGAAAACAACCTTGTCGGCACGGAAAACATCAAAGGAGAAATTTGAATTTTAGAAATATTCAAAAACCAAACATTCGACCATGATCCAGGCTATCCTGAAATGTAATAATTTCGGTAATAGGAGACACATTCTCTAAGTCACGACCAATTGTGTATGTTTTCAAGCCCATTAATGTGGATTTTTCACTATTTTTCATTTTCAATTCAAAATGGCGTCCATCAGTTGACCTAAATCAAAATTCTACTGCCTACATTGTATGGGCTTTCCTTCAAGGATTTAGAAAATATAATCCCCTTGTCTGTAAGTAAAATATCAAAAAAGCCTTAGCAATATTTCACATTTCAAGATGGTGGCACTTCCGGTTTGGGCTACAAACTCCATTTTTTGTGTACGAATCAGTAGTGTCGTAACTAGTAGAGAAATACAATTTCAAGGCAATCGGACTTATATTTCTTCGATTTATTTTAAAACTTTGATCCTTAATTTCATCAAGGGGAGATAATATAGAAAATTTCTAATGCCATTTTTGAAATTGTATCGGAAAGATCTACTTACATACTGAATGTCATGAAAATCGTGCAACTATTAAAGAAGTTGTCAATTTGATTTTAACTTCCGGTTCGAAATCACAGCGACGAATTTTTGAAATTCGAAAATCCGAAATTGCAGATTTTTAGTAAAATAGGTCAAAAAGTCACAAAGGTACAGCAATGTAGGTCAAATGCATTCGTTCGTAAAATTCGGTGATTTCGGATGTGTAAAACGTTTTGAAAACATGCCTATTCCAAAGCCACCACCCATTCTTGGGGGGGGGGGGGGTAGGTCAAAGTTTCAGAAAGATCCCACGGTTAGATTCTGAGATATAAGATTTGCAGGAAAAACACACAAAAAAAAAATAAATAAATAATAATAATAATAATAACTAGATCTGCATAGCAGATATGAAAGCTTTCATATTAACTGCAAAGGGGGTTATTAGAATCTATTGAAACAATAAGTATAAATGTCATCAGGTATCTGAAAAATTACATTTACCTTATGAACAAAATGGGAAAAATACAAAACAAAAATTGTCAACTTGTGGCTACCATCCAAGGCATATTTAGAAAACCTTATATTATATACAGAGTACGCAGGACAGGAATTAGTTGTGCTTCAATGTAAACCGGCCCGTTTCTTGCCTTTAGTTTTAGAGTTAGGTGTGATTTTCAAAGGATTCAATCGGAAATCGCTGAAAATCAATTGGCTTCTTCATCTCATGACCTTAAACACTGTGTATAAATTTAAAGTCAATCGGATATTGAATTTAACCTCTAGAGCATGCACAAGATTTTTTGAAGTGGTCAAGGGCCATAATTCTGACAATAATTATCGGAAATCGCTGAAAATCAATAGGCTTCTTCGTCTCATGACCTTAAACACTGTGTATAAATTTAAAGAAATCGGATATTAACTTTAGCCGTCCGGACGGCGGCGACGACAATATACGACCACATTTCAATGTGGGCGTATAAAAATTAACAGATGGCATATAATATTTAATGTATGATAAAGTCAAAATAGTCGATTTCGGTTTTTGGTGTTGCGCTCATTTTAAAAAAAATGTCTTTTACGGATAATGTGTATAGTACTAATAGCAATCACATACGGAAGAGGCGATAAGATCCCTTTGCATTTGGAATTTCAAAATTAATTAAAACCAAATTTAAATTCCGAAAATCGGTTGTTTATTTTTTGTTGAAACTCCTTTTTTTAATCTGATCAAAATGGGAGTAAGTCACAGAGTGGTAATGGGCGTATTGTGTCCAAATTTTATGGTTTTGGGACAATCGGTGCCGGTGTCGTGGCGAAATTCCACTTTTTTCGCCCTTACAGAAGCCGTAAATGGCGGAAAAAAACGAACGGCAGGAACCGTGTCAAGAACAAACGACCTGAACGAATGCAGGTATCGCCTTGAAGTTTTCAGTGCACCTAGGTACCAACGTGAAAAGTTCCTCGCCGGAATTGGGTAGTCATGGTACCTTTGGTTCCAGCGCGGCGCATGCGCAAAGTGAAAAGAAATTATGGTCGATTTTGGGATTTTGGGTATATTTCGGAGTGGTTTGGTAAGTGACGGTGTATCTAAGATGGCGGTCATAACACAATATTATAATAACTTTAAAGAATGAACAAATTTCCGCGACCGGGTTGATTTGCTCTGCCCAGGCAACGTTCCTGTGATCCGATTGCCTTCAAATTTGCACAGAATGTACCTTGGGATTCTAGCTATCACATATTAAAAATAGAAGAGTGCGAGATTCCGAGAACGTTCAAAATAAATTCAAAACCCACCCCCAACCATAAAATTTTTTTTGCTTAAAAAATTGCCGTATTTTATCGAATTTTTATTGTTCTTGATATCTGAACATTTTCTCATTTTAATATGTGATAAGTATCATCGAGGCGCAGCCAACCGCTAGAAATTCCAGAGATTTGGACCACCGGAAGGATGCCTCAGCAGTCAAAAAAGGTCAAAATAGGCGATTTCGGTTTCTAGTGTCGATACATAGTTACGGTCATTTTAAAAAAATGTCTTTTAAGGATAATGTGTATAGTACCAATACCTATCACATACGGAAGAGGCGATAAAATCTTTTTGCATTTGCAATTTCAAAATTAATTAAAACCAATATTAAATTCCGAAAATCGTTTTTTGCTAAAACTCTTTTTTTTTTTAATCGGATCAAAATGGGAGTAAGGCACAGAGTCCGGGGTTGTAATGGGCGTATTGTGTCCAAATTTCATGGTTTTCGGACAATCGGTGCCGGTGTCACGGCGAAATTCTTCTTTTGTTCCCCCTCATAGAAGCCGTAAATTGACTTGAGGCCAGGGTCCTTGAAGTTGTACAGCTGCACCCGGAGACCGATGTTTATTTAACGGGGAATAAGTGATAATTCATATTATAGCAGTAAATAATTAAAATATTTCATAGGGATTATAATAATATGTATATCATGTCTGGGTATTATAGGGTTAAAACCAATATTAAATTCCGAAAATCGTTTTTTTGCTAAAACTCTTTTTTTTAAATGGGAACAAAATGGGGTTAAAGCACAGAGTCCGGGGTGGTAATTATGACTGGCGGATGCGGTCACAATGGGCCATTTATATGACTTACTAATTCCATTTATAAAGCTTTATAATTAATTACTTACTTAGGCACGTGTTGGTGACTGAATTGAATATTATTTTCATAGTTTGATAAATAATCATGAAACTACGTAATTATTTATCAAGTCTTATAAATGCATTTATATAACTTAGAAAATAATCGGCAATCTCCGCACTCCTTCGTTGAGTCGGCCAATTGGCCAATTTCTTGTAAGACTTCCTCTAACGTCATTCGGTTAGCCATTTTGACGTAAATTCGTATAATAATATCCGTTTTTGATTGCAATTTGTAGTTTTGTTTTTATTTTGATCGCTTAGCTATAAATAGCGAAAATGTAAACAGGAAGTAGGAGAAGATAACTGTGTTTTTTTATAATTTTCGGACTTGGAGCATTAGGCGAAAAAATGAAGGTTTCGTATGAGAGGGTGTACAACGTGCCGTGCGGCACGCGTGGGCCACGAGGGAAGTTTTCTGAACGTGCGGCACGCGTGGGCCCAAGCCCTTGAAGACAACATACCCTCATCCTGACCATGGTCATCTTCTGCAGGAAGATTAGTGCGTCCGAATTCCATTAAAGGAAAAAATGTACGAATAAAATGATGTAGGCCCTATGACACCGACGCACACAACTCGAAAACCGCGGACAGGAGTGGGAGGGGCTTGCCATTCAGTAAGACGACCTGTGATTGGCTGGCCGAAGCATCCTCGGGAATTTCCGGGCAGATGTACGAACTTTCCCGAATATTTAGTTCGTTAGATAATTCATTTATAAGACTTAGAAAATAGATTTATATAGCTACCATATTATTTACAAGACTTTATAAATCATTTATCAAGCTATGAAAATAATATTCAATTCAGTCACACGCTTCGAGGGGTTTCAGCGTTCGCACGTGCCTAAGTAAGTAATTAATTATAAAGCTTTATAAATGGAATTAGTAAGTCATATAAATGGAATTAGTAAGTCATATAAATGGAATTAGTAAGTCATATAAATGGTCCATTGTGACCACATCCGCCCGTCATAGGTAATGGGCGTATTGTGTCCAAATTTCATGGTTTTCGGAGAATCGGTGCCGGTGTCACGGCGAAATTCCACTTTTTTCTCCTCATGGAAGCCGTAATTTGACTTAGAAAATAAAACGACGAAAGGCAGGTGACAAGAACAAACGACTTGAACGAATGCAGGTATCACCTTGAAATTTTCAGGGTACCTAGGTACCAACGTGAAAAGTTGCTCGCCGGAATTTAGTACTCATGGTACCGTTGGTTCCTTGTAGCGCATGCGAGAAATCAAAACCAGCTAAACTCGAAAACAACCTTGTCGGCACGGAAAACATCAAAGGAGAAATTCGAATTTTTGAAATATTCAAATACCAAACACTCGACCGTGATCCAGGCTATCCTGAAATGTAATAATTTCGGTAATAAGAGACACATTCTTTAAGTCACGACCAATTGTGTATGTTTTCAAGCCCATTAATGTGGATTTTTCACTATTTTTCATTTTCAATTCAAAATGGCGTCCATCAGTTGACCTAAATCAAAATTCTACTGCATATATTTTATGGGCTTTCCTTCAAGGATTTGGAAAATATAATCCCCTTGTCTGTAAGTAAAATATCAAAAAAGCCTTAGCGATATTTCACATTTCAAGATGGTGGCACTTCCGGTTTGGGCTACAAACTCCATTTTTTGTGTACGAATCAGTAGTGTCGTAACTAGTAAAGAAATACAATTTCAAGGCGATCGGACTTATATTTCGTTGATTTTTTTTAAAAATTTGATCCTTAATTTCATCAATGGGAGATAATACAGAAAATTTTTAATGACATTTTTCAAGTTGTATCGGTAAGATCTACTTATATACTGAATTTCATGAAAATCGTGCAACTATTAAAGAAGTTGTCAAGTTGATTTTAACTTCCGGTTCGAAATCACAGCGACGAATTTTTGAAATTCGAAAATCCGAAATAGCAGATTTGAAGTAAATGATTCAAGGTAGTCAAAGAATTCTTTTTTAGTAAAATAGGTCAAAAAGTCACAAAGTTACAGCAATGTAGGTCAAATGCATTCGTTCGTAAAATTCGGTGATTTCGGATGTGTAAAACGTTTTGAAAACATACCTATTCCAAAGCCACCACCCATTCTTGGGGGGGTAGGTAAAAGTTTCAGAAAGATCCCACGGTTAGATTCTGAGATATAAGATTTGCAGGAAAAACACACACAAAAAAAAAAAATAATAATAATAATAACTAGACCTGCAAGCAGCACTGAACCGGCTTTCAGAAATCAGACAGGAAGTGTGTCATACAATAGCCCATTCATCGAGCTACTAAACGATACTTTAGGTGTTTTAATCCGGTCACACCCGACCGTGAAATCACGATTTTTGCAAGAGCACCGATTTTAACTGGTTTTATTTAATATCAAATATATTTATATGACTATGGTTTCACCGGTGCCACGTTACCCTAAACATATGTCACTTCCGGTACCAATGAAACCATTAAACAGGTTTCCACATAAGCATTGCACACATCAAATAAAATGGACGCCGAATCAACCAAATCCAGCAATATCAATTCATTTTATACATTTGTTACAAGCATTGCACACATCAAATAAAATGGACGCCGAATCAACCAAATCCATCAATATCAATTCATTTTATACATTTGTTACATGTAAGTGTACAGTATTTCCGGTGATAATGAAAATGTCCAATTAGTTTTATGAAATCAGAAATGGCATAAGGCATCACATGGTGAAAATTTTATGTAAATCGAATAATAATTGCCACTTTTATAGACCAAAAACCTTGAAAAGTGACTTGTATAAAACCGTCTATTTCTCTGCAACCGTACAAGTTAGAAACCATTTTCTGGTATCTGTATGATTGTATGGATTTAATCTATTTGTTGATTGGAATCAAATATCATAATTTTAAAAACATTACAAATTAGACTCATTTGAATAAAATATCTGTTTTGAAGGCTAAAAATACAGTTTTTGCCAAAATGACGTTACTTCCGGTGATAATGAAAATCTTGTATGACATTGTAAATGGCGTTAGGTATCACACAAGGAAAATTTTATGAAAATCGAATAATAATTGACACTTTTATGGACCAAAAACCTTGAAAAGTGACCTGTTGAAAATCGCCTATTTCTCCGCAACTGAACAAGTTAGAAACAATTTTGTGAAATCTATATGACCTTATGGATTATATTAATATGTGAATGTAAACAAAAAATTAAAATTATTAATACATATTAAATAATTCTTGTTTGAAAAAAATATTGATTTTAAAAGTTAAAAATGCACTTTTTGACAAAATGTCGTCAATGCCGGTGTCAATTTTAAATTGTAATCAATTTGATACGACGCATACTTGCTTTTTGAATCAAATGGTGTCACTTTTGTGATAATCAAATAATAATTGACTATTTTACAGGCAAAATAACGAAAACAGTGACTTATGCAAAATTGCCCATTTCTAGGTAACTGCTTATATTACAAACTAATTTTAACATCCATTTTCTTCGTATAGATTATAGCTACAAGTTTATAAAAGTTACGTAGAAATATCTGAAAATCTGAAAAGCCTGAATGGGTTGTAAATAGGTCAATTTTACACCTTTTTTCACCTCTTAATCGAATTTGCTCGAAAATGAAATCGAAATTAAAAAAACTGTTCCCAACATTTTGTGCGCCTTTAAAGGGCACACTCTTTTAGTTATATCAGTTTTTTAAAAAAAATAATATTTGCTTTCGAAAAATGGTACCTAACTGTCAAAATTGTAGTTTTTGGTAAAATTAAGCCACTTCTGGTGCGGACAGATAACTCTATTGGTAACAAAAAAAATGACAATTGAGACAATGGAGTATGTGAACTTTGTTTTATACAAATAGAGCAATAAATAATTAATCTAGGACTGAAAAACTGAATTAGCCAATGGCGGCCAAGGAAAATTACTGAGACAAAAAAAATCACATTTTTGCCCAAGTCAGATAACTCGTTAATTTTGTGTAAAACACGACTAAAAAATATTCATTAATAAAAAAGTTTTTTGTAAAAATTTAAATTTTCAAAATTCGAACGACAAAAGCCATAGATGAATGTTCGAAATTGAAAAATGTGAGATAGCCATTGTCTCGGAAAAGATTCAGGGTTTCCAAAAATGAGAATTGTTTTAAAGTAGGTAAAGAATTTGCGAAACCACGGCCGATTTTTGATTTATTGCTACCGTTCAAAATTCGGCCACTTCCGGTCTGCGCAGAAGTTTCAAAAGTACTTTATCGAGTAACCACCACATGGTTTCCCGAGAGAAAATTGAACCCTAGATCGATATCTGTTTTCGATCATGGAGAAATAGGCTTCCGCGGTAAATAATAATAATAATAATAATAATAAGTCTGAAAGCCTAATAATAATTTTAGTAATCTCAATAGGCTTTCAGACGAAAGTCTGAAAGCCTAACTAGACCTGCAAGCAGCACTGAACCGGCTTTCAGGAATCAGACAGGAGGTGTGTCATACAATAGCCCATTCATCGAGCTACCAAACGATACTTTAGGTGTTTTGATCCGGTCACACCCGGCGGTGAAATCACGACTTTTGGAAGAGCACCTATTTTTACTGGGTTTTTTTTAATATCGAATATTTTTTCGACTACTTCCGGTTTACGGATCATTGTCGGGATAGATTTAACACGTTGTATGGGAACTTAACTTCCTGTACTAGAAGTTTCAGAAAGATCCATTGGACAGTTTTTAAAAGAAATGAAAATCAGAAGATATTTAACGATATTTAGCAAATAGAGCTGCTGTGCAGTAATGACGGGTTTCACCGGTGCCACGTAACCCTCAACATATGTCACTTCCGGTATGTAACATAATACATAAACTCATTTTATTAGAAATATACTTTAATGCTGGATAACATATTTACAGGTACAGATAATGCTGGATAACATATTTACAGGTACATATGGTGAAATCAATCTGGCTCTTGTCCCTAGGTCTGCGAAGACCTTATTTCCGGGGTCCAAGGGCAGACCCCTTGCCTCATGGTCTGAGGGCAAGTTCTCTACGTCTCTCTCTGCCCTCGTCTTCTCTTGTTTTCCAAACTAGGCTTATTTATATCGGCTATGGTATGCCATAGTTAATACCATTAGTAATCAGAACAATGAGACTTAATTATTAAGATTCACACATCCTATCTCTAGACAATATGTGTTAATGCTTGTTACCTAAATCTTATATCATAATATACTTGTCGGCTAAACATTGTTTGAACAACCCATCACATCTTACATAATACTATGTCATCAATCCCCACACATACAAATTAAATCTAACATGTACATGTACAACAAATAGTGCAAGTGCTTACATTGAATATGTAAAATAAACCATTATCAAAATACCCAACAGTATTTTGTAACAGGTACCAATAAAACCATTAAACAGGTTTCCACATAAGCATTGCACTCATCATATAAAATGGACGCCGAATCAACCAAATCCAGCAATATCAATTAATTTTATACATTTGTTACATGTAAGTGTACAGTGCTTCCGGTGATAATGAAAATGTTCAATTAGTTTTATGAAATCAGAAATGGCATAAGGCATCACATGGTGAAAATTTTATGTAAATCGTATAATAATTGCCACTTTTATAGACCAAAAACCTTCAAAAGTGACTTGTAGAAAACCGTCTATTTCTCTGCAACCGTACAAGTTAGAAACCATTTTCTGGTATCTGTATGATCGTATGATTTTAAAAACATTACAAATCAGACTCATTTGAATAAAATATCTGTTTTGAAGGCTAAAAATACAGTTTTTGCCAAAATGACGTTACTTCCGACGAAAGTCTGAAAGCCTAACTAGACCTGCAAGCAGCACTGAACCGGCTTTCAGGAATCAGACAGGAAGTGTGTCATACAATAGCCTATTTATCGAGCTACCAAACGATACTTTAGATGTTTTGATCCGGTCACACCCGACGGTGAAATCCTGATTGTTCCGAGAGCATCGGTTTTTTTATTGTCTTTTTTTTTATATCGAATATTTTTTTTGACTACTTCCTGTTTACGGATCATTATCGGGATAGATTTAACAAGTGGTTTGGGAACTTAACTTCCTGTACCAGAAGTTTCAGGAAGATCCATTGGACAGTTTTACCTCCCTTATACCACTAGAAGCAGATTTACAGATATAACGATTTTTCGACTTTTTTAATATATTGTGGCCCTTTTGGACCATTTATACTATATTGAGGCTTTTAAATTTGGATTCACACCATAAACCACCGTTAGTTAGGACTCTAAGTAACAGACGTTTAAGAAAGGAAATAAGAGAAGTTTCCGAAATAAAAGTGTCTGAATAGGCTCAAAAAAAGAAAATAATAGACTTTCAGCGTTCCATTATATATTGTCTAACTCGCGAATTTTTACCATTTAGATGTCATAAGATCTTCCATTGTTCGAACTATCCAATGACACTTTAGTTGTTTTGATTCGGTGGAAATTGGCTTAGTAATCACTTTTTTCGCAAGATGGCCATTTTTTTTACTTTTTACGGTTTTTTTTCTCAAAATATCAGAAATTTTTTCGACTACTTCCGGTTTTCGGATCATTGTCGGGATAGCTTTAACAAGTTGTGTGGTTACCTTACCTTCTGTACAAGAAGTTTCAGAATAATCCATTGAGCTGTTTTCCAAAGAAAGAAAATTAGAAGATCATTTTCAGTAATTTAAGGATTTTTCAACTTTTTTTCAAGATTGAGGTTGTTTTTGGACAACTTATGTTATTTCAATGCTTTTATTTTTGGACTCACGCCATAGTCCACCGATAGGACTCTGAGTAAAAAAAGTTTAAGAAAAAACTTAGTTTTCATTTTCGAGAAAATGGCGTCTCAATATGCTCCAAAACGGAAAATACTAGATTTTCAGCGTACCATAATTTATTTTCTAGCCATCTAAATCGTATCATTCAGATGTCATATGATAGTCCATTAATGGGGCTATCCAGCGACACTTTAGTTCTTTTGGTCCGCTAAGATCTGGTGGAGAAATCAAGTTTTTCACACGAGCGCTAATTTTTTTTAACATTTTTCTTCATTTTTTGAATACGTCCGGTATGGAGATTATTGTCGGGATAGTTTTAATAACCAGTTTGGGCAATTAGATAGCCACAGGGCTCTGTAATGATATATTACATTATCTGATCAGATAAAATGGCCCTGAGAAATCCTCTTCTCAAAAGTGTAAAAAATTCAAAAATGTCAAAATGTCGAAAATAAAATTTCAATAACTCAATACATATTATACATCGTTAGAATCGTAATTAGGTCAGCTATCTGAATGTGTAACCTTTTCGTAAAAATCTGATTAAATAATAAAATAATATAGCATTTTCCAAAATTTTACGATTTTTTGACTTTTTTTTATTTTCAGTCCCTTTTTTTTATCCTATTCCAGACATTTCAAAGACTTATTGGATGTTTTCATGCACAAGACTACCGAAAGGACCCTCGATAGAGAAAGTTTAAGTTTTTGATATAAAGGCGTCCAAAAGCGCTCCAAATCAGAAAATACTTGATTTTCAGCTTGTCATATTTTGCTGCTTGGTCATAGTATCCGTATAAATTGGGCATCATTCGACAGTCCATTCCTCAGGCCACTCAACGAAAGCTTAATTCGTTTAATCCATTGATACTGAACGGAGAAATCGAGTTTTTCCCCAAAACACCCATTTTTTGCTTTTTTTTTCGAAATATCTATCATTATTTCGACTACTTCCGGTTTCCGGATCGTTTTTGAAATTGCTTTATGCAGCGGTGTGACTATATAGCTTTATGTTCCAGGACTTCCAGAACTATCGATTTATCCTTTCCAAAAAATATAAGGGTTGGGAAATGGAAGAAAATTCGAAAAAAATCGAAAAATAAAGGGCAATAACTCGGAATGAATCTTATGATTCTGGAATCGGATGGTCTTCAGGTATCAAAAAATGTAGGTCAAATTTGACAATTTTGAAAAATGACAAAAATTGTCTCGTAAACAACGTATTTTCAAAATTCGAAGGACAAAAGCCATAGATGAATTTTCGAAATTGAAAAATGTGAGATAGCCATTATCTCGGAAAAGATCTGAGGTTTCAAAAATGTCATTTGTTTGAAAATAGGTAAAGAATTGACGAAACCACGGTCGATTTTCAACCATTCCGGAAAAAAATACAAAATTCGGTTACTTCCGGTATGCGCAGAAGTTTCAAAATTGCTTTATCAAGTAGCCACCACATGTTTTCCCAATAGAAAATTTAGTTCCAGATCGATATCTGTTTTCGATCATGGAGAAATAGGTTCCCGCGGAAAAAAATAATAATAACTAGACCTGCAAGCAGCACTGAACCGGCTTTCAGGAATCAGACAGGAAGTGTGTCATACATTAGCCCATTAATTGAGCTACCAAACGATACTTTAGTTGTTTTGATTCAGTGACACCCGGCTGAGAAATCGCGATTTTTGCAAAATAAAAGGTGAAACAAATTGAAATTGTACCCAAATACCGCATAGAATGGAAAAACGACTTTGGTTGATGCAGTATGAAATGCACAGCGTATACTTTTTTTGGGACATGAGTATATATTGAGGCTAGACCACCCTAGGACTCCAAGTAACAGAAGTTTATGAAATGAATTAAGAGTAGTTTGCGAAATAAAAGCGTCTGAATAGGCTCCAAAAAGGAAAATACAAGATTTTCAGCGTCCCATAATGTATTGCCTAACCAGGAAATTTTTACCATTTAGATGTCATAAAATCATCCATTGATCAGGATATACAATGATACTTTAGTTGTTTTGATTCGGTGAAATCTGGCATAGTAATCACTTTTTCACAAGATCACCACTTCTTTTACTTTTTACGTTTTTTTTTCAAAAATATCGGATATTTTTTCGACTACTTCCGGTTTTTGGATCATTGTCGAGATAGTTTTAACAATTTGTTTAGATACTTAACTTTCTGTCACAGAAGTGTCAGAAACATCTATTCGGTAGTTTTTTGTAAAAAAGATAAATAAAAGAACATTTTAAATAATTTAACGATTTTTCAACTTTTTTCAAAGATTGAGGCCATTTTTGGACCCCTTATATTATTTCAAACCTTTTCCTTTTGGATTCACGGAAGCAGCACTGAACCGGCTTTCAGGAATCAGGATAGACTTAACAAGTGCTATGGGAATTTAACTTCCTGTACCAGAAGTTTCAGAAAGATCCATTGGACAGTTTAACCTCCCTTATACCATTAGAAGCAGATTTACAGATATCACGATTTTTCGACTTTTTTCAAAGATTGTGGCCCTTTTGGACCTTTTATACTATATTGAGGCTTTTAAATTTGGATTCACACCATAGACCACCGTTAGGACTCTAATTAACAGAAGTTTTAGAAAGGAAATAAGAGATGTTTTCGAAATAAAAGCGTCTGAATAGGCTCAAAAAAGGGAAATAATAGATTTTCAGCGTTCCATTATATATTGCCCAACCCGCGAATTTTTACCATTTAGATGTCTCAAGACCGTCCATTGTTCGAACTATCCAATGACACTTTAGTTGATTTGATTCGATGAAATCTTACGTAGTAATCACTTTTTTCGTAACATCACCATTTTTTTTACTTTTTATGATTTTTTTCTCAAAATATCGGATATTTTTTCGACTACTTCCCTTTTTTGGATCATTGTCGGGATAGTTTTAACAAGTTTTTGGGTTACCTAACCTTCTGTACAAGAAGTTTCAGAAAAATCCATTCAGCTGTTTTCCAAACAAAGAAAAATAGAAGAGCATTTTCAGTAATTTAAGGATTTTTCCACTTTTTTCCAAGATTGAGGCTCTTTTTCGACCACTTATATTATTTCAATGCTTTTATTTTTGACTAACGCTATAGTCCACTCTGAGTAAAAAAAAGTTTTAGAAAAAACGTAGTTTTCTTTTTCGAGAAAATGGCGTCTCAAAATGCTCCAAAACGGAAAATACTAGATTTTCGGCGTACCATAATTTATTTTCTAGCCATCTAAATCGTATCATTCAGATGTCATATGATAGTCCATTAATGGGGCTATCCAGTTCTTTTGGTCCGCTAAGATCTGATGGAGAAATCAAGTTTTTCGCAAGAGCGCTAATTTTTTTTTAACCTTTTTCTTCATTTTTTGAATACGTCCAGTATGGAGATTATTGTCGGGATAGTTTTAATAACCAATTTGGACAATTAGATAGCCACGGGGCTCTGTAATGATATATTACATTATCTGATCAGATAAAATGGCCCTGAGAAATCCTATGTTCAAAAGTGCCAAAAATTCAAAAATGTCAAAATATCGAAAATTAAATTTCAATAACTCAATACATATTATACATCGTTAGAATCGTAATTCGGTCAGCTATCCGAATCTGTAATCTTTTTCTAAAAATTTGTTTAAATAATAAAGTAATAGAGCATTTTGCAAAATTTCACGATTTTTCGACTTTTTTCAATTTTCAGTCCCTTTTTTATCGTATTCCAGACATTTTAAAGTCTTATTGGATGGCATAATTCACAAGACTATCGAATGGACTCTCGATAGAGAAAGTTAAAAATAAAGTTGCGGTTAAGATTTCGAGATACAGGCGTCCAAAAACGCTCAAAATCAGAAAATACTTGATTTTCTGCTTGTCATATTTTGCTGCTTGGTAACAGTATCCGTATAAATTGGGCATCATTCGACAGTCCATTCCTCGGGCCACTCAACGAAAGTTTAATTCGTTTAATCCATTGATACTGGACGGAGAAATCAAGTTTTTCCCCAAAACACCAATTTTTGGCATTTTTTTCGAAATACCTATCATTATTTCGACTACTTACGGTTTCCGGATCGTTTTTGAAATTGCTTTATGCAGCGGTCCAGGACTTTCAGAACTATCGATTTATCCTTTCCCAAAAATATAAGGGTTGGGAAATGGGCAGAAAATTCGAAAAAAATCGAAAAATAAAGGGCGATAACTCGGAATGAAACTTATATTTCTTGTATCGGATGGTCTTCAGGTATCCAAAAATGTAGGTCAAATTTGAAAATTTTGAAAAATAACAAAAATTGTGTTTTAAACAAAATTTTTCATTTTTCGAACGCTAGAAGTCAGCAACGAAGTTTCGAAATTTCAAAATTTTCAACTGCTATCGTCCGAGAAAAGACTCAGGGTTTCTGAAAATGTCATTTGTATGAAAATAGGTACAGAATTGACGAATCTACGGCCGTTTTTTAATTTTTATGCACCGCACGAAATTCGGCCACTTCCGGTCTGCGCAGAAGTTTCAATATTGTTTTAAGGAGTAGCCACTACATGGTTTCTGAATAGAAAATTTGGTTCCAGATCAATATCTGTTTCCGATCATGGAGAAATAGGCTGCAGCGGAAAAAAATAATAATAACTAGACCTGCAAGCAGCACTGAACCGGCTTTCAGGAATCAGACAGAAAGTGTGTCATACAATAGCCCATTCATCGAGCTACCGAACGATACTTTTGATCCGGTCACACCCGACGGTGAAATCACGATTTTTGCAAGAGCACCGATTTTTACTGGGGTTTTTTACTTTTTTTTTAATATCGAATATTTTTATGATTACGGTTTCACCGGTGCCACGTTACCCTAAACATATGTCACTTCCGGTACCAATGAAACCATTAAACAGGTTTCCACACAAGCATTGCACACATCAAATAAAATGGACGCCGAATCAACCAAATCCAGCAATATCAATTCATTTTATACATTTGTTACATGTAAGTGTACAGTACTTTCGGTGATAATGAAAATGTTCAATTAGTTTTATGAAATCAGAAATGGCATAAGGCATCACATGGTGAAAATTTTTATGTAAATCGAATAATAATTGCCACTTTTATGGACCAAAAACCTTGAAAAGTGACTTGTAGAAAACCGTCTATTTCTCTGCAACCGTACAATTTAGAAATCATTTTCTGGTATCTGTATGATCGTATGGGTTCAATCTATTTGTTGATTGGAATCAAATATCATAATTTTAAAAACATTACAAATCAGACTCATTTGAATAAAATATCTGTTTTGAAGGCTAAAAATATGTGAATATAAACCAAAAGTTAAAATTATTAATACATATTAAATAATTTTTGGTTGAAAAAAATATTGATTTTAAAAGTTAAAAATGCATTTTTTGACAAAATGGCGTCACTTCCGGTGTCAATTTTAAATTGTAATCAATTTGATACGACGCATACTTGCTTTTTGAATCAAATGGTGTCATTTTTGTGAAAATCTAATAATAATTGACTATTTTACAGGCAAAATAACGAAAACAGTGACTTATGCAAAATTGCCCATTTCTAGGTAACTGCTTATATTACAAACTAATTTTAACATACATTTTCTTCGTATGGTTTATAGCTACAAGTTTATAAAAGTTACGTAGAAATATTTTAAAATCTGAAAAGCCTGAATGGGTTGTAAATAGGTCAATTTTACACCTTTTTTCACCTCTTAATCGAATTTGCTCGAAAATGAAATCGAAATTTAAAAAATCGATCCCAACATTTTGTGCGTCTTTAAAGGGCACACTCTTTTAGTTATATCATTTTTTTAAAAAAATAATATTTGCTTTCGAAAAATGGTACCTAACTGTCAAAATTGTAGTTTTTGGTAAAAAATAAACCACTTCCGGTGCCGACAGATATCTCTATCGGTAACAAAAAAATGACAATTGAGACAACGGAGTATATGAACTTTGTTTTATACAAATCGAGCAATAAATAATTAATCTAGGACTGAAAAACTGAATTAGCCAATGGCGGCCAAGGAAAATTACTGAGACAAAAAAATATCACATTTTTGCCCAAGTCAGATGACTCGTTAATTTTGTGTAAAACACGACTAAAAAATATTCAAAAATAAAAAAAAAATTTGCAAAAATTTGAATTTTCAAATTTCGAACGACAAAAGCCATAGATGAATGTTCGAAATTAAAAAAATGTGAGATAGCCATTGTCTCGGAAAAGATTCAGGCTTTCCAAAAATGTGAATTGTTTTAAAATAGGTAAAGAATAGGCGAAACCACGGCCGATTTAGCCAAAGTCAACTAAGAGGTGCCCCCCTTCCCACAATAAATCCCATAATTCTTGCATTGATATAAACAAACGTGAATCGTGACGACGAATTAGGATTAATTTAAAAAGCATAGATATGGCCCATGAAGAGAGAACTTTTACAAAAAAAATTGAGTGTTAGATATTGAACTGGTATGCAATCAAATGGATTTTTTGAAATGACATTCTTAAATTAATTTCGTGGGTGTAAACATCTGGTTTTAAGAGGAGTTACCTCCCTTGGATAATGTAAAAGACCGGATTATCTAGTGGGAGAAAACCCATGCGTAACTGGGAGTTTGGTTATTAATGTGGTTGATTATCCAGTCTCTTTAGCCAAAGTCAACTAAGAGTTGCGCCCCTTCCCACAATAAATCCCATAATTCTTGCAAAGATATGAACAAACATGAATCGTGAAGACGAATTAGGATTAATTTTAAAAGCATAGATATGGCCCATGAAGAGAGAACTTTTACAAAAAAAATTGAGTGTTAGATATTGAACTGGCATGCAATCAAATGGATTTTTTGAAATGACATTCTTAAATTAATTTCGTGGGCGTAAACATCTGGTTTTAAGAGGAGTTACCTCCCTTGGATAATGTAAAAGACCGGATTATCTAGCCAATTTTTCTCAAATATTGACAACGGATCCAGACTAATATTCGTAGAATATTTTTCTGGCTGATAGAGACTAATAATTAGTAGCCGGATTCCACCGTGCTTGGAGAAAGTTACCTCCCTAATACCCTTATAGTACAGATACAAATATAACGATTTTTCGACTTTTTTTTCAAAGATTGGGGCCCTTTTTGGAACATTTATACTATACTGATGTCCAAAAGAAAGTATACACACTAAAAATATGTCTAAGTTTTGTTTAGATTAAAAACAATTGATAAAACATTACTGAGCTTGTCTCTTGCATCCAAACTCAAAATATCTAAGCAACAAAAGGTGAAACAAATTGAAATTGTACCCAAATACCGCATAGAATGGAAAAACGACGTTGGTTGATGCAGTATGAAATGCACAGCGTATACTTTTTTTGGACATGAGTATATATTAAGGCTAGACCACCCTAGGACTCCAAGTAACAAAAGTTTATGAAATGAATTAAGAGTAGTTTGCGAAATAAAAGCGTCTGAATAGGCTCCAAAAAGGAAAATACAAGATTTTCAGCGTCCCATAAATGTATTGCCTAACCAGCAATTTTTTACCATTTAGATGTCATAAATCGTCCATTGATCAGGATATACAATGATACTTTAGTTGTTTTGATTCGGTGAAATCTGGCATAGTAATCACTTTTTCACAAGATCACCACTTACGATTTTTCAACTTTTTTCAAAGATTGGGGCCATTTTTGGACCCCTTATATTATTTCAAACCTTTTCCTTTTCGATTCACGCCACAGACTACCGATAGGACTCTGTGTTAAAAAGGTTTCAGAAAAATCGGAGTTGTCGTTTTCGAGAAAAAGACGTCTAAAAAGGCTCCAAAAACGGAAAATACTAGATTTTCGGCGTACCACAATTTATTATTTTCTAACCATCGAAATCGTACCATTGAGATGCCTTATAATAGTCCATTAATGGGGTTATCCAAAGACACTTTACTTCTTTTGGTCCGGTAATATCTGACCGAGAAATCCAGCTTTTCGCAAGAGCGGCAATTTTTTATCCTTTTTTCCTTCATTTTTTGAATACTTCCGGTATGGAGATTATTGTCTTAACCTTTTTTTTTTCATTTTTTGAATACTTCCGGTATGGAGATTATTGTCGGAATAGTTTTAATAACCAGTTTGGGCAATTAAATAGCGGCAGGGCTCTGTAATGATATATTACATTATCTGATCAGATAAAATGACCCTGAGAAATCCTATGTTCAAAGCTGCCAAAAATGTCAAAATATCGAAAATTAAATTTCAATAACTCAATACATATTATACATCGTTAGAATCGTAATTAGGTCAGCTATCCGAATCTGTAATCTTTTTGTAAAAAATTGTTTAAATAATAAAGTAATAGAGCATTTTGCAAAATTTCACGATTTTTCGACTTTTTTCGATTTTCAGTCCCTTTTTTATCGTATTCCAGACATTTCAAAGTCTTATTGGATGGCATATTTCACAAGACTATCGAATGAACTCTCGATAGAGAAAGTTAAAAAAAAAAGTTGCGGTTAAGATTTCGAGATACAGGCGTCCAAAAACGCCCCAAATCAGAAAATACTTGATTTTCAGCTTGTCATATTTTGCTGCTTGGTCATAGTATTCGTATAAATTGAGCATCATACGACAGTCCATTCCTCGGGCCACTCAACGAAAGCTTAATTCGTTTAATCCATTAATACCCAAAACACCCATTTTTTGCGTTTTTTTCGAAATATCTATCATTATTTCGACTACTTCCGGTTTACGGATCGTTGTTGAAATTGCTTTATGCAGCGGTCTGACTATATAGCTTTATGTTCCAGGACATTCAGAACTATCGATTTATTCTTTCCCAAAAATATATGGGTTGGGCAGTGGGCAGAAAATTGGAAAAAAATCGAAAAGTAAAGGGCAGCACTGAACCGGCTTTCAGGAATCAGACAGGAAATGTGTCATACAATAGCCCATTTATCTAGCTACCAAACAATACTTTAGATGTTTTGATCCGGTCACATCGGACGATTAAAACCCGATTGTTGCAAGAGCACCGATATTTTTACTGTCTTTTTTTTAAATTATCGAATATTTTTTTACTAATTCCTGTTTACGGATCATTATCGGGATAGATTTAATAAGTGGTATGGGAACTTAACTTCTTGTAGCAGAAGTTTCAGAAAGATCCATTGGACAGTTTTACCTCCCTTATACCATTAGAAGCAGATTTACAGATATAACGATTTTTCGACTTTTTTCAAAGATTGTGGCCCTTTTGGACCATTTATACTATATTGAGTCTTTTAAATTTGGATTCACACCCTAGACCACCGTTAGGACTCTAAGTAACATAAGTTAAAGAAAGGAAATAAGAGAAGTTTTCGAAATAAAAGCGTCTGAATAGGCTCAGGTAACAGAAGTCTAAGAAAGGAAAAAGAGAAGTTTTCGGGATGAAAGCATCTGAATAGCCCCCAAAAATGAAAATACTAGATTTTCAGCGTCCCATTATATATTGCCTAACCAGCGAAATTATACCATTTAGATGTCATACGATCGTCCATTGTTCGGGCTATCCAATGACGCTTTAGTTATTTCGAAATCTTACGTAGTAATCACTTTTTTCGCAAGATCACCATTTTTTTACTTTTTATGGTTTTTTTCTCAAAATATCGGATATTTGTTCGACTACTTCCGTTTTTTGGATCATTGTCGGGATAATTTTAACAAGTTGTTTGGTTACCTAACCTTCTGTACAAGAAGTTTCAGAAAAATCCATTCAGCTGTTTTCCATAGAAAAAAAAAATAGAAGAGCATTTTCAGTAATTTAAGGATTTTTCAACTTTTTTCCAAGATTGATGTTCTTTTTGGACCACTTATATTATTTCAATGTTTTTATTCTTGGACTCACGCCATAGTCCACCGATAGGACTCTGAGTAAAAAAAGTTTAAGAAAAATCGTAGATTTCGTTTTCGAGAAAATGGCGTCTTAAAATGCTCCAAAACGGAAAATACTAGATTTTCGGCGTACCATAATTTATTTTCTAGCCATCTAAATCGTATCCTTTTAGATGTCCTATTATAGTCCATTAATGGGGCTATCCAGCGATACTTTAGTTCTTTTGGTCCGCTAACATCTGATGGAGAAATCAAGATTTTCGCAAGAGTGCTATTTTTTTAAACCTTTTTTCTTCATTTTTTGAATACGTCCGGTATGGAAATTGTTGTCGGGATAGTTTTAATAACCGGATTGGCTTATCAAATAGCCACAGGGCTCTGTAATGATATATTACATTATCTGATCAGATAAAATGGCCCTGAGAAATCCTATGTTCAAAAGAGCCAAAAATTCAAAAATGCCAATATATCGAAAATTAAATTTAAATATTTCAATACATATTATACATCGTTAGAATCGTAATTAGGTCAGCTATCTGAATGTGTAACTTTTTTGTAAAAATTCGTTTAAATAATAAAGTAATAGAGCATTTTCCAAAATTTCACGATTTTTCAACTTTTTTCGATTTTCAGTACGTTATTTCACCTATTCCAGACATTTCAATGTCTTATTGGATGGATTCATGTACAAGACTACCGGAGGGACTCTCGATAGGAAAAGTTTAAGAAAAATCCTTTCAGCAGTTTTCGAGATACAAGCGTCCAAAAACGCTCCAAATCAGAAAATACTTGATTTTCAGCAAGTCATATTTTGATGCTTGGTGATACTATTTGTATAAATTGGGCATCATACGACAGTCCATTCCTCGGGCCACTCAACGAAATTCTTATTCGTTTAATCCATTGATACTGGACGGAGAAATCGAGTTTTTCCCCAAAACACACATTTTTTGCGTTTTTTCGGAATATCTATCATTATTTCAACTACTTCCGGTTTCCTGGTCGTTGTTGAAATTGCTTTATGCAGCGGTCTGACTATATAGCTTTATGTTCCAGGACTTTCAGAACTATCGATTTATCCTTTCCGAAAATTCGAAAAAAATCGAAAAATAAAGGGCGATTACTAGGAATGAAACTTATATTTCTGGAATCGGATGGTCTTCAGGTATCCCAAAATGTAGGTCAAATTTGAAAATTTTGAAAAATAACAAAAATTGTCTCGTAAACAACGTATTTTCAAAATTCGAAGGACAAAAGCCATAGATGAATGTTCGAAATTGAAAAATGTGAGATCGACATTATCTCGGAAAAGATTCGGGGTTTCCGAAAATGTCATTTGTTTGAAAATGGTTTCCCAATAGAAAATTTGGTTCCAGATCGATATCTGTTTTCGATCATGGAGAAATAGGCTCCCGCGGAAAAAAAAAAATAATTAGACCTGCAAGCAGCACTGAACCGGCTTTCAGGAATCAGACAGGAAGTGTCTCATACAATAGCCCATTTATCGAGCTACCAAACGATACTTTAGATGTTTTGATCAGGTCACACCCGACGGCGAAATCCCGATTGTTCCAAGAGCACCGATTTTTTTACTGTCTTTTTTTTTTAAATATCGAATATTTTTTTGACTACTTCCTGTTTACGGATCATTATCGGGATAGATTTAACAAGTGGTATGGGAACTTAACTTCCTGTACCAGAAGTTTCAGAAAGATCCATTGGACAGTTTTACCTCCCTTATACCACTAGAAGCAGATTTACAGATATAACGATTTTTCGACTTTTTTCAAAGATTGTGGCCCTTTTGGACCATTTATACTATATTGGGGCTTTTAAATTTGGATTCACACCCCAGATCAGAGTTAGGACTCTAAGTAACAGAAGTTTAAGAAAGGAAATAAGAGTAATTTTCGAGATAAAAGCGTATGAATATGCTCCAAAGAGGAAAATACTAGATTTTCAGCATCTCATAATATATTACCTAACCAGCGATTTTTTACCATTGAGATGTCATAAGATCGTCCATTGTTCGAACTATCCAATGACACTCTAGTTGTTTTGATTCGGTGGAATCTGGTGTAGTAATCACTTTTTTAGCAAGATCGCCATTTTTTACTTTTTAAGGATTTTTTTCTTCAAAATATCGGATATTTTTTCGACTACTTCCGGTTTTTGGATCATTTCCGGGATAGTTTTAACATGTTGTTTGGTTACCTTACCTTCTGTACAAGAAGTTTCAGAATAATTCATTGAGCTGTTTTCCAAAAAAAGAAAATTAGAAGATCATTTTCAGTAATGTAAGGATTTTTCAACTTTTTTCCAAGATTGAGGCTCTTTTTGGACAACTTATGTTATTTCAATGCTTTTATTTTTGGACTCACGCCATAGTCCACCCATAGGACTCTGAGTAAAAAAAAGTTTAAGAAAAAACGTAGTTGTTGTGTTTGAGAAAAAGGCCTCTCAAAATGCTCCAAAACGGAAAATACTAGATTTTCGGCGTAACACAATTTATTTTCTAGCCATCTAAATCGTATCATTCAGATGTCATATGATAGTCCATTAATGGGGCTATCCAGCGACATTTTAGCTCTTTTGGTCCGCTAACATCTGCTGGAGAAATCAAGTTTTTCGCACGAGCGTTAATTTATTTTAACCTTTTTCTTCATTTTTTGAATACGTCCGGTATGGAGATTATTGTCTGGATAGTTTTAATAACCAATTTGGGCAATTAGATAGCCACAGGGCTCTGTAATGATATATTACATTATCTGATCAGATAAAATGACCCTGAGAAATCATGTGTTCAAAAGTCCCAAAAATTCAAAAATGTCAAAATATCGAAATTTCAATTTCAATAACTCAATACATATTATACATCGTTAGAATTGTAATTAGGTCAGCTATCTGAATGTGTAACCTTTTCGTAAAAATCTGATTAAATAATAAAATAATATAGCATTTTCCAAAATTTCACGATTTTTCTACTTTTTTCGATTTTTATCCTATTCCAGACATTTCAAAGACTTATTGGATGTTTTCATGCACAAGACTACCGAAAGGACTCTCGATACAGAAAGTTAAAAAAAAATTGTAGGTTAAGTTTTTGAGATAAAGGCGTCCAAAAACGCTCAAAATCAGAAAATACTTGATTTTCAGCTTGTCATATTTTGCTGCTTGGTCATAGTATCCGTATAAATTGGGCATCATTCGACAGTCCATTCCTCGGGCCACTCAACGAAAGCTTAATTCGTTTAATCCATTGATACTGGACGGAGAAATCGAGTTTTTCAACAAAACAACCATTTTTTGCTTTTTTTTCGAAATATCTATCATTATTTCGAAAAAATTCGAAAAATAAAGGGCGATTACTAGGAATGAAACTTATATTTCTGGAATCGGATGGTCTTCAGGTATCCCAAAATGTAGGTCAAATTTGAAAATTTTGAAAAATAACAAAAATTGTCTCGTAAACAACGTATTTTCAAAATTCTAAGGACAAAAGCCAAAGATGAATGTTCGAAATTGAAAAATGTGAGATAGCCATTATCTCGGAAAAGATTCGGGGTTTCCGAAAATGTCATTTGTTTGAAAATGGTTTCCCAATAGAAAATTTGGTTCCAGATCGATATCTGTTTTCGATCATGGAGAAATAGGCTCCCGCGGAATAAAAATAATAATAATTAGACCTGCAAGCAGCACGGAACCGGCTTTCAGGAATCAGACAGGAAGTGTGTCATACAATAGCCCATTTATCGAGCTACCAAACGATACTTTAGATGTTTTGATCCGGTCACACACGACGGCAAAATCCCGATTGTTCCAAGAGCACCGATTTTTTTACTGTCTTTTTTTTTAAATATCGTATATTTATTGACTACTTCCTGTTTACGGATCATTATCGGAATAGATTTAACAAGTGGTATGGGAACTTAATTTGCTGTACCAGAAGTTTCAGAAAGATCCATTGGACACTTTTACCTCCCTTATACCATTAGAAGCAGATTTACAGATATAACGATTTTTCGACTTCTTTTCAAAGATTGTGGCCCTTTTGGACCGTTTATACTATATTGAGGCTTTTAAATTTGGATTCACACCATAGACCACCGTTAGGACTCTAAGTAACAGAAGTTTAAGAAAGGAAATAAGAGAAGTTTTCGAATAAAAGCGTCTGAATAGGCTCCAAAAAGGAAAATAATAGATTTTCAGCGTTCCATTATATATTGCCTAACCCGCGAATTTATATCTCATAAGATTGTCCATTGTTCGAACTATCCAATGACACTTTAGTTGTTTTGATTTGGTGAAATCTGGCGTATTAACCACTTTTTTCGCAAGATCTCCATTTTTTTTAATTTTTACGGGGTTTTTTTCTCAAAATATCCGAAATTTTTTCGACTACTTCCGTTTTTTGGATCATTGTCGGGATAGCTTTAACAAGTTGTTTGGTTACCTTACCTTCTGTACAAGAAGTTTCAGAATAATCCATTCAGCTGTTTTCCAAAGAAAGAAAATTAGAAAATCATTTTCAGTAATCTAAGGATTTTTCAACTTTTTTCCAAGATTGAGGCTCTTCTTGGACAACTTATGTTATTTCAATGCTTTTATTGTTGGATTCACGCCATAGCCCACCCATAGGAATCTGCGTTAAAAAAGTTTCAGAAATATCGGAGTTGTCGTATTCGAGAAAAAGACGTCTAAAAAGGCTCCAAAAACGGAAAATACTAGATTTTCGGCGTACCACAATTTATTTTCTAACCATCGAAATCGTACAATTGAGATGCCATATAATAGTCCATTAATGGGGCTATCTAACGATACTTTACTTCTTTTGTTCCGGTAATATCTGACCGAGAAATCCAGCTTTTCGCAAGAGCGACAATTTTTTAACCTTTTTTTTTCATTTTTTGAATACTTCCAGTATGGAGATTATTGTCGGAATAGTTTTAATAACCAGTTCGGGCAATTAAATAGCGGCGGGGCTCTGTAATGATATATTACATTATCTGATCAGATAAAATGACCCTGAGAAATCCTATGTTCAAAGGTGCCAAAAATGCCAAAATGTCAAAATATCGAAAATTAAATTTCAATAACTCAATACATATTATACATCGTTAGAATCCTAATTAGATCAGCTATCCGAATCTGTAATCTTTTTGTAAAAATTTGTTTAAATAATAAAGTAATAGAGCATTTTGCAAAATTACACGATTTTTCGACTTTTTTCGATTTTCAGTCCCTTTTTTATCGTATTTCAGACATTTCAAAGTCTTATTGGATGGCATAATTCACAAGACTATAGAATGGACTCTCGATAGAGAAAGTTAAAAAAAAAGTTGCAGTTAAGATTTCGAGATACAGGCGTCCAAATACGCCCCAAATCAGAAAATACTTGATTTTCAGCTTGTCATATTTTGGTGCTTGGTCATAGTATCCGTATAAATTGGGCATCATTCGACAGTCCATTCCTCGGGCCACCGAACGAAAGCTTAATTCGTTTAATCCATTGATATTGGGCGGAGAAATCGAGTTTTTCCTCCAAACACCCATTTTTGCGTTTTTTTCGAAATATCTTTCATTATTTCGACTACTTCCGGTTTCCGGATCGTTGTTGAAATTGCTCTATGCAGCGGTCTGACTATATAGTTTTATGTTCCAGGACTTTCAGAAATATCGATTTATCCTTTCCAAAAAATATAAGGGTTGGGAAATGGGCAGAAAATTCGAAAAAAATCGAAAAATAAAGGGCGACAACTCGAAATGAAACTTATATTTCTGGAATTCGATTGTCTTCAGGTATCCAAAAATGTAGGTCAAATTTGAAAATTTTGAAAAATAACAAAAATTGTCTCGTAAACAACGTTTTTTTCAAAATTCGAACGAAAAAAGCCACAGTTGAATGTTCGAAATTGAAAAATGTGAGATAGCCATTATCTCGGAAAACATTCGGGGTTTCGGAAAATGTCATTTGTTTGAAAATAGGTAAAGAATTGACGAAACCACGGCCGATTTTCAATTCCGGAAAAAAGTACAAAATTCGGTTACTTCCGGTATGCGCAGAAGTTTCGAAATTGTTTTATCAAGTAGCCACCACATGGTTTCCCAATAGAAAATTTGGTTCCAGATCGATATCTGTTTTCGATCATGGAGAAATAGGCTCCCGCGAAAAAAATAAATAAATAACTAGACCTGCAAGCAGCACTGAACCGGCTTTCAGGAATCGGACAGAAAGTGTGTCATACAATAGCCCATTCATCGAGCTACCTAACGATACTTTAGGTGTTTTGATCCGGTCACACCCGACGGTGAAATCACGATTTTTGCAAGAGCACCGATTTTTACTGGTTTTTTTACTTTTTTTTTAATATCGAATATTTTTATGATTACGGTTTCACCGGTGCCACGTTACCCTAAACATATGTCACTTCCGGTACCAATGAAACCATTAAACAGGTTTCCACACAAGCATTGCACACATCAAATAAAATGGACGCCGAATCAACCAAATCCAGCAATATCAATTCATTTTATACATTTGTTACATGTAAGTGTACAGTACTTTCGGTGATAATGAAAATGTTCAATTAGTTTTATGAAATCAGAAATGGCATAAGGCATCACATGGTGAAAATTTTTATGTAAATCGAATAATAATTGCCACTTTTATGGACCAAAAACCTTGAAAAGTGACTTGTAGAAAACCGTCTATTTCTCTGCAACCGTACAATTTAGAAATCATTTTCTGGTATCTGTATGATCGTATGGGTTCAATCTATTTGTTGATTGGAATCAAATATCATAATTTTAAAAACATTACAAATCAGACTCATTTGAATAAAATATCTGTTTTGAAGGCTAAAAATACAGTTTTTGCCGAAATGACGTTACTTCCGGCGATAATGAAAATCTTAAATTACTTGTATGAAATTGTAAATGGCATTAGGTATCACACAGTGAAAATTTTATGAAAATCGAATAATATTGATACTTTTATGGACCAAAAACCTTGAAAAGTGACCTGTTGAAAATCGCCTATTTCTCCGCAACTGAACAAGTTAGAAACAATTTTGTGAAATCTATATGACCTTATGAATTTCATTAATATGTGAATATAAAACAAAAGTTAAAATTATTAATACATATTAAATAATTTTTGGTTGAAAAAAATATTGATTTTAAAAGTTAAAAATGCATTTTTTGACAAAATGGCGTCACTTCCGGTGTCAATTTTAAATTGTAATCAATTTGATACGACGCATACTTGCTTTTTGAATCAAATGGTGTCATTTTTGTGAAAATCTAATAATTAAATTGACTATTTTACAGGCAAAATAACGAAAACAGTGACTTATGCAAAATTGCCCATTTCTAGGTAACTGCTTATATTACAAACTAATTTTAACATACATTTTCTTCGTATGGTTTATAGCTACAAGTTTATAAAAGTTACGTAGAAATATTTTAAAATCTGAAAAGCCTGAATGGGTTGTAAATAGGTCAATTTTACACCTTTTTTCACCTCTTAATCGAATTTGCTCGAAAATGAAATCGAAATTAAAAAAATCGATCCCAACATTTTGTGCGTCTTTAAAGGGCACACTCTTTTAGTTATATCATTTTTTTTAAAAAATAATATTTGCTTTCGAAAAATGGTACCTAACTGTCAAAATTGTAGTTTTTGGTAAAAAATAAACCACTTCCGGTGCCGACAGATATCTCTGTCGGTAACAAAAAAATGACAATTGAGACAACGGAGTATATGAACTTTGTTTTATACAAATCGAGCAATAAATAATTAATCTAGGACTGAAAAACTGAATTAGCCAATGGCGGCCAAGGAAAATTACTGAGACAAAAAAATATCACATTTTTGCCCAAGTCAGATGACTCGTTAATTTTGTGTAAAACACGACTAAAAAATATTCATAAATAAAAAACTTTTTTGTAAAAATTTAAATTTTCAAATTTCGAACGACAAAAGCCATAGATGAATGTTCGAAATTAAAAAATGTGAGATAGCCATTGTCTCGAAAAAGATTCAGGGTTTTTTTTTTCTCAAAATATCCGAAATTTTTTCGACTACTTCCGTTTTATGGATCATTGTCGGGATAGCTTTAACAAGTTGTTTGGTTACCTTACCTTCTGTACAAGAAGTTTCAGAATAATTCATTCAGCTGTTTTCCAAAGAAAGAAAATTAGAAGATCATTTTCAGTAATGTAAGGATTTTTCAACTTTTTTCCAAGATTAAGGCTCTTTTTGGACAACTTATGTTATTTCAATGCTTTTATTGTTGGACTCACGCCATAGCCCACCCATAGGATTCTGCGTTAAAAAAGTTTCAGAAAAATCGGAGTTGTCGTTTTCGAGAAAAAGACGTCTAAAAAGGCTCCAAAAACGGAAAATACTAGATTTTCGGCGTACCACAATTTATTTTCTAACCATCGAAATCGTACCATTGAGATGCCATATAATAGTCCATTAATGGGGCTATCCAAAGACACTTTACTTCTTTTGATCCGGTAATGTCTCACCGAGAAATCCAGCTTTTCGCAAGAGCGACAATTTTTTAACCTTTTTTTTCATTTTTTGAATACTTCCGGTATGGAGATTATTGTCGGAATAGTTTTAATAACCAGTTTGGGCAATTAAATAGCGGCAGAGCTCTGTAATGATATATTACATTATCTGCCAAAAATTCAAAAATGTCAAAATCTCGAAAATTAAATTTCAATAACTCAATATATATTATACATTGTTAGAATTGTAATTAGGTCAGCTATCTGAATGTGTAACTTTTTTGTAAAAATGTGTTAAAAAATATAGTAATAGAGCATTTTCCAAAATTTCACGATTTTTTAACTTTTTTCGATTTTCAGTGCATTATTTTACCTATTCCAGACATTTCAATGTCTTATTGGATGGATTCATGCACAAGCCTACCGGAGGGACTATCGATAGGGAAAGTTTGAGAAAATTCCTTGGAGCAGTTTTCGAGATACAGGCGTCCAAAAACGCCCCAAATCAGGAAATACTTGATTTTCAGCATGCCATATTTTGCTGCCTGTTTATAGTACCCGTATAAATCGGACATCATACGACAGTCCATTCCCCGGGTCACTCATCGATACCTTAATTTGTTATATCCGTTGATATCGGACGGAGAAATCGCGTTTTTCTGAAAAGCACTCATTTTTTACGTTTTTTCAAAATTCCCGATATTATTTCGACTACTTCCGGTTTACAGATCGTTGTTGAAATTACTTTACAAAACAGAATGACCATATAACTTTATGTTTCGGTACTTTCAGAAACATCAATTAATCCTTTCAAAAAAATATAAGAGTTGGGGAATGGGCCCAAAATTCGAAAAATAAAAGGCGATAACTCGGAATGAAACTTATATTTCTGGAATTGGATGGTTTTCAGGTATCCAAAAATGTAGGTGAAATTTGAAAATTTTGAAAAATAACAAAAACGCTCCAAATCAGAAAATACTTGATTTTCAGCATGTCATATTTTGCTGCCTGTTCATAGTATCCGTATAAATCGGGCATCATACGACAGTCCATTTCCCGAGCCACTCGTCGATACCTTAATTTGTTATATCCGTTGATATAATGTTTTTTCAATTTTCGAACGACAGAAGTCCAGGACGAATTTTCGAAATTGAAAAATGTGAGATAGCCATTGTCTCGGAAAAGAATCAGTGTTAATATCTGAACATGTCATTTGTTTGAAAATAGGTAAAGAATTGACGAAACCACGGCCAATTTTCAATATCGCGAAAAAGTACAAAGTTCGGCCACTTCTGGTATGCGCAGAAGTTTCAAAATTGTATTAAGGAGTAGCCATCACCTGGTTTCCCAATAGAATACTTGGTTCCAGATCGATATCTGTTTTCGGTCATGGAGAATTAGGCTCCCGGGATAAATAATAATAATAATAATAATTTTAGTAAAAACAACAGTCTTTCAGACAAAGTCTGAAAGCCTAATAATAATAATTTTAGTAAAAACAATAGTCTTTTAGACAAAGTTTGAAAGCCTAATAATAATTTTAGTAAAAACAATAGTCTTTCAGACGAAAGTCTGAAAGCCTAATAAATAATAATAATTTTAGTAATCACAATAGGCTTTCAGACAAAAGTCTGAAAGCCTAATA
This sequence comes from Patella vulgata, assembly GCF_932274485.2. Taxonomy (NCBI): domain Eukaryota; kingdom Metazoa; phylum Mollusca; class Gastropoda; family Patellidae; genus Patella; species Patella vulgata. The sequence continues at coordinate 36,713,894 of NC_065882.2, forward strand.
ATTTTAGTAAAAACAAGAGTCTTTCAGACAAAAGTCTAAAAGCCTAATAATAATAATAATAATTTTAGTAAAAACAATAGTCTTTCAGACAAAGTCTGAAAGCCTAATAATACTAGATTTTCGGCTTACCATAATTTATTTCCTAAACATCGAAATCATGTCATTTAGATGTCACATGATAGTCCATTCATGGGGCTATCCAACGACACTTTAGTTGTTTTGGTCCGCTAATATCTGACGGAGAAATCAGGTTTTGCACTAGAGCATCAACTTTTTTACCCTTTTTTCATTTTTTTTTACTACTTCCTGTATATGAATTATTGTCGGAATAGTTATAACAACCACAACCAGTGTGGGCAGTTGAATGGTAGCAGGGTTTTATAATGATATACTACATTATTTGATCAGATGAAATCACCCTGAGAAATCCTATGTTCAAAAGTGCCATAAATGCAAAAATATCAAATTATCGAAAATTACATTTCAATAACTGTATACATATTATACATTATTAGAATCGTCATTAGATCAGCTATCTTGATATATAAACCTTTTTTTTTGGAAATCTGTAAAAATAAAACTAATGATAGAACATTTTCCAAAATTTAACGTATAAAACATTAAAAGATTACACTGCACATGGCTGATTTAAATACAACACGTTTTTAGGAACAATAATAAAACGATATAGAAAGCATTAGCTAAACTCTTATAACCAATCGTCGGACCAAGCCAAATTTATTATCGGTATATGAAATAACTCTATTTAGCGTCTGCTGAAGTGATATCGCAGACATTCTTGACCCTACAATGGTCCACCCCTTTCTCGGACTATATCTACTTCTGTATCCAATCTTTTCTCAACCTTTATCTAATACCAAACCCATGTCCACCTATAGTCAAACGATGGCCGCTATAATAGGTTATTATCCGTTACCAAATTCACCCCTATCCCAAGCGCTGTCGATAGCCAAACCAATCCAGCATTCCCATTTTATGGGTGGTTGATTAGTTGGTTGATTGTTATATTGAGGTCGTTCATTGAGTTAGGCTTGTAACCCGCGCTTGTACGTGACAACGGGTGGGGTCGCCTGTCCAAACCTGTGGGTTTCTATGGTTTTCCCCCAATGCTAAAGACGCATGCAATAAAGTGTACCACATCTCGGTCAGAAACAAATTAGTTTGTGTTGAATGAACAAATTCCATTCGTCTGTCTCTTACACCATTTTATATCAGAACCCATCCTTGCTCTCGCCTCTTTGTATAATTTAAGTCTAGCCTAGCTTACTCTGCCTCGAATCCATTTTATCGCCAAAATTCACCCCATGTTATTTCAAAACTCCCCTTCATCCCTACTTTAGCCAAATTCCCTTCCCATCTCTTGATCCTTTCTTTAGCTAGACTTACGAAATGAAATGGGGTTTACCGTCCTACTGTTCTTCTCCTATACTGGGCTAATGAAGACGGACATACGCCATACAGTGTGCTATGAGGGAAACTTTGCCCGGGCAGCGGCACTATCGCCTACTCTTATATCAAATTCCAACTGCCAGGGGATCTTTTACGTGCATTCCAATATATACACGGGACCTCGCTAGACTTACCCAGTGACGTGTTTCGAGTCAAGTCAGGTTGGTGGAAGAAACTTGCTTCATTTGACATATGAATCATGCTAAACTATGCGCATTTTAAACCGGCGATTTTAAACTGGTTTAAAAATTAGCGTCTGAAGGGGGTACTAGTTTGACCCTATCTCCCGTTATTCTTTGCGACTAAACGTCAAAATCTATTTTTAGCTTCTAGAGAAAGTCATTCTTCTGCAACTCGCCTACTTTTTATAACCTATTTATAACATAATATTATTAATATAGTGAGAGATAATTTCAATCAATAATACTTTACACATTAGATGGGATTTTACGTTATTTCATATATAAGATTAGATTTGTATTTTTATATAACTTATCTCTATTACAATATCTGTCATGGTATAAAAATAGAAATGGTGGAAACGTTGGAATATGTATGTTATCTACACATAGGTGAAATCAAGTGGGGGTTAACTTCGGAAAAGAAAATCGCGGATCGCTGAAAATCCATAGGACTCGTCCTCACACCCTAAACTGTAGCCTCTATAGCGACCACAAGGTTTTCGGGAAAGGCGATGTAACTCTCTAACGTACGCTGAATGTGACAGGCTTCGCCCTCTCATGTTAAAAACTGTAGCCTCTATAGCGTTCATAAGCATGTGACAACATTATACACCTATGCGTACAGTGAAATGTGGGGGTATGAAAATGGGGTTTTGTTTCATTACCATTCCTATCTGTTTGCTTCTTATTGTTATAACGTGACAACTTAGGTATGCATGCCTTTTTGTTTATTGGCTCATTAGAGAAACTATATATAAATATATCATTATGCATGTGTGTAATGTTTCCTGGTTTACTAATTAAAATACTTTATTTATTTCATAGGTTCTCTCAAGATCTTTCTTTTAAAAATCTATCAAAAGAAATACAATGCAGACATCCATGAACCTGTATTATTCTCCGAATCCATTTCTTGGATGTTTTAAATTTATACAGATAAAATCTGTTTTCTTCAATTTTAAGTTTATTTTTATTTTTGTACCACGCTTCAATTATTATGATTAAAGTTTTCCATTGATTTAGAATATTATCAAATTTTTAGTTCCATATGAATTAGTAAATCTAAAATAGAAATCCACTTTTCCTACAAGATAATTACGCTCGGTTATTTAATCGTAGACTATGTAGCGAGGACATTGATTTTTGCCCATGAATTAAATAAAGTATTTCCCCCATTTATATAATTTAACGATTTTCTTTTTGATACATAACCGAAATTTGTCATAGAACCTATATTTTTTCTTTAACAACGTAAAAATTAAATTAGACTTTATTTAATGCGTCATTTTAAATTGATAAACTCCAATTTTATCTGGATCCAGTGTGTATGTCTTGTGATTAAAAATTCAACAGAGTTTAAAGTACTGTACACAATGTTATTTATCGACACCTAACATGCATATTTATCAATATTTTACACCGCGTGGCGTATACATCCAACAAAATCCACAATTGAAAACGTAAAAAATGACCATATGGGCAATTTTGATTATATTATTTCAAGTATCGAAAGGACCAATGGATTTATAATGAAGAACAAGAGACGGACAATTATTTTGTGTGTAATATCGACCAATTCGCACCTGTCGAAAAGGTCATGTATTGAAAAAATCGATGATTTTAAAATCAGAATAGGTGGTCAACATACAAGCCACAGCTACGAGTCTTTTCAACTCATCTTTGTCTTGTATATTAATCAATAGTGGAGTGTTTATGTCGATCTCGCTATTTCAAATGAATTACTACAATTGGCTTTGATTTGAATGCCTCAGTCCAATGATCGCCAGTGTTTGTTCAAATTCCAAACATGAACAACTGTTTATAGGGGTTACCTTTATGTCAAGGATTTTCATAAATGTTTGTCCATATCGAAAATTCACTCCTACTACACACAAAGAGCGGTGTTAGGAATTTTTCAATCCATTGATTCTGACCAATGGAGCGATCGATTTCATTTTCAATGTAAGCGGTTTAACTTTTAATAGGTTCGTTCCACACGCGGCGTAACCGTAATAAATAATAATGTAAATGTAGCATTTACATTTCTTTGAAACTAGATTTTTTACTTTAGTAAAATTCAAAGCGCCATTTTTGTTTGATTGTTGGCTAGTGGCCAGCGAGATGTATGGACAGGTCAGTATGATCGATAAAGGGCTATTTTCACAAGCCCAGTTTCAACCTTTCAATTATCCTTCAAATTACATTTCTATTTTATTACACATAACACGCTACGTTGTGTTGTTACTATGGAAACGGTGCTTATGAACTTTAATGCTTGTGAGTCACCAATATATCGACAGGACCGGACAGACAAAACTGAAATGAAATTTAACTTTGAACGCCATCTTGTAAATTTTATCAATCGCTTTCAATAAAATTGGTTGATTATTTTTTCTATATGATAAAAGAGTATGATTATAATGCCAACCTGTTTTGTCTGATATTATAACACCAATCAAATCAATTCTTACTAAAAACACATTAAACATATCTTCAAATTAGATTCTTTACATGATATGATAATGATAAAAAAAAATTTCTTTTATGGCTCTTTGACCATTAAATAACGCGCCGTACATGAAGCCATTATAAAAAAGAATTAATCTAGTTCATATGTTTAATAATAATAATACCATCAGTAATATTCTTTTGCCATATGAAAAATGACCAGTGTCTATTTCAGTATTTTTCAGTCTTTATTAGTAAATGAGAAGAAAATATCGATTATCACATATTTCAATTTAGTCGAGTTGAGACAAGATTATGCGGAGTCCCATTCTAAATACAATTGCCGTCATGCAGACTAGAGACAATTAACATTTCACACATTGACCAAACTCTATATATACATGATATAAAACCTAGAGATTGTTATATAGCCTCAATTCCACAATCTCTTTAATATAACAAATAGTAAGTTCATTTTGTTATTGGAATTTAACATTATTATTATGCTTATTATTTATTCATGTATTTATTGAAAGTCTCTAATCGTTCCATGACACAGTGGTCAGAATAACACTAGCCACGTCGACGCCATATTCTGGTCCTGGGATTCTGGAGTTGATACGCAATACCGACTCTCATCTGTGAACAGAACAGTTCTCCATTGCCTGTGTCGCCAGTTCTGGTGTTGTTGGGCAAACTGTAGACGTTCACGTCGATGGCGAGGATCGGTCCACGGTGAGATCTACAGCAATGGATGTTCTCTCTGGTGAGACGTCGGCGCACTGTATCGGTACTGATGGGTCTTCCGTGTGTCTGACGTGCTGTATCAGATGCCTGTGTGAAGAGATTCTGCACGTGTTGTCTACCAGTTCGGGGGCGATCATTTGTGGTGTTGGTAGCCCGAAAGCGTTGCTAAAGCCTGTAGATGGTCCGAACATTGACCTGGAAGTGATTGGCAACGGTTTAGGCAGTGTGGCCAGCGTCGAGTCTTCCAAGCGCCTGGTTCCTCTGAGCTGCCTGAGTCGTGGCATGCTGCTGAAGTTGTAGTGTGAATGATTCAACCAGGTATGGGGGTGCATTTTATAGGGCTGGTCCCGGTGAACAGCACGTGCAGCATAAGGTACATGAAAATCATGGAAAACACATTACCATCTCAGAAGTCAGGTTGCGTTTTTGAGAACATTTCCTGGGTTCAATTCTGTGTTTGAGAAGGAGCCTTATTGCTCAGGTAAAGTTGGAGATGTGGTCACAAATAAACAATAAAAACATTTGGCAAGTTTTATGCAATGCGTCTATTCAGATTAACATACCAACCTGACGTTTCTTTTGCCGCTTAGTATATATTGTTTACTTTACCTTCAACCCGCCTGCTAAATTTACCGTGGTAAAGAAAAGAAAAACAAAGAATGAGATTTCAACCTGGTATATACGAAATGCTACCCATTAATTCTTCCATTAATACACCGACTAATAAACTAATACTGAATGCATGTACATGCAATTGATGGAGAAATACAGACGGTTATGACATACTGTAAACATGTTTAGCTATGTAAAAGATTTCTCATAGGCCTTCAGAATGAGAAGCTGTATTTAGTGACGTCCTTCAAGAATACTTATCTACCATTCGGGGAGAACGACTTTTATTCAAATTCTGTTTAAATGCAGTTTTAAAAATGAAAATCGGGATTTTGTAGACGTACTACCCACACTGTTTATAGGAAATTTCCATGCATACATCACAAGTTTGCCATTGAAACAAACGTTGTGAAAGTTCTTCATGGGCTCTCTATTTTGTGTGCAGTCAGAAAATGTAAAAAAAAGTCTGATACATATTATCAGTGGCCTAGCTGGAGCTGACGGAAAAGTTCTAAGTCTGAAAAATAAAGATCAGTTGGGTTGGAACAAACTTTTGCCACCAACAAGTACAATCATTGAATGAATCATAGACAATTAATAGTCCTATTGTACGAGGGCTGACGGAAAAGTTCTAAGTCTGAAAAATAAAGATCAGTTGGGTTGGAAAAAACTTTTGTCACCAACAAGTACAATCATTTAATGAATCATAGACTTAAGAACTGCAAATATATTATTATTATTATTGTCTTCGTACCAGACCATCTTGTGAACCTATCCATTGAAATCACCAGAAATGGACAAAACTGGCTATAGGGCAATCGTCAAGTACCCGCAACTGAAAGAACGAACCCCAACACAGCTATATGCCGACATGGTCTCCACTTTAGGAGATGATGCACCTCCCTTTTCCATAGTAAAGAAGTGGGCTGCGGAATTTACCCTAACCCTAACCCTTGACAATGACCCGCGTCCTGGAAGCCGTCAACAGGGGCTATACTATATACCGGAAAACACCGGAAAACTACCGGAAAACACCATGTTATACTGAATACCGGAAACACCGGAAAAACACTAAATACCGGAAAACACACTAAATACCGGAAACCACCCTAAATAGGTAACCCGGAGAAGGGGTATACTATAAACCGGAAACTAACCCTAACCCTAACCCTAACCCAGGCACACAGAGGACCAGGTTCCCGGTTAGCTATTTAGGGTGCTAGTCTCCGGGTTACCTATTTAGGGTATTGTCCGGTATTTAGTGTGTTTTCCGGTATTTAGTGTTTTTTCCGGTGTTTTCCGGTATTCAGTATAAAATGGTGTTTTCCGGTAGTTTTCCGGTGTTTTCCGGTTGTTTTCCTGTGTTTCCGGTGTTTTCCGGTATATAGTATTGCCGGTCAACAGCAACCATTCAAGAAAACATTACCCAGGTGCATGACATGGTGATGGCTGATCCGACGATTGACCACTCCACACATTGCCAATGTTGTAGGCATTTCTCATGACAGGGTTGAGCACATTATCGCCAACGAGTTAGGAATGACAAAAGTTTCTGCAAGAAGGGTGCCAAAGCTCTTGACTGCGGATCAGAAACGTGTCAGATTCCTGGCGTCACGTGACAATCTGCGCCGTTTTGAAGCAGATCTGATAATGTTTTGGCCAGATTTGTAACCATTGATGAAACATGTTTCGAAAAATGAAAAAGGAACTAGCCGGTCGTCATATTCCTAGTAATGGTGGCGTCATGTCAGCTGTGAATGACTTTTTTTTAGGGTGGTCGAAGAAAATATCTTCCTGGCCGGCATCCAGGCCTTGCAATTTCGTTGGCAAAAGTGTGCACACATCTAAGAGGACAATGTAGAAAAATAAATGGAAACCATCGACGTTGTACAGATCTTTTATAGCCAGACTTAGAACTTTCCCAGAGGCGGATTCAATGGGGGGCGCGAGGGGTGCCCCCCCCCCCTAATTTTCGACAGTGCCCTTTTTTACTGCTGAAAGTGCCTTTTCTCAGACTCAAATATGTCCGTTCCCAACCCGTTGTAGGGATCCCAAATGACTCAAACCATCGACTCAAACACACCAGTCTGGGAAATAGCTCTTGGAATGGCTACAGATGCAAGGAAATGACGGATAATTTTCTTGGGGACCCCCCCCCCCCATCCCACAGCGGCGTGCCCCGTCTCCGCGGTCAATGCCTTCATTTTGCCGCCCCCCCCCCTCCTTTTCAAAATTCCTAGATCCGCCCCTGTTTCCAGTCAGTCCTCGTTTTAAGAGATCGCCTGTGTCTGCTGACTTGATACTATCATCTTTCGCAATTCCTAGATTATTAATAACACAATTGGTACAGGATCAACTGCACTTTCTATCTGATATAAAAGTATCTGTATTTCAACAGGAAAAGCAGTGCACTGGGGCCACTACTTACACAACCACCCACAGGAATAAAGATAGGTTGCCAGGCAACGAAACATACGCCCACAGCAGCTAAGTCGCCCGGGCAGTCAATAAGGGTTGTCGCATATTTATTTCTTTTGTCAGTAATTTACAACACATGAATATCTGATTACGAGTAGTAACCCCTTAAAGATACATTAGTCAAAAGTTTAATAAAGAATTCGTCATTCTTGCTATTTAAAATTAAAAAATAAATGACAAAAAAAAAGAGAAAATATTGAAAATTTCATTCAAATTACTTTATTCTGAGCCAAGTTATCACTGTTTGTAGTTTTGACAAGATGTGTGCATAGTGCTAACTAGGGCACTGGTATATCCGAGACTTGGCCTGGCTTTCCCATTTTTAAATTTTTAAATGGCGAACCTTTCTAATCCTGTAGTTACAATCTCGAGTATTCGATGCCATCGAGAGTTGATTATGGTCTTGTTTTGTTAATAAATGTCTAATTAATAGTTTATATAAGATTTAAGGCCTAAAGAAAGACCTGTAATAGGAAGATTTAGCTCTTGAATAATGTATGTTTAAGTAATTATCAGAAATCATTAGAATTTCTTTCAATTGTTTGTCTCACGACCTTAAACAATTAATATTAATTTTAGCCTCTAGTGTGCACACAAGATTTTTCAAAGTGATATAGGGCCATAGCTCTGGCAGTAATTATCGGAAATTGTTGAAATTAAATAGGATTCTTCGTCTCACGACCTTAAACACTGTGTATAAATTTAAAGTCAATCGGATATTAACTTCGCCACCAGAGCGTCCACAAGATTTTTCAAAGTGCCCACGGGCCATAACTCTGGCAGTAATTAATGGAAATCGTTGAAAATCAGAAGACTTCTTTGTCTCATGACATTAAACACCGTGTATAGATTTAAAGTCAATCAAATATTAACATTAGCGTCGAGAGCGTCCACAAGATATTTCAAAGTGATCAAGGGTCTTAAATCTGGCAGTAATTATTGGAAATCGTTGAAAATCAATAGGCTTCTTTGTCTCATGACCTTAACACTGTATATAATTTTAAAGTCAATCGAATATTAACTTTAGTTATACGACCACATTTCAATGTGGGTGTAAAAAATGAAAATGGCCATTTATTGTATTGGAACTTCCACTAAAATCAGTGTTAATCTACAGATTAACATGGGGCCCGTATGATCGTGTGCCCCATGGCCTCTGTCCAGTGTGTTCATGCGTTCAGATGGTCCTGGTACAAGTACACCAGATTGACCAGCGGTTATAACAACTTCTGCTGGGGCAATTTACAAGTCGCTATGTTTTTTGTGAATGTATGAAAATATCGATATGTCAGTCTGCCCACAGAGAATGTTGCCTGGTGCATAATGTTCTTCTCTAACATATATTTAATAAATTTCATGGATTGAAACCGTGATGTGATGATAGGTATAAAGATATGGCAAAGCCCAAATGAAAATGACAAATAATAATCTGTACATCTAACATGGTATACATGACACATCCATAAATTATGCGATGTATAATCAATCTATTTCTGAGGTTTTCTTTGCTCATTTCAACCACCCTCATTTACTTGCATCTTATCTCTAAATATACCTCATTTACAAAGAAATACGTTTGGTTTTTTTAAATATTGTTATATAAAATTAGAGGTAACCCAAATAACACTAAATATGGGTAATTCACAGTGATAAAACCGTTTGGTTTTTGTTTGTTTAAAAGAAAAATTTAAAAAAAAAATCAACAAAAAAAGAAAGAAAAAACTCGATATCATGGAAGGGTACTATGGGATATTGTTTTCTTTAGAATTTGTATCAAAAGCTTAAAAGACCAGATAACCAAGCGGGAATATCTATTGAAAAAAGTCTTTTTATTAGATATACACGCTCGAGTTGGCTTTAAAGCTGTTGTTTTGAAATATCGGATTAATTCATTTTATGAATCACTTTTATACGAGCTGGTTCTTTTTCAGTATTAATAATACATAATTCAAACCAAGGCTTTCACTGAATTCGTATCTATCTGTTAGTCTACAGGGAAATCAAAATAAATAGAATGGAAATTGGAATGGCATGCTGAGTAACAATTGTCATGGTGCCATATTTTGGTGCAGTGGACTGTTTTAATTACTATGTTGTATTATTGTTTTTAGGTGTGATTTTATCATATATACAGTTGAAACAAACATTTATATATGCCTTAAAATCTACGGTTTTCGTGCTTTCAAAATATATCATAAACAAGTCAGCGATCTTTTGCGAAACTGTCGAATTGATTGAAAGCTTCAGCCTTTATAGTATAACAATTTGGCAAGCCCCTCCATTAAATTTGTCAGGAATAATTTATTATGCTAAAATCGCTGGGCTTCTGACATATCTAGCTATGGCTATTCTACACTCCTCGTGTATTATAGATCGGCAACATAGAACGGCCAAACTGAACGACACAAACCACATCTGGACGTTGAACTATGACCTCTACAAAAATAAAATTTGTAATGCTGGTTACTATAGAAACATAAGAGGACCATGAACGAGGCTTTATGCTTGCGATGATCTTAATTTAACATGCCATAAATCTTCCACATGGCCGATTTGAAATCCTTTCATGAATCAAATCAAACAAGTCAGTATGCATCTCAATGAAGCTTGCTGGCGTTAGTTAAGCCGGGTTGTGAACCAAATTTAGTAAAGATGTAAATCTGCTCAGAAAGACCAATGAAAATCTACGGTCAGTATCGTGCAGGTTTTGTAGAAGTTTATTCGTTTGAGTATACGTGTATATGGTGAAGGGATACTGGTAAATTGGTTTGGGTCAACCATTAAATTTTATCGAGATAATAGGTTCGCGTGCCGTTATGTTTGCTTTTCCTTAACATGTGAGGAGAAACAGGCAATATTCTCTTAAATTTTTAACACATAAGGAATGTTAATATAAGGTCAAACATGAAGATGGCACTGAATGAAATATAAAAACTATACAAGACAAGTAGTTGATAACAATTACTCCAAAACATTGTTTGCATGGAAATTTTCATCTATTTTAGATAAAATAACAATTTATTTACCCCCCCCCCCCAAAAAAAAACAAACAAAAAAAACCCCGGTAAATTCGGACAAAAAGAATCTGACAATCTTTGATAACAGAACTGGAAGATTTTGAAATCCTCTTTATTTATGAAAACAAAAATCAAATTTAATAGTGCAAGGTACGCTGCAAAGTATGAAGAATGTCCGTAGAGTAATTTGATAATAACACACACAAAGCCCATAATAACTTAATTTTAAAACGTTGCTTTTGATCACGTTATTTTAATTAATAAAAAATATATTGCAGTTTTTAGTTGTCCTTTTTTCCTAACGGGCGATTAATTCAATCGATCACCTTTTATCAGTTTATCAATCTAAAATCTGTTCCAATATACTTTAAATACATATGATTTTATTGGTTTCTCCGTCATGAAATAGAGTTTATTGATAGTATGAAAGATAATTGCAGTTAAATGATAATACCTTCATTAAATATTGATTCTTTTTTTTTTCATCTATGCACCACTGAATTTTCAAACAAATCAGATAATATGTAATTATTTATTGGATCTATATTCTACATATATTCTTTGATATCTTTTATTTTATTATTAAAATAGCTTTGCTAAATAGTCTGTACAGAGAGGTATGTTTTATCAGTAAAATGAATATAGTGAAAATTGTTCTCCCTCTGTCAATCAAACCTTTCTGAAATGATTAAAACATATTCGATTTAATTTTCCCAAAATAGCTTGAGGCCATGGGAATACATTTCAACTTTATTGGCTGTATAGGGTATACGTAAAAACAGTAAGCTCTTTTGTAAATTTCTTTAAGTGTTGGTCGTCATGTGAGTTATGTTAACTGGCTTTGAAGTGACCAGCTGCACATCTTAAAGAATACTGTTGAGGATGAAAACAATGAATTGTTAAAAGACCATTGTTCTTGCTGGACAGTAACCCTTAAAATTCCACATATTATAGAATATCCAATGAAATTTAACCACGAGAAAAAGTGTAAACGATACAAAGAGCTTTTTGACATGTTAACCCCTTCAAGTAGGTGGAATTTCGGACTAACTATTTTTAGCTTGAGGGTTAAGCGCATATCTTTACTGACCAGTTTTTAAATTCCCAAGGCGTATTTTTTTTTACTTTAATTTGAGACTTATCCAGAGGAATCTGAAAACATCACGTAGAACACGTTACTATAGAAACCGAAAACTTAAACCGTATGATAACAAAAGGAAGCAGCGATTGTTGTAGTTAATGTTTAGATCTCCTATCTCTCTTTCTTCAATAACACATGGCTCGTAGATAAAGTTCATGAAATTTAAAGGTGATCTCAACTTTACAATGTGGAACGTTTCCTTTTTACGAGATGAAATGCTGAAGTTTGTTTTGATAAAGTTAGCCGGTGGACATAGGAAAGGTTGGAATAGGAACAAATGCTACAATACGAACGTCGACAAACAATTAATGCTTTTACATTTAACAAATTATATAATCAATTATTATATTTTCACGAAGCAAAACGTCACTTCTCAATACCAGATAGCATTACTAATATAAGTTTATACGATCGGCCAACAACTATATGGGCAATGCGATCTTTGTTTTATCTAGGAGCTCAGTGTTATTTTATGCATTTTATTATGTATTTTGTTGATATTTATTTTGGGTTGGGATTGTGGATGGCGCCCTGGTGATCCCCGTAGTGCATGGGTGAAAGCGGTAGATAAAATGGAATTAGGTTTTTCTTTCTAAAACTTCACATATCAACCAGTGTTGAAATCAGTTTGTGTCGGCACGAACACCTTTTATTTTTTTTATCGTTTTCCGTGAAACAAAGTAGTGCAGCTTTACGGTTGTGCTAATATTTTTTGTTCTAAACTTTAAGTGTTTTTTTCTTTAATTTGAAATAACCTGTCGGGTGACCACTTTAAGCTTTACCCCTTGTTGATAACCTCTACTGCGTGACCTCACAAATTTAATTTACTTCACTTCAGTTATATCGCCGAAGGCATAGAATGACCTTTTCTCAGGCCAATGGGGTCATGACCTTAACTGAAAGGGTCACTGCCTGTCCCCACACTGACCAGAGAAATGGGCGTGATCGTGGATATTGGAGAAACGAAATGTTTGAATTAAAATATAGAAAAGCTCTAACCAATATTGAATTACATTTTATCTGAAATATACCCAAATATAATGTGGTAAAGGCTACTGATAAAAATTGAGAACATAACCAGCTGATACTTTTAAAATCTTCCTTACAAAATATTTGTTTATTGAACTGATACACTAAACTAATTATGGGTGGGGGTTGTTCACAAAAAATAGGATTGGCATGTGAATATGCGAAATGTCATAATTTACGAGATATGCGTTTGTAAACTGCTGAACATAAGAATAATATCTACTGGTATAGTAAATAAATGTCCTGTTGTCACGTGGTCATTTTATTTCAAACGAAATTACCTTGTTTGTTTTAAAAAAATTTTTTTCCACAAGCAGAGGCAAAATAGGCCATCAATCAGTGTCCACATATGTTGTAAATGACATGTTTCACCCTATTTTGACATTTATGTCTACCTAACAAAAACCTGTAGAATAACTATAAAATACTTCATGTCAGATCCATTATAGTTTTATAAAAATGGTGTTGCACAACTATTACGGTGGCAACATCTTTCTCTCTGCTGGAATTTGGTTATCAAGGCTGCAAATTTGTCTCAAGTAGATGTACATAAAAATTGTTTTTGTCTTTCTTTTTTTTAAAAATTGCTTGGAAAATTAAAACTTTGTTTTCATCAGTCACACATTTTTTTAAAATAAAGGAAATGAAATGAAATGGGATTTAACGTCCTACTGTTTTGCTCTTAAACTGGGCTAATGAAGACGGGCATGCGTCACAAAGTCTGCTATGAGGGAAATTTTGCCCGGGCAGCGGCGCTACGGTCTACTCTTATATCGAATTCCAACTTCCAAGGGATCTTTTACGTGCACGCGAATGTGTAAACGGGACCTCCGTTTTTCGTCCCCTCCGAACGACTAGACAGCTATAAATGTCATAGTCCCAAAGATTTGGTCTTTTACAAGGTGAAACATGCCTTCAGCATTTGTGCACATGTTCAAATTTGAAAATCCCATCCTTGTACAGATGCAGGCAATTGCAAGTAGTATAAACGAAAAACAAAGAAGAAAAGCCTGACAGGCAGATTAACTTTCATTGTTTGTGGTATGGTCATCAGGTTCTTTTAAGTGTAACAATTAATTTTCCTACAACCATTAATGTCAAGTTTTCTTTCAAAATATCAGAATTAAACCATTTCTTTATCTCTTAGCTTGTATTCTAAATATCAATCATATTTACATAAGCTGCAATCATCTTCGGGAATATCTAAAAGCATGATATTTTATTTATAACTAGGCTGAAAGTTCAGTTCAACTTAATTGATCTAATGCAATAAAACACGGGACCATAAATCAAGTTGATAAGGAAACTTTTTATACCAGAATTCAGGCTATCCATTGTTATAAAACTATGTCATACATATACTGGGGGTATCAGTAGTTTTATTAAGTTTCAACACACAATATTTAAAAGTAATAGATGATCAATTATTTTCTGTGATTAATTGTCCAAAAATATTAAACTTCCAAATAGTTTGCATTTTGCCAGTGGTAATGAATGTATCAAGATAGGCTGCCAGGTAACGAAACATACGCCCACAGCATCTAAATCGTCTGAATGGTCGACAGGGGTTGTCTTTTGTCAGTGGTAATGAATGTATCAAGATAGGCTGCCAGGCAACGAAACATACGCCCACAGCATCTAAATCGTCTGAATGGTCGACAAGGGTTGTCTTTTGTAGGTAACTGGGGCATTTACAAGACAATTTCATACAGATCAGATTATAATTTTTGTCGTTTGAGGGGTCACGAGGTTCTACAAACTGAAACAATGGCCTTAACTCTGGAAGTAATTTACAGAAAATTTTGAAATTTGACAGGCTTTATCGCTTTACTAATTTAAATAATACATATAAATTTCATACAGATAGGATGACTTTTGTCATTCGAACATTCACAACGTTCACAAAGTAAAACAAGGGGAATGCTGTATACAACACATCAATTTTAAAACAACCAGATAATAGCTTTTGGCATTAGAGCGTTCACAAGAAATTGTGGACGGCGGAAGGACGGGGTCCACGGCAACATACGTCCATATTCCATATGGGTGTTTAAAAATGGATACTTTGACAAGACCAGCTATTATTAAAATTCATGGGTAATGAATGCACAAATAGATAAATATAATTCTTTGCTGTAGTGTTTCCATCAAGGTCAATTGAATAACAATAGTTCATTTTTAATTTAAATTTTAATTTAATTTTTAATAAGAAATGAACTGTTCTTTGAAAATAAAAAAAAGTAGTTCCTTTTCAAGCGATATCTACTGTAGAATGTATTATTGGGTGATAATAGAATTTATCATTAGCTGCAACCAGGAACATAAATTATAACTAAAATAAATAATAAAACCAGATTTCCTTCTAAAACAATAGAAATAAGTTATTATTAGGTAAAGCGACATACTATTACTTTCATTTGTTTAGTGCCCAAGGTGAGGAGTGAGATTTTTCAGAGAATCGTTTTTACACCTACCCTTCTTTAAATTCCATCTGTGAATCTTCTTGGTTTCAAATGTCAGCCTTTTTTTCTTCATTATAATGGAACGAAAAGGCAAACATTCGGTGTTATGGGTCATTTGGTTACAATGGAATTAAATACACTCAAATGTTTGGTGTCCAAACTGGTACCCATTCTGTGGCTCTTGTTCTTGAAATGAAACAGTACATGCTTGTTCCGTGGACAATTTCGCATCGATTGATGGACTTCAATTTTTGATATGTCACAACTCCTAGATGGCTTCGATGGCGACATATTCTGTTCCTTGTCCACAGTGTGCTAGTAATTATTTAAATTATCCTTTGTTTGATACTGTTCCTTCCAAATTATGATCCCTGTACTAAATTGCAACCATTTAGACTGATTTTTTGTGAATGACTGGGCTTATATTTTCAAAAGGTTTATTTGACAGTGATGCATCAGCACAATATACCATCACAGAACAATCCTGCAGTTGTCCAACAACAAACTGGTTTGAGGAAAAGAACCAGATTGCATATTTTTATTATCAATAAACAGCTAACAAAATGAATATTTTGCATCTGAGAAATGAAATTACACAAAATTTCCCATGTAAGCTTTCCTTCTATTGGGTAATAAAATAACCAAACAATGATGTAAATTTTGGGATTTATTGCATACAAAACCACCATCTACATGGACAGGTGCAAATAAAATTCACTCCACTTTACAAAAATACCGATTGTTTTGCCTAAGTTTGCATACTGATAAGTCAATAGGATTTTTAAGTATGGGAATATTATAAACAAGCAAGCCATTTCATCAACAGATTTCACTGAAAATAAAATCTGTTGGTAAAAATAAGTAACAACAATTTTTTTTCACAGACATCAACATGGATGACAATGGAAGAAAATATTACAAATTCTGGGGGAATGTCTTCTAAAATAACTACTAATATAGCAAGAAAATATATTTACAATTCAACATGTCAAATTTCTTTTGAACTGTTATTCTGACTTTTTTTTGGCCAGAATTTAATGGTGCATACTTAACCTGCATTATCACCATATCAATGATAATGATCTTCTATTGAAATTTTAATTTCCGCTGAACAATTGGTGTTGATTGTTTTCAACAATGCTAATCAATGGTTTATCTTGTGACTGACTACAAAGTGCCTAAATTTAAATTAATCAATATCGACAAGGATATAAGATAGGAGTTTGAAACAAGAAAACAGAAATAAACCAGTCAGTCTTAATGGCACATTGTGTAGGAAATCTTTCAAAAGAACTCTAAAATTTTGTAGCTGCTGTCTGCTTTATTAATTTGAACAGAGAGGAAACCAAATGAAATTGATATCTTTTATCATACATGTTGCAATATTTTACATTTAACAGCTCTGAACATTAAACAGTACTGATCAAATATCAAATAAATTTAGTGAGTTTGGTAGTTATTTCAGAAGACCTTAAAATATTTAGTACAAGTAATAAAGATAGGTTGCCAGGCAACGAAACGTACGCCCACAGCAGCTAAATTGTCCGAGTGGTTGGCAAGGGTCAACGCATATTTATTCTTTTGTAGGTAATTGGGGGCATTTACAAGATAATTTCATACAGATCAGATTATAATTTTTGTCGTTTGAGGGTTCACAAGGTTCTACAAACTGAAACAAAGGCCTTAACTCTGGAAGTAATTTACAGAAAATTGTATAATTTGACAGGCTTTTTCGTTTTACTAATTTAAATAATGCATATAAATTACATACAGATCGGATGATAACTTTTGTCACAAGGTTCACAAAGTAAAACAAGGGCCATAACTCTAGTAATAATAAACGGAACTTGCTGAAATTCAATAGTATTCTTCTTTTTACTAATTTAAATGCTGCATATAAATTACATACAGATCGGTAGATAACTTTTGATGTTAGAGCGTTCACAAGGTGTAACAAAGTGAAACAAGGGCTATAACTCTAGAAGTAATAAAGGGAAATTGCTGAAATTCAATACGATTCTTTTTTTTACTAATTTAAATGACATATAAATTTCACAAAGATCGGATTATAACTTTAGATGTTAGAGTGTTCACACGGTCCAACAAAGTGAAACAAGGGCCATAAACTCTAGACGTAATAAATGGAAATTATTGAAATTAAATAGGCTTCTTTATCTCACTAATGTCAACAACATATATCAATTTTAAAACAATCGGATGATAACTTTTGGCTTTAGAGCATTCACAAGAACGGACCGACAGACAGACGGACAGACAGCTGCGACGGCAATATACGTCCACATTTCCATGTGGGCCTATAGAAATGAACAACTGGTTTCAAGTAAGTACTGATATTGTGCCAAATTAAACAATTAGTAAGTTTGGTTTTTCCTTTCTTATAAATAAATAAAAAAAATATCACTGTGTAAATTCTCATCTTAAAAAGGTCTGTTATAGAAATTTGTACAATAAATATATTCAATAAATATACACAACAAAATGAAACTGTCTGTTGAATTGGTTGTCAAAATCCAGCTTTGAATATCTTTGTGGAATAGTGACCATTGTAGTTTTATATGAATCAACACTTTCTCGCTTTTGAATTTATCAACATAATGCAATTCAGTGATTTTGAACAGAGCATTCATGCCCATAACCCTAAAAGGTACTTAATATATAATGCATAACAATTTAGACAAGTTTGTATACAATTTTTCTTTCACCTTAGCACAAGAGCTCTATCACAAGGTGAAATGTCTTTTAAAAGGTAAAATATCTTAATTTATGCTGTAGAAATGTTTTATGTTTAATCTTCAAGATCATTTTTTATATGTGAGATGACAAACGAATGTTATAGTGCCTTCAGGTCATTTTTCCATTAATCACATATTTAAAAAACAAACCCACATTTATGTGTACATGCATATACATGTTTTCTACTTTATTTCTTTATCTACTTTTCATTATAGACCTACAATGATTTTACAGTCAATTCAAAGCTGGATTTTGTACTAAATTTAAAGGTAAAATAAATAACAATAACTATATATTTACAAATAAAATGTTGGCATTGTTTGCTAATAGTAATGATTATTACAGACATAGAAGGGACATTAGTTAAGACCTGTCCTGGACAAGAGATGCTGTTTCAACATGGAACAAACATCCAGTAAAATGTAGGTTGATGTATACACAAAATAAATAAATATATTATCTGGTTTATCTTTTATAATCAGCTCACAATCAATAAACCACACAGAAGATGATATACAAGATAAGAAATAGAATCCCTGAATTCAAACTCTGTGGAAATAATAAAACACAGAGGAAAATATACACAATTCCACTATATCAAATTGTTTACATGCAGCCTTCTTCTAAATGGAAATAAAATTATAATAAAAATAGAGAAAAAACAAACCAAGTGAGGTATTTGAAGGAATAATGCAAAGCTGGGGTAAAAATCTGTCATATTATTAAATAAGTCATAAATAACACAACCAACAAAAACATAGTGAACAAATTATTGAAAATACCTGAGATATGGAATTAGAATACACATTCTTAATCTACTCATATCTAAGTATACTTATTATTATATAATATAATGTATACTAATTGATACGAGTACAGTTTACATATACATTAACATTATATAAACTACATCCACATGCAATATTTTACCAAATACTATCTCTTATGATTGATAACCATACAATCACTCATTAAATTTTTTTTAATAAATGATTCTATTTATACAGATATCTATTATACATGTACATTAGTATATATTCATCTATGAACATTTCAATAACAGTAAAGGAAGAAAAGGATAACATTTTGCTCTTTATTAATAATGATTATTGCTTAGTATCTTTGGCAGAAAGTTACCATTCATTACTATTAAGGAAATATTTTTGAAAAAAGCTTTACATTTTCTACACAATTTTTTTTATAAAACTCAATTATCATTCGAGAAATATTAAACTTAAAAATTTTTATTAGTGTATTCCAGTCAGAAATGATTAAATACTACATGTAAATAGGCACATCAACTTAAAAGTGAGATATAACAAAAACAAGGCATAACAAAAGATTATAATCTGTTGAACAAAAGGGTTCTAAAATTTTGGTTAAACAAAATTAAATCTAATATACTTTTAATCATATAATCGATGCTAAATATCATAATGGAACAAAAATAAATTGTATACTATTGAAGGCTGCATGTATCAAGTGTATTCTCTGACCTACTAATTGCCAGTGTGTGGGTGTGTATATGTATGTATGTATATGATGTACATGTACAGTACTAGTTGTATACATGTATTGTTATTATGCATCTAAACACTGACCCACTAAAACAATAGCTATAGCTATGTTATTCTAACAGATAACAATACATTAACTATGTGGATAGATTATATTACTAGTTTATACTTGTAATAATAAGCAACCTCTTAATGATGAGGATATGGTTCAAATAAACAGATATATGTATGTAAATGTATAGCGAGCATCAATAATTATTACATAAATGTTTATAATATAATTTAAGGATATAAAGCTACAGATCTTTGCAAAATAATTGTTATATATTTTTGTCCTGTTTTCTTTCTCACTATTTATTATACAATTAAAGGATGGAGAAACAGAAATCTTTGTACATAGATCTGTAGCAATGAGGTATTTGTAAGTGGGATGCTTTGGTCAACTGGTTCCTATAACCAGGAAAGACTAGATAAAGAGATATTACAACAAAGTACAATAATACAGAACTATACCGCTATACATACATTAAACTAAAAGATACCATAATTTCTAAGTACCCATAATCAACACCTTATATTTTGTGTAGTTGTTATAATCTTTACTCCATTCTATTATGTGGATTATTTACATAGAGTCCAATTAGTAGTAAAATCATCTACATCTTAATGTTGAATGTGAATATATTTTATATGATAGGATATATTGAATATATTAGTATCTTCATGCATGGTATTTGATGTGGTCAGCAATAAAAACTGCACAAACATACATTATACACTTAATTATTAACACTCTGTTATTTAACTTTCCAATAAAACACAATGACCATACTTTGGCAATTTCTGGAAGTATCTGCAACTGTGCATATCAAAAATACATCATAAATTGACACATTAAAATAGATAAATACATGAAAAAGTCAACACATTTGGAAAATCAAAAAGGGAAGGAGGCGGGAGGGAGAGGGGGGGGGGGATAGAAATATATCTTTAAAATATATCATAAATACAGGGAAGATTAATAATATATTCTTCTGTCCATTATCTACCAAATTGTCACACAAAATAGAATGTAATATATGTTAATTAATAGTAAAAATCATATATATATAGGACCACAACAATCCCAAATTCACTCATCAAACACACACATATTTTTATAGGATCACATTATTGCCCATAATATATAACTTTTGTTTTAAATCACGCTTACAAAAAGAAAACAAAACCAAATAAATAAGTATATAAAAACCTGTCTTGTTTTTTTAATAGGGGTCTTTTGTTTACTGGTTTTAAAGAAGGCTGACAACCATGTGAGGGATACTAGCTTATAAAACACAAAAGTTTTATGGAGCAATATTTAAGGAATTTAATAGTAGCAAGTTCCAACAACTGTTCTCTTGTCTTAACTAGCTTCTTACGGAGAACCTTTGCTGAAAGGTTGCATCTACTGAATTCTGTAAATATATTCCGTAAGTTTTGTGCTTTACTTAATGTGGCCAAATTATCAGACTATTTACTAGAGTTTACATCTTTAGGTTGAAGTTTTTAAAGAGGCAGAAGTACATTTAATTTATTTCACATTCAAAAGATAGGTTGCCAGACAACAAGTCATACACCCACAGCAGCTAAGTTGCCCAAGCAGTCGGCAAAGGTTGTCTCATATCTATTCTTCCGTAGGCAATGGGAGCATTTCCAAGAAACTAAATGAAGAAAATGTAGTTATCAAAAATAATTAAAATTTGATGAACTTCTAGCTCTTCCTAGTGCTAACATTTATTATATAAAATATGTACTGGTTCTAACAAATGATAAGCCTATCTGAAAATTAATACGCTTTTTTGCGTCATGCACCTACATACACTTTTGTTTATAAAATTAGCCTCTGGAAGGACAGGGGTGACAACAATATACAACCACATTTATATGTAGGTGTTTTAAAAATAACCCAAGTGTAATTTCCTCAAATCATGTCCAGCAGTCAACCGAGATCTTTGGATTATAAACTTACATTTCAAGTTTCAACAAAATCGGATAAAAATTGTGACCTCTATAGGGTCCACAACCTTGATATACCATATTTTTACGCAATTTGAGAACGAGGGGCAGCCATATTGTCTGTCAGTTTTGGGCCGATTTTCACGAAATTCGAACGCAGCCCTCCTTAATGTGTAACGGTGATATAATAATACGTTTTTTTAAATCGGATAACAAGCGGCTGCCAGGCAGGATACGCCCACATTTTCGAGAGATGGATAGAGAACAAGCTAAAAAGAAAGCGATTTTTGGTACAATCAGGGGCCATAATTCAGGAAGTTACGGTCCGATATGCACGAATATCGAACGGAACCGAGATCTTTGGATTATAAACTTACATTTCAAGTTTCAACAAAATCAGATAAAAATTGTGACCTCTATAGGGTCCACAACCTTGATATACCATATTTTTACGCTAATTGAGAATGAACGGCGGCCATTTTGACTGTCAATTTTGGGGCGATTTTCACAAAATTCAAACTCAACTGTCCTTAGGGTGGAACGGTAATATAATAATACAGTTTTTTAAATCGGATAAAAATTATGATCTCTAATGGGTCCACAAGCTAAAACATGATTTTTCGTACAATCAGGGGCCATAATTCAGGAAGTTACAATCCGATATGGGCGAATGTCGAAAGGAACCGAGATCTTTGGGTTATAAACTTACATTTCAAGTTTCAAACTTACATTTCAAGTTTTAAATCGGATAAAAATTATGACCTCTATAGGGTCCACAAACTCAAAACGCAATTTTTCGTACAATCAGGGTGTAGCGGTGATATAATAATACGTTTTTTTAAATCAGATAAAAATTATGACCTCTATAGGGTCCACAAGCTAAAAAGCGCGATTTTTCGTACAATCAGGGGCCATAATTCAGGAAGTTACGTTCCAATATGCGCTAGTATCGAAAGGAACCGAGATCTTTGGGTTATAAACTTACATTTCAAGTTTCAACAAAATCGGATAAAATTGTGACCTCTATAGGGCCCACAACCTTGATATACCATATTTTTACGCTATTTGAGAACGAATGGCGGCCATTTTGTCTGTCAGTTTTGGGCCGATTTTCACGAAATTTGAACTCGGTCGTCTTTAGGGTGTAACGGTGATATAATAATACGTTTTTTTAAATCGGATAAAAATTATGACCTCTATAGGGTCCACAAGCTAAAAACGCGATTTTTCGTACAATCAGGGGCCATAATTCAGGAAGTTACGGTCCAATATGCGCGAATATCGAAAAGAACTGAGATCTTTAGGTTATAAACTTACATTTCAAGTTTCAACAAAATCGGATAAAAATTGTGACCTCTATAGGGTCCACAACCTTGATATACCATATTTTTACGCTATTTGAGAACGAACGACGGCCATTTTGTCTGTCAGTTTTGGGCCGATTTTCACGAAATTCTAACTCAATCATCCTTAGGGTGTAACGGTGATATAATAATACGTTTTTTTAAATCAGATAAAAATTATGACCTCTATAGGGTCCACAAGGTAAAAACGCGATTTTTCATACAATCTGGGGCCATAATTCAGGAAGTTACGTTCCGATATGCACGAATATCGAAAGGAACCAAGATCTTTGGGTTATAAGCACATATTTCAGGTTTAAACCAAATCGGATAAAAATTGTAACCTCTACAGTGTTCACAAGCTAAAAACATGATTTTTCGTGCAATCAGGGGCCATAATTCATGAAGTTACGGTCCGCTACATGGCAATATCGAAAGGAACCGAGATCTTAGGGTGATAAACCTATATTTCAAGTTTCATTGAAATCGGATAAAAATTGTGACCTGTAGACTGTTCACAAACAATTGTGGACGGACGGATGGACGGGGGCGACAACAATAAACGTCCACATGAAAATGTGGGCGTATAAAAAATATATCTAGGGAATGGGATGCCAAATGCTATGGTATCTAAAACTAAAACTACTGCCTCTTTAATATATTTAAGATGAATGACATTGAAAATAAAGCACAAAATATGACAAATTGTTGTGTTGTATTTGTCAATATTAATGTATAGAATGTGAAGAAATAATCTGTCCAGTTTCTCATATAAGCAAGCCAACATTGAATGAAGAAATAATCAATATGGTAAATTTGAACAATTTATACATGTAAACTTAAACAACATTCCTTCAGATTTTGATCAAGATGAAGTAATACTGAGATTCATTTTAATGTAAGGAATTGGTACAATGTACATACATGAACATGTATGTGGTAAAATATAATAGATATGAAATGAATAAACAAATGGAAAAATATGCTGCCTCCATGCAATGCAAATATATACTCATTGCATCATGATATTAATACAAGGAAATAAAAATATACTGGAATCAAACTTTAAGAAGCAAGACCTCTTTGATTTATGTCAAAATATGGTATGGGTCCCATACTATGGGACAAATTGTATATTGTTTGAGTTTCATTTCAGGCTGAATCTGGTGGTCTGGTTATTTCTGTTGTTTTTTTTGTTGCTTAGACTGTAGTAAACGATTTCCATCTCGCGCAAACAATTAACATATATTTAATCTAACTGACTTTGTTATTTTGTAACCCAGATCAAAGAGGCCATGTCCTTTAATAAATAAAGGTTTTGATTTTCATTTGACATAACAAAACCTCGGATAAAATGTCTTTTTTACAAAACAATACTTGCAGATGTGTGGGAGTAGTACTCAAACATGCACAACACAAAATGTGTTAAGGTAATGGTAAAAATAATAACATTAATATACATTGCACTCATATTTGTAGACCTAGAAATCACACTTATTTTCCTGAGGTAAAATGAACTTAAAGCCCACTTAAGACAGATAGAAAGGCCAATTGATATTGAAGATAAGAATCTTATGAAAATCAATTTAAATATCATTTGGTGCACCCCACTGATTTGCTCATTACAATCAAAATTTTACATTTACAGCAAAATAATTCAAAGCTAAATGTAAAATGTTTGGACTTTTGAAAGTGATTATATATCACAGTTGCACAATATACCACTTATTCAACAGATGACTGCATATAAAAAGCATATTATACATGAAGAGTCCCGGGGACGAACGATCTAAGTCACTTTTTCAACAAACCCCAGTTAATGGCGCCATCTGGTAGCAAATTGTATAAGTTTTTTGTGGAACAATCAACTTCAGGTAAAAACGATAGGAGTCACATCGAACCAAGGCCCTTCTGAAATGGCCTCCCGGACAAATACAAGTCCATCAAATTTATTTGACCTTAATTTGGCTCAAAAGTGGAAGTCAGTTGTTGTACTGGTAATTATGATTCGTATTAAACATCATTTTGAAGTTGTAATTAAACCCACTCATCGTTCTGTTCGTGTCAAGCATTCTCGTCCAAAAGTCTGTTTTGCCTTTTATGCGAAAAAGACAAAAATGTGACTTACATCGTTTTTCCCCTGGACTTTTCACATGTTAGCAGCTACATGTATCTAAGCATCACCAAGCTTACATGTACTTACATACATGTATTAGTTTGCATCTGAGTTTAGAATTCCCCAAAATATGTTGACCTCTTGATTCTATATTATTAAGTACGTCTATAATTATAATACACATGGCCTTAACTGTCTACTGACTCAAGCTTAAAGTAAAAATTGTAGACGTGGGGGATAACATGCAGTCAATGGGTTAAAGGTGAAAATCTAGGTTTTACCATTCTCTTCTCATCAAGTTGTGACTGGAACTGATTTACTGGCTTAAACAACTTCATTTTCATATCAACATCATCTTCTTCTTCAACATCATCGCACATCATATCATTATCATACACATCTTCAAACTTCTGTCTTTCTGAGAATTCATTAGTACCGACATTACCATTCCCATTCAATTTACTGTGTAGACGTTGCATATGTCTTTTCAACAGTTGTGGGTATCGAGTGCTGTATTGACAGCTCGTGCATGACAACTTTGTCTTGGCAACACTGGAGTTGGATGTCTTACTTTTGGCATGTACCTCTTGGAAGTGTTTGTGACATATAACTCTTGACCCAAACCTTTCACTGCACATAGTACATTTGAATTTTTTTAGTTCTTGTCTTGTTGGACTCCCTGAGATAGACCTATTGACATCGGTGTGATACTTATCGACATGATATGAAAGCATAAGTTCATCTGGGAATGACTTTGGACACAATTTACAAGAAAACATTGTAGATTGATTGTTTAAAATGTTATGCATTTTTTCTTCATGAGCTACAAGATTAGACAACCATTTAGTCTTGTAATCACACAAAACACAAGAATAATCGACCTGATCATTTAATGTCCCAGATGATTTCCTCATTTCTTCTACTTCCTCTTCTGAATTGGAAGAAACAGGATCACTATCACCATTTTGTATATCATCAGTTTTTAATGTCACCTTGGCATTATGTTCCTGTATTAAATGAAGCTGTAATGTTAATTCATTGGCAAATATATCACCACACACTTCACATGCTTTACATTCATCACTTGTTGCTTGTTTTAAAGGAAGTCGCATATCAACGGCTTCATTCCTAGGAAAAGAAGCATGATCTTTCATTATGTGAGCTTTCAGCCATTTACCATTTTGAAAGTGCATATCACAAAGATGGCATATTTCTGGGGTTTTATTGCTTGGTAAATCTTCTTCCTTTTTTTTGATATCCATCATCTTTGACTGTGATTTTTCACTTGATGTAGAAATTCTTGGCATTGAAAGATTTTCTGGTTTTGATTGGTATGTGGTTTTGTCAGCTATATTTTGATCAGGTTGGCTGGAAGTGTTGCTGGCTGTATCACAATCGGAAAGAGCAGGGGAACCACTCACTGTTGGTGAAAGGGATTTATCACTTGGTACAATACCATGTTTGTTCAACTTGTGTGTCCTTAAGAAGTATTTATTACAAACTTCCTTGTTACAGATTTCACAGATTACTCTTGAAGAATTGACAGGTTCCTTCCAGCGCCATGTATGTTTCTCATAGCCATCATTTACATTGTTCTTTGAACTACTACTGGATGGGGTAGATGGTAGATTAGATGTCAATAATGGCATATTCGATAATGATGTACATGTTGGTACAAATGGAAATCCAGGCATCATTGGCAGGCTTGGCAGACCTGGCATCATTGGGATAAGTGGGTAGGATCTGTCCTTCTCAGATTCCAATTTTTCAGATTTAATACCATGGATGTTTAGCTTGTGAGTTCTAAGAAAATATTTACTGCAAAACTCTTTCTTACATATCTCACAATATGCTTCAGGGTCAATTCCAAGCTTCATCAGCTCTTCATATGTTGGTTTATCAGATGGAGGAGTTGCATTTAAGTCAATTTTCTTCGCGTTCTGTGCTCTGGCTAATAATTCCTGGGCAAATAATTCTGGTATGAACATGGGCATATCATTCATATCTTGTTTTAAACTACCAGATTGTTTTAATCCACTGATAAATTGAAATTGCTCACATTTCTTTTCAGAAGTTTCACTTAGGCCAATGTCAATGCCGTGCACTTTAAGTTTATGCGCCTTCAGGAAGTATTTATTGCAAAGTTCTTTGTTACATATATCACATATAACACGATCTGCTAATTTGGCTGCTATCATATTTCCAAACATGGTAGAAGCATTAGTATTGTTACTGTTATTACTGGCAGCTTGGGCTTCACTTGCTACTTTCAACAAACCTTCTGATCCAGGGATATCCATTCTGGGGGCAATAGCTTCTGATCCATTTGGTTCTCCACAAAGATCACTACAAGTTTCTTGCAACATACCGTGTACATTCATGCAGTGAATTTTGTAGGAGTACTTATTAGAAAACTCCTTATTGCATGGCTTACAGTATGTGATATAGTTTTCTTGGCTTGAACTTTGAGTAGATGGACTTTTTGGAATATCCACTTCTTGTTTTGTCTCTTTGGGTAGGGGTAAGTCTTTCGTCATGTGAAGAAAAGCTGGAGGAATTTCAATCCCATCATCTGTAAAGACGCCATGTTTACTGGCTTTATGTATCTTGAGAAACAGTTTATTGCAGAATTCCTTATGGCATAGTTCACAGTATGCATCTGCATTAAGAATACCAATGTTTCTGGATGTTTCAGCATGGGCTGAAGATAGTAGTGTAGAATGGGATGATGACGCCATCTTGCAAGCAGATGATTGAGAATCAGTTCTTGGTGACAGCTGTAATGGTTGGGAAACTTGTGGTAGTGACTGTGGATGAAGTTGCTGATGAGGAAGTAATGACTGAGCTTGGATGATAGCTACAGGAGGCATAAAAGGGTTCAATACCATAACACCAGGCATATTGGGCATAGTGGGTAAGCCAGCCATATTAGCCATACTTGCAATGGTATGAGGTAAGATTATTGGGGAGGACGTTGCTGAAGAAGTAAATGGGATGTCAAAGTTAGAACGATTACGTTTGGATGATGAGGCTGGAGTTTCAGGCACTATACCATGAACATCTTGTTTATGCTTCTTGAGGTAGTATTTGTTACAGAAATGCTTTTGACATATTTCACAGTAGTCTTCCATATCTGGATGTGTAGAGTTTTTGGAAGCTGAACTTGTTGTTTCTGTGTGTTGTTTGCTAGAGGCTAACACTGTAACTGGGGGTGGCGCTTTTGGTGTTTCTGCTTTTATCATTGACTGAATTATTGCTTCAACCTTGGGTGTAGCTGGGGGGGAAGGTGCTATTTTGCTTGGTGCAAGCAAAGGGGCTTCCTTCTGATGTACCATTGGAAGAGGAACAGGCAAATTAGAAAACCCAGAGGTATTTCCATACGAAAATGGTGAATTTTCATATACACCATGTTTATTTGCTTTGTGGGTTTTCAAGAAATACTTATTACAGAATTCACGGTCACATATTTCACAGTAGGCATCTTGATGAAATATTCTACTATTGTCATTTTTAGAGAGCATGTCTAAACCAGCATCAGACTGTGAATCATTCTGGTGTTTAGGTGGTGTTTCTACTTCTTTTACTTTAGTAGGCAATTCATCTTTGTTGTTATTGTGACCATTTGGTATGAAAACAGTTTCCTGTTGTAATTCACTTCCCAAACGATGATATGCTGTTGGAAAGTCTACTTGAGATATCTTTGGTTCATAATGTTGATTCCGTACATGATCATTTAATGCATCTTCAGATGGAAAAGTTTCGGGACATTTTTCACATGATATAATTGCAACATGCATATCCATTGGTTCCCCTTCATGATCAACACCATTTTCTTCTTGGAAATTTGCACCCCCATTACTAAAATCTAATACAGTTGTTTGTGGAGGCAGTACCATTGATCCTGTATCAGATACCCGTATTGGTTTTACTTGCTTTCTTCTACTCATTATGTTTGTTTTTGTTCCTACAGTACACCACTAATTATATCCAACATAAAACACATACACTTTTATTTCTAGTCAAATTTTGATTTTAAGTTCCAACGGTCAGCCATTTAAAAGTTGTCAAAATTTCGAAATCGTCTTTCACTTGGTTAATCCATGGTGAACCCTTATTTAGCCATGAGAAAATTACATCTGGTTCTTGTCAAGTCTGAAAGTATAAAAAGAGAGATTTATAAAAAAAAAAGTGTGAATTAATAATAAAGACAGTGTGATTTAATTAGCTAAATGTATATGCTAAAGTGCATGTAGTTAAGAAGGGACAGACATATTTATGCAATGCCAAGTTCCAATTTCTTTGTCTGAAAGCGAGTGTAACATGTCATTTATTGTTAAGCTTAAACTTTGTTGTATAAGAAGATTGGGGGATACAATGCCAGAAATCCCCTGCTTTAGTTTCAATTTTGCATGAATGACACTTGGGCGAAAGGTGATTTTGTGTAAATAGGGCCTACATCCAAACTGACATTTCTTCACTAACATCATGTATCATGAAGAAATCTGATTTAAATGCAAATTGGAATTGCAGTCTCCTGAAACTCCTTTAACTCATGTTACCACATTTGAATGACATTCTCCTATATAATTTCTTATTGTTATTCAACGTCGCAAACGTCCTGGGTAAATTACTTTACATGCTGTTGAATGTTTGTTAACCATAATTACACTGATAAATTGCATGTCATAATTTGCATTCACTTGGTCTTAAGAGCTGATAGATGACAGAAACCAATCAATATATTATGGCTACAAAGCCTAGGTTACTTTCATTTTGACATGTAGCTACACAAATCTGAATCACTCTTAATCAAAACAAGACTAAGCAATATTACTAAATAATATAATAATCAGACATTCCTAAAACTTAATTTTGCATTAAATGTACATATACTGATCAACCACGCAGACAACAATAATTTCTTATTCCAACATTTTTTAAGATGACAATTCATTTGAATACATGTATATCAAATAAAACTTCTTTTTTTTTACTGTAATGCCATAAAATGAAAATACAAGTAAAAAAAACTCACACAAATATATAAATTATTGTGCATGAACCTGTTATCAAACTTAAAACAAAAGCCTTGAATATGGCAGGAGATCTGAAAGCTAGACCGTGCTCAATGAGGTTTTTTCTCTGTGTAATCCTAATTATTATTTGACTTTGGGATGAAATATATTAATAGCTATTAATAAAAAGTAATTTGCCTTTGCTATGTCAGTATGGATTGTCTAAATAATTATTATTGATTTGTGTCCTGTTGTCTCTAAATCATGCAGATGTATGAGGTCCAATACGCACATCTATGGTTTCTGTCTGATGTTAGAAGATATTTCATACAAATCAATGAATGAAATAAATAATAATGTGGACAAACCTTCAACAACCCAGTGAATCAAAAATACATTTACTGGCAGGAAAGTAGCTACATGTACATGTATTTTAAAGAGATTATCTGTGTATATATGTATTTGAAAATAATACTTAAGAGTGTACATCAAGCCCTAAATGTTTATCAATTGATTCAAAGATAATTGCCAATTCAAACTTAAATGTTTGGTGCAGTTAAGAGTAAAATAATAACTGATTACAAAAACTAAATCCAAATGGTAATAAGCTTTATAGAATTATGTAATTTCTGTGAACTACTTGTTTAATCTTTTAGGTGTGGTAAAAAATTAGAACAATGGCAAGTTTGTAGTCATGGATTAAACAAAGCAATTTAAAGTAGCAATGCATGATTTGCACTTTTTGAAAAAATATCAAATTTCTCACAGCTAATTCACTAAATATGTACTCAGATTGATTATTAAACATTTAATTAAGGAAACAAAATCAAAATACCAATGCTAAATAATCTCCTGGTTTGGATTCAATCATATAAATAACAGGCCCATGAATTTGGTTCATGGCAAATAGTCTTGTTACATACAGAGCAGCATAGATCTTTGGAATTTTCAATTTGTTATATCTTTTTAAGTACATGTACTGAACAGAACTTAACCATTTTTGGACTGATATTCTTATAAGAGATTCAAGTTTCACAATAGCATAGTTTGCAATGGATTCTATAGCGTTAAAATAATGCATAGAGTCTTTAAATATTAACAAAAAGAAAAAAAAAATGCTCCCTTCAAAATCAAGTTGTGATGAATAAAATCAGAATTAGAATTAAAAATTAAATTCAATTTATATGCGACAAGTACACTTATTCAGCTTTCATTTACCATATTCATGTTGTTCAAAACCAAATAAAGAAAAAAGTATAAATGAGCTTTGACCATCAACATCAGTTAAGTTACTATCAGAAATACAAAGCATTCTTATCTAGGCAATATCCACTTCCCAGTAAGACATTAATATCATTAATTTAATTAAAAACATTGCTGTGTACACATTTTCATATCAGACCCTAAAATAAATCAATAAAATTTGGAGATCCAAGTCTGAAAATGTCATTAACAAGCTACCAATGGTGTAAATCATCCACAATATCATAAATTATTAAAATTTACAAATCATGTATGGTGAAATGAAATATTCCATAGATCAATACAGGAGCCAACAAGTCTGCTCACATATTGAGTTCTAAATTTTCAACTAGAACTGGAAATATGGTGCTGGCTTACTCATTAAACTTGGACTGACCTTTACAAATTACGATACTACAAATTCTGTTACAACTTAATTCCCTCAATACATTTAATCCTATTTATCTTATTCAAAACAATAGCCTACAAGTACATGTACAAATGTATGGTTAAATAGAAATTATAGAGAAACTTAACAAAATTTAAATTGTTTATCAAAAAAGGTTGAACATTTAATTAACATCAATGTGTGAGTGATTTTCATATCGTACATGTAGGTGTTGAGCAAAGTACAATAATTTGTTAATAATGTGACCAAATGTGAACAGAGGGAAGCATGGGGCCAACTCAATCATGTTCTTAATAAGAATATAAATATATCTTACTACAGTACTTGCATTATACTATGATACTGTATTACATTTATTTAATACAATGAAAGTTCATATGTCTTGTAACCTACACCAAATGACCATTGTTGGTAATACTGTACAATCTTCTTGGCAGCGTTTCTTCTAATAGTCTACATAAACGTTGTAGTAGGTAAATTGTAAGGCATGAAATTCTAAGTTTAAAATGTGTACCACATCTGTTTTATGCTATCATACCATTGTAATTTGATCATCGGCTTATATCAGTACATTAGTAGACTAGCTTCTTCTTTAATCCATTACCAAAATTTGTCAGTAATATAATCAGCTTTATAATAAAAGTTTTATTCAACTTAGGCCTATAACACATTGTACACCTTGCTAGGATTATTTAAATAGACACCCCCTCCCTTACACACCCCCACAAACGATTGTATGTGCATTGCCCAAACACACAAATAGTAGTGCCACCTAATCAAGAAATACCTACTATCGAGTGCTCCACCAGTTAACCATGCCTGTTGACCAGAGGGCAAATATGAATTAAGTTCAGTGATATATCTAGAGACATTGCACCACACTCATGATCGTAGTTAGTCTTATAATGTAATAACATTAACTGCTGTTTGTCCTTGGAAGCCGTGGGCTAAACATTGCCACATGCATTGATAAATTACTAAATTTGTAGTAAAAATAATAAAAAATAACCCAAAACATTCTTAATTATAATTGGCAACCTTTAAAATGATACAGTGCAAATAGGCATGCCTCGGAGACAAATTATTAATTCCAATAAAAAAAAAACCTACGTGCAAATTAAGCCCGCGAAATTATTTTAAAACAGATTTTGTTACTCCAGTTCAACAAATTGTTAGAGAAACGCCAGTGTGCTATCGTTTAATATATATTTCCTCGCTTTATCGAGATTAAATTGGGAACGGGGGGGGGGGGGCAATGTCTACTCGAAGTAGGCGATTGACCGTAGCGAAGCCGTAAAGCTCCGGCGATAGCCATTGTACGTAGGCCCCTATACTAAATAAGTACATAGTCTACCATCAGGCGGTCGCAACGTTATCGATACTAAAACACATGGGTAATTTATACACTATCTTAAACGATAAATGATCTAACTAAAAACTGGTAAATCTCAGGTTGGATAATGAAAAAAATATCAATCATAACAAATTAATTGTCCCTAGGGCTAAATAAAATAACATTAATACAAAATGAAAATTGTTTACCGAATTCTGCTGCTGCAATAAGTAGAAAAGCTTCGATGGACCGCATGAATGAAGTTTGCAGAAAACTAAGCATTTAGCTCCGAATGGAATCTAAAGTTTACTTGACGAAATTCATTTCATATATGAACGGATTCTTTTCTCTATCAAACAAAATGGCTTCCATCATTATGCGATGACGTTTGTACTAATATCATCATAATTACGGTACTCTGTTGAGGCAAATTGAGTTCTGAATTAAATTTTAAAACTATAATTCTGACAGGACAATACGGTCAATTTTGATGTGATCTATCATTATAGTAACGGACTATTCAACATATAAAATTTCATCATTTTAATTCATAATCGTACTCTGTCACTGTGGTTTATGTGAATGACTATTTAAATATATGTGTAGAATATTTGTTAATTCTGAAAAGTCCTACCTTGTTTGACGGCCTCTTTCAACTCCTCGCCATTTTGCGCTCGTACCCAGAATTCCCGAATTCAAAATGGCGGATTTCTAAACATGTTATTGGGGAAACACCGTTCAACTTCTATAGAAGTGGATTTTAGCTTCCCTTAAGCCAGCATAATTCAAAATGGGTATGATACTATATTTATCATCCTTATGTCAAGTAATATAATAGGTGATAGTCTGATGACGTCCAGTATTTTAATGACATGAGGCTATTGTTGTACTTAAATCTTGATGCATGAACAAGCACTTGTCAAACTTTAATCAGTATTATAACTAACTTATAAGATCTCAGTTTCTATTGTTTGTTGGACACAGGTTAATTAGCGAGTCTGCATGCCATCTGCTATTTAAGTATTAAAGCACATTACATAACACCGTCCAATTTATATTTTATCTCATGCGCAATTAAACTGTGTTCTTGCGATGAGTGTTGTCTCGTCGAGCGCATGTGTGCAATTATAACGAGAGATCTGTTGATTATAAAATTGAGGGCGTATTATTACTTGTGATATTGAAATTTTCACCCTGATTGGAAGATATATTTAGAATTAACACTCCTCATACAACCCATTTGTTATTCTTTCAGATACAATCCACGACAAACATGGTTTTGAATATTTAACACCACCCTGCATATTGTAGCTGCCAAAATAATTTTAGTGTTTAGGCTCCACATGTCAATTCTTATAAATTAATAACCAATACATTATATTATTAAGAAAACACTATTTTTAACCTGGGGTTTGAAGTCCAAAGAGACTATTTGGCACCCAGGTGGTTTCCGTTCCTTTGCTCCCCACTCTGAATGATAGCCAGTGGGCCAACCATGGGCGGACTACTGCATGACTCAAAGGGGGGGTTGGGGGTGGAGGAGTGTCTCTCTCCCTGGGGCCGAGAATATTTATGAAAAACTGATTGTAATTGGTGCTTTCTAGAGTATATCCTGATGTTTCTAGCTTTTAATAATAATAATAATGTCCTAAAATCCAACCGAAGCTGCTCTTTGGTAAGCTTTTGTGTTCAAATTTAGCGTGTGGCATTCTACAGTTTTTACAGGCTCATTTTCAGTCCACCCTGGACCACAAATCATGTTTGCAAGTAAATTTTACTGATAAATGGCCAAACTCCTGTATAAAAATTGACAAAATGTCAGTAAATTAAAAGTGATTACCACTGAAAACAAGAGTTTGAAAATATTTTTAAAGGCGCTAAACCTGTTTGATTATGTCAAAATTGGGTTGGTCTGATTTTATTTCATGTTGTGGTGGGTCAGGCTCTTTAGGCCCATATTATCAAAGGATTAAGCATAAGTCAGCTATACTAATCTGCCTGTCTGTCATTGAGATATTTGATTGACAGATCAAGTTCATGTTGAGTGCAATTCCGTTAATTTTTAACTGAATTATCACCATTGTTATCACTGAAATCCTTTTTTTCTGCAATTATTTGAACTTTGAGATATTTGATTTAAAATTGGTACAGTGCTGTGCTGTATATAACAGAGCTACAGATCAATTTCATGTTTCATGGGATTCTGTTATTGGCTGAATTTTCACTCTTTGTTAACTTTAGGCCTGCAGCACATTTTTGGAAAGCTAATACCAGGAACACAAATCCAGATAGTTCCAAGCAAAAAGTTTGCACTAACTCGATTTAGGGCCAGATGAAAATTGTGACAATTGTCAAGTAAATGCTATATTTATACTAACAATTGTGAAGTTGACATAAAATTAAATATTGGTGAAAAACCCCAATGCTTTCATCCTATGCAAAGAATATGCTATTGGTTAAATTTTGATTTAAAGCAAAATGCAGAAACCATAAAAGACAGGGGAACATACAGAATTTCGGAAATCCATTTAATTTGTAGAAGGAGTTATCTCCCTTTATGGAAATGTCAATAATCATTGATAAATTGATAACAGTATTTTGTTTAAAGAATCTATTTGATAAACTGAATAGGATTTAACTACAGACTAGGGCCTATATAAGTTCAACTTTTTTTCAGATAGGATTTGAGGCTAAAGGTCTAACAAATGTTTAACCTGAAACATAGATTTAGTTTTCTCACTAAAATAGATATGGTCAAAACTAAATAATACTGTAAAGGGAGTGACAATATTGTAATGAAGAGAAAAAAAATCAACCGTTTGAATATATCAATTTTGGTATATATGGAAAGTAGAAATATCCAATCTTACTAGAAAAATACTGGATGCCCTGAAAAACACTCATGGAGCGCATACAGGACAAAACTGTAAGGGTTTCCCTAATCGACAGCCCGATGATTAAGAGTGTCTCCACGCTTGACCTCAAAGGTCGCACGTGGAGATTGAGTGCTTGATGTACATGTTGATAAACTTCATGAAGAGTTAGACGTACAACAGTTTCTGAGTTAAAAAGCATGGAAAAAAACTTGGGCAGTGGATAATCTGAGAATTTAATAAGGCTTCGATATTTGTAATAAATAGCCAGCGATTAAAGACAACATCGTCTTGTGTATGCAATGAATCCTCTTCTGACTTTGCCCCCGTTGCTAGGTACCGAGAGAGGTAAGTCATGTGGCACAAACATGACCTCCTATTGATCGATTTTTTTATAGTAAGGGTATTCCTTGGCAATTGCAATATTTTGAGAAGGATTTGAAGCAAAATTATGATCAATTAATTAGTTTGAATATGGTTTTAGACCATATGTATATGTATCGGGAATGTATCTTTGAATTAGTAAAACAAAGAATCCTATTGAATTTCAGCAATTTCCGTTAGTTACATCTAGAGTTGTTGAATCTTGTGAACGCTCTAATGACAACAGTTATCATCCGATCTGTATGAAATTTATATGCATCATTTAAATTAGTAAAACAAAGAAGCCTATTGAATTTCAGCAATTTCCGTTAGTTACTCTGTGAGTTATGGCCCTTGTTTCACTTTGTTGAATTTTGTGAACGCTCTAATGACAACAGTTATCATCCGATCTGTATGAAATTTATATGCATCATTTAAATTAGAGAAACGAAGAATCCTATTGAATTTCAGCAATTTCTGTTAATTATGCCGTGAGTTATGGCCATTGTTATCCGAACTGTATGAAATTTATATGTATCATTTAAATTAGTAAAATGAACAAACCTATTGAGTTTCAGCAAATTTCCCTTAATTACATCTAGAGTTATGGCCCTTGTTTCACTTTGTTGAATCTTGTGAATGCTGGAACGACAAAAGTTATCACCCAATCTGTATGAAATTCATATGCATCATTTAAATTAGTGAAATGAAGAAGCCTATTGAATTTCAGCATTTACGTCAATTACTTCTAGAGTTATTGCCCTTGTTTTACTTTGTTGAACCTTGTGAACGTTCGAACGACAAAAGTTATCATCCGATCTGTATGAAATTTATATGCATTATTTGAATTAGTAAAACGAAAAAGCCTGTTGAATTTCAAAAATGTCTGTAGATTACTTCCAGAGTTGTGGCCCTTGTTTTAGTTTTTAGAGCCTTTTGAACCCCCAAACGACGAAAATTATAATGTCATCTGTATGAAATTGTCTATTAAATGCCCCTAATTACATACAAAAGAATAAATATGCGACAACCCTTGTCGACTGCTCGAACGATTTAGCTGCTGTGGTCCTATGTTTTGTTGCCTGGCAAACTATCTGTACAGACAGAATTAATAGGAGACACACAGTCTATAATTATTGAATGAAGTATGGGAACGAAAGCCAGCTACATGTACTAGCAGGGCCCTCACAAGCCTACGTGGCACCCCAGAGCTAAAGTTTCAGTGACGTATATTGTCGTCGCCCCTGTCCGTCTGTCCACAATTGTTTGTGGACACTCTACAGGTCACAATTTTTATCCGATTTCAACGTAACTTGAAATATAGGTTTATCTCCCTAAGATCTTGGTTCCTTTTGATATTGGCATGTACATTGTATCGGACGGTAACTTCATGGATTATGGCCCCTGATTATACGAAAAATCGTGTTTTTAGCATGTGGACCCTATAGAGGTCACAATTTTTATCCAATTTTGTTGAAATTTGAAATGTAAGTTTATAACACAAAGATCTTGTTTCCTTTTGATATTCGCGAATATCGGACCGTAACATCCTAAATTATGGCTCCTGATTCTATGGAGGTCACAATTTTATACTGATTTAAAAAAACGTTTGAATATATCACGGTTACACCTTAAAGACGGTTGAGTTCCAATTTTGTGAAAATGATGGTTGAGTTTGAATTTTGTGAAAATCGGACCAAAACTGACAAACTACATGTAAATGGTCGCCCCTCGTATAACGCAAATGGTGTTAATATGTGGTATATCAAGGTTGTAGACCCTCTAGAGGCCACAATTTTTTTCCGATTTTGATGCAACCTTAAATTTATGCTTATATCACAAAGATCTTGGTTCCTTTCGATATTTGGCATATCAGATCGTAACTTCCTGAATTATGGCCCTTGATTGTATGATTGTGGTCCCTCTAGAGGTAACAATTTTTATCCAATTTAAAAAACCATATGAATATATCACCGTTACACCCTAATGATGGTTGAGGTCGAATTTCGTGAAAATCGGATCAAAACTGCCACACAAAATGGCCACACCTCGTATGCTAATGGTGTAAAAATATGGTATATCAAGGTTGTGGACTCTCTAGATGTCACGATTTTGATGAAACTTGAAATATATCTTCGCGCATATCAGATCGTGAATTCCTGAATTATGGCCCTGGATTGTTCGAAAAATTGCTTTTGATACGCCCACATTGTTGTCACTCCCGTCCATTGGTCCGTACATCGGTCCGGCGTCCACAAGCTAGAGGCTAAAGTTAATATAAATTTATACACAGTGTTTAAGGTCATGCGGCGAAGAAGCCTATTGATTTTCAGGGATTTCCAATAATTACTGCCAGAGTTATGGCCCTTGATCACTTTGAAAAATCTTGTGGAGGCTCTAGAAGCTAAAGTTAATATCCGATTGACTTTAAATCGATAACGAGTTGGCAGTTCTCACTATAATAGTTAAAAACTAGATAATGTAAAGGCAATTTGCTGAAAATTTCATTCAAATTGATCCTCTATGAACTGAGAACTAAGCGATTGAAATTTCCGCCTAGCCTTGATCATCATTACTAAAGTCAGTACGATAAACAGCATAGTCTCGATTATTCATGTATTCGTTAAATTGTGAAGTTATGCAGTAAATCGGCTCATAATCCACTAAAGATCGCAGGCTAGCGATGCCATCTAGAGTTGATTATGGTCTGGATAGGTTAATTAATGTCTAATTAATAATTTAGATAACATTTCAGGCCTAAAGAAAAACCTGTAATAGACAGATTTAGCTCTTGCATAATGTATGTTTAATGAGTTGTTACTCTTAATCAGATTTTAGTGTATTATAAATGTTTCATTACTGAAAAAGTAAAAATATGTGACAACTCTTGTTGACTGCCCGGACGATTTAGCTGCTGTGAGCGTATGTTTCGTTGCCTGGCAACCTTTCTTTGTTTAGCTTGTTCTCTATCCATGTCGGTGAGCGTATCCTGCCTTGCAGCTGCTGGTTTATACTTTTAATACTTTTTCTAAATAACAATTTATTAAATCAACTTATTTGTAAAATATTTATAATATATCTTGGAAAAATCATAATTCTATCCTCTATGTGCTGAAATATGAACTTATCCCCCTTTGAATATTTCTTGTAAGCGCATAGATAAATTTAATTTGCCTTTCCCCAAGAAATGTTCCCCCCGGGCATATGCCCCCCCCCTCCTCAGTCCCCCCCCCCATATGAGGGCCCTGGCTCCTAGTACAAAATTTCTAAAATAAAACATTATAATAGGATATAAATTTAAAATAATAATTTATCGTCAAAACAAAACAAAAAAAAGTGCAGGTGACTTGTTTTTACTAAAATTATACTATTCAAAAAAAGTAGGGGATATTTGATTTTTAAGTGTTATTAAAGTCACCTAATGAAACTGACGAAGAAACAAATGACAAAATGAAATGAAGTTCACATTCATCGATTTATTCCAAATGATCGTTAGACTAAGTAAGGCACAGACTGACCATTATAAGGGTAAAATGATACCCGGGGTCAAACAGCAAAGTTACCACAGCATCACAACCAAGTCAGTAACGGGTAAATCCTCCTCTGTTCGCCAAACAAGCATTGATCCGACGTGGCATACTCCTAATGAGACGTCTAAGGTCATTTTGGTCCAGATTGTCCCATTCCTGTTGCAACGCAGAAGCAAGTTCTTGGACATTGGCAGGACGTTGTTGACGTTGACGTAACCTCTGTCCAAGCATGTCCCAGACATGCTCGATGGGGGAGAGGTCGGGACTCAGTGCTGGCCAAGGTAATGTGGTGATGTTCTGTTGTTGGAGGTAACCTTTATCGATCCTGGCCCTGTGACATCTTGCGTTGTCATCCTGGAAGATGAAACGGCGGCCATGACGTCGTGCGAACGGCACAACATGGACTGCCAAGATTTTGTCCCGGTAGTACTGGCCTGTAACACGCCCTGCAACAACATGTAAAGCCGTTCTTCCAGCAACAGTGATGCCTCCCCACACCATAACAGAACCACCCCCAAATCGATCATGTCTGATGACGTTAACGTCTTGGAAGCGTTCGTTTCGACGACGCCACACCCTCCTACGTCTGTCCAAAAAATCAACAGTGAACCTTGACTCATCTGAAAACATCACATTGCTCCAGCGTCGATTATCCCAGTGTTGACGATCCCTACACCAACGACGTCTTGCCTGAATGTGATGATCTCTCAAACAAGGGATCACACGAGGACGTCGGGCGCGAAGGTGACCCCTATGCAGTCGATTCCGAATCGTCTGGCCACTCACTCTCACACCAGTGTCTGTTTGAAGACGAGCGCTGATCTGATTTGCTGTGATGACACGATTTCTCAAGGCCAAGGTACGGATAAATCGATCCTGGGCTTGAGTTGTCGCCCTTGGTCGACCTGAGCGTGGTCTGTCCTGTACAGATTGTGTATCACGGTATCTGGACCATAGCCTGCTTATGACAGACTGAGAAACATTCATCGTCCGCGCCACAACCGCCTGTGTTGTGCCGATCTGTAGCATGCCAAGGGCACGTAACCTTTCATTTTGGGTAAGCCGACGCATATCAAAATTTGTTTTCTGGTCACTAAAACAATTAAACTGATGTTTCTACCCTGGAATTCAATGCCACAATGACTGTAACATTCAAAGTCAGAGTCGTGCAAATCTTGGGTTGGACCCCCATGATGATCCCAAGCATCACCTGCATTCCATGCGATAGCTATTGGTGCGTTATATTGTTTTTGTTAGGAGGGGGGTTGGATGGCTGAATGGTTAGCGTGCGCGCGCTGTATCATAAAGTCTGTCATTGTGTCGACTGGCGTGGTTTCGAATCCCCAGTTGTACGTGACAAGGAGTAGGGTCGCCTGTCCAACCTCGTGGGTTTTCTCCGGGTCCTCCGGTTTCCTCCCACTGCTAAAGACCCCTACGCGCAAGCGAATTATGTAAATAAAATTAAACCATATGTTAGTCCCGAAATGACCTAGT
Source organism: Patella vulgata (assembly GCF_932274485.2). Lineage (NCBI taxonomy): Eukaryota > Metazoa > Mollusca > Gastropoda > Patellidae > Patella > Patella vulgata. The sequence continues at coordinate 36,755,467 of NC_065882.2, forward strand.
TTGTGTCGAGTGGACGTTAAACCCCATTTCTCTCTCTCTCTCTTTTTGTTAAGATTATTATTAAGACTATTGTTTTTATACACCCACATGGAAATGTGGTTGTATATTGCTGTCACCCCGATTCTTGTGAACACTCTACAGCCTACATTTATCATCTTATTGTTTTGAAATTGATATATGCTGTTTAGTGAGATGAAGAATCCTATTTAATTTCAACAATTTTTGTTAATTTCTTCTGAAGTTATGGCCTGTATATCACGCTCTAACGACAAAAGTTATCTTCCGATCGGTATGGAATTTATATGCATCATTTAAATTATTGACACGAAGAAGCCTATGGAATTTCAGCAATTTCCGTTAATTACGTCTAGAGTTAAGACCCTTGTTTGACTTTGTTGAACCTTGTGAACGTTCTAACGACAAAAGTTATCATTCGATCTGTATCGAATTTATATGCATCATTTAAATTAGTGAAGAGAAATTGATATATGCAGTTTACATTAGTGAGATGAAGAATCCTATTTAATTTCAACAATTTTTGTTAATTATTGACACGAAGAAGCCTATGGAATTTCAGCAATTTCCGTTAATTACGTCTAGAGTTATGACCCTTGTTTGACTTTGTTGAACCTTGTGAACGTTCTAACGACAAAAGTTATCATTCGATCTGTATCAAATTTATATGCATCATTTAAATTAGTGAAGCGAAAAAGGCTTTTGAATTTCAGCAATTTCCTTTAATTACGTCTAGAGTTATGGCCCTTGTTTCACTTTGTTGAGCCTTGTGAATTCTCTAACAACAAAAGTTATCATTCAATCTGTATGAAATTTATATGCATCATTTGAATTAGTGAAACGAAGAAGCCTATTGAATTTCAGCAATTTCCGTTTATTAAGTCTAGAGTTATGGCTCTTGTTTCACTGTGTTATGGCCTTTGTTTCACTTGTGAACGCTTCAACAACAAAAGGTATTATCCGATCTGTATGAAATTTATATGCATCATGTAGATTAGTAAGAATCATATTGAATTTCAGCAATTTCTGTTAATTTCTTCTTGAGTTATGGCCCTTGTTTCACTTTGTAAATACTCGTAACGATAATAGTTATCATCCAATCTGTCTGAAATTTACACAGATCATTTAAATTAGTGACACAAAGACCCCTATTGCATTTGAGATATTTCCAATATTTACGTCTAGAGTTATCACCCTTGTTTAATTTTGTTGAACCTTGTGAACATTCTAAGGACGAAAGTTATCTTCTGATCTGTACAAAATTTATAAGCATCATTTAAATTAGTGAAAAGAAGAATCCTATTGAATTTCAGCATTTTCAAATAATTACTTGTAGAGTTATGGCCCTTGTTGAACGCTCAAATGATGAAAGTTATCATCCGATCTGTATGAAATTTATATGCATTATTTAAATTAGTGAAATCAAGAATCCTATTGAATTTCAGCAATTTCTGTCAATTACTACTAAAGTTATAATCCAATCTGTATGAAATTTATATGCATTATTTGAATTAGTAAAGTAAAAAAGCCGGTCAAATTTCAACAATTTCTGTAAATTACTTCCAGAGTTAAGGCACTTTTTTCAGTTTGTAGAACCTTGTGAACCCCCAAACAACGAAAATTGTAATCTGATCTGTATGAAATTGTCTTGTAAATATGCCCCCAATTATCTACAAAAGAAAAAATGCGTTGCTGTGGGCGTATTTTTCTTTGCCTGGCAACCTATCTTTACTAAAATTATTATTATTTATTAAGCTTTCATATGTAATATGAAAGCTTATTGTTTCTGTGAAGATTATTATTTATTTTTTTTTATTTTTTGTGTGTATTTTCAGCAAATCAGATTTCTCATAATCTTAATATAGGATCTTTCTGAAACTTTGACCTACCCCCCCCAAAAATGGGTTATGAGTATTGATTGAATATATTTTCAAAACGCTTTACGAATTCTAAATCACCCCATGACGTGACAGGAAGTGACCGTGAATATGAAAGGTTTCATATGAGCCTCGCAGATCTAGTTAATTTTTTGTGTGTGTGTTTTCTGCAAATCGGATTTCTCAGAATCTAACCATAGGACCTTTCTGAAACTATGACCTACCCCCCCCCCCCAAAAAAAAAAATGGGTTGTGAGTATTGATTAAATATATTTTCAAAACGTTTTACGAATTCAAAATCACCGAAATTCACGAGCGAAAAAACTTAACAATGCATAGTCGTATCTTTGTGGTTTTTTGACCTATTTTACTAATTGTCCTCTGCCTTTCGAAGAAAACACGTGACTATTAAAATGGGTCCGTCCATCTGTCTGTCTGTCTGTCTGTCTGTCCGTCACACCTTTTGGGACACAATAACTCTCCTTCTAATTGAGCTAGAATGTTCAAACTTGGTGTAGGTGTTTATTAAAGATGGGTTCCCAGAAAAGTATTTATTGGGTCGTTATTTCCAATAAAAGTATGGCAATTTTGGTATATATGGAAAGTAGAGACATCCAATCTTACTAGAAAAATACTGGATTCCCCGAAAAACACTCTTGGAGCGTATACAGGACAAAAATGTAAGGGTTCCCCTAATCGACAGCCCGACCATTAGGAATTTCTGCATGTGTGATGTCGAAGGTCACACGCGACTATTGAGCACTTGATGTACAAGTTGATAAACTTCATGAAGAGTTAGACGTACAACACTTTCTGAGATAAAAATGACGGAAAAATACGCGGGTAGTGGATAATCCGAGAATTTAATTGGGATTCAATATTTGTAATAAATAGTAAGCGATTAAAGACAACATCGTCTTATGTATGCAATGAATTCTCCTCTGACTTCCAAGAGAGGTAAGTCACGTGACGTAAACATGACCTGGTTTGATCGAATTTTTATAGCAGGGCATGTTTGAGAAGGATTTGAAGCAAAATTATGACAAATTAATTAGTTTGAATATGTTTTTAGTCCATATATACCATTAAATCACCCAGTTTGTATGCGGGAATGTATCTTTAAGTCAATGCCTTGATGGAGTTCGAAGATGAGTATTTTCTGCTAAGTCTAATTAAGTGACAGTGAGGAAACTTAGTGTATGGTTTCATTACATCAATACCTTGACTAAGTTTGATAATGAGCACTCTCTGCTCAGGGTAAGCAGAGCGATTGGCTGAGACTTTGGAACTCAATAACTCTCCTTCTAATTGAGGTAGAATGTTCAAACTTGGTTCAGGTGTTTATTAGGTCAGTGCCTTGATGGAGTTCGAAGATGAACATTTTCTGCTTAGGGTAAGCAGAGATAAGCAATTTGATTGGTTGACGCTTTGGGACATGATACCTTTAGTTCTAATTAAGTGAGAGTGATGAAATTTGGTGTATAGTTTTATTACATCAATTCCTTGACTAAGTTCGATAATGAGCATTTTCTGCTTAGAGTAAGCAGAGCAATAAGCAATTTGATTGGTCGAGACTTTGGAACATAATAACTCTCCTTCGATGTAGAATGTTCAAACTTGATGTAGGTGTTCATTAGGTGAATGCCTTGATGGAGTTCGATTATAAACATTGTCTGCTTACTGTAGCAGAGATAAGCAATCTGATTGGTTGATGGTTTGGGGCACGATTACTTTGGTTATAATTAAGTGAGAGTGATTTAACTCCGAGTATAGATTCATTATATCATTCCCGTACGTAACTAACATATGAAAATTAAATGGTAACTAGGGTGGGTCTGTCGTTTAGATTGATCATTACCTTGACTAAGGAACATCAGTAATTTGATTAGTCAAGACTTTGGAACATAACAACCCTGGTTTTAATTGAGGTAGAATGTTTAAACTTGATGTAGATGTTCATTAAGTGAATGTCTTGACTGAGTTCAATGATTAACATTTTAAGCTAAAGCTAAGCTGAGCTAAGCAATTTCATTGGTCAATGCTTTGGGACAAGATAACTTTGATTCTATCTGATAGAAAGTGATAAACAAAAAAAATGAGGGGATGCCCAAGTTCAGATTTTGTCATTGATACCGTGTGGTTGGAAGGTTTTCAATCTAATGATCCAATGAAGTTTAATGGTACATCTATTGGTTGTAGATTTTTGGAGGTCAGGATTGGTACCCAATTGTTCAATTATTTGATAGTCAGGTTTCGACTAGAATGGCTCTCTTGTGGGTGATATCAGCATAATGTTTTTTAAGTCTAATTCGAAACAATCTTTTTGTTTCTCTTACGTACTGTTTTAGACAGAGATTGCAAGTAAGTAGGTAGATCACGTTTTTGCTATGGCAAGTGTAATTGCTGTTGCAATTATAAGATTTGCCAGTTTTACTGGAGTGAAAAGTTTTCTTTCCTTTAAGCGTGTTGCAGTAATTGCATTGGGGATAGTTACAGGTAGATTCTAGAAAATTGTAACTTTTCCCACTTACTTGTGGCTCGCCCAAGAGCCGCCTATTACTTCATATTCGACTGCCACGGTCGTTGCCATACGGACTTCACCAGTAAGAGTTTTTTCTACTCCCAGCTGAAGCCACAGTTCAGTGGATATCAAAGGCGCTCCATTCCCAGTCTTCAACCACTGGGACTTCCATACATCCCCACACCTCTTCGTAGGGGAATCCTGGACCATTCTAACTACCAGTAGGAGCGTCATTTGGAAAAATAGAGACCCGCACCTAGATTCCCACTTCCAGATCCAGATCCAAAAAAGCTTAGAGGACGCCAGCTTTCCGCCAGTGATATGTTCAATTCATCGTTTATTTCTGGCTTTTAAATAAATTTTTATAAAACCCTTACTATCTTTTTGTCTTTTCTAGTCCCACTGCTCCCCTTGTGGTCTCTCCCCGACCCTCTCCCCTTCCCCTCTCTCTCCATACACACACCCGTTTTAGATTTGGCTTACGTTTTTTTCTTGCCCTCAACTCTACCCAGATTTTCGCCTTTGACCATTTTCGTGCCGACAAAGTTGTTTACAAGACAATTTATTTCCTTAATCGCATTTTTTAAAAATTTTAGCTTTACTTTTTTCGGTAATTAAACATTTATAATACACTAAAATCTGATTAAGAGTAACAACTCATTAAGTAATTATCAGAAAATCATAAGAATTTTGGGGGGTTTTATGAAGTTCTGCCCCATACCAACGTTTAGTATACGCAACAAGTTATCAAAATTCATTGAAAATCAGTATATACCAGTTCGTCTCAAGACCTTAAATGATGTGTATCAATCTGAAGTCAATCGGATGATAACTTTAGCTTCCGGCAGTAATTATCGGAAATCGTTGAAAATCAATAGGCTTCTCCGTCTCATGACTTTAAACACTGTGTATAAATTTAAAGCCAATCGGATATTAAATTTAACCTCTAGAGTGTCCACAAGATTTTAAAAAGTGATCAAGGGCCATAACTCTGGCAGTAATTATCATAAATTGCTGAAAATCAACAGGCTTTTTCGTCCCATGACCTTAAACACTGTGTATAAATTTAAAGTCAATCTGATATCAACTTTGGCCTCTAGAGCGTCCACAAGATTTTTTGATGTGATCAAGGGCTATAACTCTGGCAGTAATTATCGGAAATATCCAGAAAGTTATCAATATTTTCAATATGTAGCAAGAAATTGTCGATTTAAAAAAATGTTGATTTTAAAGGTTAAAATCCAACTTTTGACAAAATGGTGTCACTTCCGGTGTCAATTATAATTTCAATCAATTTGATTTAATGTATGTTTGTTTTATGCATCAAATGGTATCACTTTTATAGAAATCCATTAATTATTGACTCTTTTACAGGCAAAATAACGTGAAAAGTGGCTTACGCAAAATTGCCCATTTCTCGGCAACTGCTCATATTACAAACTAAGTTCGGCAAAGATTGTCTGCGTATAGATATATGCTACAAGTTGATGAACATTACGTAGAAATATTTTAAAATATGAAAAGCCTGAATGGGTTGTAAATTGCTTAATTTTACACTCTTTTTCACCTTTAAATCAAAATTGCGCAAACACATAAGGCCGCGGTTAATTAATTGTTTGTTTCTCATGACCTGTGTTTGTGAAATATACATGCTACATCAGGTAATTATTAATTATTGAGATGGAATTTGAAATTTTTGAGTTTAATGTTGTTTCTATTTCAGCAATAAACTAATGTTGGTTACTTGGTCATTGAAAACCAATTTTTTGACATGTCTATGATCGTATTGAACCAATCTATATGTCCATTGGAATCTAATATCATAATGTTAAACGAATATTAAATATAGCTCACTTTAAAAAAATATTTGTTTTGAAGGCAAAAGATACAGTTTTTGCCAAATTGACATTACTTCCGGTGACAATGAAAATGTTAAATTAGTTTTATGAAATCATAAATGGCAAAAGATCATATGGTGAACATTTTATGAAAATCGAATAATAATTGACACTTTAATAGACCAAAAACCTTTAAAAGTGACTTGTAAAAAATCGTCTATTTCTCTGCATCCGTACAAGTTACAAACCATTTTGTGATATCAGCATGATCGTATTGTTTCATTCTATTTGTTGATTGGAATCAAATATCATAATTCTAAACAAATAACAAATACGACTCATTTGAATAAAATATGTGTTTTGAAGGCTAAAAAATCCGTTTTTGCCCAAATGACGTCATTTCCAGTGGCAGTGAAGTGTTAAAATGTTTTGACCTACCTAGTCATATTATTTGAAAATCGAATAATAATTGGCTCTTTTACAGGCAAAATAGTGTAACAAGTGACTTATGCAAATTGACTATTTCTCGGAAACTGCTCATATTACAAACTAATTTTGACATACATTTTCTTCTTATGGATTAATGTTACATGTTTATGATAGTTACGAAGGAATATTTTAAAATATGGAAAAGCCTGAATGGGTTGTAAATAGCCCATTTTTACACTTTTTTTCACCTTTAAATCGAAATAGCCCAAATACAAAACGAAAATTTAAAAAAAACGAGTCCAAGATTTTTTGCAACTGTAGTAGGGGCATTTATCGCGATTTTTCAGATTTGTAAAAATTAATATTTACTTGCGAAAAGGTGTACCAAACTGTCAAAATTGTAGTTGTTGGCAAAATTACATCACTTTCGGTGCAGACCGAAAAATTTATCGGTAACAAAAAAAATGACATTTGGGACCACAGAGCACATGATTTATACAAATCAAACAATAAATAATTAATCTAAAACTGAAAAACTGAATTAGCCAATGAAGGCTAGCGCAAAGTACAGAGATAATTTTTTTTTTTTCATATTTTTGTTCAAGTCCGAAGACCATTTAATCATGTGCAAAATACCATCAAAAAATATTCATAAATAAAAAAGGTTTTTGTAAAAATTTAAATTTTCAAAATTTGGCTTCTAATATCTGTGTCAGGCTATGTCAGAATGTATTAAATGTCAAAATCTGACGATTATTGTTAATATTACGTCAATATTTTAAAAAACACCGATTTCGGACATTTGGCATTGTCGCAGAACGTTCTAAATAGCTTTAATCTCTAAAGTCACCCCCACGTTCCCAGTAAAACCGAAGCCATTGAATTGATTTGACAAGTAGTTTCTGAGATATGCTCAAGTGGAAAAAAAATAATAATAAGAACTAGAACTGCGATGCAGTAATGACGGGTTTCACCGGTGCCACGTTACCCTTGAACTGACATCAATTCCGGTGTCCTGTTACCCATGAACTTATGTCACTTTCGGTACCAATGAAACCGCTAAACAGATTTCCACATAAGCATTGCACACATGTTATAAAATGGACGCAGAATCAACCAAATCCAGCAATATAAATTCCATTTATAAATTTTTCCTGACAAAATTGGTTATTTCTCGACGAGGGAAGATGCTAGAAGCAATTGTTGGACATTTATATGATCGTATTAATCCAATCTATATGTCCATTTGAATATCATAATATTAAATGAATAATAAATAAATGTTTGTTTTGAAGGCTAAAAATACAGTTTTTGCCAAATGACATTACTTCCAGTGATAACGAAAATATTAACTTGGTTCTATGAAATCATAAATGGCATAAGGCATCACTTGGTGAAAAGTTTATGAAAATCGAATAATAATTGACACTTTTATAGACCAAAAGCCTTGAAAATATCTTGTAGAAAATTGTCTATTTCGCTGCAACTGTACAAGTTAGAAACCATTTTGTGGTATCTATATGATCGTATGGATTTATTCTATTTGTTGATTGGAATCAAATATCATAATTTTAAAAACATTACAAATGAGACTAATTTGAATAAAGTATCTCTTTTGAAGGCTAAAAATACAGTTTTATCTATCCAAATGACGTCATTTCCGGTGACGTTTAAAATGTTAAATTCGTTTGACCTAGTCAAAATTGACATTACGCATCAAATGGTGTCACTTTTATGAAAATCCAAAAATAATTGACTCATTTACAAGCAAAATAGTGTAAAAGTGACTCCTGCAAAATTACCCATTTCTTGGCAACTGCTCATATTACAAACTAATTTTCACATACATTCTCTTTGTATGGATTATTGCTACACGTTTATGAAAGTTGCAAAGAAATATTTTGGAATATGAAAAGCCTGAATGGGTTGTGAATAGCACATTTTTTCACCTTTTTTCAACATTAAATTGAAATGACCCGAAAACGAAATCGAAATTAAAAAAACTGCACCTTTACAGGGCACACCCTTTCAGTCATACCAAATTTGAAAAAAATAATATTTCCTTTCAAAAAGTGGTACTGAACTGTCAAAATTGTAGTTTTTGCTAAATTTACGTCACTTCCGTTGCTGAAAGGTAACTTTACTGGTAACAAAAAAAATGACATTTTGAACCACAGAGCATATGAACTTTGTTTTATACAAATCAGTAGGACGTTAAACCCCATTTCATTTCATTTCATTTTATACAAATCGAACAATAAATAATTAATCCAGGACTGAAAAACTGAATTAGCCAATGGCAGCTAAGGAAAATTACGGTGACAAAAAATGTTGCCATTAACCCAGGGTAAATTACCACATAAAAATATTCATAAATAAAAAAGTTTTTTGCAAAAATTAAAATTTTCAAAATTTGGCATCTAATATCTCCGATGATTCGTCGAAAAATCAAAAAAAACTAAAGAACTGTAGCTGTGTGCCTTGTCTCTGGCTATGTCAAAATGTATCCATTGTTAAAATCTGACGATTATTGTTAATATTATGGTAATATTTCAAAAAAAGACAACTTCGACGATTTCGGACATTTCGCATTGTCGTAGAACGTTCGAATTTGCTTTAATCTCTAAGTCACACCAACTTTCCCAGTGAAACCGAAGACATCGAATCAATCTGACAAGTAGTTTCTGAGATATGCTCAAGTGGAAAAAAAAAAAAAATAATAATAACTAGATCTGCAGATATGAAAGCTTTCATATTCATCGTCACGTGACATGGATTATATCAAGTATCTTAAAAGAAAAAAGAACAAAAAATAATTATCAAAATCGGTGAAAAAGTCACGAAGTTACAAGTCTAAATATAGTGAGAAACATTGCACCCGGTCAACAAAATAATCTGAAAACTAAAGGGAAATAACTGAGACTTGGATTGCTGTAATCGGAATGACTTTCTGTTCCAGAAGTTTCAGAAAAATGGATCAAGCCGTTTAAAAACGGGACGGATGAGAACATGAAACGAAAATGGCGGGAAAGAATTAAAAAGGGGCAGGAAAATATCAAAAAAATAAATGAAATAACTTTGAACGGAACTAACAATTTTTGAATCAGATTGACCTTAGCTGTTCGAATATTTAGGTTAAATGTGTAAATTTTGAAAATTACAAGCATAAATTGTCCTGCAAACAACTTTGTCGGCACGTAAAAGGTCAAAGGCGAAATAGGAAATTTTGAAAATTTTCTAACACCAAAAAATCGATCTTGATCTCGAGCTATCCTGAAATGCATTAATTTCAGAAATAAGAGACGCATTGAACATATTACGGCCTATTGTTTTTTTTTTCACGTCTGTTCAAGTGGATTTTTCACTGTTCTTCATATTCAATTCCAAATGGAGACCATCAGTTGACCGAAAATATATTTCTTTTGCTAAAACTCTTTTTTTTAATCGGATCAAAATGGGAGTAAGGCACAAAGTCCGGGGTGGCAATGGGCGTATTGTGTCCAAATTTCATGGTTTTCGGACAATTGGTGCCGGTGTCGTGGCGAAATTCCACTTTTTTGCACTTACTGAAGCCGTAAATGGCAGAAAAAGCCGAACGACAGGAACCGTGTGAAGAACAAACGACCTGAACGAATGCAGGTATTGCCTTGAATTTTTCAAGGCACCTAGTTACCAACGTGAAAAAATCCTCGCCAGAATTTGGTAGTCATGGTACCTTTGGTTCCAGCGTGGAGCATGCGTGAAGTCAAGAAATTAAGGTCGATTTTGGGTATATTTCGTAGTATTTTGGTAAGAGACGGTGGATCGGGGACCCAGATGGCGGTCATAATACAATATTATAATAACGTTGAAGAATGAGCAAATTTTCACTACCGGGGTTGATTTGCTCTGCCCAGGCAACGTTCCGTTGGTCCGATTGCCTTCAAATTTGCACGGAATGTACCTTGGGATTCTAGCTATCACATATTAAAAATAGAAGAGTGTGGAATTCTGAGAACGTTGAAAATAAATTCGAAACCCACCCCCACCCATCAAAGTTTTTTTGCTTAAAAAATTGCCGTATTTTATCGAATTTTTATTGTTCTTGATATCTGAGCATTTTCTCCTTTTAATATGTGATAAATATCATCGCGGCGCAGCCAACCGCTAGAAATTCCAGAGATTTGGACCACTGGAAGGATGCCTCAGCAGTCAAAAAAGGTCTAAATAAGCGATTTCGGTTTCTAGTGTCGATACATCGTTGCGGTCATTTTAAAAAATTGTCCTTTAAGGATAATGTGTATAGTACTAATACCTATCACATACGGGAGTGGCGATAAAATCTCTTTGCATTTGCAATTTCAAAATTAATTACAAATACAAATATTTAATTTGGTATAGCGCGTTTTAGGATAAAAATCATCAAAAGCGCTTTACAAGCAATGTAAACACAGAGAATGTCTGGGGAGGAGAATTTAAAATTGATCAAACAGTATTGTTTTTAATTTGATTTTATAAACATCTTCACTGTCTGTCTGTTTGATGATGTTTGCTAGTCTATTCCACCATAGGTCCTTGAACACTGAAAGAACGGTTCGCAAACGTTTTTTTTCCGAATTGTTGGAACTTCAAGCTTTTTGTACATGCTGCTAGATCTGAGAGTTCGAGAGGGGTTGCTTAGAGTCAACATGGATCGTATGTATTCGGGGGGTGTGTTGTGGAGTGCCTTGTATACCAGAACTAGAATTTTTAACTGTATTCGTAACTGAATTGGAAGCCAGTGCAGTTTCTTTAAACATTCTTTGTTCCGCAGACCCTCAGCTTCTCTACCCAGTACTACCCTTGCAGCTATATGTTGAACTCTGTTCAATTTGGCGATGGCTGTCTGTGGGAGACCAATGAAGATGGCGTTGGCATAATCGAGATGTGAAATTACAATTCCTAGTGCCAGTGTCTCTGCGGCATCTTTGGTAATGGTTGATCTGTTAGACTTAATTCTATGGATCCCATACATCGCGGTTTTACATTTCTGTTTAATGTGCTGATTGAGTGTTAACTCTTCATCCAGAGTCACACCCAGGTACTTGATACTTGGTGATCGATGGACGGTGTTCCCGTTGACGTTGATAGATGAAGTCGTGCATTTCTGTAGCTGTTTCCTGTGACCAAATAATATAAATTCAGTTTTAGATGAATTCATTTTTAACCGATTCGCATCCATCCATAGTTTAATAGAAGATGCATTGTCTTCAAGACTTTGTATCGCTATTCTTTCCTGATCTATGTTGCTTGCACAGAAAGATTTCCGAAGTGCATGGTCATCTGCGTATCCATGTATCCCTATGTCACCACTCACTTCCTTTTCCATTGTTGAGGCATACGCTAGATACAGCACGGGGCCTGCACACGATCCCTGGGGAACAGAAAATGGGAGATCTCTTGTAATTGAGTACTGATCTCTGACATTTACAACACAGCTTCTAGGTCTTAGATAGCTGTCGAACCATTGTAGCACGTCTGACTGGATTCCAAAGTTTAGCTTGAGGACATCAAATAGCACCTCATGATCCACTGTGTCGAATGCGGCATTGAGGTCCATCGCCATCAATGCAGTGACTTCCTGTTTTTCTTTGGCCCATAGCAGGTCGTTCATAAGCTTGACCAGTGCAGTCTCACAACTGTATCCAGTTCTGTAAGCAGATTGGTAATCCGGCATTAGGGAGTGACTTTCACAGTGTCGTATGAACTGGAGAAGTACAGCTTTCTCCAGGACTTTAGAGAGAAAAGTGAGGTTGCTCACAGGTCTATAGTTACTGCAGATTAGGTCTAACCCTGATTTTTTAAGCATTGGACGGATGATTGCTTTTTTCCATGATGACACAAAAACGCCCCGTCGAAGCGAGCAATTAACAATTTTGGTCATGATACATAACACAGAATCCAACACTTCTTTCAGAATCTTGGTTGGCATTACGTCAATTTCACATGATTTGGTTGACAGTGATTTGATGATCTTCCGGACATCCTTTTCTGACAGCTCCTCCCAGTGATCTAAAATGGGGATATCTCTTTCGCTACTTGGTTGGTACAATGGAACGTTATTTAGATTGTCTCTTATTGTGTCGATTTTGTTCAGGAAAAAGTCTGCAAATTCATCCGCCTGTTCGTTGTCAGTCCTACCCTCCGGTAGAGGATTTAATTTAACAACTCCTGTAAGTTTATTGAATGTTTGGTAGAGCTTTTTGGTGTCACCTTTACATTTTGTAATAAGTTCAGATTGAATTTCTTTCTTCTCTTTAAGTTTAAAGTTGTAGCTGTTCCTGACTTTCTTCAGTGCAGTCCATTGATGATCTTCTTGATAGTGTCTGTAAATCCTTTCTCTCCTTCTGACTCGATCTCCACTCTCTTAGTTCATCCGTGAACCAATCTTTGTTTTGCCTAATAGTGATAGTCCTGGTCTTCTCAGGAACAAGAACGTCTAAGGACTGTTTCACGACGGAGTTGAAATCTGACACTACGGAAGGTCCTCTGTATTGGAATCAAAAACAAGCATTTCGCTCAAGGCATTTACATCTAGTTTCTTGTAGTTACGATTAGTGATGGTTTTTCTTCGCATGTTGTCTTTCTCTGCTTCCAGTGTTATTGAAACTGAACAATGGTCTGAAATGAAAGCACTGGTGTCACAGTTCTGAACTTTGATCGTACTCTGTGCTTCTGTCAGGATGTGATCCAGGATCATATTTAGCCATGTTTCACTCAGGACGACAATGTCAGTTTTGAGGTTGTCAATATGTGTTCTCACCAGATGATCTTTGTTCTTGATTGATTGTACATTTATAGTTGTCATTTTAATGAGCTCAGTTGTTTTTGTTATAGTCCTATTAATTTGGATGTTCATTTTACACAGATTGTTGCGATTTATGCACAAGAAGATATTTGATTTATTCTTAACGTGGCTTCCCCCTCTTGAGCCTCTTTTTCGCCGAGTTGTTTTGTATCTGTTGTTACAGGGATCTTAATCGGCTGTTTTTTGTCGGCTTTAGCCGATTGATCTTTAATCTAGCCGATTGGTAAAACAATGAACCGGCCAATAAGGTATCACAAATCAATCTACTTTCGGCCGATTTACAAAGATTTAATTATCAGGCCGATTGTTAAAACAATGAACCGGCCACTAATGCCATAATGGTATCATAAATCAATCGACTTTCGGCCGATTACAAAGAATTAATTATTACTCTTCGATTAAGAAACCCATCAAAGAGTCAATCATTACAATGAATACCTTCGGCTTATTTCAGAAATAAACAACTTAATTGAGGTAATCATGCCAAGTACTTGAACACCTCGCAGAATGACACCAGGAAACGTAAACAAGATTTAACTGAAGATAGTGATGGCGGTGTTGACCTTGAACTTTAAGCATGCACGTCGTCAATGGAAGTTCCAAAAGCCGGAGATCCTCTCATGTGCAATATAGGTCAACCAAATTATCGGCAATAAAAGACCGCATTAATCTGACGATCATACCTGCGCAGCAAAGAAAGACGATGACAGAACAAAGAGTTTAATTCCCACATCTATAGAAATTGTTTCAAACCGGGCGTTAATCCGAAATGCGTATTCCATAGCCAAAAGAAACATTGCCATCTAAAAATTATGAACAATAATTGAACGATTTGACAGAACAGCAGGATCATGAAATGACAAAAAAACTATATCGTGATTTTAATTGTTGTGGTGAATTTATTTCTTTAATATCCAGTGAAATTGAGGAAGAGATCCTCTCAGATATCCGAACTAGTCCTGCTGCATTAAATCCCGACAATTGTATACCAGTAATGCTAAAAATAATCACGACAATTGGCCACGTGACCTTTCCCCTGTACAGCATATTTCCGAGTTCCGACTATACACGGAAACCGATTTGTGCTACTTTGTTATTTATATACTTATATACTTTGTTATTTATATATATATTAACATGTGTTTACGAATAAAATAATTTAAAAAAACATTTGTATGTACTTGTAGTTTTTACTCATTTATAACTTCCATTTAGTTGGATGAAACCAAAAGTAGGAATATGCAATGCAAGTTGCTGAAATAATATGACTATAAATGTCGATATTATAGCGATGTATGAATGCAAGTATGCAATTACTAAGGTCTTGTTTATACAGAGTTTCGGCTATTATTATCCCAAATACATTATGCAATTAGTGAATTATGCAGTTACTGACGTGAATAGAGTATGCATAAACTAACACCTTTGTTGTTGAAAAGACGACTATCCGTTGGGCCTAACCGTGGCCCGTTCATTTCAAAATGGATGCCAAGAACAAACGACTTGAACGAATGCAGGTATCACCTTGAAATTTTCAGGGTACCTAGGTACCAACGTGAAAAGTTCCTCGCCGGAATTGGGTACTCATGGTACCTTTGGTTCCAGCGTAACGCATGCGCGAAGTCAAAACCTGCTAAACTCAAAGCCACCTTGTCGGCACGGAAAACATCAAAGGCGAAATTCGAATTTTTGAAATATTCAAATACCAAACATTCGACCATGAGCCAGGCTATCCTGAAATGTATTAATTACGGTAATAGGAGACAGATTCTTTAAGCCACGACCAATTGTGGATGTTTTCAAGCCCATTAATGTGGATTTTTCACTTTTTTTTCATTTTGCCAGAAATCAAAATTCTAATTCCTACAATTTATGGGCTTTTTTTCAAGGATTCAGAAAATATAATTCACTTGTCTGTAAGTAAAATATCAAAAAAGCCTTAGCGACATTTCACATTCCAAGATGGTGGCACTTCCGGAATGGGCTACAAACTCCATTTTCTGTGAGCGAATCAGAAGTGTCGTAGCTAGTAAAGAAAAAAAATTTCAAGGCAATCTGACCTATATTTAGTCGATTTTTTTTTTAAAACTTTAATCCTTAATTTCTCCAAGGGGAGATAAGTTAGGGCATTTTTAATGATATCGTTGAAGTTGGGTCAATGAGATCTACATACATTCCAAATTTCATGAAAATCGTACCAATATTAAAGAAGTTGTCAATTCTGTTTTACTTCCGGGACGAAATGTCAAGGACGTTATTTTCGAAATTCGAAAATCGGAAATAGCAGATTTGAAGTAAATATTTCAAGGTACTCAAAGAAAAAAGAATTAGTAAAATAAGTCACATAGTCACAGAGTTATTGGTATGTAGGTCAATTTCTGCGTTCGTAAAATTTGGTGATTTCGGATTCGTAAAACGTTTTGAAAATATATTTAATCAAAAGCTGCCACCCAATTTTGTGGGGGTAGGTCAAAGTTTCAGAAAGATCATATGGTTAGATTCTGAGAAATCCGATTTGCAGAAAGTACACAAAAAAGAAAAATAATAATAACTAGACCTGCAAGCAGCACTGAACCGGCTTTCAGGAATCAGACAGGAAGTGTGTCATACAATAGCCCATTTATCCAGCTACCAAACGATACTTTAGATGTTTTGATCCGGTCACACCCGACGTCGAAATCCCGATTGTTCCAAGAGCACCGATTTTTTTACTGTCTTTTTTTTTTAAATATCAAATATTTTTTTGACTACTTCCTGTTTACGGATCATTATCGGGATAGATTTAACAAGTGGTATGGGAACTTAACTTCCTGTACCAGAAGTTTCAGAAAGATCCATTGGACAGTTTTACCTCCCTTATACCACTAGAAGCAGATTTACAGATATAACGATTTTTCAACTTTTTTCAAAGATTGTGGCCCTTTTGGACCATTTATATGGGATTCACACCCCATATCAGCGTTAGGACTCTAAGTAACATAAGTTTAAGAAAGGAAATAAGAGTAATTTTCGAGATAAAAGCAACAATTTAGTTCTTTTGGTCCGCTAAGTAACA
Organism: Patella vulgata; assembly: GCF_932274485.2. Lineage (NCBI taxonomy): Eukaryota > Metazoa > Mollusca > Gastropoda > Patellidae > Patella > Patella vulgata. The sequence continues at coordinate 36,772,028 of NC_065882.2, forward strand.
GAAGTTTAAGAAAGGAAATAAGAGTAATTTTCGAGATAAAAGCGACAATTTAGTTCTTTTGGTCCGCTAAGATCTGGTGGAGAAATCAAGTTTTTCGTACGAGCGCTAACTTTTTTTAACCTTTTTCTTCATTTTTTGAATACGTCGGGTATGGAGATTATTGTCGGGATAGTTTTAATAACCAATTTGGGCAATTAGATAGCCACGGGGCTCTGTAATGATATATTACATTATCTGATCAGATAAAATGGCCCTGAGAAATCCTATGTTCAAAAGTGCAAAAAATTCAAAAATGTCAAAAAATCGAAAATTAAATTTCAATAACTCAATACATATTATACATCGTTAGAATCGTAATTAGGTCAGTTATCTGAATGTGTAACCTTTTCGTAAAAATCTGATTTTAATCAGATTTTTACGAAAAGGTTAAATTAATAAAATAGTATAGCATTTTCCAAAATTTTACGATTTTTTGACTTTTTTCGATTTTCAGTCCCTTTTTTATCCTATTCCAGACATTTCAAAGACTTATTGGATGTTTTCATGCACAAGACTACCGAAAGGACTCTCGATAGAGAAAGTTAAAAAAAAATTGTAGGTTAAGTTTTTGAGATAAAGGCGTCCAAAAACGCTCCAAATCAGAAAATACTTGATTTTCAGCTTGTCATATTTTGCTGCTTGGTCATAGTATCCGTATAAATTGGGCATCATACGACAGCCCATTCCTAGGGCCACTCAACGAAAGCTTAATTCGTTTAATCCATTGATACTGGACGGAGAAATCGAGTTTTTCCCCGAAACACCCATTTTTTGTGTTTTTTACGAATTATCTATCATTATTTCGACTACTTCCGGTTTCCTTACCGTTGTTGAAATTGCTCTATCCAGCGGTCTGACTATATAGCTTTATGTTCCAGGACTTTCAGAAATATCGATTTATCCTTTCCCAAAAATATAAGGGTTGGGAAATGGGCAGAAAATTCGAAAAATAAAGAGCGATAACTTGGAATGAAACTTATATTTCTGGAATCGGATGGTCTTCAGGTATCCAAACATGTAGGTCAAATTTGAAAATTTTGAAAAATAACAAAAATTGTCTCTTAAAACAATAAGTTTCATTTTTCAAACGCTAGAAGTCAGTGACGAAGTTTCGAAATTTTGAAATTTTCAACTGCTATCTTCCGAGAAAAGATTCAGGGTTTCTGAAAATGTCATTTGTATGAAAATAGGTACAGAATTGACGAAGCTACGGCCGTTTTTTAATTTTTATGCACCGCACGAAATTCGGCCACTTCCGGTCGGCACAGGAGTTTCAAAAATAGTTTATCAAGTAGCCACCACATGGTTTCCGATAGGAAATTAGGTCCCATATCGGTATCTGTTACAGGCACTGAGAAATAGGCTATGGCGAAAAAAAAAAAAATAATAACTAGACCTGCAAGCAGCACTGAACCGGCTTTCAGGAATCAGACAGGAAGTGTGTCATACAATAGCCTATTTATCGAGCTACCAAACGATACTTTAGATGTTTTGATCCGGTCGCACCCTACGGTGAAATCCTGATTGTTCCAAGAGCACCGTTTTTTTCCTGTCTTTTTTTTTAAAATATCGAATATTTTTTTGACTACTTCCTGTTTACGGATCATTATCGGGATAGATTTAACAAGTGGTATGGGAACTTAACTTCCTGTACCAGAAGTTTCAGGAAGATCCATTGGACAGTTTTACCTCCCTTATACCACTAGAAGCAGATTTACAGATATAACGATTTTTCGACTTTTTAAAAATATTATGGCCCTTTTGGACCATTTATACTATATTGAGGCTTTTAAATTTAGATTCACACCCCAGACCAGCGTTAGGACTCTAAGTAACAGAAGTTTAAGAAAGGAAATAAGAGTAATTTTCGAGATAAAAGCGTCTGAATAGGCTCCAAAAAGGAAAATACTAGATTTTCAGCATCTCATAATATATTACGTAACCAGCGATTTTTAACCATTGAGATGTCATAAGATCGGCCATTGTTCGGGCTATCCAATGACACTTTAGTTGTTTTGATTCGTTGAAATATGGCGTTGTAATCACTTTTTTCGCAAGATCACCATTTTTTACTTTTTAAGTTGTTTTTTTCAAAATATCAGATATTTTTTCGACTACTTCCGGTTTTTGGATCATTGTCGGGATAGTTTTAACATGTTGTTTGGATAGTTAACTTTCTGTACGAGAAGTTTTAGAAACACCCATTGAGCTGTTTTCAAAACAAAGAATAATAGAAGAGCATTTTCAGTAATTTGAGGATTTTTCAACTTTTTTCCAAGATTGAGGCTCTTTTTGGACAACTTATGTTATTTCAATGCTTTTATTTTTGGACTCACGCCATAGTCCTCCCATAGGACTCTGAGTAAAAAAAGTTTAAGAAAAAACGTAGTTGTTGTGTTTGAGAAAAAGGCCTCTCAAAATGCTCCAAAACGGAAAATACTAGATTTTTGGCGTACCATAATTTATTTTCTAGCCATCTAAATCGTATCATTCAGATGTCATATGATAGTCCATTAATGGGTCTATCCAGCGACATTTTAGTTCTTTTGGTCCGCTAAGATCTGATGGAGAAATCAAGTTTTTCGCACGAGCGCTAATTTTTTTTAACCTTTTTCTTCATTTTTTTAATACGTCCTGTATGGTGATTATTGTCGGGGTAGTTTTAATAACCAATTTGGGCAATTAGATAGCGGCAGGGCTCTGTAATGATATATTACATTATCTGCCAAAAATTCAAAAATGCCAAAATCTCGGAAATTAAATTTCAATAACTCAATATATATTATACATCGTTAGAATCGTAATTAGGTCAGCTATCTGAATGTGTAACCTTTTCGTAAAAATCTGATTAAATAATAAAATAATATAGCATTTTCCAAAATTTCACGATTTTTTGATTTTCAGTCCCTTTTTTATCCTATTCCAGACATTTCAAAGACTTCTTGGATGTTTTCATGCACAAGACTAACTAAAGGACTCTCAATAGAGAAAGTTAAAAAAAAATTGTAGGTTAAGTTTTTGAGATAAAGGCGTCCAAAAACGCTCAAAATCAGAAAATACTTGATTTTCAGCTTGTCATATTTTGCTGCTTGGTCATAGTATCCGTATAAATTGGGCATCATTCGACAGTCCATTCCTCGGGCCACTCAACGAAAGCTTCATTCGTTTAATCCATTGATAATGGACGGAGAAATCGAGTTTTTCTCCAAAACGCCCATTTTTTGCCTTTTTTTCGAAATATCTATCATTATTTCGACTACTTCCGGTTTTCGGATCGTTGTTGAAATTGCTTTATCCAGCGGTCTGACTATATAGCTTTATGTTCCAGGACTTTCAGAACTATCGATTTATTCTTTCCAAACATATGCTCTTGTCCAGTTCTGAGATGTCCCCCGGTCTCTTTCCCGGTAGTGTTTTATAATCTAATGGTACCCAGTGTTCAAATGGAGTGGAAAACGAAAGTAACTAGTCAAACTCTGGCCATAACAGTCTTGGGATTGCAAGGTTCAGCATATGTTATAGACCCTAATATGAAAATACGAGAATACAATACAATAAGTATGTAGACCTGTATGACTTGAAATGTGGTCGTATATTGTTGCGCTCTAGAGACTAAAGTTAATACCTGATTTATACACAGTGTTTAAGGTCATAACATGAAGAATTCTATTGATTTTCAGTAATTTCCGATAATTACTGCCAGAGTTATGGCCCTTGATCACTTAAAAAATCTTGTGGTCGCTCTAGAGGCTAAAGTTAATATCCAATTGACTTTAAATTTATACACAGTGTTTATGGTCATGAGACGAAGAGGCCTATTGATTTTCAGTGATTTCCGATAATTACTGTCAGAGTTATGGCCCTTGATCACTTCAAAAAATCATGTGGACGCACTAGAGGCCAAAGTTAACACTAAAGTGGGATATGATTTCCCTCTGATTTAATGCTACACAATAAGACGTTGTCTATTTATAGTAATTCTACCTTTCCCACTTTCTCCCCTTTTGAAAAACATTTTTGTTAACTTTTTGATTGGTCTAGGATCGAAAAAGAGTGTATAAATTTTCATTTTGTGCCAGGTTTTGGTGAATATTCATGATTATTAGGCGGAACAAACATGACAAAGGATATAATATATAGTCCAGCAGCATAGCGAAATAATTGCACATTTTTTGGTAAAGTAATAAATATTTCTCAATTATAGGTTATATAAATACTTTGATATGCTGAGATAATTACTAACCAGTATGTCAGCCTTTATAAGACATTAACTTAGGTGAAAAATTGTGTTGCAGAAAACATCTTGTTTATATAATGTAGATCATGTCTAAAACAACCCCAATTCCCTTGCTTCTAGTGTGTACAGTACATGTGTCAACCATAAATTGCTGCATATTAAATTCTGCCACACAGTCGCCTCTACTGACAATGTGCCATGCAAGAAAGATTTGCGCAAATTTTTTAATATTGTCCAGCATACCTTGTTGCCCATAATGGTTTCTGTGCTGCTTTGGGGGAAGTTACACACTATTGACCATCATAAATTATTGCCTTCATCAGTTGTTGACGATATAGTTTCATTATTGATGATATCTAGAGTACCTGATAACACTTATAATGAATTTATGCTCGATTCTGTTGAATTCAAAGTTTAGAATTAATTAAAACAATTTGCTTATAAATAAACCTATACAGTATGATATGTTCATTTAATAATAATGATAAGTATATTTGTGTATTTTTCAACCTTTTCTTAATTTTGATTAGAATTAGACTTTTAGAAATTCATGTGGGAAAAGATGATTTATTGTTTTGTTTGAATCTATTGAAATCGAATGCTCTGTTTTATGTGATTACAAATACACCATTGTATCATCTTTGAATATAATGATGAAATATGTAAAAGAAATTCTATTAGGAACTTTGTTGACGATTTGTACATGTAATTATTGTGATGTGATATGTCAAATGAATCACTCAAATAATGATTCATTAATTTTTAAAATTAGGAATTGTAGCTTGAAATAGATTAAGACTATGACAGTAATCTTATTAGAAAAGATGGATTGTTATATTGATAGAAACACGTTTTTTTTAAATATACATCTACATAATAATTTACAGTTCATATCATGCAATATTTTAACAGACCAACCCAGGGAGATAGAAGATTTATTTGTCTACTGAAACAATATGAATATATAGTATTATTTTTATTGGTAAAATCTTTATCGGTATGTACAATGGCTATATATTGCTAAGCAGATGGGTAGGACATCTGATTGACAAGGAGTTAGAATTCCAATCTTTCAGGTAGAACTATTAGATTAACCAAGCATATCGAACTAAAACAATATCCGAAATCACATTGGCGCACTGATCAGGCGGTCCTGTGCTCAAGCCCTGTGCTCAATCCAGTGTTGGCAGATAAAATTCCTCAGGATTTTTGTCCCCCGCCTTTCGAAGAAAGCAGGGGACTATTAAAATGGGTTCGTCCGTCTGTCTGTCTGTCCGTCACACTTTTTGGGACACAATAACTCTCTTTCTAATTCAGCTAGAATGTTCAAACTTGGTGTATGTGTTTATTAGGCCAATGCCTTGATGGAGTGTGAAGATAAGCATTTTCTGCTTAGGGTAAGCAAAGATAAGCAATTTGATTGGTTGATGCGTTGGGACATGATAACTTTAGTTCTTATTAAGTGAGAGTGATGAAATTTGGTGTATAGTTTTATTACATCAATACCTTGACTAAGTTTGATAATGAGCATTTTCTGCTCAGGGTAAGCAGAGCGATAAGCAATTTGATTAATTGAGACTTTGGAACACAAAAACTCTCCTTCTAATTGAGCTAGAATGTTCAAACTTGGTGTAGGCGTTCAATAGCCGTTCATTAGGTGAATGCCTTGATGGAGTTCGATGATAAACATTGTCTGCTTACGCTAAGCAGAGATAAGCAATCTGATTGGTTGATGCTTTGGGACACAATGACTTTAGTTTTAATTGTGTATAGATTCATTATATCATTACCTGGACTAAGTTCGATGATGAGAATTTTCTGCTTAGACTAAGGAACGATAAGCAATTTGATTGGTCAAGACTTTGGAGCATAACAACTCTGCTGTTAATTGAGGTAGAATGTTTAAACTTGATGTAGATGTTCATTAGGTGAATGTCTTGACTGAGTTAAATGATAAACATTTTGAGCTAAAGCTAAGCAGAGCCAAGCAATTTCATTGGTCGATGCTTTGGGACAAGATAGGGAGTGATGAAACTTAGTGTATAGTTGATACTTGATACTTTTGAAAAAAAATTAATGTGCTATTAATTAATATGTGTCATCTATTTATTTTGTGATTTTGGCGGGGGACATCAGACTCGCTGTTGGCTTGTCCAACCTGGTTTGCCCTTGTCAGTGGTACAGGATGGAAAGCCTGGCATGACACAACTTCTAGTTATTCAGATGGGACAAACAGCCAAGGTCCTGAATACATGTTGGTCTATGACTATACGTGAAATAATCCCTGACAAATGGAATTCAAGCAACAAGGACTGCCCAGACAAACTTTACCTCATAGCACACTGCATGACATATGGCCATCTTCATTAGTCTGGTTTGTGCAGAAATGGTTAATTTCATTTGTTAATGAAAAGCTAGTATGGCTGACGTGTGGAAGAGGTGTATATAACACACCAGTGGGGCACAAAGTTTTGATTTGTTAAAGGGACAATAACACTCTTGCTGGCTTGACAGCCCCAGAAAATAAATAATAGCCTTATTCTAAGTATTAGATGTTTATAATTAAGTGTCCTACCTGTTGTGTAAATTATCCATTACATCCTATTTTACTTGTCCAGAGGTTTGGAAAATATTTTTAAATCCAAGTCACATTTGAAAAGGTTTACGTTGGGCTTTTCAAATCATTTAGTTGAATTTTTCCAATTTTTTAAATTAGGTGTGTTAAGATGAAATTTGTATCATCAATTAATTGGAATATTGTAAAATAGTACAATTTGTGGACCAGAATAAAGATTGGGACATATTATTCAGTTACAACAAGAGTGGTATTGAGCCTTTATTAAATTGGCATAAGTACATGTAAATCCAGTAGTTTTAATTTGGAACGGTTTATATTAAATTCAAATTAACTTATTTTCATTATTATCATATGTTAGTCCCAAAATGACCTAGTCTGCGTCGAGTAGATATTAAACCCCCTCTCCCCCCACAAAATATTCTGTACATACACGAAAAATGTATCCATCTGTGGTACTTCCTATTATTAGCTATTAATAGACACCAGTTGACTTGCACTGTTATGGGGACTCTTCCGCCCCTCTTTTCCTATCGTGTGTGAGGTTTTTTCGTCATCTTCTTGGGATTATTTATTTTATTTTACGGACGATTGAGCATCCTCTGTGGATCCCTTCACACGTTCCAGAGACACCCGAACGCCAATGGCGTACCCTCTCTACAGCCTCAATCTACCAGCATGGAAGAAGAAAATCCTAATAAAACACCTAGAACGATACTGAATCTGAAACTTTTTTTCAACTACTTTTATTAGCAGCTAGAAACTTTACGAAAACCAAGTAAAAAATGTCAAACTCTCTTTTACTAGATACCACCTATTTTTTTCGACATAAATCGAAAACTTATTATCGAATTCACCTTTTTAAGCAGATTAGATTTAAAGTTTCCACTATACCAATAATAAAGAAATTAGAAGATAAATCTATACACACTTGGGTTTGTTTTAGAAAAACCTAACTTCACCCTTAAGAAGAATTAATACCACCAGTACATACCAGATCGAAGAATACCTATTGAAACCAAATCGACAGTCTATTTTTACAGCATCCGTTTTAGAGAAGCTGTTATTCTAACAACTTCACCTTTAAAGTAGCTAAGTCTCTAACTCAATATCACCCAAAATCTTCGACATTGAAAACACGATTTATTTGTCGGTTTAAATCAACATTGATGTTGTGATCTTACCGGAAAAAGATGGCCTTCTGATATCCAATATTTAAAGGCAAACTAAACATTTTACAATTGGTACACGAATCGTGTACCATAATGCGTTTCAGCGCTATTTGTAATAAGGGACTCGAAAAACGAGGCTATGCATATTCCACAAGTCATGTCAAACGGTGACATCATATTCTTATCTGGAGAGCATGCCTAATAAATACTATCGGCGTAGACTGGAATAACTAGACGCTAGTGATTGAAATTCGATTGAGAATACTGGCGTATTTCGCCGAACTTAACTGATTAGAAATTACAGTAAAAACAAAAACGATTGAATGTAAATCAATTTATATACATTCATATTACATTATTGTATGCGTTGAGACCCATTTGTGTCAATTTCTAGGTCCCAAATATTAGCGACTTAGCTCCTTTAAGCTATACTTCGTACATTTTTCTCCCGTGGCCCTCTAAACTACAGAATATATTTTTATTCATAGTGGTGACCAACAACCTTCCTATTTACTTGTAATACGATCTACCGCCCATCAGCATCACCGATTTCACGATCCAGAGTTGAATCACTAGCTACGAAACTACTCCTTTGAATTCATAACCGATCGCAGCAAAACTCCATACTTATAGGCCTATTCTACCTCTGCACGTTTGAAGACTAGGAGGTTCCGGATGACCGAGACTATACATATTCATCTCTAAGGAAACTACCGCCATTGATGTTACCTGACTACAGTCCTTTGATGATAGTTGCCGTTTATACATATTTAATTGTTTTGTTTTTTAAGTAATTAAATTTTGTTTATCAATTTTATTCATATTTATCATTTTTTTTTTTTTAAATTGTTTATGTACATTAATGACCTTAAATTTGTCTATATTATATCATTATTAGTTTTATAATCCCAGTATAGGGATTAATTAATCCTCAACGTTATGCGCATGCGCAATAATTCTATTGTCTATATATACCCGATAACGGGATTATTTTTGTAACCAGTTGATAAAGGGCGAACGCTGAAACGCGTCCTGGATAAATTCTTTTTATATCCACACAGTCTTGTCAAGTTTGTTACCGGGGATTTTTTTACTATGATTTAAAAACAGAGGAAAATGGTTAATTTTGGCATGAAACCCTCTCAATTGTAACATTCGCAAATAGCAAACAACGAGGCCTGATAATACAACCAAGACTGCCATGCCTTTTAAGGAGTGATTAGGTTATCGATGTAACTTTAAAATACAGTTGTAGAAAGAAGATAAAAAATTAACCCGGGAGCCCAGTGAGGTTTAATCAAAATATTGAGTCCAAAAGGTTTGAGGTCTACAACACATATTTTACCCCTAGATCATTTTGGAAAGGCAAGTCTTAAGTTTTGTAACCTGTGCATATACCTGGGAGGGCTCCCCCTAACCCTCCCAAATTCATTGGGAGTTAAAATTCAATGTCCATCCACAATTTTCTTGCAAACGTTTCATACTTAACACTAAGAAACAAAATGCATGACTTAAGAGTATAAAATGTTGTGCTAATGCTACTCAAGAACTTAATTAATTAGCACTAATTAGTGACAGTAATTAAAATTTAGAGTCCATAACTGAAACAAAGCCTAAAAGCTAGCTAACCAAGTCAGGAAACCAAAAATATCACTTAAGAGCGACAAAAGTTGAACAAATCTTGCTTAAGAGTGGTACAAAGGTCAAAGGTCACTAATTAGTGACTAATTAAAATTTAGAGTCCATAACTGAAACAAAGGATAAAAGCTAGCTAACCAAGTCATGAAACCAAAAATATCACTTAAGAGCAACAAAAGTTGAACAAACCTTGCTTAAGAGTGGTTTAAAGGTGACAAAGGTCAAATTGTGGGTCCCATAATGACGTTTGAGTGGATTTGATTAAATTGTCTTGTCCGGATTGTTTTTCTTTCTAACACCATTTCTATGAGCTTCACTGCACAAAATGACAGCTTCAGAGCATAAAATGCTGCACTAATGCTACCAAGAGCTAATTAATTAGCACTAATTTGTGACCATAATTAAAATTTTGTGTCCATGGCTGAAATAAAGCCTAAAAGTTAGCCAACCAAGTCAGGAAGCCAAAAATATCACTTAAGAGCGACGAAAGTTGAACAAACTTGGCTCAAGACTAGTGACAAAGGCCATATTTTGGGCCACATTATGACCAATTTCAGCCAATCAAATTGCTTATCTCTGTTGATCCTAAACATAAAATGCTCATCTTCGAACTCCATCAAGCCATTAACCTAATCAACTCCTACACCAAGTTTGAACATTCAATTAGAAGAAGAGTTATTATGCCCCAAAAGGCTTGACGAACAGACAGATGGACAGGCCCATTTTAAAAGTCACCTGCTTTCTTCGAAAGACGGGTGACAATAATGTTGATGTCGGCAATAATTATGCACTTGAAAGGATGGCAAAATTAGCAGTACAACCAAGAATTGTAAAATTGAAGGAGACTAAACTTCCTTTCAGGCATTATTCGATTTAAAGGAGTAGTTCCAGATATAGTTCAGTGAGTGAACTGTTAGTGAACTGTTTAAAGGGTGGTTAGTTCTATTCTTTTGAATAGACGAAAGTGGATCGGAAAGCACATATTATTAATATGAGTGTAAATAAAATAAAAACCAAGTACGAACAATCCAAACCATAAGACAGAATTCGAAGTCCTAAAATACGTTATAGGCAAAATAGTGTAATCAAGCAAAATAGTGTAATCAGCAAATAGACTGCTCCTCGTGTACAAAATATACGACAAACAGTGGTAAAGTAATATGCCCAATTTTGAATTTGTTTTAATGTATATTCTAATCAATTATTAAGCGTCATCGTGAAAGAATAGATAAAGAGCTGACGCTTCTCACTATAACAGTTAAAAAATGGATAATGTAAAGCGAATATGCTGAAGAGTTCAGTAAAGCTGCTTAACTCTAAGCCGAGAAAAAACTCATTTCAATAACACTGTAGCCTCAGTTGTCATTGTTACTGTTGCAACGATAATAGACAAGTCTCGCTTATCCATTTTTTCGAAGTCCCGAAATGACCTAGTTTGTGTTGAGTGGACGTTAAACCCCATTTCTCTCTCTCTCCATTTTTACGGTTAATCACCATGCATTGTCGAACAGCAGATCAGATTTAAATTTGTGTAAAATCGGACCCATCAGATGGCATCGAGAGTTGATTATGGTCTTGTCATGTTAATAAATGTCTAATTAATTATATAACATAACTAATGAAATACCTGCAACTGACATATTTAGCTCTTGCATAATATGTATGTTTATTATGTTCGGTGAATTAAGCGAACAATCCAAATTGAACGACCGTCATTTGCGCCTGCCATAGTATATTCTACATGGTTTGTTTTGTTCTGTTTTTGACGGGGGTGGGGTGTGTGAAACAGCCATTTTAAATTACTTCCGCATTTTCGATAATGTCTCAGGTGTGTGCGCTGCTAAAATTAAAGTACATATTTATTGTGGAATAAATTAAAATATTGAATTTGGATTGTGCGGGTGCCTAAAAACATCATACTTTCAGATAAAAATAAGTGTGCGAACAAGTTTTTATTTAACAGAACACAGTTTTTATGGGAAACAATAACAGGTTACTATAGCCTGCATGAAGTTTGACAGTACCAGATCCATATTTACAATCGTTAACAATATAATATTGTTACGAACAGATACATGGCATACAGTTAATGAGGAAACAGAAATATATGGAATACAATGATGACAATACAAATATTATTTTGTAATTAATCACATAAACTGCTCTAAACTACTATTGATATCTAGAAATAATTGTCATGGGTTGGCCGCAGGAATTGTATGCCTCCTTTGAGAAGCATCTCTGGTGTTGAAATCTCCAAAACAGCACCACATTCCGAAATCTGTGCCTCACTCCACAGTAAATCTAATTTACAATTGGAAATATTCGGGAGTGATAAGCCATAATAGAATGAAAATTGATGAAACAAGACTATTAGCCAACAAGAGTATCGCATGTCTGTATGAGTGTATTACTTGTGTGTACATGTATGTGTTTTCTATGTTATATGTATTATTAAATATATACGACTATGTCTAAATATATATGTATGCATGTTGTCTTAAATGGACATTTTGATGCATTTAACATATTATCTTATCTTATCTAGCACAAAAATCTTGTAAGTAAACAGTATAAGCCAGTCTTGATAGCATTATACCGAAAAAAGCCTTCCGATTTCGACCCTTTTTTCACCAAGATGGCATTCGAAGACATTCCCGTAAATATCCATGTTAAGGAGAACACATAAATGTTTCGAATCATATATATCTTTATATGAACTAATTTATTATTTAATTGTCTGCGTTTTTAAAACAAGAGAATTATCCAGTTCTATACTTCCATTCTCAATATTTAGAATAATTGGAAAAACCTTACAGTTTTTGCTTTTCATTTACTATAAGGAATGCATAATTCGTCGCATAGTTTTTCATCGTCTCTTTAGGGCAAGCAGATATAAGCAATTTAACTTGTTGATTGGTCATAATATGGCCCAAAATATGACCTTTGTCACCATTTTCAAGCCAAGTTTGTTCAACTTTTGTCGCTCTTAAGTGATGTTTTTGGCTTCCTGATTTGCTTAGCTAGCTCTTAGGCTTTATTTCAGCTATGGAGTCTAAATTTTAATTATGGTCACAAATGAGTGCTAATTAATTAGCTCTAAAGTAACATTAGTACAGCATTTTATGCTCCTAAGTAGTCATTTTGTGCAGTGAAACTCATAGAAATGGTGTTAGAAAGAAAAATAATCGGGACAAGACAATTTAATCAAATCCACTCAAACGTCATTATGTGACCCCAAATGTTACCGTTGACCTTTGAACCACCCTTAAGCAAGGTTTGTTCAACCTTTGTCGCTCTTAAGTGATATTTTTGGTTTCCTGACTTGGTTAGCTAGCTTTTAGTCTTTGTTTCAGTCATGGACTCTAAATTTTAATTACAGTTACTAATTAGTGACCTTTGACCTTTGTCGGCTTTGAACCATTCTTAAGCAAGGTTTGTTCAACTTTTGTCGCTCTTAAGTGATATTTTTGGTTTCATGACTCGGTTAGCTAGCTTTTAGTTTTTGTTTCAGTCATGGACTCTAAATTTTAATTACAGTTACTAATTAGTGACCTTTGACCTTTGTCGCCTTTGAACCACTCTTAAGCAAGTTTTGTTCAACTTTTGTCGCTCTTAAGTGATAGTTTTGGTTTCCTGACTTGGTTAGCTAGCTTCTAGGCTTTGTTTCAGCTATGGACTCTAAATTTTAATTACGGTCACTAATTAGTGCCTATTAATTAAGCTCTTAAGTAGCATTAGCACAACATCTTATGCTCTTAAGTCATGCATTCTGTTTCTTTGTGTTAAGTATGAAACGTTTGCAAGGAAATTGTGGATGGACATTGAATTTTAACTCCCAATAAATTTGGGAGGGTTAGGGGGAGCGCTCCCAGGTATAGGCACAGGTTACAAAACTTAAGACTTGCCTTTCCAAAATGATCTAGGGGTAAAATATGTGTTGTAGACCTCAAACCTTTTGGACTCAATATTTTGATTAAACCTCACTGGGCTCCCAGACTAAATGTTTAGACATCTGGAACAAAACATTTCTTCACAGACGTTTAGCGGTTACCTATTTTCGTACTTTGTGAAAAGTACAAATATACTGACTGGACGTCTGATTGATTTTGAGCTATTTAATATCTGTGGAAGTTTTCAATAACCACTAGACTGGAGGCTCAGCGCGTGTGTGGGTGTGTGTGTGTGTGTGGGGGGGGGGGGGGTCCATCAAATGGGCACAAAACCGGACCCAACTTTTCTAGAGTAAAATTTTGTGTAGAATACGATGCCAGGTGGTGATCAGTCCACCATTGGGGCATTTTTGAGATATTTGGGGTCAAAGGTCAAATGAGTTCATTTGAACTGAAAGTGAATGCGCAGTCATTCTTGTATTTTGTAAAGATGCTGAAAATGATCGAAAGTAATAACACTTTCAACAAAAATGTAAACTTGCTAAATTCACCTTTAGTCTTAGTGACCCTGAAGGTCAAAAGGTGAAATTTACCGTTTTTGCACTAGGAAGATTTAAAGCAATAAAATATCAACGTAAAATATAAAAACTAAAGCGAAACCTGTTCTAATTGATAATAAGAACATTAGCACCAAACTTTTACTTTGGAACGTCGAAAATGATCTTGGATAACCGAACCAACACACTTTGAAACCTGTTTCAAAAATACGTAAAAACTGTCAAATGATAATGATACTAGTTATCTGAAAAACAATTGAATAGTTTCAGTGTTGGACTCCAGCCTGCAGGCCGCGTGGATTACCGAGAATCCCAGTCTAGAAAAACCGTGGTTAATCTGTGACGGGAAAACACGTATCTGACGACGAGATTAAAAGTTTGCAAATTTTTTTATGAATTTTGCCGGATGCATTGTACATAGTAGTTCACAGGATATATATGTCGTATTGGTAAATGTTAGTGGGAAAATTTTGGCAGGCTTTCTGAAGCGGCCTCCAGACTGGAGTCCAGCCATGAAACTATTCAATTTTTTTTTTCAGACAACTAGTATCATTATGTATAGCATTCCTTGTAAAACCAATTTGGAGAGATTTTGATTTAACAGCTTTTACAGATTTTTGAAACAGGTTCCGAAGCGTTTTGGTTCTGTTATGCAAGATCATTTTTGACGTTCCAAACTAAAAGTTTGTTGTTAAGACCACCTAAAGATAAATTTTAAATGTTCCTTTTATTAATTAGAACAGGTTTCGCTTTAGTTTTTATATTTTACGAAGACATTTATTACTTTAAATCTTCCTAGTGCTAAAACGGAAAATGTGACATTTTGACCTCTGGGGTCACAAAGAACAAAGGTGAATTTAGTAAGTTTACATTTTTATTGAAAGTGTGATTACTTTCGATCATTTTCAGCTTATTTTCATGATACAAGAATGACTGCGCATTCACTTTCAGTGCAAATGAACCCATTTGACCTTTGACCCCTAATATCTCGAAAACGCCCCAACGGCTGACTGATTACCACTCGGCATCGTATTCTACGCAAAATTTTACTCTAGAAAAGTTGGGTCTGGTTTTGTGCCCATTTGATGGACACCCCCCTGCGCTGAGCCTCCAGACTACACTGGAAGTGCCAGCATCTTGGAATATTTAGGAAATCTCCAAAACAATGCTACATCCAGATGGATAATCTCATGGATAATTTCAAATTTGGCATGGTAACTATCAATAACCTTCCAAATAAACTCTATTGGTTATGTAATATAATGTTATTCATTCTGCCTAAAATGTTTTGTTCACCTCCTTTGGAAGAAAGCAAGGGACTATTAAAATGGGTCTGCTCGTTGGTCTGTCCATTGCCATTTTTTGCTTCTAATTGAGACTTAATGTTCTAATTTGGTGTAGGTATTTATTACGTGAATGCCTCGATTGATTTTGAGGATGTACATTTTCTGCTCAGATTAAGCAGACTGATAAACAATTTGATTGATCAAGCCTTTGGAGCACTACTTGATGTATAGTTTCACTACATCAAAGCTAAGTTCGATCATGAGCATTTTCTTCCTAGGCTAAGTATAGATTAGCATTTTCATTGCTAGATACTTTACAAAAAGATAAATGTGCAAAATTAATGTGCTATTTATTTTGAGATTGAGGTGGTGGATATCAGATTTACAGTTGGCTTGTTGGAAATCCTAAAGAACCATACATCTGTTTATGCACTTGAAATGTAGTGTGCTTCTGCTTGGCTGAAACCTGTACTTCTTGAAGCAAGTTGCACTTAAGGCCTCTTCCGGGTGGCTGGAACCTGATTGGCGGTACTTACAGCTCTAGTTATCTATTTTGTAAACCCTAAGTATTGACTTGTTGCTATATACTTACTTTGATTTCATTCCCAATACTCAAAATTCAATGTACTATATGCAGGTCCAATTTTAATGATGTGCCTCAGCGTGAAAAATCTGTGCTTTGAAAAAGTGGTATGTGTCCTTGTGAATCTGAGAAGATTGTATGAGGAAACTGTGCAAGACTGGCACAAGCAATCATTATGATCATTGATCCCATTGCTGGGCTTAGTACATGTATCCAGTCTGATGATTTCGTTTCACTGTCATGGTTTGCACGAAGCAGTTGATGGCCCAAGTGACACAGCACCACCGCTGGTGTGCAAGTGAGGAAGTCGTCAGGTGCAGGTTACATTGAAGGTTCGTCTGCTTTTGAATCGACTTCCAGTGATACTGACACAAGATTATATGGATGTACTATAATGGTGTCTCCCTTGGCCCCGATTGTACCAAAATCGCTTACACAGCCCATGGACTATCTTAGAGGTCACAAATTTTATTTGTTTTGGGGAAAAGTTAAAATATATGTTTATTACACAAAAATTGTGGATGAGTTTGAATTTGGTTGAAATCGGGCCGTAACATCCCGCTCAAATTGCCTCTCCCATTTGAGCAAATAGTGGCAAAGAATGTAATAGATATACATGTACTTTGGGTTATGACTTGCCTTTTACACACAATGTGAAATGTGTACGAAGTTTTTGACCCTCCAGAGCAGGGTTCTTAATCCATTTTGAAACGAACCGGCCAGAATTGGGTTAAATGAGGTCCCGGTAGGAAATGGATTAATTATAAGCTTCCATTCCCTTTAATATAACAAGACTTTTACAAAAATAATTCTTGGTAATTTGTTATGGAGAATGTTGTATTCTGGTGTATGTGATTACCACAAAAATAACGACAATTAGGTACACCTTTTGAAAATTTTCCATATTTAATTCACGTACCAACTTTAAAGTTCACGTCAGTAATACTCCTGAATAAATTACTATCTTCGTTTATTCGATGAAACGTTTGTGTTCCATCAGTCGATGATCAAAAATATTAGCATTTTTCTATTGCCAGTATCAGAAAATGCTGCGGCCAAATTAAACTGATACAGCACCATGGCATTTCTTCATAACACAATTTGTAGTTTTTTTAGTTTTTTGTCTATCACGTAACTAGTCACATAATTCATTCATCGATGATAGACAAATGCCACAATTGTCACATGACAACCATAATTGAAATTGCTTTAAAATAAAATTCCGTACAATTATGATATAGCCTTCAATAAAAACGACAATATTTTTAAAATTAAGCCTTTGTCAGAATGTGTATATAATAAAACAAATCATAACGGTAAACGCTATTTAAAACTGGTTTATTGACCTAATACCAAGCAATATGTCACATGCCATTGGATTTTGGCATTGGACATTCTATCGGAAAAATATACATGTATTATTAATGACTGTTTCTCGGTGTATTCGGTGTTCTATCAGGGGATTATACTCAATGAAGATATAAATTTACCTAACAACTGGTCAGTGAATCCATCAATGTGTGGGGGTTTCGTAGGTGATAAGCGTTGAGATAAACTTTGACTCACCTTATTCTTGTCCATATATAGAAATGGCTTATATTATCGGCTCTATATTATATTAAACTTGAATTACCGCTCGTACCACGTGAAAATTCGAGAGAAACCCGCCATTTTGTTGAATGGCTTGGGATGTGTAATTCGGCGCTTCTGATTGGGTGGCGGTGGTAGCAACCAGCCAATGGAGAGCGGGTTTTGAATTAGGATTACAAGCCGGGTCAAGGTTCATGCACGTGCATTCTACAGTGCAGAGCGTATAGATAGGGTATATATAAGGCCACTTAAAGTCAGTCTAAGTCGAACGGTCGGGGGATGCGAATCTCGCAGGAGTAATCATTTACTCCGCTCGAGGTAAACATTCCAGGGCAAGACTTTGTCTCTGGTGGCTTGCAAGTCCCGCAGGAATAATCAATTATTCCGCTCGGGGCAAGTAAGTTTTCTGGAGCGGAGTTTTGTCTTTTTGTAACGTACAAGTCCTACAGGAGTAACTAATTACGCCGCTTAGGATAGGTACGGGCTAAGACGGACGTTTTAAACTATAGGTTTTTTTTTGTCTTTTCTGGTAACGTACGAATCCTACAGGAGTAATCAATTACGCTGCTTAGGACGAGTACGGGCTAGGACGGACGTTTCCAACTGTAGGGTAATAGTTAGGTTATGAGTTTCTAGTTAATTTAAGGGTTCCGCTGGGATGATATAAGATTTGTTTTGCTTCCCTCTGTACGAATGTTGTAAGTTCGGGCTGAGGCAGGTATCAAGCCGTGATTTTTTATGTTTATTCGAGGAGTTATGAGTTCGAGTTTCTAGTTAATTTATGGGTTCCGCTTGGGGTGATATAAGATTTGTTTGCTTCCCTCTGTACGAATGTTGTAAGTTCGGGCTGAGGCAGGTATCAAGCCGTGATTTTTATGTTTATTCGAGGAGTTCGAGTTTCTAGTTAATTTATGGGTTCCGCTTGGGGTGATATAAGACTTGTTTGCTTCCCTTTGTACGAATGTTGTAAGTTCAGACTGAGGCAGGCAAAGTTATGATGTTTATACGTTATTATGAAATTATGAGTTCTTAGTTATTTTACGGGTTCCCATTTGGGATGTAAGATTTGTTTTGCTTTCCTTTGTACGAATATTGTAAGTTCGGGCTGAGGCAGGCAAAAGTTATGATATTTATAATTTATTGTAAAGTTACAAGTGTTTAATTATTTGAGGCTTCTGTTTGGGTGATGTAAGATTTGTGGCGTCCCTCTGGATGAATATTATTAGTTTAGACTGAGGCAGGTGTCAATCGTTGTCAATATCTTTCCTAAGTTTCATTCATTCGGCCGTTTTCATTCGGAAGATATAGAACTTTGTGTAGACGGGACGCTCAGTTTCTTGTTTGGTAAAGAGACATAGTTGATGAACTTGGCAGATTTCTTTTATTTCGGCTGGTTCACCATTGGAGGGGAGAAGACCAACAGTTACGAATGCACGTTTCGGTCTTTCAATCTTTGTATTTTCCGAAATAAAAACTTTGAAACTTTATAAATGTGTTCTCTTTTCCTTCATTTCACGCGAGAAACCTGACATCCTGCATACGAACCTGGACTTCCGGTTTGCATAAGAGTCGGTCACTCCCACCGCTCGAGTGCAAATCGATAACACCCCGTCCTGTTACAAATGTATGATCTAGTTATTATTTTAATATCTACCGGTACCTGGAATTCATATGGTGCGTGGAAGACGCTTGATTGGCAAACCCTCCCGAGATCGTCTTCTTACGCCATGTGGGCTATTTTTGCAAAAGCAGCTTACTGAACCTGTTATGAATAATCAGCAAGCTTGTTTTATCCAAATTACCATTAAATGTGCTAATTAGGCTACTCAGATTATGAACCAGAGGTGGCTGATTCTCCATAAGATATGGCTGTTGTTGTAGCCGACAAGCAAGTTGATTAAATTCTTAATTAACATGTAATTATCAACCCAATGTAATTTAGCCAATAGTAGATTGATTTATGATACCATAGTGGCCGGTTCATTGTTTTACCAATCGGCTAAAGCCGACAAAAAACAGCCAGTTACGAACACTGCTCCAGATCTTGAATGAGTTCGACTTTGGTGTGCATCATTAGTGCTGATAGCAAGTATCGATGCATCGCCGATGCATCGATTCGGCTGATGCCGATTCGATTCTCGGTCCTTTTTTGTATTATCGATGCATCAGCAAAAAATACTAATAATTAGCTTTATGTGTCCGAGGAGTGCGCAAGTTCGTCCACTAGAATAAAAAAAACACCTTTTCAATGTTTTTATAATTCAAAATAAAACAATATATATGTAACGGAACAATTCAATGAATCCCACACAAATTATTAGGCTTGACCTGTTTACCCTACGCTTTCATTATGTTTGTCTCCATTTTCCTGTGACTACAAAGACTGCGTTTGCTGGTTACGTCCCCTGGCTATCGTGTCCTTTAACCCCAAGGTCAATTTCACGGTTCATTTAAATGACCAAACGAACTGTCAGAAGGATAATATTTCGCGGCCGGTTCTTAACGCTAGTTTAAAAACGATTCAGTCTTATTTCTGCCACGAGCAATAGAGAATTCATAAACCCCTATAGACGGGCTTTGATACGATCCGTATAAATAATGCAAACGCTGTCTCTTGTAATCACCTCACCCCTCACGCCTTCACAACAAATTTGAACAATGGCTAATGAGTGTCAATTGAAGTGAATCGGACGATATTAATGTCATAATAAATAACAGAAGAATATTGTGGAAATAAATTTATTCAAATAAATCGACATTTCTATAATAGGCCTAATGATAATGTTAGGGAAATTTATGTTTCTATCAGAAATACTAATGTTATTTCTGTAATTTTTGATTAACAAAATGGCGGCAACTTCCCGATGCATCGATACGAGAATCGATATTTGCGTCCAATGCATCGATGCGTAAAATTTTACTTGATATCAGCACTATGCATCATACCATAACTTCTTAGGTTATGGCCCTGCTTTTTTACACAAAATGTGTAACAAAATTTGTGGGAGAGATAGAGAGAGAAATAGGGTTCAACTCAAACTAGGTAATCTGGGACTAACATGGTTCAATTTTCTATAATTCGCTTGCATGTACGGGGGTTTAGCAGTGGGAGGAAACCAAATGACCCAGAGAGAACCCATGAGGATAGACAGACGACCCTACTTCTTTTCACGTACAAGAGTGGGATCGAAGCCAGATCACTTAAGCACAAACATTAGAACAATCGGCCAACCCCGTCAATATTCAGACTTTCTGTCCAGGAGTTAACCCCTGTTTCCGAAAACCTCGTAAACGCAATAGAGGCTACAATTTCTAAGTGATTTTTTTTTTCATATTCTATGTGAAGCATTGCGCCAATGAGACGATGAGCCCTATCAATTTCCCTGTTCTCCCTCCATCTCTTTCAAAATGTGGGCGCTTGGCAAACACTTGTTTGGTTAAAAAGTGTAAGCAAGCGTTTGTTTTGATCATGACCAATTGGTCACAATTTCAGAAGGTTCCTTCTGCCAAAAAGGTAATGGGAAATTGTGTTTCCAACAGTCAAATTTTGGAGAGAAAATTTTTGAATTTTCGAGTGCCCCATCTCCCTATTACAACCCCACATCTTCGTAAACCGTGCTTTTCCAATAAAACCTTAAAATAGGCCCTGATTCTATGTATATTGACTCATTGTTACATGTAGCATAAAGTAAGGATGTATGATTTTCATTTTTCGGAAAATATCAAATTTCACATGGCTTAATTGTTATGTCAAATTATATTGTTGTCTTGTTTGTTCTATGATTACATGGGGGGTTGGATGGCTGAATGGTTAGCACGTGCACGCTGTATCATTAGTCAACTGGCATGGTTTCGATTCACCCGGTTGTACATGACAAGGGGTAGGGTAGCTTGTCCAACCTCGTGGGTTTTCTCCGGGCCCTCCGTTTTCATCTCACTGCTAAAGACCTCTACGCCCAGACGAATTATGGAAATAAAATTGAACCATGTGATAGTCCCGAAATGACCTAGTTTGTGTCGAGTGGACGTTAAACCCCATTTCTCTCTCTCTCTCTCTATGATTACATCAATTTAAAATTGAGTAATGAACATTATTTTTAAGAAGAAAACAAAACAATTTTACAAGGCTCTAGGTGTTTGTATAAGACTAGGGAACATTAGAAATATGAAAATGGTTTGGAATATGTTTAGGTATTTACACACTGTCAGCATCTGTGTTTGTCCATTTCCATGGCAACCTTTCTTGAAAGAATGCCAATTCAGAATTTTATATCTCTTGTTAAATTCCATATTACAATGTTAAATGGCAAGCTTCAGTAAAATGTTTTTCCCCCTATCCTGTCAGTGTGGAATGCTTGTTTTGTTAAAAAAAACAAACCCAGGAGCTTGTATCTGAGTTTTGCCATTTAAAACCAAATACCGCAATATTCGATTATAGAATATTAATATAAATTATCAAGATTATATATTAAAGGATGAGTAGATGTTAAATGATCAGATTTACTATTCAACTTACAGAATTAACAAGTAGCATTCTTTTGAGATCAGCTACAAAGCTAATATATATTGATTCCTAATAAATCTTGTTATTTAAAGATGCATTATGTAAGATTTAGATAAAGAGCTGGTTGTTCTTGCCATAATAGCTCAAAAATTGATAATGTAAAATGAACATATTGAAAATTTCAATCAAATTACTTCATTCTGAGTCAAATTATCACTGTTTGTAGTCTTGACAAGATTGTGCATTGTGGTAACCAGGGCACTGGTATATTTGAGACTTAGCCTCGCTTTTCAATTTTTGAATTAAATTTTTATATGGCGAACCGTTCTAATCTAGTTCAAATCTAGAGTATCCGATGCCATTGTGAGTTGATTATGGTCTTGTTTTGTTGATTAATGATAAATCTTAATAGTTTATATAAGATTTAAAGCCTTAAGATGTGCTTCCAATTTGATATGCAAATAATAGTTTTTAATTAACAGACATTTAATTCATATTGTAGTCTAAAGTTTGGTCTAGTTTGAATAGTCACTGCAGATTACTCAACTTTTTTTGTGGGGTACAAAATGTCAATGAAATCAACAAATGACTCCTTTATGCTAATAACAATAGATGGAATTTCAAAATTTTAGAATCCATTATTTTTTGCAAACAATTTGGCTAACATGTTCTTTTCTAATCCAGGTAATCTACTTTTATCTTTGTTTTATGCACAAACTATTTTTTTGTCTACCAGTACATATATGATATTTGAAAAATGTTAATGAGATCTGATGGGCATATTTTGAATATTGTGAAACAGCAAGAGGATAAAAAACAACCTCATTCTTTTTCTTGTCATGTTAATCTTCAGCTTTGATTTAGTCACAAAAATATCATATTTCCTCTCATTATTGGTTTACTGGTATCTTTAGAACTGCAGAATATATTATCCATGCTATACATGTTTTTTCTTATCTGTCTTGTGCCATGGCAGTACTCACATGTGCATACAATTATCTTATAGACTAAGACCAACAAGATTTAAAAATATTGCCTTGTCAACTGATCCAATACCTCATAAGTATTTTGAGCTGGAAGGAATTCTGTAATAATTATGAATGACATGTAGTAGGATATAATGTGTATCTGCCAGTCAATTGATTTGAAATATTTTCAAGTGCAAATATTCATGTGCATACAACATACATACCGTTAACAGATGTTTGTTTTAATAGTGTATGGTACATTATGGCAACAAATAAACCAGAATGTAGTCTAAATTTATTAGCTGCACCAAAATACTAATTTAACGTCTAACGCTTTCTGTTCGTCTTGAACAACTTCAGGCCATTTTTATTTATGAAGAATAACGTAGAACAATGGACGCAACGTCATGACGTTACTATAAATATATCAAATACAACATAATCATAATATTTGCATATTTCTACATTTAGTAAATAATCAATAAAAAGAGAATTATTTCATCTCTTACTGTAATATCCGTTTATTTAATTAATTTTGGTTTGTACTTTTTGATGAAATAATTTTCTTTACATTCAAGTAAATCATTATTAAAAAATTTAATTAATTTTGGTTTGTACTTTTTGATGAAATAATTTTCTTTACATTCAAGTAAATCATTATTAAAAAATTCAATTTGTACAAGAGAGAAATATGTTGAATTTTCCACCTCCACACGTTTCGATGTGTGCACTTAAAGGTATTGTTCGATTACTTGGAATCTTAATTTGCGATCTATGAAGGTTCATTCGAAGAATTATTTGACCTTCTGTTTTACCAATGTATTTCCCTTTACCACCATAACATAAAATCAGATAAATTACATTTTTTGATTTGCATGTCATGCTTTGTTTTACATAAAAACCATTGGATTCATTTATTTTAATGGAGCTTCCTTCGACTATCACTTTACAAGTTAAACATCTTTATTCTTTGGAAAGAATAGGTTTTTTATTTTCTGAATCAAATTTTGAAGAAGTGAGAATTTGTCTCGAGTTCGGGGGTTGTTTTAGACTGTTGATCACATTTGTTTTCTTCATAATATATTTAAGTTTTTCACTTTTAAGGGCAGGGTAAAGTGACACCATTTTGTCACAACACCTGAAATGGGGGTTCTCAAAAAGAGATTTACACCAGCTTTAATGCAAATATGTTGGTATCTACATGTGCCTGAGATGATACAGAACAATAAAAAATGGATGGAAATCCAAAATAATGACTTTGAAATAAAATATTTACCAAATAATGAAGCAAATTCCTAAGTCAGGACTGCGCAGCTACAAGCTTTATAAAAAAGAACACAGGAAAATTAAACTGGCTAAAAGTGGCTCAGATAATCAAACTCCAACCATCAAGACTTGAAATCTGAAAAAAAATATCAAAAATTAGTTATAGGAGCTCAAAGTTTTCAAATATTTTGTAAACAAAAGGCCATTTTGTTTCATGCACTACTTTCACTGCAGATGTATGGTGTACCACTAGTGGCACATTGGACAGCAATATTGCCCCTATGATATGAGGTACACATTGTACAAATAGCCTTCATATTCCGGATATGACATCTAATTACAATAATAGAAGCCTTTTTGCAGGGATTTTTCATGACTTGAATACAGGGCTATATTACAATGTATGTATGTCTGCTAAGGCTTATTACATGTATATAGTTATACCATAATGATGAATGTATTATTTGTGGGAGAGAGAAACACACAGAAAGAGAGGTTTAATGTCTTCTGGACACAAACTAGGTCATTTTGGGACTAACACATGGTTCAAATTTATTTCAATAATACGCTAGTGTGTAGGGGTCTTTAGCAGTGGAAGGACCTGGAGAAAACCCATGAGGCTTGACAGGCGACCCTACTGCTTGTCACATACAAGTGGACAACTGAAACTACGCCACTGGACTCAATGACGGAACTTGTGATCAAATGTGCACATGTTAAATGTGCACAATTTGTTATACCCACCTGTTATTATATTAAAGTCAACAAATCCTAAATCACATTTCAGTTCCTGGCCTATATTTCTGAAAAATAAATGATGTAAAGGTGTATTTTTCAATTCATTTTCTAAATCCAGCACATACACCAATTCTCAATATACATGTATATGTGTAAAAATTTAGCATTATTTGCAAACTTTCCAATGGAAAGTGATATCAGATGTTCTAGTTAGGCCCTCATTAGATGCTGACATACATGAATCATATCCATACACAGATGTACAATGTTTCTGTCTTCTAGAAGGCCTACATAGATTTGTAAACTTGCCAACAGGGTTTGTGTAATATTAATAGTGATATTTTGGGCATACCCTGCCCATGCACAACACTTGTCACTTTGCAAAAGTGTAACTTAACTGTCTAGATAGGAAATGTTTTTGATTGGCATGTATTTAATGGTTGCTTTTGGTATGCTAGATTTAAAAAAACACAGCTACCATTAAGGCTGGGAATCGATATGAAATTTCAATATCGATTATCGGCAAGAATTTGTCAGCAATTATCGATAATAATCGATTATCATTCTTCTGGAAAAACCGAACTTTACCGACCTGTTATTTGTGTTGATCGAGTTACAGTAGTGTTATTATCCTAGTCTAATACTGTGCCCATGTACGTAAAAAAAATCAATTAATGTAAAATAATTAGTTGCTAAATGTAGGATTAACTTGAGTATTATTCTAAGTTTTACTAATAATAGAATAAAATATAATAGAAGGCGTCTATTGATTGGACAATAAAAAAATAATTACCGGTTTTCAAAGTAGAATTTTTATGATTGGTTAATTTTGACGAAAACCAAAGTAGAATTCTTCCAAGAAATTACGAGAGATATAGATATTTTCCCAGGAAGTCAAAAACGTGTTTTGTATGGGCTGTATCTGACATGATTTAGTAATAAAAGCTGAGTTGATCATTAATAATACAATTAGTTTTATCGCGAAAGCAGACAATTTCTCTATAAATCAATCAAGAGCAAAGAAGGGAGATAATTCTAATTTTACTATATCACGTGCGATCGTCATTGTTCACAAAGTGCATGACCTATTTTAGTTTCAACTAGGAATAACAACGAAAATATTAAAATAATGTATTTAATCTTAAAGTTGAGTTTTTTTACAATAATATATATTTAAAATGTGCCAGTTTGTAAGCAGAGGGGGAAAATAGTTGTTGTGTTGACGTTGTGTATTCGTTCATTCGTCTGCATGCCGACTACGGCATCGATATTTTTGCACAGCCTTAGCTACCATTGTACATACATTAATCATATTCACATAGTTTATTTGACTCGGAATGTTTAATGTTTTTGAGGGTTTTTTTTCATATAAATTGACAATACGTACCATTATAAAGTTTTTTTTATCATAAATGCCACATAATTTTTAATGCTGCTTTAAATTCAATAGAAATCATAGTTTTCCTTGTTTATCTGTCAAATTACACAAGTCTCTAACTCAATATCATCCAAAGTCTTCCACCTTGAAAATACAAATTATTTGTCAGTTTAAATCAACATTGATGTTGTGATCTTACCGGGAAAATATGGGCTTCTGATATCCGATATTTAAGGCAAAATAATCATTTTACCATTGGTACACATATCGTGTACCATAATGCGTTTCAGGACCTTTTGTAATAAGGTACTCGAAGAACGAGGCTAGACATATTCCACAAGTCATGTTAAGCGGTGATGCCATATTCTTATCTGGAGAGTATGTGCAATAAATACTATTATTGTAGACTGGAATAACCAGATGCTAGAGATTGTCATTCAATTGAGACTTCTGACATATTTCGCCAAACATAATTGAATTGAAATTTGAGTAAAAACGGAAACGATTGAATGTAAATCAGTTATATTATTATTATTATTATTATTACAGCATATTTATAGTGCACCCTTTCATATAACATGTTCAGGGGCACTTTACAAAGTGACAATGTAAATCACACATAAACAACAAGATTATGGGCATGTTAACGATTGTATACAGAGTCAGTTAAAAGCCTGATTAAATAAATGTGTTTTAAGTTGTTTTTTAAAAGAATACAGAGATGTTCCCATTTGTGTCAATTTCTAGGTCTCAAATATTAGCGATTTACCTCCTTTAAGTTTAAAGCAACAGGGCCACCATAATCTGCGTAGATTATCTTGTCCAATTCTGTAAAATAAGATTAAAAATTACAAGGTATATCAGTGAAAAGTTTATATGAAACAAATCCTAAATAAACGACACATAATTATAATAGTATAATTATTATATAATAATTTTAAAAATGAAAAACCCAACAAACCATGTCTTAAATAAAGTAAGACACAAAAAATAATTTAATAATATAGGCCTATATAGGCTAAAACTTGATAATTTTAACTTATATATAAACCCATAAAATTTATCACTAGAAGAAATTGAAAATATCCAACAATTAATTTTCAAGTTAATAATAATAATGCATTTTGGCAAAGTTTTAATTTCAAAAAGCCCAAATGATTAGGCAAATAAATTGAAGACTGTCGTCTTTGGCATGTTCTACCTGCGGCGTTCCGTAGTCCCAAATAAAATACAGGATAAGCAATTAAAAACTATTTTTTTTCCAAATTGATACCACCACAACATAAGTTGCAATGCAAGAATGCAGTGTGTACTTACCAACATGAAAATAAAATTTATTCAACGAATTTGAGATCACTTGACGACGAAACCACATGTACCAACTTTTTTGACAGTTCGTCCCATCTTTCTAAAAAAAAACCATATCTCCAGAGATGGACTATCCGATCACAAATGACATCGATGCTACATAATGCCACAGTACCTTTCAAATTTTCTCCTTACAAAACATTTCTCTCAAAATATTCACGAAATAAAGTTTTTGCCAAATTTCTTAATTGTTGACATTTGGAGGCCGAATGACAACTTCTATAAGTTCTGCAGCGAATGGCAATAGTCCGGCAAAGCCAATTTAAATTCCATAAGTTACACTTCACCAACAAATTGTAATACAAGCAACATAATCTTACTGATATGTGTCAAATAGTATGCCACATAATATGACACTTATTACAGCAAATTATAAACTTGAGCCAAAAACTCATTGAACGCGGAGTAATGCCTGTAAAGGGTTAAGGTCGTTTGAGCTGTGTTCGGAACTACAAATTGTATATAATGGGTGATCAGAAAGAAACTGCAACGGTTAGGGTTTTTAAAAATATATATGTAAATAATTCATTTCCCTCGATTTGTATTCTGTCAGTAGGTTCGATCAACCTGGCGATTTTTCGTGCTTCAGTGATATGTCAACAGAGGGTCACTGGAGCAGCAGGCGGAGACGAAATAACAAAATGGTTAAAGCACATGCGAGTATGTACCTAACGTTATGAAATACGTATTACATAAATAGAGAGAGGTTAATTGAAAAAGCGAGTTTCGACGGTTGTTGTACACACCATGGGACAATAGTTTAATGTGATAAGTAACGTTAGAAAGTTCAAATAATTCTTGTAGGTGTAACCGCGTTTGTTGGACATTTTGCGATATTTTCACCATAAATTTATGCCTCAGTGATCACAAGATCTGTTTAAAGGGTCAGTGGTAGTAAAAAAATGGTCTGTGAGTAATGTTTTTTATTTTAGACTTTTGTATCCAAGGGCCACTGTTCTGGTTTTTGAAATAAATTTTTCATCTTTTCAGGTGCTGTGACAAAATGGTGTCACTTTACCTTGCCCTTAAATAAGTGTGGTAAATGTGATAATTATGTCCATACCCCGTTCTTGAGATGGATTATGTGGTGTAACTAAAGTCAAAATTTCATTTTGTTTACCTAAAACTTTAGGTTTTCTTAAAACTTCCTGATCTATTTTTAAGGCTTGTTTAGTGCCATTTTCTATTAAACCACAAGGATAGTTTTGATTTCGAAGGAATTCTTGTCATCTTATGAGTTTTTTCTTATCACATGATACGATTGTACAAATTCACCTAGCAAGATTAAACGTGTTGTCTCATGCTGAACTCAATAAATGAATGTTTAAATTTTATAATAGAAAAAGATAGGTTGCCAGGCAACGAAACATACGCCCACAGCAGCTAAATCGTCCGTGCAGTCAACAAGAGTTGTCACATATTTTTACTTTTTAGACGCCTACATTGAAGTTGTTCAAGACGAACAGAAAGCGATAGCCGTTAAAATTAGTATTTTGGTGTCTTTCTTTAATTTAGTGTGTATATATATATGTGTTGTTGTTTCCTCCGCTGACGGTTTTGAACATCACTTGTTTCTGGTCTAGAGTGTTCATCTTGTGATGATTCCTTTGGGATGTTAAATTCATCTTTATTCCCTCATAACCATCAAGCCATTCCTGCTTTGGACCCCATTCTTTAATTGCTAGTGTTCATCCACTAAGCATTCTGATCGCCATTTTTCGTTTAGCAGTTTAAAGGAGCTAAGTCGCTAATATTTGGGACCTAGAAATTGACACAAATGGGTGGCAACGCATACAATAATGTAATATGAATGTATATAAATTGATTTACATTCAATCGTTTCTGATTTTACTGTAATTTCTAATCAGTTAGGTTCGGCGAAATACGCTAGTATTTTCAATCGAATTTCAATATCTAGCGTCTGGTTATTATAGTATTTATTGGGCATGCTCTCCAGATAAGAATATAGCGTCACCGTTTGACATGACTTGTGGAATATGCCTAGCCTCGATTTTCGTGTCCCTTATTACAAATAGCGCTGAAACGCATTATGGTACACGATTCATGTACCAATTGTAAAATGTTTATTTTGTCTTAAATATTGGATATCAGAAGGCCATCTTTTCCCAGTAAGATCACAACATCAATGTTGATTTAAACCCACAAATAATTCGTGTTTTCAATGTCGAAGATTTTGGATGATATTGAGTTAGAGACTTAGCTACTTTAAAGGGTATTTTCATTGCAGGCATTTTTGAGGAAAAGCTCGTTCATACTTTTATCCACAGTCTGCCACTTCTTCTCAAAAGTTTCAGCATTTATTTTCATAGACCCGATCCATGTGTTGAACTGGTGGACAGCAAGTTTAAATCTGAGCTGAATTATATGGCCCTTGATCACTTTGAAAAATCTTGTGGACGCTCTAGAGGCTAAAGTTAATATCCGATTGACTTTAAATTTATATGCAGTGTTTAAGGTCATGCGACAAACAGGGCTGCCCACAACCAGTATAGCAGCGTAATTTGCGATACATATTTTGTCCATTGCTAATCAAAAATTAAAATCATTAATATGCCTGTCATTTTGGATATTGACACAAAGATTTATCCACATTTTAAAGACTAGAAGGCTTTCTCAACATTTCAACGTGTATAAAGTATCAAATAAAATTTTATAAACAAAACTGAATTCTCCAGGTGACATTTTCTTCTCGACTACCCAGACACAATTCATTATACTATATAATACAGAGACATAACTCATGAATAGGGACTATTAAACCGGAAATAGGGAAACAATCAAGTAGTACCACTAATGTTGCGAGACATAATTATATCAGTATAATTATATCAGTATTCAGTTTGAAAAAAATAAATATAGAAAAATAAATATTGTAAACGTATTGTAAAATGAGAAATCAAAGTAAGAATGAAATCTAATCATTTGTAATTTAGGTGTTTTATGTTGAAACTGAAAAACTGCTAATCAATTTTTATACGCCCACATTTTCATGTGGACGTATATTGTCTTCCCCCCCTCTCCGTCTGTCCTTCCACAATTGTTTGTGAACACTCTACAGGTCACAATTTTTATCCGATTTCATTGAAACTTGAAAAGTAGGTTTATCACCCTATTGGCATGTATCGGACTGTAACTTCATGGATTATAGCCCCTGATTGTACAAAAAATCACGTTTTTAGCTTGTAAACACTGTAGAGGTCACAATTTTTATCCGATTTGGTTTAAACTTAAAATGTATGTTTATAACCCACAGATCTCAGTTCTTTTCCATATTCCCGTATATCGGACCATAACTTCCTGAATTAGGGCCCCTGATTGTACGAAAAATCACATTTTTAGCTTGTGGACCCTATAGAGGTCACAATTTTTATCCTATTTAAAAAAACGTTTGAATATATCACCGTTACACCCTAAGAATGGTTGAGTTCGAATTTCATAAAAATCGGACCGAAACTGACGGACAAAATGGCCGCCCCTCGTTCTAAAATAATGTCAAAATATTGTGTATCAAATCAAATAATGTCAAAATATTGTGTATCAAATAATGTCAAAATGTTGTGTATCAAATAATGTCAAAATATTGTGTATCAGGGTTGTTGACCCTCTGGAAGTCACAATTTTCATCCGATTTTGATGAAACTTGAAATGCATGTTTATAACCCAAATATCTTCGTTCCATTCCATTTTCGTACATATCGAATTGTAACTTCCTGATTGTACGAAAAATCGCGTTTTTAGCGTGTGGTCCCTTTAGAGGTCACAATTATTATCCAATTTAAAAAAACGTTTGAATATATCACCGTTACACCGTAATTTTGTCATAGGTTTGAATTACATGCATATCGGACTAAAACTGCCAGACAAAATGGCTGCCCCTCGTACGCAAATAGTGTAAACATCTGGTATATCAAAGTTGTGGACCCTCTAGAGGCCACAATTTTGATCCGATTATTTTGAGGAAACTTGAAATGTAAGTTTATAACCCAAAGATCTTGATTCATTTCATAATGTTTGTTGAGTTCAAATTTCGTGAAAATCAGGCCAAAACTGCTGGACAAAATGGCCGCCCCTCGGACTCAAATAGTGTAAACATCTGGTAAATCAAGGTTGTGGACCCTCTAGAGGTCACAATTTTGATCCGATTTCGATGAAACTTGAAATACATGGTAATAGCCCAAAGATATTGGTTCCTTTCGATATTCGCGCATATCGGATCGTAACTTCCTAAATTATGGCCCTTGATTGAACAAAAAATCACGTTTTTAGCTTGTGGTCCCTGTAGGTCACAATTTTTATCTGATTTAAAAAAAACGTGTGAATATATCACCATTTACACACTAAGATCTTGGTTCCTTTTGATAATTGCGGATACCGGAACTTAACTTCTTGGATTATGGCCCATGATTGTTCGAAAAATCGCATTTTTAGCTTGCGGATTCTCTAGAGGTCACAATTTTTTTCCGATGTTAAAAAACGTTTAAATACATCAGCATTCCACCATAATTCAAATTTCGGGAAAATCGAAATGTAACTGCCCGACAAAATGGCTGCTCTTTGTACGCAAATTGTGTAATACGAAGGTTGTGGACCCTCTAGAGGTCATAATTTTTATCTGATTTTGATGATACTTAAAACATATCTTTATATCCCAAAGATCTCTGTCCCTTTTGAGATTTGCACATTTCAGACCATACCTTCCTGGATAATTGCCCCTGATTGTACAAAAAATCGCGTTTGTTTTTAGCTAGTTCTCAAATCATCTCTTGCAAAATGTGGGCATATCCTGCCTGGCAGCCGCTGGTTAAATTTGCTAATCAATTTTGGCAAAATTGGACTTTTTGATTAGCAGTGCAGCTAATCAACTGTGAAAAATTACTGACAGCCCTAGAGACAAAGAAGCCTATTGATTTTCACTGATTTCCGATAATTACTGCCAGAGTTCTGACCGGATCTGTGTGTTGAATTGGTGGACGGCAAGTTTAAATCTGAGCTGAATTATATGGCCCTTGATCGCTTTGAAAAATCTTGTGGACGCTCTAGAGGCTAAAGTTAATATGCGATTGACTTAAAACCTATCTTTGTTATTATTCTGGCTGCGGTGTTTTGAATTTTTTGTAGTTTTGCACATAGGTTGACTTTACATTTATACACAGTTTTTGAAGTTGACTTCCCGTTCCTGAAGTTTCAGGAAAACGGATAAACAGGACGGATGAGAAAATGAAATGAAAATGGCGGGAAAGAACTAAAAAATGGCGGGAAAATTGAGAAAAATTAAATGAGATAACTTTGAAAGGAAATTACATTTTTGAATCAGACTGACCTCAGTTGTTTGAATATTTAGGTAGAATTTGTAAATTTTGAAAATTAAGGACATAAATTGTACTGTAAAAATTTTTTCAAATACCAAAAATTCAAATTTCAAAAATCGGAAATAGCAGATTAAAAATAAATGTTTAGGGGTACTCAAAGAAAAAAGAATTAGTAAAATAGATCACAAAGTTACATCTATGTAGGTCAATTTTTCATCAGTAAATTTTGGTGATTCGAATTCTTAAAACATTTTGAAAATATATTGATTCCAAAGCCACCACCCATTCTTGGAAGGAAGCTAACCAGAAATGTATTAATTTTGGAAATAGGAGGCCAATTCATGGAACACCGGCCTATTCCGAGTATTTCCAAGCTGTTTATGTCGGCATGAAAAACATCAAAGGGAAAATTCGAAATTTCGAATTTTTCAAATACCAAAAATTCGACCATGAATCTGGCTATCCAGAAATGTATTAATTTTAGAAATAGGAGAGGAATGTAACAAAGTACAGCCTATTGTGTTTATTTACAAGCCTGTTAATGTAGATGTTTCACTATTTTTCTTATTCAATTCAAAGTGTTTTTTTAGGCATTCCTTCAAGGATTCAGAAAATGTAAATCTGATGTCTATAAGTAAAATATTGCAAAAGCCTAAGGGATTTTTCACGTTTCAAGACAAACTCCATATTATGTATACACATCATTATGGGAGATTTGATAACGAGTTGGCAGTTCGCACTATAATAGTTAAAAATTAGATAATGTAAAGGCAATTTGCTGAAAATTTCATTCATATTGATCCACTATGAACCGAGAACAAAGCGATTGAATTTCGGCCTAGCCTTGATCATCATTACTAAAGTCAGTACGATAAACAGCATAGTCTCGATTATCCATTTAATTGTTAAATCGTGAAGAAAAGTTATGCAGTAAATCGGCTCACAATCCACTAAAGATCGCAGGCTAGCGATGCCATCTAGAGTTGAATATGGTCTGGATAGGTTAATTAATGTCTAATTAATAATTTAGATAACATTTCAGGCCTAAAGAAAGACCTGTAATATACAGATTTAGCTCTTGCATAATGTATGTTTAACTAGTACAAACAAAAAATTTGAAGGCAGGCTGACCTACTTTTTGTCGATTGAATTTAGAGAGTGTAGTTTCGAAAATATTCTAATTTTAATCTTGAAATTGTCTAGTTCAACACTTCTTTCAATTGACTCGATGTCGTGTCTATTTTTAGTACATTAATTGACTCTAGTCTCAATCTTGCAAGTGGCAAATTAGTCAATGGTTACGCATTTTAAAAACGACCGAAAGATCGAGACTTAACTTTCAACCACAATTTCTTGTGAACGCTCTAACGCCAAATATTATCATCCAATTGTTTTAAAATTGATATATATTGTTTACATTAGTGAGATGAAAAAGCAATTTCTGTTTATTACGTCTAGAGTTATGACCCTTTTTTCACTTTATTGAACTTTGTGAATGCTCTAACATCAAAAGTTATCTGCCGATCTGTATGAAATTTACATGCGTCATTTAAATTAGTAAAGAGAAGAATCCTATTGAATTTCAGCAATTACTTCTAGAGTTATTGCCCTTGTTTCACTTTGTTCAACCTTGTTAATGCTCGATTGATGAAAGTTATCATCCGATATGTATGAAATTTATATGCATCATTTAAATTTATGAAACGAAAAAGCCTGTCAAATTTTAACAATTTCTGTAGATTACTTCCAGAGTTGAGACCCTTGTTTCAATTTGTAGAACCTTGTGAATCCTCAAACGGCAAAAATTATAATCTGATCTGTATTGAACTGTCTTGTAAAGGCCCCTAATTACCTACAAAGGATTAAATATGGACAAACCTTGTCGACCGCTCGGACGATTTAGCCGCTGTGGGCGTATGTTTCGTTGCCTAGCAACCTATCTGTTGTTGCCTGCATCCTCGCAAATGTGATGGGAATTTTTAGACAGTTCAGGGAAAAAAAAAAATACTCTTGTGCATTAAAGAAATAGGCCTACATATTAAATATTTATTTTTAATTAACAAACACATAACTAGAAATATAATATTTAACTACAAGTTTCTGAATTGTCTAATAAAATTTTGATTTGGCTAAAAATTTGGCAAAGGGTCTAGGGGCGGTCACTACTACATCTATTAGTAAACATTACATGTATATGATTGAACTGCTGGTGTGTGCTGGTACATGAATATGCTACTTAACATTTGTGAACCGTAATGAATTTTAAAATCCTATGACAAATGTGTACATATAAGACTATGTCAGTGGGAAATAATTAATAAACAAAAAAGGTTTGTTATGGTGTTATAAACAGATTAAAGATACATTATGTAGCTACATGTAGTCATTCTTGCTATAATAGTTCAAAAATAGATAATGCAAAATTAATATATTAAAAATTTTGTTCCAAGTACTCTATTGCGAGCAAACACATTAGCCTTTGAAGGTTTGACAAGATGTGTGCATTAATTGTAACCACTGTGCTGGTTGTTCGAAGGTGAGTCTTGCTTCTCCATTTTTAAATTAAATCAAAATATGGTTGAACTGTACGTTCTAATGTACTTAATATCCGAGATATCCGATGGCATAGAGAGTTGATTATGGTCTTGTCATGTTAATAAATGTCTAATTAATAGTTAGTTTATAGAACATTTCAGGCCTGAAGAAAGACGTTCAAAAGGACAAACCCTATCCGGCGTTATCCTTTTTCCTGAAAACCTTCGAAACTTAACCGTTTTTTATTTCAAATTAGATGTGAAGTTTTGGGACAATGAGAGGATGAACCCTTTTGTTTTCCCAGTTCTCGATCCATCTTTTGCCGAATGTGGACATATCTTGCATGGCAGCCTCTTGTTGGAATTTAAATGCATTATTAATATTTTTTAGATAGAGAAAGCTATAAAATTTCATCAAATCTAATTATATAATATATAATAAGTCGCCAGTATTTTTAGCCAACAAAATAGACATCTCACCGAATCCTACTGAAAGGATTCTATGCAAGTGCAGAATTACAGGTTTTGATAGCTTTGTGTATAATATAAAAGAGTTAGTAAAGTGATAAGAGAATATTGATGAAATTGTTGCACTTATTTTATGTGGTCACAAATTTTACAACATCAGTTGGATTACAAATCTACTGTATAACATATGTTTCGATGGTTGGCATTATGTCTTCCTTTTTTTCCACAAAAACTTTGAGAATTTCTTTTATGATTTTTTTGTATTTAGATATAATCCTGACAGATGGCATCAATGTTAATAAAAGCTGTTTGTGTTTGACTGAAAGTATAAAAGTTGAATACAAAGGGCATGTTAAATTATTTTATTGTTTTCCCAATGTTCTACCCAGAGAAAAACATGAAAGTGTACCTCGTAATCTCTCTAATTCTATTAATCTAAATTTTCTGGATTCTTCAAAAGTGGCATGTAAAAGTTATTCTTTCAACTCACTGCATTAAATGAAATTCTAATCATGATCTGATGATGAAAAGATTGATTTTTGTGAAAATTTAATCTTAGGTCTTCTAATAAACGGCCATATTTATTATCAAAGGAGTGTAATTTTATTAATTCAATACCCTGCCTAAAGACTCTGTTTGTTTCAATAGCTGCTGGACATCTTTTCGTTTAGGCAAAGTCTACAGACATGGTAATAATGAATATATTGATTTTCATGATTTTCATTATTTTTAATGGGAATTCTTCTATATACGAGCCATAGCTATGTCAGTTTGACCTATTTAGTTTCAGGTTTACCAAAAATAAAATGCTAAACAGTTTTTGGATTTTCTGCTCTATGGAGAGGGTAGTCAAGTATATTTTTGTAGTGCACAGACTACAAATGGCTGCTCGTAACTGTGATGAAGGCAAATCAATAGATAATTTGGATTAATTGAACAAAATTTTAATTTAATTTTGGAATCATTACGTCTTAGATAAGAATAAACTTGTTATACAGACAAGATACTATTTGTAAAATATTATAGCTTCATAGAATTTACTGAATTTATTAGAATGAAAAGTCTGATGACATGCAAGTTGGTGTTAGTTGCCAAAGGGATGGACAGCAATCATCATGTCATAAGCATTGTGACATCTTATTCATCGTTACAATGCAGCTCCTCCCCGACAATTTCCACACCTACATGCATCAGTTGTCCAAGTCTTTAAATACTTTCTGGCTTGCTAAAGATAATTTTGTGAAGGCCTCATTATAGGATTGGGAAATTTTGAGGCAGGGATCAGAAAGTTCCACCGAAATAAGCACCTTTTTCTATTTTCTAGTTGGCAGACATTAGAGCCAGAGGCTTCAAATTTAGACTGCAGATCAGCTGCATTTAAAGTAACTGAATTATGGGTGCCAGTATTCATATTTCTAAAAGTAGACTCTTGTGTTGTATAAATGAATTTGTCTTCAAGAATCATAGTCCGGACGTCAGTGCCGAGAACCCACTTTTGTTTGATATATAATGTTTCTCGATGGATTATTGTTGGGTAGGGTCCCCTTGAATTTTCCAGTGTGGGTGTGATCGTGTCACCCTTGGGGAAAATTAATTATTCAAGATGGCGGCCGAAAATGGCGAGAAAAATACAAAAAATCATTTTTCACCTTCCTAGGTCGTGTAATATATCGTTTTATAGGTTTTCAGGGTCGCTGAACACACTTTCGGGCATATTTTTAAAATCCGACCTATTACAACAAAGTGGCGGCAGAAGTACAATAATTTCATATTTCGCCATACTAGGTCGTGTAATATATCGTTTTATATGTTTTGGGTGTCGCTTAACGTGAATTCGGACATCTTTTCAACATAAGACCTATCATGATGGCGGGAAAAAAAAACAAAGTTCACACAGCTGGATTTATGATAAATCATTCCAGAAATTTCAATTTTAGCTATCATATTGTGTCATCTTCATCATCTTCTTTGTCTTCATCATCACTATCGTCTGTTTCAGTCTCAAATGAGATGGAATTGAAGCATTTGTCTGAAATGGAACAAGAACAAAAATCAGAACATGATAAATCTGACTTTTTACAGCCACAACGACCGCTTTGACATAGCGGCTCAGATTAACACCCGCATTTTATAACTTTTATCAGAACATGCGGTACCATCTTAGTACCATCTGGTACCATTCTGGGCACTAGTGAATTTTGGGGGACTGGAAGAGTCCTCACTCCAGCCGTAGTCTCGTGGACTTAAGTCTGGTGGATCAGTTTCCAGGGCGGAAAAGCATACTTTTAATTCAAGGTAGGCTTGTTTCAGGCTCATCTTTACAGCTTCGCCTGTTGGAGGTAATGTCCCAAGTTTGGGAGCCACTGGTTGATTTCTGCCTGTTCTCGATTTCCAGCTTGATTGTCGCGCTTCGCTGGACGAAACCGATCCACCAGACTTAAGTCCACTGGACTACGGCTGGAGTGAGGACTCTTCCAGTCCCCCAAAATTCACTAGTGCCCAGAATGGTACCAGATGGTACTAAGATGGTACCGGATGTTCTGATAAAAGTTATAAAATGCGGGTGTTAATCTGAGCCGCTATGTTCTGATTTTTGTTCTTGTTCCAATTCAGACAAATGCTTCAATTCCATCTCATTTGAGACTGGAACAGAGGATAGTGATGATGAAGACGAAGAAGATGATGAAGATGACACAATATGAAACACTAATATACTAATATTAGTATTGCTTTGGTTATATGTTTTACATATCGTTTTTTTTTTGTTACTTATAGTTTTAGTTAAAACTGAAATTTCTGGAATGATTTATCATAAATCCAGCTGTGTGAACTTTTTTTTTTTTTTATTTTCCACCATCATGATAGGTCTTATGTTGAACCGATGTCCGAATTCGCGTTAAGCAACACTGAAAACATATAAAACGATATATTACACGACCTAGTATGGCGAAATATGAAATTGTTGTACTTCTGCCGCCACTTTGTTGTAATTGGTCGGATGTTAAAAATATGCCGAAAGCGTGTTCAGCGACCCTGAAAACCTATCAAATGATATATAACACGACCTAGGAAGGTGAAAAATGATTTTTTGTATTTTTCTCGCCATTTTTGGCCGCCATCTTGAATAATTAATTTTCCCCAAGGGTGACACGACCACACCCACCCTAGAAAAATCAAGGGGACCATACCCAACAATAATCCACCGAGAAACATTATATATCAAACAAAAGTGGGTTCTGTGATAATTTGGCATTTGACTTTCAACATATTTTTTTTTTTTATGCACCCACATTTTCATATAAAGTCACAGGTATCCCAAAACCATCTTTTATATCGTCTAACGTTTCGTAAGTCTAACAACTTACATCCTCAGAGAATACAACTACACAAATAAAATTTTAGTGAAGTCTTGATGTTTGAACAAATGATGTCATAACTTTGATGATGTATAATTATAAGGAATAAGCTAATATAGATAATTGATGTCATATAGTTAAACATAAATTATGCAAGAGCTAAATCTGCCTATTGCAGGCCTTCCTTTAGGCCTTAAATGTTATATAAACTACAAATTAGATATTTATTAATATCACCAAATAGTGATTAAAATTTTAATTTCTTTTTCAAATTTTTTTTTCAGAATGCATAATAAATTTCTGAAATCTATATTCACATACAGAAACAATATGGCTGACATAAAGATTATCAGCCTCACACTGATCCGCAGTGAATATTCGCTTGGCTGCTACAATCACTGATAAGGATGACATCGATGCGACTTAATGAAGTATATCTTGATAAAAAATATTCCATATTTAGCGTAAATAGGTACAGAAAATAGTATGCGGAGGCGTAAAATGGGTAAAACGATATAATTCTGCCCGTACCAGTTCATATTACTACGTTTGATGTAAACAACGCACGTGTGACCATCAATTTGACGTTTTTTCTGTTTGTTTACTCTGAATTCTTTCAGAAGTACATTTTTACTGCCTAATCTGATTGACCTGCACGTGTTTGTTTTAAAATGAACAAAAACAAGCCACAGAAGTAATCTTTTTTGGCGTTATCGATGCCATCTTGCTTTGTTGGTAAACATTGTGATGTGACGTCACCCTTAGAACTACAGCGGTCTGACCTTTTAAAGGTCAGTCATCTTGGACAGAGATAAAAGACGGATGTCGAATTAGGTCTGTAAAACAGATTGTATCAGCCTATCTGTCATTACTTTATAGAGTAGATACAAATGGGCAATTTGACCAGTTATGCCTATTTAGCAGTTACTAGTTTCGTTTGTATTGAACTCTTCAGACTGATTAATCTCACTTTGTGAGGTTCTATATTATATACTGTATTGCCACCCAATTTCACGAGGGCTTCGGTTTTAGCCGGGTTACCTGGGTTGCTATTACCAGAGTTTGGTATTTTACCGGGGTTCACAAGTCTGCCTTGTACCAAGGTTTGGAATCTGGCAGGGTTTAAGTGTAGCCTAAAAAATCGGGGTGGGGATCAAGGCAAGGTATCCCTATATGCCAAAACAAAATGAGAGGGGCATATTTCCAGAGTGAAGAAAATAATAACGGCCCCAGTAAGAGGAATGTAAAACTGGTGAGGGAGAAAGCTAAGGAAAAGAAGAAAACAGAGGAGGGTGGAAGATTAAATAGATATGTATTATCAGGAAATAAACCAGAAATAAATGAAGAATGATAAAAGTCTGTATCC
Source organism: Patella vulgata (assembly GCF_932274485.2). Classification (NCBI taxonomy): domain Eukaryota; kingdom Metazoa; phylum Mollusca; class Gastropoda; family Patellidae; genus Patella; species Patella vulgata. Next base: position 36,812,874 of record NC_065882.2, read on the forward strand.
TAAGGCATGGATTCTAGTGAAGGGTTTCCTGGATCACATCGACTAGTGTAGTTTGGATTGGGACCCTGAAGAGATGGTCTACGTTCGGGTCTCTATCCCTCCAGATATCACTTCTACTGGCTTGTGCTGGGAGAGGCTTCATCAGGTGTGATGTGGTGAAGAGGTGAAGCCTCAGTGGCTGCAATTGTAAGAGCCGACCAAGAGGTAGTTGGGGTGGAGTGTTCTAAATCTCCTATAGTATTATCTATTAAGATTTGTAGAGAGTCATTTACCATAGGCGATTTGTTCACTTTCTCAAAGTGTTTGATTCGTTTGCAGTGATGTTTCTTAAGATACTCTTTTCTGCGAAACTGTTTTCGGCATTCCCAATACTCTAAAAAGGTGAGTCGGTGTCTTTCTTTGATGTGTCGTAGTAGGTGGCACCATTTGGACAGAGTTTTCCCAGATTCATGACAGGCTTCTATTTTCGAAATGAAATGGGGTTTAACGTCCTACTGTTCTGCTCCTAAACTGGGCTAATGAAGACGGGCATACGCCATACAGTGTGCTATGAGGGAAATTTTGCCCGGACAGCGGCACTATCGCCTACTCTTATATTGAATTTGTCTCATCCGAAGGACTAGACAGCTGTCCTTGTCAGGCCACCCGTCTTGCATCACTGACAAAGGGGAACCACGCCGGAAAATCTGGATGAACTTTCTTGGCCAACTTCTATTTTGGTTTATAGCTGGTGGCTATGATGTCAAGTGGGTGATTATGACGTAATGTCGGAGTGACATGTACATATGTAAGTATATTAAATATGGAGGGGGGGGGGGTATAACACCTGTGAGAGGGTTGGGAGGCTAAAAAAATCCAAAGTTGGAACACCCAGTGGAGAGGGCTGTAAACAAAGAAAAAAGATGGGGGGTGCCCAAGTTCAGACTTTTCATTGATACAGTATGGTTGAAAGGTTTTCAATCTAATGATCGAATGAAGTTCTATTGTGCGTATATTTGTGGTAGATTTGGGGAGGCCATACAGTGTGCTATGAGGGAAATTTTGCCCAGGCAGCGGCACTATCGTTTACTCTTATATCTAATTCCAACCTCCAAAGGATCTTTTACGTGCATTCCAATGTATTCATGGGACCTCGGTTTTCCGTCTCATCCGAAGGACTAGACAGCTGTCCTTGTCAGGCCCTCCAGGCAAGCGAGCCAGCGTCTTACCCACTTAGCATGTGATCCCGAGTGACGTCAAAGACGACAGACGTTGTGAATTTCCCTATAGAAGGCTATTGCAACTGAGCACTGCATCCTGTAATTTTGGGGGGGTTGGATGGCTGAATGGTTAGCGTGCGCGCGCTGTATCATAAAGTCTGTCATTGAGTCGACTGGCGTGGTTTCGAATCCCCGGTTGTACGTGACAAGGAGTAGGGTCACCTGTCCAACCTCATGGGTTTTCTCCGGGTCCTCCGGTTTCCTCTCACTGCTAAAGACCCCTACGCGCAAGCTAATTATTGAAATAAAATTAAACCATATGTTAGTCCCGAAATGACCTAGTTTGTGTCCAGTGGACGTTAAACCCCATTTCTTTCTCTCTCTCTCTCCTGTCATTTTGTTTTGGGATGTACTAATAGCACAAACATAAATCAGAAAGCCTGTGTCAATTTTTTAAAATTTCAAAGCGAGTCAACACGCAGAATGGTCTGGACACAGCGATGTCAACGAGGCGATGTCAAGTCAAAACACGCTTCTCTTTGTTCAGAGCTTCATTCTGAATATTTTTACAAAAGAAAAATATACCAAAAAAACCCGAATTGACATTTATGCATATCTGCAGCCTTGTTTTAATTTTTTCCGTGAGTGATCTCAAAATGAAATGAAATGAAATGTGGTTTAACATCCTACTGTTCTGCTCCTATGCTGGGCTAATGAAGAAGGGCATACTCCATACAGTGTGCTATGAGGGAAATTTTGCTCAGGCAGCGGCACTACCGCCTACTCTTATATCAAATTCTAACCTCCAAGGGATCTTTTATGTGCATTCCAATGTATACACGGGACCTCGGTTTTTCGTCTCATCCGAAGGACTAGACAGCTGTCCTTGTCAGGCCCTCCATCCTGCATCACTGACAAGGGGGAACCACGCCGGAAAATCTGGATGAACTTTCTCGGCTAATGCAGTGATCGAAAACCCGACCTCCAGGCCAGCGAGCCAGCGTCTTACCCACGTGATCCCGAGTGACGTCAAAGACGACAGACGTTGTGAATTTCCCTATAGAAGGCTATTGCAACTGAGCACTGCATCCTGTCATTTTGTCTAACTGGAAGCATCAACATGGTCAAATGCGTTGTTTTGGGATGTACTAATAGCACAAAAAATAAAACAGAAAGCATGTGTCAATTTTTAAAAATTTCCAAGCGAGGCAAGACGCAGAATGGACTTGACACAGCGATGTCAATGAGGCGATGTCAAAACACGCTTCTCTTTGTTCAGAGCTTTTCGAGTTATCTGCTTACGAACGTGACAAGTGCAATTTTAATAATATTATTATGTCAATCAAGATATGGCAGTTATGTTATCTTTCATTGTTAAAACTGTACATAGTTTTATGGTGAAACCGACACCCTTTCAAAATCTAGCAATAGAAATGTCTGATGTAGCCTTAGCAACGAAATGTAAACAACACAGCTATGTAGGGAAGCTAAATACTAAATGTAAATTAATATCCCCACTTCGAAGCGTTTTCCGCGTCACTAGTAGGTGTAGGCCTATGTCGACGATTATGCAGACGATCATAGATAGTCCTAGATGTAGGAAATCTGTCAGGTTTAACTAGGTAAATGAGTGTGATAGAATATTTTTTCAGCGAGATGCCGATACTCTGGTCCAATGTATGTGATCCTCATTTCTTAATTGTTGCACAAAGAAAGTAGTCTAGGGCATATAATACCGTATTACCCTATGGCTAGGGTAAACGTATTGGAATTAATAGTTTTTCTCTGATATATTTTCGACGATGAAGCGTGAATATCAATAAATGAAGCGAAAAGTTATCGAGAATCCAACTCGAGGACTGTGGACATAGTAATAAGACAAGGTAGGCCTATGCTGTTTTTAGTGCCTATTTGTAATTCTTCGTGGCTAGAAATGGTAGAATGGTCCGAACCATTATCGTCACCGTTGTTGCTCGCCTTTCTCAAATTGACTCGTACTGATTGGGAAGAACATTCAGGATGAAATCAATGTCACTTTCTGCCGATGCCATATTGAAATATACATCGACTGCTGCACGAGAGTCGCATCTTACATCATGTTACTTGATTTAGCTTCAGTTCATTAATTGTCAGGTTTTTCCGTAATTGCGGGAATCTGAAAGTGTTTTTTAACGTTATTTGTTACTAAAACTTGAAAAAAAAAAAAAAAATTCTGAAATCCGTTACACAATGAACTAAGTAAATGATAAAATTCAACTTTTACTATAGCATTCTCCTTTAAGTAATTGTTACTTTTCCAACTTACTTGGGGTAAGGGTGTGGTGTCTTTGATAGTGGCTGAGGTTAAAAGATCTTTGAGAGACAGGTTTTGTCTACTATAAGCTGTAAGGCAGGGTTCAAGAAATGTGATCTGGCAATCATTGGAGCTGTGGAGGATGTGCCAGTTATTCCTAATGATCTTGCTGATGTGGATGGAGGTTGGATTATAGTCCATTATGAAAACTGGACGTTTGTTATCCTTCGGTGTGGTTTTTGTGCTTAGGAGTGTTTACCTATTGATATTATCGGCTTTATGTCGGTTTGATGTTGGATGGTATATCTAGGGTAGCCCTGTTTGATATGATAGTTTACCAGGTTGTCTGCGTGTTTTTGGTAGAGCAGATACGTTTGAGACTAAGAAATTGACTATAAGGTTCCTTGTGTTTGATATGTGGTGGGTAGGATAGGTAATAGTGTGTGTCTGTTGCTTTACAGAAAAGGTCAAACGTGAGTTTCTTCGTGTGGTGGTCAAAACTTACCAGAGTGTCCAGAAAGGACGCTTTTCCGTAGAGTATTCAGCTGTGAATGTTTATTATTGAAAATAAAGTTGATTTTAGTTTGTACTACTTTTGATTTAAAGTGATTGTCTTAAGCAAGAATGTTCTTAACTGTGTTATAATCTCTGGGTGCCAAATGGCTTATAAAAAGACAATACAGTCAGACCAGTTCCAATCAAGTGTCAAAAGCTTTTACTTTATTTATGGTTAAAAGCTTTAACTGATTCTATTAATTATATTTTACTATGAAACTTCAACCAATGAAATCCATATATTAATTTAACTTCTTCAATTCGTTAAATAATTATTATACCAAATTGTGTGTTTGGTACTTTCGGTACAAAACAGATATTGTTGTAGGAAGATTTTCTTTTTTTTTTTCTTTTTTTTTTTGATTTAATAAGAGTTTGCAGCCAAAACTGTGCATGGTGCAAACATTCTGCCAACATAGATATTGTTTGCCTACGTTGAACTATTTATTAAATATAAATTGGGGCATTTTGACAAACAATAAGTATTTTGTGGCTGGGACCAAAAATAATCTCAGATTGCCCAAATCTCGGTTATTTCTCAATGGATCTTTGTCTTTGTCGGGTTTTCTGGACGAATCCCATAGGGGCGCTGACGACCATTTTTAAAAATTTTTTTTTATGAAATTCGAAAGTTTGCTCGATTAGTTTTTAGCATCAAAGATTTGCGAAAGTTTTCGTCAGCATTTTTTGACATTCAAGATGGTGTATCTCTGTTAGTATTTGAGGTATCAAGTTGAAACTAGGTAGGAATAAAGAACACATTTATGCCTTCAAAATATTCAACAAACACCCATCCTATAGTCATGCATGAAATAAAGTGGTCAATTTTAACCTCAGATCGGTTGTGTTTATAGGAGCGGTTGTGTTAAAAGAAGCAAACGGTTGAAATTGTATTTGTATCTTGATACAATCCAACGGGAGTCACAGTGCCTCTGTGAGTTTGGATCTGGAAAGTTTCTCAACAATTTCCATTTCCTTGTTTCATTTTATTGAACCCCTTTGTTGACTGCTCAGACAATTTAGCTGATGTGGGAGTATGTTTCGTTGCCAGACAACCTATCTTTAAATGCAAACAGTCACTATTAAAAGGCTATATGAGAAACCTTTAGCCAAATTAAATTCTAACTAGAACTGCGATGCAGTGATGATGGGTTTTGCCGGTGCCACGTTACCCTTGAATTGACGTCACTTCCCGTACCACATGCGTGATATTAAATTGACGCAGAATTAGCCAATAAACCGCAGCAATATCAGTTCCATTTAAAGAATGAAGACTCGACAGGATGATACCACTTATGTTATCTACAAAATATTTAAATTGGATTACAGAAATTACCACTTCGCTTGACCTTTGCATGACAGAAAGTTGATTAAAATTTTAACAGAATTAACCCTTTTTAAAGCCTTATTAAATTGCAAAAAATTCATAAAAAGTGATCCTAACAAATTGGTTATTTCTTGGCAAGGGAACATGTTAGAGACACTTTTTTCATATCTATATGATCGTATTGATTCATACTATTTGTCCATTTGAATCATGCATAATTTTATAAGAATAATGAATATCACTTACTTCAAACAAATATTTGTTTTGGAGGCTAAAATACAGTTTTTGCCACAATAACATTAATTCTGGTGATAATGAAAATCTTAAATTACTTGTATGAAATCGTAAATGGCATTAGGTATCGTTTATGAAAATCAAATAATAATTTATGGACCAAAAACCTTGAAAAGTGACCTGTTGAAATTCGTCTATTCCTCCGCAACTGAACAAGTTAGAAACCATTTTGTAATATCTATATGATCGCCTGAGTATATTCTATTTGTTAATTTGAATCAAATATAGGTTTTTTTTATAGACAATATTAATTATAAAACAAAAACAAAACCAAAATTGTATTTCTAGCCTTCAGTTTTTGCCTAAATGACGCCATTCGCGGTGACAGTAAAAATGTTAAATTGGTTTAACCTAGTCCAAAGTGACAATACGCATCAAATGGGTTCATTCCCATATCGCCGGCTCGACGAGTTTTAGGTGAAAAATTTTGGTCGGCGTTAAGGGGTTGAGTGACCAAGAAGAATAGACCCAAGCTGAAGGATAAAACTAATTAAGCAGATAATTTTGGGAGCATTTATTTTTTTTAAATACATAATTTTAACTTTTTGCATGCATAAAGTGTACAACATAGTCCAGAAATGAATATGAAATGTCTTGTTGTTGTTGTTTATTACAAATTTAACATCCAATACATAATGCATGATATTATGGACAGGTAGATTTAATTAAGTTATTTACATCTGAATGAGTAACATATAGAAGATAGGTAAAAAACACTAAATAGTAAAAAGTTCTTGTAGATCTAAAAGTCACTTTAAAACAGATTTAAAATAATAAAACGTTCTTGTATATCTAAAAATCACTTTAAAACACGGTTTTAAAAACGCTGTGGTGAGAAGAGAGGGCGGTTCATCTTCTCACTTTGTCATAATGAAAACAATTATCGCATGTTGAACTGTAGCCTATTATTTTATTAATTGATGAGTGGGTTGAATTCTGACAAAATTCAAGTTCATGTAATTTAAGTGAACTATATTCAATTTATTAATTACTGATTGAGTTGAATTCTGATAAAAATCAATTTAAGTGAACTATATTAATAATAACTGGTCCCTGCCTCATTAACGCTTTTAATCCGTTTTTAACCCGTCAAAGAGTGCCGCGGTCGACATTCCAAATTCTGGTGAGTCGGCGATATGGGAAGACCCCATCAAATGGTGTCTCTTTTATGAAAATCCAATAAGAATTGACTCTCTTACAGGCAAAATAACATGAAAATTTTCCATTTCTCGGCAACTACTCATATTACAAAAATTTTGACATACATTGTCTTCGTATGGATTAATGCTACAAGGTTATGAAATATTTTAAAATATGAAAAGCCTTTAAATCGTAATGGTGGAAAAATAATATAGAAATTTAAAAAAGTGAGCTCGACATATACTATTCAAAAAAAGTAGGGGATATTTGATTTTTAAGTGTTATTAAAGTCACCTAATGAAACTGACGAAGAAACAAATGACAAAATGAAATGAAGTTCACATTCATCGATTTATTCCAAATGATCGTTAGACTAAGTAAGGCACAGACTGACCATTATAAGGGTAAAATGATACCCGGGGTCAAACAGCAAAGTTACCACAGCATCACAACCAAGTCAGTAACGGGTAAATCCTCCTCTGTTTGCCAAACAAGCATTGATCCGACGTGGCATACTCCTAATGAGACGTCTAAGGTCATTTTGGTCCAGATTGTCCCATTCCTGTTGCAACGCAGCAGCAAGTTCTTGGACATTGGCAGGACGTTGTTGACGTTGACGTAACCTCTGTCCAAGCATGTCCCAGACATGCTCGATGGGGGAGAGGTCGGGACTCAGTGCTGGCCAAGGTAATGTGGTGATGTTCTGTTGTTGGAGGTAACCTGTAACGATCCTGGCCCTGTGACATCTTGCGTTGTCATCCTGGAAGATGAAACGGCGGCCATGACGTCGTGCGAACGGCACAACATGGACTGCCAAGATGTTGTCCCGGTAGTACTGGCCTGTAACAACATGTAAAGCCGTTCTTCCAGCAACAGTGATGCCTCCCCACACCATAACAGAACCACCCCCAAATCGATCATGTCTAATGACGTTAACGTCTTGGAAGCGCTCGTTTCGACGACGCCACACCCTCCTACGTCTGTCCAAAAAATCAACAGTGAACCTTGACTCATCTGAAAACATCACATTGCTCCAGCGTCGATTATCCCAGTGTTGACGATCCCTACACCAACGACGTCTTGCCTGAATGTGATGATCTCTCAAACAAGGGATCACGCGAGGACGTCGGGCGCGAAGGTGACCCCTATGCAGTCGATTCCGAATCGTCTGGCCACTCACTCTCACACCAGTGTCTGTTTGAAGACGAGCGCTGATCTGATTTGCTGTGATGACACGATTTCTCAAGGCCAAGGTACGGATAAATCGATCCTGGGCTTGAGTTGTCGCCCTTGGTCGACCTGAGCGTGGTCTGTCCTGTACAGATTGTGTATCACGGTATCTGGACCATAGCCTGCTTATGACAGACTGAGAAACATTCATCGTCCGCGCCACAACCGCCTGTGTTGTGCCGATCTGTAGCATGCCAAGGGCACGTAACCTTTCATTTTGGGTAAGCCGACGCATATCAAAATTTGTTTTCTGGTCACTAAAACAATTAAACTGATGTTTCCACCCTGGAATTCAATGCCACAATGACTGTAACATTCAAAGTCAGAGTCGTGCAAATCTTGGGTTGGACCCCCATGATGATCCCAAGCATCACCTGCATTCCATGCGGTAGCTATTGGTGCGTTTGGGCGTCACATGTAACTGGAAATGTTTCTTCTGTTAGGTTCTATAGTGACTTTTTCCGTAGTCATTTGCATATTTTAGTATTATGCCCCCAAAATCAAATATCCCCTACTTTTTTTGAATAGTATATTTTGCGCCTTTACAAGGAACACCTTATTACTTATATCAGATTTAAGAAAAAAAATATTGGCTATTTCAGTTTTTCAGTCCTAGATTAATTATTTATTGCTCGATTTGTATAAAACAAAGTTCATTAATTACTCCGCTGTCTCAATTGTCATTTTTTTGTTACCGATAGAGTTATATGTCGGCACCTTAAGTGGCTTAATTTTACCAAAAACTACAATTTTGACACTTAGGTACCATTTTTCGAAAGCAAATATTATTTTTTTTAAATACTGATATAACGAAAAGAGTGTGCCCTTTAAAGGCGCACAAAATGTTGGGCTCGGTTTTTTTAATTTCGATTTCATTTTCGAGCATTGGTACCGGAAGAGACATATGTTTAGGGTAACGACAATGATCCAAAAACCGGAAGTAGTCGAGAAAATATCCGACATTTTGAGAAAAAAAAACCCATAAAGAGTAAAAAAAATGGTGATCTTGCGAAAAAAGTGATTACTACGTAAGATTTCAAAACAACTAAAGTGACATTGGATAGCCCGAACAATGGACGATCGTATGACATCTAAATGGTAAAAATTCGCTGGTTAGGCAATATATAATGTGACGCTGAAAATCTAGTATTCAGATACTTTCATACTTCTGGTACATTGATCCGTAAACCGGAAGTAGTCGAAAAAATATTCGATATTTAAAAATAAACAGTAAAAATCGGTGCTCTTGCAAAAATCGTGATTTCACCGTCGGGTGTGACCGCATCAAAACATCTAAAGTATCGTTTCGTAGCTCGATGAATGGGCTATTGTATGACAAACTTCCTGTCTGATTCCTGAAAGCCGGTTCAGTGCTGCTTGCAGGTCTAGTTATTAGGCTTTCAGACTTTTGTCTGAAAAACTATTGTTTTTACTAAAGTTATTATTATTATTAGGCTTTCAGACTTTTGTCTGAAAGACTATTGTTTTTACTAAAATTATTATTATTATTATTATTAGGCTTTCAGACTTTTGTCTGAAAGACTATTGTTTTTACTAAAATTATTAGCTTGTGTGAAACACTATTGTTTTTGTTAAGATTATTCTTATTATTATTCTTCTTATTATTATTTTTCTTTTTCCAATTTGATTGTATCTCAGAAACTACTTGTCGGATTGATTCGATGTATTCGGTTTTACTGGGAAAGTGGGTGTGACTTAGAGATTAAAGTATTTCGAACGTTCTGCGACAATTCGAAATGTCCGAAATCGTCGAAGTTATTGTTTTTTGAAATATTGCCGTAATAATATTAACAATAATCGTTGGATTTTAACATTGGATACATTTTGACATAGTCAGAGACAAGGCACATAACTATGGTTCTTTAGATTTTTTTATTTTCGACGAATCTTCGGAGATATTAGGCGCCAAATTTTGAAAATTTAAATATTTACGAAAAACTTTTTTATTAATGAATATTTTTATGTGGTATTTTACCCAGAGTTCAAGAGTCATCTGGTTTGACCAAAAATGGCAACATTTTTTTGTCACCGTATTTTTCCTTGGCCCCCATTGGCTAATTTAGTTTTTCAGTCCTGGATTAATTATTTATTGTTCGATTTGTATAAAACAAAGTTCATATGCTCCGTGGTCCAAAATGTCATTTTTTTGTTACCGGTACATTTTTCTTTCGGCAACGGAAATGACGCAAATTTATCAAAACCAACAATTTTGACAGTTCAGTACCACTTTTTGAAAGCAAATATTTTTTTCAAATCTGGTATGACTGAAAGGGTGTGCCCTGTAAAGGCGCTGAAAACATCGGGCTCAGTTTTCGATTTTGTTTTTGAGTCATTTCGATTTAAAGGTGAAAAAAGGTGAAAAAATGAGCTATTCACAACCCATTCAGGCTTTTCATGTTTTAATATATTTGTTCGCAACTTTCATAAACTTGTAGCAATAATCCATACGAAGAGAATGTATGTGAAAATTAGTTTGTAATATGAGCAGTTGCCGAGAAATGGGCAATTTTGCATGAGCCACTATTTACGCTAGTTTGCCTGTAAAAGAGTCAATTATTATTCGATTTTCATAAATGTGACACCATTTGATGCGTAATGTCAATTTGAACTAGGTCAAACCAATTTAACATTTTCAATGTCACCGGAAATTACGTAATTTGGGCAAAAACTGTATTTATAGCCTTCGAAACAAATAATTTATTCAAATGAGTCGTATTTGTTATTTGTTTCAAATTTTGATATTTGATTCAAATCAACTAATAGAATGAACCCATACGATCATATAGATATCACAAAATGGTTTCTACCTTGTCCAGTTGCGGAGAAATAGACGATTTGCAACAGTCAACTTTTCAAGGTTTTTGGTCCATAAAAGTGTCAATCATTATTCGATTTTCATAAAATTTTCACCGTGTGATGCCTCTTGTCGTTTTGGCAAAATCTGTATTTTTACCCTTTAAAACGGATGTTTTATTCAAATGAGTCTGATTTGTAATGTTTTTAAAATTATGATATTTGATTCCAATCAACAAATAGATCGAACCCATACGATCCTACAGGATCCTACAGGATCCTACAGGATCCTACAGATCCTACAGGCTTTGTCTGAAAGCCTATTGTGATTACTAAAATTATTATTATTTATAAGGCTTTCAGACTTTGTCTGAAAGACTATTGTTTTTACTAAAATTATTATTATCAAAAAATGGGTGTTTTGGGGAAAAACTCGATTTCTCCGTCCAATATCAATGGATTAAACGAATTAATCTTTCGTTGAGTGGCCCGAGGAATGGCTGTCGTATGATGCCCAATTTATACGGATACTATGACCAAGCAGCAAAATATGACAAGCTGAAAATCAAGTATTTTCTGATTTGGGGCGTTTTTGGACGCCTTTATCTCATAAACTTAACCTACAATTTTTTTTTAACTTTCTCTATCGAGAGTCCATTCGATAGTCTTGTGCATGAAACCACCCAATAAGACTTTGAAATGTCTGGAATAGGATAAAAAAGGGACTGAAAATCGAAAAAAGTCGAAAATTAGTGAAATGGGTATGTTATTTTATTATTTAATCAGATTTTTACGAAAAGGTTACACACTCAGATAGCTGATCTAATTACGATTCTACCGATGTATAATATATATTGAGTTATTGAAATTTAGTTTTCGATATTTTGACATTTTTGAATTTTTGGCACTTTTGAACATAGGATTTCTCAGGGCCATTTTATCTGATCAGATAATGTAATATATCATTACAGAGCCCTGTGGCTATCTAATTGCCCAAATTGGTTATTACAACTATCCCGACAATAATCTCCATACCGGACGTATTCAAAAAATGCAGATCTTAGCGGACCAAAAGAACTAAAGTGTCGCTGGATAGCCCCATTAATGGACTATCGTATGACATCTGAATGATACGATTTAGATGGCTAGAAAATAAATTATGGTACGCCGAAAATCTAGTATTTTCCGTTTTTGAGCATTTTGAGTGGCCTTTTTCTCAAACACAACAACTTCGTTTTTTCTTAAACTTTTTATACTCAGAGTCCTATGGGTGAGCTATGGCGTGAGTCCAACAATAAAAGCATTGAAATAACATAAGTTGTCCAAAAAGAGCCTCAATCTTGGAAAAAAGTTGAAAAATCCTTAGATTACTGAAAATGATCTTCTAATTTTCTTTCTTTGGAAAACAGCTGAATGGATTATTCTGAAACTTCTTGTACAGAAGGTAAGGTAACCAAACAACTTGTTAAAGCTATCCCGACAATGATGAAAAAAACGGAAGTAGTCGAAAAATTTTCGGATATTTTGAGAAAAAAAAATAGAGATCTTGCGAAAAAAGTGATGAATACGCCAGATTTCACCGAATCAAAACAACTAAAGTGTCATTGGATAGTTCGAACAATGGACAATCTTATGAGATCTAAATGGTAAAAATTCACTGGTTAGGCAATATATAATGGAACGCTGAAAATCTATTATTTGCCTTTTTGGAGCCTATTCAGACGCTTTTATTTCGAAAACTTCTCTTATTTCCTTTCTTAAACTTATGTTACATAGAGTCCTAACGGTGGTCTAGGGTGTGAATCCAAATTTAAAAGCCTCAATATAGTATAAATGGTCCAAAAGGGCCACAATCTTTGAAAAAAGTCGAAAAATCGTTATATCTGTAAATCTGCTTCTAATGCTCTAAGGGCGGTAAAACTGTCCAATGGATCTTTCTGGTACAGGAAGTTAAGTTCCATACCACGTCTTAAATCTATCCCGATAATAATCCGTAAACAATAAGTAGTCAAAAAAATATTCGATATTTAAAAAAAAAGACAGTAAAAAAATCGGTGCTCTTGCAACAATCGGGATTTCACCGTCGGGTGTGACCGGGTCAAAACATCTAAAGTATCGTTTGGTAGCTCGATGAATGGGCTATTGTATGACACACTTCCTGTCTGATTCCTGAAAGCCGGTTCAGTGCTGCTTGCAGGTCTAGTTATTATTATTCTTTTTCCATTTTGATTAGATCTCAGCAACTGCTTGTCGCATCGTTACGATTTCTTCGGTTTTACTGTGAATGTGGGTGTGACTTAGAGGATAAAGCCACAATGCGAAATGTCCGAAAGCTATCATTTTTAAAAATATTGCAGTAATTTAACAATAATCGATGGATTTTAACTTTCGATACATTTTGGCATAGCCGGAGACGAGGCACATAGCTATGCTACTTTTTTTTTTTTAATGAATATTTTTGGGTCGTGTTGTACACATAATTTAAATTCATCTAACATGAGCAAAAATGTGAAATTTTTTTGTCTCCGTGATTTTCTTTGGCCGCCATTGAGTTTTTCAGTCCTAGATTAATTATTTATTGTTCGATTTGTGTAAAACAAAGTCCATGCGCTCTGTTGTCTCAATTGTCATTTTTTTGTTACCGATAGAGTTATCTGTCGGCACCGGAAGTGGCGTAATTTTACCAAAAACTACAATTTTGACAGTTCGGTACCACTTTTTGAAAGCAAATATTATTTTTTTTTAAACTGATATAACTAAAATAGTGTGCCTTTTAAAGGCGCAAAAAAGTGTGAGCTCAGTTTTTTTTTAATTTCAATTTCATTTTCGAGCCAATTCGATTAAGATTTTAAAAAAAGTGTAAAACGGACCTATTTACAAGCAATTCAGGCTTTTCAGATTTTTAAATATTTCTACCTAACTTTTATAAACTTGTAGCTATAATCCATACGAAGAAAATGTATGCTAAAATTAGTTTGTAATATAGGCAGTTTTGCATAAGTTACTGTTTTCGTTATTTTGCCTGTAAAATGGTCAATTATTATTGGATTTTCATAAAAGTGACACCATTTTTGCGTTTTTTTTTCACAATATCAGACATTATTTAGACTACTTCCGGTTTACGGATCATTTTTGAAATTGCTTTATCCAACGGTCTGACGATATAGCTTTATGTTCCAGGGCTTTTAGAAATATCGATTTTTCCATTCAAAAAAATATAAGGGTTGGAAAATGGGCAGAAAATTCGAAAAAAATTGAAAAGTAAAGGGCGATAACTCGGAATGAAACTTATATTACTGGAATCAGATGAAAATTTTGAAAAATAACAAAAATTGTCTCATAAACAACGTGTTTTCAAATTTCGAATGATAGAAGTCATAAACGAATATTTGAAATTGAAAAATATGAGATAACCACTGTCTCTGTAAAAGATTCAGGGTTTCCGAAAATGTCATTTGTTTGAAAATGGATAAAGAATTGACGAAACTATGGCCGATTTTCAATTCCGGGACAAAGTACAAAGTTTGGTCACTTGCTGTATACAGAGAAGTTTCAGAAATAGTTTATCAAGTTAGCGACCACATGGTTTCCCAATAGAAAATTTGGTTCCAGATCAATATCTATTTTCGATCATGGAGAAATAGGCTCGCGCGGTAAAAAATAATAATAACTAGATCTTCAAGCAGCACTGAACCGCCTTTCAGGAATCAGACAGGAAGAGTGGCATACAATAGTCCATTCATCGAGCTACCAAACGATACTTTAGATGTTTTGATCTGGTCACACCTGACGGTGAAATCACGATTTTCGCAAGAGCACCTATTTTTTACTGTTTTCTTCAAAATATTGAATATTTTGTCGACTACTTCCGATTTACAGATCATTGTCGGGATAGTTTTAACAAGTGGTATGGGAACTTAACTTTGTGTACCAGACGTTTCAGAAACATCCATTGAGCATTTCCAGTAATTTAATGATTTTTTCAACTTTTTTTTTCAAAGATTTAGGCCCTTTTTGGACCCTTTATATCACATTGTGGCTTTTAAATTTGGATTCACACCCTAGACCACCGATAGGATTCTAAGTAACAGAAGTTTAAGAAAATAAATAAGAGTAGTTTTCGAGATAAAAGCGTCTGAATAGGCTCCAAAAAGGAAAATAATCTATTGCCTTAAGCATCGAACTTGTATCATTTGGATGTCATAAGATCGTCACATTATTCAGGCTATCCAATGACACTTTAGTTGTTTTGATTGGGTGAAATCTGGCACAGTAATCACTTTTTTCGTGAGATCACCATTTTTTTTACTTTTTATACGTCCGTCTGTCCACAATTGTTTGTTGACTCTCTACAGGTCACAATTCTTATCCGATTTTGACGAAACTTGAAATATAGGTTTATCCCCAAAAGATCTCGGCTGCTTTCGATATTGGCATGTATCGGATCGAAACTTCATGGGTTATGGCCCTGATTGTACGAAAAATCACGTTTTTAGCTTGTGGACCCTATAGAGGTCACAATTTTGAACTGATTTTAATAAAACTTGACATGCATGTTTATAACCCAAAGATCTTAGTTCCTTTCTGTATTGTCTCATATCGGATTGTAACTTCCTGAATTATGATCCCTGATTATACGAAAAATCGGCTTTTTTTTTAGCTTGTGGCCCCTCTGAATTATGGCCCCTAATTGTCCGAAAAATCGCCCTTTTTTTAGCTTGTGGTCTCTCTGGAGGTCAAATTATTATCCGATTTAAGAAACCGTTCCATTATATCACCGTTACACCGTAAGGAAGGTTGAGTTTGAATTTCGTGAAAATCGGACCAGAATTGCCAAACAAAATGGCTGCCGCTTGTACGCGAATAGTGTAAAAATATGGTATATCAAGGTTGTGGACCCAGTAGAGGTCACAATTTTAATTTGATTTTGATGAAACTTGAAATACATGTTTATAACCTAAAGATCTTGGTTCCTTTCTGTATTGTCGCATATCGGATTGTAACTTTGTGAATTATGGTCCCTGATTATACAAAAAATCGCCTTTTGTTAGCTTGTGGTTCCTCTGAAGGTCACAGTTATTATCCGATTTTAAAAATCGTTTGAATATATCACCGTGACACCATAATAAAGGTTGAGTTCGAATTTATTGAAAATTGGACCAAAACTGTTGGACAAAATGGCCGCCGCTTGTACGCGAATAGTATAAAAATATGGTATATCAAGGCTGTAGACCCTGTAGAGGTCACAATTTTAATCTGATTTTGATGAAACTTGAAATGCATGTTTATAACCCAAAGATATTTGTTCCTTTCGATATTTGCGCGTATCAGATCTTAACTTCCAGAATTATGGCCCCTGATTATACGCAAAATCGCCTATTTTAGCTTGTGGTTCCTCTGGAGGTCACAATTATTATCCGATTTAAACAACCGTTTGATTATATCACCGGTACACTGTAATGAAGGTTGAGTTCGAATTTCATGAAAATCGGACCAAAACTGTCGGATGAAATGGCCGCCGCTTGTACGTGAATAGTGTAACAATATGGTATATCAAGGTTGTGGACCCTGTATAGATCACAATTTTAATCCGATTTTGATGAAAGTTGACATGCATGTTTATAACCCAATAATCTTGGTTCCTGTCGATATTTGTGCATATCGAATCATAACTTCCTGAATTATGGCCCCTGATTGTACGAAAAATTGCCCTTTTTTAGCTTGTGGTTCCTCTGTAGGTCACAATTATTATCCGATTTAAAAAAAGTTTGATTATATCACCGTTACACTGTAAGAAAGGTTGAGCTCGAATTTCCTGAAAATCAAACCAAAACTGCCGGACAAAATGGCCACCGCTTGTACGCGAATGGTGTAAAAATATGGTATATCAAGGTTGTGGACCCTGTAGAGGTCACAATTTTAATTTGATTTTGATGAAACTTGAAATGCATGTTTATAACCTAAAGATCTTGGTTCCTTTCTGTATTGTCGCATATCGGATTGTAACTTTCTGAATTATGGTCCCTGATTATACGAAAAATCGCCCTTTTTTAGCTTGTGGTTCCTCTGAAGGTCACAGTTATTATCCGATTTTAAAAATCGTTTGAATATATCACCGTGACACTATAATAAAGGTTGAGTTCGAATTTATTGAAAATTGGACCAAAACTGTTGGACAAAATGGCCGCCGCTTGTACGCGAATAGTATAAAAATATGGTATATCAAGGTTGTAGACCCTGTAGAGGTCACAATTTTAATCTGATTTTGATGAAACTTGAAAAGCATGTTTATAACCCAACGATCTTTGTTCCTTTCGATATTTGCGCGTATCAGATCTTAACTTCCAGAATTATGGCCCCTGATTATACGCAAAATCGCCTATTTTAGCTTGTGGTTCCTCTGGAGGTCACAATTATTATCCGATTTAAAAAATCGTTTGATTATATCACCGGTACACTGTAATGAAGGTTGAGTTCAAATTTCATGAAATTCGGACCAAAACTGTCGGATGAAATGGCCGGCGCTTGTACGTGAATAGTGTAACACTATGGTATATCAAGGTTATGGACCCTGTATAGATTACAATTTTAATCCGATTTTGATGAAAGTTGACATGCATGTTTATAACCCAAAGATCTTGGTTCCTTTCGGTATTTGTGCATATCGAATCATAACTTCCTGAATTATGGCCCCTGATTGTACGAAAAATTGCCCTTTTTAGCTTGTGGTTCCTCTGTAGGTCACAATTATTATCCGATTTAAAAAAAAGTTTGATTATATCACCGTTACACTGTAAGAAAGGTTGAGTTCGAATTTCCTGAAAATCAAACCAAAACTGCCGGACAAAATGGCCACCGCTTGTACGCGAATGGTGTAAAAATTTGGTATATCAAGGTGGTGGACCCTGTAGAGGTCACAATTTTAATCCGATTTTGATGAAACTTGAAATGCATGTTTATAACCCAAAGATCTTGGTTCCTTTCCATATTTGCGCATATCGATTTAGTAACTTCATGAATTATGGCCCTTGATTGTAGGAAAAATCACTTTCTTTTTAGCTTGTTCTCTATCCATCTCTCGAAAATGTGTGCGTATCCTGCCTGGCAGCCGTCGGATATTTTTTCGACTACTTCCGTTTTTTGGATCATTGTCGGCATAGTTTTTACAAGTTGTTTGGATACTTAACTTTCTGTACCAAAAGTTTCAGAAATATCCATTGAGCTGTTTAAAAAAAAAATAGACGAACATTTCCAGTAATTTAACGATTTTTCAACTTTTTTTCAAAGAAGGGGACCCTTTTTGGTCCTTTTATATCATATTGAGGCTTTTAAATTGGGATTTACACCCTAGACCACCGATAGGACGCTAAGTAACAGAAGTTTAAGAAAAAAAAAGAGAGTAGTTTTCGAGATAAAAGCGTCTGAATAGCCTCCAAAAAGGAAAATACTATATTTTCAACGTCCCATAATCTATTGCCTTAATAAGCATCGAATTTGTATTATTTTGATGTCTTAAGATCGTCCATTATCCGGGCTATCCAATGACACTTGTTTTGTTTCGGTGAAATCTGCCGTTGTAATACCTTTTTTCGCAAGATCACCATTTTCTTTTATTATCAATATATCGGATATTTTTTCGACTAGTTTCAGTTTTTGGATCATTGTCGGGATAGTTTTAACAAGTTGTTTGGATACTTAATTTTCTGTACCAGAAGTTTCAGAAACACCCATTGGGCTGTTTTCGAAAAATAGAAGGGCATTTTCAGTAATTTAACGTTTTTTTATACATCGTCGCCACAGTTTGTGTGTGTATGTGTGTGTGGGTGGGTGTGTGTGTGTGTCGCCTACAGGCCACAATACTTCATTGATCATCTTGAAACTTTACATCCTTATTCCTTATGCCCTAAGTATGATCCCTATTGTTTTTGGTGCATGCCCGCCCCCCAGGAGCAGAGCCACGCACATTTCTTGTACTTGTTTGTTTGTCGTCTACATCCCGTATTTCTTAACGTATCATCTTGAAACTTTGCATACTTATTCTTTGTACCCTAAGGAACATCCCTATCGTTCGGGGCGCAGCACCACCATTTTCTCTTTCTCTCTTGTGTGTTGCCTACAGGCCATGATTCTTAATGGATCGTCTTTGAACTTGGGATATGTATTCCTTATAGCCTAAGGACGACAACTACATGTCCCGACCCCCAGCAGCAGGGCCACGCCTAATTTTTGTGTTTATCGTTTACAGGCCGCAATTCTGAATGGATCAACTTGGTACTTGGTATATGTACTCCTTAGAGCCCAAGGGCGTCAACTATTGATTTTGGTGAATGACCCGACCCCCAGGGGCAGAGCCATGCCCAATTTTGCCTTAAGCGCCCAAAGGTCGCAATTCTGAATGGATTATCTTGGAACTTGGTATCATTTCAATAACAGGGTGGTACCTATTTATATTGTTCCATATTCACCCCCCCCCCTTCCCAGGGGCACAGCCACACCCAATTGGTAAAAATATGGTATATCAAGGTTGTGGACCCTATAGAGGTCACAATTTTTATCCGATTTTGTTGAAACTTGAAATGTACTTTTATAACCCACAGATCTAGGTTCTTTTCGATATTTGCGCATATCGAATTGTAATTTCCTGAATTATGGCCCTTGATTATAGGAAAAAATCACTTTCTTTTTAACTTGTTCTCTATCCTGCCTGGCAGCCGCTGGTTTGTTAATATTTTGTCTGTAAATATGGCAAAACAAACCTAACACCTAGCCTTCTTTGTCTCATGTCATATTACAGCCATTTCATATTTCATTCTCTTCATTTTAAAAAGTACCATATCAATCAAAGCAGGAATGTGGACGTATATTGCAGCGTTAGCGATGATGTTGTCAATTTTTTGTCAAAGATGAAGGTCCTATTTGGACCACTTATATTATTTCAATGCTTTTATTTTTGGATTCAGTCCCTAGACCACCAATAGGACTCTGAGTAAGAAAAGTTTAAGAAAAATCGTAGTTGTCGTTTTCGAGAAAAGGGCGTCTCAAAAGGCCCCAAACGGAAAATATTAGATTTTCAGCGTACCATAATTTATTTCCTAACCATAGAAATCGTATCATTTAGATGTCATATGATAGTCCATTAGTTCTTTTGGTCCGCTAATTTCTGACGGAGAATTCAAGTTTTTCGCAAGAGTGCCAATTTTTTTAACCTTTTTTTTCATTTTTTGAATATTTGTCGGGATAGTTTCAATAACCGGTTTGGGCAATTATATAGTTGCAGGGCTCTATAATGATATATTATATTATCTGATTAGATGAAATCACCATGAGGAATCCCATGTTCAAATGTGCCATAAATGCAAAACTGTCAAAATATCGAAAATTAGATTCCAATAACTCAATACATATTATACATGTTAACATTTTAATTAGATCAGCTATCTGAATGTATAACCTATTTTTGAAAATCTGTGTAAATAAAAAAAATAATAGAGTATTTTCCAAAATTTCACTTTTTTCTGTTTTCAGTCCCTTTTTTATGCTATTCCAATTATTTCAAAGTCTTATTGGATGACTTCATGCACAAGACTACCGAAGGGACACTCGATAGAGAAAGTTAAAAAAAATCGTAGGTTAAGTTTTCGAGATAAAGGCGTCCAAAAACGCTCCAAGTCAGAAAATACTTGATTTTCAACTTGCCATATGTTGCTTCCTGGTCATAATATCCATATGAATTGGGTACCATACGACAGCCCAATCTTCGTGCCATACAACAATATCTTAATTTGTTTAATCCGTTGATATCGGACGGAGAAATCGCATTTTTCCAAAAAGCATCCAATTTTGGCTTTTTTTCAAAATATCGGACATTATTTCGAATACTTCCAGTTTACGGATCGTTGTTGGAATTGCTTTATTGGTTGGTTTGACCATAATATGGCTTTATTTTGCAGGAGTTTCAGAAACATCGATTGATCCTTTAAAAAAAATATAAGGTTTAACAAATGGGTAGAAAATTCAAAAAAATAAAGGGCGATCAATCTGAATGGCTGGAATCGGATAGACATCAGGTATGCAAAAATGTAGGTCAAATTTGAAAATTTTGAAAAATAACAAAATTGTCTCTTAAACAACATTTTTTATACGCCCACATTGAAATGTGGTCGTATATTGTCGTCGCCTCCGTCCGTTCCGTCCATCCGGTGTCCACAAAGCTCTAGAGGCTAAAATTAATATCCAATTGACTTAAAATTTATACACAGTGTTTAAGCAGGCCTCGCTGTTTGAAAAATGATGGGGAACCATAAACAGTCCTCCTGAAAATGCCGAGGAGAGTGATTCACTCTCCTGGAATTTAACTACTTAAAATTGAATATAATTTGAGTATATCCTAGTGGTGCAACTGTACTGTATTTTATTTATCCAAAAAGTCCAAATAAAATAATCTAGGCCTACTTCAAATGCTAAATGCAGCCATTTTGCTGCGGCGAAAGCGATCCCTGTTGGCAAGGTTAGATTAGATAACGATAGATGAAGTTGTCAAGGTATTTTCATCCAGAAGAGGATATAATTATCATTCATGGAAACGAGATCTACCGAATAAAAATAGGAATTCGTCTGCTAAATGCAGCTATTTTGCTGCAGTGAAAGGTGATCCCCGCTGCCGAGGTTAGATGGGTTAACGCTAGTATCGAAGATCGGTCATATTAGGTGATATTGATATAAGCGGCCCAGTTATTCAGCCGGCGGCAATCGAAGAATTCCTAATGTATGAGCTGCTTATATCACCATAATGTCATAAAATGACGCCATGTGATCTACCGTCTTCAAACTAATGTTCTCCCGTTTTCATCGATAACAAACCACAGAGATTCAATTCAATGAGTTCATTGTTTTTTGATGGGTCTCAGATTCGAGAGGAGCGTGAATATGAACGCTCCTGACACAAAATTTAGGTAATTTGCGATAATTACTGTCAGAGTTATAGCCCTTGATCACTTTGAAAAATCTTTGTGGATGCTCTCAAGGCTAATGTTAATATCGATTGACTTTAAATTTATACGCAGTGTTTAAGGTCATGAGACGAAGAAGCCTGTTGATTTTCAACGATATCCGATAATTACTGCCAGAGTTATGGCCCTTGATCACTTCGAAATATCTTGTGGATGCTCTAGAGGCTAAAGTTAATATCCGATTGACTTTAGATTTATACACAGTATTTAAGGTCATGAGACGAAGAAGCCTATTGATTTTCAACAATTTCCAATAATTACTGCCAGAGTTATGGCCCTTGATCACTTTGAAAAATCTTGTGGACGCTCTAGTTAATATCCATTGTGAGACGAAAAAGCCCAGTGATTTTCAATGATTTCTGATAATTACTACTAAAGTTATGGCCCTTAATCACTTTGAAAAATCTTGTGGATGCTATAGATACCAAAGTTATCATTCGATTGACTTTAGATTGATAAACAGAGTTTAAGGTCTTGAGACGAACAATTATATTGATATTCAATGAATTTTGATAACTTGAACAGCTAAATTCATGATATTAAATGCTTCATTTACTAAACGTTAGCATGGGGCAGAACTAAAAGCCAAACAATTTCTAATGATTTTCGGATAATTGTTTAATTTTGAAATTTGCAACTGCTATTGTCCCAGAAAAGACCTAGGTTTTCCGAAAATGACATTTGTTTGAAAATAGGTATAGAACTGATGAAACAACGGCCATTTTTTATACGCCCACATTTTCATGTGGACGTATATTGTCGTCGCCCCTATCCGTCCGTCCATCCGTGTGTCCGTCCGTCCATCCGTGCGTCCGTCCGTCTGTGTGTCTGTTCACAGTTTGATTGTGGACACACTACAGGTCACAATTTTTATCCGATTTTGTATGCAAATTGTGTAAAAGTATGCAATATGAAGGTTGTGGACCCTTTAGAGGTCACAATTTTTATCCGATTCTGATGAAACTTAACACATATCTTTATATCCCAAAGATCTCAGTCCCGTTTGATATTTGCGCATTTCAGACCATAAATTACTAAGGTAATTTTCATTAAATGTGCCATTTATTAACTTGAATTTAATGAAATGGAAGTTTGTGTTCCCATTGTATGATGTAATAGTCATTAACTGATTATCCAATTCGAGATTTTTCATGTTAATTTAACTAATTACTTCTATTAATGACCAACAAATAATAGGACTGTTATATAACATGGCTGACATTATAATAAAACTGACAATTTTCAGCTAGCTTTGTACAGGGTGTATAAAACCTGACTCAATTAAACTAAGTTATGTAAATAACTTGCCAATGAGGAATGTAAAATTATTATGTTGATTAGCCTTATTATAGCAATTTTCTCCTCTTGGGGCTCATATTACCTACTTTAATTTACTATATTTACTTACAAAAACATGATTTGGCTTGTTTAACTCAAGTATAAATTTTATATTGATTACCGGTATAGCTAATATGAATAAATTCATCATGTGAAACGAGTGTAATAAAATGTAAAATTTGTGTTATGTATGAATATAAGCCACCAGATAATTTATGAAATAAATGATCTTTAACATGATAATGTCTGTGAAGCTTTGTCAAAATATATTTAATTTCGAATTCTGCTAGTTTTGTATTCTACTGAATTTTGGGAGTGCAAGAGTGATTGTACAAAAATGTAATGTGAATTATGTAATTGTCGTAATCTATTAAAGATAAGTCACTTGTATGCACAGGCCACTTTCTTATGGTCATTTTTGTGAAATATGTTTTCTGTATTCTAAATTATAACTTTGTGTAAATGTGACCAAATCACTTATTTTATACTACACATTAATTAAAAAATGTAACATTTTAAGTTATTTTAAAAAAAAAAAAATAAGTTGGAGTCCCTGTTTTTATATATTATATACTCTAATATACCCTGGTCCATTAAAATAAAAATAAAGTTGGTTGAATTGTGAATGCTAATGAAAAGGAACCAACCATCCATAAGGTCTCTGTACAGAATTTGCATTTTTTAAAAAGTGTTGATTATTCCAAGACATTAATTAAAATTATAAAAATTTCTTGTGAACACTCTACAAACTACATTTATCATCTGATTGTTTTGAAATTGATATATCTTGTTTACATTAGTGAGATGAAGAAGGCTATTTAATTTCAATAATTTTAGTTAACTTCTTCTGGAGTTATGACCCTTGTTTCACTTTGACACTCCTTGTGAATGCTCTAACAACAAAAGTTATCAGCTGATCTGTATGAAACCTATATGCATCATTTAAATTAGTGAAACAAAGAAGCCTGTTGAATTTCAGAAATTTCCATTAAAATTACATCTAGAGTTATGATCCTTGTTTCACTTTGTTGAACTTTGTGAATAACCAATTTATCATCCGATCTGTATGAAATTTACATACATAATGTAAATTAGTGAAGCTAAGAATCCTATTGAATTTCAGCAATTTCCGTTAATTACTTCTGGAGTTATGGCCCTTGTTTCACTTTGTTAAACCTTGTGAACGTTCGAACCCCTAAAGTTATCATCCAATCTGTTTGAAATTTATATGTATCATTTAAATTAGTGAAACGAAGAATCCTAATGACTTTCAGCAATTTCTGTCAATTACTTCGAGGGTTATGACCCTTGTTTTACTTTCCTTATGAACACTTGAACAACAAAAGTTTTCATCCGATCTGTATGAAATTTATATGCATTATTTAAATTAGTAAAACAAAAAAGTCTGTCGACTTTCAACAATTTCTTTAAATTACTTCCAGAGTTAAGGTCCTTGTTTCAGTTTGTAGAACCTTTTTAACCCTCAAACGACGCAAATTACATAAAGTTTTCTAATTAACCTACAACCCATAAACTGAAACTAAAATGCGGAAAATCTTAAAAAGTGATTCTGACAAAATTTATCATTTCTGTGCAAGGGAAGATATTAGAAACAATTTTTTGACATCCATATGATCCCATTGATCCAATCTATATGTCCATTTTAATCAAATATCATAATTTGAAACGAATGGCCTTTTTCACCTTTAAACCAAAATCGCCAGCATAGTAAATACCTAATTTTTACAACTTTTTTTCACCATTTTGGTTTAAGGGTGAAAAAATTGTAAAAATGAGCTATTTACATTGCGTTCAGGCTTTTCATACTTTAAAATATTTCTTCGCAACTTTCATATACTTGAAGCATTAATGCATAAGAAGACAATGTATGACAAAATTAGTTTGTAATAGGAGCAGTTGCCAAGAAATAGTCAAATAGTCACTTTTCACGTTTGTTTGCTTGTAAAAGAGTCAATTATCAATGGATTTCCATAAAAGTGATACCTTTGATGAATAAAGTAAAATTACGTTAAATCAAATTGATTACAATTTACAAAACCGATTTGTAAAAATTAATATTTGCTTTTGAAAGGACTTTCTTATTCGTCAAAATTGAAGATTTGGGCAAAACTACAACACTTCCGGTGCCGACAGAAAATTGTATCGGTCGAAAAAAAATTGAGAATTCGCACCATGGAGCATATCTATGAGCATTCTTTTATTTAATTCAGGCAATAAATAAATAACCTAGAACCCATGAACTGAAACTTAAATGTGAATAATCTTAAAAAATGATCCTGACAAAATTTGATTATCATTTAATGATCGTATGGATTCATACTATTTGTCCATTGGAATCAAATATCTTAATTTTATACGAATAATGAATATCACTTACTTAAAACAAATAGTTGTTTTGGAGGCTAAAAATACAGATTTTGCCAAAATGACAAGAGGCATCACCTGGTGAAAATTTTATGAAGATCGATTAATAATTGACACTTTTATGGACCAAAAACCTTGAAAAATGACTTGTAGGAAATGGTCTATTTCTCTGAAACTGAACAAGTTAGAAATGATTTCGTGATATGTACATGACCGTATTTTGTTTATATATCTGTTAATTTAAACTAAAAGTTAAAATTTTCAAAACATAGCAAATAATACGCAGTTAAATAAATATTGATATTAAAGGTTAAGAATACAGTTTTTGACCAAATGGCGCCACTTCCAGTGTTAATTTTAAATTGTAATCAAGTTGATATGACGCATATTTCCTTTATGCATCAAATGGTTTCACTTTTATGAAAATCCAATAATAACTGACTCTTTTACAGGCCAAATAACATGAACAGTGACTCATGCAAAATTGCCTATTTCTAGGCAACTGCTTATATTACAAACTAACTTTAACATACATTTTTATACGCACACATTTTCATGTGGACGTATATGTCGTCACCCCTGTCCGTCCACAATTGTTTGTGGACACTCTACAGGTCACAAGTTTTATCAAATTTCAACAAAACTTGAAATATAGATTTATCTCCCTAAGATCTCGGTTCCTAATGATGGTTGAGTTGGAATTTCGTGAAAATTGGACAAAAACTGTTGGACAAAATGGCCGCCCTTTGTATGTAAATAATATAAATATATGGTATATCAAGGTTGTGGACCCTTTAGAACACACAATTTTGATCCGATTTTGATGAAACTTGAAATACATGTTTATAACCCACAGATCTTGGTTCCTTTCGACATTAGCGCATAGCGGATCGTAACCTCTAGAGCATACAATTTTGATCCGATTTTGATGAAACTTTAAATTCATGTTTATATCACAAAGATCTTGATTCATTTCGATAATCATGGATATCCGAACGTAACTATTGTTTGTGTTGCATGCCCAACCCCCCGGGGCAAAGCCACGCTCTTTTTCTTTTTGTGTGTCTGTTGTGTCTCCTACAGACCACAATTGTCTTGAAAAATTTTCATATGAATTCCTTATACCCCAAGGATGATGCCTATTCTTTTTGGTGCATGCCCGACCCCCAGTGGCATTTCTTGTATGCCATGCCCATTTCTTGTATTTATTTGTTTGTCATCTACAGACCACATTTTTTAACGTATCACCTTGAAACTTTGCATACTTATTCCTTCTATCCTAAGGAACATCCCTATTGTTTGTGTTTCACTTACAGCCCGCAATTCTTAATTGATCGTCTTGAAATCTTTTTATACTTTTTGTCCCCCGCCTTTCGAAGAAAGCAGGGGACTATTAAAATGGGTCTGTCTGTCTGTCTGTCTGTCTGTCTGTCTGTCTGTCTGTCTGTCTGTCTGTCTGTCTGTCCGTCCGTCTGTCTGTCCGTCACACTTTTTGGGACACAATAACTCTCTTCCTAATTGAGCTAGAATGTTCAAACTTGGTGTATGTGTTTATTAGGTCAATGCCTTGATGGAGTTCGAAGATGAGCATTTTCCGCTTAGGGTAAGCAGAGATAAGCAATTTGATTGGTTGATGCTTTGGGACACGATAACTCTCTTCCTAATTGGGCTAGAATGTTCAAACTTGGTGTATGTGTTGATTAGGTCAATGCCTTGATGGAGTTCGAAGATGAGCATTTTCCGCTTAGGGTAAGCAGAGATAAGCAATTTGATTGGTTGATGCTTTGGGACACGATAACTTTTAATTGAGCTAGAATGTTCAAACTTGGTGTATGTGTTTATTAGGTCAATGCCTTGATGGAGTTCGAAGATGAGCATTTTCCGCTTAGGGTAAGCAGAGATAAGCAATTTGATTGGTTGATACTTTGGGGCACGATAACTCTCTTCCTAATTGAGCTAGAATGTTCAAACTTGGTGTATGTGTTGATTAGGTCAATGCCTTGATGGAGTTCGAAGATGAGCATTTTCCGCTTAGGGTAAGCAGAGATAAGCAATTTGATTGGTTGATGCTTTGGGACACGATAACTTTAGTTCTAATTAAGTGAGATTGATGAAACTTGGTGTATAGATTTATTATATGAATACCTTAACTAAGTTCGATAATGAACATTTTTTGCTGAGGGTAAGCAGAGTGATAAGCAATTTGATTGGTAGAAACTTTGGAACACAATAACTCTCCTTCTAATTGAGGTAGAATGTTCAAACTTGGCATAGGTGTCTATTAGGTGAATGTTTAAACTTGATGTATATGTAGATGTTCATTAGGTGAATGTCTTGACTGAGTTCAATAATTAACATTTCGAGCTGAAGCTAAGCAGAGCTAATCGATTTCATTTGTCGATGGTTTGGGACAAGATAATCTTGATTCTATCTGATAGAGAGTGATGAAACTTAGTGAAAAAAATAAATGTGCGATTAATTAATATGTGTCATCTATTTATTTTGCAATTTCGGCGGGGGACATCAGCCTCACTGTTGGCTTGTTCCTTATACCCTAAGACTAACCTCTATTATTGTTGGTGCATGCCCGACCCCCTGGGACAGAGCCACGCCCAATGTTTATGTGTCTTGTGTTTCGCCTACAGGCCACAATTCTTAACAGATCCTTTTGAAACTTTGCATACCTATTTCTTATACCCTAAGAATGTCCCCTATTGTTTTTCGGTGATTGTCCAACACCCATTTTATCTTTGTGTCTCTGTGTGTTGCCTACAGGCCACGATTCTTAATGGATCGTCTTTGGAGTTGGGATATGTATTCCTTAGCCTAAGGATGACAACTGCATGTACCGAACCCCAGGGGCAGAGGCACGCCCATTTTTTCTTTGTGTCTCTGTGTGTTGCCTACAGGCCACGATTCTTAATAGATCGTCTTTGGAGTTGGGATATGTATTCTTTATAGCCTAAGGATGACAACTGCATGTCCCAAACCCCAGGGGCAGAGCCACGCCCATTTTTTCTTTGTGTCTCTGTGTGTTGCCTACAGGCCATGATTCTTAATGGATCGTCTTTGGAGTTGGGATATGTAGTCCTTATAGCCTAAGGGTGACCAATTGTCTAGTGAATAATATGTTTTCAATTTTCGAACGATAGAAGTCAAGATGAAGTTTCGAAATAGTAAAATGTGAGATTGTTATTGTTTAGGAAAAGGTTTAGGGATTCCGAAAATGTTTTTTGTTTGAAAATCGGTAAAGAATTCACAAAACTACGGCCGATTTTTCAATTCGGGATGGCATACAAAATTCGGCCACTTCCACTCTGCACAGAAGTTTCAAAAATAGTTGATCACCTCACCACCACCTAGTTTCCCAATAGAAAATTAGACCCCAGATAGGTATCTGTTACAGATACTGAGAAATAGGCTCCCACGGAATATAATAATAAACTAGAACTGCGATGCAGTAATGACAGGTTTCACCGGTGCCACGTTACCCTAAATATATGTCACTTCCGGTACCAATGAAACCATTAAACAGGTTTCCACATTGCACACATCAAATAAAATGGACACCGAATCAACCAAATCCAGCAATATCAATTCATTTTATACATTTGTTACATGTAAGTGTACAGTACTTCCGGTGATAATGAAAATGTTCAATTAGTTTTATGAAATCGGAAATGGCATAAGGCATCACATGGTGAAAATTTTATGTAAATCGAATAATAATTGCCACTTTTATAGACCAAAAACCTTGAAAAGTGACTTGTAGAAAACCGTCTATTTCTCTGCAACCGTACAAGTTAGAAACCATTTTCTGGTATCTGTATGATCGTATGGGTTCAATCTATTTGTTGATTGGAATCAAATATCATAATTTTAAAAACATTACAAATCAGACTCATTTGAATAAAATATCTGTTTTAAAGGCAAATAAAATACAGTTTTTGCCAAAATGACGTTACTTCCGGTGATAATGAAAATCTTAAATTACTTGTATGAAATCGTAAATAGCATTAGGTATCACACAGTGAAAATTTCATGAAAATCGAATAATAATTGACACTTTTATGGACCAAAAACCTTGAAAAGTGACCTGTTGAAAATTGCCTATTTCTCCGCAACTGAACAAGTTGGAAACTATTTTGTGATATCTATATGATCGTATGGGTTTATTCTTTTAGTTGATTAGAATCAAATATCAAAATCTTAAACAAACAACAAATACGACTTATTTAAATAAATTATTTGTTTCGAAGGCTATAAATACAGTTTTTGCCCAAATTTCGTCATTTCCGGTGACATTGAAAATGTTAAATTGAGACGAACTAGTCACAATTGACATTATGCATCAAATGGTGTCACTTTCATGAAAATCCAATAATAATTGACTCTTTTACAGGCACAATAGCGTAAAGAGTGACTAAATCAAAAATGACCATTTCTCGGCAACTGCGCATATTACAAATTAATTTTCAGTAATTTTCACATACATTTTTGTAACCGGGTCTAATTCAAGCAAAAGACGAGGCTGTTTAAATCTTTATTAAAAAAAACCCTGTAAAAATATACATACATAGAATTAATATCAATGACATTTAATTTATAATACATATAATACACTTTAGAAAATACATCAAACATTACACTGTATTATATTATTATACTATATATTTAATTCTATACCGGTATTCATATCTTTACAGTACTAATTTCTATAATATCTTTAATTATTAGATAATACATAACATATATAAAATAACATACCCTGAAAGGGGTTTTAAAGATCTTTGTGTTCAAACAACACAACCATATAACACTCCAGCAGCTAGAAGGTATCCTATATAAACAAATGATTCTATGATTATTCTATGCTAAAACTAAATCTAATTACCAAATGATAATACTTATTGCTTAAGAGCTGTAGAATATGTGTAAATGTATTTTACTGTGTATGTAAAGAATAATATATGAAATAACGAATTTACACATCTTACATTCACCACATCCCCAGACAATACCAATGATATTCAAATACACATACCTTAATTCGATCAATGAAGACTTGACCAAAATATCTTTAGTAACTGCAATAACTTACAAACTTTGAGCGCACAATACAAGTTTAAGATTTGGAAAATAATCTTATGCATCTGACACATTCAAAATCCTAAGTTAAACTGATTTTGATTGTTACCTATGTAACCCAGGAAGTTGGGTTTGTTAGGAAAGGTATCCAAGGAGATGATGAGGTGATAGTCACTGGTGTTGTTACAAAGACCTGTCCAGAAGCTGAACATCCAGTGACTATGAATAGAAGGGTTCAAAAAGATCAGATGAAAGTGAAAGTTTGTTATTGTTTATTAAGCTGCTTTCAGTGTAGTGCAGTGTATACTAAAACCTATTATATAATTAAAACACCAAAATTCCACACTATCACATTTTCCTTGATAGATTATTGCTACGAGTTTATGAAAGTTACGAAGTAATATTTTAAAATATGAAAACGCAGGATGGGTTGTAAATAGCTTAATTTTACACCTTTTAATCGAAATAGCCCGAAAACGGAATCGAAATTAAAAAAAACTGGGCCCGATATTTTGTGCGCCTTTATAGGGCGCACCCTTTCAGTTATACCAGATTTGAAAAAAATAATATTTGCTTTCGAAAAATGGTACCTAACTGTCAAAATTGTAGTTTTTGGTAAAATTACGCCACTGCTGGTGCCGACAGATAACTCTATCGGTAACAAAAAAATGACAATTAAGACAACGGAGCATATGAACTTTGTTTTATACAAATCGAACAATAAATAATTAATCTAGGACTGAGAAACTGAATTAGCCAATGGCGGCCAAGGAAAATTACGGAGACAAAAAAATTTCACATTTTTGCTCAAGTCAGATGACACTTTGATTCTGTGTAAAACACGACTAAAAAATGTTCATAAATAAAAAAAATTTGTAAAAATTTAAATTTTCTAAATTTGGCGCCTAATATCTGCGAAGATGTGCCGGAAATCAAAAATCAAAAGTAGCGTAGCTATGTGCCCTGTCTCCGGCTATGCCAAAATGTACCGAAAGTTAAAATCCAACGATTATTGTTAAAATTACTGCAATATTTTTAAAAACGATAGCTTCGGTGATTTCGGACATTTCGCATTGTCGCAGAACGTTCAAAATTCTTTCATCCTCTAAGTCACACCCACTTTCCCAGTAAAACCGAAGAAATCGAAACGATGCGACAAGCAGTTGCTGAGATCTAATCAAAATCGAATTTGAATAATAATAATAACTAGACTTGCTTGCAAGACTGAAGGCTTTCACCCTAGCCAAGGCGTCACACGGTCGCCAGATCCATGACAAAGACTATCCCCGCCACTCCCCCCACCCCCAAATAAAAACACAAATATGCATAACTCAGATATTGACAAGTTCTACGCATGCGCATTACGATAGAGAAGGGAATTGAAAAATATAGCTGAACCATTCACATCATGATAATCCTAGATCGGTAGAATCGAACAGATGCCGACAATCCAAAAAATGTAATCGAAAACTCAAAATTCCAAGAAATAACAATATTAGTAAATTTTCAAATTTTGAAGAAAAAATGAGAACGACACGATATCTCACTTCGGCCGTTATCGCATCCGCAATATCGCCAGATGTACAAAAATATAACCTTTTTCGAAAATCGATTGGGAATTGACATAGTTAGGGCCGATTTTCAATTTTCGTGCACGTTAAAGATTTACTTCACTTCGGGTCTGTTCATAACTTTCGCGATAGTTATAAGTACTAACAGTTCAAAACATGTGAAAATCAATATTCAGAACTCTACCTGTCACAGTTTCAAAGATCTACACGAATTAGAAAAGGAATAAACAAAACAGTTTTCCGAATGGGACCAAAAATGAATCTTAAGCCCGGCCCATACCGCCACGACTTGCCCAGACTCTACCGAACGCAATGTCTTGTCTCAGATAATCAGTGCAGTGTGGACGATTCAATCGATTTCCGTCGCGCCGTGGCCCGTCTGCCCGATTGAACATGTTCAATCGTAGTGGGATGCAGTTGGTTCCAGTCGTAACTTATCGTGTTTGTGTGGACACTCACACGACACGATCAATTGTCTTACTGATGTTTGGCCAATCAGAGAGTAGCATTTAGTCATGTGACTGTGCAGGTCATGTGCTCCTTGTTTAACTGAGGGAAAATTAAAGATGGCAGATTTTTGGACAGAGGAAAGAGAGTCGGGCCTGTGTGGACTGGTACCGTCGTAGGCAAGTGGTTTTGGTAAATATTCATGATTTTGAGGCGGAAGGATAAAGAGGATATCCGGTTGGCTACAGTGACATGTACCACAACTAGTTACATGTTTTTAGTATGCTTCTTCAAGTTTGTGTATCTCAAAATTTTGGTGGTCAACCGCAAACAAATTTTAGTGCAAAGACATGACCATTTGGTCCTCTGTCTGTAGTGAAAAGCATTCAGCCCAACGGAAATTTGGGGAAAAGTTGGAGGTGGGCAAAGAGGCCAGAATTAACATTGAAGTCAATAGGGAAATTAATGGGGGCCTGCCTCAAGTTGAGGAATGATAAAAAAAAGAGTTA
Source organism: Patella vulgata (assembly GCF_932274485.2). Taxonomy (NCBI): domain Eukaryota; kingdom Metazoa; phylum Mollusca; class Gastropoda; family Patellidae; genus Patella; species Patella vulgata. The sequence goes on from NC_065882.2 coordinate 36,846,073, forward strand.
CCTCCCTTGCACTGTAATACATATTCTATTTCACAATATGAAATAGATCTTTTTCGCAAGAGCACCTACTTTTTACTGGGGTTGTTTTTTTTTCACAATATTGAATATTTTATCGACTACTTCCGCTTTACAGATCACTGTCGTGATAGATTTAACAAGTGGAATAGGAACTTAACTTCCTTTACCAGAAGTTTCAGAAACATCCATTGAGCACTTTTTTAAAAAAAAATAGAATAGCATCTCCAATAATTTAACGATTTTTCGACTTTTTTCAAAGATTGGTGCCCTTTTTGGACCCTTTATATCATACTGAGGCTTTTAAATTTGGATTCACACCCTAGACCACCGATCAGACTCTAAGTAAAAGAAGTTTAACAAAAGAAATTAAGAGTAATTTTCGAGATAAAAGCGTCTGAATAGGCCTCAAAAAGGAAAATACTAAACTTTCAGCGTCCAATAATCTATATCCTTTAGCATCGAATTTGTATCATTTGGATGTCATTAGATCGCCCATTATTCGAGCTATCGAATGACACTTTAATTGTTTTGATTCAGTGAAATCTGGCGTTGTAATCAATTTTTTTTCGCAAGATCATCATTTTTTTTCAAAATATCAAAATATCGGAGTACTTCCGGTTTTTGGATCATTGCCGGGATAGTTTTTATAAGTTATGTCGATACTTACCTTTGTATACCAGAAGTTTCAGAAACATCCATTGAGCTGTTTTGAATACAAAAAAAAATTAGAAGAGCGTTTTCAGTAATTTAAGGATTTTTCTACTTTTTTTCAAAGATTGAGGGTCTTTTTGGACCACTTATATTATTTCAATGCATTTTTGGGGGGATTCACATTAAAAAAGTTTTAAGAAAAATCGTAGGTGTCGTTTTCGAGAAAATGGCGTCTCAAAAGGCTCCAAAACGGAAAATACTACATTTTCGGCGTACCATTACATGTATTTATTTTCTAAACATCGAAATCATATCAAAGTATCGAAAATTAAATGACAATAACTCAATACATATTATACATAATTAGAATCACGAATAGATCGGCTATCTAAATATATTGAAAATCTCTAAAAAAAAAAAAAAAATAAATATTAGAGCATTTTCCAAAATTTAACGATTTTTTGACTTTTTTCAATTTTCAGTTCCTTTTTTGTCCAAAACTATTGATTTTTTGCATTTTTTGCAAAATATAGGACAATATTGCGACTACTTTGAGTTGATGGATCTTTGTCAGGATAGCTTTATCAGTTGGATTGGGTGTATGGTTTCATGTTCCAGAAGTTCCAGAGACAACAATTTGGCCATAAAGACAATATTCGAAAAATAAAGGGCGGTAACTCTGAATTAAAATTAAATTGCTGGACTTCTACTCTTCAAAAATGTAGGTCAAATTAAAAAATATGTAAAAATAACAAATATTGTTTACAGACAGCATTATGGATAACATTCACTAGGATTAATGAGGACGTATTATGCCGTCGCCCTTGTTTGGCCGTCCGGACGTCCGTCCACAATTTGTTTGTGGACACTCTACAGGTCATAAATTTTATCCGATTTTGACGAAACTTAAAATATAGCTCTGTCTACTGAAGATCTCGATTCCTTTCGATCTGTTTGTGGACACTCTACAGGTCATAATTTTTATCCGATTTTGACGAAACTTGAAATATAGGTCAATGTCCCAAAGATCTCGATTCCTTTCGATATTGGCGTGTATAGGAGCATAACTTCAAGGATTATGGCCCCTGATTGTTAGAAAAATCACGTTTTTAGATTGTGGACACTCTAGAGGTCACAATTTTTATCTGATTTTGATGAAACTTGAAATGCATGTTTATAACCCAAAGATCTTGGTTCCTGTCGATATTGGATCGTAACTTCTTGAATTATGACCCCTGATTGTACGAAAAATCACGTTTTTAGCTTGTTTTCCCTGTATAGTTCACAATATATCACCGTTACACCATATTTTCATGATAATCGGAACAAAACTGCCAGACAAAATGCCATAGGATAAATAGTCATGGACACTTGTTATGCTTTGAGAGTATGTTCACAGATGAAGAACTTATCACCCCAACAGAACCACTGAGCTGCGCGTGTGACATGCAATAGCGCCATACACGTGGGAGGGGTTCACTGTCAAATTGGACACTTCAAGGAAGGGTTGATGAAAACTGCCGCGTGCTGGTTTATCCTATCCATGTTTGCTTTCCTATCGGTCTTGCATAAGATTTACTGTTTAGCGTATCTTTGCTTTAGTGTGTTACATTTAATTTGCAATGAGAAGTCTTCAACATGATGAACGCCTACGTGCTATTGGCATGCTTCAAATGGGTTCTACACAGCGAGCAGTAGCCAACATGCTTAATGTGTCACAGTCTGTGATCAGCAGACTGTGGAATCGGTACCAACAAACACACAATGTTGATGATGGACCTTGTTCAAGTCGTCTTAGAGCCACTACACAAGTCTAGGATCGATACATTCGTACACAGGTCCTGTGAAATCGACGACAAACGGCCAATCAGCTTTCTGTAAACATGTACCAAGTTACAGGAATTCGAGTTACACCCCAAACGATTAGAAATCGGCTACATGCAGCCCATTTGCATGCGTTACGACCGCGTGTTGTGCCTCCGTTAACTCGCCAGCACATGGCAAACAGGCGTCAATGGTGTAGACAGCGTAGAAATTGGGGTAATCGTCGATGGGTGCGTGTAATGTTCTCAGATGAGTCCAGATTTCATCTGGATTTCACCGGTAGGCGTGCTCGCGTTTGGAGGCGTGTAAATAAGCGTCATGCTAACGTTAACGTCAGGCAGCATGACAGGTTCGGGCGTGGGTCTGTTATGGTGTGGGGAGGAATCACCATGACTGGCAGAACAGACTTGCATATTGTTCAAGGAAAGGTCACTGGTGTGTAGTACCGTGACCACATCCTGGCACCGAAAGTTCTACCCTTTTGCTCAACGTGCAGGTCGACGTTTCATCTTTCAAGGTGATAATGCTCGTGCCCACCCCACTCGTGTATGACTACCTCCAGCATCCCCATATTGTCCATATGCCTTGGCCAGCCATGAGTTCTGACCTTTCCCCTATAGAGCACGTCTGGGACATAACCGGGAGACGTGTTCGTCGACGTTAACGTCAACCGATAACACTGCAAGAATTGGTCGTGGCACTGCAAGAGGAGTGGGTCAGATTGCTCCAAATCGTGATTGGACGGTTGATAAGAAGCATGCCACGACGAATTGCTGAATGTTTGAGGATTGGTGGAGCAATTACTCATTATTAAGACAAAAATCAAAAACGCCCATTTTCACTTTTGACAATGTATCTCTTTGCGAGTGAAATGGGGCCATCAGATAAGCCGCCCATATGAACTGTTTATGTTCATGTGTAGGCAATTGGCCTGTTATTAACATACACTGGTTACCTGTAATAAAAACAGCAGTGCATTTCCGCAGTTTTGTACTGTTTCTGAATATCCCCTACTTTTTTGGAAGAGTATATAAGATGATCATCATTTATGTCAACATAATGACATTTTCACCCAATTATAGACATTAGGTCCCCCATAACTTGGTCTCATAAATTCACATCTCGGGTGACGATTTCCCCCCTTCAGCCACCAGATTATGAGTAACGTGGAGTTGGGTTGAATGTATCCTATTTATCAACTGCAGTGGATACCAAACTTTTACAAATGTTCAATTCATTATATCTTTGTACATACTGAATGGAATTGAACCATTTTTGAACTAACATTTCTTTCAGAGATTCAGCTTTCACATTATTGTAGTTTACAAGGCATTACCAATTCCTCAGAGACTTTGTGACTTTGTGTTTCTGCAAAAAGAGTTGGAGAGAGAGAAATGGGATTTAACGTCCATTCGACACAAACTAGCTCATTTCAGGACTAACACATGGTTCAACATTATTTCAATAATTCGCTTACGCGTAGGGGTCTTTAGCAGTGGGAGGAAACCCACGAGGTTGGACAGGCGCCCCAATTCCTTGTCACGTACAACCGGGGAATTAAAACCACGCTAGTTGACTCAATGACAGACCATCTCCCCCCCCCCCCCTTTACAAAGAGAAAGGCACCAGATCAGCAGTTGGAGTCCAGTATGATGTTGTGATATGGTCAAAGCTACACAGGCTTTTTGTCCCCCTCCTTTTGAAGAAAGCACGGGACTATTAAAATGGGTTTGTCTGTCTGGCTGGCTCTCTGTCCGTCACACTTTTTGGGACACAATAACTCCCCTTCTAATTGAGCTAGAATGTTCAAATTTGGTAGAGGTGTTTAATAGGTCAGTGCCTTGATGGAGTCCGAAGATGAACATTTTCTGCTTAGAGTAAGCAGAGATAAGCAATTTGATTGGTTGATGCTTTGCGACACGATAACTTTAGTTCTAATTAAGTGAGAGTGATGAAATTTGGTGTATAGTTTCATTACATCAATACCTTGACTAAGTTCAATAATGATCATTTTCTGCTCAGGGAAAGCAGAGCGATAAGCAGTTTGATTGGCCGAGAGTTTGGAACACAATAACTTTCCTTCTAATTGAGCTAGAATGTCCACACTGTCTTGGCGTTAAGTGTCTATTAGGTGAATGCCTTGATTGAGTTCGAAGATGGGAATTTTCTGCTTAGAGTAAGCAGAGATATAATAAGCAATTTGATTGGTTGATGCTTTGGGAAACGATAACTTTAGTTCTAATTAAGTTAGAGTGAGGACACTTGCTGTATAGCTTTATTACATCAATACCTTGACTAAGTTCGATGATGAACATTTTTTGCTGGGGGTAAGCAGAGCGATAAGCAATTTGAACATTTTCTGATGAGGGTAAGCAGAGCGATTAGCAATTTGATTGGTCGAAACTTTGAAACACAATAACTCTCCTTGTAATTGAGCTAGAATGTTCAAACTTGGTTTAGGTGTTCATTAGGTGAATACCTTGATAGATTTTGGTGATGAACATTGTCTGCTTAGGGTAAGCAGATTGGTTGATGCTTTGGGGCACGATAACTTCAGTTTTAATTACCGTAAGTGAGAGTGATGAAACGCCAAGTATAGATTCATTATATCATTACCTTGACTAAGTTCGATGATGAGAATTTTATGCTTTGACAAATGAGCGATAAGCAATTTGATTGGTCAAGACTTTGGAACATAACAACTCTGCTATTAATTGAGGTAGAATGTTTAAACTTGATGTAGATGTTCATTAGGTGAATATCTTGAGTTCAATGATTAACATTTCGAGCTAACGCTAAGCAGAGCTAAGCAATTTCATTGGTCGATGCTTTGGGACAAGATAACTTTGATTCTATCTGACAGAGAGTGATGAAACTTAGTGTATAGTTGATAATCAGTTTGATTGCTTGATACTTTTGAAAAAAATAAATGTGCTATTAATTAATATGTGTCATCTATTTATTTTGTGATTTCGGTGGGGGACATCAGCCTCACTGTTGGCTTGTTTTAATTGAATTGAAAAAAATGTTAAAGCCATTATTATTATTTGATGTATGATATGGTTTGATTTGTTTCTACTTATAGTGAGTGAAGATCAATATATAGCACCTGTGTTGACATACTGTTTAAACATATCTTTCCCTTTCAATCAATATACTGCTTGATGATTTGAAATTCTAGAATAAACCAATATTCATAATGATATTAGTTCAAATGAATTCTACTGATTTTATCCACAATTTTACTACACTTCTTACATATTAAGCATTTTGATGAAATATTCTTCTTAAAAAAAATATTTCTTAATATTATAGTGTACTCATTTTCATTTTGTAGAGTTACATCACTTAATCTTAGAAGTATTATATTTTTTATGGTTTTCAAATATGAATGATTTTCTACAAATTCATTTAATCTTGTAGTCCATCAGACAAACAACCTGAATGGCTTTTGTTCCCCCACACCACCTGTACTGTTTTGTCGACTTGCAGACAACTCTTTCCCTGACAGTACTGTTTGAGTGCAGCAAAGTAACAGATTTCAACAACTGGATGCATCAGATCAGTTTAACCCACACTTTAAATCACAAAACGATGATGTCCTTGAACAATAATCATTTAAAGGGCAAAGTGGTAAAAACACTGTGAAATTTCAAATACAAAATACCACAAATTAAACAAATATTTCCTCATGCTCGCAAAATGGCAGGCTCTAATCAGTTTATGGCCAAATTAGGAACATGGGTATCTAGTGTGAAACACTATTGTTTTTGTTGTTAGGCTTTCAGACTTTTGTCCTAAAGACTATTGTTTTTACTAAAGTTATTATTATTAGGCTTTCAGACTTCCATCTGAAAGACTATTGTTTTTACTAAAATTATTATTATTCATTAATAATATTATTATTTACCACGGGAGCCTATTTCTCCATGATGGAAAACAGATATCAATCTGAGACCAAATTTTCTATGAGGAAATCATGTGGTTGCTACTTGATAAACTATTTTTGAAACTTCAGCGCATACTGGAAATGGCCGAAATTTAATATCCGATTGACTTCAAATTTATACACTGTACGGCGTAAGCCCATCTTCATTAGCCCAGTTTAGGAGCAGAACAGTAGGATGTTAAACCACATTTCATTGTCCCCCGCCTTTCAAACTGGGTTCGTCCATATGTGCATCCGTCCGTCCGTCTGTCTGTCTGTGTCTGTTATTGGGACACAATAACTCTCCTAATTGAGCTAGAATGTTCAAACTTGGTGCAGGTGTTTATTAGGTCAATGCCTTGATGGAGTTTGAAGATGAACATTAAGTGAGAGTGATGAAACTTGGTGTATAGTTACATTACATAAATACCTCAATTAAGTTAGATAATGAGCATTTTCTGTCCAGGGTAAGCAGAGCGATAAGCAATTTGATTGGCCAAGACTTTGGAACACAAGAACTCTCCTAATTGAGCTAGAACATTCCAACTTGATGTAGGTGTTTATTAGGTCAATGCCTTGATGGAGTTCGAAGATAAGAATTCTTTGCTTAGGGTAAGCAGAGATAAGCAATTTGATTGGTTGATGCTTTGGGACACGATAACTTTAGTTCTAATTAAGTGAGAGTGAGAACACTTGGTCTATTGTTTTATCACATCAATAACTTGACTTTGGAACATAATAACTCCCCATCTAATTGAGCTAGAACGTTTCAACTTGGTGTAGACGTTCATTAGGTGAATGCCTTGATGGAGTTTGATGATAAACATTGTCTACTTACGGTAAGCTGAGATGAGCAATTTGATTGGTTGATGCTTTGAGGCACGATAATTAAGTGAGAGTGATGAAACTCTGAGTATAGATTCATTATATCATTACCTTGACTAAGTTTGATGATAAGAATTTTCTGCTTAGACTAAGTAGCGATAAGCCATTTGATTGGTCGTGACATTGGAACATAACATCTCTGCTTTTAATTGAGGTAGAATGTTTAAACTTGATGTAGATGTTCATTAGGTGAATATCTTAAGTTCAATGATTAACATTTCGAGCTAACGCTAAGCAGAGCTAAGCAATTTCATTGGTCGATGCTTTGGGACAAACTAACTTTGATTCTATCTGACAGAGAGTGATGAAACTTAGTGTATAGTTGATAATCAGTTTGATTGCTTGATACTTTTGAAAAAAATAAATGTGCTATTATTTAATATGTCTCATCTATTTATTTTGGGATTTCTGCGGGGAACATCAGCCTCACAGTTGGCTTGTTTAATTTCAAATGACAAAAGTTATACTCCGATGTTTATGAATTTTATATGCATTGTTTGAATTAGTAAAACGAAAAAGCCGGTCAAATTTCAACAATTTCTGTAAATTACTTCCAGAGTTAAGGCCCGCGTTTCAGTTTGTAGAACCTTGTGAACTATCAAACGACGAAACTTATAATCTGATCTGTATGAAATTGTCTTGTAAATCAATGCACCAAATTACCTACAAAAAAATAAATGTGCCACAACCCTTGGACGATTTAGCTGCTGTGGGCGTATGTTTTGTTGCCTGGCAACCTATCTTATAATTGTTTACTTGTACCCCTTATTTCTCAGTGACTATAACAGGGAAACCATGTAGTGGTTACTTGATAAACTACTTTTGAAAAATCTGCTCAGACCAGAATGGTCGAAATGGGCAAAATAAAATATCACCTTTTTTGAAACAAATGACATTTTTGGAAAACAAATTGTTTAATCCTTCCTGAGCTAACCACTTCATACCCATTGAGGGCTATGCAAATATTGAGTAAGAATCAAGCTTTAGACCCTGTTGTGAAAAACCATGCATACCATGAATATGAATTCGACCATAACCGTAAAATTGCAGATGTATATCCATTGTATACGATTTTTATACGCCCACATGGAAATGTGGTTGTATATTGCCGTCCGCCCGTCCGTCTGTCTGTCTGTCGGTCCGTCTGTCTGTCGGTCCATCCATCCATCCATCCATCCATCATCCACAATTTCTTGTGAACACTCTACAGACTACATTTATCATCTGATTGTTTTGAAATTGATATATGTTGTTTGCATTATTGAGATGAAGAAGCCTTTTTAATTTCAATAACTTCCGTTAATTTCTTCTGGAGTTATGGCCCATGTTTCACTTTTTTGTACCTAACGACAAAAGTTATCAACCGATCGGTAAGAAATTTATATGCACCATTTAAATTAGTAAAACAAAGAAGCCTATTGAATTTTAGCAATTTCCGTTAATTACATCTAGAGTTATGGCCCTTGTTTCACTTTGTTGAATATTTTGAATGCTCTAATGACAACGGTTATCATCCAAACTGTTTGAAATTGATATGCATTATTTAAATTAGTGAAACGAAGAAGCCTATTGAATTTCAGCAATTTCCTTTAATTATGCCTTGAGTTATGGCCCTTGTTTCACTTTGTTGTAGAGTTACATCTAGAGTTATGTCCCTTGTTTCACTTTGTTGAATCTTGTGAACGCTCTAATGACAACAGTTATCATCCGATCTGTTTGAAATTGATATGCGTCATTTGAATTAGTGAAAAGAAGAAGCCTATTGATTTTCAGCAATTTCCGTTTATTAGGCCGGGAGTTATGGCCCTTGTTTCACTTTGTTGGACCTTGTGAATGCTCTAGCGACAAAAGTTATTATCCGATTTATATGAAATTTATTTGCATCATTTAGATTAGTAAAATAAAGAAGCCTATTGAATTTCAGCAATTTTCGTTAATTACATCTAGAGTTATGGCCCTTGTTTCACTTTGTTGAATCTTGTGAACACTCTTAATCACAACAGTTATCATCCTATCTGTTTGAAATTGATATGCCTCATTTAAATTAGTGCAACGAAGAAGCCTATTGAATTTCAGTAATTTCCGTTAATTACGCCGTGAGTTATGGCTCTTGTTTCACTTTATTGTACCTCGTGAATGCTCTAACGACAAAAGTTATTATCTGATCTGTATGAAATTTATATGTATCGTTTAAATTAGAAAAACGAACACGCCTTTTTGAATCTTGTTGAATCTTGTGAACGCTTGAACAACAAAAGTTATCACTTAATCTGTATGAAATTCATATGCATCATTTAAATAAGTGAAATGAAGAAGCCTATTGAATGTCAGCAATTTCCGTCAATTACTTCTAGAGTTATGGCCCTTGTTTTACTTTGTTGCACCCTGTGAACGTTCGAACGACAAAAGTTGTCATCTGATCTGTATGAAATTTATATGCATTATTTGAATTAGTAAAAGGAAAAAGAAAAGCCTGTCGAATTTCAACAATTTCTGTAGTTTACTTCCAGAGTTACGGCCCTTGTTTTAGTTTTTAGAACCTTGTGAACCCTCAAACGTCGAAATTTATAATGTCATCTCTATGAAATTGTCTATTGAATTCCCCTAATTACCTACAAAAGAATAAATATGCGACAACCCTTGTCGACTGCTTGGACGATTAAGCTTCTGTGGGTGTATGTTTTGTTGCCTGGCAACCTATCTTTGCATATATTTGTAGGGTTTTTTGATACGCCCACATGGAAGACGTTGGTCTGTCCATTTGTCCGTCCGTTCATGCGTCATCCACAATTTCTTGTGAACACTCTACAGACTACATGTATCATCTGGTTGTTTTGAAATTGATATATGTTAGTAAGATGAAGAAGCCTCTTTCATTTCAATAATTTCCGTTGATTTCTTCTGGAGTTATTACTCTTGTTTTACTTTGGTGCTCCTTGTGAATACTCTAGAATGACAAAACTTATCAGCTGATATGTATATGGCTTACAAAAATCCCATCCACGTTTTAAAACATACATATTTTCATGTGGACGTATATTGTCGTCGCCCCTGTCCGTCCGTTCGTCTGTCCACAATTGTTTGTGAACACTCTAGAGCTCACAATTTTTATCCGATTTCATTGAAACTTGAAATATAGGTTTATCACCCTAAGATCTCGGTTCCTTTCGATATTGGCATGTATCGGACTGTAACTCCATGGATTATGGCCCCTGATTGTTCGAAAAATCATGTTTTTAGCTTGTGAACACTGTAGAGGTCACAAGTTTTATCCGTTTTGGTTTAAACTTGAAATGTATGTTTATAACTCACAGATCTCGGTTCCTTTCGATATTCGCGCATATCGCACCATAACTTCCTGAATTATGGCCCCTGATTGTACGAAAAATCACGTTTTTAGTTTATGGACCCTACAGAGGTCACAATTTTCATCCGATTTTGTTGAAACTTGAAAAGTAAGTTTATAACCCAAAGATCTCAGTTCCTTTTGATATTCGCGCATATCGGACAGTAACTTCCGGAATTATGGCCCCTGGTTGTACGAAAAATCACGTTTTTAGCTTGTGGACCCTATAGTGGTCATAATTTTTATCCGATTTACAAAAATGTTTTAGTATATCACTCTTACACCCTAAGGATGGTTGAGTTCGAATTTCGTTAAAATCGGACCGAAACTGACAGACAAAATGGCCGCCCCTCATAATAGCGTTAAAATATGGTATATCAAGTTTGTGGATCCTCTAGAGGTCACAATTTTCTTCTGATTTTGATGAAACTTGAAATGGAAGTTTATAACCCAATATTATCGGCTCCTTTCGATATTTACGCATATCGGACCGTAACTTCCTGCACGAAGAATCGCGATTTAAGCTTGTGGTCCCTCTAGAGTTAACAATTTATATTCAATTTAAAAAAAACGTTTGAATATATCACCGTTACACCCAAATGATGGTTGAGTTTGAATTTTGTGAAAGTCGAACCAAAACTGCCGTACAAAATGGTCGCCCCCTCGTACGCTAATAGTATAAAAATATGGTATATCAAGGTTGTGGACTCTTTAGGTCACAATTTTCACCCGATTTTGAGGAAACTTGAAATGCATGTTTATAACCCAAAGATCTTGGTTCCTTTTGATATTCGCGCATATCGGGTCTTAACTTCCGGAATTATGGCCCCTGATTGTATGGAAAATCGCTTTTTTAGCTTGTGGTCCCTCAAGAGGTCACAATTATTACCTGATTTAAAAAACCGTTAGAATATGTCACTGTTACACCGTATTGTTGGTTGAGTTCGGATGTCATGAAAATCGGACCAAAACTGCCAGACAAAATAAACATACCATAAGGATCTACATATTTGTTGTATTGTAATAAACACAAATGTGAAGTTTTGCTAAATTTTTGTACCTTACCATATTTTATTGATATATAACTCCTGCGAAACATTAATCGTATTGATTAGAATTCATAAGATGAATATATTTTGATAGTATTCAACATACCCTAATGGACATTAATACTTAATTGTAACAATTAATAACAAAAGCGTCTCAAGAAAATTGTTTCTATTAAAGAATATTTTATCATATTGACAATCATATGCAAAGTAATAAAGCGTAGTAGTATTTCTAGAAATGTTATGTTTAGATAGTATAGTAATACTAAATATTAATGAATTATGTTATTTTATGTAATAAGGAAATATGCATAGATAATATGAATACATTTATTAAATTTTGTGTAGAATGTAATTGCATTTTATGCTATCTAGCATGTAGGTAAGATTGATTTCAATGTCTACAAAGATATTCAAATCAGTATTGTTGCACTTGTATGTATAGATGTTTTCCGCTTGTGTGTCATATTTGTCTCCTGGAACAATTTTAATATATCAGTTCATTCAGGGTCCTAGTCAACACAAATAATTGCTGTTTTGTGCTGAAGTAAAGAGGCCAATAGTGGACAATTACATTTGAATTCTCAAAATACGTTAGTTCACAACAATCTAATTACTTTTATATTTTAAATCAATTAAGATCTTGGCAGATCAATAATAATAAGGTTGTATGAGTTTTTTATACCACAGCTTGTAGTTAGATAACAGACATAGAAACATCTCATCTCTGATGCCCAACGGTACTACTATCTGGTCATCAACGCTAGAAACTACAAACCCCAATCATTATAAATGGAATATGCAGAAGGGAAATTAAAGGACATATATGATGCCAAACAAAGGTTTGCTGCTGATCAGAAATAACTAGATGGCCCTGTATTCAGAATACATGTACAGTTTTTAAAATTACCCGGCATATCCACAATATGTAATCTAGTGGATATGAATTTATTGACCAGCAACAACATTAAAATCAATTTATTACTAAAAACAATGAACAAGATGATGTGCAATTCTTTAAGATAAAATAATATATCTGTAATGAAATTTAATCTAATTTATATGACCTGGTTGTTAAGACACTAATCTCTAATTGTTTTAAGTTTAATTAGTTACCCAATAAAAGATCATTAAAATGTTTCCACTAGTGTCTTTAACTTAACCATTAATTTTTTTATTTTTTACAGATTTTCAAAAAAGGTGCATATATTCAGATAGCTGAGTTAATTACGATTCTAACGATGTATAATATCTATTGAGTTTTTAAAATTTAATTTACGATATTTTGACATTTGTATACACCCACATTGACATTGCGTCGTATATGACGTCGCCCCGTCCGTCCTGTAAACATATCTATATTTCATTTACTGTTTATTGGAAAGTCAATCCATAATATAAGATAATCCAATGTCAAGGTTATATAGTATTTTCCGTCGTTGTTCGTTACAAGCGCACGTTGTTAGCACTACTAAATCTTATGTTGTAAAAGTTATGCCATAAATAAACCATAGTCCACTCTAAGGATTTGGTTTTCATAGAACCTAACAGGAGAATAACTATACATGGTGTCAGAAGTGAGCATTTATTTACTGGTGTAAGTAGATTTGTGTGATGATAAAAGAATTCTATGAGATAGGTCGACGGTACGGCAACGAAAACTAAAATAGCGGCAAGTTTGGCTCAGACTGCATATTTAGACAAAGGTCCACCAATCCGTTGGTTGAAGGATGAGGGATTGTATTCCAGGTATAAGATTTGTAGACAACAATGCAAACTTTTGTTTACTGGTCCTATGAATAAACTTGAAGAAATATCAAGTGTAAATATTTGTTGTTTTGGTCCGGTGAGTTCGGGTTAGAACTTTTTAACAGTTGAAATCTTTCAGAAGCAGATCAAAAACGTCTTGAAAACTACTGGTTAAAGTTCGAAGAGTTTGTTAAACCCCAGTCTAATGAGTTAATGGCTTCGTGGGAACTTCATGTTATTAAACAAGGCAACTTATCTTTAGAAGAATTTATAGCCAAGTTACGTTTGTTGTTAAAGTAGCTAAGTCTCTAACTCATTATCATCCAAAATCTTCAACATCGAAAACACGATTTATTTGTCATATTAAATCAACATTCATGTTGTGATCTTACCGGAAAAAAGATGGGCTTTTGATATCCAATATTTCAGACAAAATAAACATTTTACCATTGGTACACGAATCGTGTACCATACTGCGCTTCAGCCCCAGTTGTATCAAGAGACTCGAGGGACGAGGCTATTTTTGCACCAAATCAAACGGCGTATGTAGACTGGAATAACCAGACGCTAGAAATTTGCACTCGCTTGAGACTGCTGGCTTATTTCGCCGAACATAACTGATTTGAAATTGGAGTAAAAACGGAAACCATTGAATGTAAATCAGTTTATATACATTCATATTACAGTATTATATGCGTTGCGACCCACTTTGGTCAATTTCTAGGTCCCAAATGTTAGCGATTTAGCTCCTTTAAAAGAAGCAAATTACCCACCTGGGTATTATGATCGTTTTCTATGAGATTATCTTGTTTTCGGAGTTAATTCTGATAGAGTTAGAAGAGAGTGTTTGAAAATTGGTAATAATATTAACTTTGAAAAAGTTAAAAGTATGGCCAAGGCTGAAGAATCTGCAAACAAAAAAAAAATGTCAATAATCAAGAACAAATTGAACGAAAAAGAAACATCAGTTTCACCAATAATAAGTTTAAAAGAAGTCCATGTTTAGTTCTAAAAATAAGTCAATGTCGGGTTTCACCGGTGCCACGTTACCCTTAAACATATGTCACTTCCGGTACCGATGAAACCATTAAACAGGTTTCCACATAAGCATTGCACACATCAAATAAAATGGACGGAGAATCAACCAAATCCAGAAATATCAATTCATTTTATAAATTTGTTACATGTAAGTAAATGTTCAATTAGTTTTATGAAATCAGAAATGGCAAAAGGCATCACATGGTGAAAATTTTATGTAAATCGAATAATAATTGTCACTTTTATAGACCAAAAACCTTGAAAAGTGACTTGTAGAAAATCGTCTATTTCTCTGCAACCGTACAGGTTAGAAACCATTTTTTGGTATCTGTATGATCGTGTGGGATCAATCTATTTGTTGATTGGAATCAAATATCATAATTTTAAAAACAATACAAATCAGACTCATTTGAATAAAATATCTGTTTTGAAGGCTAAAAATACAGTTTTTGCCAAAATGACGTTACTTGTCTCTGGCTATCTCAAAATGTATCAAATATTACAATCCGACAATTATTGATAACATTGCGGCAAAATTTCGAAAAACGACAATTTCGGTGATTTCGGACATCTCGCATTGTCGCAGAACGTTAGAAATAGCTTTGAAATTTAAGTAGTTTCTGAGATATGCTCAAATGGAAAAATAATAATAATAACTAGACCTGCAAGCAGCACTGAACCGGCTTTCAGGAATCGGACAGGAAATGTGTCATACAATAGCCCATTTATCGAGCTACCAAACGATACTTTAGATGTTTTGATCCGGTCATACCCGACGGTGAAATCCCGATTGTTGCAAGAGCACCGACTTTTATACTGTCTTTTTTTTTTTAATTATCGAATATTTTTTTGACTACTTCCTGTTTACGGATCATTATCGGGATAGATTTAACAAGTGGTAT
This sequence comes from Patella vulgata, assembly GCF_932274485.2. Lineage (NCBI taxonomy): Eukaryota > Metazoa > Mollusca > Gastropoda > Patellidae > Patella > Patella vulgata. The sequence goes on from NC_065882.2 coordinate 36,861,463, forward strand.
GGGAACTTAACTTCCTGTACCAGAAGTTTTAGAAAGAACCATTGGACAGTTTTACCGGTATGCGCAGAAGTTTGAAAAATAGTTTATCCAGTAGCCACCACATGGTTTCCCGATAGAAAACTTGGTTCCAGATCAATATCTGTTTCCGATCATGGAGAAATAGGCTCCCGCGGAAAAAAAATAATAATAACTAGATCTGCATAGCAGATATGAAAGCTTTCATATTAACTGCAAAGGGGGTTATTAGAATCTATTGAAACAATAAGTATAAATGTCATCAGGTATCTGAAAAATTACATTTACCTTATGAACAAAATGGGAAAAATACAAAACAAAAATTGTCGACTTGTGGCTACTTGTGGCAGGACAGGAATTAGTTGTGCTTCAATGTAAACCGGCCCGTTTCTTGCCTTTAGTTTTAGAGTTAGGTGTGATTTTCAAAAGATTCAATCGGAAATCGCTGAAAATCAATTGGCTTCTTCATCTCATGACCTTAAACACTGTATAAATTTAAGGTCAATCGGATATTGAATTTAGCTTCTAGAGCGTCCACAAGATTTTTTAAAGTGATCAAGGGCAATAACTCTCACGGTAATTATCGGAAATGGCAGTAAATATCAGATATCGCTGAAAATCAATACTGTAGGCATCTTCGTGTCATGACCATAAATTTAGAGTCAATCGGATATTAACTTTGGCCTCTAGAGCGTCCACAAGATATTTTGAAGTGATCATGGGCCACAACACTGCGCATAAATTTAAAGTCAATCGGATATTAACTTTGGCCTCTAGAGCGTCCACAAGATATTTTGAAGTGATCAGGGGCCACAACTCTGGCAGTAAATATCAGATATCGCTGAAAATCAATCGCCTACTTCGTCTCATGACCTTAACCACTGTGTATAAATTTAAAGTCAATCGGACATTAACTTTGGCCTCTAGAGCATCCACAAGAATTTTTTTAAGTGATGAAGGGCCATAACTCTGACAGTAATTATCGGAAATCGCTGAAATTCAATTTCAATGTGGGCGTATAAAAATTAACCGATGGCATATAATATTTAATGTATGATAAAGACAAAATAGTCGATTTCGGTTTTTGGTGTTGCGCTCATTTTAAAAAAAAATGTCTTTTACGGATAATGTCTAAGTACTAATAGCAATCACATACGGAAGAGGCGATAAGATCCCTTTGCATTTGGAATTTCAAAATTAATTAAAACCAAATTTAAATTCCGAAAATCGGTTGTTTATTTTTTGCTGAAACTCCTTTTTTTAATCTGATCAAAATGGGAGTAAGTCACAGAGTGGTAATTGGCATATTGTGTCCAAATTTCATGGTTTTGGGACAATCGGTGCCGGTTTCGTGGCGAAATTCCACTTTTTTCGCCCTTACAGAAGCCGTAAATGGCGGAAAAAAACGAACGGCAGGAACCGTGTCAAGAACAAACGATCTGAACGAATGCAGGTATCGCCTTGAAGTTTTCAGTGCACCTAGGTACCAACGTGAAAAGTTCCTCGCCGGAATTTGGTAGTCAACGTACCTTTGGTTCCAGCGTGGCACATGCGCGAAGCAAAAAGAAATTACGGTCGATTTTGGGATTTTGGCTATATTTCGGAGTGGTTTGGTAGATGACGGTGGATCAGGGACTCAGATTGATCTAAAATGGCGATCATAACACAACATGATAATCACTTTGAAGTATAGGTAAATTTTCGCGACCGGGTTGTTTTGCTCTACCCAGGCAACGTTCCTGTGCTCCGATTGCCTTCAAATTTGCACAGAATGTACCTTGGGATTCTAGCTATCACATATTAAAAATAGAAGAGTGTTGGATTCCGATGGGATTCTAGCTATCACATATTAAAAATAGAAGAGTGTTGGATTCCGAGAACGTTCAAAATAAATTCAAAACCCACCCCCAACAATCAAAGGTTTTTTGCTTAAAAAATTGCCGTATTTTATCGAATTTTTATTGTTCTTGATATCTGAGGATTTTCTCAATTTAATATGTGATAAATATCATCGCGGCGCAGCCAACCGCTAGAAATTCCAGAGATTTGGACCACCGGAAGGATGCCTCAGCAGTCAAAAAAGGTCAAAATAGGCGATTTCGGTTTCTAGTGTTGATACATCGTTACGGTCATTTTAAAAAATTGTCTTTTAAGGATAATGTGTATAGTACCAATACCTATCACATAAGGAAGAGGCGATAAAATCTCTTTGCATTTGCAATTTCAAAATTAATTAAAACCAATATTAAATTCCGAAAATCGGTTTTTTGCTAAAACTCTTTTTTTTTAATCGGATCAAAATGGGAGTAAGGCACAGAGTCCGGGGTGGTAATGGGCGTATTGTGTCCAAATTTCATGGTTTTCGGACAATCGGTGCCGGTGTCACGGCGAAATTCCACTTTTTTCCCCTCATGGAAGCCGTAAATTGACTTGAAGCCAGGGTCCTTGAAGTTGTACAGCTGCACCCGGTGACCGATATTTAATTAACGGGGAATAAGTGATAATTCATATTATAGCAGTAAATAATTAAAATATTTCATAGGGATTATAATAATATGTATATCTTGTCTGGGTACAGGGTTAAAACCAATATTAAATTCCGAAAATCGTTTTTTTGCTAAAACTCTTTTTTTTTTAATGGGATCGAAATGGGGGTAAGGCACCCCGGGGTGGTAATGGGCGTATTGTGTCCAAATTTCATGGTTTTCGGACAATCGGTGCCGGTGTCACGGCGAAATTCCACTTTTTTCCCCTCATGGAAGCCGTAAATTGACTTGAAGCCAGGGTCCTTGAAGTTGTACAGCTGCACCCGGTGACCGATATTTAATTAACGGGGAATAAGTGATAATTCATATTATAGCAGTAAATAATTAAAATATTTTTTTTAAATGGGATCGAAATGGGGGTAAGGCACCCCGGGGTGGTAATGGGCGTATTGTGTCCAAATTTCATGGTTTTCGGACAATCGGTGCCGGTGTCACGGCGAAATTCCACTTTTTTCCCCTCATGGAAGCCGTAAATTGACTTAGAAAAAAAACGACGAAAGGCAGGTGACAAGAACAAACGACTTGAACGAATGCAGGTATCACCTTGAAATTTTCAGGGTACCTAGGTACCAACGTGAAAAGTTGCTCGCCGGAATTTAGTACTCATGGTACCTTTGGTTCTAGCGTAGCGCATGCGCGAAGTCAAATCCAGCTAAACTCGAAAACAACCTTGTCGGCACGGAAAACATCAAAGGAGAAATTCGAATTTTTGAAATATTCAAATACCAAACGTTCGACCATGATCCAGGCTATCCTGGAGACATATTCTCTAGGTCACGACCAATTGTATATGTTTTCAAGCCCATAAATGTGGATTTTTCACTAATTGTCATTTTCAATTCAAAATGGCGTCCATCATTTGCCGGAAATCAAAATTGTGTTATCTACCGTTTTTCGGCTTTCCTTCAAGGATTCGGAAAATATAATTGCCTTGTCTGTAAGTAAAATATCAAAAAAGCCTTATGTAATTTTCACATTTCAAGATGGTGGCATTTCCGGTTTGAGCTACAAACTCAATTTTTTGTGTACGAATCAGTAGTGTCGTAGCTAGTAAAGAAAAAAAAATCAAGGCAATCTGACCTATATTTCGTCGATTTTTTGGAAAACTTTGATCCTTAATTTCACCAAGGGGAGATAATTTAGAAAATTTCCAAGGACATCATTGAAGTCGCATTGGCACGATCTACTAACATTCTAAATTTCATGAAAATCGCACAACTATTAAAGAAGTTGTCAAATTGGTAATAACTTCCGGTTCGAAATGACAGCGACGAATTTTCGAAATGCCAAAATCCGAAATTGCAGATTTGAAGTAAATGTTTCAAGATACTCAAAGAAAAAAGAATTAGTAAAATAGGTCAAATAGTCACAAAGTTACAGCATTGTAGGTCAAATGCATTCCTTCGTAAAATTCGGTGATTTCGGATTCGTAAAACGTTTTGAAAATATATTTAATCAACAGCCACCACCCATTTTTGGGGGGATAGGTAAAAGTTTCAGAACGATCCTATGGTTAGATTCTGAGAAATCCGATTTGTGGACAAAACACACAAAAAAAATAACAATAACTAGATCTGCATAGCAGATATCAAAGCTTTCATATAAACTTCAAAAGGGGTTATTAGAATCTATGAATCAACAACCACTCTGACGGAAGATATTCTCTGGGCTAAAAAATCTTTTTTCTCTCAGCTACGAGAGATACGTAGAATTAAACCGGCCCAGAGCCGACCGTGTTGATACGAAGCCGCTTATTTGACATTGACACATAACTGAAGGTGAATAGGCCTACCCGTCCAGTTAATACAATGGGCAATCTCACATCGGTCCACTAAAGAGAGGCACATGCTAGTCGCCCCCTACTTCTCCAAGACATTTAGTCCAAACCTTGACTCTCATACATATAAACCATTTGGTACTACATGTACATGTATTTCGTACTTATATCATATTAAACCCCTCGGCCGCCATGTTGAATCACACAGTATTTAACGTTCTATATCCTAACATCTTTATGAAATCAACGACAAATCTAAACTTGGGCACTCCAACCATTTTTATTTTTACATCATTCAGTTTTTTTTAAAACAGTAATTCTATCACAAATTATAGTGAAGACTGGACCACTAAACTAGTTACCCATCAGTTTTTCTTTGTGTTAATGCGTTCTACATTTTCAAAGCAATGATTCTTATAATGTGCGAGCCGCCATGACACCGGCGGATATTATAACTTCGATAGGCGAGAAACTTCAGGTAGCAGTTGGGTTTCATCAAATCATATAATTATGCGGTACGGCTTCACCTTTATTTCAATGGGAATTGGTTTATTATATGTGCAGTGCAGTTTTAGGTCAGTTTATGTGTAAATTAAGGGAGCTATACATAGGCCAGTAACCTTTTTGTAGTCATTTGACTAAAAAAAACTTGCGGAAAGGAACTCCGTAGGACAAGCCACTACTGTGGCAGGAGTAAGGCGGAAGACATCAGTAGTGGAACCATTTCTAAGTTAATCCCGAAGTGCGTTGCTATTGTAAGAATATATAAAATCGGGTTTCCGATCCGCTTTTTTTTTGCTGTAGTTTGAGTAATGAGTTAGAGCGTATATTTTGTAGTCAAAAAATCACTGCAAATAGAAGACCTCATCCCCACCACCACCAACCTGTAATACACTAGCTAGCTTGTGTATTTCCATATTCCATTTCCGAGAGATAGATAGAGAACACGCGAAATATAAAGTGATTTTTCTTACAATCAGGGACCATAATTCATGAAGTTACGATTCGATATGCGCAAATATCGAAAGGAACCATATCTTTGGGTTATAAACATGCATGTCAAGTTTCATCAAAATCTTTCACTGTGAAAAACCGGGGCTAAGTCATCTGAAATCAAACAAATTTTACAATGTAGGTAGTGAAAACAAAATGTTATGTTAAGCGTTGTTCGAGGGTGGGGTGGGTGCATAAAATTCCAAATGCAAAGGGTTATTTTTCGTGCACGCCAATATGCACACAGGATTTCGATTTTTCGTCCTACCTAAAAAACTGCACGCAAAGTTAGTTGTCGGGCCTTCGGTCAAGAACCACAGACAAAGGGAGAGAACGGGGACCTCTGTTTTGCATACCATCCAAGCGACTAGGCACTAATCCTTGTACCATGGACGAGGGGACGGGCGTTTTTCGTCCCATCGAAACGACTAGACACAGATCCTTGCTAGGCCTTCCATACTTCACCACTGCCAACGGGGAACCACTTTGACCTCGGGTTTTCGTACCATCCAAACGACTAGACACTAATCCTTGCAAGGTCTTCCGTTCTGCAGCAAATGAGCCACGCTGGCCTCGTTTTGTCGTAACATACAAACGACTAGACAATGTTTCATAATTTAGTCATGTTCGCGTGGGTGGGTTGGCAGCTGAATTGATATGTACATGATAGTGACACGAGGAGGGGGGGGGGAGCGGGGTGTACACAAATCACACAAATCAGAGCTTTGTAATACACGCATATACTTGATATACTAAATACACAAATGGCTGAATTTCGAGACATTTCTGGCACTCTTTTATCACATAATGAGAACACTGCATTAATTTCTATATATCAATAAAATATTCCTCAGACCCATTGTTTATTTTTAAATTTGAATTAGACTCGTAACAAAATATATTTTCTGGCAACAAATAGCATATAAATAAAAATAGATTTACTTTCTGATTATTTTTTTTAAATGAAATCATTCCAGGGCTTTTATTGACATTTCAGAAAATGTAGAGTTGGTCCCATGCACTTGAGGCCAAGGTCCTTGAAGTTGTACAGCTGCACCCGGTGACCGATATTTATTTAACGGGGAATAAGTGATAATTCATATTATAACAGTAAATAATTAAAATATCCCATAGGGATTATAATAATATGTATATCATGTAGGTGTGCATGTAGGTTAAAATTGTGACCTCTGTAAATAGGCCCGTTCCTTGCATTTAGTTTTAGAGTTAGAAGTGCTAAAATTGAGAGAGCGAAATGGGGTTGATCGACCACTCGACACAAACTAGGTCATTTCGGGACTAACGTATGGTTCAATTTTATTTCAATAATTCGCTTGCGCGTAGGGGTCTAGCAGTGGGGGGAAACCGGGTGATCCTGAAAAAATACACAGGTTGGACGGGCGACCTACTCCTTGTCACGTACGGAAAGATACCCCAGCAGTCAAAATAGGTCAAAATAGGCGATTTCGGTTTCTAGTGTCGATGCATCGTTACGGTCAGTTTAAAAAATTGTCTTTTAAGGATAATGTGTATAGTACCAATACCTATCACATACGGAAGAGGCGATAAAATCTCTTTGCATTTCCAATTTCAAAATTAATTAAAACCAATATTAAATTCCGAAAATCGTTTTTTTGCTAAAACTCTTTTCTTTTTAATGTGATAAAAATGGGGGTAAAGCACAGAGTCAGGGGTGGTAATGGGCGTATTGTGTCCTAATTTCATGGTTTTCGGACAATCGGTGCCGGTGTCACGGCGAAATTCCACTTTTTTCCCCTCATGGAAGCCGTAAATTGACGCAAGGAGTAGGGTCGCCTGTCCAACCTTGTGGGTTTTCTCCGGGTCCTCCGGTTTCCTCCCACTGCTAAAGACCCCTACGCGCAAGCGAATTATTGAAATAAAATTAAACCATATGTTGGTCCCGAAATGACCTAGTTTGTGTCGAGTGGACGTTAAACCCCATTTCTCTCTCTCTCTCTCTCTCTCTCTCTCTCTCTCTCTCTCTCTCTCTCTCTCTCTCCGTAAATTGACTTGAGGCCAGTGTCCTTTAAGTTGTACAGCGGCACCAGGTGACCGATATTTATTTAACGGGGAATAAGTGATAATTCAGATTATAGCAGTAAATAATTAAAATATTTCATAGGGATTATAATAATATATCATGTCTGGGTATTACAGGGTTAAAACCAATATTAAATTCTGAAAATCGTTTTTTTGCTAAAACTCTTTTTTTTTAATGGGATCAAAATGGGGGTAAAGCACAGAGTCCGGGGTGGTAATGGGCGTATTGTGTCCAAATTTCATGGTTTTCGGACAATCGGTGCCGGTGTCACGGCGAAATTCCACTTTTTTCCCCTCATGGAAGCCGTAAATTGACTTAGAAAAAAAACGACGAAAGGCAGGTGACAAGAACAAACGACTTGAACGAATGCAGGTATCACCTTGAAATTTTCAGGGTACCTAGGTACCAACGTGAAAAGTTGCTCGCCGGAATTTAGTACTCATGGTACCTTTGGTTCCAGCGTAGCGCATGCGCGAAGTCAAATCCAGCTAAACTCGAAAACAACCTTGTCGGCACGGAAAACATCAAAGGAGAAATTCGAATAAAAAATGATACAATGATTTCACACAACAGGCCAGCTATTAGCCTCTCGATTGACAAGAGTTTCATCGCCCTCCATTCATTATAACCAATGTCATCGTGCCCTAAAGAATCAACAAATCAGCTTGCTTATCTCTGCTTACCCTAAGCAAAAAATGCTCATCTTTGAACTCAATCATGACATTGACCTAGTGAACGCCTACACCAAGTTTGAACATTCTAGCTTAATTAGAAGGAGAGTTCTTGTGTTCCAAAGTCCCGGCCCTTCAAATTGCTTCTATTTTTCATTTTCAATTCAAAATGGTGACCATCACGTGACCGAAATCAAAATTCTGATCCGATAGATTTTTAGGTATTCCTTCCAGGATTCCGAAAATATGACGCCCGAGTCTGTAAGTAAAATAGCAAAAAAGCCTTTTTGATTTTTCACGTTTAAAGATGGTGGCACTTCCGGTTCTATCGACAAACTCCATATTTTGTGTACGAATCAGTAATTACTTGTCTAGTATCGAATTTTTTTTTAGGTCATTCTGACCTATATTTCGACGATTTTTTTGAAAACTTTGATCCTTAATTTCACCAAGGGGAGATAATTTAGAAAATTTCCAAGGACATCATTGAAGTCGCATTGGCAAGATCTACTAACATTCTAAATTTCACGAAAATCGCACAACTATTAAAGAAGTTGTCAAATTGGTAATAACTTTCAGTTCGAAATGACAGCGACGAATTTTCGAAATGAAAAAATCCGAAATTGCAGATTTGAAGTAAATGTTTCAAGATACTCAAAGAAAAAAGAATTAGTAAAATAGGTCAAATAGTCACAGAGTTACAGCATTGTAGGTCAAATGCATTCCTTCGTAAAATTCGGTGATTTCGGATTCGTAAAACGTTTTGAAAATATATTTAATCAACAGCCACCACCAATTTTTGGGGGGATAGGTAAAAGTTTCAGAACGATCCTATGGTTAGATTCTGAGAAATCCGATTTGTGGACAAAACACAAAAAAAAAATAATAATCTTAACAGAAACAATAAGCTTTCATATGTAATATGAAAGCTTAATAATCTTAACAGAAACAATAAGCTTTCATATGTAATATGAAAGCTTAACTAGACCTGCAAGCAGCACTGAACCGGCTTTCAGGAATCAGACAGGAAGTGTGTCATACAATATCCCATTTATCTAGCTACCAAACGATACTTTAGATGTTTTGTTCCGGTCACCCCCGACGATGAAATCCCGATTGTTCCAAGAGCACCGAGATTTTTACTCTCTTTAATTTTTTTGACTACTTCCTGTTTACGGATCATTATCGGGATAGATTTAACAAGTGGTATGGGAACTTAACTTCATGTACCAGAAGTTTCAGAAAGATCCATTGGACAGTTTTACTTCCCTTATACCATTAGAAGCAGATTTATAGATATAACGATTTTTCGACTATTTTCAAAGATTGTGGCCCTTTTAGACCATTTATACTATATTGAGGCTTTTAAATTTGAATTCACACCATAGACCACAATAAGGACTCTAAGTAACAGAATTTAAGAATGGAAATAAGAGAAATTTTCGAAATAAAAGCGTCTGAATAGGCTCCAAAAAGGAAAATAATAGATTTTCACCGTTCCATTATATATTGCCTAACCCGCGAATTTTTACCATTTAGATGTCACAAGATCGTCCATTGTTCGAACAATCCAATGACACTAGTTGTTTTGATTCGGTGAAATCTGGCGTAGTAATCACTTTTTTCGCAAGATCACCATTTTTTTTACTTTTTACGGTTTTTTTTCTCAAAATATCGGAAATTTTTTCGACTACTTCCGGTTTTTGGATTATTGTCGGGATAGCTTTAACAAGTTGTTTGGTTACCTTACCTTCTGTACAAGAAGTTTCAGAAAAATCCATTTAATTGTTTTCCAAAGAAAGAAAATTAGAAGATAATATTCAGGATTTTTCAACTTTTTTCCAAGATTGAGGCTCTTTTTGGACAACTTATGTTATTTCAATGCTTTTATTTTTGAACTCACGCCATAGTCCACCCATAGGACACTGAGTAAAAAAAGTTTAAGAAAAAACGTAGTTGTTGTGTTTGAGAAAAAGGCCTCTCAAAATGCTCCAAAACGGAAAATACTAGATTTTCTGCGTACCATAAATTATTTTCTAGCCATCTAAATCGTATCAAGTTTTTCGCACGAGCGCTATTTTTTTTTAACCTTTTTCTTCATTTTTTGAATACGTCCGGTATGGAGATTATTGTCAGGATAGTTTTAATAACCAATTTGGGCAATTAGATAGCCACAGGTCTCTGTAATGATATATTACATTATCTAATCAGATAAAATGGCCCTGAGAAATCCTATGTTCAAAAGTGCCAAAAATTCAAAAATGTCAAAATATCGAAAATTAAATTTCAATAACTCAATACATATAATACATCGTTAGAATCGTAATTAGGTCAGCTATCTGAATGTGTAACCCTTTTCGTAAAAATCTGATTAAATAATAAAATAATATAGCATTTTCCAAAATTTTACGATTTTTTGACTTTTTTCGATTTTCAGTCCCTTTTTTTTTATCCTATTCCAGACATTTCAAAGACTTATTGGATGTTTTCATGCACAAGACTACCGAAATGACTCTCGATAGAGAAAGTTAAAAAAAATTTGTAGGTTAAGTTTTTGAGATAAAGGCGTCCAAAAACGCTCCAAATCAGAAAATACTTGATTTTCAACTTGTCATATTTTTCTGCTTGGTCTTAGTATCCGTATAAATTGGGCATCATACGACAGCCCATTCCTCGGGCCACTCAACGAAAGCTTAATTCGTTTAATCCATTGATATTGGACGGAGAAATCGAGTTTTCCCCCAAAACACCCATTTTTTGCGTTTTTTTTCGAAATATCTATCATTATTTCGACTACTTCCGGTTTCCGGATCGTTGTTGAAATTGCTTTATGCAGCGGTCTGACTATATAGCTTTATGTTCCAGGACTTTCAGAAATATCGATTTATCCTTTCCCAAAAATATAAGGGTTGGGAAATGGGCAGAAAATTCGAAAAAAATCGAAAAATAAAGGGCGATAACTCGGAACGAAACTTATATTTCTGGAATCGGATGGTCTTCAGGTATGGAAAAATGTAGGTCAAATTTGAAAATTTTGAAAAATAACAAAAATTGTCTCTTAAACAAAATTTTTCATTTTTCGAACGCTAGAAGTCAGCGACGAAGTTTCGAAATTTCGAAATTTTCAACTGCTATCATCCGAGAAAAGACTCAGGGTTTCTGAAAATGTCATTTGTATGAAAATAGGTACAGAATTGACGAAGCTACGGCCGTTTTTTAATTTTTATGCACCGCACGAAATTCGGCCACTTCCGGTCTGCACAGAAGTTTCAAAATTGTTTTATCAAGTAGCCACCACATGTTTTCCAGATAGAAAATTTGGTTCCAGATCGATATCTGTTTTCGATCATGGAGAAATAGGCTCCCGCGGAAAAAAATTATAATAACTAGACCTGCAAGCAGCACTGAACCGGCTTTCAGGAATCAGACAGGAAGTGTATCATACAATAGACCATTTATCGAGCTACCAAACGATACTTTAGATGTTTTGATCCGGTACCACCCGACGGCGAAATCCCGATTGTTCCAAGAGCACCGATTTTTTTACTGTCTTTTTTTTTTTTAAATATCGAATATTTTTTTGACTACTTCCTGTTTACGGATCATTATCGGGATAGATTTAACAAGTGGTATGTGAACTTAACTTCCTGTACCAGAAGTTTCAGAAAGATCCATTGGACAGTTTTAACTCCCTTATACCATTAGAAGCAGATTTACAGATATAACGATTTTTCGACTTTTTTCAAAGATTGTGGCCCTTTTGGACCATTTATACGATATTGAGGCTTTTAAATTTGGATTCACATCATAGACAACTGTTAGGACTCTAAGTAACATAAGTTTAAGAAAGGAAATAAGAGAGGTTTTCGAAATAAAAGCGTCTGAATAGGCTCAAAAAAGAAAATAATAGATTTTCAGCGTTCCATTATATATTGCCTAACCCGCGAATTTTTACCATTTAGATGTCATAAGATCGTCCATTGTTCGAACTATCCAATGACACTTTAGTTGTTTTGATTCTGTGGAATTTGGCGTAGTAATCAATTTTTTCGCAAGATCGCCATTTTTTTACTTTTTACGGGTTTTTTTTCTCAAAATATCGGAAATTTTTTGATTACTTCCGGTGTTTGGATCATTGTTGGGATAGCTTTAACAAGTTGTTTGGTTACCTTACCATCTGTACAAGAAGTTTCAGAATAATCCATTCAGCTGTTTTCCAAAGAAAGAAAATTAGAAGATCATTTTCAGTAATTAAAGGATTTTTCAACTTATATTATTTTAATGCTTTTTTTTTTTGGACTCACGCCATAGTCCACCGATAGGACTATTTCTGCTACAGGGTCATTAAACCCATATTTTGGATAGAAGTAAACACTCATAGTTGAAATAATTTTAATTCAAAATATCGTCACTATGAAAGAAAAAAAAAACAACTCTTGAACAGGCTCTATACGTTGACAAAACGTACAGATTGTATCCCCCCTTATGTTTCGCTTAACAATGAAAGGTGCTGTGTTCAATTTTCGATCCCTTTGTTCTCCTACTCCTGAAATTTGAAACTGTTGTACAATGGTTTTATATATAACACTACTGATAGGCCTCTCTTTAGAAGAAGTTCCAAAAAAATATTATGTTGACTTTTCGAGAAATAGACCTCTAAAAATGCTCCAAATCGTAAAAATACGACGTTTTCGATTTTCGATCTCTTTTTTCGGCTACACATGACATTCCTAAAAATGATATAATGGTTTCACACAAAAGACTACAAATTAGACTCTCGATTGACAAAGTTTAAAAAAATCAAATGGGCTTATTTTTCGAGAAAATGGCGTCTAAATTTGCTCGAAATCGTAAAAAACCTTACTTTTCAAAGTCCTCTAACTTTTTCAATTTTTGATAGAAACTTGTCGCTTTAGTACCATCTGATAGACAATTCAATGTGCTGTTAAACGATATAAAACTTTAACTAATCGCAAAAAATCGACCAAAATCAAAATCAGAATTTCAAAACAAAACTTATATCGTTGGAATCGGATAGACACCAGCTATCCAAAAATGTAATCAAAATTAAAAAATTCCAAGAAATAAAATTTTTAGAAAATTTACCAATTTTCACCAAAAAAATGAAAGCGACAAATTTTTTAAATTCGACGATTTTGAACTGCTATCTGCTCAGAAATGTCTCCAGCTATCCAAAAATGTAAATATCAGAAAAATCGGTTGAGAATTAAGGCATTTGAGGCATTTCCGCTATGCGCACAAATTTCTTTTTGCATTTAAGCACTAACCACCACCCATTTTCCATAGAGAAAACCAAACTTCAGACCTCTATCTCTTATAGTTGCTGAAAAATAGGCTCCCCTCCAAAAAAAAAAAAATAATAATCTTAGTAATAACAATAGGTTTTCACCGAAGGTGAAAGCCTAATAATAACAATTTTAGTAAAAACAATAGTCTTTCAGAGAAAGTCTGAAAGCCTGATAATAATTTTAGTAAAAACAATAGTCTTTCAGACAAAAGTCTGAAAGCCTAATAATAATCTTAGTAAAAACAATAGTCTTTCAGACAAAGTCTGAGAGCCTAACTAGACCTGCAAGCAGCACTGAACCGGCTTTCAGGAATCAGACAGGAAGTGTGTCATACAATAGCCCATTCATCGAGCTACCAAACGATATTTTAGGTGTTTTGATCCGGTCACACCCGACCGCGAAATCACGGGTTTTTTTAATATCGAATATTTTTATGACTACGGTTTCACCGGTGCCATGTTACCCTAAACATACGTCACTTCTGGTACCAATGAAACCATTAAACAGGTTTCCACATAAGCTTTGCACACATCAAATAAAATGGACGCCGAATCAACCAAATCCAGCAATATCAATTCATTTTATACATTTGTTACATGTAAATGTACAGTACTTCCGGTGATAATGAAAATGTTCAATTAGTTTTATGAAATCAGAAATGGCATATGGCATCACATTGTGAAAATTTTATGTAAATCGAATAATAATTGCCACTTTTATAGACCAAAAACCTTGAAAAGTGACTTGTATAAAACCGTTTATTTCTCTGCAACCGTACAAGTTAGAAACCATTTTCTGGTATCTGTATGATCGTATGGGTTCAATCTATTTGTTGATTGGAATCAAATATCATAATTTTAAAAACATTACAAATCAGATTCATTTGAATAAAATATCTGTTTTGAAGGCTAAAAATGTGAATTGTTTTAAAATAGGTAAAGAATTGGCGAAACCACGGCCGCTTTTTGATTTATTGCTACCGTTCAAAATTCGGCCACTTCCGTTCTGCGCAGAAGTTTCAAAAATACTTTATCAAGTAACCACCACATGGTTTCCCAATAGAAAATTTGGTTCCAGATCGATATTTGTTTCAGATCATGGAGAAATAGGCCCCCGCGGTAAATAATAATAATAATAATAATAATAATAATTTTAGTAATCTCAATAGGCTTTCAGACGAAAGTCTTAAAGCCTAATAATAATAATTTTAGTAAAAACAATAGTCTTTCAGACAAAAGTCTGAAAGCCTAATAATAATAATAATAACTAGACCTGCAAGCAGCACTGAACCGGCTTTCATGAATCAGACAGGAAGTGTGTCATGCAATAGCCCATTTATTGAGCTACCAAACGATACTTTAGATGTTTTGATCTGGTCACACCCGACGGTGAAATCCCGATTGTTGCAAGAGCACCGATTTTTTTACTGTCTTTTTTTTTTAAATATCGAATATTTTTTTGACTACTTCCTGTTTATGGATCATTATCGGGATAGATTTAACAAGTGGTATGGGAACTTAACTTCCTGTACCAGAAGTTTCAGAAAGATCCATTGGACATTATATCATTAGAAGCAGATTTACAGATATAACAATTTTTCGACTTCTTTTCAAAGATTGTGGCCCTTTTGGACCATTTATACTATATTGAGGATTTTAAATTTGGATTCACACCATAGACCACCGTTAGGACTATAAGTAACTTAAGTTTAAGAAAGGAAATAAGAGAAGTTTTCGAAATAAAAGCGTCTGAATAGGCTCAAAAAAAGTAAAATAATAGATTTGCAGCGTTCCATTATATACTATTCAAATAAAGTAGGGGATATTTGATTTTGGGGGCATAATACTAAAATATGCAAATGACTACGAAAAAAGTCACTATAGAACCTAACAGAAGAAACATTTCCAGTTACATGTGACGCCCAAACGCACCAATAGCTACCGCATGGAATGCAGGTGATGCTTGGGATCATCATGGGGGTCCAACCCAAGATTTGCACGACTCTGACTTTGAATGTTACAGTCATTGTGGCATTGAATTCCAGGGTGGAAACATCAGTTTAATTGTTTTAGTGACCAGAAAACAAATTTTGATATGCGTCGGCTTACCCAAAATGAAAGGTTACGTGCCCTTGGCATGCTACAGATCGGCACAACACAGGCGGTTGTGGCGCGGACGATGAATGTTTCTCAGTCTGTCATAAGCAGGCTATAGTCCAGATACCGTGATACACAATCTGTACAGGACAGACCACGCTCAGGTCGACCAAGGGCGACAACTCAAGCCCAGGATCGATTTATCCGTACCTTGGCCTTGAGAAATCGTGTCATCACAGCAAATCAGATCAGCGCTCGTCTTCAAACAGACACTGGTGTGAGAGTGAGTGGCCAGACGATTCGGAATCGACTGCATAGGGGTCACCTTCGCGCCCGACGTCCTCGCGTGATCCCTTGTTTGAGAGATCATCACATTCAGGCAAGACGTCGTTGGTGTAGGGATCGTCAACACTGGGATAATCGACGCTGGAGCAATGTGATGTTTTCAGATGAGTCAAGGTTCACTGTTGATTTTTTGGACAGACGTAGGAGGGTGTGGCGTCGTCGAAACGAGCGCTTCCAAGACGTTAACGTCATCAGACATGATCGATTTGGGGGTGGTTCTGTTATGGTGTGGGGAGGCATCACTGTTGCTGGAAGAACGGCTTTACATGTTGTTACAGGCCAGTACTACCGGGACAACATCTTGGCAGTCCATGTTGTGCCGTTCGCACGACGTCATGGCCGCCGTTTCATCTTCCAGGATGACAACGCAAGATGTCACAGGGCCAGGATCGTTACAGGTTACCTCCAACAACAGAACATCACCACATTACCTTGGCCAGCACTGAGTCCCGACCTCTTCCCCCATCGAGCATGTCTGGGACATGCTTGGACAGAGGTTACGTCAACGTCAACAACGTCCTGCCAATGTCCAAGAACTTGCTGCTGCGTTGCAACAGGAATGGGACAATCTGGACCAAAATGACCTTAGACGTCTCATTAGGAGTATGCCACGTCGGATCAATGCTTGTTTGGCAAACAGAGGAGGATTTACCCGTTACTGACTTGGTTGTGATGCTGTGGTAACTTTGCTGTTTGACCCCGGGTATCATTTTACCCTTATAATGGTCAGTCTGTGCCTTACTTAGTCTAACGATCATTTGGAATAAATCGATGAATGTGAACTTCATTTCATTTTGTCATTTGTTTCTTCGTCAGTTTCATTAGGTGACTTTAATAACACTTAAAAATCAAATATCCCCTACTTTTTTTGAATAGTATATATTGCCTAATCCGCGAATTTTTACCATTTAGAAATCATAAGATCGTCCATTGTTCGAACTATCCAATGACACTTTAGTTGTTTTGATTCGTTGGAATCTGGCGCAGTAATCACTTTTTTCGCAAGATCGCCATTTTTTTACTTTTTTTTCTCAAAATATCGGATATTGTTTCGACTACTTCCGGTTTTTGGATCACTGCCGGGATAGCTTTAACAAGTTGTTTGGTTACCTTATCTTCTGTACAAGAAGTTTCAGAATAATCCATTCAGCTGTTTTCCAAAGAAAGAAAATTAGAAGATCATTTTCAGTAATTTAATTATTTTTCAACTTTTTTCCAAGATTGAGGTTCTTTTTAGACCACTTATGTTATTTCAATGCTTTTATTTTTGGACTCACGCCATAGTCCACCGATAGGACTCTGAGTAAAAAAAGTTTAAGAAAAAACTTGGTTGTCGTTTTCGAGAAAATGGCGTCTCAAAATGCTCCAAAACGGAAAATACTAGATTTTTGGCGTATCATAATTTATTTTCTATGATAGTCCATTAATGGGGCTATCAAGCGATACTTTAGTTCTTTTGGTCCGCTAACATCTGATGGAGAAATCAAGTTTTTCGCACGAGCGCTAATTTTTTTTTAACCTTTTTCTTCATTTTTTGAATACGTCCGGTATGGAGATTATGGTCGGGATAGTTTTAATAACCGGATTAGCTTATCAAATAGCCACAGGCCTATGTAATGATATATTACGTTGTCTGATCAGATAAAATGTCCCTGGGAAATCCTATGTTCAATAGTGCCAAAAATGCAAAAATGTCAATATATCGAAAATTAAATTTAAATATTTCAATACATATTATACATCGTTAGAATTGTAGTTAGGTGAGCTATAAAGTAATAGAGCATTTTCCAAAATTTCACGATTTTTCAACTTTTTTCGATTTTCAGTACGTTATTTTACCTATTCCAGACATTTCAATGTCTTATTGGATGGATTCATGCACAAGACTACCGGAGGGACTCTCGATAGGGAAAGTTTAAGAAAAATCCTTGGAGCCGTTATCGAGATAAAGGCGTCCAAAAACGCTCCAAATCAGAAAATACTTGATTTTCAGCATGCCATATTTTGCTGCCTGTTCATAGTATCCGTATTTTGCTGCTTGGTCATAGTATCCGTATAAATTGGGCATCATACGACAGTTCATTCCCCGGGCCACTCAACGAAAGCTTAATTTGTTTAATCCATTGATATTGGGGGGGGGGGGGGGTTGGATGGCTGAATGGTTACCGTGCGCGCGCTGTATCATACAGTCTGTCATTGAGTCGACTGGCGTTGTTTCGAGTAGGGTCGCCTGTCCAACCTCGTGGGTTTTCTCCTGGTCCTCCGGTTTCCTCCCACTGCTAAAGACCCCTACGCGCAAGCGAATTATGTAAATAAAATTAAACCATATGTTAGTCCCGAAATGACCTAGTTTGTGTGGAGTGGACGTTAAACCCCATTTCTCTCTCTGTGTCTCCATTGATATTGGACACAGAAATCGAGTTGATTTCCAAAACACCCATTTTTTGCGGTTTTATTCGAAATATCGGACATTATTTCCACTACTTCCGGTCTGACTATATAGATTTATGTTCCAGGACTTTCAGAAATATCGATTTATCCTTTCCAAAAAATATAAGGGTTGGGAAATGGACAGAAAATTCGAAAAAAATCGAAAAATAAAGGGCGATAACTCGGAATGAAACTTATATTTCTGGAATCGGATGGTCTTCATGTATCCAAAAATGTAGGTCAAATTTTCAACTGCTATTGTCCGAGTAAAGACTCGGGGTTTCTGAAAATGTCATTTGTATGAAAATAGGTACAGAATTGACGAAGCTAAGGCCGTTTTTTAATTTTTATGCGCCGTACGAAATTCGGCCACTTCCGGTCTACGCAGAAGTTTCAAAAATAGTTTATCAAGTAACCACCACATGGTGTCCAGATAGAAAATTAGGTCCCATATAGGTATCTGTTACAGGCACTGAGAAATAGGCTCCGTCGAAAAAAAAATAATAACTAGACCTGCAAGCAGCACTGAACCGGCTTTCAGGAATCAGACAGGAAGTGTGTCATACAATAGCCCATTTATCGAGCTACCAAACGATACTTTGGATGTTTTGATCCGGTCACACCCGACGGTGAAATCCAGATTGTTGCAAGAGCACCGATTTTTTTAATGTCTTTTTTTTTTAAATATCGAATATACCATTAGAAGCAGATTTCCAGATATAACGATTTTTCGACCTTTTTCAAAGTAATCTCAATAGGCTTTCAGACGAAAGCCTAATAATAATATTTTTTTAAAAAACAATAGTCTTTCAGACAAAGTATGAAAGTATGCAAGCAGCACTGAACCGGCTTTCAGGAATCAGACAGGAAGAGTGTCATACAATACTGTGTTGTATTATACATCGAGCTACCAAACGATACTTTAGTTTTTCTTAACCGGTCACACCCGACGGTGAAATCACGATTTGTATCCCCAGTGCTCTGGAATGGCTGTGTTTTGCACATACGAAAAAACACTTGTTTGAATTGAAATGGCCATTTATTTGCCTCATTAATTACATAAACCAATCATTGAATAATGACAAAAACCCGGCAAAATAAATAACAAAAATTTTCCAACATGGAAATGAAATATACTAAAACCTAAAATATATTAATAATATCAAAACTGTTCAATATAGCACCAATACAATTTAAACATGCATTAACTTCCCCTTGTGCAAAAGATGGGGTATCTACTACTGCACCAATGAAACATGAGCATAACTGATACTTATAAAATTCACCATAATCCAAAATTGCATTGGAAATTGAGCAAAAATTATACTTTTAAAATCCACAATTATAGAAAGAGCAAGGAGAAATAAACATAAAGAATTTAAAATTGTTATGTGTAAAAACTAACTGGTGGAAGAGAAGAAGGAAGGTGGTGTTGACAACTCTTACCTTAAAAAAACCCTGTACTATTTATAGTGAAGACGTTTTCTCTCCAACGGTATTGGCCCGTGCTTTGGTCAAAATGACACAGTTTAAAAATGATAAAATGAGTTACCTCCCTTACACTGTAATATAAATTATATATTTCACAATATGAAATAGATCTTTTGTACCCCCCCGTGCTCTGGAATGGCTATGTTTTGCACACACGAAAAAACATTTGTTTGAATTTAAATGGTCATTTATTTGCCTCATAAATTACATAAACCAAACGTTGAATAATAACAAATACCCGGCAAAATAAATAACAAAAAACTTTCAACATGGAAATGAAATATACTAAAACTTAAAATATATTAGTAATATCAAAATGGTTCAATATAGCACCAATACAATTTAAACATGCATTAACTGTCTCCTTGTGCAAAAGATGGGGTATCTACTACGGCCACAAAAATTGCTGCTGATTTCAAAAAACAGTCCCCCCCCCTTCCCTGATGTTCGACGTATGTCTGAAGGTGGCTGACATGTGAACTGCCCAAAATTATAACAGACATCATAAGTGGATTGCTAACTAGTAAAGAAACATGTCGGGATATGTCATGTGACCCTGACCCGCGAAAGCTCATAGGGAAACTTGAAACCCCATACTTTACAACAGGCTTTTTAACCAATAACGTAGCGTCACAGCCCTTGTAAAACTAGACACAAGTAACCCCCGAGACTCTTAGACAATAGTGTTGACAACTCTTATCTTTAAAAAAAACCTGTACTATTTATGGTGCAGACATTTTCTCTGCCACGGTCTTGCCTCGTGCTTTGGTCAAAATGACGCAGTTCTCGGTAAGTTCGTCTATTTATAGCAATACTCTCTCTCTCTTCTCCTCTTTTGCATGCCCATTTTTGTTGCTTTTTTGGTCTAGAATGGATGAAGAGGGTTTGAATTAACATTTTCTGCCAGGTTTTGGTTAATATTCGTGATTTTGAGGCGGAAGGATAAAGGGGTTATCCGGTTGGCTACAGTGACTTTACGGCAACTAGTTACATATTTTTAGTATGCTTCTTCAAGTTGCTTCTTCAAGTTTGTGTATCTCAAAATTTTGGTGGTCAACCTCATACAAATTTTAGTGCAAAGACATGACCATTTGTTCCTTTGTCTCTAGTGAAAAGCATTCAGCCCAACGAAAATTTGGAGAAAAGTTGGAGGTGGGCAAAGAGGCCAGAATTAACATTGAAGTCAATGGGGAAATTAATGGTGGTCTGCCTCAAGTTGAGGAATGATAAAAAGAGTTACCCCCCTTGCACTGTAATACAAATTATATTTCACAATATGAAATAGATTTTTTTCGCCAGAGCACCTCTACTTTTTACTGTTTTTTTCTTCAAAATATTAAATATTGTATCGACTACTTCCGGTTTACAGATCATTGCCGGGATAGATTTAACAAGTGATAACTCTGAATGAAACTTATATTGCTGGAATCGGATTGACTTCAGGTATTCAAATATGTAGGTCAAACTTAACAATTTGGAAAAATAACAAAAATTGTCTCTTAAACAATTTTTTTTTAAATTTTCGGACGTAAAATGACAGCGACGAAGTTTCGAAATTTCGAAATATTCAACTGCTATCTTCCAGGAAAAATCACAAGGTTTTCGAAAATGTCATTGGTTATAAAATTGGTGAAGAATTGTGGAAACTATGGCCGATTTTTTTATTTTGGCCATTTAGGCCACTTCCGGTCTGCGCAGAAGTTTAAAAAATAGTTTATAGAGTAGCCACCACATGGTTTCCCGGTCGAAAATTAGGTTTCAGATCGGTATCTGTTACAGGCACTGAGAAATAAGCTCCCGCGGTAAATAATAATAATTTTAGTAATCTCAATAGGCCCTCAGACGAAAGTCTGAAAGCCTAATAATAAATAATAATTTTATTAAAAAGAATAGTCTTTCAGACGAAAGTCTGAAAGCCTAACTAGATCTGCTATTGTCCCATGCAGATATGAAAGCTTTCTTATTGATCCTCAGGTGTTATGAATTATATCAAGTATCTTAAAAGAAAAAAGAACTAGAAAAAATAATCATCAAAATCGGTCAAAAACCCGCAAAGTTACATGTCTAAATATAGTGAGAAACATTGCCCCCAAGCAAAAAAATAATCTGAAAACTAAAGGGAAATAACTGAGACTTGGATTGATGTAATCGGAATGACTTCCGTTCCAGAAGCTTCAGAAAAATGGATCAAGCCGTTTAAAAACGGGACGGATGAGAAAAAGAAATGAAAATGGCGGGAGAGAGAGGGAGAGATATGGGGTTTAACGTTCACTCGACACAAACTAGGTCATTTCGGGACTAACATATGGTTTAATTTCATTTCAATAATGCGCTTGCGCGTAGGGGTCTTTGGCAGTGGGAGGAAACCGGAGGACCCGGAGAAAACCCATGAGGCTGGACAGGCGACCCTACTGCTTGTCACGTACAACCGGGGATTCGAAACCTTCCCAGTTGACTCAATGACAGGCTTTATGATATAGCGCGCACGTGCTAACTATTCGGCCATCCAACCCCCCAAAATGGCAGAAAAGAACTAAAAAAAAAGGCAGGAAAATATCGAAAAAATAAATGCGATAACAAATATTTTTTGAATCAGATTGTTCGAATATTTAGTTTAAATTGGTAAATTTTGAAAATTAAAGACATAAATTGTCCTGTAGACAACTTAGTCATGGCATGTAAAAGGTCAAAGTCGAAATTCGAAATTTTGAAAGACCAAAAATTCGACCCTGATCTCGGGTATATCCTGAAATGTATTAATTTCAGAAATAAGAGAGGCACTGAACATATTACGGCCTATTGTGTTTATTTTCAAGTCCGTTAAAGTGGATTCTTCACTGTTCTTCATATTCAATTCCAAATGCAGACCATCAGTTGACCGAAATCAAAATTCTGCTCTGGACGTTTTTAGGCATTCCTTCAAGGGAACAGAAAATGTAACTCCCATGTCTGTAAGTAGAATATCGCAAAAACCTCAGGGATTTTTCACGTTTCAAGATAGTGGCACTTCCGGTTCGATTGCTAAAGACTTCGTTGAAGTTGGATCAACCAGGTCTACTTACATTCTTAATTTTCTGAAAATCGTACTAATATTCAAGAAGTTATCATGTTGGTTTTACTGTCATGTTGGAATGAGCTGTCAATGACGTAATATTCGATTTTCGAAAATCGGAAATAACAGTTTTAAAGTAAATGTTTTAAGGTACTAAAAGAAAACAGAATTAGTAAAACGGATCACAAAATCACAAAGTTACAGCTGTGTAGGTCAATTTTTTCATCAGGAAGTTTCTGTGATTTCGGATTTGTAATACGTTTTGAAAATATATTGATTCCAAGGCCACCAACCATTCTTGGATGGGAGCTAACCAGAGACGAATTTACGAAACGCCAGCCGATTTCGATTATTTTCAAGCCGTTAATGGGATTTTTTCACTCCTAAACAACTTTGTCGGCACGGAAAACTTCAAAGGCGAAATTCGAATTTTTAGAATATTCAAATACCAAAAATGAGACCATAAGCCAGGCTATCCTGAAATATATTAATTTCAGAAATAGGAGACGCGTTGAACATACTACGGGGGGGGGGGTAGGTCAAAGTTTCAGAAACATCCTAGGGTTAGATTCCGAGAAATCCGATTTGCAGAAAACACAAACAAAAAATAATAATAACTAGATCTGCTAAGCAGATATTAAAGCTTTCATATTCACAATCACTTCCTGTCACATGTCATGGGTCATATAAAGAATCTGAACAAGATAAAACAAAATCATTAAAATCGGTAAAAAAAACTCGCGAAGTTAATGCGATTTTTCACTCTTAAACAACTTTGTCGGCACGAAACCGTCAGACGCAAAATTCGAAATTGTGACATTTCACAGTCCCATACAACAACTTTTGGTCTTCGAAGAAATTATTAGTGAGCAGAAATTCGCCCATGTATCTGTTATCACCCGTCACTTCATTCAGTTATATAAAGGGATAACTCGTGTTTTCCTTTTGCGTTCGTCACTTCCTATTGTTGAAACATGGATTACTCATCTATCGTAGCAATGATCTCTGTGATAAAATACTATTTGGAACGTGTTTAATCAGTTCTATCACATATGTGATAATGACTGGCACCAATATTGTCCTTTAATAATCTTAACAGAAACAATAATATGAAAGCTTAATAATCTTAACAGACACAATAAGCTTTCATATGAAATATGAAAGCTTAATAAACTAGAACTGGGATGCAATAATGACGAGTTTCACCCGTGCCACTTTAGCCTTGAACTGACATCACTTCCCGTTCCAATGGAAACACTACAAAGATTTTCTAGTGAGCATTGGACACGTGTTATAAAATATTTTGTTTGCAGAAATAACCACTTCAATATTGTCCTTTGCATGACAAAAAATTGATTAAAATTAGAGCAGAATTAACCCTTTATAAAGCCTTAGTAATATGTAAAAAAAGCTTAAAATGTGATACTGACAAAATTGGTTATTTCTCAGCAAGGGAAGAGGCTAGAAACACTTTTTTAAAAGCTATATGATCGTATTGATTCATACTATTTGTCCATTGAAATCAAATATCATAATCTTATACGATTAATGAATATCACTTATTCCAAAGAAATATTTGTTTTGGAGGCTAAAAATACATTTTTTGCCAAAATGAAATTACTTTCGGTGATAATAAAAAGGTTAAATTATTTTTATGAAATCATCACATGGTGAAATTTTTATGAAAGTCGAATAATAATTGATACTTTTATGGACCCAAAACCTTGAAAAGTGACTTTTAGAAAATCGTCTATTTCCCCGCAACTGAACAAGTTAGAAACCATTTTGTGATATCTATATGACAGTATTCTTTGTATTTATCTGTTAATTTAAACAGAAAGTTAACAGAAGTTTAAAAAATAGTTTATAGAGTAGCCACCACATGGTTTCCCGGTCGAAAATTAGGTTTCAGATCGGTATCTGTTACAGGCACTGAGAAATAAGCTCCCGCGGTAAATATTAATAATTTTAGTAATCTCAATAGGCCCTCAGGCGAAAGTCTGAAAGCCTAATAATAAATAATAATTTTATTAAAAAGAATAGTCTTTCAGACGAAAGTCTGAAAGCCTAACTAGATCTGCTACTGTCCCATGCAGATATGAAAGCTTTCTTATTGATCCTCAGGTGTTATGAATTATATCAAGTATCTTAAAAGAAAAAAGAACTAGAAAAAATAATCATCAAAATCGGTCAAAAACCCGCAAAGTTACATGTCTAAATATAGTGAGAAACATTGCCCCCAAGCAAAAAAATAATCTGAAAACTAAAGGGAAATAACTGAGACTTGGATTGATGTAATCGGAATGACTTCCGTTCCAGAAGCTTCAGAAAAATGGATCAAGCCGTTTAAAAACGGGACGGATGAGAAAAAGAAATGAAAATGGCGGGAGAGAGAGGGAGAGATATGGGGTTTAACGTTCACTCGACACAAACTAGGTCATTTCGGGACTAACATATGGTTTAATTTCATTTCAATAATGCGCTTGCGCGTAGGGGTCTTTGGCAGTGGGAGGAAACCGGAGGACCCGGAGAAAACCCATGAGGCTGGACAGGCGACCCTACTGCTTGTCACGTACAACCGGGGATTCGAAACCTTCCCAGTTGACTCAATGACAGGCTTTATGATATAGCGCGCACGTGCTAACTATTCGGCCATCCAACCCCCCAAAATGGCAGAAAAGAACTAAAAAAAAAGGCAGGAAAATATCGAAAAAATAAATGCGATAACAAATATTTTTTGAATCAGATTGTTCGAATATTTAGTTTAAATTGGTAAATTTTGAAAATTAAAGACATAAATTGTCCTGTAGACAACTTAGTCATGGCATGTAAAAGGTCAAAGTCGAAATTCGAAATTTTGAAAGACCAAAAATTCGACCCTGATCTCGGGTATATCCTGAAATGTATTAATTTCAGAAATAAGAGAAACACTGAACATATTACGGCCTATTGTGTTTATTTTCAAGTCCGTTAAAGTGGATTCTTCACTGTTCTTCATATTCAATTCCAAATGCAGACCATCAGTTGACCGAAATCAAAATTCTGCTCTGGACGTTTTTAGGCATTCCTTCAAGGGAACAGAAAATGTAACTCCCATGTCTGTAAGTATAATATCGCAAAACCTCAGGGATTTTTCACGTTTCAAGATAGTGGCACTTCCGGTTCGATTGCTAAAGACTTCGTTGAAGTTGGATCAACCAGGTCTACTTACATTCTTAATTTTCTGAAAATCGTACTAATATTCGAGAAGTTATCATGTTGGTTTTACTGTCATGTTGGAATGAGCTGTCAATGACGTAATATTCGATTTTCGAAAATCGGAAATAACAGTTTTAAAGTAAATGTTTTAAGGTACTAAAAGAAAACAGAATTAGTAAAACGGATCACAAAATCACAAAGTTACAGCTGTGTAGGTCAATTTTTTCATCAGGAAGTTTCTGTGATTTCGGATTTGTAAAACGTTTTGAAAATATATTGATTCCAAGGCCACCAACCATTCTTGGATGGGAGCTAACCAGAGACGAATTTACGAAACGCCAGCCGATTTCGATTATTTTCAAGCCGTTAATGGGATTTTTTCACTCCTAAACAACTTTGTCGGCACGGAAAACTTTAAAGGCGAAATTCAAATTTTTAGAATATTCAAATACCAAAAATGAGACCATAAGCCAGGCTATCCTGAAATATATTAATTTCAGAAATAGGAGACGCGTTGAACATACTGCGGGGGGGGGGGGGGGGTAGGTCAAAGTTTCAGAAACATCCTAGGGTTAGATTCCGAGAAATCCGATTTGCAGAAAACACAAACAAAAAATAATAATAACTAGATCTGCTAAGCAGATATTAAAGCTTTCATATTCACAATCACTTCCTGTCACATGTCATGGGTCATATAAAGAATCTGAACAAGATAAAACAAAATCATTAAAATCGGTAAAAAACTCGCGAAGTTAATGCGATTTTTCACTCGTAAACAACTTTGTCGGCACGAAACCGTCAGACGCAAAATTCGAAATTGTGACATTTCACAGTCCCATACAACAACTTTTGGTCTTCGAAGAAATTATTAGTGAGCAGAAATTCGCCCATGTATCTGTTATCACCCGTCACTTCATTCAGTTATATAAAGGGATAACTCGTGTTTTCCTTTTGCGTTCGTCACTTCCTATTGTTGAAACATGGATTACTCATCTATCGTAGCAATGATCTCTGTGATAAAATACTATTTGGAACGTGTTTAATCAGTTCTATCACATATGTGATAATGACTGGCACCAATATTGTCCTTTAATAATCTTAACAGAAACAATAATATGAAAGCTTAATAATCTTAACAGACACAATAAGCTTTCATATGAAATATGAAAGCTTAATAAACTAGAACTGGGATGCAATAATGACGAGTTTCACCCGTGCCACTTTAGCCTTGAACTGACATCACTTCCCGTTCCAATGGAAACACTACAAAGATTTTCTAGTGAGCATTGGACACGTGTTATAAAATATTTTGTTTGCAGAAATAACCACTTCAATATTGTCCTTTGCATGACAAAAAATTGATTAAAATTAGAGCAGAATTAACCCTTTATAAAGCCTTAGTAATATGTAAAAAAAGCTTAAAATGTGATACTGACAAAATTGGTTATTTCTCAGCAAGGGAAGAGGCTAGAAACACTTTTTTAAAAGCTATATGATCGTATTGATTCATACTATTTGTCCATTGAAATCAAATATCATAATCTTATACGATTAATAAATATCACTTATTCCAAAGAAATATTTGTTTTGGAGGCTAAAAATACATTTTTTGCCAAAATGAAATTACTTTCGGTGATAATAAAAAGGTTAAATTATTTTTATGAAATCATCACATGGTGAAATTTTTATGAAAGTCGAATAATAATTGATACTTTTATGGACCCAAAACCTTGAAATGTGACTTTTAGAAAATCGTCTATTTCCCCGCAACTGAACAAGTTAGAAACCATTTTGTGATATCTATATGACAGTATTCTTTGTATTTATCTGTTAATTTAAACAGAAAGTTAACATTTTCAAAACGTAGTAAGTAATTATCAGTTTTAAAAAAAAATCGATAAAATGGCGCCACTTCCGGTGTCAAATTTGAATTGTAGTCAATTTGATATAAAGCACATTTGTTTTATGCATCAAGTGGTGTCACTTTTATGAAAATCCAATAATAATTGACACTTTTACTGGCAAAATAACATGAAAAGTGACTCATGGAAAATTGCCTATTTCAAGGTAACAACTCATATCACAAACTAATTCTAACATACATTGTCTTCGTATGGATTAATGCTACAAGTTTATAAAAGTTACGAAAAAATATTTTAAAATAAGAAGACCCTTAATAATGATAGCCTTAACAAAATAATAAACTTTCATATGAAATCTTAATAATAATAATCCGAAATGTGGTCGTATATTGTCGTCGCCCCCGTCCGTCGGTCCGGCGTCCACGATTGCTTGTGGACGCTCTAGAGGCTGAATTTAATATCGGATTGACTTTAAATTTATACACAGTGTTAAAGGTCATGAGACGAAGAAGCCTATTGATTTTCAGCGATTTCGATAATTACTGTCGGAGTTATGGCCCTTGATCACTATGTAAAATTTTGTGGACGCTCTAGAGGCTAAAATTAATATCCGATTGACTTTAAATTTATACAGTGTTTAAGGTCATGGGACGAAGAAGCCTATTGATTTTCAACGATATCCGATAAT
This sequence comes from Patella vulgata, assembly GCF_932274485.2. NCBI lineage: Eukaryota > Metazoa > Mollusca > Gastropoda > Patellidae > Patella > Patella vulgata. Next base: position 36,889,998 of record NC_065882.2, read on the forward strand.
GACTGCCAGAGTTATTGCCCTTGATCACTTTAAATAATCTTTTGGACGTTGAAGAGGCTAAAGTTAATATCCAATTGACTTTAAATTTATACACAGTGTTTGGGTTTATGAGTCGAAGAAGTCTATTGATTTTCAACGATTTCCGATAATTACTGCCAGGGTTATGGCCCTTGATGACTTTGAAAAGTGTTGTGAGGGCTTTAGAGGCTAAAGTTAATATTAAATTGATTTCCGATAATTACTACCCGGGTTTTAGCCCATGATCATTTTGAAAAATCTTGTGGATGCATTAGAGATCAAAGTTATCATCTGATTGACTTTAGATTGATACACAGCGTTTAAGGTCTTGACATGAACAAGTATATTAATTTTCAATGAATTTTGATAACTTGAACAGCTAAATCCATGATATTAAATGTTTCGTTTATTAAACGTTAGCATGTGGCAGAACTAAAAGCCAAACAAATTCTAATAATTCTCTGATAATTACTTAATGAGTTGTTACTCTTAGATTGTTAGTGTATTATAGAAAAAATATGCGACAACGCTTGTTGACTGCCCGGATGACTTAGCTGCTGTGGGCGTATGTTTCGTTGCCTGGCAACCTATCTTTATACTACGTAGAATGACAAAAAATAATAATTTTAGTAAAAACAATAGTTTTCCAAACAAAAGTCTGAAGGCCTAACAATAATCTGTTTGTATAGCGCTGAGTGTTCCATTTAATAAGCTGCTCCAGGGCGTTCTTTACAATTAAAATACACATAACGTGAAACATCAGTTTCAAAATATTTCTAAAAATAAAAAATAAAAAATCAAATAAAAAAACCACAAAAAACCAGAGCTATTTTTAAAATGGTAATCAAGGTGTGGGAAAGGTCAGTTTTTGTTATTAAGGTTTTGGGTTTTTTTTAAAAAAAAAATAACAGTCCATTGAAATTAGTACTTTCAGTGTTACTGAGAGATTGATTTATATATATATATAAACATTCTTGAATGTGATCAAAACATCTTTTCATATATTATAATGGAACTATTGATATATATATTTGTTGTTATAATAAAATATCCTAGAGAAAAAAGTATTGTTTGGCTTATGAATATTAGAAATACATAAAAAGGAATGACATTAGAATCAGTGATGCATACAACCGTGTTTTTCTCTCCTTTAACCCCCGAAGACCTCTTGTCTTTTGAAGAAAGTCTCACCTATCAACTCACTACTCAAATATTAACAATTGTTCATAAATAAGGTGAAAGAGATCCAACTAACAAATAGTCTGCCTTTTCGTTGTACAACAATAACACCAAAGCTGTGAATTAAAGCTTTTTAGTATTTAATATTTTTAAAACCATCTTCCATCCAACTATTGGCCATATCACTCTAATCACAATAAATATAAATATCTTTATTTTACATATGAAATGAAATGAAATGAAATGGGGTTTAACGTCCTACTGTTCTGCTCCATATTTTACATATAAACAAAATCACAAAAGTGTCTTGTTAAAAAGGGAAATATAATAAATGCATTACATATATAAAGGTAATATGAAAAATAAATCAAACATTAACCACTAGAATATTTTAACTAAATGAAAACGTCCCACGAACCGGTCTTACTGATCATCGGTTAATCAATCTACTTCATTAAATTTAAGACAAACTAAATCGGTCATTCACAGGAGAAATAGATTACAGTAAAATTAAATACGCTGCCAGACAAGGGTTGTCGCCTATTTTTATTTTTATTGGGACCACTAAACGATACTACAAACGGATCAAATAAAACAACCCATTAACTTTTTGAATCCAACTGGCCGGTGAGGGGTGGGGGCATGGTTGTCCTGGATGAAAAGGTTGGGATGCTTGGTTCAAATCCTAAATGCTGAAATCCAAATATAATTATATATTTATATGGTAGACATTGTAGTAATATCGCCGTTGCGACGTTGTTTTTAAATTTATAGACAAGGAATAGAGATATAAGGTTGTTTAAACAATATTTGTATCTTTACAAATTATTCTCAGTATATTAGCTATGGTATGAGTCTATTTAAAACGCAAATTAATTGTACTAATTGTACACTAAAACTATAAGTGACAGGTTGAACATTAAAAGAGTTATAGAACCAAAACATATCTGCTTCTATGTGTCAACAACATGTTACCAGGTTACACGTGAGTGGAAATATACTAATTACATCATTTGGCTTAATTTAACCAATCATATCAGAAATTGCACAGGCTCAGGGCCATGAACAGGCTGTTCTGTGCTTGATATTCATGAGTCCTATAAAAGACTTTCATTAGATTCCGGAGAGTTTACCATCTGAGTTCCTAGACAGCAGCTTGGTTCTAGAAGGGAAAAGATTTTTATTCAGCAGACTCGCCCAAATCGAGTCTGGCTGGCTAGTGTTTGAGAATGACTTTAGTTAGTATTGTAATCTGTTGCCAGGCAACAAAACATACGCCCACAGCAGCTAAATCGTCCGATAAGTCGACAAAGGTTGTCGCTTATTTATTCTTTTGTAGGTAATTAGGAGAATTTAATAGACAATTTCATACAGATGACATTATAATTTTCGTCGTTTGAGGGTTCACAAGGTTCTATAAACTAAAACAAGGGCCGTAACTCTGGACGTAATCTACAGAAATTGTTGAAATTCGACAGGCTTTTAAATTTCATACAGATCGAATGATAACTTTCGTCGTTCGAGCGTTCACAAGGTTCAACAAAGTAAAACAAGGACCATAACTCTAGAAGTAATTGACGGAAATTGCCGACATTCAATAGGCTTCTTCTTTTTACTAATTTAAATGATGCATATCAATTTCAAGCAGATCGGATGATAACTGTTGTCATTAGAGCGTCACAAGATTCAACAAAGTGAAACAAGGGCCATAACTCTAGATGTAATTAACAGAAATTGGTGAAATTCAATAGGCTTCTTTTTTTTACTAATTTAAATGATGCATATAAATTTCATACAGATCGGATAACAACTTTTGTCGTTAGAGCATTCACAAGGTACAACAAAGTGAAACAAGGGTCATAACTCACGGTGTAATTAACGGAAATTGCTGAAATTCAATAGGCTTCTTCGTTTCACTAATCTAAATGATGCATATCAATTTCAAACAGATCGGATGATAACCGTTGTCATAAGAGCGTTCACAAGATTCAACAAAGTGAAACAAGGGCCATAACTCTAGATGTAATTAACGGAAATTGCTGAAATTCAATAGGCTTCTTTGTTTTATTAATTTAAATAATACATATCAATTTCATACAGATCGGTCGATAACTTTTGGCGTTAGAGCGTTCACAAGGTGCAACAAAGTGAAACAAGGGCCATAACTAGAGAAGAAATTAACGGAAGTTATTGAAATTAAATAGGCTACTTCATCTCACTAATGCAAACAACATATACCAATTTCAAAACAATCAGATGATAAATGTCTGTAGAGTGTTCACAAGAAATTGTGGACGATGGGCGGACGGGGGGGGGGGCGGATCGACAGACGGACGGACGGGGGCGACGCCAATATACGACCACATTTCCATGTCGGCGTATAAAAACGAACTGTTGCATTGTTATAACTACTGAGAAGACAAACGTCTTAAGAAAACAGGAAGAAGTAAACACACAACGTGAAGTGGAGGCAAAGACGACCAGAGACAAATTCTAGACGATCATAAGGCTACTAAGATATGTAGTAAGAAAAGATGCATGGGTCGTACGAAGGATGTGGCGACCGGTTTTAGTACGTGTCCGCTCTCCACGTCTTACCGAAGCCCCATGGTGCTACAACATTTCAGTTCGGCTCTTTATTTAGTTTCAAATTATAATGGATTAGAAACAACTGGCGTAACAAAGTTTCATATTTTGAATTACATTTCATGATAGGCTTCATCATTTCATTAATCTAAATAACGCACATAAATTTAATACAGATCCGATGATGACAGTCATCATTTGAGCACTCACAAGGATCAACAAAGTGAAACACGGGCCATCACTCTACAAGTAATTATTGGAAATTGCTGAAATTCAATAGGATTCTTTGTTTCACTAATTTAAATGATGCATTTAAATTTCGTACAGATCAGATGGCAACTCTTATCATTCGATTGTTCACAAGGGGCAATGAAGTGAATCAAGGGCAATTGCTGAAATTCAATATGATTCCTTGTTTTACTAATTTAAATGATGCATATAAATTTCATACAGATCTAAGGATAACATTCGTCATTCTAGCGTTCATAAGGTTCAACAAAGTGAAACAAGGTCCATAACTCTAGAAGAAATTAACGGAAATTGCTGAAATTCCATAGGCTTCTTCGTGTCACTAATCTAATTGATGTATGTAAATTTCAAAAAGATCTGAGAATAACTTTTTTTGTTAGAGCGTTCACAACGTTCAACAAAGTTAAACAACGGCTATAACTCTAGACTTAATTAATGGTAATTGCTGAAATTCATTAGGCTTCTTCGTTTCACTAATTTAAATGATGCATATAAATTTCATACAGATCGGATGATAACTTTTGTCACTAGAACATTCACAAGGTTCAACAAAGTGATGTAAACAACATATAGGAATTTTAAAACAATCAGATGATAAATGTAGTCTGTAGGGTGTTCACAAGAAATTGTGGACGACGGACAATGGCGACGGCAATATACGACCACATGTCCATGTGGGAGTATAAAAACAGAGTTTAGAGTTGGGTGATCCTACAGCATCTGTTGGGGCTGCTGAAGTACTTGGATCAACAGCGATTGTTGGCGTTGGTCGAGATGAGAATAAATGGCAGGATGGGCATCTGTAACTGGTACGTATGGACATGGGCGACGGTAATATACGACCATATTTCCATGTCGGAGTATAAAAACAGAGTTTAGAGTTGGGGATCCTACAACATCTGTTGGGGCTGCTGGAGTACTTGGATCAGCAGCGATTGTTGGCGTTGGTCGAGATGAGAATAAATGGCGGGATGGGCACCTGTGACTGGTGTAGATGTGGTACTGAGCAAAGAGGTGTTACTGGAGGTGGATATGACCAAACCCCGACCGACCAGCTTTTGTATTATTATTTACGACAAGCGGTCTTCTGCTGTTGTCATCATGGGACCACCCACACTAGCCCTTCAATTTCTGGGTAGTTTGCCAGATGCTGGCCAGGCCTCCTCATCTGGCGAACTATTACTACCACCTGCTCTCTTACCACCTGCTCTCTTATACATTTTGAGTTTGAAATAAGGAGACATACGCCCAAACAAGGGCACTGGGTAAATAAATGTGAGCTCACATTGGACAATTAAACCATATTCATACAGAAAACAGACCCACCCAAGTGCAAAGTACAATAGCCTAATGTGAGCCAGTCAATGGCTAAATCTGTGCAATGTATCCGTAATTGCAAAGGGTAGAAACAAATGTCAGTCAAACATGGACAATTAACGCTCAGCCAAACATGGACAATTAAAATTCAGCCAAACATGGACAATTAAATAGCAGCCAAACATGGACAATTAAATAGCAGTCAAACATGGACAATTAAATAGCAGCCAAACTTGGACAATTAAAATCTCAGCCAACCATGGACAGGCTGACAAATAACAAATAATTCGCAACCCAAGAATCAAATGTAGCGGCTACGGCCTACTCTTATATCGAATTCCAACTGCCAAGGGATCTTTTACGTGCACACAAATGTGTACATGGGACCTCGGTTTTTCATACCATCCGAATGACTAGATAGTTGTCCTTGTCCGGCCTGCATCACTGACTAAAAGCAATTGAGGCAAAATAATCATAAGTTAGAATCGTCCACAGAGGCTTACCTGCACGTTCAGACACTCAGATATCGAATTCCAACTGTCAGCGGTTCTTTTATCTGCACACCAATGTGTACATGAGACCTCTGTTTTTTGTCCCATCCGATCGATTAGACAGGCTCTCCGCCCAACACCACTGATAAGGGGGAACCATACAGGAAAATACTGAACTATCTCAGCCAAACCAGGATCGAACCTCGAACCTCCTGGTTGGTTACAATTTAAATTTTTTATCAGAAGTGACACCATATTGTCCAAAACTGACCTTTTTGACAATTTTGACGTTTATCACAAAATAGTACTTGTACATTTCTGGAGAAATAGAAGATTTTCCACAAGTGACGTTTCAAGGTTTTTTGTCCATACATGTGTCAATTATCATTCAATTTTCATAAAATGTTTGCCATTTGATGCCTTATGTCATCTTTGATTTTATAAAACCAATTTAACATTTTCCTTATAACAGGAAGTAAATTAATTTTGGCAAAAACTGTATTTTTAGCCTTCAAAACAAATAATTTCTTTAAAAGAATGTTATTCATTATTTGTATAAAATTGTATTTGATGCTAATCAATATATTGAATGAACCAATACGATCAACAGATATCAAAAAATTGTTTCTAACATTTAATGAGGTATTACTAGGATGGGTTAATTACTTAGTTCTGTCCAATGTTTAATAAATATTGAGAGTTTTTATTTTTTTCTAGAAATATTTTTAATGAATCAATTTGGTTTAAAAGGCTAAAAAAATGAAAAATCTGTATATTATAATCCATATATTACGAAAGCCCAGAAGGCTCATTCCAAATTCCAAATTCCAAATGCGAAATTCCAAATTCCAAATGCGAAATTCCAAATTCCAAATTCATGTCTTACCGATAAAATAGCAAATTGGCAGCCCCCCTCAATTAAACAAATTAGAATTTATATAAATGGTAATTTTACACAACTAATTACTTCTAGTTTACCTATCTGGGCCGGATAAATACCCGTTCCAAATTACTAGATTCCAAATTCCAAATTCCAGATTCCAGATTCCAGATTCTAAATTCTAAATTCCAGATTCCAGATTCCAAATTCCAAATTCCAGATTCCAAATTCCAAATCTGATCCGACCAATCGGATCAGGTTTTTGCTTTTGACTAATCAGTTAGAGAGAGAGAGAGAGAAACGGGGTTTAACGTCCACTCGACACAAACTAGGTCATTTCGGGACTAACATGTGGTTTTAATTTTATTTCAATAATTCGCTTGCGCGTAGGGGTCTTTAGCAGTGGGAGAAAACCGGAGGACCCGGAGAAAACCCACGAGGTTGGACAGGCCACCCTACTCCTTGTCACGTACAACCGGGGATTCGAAACCACGCCAGTTGACTCAATGACAGGCCGTGTGATACAGCACGCACGTTCTAACCATTCGGCCATCCACCCCCACCCCCCCTTAATCAGTTAGAGTATAATAACAAAATTCCAGTTCGGGTTTGCTTCGGCAGATGTGTACAGTTTGGGGCAAAGTTCCTCTGCAGTGAGCTACTCTGCTACTCGGTATCCTAGGACTGGCATTTTTTTTTTTTTTTTTGCTACAGCAGAAAATTTTGAATTTGGAATCTGGAATTTTGAATTTGGAATCTGGAATTTGGAATGAGCCTTCTTGGGCTTTCGTATTATATCACAACTTTTTTTCTTTTGAAATACTTTTAATGCTAATGCAACTATTGGGTTTAAAGAGCCCCCCCCCCCCCCACACACACACACACACACACACACCCACACATACAAAAATAAAATATATTCATAACTAAAAAGTAGTTTTTTGAGTTTTGTTAATTTTTAAAAAAATCTGTCTTTAAGCCCTTTATATAAAAAAAAATACTGATTTAAAAAATACATTCTTTGTGAGTTTAAAAACTTCATATATTTAAGATGGTTGTTTCAAAATTTCCAGTAGCTTTCTCAAGTACAACTATTGAAAAAAAAAAATAACAAAATATATACATGTACGTATGTACCAACATTTATAACTTTTAAAAAATGGGGGTGGCACTTTCATAATTATATTTCAAAAATAAAAATGTGAACACTAAAATTTCCAATTAAGCAATTTTTATGAACCGTAGAATGCACTATATTAGAGCGCAAGCTTTAAAGCATTGGAATTCTTTTTTTGTTGTTGTTAAATAACTGGTTTATTTTTTTTAGGCTACAGGCGACTGAAATTACTATCTGTTAGTAATACACAGAGCTGAATCGAGTCTATATTTTACTATGAAAAAATGTCCAACTCTTTATTATTCTAGTAAAACTATAGAAATATAAAGCCACGGTATGAATCAAATAAATTGATAAACTGGGTTTGTTGACAAGGCCCTGAAGTTCACCATTCGCATGTCTTTTGTTTACATTTGTTTTCGCTGATTCTGTTCTATGCTTTGACGTTACAACCACCACCGGATGTCAGACTCCGTTATCCACCAATTTAGCGTCTGCGCGCGGTATAGTTAGTATAGACGTCATTGTTTTCAACCCAATATCAGTTCTCGATAATGAACTTTGTTCGTGCAAACGCAACACTTGTATTTTTTTACGATTTTAAGCAGTCCCATGTCACACGTTTTGCACGTGCATTCCCTGCACTCTGGCCCTTTAAATACAAATCAAAATTTCAACATTCATCACTTCGGAAAAATGCCACGCCTTACACAAGAAAACAGGAACGGAGCTATTGGCATGCTGGATCGGGGGGGGGGGGCTTCACTGGTAGCCGTCGCCAGACACTTTAATGTCCACTCATCGACCATTGGTCGCCTCAGACAACGCTTCCACGCCACTGGAAGATTTGCCGATCGACCCCGACCTGGAGCGCCACCTGTAACAACCACTGCTCAAGATCGCCACATCCGACTACATCATCTGCGCAACAGGTTCCTGTCAGCTACTGCTACTGCCAGGTGAACTGTTGGAACATGGCAACGTCAGATCAGCCCTCAAACAGTCCGAAGGCGCCTGGATGTTCTTGGGTTACGCTGCCGCCGACCTTACCAAGGTCGAATCCTTTTCCATCGCCATCGACTTGCCAGACAGCAATGGGCCGCAAATCAGGGTATCTGCACAACACACCTTGGCGAAATGTCATCTTCTCGGATGAATCCCGATTCAACATCAGTTTTCCTCATGGACGTCACCGTATCTACCGACGTCGACATGAACGCTTTGCTCGTAACTGCGTGCTGGAAAGAGATCGTTTCTGGGGAGATGGGGTCATGGTTTGGGCCGCTATCAACGTCAACTTCCAGTCACAGTTGGTGGCGGTCCAAGGCAATCTCAACACCCAACATTATGTTGCTTCCATTGCTGGCTCAACATGGCGTTCGTCGACAGATGGTTTTCCAACATGACAACGCCCGACCTCACACTGCCAGATTGACAAGAGACTTTCTGAACAATCATCATGTCCGTGTTATGGATTGATCCCCTATGTCTCCCGACATGAACCCGGTCGAACACGAACTGTTCCAGAGTCGCCACAGGCACTCCAAAATCATTGGCAAACAATCCCACAATGTGTAGTGAGACATCTGTGCCAGTCCATGCCAAGGCGATATCAGGCATGTGTAAGAGCTCAGGGTGGACATACCCGATATTGACTTCAGCTGACTCCTGCTTTGTTTGATGGTTCTCTGAAGTGATGATGAGTTAGTTGTATTTTACGTCCGCTTCCACCGAGGTGATATCTCTGAAGTTTCGGTTTTGTGTATTTGTAGTGAATTCTTTTACGAATTTATTCACAGATGCTTGTTATCTCGATTTTGTCAATTGTTATGTACATTTGTTAAAAGTTGTTGCAGTAAATAAACTTTGAATTTGGCATTGCGTTTTTAATGACTTTGAGTGTATTAATACCAAGGTGAGAAACACGTTGGAATTAAATAATTGGGATCAAAGCTCACTACGCTAGATTTCGTCAACCAGTGGCAATACTCACTATATTTCGCTAGGTAAACAATCCAGTCTACGTGGACAATTAATTAGCACCTTTCGTGGTCAAGAGATTAAAATTGTTTATTGGGTAATCAAAGAAGCCGCCACGGCTGTACGTGTGTTATGTTATCTTCGTCACACGACTGAACTAAACTAAGGTTTTGTGTGTACATGTTATTTTCAGGTACCGTAAGGGTATCAGAATCTGAATCACTGATAGAACAATATAAATTTCATTTGTAAGAGATGCCTGCGTTCACTTTAGGGCTTTTTGGTATAGTGAAACAAACGGCGGAGAATTTTCTCACTAGATTCCTCGCTTTTCGACTATTTCGTTGTTATAATGTTTCCGAACCTTGATGATAATGAAATTTGAAACAATAATATCCAATTAGGCATGCTTGTATATTTTGTATGTCGTACGAAATTCAACTATCAATATAAGTATATGATGGTTTTTTTTAAACGAAACGAACTGTCAAATAACCACCGCTTGGATTAATTATTCGGGGTAAATAATGACCCGAGAAAGTTTTCATATTATCATTGACAATTAACAATCAACTACTCCTTAATCTATGACAATTGATTAGTATTGTTTCGGGCTTAAGCTAGTTGATTAATTTATGATATTCGATGTGGGTTGTCTCGGCTAATCGGTGGTCGAGTTACGCTGGGCGGACTTGAAACAGCCTAACGATGTTTACGTTTTAAAACTCGTTTGTACTCCATGAAAATGATATCAAGGGGATTTCCTAATCGTCCCACAACAAGCGAAGAAATATAACTAATTCGCTGAGAATTCTAAGAAAAAAGAAAAAAAAAATATTTATGAATACGGTACTCTCACAAAACGTCCAAATAAAGGTGTTTCAAAATGTTTTATTGCTATTTTGATCTTTTAAGTTGATAGATAGTATATTTATCAACTCATTTTCGTGAAAATCTCAATTTCGACCAAAATCAATATTTTCATATGTTTTGTTTGCAGCTCAATATTAGAATTTGCGCATTCCGACTCATCTACCACACGGGTCACATTATGTGATTTCTGATGAATTAAGTTTTAGTATATTTTGTATATGCATTTCAGTTTATTTGAATGGATTCTGATTCATAGGTCTATGACATATGCCATATCAAAGCGTTGGAGACAGTTCAGAAAGGAAACAGTAACGTGCTTGAAAAATAAAACATTAACTTATTCGTCAGAAATATTTTATTCTTATTTCCTTTTATTCTCTTCTCTTGGTCATTTTGTAAAACCATGGATTGTGTATTATGTAATATACGATCCACGGCGAAACCAAATTATACCTAGCAAAAGCGGTTGTCGTAAATTCTAACGATATTGTTTAATTATTATATTGTTGAGTGAAAACCAGCAGAAGTAACTAGAACTGCGATCCGGTGATGATGATTTTCACTGCTGCTACGTTACCCTTGAACAGACGTCACTTTCCGTACCAATGAAACGGTTCAACTGATTTCCACATGAGCACCGCACACAAGTTATGAAATGGACGCAAAATTAGCCAATAAATCTAGCAATATCAGTTCCATTTATAACCACTTTGATTGTCCTTTGAATGACTGAAAATTTAACAGAATTAACCCTTTATAAATTGGTTATTTCTTGCCAAGGGAAGATGTTTGAAACACTTTTTGGTATCGATATGATCGTATTGATTTATTCAATTTCTCCATTGGAATGAAATATCAATTTTTTACGAATAATGAATATCACCTACATGTACTTTTAAAACAATATTTGTTTTGGGGGCTAAAAATATAGTTTTTGCCAAAATAACATTACTTCCGGTGACAATGAAAAGTTAAATTAGTTTTATGAAATCATAAATGGTATTAGGCATCACATGGTGAAAATTTTATGAAAATCCAAAAATAATTGACATTTTTATGGACCAAAGACCTTGAAAACTGTACAAGTTAGAAATCATTTTGTGGGCGTATACATTTTTGCTATAAGTTGATTTAAACTGAAAGTCAAGATTATCAAAAACGTAAAAGTAATACAAGTTGCAAAAAAAAAAAAATATTGATTTTAAATGTTTGGAATCAAATATCATTAAAACCAGCGGCTGCAGGATACGCCCACATTTTCGAGAGGTGGATAGAGAACAAGCTAAAAAGAAAGTGATCTTTCCTACAATCAAGGGCTATAATTCAGGAAATTACAATTCGATATGCGCAAATATCGAAATGAACCGAGATCTTTGGGTTATAAACTTACATTTCAAGTTTCAAAGATAGGTTGCCAGGCAACGAAACATACGCCCACAGTGGCTAAATCGTCCGTGCGGTCGACAAGGGTTGTCGCATATTTATTCCTTTGTAGGTAATTGGGGGCCTTTACAAGACAGTTCCATACAGATCAGATTATAATTTTTGCCGTTTAAAGGTTCACAAGGTTCTACAAATTGAAACAAGGGTCTCAACTCTGGACGTAATCTACAGAAATTGGTGAAATTTGACGGGCTTTTTCGTTTCACAAATGTAAATGATGCATATAAATTTCATACATATCGGATAATAACTTTCATCAATCGAGCATTAACAAGGTTGAACAAAGTTAAACAGGGGCAATAACACTAGAAGTAATAAACGGAAATTGCTGAAATTTAATAGGATTCTTCTCTTTACTAATTTAGATGACGCATGTAAATTTCATACAGATCGGCAGATAACGTTTGATGTTAGAGCATTCACAAAGTTCAATAAAGTGAAACAAGGGCCATAACTCTAGACGTAATAAACAGAAATTGCTGAAATTCAATAAGCTTCTTCGTTTCACTTATTTAAATAATGCATATAAATTTCAGAAATTGCTGAAATTCAATAGGATTCTTCTCTTTACTAATTTAAATGACGCATGCAAATTTCATACAGATCGACAGATAACTTTTGATGTTAGAGCATTCACAAAGTTCAATAAAGTGAAACAAGGGCCATAACTCTAGACGTAATAAACAGAAATTGCTGAAATTCAATAAGCTTCTTCGTTTCACTTATTTAATTAATGCATATAAATTTAAGAAAGATCGGATGAAAACTGTTGGTGTTGGGGCGTTCACAAGGTTCAATAAAGTGAAACAAGGGCCATAACTCTAGACGTAATACACAGAAAATGCTGAAATTCAATAGGCTTCTTCGTTTCACTAATTTAAATAATGCATATAAATTTCAGAAAGATAGGATGATAATTTTTGGGGTTAGAGCGTTCACAAGATTAAACAAAGTGCAACAAGGGCCATAACTCTAAACGTGATAAACAGAAATTATTGAAATTAAATAGGCTTCTTCGTTTCACTAATTTAAATAATGCATATAAATTTCAGAAAGATGGGATGATAACTTTTGGGATTAGAGCGTTCACAAGGTTAAACAAAGTGAAACAAGGGCCATAACTCTAGAAGTAATAAATGGAAATTGCTGAAATTCAATAGGCTTTTTCGTTTCCCCAATTTAAATATTGCATATAAATTTCACAAAGATCGGATGTTAACTTTTGGCATTAGAGCGTTCACAAGGTTCAACAAAGTGAAGCAAGGGCCAAAACGTTATAAACGGAAATTATTGAAATTAAGTAAGGTTCTTCATTTCACTAATGTAAACAACATATATCAATTTTAAAACAATTGGATGATAACTTTTGGCATTAGAGTGTTCACAAGAAATTGTGGACGACGTACGGACGGGGGCGACGGCAATATACGTCCACATTTCTATGTGGCCGTATAACAAAATCAGATAAAAATTGTGACCTCTATAGGGTCCACAACCTTGATATGTTTACGCTATTTGAGAACGAACGGCGGCCATTTTGTCTGTCAGTTAGGGTTTAACGGTGATATAATAATACGGTTTTTTAAATTGGATAAAAATTATGTCCTCTGTAGGGTCCACAAGCTAAAAACGCGATTTTTCGTACAACCAGGGGCCATAATTCAGGAAGTTACGTTCCGATATGCGCGAATATCGGAAGGAACTGAGATCTTTGGGTTATAAGCATACATTTCAAGTTTAAACCAAATCGGATAAAAATTGTGACCTCTACGTTGTTCACAAGCTAAAAACGTGATTTTTCATACAATCAGGGGCCATAATCCATGAAGTTACAGTCCGATACATGCCAATATTGAAAGGAACCGAGATCTTAGGGTGATAAACCTATAATTCAAGTTTCATTGAAATCGGATAAAATTGTGACCTGTAGACTGTTCACAAACAATTGTGGACGGACGGACGGACAGGGGCGACGACAATATACGTCCACATGAAAATGTGGGCGTATAAAAAATTATGGATGATTATCACTTACATCAAAGACAGGTTGCCAGGTAACAAAACATCGTCCGAGCAGTCGACAAGGGTTGTCGCATAATTATTCTTTTGTAGGTAATTAGGGGAATTTAATAGACAATTTCATACAAATGACATTATAATTTTCGTTGTTTGAGGGTTCACATGGTTCTTAAGATAGGTTGCCAGACAACGAAACATACGCCCACAGCAGCTAAATCGTCCAGGCAGTCAACAAGAGTTGTCATATATTTTTACTTTTTTTCGGTAATGAAACATTAATAATACATTAAAATCTGATTAAGAGTAACAACTCATTAAGTAATTATCAGAAAACCATTAGAAATTGTCTGGTTTTTATAAAGTTTTGCCCCATGCTAACGTTTAATATATGATACTTTTAACATCATGGATTTAATGATAATGATAATTTAATGATAATAATGAAACATATATGATACTTTTAACATCATGGATTTAGCTGTTCAAGTCATAAAAAATTAATTGAAAATCGATATACTTGTTCGTCTCAAGACCTTAAACTCTGTGTATGAATCTGAAGTCAATCGGATGACAACTTTAGTTTCTAGAGGGTCACTTACATCAAAGACAGGTTGCCAGGTAACAAAACATCGTCCGAGCAGTCGACAAGGGTTGTCGCATAATTATTCTTTTGTAGGTAATTAGGGGAATTTAATAGACAATTTCATACAAATGACATTATAATTTTCGTTGTTTGAGGGTTCACATGGTTCTTAAGATAGGTTGCCAGACAACGAAACATACGCCCACAGCAGCTAAATCGTCCAGGCAGTCAACAAGAGTTGTCATATATTTTTACTTTTTTTCGGTAATGAAACATTAATAATACATTAAAATCTGATTAAGAGTAACAACTCATTAAGTAATTATCAGAAAACCATTAGAAATTGTCTGGTTTTTATAAAGTTTTGCCCCATGCTAACGTTTAATATATGATACTTTTAACATCATGGATTTAATGATAATGATAATTTAATGATAATAATGAAACATATATGATACTTTTAACATCATGGATTTAGCTGTTCAAGTCATAAAAAATTAATTGAAAATCGATATACTTGTTCGTCTCAAGACCTTAAACTCTGTGTATGAATCTGAAGTCAATCGGATGACAACTTTAGTTTCTAGAGGGTCACTTACATCAAAGACAGGTTGCCAGGTAACAAAACATCGTCCGAGCAGTCGACAAGGGTTGTCGCATAATTATTCTTTTGTAGGTAATTAGGGGAATTTAATAGACAATTTCATACAAATGACATTATAATTTTCGTTGTTTGAGGGTTCACATGGTTCTTAAGATAGGTTGCCAGGCAACGAAACATACGCCCACAACAGCTAAATCGTCCAGGCAGTCAACAAGAGTTGTCATATATTTTTACTTTTTTTCGGTAATGAAACATTAATAATACATTAAAATCCGATTAAGAGTAACAACTCATTAAGTAATTATCAGAAAACCATTAGAAATTGTCTGGTTTTTATAAAGTTTTGCCCCATGCTAACGTTTAATATATGATACTTTTAACATCATGGATTTAGCTGTTCAAGTCATAAAAAATTCATTGAAAATCGATATACTTGTTCGTCTCAAGACCTTAAACTCTGTGTATGAATCTGAAGTCAATCGGATGACAACTTTAGTTTCTAGAGGGTCACAAGATTTTTTAAAGTGATCAAGGGCCATAACTTTGGCAGTAATTATCAGAAATCGTTGAAAATCAATATGATTCTTCGTCTCATGACTTCAAACACTCTGTATCAATTTTGGATATTAACTTTAGCCTCTAGAGCATTTACAAAATTTTTTAAGTGATCAAGGGCCATAATTATCGGAAATCGCTGAAAATCCACAAGATTTTTTGAAGCGATCAAGGGCCATAATTATCGGAAATCGCTGAAAATCAATAGGCTTCTTCGTCTCATGACCTTAAACATTGTGTATAAATTTAAAGTCAATCAGATATTAACGTTAGCCTCTAGAGCGTCCACAAGCAATCGTGGACGCTGGACAGACGGACGTACGGACGGGGGCGACGACAATATACGATCACATTTCAATGTGGGCGTATAAAAACTAAAACAAGGGCCGTAACTCTAGAAGTAATCTACAGAAATTGTTGAAATTCGACAGGCTTTTTCGTTTTACTAATTCAAATAATGCATACAAATTTCATACAGATCGGGTGATAACTTTTGACGTTCAAACGTTCAAACGTTCACAAGGTTGAACAAAGTTAAATAAAGGCCATAACGCTAGATGTAATTAACGGAAATTGCTGACATTTAATAGGCTTTTTTATTTCACTAATTTAAATGATGCATATGAATTTCACACAGATTAAGTGATAACTTTTGTCGTTCAAGCGTTCACAAGATTCAACAAATCTAAACAAGGGCCATAACTCTAGATGTAATCAACGGAAATTTGCTGAAACTCAATAGGCTTGTTCGTGTTTCTAATTTAAACGATACATATAATTCATACAGATCGGATAATATCTTTTGGCGTTAGAGGGTTTACACGGTATAACAAAGTGAAACAAGGGACATAATTAACGGAAATTGTTGAAATTTGATAGGCTTCTTCGTTGCACTAATTTAAATGATGTATATCAATTTCAAACAGATCGGATGATAACTGTTGTAACTGTTCACAAGATTCAACAAAGTGAAACAAGGACCATAACTCTAGATGTAATTAACGGAAATTGCTGAAATTCAATAGGCTTCTTTGTTTTACTAATTTAAATTATGCATATAAATTTCATACAGATCGGTTGATAACTTTTGTCGTTAGATCGTTCACAAGGTGCAACAAAGTGAAACAAGGGCCATAACCCCAGAAGAAATTAACGGAAGTTATTGACATTAAATAGGCTTCTTCATCTCACTAATGCAAACAACATATATCAATTTCAAAACAATCAGATGATAAATGTAGTCTGTAGAGTGTTCACAAGAAATTTGGAAGATGGACGGACGGACGGACGGACGGACGGGGACGACGGCAATATACGACGACATTTCCATGTGGGCGTATAAAAACTATATTTGTTTTGGAGGCTAAAATTATAGTTTTTGCTAAAATGACATTTTGGACGAAATCACCATTAGTCAGATCAAGCTAAAAATTTGGTATATCAGATATCTGAAACTCGAGTAAAATATTGAAACACATTTTGTTTCGAAAACTTATCGGTAACTCATAAAACTCAATGCCCGTATCTTAGTACAATCAGGGGCCATAAATCAGGAAGTTACTGTCCGATATGCGCGAATATCGAAAGGAACCGAGATCTTTGGGTTATAAACTTACATTTCAAGTTTTAAAAAAATCGGATAAAAATTGTGACCTCTATAGGGTCCACAACCTTGATATACAATATTTTTACGCTATTTGAGAACGAACGGCGGCCATTTTGTCTGTCAGCTGTCCTTAGAGTGTAACGGTGATATAATAATACGTTTTTTTTAAATCGGATAAAAATTATGACCTCTATAGGGTCCACAAGCTAAAAACGCGATTTTTCGTACCATATTTTTACGCTATTTGAGAACGAAGGGCGGCCATTTTGTCTGTCAGTTTTTGGCCGATTTTCACGAAATTCGAACTCAGTCGTCCTTAGAGTGTAACGGTGATATAATAATACGGTTTTTTTAAAATCAGATAAAAATTATCACCTCTATAGGGTCCACAAGTTAAAAACGCGATTTTTCGTACAACCAGGGGCCATAATTCAGGAAGTTAGTTCCGATGTGCACGAATATCGAAAGGGACCGAGATCTTTGGGTTATAAGCATACATTTCAAGTTTAAACCAAATCGGATAAAAATTGTGACATCTACGTTGTTCACAAGCTAAAAACGTGATTTTTCATACAATCAGGGGCCATAATCCATGAAGTTACAGTTCGATACATGCCAATATCGAAAGGAATCGAGCTCTTAGGGTGATAAACCTTATTTCAAGTTTCATTGAAATCGGATAAAAATTGTGACCTGTAGACTGTTCACAAACAATTGTGGACGGACGGACGGACGGACGGACAGGGGCGACGTCAATATACGTCCACATGAAAATGTTGGCGTATAAAAATTACAAAATTCAGAACTATTATATTGAGGTCCATTGTCAGACATAATGGTTTGGGGAATGCCATATTCACCAAATATAGACTTAAGATGATTAATAATGAAGTAGTACGATCTAATTTACGAACAATAGGAAATTTACTAAAATAATCTGCAACTAACAAATAGTGAATTCTATCATACTCAAATAAATTGGTGCCTAGCTTTTGACAGGCATAACTAGGAACACTATGAGCCAGTAAAGATTCCTTAGGTTGTTGTTTACTAAACTGTAAACAAGTAGAACAATTACTTGTAAGCTCTTTTATATCATTTGAAATACCGGCCCAAAATAAACATTCTTTGGCCTTTAACAAACATTTTTCAGTACCTAAATGTCTTTGATGTATAATATCTAACATTTGATTACGCAACTTATGAGGAACTAATACTAATATACGACGACCTTTAAAGATTACACCATTTTCAACAGATAAGTCCTCACGATATGTCCAGAATTGTTTAAGTTCAGAAGGACATACTGATATGAATTTTGGCCACCCTTTAAATATAGTTTCTTTGAATAAACATAGGACAGGGTCTTCACTTATACACTGTCTAATTTCTTCGAGTTTAGCAGGACTTGCTGGTACATCTTTGGTAACTGTATCAAGGTTAATAGTTTAAACATCATCACTATCATTAGGTACCGACATCGCGCTAACTCAAGATAAAGCATCTGCAATGGCATTGTCTTTGCCCTTAATGTAACAAACTGTAACCTCATACCTAGCCATTTGTAACAGCATTTGTTGTAGTCTAGGAGAAGCACTTGAAATGGATTTTTTTCCATATACTTTCTAGAGGCTTATGATCTGTGTCGATTTGAACCTTTTTACAATAAACATAATGATGGAACTTTTTTTAATGACCATGAAACAGCAAAAGGTTCTCTCTCTATGTTACTGTAGCGCGATTCTGCGTCTGTTAGAGATCGACTTCCATAGCAAACAGGTTGACCATCTTGTAATAAAACTAAACCTAAATCCTTTAGACTAGCATCATTTTGAATGACATTAGATTTATCAGGGTTGTAAAATGTTTATACAGGAACACTTGTTAGGATTTGTTTCAGTTCATCAAACGATTTAGAATGTTCTTGTTGCCACTGAAAGGGAACATTACTTTTATGTAAGTTTCTTAACGGTTCTGAAACTTGGGCTAATACAGGAGAAAATCTGTGTAAATAGTTGATTAAACCTAGAAACGACTGCAACTCAGTTAGGTTATTTGGTGGTTTCATATCTAAAATGGAATTAACTTTCTTTTCGTCCACTTTAAGACCAATTGGTGTTCATTTGTGTCCAAAAAGTGATGCTTCTTGAACTTTAAATTGAAATTTACTTTGATTGAACTTGATATTGTTTTCACGAGCTGTATCCAAAACATTAATAATATTTCTGTCGTTATTTAGTTCATTTGAACCGTAAACAAAGTATCATCCGCGATACCAGTTAAACCTTTACCAAAAACAAAATCCATTTTCTCTTGAAAAATGTCGCCACTCACACTTAAACCGAACGGTAGTCTAGACCAACGGTATTTTTCCCATGGGGTATTAAATGTACAAAGTCTACTACTTGACATGTCTAACTTTACTTGTCAGAAACCATTACTAGCAACTAAGATACTAAAATATTTAGCACCAGAAAGTCGAGGTATGACATCTTCTAACGTTCTAATATAATATGGATTACGTAACAAGGCAACATTTAAATCACGAGGGTCTAAACACATTCTTATGTTATGACTATTAGGCTTAGGAGTAATCACTGTTGAGTTAATCCATTCAGTGTATTCATCATTAACCTTACAAACAATACCAAGTTCCTCTAAACGATTCAATTCATCTGGATACATTTGTTGCATATGACAGGAACTTGTCTCGGGGCATGTTGTACAGGAGGTATACTATTATCAATATTTAAATGATAAGGCTCTCCAGGAAAACTACCAATACCAGTAAAAACATCTTGGTATTTTTTCAAAAGATACTCTTTTGTAACAGGAAGTGGATGCTTGATACCATTTACATCAAATAATTTAACTGTACATTTATCAGAACTAGGAATTTTGTTGGGCAAATTTGATGCTGTAACTTCCCAGTTAAGCTTTATAAGATCTAAATCCTGGGCTAAGATATTACCAATAATGACTGGACTCTTGATATCAACAACTTCAAAACATGCTAACTTCGAACTTCCATTTGGAGATTCAACTAATAGTCCAGGAGCTAATGACAAAATAATATGGTCATCAGTTACAAAAGGTTTGACCATCCAAATTTGTAGCAGGTGCCGGTACGAGTAAAAATCATTTGGTCAGATCGGGCACTGCTGGGGCGTATAGCCACAGCAGCACCTTAAAGTAGCCCCCAGGGGGCCTAAAATTATGTCATAAGTTACCTTGCTGAAACTTTCTAGGGACAATGGTATCCATAGTCGGAGTAAATATTTCATAAATCTAACCAAAATTTCCGGGGCTTTCCCCAAGTCAGACCATGCCCAATATCGCCTCACGGGGCTAATAATATGGTCATCAGTTACATGGCTGAAACTTACCAGAAACGAAGATCCACACTTGGTAAATACAATTTTCAAAAATCTAACCAAAAACTTGGGGGCATTCCCCAAGTCAGATCGCTCTAAAGTATGTCCGACCACACCCTAAAAATGGGGCTTTTTATATGGTCATAAGTTACATGGCTGAAACCTACCAGAAACAAAGATCCACACTTGGTAAATACAATTTTCAAAAATCTAACCAAAAATTTGGGGGCTTTCCACAAGTCAGATCGCACGATCTTTTTCGAAAATCTAACCATAAATGTGGGGGTTTTCCCCAAGTCAGACGGGCCTTAAAATTGCAGCCCCACCAACCCCGCACCAAGATTCAAAATTATAGCACAAAAATAGATTAAATGTTTATTAGCTATGTGAAATCCTAAAATGAGCAATGGTATAAAGTGTTGTAGGAAGAGTAAGCATGTCATACCCCATTCACGACACGTCATGAATAGATAGTTAGGACTGATGTTAAATTTATGTCTTCAAACGTTCTGTATTTCATCACAGCAACCCATTCAACAATGATTCAGAATGTTATTCAATATCTTATAACAAAGTGGAAATTCAAACAAATATTTCGAAAGTATTTATTGGATTAATAAGTTGCTTTGGTTTGAATTCGATAGTTTTTGCTTTTTCCCGATCTTCGATAATGCATAACAACCTAATGGATTTTAAAAAATGTTAGTCAGTGATGAATTACTGAAATTATGAAATGTATTGATAGTTTTTATACATATAACTTTAGTTATCCTTCCTCCTCATTAGTAAATATTTGTTCCGCATAACATTTTAATGATTTAAAATAAGTAAGCCTGGCTGGGTGATGCCAATAGTTAATCTGTCACACTTTCATTATCACTACAAGAATTGTTTGATTCGTCATCGGAGTCCTTGCTTTTTTGGTCACTGTCTTAATCTATGCAAATACTCTCAACTAACACGGGAGCAACATTACCATCAAACCATTTTAATTCATATACTTCATCATCATTTAAAATCCACCCTCTATTCTCTGGATGGACATTGGGGAGATTATTCTTTGATGTATTTATCCAGACACTACAAATATATAACACAACACAGTTCTATGGATAACAATCACTATATTATATACACAAGACGTTTCGACAAGAATTCACTGGTCGTTATCAAGCATACATTTTACAAATGAGGAAAAAATTGTAACAATGTTATATATACGTACATTGAACAATGATAAGAGAAACCATAAGTTAACAATCATGAAACCCTAGCTTGATTGGGTTATCAAATTAAGTATGCTAAGATTAATTATGATAGCACATAGTATAGTAACAACAGCGGATAAAGGGTAAAGAGGAATTAATGAAAACATAAAACATAGATGATGGGTGAAGCCATAAGATATGTCTCTGGACATCAAAGAGCTTAAAGTGAATGTTGAAAAACACCTTAATTGTTATGATATTCATATAGGAACTTATTTGCATAGTGACATGAAATGGTATTACATAATGTACATAGAGTTAATTGATGGATCTTGTTACATAGTATACACATAACTGATTATTTGGAAACTTTTGAAATTATATAAGACTAAAAGATAGTTTATCTTATGATGTAAAACAGTTCCTGGCATTAATTATTACTTAAAATTAAAGGGTCATAAGCTTTGGGTAGGAAGATACCAACATCTAGGTTGAGCTCAGGCCGGGTTTTCTTTATGTGGATAGCTTCTAGTATCCGTCTTGTTTTCTTGTTTGTTTGATTTCTCTCTAGAATTTTTACATCTGACCAATTTATGCTGTGTTGTCTGTAAGCTTTAAGGTGTGCAGCTACGGCTGATTTATTCGAGACAGCTTTAGATTTGTGTTCAGTCAATCTTACATTTAGAGGTCTCTTCGTTTCGCCGTCATATGTCTCTCTACATGAACAATCTATTTTGTAAACGCAACCTTTTGGTGGAACAGGAACGGTGGGATTCAGTTTGCCATTCGCCCGCAGGTGATCTTTAATTGTTTCATTTTTGGTAAATATGGTTTCTATTCCAGTTTGTTGTTTAAGTAAACGTTGGATTTGGTATGTGAGTTTACCATTAAATGGAATAAATACTCTTATTGGTGATTGATCTGGTTTTGGCTTATTTGGTTTATTCTGTTCATGTAGGGTTTTATTGATAACGCTGGTAACAAGTTGTTCAGGGTATCCGTTCAGGGTGGTAAAAACAGTTTTTTAAAAGAAGTTGGATTTCAGCTGCTAAGTTTTCTTCATGACAGATATTAATTGCAAGGTAACTTATGACATAATTTTAGGCCCCCTGGGGGCTACTTTAAGGTGCTGCTGTGGCTATACGCCCCAGCAGTGCCCGATCTGACCAAATGATTTTTACGCGTACCGACACCTGCTACAAATTTGGATGGTCAAACCTTTTGTAACTGATGATCATATTATTTTGTCATTAACTCCTGGACTATAAGACTTCACAGACGCCTTTACTGTTAATTTCAGTTCCACCGAAAGCTAAGAGTTTATGCTTAGAATACTGCAATTTGAAGTCTTTTGATAAATATTTAACGTTATATTTATCATTCTGCGAGTTAGTAAACTTAACTTCGAGAAGTGCCTTTTCCTTACACGATAGAATATTAACACTATTTTGTGGCTCTTTGTTAACTGGTAACACTTCAATTGGGCCCAGGAAAACTGAACTGTAATCTTGATTAAATACTTCATTATCACCATCATCAACTTCTGTATAATTGATCTGATTAATCTGCTTATTTTTAGTACTCCAACAACAATCAGAATAGTGTCCTTGTTTACCACATAGTTTACAACTGTATTTCATTGCAACTGTTAAGAATGGACTTTATTACCACATCTACCACAATTTTCTGTTTGTTTCATATTATGATATTTAGTTTGTGTTTGTCTCTGTTGTTGAAAAGAAAATTGTTTATTAGGGTTTCACACTGCGTAGCTTGTGTGAAACACTGTTGTTTTTGTTCGGATTATTATTCTTATTATTAGGCTTTCACCTTCGGTGAAAGACTATTGTTATTACTAAGATTAATATTATTATTAGGCTTTCACCTTCGGTGAAAGACTATTGTTATTACTAAGATTAATATTATTATTTTTTTTATTGGGGGAAGCTAGATCTCAGCAACTATAAGAGATAGAGGTCTGAAGTTTGGTTTTCTCTCGGGAAAATGGGTGGTGGTTAGTGCTTAAATGTAAAACCAAATTTGTGCACATAGCGGAAATGCGTCAAATCTTTAACGTGCACGCAAATTGAAAATCGGCCACAATTCTGCTAATTCCCAACCGATTTTTCTCATATTTACATTTTGGATAGCTGGAAACATTTCGGAACAGATAGCTGTTCAAAAACGTCGAATTTATAAATTCATTTTAAAAATTTTCAAAAATTTTTATTTCTTGGAATTTTTTAAATTCTGATTACAGTTTTGGATAGCTGGCGTCAATCCGATTCCAACGATATAAATATTTTTCTGCAAAGTTAAATTTTATTTTTCACTTTTTTTCGCATTTTAGTCAAAACGTAGAGATCGTACCCATTTTAAACGGCTCCAACGAGTTTTCTGAAACTTCAGGAATATGAAGGCAAAGGAATAAACTAGTGCTTAAAGTAAAAATGAAAATTGTCTAATCACCGGAAGTAGCCAAGAAAAGTACCCAAACTTTGACAAAATTCAGAAAAATAGGTGCCTGTGCGGAAAATGCGATGTATCAATTGTGTTCTTGTCGTTTAGTTAAAGTTTTATATCGTTTAATAGCCAATTGAATTGTCTATCAGATGGTACTTCAGCGACAAGTTTCTATCAAAAACTAAAAAAGTTATATGACCTTGAAAAGTAAGGTATTTTGCGATTTCGAGCAACTTTAGACGCATTTTTCTCGGAAACGCCCTAAACGATTTTTTAAAAACTTTCTCAATCGAGAGATAAATGGGTACTCTGTTGTGTGAAACCACTGTATCATTTTTTGAAATGTCAGGGGTAGCCGAAAAATGAGATCGAAAATCGAAAACGTCGTATTTTTACGATTTGGAGCATTTTTTAGAGGTCTATTTCTCGAAAAGTCAACATAATATTTTTTTGGAACTTCTTCTACAGAAAGGCCTATCAGTAGTGTTATATATAAAACCATTGTACAACAGTTCCAAATTTCAGGAGTAGCAGAACAAAGGGATCGAAAATTGAACACGGCACCTTTCATTGTTAAGCGAAACATAAGAGGGGATACAATCTGTACGTTTTGTCAACGTATAGAGCCAATTCAAGAGTGCTTTTATCAGTGATGATATTTGAACTAAAATTATTTCAACTATGAGTGTTTTCTTCTATCCAAAATATGGGTATAGTGACCCTGTAACAGAAATAGTTTATAGCTGTGTGTAATAATTAGTCTTTGAATTAATATTGTTGCTTCTTTGTCAAAATTATCTTATACCGGTAATCATCTGGATAGAAATCGACGGCTCGCGCTGTTTATAAGAAAGTCCAATTTGTTAAGCGTTTGCAGTAGTATCGAATGTTGTACCTGTGATAAAAGGCGTGACGCTGTTTGAGCATGGACTCTATCTGTAATTATTATTAAAATTTTATTAGTGACGTCAAATCTTTAACGTGCACGAAACCAGAAAATTGGCGATATTTCATTGAATATTCAATCAATTTTTGAACCAGTTACATATTTGAGTAGCTGACATGAACGCGATTCCGAAGTCCCGTGTACACATTGGTGTGGCCGTAAAAGATCCCTTGGCATGTTTAGAGGTCATTTCGGGACTAACATACGGTTCATAATTTCTATTTCAATAATTCGCTTGCGCGTAGGGGTCATTAGCAGTGGGAGGAAACCGGAGGACCCGGAGAAAAACCACGAGGTTGGACAGGCGACCCTACTCCTTGACACGTACAACCGGGGAATCGAAACCCCGCCAGTTGGCTCAATGACAGACCGTGCGATACAGCGCAGTCCTCAAGGCTAGCCTACCGTGTAATTTCCAGCCAGCATAATGTATCTATATAAGAGACATTTATTCCTACTGGCGATTTACAAATATTGCATGAAGAAATTAAATTCATAAGAACAGAAACACGACTAATGCACAGTATCATATTGATTATAAAAGTACAATGTATATATTGGTTACACTATATATGTCACAAAACAACAATCATTAGATAATAATAATTATTTACTAATTATATAAATCATTTTAAGAGGTAGGAGTTATCCGTTGTTTAATTTAACAGTTATATAATTACTTTTCTCGGAAAAGCCGCCAATGATTTCTTTCAAACTTGCTCAATCGAGATTCTACTGGGTAGTGTATTGTGTGAAACCCTTGTACAATTTTTCTAATTGTCATGGGTAGCCGAAAAAAGAGATCGAAAATTGAAAACAGCGTATTTTTACGTGTTGGGGCATGTTTATGAGTCAATATCTGAGTTATGCTAGAGTGTGGGGTTTTTTTTTGGGTTGGGGGGGGGGGGGGAGTGGTGGGGATAGTCTTTTGTCATATATCTGGCGATCGTGTGACGCCTTTGCGACCGTGAAAGCCTTCGGCATTGCGCGCAATTTTTTCTGAAAAGTTAATTTTGATTTTTCATTTTTTTTCGCATTTTGGTCAAATCGTAGAGTTCTTATTTTTTTAAAACGACACCTACGATATTTCTGAAACTTCGGGATTATGAAGTCGAAGGACCAAACCAGTCCATGAACTATAAATGAAAATCCTCTAATGACCGGAAGTGGTCAAGAAAGGTATTCAAAATTTGACAAAATTCTGAAAAATGGGTGCCTGTGCGCAAAATGCGATTTATCAATTGGTTGTTTACCGAGTACTTAAAGTATTATGTGGTATGGTAGCCACGAGTATTATCTACGAGATGGTGCTATAGCAACAAGATTTTATTGCCAATTTGTGCGACTTTGAAAAGTAAGGTTATTTACGATGTCGATCAAGTTTAAATCCATGTTTCTCGGAAAAGCCGCAAACGATTTTTTTTAAACTTGCTCAATCGAGAGTCTACTGGGTAGTGTATTGTGTGAAACCCTTGTACAATTTATCTAATTGTCATAGGTACCCGAAAAATGAGATCGAAAATTGAAAACAGCGTATTTTTACGAGTTGGAGCATGTTTAGAGGACAATATCTGAGTTATGCTAGAGTATGGGTTTTTTGTCATGCATCTGGCTATCGTGTGACGCCTTGGCTACGGTGAAAGCCTTCAGCATTGCACGCAATTCTAGTTAGGCTTTCACCTTCGGTGAAAGGCTATTGTTATTACTAAGATTAATATTATTATTATTATTATTACTAAGATTAATATTATTATTATTAGCTTTCACCTTCGGTGAAAGACTATTGTTATTACTAAGATTAATATTATTAGGCTTAAGGCTATTGTTATTACTAAGATTAATATTATTAAGCTTTCATATTACATATGAAAGCTTATTGTTTCTGTTAAGATTATTATTGTTATTTTTTTGTGTGTTTTGTCCACAAATCGGATTTCTCAGAATCTAACCATAGGATCGTTCTGAAACTTTTACCTATCCCCCCAAAAATGGGTGGTGCCTGAAATGCCATGAAATCACGTTTTCGGCCTCCAATTAAAATTTCTTAGCGAGAGAGCCCCCTGACCCGACCCCCTTGCGGGGCTTCACGGTCGGTATCAGCCCCCCTCCCCACCACCATGGTTAATC
Source organism: Patella vulgata (assembly GCF_932274485.2). Classification (NCBI taxonomy): domain Eukaryota; kingdom Metazoa; phylum Mollusca; class Gastropoda; family Patellidae; genus Patella; species Patella vulgata. The sequence goes on from NC_065882.2 coordinate 36,917,616, forward strand.
CGGCTTTGATGTTCCCTCTTGTGCAGCTGCAAAAGAATGTACAAGTTCATTGCCTCATTGTCAAAGATCCCACTTTTCTACCCCAGTTCGGGTAATTAATCGCACTTTCATATTTTTTTCAAAAGTATCGAGCAATCAAACTATACTGTAAATTTCATCACTCTCTGTCAGATAGAAATCAAGGTTATCTTGTCCCAAAGCATCGACCAATGAAATTGCCAAGCTGTAGCTCAAAATGTTCAGTCAAGACCTGATGAACTTTAAATTTATACACAGTGTTTAAGGTCGTGAGATGAAGAAGCCAATTGATTTTCAGCGATTTCCGATAATTACTGTCAGAGTTATGGCCCTTCATCACTTAAAAAAAATCTTGTGGATGCTCTAGAGGCCAAAGTTAATGTCCGATTGGCTTTAAATTTATACACAGTGGTTAAGGTCATGAGACGAAGTAGGCGATTGATTTTCAGCGATATCTGATATTTACTGCCAGAGATGTGGCCCCTGATCACTTCAAAATATCTTGTGGACGCTCTAGAGGCCAAAGTTAATATCCGATTGACTTTAAATTTATGCGCAGTGTTTAAGGTCATGACACGAAGATGCCTACAATATTGATTTTCAGCGATATCTGATATTTACTGCCATTTCCGATAATTACCGTCAGAGTTATTGCCCTTGATCACTTTAAAAAATCTTGTGGACGCTCTAGAGGCTAAATTCAATATCCGATTGACTTTATATTTATACAGTGTTTAAGGTAAGAAGCCAATTGATTTTCAGCGATTTCCGATTGAATCCTTTGAAAATCACACCTAACTCTAAAACTAAAGGCAAGAAACGGGCCGGTTTACATTGAAGCACAAGTAATTCCTGTCCTGCGTACTCTGTATATAATATATGGTTTTCTAAATATGCCTTGGATGGTAGCCACAAGTCGACAATTTTTGTTTTGTATTTTTCCCATTTTGTTCATAAGGTAAATGTAATATTTCAGATACCTGATGACATTTATACTTATTGTTTCAATAGATTCTAATAACCCCCTTTGCAGTTAATATGAAAGCTTTCATATCTGCTATGCAGATCTAGTTAAGCTTTCATATTACATATGAAAGCTTATTGTTTCTGTTAAGATTATTAAGCGTTCATATTACATATGAAAGCTTATTGTTTCTGTTAAGATTATTAAGCTTTCATATTACATATGAAAGCTTATTGTTTCTGTTAAGATTATTATTGTTATTAAGCTTTCATATTACATATGAAAGCTTATTGTTTCTGTTAAGATTATTAAGCTTTCATATTACATATGAAAGCTTATTGTTTCTGTTAAGATTATTAAGCTTTCATATTACATATGAAAGCTTATTGTTTCTGTTAAGATTATTATTGTTATTTTTTTTTTGTGTTTTGTCCACAAATCGGATTTCTCAGAATCTAACCATAGGATCGTTCTGAAACTTTTACCTATCCCCCCAAAAATTGGTGGTGGCTGTTGATTAAATATATTTTCAAAACGTTTTACGAATCCGAAATCACCGAATTTTACGAAGGAATGCATTTGACCTACAATGCTGTAACTTTGTGACTATTTGACCTATTTTACTAATTCTTTTTTCTTTGAGTATCTTGAAACATTTACTTCAAATTTGCAATTTCGGATTTTGGCATTTCGAAAATTCGTCGCTGTCATTTCGAACCGGAAGTTATTACCAATTTGACAACTTCTTTAATAGTTGTGCGATTTTCGTGAAATTTAGAATGTTAGTAGATCTTGCCAATGCGACTTCAATGATGTCCTTGGAAATTTTCTAAATTATCTCCCCTTGGTGAAATTAAGGATCAAAGTTTTCAAAAAAATCGTCGAAATATAGGTCAGAATGACCTAAAAAAAAAATTCGATACTAGACAAGTAATTACTGATTCGTACACAAAATATGGAGTTTGTCGATCGAACCGGAAGTGCCACCATCTTTAAACGTGAAAAATCAAAAAGGCTTTTTTGCTATTTTACTTACAGACTCGGGCGTCATATTTTCGGAATTCTGGAAGGAATGCCTAAAAATCTATCGGATCAGAATTTTGATTTCGGTCACGTGATGGTCACCATTTTGAATTGAAAATGAAAAATAGAAGCAATTTGAAGGGCCGGGACTTTGGAACACAAGAACTCTCCTTCTAATTAAGCTAGAATGTGCAAACTTGGTGTAGGCGTTCACTAGGTCAATGTCATGATTGAGTTCAAAGATGAGCATTTTTTGCCTAGGGTAAGCAGAGATAAGCAAGCTGATTTGTTGATTCTTTAGGGCACGATGACATTGGTTATAATGAATGGAGGGCGATGAAACTCTTGTCAATCGAGAGGCTAATAGCTGGCCTGTTGTGTGAAATCATTGTATCATTTTTTGAAAATGTCCGGGGTAGCCGAAAAAAGGAGATCGAAATCCAAAAAGTCGTATTTTTACGATTTGGGGCATTTTTAGAGGTCGTGTAAAGTAAAATAAAGCATGCATATACATATATTATTGATATTAAATATATCATATAAAAAACTAAACAATGAATCAGCTGTCATTGACAGATTTTATATTATAAGCATGGTCAGTGGAAGGTCAGCGTATTGTCTAACTTGAACTCACTGACTCCGTAACATTATTGTGGGTATGGTATAAGCTGAATTTGATGAGATGCACATATCTCGTATGACTATTTGGTACTTACAGTGTTAGACTTTGTCGTAACGTAAATCAAATTTACGCTGTATTATTCATTACCAAGGATTTAGAAAGAAACGAGAACAATTATTTACAAAATCTCGCTGGGATAAATTCCGTGAATGTGCCCATGAATGGCTAAAACTTGATGGGCGAGCGAAATGGATAGCTGAACAGGCGACTTCGGGTGATATAATCAAACAAGGAATTTATCGACGCGCCAAAAGATACTGGATTTCACCCAACATGCTACAGGCCTTTTACAGACAAATTCCGAATTGGGTCTGCCCGTAATCGTATAGATAAAGAAAAATTAAAATCCCCGGCTACAATCCAACCAGGGAATAGCGGGAGTGTAGACGATCTGGGACCTAGCTCTCCAAACAAATTACGCTCCTGAAGCAAAAAGAAAGAGTAAATCGGTGCTGCCTGTTGTGTATATTATATGTAAAAAACGTGACAGATTTGTCACTGTTGGAGAAAATAGGAAGAAGGATGTATTAACACAGACTCAGACCCAAACAGGCTCAGGTAGGCCTAATGTTAATATTATGTTACTTACTAAATTTATAATTATTACTAATAAATATTAAATATATTCATCCTACAGTTTTTAATTATTGTGTTGTTGTTTTTGTTGTAAATGGAATCAGAAGTGCTACTGCAATCACTGTAAAATTGTTATGAAGCTAGCCAGTAAAGCCCTTTACCCCATTTGTTGATTTGGCACAGTCATTGGTTAAAGTGTTGCACATTTGCTTGCACAAGGGATGAAACATAGAGAAGTTAACTTGTTTTTTATTTTCTTGGCCCACTTGTAGGTGCCTTGCTAAGACGATCTGTCTCTAGACCATTTCCGCTCACACAAAGGATCTGAACTAAACCGCATGCCAGAGTTGACCAGCCAGGTACATGTACATGTAGGCCTCAAAGTGACATTCCCTCCCCCACCCTTGAGCACAAACAACATTCAACGCTATATGGTGTATAATTTGTTTGCAAATTTGTTTGTAGGCCAACTGTTGAAAGCTGCTGAATTGAAAGAGGATGAAGATATTTTAAGGCATATCAGAGGGCAAGATTGTGTGGCCATTGAGGTCAGATATCACCAAAAATGTTATAGGCAATATACATGTACTGAATTTCTTAGACAGTTATCAGAAAGGTAAATATTTGTGATGTTTTTTTTATTTGTATTCTCCGCCTTCTTGCCACTGGTATTATTCAAATAAAACTGAACCATGGGTGAGTCCTGAAATTACTATGTTTTTGTCCAGTGGACGTTAAACCGCAATTCTCCTCTCTATCTCTCCTTGTACTGCTAATGCCTTCCTGTCTTCATTAGCTGGTTTCTGCATGAAAATAAGATGTTAACCCCTGTGTAAGTGTCTTTTTCCTCTGTTGTACGAAATTAATGAGAGTAAACCAAGCTCCAGAATTTTGTTTTAATTGTGTACATGTATATGTTTATTTATATTTTTCAGCAAAGATGACTAGCCTTTCGTCGAATATTAAACCACATACAATATATTCTGTGAAGATGTCATAAGAGAAAGAATCATAAATGGCCAGCAAAGTTGTCTTGTACAGAGAGAGAGAGAGAGAGAGAGAGAGAGAAATGGGGTTTAACGTCCACTCAACACAAACTAGGTCATTTTGGGACTAACATACGGTTTCAATTTTATTTCAATAATTCGCTTGCGCGTATGGGTCTTTAGCAGTGAGAGGAAACCGGAGTGCCCGGAGGAAACCCACGAGGTTGAGAAGACGCCTCTATCTCCATGCCACATACGCTCACACCTGGGATCAAAGCCACAGCCACAAGCCAGAGTTGACCGACCAGCTAGAGGTCGAAGCGCGGCACTCTAGGCCATCCCAACCCCCCTTTCTTGTACAGACCTGTGCATGTGTAGTCAATGTGAAAATGAAAAAAAAACTGTTAAAGAGACCGAATTTGATGTTAATACATTTAGTGACAGTGATGATGATAATGAAGATTAACTTTGATGACATTTGATGTGCAGAGTAACTGTTTAATTTTGATTTTCAATGATTGTTTCACTTTAATAAATAATTTCACAACTGTTCATCCTGTTTTCTAACCTTTCCCTTCATTCCAGCCCAGATACACAATTATTTTTTTTAACTTATATCTACATGTATGTTTGTAATTTGACCATTAATCATATCCGAAATAGTAGTTCACAGCTACATGTACAGTTGTAAAAATACTGTAGTGGCTAATAGAAAGGGAACATGTATGTGGGTTTAGAATGTTTATCTTAGTGGAAAAAAATCATGTGGTTCAATGCTTATAAAGTGCTACTGATCTCCATTATTTCAAAAGCATATCACTCAACTACTGTCAAACATATCCCCTGGCTAGAATATGCTACAAATCGACTCTAGCATGTTCCATACAAGCGATAATTTCTGAGCAAACATCCAACAACCAACCCTAACAGGCCCTTGAGATCCAACAAACAAAATAATTATTGGGCTTGTTTGCCCACACCTGGTCTTATGATTCATACAAGACCTGATAGTCTATCAATTACAGGCATTTGACAGAAAGGGAGATAATTCTTTTTTACCGTTAATGGATTTCCACAATTCTTTATTCACCCATGACATTTGTGTTTTGAGCATTTTTATTTACATCAAAATCTGTCCAATAAACTGTTCATTGCCAAGGATGAAGGCATGAGGTGTTTTACCAACTATTTAATTTTATGTCAACTTCAGAATTGTTAGTACACAAATAGCATTTATTTGACAATTTTGACGAATTTCATCTGGCCCTAAATAAATAAATTGCAAACATTTTGCTTGGAACTCCCAGATTTTGTCTTCCTGGCATCATAAGCTTTCCAAAAATGTATAGTTTTTCTTTTATGGAAGACCGTGTAGCGGAGTTGTGTTTCTAAGCTAGCTAGAAATTTTGGCTGCAGGCCTACACCTCCCAAGCTAAATTTCCCTCATGTCATCCTGTATAGCAAAGGCATATGCCTGTCTTAATTAACCCAGTACTAAACACAATTTACTTGTTTAATTTTTCCAGCATTTTTCAGGATAGCTGATGGGATGCGGGTCAAGTTATGCAACTTGTCTATTTAATTATTTACCAGTGAAAAATTGAATTAACTTCACCAAATTTTTACTCATTATAATGATTTTTTTTTTTCTGTTCATATTATTTCTATGACATGTGACAGTGACTGTGAATATGAAAGCTTTAATATCTGCTTAGCAGATCTAGTTATTGTTATTTTTTTTGTGTGTTTTGTCCACAAATCGGATTTCTCAGAATCTAACCATAGGATCGTTCTGAAACTTTTACCTATCCCCCCAAAAATGGGTGGTGGCTGTTGATTAAATATATTTTCAAAACGTTTTACGAATCCGAAATCACCGAATTTTACGAAGGAATGCATTTGACCTACAATGCTGTAACTCTGTGACTATTTGACCTATTTTACTAATTCTTTTTTCTTTGAGTATCTTGAAACATTTACTTCAAATCTGCAATTTCGGATTTTGGCATTTCGAAAATTCGTCGCTGTCATTTCGAACCGGAAGTTATTACCAATTTGACAACTTCTTTAATAGTTGTGCGATTTTCGTGAAATTTAGAATGTTAGTAGATCTTGCCAATGCGACTTCAATGATGTCCTTGGAATTTTTCTAAATTATCTCCCCTTGGTGAAATTAAGGATCAAAGTTTTCCAAAAAATCGACGAAATATAGGTCAGATTGCCTTGAAATTTTTTTTCTGTACTAGCTAAGACAGTACTGATGAGTACACAAAATATGGAGTTTGTCGAGCAAACCGGAAGTGCCACCATCTCAAAATGTGAAAAGTCCATACGACTTTTGCAATGTTTTACTTAAAGACATAAGAGTTACATTTTCTGAATGCTTGAAGGAAAGCCTAAAAATCTATCGGTTTAGAATTTTGATTTAGGTCAACTGATGGACGCCATTTTGAAATGAAAATGAAAAATCCACATTTATGGGCTTGAAAATATACACAATTGGTCGTGGCTTAGAGAATCTGTCTCCTATTACCGAAATTAATACATTTGAGGATAGTCTGGATCATGGTCGAATGTTTGGTATTTGAATATTTCAAAAATTCGAATTTCTCCTTTGATGTTTTCCGTGCCGACAAGGTTGTTTTCGAGTTTAGCTGGTTTTGATTTCGCGCATGCGCTACACAGGAACCAACGGTACCATGAGTACTAAATTCCGGCGAGCAACTTTTCACGTTGGTACCTAGGCACCCTGAAAATTTCAAGGTGAAACCTGCATTCGTTCAAGTCGTTTGTTCTTGTCACCTGCCTTTCGTCGTTTTTTTTTTCTAAGTCAATTTACGGCTTCCATGAGGGGAAAAAAAGTGGAATTTCGCCGTGACACCGGCACCGATTGTCCGAAAACCATGAAATTTGGACACAATACGCCCATTACCACCCCGGACTCTGTGCTTTACCCCCATTTTGATCCCATTAAAAAAAAAGAGTTTTAGCAAAAAAAGATTTTCGGAATTTAATATTGGTTTTAACCCTGTAATACCCAGACATGATATATTATTATAATCCCTATGAAATATTTTAATTATTTACTGCTGTAATATGAATTATCACTTATTCCCCGTTAAATAAATATCGGTCACCTGGTGCCGCTGTACAACTTAAAGGACACTGGCCTCAAGTCAATTTACGGAGAGAGAGAGAGAGAAATGGGGTTTAACGTCCACTCGACACAAACTAGGTCATTTCGGGACCAACATATGGTTTAATTTTATTTCAATAATTCGCTTGCGCGTAGGGGTCTTTAGCAGTGGGAGGAAACCGGAGGACCCGGAGAAAACCCACAAGGTTGGACAGGCGACCCTACTCCTTGCGTCAATTTACGGCTTCCATGAGGGGAAAAAAGTGGAATTTCGCCGTGACACCGGCACCGATTGTCCGAAAACCATGAAATTAGGACACAATACGCCCATTACCACCCCTGACTCTGTGCTTTACCCCCATTTTGATCACATTAAAAAGAAAAGAGTTTTAGCAAAAAAATGATTTTCAGAATTTAATATTGGTTTTAATTAATTTTGAAATTGGAAATGCAAAGAGATTTTATCGCCTCTTCCGTATGTGATAGGTATTGGTACTATACACATTATCCTTAAAAGACAATTTTTTAAACTGACCGTAACGATGCATCGACACTAGAAACCGAAATCGCCTATTTTGACCTATTTTGACTGCTGGGGTATCTTTCCGTACGTGACAAGGAGTAGGTCGCCCGTCCAACCTGTGTATTTTTTCAGGATCACCCGGTTTCCCCCCCACTGCTAGACCCCTACGCGCAAGCGAATTATTGAAATAAAATTGAACCATACGTTAGTCCCGAAATAACCTAGTTTGTGTCGAGTGGTCGATCAACCCCATTTCGCTCTCTCAATTTTAGCACTCCTAACTCTAAAACTAAATGCAAGGAACGGGCCTATTTACAGAGGTCACAATTTTAACCTACATGCACACCTACATGATATACATATTATTATAATCCCTATGGGATATTTTAATTATTTACTGTTATAATATGAATTATCACTTATTCCCCGTTAAATAAATATCGGTCACCGGGTGCAGCTGTACAACTTCAAGGACCTTGGGCCTCAAGTGCATGGGACCAACTCTACATTTTCTGAAATGTCAATAAAAGCCCTGGAATGATTTCATTTTAAAAAAATAATCAGAAAGTAAATCTAGTTTTATTTATATGCTATTTGTTGCCAGAAAATATATTTTGTTACGAGTCTAATTCAAATTTAAAAATAAACAATGGGTCTGAGGCATATTTTATTGATATATAGAAATTAATGCAGTGTTCTCATTATGTGATAAAAGAGTGCCAGAAATGTCTCGAAATTCAGCCATTTGTGTATTTAGTATATCAAGTATATGCGTGTATTACAAAGCTCTGATTTGTGTGATTTGTGTACACCCCGCCCCCCCCCCCCCTCCTCGTGTCACTATCATGTACATATCAATTCTGCTGCCAACCCACCCACGCGAACATGACTAATTTATGAAACATTGTCTAGTCGTTTGTATGTTTGTATGTTACGACAAAACGAGGCCAGCGTGGCTCATTTGCTGCAGAACGGAAGGCCTTGCAAGGATTAGTGTCTAGTCGTTTGGATGGTACGAAAACCCGAGGTCAAAGTGGTTCCCCGTTGGCAGTGGTGAAGTATGGAAGGCCTAGCAAGGATCTGTGTCTAGTCGTTTCGATGGGACGAAAAACGCCCGTCCCCTCGTCCATGGTACAAGGATTAGTGCCTAGTCGCTTGGATGGTATGCAAAACAGAGGTCCCCGTTCTCTCCCTTTGTCTGTGGTTCTTGACCGAAGGCCCGACAACTAACTTTGCGTGCAGTTTTTTAGGTAGGACGAAAAATCGAAATCCTGTGTGCATATTGGCGTGCACGAAAAATAACCCTTTGCATTTGGAATTTTATGCACCCACCCCACCCTCGAACAACGCTTAACATAACATTTTGTTTTCACTACCTACATTGTAAAATTTGTTTGATTTCAGATGACTTAGCCCCGGTTTTTCACAGTGAAAGATTTTGATGAAACTTGACATGCATGTTTATAACCCAAAGATATGGTTCCTTTCGATATTTGCGCATATCGAATCGTAACTTCATGAATTATGGTCCCTGATTGTAAGAAAAATCACTTTATATTTCGCGTGTTCTCTATCTATCTCTCGGAAATGGAATATGGAAATACACAAGCTAGCTAGTGTATTACAGGTTGGTGGTGGTGGGGATGAGGTCTTCTATTTGCAATGATTTTTTGAATACAAAATATACGTTCTAACTCATTACTCAAACTACAGCAAAAAAAAAGCGGAACGGAAACCCGATTTTATATATTCTTACAATAGCAACGCACTTCGGGATTAACTTAGAAATGGTTCCACTACTGATGTCTTCCGCCTTACTCCTGCCACAGTAGTGGCTTGTCCTACGGAGTTCCTTTCCGCAAGTTTTTTTTAGTCAAATGACTACAAAAAGGTTACTGGCCTATGTATAGCTCCCTTAATTTACACATAAACTGACCTAAAACTGCACTGCACATATAATAAACCAATTCCCATTGAAATAAAGGTGAAGCCGTACCGCATAATTATATGATTTGATGAAACCCAACTGCTACCTGAAGTTTCTCGCCTATCGAAGTTATAATATCCGCCGGTGTCATGGCGGCTCGCACATTATAAGAATCATTGCTTTGAAAATGTAGAACGCATTAACACAAAGAAAAACTGATGGGTAACTAGTTTAGTGTGGTCCAGTCTTCACTATAATTTGTGATAGAATTACTTATTTAAAAAAAACTGAATGATGTAAAAATAAAAATGGTTGGAGTGCCCAAGTTTAGATTTGTCGTTGATTTCATAAAGATGTTAGGATATAGAACGTTAAATACTGTGTGATTCAACATGGCGGCCGAGGGGTTTAATATGATATAAGTACGAAATACATGTACATGTAGTACCAAATGGTTTATATGTATGAGAGTCAAGGTTTGGACTAAATGTCTTGGGGAAGTAGGGGGCGACTAGCATGTGCCTCTCTTTAGTGGACCGATGTGAGATTGCCCATTGTATTAACTGGACGGGTAGGCCTATTCACCTTCAGTTATGTGTCAATGTCAAATAAGCGGCTTCGTATCAACACGGTCGGCTCTGGGCCGGTTTAATTCTACGTATCTCTCGTAGCTGAGAGAAAAAAGATTTTTTAGCCCAGAGAATATCTTCCGTCAGAGTGGTTGTTGATTCATAGATTCTAATAACCCCTTTTGAAGTTTATATGAAAGCTTTGATATCTGCTATGCAGATCTAGTTAAGCTTTCATATTACATATGAAAGCTTATTGTTTCTGTTAAGATTATTAAGCTTTCATATTACATATGAAAGCTTATTGTTTCTGTTAAGATTATTATTGTTATTTTTTTTTTGTGTTTTGTCCACAAATCGGATTTCTCAGAATCTAACCATAGGATCGTTCTGAAACTTTTACCTATCCCCCCAAAAATGGGTGGTGGCTGTTGATTAAATATATTTTCAAAACGTTTTACGAATCCGAAATCACCGAATTTTACGAAGGAATGCATTTGACCTACAATGCTGTAACTTTGTGACTATTTGACCTATTTTACTAATTCTTTTTTCTTTGAGTATCTTGAAACATTTACTTCAAATCTGCAATTTCGGATTTTGGCATTTCGAAAATTCGTCGCTGTCATTTCGAACCGGAAGTTATTACCAATTTGACAACTTCTTTAATAGTTGTGCGATTTTCGTGAAATTTAGAATGTTAGTAGATCTTGCCAATGCGACTTCAATGATGTCCTTGGAAATTTTCTAAATTATCTCCCCTTGGTGAAATTAAGGATCAAAGTTTTCAAAAAAATCGTCGAAATATAGGTCAGAATGACCTAAAAAAAAAATTCGATACTAGACAAGTAATTACTGATTCGTACACAAAATATGGAGTTTGTCGATCGAACCGGAAGTGCCACCATCTTTAAACGTGAAAAATCAAAAAGGCTTTTTTGCTATTTTACTTACAGACTCGGGCGTCATATTTTCGGAATCCTGGAAGGAATACCTAAAAATCTATCGGATCAGAATTTTGATTTCGGTCACGTGATGGTCACCATTTTGAATTGAAAATGAAAAATAGAAGCAATTTGAAGGGCCGGGACTTTGGAACACAAGAACTCTCCTTCTAATTAAGCTAGAATGTTCAAACTTGGTGTAGGCGTTCACTAGGTCAATGTCATGATTGAGTTCAAAAATGAATATTTTTTGCCTAGGGTAAGCAGAGATAAGCAAGCTGATTTGTTGATTCTTTAGGGCACGATGACATTGGTTATAATGAATGGAGGGCGATGAAACTCTTGTCAATCGAGAGGCTAATAGCTGGCCTGTTGTGTGAAATCATTGTATCATTTTTTGAAAATGTCCGGGGTAGCCGAAAAAAGGAGATCGAAATCCAAAAAGTCAAATCGTCGTTGGGACTATAATACGATTTTGAATCAAGTTATTTATCACTGAGGGACTCAAAATTAGGTTTGATGTAGCTCTGCTCATTTACAGTGGCGAATTTAACGGGCTCATGGGTTCCAGCTCCCTCCTCTAGAAATTTCACAGCACCCGCATGGATTGTGGCTAATTTTGTGGCAGAATTTTATTTTTCTGGGGGAGGTATTTCTAAATGGCTCCGACACAAGTGCCTGAAATGCCATGAAATCACGTTTTCGGCCTCCAATTAAAATTTCTTAGCGGGAGAACCCCCTGACCCGACCCCCTTGCGGGGCTTCACGGTCGGTATCAGCCCCCCTCCCCACCACCATGGTTAATCCGGCGTTGATGTTCCCTCTTGTGCAGCTGCAAAAGAATGTACAAGTTCATTGCCTCATTGTCAAAGATCCCACTTTTCTACCCCAGTTCGGGTAATGAGGTCGAGCGTATATTGTATAGGGGATATTAAACAAGCAAACAGTATGGCTGATGTCTCCCGCCAAAACCCCAAAGTAAAAGATGACACATTAATTAATCGCACTTTCATATTTTTTTTGAAAAGTATCGAGCAATCAAACTATACTGTAAATTGCATCACTCTCTGTCAGATAGAAATCAAGGTTATCTTGTCCCAAAGCATCGACCAATGAAATTGCCAAGCTGTAGCTCAAAATGTTCAGTCAAGACCTGATGAACATCTACACCAAGTTTAAACATTCTAGCTCAATTAAAAGCTGGGTTGTTATGTTCCAGTACTTCATTATAACCAAAGTTATCATACCCCAAAGCATCAACCAATTCAAAGTCCCGGCCAATCAAGTTGCTTTGCTTATCCTGACTAAGAGAATGCTCATTGTCGAACTTGGTCAAGGTAATATGGTCAAGGTACTAATGTAATGAAACTATACACAAAGTTTCATCAAATTGCTTATCTCTGCTTACCCATTTTAATAGTCCCCTGCCAATCGAAAAGCCCCCCGACCCACCCACTCCACTCCCGTGTAATACATTAGGTTATAATTGTGTTACAAACGTATCAAAGGAGCATTTGAATATTCTCTCTGAGGCATCTGATACCACTTGTCATTGAGGTGTTCACACAGCCAACTCATTTTTGTTTGTTTGTGTTATCTTTATTCAGTATAAATCAACTAATACAAATGAAAAAAAGTACTTGGTTTAATGAGATTATCTTTTGAGAGTTGGTCATACAGGTATCACTAATCATAATTGCTCTTAACTTCAAATAAATATACACGATTATGTGTATTCTAAATATCAAATAAAACAATGATGATTTCTTTACAATAGCAGTACAACAAATTTATTCGCAATATTTTCCTTTGATCAGTTGATCAAAAACCTGATTATATTTACAATATATTCTAGGTCTTTGCTCTTTATTCCATTGGTTCAAAATATGATAAAAGAGGCTTATCAAAAAGTTTATATCATGTAGTCTTATATAACAAATAGAACAATGACATACAAGATGTTTCAAATCATAATCTATTTGCATTATTTATTTCAATAATTTGACCTGTGATATTCATGTATAAAGCAAAATAGTAAACATTGAATTTCATTCACTTTTATGTATAATATAGTATTAAACCGGTTAATTATTGTATACAACATTTATTTAATTTCATAGCAACATTTTATACTATTGTATTCATTGTAGTTTTTTGTCATTATTAGCCCAGTCCGTGCATAGCATTATGATGTGAAATCCCATTTCATTTCAATTATAATAGTCTTCATCTAGAAACAATATTACTATTTATATTGGTATGTTACTACCAAGATATAACAATAAAATTAGCAAAAGTATGTATAAATTAATAAAGTTCTCTTTAGTATCTTTCATGAATAGTCAATTGTTCAATACCATTATTTCTCTTCACCTCATGCAAATAAATTGAAATGGGATTTAATGTTCAACTGTTTTACTTCACAACTTACATAAATCATTTGGTGATAAAGAAACATACATTTCTAGTATTTTTTTAACATAGTGTACTATACTATGCATCATTATATAGAAGACATATGAATGAATAAACAAAAATATGGCAAAATGAACAACATGAGAATGATTGTAGAAGTATAAGAACAAAGCAATTGTTTAATATTAAAAATATTTGATTTTCTTCTATTTTAAAGTTACATCCTTTACATTTGTATTTATACATTGTATGCAAAACATAATTAGAGAGAAATGGGTTTAACGTCCACTCAACACAAACAAGGTCATTTCGGGACTAACATATGGTTTAATTTTATTTCAATAATTTGCTTGCGCGTAGGGGGGTTTAGCAGTGGGGGGAAACCAGAGTACCCGGAGCAAATCAGGAGTATGGACAGGTGACCCTACTCCTTGCCACGTACAACCAGGGATTCGAGACCACGCCAGTTGACTTAATGGCAGGCCGTATGATACAGCATGCACACACTAACCATTCGGCCATCCAACCCAATACAGCAAGGATGAACAAATATTAGCATGTTTTAATGTTCATTATTAAAATAGAATACAAACAATGTAAGAATAATTATAATATCATGTATCAAACCAAAACAAATAATTCAATTTCAATAACTATTGAGAGCTGGCTGAAAAATTCTAAACCCATCTGTGAAAGAACTGTATAGAATTGTATAAAGTCCATTGTTTCCATTTATTTTTCTATGTAGTCACTTTTGAAGTGTACACTCTCACTCTTTAGTTAATGATGTTGCATGGCCTTGATGTCTGCCAGGAAGAAATTATCTTCAGTTACCCTTAAAAAATTGATCACAGCTGACATGACGTAATCATAGAGGGAAAATGATATCACCCATTTATGAACAGAAGTATTGTCTGAATAGAACACCTTTATAATACTTCTATTGATAGTCTGGCTGTTTTTAAGGTAGTCAATCAGCAGAATAGTTTAGGAATCATAAACGAGTGAACCCATCACCTGTCCAGTCGAAAGAACTGACCTGGCTTGATTGGGGACTTGCGAGTCTGGATGCTTCCATTGTTTTTATTGAATTTTGCATTCTGGTTGAAACTGATGAATCCAGGTCTCCTCTATGTTTAAAAATCTGGCTAAAATTTTTTTAGGAAATATTGAAAACAGCAAAGATTGTCACTGGATGTCACTGGATCAAGTACCTCCTGCAACCATTTCTTTAGTGCAGAAAAGGAAGGGCCATTGTCTCCTATAGTGGAGACCGTATCCACATATTTCAATGTTTGGGTTAGGACTTTCAGTTGCAGATACTTGATGACTGCCATATCGATAGTTCTGTCCATTTTTGGTGATTTCAATGGGTAGGTTCACAAGATTGTCTGGTACAAATACAATAATAACACTTCAGCTGCAGGTCTTATGTCTATGATTCATTCAATGATTCTACTTGTGGTGGTAAAAGCCAATTAAATCTCTCCTCTTCAGATCTAGAACTTTTCAGCCAGCTGTTGTATTATAGTGTATCCACACAAAGAAAAATTAACACAGAGAAAAATCATTATTACATAATAAATATATAAAATGACAATAAATGATGTGGTATTCATATTTCAATCAGAAGACGGAGAAAAATGGGGTTTAAGTCCACTCGACAGAAACTAGGTATTTTGGCATTAACACATGGTCCAATTTTATTTCAATAATTTGCTTGTGCGTATGGGTCATTAGCAATGGAAGGAAACTGGAGTTCGCAGAGAAAACCCTCGAAGGATGAACGTGCTACCCTACTCCTTGCCACGTACAACTGGGGATTTGAAACCACACCAGTTCACTAAATGGCAGACCTTATGATACAGCGCGCACATACTAACCATTCACCCCCCCCCCCCTTATTTCAAACAACAAAATTAAATGTATTGATACAAATATATATCTATGGATACAAATATATCTGTACAAATGTATATAGATAGAATAATCGTATAGATAAAGAAAAATTAAAATCCCCGGCTACAATCCAACCAGGGAATAGCGGGAGTGTAGACGATCTGGGACCTAGCTCTCCAAACAAATTACGCTCCTGAAGCAAAAAGAAAGAGTAAATCGGTGCTGCCTGTTGTGTGTATTATATGTAAAAAACGTGACAGATTTGTCACTGTTGGAGAAAATAGGAAGAAGGGTGTATTAACACAGACTCAGACCCAAACAGGCTCAGGTAGGCCTAATGTTAATATTATGTTACTTACTAAATTTATAATTATTACTAATAAATATTAAATATATTCATCCTACAGTTTTTAATTATTGTGTTGTTGTTTTTGTTGTAAATGGAATCAGAAGTGCTACTGCAATCACTGTAAAATTGTTATGAAGCTAGCCAGTAAAGCCCTTTACCCCATTTGTTGATTTGGCACAGTCATTGGTTAAAGTGTTGCACATTTGCTTGCACAAGGGATGAAACATAGAGAAGTTAACTTGTTTTTTTATTTTCTTGGCCCACTTGTAGGTGCCTTGCTAAGACGATCTGTCTCTAGACCATTTCCGCTCACACAAAGGATCTGAACTAAACCGCATGCCAGAGTTGACCAGCCAGGTACATGTACATGTAGGCCTCAAAGTGACATTCCCTCCCCCACCCTTGAGCACAAACAACATTCAACGCTATATGGTGTATAATTTGTTTGCAAATTTGTTTGTAGGCCAACTGTTGAAAGCTGCTGAATTGAAAGAGGATGAAGATATTTTAAGGCATATCAGAGGGCAAGATTGTGTGGCCATTGAGGTCAGATATCACCAAAAATGTTATAGGCAATATACATGTACTGAATTTCTTAGACAGTTATCAGAAAGGTAAATATTTGTGATGTTTTTTTTATTTGTATTCTCCGCCTTCTTGCCACTGGTATTATTCAAATAAAACTGAACCATGGGTGAGTCCTGAAATTACTATGTTTTTGTCCAGTGGACGTTAAACCGCAATTCTCCTCTCTATCTCTCCTTGTACTGCTAATGCCTTCCTGTCTTCATTAGCTGGTTTCTGCATGAAAATAAGATGTTAACCCCTGTGTAAGTGTCTTTTTCCTCTGTTGTACGAAATTAATGAGAGTAAACCAAGCTCCAGAATTTTGTTTTAATTGTGTACATGTATATGTTTATTTATATTTTTCAGCAAAGATGACTAGCCCTCCGTCGAATATTAAACCACATACAATATATTCTGTGAAGATGTCATAAGAGAAAGAATCATAAATGGCCAGCAAAGTTGTCTTGTACAGAGAGAGAGAGAAAGAGAAATGGGGTTTAACGTCCACTCAACACAAACCGTATCCACATATTTCAATGTTTGGGTTAGGACTTTCAGTTGCAGATACTTGATGACTGCCATATCGATAGTTCTGTCCATTTTTGGTGATTTCAGTGGGTAGGTTCACAAGATTGTCTGGTACAAATACAATAATAACACTTCAGCTGCAGGTCTTATGTCTATGATTCATTCAATGATTCTACTTGTGGTGGTAACAGCCAATTAAATCTCTCCTCTTCAGATCTAGAACTTTTCAGCCAGCTGTTGTATTATAGTGTATCCACACAAAGAAAAATTAACACAGAGAAAAATCATTATTACATAATAAATATATAAAATGACAATAAATGATGTGGTATTCATATTTCAATCAGAAGACGGAGAAAAATGGGGTTTAAGTCCACTCGACAGAAACTAGGTATTTTGGCATTAACACATGGTCCAATTTTATTTCAATAATTTGCTTGTGCGTATGGGTCATTAGCAATGGAAGGAAACTGGAGTTCGCAGAGAAAACCCTCGAAGGATGAACGTGCTACCCTACTCCTTGCCACGTACAACTGGGGATTTGAAACCACACCAGTTCACTAAATGGCAGACCTTATGATACAGCGCGCACATACTAACCATTCACCCCCCCCCCCCCTTATTTCAAACAACAAAATTAAATGTATTGATACAAATATATATCTATGGATACAAATATATCTGTACAAATGTATATAGATAGAATAATCGTATAGATAAAGAAAAATTAAAATCCCGGGCTACAATCCAACCAGGGAATAGCGGGAGTGTAGACGATCTGGGACCTAGCTCTCCAAACAAATTACGCTCCTGAAGCAAAAAGAAAGAGTAAATCGGTGCTGCCTGTTGTGTGTATTATATGTAAAAAACGTGACAGATTTGTCACTGTTGGAGAAAATAGGAAGAAGGGTGTATTAACACAGACTCAGACCCAAACAGGCTCAGGTAGGCCTAATGTTAATATTATGTTACTTACTAAATTTATAATTATTACTAATAAATATTAAATATATTCATCCTACAGTTTTTAATTATTGTGTTGTTGTTTTTGTTGTAAATGGAATCAGAAGTGCTACTGCAATCACTGTAAAATTGTTATGAAGCTAGCCAGTAAAGCCCTTTACCCCATTTGTTGATTTGGCACAGTCATTGGTTAAAGTGTTGCACATTTGCTTGCACAAGGGATGAAACATAGAGAAGTTAACTTGTTTTTTATTTTCTTGGCCCACTTGTAGGTGCCTTGCTAAGACGATCTGTCTCTAGACCATTTCCGCTCACACAAAGGATCTGAACTAAACCGCATGCCAGAGTTGACCAGCCAGGTACATGTACATGTAGGCCTCAAAGTGACATTCCCTCCCCCACCCTTGAGCACAAACAACATTCAACGCTATATGGTGTATAATTTGTTTGCAAATTTGTTTGTAGGCCAACTGTTGAAAGCTGCTGAATTGAAAGAGGATGAAGATATTTTAAGGCATATCAGAGGGCAAGATTGTGTGGCCATTGAGGTCAGATATCACCAAAAATGTTATAGGCAATATACATGTACTGAATTTCTTAGACAGTTATCAGAAAGGTAAATATTTGTGATGTTTTTTTTATTTGTATTCTCCGCCTTCTTGCCACTGGTATTATTCAAATAAAACTGAACCATGGGTGAGTCCTGAAATTACTATGTTTTTGTCCAGTGGACGTTAAACCGCAATTCTCCTCTCTATCTCTCCTTGTACTGCTAATGCCTTCCTGTCTTCATTAGCTGGTTTCTGCATGAAAATAAGATGTTAACCCCTGTGTAAGTGTCTTTTTCCTCTGTTGTACGAAATTAATGAGAGTAAACCAAGCTCCAGAATTTTGTTTTAATTGTGTACATGTATATGTTTATTTATATTTTTCAGCAAAGATGACTAGCCCTCCGTCGAATATTAAACCACATACAATATATTCTGTGAAGATGTCATAAGAGAAAGAATCATAAATGGCCAGCAAAGTTGTCTTGTACAGAGAGAGAGAGAAAGAGAAATGGGGTTTAACGTCCACTCAACACAAACTAGGTCATTTTGGGACTAACATACGGTTTCAATTTTATTTCAATAATTCGCTTGCGCGTATGGGTCTTTAGCAGTGAGAGGAAACCGGAGTGCCCGGAGGAAACCCACGAGGTTGAGAAAACGCCTCTATCTCCATGCCACATACGCTCACACCTGGGATCAAAGCCACAGCCACAAGCCAGAGGTGACCGACCAGCTAGAGGTCGAAGCGCGGCACTCTAGGCCATCCCAACCCCCCTTTCTTGTACAGACCTGTGCATGTGTAGTCAATGTGAAAATGAAAAAAAAACTGTTAAAGAGACCGAATTTGATGTTAATACATTTAGTGACAGTGATGATGATAATGAAGATTAACTTTGATGACATTTGATGTGCAGAGTAACTGTTTAATTTTGATTTTCAATGATTGTTTCACTTTAATAAATAATTTCACAACTGTTCATCCTGTTTTCTAACCTTTCCCTTCATTCCAGCCCAGATACACAATTATTTTTTTTAACTTATATCTACATGTATGTTTGTAATTTGACCATTAATCATATCCGAAATAGTAGTTCACAGCTACATGTACAGTTGTAAAAATACTGTAGTGGCTAATTGAAAGGGAACATGTATGTGGGTTTAGAATGTTTATCTTAGTGGAAAAAAATCATGTGGTTCAATGCTTATAAAGTGCTACTGATCTCCATTATTTCAAAAGCATATCACTCAACTACTGTCAAACATATCCCCTGGCTAGAATATGCTACAAATCGACTCTAGCATGTTCCATACAAGCGATAATTTCTGAGCAAACATCCAACAACCAACCCTAACAGGCCCTTGAGATCCAACAAACAAAATAATTATTGGGCTTGTTTGCCCACACCTGGTCTTATGATTCATACAAGACCTGATAGTCTATCAATTACAGGCATTTGACAGAAAGGGAGATAATTCTTTTTTACCGTTAATGGATTTCCACAATTCTTTATTCACCCATGACATTTGTGTTTTGAGCATTTTTATTTACATCAAAATCTGTCCAATAAACTGTTCATTGCCAAGGATGAAGGCATGAGGTGTTTTACCAACTATTTAATTTTATGTCAACTTCAGAATTGTTAGTACACAAATAGCATTTATTTGACAATTTTGACGAATTTCATCTGGCCCTAAATCAATAAATTGAAAACATTTTGCTTGGAACTCCCAGATTTTGTCTTCCTGGCATCATAAGCTTTCCAAAAATGTATAGTTTTTCTTTTATGGAAGACCGTGTAGCGGAGTTGTGTTTCTAAGCTAGCTAGAAATTTTGGCTGCAGGCCTACACCTCCCAAGCTAAATTTCCCTCATGTCATCCTGTATAGCAAAGGCATATGCCTGTCTTAATTAACCCAGTACTAAACACAATTTACTTGTTTAATTTTTCCAGCATTTTTCAGGATAGCTGATGGGATGCGGGTCAAGTTATGCCACTTGTCTATTTAATTATTTACAAGTGAAAAATCGAATTAACTTCACCAAATTTTTACTCATTATAATGATTTTTTTTTTCTGTTCATATTATTTCTATGACATGTGACAGTGACTGTGAATATGAAAGCTTTAATATCTGCTTAGCAGATCTAGTTATTGTTATTTTTTTTTTGTGTTTTGTCCACAAATCGGATTTCTCAGAATCTAACCATAGGATCGTTCTGAAACTTTTACCTATCCCCCCAAAAATGGGTGGTGGCTGTTGATTAAATATATTTTCAAAACGTTTTACGAATCCGAAATCACCGAATTTGTGACTATTTGACCTATTTTACTAATTCTTTTTTCTTTGAGTATCTTGAAACATTTACTTCAAATCTGCAATTTCGGATTTTGGCATTTCGAAAATTCGTCGCTGTCATTTCGAACCGGAAGTTATTACCAATTTGACAACTTCTTTAATAGTTGTGCGATTTTCGTGAAATTTAGAATGTTAGTAGATCTTGCCAGTGCGACTTCAATGATGTCCTTGGAAATTTTCTAAATTATCTCCCCTTGGTGAAATTAAGGATCAAAGTTTTCAAAAAAATCGTCAAAATATAGGTCAGAATGACCTAAAAAAAAAATTCGATACTAGACAAGTAATTACTGATTCGTACACAAAATATGGAGTTTGTCGATCGAACCGGAAGTGCCACCATCTTTAAACGTGAAAAATCAAAAAGGCTTTTTTGCTATTTTACTTACAGACTCGGGCGTCATATTTTCGGAATCCTGGAAGGAATGCCTAAAAATCTATCGGATCAGAATTTTGATTTCGGTCACGTGATGGTCACCATTTTGAATTGAAAATGAAAAATAGAAGCAATTTGAAGGGCCGGGACTTTGGAACACAAGAACTCTCCTTCTAATTAAGCTAGAATGTTCAAACTTGGTGTAGGCGTTCACTAGGTCAATGTCATGATTGAGTTCAAAGATGAGCATTTTTTGCCTAGGGTAAGCAGAGATAAGCAAGCTGATTTGTTGATTCTTTAGGGCACGATGACATTGGTTATAATGAATGGAGGGCGATGAAACTCTTGTCAATCGAGAGGCTAATAGCTGGCCTGTTGTGTGAAATCATTGTATCATTTTTTGAAAATGTCCGGGGTAGCCGAAAAAAGGAGATCGAAATCCAAAAAGTCGTATTTTTACGATTTGGGGCATTTTTAGAGGTCGTGTAAAGTAAAATAAAGCATGCATATACATATATTATTGATATTAAATATATCATATAAAAAACTAAACAATGAATCAGCTGTCATTGACAGATTTTATATTATAAGCATGGTCAGTGGAAGGTCAGCGTATTGTCTAACTTGAACTCACTGACTCCGTAACATTATTGTGGGTATGGTATAAGCTGAATTTGATGAGATGCACATATCTCGTATGACTATTTGGTACTTACAGTGTTAGACTTTGTCGTAACGTTACGGTCTCCATTCATCAAATCGTCGTTGGGGCTATAATACGATTTTGAATCAAGTTATTTATGATGTAGCTCTGCTCATTTTTCCTATTATTATTTTTTTTTTTGTGTCATTTCTACAAATCGGATTTCTCAGAATCTAACCATAGGATCAATCTGAAACTTTGACCTACCCCCTCAAAAATGGGGTGCGAATGTTGATTAAATATATTTCCAAATCGTTTTTCGAATCCGAAATCACCGAATTTTACGAACAAATTCATTTGACCTACATTACTGTAACTTTGTAACTATTTGACCTATTTTACTAATTCTTTTTTTGAGGGGTGCCTTGAAACATTTACTTAAAATCTGCAATTTCGAATTTTCGAATTTCGAAAATTCGTCGCTGTGATTTTGAATTGGAATTTGAGATCAATTTGACAACTTCTTTAATAGTTGCACGATTTTCATGAAATTTAGAATGTAAGTAGATCTTATCAATGCGACTTCAAAAATATCATTAGAAATTTTCTAAATTATCTCCCCTTGATGAAATTAAGGATCAAAGTTTTCAAAAAATTCGACGAAATATAGGTCAGATTGCCTGATTCGTACACAAAAAATTGAGTTTGTAGCTCAAACCGGAAATGCCACCTTCTTGAAATGTGAAAATTACATAAGGCTTTTTTGATATTTTACTTACAGACAAGGCAATTATATTTTCCGAATCCTTGAAGGAAAGCCGAAAAACGGTAGAGAACACAATTTTGATTTCCGGCAAATGATGGACGCCATTTTCAATTGAAAATGACAATTAGTGAAAAATCCACATTTATGGGCTTGAAAACATATACAATTGGTCGTGACCTAGAGAATATGTCTCCTATTACCGAAATTAATATATTTCAGGATAGCCTGGATCATGGTCGAACGTTTGGTATTTGAATATTTCAAAAATTTGAATTTCTCCTTTGATGTTTTTCGTGCCGACAGGGTTGTTTTCGAGTTAAGCTGGATTTGATTTCGCGCATGCGCTACGCTGGAACCAAAGGTACCATGAGTACTAAATTCCGGCGAGCAACTCTTCACGTTGGTACCTAGGTACCCTGAAAATATCAAGGTGATACATGCATTCATTCAAGTCGTTTGTTCTTGTCACCTGCCTTTCGCCGTTAAATAAATATTGGTCACCGGGTGCAGCTGTACAACTTCAAGGACCCTGGCCTCAAGTCAATTTACGGCTTCCATGAGGGGAAAAAGTGGAATTTCGTCGTGACACCGGCACCGATTGTCCAAAAACCATGAAATTTGGACACAATACGCCCATTACCACCCCGGACTCTGTGCCTTACCCCCATTTTGATCCCATTAAAAAAAAAGAGTTTTAGCAAAAAAACGATTTTCATAATTTAATATTGGTTTTAACCCTGTACCCAGACAAGATATACATATTATTATAATCCCTATGAAATATTTTAATTATTTACTGCTATAATATGAATTATCACTTATTCCCCGTTAAATAAATATCGGTCACCGGGTGCAGCTGTACAACTTCAAGGACCCTGGCTTCAAGTCAATTTACGGCTTCCATGAGGGGAAAAAAGTGGAATTTCGCCGTGACACCGGCACCGATTGTCCGAAAACCATGAAATTTGGACACAATACGCCCATTACCACCCGGACTTTGTGCCTTACTCCCATTTTGATCCGATTAAAAAAAAGAGTTTTAGCAAAAAAACGATTTTCGGAATTTATTATTGGTTTTAATTTATTTTGAAATTGCAAATGCAAAGAGATTTTATCGCCTCTTCTGTATGTGATAGGTATTGGTACTATACACATTATCCTTAAAAGACAATTTTTTAAAATGACCGTAACGATGTATCGACACTAGAAACCGAAATCGCCTATTTTGACCTTTTTTGACTGCTGGGGCATCCTTCCGGTGGTCCAAATCTCTGGAATTTCTAGCGGTTGGCTGCGCCGCGATGATATTTATCACATAGTAAATTGAGAAAATCCTCAGATATCAAGAACAATAAAAATTCGATAAAATACGGCAATTTTTTAAGCAAAAAACCTTTGATTGTTGGGGGTGGGTTTTGAATTTATTTTGAACGTTCTCGGAATCCAACACTCTTCTATTTTTAATATGTGATAGCTAGAATCCCAAGGTACATTCTGTGCAAATTTGAAGGCAATCGGAGCACAGGAACGTTGCCTGGGCAGAGCAAATCAACCCGGTCGCGGAAATTTGTTCATTCTTTAAAGTTATTATAATATTGTGTTATGACCGCCATCTTAGATACACCGTCACTTACCAAACCACTCCGAAATATACCCAAAATCCCAAAATCGACCATAATTTCTTTTGACTTCGCGCATGCGCCGCGCTGGAACCAAAGGTACCATGACTACCAAATTCCGGCGAGGAACTTTTCACGTTGGTACCTAGGTGCCCTGAAAAATTCAAGGCGATACCTGCATTCGTCCAGGTCGTTTGTTCTTCACATGGTTCCTGCCGTTCGGCTTTTTCCGCGATTTACGGCTTCAGTAAGGGCGAAAAAAGAGGAATTTCGCCACGACACCGGCGCCGATTGTCCGAAAACCATGAAATTTGGAAAAAAAAACGCCCATTACCACCCCGGACTCTGTGCCTTACTCCGATTTTGATCCGATTAAAAAAAAAAAGAGTTTTAGCAAAAAACCGATTTTCGGAATTTAATATTGGTTTTAATTAATTTTGAAATTGCAAATGCAAAGAGATTTTATCGCCTCTTCCTTATGTGATAGGTATTGGTACTATACACATTATCCTTAAAAGACAATTTTTTAAAATGACCGTAACGATGTATCGACACTAGAAACCGAAATCGCCTATTTTGACCTTTTTTGACTGCTGAGGCACCCTTCCAGTGGTCCAAATCTCTGAAATTTCTAGCGGTTGGCTGCGCCGCGATGATATTTATCACATATTAAATTGAGAAAATCCTCATTTATCAAGAACAATAAAAATTCGATAAAATACGGCAATTTTTTAAGCAAAAAACCTTTGATTGTTGGGGGTGGGTTTTGAATTTATTTTGAACGTTCTCGGAATCCAACACTCTTCTATTTTTAATATGTGATAGCTAGAATCCCAAGGTACATACTGTGCAAATTTGAAGGCAATCGGAGCACAGGAACGTTGCCTGGGCAGAGCAAATCAAAGGTTTCTTCGTCTTATGACCTTAAACACTGCGTATAAATTTAAAGTCAATCGGATATTAACAGCAAAAGGGGGGCGACGACAATATACGACCACATTTCAATGTGGGCCTATAAAAAGTAAATCATTGCCAATAGAAAAGACCCACCTTTCCCCCAACAACAACCATGTAATGCACTAGCTATAATGGGAATTTTTCTGGAACACAGCGAAATGGGTCTTTTAAAATGCTTCTTCTCTATGGGACACCCGATACCACTTCTCAACGAGGAATTCAGTCACACAGCCAACACCATTTTGTATGTTTGTGTAATCTTTATTCAGTATAAATCAAGTAATACAAATAAAAAAATACTTGGATTGATGAAAACATAATTTTTGAGAGTTATTCATACATGTAGCATAATTGTTCTCATTTAAAAAATGTACATGATTACACGTTTGTCATTAACAACATTAAATAAACAATCATGTTTCTTCACCATAACAGTAACAGTATAACAATTGTATGAAATATATTTTCCTTTTTTTTTTTTTTTTAGAAAGGCCACTTCCTTGGTTTAAAATATATCATAAATTGTAGTTATCTAACATATACTTCCATGTATGTTTATCTAACAGATTACCACGTCGTCTTATCTAACATACTCTGTATTTTTCCCCATCTTGTTCATAAGGTAAATGTTATTTTTCAGATACCTGATGACATTTATACTTATTGTTTCAATAGATTCTAATAACCCCCTTTGCAGTTAATATGAAAGCTTGCATATCTGCTATGCAGATCTAGGTTTTTTTTGGTGTTTTGTCCACAAATCGGATTTCTCAGAATCTAACCATAGGATCGTTCTGAAACTTTTACCTATCACCTCAAAAATGGGTGGTGGCTGTTGATTAAATATATTTTCAAAACGTTTTACGAATCCGAAATCACCGAATTTTACGAAGGAATGCATTTGACCTACAATGCTGTAACTTTGTGACTATTTGACCTATTTTACTAATTCTTTTTTCTTTGAGTATCTTGAAACATTTACTTCAAATCTGCAATTTCGGATTTTGGCATTTCGAAAATTCGTCGCTGTCATTTCGAACCGGAAGTTATTACCAATTTGACAACTTCTTTAATAGTTGTGCGATTTTCGTGAAATTTAGAATGTTAGTAGATCTTGCCAATGCGACTTCAATGATGTCCTTGGAAATTTTCTAAATTATCTCCCCTTGGTGAAATTAAGGATCAAAGTTTTCAAAAAAATCGTCGAAATATAGGTCAGAATGACCTAAAAAAAAAATTCGATACTAGACAAGTAATTACTGATTCGTACACAAAATATGGAGTTTGTCGATGGAACCGGAAGTGCCACCATATTTAAACGTGAAAAATCAAAAAGGCTTTTTTGCTATTTTACTTACAGACGCGGGCGTCATATTTTCGGAATCCTGGAAGGAATGCCTAAAAATCTATCGGATCAGAATTTTGATTTCGGTCACGTGATGGTCACCATTTTGAATTGAAAATGAAAAATAGAAGCAATTTGAAGGGCCGGGACTTTGGAACACAAGAACTCTCCTTCTAATTAAGCTAGAATGTGCAAACTTGGTGTAGGCGTTCACTAGGTCAATGTCATGATTGAGTTCAAAGATGAGCATTTTTTGCCTAGGGTAAGCAGAGATAAGCAAGCTGATTTGTTGATTCTTTAGGGCACGATGACATTGGTTATAATGAATGGAGGGCGATGAAACTCTTGTCAATCGAGAGGCTAATAGCTGGCCTGTTGTGTGAAATCATTGTATCATTTTTTGAAAATGTCCGGGGTAGCCGAAAAAAGGAGATCGAAATCCAAAAAGTCGTATTTTTACGATTCGGGGCATTTTTAGAGGTCGTGTAAAGTAAAATAAAGCATGCATATACATATATTATTGATATTAAATATATCATATAAAAAACTAAACAATGAATCAGCTGTCATTGACAGATTTTATATTATAAGCATGGTCAGTGGAAGGTCAGCGTATTGTCTAACTTGAACTCACTGACTCCGTAACATTATTGTGGGTATGGTATAAGCTGAATTTGATGAGATGCACATATCTCGTATGACTATTTGGTACTTACAGTGTTAGACTTTGTCGTAACGTGAATCAAATTTACGCTGTATTATTCATTACCAAGGATTTAGAAAGGAACGAGAACAATTATTTACAAAATCTCGCTGGGATAAATTCTGTGAATGTGCCCATGAATGGCTAAAACTTGATGGGCGAGCGAAATGGATAGCTGAACAGGCGACTTCGGGTGATATAATCAAACAAGGAATTTATCGACGCGCCAAAAGATACTGGATTTCACCCAACATGTTACAGGCCTTTTACAGACAAATTCCGAATTGGGTCTGCCCGTAATCGTATAGATAAAGAAAAATTAAAATCCCCGGCTACAATCCAACCAGGGAATAGCGGGAGTGTAGACGATCTGGGACCTAGCTCTCCAAACAAATTACGCTCCTGAAGCAAAAAGAAAGAGTAAATCGGTGCTGCCTGTTGTGTGTATTATATGTAAAAAACGTGACAGATTTGTCACTGTTGGAGAAAATAGGAAGAAGGATGTATTAACACAGACTCAGACCCAAACAGGCTCAGGTAGGCCTAATGTTAATATTATGTTACTTACTAAATTTATAATTATTACTAATAAATATTAAATATATTCATCCTACAGTTTTTAATTATTGTGTTGTTGTTTTTGTTGTAAATGGAATCAGAAGTGCTACTGCAATCACTGTAAAATTGTTATGAAGCTAGCCAGTAAAGCCCTTTACCCCATTTGTTGATTTGGCACAGTCATTGGTTAAAGTGTTGCACATTTGCTTGCACAAGGGATGAAACATAGAGAAGTTAACTTGTTTTTTATTTTCTTGGCCCACTTGTAGGTGCCTTGCTAAGACGATCTGTCTCTAGACCATTTCCGCTCACACAAAGGATCTGAACTAAACCGCATGCCAGAGTTGACCAGCCAGGTACATGTACATGTAGGCCTCAAAGTGACATTCCCTCCCCCACCCTTGAGCACAAACAACATTCAACGCTATATGGTGTATAATTTGTTTGCAAATTTGTTTGTAGGCCAACTGTTGAAAGCTGCTGAATTGAAAGAGGATGAAGATATTTTAAGGCATATCAGAGGGCAAGATTGTGTGGCCATTGAGGTCAGATATCACCAAAAATGTTATAGGCAATATACATGTACTGAATTTCTTAGACAGTTATCAGAAAGGTAAATATTTGTGATGTTTTTTTTATTTGTATTCTCCGCCTTCTTGCCACTGGTATTATTCAAATAAAACTGAACCATGGGTGAGTCCTGAAATTACTATGTTTTTGTCCAGTGGACGTTAAACCGCAATTCTCCTCTCTATCTCTCCTTGTACTGCTAATGCCTTCCTGTCTTCATTAGCTGGTTTCTGCATGAAAATAAGATGTTAACCCCTGTGTAAGTGTCTTTTTCCTCTATTGTACGAAATTAATGAGAGTAAACCAAGCTCCAGAATTTTGTTTTAATTGTGTACATGTATATGTTTATTTATATTTTTCAGCAAAGATGACTAGCCCTCCGTCGAATATTAAACCACATACAATATATTCTGTGAAGATGTCATAAGAGAAAGAATCATAAATGGCCAGCAAAGTTGTCTTGTACAGAGAGAGAGAGAGAGAAATGGGGTTTAACGTCCACTCAACACAAACTAGGTCATTTTGGGACTAACATACGGTTTCAATTTTATTTCAATAATTCGCTTGCGCGTATGGGTCTTTAGCAGTGAGAGGAAACCGGAGTGCCCGGAGGAAACCCACGAGGTTGAGAAGACGCCTCTATCTCCATGCCACATACGCTCACACCTGGGATCAAAGCCACAGCCACAAGCCAGAGGTGACCGACCAGCTAGAGGTCGAAGCGCGGCACTCTAGGCCATCCCAACCCCCCTTTCTTGTACAGACCTGTGCATGTGTAGTCAATGTGAAAATGAAAAAAAACTGTTAAAGAGACCGAATTTGATGTTAATACATTTAGTGACAGTGATGATGATAATGAAGATTAACTTTGATGGCATTTGATGTGCAGAGTAACTGTTTAATTTTGATTTTCAATGATTGTTTCACTTTAATAAATAATTTCACAACTGTTCATCCTGTTTTCTAACCTTTCCCTTCATTCCAGCCCAGATACACAATTATTTTTTTTAACTTATATCTACATGTATGTTTGTAATTTGACCATTAATCATATCCGAAATAGTAGTTCACAGCTACATGTACAGTTGTAAAAATACTGTAGTGGCTAATTGAAAGGGAACATGTATGTGGGTTTAGTATGTTTATCTTAGTGGAAAAAAATCATGTGGTTCAATGCTTATAAAGTGCTACTGATCTCCATTATTTCAAAAGCATATCACTCAACTACTGTCAAACATATCCCCTGGCTAGAATATGCTACAAATCGACTCTAGCATGTTCCATACAAGCGATAATTTCTGAGCAAACATCCAACAACCAACCCTAACAGGCCCTTGAGATCCAACAAACAAAATAATTATTGGGCTTGTTTGCCCACACCTGGTCTTATGATTCATACAAGACCTGATAGTCTATCAATTACAGGCATTTGACAGAAAGGGAGATAATTCTTTTTTACCGTTAATGGATTTCCACAATTCTTTATTCACCCATGACATTTGTGTTTTGAGCATTTTTATTTACATCAAAATCTGTCCAATAAACTGTTCATTGCCAAGGATGAAGGCATGAGGTGTTTTACCAACTATTTAATTTTATGTCAACTTCAGAATTGTTAGTACACAAATAGCATTTATTTGACAATTTTGACGAATTTCATCTGGCCCTAAATCAATAAATTGCAAACATTTTGTTTGGAACTCCCAGATTTTGTCTTCCTGGCATCATAAGCTTTCCAAAAATGTATAGTTTTTCTTTTATGGAAGACCGTGTAGCGGAGTTGTGTTTCTAAGCTAGCTAGAAATTTTGGCTGCAGGCCTACACCTCCCAAGCTAAATTTCCCTCATGTCATCCTGTATAGCAAAGGCATATGCCTGTCTTAATTAACCCAGTACTAAACACAATTTACTTGTTTAATTTTTCCAGCATTTTTCAGGATAGCTGATGGGATGCGGGTCAAGTTATGCCACTTGTCTATTTAATTATTTACCAGTGAAAAATCGAATTAACTTCACCAAATTTTTACTCATTATAATGATTTTTTTTTTCTGTTCATATTATTTCTATGACATGTGACAGTGACTGTGAATATGAAAGCTTTAATATCTGCTTAGCAGATCTAGTTAAG
This sequence comes from Patella vulgata, assembly GCF_932274485.2. Taxonomy (NCBI): domain Eukaryota; kingdom Metazoa; phylum Mollusca; class Gastropoda; family Patellidae; genus Patella; species Patella vulgata. The sequence goes on from NC_065882.2 coordinate 36,948,254, forward strand.
CTTTCATATTACATATGAAAGCTTATTGTTTCTGTTAAGATTATTATTGTTATTTTTTTTTGTGTTTTGTCCACAAATCGGATTTCTCAGAATCTAACCATAGGATCGTTCTGAAACTTTTACCTATCCCCCCAAAAATGGGTGGTGGCTGTTGATTAAATATATTTTCAAAACGTTTTACGAATCCGAAATCACCGAATTTTACGAAGGAATGCATTTGACCTACAATGCTGTAACTCTGTGACTATTTGACCTATTTTACTAATTCTTTTTTCTTTGAGTATCTTGAAACCTTTACTTCAAATCTGCAATTTCGGATTTTGGCATTTCGAAAATTCGTCGCTGTCATTTTGAACCGGAAGTTATTACCAATTTGACAACTTCTTTAATAGTTGTGCGATTTTCGTGAAATTTAGAATGTTAGTAGATCTTGCCAATGCGACTTCAATGATGTCCTTGGAAATTTTCTAAATTATCTCCCCTTGGTGAAATTAAGGATCAAAGTTTTCAAAAAAATCGTCGAAATATAGGTCAGAATGACCTAAAAAATAAATTCCATACTAGACAAGTAATTACTGATTCGTACACAAAATATGGAGTTTGTCGATCGAACCGGAAGTGCCACCATCTTTAAACGTGAAAAATCAAAAAGGCTTTTTTGCTATTTTACTTACAGACTCGGGCGTCATATTTTCGGAATCCTGGAAGGAATACCTAAAAATCTATCGGATCAGAATTTTGATTTCGGTCACGTGATGGTCACCATTTTGAATTGAAAATGAAAAATAGAAGCAATTTGAAGGGCCGGGACTTTGGAACACAAGAACTCTCCTTCCAATTAAGCTAGAATGTTCAAACTTGGTGTAGGCGTTCACTAGGTCAATGTCATGATTGAGTTCAAAGATGAGCATTTTTTGCCTAGGGTAAGCAGAGATAAGCAAGCTGATTTGTTGATTCTTTAGGGCACGATGACATTGGTTATAATGAATGGAGGGCGATGAAACTCTTGTCAATCGAGAGGCTAATAGCTGGCCTGTTGTGTGAAATCATTGTATCATTTTTTATTCGAATTTCTCCTTTGATGTTTTCCGTGCCGACAAGGTTGTTTTCGAGTTTAGCTGGATTTGACTTCGCGCATGCGCTACGCTGGAACCAAAGGTACCATGAGTACTAAATTCCGGCGAGCAACTTTTCACGTTGGTACCTAGGTACCCTGACAATTTCAAGGTGATACCTGCATTCGTTCATGTCGTTTGTTCTTGTCACCTGCCTTTCGTCGTTTTTTTTCTAAGTCAATTTACGGCTTCCATGAGGGGAAAAAAGTGGAATTTCGCCGTGACACCGGCACCGATTGTCCGAAAACCATGAAATTTGGACACAATACGTCCATTACCACCCCGGACTCTGTGCCTTACCCCCATTTTGATCCCATTAAAAAAAAAGAGTTTTAGCAAAAAAACGATTTTCGGAATTTAATATTGGTTTTAACCCTGTACCCAGACAAGATATAGATATTATTATAATCCCTATGAAATATTTTAATTATTTACTGCTATAATATGAATTATCACTTATTCCCCGTTAAATAAATATCGGTCACCGGGTGCAGCTGTACAACTTCAAGGACCCTGGCTTCAAGTCAATTTACGGCTTCCATGAGGGGAAAAAAGTGGAATTTCGCCGTGACACCGGCACCGATTGTCCGAAAACCATGAAATTTGGACACAATACGCCCATTACCACCCCGGACTCTGTGCCTTACTCCCATTTTGATCCGATTAAAAAAAAAAAAGTTTTAGCAAAAAAACGATTTTCGGAATTTAATATTGGTTTTAATTAATTTTGAAATTGCAAATGCAAAGAGATTTTATCGCCTCTTCCGTATGTGATAGGTACTGGTACTATACACATTATCCTTAAAAGACAATTTTTTAAAATGACCGTAACGATGTATCGACACTAGAAACCGAAATCGCCTATTTTGACCTTTTTTGACTGCTGAGGCATCCAAATCTCTGGAATTTCTAGCGGTTGGCTGCGCCGCGATGATATTTATCACATACTAAATTGAGAAAAATCCTCAGATATCAAGAACAATAAAAATTCGATAAAATACGGCAATTTTTTAAGCAAAAAACCTTTGATTGTTGGGGGCGGGTTTTGAATTTATTTTGAACGTTCTCGGAATCCAACACTCTTCTATTTTTAATATGTGATAGCTAGAATCCCAAGGTACATTCTGTGCATATTTGAAGGCAATCGGAGCACAGGAACGTTGCCTGGGCAGAGCAAATCAAAGGCTTCTTCGTCTTATGACCTTAAACACTGCGTATAAATTTAAAGTCAATCGGATATTAACAGCAAAAGGGGGGCGACGACAATATACGACCACATTTCAATGTGGGCCTATAAAAAGTAAATCATTGCCAATAGAAAAGACCCACCTTTCCCCCAACAACAACCATGTAATGCACTAGCTATAATGGGGATTTTTCTGGAACACAGCGAAATGGGTCTTTTAAAATGTTCACAAGTGTATCACAAGGAGGGTTTGCTTCTTCTCTATGGGACACCCGATACCACTTCTCAACGAGGAATTCAGTCACACAGCCAACACCATTTTGTATGTTTGTGTAATCTTTATTCAGTATAAATCAATTTATACAAATAAAAAAATACTTGGATTGATGAAAACATAATTTTTGAGAGTTATTCATACATGTAGCATAATTGTTCTTATTTAAAAAATGTACATGATTACATGTTTGTCATAAACAACATTAAATAAACAATCATGTTTCTTCACGATAACAGTAACAGTATAACAATTGTATGAAATATATTTTCCTTTATTTTTTTTTATTTTTAGAAAGGCCACTTCCTTGGTTTAAAATATATCATAAATTGTAGTTATCTAACATATACTTCCATGTATGTTTATCTAACAGATTACCACGTCGCCTTATCTAACAGAGAGTAAATGGTATACAATATCAAATTATAATCTACCAGCATTACTTGTTTCAGTAATTTAATCGTGTGTTATTCTTGTATTTAAGTGAGAAGAGTGAATAAACTATCATGGGTTGAAACAAATATATTGGAGTAGAACTAAACATTGTATATTGGTTTGCAAATGAATAATTGGTACAGATAATGCAATGTCATACAACATACTTTTTGGATTCGGTACAAATACAACCTTTTTATCATCAATGAAAATAATGTGATTTCAAAGTAACGATGAATAAAAAAACATTGCTTATATAAAGTACATGTAATTGGGTTCATTTAATTCACTTTGTATCTATAATATACATGTAGTATTAAACAATAAATATATTGATTAATGCCAATTCTATACAAATCTCATAGTTGTATTCATGTTTTCTTTACCATAACAAGAAACAGTACAACAGATTTAGTAACAATATATTCCTTTCTACATCCGTCAGAGTGGTTGATGATTCATAGATTCTAATAACCCGTTTTGAAGTTTATATGAAAGCTTTGATATCTGCTATGCAGATCTAGTTATTGTTATTTTTTTTTTGTGTTTTGTCCACAAATCGGATTTCTCAGAATCTAACCATAGGATCGTTCTGAAACTTTTACCTATCCCCCCAAAAATGGGTGGTGGCTGTTGATTAAATATATTTTCAAAACGTTTTACGAATCCGAAATCACCGAATTTTACGAAGGAATGCATTTGACCTACAATGCTGTAACTCTGTGACTATTTGACCTATTTTACTAATTCTTTTTTCTTTGAGTATCTTGAAACATTTACTTCAAATCTGCAATTTCGGATTTTGGCATTTCGAAAATTCGTCGCTGTCATTTCGAACCGGAAGTTATTACCAATTTGACAACTTCTTTAATAGTTGTGCGATTTTCGTGACATTTAGAATGTTAGTAGATCTTTTCAATGCGACTTCAATGATGTCCTTGGAAATTTTCTAAATTATCTCCCCTTGGTGAAATTAAGGATCAAAGTTTTCAAAAAAATCGACGAAATATAGGTCAGATTGCCTTGAAATTTTTTTTCTGTACTAGCTAAGACAGTACTGATGAGTACACAAAATATGGAGTTTGTCGAGCAAACCGGAAGTGCCACCATCTCAAAATGTGAAAAGTCCATACGGCTTTTGCAATATTTTACTTAAAGACATAAGAGTTACATTTTCTGAATGCTTGAAGGAAAGCCTAAAAATCTATCGGTTTAGAATTTTGATTTAGGTCAACTGATGGACGCCATTTTGAAATGAAAATGAAAATTAGTGAAAAATCCACATTTATGGGCTTGAAAACATACACAATTGGTCGTGGCTTAGAGAATCTGTCTCCTATTACCGAAATTAATACATTTGAGGATAGCCTGGATCATGGTCGAATGTTTGGTATTTGAATATTTCAAAAATTCGAATTTCTCCTTTGATGTTTTCCGTGCCGACAAGGTTGTTTTCGAGTTTAGCTGGTTTTGATTTCGCGCATGCGCTACACAGGAACCAACGGTACCATGAGTACTAAATTCCGGCGAGCAACTTTTCACGTTGGTACCTAGGCACCCTGAAAATTTCAAGGTGATACCTGCATTCGTTCAAGTCGTTTGTTCTTGAACGGCTTCCATGAGGGGAAAAAAGTGGAATTTCGCCGTGACACCGGCACCGATTGTCCGAAAACCATGAAATTTGGACACAATACGCCCATTACCACCCCGGACTCTGTGCTTTACCCCCATTTTGATCCCATTAAAAAAAAAGAGTTTTAGCAAAAAAACGATTTTCGGAATTTAATATTGGTTTTAACCCTGTAATACCCAGACATGATATATTATTATAATCCCTATGAAATATTTTAATTATTTACTGCTATAATATGAATTATCACTTATTCCCCGTTAAATAAATATCGGTCACCTGGTGCTGCTGTACAACTTAAAGGACACTGGCCTCAAGTCAATTTACGGAGAGTGAGAGAGAGAGAAATGGGGTTTAACGTCCACTCGACACAAACTAGGTCATTTCGGGACCAACATATGGTTTAATTTTATTTCAATAATTCGCTTGCGCGTAGGGGTCTTTAGCAGTGGGAGGAAACCGGAGGACCCGGAGAAAACCCACAAGGTTGGACAGGCGACCCTACTCCTTGCGTCAATTTACGGCTTCCATGAGGGGAAAAAAGTGGAATTTCGCCGTGACACCGGCACCGATTGTCCGAAAACCATGAAATTAGGACACAATACGCCCATTACCACCCCTGACTCTGTGCTTTACCCCCATTTTGATCACATTAAAAAGAAAAGAGTTTTAGCAAAAAAACGATTTTCGGAATTTAATATTGGTTTTAATTAATTTTGAAATTGGAAATGCAAAGAGATTTTATCGCCTCTTCCGTATGTGATAGGTATTGGTACTATACACATTATCCTTAAAAGACAATTTTTTAAACTGACCGTAACGATGCATCGACACTAGAAACCGAAATCGCCTATTTTGACCTATTTTGACTGCTGGGGTATCTTTCCGTACGTGACAAGGAGTAGGTCGCCCGTCCAACCTGTGTATTTTTTCAGGATCACCCGGTTTCCCCCCACTGCTAGACCCCTACGCGCAAGCGAATTATTGAAATAAAATTGAACCATACGTTAGTCCCGAAATGACCTAGTTTGTGTCGAGTGGTCGATCAACCCCATTTCGCTCTCTCAATTTTAGCACTCCTAACTCTAAAACTAAATGCAAGGAACGGGCCTATTTACAGAGGTCACAATTTTAACCTACATGCACACCTACATGATATACATATTATTATAATCCCTATGGGATATTTTAATTATTTACTGTTATAATGTGAATTATCACTTATTCCCCGTTAAATAAATATCGGTCACCGGGTGCAGCTGTACAACTTCAAGGACCTTGGCCTCAAGTGCATGGGACCAACTCTACATTTTCTGAAATGTCAATAAAAGCCCTGGAATGATTTCATTTAAAAAAAATAATCAGAAAGTAAATCTAGTTTTATTTATATGCTATTTGTTGCCAGAAAATATATTTTGTTACGAGTCTAATTCAAATTTAAAAATAAACAATGGGTCTGAGGCATATTTTATTGATATATAGAAATTAATGCAGTGTTCTCATTATGTGATAAAAGAGTGCCAGAAATGTCTCGAAATTCAGCCATTTGTGTATTTAGTATATCAAGTATATGCGTGTATTACAAAGCTCTGATTTGTGTACACCCCGCTCCCCCCCCCTCCTCGTGTCACTATCATGTACATATCAATTCTGCTGCCAACCCACCCACGCGAACATGACTAAATTATGAAACATTGTCTAGTCGTTTGTATGTTACGACAAAACGAGGCCAGCGTGGCTCATTTGCTGCAGAACGGAAGGCCTTGCAAGGATTAGTGTCTAGTCGTTTGGGTGGTACGAAAACCCGAGGTCAAAGTGGTTCCCCGTTGGCAGTGGTGAAGTATGGAAGGCCTAGCAAGGATCTGTGTCTAGTCGTTTCGATGGGACGAAAAACGCCCGTCCCCTCGTCCATGGTACAAGGATTAGTGCCTAGTCGCTTGGATGGTATGCAAAACAGAGGTCCCCGTTCTCTCCCTTTGTCTGTGGTTCTTGACCGAAGGCCCGACAACTAACTTTGCGTGCAGTTTTTTAGGTAGGACGATAAATCGAAATCCTGTGTGCATATTGGCGTGCACGAAAAATAACCCTTTGCATTTGGAATTTTATGCACCCACCCCACCCTCGAACAACGCTTAACATAACATTTTGTTTTCACTACCTACATTGTAAAATTTGTTTGATTTCAGATGACTTAGCCCCGGTTTTTCACAGTGAAAGATTTTGATGAAACTTGACATGCATGTTTATAACCCAAAGATATGGTTCCTTTCGATATTTGCGCATATCGAATCGTAACTTCATGAATTATGGTCCCTGATTGTAAGAAAAATCACTTTATATTTCGCGTGTTCTCTATCTATCTCTCGGAAATGGAATATGGAAATACACAAGCTAGCTAGTGTATTACAGGTTGGTGGTGGTGGGGATGAGGTCTTCTATTTGCAATGATTTTTTGACTACAAAATATACGCTCTAACTCATTACTCAAACTACAGCAAAAAAAAAAGCGGAACGGAAACCCGATTTTATATATTCTTACAATAGCAACGCACTTCGGGATTAACTTAGAAATGGTTCCACTACTGATGTCTTCCGCCTTACTCCTGCCACAGTAGTGGCTTGTCCTACGGAGTTCCTTTCCGCAAGTTTTTTTTAGTCAAATGACTACAAAAAGGTTACTGGCCTATGTATAGCTCCCTTAATTTACACATAAACTGACCTAAAACTGCACTGCACATATAATAAACCAATTCCCATTGAAATAAAGGTGAAGCCGTACCGCATAATTATATGATTTGATGAAACCCAACTGCTACCTGAAGTTTCTCGCCTATCGAAGTTATAATATCCGCCGGTGTCATGGCGGCTCGCACATTATAAGAATCATTGCTTTGAAAATGTAGAACGCATTAACACAAAGAAAAACTGATGGGTAACTAGTTTAGTGGTCCAGTCTTCACTATAATTTGTGATAGAATTACTTATTTAAAAAAAACTGAATGATGTAAAAATAAAAATGGTTGGAGTGCCCAAGTTTAGATTTGTCGTTGATTTCATAAAGATGTTAGGATATAGAACGTTAAATACTGTGTGATTCAACATGGCGGCCGAGGGGTTTAATATGATATAAGTACGAAATACATGTACATGTAGTACCAAATGGTTTATATGTATGAGAGTCAAGGTTTGGACTAAATGTCTTGGGGAAGTAGGGGGCGACTAGCATGTGCCTCTCTTAGTGGACCGATGTGAGATTGTCCATTGTATTGACTGGACGGGTAGGCCTATTCACCTTCAGTTATGTGTCAATGTCAAATAAGCGGCTTCGTATCAACACGGTCGGCTCTGGGCCGGTTTAATTCTACGTATCTCTCGTAGCTGAGAGAAAAAAGATTTTTTAGCCCAGAGAATATCTTCCGTCAGAGTGGTTGTTGATTCATAGATTCTAATAACCCCTTTTGAAGTTTATATGAAAGCTTTGATATCTGCTATGCAGATCTAGTTAAGCTTTCATATTACATATGAAAGCTTATTGTTTCTGTTAAGATTATTATTGTTATTAAGCTTTCATATTACATATGAAAGCTTATTGTTTCTGTTAAGATTATTATTAAGCTTTCATATTACATATGAAAGCTTATTGTTTCTGTTAAGATTATTATTGTTATTTTTTTTTTGTGTTTTGTCCACAAATCGGATTTCTCAGAATCTAACCATAGGATCGTTCTGAAACTTTTACCTATCCTCCCAAAAATGGGTGGTGGCTGTTGATTAAATATATTTTCAAAACGTTTTACGAATCCGAAATCACCGAATTTTACGAAGGAATGCATTTGACCTACAATGCTGTAACTCTGTGACTATTTGACCTATTTTACTAATTCTTTTTTCTTTGAGTATCTTGAAACATTTACTTCAAATCTGCAATTTCGGATTTTGGCATTTCGAAAATTCGTCGCTGTCATTTCGAACCGGAAGTTATTACCAATTTGACAACTTCTTTAATAGTTGTGCGATTTTCGTGAAATTTAGAATGTTAGTAGATCTTGCCAATGCGACTTCAATGATGTCCTTGGAAATTTTCTAAATTATCTCCCCTTGGTGAAATTAAGGATCAAAGTTTTCAAAAAAATCGTCGAAATATAGGTCAGAATGACCTAAAAAAAAATTCGATACTAGACAAGTAATTACTGATTCGTACACAAAATATGGAGTTTGTCGATCGAACCGGAAGTGCCACCATCTTTAAACGTGAAAAATCAAAAAGGCTTTTTTGCTATTTTACTTACAGACTCGGTCGTCATATTTTTGGAATCCTGGAAGGAATACCTAAAAATCTATCGGATCAGAATTTTGATTTCGGTCACGTGATGGTCACCATTTTGAATTGAAAATGAAAAATAGAAGCAATTTGAAGGGCCGGGACTTTGGAACACAAGAACTCTCCTTCTAATTAAGGTAGAATGTTCAAACTTGGTGTAGGCGTTCACTAGGTCAATGTCATGATTGAGTTCAAAGATGAGCATTTTTTGCCTAGGGTAAGCAGAGATAAGCAAGCTGATTTGTTGATTCTTTAGGGCACGATGACATTGGTTATAATGTCAATCGAGAGGCTAATAGCTGGCCTGTTGTGTGAAATCATTGTATCATTTTTTATTCGAATTTCTCCTTTGATGTTTTCCGTGCCGACAAGGTTGTTTTCGAGTTTAGCTGGATTTGACTTCGCGCATGCGCTACGCTGGAACCAAAGGTACCATGTGTACTAAATTCCGGCGAGCAACTTTTCACGTTGGTACCTAGGTACCCTGAAAATTTCAAGGTGATACCTGCATTCGTTCAAGTCGTTTGTTCTTGTCACCTGCCTTTCGTCGTTTTTTTTCTAAGTCAATTTACGGCTTCCATGAGGGGAAAAAAGTGGAATTTCGCCGTGACACCGGCACCGATTGTCCGAAAACCATGAAATTTGGACACAATACGTCCATTACCACCCTGGACTCTGTGCCTTACCCCCATTTTGATCCCATTAAAAAAAAAGAGTTTTAGCAAAAAAAACGATTTTCGGAATTTAATATTGGTTTTAACCCTGTACCCAGACAAGATATAGATATTATTATAATCCCTATGAAATATTTTAATTATTTACTGCTATAATATGAATTATCACTTATTCCCCGTTAAATAAATATCGGTCACCGGGTGCAGCTGTACAACTTCAAGGACCCTGGCTTCAAGTCAATTTACGGCTTCCATGAGGGGAAAAAAGTGGAATTTCGCCGTGACACCGGCACCGATTGTCCGAAAACCATGAAATTTGGACACAATACGTCCATTACCACCCCGGACTCTGTGCCTTACCCCCATTTTGATCCCATTAAAAAAAAAGAGTTTTAGCAAAAAAAACGATTTTCGGAATTTAATATTGGTTTTAACCCTGTACCCAGACAAGATATAGATATTATTATAATCCCTATGAAATATTTTAATTATTTACTGCTATAATATGAATTATCACTTATTCCCCGTTAAATAAATATCGGTCACCGGGTGCAGCTGTACAACTTCAAGGACCCTGGCTTCAAGTCAATTTACGGCTTCCATGAGGGGAAAAAAGTGGAATTTCGCCGTGACACCGGCACCGATTGTCCGAAAACCATGAAATTTGGACACAATACGCCCATTACCACCCCGGACTCTGTGCCTTACTCCCATTTTGATCCGATTAAAAAAAAAAAAAGTTTTAGCAAAAAACGATTTTCGGAATTTAATATTGGTTTTAATTAATTTTGAAATTGCAAATGCAAAGAGATTTTATCGCCTCTTCCGTATGTGATAGGTACTGGTACTATACACATTATCCTTAAAAGACAATTTTTTAAAATGACCGTAACGATGTATCGACACTAGAAACCGAAATCGCCTATTTTGACCTTTTTTGACTGCTGAGGCATCATTCCGGTGGTCCAAATCTCTGGAATTTCTAGCGGTTGGCTGCGCCGCGATGATATTTATCACATACTAAATTGAGAAAAATCCTCAGATATCAAGAACAATAAAAATTCGATAAAATACGGCAATTTTTTAAGCAAAAAACCTTTGATTGTTGGGGGCGGGTTTTGAATTTATTTTGAACGTTCTCGGAATCCAACACTCTTCTATTTTTAATATGTGATAGCTAGAATCCCAAGGTACATTCTGTGCATATTTGAAGGCAATCGGAGCACAGGAACGTTGCATGGGCAGAGCAAATCAAAGGCTTCTTCGTCTTATGACCTTAAACACTGCGTATAAATTTAAAGTCAATCGGATATTAACAGCAAAAGGGGGGCGACGACAATATACGACCACATTTCAATGTGGGCCTATAAAAAGTAAATCATTGCCAATAGAAAAGACCCACCTTTCCCCCAACAACAACCATGTAATGCACTAGCTATAATGGGGATTTTTCTGGAACACAGCGAAATGGGTCTTTTAAAATGTTCACAAGTGTATCACAAGGAGGGTTTGCTTCTTCTCTATGGGACACCCGATACCACTTCTCAACGAGGAATTCAGTCACACAGCCAACACCATTTTGTATGTTTGTGTAATCTTTATTCAGTATAAATCAAGTAATACAAATAAAACTAGATCTGCATAGCAGATATCAAAGCTTTCATATAAACTTCAAAAGGGGTTATTAGAATCTATGAATCATCAACCACTCTGACGGATGTAGAAAGGAATATATTGTTACTAAATCTGTTGTACTGTTTCTTGTTATGGTAAAGAAAACATGAATACAACTATGAGATTTGTATAGAATTGGCATTAATCAATATATTTATTGTTTAATACTACATGTATATTATAGATACAAAGTGAATTAAATGAACCCAATTACATGTACTTTATATAAGCAATGTTTTTTTATTCATCGTTACTTTGAAATCACATTATTTTCATTGATGATAAAAAGGTTGTATTTGTACCGAATCCAAAAAGTATGTTGTATGACATTGCATTATCTGTACCAATTATTTATTTGCAAACCAATATACAATGTTTATTTCTACTCCAATATATTTGTTTCAACCCATGATAGTTTATTCACTCTTCTCACTTAAATACAAGAATAACACACGATTAAATTACTGAAACAAGTAATGCTGGTAGATTATAATTTGATATTGTATACCATTTACTCTCTGTTAGATAAGGCGACGTGGTAATCTGTTAGATAAACATACATGGAAGTATATGTTAGATAACTACAATTTATGATATATTTTAAACCAAGGAAGTGGCCTTTCTAAAAATAAAAAAAAATAAAGGAAAATATATTTCATACAATTGTTATACTGTTACTGTTATCGTGAAGAAACATGATTGTTTATTTAATGTTGTTTATGACAAACATGTAATCATGTACATTTTTTAAATAAGAACAATTATGCTACATGTATGAATAACTCTCAAAAATTATGTTTTCATCAATCCAAGTATTTTTTTATTTGTATTACTTGATTTATACTGAATAAAGATTACACAAACATACAAAATGGTGTTGGCTGTGTGACTGAATTCCTCGTTGAGAAGTGGTATCGGGTGTCCCATAGAGAAGAAGCAAACCCTCCTTGTGATACACTTGTGAACATTTTAAAAGACCCATTTCGCTGTGTTCCAGAAAAATCCCCATTATAGCTAGTGCATTACATGGTTGTTGTTGGGGGAAAGGTGGGTCTTTTCTATTGGCAATGATTTACTTTTTATAGGCCCACATTGAAATGTGGTCGTATATTGTCGTCGCCCCCCTTTTTGCTGTTAATATCCGATTGACTTTAAATTTATACGCAGTGTTTAAGGTCATAAGACGAAGAAGCCTTTGATTTGCTCTGCCCAGGCAACGTTCCTGTGCTCCGATTGCCTTCAAATATGCACAGAATGTACCTTGGGATTCTAGCTATCACATATTAAAAATAGAAGAGTGTTGGATTCCGAGAACGTTCAAAATAAATTCAAAACCCGCCCCCAACAATCAAAGGTTTTTTGCTTAAAAAATTGCCGTATTTTATCGAATTTTTATTGTTCTTGATATCTGAGGATTTTTCTCAATTTAGTATGTGATAAATATCATCGCGGCGCAGCCAACCGCTAGAAATTCCAGAGATTTGGATGCCTCAGCAGTCAAAAAAGGTCAAAATAGGCGATTTCGGTTTCTAGTGTCGATACATCGTTACGGTCATTTTAAAAAATTGTCTTTTAAGGATAATGTGTATAGTACCAGTACCTATCACATACGGAAGAGGCGATAAAATCTCTTTGCATTTGCAATTTCAAAATTAATTAAAACCAATATTAAATTCCGAAAATCGTTTTTTTGCTAAAACTCTTTTTTTTTAATGGGATCAAAATGGGGGTAAGGCACAGAGTCCGGGGTGGTAATGGGCGTATTGTGTCCAAATTTCATGGTTTTCGGACAATCGGTGCCGGTGTCACGGCGAAATTCCACTTTTTTTCCCCTCATGGAAGCCGTAAATTGACTTGAAGCCAGGGTCCTTGAAGTTGTACAGCTGCACCCGGTGACCGATATTTATTTAACGGGGAATAAGTGAATAATTCATATTATAGCAGTAAATAATTAAAAATATTTCATAGGGATTATAATAATATCTATATCTTGTCTGGGGTACAGGGTTAAAAACCAATATTAAATTCCGAAAATCGTTTTTTTGCTAAAACTCTTTTTTTTTAATGGGATCAAAATGGGGGTAAGGCACAGAGTCCGGGGTGGTAATGGACGTATTGTGTCCAAATTTCATGTTTTCGGACAATCGGTGCGGTGTCACGGCGAAATTCCACTTTTTTCCCCTCATGGAAGCCGTAAATTGACTTAGAAAAAAAACGACGAAGGCAGGTGACAAGAACAAACGACATGAACGAATGCAGGTATCACCTTGAAATTTTCAGGGTACCTAGGTACCCAACGTGAAAAGTTGCTCGCCGGAATTTAGTACTCATGGTACCTTTGGTTCCAGCGTAGCGCATGCGCGAAGTCAAATCCAGCTAAACTCGAAAACAACCTTGTCGGCACGGAAAACATCAAAGGAGAAATTCGAATAAAAAATGATACAATGATTTTCACACAACAGGCAGCTATTAGCCTCTCGATTGACAAGAGTTTCATCGCCCTCCATTCATTATAACCAATGTCATCGTGCCCTAAAGAAATCAACAAATCAGCTTGCTTATCTCTGCTTACCCTAGGCAAAAAATGCTCATCTTTGAACTCAATCATGACATTGACCTAGTGAACGCCTACACCAAGTTTGAACATTCTAGCTTAATTAGAAGGAGAGTTCTTGTGTTCCAAAGTCCCGGCCCTTCAAATTGCTTCTATTTTTCATTTTCAATTCAAAATGGTGACCATCACGTGACCGAAATCAAAATTCTGATCCGTTAGATTTTTAGGTATTCCTTCCAGGATTCCGAAAATATGACGCCCGAGTCTGTAAGTAAAATAGCAAAAAAGCCTTTTTGATTTTTCACGTTTAAAGATGGTGGCACTTCCGGTTCGATCGACAAACCTCCATATTTTGTGTGTACGAATCAGTAATTACTTGTCTAGTATCGAATTTTTTTTTTAGGTCATTCTGACCTATATTTCGACGATTTTTTTGAAAACTTTGATCCTTAATTTCACCAAGGGGAGATAATTTAGAAAATTTCCAAGGACATCATTGAAGTCGCATTGACAAGATCTACTAACATTCTAAATTTCACGAAAATCGCACAACTATTAAAGAAGTTGTCAAATTGGTAATAACTTCCGGTTCGAAATGACAGCGACGAATTTTCGAAATGCCAAAATCCGAAATTGCAGATTTGAAGTAAATGTTTCAAGATACTCAAAGAAAAAAGAATTAGTAAAATAGGTCAAATAGTCACAGAGTTACAGCATTGTAGGTCAAATGCATTCCTTCGTAAAATTCGGTGATTTCGGATTCGTAAAACGTTTTGAAAATATATTTAATCAACAGCCACCACCCATTTTTGGGGGGATAGGTAAAAGTTTCAGAACGATCCTATGGTTAGATTCTGAGAAATCCGATTTGTGGACAAAACACAAAAAAAAAATAACAACTAGATCTGCATAGCAGATATCAAAGCTTTCATATAAACTTCAAAAGGGGTTATTAGAATCTATGAATCAACAACCACTCTGACGGAAGATATTCTCTGGGCTAAAAAATCTTTTTTCTCTCAGCTACGAGAGATATGTAGAATTAAACCGGCCCAGAGCCACCGTGTTGATACGAAGCCGCTTATTTGACATTGACACATAACTGAAGGTGAATAGGCCTACCCGTCCAGTTAATACAATGGGCAATCTCACATCGGTCCACTAAGAGAGGCACATGCTAGTCGCCCCCTACTTCCCCAAGACATTTAGTCCAAACCTTGACTCTCATACATATAAACCATTTGGTACTACATGTACATGTATTTCGTACTTATATCATATTAAACCCCTCGGCCGCCATGTTGAATCACACAGTATTTAACGTTCTATATCCTAACATCTTTATGAAATCAACGACAAATCTAAACTTGGGCACTCCAACCATTTTTATTTTTACATCATTCAGTTTTTTTTTAAATAAATAATTCTATCACAAATTATAGTGAAGACTGGACCACTAAACTAGTTACCCATCAGTTTTTCTTTGTGTTAATGCGTTCTACATTTTCAAAGCAATGATTCTTATAATGTGCGAGCCGCCATGACACCGGCGGATATTATAACTTCGATAGGCGAGAAACTTCAGGTAGCAGTTGGGTTTCATCAAATCATATAATTATGCGGTACGGCTTCACCTTTATTTCAATGGGAATTGGTTTATTATATGTGCAGTGCAGTTTTAGGTCAGTTTATGTGTAAATTAAGGGAGCTATACATAGGCCAGTAACCTTTTTGTAGTCATTTGACTAAAAAAAACTTGCGGAAAGGAACTCCGTAGGACAAGCCACTACTGTGGCAGGAGTAAGGCGGAAGACATCAGTAGTGGAACCATTTCTAAGTTAATCCCGAAGTGCGTTGCTATTGTAAGAATATATAAAATCGGGTTTCCGTTCCGCTTTTTTTTGGCTGTAGTTTGAGTAATGAGTTAGAGCGTATATTTTGTAGTCAAAAAATCATTGCAAATAGAAGACCTCATCCCCACCACCACCAACCTGTAATACACTAGCTAGCTTGTGTATTTCCATATTCCATTTCCGAGAGATAGATAGAGAACACGCGAAATATAAAGTGATTTTTCTTACAATCAGGGACCATAATTCATGAAGTTACGATTCGATATGCGCAAATATCGAAAGGAACCATATCTTTGGGTTATAAACATGCATGTCAAGTTTCATCAAAATCTTTCACTGTGAAAAACCGGGGCTAAGTCATCTGAAATCAAACAAATTTTACAATGTAGGTAGTGAAAACAAAATGTTATGTTAAGCGTTGTTCGAGGGTGGGGTGGGTGCATAAAATTCCAAATGCAAAGGGTTATTTTTCGTGCACGCCAATATGCACACAGGATTTCGATTTTTCGTCCTACCTAAAAAACTGCACGCAAAGTTAGTTGTCGGGCCTTCGGTCAAGAACCACAGACAAAGGGAGAGAACGGGGACCTCTGTTTTGCATACCATCCAAGCGACTAGGCACTAATCCTTGTACCATGGACGATAGGACGGGCGTTTTTCGTCCCATCGAAACGACTAGACACTGATCCTTGCTAGGCCTTCCATACTTCACCACTGCCAACGGGGAACCACTTTGACCTCGGGTTTTCGTACCATCCAAACGACTAGACACTAATCCTTGCAAGGCCTTCCGTTCTGCAGCAAATGAGCCACGCTGGCCTCGTTTTGTCGTAACATACAAACGACTAGACAATGTTTCATAATTTAGTCATGTTCGCGTGGGTGGGTTGGCAGCAGAATTGATATGTACATGATAGTGACACGAGGAGGGGGGGGGGGAGCGGGGTGTACACAAATCACACAAATCAGAGCTTTGTAATACACGCATATACTTGATATACTAAATACACAAATGGCTGAATTTCGAGACATTTCTGGCACTCTTTTATCACATAATGAGAACACTGCATTAATTTCTATATATCAATAAAATATGCCTCAGACCCATTGTTTATTTTTAAATTTGAATTAGACTCGTAACAAAATATATTTTCTGGCAACAAATAGCATATAAATAAAACTAGATTTACTTTCTGATTATTTTTTTTAAATGAAATCATTCCAGGGCTTTTATTGACATTTCAGAAAATGTAGAGTTGGTCCCATGCACTTGAGGCCAAGGTCCTTGAAGTTGTACAGCTGCACCCGGTGACCGATATTTATTTAACGGGGAATAAGTGATAATTCATATTATAACAGTAAATAATTAAAATATCCCATAGGGATTATAATAATATGTATATCATGTAGGTGTGCATGTAGGTTAAAATTGTGACCTCTGTAAATAGGCCCGTTCCTTGCATTTAGTTTTAGAGTTAGGAGTGCTAAAATTGAGAGAGCGAAATGGGGTTGATCGACCACTCGACACAAACTAGGTCATTTCGGGACTAACGTATGGTTCAATTTTATTTCAATAATTCGCTTGCGCGTAGGGGTCTAGCAGTGGGGGGAAACCGGGTGATCCTGAAAAAATACACAGGTTGGACGGGCGACCTACTCCTTGTCACGTACGGAAAGATACCCCAGCAGTCAAAATAGGTCAAAATAGGCGATTTCGGTTTCTAGTGTCGATGCATCGTTACGGTCAGTTTAAAAAATTGTCTTTTAAGGATAATGTGTATAGTACCAATACCTATCACATACGGAAGAGGCGATAAAATCTCTTTGCATTTCCAATTTCAAAATTAATTAAAACCAATATTAAATTCCGAAAATCGTTTTTTTGCTAAAACTCTTTTCTTTTTAATGTGATCAAAATGGGGGTAAAGCACAGAGTCAGGGGTGGTAATGGGCGTATTGTGTCCTAATTTCATGGTTTTCGGACAATCGGTGCCGGTGTCACGGCGAAATTCCACTTTTTTCCCCTCATGGAAGCCGTAAATTGACGCAAGGAGTAGGGTCGCCTGTCCAACCTTGTGGGTTTTCTCCGGGTCCTCCGGTTTCCTCCCACTGCTAAAGACCCCTACGCGCAAGCGAATTATTGAAATAAAATTAAA
Organism: Patella vulgata; assembly: GCF_932274485.2. Classification (NCBI taxonomy): domain Eukaryota; kingdom Metazoa; phylum Mollusca; class Gastropoda; family Patellidae; genus Patella; species Patella vulgata. The sequence continues at coordinate 36,966,126 of NC_065882.2, forward strand.
CCATATGTTGGTCCCGAAATGACCTAGTTTGTGTCGAGTGGACGTTAAACCCCATTTCTCTCTCTCTCTCTCTCCGTAAATTGACTTGAGGCCAGTGTCCTTTAAGTTGTACAGCGGCACCAGGTGACCGATATTTATTTAACGGGGAATAAGTGATAATTCATATTATCGCAGTAAATAATTAAAATATTTCATAGGGATTATAATAATATATCATGTCTGGGTATTACAGGGTTAAAACCAATATTAAATTCCGAAAATCGTTTTTTTGCTAAAACTCTTTTTTTTTAATGGGATCAAAATGGGGGTAAAGCACAGAGTCCGGGGTGGTAATGGGCGTATTGTGTCCAAATTTCATAGTTTTCGGACAATCGGTGCCGGTGTCACGGCGAAATTCCACTTTTTTCCCCTCATGGAAGCCGTAAATTGACTTAGAAAAAAAAAACGACGAAAGGCAGGTGACAAGAACAAACGACTTGAACGAATGCAGGTATCACCTTGAAATTTTCAGGGCGCCTAGGTACCAACGTGAAAAGTTGCTCGCCGGAATTTAGTACTCATGGTACCGTTGGTTCCTGTGTAGCGCATGCGCGAAATCAAAACCAGCTAAACTCGAAAACAACCTTGTCGGCACGGAAAACATCAAAGGAGAAATTCGAATTTTTGAAATATTCAAATACCAAACATTCGACCATGATCCAGGCTATCCTCTAATGTATCAATTTCGGTAATAGGAGACAGATTCTCTAAGCCACGACCAACTGTGTATGTTTTCAAGCCCATAAATGTGGATTTTTCACTAATTTTCATTTTCATTTCAAAATGGCGTCCATCAGTTGACCTAAATCAAAATTCTAAACCGATAGATTTTTAGGCTTTCCTTCAAGCATTCAGAAAATGTAACTCTTATGTCTTTAAGTAAAATATTGCAAAAGCCGTATGGACTTTTCACATTTTGAGATGGTGGCACTTCCGGTTTGCTCGACAAACTCCATATTTTGTGTACTCATCAGTACTGTCTTAGCTAGTACAGAAAAAAAATTTCAAGGCAATCTGACCTATATTTCGTCGATTTTTTTGAAAACTTTGATCCTTAATTTCACCAAGGGGAGATAATTTAGAAAATTTCCAAGGACATCATTGAAGTCGCATTGACAAGATCTACTAACATTCTAAATTTCACGAAAATCGCACAACTATTAAAGAAGTTGTCAAATTGGTAATAACTTCCGGTTCGAAATGACAGCGACGAATTTTCGAAATGCCAAAATCCGAAATTGCAGATTTGAAGTAAATGTTTCAAGATACTCAAAGAAAAAAGAATTAGTAAAATAGGTCAAATAGTCACAGAGTTACAGCATTGTAGGTCAAATGCATTCCTTCGTAAAATTCGGTGATTTCGGATTCGTAAAACGTTTTGAAAATATATTTAATCAACAGCCACCACCCATTTTTGGGGGGATAGGTAAAAGTTTCAGAACGATCCTATGGTTAGATTCTGAGAAATCCGATTTGTGGACAAAACACAAAAAAAAAATAACAATAATAATCTTAACAGAAACAATAAGCTTTCATATGTAATATGAAAGCTTAATAATAATCTTAACAGAAACAATAAGCTTTCATATGTAATATGAAAGCTTAAAAATACTTGGATTGATGAAAACATAATTTTTGAGAGTTATTCATACATGTAGCATAATTGTTCTTATTTAAAAAATGTACATGATTACATGTTTGTCATAAACAACATTAAATAAACAATCATGTTTCTTCACGATAACAGTAACAGTATAACAATTGTATGAAATATATTTTCCTTTATTAAGCTTTCATATTACATATGAAAGCTTATTGTTTCTGTTAAGATTATTATTGTTATTTTTTTTTTGTGTTTTGTCCACAAATCGGATTTCTCAGAAACTAACCATAGGATCGTTCTGAAACTTTTACCTATCCCCCCAAAAATGGGTGGTGGCTGTTGATTAAATATATTTTCAAAACGTTTTACGAATCCGAAATCACCGAATTTTACGAAGGAATGCATTTGACCTACAATGCTGTAACTCTGTGACTATTTGACCTATTTTACTAATTCTTTTTTCTTTGAGTATCTTGAAACATTTACTTCAAATCTGCAATTTCGGATTTTGGCATTTCGAAAATTCGTCGCTGTCATTTCGAACCGGAAGTTATTACCAATTTGACAACTTCTTTAATAGTTGTGCGATTTTCGTGAAATTTAGAATGTTAGTAGATCTTGCCAATGCGACTTCAATGATGTCCTTGGAAATTTTCTAAATTATCTCCCCTTGGTGAAATTAAGGATCAAAGTTTTCAAAAAAATCGACGAAATATAGGTCAGATTGCCTTGAAATTTTTTTTCTGTACTAGCTAAGACAGTACTGATGAGTACACAAAATATGGAGTTTGTCGAGCAAACCGGAAGTGCCACCATCTCAAAATGTGAAAAGTCCATACGGCTTTTGCAATATTTTACTTAAAGACATAAGAGTTACATTTTCTGAATGCTTGAAGGAAAGCCTAAAAATCTATCGGTTTAGAATTTTGATTTAGGTCAACTGATGGACGCCATTTTGAAATGAAAATGAAAATTAGTGAAAAATCCACATTTATGGGCTTGAAAACATACACAATTGGACGTGGCTTAGAGAATCTGTCTCCTATTACCGAAATTAATACATTTGAGGATAGCCTGGATCATGGTCGAATGTTTGGTATTTGAATATTTCAAAAATTCGAATTTCTCCTTTGATGTTTTCCGTGCCGACAAGGTTGTTTTCGAGTTTAGCTGGTTTTGATTTCGCGCATGCGCTACACAGGAACCAACGGTACCATGAGTACTAAATTCCGGCGAGCAACTTTTCACGTTGGTACCTAGGCACCCTGAAAATTTCAAGGTGATACCTGCATTCGTTCAAGTCGTTTGTTCTTGTCACCTGCCTTTCGTCGTTTTTTTTTTCTAAGTCAATTTACGGCTTCCATGAGGGGAAAAAAGTGGAATTTCGCCGTGACACCGGCACCGATTGTCCGAAAACCATGAAATTTGGACACAATACGCCCATTACCACCCCGGACTCTGTGCTTTACCCCCATTTTGATCCCATTAAAAAAAAAGAGTTTTAGCAAAAAAACGATTTTCGGAATTTAATATTGGTTTTAACCCTGTAATACCCAGACATGATATATTATTATAATCCCTATGAAATATTTTAATTATTTACTGCTATAATATGAATTATCACTTATTCCCCGTTAAATAAATATCGGTCACCTGGTGCCGCTGTACAACTTAAAGGACACTGGCCTCAAGTCAATTTACGGAGAGAGAGAGAGAGAGAGAAATGGGGTTTAACGTCCACTCGACACAAACTAGGTCATTTCGGGACCAACATATGGTTTAATTTTATTTCAATAATTCGCTTGCGCGTAGGGGTCTTTAGCAGTGGGAGGAAACCGGAGGACCCGGAGAAAACCCACAAGGTTGGACAGGCGACCCTACTCCTTGCGTCAATTTACGGCTTCCATGAGGGGAAAAAAGTGGAATTTCGCCGTGACACCGGCACCGATTGTCCGAAAACCATGAAATTAGGACACAATACGCCCATTACCACCCCTGACTCTGTGCTTTACCCCCATTTTGATCACATTAAAAAGAAAAGAGTTTTAGCAAAAAAACGATTTTCGGAATTTAATATTGGTTTTAATTAATTTTGAAATTGGAAATGCAAAGAGATTTTATCGCCTCTTCCGTATGTGATAGGTATTGGTACTATACACATTATCCTTAAAAGACAATTTTTTAAACTGACCGTAACGATGCATCGACACTAGAAACCGAAATCGCCTATTTTGACCTATTTTGACTGCTGGGGTATCTTTCCGTACGTGACAAGGAGTAGGTCGCCCGTCCAACCTGTGTATTTTTTCAGGATCACCCGGTTTCCCCCCACTGCTAGACCCCTACGCGCAAGCGAATTATTGAAATAAAATTGAACCATACGTTAGTCCCGAAATGACCTAGTTTGTGTCGAGTGGTCGATCAACCCCATTTCGCTCTCTCAATTTTAGCACTAATGCAAGGAACGGGCCTATTTACAGAGGTCACAATTTTAACCTACATGCACACCTACATGATATACATATTATTATAATCCCTATGGGATATTTTAATTATTTACTGTTATAATATGAATTATCACTTATTCCCCGTTAAATAAATATCGGTCACCGGGTGCAGCTGTACAACTTCAAGGACCTTGGCCTCAAGTGCATGGGACCAACTCTACATTTTCTGAAATGTCAATAAAAGCCCTGGAATGATTTCATTTAAAAAAAATAATCAGAAAGTAAATCTAGTTTTATTTATATGCTATTTGTTGCCAGAAAATATATTTTGTTACGAGTCTAATTCAAATTTAAAAATAAACAATGGGTCTGAGGCATATTTTATTGATATATAGAAATTAATGCAGTGTTCTCATTATGTGATAAAAGAGTGCCAGAAATGTCTCGAAATTCAGCCATTTGTGTATTTAGTATATCAAGTATATGCGTGTATTACAAAGCTCTGATTTGTGTGATTTGTGTACACCCCGCTCCCCCCCCCCCTCCTCGTGTCACTATCATGTACATATCAATTCTGCTGCCAACCCACCCACGCGAACATGACTAAATTATGAAACATTGTCTAGTCGTTTGTATGTTACGACAAAACGAGGCCAGCGTGGCTCATTTGCTGCAGAACGGAAGGCCTTGCAAGGATTAGTGTCTAGTCGTTTGGATGGTACGAAAACCCGAGGTCAAAGTGGTTCCCCGTTGGCAGTGGTGAAGTATGGAAGGCCTAGCAAGGATCTGTGTCTAGTCGTTTCGATGGGACGAAAAACGCCCGTCCCCTCGTCCATGGTACAAGGATTAGTGCCTAGTCGCTTGGATGGTATGCAAAACAGAGGTCCCCGTTCTCTCCCTTTGTCTGTGGTTCTTGACCGAAGGCCCGACAACTAACTTTGCGTGCAGTTTTTTTTAGGTAGGACGAAAAATCGAAATCCTGTGTGCATATTGGCGTGCACGAAAAATAACCCTTTGCATTTGGAATTTTATGCACCCACCCCACCCTCGAACAACGCTTAACATAACATTTTGTTTTCACTACCTACATTGTAAAATTTGTTTGATTTCAGATGACTTAGCCCCGGTTTTTCACAGTGAAAGATTTTGATGAAACTTGACATGCATGTTTATAACCCAAAGATATGGTTCCTTTCGATATTTGCGCATATCGAATCGTAACTTCATGAATTATGGTCCCTGATTGTAAGAAAAATCACTTTATATTTCGCGTGTTCTCTATCTATCTCTCGGAAATGGAATATGGAAATACACAAGCTAGCTAGTGTATTACAGGTTGGTGGTGGTGGGGATGAGGTCTTCTATTTGCAATGATTTTTTGACTACAAAATATACGCTCTAACTCATTACTCAAACTACAGCAAAAAAAAAAGCGGAACGGAAACCCGATTTTATATATTCTTACAATAGCAACGCACTTCGGGATTAACTTAGAAATGGTTCCACTACTGATGTCTTCCGCCTTACTCCTGCCACAGTAGTGGCTTGTCCTACGGAGTTCCTTTCCGCAAGTTTTTTTTAGTCAAATGACTACAAAAAGGTTACTGGCCTATGTATAGCTCCCTTAATTTACACATAAACTGACCTAAAACTGCACTGCACATATAATAAACCAATTCCCATTGAAATAAAGGTGAAGCCGTACCGCATAATTATATGATTTGATGAAACCCAACTGCTACCTGAAGTTTCTCGCCTATCGAAGTTATAATATCCGCCGGTGTCATGGCGGCTCGCACATTATAAGAATCATTGCTTTGAAAATGTAGAACGCATTAACACAAAGAAAAACTGATGGGTAACTAGTTTAGTGGTCCAGTCTTCACTATAATTTGTGATAGAATTACTTATTTAAAAAAAACTGAATGATGTAAAAATAAAAATGGTTGGAGTGCCCAAGTTTAGATTTGTCGTTGATTTCATAAAGATGTTAGGATATAGAACGTTAAATACTGTGTGATTCAACATGGCGGCCGATGGGTTTAATATGATATAAGTACGAAATACATGTACATGTAGTACCAAATGGTTTATATGTATGAGAGTCAAGGTTTGGACTAAATGTCTTGGGGAAGTAGGGGGCGACTAGCATGTGCCTCTCTTTAGTGGACCGATGTGAGATTGCCCATTGTATTAACTGGACGGGTAGGCCTATTCACCTTCAGTTATGTGTCAAAGTCAAATAAGCGGCTTCGTATCAACACGGTCGGCTCTGGGCCGGTTTAATTCTACGTATCTCTCGTAGCTGAGAGAAAAAAGATTTTTTAGCCCAGAGAATATCTTCCGTCAGAGTGGTTGTTGATTCATAGATTCTAATAACCCCTTTTGAAGTTTATATGAAAGCTTTGATATCTACTATGCAGATCTAGTTAAGCTTTCATATTACATATGAAAGCTTATTGTTTCTGTTAAGATTATTATTGTTATTTTTTTTTTGTGTTTTGTCCACAAATCGGATTTCTCAGAAACTAACCATAGGATCGTTCTGAAACTTTTACCTATCCCCCCAAAAATGGGTGGTGGCTGTTGATTAAATATATTTTCAAAACGTTTTACGAATCCGAAATCACCGAATTTTACGAAGGAATGCATTTGACCTACAATGCTGTAACTCTGTGACTATTTGACCTATTTTACTAATTCTTTTTTCTTTGAGTATCTTGAAACATTTACTTCAAATCTGCAATTTCGGATTTTGGCATTTCGAAAATTCGTCGCTGTCATTTCGAACCGGAAGTTATTACCAATTTGACAACTTCTTTAATAGTTGTGCGATTTTCGTGAAATTTAGAATGTTAGTAGATCTTGCCAATGCGACTTCAATGATGTCCTTGGAAATTTTCTAAATTATCTCCCCTTGGTGAAATTAAGGATCAAAGTTTTCAAAAAAATCGACGAAATATAGGTCAGATTGCCTTGAAATTTTTTTTCTGTACTAGCTAAGACAGTACTGATGAGTACACAAAATATGGAGTTTGTCGAGCAAACCGGAAGTGCCACCATCTCAAAATGTGAAAAGTCCATACGGCTTTTGCAATATTTTACTTAAAGACATAAGAGTTACATTTTCTGAATGCTCGAAGGAAAGCCTAAAAATCTATCGGTTTAGAATTTTGATTTAGGTCAACTGATGGACGCCATTTTGAAATGAAAATGAAAATTAGTGAAAAATCCACATTTATGGGCTTGAAAACATACACAATTGGTCGTGGCTTAGAGAATCTGTCTCCTATTACCGAAATAATACATTTGAGGATAGCCTGGATCATGGTCGAATGTTTGGTATTTGAATATTTCAAAAATTCGAATTTCTCCTTTGATGTTTTCCGTGCCGACAAGGTTGTTTTCGAGTTTAGCTGGTTTTGATTTCGCGCATGCGCTACACAGGAACCAACGGTACCATGAGTACTAAATTCCGGCGAGCAACTTTTCACGTTGGTACCTAGGCACCCTGAAAATTTCAAGGTGATACCTGCATTCGTTCAAGTCGTTTGTTCTTGTCACCTGCCTTTCGTCGTTTTTTTTTTCTAAGTCAATTTACGGCTTCCATGAGGGGAAAAAAGTGGAATTTCGCCGTGACACCGGCACCGATTGTCCGAAAACCATGAAATTTGGACACAATACGCCCATTACCACCCCGGACTCTGGGCTTTACCCCCATTTTGATCCCATTAAAAAAAAAGAGTTTTAGCAAAAAAACGATTTTCGGAATTTAATATTGGTTTTAACCCTGTAATACCCAGACATGATATATTATTATAATCCCTATGAAATATTTTAATTATTTACTGCTATAATATGAATTATCACTTATTCCCCGTTAAATAAATATCGGTCACCTGGTGCCGCTGTACAACTTAAAGGACACTGGCCTCAAGTCAATTTACGGAGAGAGAGAGAGAGAGAGAAATGGGGTTTAACGTCCACTCGACACAAACTAGGTCATTTCGGGACCAACATATGGTTTAATTTTATTTCAATAATTCGCTTGCGCGTAGGGGTCTTTAGCAGTGGGAGGAAACCGGAGGACCCGGAGAAAACCCACAAGGTTGGACAGGCGACCCTACTCCTTGCGTCAATTTACGGCTTCCATGAGGGGAAAAAAGTGGAATTTCGCCGTGACACCGGCACCGATTGTCCGAAAACCATGAAATTAGGACACAATACGCCCATTACCACCCCTGACTCTGTGCTTTACCCCCATTTTGATCACATTAAAAAGAAAAGAGTTTTAGCAAAAAAACGATTTTCGGAATTTAATATTGGTTTTAATTAATTTTGAAATTGGAAATGCAAAGAGATTTTATCGCCTCTTCCGTATGTGATAGGTATTGGTACTATACACATTATCCTTAAAAGACAATTTTTTAAACTGACCGTAACGATGCATCGACACTAGAAACCGAAATCGCCTATTTTGACCTATTTTGACTGCTGGGGTATCTTTCCGTACGTGACAAGGAGTAGGTCGCCCGTCCAACCTGTGTATTTTTTCAGGATCACCCGGTTTCCCCCCACTGCTAGACCCCTACGCGCAAGCGAATTATTGAAATAAAATTGAACCATACGTTAGTCCCGAAATGACCTAGTTTGTGTCGAGTGGTCGATCAACCCCATTTCGCTCTCTCAATTTTAGCACTAATGCAAGGAACGGGCCTATTTACAGAGGTCACAATTTTAACCTACATGCACACCTACATGATATACATATTATTATAATCCCTATGGGATATTTTAATTATTTACTGTTATAATATGAATTATCACTTATTCCCCGTTAAATAAATATCGGTCACCGGGTGCAGCTGTACAACTTCAAGGACCTTGGCCTCAAGTGCATGGGACCAACTCTACATTTTCTGAAATGTCAATAAAAGCCCTGGAATGATTTCATTTAAAAAAAATAATCAGAAAGTAAATCTAGTTTTATTTATATGCTATTTGTTGCCAGAAAATATATTTTGTTACGAGTCTAATTCAAATTTAAAAATAAACAATGGGTCTGAGGCATATTTTATTGATATATAGAAATTAATGCAGTGTTCTCATTATGTGATAAAAGAGTGCCAGAAATGTCTCGAAATTCAGCCATTTGTGTATTTAGTATATCAAGTATATGCGTGTATTACAAAGCTCTGATTTGTGTGATTTGTGTACACCCCGCTCCCCCCCCCCCCTCCTCGTGTCACTATCATGTACATATCAATTCTGCTGCCAACCCACCCACGCGAACATGACTAAATTATGAAACATTGTCTAGTCGTTTGTATGTTACGACAAAACGAGGCCAGCGTGGCTCATTTGCTGCAGAACGGAAGGCCTTGCAAGGATTAGTGTCTAGTCGTTTGGATGGTACGAAAACCCGAGGTCAAAGTGGTTCCCCGTTGGCAGTGGTGAAGTATGGAAGGCCTAGCAAGGATCTGTGTCTAGTCGTTTCGATGGGACGAAAAACGCCCGTCCCCTCGTCCATGGTACAAGGATTAGTGCCTAGTCGCTTGGATTGTATGCAAAACAGAGGTCCCCGTTCTCTCCCTTTGTCTGTGGTTCTTGACCGAAGGCCCGACAACTAACTTTGCGTGCAGTTTTTTAGGTAGGACGAAAAATCGAAATCCTGTGTGCATATTGGCGTGCACGAAAAATAACCTTTTGCATTTGGAATTTTATGCACCCACCCCACCCTCGAACAACGCTTAACATAACATTTTGTTTTCACTACCTACATTGTAAAATTTGTTTGATTTCAGATGACTTAGCCCCGGTTTTTCACAGTGAAAGATTTTGATGAAACTTGACATGCATGTTTATAACCCAAAGATATGGTTCCTTTCGATATTTGCGCATAACTTCCCTGATTGTAAGAAAAATCACTTTATATTTCGCGTGTTCTCTATCTATCTCTCGGAAATGGAATATGGAAATACACAAGCTAGCTAGTGTATTACAGGTTGGTGGTGTTGGGATGAGGTCTTCTATTTGCAATGATTTTTTGACTACAAAATATACGCTCTAACTCATTACTCAAACTACAGCAAAAAAAAAGCGGAACGGAAACCCGATTTTATATATTCTTACAATAGCAACGCACTTCGGGATTAACTTAGAAATGGTTCCACTACTGATGTCTTCCGCCTTACTCCTGCCACAGTAGTGGCTTGTCCTACGGAGTTCCTTTCCGCAAGTTTTTTTTAGTCAAATGACTACAAAAAGGTTACTGGCCTATGTATAGCTCCCTTAATTTACACATAAACTGACCTAAAACTGCACTGCACATATAATAAACCAATTCCCATTGAAATAAAGGTGAAGCCGTACCGCATAATTATATGATTTGATGAAACCGAACTGCTACCTGAAGTTTCTCGCCTATCGAAGTTATAATATCCGCCGGTGTCATGGCGGCTCGCACATCATAAGAATCATTGCTTTGAAAATGTAGAACGCATTAACACAAAGAAAAACTGATGGGTAACTAGTTTAGTGGTCCAGTCTTCACTATAATTTGTGATAGAATTACTTATTTAAAAAAAACTGAATGATGTAAAAATAAAAATGGTTGGAGTGCCCAAGTTTAGATTTGTCGTTGATTTCATAAAGATGTTAGGATATAGAACGTTAAATACTGTGTGATTCAACATGGCGGCCGAGGGGTTTAATATGATATAAGTACGAAATACATGTACATGTAGTACCTTCAGTTATGTGTCAATGTCAAATAAGCGGCTTCGTATCAACACGGTCGGCTCTGGGCCGGTTTAATTCTACGTATCTCTCGTAGCTGAGAGAAAAAAGATTTTTTAGCCCAGAGAATATCTTCCGTCAGAGTGGTTGTTGATTCATAGATTCTAATAACCCCTTTTGAAGTTTATATGAAAGCTTTGATATCTGCTATGCAGATCTAGTTAAGCTTTCATATTACATATGAAAGCTTATTGTTTCTGTTAAGATTATTATTGTTATTTTTTTTTTGTGTTTTGTCCACAAATCGGATTTCTCAGAATCTAACCATAGGATCGTTCTGAAACTTTTACCTATCCCCCCAAAAATGGGTGGTGGCTGTTGATTAAATATATTTTCAAAACGTTTTACGAATCCGAAATCACCGAATTTTACGAAGGAATGCATTTGACCTACAATGCTGTAACTTTGTGACTATTTGACCTATTTTACTAATTCTTTTTTCTTTGAGTATCTTGAAACATTTACTTCAAATCTGCAATTTCGGATTTTGGCATTTCGAAAATTCGTCGCTGTCATTTCGAACCGGAAGTTATTACCAATTTGACAACTTCTTTAATAGTTGTGCGATTTTCGTGAAATTTAGAATGTTAGTAGATCTTGCCAATGCGACTTCAATGATGTCCTTGGAAATTTTCTAAATTATCTCCCCTTGGTGAAATTAAGGATCAAAGTTTTCAAAAAAATCGTCGAAATATAGGTCAGAATGACCTAAAAAAAAAATTCGATACTAGACAAGTAATTACTGATTCGTACACAAAATATGGAGTTTGTCGATCGAACCGGAAGTGCCACCATCTTTAAACGTGAAAAATCAAAAAGGCTTTTTTGCTATTTTACTTACAGACTCGGGCGTCATATTTTCGGAATCCTGGAAGGAATACCTAAAAATCTATCGGATCAGAATTTTGATTTCGGTCACGTGATGGTCACCATTTTGAATTGAAAATGAAAAATAGAAGCAATTTGAAGAGCCGGGACTTTGGAACACAAGAACTCTCCTTCTAATTAAGCTAGAATGTTCAAACTTGGTGTAGGCGTTCACTAGGTCAATGTCATAATTGAGTTCAAAGATGAGCATTTTTTGCCTAGGGTAAGCAGAGATAAGCAAGCTGATTTGTTGATTCTTTAGGGCACGATGACATTGGTTATAATGAATGGAGGGCGATGAAACTCTTGTCAATCGAGAGGCTAATAGCTGGCCTGTTGTGTGAAATCATTGTGTCGAGTGGTCGATCAACCCCATTTCGCTCTCTCAATTTTAGCACTCCTAACTCTAAAACTAAATGCAAGGAACGGGCCTATTTACAGAGGTCACAATTTTAACCTACATGCACACCTACATGATATACATATTATTATAATCCCTATGGGATATTTTAATTATTTACTGTTATAATATGAATTATCACTTATTCCCCGTTAAATAAATATCGGTCACCGGGTGCAGCTGTACAACTTCAAGGACCTTGGCCTCAAGTGCATGGGACCAACTCTACATTTTCTGAAATGTCAATAAAAGCCCTGGAATGATTTCATTTAAAAAAAATAATCAGAAAGTAAATCTAGTTTTATTTATATGCTATTTGTTGCCAGAAAATATATTTTGTTACGAGTCTAATTCAAATTTAAAAATAAACAATGGGTCTGAGGCATATTTTATTGATATATAGAAATTAATGCAGTGTTCTCATTATGTGATAAAAGAGTGCCAGAAATGTCTCGAAATTCAGCCATTTGTGTATTTAGTATATCAAGTATATGCGTGTATTACAAAGCTCTGATTTGTGTGATTTGTGTACACCCCGCTCCCCCCCCCCCTCCTCGTGTCACTATCATGTACATATCAATTCTGCTGCCAACCCACCCACGCGAACATGACTAAATTATGAAACATTGTCTAGTCGTTTGTATGTTACGACAAAACGAGGCCAGCGTGGCTCATTTGCTGCAGAACGGAAGGCCTTGCAAGGATTAGTGTCTAGTCGTTTGGATGGTACGAAAACCCGAGGTCAAAGTGGTTCCCCGTTGGCAGTGGTGAAGTATGGAAGGCCTAGCAAGGATCTGTGTCTAGTCGTTTCGATGGGACGAAAAACGCCCGTCCCCTCGTCCATGGTACAAGGATTAGTGCCTAGTCGCTTGGATGGTATGCAAAACAGAGGTCCCCGTTCTCTCCCTTTTTCTGTGGTTCTTGACCGAAGGCCCGACAACTAACTTTGCGTGCAGTTTTTTTTAGGTAGGACGAAAAATCGAAATCATGTGTGCATATTGGCGTGCACGAAAAATAACCCTTTGCATTTGGAATTTTATGCACCCACCCCACCCTCGAACAACGCTTAACATAACATTTTGTTTTCACTACCTACATTGTAAAATTTGTTTGATTTCAGATGACTTAGCCCCGGTTTTTCACAGTGAAAGATTTTGATGAAACTTGACATGCATGTTTATAACCCAAAGATATGGTTCCTTTCGATATTTGCGCATATCGAATCGTAACTTCATGAATTATGGTCCCTGATTGTAAGAAAAATCACTTTATATTTCGCGTGTTCTCTATCTATCTCTCGGAAATCGAATATGGAAATACACAAGCTAGCTAGTGTATTACATGTTGGTGGTGGTGGGGATGAGGTCTTCTATTTGCAATGATTTTTTGACTACAAAATATACGCTCTAACTCATTACTCAAACTACAGCAAAAAAAAAGCGGATCGGAAACCCGATTTTATATATTCTTACAATAGCAACGCACTTCGGGATTAACTTAGAAATGGTTCCACTACTGATGTCTTCCGCCTTACTCCTGCCACAGTAGTGGCTTGTCCTACGGAGTTCCTTTCCGCAAGTTTTTTTTAGTCAAATGACTACAAAAAGGTTACTGGCCTATGTATAGCTCCCTTAATTTACACATAAACTGACCTAAAACTGCACTGCACATATAATAAACCAATTCCCATTGAAATAAAGGTGAAGCCGTACCGCATAATTATATGATTTGATGAAACCCAACTGCTACCTGAAGTTTCTCGCCTATCGAAGTTATAATATCCGCCGGTGTCATGGCGGCTCGCACATTATAAGAATCATTGCTTTGAAAATGTAGAACGCATTAACACAAAGAAAAACTGATGGGTAACTAGTTTAGTGGTCCAGTCTTCACTATAATTTGTGATAGAATTACTTATTTAAAAAAAACTGAATGATGTAAAAATAAAAATGGTTGGAGTGCCCAAGTTTAGATTTGTCGTTGATTTCATAAAGATGTTAGGATATAGAACGTTAAATACTGTGTGATTCAACATGGCGGCCGAGGGGTTTAATATGATATAAGTACGAAATACATGTACATGTAGTACCAAATGGTTTATATGTATGAGAGTCAAGGTTTGGACTAAATGTCTTGGGGAAGTAGGGGGCGACTAGCATGTGCCTCTCTTTAGTGGACCGATGTGAGATTGCCCATTGTATTAACTGGACGGGTAGGCCTATTCACCTTCAGTTATGTGTCAATGTCAAATAAGCGGCTTCGTATCAACACGGTCGGCTCTGGGCCGGTTTAATTCTACGTATCTCTCGTAGCTGAGAGAAAAAAGATTTTTTAGCCCAGAGAATATCTTCCGTCAGAGTGGTTGTTGATTCATAGATTCTAATAACCCCTTTTGAAGTTTATATGAAAGCTTTGATATCTGCTATGCAGATCTAGTTATTAAGCTTTCATATTACATATGAAAGCTTATTGTTTCTGTTAAGATTATTATTGTTATTTTTTTTTTGTGTTTTGTCCACAAATCGGATTTCTCAGAATCTAACCATAGGATCGTTCTGAAACTTTTACCTATCCCCCCAAAAATGGATGGTGGCTGTTGATTAAATATATTTTCAAAACGTTTTACGAATCCGAAATCACCGAATTTTACGAAGGAATGCATTTGACCTACAATGCTGTAACTTTGTGACTATTTGACCTATTTTACTAATTCTTTTTTCTTTGAGTATCTTGAAACATTTACTTCAAATCTGCAATTTCGGATTTTGGCATTTCGAAAATTCGTCGCTGTCATTTCGAACCGGAAGTTATTACCAATTTGACAACTTCTTTAATAGTTGTGCGATTTTCGTGAAATTTAGAATGTTAGTAGATCTTGCCAATGCGACTTCAATGATGTCCTTGGAAATTTTCTAAATTATCTCCCCTTGGTGAAATTAAGGATCAAAGTTTTCAAAAAAATCGTCAAAATATAGGTCAGAATGACCTAAAAAAAAAATTTGATACTAGACAAGTAATTACTGATTCGTACACAAAATATGGAGTTTGTCGATCGAACCGGAAGTGCCACCATCTTTAAACGTGAAAAATCAAAAGGGCGATGAAACTCTTGTCAATCGAGAGGCTAATAGCTGGCCTGTTGTGTGAAATCATTGTATCATTTTTTGAAAATGTCCGGGGTAGCCGAAAAAAGGAGATCGAAATCCAAAAAGTCGTATTTTTACGATTTGGGGCATTTTTAGAGGTCGTGTAAAGTAAAATAAAGCATGCATATACATATATTATTGATATTAAATATATCATATAAAAAACTAAACAATGAATCAGCTGTCATTGACAGATTTTATATTATAAGCATGGTCAGTGGAAGGTCAGCGTATTGTCTAACTTGAACTCACTGACTCCGTAACATTATTGTGGGTATGGTATAAGCTGAATTTGATGAGATGCACATATCTCGTATGACTATTTGGTACTTACAGTGTTAGACTTTGTCGTAACGTTACGGTCTCCATTCATCAAATCGTCGTTGGGGCTATAATACGATTTTGAATCAAGTTATTTATCACTGAGGGACTCAAAATTAGGTTTGATGTAGCTCTGCTCATTTACAGTGGCGAATTTAACGGGCTCATGGGTTCCAGCTCCCTCCTCTAGAAATTTCACAGCACCCGCATGGATTGTGGCTAATTTTGTTGCAGAATTTTATTTTTCTGGGGGAGGTATTTCTAAATGGCTCCGACACAAGTGCCTGAAATGCCATGAAATCACGTTTTCGGCCTCCAATTAAAATTTCTTAGCGGGAGAACCCCCTGACCCGACCCCCTTGCGGGGCTTCACGGTCGGTATCAGCCCCCCTCCCCACCACTATGGTTAATCCGGCGTTGATGTTCCCTCTTGTGCAGCTGCAAAAGAATGTACAAGTTCATTGCCTCATTGTCAAAGATCCCACTTTTCTACCCCAGTTCGGGTAATGAGGTCGAGCGTATATTGTATAGGGGATATTAAACAAGCAAACAGTATGGCTGATGTCTCCCGCCAAAGTAAAAGATGACACATTAATTAATCGCACTTTCATATTTTTTTCAAAAGTATCGAGCAATCAAACTATACTGTAAATTTCATCACTCTCTGTCAGATAGAAATCAAGGTTATCTTGTCCCAAAGCATCGACCAATGAAATTGCCAAGCTGTAGCTCAAAATGTTCAGTCAAGACCTTATGAACTTTAAATTTATACACAGTGTTTAAGGTCATGAGATGAAGAAGCCAATTGATTTTCAGCGATTTCCGATAATTACTGTCAGAGTTATGGCCCTTCATCACTTAAAAAAAATCTTGTGGATGCTCTAGAGGCCAAAGTTAATGTCCGATTGGCTTTAAATTTATACACAGTGGTTAAGGTCATGAGACGAAGTAGGCGATTGATTTTCAGCGATATCTGATATTTACTGCCAGAGATGTGGCCCCTGATCACTTCAAAATATCTTGTGGACGCTCTAGAGGCCAAAGTTAATATCCGATTGACTTTAAATTTATGCGCAGTGTTTAAGGTCATGACACGAAGATGCCTACAATATTGATTTTCAGCGATATCTGATATTTACTGCCATTTCCGATAATTACCGTCAGAGTTATTGCCCTTGATCACTTTAAAAAATCTTGTGGACGCTCTAGAGGCTAAATTCAATATCCGATTGACTTTATATTTATACAGTGTTTAAGGTAAGAAGCCAATTGATTTTCAGCGATTTCCGATTGAATCCTTTGAAAATCACACCTAACTCTAAAACTAAAGGCAAGAAACGGGCCGGTTTACATTGAAGCACAAGTAATTCCTGTCCTGCGTACTCTGTATATAATATATGGTTTTCTAAATATGCCTTGGATGGTAGCCACAAGTCGACAATTTTTGTTTTGTATTTTTCCCATTTTGTTCATAAGGTAAATGTAATATTTCAGATACCTGATGACATTTATACTTATTGTTTCAATAGATTCTAATAACCCCCTTTGCAGTTAATATGAAAGCTTTCATATCTGCTATGCAGATCTAGTTATTATTATTATTATTTACCGCGGGAGCCTAGATCTCCATGATCGAAAACAGATATCGATCTGGAATTAGATTTTCTATCCGGAAACCATGTGGTGGCTACTTGATAAAATATTTTTGAAACTTCTGCGCATAACGGAAGTGGCCGAATTTTGAACGGTAGAATCTTTTCCGAGACAATGGCTATCTCACATTTTTCAATTTCGAACATTCATCTATGACTTTTGTCGTTCGAAATTTGAAAATACGTTGTTTAGGAGACAATTTTTGTAATTTTTCAAAATTTTTAAATTTGACCTATATTTTTGGATTGCTGAAGGCAATCCGATTCCAGTAATATAACTTTCACTCAGAGTTATCACACTTTAGTTTTTGAATTTTTTCGAATTTTCTGCCCATTTTGTGTGCCCGAATTTCGTTTTACGGCCGAATTGACGTTTCTGAAACTTATGGAACATGAAGTTATAGTCCAAAACCAACTGATGAAACTATTTCGACAAGAATCCTTAAACCGGAAGTAGTCGAAAAATTGTCCGATATTTTGAAGAAAACGCAAAAAATGGGTGCTTTTGGGAAAAACGTGATTTCTCCACGCGATATCAACGGATTAAAGAAATTAATGTATTGTTGGGTGGCCCGCGGATTTGACTGTCATATGATACCCATTTCACACGGATCCTATGAGAGGGCAGCAAAATATGACATGCTGAAAATCAGGTATTTTCTGATTTGGAGCGTTTTCGGACGTCTGTATCTCGAAAACTGCTCCAAGGATTTTTTTTAAACTTTCCCTATCGAGAGTCCCTCTGTTAGTCTTGTGCATGAATCCATCCAATAAGACATTGAAATTTCTGGAATAGGTAAAATAACGTACTGAATATCGAAAAAATTGAAAAATCGTAAAATTTTGGAAAATGCTCTATTACTTTATTATTTAAACAATTTTTTACAAAAAAGTTACATATTCTGATAGCTGACGTAATTACGATTCTAACGATGTATAATATGTATTGAAATATTTAAATTTAATTTTCGATATATTGACATTTTTGCATTTTTGGCACTATTGAACATAGGATTTCCCAGGGGCATTTTATCTGATCAGACAATGTAATAGATCATTACATAGCCCTGTGGCTATTTGATAAGCCAATCCGGTTATTAAAACTATCCTGACAATAATCTCCATACCGATAGTATGCAAAAAATGAAGAAAAAAGGTTTAAAAAATAGCGCTCTTGCGAAAAACTTGATTTCTCCATCAGATGTTAGCAGGCCAAAAGACCTAAAGTATCGCTGGATAGCCCCATGAATGGACTATCACATGACATCTGAATGATACGATTTAGATGGCTAGAAAATAATTTATGGTACGCCGAAAATCTAGTATTTTCCGTTTTGGAGCATTTTAAGACGCCATTTTCTCGAAAACGAAAACTACGATTTTTCTTAAACTTCTTTTACTTAGAGTCCTATCGTTGGACTATTTTTCTTTCTTTGGAAAACAGCTAAATGGATTTTTCTGAAACTTCTTGTACAGAAGGATAGGTAACCAAACAACTTGTTAAAACTATCCCGACAATTTTCCAAAAACCGGAAGTAGTCGAAAAAATATCCGATATATTGAGAAGAAAAAAACATAAAAAGGAAAAAGAATGGTGATTTGCGAAAAGAGTTATTACTACGTAATATTTCACCGAATCAAAACAACTAAAGAGTCATTGGAGAGCCCGAACAATGGACGATCGTATGACACCTAAATGGTAAAAATTCGAGGGTTAGGCAATATATAATGGAACGCTGAAAATCTATTATTTTCATTTTTGGACCCTATTCAGACGCTTTTATTTCGAAAACTTCTCTTATTTCCTTTCTAAAACCTATGTTACTTAGAGTCCTAACGGTGGTCTATGGTGTAAATCCAAATTTAAAAGCCTCAATATTGTATAAATGGTCCAAAAGGGCCACAATCTTTGAAAAAGGCCGAAAAATCGTTATATCTGTAAATCTGCTTCTAATGGTATAAGGGAGGTAAAACTGTCCAATGGATCTTTCTGAAATTTCTGGTACAGGAAGTTAAGTTCCCATACCACTTGTAAAATCTGTCCCGATAATGATCCGTAAATAGGAAGTAGTCAAAAAAATATTCGATATTTTTTTTTTAAAAAAAGGACAGTAAAAAAATCGGTACTCTTGCAACAATCGGGATTTCACCGTTGGGTGTGACCGGATCAAAACATCTAAAGCATCGTTTGGTAGCTCGATAAATGGGCTATTGTATGACACACTTCCTGTCTGTTCCTGAAAGCCGGTTCAGTGCTGCTTCCAGGTCTAGTTATTATTATTATTATTATTCCAAATTAATTTTGATTAGATCTCAGCAACTCCTTGTCGGATCGTTACGATTTTTTCGGTTTTACTGGAAAAGTGGGTGTGCCTTAGAGGATAAAGCTATTTTGATCGTTCTGCGACAATGCGAAATGTCCGAAATCACCGAAGCTATCATTTTTAGAAATATCGCAGTAATTTTAACAATAATCATTGGATTTTAACTTTCGATACATTTTGGCATAGCCGGACACAGGGCACATAGCTATGCTACTTTTGATTTTTGATTTTCGGCAAATCTTCACAGATATTAGGCGCCAAATTTCGAAAATTTAAATTTTTACAAAAAACTTTTTTATTTATGAATATTTTTTAGTCGTGTTTTACACAAAATTAACGAGTCATCTGACTTGAGCAAAAATCGAAAAAAAATTTGTCTCCGTAATATTCCTTGGCCGCCATTGGCTAATTCAGTTTTTCAGTGCTAGATTAATTATTTATTGTTCGATTTGTATAAAACAAAGTTCATATACCCCGTTGTCTCAATTCCCATTTTTTTTGTTCTAGGTCATTTCTGGACTAACATATGGTTTATTTTCTTATTTCAATAATTCGCTTGCGCGTAGGGGTCTTTAGCAGTGGGAGGAAACCGGAGGACCCGGAGAAAACCCACGAGGTTAGACAGGCGACCCTACTCCTTGTCACGTACAACTGGGGATTCGAAACCACGTCAGTAGACTCAATGACAGACTTTATGATACAGCACGCACGTGCTAACCATTCAGCCATCCAGCCCCCCTAAGGTATTTAAACAAATGATTACGAAAGAACATAACACTATAGACTTCTATGATAAGACATATAATACATGTTTAATATATATATATAAATGACAATGTCCTACGCTAACAAATAATGAAATATGATAGTATCAGTAAATATAAAAAAACAAAGTAGTCGCGAACATCCTGGCTCTTGACTGCTTCAGTTGTTTGATCCTGTAATTAATAGTAAACTTTTACATGTTAGTGACGTGAAATCTTTAACGTGCACGAAACCAGAAAATTGGCGATATTTAATTTTTGAACCAGTTACATATTTCAGTAGCCGACATGAACTCGATTCCGAAGTCCCGCATACACATTGGTGTGACTGTAAAAGATCCCTTGGCAGTTGGAATTGTATATAAGAGTAGGCTAGCGCCGCTGTACGTTGAAACATTCCTCATGGTCCATTTCGAGCAGAATGGTGTTAAACCCAATTTCATTTTACTTTGATGTTAATATCTATTGCGACATTGTTTTTCGTCCATTTCGCGCAACTGTTCTTTTTGCATTTCGCGTAAATCAACTTTATTTTTCCATTCCCTTCTATCGTAATTCGCATGCAAAGAACATGTCAATATCTGAGTTATGCAAATGTGTGTTTTTATTTGGGGGTGGGTGTGTGTGTGTTTGTTCGGGGCGTGAGAGGTGGGGATAGTCTTTTGTCATGCATTTGGCGACCGTGTGACGCCTTGGCACGGTGAAAGCCTTCAGCATTGCGCGTAATTCTAGTTCTTATTGTCATGGGTAACCGAAAAAAGAGATCGAAAATTGAAAACAACGTATTTTTACGAGTTGGAGCTTGTTTAGGGGTCAATATCTGAGTTATGCTAGAGTGTGGGTTTTTTGGGGGGTGGAGGAGTGGTGGGGATAGTCTTTTGTCATGCATCTGGCGATCGTGTGGCGCCTTGGCGACGGTGAAAGCCTTCAGCATTGCGCGCAATTCTAGTTATTTTTTTTTATTGGGGGAAGCTAGATCTCAGCAACTATAAGAGATAGAGGTTTGAAATTTGATTTTCTGTCTGAAAAGTGGTGTGCATAGCGGAAATGCATCAAATCTTTAACGTGCACGAACATTGAAAATCGGCCATTATTCTCTTAATTCTCAATGGATTCTTCAGATATTTACATTTTTGGATAGCTGGAGACATTTCTGAGCAGATAGCAGTTCAAAACTGTGGAAATTAGGAACTTTATCGCTATCATTTTTTGGGTGAAAAATGGAAAATTTTCAAAATTTTCTAAAATTTTTATTTTTTAGAATTTTGAAATTTCAGTTATATTTTTGGATAGCTGACATCAATCCGATTCCAACAATATAAGTTTTGTTCTGAAATGTTAACTTTGATTTTTCACTTTTTTTCGCATTTTGGTCAAATCGTAGAGTTCTTATTTTTTCAAAACGGCTCCAACGATTTTTCTGAAACTTCAGGAATATGAAGTAGAAGGACCAGACCAGTCCATGAACTATAAATGAAAATCCTCTATTCACCGGAAGTAGTCAAGAAAGGTATCAAAACTTTGACAAAATTGTGAAAAATGGGTGCCTGTGCGGAAAATGCGATTGATCAATTGTGTTCTTGTTGATTAGTTAAAATTTTATATCGTTTAATAGCCAATTGAATTGTCTGTCGGATGGTACTAAAGCGGCATATTTCTATCAAATATTTAAAAAGTTATGTGACTTTGAAAAGTAACGTTTTTTACGATTTCGAGCAACTTTGGACGCATGTTTCTCGGAAAGTCCCTCAACGATTTTTTAAAAACTTTCTCAATCGAGAGACCAATGGGTACTCTGTTGTGTGAAACCACTGTATTATTTTTTGAAATGTCAGGGGTAGCCGAAAAAAGAGATCTAAAATCGAAAACGTCGTATTTTTACGATTTGGAGCATTTTTAGAGGCCTATTTCTCGAAAAGTCAACATAATTCGTTTTTGGAACTTCCTCTACAGAGAGGCCTATCGGAAGTGTTATATATAAAACCATTGTACAACAGTCCCAAGTTTCAGGAGTAGCAGAACAAAGGGGTCGAAAATTGAACACGACACCTTTCATTGTTAAGCGAAACATAAGGGGGGATACAATCTGTACGTTTTGTCAACGTTTAGAGTCTATTCAAGCGTGCTTTTATCAGTGATGATATTTGAACTGAAATTATTTCAACTATGGGTGTTTTCTTCCATCCAAAATATGGGTTTAGTGACCCTGTAACAGAAATAGTTGATTGCTGTGTGTAATAATTAGTCTTTGAATTAATATTGTTGTTTCTTTGTCAAAATCGTCTTATACCGGTAATCATCTGGACAGAAATCGACGGCTCGCGCTATTTATAAGAAAGTAGTATCGTACGTTAGTATCGAATATTGCACCTATGATAAAAGGCATGACGTTGTTTGAGTATGGTCTCTATCTGTAACTAATATCAAATCTTTATAAGTGACGTCAAATCTTTAACGTGCACGAAACCAGAACATTGGCGATATTTCATTGAATATTCAATCAATTTTTGAACGCGATTCCAAAGTCCCGTGTAACCGTAAAAGATCCCTTGGCGGTTGGAATTCTATATAAAAGAAGACTAGCGCCGCTGTACGAGCATGTTTAGAGATCATTTCGGGACTAACATATGGTTTCCTTTTTTTTATTTCAATAATTCGCTTGCGCGTAGGGGTCTTTAGCAGTTGGGGGAAACCGGAGATAACCCACCAGGTTGGACAGGCGACATACTCCGTGTCACGTTCAACCGTGCAAATTCCAGCCAGCATAATGTATCTATATAAGAAACATTTATTCCTACTGGCAATTTACAATCAGTCCCAAAGGCTAACCTACCGAGCAATTTACAGCCAGCATAACGTATCTATATAAGAGACATTTATTGCTACTGGCGATTTACAAATATTGCATGAAGAAATTCAAATCATAAGAACATAAACACGACTAATGCACAGTATCATATTGATTATAAAAGTACAATGTATATATTGGTTATACTATATATCTCACAAAACAACAATCATTAGATAATAATAATTATTTACTAATTATTTAAGAGGTAGGAGTTATCCATTGTTTAATTTTACTGTTATATAATTACCCTGGTTAGAAAGGTACGAACAATTAAGGTATTGAGAGAGAGAGAGAGAGATGGGGTTTAACGTCCACTGGACAGAAACTAGGTCATTTCGGGACTAACATATGGTTTATTTTTTTGTATTTCAATAATTCGCTTGCGCATAGGGGTCTTTAGTAGTGGGAGGAAACAGGAGGACCCGGAGAAAACCCAAAAGGTTGGACAGGCGACCCTACTCATTGTCACGTACAACCAAGTACTAGAAACCCTGGAAGTTGAATCAATGACAGACCGTAGGATACAGTGCAGTCCCAAAGGGTAGCCTACCGTGCAAATTCCAGCCAGCATAATGTATCTATATAAGAGACATTTATTCCTACTGGCGATTTTCAAATATTGCATGAACAAATTCAAATCATAAGAACATAAACACGACTAATACATAGTATCATGTTGATTATAAAAGTATAATGTATATATTGGTTGCACTATATATGTCACAAAACAACAATCATTAGATAATAATACTTATTTACAAATTATGTAAATCATTTCAAGAGGTAGGAGTTATCCGTTGTTTAATTTAACAGTTATTAGTTACCCTGGTTAGAAAGGTACGAACAATTAAGGTATTTAAACAAATGATTACGAAAGAACATAACACTATAGACTTCTATGATAAGACATATAATACATGTTTAATATATATATAAATGACAATGTCCTACGCTAACAAATAATGAAATATGATAGTATCAGTAAATATAAAAAAACAAAGTAGTCGCGAACATCCTGGTTCTGTAATTAATAGTAAACTTTTACATGTTAGTGACGTCAAATCTTTAACGTGCACGAAACCAGAAAATTGGCGATATTTAGTTTTTGAAACAGGTTACATATTTCAGTAGCTGACATGAACGCATATACATTGGTGTGACTGTAAAAGATCCCTTGGCAGTTGGAATTGTATATAAGAGTAGGCTAGCGCCGCTGTACGTTCAAAATATTCCTCAGAATGGTGTTAAACTCCATTTCATTTTACTTTGATATTAATATCTATTGCGACATTGCTTTTCGTCCATTTCGCGAAACTTTTCTTTTTGCATTTCGCGTAGATCAACTTTATTTTTCGATTCCCTTCTATCTTAATGCGCATGCAAAGAACATGTCAATATCTGAGTTATGCAAATGTGTGTTTTTATTTGGGGGGTGGGGGAGTGTGTGTTTGTTTAGGGGATGAGAGGTGGGGATAGTCTTTTGTCATGGATCTGGCGATCGTGTGACGTCTTGGCACGGTGAAAGCCTTCAGTCTTGCAAGCAAGTCTAGTTATTATTAGGCTTTCACCTTCGGTGAAAAGCTATTGTTATTACTAAGATTAATATTATTAAGCTTTCATATTACATATGAAAGCTTATTGTTTCTGTTAAGATTATTAAGCTTTCATATTACATATGAAAGCTTATTGTTTCTGTTAAGATTATTATTGTTATTTTTTTTTTGTGTTTTGTCCACAAATCGGATTTCTCAGAATCTAACCATAGGATCGTTCTGAAACTTTTACCTATCCCCCCAAAAATGGGTGGTGGCTGTTGATTAAATATATTTTCAAAACGTTTTACGAATCCAAAATCACCGAATTTTACGAAGGAATGCATTTGACCTACAATGCTGTAACTTTGTGACTATTTGACCTATTTTACTAATTCTTTTTTCTTTGAGTATCTTGAAACATTTACTTCAAATCTGCAATTTCGGATTTTGGCATTTCGAAAATTCGTCGCTGTCATTTCGAATCGGAAGTTATTACCAATTTGACAACTTCTTTAATAGTTGTGCGATTTTCGTGAAATTTAGAATGTTAGTAGATCTTGCCAATGCGACTTCAATGATGTCCTTGGAAATTTTCTAAATTATCTCCCCTTGGTGAAATTAAGGATCAAAGTTTTCAAAAAAATCGTCGAAATATAGGTCAGAATGACCTAAAAAAAAAATTCGATACTAGACAAGTAATTACTGATTCGTACACAAAATATGGAGTTTGTCGATCGAACCGGAAGTGCCACCATCTTTAAACGTGAAAAATCAAAAAGGCTTTTTTGCTATTTTACTTACAGACTCGGGCGTCATATTTTCGGAATCCTGGAAGGAATGCCTAAAAATCTATCGGATCAGAATTTTGATTTCGGTCACGTGATGGTCACCATTTTGAATTGAAAATGAAAAATAGAAGCAATTTGAAGGGCCGGGACTTTGGAACACAAGAACTCTCCTTCTAATTAAGCTAGAATGTTCAAACTTGGTGTAGGCGTTCACTAGGTCAATGTCATGATTGAGTTCAAAGATGAGCATTTTTTGCCTAGGGTAAGCAGAGATAAGCAAGCTGATTTGTTGATTCTTTAGGGCACGATGACATTGGTTATAATGAATGGAGGGCGATGAAACTCTTGTCAATCGAGAGGCTAATAGCTGGCCTGTTGTGTGAAATCATTGTATCATTTTTTGAAAATGTCCGGGGTAGCGGAAAAAAGGAGATCGAAATCCAAAAAGTCGTATTTTTACGATTTGGGGCATTTTTAGAGGTCGTGTAAAGTAAAATAAAGCATGCATATACATATATTATTGATATTAAATATATCATATAAAAAACTAAACAATGAATCAGCTGTCATTGACAGATTTTATATTATAAGCATGGTCAGTGGAAGGTCAGCGTATTGTTTAACTTGAACTCACTGACTCCGTAACATTATTGTGGGTATGGTATAAGCTGAATTTGATGAGATGCACATGTCTCGTATGACTATTTGGTACTTACAGTGTTAGACTTTGTCGTAACGTTACGGTCTCCATTCATCAAATCGTCGTTGGGGCTATAATACGATTTTGAATCAAGTTATTTATCACTGAGGGACTCAAAATTAGGTTTGATGTAGCTCTGCTCATTTACAGTGGCGAATTTAACGGGCTCATTGGTTCCAGCTCCCTCCTCTAGAAATTTCACAGCACCCGCATGGATTGTGGCTAATGTACTGAATTTCTTAGACAGTTATCAGAAAGGTAAATATTTGTGATGTTTTTTTTATTTGTATTCTCCGCCTTCTTGCCACTGGTATTATTCAAATAAAACTGAACCATGGGTGAGTCCTGAAATTACTATGTTTTTGTCCAGTGGACGTTAAACCGCAATTCTCCTCTCTATCTCTCCTTGTACTGCTAATGCCTTCCTGTCTTCATTAGCTGGTTTCTGCATGAAAATAAGATGTTAACCCCTGTGTAAGTGTCTTTTTCCTCTGTTGTACGAAATTAATGAGAGTAAACCAAGCTCCAGAATTTTGTTTTAATTGTGTACATGTATATGTTTATTTATATTTTTCAGCAAAGATGACTAGCCCTCCGTCGAATATTAAACCACATACAATATATTCTGTGAAGATGTCATAAGAGAAAGAATCATAAATGGCCAGCAAAGTTGTCTTGTACAGAGAGAGAGAGAGAGAGAAATGGGGTTTAACGTCCACTCAACACAAACTAGGTCATTTTGGGACTAACATACAGTTTCAATTTTATTTCAATAATTCGCTTGCGCGTATGGGTCTTTAGCAGTGAGAGGAAACCGGAGTGCCCGGAGGAAACCCACGAGGTTGAGAAGACGCCTCTATCTCCATGCCACATACGCTCACACCTGGGATCAAAGCCACAGCCACAAGCCAGAGGTGACCGACCAGCTAGAGGTCGAAGCGCGGCACTCTAGGCCATCCCAACCCCCCTTTCTTGTACAGACCTGTGCATGTGTAGTCAATGTGAAAATGAAAAAAAAACTGTTAAAGAGACCGAATTTGATGTTAATACATTTAGTGACAGTGATGATGATAATGAAGATTAACTTTGATGACATTTGATGTGCAGAGTAACTGTTTAATTTTGATTTTCAATGATTGTTTCACTTTAATAAATAATTTCACAACTGTTCATCCTGTTTTCTAACCTTTCCCTTCATTCCAGCCCAGATACACAATTATTTTTTTTAACTTATATCTACATGTATGTTTGTAATTTGACCATTAATCATATCCGAAATAGTAGTTCACAGCTACATGTACAGTTGTAAAAATACTGTAGTGGCTAATTGAAAGGGAACATGTATGTGGGTTTAGAATGTTTATCTTAGTGGAATCATGTGGTTCAATGCTTATAAAGTGCTACTGATCTCCATTATTTCAAAAGCATATCACTCAACTACTGTCAAACATATCCCCTGGCTAGAATATGCTACAAATCGACTCTAGCATGTTCCATACAAGCGATAATTTCTGAGCAAACATCCAACAACCAACCCTAACAGGCCCTTGAGATCCAACAAACAAAATAATTATTGGGCTTGTTTGCCCACACCTGGTCTTATGATTCATACAAGACCTGATAGTCTATCAATTACAGGCATTTGACAGAAAGGGAGATAATTCTTTTTTACCGTTAATGGATTTCCACAATTCTTTATTCACCCATGACATTTGTGTTTTGAGCATTTTTATTTACATCAAAATCTGTCCAATAAACTGTTCATTGCCAAGGATGAAGGCATGAGGTGTTTTACCAACTATTTAATTTTATGTCAACTTCAGAATTGTTAGTACACAAATAGCATTTATTTGACAATTTTGACGAATTTCATCTGGCCCTAAATCAATAAATTGCAAACATTTTGCTTGGAACTCCCAGATTTTGTCTTCCTGGCATCATAAGCTTTCCAAAAATGTATAGTTTTTCTTTTATGGAAGACCGTGTAGCGGAGTTGTGTTTCTAAGCTAGCTAGAAATTTTGGCTGCAGGCCTACACCTCCCAAGCTAAATTTCCCTCATGTCATCCTGTATAGCAAAGGCATATGCCTGTCTTAATTAACCCAGTACTAAACACAATTTACTTGTTTAATTTTTCCAGCATTTTTCAGGATAGCTGATGGGATGCGGGTCAAGTTATGCCACTTGTCTATTTAATTATTTACCAGTGAAAAATCGAATTAACTTCACCAAATTTTTACTCATTATAATGATTTTTTTTTTCTGTTCATATTATTTCTATGACATGTGACAGTGACTGTGAATATGAAAGCTTTAATATCTGCTTAGCAGATCTAGTTATTGTTATTTTTTTTTTTGTGTTTTGTCCACAAATCGGATTTCTCAGAATCTAACCATAGGATCGTTCTGAAACTTTTACCTATCCCCCAAAAAATGGGTGGTGGCTGTTGATTAAATATATTTTCAAAACGTTTTACGAATCCGAAATCACCGAATTTTACGAAGGAATGCATTTGACCTACAATGCTGTAACTTTGTGACTATTTGACCTATTTTACTAATTCTTTTTTCTTTGAGTATCTTGAAACATTTACTTCAAATCTGCAATTTCGGATTTTGGCATTTCGAAAATTCGTCGCTGTCATTTCGAACCGGAAGTTATTACCAATTTGACAACTTCTTTAATAGTTGTGCGATTTTCGTGAAATTTAGAATGTTAGTAGATCTTGCCAATGCGACTTCAATGATGTCCTTGGAAATTTTCTAAATTATCTCCCCTTGGTGAAATTAAGGATCAAAGTTTTCAAAAAAATCGTCGAAATATAGGTCAGAATGACCTAAAAAAAAAATTCGATACTAGACAAGTAATTACTGATTCGTACACAAAATATGGAGTTTGTCGATCGAACCGGAAGTGCCACCATCTTTAAACGTGAAAAATCAAAAAGGCTTTTTTGCTATTTTACTTACAGACTCGGGCGTCATATTTTCGGAATCCTGGAAGGAATGCCTAAAAATCTATCGGATCAGAATTTTGATTTCGGTCACGTGATGGTCACCATTTTGAATTGAAAATGAAAAATAGAAGCAATTTGAAGGGCCGGGACTTTGGAACACAAGAACTCTCCTTCTAATTAAGCTAGAATGTTCAAACTTGGTGTAGGCGTTCACTAGGTCAATGTCATGATTGAGTTCAAAGATGAGCATTTTTTGCCTAGGGTAAGCAGAGATAAGCAAGCTGATTTGTTGATTCTTTAGGGCACGATGACATTGGTTATAATGAATGGAGGGCGATGAAACTCTTGTCAATCGAGAGGCTAATAGCTGGCCTGTTGTGTGAAATCATTGTATCATTTTTTGAAAATGTCCGGGGTAGCGGAAAAAAGGAGATCGAAATCCAAAAAGTCGTATTTTTACGATTTGGGGCATTTTTAGAGGTCGTGTAAAGTAAAATAAAGCATGCATATACATATATTATTGATATTAAATATATCATATAAAAAAACTAAACAATGAATCAGCTGTCATTGACAGATTTTATATTATAAGCATGGTCAGTGGAAGGTCAGCGTATTGTCTAACTTGAACTCACTGACTCCGTAACATTATTGTGGGTATGGTATAAGCTGAATTTGATGAGATGCACATATCTCGTATGACTATTTGGTACTTCCAGTGTTAGACTTTGTCGTAACGTTACGGTCTCCATTCATCAAATCGTCGTTGGGGCTATAATACGATTTTGAATCAAGTTATTTATCACTGAGGGACTCAAAATTAGGTTTGATGTAGCTCTGCTCATTTACAGTGGCGAATTTAACGGGCTCATGGGTTCCAGCTCCCTCCTCTAGAAATTTCACAGCACCCGCATGGATTGTGGCTAATGTACTGAATTTCTTAGACAGTTATCAGAAAGGTAAATATTTGTGATGTTTTTTTTATTTGTATTCTCCGCCTTCTTGCCACTGGTATTATTCAAATAAAACTGAACCATGGGTGAGTCCTGAAATTACTATGTTTTTGTCCAGTGGACGTTAAACCGCAATTCTCCTCTCTATCTCTCCTTGTACTGCTAATGCCTTCCTGTCTTCATTAGCTGGTTTCTGCATGAAAATAAGATGTTAACCCCTGTGTAAGTGTCTTTTTCCTCTGTTGTACGAAATTAATGAGAGTAAACCAAGCTCCAGAATTTTGTTTTAATTGTGTACATGTATATGTTTATTTATATTTTTCAGCAAAGATGACTAGCCCTCCGTCGAATATTAAACCACATACAATATATTCTGTGAAGATGTCATAAGAGAAAGAATCATAAATGGCCAGCAAAGTTGTCTTGTACAGAGAGAGAGAGAGAGAAATGGGGTTTAACGTCCACTCAACACAAACTAGGTCATTTTGGGACTAACATACAGTTTCAATTTTATTTCAATAATTCGCTTGCGCGTATGGGTCTTTAGCAGTGAGAGGAAACCGGAGTGCCCGGAGGAAACCCACGAGGTTGAGAAGACGCCTCTATCTCCATGCCACATACGCTCACACCTGGGATCAAAGCCACAGCCACAAGCCAGAGGTGACCGACCAGTTAGAGGTCGAAGCGCGGCACTCTAGGCCATCCCAACCCCCCTTTCTTGTACAGACCTGTGCATGTGTAGTCAATGTGAAAATGAAAAAAAAACTGTTAAAGAGACCGAATCTGATGTTAATACATTTAGTGACAGTGATGATGATAATGAAGATTAACTTTGATGACATTTGATGTGCAGAGTAACTGTTTAATTTTGATTTTCAATGATTGTTTCACTTTAATAAATAATTTCACAACTGTTCATCCTGTTTTCTAACCTTTCCCTTCATTCCAGCCCAGATACACAATTATTTTTTTTAACTTATATCTACATGTATGTTTGTAATTTGACCATTAATCATATCCGAAATAGTAGTTCACAGCTACATGTACAGTTGTAAAAATACTGTAGTGGCTAATTGAAAGGGAACATGTATGTGGGTTTAGAATGTTTATCTTAGTGGAAAAAAATCATGTGGTTCAATGCTTATAAAGTGCTACTGATCTCCATTATTTCAAAAGCATATCACTCAACTACTGTCAAACATATCCCCTGGCTAGAATATGCTACAAATCGACTCTAGCATGTTCCATACAAGCGATAATTTCTGAGCAAACATCCAACAACCAACCCTAACAGGCCCTTGAGATCCAACAAACAAAATAATTATTGGGCTTGTTTGCCCACACCTGGTCTTATGATTCATACAAGACCTGATAGTCTATCAATTACAGGCATTTGACAGAAAGGGAGATAATTCTTTTTTACCGTTAATGGATTTCCACAATTCTTTATTCACCCATGACATTTGTGTTTTGAGCATTTTTATTTACATCAAAATCTGTCCAATAAACTGTTCATTGCCAAGGATGAAGGCATGAGGTGTTTTACCAACTATTTAATTTTATGTCAACTTCAGAATTGTTAGTACACAAATAGCATTTATTTGACAATTTTGACGAATTTCATCTGGCCCTAAATCAATAAATTGCAAACATTTTGCTTGGAACTCCCAGATTTTGTCTTCCTGGCATCATAAGCTTTCCAAAAATGTATAGTTTTTCTTTTATGGAAGACCGTGTAGCGGAGTTGTGTTTCTAAGCTAGCTAGAAATTTTGGCTGCAGGCCTACACCTCCCAAGCTAAATTTCCCTCATGTCATCCTGTATAGCAAAGGCATATGCCTGTCTTAATTAACCCAGTACTAAACACAATTTACTTGTTTAATTTTTCCAGCATTTTTCAGGATAGCTGATGGGATGCGGGTCAAGTTATGCCACTTGTCTATTTAATTATTTACCAGTGAAAAATCGAATTAACTTCACCAAATTTTTACTCATTATAATGATTTTTTTTTTTCTGTTCATATTATTTCTATGACATGTGACAGTGACTGTGAATATGAAAGCTTTAATATCTGCTTAGCAGATCTAGTTATTTTTTTTTTTTATTGGGGGAAGCTTTAAGAAATAGAAGTTTGAAATTTGAGTTTCTTTCAGAAAAGTGATTTGCAGCTACTAGCTTAAAGCTATTTCAAAATTGCTGCGCATAGGGGAAATGCGTCAAATCTTTAACGTGCACGAAATTTGAAAATTGGCCATAATTTTGTTAATACTCAATCGATTTTTGAGATAAGTACATTTTTGGATAGCGGGAGACTTTTCCGAGAAAATAACAGTTCAAAACTGTGGAATTTAGAATCTTTGTTGCTCTCATTTTTTTGGTGAAAAATGGAAAATTTTTAAAATTTTCTAAATTTTTTTTTTTTTAGGAATTTTGAAATTTCAGTTATATTTTTGGATAGCTGACATCAGTCCGATTCCAACAATATAAGTTTTGTTCTGAAATGTTAACTTTGATTTTTCACTTTTTTTCGCATTTTGGTCAAATCGTAGAGTTCTTATTTTTTTTAAACGGCTCTAACGATTTTTCTGAAACTTCAGGAATATGAAGTCGAAGGACCAAACCAGTGTATGAACTATAAATGAAAATCCTCTAATCCCCGGAAGTAGTCAAGAAATGTATCCGAACTTTGACGAAATTCAGAAAAATGGGTGCCTGTGCGGAAATTACGATGTATCAATTGTGTTTTTGCCGATTCGTTCAAGTTTTATATCTTTTGATAGTCAATTGAATTGTCTATCGGTTGGTACTATAGCGGTAAGTTTCTCTCAAACATTTGAAAAGTTATGTGACTTTGAAAAATAACGTTTTTTGCGATTTCGAGCAAATTTAGACGCATTTTTCTCGGAAACGCCACCAACGATTTTTTTAAAACTTTCTCAATCGAGAGACTAATGGGTACTCCGTTGTGTGGAACCACTGTATCATTTTTTGAAATGACAGGGGTAGCCGAAAAAAGAGATCGAATAGAGGTCTATTTCTCGAAAAGTCAACATAATATTTTTTTGAAACTTCTTCTACAGAGAGGCCTATCAGTAGTGTTATATATAAAACCGGGGTGTTGGATGGCTGAATGGTTAGCGTGCGCGCGCTGTATCATAAAGTGTGTCATTGAGTCGACTGGCGTGGTTTCGAATCCCCGGTTGTATGTGGCAAGGAGTAGGGTCGCCTGTCCAGCCTCGTGGGTTTTCTCCGGGTCCTCCGGTTTCCTCCCACTGCTAAAGACCCGCAAGCGAATTATTGAAATAAAATTAAACCATATGTTAGTCCCGAAATGACCTAGTTTGTTCGAGTGGACGTTAAACCCCATTTCTCTCTCTCTATATATATAAAACCATTGTACAACAGTTCCAAATTTCAGGAGTAGCAGAACAAAGGGATCGAAAATTGAACACGGCACCTTTCATTGTTAAGTGAAACATGTAGTAAGGGGTGATGATATTTGAACTGAAATTATTTCAAATATGAGTGTTTTCCTCTATCCAAAATATGGGTTTAGTGACCCTGTAACAGAAATAGTTGATTGCTGTGTGTAATAATTAGTCTTTGAATTAATATTGTTGCTTCTTTGTCAAAATTATCTTATACCGGTAATCATCTGGACAGAAATCGACGTCTCGCGCTGTTTATAAGAAAGTCCAATTTGTTAAGCGGTTGCAGTAGTATCGTACAGTAGTATCGAATATTGGACCTATGATAAAAGGAATGACGTTGTTTGAGAATGGACTCTATCTGTAATTATTATTACATTTTTATTAGTGACGTCAAATCTTTAACGTGCACGAAACTAGAAAATTGGCGATATTTCATTGAATATTCAATCAATTTTTGAACCAGTTACATATTTGAGTAGCTGACATGAACGCGATTCCGAAGTCCCGTGTTCACATTGGTGTGACCGTAAAAGATCCCTTGGTGGTTGGAATTCTATATAAAAGAAGACTAGCGCCGCTGTACGAGCATGTTTAGAGGTCTTTTTCTCAAAAAGGCAATCTAATATAGTTTGGGGAACTCCTTCTATAGAGAGACTAATTGATATATATGCGCGTAGGGATATTTAGTAGTGGGAGGTAACCGGAGGACCCGGAGAAAACCCACGAGGTTGGACAGGCGACCCTACTCCTTGTCACGTACAACTGGGGAATCGAAACCCCGCCAGTTGACTCAATGACAGACCGTATAATACAGGGCAGTCCCAAATGCTAGCCTACCGTGCAAATTCCAGCCTGCATAATTTATCTATATAAGAGACATTTATTCCTACTGGCGATTTACAAATATTGCATGAAAAAATTCAAATCATAAGAACATAAACACGACTAATACACAGTATCAAATTGATTATAAAAGTACAATGTATATATTGGTTACACTATATATGTCACAAAACAACAATCATTAGATAATAATTATTATTTACTAATTATATAAATCATTTTAAGAGGTAGGAGTTATCCATTGTTTAATTTAACAGTTATATAATTACCCTGGTTAGAAAGGTACGAAACGTCGGGACTATGAATTCGACGGACCAAACCAGTCCATGAACTATAAATGAAAATCCTCTAATCACCGGAAGTAGTCAAGAAAGGTATCCAAACTTTGACAAAATTGTGAAAAATGGGTGCCTGTGCGGAAAATGCGATGTATCCATTGTGTTCTTGTCGATTAGTTAAAGTTTTATATCGTTTAATAGCCAATTGAATTATCTATCGGATGGTACTAAAGCGGCATGTTTTTATCAAAAATTTAAAAAGTTATGTGACTTTGAAAAGTAACGTTTTTTACGATTTCGAGCAACTTTGGACGCATGTTTCTCGGAAAGTCTCCCAACGATTTTTTAAAAACTTTCTCAATCGAGAGGCTAATGGGTACTCGTTTTTGTGAAACCACTGTATCATTTTTTGACATGTCAGGGGTAGCCGAAAAAAGAGATCGAAAATCGAAAACGTTGTATTTTTAGAGGCCTATTTCTCGAAAAGTCAACATAATTCTTTTTTGGAACTTCTTCCACAGAGAGGCCTATCGGTAGTGCTATACATAAAACGACTGTACAATAGTCCCAAATTTCAGGAGCAGCAGAACAAGGGATCGAAAATTAAACACGGCACCTTTCATTGTTAAGCGAAACATAAGTGGGGGATACAATCTGTACGTTTTGTCAACGTATAGAGGCTTTTCAAGAGTGATGATGTTTGAACTGAAATTATTTCAACTATGAGTGTTTTTTTCTTTCCAAAATATGGGTTTAGTGACCCTGTAAAAGAAATAGTTGATTGCTGTGTGTAATAATTAGCCTTTGAATTAATATTGTTGCTTCTGTGTCAAAATTATCTTATACCGGTAATCATCTGGACAGAAATCGACGGCTCGTGCTGTTTATAAGACAGTCCAATTTCTTAGGCATTAGCAGTACTATCGTACAGCGGTATCGAATATTGCACCTGTGATAAAAGACATGACGTTGTTTGAGCATGGACTCTATCTGTAATAAATATTAAATTTTAATTAGTGACGTCAAATCGTTAACGTGCACGAAACCAGAAAATTGGCGATATTTCATTGAATATTCAATCAATTTTTAAACCAGTTACATATTTGAGTAGCTGACATGAACGCGGATCCGAAGTCTGGTGTACACATTGGTGTGACCGTAAAAGATCCCTTTGGCGGTTGGAATTCTATATAAAAGAAGACTAGCGTCGCTGTACGAGCATGTTTAGAGATCATTTCGGGACTAACATATGGTTTACTTTTTTTTATTTCAATAATTCGCTTGCGCGTAGGGGTCATTAGCAGTTGGAGGAAACCGGAGATA
Organism: Patella vulgata; assembly: GCF_932274485.2. Lineage (NCBI taxonomy): Eukaryota > Metazoa > Mollusca > Gastropoda > Patellidae > Patella > Patella vulgata. Next base: position 37,002,145 of record NC_065882.2, read on the forward strand.
ACCCACGATGTTGGACAGGTTTGTCACGTTCAACCGGGGAATCGAAACCTAGCCAGTTGACTCAATGACAGACCGTATGATTCAGCGTAGTCCCAAAGGCTGAAGCCTACCGTGCAAACTCCGCCAGCATAATGTATCTATATAAGAAACATTTATTCCTACTGCCGATTTAAAATCAATTTCAAAGGCTAACCTACCGTGTAATTTACAGCCAGCATAACGTATCTATATAAGAGACATTTATTCCTACTGGCGATTTACAAATATTGCATGAAGAAATTCAAATCATAAGAACATAATCACGACTAATGCACAGTATCATATTGATTATAAAAGTACAATGTATATATTGGTATACTATATATGTCACAAAACAACAATCATTAGATAATAATAATTATTTACTAATTATATAAATCATTTAAGAGGTAGGAGTTATCCATTGTTTAATTTAACTGTTATATAATTACCCTGGTTAGAAAGGTACGAACAATTAAGGTATTTAAAGAGAGGTACGAACAATTAAGGTATTTAAAGAGAGGTACGAACAATTAAGGTATTTAAAGAGAGAGAGAGAAAAAGAGAGAGAGAGAGATGGGGTTTAACGTCCACTCGACACAAACTAGGTGATTTCGGGCCTAACATATGGTTTTTTATTTTTTATTTCAATAATTCGCTTGCGAATATTGCACCTATGATTAAAGGCATAACGTTGTTTGAGCATGGACTCTATCTGTAATTAATATTACATTTTTATTATTGACATCAAATCTTTAACGTGCACGAAACCAGAAAATTGGCGATATTTCATTCAATATTTAATCAATTTTTGAACCAGTTACATATTTGAGTAGCTGACATGAGAGAGAGAGAGAGAGAGATAGAGAGAGAGAGAGAGAGAGAGAAATGGGGTTTGATGTTCACTCGACACAAACTAGGTCATTTCGGGACTAACATATGGTTTATTTTTTTTCTTATTTCAATAATTCGCTTGCGGGTAGTGGTCTTTAGTAGTGGGAGGCTAGCCTACCGTGCAAATTCCAGCCAGCATAATGTATCTATATAAGAGACATTTATTCCTACTGGCGATTTATAAATATTGCATGAAGAAATTCAAATCATAAGAACATAAACACGACTAATATCATATTGATTATAAAAGTACAATGTATATATTGGTTACACTATATATGTCACAAAACAACAATCATTAGATAATAATAATTATTTACTAATTATATAAATCACTTTAAGAGGTAGGTGTTATCCGTTGTTTAATTTAACAGTTATATAATTACCCTGGTTAGAAAGATACGAACACCTATTTCAGAAACGTCGGGACTATGCAGTCGACGGACAAAACCAGTCCATGAACTATAAATGAAAATCCTCTAATCAACGGAAGTGGTCAAGAAAGGTATTCAAACTTTGACAAAATTCTGAAAAATGGGTGCCTGTGCGCCAAATGCGATGTATCAATTGATTGTTTACCGAGTACTTAAAGTATTATGTCGTATGATAACCACGTGAATTATCTACGAGATGGTGCTATAGCAAAAAGATTTTATTGCCAACTAAAAAATTTATGGGTCTTTGAAAAGTAAGGTTATTTACGATTTCGATCAAGTTTAAACCCATGTTTCTCGGAAAATCCGCCAATGATTTTTTTCAAACTTGCTCAATCGAGATTCTTGTCATGCATCTGGCGATCGTGTGGCGCCTTGATGACAGTGAAAGCCTTCAGTATTGAGCGCAATTCGACTATTGTTATTACTAAGATTAATATTATTAGGCTTTCAGACCTTCGTCTGAAAGACTATTGTTTTTACTTAAATTATTATTATTAGGCTTTCAGACTTTGTCTGAAAGACTATTGTTTTTACTAAAATTATTATTATTTATTATTATTTTTTATTTTTTTCGCGGGAGCCTATTTCTCAGTGCCTGTAACAGATACCGATATGGGACCTAATTTTCTATCGGGAAACCATGTGGTGGCTAATTGATAAACTATTTTTGAAACTTCTGCGCAGACCGGATGTGGCCGAATTTCGTGCGGTGCATAGAAATTAAAAAATGACCGTAGCTTTGTCAATTCTGTACAGTACGATAAACAGCATAGTCTCGATTATCCATTTAATCGTCAAATCGTGAAGGAAAGTTATGCAGTAAATCGGCTCATAATCCACTAAAGTTCGCAGGCTAGCGGGGCCATCTAGAGTTGATTATGGTCTGAATAGGTTAATTAATGTTTAATAACATTTCAGGCCTAAAGGAAACCCTGCAATAGATAGATTTAGCTCTTTCATAATGTATGTTTTATATTTATATTTCATTCCCTTCATTTTAAAAAGTACCATATCAATCAAAGCAGGAATCTTGACGTATATTGCAGCGTTAGCGATGCACCTGTGATTTAGAGGTGAAAAAAGTTGTAAAATTGAGCTATTCACAATGAATTCAGGCTTTTCATATTTTAAAATATTTATTCGCAACTTTCAAAAACTTGTAGCTTTAATGCATACGACGACAACATATGTCAAAATTAGTTTGTAATTTAAGCAGTTGCCGAGAAATAGTCACTTTCCACGTTATTTTGCATGTAAAAGAGTCAGTTTTCACCATTTGATGCCTAATACCAATTATGACTAGGTCAAACCAGTTTAACATGTTCACTGTCTCCGGAAATGGCGTCATTTGGATAAAAACTGTATTTTTAGCCGTCAAAACAAATATTTTATTCAACTGAATCGTATTTGTTATTTTTTTATAATCAAGATATTTAATTCCAATTAACAAATAGAATGAACCCATGCAGTCATATAGATATCACAAAATGGTTTCTAACTTGTTCAGTTGTGGAGAAATAGGCGATTTTCTGCAAGTCACTTTTCAAGGTTTTTGGTCCATAAACCTGTCAATTATTTTTACCATATGATTTCTAATGCCATTTATGACTTCATAAAGATAATTTAACATATTCATTATCACCGGAAGTAATGTCATTTTGGCAAAAACTGTATTTTTAGCCTCCAGAACAAATATTTGTTTGAGGTAAGTAATATTCATTATTCGTATAAAATTATGATATTTGATTTCAATGGACAAATAGTATGAATCAATACGATCATATAGATATCAAAACGGTGTTTCTAACATCTTCCCTTGTCGGGAAATAACCAATTTTGTCGGGATCATTTTTATACGCCCACATGGAAATGTGGTCGTATATTGCCGTCGCCCCCGTCGGTCCGTTCGTCCGTCTTTTCGGTCCGTCGGTCCGTCCGTCCGTCGTCCACAATTTCTTGTGAACACTCTACAGACAACATTTATCATCTGATTGTTTTGAAATTGATATATGTTGTTTGCATTAGTGAGATGAAGAAGCCTATTTAATTTCAATAACAGCCGTTAATTTCTTCTGGAGTTATGACCCTTGTTTCACTTTGTTGCACCTTGTGAACGCTCTAACAAAAAAAGTTATCAACCGATCTGTTTGAAATTGATATGCATCTTTTAAATTAGTAAAACAAAGAAGCCTATTGAATTCAGCAATTTCCGTTAATTACATCTAGAGTTATGGCCTTTGTTTCACTTTGTTGGATCTTGTGAACGCTCTAATGACAACAGTTATCATTCGATCTGTTTGAAATTCATAAGCATCATTTAAATTAGTGAAACGAAGAAGCCTATTGAATTTCAGCAATTTCCGTTAATTACGCCGTGATTTATGGCCCTTGTTTCACTTTGTTGTCTTTGTGAACGTTCGAACGACAAAAGTTATCATCCAATCTGTATGAAATTTATATGCATTATTTGAATTAGTAAACCGAAAAAACCTGTTGAATTTTAACAATTTCAGTAGATTACTTCCAGAGTTACGGCCCTTGTTTTAGTTTTTAGAACCTTGTTAACCCTCAAACGACGAAAATTATGTCATCTGTATGAAATTGTCTATTAAATTCCCCTAATTACCTACAAGGGAAGATGTTAGAAACATCTTCCCTTGTCTCACACAAGATTCAGCTTCAGCTCTAGCGCGATCATTAATTCTATCGCGACTAGACTATTTCAATAGTCTTCTCATCGGCCTACCGCAAAATCAACTAAATCGCCTTCAGCGAATCCAAAATTTCACAGCAAGATCTCCATATCATTGTCACATAACCCCAGTTCTCCAAACCCTTCACTGGTTACCAGTCAGTGCCCGGATAGAATTTAAAATACTCTGCCTAACACATCAGTGTGTCAGTGGAGAGGCTCCTGATTACCTCTGCAAATTAATTCAACGGTATAATCCAAAAAGACAGTTGCGTTCAGAAAATCTCAATCAGCTAGTGGTACCAAAGTGGAAACTTGCTACCTTTGGACAAAGAGCGTTTGCTGTTGCTGCCGCTGAAAGATGGAATGCACTTCCAGTTGATCTCCGTTTTGTGACTTCTTTATCAATCTTCAAATCTCGATTAAAAACTCATCTTTTCAAAATTCACTACAGAAATTGACAAAAAAAAACCCCAAAAACATAGAGCCAAAAGACTTTTGTATAGTTGTATGCGCTATGAGCACGATTTGTGGATTTGGCGCTATATAAATGGACATATTATTTATTATTATTATTATTACAAAAGAATAAATATGCGACAGCCTTTGTCGACTGCCCGGACGATTTAGCTGCTGTGGGTGTATGTTTTCTTGCCTGGCAACCTACCTTTGTTTATATTTTTCGCACTTTAATAATCTTGTTGTTTATTTATGATTACATTGTCACTTTGTAAAGTGCCCCTGGACATGTTATATGAAAGGGCGCACTGTAAATATGCTGTAATAATAATAATAATAATAATAAGGCGGCTTTATAAAAGGGTTAATCCTGTTTAAATTTTAATCAATTTTCTGTCGTGCAAAGGAAAATCGAAGTGGTTACTTCTGTAATCGAAATTAAATATTTTGTTGATAACGGACGTGATGTCTTTGGGACGAGTCTTCATTTTATAAATGGAACTGATATTGCTGGATTTATTGTCTTATTCTGCGTCCATTTTATAACACTTGTCCAATGCTTATATAGAAATCTGTTTAACGTTTCCGTTGCAACAAGAAGTGACGTCAGTTCAAGGGTAACTTGGCACGAGTAGACCGTAGCGGCCCTTTTAGTACACTGCATGATAGTGCGTCCAGAGATTCTGCGAACACAATGGCAATCGCGTAGAAGAATCACTGACGGAATTCGAAATAAAAGCAGGCCGAAGCGCCGCTGTCCGGGTAAAATTTCCCGCATAGCACAATTCCAGAAGTGCCCGAATGGTTGAAAACCAAAATGTCGGTCGTAGTTTTAAAAGTTCTTTAGTTATTCCAAAAATAATGACAATTTCGGATAGCTTGTCTCTGGGTCTAAAAGATAGCAGTTGAAAAGCTTGAAATTTCGGCGCTGTCAAATTTGACCTACATTTTTGGATACCAGGTGTCAATCTGATTTTAGCAATATGAGTATCATTCAGAGTTATCGCCCTTTATTTTTCGAATGTTTACAAATTCTCTCCCATTTTGTAACTATTATTTTTTTAAAAGGCTCAATCGAAGTTTCTGAAACTTTTGAAACATGAAGTCATATGCCCAAACCGTTGCATAAAACTACCCCGACAATGATCCGTAAACTGGAAGAAGTCGATATAATGTCCGTTATTGTGTCCCCCCCCCCCCCCCAAAAAAAAATGAATGCTTTTGGGAAAACGTGATTTCTAAGTCGGATATTACCGGATCAAAAAATAACAAAAGTATCATTGGGTGGCCTGATGAAGGGACTACCGTATAATATCTGGTTGATACCGGTTCAATGATAAAGGTGAAAAATATAACAAGATGAATATCTTTATCTTGTTATCTTAAACTTCTGTTATGCAGAGTCCTATCGATGCTTTGTTGATGCTGTGTTACACGCTAAATAATGCATGAGAGTGACGAAACTGTGTGTATAGTTACACCATGTCCAACATTTTGAAGCTGGATTTGCAGCAACAACAGCACTTGATTGACTTGGTGGAAGCAAACCCGTGTTTGTACACCAGAAAGTAAACATCCAATTAAGCATGCATGTGCACAATTCACGGAAGAAAAAACGCTGCGGAAAAAAAAAGCTTACATGGAAGTTGTCCGATTTACATTTGCATTAGACTGACTTTTTCGCCGGAGGAAACGTGTACATGAAGTAAAATGTTCACACTTGTTGTAGATTTGATATTAATTATATGATTATCTTGACTGAGTTCGACGGGTATTGATGAAACTGGGTGTATAATTTCACTACATCAATACCTTGACTTAGTTCAATGATGAGCGATTTCTGCTTAGTCGAAGTAGAGATAAGCAAATTGATAGATTGGGAAAACGATAACTTGAATGAGAGTAATGAAGGTGTATTGTGTCTTTTCATCAGTACCTCGACTACTTTTCATATTAAGCAATGTGCCATTACATTGTCTGTCTGTCTGTCTGTCCGTCCCGTTCGTCTTTTATGGTTGTCAGCACTATGTATACAGTCTACATTAAGCAGAGGACTATTAAAATGGGCCTGACTGTCTGTCTGTCCCTCACACCCTTTAGGACACAATAACTCTGCTTCTAATTCAGCTAGAATGTTTAATGCTTTGCGACACAATAACTTTGATTCTAATTCAGCTAGAATGTTCAATGCTTTTGGAACACAATAACCTTGATTCTAATTGAGTCAAGAGTGCTGAAACTTTGATTCTAATTGAGTAAGGTAGGTGAAACTTGGTGTATAGTTGCATTACTTCAATACCTTGACTAAGTATTATGATGAGCATGTTCTGCTTACGGTAAGTAGCGATAAGCCGTTTGATTGACCAAGATTTTGGAACACAAAAAACCTCATTCTTATGTAAAATGTGTCTTTGTTCATTAAGTGAGTGTCTTGATGAAATTATATGATGAAAATCGATATAAGAGTAGGCTGTAGTGCCACTGTCCTGGCAAAATTTCCCTCACGGCACACTGCATGGTATATGCCCATCTTAATTAAACGCCATGAGACTTTTCTGCATATGCTATATTTGGTTGCTCGATGTTCTACAAAAAGATAAATGTGCAATTTATTAATATGTATTATCAATTTATTGATGGATTAGTATTGAATTTCACTGATTTCAGATAATTACTTTCAGAGTTATCACCCATGATCACTTGTCAAAAATGTTTTGGATTCTGAAATTATCATCCCATTTTTTAAAAATATATATCTGTTGATTTTTGATAACTAAGAGTAGGCTGTAGTGCCACTGTCCTGGCAAAATTTCCCTCACAGCACACTGCATGGTATATGCCCATCTTAATTAAACCCTATGAGACTTTTCTGCATATGCTATATTTGGTTGCTCGATGTTCTACAAAAAGATAAATGTGCAATTTATTAATATGTATTATCAATTTATTGATGGATTAGTATTGAATTTCACTGATTTCAGATAATTACTTTCAGAGTTATCACCCATGATCACTTGTCAAAAATGTTTTGGATTCTGAAATTATTATCCCATTTTTTAAAAATATATATCTGTTGATTTTTGATAACTATTTTTAGTGATATTTCGCTTGAATCATTTTGAAAACTTTGTGGATGCTCTAGAGCAGGTGTGTCAAACTCAGGGGTCACATGAACTAACATTTTAGTTCAAATGGGTCGGAGATACAAAAATTCTAAAACCAAAGCCAAACGTCCTTGAACTTTACTGAATTCTAAAAACACAGGTAATTGTTTTAGACTGGTTTCCAAATTGCCAAGATATAATATTGAACACAACATCTCTTGTATTACATAAAACTTAGATATATATGACATACAGTACATAAGTCAAAGTTTTACTGAAACCGGAAAACAATAATAAATGATTTCCACGACTAGTTTCTAAGAATTATCGACACGCCAGTTTGTTAAAATTTGTTCCACGGGCAAATTTAAACCCTTGGCGGACCGGTTCTGGCCTGTGGGTTGCAGGTTTGACACCCCTGCTCTAGAGGCTAATGTTATAGCCTGATAGACTTGAAATGTGTATGCATTACGAGACGAAGGGTAATTACTATCATATTTATAGCCCATGATTACTTTGAAGTACTAATAATATTAACTTTATATATGTTGTTTATGTTAGTGCTAGCAAGATACCTATTAGATGATAACAATTTTAAAATATATTTCATTGGTTGTTGCCCATGATCAATTTTCAGTGTCATGGAAATGCTCTAGTTACCAATTAAAATGCGTATAGCTGTAACTCCATATTATCCACAGTAGAGTGGTCCAGCAGTCCATGGCAAAATGTGATGATGTTAGGAAATTCTCTCCACATGGCTTATTTTTGTCCACTATGAACCCTGAATCTGTGTGGAAAATTTCAGATTGATTCATTAATCTCTTCAGGTCACCTCACTTGATCACTTTGTTTCAGGGACGGACTGCTAAAATAATATAATAAGCTTGTACTCAAATCTCAGATGAAATAAAAACATTACTGAGATGAAGAGTCCTATTAATATGTTACTTTTTCAGACACAATGTGTTGTAAAACTTGACATGATTGTCAATCCGATTGAAAAGAGGAACCCAGTCAAACTTCAAAATATTAGGACTCTATGTCTTGAAGAACTTGATGAACGTGGATGTAGGAGGGTAATATTTATTGAAGATAAAGAAAAAAAAAATACTCTATTGAAATTTAAAACATTTTGATGATAAAGGTTGACTTTAGAATCTTAGAATACAGGACAAAAGAGGTTAGACAGACGACCCTACTCATGTTCAAGCAGGGAGTTGAAACCACTCCACTTGACAGGCCTTGTGATCTAATGCACACGTTAAACCATATGGCCACCGGATTGACCATTTGGGCATAAGAAAGAATCGTATTGAAATTCAGAATATTTTGATTTAATTTAGTAATTATTACCTAGTTTACTTTTAAATCTTGTAAACGTAAACAGGGAATTTACAAATGGCCTTTGTTAAAACTGTGTGGAATTGATCATTGAGTATAAATCAAAAATGTATATAAATACAAATCATGGGGTTATTTTCCCCATGCTCTCATTATTTCGATCTAGAAATATTTGCATTTACATGTATAGTTATTTGTACTGGTGCACCACACAATATGTACATCATAATGTACTACCAGCAGATTAATAATTATTGAATTCATAAATGTCAATTCCAGGAACATGGGAACTAAACAAAACACCCAATACTTAAAGTTCAATTATAAAGCATTTGTAATTTTTCACTGTCCACAGCTTTCATGAATTTACCATACATGGACATCATCATATATCAGATTGATAGAGAGTTATTACACTGTGCTGGTGTTAAGGGATAAAAGGTCATTCCAAGTTTACTGTCAATCATTGCTGATGTATTAAAACTTCATTGAATTCTGCCTTGGGCTACTTGCTTGTGTTTCTAGGCAACGGGCTTTTAAATTTGCATTATGTACCTTCAGTGCCACAATCTAGTTTGCTGAAGGGGAATTGGTCTTTGATATAATTTTTCTCTGTGAAATATTTATTGAAATTTGTTCTGGGTTTTTAATGGATAATCAATGGTTGGCCACTAAATGAAGTGGTGAGTGCCCATAATGATTAAATCACATTGGACCTGACATACATACTATTGCTGATTAGTTTGTCATTGTCATTCCATTTCCTTTTTATGTCTGTTTTGAATTTTGTTAAGTTCATTTACTCCCTCAGGATATTATCCAAAGGCTGTTTATTATATACTCTCCGCCATAATTAGAAATGGTATCTTTAGGCTATTTATTATAATACATGTGGTTGATGATATTATAGGCTATATTTGACATGTTTGTTTTCTGCGTGATTAGTTATTAACTTAATTTTTTCACGTTTCTCTTTCTTCCTTTTGTAAATAATATTTTCAGTCAAACAATTTCATAAAGGGGTTCACGTTGTAGAATTAGGTACCTGGATATGGAATTTATTTATAGATACCTGTTCACATTATGTTACTTCTATTTTTTCTCGTGGCAAGAAAATCATATACAGTAGAATCTGTATGCAGCAGTCAGTCAAGGAAATTGTCATGACTGACCTCTTAATAAGAGTGACCTCTTAAAAAATTCTCAGTGTTTTTAGTCCTGATGTCAACTAAAATTTTACTAAATTGATGTATCAGTAAATTTGGCCGTCGCCCAAACTCGCTATTATTGGAATGAAAATTATTTCACTGAAGTCTCCAATATTAATTCTGTAGTCATTTACAACTCATTTTACTGGTGATACTAGTGCCTGCTTTTGTTATGTATGTGATAATATTTAACCCTTATAGTGAAGAAAATCCCTATCAAAATAGGGGGTGTAGTTCTGACACCAAATTTTTTACTAATCGAAGTATCAGTAAATTTGATCGTCGCCCAAACTCGCTATTATTGGAACGAAAATTATTTCACTGAAATCTCCAATATTAATTCTGTAGTCATTTACAACTCATTTTACTGGTAATACTAGTGCCTACTTTTGTTATGTATGTGATAATATTTAATCCATATCAAAATAGGGGATGGAATTCTGTCAACCAAAATTTTACTAATCGATGTACCAGTAAATTTGACCTTCGCCCAAACTCGCTATTATTGGAACGAAAATTATATGACTCAAATCTCCAATATAAATTCTGTAAACGTGTCATTTACTACTCATTTTACCAGTAATACTAGTGCCTACTTTTGTTATGTATTCGCTAGTATTTTTCCCTTTTTTGAAGAAAATCCATGTCAAAATATGGGATGGAACTATGTGTTAATATAGGAATGTTTTGGCAGCATGGATGCAATGGAGAATACATACTATTATTATTAAACATTGAAATCAACTTAAAATCATATAAGTTTCATTAATGCATAAACTATAAGGACTATTTATAAACTGGAATTATGTATTACCGAGGAAAAGCCTCTAAAGGTAAGTGCTTTTTCAATTTTTGCTTTAATAACGCTTGTTAATCTGTACAAAATAGCAGCACCAGTTTATCAATTTAACCATGAAACATGTACACGGGGACATTTCTTGATTGCGTTAGAGTTCATTTAAAAGATTAATTAACCGTTCTTTTTACCTCGAAGGGGGGGGGGGGCAGATAATTAACTGTAAATCAAAGCATTAGAGGGAGCACTACAACGGGATGGCAGGTATCAACTGTGGCTACAAGCCACATTAGAGGAGTGAGTGTTTATTAGAGATGAAACGAAAAAACTTCTACATGGGGGGGGGGGAGGGGGGGTACTGTGACTGCTTACCAGGAGAAACATGTACACGGGGACATTTTTTGATTGCGTTAGAGTTCATTTAAAAGATTAATTAACTGTTCTTTTTACCTCGAAGGGGGGGGGGGCAGATAATTAACTGTAAATCAAAGCATTAGCGGGAGCACTACAACGGGATGGCAGGTTTCAACTGTGGCTACTGGCCACATTAGAAGAGTGAGTGTTTATTAGAGATGAAGCGAAAAAACTTCTACATGGGGGGGGGGGGGATTTACTGTGACTGCTTACCAGGAGATGTTTTCTTTTAAAAAAATGCCATTGTCTAGTCACAAAGGGAAGTCATATCGAAAATCTGGATTGTTCATTTATCTTTTCAAAGTTATTCCCCCTGACAAAATCTTTAAATCCAGGTATTTAAAAGAATTTGTGTAATCAAAACACTGCATTTAATTGGTGTCATATGACCTTGCACCACAAGAGATAAATGTCCAAACACCTATTTAGAAAATATAAATGTTACCCTTTCCACCAGTAGTAGAAATAAGATGATGGTTTCTTTGGGTTGCATTCCTTATTGTTTTCAAATTTGCGTGAAGTCTGTGCCACTACAGACCCGGGACTGTACAGCACAGTGGACGCTTTCGGCTAGCCCCCGGATCCATTCACTTTTTTTTAATTGTTTGTCTGTGTTTTTCTGAGTATGATGTCTTGTCTGTGTATTTGTTTTTGTGAAAATTTTGTGTGGTGCAGCCCCCCTGCACTTATTATTAAAATGTAACTCCCATGTCTGTAAGTAAAATATCGCAAAATACTTAGTTTTCACGTTTCAAGATGGTGGCATCTTGTGTACGCATCAGTAATTTCTTAGCTAGTATAAAAAAAATTTTTTCGGATTCGTAAGGAGGCTAATCAGAAATGTATTAATTTCCCTAATAGGAGAGGAATTCACGAAACAGCGGCCGATTTTGATTATTTTCAAGATGTTAATGGGAATTTTTCACTCGAAAACAACTTTGTCGGCACAAAAACATCAAAGGCGGAATTCGAAATTTTGAAATATTCAAATACCAAAAATACAAATAGCCCCCCCCCCCCAAAAAAAAAAATTCGTATTTTTCCGAAAAATCGGTTTTACAAAAAAACATTCCGTAGAAAATAATTTTACAGAGAAAAATACTGGAAAAAAAATTTGAATTTTTTTGGGAGAGAAATTTGGGAGAAGAAAAGAGAGGGAGAGAGAGAAATGGGGTTTAACGTCCACTCGACACAAACTAGGTCATTTCGGGACTAACATATGGTTTAATTTTATTTACATAATTTGCTTGCGCGTAGGGGTCTTTAGCAGTGGGAGGAAACCGGAGGACCCGGAGAAAACCCACGAGGTTGGACAGGCGACCCTACTCCTTGCCACGTAAAATCTGAAAAGAAATTTTTCTTTGACCGTAGGCGATCGCTCGCTTGTAAGTTAATGAACTTATTTCATCAGCGCTCACCTTGTCCAAAACCACACACGAGGACCAAACTCCGGGTTACTAAATAGCTACCGGAAAACTTAGAAGAGTAAACTGTGCCTGAGATTTTTTTTAGAGAGCGCGCCGCGCCGCGCCGCTCCGGGAGGGATCATCGTCAGGGTGGGACGGGGGTGGAATTGTCCAGTCACGTGACGAACATAGATCTTCCGTTCCTCAACCCATATTATTTCCACAGTCATTGTCATTAATCACAAATTACGGGATGATATACGAAAATGCAGGTTTACTTTGAAATAGTGCAAATGATACTTTTCCATCTACAATCTTCAGATCAAAGGATGCAAGTTCTTACACAGTGCAGCATAATTTGTGCAACAGAAGACATCTCGAATATCGATTGTCTGAAAAAACATTTTCTCGGGTACATTTTTTTCCGAATACACATTCGGTGTAAGTCTTCAGCCACCAGGAAGTGGTTAACATAGTAATGTTTTATTACGATAGTAGTACATAAAACAAATTGGTTGCCCGAGGTTCTCGGGGGGAAAGTAGCCTCATCGGCTAGAGTCCTCTATTTCACATACAAAAACAACAATTGCTTCCTTGAACATTTATCGATCAACCCTTTTCACAGACGTCCAGCTTACCACTTCCCGTCAATGCAGTAAGATAGAATATGTAGTTTTCTCATGGACAATTGGGCGAAAGTTGGGGTTTTCTCAAGGAAAACTAGTCAACAAGTTGGGGAAAAAAGCTCGAAAAGTAATCCAGAAAAAAATCCTGTGTGCGGCCCTCGGAATATGATGGAATATGTTGAATATTATTATGGTTCAAGTGATTATATTTGACCCTGGAATGAAAGTAAGCTCAGAAACAAGTAGATTTTTAGCCCTTCCAACGAGATGGATAGCTCTTGGAAAGGATAGACACTTTTCAGATTACAGCCTGTCCGAGAATTGCGTGGCATCCATTTCGTTTGGTGATTAGGACACATAGCGGTTAAACCTGGAATTTCAACTCGAACTATTCAGAGGTTTATTAACTCGCTTTTGATGATACTTGCTGTTTTATGATGCGATTTTTTGTTACCTAGGGAGGAGTTGGCCTAGTCGTGCCTTCCACTAATTCGTACCACCCTGATGCCAGCGTTACTGGTAAGAATCAGGAGACCGGCGTAACCGGCATATAATGGGGCCCTCGTAGGGCAGTGTTTAATCTACTGAAATACTGAAACACTGAAATCTACTGAAATTTACTGAAAACTAAAATTAAAATACAAAATAAAATATGGTCAATGATGGAGGTAGACTGATTGCGTCTGTTACAACATTCAAAACATAATAGGCATCAACAAAATTTTGGAGAAAAAAAAATCGGAAATGGGGGGGGGGGGGCTATTTGTAAAACGAACATCGTAATGACCTTGACCTTCCTTCATCGGCGCTCACTTGGTCCAAAACCACACACAGAGGACCAGACTCCGGGTTACCTATTTAGGGTTTTTTCCGGTATTTAGGATGTTTTCCGGTATTTAGTGTTTTTCCGTTGTTTTCCGGTATTCAGTATAAAATGGTGTTTTCCGGTTGTTTTCCGGTATATAGTATGGCCCCATTTTTTTTATTACTTTTTACGATTTTTTTTCAAAATATCGGATATTTTTTCGACTACTTCCGGTTGTTGGAACATTGTCGGGATAGTTTTAATACGTTGTTTGGATACTTAACTTTGTCTACCAGAAGTTTCAAAAACATCCATTGAGCTGTTTTCAAAGAGAAGAAAAATACAAGAGCATTTTCAGTATTTTAACAATTTTTCAACTTTTTTCAAAGATTGAGACTCTTTTTGGACCACTTATATTATTTCAATGCTTCTATTTTGGAATTCCCGCTATAGACCACCGATAGAACTCTAAGTAAGAACAGTTTAAGAAAAATCGTTGGTGTCGTTTTCGAGAAAAGGGCGTCTCAAAAGGCTCCAAAACGGAAAATACAAGATTTTCGGCCTACCATAATTTATTTCCTAACAATGGAAATCGTATCATTTAGATGTCATATGATAGTCCATTAATGGGGCTATCCAACGACACTTTAGTTCTTTTGGTCCGCTTATATCTGACGTGGAAATCAAGTTTTTCGCAAGAAAACCAATTTTTCAAACCTTTTTTTTTTCATTTCTTTTTAATACTTTCGGTATGGAGATTATTGTCGGGATAGTTTTAATAACCAGTTTGGGCAATTAAATAGCCGCAGGGCTCTATAACGATATATTACATTATCTGATGCGATAAAATGCCCCTGAGAAATCCTATGTTCAAAAGTGCCAAAAATGCAAAAATGTCAAAAAAGCGAAAATTTAATTTCAATGACTCAATACATATTATACATCGCTAGAATCGTAATTAGGTCAGCTATCTGAATGTGTAACCTTTTTGTAAAAATCTGTTTAAATAATAAAGTAATAGAGCATTTTCCAAAATTTCACGATTTCTTTCGATTTCCAGTCCCTTTTTATCCTATTGCAGACATTTCAAAGTCTTATTGGATGGCTTCATGCAAACGACTATCGAATGGACTCTCGAAAGAGAAAGTTAAAAAAAAAATTGTAGATTAATTTTGATACGCCCACATTGAAATGTGGTCGTATATTGTCGTCGCCCCCGTCCGTCCGTCCGTCGGTCCGGCGTCCACAATAATTGTGGACGCTATAGAGGCTAAAGTTAATATCTGATTGTCTTTAAATTTATACACAGTGTTTAAGGTTTTGAGATAAAGAATCCTATTGATTTTCAGCGATTTCCGATAATTACTGCCAGAGTTGTGGCCCTTGATCACTTTAACGCTCTTGTAGACGATCTAGAGGCCAAAGTTAATATCCTATTGACCTTAAATTTATACACAGTGTTTAAGGTCACGAGACGAAGAATCCTATTGATTTTCAGCGATTTCCGATAATTACTGCCAGAGTTATGGCCCTTGATCACTTCAAAAAATCTTGTGGACGCTCTAAAGGCCAAAGTTAATATCCGATTGACTTTAAATTTATACACAGTATTTAAGGTCATGAGACGAAGAAGCCTATTGATTTTCAGCGATTTGCGATAATTACTGCCAAAGTGATGGCCCTTGATCACTTCGAAAAATCTTGTGGATGCTCTAGAGGCATGACTTTAAATTTATACACAGTGTTTAAGGTCATGAGACGAAGAAACCTATTGATTTTCAACGATTTCCGATAATTAGTGTCAAAGTTATGGCCCTTGATCACTTTGTGACGCTCTAAAGGCAAAAGTTATCATCCGATTGTCTTCAGATTGATACACAGAGTTTAAGATCTTGAGACGAACAAGTATATTGATTTTCAATGAATTTTTATGACTTGAACAGCCAAATCCATGATATTAAAAGTTTTGTATACAAAACGTTAGCATGGGGCAGAACTTTATAAGAACCAAACAAATTCTAATGGTTTTCTGATAATTACTTCATGAGTTGTTGCTCTTAATCAGAATTTAGTGTTATCAAATATTATGGCATAAACTACACGACATATTAGTCTGTAATAATATATACATATACCATACCACCATTATAATTAAACACTTAGGTGTAATTTCACATGCCAACTTGTGAATGGCAATTTTTGCATCAATGAGAAATGCTTAGGACCTCTCTTATTCTAAATCCGGCCCTGAAGGTGTAGCTGACGGCGTTCGAGAGCCTTTGCTACCATGCTACACTGTTCATCGTTGCCGTTAAAATTTAACCTTCCACATTTTTGTATTGTAGAAACCAGTGGATGTGTCCAAAAATGAATAGTGGAAACATGCTCTGAAATTGAAAATTTTGTAGCCATTTTCGGTGACCTGTTGGAAAATGAAACCTTAAAGAGACGATACAACAAATATGTTAAAGGGACCATACGACAATACCAAATATACAATAAATACAAATATACACTTATATACAGTACAAATGATGTCTATGGATATGATGAAAACGTTTACAAGTCACAAAATTTATTTCTCTCATTAAATTTGCAAAAAAATGTATCACAAAAGCTTATTTTAGCACTTTTCAATAAGCTCTATATTTTACACCTATTGATACTATGTGCTTAGCACTTTAATTCAAAACGATTGGAAGAAATTCTGCTTGCGACCATGAAAGAAATGTGAATATGGTACACGAAAAGAAGTCCCCTAAAAATTAGTAGGGACTGGGGTTTTTTCAAACTAGTGCTGGGTTGAAAGTCGACCACCCGCTATATCAGACATGGTCAAAATTAGAAGGTTGCTATTGCCCCATAGAATGTAATCTGTGCTTAAAAAGAGTGATAAATACACATGTGAAAAACAACATTTTACCGAGAAAATCTATATTTCCAGTATAGCGACATCAGGTTGTAACCACTTCAGCATGTCACTTCTTGCCCCTAGGGGGTTTCATAACATGGTCCTCTCGCGGATACACTCTTAAACCTCAGCTGAACAGTTTTCTGTTCATAGATGCAGTCTTCATATCTCAATACAAAAAAATTCAAAAATATCGGATAAAATAAAGAGACGATAATGTACCTCTATGGGCTCTTAACAGTTTTAATGCATATCGTAGAATACACAGAATTATTTTTTACCTTAAACAATTTTAATTTCATGGAACCATATGTTATAAAACAAGGGACCATATTGTAGCTTATGGTCTCTTTCAAAGTTTTGATTATATGGGACCATATCCTATGCCTGTTCTAATGCATGAGACCCTACCGTGCCCCAAAACAAGGGACCATATTGTTGTAACTTAGTGGACGGTTTAAAAGTTTTAATTCCATGAAACCACATCGTAGAATACAGAAGACTATTTTGTAAGTTGGTGGTCCCTTTATCAGTTTTATTACATGGAACCTTATCGTATAATACCCAGGGCTATGTAGAACCTTGGAGGTATACTTAAGAATGAGTTCGCGAGAGAATCATGCAAAATTTAAAAAAACAAAAAAAACGGCACAAGCGGTGTCGGCCGATTTTGACCAAACTTTGCAGATTTGGTCATTGGGTACCCCGTATACCCCACATGAAATATGAGGTTCACCAACCCTGTAGTTACGGAGAACCAGCTATGGCCATTTTAGAGTAAAAGAAAAAGTCATTTTTTTAAAAAAAAAAATCCCTAAATTCAAATATTTCCCATAAATTGCCTATTGATTTTTTATTTTTTTAAATTATTTTTTATGAATGATCTTGTCTACTACTTCAATATATATGACTATTAAATTTTTCCGAAACCATTTGAGGCTATGAGGAATTTATTTTGAGATGTAGTTTTTGCTATATGCTAAAACATATAAATTTCATGATGCTATATCACACCCACTGCGGGGCTGAGGACAATTCTATTAATAATGGATGTTGGGCACTACTAATACTAATATTTGGTTTTGACAAATTGACTGGCACGGATTTCTTTCATATTAAATTTGATGGTCAAACTTGAAGAAAATGACTTCATTTTTGACATAATTTTTCCAACCAATAAAATCATTCATTGCCGGGATTATTAGGCCAGATAATGCCCCAAACAACCGACTTCCAGATGATTCGAAGTTCCACAAGGATCAGTCCTTGGACCTGTCTTTTCTGTAATGTATACTAAGAATTTAGGACAACTATGCAGATGATATACAGCTGATTGCAAATTACTAGTTCTAAGATTAAAGATAGGATGACAAGAAATATGTTGAAATTAAATTTAATTGAATTAAGATAATCAGAATGTATTTTATGTGGTTCAAATACACATGGGGGGGGGGGGGGTGGTGGCTGAATGGTTAGCGTGCGCTCGCTGTATCATAAAGTCTGTCATTGAGTCCACTGGCGTGGTTTCGAATCCCCGGTTGTACGTGGCAAGGAGTAGGGTCGCCTGTCCAACCTCGTGGGTTTTCCCCGGGTCCTCCGGTTTCCTCCCACTGCTAAAGACCCCTATGCGCAAGCGAATTATTGAAATAAAATTAAACCATATGTTAGTCCCGAAATGACCTAGTTTGTGTCGTGTGGACGTTAAACCCCATTTCTATCTCTCTCTCCAAATACACATCTGAAAAATACAAGTTCAAATGATGTGGTTGTACTAGATGCAATATTTGTACCATGAGACACTGTGAAGTCCTCTTAGGGTCCAATTTGAGAATGGACAGTCGCATTAGTGAAATTTGTCGAAACTGTTATCTTCGGTCCAGGAACATTGGCCATATAAGACACTTTATTAGCCAGGAAGCAGCTGCTACACTTTTATGTTCTTTAGTATTTTCAAGGATTGACTACTGTAACAGCATGTTAGTAGAAACATCTAGTGCCAATATTTAAAAAAAATCAACTTGTACAAAATACCACAGCTCGAATTCTTACCAGATCATCAAAATACTCTCATATTACTCCTGTTCTGAAATCACTGCATTGACTGCCAATTCATGAAAGAATAATCTTCAAAAGTCTGTCATTGACGTATCAGTGTGTGAATGGCTTAGTTCAAATATACTTATCTAACCTTATGCAAATACAAGTTCCCTCGCATAACCTCCGGCCGAACACACCTTCATCAGTTGTGTTGCTCAAGGTGGAAATTAAAATCATTTGGATACGGATCGTGCTCAGTGAATGCGCCTAAACTGCGGAACAATCTTCCAGAGATAATTAAATCACCTCAAATCCTTTCCTGTTTTACATCAAGATTTAAAACTCATCTTGTTATCAGGATTAATTATATTAATTTGATTGTATGTGCAGTGGACATGCCTCTGTACATGGAGTTATATAAATGTTTTTATTATTATTATTCGTCAGGCCGAAGTTAGATTTGCAATCCAGCATCCAAGATGGCGGCTGTAATCAGCTGTTCATTTTCCCGTCTTATGCACAAATAAAATGCGGTTTAGTAGGCAGTTATCCGAAAGACACTACAATAGCATATTCCTGAAGCAATAACACGAGAAATACCGCTCTGGACATTGCTGGATTGACTTCTAATACTTACGTTTTTGGAGGAGTGTGTCTATTCTTCCCGTTCAATCAAATCGCTCCTAAGTACAATCTTTCGTTTAATCTGGGGTCTTCCCTAAAACTTTGGAGAGTGATTTAAGGTATTAAAAACGGTGAAAGTATGGTTCGTCTCCAAACAGTATTGTTTACATTGTTGCCGTTTGATAGCCTCGTTTGTCACACAATTAGTTTTTCTGCAATATTCTGCTATGCACTGGTCAATGGGCGTAATAAATTTCGTGAATCATGACGTAACGTTATGTAAACATATTTGGAGCTCTGTTTAAACCCGAATGATAGAGAGAGAGAGAGAGAAATGGGGGTTAACGTCCACTCGACACAAACTAGGTCATTTCGGGACTAACATATGGTTTAATTTTTATTTACATAATTCGCTTGCGCGTAGGGGTCTTTAGCAGTGGGAGGAAACCGGAGGCCCCGGAGAAAACCCACGAGGTTGGACAGGCGACCCTACTCCTTGCCACGTACAACCGGGGATTCGAAACCACGCCAGTCGACTCAATGACAGACTTTATGATACAGCGCGCGCACGCTAACCATTCAGCCATCCAACCCCCCTAAACCCGAATGATATTGTTAGGCAGTTAGGTATTGGTTGTTAATCGGACTATTGACCAGTCATAATTTTGAACAGAAATTGGCTTTCATTACGGTAGTGTTGAGTGGGATTAGGTCTAATCAAACGAAACACTGCGGGGAGTATGGTACAACAGTGACATTACGCTCATATATTATTTGTTTTTATCTTCTTGAAGTATCGCTTGATTCGTTTGTCAAGTATAGACAGATGTACATGACTACTACACTATTTAGTTTTTACGATTTGCTGTTCAAAACTTCATCATCCTTCTACTAGATATGAGATTATATTGCCGAATTAATAAAATGTTGAAAAATAGTCTAGAGAGCTTCATAGGCGTAGGAGCTCAAAGTAATTCAGGGGGGCATAAGAGAAAATTGCCCGAAATCAATACCGTTTTTGCGGGCATACATATTATAAGAGAGCTTCGGGCATATTTTCGGGCATGCAGTGGACAAGAAAAAGACGAGAAAATACTTTTCGGGCAGTGTGGATCTCATAGAAATAAATTAGTTATATTTTTTCTCTAAACGTTAATAGAAAAAAAAGGTCGTCGAATTTTTCATTGCCCCCCCCCCCCCCCCCCTAGGCTCCTACGCCTATGAAGAGATTAATTGTATTTACCAAGAACAGCTCTTTTGGCATTTACAGTAAATTAAGCTTTTCAAAATTAGATACTTATTAGACAGGTATATAGATAGATAGATAGATAATGGATAGATAGATAGATGATTAGATAGATAGTAGATAGTAAAGTATAGCGATATTTTTTAATTTGAAATACTTATTGATAATAAGTATTTGTAGTTTTGATAATGGAACATTTCTTAAACGTGAATTGTTTGATGAACGTATATAATGCGTTTATATTTATTTGTTTATTTCTTTTTCTATTATGTCTCGCCTTAATTGAACTGGAACCCACGTTAATTTTGTTTCCAGTGCTATGTTACACTTTTCAGTGTGTAAAAAAAGCGGTTTATGTTTAGTCATTTTTTTTGAAAATCGTTATTTTTGGACAAAAATGGAAATTATTTACTACTAAACGGGTCGAGTGACACCCAATTTTTTTCTTGATCTTAATACTATAGGTCATTGCCTTTTCAGTCAGCATTCCAAAAACATACTTAAACCCGCATTGGGTGAGATATAGATAGAATAAAATGACATACCTAAATTGAGCTATTTTGGTACCTTGCAGCACTAACTCCCTATACCAAAAGCCACTCAATGAAAGTCCATCAAACTTTCAGATTGTATACTCACTAACCATATCTGCTACCCTATAAAGTGTCATTAATCTACTCGCCGTAGTTTAGTTGTACGCCATAATTGAAAAGTGGCCTTAAAATGATGATTTTTTTGGCTTTTTTCGGTCTTAAAATTTCAAACTTTTTTCTACACTCTAAAAATAGTTCGATTGATCTAAAAGTGTGGCAGTGGGGTTTGGAGGGATTACCCATCATACATAAAAAAAATGGTGAAAATCGGTCACCCACCATGTGCCGGGCCCTGCATGGTTCTCTCGCAAACGCATTCTTGACAGTTTCAATTTCACGAGACTCAACAGTATGATACACAAGATAGGGTACGACATTATCTCCTGCACTAAAAATGTTAAAGGGACCACCAAGGTACGATGTGGTCTCGTACATTAGAATTGGTAAAGAGACCATCGCGATAGATAAAGAGACCATCAAGATAGAGAACGACATTGCCCGTACATTGAACATGTTAAAGAGACCACATAGGTACGATATGCTGTCGTAAATTAGAATTGATAAAGAGACCACCAAGACAGTGCCTCATGCATTAACAATTAGTGACTATGCACACCCTCAGCAGATCTTAAGTCTCTACGATCAGGGGAAAAACTAAGTGTACGAAAGTGCATTAGCAATTACGTCTATGGTCTAAAAATAGTATAAAGACCACCAAAGTACGCATTCAAACTATTACAGAAAAGTTGTGTACAATCAAAAGTGTTGCCCTATTCGTCTGAAATTTCGAGTGAGTTCATAATAAGTGACACTGACACCCCTCGGCAAATTTCAAGTCTCTGCGATCACGGGAAGTACTAGGTGTACGAAAGTGCATCACGCTGCTGCTATATTATGGTCTCATGCATCAAAATTGTTAAAGAGATCATCGGGGTATACGGCATGGTCTCATGTTTTAAAAATAGTTTAGAGAACATCAAGGTAAGCATTCATACTATTAAAACAAGGTGTGTGAAATCAAAAGTTATTGACCGATTCGTCTGCAATTCGGTGTGAGTTCATACTTAGTGACCATGAACACACCCAGCAAATCTTAAGTCTCTACGATTACGGGAAGTATTAGGTGTACGAAAGTGCATTAACAATTAAATATATGGTCTCATATATTAAAATTGTTGAAGAGACCATCACGGTGCTATATTATGTAAAATCAAAAGTCTTCGACCGATTGGTCTGAAATTTGGTGTGAGATCAAAGTTAACAACCTGGAACACCCTCAGCAAATTTCAAGTCTCTAGGACCACGGCAAGTACTAGGTGTACGAAAGTGCATTAGCGCCGTTCTTCATCCCTGAAGAAGTTGGTATTTTTACTGATGAAACGTCGGCTAAAACGATGTTTTTTTTAATATTGTTTTCTATTAATTATTGTATATCACATGAAAATGTGGGCGCATATAAATTGATGAATTGTAAATTAAAGTTCCCTTATGATGAAAAATAAAAACAACAATATGCGAACACATGACAATAATTGTCAATTGAAATAAAGATCAGTAAACATGAATTTTATTATACATAGTTCTACTACAGATAACACAAAACTGATATCACTAATATCAGACATCCAGGAAAGAAAAAAACAAAACAAAAACTGAATTGCACTTTAGCCGTTTAGTAGCAGTGCATTAATATTGCCTAGAGATAAAGAAATAGAGACTGAAAGACAGTGTGACAAAGATCTCATAATGATTATATTATCTTCATCATAAAATTACTCTGGGAAAGATGTGAATTAACGAGCCAGAAACACATATTACCATAAAAAGAAGTGTGTTAGAGTTAAATGACAGATTCATAATTAGAAATATTACATTCCTGTCAAAGGAATTTTATTTTTTATCAGAAACGTTTTATTTCATGCAATTCAGGTCTTAATTAGTCACTAGACTCTCTTTAAAAAGACTCTAAAGCTAAATCTTTTAAACTTCAAAGATTTTCTAGTAAAGTTCAAGTGCACAATAAACCTAAATCCAATAAGCGTAGAAAAATAATTAAATTTCAGCTTTTTTCATGTACAGCAATTTCTTTCAAGTGATTCCATCATCAAAGGGTCTTAAAGATGTAAAGTTCAACAACATATCCATGCCATGAATGCAAAAGTATGGTATAAAATAAATTCAATAGCCATAAAATAATCAAGTTTTATTTTTGATCTTTATGGCCAGCCCGGACACAGAAGATGAAAAATAAAAATAGAAGTTAAACCTTTGAATAATAATGAATTAAAATTCTGCTTTGTTAACTGATGGTCATTATAGCACATATATCGAATACACACGCACTACATTGTTCAATCATTTATAGTTCAAGCAGAACAGTAGGAAGTTAAACCCAGTGCTTCGATTTCCAAATAAAATTTTCACTGTCGGTCATTTTTGACAACGCACAGAAAATTTGCAAATACAATTAATATTTCATGTTTTTTATTCATGGTTAGGTATCGGGAATTCATACCACGTTAACAAAAAAGTAAAATATGAACTGGACAACTAAATTAATTATTAGTAATTGTTTATTATTTAATAGAGCTGATTGGATGTTCTAAGCCTGAAAAGGGATAGACCAATTGGATTGAAACAAACGTTTGCCACCAACAAGTACAATCATTAAATTAATCATAGACGTAAGAACTGCAACTGAGGTATTATTATTGTCTTTGTACCAGACCATCTTGTGAATCTACCCATAGAAATCGCCAGAAATGGACAAAACTGGCTATTGGAGAGTCGTCATCAAGTACCTGCAACTAACCCAAACACAGATACATGCAGACATGGTCTCCACTTTAGGGGATGATGCCCCTTCCTTTTCCACAGTAAAGGAGTGGGCTGCGGAATTTAAGCGAGACAGGGAGCCCTAAAGATGACCTGCGTCCTGGAAGGCCATAACAGCATCTATTCAAGAAAATATTACCCGGGTGCATAACATGGTGATGGCTGATCGATGATTGATCACTCGTCATATTGTCAGTGTTGTGTGAGGGGGTTGACCACATTATTCATAAAGAGTTAGGTATGACAAAAGTTTCTGCAAGATTGGTGCCAAAGCTCTTGACTACGGATCCACTAAAATAGTAGATCAAACGAACGAAAGTATCAATGGATAGCTCGATGAATGGACTATCGGATGACATTCTTCCTGTCTGCTTTCTGAAAACCGATTCAGTACTGCTGCGCAGATTTAATTATTTTTTTTCTTTTTCCATTTTGATTAGATCCCAGCAACTGCATGTCGCTTACTGGGAAAGTGGGTGTGACTGAGAATAAAACTATTTCGAACGTTTTGCGGCAATGCGAAAATGTCTGAGATCACCGGAGTTGTCGTTTATAAAAATATTGCCGTAAATTTAACAATAATCGTCAGATTTTAACTTTCGATACATTTTGGTATTGCCGGAGACAGGGCACATAGCCACGCCACTTTTAATTTTTGGCAAATATTCATAGATATTAACCACCGAAGTTAGAAAATTTAAATTCTTACAATAAATTTTTATTTATGAATATTTTTAGCAGGTATTTTACACAGGATTAAAGTGAGCAAAAATGTGAACAATTTTTGTCTCAGAAATTTGCCAGAATAATTATATATTGTTCGATTTGTATCAGACAAAGTTCATATGCTCCGTGGTCTCAAGTGTCATTTAGTTTGTTATCGATAAAGTTTACTGTCGGCACCGGAAGTGAAGTAATTTTTCCAAGAACTACAATTTTTACAGTTCGGTACCATTTTTCAAACACAAATATTATTCCTTTTAAATCTGATCTAACTAAAAGTCCCACAAAATGTCATGCTCAGTTTTTGTAATTTCAATTTCATTTTTTGGTCCATTTCAATTAAAAGGTGAAAAAGGTGTAAAATTAAGCTATTTACAACCCATTCAGCTTCTTCATATCTTTAACTATTTCTTCGTAACTTTTATAAACTTGTATTAATAACGGTTGCCGATAAATATGCAATTTCGCATGAGTCACTTTTCAAGTTTCTTTGCATGTAAAAGTTTCAATTAATATTAGATTTTCAATGTGATTAATGCGACTTAGGACTAGGTCGAACCAAATTTAAAGTAGCTATGTCTCTAATTCAATATCATCCAAAGCCTTGAAAACACGAATCATTTGTCAATTTAAATCAACATTGATGGTTTGATCTTACCCGGTAAAGATGGGCTTCTGATATTCAATATTTAATGCAAAATAATCATTTTAACACTGGTACACGAATCGTGTACCATAATGCGTTTCAGCGCCATTTGTAACAAGGTACTCGGAGAACGAGGCTAGACATATTCCGCAAGTCATGCCAATCGGTAACGCCATATTCTGATCTGGAGAGCATGCGCAATAAATACTATGGGTGTAGACTGGAATAACCAGGCGCTAGAGATTGCCATTCGGTTGAGACTTCTGGCGTATTTCACCGAACATAACTGATCAGAAATTACAGTCAATACAGAAACGATTGAATGTAAATCAGTTTATATACATTCATATTACATTATCATATGTGTTGCGGCCCATCTGTGTCAATTTCTAGGTCCCAAATATTATTATTATTATTATTGCATATTTATAGTGCGCCCTTCCATATAACAGGTTCAGGGGCCCTTTACAATGTGACAATGTAATCATAAATAAACAACAAGATTATGGACATCTTAACGGTTGTATACAGTCAGTTAAACGCCTGATTAAATAAATGTGTTTTCTTAGGTTGTTTTTAAAAGAAAATGGAGATGTACAACATCTTAATGGTAGATTATTCCACAGAGAGAGAGAGAGAGAGAAAGAGAGAGAGAGAGAGATGGGGTTTAATGCCCACTCGACACAAACTAGGTCATTTCGGGACTAACACATGGTTCAATTTTATTTCAATAATTCGCTTGCGCGTAGGGGGCTTTAGCAGTGGGAGGAAACTGGAGGACCCGGAAAACCCCCACGAGGTTGGACAGGCGACCCTATTCGTTGTCACGTATAACCGGGGAATCGAAACCCCCACCAGTTGACTCAATGACAGAGCTTATGATACATCGCGAACGTGCTAAACATTCGGTCATCCACCTACACCCCACCCCAGATTATTCCATAAAACAGGTGCTTGATAACTAAAAGAGCACTGACCATAAGAGACTAGTGGAACAGTTTTGGGCTTTAAAAGTAGTTTATCTGATGTACGTAATGTTCGGCCTGGTGTACACAATTCTAAAAGATCCGAGAAGTAAACAGGAGCTAAATTAAACATTTAAAAGTTAGTAATAAAATCTTAAAATCAATTCGATATTTAACAGGTAACCAGTGTAAAATATATAAAACAGGAGTTATGTGGTCGCATTTCTTAGTTAAAGTAACAAGTCTAGCTGCAGTATTCTGCACTTTTTGTAATTTATCTGTAAGCTTTAAAGGTAAACCAACTAAAAGTGAATTAAAGTTATCTAATCGAAAAGTGACCAGAGAATTTACAAGTGACTTAGTGGCCTCTAGAGTTACAAATTTACATATTTTACCTGTGTTTCTCATATTAAAATAGCACAATTTACACATATTATTTACTCAAGCTTGATAAGCATAAAACTATCAAAAATTGCGCCGATATTACGGGCAGAATAAGATGAAAATATATCACAATTACCAATTACAACAGAGGGGGGGGGGGGGTACCATGTGCAAATTTACTTTATTGATGCCTTGAGCCTAATAACAAATATTCGGTTTAATCATCTTTCAATTTTAGAAAGTTCTTTGACATCTATTTTCTAATTTCACTAATACAGTTCTCAAGTTGCAATTTTGATAAATTAAAAGAAGGTGAATAATTAGCTGTTAAATGTAATATATAATTGAATATCATCGGCATACAAATGAGACCATATTTTCTGACAATATCATCTAATGATGACGTATAAAGGGTAAATAAAAACGGACCAAGGACAGTACCTTGAGGAATCCCAGATGACAAAACAGATTCAGACGACGATTTACAATAAACTAAAATACACTGTTTTCCACCCACAAGATAGATTACTAAAAGATTTAATGCAGTCACAAATACCGAATTAGAAATGGCGTCATTTAGGCAAAAGCTGTATTTTTAGCCTTCAAAACAAATATTTTATTCAACTGAATTGTATTTGTTATTTGTTTATAAGGTATCGGATTCCAACCAACAGATAGAATGAACACATGAGATCATATAGATATCAAAAAATGTGTTTCTAACTTGTTCAGTTGCGGACAAATTAACGATTTTCAACAAGTCACTTTTCAAGGTTTTTGGTCCATGAGAGTGTCAATTATTATTCGATTTTCATAAAACTCTAACCATATGATGTCTAATGCAATTTGTTCAGTTGCGGTGAAATAGGCGATTTTCTACAAGTGTCAATTATTATTCGATTTTCATAAAACTTTCGCCGTGTGATGTTTAATGCCATTTGTCCTGTTGCGGAGAAATAGATGATTTTTTACAAGTCACTTGTCAAGTTTTTTGGTCCATAAAAGTGTCAATTAACATTCCATTTTCATAAAACTGCCCCATGTGATGTCTAATGCCATTTGTTCAGTTGCGGAGAAATAGACGATTTTCTACAAGTCACATTTCAAACGTTTTGGTCCATGAAAGTGTCAATTATTATTTGATTTTCATAAAATTTTCGCCATGTGATACCAAATGTCATTTACGATTTCATAAAATTAATTTTACATTTTCATTATGACCGGAAGTAATGTCATTTTGGGGTCATTCCATATCAACTGGACCAATGGTGAGAACATAACCCCTCCCAAAAAATTATTAAAAGTATATATTATAGTATATGGCCTTAAACTTCCAAATCCGAAATTATACCTCTCTAGGTCAAACACTCGCTGAGGTGTGGCCATTTGAAATTAGGGTGCTGAAATGGATAATAAATTCTGTAATTTGTTTCAGGTTTTCAGGCGTTTTAAACTCACATTTCTAATAGGAGTAGAACTCTCTAAGTTTGTCATCTATGACAAACTTTGGTGTAGATTACGAATTTAGCATCACACTCAATGTCCAGTGCATACTTTCGTGCCACCAGGTGGCAAAATGTGGTACAAATGAACTATTCATTTTTATTTTCAGGATTCCCACAGCCTCTGGCAAAGTCACTTTTGTATACACAAACTCCAAAATTGGCATAGCTAGTGTTAGTTTGTCTTTTATCATTCTACAAAAGATTCTGAGTCGATGGGATATATACTTTTCCAAATATTCAGTCTCGAAATTCAATGCACACTGAAAACGTACAATATATATCATATTATGGTCTCATGCATCAAAAGTGTTAAAGAGGCCATCGAGGTTAAGGACATGGTCTCATGCATTAAAAATAGTATAGAGACCACCAAGGTACGCATTTAAACTGTTAAAAAAAGTTGTTTTAGTACCAGGTGTACGAAAGTGCATTAGCAATTAAATAGATGGTCTCATATATTAAAACTGTTCAAGAGACTACCACGGTGTTATATTATGTAAAATCAAAAGTTATTGACCGATGCGTCTGAAATTTGATGTGAGTTCATAAGTGAACGTGAACACCCTGAGCAAATTTCAAGTCTCTACAATCACGGGAAGTACAAAGTGTACGAAAGTGCATTAGGAAT
The DNA here is from genome assembly GCF_932274485.2 of Patella vulgata. Lineage (NCBI taxonomy): Eukaryota > Metazoa > Mollusca > Gastropoda > Patellidae > Patella > Patella vulgata. The sequence goes on from NC_065882.2 coordinate 37,031,445, forward strand.
TAAATATATGGTCTCATATATATTAAAACTGTTCAAGAGACCATCACGGTGCTATATTATGTAAAATCAAAAGTTATTGACCATTTGATGTGAGTTCATAATTAGTGACCCTGAACACCCTCAACAAATTTCAAATCTCTACGATCACGGGAAGTCCTAGGTGTACGAAAGTGCACCAGGGATTAAATATAATGGTCTCATATATGAAAACTGTTGAAGAGACCACCACAGTGCTATATTATGTAAACTCTAAAGTTATTGACCGATTCGTCTGAAATTTGACATCAGTTTCATAATTAGTGACCCTGAACACTCAGTAAATTTTAAATCTCTACGTTCACGGGAAGTACTTGGTGTACCAAAGTGCATCAGGAATTAAATATATAGTCTCATATATTAAAAATATTGAAGGGACCACTACGGTGCTATATTATATAAAATCAAAAGTTATTGACCGATTCGTCTGAAATATGATGTGAGTTCATACTTAATGGCCCGGAACACCCTCAGCAAATTTCAAGACTTTACGATCACGAGAAGTACAACAAAGTGTGCAAAAGTGCATTAGCAATAAAATATATGGTCTCATATATTAAAACTGTTGAAGAGACCATCACGGTGCTATATTATGTAAAATCAAAAGTTATTGACCCATTTGTCTGAAATTTGGTGTGAGTACAAAGTGTACGAAAGTGCATTAGGAATAAAATATATGGTCTCATATATTAAAGCTGTTGAAGAGACCATCAGGGTGCTATATTATGGTCTCATGCATCAAATGTGTTATAGAGACCATCGAGCTATAGAACATGGTCTCATGTATTAAAACAAGCCAACAGTGAGGCTGATGTCCCCCGCTGAAATCCCGAAATAAATAGATGACATATATTAATTAATTGCATGTTTATCTTTTTCAAAAGTATCCAGCAATCAAACTGATTATTAAGTATACATTAAGTTTCATCACTCTCTATCAGATAGAATCAAAATAAACAAGGCATTGACCTAATAAACACATACACCAAGTTTGAACATTCTAGCTCAATTAAAAGTTATCGTGTCCCAAAGCATCAACCAATCAAATTGCTTATCTCTGCTTACCCTAAGCGGAAAATGCTCATCTTCGAACTCCATCAAGGCATTGACCTAATCAACACATACACCAAGTTTGAACATTCTAGCCCAATTAGGAAGAGAGTTATCGTGTCCCAAAGCATCAACCAATCAAATTGCTTATCTCTGCTTACCCTAAGCGGAAAATGCTCATCTTCGAACTCCATCAAGGCATTGACCTAATAAACACATACACCAAGTTTGAACATTCTAGCTCAATTAGGAAGAGAGTTATTGTGTCCCAAAAAGTGTGACGGACAGACAGACGGACAGACAGACAGACGGACGAACCCATTTTAATAGTCCCCTGCTTTCTTCGAAAGGCGGGGGACAAAAAGAATAGAGACCACCAAAGTACGCATTCAAGAAAGGTTGTGTAAAATCAAAAGTTATGGGCAGATTCGTCTGAAATTTGGTGTGAGTTCATAATTAGTGACCCGGAACACCGTCAGCAAATTTTAAGTCTCTATGATCACGGAAAGTACTAGGTGCGCGAAAGTGCATTAGCCATTAAATGTATGGTCTCATATATTAAAACTGTTAAAGAGACCCCCAGAGTGCTATATGATATTCTCATGTATCAAAATTGTTAAAGAGACCATCGAGGTATACGATATGGTCGCATGCATTAAAAATAGTATAGAGACCACCAAGGTATGCAAAACTGTTAAAAATAAGTTGCGTAAAATCAAAGGTCATTGACTGATTTGTCTGAAAGGTGGTGTGAGTTCATAATTATAGTGACCCTGAACACCCTAAGCAAATAGCAAGTCTCTACGAGCGCTGAAAGTACTAGGTGTACGAAAAGTGCATTTGCAATATATGGTCTCATATATTAAAACTGTTGAAGAGACCATCACGGTGCTATATTATGGTCTCATATATTAAAATTGTTAAAGAGACCATCGAGGTATACCACATGGTCTCATATATTAAAATTGTTAAAGAGATCATCGAATTATGTGACATGGTCTCATGCATTAAAACTGATAAAATAGACCATTACCATTGGTCGTATTATACTGTTGACCGTTTTTATGAAAAATCGGGATCGGACCGTCTGATAATCGTGTCAACGCTTTGTCATTGAGCTACCGCGGCTAGTTAGTTATATTCGTAAAGAACAGCTGTTTAACAAAAGGACGAAAACTGTTATTATTATTATTATTATTTATGGTCAGTGATGTAAGAAGCTTGCTTAGTGTTCAGCAGGTCATATTAGTGTCTTGGTATTCGAGTGTCAATTGTAAACATCATGGCCTCAGAATTAGCTGTGTGGGTCTGAATCATGGAGAAGTAAAAGTTGTGTCTCTAGGACCACGGGAAGTACTAGGTGTACGAAAGTGCATTAGCGCCTGAATTAGCGTCTGAAGAACTAAATACAAAATAACTAGAAGTCAGTTTTGACATCATAGGAAGTTATGACATCATAGGAATGATGATGGCATGGACTTAGATACACCAAAGCTCTATACAGTTTTGAGATACATAACATGAAGGGTTTAGCTTATAAATAAAGCTAAGATTTTACAAGTAAGGAAAAATTATGCATAATAATGAATGATTTTGAAACCCCTGGTAAGATTTTACTAGTTAGGAAAAATTATGCATGATAATGAATGATTTTAAAACCCCCAGGATTTAATTTTTTTCTGATCTTTATCAGGAAAATTTTGTTCTATGGTAAACATGAAATCATGACCAGGTATATTAAAATGGGGGCTACATTACATGCGGGGGGAATAGCCAGCTTTTCTAAGCTTTATATTGAATGCTATCGGTACTTATGTTGTTTAAGCTGTATTTAGTTTTTGATATTGTAGGTCCAGTTCTATTTATTATTGTTTATCATCAAATAACACATTCTACAGTAGATATTAATTATTGTATATCACATTTACATTTGTTATTGTTGTAGTCAGTGTTAACGCCCATTTCCAATACCTTTTGTGTTCAATTTCTTGGCCTACAATTATTATTCCAAATCATGTATCAAAAACTATTTTTTTTTATGAAACTTTGTACACACATCAACTTATAGTAGTTATGCTGTTTTCTAAATTACCAATTCTCACTTAAATAATTGTTTGTGTTTCTATTTGACTTGTCCCCCACTTTTAGAAGATAGCAGGGGACTGTTAAAATGAGCCTGTCCGTCCTTCTGTCTGTCTGTTTGTCTGTCACACTTTTGGGGATGCAATAACCCTGCTTCTAATTGTGCTAGAATTTTCAAACATGATGTAGGTGTTTACTAGGTGAATGCCTTGACTGAGTTCGATGATGAGCATTTTCTGCTTAGGCAAAGCAGAGATACGCTCTTTGATTTTTCGATGCTTTGGGACACGATAACTTTGGGACACGATAACTTTGCTTCTAATTAAGTCAGAGTGATGAAACTTGGTGTATAGTTTCGTTACATCAATACCTTGACTAAGTTCGATAATGAGCATTTTCGGCTCAGGTTAAGCAGTGTGATAAGCAGTTTGATTGATCGAGACTTGAGTGAGAATGGTAAAACTTGGCTTATATCATTACATCAATACCTTGACAAAGTTCGATAATACGCATTTAGGCATTTCCTATAGTTTTATTACATCAGTACCTTGTAAAAAGATAAATATGCAAGTAACATTACTTTTTATACGCCCACATTTTCATGTGGACGTATTATGCCGTCGCCCCTGTCCTTCCATCCGTCCACAATTTGTTTGTGGACACTCTACAGGTCACCTATTTTTATCCGATTTTGACAATACTTGAAATATAGGTCTATCTCCCAAAGATATCGCGTTTTTAGCTTGTGGTCCCTCTAGATGTCACAATTATTATCCGATTTATAACAAAAAGTTCGAATATATCACCGTTACACCGTAATGTCGGTTGAGTTCGAATTTCGTGAAAAAATTGGACCAAAACTGCCGGACAAAATGGCCGCCTCTCATACGCAGATAGTGTAAACATATGGTATATCCTGGTTGTGGACCCTCTAGAGGTCGCAATTTTAATCCAATTTTGATGAAACTTTAAATACATGATTATAACCCAAAGATATTGGTTCCTTTCGATATTCGCGGATATCAGATCGTAACTTCCTGGATTATGGCCCTTGATTGTACGAAAAATCACATTCTTAATTTGTAGTTCCTCTAGAGGTGACAATTTCTATCCAATTTAAAAAACCGTGTGAATATATCACCGGTACACCCGAATGATGACTGGGTTTAAATTTCATGAAAATCGGACAATATGGCCGCCCCTCGTACGCAAATAATGTAAAAATATGGTATATCAAGGTTGTGGGGGCCACAACTTTTATCCAATTTTGATGAAACTTTAAATCTATGTTTATATCACAAAGATCTTGGCTCTTATCGATAAACGCGCATATCCGAACGTAACGTCGTGGATTATGGCCCCTGATTGTTCCAAAAATCTCAGTCTTAGCTTGTGGGCCCGCTAGAAATCACAATTTGTATTCAATTTCAATAACCGTTTAAATATATCACTGTTACACATCAATGAAGGTTGAGTTCGAATTTTGTAAAAAATCTGACCGAAACAATAGTGTAAAAGTATGTAATATCAAGGTTGTGGACAATTTTGATGAAACTTGAAATGTATGTTTATAATCCAAAGATCGTGGTTGCTTTTGATATTTGCGCATATTGGGCCGTAACTTCCTGGATTATGGACCCTGATTGTACGAAAAATCACGTTTTTAGCTTGTGGACACTCTAGGTCACAATTTTTTTTTTTATCAATTTAAAAAAAAAAAAAATGTTTAAATTTATCATCGTTAGATCCTAATGATAGTGAGTTCCAATTTGGTGAAAATCGGGCCAAAACTGCCTGACAAAATGGCGGCTCCTTGTACGCAAATAGTGTAAAAGTATGTTATACCAAAGTTGTGAAGGTCACAATTTTTATCAGATTTTGATAACTTAAAATATATGTTTATGCCCCAAAGATCTCGGTTCCTTTCACTATTTGCGCATATCAGACCGTAACTTCTTGTTGGGGGATCACGTGGCTAAGTGGGTAAGACGCTGGCTCGCTATTGGTCTAGAAAGTTCATCCAGACTTTCCAGCGTGGTTTCCCCTTGTCAGTGATGTAGGACGGAGGGCCTGACAAGGACAGCTGTCTAGTCGTTCAGATGGGACGAAAAACCGATGTCCCGTGTACACATTGGCGTGCACATAAAAGATCCCTTGGCAGTTGGAATTCAATATAAGAGTAGGCCGTAGTGCCACTGCCCGGGCAAAATTTCCCTCATAGCACACTGTACGGCGCATTCCTGTCTTCATTAGCCCAGTTTAGAAGCAGGACAGTAGGACGTTAAACCCCATTTCATTTCATTTCATTTCATTTCATTTCATTTCATTGTATTATGGTCCCTGATTGTATGAAGAATCGTGTTTTTTAGCTTGTGGATTCTCTAGGGGTCACAATTTTTTTTATCCGATTTTAAAAAAAATGTTTAAATATATCACCATTCCAAAAAAATGAAGGCTGAATTCGAATTTCGGAGAAATCAAAACGAAACTGCCCGACACAATTGTGTAAAAGCATGTAATACGAATTTTGTGGACCATCTAGAGGTCACAATTTTTATCCGATTTTGATGATACTTAAAATATATCTTTATATCTCAAAGATCGCAGTCCCTTTCAATATTTGCGCATCTCAGACCATAATTTTATGGATTATGGCTAGCCCCTGATTGTACGAAAAATCGCTTTTGTTCTTAACTTGTTCTCTATCCATCTCTTGCAAAATGTGGGCGTATCGTGCCTTCAACCGTTGGCGGGGGACATCAGTGTTGGCTTGTTTTTCCCAGAGTATATCTCAGAAAACATTCAAGATATGAAAATTTATTTTTCAGACTCGCACCAATCATACATTTAAAACTGAACATATAACTTTTCAGTCTTTTGATATTTAGTAATTCTTTAAAAAATATGAAAATAAGCACCTGTCAGCCTTCAAAATTTGATTATATTTAGCGATAAAATTGCTTTCTTTTGTTTCCAAGAGATCATTATCACTAATAGGTCCCCTTCCAAGAGGTCATTATCACTAATATTGAGCTTGTACAAAGGACAATTCGTGAATTGACCTTTACCACAAATGTCCAAATGTTCGCTCACCGGCAAGACTCTTATTTCTTTACATTAGAACGATGTAAATTCAACTGATCTGTAGTTTTTCCAATGTACTTGCCAGTACGACCACTACATATTAATAATTTAATTACATATTTCGATTTGCAATTCATATTTTGTTTTACATAGAATTTAACATCTTTAATAATTTGGACAAATGTTACTTCTAATATATCGGAATATGTCATACATCGTAGGTTCCCACACTTGGATACACGGGGTACCGAAATATCAGAATCCAATTTTGATGATGTTAATATTCTTGTAAGATTTTGAAGTTGTTTTAGACAATTTACAATTTTTGAATTATTTAGGATGGAGTTGAATAAGCAGTTCTGGATTATTTGGTAATATTATGAAACAATCATCCAGAAATCTCCTCCATGCTGCTTTAATGAATAATTGTGTTTCACGACCAAAATTCTGCCCAATTTCAGAATACCACAATTCTTCCAAATAGCCATGCATATGTTTCGCCGACTTTGGTGCCCATAGCTACCTCTTTAATTTAATCATAAAATTGCCCAGCAAAATAAAAAATATTATTTGACAGAACAAGTTTAATTGCTTTTACAACAATTGACTTTGGAAATCTTATTGGGCATTCTGTATCCAGCTTATCTACCCAGTAATCTACATATATATGGATGTCCATACAGTCCCATTATTGTGTACAAATTTATCTGTCTGCCTCTGTGGTCAAATTGTTCCTTTTCCATTACAAATCAAATATGTGAAGTTACGTCATGATCAGTGAAAGTTTATGTGGTCCACTACCCTAATAGAGTTTTGGCCCACAGCTCCTGTGCAATTACACTAGATTTGAGCCGATGCATTGTAATTACAATCGAAATCACTATACAGTGTTGGAAAATTGATATTGGAATTAGGAATTAATTTACCTTTAAAAATGTATATATTCTTGCACACAGGTGCTTTCAAATAAATACGAGTACACTGTTTAAAGTGGCATAATTAAAAATTTCAGGTCCATCACTCAAATAGTGTTAACATAGTACAAGTTTTAAAATTGAATGTTAAATTTATGTTTTGCCGGACTGAGAAGTCACATTAGGAAAATTAAACGGCTGCAAACACATTTTCCTGCCATTTCAGCCCGTGGAGTAAAGCAACTAGAAAGTACCGAAATTCTACTATGTGCCAACCTGAATCCCAGATTTTGAGACGAGAAAGGGCATAAATTTATCAGGGCCGCGAAGCGCGCTGTCCGCGGATAGGTCTGTGTTGGGGTACCTCTCCAAAAATATTTATGAAAATTTGACAGCTGCAAACGTGTTTTCCTGCTAATTCAATCTGTGAATACAGCTACCCGAAAGAGCTCAGATATAGCCTTAAAATATACATTATGCAATAGCTAAATCTGCCTATTGCAAGTCTTAAATTTAGGTTCAGATGTTATAGAAATTATTAATTATACCTTTATTTACATGACAAGCTCAAAATCAACGGTGTAGACCCTCGGATGGCTTGGATACAGCTTGGATTTAAACAGTCGTCCATTTAAAAATAAATCAAGAAATGGCCGACCAGGATAACGTTTACCGTTAGTCACTGACGTCACTACTGGAAACTGGTGATAAAAGGCCTACCAAGCGGGGGTACCATAGCAATTGAGAATGTTATTGATAATCGAGAATATGTGGGTGGAGTTATCGTCTGTCAACAAACGATCGGCACTTCTCGTAGACCGTGCGGGCACAGTTGATGCCTATTTCTAGTCCAAACTTCCAACAGTGACAACACCGGTCAGAATAATGTAATTTGACTGAAATGTTCAATATTTTCTTTTTCATCATCTATTTTTGATTTATTATAGCAAGAATGGCCAACTCTTTATTAAACTCTTAACTAATGTATCTTTAATTATATGGTTTTGCAAAAATTACTCAACGGATTTTTAACGGATTCTTTTCAAATTTGGTGGGGAAGTATTGGGGTCACAAGAGGACAAACCCTATCGATATTCAGCATTGTGACTTTCTGTTCGAGATTTCTCCCTGTTGTCGAAAACCTTCTGAACGTGATTGGGGCTACAGTTTTTGACGTATGCTTTTCAAATTTAATGTGAAGCATTATGATCATGAGAGCACGAATCCTATCAATATGCAGCATTCTGCAACCTTCCGTAACAGAGTTATGGCCCTTTCCTGAAACCTTGTAGATTCAATAGAAGCTACAGTTTTTAACAGATTCTTTTCAAATTTGATGGGAAGCAATGGTTGGGGGGGGGGGGGGCATGAGATGAAAACACTATCGATATTCAGCTTTCTGCAACTTTCCGTTCTAGAATTAGTCCCCTTTGCTGAAAACCTTGTGAATACGATTGATGCTACAGCTTTTAACAGATTATTTTCAAATTTGGTGTGAAGCATTGGGGTCCTGAGATGAAGAACCTATCGATATTCAGCATTCCGGGGTTATCCCCCCTTTGCCCAACATATTGTGTATGTTACAGCGGCTAACGTTTTTAACACATTCTGGTTCGAAGCATTAAGTTCATGAGAGGAAGAATCCTATATCGGTTTTCAGCCTTCCATGACCTTCCGTAACAGTCATGTATGTCCATTTGCTGAAGATGTTGAGATCGAGAGATAGTTTTTAACTGATTCTTTTCAAATTTGGTGAGAAGCACTGAGGTCATGAGAGGACACACCCTATCAATATTAAGCATTCTTCAATATTCCATTCCAGAGTTCCCTCCCATTTGCTGAAAACCTTGTGAACGCAATAGAGACTATAGATTTTAATGGATTCTTTTTATACGCCCACATTGAAACTTCCAATCAATATCCGATTAACTTTAATTTTATACACAGTGTTTAAGGTCATGACACGAAGAAGCCTATTGATTGCCAACAATTTCCGATAATTAATGCCAGAGTTATGGCCCTTGATCACGTTGAAAAATCTTGTGGATGCTCTAGAGGTTAAAGTTAATATCCGATTGACTTTAAATTTAGACACAATGTTTACAGCCATGCAACGAAGAAGCCTATTGATTTTCAACAGTTTGCGATTATTAATGGTCATGAGATGAAGAAGCCAGTTGATTTCCAAAGATGTCTGATAAGTACTGCCCGAGTGATGGCCCTTAATCATTTTGAAAAATCTTGTGGACGTTCCAGAGGCTAAAGTTAATATCTGATTGACTTTAAATTCCTACATTGTGTTTTACATTTACACATAGTGTTTAAAGTCACGAGACGAAGAACCCTATTGATTTTCAATGATTTCCGATCATTACCGCCAGAATTATGGCCCTTGATCACTTTGAAAAATCTTGTTACCTCTGTAGAGGCTAAGATTAATGTCTGATTGCTTCCAGGGTTATGGCTCTTGATATAAAATGTTTTATATACAAAACGTTAGTGTAGGGCAGAACTATTAGAAGCCAAACAAATTCTAATGATTTCTGATAATTACTTAATGAGTTGTTACTCAGTAGGAGGAAACGGGAGAACCCGGAGAATACCCACCACGTTAGGACAGGGGACCCTAATCCTTGTCACATACATGTGTGGGATTCAAACCACACCAATGACAGACATTATTGTCGTGTTTGTGAACACGTTAATGAGTAGATTTCCTTGAAGGCATTAATCTAATCAAATTCACACAAAACCCAAGTTTCCCTTTTGGATAATTTGCTGTCTATAGCTACATTTGTTTTTGTGTAGGAGAATTTGGGGTTGGTAAATGTACAGTTTAGGTACATTCATGACAAAATCAAATTTCAGCGAAATTTTCTTGCCAGCATTTCCAGCATTTTCATTGCACGTTAGTATGTATATTTGTATATTGTCATTTTTGTGAATAATGTTTGGAAATGCTTGAGGGTCAGATTTTGCTTCTTGAATACAAGTTAAAATACTGACCCACTTTTCCTTAAGACAGTAATCTGTGGCAAAGGAAACATATAGTTACCAGTGGATATATTATGTTTGTAGCCATTACATGTCCGAATTACACAGAAATAATTTAAATACAAGGTTTGCTATACATGTAGATTTTGAAACAACTGCAATTTAATAGAAATTCATTGATTTTGAAAACAAATTCCATTATTTTAGGCAAATGGTTTACCTAGTTTGCAATCATTGACTGCTATATTTCTCTATTCGCTCCTATGAATTAAGTGATCAGAACCTCAGTGTGATAAATTTCATATAATTACTATTAGATATTAAGGATCTCTCTTGACCACCAATTGCCAATGGTTGCTATGGTAGAATCCTTACTAATGGTAGCATTCGACTAGGAATACACTGAACTGGTTTTGTTTGTCTATCAGAAATACATTCCCAATTTGATAACTAAAATATCATTATTGGCTATTGAGGATCTTAATTAAAACTATTGATATTTTAATCTATGATAAAGCTATAGTTGATTATATATTGATTTACAATTCCAATTCAACGCTTCTTGTGTTATTTTTTTGTCCCCCGCCTTTCGAAGAAAGCAGGGGACTATTAAAATGGGTTCGTCCGTCTGTCTGTCTGTCTGTCTGTCTGTCCTTCTGTCTGTCCGTCTGTCTGTCCGTCACACTTTTTGGGACACAATAACTCTCTTCCTAATTGAGCTAGAATGTTCAAACTTGGTGTATGTGTTTATTAGGTCAGTGCCTTGATGGAGTTCGAAGATGAGCATTTTCCGCTTAGGGTAAGCAGAGATAAGCAATTTGATTGGTTGATGCTTTGGGACACGATAACTCTCTTCCTAATTGGGCTAGAATGTTCAAACTTGGTGTATGTGTTGATTAGGTCAATGCCTTGATGGAGTTCGAAGATGAGCATTTTCCGCTTAGGGTAAGCAGAGATAAGCAATTTGATTGGTTGATGCTTTGGGACACGATAACTTTTAATTGAGCTAGAATGTTCAAACTTGGTGTATGTGTTTATTAGGTCAATGCCTTGATGGAGTTCGAAGATGAGCATTTTCCGCTTAGGGTAAGCAGAGATAAGCAATTTGATTGGTTGATACTTTGGGGCACGATAACTCTCTTCCTAATTGAGCTAGAATGTTCAAACTTGGTGTATGTGTTGATTAGGTCAATGCCTTGATGGAGTTCGAAGATGAGCATTTTCAGCTTAGGGTAAGCAGAGATAAGCAATTTGATTGGTTGATGCTTTGGGACACGATAACTTTAGTTCTAATTAAGTGAGATTGATGAAACTTGGTGTATAGTTTCATTACAGTAATACCTTGACTAAGTTTGATAATGAGCATTTTCTGCTCAGGGTAAGCAGAGCGATACGCAATTTGATTGGTCGAGACTTTGGAAAACAATAACTCTCCTACTTTGATTGTCCCCCGCCTTTCGAAGAAAGCAGGGAACTATTAAAATGGGTTCGTCCGTCTGTCTGTTTGTCTGTCTGTCCGTTCCGCTTATGGTAAGCAGAGATAAACAATTTGATTGGTTGATCTTCGAATTGAGTAAATGTTCATGCTTATTGTCCCCCGCCTTTCGAAGAAAGCAGGGAACTATTAAAATGGGTTCGTCCGTCTGTCTGTTTGTCTGTCCGTTCCGCTTAGGGTAAGCAGAGATAAACAATTTGATTGGTTGATGCTTTGGGACACTATAACTTTAGTTCTAATTAAGTGAGAGTGATGAAACTTGGTGTATAGTTTCATTACAGTAATACCTTGACTAAGATCGATAATGAGCATTTTCTGCTCAGATTAAGCAGAGCGATAAGCAATTTGATTTGCTGAGACTTTGGAACACAATAACTCTCTAATTATTTTCCTATTTCGGCGGGGGACATCAGCCTCACTGTTGGCTTGTTTGTCTTGCTTTGTTAAATAAATTCTAACATACCTGTTATTGTTAGTCAAGTTTTGAAAATGAATACCATTTTTATGAAGCAGGTGATTGCATAGTATTATCAATGATAAATTTGTATATTCTCTCTTTGAGAATTCAATGTGCACTCTAAAGAACTTAATAAGCGATTTAAATACTATTTATTTATGTAGGCCTAAATCATGAACAGCGTATTAACGAAATTCCAAATTTGACGGTCAATTCTTTATACTCTTTGAGTTATTTTATTTTTCTAAATGATAATCTTGGCTCACATTTTGGAGCATGTTTTGAATCAATGAGTTTATAATGTGTAAAAGGGAGGTAGGAATGGTACTTTTTTGAATCTGAGATTTTGATTTACTTAAGAGCCACATTCTTGTAAGATTCAGGCAAGACACTGAAGTGACCACCTTCATATTCTCCAATTTTTTAACGTATTGTTCCATTTAGTACTACAATCACAATTCTAAAAAAAATTGACCCTAATTTTCAAAAACAGCTTTTGGAGAACTTTAAGTGAAAAATTACAACAAAGTACATGCTTACCCATAGGTTATTTGGTTGGTTTTTGTTAACTGATATGAGTAGAGATGAAAAATAGTGAAAAACCTATGGGATAATTTTGGCTTAGCAAAGTGTCGTGGCTCAAAAGTGCGCGAAAATGAATTTTCGACCTTTTTCAATGGCCATTTTCTCCAAAAGACTTGGGTATCCCATAATTTTCTTTTGTGATATTACAAGACTACCTACATACTGTCTCTAAAATACAGAAATCATTCATGGGACAGTAAAGGCTTTTGTATATAAAAAAAAATCCCACTAAAATTAAACATAATTTACCATAAAACTATTATTTTTTAAGGAGAAACCTATGGGATATTGACCTACTCCTTTAAAAAAAACAATCTCTTGTAACATGTTTTTTTTACAAAAAACTTAAACTTTAGCCCTACACGTGTCCTACACAATATCAAAAAATGAAGGTATATTTTTAATTATTTGTCTGTAAAATCATGGTCATTTCAATAGTAGAAACTTACTTGAATATTGACCTACTTATTTAATAATTAATCTTTTATTATAGCATGGGTTTCTTTTAACTCCGGATCCACTCAGTTGATTTGATATAGTCAATTGGTGAGGTTTCTATTCCCCGGTTGAACGTGACAAGGAGTAGGGTCGTCTGTCCCACCTCGTGTGTTTTTTCCTGGTCATCCGGTTTTCCCCCACTGCTAAAGACCCCTACGCGCAAGCGAATTATTGAAATAAAAAATTGAACCAGGTGTTAGTCCCGAAATGACCTAGTTTGTGTCGAGTGCACGTTAAACCCAATTTCTCTCTCTCTTTGATTTGATATAATACTTTTGCTATTTATTGCTTGCAATGTCTGTAGGTTTGTCTTGTGGATTTCTGTTTGTGAGTGGTGTGGTCCTCCTGCACTTACTATAAGGTAAAATGGGTGACTTTGACACTTGGGTAGCTTTGACATGCCTGTCGTTTTAATGTCAATTTGGAAAATTGTCAGGCAAAGTAGTCATTATGTTGGTAAGGGATGATCGCCCATTATCTATGGAAGAATAATGTTTTTAATGTGAATACCGTCACACTAGATATAAATAATAATCAATTGAAAATATCAGAAAGTTTATTAATATTATTATGCAAACAAATTCCCATAACAAAGGCAAAGGTCAAAGTTCACACATTAAAAACGTTACAAAACGGCATGGTATAAAGTTGAAAACACGCTGCCCTCTTGATTAATTACACACGCCGTCTAACCAGGTAGCACACAAGTCGAATTAATGGAAGAGAAACATTATGTAGCTTTAACAATCGCTAACAAGCGGTTTTCATACACTTTAAAAACTGCTCTCTTGCCATAATGCAGGCAATTAAAGACTAACTTTATCAAAAATGTCAACACGGTTTTTTTTAAACAGGAAGTTGCACTCAACTAACAATAAACAATACAAAATCATAACTTGGATTCTTACAGAAGGTTGGGTCTATCAAATGGACATGGATCTAACATAGTTAACTGGAGCCAAATATAAAAATATCAAGATGATTAAATCTGGTAGCTACAGCCAATATGATTTCAATGTCCACGGTGCAAAATGCGAATGTCACCAGTTCAAAATACGTATTTTAGTTTTACAATTTGCAATTTCTATTGCTCCACAATACCAAAGTCACAAAGTCAGAATACACTTTTCAAAGATACAAAATATTGTACAATAGTTATCTTGCAGATTACACTTCTCCCTTCTGCATTTTGCTTTATAGACAAATGCATAATAGAACTTAGCATATTAGAACCTATACCTTATATGGAATCTCATTTGCACACGGAAAAAAATCCGACACTTAGCTAAGCCAAAGGTATCCCACAGGTTTTTCACTATTTGTCATCTCTACTCATAGCAGTTAACAAGAACCAACCAAATAACCTATAGGTAAGCATGTACTTTGTTGTAATTTTTCAGTTTAAGTTCTCCAAAAGCTGTTTTTGAAAATTTGGGTCAATTTTCAAGCTCCATATCTCGGCAACCCACAAAAATAGCGATTTTCTTTTAGAATTGTGATTGTAGTACTAAATGGTACAATTTGTTGAACAATTAAAGAATTTGAAGGTGGTCACTAAAGAAAGTCTGTATTTTTGCCTGAATCTTACAGAAAGTGGTTCTTTAAAAACATTATGCATAAATGTAAAGCGCGTGAACAAGAGCCATCACACTAGAAATTATATATAGAAATTGCTAAAATTCAATAGGCTTCTTCGTTTCACTATTCTAAAACTGATCGGAAGAAAACTTTTGTCATTAGAGAATTACCAAGGTTCAAGAAAGTGAAACAAGGGCCAAAACTCTCGAAGTTATTAACGGAAATTGCTTAAATTAAATAGGCTTCTTCGTTTTACTAATCTAAATAACAACGATGAATTTAATACTGAACAGACGATAACTTTTGTCGTTAGATCGTTAACATTGTGTTCAAAAAGTGAAACAAGGGTCATAAGTCTAGAAGTAATTAAAGGAAATTGTTGAAATTCAATAGGCTTCATCGATCTACTATAAATAATGCACATAGATTTCATACCGATCAGATTGTAACTTTTGTCGATAGAGTGTTCGCAAGGTTCAACAAGGTGAAACAACGGCCATAATACTAGGAGTAATTAATGGAAACTGTTGAAATTCAATAGACTTCATCATTTTACTGAAATAAATAATGCATATAGATTTCATACCGATCAAGTGATAACTTTTGTTGATAGAGCATTTACAAGGTTCAACGAAGTGAAACAAGGGCCATAAATCTAGAAGTTAACGGATATTGCTGAAATTCAACAGAGTTCTTCGTTTAACTAATTGTCGTTATAGCGTTCACAGGGTTAAAAAATTCAACAAGGGCGTATACAAATTGTAGCTTTATTATATCATATTCACAAGGTTTCCGGCAATGGGGGGATAACTTCGGAAAATAAAGTTGTGGAAAGCTGAAAATAGATATAGGTCATCCTCTCATTGTCACAATGCTTCCCATCAAATTTGAAGAAAACGTCTATCGTGTTCACAAAAAATTGTTGACCGACGGACAGGGTGGCGACATAATATGCACACACTGAAACGTGGGGAAATAAAAATTGTGACCCCTACAACCAAATTTGTAGAAATTTCAAATATAAACAAATATAAACACAGCTACCAACACACAATAAACTGTGCAATACTATACAAACAAATCACTTATAATGTCTAAGTTTCAAATTCAATAATAGTGTACTAATTTTAAAGTTTAATAACCACTTTAAAGTTACACAATAAATCTATCTTAAGAACATTAACAAATTAGTCTAGTTCTAATAAACAGACCTTAGTTACAGGTCGCGTGAGAACAACATTTTCACGATTAATTTCAGTACCTCTGCGTTGCTTAGAACAAGTCGCAACGGTAGATTTAGTCTTAAGTTTAACAGTACGTACAAATCCATCTTTGGACACAACGACATCGACGATAAGTGCAAGGGGCCACTGTCCTCGTGGATAATGGTCGTCGACTAGTAAAACTACATCCCAAATACGAACATTTCGTTTTGCAGTATGCCACTTGGATCTCTCTAACAACGTAGGGAGATATTCCCTCACCCAACGCCGCCAAAACACTTCACACAAATATTGCGCTTGTCGCCACTTGCGTTTAAGGTAAAGGTCCTCCTTTTGAAAGGTACCTGGAGGCAAACCAGAACAAGGTCTTAAATGTAACAAGTGATTAGGGGTTAATGGTTGATCGTCCATAACACTATCGCTATTATGCGTTAAAGGTCTATTATTAAGGATCAGCACAACTTCAGCCATAACCGTTAATAGAAATTCGTCACACACTAATTGTTCTTTCAAAAGAGATTTAAGTATCTGACGCACCGAACGAATCATCCTTTCCCAGACTCCGCCCATATGGCTAGCAGCTGGGGGGTTAAAATTCCAAGAAATGTCCTTCTTAACACAAAAACCGGATATCCTTGACTGATCAAAATTGTTCAGAGCTTCATTAAGTTCTTTATCCGCGGAGGTAAAGTTTGATCAATTGTCGCTATAAATCTTCTCGGGATATCCACGTAAACTAATAAAACCTCGCAACGCGTTAATCATAGAATCAGTATCCAAAGAATGAGCAATCTCGATATGTACTGCTCGTGAAGTAAAACTCGAAAACAAACACCCATATCGCTTAACACTACTATGTCCTTGTTTTACACGTAAAGGACTAAAAAAATCTACACCCACGTACGTAAATGGCGGGTTGTCTGGCGAAAGTCTAACTTCGGGCAAATCAGCCATAAATTGACTCTCGGGTCGTTTATTCCTTCGTTGGCAATCAACACATTTACTAAGGACCCGTCGCACTGCAGATCGTCCTTTCACAATCCAAAACTTCTGTCTCAGCATTGACAAAACTGATTCTTGGCCTAAATGGCCAATTTCTGAATGATAATAATTAATGATTAAATCAGTAACAAAATGTTTGTAAGGGAGAATTAATGGATGTTTAAGATCGTTATCAACTGGAGCGTTGTCTAATCTGCCTCCAACACACAATAAATTGTCTCTTAAATAAGGATTGAATTTATATAAAGAACTTCCGACTTCCTTCATCAACGTTTTGGATGATTTATCAGTATTGGTTTGACCAGATCTTAATAGTTTCAAAGCACCAGGAAACTCTCCCTGTTGAACCAACCTAACAATTTCAACTTCCGCTTTACAGATTACTTCAACTGTCAAATATTTCGGAAACACCTTAGGTTGTACTTGATTCAAACGTAAACGAACTCGATTAAGCAAATTTGACTTTAACCGTAATAACCAGGCTACAGCTCTCTTAAGTTTCAACCACGAAGAGTAGTGATGAAGAAGCTGATTAAAGGTATCCTGGTTCGCAGCTGCGACATATATCTGTGCTTCTTTTCTGACTTCGGGATCATCATCATTTAATATTGGAATATCAATCATCCGAGGCCAGTACTCTTCATCTTTCATCAGGAAGTCTGGTCCATTTAACCATCGATTAGAGTTTAATTTCAAGCCTTTGGATCCATCATCCGCTGGATTGTCATCCCGATTCACCCAACGCCATTCTGAGACATTGGAACCATGGTGAATAAAAGTAAGCCGGTTCGATTCAAAGGTATGAAATCTTTTTGATTCATTATGGATACACTTCAACACGGATCGGGAATCCGCCCAGTAAATTACTTGATCAATCTTCAATTCTAATTCTGTTAATATCACCTTCCTTAGGTTTATAGAAATTACAGCGGCTGATAACTCAAGTCTAGGTATTGATATCTCGCGAACCGGGGCTAGTCTTGATTTTCCTATTATGAACGAACAACAAATTCTATCTTCTACATCAACAAAACGATGATAGGCAACAGCAGAGTATCCCACACGTGATGCATCTGAAAACATATGAAGTTGGATACACTTAAATTCACCAAATTCTTTAGGAAAGAGACAACGACCAATTTTTATCAGTTAGTGTTAGTTGTATTTTACGTCCGCTTCCACCGAGGTGATATCGCAGACAACCAATTTTTATCTCTGGTAATTTCTTCATATCAGCAAGCCAACAAATCCACTGTTCTTTATCAGTTTCATCTAGGGGATTATCCCATCCAAGTTTTTTGCGACTACACATCTGTAAAATTAACTTGCCTTTCATAATATAAGGAGCAATAAATCCAACCGGGTCAAATAAAGAAGCAACAACTGACAAAATGTTTCGTCTATTAACAGGTTTAGTGTAGGCTATATACAAAAGCTTCTCTGAAACTTTCCAAACAAAAGAGTCATTTTGAGTATTCCATTTTAATCCCATGGCATTTTCCGTAGGTAAATGTTCTAATTCTAAATCAACCACGGACTTAACTCGTTCTGACATTGGTATTGCTGATAGAACACCTCTATCATTTGAACACCATTTTGTAAGATGAAATCCACAATTTGATAAGAGTTCTGAAAGTTCATTTACTAATTTTACAGCGCTATCAACCGAATTTACTGCTTTCATTAAATCGTCAACATACATGCTTCTCAGTATAGTCTTAATAGTTTCACTATCAAATCGATCTTCAAAAAGTTCGGCGGATTTCTGTAAACAATAATTAGCGATACAAGGGGATGATGTAGCACCAAAAATATGCTTCACCATACGATATTCGACTAAATTATCGGATAAATCACTGTTATTCCACCATAAAAATCTAAATGCGTCCCAGTCTCTTGGATCTACGCGAACCTGGTGGAACATTGCCTCAATAGCTGCAACAATTCCTACCCTATCCTGCCTAAAACGCATTAAGACACCAACTAATTGATTAGCAAAATCAGGTCCTTGTAAGAGTTGTTGATTCAAACTTGTTCCACGATACTTCGCAGCGCAATCAAAGACAACCCTTACTTTTTCGGGCTTTAACGGATGAGAAACAGGATGGTGGGGAAGGTACGACACTGGTTTGTCTCTAACTTCTAACGTATCCTCAGGAATCCTCTCGGCATGTCCTTTCTGTATATAGTCTTCAATTGTAGTCGTGTACTTTTCAAAAAGATCTGGATTACCATAAAATCGTCGTTTTAAACCCTGGACTCTTTGTTCCGCAACAACTCTATTTTTCGGCAAATATGGCGGGTCAGAACGCCACGGCAAAGCGACTTGGAAATGTTTATCAACGAGAGTAAGGCTGTCATCAATCATACCTAACGCACGTTTATCCTCGATAGACATACAGATTTTATCTTCTCCAACATCACCAAAGTCTGTGGACCATAGTTTATCAAGATTGTGCTTTAAATCATCATTACTTGAAAGTTCAGTTTTACTGATAAAGTTAACAGAATAATCATCAATGTCACGTCTATCACCTAATGGACCTAATATCATCCACCCTAAACTATATCTCAGAGCAATAGGATCATGTTCTCCGCCTACTCTACTTTCGTCGGGAACAAATAACTGTGGTTTTTAACGAACACCAATAATAAGACCTATCTCAAAATTCTCTAATTGTTCATATGGGATATCACTTAAATGAGGCCAATGACACAAATCTGACAATTTTGGAATACAATTTGACGAAATAGGCATAGAGTCAACAGTTTTCACATCATCCAGTTCAATAACAGTCTTTTCATCCAACGATTTTACAGTAATGTTAACATTTTGACTTTTAATATTAACAGATCCAGTTATTCCAGTTAATGTTAATGTTTGTGTAGGATCACTAAAACCAAGGGTTTCAACAAGGCTCTTAACAATTAAGCTCAATTCAGACCCTGTATCAAGTAACGCATATGTTAAGATTGTACTACTATTTTGTATCTGAAGTTTCACAGGCATGACACCTGGGCAGACTCTCTTCTCGCCAGCCACAGTTGCAGCTGTTGTCGAACCCGTAGTAGCCTGGGGAATATTACCTTTTGACCCAACAAGAGACTGTTTATTATTCTCGGGATTTCTAAATATAGAAAAGTCAATTCCATGCAATAATGTGTTATGGTTTCTTCCACAGCCTCTCACCAAACATTTAAAGTTTTCTTTTGGGCAACATTTCACCAAATGTCCTTTACATAAACATTTTAAACAAAGTTCTTTATCAAAAACAGCTTTCGCTCCATCACTTCCAGACAGCGAATGAAACGATTGGCATTTCCAAATCGGGTGAGATTTAGAACATAGTTCACATGGTTTGGGTAATTCAACACGAAGAGGTTCTCCTTTCTTTTGAACACCCAGTGCAAGCGTAGTTAAAGGTATATTACCGGTACCATAATTACCAGAAAATGGTTTCTTAAATTTACTATTATCAGGTTTCTTGTCCCTGCTGTAACTTGAACTTAAATCTTCACCAAACTCGTTGTTCACAAGATTGGCTCGGTCTTTAATAAAGGTTAAAAAATCAAAAAACTTCGGTCGCATCCCAGATTTAATTAATTTACCAGCACGCTCAGTCCATTTAGCTTTTAGAAAAATAGGAAGTTTCTTGTTTAATTCTCGAAGAGTGTTCATATGATTAAGATCACTGACATAGTCAACTCCCATGGCAGATAAAGTTCTATAAGCAATCTCAAGATGTCTTGAGAATTCCATCAAGTTAGTACCATCAACATTTCTTAAAACGGGTAATGATTCTAGCTTATTCAAATGAGCCCTAGCGATAACATGCGGCCTACCCAAGTTTTCTTGGCCGTGCTATAGCCAATTTCACTGGGTAAATTCACACAACTCTCTATAGATTATCTAGCTTTTCCTGTACAGTGTTGTATGAGTATCTGTAAGCGTCTAGTATCTTCAGGATTCTGTTTTTCAAGACAATCTTCGAAATTATGAATAAATGAAACATACTTAAGAGGGTTACCATCAAAGTGCATATACTCTAACTTAGGCGTAGACATAACTTGACACAGTTTTTGAACTAAAGAACTGTCATTATTAACTTGCGGTATTTGAGATACAAATGGACTTATATTAGGCTGTCCATAATTATTATTCATGACATTATTATTATAAGGGTTATATGGCAAAAATTCTGAAGCTTTTCTTTCTGCTTCTAATATTTCTTGTTCTGATTGAAGCTCACTTATTCTTCTTGAAATTTCTTGCTGTTTCTTTAGTTTTTCTAAATTAAGTTTTGCAATCGCCACTGATTCTTTCTGCTTTAATATTTTCACAGAACTAGAAGAACTTCTTACACTACTGAATAAAGACTTCTCTTTTTTCTAAAATTGTCTCTCCAAGTTCCTACTTTCTTCTCAAATTCTGATGTCAGTATAACTTGTCATTATATTGTTTTATTATTTCTGGATCACCTTCAACATTAGATTCCAAATAAACACAATGATTGTCAACAAATGTCTTCCATATTTTCTTAAACTCAGAAACTTTATAATCAATGTCAATAAACTCAGAAACTTTATAATCAATGTCAATAAACTCATCATTTTTGTCTATCAACCATGTAATGTCGCTTCTTAATTTATGAAGGTAAGTAATCTGGTCTTCTCTAGTTGCACAATTCCAATCCATTTTGAATTGAAAAGAGTCAAATATAATATACTCAATAAACAAACAGAGTTCTATAAATAACACGGCAAACGGCAAGCGAAGGTCAATTTTGTATGAAAACTTTAATGTGAATACCGTCACACTAGATATAAATAATAATCAATTGAAAATATCAGAAAGTTTATTAATATTATTATGCAAACAAATTCCCATAACAAAGGCAAAGGTCAAAGTTCACACATTAAAAACGTTACAAAACGGCATGGTATAAAGTTGAAAACACGCTGCCCTCTTGATTAATTACACACGCCGTCTAACCATGTAGCACACACGTCGAATTAATGGAAGAGAAACATTATGTAGCTTTAACAATCGCTAACAGGCGGTTTTCATACACTTTAAAAACCGCTCTCTTGCCATAATGCAGGCAATTAAAGACTAACTTTATCAAAAATGTCAACACGGTTTTTTTTAAACAGGAAGTTGCACTCAACTAACAATAAACAATACAAAATCATAACTTGGATTCTTACAGAAGGTTGGGTCTATCAAATGGACATGGATCTAACATAGTTAACTGGAGCCAAATATAAAAAATATCAAGATGATTAAATCTGGTAGCTACAGCCAATATGATTTCAATGTCCACGGTGCAAAATGCGAATGTCACCAGTTCAAAATACGTATTTTAGTTTTACAATTTGCAATTTCTATTGCTCCACAATACCAAAGTCACAAAGTCAGAATACACTTTTCAAAGATACAAAATATTGTACAATAGTTATCTTGCAGATTACACTTCTCCCTTCTGCATTTTGCTTTATAGACAAATGCATAATAGAACTTAGCATATTAGAACCTATACCTTATATGGAATCTCATTTGCACACGGAAAAAAATCCGACACTTAGCTAAGCCAAAGGTATCCCACAGGTTTTTCACTATTTTTCATCTCTACTCATAGCAGTTAACAAGAACCAACCAAATAACCTATAGGTAAGCATGTACTTTGTTGTAATTTTTCAGTTTAAGTTCTCCAAAAGCTGTTTTTGAAAATTTGGGTCAATTTTCAAGCTCCATATCTCGGCAACCCACAAAAATAGCGATTTTCTTTTAGAATTGTGATTGTAGTACTAAATGGTACAATATGTTGAACAATTAAAGAATTTGAAGGTGGTCACTAAAGAAAGCCTTTTTTCTTTAGCCTGAATCTTACAGAAAGTGGTTCTTTAAAAACATTATGCATAAATGTAAAGCGCGTGAACAAGAGCCATCACACTAGAAATTATATATAGAAATTGCTAAAATTCAAGAGGCTTCTTCGTTTCACTATTCTAAAACTGATCGGAAGAAAACTTTTGTCATTAGAGAATTACCAAGGTTCAAGAAAGTGAAACAAGGGCCAAAACTCTAGAAGTTATTAACGGAAATTGCTTAAATTAAATAGGCTTCTTCGTTTTACTAATCTAAATAATAACGATGAATTTAATACTGAACAGACGATAACTTTTGTCGTTAGATAGTTAACATTGTGTTCAAAAAGTGAAACAAGGGTCATAAGTCTAGAAGTAATTAAAGGAAATTGTTGAAATCCAATAGGCTTCATCGATCTACTGATATAAATAATGCACATAGATTTCATACCGATCAGATTGTAACTTTTGTCGATAGAGTGTTCGCAAGGTTCAACGAGGTGAAACAACGGCCATAATACTAGGAGTAATTAATGGAAACTGTTGAAATTCAATAGGCTTCATCATTTTACTGAAATAAATAATGCATATAGATTTCATACCGATCAAGTGATAACTTTTGTTGATAGAGCATTTACAAGGTTCAACGAAGCGAAACAAGGGCCATAAATCTAGAAGTTAACGGATATTGCTGAAATTCAACAGAGTTCTTCGTTTAACTAATTGTCGTTATAGCGTTCACAGGGTTAAAAAATTCAACAAGGGCGTATAAATATTGTAGCTTTATTATATCATATTCACAAGGTTTCCGGCAATGGGGGGATAACTTCGGAAAATAAAGTTGTGGAAAGCTGAAAATAGATATAGGTCATCCTCTCATTGTCACAATGCTTCCCATCAAATTTGAAGAAAACGTCTATCGTGTTCACAAAAAATTGTTGACCGACGGACAGGGTGGCGACATAATATGCACACACTGAAACGTGGGGAAATAAAAATTGTGACCCCTACAACCAAATTTGTAGAAATTTCACTAAAAAACGTAGCCTCTATCGCGTTCACAAATTTTTTCTTGTAAAGGGACGATAACTCGACTATATCGCGTTGACAATGTTTTCAGCAAAGGGGGGGGGGGATAACTCCTGAACAGAAAGTCGTAGGACGTTGAATATCGACCAGGTTTGTCCTTTCATGATCAAAAACTGTAGACTCTATTGCGTTCACAAGCCAATCTTTTAAAAACTGTAGCTTATATCGCGTTCACAAAGTTTTCGGCAAAGGGGCGATATCTCTGGAACGGAAAGTCAAGGAAAGCTGAAAATTGATACGGTTCGTATTCTCATGACCACAATGCTTTCCATCAAATTTGAAAAAAAGGGTAAAAACTACAATATCTCGCGTTCACAAGTCAATTATTGACTGACGGACAGGGTATAGACATGGGGAGGGGATAAAAATTGTGACCTCTAGAGGATCCACAAGCTAAAAACACAACTTTCAATAGTTTCACATAATCAGGGGCAATAATCCAGGAAGTTATGACTCTGATCTATTGTATATCAGCATACATTAATTTAAGTTTCATCAAACTCGGATTAAATTGTCCACAAGCTAACAAAGTGATTTTTCGTACCACCAGAGGCCATGATCCATGAAGTTATGGGCCAATACATGCCAATATTTAAAGGAACAGAGATCTTTGGGATATACACCTATATTTGAATTTTCGTACAGATAAAACTGTGGGCATATAAATTGTTATAAACAGACTTGTTGGAATCTCAGTTGAAAATGTTTAAAGTTTTCACGTATTTCTGAATTATATGAAAAATTTAATTAATTTGTATGCTTTCATTGACCCAAACACGGACATTCCCACAACAGTAAATTTTCATGATCATCATCATTTGAGAGCATTCTGCTGCACTGATATAGTTACCAAACCAATCTTGAATGTTTGATTTCTGAAGAGTTAATTTGTTTATTATGAAATCAATTTCAAGCAACAAAAGTAACGCCAAGTTCGGTGATAACGGTTTTAGAATTGTTTATGGCTCAGTTCTTAAAAGGTCATGAGACGAAGAAGCCTATTGATTTTCAGCAATTTCCGATAAATACTGACAGAATTATCACCCTTGATCACTTTGAAAAATCGTGTTACCTCTGTAGAGGCTAACGTTAATGACTGATTGCTTCCAGGGTTATGGCCCTTGACCATGAGACGAAGATGTCCCTTAATCACTTTGAAAAATCTTGTGTACACTCTACAGGCTAAAGTTAATATCTGATTGACTTTAAATTGATTGACCTCTTTGAAATATCTTGTAGAAGCTCTAGAGGCTACGGTTAATATCCGATTGAATTTATACACGGTGTTTAAGGCCATAAAATGAATTATCCTGGTTCAACGATTTCCAATAATTACTGCCAGAGTTATGACCCTTGATCAATCTGAAATATCTTGTGGGCACTCTAGAGGCTAAAGGTAATATCAGATTGACTTTAAATTTTTACACACTGTTTAAGGTCATGAGATGAAGAATCCTATTGATTTTCAACGATTTTCGATACTGCCCTTGATCACTTTGAAAAATCTTGTGGCTGCTCTAGGGGCTAAAGTTAATGTAAATTGTTTAAGGTCATGAGACAAACAATCGAAACAAATTCTAATGTTTTCTGATAATTACTTCATGGGTTATTACGCACCATATTTAATTTCTCCTGGAATTATAGCCCTTGTTTCACTTTATTGAACCTTGCGAACGCTCTAACAACAAAAGTTATTATCCGAACTGTATGGAATTTATATGCCCATTGAATTTCAACAATTTCCGTTAATTTCTTCTAGAGTTATGGGCCTTTTTCACTTTGTTGAACCTTATGAACGCTCGAATGATGAACGTTATCCTCTGAACTGTATCAAATTTATATGCACCATTTATATTAGTTACACAAAGAATCATATTGAATTTCAGCAATTTCCATTAATTTCTTCTGGAGTTATGACCCTTGTTTCACACCTTGTGAATGCTCTAACAACAAAAGTTATCACCCGATCTGTACGAAATTTATACAAATCATTTAAATTAGTGACACAAAGTCTCCTATTGAATTTCAGCAATTTCCAATAATTACGTCTAGTGTTAACGACTTAGCTGCTGTCGGCGTATGTTTCGTTGTCTGGAAGCCTTTCTTTCGGATAGGTTGCAGTTTAGACAAAGCTGCTGTGTGGGCTTATTCCAAACTTTGTGTTGCTATCTTTCCTTGATTTCAGAAACCGTTAAAATATATCACTCTTACACCATAATGTCGTAAAAATCGGGCAGAGACATTCCCTTAAAAATGGTCGTTCACCGTTTTCGCAAATAGTATAAAAGCATGTAATACGTATACCAAGGTTATGGACCCTCTAGAGGCTACGAATTAGATGAAGCTTACTTCAGGATAAAAAGATCGTAGATGCGCACCGAACCTTCTGTTCTGGAGCTATGCACCTTTCCTTTTACGCAAAAGGTGAAATACTTACCAAGTTTGTGGCCCCTGATTGTACGAAATATCGCGTATATCAGTTCAATATTGACTCATATCGGACTGTAACTTCCTGGATTATAGATTATTATTTGTTCGAAAAATCATGTCTTTAGCTTGTGGACCCTCTATCTATTTTATCCGATTTTAAAAACTGTTCAAATGTATCACCGTTGAGTTGGAATTTGGAAAAGTACGATGTTGATCACATCATATTTAAATAAGTAAAAAAATTTCTTCGAAACAATGATTGGTTATTGTTATTTATTACATTTCTGCCACACCCAACTACAATTAAGTATCCTACCTGACACGGGAAATGAAATGAAATTTGGTTTTATGGCACGTCAGCTCCAACCTGGCTATATTGCGGCAAATATATGGTAAAATTATTTAAGACAAAATAAAAAAATCACAGAAATATATTTATATCCATAAATAAAAACAAATATCATAGAAAATATACTCTTCAAAAAAAGTAGGGGATATTGAAATGCAAATACCTATGCAGGTTGTAATATGATAAATAGTTATGGACACTTGACATGCTTTGAGAGTATGTTCACAGATGAAGAACTTATCGCCCCAACAGAGCCACTGAGCTGCACGTGCGACACGCAATAGCGACATACACGTGGGAGGGTTTCATTGTCGAATTTGACACTTCAAGGAAGGGTTGATGAAAACTGCCGCGTGCTGGTTTATCCTATCCATGTTTGCTTTTCTATCGGTTCTTGTATAAGATTTATTGTTTAGCGTATCTTTGCTTTAGTGTGTTACGTTTAATTTGCAATGAGACGTCTTCAACATGATGAACGTCTACGTGCTATTGGCATGCTTCAAATGGGTTCTACACAGCGAGCAGTAGCCAACATGCTTAATGTGTCACAGTCTGTGATCAGCAGACTGTGGAACCTGTACCAACAAACCCACAATGTTGATGATAGACCTCGTTCAGGTCGTCCTAGAGTCACTACATTCGTAGCCACTACGTTCGAGCCCAGGATCGATACATTCTCATACAGGTCCTGCGAAATCGAGGACAATTAACGGCCAATCAGCTTTCTGTAAACTTGTACCAAGTTACAGGAATTCGAGTTACACCCCAAACGATTAGAAATCGGCTACATGCAACCCATTTGTATGCGTGACGACCGCGTGTTGTGCCTCCATTAACTCGCCAGCACATGGCAAACGGGCGTCAATGGTGTAGGCAGCGTAGAAATTGGGGTAATCGTCGATGGGCGCGTGTAATGTTCTCAGATGAGTCCAGATTTACTCTGGATTTCACCGATAGGCGTGCTCGCGTTTGAAGGAGTGTAAATGAGCATCATGCTAACGTTAACGTCAGACAGCATGACAGATTCGGGCGTGGGTCTGTTATGGTGTGGAGAATAATCACCATGACTGACAGAACAGACTTGCATATTGTTCAAGCAAGGGTCACTGGTGTGTACTACCGTGACCACATCCTGGCACCGATAGTTCTGCCCTTCTGCCCTTTGCAGGTCAACGTTTCACATTTCAAGATGATAATACCCGTGCCCACCGCGCTCGTGTCGTGAATGACTACCTCCAGCGTCACCATATTCTCCATATGCCTTGGCCAGCCATGAGTCCTGACCTTTCCCCTATAGAGCATGTCTGGGACATGATCGTGAGACATGTTCGTCGACTTCCACGTCAACCGACAACCCTGCAAGAATTGGCCGTGGCACTGCAAAAGGGGTGGGTCAGATTGCCCCAAATCGTGATTGGACGGTTGATTAGGAGCATGCCACGACGAATTGCTGAATGTCTGAGGATTGGTGGAGCAATTACTCATTATTAAGACAAAAATCAAAAACGTCCATTTTCACTTTTGACAGTGTATCTCTTTGCGAGTGAAATGGGGCCGTCAGATAAACCGTCCATATGAACTGGCCTGTTATTAACATACACGTGTGACCTCTAATAAAACAGTGCAGTGCATTTCCGCAGTTTTATATTGTTTCTGAATATCCACTACTTTTTTAAAGAGTATATATAGAATTAAATATAAATAAATACTTTATGAATATAAACAATTAAAATGAAAGAAAACAGGTTACATGTATACAATTAAAACTTACAATACAATTTTGTCTCTTTTAAAAAGTTTAGGATCTTACAATATAGCCCCGGTTGAGCAAATAATAGGTGTAATGTCTGACAACGGTAATATTTTGATCTAATATTTCCAAGATACTTGCACTCAATCAAAATGTACTTCGCCGTCAAAGGCACTTGACAGTGTTCACATTCCGGTTGAGGTTCTCGCTTCAAGATGAAAAAATGTGTTTAAAAAGTATGACCAATGCGAGAGCGGCACAAAACAATTTCATCCCCCCTGTTGTTACTATAGGAGTTGGACCAATCCACAAGGAGAGGCTTGATGTGATGAAGTTTGTTTGTGCCTGCAAGATCCCATGACCGTTGCAAGCTGCCATAAATGGGATGATTTATTGATGACTTAAAATCTTGATATGGTGTTAAAACTAGAATTAAGTTTCGGGTGGCACTTCTCAATAAAATAGCGTTCTTTTGCCTCCAAGAGGTCGTTGTTTTTGTTATTAAGACTATATAAAGGAAAACACTAAATTTGCCCCCACCACATATTTCAAGATGCTCACTGAGCGGGATCATCCTGTATTTAGGTTGAAGTATGTGATGTTGATGGAGGTTCATTCTCAACCTAAGCATTATTTGGGTCTTTAAGGTAAATTACATAGTTCGATTGGAAATTCATTGCCTGTTTGATATAAAATGTATTATCATCATTAATGTTTATGGATGATCCCTCAATGATTATTTCACAGATTTTACACTTTAAATTACCACATTTCGAAACTAATGGAGTTGAAGCGACTGAATCATATTTAGAAGATGTTATAATTCTAGCCAGATTGGAAGGTTGCTTTAGACTGTTGATTATATTTGTTTTTCTCAATATTTTATCCATCGTTTGGCTATTTTTAAGGATATAGATGTAACTTTCAATGATAGATTTCCCATTTTCCTGGGACGGATTGAATGTAGTAACTAAAGCAACGTTCCTTTTATCAGAGTTTACAGGAACTTTAGATTGTCTTAACACGCTTTGGTCCAGACTCAATGCTCTTTGGTTAGCATCGTCTATTAATTTACCTGGATATTTTTGTTTTAATAAGAAACCTTTTAGTTCCTGTAGTCTCTGAACTTTGACATCTTGATTGGACACACTTGTACAAATTCGTCGAGCTAAGTTATATGGGATGTTTCGTTTCGTTTCGTATGAGGTGGGTGACAAGAATTAAAATTTAGATATTGATGTGTATCGGTTTTTTTTGTAATACACATCAGTTTCAATAGAGCCGCTTGCGTGTAGCTTAACTGTCACATCCAGAACCTTATGAACGCTCGAATGATGAACGTTATCCTCTGAACTGTATCAAATTTATATGCACCATTTATATTAGTTACACAAAGAATCATATTGAATTTCAGCAATTTCCATTAATTTCTTCTGGAGTTATGACCCTTGTTTCACACCTTGTGAATGCTCTAACAACAAAAGTTATCACCCGATCTGTACGAAATTTATACAAATCATTTAAATTAGTGACACAAAGTCTCCTATTGAATTTCAGCAATTTCCAATAATTACGTCTAGTGTTAACGACTTAGCTGCTGTCGGCGTATGTTTCGTTGTCTGGAAGCCTTTCTTTCGGATAGGTTGCAGTTTAGACAAAGCTGCTGTGTGGGCTTATTCCAAACTTTGTGTTGCTATCTTTCCTTGATTTCAGAAACCGTTAAAATATATCACTCTTACACCATAATGTCGTAAAAATCGGGCAGAGACATTCCCTTAAAAATGGTCGTTCACCGTTTTCGCAAATAGTATAAAAGCATGTAATACGTATACCAAGGTTATGGACCCTCTAGAGGCTACGAATTAGATGAAGCTTACTTCAGGATAAAAAGATCGTAGATGCGCACCGAACCTTCTGTTCTGGAGCTATGCACCTTTCCTTTTACGCAAAAGGTGAAATACTTACCAAGTTTGTGGCCCCTGATTGTACGAAATATCGCGTATATCAGTTCAATATTGACTCATATCGGACTGTAACTTCCTGGATTATAGATTATTATTTGTTCGAAAAATCATGTCTTTAGCTTGTGGACCCTCTATCTATTTTATCCGATTTTAAAAACTGTTCAAATGTATCACCGTTGAGTTGGAATTTGGAAAAGTACGATGTTGATCACATCATATTTAAATAAGTAAAAAAATTTCTTCGAAACAATGATTGGTTATTGTTATTTATTACATTTCTGCCACACCCAACTACAATTAAGTATCCTACCTGACACGGGAAATGAAATGAAATTTGGTTTTATGGCACGTCAGCTCCAACCTGGCTATATTGCGGCAAATATATGGTAAAATTATTTAAGACAAAATAAAAAAATCACAGAAATATATTTATATCCATAAATAAAAACAAATATCATAGAAAATATACTCTTCAAAAAAAGTAGGGGATATTGAAATGCAAATACCTATGCAGGTTGTAATATGATAAATAGTTATGGACACTTGACATGCTTTGAGAGTATGTTCACAGATGAAGAACTTATCGCCCCAACAGAGCCACTGAGCTGCACGTGCGACACGCAATAGCGACATACACGTGGGAGGGTTTCATTGTCGAATTTGACACTTCAAGGAAGGGTTGATGAAAACTGCCGCGTGCTGGTTTATCCTATCCATGTTTGCTTTTCTATCGGTTCTTGTATAAGATTTATTGTTTAGCGTATCTTTGCTTTAGTGTGTTACGTTTAATTTGCAATGAGACGTCTTCAACATGATGAACGTCTACGTGCTATTGGCATGCTTCAAATGGGTTCTACACAGCGAGCAGTAGCCAACATGCTTAATGTGTCACAGTCTGTGATCAGCAGACTGTGGAACCTGTACCAACAAACCCACAATGTTGATGATAGACCTCGTTCAGGTCGTCCTAGAGTCACTACATTCGTAGCCACTACGTTCGAGCCCAGGATCGATACATTCTCATACAGGTCCTGCGAAATCGAGGACAATTAACGGCCAATCAGCTTTCTGTAAACTTGTACCAAGTTACAGGAATTCGAGTTACACCCCAAACGATTAGAAATCGGCTACATGCAACCCATTTGTATGCGTGACGACCGCGTGTTGTGCCTCCATTAACTCGCCAGCACATGGCAAACGGGCGTCAATGGTGTAGGCAGCGTAGAAATTGGGGTAATCGTCGATGGGCGCGTGTAATGTTCTCAGATGAGTCCAGATTTACTCTGGATTTCACCGATAGGCGTGCTCGCGTTTGAAGGAGTGTAAATGAGCATCATGCTAACGTTAACGTCAGACAGCATGACAGATTCGGGCGTGGGTCTGTTATGGTGTGGAGAATAATCACCATGACTGACAGAACAGACTTGCATATTGTTCAAGCAAGGGTCACTGGTGTGTACTACCGTGACCACATCCTGGCACCGATAGTTCTGCCCTTCTGCCCTTTGCAGGTCAACGTTTCACATTTCAAGATGATAATACCCGTGCCCACCGCGCTCGTGTCGTGAATGACTACCTCCAGCGTCACCATATTCTCCATATGCCTTGGCCAGCCATGAGTCCTGACCTTTCCCCTATAGAGCATGTCTGGGACATGATCGTGAGACATGTTCGTCGACTTCCACGTCAACCGACAACCCTGCAAGAATTGGCCGTGGCACTGCAAAAGGGGTGGGTCAGATTGCCCCAAATCGTGATTGGACGGTTGATTAGGAGCATGCCACGACGAATTGCTGAATGTCTGAGGATTGGTGGAGCAATTACTCATTATTAAGACAAAAATCAAAAACGTCCATTTTCACTTTTGACAGTGTATCTCTTTGCGAGTGAAATGGGGCCGTCAGATAAACCGTCCATATGAACTGGCCTGTTATTAACATACACGTGTGACCTCTAATAAAACAGTGCAGTGCATTTCCGCAGTTTTATATTGTTTCTGAATATCCACTACTTTTTTAAAGAGTATATATAGAATTAAATATAAATAAATACTTTATGAATATAAACAATTAAAATGAAAGAAAACAGGTTACATGTATACAATTAAAACTTACAATACAATTTTGTCTCTTTTAAAAAGTTTAGGATCTTACAATATAGCCCCGGTTGAGCAAATAATAGGTGTAATGTCTGACAACGGTAATATTTTGATCTAATATTTCCAAGATACTTGCACTCAATCAAAATGTACTTCGCCGTCAAAGGCACTTGACAGTGTTCACATTCCGGTTGAGGTTCTCGCTTCAAGATGAAAAAATGTGTTTAAAAAGTATGACCAATGCGAGAGCGGCACAAAACAATTTCATCCCCCCTGTTGTTACTATAGGAGTTGGACCAATCCACAAGGAGAGGCTTGATGTGATGAAGTTTGTTTGTGCCTGCAAGATCCCATGACCGTTGCAAGCTGCCATAAATGGGATGATTTATTGATGACTTAAAATCTTGATATGGTGTTAAAACTAGAATTAAGTTTCGGGTGGCACTTCTCAATAAAATAGCGTTCTTTTGCCTCCAAGAGGTCGTTGTTTTTGTTATTAAGACTATATAAAGGAAAACACTAAATTTGCCCCCACCACATATTTCAAGATGCTCACTGAGCGGGATCATCCTGTATTTAGGTTGAAGTATGTGATGTTGATGGAGGTTCATTCTCAACCTAAGCATTATTTGGGTCTTTAAGGTAAATTACATAGTTCGATTGGAAATTCATTGCCTGTTTGATATAAAATGTATTATCATCATTAATGTTTATGGATGATCCCTCAATGATTATTTCACAGATTTTACACTTTAAATTACCACATTTCGAAACTAATGGAGTTGAAGCGACTGAATCATATTTAGAAGATGTTATAATTCTAGCCAGATTGGAAGGTTGCTTTAGACTGTTGATTATATTTGTTTTTCTCAATATTTTATCCATCGTTTGGCTATTTTTAAGGATATAGATGTAACTTTCAATGATAGATTTCCCATTTTCCTGGGACGGATTGAATGTAGTAACTAAAGCAACGTTCCTTTTATCAGAGTTTACAGGAACTTTAGATTGTCTTAACACGCTTTGGTCCAGACTCAATGCTCTTTGGTTAGCATCGTCTATTAATTTACCTGGATATTTTTGTTTTAATAAGAAACCTTTTAGTTCCTGTAGTCTCTGAACTTTGACATCTTGATTGGACACACTTGTACAAATTCGTCGAGCTAAGTTATATGGGATGTTTCGTTTCGTTTCGTATGAGGTGGGTGACAAGAATTAAAATTTAGATATTGATGTGTATCGGTTTTTTTTGTAATACACATCAGTTTCAATAGAGCCGCTTGCGTGTAGCTTAACTGTCACATCCAGAAAATTTAACGTGGATTGACTCTGCTCAATTGTAAACTGAATACTATCATCTAAACTATTTAACATTTTATCAAACAGGCAATGAGTTGTAATTTACCTTACAGCGTGTCCGGGATGCAAGGGAAGAGGTATATAGGAAAGACCCAAATGATGCTTAGGTTGAGAATGAACCTCCATCGACAGCACATACTTCAACCAAAATACAGGATGATCCCGCTCAGTGAGCATCTTGAAGTATGTGGTGGGGGTAAATTTAGTGTTTTTCCTTTATATAGACTTAATAGCAAAAACAACGACCTCTTGGAGGCAAAAGAAAGCTATTTTATTGAGAAGTACCACCCGAAACTTAATTCTAAATAAGAGAATAATTAATTTAAATTAAATAAAATAAAGACCGTGGTGGGATTGAATATTTGTAATCTGTAGGCTAAGAAATTACTACCCTTGCCTGTATAATAATGTAACTATGACATTGTGACGTCATAGACTATTGTTAATTGAATTATTGTTTAATAAATGCCTGAAGAGCCGCTCTTTGGTAATATATAATTGAAATTAAAGATGGCAAAATAAAACTGCATTTTGGTTGAAGTATGTGCTGTCGATGGAGGTTCATTCTCAACCTAAGCATCATTTGGGTCTTTCCTATATACCTTCCCTTGCATCCCGGACACGCTATAAGGTAAATTACATAGTTCGATTAGCAATTCATTGCCTGTTTGATATAAAATGTATTATCATCATTAATTTTTATGGATGATCCCTCAATAATAATGTCACAGGTTTTACACTTTGAATTACCACATAACTCACTTACACACTGGATTCTTTGTTTGTGTAAGAAGTTGAATGAATGAAGGAAAATGGGAGGATGCGGGACGCAAGATTATCACGGACACTTTATCACTCAAAATCGCTTTACCAATTCGTCTGTAACAGGTATCAATACATTATTCTGCACGTCATATATTGTTGTTTACTCAGCAGATTGGAGAGGGGTCCATAACCTGAATATATACAACTGGCGGTAGTTTTTACTTTGATGTCCATAGCAGTTATATGACATCATCATAGGTTGATATATTCGTTCATATCAACCGCTGATGACGTCCTGACAGGTTGATATTTCATATCAACCGCTAATGACTTCATCTCAGGTCAATATATTCGGCTCATATCAACCGCTGATGACGTATATGATCGAAATAATACAAAAAAACCCACAGAAATAAATTTTTATTCTTTTGACAATTAAAATTTGTTATGGTAAAGTTTCTAACATTCAGGACCGAAATAGACGGCGTACTTATCGACATACATGTATTTAGATGGGTTATCCATGTCTAAGACATCTTTCAGAATTTTCTTTTCGTCCACATTGCGATTATTTCTCCACACACTACAAGACTTGAAAGTATTTATCGCCCAAGAGTTCCTTTGTAAAGTATTTTTGGGTACAGTCCACTTAAAACAGTCGGTCAAATCCTTCTCTGAACATACCGAAAACCTTCAATCATGGTTCACTGTCAAAATTCTTGGAAAAGCATGCCTTTTGGATAGATCCTCGTCGATATTTGCATTCACATCTATTCCATCGTCAATATGTTGGCTAAAAAGGATTGATTATTCGTCTGACTTCGTATTACTATCCATTTTGTTTTTGCTTTCAATTCAATAGTCCAAAATGGCGACGTATAAACAAAAACATGCACGTAATTGCACGTGATTACTTCGGTGATTTTCGCTATTTGGCGGAAACTATCGAGCACTTATCCAATCGTTGTTGCCTTTTAATGGAAGAGCCCATTAAATTTAAGGGTGAAATGGCGTTGTATATGTCGGATATAAACCTACTCTCCCTCGGATTGATATGGTAGAGAACGCACCATATCAACCTCGGGTAGGTTAATATCCTATACATAGCCAGTTGATGTCTGTTTATTTACGATGCATACAATTCAGATCATTCCAATGTCAGGTTTTTGAAATACAATTTTAAGAAATTGTGATTGGTGTACCTATTTGCTGATTTCGGGTTTTCGACAATTTTTAAACGCCCACATGTCATATATTGTCGTCGTCCCCGTCTGTCAGTCCACCCGTCTGTTGTCCACGCTCTGGAACGCTAAACGATTAAGGTCACTAGGAGAATAATCCTATTGATTTTCAATGATTTCCGATAAAAATTTTGTATACTAATTGCTAGTATAAGGCAGAACTGGAAGGCAAACAAGTCTGACTACTCGGGCGACTTACCTACTGTGGGCGTATGTGGGGGAGATTGGTTGGCCGAATGGTTAGTGCATGCGCAATGCATCATAACGTCTGTCGTTGAGTCAACTGGCGTGGTTTCGATTCCCCGGTTGTACGTGACAATGGGTAGGTGCGTTTTCTCCGGGTCCCCCCCCCCACTGCTAAAAACACATGCGCGCAAGCGAATTATTGAAATAAAATGGAACCATGATAGTCCCGAGATGACCCAGTTTGAGTCGAGTGGACGTTAAACCCCATTTCTACCTCTCTCCACGGGCGTATGTTTCGTTGCCTGCCAATCTATTTTTAAAATCCACAACAGGCCAATGGATAATGTAATATTTATTTTAATTAGAATAGACATCGAAAGGGAACGATTAAAACTATCTAAACAAATGGCCAAACAGAAATTTATCCCAGTTCGCTAGGTTTTGTGTATTTGTTCATTATACTATTGGATGAGTTTTCTAGCTAATGTTACTATTTCACGAACTATAAATCATTGAAACAACATTTATTTATTGTTTTAACTATATGTATTTATTATGTATTTATCTTTTTTAATTAACACGATGTTTCTTGCTATTAATACAGTTCACACCTTAAAATGCATGGTCTGTTTTGACAATCACCGGGTTAGTATGTTGGGGTGTTCATCCATATGAACACCTACTTTTCCTCAAATGATCACCTGTGCACGTGCTAAAACAACACATTACATGTTGATCCGTAACGTGAACACCCGAGTCAGAACAAAGGGTCCAGTGTGTAAGTATTTTTATTTAGCGTTCACAGTTGGCGGATTATTTTACTGCGGAAGCTTACTCTTTAAACCATATTTGAACATAGGTACTGGTCACGTGTCTTTAATTAGCCAATCGCTGACATGTAAACAAACGATAACACATTGTTTATTATTTACTACACACGCAGACACAATAACACTTTTTTCTATAGATATGGAAACATTTTAAGATAAATAGAACCATGCAACATGAGTTCAATCAGTCTAAATAGTAAAATATGAACGAAAGTAGTGACAATTTATCTCTTATAAATATAAAGAACATAGAAATTTGAAAAAATATGTATGCTAGTGGTTTGACTGATAACCAGATGGATAGAGAACAAGCTAAAAAACAAAAACTAGTGTAAATGTTTCTGATGGTGGATTTTCTATTGTAAGGGTCTGGAATTATATTGTCCGGATTATGTTTTATTTTATTTTAGTGGTTGAAATGTCTTAGTTCTTATATGGGTTTAGTTTTAATATTTCTGGGTATAGTTGAAAGGATAACTCGTTCTAGTCTTTCAGTTATGAAGGTGGTCTCTTTCTGGAAATGTTGTTTATCAGGTGATCTGAGATTCTTTGTCCTGGTTGGTTATTCGTAGGTGTAGCTGGGATAAAACTAAAATACATGCATGCATCATACCACATGTTACAGAATAGTGAAGGTCAACACCGGCTCTTTTCCACAAATGGGTAAGCTACTCAGTTTAACTTTCTTTTAAAAGATGACTGTGAAAGTGAACTGTGAGTTTCATGCGTGTTTGATATATGATTATATATGTAATTTAAATACTGTAAGGTAAAATTGTAGGATGTATAACTAACTTTTGGTTACAGATATATGGGTAATGGCAACTGTTATATTTTCAGGGCCAACTTGCCAAACATAAATATATTTTGTGTTATAGTTATGTGTAACACCAACAGAAATGGTGTTTAATGGTCATGGTTATATGAGATACATGTAGATCAACCAGCATCGACTACGCTCTTACCCGTTTTATTTTATTGCTTTAACTGTATCATGTGTCATTTGTGGATTATATAAACTTATTTAAAACCCTGCCTCGTGTTATCAATCAAGAAATATATTTCCGCGAACTAAGCAGGTTTAATCTACCAACTTTACCACACCATTGCAGGTGATGGAAAGGGTAGGTCTGCAAGAGGTGGGATGTCAAATAATTTTGGTAGTTATAACCGGGATGATCGGCGTAGTGGTCAAGGACCGGGACCCTAAGTGTTGGACTTGTGGTCAGTATGGTCATATTCGGTTGGGTTGCAGAGCAGCATTTAACCAGAACCGTTCTTTAAACGTTCACAACCTCTGGCCAAGGGAAGCGTCTTGGGGTACTCCACGCAGAGACTTCCCCGAGCGACGTTGAAATCAAATTTTCTAGTTGGTGACCCTAATGAAGCAAAGGTTAAAGTTGAGGGAAATTGTTGTACTGCACTTTTAGATACTGGATCAACTGTGTCTACTATAAGTGAAGAGTTGTATAATTCTAAATTAAAGCATTTACCTTTACA
The DNA here is from genome assembly GCF_932274485.2 of Patella vulgata. Lineage (NCBI taxonomy): Eukaryota > Metazoa > Mollusca > Gastropoda > Patellidae > Patella > Patella vulgata. The sequence goes on from NC_065882.2 coordinate 37,069,872, forward strand.
ACCACTTAAAACCATGTTGGATATAGAATGTCCTGATGGTAAACCACTGCCGTATAAAGGATATATTGAAGCAGATTTACAGATTCCAGAATTGACAGATGAAATAATAACTTGTATTTTATTAGTAGTTCCGGTGAGTAGATATAATTCATTGGTTCCGGTTTTACTTGGAACAAATGTATTGACTCTTCTGATGAAACAATGTAAAGATGAACATGGGAAATCTTTTCTCCAAAAAGCGAAATTAACCACTTCCTGGTATTTATCTTTTCGTAGTATGGATTTATCAGAAAAAGAATTAGTCAAACGAGATTTCAGTTTAGGAATATTGAAAAGTGCCTCGGTTAATAGGATACTAGTTACCATGTTGATAAGAAGTTACGGTACCCGAAGGTGTCTGTGATAGTACATCCATGTCAACGTTCTAGTATTTCATCTGATTTAGATGTTTTTCCCTCTATAATGATGTATGATTACAATAATTCAGATATTATTTCAGTTAACGTTTCAAATGTGTCTACAAATACCATTGTTATTTCACCTAAAGCTATTGTATGTGAACTACAGCCGGTAAATATTGAAGATAAGGATGTTACTTCCGATAGATCCAATGCCTCGATCTTAAAGTAGAAATCGATCAAAGCGATTTATCCGAAAAAGAAATAATTCAAGGTAAGAACTTACTGTTGACTTTTGATGACATTTTCGCGCATAATGATCTTGATACGGGACATACAACCAGGGTACAACACAGAATTGAACTTGTAGATGAACAACCGTTTAAGCAACGACACCGCCGTATACCTCCATCGATGTTTACTGAAGTAAAAGACCATTTAAAGCAGTTGCTAGCATGTGGTGTTATAAGAAATTCACATAGTCCATGGACATCAAACGTGGTACTTTGTCGTAGAAAGAACGGTAAATTACGCATGTGCACTGATTTCAGACAATTGAATAATAGAACGATCAAAGACTCGTACGCTCTTTCCAGAATTGATGAATTATTGGATCATCTAGCAGGTAACAAGTTTTATTCAAAGTTAGATATGAAGTCCGGATATTATCAAGTAAAAGTTGCCGAAGAACATAAGGAGCGCACCGCTTTCACAATTGGTCCTCTTGGTTTTTATGAGTACAACAGGCTTCCTTTTGATCTTTGTAATTCTCCCGCGACGTTTCAAAGACTTTAGAAGATTGCTTAGGAGATCTTCATTTGACGATATGTGTAGTGTACATTGATGATTTGATTATTTTTGCAGATTCATTCGAGGAGCATCCACAACTCTTAACCATGGTTTTAGAGCGTTTACGTCAATGTAATTTAAAATTAGCACCGGATAAGTGTAGTTTCTTTAAAAGGCGTGTAAACAAACTATGTCGGACATGTTATCTCCGAAACAGGTATTGAACAGAATCCAGAGAAACTTGAGGTGATCAAAAAGTGGCCACGCCCATTGAATTCTGTCGAGGTAAGAAAATTCCTTGGATTTGCTGGTTATTATCGTCGTTTCGTGAAAGACTATTCGAAAATATCAAAACCTTTATCTATTTTAATGCCCACAACTGGTAAGAAAAATAATAGTAATGTTTCCGTCAAGTGGAAGTGGGGTATTGAGCAGGAAAATGCATTCTGTGAATTAAAGGATCGTTTGTGTAGTTCTCCTATTCTTACAAGCTGTGACTATACGTTACCGTTCGTTTTACAATTTGACGCTTGTCAAACTGGTCTGGGTGCAGTTCTTTATCAGAAACGAGATAATTTATTAAAAGTTGTCGCTTACGCTGAAGCAGGGAGTTTTATACCGACCTGTGGAACATGAAGGTGAGATAATTGAACAACTCGTACTTCCAGGTCATTATAGAAAATTAGCATTTCAGGCTCTGCACGATGACCTTGGTCACATGGGTAGAGATAGAACTATGATATTGATGAGGGAAAAATTTCATTGGCCTGGTATGGCAGGTTATGTTGAACTTTGGATCAAGAATTGTGAACGCTGTTTGAGACGAAAATCTCCCTGAAATATTTGAGCCCCTTTGGTGACTATAGAAACTACTCACCCCCTTGAAGTTGTTGCGATGGATTTTCTGACATTGGAACCATCTAAGGGTAATTATCAGTATATTTTAGTTATAACAGATCTGTTCACAAAATATGCTCAAGCAATACCCACACGGAATATGACGGCTCGTACAACGGCAGAAGTATTTTTCAATAACTTTATAGTTCATTATGGTTTACCAAGTCGGATACATTCTGATCAAGAAGCTAATTTCGAGAGTAAAATTATAAAAGAATTATGTAGTTTAGTAGGTATGACTAAATCCCGCACCACAGCTTATCACCCGATGGGTAATGGGCAATGTGAAAGTGTTGGGTACACTTACGACGGAGAAGAAAAGTGATTGGAAAATACAAGTAGCAACTCTTGTACATTCATATAACTGCACGCGACATGAAACCACTGGATTTTCCCCTGTTTGGACGTCACCCTCGTCTTCCAATAGATTTAGCGTTTGGAGTGAGTCGAGATGTGTCTAATGTGTCATTACATTCGTATGTGAAAGCGTTAAAGGAACGGTTACAACGTTCTTGTGAATTAGCGATTTCATCATCGGAGAAGTGTAAAGAACAGAAGACAAAGGTATTCGTCTTGATATTGGTGATCGTGTATTAATGCGTACTTTAGCGTTTCAAGGAAAACACAAACTAGTTGATCGATGGGAACCTGATGTTTACATTGTTGAAGATCAACCTAATTTGGAAATTCCTGTGTTTGTGATCAGACCAGAGTCTGGGCGTGGACGATCGCGTACTTTACATAGAAATAATTTGTTATCAATCAATAGCGTTGAACCAGTGTATTTTCTGACACCAAAACCGAGAAAGCGACAAATAGTAATTGAGCCTAAAGTAGTTGCGGAATAATGTGTTGAATCGGATTCAAGTTCTGAGGAAGAATTTAATTATGTAGAAGCCAATCCTGTAAATGAGAATTGCCCGGATGCTATTCTTACGAGAGGAGGGGAAGGTGACCATGAAATTATCGAGGATATTGTTGAGGGGGATCATAATACCGAGATATTTCATTAGGCATCTATAATTGATGAACATACTGAGGTAAAATCAGTTGTTGAAGTTAATGTTTCAGGTAACATCGTAGATAATAATCAAAGTCCTCTACCAACAGATGAATCGATTGAAACAAGACCTCGCAGAATAAGTAAGCTTTTTTAAAACCCTGTCTTGTGTTATCAATCAAGAAATCTATTTCCCCGAACTAAGCAGGTTTAATCTACCAACTATACTACACCATTGCAGGTGATGGAAAGGGTAGGTCTGCAATACATGTATACACAATTTGCGTACAAAGAGCGTCCATTTTGCGGGCAGTTTCATTTCGATTTTTCCGAAATTCAAATTCAACCTTCGTTATGGTGGAATGGTGATATATCTAAACGGTTTTTAAAATCGGAAAATAACTTGTGGCCTCTAGAGAATCCACAAGCTAAAAATGCGATTTTTCGACCAATCAGAGAGCATCAACCAGGAAGTTACTTTCGGAAATGTGTGATTATCAAAATATCGTAAAGTCATTAGGGTGTAACGGTGATATGCTAAATCGGACAAAAAAGTGTGACCTCTAGAGGGACCACAAGCTAAAAGCGCGATCTTTCGTACAATCAAGGGCCATAATTCAGGAAGGTACGATCCGATATACGCGAATATCGAAATGTCATTAGGGTGTAACGGTGATATACTAAAACGTTTTTCTTTTAATCAGATAAAAATTGTGACCTCTAGAGGGACCACAAGCTAAAAGCGCGATTTTTCGTACAATCAGGGGCCATAATTCATGAAGGTACGGTCCGATATGCGCGAATATCGAAAGGAACCAAGGTCTTTGGAATATAAACATGCATTCCAAGTTTCATCAAAATTGGATGAAAATTGTGACCTCTAGAGGGTCCACAACTTTGATATACTATATTTGCACACTATCTGCCATTTTGTCCGGCTGTCTTGGTCCGATTTTCACGAAATTCGAACTCAACCATTATTAGGGTGTAACGGTGATATATTCAAACGTTTTATTTTTAAATCGGATAAAAATTGTGACATCTAGAGAGACCACAAGCTAAAAACACGATTTTTCGTACAATCAGGGGTCATAATTCAGGAAGTTACGACCCGATATGTGCGAATATCGAAAGGAACCAAGATCTTTGGGTTATAAACATGCATTTCAAGTTTCATCAAAATCGGATCAAAATTGTGACCTCTAGGGCGACCTTCGGTTATCGTAATTTCCTGACTGTGGTCAAACTAAATGAATCCGAATTTCATTTAGTCCGGACCATAGTCCGAAAATACTGAACCATGCTATTGTGGCATGGTCGGAGTAGTTCCAAGATGGCGGTGTAGAATATTTAAAAAGAATCTATTTTTGTTACGTATATGATTTTAGGAAAGTTTGAATGAATTTTAAATGGTTGCTACTTCTATGATCAGATATTTATTGTCTCGTATGTTATGTCTGAATCTATGAAAGTCTAAAAATTACGCATAATTTCAATACTTGCGCTATGCAAAAGGTAAAGTCAAATTACAAGGAATTTTGTCGTCTCTAAAATTAATTTGATTTGCGCAAATTTACCTTCATGAAAGTATTATTTGTTTATCAAACTATATAAAATAGCGATTCATTATCCTCCACAGAGGAATGTATAGATCTTCCTTGAGCTTAAGGTATTTTTGGGGTTATGGTCAAGGTCTAAAGCAGAGAAAATGGACATCACCATGTCCCTGGGGGCAACCATCTTTGAACAGACGATTGTCCGGACTATCCGCGTTCGGTTTTTAGTTCCGACCACTAGTCGTGAAAAAAATGTAACCGAAAGTCGCCTAGAGGGTCCACGAGCTAAAACCGTGATTTTTCGTACAATCAGGGGCCATAATCCATGAAGTTATGGCCCGATACATGCCAATATCGAGATCTTTGGGAAATAAACCTACATTTCAAGTTTCGTCAAAATCGGATAAAAATTGTGACCTGCAGAGTGTCCACAAACAAATTGTGGACGGACAAAGGAACGCCCGGACGGACAGGGGCGACGACAATATACGTCCACATGAAAATGTGGGCGTATAAAAACTGTGACCCAATTTTGTAAACTCTGAGATCTGTCATAGACCTACATGTAGGTTATTTCTACTTGTGATCAGTGGCGGATCCATATGTGGGGTCCCTAGCCCCATCCCCTCACCAATAACAGTATAAATTTCACAACATGTGTTTCAACGAAATATGTAAATTTGAATTTTTTGGTGCATGGGGTGATGTGAGATGCCTCACCCCTAACAAAATATTATGTGCCCGCCACTCAGGCAATAGCCTATGATCCCTAGCCCCACCCCCTACTCCAAAAACTGTATGAAATTCGCTAATTATTGTGTTTCTGCACAAGTGTTGCTTGGGGTAACGTGGGGATCCCCCAACCCACCCCAACAAAATTTTCCGCATCCAGCCACTCAGTCAGGTGCTGCCTCACTAACCAGGAGATCCGTTGTGTGTGGAGCATAAAACAGTTGGTATTCAAAACAATAAAAGTAGGTCGTAGTACCACTGTACAGGCAAAATTTAATCATATCACATTACACAGCGTATGTATGGATAAGTATCCCTTCGCTCCTTCTTGACTAAGTGTAAAGCCAGAAAGCAGTGACAAATGGCCCTAATCTCGCTCTGAAGTTCAACGCGAAGGTAAAAATTAATCACTCACTTCTCTGCTTCGCCTTATTCATTTCTTGCGACTTGCTTTGATATGAGTTAACAGCGCGAAGGACGGAAACGAGCAAGGCGAAATTAAGAAGTTTTTTTTTTGATTCGTTCTGATTTTTCCTGCCTTTGCGCTGAAGTGAAGCTCATAGGGAAGTGAACCAACATCTGAAGTCCAGAAGGAGCTAAAGAGTACCCATCGGCTTCCATACGTATGCCGGTTTTCATCAGCCTGGTTGGTACAGAAATCAGAAGCATGGTGGTCCACTAACCAGGGGGTCCTGGATTCGATCCTACCGAATGTTCGCCAAGAAAGTACCTCAGGATTTTCCAGCGTTGGTTACTGTTTTCACTGATGCAAGATGGAGGGCCTGGCAAGGAACCGTATCTTATATTCGGACAGGTGGAAAAACATGACAGAATTTAAAATAAGATTAGGCCATAGCGCTGCTGTTCAGCAAAAGTACCTAATAGTTTACTATAATCTTGCGTAAACCTGTCTTCATTACCCCATATGGTGCAGAAAAGTAGGATACTAAACCCCATTTCATAACGGGGGTTTAGTATGGCTCAAAAACCTTGAGGTACGTTGGTTGATCGCTGTGTTGGTAGAGAAAGTTCATCTGTATTTTCCGACATGCCCCCCCCCCTTGTCAGTGGTTCAAAGAAAGAAAAGGTCTAAATGTACTCTAGATTTGGTCAGGCGCATAGGTTAGGGGACTGCTTTTTTGGCAGTTAGGGGGTGGGAGTCGGGGTGTTGCTAACCCACAAAGGTCTATGGACTAGAGTGTTAAGCTCAGTTCATTTCTTTTCAATAGTCCAATCTATTTTTACACAACATAAACGTTTTTTTTAAAACTAGCCAGTATTTACAAAAAACATTTAGTGTACACAAAAATATGAACATAAAAATTAAAACCATATAATGCAAAAATGAGAAATATCATCACTGTCACTGTATCACAGTCTAAAGTAGAATTGGCATTAATTATACAAAGTTCTTGCCGGATTCAGTTCCTCAAAAAAAAGGTGATGTGTCAGTATTGTTTGTGTCAGTAGATGAGGTTGGTAATTTATCCATCATATTTTCTGCTGGTAAAATATATACTGAGCGCCATGGAAAACGCATCACTTAGTTTTTCGTATAACAAAATGATCCTGTAAACATATCTTATTTATTTTGCTTCTTATGGTGAACAATATTGAAATGGGAACACATCAATAACAACACATTTGTACACTTATGGATGTTTAATCTGTAATCAACGGTATAAAGTCAGAGGGGTCAAAACCAAAAGTACGACATGGATGTCAGTAGCGCGTGTGTCCTCCACGGGCTCTTACGCACGCGGTGCAGCGACGTCGCATGGAATTTACCAATGTTTGAAAGAAGGCCTGGGGCAAATTGTTCCATTCTTGGACAAGAGCAGCTTCTAAAGCAGCAATGGTGTGCATCTGTGGTCTGTGATACAGACGGCGTCCAATCTCATCCGAGACATGTTCTATCGGTGCCATGTCCGGAGACATGGCTGGCCAGTCCAAGACTGATGTTGTTAGCAGCCACGTAGTCCATACTAAAACGGGCGGTATGCGGACGTGCATTATCCTGTTGGAAGTGCTGAAGTTGTGGGTGCGCTCGAAACATCGGAACAACAATTGGTTGCAAGACATCATCACGGTAGGCTACAGCATTAACGCGACCCCTGCAAATGTGTAGGGCGGTCCGGTGATGAAATGTGAAGCCTCCCCACACCATTACACTTCCCCCACCCCATCGATTCGTTTCGAAGACGCAGAAGTCTGCAAGACGTTCCACAAGACGTCTCCACACACGTGATAAAGATGAAAGCGACTTTCATCACTGAAGAGCACACTTTGCCAGTCTACTCTTCTCCATGTCTGGTGTCCTTGAGCCCATATCAAACGCCGCTGACGGTGATGATCCCTGAGGATAGCTCCAACATAAGGTCATCGTGCACGGAGTCCTACTTCTCTTAGACGACGTCTTACTGGTCCTTGTCTTCCGACGACTGCTGCACCTGTTCGAGTCGCTGGGCGGAATCTGACACGCAGGTGAGTGACCCGGATGTAGCGGTCTTGAGCCTGGGTTGTAACGCGTTGTGGGCCAGGACGTTGACGGTCACGTGTTGATCCAGTAACTCGAACACGTTCCACCAACCTTACAATAGTGGACTGATGACAATCGAAGTGTCTGGCAATAGCACGTGTAGACATGCCAGCCCTGGACATTCCCATGGCTTCATTGCGTTGATTTTCAGTAAGTCTCGGCATGCCTAGCTCGATTCCTTCACACGTCCAACAACAAATTACGACAGATTGACGTTTCACAGTTCATGTACTGCACATTAAGTTGAAAACATGCTTTTAAAGGGCTCACACACAATGCTGCACGTGAATATTGGGTTTTTCATGTGCATCTCGTGCAATTTTTTTTTGTGCACACGGACCGATATTTTTTGCCTTTGGGAGTATTGTGTGAAACAATAGTTCATAGTATTGCATAATATTATACATACAAAACCACCTAGTAATAAAATATTTGGGAAAAAAAGTGATGCGTTTTCCATGGCGCTCAGTATATATATAACCTTTCACTTTTAAATTGTGTAATGGTGAATGAAATAATTGGATGATCTGTAACTGTCAGTTCTGAAATAAATGAAGGTGGGTGTATTAATGAATAATCAAGACCTAGGTGGGTTATATCAGGAAAAACAGAAGTTTTTTTCTGTAATCTATGGTTAGCTGTGCAATGTGAGCACTTTTCACTCAAAGTCATTAAAAACGCAATGCCTAATTCGTGAAATATTTCTGGTAAACGTTTTCTTGGGCTTTCCTATCTTATAGCACATAGGTCTCTTTTTGTGAGGTTCTGGTTTGAACCCATTATCAGTTCTCGGTAATGAACTTTGTTCGTGCAAACACAACACTTGTCTTTTTTCACGATTTTAAGCAGTCCCATGTCACACATTTTGCACGTGCATTCCCTGCACTCTGGCCCTTTAAATACAGATCAAAATTTCAACATGCATCACTTCGGAAAAATGTCCCGACCTGGAGCGCCACCTGTAACAACCGCTGCTCAAGATCGCCACATCCGACTACATCATCTACGCAATAGGTTCCAGTCAGCTACTGCCACTGCCAGGGGAACTGTTGGAACACGGCAACGTCACATCAACCCTAAAACAGTCCGAAGGCGCCTGGCTGCTCTTGGGTTACGCTGCCGTCGACCTTACCAAGGTCAAATCCTTTTGCATCGTCATCGACTTGCCAGGCAGCAATGGGCCGCAAATCATGGGTATCTGCACAACACACCATGGCGAAATGTCATCTCCTCGGATTACTCCCTATTCAACCTCAGTTTTCCTGATGGACGTCACTGTATCTACCGACGTCGACATGAACGCTTTGGTCGTAACTGCGTGCATGAAAAGGATCGTTTAGGGGGGGGGGGGGGGTAGCGTCATGGTTTGGGCCGCTATCAACATCAACTTCCGGCCCCATTTGGTGGTGGTCGAAGGCAATCTCTACGCTCAACATTATATTGACGCCATCCTTCGTCTGGTGTTGCTCCCATGGCTGGCTCAACATGGCGTCCGTCGACAGATGGTTTTCCAGCATGACAACGCCCGACAACACACTGCCAGGTTGACAAGAGACTTTCTGAACAATCATCATGTCCGTCTTATGGATTGGCCCGCTATATCTCCCGACATGAACCAGATCGAACACCTTTGGGATGAACTTGGACGACGGGTTCGAACTCAAGTCGTGCCACCACGAACTGTTGCAGAGTTGGCACAGGCACTCCAAAATCATTGGCAAACAATCCCATAGCGTGTAGTGAGACATATGTGCCAGTCTATGCCAAGGCGACTTCAGGCATGTGTAAGAGCTCAGGGTGGACATATCCGATATTGACTTTAGCTGACCCCTTTGTTTCATGGTTCTCTGACGTTTCGGTTTTGTGCATTTGTAGTGAATTCTTTAATGAAATTATCCACAGATGCTTGTTATCTCGATTTTGTCAATTCTTATGTACATTTGTTAAAAGTTGTTCCAGTAAATAAACTTTGAATTTGGCATTGCGTTTTTAATGGCTTTGAGTACTCCCTCAAAATATCAAATATGCACTGTGAGTTTGCACACAGGATCTCATTTATCAAAAGACAATATAATAATGATTTAGTTATGAACAAACTTCTAAACATTATTTTTCAACTAACTACTTATCTTGGCAAATCGCTTCTGGTCTTCCAACTGTAATCATTTCATGAAATACTGATCCTACTAATCAAAACCTATTTTTGTATCTCTTCTGTTAGCATATTGGCCTCGCTGATATTATTTTCAAATTCGTCGTACCGGTACATGGACCATCATTTGGAATCATGGCCATAACCTTTTCATTTCCGCCGTTTTCCAGCCACTCTTCAGCAATGGTCTTAAATTTGTCCTATCTGGATGTATATCAAGACTTAACCTTCTACTTAAGAGGACAGCAATGCCATGTTTAAATTATGAAGCATCTCATTGGTCAAATCACGTCACGTGACCATTTTAGTCAACCAAAAACCTCTCCAAACACTCTTTGATTGAGCGGAGATATGGAGCGCGAAATTTAAAAGCGGATTTTATAAAAACTGCAGGGTATTTCTCTAAGAACTTTGATTTTTCGAATGAGACTGATATAATTAACACATTATTTCACTAAAATGTTATATTACTTTTTGATGGAGCAAAGTTGGCAAGATATTCGATGTCAGCTACTGGCCTATAAGGGCTGTTGCAAAAAACGCGATTTCTCCGTCGGTTATTACCGGATCAAAACAACTACTACATAGTATAAAAACTATTGTTTTTGTTCGGAAAGCCTATTCTGATTACTGAAATTATTATTATTATTCTTTATCTTTACCGCCTATATTTCGAAGACTGTTAGAGATATCGATCAGGGGTTTCGATTTCTAATGGAAAACTATGTGACGGCTTTCGGAAAATCAAATTCCAAAGTTCTGCTTAGAACGGAAGTGCCCGAATTGTCGAAAACGGGAAGTCGGACGCAGTTTCAAAAGCTCTTTAGCTATTCCCAAAATTATTACATTTTTGGATAGCTTGTCAAAGGGTCTAAAACAGTGGTTTTCACATGGAACACATGAAAAAAAATAGCGGCACACCTGGTTAAATATATATGAAAAATTTTGCTGGTTAAATATGTATGAAAAATTTTGGAATTTTGCAGAATAAAAACATGGCAAGTCATAGACGGCATACAACCGTAGACACAGACTAGTCATAGACACATAGAATGACTCAAGCTAAATAAAGAAAAACACAGCTATGAACTTACCTTATTGTAGTATTTCGAATTTCATCTGTCAAATAGCTGGCTTTATTAGTGATAAATTCTCTTAGTGTGCCGTTCAAAATTTCGCGGCACACTTAAGAAGATAGTAGTTGAATTTTTGAAATTACATCGCTGTCTATTTTGACCCGAAATGGTTAACAAGTTGTTTACGAGGCAATTTTTGTTATTTTTCAAAATTTTCAAATCCTACCTACATTTCTGGATAGCTGGGTTCAATGCGATTCCAGTAAAATAAATTTCATTCAGAGTTATTGCCCTTTTTTCGAATATTTTCCAATTTTTTACCCCTTATTTTTGTTAAACAGCCTATTCGATACTTCTGAAACTTCTGGAACATGATGTCATATGGTCAAACTGAGGGATAAAGCTATCCCGACAATGATTAGTAAACCGGAAGTCTCGAAATAATGATCTAATTTTTGAAAAACTGCAAAAATCCATTTACATCAAAAAGTTTTATATAAGCGACTGAACTTACTGCCTCCTTGGACGCATCTGCGAATACGTGTAGTTCACGACGAGCACAATTTAATAAGGATATATTTGTGTATGCCCTGGGGTCTTAAGGTTTTCAAGTTCAACTAGAGAATCTCTCCAGTTCTCCCATTCACATCTCAGACTGTCTGGTAATAGTTCATCCCAATCTGACTTATTTAATGCCACAGCCTTCTTGAGAATAAGTTTTCCGCCTAATATAATTGGTGACACCAATCCAAGTGAGTCGAAAATACTGTTTATTGTTGATAACAAGTCCCTTTTGGTATATGGTTTATGTTCCTTAGAAACCTGATAACTGAAATAAATATTCCAGCACAGACCTAAACTTCTTTGAATAATGGAGCTTTCTGTATTGAAGTCTAAAGCACTCATATCACTTGCTAGATCTTCTTGGGAAAACTAGCAAGGACCTCTTTGTTGTTTGATGAAATTTTATGAAGTCTTAAATTTCCATTTTGTTTTAATCTATCATGTGTCCTTTTCATCAAACTAACAGCTGAATCTATATCTGCTAATGAAACCAAACTGTCATCAACGTAAAATTTGTTGTTTACAAAATCGTAAATCGTAAATGTCACCACAAGTTTCAGATTCCTCATGACCACACACAGATTTCCTTAAGCGATGGCGATGGCGAGTTGCCAAATACATGCACACACATTCTGTATTCTACTAATTCTTTGTTCGGATCATTATCTTTAAACCAGATGAAACGTAAAAAGTTTCTGTGTGGTTCATGAACATAAAAGTTGAAAAACATTTGTTGTATCACAGCTGTTACAGCTATCCTTTTCTTATGAAAGTTTATCAATACACCTATCAAACTATTTATTAAAAATGGTCCTGTCATAAGAGCGCCATTTAATGAATGTCCTTTAAACTTTGCCGACGAATCAAACACAACGCGTATTTTATTTGTTTTTTTAGGATGGTAAATCCCGAATATTGGAATGTACCAACACCCCTCTCCTGTGCTTAAAGGATCAGCTATTATTGCATGTCCCTTTAAAAATATTTTTTTTCATAAATTGGCAAAAATGTTTTTTTTTACTTTGATTTTTCTTTAAACCACTAGGAAGACTTTGAGGTCCTTTCTAAATGGCAGTGGGGCACTCCAATCACCTTCTGGCGTTTTTATGAATTCCGTGTTCATAATCTTTAAAAATTCCTTATCCTCTTGTGAGTAGCCTTGTGTGTCGTCGTCCTTGGTTTTCTGAAATATATCAGGTCCGATTCCTATTTCACATGATTTATCCTGCAAGTCGAAATTATTTGGACATGGTTTTAATACCGAAGTTCTACCGTTACCTAGTACACAAGTTTTGTTCACATTCACTGTATCTGGTTGATGAACGAGACCTAAACATGTTTCACCAATGATCACCCAGCCTAACCTTAACTTCTGGGCATATGGCTCATTGCCTAGTCCTATTTTCTGATCTAAAACATGATGTGCGGAAATCACGTCACGTCCTAATAATAAAACGATTGGTGCCTCAATGTCATTGTCTGGAATGAATGACCATATATCTTCTAAATGTTTATACTGTTTGACAACCTCTGGTGTGGGTATTTCATGCCTAGAATTTGGTATCTGATTACACTCGATGAGAGTTGGTAATTCAGCCTTGTATTCATCGTCCAGTGACTCAATGATATAACCATCAGTACGTCTACCTGCTGACGTCACATGACCTGAGCATGAAGACAGAATATATTCCATCTCAAGCGAGTTTTCACCGAAGAAATCGAAGAATTCTGTTCCGGCGAGAGACCTATTACTTTGGTCATCCAAAATGACATATGCCTTAAGTGCCTGTTCGGGTTGAGTTTTGTGATAAAGTTTTGACAACACAATCTTCGCACATTACTTTCCTTTGAAGGAGTCGCCACAAATTTGAGTACACTTGAAATTAACCTTTGACCTGTCCCTATTAATCGATTTAAGTTCTGTATTGTCTATAGTTTTGAGCTTAGTCTGTTCCCCGCCATAGTTTCTCGAACCTTCGGTTTTGTCTCTATGAAATATTACGCAGAGACTACTACTATTACAATGTTCGCACCTAATATTTTCTTGGCAGTCTGGAGCCAAATGTTTGCCTATTAAACACTTAAAACAGAGTCCGTTTTTGAGGACCACATCTTTTTTTCCTTCTTGTGATTTTGACAGAAAATCGCGACAGTACTTGAGTGTATGTTTAGCAGGTTGATCATGCTAATGAACACATGATAATATTTGCAGTTTCTGAAGATTGTAAATCGTTTTTCTTAGTTGACAACTGTGGTCTGTTTCCATACTGTTGTGATTGATAACTTTAAGAAAATTTTTCTGTGCTATCTGAATAACTAGGTTTAGGGTTTGTGTAATAATCATATAGGAAACTAGGATCGTTTATACGAATAGCCATATCTCTAATAAATTCTGCAAACTTTATAGCTAAACTCTACTTTATACCTAAATTCTACTTTATACCTAATAGCACGATCAGTCCACCTAGCCTGAAGAAACCCCGGTAATTTATTTACTATCGGATTTATTCCTGAGGAAGAGTCAAAATATGACAAAGAAATCCTATAATGTTCATTTTCTTTCACATTTTCCATTTCAGATAATAGGTCTGATAGCTCGTATAGTTTTTTGGTGTCTCTATTTAATAGTTTGGGGAATCTGTTTAATCTTTCCTTTAAAGAGGCTTCTACCAGTTCGGGTGCACCGTATCTATCATCGACCCTTTGCCAAATGAGAATTATGGCTTTGAAGGGGTCATGAATGTTTGCAGCACGGAAACTAACTGCATGCTTTTTTGATTCCGAGCCTAGCCACTTTGATAATAAATCTAGTTCTTCAGACGGGGTTACCTCAAGATCTTTCATGATTGACTGGAAACTGGTTTTCCATACAAGATAATTTTCTGGTTTGTCTGTGAATTGTTTTATTCGTGATAATAGAAGATCTTTCTTTACAAGATATTTTGAGAGTTCAGAAATTCCATGATTTTCCGTATACTGTGCATTATGTGTATTTGGATTGAATTCTAATGCCTCTGACCTTAAAACAGTTGTCTTTTTGTAAGATTGTTCATCATGAAAGTTCTTGGGTCTAATTGAGATGGGGGTCTTCACAAATTCACACGGTGTGGGAATCTCTGGGGGAAGATCTTTAACATACTGTTCGGTTCTTAACTTCGTAATTGTCTGAATTTTTTGACTGTATATCGAATTGTTCTTCTAACATTTCATTCATAACCTTTAATTCAGCCTCATCAACCTAATCTAGTGATATGATCTTCTGTGACTTGATCATACGCTAACTGTCCTTTTTCCGTTAATGTCCTTTTACGTGACTCTGCTCCAGCCATCCTTTGATCTTTATTAAAGACTTTTTACTGTAATGTTCTAGGGTCTACAAGCCTTGTAAATCCTAAAGTCCTTTATTATCTTTACATTACAAACCCATGGATAGGCAAGTGGGGTAAAAAGTTACAAAATACAAAATAGCTAAGTATGAATAATATATCTATAAAATCTAAAATCTACAAAGAATCTATCCTTGATTTCTACAGCCTTATCTTAATTCAGCCTTACACTATAGTAAATCACAAAAATTAAATGACTTGGCCTTATTCCTCATACCGTTATCAATATGACCTATGACCTGTATTGTTCAGCTCTAAACTCATTTTCTCAAAGATGTTAGGGACCCTTTATCTTCTAAATTTATTTGTTGTACAGTTTCTTAAAGTTTATGTCTAATTATGCCTAATCTAGTGATATGATCTTCTGTGACTTGATCATACGCTAACTGTCCTTTTCCCGTTAATGTCCCTTTACGTGACTCTGCTCCAGCCATCCTTGGATCTTTATTAAAGACTTTTTACTGTAATGTTCTAGGGTCTACAAGCCTTGTTAATTCTAAAGTCCTTTATTATCTTTACATTACAAACCCATGGATAGTTGAGTGGGGTAAAAAGCTACAAAATACAAAATAGCTAAGTATGAATAATATATCTATAAAATCTAAAATCTACAAAGAATCTATCCTCGATTGCTACAGCCTTATCTTAATTCAGCCTTACACTATAGTAAATCACAAAATTAAATGACTTGGCCTTATTCCTCATACCGTTATCAATATGACCTATGACCTGTATTGTTCAGCTCTAAACTTATTTAAAGGCATTTTAAATGGTAAATAGCAGGTTGACTGCCTTATTAAAATTACTTAACATTAAGATAAAACAAATATCTACACAAGAAAACATTAATTCATCTAAAATTATAAACTTACTCTGTAGGGGATCCAAATTCCTTTACTGAAAAGAGAGCATATGCCAATGAAATACTAAACCTCTAAAAATATGCAAGAGTTACTGAGGGGACATAATTAATTTAAAGCCAAAAAGGAAACAGGTTACAGACCACAATTACTTAATTGTTTGAAATAAATAGTAACAACACACGGCGGCTTGATAAATGAACTACTGTATGGATTCGATGCTAAGGGCGAAAAATATGAATTGGAGCGTTTATGGAAGAATTTATCTCGAAAACTACACCAGAGATTTTTCATAAACTGTCTCTATTGAGAGTCCTTTCGGTGTCTTGTACAGGAAGATATTCAATAAGGCTTTGAAATAACTGGAATCGGACAAAAAAGGACTAAAAATCGAAAAAGTCGAAAAAGTATTAAATTTTGGAAAGTGGTCTATTATTTTTACTGATTTTCTAAAAAGGTTTATAATATTACAATTCTAAGGATGTATAATATGTATTGAGTTACTGAAATTTAATTTTCGAAATTTTACCTTTTTGGGACTTTTGAACACAGGATTCCTCAGGGCGATTTTATCCGATCAGATAATGTAATATACCATTATACAGCCCTGCTAGCATTCAAGTTAAAACTATCCTAACATTGATCCGGATACCGAAGTAGTTCAAAAAAGCAAAAAAAAAAAAAAAAAAAAAAGCAAAATAAATGGTGCTCTCGTGAAAAACGTGATTTATCCGCCAGATGTCACTGAAACAAAAGACATTATATATAACAAGCGATGAAGACAAACCCTACATAGTTCCAGTAAACCGAAGCCATAATTAATTACATATCTAAAAAACTAATGTCTATATTTATTGCTTCTTTTTACTGTATATAAATACTAGATGTTTTACGTTATCATTTGCTTGATAAAGATGAGGGTGTCATGGTCGAAACGTTGCATATTAATAAACCAATAATTGTTATCCCATAAATAGTGTTAGTGAGTGAAATTATGGTACACCAAAAATCTATTATTTTCGGATTTGGAGCCTTTTGTGACATCATGTTCTCGAAAACTACTTCTACTATTTTTACTCAGAGTCATATCGGTGGTCTAGGGTGTGAATTCAAATGCAAAAGCATTGAAATAATGTAAGTGGTTCAAAAAGGGCCCCAATCTTTGAAAAAAGTTTAAAATTTGTTAAAATACTGAGAATGCTCTTCTAATTTCCTTTTTTTGGGGCCAAAACTGCGAAATGGATCTTTCTGAAACCTCTGGTGCAGGAAGTTAAGTATCCAATCCACTTGTTAAAACTATCCCGACAATGATCCCAAAACCGGAAATAGTCGAAAGAATAACCGAAATTTTGGAAAAAAAACCCAATAAAAAAAATGAAAAAAAAAAAAAAAATCGCGCTTTTGGAAAAAAGATGATTTCTACGCTAGATGTCACTGGGTCAAACGCCGTTGGATAGCACGAATTATGGACAACTATATGAAAACCAAATGATACAAATTCTAGGGTGTGCATCTAAATGTAAAGGCATTGAAATAATATAAGTGGTCCAAAAAGGGGCGTCAATCTTTGAAAAAATTATTGAAAATGCTCTTCTATTTCTCTTCATTTTTTAAAAGCTGCTCCATAGATGGTTCGGAAACTTCTGGTACAGGAAGTTAAGTATTCAGACCACTTGTTAAAAGTATCCGGACAATGATCTGTAAACCGGAAGTGGTCGGAAAAATATCCGCTATTTCGGAAAAAAAAACGTAAAAAATTGATACTTATGCGAAAAACGCGATTTCTCCGTCGGATATCACTAGATCAGTAATAATAATAATATTATTTATTTCTTTATATGCGCCTCACATCGTAAAACAATCTCAATGCGTAGTACAAAAACTTATATGACATGGACATATAATATGACATCAAAACATATAAACATATGTCATAAACACATATAATATGGCATAAACACATATAATACGACATAAAAACAAAGTAAAAATTAAAGCAATAATAGTGTAAGTGAATCATTCAGTGTAGTGCTTTTGGAAAAGATGTGTTTTTAGGTGTTTTGTAAAGGAGTTCATGGAGGAGGAATTGTGAATAGAAAGAGGGAGAGAGTTCCATAATCGAGGGGCAGCATTAGCGAAGGCACGCTTGCCGTACGTCACCTGGAGGAACGGTCGGGCTGGCTCAATAAAAAGTACCTCAGCTGAAGAGTGGGCCCGCCTCTGTGGAACTCTCTGTGTTAAAATGATCAGACAGATAAGGTAGTGCTACCTGATTGAGACAAGTGAATGTGAGAATTTTTAATTCATTGCGGCTGTTCACAGGTAGCCAGAGGAGATCGTGGAGAATTGGAGTGATGTGTTCATTCTTACGGCTGCGTGTTATGAGTCGTGCAGCAGAGTTTTGGATAGATTGGAGACGTTTAGTTAGAGAGCTAGGATAGAGATCATGCAAAAGACTATTACAGTAATCAAGACGTGAGGTGATGAAAGCGTTAACAAGTGATTCAGTAAAGGTGCGGTTTTACCATCATTGAGTACAAGTTTGTTAGCAACTTATGTATCGTAGGATAGCTCGATCAATGCGCTATCGTATGACACTCTTTCCGCTGCGTCCTGAAAGCCGGTTCACTGCTGCTTGCAGGTCTAGCTATTATTATTATTATTATTATTATTTCACTCTTTTTGGGAAGAAGTACATATTCTACAGAATTATACTCTATACTGTCTGAAAGGCATTTACTGGGAATAAATAATGAATAAATAAGACTTTAGAAATGTAATCAGGAAATGACGCCATCAGTGCTACGTGCAGATCTAGTTATTATTATTATTATTTAACTCTTTTTGGGAAAAAGTGCATATTCTACAGAATTATACTCCGTACTGTCTGAAAGGTATTTACTGATAATAAATTATGAATAAATAAAACTTTAGAAATGTTTTCAGGAAGTGACGTCATCGACGAAAATAGACACATATGAGACATACAAGGAAACTTTTTTTTGTTTTTCAACTAAATTGAATGCGGTTGTAGCTGTTTGTATTTCTCAACTTCTATTTTCAGACATTTTGGCCTCTACGACGCATGGTCCAATTTTAAGCTCAAAAGTGAAAAGAGTGAAAATTCTGAACGTAACTCTTTTATTTTTGAAGATTTCGACTTGAAACTTTCAGAAATATATTACAAATGGGTGGATTAAGCAAAAAAGTTCAACACCAATTTTCCTATTACCCCCCCCCCCCCCCCTTTGGATATGAAGTCAGATTTTCAGCTTCTTTAATTTTGACTTATTTAAAAATATTTGTCAGTACGAGTCGTCTATCAACTTAGAGTAATCTCATAAAGTTAAAATTCACCGGAAGTGCCACCATTTTAAAAATGTAACTCAATCTTCAAAATCCTACTCGTCCTACAATTTTTAACCAATTTTAAATATCCTCATATTTTTGGAAAGCATTAACAATTCGCAATCGGTCGTCGCATTTAGGATTTTGATATGTGATCTAGATTTTATTAAAGTGGTATCATGAAGTTGTTTTTTTTTTTTTTAAAGTAAGACTTTGAAATCAGGTAAATTGCCAATGACAAACGATAAGTTGAGTCATTTGGTGTATATTCTGAATGTTTTATCAAAATCAGTTTATAAGTAAAGGTTCTGTGCAGCTTTACATGTGTTTTGGGCTTTTAAAGTGAGTATGTAATTGTTTGCCATCGAATTTATATAACACGTCTTTTGTCTACATGACTTCTTCATTGAATAGCATTAAAACTAAAGCTCTCTTGTAAAGTAAAATGTTTGTCTCATATTGAAGATATGCAGGTGTTGTTAAGAACGTTTGAGCTATTTTGAAAATCTAATCTTAATTTTATTTTTTTCAAAAGAGCCGCGGTGGCTCAGTGAGTAAGGCCCTGCCTCGCTAACCAGGAGGTTCGCTACCGATATTGACCGAGAGAGTTCATTCGCTCAGATGGGACAAAAATTACAATCCCGTATACAAATTGCCGTGCAACAAAAGGAACGCTTGGCAGATGGAATTCTAAATACGAGTAGACGGTAGCGCCGCTGTCCAGGGAAAAAATGCCTTTTAGTACACTGCATGATAGGATGTCCAAAGAATCCGCGTTCACATTGGCATCGCGTAAAAGAAACATTGATGGAATTCGAAATCAAAGCAGGCCGGAACGCCGCTGACTGGGTAAAAATGTCCCACATATCACACTGATGGCCGTTTGTCTTACGCCAGATAGTCTAGGTAGCTTAATTAGCACGCATTTCGCTCGCTAATGTATGATTAAGCTTTCATATTTCATATGAAAGCTTATTGTTGTTGTTGGGTTTTTTTGGGGGTGGGGGGGCGTGTAAAAGAAATGGTGCTCTTGCGGAAAACGTGTGGACGGAGGGACGTCTGGACGGGCAGAGGCGACGACAATATACGTCTACATAAAAATGTGGGTGGATAAAAACCGCAAAGTTACGAATATGCATTGTTAGTTTTTTTCGTTCGTAAAATTTGGTGATTTCGGATTCATTAAATGTTTTAAAAATATATTTAATCAAAACTCACCACCCATTGGGGGAGGGGGGGATGCAAAGTTTCAGAAATACCTCATGGTTAGATTCTTAAAAATCCGATTTACAGACACCCCCCCCCCCCCAAAAAAAAAAAAATAAAAAATAAAAAAATAAAATCCCCCAAAAACATGAAATATAAAAGCTTAAACATACATTATGAAAGAGCTAAATCTGCCAATTGCAGACCTTTCTTTAGGCCTGAAATGTTATCTAAATTATTAATTAGACATTAATTAACTTATCCAGACCATAATCAACTCTCGATTATATCGCTAGTATCGTACAGACATTTGTTCTGATGATCGAGGCTAAGCCGAAATTTCAATCGCTTAATTCTCGGTTCATAGTGGATCAATTTGGCTGATATTTTCAGCAAATTGACTTTACATTATCTAGTTTGTAACTATTATAGTAAGAACTGCCAGCTCTTTATCTTATCTCCCATAATGTATCTTTAATAATCATAACAGAAACAATAAGCGTCCATATGAATTCTGCTCTGAAAGTTTTTTAGGCATTCTTTCAACGGAGCAAACCGTTTCCTACTGATTAGCGAGCGAAATGCGTGCTAATTAAGCTACCTAGACTATCTGGTGTAAGACAGACGGGCATGCAGTGTGATATGTGGGACATTTTACCCAGTCAGCGGCGTTCCGGCCTGCTTTGATTTCGAATTCCATCAATGCTTCTTTAACACGAATGCCAATGTGAACGTGGATTCCCTGGACACCCTATCGTGCAGTGTACTAAAAGACAAGTTTCCCCTGCACAGCGGCGCTACGGTCTACTCGTATTTAGAATTCCATCTGCCAAGCGTTCCTTTTGTTGCACGGCAATTTGTATACGGGATTGTAATTTTTGTCCCATCTGAGCGAATGAACTCTCTCGGTCAATATCGGTAGCGAACCTCCTGGTTAGCGAGGCAGGGCCTTACTCACTGAGCCACCGCGGCTCTTTTGAAAAAAATAAAATTAAGATTAGATTTTCAAAATAGCTCAAACGTTCTTAACAACACCTGCATATCTTCAATATGAGACAAACATTTTACTTTACAAGAGAGCTTTAGTTTTAATGCTATTCATGAAGAAGTCTTGTAGACAAAAGACGTGTTATATAAATTCGATGGCAAACAATTGCATACTCACTTTAAAAGCCAAAGACACATGTAAAGCTGAACAGAACCTTTGTTTATAAACTGATTTTGATAAAACTTACAGAATATACACCAAATGCCACTTTAATAAAATCTAGATCACATATCAAAATCCTAAATGCGACGATCGATTGCGAATTGTGAATGCTTTCCAAAAATATGAGGATATTTAAAATTGGTTAAAAATTGTAGGACGAGTAGGATTTTGAAGATTGACTTACATTTTCAAAATGGTGGCACTTCCGGTGAATTTTAACTTTGTGAGATTACTCTAAGTACTGACAAATATTTTTAAATAAGTCAAAATTAAAGAAGTTGAAAATCTGACTTCATCTCCAAAGGGGAGATAATCGGAAAATTGTTGTTGACATTTTTGGCTTAATCCACCCATTTGTAATATATTTCTGAAAGTTTCAAGTCGAAATCTTCAAAAATAAAAGAGTTACGTTCAGAATTTTAACTCTTTTCACTTTTGAGCTTAAAATTGGACCATGCGTCGTAGAGGCCACAATGTCTTAAAGTAGAAGTTGAGAAATTCAAACAGCTACAACCGCATTCAATTTAGTTGAAAAACAAAAAAGTTTCCCTGTATGTCTCATATGTGTCTATTTTCGTCGATGGCATCACTTCCTGATAGCATTTCTAAAGTTTTATTTATTCATTATTTATTCCCATTAAATACCTTTCAGACAGTACAGAGTATAATTCTGTAGAATATGTACTTTTTCCCAAAAGGAGTTAAATAATAATAATAATAATAATGATAATTATAACTAGATCTGCACGCAGTACTGATGACGTCACTTCCTGATAACATTTCTAAAGTCTTATTTATTCATTATTTATTCCTAGTAAATACCTTTCAGACAGTATAGTGTATAATTCTGTAGAATATGTACTTTTTCCCCAAGGGAGTTAAATAATAATAACTAGACCTGCAAGCAGCAGTGAACCGGCTTTCAGGAAGCAGCGGGAAGAGTGTCATACGATAGCGCATTGATCGAACTATCCTACGATACATAAGTTGCTAACAAACTTGTACTCAATGATGGTTAAACCGCACCTTTACTGAATCACTTGTTAACGCTTTCATCGCCTCACGTCTTGATTACTGTAATAGTCTTTTGCATCTGATTGAGTGAGAGTTGTGAATCGTGGTATATACATGCAGTTTCACTGCATCGAAACCTTGACTTAAATTCAATCATTAGGATTTTCTGCCTGTACTAAGCTGCTTGATGCTTTACAAAAAGATAAATGTACAATTAATTAATGTGTTATCTAGATTGAGGCTGGGGACATCAGTCTCACTGTGGCTTGCTTCTAAATAATCACAACCAATCATAGTTGAAGTCCATCTGGAGAAGTCAAAAACAGTCAACAGCTAAAATCAATCTCATCTAACCAACACATTCAGAACACATTTTGGAAATACGGCAATGTCAACAGAATCTTTATTAATTATATACGTTTATCTTTAATGTGAATACAATACGTACACAGAAGAAAAACATGTCCAATATTCTAGGTTTTATAGTTCCTAAAATAGTGTAAAATATGTGCTAATAACTGGTAAATTTAGGTTATTTCTGTATAATGATTTCCTATCCATAAAATGCCTGTATCAAGCTGTTGAATTTCTGTCATTTCCAATCAGTGTTTGGGAAAATTAAATTTCATCTTAGCCATTCAGTAATAACCTAACCTGACAGGAGCCTAATTCGTGACATGATTCGTTTGTTTTCTTTAGTCAGTGCGTCTTCTCCTATTTCGTATTAGACTTCATACTTTTCAACAAGGCACTTGATCAATTTTAAGTCTGTCTCTTTAGAAAGCAATATCCTTATGAGCATTTTATCAAAATTATTGAAGATGTAGTCAAGATTGAAAGTAATAATAATACTACAGAAATCCAAGGTTACCTGGAAATAAAACATTCACAATTTACACATGAAGGGTGGACTCATGCATTATTATTTAATTATGGGTCCAGCATAAATTTCCAATCAACAGGATTATAACTTAATTAGCCAGTAGAGGATTCATATGATATTTAAGAGTATCACTGTGAAAAGTAATTATCAGCTTCTTCATCTCGTGAACATAAACACTATGTATAAATGTACAAATTAATGTACATGATATCATTTGTGTGATTCAACCAATCGCAATGATTATAATCATTTGTATCAGTCTAATGATGCTAGTAATTAGGTCACACGATCTACACATTCGAGACAAAGATATATGCACACTCATCTAATTGTTTTGCATGTGCTTGTATGGGGAAGGAAGTGTTCTTTTATTAGTGATGGTTGCAGTGCATATATTTTAACTTTTACTTATTGACTCCAGAGGTAACTCTACATACCGTTTCCGGTGCACAAATTAATTCTGTGGTGCTTCGTGTCGTTTAAACTTTTCTCGTTCGCTTCCCACTGACACGAATTTTTAAAACATGGCTGCTGTATATGGAAGACCAAACAGCTCTTATTCAGTATTCTTAATGCTTAATTCATAGTCCTTAATTCTTATTTTTATTTATAGAACAATTTTAATCATGTTATAAAAAAGCACTTCCTCTTTTTTTCATTTGTTATAAATAGTATGTATATAACTTATTTGATTTCTACGATTTTCACCATTATTTTATAGTACGTACATAGCAGATCTGTATATTATATGGTTTATATTCCTTGTATGAGGAGAGGGGTGATAGAGGCTATCTTTTGTTAATATTAAGTCTGTAAATTAAGTGCGATTAGTTGGCTTGTTTTCGATTATTTTCAAAGCCGTTTCTAAACGTTTCTTGCAAAATAAATACATTTATTTTTACAATATCAATAATTTATATTTATTTTCAGCAAATAACTGCTGTGGAAAAACTTGGTTTCATAAATTCTCCTTTGAAGTGACGACTCCCCCCCCCCTTACTCCCATCCCCAACCCCCACTCTTGAGCCACAGGATTATATGACCGAGTCTGGTTATTTTTTGGTATATGCATGGATCTTATAATAGGTCCATGGCATATGTTATGTGGCCCACTTCCAAATTTCTATCACGTGTCACTATAACATAGGTTAAACTTTGTATGTAGTTTATATCATCGGGTGGAGAGCAATTTAATTTTCAGTGTGACAAACAACTGTGGTCTAGAACCAAATGGCAAACTATTATTAGCTAATATTACCTCCCAGAAATAGCTCTTAAAAACAGGTAATGTTCTACTCCTGGGGGTCACGGTGGCTATGTGGGTAAGAGAGAGAGAGAGAGAGAGAGAGAGATGGGGTTTAACGTCCACTCGACACAAACTAGGTCATTTCGGGACTAACATATGATTCAATTTTATTTCCATAATTCGCTTGCGCGAAGGGGTCTTTAGCAGTGGGAGGAAACCGGATGTGGGTAAGACGCTGGTTCGCTACCCTGGAGGTCGGGTGTTCGATCCCTAGATTGGCCGAGAAAGTTCACCCAGATTTTCTGGCGTGGTTCCCCCTTGTCAGTGATGTAGGACGGAGGGCCCGAAAAGGACAGCTGTCTAGTCGTTCGAATGGGACGAACAACCGAGATCCCGTGCGCGTAAAAGATTCCTTGACAGTTGGAATTCGATATAAGAGTAGTGCTGCTGTCCGGACAAAATTTCCCTCATAGCACATTGTATGGCGTATGCCCGTCTTCATTATCCCAGTTCGGAGCAAAACAGTAGGACGTTAAACCCCATTTCATTTCATTTCATTTCTACTCCTGGGTCGAAACAACTATTTAAATATGCAAGTAGTACGAAACGACTCCTAGCCGAATCGACACCCCTTTTCCACTTAGACCGTTCCAAATAACAAGGTCAAACATGGCCATCTTCAGTACCGCGAAAGTAAACAAACCACGATTTTATCAAGGGAGAAAGGTTATATAGCTTGATCTGAAATTAGTTTTAACGCGGTAGAAACCAAAGGGGTTGACAATTCCAGGTAGTTCGTTAAGTTTTAACCATTTTAATTAAAAACTGAAGAAATAGTAAGCAATTTTCGAGTCGTAGTAGCGCCTGGAACAGACAGTAGTTATTCCATGGCACATTCACGATTACATAATTTAGAAGAGATAAAACACCCTTTCGTTAGAGCAAATAAATCTGTTGCTATCAGACAATAACCTAATTACTGAAAATACATTACTTTTAATAAATATTGATGCTGTTATCTTGCCGTGAAAACATGGGATCCTAAGACACAGTAAACATTTTAAAATCAGTACACGGGTCATGTATTCTATGGTCAATGTGGAAGTAATTAGTAATGGCTGATACAATAATTAAAAATGTGGGCAATTAACTTAGTAGAGGTAAAAGATTGACGTTCAATTTGAACTTTTCGCGTATATCACCGAACACAATTGATTGGACATTCAAATATTTTTTATTTTTTGTAAATAAATATAAATCACTGTATATACATTTATATTACATTAATATGTGCTTTTGACCCCTTTAAGGTTAAAAAGAATAGAGCCATACACCCTTTAAGATACAACAAATGAAGAAATAAGAATTAAGGACTATGAATTAAGAATTAAGGACTATGAATTACGCATTAAGAATACCGACTAAGAACTGTTTGGTCTGCCATATAGAGCAGCCATGTTTTAAAAATTCGTGTCAGTGGGAAGCGAACGAGAAAAGTTTAAACGACACGAAGCACCACAGAATTAATTTGTGCACCGGAAACGGTATGTAAAGTTACCTCTGGAGTCAATAAGTAAAAGTTAAAATATATGCACTGCAAACAACACTAAATATAAGCACTGCAACCATCACTAATAAAAGAACACTTCCTTCCCCATACAAGCACATGCAAAACAATTAGATGAGTGTGCATATATCTTTGTCTCGAATGTGTAGATCTTGTGACCTAATTACTAGAATACTGACTAAGAGCTGTTTGGTCTGCCATATAGAGCAGCCATGTTTTACAAATACGTGTCAGTGGGAAGCGAACGAGAAAAGTTTAAACGACACGAAGCACCACAGAATTAATTTGTGCACCGGAAACGGAATATAAAGTTATCTCTGGAGTCAATAAGTAAAAGTTAAAATATATGCACTGCAAACAACACAAAATATAAGCACTGCAACCATCACTAATAAAAGCACACTTCCTTCCCCATACAAGCACATGCAAAACAATTAGATTAAGTGTGCATATATCTTTGTCTCGAATGTGTAGATCTTGTGACCTAATTACTAACATCATTAGACTGATACAAATGATTATAATCATTCTGATTGGTTGAATCACACAAATGATATTATGTACTTTAATTTGCCACTTTTATACATAGTGTTTATGTTCACGAGATGAAGAAGCTGATAATTACTTTTCACAGTGATACTCTTAAATATCATATGAATCCTCTATTGGCTAATTAAGTTATAATCCTGTTGATTGGAAATTTATGCTTGACCCATAATTAAATAATAATGCATGAGTCCATCCTTCATGTGTAAATTGGGAATTTTTTATTTCCAGATAACCTTGGATTTCTGTAGTATTATCATTACTTTCAATCTTGACTACATCTTCAATAATTTTGATAAAATGCTCATAAGGATATTGCTTTCTAAAGAGACAGAGTTAAAATTGATCAAGTGCTTGTTGAAAAGTATGAAGTCTAATACGAAATAGGAGAAGACGCACTGACTAAAGAAAACAAATGAATCATGTCACGAATTAGGCTCCTGTCATGTTAAGTTATTACTGAATGGCTAAGATGAAATTTAATTTTCCCAAACACTGATTGGAAATGACAGAAATTCAACAGCTTGATACAGGCATTTTATGGAAAGGAAATCATTATACAGAAATAACCTAAATTTACCAGTTATTAGCACATGTTTTACACTATTTTAGGAACTATAAAACCTAGAATATTAGACACGAATTTCTTGTGTACGTATTGTATTCACATTAAAGATAAATGTATATAATTAATAAAGATTCTGTTGACATTGCCGTATTTCCAAAATGTGTTCAGAATGTGTTGGTTAGATGACATTGATTTTAGCTGTTGACTGTTTTTGACTTCTCCAGGTGGACTTCAACTATGATAGGTTGTGATTATTTAGAAGCAAGCCAACAGTGAGACTGATGTCCCCAGCCTCAATCTAGATGACACATTAATTAATTGTACATTTATCTTTTTGTAAAGCATCAAGCAGCTTAGTATAAGCAGAAAATCCCCATGATTGAACTTAAGTCAAGGTTTTGATGCAGTGAAACTGCATGTATATACCACAATTCACAACTCTCACTCAATCAGATTCAAACTTTTTGCGCTCCAAAGTCTCTACCAATCAAATTGCTTATTAATCTTCTTAACTTGAGCAGAAAATAATCATTATCGAACTTAGTCAAGGTAGTGGTGTGTAATGAAACAATACACCTAGTATGAACATCTTACCTCCATTAGACATAGACTTATTGTTTTCTAAACTTTGGTTAAGTTAATGATTTAATGAAACTATATACCAATTATCAGAAATCAGCATTCTCACTCAATTAGAATCAAAATTATCGTGCACCAAAGCTTCGACCATACAATGAGCAGTTTTGAAAAAAAAAAAAAAAGGTCATTTTCAGTAATCTATCGATTTTTCGATCGAGGCCCTTTTTGACCACTAATATCATTTCAAGGCTTTTACATTTGGATGCACACCCTAAACCAGTGACTCTGAGAAACAAAAGTTTAAGAAATATAAAGATTTTTCGACCTTATTTTCGATTTTTAGTCCATTTTGTTTGTCCTATTCTAGTTATTTCAAAGTCTTATTGGATGTCTTCATGCATAACACCACCGAAGGGACTCTCGATGGCGAAATTTTAAGAAAAATCCGTGGAGTTGTTGTCGAGATATAGCTGTCCAAAAAACCTAAAATCGGAAACTACTTGATATTCGGCTTGTCATATTGTTTACTTCCCGATCATTGTATCTGTATCAATTAGGTATCATGCAGTATGCCATTCAACGGTACACACAACGATAATTGCTTTAATACACAGATATTGGACGGAGAAATTATAGGGTTTTTTCAAAATATTTCGACTACTTCCGGTTTACGGATCATTGTCTGGATTGCTTTATTCATCGCTTTGGTCATATGGTTTAATGCTCCAAACGTTTTGGAAACATCGATTGGGCCTTTTAAAAGTATATAAGGGTTGGATAATGGGTAGAAATTTAAAAAAAAAAGACAAATAAAGGGCGATAACTCTGAATTAAACTTATATGTTTGGAATTGGATAGACATTAGGCGCAGTTATTGACCGTAACGGATTAAACGAGGTCGTTTTTCGACGACTTCGTGGGAATCCAGCTCCTAGGGATTAAAATGGATTAAAATCGTAACAATGGTGTTATAGATTGTTATGATAAGAATTTACACTTTCATAATCCCCAATGTAACTAATTAACCAACATTTTAGCATCATTCTTGGCATAAGAAATCAAAACATAACTACACTATGACAAAATTAATTGAATTTCGCCAAATAAGACACCCTGTCTAAATACTCGAACTAAGTCAATACCTCTTCCTCGTGTCTTCCTTTTAATTTCTGGAGCTGGCTTTGGATTTGAGCATATTAGTAGTAGGGACACCTGTTCAGGAACTTTTTTCTGCGCATGCGCGTGCATGTGACCATGACCTTGCACGTTCATGACCTTGCACTGAATGACCCCTTGCACGTGTGTGACCTTGCACTGTGTGCACTGGATGACCCCCCTGCACGGGATGACCCCGTGACCTAGAAAAGAGGGGCGCGCGCGGGAAGAGAGAGAGAGATAGCAGAAGAAGGAGAGGGGGAAGGGGAAACAACTCTTTTTGCATTGATTATGTTGGCCCTGAAAAGGGCCGTTGTCCTCACTAGAACATGAGGGTTCCTCAACAGGAACATTTTGGATGATCTGACCACTGTGGTATGGGTCGCTTTTGACACTTGACGAGATGTTTGTGTCGTCTATGACATGTGTTGGAGACATCTACTCCGCACCACAAACAAATCAGGTAATTACCCCTAAACATTGGGTAATAACCCCCACAAGTCTTACAAAATCTTTTATCGTTTCGATCTATTTCGATTGTGACATCTCTGGCTTCGACACTCCTATTTATGGCTCGGGAGAGGACGAGTCTAATGTGTTGGGACGATACCATTTTTCACCAATCAGAATAGCATGACGTCACAAAAAAACATGACGTCACAAGAAAAACAGACACGTGATATCATGACAAAAGAAATCAAACTTACAAAAAAACATATTTACAGAGCAAAAAAGCATCGACATCGTTGTCCCTTCTTCTGTTCCTCTTGCAAGTTGGGAAAATGATCCCTAGCTCATTGTTCGACGAGTATATCGTTTACACGATACACGCGACCGAAAACGGAAAGGGGATATGGGGAAGGAACGTGAAATCGATGACACAGAAAATACAAGCAATAATGTCCGCACACAACACTGTCGAGTCCTTGAATCCATCTGGGTTGGTAGTCGAGTTGTTGATCTTGAACGAAACGTCGAAAGGCTTCTCCATAGATATCAGGGAGGCAACCATAGGAATCAAAGAAGGTGACGTGATTTGGCCCTTCACACACAAACACGGTCCAATGTTTACCCGGTTGGTCTTCGTCGTCCGTGTTGATGACGTAGGCTTTGGGGTACGACGTCGGGTGCAGTGTATCCAGGTGATTACGAGCCCACACGCCCCCGAAAACGGGAGCGGGGAGATGTTTTTTTAGAGCTCGTGTCAGTTGTCGGTTGGAGAGAGCCTCGCCAATCGGTGGTGATTTTTCGGTAGCGGTCGATTTCCAAGACATTGCCGTATTCGGCAAACAGAACAAGACTGAGGTGATTTGTCGGGGCCGCACCGAACTTGAGTTTCAAATTCAGTTCACCTGTCTCTTTCGGATGAAAGTAGTTACCGTCGGATCCGTGGTCGTTGGTCAAATCAAAACAATACAGGTTGTACCCATTAATATAGTCGTGGAAAGGGAGGTCCAGGTCTTCTCTGGTGTTTAAGACGGCCACCCTTTTCATCAAATCCAGGTAGGGTGCGATGGCTTGTCGCTGGGGAAAGTTCACGCCGTATTCGCTCACGATTTCCCCGGGCTTGGTCAGTTTGATGTTTTCCAATTGATTGTGTTCGAAATGGAACGGATTTCTGTTTTTTTCTTCCGTCGTAGGCCGTGTTACGCACCATCCCCACGATCAGTCTCTTCGGCAGGATTTCCTTGTCGAACAGATTACCTAGGATGTGATGGGTGCGGTTGTCGGGAATGACCATGTCTCGGACCACCACGCGATTCACGGGATATTTGGCGTTGGACGATAGAAGTTGCTGTTCGATGCGTGTCCGGGTACTGGGAGCCAATGTGACGAAGGGGATATCCAGGTAGGCTTTGGTGAACTCGACTTTGTAGTCTTATGAATCGTTGCCTTCGCCGTACATCAGAAAAAATTTCGGAGAGTGTTTTTTCAATTTCAATCGCACGTCCACACCGCTAAGCAGATACCGATCTTGTAGACACATGTCCAAGTGTAGACGTGACTCTAGTTCAAAGGTGCGACTGGCAGCGATGCCTTTCTGACGTTGTTCCAATCCTTTGTTATTCGGCACCTGTCGTACACCGTCCACAGTGGTGGCGACGGATCTCGTGGAATCGAACTGACCGGCGGTGTCTTTTTCCCACATGACTTGTTTCGACAAATTCTCGAAGTAAGCCCGGTACGGATAGTTTGGCAGAGAAGTGGTGACCAAGGTTTCGGCATCTGTTCCAAGGCGTAATTTGACGTCTTTGAACAACGAATGAAACAGGTTGTTAACGGGTGCGACTTGACTGTCCGCATCCAGGTGACTCCCGTCGTTCTTGGTCACCTTCAGGGCCAGATGCAGCGTCATGTTGGCCAAATCCATGTAATCGTCGGTGTGATTGGAAATATGAAATTCGATGGGTCCGTCGTGGTTCAAGTCGGGTGTCAACGGATCCTTTATGATATTGGTCACTTTGTGTATAGGTTCCAGGTGGGCGACCACGTTCTTGAGTGTGTCGGACATCGTGTTGGACCACCACCGTACCGTCGAGAAATGGCACGGCGTTTCCCATTCCGTTCCTTATATAGAGACCAATGGAGTTTAGTCGACTGTACTTCAGTGGTAAGTATTGAATCCTGGCGGGACGATGATACAATCGTCGACTGGGAATCACGTCCAACAGGGGAGCTTGCATGTCGCCCACAATCTGAGGTGCAATAATGTCCGTAAACACGTAAAACAGATCGAACTGGATTTGAAGATTTGGGGTGTGGTGAGCGTAGTAAGGCAGGAGACTTTGGCCATTGTCGCCGGTCATTTCTATGGACTGTAGGGAAATCATCATTTCGTTTCCCGTCCGTCCCAACATGGACACGATGGGTCCACGCAGACGAACATCGATTCTCGGCAATATGTCCAAGTAGAAAAGCGCCTGCACGTGATTGATTTTCAGATACACTCTATCGTTGGTGTTGTCTTTCTTGAAAGAAACGAGGGAACCTCTTTGCACGGCCCCTTGACGCATTATCTCTCGAGTTTCGTAATCGCTCTGCTGTTTCTTCTCGTGGTCGGTCATTTCCTTGTTGTTGGGATCCAAGCGGACGGGTTGATTGGCCAAATGATTGTAGATGGGAGCCAGATTCCACAAATCATCCAGTCTAGTGTTCAGGACATCCAGGATATGTCTGAGCGACTCGTAGTCGTCACTCTTGATGTGTGTTTCCATTTCGATCGATCCCTTGGCCTCTTCGCCCTTGACACCCCTTGAAACAATACGAGGGATCGATGCTGTGGTGTTCTCGGCATACCTTTACTTCGGGTTCTTCGCTCGAGGGCGACCAAGAATGAACGCGTAAGCCGATCGTATTGTGTCGGTGATCGATGTTGTTCCATTGGTCAGGTAACGTGATCATGGACAGCCCCACTTCCCATTCCCGATGATCGACGAGAAGTGGCGGATCCAGGTGTGTTTGATACGTGGACACGGTGTTGTCGGGATACCACGACATGGAACTGTCACTATAGGGAGCGTGAGGTAAAAGGGTCGGTCGTTGTTCATTGTGTTTGGTTTTCAAGGTCAGAGAAGGTAACAGGTAACCCAGGGTCCGTGATCCGTCGGGTTTGAAAGCCAATTGGGACAAGGAAACACCCGCCACGACGTACACTAAAATCACTTGACAGAAAAAGACAATTTCCGCTTGGGGCACACGTTTTCCCAAGAGTGACCATTTGTGGGATGTCGCGGATGTGGACATGGTTTCGTCTTGCATGTTGACTGAGGTGGGCGTCTCTCACTCCTATTTATACGTTTTGGAGACTGGTCCTGTCGATCC
Organism: Patella vulgata; assembly: GCF_932274485.2. Lineage (NCBI taxonomy): Eukaryota > Metazoa > Mollusca > Gastropoda > Patellidae > Patella > Patella vulgata. Next base: position 37,102,965 of record NC_065882.2, read on the forward strand.
ACGAATTAAAACTCGCCGGATAACCCAACCATTTCACCAACACTTTGTCTTTTTTTCTTTCGAGTACTCTTTCGATGGGAAAGATCTCGTCGTCGTTGACTTGAACCGCTTGCAAATCTTCGGGATAGAAGGTGCCTTGTATGGGTTCGCCTCTTTCGTCCAACAGCTTGTAACCGGGACCAACGTTGGGTGCGACGTTAAACGTTTCCAGAGTCCAGTTCGACCAGTAACCTTTGTCGAAGGCACCGTGTTTCGGCAGAGCCAAACGTACGGTCGTACCGACGTCCATTGTTCTCTTTTTCTTATTGAGGGGACGTGGGGTTGTTGGCAACATCCATTCATGTTCGGGACGAACGTCTTGGGGTGCCATACCGATGGTCCGATGTCGTCTGGCATTGTAAGCCCGAACCAATTCGTCTAGCACGTCAATGTACCGTTGTGTTTGTCGATGAGTAAAGTATCGCCACATGCGCTCTTTCAGTGTCCGCTGAAATCGTTCCACCACATTGGCCTTGGTTTCGACGTTGTGTGTCACGAAAAAATGATTTTTTTTCTTTTTCAGGTAAGCTTGCATTTTTCGATTGAGGAATTCGGTGCCTTTGTCCGTTTGAAGTCGCTGGGGTTGTCGACTTTGAAAGATGCGACGGAAGGCGTCCACCAAACTATCTCCCGTCTTGTTTTTGAGGGGCAACACCCAAGCGTACTTGGAAAACACGTCGATGACACACAGCAAGTACCTGTATCCCTCATTCTGTTTGGTCAAGGCCGACATATCGCTCAAATCGGCTTGCCACTGATGATCTTTGCCGGCCACCACCGTGGGAGTCCGAGAGAATTTCTTTTTCAGTGGTTTGTGCAAGGTGTACGGCCTTTGTTGTTTCAACCATGTCTTGACTTTGTCCAAGAGCACACCGGTAGCTTTGTGGAGACCCAGGGCTCCACCAAAAGCGGCCGGGTGTTTCGGGTCGTAATAGACTTTCTTCAGCTTTCGTTCCATGTTTCAGCCGGTTTCCATGTGATCAGGCTATTTATAGTTTTTGCAAGGGGAGCCATCTGTCTCGTCTGGTAGGTGTAGATCTGACTCGCCCAGTAGGTGTACTCGTAGTAGGGGTATCCGTACTTGAGATTTTCTTTTTTCTCGGGCGTCGCGGCGGAACGGGAGTCCGTGCGGGTGGCGTGGACAACACGTTCCATCGTTCTTGATTGCCGATGGCTTCGCGCGGTACGTTCGTGACTTTCAAACTTTGCATCACGCCAAACCATCCCGGTGGAGCCTGAGTATTCTTTCGCCGACTAACCAAATCGTTCACGATGTCGATGGCATTGGTGCCCGGGACGGGTACGCCATTCCGAACCAATTCCAAGTTCTCGTTCCACGACCAAGGTGTTTTCTCCTTCAGGGGTTTCAACAAAAGGCGAGCTCGATGTTGAAAGACCCGGGGGACCGACTCCAGGATGGGTGCCTCCGAGACCACGGTTGCTTCTTATTCTTTTTGTTCGGGTATGTTCTCGTCCGACAAGGGAATGGCCTGCTTTCTTTTCCATTGCATCGTTTGAAAACGTTGTAACAATTGTCCGTATCGTTGCATTTTATTTTCGTCGGTCAATGTGGGGTCGTTTAACACGTGTTGCATGTCTTGGTGAACATTTTCGACGGCCTGCTCCAGTGGATCTCGATCGTATGCGGGTTCCACTTGTCTGACTTCGATGGGTTTGACGTCGGTGGGACCGTCGAAGGGCACCAGTTTCATTTTCTTGGCGAATTTCATCTTTCGGAAAGGACCAGGCCAACCGGTTGAAAAATCCCCCTTTTTGTTGCTTCAGAAGTTGCCGACGGGTCTTCCAAGGTGTTTTACACGTCCCCAAACGTCGTAACAAGGGGGCGTCCTTTTTCAAACGTTTGACCACTTTCTTGGTCACAGGAACGTTGCCGTGAATCAGGTTTCCAATACACTCGCACACACCGTCGACGATGGGTTGAGCCTCGAGCAGAAGTGGGCGGTCTTTGGGTGCAGTGTTCAACAGGTACCGCAGTGTGTCCATGACTGAGCTCGGGGCCGTTCACCGGTTCCCTTTTTATACCTTTCCCCTTATCCCCCAAATAATCTAGATAGCTCGGCGGCCATAGCGTTCGCTCTATCGCGGCTTCTAAGCCACGGATGTTTACCACCTTGTTGTCCTCCCAATAGTTTAGATACCAAAGGGGCTAAAGCTGGGAGGGCCATAGCGAGCAATGTACCGATGGCACCACCCTGTTGATTGAGAAGTCGCTGTTTGGCGGCGGGTGATGTTCGTGGATTAGTCAATTTGCGAAGCAATGCTTGATATTGGTTCAACTCCTCGGGACTCAGACCCCTTCCGCGCTGAACGTTCTGTCGAACGAATTTATTTCGTTTCTTGTTTCTTTCCTCTTGCAGTCTTTCCTTCCATCGCAGCAAGATACGAATCAACCCCCCCCCTCGAAGAACCCACGTCCTCCAGGTTTCATGATCAGAGAGAGTTTTTCGGCCGTTGGCATGTTTCTCTCGGTCAGTTGGCTCAACACTTGTCGATTTCGTTCCACCCATTTCTTGTGCTGGGCGTGCAGTGGTTGAATGTTACCATTCAGCAAATGGTTGGCCGCCAACTTGAACCACTGCAACAATCCAAGACGTGCCCTACCCGTATTCTTGACCAATTGTCCATAAGCCATATCGGGAGTCAGATGTTGTAACTTGCGAATAAAGGACTTTAATCCTTTCATAGAACTCTTCTTTTCTCTTCGGGGTCTACGAATGATCGGCGAGGGAGACCGAGAAGGGGATCTTGTGTGGCGTGGAGGTGTGACCGGTAAGGTGAGACATGGTGGCGTGGTCGGTAAGGGAGACATGGGGCTAACGGGTGGTGTCAACGAGGGCAGCCATTGTGTTGTGGGTGCCCTCATTCTCGGACGAGTCTGCCTTCGTACCGTGGGATCACGAAGGTCCGGTGCCAGGGTCGGGAACGTCGCTCGGGTGTTTCCGCTGCGTATTCTTCGTACGAGCCATCGTGACTTACAGAATCAATTCGAGTGACAGGTCCCCCTTTTATACTTTTTGGACGTCGGCGATGGGTGGTTCATCTTGGGGTAAAATGTTGGATCTCAAACGCAAAGCTTCGGGCGTGTCGGGCTTTAAATCAATGAGTAAGTAACTGCGAGGGGTACTCGTCGCATCGGCGTAAGTTTCCTGCATATACTTGGAGTGGGAGGGGTACATCTGACGGGCCAACACACCAATTTGGGAGGCGTTTCGGGGATTCTTGAACAAAGACCAAGTAATGGGCATTCAGGCTAATGGTACGCTGTTGCTTGTCGAACAAGTTTTGCACAATGACAATGACACTCGTGTCGTGGTGATGACTCTTTTTCGTGAACCACTTTTGCAATATCTCCGTGTCTTCTCCCATCAAATCGTCCACGACCAAGACTTGTGGACCCTTGACTTACTCCATCACGTCGTCAATGTCTGTCAAACCTTTGACGTAAGTGTAAGGAAAGCGATCGTAACTCTCTTGCCATTCCCCGTAGGCCCACACGATGCGCTAGGGAGGGATGTCGAACAGGGACGCTTGGAGAAATTTCTGTACAAAGACCGTCTTTCCAACACCCGTTGGACCGCTGACTAACATGGTAAAGGTGTGTTTTAACGCCACATCCATCTTGCACTGTTTTCCCCCTGCCTTTTTCCCCTGCCTTTTATACCTTCGCGCCCACCACAGAACAACAGACATGGAGTGAAATAAGAACAGAATTTATTTTACAAAAAATACAAACATAGCATGGCATTCAATACAAATACAAAAAAACATGGCCTATAGTACAAAGGAAAAGAAAAAATGTTAGTTATCACGTTGTCTCTTCAGGATCTCTTGTCTCAGCCAGGGTACGTTTCGCAGGACGCGAGGAATCCAATACACATGTCCCAAAAGCTTCTGCATCGTATCGTGTGGGTGCCAGTCTTCCAATTCGGCAAACGTGACAACGACGGGTACCCATTCGAAACAGGGGGGATACGACAAGACTTCGGTCATATCTCTCGGACCCGCATATTGGATGAGTGCTCCGGAAAAACTTTCTGCTTCCTTCTCCGCCAACAAGAGAACGGTCGACTTCGGGGTTTCACTGGTTTCACTGGTAGTCGGGGAAATAACTGGTGGACTGGAAAGCTTCGTCGGCTGTTTTCTTTTTCTCTTTGTAGCGCCTCTAGAGTTCGAACGCTTCTCCGCACCAGTACCAGTATCGCTGACTGCGGGTGTTGTCTCTGGCCACATCGATGTTGTTGTCGAACATGCGACTGGCAACGGCTTCAAAGTTGTTTTCTGTTTGGATTTCTTCTTGGCACTCGAGCAGGCCGTGGCCGAGCTGTCCACAGTTGAGGCACTTGTGATTGTCGTCGGTGGGTCTCTTGACTCCGTAACACTTTCTTTTGACAGTGTCTTTTCTTTCTTCGTCACTCTTCGCTTTTTGGGCTTCGACTCGTTTTCCACACTGGGGTGCCCAGTGTCCTGGTTCTCCACAGAGGTAACAACTTCCATAGGAGCCATAAGCTGGTCTGTCTTGTCTTGGTTTTCGTTGCTGTTGTTGGGAACGAGCAGGGCAGTCTCTATACCAGTGTCCGACATTGTTACAAGAGAAACAAGCTTGACTAGCCATCGAGAGCAGAACGAAATTTTATTCTGACACTTCGCTTTTTATAGTCTTGGCCGTGACGTCACTCTCTTTTGATTGGTTCTTTCTTTTCCTTCGTTTCTATTGGTTCGTGTCTAGTCTATGGTTTCCAGGCTTTCCACGTACTTTTGCACTTCTTCCCAATCGATGACAGATTTACTCACGTGACAGGCCTCCAACAACGTCACCAGGTCGGCTCGATTAACGTGTTTTTGTCGCCACTGGTTGAACACGGTGAAAATTTGCATGCGCGCGTTGTTAGGATGACTCAGCTTGGCTTGACTGATCCGCGCTTCTCTGATTCCTAGATGTCTGCCAATACATTCCCAACCTTCTCCCAGCTGGCCGGACATGACGTTGATATCCATTTGATCCAGGGACCATCGTTTCTTTTTCTTCGGTAACTCGTCTATCCACCGTCGTATGGGATTCTCTTCGTCTTTGGGTTCGAGGAACTCGTCTTTGCGTTTGATCAACCCCGTCTTAAATCCCGGAACCACATGCCAAAACTTTTTCAAGGCTTCGTCGACGTCTTCTCTCCATCGTTGTTCATCCTCCCACTTCTTGACTCGGTCCCGTGGATCGTCCATCATACTGCCTAGCACGCTATCGATGTCTTCTGGTTTCGGCTCGTCCACCCAGAGGTAGTGATTGTATTCGTCGACGGGATGTGAGGGTACGCCCGTTCTGGAACACACGCCCAATCCCAGACACGAATGGTATCTCTGACTGGGATGCTCGTACTTGCAGCCGATTCACTCCTCGCGTTGCTTTTCCTCTATGATGGGTAGGTAACACTTGCAGACCCGAAAGTTGAGCCATCGTCGTCTTAGTTTCTCGATCAAATCCGTATTTTCTGCCGGTTCGTCATCTTCTCTGTTTGGTCGCCATCGTCCTGAGACACGAAAGTCAGTATCCATAGGGGTAAGTGTTGATCGGTTGGCCATCGTCGTTAAATTGAACAAAACGCTTGTCGTACACGATTTTATATCTTTTCTTCTCGGTGCGTGTCCAGAGACGTCGGTCACGTGATCTGGAAATCTTGAATGGTCTGGCGTTGACAAGCGGTTCGTTTTGATTGACGTGTCGTACGTTCTCTTTCATGATGTTGTAATTGAGTTGTTGGGAGGCACGATAATTCAGGGTGAATCCCCGGACCTTCCACACCGTTTTTCCATCACTTTGCCTGTACGAGTAATTCTTCGGCCCTCCGCTGACAAATTCCCGAATAGTAACATTCTCGGGCAACTGGTTCTTCCACTGACCCAAACTCGAACCCTCCGGGGGATTCCATGAGGTGGAGTGGTATTGGTAGATGACGCTATCGGTGTCAAAATAACAAACACGTTCCCCCAGCTTTTCCAAGATGGAATAGAGTTTCAAGCGGGCTTGGGCAGTGACAAAGGCCGCGATAACTACATTGGTGATGGGACAGGGTGCGACGTGTTCTTCTTTCTTCAACGTTTCTACCAATACCATATTGTCGTTGACTAACTGCACATCTCTTACTGTCTGGGTGACGTCCAACATTTTCTCGAAATAGTCTCTCTGGCCGAATTTTCCCCACGCTGTGTTAAGTTGAAGCTTACTAAACGCCCGCATACCTTTGTTGGGTTTTATGGACGCGGGATCACGAAGCGGGTCTTATCTTCTTCGGTGTGACAGGTGTCGGGATAACCGCTACTTTCCGTCTTCTTCTTCAGGTAGTGATTGATGTAACCGGTAAATAAACCTCCTGTTTTGGCCACGAGATCGTAGGTGCTGAATTGTTTCCAGTGCCAGACTTCGTACACTTTCAATACGCGGTATCCCAGAGCTACGGCTTTCTTGAGTTCCAGGGTGACAAACGTACCAACCCAGGCTCGCTGTTCATCGGTGTGATCACAAGGCTGGTATTCGGCAATCTCTCCTTGCTGCATGTGTTCGTCGACGCAGCTTCGACACAGGGCAAACACCAATTTCTGTTTGCGTCGAAAAGGAAGCACCGGGTGGTACAGCCCACGAGGCGGTAAAACCGAACACTGGATCAACCCTTCGTACTGCTGCCACTGGTCTTGGTCGGGCTGTGTGACGATCGTGGGTTCCTTGATGGGAAACGTACCGTACTTGCAGGGCCCGGTTCCTAGAAAATTCTTAAAGTAAGCACAAAGTCATGCTTCACTTTTTCTTACGTAAGAAACTTATAAAAATACCGTCTCTAGAAAATTCTCAAGACCATTCTTACGAAAGCACAAGTCAAGTATAAGTCTAAGCACACTGTGACTGGTAAAGTTTACCATAAACTGAGACTACCATGCTCTTTAATGTCATAAAAACAACTTTGGTATGCGAATTACGTCTCACACTCCCACATGACGCGGATGGTCTGCATACTGTACTGTTCCTTGAGTCTACGGTGACGTTCTTGGGTCTTCTGGTACAAGTCTCTCATACTGCGAGAGGGATCGTAGGGATGTTTATGTTGAACGTCTTGGACGGGACCCGGAAAACATTTGGGACAACCGTGAAAGGCACACCCGTGAAATTCGTACACTGTACCGGTGGTCGTATCCATACTATCCAAACTGTAAGGGCCGACTCGGCATTCACTACCGTTGCGGGCGTGTCGAATGTTTGGTAGAGGGGTCTGGTTTCGGAAAGCGGCCATGGTCTGCCGATGTTGTTCCCATTCCAACCATCGAAGTGCTTTGTTGGACTGTTGTCGAGGCTGGAAGCGATGCCATTCTTTCTTCAGGTAGTGTGTGCAGGCAGACGCCAGGGTCAGGCTCTTCTCAAAGGGGTCGATGCCCGTGTCCATGAGGAATATCTCGCGAAATACACCACAACATCGGCGCAAGACATGCACATCGCTGCGACAGGCCAAAATTTCCTGGCGAAAAGCATCGTGACTGTGCTGTTCGTACCACTCGTGAAACTTCTCTCGTTCCGAAACACTCATACCATCTGGATCGTAATCGGTGTCGGGAGGATAGGCGCCCACGTAATCTGTTCTGTTGAAGTGGTGAGGGAAATAACCTTTCTTGAGTTCTTGCAGGCCGAAGGTCTTTGGCATGTCCCGTAAAGGCATGGGTAAAAGTTGAGGGAATCGATGAATTTTACCGTGCCCACAGTGATCGTCATCGCTTTACCACCGTTCATAATCACTTCGGGTTGCGCCACGGTATGTTTGTGCAGCGTCTGTAAAATCAGCATTCCGTCGTAACCTTTGAAATTGTGCGCCACGGCGATCACGGGACTCGATTCGTGACTGTGATTTTTCCGACCATCTACCACCGTACCGTGAGTAGCGAGTTGTAAAAACCATTTTCCCACATCGTCCAGCGTGTCTTGACCTTTAAAAACAATTTCCCGTTGGTGATTCCAATATTGGTCGCAGTGTTCGCAGGGTTCTTGGTTGTCGATACAAAAGTGACAGCACGCTTGCTCACCGGAATCTTGTTGGCATTCAAAGTCAAAGAAGACGAAGCGGGTCAACGTTGTTTTCTGCTGTTTGTCGATTTGTGTCTTCCTGTCTCCGTTCATGTCGATGGGTGATTTTAACGATTGAATGTAACAAAATTGTTTTTCGGCCGTGTGCCACTCTCGGCAGATGGAGCACTCGTATTCTCCGCATCGATATTCTTCCAAATTTCGCTTGGCTTTGATGACGTCCCACTCTTTCTGGCATTTTTCGCATTTCTTCCACCGGTGACATACTCCGCACTTGGCTCTGGAACGGGTAGCGAGATGGTTGTCGAAACACTGTCGGCTCATAAACACACGATGACATCGGTAACAAGTCTTTGTATTGGGATCGGGTGGACAGGGTGGACCCACTTTCTTACATTCTTGAAACATGACGTGACACGAATGTTTCTCGGCACGATCGTATCCCACTTGACAGGTCTCGCAAAAATACGAATTTTCCACAAAGGCGGACATGATGGTAATGACGTCGTAATGTCTGCTGTGTAAATACAGGTTCAGATGTTTTGGTGTTCCGGTGACGTATTTTGTTCCACGATAGATCGCCTTACCAAAGATGGCTTGAGAGAAAACGTTGAGTTGGTATCCTTGTTCGCCCAAATACTTGGCATACAGTTCCAACGTTTCAATCCCCGTACAGGCTTCCCTGGTTCCACCGTCGGCCTCGATGAGGGCTTCCGTTTTCCTTGTCTGCCAAGTTCTGGGACCTGTCCTGTCTAATCTCTTCCTCTCTCTTTCCCATTCAGGCGTGTCCTGTTTGTTCACATAATGACGAGCGACGACAATGGCTAGCTGAAAACATAATTTGTCGGCATTTTTAATGGTGACGAGGCATTTCTTTTTCTTCAAATACTCGTCGAAATTAGCACTGTGTCTCTTCTTCACGTTTGTTCCGCTACCCTTGCCATCGGGAAGTGACACGTGACAGATATTCATAGACATGCGCTGATCCAGTCGAAATTCTTCATTACTCTGGCACTTTCTGTAAAACGTCTTCGGCTTTTATCAAACGATACTCACGGAACGGTAACCAAATAGGTGATTTAAGTCCTGGGTGGCTGATGGCGATTCTAACATAGTCACTTTCTCTGGCGTCCAAGGTTTGACGAATTTCCTCAATGATGGCCTCAATGGTGTCGTGTAATCGTTGTGGTACATCTACGGCCGGAACGTGGGACCAATCCTCCAAAAAGTCTATGTCCACACATAGCGATTCGGTTCTAAACAATCTACTGTATCTTCTATCGACGGGTCGTAAAGAAAAACTCATCTTGCTCGGTTCGGTGATAGCGTGAAAGTGTCAGAACCTGTCGCGCCGCTCCCTTGTATCCCCCTTATGCCGTGACATCATCAAACGTTCGATATCGTACACCCCACGTGATATAACGTTGCACATGCGTTGTATAACGTTGCATCACGTCTATATTTAGCCTTCAACGTACACCCTGCGATGTATAACGTTGCATCACGTTATCTTAAGCGCCGTGACGTCACACCATGAAAGGACTCGTCTGTGACGTCATACCCCTCAAATGGATTCGTCCTGTGACGTTACTCCATGAATGGACTCGTCTGTCACCTCTCAAATGGATTCGTCCTTACGGTAATAAAACGACACAACACTCATCTCTCAGTATCAGAATGGGTGACGGCGCTCCGATCATACGCCTCGAAGAAAACCCCAGCGTAGATACCCTCGTGTATCTCAGGGGTAATACTCTTGCCGTCATTACCCCTGACGATATCTTCGTCTTACCTGACGAGGTATTAAAAACACCTCCCAGGAAAAGACCCCCTCCCGAATTAGTGGAGACCATCCGACGCAACCGACATAAAGTGGGTCGTACCCTCACATTCTAGTGAGGACAACGGCCCTTTTCAGGGCCAACATAATCAATGCAAAAAGAGTTGTTTCCCCTTCTTCTGCTCTCCTCTTCTGCTCTCTTCTTCTGCTCTCTCTCTCTCTCTCTCTCTGGGGTCATCCAGTGCACACAGTGCAAGGTCACACACGTGCAAGGGGTCATTCAGTGCAAGGTCATGCACGCGCATTCACGCACATGCACGCGCATGCGCAGAAAAAAGTTCGGGAACAGGCGTCCCTACTACTATATTTATATCTCTTCCTTGGTGGTTAATATTTTGTTCTTGTTGTAAAAATGTGATCATTTCAAAAACATTTGGATGGGCTTTTCCAACTAGCTTCTTGATTCTTGCATGCTATTCTTCCAGAGTGTTGTTGGTTTAGAGTCAACATAAATTCATAAAATCTTTAACACCGTTAATTGGGTCCTAATAGCAACATGCCTCTCTTCAAACGAAAGCCGACAAGTCCATATCTGCACCTTCGTGGGAAGGATTAATTTTGGTCACGCTCTGTAACTGCGCCTTCGTGGGAATACACCTTCAAAAATGTAGGTCAAATTTGAAAATTTAGAAAAAATTAAATAACTTAAATTCGAACGATAGAAGTCAACGACGAAATTTCGAAATGTTCAACTGCTATTATGGTAGAGTGGTTTTATTTATGTTATGGGTATTTTAATATGGTCACAATACTAATTTAATCTTAGATAATATGTTACACATCACTGCATCTTTAAATTGCCCTGTTTTATACAAGGACATCAAAACATATAATATGGTATAAACACATATAATACGACATAAAAACAAAGTAAAAATAAAAGCAATAATAGTGTAAGTGAATCATTCAGTGCAGTGCTTTTGGAAAAGATGTGTTTTAAGGTCCATGGAGGAGGAATTGCGAATAGAAAGAGGGAGAGAGTTCCATAACCGATGGGCAGCATTAGCGAAGGCACGCTTGTCGTACGTGACCTGGAGGAACGGTCGGGCTTGCACAATAAAAAAGTACCCCAGCTGAAGAGTGGGTCCGCCTCTGTGGAACTCTCTGTGTTAAAAGATCAGACAGATAAGGTTGTGCTACCTGGTTGAGACATTTATAAGTGAATGTTGGAATTTTTAATTCAGTGCGGCTGTGCACAGGTAGCCAGTGGAAATCGTGGAGAATTGGGGTGATGTGCTCATTCTTACGGGTGCATGTTATGAGTCGTGCAGCAGAGTTTTGGATAGATTTGAGACGTTTAGTTAGAGAGTTAGGATAGGGATCATGCAAAAGACTATTACAGTAATCAAGACGTGAGGCGATGAAAGCGTTAACAAGTGATCATTCAGTAAACGTGCGGTTTTACCATCATTGAGTACAAGTTTGTTAGATCTACGAATGTTTGTAGCTTCAAATTCAAACAAGCGATGGCCATGCAAGATACGCCCACACTTTTCAAGAGATGGACAGAGAACAAGCTAAAAAATTCAAAACTCAACGTTCATTACAATGTATCGGTGATATATTAAGACGGTTTTTAAAATTGGATAAAATTTGTGACCTCTATAAGGTCCACAAGCTAAAAGCATGATTTTTCGTAAAATCCGGGGCCATAATTCTGGAAGTTACGATCTGATATGTATGGATATCGAAAGGAACTAAGATCTTTGGATTATAAACATGGGCCCACAACCTTGATATACCATATTGTTACACTATTTGCGTACGAGGGGCAGCCATTTTGTTTGTCACTTTCGGTCCGATTTTTACGAACTCAGGCATCCTTAGGGTGTAACGGTGATATATTCGAACAGATTTGTAAATCGAATAAAAATTGTGACCTCTATAGGGTCCATGAGCTAAAAAGGCGCTTTTTCTTACAATCAGCGGCCATAATTCAGGAAGTTATTGTCCGATATCCGCGAATATCTAAAGAAACTGCGATCTGTGGGTTATATACTTAGATTTCAAGTTTCAACAAAATCAGATAAAGATTGTGACCTCTACAGGGTCTACAAGCTAAAAACATGATCTTTTGTACAATCAGGGGTCATAATCCATGAAGTTACGGTCCAATACATGCCAATATCGAAAGGAACCAAGATCTTAGGGAGAGAACCCTATATTGCAAGTTTCGTTGAAATCAGATTAAAATTGTGACCTGTAGAGTGTCCTCAAACAAATGTGGACGGACGTCCAAATTGACGGACAGGGGCGACGACAATATATATGTCATGTGGACGTATAATAAGCAATTTTTCGTATAATCAGGGGCCATAATCAAGGAAGTTATACACCGATCAATCTGATTAAAATACAGGTCATAATTCGTTTCGTTTTTTTTATATACTGAGCGCCATGGAAAACGCATCAATTAGTTTTTCGTATAACAAAATGATCCTGTAAACATATCTTATTTATTTTGCTTTTTATTGTGAACAATATTCAAATGGGAACACATCAATAACAAAACATGTGTACACTTATGGATGTTTAATCTGTAATCAAGGGTACAAAGTCAGAGGGGTCAAAACCAAAAGTACGACACAGATGTCAGTAGCGCGTGTGTCCTCCACGGGCCATCATCACGGTAGGCTACAGCATTAACGCGACCCCTGCAAATGTGTAGGGCGGTCCGGTGATGAAATGTGAAGCTTCCCCACACCATTACACTTCCCCCACCCCATCGATTCGTTTCGAAGACGCAGCAGTCTGCAAGATGGTCCCCAAGACGTCTCCACACACGTTGACGGCCATCAGCGTGATAAAGATGAAAGCGACTCTCATCACTGAAGAGCACACTTTGCCAGTCTACTCTTCTCCATGTCTGGTGTCCATGAGCCCATATCCCTGAGGATAGCTCCATCATAAGGTCGTCGTGCACGGAGTCCTACTTCTCTTAGACGACGTCTTACGGTGTTGGCACTTACTGGTCCTTGGCTTCCGACGACTGCTGCACCTGTTCGAGTCGCTGGGCGGAATCTGTCACGCAGATGAGTGACTCGGATGTAGCGGTCTTTAGCCTGGGTTGTAACGCGTTGTGGACCAGGACGTTGATGGTCACGTGTTGATCCAGTAACTCGAACACGTTCCACCAACCTTACAATAGTGGACTGATGACAATTGAAGTGTCTGGCAATAGCACGTGTAGACATGCCAGCCCGGGACATTCCAATGGCTTCATTCCGTTGATTTTCAGTATGTCTCGGCATCTCTAGCTCGATTCCTTCACACGTCCAACAACAAATTACGACAGATTGACGTTTTACAGTTCATGTACTGCACATTAAGTTGAAAACATGCTTTTAAAGGGCTCACACACAATGCTGCACGTGAATATTGGGTTTTTCATGTGCATCTCGTGCAATTTTTTTTTTTGTGCACACGGGCCAATATTTTTGTGCGTTTGGGAGCATTGTGTGAAACAATAGTTCATAGTATTGCATAATATTATACATACAAAACCACCTAGTAATAAAATATTTGGGGAAAAAAAGTGATGCGTTTTCCATGGCGCTCAGTATACTTTCGATGGTCGGTTGTAGCTATAGTTCGCGTCAGAGGTCATACGAGCGGCTTTTGACCCTATGACTTCGTGCATTTGAGTAACCAATCAGCATTGATGTTTCTAGTGGATTACCCACAGTTCCGTGCAAAACACGCCTAAAGTTCGCCGTAACAGACCGTTTCATTGGCGAATCCCTCACACCATCCAAGACACGTCAATGATAACAACTCTTCCAGATCTTAGTGTGGTAAAGACAAGTAAAACGAAATTTTGAACAATGAAAAACGAAACGAAATATGATCTGTGTTTTAATCAGATTGCAGCACGATATGCGCGAATATCGAAAGGAACAGAGATCTTTGGGTAATAAACTGAATGAAAACATTGACCTCTAGGTAAATCTATGGACTGGTTGGACAGAGCTGGAATTGTAGCTTCAAAATCAACAAAATAATAATGGAATAATTACTTGAACTAGTATCAGCCGTTGACTTGATCGGCGATCTTTAAGTAGTGTCTATGGTTTTCTTGTCGGTACTGTAAATTTTGATAACACCGTCGGTGGTAGGCCTACCTACTATTATAAACACCACGAGAAATAACAGAATCAAATTTAACAGCAATCTACTTCTCTGTTCCATCTAGAGTTGCCGATATATTCACGCTTTCGCATATTTTCGGAAAATATGTATCGGAAAATGATATTATTGGTTCTTAACCATCAATATCAATTTCAACAAAATGACAACACAGCTTGCCAGTGAAATCTGATTGGCTAAAAAATGGCCGTTGCTATGGCCACCTTAAACAAAATAATGCAATTTTAAATGCTATAATTACTAATTAGCAAACAATTTCTATCGGGAGAACATTTGATTTTTAGTGTCATACTTTATCAAATTTAATTATCAAATAGAGATATGCCCTTCACCAACTTCATGAGGCTTTGTAACAATTTTCAATTTCGGCCTATGGTCTATACTGTCTATGCCATGGTCTAATGTAGACTATCTATTATAGATAAACGGTTTTTGTCAGTAAAATTCAGTGATTTCGGATTTGTAAAACATTTTTAAAATATATTCATTCCAAAGCCACCACCCATTCGTGGAAGGGGGCTATCCCCAGAAATGTATTTATTTCGGAAATAGAATACGTATTCACGAAACGACGACCTATTCTGGGTATTTCCAAGCCGTAAACTTAATGGGAATTTTGTCGGCACTGAAAAAAGTCAAAGGCGAAATTCGAAATTTTGAAATATTCAAATACCAAAAATTCGACCATGAGTCAGGCTATCCAATAATGTATTAATTTAAGAAATACTAGACGAAATGAACAAACTATGGCCTATTGTGTTTATTTAGAAGCCGGTTAATGTAGACTTTTCACCGTTTTCCATATTCAATTCAAAATGGTGACCATCAGTTGACCTAAATCAAAATTCTGCTTGGACCATTTGTTAGGCATTCCTACAAGGATTCAGAAAATATAACTACCATAGCTGTAAGTAAAATATCGCAAAAGCCTTAGGGATTTTTCACGTTTCAAGATGGTGGCACCTTCGGTTCGATCGACAAACTCCATATTTTGTGTACTTATCCGTACTTACTTAACTAGTACAGAAAACAAATTTCAAGGCAATCTGACTTATATTCGAAATTCGAATATCTGAAATTGCAGATCAAAATATTTTTTTTCAAGGTACTCAAAGAATAAAGAATTAGTAAAATCGGTCAAAAAACCACAAAGTTACGACTATGCATTGTAAGTTCTTTCGGTCGTAAATTTCGGTGATTTCGAATTTGTAAAACGTTTTGAAAATATATTTAATCCACAGCCGCATCCCATTTCTTTTTTTTTTGGGGGGGGGGGGGTAGGTCAAAGTTTCAGAAAGATCCTATGGTTAGATTCTGAGAAATCCTATTTGCAGAAAACACACACAAAAAAAAATAAAAAAAAAATAGTGAAAATCTATATTAACGGACTTGTAAATAAACACAATAGGCCGTATTATGTTCAACGCGTCTCCTATTGCCGAAATTAATACACTCCAGGATAGCCTGGCTCATGGCCGAATCTTTGATATTTGACTATTTAAAAAAAAAAGACAAAGTTGTTTACGAGTAAAAAATTCCCATTAACGGCTTGAAAATAATCGAAATCGACCGCCGTTTTTTGATTTCGTCTCATATTTCCGAAATTGATACATTTCTGGTTAGCCTACTTCCAAGAATGGGTGGTAGTTTTGGAATCAATATATTTTCACCGAAATCACCGAAATTTGCTGATGGAAAAATTGACCTACATAGCTGTAACTTTGTGACTTTTTGATCTATTTTACTAATTCTTTTTTCTTTGATTACCTTAAAATATTTACTTTAAATCTGCTATTTCCAATTTTGGAAATTCGAATATTACGTCACTGACATCTGGCCCCGGAAGTAAAACCAACATGACAACTTCTTGAATATTAGTACGATTTTCATGAAATTGGGAATGTAAGTAGATCCGGTTATTCCAACTTCAACGATGTCATTAGGCATTTTCTAAGTTATCTCTCCTTGGAGAAATTAAGGATGAACATTTTCAAAAAAATTAACAAAAAGTAGATCAGATTGCCTTCAAAATTTACAGATGCGTACATATAATATGGAGTTTGTCGATCGAACCGGGAGTGCGACCATCTTGAAACGTGAAAAATCCCAAGGCTTTTACAATATTTTACTAACAGACATGGGAGTTACATTTTCTGAATCTTTGAAGAAATGCCTAAAAAATATTCCAAGCAGAATTTTGATTTAGGTCAACTGATAGTCACCATTTTGAATTGTATATGGAAAACGTTGAAAAGTCTACATTAACGGTCTTGTAAATAAACACAATAGGCCGTAGTTTGTTCAATTCGTCTAGTATTACTTAAATTAATACATTTCAGGATAGCCTGCCTGGCTTATGGTCGCATTTTTGGTATTTGAATATTTCAAAATTTTAGATTTCGCCTTTGACTTTTTTCGTGCCGACAAAGCTGTTTACGAGTGAAAAATTCCCATTAACGACTTGAAAATAATCGAAATCGGTCGCCGTTTCGGGAATTCGTCTCCTATTCCCCAAAATTAATACATTATGGTTAGCCTCCTTCCAAGAATGGGAGGTGGCTTTGGAATCAATATATATTCAAAACGTTTTACGAACCCGAAATCACCGAAATTTACTGATGAAAAAATTGACCTACATAGCTGTAACTTTGTGATTTTTTTTTTTATCTATTTTACTAATTCTTTTTTGTTTGAGTGCTTTGAAACATTTACTTTAAATCTGCTATTTCCGATTTTCGAAATTCAAATATTACGTCATTGACATCTCGTCCCAGAATTAAAACGAACATGACAACTTCTTGAATATTAGTACGATTTTCATAAAATTAGGAAATGTAAGAAGATCTATTTGATCCAACTTCAACGATGTGATTGGAAATTTTCTAAGTTGTATCCCCTTGGTGAAAATAAGGATCAAAGTTGTCAAAAAAATCGATAAAATATAGGTCAGATTGCCTTGAATTTTTTTCTGTACTAGCTAAGACATTACTGATCCGTACACAAAATGTGAAGTCTATCGGTCGAACCGGAAGTGCCACCATCTTGAAATGTGAAACATCACTAAGCCTTTATCGATATTTTACTTACAGACTTCACTGAGGAGTCACGGCCGTTTCATCCCGGTTCAATTCTTGTTGAAGCTTAGCGATCTAAAATGTAAAATTCAGAAAGATATCCTGTTTACAAAGCCACCACCTTTAATTAAATCGATGTTTCTCCTTTTAACCAAATCAAAACTGTGGCTTGGTTATTTTAGATTAAACCTCGGAAGTGTCGTAATCTGACTGATAAAAGTAACTTCTCTAAAATAAAACCAATGCAATATGTTTTATGTTACATTTAAACAGTTCGTGACAATTCATTTCGGTTTCATATTGTCCGTACCGTAGTTTTCATTTCGTTCGATATGTGGAAACACCTGACCTGGTCAGATAACTTTATCCTAAATCTTTGAAGCTTGATATATGCAAATATATACGTTTTACGTTTGCATACAAAGAACACGCTGGTTGTGCCTTTTGAGTCTTTAACAAATCAGAAGTACGTTAATTACATATTTGTTTTTGCCCCAACTAGTCAAGCAATGTTCGCATATAAAAATGTAATTCAATTCCTTGTAAGCCAGAAATATATCTGATTTCTGCATTAAGGCGACCACACTATATTTTCCACCTTAGGGGGACAATTTGCTTAATCTACAGTTTTCCATATTTTATGGCAGAAAATGCTTTTTTGGGTACTGTACCCTTTGTTTTACAATTTCCTGAAGTTTTTTTCATAGAAAAAAAAATTTAAAAAATATACAAAAATTTGGGTCGCTTTAATATTTTGTAACTGTTACATACACATTAAGGCGACTTTATATATATTTTTGCATAATATACGCATTAAGGCGACATATGTATATTTTTGCATAATATACGCATTAAGGCGACATATGTATATTTTTGCATAATGTACGCATTAAGGCGACTTTATATATATTTTTGCATAATATACGCATTAAGGCGACGTATGTATATTTTTGCATAATATACGCATTAAGGGGTCATATGTATATTTTTTGCATAATGTACGCATACGTATATTTTTGCATAATATACGCATTAAGGCGACATATGTATATTTTTGCATAATATACGCATTAAGGGGTCATAAGTATATTTTTTGCATAATGTACGCATTAAGGCGACATATGTATATTTTTGCATAATATACGCATTAAGGCGACTTTATATATATAATATTTTGCATAATATACGCATTAAGTCGACAAATGTATATTGTATGCATAATATACGCATTAAGGCGACTTTTTGTATATTTTTGCATAATATACGCATTAAGGGGTCATGTGTATATTTTTTGCATAATGTACGCATACGTATATTTTTTGCATAATGTACGCATTAAGGCGACATATGTATATTTTTGCATAATATACGCATTAAGGCGACTTTATATATATAATAGTTTGCATAATATACGCATTAAGGCGACAAATGTATATTTTTTGCATAATATACGCATTAAGGCGACTTTTTGTATATTGTTGCATCATATACTCATTAAGGGGACATATGTATATTTTTGCATACTATACGGATTAAGGCGTCTTTATGTATATATATTTTTTTTATTTTGTGACCCTCGCGGCAACATGAGTCGGAGTGCGCAAAATCTAATATTGCGGTACAGACGAAGCAAGTGAAAATATTGATTTTGGTCGAAATTGAGATTTTCACAAAAATGAGCCTATATATGAGTGTATCGACCAAAAAGATCAAAATAGCCATAAACCATTTTAAAACACTTTTATTTGAGCGTTTTATAAAAAGTACCGTATTCATAAATCTTTCCTTTTTCTTAAAATTCCAGCAAAATTAGTTATTTTTCGACGCACGCAGTGTGTGGTGAAGCCGTTAATCTCTAGTTGATAATATGGCCAAAGTATTACAGATAACCCCATGTTCAATGACTATAAACGAGTTTCAAAACCCATACGATATACCCAACTCCACCGTGACGGAATTACATGGTACCCCTTATAGGAATATACTCGATTCCACCGTGACGGAATTACATGGTGCCCCTTTTTTTGCAGTCTTAAACGTACAGTGGCTGTTTACTACAGCAATAGTATATTCTATTGCGGATTTTATAAGATGGGGGGGGGGGGGGGTATCAGAGCAATGATTAAAAGTCCAGATGGACTCTTTACATCAGATGCATTTTATTAAATAAGGTCTATAACATTATATATGATGGAATTACCCACCTTGACATTACCCAAATGCAAACTATGTTTTTTTCATTAAATCTGCAAATCAAGACATTTTATGGTGGGCATCTTAGAATATTCAAAATATGTCTAGCCCCGACAATAGAAAAAAAACATTTTTTATAAACAAATCATCCCAAAGAAGTGTGCTTCGTTGCGCAAAACATGCGTGACGGAATTACCTTTCAAATTGTGCTGGAATTACAGTGCAGAAATTCCGTCACACAAGGGTGTTCTTGTCATGACTTCAGTTATCGCTGGCTAAGAAAGCTTTGATATAGGATCATAACTCGACGTTGCTTCCAGTGCGTGGATTAGATCTCGCCTAGCTTTATATGTGTGAAATTTTCTGCAAAATCTATTTGGAGCAAACATTCCTCTGAGGTTTCTTCATTTTATATGGACTTCGCGGGTTTATGTGATATCCTGTCACGGCACAAATTGCACCCACATTCTCATCATTGGCATTGCCCATTCTGTGATTTTGAACAGTCAATCTATTTCTTTTTCTTAAATAGTTGAGCTGTTTCGGTAACATGACAAATCTCAGATTTTTTGTCCGTTCCCTATCAACATTATCATAATCCACACGATTTACAGGGGCTATACTATATACCGGAAACACCGAAAAACACCGGAAAACACCGGAAAACTACCGGAAAACACCATGTTATACTGAATACCGGAAAACACCGGAAAAACACTAAATACCGGAAAACACACTAAATACCGGAAACCATCCTAAATAGGTAACCCAGAGAAGGGCTATACTATAAACCGGAAACTAACCCTAACCCTAACCCTAACCCAGGCACACAGAGGACCAGGTTCCCGGTTACCTATTTAGGGTGCCAGTCTCCGGGTTACCTATTTAGGGTATTTCCGGTATTTAGTGTGTTTTCCGGTATTTAGTGTTTTTCCCGTGTTTTCCGGTATTCAGTATAAAATGGTGTTTTCCGGTTGTTTTCCGGTATATAGTATTGCCGATTTACAGCTGATTTAAATTTTTCTTTTCGTATATGCTGTCTCTATGCTGTAGGTGTGGCTATAACTCAAAGAATATATGAAACTATATCATGCAAAAAAATTCCATAAATTCCATAAAAAAGTTTCTGGAAGACTTACTAAATGCTTGAATTTCGAAAAAAAAAATGTAATTCCGTCACGAAAGAAACATGTAATTCTGTCACGCATAAATTTGGGAATTATATTTGTGATGAGAAAATTTTTAGAACATACTTCAATACTAGCATGCGTTCCCACATAGGAAATGAGTTTTTATAGAGATATGCCGAATATTAACATTTTTAGAAAAATAAATATCATACTTGGCGGGACGGAATTACACCAATGGGTGAAAATAAAGATAACTTTTATCAATATACGAAATCATATTCAGTCACCCAAATCTTAAATTGTATCAAACATAATGGGGTAAACACAAGGAAAACATTGATATATAACATACCCATCTCTTCTGTTGCTTCACACAACTTAGAGACTTCAGAAGAAAGGCCTTGAAAATTCGTATTTGGCGCGTTTAATTACTTTGCCAGAAGCGTGATGTCTTCGCGCTTGCATGTCGGCTGTGACGCGTCAAAATAAAAATTTCAGCTAAAATTGGTCGCTTAGAATGATAAACTTTATATACACAATTCAAACAAGCGGTTGCCATGCAAGATGCGCCCAAATGTGGCAAGACATAGATAGAGAACAAGCTCAAATTAAAAAGAAGCAATTTTTCGTACAATCAGGGGTCATAATCCATAAAGTTACGGTCCGATATGTGTGAATATCTACAGGAACCTAGATCTTCGGGATATAAACATATTTTAAGTTTCCTCAAAATCAGTCAAGGAGCGGCCATTTTGTCCGACAGTTTCGATCAGATTTTTACGAAATTCGAACTCAATCTTCATTGATGCGTAAAGGTAACAATATTTTAAAACCCTTTTTTAAAATGGAATACAAATTGTGACTTCTAGTGGGACCACAAGTTAAAAACGCGATATTTCGAACAATCAGGGTCCATAATCCAGGAAGTGAAGTTCGGATATGCGCGGTTATAGAAAGGAGCCAAGATCTTTGTTATATAAAGATAAATTTAAAGTTTCATCAAAATCGGTTCAAAATTGTGACCTCTAGAGGGACCACAAGCTAAAACCGTGTTTTTTTCGTATAATTAAGAGCCATAATACAGAAAGTTACGATCTGATATGCGCAAATATTGAAAGGAGCCAAGATCTTTGTGATGTTAAAGGAAATTTAAAGAAAGTTTCATTAAAATCGGATGACAATTGTGGCCCCTAGAGGGTTCACAACCTTGATATACCATTTGCTGCACAGGCGGGGCGGCCATTTTGTCTGGCAGTTTGCGTCCAATTTTTACGAAATCCACACTCACCAATGATTAGGGTGTAATGGTGATATATTCAAACGTTTTTTTTAAATAGGCTAAAAATTGCGAAATCTAGAGGGACCACAAGCTAAAAACGCAATTTTTCGTAAAATCAAGGGCCATAATTCAGGAAATTACGATCTAATATGGGAATATGGGCGAATATTGATAGGAACCAAGATTTTGTGATATAAAGATAAATTTAAAGTTGTATCAAAATTGGTTAAAAAATGTGGCCTCTAGAGGGTCCACGACGTTGAAGTACCATATTTTTGCACTATTTGCGTAAGAGTGGCGGCCATTTTGTCCGGCAGTTTTGGTCCGATTTTCACAAAATTCGAACTCAACCACCATTAGGGTGTAACGGTGATATATTGAAACGTTTTTTTTAAACGGATAATAATTGTGACCTCTAGAGGGACCACGAGCTAAAAACGCGCTTTTCCGTAAAATCAGGGGAAATAATTAAGGAAGTTATCATCCGAGATGAGAGAATATCGAAAGTGAACCAAGATTAGTGGGTTACAAACCTACATTATAAGGTTAAACAAAATCGGATAAAAATTGTGACCTCTACAGTGTTCACAGGGTAAAAACTTGATTTTTCGTAAAAATCAAGGGCCATAATCCACGAAGTTACGGTATGATACGTGCCAATATCGACAGGAAGCGAGATCTTAGGTTTAAACGTATATTTCAAGTTACATGAAATCGGTTAAAAATTGTAAATTATCGAGTGTTCACAAACAACTATGGAGGGACGGATGGACAGATGGGGGCGACGACAATATAAGTCCACATGAAATCTTGAAGGCAAAAGGATATTTTCGACAACTTCACCAACGTCATTAAAGCTTCTTACTACTCGGCGAAGTGCGAGATCCGAACTTAACGGACAGAAAAATCGATTTTTTTTTTATTTATCGAATATTTTCTGAAATTTCGGGTTGAAAACCGAGATGAGAGAGAGAGAGAGAGAGAAATGGAGTTTAACGTCCACTCGACACAAACTAGGTAATTTCGGGACTAACATATGGTTTAATTTTATTTCAATAATTCGCTTGCGCGTAGGGGTCTTTAGCAGTGGGAGGAAACCTGAGGACCCGGAGAAAACCCACGAGGTTGGACAGGCGACCCTACTCCTTGCCACGTACAACCGGGGATTCGAAACCACGCCAGTTGACTCAATGACAGACTTTATGATACAGCGCGCGCTAACCATTCAGCCATCCAACCCCCCGAAAACCGAGATAACCTTAAAAGCAACCCATAGAAAAATAAATGTGCTTGATCACTTTTCTGTGAATGCAACTGGTTCAGTCTTTATGTGCATTCGTTGGAATTTATTTTGCAAAAACAGGTTCTCGCAACAGGTCGATTGTGCGCTTTGCGACTTCTGGCGATCCTATGCAATCTAATTGGGAATTTTATCGTTTCATTTCTGTTTCTTCTTCCGCAAAATCTCAAATTCGGGTGTACACATCAAAATGTGATTTCGGTTCCGAAAGCACAAAACTACTGCTATAATTTGGAATAGTTTCTAGATGTTGTTAATATAACAGACAGGAAAACGTGTTTACATGGACGTCTTATGTTTAATAGTTAACGGGGGTTGGGTGGCCAAATAGTGAACAGCTGTGCGCTGTATCATTAGGTCTGTCATTTAGTCAACTGGTGTGGTTTCGATTCCCTGGTTGTAAGTGACAAGAAGTAGGATCGCATATCTATCCTCGGAGTTCGTCTCCGGGTACTCCGGTTTCCTCTCACAGCTAAAGACAAGTACGCGCAAGCTGGTCTCCGTAAGGTGGAAACATATATTCCATTAAACAATGAGTGATAAAGTAGATAATTCATGAGTTTCATTATTAAAAAAATAATGTTTTTTGTAACAAATTTCGGCTTGATCACTTTTCTGTAAATGCAACCGGTTCAGTCTTAATACGCATCCGGTTGAACATATTTTGCAAAAACAGGTTGCTGTATTCACGTGCCAGGCCAATTATGCGCTTTGTGACGTCTGGCGATCATGTGAAATCAGTGTAATATACCCAGTTAACATTGATGGTTAGATTTACGTAAAGTTTACGTCATTATGGTTAGATTTTGGTTAGCGTCCAATAATGGTTACTTTTACGTCATAATGGTTATGGTTACTT
Source organism: Patella vulgata (assembly GCF_932274485.2). Classification (NCBI taxonomy): domain Eukaryota; kingdom Metazoa; phylum Mollusca; class Gastropoda; family Patellidae; genus Patella; species Patella vulgata. The sequence continues at coordinate 37,126,902 of NC_065882.2, forward strand.
TTACGTCAGAAAATGACGTAAATGTAACGTAAACTTTATGAAGGATTACTAACCATTTTTTTTTCGCTTTAAATACTGCTTGATTAAATAACATTACAAGTGTGTGCACATTCTAACAATTGATAAATAGTTGGAATTCAGACATAATAATTATATATGTATTATTGGTTATAATTCTAACGTTATTCTAACGTAAATTTTACATGAGGTTTCTAACCGTTAGTTTATGGTTTGTTTTCTGACGTAAATCTAACGTTAGTTTTCTAACGTTAATATAACGTTAGTTTTCTAACGTTAATATAACGTTACCTTTATGTCATACTTTTAACCGTTAATTTAACGTTAGTTTTCTAACGTAAATCTAACGTTAATTTTCTAACATAAATCTAATGTTAGTTTTCTAACATAAATCTAACGTTAGTTTTCTAACATAAACCTGATATTAGTTGTATAAAGTAAAACAAATTTCAGTTTAATTTCATGATACTAACAATTAAATTACTGTCATTTTTTATCCTTAGTTTTCTTACGTAAACAAATGTCAGTTTAATAACATGAGCACCATTTGTAATGAAGCGACTCGATGAAGAAGGCTAACCATATCCCACAGGAGAATACTGGTGTGGACTAGAATAAGCAGACGCCAAAGACTTTCATTCAATTTGGGCTTTTTGCATATTTTGTCGAACATAATTGATTAAAATATACAGTAAAACCAGATAAGACTGAACTTTATTCAGTTTATATACATTCATGTTATATTATTATATGCCTTGCTACCCATTTTTGTCCATTTCCAGGGGCCCAACAATAGAAATGAAATGGGGTTTAACGTCCTACTGTTCTGCTCCGAACTGGTCTAATGAAGACGGGCATGTGCCATACAGTGTGCTATGAGGGACATTTTGCCCGTACAGCGGCACTACGACCTACTCTTATATCGAATTCCAACTGTCAAGGGATCTTTTACGTGCACACTAATGTGTCAACAGGACCTCAGTTTTTCATCGGATCCGAACAACTAGACAGGTGTCCTTATCAGGCCCTACGTCCTGCATCACTTTCTCCGCCAATGCAGTGATCGAACCTTTTAACTCCTTTAAGAATTTCAGCCTGTAAGCGACACATAAAGAGAAATAGGAATGAATGAATGACCTACTCTCATTTCGAATTCCAGCTGTCAAGGTTTCGTTTACATGCACATGCAACATGAGCACAAGATCTTGATTTTTTGTCCTATTTGAAAGACTAGACACTGTCCTACATTACAAACAAGGGGAAAATTCTACACCAGGATCGGACCCCTCGTTAGTTAGCCAGTGTGTTAACTTGAAAGTTAACCATTAGCCATTCAACCACGCCAGTGTGCTACAAGGGAGTTTTATCCGGACAGCTGTGCTAAGGCCTACTCATATATTGAGTTCCAACTGTCAGGGGATCTTTAACGTGCATGCCGATGTGTACATGGGACCTCAGTTTTTCGTCCCATCCGAAAGACTAGAAACCTGTGCAGTACACAAACACATTCTCCTTATTATTCCTGTCTGTGACTACAGTAACTTGATATTGTACACATTGGAGTGCACGTAAAAGATCCCTTGGTAGTTGGAATTCGATACAAGAGTATTCTGTTGTGCCGCTGCCCGGGCAAAATTTCCTTCATAGCACACTGTATGGTGTAGGCCCATCTTCATTAGCCCGGTTTAGGAGCAGAACAGTAGGATGTTAAACCCCATTTCATTTCATTTCATTTTGTGTACATGAGACCTCAGATTTTCGTCCCATCCGAACGACTAGACAGCTGTCCTTGTCAGGCCCTCTGTCCTGCAACACTGCCAAGCAGAAACAACATCGGAAAATCCTGATGAACACTAGCCAGCCAGTGTCTTACTCACTTAGCCACTGTGGCTCCGGGGTCATAAATGTAGTGCCACAAAAAAAAATTTGCAGTTCACAAACACATTCTCCTTACTATTTGAGTCTGTGACTACAGCAACTTGAAAGTAGTCCAAGTAATAGCCTTTTTTATGTGGTTTTGCAATCGAAATCAAACCTGAGAGGGAAAACAAATAATGATAATGCATGACAAAGTGTGGCACCATCCAAAGGGAGAGTGAGAATGAAATGGGGTTTAACATCCACTCGACACAAAGTAGGTTATTTCAGGACTAACCGTAGGGGTCTTTAGCAGTGGGAGGAAACCGGAGCACCCAGAGAAAATCCACGGGGTTGGACAGACGACCCTACTCGTTGTCATATTCAACCCGGGAATGGAACCCATGCCAGTTGACTCAATGACATACCTTATGATACAACACGCATGCGCTAAATCGATGGACACACTAGCCGAATCGTTCGGCCGAATGGATGGACACACTAGCCGAATGCTTCGCCCGATTCAACCTGTCGGTTGCATCACCTTTCACGTCACATGATTAAACATGGCGGCGTCTATGTCTTTAATCTATCATGTGACTTCTCGATATGAGTGGTGATTGGCTAATGAATTCTATATTCGGCCGAATGCTTCGGCGAAGCGAACACACCAGGCAAATATAATTGATTCGGGCGAATTATTCGGCCGAATGACAGTGGACACCGAATCATTCGGCTAGTGTGTCCACCGCCTAACCATTTGGCCATCCGACCCTCCGCCAGTGCGTTACCAGGGAGTTTTGTCTGGACAGGAGTGCTAAGGCCTACTCTTATATTGAATTCCAACTGCAAGGGGATCTTTAAGTGCATGCCAATTTGTACATGGGACCTCAGAGAGAATGAAATGGCATTTATCATCAACTCGACACAAACTAGGACTAACATATATAGTTTAATTTTATTTCAATAATTCGCGTGCCCGTAGGGGTCTTTAGCAGTGGGAGGAAACCGGAGGACCCAGAGAAACCCATGAAGTTTGACAGGCGACCTTACTCCTTGTCATGTACAACCAGGGAATCGAAACCACGCCAGTTGACTCAATCATACCTTATGATACAACGCGCACACGCTAACCATTTGGCCATCCAACCTTGCGCCAGTGTGCTACAAGGGAGTTTTGTTTGGACAGCAGTGCTCAGGCCTACTCTTATATTGAATTCCAACTGCCAGGGGATCTTTTATGTACATGCCAATGTGTACATAAGACCTCAGTTTTTCGTCCCATCCAAACGACTAGACAGCTGTCCTTGTCAGGCCCTCCGTCCTGCACCACTGACAAGCGGAAACCACGTCGGAAAATTCTGATGAGCTTTCTCGGGCAACACTGTGAGCGAACCTGTGACCTCCAAGCAAGCCAGCCAGTGTCTTATTCACTTAGCCACTGTGGCAAAGGGGTCATAAATATAATTCCACAAAAAAACCTGTGCAGTTCACAAACACATTCTCCTTACTATTCGAGTCTCTGTGACTACAACAACTACTCGAAAGTAGTGCGAACTGTAAATTTTATTTTGTTAAACTATCGAAAGAAAAGAAACATATTGAATATGCTTGTCAATATTCTTTCTCTGTCAGAGCAGCTAAAAGGTGAAATTGTCTTCCAAAAACTCTTCGTGAATCCTCTTCCATCCAAAACTTAAAAACTCATTTATTTCAAAAATGGTGTTGAGAGAGAGAGAGAAATGGGGTTTAACGAGAGAGAGAGAGATAAATGGGGTTTAACGTCCATTTGACAAAAACTAGGTCATTTCGGGACTAACATATAGTTTAATTTTATTTCAATAATTTGCTTGCACGTAGGGGTCTTTAGCAGTGGGAGGACCCGGAGAAAACCCATGAGGTTGGACAGGCGACCCTACTCCTTGTCACGTATAACCGGGGATTCGAAACCACGCCAGTTGACTCAATGACAGGTCATCCCCATTCGGCCATCCAACCCCCCAAAAATGGTGTTGAAATGGGTGTTTTTGTGAATGCGCTTAGAAATACTCATGTGTAATGAAGTGCTATAATTGAACCATAATAATAATATAGTAGGCCTAGTGGACTCCTCCGTCTCATTTTGGTTGAATGTTTGGAAATTTGATGGCTAATGAGATTTAGGACACTCTGGAATATTTTCTAGGCTTGGCTTCATGTGGCCTGTTTTCCATGCATACAAGAACTAGCCAATTAGAAGTTAAACAAAATAAAATCTGCCCCAAAATATTACAATACTTTTTTTATTTCATTGCCCAAAACACCTTTACAGCCTGAATGTTAATTTTGGGGCAGCGTTTAACTGCATGAGTGGTTATTGAATTTATTAAATTGACTAACTTTTGCACAATAAGTAAATATAAATTATCTTAATACCCCAACTCAGACATGTTAGTGGCCTTTCAAACCAATTTAAATTCGGTCAAAATTTTTAGAAATTTAGATATTATTTTATTGCATGTGTGTACAATTTGTTATGTGTCTAAGCTCTGTTACCACAAAAAATATATTTAATTTAGTCCTTATAGTAGATTCTATCACACGTTTGAAAGTTGTCCAACGGTCGAATAAATGTTGTAGTTTGACCTAGATAAATATAAGACTGGGAAAATAAATATAAAAAAAATTCCGACATCTTAAAAGTAGATACCTATATTCGCAATGGAAATATTATTTTAAAAATCGGGATTATTTAATTTGATACAACTGAATAAAATGGCTCTAGTCGATCTATTTAAAAAAAACATCAACCAAATATACGAGTTTGGCTACTGCCAGTGCAGTACTGCATCCGTCGTGATCCGAATAAAGCTGTACGTATGTATATTATATCATGTGCATGCTTAAAAAAAGGCCTCTGAATCATATAATAATTTCTTCAATTTTACTATTCATAGGCCTAAAATATTACGTAGTTATAGACTATAAATAAAATATTGAAGCGCGTAGGCCTACAGTTGATAGTCGCATAGACTCCGTTATCTACGTATATGATATATGCCGCCATTTTGGGTCAAGGTCAAGATAAATTACAGTCAATACAAATGAATAACTACATCGATAGATTATTAAATGTAATTTCTATTAACTGATTTCAATGTAAGGTGGTCTATGTTTGTTGTCTTTTTCAGTATATTGTCCACATTGATTAAACTATCATTATTAAAATCATTATTTTAAAGATGGCGGGCGTTTTGGAATTTATTCGTGGAGTGCATGAGAAATGTTCAATATACAGCTACTTGGATTACACAAACAGAGAAAGATAGATTATACCAGTTAAATTGAGAGGTTTTATTTGAAAGTAAGTTTTTTCTTATATCCCCGACTGCTGATATACACGTATACTGAGACTTCAAATTCAGCGATATGAAAAGAACTTACAATACAATGTAATAGTAGTAAAAATAATAATAAATACTATTCACACAGATGTAAAAATATTTCTATGTCCTTATTTTCTAATTTTTCACCGTAATTCTTATTTCTGTAAGACGCCAGGTTACGAAACAGTTTGCTTTTGTGAAAAAAAAAATGTCCTCACTACTCAACGCTGCAGGCTTTGGCACATGACATTTTTACTTTCAAAGCATTGGCAACACTTTAATCCCAATCTTCTCTGATTCAAAATAGCAGAAATATAGCAAATTCTTCTGTAACACTGTAATCAACCAGAACGTAATTCCAAACTTGACGTCTCCCCCTTGGACCCCGGCTGCTATTGCTTTTCATCAAAAATCTACCTGCTGTGCATAATTAAAGTTGACTTTTGAGCACGACAGAGAGTCTGGAGAGGGCCAACGCCAGTCTCTGCAGGCTGGGGCCAATGTACAGTCTTTCGAATGGGACGAAAAACCAAGGTATTTTGTACACATTGAATGATAATTTAAACCTTATTTTATTTTTATTTTGGAGTATAAAAGTTGCTTTAATTGAATTTTTGTTTGGTTTTTTTTTTACAGATCCTATATTTGAGCACCATTCGTGGCAGTCATGTCGAGGAAGTTATAAAAATGTTGATAAGGGCTTTGTATATGGAAGCTAGATGACATTACTACTTATCATACACAACTATTTGTCACATACCGACTTGGGATTGAAACCAAGCGACTGAACTCAATAACTCTTCTCAATAACACTCGTCTATGAAACCACCCAGATGGCAAAGCAATAAAGTCTTTTTAATTATGTACCGAACTCATATATGTATCTATGGTAGAACAAAATTCACCAGAATGTAGGCCAAAGCTTTACTTTACAAGCAGTAGGTCTAAAATATTTTTTTCGTTTGATCTTGTAAGAGTCAATTGTTTATGAATAGTTTGCCTCAAGCAGATATTCTGTCACTGTGTCACAGTATCATATAACAGCTCTTTGGCTTGAACTGAGTTGTATCAGTGAGTTGAAAATCTACTGCAGCCAGTATACTATGGCGGTATATTAGATTCAAAATTCTAACGAGCTTTCGTCTAACTTCTAACTTCTGTTCATGTAATTTTTAACTTCTATTCATGTAATTTCTAACTTCTATTCATGTATTTTTTAAAATTAAGACAATGTATAATCCAACTTCTTTATTTGTTCAGTGTAAATTTTAATTCTATTCCATCTTATTTCTATTATTTAGACGAAAAACGTCTTCTTAATTTTTGCACTTCTGCCAAGCAACCATCATTATGAAGTCATTTGGTGTCGCCACTGCGTGCTCATTTTTGGTGATATCGCACCTGGTCGGGACCATTGTGTTGATATAAACGACACATTCTTGATAAAGACGAGAGTATCCTCGTCGAAACGTTGCTTTATATTAAACTCAGTAAGAGTTATCTATAAAATTGTACCCTGTGTTAATGTAGACCAACAGTATATAAATATTAATTGGCTGAACTGTAAAAAAAAATCAAATAAAATTCTCCAAATCCTGCACTTGTCTTAAAAAAAATGAACAAATGCTGTTTAGCTTGTATTTGAAATAGAAAATGAAATATAATGGGGTTTAACATCCGACTATTCTACTCCGAACTTGGCTAATACGCCATACAGTGTGCTACGAAGGAAACTTTGCCCGGACAGCGGCACTACGGAACGATTAGACAGCTGTACTTGTTAGGCCCTCCATCCTGCATCACTGACAAGGAGGAACCACGCCGGAAAATCTGGATGAACTTTCTCGACCAATGTAGGGATCGAACACCCTACCGCTAGGCTAGTGAGCCAGCGTCTTACCGACCGTATTTGAAATCGTATTTGCAAACCATACATAGATATCACGTTCAATGTTGTTTGTGGGGTTGGATGGCCGAAAGGATAGCACATGCGCGCTGTACCATAAGGTATGTCATTGAGTCAACTGGTGTGGTTTCAATTCCCCGGTTGTACGTGACAAGGAATAGGGTCGCCTGTCCAACCTCGTGGGTTTTCTCCGGTTTCCTCCCATTGATAAACACCCCTACGCGCAAGCGAATTATTGAAATAAAATTGAACCATGTTAATACCGAACCTACATGTAGTTTGTGTTGAGTGGACGTTAAAAACCATCAGACTCTCTCTCTCTCGCTCTCTCTCTCGAAGTTGTTTTCAATTTTAGCTTGTGGACTCTATAGAGGTCACAATTTTTATACGCCCACATTTTCATGTGGACGTATATTGTCGTAGCCCTTGTCCGCCTGGACGTCCATCCGTTTTTAGCTTGTGGTCCCTGGAGAGGTCACAATTTTTATTCGATTTATAAAAAAAAACATGTGTATATATAACCATTACACACTAAGATCTTGGTTCCTTTTCATAATCGCGCATATCCAAACGTAACTTCCTCGATTATGGCTCCTGATTGTTCGAAAAATCGCATAATCAAGGTTGAATTCGAATTTAGGGAAAATCAAAATGAAACTGCCTGACAAAATGTGTAAAAGTATGCAATATGAAGGCATTGGATACTCAAGATTTTAACTGGCCTGCAATTTAAAAATTTAATTAAAAAATGGGAAAGTGAGGCCAAGTCTCGAATATACCTGTGCCCTCATTACCACAATGCACACATCATGTCGAAACTACAAACTGTGATAACTTGGCTCAGAATGAAGTAATTTGAATGAAATTTTCATTTTACATGTATATTATTTATTTTTGAACTATCATAGCAAGAATGGTCAGCTCTTTATCTAAATCTTACAGAAAGTATCGTTAATGTATCTTTTTCAAATTTTGTCCCCACCCCCGCAGATTGGCTGCAAAACCTGTGAACACTGCCCTATAATTTATTCGCATTTGTTTCAAATTTGGTGTGAAGCATAGATATTCAGTATTCCACAAATTTCCTTTCCAGTATTATCCCACTTAGTTCGAAAACCTTTAGCAAACGTGATAGAGGCCGTAGGGTTTTTTTTTGTTTTTTTTTTTTTTATCAAATTTGGTCAACGTCACAGTTTTCCTTTCTGATATACTGCTGAATGTGTTGGCGTATTTCCACATTTTCAAAGTGTTTCTCGAAGACCGTTTCCTAAATTGTCACCAACTTAATGCTGTGGATAAACTGTTACAATTTAAATGTCTACTTTTGTATTTTATTACATTATATATGTATTTTTTGAATAAAGTATAGATACTTGTAGTATATTTTGTTGAATAATTATGTAAGTTGTACTGGTTTTTTGGCGTTTGGTTGCAATTACATTTAGAATTCTGAATGGTTATTGATAAATACATGTATAGAGAGAAATGGGGATTAACTTCCACTCGAATCACACTAGGTGCATGTGGTTTAGTTTTATTTCAATAATTCATTTGCACGTAGGGGTCTTTAGCAGTGTGAGAAAAACGGATGGCCTGGAGAAAACCAATGAGATTGAACAGGCTACCCTACTAGTACTTGTCATGTACAAGTGGGGAATCGAAACCACGCTACTTAATTCAATAAGGTGGGGGGGGGGTGGATGGCTGAATGGTTAGCGTGTGTACGCTGTATCATAAAGTCTGTCATTGAGTCAACTGGGGTGGTTTCGAATCCCCGGTTGTATGTGACAAGGAGTAGGGTCGTCTGTCCAACCTCGTGGGTTTTCTCCGGGTCCTCCGGTTTACTCCCACTGCTAAAGACCCCTACGCGCAAGCGAATTATTGAAATAAAAAATTGAACCATGTGTTAGTCCCGAAATTACCTTATTTGTGTTGAGTTGACGTTAAACCCGATTTCTCTCTCTCTCTTAATTCAATGACGGAACTTATGATGCAACGAACATGCGTTAACCGTTTGACCACCGAAACCTCGAGGACGAAATAGATAGAGAGAAATGGGGCCTACGATTCAGTTTCAGTTCAATAATTGTTTGCGCCAGGAGTCTTTAGCACCTCATATGGTTAAGGAAGATTTGGTTATTGGTTGACTGAATTTTACAATTACAACCACCAATAATAGATTATATTAAAGGTTTTAATTGCTCATTTGACATTAGAATTGCATCCGAAAATGATGTTTATTTAATGTTAGATTTACGTTAAAATGGTCGGTTAGATTTCCATCATTTTGCTCATCCTTTTAACGAAAATTTAACGTCAGGAAATGACGTTAATCTAATGTAGAGTTTACGTCATTTTTACGTCATATTTACGTCGTTTTCAGACGTAAATCTAACGTAAAGTTTACGTCATTTTCTTGCGTAAATCTAACATAAGTGACGTAAACTTTTCGCAAAATTACGTTAGATTTACGTCAGAAAATGACGTAAACTTTACGTTAGATTTACGTCAGAAAATGACGTAAATGTAACGTAAAAATGACGTAAACTTTACGTTAGATTAACGTCATTTCCTGACGTAAAATTATCGTTAAAAAGATGAGCAAAATGATGGTAAACTGACTGACAATTTTTACGTAAATGTAACGTAAATTTAACATCACATTGTTATGTAGGTATGTGCTTGATCACTTTCCTATGAATGCAACTGGTTCAGTCTTTATGCTCGGTGCATTCGGTGGAATTTATGTGTAGGATAAAGCACGAGACTGAGGTTATGCTGGGGAAAGAAAGACTGAAGAAAATAACATTGTCGGGGTTTTTTTCTGAAGTCTTTCTTCCCCAGCATAATCGAAGTCGAGGACTTGCTTATACACCGTCTATGTTTACATGTACGCAAGATGAGAATATCCCAGAATTCCCGCAAGAAAAACCTTATATCATGTTTTTTTTATGGAAAAAAACCTACCCTGTAAGAATAACCCGTTATAAATGATGATCATGTTATATATTAATAAAACATAAATTTCTAGGACTGTCCATCTCTAAATAAGTCAACTGTTTTGATTTGTGGCGAGGTGGGGGTAGATGGTTGCAGGTGTGCGTGTGTGTAAGGGGGGGGGGTAAAATTAGCGGGAAATGAGTTCACGCCGATTTAAATGTTGATTTTCTTAGAGCTTGATAAAAAAAATACTTTTTTAAATTCCGTTGCACCTTACTAAAGTCATTATGTTGACATAAGTCATGATCATGGTATATATTAATAAAACATAAATTTCTAGGGCTGTCCATCTCTAAATAAGTGTTTATGATGCCCCTGGCCAACTGTTTTGTTTTGTGGGGGTGGGGTTGCCAGTGTGCGTGTGTGGAAGGATGGGGGGAGATAAAATTGGTGGGAAATGAGTTCTCGTTGATTTAAATGATGATTTTCTTAGAGCTTGATAAAAACATTACTTTTTAATTTCGCTGCACATCTCTAAATATGCGTATAAGATTCCCATTGCATGGGGGGGGGGCAAAATTTATTTTTGGGGACAGAAACCACTTGGTTCAAAATTAACCTGAAAAGTGGCTTTTCGTTAGCTTTTTTTTTTCGTTCAGTACCAATTTCGTCATTCAAAATATTAAATTATAATGCAATCTGATTAAAACACAGATCCTATTTTGTTCCGTTTATATAGTTCAAAATTTCGTCTTCATAACACTAGGATGAGGGATTAGCCAATGAAACGGTCTGTTACGGTGAGTTCTTGTCAACGCTCGTTGATTAATCAATGTCTGACGTCATAGGGTCAAAAAACCGCTCGTATGACCTCTGACGCAGCCCACCAACACAACCTACCAGATCTTCATGTAATGTACGCCATCGAAAGTATAAAAAAACCAAACGAAATATAGATCTGTATTTTAATCAGATTGATTATAACAGTACTTTTCAAGAGATCTGGAAATGTGTATGACTCCCCCCCCCCCCCCAGTAAACAAGAGACATGTTTAGATGTTAGTTTATTATTATATTCTTCATCAGAAGATTCAAAATCAAAGTTTATAATATGAGCCGGATAAATATCTTCTTTATGGGTGATCAACAGCTCGCATATATCCTTTGGATATGCTTCAGATATCCATTCGCATAGTAAAACTTCATTCCAGAGTTGTATTGTATCGCAAGGTCATCTTGTTCGATCATTTAATGTGCAGCAAAATACTACCCAGGCAAGATGGTAATAATGAAAGAAACAATTAAAATTCCTCCAAAAAATCTTTCTTCTAATATCATCTACTGATGTAATTCGCCTTTCACGTACATGGCACAAACAATTATTTCTATTTCAGTAATTACGTCATCAGAAACATCATTTGCCTGTCCCAGCTCTTTAAAAATTGTTAGAAAGTTGGAATTATCTAGTAAAAGGAAAACAGATAGTCATTACCACTGAAAGCATGCAGGCCGAGATTTTCCTAGACTCTTATATCAAGATTAGTATTGAAAGTGTCGAGAACATCCTAGAGTGACAACAAACCACTAGGACACCAAAATAGCTTACCTACTCCTCTTCGAATTGCAAATTAATGGAGGCGCTGAAACAAATTGTATTTTTTGTTTTTGTGTTCTTGTTCGGGCGACATAGACATCCCGATCGTTCTCTTCGCAAACGATGATCCAAAAAGACACATTTTGATCGATAATGAGACGTGCAAAGGTAGGAAATATCGACTTACATCAGTAGATGACGCTAGAAGAAAGATTTTCTGGGTGAAAAAATAACATGACTGGAATGAAGATTTACAATGTGAACTGGTATCTGAAGAATATCCAAAGGACATATGCGAGATATTTATCCCGCTCATATTATGAACTTTTGATTTTGAATCTTCTGATGAAGACTAAGAATAAACTAATATTCTAAACATGTCTCTGATTTACTGTGTTTTTGATTTACATTTCCAGATCTCTTGAAAAGTACCATCATAATTTAATATTTTGAATGACCAAATATAAGTACTGAACGAAAAGCTAACGAGAAACCACTTTTAAGGTCAATATTGAACCAAATGATATCTGTGCACAAAAATACATGTTGCCCCCCCCCCCCACCGCCCCCCCCCCCACACACACACATAATGGGAATCTTATACACATATTTATAGAGATGTTTCATCATTTAAATCAACGTGAATTAATTTTCCGCCAATTTACTCCCCCTCCCCCCTTCCACACAAGCACACCTGCAATCACCCATCAGTCTCGCCACAAATCAAAACAGTTGTCAAGGCGCATCATATACACTAAAATTTAGAGATGGACAGTCCTAGAAATCTATGTTTTATTTATATATAAATATGCCAACATAATCACATTTTCCCCCAATTGTAGACATTGGAACCCCCATATCTCGAAAACGCCCCCTCAAACGCCTGTTCACCACCCAGATTTGGAATCTACGCTGGTCTAGAATAACTTGGTCTCATAAATTCACAGCTCGGGTGGCGACCCCCCCCCCCTTCAGCCACCGGACTAATACAGGTTTAAAGAAAAACTTTCAGAAGAATAACCCCAAATACAGCCCCCCCCCCCCCCGACATTCAGACCGCAAGTTATTCCGGGCATAGAATATACTCCAAAGATCAAAGAGATTTACCGTTACAGGTTTATAATTTTCAAAAACACATTGCTGTATTCACGCACCAGGTCGATTGTGCGTTTTTCGACATCTGGCGATCCTATGCAATCTAATTGGGAATTTTATCGTTTCATTTCTGTTTCTTCTTCCGCAAAATCTCAAATTCGGGTATACACATCAAAATGTGATATCGGTTCCGAAAGCACAAAACTACTGTTATAATTTGGAATAGTTTCTAGATGTTGTTAATATAACAGACAGGAAAACGTGTTTATATCGACGTTTTATGTTTAATAGTTAAGGGGGATGGGTGGCCAAATAGTGAACAGGTGCGCGCTGTATCATTAGGTCTGTCATTTGGTCAACTGATGTGGTTTCGATTCCCCAGTTGTAAGTGGCAAGAAGTAGGGTCGCATATCCATCCTCGGAGTTCTTCGGGTACTCTGGTTTCCTCTCTCTGTAAGGTGGAAACACATATTCCATAGAACAATGAGTGATAAAGTAGATAATTCATTGGTTTCATTATTAAAAAAAAATAATGTTTCTCGTAACAGATTTCAGCGGGACCCGATTTAATCTACTGTGCCGCTGCAATTTTTATTTTTTATTTCCAGTCCGATTCCCCGGTTGTAAGTGACAAGAAGTAGGGTCGCCTGTCCCACCCCGGATTTAATCTACTGTATCCCTGAAGTTTTTACAACACTGAAAAAACCCACTTGTGTTGGATCTCAACATCATTTTCATATCATATCATTTTCATATCATTAACACAAGTAATGTGTACCGTCCACGATTTGTTTTCTTTAAAAAAAAACAACTCCATACAAAGTCTGAATTTGGGAGTTGACAAGTTTAAGAAAAGTAATAAAGGGCTTAATTCACATCCCGAAAATTACATGCTGTTCTTCACTGGAAGGATGTGAGTACCAATTAATCAGACAATTGCCAGACAGACTTGAATGTTAATTGGTGTTAAGCTGTCTGTATAGTGAAAATGTCTGTCTTTTTTATTGGCCCAATAAACTGATAGATCAAATGAATATATAGTGTACATGTGATTTTCAGCACCCTGGTGTTTTCGAAAATCGATTCAATGTGCAGTGGAAAAAAATGAGTAAAACTCTTAATAATGTAATTGGTTGATGTAACCAATCAAATTTAATTGATCACCCACATGTATCTCATAATCGACTTATTGATATAATGGTTATCTATACTTGTTTTTCTCCACTAATCACATTGTAAATATCTCACTATGTATATATAACATGTAATTGTCTGCGATATCACCTCGGTGGAAGCGGACGTTAAAGAAAGCAATTTCACACACATATCTATACTTTGTTCATTGCGACAAATTCTTTCTTTGATTTTATATCAGCGACATTCAGTTAGATATCTAAATGTAGTGAAGTTAGCATCAACAGAGTGCCTTTTAAAAATTATAATGCTCACATAGAATACCAGACCGCAGGTTTGTAAATTTTTACAAAAAATAAAACCGTGTATTTAATTAGCATCGATATATAATTGCTTCTATGTATATTACTAATTCGTTTCGTTTAAAACAGTCAGATTTAGACCACTGTCACTGACTGCACCGGAAGTCTGTATTTATATAATGGCAGACAAAGAAAATTTTTTGATGCTATCTAAAAGCGTTCCACTAATTCAGCAATCTAATGAATCTGTCTTAATTTTTCTGAAATCGTGCTTAATTATTATTAGCTAATCGGCGCTACACCGTTGTTCAAATACTTATAATTGCAAGAAACCCCCGACTAGGACCAGCAGGTAAGAGTCTGTCTTGATTTTATACCCGGTGGCAATTATTGGCCACCATCTTTGATTTTTATAGACGTTCGGGCAAAATGAGAAATACATGTAAATCCAGACATGGTGTAGAATTTCTTTCGGGCGAGGCTTCAGCAGCCATGCTGGGATCGAAAAACACAGAAAACTTCAACAACTGACTTCCATTTCTATTATTCAAAACTCACAACATTATTAGAGCCGCAATGCGTATCTGTACAATGACTTTCGATTATCAGGTCTCTAAATGTAACCCGACCCGAATATCTCACACTTCCCCCTGTTGACCTATACTAGTCAACACAAAACAGATATCTCTAGTCCAGGGTTACTAGAAATCTTTACTTTGGATGTCCTTTGAAAATTTCAAATAAACAGTTTATATGATTATTAAACAAACATGTTCACATTTACTAAATTAAAATGTCTATTTTAACTAGAAACTAATCAGTGAATGAATGAAAAATTTTAAGAGTCCACATCAGACTGTAATTCTCTGATCCACTGACGACGGATATTTTCCCCAACTATAGCTGCTGAACGTCTTGGTCTCTGAACTAACTCCTGAGTATCCATCATCGAAACATCTGATGCATCCAGGGAAGTAATTGATCAACTTTCATTAATTTCCATGGGATATAACAACTGAACCGGACGCCTCGAAGTATGAATTTGACCTGTCTTAGTCCTGATTTTGACTAAAGCTCCACGAATCTGACCGTCTTGGCTATCGACAAACTGGATGACTCGACCCAACTTCCAAAAACATCTCGGTAACTTCTCATCGTGTACCAATACAACGTCTCCAATAGAGATTGTAATGTTGCTGGTCGTCTTCTTTAAGAATCTGTGTGCATTACGTAATTCCAACAGATACTCTTTTCTCCATCTTCGCCAAAAATGAGAGAGGACAGTTTGGACATGTTTCATTCGACGAGTTAAATCTGACTGTTTGATTTCTGAATAATCTTCATCCAGTTGGACTGAGGAAGTTCTATCTGGTAAGGTAAGTATCCTGTGTCCACACACCAAATGTGATGGAGTAAGTGGTTCATCAGTGTCGTCTGATGACGTATAAGAGAGCGGACGCGAATTCATAACAGCTTCAACTTCTGTAACGACTGTGAGAATTTCATCAAAATTCAAATTGGCTTGAAAGATTGATTTCTTCAAACATTCCTTAATTATCTTGACCAATCGCTCATAAAAACCTCCCCACCATGGTGCCTTGGCGAGATTATAAATCCATCGAATTTGTTGATTTGACATAAACTTCTTGATTGTGGGATCTTCCATCAACTTAACGATCTCCCTTGAAGCTGGTTTAAATGTAGATGCATTGTCTGAAACTATTACCAGAGGAATTGATATACGGAAAGTAAATCTTCTAAATACTTCTCAGGAATGCATCCGGAGTGAGGTTTGACACAACTTCTAAGTGAACAGCCCTTGTTATACAACCTGTAAATAGACAGATCCACAGTTTACCTTGATCACTTGAGTGAACTGGTCCAATATAATCCAATCCAATATAGGCAAAGGCCTTTGCTTCTTGTACTCTAAATTCTGGTAAGTCTGGAGACGGAAGTGGTAGATATGGCTTTGAATGAAAACGTCTGCAGAATTTGCAATCATGAATAAGCTTTTTGACAAGCTGACGACCCTTTACTATCCAAAACTTTGAACGCACCTCAGCAAGAGTCTTTGATGCAAGAAATCTTGTAACAGTCCCAGATGCCGTAATAATTTGAAGGTATACAACAGCACCACAGGCCCTGGTAGAAGCATCCGAAAATCCATGAAGATTACATTCTAAAACATCATCTTCTAATAAGTTGTTGAAGTAACATCGTGGTAAGTGAAATACCCCAACCGTTGACATTACTTCCATCAACTTTCTAAATCGTTGAAGCAGTTCACCTTCTATTGGCTCATCCCATTCCAATCCTGCTTTACAAAGATCCTGAAACAGAATCTTGTACTGAACGATGAAAGGTGACAACAGTCCTAGGGGATCGTAAAACTTTGAGGCTACACTTACTACATGACGCTTAGTAGGAACAACATCAGAGGAGGACCTTGAGATTGATTTCATATCAAATACCAGTGTATCTTCAGTGGAATTCCAACCAATTCCAAGTACCTTTTGATAATCAGCCGAGGCTGAGTTTCCGAGAAATGATTTTGTAAAGCTCTCGTCATCTTCTTTAATTTGAAACAAATCTGCTTTGTTTGGATCTACATCTTCTTCCGTTGAAATAATTCTGCTTGAATTTTCGTTTACACACAGGTTTCTATTACGCCCACGTTCCAGAATGTAGGTACTTCCTCTTGAATCACCTTCCTTTGAGTTGTCTTCCTTTAATTTCATTTCCTCTGATTGATTTTCTTTTTTCTGTTAAACTTCTCGAGTTGGATACAAATTTCCGAAGACTGAATCCCCCATCTGCCAATACTGACTTTGCTTTCTGGTACAATTTGTAAGCGGCAGCTTCATTCTTCGCTCCAGCAGACAAGTTATCTACGTAAATGGACTTGAGAAACGTTCTGACAAATTCTGGGTGAGAATCTTTATATTGGTCAACGTGTTGCTTGATTGTGGCATTTAGAAGGAATGGACTTGATGAAACCCCCAAAACGACACGAGTAAACCGAAGGCAAATCATCCTCTCATGTTCATCCATCCACAGGAATCGGAGTACATCTCTATCTTCAGGATTGACAGACACCATTAAAAAAGCCTTTTCGATGTCTCCTACAATAGCCACTTGATGGATCCTAAATCGAAGTAAGATATCAAAGATGTTCTCTGTCAGAGGTGGTCCAGCATATAAGCAATCATTTAGTGATGGTCCGTTGGATTTCGACGAAGCGTCATACACAATCCTAACTTTGGTAATAGTTTTATCCCGTCTTACAACGGTGTGTTGAGGAAGATAATGAACCTTGCCAACTTCGCCAGCAGTGGGATCTGGAACTATTTCCACGATACCTCTCTGGAGCTGTTCTTGAATAACTGCACCATATTCTTGGAATATTTCAGGTTCTGGATTAAGTCGCTTTAATAGACTAGTCAATCGTCTTGAGCCAAGTTCAAAATTATCTGGCAGCAATGAATGTGAAGTTTTCTAGGGAAGATTAACTTCATATCGTCCTTCCTTAAATTGAACTGTTTCCAGGAATTCATCATAGATAGACTTAGACTTGATCCCCAATGCTTCAAGATCCCAGAAGCGTTTAAGGTCGTCTTCAAGGTTAGATTGATTCACGAATAAAGATGTTATCTTGTTAAGCGTCAGCAAGTTATGAGTCGAACTCTGTACTGGACCAGATAAAACCCATCCTAGCTTGGTATGCATGGCAACAGGTCCTTGCTCCCCCCGTGATGTTCTTCCAGTAAAAAAGTTCCATTGTTGATCTGCCCCAACCAATATATGCATTCCTGAGATGTTTTAGAAGATTTACTTTCCGTAGATCAATTCCTCTGGTAATAGTTTCAGATGACAGTTGTTGTTGACCATGACCTTTGCAGCTACTACTAGAGTTAGACCCTGTAAATGTCGAAGGAGAGTTGATTGATTCATTTCCATATGAAGAGTTGGTGAGCCTTGCATCCTGTGAGTAAGTAGCCTTTGAATTTTCTGAACCATTTATTCCACTAATCATGCCATTTTCTAATGTTGACAGTGTGTTGACTGGCCGATTTTCATGTAATTGTCCATTCATACCATGAAGTTGATTTAAATTCTGAAATTGTTTTCCCTCATTGAAACTTGTGTGGAATGACTTACTATTTTCATTATACTGACTCTGTCTACTGTCAAATGCTGGCCCACTGACAATGTCTCGACGAAATGTTGACGGAGTGTTAACTGAATTAGGACAAATACTAATGTGATGAATTCCATGACATCTAGGACACCTTCTTCTATCTGGGCAATTTCTAACAATGTTCCCCTTTTTAGACAGTTGAAGCATTTCCCCCAGCGTATTAAAACCTGTTTTCTTTCCGGGACACTTGTGACAATGTGACAGCAATTGGATGGATGGTTGGATCTGCAGTATATGCATATGATCTGATTATTGGAATTTGGTAGGTGCCTGGTAAGAAGCGATGTAGCGGATCCAATTCTACTTCTTAACGTATTGTTATCTGGTTTGTAGTTCATCGCAGATTGGTAAGTATTGGAGAAACTCTCCCCTGATGGGATTTGATATACCCTTTCACGTGCTTCGAGTTCAAGAGAAAAAGTTTGTAAAATTGCATCCAAATTCCATTCTCCTCCTTTAGTATCTCTGCTGATAATCAACTTCATTTCTGCAGGCAGTTTTGTCATAAAACGGACAACAACAAACATCCGTACGACTCTGAGGGCACTCCAAGGGATTTTAGGGCTCTCACCTTCGCTTCGACAGCATCGTATAATTTTCTTTACGACCTTATGTTATTGGAGGCTGATTCTATATACAAAAGTCCTTCCATGTGTTGGTTGATAATGAGCTGTTTGTTTCCAAATCTATGTTTAGGTATATCAACAGCTTCAGCATAATTCCCAGAAGGCCTGCTATTGCATCTGCTGCAGACCCTTGTACTAAGGAATTTAGGTAGGTATATTTTTCTATGGTTGCTAGGTTTGAGTTATGTATTGCATTTTCATAGGTGTCCCACAAATTTTTCCAATTTGCTAAATTACCATCAAACTTCTTAAGTTCCAATTTTGGTAACTTGAGTGTTTTGCTGTAACTTGGGTGAGTATTTGTTTCCAAAGGAAGATGGTTATCACTGACGGGGACATCATGTGCTGGCTCAATTGACGGAACACTTTTATTTAAATTACCCTTGCTTGCTTCATGGCGTGGAAGGGTTGTGCTATCATGAGTGGTAGGCTCTAGTTGTACCTGAGCTGTATTTTCGTTTGACAAATGTAGGCCTACTGGTGATGCTTCGGAGGTCTTTTCAATTCTTTCTAAAGCTGACTGAATTATTTCCCAATACTGATCTGTTTCTTCAACTCCTTCACTTATATTCTCCTCGTCTATTGAATTCAAGATTTCTTTATCATATGTCAAAATTATTTGGGCTTTTTCTTCCAAGTTCCCCAAGTTTAGGCATCAACACTTTAAAATTTATTTCCGATATTACTGATAGATTTTCATCGACTTTATCTATTAGTCTTTTCACTGACAATCTGTGTCCTTCACGGATCTTTAATTTTCGCTTTATACTAGGCGGCATGGCTTTAAAACAACAATCAACAATCAAATTGACAACCGCTTGGTGAGTTCTATCTATTCAAAACGAGGCTCTTTTCGTAGTACGAACTTTATAGAAATTTGACATTAATTTTAGCTCTCACCCGTCGGAAATACTTTAAATCACTTGAAAACCCATCCGTCTCGTCGGACCATGTAGAATTTATTTCAGGGATCGAAAAACACAGAAAACTTAAACAACTGACTTCCATTTCTATTATTCAAAACTCACAACATTATTACAGCCGCAATGCGTATCTGTACAATGACTTTCGATTATCAGGTCTCTAAATGTAACCCGACCCGAATATCTCACACATGGACTATAGCTAGATACTAACTTTTGTGTTAGTTGTTTAGTTGAAAGGTAATCTTATTTATGTAAAAGAAAAAAACAAAAACAACAAACAAATCAGCCTTTTTTTATTTCAATGTCATCAATGTGTAATATTAGACTTTCACTGATTCAGAAGTTTCTCTATAGTTTCGTATTTTTCTTAAGGGTTTTGATATGAGGGATAAATGATAATTTCTTATCAAATATCAAACCCAAGAATTTCGTTTCATCTACAACTGGAATGGGACTACCATTCAGTGTAAGTTCCGGATCAGGATGTAAACCTCTTCTTTGACAAAAGTGCATGCACACAAATCCATCGTCAGTTTCCCATCGTTGAATAGAATTCAAGCAAAGCTGCAACTGACGTTCGATTGTCTGCATACTTGTCGATCCGTAACACATCTGAAAGTCATCAACATAAAGAGAGCCGTCGACCCGACGTTTAAGGCTCGTCGGTATTGTATTTATTTTGATAGCAAAATGTGTGAGAGATAATATACTTCCCTGAGGAACTCCTGGGGAAATGGGTCAGAGAATATTGATCCCAAGCGTACCTTAAACGACCTATCTTCTAAGAAGTTTTTAATGAAGACCGAGGTTATGCAGGTCGCGCATGATACCATATTTCCATGTGGTATCATATGCATTCTCCAGCTCAAAAATATAGCAACTAAATGTTGTTTCTGGATGAAAGCATCCCTGACAAACGTTGAAGGTCTGTAATGAGGTACCAAACAAGGCTTCGATTGATCAATCTCTCCATGGTTTTGCAAATACAGCTAGTTAAAGCGATTGGACGATAATTTGTAGGATTCGTGTGTTCTTTACCCGGTTTAGGGATGGGAATTTTGGTGGCTTTATGCCACAAAGGAGGGAAAATCCCATTAACCCAAATCCGGTTATAAAGATCTAATAATATTAAAAGTATAGAAAAAGGTAGACGTTTTAAAATCTGGTAGTGAATTTCAGAGTTTATACGTCGAGGCGCACGGGCCCTCATTGCACGACAGACGTGATAAACTTGCACTGCAGTATGCTACAAAAATTGCATCTCTGTCTCATCATATTTCATTTAACGCCATATTTAGACCCAATCATGAGCATCTATATTTACTGAGAACTAATGTTATTCCATCACCAGCAGGAGGGATGAAGTTGTTTTGTGTCGCTCTCGCATTGGTCATCTTTTTAACTCATATTTTCATTTTGAAGCGAGAGCCTCAACCAGAATGTGTTCACTGCCATGTTCCGTTGACAGTAAAACACACCTTGATTGAGTGCAATCATCTCAAGTATATTAGATCTAAATATTACCGTTGCCAGTCAGCACCGGAGTTACATGATAAATTGCTAGCATCTTTAAAAGAGACAAACTGTTATTTAAAATTTTATTTGTATATATTTATCATATATTGCGTTTTAGAAATTTATATATGTAAAGGAATTGATATATTTATTTTTAATTATATTTTCTGTGATATTTGTTTTTCTTTACATATATGAATAAATCTCTGTGATATTGTTTTAATGTGTCTCGTTAAATTCACCATTATGTTTGGCGCAATATAGCCCGGTTGGAGCTGGCGTGCCATTAAAGAACATTTCATCTCCCATTGGAGAAATTAGAGAACAAATTTTTCAAAAAAATCGACAAAATATATGTCACAATGCCTTGAATATCTTTTTCTGTACTAGCTAAGAAATTACTGATTCGTACACAAAATATGGAGTTTGTCGATGGAACCGAAAGTGCCACCATCTTGAAACGTGAAAAATCCTTAAGGCTTTTGCGATATTTTACTTACATACATGGGAGTTACATTTTCTGAATCTTTGAAGGAATGCCTAAAAATCTTTCGGAGCAGAATTATGACTTCGGTCAACTGATGATCACCATTTTGAATTGAATATGAAAAATAATGAAAAATCTACATTAACGGGCTTGTAAAAAAAACACAACAGGCCGTAGTTTCAAGAATTCGTATACTATTTCTGGCATTAATACATTTCTTGATAGCCGAGTCCATGGTCGAATTTTTGGTATTTGAAAAGTTCAAAATTTCGAATTTCGCCTTTGACGTTTTTCGTGCCGATAAAGTTGTTTACGAGTGAAAAATTTCCATTAACGGCTTGAAAATAATCGAAATCGGAGGATTTTTGTGAATCTGTCTCCAATTTCCGAAATCACGGATATTTACTGATGAAAAAATGGAAACGTTTTGATTGATTTTACTAATTCTTTGAGTACCTTAAAACATTTACTTTTAATCTGCTATTTTCGATTTTCGAAATTCGAATATTACATCATTGACATCTCATCCCGGAAGTAAAACCAACATGACAACGTCTTGAAAATTAGTACAATTTTCGGGAAATTAAGAATGCGAGTAGATCTGGTTGATCAAACTTAAACGATATCATTAGTAATTTTCTAACTTATCTACCCATGGAGAAATTAAGGATCAAATTTTGCAATAACAAAAATCGATAAAAAGTAGGGCAGATTGCCTTCAATATTTATTTATGTGCTAGTTGAGAAATTACTGATGCGTACACATAATATGAAGTTTATCGATCAAACCGGAAGAAGTGCCACCATCTTGAAACGTGAAAAATCCCTAAGGCTTTTCAATATTTTACTTACAGACATCAGATTTACATTTTCTGAATCCTTGAAGGAATGCCTAAAAATCGTTCAGAGCAGAATATTGATTTAGGTCAACTGGGGGTCACCATTTTGAATTAAATATGGAAAAAAAGTGAAAACTCCACGTTAATGGGCGCGAAAATAAACACAATAGGCCGTAGTTTGGAGAATTCGTGACCTATTTCCGAAATGAATACATTTCTGGATAGCCGGGATCAGGGTCGAATTTTTGGTATTTGAAAATTCCAGAATTTCGAATTTCTCCATTGATCTTTTACGTGCCGACAATTTTTCGATATTTCCCCGCCATTTTTTAGTTCATTTCCGCCTTTTCATTTCATTTTCTGATCCGCCCAGCTTTTTCAATAACTTGATCCATTTTTCTGAAATGTTTCTCGCTAAATATTTAGCGAGAAAACTTCTCAAGTTTTTGACCGATTTTAATAATTCTTTTTTCTTGTTGAGATTCTTTATATAACCTATAACATGTGGCAGGAAGTGACCGTGAATGTGTAAAAACGGGGAATTTTGCCCGGTTGAAATGTTTAGTACCGTTAAACTTTAGTTAATTAATTATGCTTTCATCTTTTTGACAAAGTCAATAACACCTGATGTGAAGTAATGCCTGGTTGAAACATTTCCCGTTTTAACTCAATCAGATTTTGGCCGATTTTTTTTTTATTAAAGTGACGTTATTCAATTTAATTTTTTTTTTCAAAGACTGCAGAACTTTGAAGTCATGTCAAAAGTTGATCCCTAACAAAACGTGGTCATTAGGTGCTTGTTTTGAAAGTTTTATCAAAATCGACTGGTAACCAAAGGTTCTATGCAACGTATAAAATGTTAAACGGAAAATTTTGCCCGGTTAAAATGTTTCTCCTTATAACTCAGCGCCTTTGTGGCCGATTTTAGTCATTCCCTTTTCTTTTCATTACAAACATCTGACGTGAAGTGACACCTTGTCGAAATATAACTCAGTCAGTCGTTGGCCAATTTGTTTATTAATATGAAACCATTCAATTTATTTTTTTTTCTAAATGCATAACTTTCAATTCAGGTCAAATGTTGATTTCAACGACTAAGCAGGTCAGTGAGGGATTATTATTAAATTTTGGTCAAAATCGGTTGTTAACCAGAGGTTCTGTGCAACTGAAAATTTTGCCCGGTTCAAATGTTTATTGTTATAATTTAGTTAATAAAACTTTCCTCTTTAAGATTTTTGATAAAATCAGTAACACCTGACGTGAAGTGATGCCTTGCTGAAGTATTTCCAGCTTTAACTTTTTTGTTTTGATTAAAGTCACGTTATTCAATTCTTTTTTTTTTTTTAAAAACTGCAGGAATTTAAAATCCGGCCTAATGTTGATCGCGAACGATTAAGTTGGATATTAGGTGCTTATTTTGAAAGTTTTATCAAAATCGGCTAGTAACCAAAGGTTCTATGCAACGTATAAAATGTTAAACGGAAAATTTTGCCCGGTTGAAATGCTTCTCGTTATAACTCGGCGAGCGACGTTTTGGCCGATTTTAATAATTCCTTTTTATTTTTAAGATTCTTGACAACATTGCGAACATCTGACGTTAATTGATGCATGCTTGAAATATCTCGTTATAACCAAGTCAGTTGTTTGCCAATTTGTTTTTTAAAGTGATGTCATTAAATTGAGTTTTCTTTGTTTTTTTAAAGCACAGACCTATCAAATCTGGTCAAATTTTGATCGCAAAGGATTAATTTGGAAAGTGGAGGCTTATGTTAAAACTGAAAATTTTGCGCTGTTGAAATGTTTACCCTGCTAAACTTGTTAACAATTCTTTTCTATTTAGGAATTTTGACAAAATCAGCAATATCTGACGAAAAGTGATGCCTAGTTGAAATATTTCTTGTTATAAGCTGTTGGCTAATTTGTTTATTAAAGTGACGTCATTGATATTCTTTTTTAAAGTGCAGGACTTTCAAACCAGATCAAATCTTGGTCGCAAACGATTAAGCTGGTCAGTGGGAGCTTATTTTCAAAGTTTTGTTAAAATCTGTTATTAACCATAGGTTCTGTGCAAATTTTAATATGTTAAAACTAACATCGCGAACATCTGACGTGAAGTGATGCGTGCTTGAAATATCTCGTTATATCCCAGTCAGTTGTTGGTCAATTGGTTTTTCAAAGAGCTATCAAATTTGGACAAATGTTGATCGCAAACGATTAATTCGGCCACTGGGAGCTTATTTCTAAGGTACTATGCAACTTGATCTGATAAAACGGAAAATTTTTCCCGGTTGAAATGTTTACCCTGTATACCTCGTTAATAATTATGTTCTCTTGACTGTTGACAAAATCAGTAACATCTGATAGGAAGCGATGCCTGATCGTTTTGACCGATTTAATTCGTAACAAATAACTAGGAATTTTGCCCAGTTGAAATGTTTCTCTTTGTAACTCAGCGATTTTTTGCCGATTCTTATAATTCTTTTACCTTTTTTAGATTCTTTATATAACCCATGACACATGACAGCAAGTGACCGTGAATATGAAAGCTTTCATATCTGCCCGGTAGATCTAGTTATTATTATTTTTTGTTCTTTTTCTGCAAATCTTATATCTCAGAATCTTACAATAGGATCTTTCTGAAACTTTTACATACCCTCCTCCCCCAAGAATGTGTGGTGGCTTTACAATGAATATATTTTCAAAACGTTTTACGTATCCGAAATCACCGAATTTGACCTACATTGCTATAACTTTGTGACTTTTTGACCTATTTTACTAATTCTTTTTTCTGAAACTTTTACATACCCCCCTCCCCCAAGAATGTGTGGTGGCTTTACAATGAATATATTTTCAAAACGTTTTACGTATCCGAAATCACCGAATTTGCCCTACATTGCTATAACTTTGTAACTATTTGACCTATTTTACTAATTCTTTTTTCTTTGAGTACCTTTAAACATTTACTTAAAATCTGCTATTTCCGATTTTCTAATTTAAAAAATAACGTCCTTGACATTTCGTCCCGGAATTAAAACCAAATGGACGACTTCTATAACATTAGTACGGTACGAGTTTCATGAAATTTGGAATGTATGTAGAACTCAATGATCCAACTTTGATATAGTTATAAATTATCTCACCTTGGAGAAATCAAGCGGCAATGCCTTGATTTTTTTTCTGTGTTAGACAGAAAGTAATAATGCGTACACAAAATATGGAGTTTTGTAACTATTTGACCTATTTTACTAATTCTTTTTTCTTTGAGTACCTTTAAACATTTACTTAAAATCTGCTATTTCCGATTTTCTAATTTAAAAAATAACGTCCTTGACATTTCGTCCCGGAATTAAAACCAAATGGACGACTTCTATAACATTAGTACGGTACGAGTTTCATGAAATTTGGAATGTATGTAGAACTCAATGATCCAACTTTGATATAGTTATAAATTATCTCACCTTGGAGAAATCAAGCGACAATGCCTTGATTTTTTTTCTGTGTTAGACAGAAAGTAATAATGCGTACACAAAATATGGAGTTTGTCAATCGAACCGGAGGTGCCAACATCTTGAAACGTGGTCGAATGGTTAGCACGTGCGTGCTGTATCATAAGGCCTGTCATTGAGTCAACTGGCGTGGTTTCGAATCCCCGGTAGTACGTGACAAGGAGTAGGGTCGCATGTCCAACCTCGTGGATTTTCTCCGGGTCCTCCGGTTTCCGCCCACTGCCAAAGACCCCTACGCGCAAGTGAATTATTGAAATAAAATGAAACCATATGTTAGTCCCGAAATGACCTAGTTTGTGTCGAGTGGAGTTAAACCTCTCTCTCTCTCTCTCTCTCGATTTTTCTAAAACTTTGGAACTGGAAGTCAATTGGATTATAGCAATACAAGTCTTAGTTATTTCCTTTCATTTTTCAGATTATTTTTTCGCCCGAGTGAAATTTTTCTGGCTATATTCAAGTTGATAACTTCGCGAGTTTTTGAGCGATTTTAATCATAAGGCCTGTCATTGAGTCAACTGGCGTGGTTTCGAATCCCCGGTAGTACGTGACAAGGAGTAGGGTCGCCTGTCCAACCTCGTAGGTTTTCTCCGGGTCCTCCGGTTTCCGCCCACTGCCAAAGACCCCTACGCGCAAGTGAATTATTGAAATAAAATGAAACCATATGTTAGTCCCGAAATGACCTAGTTTGTGTCGAGTGGAGTTTTTGAGCGATTTTAAAAATTATTTTTTCTTGATCAGATTCTTTGTATAACCAATGACATGTGACAGGACGTGACCGTAAATATGAACGCTTTCATATCTGCCTGGCAGATCTAGTTATTCATTAGACTTTCAGACTTTCGTCTGGAAGACTATTGTTATTACTAAAATTATTATTATTTATTATTATTATTATTTACCGCGGGAGTCTATTTCTCCATGATCGAAACAGATAACGATCAGGGACTTAATTTCTATTGGAAAATCATGTGGTGATTACTTGATAAACTATTTTTGAAATTTCTGCGCAGTCCGAAAATGGCCGAATTTTATACTGTGAACTGAAATAAAAAATCGGCCGTAGTTTTTTCAATTGTTTACCTATTTTCAAACAAAAGACATTTTCGGAATCCCTGAACCTTTCCCAAATAATAACAATCCCACATTTTGCAATTTCTAAACTTCCTCGTTGACTTCTATCGTTTCAAAATTGAAAATACGTTGATTACGAGACAACTTTTGTTATTTTTCAAAATTTTTGGATAGCTGAAGTCAGTCCGATCACAGTTATATAATTTTATGTTATGTCCATTTTGTAAACTTTATTTTGTTTTTACGGCCAAATGCCCAGTCCAACTGATAAAGCTATTCTGACAAGGATCCGTAAATCGGAAGTAGTCGAAATATTGTCCGATATTTTGAAAAAAAGATAGCAAAAAATCGAGGATATTGGGAAAAACGTGATTTCTCCTTCCGATATCAATGGATTAAACAAATTAAAGTATGGTTTGGTGGCTCGATGGACGGACTATCGTATGATACCCATTCCCAATTCGTACAGATACGATCATCAGACAGCAAAATATGGCACGTTGAAAATCAAGTATTTTCTGATTTGGAGCGTTTTTGGACGCCTTTATCTCAAAAACTTCGGTAGTCTTGTGCACGAAAACATTCAATAGGACATTGAAATAACTGGAATAGGACAAAAAAGTGACTGAAAATGGAAAAAAGTCAAAAAATTGTAAAATTTTGGAAAATGCTCTATTTTTTTTTTATTTTAACAGATTTTCAACCAAAAAAAGTGATATATTCAGATAGCTGACCTAATTACGATGTGTAATGTGTATTGAGTTATTGAAATTTAATTTTCGATATTTTTACATTTTTGGCACCTTTGAACACATGATTTCTCAGGGACTGGGTAGGAAAATTTTAAGAAAAACCGTAGTTGTAGTTTTCGATAAAAAAAAGGCTCCAAAACAGAAAATACTAGATTTTCGGCGTACCATAATTTATTTTCTAACCATCGATTTCGTATCATATAAATGTCACATGCTAGTCAATCCATGGGACTATCCAACAACACTTTAATTGTTTTGGTCCGCTAATATCTGACGGAAAATTCAGGTTTTTTGGCAACTTTTTTACCCCTTTTTTCGTCTTTTGGACTACTTCCGATATACGAATCGTTGTCGGGATAGTTTTAACAACCGGTTTGGGAACTTGAATGGTAGCAGGGCTCTATAATGATATACTACATAAACGGTCAAAAAAGGGACCCAATCTTTAAAAGAAGTCGAAATGTCACATGCTAGTCCTTCCATGGGACTATCCAACAAAACTTAATTGCTTTGGTCCGCTAATATCTGACGGAGAATTCAGGTTTTTTGGCAAGAGCGCCAACTTTTTTACTTTTTTTTTCGTCCTTTGGACTACTTCCGATATACGAATCGTTGTCGGGATAGTTTTAACAACCGGTTTGGGAACTTGAATGGTAGCAGGGCTCTATAATGATATACTAAATAAATGGTCAAAAAGGGACCCAATCTTTAAAAGAAGTCGAAAAATCGTTAAATTACTGAAAATGCTCTTCTAATTTTCTTTTTTTTTAAAAAAAAAAAAATTCTCAAAGGTTGTTTTTGAAACTTCTAGTACAGAAAGTTAATTTCCCATATCACTTGTTAAATCTATCCCGACAATGATTTGTAAACCGAACTGATATTTACACAGGCTGCAGGTTGCACAGCATAATAGTCGAAAAAATATCCGATATTTTGAAAAACACGATAAAAAATAAATACTCTTGCGAAAATCGCGATTTCTCCGTCGGACTTTACTAGATCAAAAGAACTTAAGTATCGCTTGGTAGCTCGACGAATCTGCTATTGTATGACACTCTTCCTGTCTGCTTCCTGAAAGCCAGTTCAGTGCTGCTTACAGGTTGACATTTTCGGAAACCTGAATCTTTTCTGTGACGATAACATTTCAAAATTTCGGCATTTCGAAACTTTGTTTGTCGTTGACTTATTATATTGCTCGAAAATAAATTAAGAACACGTTTTGTACGAGAAATTTTTGTTATTTTACAAAATTTTCAAATTTGACCTACATTTTTGGATACTTGAAGTCCGTGCGATGCCAGTAATATAAGTTTCATTTAGAGTTATCTCCCTTTATTTTTCGAATTTTCTACCTATTTTCTAACCCTTATTTTTTTTAAAACGGCCAAATCGATGTTTCTGAAGCCCCGTCAACATGAAGCTACATGTATATGGCCAGACCAGTTGATAAAGCAATCCGAAAAACGATTCGTTAACCGGAAGTAGTCGAAATAATGTCCGATATTTTGAAAAACAGGATTTCTCCGCCAGATATCAACGGATTAACAAAGTAAAGGTAGCTCTTGGTCGACCGGTGATTGGTCTACTGTATGATATCCAATTCATACTGATTCGATGATCAGATCTTAAAATATGGCGCCTTTTTGGACGCCTTTATCTTGAAAACTACTCCTGCGATTTTTTTTAACTTCCTCTACCGAGAGTGCCTTCGGAGGTATTGTACACAAAGCAGTCCAATACGATGGTGATATCATTATAGAGTCCTGCTACCATTCAAGTACCCATATCGGTTGCCAAACTATCCAAAAAATAATTCGTATACCAAAAGTAGTCAAAACAATGAAAAAAAAAGAGTAAAAAAGGTAAACAAAATTGGTGCTCACGCGAAAAACTTTATTTCTCCGTCAGATGTCAGCGGATCTAAACAACTAAAGTGTGGTTTGATTGTCCCACTGATAGACTGGATGGGAATTGGAGTATAGCGAATTGTATATTTTGCACTGTATTTTAAAAGAGATGTAGGATTTTATTGGTAGCCAATGAAGATCTTTCATATAGGGTGTGATGTGTTCCCTTTTTCGAAATCCACAGACAATCCAAGCGGCATTATGCTGTGCAACCTGCAGCCTGTGTAAATCTCAGTCCGGTGTTCCAGCTAATAATGAATTGCACTGATGGCACAGTCCCTATTCAGACACTTTCTAATCTTAGAAATATTTCTCAACTGGAAATTCATTTTGCTTACGATACCGTTTATTTGCGGTCTGTTGGAGAGCTGCTTTTCAAAAACATAGCCCAAGTTCTTTGATTTATCATTTTGCCCGATTACTACATCACCAATTTTAATCGACACATCTGGAGGCAACTTTTTTAACTGATGTTTCAGATATATCACAATGAATTTGGTCTTTTCAACTTTAAGTTTTAAACTATTTGAACGAATTTGTTCAAGGCAATATTCTAATTTCTTCAAGGAATGATTTAAACTATCAGTTTCATTCATCGAAAAGGAGTCATAAATTTGAGTATCGTCTACGAAACCGTGGCGTCTAATTAGCTGTCCTAATGAAAGAACATTTATCAGGAACAACATAGATTCAAGTACCGAACCTTGTAGTACACCAATAGAAATAGGGTTTGGCTGTGACAAGATACCATTTATCTCGACTTGTCGTCTGTTTGATAAATGTGATTTGACCCAGTCCAAGACTGATCCTTTTATTCTAATATTTCCCAGGCGTTTAAAGAGAATATCATGACTGACGGTATTAAAAGTGGCACTCAAGTCTAATAATACCAGATTGATTCCATGATTTTTATCAAGGCTAAATCAATGTCATTAGAAAGGCAGCTCAGTGCTATGTTCAAATTCGTAAGCTGATTGATGCCGGTCATGAATATTGTTCTTCGCAAGATAATCCCTAATCTGGTATGAAATAACTTTTGCCAAGACCTTTTCAAGAAAAGGCAAATTTTAAATAAGTGACGTTTTCTTTAATATAGGTGTTACAAGCGCATATTTTAAAGATTCTTGTACACAAGATGAGCTTATTGGAGAGTTAATAATATGAGTGATCAGTGGAGAAATGGTATTCACAATTAAATCTTTCTTGAGAAGAATCCATGTTGGCAGTAGATTAAGATCACAAGTAGCAGATTTAATGTTCAAGATGATCTTGCGAATATTTTCAGTAGACATAGGATCAAATCTGTGAAGAGAACAGTTAATGGAAGTTGATACATCAGAATGTGGCGTTACATTCTGCAGTGCAGTTTCAATACCAGTTTTTAGTTTTTATATTTTCGTATCAAAGAAATCATTAAATTCATCGGTGAGCATTTGCTTTGAATCTGCTGAGGGATGCTTAATATCAGTGTTGGTTGCAAGTCTCTTTTAAGAAACAACTTTGAAGAGATCGACAGGTTCAATCATTTTTAGTTTTTCACAATAATAATTGTTTTGGGCTCATTTAATGTTCTTTACTCTCTGATCAGAATGATATTGGTAAATCTGTTTATTTATTTCTAAGGGATTTTTCTTCCACGCCCTTTCAGCTCTCCTACGTGATCTTCTAGATGAATGGACGTCATCGTTATACCAAATATTGTTTCTGGGGCCTTTAACAGATCTAGTTTTTAGAGGAGCATGCTTGTCCAATATTGAAGCTAATTAGAATTGTAGAACTGTATCAAATTAGACACTGTGTTATCAGTTGCGGTTATGGTGTTAAATCTATCAGCGATATCGTCAGCAAATTGATCAAAGCCAATCACCTTGAGTTTTATAGAATTTACTGTGCTATGATAAGGTTTGCCATGTGTAATATTTAACTGTCCAAATAATGGTGAGTGGCCAGAGATGATATCAAGAATAACATATACTTCATGTAGAATATCTGAAGTTCTAGTAATGACCAGATCCAGTATATGCCCGCCAGTATGTGTAGCTACATTTAAATGCTGGGTAAGATTTACGATCATAGTAGTTCAGTAAAAGTCTCCTAATATGATCAATGGGGAAGACACTAGAACTAGGGGAGCAACGGAATCTTCAAACTTAGATATAAATAGCGAGACTGTTAGTTTGTTTTTATTTGACGGAGTCGGTAGAAAAAAACCCCAAAATCCTGTATTTATTAAATGTTACTTGAATATGTTCAAAAGATTTGTATACAGAGTCTTCTGTTTCTTCTTGATAGTACGTGCACTCTGTATCATAAGGCCTGTCATTAAGTCAATTGGTGTGGTTTCGATTTCCCGGTTGTACGTGACAAGGCGTAAGGTCGGCTGTCCAACCTCGTGGGTGTCCTCCGGGTCCTCCGGTTTTCTCCCACTGCTAAAGACCCCTACGCGCAAGCGAATTATTGAAGGAATTTATATATATATATATATATATATATTATATAGTTTATTTGCAAATACATACATATAAGTATATGCGTATAATACAAACGAGATCAGAACACATTATACAATTTACGAATCTTCTACCTGTATAATCTAAAATATTTATAATTACCACTGAAATTGAATTTAATACATAGTTATATACATATATACATTCTACCCTGGGATAATAAGTCCATGTTGTTACATACTAAATAAGTATTAATAGTGATAGACCACTGGAGAATTACAATAAAGGCTACACATGTGAATCTTCTCGTTTCTTTAATATAATTTTGTACGGTGAGAAATATATGGATATCAAAAGGTTTAGGAAATAGAGTAGAACCATTTTATGCATCTCAGGTCGTGGTAGATTACCTATGAAGCTAAGTTTATCAAGTAAGTGATGACACTGTAACACATATTTGAGCAATCAAAGAAGTAGTGAAATGAATTTTCAATGCTTTTATTGTCGCATTTACAGTATGGATTTTGAACGATGTTTGATTTATTAAGATCATAATTTAGACCACTACAGGTGTGGCGTATACGGATATGATAAATGGATAATTTTCTGTTGCCAATGTTTCTTAATTTTGAAGGTTTGACTTTAGTCTTTATATTGGTTTTAAAACCAGATAAAGATAGCGTGGATTTTAAACCCGGACGTAAACTATTGAACGGTTGAATGGTTTTAGGGAAAAAATGAGTTCTTTGTTATAGTTAAATGACAAAGTGAAGTGGTACTTTTAGATCATTACAGTTTCTAAGATAATAACTATTCCTATGATAACTTATTATGTCTTGAATATATTATGTCTGCGATCATGTAATTTAATCCATGCAGTTTCAAAATAAAGCGATTCACGAGATGCATAAATAGTGCAACCAGATACCGTGCGGGCAGCTTTAAGCTGCAATTTTTCAAGCTTTTCCGAGTTATAATTTGAACAGTTATCCCATACTTCGCAGACATACTCAAGAATTGGTAAGATATAACATTTATATAATTTATTTAAATTGGATTGTGTAAGTTGAAATTTAGTTCTACGTAAATGGTTAAGTTTAAAAGACGCTTGTTTTATTATAGATTCAATATGACAATCCCATTTAAGGTCATCTTGGATATACACACCTAGATGTTTATGAAAAGAAACCGTATGTAGATACGTGCTTTTAAATTTAATTTTTAAAGGAAACATAACATTTTTTCAGGATTAAAGGTTATTAGCCATTTATTTGCCCAGACACGTACACAACTGATTTAAATCATAATTCAATTCAGCTTCAACATTCGATAAATCTGTTGACGAAAAGATAGCGTTGTGTCATCAGCAAATAATCTCGTTAAACCTTTAAGTTGATCAGATACATCATTTATATCAATCAAAAAAAGCAGAGGACCAAGAATCGAACCTTGCGGAACGCCAGAATTTGTAGACAAAGTATCTGATAAACAATTTTCTAACATAAGAACTTGATTTCTGTTATTTAAGTGACCTGAAATTAGTACGAGTCTGTCATCTTGGATTCCATA
The DNA here is from genome assembly GCF_932274485.2 of Patella vulgata. Taxonomy (NCBI): domain Eukaryota; kingdom Metazoa; phylum Mollusca; class Gastropoda; family Patellidae; genus Patella; species Patella vulgata. Next base: position 37,160,962 of record NC_065882.2, read on the forward strand.
ACTGTTCAATTCATGCAATAATCCTTTATGAGAAACTTTATCGAAAGCTTTGGAAATGTCGCAGAATACTAAACCTGTGTATCCTTTTTTACCTAATAAACTGCAAATATACTGATATATTTCTATAAGTTGATGTACCGTAGATATGCCTGGTAAAAAAACCCGATTGTTTTTTGTTTGAGAAATAACTAAAAGGATTCTGATAAATTAGTCGTTCAAAAACAGGGAAATGGGTCTATAATCTTTTGGATCCGACCTATCACCTTTTTTACACCAAGGAATAACATTGGCTTGTTTCCATTTACTCGGAAATATAATTCTGTTTTATAATAACTTTGAAAAGTAAATAGAGAGGATTACAGATACTATGCTTTACAGATTTTAATACTTTATTATTAACTGGCCCGGGTCCGCTGGCTTTAGATTCGTTTATTGAATTTAATACATTTTTGACATCCGTTAAAGTAAAGGAATACGGGGGCATACAGTTGTACAGCATGTTGGGAATTTGGATAACACTTTCATATCTTATATTGTCGAAATAGATGTGAAATATTGGTTCAAAAGATTGGCTTTAGATTTAGATTCGTTAACATAAAACAGTAAGTATTATTCAAGGGAGGAATTGATGTTTTTTGTGAAGTGGGAATGAAATGTTTCATCGCTTTCCAGTAATCTCTTTGGGAAAGATTGGACATATTTTTTATTCTATTATTAACTGGTTCATTATACTGGGTTTTGGCATATTGTTTCATGTTATTAACTTTATTCCTAGCTTTTTTAAAAAGAGCAACATGCGATTCACTTTTGGTTTTTAAGGCTTTCTTTCTTAATATTACTATTCAAAAAAAGTAGGGGATATTTGATTTTGGGGGCATAATACTAAAATATGCAAATGACTACGAAAAAAGTCACTATAGAACGTAACAGAAAAAACATTTACAGTTACATGTGACGCCCAAACGCACCAATAGCTACCGCATGGAATGCAGGTGATGCTTGGGATCATCATGGGGGTCCAACCCAAGATTTGCACGACTCTGACTTTGAATGTTACAGTCATTGTGGCATTGAATTCCAGGGTGGAAACATCAGTTTAATTGTTTTAGTGACCAGAAAACAAATTTTGATATGCGTCGGCTTACCCAAAATGAAAGGTTACGTGCCCTTGGCATGCTACAGATCGGCACAACACAGGCGGTTGTGGCGCGGACGATGAATGTTTCTCAGTCTGTCATAAGCAGGCTATGGTCCAGATACCGTGATACACAATCTGTACAGGACAGACCACGCTCAGGTCGACCAAGGGCGACAACTCAAGCCCAGGATCGATTTATCCGTACCTTGGCCTTGAGAAATCGTGCCATCACAGCAAATCAGATCAGCGCTCGTCTTCAAACAGACACTGGTGTGAGAGTGAGTGGCCAGACGATTCGGAATCGACTGCATAGGGGTCACCTTCGCGCCCTCGCGTGATCCCTTGTTTGAGAGATCATCACATTCAGGCAAGACGTCGTTGGTGTAGGGATCGTCAACACTGGGATAATCGACGCTGGAGCAATGTGATGTTTTCAGATGAGTCAAGGTTCACTGTTGATTTTTTGGACAGACGTAGGAGGGTGTGGCGTCGTCGAAACGAGCGCTTCCAAGACGTTAACGTCATCAGACATGATCGATTTGGGATGGTTCTGTTATGGTGTGGGGAGGCATCACTGTTGCTGAAAGAACGGCTTTACATGTTGTTGCAGGGCGTGTTACAGGCCAGTACTACCGGGACAACATCTTGGCAGTCCATGTTGTGCCGTTCGCACGACGTCATGGCCGCCGTTTCATCTTCCAGGATGACAACCCAAGATGCCACAGGGCCAGGATCGTTACAGGTTACCTCCAACAACAGAACATCACCACATTACCTTGGCCAGCACTGAGTCCCGACCTCTCCCCCATCGAGCATGTCTGGGACATGCTTGGACAGAGGTTACGTCAACGTCAACAACGTCCTGCCAATGTCCAAGAACTTGCTGCTGCGTTGCAACAGGAATGGGACAATCTGGACCAAAGTGACCTTAGACGTCTCATTAGGAGTATGCCACGTCGGATCAATGCTTGTTTGGCAAACAGAGGAGGATTTACCCGTTACTGACTTGGTTGTGATGCTGTGGTAACTTTGCTGTTTGACCCCGGGTATCATTTTACCCTTATAATGGTCAGTCTGTGCCTTACTTAGTCTAACGATCATTTGGAATAAATCGATGAATGTGAACTTCATTTCATTTTGTCATTTGTTTCTTCGTCAGTTTCATTAGGTGACTTTAATAACACTTAAAAATCAAATATCCCCTACTTTTTTCGAATAGTATATATCACGTTGTCGAATTTGACGTGTTATTTGGTTGTTAAACCAAGGTTTATCATTAGGATGAACAGTAATTGTTTTAGTGGGAATATATAGGGATATTTAGTTGTTCAATTTTCTCATCAAATTTATCAATAATATTATCAATTTGGTACTAGTCGTTAATAATTTCAAGCCAATTGAAACTGTTTATTCCATTATTTAGGGCGGTAAAATTTGCTCTTTTGTAAAGAAAAAGTTCCCTTTTAAAAGATCATTTAGAAGGTATACTATGATTTAAATAGATAAATGTTGCTCTGTGATCAGATACAAAACTAGGAACATCTAAAATATAGGCTATAGCGTAAGTCGTAAACGATGGGATAATAATAGGATCGATTAATGTAGATTTTGTGTTTGATAATCTGGTGGGCTTAGTTATTACGTTTTTTAAATCATATAAATTAATCAATGATTGTAACTTGTTATCTGATGTTAAAAAGTCAGAGTTCAAATCACCCAAAATTATTATGTCTAGAGCGATTCATCCAATAAAGGCTAAAAGTTATCTGGCGATTGTTCAGACCTATAAAGACAACACAACAACAATTTAATTGTATTAATTTCAATATTCAGCCAAACAATATGAGCATCAAATTCAAGTGTAGGTACTATGAATGATATAATATCTTGTTGAGTGTTAATTAAAATCCCCCCACCACGATTATTTCTATCTTTACGGTATGGTAAATTATATCCAGCTATATCTATCTTTTCATTTTTAATGTTACTATCCAAATGAGTTTCAGTAAAACATAATATCTTACAATCTGATAGTTTGTTTGTAATGAACTATTTTTGATCTGACTGATCTCGCATTCAAATGACAAACTGAAAAGTTGGAATTAGTATCAATGGGACCCGGATTGGGGGATGAATGTTTGTTTGTATAAGACGTGATACTATAACTATAACGCTTAACGTTAATTCTTTTTGAATTCAGAACAGGATCAATTTCAAATTTATATGGCCATCATTCTTAGTTACATATTTTATGGTAGCAGTTAAATACAACATTATAATACAACATGCAATATGCTCAATAAGCTTTAAATATATAAAGTCATTAAAACAATCAACAATTGAAAATGAAAACCTATAAACTATTTGGATAGTCTTTCCGTGTAAAGATAAACTACATTTTAGAATAATCTTTAAGAGGCATTTAGTAACTGGGTAGAGCAATACACAAAAAACACATACTTATGGAAAAACAGCTACTTATTTATTTGGGCGACGTTTCGAAGAGTATTCTCTCAACGTTATCAAGCTAATACAGTAATACAAGAATAATGAGATCAATATATACAGAAAACTGCAACAACAATTCATGAAACCATACAGGACAACAACAAGATCAAAGGGGTTTATTCTACAAAAACTAATTAAGTGTGAAGAGTAGCCATTGAGTATAGTTAAGCAATTAGGTAGCTATGATGATAGATACAATACTACCGGCAGAATGGGATAGTACCTACAATACAATTATGATATACCATGGTTTGTTTAGATAATGGTAATTAACTTTATATGTCTGTGTGATTAAATGTACAATTAGAAGTATACATCTGTAGATAAACATAACATTTAATATTTATACTAGAAGAAGTTGCCAGTACAAATAGAACGATGTGAAAAAAGACATATGAGATAATAGCACAATATCGTTTTCCGTTGAAAATATAAACGATTTTCTAAATAAGATCAATTACATAGGTAAATTTTAATTCACTTGTTACGTGAAATTGTCAAAGGAATCAACAACACGGTATACATAAATACATGTATATCTATTATTGTTAGAGAGGATGATAAAATGATGGCATTTTAATCAGCATATTTTACCAACAAAATAAGTATAAATATACATTTGATGTGATAGATAACAGATTTGTGTTTTTATATCAATCTGCGTTCAACAGATTGGCACGTGGAATTTATTATTGAGCACTCATAATACTACTAGTATGGCTAGCTATTTATAGCCATAAGAGTGATGAACGCTGAACGCAATTTTTGAAAAAAATGAAAAATAAAACCTTATCTATTAATTTTGTGCTGAAATGATTACCTAATCCATAGATCATGGGAATGTAAGACATGAAAACAAATTTAACACAAGACAATTATTCAGATGAATTACAATTATATCTTGATAGTGCCTTTTCCTATACGACTTTAAAACTCTGTTATAACACCCATTTTATATCTCACCCCGACATAATTAGGTTGCGAATCTGAATTGGACGCATTTGTTAAATCTTGATAGATATGTCCTGATCAGGCCCAGATGAAAGCTCATCTTTATTATTATTTGACATCTCAATTACTGGCTCAGTTGATAGCCGCGCTTGGCTGTCACCGTTTTCGTCCTCCACTTGGTTATGGGCGTCCGAACTTTCAGCAAAATGATGACTGATTTTGATGATCTTGTTATTTGAAAGTTTAGCCCAGATAATACCTTCTGTTGACCAAGCACTGATAACGCCGTGCGTTTAATAAGGTAGTTAAGTCCTCGGGGGATCACGTGGCTAAGTGGGTGAGACGTTGGCTCGCTAGCCTGGAGGTCGGATGTTCGATCCCTGCATTGGCCGAGAAAGTTCATCCAGATTTACGGAGTGGTTTCCCCTTGTCAGTGATGCAGAACGGAGGGCCTGACAAGGACAGCTGTCTAGTCGTTCGGATGGGACGAAAAACCGAAATCCCGTGTACATATTGGCATACACGTAAAAGTTTCCTTGGCAGTTGGAATTCGATATAAGAGTAAGCCGTAGTGCCGCTGCCCGGACAAAATTTCCCTCATAGCACACTGTATGGCGTATGCCCGTCTTCATTAGCCCAGTTTGGGCGCAGAACAGTAGGACTTTAAACCCCATTTCATTTCATCTCATTTCAGTTAAGTCCTCCCTGATAACAATCTTTGATCCTTAAAGTAATTTACGATTTCGTATTACTGCTATTACGGGAGTGAAATTTCACAATGATGGCCCGTTTTTTTTATGTTGAAATTTGTCATGTCTATGAGCTATATCGATATGATCGGGTGGAATTTCAATGCCAATAGATTTAAATACTTCAATGGCTAGATCCTTATAGCATCCTCAATTCCAATTGTTCTTTTAAGCAGGTTTTTTAAAGATATATTTTCATGTTTCAGATTCTGTATTTCGAGTTGCAATTTCAAGAGCTGGTCTTCCACACTTTTCAGGATATCTTTGTTTATATTATCCATTGCAAGCCGATTCAATTTGATTTCCTGCATTATAGATTGTAGAGAGTATTCTGGACAGCCATAGTTTTATCCTCATTTGGTAAATTAATTTTTTTTTGTTGCTGGTCGCAGTGGTTTCACAGTGGATTCACAGTGGATTGTACAGGTTTTGGAGATGCTGGTGAGAAGCTGTCACTACCAGTTGAGCTGTTTTTACGTTTGGTTGATTCGGCGGTCGGCTTGCCCATTATTTAGTAAACTGGCTGTACATGTAGAGAGGGATTAATATTTAGGAAATTATTTCGACAAATTCAGAAATTAAGCATAATTCCAGAACCAAATAATAGGAAATTTTAGAACCTTGTATCATTACTTGTCCTCTTGTAAAGATCTACTTGCCTAGCACTTCTTTGACTCATATTATTTTCACATTTTGTTTGACACACGTTAAACCCCACGTAACAGTCCTAACAATAGTCACAAGTCGAAAATTGAACCATGTGTCCCGAAATGACCTAGTTTGTGTCGTGTGGACACCACCTCTTTTTGCAGACAATCGAGGTTTATGGAGCAAAGAATAACTGGACTGACAGAGTTCATTGATATCAGGAATATCATGATCAGTTAACTAAGTCTCAGTAAGAGCAAGGAAATCAAGGTTATGATTAGATATAAATTCATTTAGAAGAGTTGCCTTATTCCTAACTGAGACCCCCCCCCCCCCGGGGTGTAGGGGGTGATAAGAATATACCCTTCGTACGTCCTACGTGTCGTAAAAGGCGATTAAAAGAATCCTTGTAATGGGTCAACGTGGTTGCCGTGCGTTGCGACCCGTATCGGTGGAGAGTGGAATCTTGGTAATTGAGTGGGGATTTGGCTTGCGAGCTCATTCTCTGCAACACATTACTTTGGTCCATGGTCCACCTAGACGGGGGGGGGGGGGAGTGGCCCACTCTGATCAATCGGCTTTGGTCGTGTTAGCTGAAGACAAGATGAATTTTTCCCATCCCCTACTGTTTTATTAGTTTAATGCAGTTAAACCTTTGTGTCCTGGGGCATCTTCTTGGAAGCAGCGGGTTGGGTCAATTGGTAAGATATCCTCTAAACTTCGTCTGAGTATGTCACTGTCTGTCCTCGTTGGGCGTATACGCTGGTTATCCTCGCAGTAGCCTGTACGGATGTTGCAATCCTTGGTGATTGGAGAGCAGCCAGTGATGAATTTTAAAAATATTATAAATGGCTTCCCAAATTAAAAAACTTCGCCCGCCGAGACGCGGGCCATGAAATTTACGAATTGTCAACAAAATCTTCCCGAACGTGGTATAGGTTTCTGGTTCTTGAGAGTACCAATGAAACCTCATTAAGTAAGCAATCACCTTTCGTAATTGCTAAGGGTCTCGCCGGTGAACCTAAAAGCGTTAAGAAGATGGGAAATGGTACTCTCTAGGTTGAATGCGCTAAAGAGCAACATTCGTTGTTATTATTAAAATCAACTCTTCTAGCGAACATACCAATTAAAGTAACACCCCATAATAGTCTAAATTTTTCTAGGGTGTTATTAGGTCTGAGGATTTATAAGGCAGCAACGAGGAAGAGATGGTCAGTGAACTCTCCTCACAAGGTGTAGCTTGGTTAAACGCATTTCCATCAAGCGTAATGATAATATCATCCAAACCAACACATATATCCTGACATCCTGCCCAAAACTATCAAAGCTAGATTTCTCTCACTTCCAGTTTCCCCTTACATTTCTAACAAGTTGCGTTGCTTTCAATGCCAACGCTTTGGGCACAGTAAAGATGTATGTAAGGGTAAACCGATTTGTGCACGGTGTGGCCAAGATGGCCACGAAAGCGAAACATGCGAACTAAAACATCACTATGCAAATTGCAAAGAACCACATTTTGCTTATTCAAGAGAGTGTCCTTTGTGGAAAAAAGAGAAACAGGTGCAACAAATAAAAACAGGAAACAATATTTTTTACCTGAGGCGCGGAAATTGGTAGAGCTTGCCACACCAACGCCTGTATTTGCAAATATAGCGAAGCCAAGGACAGTTCCCGTTGCGATCATCTTCCCAAAAATCTCGAATACCAAAGAAACCAGAATTCACTGCTCTCGGTACTCAGAGTTCGTCTACAGTGTCCGAGGCAGCAGAGGAGATTGTGCCAGAAACTCCTCCTTCAAATGGTGAAAACCCACCCACAGTGCCTTCAAAAGGTGGAAAACCACCAAAAAAACATAAAGACCGACCTTCAACTTCGAAGACCGGTTCAAAACTTGCATCCTTCCGTAGCAGGAAGGGCGAGGATGATCCTGTCTAGACCTATAACAGGTTCGCGATACAGGATGTTGTTGTTGAAGTACATGTCCCCAAACAACAATCAAAAAGTCCCATTACACGTCCCTGACGATGGCCAATTCCTAAATTCAATAGAACTGTCGTGGTATTAAGCCAAATCCTAATACAAAAATTCAATCCATTAGCCATTTGTCTACAAGAAACATTTCTTAAAACTTCTGATAAATTATCATTTAAACATTTAGTTGCCTATTATCATTTTGCTAATAATGATGGTAGAGCACATGGTGGTGTATTCATTATTCTTAATGGAGATGTCCCACGGAGTCAGGTTCCCTTCACCACTCCTTTACAGGCTGTGGCTGAAAGGGTGACTTTACATTTCCACGTTACTCTGTGCGCCCTGTACTTACCACCAAGTTTAAATCTAAACCCCAGGGATCTTGATGACCTGGTTGCGCAACTACCTCTCCCTTTTATCCTTATGGAAGATTTCAATGGTCATCATTTACTCTGGGTAGCCCTGATGATAATATCAGAGGTAATCAAATAGCTGACTTCATTAACGTTAATAATTTGTTCTTATTAAATAATGACTCGCCTACTTATCTACATCTTGCTACAGCTTCATTTTCTTCCCTCGAACTAACCATTTGCTCTCCGGTCCTGTTTCGGGATTTTACATGGAGAGTAAATACAGATCTATGTGGTAGTGACTGCTTTCCTATCTTGATTGAGAATAATGGTCTGTGCCTTACTTAGTCTAACGATCATTTGGAATAAATCGATGAATGTGAACTTCATTTCATTTTGTCATTTGTTTCTTCGTCAGTTTCATTAGGTGACTTTAATAACACTTAAAAATCAAATATCCCCTACTTTTTTCGAATAGTATATATCACGTTGTCGAATTTGACGTGTTATTTGGTTGTTAAACCAAGGTTTATCATTAGGATGAACAGTAATTGTTTTAGTGGGAATATATAGGGATATTTAGTTGTTCAATTTTCTCATCAAATTTATCAATAATATTATCAATTTGGTACTAGTCGTTAATAATTTCAAGCCAATTGAAACTGTTTATTCCATTATTTAGGGCGGTAAAATTTGCTCTTTTGTAAAGAAAAAGTTCCCTTTTAAAAGATCATTTAGAAGGTATACTATGATTTAAATAGATAAATGTTGCTCTGTGATCAGATACAAAACTAGGAACATCTAAAATATAGGCTATAGCGTAAGTCGTAAACGATGGGATAATAATAGGATCGATTAATGTAGATTTTGTGTTTGATAATCTGGTGGGCTTAGTTATTACGTTTTTTAAATCATATAAATTAATCAATGATTGTAACTTGTTATCTGATGTTAAAAAGTCAGAGTTCAAATCACCCAAAATTATTATGTCTAGAGCGATTCATCCAATAAAGGCTAAAAGTTATCTGGCGATTGTTCAGACCTATAAAGACAACACAACAACAATTTAATTGTATTAATTTCAATATTCAGCCAAACAATATGAGCATCAAATTCAAGTGTAGGTACTATGAATGATATAATATCTTGTTGAGTGTTAATTAAAATCCCCCCACCACGATTATTTCTATCTTTACGGTATGGTAAATTATATCCAGCTATATCTATCTTTTCATTTTTAATGTTACTATCCAAATGAGTTTCAGTAAAACATAATATCTTACAATCTGATAGTTTGTTTGTAATGAACTATTTTTGATCTGACTGATCTCGCATTCAAATGACAAACTGAAAAGTTGGAATTAGTATCAATGGGACCCGGATTGGGGGATGAATGTTTGTTTGTATAAGACGTGATACTATAACTATAACGCTTAACGTTAATTCTTTTTGAATTCAGAACAGGATCAATTTCAAATTTATATGGCCATCATTCTTAGTTACATATTTTATGGTAGCAGTTAAATACAACATTATAATACAACATGCAATATGCTCAATAAGCTTTAAATATATAAAGTCATTAAAACAATCAACAATTGAAAATGAAAACCTATAAACTATTTGGATAGTCTTTCCGTGTAAAGATAAACTACATTTTAGAATAATCTTTAAGAGGCATTTAGTAACTGGGTAGAGCAATACACAAAAAACACATACTTATGGAAAAACAGCTACTTATTTATTTGGGCGACGTTTCGAAGAGTATTCTCTCAACGTTATCAAGCTAATACAGTAATACAAGAATAATGAGATCAATATATACAGAAAACTGCAACAACAATTCATGAAACCATACAGGACAACAACAAGATCAAAGGGGTTTATTCTACAAAAACTAATTAAGTGTGAAGAGTAGCCATTGAGTATAGTTAAGCAATTAGGTAGCTATGATGATAGATACAATACTACCGGCAGAATGGGATAGTACCTACAATACAATTATGATATACCATGGTTTGTTTAGATAATGGTAATTAACTTTATATGTCTGTGTGATTAAATGTACAATTAGAAGTATACATCTGTAGATAAACATAACATTTAATATTTATACTAGAAGAAGTTGCCAGTACAAATAGAACGATGTGAAAAAAGACATATGAGATAATAGCACAATATCGTTTTCCGTTGAAAATATAAACGATTTTCTAAATAAGATCAATTACATAGGTAAATTTTAATTCACTTGTTACGTGAAATTGTCAAAGGAATCAACAACACGGTATACATAAATACATGTATATCTATTATTGTTAGAGAGGATGATAAAATGATGGCATTTTAATCAGCATATTTTACCAACAAAATAAGTATAAATATACATTTGATGTGATAGATAACAGATTTGTGTTTTTATATCAATCTGCGTTCAACAGATTGGCACGTGGAATTTATTATTGAGCACTCATAATACTACTAGTATGGCTAGCTATTTATAGCCATAAGAGTGATGAACGCTGAACGCAATTTTTGAAAAAAATGAAAAATAAAACCTTATCTATTAATTTTGTGCTGAAATGATTACCTAATCCATAGATCATGGGAATGTAAGACATGAAAACAAATTTAACACAAGACAATTATTCAGATGAATTACAATTATATCTTGATAGTGCCTTTTCCTATACGACTTTAAAACTCTGTTATAACACCCATTTTATATCTCACCCCGACATAATTAGGTTGCGAATCTGAATTGGACGCATTTGTTAAATCTTGATAGATATGTCCTGATCAGGCCCAGATGAAAGCTCATCTTTATTATTATTTGACATCTCAATTACTGGCTCAGTTGATAGCCGCGCTTGGCTGTCACCGTTTTCGTCCTCCACTTGGTTATGGGCGTCCGAACTTTCAGCAAAATGATGACTGATTTTGATGATCTTGTTATTTGAAAGTTTAGCCCAGATAATACCTTCTGTTGACCAAGCACTGATAACGCCGTGCGTTTAATAAGGTAGTTAAGTCCTCGGGGGATCACGTGGCTAAGTGGGTGAGACGTTGGCTCGCTAGCCTGGAGGTCGGATGTTCGATCCCTGCATTGGCCGAGAAAGTTCATCCAGATTTACGGAGTGGTTTCCCCTTGTCAGTGATGCAGAACGGAGGGCCTGACAAGGACAGCTGTCTAGTCGTTCGGATGGGACGAAAAACCGAAATCCCGTGTACATATTGGCATACACGTAAAAGTTTCCTTGGCAGTTGGAATTCGATATAAGAGTAAGCCGTAGTGCCGCTGCCCGGACAAAATTTCCCTCATAGCACACTGTATGGCGTATGCCCGTCTTCATTAGCCCAGTTTGGGCGCAGAACAGTAGGACTTTAAACCCCATTTCATTTCATCTCATTTCAGTTAAGTCCTCCCTGATAACAATCTTTGATCCTTAAAGTAATTTACGATTTCGTATTACTGCTATTACGGGAGTGAAATTTCACAATGATGGCCCGTTTTTTTTATGTTGAAATTTGTCATGTCTATGAGCTATATCGATATGATCGGGTGGAATTTCAATGCCAATAGATTTAAATACTTCAATGGCTAGATCCTTATAGCATCCTCAATTCCAATTGTTCTTTTAAGCAGGTTTTTTAAAGATATATTTTCATGTTTCAGATTCTGTATTTCGAGTTGCAATTTCAAGAGCTGGTCTTCCACACTTTTCAGGATATCTTTGTTTATATTATCCATTGCAAGCCGATTCAATTTGATTTCCTGCATTATAGATTGTAGAGAGTATTCTGGACAGCCATAGTTTTATCCTCATTTGGTAAATTAATTTTTTTTTGTTGCTGGTCGCAGTGGTTTCACAGTGGATTCACAGTGGATTGTACAGGTTTTGGAGATGCTGGTGAGAAGCTGTCACTACCAGTTGAGCTGTTTTTACGTTTGGTTGATTCGGCGGTCGGCTTGCCCATTATTTAGTAAACTGGCTGTACATGTAGAGAGGGATTAATATTTAGGAAATTATTTCGACAAATTCAGAAATTAAGCATAATTCCAGAACCAAATAATAGGAAATTTTAGAACCTTGTATCATTACTTGTCCTCTTGTAAAGATCTACTTGCCTAGCACTTCTCTGACTCATATTATTTTCACATTTTGTTTGACACACGTTAAACCCCACGTAACAGTCCTAACAATAGTCACAAGTCGAAAATTGAACCATGTGTCCCGAAATGACCTAGTTTGTGTCGTGTGGACACCACCTCTTTTTGCAGACAATCGAGGTTTATGGAGCAAAGAATAACTGGACTGACAGAGTTCATTGATATCAGGAATATCATGATCAGTTAACTAAGTCTCAGTAAGAGCAAGGAAATCAAGGTTATGATTAGATATAAATTCATTTAGAAGAGTTGCCTTATTCCTAACTGAGACCCCCCCCCCCGGGGTGTAGGGGGTGATAAGAATATACCCTTCGTACGTCCTACGTGTCGTAAAAGGCGATTAAAAGAATCCTTGTAATGGGTCAACGTGGTTGCCGTGCGTTGCGACCCGTATCGGTGGAGAGTGGAATCTTGGTAATTGAGTGGGGATTTGGCTTGCGAGCTCATTCTCTGCAACACATTACTTTGGTCCATGGTCCACCTAGACGGGGGGGGGGGGGGGAGTGGCCCACTCTGATCAATCGGCTTTGGTCGTGTTAGCTGAAGACAAGATGAATTTTTCCAATCCCCTACTGTTTTATTAGTTTAATGCAGTTAAACCTTTGTGTCCTGGGGCATCTTCTTGGAAGCAGCGGGTTGGGTCAATTGGTAAGATATCCTCTAAACTTCGTCTGAGTATGTCACTGTCTGTCCTCGTTGGGCGTATACGCTGGTTATCCTCGCAGTAGCCTGTACGGATGTTGCAATCCTTGGTGATTGGAGAGCAGCCAGTGATGAATTTTAAAAATATTATAAATGGCTTCCCAAATTAAAAAACTTCGCCCGCCGAGACGCGGGCCATGAAATTTACGAATTGTCAACAAAATCTTCCCGAACGTGGTATAGGTTTCTGGTTCTTGAGAGTACCAATGAAACCTCATTAAGTAAGCAATCACCTTTCGTAATTGCTAAGGGTCTCGCCGGTGAACCTAAAAGCGTTAAGAAGATGGGAAATGGTACTCTCTAGGTTGAATGCGCTAAAGAGCAACATTCGTTGTTATTATTAAAATCAACTCTTCTAGCGAACATACCAATTAAAGTAACACCCCATAATAGTCTAAATTTTTCTAGGGTGTTATTAGGTCTGAGGATTTATAAGGCAGCAACGAGGAAGAGATGGTCAGTGAACTCTCCTCACAAGGTGTAGCTTGGTTAAACGCATTTCCATCAAGCGTAATGATAATATCATCCAAACCAACACATATATCCTGACATCCTGCCCAAAACTATCAAAGCTAGATTTCTCTCACTTCCAGTTTCCCCTTACATTTCTAACAAGTTGCACGGTGTGGCCAAGATGGCCACGAAAGCGAAACATGCGAACTAAAACATCACTATGCAAATTGCAAAGAACCACATTTTGCTTATTCAAGAAAGTGTCCTTTGTGGAAAAAAGAGAAACAGGTGCAACAAATAAAAACAGGAAACAATATTTTTTACCTGAGGCGCGGAAATTGGTAGAGCTTGCCACACCAACGCCTGTATTTGCAAATATAGCGAAGCCAAGGACAGTTCCCGTTGCGATCATCTTCCCAAAAATCTCGAATACCAAAGAAACCAGAATTCACTGCTCTCGGTACTCAGAGTTCGTCTACAGTGTCCGAGGCAGCAGAGGAGATTGTGCCAGAAACTCCTCCTTCAAATGGTGAAAACCCACCCACAGTGCCTTCAAAAGGTGGAAAACCACCAAAAAAACATAAAGACCGACCTTCAACTTCGAAGACCGGTTCAAAACTTGCATCCTTCCGTAGCAGGAAGGGCGAGGATGATCCTGTCTAGACCTATAACAGGTTCGCGATACAGGATGTTGTTGTTGAAGTACATGTCCCCAAACAACAATCAAAAAGTCCCATTACACGTCCCTGACGATGGCCAATTCCTAAATTCAATAGAACTGTCGTGGTATTAAGCCAAATCCTAATACAAAAATTCAATCCATTAGCCATTTGTCTACAAGAAACATTTCTTAAAACTTCTGATAAATTATCATTTAAACATTTAGTTGCCTATTATCATTTTGCTAATAATGATGGTAGAGCACATGGTGGTGTTTTCATTATTCTTAATGGAGATGTCCCACGGAGTCAGGTTCCCTTCACCACTCCTTTACAGGCTGTGGCTGCAAGGGTGACTTTACATTTCCACGTTACTCTGTGCGCCCTGTACTTACCACCAAGTTTAAATCTAAACCCCAGGGATCTTGATGACCTGGTTGCGCAACTACCTCTCCCTTTTATCCTTATGGGAGATTTCAATGGTCATCATTTACTCTGGGTAGCCCTGATGATAATATCAGAGGTAATCAAATAGCTGACTTCATTAACGTTAATAATTTGTTCTTATTAAATAATGACTCGCCTACTTATCTACATCTTGCTACAGCTTCATTTTCTTCCCTCGAACTAACCATTTGCTCTCCGGTCCTGTTTCGGGATTTTACATGGAGAGTAAATACAGATCTATGTGGTAGTGACTGCTTTCCTATCTTGATTGAGAATAATGGTCCCTCTGTGGAAGTTGCATAAGTCTGATTGGGCTCTTTTTGAATCTTTGTGTCTTTTCTCTTTTGATGCAAAGGAGTTGGAAGATGCAGATGAGCCCATAGCCTTAATCACTTCAATTTTTCAAGATGCAGCTGAGCAGGCGATTCCATAGAACACGACTGAGTCCAAACGTTTCAATAAATCATGGTATAATAACGATTGCAAATCCGCTCCAAGAGAGCGTGATCGTATTTTAAGACACCTTGAGAATCACGTTTCCGTGGAGAATATTGTAGCATACCAAATGGTCCGGGCGAAGGCATTATCAGTAAACCATCTAAATGTTGATAATTCCACCCTAACAACATTTCCTGATATTGCTAATTCTCTGGCCAATACTTTCTCATTCAAATGGTGGAACATTTCCTGATATTGCTAATTCTCTGGCCAATACTTTCTCATTCAAATGGTGGAAAGCCACCCACTGTACCCACTGTACCTTCAAAATGTGGAAAACCCCTAAAAAACCCTAAAGACCGACCTTCAACTTCGAAGGCCGGTTCAAAACTTGCACCCTTCTGTAGCAGGAAGGGCGAGGATGATCCTGTCCAGACCTATAACAGGTTCACGATACAGGACACGCTAATGGGTGTTGTTGTTGAAGTACATGACCCCAAACAACAATCAAAAAGTCCCATTAAACGTCCCTGACCATGGCCAATTCCTAAATTCAATGAAGTCCAAATCCTAATACAAAAAATCAATGCATTAGCTATTTGTCTACAAGAAACATTTCTTAAAACTTCTGATAAATTACCATTTAAACATTTAGTTGCCTATTATCATTTTTCTAATAATGATGGTAGAGCACATATGGTGGTGTTTTCATTATTCTTAATGGGGATGTCCTACAGAGTCAGGTTCCCTTAACCACTCCTTTACAGGCTGTGGCTGCAAGTGTTACTTTAGATATCCACCTTACACTGTGCTCTCTGTACTTACCACCAAGTTTAAATCTAAACCCCAGGGATCTTGATCTTTATATCAGAGGTAATAAAATAGCTGACTTCATTAACGTTAATAATTTGTGCTTATTAAATAATGACTCGCCTACTTATCTACATCTTGCCACAGCTTCTTTTTCTTCCCTCGATCTAACCATTTGCTCTCCGGTCCTGTTTCGGAATTTTACATAATAATATGAACATTTGTATAGCGTCAATTCCACCCTTAAAGTATGCTCTATGCGCTTTTTACACACAATTTTAAATTAGATATAACGTTGAAATAGATATGTTTTAAGTCTGGATTTGAAAAACTCAATAGAAGGAGCACTTTTGATGAACACTGGAAGATCGTTCCATTTTGATGGAGCAAGAAAACTAAAAGCCCTTGCCTCAAATGTTTTCATTCTCCACCTTGGGATCACCAACTGTATTTGGTCACATGAGCGTAAACTCCGGGAAGGCTTGTAACTTTGAATTAGTTCAGTTGAATAAGATGGTGCTAGGTTATTGACACATTGATAGGTCAGCGAAAGAATCTTGAAATCAATATTGGTAATACATGAGATGTTTGTGGGACACGAGATACTATCCGAGCGGCAGTGTTTTGTATCTTTTGTAACTTCTTGATGGACTCCTTAGATACACCACCAAGAAGACTATTGCAATAGTCTAAACGGGATAGGATTAGGGAGCGGACAAGTGTACTTGTTGCTTCGGGTGTTAGATAATCTCTAATCAGACTGATATTTTTTAGGTGAAAGTAACATTTCCTGGTAAGATCATTGATATGACTGTTCATACTTAAGTTGGAATCTATGAGGACACCTATATTTCTGACAGACGGGCAGAGAGTAATTTCAGATTCTTCGACTACTAAATGGTTAAAATTAAGTTTGTTCACACGAGTCTGTGATCCAAGGACTATCGCTTCGGTCTTGTCACCTTTTAGTTTCAGGATATTTTGTGTCACCCATGCTTTGATGTCTTGGATACATTATTCCATATTGGAAATATGACGCTGCTGAGCTAACAGGTCTAACTATTCCATCAGTTGCGTGTCATTTGCATAGAGGTGGTGGTTTACATCAGTGTGTGTGTTGATAAGACACCCTAACTCTGTCGTGTGCAATGTGAACAGAACTGGACCAAGCACGCTTCCCTGGGGAACACCACATGGTAACAAAACCTCCTTTGAGAAGGAATTGCGAACTGAAATAAACTGTCTGCGACTTGTAAGGTATGAGACGAACCACAATAACACACATTGAGAGTGGTAGTGACCACTTTCCTATCTTGATCGAGAATAATAGTCCCTCTGTGGAAGTTGCATACATCTGATTGGGCTCTTTTTGAATCGTTGTGTCTTTTCTCTTTTGATGCAAAGGAGTTGGAAGATGCAGATGAGCCCATGGCCTTATTCACTTCAATTTTTCAAGATGCAACTGAGCAGGCGATTCCATAGAACACGATTGTGTCCAAACGTTTCAATAAACCATGGTATAATAACAATTGCAAGTCCCCTCTAAGAGAGCGTGATCGTATTTTAAGACACCTTGAGAATCACCTTTCTGTGGAGAATATTGTAGCATACCAAATGGTCCGGGCGAAGGCCCGTAGAACCATACGCCAAGCAAAGAAGTTTTCATGGCAGGGTTATGTTTCTTGGATCAATTTCCGTACCATTTCCAAATCGGTAAAAGTAGTGCATTATTAGTAAACCATCGAAATATTGATAATTCCACCCTAACAACATTTCCTGATATTGCTAATTCTCTGGCCAGTACTTTCTCATTCAATTAATCATCCAATTTCTTCTCAGATGCCTTTCGGGGCATTAAACAACAACAGGAGAAAACTCGACTTAATTTCAAGTCCCGTAGTGCCGAACTCCGTGATTCTCTTAATAAAGCTCGGGATACTGCAACTGGTCCAGATGAAATTCACTACCAGATTTTAAAACATTCACCTTTTCCTACACTATTAATATTATTAGATCTTTATAACCGGATTTCTGTTGATGGGAAGTTCTCACCTTCCTATGAATCCTACCAATTATCGTCCGATCGCTTTAACAAGCTGCATTTACAAAACCATGGAGAGATTGGTCAATCGAAGGCTTGTTTGGTACCTTGAGTCCATCAACTTCAGTATATACGTCCAATGTGAATTTCGGTCCCAAAGGAGCACTCTTGATCATTTCGTTAGATTTGAAACGTTCGTCAGGGATGCTTCATCATCCAGAAACAACATTTAATTGCCATTTTCTTTGATCTGGAGAAAGCCTACGATACCACATGGAAATATGGTATTATACGTGACCTCCATATCCTAAGTTTGCGAGGTCGCTTGCCTATCTTTATTTCCAATTTCTTAGAAGATAGGTCGTTTAAGGTACGCCTGGGATCAATTTTCTCTGACCCATTTCCTCAGGGAAATATATTCTCTCCCACACTTTTTGCAATCAAAATAGATACAACACCGACGTGCCTTAAACGTGGAGTGTCGATGGCTCTCTTTATGTTGATGACTTTCAGATGACTGTATGCAGACAATCGAACGTCAGTTACAGCTTTGCTTGAATTTTATTCAACGATGGGCAACTGACAATGGCTTTCTATTTTCGAAATCCAAGATTGTGTGCATGCACTTTTTTCAAAGAAGAGGTTTACATCCTGATCTGGAACTTACACTGAATGATAGCCTCATTTCAGTTGTACATGAAACGAAATTCTTGCGTTTGATATTTGATAAGAAATTATCATTTATCCCTCAAATAAAAACACTGGGGAGCATATGGTCAGGTACAAAACTCGGAAAATATTTTCCGACTTTTCCCCTCTCCGAGTTTTATGAATTGGCTCGATTGAAAATACAAAACTCGGAAAACTCGGAAAAAATTGTCCGACTTTTTGTTTCAAACTGAAAAGTCGGAAAATATTTTCCGAGTTTTCTATTCAAACAAAAACGTCGGACAATTATTTCCGACCTTTCCGAGTTTTGTGTTTTCAATCGAGTCAATTCATAAAACTATGCTCGACACGTAGTAGGCCTACTGCCTGTGATGTCTGTGTCGATGCAACAAAAACTTGAGTGGGCTACACTAAATATCAAGTTATTCCCGTTAAGGAGACATCCGCTGTATAATAATCATAATTATCCAATGAAAAATAGTTTATTTTGATATCATTTTGCCACTTTCCGAGTTTTCCGAGTTTTGTATTTTCGTATAGGCCAAAATACAAAACTCGGATATTTAATTATAACTGCCATATTGCATTATTTTGGTTAAAATCTAACTGATAAGGTTATAGATCATGTCCAAATTATTAAATAGATGTGTTACTATCACTTAATTATCCAATTAGATATGCTCGACACGTAGTAGGCCTACTGCCTGTGATGTCTGTGTCGATGCAACAAAAACTGGAGTGGGCTACACTAAATATCAAGTTAGTCCCGTTAAGGAGACATCCGCTGTATAATAATCATAATTATCCAATGAAAAATAGTTTATTTTGATATCTTTTTGCCACTTTCCGTGTTTTCCGAGTTTTGTATTTTGGCCTATACGAAAATACAAAACTCGGAAAACTCGGATATTTAATTATAACTGCCACATTGCATTATTTTGGTTAAAATCTAACTGATAAGGTTATAGATCATGTCCAAATTATTAAATAGATGTGTTACTATCACTTAATTATCCAATTAGATATTCTCGACACGTAGTAGGCCTACTGCCTGTGATGTCTGTCTCGATGCAACAAAACCTTGAGTGGGCTACACTAAATATCAAGTTATTCCCGTTAAGGAGACATCCGCTGTATAATAATCATAATTATCCAATGAAAAATAGTTTATTTTGATATCATTTTGACACTTTCCGAGTATTCCGAGTTTTGTATTTTCGTATAGGCCAAAATACAAAACTCGGAAAACTCGGATATTTAATTATAAATGCCATATTGCATTATTTTGGTTAAAATCTAACTGATAAGGTTATAAATCATGTCCAAATTATTAAATAGATGTGTTACTATCACTTAATTATCCAATTAGATATGCTCGGCACGTAGTAGGCCTACTGCCTGTGATGTCTGTGTCGATGCAACAAAAACTGGAGTGGGCTACACTAAATATCAAGTTATTCACGTTAAGGAGACATCCGCTGTATAATAATCATAATTATCAAATGAAAAATAGTTTATTTTGATATCTTTTTGCCACTTTCCGAGTTTTCCGAGTTTTGTATTTTCGTATAGGCCAAAATACAAAACTCGGAAAACTCTGATATATAATTATAACTGCCATATTGCAGTATTTTGGTTAAAATCTAACTGAAAAGGTAATAGATCATGTCCAACTTATTAAACAGATGTGTTACTGTTACTCCTTTGGCTAATTTTATTTCTAAAAGTTAGGTAGGCCTATTCTCGACACAACGTATATAGTATGGGAGAACGGGGCAGGTTCGGCCTCGGGGCCATGTGTCAAATTGAAATTATATACACACCTCGTTTTAATCATTTCATCTTTTGGATGTCCGAGTTTTCGATCTCACCCAGGTTATCCCCGTAAAGGCGAGTTGAGTTCCTTTGTACATATTACAACCCTTACACACCATATCCAATGAAAAATATTTTATTTTGATAACTTTTGACTACTTCCCGAGTTTTGTGTTTTCGTAAAGGCCAAAATACAAAACTCGGAAAACTCGGATATTCCATTATAACTGCCATATTGCATTATTTTTGTTAAAATATAACTGAACAGTTACAGATTATGTCCAAATTATTAAATAGATGTGTTACTATCACTTAATTATCCAATTAGATAGATGTATTACTACAACTACTTTCGCCAATTTTAAAAAAATAATATTTTTGATAATTTTCCAACTTTTTCTCTTTCCGAGTTTTATGATTTGACTCGATTGAAAACACAAAACTCGGAAAGGTCGGAAAAAATTGTCAGACTTTTTGTTTGAATAGAAAACTCGGAAAATATTTTCCGACTTTTCAGTTTGAAACAAAAAGTCGGACAATTTTTTCCGAGTTTTGTGTTTTAAATCGAGCCAATTCATAAAACTATATGTTTTCAGGTGCACAGATTCCATTTCTGCCAGTAACAACTGTGTAAAATGACCACAAGTTCACCTATTTTGCACATTTACAATATGGCGGCCATTTTTGGCGGGAAAATGGGACGATGTGCTGATATTGATTAAGTAGTCGTCTATGGTATCAGGATATATTTTTTTCGGGGCGCAGATTCCATTTCTGCCATTTACAACTGTGTAAATTGATCACATGTTCACATATTTAGAATATTTCTGAAATGGCTGCATTTGGTGGCGGGGAAATGGGACGATGTGCTCATTTTAAATAGTTGTGTCTTTGTGTCAATATATGTTTTCGGGGGGCGCAAATTCCATTTCTGCCGTTTACGACTGTGTAAAATCGTCACATTTTCACATATTAAGCATATTTCTAACATGGCTGCCATTTGTGGCGGGAAAATGGGACGATGTGCTGATTTTGATTAAGTGGTCGCGTTTTTGTGTCAATATATGTTTTCGGGGGCGCAGATTTGATTTCTGCCATTTACAACCGCGTGAAATGGTGGTATGGTCACACATTCAGCATATTTCCAAGATGGCCAGCGTTTGTGGCTGGACGTTTTCTGAATCCAATTCTGCTATATATAAGCTTGTAGCATGTTCCTGGAAGCCCGTGTCGTGTTTTACCCATTAGGTATATTATCCAAAAATGAAAATTCCTCATCCGAGTTGACCACTGAGCTAATATCGATTTTACAGGAAAATAGCACATTTACTTGGTCGATCGCACTGTAGTAGTTGAACTCCAGTCTGATTTTAAGACTTGGTGGCGCCATCGCGAGTTTCAGTTTATGTTGTCTGTTAGTTATAGATGGTTAAAAATGTGAGACTTCCAACTTTTGAATAGGTAAGTAATAAATTAAAAAGTAGAACAGAAATGTATAATATTAAATATAAAGCGGTATACAAAGAAATAAAAACAGGGACTGCAAATTGAATAGTAATACTTGCTATAAAAAACCTTCATGGCCTAGATTATATTATCGACTGACCCCAAGCTTTGTGTGAAAGGCGTCGTTCAGAGGAATGCTGTTGGGTTGGAAAAACAAACTATATCACCACTCAAACGACGACGTGACCCGTCATTTATGACATCTCGGCCATCTCCATTGAAAGAACTGGTGGCAGTGATGTCAAAGTAGCCGGCCACGTCATTGTGTAAGTGGTGACATACTTTATGTTTCCCACGCAACAGCATTCCACATGCTCGTTCACATTCAGCTTGGAAGTCAGTTGATAATATAATCTATGCCACGGGGGCTTCTTAGCAAGTATTTCATTTACAGCCACGTCCCCATCACTATCATCCACGTTGCCACCAGACTGGAAGGAAGCTCCTAGCCACATGCTTGCTACGCTGTTACGACCTTTATGTATATATAGGAAAGGCACTGAGCCTCGACCACCCGCTCCAGTCTAGCAGCCAAAGAGGAAATACCAAGAAAACTATAAAATGTTCTTGATTGCTTGACTTTCGATTGTTCTCTGCTTTGAAAGTGAATGAGGACGGGTGGGCATGGCGCAGTCTCAATATGCGTGGCGAGAGAGCGTCTTACGCCTGGTAAGCACATCACCTGAGTGTGGTGAGAACGTACACCGGCCTGAATGCTAAGCGCGAGATCGTGGTGGGAACACTTTGCGCGTAGCCAGAGCTTAGTCATGAGCGTAGTAAGATCTTGTAGTAAGCGCTTAGTGTGGTCGGCGTAAGCCCCACGCTGCCGTTACGCCCCCTTTGCCTTCATGCCAGGAATACGCTTTTCTTTCCCAGGAAAATCGTTATCAGCTCAGTGCTCATCTCGGATGAGGAAATTTTATCGTTGGATATTATACCAAATGGGTACGACATGGTACCGGCTTTCAGGAATGTGCTGCAAGCTAATAGCCTATGCACCAGAATGGACTCAGAAAACTGTAAATATCAACGACAAGTAAATAAATGATAGTAATGTGTTTAGAAAACGTTCCGCTATCTTGGAAATATGCTAAATTGGTGAACATACGACCATTTTACGCAGATGTATATGACAGAAATCGAATCCGGCTCCCAGAAAACATGTATATTGACACCAAAGACAACTACTTATCGCAATCAGCCCAGCGTCCGATTTTCCCGCCACAAGTGACAGCAATATTGGAAATATACTGTAAATATGTGAACATGTGATCATTTTACAAGACTGTAAATGACAGAAATTGATCCTGCGCCCCCGTAAACGTATATATTAACATCGAACACTACTACTTAATAAAAATCTGCGCATCATCCGATTTTTCCGCCAAAAGTGTCCGCCATCTTGGAAATATGCTAAATATATAAACATGTGATTATTTTACACGTTTATAAATGTCAGGAATGGAATCTGCTACCCCCAAAACATATATTGAAACCAAACACTACCAAACCAAGCCATCGCCCTCTTGGAAATATCTTCATGAAGTGACGGAAAATAATCTGAAATATAGTCATAACCTCTGCCAATATTACTACATTGCCAAATCACAGTTGCTATGTCGATAACATTATAAATAAGGTGAAAATAAAAAAATAAGTTGGAATATTATCGCAAAATGGCTACCCTCAAATAATGGCCTCCCATACTATGAAGATCTACTCAGAATGTCAACATTGGTTTTTTGTCATCAAATATCAAAACCTACAAAATAAAGCTTTTTCCACGATTTCTACCCGAAAAGCCGACGGATTTACATTATAGATCGGACTATTGCAGACAGAAATAAACTTCATCACATCAAGCCACTCCTTGGAGATTGACCTAGCTCCTACAGGTCTAATAGGTGAGATGAGGTTGTTTTGTGTCGCTCTCGTATTGGTCATACTTTTTCAACTCACATTTTCATATTAAAGCGAGAGCCTCAACCAGAATGTGAACACTGTCACGTTCCTTTGACAGTGAAGCACATTTTGATTGAGTGCAAGCATCTCAAGGATGTTGGATCGCATTTTTACCGTTGTCAGTCATTACATCACATGTTTGCCCAACCGGGTTTATATCATAAGGTGTTAGACTTTTTAAAGGAGACGGGTTTTTATTTTAAATTTTAATTGTATATATATTTTCATGCATCTATTTTAATATTTGTATGCTTAAAAGTTCATGATATTTATTTTTAAACTTAAGAACTGTGGTATTTGTTTTTATATTTAAGTTTATAAATAAATAGTATTGTGATATCTGGTAGCCTGTCTCGTATATTTCACCATATATTTGGCGCAATATAGCCCGATTGGAGCTGACGTGCCATAAAACAACATTTCCTAACTGAGCGACAATTGATAATGCAAACAGCCATGGTTGAGTTTAGTCCCTGCTTTGAGGTTAACATTTGATATGTTTAAAACTACTGGTATCAGAAAACTGTTTATGGTGAGTAGAAACAATAGGTTGATTACTATTGAGTACAACAGATATATGTCCTTTTTAAACGCCCACATTTTCAAAACTGCTGGACAAAATGACATGTATCGGACGATAACTTATTTGATTTTGGCCCTAATTGTACGAAAAATCACCCTTTTACCTTGTTTTCCCTCTAGATGTCACAATTTTTATCCGATTGTAAACAACGTTTACATATATCACCGTTACACCATAATGTAGGTTGAGTTCAAATTTCCTGAAAATCGGAACAAAACTGATGGACAAAATGACCGCCCCTCGTACGCAAATTTACTGTAAATCAATATAGTACAGCAAGGTTGTGGACCCTCTAGAGGTCACAATTTTCATCCGATTTTGATGAAATTTGAAATGCATGTTTATAAACCACAGATCTTGGTCCCTTTCGATATTCGCGCATATCGGGTAGTCACTTCCTGAATTATGGCCCCTGATTGTACGAAAAATCGCTTTTCCAGCGTGCAGTCTAACTGCTGTCACAATCTTTTTCCGGTTTAAAAAATCAATGTAATATATCACCATTATACCATAATTTTGTGACAATCGGACCTCAACTGCCAGACAAAATGGCCATTCCTTGTATACAAATAGTGTACAAGTATGTAATACCAAGGTTGTGGACCCTCTAGAAGTCGCAATTTTTATCCGATTTTATTTGACGCTTGAAATGTATGTTTGTAACCCAAAGATCTTGGTTCCTTTTGATATTTGCGCATATCACCATTATACCATAATTTCGTGAAAATCGGACCGCAACTGCCAGACAAAATGGCCGCTCCTTGTACACAAATAGTGTACAAAATGTAATACCAAATCATCCGATTTTGATGAAACTTGAAATGCATGTTTATAACTCAAAGATCTTGGTTCCTTTGATATAATTGCGCATATCGGACTGTAACTTCCTGATTTATGGCCCTTGATTGTACGAAAAATCGCGTTTTTAGCTTGTGGTTCCTCAAGAGGTCACAATTATTATCCGATTTAAAAAAAAAACCGTTCGAATATATCTTGTGGATTATCTAGAGGTCATCATTTTTACCCGATATTAAAAACCGTTTAAATATATCACCATTGCACCATAACGAAGGTTGAAATAGAATTTCGGGAAAATCAAAACGAAACGGTTCGACAAAATAGCCGCTCTTTCTACGCAAATTGTGTAAAAGTATGTAATACGAAGGCTGTGGACCCTTTATAGAGGTCACCATTTTTATCCGAGTTTGATGAAACTTAATATTTTGTTTTATCCCAAAGATCTCAGCCCCTTTCGATATTTGCGCATTTCAGACCAACTGTCTGGATTATGGCCCTTGGTTGTACGGAAATTCGCCTTTGTTTTTAGCTTGTTCTCTATCCATCTCTTGCAAAATGTGGGCGTATCTTGCTCGGCAACCGCTGGTTTTCGCTTCCCTCCCCCCTTTCTTCTGCCATATTTTGTTTTATAAAGTTTAAAACTTCAGTAAGTTGATCTCAGAATTATTTAGGGCATTACAGCTGGGTTTTTTTTATGGATAATAGAAATGATCATTGTGAGTTGTTGGAATACATGACTTGAACAAAGTTCAAGATCAATCTCATTGTGTTGAGTAAAAGTTGATGGCCACTAATAAAATGCCTAGCAACCTGGCTTAAAATCCAAGGAAAAAAACCCACGCAGGTTCAGAATACATCACACCACAGCCATAAAATTCCAAATAACCTTATCCAAATTGATCTAAATGAACACGCAGGTTTAGAATACATCACACCACAACCATAAAATTCCAAATAACCTTATCCAAATTGATCTAAATGAACACAGTACCAATAATGAAAAAGTTATTAATCTAAATTATTAGAGAAAATTCAATTCAAACACAGAGCACAGAAAAGTGTGGCAGCCTGTTAGGCGCATGAGTCATGACGTATATATTATCTGAAAACAGCAAAAAACTAAAGATGCGTTTGAGAAGTCTGTTTTGAATTGGTTATGCTCGATTTCAAGTAGTCAAATCAGACTTAAATTTCAAGGCCTGTCAACTTTAGTAGTTACGGAATTAATGTTTGATTTCTGATAGTTTCTTTGAACAACAAAATGAAAAGCCTCATAGACTAAAATGTGTCGTGTTAAATAGTCCAACCATAGGTAGATGGTTCCAAGTTCATTTATTTTATTTGGCTGGGTCTGTAGGTTTAGACAGACGTTTATTTCAAGAAGAAATGAATTTGTTTCTAGTAAAAATATATACGTATGCGTCGCTCTAATTAGAGATGAACCGTTATTGCCCCTATACTGTGTTGTTAGTAAGTAAGTAAGTAAGTAAGTAAATTAAGCATCGGTGACAATATTTTTGATGCGTACAACTGTTCAGAAATTACAAATAGTAATCTAACTGTCGTGAAGAAGTTTTTCTGGCAAGAATAAAATGCAATTTTTAAAAATAAAGGAACAACATTTAAAGTGGAGATGTCTTTAACAATGCAATGTTGAATTGTATTTACAATTTTATGCCAACGGTGACCTTCCTGTAAACAGTTAAATAACTCTGTATGTAGATTAATTTGGTGAATTTAAAACCGATTTGTTCTTGGTTAGTGCGTGAATGTTACGGTGTACCTGTATACCGTTATTTGTTTGATAGTGTGAAAGGAGTAGATCGTGGTTTACGCCCACATTGAAATGTGGTCGTATATTGTCGTCGCCCGCGTCGGTCCGTCCGTCGGTGCGACGTTCAAAATTGCTTGTGGGCGCTATAGAGGCTAAAGTTAATATCCGATTGACTTTAAATTTATACACAGTGTTTAAGGTTATGAGATGAAGGATCCTATTGATTTTCAACAATTTCCGATAATTACTGCCAGTTATGGGCCTTTATCACTTTGAAAAATCTTGTGGAAGCTCTAGAGGCTACAGTTAATATCCGAATGACTTTAGATATATACATAGTGTTTAAGGTCATGAGACGAAGAAGCCTATTTTGTTTCAACGATTTCCGAAAATTACTGCCAGAGTTATGGCCCTTGAACCCTTTGAAAAAGTTAATATCCGATTGACTTTAAATTTATACACAGTGTTAAAGGTCGTAAGACGAAGATGTCTATTGATTTTCAACGATTTCCTAGAATTATTTCCAGAGTTATGGCCCTTGATCACTTTCAAAAATGTTGTGGATGCTTTAGAGACCATGATAGTTTTTATATTTTTACACTGTGTTTACTCCTATATATTGGATGATATTAGGATTTTAATTGTGTCTAGATGTAAAAGTCTACTGTGTTAGATTAGAGATGTGCCCCTTGATTAAGACAGACTCACACATGCTGTTAAATGTAACATGTCTCTTCTTTATATATTATAACGTTCATCAACTAATACATGTTTGTATTTTATTAATAACCACTCGGAGATGAACATACCATGGGGCTGCGAGAGCTAAATAAGTATACATTGACCCAAGATGGCTGCGCCCATGGCGAGAGACGCCGAATGTTGACGACTGAGTTAAAAGCTAAATTTTGAGTGGTTTGAAGTAACTAAGCAAATACTATGAGTGACTCAGAAGAAATAAACACTGCCAGACGTGAGAGGCGACCTATAACAAGTACTTCATCGCAAGTTACCCTTGATTCAGCTACAATTTCTAGTATTGCTGCACAAACAGTTTTGGGAGTTTTACAGTCGACGCAGTTTGGAACTGGTCAACGCCAACACAACACAGAGGATGTTGATAATCGACAACAAGTCAACCATGCATCAGAGAAAATTCCCTGGAATTTATTGAAAACATTGTGTCCAGAGAAATTAGATGTGTTATCATCCTCACGAGTACGTCATCGTACATGGGAATCTGCATTCCGTTCATTCGTCCGAGAGGCTAAAATTGACAATAAAGCACGGGAAGTAAAAATGACAGCATTTCAAAAAGCTATGATGCCAGAAACTTTCTCTAAAGTGAATGCTCTAATACTTCAATTACGACCAGAGGAACAACATGAGTTTGAAAGTGTTTTAAAAATTGCCAAGGATCTCATAGAATCTAGTCGACCTGTATGGGTTGCACGCACGACATCAGTTTAATTCAACGGTACAAAGATCCGATCAGACTGCACGACAATTTTATTCCTGCATAGCCGAGATATCTGAGGACTGTGAATTTTCAGAATCATTTTATTCCTGCATAGCCGAGATATCTGAGGACTGTGAATTTTTAGAATCATTTTGCACTGAATGTAAACAAAGCGCTGTTGATCTTCTTATTTTGATGAAATTAGTCTTTTCCACCAGGAGTGAAGATCCCCGTAAAGAAATGATAAAGAAGAAGACATTAGATGTGACTTACTGCCCTACATGAGTTAGAAGCTGATGAAAATTTAAAGAACACACAATCTGAGTTAGACAAACCTCATCAAACAGTGAATGAAATGGGTGCAAAGAGAAAAATTCTCAGTAGACCTCAGAGCAGAAATCGTCAATCAAGCCGATCAAAGAGTAGTATTTAGTAACAGCAGATATAATAAATGTAGTTTTTGTGGTTACAATGAAAGACATCGTCAAACGGACTGTCCAGCGTTTGGAAGAGAATGTCGAAATTGTAAAGGAAAAAATCATTTTTCATCTGTATGTCCCTCTAATCATAAGAGAGATAGACTATCTGTTTCAAATGTTGGCAATAAATGAGTCGTATTGTTTCAGCAATTTCGCAGACAGTTGCAGAAACGGTTCAAGTTTTCATTGAGGAAAAATCAGTTAATGCTGAAATAGCACTGGAGCTGCTTGGTGCTGTGCTCCTGTAACGAAGATTACAGAACTGGGTGAAGATGTTCATAATCTAATACCCCCAACCAATGAAATGATCAATACATACAATGCAAGTGGAAATCAAATGGACGTCAAAGGATACTTTGATGCCACGATAAAGTTAGGTGACACCGAAGTTACATGCCCATTAGTTTTTTTCAATGATTTGAATTCATACATACTGTCTAGAGATGCCTTAGTTAAATTAGGCATTGAAATAATTAATTACAAACCACCAAACACCCACATAGCTAAAATAGACGCAAAACAAGACGACATGAAGAGAACTACATTAAATGTTGTCATACAGCCGCCAGAACGACTGAAGCCCGTGGTAATGATCGAACTCAAGAACTTGCCAGGTCAATAATGTTCAAAGTAGTATTGGGTTGAAAACTGAACCGCTTAAAGGGGGACCTTTTCATATTGAACTTGAAGAAAATGCTGTGCCAGCGAAAGTATTCTTCCCTAGAAATCTACCAGTAGCATATTACGATAAACTCAAAAAGGAGCTTGATCATTTACAAGCAGATGGACGCATTTCTAAAGTGACACACCCGACAAAATCGGTGACCCCGATTGTTATAGCAACGAAAAGGGATACTGAAGATATCCGAATGTGTGTTGACTTTAGAAAGTTAAATAAGTACTGTAAACGTGAATATTGTCAATCACCTAGTGTTGTTGATTGTGCTCAATCAATTCAGTCTGAATATGCTGTATATTTTTCATCATTTGTTGCCAAGAAAGGTTACCACCAAATAGCACTTTCTGAAAATTCTAAAGATCTGACAACTTTCCTCGCGCCTTTTGGAAGGTTTCGTTTCGAAAGAGCACCATTTGGAATTAATTCAATCCCAGAACATTATAATCGTCGCATCAGTAAGGCACTACAAGGCTTAAAATGGATATCAAGAATAGTGGATGACACGTTAGTTTATGGTAAAGACAGTGCTGAACATTTACAAAATGTGCGACAGTTTTTACAGAGATGTCGAAATGAAAACATTCGTTTGAGCATTAAAAAAGTGGTATGGCATCAGACAGAAATAGAATTTGCTGCTTTAAAAATTAGTAAAGATGGTTATTCAATACATAATAAAACGGTAGACGCTATTTTGTATGTTCCTGAACCGAACAGTCTGAAGAAAATGAGGTCATTTCATGATCTAGCCAATCAACTTTCGCCATATGACCCAGAATTAACTAAGAAGCTAGCCCCTATCCGACAAGTGTTGAAAAAACAAAATGGTACGTTTCAGATGACTCCAGATGAAAAGAAAGCTTTTATTGAAGTTAAGGAGCACCTAGCATCTCCATCGACTTTAGCATTCTTTAGACCGGGTGCTCCATTTCAGTTATATACCGATGCTGCATGTATAACTGGATTTGGTTTTGTACTCAAACAGAAACAAGTAGATGGTAAATGGACGCCAGTTGTTGTTGGCAGCCGAAGTCTAACAGATGCCGAAACCCGGTATGCCCCAATTGAGAGCGAGATTACAGCTTTAGCATGGAGTCTGAAAAAAGCCCAGAAATTTTTACTAGGAGTTCCAAAATTCACAGTGTTCACCGATCACAGACCACTTGTGTCTCTTGTTAATTCAAGACGATTAGACGAAGTTTCAAATACAAGAATTATGCGGAATTTATTAAAATGTATGGATTTCAATTTCACAGTAGAATATATACCCGGATCTGTTAATATCATTGCTGATACTTTTTCCAGAAACCCTGTTTCCAAACCCGATAACGAAGACATTGGAAGAGTCCCAAGCTACGTCATTTTACGTAAAAGCCGTTCAGACAGCATCTATTGACCAGGCTCAATGTACTTTAGATTTAGAAAACATCAAGAATGTAGCTCAGAATGACCCTAAATACCAGTCATTGAAAACAACTATTCTTAATGGTTTTCCTAAAAACAAGAAAGATTTGGATGAATCAATTCGAAAATATCGGAATGTCAAAAATGATCTTTCAATTAGTGATGATGACTTTATTTTATATGGTGTTAGATTGATAATTCCAAAATGTCTCAGATCACAGATTCTAGATGAATTACATTCTGGTCATAGAGGCATTGTTGGCATTAAGTCCAGAACTGGACTCGTTGTGTACTGGCCCCGAATTGACTTTCAGATTGAACAAAAATGTAAACAATGTTTGATGTGAATGGAAGATAGGCCAAGTCAACCGAAAGAACCAGAAATCCATTTACCCAGCCCACAAAGGTGTTTTCAATATGTATCTGTGGATTTTGCTGATATTGACAATATCAAATTCTTGATAATCACTGATTGGAAAAGTGGTTGGTTTAGTGTTTCGCGAATGTCTCGAACCACATGTGATTTAACAATACATTAACTACGAAACTTTTTTGCTGATACAACTGTTCCCGAAGTCTTGTTTACAGATAACGGACCACCATTTTCCTCAGCAGACTTTACAGACTTTTGTCAGCGATGGGGAGTGAGATGGATATCATCATCTGCATACTATCCTCAAGGTAACTCTTATGCAGAAAATGGTGTGAAACAGGCGAAAGCGTTACTTCGAAAATGTGTTACTAAAGGTAAAATTGATTTTGAAAAATGGACAAAAGGACTTTTGCAAATCCGGAATACTCCTCACAAACCGACTGGATTATCACCAGCAGTATTGGTTTATGGACACTCAGTTCGTGATACAGCCCTAACTCATAAAAGTGCCCTATCAAAGGACTGGCATAAAGAGCTTAGTAATTATGACAAATGCATTGCCAAGGAACGTCAAAGAATTGACAAACTCAGACCAGGAATACACCTTCCAGAACTCAAAGTAGGTTCGCCAGTAGTTATTCAAAACCGACAAACTAATCGCTGGGATAAATACGGTATAATCCAAGAATGCAATCGTAATGTTCGAAGATATCTTGTTCGGTTACCTTCTGGTCTGATAACAGTTCGTAATCGTAGAGATCTTCGGTTACGACATCCACCGAAGAACCAGAATGGAGGTACATCTTTATGATCTCCAGTAATTAGCCATGATGGTGTGGATCAGAATAGTGTATTAAAAAGTCATAATAATAGTGGATACAATGTACAACATCCAGCTGTTCAACAATAGGATGATAGTGACTCTGACAGTGACAATGATGATTATACGAATCATCAGGGTAAAGGAACTTCCAAAGCCAGATCAAAATGTTCCTGATAAGATGCCACCACCAATTCTCAAACAATTATCATCTGCCTCACAAGAAATAACATTAAGAAAATCAATGCGTTCTAGACGTGTACCAGTGCGTTTCGTGGACTATAAACTGAAATAATAAATGTTTTCCTTTTAAAGTATTCATGGAACATAAAAACCTAACTGATAATTTAGTACTTATTGGTAATGTAATCAGAAAGTATCTGAACTTGTATTTAGTTTTAGAAGGGAGGGAGATGGATGATATTAGGATTCTAATTGTGTCTAGATGTAAAAGTCTACTGTATTAGATTAGAGTTGTGCTCCATGATTAAGACAGACTCACACATGCTGTTAAATGTAACATGTCTCTTCTTTATAGATTATAACGTTCATCAACTAATACATGTTTGTATTTTATTAATAACCACTCGGAGATGAACATACCATATATAGTCGTTTCGATTGACTTTAGATTGTTACACAGAGTTTAAGGTCTTGAGATTTTTGAGAACTGAAACAGCTAAATCCATGATATTAAATCTTGTGTATACATGATTTTTCTGATAATTACTTAATGGGTAGTTACTGTTAATCAGATTTTAGTGCATTATAAATGTTTCATTACCGCCAAAAATGTAAAAATATGCAACAATTCTTGTCTGCCCGAGCGATTTAGCTGCTGTGGGTGTATGTTTCGTTGCCTGGCAACCTATCTTTTTGGTTCATATCCAGGAACGAATCCTATTTAAAAGACAGGGAGGTGTGTTGTGATTTTGCCCTGTATAATACAGGTATCCGTCTGGATAACAGGGACTATTTCCGCTGTCCCATGGATTCCCGTTTTGCCCTGGCACGGCTAAGATTATGCCTCAGATTATGCAGTAAACAGACGTAGTTTTTGAGGAGGCCTTGCTTATTAAGTGTGACTTGGTTATTATTATAAATACCCTAGATCACAAGTCTATTGCTCTCAAAATACTCTAAGAATGCTAGTTAAATCTTTATGAAATGTCCTCTCCTTTTCATATTTTAAAGATAAATTACATATACACAATTTTATGACATCTTTGCATACCACATTCAAATTATAGTACATAACATTACATACATTGAAATATTACCAAGAGCAAGGCAATAAATAATTGATAAATCAATCAAATTATTCAAGTATACCCAAGAGTCTCTGAACAAATTTTATTGCTTTTGAAATAAATGATGTTTGTAGGGAATGGTGACACACTAATTATAAATCCCATTAAGGTACTTTTTCACAATAGCAAATGACTTTTAAATACAGTTATAAGATTCATGTGATTCTTCTGTCCACGTTTATAAATAGGTTATTTTTGTTCATAAATTGGGATAAAGATATTGGGGTATTATTAGTTTTATAGCTTGACAGGACCAGTGTAAAAATTGACCTGCATTAATAGTCCATGTGACAGACAGATTTTCGTTACCAATTTGATGAATAAATTTAACCATGATTTTTAGTTAGCTTACGGTCTAAAGTGTCCAAAATTTGTTGATGGACTTCCGGATCACTTTGCCAAACGTCAGTTTGGCGGCCATCTTTAAAAATGGCCGCCGTTTTTTTTATTTGAAATAGTGTGAGTTTGACAGTTGGAATCGGAAGAAGAGTAGACGGAAACACCATTGTCCAGCCAAAATTTCTCTCAAAGCACACTGCATTGTATATTTCGGGCTTGATTTGCCCTGTTGGTGGAGAAGAGTAGGACGTTAAAAGTCCATTTCATTTAATTTCCTTCATTGGTAATTGCTGATAATTTTCTCGGGAATCCTTATCGTGTTTGTTAGTAAGGTATGCGTGATTCTAGAGAGAGAGAGATGGGGTTTAACGTTCACTCGACACAAACTAGATAATTTCGGGACTAACACATGGTTCAATTTTATTTCAATAATTCGCTTGCGCGTAAGGGTCTTTAGCAGTGGGAGGAAACCGGAGGACCCGGGGAAAACCCACGAGATTGGACAGGCGACCCTACTCCTTGTTACATACAACCGGGGAATCGAAACTCAGCCAGTTGACTCAATGACAGACCTTATTATACAGCGCGCACGTGCTAACTGTAATGTTCGGGGTTTGCGAGCGTCTTATCAGTCATTAAATTAATGACAATATATATCCACAACACATGTGCTTCGCTTCATAGCTTTATTACTAGTCTACACTCCAGAATAAACCCGGGAAAATATGCCTACGTATATGACCACGTGACGTGACCACAGTGAGGCTTAGCCTGTCACACTTTACATGGTTATATACTCAGACATAACATCCATCCTTTTGTTTAATTTTAATAAAATGTTTATTTGGAAAAAAGGTTCGTTTTGTTTCACTTCTGAGAGCTCGTATTATAATAAGCACACTGGAAAACGAATTACAGTTTTCCAAAAATTTAATAATAATCTCTGAATTTCACAGGTTTATATCTGGTTCTCTTGGTTCTAGTACCATTCATCTGGGTAGTGGTGTTTGGGTACATATTTACAGATGATTGATTACTGGCACAAATTCGATCTGGATTATTTTTATTGGCACTGGAATATTTGACACCATGAATATCATTACCATACACCACACTTGGTTTGCTATAATACTGTCTGTCAGAACCATAGGCCTTACCAATTGGTTTACTGGAACATTGATTTTTGTTGGAATATCTAGGATCATTACTATAATATTTTTTCATCAGCGAAGAATTTCGTCTTAGGGTTTCATTTTCATTTTGTATTGTTATCGAGTTACCACGTATCTGTATAACCGTGTATGGTCTTGGATTAAAGTTTGTAGATAACTTATTAGATTTTTCTTGCTTCAGAAGGACTTCATCTCCAACCTTAATATCTGATGCTCTTGCTGCTCTACTCCTGTCAGCGTATCTCTTCCCCTTCTCTTTCATTTGTTGATCTCGTCTTCTAACAATTCCATCGGATACAGGATCTTTTACTGTTTTCAATTTTCTATTCATCAATAATTCTGATGGTGACTTTCCAGTAGTAGCATGAGGTGTTCACCTGTATGAGAGTAGAAATTTATAAATTTCATCCTTCCATTTCTTGCCTTCCAAATGAGATGTTTTGACTGCTTTCAAAAGGGTTTGATTCATCCTTTCGACTTCACCATTAGCAGCAGCGTAGTACGGAGTAACCTTTCGATGATTTATACCATTTTGATGGAGATATTGTTTCATTTGGTGCGATATGAATTGTGGGCCATTGTCACTCATTATTGTTTCCCCATAACCATGTCGCGAAAATATCTTTTCCAGTGCGCTGATGACAGATGTTGTTGTGGTACTTCGTAAAGTTGCTACTTCCGGCCTTCTTGAGTATAGATCAATCACCACCAGCAAATTGTCTCCATTTGGAAATGGTCCGCATAAATCGATTGCTAAATCTTCCCACGGACCTTTTGGAAGTTCAGTCGGTTTTAATGGTTCTGGTCTAATTGGTGTTGTTGCTACCACTTGACATGCATGACAATTTTTAACCATTTTCTCTACAGCTTCGTTCATTTTGGGCCACCATACTTTTTCTCGAAGGATCTGCTTTGTACGCACGATCCCTTGATGTGTCTCATGTACCAGTTTTAGCACTCGTGTCCTAAGACTCTCTGGAACTATAATACGTCGCTCATTCAAAACCATTCCATTGCAAACAGCTATTCTATTTATAAACTGTTTGTATACTCCCTTATAAATCAGCTCTCTTCCCGTCTCACAGTATCTCGTCAGTTTCTGTAATTCTTTATCTTCAGCAGTTTCTTTTACTATTTCATCCATTGTAACAGCAACAGGGACAGCATTATCTGCTATAAACTGAATGTACTCTTCAGCTTCATATTCATCTCTAACTGATTTAGAATTTGGCTGTATTAATCTGGATAGTGCACCAGCAGCATTAGTTGGACCAGGGCGGTAGATAACTTTGAAATCGAATGGTTGCAGTCTCAGGACCCATCTTTCGATTCGAGCGGACGGCTTTGATTTGGGCGAATAGATGACTTCTAACGGTTTATGATCGGTTACCAATTCAAAAGAAGATCCCAAAATATATAATCTAAATCTCTCACAGCCCCACACTACAGCAAGAGCTTCTTTCTCAGTCTGTGAGTATCGACTTTCTGTGTCAGTCAATGTTCTACTGGCATACATCACAGGTCTGTATGATACATCTGACTGTTGTTGGGTTAATATTCCGCCAAGTCCAACTGGGCTCGCATCAACTATTAATCTTGTTTTGGATGAAGGGTCGAAGTACGCCATTACTTGTGCACTCGCTAGTTTTGATTTAAGTGTGTCAAAAGATTATTCTTGCACTTCCGTCCATACAAAAGGGGTACTACTTCTAGTTAGTCTTCTTAGTGGCTCTGATATAGTTGATAGGTCTGGAATATACCTGGCGCAGAAATTAACAAGACCCAAGAAACTCCTAATCTCTGAAGCTGATTCTGGTCTCTTGGCGTTGACTACTGCTTGTACTTTTGTTTGCTCCACTTCAACTCCTTTCTGTGAAAATACATGGCCCATGAAGATTAGTTTTTCCATCCCAAAATTACATTTTTTTACGTTTAAAGTTAGTCCAGCTTCCGCAAGTCTTCTCAATACTTCTCGCAATCTGGTGTCGTGTTCTTCTGTCGTTTTACCGTGAATGATGATATCATCTGATAAACTGTTGACTCCTTTGCATCCTTGAAGTGTTTGTCCTATAACATGTTGGTACATTTCTGGTGCCGAGTTGATTCCAAACATAGGCCGTTTATATCTGAAGAGTCCAATATGTGATGAGAATGTTGTGATAAACCGGGACTCGGACTCTAATTCTATCTGATGATATCCCCATTTAAGATCTAGCTTCGAAAATATGGTGCTACCATTCATATCAGAGATAATTTCTTCCACTGTTGGAATTGGATGTCGTTCTCGGATGATTGCCCGGATGGCCTGCCTCATATCAACACATATCCTTATTTCGTCACTGTTGGCTTTTGGTACAGCAACTAAACCGGAAACCCATGGTGTTGGACCGGATACTCGTTCGATGACATCAGCATTTTCTAATTCTATAAGCTTGGCTGCTATCTTCTTTCTAACATGAAATGCTTGTCATCTGGTTGGTTGAGCAACGGGTATAACATCTGGGTTGATATGTAATTCTAATTCAAAATTCTTCAGTTTTCCAAGTCCTTTAAAACATTCTGGGAATTCCTTGATTAAACTGTCATATCTTGCATTATCGACTTTCTGATCAGAGACTTCATTGACTTCAATCTTTAAAATTCTCATCTCTATAGCCGTCTTTCTGCCTATCAGACAGGTTCCATTTCCAGGGACATAAATAAATTCAGTCGACTTACTTCGACTTCCACATGTAAAATCAGCTGTGATTTTGCCTTTAACTTCAATTTCATTCTGATTTCCATAACCAAATATCTTCTTGTTCACTGGCTCTAATTTATAACCTTTCTTCTCTAATTTTCTTCGAATCAGCGTGTTAATAATGTTAACCCCAGCTCCTGAATCAATAAGGAAATCTGCTTCTATTCCACCAATGTTTGCTTGCACTATACAGCTACTCCTTTCATCATTCGATACCATAAAAACATTTTCTTCTTCAGATTCTTCTCTGTTTTGTAAACAATTGACACCACGTGAGCTGTACTTCCTGTGTCTTCCTCTGAAAAAGTTGCGTCCCCTTCCTCGCGCTGGAGATTTTGGGGGTGGGGCTTGCGAGGGGTGGCCTCCATATAGAACCGATTTACAGACCTTAGCCAGGTGCCCATATTTCCCACATCTTCTACACTGGCGCCCTCTAGCTGACTGGCATCGTTTGGAAATATGACCGGCTTGACCACAACGAAAACATACTATTTGATGTGGACTTCGATTCGTTTGACACCTGTCATTTCTGTATTGGTAGAAACCCTCATTACTATTTGATTGGTCACCGTGTCGAGCCTCATTGAAGTAACTGTTTCTATCATTTGATTGGTTGAATTGACTAACCTGATTTACGCCCATCTTTGACATGCCGCTCTCCATTTCCTTGGTCTGGATATCCACATTTTCCATAACCCTCGCAAGAATTTTCGTCTTATAGTATTCGATCTACATTTTTCTATCACCTGTTCTCGTAAGGCCTCATCTAAATTATCCCACTCGCAAGTTGCTGCCAAACTTCTCAATCTTGTCACGAATGCATCCAAATTTTCATCCTCTTCTTGTTTGGCTTGTTTGAAGAGATACCTTTCATACGGCACATTTTTCTTTGGCAAATAATATTCATCAAATTTATCTGACGCTGTCTGATAATCCGTCCCGGTATCTTGTAGAGTTTTGAAAATCTTTTGGACCTTCTGTCCCGCTAGGTGCAATAACAATGCTCTCTTCTGTCTATCATTCGTTACCGCTACGGCATCTGCATAAAGATCAAAACCATCCTTCCATTCTTTCCATCTTTGTCCTAAACTACTGGCTTCTCCATCTGCGTTAAAAGACTCCACTGCTGGCAATGATAGGTCGACATTTCGTCTCGACGCCATTTTTAAATATTCGTCACACACAGGACATCAACTCCACACAGAAAATTGCCACTATAGTTCCACAAAAATCACTTTCTGCTAACTAACACTCCTCGCCGGATTCGAAATCCCTTTTCTCGTCGCCAATGTAATGTTCGGGGTTTGCGAGCGTCTTATCAGTCATTAAATTAATGACAATATATATCCACAACACATGTGCTTCGCTTCATAGCTTTATTACTAGTCTACACTCCAGAATAAACCCGGGAAAATATGCCTACGTATATGACCACGTGACGTGACCACAGTGAGGCTTAGCCTGTCACACTTTACATGGTTATATACTCAGACATAACACTAACCTCCCCCCCCCCCCTGCATGATTCTAATTAATAGTATTTGTATGAGTATTAGCTTAGGTTACAATTTCAAATTGCCCTCAATACCCATTTTATTGTCGTCACCCGGTCCGTAATCCACAATTGCTTGTGACCGTTCTGGGCCCAGTTGTTCAACTTGTGGTTAAATTTAACGATGGGGCTAAATAATTTAACGATGTGGTTAAATAATTTAACGACTGAAGATGTCTGTTGTTCATCGTGTCGTTAAATTTAACGCATGGTTATGTCATCTTTAAAATGGTCCATATTTAACCCACCTAGCAGGGCATCGTTAAATGATTAACCTGTCGTTAAATCAGTCAAGGTGACTGCCAGACAAGTTCTCGTAGTAATGTTTCCCACTTTAAACATGAAAAAAGAAGGAAATGAAATGAAACCGTTTAACGTCCTACCGTTCTGCCCTAATAAAGGTAAGAGGGAAATTTTGTCCGGACAGCAGCGCTACGGCCTACTATTATATCGAACTTTCTTAGCCAACAATGGGAGCGAACCCGTGACTTCCAGGCTAGCAAGCCAGCGTCTAACTCACTGTGCCACTGTGGCTCCCGAAAAGAATGTATACAAGGGGCACCTTTAATAAGTTCAAGTTCAAAAGATTCCTTCTGAGTTAACATCTTGATACATGCTTGAAGAAAAAGTCATTTACCAATATGTGTAATCGTCTTGACATTCACCTAAAAAACGCAACTAATAACCAAAGAAGTGAAGCAGCAAGTATTCATTGCCATGTGCTTTTATGCAAGTGGGTCCTTTCTCTAAATCAATGACATTGTGCACAAATAGCCCAGTTTCCCCATTGCTAGGTAATCGTGGCCCAATGTCATCCGAACGACTGCATATGTAGTCGCTTTTAAAAAGAAAATAAACAGATTTCTTCAGTATAAATCAAAGTTCACAAAGATAAGTAAAATATTGATGGTTTGGTACATGAATATTTAGAATTTTTTGATCTTTTGTATAATATAACCTCTGCCTTCTGTAATTCTATGTTAGAATCATGTAACTTCTTTATGTAGGCTATAACGGTATGCAGTCTTTGTGTAAAGCTGGAAGTAGATCTTGATTCACTTGAAGATAGGCAGTGGCGGCGCCAGCCGTCGGTGATTGGAGGGGCAAAGCTGGGGCAAAGTCCAAGGTTAAGGGGGCAAAGGCACGAGCTTTAACTAGAGGTAGGGGGTCTTGTACCGTCTGTGGCTTTACACGTCGAACTGCTGGTCGAAACAATGTCAGCACCTCAGCCAGGCTTTATACGCAAATTCGGACATACCTTGAACACAACATAACACAGGAAAAGGTTGTTGGTTCTATATATTATGATGAATCTGGTAAAAAAACTGTGAAATTACAAAGGCCAAAGCATGGTCAAAAGAAGCGGGAAAGACGAACGTAAACATCTATAGTCCGGATCATACATGCCATAAAAATATCCATACAATGAGATTAATTAATTATTCTGATACAACTATAAGAAAGTGTTTTGAAATATACATAAACTATAGAATTTATGCCAAAATATTTTTTTAGTAATTGTTAATATGAGCAAACTGCGACTATAGTTGTAGATTTTTAAAGGTTTTTCAATAATCTGTTCAAGACTGGATAAACACGTCAATACCATTAATATTTAAATATGGTGGACCGGCGATGACATAACAGTACAGACCTCCCCCAGAAAATTTTGAAAAACAGGTTGCCGGAAATGCAGCCTGGCAGTATTTCAGGCACTGATCGATGAGGTAAAGTGTCAAACGAACGGACTTGCGAATCACGACGAAGCCCACTCAAGAGCGTCAAAGTAGGGAGGCCTCCCCCAGAAAATTTTGAAAAATAGACTGTCGGAAATGCTGTCTTACAGTATTCTGTCAGGCACCGATCGTCGAGATAAATAGACCTGACCAGATACCGTCCGTCGCCTGATCACTAGTTTATCCGACTAGAGAACAAAATGTCAAACAAACGGACTTGCGAACCTCAACGAATTCCCCTTGTGAGCGCCAAAGTAGCGAGTCCATTGGGGACCTTGCCATGAAAATTTTGAAAAATAGACTGTCGGAAATGCTCTACAACATGCAAGTTTATGGCTGAGTGGGGATGTGGGATTTATTCACCGTAGAAGGTATTGCCCCCCCCCCCGGCGCCGCCACTGAAGATAGGCCTAGATGTCATGATACGTCTATGTATAACTTTAAATATATAACTCCGGGTACCGTAGCACAAATCTGAAATTTCCTCGGTTCTCATTGATAGAAGAGTATGGTCGACTGGACAAAAACAACTGTTTCAACAAGGCAAAAAACCGCCTGTAAATATTGGTGTCTAGGCATACAGATTTTCATGGTCATGGTCAAGGATCTTCGCCACCTCAAAAGTAGGCTAGGGTGACAAAATCACACTATTTTCAAATTTCATCTTATATGAAAACACATCCCTAAAACACATAAAACAGTAGAAAATCAGTCACAAATTAATTAAAACTATTTGGAGGCCTATCCTAATTAGGCACTGTCTATACACAATTTAAATTTTGTTCCGTTTTTTGGGGGGCAGCATCACTAAGCAAATTTTACTAGTTTTTATCAAATTCCGACAACCACCTAATTAATAAAATCATTAGTGACAAGAAAGGACTTAATAAGATGAAAATATGATTATGGCAGCTGAAATACGCCTCATAATAGAGAATGCCAAAATTGACACTTCATTATCTATGTTTACATTCATTGACATCACGTAGCAACCACTGTCCACTTAGGTGAACACTCTTTCGTAGACACGACAGAGTGACAGGCATCTACACACCAGAGCAGAATGATTGACAGCTGTCAGCCTTCACCTGGGGAATATCAAGGGAAATAATTTGAACAACTGGAGGCAGACCACATTGTCTACTACATAAATGATAGAACCCGTTTACCTGCTATTCCAGGCCATGGGTTTAAAGTAGAACAATAAACTAATATAGCCTTATTTATATCGCTAACTTTGACAATCTGTTTTTCACCCATAAGGCCATTAATCCTGCCCCCCACCCCCACATACACAAAAAGTGACGAAAGAAAGAAATAAACATTCAATGTTTTAATTTTTCTATATACCCCCCCCCCCCCCACACACACACACCATATTTATCTCGTAGAATGGCTCTCGCAGCAGGATTTTTTTAAAATTTAGATTGGCCCCGTAAGACACGATTTTTTTATTTAGATTCGTGTCACAGCAAGATTTTCTTCATTGGTCCCAATGATTTTTTTAGGTTATCCCTCACGGAGGGATTTTGCCTAGATTAGCCATAATCTCCAGCGGGATTTTTCTGTAGATTAGCGCACACAGCACGATTTTGTAAAGATTGTATGGTCCCGTCTATTTAAATTGTTATAATAATATTAGTATTTCTATGGTCCCAATGATTTTATATAGATTGCCCCTCACAGCAGACTGTTTATTCGGATTAGCCTCCACAACAGGAGTTTTCTTTAGATTATCCATCACATCTGGCCCCGAGTTCACAAAGCATTCTCAGACTTAAGAATTTACTCAACTTACAATTACTGTTTATAAGAAATTCTTTGATCCAGAAACACAAAACTTTGCAGTTTCTTATTCATGTATTTGATACATTAAAACAGCAAAGGTTTTATAAAAGGCTATATTTTAGTTAAAATAAGACGAACAATTTGGAGTAAATTCTTAACTTAAGCCCGAGAATGCTTTTTTTGAGTTTTGCTTTCACAGCAAGATCTTTCTTAAGATTGGTGCCCACACCATAATTCTCTATAGATTGCCCCCCCCACCACTCAAAGCAGGACTGATTTATATTGGTTCAGATTTGCCCTCTCAGCAGGATGTTCAATAGATAATCTCTTAGATTGGTTCCAACAGTAAGATTTTCTATAGATTACTATTACAGCATATTTATTACCATTACAGCATATGTTATTACAGCATATTTATAGTGCACCCTTTCATATACCGTGTTCAGGGGCACTTTACAAAGTGATAATGTAACCATATAAAAAAAAACAACACAAAAAAAAACCCCACACCAAAACAAACCAACCAGCAACATTATGGACATATTATCAGTTGTATACTGTGTCAGTTAAAGCCTGTTTAAATAAACGTGTTAAGTTGTTTATAAAAAGAATATAGAGATGTTCACGATTATTCCATAAAACAGGCAGTTGAAAACTAAAAGAGCCCCAACCATAAGAGACAAATTAAACAGGTTTGGCCTTTAAAAGTAGTTAATATGTAGTCTATGAATGTTCGGCGCATCAGAATTTTTCGTCAGAATAGCCATCAGAGTAGAATTTGTTTTCAGATTGGTTCCCACAAAATTATTTTCTATAGATTGGTCCCAAAAGCAGAGTTTTTCTTTAGATTATCCACCATATCAGGAGTTCCGTTAGATTATCCGCCACAACAGAATATTTCGTCAGAATAGCCATCACAGCAGAATTTTTCTTCAGAATATCCATTGCAGCAGAATTTGTTTTCAGCTTGGTCCTCACCATATAACTGTGCCATCTATGGTCCTCAAAGTAGAATTTTCTATAGATTGATTTAAACAACAGGACTTTTCTTTAGATTATCCATCATATCAGAAATTTCGTTAGATTATCTATCACAGCAGAATTATTCGACAGAATAACCACCACATCAGAATTTTTCGTCAGAATAGCTATCACAGCAGAATTTTCTATAGATTGGTCGCAAAA
Organism: Patella vulgata; assembly: GCF_932274485.2. NCBI lineage: Eukaryota > Metazoa > Mollusca > Gastropoda > Patellidae > Patella > Patella vulgata. The sequence continues at coordinate 37,205,141 of NC_065882.2, forward strand.
GCAGGAATTGTGGTTACATTATTCAGCAAAGCAGGACATTTCGGTAGATTATCCATCACAGCAGAATATTTTTATCACAATATCAATCATAGCAGAATTTTTCGCCACAATAACCAGGACAGCAGAATTTGTTTTCAGCTTGGTTCAGGCAGGATTTTCTATAGATTGGTTTAAACAGCGGGATTTTCTATAGATTGGTTTAAACAGCAGGATTTTTCTTTAGATTATCCATCATATCAGGAATAGTGTTAGATTATCCATCACATCAGAATTGTTCGTCACAATAGCCATGACAGCAGAATTTGTTTTCAGCTTGATTATCACAGGATGATTTTCTATAGATTGGCTTAAACAGCAGGATTTTTCTTTAGTTTATCCATCTTATCAGGAATTTCGTTACATTATCCATCTCAGTAGAATTATTCGAAAGAATAGCTATCACAGCAGAATTTTTTGTTTGTCAGAATAGTTATGACAGCAGAATTTTTTATTATGGATTGGTCCAAACAGTCGGAAACGTGGTAAGATTATTTAGCAGAGCAGGAATTTTCGGTAGATTATCCACCACAGCAGAATAATTTTATCACAATAGCCACGACAGCAGAATTGTTCGTCACAATAGCCATGGCAGCAGAATTTGTTTTCAGCTTGGTTCTTACAGGAATAATTTCTATAGATTGATTTAAACAGTAGTATTTTTCTTTAGATTGCTGGATGGAGGGCGTGACATGGACAGCTGTCTAATTCTTCAGATGAGACGAAAAACCGAGGTTCCGTGTATATATTGGAATGCACGTAAAAGATCCCCTGACAGTTGGAATTCGATATAAGAGTAGGCGATAGTGCCGCTGCCCGGGCAAAATTTCCCTCATAGCACACTGTATGGCGTATGCCCGTCTTCATTAGTCCAGTATAGAAGCAGAACAGTAGGACGTTAAACCCCATTTCATTTCATTTCATTTTCTTTAGATTATCCATCATATCAGCAATGTCGTTACATTATCCATCACAACATAATTTTTGGGAAGAATAGCCATCACAGCAGAATTTTTCGTCAGAATAGCTATCACAGCAGAATTTTTATTATCGCTTAGACCCAAAAGCAAGAATTGTGGTTAGATTATTCAGCAGAGCAGGAATTTTCGTTAGATTATCCACCACAGCAGAATATTTCGTCACAATAGCCATGGCAGCAGAATTTGTTTTCAGCTTGGTTCTCACAGCAGGATTTTCTATAGATTGCTCCCAACGGCAATCTTTTACTTATCCATCATATCAGGAATTGTTGCTAGATTATTCATCAGAGCAGAATTTTTGTTAGATTATCAATTACAGCAGAATATTTCGTCAGAATAGCCAAAACAGCAGAATTTGTTTTCAGATTGGTTCTCACAGCAGGATTTTCTTTAGAGTGGTCAAAACAGCAGGTTTTTTTCTTTAGATTATACACCACAACCAGATTTTTCTTTAGATTATACACGACACCAGGATGTTTCTTTAGATTATTCATCCAAGAAGGATTTTACGATAGACTATCGTTTAAAACAGAATTTTTCGTCAAAATAGCAATCACAGCAGAATTAGTTTCCAAATTGGTCCTCAAGAGCACAATTGTCTACAGATTGGTCCCAACAGCACGAAATGTCGTTGGATCATCCATCTGAGCAGGAATTTTAGATAGCTTATCCATCAGCGCAGAATTTTTCGTCAGAATAGCCACCACAGCAGAATTTATTTTCAGATTGGTTCTCATAGCAGGACTTTCTATAGACTGGTACCAACAGAAGCATTTTTCTTTAGAGTATCCATCACAACAGGAATTATGTTATATTATCCACCACAGCAGAATGTTTCGTCAGAATAGTCATCATAGCAGAATTTATTTTCAGATTGGTTCTCAGAACAGGATTTTCTATAGATTGGCGGAACAGAACACTTGGACTTTAAACCCCATCAATTCATATCCAGGTCGAACCTGATCTGTTGGTCTTTGAGACGTAGAATAACGGTACTCCTGTATTATGACTTAATTATCATTAAAGTGTTATACTTTCAAACTAATAGTGTTACATAAAAAATTCGCCTACACATTAAATGTTTCCTTCAGAGGAGCCACGGTGGCTCAGTGTTCAACCCAGTGTTGACTGACGAAGGTTATCATGATATGATTTTCCGGTGTTCCCCATGTGAATAGTTTAGGAGGGGGGGGGGGGGGGCATGTACACGTAGGAATTTGAAATAAGAGTATTCCGCAGAGCTGCTGTCTGGTCAAAATTTCAATCATATCACACTGCATGGTGTATACCTGTCTTAATAAGCCCGGTCAGTACCAAAAAAAACAAACTAGGACGTTAATCCCTATTTCATTTCTTTTCATCAGATTGGCCCCAAATGCAGTACTTCCCCATATTGCAGAAAACGTGGCCTTAATTTGTAAAAGAAGAGAGGCATTTTAAAAAAAAAGGTGATTGAAACATGTATAACTTTATTTTTCATATTTGGTCAACATACAATTTGCCTCTTGACACCCAATATTTATTTTGTTCACCACAACAGATACTGAGGATTCTTTCAACAAAATGTTGCACATAAATTGTTGAGATTACAAACACAAAGTTGCAATTCTGGAGATATGGTAAATATAACACTTCCTCTGGTATTGCAAATACAGAGTGTTTCTTGAATCTTCTCTTTAATAGTTGTGTACAAAGAAATTCAACTAATTGGAATCCTAGGGCCTGGAAGAATAATGGTAAATATTCGTCTTTAATAAATTCGTCATTTCGGGGCTAACATATGGTTCAATTTTATTTCAATAATTCGCTTGCGCACAGGGAGTCTTTAGCAGTGGAAGGGAACCAGGAGGACCCAGATTTCAATAATTCGCTTGCGCATTGGGAGTCTTTAGCAGTGTAAGGAAACCAGGAGGACCCGGAAAAAACCACGATAGGCGAGTCTGAAAGATACTTTAAACGGTTTATGAGATATGCTTTGTAAATGAAATCTTGGCGGACAAACCTCGTACTATGTTTGACCCGGAATAATAATAGTTTTACAAGAACAAGAAATTACCTTATTGCTGACAATGTTAAATCCGAAGCCTCTTTTCTGCTTTTCTTTTCTAAGGACTGAACGCCTAAAATGTTAACAATTGTTATTGTCAATATTATATACATGAAATAAACTTAAACAGGTTTTAATTTCCAATTGAGCTAATAAAAACAGGCAAACGCCATGCAATGAGCTACGAAGGAAATTTTGCCTGGACAGAGGTGCACTGGCCTACTCTTACAGTCAAGCATTTTTAAATGTGCATACCAATGTGTACAAGGACCTGTTTTTTTTCTGCGATCCGAACGATGTCTATCCTACCATGCCCTCCGTCCTATAGCCCGGAAAATCCACATGAACTTTCTCAGCCAATGCAGGAATCAAACACAGTATATGTATGTCCATGTCAGCGAACTAACACTTTACTCACTGAGACTTTGGGGCTCCCAATATTATAGAAATGAAAAGAGGTATAACGTCCTACTGTACGGCTCTGACTGGGCTAATGAAATTTTTCAAAGACAGCGGCGCTAAGGCCTACTCTTATATTCAATTCCAACTGACAAGGGAACTTTTACGTGCACGCCAATGTGTACACGGGACCTCGGTTATTCTTTCTATCCGAACGACTAGGCAGCTGTCCTTGCCAGGCCCTATGTTCTGCACCACTCATTGACAAGGGGAAACCACGCCGGAAAATCGAGATGAATTTTCTTGGTCAACACCGGGAACAAACAATGGGCACTTTTTTTTTAGTATGTAAGCTGAATTGTTGTCAAAGGATATATAAAACCATTTACTTACCAATTTCTACTTTGGCATTAGACTTTTCAATAGACTATCGGAGCATCATCCTGAAGAAAAAATCAAAATAGAATAAAATTAAAATGTAAATAAATGAAGCTTTATTTATAAAGATGCATTATGTTACTTAGACTATAGCTAATTTTGCTTAATAATGCAGATCGTTACATTTATTCACTTGCCAAGCCCATGACATTATTAACTCCCTAGTCCCTAGAACCATCAGCCATGACCCCTGTCGATAATAATACAGTGCCAAATCACAGTTGATATCTTGATAACATTACAAATCAGGTGAAAATAAAAATAAGTTGGACTTTTAACTTTAACGCCTTATGGCCACCCTTCAAGTATCGGCATACCATACCATGGCATATTACTTAACTTATGACTTATGAAGACCGACTAAGAAAACAATGTCAACATTTGTTACCAGGCCTACATGTCGAAACCTCCAAAACAAAGTTTGTTCAATGATTTCTGCCTGAAAAGCCGACAGATTTACAATACGGACTAGACTACAAGTTTGGTAGTTGCAACTAAATGGAAATCACATTTTGACAAATGAAAAATGTAATTTGGCAAAATTACGCTGATACATTGTGATTGTGAAAGCGACCTTCACCGATCATGTCAAGGCGTGGTTATGCTTTTTAATTCCCGCCTACAAATACGTTAGAATGTCTGCTCAACTAGCTATTGGTAGCTCCTCCCCTTTTTGGTATTTCGCTAGATACGATATAGCATCAACCGTCCACTGAGGCATCGCATAATTTTACAGGGCTTTTTGGTGGATGTAAGCTAAGAAAAACCCAACTTACCACACTTTACAAGGGGAACTTTACAAGCGAAACAATTTTTATTGTCTCGATTAGCAGGCCACAACATGTCATTGAAGATTAAATTGACAGTACTGGCTAAAAACACCACATGAAGACTAATTTCCCATTCAGCTAAACATCTTTAAAGATTAGAAACATTTGATTGAGGATATCAATTGGTTTTCTTTTGCCCCCTTCCTCACCCCCTGCAGTGTCACCCACATGGTTACATAACAACGTCGTTAAATGTAGTTGAACACCACAAATTTAACCACAGGTTATGTAACGATTAGGTAAATATATAACCCATGGTTAAACGTAACCACATGGTTAGATTTAACTAAAAGTTGAACAACCGGGCCCTGGAAGCTAAAGTTAATATCCAACTGACATTAAAATTATGCTCCGTGTTTACGCCTTACAGTCTTGAGAAGAAGAGGAGAGGACTATTGAATTTCAGCAATTAGGTTTATAGACTGTGAGACACAGATATCTGCTGATTTCCAATAATTACTACCAGAGTTATGCTCTTGATCTTGTGGACGCTCTATTCAAATTGTCCAATCCTAAAAGCTATTTTCTCGTCAACCGACTAAGGGGGTTTGGGTGGCTGAGTGGTCACAGGCATACTCATTAGATCATAAGGTCTGTCATTGAGTCAAGTTTTGATTCCCCACTTGAGTAGTGTCGGCTGTCCAACCTCGTGGGATATCTCCGGGTTCCAGTTTCGTCCTGGTTTCCTTCCACTGCTAACGACCCCTATGCGCCAGCGAATTATTGAAATAAAATTGAACCATATGTTAATCCCGAAATGACCTAGTTTGTGTCGTGTGGACATTAATCTCTCTCTATTTCTCTCTCTCTCTCTCTCTCTCTCTCTCACTGCTTGTCACACTGTCTGCATGAAAGGTGATCTTATATTAGGAATTTTGTGCCAGATGTTTTGTTATGGAAAAGGTCGGATATATTTATGATTTTGCATGTTTGACATCTTGGGTGGCCACAAGTTTTTGTTTTGACTGCTGATTGCATATTATTTGTTTCTTTGGCGGCAAGTTTAGCTAGAGCGTTACTTTTTATACGTCGGAGATATCGTTTGGAGTATCCCCTTTCCCTTAGTTTGCTAAATACCAATGTAGACGCTGACTCAAAGTCTGTCTTCTGAGTACATATATGAAAATGGAGAAAATCGTTTTCCCATCGCAGTTCCGGAAGACTGGGTGTATACTTGGTCGTTGAAATTTATTAGGTATAAAACATTCCGTTTCTGGATTTTTATGTATTTTTGGTAGCGTATAGAGATGTTGTTGCCGACAGTCAGATTTAGCGGATAGATAATCATATTGTTTTGCTGTTATGTATTCCTTGTCTTGCAATTCATGTAAGATGTTGTTTATTAAGGTTGCAGTGTCCTTAAAGATGGGTTGGTCTAATTTAGTGTAATGTTTAGGATTATTTAATTGTTTTTCTGCCTCAGAGATATAGTCTGCGCGATTCATTATGACACAACATGAGCCTTTGTCGCTTTTCTTGATTATTATGTTTTTGTCTTTTTTGAGGGTGTTTAATGCTGTTTTTGTTGCTCGGTTGAGATTTTGTTTCTGCGATTGTGGTTGAAGGGATGATATTTCTGTGTTCATTTCGTCGAAAGTTTTTAAGATGTTTAGTGATAATGACTTTTTAGGTGGTTTCCATGTGGATTCGGCAATACTATATACCGGAAAACACCATTTTATACTGAATACCGGAAAACAACGGAAAAACACTAAATACCGGAAAACACACTAAATACCGGAAAACACCCTAAATAGGTAACCCGGAGCCTGGTCCTCTGTGTGCGGTTTTGGACCAAGTGAGCGCCGATGAAGGAAGGTCAAGGTCATTACGATGTTCGTTTTACAAATAGCCCCCCAACCCCCCACCCAAAAAAAAAATCCGATTTTTTCTTCTCCCAAATTTTTTTGCAGAAAATAATTTCTGTCGCAAAACAAAATTTCGAATTTTTCCGAAAAATTGGTTTTACAATAAAACATTCCGTAGAAAATAATTTTACAGAGAAAAATACTGGAAAAAAAATTTGAATTTTTTTTTGAGAGAAATTTGGGAGAAGAAATTGTTAAAAAAAATCTGAAAAGAAATTTTTCTTTGACCGTATTTCATCAGCGCTCACCTGGTCCAAAACCACACACGAGGACCAAACTCCGGGTTACTAAATAGCTACCGGAAAACTTAGAAGAGTAAACTGTGCCCGAGATTTTTTTAGAGAGCTTGCCGCGCCGCTCCGGGAGGGATCATCGTCAGGGTGGGACGGGGGTGGAATTTCCAGTCACGTGACGAACAAAGATCTTCCGTTCCTCAACCCATATTATTTCCACAGTCATTGTCATTAATCACAAATTACGGGATGATATACGAAAATGCAAGTTCTTACACAGTGCAGCATAATTTGTGCAACAGAAGACATCTCGAATATCGATTGTCTGAAAAAATTTTTTCTCAGAATACGCAATCGGTGTAAGTCATCAGCCACCAGGAAGTGGTTAACATAGTAATGTTTTATTACGATAGTAGTACATAAAACAAATTGGTTGCCTGAGGTTCTCGGGGGGGGGGGGGGGGGAAGTAGCCTCATCGGCTAGAGTCCTCTATTTCACAAACAAAAACAACAATTGCTTCCTTGAAAATGTATCGATCAACCCTTTTCACAGACGTCCAGCTTACCACTTCCCGTCAATGCAGTAAGATAGAATATGTAGTTTTCTCATGGACAATTAGGCGAAAGTTGGGGTTTTCTCAAGGAAAACTGGTCAATAAGTTGGGGAAAAAAGCTCGAAAAGTAATCCAGAAAAAAATCCTGTGTGCGGCCCTCGGAATATGATGGAATATGTTGAATATTATTATGGTTCAAGTGAGTATATTTGACCCTGGAATGAAAGTAAGCTCAGAAACAAGTAGATTGTTAGCCCTTCCAACGAGATGGATAGCTCTTGGAAAGGATAGACACTTTTCAGATTACAGCCTGTCCGAGAATTGCGTGGCATTCATTTCGTTTGGTGATTAGGACACATAGCGGTTAAACCTGGAACTTCAACTCGAACTATTCAGAGATTTATTAACTCGCTTTTGATGATACTTGCTGTTTTATGATGCGATTTTTTGTTACCTAGGGAGGAGTTGGCCTAGTCGTGCCTTCCACTAATTCGTACCACCCTGATGCCATCGTTACTGGTAAGGATCAGGAGACCGGCGCAACCGGCATATAAAGGGGCCCTCCGAGGGCAGTGTTTAATCTACTGAAATACTGAAACACTGAAATCTACTGAAATTTACTGAAAACTAAAATTAAAATACAAAATAAAATATGGTCAATGATGGAGGTAGACTGATTGCGTCTTTTAAAACATTCAAAACATAATAGGCATCAACAAAATTTTGGAGAAAAAAAATCGGAATTTTTTTTTTTTGGGGGGGGGGGGGCTATTTGTAAAACGGACATCGTAATGACCTTGACTTTCCTTCATCGACGCTCACTTGGTCCAAAACCGCACACAGAGGACCAGGCTCGGGGTTACCAATTTAGGGTATTTTCCTGTATTTAGGATGTTTTCCGGTATTTAGTGTTTTTCCGGTGTTTTCCGGTATTCAGTATAAAATGGTGTTTTCTGGTGTTTTCCGGTATATAGTATGGCCCATGTGGATTTTTCTGTGAATACGTTTTTTTTACCTCTGCCGGGTTTGTTCCTAAAAAAATAAGTTAGCGAAAGGGTCCTTTGGAAGCGATCGATTGCCTGGGTGATGGGGTCTATGGGTGTTATTGTGGGGGGTTGGGATGAATTTAAGGCCTCTGTCAAGAATGTTCATTTCTAGGGGGCTGAGAAGTCTGTCGCTCAAATTGACACTTGTCTGCCCTAAATACGGCTTCTCATTCCTTTTCCCTAATTCCTTGTCTCTTTTTCCTGCATTTTTGGGTTGACTTGCAATTTCATAGCAGTTTTGGGTAATACTGGTGGTATTACAGCGGAGGGATAGGGGGTGTAAAGTGTCTTTCTGCAAAGCAATCAATGTGTTGGAAGTGAGATTTTGACCCCAGTCAATATCAAATCCTTGTAGCAAAAAAGCTAACCGGTCAACCCCTACAAAATTATGATGAGTAGATTGTCAAATGCGTACGCCTATGTGCCTACAAAGATTGCAACCAACGTAATTTTGAGCAAAAAGCTACAGCCTGTGATGTTACAGACATTTAACATTGAAGTCATTGGGCAAATAATTGCTAGTCCGAATCCTGATATGACGACAGGCTTGCAATAAAGATATTTTCGCAGCCACTTATTTCCTGCAGTTTTGAATGGGGAGGGTTAGAAATAGTAAGAATACTTTTTTTTATTGCTCAGCAGTCATTTTTGTGACTACATGTTTCTGATATCAAAATAACCATTATTAGGGATATCCATTGGCTTAGTGTGAATTTGTTGCATGATGATACCAAAACATGGTTAGATCTAAATACTAAGGCCATCTGCAGATTTGGCCAAAGGTCACAAGATGTACACCAAAGACCCAGCCGTTACCATAACCCACAATCTTGTCAACAATCACGTGCCTTGACCCACAATCTCGTCAAAAATCACGTGCTCTATCCTTATTTTAAGTACTTACATCTTGTGACTTTTGATAAAATCTGCAGTTCCTCAAAACATGGTGCCTACCTTTAAGATTGGCTTAGATTTATGTGACACTCAAGGTTTACTTTTTTTTATTTATTGTTATCTGATTTCTTGTTGGAGGGCCACTGAAGGGATGTTCGCTAGAAATAAAAGAGTCATATTATTTCTAATTCCAGTTTTCTTATTTTCTCACTTTTTAAAATTTTTATTGCATATTTATTCCCGTCTTTTAATCATTTCAGGTGCTAGGGTAATGTTCCATAGAGTGAAATGATTGACCTCAACACAAGTATTAAAAAAGGAAAACAGGTGAGATAAATGTGCATTTTGTAGACTTAACGGAGTATATCCAACCTGATCTCCACTTCTGCTCAGTAACGGGCTAGAAATGTGGTACTGAACAGGCCTTTCGTTTCCCCGTGGCATGTAACTGAAGACACAATTCCAAATTTCGACCATTTTCTTGATGTCTATGGCCCTGTTTTCTGGATAGTATTCGCCCCCGAAGTCTCATTCTCATCCAAATTTAACATTTGAGGTCTACATCTCAAAGCCCGATGAATTCCTGGACTGGCTTCAGTAGAACGATGATGCATAATCAATAGCATCCCTGATCTCTGTGACACCTGGGGAAGGGGAGGGCAAATCGTAATCGGTTTGGGTTCCAGCCGAGGACGTCTGTAAACTTTGCTTTTTAGTGTTGACTTCATTTCCGAGCTTGAAAAAGACACCCTTATGTTTATTATGGCCTCTCATATTGGAAGATAACATAAAGGGCTTGTGTATTGACTGTTGTGCGCATCTCTTGGTCAGGAAAGTTGTAGGTACCATAACCATTGTAAATCATTTGACAGCGGAGGGATAGGCGGTGTAAAGTGTCTTTCTGCAGAGCAAATGTAGCAAGAGGATCTACTCCAGGTCGGGGAGATAGAAACAGAAGAGAATTGACAACACAACAGTTTATTACAGGACAACAAACATACAGTATACACTCAACAAAAACACTGAAAAGATACAAAATGATTATTTAAAAAAGTGAACAGCGCAGGTCATATCATTTATAAGTGGGGCATTCTACTAATTACTAAAAGAGCAAAGATCAAGTCAAAATATAAGTACTGTATTATGTATTACAATATAAGGATTATCTAATTACATTTTACCAGTTATAGCATGAAGATATAAATACAGATCAAACATACACTATGACGGGTGCTTTACAGGCAAATAAATAGGATCCTAGAGTGGTGGACTTTATGGAAAAACACAATTAGAAACACTATCAAATAATTAGACATCACAATTAACAAGACATTACACAGGGGATAATATATTTAATCATTTGTTATTTAATTATGAAATATAAAGTTGTCTATTTTCTAAAGAAAGTTAAAACTTGCTATATTGTTTTGATATGTATTACTAAAATACTTATTTGATTAATTAGTTAGAATTATTTATATAGTTAACGATATTAAACCTGCCTGGAAATAGATGATGAATTGTGCTGTAACTGAAAGTTTGAAAGACCAAAAGAGAGTGAAGTTGGTAATCAGGATCAACAAACCAGGTTTCTAAGATACTGAAATCTACTCACGATCTTAAAATAGCATCTTTAGACTATAAACTTAAGTAATTTTAACTACTGGAAATAAAAGACTAGCTGGATACACAGGACAATAGAAACTGGCTAAAATATTTAAAGAGAATATAATACCCTACTACACAATCATTGTGTGGGAAGTGAGATTATGACCCCAGGCAACATCAAATCCTCGTAGCAAAAAATCTAAACGGTCAACCCCCTGCAAACTTATGATGAGTAGATTGCCAAATGCGGTCCCCTATGTGCCTACAAAGATTAGAACCAAAGGAATGTTGAGCAAAAAGCTACAACCTGTGATGTTACAGCCATTTAACATTGAAGTCAATGTGCAAATAATGGCTAGTCTGAGTCCTCATCACTGAATATCAACAGGGTTCGTTCTATCATGGCCCGAATGCTTCATACCAAATTGGAAAAAAAAAATTGGTTAAAAATTGTATCCTAGATTTCATTCACAAGTCAATTAATGACCGCCGGACAAGGTACGTGACGGCATAATAAACTCAAACTGAAATGTGGGCATATAGAAATGCCCATAATAATTATTGTTTTAGGCATACTAGCCTAAAATCTAAAATATTGTTTATCAAAGCTCTGATAGACTCTTTATACTTGAAATCCTTATGTAAGCCTGTTCTTGTTAACCACATGTGAGCAGATGTGTTATGAAAGTACTTGATTTCTTTAGGTTGATACTTACAACTGATTTTTTTTTTTGCTGTATAATGGTATGAAAATCGGTAAGACATTTTGTAATTTTATTGAGCCTTTTACCTCCTGCAAGGCAAATCAAAATAGATGACCACTTTGTCAAAAAGTTCAAAAGATCTTATGCTAAGGATATTTATTCTTTCACAATTCTTTAGCTCTTTTTCTTGCCTCAAGTGATCTTTTGTTGACATTTTAGGATTTGGAATTAGCATTTAACCTGAGCTTTTCTTCAAATAGACTAAAGTGGTCTTTTATGTGCTTTTCCTACAGCCCGTGTGTTCTCATCAATAAACTAGAAGACTGGACATATTGTTAATACTGTTATTAGTCGTTAACTAGTGGTGAAACGGGAGGGGACTAAAGTTTTCTCTCCCGTCTGTCCTGTCCCTTTTAGTTGTCATGAATTTTTGTCGTCGTCCCAGTCCATCTGAACATCAGTTCACATTTGTTTGTGGAACTTCTAGAGGTTACTATTTTTAACCAATTTTGATGAAACTTAAAATGTATGTTTATATCGGTTCCTTTTGCTATTGGACCATAGCTTCCTGGGTTATGAACCCTGATTGTTCGAAAAATCCTATTTTTAGCTTGTGGACCCTCTAGAGGTTACAATTTTATTTGATTTTAGAAACCGTTCATATATATCACCGTTACACCATAATTATGGCTGAGTTTGAATTACGTTAAAATCAGACCGAATCCTCCTGTCAAAATGGACGCTCCTCTTTACGCAAATAGTGTAAAAGCATGTAATAAATACCAAGGTAGTGGACTTTAAGTGGACCCTCTAGAGGCCACAATGTTTGTCCAATTTAGATGAAACTTCAAATGTATATTAGGAATCAAATGTTCTTGGATGGGTTCAGTTTTGGTGCTCATCCGTTCTGGAGTTATTCCCCCTACCTTTATGCGAAATGTGAAATATGTACAAGTTTGTGGACCTGTTAGGGGTCACAATTTTTGTCTGATTTATATAAAACTTAAAATATGTTTTAAGGATCAAAAGTTCTTGGATGAGCTCTATTTTGGTCTGTACCAGACATTCCATTCTAGATTTATAGCCCCTGCTATTTACGCAAAATGTGAATTATGTACATGTATGAAGGCTATAATCTCGGTCTGATTCAGATGGAACTTAACAATATGTTAAAGAGCTGACAGTTCTCGCTATAACAGTTTAAAAATAATAGATTTCAGTCAGATTACTTCATTCACCGCGGAGTTATGGCCGTTTGAAGAACAGTGTAGTGTCGATTGCCATTGCTACCATTGTTATGATAATGAACAAAGTCTTGGTTTTCCATTTTTATACTCCCACAATGAGATGTGGTCGTATATTGTCGTCGCTTTCGTCCGTCATTCTGTCCGTTAGTCTAGATGCTGTAGTTATTTCACGAGTGTCCTTAAAAACAAGTCAATAACAATCGCCATGCAAAAGGGGGAAAAAGGGAAAGGGAGAGAAAGACTAAAAATAACTTTGGCCCTACATTCGTGTGTGACGGCGTAGTAATATTTGGTGATCTGTGTCCGTATACAAAACAGAAAATAGTTAAAGATTTAACGAGATAACATGGGCTGACATTAAAAATGATACCATAACTAAATTCAGCTTGAATCCTTTTAAAGTAATTAACAATAGATTTTCGAATGAATACAAGTAAACCCCCTGATGATCTCCATGGGCGTCACACATGGGGGGGGGGGTCCGACCCCCCCAATTTTTTTTCTGGGGGGGGGGGGTCTGAATATACTTGGACCCCCCAAAAAATTTACATAGTAGACCCTAACTCCTATTTATTTACAACAATTATTAGGGTTAGTTAAGATTCTATCTGTATAAAACCTGTACATATCCCAACTTACCTTTATATTGTCTAGTTAATGAGAACGACTAATGGTCTGGTAGGATTGACCGAAATTCAAACTCCTGCTTACACCAAGTTTCACTTAAATAAGCTATATCGTATTGTGACAATAGATGAATGAATTCACAAACCACATGTCGTTTTAACCCATTTACATTTAAAATTTATTCAAGAATTTAAAACAAATGCCAACCATCCAAATATATGACCTATGGCACAAAAATAAACGTTCTTATGAATCAATCCTATAGTCTTAATATATGTTTGAGAAATTTAGAGTAAATAGAAAAAAACCACAACTGTTTTAATTTTGACAAAAGTTTCATATTAAGATAGCTAAAGCTAAACCTCAAACTCAGTATCATCCATTATTCAAAATTACAGACACGAATTAAAATTTAATATTGTTCCATTTCAATCAATAGCTCACTGTGAAAAAATGGAAACCTAATATCCAATATTTAAGACTCAATGAACATATTTAAATCAGTACACGGCGTCAGGACATAATGGTTTGGGGGACATGTGTAATGAACAAAGAAAATTTACGCCAGAAGACAATTGCACGGAAGTATTTGAAAAGGGCTGATTCACAAACGACAAACTAATTATAATAAAATCGTGTAGAATGGACTAACAAACAACAAACGTTTGGACTGTTCACGTATTTACCAAACATAACTGATTAAAAATTATAATAAAATTTCAAACATATCACTTTATATACAGTAAATGTGCTTTTAGACCCACCTCCGTCTATGCTAAAGTTCCCATGAATAGAGCTATATATGCCCTTAAATCTAATATTTTCAAAATGGTAGAGGTGGTAGAAACAAGCCAAGAGTGGTTAATCAAGGTTTGGGTTTAGTGAAACTATACACACAAGTTTCAGTTTCACCAATCTGGCTCAATTAGAATTGATTTTTTTGTGTACCAAATCATCGACTCAATAAATTTGTTCATCTATGCTTAGCCTAAACATCAAGGTATTCGACTGATAAACACCTACAGTAATTTTAAACATTATAGTCCAATTTAAAACATTGTGTCCCACATAAAATCACATACATGTATATTAAAGATGCATTATGTAATAGCTAAATCTACCTATTCCAGATATTTCTATAGACATTAAATGTTATATAAATCATTAATTAGACATTTATTAACGTGTTAAGACCGCAATCATCTCTTGGATACTCGAGATTTTCAACGGATTTAATAACAATTGGCAGGTAGTGATTTGATTAAAAAAATGATAATCGAGACTCCGCTCTTCTCCAAAAAGCCCTAACGGCGCTAAGTTGACTGAAATTTTCAAGACATTCCCTTTTTATTATCTAGTTTTTAAACTATTATAGCGAGAACTGTCAGCTCTTTATCTAGACAGTTTTTAAGAACTTTTGACGAATTCAGTCTGTATGTCTTTCTTTCATTAAATAATTTCAGGTGTGTTATTTTTTTATAAGCGTCGGTTTCTGAAAGGCCCTTCAACGCACCTAAATGTTGTTTGTTTTCTTTTATAAACTTCTTTATTTCCTTATTGCCTGAAAGAAAGAAATAATTTTGATTTATTTAAAGGTCCAGTTTCAATAAATAAGCAGTTACCATGCAAGACACACCCACATTTTGCAAGAGATGAACGGAGAACTTTAGCGTTCATCCTCTAATTGTCCCAATTCTTTACATCGAATTTGAAAAAAAAAAAAAAAAAAAAAATCCTTTAAAAACTGTATGATCTATCTATTCACGTTTTTGGAAAATGTGGTAACTTAGGACCAGAAGATCATAAAACTATGAATATTGATAGGGTCCGTCATCTCAAGACCCAAATGCTTCGGGGGGATGGGGGGGTGGGTGGCCAAATGGTTTGCACATGCGTCCTGTATCATAAGGTCTGTCACTGAGTCAACTGGCGTGGTTTCGATTTCCCGGTTGTACGTGACAAAGAGTAGGGTCGTCTGTCCAACCTCGTGGGTTTTCTCTGGTTCCTCCGGTTTCCTCCCACTGCTAAAGACCCCTACGCGCAAACGAATTATTGAAATAAAATTGAACCATGTTAGTCCTGAAATGACCTAGTTTGTGTCGAGTGGACTTAAACTCTCTCTCTCTCTCTCTCTCTCTCGCTCTCTCTCTCTCTGTGTCTCTGTCTCTCTCTCTGTGTCTCTCTGTCTCCCGCTCTCTCTCTTTCTCTCTGTGTGTCTCTCTCTCTGTATCTCTCTCTGTGTCTGTCTGTCTCTCTCTCTCTCTCTCTCTCTCGCTCTCCCTCTGTCTCTCTCTCTCTGTCTCTGTCTCTCTCTCTGTCTGTCTCTGTCTCTCTGTTTGTCTCTGTCTCTCTCTGTCTCGCTCTCTCTCTCTGTCTCTCTCTGTTTTTCTGTCTCTCTCTCTCTTCCGAATGCTTCACACCAAATTTGACAGTTGGAATTGGGTCAACAAGACAGTGATTCAAGATTTACCGTTATAATTTATGTCATATAAATGCTGACGAGGGTTCAGTTATATAAAACGGTGTCGTTATTGGTCAAGGTTATTGCATACATTTATGGAAAACTGAACGAATACGGCATGATTAGTACAAGATTAATTAATTCCCATTTTTTCTGTCGTATCAATCAATGAATAAAGATAAATTTAAATGTGTAGACACTTTACACTTCTATAAATTAATGTGAACCAGATTTCCAGATTTTGTGTGAAGTTAGCTGTTGAAAATAAAAACATGTCTGTGAATTGACTTGGGGTAATTTGTACGTTATAGCTCCGCGTCAACCATTCAAATGACGACTTTTTGCAGTAGTAATTGTTTTGGAAAAGACTAATCAAATACGTGACGTAAATTATAGGTATTGCGGTCAGAAGTCAATTTACTGGACATCAAATTACTAACTCTACATACCAAGACTTAAATTGCCAATGTATGAAATCTGAGATTTTGTATCTTTAACAATTTAATATATCTCAGTTCAAATGGTGTTTATAATATCAGGACTAATATATTGTGCAATTTTATTTCTCCGGCCTGTCTGCATAGGGATCTTTAACAATTGAATTATTGTATCGTACTAAATGAGAGTTACATCATTTATATTCACTGTAAGTTATTTAAGTATACACTTATAATACACAGTAGTCTGGGCAATATTGATGAAATTGTCAACATATTTAAACACTGTAGCAGTAGTTTCGGAATTTTTAGATACTCCGTAAACCCGTAGCCAAATATCGTAAACTGTTCGAAGCTTTATCGGCACGATTCTTGGAAGATTGCAGTGCATTCGTAATGACATATTCGTAAGTGGGGCATTAGGATTGCCGATGTCGACCGAATAAGACAATTTAAGGATATTTGTATTTCCGGATAATGTGTAACGTGGTTGGTCTTCGATAATTAAGGAGTGACAAGTATAAAAAAACTGATGACGGGTAGTTTTTTTGTTTTGTTTTTTTATAACATTCCGAGGCCTGCTTTCGGCAAATGAAATGTTTATATTTGTGGGGGCATTATGGATTTACAGAATAGAATTACATGAAGCTTTTCATCCCTGACACAAAGCAAAGTCGGGGTTTATGAGTGACAGGTTTTTAACGAAGCGAGTAAATAAAAAAGAGGTAGCCTTGCGACAGGTAACTCTCATTTGTTTTTAACATTTCAGGGTCGTTCAAAGATTATCTGAAAATTAGAAATTACGTTTAAGATCTTAACAATTGTGCATGATGTGCCAATATAATTTCCTCTACGCTGTACTCAGCTTGGTAACTTGATAGCTTTTCTATTTTAGAAACTTTTGTCTAACGTATCGACCTCAATCGAATGTATAATAAGACGCTATTTATTGTATATATTAAGCTTATTGAATAGATCTAACTTTTTTCAAATCAATAGTTAGTAATATGTTTATACTCACACATATTTTTTACCATCAAAATTGGAGGACATAACACTACTTGAAGTTTCAGCCCGCTTAGAATTACTGTGGTCGGCTACCAACAAGTTCCAGTAAAAAATCTCCAGCCATAAATTTGGTTCTTGTGTAAACATCGGATATTCCTATAGTCAAAGAATGACAAAGAATGTTAAGTCCTCAGTCAAGTTCAGAATGCATGAAGAATTTACATATTCAAATTATAGTTGATAGCTGTATTTTTAGAATAATAATTTGATTATTTCTAGATCTACCTTTACTAACAGGTCGAACTTCAAATCTATCACGTACCCATAAGAAGATAGCCTCATCTTTCTTCTTTTTCATCGTTGGTCTGTGTACCTTCAAGAAAGAAACAAATAAATTCATACACCAAATCTAAATTTAAAGACAGAGAAACGAAATGATTAGTCACAACAAAACGATGTATACACTAGGCCTAGATGCATACATGCGAACGATCAAAGCCTACCTGATTGCTTGTCAAGTGATTGGATTCATGGATAGGCGTACGTGTAGCACTGGTTTCCTTTGTGGCGCAGGCTTTAAGCTGGAAATAAATAATAAAAACAATACAACTAAATTAATAATATCCACGTGATTGGTGTTAGATTTATCAAAAGTGCCAAGAGTGAACTCGACGTTGTAGCCTAGATCGAACACAAACAATGAACAGTGACTCTGAGTGAGGGACTTAACAATAACATCCAACCATGCGTGACAACCATAGCTGAACTTGAATGGAAAGGCCATTATTGGTTTTATCCATACGTATGAAGTTATGGTGGCCCAAAAAGTGAACAGTGTCGGTAGACTACTTTAGGCCTACTCGAAATACTAGGCCTGTAGATACATTCGATCTTTTAAGTTTTATCTAGGCTAAGTGAGCCCCATTGGCATTAGGCCTACCGACACCGTTCTGGCGAAAATAAATCGTACATAAGACTAATCCGTACTCAATTATAGTCATTTGATTTAGTTTATTTACTTAAAATTCGAAATAATAATTTTACTTACCATCCGTTTTCCATACGGTAGATAATATGCTGCCATTTTCCACAACTAAAAATGCAAACCAAAAGTCCCAAAAGTTCCCCGGTAGAGAAGAGGTTGACACCTGTCGTGTATGTCATCGAAACATTGACGTCATCGAGACGTTGACGTCATAATAATATACTCGTGAATATTTCAATTAATGACCTCTCACATCGAAACGAGAATTTTGACAGTAACACAATAACAAAATATTATTTTCGAAATTAATAAAAAAAAAAACCACGAAACAAATTTGTTGTCAAAATTAAAATCAACGTTTCCTGAATGAAACATACAAAAAAATACAGATATTCATATGTTTTTTGAAAACTGTTTAGGGTTAGAACCTGTCTGCCTAATGCCCATAATAATAGATAAAGAAATATACTCATGTCAAAAAATGAATTTTATCGATTTTATATTTGGGGGATGTGTAGGGATATTCTTTGTCTTGGGTATGTTGAAAGCCTTCAGTCTAACTCTAAAACTAAATGTTTACATTGAAGCACAACTATTTCCTGTGTCTATTCAAGAGTTAACATACTCTGTATATAATATACTGTTTAATATACGACAATTTTTGTTTTGTATTTTTCTCCATCTTCTTTATAAGGTAAATGTAATTTTTAAAATTTCTGATGACATTTATATTTATTTTTTCAATAGATTCTAATAACCCTTTTTTCAGTTAATATGAAAGCTTTGATATCTGCTATGCAGATCTAGTTCTTTTTTCTTTGAGGACCTTAAAACATTTACTTTAAATCTGCTATTTCCGATTTTCGAAATTCGAATATTACGTCATTGACAGCTCATCTCGGAAGTAAAATGAAATGAAATGAAATGGGGTTTAACGTCCTACTCTTCTGCACCTAACCTGGGCTAATTGAAGACGGGCATACGCCATACAGTGTGCTATGAGGGAATTTTTGCCCGGGCAGCGGCGCTACGGCCTACTCTTATATCGAATTCCAACTGCCAAGGGATCTTTTACGTGCACGCCAATGTGTACACGGGACCTCGGTTTTTCGTCCCATCCGAACGACTAGGCAGCTGTCCTTGTCAGGCCCTCTGTTCTGCATCACTGACAAGGGGAAACCACGCCGGAAAATCGAGATGAACTTTCTCGGCCAATGCAGGGATCGAACACCCGACCTCCAGGCTAGCGAGCCAGCGCCTTACCCACTTAGCCACGTGATCCCCCTCGGAAGTAAAACCAACATGATAACGTCTTGAATATTAGTACGATTTTCATAAAATTAAGAATGTAAGTAGACCTAGTTGATCCAACTTCAACGAAGTCATTAGAAATTTTCTAAGTTATCTCGCCTTTGAGAAAATAAGGATCAAATTTTTCAAATAAATCGACAATATATAGGTACGATTGCACTGGAGATTTTTTTCTATACTAGATAAGAAATTACTGATGCGTACACAAAATATGAAGTCTATCGATCGAACTGGAAGTGCCACCATCTTGAAACGTGAAATATCCCCGAGGCTTTTGCGATATTAGACTTACAGACATGGGAGTTATATTTTTTGAATCTTTGAAGGAATGCCTGAAAAACGTTCACAACAGAATTTTGATTTCCTCCATTTGGAATTGAATATGAAAAACAGTGAAAAATCCACTTGAACAGACGAGAAAATAAACACAATAGGCCATAATATGTTCAATGTGTCTCTTATTTCTGAAATTAATACATTTCAGGATAGCTCGGGATCATGTTTGCAGGACAATTTATGTCTTTAATTTTCAAAGTTTACAAATTTAACCTAAATATTCGAACAGCTGAGGTCAATCTGATTCAAAAAATATTAGTTCAGTTCAAAGTTATCTCATTTATCTTTTCGATATTTTCCTGCCTTTTTTAGTTCTTTCCCGCCATTTTCATTTCATTTTCTCAACCGTCCCGTTTTAAAACGGCTTGATCCATTTTTCTGAAACTTCTGGAACGGGAAGTCATTCCGATTATAGCAATCCAAGTCTCAGTTATTTCCCTTTAGTTTTCAGATATTTTTTTTGCCCGGGTGCAATGTTTCTCATTATGTTTAGACTTGTAACTTCGCGATTTTTTCACCGATTTTGATAATTATTTTTTCTTGTTTTTTGAGGGGCAGCTTTTGATTAAGTATATTTTGAAAACGTTTTACGAATCCGAAATCACGGAATTTTACGAACGAAGAATTGACCTACATACCCATACCTCTGTGACTATATTTTAGTAACTCTTTTTTCCTAGAGTACCTTGATATATTTACTTCAAATCTGCTATTTCCGATTTTCGAATTTCGAAAATTACGTCATTGACATTTCGTCCGGAACTAAATCAGAACTGACAACTTCTTTAATATTGGTACGATTTTCATGAAATTTGGAATGTATACTTCAACAATACCATTAGATATGCCCTAACTTATCTCCACTTGGAGAAATTAAGGCTCAAATTTTTCAAAAAAATCGACTAAATATAGGTCAGATTGCCTTGATACAACCGGAAGTGCCACAATCTTGAAGCTTGAAAAGTCCGTAAGGCTTTTGCGATATTATACTTACAGACATGGGACATTTTCTGAATCCTTGAAGGAATGCCTAAAAAACTTTCAGAGCAGAAATTTGATTTCGGTCAACTGATGGTCTCCATTTGGAATTGAATATGAAGAACATTGAAAAATAAACACAATAGACTGCAGTTTGTTGAATTCGTCTCATATTTCTGAAAATAATACATTTCTGGATAGCCTGGCTCATGGCTGAATTTTTGGTATTTGAATATTTCAAAATTTCAAATTTCGCCTTTGACTTTTTTTCGTGCCGACAAAGTTTTCGAGTGAAAAATTTCCATTAACAGCTTGAAAACGGCAATACTATACTATATACCGGAAAACAACCGGAAAACACCATTTTATACTGAATACCGGAAAACACCGGAAAAACACTAAATACCGGAAAACACACTAAATACCGGAAAATACCCTAAATAGGTAACCCGGAGACTAGCACCCTAAATAGGTAACCCGGAGACCTAGTACTCTGTGTGCCTGGGTTAGGTTTAAGAATTTGGGGGAGAGGTTAAGTCTCCACATAAGCACTGACCTAGGATGATGACAAATTAGTTCGTGATATTTCCTAGTTTTATTAAAAATACATACAATACATTAGATTTATATACAAAGGCGATTTCACTGTTTATTGGTGTTGGTGGCGCTGATGGTCTTCCTTGGATAATGCTTCTGGTATTCTGGTATTATTGTTTCTGAAGAAAAAAGAAAATAAATTTGAGGCTCTCGGGAGAGAGCCACATTAGTGTGTTTCCTACTACGGATTGGATTTTCTAAAAAAATCGTGTTTGTTCCACATCACCGGATTAGGGCTAGGGATTCTTATATCTAGTTGATTTTATTTACTAACGGTTAGGGATAGGATTTGATATATGGTTTGTTTTGGAATAGGGTGGAGACTAGTCTTATTTAATCTAATTTACTGTGCACTAGGGTGTCGTTCAGATTTTTATTTTTAGAATATGCAATTATAAGTTTCTGTGTGAATATTTTCGGGTGATTTTCTTGGAGATCAGTATAGGAAAGGGTGTTGGCATGCTAGGGGTAATACGAAATGGTCTATATATTGTGATACGTTGTATGATTCGCTGCCATAGTCTGATATTATTGGGCGTCCCTTGGGTGATTTATTAGGTATAAACCATTCTGTTTCTGGATTTTTATGTATTTTTGGTAGTGTATAGAGATGTCTTTGTCGGCAATCAGATTTAGCAGATAGATAATCATATTGTTTTGCTGTTATGTATTCCTTATCCTGCAATTCATGTAAGATGTTGTTTATTAAAGTTGCGGTGTCCTTAAAGATGGGTTGGTCTAATTTAGTGTAATGTATAGGATTACTTAAAGATACATTATGGGAGATTTTTATAGAGAGTTGGCCATTCTTGCTATAACAGTTCAAAAGTAGATGATGAAAGAAGAATATATTGAAAAATTCAGTCAAATTACTTTATTCTGAACATAGTTATCATCGTTGTAATATTTGACTAAAAATGGCAGCGAAATGCGTCTTCACCTTCGCCGATCGTTTGATTGACAGGCGTTAACTCCACCTACATATCTCGATTATCAAGTAAAGTTTTCAATGGCATACGGAAACGCTTTACAGCGGCCTCGCTAAGTACACTCTATCAATTAGCCTCGATCTAACTGACGTATTTTCATCAGGTTACCCCTTATTTGATTTAATCCTATTTAAATCCGAGCTGTAGCCGAGCCATCCGTGGGTCTACAGAGTTGATTTTGGTCTTATTGTTTCAATAAAGATCTAATTTATAATTTCTATAACATCTGAAGCCTAAATTAAGACTTGCAATAATCAGATTTAGCTCTTGCATAATGCATGTTTAATTGTTTTTCTGCCTCTGAGATATAGTCTGTGCGATTCATTATGACACAAGCCTTTTTCGCTTTTCTTAATTATTATGTTTTTGTCCTTTTTAAGGGTGTTTAATGCTATTTTAGTTGCTCTGTTGAGATTTGTTTTTTTTGTGATTGTGGTTGAAGGGATAATATTTCTATATTCATTTCGTCGAAAGTTTTTAGGATGGCTGGTGATAATGACTTTTTAGGTGGTTTCCATGTGGATTTTGCTGTGAATAATTTTTTACCTCTACCGGGTTTGTTCCTAAAAAAAATAAGCCAACGAAATTGTTCTTTGGAAGCGATCGGTTGCCTGGGTGATGGGGTCTATGGATGTTATTGTAGGGGTTGGGATGAATTTAAGGCCTTTATCAAGGATGTTCATTTCTAGGGGGTTGAGAAGTCTGTCGCTCAAATTGACAATGTCTGTCCTTAAGACGGCGTCTCATTCCTTTTCCCTAATCCTAGTTTAAATTCCTCATCCAGCAGTTGATGATCTCTCTGGTCGTGTCTGGGCTCCAGTGGATGGCCTTTCAGTTCTATTTTGCCCTAGATTTATATACAAAGCCGATTTCACTTCTTTTGGTGTTGGTGGCTCTGATGGTCTTCTTTGGATGTTTCTAAAGAAAAAAAGAATAAATTTGAGGCTCTCGGGGGGAGAGCCACATTAGTGTGTTTCCTACTACGAATTGGATTTTCTAAA
Source organism: Patella vulgata (assembly GCF_932274485.2). Lineage (NCBI taxonomy): Eukaryota > Metazoa > Mollusca > Gastropoda > Patellidae > Patella > Patella vulgata. Next base: position 37,228,755 of record NC_065882.2, read on the forward strand.
AAAAATCGTGTTTGTTCCATCACCGGGTTAGGGCTAGGGATTCTTGTAACTAGTTGGTTTTATTTACTAACGGTTAGGGATAGGATTTGATATATGGTTTGTTTTGGGTTAGGGCAGAGACTGGTCTTATTTAATCTAATTTACTGTGCAATAGGATGTCGTTCAGATTTTTTTTATTTTTAGAATCCCCAAGAGACGCCTTATAATATCAGACTGTGGCAGCGAATCATACAACGTATCACAATATATAGACCATTTCTTATTACCCCTAGCATGCCAACACTCATTCTACCTTAAAGCCACTAACGATTTCATTCACAAAATCAAACAGTTAAGAGTCCCCGAACACACCATTTTAATATCCATCGACGTACAGAGCATGTACACGAACATTGATAATAACACAGGTATTGAAGCAGTTAGGAAATCATTTCTTAGGAATCCGCAAGCATCCAGGCCGGACGAAGAAATCCTCAAACTACTCGACATTTGTCTGAGGAGGAATGACTTCGCTTTCAACAACCAAGTATACCTCCAGTCTTCCGGAACAGCGATGGGAAAACGATTTGCCCCGAGTTATACAAACCTCTTCATGGCGGAGTGGGAAAGGGAAGTTCTGCCACTCTGTCCATTAAAACCAGATTTCTATGGACGCTTTCTAGATGACGTTTTCATAGTCTGAACGTACACACTAGACGAATTTTGGACGTTTTTCAACATTCTGAACAATCACCATCCATCAGTCAAATTAACCGCAAATGTAAGTCAAAACAGCATACATTTTCTTGACACCACCGTCTTTAAAATTTGCAAAACCAAAAACACTGGCCAACTGGAAACTAAAGTATTCTTCAAAGGAGCAGCATGCTACCATGCTGCTTAAATCATCATATTTGGCAGACACCCCTATCAAGGTGTCTCCACACAGGTCACTGAATTCAAGTAGAGGAGTAATTAGATGTCGAGACCTTGAAGGCAGCAGTGAGGATGAAATGGTGCAGTACCTTTCATCTCAAACTGAAGCTGTTGGGATCATTCCTAACACTTCAACCCAGAAGGGCAAGGAGTCATCTCCCTCGCCTCCCCTTGAGGCTGTCATCCTTGATTCCAGTTCTACTGGATCAGGATCGCAGTTAAAGGGTTCTTCATCTAAGAAAGACAAACTAGCAAAGTTTCGAGAGAGACGTAGAAAGGGTTTCAAAGACCCTATCTGTCTCTATAATAGATATGGGGATGATCTGATGGACGGTATTGCCGTCGTGGATGTCCATACGGATCCACATGGTAAGCCGTCAAAAAATAAAATTCCCTGACAATGGTAAATTCCATTATTCAATGGAATTGTCGTGGTTTAAAACCAAATTTTAATGAAGTCCAATTATTAATTCAAAAGCACAATCCTTTAGCTATTTGTTTACAGGAAACTTTTTTACGAAATTCTGACACTTTGTTCTTTAGACATTTTGTTGGTTACCATCATCATTCAGTTGGTGATGGTAGAGCACATGGGGGTGTTTCTATTATTCTTAATGGAGATATCCCTCAGAGCCAAGTCACCATCAACTCACCTTTACAAGCAGTTGCAGTAAGGGTGACGTTGCATATTCCTATAACACTCTGCTCTATATATCTTCCACCAAGTTTACATCTTAATCCCAGATATCTTGATGACCTTGTTGCACAACTTCCTCTCCCGTTTATTATTACGGGAGATTTCAATGGTCATCATTCACTCTGGGGTAGTCCAGATGATAACAGCAGAGGTAAACAAATAGCGGACTTCATTAACATTATATTATTACGGGAGATTTCAATGGTCATCATTCACTCTGGGGTAGTCCAGATGATAATAACAGAGGTAAACAAATAGCGGACTTCATTAACATTAATAATTTGTGTTTATTAAATGATGACTCGCCTACTTATCTAATCCTGCCACAGCTTCCATTTCTTCCCTAGATCTTACCATTTGCTCTCCGGTTCTGTTTCAGGATTTTACATGGAGGGTAAAATGAAGATCTATGTGGTAGGGATCACTTTCCGATCTTGATAGATAATAATGGTCCCTCTCCGGTCGAAAGACCGCAGAGGTGGAAGTTGCATAAGGCTGATTGGGCTCTTTTCGAATCTTTGTGTCTCTTCTCTTTTGATACAAAGGAGTTAGAAGATGCAGATGAACCCATGGCCTTATTTACTTCAATTCTTCAAGATGTGGCTGAGCAGGCGATTCCAAAAACCACGACAACACTAAAACGTTTCAATAAACCATGGTATAACGAAGATTGCAAATCCGCTCTGAAAGAGCGTGATCGTATCCTGAGACGACAAAAGAACCACCCTTCCATGGAGAATATTGCGGCATACCAAATGGTCCGGGCGAAGGCTCGTAGAACCATACGTCAAGCAAAGAAATCTTCATGGCAAGGTTACGTCTCAAGGATCAATTCCCGTACCACATGCAAGTCGGTATGGGACAGGATTCGTAGGATTAAAGGTAAAAGTAGTGCATTATCAGTTAACCTTCTAAATGTTGATAATACCACCTTAACAACATTTCCTGATATTGCTAATTCTCTGGCCAGTACAATTTCATTTAATTCATCATCCAATTTCTCCTCCGATGCCTTTAGGGGCATTAAACAACAACAGGAGAAAAGGCGACTTAATTTCAAGTCCCGCAATGATGAATGCTACAATGATACCTTTTCCATTGCAGAGCTTCGAGATTCGCTAAAGCGAGCTCGGAATACTGCAACTGGTCCAGATGAAATACACTACCAAATTCTAAAACATTTACCTTTTTCCACTCTCTTAATTTTACAAAACACCCATAATCGAGTTTTGATCTTATAAGTGCTCGATGTAATCGGAGCAAGACCTTACAGTCTGCTCCCCAGTCAGTATTTGATAAGACTCTCAATATGTTGAGGGCTTTCATACATTTCTTTTTTAGGTTTTTAATGTAGGGGATAAATGATAATTTGTTATCAAATATCAGCCCCAGAAATTTGGTTTCATCCACAACTGGAAGGCGGTTGCCATCCAAGAAAAGTTCTGGATCTGGATGTAAACCTCGTTTCTGACAGAAATGCATGCAGACAGTCTTGGATTTCGAAAAACGAAATCCATTTTCGGTTGCCCATTGTTGAAGTGAATTCAAACAAAGCTGCAACTTTCGTTCGATTATTCGCATGTCTGTAGAACCATAGCACATCTGAAAGACATCAACATAGAGAGCCCCGTTTGTACCTGGTTTAAGGTACGCTGGGATAGTATTCATTTTTATTGCAAATAATATTGAAGATAAAATACTTCCCTGGGGAACCCCCATTTCCTGAGGAAATGGGTCAGAGAAGATTGATCCCAGTCGTACCTTAAATGACCTATCTTCCAGGAAATTTTTAATAAAGATAGGTAAGCGACCTCGTAGGCCGAGGTTATGGAGGTCGCGCATGATACCATGTTTCCATGTAGTATCATAAGCTTTCTCCAGATGTTGCTTCTGGATGAACGCGTCCCTGACGAACGTTTCAAATCGAACGAGATGATCAAGAGTGCTCCTTTGGGACCGAAATCCACATTGGAGGTCTGTAAATGTGGTTGTTGGACTCAAGGTACCAAACAAGCTTTCGATTGATCAATGTCTCCATGGTTTTGCAAATGCAGCTAGTTAAGCGATCGGACGTAGTTTGTAGGATTCGTATGATCTTTACCCGGTTTAGGGACGGGAATTACTGTGGCTTCATGCCACGAAGGAGGGAAATTACCATCAACCCAAATCCGGTTAAAAAGATCCAGTAAAATTAAGAGAGTGGAAAAAGGTAAATGTTTTAGAATTTGGTAGTGTATTTCATCTGGACCAGTTGCAGTATTCCGAGCTCGCTTTAGCGAATCTCGAAGCTCTGCAATGGAAAAGGTATCATTGTAGCATTCATCATTGCGGGACTTGAAATTAAGTCGCCTTTTCTCCTGTTGTTGTTTAATGCCCCTAAAGGCATCGGAGGAGAAATTGGATGATGAATTAAATGAAATTGTACTGGCCAGAGAATTAGCAATATCAGGAAATGTTGTTAAGGTGGTATTATCAACATTTAGATGGTTAACTGATAATGCACTACTTTTACCTTTAATCCTACGAATCCTATCCCATACCGACTTAGATGTGGTACGGGAATTGATCCTTGAGACGTAACCTTGCCATGAAGATTTCTTTGCTTGACGTATGGTTCTACGAGCCTTCGCCCGGACCATTTGGTATGCCGCAATATTCTCCATGGAAGGGTGGTTCTTTTGTCGTCTCAGGATACGATCACGCTCTTTCAGAGCGGATTTGCAATCTTCGTTATACCATGGTTTATTGAAACGTTTTAGTGTTGTCGTGGTTTTTGGAATCGCCTGCTCAGCCACATCTTGAAGAATTGAAGTAAATAAGGCCATGGGTTCATCTGCATCTTCTAACTCCTTTGTATCAAAAGAGAAGAGACACAAAGATTCGAAAAGAGCCCAATCAGCCTTATGCAACTTCCACCTCTGCGGTCTTTCGACCGGAGAGGGACCATTATTATCTATCAAGATCGGAAAGTGATCCCTACCACATAGATCTTCATTTTACCCTCCATGTAAAATCCTGAAACAGAACCGGAGAGCAAATGGTAAGATCTAGGGAAGAAATGGAAGCTGTGGCAGGATTAGATAAGTAGGCGAGTCATCATTTAATAAACACAAATTATTAATGTTAATGAAGTCCGCTATTTGTTTACCTCTGTTATTATCATCTGGACTACCCCAGAGTGAATGATGACCATTGAAATCTCCCGTAATAATATAATGTTAATGAAGTCCGCTATTTGTTTACCTCTGCTGTTATCATCTGGACTACCCCAGAGTGAATGATGACCATTGAAATCTCCCGTAATAATAAACGGGAGAGGAAGTTGTGCAACAAGGTCATCAAGATCTCTGGGATTAAGATGTCAACTTGGTGGAAGATATATAGAGCAGAGTGTTATAGGAATATGCAACGTCACCCTTACTGCAACTGCTTGTAAAGGTGAGTTGATGATGACTTGGCTCTGAGGGATATCGCCATTAAGAATAATAGAAACACCCCCATGTGCTCTACCATCACCAACTGAATGATGATGGTAACCAACAAAATGTCTAAAGAACAAAGTGTCAGAATTTCGTAAAAAAGTTTCCTGTAAACAAATAGCTAAAGGATTGTGCTTTTGAATTAATAATTGGACTTCATTAAAATTTGGTTTTAAACCACGATAATTCCATTGAATAATGGAATTTACCATTGTCAGGGAATTTTATTTTTTGACGGCTTACCATTTGGATCCGTATGGACATCCACGACGGCAATACCGTCCATCAGATCATCCCCATATCTATTATAGAGACAGATAGGGTCTTTGAAACCCTTTTTACGTCTCTCTCGAAACTTTGCTAGTTTGTCTTTCTTAGATGAAGAACCCTTTAACTGCGATCCTGATCCAGTAGAACTGGAATCAAGGATGACAGCCTCAAGGGGAGGCGAGGGAGATGACTCCTTGCCCTTCAGTTTGAGGCAAGGAAGATGGACCCTCGCCAGACAAAGAATTAATAATTTGAACCGAGCTCTCATTCGTTTTATGATGAGCCCGATACCCCTTTAATATGATCTGATGATATATATTTAGGCATTTCCTCTTTTTTATGTCAGGTTAAATCTGTTTGAACAGAAATGGTTTTAGTAGAAACTTTGGCTACACTTGAATTAGATTTCCCTTGTAGTGCAATGGGAAAAAGTGTAGAAAGTTCTACTTGCTTTTTAGCATCGTAATATGACATTTTCCGTTCTGACATAACCTGTTGGATTCGTTTCTCTTTTTGCCAAATGGGACATTCGCGAGAGTAAGCAAAATGCTTACCCTTGCAATTAACACAACAGAAATTCGTCTGACAGGTAGCGCTCTCATGGCCATCATGGCCACAGCGAGCGCAGGTGTCTTTACCTCTACAGACGGTTTTGCTGTGTCCAAACTTTTGGCATTTATAACAGCGAAGAGGGTTGGAAATATACGAATCCACAGGTATGTTTAAATAACCATGCTTTGAGAGTCTTTGGTATCTCGGGACGATCGAATGTGAGGATATAGGTGCTTGTAGGAATCACCTTATCTCCTCGTCGTACACTAATTCGTTCACATGTGAGACGCCTTGAGATGAAAGGTACTGCACCATTTCATCCTCACTGCTGCCTTCAAGGTCTCGACATCTAATTACTCCTCTACTTGAATTCAGTGACCTGTGTGGAGACACCTTGATAGGGATGTCTGCCAAATATGATGATTTAAGCAGCATGGTAGCATGCTGCTCCTTGGCACATTCTATCAAGAGTGTTCCATTTTTAAGTTTTTTTAATAGCCTTGGGCTCACCAGCTAAGCCACCAATGCCCTTAGTTATTCCAAATGGTGAGACTTTGGACAGGTCTGTAGAGGGACTCTCAATCAAGAGAAACCTCGGCCATGCCTTTGAATTTTTACTTTTTATATTAAATAAATCAGAAACGTCCTCTGTATTAGGACGTTTCTGTTTCTTGTTCTGTTCTTTTATTGGTGTGGGGGGGGGGATTGGGGAATCCATGAAATAATATTTTTTTGATTCACCCCTCGTCGTCCCCCAGGTTACTGCCCTGCCTACTAAGGGGAGGACTAGCGCAGATATCCGGCGCATGGCCTCAGGGGTCAACGAGGGGTATACTCAAGCCAGAAAGTAAAAATACTTATCTAACCTGATTGACCCAAGCCGCCGCTCTGTAGAATGTACTAAGGACACAAAGGTAAAACTTGCTGAGTATCAAACACAACAAGGAGAAACGTACATCCTACAAAGCTAAAACGACCATAGCCGATTGATCAGAGTGGGCCATTCTGACCTCCCGTCTAGGTGAACCATGGGCCAAAGTAATGTGTTGCAAAGAAAGGGCTCGCAAGCCAAATCCCCACTCAATTACCAGGATTCCACTCTCCACTGACACGGGTCGCAACGCACGGCAAACACGCTGCCCTTTTACAGGGATCCTTTTAGTCGCCTTTTACGACACGCAGGACATACGAAGGATATATTCTTATCAACCCCTACACCCCAGGGGGGATTCTAAAAATAAAAAAATCTGAACGACATCTTAGTGCACAGTAAATTAGATTAAATAAGACAAGTCTCCACCCTAACCCAAAAAAACCATATATCAAATCCTATCCCTAACCGTTAGTAAATAAAACCAACTAGTTACAAGAATCCCTATCCCTAACCCTGTGATGGAACAAACACGATTTTTTTTTAGAAAATCCAATTCGTAGTAGGAAACACACTAATGTGGCTCCCCCCCCCCCCCCGAGAGCCTCAAATTTATTCTTTCACCAAAAAACAGCGAAATCGGCTTTGTATATCAATCTAATGTATTGTATGTATTTTTAATAAAACTAGGAAATATCATGAACTAATTTTTCATGATCCTAGGTCAGTGCTTATGTGGAGACTTAACCTCTCCCCTAACCCAGGCACACAGAACACCAGGCTCCCGGCTACCTATTAAGGGTGCCAGTCTCCGGGTTACCTATTTAAGGTATTTTCCGGTATTCAGACTATCATCGCTTGATAAAGGATACCACTCCGAAATGTGCATCGCGATATAATCGAGGAACGACCGATCTATATTATATGTAAGATTTTTTTCTCTCTTTATATTTTATGTATCAATCTACTCACATACGTCGAATATCTAACCTTGTCTCCCTGCTAATTTACTATGTCTCGCATTAACCATTTCATACAACAAATACCACAGTGAACAAATACTGCACAACAGTATATATAGAGGATATTTGTCGTTTTAGAGTGAATAACATATTTTATTTCATCGAGAAGCAAGAAAACTTATATTTTCACGAATGCGTAGCATTCGTGAAAATATAAACGTTTTCTTGCTTAGAGATGAAATAAAATATGTTATTCACGACAAAACGACAAATGTTCTATTTATTTTATGATTTTACAATCATTTTAGGTAAAAACAACATGGACTACTGCTAGCCAGTGGAATAACACTTTTATTTCACTGATAAAACGCGGTATTCCACTACTGATCATAAAATATATTATATATATATATATATAAAAATAAAGGTTAAAAATGCCTAAAGAAAGTATATACTATTGTTTTATTGTCTACATGTTTCGCCTGAGCTTGTCAAGACATACAATAACAATAACAATGACGTGACGTCATGGAAGAATAAACATACAATAATATAATAATAATGAAGTAGATAATATATAATATATAGCATAATATTGTAATTATTTTGAAATGTTTAATTTCGGTTTAAATTTTGTCAATAAAATATTGTTCCTTCAATCTCATTTTCATGGGATCTGAATACGGCATCTTAAAGAAAGGGTATATTTTGAACTCGCCCTTACCGCATATATCAAGGTGCTCACTCAAAGGGATCTTCCTTAAATTTGGTTCCCTGATATGTTGTCTATGAACCGTTACTCTGTTTTGTAACTTGTTCGTGCAGCCGATGTACAGTTCGGCACAGCCACTACATTTTATGACATATAATACATGAGTAACTTTACAGTTCATACTTTCATTGACAAAAAATTCTTTTCCACTGTCAAATATAAATGATTTACCTTCAATTAAATATCTACACGTGCCACAATTATCCCTTCCACATTTTACAACTTCCTTAATTGGACTGAATGATTCAAATTTAGCCCTAGTTAACAGTGATTTAAGGTTTTTAGGTTGTCTTTTTGAGGGGATAAATGTTTGTGTATCAATAAGTTTTTTTAATTTTTTATCTTGTTGAAGTAGTGGAAAATGTGTTTTAATTAGGATTGTGAGGATTAACGGTGGTGACAAATGCAATTATATTGTTATTTGTATTTTTTATCTTTACCTGCCTTAATTCCGTTATCGGTATTTTACTAGCCCTTTGAATTCCGTCATTAATTAATGTGGAGGGATATTTGCGGGCTAGCAGAAATTCTCTCAATTCCTGTAGTCTTTGAAATTTAGTTACTGTGTTAAACACGATGGTACAGATACGCCTGGCCAAATTATATGGTACAGCCGTTTTTATGTGTTTAGGGTGACACGAATTGAATTCGAGATACTGTTTAGTATCAGTATCTTTATAATATATATCAGATTCAATAATGTCCCCGTTTTTGATTACCATTATGTCTAAAAATGGTATTCTTTCTGTACTAGTTTCCATTGTAAATTGGATATTCGATTGAATATTATTGATTATGTTATAAAATAAAAGGAGATTATCAAATGATTGGAGCCAGATGAAGAAACAATCATCTAAGTATCGCTGTCACTGTTTTTCGAAATATATTCCGGTCTCCAAGTCAAATGTTTCTTCTACTTTCGTAGCAATGGTGTTATATATTGCCCCCCCCCCATCACAAAATACAAAATAGCTAATTAAATTTGTCTTTACCCTAAAACAAGAACTGACAATAGAAAGATCCTTACCCCATACCCCAAAAATATATAATTCAAATATATCCAAACCAAGCCCTAATAAGATTAATTATGCACTTTATTGAAATATTTTCAGAAACTGAAAAGTGCTACAAAGTCATATTACAAGTGATTTGTGAGGCATCTAGAAATATCTAGCATACACAGAAAACTAACACAAGAAAAATGCACTATTTCGCAGGAGTAATAAAATGATGTACAACCTTTTCCTCATTAAAAAAAACCTACAAACAAAATGATTATTTTGTACATAAAAGGAGTAAAGCATCAAGATTACAGGATTGAAATATAAAAATATCAGAGAAAATCGCAAATATTAAAGAATATGTACAAAATATATATAAACAATCACAAGTCAAAAGCAAGGAGGAGCCACTGTGGTTCAGTGAGTATAAGGCATTGGCCGAGAAATTTCAACTGGATTTTCCGGCATAGTTCCCACATGTCAGTAGTGTAGGACATGGCAAGGGATAATTGGGTACAAGCCCGGAATTGAAACTACCCCCACTTAGTTCACTTTTAAGAACCCTTGACAATTGAATAATCTGACTCAATGACAGACCTTCTGATCCAATGTGCGCGTTTTAACCATTCGGCCCCCCTGGGTTCCCTTTAAACAACCCTTGACAGTTGAAATATTTGATATAGGAGTAGGTTGTAGGGCAGAATCACCCTAATAACACGGAAAAGTAGGATATCAAACCCTATTTCATTTCATAAGCAAGGGAAAGTCACCTTTATGTAGGTCAAGTTTTTTGTAATTCTGGGTATATTTGATTACATTTGGTTTCTAGATAATGCCTATTAAATAATTTATGATTTCCAACCAAAGTCTAGGTGATATATATGTCACTTTACTTTCTATATTATACATAAATTTCCGAAGAGAATTAAAATCTAATTGTGTTTGGGAAGAATATTTAACATTAAAAAACAAAAAATAAATATTCAAAAATTGGGTCAAATGCGTTCTTTTTCCAGAATTATAAAATAAATTGATGTTTGTATCTCTTGTTGTTATCATACATTAAATACTGTTTCAGCCTAAAAAATAATAAGTAGGCAATAAGAATACTTTCTTACTATGCATGGTTCACAATGTTTAAATAAACAATTTATTTGGCCACATCGAGACTGAGTCTCTATTTTGTTTCATCTTTGGATAACACTTATTGTGTCTTGTCTAGTAACAGACCCAGGGAAATTATTATGCTCAAATCAAATGGGTTAGAAGTCAGAAAAAAGTCTTGAGATTTGGGACCGAAGTCTCATAATAGGTCAACTATTCACCCAGTTCATACATGTATTGTGTCTCCATATCTAGATTCGCTACTACATCATGGCAGCACCTATTTACTTGGCAATGTCTAATTATTTTTGGGCCCATTCATATTTTATTTCCATCGACAACAAATTGGATATTATCTTTTAAAATCTATTGAAATCTATTTGAAAAGTAAAATATTGTCCATCATTTGTATACTGCTATTTACTGTAAAAATACACATAGGGCCTATCACAACTTGAAGAAAATCAATGGATGTGATTGTCAAAAATCAAGAATGCCAAGTACTTGAAATAAGAGAGTCCTAGGCATTGCCCCAAGAAGAATAACTAGATTACCAAACAAGTGCATAGAACTAGTGATGATTAAAAATACAAATATGTATGTATGATTATCAATCTCTGTGAGAAAAAGTTTCCACAATATGAATAGCCATTTCCAACTGTCTTGATCTTTCTGATGTAGTTAACTGAGAAAAAAAACATACTATGTATTAGTTGACTTAAATCGACTCGACAGTTTGCGTTGTCACAGATGAGAAATGAAATGGAGTTTAATGTCCTACTGTTCTGCTCCCAAACTTGGCTAATGACGACGGGCATACGCCATACACTGGATAGGAATCTAGCCGTACACCTAGTACTTTTGGACCTCAGTGCTGCTTTTGATACTATAGATCATAGTATTTTATTTCAAAGGTTAGAATGTTCGGTTGGGATCTGTGGTTCCGCACTGTCATGGATAAAGGCATATCTTCAACATAGAACACAAAAGGTGCAAATAAACAGGCCTGTGTCTCAACCCTGTGCTGTTAGGATAGGTGTTCCACAGGGATCTGTATTTGGACCTCTACTTGAGTCTTGTCTTAATGACATTCGAGGATGGATGACTAGAAATAGGCTAAAACTTAACGATGACAAATCCGAATTTCTTATCATATCATCAAAATCACAATCCAGTAAATTGTTTAAAGCTATGTTACTGACGAATTTATGTCCCCAGTTCCCCAAATCAATAGTATTATTAGTATCATACGGAAAATGCATCATTTCGAGAATACGCTCTAATCTTAATACTGATGCTTGCATATTGAGGATCCCCAAATATAATAAGCGTTCTGGTGAATATGCTTTCTCCGTCAGAGCAGCTAAAATGTGGAATGATCTTCCGAAAACTCTTCGAGAGTCCTCTTCCATCCAAAGCTTTAAGACTAACTTTAAAACATACTTATTTCAAAAATGTTTTTGAACTGTTTTGTTGTGAATGCACTTAGAAATACTCATGTGTAATGAAGCGCTATATAAACCGAACAATAATAATAATACTAATGAGGGAAATTTTGCCCGGGCTACGGCCTACTCTTATATCGAATTTTAACTGCCAAGGGATCTTTTACGTGTACGCCAATAAGTACACGGGCCTTTTTTTTTCGTCCCATCCGAACGACTAGACGGCTGTCCTTGTCAGGACCTCCGTCCTGCATCACTGACAAGGGGAAACCACGCCGGAAAATCTGGATGAACTTTCTCGACCAATACAGGGATCGAGCACCCGACCTCCAGGCTAGCAATCCAGCGTCTTACCCACTTAGCCACGTGATCCCCGTCACAGATAAAAATGAAATAAAATGGGGTTTGGCGTCCTACTGGGCTAATGAAGTTGGGCATATGCCATACAGTGTGCTACGAGAGAAATTTTGCCGGGTACCGTGACCCTAAGGCCTACTCTTGTATCAAATTCTAACTGCCAGGGGATCTTTTACTTGCATGCCAATGTGTACACAGGACCACGTTTTTTTGTTCAATCTGAACGACTAGACAGATGTCCTTGTAAGGCCCTCCATACTGTATTGTCGTAGTCAACATCGGGAGCAAACCCGCGACCTTAAAATATGCAAGCCAGTGTCTAACCCACTTGGCCACCGTGGCTCACCACAGATTCACCGCCGAATCCTTTGTCAAATTCACCACTCGATTGCATTAACTTTCACGTCACATGATTTAACATACGTCTTCAAACAAACACGTGACTTCTCGATATGAATGAGTGGTGCAGAGAACGGACGGAGAATGGGTTCTTGTCGGACTTGAGCAGCCTGGAATGCTGTCGTAGTCAACATCGGGAGCAAACCCGCGACCTTAAAATATGCGAGCCAGTGTCTAACCCACTTGGCCACCGTGGCTCCCCACAGATGAGACAGTCATATCTACATGTATCTGGATATAAGTAAGATTCTGTCTGTGCACATACATGTACGTGTACAGTTTTACTATACTAAAATGAATTTTAGATTTCAAAATAATAAAATGAAATGGAGGTTTTGTATCTTTACTAATACTGCATTGAAAACGCATTTCTTTGCACTTTTGTTTATCACAAAGTAGATAAAATACAAACTTAATCTAATTTCTTTCCTGCGAAAGCAGCAAAGGCTTATTGGAATTGTTCTACCTGATCTGCCCGCCCGCCAACCACCCGGAGGAGAAGGCTACCCATATTGTTTCATTGCCAACCGCATGTTCTATCTATATACCATTCGTATATTTCATTTCCTACCAATACATTTCATTTGCCACCCGTATATTTCTATTTGTACCTTCCATTTCAAACTAGAGAGAGAGAGAGACCTCAATGACAAACCTTATGATACAGCGTGCACGTGCTAACCATTGCATTGCCCCCCCCCCGCTATTTCTTTATTGGCATCCCATATTCATTTGGTACTCATAGCCTACATTTCTTTCTCAACCGTGTGTTTTATTGTCAAACATATAATCCATTTACATCTACTCACATAGGCGTACCAGCCAGGGGTGAGATCGTAATTTCTTAAAATTGACTAAGGGATTAAAATTCGGCATAAAATTTAGAAAATTTAAAGTCAGTTTAATACACAGTGACATTTTTTCTGGAATCATGAATGTTTGTTTAAGCGACCTATATTTTTTTAGGCATGATCATAATTTGTTTGGGCTATTTCCCCTTGTCAGTGGTGCAGGACAAGGACAGCTGTGTAGTCGTTCGGATGGGGCGAACAAACGAAGACCCGTGTATACATTGGCGTATCCGGGCAAAATTTCCCTCATATCAAACTGGAATGAGAGAGAGAGGTTCATTTCGGGACTAACACATAGGGTTCCATTTTTTTTATTGGAATAATTCCCTTGCGCGTAGGGGTCTTTAGACTTTAGCAGTGGTAGGACCCGGAGAAAACCCATGGGGTTGGACAGGCGACCCTACTCCTTGTGTAATACAACAGGTGAATCGAAACCACGCTGAAACTGACTGAAATTAGAATGTCACAAACTGTTTAAGTTTGACTTGTAACAAATAGCAACATTTATTCTACTTTGTCCTGCCTTTTTCTTCCTCAGAAAATTCCTTCGGGGTCGCTTGTGCGTAGGGGTCTTTAGTCCTGTGAGGAAACCAGAGGACACCGAGAAAACCATGCTGAACAATACATATGAACATTCTCATCCAACACCGGGTATGAACATCAGACTAATTCGCCATCCGGATGACAAAGAGTATTTCGTCATCTGTTTTCGTTATCTGCCGCCCTTTTATTAAATCGATATTCTCTTTCCTTGTATCATTTTGCAAAATAGAGTAGATCATTAAGTGCTGAACCAACAAAGTGCCACACCCTTCCCATGTTAAGAAATGCAATGGGGTTTAACGGCATCGATTTTTCGTCTCAGCCGAACGACTATACGTCGTCCTTTGCAACCACGCCGGCAACTCCAGATGAACTTTTTCGGCCGGAATCACCAGCCTACGTCTTACTGACTGAGCCACCGTGCCCCACTTTAGCGTGCCCCAAATATGTCTGGTGGGGGGATTAACGCGTGCGTCTTTGATCAGAAAGTGTTATATAGTCAAGTAGCTTGGTTTTGATTCCGCGCCTGTACGTGAACGTGACAAGGAGTAAGGCCGTCTGTCCAATCTCGTGGGTTTTCTCCGGGTCCTCCCACTGCTTTATGCGCAAGTGAATTATTAAAATAAAATTGAGCCATATGTTAGTCCAGAAATTACCAAGGTTGTTTCGAACGGATGTATGGCGAAAATACTCTCTCTCTCTCTCTCTCTCTCTCTCTCTCCATGTGTGTCCCATCAGGGTATACAGTGAATATTAACATAAAATAAAACATTACCAAAGACAGACAATTATTATCTTATTGTATATATCTCTTGTCTTTTTGTGCCATTCGTTTTTATATTTAATAGTTAGCAGCAGGATTATTTATTTTCATTTTTTTTATCTACCCGAACCTTTCGTTTTTAACCACTGTTTATTT
Organism: Patella vulgata; assembly: GCF_932274485.2. Classification (NCBI taxonomy): domain Eukaryota; kingdom Metazoa; phylum Mollusca; class Gastropoda; family Patellidae; genus Patella; species Patella vulgata. The sequence continues at coordinate 37,243,892 of NC_065882.2, forward strand.
CAAATCCATTTATTTGAATAAAACTATTTTGTTTTATTTAAACCTTTCAAGGACAGGTCATAAAGTAGGCAGTGTGAAGTTAGCTCGATTTTCGTTTTTCGATATTGGCGAATGACGAAAAAAACTAGCTCCTTTTTCGATATTGGCGAATGTCGAAAAACGAGCCACTCGTTTTTGGATATTCAAACTTGAATCTCAAAAAAGCAGATTTGATGGATGTATATCTACAGAATGTCTCCAAAACACATTTGATTCAATAGGTTTTCTAAAACGAACTAAAGATATCATAATTGAGGATGCCTGAGCAGTGGATTCACATAAAACTGATATTTCTCCTTGTTTTTTGATATTGGCGAATCTCGAAAAACGAGCTACTCGTATTTCGATATTCAAACTTGAATCTCAAAAAAGTAGATTTAATGGATGTACATCGACAGAATATCTCCAAAACACATGTGATTAAATCAGTTTTGTAAAACGAACTAAATATGTCGTAATAGAGGATGCCCAAGCTGTGTATTCACATAAAAACTGCTCTTTCTTCTTGTTTTTTGATATTGGCGAATGTCGAAAAACGTGTAGCTCGTTTTTCGATATTCATAGCTTGAATCTCAAAAAAGTACATTTGATGGATGTATATCTACAGAATGTCTCCAAAACACATTTGATTAAATACGTTTTATAAAATGAACTAAAGATATCATAAATGATGATGCCTGAGCAGTGTAATTCACATAAAAACTGCTCTTTCTCTTTTTTTTTTGAGATTGGCGAATCTCGAAAAATGAGCTACTCATTTTTCGACATTCAGGCTTGAATGTCAAAAATACAGATTTTAATAATGTGTATCTACAGAATGACTCCAAAACACATTTTATTATATAAGTATTATAAAACGAACTAAAAAAATATCCTAAATGAGGATGCCTGAGCAGTGGATTCACATAAAACTGCTCTTTCTCCTTGTTTTTTTTATATTGGCGAATCTCGAAAAACGAGCTACTCGTTTTTCGATATTCAAACTTGAATCTCAAACGAAAGCAGATTTAATGGAATGACATCTACAGAATATCTCCAAAACACATTTGATTAAATCAGTTTTGTAAAACGAACTAAAGATATCATTAATGAGGATGCCTGAGCAGTGGATTCACATAAAAACTACTCTTTCTACATGTTTTTGATATTGAGGCTTGAATCTCAAAAAAGCAGATTTGATGGTTGTATATCTAAAGAATGTCTCCAAAACACATTTGATTAAATCAATTTTGTAAAACGAACTAAAGATATCATAAACGACTACACAGCTGTCCTTGTCCTGCACCACTGACAAGGGGAAATAGCCCAAACAAATTATGATCATGCCTAAAAAATATAGGTCGCTTAAACAAACATTCATGATTCCAGAAAAAATGTCACTGTGTATTAAACTGACTTTAAATTTTCGCCCCATCCGAACGACTACACAGCTGTCCTTGTCCTGCACCACTGACAAGGGGAAATAGCCCAAACAAATTATGATCATGCCTAAAAAATATAGGTCGCTTAAACAAACATTCATGATTCCAGAAAAAATGTCACTGTGTATTAAACTGACTTTAAATTTTCTAAATTTTATGCCGAATTTTAATCCCTTAGTCAATTTTAAGAAATTACGATCTCACCCCTGGCTGGTACGCCTATGTGAGTAGATGTAAATGGATTATATGTTTGACAATAAAACACACGGTTGAGAAAGAAATGTAGGCTATGAGTACCAAATGAATATGGGATGCCAATAAAGAAATAGCGGGGAGGGGGGGGGGGCAATGCAATGGTTAGCACGTGCACGCTGTATCATAAGGTCTGTCATTGAGGTCTCTCTCTCTCTCTAGTTTGAAATGGAAGGTACAAATAGAAATATACGGGTGGCAAATGAAATGTATTGGTAGGAAATGAAATATACGAATGGTATATAGATAGAACATGCGGTTGGCAATGAAACAATATGGGTAGCCTTCTCCTCCGGGTGGTTGGCGGGCGGGCAGATCAGGTAGAACAATTCCAATAAGCCTTTGCTGCTTTCGCAGGAAAGAAATTAAATTAAGTTTGTATTTTATCTACTTTGTGATAAACAAAAGTGCAAAGAAATGCGTTTTCAATGCAGTATTATTTTATTATTTTGAAATCTAAAATTCATTTTAGTATAGTAAAACTGTACACGTACATGTATGTGCACAGACAGAATCTTACTTATATCCAGATACATGTAGATATGACTGTCTCATCTGTGGGGAGCCACGGTGGCCAAGTGGGTTAGACACTGGCTCGCATATTTTAAGGTCGCGGGTTTGCTCCCGATGTTGACTACGACAGCATTCCAGGCTGCTCAAGTCCGACAAGAACCCATTCTCCGTCCGTTCTCTGCACCACTCATTCATATCGAGAAGTCACGTGTTTGTTTGAAGACGTATGTTAAATCATGTGACGTGAATCTGTGGTGAGCCACGGTGGCCAAGTGGGTTAGACACTGGCTTGCATATTTTAAGGTCGCGGGTTTGCTCCCGATGTTGACTACGACAATACAGTATGGAGGGCCTTACAAGGACATCTGTCTAGTCGTTCAGATTGAACAAAAAAACGTGGTCCTGTGTACACATTGGCATGCAAGTAAAAGATCCCCTGGCAGTTAGAATTTGATACAAGAGTAGGCCTTAGGGTCACGGTACCCGGCAAAATTTCTCTCGTAGCACACTGTATGGCATATGCCCAACTTCATTAGCCCAGTAGGACGCCAAACCCCATTTTATTTCATTTTTATCTGTGACGGGGATCACGTGGCTAAGTGGGTAAGACGCTGGATTGCTAGCCTGGAGGTCGGGTGCTCGATCCCTGTATTGGTCGAGAAAGTTCATCCAGATTTTCCGGCGTGGTTTCCCCTTGTCAGTGATGCAGGACGGAGGTCCTGACAAGGACAGCCGTCTAGTCGTTCGGATGGGACGAAAAAAAAAGGCCCGTGTACTTATTGGCGTACACGTAAAAGATCCCTTGGCAGTTAAAATTCGATATAAGAGTAGGCCGTAGCCCGGGCAAAATTTCCCTCATTAGTATTATTATTATTGTTCGGTTTATATAGCGCTTCATTACACATGAGTATTTCTAAGTGCATTCACAACAAAACAGTTCAAAAACATTTTTGAAATAAGTATGTTTTAAAGTTAGTCTTAAAGCTTTGGATGGAAGAGGACTCTCGAAGAGTTTTCGGAAGATCATTCCACATTTTAGCTGCTCTGACGGAGAAAGCATATTCACCAGAACGCTTATTATATTTGGGGATCCTCAATATGCAAGCATCAGTATTAAGATTAGAGCGTATTCTCGAAATGATGCATTTTCCGTATGATACTAATAATACTATTGATTTGGGGAACTGGGGACATAAATTCGTCAGTAACATAGCTTTAAACAATTTACTGGATTGTGATTTTGATGATATGATAAGAAATTCGGATTTGTCATCGTTAAGTTTTAGCCTATTTCTAGTCATCCATCCTCGAATGTCATTAAGACAAGACTCAAGTAGAGGTCCAAATACAGATCCCTGTGGAACACCTATCCTAACAGCACAGGGTTGAGACACAGGCCTGTTTATTTGCACCTTTTGTGTTCTATGTTGAAGATATGCCTTTATCCATGACAGTGCGGAACCACAGATCCCAACCGAACATTCTAACCTTTGAAATAAAATACTATGATCTATAGTATCAAAAGCAGCACTGAGGTCCAAAAGTACTAGGTGTACGGCTAGATTCCTATCCAGTGTATGGCGTATGCCCGTCGTCATTAGCCAAGTTTGGGAGCAGAACAGTAGGACATTAAACTCCATTTCATTTCTCATCTGTGACAACGCAAACTGTCGAGTCGATTTAAGTCAACTAATACATAGTATGTTTTTTTTCTCAGTTAACTACATCAGAAAGATCAAGACAGTTGGAAATGGCTATTCATATTGTGGAAACTTTTTCTCACAGAGATTGATAATCATACATACATATTTGTATTTTTAATCATCACTAGTTCTATGCACTTGTTTGGTAATCTAGTTATTCTTCTTGGGGCAATGCCTAGGACTCTCTTATTTCAAGTACTTGGCATTCTTGGTTTTTGACAATCACATCCATTGATTTTCTTCAAGTTGTGATAGGCCCTATGTGTATTTTTACAGTAAATAGCAGTATACAAATGATGGACAATATTTTACTTTTCAAATAGATTTCAATAGATTTTAAAAGATAATATCCAATTTGTTGTCGATGGAAATAAAATATGAATGGGCCCAAAAATAATTAGACATTGCCAAGTAAATAGGTGTTGCCATGATGTAGTAGCGAATCTAGATATGGAGACACAATACATGTATGAACTGGGTGAATAGTTGACCTATTATGAGACTTCGGTCCCAAATCTCAAGACTTATTTCTGACTTCTAACCCATTTGATTTGAGCATAATAATTTCCCTGGGTCTGTTACTAGACAAGACACAATAAGTGTTATCCAAAGATGAAACAAAATAGAGACTCAGTCTCGATGTGGCCAAATAAATTGTTTATTTAAACATTGTGAACCATGCATAGTAAGAAAGTATTCTTATTGCCTACTTATTATTTTTTAGGCTGAAACAGTATTTAATGTATGATAACAACAAGAGATACAAACATCAATTTATTTTATAATTCTGGAAAAAGAACGCATTTGACCCAATTTTTGAATATTTATTTTTTGTTTTTTAATGTTAAATATTCTTCCCAAACACAATTAGATTTTAATTCTCTTCGGAAATTTATGTATAATATAGAAAGTAAAGTGACATATATATCACCTAGACTTTGGTTGGAAATCATAAATTATTTAATAGGCATTATCTAGAAACCAAATGTAATCAAATATACCCAGAATTACAAAAAACTTGACCTACATAAAGGTGACTTTCCCTTGCTTATGAAATGAAATAGGGTTTGATATCCTACTTTTCCGTGTTATTAGGGTGATTCTGCCCTACAACCTACTCCTATATCAAATATTTCAACTGTCAAGGGTTGTTTAAAGGGAACCCAGGGGGGCCGAATGGTTAAAACGCGCACATTGGATCAGAAGGTCTGTCATTGAGTCAGATTATTCAATTGTCAAGGGTTCTTAAAAGTGAACTAAGTGGGGGTAGTTTCAATTCCGGGCTTGTACCCAATTATCCCTTGCCATGTCCTACACTACTGACATGTGGGAACTATGCCGGAAAATCCAGTTGAAATTTCTCGGCCAATGCCTTATACTCACTGAACCACAGTGGCTCCTCCTTGCTTTTGACTTGTGATTGTTTATATATATTTTGTACATATTCTTTAATATTTGCGATTTTCTCTGATATTTTTATATTTCAATCCTGTAATCTTGATGCTTTACTCCTTTTATGTACAAAATAATCATTTTGTTTGTAGGTTTTTTTTAATGAGGAAAAGGTTGTACATCATTTTATTACTCCTGCAAAATAGTGCATTTTTCTTGTGTTAGTTTTCTGTGTATGCTAGATATTTCTAGATGCCTCACAAATCACTTGTAATATGACTTTGTAGCACTTTTCAGTTTCTGAAAATATTTCAATAAAGTGCATAATTAATCTTATTAGGGCTTGGTTTGGATATATTTGAATTATATATTTTTGGGGTATGGGGTAAGGATCTTTCTATTGTCAGTTCTTGTTTTAGGGTAAAGACAAATTTAATTAGCTATTTTGTATTTTGTGATGGGGGGGGGGGGCAATATATAACACAATTTTATTAGTATTAGAATTATATCTCTGTTTTTCTGTTAACATTTCAAGTGTGTATTTAGTTTTGATTTGGTGGTATTAATTTACTTTTTCCTATCATTTTATGAATAAATAATAATTTAACAAAAACAATTATTGTTACCTCATTTATCAAACTTTACAGGTTAAACAAAGCAAAAAGGGGGGGGGGCTGCATGGGGAAGATTGCTATACTGGATATAAATTGGGGGAAAATACAACATAAGTTTTTGTTGGTGGTTATACACAAGTTTGTATGAAACCACACAAGTTTCAGAAATGTCAACACAAGTTTCAGAAATTTCAACACACGTTTCAGAAATGTCAACACATGTTTCAGATATTTCAACACAAGTATTGTGTAGATTTTCACACAAGTTTCAACACAAGTTTGTGTTGTTTGATAAATTTTAACACAAGTTTTGTGTTGTTTCAACATTTAACACAAGTTTGTGTTGCTTCAACTTAAGTTTGTGTTGTTAAATAGAGAAAACTTGTGTTGAAAACAAGTTTGTGTTGTTTCAACACAATTTGTTTTTCAGTGTACAGCAAGCAAGAGAGCTTGTAACATGTTAAAAATATTTATCAGTAAGTGTAATATTAGTATTCTAGTTTATTGTTTTTATTTGATAGAATGATAGTACCTATTCTTTTTTATGGATCACAAGTATGGGGATACAAAAATATCCCATTAATAGAAACATTGCATTTAAATTACTGTAAATATATTCTGCAAGTAAATTCTTTTACTTCTAATGCTGCCATTTATTATGAGCTTGGTCGAAGACCTCTTAGTATTATATACCAAACAAACTGTATCAAATATTGGTTACAGCTAATAAAAATACCACAAAGTAGATATCCAAGAGCATGTAATGATCTGTTAGTTTCGTTAGATAATGATGGAAGAATAACCTGGGCTTCAAATATTCGAGCTTTATTATATGAATATGGATTTTGATTTGTTTGGGAACAACAGTGAATTGGTAGTAATAGAGCTTTCATAGACTAATTCAAGCAACGTTCAATAGATTGTAAATCACAAGAATGGTCTAGTGACATAGTACCCAATTCAAAACTATTTAATTATTGTCAGTACAAATCATTATTAGAAAATGAGAAATACTTGTCAACCATTTATTTAAGTAAATATATACTGAGCGCCATGGAAAACGCATCACTTTTTTCCCCAAATATTTATTACTAGGTGGTTTTGTATGTATAATATTATGCAATACTATGAACTATTATTTCACACAATGCTCTCAAACGCAAAAAATATCGGCCGTGTGTAAAAAAAAAAAAAAAATTGCACGAGATGCACATGAAAAACACAATATTCACGAGCAGCATGTTTTCAACTTAATGTGCAGTACATGAATTTGTTATTGGACGTGTGAAGGAATCGAAATGAAATGAAATGAAATGTGGTTTTATGGCACGTCAGCTCCAACCGGGCTATATTGCGCCAAACATATGGTGATTATTTCGAGACAGGCTAAATTATATCACAGAACAAATTACATGCATAAATAAAAACAATATCACAGTAAGTAATATTAAAAATAAAATCTATCTTTTATGAAAATACAAAAATGAAATGATATATAAATACAAATTAAAATTTATGATAAAAACCTGTCGCTTTTAAAAAGTCTAACACTTACCAATATAAACCCGGTAGGGCAAACATGTGATGTAATGATTGACAACGGTAAAAATGCGATCTAATATCCTTGAGATGCTTGCACTCAATGAAAATGTGCTTCACTGTCAAAGGAACATGACAGTGCTCAGATTCTGGTTGAGGCTCTCGCTTTAATGTGAAAATATGCGTTAAAAAAGTATGACCAATGCGAGAGCGACACAAAACAACTTCATCTCTCCTGTTAGACCTGTAGGAGCTTGGCCAGTCTCCTAAGAGAGGCTTAATGTGATGAAGTTTGTTTGTGCCTGTAAGATCCCAAGACCGTTGCCAGCAGTCATAAATAAAATGATTAATACACGTTTTAAAATCTTTATATGGCGTTAAAAAATCAGATATGGGAAGATCTAAAGCAGACTTGGCAGCCGAGTCTGCTTGATCACTCCCTTTGATATCCATATGACTGGGGAGCCAGCAAAGGACAATGTCCTTGCTGATTAACTCGTTAGATAATAGCAGACTCTAAATGTCTGCTATGAATGGGTAATCAAGCTGTTTATTGTTTATTGCTTGTAGCGAGGACAAAGAATCAGTAAAAATTATATACTTTAAGTTAGATGATGATTGAATGAACAGATAAGATGGCCGACTAGCTGTACACGCTTAAGAGCGAGAGAGAAATTTTACTTTTATAATGAGATTACTTGCTTAGAATGCTTTAAAAGTTTGCATAGTTATACATTTAGTGTCAAGGATTATATTTGTGAAGTTTGTGTGCCTAAATATTATTTGGATCTTAAAAAATTCAAGGAAATAGGATACTTTTGTATATTTAATAATACAGCTCACCTGAGTCTGAGTTGTTTTTGGATCTCAAATAAGTGAGTAGACATTAAAGTATAAACACGAAGGTCACATACTACACACCGTCCTGTAATATTTAAACGCTCCTGTATTTACAATTATTTATTACCAAAATGCCACACAAAAAAGGCCGAGAAAAGAGACCAAGGGAATCTGACTCAAGCAGCTCACATAGCATAAATTCCCTTTTAGATAGTATGCTGGAATCTAACGATTCAATTAGATTCATAATTACCGAAATTTTGAAAAGAGACGTGTTGGTTACCCATCTGTCAAATGCTATGGCACCTGAAATCATGCAAAAAGCAGAGCAAAAGTTTTCTGAAATCATGGATGTCAGATTGGATGAGTTAGAACAGTACTCACGAAGAAATTGCCTAAAGTTCAGTGGCTTACAAGAAAGAAGTGATGAAAACACCGACGACATCATCCTAGACATTATTAATAAAAACATACTAAAACCTAATCAAGAACAAATGACATATAGACAAATAAGTAGAAGTCAGAGAGTAGGGAAGAGAAATTCGAATTACCCCCGAGATATCATAGTTCGCTTTATTAGTTATAGAGACATGGCTACCATATACAGTCAAAAACGCCATCTAAAGAATTTTAACGCCGCTAATAATCTTCGGGTCTACGTAAACGAGTCTTTAACCAAGAGACGTCCCCTACTGTACAGAGACATAAGATCAGTTTTTAAGCAAGGGTGTGTGAAAAACTGTTGGACCTATGACGGTAGATTATTTGTTAGAACACTAGCAGACGACAAAAATGTAGAGCTCCGATCGCAAGAAGACCTAAAACAGTTTGACACGGCTACAGAACAACATACGACAAGATCTCGACCAAATAAACAGAACGACCGACGTACCGAAACAGCGATACCTGCTTCTAGTTCTGCACTTGATAGAAACGACCCTGATTTGAGTGTTAATTTAAGACAGAGGTCATTGTTGGATGTCGGAGTTATAACTTCTACTCCCGCACCTTAAAATCATATTGTGAATAACTGTGTCTTGTATCAGATTGATAGTAATTACATGTTTCTTAAAGTCATATCCTTTTGTCCATCGTCTACTTAATAGTGCCCATGTACAATAGCAATTTAATGATTAGGTATAAGTACAATAGCAATTTAATGATTAGGTATAAGTACCTAAACTAATTAAGCAGTATTCTGCGTAAATTATTACACAATAATTCTTAACAATTATTTGAAGTATTGTCCTAGAGTAACAGGCATTGTTTGACATTAGTCTAAACATTAACATTAATCCTAACGACGCCATAAACTGCATCACTCTGAGAATATTAAATATAATAAAGTCTTGTAGATCAGAAATATCAAAAACCAATTAATGCATTTATTTTTCGCATATTGAAGTATCATAAAAATATGTTCAATACTGTATAAAACTTATATTACATGTATATCACAAATTTAAAAACTATTTAAAGTGCTTATTTATTGTACATTTAACTACCATAATTTATTTCATTGACTAACCATTGTTTTTGTAGCATCATTCTATAAAAAATTGTCTCACTTTATGAACTTACATTATATCAGAGTAATCAAATATCCTATATTTAATTTAGTTTACTCGTTAACATTAGTGATTATAGTTCAAATGAGTATGAGCCAAATTGTTGTATGTGTCATTACAATAATCGCAACTGTCATTGAGATAAAAGAATTGTATCTATTATTGAGAAAGATAATGGCGTAAATAGACCTGATTATGGTGTCAACATATTTTATTGAGAATTATTAACTTATCATAACCCTAACCTATACTACGGTATTCTACTTTATGACTACTTTAAATTTGAACCATAAGGCCATTCCAATAGCGTTACTTTGATAGTTATATATATTCTTTAAAAAATCACAAACTAAATACAAGTCGCCATATAATTTATTTATCAATCGGTTTCTCAACGCATCAGGGTACTATATTTGCTTGTTGTTGGGATTAGTACAAGTACTTGACAGCATTAGGGGCGTAGTTCAAAAGATTGTGAGCCGAATTGATTGTTTTTATGTGTAATTGTTGATTCCATACATGAATTTTATCATTAGTTTGGCGCAAATTGACTCTATTTTTGATGTATTTTTTACCATAAGTTAACATTAAAGGAGCTTAATCGCTAACATTTGGGACCTAGAAATTGACACAAGTGGGTCGCAACTCATATAATACTGTAATATGAATGTATATAAACTGATTTACATTCAATCGTTTCCGTTTTTACTGTAATTTCAAATCAGGTATGTTCCGTGAAATAAGCCAGCAGTCTCAATCGAATGCAAATTCCCAGCGTCTGGTTATTCCAGTCTACAAACGCCGTTTGGTTTGGTGCAATATGTCTAGCCTCTTGCTAGAACTGGAGTTGAAACGCATTATGGTACACGATTCGTGTACCAATGGTAAAATATGTATTTTGTCTTAAATATTGGATATCAGAAGCCCATCTTTTTCCGGTAAGATCATAGCATCAGTCTTGTTTTAAATTGACAAATAATTCGTGTTTTCAATGTTGAAGATTTTGGATGATATTGAGTTAGAGACTTAGCTACTCTAAATCATTTATTTATTGAGAATTAGGATCGGTAGTCTACATTGTAACTAAGCTTATTTATATTATATAATAATTATTATATAATAATATATAATAACTTTTGATAGGTTTGTTATTTGGTTTTGTTATTTTTTTAGTTTTTTAATTCTATATGTTTATATAAATATATTTATTTTATTTTATGTCCTTTTTGTGGGGAAGAAGGGAGGAAGGGGATTTCTTAGGTTATGCAAACTATCAATTTTTAAGTTAAAGCTCTCATCTGATGCAATAGTTGGTTATTTGATCGAACAGTGGAGATAACATCACTTCGCTGTAACTTATATTGTATATATGTTTACATACTTTCTTGATTCGTTAGTTCTTTTATCGTGTTATAACTTCAATTATTTATATATATTTATATATCTGACTAAGATATATTTTTATTTGTATAATATAGCTAATGCTATGGTATATTTATTATTGTTACTATCTGGAGATATCAACCCTAATCCCGGTCCACACTCTTAACAATTTATCAATAACACATCTGAATGTAAGGAGTTTACGTAACAAGATTGACTTGATATCGGCTGAGTTAGATAGGTATGACATTCTCTCAATATCTGAAACATGGCTGAATAGTGATATACTAAATAGTTCAATCTCCCTTCCATTTTATCATGCACCTATTAGAAAAGATAGAATAACAGACACAAATGGCGGCGGGGTTATTGTTTATGTACGCAACACTTTACTTTACAAAAGACGCACAGACTTAGAAGTTTGTGATATTGAGTGTATTTGGCTGGAGATCCACTTCAATAATATCAAATTTCTACTTGGTACTTTTTATAGACCACCAAATTATTCGGCTTCTAAAAACTTAAATATCCGTGAATCTTTTCATTTGGCTTTAACCGATGATATCAACAAATGTTTTATACTTGGAGACTTTAATATTGATTTTAATTCTAAAACTAATTCCTTTATACACGATGCTATAAATATGTTTGAGTTGACACAACTTATAACTGAACCAACCAGAATTAGCGATTTTGGCAAAAATACTACATTAGATCTCATTTTAACCAATGTTCCCCAATTTATCAAAACTTTTGGCTGTCTTGATAACTTTTGCAGTGACCACTGTCCGATATATTGCCAATTCTTATTTCATAGCCACCACAAACAGTCTTACAAACGACTTATTTGGAACTACGATGAAACTGATCACATTTCTCTGAAGCACGCAGTATTAACAACTAATTGGGACACAGTACTAAACCTAGAATCTATAGATGAATCATGCAGTACATTTACAAATGAGCTAATTAAAATTACAAAAAAACACATTCCGAACAAACTAGTTACAATTAGACCAAGAGACAAACCCTGGATGAATAGTGAAATTAGACGATTGAGTAAAAGGAAAAACAAAATTCATAAAAAAGCTAAAAAGTCAGATTTGGCAAATCACTGGGCAGAATTTCGGAAAATCAGAAACCAGTCCAAGGACCTTATAGAAAATAGCAAATTACAATATTATTCCAAATTAGACAATAAAATTAATGACCCAAACAATTTTGGCAAAAAATCCTGGTGGAAACTACTAAACTCATTTGTTAAAGAGAATGGCTCATCTAAAGACGAAATACCCCCTCTAATAGTAGATAACGACACTGTTTTTACACAAAAAGAGAAGGCGAATGCACTTAACGATTTCTTTATTAAGCAGTCACAACTAAACGAAGCACAAAACGATCTTCCTACAACACAACGCATTAAAGCAGCAATTACTAACATCATACTTACAAAAACAGAAGTTAAAGATATGCTTTTATCAATTGATGTTTCAAAAAGCTCCGGCCCTGATAATATCAGTGGAAAATTATTAAAATCTGTAGCTTCCGAAATTTCTTTACCTCTTTGTCAACTATTTAATCGATCACTGCATTCAGAATTATTCCCCACTCCTTGGAAATTTGCTCATGTTTTGGCATTACATAAGAAAAATAGTAAAAATGATTGTTCAAATTACAGACCCGTTTCCTTGCTGTGTGTTTATAAACATGTCTTTAACTTCTTCTTAGATAATAACATACTAACAAAATTTCAGAGTGGTTTTATGAAGGGAGATTCAACTATCTACCAACTTATGGATCTAAATCATTTCTTTGTTAAGGCCATTGATATGGGAAGTTATACGAGGACGGTGTTCTGTGGCATCAGTAAAGCTTTTGACAGAGTCTGGCATGCCGGACTTTGTCATAAGCTGGACTTTGTCATAAGCTGGACTCTGTGGGCATCAGAGGGGGGCTACTAAACTGGTTTAAAAGCTGTCTATGCAATAGAAAACCGAGTGTTATACTTAGTAGTGCTTCTTCTGATGCCTCCATTGTCCCTGCTGGTGTTCCACAGGGCTCCGTTCTCGGCCCTTTTATTCCTTGTTTACATAAATGATATCGTTGATGAACTTGATTCAAACGTTAAATTATTTGCAGACGATACTACATTATATTTACTTATTGAAGATCCAATTAAAAGCGCAGAAGTCTTAAATCTAGATATTGAGAGAATAAATGCTTGGGCAGACAAATGGCTAGTTACTTTCAACCCCTCAAAAACTGAAACACTCACCACTTCTACACGAATGCCTTCTCAATAATATTAAAATTAAAGAAATTTTAGAACATAAACATTTAGGCTTTTTTTTTCCAAAATAATTCGAAATTTGATGTCCACATTAACAATATTTGTAAAAAAGTTAGTAAACTAGTAAACTGTTTAAGATCTCTGAAATATCGACTAAACAGAAAATCCCTTTATACAATATACACTTCTTTCATTTTACCTCATTTCGATTATGCAGATGCTATATGGGACGGTTGCACAGAACACCTAGCTAATAAACTTGAGCAACTACACTTGGATGCACTGCGCACTATTTGTGGCGGCGTGAGAGGAACTAGCCATTCATTATTATATAAAGAAACTGGAGTTGCACCTTTAAAAGAACGACGGAAAAGACATAAGTTGTTTTTATGTTATAAAATTGTTAAAAACCTAACTCCTGAATACCTATCTAACTTATGCATTACCAAACCCCAATATTATTCTTTTAGGCATACCAATATCCCAGAATTATTTTGCCGCACTACCTTATTTTACAATTCGTTCTTTCCATCTGCTACTAGATTATGGAATTCCCTTGACTCTACTGTCCAGTCCTCAGAATCACTAGCAAAATTTAAATTACATTTTACTAAATCTGATATCAATTTTCCTATTTATTATAACTTTGGCAAACGTAAAAATCAAATAATTCATTCCAAATTCAGACTTTCTTGTAGCGACCTAAATTCTCATCTTTTTTTTTCGTCATCTCTCTGATTCCCCAGCTTGCATTTGTGGTCATCAAGTTGAAGACGTTTATCACTTCCTTCTTGTTTGTTCCTTACATTCAGATGTCAGAAATAATATAATATTATGTCTACCACCATTATATCGAAATACTTATATCCTTTTATATGGAAATCCCGATATTTCACTAAAAGAAAATACTAAATTTTTTTCAGCTGTTCATGACTTTATTGAAAAATCGAAGAGTTTCCAGTCATTCAGAAACTTTATTTTTTCACTTTAAATTTTTTTTAAAATGTTAGTATATTGCCAATTTTTTATGTTATGACGCTAAGATTTTACTACAACATTTTATGTGATTAAACATTGAATTGGATTATTATAAAATAATTATATACTAACATTGTCATAATTATTTAAATTATTATTTAAAAATCTCCAGGGAAAGATTATCATATATTTATTGGGGTTTTGGTTTTTTTTTTATAACTTACGTTTATGCATATTGAAATGTATGTAATTGTATATTTGTGTATATGTTATAGTTTAACCATTATTTCTCACAATTCATATTGTATATACTTTTCTTTGTACTGGAGAGGGGTAATATAGGCTCTGTCTTGTTCCCCAATCCTATTCACTAGTTTGAATAAAATATTGTTTAAATAAAAAAAAAGCCTGAAGAATGGCCTGGAGTTCAGCTGTAAAGATGGAAGTAGCAGGTGGAAGGCGGACAGATATGGTGTCAGATGGTGTCACGGTAGCCGAAACTACCCGATCATCATCTTTAGAACCATCTGTGTAAATTGGAGCATAATCACCATCTTTAGACCTCAGCTCTCGAAAGAGCGACTGAAAAACCGTGGAGCTAGTATCTCTCTTTTTATGTTGAGTAAGATCGAAATCGATCTTTGGGGGAGATATACCCCACGGTGGAGTCCTAAAGACATGGGTATTCGCAATACTGTCAAGGCTGATACCAGCCTCAGACAAAAGGGGTTGTATGCGAATACCGAATGATGGAATAACATTAGTCTTCACCAGATACAAATGCTCATGAAGAGGTCTAAATATGGTGTTAAATGAAATGTGATTCGGAAGTGATGCTCTCAAGGCAGGTTATCTTAACATACCTGTTGATTCTTACATCAGTAACCCACTTCGATGTTACAAATGTCAGAAATTTGGACATAGCAAAACCGTCTGTAGAGGTAAGGACACCTGCGCTCGCTGTGGTCATGATGGCCATGAGAGCGCTACCTGCCAGGCGGATTTGTGTTGTATCAATTGCAAGGGTAAGCACTTTGCTTAGTCTCGCGAATGTCCAATATGGCAAAAAGAAAAAAGAATTCAACAGGTAATGTCTGAGCGTAAAATAACATATTATGATGCTCGAAAGCAAGTAGACTTAACTGCGCTCTTTCCCGTTCCATCTCAAGGGAAATCTTTTGCAAGCGCAGTAAAAGTATCTACCAAAAGCATCTCTGTTCAGGCAGATATAACCTGGCCAAATAAAGGGAAAATGTCTATCATATCATCAGATCATGATAAAGGGGTATCTAGCGCCTCTCAAACAAAAGAGAGCTCGATCGAAACTATTTCTGTGACTGGCGAGGGTTCATCCTCCTTGCCTCAATCTGAAGTAGTTGGGATCGTTCCTAACACTTCCTCGCAGAACAGGCAAGGAGTCATCACCCTCGCTTGCCCTTGAAGCTGTCATCCTTGATTCCAGTTCTACTGGATCAGGATCGCAGCCAAAGGGTAATTCAAAGAAAGAAAAATTAGCAAAGTTTCGAGAGGGAGGGGTAAAGGGTTCGAAAGACCCTGTCTCTCTTTATAATAGATATGGGGATGATCTGATGGACGGTATTACCGTAGTGGATGTCAAAAAATAAAATTCCCCGACAATGTTAAATTCCATTATTCAATGGAATTGTCGTGGTTTAAAACCAAATTTTAATGAAGTCCAATGATTAATACAAAAGCACAATCCTTTAGCTATTTGTTTACAGGAAACTTTTTTGACACTTTGTCTTTTAGACATTTTGTTGGTTACCATCATCATTCAGTTGGTGATGGTAGAGCTCATGGGGGTGTTTCTATTATTCTTAATGGAGATATCCCTCAGAGTCAAGTCACCCTCAACTCGCCTTTACAGGCAGTTGCGGTAAGGGTGACTTTGCATATTCCTATTACACTCTGTTCTATTTATCTTCCACCAAGTTTACATCTTAATCCCGGAGATCTTGATGACCTTGTTGCACAACTTCCTCTCCCGTTTATTATTACGGGAGATTTCAATGGTCATCATTCCCTCTGGGGTAGTCCAGATGATAACAACAGAGGTAAACAAATAATTTGTGTTTATTAAATGATGACTCGCCTACTTATTTACATTCTGCCACAGCTTCTTTTTCTTCTCTCGATCTCACCATTTGCTCTCCGGTCCTGTTTCAGGATTTTACGTGGAGAGTAAATGACGATCTATGTGGTAGTGACCACTTTCCTATCTTAATTGATAATAATGGTGCCTCTCCGGTCGAAAGACCCCAGAGGTGGAAGTTGCATAAGGCTAATTGGACTCTGTTTGAATCTTTGTGTATCTTCTCTTTTGATGCAAAAGAGTTAGAAGATGCAGATGAGCCCATGGCCTTATTCACTTCAATTCTTCAAGATGTGGCTGAGCAGGCGATTCCAAAAACCACGACTGAACCAAAACGTTTCAATAAACCATGGTATAATGTCGATTGCAAATCCGCTCTAAAAGAGGTGATCGTATCCTAAGACGCTTAAAGAACCATCCTTCCATGGAGAATATTGCGGCATACCAAATGGTCCGGGCGAAGGCCCGTAGAACCATACGCCAAGCAAAGAAGTCTTCATTGCAAGGTTACATTTCTAGGATCATTTCCCGTACCACATCCAAATCGGTATGGGATAGGATTCGTAGGATTAAAGGTAAAAGTAGTGCACTATCAGTTAACCATCTAAATGCTGACAATACCACCTTAACAACATTTCCTGATATTGCTAATTCTCTGGCCAGTACATTTCATTTAATTCATCATCCAATTTCTCCTCTGATGCCTTTCGAGGCATTAAAGCACAACAGGAGAAAAGGCGACTTAATTTCAAGTCCCGCAATGATGAATGCTACAATGATACTTTTTCCATTGCAGAGCTTCGTGATTCGCTGAAGCGAGCTCGGGACACTGCAACTGGTCCAGATGAAATACACTACCAGATTTTAAAACATTTACCTTTTCCAACACTCTTAATCTTACTGGATCTTTTTAACCGGATCTGGGTTGATGGGAAATTCCCTCCTTCGTGGCATGAAGCCACAATAATTCCCATCCCTAAACCGGGTAAAGATCATACGAATCCTCCAACTATCGCCCGATCGCTTTAACTAGCTGTATTTGCAAAACCATGGAGAGATTGATCAATCGAAGGCTTATTTGGTACCTTGAGTCCAACAACCTCATTACAGACCTCCAATGTGGATTTCGGTCCCAAATGAGCACTCTTGATCATCTCGTTCGATTTGAAACGTTCGTCAGGGACGCTTTCATCCAGAAGCAACATTTAGTTGCAATATTTCTTGATCTGGAGAAAGCATATGATACTACATGGAAACATGGTATCATGCGCGACCTCCATAACCTCGGCCTAAGAGGTCGCTTACCTATCTTCATTAAAAATTTCCTGGAAGATAGATCATTTAAGGTACGACTGGGATTAATATTCTCTGACCCATTTCCTCAGAAAATGGGGGTTCCACAGGGAAGTATTTTATCTCCTACTCTTTTGCTATAAAAATTAACACGATTCCAGCGTGCCTTAATGTTGATGACTTTCAGATGTGCTATGGTTCTACAGACATGCGGATAATCGAACGTAAGTTGCAGCTTTGTTTGAATTCACTTCAACAGTTGGCAACCGAAAATGGATTTCGTCTTTCGAAATCCAAGATTGTCTGCATGCATTTCTGTCAGAAACGAGGTTTACATCCTGATCCAGAACTCTATTTGGATGGCAACCGCCTTCCAGTTGTGGATGAAACCAACTTTCTGGGGCTGATATTTGATAAGAAATTATCATTTATCCCCCATATTAAAAACCTCAAAATGAAATGTCTGAAAGCCCTCAACATATTGAGAGTCTTATCAAATACTGACTGGGGAGCAGACCGTAAGGTCTTGCTCCGATTATATCGAGCATTAGTTAGATCAAAACTCGATTATGGGTGTATTGTGTATGGGTCTGCCCGCGAGTCTTATCTCAAAGAGCTCGACACCATACACAACCAGGGACTTAGAATCAGTTTAGGAGCATTTCGTACATCTCCAGTGGACAGTTTATACGTCCAGGCGCACGTGCGAGGCGCACGTGCCCTCACTACACAACAGACGTGATAAACTGGCCCTGTAGTATGCTACGAAAATAGCATCTTTACCAAATCATATTTCGTTTAACACCATATTTAGACCCTATCATGAGCATTTATATCTGTTCAAGACTAAAGTTATTCCACCATTCGGTATTCGCATACAACCCCTTTTGTCGGAGCCTGGTATCAGCCTTGACAGTATTGCGAATACCCCTTTCTTTAGGACTCCACCGTGAGCTATATCTCCCCCAAAGATCAATTTTGATCTTACTCAACATAAGAAGAGAGATACTAGCTCGACGGTGTTTCAGTCTCTCTTTCGAGAGCTAAGGTCTAAATATGGTGATTATGCTCCAATTTATACAGATGGTTCGAAAGATGGAGAACGGGTAGCTTCGGCTACCGTGACACCATCCTCGACCATTTCCCTACGATTTCCATCTGCTGCTTCCATCTTTACAGCTGAACTCTAGGCCATTCTCCAAGCCTTGGAGTTCATTAAATCCTCGCCAGTTTTAAAGCACATTATCTTTTCCGATTCTTTGTCCTCGTTACAAGCAATCTATAATAAACAGCTTGATCACCCATTAGTAGCAGACATTTATGGTCTGTTACTATCAAACGAGTTCATCAGCAAGGACACTGTCCTTTGCTTTCTCCCCAGTCATATGGATATCAAAGGGATTGATCAAGCAGACTCGGCTGCCAAATCTGCTTTAGATCTTCCCATATCTGAATTTTTAACACCATTTATCGATTTTAAATCATCCATAAAATAATTTATATTTGACCGCTGGCAACGGTCTTGGGATCTTGCAGACACAAATAAACTTCATCACATCAAGCCTCTCTTAGGAGACTGGCCAAGCTGCTATCGTACGAGCAGGAGAGATGAAGTTGTCTTGTGTCGCTCTCGCATAGGTCATACTTTTTAACACATATTTTCATATTAAAGCGAGAGCCTCAACCAGAATGTGAACACTGTCATGTTCCTTTGACAGTTAAGCACATTTTGATTGAGTGCAAGCATCTCAAAGATACAAGACTACGGCATTACCGTTGCCAATCACTGCATCAGTTGTTTGCCCAACCGGGTCTATATTGTAAAGCGCTAGATTTTTTAAAAGAGACAAATTTTTATCGAAAATTTTAATTGTATATATCTGATTTTTTCTTTCATGTTTTAAATATATATACATACAGTTTATATTTATTTTTATTTGATATTTACTGTGATATTTGTTTTTATTTATGTATATATAGATAGTATTGTGATTATATGTTTCTAGTTTGTCTCAAGAAACCTCATCATATGTTTGGCGCAATATAGCCCGGTTGGAGCTGACGTGCCATTAAACAACATTTCATTCATTCATATATTGGTACCTGCCCAAGGGAGTATTAAATATCGTCAAACTTGCAGCTCTATCAGTAAATGAAATGAAATGAAATGTAGTTTTATGGAACGTCAGCTCCAACCGGGCTATATTGCTGAGGAAATGGGTCAGAGAATATTGATCTCAAACGTACCTTAAACGACCTATCTTCTAAGAAGTTTTTAATGAAGATAGGTAAGCGACCCCGCAGACCGAGGTTATGCAGGTCGCGAATGATACCATATTTCCATGTGGTATCATATGCTTTCTCCAGATCAAAAAATATAGCAATTAAATGTTGTTTCTGGATGAAAGCATCCCTGACAAACGTTTCAAATCTAACGAGATGATCAAGAGTGCTCCTTTGGAACCGAAATCCACATTGGAGGTCTGTTATAAGGTTGTTGGACTCTAGGTACCAAACAAGCCTTCGATTGATCAATCTCTCCATGGTTTTGCAAATACAGCTAGCTAAAGCGATCGGACGATAATTGGTAGGATTCGTAGGATCTTTACCCGGTTTAGGGATGGGAATTATTGTGGCTTCATGCCATGATGGAGGGAAATTCACATCAATCCAAATCCGGTTATAAAGATCTAATAGTATTAAAAGTGTAGAAAAGGGTAAATGTATTAAAATCTGGTAGTGAATTTCATCTGGACCAGTTGCCGTATCCCGAGCTCGTTTAAGAGAATAACGGAGTTCAGCAATGGAAAACTTGTCATTATAACATTCATCATTACGGGACTTAAAATTAAGTCGCCTTTTCTCACTGATCCTTGAGACATAACCTTGCCATGAAGACTTCTTTGCTTAGCGTATGGTTCTACGGGCCTTCGCCCGGAGCAATTGGTATGCTGCAACATTCTCCATGGAAGGAGGATTCTCAAGGCGCCTTAAAATACGATCACGCTCTTTAAGAGCGGATTTGCAATCGTTATTATACCATGGTTTATTGAAACGTTTGGGCTCAGTCGTGGTCTTTGGAATCGCCTGCTCAGCTACATCCTGAAGAATTGAAGTGAATAAGGCCATGGGTTCATCTGCGTCTTCTAACTCTTTTGCATCAAAAGAGAAGAGGCACAAAGATTCAAAAAGAGCCCAATCAGCCTTATGTAACTTCCACCTCTGCGGTCTTTCAACCGGAGAGGGACCATTATTATCTATCAAGATGGGAAAATGGTCACTACCACACAGATCTTCATTTACTCTCCATGTAAAATCCTGAAACAAGACCGGAGAGCAAATGGTTAGATCAAGAGAAGAAAAAGAAGCTGTGGCAGGATGTAGATAAGTAGGCGAGTCATCATTTAATAAACACAAATTATTAATGTTAATGAAGTCCGCTATTTGTTTACCTATGTTATTATCATCTGGACTACCCCAGAGTGAATGATGACCATTGAAATCTCCCGTAATTATAAACAGGAGGGGAAGTTGTGCAACAAGGTCATCAAGAGTGTCATAGGAATATGTAGAGTCACCCTCACTGCAACTGCCTGTAAAGGCGAATTGAGGGAAAATGGAAACACCACCGTGTGCTATTGGGTTAAATTTTTGAATTAATATTTGAACTTCATTAAAATTGGGTTTAAGACCACGACAATTCCATTGAATTAAGGAATTGGCCATTTTCAGGGAGGTTTAACAGGACTTCTATGATGTTGTTTGGGGTCATGTATTTCTACAACAACATCCATGAGATTGTCCTGAATCCCGAACCTGTTAAAGGTTCCGACAGGATCCTCGTCACCCTTCCTACTACGGAAGGTATTTAATTTTGAACTTCTAGGAACGCCCCTTACTAGGACGTTCCTTGTTAGAGTTTTTGGGTGGATCTCCACCAATTGGTTGAAGAGTGGGGGCACAGTCTCCTCAATCTCAGAGTGCTGAGAGAAACATTTACAGGTATGGGAGGTTTATTCTGTGACGAGGATTCCGTCGAAGCTGGAAATTCAGCAGGTGTCTGACAAGCAATGGAAGTAGTCTTCGGCTTGACTGCATTTGCAAAAGACATTGGAAATGTTGGGGTTGCAGCCTCAACCAACTTCCTTGCTTCTGGATATGGTATGTTTTTTTCTGTTTTGACCTGCTGAACTTGTTTTTCTTTCTTCCATATAGGGCACTCTCTGGAATAAGCAAAATGAGGCCCTTTGCAGTTAATACAATGGTGGTCGAGTTGACAAGATGTTCTTTCGTGACCATCTTGTCCACATCCAGCACACGTTGCTTTCCCCTTTCATACAGTGTTACTGTGTCCAAAGCGCTGGCAATGAAAGCAACGCAATGGATTTGGGATGTAAGGGGTAACTGGAATGGCAAGAAACCAGCTTTTATCATCCTAGGTAGATCTGGTTTATCAAAGGTTAGGATATAGGTGTTTGTTTGGATTATGTTACCATTACGTCTGATGGACATACGTTTGATGTATGTAACACCTTGTTAGGCGAGATTTTCAAGCATCTCTTCCTCACAGCTGCCTTCTAAATCCTGAGACCGTATAACACCTCTTGAAGAATTAAGAGAGTTATGCGGTGCAACTTTGATTGGAATGTTGGCTAAAGTCGTAGATTTTAATAAAGATGATGCATGTGACTCTTTAGCAAATTCCACTAACAGAGTACCATTTCTCATTTTCTTGACGCTTTTGGGCTCACCGGCCAAGCCAGCAAGACCTTTAGCAATCAAGAAAGGAGAGGTTTTGGCTAAATTAGTATCATTCGTACCCTGTATAACCAAAAATCTAGGCCAGGTTCGAGATGTTTTATTTGGTATAGTATTAGGTTCCGTATCCTCGGTCGACATACGTTTCAAACGAGTCTTCTTTGACTGGGAAGCCATGAGTGTAATTTTAAAAGATTCATCCCTGCCTGCTCTCCAACCACCAAAGGGTTACAATATCCATGCAGGCTACTGCGCGGATATCCAGCGCATACGCCCTAAGAGGACAGACAGGGATATACCTAGACAAAGTAAAGATTAAATATTTTTACTTTATCCAGTTGACCCAAGCCGCTGCTTTAGAGTAGGCACTCAGCACACAAAGGTAGAGCTGCAATAAATACATTACAGACTTATGGGAAAGATGCGCTTACTCGTCAGCTAAACACGACCAAAGCCGATTGATCAGAGTGGGCCACTCTAACCTCCCGTCTAGGTGAATTGTGGGCCAAAGCAATGTATTGCAGAGAAAGGGCTCGCAAGCCAAATCCCCACTCAATTACCAGGATTCCACTCTCCACCGACACGGGTCGCAACGCACGGCAAACACGCTGCCCCATTACAGGGATCCTTTTAGTCGCCTTTTACGACACGCAGGACATACGAAGGGTATATTCTTATCACCCCCTACACCCCAGGGGGGTAGCTCTATCAGTAAGTTTACACTGCCAAAATCCTTGTGACAACTGACATATCTAATTTTGAAAAATATTGTGCCCCTTTAAATTTCAACATATAATGTTCTCTTTGTAATTGTTTATTAAGATCTCTATGATCTAGACACACCCTAAGTTTACCATTAGATATGTTTACTATTACCATACTATTTACAAATTCCGTTGGTTCTGTCACTTTTCTTATAACTGCATGGTCCCCCATTCTCTTTAATTCTTCTTTTAATTTATCATGAACAGCAAATGGTACATTTCTGCATGGATGTATTATACCTGTGCTCCTTCATTTAATTTCATATCAATGTTATCCGGCAGTTCACCCAATTCTGCATCAAATGGTTTCGGATACTTCTTAATCCATTCATTTTTAATACCAGTATTCTGTAGTTTATCTTCATTGTTCTTATTATTTGGTTTTATTTCTTCATTAATTATGTGGACTCTCTTTATTAACTCCATTCTTTCACTGGACTCCAGGCCTATTATTGGCTGTGCACCTGTTTGTGTAACTACAGTAAACATGACCCTAAATTGCCTCCCTTTGACCTTTACCTCTGCTATACATCTACCACAATTCTGGATTGGTTCATTAATATAGGTAGTCAAATTCACTTTATGGTTAATCAGCCTCACACCATTAGCTTCAAGAACTTTAAAATCTTTTACAGGTAAAATATTAGCGTGAGCTCCTGTGTCTATTTTAAGCGGAATAATGACATTTTCTACTGACAATGGAATGATCCATTGATTACCATTTGACTCAGATTCGTTCTTTTCATCTATAACATCAATACTAAAACTGGAATTGTCATTTTGAACTGGATCTTCAGGATTACTTTCAGTATTATTTTCTCCATATTCTTCATTATGACCATATTTTACTTCCATTACTCGTTTCGAACCTCTTTCTAGTTGATAATTATTTTGATTTCTACCCTGATAATTACTATCTCTGAAGTAACAGACCTTGGAAAAATGTCCTAATTTGTGGCAAATATTACAAGTACGTCCAAAAGCAGGATACTCTCGGATTTTATGAGATTGACCACATTTGTTACAGTTTATTATATCTCTGGATTGTCTTGAGCCAGTTGGTCTACTTCTATGAAATCTACCAAAATTATTATTATTTCTGTAAGTGGACCTTCTCTGTCCTTCATAATTAGTATGGTATTTATAATTAGGCCCATTGTTATTCATTCTATTTGGTTGTCGAATAACATCTACTTCATTTTTCTCATCTTTATTTTGTTGTTTTATCATTTCATGATTTCTTGCTATTTCTAAAGCTACATCTAGAGCAACATCATGCTTCATTTGTAATTTTTCTGAGAGACTTTTATCTTATAAACCCCAAATAAATTTATCTCTTATTTGTATTTCTTTAGTACCACCATATTCACACGTGTCTGAAAGTTTATATAAAGCTCTTACAAAATGTTCAACTGTTTCACCATCTTGTTGGCTTCTATCATGGAACGCTGCTCTTTCCCGGACTACATTTCGTCTTGGTATAAAATGTCTATCAAATCTAGCCAGAACTAGGTCATAATCATTTTGATCTCTGGCAGATAAACCCATCTGTTCAAAAATTATTTCTGCTTCTTCACCCATACAATAAATTAAATTATTAACTTGGACTTTAGCCTCTTCTTCATACAGTTTCGAAGCAATGCGGTAGCGTACATATCGTTTTTTCCATTCAGGCCAGTCATTCGGTTGCAGAAAATTAAAAGCTGTAGGTTTTTCAACTTTCGCCATTATTGGAGCATTCAATTACTAAATAACTCGCTGGCAGATTATTGACTCACTTCTGACACCATGTTATATTGTTAGGACTATTGGGGCTCATATTATTCTTGTATAACAAACAGATCTTCTCAGTCAAGACATTTTATTCAAACCTCGTGCAACTACCATCAACAGGTCGTGATACCATCAATAGCTTCGGTTATCACACATACATTAATAACACTATATTTACGACATACCCTGACATCTACAAGAAACCTTTTAAAAAAATTCTGACAGTTTATCATTTAGGCATTTTGTTTCCTATCATCATTTTTCAAACTATGATGGTAGAGCACACGGTGATGCTTTCATTATTGTCAATGGAGACATTCCACAGAGTCAGGTCACCCTGAATACCCCCTTGCAGGCAGTAGCCGCTCGGGTGACATTACGCATTCCCTTTACGCTCTGTTCGCTATACTTACCACCAAGCTTTACGTTAAACTCCAGAGATCTTGATGCAGGACGGAGGGGCTGACAAGGAAAGCTGTCTATTCGTTAGGATGGTACGAAAACCCGAGGTCCCGTGTACACATTGGTGTGCACGTAAAAGATCCCTTGACAGTTGGAATTCGTCGATATATGAGTAGGCCGTAGTGCCGCTGTTCGGGAAAAATTTCCCTCATAGCACACTGTATGGCGTATGCCCGTCTTCATTAGCCCAGTTCGTAGCAAAACAGTAGGACGTTAAACCCCATTTCATTTCATTTCATTTCCAGAGATCTTGATGTCCTTATTGCCCAGCTTCCTCTCCCATAATATTCTTATGGGAGATTTCAATAGTCAGCATCCACTCTGGGGTAGTCCATATGATAACTTAAGGGGTAGACAAGTAGTAAACTTCATTAACAATAATAATTTGTGCTTATTAATGATGACTCACCTACTTATCTACATTCTGCCACAGCTTCTTTTTCTTCCCCCGATCTCACCATTTGCTCTCCAGTCCTGTTTCAGGATTTTACGTGGAGAGTAAATGAAGATCTATGTGGTAGAGACCACTTTCCTATCTTAATTGATAATAATAGTCCCTCTCCGGTCGAAATACCCCAAAGGTGGAAGTTGCATAAGGCTGATTGGGCTCTGTTTGAATCTTTGTGTCGCTTCTCTTTTGATGCAAATGAGTTAGAAGTTGCAGAAGAGCCCATGGCCTTATTCACTTCAATTCTTCAAGATATAGCTGAACACGACTGAGCCAAAACTTTTCAATAAACCATGGTATAATGATGATTGTAAATCCGCTCTAAAAGAGCGTGACCGTATCCTGAGACGATTAAAGAACCATCCTTCCATGGAGAATATTGCGGTATTCCAAATGGTCCGGGCGAAGGCCCGTAGAACCATACACGAAGCAAAGAAGTCTTCATGGCAAGGTTATGTCTCAAGGATCAATTCCCGTACCACATCAAAATCGGTATGGGATAGGATTCGTAGAATTAAAGGTAAAAGTAGTGCATTATCAGTTAACCATTTCAATGTTGATAATAACACCTTAACAACATTTCCTGATATTGCTAATTCATATTTAATTCATCATCTGATTTTCTCCTCTAATGCCTTTCGGGGGCATTAAGCATCAACAGGAGACAAGGCGACTTAATTTCAAGTCCCTTAATGATGAATGTTACAATGATCTTTTTTTCTATTGCAGAGCTCCGTGACTCACTTAAACGAGCTCGCGATACCGCAACTGGCCCAGATGAAATTCACTACCAAATTCTAAAACATTTACCTTTTCCAACTCTCTTAATTTTATTAGATCTTTTTAACCGGGTTTGGGTTGATGGGAATTTCCATCCTTCGTGGCATGAAGCCACAATAATTCCCATCTCTAAACCGGGTAAAGATCATACGAATCCTACCAACTATCGTCCGATCGCTTTAACTAGCTGTATTTGCAAAACCATGGAGAGATTGATCATTCGAAGACTTGTTTGGTACCTCGAGTCCAACAACCTTATTACTGACCTCCAATGTGGATTTCGGTCCCAAAGGAGCACTCTTGATAATCTCGTTTGATTTGAAACTTTCGTCAGGGACGCTTTCATCCAGAAGCAACATTTAGTTGCAATATGTTTTGATCTGGAGAAAGCATATGATATGGGTGTATTGTGTATGGGTCTGCCCGCAAGTCTTATCTCAAAGAGCTCGAACCCATACACAACCAGGGACTTAATAGAATCAGTTTAGGAGCATTTCGTACATCTCCAATGGACAGTTTATACGTCGAAACACATGATCCCTCCAAACCATATTTCATTTAACACCATATTCAGACCATATCATGAGCATTTATATCTGCTCAAAACTAAAGTTATTCCACCATTTGGTATTCGCATACAACCCCTTTTGTCAGCGGCTGGTATCAGCATTGACAGTATTGCGAATACCCCTTTCTTTAGGACTCCACCGTGGCTATATCTCCCCCAAAGATCGATTTCGATCTTTCACAACATAAAAAAGAGAGATACTAGCTCCACGGTTTTTTAGTCTCTCTTTCGAGAGCTAAGGTCTAAATATGGTGATTATGCTCCAATATATACAGATGGTTCGAAAGATGATGATCGGGTAGCTTCGGCTACCGTTACACCATCTGAGACTATTTCTGTCCGCCTTCGACCTGCTGCTTCCATCTTTACAGCTGAACTCCAGGCCATTTTCAGGCTTTGGAGTTCATTCAATCATCATCTGATTTAAAATATATAATTTTTACTGATTCTTTGTCCTCGTTACAAACAATTCATAAGAAACAGCTTGATCACCCATTAATAGTAGATATTTATCGTCTGCTACTATCATACGAGTTGACTAGCAAGGAAATTGTCCTTTGATCCCCAGTCACATGGATATAAAAGGGAACGATCAAGAAGATTTGGCTGCCAAGTCTGCCATAGATCTTCCCTTATCCTATTTTTTAATACCATACACAGATTATAAATCTTGTATTAATCACTTCATTTGTGGCCGCTGGCAACGGTCTTGGGGTCTTGCAGGCACAAATAAACTTCATCAGATTAAGCCTCCCTTGGGAGACTGGCCACGCTCCTATAGAACAAACAGGAGAGATGAAGATGTTTTGTGTCGCTCTCGCATAGGTCATACTCTTTTAACTTTCATTTTAAAGCGAGAGCCTCAACCAGAATGTGAACACCGTCATGTTCCTTTGATAGTTAAGCACATTTTGATTGAGTGCAAGCATCTCGGGAATATAAGATCAAAATAGTACCGTTACCAGACATTACATCATTTATTTGGTCAATCGGAGCTATATTGTAAGATGCTAAAAATTTTAAAAGAGACAAATTTTTATTACAAGTTTTAATTGTATATATATATATATATATATATATATATATATAACCTTTTTCACTTTCATTTTACTTGTTTATATACATAAAGTATTTGGTATTTATTTTTAATTTTATACCTTATCTGTGATACTTGTTTTTATTTACCCCCTGGGGTGTAAGGGGTGATAAGAATATACCCTTCGTATTCCTGCCTGTCGTAAAAGGCGACTAAAAGGATCCCTGTAATGGGGCAACGTGTTCGGTGGAGAGTGGAATCCTGGTAATTGAGTGGGGATTTGGCTTGCGAGCCCTATCTCTGTAACACATTACTTTGGCCCATGGTTCACCTAGACGGGAGGTCAAAGTGACCCACTCTGATCAATCGGTTATGGTCGTTTTAGCTCTGTAGAATGTACCCTTTTCCAATTTAATGCTCTGTTGTGTATTGACTCAGCAATTATCTACCTTTGTGTCCTTAGTGCATTCTACAGAGCGGCGGCCTGGGTCAATCAGGTTGGAGTAGTATTTTTACTTTCTGGCTTGAGTATACCCCTCGTCGAGCCCTGAGGCCACGGTCTGGTTATCCGTGCTAGACCTCCCCCTAGTAGGCAGGGGAATAACCTGGGGGACGACGAGGGGTGAAATTTAAAAAAATCCGTTCATGGATTCCCCAATCCCCCCACACCAACAAATGAACGACAAAAACAGAAACGTCCTAATCCAGAGGACGTTTCTAATATATTTAAAAATAAAATGGCAAAGTCATGGCCGAGGTTTCTCTTGATTGAGAGCCCCTCTACTGACTTATCTAAAGTCTAACCTTTTTTAAAAGCTAAGGGCATTGCCGGCTTGGCAGGTGAACCCAAAGCTATTAAGAAATTGAAAAATGGAACACTCTTGATAGAATGTGTCAAGGAGCAGCATGCTACTATGCTTCTCAAATCAACAACTTTGGCAGACATTCCTATCAAGGTGTCTCCACACAGATCATTAAATTCTAGTAGAGGTGTTATTCGATGCCGGGATCTTGAAGGCAGCAGTGAGGATGAAATGGTTGAATACCTTTCTTCTCAAGCCGTCCAACAAGTTAAACGAATTAGTGTACGCCGAGGAGATAAGATGATTCTTGCAAGCACCTATATCCTCACTTTTAATCGTCCCGACATACCGAAATCAATCAAGGCGGGTTATTTAAATATACCTGTTTATTCTTATATTTCCAACCCTTTTCGCTGCTACAAATGTCTGAAATTTGGACACAGCAAGACCGTCTGCAGGGGCAAAGACACCTGCGCTCGTTGTGGTCACGATGGCCACGAGAGCGCTGCCTGCCAGGCGGAGTTTTGCTCCGTCAATTGCAAGGGTAAGCATTTTGCTTATTCTCGCGAATGTCCAATATGGCAGAAAGAGAAAATAATTCAGCAGGTAATGTCTGAACGGAAGATTCCATATTTCGATGCTAGGAAGCAAGTAGAACTTACTTCACTCATTCCCATTGCACCACAAGGGAAATCTTTTTCGGGTGTAGTTAAAGTTTCTACAAAATCCATATCTGTTCAGACAGACATAACCTGGCCTTATAAACAGAAAAAACCTAAGACTTTGCCAACATCAGATCATATAAAAGGGGTCTCAATCGAGCTCGACTCAATGCACTAACTCTCTCCCTGATGAGATTGTATCCTCCTTGCCTCCATCTGGAGTTATTGAGATTATTCCCACTACTCCCATACAAAATGGCAAGGGGACTCATCATGTGCG
This sequence comes from Patella vulgata, assembly GCF_932274485.2. NCBI lineage: Eukaryota > Metazoa > Mollusca > Gastropoda > Patellidae > Patella > Patella vulgata. Next base: position 37,274,164 of record NC_065882.2, read on the forward strand.
GTCCTCTAAAGCTGACACTGCTGATTCCAGTTCCACTGGGTCAGGGGTGCAGTTTAAGGGTACGCCATCCGCAAAATCAAAATCTTTTAAAATTTCGAGAGAAAGAATCAAAAGGGTTCAAAAAACCCCATCACTCTCTTTAATAAATATGGGGACGATCTGATGGACGACATTACTGTAGTGGATGTCCATGTGGACCCACTCAGTAAGCCGCCAAAAATTAAATTTCCCTGACAATGGTAAATTCCATTATTCAATTTCGTGGTTTAAAACCAAATTTTAATGAAGTTCAATTATTAATCCAAACATACAATCCTTTAGTTATTTGTTTACAGGAAACCTTCTTAAAGAATTCTGACACTTTGTCTTTTAGACATTTTGTTGGTTACCATCATCATTCAGTTGGTGATGGTAGAGCTCATGGAGGTGTTTCTATTATTCTTAATGGAGATGTCCCTCAGAGCCAAGTCACCCTCAACTCGCCTTTACAAGCAGTTGCAGTTAGGGTGACGTTGCATATTCCTATCACACTCTGCTCTGTATATCTTCCACCAAGTTTACATCTTAATCCCAGAGATCTTGATGACTTTGTTGCACATCTTCCCCTTCCGTATATAATTACGGGAGATTTCAATGGTCATCATTCCCTCTCGGGTAGTCCAGATGACAACAACAGACGTAAACAAATAGCGGACTTCATTAACCTTAATAATTTGTGTTTATTAAATGATGACTCGCCTACTTATCTACATCCTGCCATAGCTTCTTTTTCTTCCCTAGATCTTACCATTTGCTCTCCGGTCCTCTTTCAGGATTTTACATGGAGGGTAAATGAAGATCTGTGTGGTAGTGATCACTTCCCGATCTTGATAGATAATAATGGTCCCTCTCCGGTCGAAAGACCGCAGAGGTGGAAGTTACATAAGGCTGATTGGGCTGTTTTTGAATCTCTGTGTCTCTTCTCATTTGATACAAAGGAGTTAGAAGACGCAGATGAACCCATGGCCTTATTCACTTCAATTTTTCAAGATGTGGCTGAGCAGGCGATTCCAAAAACCACGACTACGCCGAAACGTTTCAATAAACCATGGTATAACGAAGATTGCAAATCCGCTCTGAAAGAGCGTGATCGTATCCTGAGACGACTAAAAAACCACCCTTCCATGGAGAATATTGCGGCATACCAAATGGTCCGGGCGAAGGCTCGTAGAACCATACGTCAAGCAAAGAAATCTTCATGGCAAGGTTACGTCTCAAGGATCAATTCCCGTACCACATCTAAGTCGGTATGGGATAGGATTCGTAGGATTACGGGTAAAAGCAGTGCATTATCAGTTAACCATCTAAATGTTGATAATACCACCTTAACAACATTTCCTGATATTGCTAATTCTCTGGCCAGTACAATTTCATTCATCATCCAATTTCTCCTCCGATGCCTTTAGAGGCATTAAACAACAACAGGAGAAAAGGCGACTTAATTTCAAGTCCCGCAATGATGAAAGCTACAATGATACCCTCTCCATTGCAGAGCTTCGAGATTCGCTAAAGCGAGCTCGGGATACTGCAACTGGTCCAGATGAAATTCACTACCAAATTCTAAAACATTTACCTTTTTCCACTTTCCTAATTTTATTAGATCTTTTTAACCGGATTTGGGTTGATGGGAATTTCCCTCCTTCGTGGCATGAAGCCACAATAATTCCCATCCCTAAACCGGGTAAAGATCCTACGAATCCTACCAATTATCGTCCGATCGCTTTAACTAGCTGCATTTGCAAAACCATGGAGAGATTGATCAATCGAAGACTTGTTTGGTACCTTGAGTCCAACAACCTCATTACAGACCTCCAATGTGGATTTCGGTCCCAAAGGAGCACTCTTGATCATCTCATTCGATTTGAAACGTTCGTCAGGGACGCTTTCATCCAGAAGCAACATTTAGTTGCAATATTTTTCGATCTGGAAAAAGCTTATGATACTATATGGAAACATGGTATCATGCGCGACCTCCATAACCTCGGCCTACGAGGTCGCTTAACTATCTTCATTAAAAATTTCCTGGAAGATAGGTCATTTAAGGTACGACTAAGATCAATATTCTCAGACCCATTTCCTCAGGAAATGGGGGTTCCTCAGGGAAGTATTTTATCTCCAACACTTTTTGCAATTAAAATTAATACAATCCCAGCGTGCCTTAAACCAGGTACAAACGGCGCTCTTTATGTTGGTGACTTTCAGATGTGCTATGGTTCTACAGACATGCGGATAATCGAACGTAAGTTGCAGCTTTGTTTGAATTCACTTCAACAATGGGCAACTGAAAATGGATTTCGTTTTTCGAAATCCAAGACTCTCTGCATGCATTTCTGTCAGGAACGAGGTTTGCATCCAGATCCAGAACTTTACTTGGATGGCACTCGGCTTCCAGTTGTGGATGAAACCAAATTTCTGGGGCTGATATTTGATAACAAATTATCATTTATCCCTCATATAAAAAAGCCTTAAAAAGAAATGTCTGAAAGCCCTCAACATATTGAGAGTCTTATCAAATATTGACTGGGGAGCAGACCGTAAGGTCTTGCTTCGATTATATCGAGCATTAATTCGATCAAAGGTCGATTATGGGTGTATTGTGTATGGGTCTGCCCGCGAGTCTTATCTCAAAGAGCTCGACACAATACACAACCAGGGACTAAGAATCAGTTTAGGAGCATTTCGTACATCTCCAGTGGACAGTTTATACGTCGAGGCGCATGAGCCCTCACTGCACAACAGACGTGATAAACTGGCCCTGCAGTATGCTACGAAAATAGCATCACTTCCGAATCACAAGGGGGAATGATCAAGCAGATTTTGCTGCCAAAGCTGCTTTAGATCTTCCCCAATCACCCTTTTTAATACCATATAATGATTTTAAATCATGTATAAATTATTTTATTTTTGACCGCTGGCAACGGTCTTGGGATCTTGCATGCACAAATAAACTTCACCACATTAAGCCTCTTCTAGGAGATTGGCCCAACTCCTATAGAACCAACAGGAGGGACGAAGTTGTTTTGTGTCGCTCTCGCATTGGTCATACCTTTTTAACTCATATTTTCATGTTGAAGCGAGAGCCTCAACCGGAATGTGTTCACTGTCATGTTCCTTTGACAGTGAAACACATCTTGATTTAGTGCAAACATCTCAAGTACATTAGATCTGAATACTACCGTTGCCAGTCAGTACGTCAGCTATTTGCTCAACCGGAGCTATATGATAAAGTGCTTACATTTTTAAAAGAGGCAAACTTTTATTCTCAATTTTAATTGTATATATTTAATCATGTATATATTTTTAAATATTTATATATGTAAAAGATTTGTTATATTTATTCGTAATTAATATTTTCTGTGATATTTGGTTCTATTAACATATACTATTCAAAAAAAGTAGGGGATATTTGATTTTGGGGGCATAATACTAAAATATGCAAATGACTACGAAAAAGGTCACTATAGAACCTAACAGAAGAAACATTTCCAGTTACATGTGACGCCCAAACGCACCAATAGCTACCGCATGGAATGCAGGTGATGCTTGGGATCATCATGGGGGTCCAACCCAAGATTTGCACGACTCTGACTTTGAATGTTACAGTCATTGTGGCATTGAATTCCAGGGTGGAAACATCAGTTTAATTGTTTTAGTGACCAGAAAACAAATTTTGATATGCGTCGGCTTACCCAAAATGAAAGGTTACGTGCCCTTGGCATGCTACAGATCGGCACAACACAGGCGGTTGTGGCGCGGACGATGAATGTTTCTCAGTCTGTCATAAGCAGGCTATGGTCCAGATACCGTGATACACACTCTGTACAGGACAGACCACGCTCAGGTCGACCAAGGGGGACAACTCAAGCCCAGGATCGATTTATCCGTACCATGGCCTTGAGAAATCGTGTCATCACAGCAAATCAGATCAGCGCTCGTCTTCAAACAGACACTGGTGTGAGAGTGAGTGGCCAGACGATTCGGAATCGACTGCATAGGGGTCACCTTCGCGCCCGACGTCCTCGCGTGATCCCTTGTTTGAGAGATCATCACATTCAGGCAAGACGTCGTTGGTGTAGGGATCGTCAACACTGGGATAATCGACGCTGGAGCAATGTGATGTTTTCAGATGAGTCAAGGTTCACTGTTGATTTTTTGGACAGACGTAGGAGGGTGTGGCTTCGTCGAAACGAGCGCTTCCAAGACGTTAACGTCATCAGACATGATCGATTTCGTGGTGGTTCTGTTATGGTGTGGGGAGGCATCACTGTTGCTGGAAGAACGGCTTTACATGTTGTTGCAGGGTGTGTTACAGGCCAGTACTACCGGGACAACATCTTGGCAGTCCATGTTGTGCCGTTCGCACGACGTCATGGCCGCCGTTTCATCTTCCAGGATGACAACGCAAGATGTCACAGGGCCAGGATCGTTACAGGTTACCTCCAACAACAGAACATCACCACATTACCTTGGCCAGCACTGAGTCCCGACCTCTCCCCATCGAGCATGTATGGGACATGCTTGGACAGAGGTTACGTCAACGTCAACAACGTCCTGCCAATGTCCAAGAACTTGCTGCTGCGTTGCAACAGGAATGGGACAATCTGGACCAAAATGACCTTAGACGTCTCATTAGGAGTATGCCACGTCGGATCAATGCTTGTTTGGCAAACAGAGGAGGATTTACCCGTTACTGACTTGGTTGTGATGCTGTGGTAACTTTGCTGTTTGACCCCGGGTATCATTTTACCCTTATAATGGTCAATCTGTGCCTTACTTAGTCTAACGACCATTTGGAATAAATCGATTAATGTGAACTTCATTTCATTTTGTCATTTGTTTCTTCGTCAGTTTCATTAGGTGACTTTAATAACACTTAAAAATCAAATATCCCCTACTTTTTTTGAATAGTATATATAAATTCATTTGTGATATCGTTTTAATTTGTCTCGTTAAATTCACCATATGTTTAGCGCAATATAGCCCGGTTGGAGCTGACGTGCTATAAAGCCATATTTCATTCATTCATGTTTTTATTTATGGATATAAATATTTTTTTTGTGATTTCGTTTTCTTTTGTCTCGAATAATTCATCATATCTTTGCCGCAATATAGCCCGGTTGGAGCTGATGTGCCATAAAACCACATTTCATTTCATTTCCATTACTTTCATAGTAATATTTTAGCCTATTATTTACCATAATCTCAAGTGTTTTACACAACGTAGAGATCAAACGTATTGGCCTGTAAGAACCGGTTTCATTATACGCCAACATTTTCATGTGGACGTATATTGTCGTTGCCCCTGTTTGTCCGTCCGTCCGTCCACAATTTGTTTGTGGACACTCTACAGGTCACAATTTTTACCCGATTTCAAGGAAACTTGAAATATAGCTTTATCTCCCTAAGATCTCGGTTCCTTTCCATATTGGCATGTATCGGACCATAACTTCATGGATTATGGCCCCTGATTGTATGAAAAATCGCGTTTTTAGCTTGTGGACACTCTAGAGGTCACAATTTTGATAAAACTTGAAATGCATGTTTATAACCCAAAGATCGTGGATCCTTTCGATATTCGGATCGTAACGTCTTGAATTATGGCCCTTGATTGTACGAAAATCGCGTTTTTAGCTTGTGGACCCTATAGAGGTCATAATTTTTATCCAATTTTAAAAAAACCGTATTATTATATCACCGTTACACCCTAAGGACGGCTGATTTCGAATTTAGCAAAAAACGGCTCAAAACTGACAGACAAAATGGCCGCCGTTCGTTCTCAAATAGCGTAAAAATATTGTATATCAAGGTTGTGGACTCTATAGAGGTCACAATTTTAATCCTATTTTGATGAAACTTGAAATGTAAGTTTATAACCCAAAGATCTCGGTTCCTTTCGATATTCGTGCATATCGGACCGTAACGTCCTAAATTAAGGCCCCTGATTGTACGAAAAATCGCGTTTTTAGCTCGTGGACCCTATAGAGATCATAATTTTTATCCGATTTAAATAAACGTTGTAGTAAATCACCGTTATACCCTAAGGACCGCGGAGTTCGAATTTCGTGAAAATCGGACCAAAGCTGACATACAAAATGGCCGCCCCCTCGTACTCAAATAGTGTAAAAATATGGTATATCAATGTTGTGGACCCTCTAGAGGTCACAATTTTCTTTTGATTTTTATGAAACTTGAATTGTAAGTTAATTAATAACCCAAAGATCTTGGTTCCTTTCGATATTCGGCATATCGGATAGTAACTTCCTGAATTATGGCGCTTGCTTGTACGAAAAATCGCGTTTTTAGCTTGTGGTCCTTATAAAGGTCACAATTTTTTATCTGATTTAAAAAAATGTGTGAATATATCACCATTACACACTAAGATCATGGATCCTTTTGATAATGGCGGATACCCGAACTTAACTTCCTGGATTATGGCCCCTGATTGTTCGAAAAATGGCATTTTTAACTTGTGGATTTTCCAGAGATCACAATTTTTTTCCGATTTTAAATATTTCACCATTCCACCATAATGAAGGTTAAATTTGAATTTCGGGAAAATGGAAATGAAACTGCCTAACAAAATGCCCGCTCTTTGTTCGCAAATTGTGTAAAAGTATGCAATACGATGGTTGTCAACCCACTAGGGGTGACAATTTTTGTCCGATTCTGATGAAACTTAAATCATATCTTTATATCCCAAAGATCTCTGTCCCTTTTAATATTTGCGCATTTCAGACCATAACTTTCTGGATTATTGCCCCTGATTGTACAAAAAATCCCGTTTGTGTTTAGCTTGTTCTCTATCCATCTCTTGCAAAATGTGGGCGTATCCTGCCTGGCAGCCGCTGTTTTTTTTATCTTTTAATTGTTTAATCAACGGGGTTATCGTAGCTGTTTTCCACCTTGTAGAAATTATTCCCTCTGACCATGATTTATTGAATAATTCAAGAAGTAAATTAAGTAATGACCCTGAGAGCTTTCTTAACATGTTATATTTTATTTGATCTTCGCCAGCCGCCGAGTCAATTTTGCCACTTAAACCTTCATGCATTTCCTCCAGGGTAAAGGGTAAGTAATTTCTTTGTGTTCATCTGCAGAGTTACGCGATGGTTTATTCCACTGAAATTCCGACTTTCGTTTTAAGAATTTGTCATTGTGATTTTTATCGCTACTGCCATCAGCAAATGGTTTTGCTAACAGCTCCGCCTTTTCGCAATTTGTCATGGCTGATTGGGATTCATAATTAAGCGTAGGAATATTTCTAGAAAAACATTTGCCGCTTATTGCGTGTAATTTTTCCAGACATTTGAAATTTTAGTTTTATCATTAGTACTATCACAGAATGCCATCCAATGCTTTTCTTTTGCCTCTGAAATGACCTGTCTGGCGTTTGCATCGCACTTATGGATTTTTAAGTGATTTTTCCATTGCATTTACGGCTGTTTGACATTCTGGGGACCACCAAGGTTTTGGGGCGCCTTTAGTTTTCCCACCTGTTGTTCTAGGGATTGAACCTTCTGCTACACTAAAGATGGAAGGCGAAATATTCTCGGTAAATACGGTAAATATATTTATATCATCGTGCCTAACTGCGCTTGGGTCGATTTCTTCACAGTAGTGTTGAAAAAAAACCAGTTTGCGTGTTGAAGTTTCCATCTTTGTTTGCACGTGACTGGTTCTTTGTTTGCGTTTGAGTTTATTTCAGTTGAGAGAGAGAGAGATGGGGTTTAACGTTCACTCGACACAAACTAGGTCATTATTTTCGGGACTAATTAGATGATCACTACCTAGCGTATTATTTATGACTTTCCACTTACAGTTTAAAGCTAAACTGGGAGATGTTAGGGGAAGATTGAGGTGGGTTGCACCCATTTTGTTGCCAGAACCGATATATGTTGGGTCACCGTTATTTAGTAGACCTAAATTGGAATTTTCAATGAAATTATTCAGTTTATCCCCAGCATTATTATTAAGAGAGGAGCCCCCGGTGGAGTGGTGACTGTTAAACTACGGTTATATTGTGTTTGTCGGTTGTAGCTAATTCTAACCCGATTGTTCACTCACGAATATTGCAACGCAACCAGAACCCCCTTTTGTGAGATTAATACGACCTTTCCGCAAAAGTGTGTACCTAATAAGTTTTGGGTCCTTCTGCTTTGGACCTAATTTTGTTTCCTGTATGCATATTATGTCAATTTTGGATTTGCTAACCAGGTGGTTCAATTCTGTCATACGTGGTCTGAGACCATTAGTATTTAGTTGCATTATAGTTAACTTATTGAATATAAGTATATACGTTATTGGATTATTTGACCGGAGAGGTTTAATTCTTATTAATGAGCCGTTTGAATAGTCGCTAGTATTTTTCTTCTGTATTTTGTCATTAGCCTTAGGATTCTTCTTATTTTTATGTACATGTCCTTTATTCGATGTCGCCTCGGCATGAACAGACACCGTTGTTCGTTTGGGTAATTTTCCTTTCAAGGGGGATTTGCTTTCTGTGGTGTTGATACTCATAGCATATTTATTCAATAAGTGGATAAGAATGTGAATTACAAGTACTATGCTTCTCATTATTTATCTCTCTCGCATTCTTCTTCATCCATCCCAAGGGAACTCACTCTCCCTGATTCAACACGGACTCAGCCCGACACCACACACTCCCCCCGCAACAAAAATAAGCACTATATATGAAAACAATATATGTAAGCGGGCCATACTATATACCGGAAAACACCGGAAAAACACTAAATACCGGAAAAGATCCTAAATACCGGAAAACACCCTAAAACACCGGAAAACCCGGAGCCTGGTCCTCTGTGTGCGGTTTTGGACTAAGTGAACTCCGATGACGGAAGGTCAAGGTCATTACGATGTTCGTTTTACAAATAGCCGCCCGCCCCCCCAAAAAAAAAAATTCGATTTTTTTTTCTCCAAAATTTTTTTGACGAACAAATTTTCTGTCCCAAAAAAAAAAATCGAATTTTTCAGAAAAATTGGTTTTACAAAAAAACATTCCGTAGAAAATTATTTTACAGAGAAAAATACTGGGAACAAATTTTAATTTTTTTTTTGAGAGAAATTTGGGAGAAAAAAATTGTTAAAAATATTCTGAAAAGAAATTTTCCTTTGACCGTAGGCGATCGCTCGCTTGTATGTTAATGAACTTGTTTCATCAGCCCTCACCTAGTCTAAAACCACACACGAGGACCAAACTCCGGGTAACTAAATAGCTACCGGGTAACTTAGAAGAGTAAAATGTGCCCGAGATTTTTTTTAAAGAGCGCGCCGCGCCGCGCCGCTCCGAGAGGGATCATCGTCAGGGTGGGACAGGGGTGGAATTGTTCAGTCACGTGACGAACATAGATCTTCCGTTCCTCAACCCATATTATTTCCACAGTCATTGTCATTAATCACAAATTACGGGATGATATACGAAAATGCAGGTTTACTTTGAAATACATTTAGTGCAAATGATACTTTTCCATCTACAATCTTCAGATCAAAGGATGCAAGTTCTTACACAGTGCAGGATAATTTGTGCAACAGAAGACATCTCGAATATCGATTGTCGGAAAAAACATTTTCTCGGGGATATTTTTTTTCCGAATACGCATTCGGTGTAAGTCTTCAGCCACCAGGAAGTGGTTAACATAGTACTGTTTTAATACGATAGTAGTACATAAAACAAATTGGTTGCCTGAGGTTCTCGGGGGGGAAAGTAGCCTCATCGGCTAGAGTCCTCTATTTCACAAACAAAAACAACAATTTCTTCCTTGAAAATTTATCGATCAACCCTTTTCACAGACGTCCAGCTTACCACTTCCCATCAATGCAGTAAGATCGAATATGTAGTTTTCTCATGGACAATTGGGCGAAAGTTGGGGTTTCTCAGGGAAAACTGGCCAACAAGTTGGGGAAAAAAGCTCGAAAAGTAATCCAGAAAAAAATCCTGTGTGCGGCCCTCGGAATGTGATGGAATATGTTGAATATTATTATGGTTCAAGTGATTATATTTGACCCTGGAATGAAAGTAAGCTCAGAAACAAGTAGATTTTTAGCCCTTCCAACGAGATGGATAGCTCTTAAGTATAGACACTTTTCAGATTACAGCCTGTCTGAGAATTGCGTGGCATCCATTTCGTTTGGTGATTAGGACACATAGCGGTTAAACCTGGAACTTCAACTCGAACTATTCAGAGATTTATTAACTCGCTTTTGATGATACTTGCTGTTTTATGATGCAATTTTTTGTTACCTAGGGAGGAGTTGGCCTAGTCGTGCCTTCCACTAATTCGTACCACCCTGATGCCAGCGTTACTAGTAAGAATCAGGAGACCGGCGCAACCGGCATATAATGGGGCCCTCCGAGGGCAGTGTTTAATCTACTGAAATACTGAAACACTGAAATCTACTGAAATTTATTGAAAACTGATTGCGTCTTTTAAAACATTCAAAACATAATTTAGGGTGTTTTAAGGTATTTAGTGGTTTTCCGGTAATCAGTATAAAATGGTGTTTTCCGGTTGTTTCCCGGTGTTTTCCGGTATATAGTATTGCCGGAGGTCAACCTGATTCCAAAAATGTAACTACCATTCAAAGTTATCACATTTAATTTTTCCATAATTTCCCGCCATTTTTTAGTTCTTTTCCGACATTTTCATTTCATTTTCGCATCCGTCCCGATTTTAAACGGCTTGATCCATTTTTCTGAAACTTCTGGAACGGGATGTCATTCCAATAACAGCAATACAAGTCTCAGTTATTTCCCTTTAGTTTTCAGATTATATTTTTGCTCGGGTGCAATGTTTCTCACTGTATTTAGAGCTGGAACTTCTCGAGATTTTGCCCGATTTTGATAATTGTTTTTTCTAGTTTTTTTTCCGGTTGTTTTCCGGCGTTTTCCGGTATATAGTATGGCCCTTGACCTCAGCTGTTAGAATATTCAGTTTAAATTTGTAAATTTTGAATATAACGGACATAAAATGTCCTGTAAAGAACTTTGCCGGCACGTGAAAGGTCAGAGGCGGAATTAATTTGAAATTTTCAAATACCCAAATTTCGACCCTGATCTCGGTTTTTCAGAAATGTATTCTTTTCGGAAATAAGAGACGAACTCTCCAATAAACGGCCTAATGTGTTGATTTTGACTTCCGTTAAGGTGGATTTTTCACTGTTTTTCATATTCAATTATTCCAATTGCTGATCAGCAGTTGACCGAAATCAAAACTCTGCTGCGATAGATTTTTAGGCATTCCATCAAGGAATTGGAAAATGTAACTCCCATGTCTGTAAGTAAAATACCGAAAATGCCTAGGAATTTTTCACGTTTCAAGATGGTGCCACTTCTGGTTCTATCGACAAACTCCATGTTATAGGTCAATTTTATCATCAGTAAATTTCGGTGATTTGCGTTTCGTAAAACGTTTTGAAAATATATTGATTCCAATGCCACCACTCATATTTGGAAGGAGACTAACCAGAAATGTATTATTTTCGGAAATAGGAGACGAATTTACGAGACCGCGGCCAATTTCAGTTATTTCCAAGCCATTAATGGGAATTTTTCACTCGTAAACAACTTTGTCGGCACAAAAAAAAGTCAAAGGTGAAATTCGAATTTTTGAAATATGCAAATACCAAAATTTCGACCATGAGCCAGGCTATCCTGAAATGTATTAATTTCAGAAATAGGAGACGAATTGAACATACTACGGTTATTGTGTTTATTTACCTAAATCAAAATTCTGCTAGGAACGTTTTGTATGCATCCCTTCAAGGATTCAGAAAATATAACCCCCATGTCTGTAAGTAAAATATCACAAAAGCCTTAGGGATTTTTCACGTTTCAAGATGGTGGCACTTTCGGTTCGGTCACTAGAATTCATATTTTGTAAACGTATCAGTAATTTATTATCTAGTTAGATAATTTGTAAGATGCAAAAGCCACCACCCATTTGTTTGTTTTTTTGTTTGTTTTTTTTTTGGGGGGGGGGGTAGATCAAAGTTTCAGGAAGATCCCATGGTTAGATTGTGTAAAATCCGATTTGTGGACAAAACACACACACACACAAACACACACAAAATAATAACTAGTTCTGCTAGGCAGATATGAAAGCTTTCATATTCACGGTCAGTTACTGTCACATGTCATGGGTTATATAAAGAATCTCAACAAGGAAAAAGAATTATTAAAATCGATCAAAACTCGAAGTTATATGCGTATATATAGTGAGTAACATTGACCCGGGCAAAAGAAAATCTGGGAAATAACTGAGACTTGTATTGATGTAATCGAATTGACCGCCCGTTCCAGAATTTAAAAATACGGATCTAGATGTTGAAAAACGGGACAGATGAGAAAATGAAATGAAAATGGCGGGAAATAACAAGTAAAGTGTGTCGTGGGATGATTATTTGAAAAATTATACAACCCTAAATTGAACGGTTATTAATATGAAATGAAATGGACTTTAACGTCCTGCTGTTCTGCTTCTACTGGGCTAATTAAGACAGGCATACGCTATACAGAATGCTATGAGAGAAAGTTTGCCTGGGCAGCGGCACTATGGCCTACTCTTATATCGAATTCCAACTGCCAAGGGATCTTTTACGTGCACTCCAATTCATAGACGGGTCCTTGGTTCATCGCCCAATCCGAACGACTAGACAGTTGTTCTTGTCAGGGCCTCCGTTCTGTACCACTGACAAGGGGAACGGCGCTGGAAAATACTTATGAACTGTCTCGACCAATGCAGGGATCAAACATGCGATCTACAGGCTAGCGAGCCAGCGTCACGCCCACTTAGCGACCATGACCCCTACATGGTTATAAGGAATGTATTATGGTATATATGCGAGCTATATACGAACTTATATTGTAGAAAATGTAATAAAGGCACAATCAGATAATGTTAGATAATGTTATAATAAAGTTTGTTGGCTACGTCAGGTGTTGCTTTTATGATATAATCGAAACTAGATTACTGCCATTATTTGCGTAGACATGAAATTGTAATAAAGTCACAAATTTGGATAAATTTCTAAACACTTAACTAAAAAATATTGGCAATTATTTATCAAATAATATGGTGATCAGTTTCGATTTCGAGGGAAGTAGATCAATAAAATGCAGTTATGTTGAAATGTAATACGTTTTGAAAATATATTTATTCGAAAGCAACGATTCTGATATAAGTTTGGCAGGAAATTATTTTTGTGCAAGTATAATAAAATGTAACGTATTGTGTAATATTATTTATAACAAGATTTGTACAAGATCAGAATAAAAGGTAACTATTTATCACACAATAGATATATAAAGTACACATAAACAATAAATATATAATATTTAAGGACATTTATAAAAATAAAGTTGGTTGCCTACCTGGCAATAGAACATTTACATACATGTAAAAGGTATCTATTTATCACTAACTGTTATTCATAAAATAAATATAAAGTAACATAAAGAAACTATAAATATATAGTACACAACAATTATAAAGACAAATTGCCTACCAGGCAATAAAAAATTACATACATCGGGCAATTCATAAGTTTTATCATATAAAGATGTGTAAAGACAAAAAAATGAATACTGCATTGTATAAGAGAATTTCTAGGATGTAGCGAAGGGCAAACATCAAAAAAAATTTTCAATGTGTTGGTATTGTTAAATACGAAATCAAATGCTAATGTATAACGTACATTAATGCAGAAATCATTAAAATAATATAAACAAAGGGAAATCAGAAATAAGTAGAGTGCAAGGCTCAAATAATGTGCCTTCCACAATGATGTCTTCCAAGCAATATATACAGTTGCTACCATGTAAGAGAATTATACTGATACATGTATGCCAGCTTCTTTGCAAGAGAGTAATGGAGAATAGGGAAATTAAAGGGGGTTGTCCTTATCTCAATGTTGCATAACAAATTTGAAAAAAAAATCTTACTTACAGCGTAACATCTATTGGTGTTGCAAGGTTTTTATGCAATGGTATGTTAGGTAATAATTCAAATTAAATGTGAAATATTGTCAACAAATCTTTTACCATTGTAGTAGCAAAGGGGATAATTTGATGATTGTGAATGTTGAACATGGGGGTTTACTGTAGCAGTATAAATAGAACTTACAGCAATTTAATAAGATATATTATATATGTTTGACAGTAATGAGATTGCAATGTCTGTGATTAAAGTGTCCATAAGGTTTAAGACAAAATTGAACAAGGGACATAGTTCTACAAGTAATTAAAAATAGTTGTTGAAATTCATTTGGCATCATTGAAACCGTAAGCTAAAATGTATGTGTAAAATTCAGATTATAAGTTCGTTGTTACTGACAGAATGTATTGCCAATGTTGGGTAAAGTTAAGTAGCATAACTATACAGGTAACTAAAGAAAATTATTGAAATTCAATACACTTGTTGGTTCCAGAAAGTGCAGCAATGTTCAGAATTCTAGAAATAGATAAACGAAATTGAATAATGTTCTTTGTTTCACAAATGTAACAAAAAATACAAATTGTAGACATGGCAAACGATAAATGATCACATTTCCATGCTAGAGTATAATAAAAGGTAACATATTGTGTAATATAATATTATTTATTAAAATAATAGTACAATATCAGACAAATAGGTAACTGTTGATCACTAACTGTTATTCACACAATAAATATAAAGTACACATAAACAATGAATATATAGTACATAAGGACAGTCATACAAAAAGGCTCAGTGTCCATCATTCCTGTGAAATCCCATTGTTATTTATATTTATGTTAAAATGTTATAATTGTATTAAAATTCAAAAACTATGTTGTATAAACTTCCATTATCTCTACCTTATGAACACATTATCTGTACAACCCAATATACAATACCTATTTCTACTAAGAGATATTTGATTCAACCTAAGATACTGCATTTGCTTGTCACATATTCTGTGCATAAAAAAATGATTAAACAGATTAATTATTGAAACAAATAATGCTTGTACATTATAATTTGATAATTATGTCATTCTACTATATGTATCAGGTACTAAATGTGAGATAAGACTACATTTTATGATATATTTTGAACCAATGTAAAAGCCAATCTAAAGAGAAAATATCTGAAATATATTGTAAATATTGTCACATTCTTGAACAACTGGGTGCAAGAAGAAAGGAAAATATTTTTTTTTATACAACTGCTGTACTGTTACTGACATCATAATTGTCTTATTTAATGTTATTAAGATACACATATAATCATGTACATTTTTGAAGATGGAGAGCAAGTATGACACCTGTATAAATAACCCTAAAAAGTTATTTTTATGAATGCAAGTTTTTTTTTTGTTTAATCAATTTATACCGAATAAAGATTACACAAACATACAAAAACGTGTTAGTTTTGTGTACTCCATACAAGAAGTGGTATCAGGTGCTCTAGAGAGAATAAGCAAGCCCTCCTTGTGATAAACCTCTGACAAATTTATAAGACTGATTTTGCTCTCTTCCAGTATCACATGGTGTGTGGGTGTGTGTGTGTCTCTGTTTGGTCGGGGGGGGGGGTGTCTTTTCTTTTGTCAATATGTATTTTGAAGTACCTTCACCACAAAAGTAACGCATGTCTTGATGTGCTCCATCTGGAGGAGAATAGAAGGACTGTAGACAAAAAAGGATAGTATTTGGAAAAATCTGCATATAAGCATAATGTGCACATTTCATGCACGCAGACAATTTAATTATGCCTATGAACTTTGTTTGACTAGTAGGGCGAAAGAAATATGTAAATATCTTATTTGTCCCATGCAGATATGAAAGCTTTCATATTTATCGCCACGTGTCATGGATTATATCAAGTATCTTAAAAGAAAAAAGAGCTAGAAAAAAGTATCAAAATCGGTCAAAATCTCGCGAAGTTCCAGCTCTAAATACAGAGAGAAACATTGCAACCGGGCAAAAAAATAACCTGAAAACTAAAAGAAAATAACTGAGACTTGTATTGCTGTAATCGGAATGACATCCCGTTCCAGAAATTTCAGAAAAATGGATCAAGCCGCTCTTATCTGTCAATATATTATTTTAACTGCTATAACGTCTCAAAAACACAATCACCTCGTTCTTTATATGAAAGGGTGCCATGATGGTTTGGTGAGCCAGACGTTGGCTCAATAACATTGACGTCCCGTGTTCGATCACCGCGTTGGCCAGAAAGTTCATTACAGCGTGCCCCCCCCCCCCCCCTTGACTTTAGTACAGGACGGGGTCTGGCAAGGAATAATGTGTAGTCATTGGGATGGTACGAAAAAATAAGGCAACATTAAAGAAGTTGAAAAGTTGACTTCATCTTCAAGGGGGAGATAATCGGAAAATTTGTGTTGACATCTTTGGTTTAATCCACCCCTTTGTAATGTCTTCTGAAAGTTTCAAGTCGAAATCTTCCAAAAAAAAAAAAAAAATTACGCTCAGAATTTTCACACTTTTCACATTTGAGCTTAAAATTACGTCATACGGGGCCACAATGTCTCAAAATAAAAGTTGAGAAATGCAAATAGCTACAAATTGGTGAAAACCGCATTCATATTGGTTGATGACGTCACTTCCGGATTACATTTCGAAAGTTGTATCTATTAGAGGCCGAGATCGCGTAGCGATCGAGCGCCTCTAATGATAAATTTAAGCGGTATCAAATGGACAATAACAGGCTGATAAATTCTAAACAGGAGGTGTTTATCGATATTGTAGCCAAAATATTTAACATTTTTAATGGGATTCTTTCTTTCGCGATTGTTGACGGTCGTTTTTGGGTTTGAATGGCGTAAAAACCAAATAAAGCAATTTTGACGTAATGAAAACATCCGTGACGTAACGAGATAATACTATTCTCGTTCGATTTAGTCCACTTCGTGTGACTGGTTATTCCTGTCTGAAAACGCCGCGAAGTCGGATCCATTCATTTGAAAGGGGTCCGTAGTTCGACATCACCGGTTTCACGTAACTTCACTATGAATTTAACGAAACAACAAACACTCAGAAATCCAACGCAGTCTTTTGTGTATTAACTGTCATATTCAGGATTAATCGCTATACAAAATATATTACAAACAATTGTCAAATATTCTAACCTTTATTTCTGAATTAAATGGACATCGCCCGGAAATAGATCTAGGCCTAATTTATTAAAACAATACGAAGTGGCAACATATTACATAGATCGTAACACAAAACCGATCAAAATGAGGCCTTTATTGGAAATAATTGTTAACAGTGACAGTCGACTCGGTAATATTGAAAAGGCCACTCGTATGCAAACTTTTACCTACAGACTGGAACTGAATACTTGATTCTACTGATTGAAAAGGCAGGGGTGATGATGCGGATGTTGATGTGAAACTAGGGCTAGGTCTATAAGTACTGGAATCAAAGTTGTATGAACTTAAACTTTGCTCATTTTTGTGACCGGTCAACTTGCAGATTTCCCTAGCCTCGACACCGGCATGAGATAATAAGTTTATTGCTGTGGCTCTTACACAGTGATTGGTGTATATATTGGTTAACCCAGCCAACTTTGAAATGGTTTTCATCATGCATTTTAAAGTGTTGGTACCTAGTGGCTTATTATTATACCACATTGCATCTTCAAACTGCACATGGTTTTTGGGGTTTTGAAACAAGCATTTATTGTCAGGATTTAATTTTGAAATGTAAAGCTGGAATGACGAAACTGGACAATTCAGGCCACCTGTAGCATATATTCTACGTTTCGATTCAACAGAATCTTTTAAATCGCCACGATGATTTTTTGTAATATAAACACGATTTTGTGAAATATACTGGAGACCGGTGTCATCTGTTGAAACAACAAAAGTATCTTTATCAAAAGATCTTTGGTTTTCATTTCCTCGACTGGCAAAACCTAACATAAGATCAAACCATACTTTGTAAAGTAAATTATTTGGTGACAAACTTGAAAGATATTGGCGAATTTTCACCATATCACCATCAGAAATAGATATATGGTGTGGAATAATTTCTTCAATATCGGGAAAGATTTCATCAAATGTTCCGACTAGCAGGGAAAAGCTCGTCAGCGCGATAGCCAGCGCTTCTACGCGAGCGCTCACTCGAGCAATGTTTGGCCGCCTCTCTCTCCCGGCGGGTAAGAGCGGGGGAGATAGCCTGATCGCATCTCTCTAGCGAGCGCGGACTCGAGCAAATTCCGCCTCGGCCCAACAGGCTGGTATCTCTCTGCAGTGCGAACAGTGGCTGTCGGGACTCGGCCGAATTCATGCCTGTGCATCGCTCGTGACCAAGGAACCCTCGCTCAGACAACTTTGCCTGTCTTCCGCTAGCCGCTAGCCCAGGCAGCGGCGCCCTGCCGACTAGCAGAGAAAAGCTCGTCAGCGCGATAGCCAGCGCTTCTACGCGAGCGCTCACTCGAGCAATGTTTGGCCTCCTCTCTCTCCCGGCGGGTAAGAGCGGGGGAGATAGCCTGCTCGCATCTCTCTAGCGAGCGCCGACTCGAGCAAATTCCGCCTCGGCTAACAGGCTGGTATCTCTCTGCGGTGCGAACAGTGGCTGTCGAGACTCGGCCGAATTCATGCCTGTGCATCGCTTGTGACCAAGGGACCCTCGCTCAGACAACTTTGCCTGCCTTGCGCTAGCCGCTAGCCCTGGCAGCGGCGCCCTGCCGACTAGCAGGGAAAAGCTCGTCAGCGCGCTAGCCAGCGCTTCTACGCGAGCGCTCACTCGAGCAATGCTTGGCCGCTTCTCTCTCCCGGCGGGTAAGAGCGGGGGAGATAGCCTGCTCGCATCTCTCTAGCGAGCGCCGACTCGAGCAAATTCCGCCTCGGCCCAACAGGCTGGTATCTCTCTGCGGTGCGAACAGTGGCTGTCGGGACTCGAGCAATGTTTGGCCGCCTCTCCCTCCCGGCGGGTAAGTGCTCGTATCTCTCTAGCGAGCGCCGTCTCGAGCAAATGCCGCCTCGGGGGACAGGCAGGTAAGACCGCTGGCCCGAGGAAATCTCGCCTAGCCCTCGATTTATCCTGTTCAAAAGGTGTGTGTGTGGCGTGCGCTCAACGACAAAAAAAAAAAAAAAAAAAAATGCTCGTTAGGGAAAGGCTGCCAGCAGGCTACATCGACACACTGCCTTCGCGGCCCGATGAAAGACGAGAAAATTACGTGAACAGCTCTGCCTGACTTGTGCAAACAGATCTGCTGTATTCTCTGCCTTTCCTTCGTTTCTCTCAGACAGGGAACCTCTGGCTAGCGCCGTCTTCGCCGGGCGAATGATCAATGTTCGTTAGAAGTTAATTATCGCACTCGGCGAACCGAGTGGCTAAAAAGTTTCGGCTCATTTAAATATTATCCGATTAGGGTGGTTGACCTGCATGCAATTTCCAGCCGATCCCGGCCGCTGTCAGCAGTCTCTTCGCGCGGGGCAGATGGGGAGTATATTTTCCCGTCCGAAGCGCCCTTCGTGTAGCGTCTCTGGGTTGCGATTTTAGGGGCGTTGCCCTAATTATTCTCTCCCTTGGCCAGATTCTCTCCCTTAGTTCTTCTTCGAGAACAAGTGTTCGAACATTTGACGGGATGCTGGCGTGTCGCACAGCACGGGTATCGGGCTGGGCCCGGCCGAAGTTTCAGTCGGTCATCAGTCTCTCGCTATGACGAGGCCGCGTAGGCAGTGCTCTCTCTGTGATGCTTCAGTCGAGACATTATCGGGCAGTGCACGGCATGTGTAGACAGGATGCCGTTGCAAAGAGCATACGTACGTACAAGTGCAACTCGGTCAGATACGAGTGCCCCGTAGAAAACTGTCAGGCGCGCGTGGCTCGAGTGGACCTTCACTTGTTAAATTTTCACAAATATCCGGGACGAAAATGCCCGTGCTATCAAAGCGCCTTGCGGCTACACAAGGAGCAAAAGTCGACATTGACCGAGGCTCTCCATCATGCTACGCCACCCCAGCCCGTTTCCACATCGCCGCCCCTGAGTGCGACCGCAAGGCGCCTCTTAACCAATTTCCGGAAGGAGGTGGCTTTCTCCGAAGGCATCACTCGACGTGGCTATGCCGTAATTCAGCATGTCAAGCAGGTCTGGCGTATATGGCAAGCGATCACCAAGGACTGGGAACCCGTTGCCGACTTCGGCTCGCACAGAGCGGCGCGAGACCGCTGGCTGATACCCATGCTCGCCTCGGAGGCGGCCGTTGGTACCGTAAAATCGTATCTGTCCTCGCTCAGACTGTTCATCGAATTTCTCCGCGAACGGTCGAACGTCGTCGATGCCAGTTACGACTTGTGGCTGACCAAAATCTCTCGCTGTGGTCGATCTATGCGTAAGAGGTTTAGTGAGCGCAGGCACGCCGTGGAACAGCGCGATAACCTGCTTACCGCCACCGACGTCGCTCACATTGACAGCTGCGACGTGACAACGACCGCCCGAGACCTGCTCAGGCGAATCGACACCGATGCCACGCTTCAGATCACCGGCGTCCGAATCCGTACCGTACTAGCCTACCTCTTCGGCCAGATCTTGCTCAACACGGGTCAGCACAGCCTTGCCGTCTGTAACATGGCCATAGGCGAATTTTTGGATGCAGTGCCGTCGACGGGCGCCGACGGCGAATTAATCAGGGTGGTTTCAGTCTACAAGCACAAGACCGGCTATGCCGGGCCGGCTAAATTCCCGCTCGAGGAGAAATTCTACGATGAGATCATGCGGTATTTTCAGTTCATGCGCTGTCTGGCTCAGGCCAGGCACAGCCGTGAGGACATGCTATTCATCAAGCGCCCCAGTAAACCAGAAAAAAACTCCAACAAAATACCATAAAATGTTGGACGCAGAGGCGCTACCCCGCCATTCTCCACTCCCGAGCTGGCAGCCACAGCAAAACGGCGGGGCGCCTCTCCGGCTGCGATAAGATCAACTCCAAAAAAATAAATAAGGTGAACCAAGAGGGGAAGGCCTCCGCGTCGGCGTTCACCGGTAATCAAGCGCAGGGCGGCCAGAGCAGCCGACGTTCGCTTGAGCCAACGTTCCCCTCTCAAGTGCCCCGTCTTCTCGGACAAGTCGGCGAACGACAGCCAGCGTCGCTTCTCCACACGGGACCCTAGCGGGAGGTTAGGGCTTCATTTACAAACACTCTTGTATTATGGGCTTCATTGTAGGATTTTAGATTTTTCTTGTTTGCATACACAGCAGCCCTGTCCCTGTAGCTAGTAAATATGACGATGATATCACGTTGGGATAAACTCTTCGGCCCTACTCTGTGTGTGCGTCCAATATTAGATAAGGAAAACTTTTCACCCTTCAGTATGTGTTGATTTATTAAATCAAGGGCTAAAAAATCAGTGTTCTCCTCTTTTGTTTCTTTGATACCCGCTATTTTCAAACACGTTCGCCTCGAGTACTGCTGCATCTCGTCAATATCATCTTCGAGTTTTGATATTTTATCATAGAGAGGTTGTATCTGTATAGATATTAATTCTTTGAATACTTTTGATAGTTCACACACAATGACGTCACGTTTGAGTATTTCACGACAGAATGTGCGAATCGATTCCTCTCCCGTGCATATTGTATCTAGAAAGTCATTTATGCTCGTTGATGATGAGCTACTAGTGTCTGGCTTGGATCGTTTGTTACGATTCTGTGTTGACATTTTGATGTGTTGTTGAACGAGGTCAAAGTCTATTAATAGTGTTCACCTATTTCACAATGTTTTATGTCCGTTTTAGTGATATTTATGATATTTCAATATAGTAATTATAGATGTATCGTACCTTTGCATAATATATCGTCCTAATATAACATTAGAACCCACTTTATAATCTAAGAGTTAGAGAAAATCCATAAAGTTCACTCAGATTTTCTTGTTGATAAATTTAGGCGTCCATGTTAGGCGA
This sequence comes from Patella vulgata, assembly GCF_932274485.2. Taxonomy (NCBI): domain Eukaryota; kingdom Metazoa; phylum Mollusca; class Gastropoda; family Patellidae; genus Patella; species Patella vulgata. Next base: position 37,296,113 of record NC_065882.2, read on the forward strand.
CCCTCGCTGCCGATCTGGCGGCACAGATGTCACATTCAGAGGGAACTCAGAAGCGGTACTACCATCTCCCTCTTCAAGTGCGGCGGTCTGCCGAGATCAGCACTGCCCTGAGACGAGTTCTGCGAGACGAGCAGCCCGGCCCCGTCGCTCTCCAGCACCGGCAGCATCCCGTCCACCGTGCCTGAGAACAGGCCCGGCGCCCCGGTTCCCGACCCTATAGAAAAAGTAAACCAGAAAAAAACTCCAGAGCAGCCGACCTTCGCTTGAGCCAACGTTCCCCTCTCAAGTGCCCCGTCTTCTCGGACAAGTCGGCCAACGACAGCCAGCGTCGCTTCTCCACACGGGACCCTAGCGGGAGGAATCAGATTTAGTTTCCGTTGCAGAAGTTTCTGAAAAATCGATCAAGTCGTTTAAAACCCAGAATAATCAGAAAATGCGCTGGTAATGGCTGGAAAAATGCCGAGAAAATATCGAACAATAAACTGAGATAACCTATAATGAGTCTTATATTTTTGGAATCGGATTGACCTCAGCTATTCGAATATTTAGAGGAAGTTTGTAAGTTTTAAAAATTAAGATAAAAAAAAACCCTTATTCCGAGTATTTCCAAGCCGTTAATGCGGATCTTTCACTCGTAAATAATTTTGTCGAGTTTACTGAATCAATCTACTTTCATTCCAAATACCATGAAAATCCAAAATAATATGTCAATGACGTAATTTGTGATATTTGAATATAGTAGATTTAAAGTAAATGTTTCAAAGTACCCAAAGGAATATGAATATGTAAAATAGGTCAAATATTCACAAAGTTACAGCTTATGTGTAGGTTAATTCTTTCATCAGTAACATTTGGTGATTTCTAATTTTTTAAACGTTTCGAAATATGTATTCCAAAACCAACATCCATTCTGGGAGACAGGTTAAAGATTTAGAAAGATCCAAAGATTAGATTCTTGGATATAAGCTTGATAGAATTTTAAGAAATAAATTGTCCTGAAAACAACTTTGTCGGCATTAAAATCGTCAAAGTGGAAATTCGAAATTTAGAAATTCTGAAATACCAAATAATTGACCCTGATCCGGTCTATCCAGAAATGTAATAATTTCGGTAATAGGAGACTGATTCTCCAAACCACGACCTATAGTGTATGTTTTTAAGCCCATTAATGTGGATTTTTCACTACTTTTCATTTTCAGTTCAAAATGGCGTATATTATTTGCCAGAAATCCATATTCGAGGCACTGCACTTTACGGACATTCCTTCAAGGATTCGGAAAATATAATTCCCTTGTCTGTAAGTAAAATATTAAATAAAACCTTGGGGATATTTCACATTTCAAGATGGTGGCACTTCCGGATTGAGCTACAAACTCCAATTTTTGTGTACGAATCAGTAGTGTCGTAGCTAGTACAGAATAAATAATTTAAGGTAATCTGAGCTATATTTCGTCGATTTTTTTGAAAAAAAATGATCCTTTATTTCTCCAAGATCGTGCAAATATTAAAGAAAATGTCAAGTTGGTCTCAACTTCCGGGTCGAAATCGCAGCGACGAATTTTCGAAATTCGAAAATCTGAAATTGCAGATGAAAATGTTTTTTTGCAAGATACTCAAAGAAAAAAGAATTAATAAAAAAAGGCCAAAAATCCACAATGTTACGACAATGCATTGTCAGTTTTTTGTTTCGTAAAATTCGGTGATTTCGGATTCGTAAAACGTTTTGAAAATATATTTATTCCAAAGCCACCACCCATTCTTTGGGGAGGGGGGGGGGGTAGGTCAAAGTTTCAGAAAGATCCTAAGGTTAGATTCTGAGATATAAGATTTGCAGGAAAACACAAAAAAATAATAAATGAAATGAAATGAAATGAGATTTAACGTCCTACTGTTCTGCTCCGAACTGGGCTAATGAAGACGGGCAAAAAAATAATAACTAGATCTGCTACGGTCCCATGCAGATATGAAAACTTTCATATTCATTGGCACGTGTCATTGATTATATCAAGTATCTTTAAAAAAAAAATAATTATCGAAATCGGTGAAAAACTCACGAAGTTACAAGTCTAAATATAGTGATAAACATTGCACCCGGGCAAAAAAAAAATAATCTAAAGGGAAATAACTGAAACTTGTATGGAGGCAGGCCACCATTAATTTCCCCATTGATTTCTATGTTAATTCTGGCCTCTTTGCCCACCTCCAACTTTTCCCCAAACTTTCGTTGGGCTGAATGCTTTTCACTACAGACAGAGGAACAAATGGACATGTCTTTGCACTAAAATTTGTATAAGGTTGACCACCAAAATTTTGAGATACACAAACTTGAAGAAGCATAAAGAAAACATGTAACTAGTTGTCGTACATATTACCGTAGCCAACCTTATAACCCGGTTATCCTTCCGCCTCAAAATCATGAATATTTACCAAAACTTGGCAGAAAATGTTAATTCAATTCAAACCCTCTTCGTCCATTCTAGAACAAAAAAATAAACAAAAATGGGCATGCAAAATTGGAGAAAAGAGAGCGAGAGAATTTTTATAAATAGACGACCTATAATTTGTGCGTACCGAGTTGGTGAAATTTAATGATGGTCTGCTTCCTATATGTTTTTTTAAGTTTATATATCATCAAAAAAATTTTCTTTATAGCTTCACATTTATTTTTGCAAAATTATTATAATACAGAATCAAAAAATATAATTACAGAAGAAATGGTGACCCTTAGTACTGTTTCGTATACCGGGTTTGAGCTCAGGTCCATGGGCCTTTTGTTCTAGAATTGAAGATTATTTTATAATTTTGTAAAAATGTGAGTTCTGAAGAAAGATTTAAAGAGTTTCAAACAAGTTACATCAAAAATATTCAAAATATTGGAATGTTTTTCAAAAATTGATTTTCTTTTACTTTTTTCTACAAAATGGTCCATTATCCACACTTTGTATGTCGCAAAATGCAAAATTTCCTTATTTCTTGGAAAGTCTGAGATGAAAGGCATTTATTTCTAGACACCTTGGCCAGTATGTAAGAAGACAAGCTGCAAATTGGTTGCATTGAAGGTAACTGTAAGGAACTATAATGGAACTTATAAGCCCACCCCTAAAAATGTTGCTGTGGTAACAAATCCAACTTGTGTCCACATAAGTAATACATACATATAAACACAGATACTTGTAAGAAGTATGAATCATTTATTAAAATATGGATTGATAAATGTAAAACAAATGCTGTATTTAGGTTATAACCAGCCACTCTAATAAAAGGGCCAGAAAGCACTATTTTGTTTTTAAAAAATGGGAATATTTCAGTATTTAAAACACAGTAACAATCACAGGTATCCTTGAAATTACATTGTGTAAATATTTTGTGGAAGCAAGTCGTATTAATCTTTACATCAATTTCCTGACAAAATGAGGTGGAAAGGGGGGGTTACGACATAATTCATTGCATAAAAGGAGTATGAAAAGGCCATTAATTAATATTTTATTGCTCTGTAAGTGCTATATTGTAAAAAATCACCACAAATAATAGATTTACATCCAAAATGTAAAATATTAAGATGCAAAAGACACATCTACAACATATTAATTTGGAGTGTGGACTCATTTGGAAGAAATGTCATAACATTACATGTTGGCCATAAACAAAAAGTCTTCGAAATCCTTGAAATCTTATATGTAACTATTTGTTTGTGCCAAATAAAATGCTCGGTTACAATTCAAGCACAAAATCCACTTAATGCTAATTTGGAGTCAATATATGTTTAATTGAATATCCAAATATCATGTTCAAGAAAAGGGGAGGGGAGGGGAGGGGTGGGGTGGTATGAGGTACGGAGGGTGAGCCAGTCTAAATGAGATGCAGACAGAGAAATTTCCCTGCAAAGACCCAGATTTTACTTCTTCGAGAAAGGAAATGCATCAATTTCAGGTTTTAAAAGATTAAAATTGTGTTAAGCTAGGTGAACACATAAGAAAAATGCAGTTCACTCATGTTTTGAAAATTCTAACATACCTCAGCAGTACATAATTAGACTAAATTTCTTAATTTTTGAATTTCTGACAAACACATGGATACTTTTTCAATATCTGACAAACACCTGGTTACTTTACAAGTTATTTAATAAATGGAAATAAAGACATGCAAGACATTTTGGTTCATTTTACAACAGATGAATAATTAAAATAGGGGGGGGGGGTGATAATTTTACTTTCGATCGAGGACCCCTTAGAAACATGAGGCCTACTATACTGATTATTTAACAAAAAAAATTTTGGGGATCTGACCCCTCTAACCCCTCTGTACATGCCCCCTGAAAGTTCCCACCCATATTTTCGCTCCCAGAATGCTGTTTTGGCGTAAAACTCCTCAGAAATATGTCAAAGGTGGCGTGTATGTTGTCTTTTTACAGGTTTTTAATGATGGCGAGACTGATTATTGATTACATAATTATTTTTTATATTCCAAAATGGCGGTCAAAATAGCCTCCATTTTACTCGAGCACTTTGTTTATTTCGAATATATGGCTTGCAGTATGTCTTTTTATAGGTTTTCGTTGCTACAAAGTCTGAATCGGACCTTGAAAATTAATTTCGACCATCCAATATGGCAGAAATTCAAGATGGTGGATACAAACATGGCCGCCATTTGGTACAAACTCATACATAATCAGGTGACAACTTGAAAAAACCCTTCAAATTTAGAACTTAAAATGCTAATATGATGTCTATGTAATGGTAATGTATGTATGTTTGTGTCTCTAACTGTGTCTATCATGTAATTAGATTAATTAGACGTATGCACTGCAGTTGTCTCATCCCATGCACGATTCGCACATTAACACTGGCGTAACATTTGTGTACTTTCAGATGTTGTTTTCATAGTGTACTAGTGATGTCGTCCTATGTGTAACCTCCAACATGTACAGCTTATCAAAAACACGAACTCAAATTTCAGCCAGGAAAGATCTGACAGACATCCAATATGTGGAAACTGCAAAACGACGCAAATTGGATCCTAGAAAGATTCGCTTTAAAGGTGATAATATGCCCAGACAATACCAACATATCAGACTTAGCATCAGAAAGACCAACCCTGAAGTGTATGAAACCATGGACAAGCTCAAAAGCTCATACCATATGTCAGAAACACATACCTTATCACCTTTAAAGCGAATCTGTCTCGGATCCAATTTACGTCGTTTTTTACTGGAAGATGTAGGCTCATCTTAACCTAGTGGCTCATAATCGATATTATTTCGGGATAGTTTCACATCTTCATCTCAAAGAGTACTAAAGTCTACTGCAAACTCAGACTGTTTTCTGCTTCTACTTTAGCTCTCATTTTCGTCTTTATGTTGTCTTCGCCCATTTTATGTCGACGAAACTTTCATAAAACATTTTTTGGCTGATTGCGCTGATCTTGTAGGAATTCCCATTCGTTTTCGGTCATCTTGACACCATGCACTACTTCTAAACACTTTCTAACATCCTCATCCTCGCAAAATATTTCAAATAGACTTGTTAAATGTTCTTGTAAAATTTCTGATAGAATAGATGCGGCAGATCCTTACTTCTCTGATCTTGTCCAGCCCTAGTCGGTCTAAGTAGGTACATCATATTCTCGATGACCATCAATTTGGTTGGCAATATTCCACTTGAAAAGCCTGCCGTTTCCACATACTGGCTGTCTACCAGATCTTTCCTGGCTGAAGATTGAGTTGGTGTTTTTGATAAGCTGTACATGTTGGAGGTTACACTAAGATAACAACATCTCAAAGAACACAAATGTTACGCCAACGCCAATGTGCGAATCGTGCATGGGATGAGACAACCGCGGTGTATACATCTAGTTAATCTAATTACATGATAGATACAGCTAGAGACACAAACATAGCCATTACATGGTCATCATATTAGCATTTTAAGCCCTAAATTTGAGGGTTTTTTTAAAGTTTTTACATGATTATGTATGAGTTTGTACAAAATGGCGGCCATGTTTATATCCACCATCTTGAATTTCGGCCATATTGGATGGTCAAAACTATTTTTCAAGATCCGATTTAGATTTTGCAGCCACAAAAACCTATAAAAAGACATATTACACGCCAAATATACGAAATAAGCAAAGAGATCGAACAAAATGGGGGCCATTTTGGTCGCCATTTTAATTTTCGCCATTTTGGAATATCGAAAATAATTATGAAGTCAATAATCAGACTCGGCCTCATTAATAACTTATAAAAAGACAACATACAAGCCAACTTTGACATGTTTTTTGGGACTTTCACGCCAAAAAAACGCTATTTTGGGGCGGAAACAGGAGTGGGGACTTTCAGGGGGCATGTACAGGGGGGTTAGAGGGGTCCGATACCCAAATTGTTTTTTTACACATGACGAGTACATCATACCACATAATTTGAATAGGTCCTCGTGTAGCAGGTTGAAAAATTTCGATTTAACAACCCCCCCTAATTAAAATTTTGACAGAAATATTGGAGGTAATCTGAAGAATTTCAGACAAATTATCATCATTTATAGGCAAAATTGAGTGAAATTATGATTCTTTCTTCCCGTCCAACCTTTATGATGCAGAAAAAGTAAAAATTATACATTAAAATATTTTCTATTAATTTTGAAAAGTAAATAAACACTGAAAGTCACAAAATTTGGACTAAAATCAAAAATTCCCCTCACAAATTTGTCAAATTTTGTTGAAATTTTATCATTTCATTTTTTTTATTATCAAAATGTCATATATCACATTTTCTGACAATTTGGAGATCATATCATCAAATTCAGGCCTCTCATCCACTGTCAAGTTGTTTATATACAGGAGGCAGATCACCATTAATTTCACCATTGACTTCAATGTTAATTCTGGCCTCTTTGCCCACCTCCAACTTTTCCCCAAATGTTCGTTGGGCTGAATGCTTTTCACTACAGACAGAGGAACAAATGGTAATGTCTTTGCACTAAAATTTGTATGTGGTTGACCACCAAAATTTTGAGATACACAAACTTGAGAAAGCATACATACTAAAAACATGTAACTAGTTGCCGTACATATCACCGTAGCCAACCTGATAACCCTGTTATCCTTCCGTCTCAAAATCATGAATATTTACCAAAACCTGGCAGAAAATATTAATTCCAGCCCTCTTCGTCCATTCTAGATAAAAAGAATCGTCAATAATGGGCATGCAAAAGGTGAGAAGACAGAAAGAGAATTGCTATAAATAGACGACCTACAATTTGTGCGTACCGAGATGGTGAAATTTAATGGTTCCAGAAGTTTCAGAAAATTGGATAAAAAAAATGAAATGAAAATAAAGGAAAATAACTAAACAAAAAAGGTAGGAAAATATCGAAAAATTAAATGACACAACTTTGAACGGAACTAATATTTTTTGAATCAGATTGATCTCAGCTGTTCAAATATTTAGGTTAAAGGAGCTAAATCGCTGATATAATAATCTAATCGGATTGTATATAAACTGATTTACATTCAATTGTTTCCGTTTTGACTATAATTTCAAATCAATTATGTCCAGCGAAATATGGCATGAGTCTCAACCGAATGGCAATTTCTAGCGTTTGGTTATTCCAGTTTATTGCGCATGCTCTCCAGATACGATATGGCGTCACCGTCTGACAGCAGTTGTGGAATATGTCTAGCCTCGTTCTTCCTGGTCACTTGTTACAAATGACGCTGAAACGCACTATGATACACGATTCGTGTACAAATGGTAAAATGTTTATTTTGTCTTAAATATTGGATATCAGAAGCCGACCATTTCCCAGTAAGATCACAGCATCAATCTTGATTTGAATTGACAAATAATTCGTGTTTTCAGCATGTAAGACTTTGGATGATATTGAATTAGAGACTTAGCTACTTTAAATTTTGAAAATTAAAACATAAATTGTCTTGTAAACAACTTTGTCGGCACGTAAAACGTCAAAGGTAAAATTTGAAATTTTGAAAATTTCAAACACCAAAAATTCGACCCTGATCCCGGCTGCTATCCTGAAATGTATTAATTTCAGAAATAGGAGACGCACTGAACATACTACGACCTATTGTGTTTATTTTCACGTCCGGTAAAGTGGATTTTTTACTGATTTTCATATTCAATTCAAAATGGTGACCATAAGTTGACCGAAATCAGAATTCTTCTCTGAACGTTTTTAAGGCATTCCATCAAGGATTCAGAAAATGTAGCTCCCATGTCTGTAAGTAAAATATCGCAAAAGCCCTAGGCATTTTTCACATTTCAAGATGGTGGCAATTCCGGTTATATCGATAGACTTCATATCTTGTGTACGCATCAGTAATTTCCTGGCTAGTACAGAAAAATATTTCCAAGACAACCTGACTAATATTTTGTCGATTTTAAAAAAAAAAAAAATTGATCCGTAATTTCTAAAAGGGGAGATAATTTATAAAATGTCTAATGACATCCTTCAAGTCCCATTAGTAAGAACTACTTACATTCCAAATTTCATAAATATCGTTCAAATATTATAGTCTGGAGGCTCAGTGCGGGGGTGGGGGTGTCCATCAAATGGGCACAAAACCAGACCCATCTTTTCTAGAGTAAAATTTTGCGTAGAATACGATGCCGAGTGGTAATCGGTCCACCGTTGGGGCGTTTTCGAGATGTTCAGGGTCAAAGGTCAAATAAGGTCATTTGCACTGAAAGTGAATGCGCAGCCATTCTTATATATCATGAAAACATGCTAAAAATGATCGAAGGTAATCATTCTTTCAATAAAAATGTAAACTTTTCAATTTTCCGTTTTTGCACTCGGGGAAGATTTAAAGCAATAAATATCGGCGTTAAATATAAAAACTAAAGCGAAATCTGTTCTAATTAATAATAGTAACATTTAAAACGTATCTTTAGGTGGTCTTAGCACCGTACATTTACTTTGGAACGTCGAGAAAGATCTTGCATAACAGAACCAAAACACTTCGAATTATGCAAATTATTGAATATTCATTGCAGTAATTATACTAATGCTCTGTTATTTGACGATATTAGGTGTTATTTGATAATCTTGGTTAATATTTGGTAGTACTGGATTATTATTTGCTTGTTTTTGGGTGATATAAGGAGGCAAATGGAACAGCCACATTTCGGTAATTGCATTTGAAGTAAACTTCCCGTGATATAACTTGTAAATCAAGTAATATGCCCATTTTGCATCTATATGTTATTGGCTAGTATGTGGTGTATGGTGGACTATGGTTGCCATAGCAAATGCATATTATTTTCTTGAAATTTTCATATTTTTATTTATTTTTTATTTAATTCTTTTTTTCATTCATTTAAAAAAACAATAAATTTATATTATTTTCATTTTTTTTCTAAATTATTGTTTTTAAATTATTTGTTTTATTTTAATTTAATTATATTTTATTCATTTGTTTTCATTTATATTATTTTTTATTTAAATATCTTTTATTTTTTATCTTTTTTTATACCATGAACATTTTTTTTTTTAATTTCTAAAAAAAAACAAAAACATTTTTATAGAAAAAAAAAATCATGTTCCGTGGTTTGCCATAGTCCGTGCTTTGCCATAGTCCCGCGGTTATCCAGCTCTAAATGGTAACTGATTGCGAGTGGACTCTACCTGCTGCTAAAACTAATGTTGTGGTCCACAGTGTTTCGTTTACGGGTGTTTTATCAACATAAATCCTTTGACAAAAGCACAGGTAGTCCGGTGGCTGAAGGGGGGGGGGGATCGCCACCCGAGCTGTGAATTTATGAGACGAAGTTTTTCTAGACCAGTTTTTTGCGTAGATTCCGAATCTGGGTGGTGATCAGGTGTTTGAGGGGGCGTTTTCGAGATATGGGGGGTCCATTGTCTACAATTGGGGCAAAATGTAATTATGTTGACATAAATGGTGATGATGTTATATATAAATAAAACATAGACTTCTAGGACTGGCCATCTCTAAATAAGTGTATATGATGCCCCTGGACAACTGTTTTGATTTGTGGCAAGGTGGGGTGGGTGGTTGCAGGTGTGCTTGTGTGGAAAGGGGGGGGGTGTAAATTGGCGGGAAATGAATTCACGTTGATTTAAATGATGATTTTCTTAGAACTTGATGAAACATCTCTACAAATATGTGTATAAGATTCCCAATGTGTGTGTGGGTAGGGGGGGGGGGGCGACGGGAATGGGTGCTCATGGGGGTGGAGGTGGGGGAGGCAACATGTATCTTTGTGGAAAGAAATCATTTGGTTCAATATTGACCTTAAAAGTGGTTTCTCGTTAGTTTTTCGTTCAGTACCTATATTTGGTCATTCTAAATAAGTGTAAAGTGTTTATGATGCTCCTGTTCAACTGTTTTGATTTGTGGCGAGGTGTGCATGTGTGTGTGTGTGGGGGGGGGGGTTGTAAAATTGGCGGGAAATGAGTTCACGTCGATTTAAATGATGATTTTCTTAGAGCTTGATAAAATCATTACTTTTTTTCAATTCCGCTGCACATCCCTAAATATGAGTATAAATTCCCATTTAATGGGGGTGTCGGTGTGGGCAAAATGTGAACAGGCGTTTGAGGGGGGGCGGGGATAAGGGGGTACAATGTCTACAATTGAGGGGAAATGTCATTATGTTGACATAAATGATGATCATGTTATATATTAATAAAACATAAATTTCTAGGACTGTCCATCTCTAAATAAGTGTATATGATGCCCCTGGACAAATGTTTTGATTTGTGGGGGTGGGGGTTGCCGGTGGGCGTGTGTGGAAGGGTGGGGGGGATAAAATTTGCGGGAAATGAGTTCACGTTGATTTAAATGATGATTTTCTTAGAGCTTGATAAAAACATTACTTTTTAATTTCGCTGCACGTCTCTAAATATGTGTATCAGATTCCCATTGTATGGGGGGGGGGGGGGGTAAATGTATTTTTGGGGACAGAAACCACATGGTTCAAAATTGACCTGAAAGCCAATTTCGTCATTCAAAATATTAAATCATAATGCAATCTGATTAAAACACAGATCCTATTTTGTTCCGTTTTTTATAGTTCAAAGTTTTGTCTTCATAACACTAGGATCTGGAAGAGTTGTTATATAAGCCGCGTTCTGGTTAATGTGAGGGATTAGCCAATGAAACGGTCTGTTACGGTGAGTTCTTGTCAAAGCTGGTTGATTAATCAATGTCTGGCGTCATAGTGTCAAAAACCTCTGACGCCACCCCCACTATATAACCGGTCAGATCTTCATGTAATGTATGCCATCGAAAGTGTAAAAAAACGAAACGAAATATAGATCTGTATTTTAATCAGATTGATTATAACAGTACTTTTCAAGAGATCTGGTTAAAACCAGTAAAACAAGAGACATGTTTAGATGTTAGTTTATTCTTATATTCTTCATCAGAATATCTTCTTTATGGGTGATCAACAGCTCGCATTATATATCCTTCAGATACCCATGCGCATAGTAAATCTTCATTCCAACCTTGTATTGTATCGCAAAGTGATCTTGTTTGATCATTTAATGTGCAGCAAAAGACTAGCCAGGCAAGATGGTAATAAAGAAAGAAACAATTAAAATTAGTGACTTTTCGTTAGCTTTTTTTTCGTTCAGTACCAATTTCGACATTCAAAATATTAAATTATAATGCAATCTGATTAAAACACAGATCCTATTTTGTTTCGTTTTTTATAGTTCAAAGTTTTGTCTTCATAACACTAGGATCTGGAAGAGTTGTTATATAAGCCGCGTTCTGGTTAATGTGAGGGATTAGCCAATGAAACGGTCTGTTACGGTGAGTTCTTGTCAAAGCTGGTTGATTAATCAATGTCTGGCGTCATAGTGTCAAAAACCTCTGACGCCACCCCCACTATATAACCGGTCAGATCTTCATGTAATGTATGCCATCGAAAGTGTAAAAAAACGAAACGAAATATAGATCTGTATTTTAATCAGATTGATTATAACAGTACTTTTCAAGAGATCTGGAAAAAAACAATAAACAAGAGACATGTTTAGATGTTAGTTTATTCTTATATTCTTCATCAGAATATCTTCTTTATGGGTGATTATATATCCTTCAGATACCCATACGCATAGTAAATCTTCATTCCAGCCTTGTATTGTATCGCAAGGTGATCTTGTTTGATCATTTAATGTGCAGCAAAAGACTAGCCAGGCAAGATGGTAATAAAGAAAGAAACAATTAAAATTTCTCCAGAAAATCTTTCTTCTAATGCCATCTACTGATGTAAGTCGCCTTTCACCGTACAAATAATTATTTCTATTCCAGTAATTACGTCATCAGAAACCTCATTTGCCTGTTTCTGCTCTTTAAAAATTGTTAGAAAGTTGGAATTATCTTGTAAAAGAAAAACAGATAGTCAATTGTCATTACCACTGAAAGCATGCAGGCCCAGATATTCCTAGAAACTTATATCAAGATTAGTATTGAAAGTGTCGAGAATATCCTAGAACTGGAAACAAACCACGAGGATACCAGAATAGCTTACCTACTCCTCTTCGCATTGCAAATTAATGGAGGCGCTGAAACAAATTGTATTTTGTGTTCTTGCTCGGGCGAAATAGACATCCCAATCGTTCTCCTCGCAAACGATAATCCAAAAATACACATTTTGATCGGTAATGAGACGGGCAAAGGTAGAAAATATTCCCGAAGGCGACTTACATCAGTAGATGACGCTAGAAGAAAGACTTACTGGGTGAAAAAATAACATGACTGGAATGAAGATTTACAATGTGAACTGGTATCTGAAGCATATCCAAAGGACATATGCGAGCTGTTGGTAAGCAACCAAGAAGATATTTATCTCGCTCATTTGATTTTGAATCTTCTGATGAAGACTAAGAATAAACTAATATCTAAACATGTCTCTGATTTGCTGTGTTTTTGATTTACATTTCCAGATCTCTTGAAAAGTACCATCATGATTTAATATTTTGAATGACCAAATATAGGTACTGAACGAAAAGCTAACGAGAAACCACGTTTAAGGTCAATATTGAACCAAATAATTTCTGTCCACAAAGATACATGTTGCCCCCCCCCACCACCATGAGCACCCATCCCGTCGCCCCCCCCCCCCCTACCCACACACACATTGGGAATCTTATACACATATTTGTAGAGATGTTTCATCAAGTCCTAAGAAAATTATCATTTAAATCAACGTGAATTCATTTCCCGCCAATTTACACACACCCCACTTTGCCACAAATCAAAACAGTGGTCCAGGGGCATCATATACACTTATTTAGAGATGGACAGTCCTAGAAATCTATGTTTTATTTATATATAACATCATCACCATTTATGTCAACATAATCACATTTTCCCCCAATTGCAGACATTGAACCCCCATATCACGAAAACGCCCCCTCAAACACCTGATCACCACCCAGATTCGGAATCTACGCAAAAAACTGGTCTAGAAAAACTTGGTCTCATAAATTCACAGCTCGGGTGGCGATTCCCCCCCCCCCACCCTTCAGCCACCGGACTAAGGGTGTTAGTTTTCACAAGTAAGTGTAAATATTTAATGAAATCAGTCAGGAAAAGGAAAACCAAAATCTCGATCTAGAAGAGTCGATCTAGATGAGTATATCATAGACTAGGATTCTACTACTACTACTACTACTGCCTAATGGTATAATGTCGTCCTATTTTACCAGGCAGTCACAATAATTAATTCGATTATGCTCTAAACTGAGATTTCAAATAATTTCTAACAAATGGCATTGTCTTGTATGAAGAATAACTGGACAGGAGGCCAGAGTCTTGAGAGCGTGATGGTGTTTATTTGTTTATTTTGCCGCAGAGCGGACCTACACATAAATAAAAATAACCGGTAATTACTTGTAGGACTAGGACAAAATCTTTTAGGAAGTTAAGCTTCATTGAACAGGGCTTGCTTTATCAACAGCAGTAAGAACACACTTGAAGTTCGTTATGAGGGGGTGATTTATTCAAATCACGTAAAAGAACCGTTGGCAGTTGAAATTCAATATTAAGTGTAGGCTGTATCACCGCTGTCCATGCAAAATTTCGCTCATGGCAAACTGTATGGTCCAGTCTTCATTAGCACAGATGGAGCGAAAAGTAGGACGTTAAATCCCATTTTATTTCACTATTCATAGCTAAGCTACAAAGATGAATTATGCGTTCAACCGATACAGGCCTATAGCTTTAAGTAGGTCAGTGCCTGTATTTTCAATAATTAGGCAATTCTAGATCGTGTCACACAATTGAAGATGCATTATTTATTATAGCGAGAATAGTCAGCTCTTTATCTAAATCTTACATAATGCATCTTTAATTATTTGTATTTATTTTTTCTTGTTGAGAAAGTGAAATGTCTTGAATAACTTTTAAATATTGAATACAATAATTTTATTGACTGTACATTTGCTTGGTTCAAGAGAACATGTTTGATCATGAGAATGAATAAAACCAATCGTATTTACTCTGCTCCAAAAGCTGGACTCAACGAACAACAAACTGTAACATTTAAGCCTACCCAAGGGTAAGATATTCAATCATAATTTTTTACACAATAGCAGCGAATTCTTTTTTGTAGATTGGTTTGGTAAATGTATAGTCCATCGTAGACTAGGAAATGGGAAAAAGACTGATGTTATCTTATCTGAAGAAAACTGGTTCATATATCAGGAACCCACAACTGGCCATAACATTAAATTTATCTTACAGAGGACCGCAGTACTGGTACTCTTTAGTCCCACAGATGTTATCTAATATGAAGCAGCTGATAGTCAGTATTTGTTGGATATGACATCCAGGTTGGTCGCAGTGGTTCAGGACTATGATAACTTAAACGCTTCATCAGGATTCCTTTTAACCAACTCGGGCAAAAAATATCTTTATAGATAAGTTTTATGAAAGGAAGAAGACTGTTTGCCCCCTTTGGATAAAAATAAGTGCGGCATGTAGGCAATATCAGCAGGGAAATCCAAAGTATAGTTTTGATAAATTGTGATGGTAGGAGACATCGGAAGTGGGACATTTATTTCTTGTACAGATATCATTTTCTTACCAGTAATCATAAACACACCATTAAGGCCAAGAAGAAATACAAAAACAGTGAAAAACACATTTATTTGTATCCCTATATATCAGCAGAATAATATATCATATTCATATGTGACAAATCAAGAAAAAGAAGATTTAACTGTTTAGTCTACATATACATGGTTTATTCCCGCGAAGGCGCAGTTAGTGACCGTAACGGATTAAACGAGGTCGTTTTCGACGACTTCGTGGGAATCCAGATCCTAGGGATTAAAATGGATTAAAATCGTAACAATGGTGTTATAGATTGCTACGATAAGCATTTACACTTTCATAATCCCCAACGTAACTAATTAACAAACATTTTAGCATCATTTTTGGCATAGAAAATAAAAACATAACTATACTGTAACAAAAATTAATTTAATTTCGCCAAATAAGACACCCTGTCTAAATACTAACTAAAGTCAATTCCTCTTCCTCGTGTCTTCCTTTTAATTCCGGGAGCTGGCTTTGGATTTGAGCATATTTATATCTGTTCCTTGGTGGTTCCTGTCCCCCACCATACTGAACGATTCTAATCTCATTAATATTTTGTTCTTGTTGTAAAAATGTGATCATTTCAAAAACATTCGGATGGGCTTTTCCAACTAGCTTCTTGATTCTTGTATGCCATCCTTCCAGAGTGTTGTTGGTTCAGAGTGAACATAAATTCATAAAATCTTTAACACCCTTAATTGGGTCCTAATAACAACATGACTCTCTTCAAACGAAAGCCGACAGGTCGATATCTGCGCCTTCGTGGGAAGGATTAATTTTGGTCACGCTCTGTAACTGCGCCTTCGTGGGAATACACCATATACATGTATATACACATAATACATGGATTAGCAATCAACTGATTGAATGGTACATTTATATCAAATTCAGCATTGTCTTTAAACAAGTGATTTCAACTTCAAGTCTATATAACAGCTAGGTCTGGACGAGGGCCTAAAACAAATTGTTGTTAGTGCACGGTAACAGACGTTCAAAATGAAAAATCCCTTTGACATGTTTGATTATTTGTGTTGTGTTCGTGTAATGTTCGATGCATGTTTATTGGTTGTAGACTGATTGCAAACAGATTGAATATTAAACTATGGATCTGTAGTTTTATATATTTTTTAGTATAAAATTTTTTATCGTTTAATCTTGATAATAAATAAACCAATAAACTAGTTTCAAGAACATTGTTAGATTTGCATGATTTATTACACTATAACAAAACCGTTTTTGTTTATTAATTATTTCCCATTGACATACCTTTAGTCTTATCTACACAGTTGTCATATCAATTGATACATTCATTAATTTGTCCCAAATGTTAAAGATGCATTATGTAAGATTTAGATAAAGTGTTGGTTGTTCTTGTTATGATGGTTCAAATATAGATAATGCAAAATGAATATGTTAAATATTTCACTCAAATTACTATATTCTGAGCAAAGTTATTTTGACAAGATGTGACATAGATTGTACTTTTTATTCAAGACTTAGCCTCGGTTTTCCATTTTTGAATTAAATCATTAAATGGTGACTGTCTTGTTATCTGTTTAAACCCTGCCTTCCGATGATCTAGAGGGTTGGTTATTATAGGCATGTCATGTGAAGGAATGTTTAAATAATAGTTTATATAACATTTGAAACCAAAATAAAGACGAGCAATGGGCAGATTTGACTCTTACATAATGGATCTTTAAGTAGCATGCATGTACATATTTATACCAGTACACATAAGCAGTTTGATACATGTTATATTTACCGGTACAAATATATGTAGGCCTATCTGAGAATGAGCTGAACCCGTAGTCGAATATGAAATGTTGATATTCAAGTAATATACAGGTTGTATTTCATTTCTCTACAAATTGTAGGGTGGGTAAGACGCTGGCTCGCTAGCCTGGGCGACCTTCGGTTGCACGGATTTTCGTACTATAGTCGAACCATCTGCATGAGAATGACATTTAGTTCAACCAGTGGTCGTGACCAGCCGTACCATGCGATAAAGCACGGTCGGGAAAGTTCAAAGATGGCTGACAAAACTGACAAATATAATAAAATTGCCGATTGCCGTTGCGTTATTTACACCTTGGTCGGTATTATAGGGCCCATGTTAACACCTGAAAGTTAGTGAATGGGCATTGTAGTATAGATGTTAAATTGGAGATTGCGTGTTAGATCCCTGCATTGATCAAGAAAGTTCATCGGGATTTTCCGATGTGGTTTCCCCTTGCCAGTGGTGCAGGACCGAGAGTCTGACAAGGACAGCTGTCGAGTCATTCGGATGTTATGGAAAACCGAGGTCCCGTGTATACATTGGCATGCACGTTAAAGATCCCTTGGCAGTTGGCATTTAATTTAAGAGTTGGTCATAGTGCCGCTGCACAGGCAAACTTTCCCTCAAAGCACAGTATGCTCGTCTTCATTAGCCCAGTTGGAGCGGAACAGAAGGAGGTTAAAACCCAATTTCATTTTTTTATTATTATTTTTTTTAGAAATTAAAAAAAAAAAAATTATTTAGAAAATAATTAAAAAAAATTGTTCATGAAAGAAGGAGGTTAAAACCCAATTTCTTTTTTTTATTATTATTTTTTTTAGAAATTAAAAAAAAAAATTATTTAGAAAATAATAAAAAAAAAATTGTTCATGAAATATATATATATATATATATATATATATATATATATTATTTTGTAAAGATGAAAAAAAAATAATAAAGATAAAAATAAAATCAAATTTAAAAAGATAAAAGATACTAAACAATGAAAAAAAAATAAATAAAATACAATTAATTAAAATAATTTTACAATAATATTTCTTAAAAAAAAAATATATATATATTTTTTTTTATATGAAAGAAAAAAGAATTAAATAAAAAATAAATAAAAATATTAAAATTTCAAGAAAATAATAAGTATTTGGTATGGCAACCATAGTCCATCATAGCGGTGGTATTGGGATGGTATTTGGTAGTATTGGATAGTATTTGGTAAATCGTCCCGCCGATATTAATAACAGATTTAGTCCACATTTATACACAGTTTTTTATGGCCACAAGACGGAGAAGCCTATTGATTTCAACAATTTTCTTTGAAAAATCTTGTGGATGCTCTAGAGGCTAAAGTTAATATCGATTTGAGTTATGGCCCTTGACCTCTTGTAGACACTCTAGAGACCAAGGTTATCATCTAGAGGCTAAAATGAAAATCCGATTGACTTTAAATTTATACACAGTATTTGTGGTCATGAGACGAAGAAGTTTGGTGATTTTCAATGATTTCTAATAACTTAAACAGCCAATTTCATGACATTAAATATTTTGTATACTATTGTATACTAAACTTTAGCATATGGCAGAACTAGATAATTACTGCCAGAGTTACGGACCTTGACCACTTTTAATATTCTTGTTCACAATCCGATTGATTTAAATATTTTACACAGTGTTTAAGGTCCTGGGATGACGAACTCTATTGATTTTCAACAATTTCCAATAAGTCTATTGATTTTCAACGATTTTCAATAACTTGATATTAAATAATTTGTATACTAAACGTTAGAATGTGGTAGAACTGGAAACCAAATAAAGTATATTTATTTCTGATAATTATTTAATGGGTTGTTACTCTTAATCAGATTTTAGAGTATGTTGTAAATGTTTTTATTACCAACAAAAGAAAAATTATGTAACAACCCTTCCCTTCTTGACTACCCGGGCGATTTAGCAGCTGTGGGTATATATTTCATTGCCTGGCAACCTATCTTTGTATATTCTGATGAAATTTAGAAAATCGGTTAAGGATCAAAAGACGGATGGGCCCAATTGATTTTCCCTGTTCCTGGTCCATCTCTCGCAAAATGTGGGCTTGCATGGCAACCGCTTGTTATACTTGGAAATGTGGTCGTATATTAATGTCGCTCCCATCCATCATTCACAATTTCTTGTGAACACTACATTTATCATTCAATGTTATGTTTTTAACTTAGTGAAACTAAGAAGCCTAGTGATTTTCAACACTTTCTGTTATCTAGAGTTAATGTTGCTCCCACCCATCATTCACAATTTCTTGTGAACACTACATTTATCATTCAATCTTATGTTTTTAACTTAGTGAAACTAAGAAGCCTAATGATTTTCAACAATTTCTTTTATCTAGAGTTATGGTTGTGAACACTACATTTATCATTCAATCTTATGTTTTAAACTTAGTGAAACTAAGACACCTAGTGATTTTCAACAATTTCGGTTATCTAGAGTTATTGTCCATGTTTCACTGTATACAACATTGTGAACGACAAAAGCTATCATCCAATTTCTGTTAAATTTATATTCATTATTTAAATTAGTAAAACAAAGAAGACTGTCAATTTTCTATTAAATACTTGTAGAGCTTTGGCCCTTGTTGCACTTTGTAAAAGTTAACAAAGGTTATCATCCGATCTAAATGAATAAAATCATTATTTATATTAGTGAAATGAAGAGGCCTATTGAATTTCAACACTGCCAGTAATTTCATCATTTGCCTTTAATTACACCTAAAGATATGGCCCTTCGTTCACTATGTAGATTCTAATTAGTGGAACGAAGAAGCCTATAGAATTTTAATTATTTATATTAATTACTTCTCGAGTTTTTGCTATTATTTGACTTTGTAGAATCTTGTGAATTCTCACCTAATAGAAAAAGTTATCTTCCGATATGTATGAAATTTATGTGAATTATTCAAATTACTGACACGAAGAATTCTATTGAATTTCAGCGATATAATACCGTCCAATTACCTTGTGGACTGCTTATGTTTTGTTGCCTAGCAACCTATCTTTTATTATGATATTAAGTATCTATATTGCTTTTGAATAAGCTGACAAAGCAAATTCAATGTTATTGGGCAAAACATAAAAACGGCATTAAAAGTAGAATAAAAGACAAATCTGGGAAATGATTGCATGCCGCAAGAATGTTTTAGTAACTCTGAAATCTATTTATTTTACATTTGGAGGTCTGCATCATATTTGTTGTCTTCTTAGTAACATGGGGCGAGACTATTGGTCTAACGGGTGCACTTCAGATCATAAGGTCTGTTACTGATTCAAATTGTATTTAGTAAAAACAACTTCTACAGTATTTGAAAATATATGCATATATAAGATATCTTGTGGTTGTAAACGAAATGGGTTTGATACTTTTAAATCTTACTATAAGTATTCCAGAATGCAAGTCAAGTTAATGAAAAGGGTTAGTTAGGTTTAGGGTTTGCGGGGAATTAGGTTTAAGAATTTGGGGGAGAGGTTAAGTCTCCACATAAGCACTGACCTAGGATGATGAAAAATTAGTTCGTGATATTTCCTAGTTTTATTAAAATACATACAATACATTAGATTTATATACAAAGGCGATTTCACTGTTTATTGGTGGCGCTGATGGTCTTCCTTGGGTGGTGCTTCTGGTATTCTGGTATTATTGTTTCTGAAGAAAAAAGAAAATAAATTTGAGGCTCTCGGGAGAGAGCCACATTAGTGTGTTTCCTACTACGGATTGGGTTTTCTAAAAAAATCGTGTTTGTTCCACATCACCGGGTTACGGCTAGGGATTCTTATATCTAATTGATTTTAATTACTAACGGTTAGGCATAGGATTTGATATATGGTTTGTTTTGGGTCAGGGTGGAGACTGGTCTTATTTAATCTAATTTACTGTGCACTAGGATGTCGTTCAGATTTTTATTTTTAGAATATGCAATTATAAGTTTCTGTGTGAATATTTTCGGGTGATTATCTTGGAGATCAGTATAGTGTTTTCTGATGATTTTGGATGCACTTGCTGCTGTTGCGCTAAATGGAACTACAAAAGGAGCTATTGCGCTAGCCGTATGAATATTCAAACCTAGGGGGGCTGTTGTTTTCAATTTGTCAATCCAGAATTTTTCTCTTGTTAGCCTAAACGTTTTAATTTCTTCTGAAGTTTCAAAGTCGCTCTTGGTCTTTTCTATTGGCGTGACAATGAGATCAGAAATGTCATGATTTGGTTGGTTGAAATGAATTGAGACAGGTTTGTCTTTTTTGGTGACTATGTCTGATCGGTGACCGTTAATTCTTTCCCTAAGTGCATTTTGAGTCTCCCCTACGTATTGTTTGTCACATTGTCTGCATGAAATTAAATAAATTATGTTTGAACTACTGCATGAAAGTTGGTCTTATATTGGGAATTGTGTGCCAGATGTTTTGTTATGGAAATGGTCGGATATGTTTAAGATTTTGCATGTTTGACATCTTGGATGGCCACAAGTTTTGGTTTTAACTGCTGATTGCATATTATTTGTTTCTTTGCCGGCAAGCTCAGCTAGAGTGTTGTTTATTTATACGTCGTAGATAGTGTTTGGAGTATCCCCTTTCTGTTAGTTTGCTAAATACCAGCGTACATGCTGATTCAAAGTCGGTCTTCTGAATACATATCCTATGAAAACGGAGAATTTGAGATTTTATGATGCCAGAGAAGGTATGTTTGGGGTGAAAGGAGCTCTTGAACAATAGTTGATGTGTATCGGTTTCTTTGAAAAATACTTTAGTTTCTAGTTGGCCAGTGTTTTTGGTGTTGCTACTTTTAAAGACGGTGGTGTCAAGAAAATCTATGCTGTTATGACTTACATTTGCGGTTAATTTGACAGATGAATGATGATTGTTCAAAATGTTGAAAAACGTCCAAAATTCGTCTACTGTGTACGTCCAGACTATGAAAACGTCATCTAGAAAGCGTCAATAGAAATCTAGTTTTAATGGACAGAGTGGCAAAACAACCCTTTCCCACTCCGCCATGAAGAGGTTTGCATAACTTGGGGCAAATCGTTTTCCCATCGCAGTTCCGGAAGACTGGACGTATACTTGGTCGTTGAAAGCGAAGTCATTCCTCCTCAGATAAATGTCGAGTAGTTTGAGGATTTCTTCGTCCGGCCTGGATGCTTGCGGGTCCTAAGAAATGCTTTCCTAACTGCTTCAATACATGTGTTATTATTAATGTTCGTGTACATGCTCTGTACGTCGTGGATATTAAAATGGTGTGTTCGGGGACTCTTAACTGTTTGATTTTGTTAATGAAATCGTTAGTGTCTTTAAGGTAGAATGGGTGTTGCCATGCTAGGTGTAATAAGAAATGGTATACGTTGTATGATTCGCTGCCACAGTCTGATATTATTGGGCGTCCCTTGGGTAATTTATTAGGTATAAACCATTCTGTTTCTGGATTTTTATGTATTTTTGGTAGTGTATAGAGATGTCTTTGTCGGCAATCAGATTTAGCAGATAGATAATCATATTGTTTTGCTGTTATATATTCTTTATCCTGCAATTCATGTAAAATGTTGTTTATTAAAGTTGCGGTGTCCTTAAAGATGGGTTGGTCTAATGTAGTGTAATGTATAGGATTACTTAATTGTTGTTCTGCCTCTGAGATATAGTCTGCGCGATTAACTATGACACAACACGAGCCTTTGTCGCTTTTCTGAATTATTATGTTTTTGTCTTTTTAAGGGTGTTTAATGTTGTTTTAGTTGCTCGGTTGAGATTTGGTTTTTGTGATTGTGGTTGAAGGGATGATATTTCTATATTCATTTCGTCGAAAGGTTTTAATTATTATGTTTTTGTCTTTTTTAAGGGTGTTTAATGCTGTTTTAGTTGCTCGGTTGAGATTTGGTTTTTGTGATTGTGGTTGAAGGGATGATATTTCTATATTCATTTCGTCGAAAGTTTTTAGGATGGCTGGTGATAATGACTTTTTAGCTGGTTTCCATGTGGATTTTGCTGTGAATAATTTTTTTACCTCTTTCGTGTTTGTTCCTAAAAAAATAAGTCAACGAAAGTGTTCTTTGGAAGCGATTGGTTGCCTGGGTGATGGGGTCTATGGATGTTATTGTGGGGGTTGGGACGAATTTAAGGCCTTTATCAAGAATGTTTTCCGGTATTCAGTATAACATGGTGTTTTCCGGTAGGTTTCCGGTGTTTTCCGGTTGTTTTCCGGTATATAGTATAGCCCGGTTCATTTGGTATAAAATTGTGTATGATTTATGGTATGATAATTGTACATTGATTAGATATGACTTATTTTGACAAAGCAGAATTGATTTTTTTCTTGTAATATCAAAGTGACATGTCTTATGAAATTATGGGGCTAAATTCAATGGAAAGTAGATTATGTCCAAGATTGAAAAATGAATAACAAGTGATTATACAAAATCAATAGCGACGTTATATAGGCTTATAAAATGACCTTCAAATATGTCTCTTGTTTATCTCTATTGGACAACTTATCTTTCTAGTGGTTAAACCTTGTCTTTATTTTTCATATGAAGGATTGAAGGAAAAGAAAATTGAATTTTACTCCTACTTAATCTTTGATATTATGACATTTTGCAGTTAGTGAAGGTAATTAGGGAAGCAAAAGGTTGACTATGTCGTTTATTAAAAACGGGCACTGAGTAAAGTGAAGTTGAGTCCTGGAGTAATAAGTTATATTAAAACTAAGAGACAAAAGAATTGTGCCTGCATATATGTTTCTTGTTTCAGTGGAATTCCCATAAGGAATAAAAACTGTGGAATGCATGTGTCCCCCAAATCCCACATGCAACCTAAGGGTCAATTTGTCCATGGTCAAAATGGAACATTGGTATTCAATATAATCTGTATATAAGGCTGATCTTCCCATGCAAACATGGTTTGTAGTTGAATATAACCATTTCTTCTGTTAAGAAACACAACATATCTATATGGAAAACAATCACTGGTTTCTTCACATATAGCACAACATGTCGACATGTGTTCCCTCATTGTTGCCAAGCACAAATAATAGTCCGGTGGCAGATTCAGAGTCTGGGTGGTGATCAGGCGTTTGAGGGGGCGTTTCCGATATGGGGGGGGGGGGGCAATGTCTATAAATTTGGGAAAATGTGATTATGTTGACATAAATGATGATCATGTTATGTATTAATAAAATGTAAAATTTCTAGGCCTGTCCATCTCTAAGTAAGTGTTTATGGTGCCCCTGGACAACTGTTTTGATTTGTGGTGCGGTTTTGGTCGGTGGGGGGGGGGGTGCAGGGGGAGGTGGTAAATTGGCAGGAAATGAGTTCACATTGATTGAAATGGTGATTTTGTTACAACTTGAATAATAATAATAATAGTTTATTTTCAAAAAGTATTCATGACATGGCAGTGTGAAGTTAGCTCGATTGTCGTTTTTCGATATTGGTATTTTGGAAATATTCTGTAGATAAACATGATTAAAATCTGTATTTTTGAGATTCAACCCTAGCTCGTATTTCTAGATTCGCTAATATCCCCCCCCCCAAAAAAAAACCCCAAAAAACAAGTAGAAAGAGCAGTTTTTATGTGAATCCACTGCCCAGGCACCCTCATTTATGATATCTTTAGTTCATTTTAGAACACCGATTTAATCAAATGTGTTTTGGAAACATGTTGTAGCTATACATCCATCAAATCTGCTTTTTGGAGATTCAAGTCTGAATATCGAAAAACGAGGAGAAAGGGCTGCTGTTATGTGAATCCACTGCTCAGCATCCTCTTTTACGGTATACTTAGTGCGGTTTAGAATACTGATTTAATCAAATGTGTTTTGGAGATATTCTGTAGATATACATGATAAAAATCTGTATTTTTGAGTAGAAAGAGCAGTTTTTATGTGAATCCACTGCCCAGGCATCCTCATTTATGATATCTTTAGTTCATTTTAGAACACCGATTTAATCAAATGTGTTTTGGAGACATGTTGTAGCTATACATCCATCAAATCTGCTTTTTTTGAGATTCAAGCCTAAATATCGAAAAACGACTAGCTCGTATTTCGAGATTCGCATATATCAAAAAACAACTAGAAAGGGCAGTTTTTATGTGAATCCACAGCTCAGACATCCTCATTTATGATATCTTTAGTTTATTTTAGAATTTATGATATCCTCAGTTCATTTTAGAACACCGATTTAATCAAATGTGTGTTGGAGACATGTTGTAGCTATACATCCATCAAATCTGCTTTATTGAGATTCTCGTCTGATGCCAATGTGTTACCTCCCTTATACCATTAGAAGCAGATTTGCAAATATAACGATTTTTCGACTTTTTTCAAAGATTGTGGCCCTTTTTGGACCATTTATACTGTATTAAGGCTTTTAAATTCACGCCCTAGACCACCGTTAGGACTCTAAGTAACAGAAGTTTAAGAAAGGAAATAAGAGTAGTTTTCGAGATAAAAGCGTCTGAATAAGCTCCAAAAAGGAAAATACTAGATTTTCAGCATCTTATAAAACATTGCCTAACCAGCGAATTTTTACCATTGAGATGTCATAAGATCGTCCATTGTTCGGGCTATCCAATGACACTTTAGTTATTTTGATTCGGTGAAATCTGGGGTAGAAATCACTTTTTTCACAAAATCACCATTTTTTTTACTTTTTACGTTTTTATTCAAAATATCGGATATTTTTTCGACTACTTCCGGTTTTTGGATCATTGTCGGGATAGTTTTAACAAGTTGTTTAGATAGTTA
Source organism: Patella vulgata (assembly GCF_932274485.2). Taxonomy (NCBI): domain Eukaryota; kingdom Metazoa; phylum Mollusca; class Gastropoda; family Patellidae; genus Patella; species Patella vulgata. Next base: position 37,321,755 of record NC_065882.2, read on the forward strand.
AATTTCTGAACCAGAAGTTTCAGAAACATCAATTGAGCTGTTTTCAAAACAAAGGAAAATAATAGAGCATTTTCAGTCATTTAAGGATTTTTCAAATTTTTTCAAAGATTGAGACCCTTTGTGGACCACTTATATTATTTCAATGCTTTTCTTTTTGGATTAACGTCATAGACCACCGGTGGGACTCTGAGTAAAAAAGTTTCAGAAAATTCGCAATAGTTATAAGTCCTAACTATGGTGGCTGATTGGTATCATGTCGTGATGTCGTGGTGTCGCCCTTCATATGGCGACAACCCGACAACCCGACATCACGACATTATAACCCGACACCACGACAACCCGACAACCCGACATCACGACATCACAACATTTTTAACCCGACACTACGACATTTTCACCCGACACCACGACATTAAGAATGTCGTAATGGCGCGTAAAAATGTCGTATTATCGCGTAAAAATGTCGTGATGTCGGGTTGTCATAGTGTCGTGGTGTCGTGTTGTTGGGTTGTCGACTTTATTTATCAATGTTGAAGCCGCCATGAATAATAGAGTGCTGTCCCTTGTCGAATCAAGTCAGCCCTCACTATCTCATCCTTCACTAAGAATACTTACCCTTCACTAACTGCGAATCAAGCTGGCCCTCACTACCAAATTGCGGGCTTTAATACAAAATTCCAGATATCATGCTACATATCAGTAGAAAGCACTTCAATTATATAAATAATTTTCTGGCACATTTATATTTACTTGCCTTGAAAACTGAAAAGGGGATTTTCTCCGGGTCCTCCGGTTTCGTACCACTGCTAAAGACCCCTGCGCGGAAGCGAATTATTGAAATAAAATTAAACCATACGTTAGTTCCGAAATGACCTAGTTTGTGTCGAGTGGACGTTAAACCCCTCTCTCTCTCTCTCTCTCTCTCTCTCTCTCTCTCTCTATCTATCTCTCTCTCTCCCTCTCTCTTTAAATCTACTTATTATTTTCTGGCACATTCACGATTACATACTTTAGAAGGGATAAAAGCATTTTTATTTTGAGCAAAGAAATGGGTTACTAAAAATAGACTACTTTCAATTCATTTTATTTATCGAAGGCTCGAATTAGCCCACACCAAGCTCGTGTGATTACACTCAAGTCATGGTCATCTAGCGAATTTGGTAGTTAGGGCCAGCTTGATTCGCAGTTAGTGTGAGAGAGAAAGAGAAATGGGGTTTAACGTCCACTCGACACAAACTAGGTCATTTCGGGACTAACACATGGTTCAATTTTATTTCAATAATTCGCTTGCGCGTAGGGGTCTTTAGCAGTGGGAGGAAACTGGAGGACTCGAAGAAAACCCACGAGGTTGGACAGGCGACTCTACTCATTGTCACATACAACCGGGGATTCGAAACCCCGCCAGTTGACTCAATGACAGACCGTATGATACAGCGCAGGGCGCACGTGCTAACCATTAGGGTAAATATTCTTAGTGAAGGATGAGATAGTGAGGGCTGACACGATCTCGGCAAGGGACAGCACTCTATTATTCATGGCCGCTTCAACATTGATAAATAAAGCCGACAACCCGACACCACGACAACCCGACATCACGACATTTTTACGCGACAATACGACATTTTTACGCGACATTACGACATTCTTAATGTCGTGGTGTCGGGTGAAAATGTCGTAGTGTCGGGTTAAAAATGTCGTGATGTCGTGACGTCAAGTTGTCGTGTTCTCGTGGTGTCCGGTTATAATGTCATGATGTCGTGACATCACGACATTTTTACGCGATAATACGACATTTTTACGCGCCATTACGACATTCTTAATGTCGTGGTGTCGGGTGAAAATGTCGTAGTGTCGGGTTAAAAATGTTGTGATGTCGTGATGTCGGGTTGTCGGGTTGTCGTGGTGTCGGGTTATAATGTCGTGATGTCGGGTTGTCGGGTTGTCGCCATATGAAGGGCGACACCACGACATCACGACATGATACCAATCAGCCACCATACCTAACTGTTAAAAACATGGGAAAAATCAATATTCAGAACTCTATCTGTCGAAGATCATCTACACGAATTAGAAAAGGAATAAACAGAAAAGTTTTCCGAATGGGACAAAAGAGGAATCTTAGGTCTATGATAACTACCAAAACCTAAAACATACTTACCAACATTAGTTTTTCATTTTTGATAAGAAGAATGAGATTTCCTTATAAATAGCCGCAGGGGGTCGCTTTTATTTTCAGTGGCATCTTGTGATGACGTCATGTACATAAAAGACCTGGCACATAAATTCGGCGACAAAATGTTATTTACTAAAATTACTTATTTTCACCCTAGAAGCATCAATCCCATATTTTGGTTAACAGTAAAACACCCTTAGTTCAAATATTGCCACTTTGAAAAAGAAAAGTTGCCAGGCAACGAAACATACGCCCACAATAGCTATATCGTCCGGCCAGTCAACAAGAGTCGCATATTTTTACTTTCAAATTTAAAGTCAATCGGATATTAACTTTAGCCTCTAGAGCGTCCAAAATTTTTCAAAGTGATCAAGGGCCATAACTCTGACAGTAATCATCGGAAATAGGCTTCTTCGTTTCATTACCTTAAACACTGTGTATACATTTAAAGTCGATCGGATATTAACTTTAGCCTCTAGATCGTCCATAAGATTTTTCAAAGTAATCAAGGGCCATAACTCTGGCAGTAATTATCGGAAATAGCTGAAAATCAATAGGATTCTTCGTCTCATGACCTTAAACACTGTGTATAAATTTAAAGTCAATCGGATATTAACTTTGATATCTAGAGCGCCCACAAGATTTTTTGAAGTAATCAAGGGCCATAACTCTGGCAGTAATTATCGAAAATCGTTGAAAATCAATAGGCTTCTTCGTCTTATAACCTTAAACACGGTGTATAGATTTAAAGTCAATCGGATATTAACTTTGACCTCTAGAGCGTCCAGACGATTTTTTGAATTGATCAAGGGCCATAACTCTGGCAGTAATTATCGAAAATCTCTGAAAATCAATAGGCTTCTTCGTCTCATGACCTTAAACGCGGACGGACCGTCGGACTGACGGACGGGGGCGACAACAATATACGACCACATTTCAACGTGAGCGTATAAACAAACTCTCTATATGTTTTATACGTATGCAAAACCTTCCGATTATGACCATTTCGGACATTTTTTGTCGATGTCCAGTGCCATGTTTTTGCTTTTGACCGTTGTAGGTGGTTTCATACACAAAAATATCGATTAGGCTGTAGAAGAAGTTCCCCAAAAAATATCAGATTGCCTTTTTGAGAAAAAGACCTCTAAACATGCCCGTATAGAGGCGCTAGTCTACTCTTATATAGAATTTCAACTACCAAGGTATATTTTACGATCACACCAATGCGTACACGGGACCTCAGAATCGCGTTTATGTCAGCTACTGAATTTTTACCATTGAGATGTCATAAAGATCGTCCATTGTTCGGGCTATCCAATGACACTTTAGTTATTTTGATTCGGTGAAATCTGGCGTAGAAATCACTTTTTTCGCAAAATCACCATTTTTTTTACTTTTTACGTTTTTATTCAAAATATCGGATATTTTTTCGACTACTTCCGGTTTTTGGATCATTGTCGGGATAGTTTTAACAAGTTGTTTAGATAGTTAAATTTCTGTACCAGAAGTTTCAGAAACATCAATTGAGCTGTTTTCAAAACAAAGGAAAATAATAGAGCATTTTCAGTCATTTAAGGATTTTTCAAATTTTTTCAAAGATTGAGACCCTTTGTGGACCACTTATATTATTTCAATGCTTTTCTTTTTGGATTAACGTCATAGACCACCGGTGGGACTCTGAGTAAAAAAGTTTCAGAAAATTCGCAATAGTTATAAGTCCTAACTATGGTGGCTGATTGGTATCATGTCGTGATGTCGTGGTGTCGCCCTTCATATGGCGACAACCCGACAACCCGACATCACGACATTATAACCCGACACCACGACAACCCGACAACCCGACATCACGACATCACAACATTTTTAACCCGACACTACGACATTTTCACCCGACACCACGACATTAAGAATGTCGTAATGGCGCGTAAAAATGTCGTATTATCGCGTAAAAATGTCGTGATGTCGGGTTGTCATAGTGTCGTGGTGTCGTGTTGTTGGGTTGTCGACTTTATTTATCAATGTTGAAGCCGCCATGAATAATAGAGTGCTGTCCCTTGTCGAATCAAGTCAGCCCTCACTATCTCATCCTTCACTAAGAATACTTACCCTTCACTAACTGCGAATCAAGCTGGCCCTCACTACCAAATTGCGGGCTTTAATACAAAATTCCAGATATCATGCTACATATCAGTAGAAAGCACTTCAATTATATAAATAATTTTCTGGCACATTTATATTTACTTGCCTTGAAAACTGAAAAGGGGATTTTCTCCGGGTCCTCCGGTTTCGTACCACTGCTAAAGACCCCTGCGCGGAAGCGAATTATTGAAATAAAATTAAACCATACGTTAGTTCCGAAATGACCTAGTTTGTGTCGAGTGGACGTTAAACCCCTCTCTCTCTCTCTCTCTCTCTCTCTCTCTCTCTCTCTCTCTCTCTCTCTCTCTCTCTCTATCTATCTCTCTCTCTCCCTCTCTCTTTAAATCTACTTATTATTTTCTGGCACATTCACGATTACATACTTTAGAAGGGATAAAAGCATTTTTATTTTGAGCAAAGAAATGGGTTACTAAAAATAGACTACTTTCAATTCATTTTATTTATCGAAGGCTCGAATTAGCCCACACCAAGCTCGTGTGATTACACACAAGTCATGGTCATCTAGCGAATTTGGTAGTTAGGGCCAGCTTGATTCGCAGTTAGTGTGAGAGAGAAAGAGAAATGGGGTTTAACGTCCACTCGACACAAACTAGGTCATTTCGGGACTAACACATGGTTCAATTTTATTTCAATAATTCGCTTGCGCGTAGGGGTCTTTAGCAGTGGGAGGAAACTGGAGGACTCGAAGAAAACCCACGAGGTTGGACAGGCGACTCTACTCATTGTCACGTACAACCGGGGATTCGAAACCCCGCCAGTTGACTCAATGACAGACCGTATGATACAGCGCAGGGCGCACGTGCTAACCATTAGGGTAAATATTCTTAGTGAAGGATGAGATAGTGAGGGCTGACACGATCTCGGCAAGGGACAGCACTCTATTATTCATGGCCGCTTCAACATTGATAAATAAAGCCGACAACCCGACACCACGACAACCCGATATCACGACATTTTTACGCGACAATACGACATTTTTACGCGACATTACGACATTCTTAATGTCGTGGTGTCGGGTGAAAATGTCGTAGTGTCGGGTTAAAAATGTCGTGATGTCGTGACGTCAAGTTGTCGTGTTCTCGTGGTGTCCGGTTATAATGTCATGATGTCGTGATGTCGGGTTATCGGGTTGTCGCCTTCTGAAGGGCGACACCACGACATCACGGCATGATACCAATCAGCCACCATACCTAACTGTTAAAAACATGGGAAAAATCAATATTCAGAACTCTATCTGTCGAAGATCATCTACACGAATTAGAAAAGGAATAAACAGAAAAGTTTTCCGAATGGGACAAAAGAGGAATCTTAGGTCTATGATAACTACCAAAACCTAAAACATACTTACCAACATTAGTTTTTCATTTTTGATAAGAAGAATGAGATTTCCTTATAAATAGCCGCAGGGGGTCGCTTTTATTTTCAGTGGCATCTTGTGATGACGTCATGTACATAAAAGACCTGGCACATAAATTCGACGACAAAATGTTATTTACTAAAATTACTTATTTTCACCCTAGAAGCATCAATCCCATATTTTGGTTAACAGTAAAACACCCTTAGTTCAAATATTGCCACTTTGAAAAAGAAAAGTTGCCAGGCAACGAAACATACGCCCACAATAGCTATATCGTCCGGCCAGTCAACAAGAGTCGCATATTTTTACTTTCAAATTTAAAGTCAATCGGATATTAACTTTAGCCTCTAGAGCGTCCAAAATTTTTCAAAGTGATCAAGGGCCATAACTCTGACAGTAATCATCGGAAATAGGCTTCTTCGTTTCATTACCTTAAACACTGTGTATACATTTAAAGTCGATGGGATATTAACTTTAGCCTCTAGAGCGTCCATAAGATTTTTCAAAGTAATCAAGGGCCATAACTCTGGCAGTAATTATCGGAAATAGCTGAAAATCAGGAGGCTTCTTCGTCTTATGACCTTAAACACTGTGTATCAATTTAAAGTCAATCGGATATTAACTTTGATATCTAGAGCGCCCACAAGATTTTTTGAAGTTATCAAGGGCCATAACTCTGGCAGTAATTATCGAAAATCGTTGAAAATCAATAGGCTTCTTCGTCTTATGACCTTAAACACGGTGTATAGATTTAAAGTCAATCGGATATTAACTTTGACCTCTAGAGCGTCCAGACGATTTTTTGAATTGATCAAGGGCCATAACTCTGGCAGTAATTATCGAAAATCTCTGAAAATCAATAGGCTTCTTCGTCTCATGACCTTAAACACGGACGGACCGACGGACTGACGGACGGGGGCGACAACAATATACGACCACATTTCAACGTGAGCGTATAAACAAACTCTCTATATGCTTTATACGTATGCAAAACCTTCCGATTATGAACATTTCGGACATTTTGTGTCGATGTCCAGTGCCATGTTTTTGCTTTTGACCGTTGTAGGTGGTTTCATACACAAAAATATCGATTAGGCTGTAGAAGAAGTTCCCCAAAAAATATCAGATTGCCTTTTTGAGAAAAAGACCTCTAAACATGCCCGTATAGAGGCGCTAGTCTACTCTTATATAGAATTTCAACTACCAAGGTATATTTTACGATCACACCAATGCGTACACGGGACCTCAGAATCGCGTTTATGTCAGCTACTGAAATATATAACTGGTTCAAAAATTGATTGAACAAGAAGGGAATTGAAAAATAAAGTTGAAAAATTCACATCATAATAATCCTAGATCGGTAGAATCGGACAGACGCCGACAATCCAAACATGTAATCGAAAACTCAAAATTCCAAGAAATAACAATTTTAGTAAATTTTCAAATTTTCAAGAAAAAATGAGAACCACACGATATCTCAATTCGGTCGTTATCGCATCCGCTATATCCCCAGCTCTACAAAAATATAACTTTTTCGAAAATCGGTTGGGAATTTCAATTTTCGTGCACATTAAAGATTTACTTCACTTCGGGTCTGTTCATAACTTTCACGATAGTTATAAGTACTAACTGTTTAAAACATGTGAAAATCAATATTCGGAACTCTACCTGTCACAGTTTCAAAGATCTACACGAATTAGAAAAGGAATGAACAAAACAATTTTGCGAATGGGACAAAAAAGGAATCTTAGGTCTGAGATAACTACCAAAACCTAAAACATACTTACCAGCATTAGATTTTCATTTTTGATCAGAAGAAGGCGGCTTCCTTATAAATAGCCGCATCGGATTCCTTTATTTTCAATGGTATTAAGTGATGACGACATGTAGACAAATGACCACGCAAATAAATTCTACGACTAAATGTTATTTACTAAAATAACTTATTTTCAGCCTAGAAGCAGTAATTCCATATTTTGATTGACAGTAAAATACCCTTAGTTCAAATATTGCCACTTTGAAAAAAGGTCTCTATATATGCTTTATACGTATGCAAAATGTTCCGATTATGACCATTTCGGGCTTTTGTCGACGTCCAGTGCCATTTTTTGACTACGCCTGATACTTTTGACCGTTGTAGGTGGTCTCATACACAAAAATATCGATTAGGCTCTCTATAGAAGAAGTTTCCCCCCAAAAAATAACTTGCCTTTTTGAGAAAAATACGTCTAAACATCCCCGTACAGCGGCGTTAGTCAACTCTTATATAGAGTTTCAACTGTCAAGGTATCTTTTACGGTCACACCAATGTGTACACGGGACGTGGGAATGACATTCATGTCAGCTACTCAAATATGTTACTGGTTTAAAAATTGATTGAATATTCAATGAATTATCGCCAATTTCCTGGTTTCGTGCATGTTAAAGATTTGACGTTACTAACATGTAAATACTTAATAATAATTACAAATAACCTATGCTTAAACGTCATCAGCTTTTCCGTAACAAGTACAATATTAGATGCTATTGCAAACAAGTTTCAAATTGCACTTGCTTATAAACACCGTGAGCCGTCGATTCGTTCGAGATGACTACGGTTATGAGATAATTTTGACAAAGAATTAACCATTTAATTCAAAGACTAATAATTACACATAGCAATCAACTATTTTCTGTTACAGGGCCACTAAGCCCATATTTTGGGTAGAAGTACACACTCATAGTTGGAATAATATAAGTTCAAATATCGTCATTCTGAAAGAAAAAAAAAACAACTCTTGAATAGGCGCTATACGTTGACAAAACGTATAGCTTGTATCCACCATTACTGTATATATTTCGCTTAACAATGAAAACTGCCGTTTTCAATTTTCGATCCCTTTGTTCTCCTACTCCTGATATTTGGAACTGTTGTACAATGGTTTCATGCATAACACTACCGATAAGATTCTCTGTATAAGAAGTTCCAAAAAAATATTACCTTGACTTTTCTAGAAAAAGACCTCTAAAAATGCTAAAAATCGTAAAAATACGACGTTTTCGATTTTCGATCTCTTTTTTCGGCTACCACTGACATTTCAAAAAATGATACAATGGTTTAACACAACACACTACCAATTAGACTCTCGATTGACAAAGCTTCTTTTAAAAAAAATAGTTGTGGTTTTCGAGAAAATTGCGTCTAAAGTTGCTCGAAATCGCTAAATAAATTACTTTTGAAAGTCACATATCTTTTTAAATTTTTGATAGAAACTTGTCGCTTTAGTACCATCTGATAGACAATTCACTTGACAATTGCACGATATAAAAATTTAAGTACTCGGTAAACAACCAATTGATATATCGTATTTTCCGCACAAACCCCCATTTTTCAGAATTTTGTAAAAGTTTCGATACTTTTCTTGACCCCTTCCGGTCATTAGAGGATTTTCATTTATAGTTTAAGCACTAGTTTCGTCCTTTGACTTCATAGTCCTGAAGTTTCAGAAAAATCGTTGGAGCCGGTTTTGAGTTATTAAATTTTGACTAAAAATTGCAAAAAATCGACCAAAATCAAAATCAGAATTTCAAAACAAAATTTACATCGTTGGAATCGGATAGACACCAGCTATACAAAAATGTAATCAGAATTTAACACTTCCAAGAAATAAATTTTTAGAAAATTTACCAATTTTCACCAAAAAAATGAAAGAGACAAACTTTCTAAATTCGACGTCCTTCAACTGCTATCTGTCCAGAAATGTCTCCAGCTATGTAAAAATGTAAATATCAGAAAAATCGGTTGAGAATTAACAGAATTATGGCCGATTTGAGGCATTTCCGCTATCCGCACAAATATTGTTTTACATTTAAGCACTAACCACCACCCAGTTTCCAGAGAGAAAACCAAACTTCAGATCTCTATCTCTTATAGTTGCTGAGAAATAGGCTACCCCAATAAAAAATATATAATAATAATAATATTAATCTTAGGAATAACAATAGTCTTTCACCGAAGGTGAAAGTCTAACTAGAATTGCTTGCAAGACTGAAGGCTTTCACCGTAACCAAGGCGTCACACGATCGCCAGATGCATGACAAAAGACTATCCCGACCATTTGGAACTGTTGTACAATGGTTTTATACATAACACTACCGATACGTCTCTCTGTAGAAGAAGTTCCCAAAAAAATATTATTTTGACTTTTCGAGAAATAGAGCTCTAAAAATGCTACAAATCGTAAAAATACGACGTTTTCGATTTTCGATATCTTTTTTGGCTACCCCTGACATTTCAAAAAATGATACAGTAGTTTCCCACAACAGACAACCCATTAGTCTCTCGATTGAGGAAGTTTAAAAAAAATCGTTGGCGGCGTTTCAGAGAAACATGCGTCCAAATTTGCTCTAAATCGTAAAAAACGTTACTTTTCAAAGTCACATAACTTTTTAAATTTTTGATAGAAACTTGCCGCATTAGTAGGGTGGCCCATATGCTCTACAGAAATAAAGTCCACCGCTGATAGTTCGAGACTACCACTGAAGCGTACACATTCGCCGTGCCGAGACCAACTTTCTGACAGTATGATACTATAAATAGCCATGGCACGTGCAATTCTCTACAAATCTATCAACTATTACAGCCGTAAAAAATTTATTGTTGACGATTTTGAATAGCAGTGAAATTAAGCTTCTTGGTTATTACAGCAGATTTAGAAATTACGTTCGTTTCATTTTTTAAATCGCTTTATCATTAACTGTACCGTTAAGAGCGGCATCTTTTGGTTTAGTACAAATAATATCTCTGAATCACTCGGATTAGACAGGAACATGATACTAGCAGTAGTTTCATTTTACTTTTACAAGGTTCTTAAAACGATTGTTGAGCTACCTAACGTGCTTATTTCTAAATTCAATTTCTTGTTCTAGCTTTCTGTTATGTTTCGTAAAAAAGTAGTCTTGATTATCCCGACCTGTCAATCAGACGTAGAATGGTCGATAGACTGGTTAAGCGAGACAATTTCAAAACAAGGGCACGTAACCTATCTTTTACTCAAAAGTGTCTGGATGTTATGGACGACACTTGGAACCAGTTTTCAGTCTATTATTTATAGATGATTAATGGTCATAGCTTATTAAGTACAACATGATCGTTTATTTAGTGACTATAATTGTGTGAAACTGATTTGAGGCTTGGCATATATATAAATATTGTGGCGTAATAGTCGAGATATAAGGAGATATATGGAGATATTTATTTATGGTGGGTCACCCTAGCATTAGTACCCCGCGATAGACTATTTAATTGGCTATTAAACGACATAAAACTTTAAAGATGGGTTCCCGCGTACAAACTGGTTTCAAAAAATGATACAGTAGTTTCCCACAACAGACAACCCATTAGTCTCTCGATTGAGGAATTTTAAAAAAAATCGTTGGCGGCGTTTCAGAGAAACATGCGTCCAAAGTTGCTCTAAATCGTAAAAAAACGTTACTTTTCAAAGTCACATAACTTTTTAAATTTTTGATAGAAACTTGCCGCATTAGTACCCCGCGATAGACTATTTAATTGGCTATTAAACGACATAAAACTTTAAAGATGGGTTCCCGCGTACAAACTGGGTAATTTAATGGTATATATGGACTAAAAACATATTCAAACTAATTAATTTGTCATAATTATGCTTCACAAATCCTTGTCAAACGTTGCAATTGCGAAGGAATGCCCTGCTATTAAAATTCGATCAAACCGGGTCATGTTTACGTCACGTGTTGGAAGTCAGAGGAGAATTCATTGCATACATAAGACGATGTTGTCTTTAATCGCTTACTATTTATTACAAATATCGAATCCTAATTAAATTCTCGGATTATCCACTACCCGCGTCTTTTTCCGTCATTTTTATCTCAGAAAGTACTGTACGTCTAACTCTTCATAGCGTTTATCAACTTGTAAATCAAGCGCTCAATGTTCGCGTGTGACCTTTGACATCACGCGTGCAGAAATTCTTAATCGTGGGGCTGTTGATTAGGGGAACCCTTACATTTTTGTCCTGTATACGCTCCATAAGTGTTTTTCGGGGAATGCAGTATTTTTCTAGTAAGATTGGATATCTCTACTTTCCATATATACAAAACTTGGCATACTTTTATTGCAAATAACCACCCGATAAATACTTTTCTGGGAACCCATCTTTAACTAATCGACAAGAACACAATTGATACATCGCATTTTCCGCACAGGCACCCATTTTTCACAATTTTGTCAAAGTTTGGATACCTTTCTTGACTACTTCCGGTGATTAGAGGATTTTCATTTATAGTCCTTCGATTTCATATTCCTAAAGTTTCAGAAAAATCGTTGGAGCCGTTTTAAAAAAAATAAGAACTCTACGATTTGACCAAAATGCGAAAAAATATCCCAAAATATAACTGAAATTTCAAAATTCCCCAAAAATAAAAATTTTAGGAAATTTTGAAAATTTTCCATTTTTCACCAAAAAATTGAGAGAAACAAAGTTTCTAAATTCCACAGTTTTGAACTGTTATCTGCTCAGAAATGTCTCCAGCTATCCAAAAATGTAAATATCTGAAGAATCCATTGAGAATTAAGAGAATAAAGGCCGATTTTCAATTTTCATGCACGTTAAAGATATGACACATTTCCGCTATGCGCACATATTTCATTTTACATTTAAGCACTAACCACCATCCATTTTCACGGGAGAAAACAAAACTTCAGACGTCTATCTTTTTATACTTGCTGAGAAATAGGAGAAGTGGAAAAAAATAATAATAACTAGACTAATTGCTCACAAGACCGAAGGCTTTCGCCGTAGCCAAGGCGTCACACGGTCGCCAGATGCATGACAAAAGATTACCCCCCCCCCACCAAAAAAACCCAACAAACACTAGAATAACTCAGATATTGACACGTTCTTTGCATGCGCATTACGATAGAGATTGGGAATTGAAAAATAGAGTTGAACAATTCACATCATGATAATCCTAGATCGGTAGAATCGAACAGACGCCGGCAATCCAAATAACTAATCGTAAACTCAAAATTCCAAGAAATAACAATTTTAGTAAATTTTCAAATTTTGAAGAAAAAATGAGAACGACATGGTATCTCAATTCGGCCGTTATCGCATCGCAATATCCCCAGCTGTACAAAAATATAACTTTTTCGAAAATAGGTTGGGAATTGGCATAGTTAGGGTCGGTTTTCAATTTTCGTGCACGTTAAATATTTACACCACTTCAGGTCTGTTCACAACTTTCGCAATAGTTATAAGTAATAACTGTTAAAAAAAAGGAAAAAATCAATATTCAGAACTCTATATGTTAGTTTCAGAGATCTGCACGAATTGTAAATGGAATAAAAAAAAACAGTTTTTCGAATGGGACAAAAACCGTCTTTTAAGTATCAGATATCAACAAAAACCCTAAATCATAATTATCAACATTAACTTTTCCTTATTCGTATAGAGGGCCGACTTCCTTATAAATAGCTGCAGCAGGGAGCTTTATTTTAAATGGTATAAAGTGATGACGTCATGTACACAAAAAAAACTGGGATATTAATTTCAGGAGTAACTGTTATTTACTAATATGAATTATTTTCACTCTAGAAGCACCAGTGTCAGATATTGGTTAACAGTAAAACACCCTTAGTTCAAATATTGCGACTTTGAAAAATAGCTCTCAATATATGCTTTCGGACTTTTGTCGATATACAGTGCCATTTGTTTGGCCACTCTTGATACTTTTGTCCGTTGGTTTCATAAACAGATATATCAATTAGGCTCTCTATAGAAGGAGTTCCCCAAAAAATATTAGATTGCCTTTTTGAGAAAATACCGCTAAACACGCTCGTACAGCGACGATAGTCTACTCTTATATAGAATTCCAACCGCCAAGGGATCTTTTACGGTCACACCAATGTGTACACGGGACTTCGGAATTGCGTTCATGTCAGCTACTCAAATATGTAACTGGTTCAAAAATTATTTCAGTAATCAATGAAAGATCGTTAATTTTCTGGTTTCGTGCACATTAAAGATTTGCATGACTAACATATAAAAGATATATATCAATTACAGATAGAGTCCATGCTCAAACAACGTCATGCCTTTTATCAGAGATGCAATATTCGATACTACTGTACGATACAACTGCAATCACTTAACAAATTGGACTTGCTTACAAACAGCGCGTGCCGTCGATTTCTGTCTAGATGATTACGGTTATAAGATAATTTTGACAAAGAAGCAACACTAATATTAATTCAAAGACTAATTATTACACTCTGCAATCAACTACTTCTGCTACAAGGTCAATAAACCCATGTTTTGGATAGAAGTAAGCATTCATAGTTGAAATAATTTTAGTTCAAAATATCGTCAATGTGAAAGAAAAAATACACCCTTGAATAGGCTCTATACGTTGACAAAACGTACAGATTGTATCCACCCTCACTACATGTTTCGCTTAACAATGAAAGCTGCCGTTTTCAATATTCGATCCCTTTGTTCTCCTACTCCTGATATTGGGGACTGTTGTACAATGGATTCATACATAACACTACCGAGAAGACTCTCTGTAGCAGAAGTTCCCCAAAAAATATTATCTTAACTTTTCGAGAAAAAGACCTCTAAAAATGCTCCAAATCGTAAAAATACGACGTTTTCGATTTTCGATCTCTTTTTTCGGCTACCCATGGCAATTAGAAAAATTGTACAAAGGTTTCACACAATACACTACCCATTAGACTCTCGATTGAGAAAGTTTGAAAAAAATCGTTGGAGGCGTTTCCGAGAAAATGGCGTCTAAATTTGCTCGAAATCGTAAAAATAATTACTTTTCAAAGTCACATAACTTTTTTCGTTTGTACCATCTTGTGGATAATTCACGTGGCTATCAAACGACATAATACTTTAACTACTCGGTAAACAACCAATTGATACATCGCATTTTGCGCACAGGCACTCATTTTTCAGAATTTTCTCTAAGTTTGGATACTTTTATTGACCACTTCCGGTGATTAGAGGATTTTCATTTATAGATCAAGGGACAATTTAGACCTCTTTCTTTATATTCCTGAAGTTTCAGAAAAGTCGTTGGAGCTGTTTTTAAAAAATAAGCTTTGTAATTTTATGTATAAAATGCGCGAAAAAAGTGAAAAATCAAAGTTAACATTTCTGACAAAAAGTTACATCGTTGAAATTGGATCGACGTCAGCTATCCAAAAATGTAATTAGAATTTAAAAAATCCAAGAAATAAAAAATTTACCAAAATTTTGCAAATTTTCCAATATTCACCAAAAAAATGAAAGAGACAAAGTTTCAAAATTCGACGATTTTCAACTACTATCCGCTCTGAAATGTCTCCCGATTTCAAAAATGTAAATATCTCAAAAATCAATTGAGAATTAACAGAATTATGGCCGATTTTCAATTTGCGTGCACTTTAAAGATTTCACGTGTTTCCGCTATGCGAAAAAATCTCGAAATAGCTTTAAGGAGTAGCTGCTTTCCAATTTTATGACAGATAAGCTCCCCCAATAAAAAAATAATAATAACTAGTCCTGCAAGCAGCACTGAACCGGCTTTCAGGAATCCGACAGGAAGTGTGTCATACAATAGCCCATTTATCTAGCTACCAAACGATACTTTAGATGTTTTGATCCGGTCACACCCGACGATAAAATCCCGATCGTTGCAAGAGCACCGATATTTTTACTATCTTTTTTTTTTTTAATTATCAAATATTTTTTTGACTACTTCCTGTTTACGCATCATTATCGGGATAGATTTAACAAGTGATATGGTAACTTAACTTCATGTACGAGAAGTTTCAGAAAGATCCATTGGACAGTTTTACCTCCCTTATACCATTAGAAGCAGATTTACAGATATAACGATTTTTCGACTTTTTTCAAAGATTGTGGCCCTGTTAGACCATTTATACTATATTGAGGCTTTTAGATTTGGATTCACATCATAGATCATCGTTAAAACTCTAAGTAACAGAATTTAAGAAAGGAAATAAGAGAAGTTTTCGAAATAAAAGCGCCTGAATAGGCTCCAAAAAGGAAAATAATAGATTTTCAGCGTTCCATTATACATTGCCTAACCCGCGAATTTTTACCATTTAGATGTCACAAGATCGTCCATTGTTCGAACTATCCAATGACACTTTAGTTGTTTTGATTCGGTGAAATCACCATTTTTTTACGTTTTTTTTTCTCAAAATATCGGAAATGTTTTCGACTACTTCCGGTTTTTGGATCATTGTCGGGATAGCTTTAACAAATTGTTTGGTTACCTTACCTTCTGTACAAGAAGTTTCAGAATGGTCCATTCAGCTGTTTTCCAAAGAAAGAAAATTGGAAGATCATTTTCAGTATTTAAAGGATTTTTCAACTTTTTTCCAAGATTGAGGCTCCTTTTGGACAACAAAATCCATAGGTGTTGTGTTTGAGAAAAAGGCCTCTCAAAATGCTCCAAAACGGAAAATACCATAATTTATTTTTTAGCCATCTAAATCGTATTATTCAGATGCCATACGATAGTCCATTGATGGGGCTATCCAGCGACACTTTAGTTCTTTTGGTCCGCTAAGATCTGATGGAGAAATCAAGTTTTTCGCAAGAGCGCTAATTTTTTTTAACCTTTTTCTTCATTTTTTGAATACGTCCGGTATGGAGATTATTGTCGGGATAGTTTTGATAACCGGATTGGCTTATCAAATAGCCACAGGGCTCTGTAATGATATATTACATTGTCTGATCAGATAAAATGCCCCTTGGAAATCCTGTGTTCAATAGTGCCAAAAATGCAAAAATGTCAATATATCGAAAATTAAATTTAAATATTTCAATACATATTATACATCGTTAGAATCGTAATTAGGTCAGCTATCTGAATGTGTAATTTTTTTGTAAAAATTTGTTTAAATAATAAAGTAATAGAGCATTTTCCAAAATTTCATGATTTTTCAACTTTTTTCGATTTTCAGTACGTTATTTTACCTATTCCAGACATTTCAATGTCTTATTAGATGGATTCATGTACAAGACTACCGAAGGGACTCTCGATAGGGAAAGTTTAAGAAAAATCCTTTGAGCAGTTTTCGAGATACAGGCGTCCAAAAACGCTCCAAATCAGAAAATACTTGATTTTCAGCATGTCATATTTTACTGCTTGATCATACTATTTGTATCAATTGGGCATCATACGACAGTCCATTCCTCGGGCCACTCAACGAAAGCTTAATTTGTTTAATCCATTGATATTGGACACAGAAATCGAGTTTTTCCCCCGAAACATCAATTTTTTGCGTTTTTTTCGAAATATCGGACATTATTTCGACTACTTCCGGTTTCCAGACCGTTTTCGAAATTGCTTTATCAAGCGGTCTGACTATATAGCTTTATGTTCCAAGACTTTCAGAAATATCAATTAATCCTTTCCAAAAAAATATAAGGGTTGGAAAATGGGCAGAAAATTCGAAAAAAATCAAAAAATAAAGGGCGATAACTCGGAATGAAACTTATATTTCTGGTATCGGATGGTCTCCTGGTATCCAAAAATGTAGGTCAAATTTGAAAAATTTGATAAATAACAAAAATTGTCTCTTAAACAATATTTTTCATTTTTCGAACGCTAGAAGTCAGCGACGAAGATTCGAAATTTCGAAATTTTCAACTGCTATCGTCCGAGAAAAGACTCGGGGTTTCTGAAAATGTCATTTGTATGAAAATAGGTACAGAATTGACGAGGCTACGGTCGTTTTTTAATTTTTATGCACCGCACGAAATTCGGCCTCTTCCGATCTGCGCAGAAGTTTCAAAAATAGTTTATCAAGTAGCCACCACATGGTTTCCAGATGGAAAATTAGGTCCCATATCGGTATCTGTTACAGGCACTGAGAAACAGGCTCCGGCGAAAAAAAAAAAAAATAACTAGAACTGCTATGCAGTAATGACGGATTTCACCGGTGCCACGTTACCCTAAACATGTCACTTATGTCACTTCCGGTACCAATGAAACCATTAAACAGGTTTCCACATAAGCATTGCACACATCAAATAAAATGGACGCCGAATCAACCAAATCCAGCAATATCAATTTATTTTATACATTTGTTACATGTAAGTGTAAAGTGGCAGAAGGCATCACATGGTGAAAATTTTATGTAAATCGAATAATAATTGCCATTTTTATAGACCAAAAACCTTGAAAAGTGACTTGTAGAAAATCGTCTATTTCTCTGCAACCGTACAAGTTAGAAACCATTTTCTGGTATCTGTATGATCGTATGGGTTCAATCTATTTGCTGATTTGAATCAAATATCATTATTTTAAAAACATTACAAATCAGACTCATTTGAATAAAATATCTGTTTTGAAGGCTAAAAATACAGTTTTTGCCAAAATGACGTTACTTCCGGTGATAATGAAAATCTTAAATTACTTGTATAAAATCGTAAATGGCATTAGGTATCACACAGTGAAAATTTCATGAAAATTGAATAATAATTGACACTTTTATGGACAAAAAACCTTGAAAATGGACCTGTTGAAAATTGCTTATTTCTCCGCAACTGAACAAGTTAGAAACCATTTTGTGATATCTATATGAATCAAATATCAAAATCTTAAACAAACAACAAATACGACTCATTTGAATAAATTATTTGTTACGAAGGCTATAAATACAGTTTTTGTCCAAATTTCGTCATTTCCGGTGACATTGAAAATGTTAAAATGGGTTGAACTAGTCACAATTGACATTATGCATCAAATGGTTTCACTTTTATGAAAATCCAAAAATAATTGACTCTTTTACAGGCACAATAGTGTAAAGAGTGACTCGTTCGAAATTGACCATTTCTCGGCAACTGCGCATATTACGAATTAATTTTCACATACATTCTCTCCGTATAGATTATTGCTACGAGTTTATGAAAGTTACGAAGTAATATTTTAAAATATGAAAACGCTGAATGGGTTGTAAATAGCTTAATTTTACACATTTTAATCGAAATAGCCCGAAACCGGAATCGAAATTAAAAAAACTGGGCCCAACATTTTGTGCGCCTTTAAAGAAAGCGCCCTTTCAGTTATACCAGATTTGAAAAAAATAATATTTGCTTTCGAAAAGTGGTACCTAACTGTCAAAATTGTAGTTTTTGGTAAAATTACGCCACTTCCGGTGCCGACAGATAACTCTATCAGTAACAAAAAAATGGCAATTGAGACAACGGAGCATATGTACTTTGTTTTATACAAATCGAACAATAAATAATTAATCTAGGACTGAAAAACTGAATTAGCCAATGGCGGCCAAGCAAAATTACTGAGACAAAAAAAAAATCAGATTTTTGCTCAAGTCAGATGACTCGTCAATTTTATGTAAAACACAACTAAAAAATATTCATAAATAAAAAAGTTTTTTGTAAAAATTTAAATTTTCTAAATTTGGCGACTGATATCTGCGAAGATTTGCCGAAAATCAAAAATCAAAAGTAGCGTAGCTATGTGCCCTGTCTCCGGCTATGTCAAAATGTATCGAAAGTTAAAATCCAATGATTATTGTTAAAAGTACTGCAATATTTCTAAATACGATAGCTTCGGTGATTTCGGACATTTCGCATTGTCGCAGAACGTTCAAAATAGCTTTATCCTCTAAGTCACACCCACTTTTTCAGTAAAACCGAAGAAATCGTAACGATGCGACAAGAAGTTGCTGAGATCTACTCAAAACAAAAGAAGAATAATAATAATAAGAACTAGAACTGCGATGCAGTAATGACGGGTTTCACCGGTGCCACGTTACCCTAAACATGTCACTTCCGGTACCAATGAAACCATTAAACAGGTTTCCACATAAGCATTGCACACAACAAATAAAATGGACGCCGAATCGTTACGATTTGACAAGCAGTTTCTGAGATCTACTAAAAAAAAAGAAGAATAATAATAATAAGAACTAGACCTGCAAGCAGCACTGAACCGGCTTTCAGAAATCAGACAGGAAGTGTGTCATACAATAGCCCATTCATCGAGCTACTAAACGATACTTTAGGTGTTTTAATCCGGTCACACTCGACCGTGAAATCACGATTTTTGCAAGAGCACCGATTTTAACTGGGTTTTTTTAATATCAAATATATTTATATGACTACGGTTTCAGCGGTGCCACGTTACCCTAAACATATGTCACTTCCGGTACCAATGAAACCATTAAACAGGTTTCCACATAAGCATTGCACACATCAAATAAAATGGACGCCGAATCAACAAAATCCAGCAATATCAATTCATTTTATACATTTGTTACATGTAAGTGTACAGTATTTCCGGTGATAATGAAAATGTCCAATTAGTTTTATGAAATCAAAAATGGCATAAGGCATCACATGGTGAAAATTTTATGTAAATCGAATAATAATTGTCACTTTTATAGACCAAAAACCTTGAAAAGTGACTTGTATAAAACCGTCTATTTCTCTGCAACCGTAAAAGTTAGAAACCATTTTCTGGTATCTGTATGATCGTATGGGTTTAATCTATTTGTTGATTGGAATCAAATATCATAATTTTAAAAACATTACAAATTAGACTCATTTGAATAAAATATCTGTTTTGAAGGCTAAAAATACAGTTTTTGCCAAAATGACGTTACTTCCGGTGATAATGAAAATCTTAAATTACTTGTATAAAATCGTAAATGGCATTAGGTATCACACAGTGAAAATTTCATGAAAATTGAATAATAATTGACACTTTTATGGACAAAAAACCTTGAAAATGGACCTGTTGAAAATTGCTTATTTCTCCGCAACTGAACAAGTTAGAAACCATTTTGTGATATCTATATGATCGTATGGGCTCATTCCTTTAGTTGATTTGAATCAAATATCAAAATCTTAAACAAACAGCAAATACGACTCATTTGAATAAATTATTTGTTACGAAGGCTATAAATACAGTTTTTGTCCAAATTTCGTCATTTCCGGTGACATTGAAAATGTTAAAATGGGTTGAACTAGTCACAATTGACATTATGCATCAAATGGTTTCACTTTTATGAAAATCCCAAAATAATTGACTCTTTTACAGGCACAATAGTGTAAAGAGTGACTCGTTCGAAATTGACCATTTCTCGGCAACTGCGCATATTACGAATTAATTTTCACATACATTCTCTCCGTATAGATTATTGCTACGAGTTTATGAAAGTTACGAAGTAATATTTTAAAATATGAAAACGCTGAATGGGTTGTAAATAGCTTAATTTTACACATTTTAATCGAAATAGCCCGAAACCGGAATCGAAATTAAAAAAACTGGGCCCAACATTTTGTGCGCCTTTAAAGGGAGCGCCCTTTCAGTTATACCAGATTTGAAAAAAATAATATTTGCTTTTGAAAAGTGGTACCTTACTGTCAAAATTGTAGTTTTTGGTAAAATTACGCCACTTCCGGTGCCGACAGATAACTCTATCAGTAACAAAAAAATGGCAATTGAGACAACGGAGCATATGTACTTTGTTTTATACAAATCGAACAATAAATAATTAATCTAGGACTGAAAAACTGAATTAGCCAATGGCGGCCAAGCAAAATTACTGAGACAAAAAAAAAATCAGATTTT
Source organism: Patella vulgata (assembly GCF_932274485.2). NCBI lineage: Eukaryota > Metazoa > Mollusca > Gastropoda > Patellidae > Patella > Patella vulgata. The sequence goes on from NC_065882.2 coordinate 37,343,090, forward strand.
TGCTCAAGTCAGATGACTCGTCAATTTTATGTAAAACACAACTAAAAAATATTCATAAATAAAAAAGTTTTTTGTAAAAATTTAAATTTTCTAAATTTGGCGACTGATATCTGCGAAGATTTGCCGAAAATCAAAAATCAAAAGTAGCGTAGCTATGTGCCCTGTCTCCGGCTATGTCAAAATGTATCGAAAGTTAAAATCCAATGATTATTGTTAAAAGTACTGCAATATTTCTAAATACGATAGCTTCGGTGATTTCGGACATTTCGCATTGTCGCAGAACGTTCAAAATAGCTTTATCCTCTAAGTCACACCCACTTTTTCAGTAAAACCGAAGAAATCGTAACGATGCGACAAGAAGTTGCTGAGATCTACTCAAAACAAAAGAAGAATAATAATAATAAGAACTAGAACTGCGATGCAGTAATGACGGGTTTCACCGATGCCACGTTACCCTAAACATGTCACTTCCGGTACCAATGAAACCATTAAACAGGTTTCCACATAAGCATTGCACACAACAAATAAAATGGACGCCGAATCGTTACGATTTGACAAGCAGTTGCTGAGATCTACTAAAAAAAAAGAAGAATAATAATAATAAGAACTAGACCTGCAAGCAGCACTGAACCGGCTTTCAGAAATCAGACAGGAAGTGTGTCATACAATAGCCCATTCATCGAGCTACTAAACGATACTTTAGGTGTTTTAATCCGGTCACACTCGACCGTGAAATCACGATTTTTGCAAGAGCACCGATTTTAACTGGGTTTTTTTAATATCAAATATATTTATATGACTACGGTTTCAGCGGTGCCACGTTACCCTAAACATATGTCACTTCCGGTACCAAAGAAACCATTAAACAGGTTTCCACATAAGCATTGCACACATCAAATAAAATGGACGCCGAATCAACAAAATCCAGCAATATCAATTCATTTTATACATTTGTTACATGTAAGTGTACAGTATTTCCGGTGATAATGAAAATGTCCAATTAGTTTTATGAAATCAAAAATGGTATAAGGCATCACATGGTGAAAATTTTATGTAAATCGAATAATAATTGTCACTTTTATAGACCAAAAACCTTGAAAAGTGACTTGTATAAAACCGTCTATTTCTCTGCAACCGTACAAGTTAGAAACCATTTTCTGGTATCTGTATGATCGTATGGGTTTAATCTATTTGTTGATTGGAATCAAATATCATAATTTTAAAAACATTACAAATTAGACTCATTTGAATAAAATATCTGTTTTGAAGGCTAAAAATACAGTTTTTGCCAAAATGACGTTACTTCCGGTGATAATGAAAATCTTAAATTACTTGTATGACATTGTAAATGGCATTAGGTATCACACAGTGAAAATTTTATGAAAATCGAATAATAATTGACACTTTTATGGACCAAAAACCTTGAAAAGTGACCTGTTGAAAATCGCCTATTTCTCCGCAACTGAACAAGTTAGAAACAATTTTGTGAAATCTATATGACCTTATGGATTATATTAATATGTGAATGTAAACAAAAGATTAAAATTATTAATACATATTAAATAATTCTTGTTTGAAAAAAATATTGATTTTAAAAGTTAAAAATGCACTTTTTGACAAAATGTCGTCACTGCCGGTGTCAATTTTAAATTGTAATCAATTTGATACGACGCATACTTGCTTTTTGAATCAAATGGTGTCACTTTTGTGAAAATCCAATAATAATTGACTATTTTACAGGCAAAATAACGAAAATAGTGACTTATGCAAAATTGCCCATTTCTAGGTAACTGCTTATATTACAAACTAATTTTAACATACATTTTCTTCGTATAGATTATAGCTACAAGTTTATAAAAGTTACGTAGAAATATCTGAAAATCTGAAAAGCCTGAATGGGTTGTAAATAGGTCAATTTTACACCTTTTTTCACCTCTTAATCGAATTTGCTCGAAAATGAAATCGAAATTAAAAAAAATGTTCCCAACATTTTGTGCGCCTTTAAAGGGCACACTCTTTTAGTTATATCAGTTTTTTTAAAAAATAATATTTGCTTTCGAAAAATGGTACCTAACTGTCAAAATTGTAGTTTTTGGTAAAATTAAGCCTCTTCCGGTGCGGACAGATAACTCTATTGGTAACAAAAAAAAATGACAATTGAGACAATGGAGTATGTGAACTTTGTTTTATACAAATCGAGCAATAAATAATTAATCTAGGACTGAAAAACTGAATTAGCCAATGGCGGCCAAGGAAAATTACTGAGACAAAAAAAATCACATTTTTGCCCAAGTCAGATGACTCGTTAATTTTCTGTAAAACACGACTAAAAATATTCATTAATAAAAAAGTTTTTTGTAAAAATTTAAATTTTCAAATTTCGAACGACAAAAGCCATAGATGAATGTTAGAAATTGAAAAATGTGAGATAGCCATTGTCTCGGAAAAGATTCAGGGATTCCAAAAATGTGAATTGTTTTAAAGTAGGTAAAGAATTTGCGAAACCACGGCCGATTTTTTATTTATTGCTACCGTTCAAAATTCGGTCACTTCCGGTCTGCGCAGAAGTTTCAAAAGTACTTTATCGAGTAACCACCACATGGTTTCCAGAGAGAAAATTGAACCCTAGATCGATATCTGTTTTCGATCATGGAGAAATAGGCTCCCGCGGTAAATAATAATAATAATAATAATAATAATAACTAGAACTGCGAAGCAGTAATGACGTGATTCACCGGTGCCACGTTACCCTTGAACTTATGTCACTTCCGGTACCAATGAAACCGTTAAACAGGTTTCCACATAAGCATTGCACACATGAAATAAAATGGACGCAGAAACAACCAAATCCAGCAATCAATTCATTTGCTACATGTCAGTGATCCTGTCAAAATTACATTACTTCCGGTGATAATGAAAATGTTAAATTGGTTTATGAAATCAGAAATAGCATCATCACATGGTGAAAATTTTATGTAAATCCTATAATAGTTGCCACCTTTATAGACCAAAAACCTTGAAAAATGACTTGTAGAAAATCGCCTATTTCTCTGCAACCGTACAAGTTAGAAACCATTTTGAGGTATCTGTATGATCGAATGAGTTCATTCTATTTGTTGATTGGAATCAAATATCATAATTTTAAAAACATTACAAATCTGATTCATTTGAATAAAATATCTGTTTTGAAGGCTAAAAATACAGTTTTTGCCAAAATGACGTTACTTCCGGTGATAATGAAAATCTTAAATTACTTGTATGAAATCGTAAATGGCATTAGGTATCACACAATGAAAATTTCATGAAAATCGAATAATAATTGACACTTTTATTGACAAAAAACCTTAAAAAGTGACCTGTTGAAAATTGCCTATTTCTCCGCAACTGAACAAGTTAGAAACCATTTTGTGATATCTATATGATCGTAAGGGTTCATTGTATTAGTTCATTTGAATCAAATATCAAAATTTTAAACAAATAACAAATATGACTCATTTGAATAAATTACTGGTTTCGAAGGCTATAAATACAATTTTTGCCCAAATTACGTCATTTCCGGTGATATTGAAAATGTTAAATTGGTTTGACCTAGTTAAAATTGACATTACACATCAAATGGTGTCACTTTTATGAAAATCGAATAATAATTGACTCTTTTACAGGCAAACTAGCGTAAAAAGTGACTCATGCAAAATTGCCCATTTCTCGGCAACTGCGCATATTACAAATTAATTTTCACATACATTCTCTCCGTATAGATTATTGCTACGAGTTTATGAAAGTTACGAAGTAATATTTTAAAATATGAAAACGCTGGATGGGTTGTAAATAGCTTAATTTTACACCTTTTTTCACCTTTTAATCGAAATAGCCCGAAAACGGAATCGAAATTAAAAAAACTGGTTCCAACATTTTGTGCGCCTTTAAAGGGCGCACAATTTCAGTTATACCAGATTTGAAAAAAATAATATTTGCTTTCGAAAAATGGTACCTAACTGTCAAAATTGTAGTTTTTTGTCAATTTACGCCACTTCCGGTGCCGACAGATAACACTATTGGTAACAAAAAAAATGACAATTGAGACAACGGAGCATATGAACTTTGTTTTATACAAATCGAACAATAAATAATTAATCTAGGACTGAAAAACTGAATTAGCCAATTGGGGCCAAGGAAAATTACCGAGACAAAAATTTTTCACATTTTTGCCCAAGTCAGAGGACTCGTTATATTTGTGTAAAACACGACTAAAAAATATTCATAAATAAAAAAGTTTTTTGTAAAAATTTAAATTTTCTAAATTTAGCGCCTAATATCTGCGAAGATTTGCCGAAAATCAAAAATCAAAAGTAGCGTAGCTATGTGTCCCGTCTCCGGCTATGCCAAAATGCATCGAAAGTTAAAATCCAATGATTATTGTTAAAATTACTGCAATATTTCTAAAAACGATAGCTTCGGTGATTTCGGACATTTCGCATTGTCGCAGAACGTTCAAAATAGCTTTATCCTCTACGTCACACGCACTTTTTCAGTAAAACTGAAGAAATCGTAACGATCCGACAATCAGTTGCTGAGATCTACTCAAAACAAAAGAAGAAGAATAATAATAATAAGAACTAGAACTGCGATGCAGTAATGACGGGTTTCACCGGTGCCACTTTACCCTAAACATGTTACTTCCCGTACCAATGAAACCATTAAACAGGTTTCCACATAAGCATTGCACACATCAAATAAAATGGACGCCGAATCAACAAAATCCAGCAATATCAATTCATTTTATACATTTGTTACATGTAAGTGTACTGTACTTCCGGTGATAATGAAAATGTTCAATTACTTTTATGAAATCAGAAATGACATAGGGCATCACATGGTGAAAATTGTATGTAAATCGAATAACAATTGCCACTTTTATAGACCAAAAACCTTGAAAAGTGACTTGTAGAAAATCGCCTATTTCTCTGCAACCGTACAAGTTAGAAACCATTTTCTGGTATCTGTATGATCGTATGGGTTCAATCTATTTGCTGATTGGAATCAAATATCATAATTTTAAAAACAATACAAATAAGACTCATTTGAAAAAAATATCTGTTTTGAAGGCTAAAAATACAGTTTTTGCCAAAATGACGTTACTTCCGGTGATAATGAAAATGTTAAATTAGTTCTATGAAATCATAAATGACACAAGATATCATATGGTGAAAATTTTATGAAAATCGAATAATAACTGACACTTTTATAGACCAAAAACCTTGAAAAGTGACTTAAGGAAAATCGCCCATTTCTCTGCAACCGTACAAGTTAGAAACCATTTTGTGGTATCTGTATGATCGTATGGGTTCAATCTATTTGATCAATAGAATCAAATATCATAATTTGAAAAAAATAACAAATACGAATCATTTGAATAAAATATTGTTTTTTGAAGGCTAAAATTTAAGTTTTGAGCAAATGACGTCCTTTCCGGTGGCAGCGCAAGGGGTAAAATGGTTTGACATAGTCCACTATGGCATTAGGCATCCAATGGCGAAAGAAAATTGAAAATCGAATAATAATTGATTCTTTTACAGCCAAAATTACGTGAAAAGTGACTCATGCAAAATTGCCTATTTCTCGGCAACTGCTTATATTACAAACTAATTTTCACATACATTCTCTTCGTATGGATTATAGCTACAAGTTTATAAAAGTTACGTAAAAATATTTTAAAATCTGAAAAGCCTGAATGAGTTGTAAATAGGTCAATTTTACGCCTTTTTTCACCTCTTAATCCAATTTGCTAGAAAATGAAAAAGAAATTAAAAAAACTGCTTCCGACATTTTTTGCGCCTTTAAAGGACACACTCTTTGAGTCATATAATTTTTCAAAAAAATAATATTTGTTTTCAAAAAATGGTACCTAACTGTCAAAATTGTAGTTTTTGGTAAAATTATGCCACTTCCGGTGCCGACAGATAACACTTTTGGTAATAAAAAAAATGACAATTGAGACAACGAAGCATATGAACTTTGTTTTATACAAATCGAACAATAAAAAATTAAGCTAGGACTGAAAAACTGAATTAGCCAATGGAGGCCAAGGAAAATTACTGAGACAAAAATTTTTAACATTTTTGCGCAAGTCAGATGACTCTTTAATTCTGTGCACAACACGAGTAAAAAATATTCATCAATAAAAAAGTTTTTTGTAAAATTTTAAATTTCCGAAATTTGGCGCCTAATATCTTCAAATTTTTGCTGAAAATCAAAAATCGAAAGTAGCGCAGCTATGTGCCCTGTCTCCAGCTATGCCAAAATGTATCGAAAGTTAAAATCCCATGATTATTGTTAAAATTACCGCAATATTTGTAAAAACGATAACTTCGGTGATTTCGGACATTTCGCATTGTCGCAGAACGTTCCAAATAGCTTTATCCTCTAAGTCACACCCACTTTCCCAGTAAAACCGAAGAAATCGTAACGATGCGACAAGTAGTTGCTGAGATCTACTCAAAACAAAAGAAGAATAATAATAATAATAATAATAACTAGAACTGCGAAGCAGTAATGACGGGTTTCACCGGTGCCACGTTACCCTTGAACTTATGTCACTTCCGGTACCAATGAAACCGTTAAGTAGGTTTCCACATAAGCATTGCACACATGAAATAAAATGGACGCAGAAACAACCAAATCCAGCAATCAATTCATTTGCTACATGTCAGTGATCCTGTCAAAATTACATTACTTCCGGTGATAATGAAAATGTTAAATTGGTTTATGAAATCAGAAATAGCATCATCACATGGTGAAAATTTTATGTAAATCCTATAATAATTGCCACCTTTATAGACCAAAAACCTTGAAAAATGACTTGTAGAAAATCGCCTATTTCTCTGCAACCGTACAAGTTAGAAACCATTTTGAGGTATCTGTATGATCGAATGAGTTCATTCTATTTGTTGATTGGAATCAAATATCATAATTTTAAAAACATTACAAATCTGATTCATTTGAATAAAATATCTGTTTTGAAGGCTAAAAATACAGTTTTTGCCAAAATGACGTTACTTCCGGTGATAATGAAAATCTTAAATTACTTGTATGAAATCGTAAATGGCATTATGTATCACACAGTGAAAATTTCATGAAAATCGAATAATAATTGACACTTTTATTGACAAAAAACCTTAAAAAGTGACCTGTTGAAAATTGCCTATTTCTCCGCAACTGAACAAGTTAGAAACCATTTTGTGATATCTATATAATCGTAAGGGTTCATTGTATTAGTTGATTTGAATCAAATATCAAAATTTTAAACAAATAACAAATATGACTCATTTGAATAAATTACTGGTTTCGAAGGCTATAAATACAATTTTTGCCCAAATTACGTCATTTCCGGTGATATTGAAAATGTTAAATTGGTTTGACCTAGTTAAAATTGACATTACACATCAAATGGTGTAACTTTTATGAAAATCGAATAATAATTGACTCTTTTACAGGCAAACTAGCGTAAAAAGTGACTCATGCATAATTGCCCATTTCTCGGCAACTGCGCATATTACAAATTAATTTTCACATACATTCTCTCCGTATAGATTATTGCTACGAGTTTATGAAAGTTACGAAGTGATATTTTAAAATATGAAAACGCTGGATGGGTTGTAAATAGCTTAATTTTACACCTTTTTTCACCTTTCAATCGAAATAGCCCGAAAACGGAATCGAAATTTAAAAAACTGGTCCCAACATTTTGTGCGCCTTTAAAGGGCGCACAATTTCAGTTATACCAGATTTGAAAAAAATATTATTTGCTTTCGAAAAATGGTACCTAACTGTCAAAATTGTAGTTTTTTGTCAATTTACGCCACTTCCGGTGCCGACAGATAACACTATTGGTAACAAAAAAAATGACAATTGAGACAACGGAGCATATGAACTTTGTTTTATACAAATCGAACAATCAATAATAAATCTAGGACTGAAAAACTGAATTAGCCAATGGGGGCCAAGGAAAATTACCGAGACAAAAAATTTTCACATTTTTGCCCAAGTCACAGGACTCGTTATATTTGTGTAAAACACGACTAAAAAATATTCATAAATAAAAAAGTTTTTTGTAAAAATTTAAATTTTCTAAATTTAGCGCCTAATATCTGCGAAGATTTGCCGAAAATCAAAAATCAAAAGTAGCGTAGCTATGTGCCCCGTCTCCGGCTATGCCAAAATGCATCGAAAGTTAAAATCCAATGATTATTGTTAAAATTACTGCAATATTTGTAAAAACGATAGCTTCGGTGATTTCGGACATTTCGCATTGTCGCAGAACGTTCAAAATAGCTTTATCCTCTAAGTCACGCCCACTTTTCCGATAAAATCGAAGAAATCGTAACGATCCGACAATCAGTTGCTGAGATCTACTCAAAACAAAAGAAGAATAATAATAATAAGAATAATAATTTTAACAAAAACAATAGTGTTTCACACAAGCTACGCAGTGTGAAACCCTAATAAGAACTAGAACTGCGAAGCAGTAATGACGGGTTTCACCGGTGCCACGTTACCCTTGAACTTATGTCACTTACGGTACCAATGAAACCGTTAAACAGGTTTCCACATAAGCATTGCACACATGAAATAAACAACCAAATCCAGCAATCAATTCATTTGCTACATGTCAGTGATCCTGTCAAAATTACATTACTTCCGGTGATAATGAAAATGTTAAATTGGCTTATGAAATCAGAAATAGCATCATCACATGGTGAAAATTTTATGTAAATCCTATAATAATTGCCACCTTTATAGACCAAAAACCTTGAAAAATGACTTGTAGAAAATCGCCTATTTCTCTGCAACCGTACAAGTTAGAAACCATTTTGAGGTATCTGTATGATCGAATGAGTTTATTCTATTTGTTGATTGGAATCAAATATCATAATTTAAAAAACATTACAAATCTGATTCATTTGAATAAAATATCTGTTTTGAAGGCTAAAAATACAGTTTTTGCCAAAATGACGTTACTCCCGGTGATAATGAAAATCTTATATTACTTGTATGAAATCGTAAATGGCATTATGTATCACACAGTGAAAATTTCATGAAAATCGAATAATAATTGACACTTTTATTGACAAAAAACCTTAAAAAGTAACCTGTTGAAAATTGCCTATTTCTCCGCAACTGAACAAGTTAGAAACCATTTTGTGATATCTATATGATCGTAAGGGTTCATTGTATTAGTTGATTTGAATCAAATATCAAAATTTTAAACAAATAACAAATATGACTCATTTGAATAAATTACTGGTTTCGAAGGCTATAAATACAATTTTTGCCCAAATTACGTCATTTCCGGTGATATTGAAAATGTTAAATTGGTTTGACCTAGTTAAAATTGACATTACACATCAAATGGTGTCACTTTTATGAAAATCGAATAATAATTGATTCTTTTACAGGCAAAGTAGCGTAAAAAGTGACTCATGCATAATTGCCCATTTCTCGGCAACTGCGCATATTACAAATTAATTTTCACATACATTCTCTCCGTATAGATTATTGCTACGAGTTTATGAAAGTTACGAAGTAATATTTTAAAATATGAAAACGCTGGATGGGTTGTAAATAGCTTAATTTTACACCTTTTTTCACCTTTTAATCGAAATAGCCCGAAAACGGAATCGAAATTAAAAAAACTGGTCCCAACATTTTGTGCGCCTTTAAAGGGCGCACAATTTCAGTTATACCAGATTTGAAAAAAATAATATTTGCTTTCGAAAAATGGTACCTAACTGTCAAAATTGTAGTTTTTTGTCAATTTACGCCACTTCCGGTGCCGACAGATAACACTATTGGTAACAAAAAAAATGACAATTGAGACAACGGACATATGAACTTTGTTTTATACAAATCGAACAATAAATAATTAATCTAGGACTGAAAAACTGAATTAGCCAATGGGGGCCAAGGAAAATTACCGAGACAAAAAAATTTCACATTTTTGCCCAAGTCAGAGGACTCGTTATATTTGTGTAAAACACGACTAAAAAATATTCATAAATAAAAAAGTTTTTTGTAAAAATTTAAATTTTCTAAATTTAGCGCCTAATATCTGCGAAGATTTGCCGAAAATCAAAAATCAAAAGTAGCGTAGCTATGTGCCCCGTCTCCGGCTATGCCAAAACGCATCGAAAGTTAAAATCCAATGATTATTGTTAAAATTACTGCAATATTTCTAAAAACGATAGCTTCGGTGATTTCGGACATTTCGCATTGTCGCAGAACGTTCAAAATAGCTTTATCCTCTAAGTCACACCCACTTTTCCGATAAAACCGAAGAAATCGTAACGATCCGACAATCAGTTGCTGAGATCTACTCAAAACAAAAGAAGAATAATAATAATAACTAGAACTGCGAACCAGTAATGACGGGTTTCACCGGTGCCACGTTACCCTTGAACTTATGTCACTTCCGGTACCAATGAAACCGTTAAACAGGTTTCCACATAAGCATTGCACACATGAAATAAAATGGACGCAGAAACAACCAAATCCAGCAATCAATTCATTTGCTACATGTCAGTGATCCTGTCAAAATTACATTACTTCCGGTGATAATGAAAATGTTAAATTGGTTTATGAAATCAGAAATAGCATCATCACATGGTGAAAATTTTATGTAAATCCTATAATAATTGCCACCTTTATAGACCAAAAACCTTGAAAAATGACTTGTAGAAAATCGCCTATTTCTCTGCAACCGTACAAGTTAGAAACCATTTTGAGGTATCTGTATGATCGAATGAGTTCATTCTATTTGTTGATTGGAATCAAATATCATAATTTTAAAAACATTACAAATCTGATTCATTTGAATAAAATATCTGTTTTGAAGGCTAAAAATACAGTTTTTGCCAAAATGACGTTACTTCCGGTGATAATGAAAATCTTAAATTACTTGTATGATATCGTAAATGGCATTATGTATCACACAGTGAAAATTTCATGAAAATCGAATAATAATTGACACTTTTATTGACAAAAAAACCTTAAAAAGTGACCTGTTGAAAATTGCCTATTTCTCCGCAACTGAACAAGTTAGAAACCATTTTGTGATATCTATATGATCGTAAGGGTTCATTGTATTAGTTGATTTGAATCAAATATCAAAATTTTAAACAAATAACAAATATGACTCATTTGAATAAATTACTGGTTTCGAAGGCTATAAATACAATTTTTGCCCAAATTACGTCATTTCCGGTGATATTGAAAATGTTAAATTGGTTTGACCTAGTTAAAATTGACATTACACATCAAATGGTGTCACTTTTATGAAAATCGAATAATAATTGACTCTTTTACAGGCAAACTAGCGTAAAAAGTGACTCATGCAAAATTGCCCATTTCTCGGCAACTGCGCATATTACAAATTAATTTTCACATACATTCTCTCCGTATAGATTATTGCTACGAGTTTATGAAAGTTACGAAGTAATATTTTAAAATATGAAAACGCTGGATGGGTTGTAAATAGCTTAATTTTACACCTTTTTTCACCTTTTAATCGAAATAGCCCGAAAACGGAATCGAAATTTAAAAAAATGGTCCCAACATTTTGTGCGCCTTTAAAGGGCGCACAATTTCAGTTATACCAGATTTGAAAAAAATAATATTTGCTTTCGAAAAATGGTACCTAACTGTCAAAATTGTAGTTTTTTGTCAATTTACGCCACTTCCGGTGCCGACAGATAACACTATTGGTAACAAAAAAAATGACAATTGAGACAACGGGGCATATGAACTTTGTTTTATACAAATCGAACAATAAATAATTAATCTAGGACTGAAAAACTGAATTAGCCAATGGGGGCCAAGGAAAATTACCGAGACAAAATTTTTTCACATTTTTGCCCAAGTCAGAGGACTCGTTATATTTGTGTAAAACACGATTAAAAAATATTAATAAATAAAAAAGTTTTTTGTAAAAATTTTAATTTTCTAAATTTAGCGCCTAATATCTGCGAAGATTTGCCGAAAATCAAAAATCAAAAGTAGCGTAGCTATGTGCCCCGTCTCCGGCTATGCCAAAATGCATCGAAAGTTAAAATCCAATGATTATTGTTAAAATTACTGCAATATTTCTAAAAACGATAGCTTCGGTGATTTCGGACATTTCGCATTGTCGCAGAACGTTCAAAATAGCTTTATCCTCTAAGTCACACCCACTTTTCCGATAAAACCGAAGAAATCGTAACGATCCGACAATCAGTTGCTGAGATCTACTCAAAACAAAAGAAGAATAATAATAATAAGAACTAGAACTGCGAAGCAGTAATGACGGGTTTCACCGGTGCCACGTTACCCTTGAACTTATGTCACTTCCGGTACCAATGAAACCGTTAAACAGGTTTCCACATAAGCATTGCACACATGAAATAAAATGGACGCAGAAACAACCAAATCCAGCAATCAATTCATTTGCTACATGTCAGTGATCCTGTCAAAATTACATTACTTCCGGTGATAATGAAAATGTTAAATTGGTTTATGAAATCAGAAATAGCATCATCACATGTTGAAAATTTTATGTAAATCCTATAATAATTGCCACCTTTATAGACCAAAAACCTTGAAAAATGACTTGTAGAAAATCGCCTATTTCTCTGCAACCGTACAAGTTAGAAACCATTTTGAGGTATCTGTATGATCGAATGAGTTCATTCTATTTGTTGATTGGAATCAAATATCATAATTTTAAAAACATTACAAATCTGATTCATTTGAATAAAATATCTGTTTTGAAGGCTAAAAATACAGTTTTTGCCAAAATGACGTTACTTCCGGTGATAATGAAAATCTTAAATTACTTGTATGATATCGTAAATGGCATTATGTATCACACAGTGAAAATTTCATGAAAATCGAATAATAATTGACACTTTTTTTGACAAAAAAACCTTAAAAAGTGACCTGTTGAAAATTGCCTATTTCTCCGCAACTGAACAAGTTAGAAACCATTTTGTGATATCTATATGATCGTAAGGGTTCATTGTATTAGTTGATTTGAATCAAATATCAAAATTTTAAACAAATAACAAATATGACTCATTTGAATAAATTACTGGTTTCGAAGGCTATAAATACAATTTTTGCCCAAATTACGTCATTTCCGGTGATATTGAAAATGTTAAATTGGTTTGACCTAGTTAAAATTGACATTACACATCAAATGGTGTCACTTTTATGAAAATCGAATAATAATTGACTCTTTTACAGGCAAACTAGCGTAAAAAGTGACTCATGCAAAATTGACCATTTCTCGGCAACTGCGCATATTACAAATTAATTTTCACATACATTCTCTCCGTATAGATTATTGCTACGAGTTTATGAAAGTTACGAAGTAATATTTTAAAATATGAAAACGCTGAATGGGTTGTAAATAGCTTAATTTTACACCTTTTTTCACCTTTTAATCGAAATAGCCCGAAAACGGAATCGAAATTAAAAAAAATGGTCCCAACATTTTGTGCGCCTTTAAAGGGCGCACAATTTCAGTTATACCAGATTTGAAAAAAATAATATTTGCTTTCGAAAAATGGTACCTAACTGTCAAAATTGTAGTTTTTTGTCAATTTACGCCACTTCCGGTGCCGACAGATAACACTATTGGTAACAAAAAAAATGACAATTGAGACAACGGGGCATATGAACTTTGTTTTATACAAATCGAACAATAAATAATTAATCTAGGACTGAAAAACTGAATTAGCCAATGGGGGCCAAGGAAAATTACCGAGACAAAAATTTTTCACATTTTTGCCCAAGTCAGAGGACTCGTTATATTTGTGTAAAACACGATTAAAAAATATTTATAAATAAAAAAGTTTTTTGTAAAAATTTAAATTTTCTAAATTTAGCGCCTAATATCTGCGAAGATTTGCCGAAAATCAAAAATCAAAAGTAGCGTAGCTATGTGCCCCGTCTCCGGCTATGCCAAAATGCATCGAAAGTTAAAATCCAATGATTATTGTTAAAATTACTGCAATATTTCTAAAAACGATAGCTTCGGTGATTTCGGACATTTCGCATTGTCGCAGAACGTTCAAAATAGCTTTATCCTCTAAGTCACACCCACTTTTCCGATAAAACCGAAGAAATCGTAACGATCCGACAATCAGTTGCTGAGATCTACTCAAAACAAAAGAAGAATAATAATAATAAGAATAATAATTTTAACAAAAACAATAGTGTTTCACACAAGCTACGCAGTGTGAAACCCTAACTAGAACTGCGATGCAGTAATGACGGGTTTCACCGGTGCCACTTTACCCTAAACATGTTACTTCCCGTACCAATGAAACCATTAAACAGGTTTCCACATAAGCATTGCACACATCAAATAAAATGGACGCCGAATCAACAAAATCCAGCAATATCAATTCATTTTATACATTTGTTACATGTAAGTGTACTGTACTTCCGGTGATAATGAAAATGTTCAATTACTTTTATGAAATCAGAAATGACATAGGGCATCACATGGTGAAAATTGTATGTAAATCGAATAACAATTGCCACTTTTATAGACCAAAAACCTTGAAAAGTGACTTGTAGAAAATCGCCTATTTCTCTGCAACCGTACAAGTTAGAAACCATTTTCTGGTATCTGTATGATCGTATGGGTTCAATCTATTTGCTGATTGGAATAAAATATCATAATTTTAAAAACAATACAAATAAGACTCATTTGAAAAAAATATCTGTTTTGAAGGCTAAAAATACAGTTTTTGCCAAAATGACGTTACTTCCGGTGATAATGAAAATGTTAAATTAGTTCTATGAAATCATAAATGACACAAGATATCATATGGTGAAAATTTTATGAAAATCGAATAATAACTGACACTTTTATAGACCAAAAACCTTGAAAAGTGACTTAAGGAAAATCGCCCATTTCTCTGCAACCGTACAAGTTAGAAACCATTTTGTGGTATCTGTATGATCGTATGGGTTCAATCTATTTGATCAATAGAATCAAATATCATAATTTGAAAAAAATAACAAATACGAATCATTTGAATAAAATATTGTTTTTTGAAGGCTAAAATTTAAGTTTTGAGCAAATGACGTCATTTCCGGTGGCAGCGCAAGGGGTAAAATGGTTTGACATAGTCCACTATGGCATTAGGCATCCAATGGCGAAAGAAAATTGAAAATCGAATAATAATTGATTCTTTTACAGCCAAAATTACGTGAAAAGTGACTCATGCAAAATTGCCTATTTCTCGGCAACTGCTTATATTACAAACTAATTTTCACATACATTCTCTTCGTATGGATTATAGCTACAAGTTTATAAAAGTTACGTAAAAATATTTTAAAATCTGAAAAGCCTGAATGAGTTGTAAATAGGTCAATTTTACGCCTTTTTTCACCTCTTAATCCAATTTGCTAGAAAATGAAAAAGAAATTAAAAAAACTGCTTCCGACATTTTTTGCGCCTTTAAAGGACACACTCTTTGAGTCATATAATTTTTCAAAAAAATAATATTTGTTTTCAAAAAATGGTACCTAACTGTCAAAATTGTAGTTTTTGGTAAAATTATGCCACTTCCGGTGCCGACAGATAACACTTTTGGTAATAAAAAAAATGACAATTGAGACAACGAAGCATATGAACTTTGTTTTATACAAATCGAACAATAAAAAATTAAGCTAGGACTGAAAAACTGAATTAGCCAATGGAGGCCAAGGAAAATTACTGAGACAAAAAATTTTAACATTTTTGCCAAGTCAGATGACTCTTTAATTCTGTGCACAACACGAGTAAAAAATATTCATCAATAAAAAAGTTTTTTGTAAAATTTTAAATTTCCGAAATTTGGCGCCTAATATCTTCGAATTTTTGCTGAAAATCAAAAATCGAAAGTAGCGCAGCTATGTGCCCTGTCTCCAGCTATGCCAAAATGTATCGAAAGTTAAAATCCCATGATTATTGTTAAAATTACCGCAATATTTGTAAAAACGATAACTTCGGTGATTTCGGACATTTCGCATTGTCGCAGAACGTTCAAAATAGCTTTATCCTCTAAGTCACACCCACTTTCCCAGTAAAACCGAAGAAATCGTAACGATGCGACAAGTAGTTGCTGAGATCTACTCAAAACAAAAGAAGAATAATAATAATAATAATAACTAGAACTGCGAAGCAGTAATGACGGGTTTCACCGGTGCCACGTTACCCTTGAACTTATGTCACTTCCGGTACCAATGAAACCGTTAAACAGGTTTCCACATAAGCATTGCACACATGAAATAAAATGGACGCAGAAACAACCAAATCCAGCAATCAATTCATTTGCTACATGTCAGTGATCCTGTCAAAATTACATTACTTCCGGTGATAATGAAAATGTTAAATTGGTTTATGAAATCAGAAATAGCATCATCACATGGTGAAAATTTTATGTAAATCCTATAATAATTGCCACCTTTATAGACCAAAAACCTTGAAAAATGACTTGTAGAAAATCGCCTATTTCTCTGCAACCGTACAAGTTAGAAACCATTTTGAGGTATATGTATGATCGAAGGAGTTCATTCTATTTGTTGATTGGAATCAAATATCATAATTTTAAAAACATTACAAATCTGATTCATTTGAATAAAATATCTGTTTTGAAGGCTAAAAATACAGTTTTTGCCAAAATGACGTTACTTCCGGTGATAATGAAAATCTGAAATTACTTGTATGAAATCGTAAATGGCATTATGTATCACACAGTGAAAATTTCATGAAAATCGAATAATAATTGAGACTTTTATTGACAAAAAACCTTAAAAAGTGACCTGTTGAAAATTGCTTATTTCTCCGCAACTGAACAAGTTAGAAACCATTTTGTGATATCTATATGATCGTAAGGGGTCATTGTATTAGTTGATTTGAATCAAATATCAAAATTTTAAACAAATAACAAATATGACTCATTTGAATAAATTACTGGTTTCGAAGGCTATAAATACAATTTTTGCCCAAATTACGTCATTTCCGGTGATATTGAAAGGGTTAATTTGGTTTGACCTAGTTAAAATTGACATTACACATCAAATGGTGTCACTTTTATGAAAATCGAATAATAATTGACTCTTTTACAGGCAAACTAGCGTAAAAAGTGACTCATGCAAAATTGCCCATTTCTCGGCAACTGCGCATATTACAAATTAATTTTCACATACATTCTCTCCGTATAGATTATTGCTACGAGTTTATGAAAGTTACGAAGTAATATTTTAAAATATGAAAACGCTGGATGGGTTGTAAATAGCTTAATTTTACACCTTTTTTCACCTTTTAATCGAAATAGCCCGAAAACGGAATCGAAATTAAAAAAACTGGTCCCAACATTTTGTGCGCCTTTAAAGGGCGCACAATTTCAGTTATACCAGATTTGAAAACAATAATATTTGCTTTCGAAAAATGGTACCTAACTGTCAAAATTGTAGTTTTTTGTCAATTTACGCCACTTCCGGTGCCGACAGATAACACTATTGGTAACAAAAAAAATGACAATTGAGACAACGGAGCATATGAACTTTGTTTTATACAAATCGAACAATAAATAATTAATCTAGGACTGAAAAACTGAATTAGCCAATGGGGGCCAAGGAAAATTACCGAGACAAAAAATTTTCACATTTTTGCCCAAGTCAGAGGGCTCGTTATATTTGTGTAAAACACGACTAAAAAATATTCATAAATAAAAAAGTTTTTTGTAAAAATTTAAATTTTCTAAATTTAGCGCCTAATATCTGCGAAGATTTGCCGAAAATCAAAAATCAAAAGTAGCGCAGCTATGTGCCCTGTCTCCAGCTATGCCAAAATGTATCGAAAGTTAAAATCCCATGATTATTGTTAAAATTACCGCAATATTTGTAAAAACGATAACTTCGGTGATTTCGGACATTTCGCATTGTCGCAGAACGTTCAAAATAGCTTTATCCTCTAAGTCACACCCACTTTCCCAGTAAAACCGAAGAAATCGTAACGATGCGACAATCAGTTGCTGAGATCTACTCAAAACAAAAGAAGAATAATAATAATAATAAGAACTAGAACTGCGAAGCAGTAATGACGGGTTTCACCGGTGCCACGTTACCCTTGAACTTATGTCACTTCCGGTACCAATGAAACCGTTAAACAGGTTTCCACATAAGCATTGCACACATGAAATAAAATGGACGCAGAAACAACCAAATCCAGCAATCAATTCATTTGCTACATGTCAGTGATCCTGTCAAAATTACATTACTTCCGGTGATAATGAAAATGTTAAATTGGTTTATGAAATCAGAAATAGCATGATCACATGGTGAAAATTTTATGTAAATCCTATAATAATTGCCACCTTTATAGACCAAAAACCTTGAAAAATGACTTGTAGAAAATCGCCTATTTCTCTGCAACCGTACAAGTTAGAAACCATTTTGAGGTATATGTATGATCGAAGGAGTTCATTCTATTTGTTGATTGGAATCAAATATCATAATTTTAAAAACATTACAAATCTGATTCATTTGAATAAAATATCTGTTTTGAAGGCTAAAAATACAGTTTTTGCCAAAATGACGTTACTTCCGGTGATAATGAAAATCTGAAATTACTTGTATGAAATCGTAAATGGCATTATGTATCACACAGTGAAAATTTCATGAAAATCGAATAATAATTGAGACTTTTATTGACAAAAAACCTTAAAAAGTGACCTGTTGAAAATTGCTTATTTCTCCGCAACTGAACAAGTTAGAAACCATTTTGTGATATCTATATGATCGTAAGGGGTCATTGTATTAGTTGATTTGAATCAAATATCAAAATTTTAAACAAATAACAAATATGACTCATTTGAATAAATTACTGGTTTCGAAGGCTATAAATACAATTTTTGCCTAAATTACGTCATTTCCGGTGATATTGAAAGGGTTAATTTGGTTTGACCTAGTTAAAATTGACATTACACATCAAATGGTGTCACTTTTATGAAAATCGAATAATAATTGACTCTTTTACAGGCAAACTAGCGTAAAAAGTGACTCATGCAAAATTGCCCATTTCTCGGCAACTGCGCATATTACAAATTAATTTTCACATACATTCTCTCCGTATAGATTATTGCTACGAGTTTATGAAAGTTACGAAGTAATATTTTAAAATATGAAAACGCTGGATGGGTTGTAAATAGCTTAATTTTACACCTTTTTTCACCTTTTAATCGAAATAGCCCGAAAACGGAATCGAAATTAAAAAAACTGGTCCCAACATTTTGTGCGCCTTTAAAGGGCGCACAATTTCAGTTATACCAGATTTGAAAACAATAATATTTGCTTTCGAAAAATGGTACCTAACTGTCAAAATTGTAGTTTTTTGTCAATTTACGCCACTTCCGGTGCCGACAGATAACACTATTGGTAACAAAAAAAATGACAATTGAGACAACGGAGCATATGAACTTTGTTTTATACAAATCGAACAATAAATAATTAATCTAGGACTGAAAAACTGAATTAGCCAATGGGGGCCAAGGAAAATTACCGAGACAAAAAATTTTCACATTTTTGCCCAAGTCAGAGGGCTCGTTATATTTGTGTAAAACACGACTAAAAAATATTCATAAATAAAAAAGTTTTTTGTAAAAATTTAAATTTTCTAAATTTAGCGCCTAATATCTGCGAAGATTTGCCGAAAATCAAAAATCAAAAGTAGCGCAGCTATGTGCCCTGTCTCCAGCTATGCCAAAATGTATCGAAAGTTAAAATCCCATGATTATTGTTAAAATTACCGCAATATTTGTAAAAACGATAACTTCGGTGATTTCGGACATTTCGCATTGTCGCAGAACGTTCAAAATAGCTTTATCCTCTAAGTCACACCCACTTTCCCAGTAAAACCGAAGAAATCGTAACGATGCGACAAGTAGTTGCTGAGATCTACTCAAAACAAAAGAAGAATAATAATAATAATAAGAACTAGAACTGCGAAGCAGTAATGACGGGTTTCACCGGTGCCACGTTACCCTTGAACTTATGTCACTTCCGGTACCAAAATTACATTACTTCCGGTGATAATGAAAATGTTAAATTGGTTTATGAAATCAGAAATAGCATCATCACATGGTGAAAATTTTATGTAAATCCTATAATAGTTGCCACCTTTATAGACCAAAAACCTTGAAAAATGACTTGTAGAAAATCGCCTATTTCTCTGCAACCGTACAAGTTAGAAACCATTTTGAGGTATCTGTATGATCGAATGAGTTCATTCTATTTGTTGATTGGAATCAAATATCATAATTTTAAAAACATTACAAATCTGATTCATTTGAATAAAATATCTGTTTTGAAGGCTAAAAATACAGTTTTTGCCAAAATGACGTTACTTCCGGTGATAATGAAAATCTTAAATTACTTGTATGAAATCGTAAATGGCATTAGGTATCACACAATGAAAATTTCATGAAAATCGAATAATAATTGACACTTTTATTGACAAAAAACCTTAAAAAGTGACCTGTTGAAAATTGCCTATTTCTCCGCAACTGAACAAGTTAGAAACCATTTTGTGATATCTATATGATCGTAAGGGTTCATTGTATTAGTTCATTTGAATCAAATATCAAAATTTTAAACAAATAACAAATATGACTCATTTGAATAAATTACTGGTTTCGAAGGCTATAAATACAATTTTTGCCCAAATTACGTCATTTCCGGTGATATTGAAAATGTTAAATTGGTTTGACCTAGTTAAAATTGACATTACACATCAAATGGTGTCACTTTTATGAAAATCGAATAATAATTGACTCTTTTACAGGCAAACTAGCGTAAAAAGTGACTCATGCAAAATTGCCCATTTCTCGGCAACTGCGCATATTACAAATTAATTTTCACATACATTCTCTCCGTATAGATTATTGCTACGAGTTTATGAAAGTTACGAAGTAATATTTTAAAATATGAAAACGCTGGATGGGTTGTAAATAGCTTAATTTTACACCTTTTTTCACCTTTTAATCGAAATAGCCCGAAAACGGAATCGAAATTAAAAAAACTGGTTCCAACATTTTGTGCGCCTTTAAAGGGCGCACAATTTCAGTTATACCAGATTTGAAAAAAATAATATTTGCTTTCGAAAAATGGTACCTAACTGTCAAAATTGTAGTTTTTTGTCAATTTACGCCACTTCCGGTGCCGACAGATAACACTATTGGTAACAAAATGACAATTGAGACAACGGAGCATATGAACTTTGTTTTATACAAATCGAACAATAAATAATTAATCTAGGACTGAAAAACTGAATTAGCCAATTGGGGCCAAGGAAAATTACCGAGACAAAAAATTTTCACATTTTTGCCCAAGTCAGAGGACTCGTTATATTTGTGTAAAACACGACTAAAAAATATTCATAAATAAAAAAGTTTTTTGTAAAAATTTAAATTTTCTAAATTTAGCGCCTAATATCTGCGAAGATTTGCCGAAAATCAAAAATCAAAAGTAGCGTAGCTATGTGCCCCGTCTCCGGCTATGCCAAAATGCATCGAAAGTTAAAATCCAATGATTATTGTTAAAATTACTGCAATATTTCTAAAAACGATAGCTTCGGTGATTTCGGACATTTCGCATTGTCGCAGAACGTTCAAAATAGCTTTATCCTCTAAGTCACACCCACTTTTTCAGTAAAACTGAAGAAATCGTAACGATCCGACAATCAGTTGCTGAGATCTACTCAAAACAAAAGAAGAATAATAATAATAATAAGAACTAGAACTGCGATGCAGTAATGACGGGTTTCACCGGTGCCACTTTACCCTAAACATGTTACTTCCCGTACCAATGAAACCATTAAACAGGTTTCCACATAAGCATTGCACACATCAAATAAAATGGACGCCGAATCAACAAAATCCAGCAATATCAATTCATTTTATACATTTGTTACATGTAAGTGTACTGTACTTCCGGTGATAATGAAAATGTTCAATTACTTTTATGAAATCAGAAATAACATAGGGCATCACATGGTGAAAATTGTATGTAAATCGAATAACAATTGCCACTTTTATAGACCAAAAACCTTGAAAAGTGACTTGTAGAAAATCGCCTATTTCTCTGCAACCGTACAAGTTAGAAACCATTTTCTGGTATCTGTATGATCGTATGGGTTCAATCTATTTGCTGATTGGAATCAAATATCATAATTTTAAAAACAATACAAATAAGACTCATTTGAAAAAAATATCTGTTTTGAAGGCTAAAAATACAGTTTTTGCCAAAATGACGTTACTTCCGGTGATAATGAAAATGTTAAATTAGTTCTATGAAATCATAAATGACACAAGATATCATATGGTGAAAATTTTATGAAAATCGAATAATAACTGACACTTTTATAGACCAAAAACCTTGAAAAGTGACTTAAGGAAAATCGCCCATTTCTCTGCAACCGTACAAGTTAGAAACCATTTTGTGGTATCTGTATGATCGTATGGGTTCAATCTATTTGATCAATAGATTCAAATATCATAATTTGAAAAAAATAACAAATACGAATCATTTGAATAAAATATTGTTTTTTGAAGGCTAAAATTTAAGTTTTGAGCAAATGACGTCATTTCCGGTGGCAGCGCAAGGGGTAAAATGGTTTGACATAGTCCACTATGGCATTAGGCATCCAATGGCGAAAGAAAATTGAAAATCGAATAATAATTGATTCTTTTACAGCCAAAATTACGTGAAAAGTGACTCATGCAAAATTGCCCATTTCTCGGCAACTGCTTATATTACAAACTAATTTTCACATACATTCTCTTCGTATGGATTATAGCTACAAGTTTATAAAAGTTACGTAAAAATATTTTAAAATCTGAAAAGCCTGAATGAGTTGTAAATAGGTCAATTTTACGCCTTTTTTCACCTCTTAATCCAATTTGCTAGAAAATGAAAAAGAAATTAAAAAAACTGCTTCCGACATTTTTTGCGCCTTTAAAGGACACACTCTTTGAGTCATATAATTTTTCAAAAAAATAATATTTGTTTTCAAAAAATGGTACCTAACTGTCAAAATTGTAGTTTTTGGTAAAATTATGCCACTTCCGGTGCCGACAGATAACACTTTTGGTAATAAAAAAAATGACAATTGAGACAACGAAGCATATGAACTTTGTTTTATACAAATCGAACAATAAAAAATTAAGCTAGGACTGAAAAACTGAATTAGCCAATGGAGGCCAAGGAAAATTACTGAGACAAAAAATTTTAACATTTTTGCGCAAGTCAGATGACTCTTTAATTCTGTGCACAACACGAGTAAAAAATATTCATCAATAAAAAAGTTTTTTGTAAAATTTTAAATTTCCGAAATTTGGCGCCTAATATCTTCGAATTTTTGCTGAAAATCAAAAATCGAAAGTAGCGCAGCTATGTGCCCTGTCTCCAGCTATGCCAAAATGTATCGAAAGTTAAAATCCCATGATTATTGTTAAAATTACCGCAATATTTGTAAAAACGATAACTTCGGTGATTTCGGACATTTCGCATTGTCGCAGAACGTTCAAAATAGCTTTATCCTCTAAGTCACACCCACTTTCCCAGTAAAACCGAAGAAATCGTAACGATGCGACAAGTAGTTGCTGAGATCTACTCAAAACAAAAGAAGAATAATAATAATAACTAGAACTGCGAAGCAGTAATGACGGGTTTCACTGGTGCCACGTTACCCTTGAACTTATGTCACTTCCGGTACCAATGAAACCGTTAAACAGGTTTCCACATAAGCATTGCACACATGAAATAAAATGGACGCAGAAACAACCAAATCCAGCAATCAATTCATTTGCTACATGTCAGTGATCCTGTCAAAATTACATTACTTCCGGTGATAATGAAAATGTTAAATTGGTTTATGAAATCAGAAATAGCATCATCACATGTTGAAAATTTTATGTAAATCCTATAATAATTGCCACCTTTATAGACCAAAAACCTTGAAAAATGACTTGTAGAAAATCGCCTATTTCTCTGCAACCGTACAAGTTAGAAACCATTTTGAGGTATCTGTATGATCGAATGAGTTCATTCTATTTGTTGATTGGAATCAAATATCATAATTTTAAAAACATTACAAATCTGATTCATTTGAATAAAATATCTGTTTTGAAGGCTAAAAATACAGTTTTTGCCAAAATGACGTTACTTCAGGTGATAATGAAAATCTTAAATTACTTGTATGAAATCGTAAATGGCATTATGTATCACACAGTGAAAATTTCATGAAAATCGAATAATAATTGACACTTTTATTGACAAAAAACCTTAAAAAGTGACCTGTTGAAAATTGCCTATTTCTCCGCAACTGAACAAGTTAGAAACCATTTTGTGATATCTATATGATCGTAAGGGTTCATTGTATTAGTTGATTTGAATCAAATATCACAATTTTAAACAAATAACAAATATGACTCATTTGAATAAATTACTGGTTTCGAAGGCTATAAATACAATTTTTGCCCAAATTACGTCATTTCCGGTGATATTGAAAATGTTAAATTGGTTTGACCTAGTTAAAATTGACATTACACATCAAATGGTGTCACTTTTATGAAAATCGAATAATAATTGACTCTTTTACAGGCAAACTAGCGTAAAAAGTGACTCATGCAAAATTGCCCATTTCTCGGCAACTGCGCATATTACAAATTAATTTTCACATACATTCTCTCCGTATAGATTATTGCTACGAGTTTATGAAAGTTACGAAGTAATATTTTAAAATATGAAAACGCTGGATGGGTTGTAAATAGCTTAATTTTACACCTTTTTTCACCTTTTAATCGAAATAGCCCGAAAACGGAATCGAAATTAAAAAAACTGGTCCCAACATTTTGTGCGCCTTTAAAGAGCGCACAATTTCAGTTATACCAGATTTGAAAAAAATAATATTTGCTTTCGAAAAATGGTACCTAACTGTCAAAATTGTAGTTTTTTGTCAATTTACGCCACTTCCGGTGCCGACAGATAACACTATTGGTAACAAAAAAAATGGCAATTGAGACAACGGAGCATATGAACTTTGTTTTATACAAATCGAACAATAAATAATTAATCTAGGACTGAAAAACTGAATTAGCCAATGGGGGCCAAGGAAAATTACCGAGACAAAATTTTTTCACATTTTTGCCCAAGTCAGAGGACTCGTTATATTTGTGTAAAACACGACCAAAAAATATTTATAAATAAAAAAGTTTTTTGTAAAAATTTAAATTTTCTAAATTTAGCGCCTAATATCTGCGAAGATTTGCCGAAAATTATAAATCAAAAGTAGCGTAGCTATGTGCCCCGTCTCCGGCTATGCCAAAATGCATCCAAAGTTAAAATCCAATGATTATTGTTAAAATTACTGCAATATTTCTAAAAACGATAGCTTCGGTGATTTCGGACATTTCGCATTGTCGCAGAACGTTCAAAATAGCTTTATCCTCTAAGTCACACCCACTTTTCCGATAAAACCGAAGAAATCGTAACGATCCGACAATCAATTGCTGAGATCTACTCAAAACAAAAGAAGAATAATAATAATAAGAATAATAATTTTAACAAAAACAATAGTGTTTCACACAAGCTACGCAGTGTGAAACCCTAATAAGAATAATAATTTTAACAAAAACAATAGTGTTTCACACAAGCTTCGCAGTGTGAAACCCTAATAATAATTTTAACAAAAACAATAGTGTTTCACACAAGCTACGCAGTGTGAAACCCTAACTAGAACTGCGATGCAGTAATGACGGGTTTCACCGGTGCCACTTTACCCTAAACATGTTACTTCCCGTACCAATGAAACCATTAAACAGGTTTCCACATAAGCATTGCACACATCAAATAAAATGGACGCCGAATCAACAAAATCCAGCAATATCAATTCATTTTATACATTTGTTACATGTAAGTGTACTGTACTTCCGGTGACAATGAAAATGTTCAATTACTTTTATGAAATCAGAAATGACATAGGGCATCACATGGTGAAAATTGTATGTAAATCGAATAACAATTGCCACTTTTATAGACCAAAAACCTTGAAAAGTGACTTGTAGAAAATCGCCTATTTCTCTGCAACCGTACAAGTTAGAAACCATTTTCTGGTATCTGTATGATCGTATGGGTTCAATCTATTTGCTGATTGGAATCAAATATCATAATTTTAAAAACAATACAAATAAGACTCATTTGAAAAAAATATCTGTTTTGAAGGCTAAAAATACAGTTTTTGCCAAAATGACGTTACTTCCGGTGATAATGAAAATGTTAAATTAGTTCTATGAAATCATAAATGACACAAGATATCATATGGTGAAAATTTTATGAAAATCGAATAATAACTGACACTTTTATAGACCAAAAACCTTGAAAAGTGACTTAAGGAAAATCGCCCATTTCTCTGCAACCGTACAAGTTAGAAACCATTTTGTGGTATCTGTATGATCGTATGGGTTCAATCTATTTGATCAATAGAATCAAATATCATAATTTGAAAAAAATAACAAATACGAATCATTTGAATAAAATATTGTTTTTTGAAGGCTAAAATTTAAGTTTTGAGCAAATGACGTCATTTCCGGTGGCAGCGCAAGGGGTAAAATGGTTTGACATAGTCCACTATGGCATTAGGCATCCAATGGCGAAAGAAAATTGAAAATCGAATAATAATTGATTCTTTTACAGCCAAAATTACGTGAAAAGTGACTCATGCAAAATTGCCTATTTCTCGGCAACTGCTTATATTACAAACTAATTTTCACATACATTCTCTTCGTATGGATTATAGCTACAAGTTTATAAAAGTTACGTAAAAATATTTTAAAATCTGAAAAGCCTGAATGAGTTGTAAATAGGTCAATTTTACGCCTTTTTTCACCTCTTAATCCAATTTGCTAGAAAATGAAAAAGAAATTAAAAAAACTGCTTCCGACATTTTTTGCGCCTTTAAAGGACACACTCTTTGAGTCATATAATTTTTCAAAAAAATAATATTTGTTTTCAAAAAATGGTACCTAACTGTCAAAATTGTAGTTTTTGGTAAAATTATGCCACTTCCGGTGCCGACAGATAACACTTTTGGTAATAAAAAAAATGACAATTGAGACAACAAAGCATATGAACTTTGTTTTATACAAATCGAACAATAAAAAATTAAGCTAGGACTGAAAAACTGAATTAGCCAATGGAGGCCAAGGAAAATTACTGAGACAAAAAATTTTAACATTTTTGCGCAAGTCAGATGACTCTTTAATTCTGTGCACAACACGAGTAAAAAATATTCATCAATAAAAAAGTTTTTTGTAAAATTTTAAATTTCCGAAATTTGGCGCCTAATATCTTCGAATTTTTGCTGAAAATCAAAAATCGAAAGTAGCGCAGCTATGTGCCCTGTCTCCAGCTATGCCAAAATGTATCGAAAGTTAAAATCCCATGATTATTGTTAAAATTACCGCAATATTTGTAAAAACGATAACTTCGGTGATTTCGGACATTTCGCATTGTCGCAGAACGTTCAAAATAGCTTTATCCTCTAAGTCACACCCACTTTCCCAGTAAAACCGAAGAAATCGTAACAAGTAGTTGCTGAGATCTACTCAAAACAAAAGAAGAATAATAATAATAATAAGAACTAGAACTGCGAAGCAGTAATGACGGGTTTCACCGGTGCCACGTTACCCTTGAACTTATGTCACTTCCGGTACCAATGAAACCGTTAAACAGGTTTCCACATAAGCATTGCACACATGAAATAAAATGGACGCAGAAACAACCAAATCCAGCAATCAATTCATTTGCTACATGTCAGTGATCCTGTCAAAATTACATTACTTCCGGTGATAATGAAAATGTTAAATTGGTTTATGAAATCAGAAATAGCATCATCACATGTTGAAAATTTTATGTAAATCCTATAATAATTGCCACCTTTATAGACCAAAAACCTTGAAAAATGACTTGTAGAAAATCGCCTATTTCTCTGCAACCGTACAAGTTAGAAACCATTTTGAGGTATCTGTATGATCGAATGAGTTCATTCTATTTGTTGATTGGAATCAAATATCATAATTTTAAAAACATTACAAATCTGATTCATTTGAATAAAATATCTGTTTTGAAGGCTAAAAATACAGTTTTTGCCAAAATGACGTTACTTCCGGTGATAATGAAAATCTTAAATTACTTGTATGATATCGTAAATGGCATTATGTATCACACAGTGAAAATTTCATGAAAATCGAATAATAATTGACACTTTTATTGACAAAAAAACCTTAAAAAGTGACCTGTTGAAAATTGCCTATTTCTCCGCAACTGAACAAGTTAGAAACCATTTTGTGATATCTATATGATCGTAAGGGTTCATTGTATTAGTTGATTTGAATCAAATATCAAAATTTTAAACAAATAACAAATATGACTCATTTGAATAAATTACTGGTTTCGAAGGCTATAAATACAATTTTTGCCCAAATTACGTCATTTCCGGTGATATTGAAAATGTTAAATTGGTTTGACCTAGTTAAAATTGACATTACACATCAAATGGTGTCACTTTTATGAAAATCGAATAATAATTGACTCTTTTACAGGCAAACTAGCGTAAAAAGTGACTCATGCAAAATTGCCCATTTCTCGGCAACTGCGCATATTACAAATTAATTTTCACATACATTCTCTCCGTATAGATTATTGCTACGAGTTTATGAAAGTTACGAAGTAATATTTTAAAATATGAAAACGCTGGATGGGTTGTAAATAGCTTAATTTTACACCTTTTTTCACCTTTTAATCGAAATAGCCCGAAAACGGAATCGAAATTAAAAAAAATGGTCCCAACATTTTGTGCGCCTTTAAAGGGCGCACAATTTCAGTTATACCAGATTTGAAAAAAATAATATTTGCTTTCGAAAAATGGTACCTAACTGTCAAAATTGTAGTTTTTTGTCAATTTACGCCACTTCCGGTGCCGACAGATAACACTATTGGTAACAAAAAAAATGACAATTGAGACAACGGGGCATATGAACTTTGTTTTATACAAATCGAACAATAAATAATTAATCTAGGACTGAAAAACTGAATTAGCCAATGGGGGCCAAGGAAAATTACCGAGACAAAAAATTTTCACATTTTTGCCCAAGTCAGAGGACTCGTTATATTTGTGTAAAACACGATTAAAAAATATTCATAAATAAAAAAGTTTTTTGTAAAAATTTAAATTTTCTAAATTTAGCGCCTAATATCTGCGAAGATTTGCCGAAAATCAAAAATCAAAAGTAGCGTAGCTATGTGCCCCGTCTCCGGCTATGCCAAAATGCATCGAAAGTTAAAATCCAATGATTATTGTTAAAATTACTGCAATATTTCTAAAAACGATAGCTTCGGTGATTTCGGACATTTCGCATTGTCGCAGAACGTTCAAAATAGCTTTATCCTCTAAGTCACACCCACTTTTCCGATAAAACCGAAGAAATCGTAACGATCCGACAATCAGTTGCTGAGATCTACTCAAAACAAAAGAAGAATAATAATAATAAGAATAATAATTTTAACAAAAACAATAGTGTTTCACACAAGCTACGCAGTGTGAAACCCTAACTAGAACTGCGAAGCAGTAATGACGGGTTTCACCGGTGCCACGTTACCCTTGAACTTATGTCACTTCCGGTACCAATGAAACCGTTAAACAGGTTTCCACATAAGCATTGCACACATGAAATAAAATGGACGCAGAAACAACCAAATCCAGCAATCAATTCATTTGCTACATGTCAGTGATCCTGTCAAAATTACATTACTTCCGGTGATAATGAAAATGTTAAATTGGTTTATGAAATCAGAAATAGCATGATCACATGGTGAAAATTTTATGTAAATCTTATAATAATTGCCACCTTTATAGACCAAAAACCTTGAAAAATGACTTGTAGAAAATCGCCTATTTCTCTGCAACCGTACAAGTTAGAAACCATTTTGAGGTATCTGTATGATCGAAGGAGTTCATTCTATTTGTTGATTGGAATCAAATATCATAATTTTAAAAACATTACAAATCTGATTCATTTGAATAAAATATCTGTTTTGAAGGCTAAAAATACAGTTTTTGCCAAAATGACGTTACTTTCGGTGATAATGAAAATCTGAAATTACTTGTATGAAATCGTAAATGGCATTATGTATCACACAGTGAAAATTTCATGAGAATCGAATAATAATTGAGACTTTTATTGACAAAAAACCTTAAAAAGTGACCTGTTGAAAATTGCTTATTTCTCCGCAACTGAACAAGTTAGAAACCATTTTGTGATATCTATATGATCGTAAGGGGTCATTGTATTAGTTGATTTGAATCAAATATCAAAATTTTAAACATATAACAAATATGACTCATTTGAATAAATTACTGGTTTCGAAGGCTATAAATACAATTTTTGCCCAAATTACGTCATTTCCGGTGATATTGAAAGGGTTAATTTGGTTTGACCTAGTTAAAATTGACATTACACATCAAATGGTGTCACTTTTATGAAAATCGAATAATAATTGACTCTTTTACAGGCAAACTAGCGTAAAAAGTGACTCATGCAAAATTGCCCATTTCTCGGCAACTGCGCATATTACAAATTAATTTTCACATACATTCTCTCCGTATAGATTATTGCTACGAGTTTATGAAAGTTACGAAGTAATATTTTAAAATATGAAAACGCTGGATGGGTTGTAAATAGCTTAATTTTACACCTTTTTTCACCTTTTAATCGAAATAGCCCGAAAACGGAATCGAAATTAAAAAAACTGGTCCCAACATTTTGTGCGCCTTTAAAGGGCGCACAATTTCAGTTATACCAGATTTGAAAACAATAATATTTGCTTTCGAAAAATGGTACCTAACTGTCAAAATTGTAGTTTTTTGTCAATTTACGCCACTTCCGGTGCCGACAGATAACACTATTGGTAACAAAAAAAATGACAATTGAGACAACGGAGCATATGAACTTTGTTTTATACAAATCGAACAATAAATAATTAATCTAGGACTGAAAAACTGAATTAGCCAATGGGGGCCAAGGAAAATTACCGAGACAAAAATTTTTCACATTTTTGCCCAAGTCAGAGGGCTCGTTATATTTGTGTAAAACACGACTAAAAAATATTCATAAATAAAAAAGTTTTTTGTAAAAATTTAAATTTTCTAAATTTAGCGCCTAATATCTGCGAAGATTTGCCGAAAATCAAAAATCAAAAGTAGCGCAGCTATGTGCCCTGTCTCCAGCTATGCCAAAATGTATCGAAAGTTAAAATCCCATGATTATTGTTAAAATTACCGCAATATTTGTAAAAACGATAACTTTGGTGATTTCGGACATTTCGCATTGTCGCAGAACGTTCAAAATAGCTTTATCCTCTAAGTCACACCCACTTTCCCAGTAAAACCGAAGAAATCGTAACGATGCGACAAGTAGTTGCTGAGATCTACTCAAAACAAAAGAAGAATAATAATAATAATAAGAACTAGAACTGCGAAGCAGTAATAACGGGTTTCACCGGTGCCACGTTACCCTTGAACTTATGTCACTTCCGGTACCAATGAAACCGTTAAACAGGTTTCCACATAAGCATTGCACACATGAAATAAAATGGACGCAGAAACAACCAAATCCAGCAATCAATTCATTTGCTACATGTCAGTGATCCTGTCAAAATTACATTACTTCCGGTGATAATGAAAATGTTAAATTGGTTTATGAAATCAGAAATAGCATCATCACATGGTGAAAATTTTATGTAAATCCTATAATAATTGCCACCTTTATAGACCAAAAACCTTGAAAAATGACTTGTAGAAAATCGCCTATTTCTCTGCAACCGTACAAGTTAGAAACCATTTTGAGGTATCTGTATGATCGAATGAGTTCATTCTATTTGTTGATTGGAATCAAATATCATAATTTTAAAAACATTACAAATCTGATTCATTTGAATAAAATATCTGTTTTGAAGGCTAAAAATACAGTTTTTGCCAAAATGACGTTACTTCCGGTGATAATGAAAATCTTAAATTACTTGTATGAAATCGTAAATGGCATTATGTATCACACAGTGAAAATTTCATGAAAATCTAATAATAATTGACACTTTTATTGACAAAAAACCTTAAAAAGTGACCTGTTGAAAATTGCCTATTTCTCCGCAACTGAACAAGTTAGAAACCATTTTGTGATATCTATATGATCGTAAGGGGTCATTGTATTAGTTGATTTGAATCAAATATCAAAATTTTAAACAAATAACAAATATGACTCATTTGAATAAATTACTGGTTTCGAAGGCTATAAATAATATTTTTGCCCAAATTACGTCATTTCCGGTGATATTGAAAGTGTTAAATTTGTTTGACCTAGTTAAAATTGACATTACACATCAAATGGTGTCACTTTTATGAAAATCGAATAATAATTGACTCTTTTACAGGCAAACTAGCGTAAAAAGTGACTCATGCAAAATTGCCCATTTCTCGGCAACTGCGCATATTACAAATTAATTTTCACATACATTCTCTCCGTATAGATTATTGCTACGAGTTTATGAAAGTTACGAAGTAATATTTTAAAATATGAAAACGCTGGATGGGTTGTAAATAGCTTAATTTTACACCTTTTTTCACCTTTTAATCGAAAAAACCCGAAAACGGAATCGAAATTAAAAAAACTGGTCCCAACATTTTGTGCGCCTTTAAAGGGCGCACAATTTCAGTTATACCAGATTTGAAAAAAATAATATTTGCTTTCGAAAAATGGTACCTAACTGTCAAAATTGTAGTTTTTTGTCAATTTACGCCACTTCCGGTGCCGACAGATAACACTATTGGTAACAAAAAAAATGACAATTGAGACAACGGAGCATATGAACTTTGTTTTATACAAATCGAACAATAAATAATTAATCTAGGACTGAAAAACTGAATTAGCCAATGGGGGCCAAGGAAAATTACCGAGACAAAAAATTTTCACATTTTTGCCCAAGTCAGAGGACTCGTTATATTTGTGTAAAACACGACTAAAAAATATTCATAAATAAAAAAGTTTTTTGTAAAAATTTAAATTTTCTAAATTTAGCGCCTAATATCTGCGAAGATTTGCCGAAAATCAAAAATCAAAAGTAGCGTAGCTATGTGCCCCGTCTTCGGCTATGCCAAAATGCATCGAAAGTTAAAATCCAATGATTATTGTTAAAATTACTGCAATATTTCTAAAAACGATAGCTTCAGTGATTTCGGACATTTTGCATTGTCGCAGAACGTTCAAAATAGCTTTATCCTCTAAGTCACACCCACTTTTCCGATAAAACCGAAGAAATCGTAACGATCCGACAATCAGTTGCTGAGATCTACTCAAAACAAAAGAAGAATAATAATAATAAGAATAATAATTTTAACAAAAACAATAGTGTTTCACACAAGCTACGCAGTGTGAAACCCTAATAATAATTTTAACAAAAACAATAGTGTTTCACACAAGCTTCGCAGTGTGAAACCCTAACTAGAACTGCGAAGCAGTAATGACGGGTTTCACCGGTGCCACGTTACCCTTGAACTTATGTCACTTCCGGTACCAATGAAACCGTTAAATGGTTTCCACATAAGCATTGCACACATGAAATAAAATGGACGCAGAAACAACCAAATCCAGCAATCAATTCATTTGCTACATGTCAGTGATCCTGTCAAAATTACATTACTTCCGGTGATAATGAAAATGTTAAATTGGTTTATGAAATCAGAAATAGCATCATCACATGGTGAAAATTTTATGTAAATCCTATAATAATTGCCACCTTTATAGACCAAAAACCTTGAAAAATGACTTGTAGAAAATCGCCTATTTCTCTGCAACCGTACAAGTTAGAAACCATTTTGAGGTATCTGTATGATCGAATTAGTTCATTCTATTTGTTGATTGGAATCAAATATCATAATTTTAAAAACATTATAAATCTGTTTCATTTGAATAAAATATCTGTTTTGAAGGCTTAAAATACAGTTTTTGCCAAAATGACGTTACTTCCGGTGATAATGAAAATCTTAAATTACTTGTATGATATCGTAAATGGCATTATGTATCACACAGTGAAAATTTCATGAAAATCGAATAATAATTGACACTTTTATTGACAAAAAAACCTTAAAAAGTGACCTGTTGAAAATTGCCTATTTCTCCGCAACTGAACAAGTTAGAAACCATTTTGTGATATCTATATGATCGTAAGGGTTCATTGTATTAGTTGATTTGAATCAAATATCAAAATTTTAAACAAAAAACAAATATGACTCATTTGAATAAATTACTGGTTTCGAAGGCTATAAATACAATTTTTGCCCAAATTACGTCATTTCCGGTGATATTGAAAATGTTAAATTGGTTTGATCTAGTTAAAATTGACATTACACATCAAATGGTGTCACTTTTATGAAAATCGAATAATAATTGACTCTTTTACAGGCAAACTAGCGTAAAAAGTGACTCATGCAAAATTGCCCATTTCTCGGCAACTGCGCATATTACAAATTAATTTTCACATACATTCTCTCCGTATAGATTATTGCTACGAGTTTATGAAAGTTACGAAGTAATATTTTAAAATATGAAAACGCTGGATGGGTTGTAAATAGCTTAATTTCACACCTTTTTTCACCTTTTAATCGAAATAGCCCGAAAACGGAATCGAAATTAAAAAAAATGGTCCCAACATTTTGTGCGCCTTTAAAGGGCGCACAATTTCAGTTATACCAGATTTGAAAAAAATAATATTTGCTTTCGAAAAATGGTACCTAACTGTCAAAATTGTAGTTTTTTGTCAATTTACGCCACTTCCGGTGCCGACAGATAACACTATTGGTAACAAAAAAAATGACAATTGAGACAACGGGGCATATGAACTTTGTTTTATACAAATCGAACAATAAATAATTAATCTAGGACTGAAAAACTGAATTAGCCAATGGGGACCAAGGAAAATTACCGAGACAAAAATTTTTCACATTTTTGCCCAAGTCAGAGGACTCGTTATATTTGTGTAAAACACGACTAAAAAATATTCATAAATAAAAAAGTTTTTTGTAAAAATTTAAATTTTCTAAATTTAGCGCCTAATATCTGCGAAGATTTGCCGAAAATCAAAAATCAAAAGTAGCGTAGCTATGTGCCCCGTCTCCGGCTATGCCAAAATGCATCGAAAGTTAAAATCCAATGATTATTGTTAAAATTACTGCAATATTTCTAAAAACGATAGCTTCGGTGATTTCGGACATTTCGCATTGTCGCAGAACGTTCAAAATAGCTTTATCCTCTAAGTCACACCCACTTTTCCGATAAAACCGAAGAAATCGTAACGATCCGACAATCAGTTGCTGAGATCTACTCAAAACAAAAGAAGAATAATAATAATAAGAACTAGAACTGCGAAGCAGTAATGACGGGTTTCACCGGTGCCACGTTACCCTTGAACTTATGTCACTTCCGGTACCAATGAAACCGTTAAACAGGTTTCCACATAAGCATTGCACACATGAAATAAAATGGACGCAGAAACAACCAAATCCAGCAATCAATTCATTTGCTACATGTCAGTGATCCTGTCAAAATTACATTACTTCCGGTGATAATGAAAATGTTAAATTGGTTTATGAAATCAGAAATAGCATCATCACATGTTGAAAATTTTATGTAAATCCTATAATAATTGCCACCTTTATAGACCAAAAACCTTGAAAAATGACTTGTAGAAAATCGCCTATTTCTCTGCAACCGTACAAGTTAGAAACCATTTTGAGGTATCTGTATGATCGAATGAGTTCATTCTATTTGTTGATTGGAATCAAATATCATAATTTTAAAAACATTACAAATCTGATTCATTTGAATAAAATATCTGTTTTGAAGGCTAAAAATACAGTTTTTGCCAAAATGACGTTACTTCCGGTGATAATGAAAATCTTAAATTACTTGTATGATATCGTAAATGGCATTATGTATCACACAGTGAAAATTTCATGAAAATCGAATAATAATTGACACTTTTATTGACAAAAAAACCTTAAAAAGTGACCTGTTGAAAATTGCCTATTTCTCCGCAACTGAACAAGTTAGAAACCATTTTGTGATATCTATATGATCGTAAGGGTTCATTGTATTAGTTGATTTGAATCAAATATCAAAATTTTAAACAAATAACAAATATGACTCATTTGAATAAATTACTGGTTTCGAAGGCTATAAATACAATTTTTGCCCAAATTACGTCATTTCCGGTGATATTGAAAATGTTAAATTGGTTTGACCTAGTTAAAATTGACATTACACATCAAATGGTGTCACTTTTATGAAAATCGAATAATAATTGACTCTTTTACAGGCAAACTAGCGTAAAAAGTGACTCATGCAAAATTGTCCATTTCTCGGCAACTGCGCATATTACAAATTAATTTTCACATACATTCTCTCCGTATAGATTATTGCTACGAGTTTATGAAAGTTACGAAGTAATATTTTAAAATATGAAAACGCTGGATGGGTTGTAAATAGCTTAATTTTACACCTTTTTTCACCTTTTAATCGAAATAGCCCGAAAACGGAATCGAAATTAAAAAAAATGGTCCCAACATTTTGTGCGCCTTTAAAGGGCGCACAATTTCAGTTATACCAGATTTGAAAAAAATAATATTTGCTTTCGAAAAATGGTACCTAACTGTCAAAATTGTAGTTTTTTGTCAATTTACGCCACTTCCGGTGCCGACAGATAACACTATTGGTAACAAAAAAAATGACAATTGAGACAACGGGGCATATGAACTTTGTTTTATACAAATCGAACAATAAATAATTAATCTAGGACTGAAAAACTGAATTAGCCAATGGGGGCCAAGGAAAATTACCGAGACAAAAAATTTTCACATTTTTGCCCAAGTCAGAGGACTCGTTATATTTGTGTAAAACACGATTAAAAAATATTCATAAATAAAAAAGTTTTTTGTAAAAATTTAAATTTTCTAAATTTAGCGCCTAATATCTGCGAAGATTTGCCGAAAATCAAAAATCAAAAGTAGCGTAGCTATGTGCCCCGTCTCCGGCTATGCCAAAATGCATCGAAAGTTAAAATCCAATGATTATTGTTAAAATTACTGCAATATTTCTAAAAACGATAGCTTCGGTGATTTCGGACATTTCGCATTGTCGCAGAACGTTCAAAATAGCTTTATCCTCTAAGTCACACCCACTTTTCCGATAAAACCGAAGAAATCGTAACGATCCGACAATCAGTTGCTGAGATCTACTCAAAACAAAAGAAGAATAATAATAATAAGAACTAGAACTGCGAAGCAGTAATGACGGGTTTCACCGGTGCCACGTTACCCTTGAACTTATGTCACTTCCGGTACCAATGAAACCGTTAAACAGGTTTCCACATAAGCATTGCACACATGAAATAAAATGGACGCAGAAACAACCAAATCCAGCAATCAATTCATTTGCTACATGTCAGTGATCCTGTCAAAATTACATTACTTCCGGTGATAATGAAAATGTTAAATTGGTTTATGAAATCAGAAATAGCATGATCACATGGTGAAAATTTTATGTAAATCCTATAATAATTGCCACCTTTATAGACCAAAAACCTTGAAAAATGACTTGTAGAAAATCGCCTATTTCTCTGCAACCGTACAAGTTAGAAACCATTTTGAGGTATCTGTATGATCGAAGGAGTTCATTCTATTTGTTGATTGGAATCAAATATCATAATTTTAAAAACATTACAAATCTGATTCATTTGAATAAAATATCTGTTTTGAAGGCTAAAAATACAGTTTTTGCCAAAATGACGTTACTTCCGGTGATAATGAAAATCTGAAATTACTTGTATGAAATCGTAAATGGCATTATGTATCACACAGTGAAAATTTCATGAAAATCGAATAATAATTGAGACTTTTATTGACAAAAAACCTTAAAAAGTGACCTGTTGAAAATTGCTTATTTCTCCGCAACTGAACAAGTTAGAAACCATTTTGTGATATCTATATGATCGTAAGGGGTCATTGTATTAGTTGATTTGAATCAAATATCAAAATTTTAAACAAATAACAAATATGACTCATTTGAATAAATTACTGGTTTCGAAGGCTATAAATACAATTTTTGCCCAAATTACGTCATTTCCGGTGATATTGAAAGGGTTAATTTGGTTTGACCTAGTTAAAATTGACATTACACATCAAATGGTGTCACTTTTATGAAAATCGAATAATAATTGACTCTTTTACAGGCAAACTAGCGTAAAAAGTGACTCATGCAAAATTGCCCATTTCTCGGCAACTGCGCATATTACAAATTAATTTTCACATACATTCTCTCTGTATAGATTATTGCTACGAGTTTATGAAAGTTACGAAGTAATATTTTAAAATATGAAAACGCTGGATGGGTTGTAAATAGCTTAATTTTACACCTTTTTTCACCTTTTAATCGAAATAGCCCGAAAACGGAATCGAAATTAAAAAAACTGGTCCCAACATTTTGTGCGCCTTTAAAGGGCGCACAATTTCAGTTATACCAGTTTTGAAAACAATAATATTTGCTTTCGAAAAATGGTACCTAACTGTCAAAATTGTAGTTTTTTGTCAATTTACGCCACTTCCGGTGCCGACAGATAACACTATTGGTAACAAAAAAAATGACAATTGAGACAACGGAGCATATGAACTTTGTTTTATACAAATCGAACAATAAATAATTAATCTAGGACTGAAAAACTGAATTAGCCAATGGGGGCCAAGGAAAATTACCGAGACAAAAAATTTTCACATTTTTGCCCAAGTCAGAGGGCTCGTTATATTTGTGTAAAACACGACTAAAAAATATTCATAAATAAAAAAGTTTTTTGTAAAAATTTAAATTTTCTAAATTTAGCGCCTAATATCTGCGAAGATTTGCCGAAAATCAAAAATCAAAAGTAGCGCAGCTATGTGCCCTGTCTCCAGCTATGCCAAAATGTATCGAAAGTTAAAATCCCATGATTATTGTTAAAATTACCGCAATATTTGTAAAAACGATAACTTCGGTGATTTCGGACATTTCGCATTGTCGCAGAACGTTCAAAATAGCTTTATCCTCTAAGTCACACCCACTTTCCCAGTAAAACCGAAGAAATCGTAACGATGCGACAAGTAGTTGCTGAGATCTACTCAAAACAAAAGAAGAATAATAATAATAATAAGAACTAGAACTGCGATGCAGTAATGACGGGTTTCACCGGTGCCACTTTACCCTAAACATGTTACTTCCCGTACCAATGAAACCATTAAACAGGTTTCCACATAAGCATTGCACACATCAAATAAAATGGACGCCGAATCAACAAAATCCAGCAATATCAATTCATTTTATACATTTGTTACATGTAAGTGTACTGTACTTCCGGTGATAATGAAAATGTTCAATTACTTTTATGAAATCAGAAATGACATAGGGCATCACATGGTGAAAATTGTATGTAAATCGAATAACAATTGCCACTTTTATAGACCAAAAACCTTGAAAAGTGACTTGTAGAAAATCGCCTATTTCTCTGCAACCGTACAAGTTAGAAACCATTTTCTGGTATCTGTATGATCGTATGGGTTCAATCTATTTGCTGATTGGAATCAAATATCATAATTTTAAAAACAATACAAATAAGACTCATTTGAAAAAAATATCTGTTTTGAAGGCTAAAAATACAGTTTTTGCCAAAATGACGTTACTTCCGGTGATAATGAAAATGTTAAATTAGTTCTATGAAATCATAAATGACACAAGATATCATATGGTGAAAATTTTATGAAAATCGAATAATAACTGACACTTTTATAGACCAAAAACCTTGAAAAGTGACTTAAGGAAAATCGCCCATTTCTCTGCAACCGTACAAGTTAGAAACCATTTTGTGGTATCTGTATGATCGTATGGGTTCAATCTATTTGATCAATAGAATCAAATATCATAATTTGAAAAAAATAACAAATACGAATCATTTGAATAAAATATTGTTTTTTGAAGGCTAAAATTTAAGTTTTGAGCAAATGACGTCATTTCCGGTGGCAGCGCAAGGGGTAAAATGGTTTGACATAGTCCACTATGGCATTAGGCATCCAATGGCGAAAGAAAATTGAAAATCGAATAATAATTGATTCTTTTACAGCCAAAATTACGTGAAAAGTGACTCATGCAAAATTGCCTATTTCTCGGCAACTGCTTATATTACAAACTAATTTTCACATACATTCTCTTCGTATGGATTATAGCTACAAGTTTATAAAAGTTACGTAAAAATATTTTAAAATCTGAAAAGCCTGAATGAGTTGTAAATAGGTCAATTTTACGCCTTTTTTCACCTCTTAATCCAATTTGCTAGAAAATGAAAAAGAAATTAAAAAAACTGCTTCCGACATTTTTTGCGCCTTTAAAGGACACACTCTTTGAGTCATATAATTTTTCAAAAAAATAATATTTGTTTTCAAAAAATGGTACCTAACTGTCAAAATTGTAGTTTTTGGTAAAATTATGCCACTTCCGGTGCCGACAGATAACACTTTTGGTAATAAAAAAAATGACAATTGAGACAACGAAGCATATGAACTTTGTTTTATACAAATCGAACAATAAAAAATTAAGCTAGGACTGAAAAACTGAATTAGCCAATGGAGGCCAAGGAAAATTACTGAGACAAAAAATTTTAACATTTTTGCGCAAGTCAGATGACTCTTTAATTCTGTGCACAACACGAGTAAAAAATATTCATCAATAAAAAAGTTTTTTGTAAAATTTTAAATTTCCGAAATTTGGCGCCTAATATCTTCGAATTTTTGCTGAAAATCAAAAATCGAAAGTAGCGCAGCTATGTGCCCTGTCTCCAGCTATGCCAAAATGTATCGAAAGTTAAAATCCCATGATTATTGTTAAAATTACCGCAATATTTGTAAAAACGATAACTTCGGTGATTTCGGACATTTCGCATTGTCGCAGAACGTTCAAAATAGCTTTATCCTCTAAGTCACACCCACTTTCCCAGTAAAACCGAAGAAATCGTAACGATGCGACAAGTAGTTGCTGAGATCTACTCAAAACAAAAGAAGAATAATAATAATAAGAATAATAATTTTAACAAAAACAATAGTGTTTCACACAAGCTTCGCAGTGTGAAACCCTAATAATAATTTTAACAAAAACAATAGTGTTTCACACAAGCTTCGCAGTGTGAAACCCTAATAACTAGAACTGCGAAGCAGTAATGACGGGTTTCACCGGTGCCACGTTACCCTTGAACTTATGTCACTTCCGGTACCAATGAAACCGTTAAACAGGTTTCCACATAAGCATTGCACACATGAAATAAAATGGACACAGAAACAACCAAATCCAGCAACCAATTCATTTGCTACATGTCAGTGATCCTGTCAAAATTACATTACTTCCGGTGATAATGAAAATGTTAAATTGGTTTATGAAATCAGAAATAGCATCATCACATGTTGAAAATTTTATGTAAATCCTATAATAATTGCCACCTTTATAGACCAAAAACCTTGAAAAATGACTTGTAGAAAATCGCCTATTTCTCTGCAACCGTACAAGTTAGAAACCATTTTGAGGTATCTGTATGATCGAATGAGTTCATTCTATTTGTTGATTGGAATCAAATATCATAATTTTAAAAACATTACAAATCTGATTCATTTGAATAAAATATCTGTTTTGAAGGCTAAAAATACAGTTTTTGCCAAAATGACGTTACTTCCGGTGATAATGAAAATCTTAAATTACTTGTATGAAATCGTAAATGGCATTATGTATCACACAGTGAAAATTTCATGAAAATCGAATAATAATTGACACTTTTATTGACAAAAAAACCTTAAAAAGTGACCTGTTGAAAATTGCCTATTTCTCCGCAACTGAACAAGTTAGAAACCATTTTGTGATATCTATATGATCGTAAGGGTTCATTGTATTAGTTGATTTGAATCAAATATCAAAATTTTAAACAAATAACAAATATGACTCATTTGAATAAATTACTGGTTTCGAAGGCTATAAATACAATTTTTGCCCAAATTACGTCATTTCCGGTGATATTGAAAATGTTAAATTGGTTTGACCTAGTTAAAATTGACATTACACATCAAATGGTGTCACTTTTATGAAAATCGAATAATAATTGACTCTTTTACAGGCAAACTAGCGTAAAAAGTGACTCATGCATAATTGCCCATTTCTCGGCAACTGCGCATATTACAAATTAATTTTCAAATACATTCTCTTCGTATAGATTATTGCTACGAGTTTATGAAAGTTATG
This sequence comes from Patella vulgata, assembly GCF_932274485.2. Taxonomy (NCBI): domain Eukaryota; kingdom Metazoa; phylum Mollusca; class Gastropoda; family Patellidae; genus Patella; species Patella vulgata. Next base: position 37,385,581 of record NC_065882.2, read on the forward strand.
AAGTAATATTTTAAAATATGAAAACGCTGGATGGGTTGTAAATAGCTTAATTTTACACCTTTTTTCACCTTTTAATCGAAATAGCCCGAAAACGGAATCGAAATTAAAAAAACTGGTCCCAACATTTTGTGCGCCTTTAAAGGGCGCACAATTTCAGTTATACCAGATTTGAAAAAAATAATATTTGCTTTCGAAAAATGGTACCTAACTGTCAAAATTGTAGTTTTTTGTCAATTTACGCCACTTCCGGTGCCGACAGATAACACTATTGGTAACCAAAAAAATGACAATTGAGACAACGGAGCATATGAACTTTGTTTTATACAAATCGAACAATAAATAATTAATCTAGGACTGAAAAACTGAATTAGCCAATGGGGGCCAAGGAAAATTACCGAGACAAAAAATTTTCACATTTTTGCCCAAGTCAGAGGACTCGTTATATTTGTGTAAAACACGACTAAAAAATATTCATAAATAAAAAAGTTTTTTGTAAAAATTTAAATTTTCTAAATTTAGCGCCTAATATCTGCGAAAATTTGCCGAAAATCAAAAATCAAAAGTAGCGTAGCTATGTGCCCCGTCTCCGGCTATGCCAAAATGCATCGAAAGTTAAAATCCAATGATTATTGTTAAAATTACTGCAATATTTCTAAAAACGATAGCTTCGGTGATTTCGGACATTTCGCATTGTCGCAGAACGTTCAAAATAGCTTTATCCTCTAAGTCACACCCACTTTTCCGCTAAAACCGAAGAAATCGTAACGATCCGACAATCAGTTGCTGAGATCTACTCAAAACAAAAGAAGAATAATAATAATAAGAATAATAATTTTAACAAAAACAATAGTGTTTCACACAAGCTACGCAGTGTGAAACCCTAATAATTTTAACAAAAACAATAGTGTTTCACACAAGCTACGCAGTGTGAAACCCTAATAACTAGAACTGCGAAGCAGTAATGACGGGTTTCACCGGTGCCACGTTACCCTTGAACTTATGTCACTTCCGGTACCAAAATTACATTACTTCCGGTGATAATGAAAATGTTAAATTGGTTTATGAAATCAGAAATAGCATCATCACATGGTGAAAATTTTATGTAAATCCTATAATAGTTGCCACCTTTATAGACCAAAAACCTTGAAAAATGACTTGTAGAAAATCGCCTATTTCTCTGCAACCGTACAAGTTAGAAACCATTTTGAGGTATCTGTATGATCGAATGAGTTCATTCTATTTGTTGATTGGAATCAAATATCATAATTTTAAAAACATTACAAATCTGATTCATTTGAATAAAATATCTGTTTTGAAGGCTAAAAATACAGTTTTTGCCAAAATGACGTTACTTCCGGTGATAATGAAAATCTTAAATTACTTGTATGAAATCGTAAATGGCATTAGGTATCACACAATGAAAATTTCATGAAAATCGAATAATAATTGACACTTTTATTGACAAAAAACCTTAAAAAGTGACCTGTTGAAAATTGCCTATTTCTCCGCAACTGAACAAGTTAGAAACCATTTTGTGATATCTATATGATCGTAAGGGTTCATTGTATTAGTTCATTTGAATCAAATATCAAAATTTTAAACAAATAACAAATATGACTCATTTGAATAAATTACTGGTTTCGAAGGCTATAAATACAATTTTTGCCCAAATTACGTCATTTCCGGTGATATTGAAAATGTTAAATTGGTTTGACCTAGTTAAAATTGACATTACACATCAAATGGTGTCACTTTTATGAAAATCGAATAATAATTGACTCTTTTACAGGCAAACTAGCGTAAAAAGTGACTCATGCAAAATTGCCCATTTCTCGGCAACTGCGCATATTACAAATTAATTTTCACATACATTCTCTCCGTATAGATTATTGCTACGAGTTTATGAAAGTTACGAAGTAATATTTTAAAATATGAAAACGCTGGATGGGTTGTAAATAGCTTAATTTTACACCTTTTTTCACCTTTTAATCGAAATAGCCCGAAAACGGAATCGAAATTAAAAAAACTGGTTCCAACATTTTGTGCGCCTTTAAAGGGCGCACAATTTCAGTTATACCAGATTTGAAAAAAATAATATTTGCTTTCGAAAAATGGTACCTAACTGTCAAAATTGTAGTTTTTTGTCAATTTACGCCACTTCCGGTGCCGACAGATAACACTATTGGTAACAAAAAAAATGACAATTGAGACAACGGAGCATATGAACTTTGTTTTATACAAATCGAACAATAAATAATTAATCTAGGACTGAAAAACTGAATTAGCCAATTGGGGCCAAGGAAAATTACCGAGACAAAAATTTTTCACATTTTTGCCCAAGTCAGAGGACTCGTTATATTTGTGTAAAACACGACTAAAAAATATTCATAAATAAAAAAGTTTTTTGTAAAAATTTAAATTTTCTAAATTTAGCGCCTAATATCTGCGAAGATTTGCCGAAAATCAAAAATCAAAAGTAGCGTAGCTATGTGCCCCGTCTCCGGCTATGCCAAAATGCATCGAAAGTTAAAATCCAATGATTATTGTTAAAATTACTGCAATATTTCTAAAAACGATAGCTTCGGTGATTTCGGACATTTCGCATTGTCGCAGAACGTTCAAAATAGCTTTATCCTCTAAGTCACACCCACTTTTTCAGTAAAACTGAAGAAATCGTAACGATCCGACAATCAGTTGCTGAGATCTACTCAAAACAAAAGAAGAATAATAATAATAACTAGAACTGCGAAGCAGTAATGACGGGTTTCACCGGTGCCACGTTACCCTTGAACTTATGTCACTTCCGGTACCAATGAAACCGTTAAACAGGTTTCCACATAAGCATTGCACACATGAAATAAAATGGACGCAGAAACAACCAAATCCAGCAATCAATTCATTTGCTACATGTCAGTGATCCTGTCAAAATTACATTACTTCCGGTGATAATGAAAATGTTAAATTGGTTTATGAAATCAGAAATAGCATCATCACATGTTGAAAATTTTATGTAAATCCTATAATAATTGCCACCTTTATAGACCAAAAACCTTGAAAAATGACTTGTAGAAAATCGCCTATTTCTCTGCAACCGTACAAGTTAGAAACCATTTTGAGGTATCTGTATGATCGAATGAGTTCATTCTATTTGTTGATTGGAATCAAATATCATAATTTTAAAAACATTACAAATCTGATTCATTTGAATAAAATATCTGTTTTGAAGGCTAAAAATACAGTTTTTGCCAAAATGACGTTACTTCCGGTGATAATGAAAATCTTAAATTACTTGTATGATATCGTAAATGGCATTATGTATCACACAGTGAAAATTTCATGAAAATCGAATAATAATTGACACTTTTATTGACAAAAAAACCTTAAAAAGTGACCTGTTGAAAATTGCCTATTTCTCCGCAACTGAACAAGTTAGAAACCATTTTGTGATATCTATATGATCGTAAGGGTTCATTGTATTAGTTGATTTGAATCAAATATCAAAATTTTAAACAAATAACAAATATGACTCATTTGAATAAATTACTGGTTTCGAAGGCTATAAATACAATTTTTGCCCAAATTACGTCATTTCCGGTGATATTGAAAATGTTAAATTGGTTTGACCTAGTTAAAATTGACATTACACATCAAATGGTGTCACTTTTATGAAAATCGAATAATAATTGACTCTTTTACAGGCAAACTAGCGTAAAAAGTGACTCATGCAAAATTGCCCATTTCTCGGCAACTGCGCATATTACAAATTAATTTTCACATACATTCTCTCCGTATAGATTATTGCTACGAGTTTATGAAAGTTACGAAGTAATATTTTAAAATATGAAAACGCTGGATGGGTTGTAAATAGCTTAATTTTACACCTTTTTTCACCTTTTAATCGAAATAGCCCGAAAACGGAATCGAAATTAAAAAAAATGGTTCCAACATTTTGTGCGCCTTTAAAGGGCGCACAATTTCAGTTATACCAGATTTGAAAAAAATAATATTTGCTTTCGAAAAATGGTACCTAACTGTCAAAATTGTAGTTTTTTGTCAATTTACGCCACTTCCGGTGCCGACAGATAACACTATTGGTAACAAAAAAAATGACAATTGAGACAACGGGGCATATGAACTTTGTTTTATACAAATCGAACAATAAATAATTAATCTAGGACTGAAAAACTGAATTAGCCAATGGGGGCCAAGGAAAATTACCGAGACAAAAAATTTTCACATTTTTGCCCAAGTCAGAGGACTCGTTATATTTGTGTAAAACACGATTAAAAAATATTCATAAATAAAAAAGTTTTTTGTAAAAATTTAAATTTTCTAAATTTAGCGCCTAATATCTGCGAAGATTTGCCGAAAATCAAAAATCAAAAGTAGCGTAGCTATGTGCCCCGTCTCCGGCTATGCCAAAATGCATCGAAAGTTAAAATCCAATGATTATTGTTAAAATTACTGCAATATTTCTAAAAACGATAGCTTCGGTGATTTCGGACATTTCGCATTGTCGCAGAACGTTCAAAATAGCTTTATCCTCTAAGTCACACCCACTTTTCCGATAAAACCGAAGAAATCGTAACGATCCGACAATCAGTTGCTGAGATCTACTCAAAACAAAAGAAGAATAATAATAATAAGAACTAGAACTGCGAAGCAGTAATGACGGGTTTCACCGGTGCCACGTTACCCTTGAACTTATGTCACTTCCGGTACCAAAATTACATTACTTCCGGTGATAATGAAAATGTTAAATTGGTTTATGAAATCAGAAATAGCATCATCACATGGTGAAAATTTTATGTAAATCCTATAATAGTTGCCACCTTTATAGACCAAAAACCTTGAAAAATGACTTGTAGAAAATCGCCTATTTCTCTGCAACCGTACAAGTTAGAAACCATTTTGAGGTATCTGTATGATCGAATGAGTTCATTCTATTTGTTGATTGGAATCAAATATCATAATTTTAAAAACATTACAAATCTGATTCATTTGAATAAAATATCTGTTTTGAAGGCTAAAAATACAGTTTTTGCCAAAATGACGTTACTTTCGGTGATAATGAAAATCTTAAATTACTTGTATGAAATCGTAAATGGCATTAGGTATCACACAATGAAAATTTCATGAAAATCGAATAATAATTGACACTTTTATTGACAAAAAACCTTAAAAAGTGACCTGTTGAAAATTGCCTATTTCTCCGCAACTGAACAAGTTAGAAACCATTTTGTGATATCTATATGATCGTAAGGGTTCATTGTATTAGTTCATTTGAATCAAATATCAAAATTTTAAACAAATAACAAATATGACTCATTTGAATAAATTACTGGTTTCGAAGGCTATAAATACAATTTTTGCCCAAATTACGTCATTTCCGGTGATATTGAAAATGTTAAATTGGTTTGACCTAGTTAAAATTGACATTACACATCAAATGGTGTCACTTTTATGAAAATCGAATAATAATTGACTCTTTTACAGGCAAACTAGCGTAAAAAGTGACTCATGCAAAATTGCCCATTTCTCGGCAACTGCGCATATTACAAATTAATTTTCACATACATTCTCTCCGTATAGATTATTGCTACGAGTTTATGAAAGTTACGAAGTAATATTTTAAAATATGAAAACGCTGGATGGGTTGTAAATAGCTTAATTTTACACCTTTTTTCACCTTTTAATCGAAATAGCCCGAAAACGGAATCGAAATTAAAAAAACTGGTTCCAACATTTTGTGCGCCTTTAAAGGGCGCACAATTTCAGTTATACCAGATTTGAAAAAAATAATATTTGCTTTCGAAAAATGGTACCTAACTGTCAAAATTGTAGTTTTTTGTCAATTTACGCCACTTCCGGTGCCGACAGATAACACTATTGGTAACAAAAAAAATGACAATTGAGACAACGGAGCATATGAACTTTGTTTTATACAAATCGAACAATAAATAATTAATCTAGGACTGAAAAACTGAATTAGCCAATTGGGGCCAAGGAAAATTACCGAGACAAAATTTTTTCACATTTTTGCCCAAGTCAGAGGACTCGTTATATTTGTGTAAAACACGACTAAAAAATATTCATAAATAAAAAAGTTTTTTGTAAAAATTTAAATTTTCTAAATTTAGCGCCTAATATCTGCGAAGATTTGCCGAAAATCAAAAATCAAAAGTAGCGTAGCTATGTGCCCCGTCTCCGGCTATGCCAAAATGCATCGAAAGTTAAAATCCAATGATTATTGTTAAAATTACTGCAATATTTCTAAAAACGATAGCTTCGGTGATTTCGGACATTTCGCATTGTCGCAGAACGTTCAAAATAGCTTTATCCTCTAAGTCACACCCACTTTTTCAGTAAAACTGAAGAAATCGTAACGATCCGACAATCAGTTGCTGAGATCTACTCAAAACAAAAGAAGAATAATAATAATAATAAGAATAATAATTTTAACAAAAACAATAGTGTTTCACACAAGCTACGCAGTGTGAAACCCTAATAACTAGAACTGCGAAGCAGTAATGACGGGTTTCACCGGTGCCACGTTACCCTTGAACTTATGTCACTTCCGGTACCAAAATTACATTACTTCCGGTGATAATGAAAATGTTAAATTGGTTTATGAAATCAGAAATAGCATCATCACATGGTGAAAATTTTATGTAAATCCTATAATAGTTGCCACCTTTATAGACCAAAAACCTTGAAAAATGACTTGTAGAAAATCGCCTATTTCTCTGCAACCGTACAAGTTAGAAACCATTTTGAGGTATCTGTATGATCGAATGAGTTCATTCTATTTGTTGATTGGAATCAAATATCATAATTTTAAAAACATTACAAATCTGATTCATTTGAATAAAATATCTGTTTTGAAGGCTAAAAATACAGTTTTTGCCAAAATGACGTTACTTCCGGTGATAATGAAAATCTTAAATTACTTGTATGAAATCGTAAATGGCATTAGGTATCACACAATGAAAATTTCATGAAAATCGAATAATAATTGACACTTTTATTGACAAAAAACCTTAAAAAGTGACCTGTTGAAAATTGCCTATTTCTCCGCAACTGAACAAGTTAGAAACCATTTTGTGATATCTATATGATCGTAAGGGTTCATTGTATTAGTTCATTTGAATCAAATATCAAAATTTTAAACAAATAACAAATATGACTCATTTGAATAAATTACTGGTTTCGAAGGCTATAAATACAATTTTTGCCCAAATTACGTCATTTCCGGTGATATTGAAAATGTTAAATTGGTTTGACCTAGTTAAAATTGACATTACACATCAAATGGTGTCACTTTTATGAAAATCGAATAATAATTGACTCTTTTACAGGCAAACTAGCGTAAAAAGTGACTCATGCAAAATTGCCCATTTCTCGGCAACTGCGCATATTACAAATTAATTTTCACATACATTCTCTCCGTATAGATTATTGCTACGAGTTTATGAAAGTTACGAAGTAATATTTTAAAATATGAAAACGCTGGATGGGTTGTAAATAGCTTAATTTTACACCTTTTTTCACCTTTTAATCGAAATAGCCCGAAAACGGAATCGAAATTAAAAAAACTGGTTCCAACATTTTGTGCGCCTTTAAAGGGCGCACAATTTCAGTTATACCAGATTTGAAAAAAATAATATTTGCTTTCGAAAAATGGTACCTAACTGTCAAAATTGTAGTTTTTTGTCAATTTACGCCACTTCCGGTGCCGACAGATAACACTATTGGTAACAAAAAAAATGACAATTGAGACAACGGAGCATATGAACTTTGTTTTATACAAATCGAACAATAAATAATTAATCTAGGACTGAAAAACTGAATTAGCCAATTGGGGCCAAGGAAAATTACCGAGACAAAAATTTTTCACATTTTTGCCCAAGTCAGAGGACTCGTTATATTTGTGTAAAACACGACTAAAAAATATTCATAAATAAAAAAGTTTTTTGTAAAAATTTAAATTTTCTAAATTTAGCGCCTAATATCTGCGAAGATTTGCCGAAAATCAAAAATCAAAAGTAGCGTAGCTATGTGCCCCGTCTCCGGCTATGCCAAAATGCATCGAAAGTTAAAATCCAATGATTATTGTTAAAATTACTGCAATATTTCTAAAAACGATAGCTTCGGTGATTTCGGACATTTCGCATTGTCGCAGAACGTTCAAAATAGCTTTATCCTCTAAGTCACACCCACTTTTTCAGTAAAACTGAAGAAATCGTAACGATCCGACAATCAGTTGCTGAGATCTACTCAAAACAAAAGAAGAATAATAATAATAACTAGAACTGCGAAGCAGTAATGACGGGTTTCACCGGTGCCACGTTACCCTTGAACTTATGTCACTTCCGGTACCAATGAAACCGTTAAACAGGTTTCCACATAAGCATTGCACACATGAAATAAAATGGACGCAGAAACAACCAAATCCAGCAATCAATTCATTTGCTACATGTCAGTGATCCTGTCAAAATTACATTACTTCCGGTGATAATGAAAATGTTAAATTGGTTTATGAAATCAGAAATAGCATCATCACATGTTGAAAATTTTATGTAAATCCTATAATAATTGCCACCTTTATAGACCAAAAACCTTGAAAAATGACTTGTAGAAAATCGCCTATTTCTCTGCAACCGTACAAGTTAGAAACCATTTTGAGGTATCTGTATGATCGAATGAGTTCATTCTATTTGTTGATTGGAATCAAATATCATAATTTTAAAAACATTACAAATCTGATTCATTTGAATAAAATATCTGTTTTGAAGGCTAAAAATACAGTTTTTGCCAAAATGACGTTACTTCCGGTGATAATGAAAATCTTAAATTACTTGTATGATATCGTAAATGGCATTATGTATCACACAGTGAAAATTTCATGAAAATCGAATAATAATTGACACTTTTATTGACAAAAAAACCTTAAAAAGTGACCTGTTGAAAATTGCCTATTTCTCCGCAACTGAACAAGTTAGAAACCATTTTGTGATATCTATATGATCGTAAGGGTTCATTGTATTAGTTGATTTGAATCAAATATCAAAATTTTAAACAAATAACAAATATGACTCATTTGAATAAATTACTGGTTTCGAAGGCTATAAATACAATTTTTGCCCAAATTACGTCATTTCCGGTGATATTGAAAATGTTAAATTGGTTTGACCTAGTTAAAATTGACATTACACATCAAATGGTGTCACTTTTATGAAAATCGAATAATAATTGACTCTTTTACAGGCAAACTAGCGTAAAAAGTGACTCATGCAAAATTGCCCATTTCTCGGCAACTGCGCATATTACAAATTAATTTTCACATACATTCTCTCCGTATAGATTATTGCTACGAGTTTATGAAAGTTACGAAGTAATATTTTAAAATATGAAAACGCTGGATGGGTTGTAAATAGCTTAATTTTACACCTTTTTTCACCTTTTAATCGAAATAGCCCGAAAACGGAATCGAAATTAAAAAAAATGGTTCCAACATTTTGTGCGCCTTTAAAGGGCGCACAATTTCAGTTATACCAGATTTGAAAAAAATAATATTTGCTTTCGAAAAATGGTACCTAACTGTCAAAATTGTAGTTTTTTGTCAATTTACGCCACTTCCGGTGCCGACAGATAACACTATTGGTAACAAAAAAAATGACAATTGAGACAACGGGGCATATGAACTTTGTTTTATACAAATCGAACAATAAATAATTAATCTAGGACTGAAAAACTGAATTAGCCAATGGGGGCCAAGGAAAATTACCGAGACAAAAAATTTTCACATTTTTGCCCAAGTCAGAGGACTCGTTATATTTGTGTAAAACACGATTAAAAAATATTCATAAATAAAAAAGTTTTTTGTAAAAATTTAAATTTTCTAAATTTAGCGCCTAATATCTGCGAAGATTTGCCGAAAATCAAAAATCAAAAGTAGCGTAGCTATGTGCCCCGTCTCCGGCTATGCCAAAATGCATCGAAAGTTAAAATCCAATGATTATTGTTAAAATTACTGCAATATTTCTAAAAACGATAGCTTCGGTGATTTCGGACATTTCGCATTGTCGCAGAACGTTCAAAATAGCTTTATCCTCTAAGTCACACCCACTTTTCCGATAAAACCGAAGAAATCGTAACGATCCGACAATCAGTTGCTGAGATCTACTCAAAACAAAAGAAGAATAATAATAATAAGAACTAGAACTGCGAAGCAGTAATGACGGGTTTCACCGGTGCCACGTTACCCTTGAACTTATGTCACTTCCGGTACCAAAATTACATTACTTTCGGTGATAATGAAAATGTTAAATTGGTTTATGAAATCAGAAATAGCATCATCACATGGTGAAAATTTTATGTAAATCCTATAATAGTTGCCACCTTTATAGACCAAAAACCTTGAAAAATGACTTGTAGAAAATCGCCTATTTCTCTGCAACCGTACAAGTTAGAAACCATTTTGAGGTATCTGTATGATCGAATGAGTTCATTCTATTTGTTGATTGGAATCAAATATCATAATTTTAAAAACATTACAAATCTGATTCATTTGAATAAAATATCTGTTTTGAAGGCTAAAAATACAGTTTTTGCCAAAATGACGTTACTTTCGGTGATAATGAAAATCTTAAATTACTTGTATGAAATCGTAAATGGCATTAGGTATCACACAATGAAAATTTCATGAAAATCGAATAATAATTGACACTTTTATTGACAAAAAACCTTAAAAAGTGACCTGTTGAAAATTGCCTATTTCTCCGCAACTGAACAAGTTAGAAACCATTTTGTGATATCTATATGATCGTAAGGGTTCATTGTATTAGTTCATTTGAATCAAATATCAAAATTTTAAACAAATAACAAATATGACTCATTTGAATAAATTACTGGTTTCGAAGGCTATAAATACAATTTTTGCCCAAATTACGTCATTTCCGGTGATATTGAAAATGTTAAATTGGTTTGACCTAGTTAAAATTGACATTACACATCAAATGGTGTCACTTTTATGAAAATCGAATAATAATTGACTCTTTTACAGGCAAACTAGCGTAAAAAGTGACTCATGCAAAATTGCCCATTTCTCGGCAACTGCGCATATTACAAATTAATTTTCACATACATTCTCTCCGTATAGATTATTGCTACGAGTTTATGAAAGTTACGAAGTAATATTTTAAAATATGAAAACGCTGGATGGGTTGTAAATAGCTTAATTTTACACCTTTTTTCACCTTTTAATCGAAATAGCCCGAAAACGGAATCGAAATTAAAAAAACTGGTTCCAACATTTTGTGCGCCTTTAAAGGGCGCACAATTTCAGTTATACCAGATTTGAAAAAAATAATATTTGCTTTCGAAAAATGGTACCTAACTGTCAAAATTGTAGTTTTTTGTCAATTTACGCCACTTCCGGTGCCGACAGATAACACTATTGGTAACAAAAAAAATGACAATTGAGACAACGGAGCATATGAACTTTGTTTTATACAAATCGAACAATAAATAATTAATCTAGGACTGAAAAACTGAATTAGCCAATTGGGGCCAAGGAAAATTACCGAGACAAAATTTTTTCACATTTTTGCCCAAGTCAGAGGACTCGTTATATTTGTGTAAAACACGACTAAAAAATATTCATAAATAAAAAAGTTTTTTGTAAAAATTTAAATTTTCTAAATTTAGCGCCTAATATCTGCGAAGATTTGCCGAAAATCAAAAATCAAAAGTAGCGTAGCTATGTGCCCCGTCTCCGGCTATGCCAAAATGCATCGAAAGTTAAAATCCAATGATTATTGTTAAAATTACTGCAATATTTCTAAAAACGATAGCTTCGGTGATTTCGGACATTTCGCATTGTCGCAGAACGTTCAAAATAGCTTTATCCTCTAAGTCACACCCACTTTTTCAGTAAAACTGAAGAAATCGTAACGATCCGACAATCAGTTGCTGAGATCTACTCAAAACAAAAGAAGAATAATAATAATAATAAGAACTAGAACTGCGATGCAGTAATGACGGGTTTCACCGGTGCCACTTTACCCTAAACATGTTACTTCCCGTACCAATGAAACCATTAAACAGGTTTCCACATAAGCATTGCACACATCAAATAAAATGGACGCCGAATCAACAAAATCCAGCAATATCAATTCATTTTATACATTTGTTACATGTAAGTGTACTGTACTTCCGGTGATAATGAAAATGTTCAATTACTTTTATGAAATCAGAAATGACATAGGGCATCACATGGTGAAAATTGTATGTAAATCGAATAACAATTGCCACTTTTATAGACCAAAAACCTTGAAAAGTGACTTGTAGAAAATCGCCTATTTCTCTGCAACCGTACAAGTTAGAAACCATTTTCTGGTATCTGTATGATCGTATGGGTTCAATCTATTTGCTGATTGGAATCAAATATCATAATTTTAAAAACAATACAAATAAGACTCATTTGAAAAAAATATCTGTTTTGAAGGCTAAAAATACAGTTTTTGCCAAAATGACGTTACTTCCGGTGATAATGAAAATGTTAAATTAGTTCTATGAAATCATAAATGACACAAGATATCATATGGTGAAAATTTTATGAAAATCGAATAATAACTGACACTTTTATAGACCAAAAACCTTGAAAAGTGACTTAAGGAAAATCGCCCATTTCTCTGCAACCGTACAAGTTAGAAACCATTTTGTGGTATCTGTATGATCGTATGGGTTCAATCTATTTGATCAATAGAATCAAATATCATAATTTGAAAAAAATAACAAATACGAATCATTTGAATAAAATATTGTTTTTTGAAGGCTAAAATTTAAGTTTTGAGCAAATGACGTCATTTCCGGTGGCAGCGCAAGGGGTAAAATGGTTTGACATAGTCCACTATGGCATTAGGCATCCAATGGCGAAAGAAAATTGAAAATCGAATAATAATTGATTCTTTTACAGCCAAAATTACGTGAAAAGTGACTCATGCAAAATTGCCTATTTCTCGGCAACTGCTTATATTACAAACTAATTTTCACATACATTCTCTTCGTATGGATTATAGCTACAAGTTTATAAAAGTTACGTAAAAATATTTTAAAATCTGAAAAGCCTGAATGAGTTGTAAATAGGTCAATTTTACGCCTTTTTTCACCTCTTAATCCAATTTGCTAGAAAATGAAAAAGAAATTAAAAAAACTGCTTCCGACATTTTTTGCGCCTTTAAAGGACACACTCTTTGAGTCATATAATTTTTCAAAAAAATAATATTTGTTTTCAAAAAATGGTACCTAACTGTCAAAATTGTAGTTTTTGGTAAAATTATGCCACTTCCGGTGCCGACAGATAACACTTTTGGTAATAAAAAAAATGACAATTGAGACAACGAAGCATATGAACTTTGTTTTATACAAATCGAACAATAAAAAATTAAGCTAGGACTGAAAAACTGAATTAGCCAATGGAGGCCAAGGAAAATTACTGAGACAAAATTTTTTAACATTTTTGCGCAAGTCAAATGACTCTTTAATTCTGTGCACAACACGAGTAAAAAATATTCATCAATAAAAAAGTTTTTTGTAAAATTTTAAATTTCCGAAATTTGGCGCCTAATATTTTCGAATTTTTGCTGAAAATCAAAAATCGAAAGTAGCGCAGCTATGTGCCCTGTCTCCAGCTATGCCAAAATGTATCGAAAGTTAAAATCCCATGATTATTGTTAAAATTACCGCAATATTTGTAAAAACGATAACTTCGGTGATTTCGGACATTTCGCATTGTCGCAGAACGTTCAAAATAGCTTTATCCTCTAAGTCACACCCACTTTCCCAGTAAAACCGAAGAAATCGTAACGATGCGACAAGTAGTTGCTGAGATCTACTCAAAACAAAAGAAGAATAATAATAATAAGAATAATAATTTTAACAAAAACAATAGTGTTTCACACAAGCTTCGCAGTGTGAAACCCTAATAATAATTTTAACAAAAACAATAGTGTTTCACACAAGCTACGCAGTGTGAAACCCTAATAATAATTTTAACAAAAACAATAGTGTTTCACACAAGCTACGCAGTGTGAAACCCTAATAAGAATAATAATTTTAACAAAAACAATAGTGTTTCACACAAGCTACGCAGTGTGAAACCCTAATAATTTTAACAAAAACAATAGTGTTTCACACAAGCTTCGCAGTGTGAAACCCTAATAATAATTTTAACAAAAACAATAGTGTTTCACACAAGCTTCGCAGTGTGAAACCCTAATAACTAGAACTGCGAAGCAGTAATGACGGGTTTCACCGGTGCCACGTTACCCTTGAACTTATGTCACTTACGGTACCAATGAAACCGTTAAACAGGTTTCCACATAAGCATTGCACACATGAAATAAACAACCAAATCCAGCAATCAATTCATTTGCTACATGTCAGTGATCCTGTCAAAATTACATTACTTCCGGTGATAATGAAAATGTTAAATTGGCTTATGAAATCAGAAATAGCATCATCACATGGTGAAAATTTTATGTAAATCCTATAATAATTGCCACCTTTATAGACCAAAAACCTTGAAAAATGACTTGTAGAAAATCGCCTATTTCTCTGCAACCGTACAAGTTAGAAACCATTTTGAGGTATCTGTATGATCGAATGAGTTTATTCTATTTGTTGATTGGAATCAAATATCATAATTTAAAAAACATTACAAATCTGATTCATTTGAATAAAATATCTGTTTTGAAGGCTAAAAATACAGTTTTTGCCAAAATGACGTTACTCCCGGTGATAATGAAAATCTTATATTACTTGTATGAAATCGTAAATGGCATTATGTATCACACAGTGAAAATTTCATGAAAATCGAATAATAATTGACACTTTTATTGACAAAAAACCTTAAAAAGTAACCTGTTGAAAATTGCCTATTTCTCCGGAACTGAACAAGTTAGAAACCATTTTGTGATATCTATATGATCGTAAGGGTTCATTGTATTAGTTGATTTGAATCAAATATCAAAATTTTAAACAAATAACAAATATGACTCATTTGAATAAATTACTGGTTTCGAAGGCTATAAATACAATTTTTGCCCAAATTACGTCATTTCCGGTGATATTGAAAATGTTAAATTGGTTTGACCTAGTTAAAATTGACATTACACATCAAATGGTGTCACTTTTATGAAAATCGAATAATAATTGATTCTTTTACAGGCAAAGTAGCGTAAAAAGTGACTCATGCATAATTGCCCATTTCTCGGCAACTGCGCATATTACAAATTAATTTTCACATACATTCTCTCCGTATAGATTATTGCTACGAGTTTATGAAAGTTACGAAGTAATATTTTAAAATATGAAAACGCTGGATGGGTTGTAAATAGCTTAATTTTACACCTTTTTTCACCTTTTAATCGAAATAGCCCGAAAACGGAATCGAAATTAAAAAAACTGGTCCCAACATTTTGTGCGCCTTTAAAGGGCGCACAATTTCAGTTATACCAGATTTGAAAAAAATAATATTTGCTTTCGAAAAATGGTACCTAACTGTCAAAATTGTAGTTTTTTGTCAATTTACGCCACTTCCGGTGCCGACAGATAACACTATTGGTAACAAAAAAAATGACAATTGAGACAACGGACATATGAACTTTGTTTTATACAAATCGAACAATAAATAATTAATCTAGGACTGAAAAACTGAATTAGCCAATGGGGGCCAAGGAAAATTACCGAGACAAAAAAATTTCACATTTTTGCCCAAGTCAGAGGACTCGTTATATTTGTGTAAAACACGACTAAAAAATATTCATAAATAAAAAAGTTTTTTGTAAAAATTTAAATTTTCTAAATTTAGCGCCTAATATCTGCGAAGATTTGCCGAAAATCAAAAATCAAAAGTAGCGTAGCTATGTGCCCCGTCTCCGGCTATGCCAAAACGCATCGAAAGTTAAAATCCAATGATTATTGTTAAAATTACTGCAATATTTCTAAAAACGATAGCTTCGGTGATTTCGGACATTTCGCATTGTCGCAGAACGTTCAAAATAGCTTTATCCTCTAAGTCACACCCACTTTTCCGATAAAACCGAAGAAATCGTAACGATCCGACAATCAGTTGCTGAGATCTACTCAAAACAAAAGAAGAATAATAATAATAATAAGAACTAGAACTGCGAAGCAGTAATGACGGGTTTCACCGGTGCCACGTTACCCTTGAACTTATGTCACTTCCGGTACCAATGAAACCGTTAAACAGGTTTCCACATAAGCATTGCACACATGAAATAAAATGGACACAGAAACAACCAAATCCAGCAACCAATTCATTTGCTACATGTCAGTGATCCTGTCAAAATTACATTACTTCCGGTGATAATGAAAATGTTAAATTGGTTTATGAAATCAGAAATAGCATCATCACATGTTGAAAATTTTATGTAAATCCTATAATAATTGCCACCTTTATAGACCAAAAACCTTGAAAAATGACTTGTAGAAAATCGCCTATTTCTCCTCAACCGTACAAGTTAGAAACCATTTTGAGGTATCTGTATGATCGAATGAGTTCATTCTATTTGTTGATTGGAATCAAATATCATAATTTTAAAAACATTACAAATCTGATTCATTTGAATAAAATATCTGTTTTGAAGGCTAAAAATACAGTTTTTGCCAAAATGACGTTACTTCCGGTGATAATGAAAATCTTAAATTACTTGTATGAAATCGTAAATGGCATTATGTATCACACAGTGAAAATTTCATGAAAATCGAATAATAATTGACACTTTTATTGACAAAAAAACCTTAAAAAGTGACCTGTTGAAAATTGCCTATTTCTCCGCAACTGAACAAGTTAGAAACCATTTTGTGATATCTATATGATCGCAAGGGTTCATTGTATTAGTTGATTTGAATCAAATATCAAAATTTTAAACAAATAACAAATATGACTCATTTGAATAAATTACTGGTTTCGAAGGCTATAAATACAATTTTTGCCCAAATTACGTCATTTCCGGTGATATTGAAAATGTTAAATTGGTTTGACCTAGTTAAAATTGACATTACACATCAAATGGTGTCACTTTTATGAAAATCGAATAATAATTGACTCTTTTACAGGCAAACTAGCGTAAAAAGTGACTCATGCAAAATTGCCCATTTCTCGGCAACTGCGCATATTACAAATTAATTTTCACATACATTCTCTCCGTATAGATTATTGCTACGAGTTTATGAAAGTTACGAAGTAATATTTTAAAATATGAAAACGCTGGATGGGTTGTAAATAGCTTAATTTTACACCTTTTTTCACCTTTTAATCGAAATAGCCCGAAAACGGAATCGAAATTAAAAAACATGGTCCCAACATTTTGTGCGCCTTTAAAAGGCGCACAATTTCAGTTATACCAGATTTGAAAAAAATAATATTTGCTTTCGAAAAATGGTACCTAACTGTCAAAATTGTAGTTTTTTGTCAATTTACGCCACTTCCGGTGCCGACAGATAACACTATTGGTAACAAAAAAAATGACAATTGAGACAACGGGGCATATGAACTTTGTTTTATACAAATCGAACAATAAATAATTAATCTAGGACTGAAAAACTGAATTAGCCAATGGGGGCCAAGGAAAATTACCGAGACAAAAAATTTTCACATTTTTGCCCAAGTCAGAGGACTCGTTATATTTGTGTAAAACACGATTAAAAAATATTCATAAATAAAAAAGTTTTTTGTAAAAATTTAAATTTTCTAAATTTAGCGCCTAATATCTGCGAAGATTTGCCGAAAATCAAAAATCAAAAGTAGCGTAGCTATGTGCCCCGTCTCCGGCTATGCCAAAATGCATCGAAAGTTAAAATCCAATGATTATTGTTAAAATTACTGCAATATTTCTAAAAACGATAGCTTCGGTGATTTCGGACATTTCGCATTGTCGCAGAACGTTCAAAATAGCTTTATCCTCTAAGTCACACCCACTTTTCCGATAAAACCGAAGAAATCGTAACGATCCGACAATCAGTTGCTGAGATCTACTCAAAACAAAAGAAGAACTAGAACTGCGATGCAGTAATGACGGGTTTCACCGGTGCCACTTTACCCTAAACATGTTACTTCCCGTACCAATGAAACCATTAAACAGGTTTCCACATAAGCATTGCACACATCAAATAAAATGGACGCCGAATCAACAAAATCCAGCAATATCAATTCATTTTATACATTTGTTACATGTAAGTGTACTGTACTTCCGGTGATAATGAAAATGTTGAATTACTTTTATGAAATCAGAAATGACATAGGGCATCACATGGTGAAAATTGTATGTAAATCGAATAACAATTGCCACTTTTATAGACCAAAAACCTTGAAAAGTGACTTGTAGAAAATCGCCTATTTCTCTGCAACCGTACAAGTTAGAAACCATTTTCTGGTATCTGTATGATCGTATGGGTTCAATCTATTTGCTGATTGGAATCAAATATCATAATTTTAAAAACAATACAAATAAGACTCATTTGAAAAAAATATCTGTTTTGAAGGCTAAAAATACAGTTTTTGCCAAAATGACGTTACTTCCGGTGATAATGAAAATGTTAAATTAGTTCTATGAAATCATAAATGACACAAGATATCATATGGTGAAAATTTTATGAAAATCGAATAATAACTGACACTTTTATAGACCAAAAACCTTGAAAAGTGACTTAAGGAAAATCGCCCATTTCTCTGCAACCGTACAAGTTAGAAACCATTTTGTGGTATCTGTATGATCGTATGGGTTCAATCTATTTGATCAATAGAATCAAATATCATAATTTGAAAAAAATAACAAATACGAATCATTTGAATAAAATATTGTTTTTTGAAGGCTAAAATTTAAGTTTTGAGCAAATGACGTCCTTTCCGGTGGCAGCGCAAGGGGTAAAATGGTTTGACATAGTCCACTATGGCATTAGGCATCCAATGGCGAAAGAAAATTGAAAATCGAATAATAATTGATTCTTTTACAGCCAAAATTACGTGAAAAGTGACTCATGCAAAATTGCCTATTTCTCGGCAACTGCTTATATTACAAACTAATTTTCACATACATTCTCTTCGTATGGATTATAGCTACAAGTTTATAAAAGTTACGTAAAAATATTTTAAAATCTGAAAAGCCTGAATGAGTTGTAAATAGGTCAATTTTACGCCTTTTTTCACCTCTTAATCCAATTTGCTAGAAAATGAAAAAGAAATTAAAAAAACTGCTTCCGACATTTTTTGCGCCTTTAAAGGACACACTCTTTGAGTCATATAATTTTTCAAAAAAATAATATTTGTTTTCAAAAAATGGTACCTAACTGTCAAAATTGTAGTTTTTGGTAAAATTATGCCACTTCCGGTGCCGACAGATAACACTTTTGGTAATAAAAAAAATGACAATTGAGACAACGAAGCATATGAACTTTGTTTTATACAAATCGAACAATAAAAAATTAAGCTAGGACTGAAAAACTGAATTAGCCAATGGAGGCCAAGGAAAATTACTGAGACAAAAATTTTTAACATTTTTGCGCAAGTCAGATGACTCTTTAATTCTGTGCACAACACGAGTAAAAAATATTCATCAATAAAAAAGTTTTTTGTAAAATTTTAAATTTCCGAAATTTGGCGCCTAATATCTTCAAATTTTTGCTGAAAATCAAAAATCGAAAGTAGCGCAGCTATGTGCCCTGTCTCCAGCTATGCCAAAATGTATCGAAAGTTAAAATCCCATGATTATTGTTAAAATTACCGCAATATTTGTAAAAACGATAACTTCGGTGATTTCGGACATTTCGCATTGTCGCAGAACGTTCAAAATAGCTTTATCCTCTAAGTCACACCCACTTTCCCAGTAAAACCGAAGAAATCGTAACGATGCGACAAGTAGTTGCTGAGATCTACTCAAAACAAAAGAATAATAATAATAATAATAATAACTAGAACTGCGAAGCAGTAATGACGGGTTTCACCGGTGCCACGTTACCCTTGAACTTATGTCACTTCCGGTACCAATGAAACCGTTAAACAGGTTTCCACATAAGCATTGCACACATGAAATAAAATGGACACAGAAACAACCAAATCCAGCAACCAATTCATTTGCTACATGTCAGTGATCCTGTCAAAATTACATTACTTCCGGTGATAATGAAAATGTTAAATTGGTTTATGAAATCAGAAATAGAATCATCACATGTTGAAAATTTTATGTAAATCCTATAATAATTGCCACCTTTATAGACCAAAAACCTTGAAAAATGACTTGTAGAAAATCGCCTATTTCTCTGCAACCGTACAAGTTAGAAACCATTTTGAGGTATCTGTATGATCGAATGAGTTCATTCTATTTGTTGATTGGAATCAAATATCATAATTTTAAAAACATTACAAATCTGATTCATTTGAATAAAATATCTGTTTTGAAGGCTAAAAATACAGTTTTTGCCAAAATGACGTTACTTCCGGTGATAATGAAAATCTTAAATTACTTGTATGAAATCGTAAATGGCATTATGTATCACACAGTGAAAATTTCATGAAAATCGAATAATAATTGACACTTTTATTGACAAAAAAACCTTAAAAAGTGACCTGTTGAAAATTGCCTATTTCTCCGCAACTGAACAAGTTAGAAACCATTTTGTGATATCTATATGATCGTAAGGGTTCATTGTATTAGTTGATTTGAATCAAATATCAAAATTTTAAACAAATAACAAATATGACTCATTTGAATAAATTACTGGTTTCGAAGGCTATAAATACAATTTTTGCCCAAATTACGTCATTTCCGGTGATATTGAAAATGTTAAATTGGTTTGACCTAGTTAAAATTGACATTACACATCAAATGGTGTCACTTTTATGAAAATCGAATAATAATTGACTCTTTTACAGGCAAACAAGCGTAAAAAGTGACTCATGCAAAATTGCCCATTTCTCGGCAACTGCGCATATTACAAATTAATTTTCACATACATTCTCTCCGTATAGATTATTGCTACGAGTTTATGAAAGTTACGAAGTAATATTTTAAAATATGAAAACGCTGGATGGGTTGTAAATAGCTTAATTTTACACCTTTTTTCACCTTTTAATCGAAATAGCCCGAAAACGGAATCGAAATTAAAAAACATGGTCCCAACATTTTGTGCGCCTTTAAAAGGCGCACAATTTCAGTTATACCAGATTTGAAAAAAATAATATTTGCTTTCGAAAAATGGTACCTAACTGTCAAAATTGTAGTTTTTTGTCAATTTACGCCACTTCCGGTGCCGACAGATAACACTATTGGTAACAAAAAAAATGACAATTGAGACAACGGGGCATATGAACTTTGTTTTATACAAATCGAACAATAAATAATTAATCTAGGACTGAAAAACTGAATTAGCCAATGGGGGCCAAGGAAAATTACCGAGACAAAAATTTTTCACATTTTTGCCCAAGTCAGAGGACTCGTTATATTTGTGTAAAACACGATTAAAAAATATTCATAAATAAAAAAGTTTTTTGTAAAAATTTAAATTTTCTAAATTTAGCGCCTAATATCTGCGAAGATTTGCCGAAAATCAAAAATCAAAAGTAGCGTAGCTATGTGCCCCGTCTCCGGCTATGCCAAAATGCATCGAAAGTTAAAATCCAATGATTATTGTTAAAATTACTGCAATATTTCTAAAAACGATAGCTTCGGTGATTTCGGACATTTCGCATTGTCGCAGAACGTTCAAAATAGCTTTATCCTCTAAGTCACACCCACTTTTCCGATAAAACCGAAGAAATCGTAACGATCCGACAATCAGTTGCTGAGATCTACTCAAAACAAAAGAAGAATAATAATAATAATAAGAACTAGAACTGCGAAGCAGTAATGACGGGTTTCACCGGTGCCACGTTACCCTTGAACTTATGTCACTTCCTGTACCAATGAAACCGTTAAACAGGTTTCCACATAAGCATTGCACACATGAAATAAAATGGACGCAGAAACAACCAAATCCAGCAATCAATTCATTTGCTACATGTCAGTGATCCTGTCAAAATTACATTACTTCCGGTGATAATGAAAATGTTAAATTGGTTTATGAAATCAGAAATAGCATCATCACATGGTGAAAATTTTATGTAAATCCTATAATAATTGCCACCTTTATAGACCAAAAACCTTGAAAAATGACTTGTAGAAAATCGCCTATTTCTCTGCAACCGTACAAGTTAGAAACCATTTTGAGGTATCTGTATGATCGAATGAGTTCATTCTATTTGTTGATTGGAATCAAATATCATAATTTTAAAAACATTACAAATCTGATTCATTTGAATAAAATATCTGTTTTGAAGGCTAAAAATACAGTTTTTGCCAAAATGACGTTACTTCCGGTGATAATGAAAATCTTAAATTACTTGTATGAAATCGTAAATGGCATTATGTATCACACAGTGAAAATTTCATGAAAATCGAATAATAATTGACACTTTTATTGACAAAAAACCTTAAAAAGTGACCTGTTGAAAATTGCCTATTTCTCCGCAACTGAACAAGTTAGAAACCATTTTGTGATATCTATATGATCGTAAGGGTTCATTGTATTAGTTGATTTGAATCAAATATCAAAATTTTAAACAAATAACAAATATGACTCATTTGAATAAATTACTGGTTTCGAAGGCTATAAATACAATTTTTGCCCAAATTACGTCATTTCCGGTGATATTGAAAATGTTAAATTGGTTTGACCTAGTTAAAATTGACATTACACATCAAATGGTGTCACTTTTATGAAAATCGAATAATAATTGACTCTTTTACAGGCAAACTAGCGTAAAAAGTGACTCATGCAAAATTGCCCATTTCTCGGCAACTGCGCATATTACAAATTAATTTTCACATACATTCTCTCCGTATAGATTATTGCTACGAGTTTATGAAAGTTACGAAGTAATATTTTAAAATATGAAAACGCTGGATGGGTTGTAAATAGCTTAATTTTACACCTTTTTTCACCTTTTAATCGAAATAGCCCGAAAACGGAATCGAAATTAAAAAAACTGGTCCCAACATTTTGTGCGCCTTTAAAGGGCGCACAATTTCAGTTATACCAGATTTGAAAACAATAATATTTGCTTTCGAAAAATGGTACCTAACTGTCAAAATTGTAGTTTTTTGTCAATTTACGCCACTTCCGGTGCCGACAGATAACACTATTGGTAACAAAAAAAATGACAATTGAGACAACGGAGCATATGAACTTTGTTTTATACAAATCGAACAATAAATAATTAATCTAGGACTGAAAAACTGAATTAGCCAATGGGGGCCAAGGAAAATTACCGAGACAAAAAATTTTCACATTTTTGCCCAAGTCAGAGGGCTCGTTATATTTGTGTAAAACACGACTAAAAAATATTCATAAATAAAAAAGTTTTTTGTAAAAATTTAAATTTTCTAAATTTAGCGCCTAATATCTGCGAAGATTTGCCGAAAATCAAAAATCAAAAGTAGCGCAGCTATGTGCCCTGTCTCCAGCTATGCCAAAATGTATCGAAAGTTAAAATCCCATGATTATTGTTAAAATTACCGCAATATTTGTAAAAACGATAACCTCGGTGATTTCGGACATTTCGCATTGTCGCAGAACGTTCAAAATAGCTTTATCCTCTAAGTCACACCCACTTTCCCAGTAAAACCGAAGAAATCGTAACGATGCGACAAGTAGTTGCTGAGATCTACTCAAAACAAAAGAAGAATAATAATAATAATAAGAATAATAATTTTAACAAAA
This sequence comes from Patella vulgata, assembly GCF_932274485.2. Classification (NCBI taxonomy): domain Eukaryota; kingdom Metazoa; phylum Mollusca; class Gastropoda; family Patellidae; genus Patella; species Patella vulgata. The sequence goes on from NC_065882.2 coordinate 37,409,422, forward strand.
ACAATAGTGTTTCACACAAGCTTCGCAGTGTGAAACCCTAATAAGAACTAGAACTGCGAAGCAGTAATGACGGGTTTCACCGGTGCCACGTTACCCTTGAACTTGTGTCACTTCCGGTACCAAAATTACATTACTTCCGGTGATAATGAAAATGTTAAATTGGTTTATGAAATCAGAAATAGCATCATCACATGGTGAAAATTTTATGTAAATCCTATAATAGTTGCCACCTTTATAGACCAAAAACCTTGAAAAATGACTTGTAGAAAATCGCCTATTTCTCTGCAACCGTACAAGTTAGAAACCATTTTGAGGTATCTGTATGATCGAATGAGTTCATTCTATTTGTTGATTGGAATCAAATATCATAATTTTAAAAACATTACAAATCTGATTCATTTGAATAAAATATCTGTTTTGAAGGCTAAAAATACAGTTTTTTGCCAAAATGACGTTACTTCCGGTGATAATGAAAATCTTAAATTACTTGTATGAAATCGTAAATGGCATTAGGTATCACACAATGAAAATTTCATGAAAATCGAATAATAATTGACACTTTTATTGACAAAAAACCTTAAAAAGTGACCTGTTGAAAATTGCCTATTTCTCCGCAACTGAACAAGTTAGAAACCATTTTGTGATATCTATATGATCGTAAGGGTTCATTGTATTAGTTCATTTGAATCAAATATCAAAATTTTAAACAAATAACAAATATGACTCATTTGAATAAATTACTGGTTTCGAAGGCTATAAATACAATTTTTGCCCAAATTACGTCATTTCCGGTGATATTGAAAATGTTAAATTGGTTTGACCTAGTTAAAATTGACATTACACATCAAATGGTGTCACTTTTATGAAAATCGAATAATAATTGACTCTTTTACAGGCAAACTAGCGTAAAAAGTGACTCATGCAAAATTGCCCATTTCTCGGCAACTGCGCATATTACAAATTAATTTTCACATACATTCTCTCCGTATAGATTATTGCTACGAGTTTATGAAAGTTACGAAGTAATATTTTAAAATATGAAAACGCTGGATGGGTTGTAAATAGCTTAATTTTACACCTTTTTTCACCTTTTAATCGAAATAGCCCGAAAACGGAATCGAAATTAAAAAAACTGGTTCCAACATTTTGTGCGCCTTTAAAGGGCGCACAATTTCAGTTATACCAGATTTGAAAAAAATAATATTTGCTTTCGAAAAATGGTACCTAACTGTCAAAATTGTAGTTTTTTGTCAATTTACGCCACTTCCGGTGCCGACAGATAACACTATTGGTAACAAAAAAAATGACAATTGAGACAACGGAGCATATGAACTTTGTTTTATACAAATCGAACAATAAATAATTAATCTAGGACTGAAAAACTGAATTAGCCAATTGGGGCCAAGGAAAATTACCGAGACAAAAATTTTTCACATTTTTGCCCAAGTCAGAGGACTCGTTATATTTGTGTAAAACACGACTAAAAAATATTCATAAATAAAAAAGTTTTTTGTAAAAATTTAAATTTTCTAAATTTAGCGCCTAATATCTGCGAAGATTTGCCGAAAATCAAAAATCAAAAGTAGCGTAGCTATGTGCCCCGTCTCCGGCTATGCCAAAATGCATCGAAAGTTAAAATCCAATGATTATTGTTAAAATTACTGCAATATTTCTAAAAACGATAGCTTCGGTGATTTCGGACATTTCGCATTGTCGCAGAACGTTCAAAATAGCTTTATCCTCTAAGTCACACCCACTTTTTCAGTAAAACTGAAGAAATCGTAACGATCCGACAATCAGTTGCTGAGATCTACTCAAAACAAAAGAAGAATAATAATAATAATAAGAACTAGAACTGCGAAGCAGTAATGACGGGTTTCACCGGTGCCACGTTACCCTTGAACTTATGTCACTTCCGGTACCAATGAAACCGTTAAACAGGTTTCCACATAAGCATTGCACACATGAAATAAAATGGACGCAGAAACAACCAAATCCAGCAATCAATTCATTTGCTACATGTCAGTGATCCTGTCAAAATTACATTACTTCCGGTGATAATGAAAATGTTAAATTGGTTTATGAAATCAGAAATAGCATCATCACATGGTGAAAATTTTATGTAAATCCTATAATAATTGCCACCTTTATAGACCAAAAACCTTGAAAAATGACTTGTAGAAAATCGCCTATTTCTCTGCAACCGTACAAGTTAGAAACCATTTTGAGGTATCTGTATGATCGAATGAGTTCATTCTATTTGTTGATTGGAATCAAATATCATTACAAATCTGATTCATTTGAATAAAATATCTGTTTTGAAGGCTAAAAATACAGTTTTTGCCAAAATGACGTTACTTCCGATGATAATGAAGATCTTAAATTACTTGTATGAAATCGTAAATGGCATTATGTATCACACAGTGAAAATTTCATGAAAATCGAATAATAATTGACACTTTTATTGACAAATATGACTCATTTGAATAAATTACTGGTTTCGAAGGCTATAAATACAATTTTTGCCCAAATTACGTCATTTCCGGTGATATTGAAAATGTTAAATTGGTTTGACCTAGTTAAAATTGACATTACACATCAAATGGTGTCACTTTTATGAAAATCGAATAATAATTGACTCTTTTACAGGCAAACTAGCGTAAAAAGTGACTCATGCAAAATTGCCCATTTCTCGGCAACTGCGCATATTACAAATTAATTTTCACATACATTCTCTCCGTATAGATTATTGCTACGAGTTTATGAAAGTTACGAAGTAATATTTTAAAATATGAAAACGCTGGATGGGTTGTAAATAGCTTAATTTTACACCTTTTTTCACCTTTTAATCGAAATAGCCCGAAAACGGAATCGAAATTAAAAAAACTGGTTCCAACATTTTGTGCGCCTTTAAAGGGCGCACAATTTCAGTTATACCAGATTTGAAAAAAATAATATTTGCTTTCGAAAAATGGTACCTAACTGTCAAAATTGTAGTTTTTTGTCAATTTACGCCACTTCCGGTGCCGACAGATAACACTATTGGTAACAAAAAAAATGACAATTGAGACAACGGAGCATATGAACTTTGTTTTATACAAATCGAACAATAAATAATTAATCTAGGACTGAAAAACTGAATTAGCCAATTGGGGCCAAGGAAAATTACCGAGACAAAAATTTTTCACATTTTTGCCCAAGTCAGAGGACTCGTTATATTTGTGTAAAACACGACTAAAAAATATTCATAAATAAAAAAGTTTTTTGTAAAAATTTAAATTTTCTAAATTTAGCGCCTAATATCTGCGAAGATTTGCCGAAAATCAAAAATCAAAAGTAGCGTAGCTATGTGCCCCGTCTCCGGCTATGCCAAAATGCATCGAAAGTTAAAATCCAATGATTATTGTTAAAATTACTGCAATATTTCTAAAAACGATAGCTTCGGTGATTTCGGACATTTCGCATTGTCGCAGAACGTTCAAAATAGCTTTATCCTCTAAGTCACACCCACTTTTTCAGTAAAACTGAAGAAATCGTAACGATCCGACAATCAGTTGCTGAGATCTACTCAAAACAAAAGAAGAATAATAATAATAATAAGAACTAGAACTGCGAAGCAGTAATGACGGGTTTCACCGGTGCCACGTTACCCTTGAACTTATGTCACTTCCGGTACCAATGAAACCGTTAAACAGGTTTCCACATAAGCATTGCACACATGAAATAAAATGGACGCAGAAACAACCAAATCCAGCAATCAATTCATTTGCTACATGTCAGTGATCCTGTCAAAATTACATTACTTCCGGTGATAATGAAAATGTTAAATTGGTTTATGAAATCAGAAATAGCATCATCACATGGTGAAAATTTTATGTAAATCCTATAATAATTGCCACCTTTATAGACCAAAAACCTTGAAAAATGACTTGTAGAAAATCGCCTATTTCTCTGCAACCGTACAAGTTAGAAACCATTTTGAGGTATCTGTATGATCGAATGAGTTCATTCTATTTGTTGATTGGAATCAAATATCATTACAAATCTGATTCATTTGAATAAAATATCTGTTTTGAAGGCTAAAAATACAGTTTTTGCCAAAATGACGTTACTTCCGATGATAATGAAGATCTTAAATTACTTGTATGAAATCGTAAATGGCATTATGTATCACACAGTGAAAATTTCATGAAAATCGAATAATAATTGACACTTTTATTGACAAAAAACCTTAAAAAGTGACCTGTTGAAAATTGCCTATTTCTCCGCAACTGAACAAGTTAGAAACCATTTTGTGATATCTATATAATCGTAAGGGTTCATTGTATTAGTTGATTTGAATCAAATATCAAAATTTTAAACAAATAACAAATATGACTCATTTGAATAAATTACTGGTTTCGAAGGCTATAAATACAATTTTTGCCCAAATTACGTCATTTCCGGTGATATTGAAAATGTTAAATTGGTTTGACCTAGTTAAAATTGACATTACACATCAAATGGTGTCACTTTTATGAAAATCGAATAATAATTGACTCTTTTACAGGCAAACTAGCGTAAAAAGTGACTCATGCATAATTGCCCATTTCTCGGCAACTGCGCATATTACAAATTAATTTTCACATACATTCTCTCCGTATAGATTATTGCTACGAGTTTATGAAAGTTACGAAGTGATATTTTAAAATATGAAAACGCTGGATGGGTTGTAAATAGCTTAATTTTACACCTTTTTTCACCTTTCAATCGAAATAGCCCGAAAACGGAATCGAAATTTAAAAAACTGGTCCCAACATTTTGTGCGCCTTTAAAGGGCGCACAATTTCAGTTATACCAGATTTGAAAAAAATATTATTTGCTTTCGAAAAATGGTACCTAACTGTCAAAATTGTAGTTTTTTGTCAATTTACGCCACTTCCGGTGCCGACAGATAACACTATTGGTAACAAAAAAAATGACAATTGAGACAACGGAGCATATGAACTTTGTTTTATACAAATCGAACAATCAATAATAAATCTAGGACTGAAAAACTGAATTAGCCAATGGGGGCCAAGGAAAATTACCGAGACAAAAAATTTTCACATTTTTGCCCAAGTCACAGGACTCGTTATATTTGTGTAAAACACGACTAAAAAATATTCATAAATAAAAAAGTTTTTTGTAAAAATTTAAATTTTCTAAATTTAGCGCCTAATATCTGCGAAGATTTGCCGAAAATCAAAAATCAAAAGTAGCGTAGCTATGTGCCCCGTCTCCGGCTATGCCAAAATGCATCGAAAGTTAAAATCCAATGATTATTGTTAAAATTACTGCAATATTTCTAAAAACGATAGCTTCGGTGATTTCGGACATTTCGCATTGTCGCAGAACGTTCAAAATAGCTTTATCCTCTAAGTCACACCCACTTTTCCGATAAAATCGAAGAAATCGTAACGATCCGACAATCAGTTGCTGAGATCTACTCAAAACAAAAGAAGAATAATAATAATAAGAATAATAATTTTAACAAAAACAATAGTGTTTCACACAAGCTACGCAGTGTGAAACCCTAATAATAATTTTAACAAAAACAATAGTGTTTCACACAAGCTACGCAGTGTGAAACCCTAATAATAATTTTAACAAAAACAATAGTGTTTCACACAAGCTTCGCAGTGTGAAACCCTAATAATAATTTTAACAAAAACAATAGTGTTTCACACAAGCTACGCAGTGTGAAACCCTAACTAGAACTGCGAAGCAGTAATGACGGGTTTCACCGGTGCCACGTTACCCTTGAACTTATGTCACTTCCGGTACCAAAATTACATTACTTCCGGTGATAATGAAAATGTTAAATTGGTTTATGAAATCAGAAATAGCATCATCACATGGTGAAAATTTTATGTAAATCCTATAATAATTGCCACCTTTATAGACCAAAAACCTTGAAAAATGACTTGTAGAAAATCGCCTATTTCTCTGCAACCGTACAAGTTAGAAACCATTTTGAGGTATCTGTACCGAAGAAATCGTAACGATCAGACAAGCAGTTGCTGAGATCTACTCAAAACAAAAGAAGAATAATAATAATAAGAATAATAATTTTAACAAAAACAATAGTGTTTCACACAAGCTACGCAGTGTGAAACCCTAATAATAATTTTAACAAAAACAATAGTGTTTCACACAAGCTACGCAGTGTGAAACCCTAATAATTTTAACAAAAACAATAGTGTTTCACACAAGCTACGCAGTGTGAAACCCTAATAATAATTTTAACAAAAACAATAGTGTTTCACACAAGCTACGCAGTGTGAAACCCTAATAATAATTTTAACAAAAACAATAGTGTTTCACACAAGCTACGCAGTGTGAAACCCTAATAATTTTAACAAAAACAATAGTGTTTCACACAAGCTACGCAGTGTGAAACCTTAATAATAATTTTAGTAATCTCAATAGGCTTTCAGACGAAAGTCTGAAAGCCTAACTAGACCTGCAAGCAGCACTGAACCGGCTTTCAGGAATCAGACAGGAAGTGTGTCATACAATAGCCCATTTATCGAGCTACCAAACGATACTTTAGATGTTCTGATCCGGTCACACCCGACGGTGTTGCAAGAGCACCGGTTTTTTTACTGTCTTTTCTTTTTTAAAATATCGAATATTTTTTTGACTACTTCCTGTTTACGGATCATTATCGGGATAGATTTAACAAGTGGTATGGAAACTTAACTTCCTGTACCAGAAGTTTCAGAAAGGTCCATTGGACAGTTTTACCTCCCTTATACCATTAGAAGCAGATTTACAGATATAACGATTTTTCGACTTTTTTTCAAAGATTGTGGCCCTTTTGGACCATTTATACGATATTGAGGCTTTTAAATTTGGATTCACACCATAGAAAACTGTTAGGACTCTAAGTAACATAGGTTTAAGAAAGGAAATAAGAAAAGTTTTCGAAATAAAAGCGTCTGAATAGGCTCAAAAAAAGAAAATAATAGATTTTCAGCGTTCCATTATATATTGCCTAACCCGTGAATTTTTACCATTTAGATGTCATAAGATCGTCCATTGTTCGAACTATCCAATGACACTTTAGTTGTTTTGATTCGGTGGAATTTGGCGTAGTAATCACTTTTTTCGCAAGATCGCCATTTTTTTTTACTTTTTGGATCATTATCGGCATAGCTTTAACAAGTTGTTTGGTTACCTTACCTTCTGTACAAGAAGTTTCAGAATAATCCATTCAGCTGTTTTTCAAAGAAAGAAAATTAGAAGATCATTTTCAGTAATTTAAGGATTTTTCAACTTTTTTCCAAGATTGAGGTTCTTTTTGGACCACTTATATTATTTCAATGCTTTTATTTTTGGACTCACGCCATAGTCCACCGATAGGACTCTGGGTAAAAAAAGTTTAAGAAAAAACGTAGTTTTCGTTTTCGAGAAAATGGCGTCTTAAAATGCTCCAAAACGGAAAATACTAGATTTTCGGCGTACCATAATTTATTTTCTAGCTATCTAAATCGTATCATTCAGATGTCATATGATAGTCCATTAATAGGGCTATCCAGCGATACTTTAGTTCTTTTGGTCCGCTAACATCTGATGGAGAAATCAAGTTTTTCGCAAGAGCGCTATTTTCTTAAACCCCTTTTCTTCATTTTTTGAATACTTCCGGTATGGAAATTATTGTCGGGATAGTTTTAATAACCGGACTGGCTTATCAAATAGCCACAGGGCTATGTAATGATATATTACATTGTCTGGTCAGATAAAATGTCCCTGTGAAATCCTATGCTCAATAGTGCCAAAAAATGTAAAAATGTCAATATATCGAAAATTAAATTTAAATATTTCAATACATATTATACATCGTTAGAATCGTAATTACGTCAGCTATCTGAATGTGTAACGTTTTTGTAAAAATTTGTTTTAATAATAGGCCTAAAGTAATAGAGCATTTTCCAAAATTTCACGATTTTTCAACGTTTTTCGATTTTCAGTACGTTATTTTACCTATTTCAAACATTTCAATGTCTTATTGGATGGATTCATGCACAAGACTACCGATAGGGACTCTCGATAGGGAAAGTTTAAGAAAAATCCTTTGAGCAGTTTTCGAGATACAGGCGTCCAAAAATGCTCCAAATCAGAAAATACTTGATTTTCAGGTTGTCATATTTTGCTGCTTGGTCATAGTATCCGTATAAATTGGGCATCATACGACAGTCCATTCCTCGGGCCATTCAACGAATGCTTAATTCGTTTAATCCATTGATACTGGACGGAGCAATCGAGTTTTTCCCCCAAACACCCATTTTTTGCGTTTTTTTCGAAATATCTATCATTATTTCGACTACTTCCGGTTTCTAGATCGTTGTTGAAATTGATTTATGCAGCGGTCTGACTATATAGCTTTATGTTCCAGGACTTTCAGAACTATCGATTTATCCTTTCCAAAAATTATAACGGTTGGGAAATGGGCAGAAAATTCGAAAAAAATCGAAAAATAAAGGGCGATAACTCGGAATAAAAATTATATTTCTGGAATCGGATGGCGTTCAGGTATCCAAAAATGTAGGTCAAATTTGAAAATTTTGAAAAATAACAAAAATTGTCTCGTAAACAACGTATTTTCAAAATTCGAACGACAAAAGCCATAGATGAATGCTCGAAAATGAAAATGTGAGATAGCCATTATCTCGGAAAAGATTCGGAGTTTCCGAAAATGTTATTTGTTTGAAAAAAGGTAACGAATTGACGAAACCACGGCCGATTTTCAACTCCGGAAAAAGGTACAAAATTAGGTTACTTTCGGTATGCGTAGAAGTTTCAAATGTGTTTTATCAAGTAGCCACCACATGGTTTCCAAATAGAAAATTTGGTTCCAGATCTATATCTGTTTTCGATCATGGAGAAATAGGCTCCCGCGGAAAAAATAATAATAATAATAATAATAACTAGACCTGCAAGCAGCACTGAACCGGCTTTCAGGAATCAGTCAGGAAGTGTGTCATACAATAGCCCATTTATCGAGCTACCAAACGATACTTTAGATGTTTTGATCCGGTCACACAAGACGGTGAAATCCTGATTGTTCCAAGAGCACCGATTTTTTTACTGTCTTTTTTTTTAAAATATCGAATATTGTTTTGACTACTTCCTGTTTACGGATCATTATCGGGATAGATTTAACAAGTGGTATGGGAACTTAACTTCCTGTACCAGAAGTTTCAGGAAGATCCATTGGACAGTTTTACCTCCCTTATACCATTAGAAGCAGATTTACAGATATAACGATTTTTCAACTTTTTTTTAAAGTATTGTGGCCCTTTTGGACCATTTATATTGAGGCTTTTAAATATGGATTCACACCCCAGACCAGCGTTAGGACTCTAAGTAACAGAAGTTTAAGAAAGGAAATAAGATTAATTTTCGAGATAAAAGCGTCTGAATAGGCTCCAAAAAGGAAAATACTAGATTTTCAGCTTCTCATAATATATTACGTAACCAGCGATTTTTTACCATTGAGATGTCATAAGATCGCCCATTGTTCGGGCTATCCAATGACACTTTAGTTGTTTTGATTCGTTGAAATATGGCGTTGTAATCACTTTTTTCGCAAGATCACCATTTTTTACTTTTTAAGTTGTTTTTTTTCAAAATATCGTATATTTTTTTGACTACTTCCGGTTTTTGGATCATTGTCGGGATAGTTTTAACATGTTGTTTGGATAGTTAACTTTCTGTACCAGAAGTATCAGAAACACCCATTGAGCTGTTTTCAAAACAAAGAAAAATAGAAGAGCATTTTCAGTAATTTGAGGATTTTTCAACTTTTTTCCAAGATTGAAGCTCTTTTTGGACAACTTATGTTATTTCAATGCTTTAAGAAAAAAACGTAGTTGTGTTTGAGGAAAGGGCTCTCAAAATGCTCCAAAACGGAAAATACTAGATTTTCGGCGTAACATAATTTATTTTCTAGCCATCTAAATCGTATCATTCAGATGTCATATGATAGTCCATTAATGGGGCTATCCAGCGACACTTTAGTTCTTTTGGTCCGCTAAGATCTGGTGGAGAAATCAAGTTTTTTGCACGAGCTCTAATTTTTTTTTTAACCTTTTTCTTCATTTTTTGAATACGTCCGGTATGGAGATTATTGTCGGGATAGTTTTAATAACCAATTTGGGCAATTAGATAGCCACGGAGAAATCGAGTTTTTCCCCAAAACACCCATTTTTTGCTTTTTTTTCGAAATATCCCTGAGAAATCCTATGTTCAAAGGTGCCAAAAATGCAAAAATGTCAAAATATCGAAAATTATATTTCAATAACTCAATACATATTATACATCGTTAGAATCGTAATTAGATCAGCTATCCGAATCTGTAATCTTTTTGTAAAAATTTGTTTAAATAATAAAGTAATAGAGCATTTTGCAAAATTTCACGATTTTTCGACTTTTTTCGATTTTCAGTCCCTTTTTTTATCATATTCCAGACATTTCAAAGTCTTATTGGATGGCATAATTAACAAGACTATGGAATGGACTCTCGATAGAGAAAGTTAAAAAAAAATTTGCGGTTAAGATTTCGAGATACAGGCGTCCAAAAACGCCCCAAATCAGAAAATATTTGATTTTCAGCTTGTCATATTTTGCTGCTTGGTCATAATATCCGTATAAATTGGGCATCATACGACAGTCCATTCCTCGGTCCACTGAACGAAAGCTTAATTCGTTTAATCCATTGATATTGGGCAGAGAAATCGAGTTTTTCCCCCAAACACCCATTGTTTGCGTTTTTCTCGAAATATCTTTCATTATTTCGACTATTTCCGGTTTCCGGATCGTTTTTGAAATTGCTTTATGCAGCGGTCTGACTATATAGCTTTATGTTCCAGGACTTTCAGAACTATCGATTTATCCTTTCCCAAAAATATAAGGGTTGGGAAATGGGCAGAAAATTCGAAAAAAATCGAAAAAAAAGTGTGATAAATCGGAATGAAACTTATATTTCTGGAATCGGATGGTCTTCAGGTATCCAAAAATGTAGGTCAAATTTGAAAATTTTGAAAAATAACAAAAATTGTCTCTTAAACAAAATTTTTCATTATCGGAACGCTAGAAGTGAGCGACGAAGTTTCGAAATTTCGAAATTTTCAACAGCTATCGTCCTAGAAAAGACTCGGGATTTCTGAAAATGTCATTTGTATGACAATTGGTACAGAATTGACAAAGCTACGGCCGTTTTTTAATTTCTATGCACCGCACGAAATTCGGCCACTTCCGGTCTGCGCAGAAGTTTCAAAAATAGTTTATCAATTAGCCACCGCATGGTTTCCGGATAGAAAATTATGTCCCATATCGGTATCTGTTACAGGTACTGAGAAATAGGCTCCCGCGAAAAAAAAAATAATAATAAATAATAACTAGACCTGCAAGCAGCACTGAACCGGCTTTCAGGAATCAGACAGGAAGTGTGTCATACAATAGCCCATTTATCGAGCTACCAAACGATACTTTAGATGTTCTGATCCGATCACACTCGACGGTGAAATCCCGATTGTTGCAAGAGCACCGATTTTTTTACTGTCTTTTTTTTTTAAATATCGAATAATTTTTTGACTACTTCCTGTTTACGGATCATTATCGGGATAGATTTAACAAGTGGTATGGGAATTTAACTTCCTGTACCAGAAGTTTCAGAAAGATCCATTGGACATTATACCATTAGAAGCAGATTTACAGATATAACGATTTTTCGACATTTTTTCAAAGATTGTGGCCCTTTTGGACCATTTATACTATATTGAGGCTTTTAAATTTAGATTCACGCCATAGACCATAGGTTTAAGAAAGGAGAGAGAGACGTTTTCGAAATAAAAGCGTCTGAATAGACTTAAAAAAAGAAAATAATAGATTTTCAGCGTTCCATTATATATTGCCTAACCCGCGAATTTTTACCATTGAGATGTCATAAGATCGTCCATTGTTTGAACTATTCAATGACACTTTAGTGGTTTTGATTCAGTGGAATCTGGCGTAGTAATCACTTTTTTCGCAAGATAGCAATTTTTTTTAATTTTTACGGTTTTTTTTCTCAAAATATCGGAAATTTTTTGACTACTTCCGGTTTTTGGATTATTGTCGGGATAGCTTTAACAAGTTGTTTGGTTACCTTACCTTCTGTACAAGAAGTTTCAGAATAATCCATTCAGCTGTTTTCCAAAGAAAGAAAATTAGAAGATCATTTTCAGTAATTTAAGGATTTTTAAACTTTTTTCAAAGATTGAGGTTCTTTTTGGACCACTTATATTATTTCAATGCTTTTATTTTTGGACTCACGCCATAGTCCACCGATAGGACTCTGAGTAAAAATAGTTTAAGAAAAATCATAGTTTTCGTTTTCGAGAAAATGGCGTCTCAAAATGCTCCAAAACGGAAAATACTAGATTTTCGATGTACCATAATTTATTTTCTAGCCATCTAAATCGTATCATTCAGATGTCATATGATAATCCATTAATGGGGCTATCCAGCGACACTTTAGTTCTTTTGGTCCGCTAAGATCTGATGGAGAAATCAAGTTTTTCGCACGAGCGCTAATTTTTTAAAACCCTTTTCTTCATTATTTGAATACGTCAGGTATGGAGATTATTGTCGGGATAGTTTTAATAACCAATTTGGGCAATTAAATAGCCACAGGGCTCTGTAATGATATATTACATTATCTGATCAGATAAAATGGCCCTGAGAAATCCTATTTTCAAAAGTGCCAAAAATTCAAAAATGTCAAAATATCGAAAATTAAATTTCAATAACTCAATACATATTATACATCGTTAGAATCGTAATTAGGTCCGCTATTTGAATGTGTAACCTTTTCGTAAAAATCTGATTAAATAATAAAATAATATAGCATTTTCCAAAATTTCACGATTTTTCAACTTTTTTCGATTTTCAGTACGTTACCTATTCCAGACATTTCAATGTCTTATTGGATGGATTCATGCACAAGACTACCGGAGGGACTCTCGATAGGTAAAGTTTGAAAACAATCCTTGGAGCAGTTTTCGAGATACAGGCGTCCAAAAACGGTCCAAATCAGAAAATACTTGATTTCCAGCATGTCATATTTTACTGCTTGGTCATACTATTTGTATAAATTGGGCATCATACGACAGTCCATTCCTCTGATAGGATTCGTGTGGAATTGGTATCATATGATAGTCAAATCCCCGGGCTACCCACCGATACCTTAATTTCTTTAATCCGTTGATATCGGGTGGAGAAATCACGTTTTTCCCAAAAGCACCCATTTTTTGCGTTTTCTTCAAAATATCGGACAATTTTTCGACCACTTTCGGTTTAAGGATCCTTGTCGAAATAGCTTTATCAGTTGGATTTGGACAATAACTTCATGTTCGAGAAGTTTCAGAATCGTCGATTCGGCCGTAAAACGAAACTCGGGCTCACAAAATGGGCAGAAAATTCGAAAAAAATCGAAAAATAAAGGGTGATAACTCTGAATAAAAGTTATATTACTGGAATCGGATTGCCTTCAAGTAACAAAAAATGTAGGTCAAATTTGAAAATTATGAAAAATAACAAAAAGTGTCTCTTAAACAACATTTTTCATTTTTCGAACGGTAGAAGTCAGCGACGAATTTTCGAAATTTCGAAATTTTCAACTGCTATCATCCGAGAAAAGACTCAGGGTTTCTGAAAATGTCATTTGTATGAAAATAGGTACAGAATTGACGAAGTTACGGCCGTTTTTTAATTTTTGTGCACCGCACGAAATTCGGCCACTTCCGGTCTGCGCAGAAGTTTCGAAAATACTTTATCAAGTAGCCACCACCCAGTTTCCCGAGAGAAAATTGAACCCCAGATCGATATCTGTTTTCGATCATGGAGAAATAGGATCCCGCGGTAAATAATAATAATAATAACTAGAACTGCGAAGCAGTAATGACGGGTTTCACCGGTGCCACGTTACCCTTGAACTTATGTCATTTCCGGTACCAATGAAACCGTTAAACAGGTTTCCACATAAGCATTGCACACATGAAATAAAATGGACGCAGAAACAACCAAATCCAGCAATCAATTCATTTGCTACATGTCAGTGATCCTGTCAAAATTACATTACTTCCGGTGATAATGAAAATGTTAAATTGGTTTATGAAATCAGAAATAGCATCATCACATGGTGAAAATTTTATGTAAATCCTATAATAATTGCCACCTTTATAGACCAAAAACCTTGAAAAATGACTTGTAGAAAATCGCCTATTTCTCTGCAACCGTACAAGTTAGAAACCATTTTGAGGTATCTGTATGATCGAATGAGTTCATTCTATTTGTTGATTGGAATCAAATATCATAATTTGAAAAACATTACAAATCTGATTCATTTGAATAAAATATCTGTTTTGAAGGCTAAAAATACAGTTTTTGCCAAAATGACGTTACTTCCGGTGATAATGAAAATCTTAAATTACTTGTATGAAATCGTAAATGGCATTATGTATCACACAGTGAAAATTTCATGAAAATCGAATAATAATTGACACTTTTATTGACAAAAAACCTTAAAAAGTGACCTGTTGAAAATTGCCTATTTCTCCGCAACTGAACAAGTTAGAAACCATTTTGTGATATCTATATGAGCGTAAGGGTTCATTGTATTAGTTCATTTGAATCAAATATCAAAATTTTAAACAGATAACAAATATGACTCATTTGAATAAATTACTGGTTTCGAAGGCTATAAATACAATTTTTGCCCAAATTACGTCATTTCCGGTGATATTGAAAATGTTAAATTGGTTTGACCTAGTTAAAATTGACATTACACATCAAATGGTGTCACTTTTATGAAAATCGAATAATAATTGACTCTTTTACAGGCAAACTAGCGTAAAAAGTGACTCATGCAAAATTGCACATTTCTCGGCAACTGCGCATATTACAAATTAATTTTCACATACATTCTCTCCGTATAGATTATTGCTACGAGTTTATGAAAGTTACGAAGTAATATTTTAAAATATGAAAACGCTGGATGGGTTGTAAATAGCTTAATTTTACACCTTTTTTCACCTTTTAATCGAAATAGCCCGAAAACGGAATCGAAATTAAAAAAAATGGTCCCAACATTTTGTGCGCCTTTAAAGGGCGCACAATTTTAGTTATACCAGATTTGAAAAAAATAATATTTGCTTTCGAAAAATGGTACCTAACTGTCAAAACTGAATTAGCCAAGGGCGGCCAAGCAAAATTACTGAGACAAAAAAAAAATCAGATTTTTGCCCAAGTCAGATGACTCGTCAATTTTGTGTAAAACACAACTAAAAAATATTCATAAATAAAAAAGTTTTTTGTAAAAATTTAAATTTTCTAAATTTGGCGCCTGATATCTGCAAAGATTTGCCGAAAATAAAAAATCAAAAGTAGCGTAGCTATGTGCCCTGTCTCCGGCTATGCCAAAATGTATCGAAAGTTAAAATCCAATGATTATTGTTAAAAGTACTGCAATATTTCTAAAAACGATAGCTTCGGTGATTTCGGACATTTCGCATTGTCGCAGAACGTTCAAAATAGCTTTATCCTCTAAGTCACACCCACTTTTTCAGTAAAACCGAAGAAATCGTAACGATCCGACAATCAGTTGCTGAGATCTACTCAAAACAAAAAAATAATAATAATAATAAGAACTAGAACTGCGATGCAGTAATGACGGGTTTCACCGGTACCACTTTACCCTAAACATGTTACTTCCGGTACCAATGAAACCATTAAACAGGTTTCCACATAAGCATTGCACAAATCAAATAAAATGGACGCCGAATCAACAAAATCCAGCAATATCAATTCATTTTATACATTTGTTACATGTAAGTGTACTGTACTTCCGGTGATAATGAAAATGTTCAATTAGTTTTATGAACTCAGAAATGACATAAGGCATCACATGGTGAAAATTTTATGTAAATCGAATAACAATTGCCACTTTTATAGACCAAAACCCTTGAAAAGTGACTTGTAGAAAATCGCCTATTTCTCTGCAACCGTACAAGTTAGAAACCATTTTCTGGTATCTGTATGATCGTATGGGTTTAATCTATTTGTTGATTGGAATCAAATATCATAATTTTAAAAACATTACAAATTAGACTCATTTGAATAAAATATCTGTTTTGAAGGCTAAAAATACAGTTTTTTCCGGTGATAATGAAAATCTTAAATTACTTGTATGACATTGTAAATGGCATTAGGTATCACACAGTGAAAATTTTATGAAAATCGAATAATAATTGACACTTTTATGGACCAAAAACCTTGAAAAGTGACCTGTTGAAAATCGCCTATTTCTCCGCAACTGAACAAGTTAGAAACAATTTTGTGAAATCTATATGACCTTATGGATTATATTAATATGTGAATGTAAACAAAAGATTAAAATTATTAATACATATTAAATAATTCTTGTTTGAAAAAAATATTGATTTTAAAAGTTAAAAATGCACTTTTTGACAAAATGTCGTCACTGCCGGTGTCAATTTTAAATTGTAATCAATTTGATACGACGCATACTTGCTTTTTGAATCAAATGGTGTCACTTTTGTGAAAATCCAATAATAATTGACTATTTTACAGGCAAAATAACGAAAATAGTGACTTATGCAAAATTGCCCATTTCTAGGTAACTGCTTATATTACAAACTAATTTTAACATACATTTTCTTCGTATAGATTATAGCTACAAGTTTATAAAAGTTACGTAGAAATATCTGAAAATCTGAAAAGCCTGAATGGGTTGTAAATAGGTCAATTTTACACCTTTTTTCACCTCTTAATCGAATTTGCTCGAAAATGAAATCGAAATTAAAAAAAATGTTCCCAACATTTTGTGCGCCTTTAAAGGGCACACTCTTTTAGTTATATCAGTTTTTTTAAAAAATAATATTTGCTTTCGAAAAATGGTACCTAACTGTCAAAATTGTAGTTTTTGGTAAAATTAAGCCTCTTCCGGTGCGGACAGATAACTCTATTGGTAACAAAAAAAAATGACAATTGAGACAATGGAGTATGTGAACTTTGTTTTATACAAATCGAGCAATAAATAATTAATCTAGGACTGAAAAACTGAATTAGCCAATGGCGGCCAAGGAAAATTACTGAGACAAAAAAAATCACATTTTTGCCCAAGTCAGATGACTCGTTAATTTTCTGTAAAACACGACTAAAAATATTCATTAATAAAAAAGTTTTTTGTAAAAATTTAAATTTTCAAATTTCGAACGACAAAAGCCATAGATGAATGTTAGAAATTGAAAAATACGAGATAGCCATTGTCTCGGAAAAGATTCAGGGATTCCAAAAATGTGAATTGTTTTAAAGTAGGTAAAGAATTTGCGAAACCACGGCCGATTTTTTATTTATTGCTACCGTTCAAAATTCGGTCACTTCCGGTCTGCGCAGAAGTTTCAAAAGTACTTTATCGAGTAACCACCACATGGTTTCCAGAGAGAAAATTGAACCCTAGATCGATATCTGTTTTCGATCATGGAGAAATAGGCTCCCGCGGTAAATAATAATAATAATAATAATAATAATAATAACTAGAACTGCGAAGCAGTAATGACGGGATTCACCGGTGCCACGTTACCCTTGAACTTATGTCACTTCCGGTACCAATGAAACCGTTAAACAGGTTTCCACATAAGCATTGCACACATGAAATAAAATGGACGCAGAAACAACCAAATCCAGCAATCAATTCATTTGCTACATGTCAGTGATCCTGTCAAAATTACATTACTTCCGGTGATAATGAAAATGTTAAATTGGTTTATGAAATCAGAAATAGCATCATCACATGGTGAAAATTTTATGTAAATCCTATAATAATTGCCACCTTTATAGACCAAAAACCTTGAAAAATGACTTGTAGAAAATCGCCTATTTCTCTGCAACCGTACAAGTTAGAAACCATTTTGAGGTATCTGTATGATCGAATGAGTTCATTCTATTTGTTGATTGGAATTAAATATCATAATTTTAAAAACATTACAAATCTGATTCATTTGAATAAAATATCTGTTTTGAAGGCTAAAAATACAGTTTTTGCCAAAATGACGTTACTTCCGGTGATAATAAAAATCTTAAATTACTTGTATGAAATCGTAAATGGCATTAGGTATCACACAGTGAAAATTTCATGAAAATCGAATAATAATTGACACTTTTATTGACAAAAAACCTTAAAAAGTGACCTGTTGAAAATTGCCTATTTCTCCGCAACTGAACAAGTTAGAAACCATTTTGTGATACCTATAAGATCGTAAGGGTTCATTGTATTAGTTGATTTGAATCAAATATCAAAATTTTAAACAAATAACAAATATGACTCATTTGAATAAATTACTGGTTTCGAAGGCTATAAATACAATTTTTGCCCAAAGTACGTCATTTCCGGTGATATTGAAAATGTTAAATTGGTTTGACCTAGTTAAAATTGACATTACACATCAAATGGTGTCACTTTTATGAAAATCGAATAATAATTGACTCTTTTACAGGCAAACTAGCGTAAAAAGTGACTCATGCAAAATTGCCCATTTCTCGGCAACTGCGCATATTACAAATTAATTTTCACATACATTCTCTCCGTATAGATTATTACTACGAGTTTATGAAAGTTACGAAGTAATATTTGAAAATATGAAAACGCTGGATGGGTTGTAAATAATTGACTCTTTTACAGGCAAACTAGCGTAAAAAGTGACTCATGCAAAATTGCCCATTTCTCTGCAACTGCGCATATTACAAATTAATTTTCAAATACATTCTCTCCGTATAGATTATTGCTACGAGTTTATGAAAGTTACGAAGTAATATTTTAAAATATGAAAACGCTGGATGGGTTGTAAATAGCTTAATTTACACCTTTTTTCACCTTTTAATCAAAATAGCCCGAAAACGGAATCGAAATTAAAAAAACTGGTCCCAACATTTTGTGCGCCTTTAAAGGGCGCACAATTTCAGTTATACCAGATTTGAAAAAAATAATATTTGCTTTCGAAAAATGGTACCTAACTGTCAAAATTGTAGTTTTTTGTCAATTTACGCCACTTCCGGTGCCGACAGATAACACTATTGGTAACAAAAAAAATGACAATTGAGACAACGGAGCATATGAACTTTGTTTTATACAAATCGAACAATAAATAATTAATCTAGGACTGAAAAACTGAATTAGCCAATGGGGGCCAAGGAAAATTACCGGGACAAAAAATTTTCACATTTTTGCCCAAGTCAGAGGACTCGTTATATTTGTGTAAAACACGACTAAAAAATATTCATAAATAAAAAAGTTTTTTGTAAAAATTTAAATTTTCTAAATTTAGCGCCTAATATCTGCGAAGATTTGCCGATAATCAAAAATCAAAAGTAGCGTAGCTATGTGCCCGGTCTCCGGCTATGCCAAAATGCATCGAAAGTTAAAATCCAATGATTATTGTTAAAATTACTGCAATATTTCTAAAAACGATAGCTTCGGTGATTTCGGACATTTCGCATTGTCGCAGAACGTTCAAAATAGCTTTATCCTCTAAGTCACACCCACTTTTCAGATAAAACCGAAGAAATCGTAACGATCCAACAATCAGTTGCTGAGATCTACTCAAAACAAAAGAAGAAGAATAATAATAAGAATAACTAGAATTGCGCGCAATGCCGAAGGCTTTCACGGTCGCGAAGGCGTCACACGATCGCCAGATATATGACAAAAGACTATCCCCACCACTCCCCCCCCTCCCAAAAAAAAAAACAACAAATAAAACACACTCTAGAATAACTCAGATATTGACCCCTAAACATGCCCCAACACGTAAAAATACGCTGTTTTCAATTTTCGATCTCTTTTTTCGGCTACCCATGACAATTAGAAAAATTGTACAAGGGTTTCACACAATACACTACCCAGTAGAATCTCGATTGAGCAAGTTTGAAAGAAATCATTGGCGGCTTTTCCGAGAAAAGTAATTATATAACTGTTAAATTAAACAACGGATAACTCCTACCTCTTAAAATGATTTATATAATTAGTAAATAATTATTATTATCTAATGATTGTTGTTTTGTGACATATATAGTGTAACCAATATATACATTGTACTTTTATAATCAATATGATACTGTGCATTAGTCGTGTTTCTGTTCTTATGAATTTAATTTCTTCATGCAATATTTGTAAATCGCCAGTAGGAATAAATTTCTCTTATATAGATACATTATGCTGGCTGGAAATTACACGGTAGGCTAGCCTTGGGGACTGTTTGGAAATCGCCAGTAGGAATAAATGTTTCTTATATAGATTCATTATGCTGGCTGGAATTTGCACGGTAGGCTAGCCTTTGGGACTGCGCTGTATCATACGGCCTGTCATTGAGCCAACTGGCGGGGTTTCCATTCCCCGGTTGTACGTGTCAAGGAGTAGGGTCGCCTGTCCAACCTCGTGGTTTTTCTCCGGGTCCTCCGGCTTTCCTCCCACTGCTAATGACCCCTACGCGCAAGCGAATTATTGAAATAAAAAATAATGAACCGTATGTTAGTCCCGAAATGACCTCTAAACATGCTCGTACAGCGGCGCTAGTCTTCTTTTATATAGAATTCCTACCGCCAAGGGATCTTTTACGGCCACACCAATGTGTACACGGGACTTCGGAATCGCGTTCATGTCAGCTACTCAAATATGTAACTGGTTCAAAAATTGATTGAATATTCAATGAAATATCGCCAATTTTCTGGTTTCGTGCACGTTAAAGATTTGACGTCACTAATAAAATTTTAATATTAATTACAGATAGAGTCCATGCTCAAACAGCGTCATGCCTTTTATCACAGGTACAATATTCGATACTACTGTACGATACGACTGCAACTGCTTAACAAATTGGACTTTCTTATAAACAGCGCGAGCCGTCGATTTCTATCCAGATGATTACCGGTATAAGATAATTTTGACAAAGAAGCAACAATATTAATTCAAAGACTAATTATTACACAAAGCTATAAACTATTTCTGTTACAGAGTCACTATACCCATATTTTGGATAGAAGAAAACACTCATAGTTGAAATAATTTTAGTTCAAATATCATCACTGATAAAAGCACTCTTGAATTGGCTCTATACGTTGACAAAACGTACAGATTGTATCCCCTCTTATGTTTCGCTTAACAATGAAAGGTGCCGTGTTCAATTTTCGATCCCTTTGTTCTGCTACTCCTGAAATTTGGAACTGTTGTACAATGGTTTTATATATAACACTACTGATAGGCCTCTCTGTAGAAGAAGTTCCAAAAAAATATTATGTTGACTTTTCGAGTAATAGACCTCTAAAAATGCTCCAAATCGTAAAAATACGACGTTTTCGATTTTCGATCTCATTTTTCGGCTACCCCTGACATTTCAAAAAATGATACAGTGGTTTCACACAACAGAGTACCCATTTATCTCTCGATTGAGAAAGATGCGTCTAAAGTTGCTCGAAATCGCAAAATACCTTACTTTTCAAGGTCATATAACTGTTTTAGTTTTTGATAGAAACTTGTCGCTGAAGTACCATCTGATAGACAATTCAATTGGCTATTAAACGATATAAAACTTTAACTAAACGACAAGAACACTGTTGATACATCGCATTTTCCGCACAGACGCACATTTTTCACAATTTTGTCAAAGGTTGGATACCTTTCTTGACTACTTCCGGTGATTAGTTGATTTTTATTTATAGTTCATGGACTGGTCTGGTCATTCGACTTCATATTCCTGAAGTTTCAGAAAAATCGTTGGAGCCGTTTTAAAAAAATAAGAACTCTACGATTTGACCAAAATGCGAAAAAAAGTGAAAAATCAAAGTCAACATTTCAGAACAAAACTTATATTATTGGAATCGGATTGATGTCAGCTATCCAAAAATATAACTGAAATTTCAAAATTCCAAAAAATAAAATTTTTAGAAAATTTTGAAAATTTTCCATTTTTCACCAAAAAAATGAGAGCGACAAAGTTTCTAAATTCCACAGTTTTGAACTGCTATTTTCTCGGAAATGTCTCCCGCTATCCAAAAATGTACTTATCTCAAAAATCGAATGAGTATTAACAAAATAATGGCCGATTTTCAATTTTCGTGCACCTTAAAGATTTGACGCATTTCCGGTATGCGCACAAATTTAGTTTTACATTTAAGCACTAGCCACCACCCACTTTCCTAAGGGAAAATCAAACTTCAGACCTCTATCTCTTATAGTTGCTGAGAAATAGGCAAAACGGAAAAAAAAAGAACTAGATCTGCATAGCAGATATCAAAGCTTTCATATAAACTTCAAAAGGGGTTATTAGAATCTATGAATCATCAACCACTCTGACGGATGTAGAAAGGAATATATTGTTACTAAATCTGTTGTACTGTTTCTTGTTATGGTAAAGAAAACATGAATACAACTATGAGATTTGTATAGAATTGGCATTAATCAATATATTTATTGTTTAATACTACATGTATATTATAGATACAAAGTGAATTAAATGAACCCAATTACATGTACTTTATATAAGCAATGTTTTTTTATTCATCGTTACTTTGAAATCACATTATTTTCATTGATGATAAAAAGGTTGTATTTGTACCGAATCCAAAAAGTATGTTGTATGACATTGCATTATCTGTACCAATTATTTATTTACAAACCAATATACAATGTTTATTTCTACTCCAATATATTTGTTTCAACCCATGATAGTTTATTCACTCTTCTCACTTAAATACAAGAATAACACACGATTAAATTACTGAAACAAGTAATGCTGGTAGATTATAATTTGATATTGTATACCATTTACTCTCTGTTAGATAAGGCGACGTGGTAATCTGTTAGATAAACATACATGGAAGTATATGTTAGATAACTACAATTTATGATATATTTTAAACCAAGGAAGTGGCCTTTCTAAAAATAAAAAAAAATAAAGGAAAATATATTTCATACAATTGTTATACTGTTACTGTTATCGTGAAGAAACATGATTGTTTATTTAATGTTGTTTATGACAAACATGTAATCATGTACATTTTTTAAATAAGAACAATTATGCTACATGTATGAATAACTCTCAAAAATTATGTTTTCATCAATCCAAGTATTTTTTTATTTGTATTACTTGATTTATACTGAATAAAGATTACACAAACATACAAAATGGTGTTGGCTGTGTGACTGAATTCCTCGTTGAGAAGTGGTATCGGGTGTCCCATAGAGAAGAAGCAAACCCTCCTTGTGATACACTTGTGAACATTTTAAAAGACCCATTTCGCTGTGTTCCAGAAAAATCCCATTATAGCTAGTGCATTACATGGTTGTTGTTGGGGGAAAGGTGGGTCTTTTCTATTGGCAATGATTTACTTTTTATAGGCCCACATTGAAATGTGGTCGTATATTGTCGTCGCCCCCCTTTTGCTGTTAATATCCGATTGACTTTAAATTTATACGCAGTGTTTAAGGTCATAAGACGAAGAAGCCTTTGATTTGCTCTGCCCAGGCAACGTTCCTGTGCTCCGATTGCCTTCAAATATGCACAGAATGTACCTTGGGATTCTAGCTATCACATATTAAAAATAGAAGAGTGTTGGATTCCGAGAACGTTCAAAATAAATTCAAAACCCGCCCCCAACAATCAAAGGTTTTTTGCTTAAAAAATTGCCGTATTTTATCGAATTTTTATTGTTCTTGATATCTGAGGATTTTTCTCAATTTAGTATGTGATAAATATCATCGCGGCGCAGCCAACCGCTAGAAATTCCAGAGATTTGGACCACCGGAATGATGCCTCAGCAGTCAAAAAAGGTCAAAATAGGCGATTTCGGTTTCTAGTGTCGATACATCGTTACGGTCATTTTAAAAAATTGTCTTTTAAGGATAATGTGTATAGTACCAGTACCTATCACATACGGAAGAGGCGATAAAATCTCTTTGCATTTGCAATTTCAAAATTAATTAAAACCAATATTAAATTCCGAAAATCGTTTTTTTGCTAAAACTTTTTTTTTTTTAATCGGATCAAAATGGGAGTAAGGCACAGAGTCCGGGGTGGTAATGGGCGTATTGTGTCCAAATTTCATGGTTTTCGGACAATCGGTGCCGGTGTCACGGCGAAATTCCACTTTTTTCCCCTCATGGAAGCCGTAAATTGACTTGAAGCCAGGGTCCTTGAAGTTGTACAGCTGCACCCGGTGACCGATATTTATTTAACGGGGAATAAGTGATAATTCATATTATAGCAGTAAATAATTAAAATATTTCATAGAGATTATAATAATATCTATATCTTGTCTGGGTACAGGGTTAAAACCAATATTAAATTCCGAAAATCGTTTTTTTGCTAAAACTCTTTTTTTTTAATGGGATCAAAATGGGGGTAAGGCACAGAGTCCGGGGTGGTAATGGACGTATTGTGTCCAAATTTAATGGTTTTCGGACAATCGGTGCCGGTGTCACGGCGAAATTCCACTTTTTTCCCCTCATGGAAGCCGTAAATTGACTTAGAAAAAAAACGACGAAAGGCAGGTGACAAGAACAAACGACTTGAACGAATGCAGGTATCACCTTGAAATTTTCAGGGTACCTAGGTACCAACGTGAAAAGTTGCTCGCCGGAATTTAGTACTCATGGTACCTTTGGTTCCAGCGTAGCGCATGCACGAAGTCAAATCCAGCTAAACTCGAAAACAACCTTGTCGGCACGGAAAACATCAAAGGAGAAATTCGAATAAAAAATGATACAATGATTTCACACAACAGGCCAGCTATTAGCCTCTCGATTGACAAGAGTTTCATCGCCCTCCATTCATTATAACCAATGTCATCGTGCCCTAAAGAATCAACAAATCAGCTTGCTTATCTCTGCTTACCCTAGGCAAAAAATGCTCATCTTTGAATTCAATCATGACATTGACCTAGTGAACGCCTACACCAAGTTTGAACATTCTAGCTTAATTAGAAGGAGAGTTCTTGTGTTCCAAAGTCCCGGCCCTTCAAATTGCTTCTATTTTTCATTTTCAATTCAAAATGGTGACCATCACGTGACCGAAATCAAAATTCTGATCCGATAGATTTTTAGGTATTCCTTCCAGGATTCCGAAAATATGACGCCCGAGTCTGTAAGTAAAATAGCAAAAAAGCCTTTTTGATTTTTCACGTTTAAAGATGGTGGCACTTCCGGTTCGATCGACAAACTCCATATTTTGTGTACGAATCAGTAATTACTTGTCTAGTATCGAATTTTTTTTTTAGGTCATTCTGACCTATATTTCGACGATTTTTTTGAAAACTTTGATCCTTAATTTCACCAAGGGGAGATAATTTAGAAAATTTCCAAGGACATCATTGAAGTCGCATTGGCAAGATCTACTAACATTCTAAATTTCACGAAAATCGCACAACTATTAAAGAAGTTGTCAAATTGGTAATAACTTCCGGTTCGAAATGACAGCGACGAATTTTCGAAATTCCAAAATTCGAAATTGCAGATTTGAAGTAAATGTTTCAAGATACTCAAAGAAAAAAGAATTAGTAAAATAGGTCAAATAGTCACAAAGTTACAGCATTGTAGGTCAAATGCATTCCTTCGTAAAATTCGGTGATTTCGGATTCGTAAAACGTTTTGAAAATATATTTAATCAACAGCCACCACCCATTTTTGGGGGGATAGGTAAAAGTTTCAGAACGATCCTATGGTTAGATTCTGAGAAATCCGATTTGTGGACAAAACACAAAAAAAAAATAACAATAATAATCTTAACAGAAACAATAAGCTTTCATATGTAATATGAAAGCTTAACTAGATCTGCATAGGGGGTTATTAGAATCTATTGAAACAATAAGTATAAATGTCATCAGGTATCTGAAAAATTACATTTACCTTATGAACAAAATGGGAAAAATACAAAACAAAAATTGTCGACTTGTGGCTACCATCCATGGCATATTTAGAAAACCGTATATTATATTTATAGAGTACGCAGGACAGGAATTAGTTGTGCTTCAATGTAAACCGGCCCGTTTCTTGCCTTTAGTTTTAGAGTTAGGTGTGATTTTCAAAAGATTCAATCAGAAATCGCTGAAAATCAATTGGCTTCTTCATCTCATGACCTTAAACACTGTATAAATTTAAGGTCAATCGGATATTGAATTTAGATTCTAGAGCGTCCACAAGATTTTTTAAAGTGATCAAGGGCAATAACTCTCACGGTAATTATCGGAAATGGCAGTAAATATCAGATATCGCTGAAAATCAATACTGTAGGCATCTTCGTGTCATGACCATAAATTTAGAGTCAATCGGATATTAACTTTGGCCTCTAGAGCGTCCACAAGATATTTTGAAGTGATCAAGGGCAACAACACTGCGCATAAATTTAAAGTCAATCGGATATTAACTTTGGCCTCTAGAGCGTCCACAAGATATTTTGAAGTGATCAGGGGCCACAACTCTGGCAGTAAATATCAGATATCGCTGAAAATCAATCGCCTACTTCGTCTCATGACCTTAACCACTGTGTATAAATTTAAAGTCAATCGGACATTAACTTTGGCCTCTAGAGCATCCACAAGAATTTTTTTAAGTGATGAAGGGCCATAACTCTGACAGTAATTATCGGAAATCGCTGAAATTCAATTTCAATGTGGGCGTATAAAAATTAACCGATGGCATATAATATTTAATGTATGATAAAGACAGAATAGTCGATTTCGGTTTTTGGTGTTGCGCTCATTTTAAAAAAAAATGTCTTTTACGGATAATGTGTATAGTACTAATAGCAATCACATACGGAAGAGGCGATAAGATCCCTTTGCATTTGGAATTTCAAAATTAATTAAAACCAAATTTAAATTCCGAAAATCGGTTGTTTATTTTTTGCTGAAACTCCTTTTTTTAATCTGATCAAAATGGGAGTAAGTCACAGAGTGGTAATTGGCATATTGTGTCCAAATTTCATGGTTTTGGGACAATCGGTGCCGGTTTCGTGGCGAAATTCCACTTTTTTCGCCCTTAGAGAAGCCGTAAATGGCGGAAAAAAACGAACGGCAGGAACCGTGTCAAGAACAAACGATCTGAACGAATGCAGGTATCGCCTTGAAGTTTTCAGTGCACCTAGGTACCAACGTGAAAAGTTCCTCGCCGGAATTTGGTAGTCAACATACTTTTGGGATTTTGGGTATATTTCGGAGTGGTTTGGTAGGTGACGGTGGATCAGGGACTCAGATTGATCTAAAATGGCGATCATAACACAACATGATAATCACTTTGAAGTATAGGTAAATTTTCGCGACCGGGTTGTTTTGCTCTACCCAGGCAACGTTCCTGTGCTCCGATTGCCTTCAAATTTGCACAGAATGTACCTTGTGATTCTAGCTATCACATATTAAAAATAGAAGAGTGTTGGATTCCGATGGGATTCTAGCTATTACATATTAAAAATAGAAGAGTGTTGGATTCCGAGAACGTTCAAAATAAATTCAAAACCCACCCCCAACAATCAAAGGTTTTTTGCTTAAAAAATTGCCGTATTTTATCGAATTTTTATTGTTCTTGATATCTGAGGATTTTCTCAATTTAATATGTGATAAATATCATCGCGGCGCAGCCAACCGCTAGAAATTCCAGAGATTTGGACCACCGGAAGGATGCCTCAGCAGTCAAAAAAGGTCAAAATAGGCGATTTCGGTTTCTAGTGTTGATACATCGTTACGGTCATTTTAAAAAATTGTCTTTTAAGGATAATGTGTATAGTACCAATACCTATCACATAAGGAAGAGGCGATAAAATCTCTTTGCATTTGCAATTTCAAAATTAATTAAAACCAATATTAAATTCCGAAAATCGGTTTTTTGCTAAAACTCTTTTTTTTTAATCGGATCAAAATGGGAGTAAGGCACAGAGTCCGGGGTGGTAATGGGCGTATTGTGTCCAAATTTCATGGTTTTCGGACAATCGGTGCCGGTGTCACGGCGAAATTCCACTTTTTTCCCCTCATGGAAGCCGTAAATTGACTTGAAGCCAGGGTCCTTGAAGTTGTACAGCTGCACCCGGTGACCGATATTTATTTAACGGGGAATAAGTGATAATTCATATTATAGCAGTAAATAATTAAAATATTTCATAGGGATTATAATAATATGTATATCTTGTCTGGGTACAGGGTTAAAACCAATATTAAATTCCGAAAATCGTTTTTTTGCTAAAACTCTTTTTTTTTTAATGGGATCGAAATGGGGGTAAGGCACAGAGTCCGGGGTGGTAATGGGCGTATTGTGTCCAAATTTCATGGTTTTCGGACAATCGGTGCCGGTGTCACGGCGAAATTCCACTTTTTTCCCCTCAGGGAAGCCGTAAAGGCAGGTGACAAGAACAAACGACTTGAACGAATGCAGGTATCACCTTGAAATTTTCAGGGTACCTAGGTACCAACGTGAAAAGTTGCTCGCCGGAATTTAGTACTCATGGTACCTTTGGTTCTAGCGTAGCGCATGCGCGAAGTCAAATCCAGCTAAACTCGAAAACAACCTTGTCGGCACGGAAAACATCAAAGGAGAAATTCGAATTTTTGAAATATTCAAATACCAAACGTTCGACCATGATCCAGGCTATCCTGGAGACATATTCTCTAGGTCACGACCAATTGTATATGTTTTCAAGCCCATAAATGTGGATTTTTCAGTAATTGTCATTATCAATTCAAAATGGCGTCCATCATTTGCCGGAAATCAAAATTGTGTTCTCTACCGTTTTTCGGCTTTCCTTCAAGGATTCGGAAAATATAATCCCTTTGTCTGTAAGTAAAATATCAAAAAAGCCTTATGTAATTTTCACATTTCAAGATGGTGGCATTTCCGGTTTGAGCTACAAAGTCAATTTTTTGTGTACGAATCAGTAGTGTCGTAGCTAGTAAAGAAAAAACATGAAGGCAATCTGACCTATATTTCGTCGATTTTTTTGAAAATTTTGATCCTTAATTTCATCAAGGGGAGATAATTTATAAAATTTCTAATGATATTTTTGAAGTCGCATTGATAAGATCTACTTACATTCCAAATTTCATGAAAATCGTGCAACTATTAAATAAGTTGTCAAATTGATCTCAACTTCCGGTTCAAAATCACAGCGACGAATTTTCGAAATTCGAAAATGCAGATTTGAAGTAAATGTTTCAAGGCATCCCTCAAAAAAAAAAATTAGTAAAATAGGTCAAATAGTTACAAAGTTACAGTAATGTAGGTCAAATAAATTTGTTCGTAAAATTCGGTGATTTCGGATTCGAAAAACGATTTAAAAATATATTTAATCAACATTCGCACCCCATTTTTGGGGGGGTAGGTCAAAGTTTCAGATTGATCGTATGGTTAGATTCTGAGAAATCCGATTTGTAGAAATGACACAAAAAAAAAATAATAATAATAGGAACAAGTGGTATCAGATGCCTCAGAGAGAATATTCAAATGCTCCTTGTGATACGTTTGTAACACAATTATAACCTAATGTATTACACGGGAGTGGAGTGGGTGGGTCGGGGGGCTTTTCGATTGGCAGGGGACTATTAAAATGGGTAAGCAGAGATAAGCAATTTGATGAAACTTTGTGTATAGTTTCATTACATTAGTACCTTGACCATATTACCTTGACCAAGTTCGACAATGAGCATTCTCTTAGTCAGGATAAGCAAAGCAACTTGATTGGCCGGGACTTTGAATTGGTTGATGCTTTGGGGTATGATAACTTTGGTTATAATGAAGTACTGGAACATAACAACCCAGCTTTTAATTGAGCTAGAATGTTTAAACTTGGTGTAGATGTTCATCAGGTCTTGACTGAACATTTTGAGCTACAGCTTGGCAATTTCATTGGTCGATGCTTTGGGACAAGATAACCTTGATTTCTATCTGACAGAGAGTGATGAAATTTACAGTATAGTTTGATTGCTCGATACTTTTGAAAAAAATATGAAAGTGCGATTAATTAATGTGTCATCTTTTACTTTGGGGTTTTGGCGGGAGACATCAGCCATACTGTTTGCTTGTTTAATATCCCCTATACAATATACGCTCGACCTCATTACCCGAACTGGGGTAGAAAAGTGGGATCTTTGACAATGAGGCAATGAACTTGTACATTCTTTTGCAGCTGCACAAGAGGGAACATCAACGCCGGATTAACCATGGTGGTGGGGAGGGGGGCTGATACCGACCGTGAAGCCCCGCAAGGGGGTCGGGTCAGGGGGTTCTCCCGCTAAGAAATTTTAATTGGAGGCCGAAAACGTAATTTCATGGCATTTCAGGCACTTGTGTCGGAGCCATTTAGAAATACCTCCCCCAGAAAAATAAAATTCTGCCACAAAATTAGCCACAATCCATGCGGGTGCTGTGAAATTTCTAGAGGAGGGAGCTGGAACCCATGAGCCCGTTAAATTCGCCACTGTAAATGAGCAGAGCTACATCAAACCTAATTTTGAGTCCCTCAGTGATAAATAACTTGATTCAAAATCGTATTATAGCCCCAACGACGATTTGATGAATGGAGACCGTAACGTTACGACAAAGTCTAACACTGTAAGTACCAAATAGTCATACGAGATATGTGCATCTCATCAAATTCAGCTTATACCATACCCACAATAATGTTACGGAGTCAGTGAGTTCAAGTTAGACAATACGCTGACCTTCCACTGACCATGCTTATAATATAAAATCTGTCAATGACAGCTGATTCATTGTTTAGTTTTTTATATGATATATTTAATATCAATAATATATGTATATGCATGCTTTATTTTACTTTACACGACCTCTAAAAATGCCCCAAATCGTAAAAATACGACTTTTTGGATTTCGATCTCCTTTTTTCGGCTACCCCGGACATTTTCAAAAAATGATACAATGATTTCACACAACAGGCCAGCTATTAGCCTCTCGATTGACAAGAGTTTCATCGCCCTCCATTCATTATAACCAATGTCATCGTGCCCTAAAGAATCAACAAATCAGCTTGCTTATCTCTGCTTACCCTAGTCAAAAAATGCTCATCTTTGAACTCAATCATGACATTGACCTAGTGAACGCCTACACCAAGTTTGAACATTCTAGCTTAATTAGAAGGAGAGTTCTTGTGTTCCAAAGTCCCGGCCCTTCAAATTGCTTCTATTTTTCATTTTCAATTCAAAATGGTGACCATCACGTGACCGAAATCAAAATTCTGATCGGATAGATTTTTAGGCATTCCTTCCAGGATTCCGAAAATATGACGCCCGAGTCTGTAAGTAAAATAGCAAAAAAGCCTTTTTGATTTTTCACGTTTAAAGATGGTGGCACTTCCGGTTCGATCGACAAACTCCATATTTTGTGTACGAATCAGTAATTACTTGTCTAGTATCGAATTTTTTTTTAAGTCATTCTGACCTATATTTCGACGATTTTTTTGAAAACTTTGATCCTTAATTTCACCAAGGGGAGATAATTTAGAAAATTTCCAAGGACATCATTGAAGTCGCATTGGCAAGATCTACTAACATTCTAAATTTCACGAAAAACGCACAACTATTAAAGAAGTTGTCAAATTGGTAATAACTTCCGGTTCGAAATGACAGCGACGAATTTTCGAAATGCCAAAATCCGAAATTGCAGATTTGAAGTAAATGTTTCAAGATACTCAAAGAAAAAAGAATTAGTAAAATAGGTCAAATAGTCACAAAGTTACAGCATTGTAGGTCAAATGCATTCCTTCGTAAAATTCGGTGATTTCGGATTCGTAAAACGTTTTGAAAATATATTTAATCAACAGCCACCACCCATTTTTGGGGGGATAGGTAAAAGTTTCAGAACGATCCTATGGTTAGATTCTGAGAAATCCGATTTGTGGACAAAACACAAAAAAAAAATAACAATAATAATCTTAACAGAAACAATAAGCTTTCATATGTAATATGAAAGCTTAATAACAATAATAATCTTAACAGAAACAATAAGCTTTCATATGTAATATGAAAGCTTAATAATAATAATATTAATCTTAGTAATAACAATAGTCTTTCACCGAAGGTGAAAGCCTAACTAGATCTGCATAGCAGATATGAAAGCTTTCATATTAACTGCAAAGGGGGTTATTAGAATCTATTCAAACAATAAGTATAAATGTCATCAGGTATCTGAAAAATTACATTTACCTTATGAACAAAATGGAAAAAATACAAAACAAAAATTGTCGACTTGTGGCTACCATCCAAGGCATATTTAGAAAACCTTATATTATATACAGTGTACGCAGGACAGGAATTAGTTGTGCTTCAATGTAAACCGGCCCGTTTCTTGCCTTTAGTTTTAGAGTTAGGTGTGATTTTCAAAGGATTCAATCGGAAATCGCTGAAAATCAATTGGCTTCTTCATCTCATGACCTTAAACACTGTATAAATTTAAAGTAAATCGGATATTGAATTTAGCCTCTAGAGCGTCCACAAGATTTTTTAAAGTGATCAAGGGCAATAACTCTGGCGGTAATTATCGGAAATGGCTGTAAATATCAGATATCGCTGAAAATCAATACTGTAGGCATCTTCGTGTCATGACCTTAAACACTGCGCATAAATTTAAAGTCAATCGGATATTAACTTTGGCCTCTAGAACGTCCACAAGATATTTTGAAGTGATCAGGGCCACATCTCTGGCAGTAAATATCAGATATCGCTGAAAATCAATCGCCTACTTCGTCTCATGACCTTAACCACTGTATATAAATTTAAAGTCAATCGGACATTAACTTTGGCCTCTAGAGCATCCACAAGATTTTTTTTAAGTGATGAAGGGCCATAACTCTGACAGTAATTATCGGAAATCGCTGAAAATCAATTGGCTTCTTCATCTTATGACCTTAAACACTGTGTATAAATTTAAAGTCAATCGGATATTGAATTTAACCTCTAGAGCGTGCACAAGATTTTTTGAAGTGATCAAGGACCATAATTCTGACAGTAATTATCGGAAATCGCTGAAAATCAATAGGTTTCTTCGTCTCATGACCTTAAACACTGTGTATAAATTTAAAGTAATCGGATATTAACTTTAGCCGTCCGGACGGCGGCGACGACAATATACGACCACATTTCAATGTGGGCGTATAAAAATTAACCGATGGTATATAATATTTAATGTATGATAAAGTCAAAATAGTCGATTTTGGTGTTACGCACATTTACGGATAATGTGTATAGTACTAATAGCAATCACATACGGAAGAGGCGATAAGATCCCTTTGCATTTGGAATTTCAAAATTAATTAAAACCAAATTTAAATTCCGAAAATCGGTTGTTTATTTTTTGCTGAAACTCCTTTTTTTAATCTGATCAAAATGGGAGTAAGTTACAGAGTGGTAATGGGCGTATTGTGTCCAAATTTCATGGTTTTGGGACAATCGGTGCCGGTGTCGTGGCGAAATTCCACTTTTTTCGCCCTTACAGAAGCCGTAAATGGCGGAAAAAAACAAACGGCAGGAACCGTGTCAAGAACAAACGACGTGAACGAATGCAGGTATCGCCTTGAAGTTTTCAGTGCACCTAGGTACCAACGTGAAAAGTTCCTCGCCGGAATTTGGTAGTCAA
This sequence comes from Patella vulgata, assembly GCF_932274485.2. NCBI lineage: Eukaryota > Metazoa > Mollusca > Gastropoda > Patellidae > Patella > Patella vulgata. The sequence goes on from NC_065882.2 coordinate 37,443,128, forward strand.
CATACTTTTGGGATTTTGGGTATATTTCGGAGTGGTTTGGTAGGTGACGGTGGATCAGGGACTCAGATTGATCTAACATGGCGATCATAACACAACATGATAATCACTTTGAAGTATGAGTAAATTTTCGCGACCGGGTTGATTTGCTCTACCCAGGAAACGTTCATGTGCTCCGATTGCCTTCAAATTTGCACAGAATGTACCTTGGGATTCTAGCTATCACATATTAAAAATAAGTTTTTTTCCTTAAAAAATTGCCGTATTTTATCGAATTTTTATTGTTCTTGATATCTGAGGATTTTCTCAATTTAATATGTGATAAATATCATCGCGGCGCAGCCAACCGCTAGAAATTCCAGAGATTTGGACCACCGGAAGGATGCCTCAGCAGTCAAAAAAGGTCAAAATAGGCGATTTCGGTTTCTAGTGTCGATACATCGTTACGGTCATTTTAAAAAATTGTCTTTTAAGGATAATGTGTATAGTACCAATACCTATCACATAAGGAAGAGGCGATAACATCTCTTTGCATTTGCAATTTCAAAATTAATTAAAACCAATATTAAATTCCGAAAATAGGTTTTATGCTAAAACTCTTTTTTTTTTAATCGGATCAAAATGGGAGTAAGGCACAGAGTCCGGGGTGGTAATGGGCGTATTTTTTCCAAATTTCATTGTTTTCGGACAAACGGCGCCGGTGTCGTGGCGAAATTCCTCTTTTTTCGCCCTTACTGAAGCCGTAAATCCCGGAAAAAAACAAACGGCAGGAACCATGTGAAAAACAAACGACCTGAACGAATGCAGGTATCGCCTTGAATTTTTCAGGGCACCTAGGTACCAACGTGAAAAATTCCTCGCCGGAATTTGGTAGTCATGGTACCTTTGGTTCCAGCGCAGCGCATGCGCGAAGTCAAAAGAAATTATGGTCGATTTTGGGATTTTGGGTATATTTCGGAGTGGTTTGGTAAGTGACGGTGTATCTAAGATGGCGGTCATAACACAATATTATAATAACTTTAAAGAATGAACAAATTTCCGCGACCGGGTTGATTTGCTCTGCCCAGGCAACGTTCCTGTGATCTGATTGCCTTCAAATTTGCACAGAATGTACCTTGGGATTCTAGCTATCACATATTAAAAATAGAAGAGTGTGGGATTCCGAGAACGTTCAGAATAAATTCAAAACCCACCCCCAACCATCAATGTTTTTTTGTTTAAAAAATTGCCGTATTTTATCGAATTTTTATTGTTCTTGATATCTGAACATTTTCTCATTTTAATATGTGATAAGTATCATCGAGGCGCAGCCAACCGCTAGAAATTCCAGAGATTTGGACCACCGGAAGGATGCCTCAGCAGTCAAAAAAGGTCAAAATAGGCGATTTCGGTTTCTAGTGTCGATACATCGTTGCGGTCATTTTAAAAAATTGTCTTTTAAGGATAATGTGTAAGGTACTAATACCTATCACATACGGGAGAGGCGATAAAATCTCTTTGTATTTGCAATTTCAAAATTAATTAAAACTAATATTAAATTCCGAAAATCGTTTTTTTGTTAAAACTCTTTTTTTTAAATGGGATTAAAATGGAAGTAAACCACAGAGTCCGGGGTGGTAATGGGCGTATTGTGTCCAAATTTCATGGTTTTCGGACAATCGGTGCCGGTGTCACGGCGAAATTCCACTTTTTTTCTTCTCATAGAAAGTGTAAATTGACTTGAGGGCAGGGTCCTTGAAGTTCTACAGCTGAACCCGGTGACCGATATTTATTTAACGGGGAATAAGTAATAATTTATATTATAGCAGTAAATAATTAAAATATTTCATAGGGATTATAATAATATGTATATCATGTCTGGGTATATGTATATCATGTCTGAAGGTAAAGCACAGAGTCCGGGGTGGTAGTGGGCGTATTGTGTCCAAATTTCATGGTTTTCAGACAACCGGTGCCGGTGTCACGGCGAAATTCTACTTTTTTCCCCCACATGGAAGCCGTAAATTGACTTAGAAAAAAAACGACGAAAGGCAGGTGACAAGAACAAACGACTTGAACGAATGCAGGTATCACCTTGAATTTTTCAGGGTACCTAGGTACCAACGTGAAAAGTTGCTCGCCGGAATTTAGTACTCATGGTACCTTTGGTTCCAGCGTAGCGCATGCGCGAAGTCAAATCCTTGTCGGCACGGAAAACATCAAAGGAGAAATTCGAATTTTTGAAATATTCAAATACCAAACGTTCGACCATGATCCAGGCTATCCTGAAATGTATTAATTTTGGTAATAGGAGACATATTCTCTAGGTCACGACCAATTGTATATGTTTTCAAGCCCATAAATGTGGATTTTTCAGTAATTGTCATTATCAATTCAAAATGGCGTCCATCATTTGTCGGAAATCAAAATTGTGTTCCTAACCGTTTTTCGGCTTTCCTTCAAGGATTCGGAAAATATAATCCCCTTGTCTGTAAGTAAAATATCAAAAAAGCCTTATGTAATTTTCACATTTCAAGATGGTGGCATTTCCGGTTTGAGCTACAAAGTCAATTTTTTGTGTACGAATCAGTAGTGTCGTAGCTAGTAAAGAAAAAACATCAAGGCAATCTGACCTATATTTCGTCGATTTTTTTGAAAACTTTGATCCTTAATTTCATCAAGGGGAGATAATTTAGAAAATTTCTAATGATATTTTTGAAGTCGCATTGATAAGATCTACTTACATTCCAAATTTCATGAAAATCGTGCAACTATTAAATAAGTTGTCAAATTGATCTCAACTTCCGGTTCAAAATCACAGCGACGAATTTTCGAAATTCGAAAATGCAGATTTTAAGTAAATGTTTCAAGGCATCCCTCAAAAAAAGAATTAGTAAAATAGGTCAAATAGTTACAAAGTTACAGTAATGTAGGTCAAATGAATTTGTTCGTAAAATTCGGTGATTTCGGATTCGAAAAACGATTTGAAAATATATTTAATCAACATTCGCACCCCATTTTTGGGGGGACATGTCAAAGTTTCAGATTGATCCTATGGTTAGATTCTGAGAAATCCGATTTGTAGAAATGACACACAAAAAAAAATAATAATAATAATAGGAATAATAATAATAATCTTAACAGATACAATAAGCTTCCATATGTTATACATATGAAAGTTTAATAATAATAATAATTTTAGTAATGTCAATAGGCTTTCAGACGAAAGTCTGAAAGCCTAATAATAATAACTAGACCTGCAAGCAGCACTGAACCGGCTTTCAGGAATCAGACAGGAAGTGTGTCATACAATAGCCCATTTATCGAGCTACCAAACGATACTTTAGATGTTTTGATCCGGTCACACCCGACGGTGAAATCCCGATTGTTGCAAGAGCACCGATTTTTTTTACTGTCTTTTTTTTTTAAATATCGAATATTTATTTGACTACTTCCTGTTTACGGATCATTATTGGAATAGATTTAACAAGTGGTATGGGAACTTAATTTCCTGTACCAGAAGTTTCAGAAAGATCCATTGGACAGTTTTACCTCCCTTATACCATTAGAAGCAGATTTACAGATATAACGATTTTTCGACTTCTTTTCAAAGATTGTGGCCCATTTGGACCATTTATACTATATTGAGGCTTTTAAATTTGGATTCACACCATAGACCACCGTTAGGACTCTAAGTAACAGAAGTTTAAGAAATAAGAGAAGTTTTCGAAATAAAAGTGTCTGAATAGGCTCCAAAAAGGAAAATAATAGATTTTCAGCGTTCCATTATATATTGCCTAACCCGCGAATTTTTACCATTTAGATCTCATAAGATTGTCCATTGTTCGAACTATCCAATGACACTTTAGTTGTTTTGATTCGGTGAAATCTGGCGTAGTAATCACTTTTTTCGCAAGATATCCATTTTTTTAATTTTTACGTTTTTTTTTTCTCAAAATATCCGAAATTTTTTCGACTACTTCCGTTTTTTATTAATCATTGTCGGGATAGCTTTAACAAGTTGTTTGGTTGCCTTACCTTCTGTACAAGAAGTTTCAGAATAATCCATTCAGCTGTTTTCCAAAGAAAGAAAATTAGAAGATCATTTTCAGTAATCTAAGGATTTTTCAACTTTTTTCCAAGATTGAGGCTCTTTTTGGACAACTTATGTTATTTCAATGCTTTTATTGTTGGACTCACGCCATAGCCCACCCATAGGAATCTGCGTTAAAAAAGTTTCAGAAAAATCGGAGTTGTACAAAATTTCGAAGACATCCGGAAAATCAGTGTTTTCAATATCCGAACCAGTGATGTCTTGTTACTATTTTTATTAGGAAGTGCAACAAAATTTTGTCAGATTATTCAAGACTTAGAAATTACACGCAACAGCGAGACTTCCAGTTTCTAGGAAACGGTATATACTGCATAAACCACCCAGCATTTGTATTAATATGACCATGTGATACAGCTCAACTTTATTACAACTTTGAAAATAGCATATTTTGTCAAAACCATGTAGGATATATGTAGAGCTTCCATTTAGATCTTTAACTAACAGTTATTTGAGTGTTGCAATTGTCTCGCTAAATGACATTCTTCTAATTCTAATAAATTGCAATTTGAAAACCGCAATGGTTCAAAAATTTGCAAAGTGTGATCCTGATGTATGGTTATCCTTTGATGAACAAAGAACGGTCTTGTCATTTTTATTAAATCGTCAGGGGTGGATCCATAGTCGGGTTTGGGGAGTCTAAACTCCACCATTCTCTGCTACATAGAATCCTTCATTATCAGATCAGATGGTGTAATGTGATTGGCATTGAAAGTGTGAAATAATGATATAGACATGTGTGACATCACATTTAATGCTTTGCATCAAGGAAATTGAATCACAACGTGATGATAATGTATGATAAAACTCTTATTTCTCTTTTAAAAAACTCATTGTGTATATATGCCTATGTCATTAAGAGACGATGACAGCATGCATTGTCAACTGTTAAATTTCCTTAACAGGAGCCTAGCAAACCCCCTCCTGCATAAGTTCCAAGATCCACCCATTCTCAGTGGCGTGGATATATGGTTCTTGTCAGATCTGATGGATATCGTGTAATGATATAATGATATAGACATGTGTGACATCACATTTAATGCTTTGCATCAAGGAAATTGAATCACAACGTGATGATAATGTATGATAAAACTCTTATTTCTCTTTTAAAAAACTCATTGTGTATATATGCCTATGTCATTAAGAGACGATGACAGCATGCATTGTCAACTGTTAAATTTCCTTAACAGGAGCCTAGCAAACCCCCTCCTGCATAAGTTCCAAGATCCACCCATTCTCAGTGGCGTGGATATATGGTTCTTGTCAGATCTGATGGATATCGTGTATGCAATTAAAGGATTTGACAATAAACTTAAAGAAACATAAGTTATTTTCATTTAATATTGAAGTAACATTATTTTATAAATTTACTTTATAGGGTTAATGAATAGTTAATTCTTAAAAGAATTCTTCTGCTAGGAGCAAACCTGGTTGTCATGTTTTGGTGATTGGCAGATTAGCACTTATGGTAAGAATAACCAATTTATGTTAAGTATGACTATTACAATGTTTAGTACAGAATGTACACAGTATTATATTGGAGGCATTTGAAAAACCAATGAGTTTTAAAGGTCATGAGCCTCAAGGTAGCATATTTGCTCTCTGCTTTGGCCTCACAAGGACACCTGTCTAGTCATGCCTTTGGGACACAAAGCCATGGAGCGTGGACCAATGTATTGTATACGTTGGCGTGCCCAGAAAAGATCCCATGGCAGTTAGTATTCAGTGTAAGAGTAGGCAATAGTGGCACTGCCAGCTAAGATTTCCTGCTCCCTGCTTTGGCCTCACAAGGACACCTGTCTAGTCGTGCCGATGGAACACAAGCCGTGGAGCGTGGACCCATGTATACGTTGGCGTGCCCAGAAAAGTTCCCTTGGCAGTTAGTATTCAATTTAAGAGTAGGCAATAGTGGCACTGCCAGCTAAGATTTCCCTCAATGCACACTGTATGGTGTATTGCCGTCTTCATTAGCCCAGTAGGTGTAGAAAACGTAAGCGTACAATTTCATTTCATTGGAAGCCACAATCGTTCAGCCAGAAAGAACAGAGCAGTGACTATTGCTTTGCATTGGAGTGAAAACCAAGGTCTCATGCACAAGTTGAGAGCATTAAAAAAAGAACAGTTAGAAAAACAAATAAGAGAACAGAAAATTTCCCTCATAGATTTATAGGAAAACATTGAAAGTGAGAAAGCAAAATAGCAGTTGGCCATATTCCATGCCAAAAACTACTGCATGGTGCATTGCTGTTTTTATAAGCAGCAGTAGGACATTAAAACCTCATTGATATTCCATTTCATATATCATTTGATTTACAAAATTATAATTTTGTATTTTTTAAATTTTTTTAGCATTTATTATTGAATGTTATTGGAGCGCCTGTACTTGTACCAAACTGGATTATTATTTTGCTTTTGGTGGTGATGGGCAGATCAACACTGTGGTAAGTCTCAATGATATGTAAACTAAGTGCAGTAGCGTCCAAACCCTATATAACTAAAGCAATAGCGCCTACTTGGTGTTGTCTGTAGAATTGATCTTTGATGCATTCATATGTAAGTGCAAACATGTGTTGATGTTAAATTTAGGATTGTAAATAAAACTGTAACTCTCATACATGTACATGTACATGTACTGTCATCACTTATAAAAGGTGAATTTTCATAGCATCTCAGTGAGTTAAAGTTTTTATACTATTTTGTATTTCAGGTTTTCAAGGAAAGATGTCTTATTTCCAATTTTAAAGAATCTTGCTGAAATCTTAATGTTTTTCCTTCAACTTTATTCTGGTTCCTTATCGTATCTAAAATAAATTAAAAATGCAAAATCTGACTTGTAATCTGTGTTTGGAAAAATTAAAGTTGGCTGTCCTTATGATTCCTCTTCTGGTAGCTATCTAACCTACAGGTCCAATGTTCAAGGCTGGTGTTGCCAAGAAAGCTATTTTGGATTTTCCATAATGGTTCCTCCCTTGTCAGTGGGGCAGAATGGAAAGCCTGACAAGGAACAACATATAGGTGTTCACTGTTCAGACATGGATAAGCCACTAAGGTCCCTTGTAACTCGAACCAAATCCTCAATACTCAGTGGGTAAGACATTGCCTGTCTGAACTTGAGTTCCTGTGTTCAATTCTCTGTAAGCCGAGAAAGTTCATCAGAAATCACTGTAATCTGGGTATCATTTAATCCTGTGTATCTAGCACTAAATTCTTTAACAATCGTTTGATATCAAATGTTTGTTTAAAACATTCGTGAAAGTCATTTTAAATCTCACATATTCATCTAATTTGTACTTGTGTCCAGTTTAAAGCTGATCATTCAATTTTGTTAACGAGTGGCCAATTTTCAAGCTTTTAATTTTCGATCACCGTTCAAAAATTAATCGTTATTCATCAATAATCAATAGATGCTAAATTAGTGCTAAATATACCAGATTAAATGATACCAGTTTACAGTGTTTATTCCAGCGGGTCCATGCTAGTGGTGTAAAATAAAGACACTGAAGAGACAACATACAGTCATTTGTATAAACCAGACATCCTTAGCCCACATTTCCATGCACGTTAAAGAACACCCCATAGTCATTTGGGTGGGATTGAAAACCAGGGTCCCATAATTGCCGGAGGGGTGGGGTGGGGTGGGGTGAGGATGGTCTAGTGGTCTAGACTGCCGCGTTTCGACCTCTAGCTGGCCGGTCACCTCTGGCTTGCGGCTGTGGTTTCGATCCCAGGTGTGAGCATACGTGGCATGGAGATCGGGCGCCTTCTCAACCTCGTGTGTTTCCTCTGGGCACTCCGTTTTCCTCCCACTGCTAAAGACCCCTACGCACAAGTGAATTATTGAAATAAAGTTAAAAACATATGTTAGTCCCGAAATGACCTAGTTTGTGTCGAGTGGACGCTAAACCCCATTTCGTTCTCTCCCATAATTGCCATGCATGATAAGATCCCTGTGAAGTTGGAATTTAAAATAACAGTAGACTGTAGAACCACTATCTGGGCAAGGTTTCTCTCATAGTACGTTGTACTTTTGGTTTACAGGGTTGTTTCTTTTGATTGGGGCATCATATAATTACTTGATTTGTCATAGTAGACAACTACAGACTCCTAAAATTCAGAATTAGAATTAAATGTATGTCATAGTGAAGCCGTTGGACCAAATTCCCCCCATAAAATTGATCTATGCATACATCATTTGACCCTCGGTCATAATATATTCGGATGCACAGTCATATCATCCTGTGCACGGACAGATAACTCCACAACTGGAACAAAAAATAGAATCCTTACAAATCGTTGTGGCTCGGTGAGTATGGCGTTGACTGGCTGACCTAGCGGTCCTGTCATTGATCATGGTATTGGCTAAGAAAGTGCATTGTTATAATTAATAGGGTCTAGCACGGAACAGTCATTTACAGGCCCGACGGGGGGGGGGGGGGTGGTCACCGCCCAACAATAATTTTGCAGCAAGTACTCTTTTTCTTCAGGTTATTGCGGCCCCTCGCCTATAAGGACCTAGGATGGAAGCCTCTCCCAAATCGAGAAGAACTTCTACCGGCCCTGATTTGAATGGGAAATAAAACCAAGGTCCCACTCATACATTGGAGTGGTCCTGTGTTCGATTGCATGTAAACCAAGATATTTCAACAGTATTGTTTTAGCAGATCACCCTCCACAGTGGTGTAGAATGGAGGACTTGACAACATACAAAGAACACCATGGTCCAGGCACAATCCCCTAATCCCACACAGCAATCACATTACATACAGATCTATATATCGTTTCGTATAACGTCGGACGTTTATTAACCAGATAGCGTTGATGTTTCTAGTGGAATACTCACTCGTTGCAACGAATCATTTCATTGGCTTATCCATGGAGCTATCCAACGACACTTTGGTCCGCTAATATCTGACGGAGAAATCAAGTTTTCGCAAAAGCGAAACCTTTTTAAACATTTTTTGAATACTTCCGGTGTGGAGATTACTGTCGTGGTAGTTTTAATAACCGGTTTGGGCACTTAAATAACCGTAGGGCCCTGTTATGGTTTATTACATTATCTGATCAGACAAAAATGCACCTGAGAAATACAATGTTCAAAGGTGCCAAAAATGTCAAAATATCGAAAATCAAATTTCAATAACTCAATACATATTATACATCGTTAAAATCGTAATTACATCAGCTATCTGAATATGTAACTTTTTTTGATAATCTCTTAAAATAAAAAAAATAGAGCATTTTCCAAAATTACACGATTTTGCGACTTTTTTCGGTTTTCAGGTCGTTATTTGACCTATTCCAGATATATTAAAGTCTTAAAGGAATGTTTCGTACACGAGATAACCAAAGTGTATCTCGATAGAGAAAGTTTCAGAAAAATTTCAATAATTCAATACATAATCGTTATCTCATTAAATAAGAAAATAATAGAGCATTTTCCAAAATTTCACGATTTTTCGACTTTTTTCGATATTCAGCCCGTTATTTGACCTATTCAAGATATTTCAAAGTCTTTAAAATGGAATGTATCGTACACGAGACTACCGAGAGGACTCTCGCTAGAGAATGTTTCAGAAAAATCGCTTGAGTAGTTTTCAAGATATGGGCGTCCAAAAACGCTCAAAATCAGACAATACTTTCAGCGTACCATATTTTGCTGCTTTTTCGTAGTATCCATATGAATTTGGTATCATAAGATAGTCCAATAGATACTTAACTTCCTGTAACAGAGGTGTTAGAGTTAATATTACGGCACTTCCGTTGCCGACAGAAAAATCTCACCGTAACAAAAAAAATTACAATTGGGACCACGAAGCATATGAACTTTGCTTTATAAAAATCGAACAATAAATAATTTTTCTGGGTACGAAAAACTAAATTAGCCGATGGCGGCTAACGCAAATTACCGAGATATTTTTTTTTCTCATTTCTGCTCAAGTAGGATGAAATTTTAACCCTGTGTAAAATACCATCAAAAAATATTCATAAATAAAAAAGGTTTTCGTAAAAACAAATTTAAAAAGGTTTTCGTAAAAAAAAATTTTTTTTCAAAATATCGGACATTTTTTCGACTACTTCCGGTTTTACGATCATTGTCGTGATAGCTTTATGAAGTTCTTTGGATACTTAACTTTCTGTACCAGAAGTGTCAGAAACATCCAATGAGTAGTTTTGGAAAAAAAGATAAATCAAAGAGCGTTTCCAAAAATTTAACGATTTTTCAATTTTTTTCAAAGTTTGAGGCCATTTTTGGACCACCTATATTATTTCAATGCTTTTCATTTTGGATTCACTATATAGACAACCGATAGGACTTTGAGTAAGAAAAGTTTAAGAAAAATCGTAGGCGTCGTTTTCGAGAAAATGGCGTCTCAGAATGTTAAAAAATCGGAAAATACTAGATTTTTCTTCATACAATAATTTATTTCCTTACCATCAAAATCGTATTATTTAGATACCATATGATGGTCCATAAATAGGGCTATCCAACGACACTTTAGTTCTTTTGGTCCGCTATTACCTAAAGGAGAAATCAATTTTTTCGCAAGTGCGACAATGTTTTTAACCTTTTTTTTTCATTTTTTGAATACTTCCGGTATGGTTATTATTGTCGGAATAGTTTTAATAGCCGGTTTGGGCACTAAAATAGCCACAGGGCTCTGTAATGATATATTACATTATCTGATCAGATAAAATGCCCCTGAGAAATCCTATGTTCAAAAGTGCCAACAATGCAAAAAAATTAAAATATCGAAAATTAAATTTCAATAACTACATACATATTATACATCGTTAGAATCGTAATTAGGTCAGCTATAAGAATATACAACCTTTTTTTGAAAATCTCTTAAAATAAAAAAAATAGTATAACATTTTCCAAAAGTTCACGATTTTTCGACTTTTTTCGATTTTCAGTCCGTTATTTCACCTATTCCAGATATTCCAAAGTCGTAATGGAATGCTTCGTACACAAGACTACCACAAGGTCTCTCGATAGAGAAAGTTTTGCTGCCATATTTTGCTGCCTGATCATAGTATCCGCAGGAATTTGGTATCATTCAGTGGTCCAATCACCGCCCGACCAAATGATACCTTAATTTGTTTAATCCGTTGATATCGGACGGAGAAATCGTGTTTTTACCTAAAACACCAATTTTTCACGTTTTTTTCAAAATATCGCATATTATTTCGACTATTTCCGGTTTAAGGATTCTTGTCGAAATTGCTTTATAAGTTGGTATTGGACTATAACTTCATGTTCCAGAAGTCTCAGAAACGTCAATTCTGCCATAAAACGAAACCCGAGCTCACAAGAAAATTCGAAAAAAATCGAAAAATAAAGGGCGATAACTCTGAATAAAATTTATATTACTGGAATCGGATGGACTTCAGGTATCCAAAAATGTAAGTCAAATTTGAAAATTTTGAAAAATAACAAAAATTGTCTCGTAAACAACATGTTTTCAATTTTCCAACGATAAAAGTCATAGACGAATGTTCGAAATTGAAAAATGTGAGATAGCCATTGTCCCAGAAAAGATTCAGGGATTCCAAAAATGTAATTTCCTTGAAAATGGATAAAGAATTGACGAAACTATGGCCAATTTTCAAATTTTAGACCACGTACAAAGTTCGGTCACTTCCGGTATGCGCAGAAATTTCAAAAATATTTTATCAAGTAGCCACCACATGGTTTCCAGATAGAAAATCTAATTCCAGATCGATATATGTTTTGGATCATGGAGATCTAGGCTCCCGCGGTAAATAATAATAATAATAATAATAATAATTTTAGTAATCTCAATAGGCTTTCAGACGAAAGTCTGAAAGCCTAATAATAATTTTAACAAAACAATAGTGTTTCACACAAGCTACGCAGTTTGAAACCCTAATAATAATTTTAGTAAAAACAATAGTCTTTCAGACTATTAATAATAATAATAACTAGACCTGCAAGCAGCACTGAACCGGCTTTCAGGAATCAGACAGGAAGTATGTCATACAATAGCCCATTCATCGAGCTACCAAACGATACTTTAGGTCTTTTGATCCGGTCACACCCGACCGTGAAATCACGATTTTTGCAAGAGCACCGATTTTTACTGATTTTTTTAATATCGAATATTTTGATGACTACGGTTTCACCGGTGCCACGTTACCCTAAACATATGTCACTTCCGGTACCAATGAAACCATTAAACAGGTTCCCACATAAGCATTGCACACATCAAATAAAATGGACGCCGAATCAACCAAATCCAGCAATATCAATTCATTTTATACATTTGTTACTCGTAAGTGTACAGTACTTCCGGTGATAATGAAATCAGAAATGGTATAAGGCATCACATGGTGAAAATTTCATGTAAATCGAATAATAATTGCCACTTTTATAGACCAAAAACCTTGAAAAGTGACTTGTATAAAACCGTCTATTTCTCTGCAACCGTACACGTCAGAAACCATTTTCTGGTTTTTGTATGATCGTATGGGTTCAATCTATTTGCTGATTGGAATCAAATATCATAATTTTAAAAACATTACAAATCAGACTCATTTGAATAAAATATCTGTTTTGAAGGCTAAAAATACAGTTTTTGCAAAATGACGTTACTTCCGGTGATAATGACAATTTTAAATTACTTGTATGAAATTGAAAATGGCATTAGGTATCACACAGTGAAAATTTTATGAAAATCGAATAATAATTGACACTTTTATGGACCAAAAACCTTGAAAAGTGACCTGTTGAAAATCTCCTATTTCTCCGCAACTGAACAAGTTAGAAACAATTTTGTGAAATCTATTTGACCCTATGAATTTTATTAGTACGTGAATGTAAACCAAAAGTTAAAATTATTAATACATATTAAATAATTCTTGTTTGAAAAAAATATTGATTTTAAATGTTAAAAATGCATTTTTTGACAAAATGGCGTCACTTCCGGTGTCAATTTTAAAGTGTAATCAATTTGATACGACGCATACTTGCTTTTTGAATCAAATGGTGTCACTTTTGTGAAAATCCAATAATAATTAACTATTTTACAGGGAAAATAACGAAAACAGTGACTTATGCAAAATTGCCCATTTCTAGGTAACTGCTTATATTACAAACTAATTTTAACATACATTTTCTTCGTATGGATTATAGCTACAAGTTTATAAAAGTTATGTAGAAATATTTTAAAATCTGAAAAGCCTGAATTAGCCAATGGCGGCCAAGGAAAATCACTGAGACAAAAAAATTTCACATTTTTGCCCAAATCAGATGACTCGTTCATTTTGTGTAAAACACGACTAAAAATATTAATAAATAAAAAAGTTTTTTGTAAAAATTTAAATTTTCAAATTTCGAACGACAAAAGCCATATATGAATGTTCGAAATTCAAAAATGTGAGATAGCCATTGTCTCGGAAAAGATTCAGGGTTTCCAAAAATGTGAATTGTTTTAAAATAGGTAAAGAATTGGCGAAACCACGGCCGCTTTTTGATTTATTGCTACCGTTCAAAATTCGGCCACTTCCGGGCTGCGCAGAAGTTTCAAAAATATTTTATCAAGTAAACACAACAAGGTTTCTTAATAGAAAATTTGGTTCCAGATCGATATTTGTTTCCGATCATGTAGAAATAGGCTCCCGCGGTAAATAATAATAATAATAATAATAACTAGACCTGCAAGCAGCACTGAACCGGCTTTCAGGAATCAGACAGGAAGTGTTTCATACAATAGCCCATTTATCGAGCTACCAAACGATACTTTAGATGTTTTGATCCGGTCACACCGGACGGTGAAATCCCGATTGTTGCAAGAGCACCGATTTTTTACTGTCTTTTTTGAAAAAAAAAATGTCGAATAATTTTTTCACAACTTCCTGTTTACGGATCATTATCGGGATAGATTTAACAAGTGGTATGGGAAATTAACTTCCTGTACCAGAAGTTTCAGAAAGATCCATTGGACAGTTTTACCTCCCTTATACCATTAGAAGCAGATTTACAGATATAACGATTTTTCGACTTTTTCAAAGACTGTGGCCCTTTTGGACCATTTATACTATAAGAAAGGAAATAAGAGAAGTTTTCGAGATAAAAGCGTCTGAATAGGGTTCAAAAAGGAAAATAATAGATTTTCAGCGTTTCATTATATATTGCCTAACCCGCGAATTTTTACCATTTAGATGTCATACGATTGTCCATTGTTCGGGCTCTCCAATGACACTTTAGTTGTTTTCATTCGGTGAAATCTTACGTAGTAATAACTTTTTTCGCAAGATCACCATTTTTTTTCACTTTTTATGGGTTTTTTTTTCTCAAAATATCGGATATTTTTTCGACTACTTCCGGTTTTTGGATCATTGTCGGGATAGTTTTAACAAGTTGTTTGGTTACCTAACCTTCTGTACAAGAAGTTTCAGAAAAATCCAGTCAGCTGTTCTCCAAAGAAAGATAAATAGAAGAGCATTTTCAGTAATTTAAGGATTTTTCAACTTTTTTCTAAGATTGAGACTCTTTTTGGACCACTTATATTATTTCAATGCTTTTATTTCTGGACACTCGCCATAGTCCACCGATAGGACTCTAAGTAAAAGAAGTTTAAGAAAAATCGTAGTTTTCGTTTTCGAGAAAATGGCGTCTCAAAATGCTCCAAAACGGAAAACACTAGATTTTTGGTGTACCATAATTTATTTTCTAGCCATCTAAATCGTATCATTCAGATGCCATATGATAGTCCATTAATGGGGCTATCCAGCGATACTTTAGTTCTTTTGGTCTGCTAACATCTGATGGAGAAATCAAGTTTTTCGCAAGTGCGCTTTTTTTTTAAACCTTTTTTCTTTATTTTTTGCTTACTTCCGGTATAAAGATTATTGTCGGGATAGTTTTAATAACCGGATTGGCTTATCAAATAGCCACAGGGCTATGTAATGATATATTACATTGTCTTATCAGATAAAATGCCCCTGGGAAATCCTATGTTAAATAGTGCCAAAAATGCAAAAATGTCAATATATCGAAAATTAAATTTAAATATTTTAATACATATTATACATCGTTAGAATCGTAATTACGTCAGCTATCTGAATATGTAACTTTTTTGTAAATTTTCTTTTAAATAATAAAGTAATAGAGCATTTTCCAAAATTTCACGATTTTTCAACTTTTTTCGATTTTCAGTACGTTATGTTACCTATTCCAGAAATTTTAATGTCTTATTGGAAGGATTCATGCACAAGACTACCAGAGGGACTCTCGATAGGGAAAGTTTTAAAAAAATCCTTGGAGCAGTTTTCGAGATACAGGCGTCAAAAAACGCTCCAAATCAGAAAATACCTGATTTTCATAATGTCATATTTTGCTGCCCTCTCATAGGACCCGCGTGAAATGGCCATCCAACGATACCTTAATTTCTTTAATCCGTTGGTATCGGGTGAAGAAATCATGTTTTTCCCAAAAGCACCCATTTTTTGCGTTTTCTTCAAAATATCGGACATTTTTTCGACCACTTCCGGTTTAAGGATTCTTGTCGAAATAGTTTTATCAGTTGGTTTTGGACTATAACTTCATGTTCAATAAGTTTCAGAAAGGTCAATTCGGCCGTAAAACGAAACTCGGGCACACAAAATGGGCAGAAAATTCGAAAAAAATCGAAAAATAAAGGGTGATAACCCTGAATGAATCGGATTCCCCTCAGGTATCCAAAAATGTAGGTCAAATTTGAAAAATTACAAAAATTGTCTCCTAAACAACGTATTTTCAAATTTCGAACGACAAAAGCCATAAATGAATGTTCGAAATTGAAAAATGTGAGATAGCCATTGTCTCGGAAAAGATCCAGGGTTTCCAAAAATGTGAATTGTTTTAAAATAGGTAAAGAATTGGCGAAACCACGGCCGATATTTGATTTATTGCTATTGCGCAGAAGTTCCAAAAAAACTTTTTTCAAGTAACCACCACAATAGAAAATTTAACCCCAGATCGATATCTGTTTTCGATCATGGAGAAAAAGGCCCCCGCGGTAAATAATAATAATAATATTAACTAGACTTGCTTGCAAGATTGAAGGCTTTCACCGTGCCAAGGCGTCACACGATCACCACTGCATGACAAAAGACTATCCCCACCTCTCACCCCCTAAACAAACACACACTCCCCCACCCCCAAATAAAAACACACATTTGCATAACTCAGATATTGACATGTTCTTTGGATGCGCATTACGTTAGAAGGGAATCGAAAAATAAAGTTGATCTACGCGAAATGGAAAAAGAACAGTTTTGCGAAATGGACGAAAAGCAATGTCGCAATAGATATCAAAGTAAAATGAAATGGGGTTTAACGACATTCTGCTCGGAATGGACCATGAGGAATTTTTCGAACGTACAGCGGCGCTAGCCTACTCTTATATACAATTCCAACCGCCAAGGGAACTTTTTTGCGGGACTTCGGAATCGCGTTCATGTCAGCTACTGAAATATGTAACTGGTTCAAAAATTAAATATCGCCAATTTTCTGGTTTCGTGCACGTTAAAGATTTGACGTCACTAACATGTAAAAGTTTACTATTAATTACAGACAGAGCCCAGGATCAAACAACTGAAGCAGTCAAGAGCCAGGATGTTCGCGACTACTTTGTTTTTTTTATATTTACTGATACTATCATATTTCATTATTTGTTAGCGTAGGACATTTTATGTCTTATCATAGAAGTCTATAGTGTTATGTTCTTTCGTAACCATTTGTTTAAATACCTTAATTGTTCGTACCTTTCTAACCAGGGTAATGATATAACTATTGGCCGAGAAAGTTCATCCAGATTTTCCGGTGTGGTTCTCCCTTGTCAGTGATGCAGGACGGAGGGGCTGACAAGGAAAGCTGTCTAGTCGTTCGGATGGGACGAAAAACCGAGGTCCTGTGTACACATTGGCGTGCAATGGCGTGGAATTCGATATAAGAGTAGGCCGTAGTGCCGCTGTCCGGGCAAAATTTCCCTCATAGCACACTGTATGGCGTATGCCCGTCTTCATTAGCCCAGGTTAGGAGCAGAACAGTAGGACGTTAAACTCCATTTCATTTCATTTCATTTCAATGATATAACTGTTAAATTAAACAACGGATAACTCCTACCTCTTAAAATGATTTATATAATTAGTAAATAATTATTATTATCTAATGATTGATGTTTTCTGACATATATAGTGTAACCAATATCTACATTGTACTTTTATAATCAATATGATACTTTGTATTAGACGTGTTTATGTTCTTATGATTTGAATTTCTTCATGCAATATTTGTAAATCGCCAGTAGGAATAAAAGTCTCTTATATAGATACATTATGCTGGCTGGAAGTTGCACGGTAGGCTAGCGCTTGGGACTGCGGTCGAAAAGTCAGCGATGAACTCTCTGATCTCGACATGCTACTTTCCGATGGCACAGAAGCTCCTTTAAAGCTTCTTTCTGTTTCAGCGTGCGCTGTATCATACGGTCTGTCATTGAGTCAACTGGCGTGGTTTCGAATCCCCGGTTGTACGTGGCAAGGAGTAGGGTCGCCTGTCCAACCTCGTGTGGTTTCTCCAGGTCCTCCGGTTTCCTCCCACTGCTGAAGACCCCTACGCGCAAGCTAATTATTGAAATAAAATTAAACCATGTTAGTCCCGAAATGACCTAGTTTGTGTCGAGTGGACGTTAAACCCTCCCCCCCTCTCTCTCTCTCTCTCTCTTTTCATACACATATATATCAATTAGTCTCTTATAGAAGGAGTTACCCGAAAAAAAAGACCTCTAAACATGCTCGTACAGCGGCGCTAGTCTTCTTTTATATAGAATTCCAACCACCAAGGGATCTTTTATGGTCACACCAATGTGTACACGGGATTTATAGTTCACGGACTGGTTTGGTCCGTCGACTTCATATACCCGACGTTTCAGAAATATCGTAGGTGTCTTAGGTGTTCGTATCTTTCTAACCATGGTAATTATATAACTGTTAAATTAAACAATGGATAACTCCTACCTCTTAAAATGATTTATATAATTAGTAAATGATTATTATTATCTAATGATTGTTGATTTGTGACATATATAGTATAACCAATATATACATTATACTTTTATAATCAATATGATACTGTGCATTAGTCGTGTTAATAGAGACTTTTGGCAAGCTGAATTTTTCCCATCCGTATCACGTATCCGTATCGCATACGTGATACGTTGCGTCAATGTAGTTTTAGAGTTTTGGCAGATTTTCGCGTCGCGTGCGTATCACCATCAGCAATTTTTGGTTTCACTAATGTATCATTTCAGAGGATTATACCCCTTTAACATAGAATATAATCATTTGCGGATTTGCCAGGTTCCACCTCCCTAAATTTAGCACGTAGATCAACCAGCATGCAGACATACCGAACAGTATGAAAATTCCGAGAAAAGAGTTTTGGCAGATTTTCGCGTCGCGTGCGTATCACCATCAGCAATTTTTGGTTTCACTAATGTATCATTTCAGAGGATTATACCCCTTTAACATAGAATATAATCATTTGCGGATTTGCCAGGTCCCACCTCTCTAAATTTAGCACGTAGATCAACCAGCATGCAGACAGACCGAACAGTATGAAATTCCGAGAAAATCCATCAAATATAATGATTAAATTACGGTCTTTATCATGATTAAAATCACATTAAATATACACCTTCGTGTTCTAGGGTACACATAGATTCATAAAAACGCAACGGCATAACATTTCATGATCTATAAGTAGCAAAAAAGACGGTAAAAAGACAACAATGTTATACGGACCTTTTCCATATGAAAGCTGGTCGATACGTACTGCCGTATCCGCGTGTCGTATCACGTATGAGAAATACACAAACATTGATGACGTCACACGCAAAATCCATACGGATACGCGATACGGACCAGGAATTTACGCTTGCCAAAAGTCTCTAATGTTCTTATGATTTGAATTTCTTCATGCAATATTTGTAAATCGCCAGTAGGAATAAATGTCTCTTATATAGATACGTTATGCTGGCTGGAATTTGCACGGTAGGCTATAGCCTTTGGGACTGCGCTGTATCATACGGTCTGTCATTGAGTCAACTGGCTGGGTTTCGATTCCCCGGTTGAACGTGACAAGGAGTATGTCGCCTGTCTAAACTCGTGTGTTTTCTCCGGGTCCTCCGGTTTCCTCCAACTGCTAAAGACCCCTACGCGCAAGCGAATTGTTGAAATAAAAATTACAGAGAGAGTCCATGCTCAAACAACGTCATGCCTTTTATCACAGGTGCAATATTCGATACCACTGTACGATACTACTGCAACGGATTAATAAATTGAACTTTCTTATAAACAGCGCGAGCCGTCGATTTCTGTCCAGATGATTACCGGTATAAGATAATTTTAAAAAAAGAAGCAACAATATTAATTCAAAGGCTAATTATTACACACAGCAATCAACTATTTATGTTACAGAGTCACTAAACCCATATTTTGGAAAGAAGAAAACACTCATAGTTGAAATAATTTCAGTTCAAATATCATCACTCTTGAATAGGCTCTATACGTTGACAAAACGTACAGATTGTATCCCCCAATTATGTTTCGCTTAACAATGAAAGGTGCCGTGTTCAATTTTCGGTCCCTTTGTTCTGCTACTCCTGAAATTTGGGACTATTGTACAATCGTTTTATGTATAACACTACCGATAGGCCTCTCTGTAGAAGAAGTTCCAAAAAAGAATTATGTTGACTTTTCGAGAAATAGGCCTCTAAAAATGCTCAAAATCCTAAAAATACAACGTTTTCGATTTTCGATCTCTTTTTTCGGCTACCCCTGACATTTCAAAAAAAGATACAGTGTTTTCACAAAACAAAGTACCCATTAGCCTCTCGATTGAGAAATTTTTTAAAAAATCGTTAGGAGACTTTCCGAGAAACATGTGTCCAAAGTTGCTCGAAATCGTAAAAAACGTTACTTTTCAAAATCACATAACTTTTTAAATTTTTGATAGAAACATGCCGCTTTAGTACCATCCGATAGACAATTCAATTGGCTATTAAACGATATAAAACTTTAACTAATCGACAAGAACACAATTGATACATCGCATTTTCCGGACAGGCACCCATTTTTCACAATTTTGTCAAAGTTTTGATAACTTTCTTGACTACTTCCGGTGATTAGAGGATTTTCATTTATAGTTCATGGACTGGTTTGGTCCTTCGACTTCATATTCCTGAAGTTTCAGAAAAATCGTTGTAGCCGTTTTAAAAAACTAAGAACTCTACGATTTGACCAAAATGCGAAAAAATTTTAAAAATCAAAATCAACATTTCAGAACAAAACTTATATTGTTGGAATTGGACTGATGTCAGCTATCCAAAAATATAACTAAAATTTCAAAATTCCTAAAAATAAAAATTTTAGAAAATTTTGTAAATTTTCCATTTTTCACCAAAAAAAATGAGAGCGACAAAGTTTCTAAATTCCACAGTTTTAAACTGCTATCTGCTTGGAAATGTCTCCAGCTATCCAAAAATGTACATATCTGAGGAATCGATTGAGAATTAAGAGAATAATGGCCGATTTTCGTGCAAGTTAAAGATTTCACGCATTTCCGCTATGCGCACAAATTTCATCTTACCTCTATGCACTAACCACCACCCATTTTCACGGGAGAAAACCAAACTTCAGACCTTTATCTCTTAAAGTTGCTGAGATCTAGCTTCCCCCAATAAAAAAAAACAAACTAGAATTGCGCGCAATGCTGAAGGCTTTCACTGTCGCCAAGGCGTCACACGATCTCCAGATATATGACAAAAGACTATCCCCACCACTCCCCCCACCCCCAAAAACCCACACTCTAGCATAACTCAGATATTGACCCCTAAACATGCTCCAGCTCGTAAAAATACTCTGTTTTCAATTTTCGATCTCTTTTTTCGGCTACCCATGACAATTAGAAAAATTGTACAAGGGTTTCAAACAATACACTACCCAGTAGAATCTCGATTGAGCAAATTTGAAAAAAATCATTGGCGGCTTTTCCGAGAAACATGGGTTTAAACTTAGTCGAAATCGTAAATAACCTTTCAAAGTCCCATAAATTTTTTAGTTGGCAATAAAATCTTGTTGCTATAGCACCACCTTGTAGATAATTCACGTGGCTATCATACGACATAATACTTTAAGTACTCGGTAAACAACCAATTGATACATCGCATTTGGCGCACAGGCACCCATTTTTCAGAATTTTGTCAAATTTTGAATACCTTTCTTGACCACTTCCGGTGATGAGAGGATTTTCATTCATAGTTCATGGACTGGTGTGGTGCGTCGAATTCATAGTCCCGGCGTTTCAGAAATATCGGTATGTGTCGTAGGTGTTCGTATGGTCATTATATAACTGTTAAATTAAACAACGGATAACTCTACATCTTAAAATGATTTATATAATCAGTAAATAATTATCATTATCTAATGATTGTTGTTTTGTGACATATATAGTGTAACCAATATATACATTGTACTTTTATAATCAATATTATACTGTGTATTAATCGTGTTTATGTTCTTATGATTTGAATTTCTTCATGTAATATTTGTAAATCGCCAGTAGGAATAAATGTCTCTTATATAGATACATTATGCTGGCTGGAATTTGCACGGTATGCTAGCCTTTCGGACTGCACTGTATCATAAGATCTGTCATTGAGTCAACTTGTGGGGTTTCGATCACTCGATTGTACGTGACAAGGAGTACTGTCGACTGTCCAACCTCGTGGGTTTCCTCCGGTTTCTTCCCACTACTAAAGACCCCTACGCGCAAGCGAATTATTGAAATAAAAAAAATAAACCATATGTTAGTCCCGAAATGACCTAGTTTGTGTCGAGTGGACGTTAAACCCCATCTCTCTCTCTCTCTCTCTCTCTCTCTCGGCGGGGGGGTTGAATGGCTGAATGGTTAGCGTGCGCGCACTGTATCATAAAGTCTGTCATTGAGTCAACTGGCGTGGTTTCGAATCCCCGGTTGTACGTGGCAAGGAGTAGGGTCGCCTGTCCAACCTCGTGGGTTTTCTCCAGGTCCTCCGGTTTCCTCCCACTGCTAAAGACCCCTACGCGCAAGCGAATTATTGAAATAAAATTAAACCGTATTGTTAGTCCCGAAATGACCTAGTTTGTGTCGAGTGGACGTTAAACTCTCTCTCTCTCTCTTTTCATACACATATATATCAATTGGTCTCTCTATAGAAGGAGTTACCCAAAAAATATTAGATTGCCTTTTTGAAAAAAAAGACCTCTAAACATGCTCGTACAGCGGCGCTAGTCTTCTTTTATATAGAATTCCAACCGCCAAGGGATCTTTTACGGTCACACCAATGTGTACACGGGACTTCGGAATCGCGTTCATGTCAGCTACTCAAATATGTAACTGGTTCAAAAATTGATTGAATATTCAATGAAATATCGCCAATTTTCTGGTTTCGTGCACGTTAAAGATTTGACGTCAATAATAAAATTTTAATATAAATTACAGATAGAGTCCATGCTCAAACAGCGTCATGCCTTTTATCACAGGTACAATATTCGATACCACTGTACGATACTACTGAAACCGCTTAATAAATTGGACTTTCTTATAAACAGCGCGAGCCGTCGATTTCTATCCAGATGATTACCGGTATAAGATAATTTTGACAAAGAAGCAACAATATTAATTTAAAGACTAATTATTACACACAGCTATCAACTATTTCTGTTACAGGGTCACTAAACCCATATTTTGGATAGAAGAAAACACTCATAGTTGAAATAATTTTAGTTCAAATATCACCACTGATAAAGGCACTCTTGAATTGGCTCTATACGTTGACAATGAAAGGTGCCGTGTTCAATTTTCGATCCCTTTGTTCTGCTACTCCTGAAATTTGTAACTGTTGTACAATGGTTTTATATATAACACTATTGATAGGCCTCTCTGTAGAAGAAGTTCCAAAAAAATATTATGTTGACTTTTCGAGAAATAGACCCCTAAAAATGCTCCAAATCGTAAAAATACGACGTTTTCGATTTTCGATCTCCTT
Organism: Patella vulgata; assembly: GCF_932274485.2. NCBI lineage: Eukaryota > Metazoa > Mollusca > Gastropoda > Patellidae > Patella > Patella vulgata. The sequence goes on from NC_065882.2 coordinate 37,466,306, forward strand.
TTATTTTCACCCAAAAAATGAAAGCGACAAAGTTTTTAAATTCGACGATTTTGAACTGCTATCTGCTCAGAAATATCTCCAGCTATCCAAAAATGTAAATATCAGAAAAATCTATTGAGAATTAACAGAATTAGAGCCGATTTACAATTTTTGTGCACGTTAAAGAATTGAGGCATTTCCGCTATGTGCACAAATTTCCTTTTACATTTAAGCACTAACCACCACCCATTTTCCAGAGAGAAAACCAAACTTCAGACCTCTATCTCTTATAGTTGCTGAGATCTAGCTTCCCCCAATAAAAAATATATAATAATAATAATATTAATCTTAGTAATAACAATAGTCTAATAATAAGAATAATCTTAGTAATAACAATAGTCTTTCACCGAAGGAGAAAGCCTAATAATAATATTAATCTTAGTAATAACAATAGTCTTTCACCGAAGGTGAAAGCCTAATAATAACTAGAATTGCGCGCAATACTGGAGGCTTTCACCGTCGATAAGGCGTCACACGATCGCCAGATATATGACAAAAGATTAACCCCACCACTCCCCCCACCTCCCCAAAAAACCCACACTCTAGCATAACTGAGATATTGACCCCTAAACATGCTCCAACTCGTTAAAATACGCTGTTTTCAATTTTCGATCTCTTTTTTAGGCTACCCATCACAATTACAAACATTGTACAAGGGTTTCACACAATACACTACCCAGTAGAATCTCGATTAAGCAAGTTTGAAAAAAAATCATTGGCGGCTTTTCCGAGATACATGGGTTTAAACTTGACCGAAATCGTAAATAACCTTACTTTTCAAAGTCCCATAAATTTTTTAGTTTGCAATAAAATCTTGTTGCTATAGCACCACCTTGTAGATAATTCACGTGGCTATCATACGACATTATACTTTAAGTACTCGATAAACAACCAATTGATACATCCCATTTGGCGCACAGGCACCCATTTTTCAGAATTTTGTCAAATTTTGAATACCTTTCTAGACCACTTCCGGTGATGAGAGGATTTTCATTTATAGTTCATGGACTGGTGTGGTGCGTGGAATTCATAGTCCCGGCGTTTCAGAAATATCGGTAGGTGTCGTAGGTGTTCGTAGGGTCATTTTATAACTGTTAAATTAAACAACGGATAACTCCTACATCTTAAAATGATTTATATAATCAGTAAATAATTATAATCATCTAATGATTGTTGTTCTGTGACATATATAGTGCAACCAATATATACATTGTACTTTTATAATCAATATTATACTGTGTATTAGTCGTGTTTATGTCCTTATGATTTGAATTTCTTCATGTAATATTTCTAAATCGCCAGTAGGAATAAATGTCTCTTATATAGATACATTATGCTGGCTGGAATTTGCGCGGTATGCTAGCCTTTGGGACTGCACTGTATCATAAAGTCTGTCACTGAGTCAACTGGAGGGTTTTCGAGTATCGGTTGTACGTGACAAGGAGTAGGGTCGCCTGTCCAACCTCGTTGGTTTTCTCCGGGTCCTCCGGTTTCTAAAACCCCTACGCGCAAGCGAATTATTGAAATAAAATTAAACCATATGTTAGTCCCGAAATGACCTAGTTTGTGTCGAGTGGACGTGAAACCCCCTCTCTCTCTCTCTCTCTCTCTCTCTCTCTTTTCATACACATATATACTATTCAAAAAAAGTAGGGGATATTTGATTTTGGGGGCATAATACTAAAATATGCAAATGACTACCAAAAAAGTCACTATAGAACCTAACAGAAGAAACATTTCCAGTTACATGTGACGCCCAAACGCACCAATAGCTACCGCATGGAATGCGGGTGATGCTTGGGATCATCATGGGGGTCCAACCCAAGATTTGCACGACTCTGACTTTGAATGTTACAGTCATTGTGGCATTGAATTCCAGGGTGGAAACATCAGTTTAATTGTTTTAGTGACCAGAAAACAAATTTTGATATGCGTCGGCTTACCCAAAATGAAAGGTTACGTGCCCTTGGCATGCTACAGATCGGCATAACACAGGCGGTTGTGGCGCGGACGATGAATGTTTCTCAGTCTGTCATAAGCAGGCTATGGTCCAGATACCGTGATACACAATCTGTACAGGACAGACCACGCTCAGGTCGACCAAGGGCGACAACTCAAGCCCAGGATCGATTTATCCGTACCTTGGCCTTGAGAAATCGTGTCATCACAGCAAATCAGATCAGCGCTCGTCTTCAAACAGACACTGGTGTGAGAGTGAGTGGCCAGACGATTCGGAATCGACTGCATAGGGGTCACCTTCGCGCCCGACGTCCTCGCGTGATCCCTTGTTTGAGAGATCATCACATTCAGGCAAGACGTCGTTGGTGTAGGGATCGTCAACACTGGAATAATCGACGCTGGAGCAATGTGATGTTTTCAGATGAGTCAAGGTTCACTGTTGATTTTTTGGACAGACGTAGGAGGGTGTGGCGTCGTCGAAACGAGCGCTTCCAAGACGTTAACGTCATCAGACATGATCGATTTGGGGGTGGTTCTGTTATGGTGTGGGGAGGCATCACTGTTGCTGGAAGAACGGCTTTACATGTTGTTGCAGGGCGTGTTACAGGCCAGTACTACCGGGACAACATCTTGGCAGTCCATGTTGTGCCGTTCGCACGACGTCATGGCCGCCGTTTCATCTTCCAGGATGACAACGCAAGATGTCACAGGGCCAGGATCGTTACAGGTTACCTCCAACAACAGAACATCACCTTGGCCAGCACTGAGTCCCGACCTCTCCCCCATCGAGCATGTCTGGGACATGCTTGGACAGAGGTTACGTCAACGTCAACAACGTCCTACCAATGTCCAAGAACTTGCTGCTGCGTTGCAACAGGAATGGGACAATCTGGACCAAAATGACCTTAGACGTCTCATTAGGAGTATGCCACGTCGGATCAATGCTTGTTTGGCAAACAGAGGAGGATTTACCCGTTACTGACTTGGTTGTGATGCTGTGGTAACTTTGCTGTTTGACCCCGGGTATCATTTTACCCTTATAATGGTCAGTCTGTGCCTTACTTAGTCTAACGATCATTTGGAATAAATCGATGAATGTGAACTTCATTTCATTTTGTCATTTGTTTCTTCGTCAGTTTCATTAGGTGACTTTAATAACACTTAAAAATCAAATATCCCCTACTTTTTTTGAATAGTATATATCAATTAGTCTCTCTATAGAAGGAGTTACCCAAAAAATATTAGATTACCTTTTTGAAAAAACAGACCTCTAAACATGCTCGTACAGCGGCGCTAGTCTTCTTTTATATAGAATTCCAACCACCAAGGGATCTTTTACGGTCACACCAATGTGTACACGGGACTTTGGAATCGCGTTCATGTCAGCTACTCAAATATGTAATTGGTTCAAAAATTGATTGAATATTCAATGAAATATCGCCAATTTTCTGGTTTCGTGCACATTAAAGGTTTGACGTCACTAATAAAAATTTAATATTAATTACAGATAGAGACCATGCTCAAACAGCGTCATGCCTTTTATCACAGGTACAATATTCGATACCACTGTACGATACTACTGCAACCGACTAATAAATTGGACTTTCTTATAAACAGCGCGAGCCGTCGATTTCTATGCAGATGATTTCCGGTATAAGATAATTTTGACACAGAAGCAACAATATTAATTCAAAGGCTAATTATTACACACAGCAATCAACTATTTCTGTTACAGGGTCACTAAACCCATATTTTGGAAAGAAGAAAACACTCATAGTTGAAATAATTTCAGTTCAAATATCATCAATCTTGAATAGGCTCTATACGTTGACAAAACGTACAGATTGTATCCCCAACTTATGTTTCGCTTAACAATGAAAGGTGCCGTGTTCAATTTTCGGTCCCTTTGTTCTGCTACTCCTGAAATTTGGGACTATTGTACAATCGTTTTATATATAACACTACCGATAGGCCTCTCTGTAGAAGAAGTTCCAAATCGTAAAAATACAACGTTTTCGATTTTCGATCTCTTTTTTCGGCTACCCCTGACATTTCAAAAAATGATACAGTGGTTTCACAAAACAGAGTACCCATTAGCCTCTCGATTGAGAAAGTTTTTAAAAAAATCGTTTGGGAGGCTTTCCGAGAAACATGTGTCCAAAATTGCTCGAAATCGTAAAAAAACGTTACTTTTCAAAGTCACATAACTTTTTAAATTTTGGATAGAAACATGCCGCTTTAGTACCATCCGATAGACAATTCAATTGGCTATTAAACGATATAAAACTTTAACTAATCGACAAGAACACAATTGATACATCGCATTTTCCGGACAGGCACCCATTTTTCACAATTTTGTCAAAGTTTTGATAACTTTCTTGACTACTTCCGGTGATTAGAGGATTTTCATTTATAGTTCATGGACTGGTTTGGTCCTTCGACTTAATATTCCTGAAGTTTCAGAAAAATCGTTGTAGCCGTTTTAAAAAAATAAGAACTCTACGATTTGACCAAAATGCGAAAAAATTTTAAAAATCAAAGTCAACATTTCAGAACAAAACTTATATTGTTGGAATCGGACTGATGTCAGCTATCCAAAAATATAACTGAAATTTCAAAATTCGAAAAAATAAAAATTTTAGAAAATTTTGTAAATTTTCCATTTTTCACCAAAAAAATGAGAGCGACAAAGTTTCTAAATTCCACAGTTTTGAACTGCTATCTGCTTGGAAATGTCTCCAGCTATCCAAAAATGTACATATCTGAGGAATCGATTGAGAATTAAGAGAATAATGGCCGATTTTCAATTTTCGTGCACGTTAAAGATTTCACGCATTTCAGGCAAAACGGAAAAAATAAATAATATTAATCTTAGTAATAACAATAGTCTTTCACCGAAGTTGAAAGCCTAATAATAAGAATAATCTTAGTAATAACAATAGTCTTTCACCGAAGGTGAAAGCCTAATAATATTAATCTTAGTAATAACAATAGCCTTTCACCGAAGGTGAAATCCTAATGATAATATTAATCTTAGTAATAACAATAGTCTTTCACCGAAAGGTGAAAGCCTAATAATAACTAGACCTGCAAGCAGCACCGAACCGGCTTTCGGGAATCAGACAGGAAGTGTGTCATACAATAGCCCATTTATCGAGCTACCAAACGATACTTTAGATGTTTTGATCCGGTCACACCCGACGGTGAAATCCCGATTGTTGCAAGAGCACCGATTTTTACTGCCTTTTTTTTTAAATATCGAATATTTATTTGAATACTTCCTGTTTAAGGATCATTATCGGGATAGATTTAACAAGTGGTATGGGAACTTAACTTCCTGTACCTGAAGTTTCAGAAAGATCCATTGGACATTATACCATTAGAAGCAGATTTACAGATATAACGATTTTTCGACTTTTGTCAAAGATTGTGGCCCTTTTGGACCATTTATTCTATATTGAGGCTTCTAAATTTGGATTCACGCCATAGACCACCGTTAGGACTCTAAGTAACATAGATTTAAGAAAGGAAATAAGAGAAGTTTTCGAAATAAAAGCGTCTGAATAGGCTCAAAAAAAGAAAATAATAGATTTTCAGCGTTCCATTATATATTGCCTAACCCGCGAATTTTTACCATTTAGATGTCATAAGATCGTCCATTGTTCGAACTATCCAATGACACTTTAGTTGTTTTGATTCGGTGGAATCTGGCGTAGTAATCACTTTTTTCGCAAGATCGCCATTTTTTTTTTACGTTTTTTTTTCTCAAAATATCGGATATTTTTTTACTACTTCCGGTTTTTGGATCATTGTCGGGATAGCTTTAACAAGTTGTTTGGTTACCTTACCTTCTGTACAAGAAGTTTCAGAATAATCCATTCAGCTGTTTTCCAAAGAAAGAAAATTAGAAGATCATTTTCAGTAATTTAAGGATTTTTAAACTTTTTTCAAAGATTGAGGTTCTTTTTGGACCACTTATATTATTTCAATGCTTTTATTTTTGGACTCACGCCATAGTCCACCGATAAGACTCTGAGTAAAAAAAGTTTAAGAAAAATCCTGGTTTTCATTTTCGAGAAAATGGCGTCTCAAAATGCTCCAAAACGGAAAATACTAGATTTTCGATCTACCATAATTTATTTTCTAGCTATCTAAATCGTATCATTCAGATGTCATATGATAATCCATTAATGGGGCTATCCAGCGACACTTTAGTTCTTTTGGTCCGCTAAGATCTGATGGAGAAATCAAGTTTTTCGCACGAGCGCTAATTTTTTTAAACCTTTTTCTTCATTTTTTGAATACGTCAGGTATGGAGATTATTGTCGGGATAGTTTTAATAACCAATTTGGGCAATTAGATAGCCACGGGGCTCTGTAATGATATATTACATTATCTGATCAGATAAAATGGCCCTGAGAAATCCTATGTTCAAAAGTGCCAAAAATTCAAAAATGTCAAAATATCGAAAATTAAATTTCAATAACTCAATACATATTATACATCGTTAGAATTGTAATTAGGTCCGCTTCTGAATGTGTAACCTTTTCGTACAAATCTGATTAAATAATAAAATAATATAGCATTTTCCAAAATTTCACGATTTTTCAACTTTTTTCGATTTTCTGTACGTTATTTTACCTATTCCAGACATTTCAATGTCTTATTGGATGGATTCATGTACAAGACTACCGGAGGGACTCTCGATAGGTAAAGTTTAAGAAAATCCTTGGAGCAGTTTTCGAGATACAGGCGTCCAAAAACGCTCCAAATCAGAAAATACTTGATTCCCAGCATGTCATATTTTGCTGCCCTCTCATAGGATTCGTGTGGAATTGGTATCATATGATAGTCAAATCCCCGGGCTACCCACCGATACCTTAATTTCTTTAATCCGTTGATATCGGGTCGAGAAATCACGTTTTTCCCCCAAAGCTCCCATTTTTTGCGTTTTCTTCAAAATATCGGACAATTTTTCGACCACTTCCGGTTTAAGGATCCTTGTCGAAATAGCTTTATCAGTTGGATTTGGACAATAACTTCATGTTCCAGAAGTTTCAGAATCGTCGATTCAGCCGTAAAACGAAACTCGGGCTCACAAAATGGGCAGAAAATTCGAAAAAAAAACGAAAAATAAAGGGTGATAACTCTGAAAGAAAGTTATATTACAGGAATCGGATTGCCTTCAAGTACCCAAAAATGTAGGTCAAATTTGAAAATTTTGAAAAATAACAAAAATTGTCTCTTAAACAACAGCGACGAAGTTTCGAAATTTCGAAATTTTCAACTGCTATCATCCGAGAAAATGTCATTTGTATGAAAATAGGTACAGAATTGACGAAGTTACGGCCGTTTTTTAATTTTTATGCACCGCACGAAATTCGGTCACTTCCGGTCTGCGCAGAAGTTTCGAAAATACTTTATCAAGTAGCCACCACCCGGTTTCCCGATTGAAAATTGAACCCCAGATCGATATCTGATTTTGATCATGGAGAAATAGGCTCCCGCGGTAAATAATAATAATAACTAGATCTGCATAGCAGATATCAAAGCTTTCATATAAACTGCAAAAGGGATTATAAGAATCTATGAATCAACAACCACTTTGACGGAAGATATTCTCTCGGCTAAAAAATCTTTTTTCTCTCAGCTACGAGAGATACGTAGAGTTAAACCGGCCCAGAGCCGGCCGTGTTGATAAGAAGCCGCTTATTTGACATTGACACATAACTGAAGGTGAATAGGCCTACCCGTCCAGTTAATACAATGGGCAATCTCACATCGGTCTACTACAGAGAGGCACATACTAGTCGCCTCCTAATTCACCAAGACATTTAGTCCAAACCTTGACTCTCATACATATAAACCATTTGGTACTACATGTACATGTATTTCGTACTTATATCATATTAAACCCCTCGGCCGCCATGTTGAATCACACAGTATTTAACGTTCTATATCCTAACATCTTTATGAAATCAACGACAAATCTAAACTTGGGCACTACAACCATTTTTATTTTTACATCATTCATTTTTTTTTAAATAAGTAATTCTATCACAAATTATAGTGAAGATACCGATCAGTTTTTCTTTGTGTTAATGCGTTCTACATTTTCAAAGCAATGATTCTTATAATGTGCCAGCCGCCATGACACCGGCGGACATTATAACTTCGATAGGCGAGAAACTTCAGGTAGCAGTTGGGTTTCATCAAATCATATAATTATGCGGTACGGCTTCACCTTTATTTCAATGGGAATTGGTTTATTATATGTGCAGTGCAGTTTTAGGTCAGTTTATGTGTAAATTAAGGGAGCTATACATAGGCCAGTAACCTTTTTGTAGTCATTTGACTAAAAAAAACTTGCGGAAAGGAACTCCGTAGGACAAGCCACTACTGTGGCGGGAGTAAGGCGGAAGACATCAGTAGTGGAACCATTTCTAAGCTAATCCCGAAGTGCGTTGCTATTGTAAGAATATATAAAATGGGGTTTACGGTCCCGCTTTTTTGCTGTAGTTTGAGTAATGAGTTAGAGCGTATATTTTGTAGTCAAAAAATCATTGCAAATAGAAGACCTCATCCCCACCACCACCACCCTGTAATACACTAGCTAGCTTGTGTTTTTCCATATTCCATTTCAAAGAGATAGATAGAGAACACGCGAAATATAAAGTGATTTTTCTTACAATCAGGGACCATAATTCATGAAGTTACGATTCGATATGCGCAAATATCGAAAGGAACCATATCTTTGGGTTATAAACATGGATGTCAAGTTTCATCAAAATCTTTCACTGTGAAAAACCGGGGCTAAGTCATCTGAAATCAAACAAATTTTACAATGTAGGTAGTGAAAACAAAATGTTATGTTAAGCGTTGTTCGAGGGTGGAGTGGGTGCATAAAATTCCAAATGCAAAGGGTTATTTTTCGTGCACGCCAATATGCACACAGGATTTCGATTTTTCGTCCTTCCCAAAAAACTGCACTCAAAGTTAGTTGTCGGGTCTTCGGTCAAGAACCACGCACAAAGGGAGAGAACGGGGACCTCTGTTTTGCATACCATCCAAGCGACTAGGCACTAATCCTTGTACCATGGACGAGGGGACGGGCGTTTTTCGTCCCATTGAAACGACTAGACACAGATCCTTGCTAGGCCTTCCATACTTCACCACTACCAACGGGGAACCACTTTGACCTCGGGTTTTCGTACCATCCGACCGACTAGACACTAATCCTTTCAAGGCCTTCCGTTCTGCACAAATGAGCCACGCTGGCCTCGTTTTGTCGTAACATACAAACGACTAGACAATGTTTCATAATTTAGTCATGTTCGCGTGGGTGGGTTGGCAGCAGAATTGATATGTACATGATAGTGACACGAGGAGGTGGTGGTGGGGGAGAGGGGTGTACACAAATCACACAAATCAGAGCTTTGTAATACGCGCATATACTTGATATACTAAATACACAAATGGCTGAATTTCGAGACATTTCTGGCTCTCTTTTAACACATAATGAGAACACTGCATTAATTTCTATATATCAGTAAAATATGCCTCAGACCCATTGTATCATATATGATACACTAAATTTCGACATTGATTTTCAGAAAAAATATTGTTTATTTTTAAATTTGAATTAGTCTAGTAACAAAATATATTTTCTGGCAACAAATAGCATATAAATAGAAATAGATTTACTTTCTGATTATTTTTTTTTAAATGAAATCATTCCAGGGCTTTTATTGACATTTCAGAAAATGTAGAGTTGGTCCCATGCACTTGAGGCCAGGGTCCTTGAAGTTGTACAGCTGCACCCGGTGACCGATATTTATTTAACGGGGAATAAGTGATAATTCATATTATAACAGTAAATAATTAAAATATTCCATAGTGATTATAATAATATGTATATCATGTAGGTGTGCATATCTGATATGCTGGGTATTACAGGGTTAAAATTGTGACCTCTGTAAATAGGCCCTTTCCTTGCATTTAGTTTTAGAGTTAGGAGTGCTAAAATTGAGAGAGCGAAATGGGGTTGATCGACCACTCGACACAAACTAGGTCATTTCGGGACTAACGTATGGTTCAATTTTATTTCAATACTTCGCTTGCGCGTAGGGGTCTAGCAGTGGGAGGAAACCGGGTGATCCTGAAAAAACACACAGGTTGGACGGGCGACCTACTCCTTGTCACGTACGGAAAGATGCCCCAGCAGTCCAAATAGGTCAAAATACGCGATTTCGGTTTCTAGTGTCGAAACATCGTTGCACTCATTTTAAAAAATTGTCTTTTAAAGATAATGTGTATAGTACTAATACCTATCACATACGGAAGAGGCGATAACATCTCTTTGCATTTGCAATTTCAAAATTAATTAAAACCAATATTAAATTCCGAAAATCGTTTTTTTGCTAAAACTCTTTTTTTTTTAATGTGATCAAATTGGGGGTAAAGCACGGAGTCCGGGGTGGTAATGGGCGTATTGTGTCCAAATTTCATGGTTTTCGGACAATCGGTGCCGGTGTCACGGCGAAATTCCACTTTTTTCCCCTCATGGAAGCCGTAAATTGACTTGTGGCCAGTGTCCTTGAAGTTGTACAGCTGCACCCGGTGACCAATATTTATTTAACTGGGAATAAGTGATAATTCATATTATAGCAGTAAATAATTAAAATATTTCATAGGCATTATAATAATATGTATATCATGTCTGGGTATTACAGGGTTAAAACCAATATTAAATTCCGAAAATCGTTTTTTTGCTAAAACTCTTTTTTTTAATGGGATCAAAATGGGGGTAAAGCACAGAGTCCGGGGTGGTAATGGGCGTATTGTGTCCAAATTTCATGGTTTTCGGACAATCGGTGTCGGTGTCGCCGGAATTTAGTACGCATGGTACCGTTGGTTCCTGTGTAGCGCATAAGCGAAATCAAAACCAGCTAAACTCGAAAACAACCTTGTCGGCACGGAAAACATCAAAGGAGAAATTCGAATTTTTGAAATATTCAAATACCAAACATTCGACCATGATCCAGGCTATCCTGAAATGTAATAATTTCGGTAATAGGAGACACATTCTCTAAGTCACGACCAATTGTGTATGTTTTCAATCCCATTAATGTGGATTTTTCACTATTTTTCATTTTCAATTCAAAATGGCGTCCATCAGTTGACATAAATCAAAATTCTACTGCCTACATTTTATGGGCTTTCCTTCAAGGATTAGCGATATTTCACATTTCAAGATGGTGGCACTTCCGGTTTGGGCTACAAACTCCATTTTTTGTGTACGAATCAGTAGTGTCGTAACTAGTAAAGAAATACAATTTCAAGGCAATCGGACCTATATTTCGTCGATTTTTTTTAAAACTTTGATCCTTAATTTCATCAAGGGCAGATAATACAGAAAATTTCTAATGACATTTTTCAAGTTGTATCGGTAAGATCTACTTACATACTGAATTTCATGAAAATCGTGCAACTATTAAAGAAGTTGTCAAGTTGATTTTAACTTCCGGTTCGAACTCACAGCGACGAATTTTTGAAATTCGAAAATCCGAAATAGCAGAATTGAAGTAAATGATTCAAGGTACTCAAGGAATTTTTTTTAGTAAAATAGGTCAAAAAGTCACAAAGTTACAGCAATGTAGGTCAAATGCATTCGTTCGTAAATTTCGGTGATTTTGGATGTGTAAAACGTTTTCAAACATACCTATTCCAAAGCCACCACCAATTCTTGGGGGGGGGGGGGGTAGGTCAAAGTTTCAGAAAGATCCCACGGTTAGATTCTGAGATATAAGATTTGCAGGAAAAAAAAAAAAAAAAATAATAATAATAACTAGATCTGCATAGCAGATATCAAAGCTTTCATATAAACTGCAAAAGGGGTTATTAGAATCTATGAATCAACAATCACTCTGACGGAAGATATTCTCTCGGCTAAAAAATCTTTTTTCTCTCAGCTACGAGAGATACGTAGAATTAAACCGGCCCAGAGCCGACCGTGTTGATAAGAAGCCGCTTATTTGACATTGACACATAACAGAAGGTGAATAGGCCTACCCGTCCAGTTAATACAATGGGCAATCCTACATCGGCCAACTAAAGAGAGGCACATACTAGTCGCCTCCTACTTCCCCAAGACATTTAGTCCAAACCTTGACTCTCATACATATAAACCATTTGGTACTACATGTACATGTATTTCGTACTTATATCATATTAAACCCCTCGGCCGCCATGTTGAATCACACAGTATCCTAACATCTTTATGAAATCAACGACAAATCTAAACTTGGGCACTCAAAACACTTTTATTTTTACATCATTCAGTTTTTTTTAAATAAGTAATTCTATCACAAATTATAGTGAAGACTGGACCACTAAACTAGTTACCGATCAATTTTTCTTTGTGTTAATGCGTTCTACATTTTCAAAGCAATGATTCTTATAATGAGCGAGCCGCCATGACACCGGCGGATATTATGACTTCGATAGGCGTGAAACTTCAGGTAGCAGTTGGGTTTCATCAAATCATATAATTATGCGGTGCGGCGTCACCTTTATTTCAATGGGAATTGGTTTATTATATGTGCAGTGCAGTTTTAGGTCAGTTTATGTGTAAATTAAGGGAGCTATACATAGGCCAGTAACCTTTTTGTAGTCATTTGACTACTGAAATCAAACAAATTTTACAATGAAAACAAAATGTTATGTTAAGCGTTGTTCGAGGGTGGGGTGGGTGCATAAAATTCCAAGGGTTATTTTTCGTGCACGACAATATGCACACAGGATTTCGATTTTTCGTCCTACCGAAAAAACTCCACGCAAAGTTAGTTGTCGGGCCTTCGGTCAAAAACCACGGACAAAGGGGGACAACGGGGACCTCTGTTTTTCATACCATCCAAGCAACTAGGCACTAATCCTTGTACCATGGACGAGGGGACGGGCGTTTTTCGTCCCATTGAAACGACTAGACACAGATCCTTGCTAGGCCTTCCATACTTCACCACTACCAACGGGGAACCACTTTGACCTCGGGTTTTCGTTCCATCCGAACGACTAGACACTAATCCTTGCAAGGCCTTCCGTTCTGCACAAATTAGCCACGCTGGCCTCGTTTTGTCGTAACACACAAACGACTAGACAATGTTTCATAATTTAGTCATGTTCGCGTGGGTGGGTTTGCAGCAGAATTGATATGTACATGATAGTGACACGAGTAGGAGGGGAGGGGGGGGAGCGGGGTGTACACAAATCACACAAATCAGAGCTTTGTAATACACGCATGATATACTAAATACACAAATGGCTGAATTTCGAGACATTTCTGGCACTCTTTTAACACATAATGAGAACATTGCATTAATTTCTATATATCAATAAAATATGCCTCAGACTCATTGTATCATATATGATACACTAAATTTCGACATTGATTTTCAGAAAAAATATTGTTTATTTTTAAATTTGAATTAGACTAGTAACAAAATATATTTTCTGGCAACAAATAGCATATAAATAAAAATAGATTTACTTTCTGATTATTTTTTTTAAATGAAATCATTCCAGGGCTTTTATTGACATTTCAGAAAATGTAGAGTTGGTCCCATGCACTTGAGGCCAGGGTCTTTGAAGTTGTACAGCTGCACCCGGTGACCGATATTTATTTAACGGGGAATAAGTGATAATTCATATTATAGCAGTAAATAATTAAAATATTTCATAGGGATTATAATAATATGTAAGCTTATATCATGTCTGGGTATTACAGGGTTAAAATCAATATTAAATTCCGAAAATCTTTTTTTTGCTAAAACTCTTTTTTTTTAATGGTATCAAAATGGGGGCAAAGCACTGAGTCCGGATTGGTAATGGGCGTATTCTGTCCAAATTTCATGGTTTTCGGACAATCGGTGCCGGTGTCACGGCGAAATTCCACTTTTTCCCCCCTCATGGAAGCCGTAAATTGACTTGAGGCCAGGGTCCTTGAAGTTGTACAGCTGCACCCGGTGACCGATATTTATTTAACGGGGAATAAGTGATAATCCATATTATTGCAGTAAATAATTAAAATATTTCATAGGGATTATAATAATATGTATATCATGTCTGGGTATTACAGGGTTAAAACCAATATTAAATTCCGAAAATCGTTTTTTTTGCTAAAACTCTTTTTTTAATGGTATCAAAATGGGGGTAAAGCACAGAGTCCGGGGTGGTAATGGGCGTATTGTGTCCAAATTTCATGGTTTTCGGACAATCGGTGCCGGTGTCACGGCGAAATTCCACTTTTTTCCCCATCATGGAAGCCGTAAATTGACTTGAGGCCAGGGTCCTTGAAGTTGTACAGCTGCACCCGGTGACCGATATTTATTTAACGGGGAATAAGTGATAATCCATATTATAGCAGTAAATAATTAAAATATTTCATAGGGATTATAATAATATGTATATCATGTCTGGGTATTACAGGGTTAAAACCAATATTAAATTCCGAAAATCGTTTTTTTGCTAAAACTCTTTTTTTTAATGGGATCAAAATGGGGGTAAAGCACAGAGTCCGGGGTGGTAATGGGCGTATTGTGTCCAAATTTCATGGTTTTCGGACAATCGGTGCCGGTGTCACGGCGAAATTCCACTTTTTTCTCCTCATGGAAGCCGTAAATTGACTTGAGGACAGGGTTCTTGAAGTTGTACAGCTGCACCCGGTGACCGATATTTATTTAACGGGGAATAAGTGATAATTCATATTATAGCAGTAAATAATTAAAATATTTCATAGGGATTATAATAATATGAATATCATGTCTGGGTATTACAGGGTTAAAACCAATATTAAATTCCGAAAATCGTTTTTTTGCTAAAACTCTTTTTTTTTAATGGGATCAAAATGGGGGTAAAGCACAGAGTCCTGGGTGGTAGTGGGCGTATTGTGTCCAAATTTCATGGTTTTTGGACAATCGGTGCCGGTGTCACGGCGAAATTCCACTTTTTTCCCCTCATGGAAGCCGTAAATTGACTTGAGGCCAGGGTCCTTGAAGTTGTACAGCAGCACCCGGTGACCGATATTTATTTAACGGGGAATAAGTGATAATTCATATTATAGCAGTAAATAATTAAAATATTTCATAGGGATTATAATAATATGTATACCATGTCTGGGTATTCCAGGTTTAAAACCAATATTAAATTCCGAAAATCGTTTTTTTGCTAAAACTCGTTTTTTTTAATGGGATCGAAATGGGGGTAAAGCACAGAGTCCGGGGTTGTAATGGGCGTATTGTGTCCAAATTTCATGGTTTTTGGACAATCGGTGCCGGTGTCACGGCGAAATTCCACTTTTTTCCCCTCATGGAAGCCGTAAATTGACATTGAAAAAAAACGACGAAAGGCAGGTGACAAGAACAAACGACTTGAACGAATGAAGGTATCAACGTGAAAAGTTGCTCGCCGGAATTTAGTACTCATGGTACCGTTGGTTCCTGTGTAGCGCATGCGCGAAATCAAAACCAGCTAAACTCGAAAACAACCTTGTCGGCACGGAAAACATCAAAGGAGAAATTCGAATTTTTGAAATATTCAAATACCAAATATTCGACCATGATCCAGGCTATCCTGAAATGTAATAATTTCGGTAATAGGAGACACATTCTCTAAGTCACGACCAATTGTGTATGTTTTCAAGCCCATTAATGTGGATTTTTCACTATTTTTCATTTTCAATTCGAAATGGCGTCCATCAGTTGACCTAAATCAAAATGCTACTGCCTACATTTTATGGGCTTTCCTTCAAGGATTTGGAAAATATAACCCCCTTGTCTGTAAGTAAAATATCAAAAAAGCCTTAGCGATATTTCACATTTCAAGATGGTGGCACTTCCGGTTTGGGCTACAAACTCCTTTTTTTGTGTACGAATCAGTAGTGTCTTAACTAGTAAAGAAATACAATTTCAAGGCAATCGGACCTATATTTCGTCGATTTTTTTAAAACTTTGATCGTTAATTTCATCAAGGGGAGATAATAAGAAAATTTCTAATGACATTTTTCAAGTTGTATCTGTAAGATCTACTTACTTACTGAATTTCATGAAAATCGTGCAACTATTAAAGAAGTTGTCAAGTTGATTTTAACTTCCGGTTCGAAATCACAGTTAGATTCTGAGATATAAGATTTGCAGGAAAAACACACAAAAAAAAAATAATAATAACTAGATCTGCATAGCAGATATGAAAGCTTTCATATTAACTGCAAAGGGGTTTATTAGAATCTACTGAAACAATAAGTATAAATGTCATCAGGTATCTGAAAAATTACATTTACCTTATGAACAAAATGGGAAAAATACAAAACAAAAAGTGTCGACTTGTGGGTACCATCCAAGGCATATTTAGAAAACCGTATATTATATACAGAGTACGCAGGACAGGAATTAGTTGTGCTTCAATGTAAACCGGCCCGTTTCTTGCCTTTAGTTTTAGAGTTAGGTGTGATTTTCAAAGGATTCAATCGGAAATCGCTGAAAATCAGTTGGCTTCTTCATCTCATGACATTAAACACTGTATAAATTTAAAGTCAATCGGATATTGAATTTAGCCTCTAGAGCGTCCACAAGATTTTTTAAAGTGATCAAGGGCAATAACTCTGACGGTAATTATCGGAAATGGCAGTAAATATCAGATATCGCTGAAAATCAATACTGTAGGCATCTTCTTAACACTGCGCATAAATTTAAAGTCAATCGGATATTAACTTTGGCCTCTAGAGCGTCCACAAGATATTTTGAAGTGATCAGGGGCCACAACTCTGGCAGTAAATATCAGATATCGCTGAAAATCAATCGCCAACTTCGTCTCATGACCTTAACCACTGTGTATAAATTTAAAGTCAATCGGACATTAACTTTGGCCTCTAGAGCATCCACAAAAAATTTTTTAAGTGATGAAAGGCCATAACTCTGACAGTAATTATCGGAAATCGCCGACCTTAAACACTGTGTATAAATTTAAAGTCAATCGGATACTAAATTTAGCCTCTAAAGCGTCCACAAGATTTTTTCAAGTGATCAAGGGCCATAACTCTGACAGTAATTATCGGAAATCGCTGAAAATTAGTAGGCTTCTTCGTCTCATGACCTTAAACACTGTGTATAAATTTAAAGTAAAGTAAACTTTAGCCGGCCGGACGAGGGCGATGACAATATACGACCACATTTCAATGTGGGCGTATAAAATTAATGGCATGCATATAATATTTAATATATGATAAAGTCAAAATAGTCGATTTCGGTTTTTAGTGTTACGGTCATTTTAAAAAAATGTCTTTTAAGGACAATGTGTATAGTACTAATAGCAATCACATACGGAAGAAGCGATAAGATCCCCTTGCATTTGCAATTTCAAAATTAATTAAAACCAAATTTAAATTTCGAAAATCTTTTTTTTTTTTGCTAAAACTCTTTTTTTTTTAATCGGATCAAAATGGGAGTAAGGCACAGAGTCCGGGGTGGTAATGGGCGTATTGTGTCCTAATTTCATGGTTTTCGGACAATCGGCGTCGGTGTCGTGACGAAATTCCACTTTTTTCGCCCTTACTAAAGCCGTAAATGGCGGAAAATCTCGAACGGCAGGAATCGTGTGAAGAACAAACGACCTGAACGAATGCAGGTATCGACTTGAATTTTTGAGGGCTCCTAGGTACCAAGATGAAAAGTTCCTCGCCGGAATTTGGTAGTCATGGTACCTTTGGTTCCAGCCTGGCGCATGCGCGAAATAAAAGGAAATTATGGTCGATTTTGGGATTTTGGGTATATTTCGGAGTGGTTTGGTAGGTGACGGTGGATCGGGGACTCAGATGGATCTAACATGGCGATCATAATCACTTTGAAGAATGAGCAAATTTTCACGACCGGTTTGATTTGCTCTGTCCAGGCAACGTTCCTGTGGTCCGATTGCCTTCAAATTTGCACAAAATGTACCTTGGGATTTTAGTTATCACATATTAAAAATAGAAGAGTGTGGGTCTCCGAGAACGTTCAAAATAAATTCAAAACCCACCCCCAAAAATCAAAGTTTTTTTGCTTAAAAAATTGCCGTATTTTATCGAATTTTTATTGTTCTTGATATCTGAACATTTTCTCATTTTAATATGTGATAAGTATCATCGAGGCGCAGCCAACCGTTAGAAATTCAAAAGATTTGGACCACCGGAAGGATGCCTCGGCAGTCAAAAAAGGTCAAAATAGGCGATTTCGGTTTCTAGTGTCGATATATCGTTACGGTCATTTTAAAAAAAATGTCTTTTAAGGATAATGTGTATAGTACCAATACCTATCACATACGGAAGAGGCGATAAAATCTCTTTGCATTTGCAATTTCAAAATTAATTAAAACTAATATTAAATTACGAAAATCGTTTTTTTCCTTAAACCTTTTTTTTAATCGGATCAAAATGGGAGTAAGGCACAGTATCTGAGGTGGTAATGGGCCTATTGTGTCCAAATTTCATGGTTTTCGGACAATCGGCGCCGGTGTCGTGGCGAAATTCCTCTTTTTTCGCCCTTACTGAAGCCGTAAATTGACTTGAGGCCAGGGTCCTTGAAATTGTACAGCTGCACCCGGTGACCGATATTTATTTAACGGGGAATAAGTGATAATTCATATTATAGCAGTAAATAATTAAAATATTTCATAGGGATTATAATAATATGTAAGCTTATATCATGTCTTGGTATTACAGGGTTAAAACCAATATTAAATTCCGAAAATCTTTTTTTTGCTAAAACTCTTTTTTTTTAATGGTATCAAAATGGGGGAGTCCGGGGTGGTAATGGGCGTATTGTGTCCAAATTTCATGGTTTTCGGACAATCGGTGCTGGTGTCACGGCGAAATTCCACTTTTTTCTCCTCATGGAAGCCGTAAAAATGACGAAAGGCAGGTGACTAGAACAAACGACTTGAACGAATGCAGGTATCACCTTGAAATTTACAGGGTACCTAGGTACCAACGTGAAAAGTTGCTCGCCGGAATTTAGTACTCATGGTACCTTTGATTCCTGTATAGCGCTATCGCGAAATCAAAACCAGCTAAACTCGAAAACAACCTTGTCGGCACGGAAAACATCAAAGGAGAAATTCGAATTTTTGAAATATTCAAATACCAAACACTCGACCATGATCCAGGCTATCCTGAAATGTAATAATTTCGGTAATAGGAGACACATTCTCTAAGTCACGACCATGTGTGTATGTTTTCAGGCCCATTAAT
This sequence comes from Patella vulgata, assembly GCF_932274485.2. Classification (NCBI taxonomy): domain Eukaryota; kingdom Metazoa; phylum Mollusca; class Gastropoda; family Patellidae; genus Patella; species Patella vulgata. The sequence goes on from NC_065882.2 coordinate 37,485,579, forward strand.
GTGGAATTTTCACTATTCAAAATGGCGTCCATCAGTGGACCTAAATCAAAATACTACTGCCTAGATTTTATGGGCTTTCCTTCAAGGATTTGGAAAATATAATCCCCTTGTCTGTAAGTAAAATATCAAAAACGCCTTAGCGATATTTCACATTTCTAGATGGTTGCACTTCCGCTTTGGGCTACAAACTCCATTTTTTGTGTACGAATCAGTAGTGTCGTAATAGTAAAGAAATGCAATTTCAAGGCAATCGGACCTATATTTCGTTGATTTTTTTTAAAACTTTGATCCTTAATTTCATCAAGGGGAGATAATACAGAAAATTTATAATGACATTTTTCAAGTTGTATCGGTAAGATCTACTTATATACTGAATTTCATGAAAATCGTGCAACTATTAAAGAAGTTGTCAAATTGATTTTAACTTCCGGTTCGAAATCACAGCGACGAATTTTTGAAATTCGAAAATCCGAAATAGCAGATTTGAAGTAAATGATTCAAGGTACTCAAAGAATTTTTTTTTAGTAAAATAGGTCAAAAAGTCACAAAGTTACAGCAATGTAGGTCAAATGCATTCGTTCGTAAAATTCGGTGATTTTGCATGTGTAAAACGTTTTGAAAACATACCTATTCCAAAGCCACCACCCATTCTTGGGGGGGTAGGTCAAAGTTTCAGAAAGATCCCACGGTTAGATTCTGAGATATAAGATTTGCAGGAAAACACAAAAAATAATAATAATAATAATAATAATAATAATCTTAACAGAAACAATAAGCTTTCATATGTAATACATATGAAAGCTTAATAATCTTAACAGAAACAATAAGCTTTCATATGTAATACATATGAAAGCTTAATAACTAGATCTGCATAGCAGATATGAAAGCTTTCATATTAACTGCAAAGGGGGTTATTAGAATCTATTGAAACAATAAGTATAAATGTCATCAGGTATCTGAAAAATTACATTTACCTTATGAACAAAATGGGAAAAATACAAAACAAAAATTGTCGACTTGTGGCTACCATCCAAGGCATATTTAGAAAACCGTATATTATATACAGAGTACGCAGGACAGGAATTAGTTGTGCTTCAATGTAAACCGGCCCGTTTCTTGCCTTTAGTTTTAGAGTTAGGTGTAATTTTCAAAGGATTTAATCGGAAATCGCTGAAAATCAGTTGGCTTCTTCATCTCATGACTTTAAACACTGTATAAATTTAAAGTCAATCGGATATTGAATTTAGCCTCTAGAGCGTCCACAAGATTTTTTAAAGTGATCAAGGGCAATAACTCTGACGGTAATTATCGGAAATGGCAGTAAATATCAGATATCGCTGAAAATCAATACTGTAGGCATCTTCGTATCATGACCTTAAACACTGCGCATAAATTTAAAGTCAATCGGATATTAACTTTGGCCTCTAGAGCGTCCACAAGATATTTTGAAGTGATCAGGGGCCACATCTCTGGCAGTAAATATCAGATATCGCTGAAAATCAATCGCATACTTCGTCTCATGACCATAACCACTGTGTATAAATTTAAAGTCAATCGGACATTAACTTTGGCCTCTAGAGCATCCACAAGATTTTTTTAAGTGATGAAGGGCCATAACTCTGACAGTAATTATCGGAAATCGCTGAAAATCAATTGGCTTCTTCATCTCATGACCTTAAACACTGTGTATAAATTTAAAGTCAATCGGATATTGAATTTAACCTCTAGAGCATGCACAACATTTTTTGAAGTGGTCAAGGACCATAATTCTGACAGTAATTATCGGAAATCGCTGAAAATCAATAGGCTTCTTCGTCTCATGACCTTAAACACTGTGTATATTTTTAAAGTAATCGGATATTAACTTTAGCCGTCCGGACGGCGGCGACGACAATATACGACCACATTTCAATGTGGGCGTATAAAAATTAACCGATGGCATATAATATTTAATGTATGATAAAGTCAAAATAGTCGATTTCGGTTTTTGGTGTTGAGCTCATTTTAAAAAAAATGTCTTTTACGGATAATGTGTATAGTACTAATAGCAATCACATACGGAAGAGGCGATAAGATCCCTTTGCATTTGGAATTTCAAAATTAATTAAAACCAAATTTAAATTCCGAAAATCGATTGTTTATTTTTTGCTGAAACTCCTTTTTTTAATCTGATCAAAATGGGAGTAAGTCACAGAGTGGTAATGGACGTATTGTGTCCATATTTCATGGTTTTGGGACAATCGGTGCCGGTGTCGTGGCGAAATTCCACTTTTTTCGCCCTTACAGAAGCCGTAAATGAGGGAAAAAAACGAACCGTGTCAAGAACAAACGACCTGAACGAATGCAGGTATCGCCTTGAAGTTTTCAGTGCACCTAGGTACCAACGTGAAAAGTTCCTCGCCGGAATTTGGTAGTCAACGTACCTTTGGTTCCAGCGTGGCGCATGCGCGAAGTAAAAAGAAATTACGGTCGATTTTGAGATTTTGGGTATATTTTGGAGTGGTTTGGTAGGTGACGGTGGATCAGGGACTCGGATTGATCTAACATGGCGATCATAACACAACATGATAATCACTTTGAAGTATGAGTAAATTTTCGCGATCGGGTTGATTTGCTCTACCCAGGCAACGTTCCTGTGCTCCGATTGCCTTCAAATTTGCACAGAATGTACCTTGGGATTCTAGCTATCACATATTAAAAATAGAAGAGTGTTGGATTCCGAGAACGTTCAGAATAAATTCAAAACCCACCCCCAACAATTAAAGGTTTTTTGCTTAAAAAATTGCCGTATTTTATCCAATTTTTATTGTTCTTGATATCTGAGGATTTTCTCAATTTAATATGTGATAAATATCATCGCGGCGCAGCCAACCGCTAGAAATTCCAGAGATTTGGACCACCGGAAGGATGCCTCAGCAGTCAAAAAAGGTCAAAATAGGCGATTTCGGTTTCTAGTGTCGATACATCGTTACGGTCATTTTAAAAAATTGTCTTTTAAGGATAATGTGTATAGTACCAATACCTATCACATAAGGAAGAGGCGATAAAATCACTTTGCATTTGCAATTTCAAAATTAATTAAAACCAATATTCAATTCCGAAAATCGTTTTTTTGCTAAAACTCTTTTTTTTTAATGGGGTCAACATGGGGGTAAAGCACAGAGTCTGGGGTGGTAATGGGCGTATTGTGTCCAAATTTCATGGTTTTCGGACAATTGGTGCCGGTGTCACGGCCAAATTCCACTTTTTTCCCCTCATGGAAGCCGTAAATTGACGAAAGGCAGGTGACATGAACAAACGACTTGAACGAATGCAGGTATCACCTTGAAATTTACAGGGTACCTAAGTACCAAAGTGAAAAGTTGCGCGCCGGAATTTAGTACTCATGGTACCGTTGGTTCCTGTGTAGCGCATGCGCGAAATCAAAACCAGCTTAACTCGAAAACAACCTTGTCGGCACGAAAAACATCAAAGGAGAAATTCGAATTTTTGAAATATTCAAATACCAAACATTCGACTATGATCCAGGCTATCCTGAAATGTAATAATTTCGGTAATAGGAGACACATTCTCTAAGTCACGACCAATTGTGTATGTTTTCAAGCCCATTAATGTGGATTTTTCACTATTTTTCATTTTCACTTCAAAATGGCGTCCATCAGTTGACCTAAATCAAAATTCTACTGCCTACATTTATGGGCTTTCCTTCAAGGATTTGGAAAATATAATCCGCTTGTCTGTAAGTAAAATATCAAAAAAGCCTTAGCAATATTTCCCATTTCAAGATGGTGGCACTTCCGGTTTGGGCTACAAACTCCATTTTTTGTGTACGAATCAGTAGTGTCTTAACTAGTAAAGAAATACAATTTCAAGGCAATCGGACCTATATTTCGTCGATTTTTTTTAAAACTTTGATCCTTAATTTCATCAAGGGGAGATAATACAGAAAATTTCTAATGACATTTTTCAAGTTGTATTGGTAAGATCTACTTACATACTGAATTTCATGAAAATCGTGCAACTATTAAAGAAGTTGTCAAGTTGATTTTAACTTCCGGTTCGAAATCACAGCGAAGAATTTTCGAAATTCGAAAATCCGAAATTGCAGATTTGACGTAAATGATTCAGGGTACTCAAAGAATTTTTTTTAGTAAAATAGGTCAAAAAGTCACAAAGTTACAGCAATGTAGGTCAAATGCATTCGTTCGTAAAATTCGGTGATTTCGGATGTGTAAAACATTTTGAAAACATGCCTATTCCAAAGCAACCACCCATTCTTGTGGGAGTAGGTCAAAGTTTCAGAAAGATCCCACGGTTAGATTCTGAGATATAAGATTTGCAGGAAAAACACACAAAAAAAAAAAAATAATAATAATAACTAGATCTGCATAGCAGATATCAAAGCTTTCATATAAACTGCAAAAGGGATTATTAGAATCTATGAATCAACAACCACTTTGACGGAAGATATTCTCTCGGCTAAAAAATCTTTTTTCTCTCAGCTACGAGAGATACGTAGAATTAAACCGGCCCAGACCCGACCGTGTTGACAAGAAGCCGCTTATTTGACATTGACACATGACTGAAGGTGAATAGGCCTACCCGTCCAGTTAATACAATGGGCAATCTCACATCGGTCCACTAAAGAGAGGCACATACTAGTCGCCTCCTACTTCCCCAAGACATTTAGTCGAAACCTTGACTCTCATACATATAAACCATTTGGTACTACATGTACATGTATTTCGTACATATCTCATATTAAACCCCTCGGCCGCCATGTTGAATCACACAGTATTTAACGTTCTATATCCTAACATCTTTATGAAATCAACGACAAATCTAAACTTGGGCACTACAACCATTTTTAGTTTTACATCATTCAGTTTTTTTTTAAATAAGTAATTCTATCACAAATTATAGTGAAGATACCGATCAGTTTTTCTTTGTGTTAATGCGTTCTACATTTTCAAAGCAATGATTCTTATAATGTGCGAGCCGTCATGACACCGGCGGATATTATAACTTCGATAGGCGAGAAACTTCAGATAGCAGTTGAGTTTCATCAAATCATATAATTATGCGGTACGGCTTCACCTTTATTTCAATGGGAATTGGTTTATTATATGTGCAGTGCAGTTTTAGGTCAGTTTATGTGTAAATTAAGGGAGCTATACATAGGACAGTAACCTTTTTGTAGTCATTTGACTACTGAAATCAAACAAATTTTACAATGTAGGTAGTGAAAACAAGATGTTATGTTAAGCGTTGTTCGAGGGTGGGGTGGGTGCATAAAATTCCAAGGGTTATTTTTCGTGCACGCCAATATGCACACAGGATTTCGATTTTTCGTCCTACCCAAAAAACTGCACTCAAAGTTAGTTGTCGGGTCTTCGGTCAAGAACCACAGACAAAGGGAGAGAACGGGGACCTCTGTTTTGCATACCATCCAAGCGACTAGGCACTAATCCTTGCCTACTAAATACACAAATGGCTGAATTTCGAGACATTTCTGGCACTCTTTTAACACATAATGAGAACACTGCATTAATTTCTATATATCAATAAAATATGCCTCAGACCCATTGTATCATATATGATACACTAAAAATCGACATTGATTTTCAGAAAAAATATTGTTTATTTTTAAATTTGAATTAGTCTAGTAACAAAATATATTTTCTGGCAACAAATAGCATATAAATAAAAATAGATTTACTTTATGATTATTTTTTTTAAATGAAATCATTCTAAGGCTTTTATTGACATTTCAGAAAATGTAGAGTTGGTCCCATGCACTTGAGGCCAGGGTCTTTGAAGTTGTACAGCTGCACCCGGTGACCGATATTTATTTAACGGGGAATAAGTGATAATTCATATTATAACAGTATTACAGGGTTAAAATTGGGACCTCTGTAAATAGGTCCTTTCCTTGCATTTAGTTTTAGTGTTAGGAGTGCTCAAATTGAGAGAGCTAAATGGGGTTGATCGACCACTCGACACAAACTAGGTCATTTCGGGACTAACGTATGGTTCAATTTTATTTCAATAATTCGCTTGCGCGTAATGGTCTAGCAGTGGGAGGAAACCAGGTGATCCTGAAAAAACACACAGGTTGGACGGGCGACCTACTCCTTGTCACGTACGGAAAGATGCCCCAGCAGTCAAAATAGGTCAAAATACGCGATTTCGGTTTCTAGTGTCGAAACATCGTTGCGGTCATTTTAAAAAATTGTCTTTTAAAGATAATGTGTATAGTACTAATACCTATCACATACGGAAGAGGCGATAAGATCCCTTTGCATTTGAAATTTCAAAATTAATTAAAACCAAATTTAAATTCCGAAAATCGGTTGTTTATTTTTTGCTGAAACTCCTTTTTTTAATCTGATCAAAATGGGAGTAAGTCACAGAGTGTTAATGGGCGTATTGTGTCCAAATTTCATAGATTTGGGACAATCGGTGCCGGTGTCGTGGCGAAATTCCACTTTTTTCGCCCTTACAGAAGCCGTAAATGGCGGAAAAAAAACGAACGGCAGGAACCGTGTCAAGAACAAACGACCTGAACGAATGCAGGTATCGCCTTGAAGTTTTCAGTGCACCTAGGTACCAACGTGAAAAGTTCCTCGCCAGAATTTGGTAGTCAACGTACCTTTGGTTCCAGCGTGGCGCATGCGCGAAGTAAAAAGAAATTACGGTCGATTTTGGGATTTTGGGTATATTTCGGAGTGGTTTGGTAAAGGCCGGTGGATCAGGGACTCGGATTGATCTAACATGGCGATCATAACACAATATGATAATCACTTTGAAGAATGAGCAAATTTTCGCGACCGGGTTGATTTGATCTGCCCAGGCAACGTTCCTATGCTCTGATTGCCTTCAAATTTGCACAGAATGTACCTTGGGATTCTAGCTATCACATATTAAAAATAGAAGAGTGTTGGATTCCGAGAACGTTCAAAATAAATTCAAAACCCACCCCCACCGATCAAAGTTTTTTTGCTTAAAAAATTGCCGTATTTTATCGAATTTTTATTGTTCTTGATATCTGAGCATTTTCTCCTTTTAATATGTGATAAATATCATCGCGGCACAGCCAACCGCTAGAAATTCCAGAGATTTGGACCACCGGAAGGATGCCTCAGCAGTCAAAAAAGGTCAAAATAGGCGATTTCGGTTTCTAGTGACGATACGTCGTTGCGGTCATTTTAAAAAATTGTCTTTGAAGGATAATGTGTAAAGTACTAATACCTATCACATACGGGAGAGGCGATAAAATCTCTTTGCATTTGCAATTTCAAAATTAATTAAAACCAATATTAAATTCCGAAAATCATTTTTTTGCTAAAACTCCTTTTTTTAATGGGATCAAAATGGGGGTAAAGCACAGAGTCCGGGGTGGTAATGGGCGTATTGTGTCCAAATTTCATGGTTTTCGGACAATCGGTGCCGGTGTCACGGCGAAATTCCACTTTTTTCCCCTCATTGAAGCCGTAAACGACGAAAGGCAGGTGACAAGAACAAACGACTTGAACGAATGCAGGTATCCCCTTGAAATTTTCAGGGTACCTAGGTACCAACGTGAAAAGTTGCTCGCCGGAATTTAGTACTCATGGTACCGTTGGTTCCTGTGTAGCGCATGCGCGAAATCAAAACCAGCTAAACTCGAAAACAACCTTGTCGGCACGGAAAACATCAAAGGAGAAATTCGAATTTTTGAAATATTCAAATACCAAACATTCGACCATGATCCAGGCTATCCTGAAATGTAATAATTTCGGTAATAGGAGACATATTCTCTAACTCACGACCAATTGTGTATGTTTTCAAGCCCATTAATGTGGATTTTTCACTATTTTTCATTTTCAATTCAAAATGGCGTCCATCAGTTGACCTAAATCAAAATTCTACTGCCTACATTTTATGGGCTTTCCTTCAAAGATTTGGAAAATAGAATCCCCTTGTCTGTAAGTAAAATATAAAAAAAAGCCTTAGCGATATTTCACATTTCAAGATGGTGGCACTTCCGGTTTGGGCTACAAACTCAATTTTTTGTGTACGAATCAGTAGTGTCGTAACTAGTAAAGAAATACAATTTCAAGACAATCGGACCTATATTTCGTCGATTTTTTTTAAAACTTTGATCCTTAATTTCATCAAGGAGAGATAATACAGAAAATTTCTAATGACATTTTTCAAGTTGTATCGGTAAGATCTACTTATATACTGAATTTCATGAAAATCGTGCAACTATTAAAGAAGTTGTCAAGTTGATTTTAATTTTCTTTTCGAAATCACAGCGACGAATTTTTGAAATTCGAAAATCCGAAATAGCAGATTTGAAGTAAATAATATAAGGTACTCAAGAAATTTTTTTTTAGTAAAATAGGTCAAAAAGTCACAAAGTTACAGCAATGTAGGTCAAATGCATTCGTTTTTAAAATTCGGTGATTTCGGATGTGTAAAACGTTTTGAAAACATACCTATTCCAAAGCCACCACCCATTCTTGGGGGGGGGGGGGGGTAGGTCAAAGTTTCAGAAAGATCCCACGGTTAGATTCTGAGATATAAGATTTGCAGGAAAAATACAAACAAAAAAAATAATAATAATAATCTTAACAGAAACAATAAGCTTTCATATGTAATACATATGAAAGCTTAATAATAATAATCTTAACAGAAACAATAAGCTTTCATATGTAATACATATGAAAGCTTAACTAGATCTGCATAGCAGATATGAAAGCTTTCATATTAACTGCAAAGGGGGTTATTAGAATCTATTGAAACAATAAGTATAAATGTCATCAGGTATCTGAAAAATTACATTTACCTTATGAACAAAATGGGAAAAATACAAAACAAAAATTGTCGACTTGTGGCTACCATCCAAGGCATATTTAGAAAAACGTATATTATATACAGAGTACGCAGGACAGGAATTAGTTGTGCTTCAATGTAAACCGGCCCGTTTCTTGCCTTTAGTTTTAGAGTTAGGTGTGATTTTCAAAGGATTCAATCGAAAATCGTTGTAAATCAATTGGCTTCTTCATCTCATGACCTTAAACACTGTATAAATTTAAAGTCTATCGGATATTGAATTTAGCCTCTAGAGCGTCCACAAGATTTTTTGAAGTGATCAAGGGCAATAGCTCTGACGGTAATTATCCGAAATGGCAGTAAATATCAGATATCGCTGAAAATCAATAGGCTTCTTCGTGTCATGACCTTAAACACTGCGCATAACGTTAAAGTCAATCGGATAACTTTGGCCTCTAGAGCGTCCACAAGATATTTTGAAGTGATCAGGGGCCACAACTCTGGCAGTAAATATCAGATATCGCTTAAAATCAATCGCCTACTTCGTCTCATGACCGTAACCACTGTGTATAAATTTAAAGTCAATCGGACATTAACTTTGGCCTCTAGAGCATCCACAAGATTTTTTTAAGTGATGAAATGCCATAACTCTGACAGTAATTATCGGAAATCGCTGAAAATCAATTGGCTTCTTCATCTCATGACCTTAAACACTGTGTATAAATTTAAAGTCAATCGGATATTAAATTTAGCTTCTAGAGCGTGCACAAGATTTTTTGAAGTGATCAAGGACCATAATTCTGACAGTAATTATCGGAAATCGCTGAAAATCAATAGGCTTCTTCGTCTCATGACATTAAACACTGTGTATAAATTTAAAGTAATCGGATATTAACTTTAGCCGGCCAGACGACCGGACGGCGGCGACGACAATATACGACCACATTTCAATGTTGGCGTATAAAAATTAACCGCATGTATGATAAAGTCAAAATACTCGATTTCGGTTTTTGGTGTTGCGTTCATTTTAAAAAAATGTCTTTCACGGCTAATGTGTATAGTACTAATAGCAATCACATACGGAAGAGGCGATAAGATACCTTTGCATTTGGAATTTCAAAATTAATTAAAACCAAATTTAAATTCCGAAAATCGGTTGGTTTTTTTTTTTGCCAAAACTCTTTTTTTTTAATGTGATCAAAATGGGGGTAAAGCACAGAGTCCGAGGTGGTAATGGGCGTATTGTGTCCAAATTTCATGGTTTTCGGACAATCGGTGCCGGTGTCGTGGCGAAATTCCACTTTTTTCGCCCTTACAGAAGACGTAAATGGAGGAAAACATGAACGGCAGGAACCGTGTCAAGAACAAACGACCTGAACGAATGCAGGTATCGCCTTGAAGTTTTCAGTGCACCTAGGTAGCAACGTGAAAAGTTCCTCGCCGGAATTTGGTAGTCATCGTATTTTTGGTTCCAGTGTGGCGCATGCGCGAAGTCAAAAGAAATTACGGTCAATTTTGGGTATATTTCGGAGTGGTTTGGTATGTGACGGTGGATCGGGGACCGGGATTGATCTATTATAATAAGCGTTGAAGAATGAGCAAATTTTCGCGACCGGGGTTGATTTGCACTGCCCAGGCAACATTCCGCTGTCCGATTGGCTGTAAATTTGCACAGACTGTACCTTGGGATTCTAGCTATCACATATTAAAAATAGAAGAGTGTGGGATTCCGAGAACGTTGAAAATAAATTCGAAACCCACCCCCACCCATCAAAGTTTTTTTTTTGCTTAACAAATTGCGGTATTTTATCGAATTTTTATTGTCCTTGATATCTGAGCATTTTCTCCTTTCAATATGTGATAAATATCATCGCGGCGTAGCCAACCGCTAGACATTCCAGAGATTGGAACCAACGTAAGGATGCCTCAGCAGTCAAAGTGAAAAGTTTCTCGCCGGAATTTGGTAGTCCTCGTACCTTTGGTTCCAGCGTGGCGCATGCGCGAAGTCAAAAGAAATTACGGTCGTGTGGGATTCCGAGAACATTGAAAATAAATTCGAAACCCACCCCCACCTATCAAAGTTTTTTTGCCTTAAAAATTGCCGTATTTTATCGAATTTTTATTGTTCTTGATATCTCAGCATTTTCTCCTTTTAATATGTGATAAATATCATCGCGGCGTAGCCAACCGCTAGAAAATCCAGAGATTTGGACGAACGGAAAGATGCCCCAGCAGTCAAAATAGGTCAAAATAGGCAATTTCGGTTTCTAATGTTGAAACATCGTTGCGGTCATTTTAAAAAATTGTCTTTTAAGGATAATGTGTATAGTACTAATACCTATCACATACGGAAGAGACGATAAAATCTCTTTGCATTTGCAATTTCAAAATTAATTAAAACCAATATTAAATTCCGAAAATCGTTTTTTTGCTAAAACTCTTTTTTTTTAATGTGATCAAAATGGGGGTAAAGTACAGAGAACGGGGTGGTAATGGGCATATTGTGTCCAAATTTCATGTTTTTCGGACAATCGGTGCCGGTGTCGCGGCGAAATTCCACTTTTTTCCCTTATAGATGCCGTGCCAAGAACAAACGACTTGAACGAATGCAGGTATCACCTTGAAATTTTCAGGGTACCTAGGTACCAACGTCAAAAGTTCCTCGCCGGAATTTGGTATTCATGGTACTTTTGGTTCCAACGTAGCGCATGCGCGAAATATAAACCAGCTAAACTCGAAAACAACCTTGTCGGCACGGAAAACATCAAAGGCGAAATTCGAATTTTAAAATATTCAAATACCAAACATTCGACCATGATCCAGGCTATCCTGAAATTTGGTACTCATGGTACCTTTGGTTCCAGCGTAGCGCATGCGCGAAGTCAAAACCAGCTAAACTCGAAAACAACCTTGTCGGCACGGAAAACATCAAAGGCGAAATTCCAATTTTTGAATTATTCAAATACCAAACATTCGACCATGATCCAGGCTATCCTGAAATTTGGTAGGCTACTCATGGTACCTTTGGTTCCAGCGTAGCGCACGCGCGAACTCAAAACAAGCTAAACTCGAAAACAACCTTGTCGGAACGGTAAACATCAAATACCAAACATTCGACCATGATCCAGGCTATCCTGAAATGTATTAATTTCGGTAATAGGGGACAGATTATCTAAGCCACGACCAATTGTGCATGTTTTCAAGCCCATAATTGTTGATTTTTCACTATTTTTCATTTTCAATTCAAAATGGCGTCCATCAGTTGACCTAAATCAAAATTCTGCGTAGAACATTGTTTAGACATTCCTTCAAGGATTCGGAAAATATAATTGCCTTGTCTGTAAATAAAATATCAAAAAAGCCTTAGGGATTTTTCACATTTCAAGATGGAGGCACTTCCCGTTTGGTCTACAAACTCCATTTTTTGTGAACGAATCAGTAATGTCGTAGCTAGTAATGAAGGACAATTTCAACGCAATCGGACTGATATTTTGTCGATTTTTTTGAAAAATTTGATCCTTAATTTCATCAAGGGGAGATAATACAGAAAATTTCTAATGACATTTTTCAAGTTGTATCGGTAAGATCTACTTAAATACTTAATTTCATGAAAATCGTGCAACTATTAAAGAAGTTGTTAAGTTGATTTTAACTTCCGGTTCGAAATCACTGCGACGAATTTTCGAAATTTGAAAATCCGAAATTGCAGATTTGAAGTAAATGATAAAAGGTACTCAACGAATTCTTTTTTGGTAAAATAGGTCAATTAATCACAAAGTTACAGCAAAGTAAGTCAAATGGATTTGTTCGTAAAATTCGGTGATTTCGGATGTGTAAAACGTTTTGAAAATATACCTATTCCAAAGCCACCACCCATTCTTGGGGGGTGGGGGCAGGTAAAAGTTTCAGAAAGATCCCACGGTTAGATTCTGAGATATAAGTTTTGCAGGAAAAACACACAAAAAAATAATAATAATAACTAGATCTGCATAGCAGATATCAACGCTTTCATATAAACTACAAAAGGGGTTATTAGAATCTATGAATCAACAACCACTTTGACGGAAGATATTCTCTCGGCTAAAAATCTTTTTTTCTCTCAGCTACGAGAGATACGTAGAATTAAACCGGTCCAGAGCCGATCGTGTTGATAAGAAGCCGCTTATTTGACATTGACACATAACCGAAGGTGAATAGGCCTACCCGTCCAGTTAATACAATGGGCAATCTCACATCGGTCCACTAAAGAGAGGCACATACTAGTCGCATCCTACTTAACCAAGACATTATAGTCCAAACCTTGACTCTCATACATATAAACGATTTGGTACTACATGTACATGTATTTCGTACTTATATCATATTAAACCCCTCGGCCGCCATGTTGAATCACACAGTATTTAACGTTCTATATCCTAACATCTTTATGAAATCAACGACAAATCTAAACTTGGGCACTCCAACCATTTTCATTTTTATATCATTCATTTTTTTTTAAATAAGTAATTCTATCACAAATTATAGTGAAGACTGGACCACTAAACTATTACCGATCAGTTTTTCTTTGTGTTAATGCGTTCTACATTTTCAAAGCGATGTTTCTTATAATGTTCCAGCCGCCATGACACCGGCGGACATTATAACTTCGATAGGCGAGAAACTTCAGGTAGCAGTTGGGTTTCATCAAATCATATAATTATGCGGTACGGCTTCACCTTTATTTCAATGGGAATTGGTTTATTATATGTTAAGCTATGTGCAGTGCAGTTTTAGGTCAGTTTATGTGTAAATTAAGGGAGCTATACATAGGCCAGTAACCTTTTTGTAGTTATTTGACTAAAAAAAACTTGCGCAAAGGAACTCCGTAGGACAAGCAATTACTGTGGCAGGTTTAAGGCGGAAGACATCAGTAGTGGAACCATTTCTAAGTTAATCCCGAAGTGCGTTGCTATTGTAAGAATATATAAAATGGGGTTTACGGTCCCGCTTTTTTGCTGTAGTTTGAGTAATGTGTTAGAGCGTATATTTTGTAGTCAAAAAATCATTGCAAATAGAAGACCTCATCCCCCACCACCACCACCACCACCCTGTAATACACTAGCTAGCTTGTGTATTTCCATATTCCATTTCCGAGAGATAGATAGAGAACAAGCTAAATATAAAGTGATTTTTCTTACAATCAAGGACCATGATTCATGAAGTTACGATTCGATATGCGCAAATATCGAAAGGAACCATATCTTTGGGTTATAAACATGCATGTCAAGTTTCATCAAAATCTTTCACTGTGAAAAACCGGGGCTTAGTCATCTGAAATCAAACAAATTTTACAATGTAGGTAGTGAAAACAAAATGTTATGCTTTAGCGTTGTTCGAGGGTGGGGTGGGTGCATAAAATTCCAAATGCAAAGGGTTATTTTTTGTTCACGCCAATATGCCCCCAGGATTTCGATTTTTCGTCCTACCCAAAAAGCTGCACGCAAAGTTAGTTGTCGGGCCTTCGGCATACCATCCAAGCGACTAGGCACTAATCCTTGTACCATGGACGAGGGGACGGGCGTTTTTCGTCCCATCGAAACGACTAGACACAGATCCTTGCTAGGCCTTCCATACTTCACCACTGCCAACGGGGAACCACTTTGGCCTCGGGTTTTCGTACCCTCCGAACGACTAGACACTAATCCTTGCAAGGCCTTCCGTTCTGCACAAATGAGCCAAGCTGGCCTCGTTTTGTCGTAACATACAAACGACTAGACAATGTTTCATAATTTAGTCATGTTCGCGTGGGTGGGTTGGCAGCAGAATTAATATGTACATGGTAGTGACACGAGGAGGAGGGCGGGGGGGGAGCGGGGTGTGCACAAATCACACAAATCAGAGCTTTGTAATACACGCATATAATTGATATACTAAATACACGAATGGCTGAATTTCGAGGCATTTCTGGTACTCTTTTAACACATAATGAGAACACTGCATTAATTTCTATATATCAATAAAATATGCCTCAGACCCATTGTATGATATATGATACACTAAATTTCGACATTGATTATTTTTAAATTTGAATTAGACTAGTAACAAAATATATTTTCTGGCAACAAATAGCATATAAATAAAAATAGATTTACTTTATGTTTATTTGTTTTAAATGAAATCATTCCAGAGCTTTTATTGACATTTCAGAAAATGTAGAGTTGGTCCCAGGCACTTGAGGCCAGGGTCCTTGAAGTTGTACAGCTGCACCCGGTGACCGATATTTATTTAACGGGGAATAAGTGATAATTCATATTATAGCAGTAAATAATTAAAATATTTCATAGGGATTATAATAATATGTATATCATGTTGGTGTGCATATCTGATATACTGGGTATTACAGGGTTAAAATTGTGACCTCTGTAAATAGGCCCGTTCCTTGCATTTAGTTTTAGAGTTAGGAGTGCTAAAATTGAGAGAGCGAAATGGGGTTGGTCGACCACTCGACACAAACTAGGTCATTTCGGGACTAACGTATGGTTCAATTTTATTTCAATAATTCGCTTGCGCGTATGGGTCTAGCAGTGGGAGGAAACCGGGTGATCCTGAAAAAAACACACAGGTTGGACGGGGGACCTACTCCTTGTCACGTACAACCGGGGAATCGATGCTGAAATTGAAAACAACATCGGGCGTGATACGGTTGGCAAATACTATTTTCAAATATAAGCTAAACAACAATTTTTCATTCTTTTTGATTCCTTCATTTACCGACCTGACTAACTTTATGGTAGTGTTTTTCCGACAATATTTATTCAAGATGCATAAAGCGATACACAATTTCATAGATAGCGGTGTTCTTGACGAAATAAAACCAAAATGTAATGTGGTTTATCGTCCTACTTTTCTACACCAACTGGGCTAATGAAGACGGAATTATGCCATACAGTGTGCCACCTGTAAATTTAGACCGGATAGCGCCCAATGACGGTCTACTTTTATTACGAATTACGCGCTGCCAGGGGTTTTCGTATGATCCCAACGACAAGACACTGTCCCTGCCTACAATAACGGCAGCCTCCGCAAATCATAGGGATAGAACTAATAATATCAGAAATATTATACTTTTATTACGAATTACAGCTGCCAAGGCTTTTTGTCCAATTCGAACGACTAGACACTGCCCCTGTCTACAATAACAGCAGCCTCTGCAAATCACAGGGACGGAAATTATAATGTCAGAAATGTTATAAAGCTTAGTTTTGCCAGTGTGTATACTAGCTGACGATGTTCTATAACTCATAGATATATATTTCTATGATATAACCGATATCTTCCGGCGTGGTTCTCCCTCCCTTGTTAGTAAAGCACAGAGTCCGGGATGGTAATGGGCGTATTGTGTACAAATTTCATGGTTTTCAGACAATCGGTGCCGGTGTCGCGGCGAAATTCCACTTTTTTCCCCTTATGGAAGCCTTAAATGCAGGTATCACATTGAAATTTTCAGGGTACCTAGGTACCAACGTGAAAAGTTCTTCGTCGGAATTAGGTATTCATGGTACCTTTGGTTCCATCGTAGCGCATGCGCGAAGTCAAAACCAGTTAAACTCGAAAAGAACCTTGTCGGCACGGAAAACATCAAAGTCGAAATTCGAATTTTTGAAATATTCAAATACCAAACATTCGAACATGATCCAGGCTATCCTGAAAATTGGTACTCATGGTACCTTTGGTTCCAGCGTAGCGCATGCGCGAAGTCAAAACCAGCTAAACTCGAAAACAACCTTGTCGGTACGGAAAACATCAAAGGCGAAATTCGAATTTTTCAAATATTCAAATACCAAACATTCGACCATGATCCAGACTATCCTGAAATTTGGTACTCATGGTTCCTTTGGTTCCAGCGTAGCGCATGCGAGAAGTCAAAACCAGCTAAAACTCGAAATCAACCTTGTCGGCACGGAAAACATCGAAGGCGAAATTCGAATTTTTGAAATATTCAAATACCATACATTCGACCAGGATCCAGGCTATCCTGAAATGTATTAATTTCGGTAATAGGAGACAGATTCTCTAAGCCACGACCAATTGTGTATGTTTGTAAAGAAATACAAATTCAAGGCAATCGGACCTATATTTCGTCGATTTTTTAAAAAAATTTGATCCTTAATTTCATCAAGGGGAGATAATACAGAAAATTTCTAATGACATTTTTCAAATTGTATTGGTAAAACTTTGATCCCTAATTTCATCAAGGGGATATAATTTAGAAAAATAAATTTGAAATTTTTGAAGTCGCATTGTTAAGATCTACTTACATACTTAATTTCTTGAAAATCATGCAACTATTAAAGAAGATGTCAAGTTGATTTTAACTTCCGGTTCCAAATCACAGCGACGAATTTTCGAAATTCGAAAATTCGAAATTGCAGATTTGAAGTAAATGATTCAAGGTACTCAAAGATTTTTTTTTAGTAAGATAGATCAAATAGTCACAAAGATACAGCAAAGTAAGTCAAATGGATTTGTTCGTAAAATTCGGTGATTTCGGATGTGTAAAACTTTTTGTAAATATACCTATTCCAAATCCACCGCCCATTCTTGGGGGGGGGGGGGGCGGTAGATCAAAGTTTCAGAAAGATCCCACGGTTAGATTCAGAGATATAAGATTTGTAGAAAAAACACAAAAAAAAAATAATAATAACTAGATCTGCATAGCAGATATGAAAGCTTTCATATTAACTGCAAAGGGGGTTATTAGAATCTATTGAAACAATTAGTATATATGTCATCAGGTATCTGAAAAATTACATTTACCTTATGAACAAAAAGGGAAAAATACAAAACAAAAATTGTCGACTTGTGGCTACCATCCAAGGCATATTTAGAAAATCGTATATTATATACAGAGTACGCAGGACAGGAATTAGTTGTGCTTCAATGTAAACCGGCCCGTTTCTTGCCTTTTGTTTTAGAGTTACGTGTGATTTTCAAAGGATTCAATCGGAAATCGCTGAAAATCAATTGGCTTCTTCATCTCATGACCTTAAACACGGTATAAATTTAAAGTCAATCGGATATTGAATTTAGCCTCTAGAGCGTCCACAAGATTTTTTAAAGTGATCAAGGGCAATAACTCTGACGGTAATTATCGGAAATGGCAGTAAATATCAGATATCGCTGAAAATCAATACTGTAGGCATCTTCGTGTCATGACCTTAAACACTGCGCATAAATTTAAAGTCAATCGGATATTAACTTTCGCCTCTAGAGCGTCCACAAGATATTTTGAAGTGATCAGGGGCCACAACTCTGGCAGTAAAAATCAGATATCGCTGAAAATCGCCTACTTCGTCTTATGACCTTAACCACTGTGTATAAATTTAAAGTCAATCGGACATTAACTTTGGCCTCTAGAGCATCCACAAGATTTTTTTTAAGTGATGAAGGGCCATAACTCTGACAGTAATTATCGGAAATCGCTGAAAATCAATTGGCTTCTTCATCTCATGATCTTAAACACTGTGTATAAATGTAAAGTCAATCGGATATTGAATTTAGCCTCTAGAGCGTGCACAAGATTTTTTGAAGTGGTCAAGGACCATAATTCTGACAGTAATTATCGGAAATCGCTGAAAATCAATAGGCTTCTTCGTCTCATGACCTTAAACACTGTGTATGAATTGAAAGTAATCGGATATTAACTTTAGCCGTCCGGACGGCCGGACGGCGGCGACGACAATATACGACCACATTTCAATGTGGGCGTATAAAAATTAACCGATGGCATATAATATTTAATGTATGATAAAGTCAAAATAGTCGATTTCGGTTTTTGGTGTTGCGTTCATTTTAAAAAAAATGTCTTTTACGGATAATGTGTATAGTACTAATAGCAATCACATACGGAAGAGGCGATAAGATCCCTTTGCATTTGGAATTTCAAAATTAATTAAAACCAAATTTAAATTCCGAAAATCGGTTGTTTATTTTTTGCTGAAACTCCTTTTTTTTAATCTGATCAAAATGGGAGTGAGTCACAGAGTGGTAATGGGCGTATTGTGTCCAAATTTCATGGTTTTGGGACAATCGGTGCCGGTGTCGTGGCGAAATTCCACTTTTTTCGCCCTTACAGAAGCCTTAAATGGCGGAAAAAAACGAACGGCAGGAACCGTGTCAAGAACAAACGACCTGAACGAATGCAGGTATCGCCTTGAAGTTTTCAGTGCACCTAGGTACCAACGTGAAAAGTTCCTCGCCGGAATTTGGTAGTCAACGTACCTTTGGTTCCAGCGTGGCGCATGCGCGAAGTAAAAAGAAATTACGGTCGATTTTGGGATTTTGGGTATATTTTGGAGTGGTTTGGTAGGTGACGGTGGATCAGGGACTCAGATTGATCTAACATGGCGATCATAACACAATATGATAATCACTTTGAAGAATGAGCAAATTATCGCGACCGGGTTGATTTGCTCTTCCCAGGCAATGTTCCTGTTCTCCGATTGCCTTCAAATTTGCACAGAATGTACCTTGGGATTCTAGCTATCACATATTAAAAATAGAAGAGTGTTGAATTCCGGGAACGTTCAAAATAAATTCAATACCCACCCTCAACAATCAAAGGTTTTTTGCTTAAAAAATTGCCGTATTTTATCGAATTTTTATTGTTCTTGATGTCTGAGCATTTTCTCCTTTGAATATGTGATAAATATCATCGCGGCGCAGCCAACCGCTAGAAATTCCAGAGATTTGGACCACCGGAAGGATGCCTCAGCAGTCAAAAAAGGTCAAAATAGGCGATTTCGGTTTCTAGTGTCGATACATCGTTGCGGTCATTTTAAAAAATTGTCCTTTAAGGATAATGTGTAAAGTAGCCTACTAATACCTATCACATACGGGAGAGGCGATAAAAATCTCTTTGCATTTGCAATTTCAAAATTAATTAAAACCAATATTAAATTCCGAAAATTGTTTTTTTTTGCTAAAACTCTTTTTTTTAATGGGATCAAAATTGGAGTAAGGCACAGAGTTCGGGGTGGTAATGGGCGTATTGTGTCCAAATTTCATGGTTTTCGGACAATCGGTGCCGGTGTCACGGCGAAATTCCACTTTTTCCCCCTCATGGAAGCCGTAAATTTACTTAGAAAAAAAAACGACGAAAGACAGGTGACAAGAACAAACGACTTGCACGAATGCAGGTATCACCATGAAATTTTCAGGGTACCTAAATACCAACGTGAAAAGTTGCTCGCCGGAATTTAGTACTCATGGTACCGTTGCTTCCTGTGTAGCGCATGCGCGAAATCAAAACCAGCTAAACTCAAAAACAACCTTGTCGGCATGGAAAACATCAAAGGAGAAATTCGAATTTTTAAAATATTCAAATACCAAACATTCGACCATGATCCAGGCTATCCTGAAATGTAATAATTTCGGTAATAGGAGACACATTCTCTAAGTCACGACCAATTGTGTATGTTTTCAATCCCATTACTGTGGATTTTTCACTATTTTTCATTTTCAATTCAAAATGGCGTCCATCAGTTGACATCAATCAAAATTCTGCTGCCTACATTTTATGGGCTTTCCTTCAAGGATTTGGAAAATATAATTCCCTTGTCTGTAAGTAAAATATAAAAAAAGCCTTAGCGATATTTCACATTTCAAGATGGTGGCACTTCCGGTTTGGGCTACAAACTCCATTTTTTGTGTACGTATCAGTAGTGTCGTAACTAGTAAAGAAATACAAATTCAAGGGAATCGGACCTATATTTCGTCGATTTTTTAAAAAAAATTGATCCTTAATTTCATCAAGGGGAGATAATACAGAAAATTTATAATGACATTTTTCAAATTGTATTGGTAAAATCTACTTACATACTGGATTTCATGAAAATCGTGCAACTATTAAAGAAGTTGTCAAATTGATTTTAATTTCCGGTTCAAAATCAGAGCGACGAATTTTTGAAATTGGAAAATCCGAAATTGCAGATTTGAAGTAAATGATTCATGGTACTCAAACAATTTTTATTTAGTAAAATAGGTCAAAAAGTCACAAAGTTACAGCAATGTAGGTCAAATGCAATTGTTCGTAAAATTCGGTGATTTCGGATGTGTAAAACGTTTTGAAAACATACCTATTCCAAAGCCACCACCCATTCTTGGGGGGTAGGTCAAAGTTTCAGAAAGATCCCACGGTTAGATTCTGAGATATAAGATTTGCAGGAAAAACACACAAAAAAAAATTAATAATAACTAGATCTGCATAGCAGATATCAAAGCTTTCATATAAACTGCAAAAGGGGTTATTAGAATCTATGAATCAACAACCACTTTGACGGAAGATATTCTCTCGGCTAAAATTTTTTTTCTCTCTCAGCTACGAGAGATACCTAAATTTAAACCGACCCAGAGCCGACCGTGTTGATAAGAACCCGCTTATTTGACATTGACACATAACTGAAGGTGAATAGGCCTACCCGTCCAGTTAATACAATGGGCAATCTCACATCGGTCCACTAAAGAGAGGCACATACTAGTCGCCTCCTACTTCCCCCAAGACATTTAGTCCAAACCTTGACTCTCATACATATAAACCATTTGGTACTACATGTACATGTATTTCGTACTTATATCATATTAAACCCCTCGACCGCCATGTTGAATCACACAGTATTTAACGTTCTATATCCTAACATCTTTATGAAATCAACGACAAATCTAAACTTGGGCACTCCAACCATTTTTATTTTTACATCATTCAGTTTTTTTAAATAAGTAATTCTATCACAAATTATAGTGAAGACTGGACCACTAAACTAGTTACCGATCAGTTTTTCTTTGTGTTAATGCGTTCTACATTTTCAAAGCTATGATTCTTATAATGTGCGAGCCGTCATGACACCGGCGGATATTATAACTTCGATAGGCGAGAAACTTCAGGTAGCAGTTGGGTTTCATCAAATCATATAATTATGCGGTACGGCTTCACCTTTATTTCAATGGGACTTGGTTTATTATATGTGCAGTGCAGGTTTAGGTTAGTTTATGTGTAAATTAAGGGGGCTATACATAGCCCAGTAACCTTTTTGTAGTCATTTGACTAAAAAAAACTTGCGGAAAGGAACTCCGTAGGACAAGCCACTACTGTGGCAGGAGTAAGGCGGAAGACATCAGTAGTGGAACCATTTCTAAGTTAATCCCGAAGTGCGTTGCTATTGTAAGAATATATAAAATGGGGTTTACGGTCCCGCTTTTTTGCTGTAGTTTGAGTAATGAGTTAGAGCGTATATTTTGTAGTCAAAAAATCATTGCAAATAGAAGACCTCATCCCCACCACCACCACCCTGTAATACACTAGCTAGCTTGTGTATTTCCATATTCCTTTTCCGAGAGATAGATAGACAACACGCTAAATATAAAGTGATTTTTCTTACAATCAAGGACCATAATTCATGAAGTTACAATTCGATATGCGCAAATATCGAAAGGAACCATATCTTTGGGTTGTAAACATGCATGTCAAGTTTCATCAAAATCTTTCACTGTGAAAAACCGGGGCTAAGTCATCTGAAATCAAACAAATTTTACAATGTAGGTAGTGAAAACAAAATGTTATGTTAAGCGTTGTTCGAGGGTGGGGTGGGTGCATAAAATTCCAAATGTAAAGGGTTATTTTTCGTGCACGCCAATATGCACTCAGGATTTCGATTTTTCGTCCTACCCAAAAAACTGCACGCAAAGTTAGTTGTCGGGCCTTCGGTCAAGAACCACGGACAAAGGGAGTGAACGGGGACCTCTGTTTTGCATACCATCCTATCGACTAGGCACTAATCCATGTACCATGGACGAGGGGACGGGCGTTTTTCATCCCATCGAAACGACTAGACACTGATCCTTGCTAGGCCTTCCATACTTCACCACTGCCAACGGGGAACCACTTTGACCTCGGGTTTTCGTACCATCCGAACGACTAGACACTAATCCTTGCAAGGCCTTCCGTTCTGCACAAATAAGCCACGCTGGCCTCGTTTTGTCGTAACATAAAAACGACTAGACAATGTTTCATAATTTAGTCATGTTCGCGTGGGTGGGTTGGCAGCAGAATTGATATGTACATGATAGTGACACGAGGAGGAGGGGGGAGCGGGGTGTACACAAATCACACAAATCAGAGCTTTGTAATACACGCATATACTTGATATACTAAATACACAAATGGCCGAATTTCGAGACATTTCTGGCACTCTTTTAACACATAATGAGAACACTGCATTAACTTCTATATATCAATAAAATATGCCTCAGACCCTTTATATCATATATGATACACTAAATTTCGACATTGATTTTCAGAAAAAATATTGTTTATTTTTAAATTTGAATTAGACTAGTAACAAAATATATTTTCTAGCAACAAATAGCATATAAATAAAAATAGATTTAATTTCTGATTATTTTTTTTAAATGAAATCATTCCAGGGCTTTTATTGACATTTCAGAAAATGTAGAGTTTGTCCCATGCACTTGAGACCAGGGTCCTTCAAGTTGTACAGCTGCACCAGGTGACCGATATTTATTTAACGGGGAATAAGTGATAATTCATATTATAGCAGTAAATAATTAAAATATTTCATAGGGATTATAATAATATGTATATCTGGTCTGGGTATGACAGGGTTAAAACCAATATTAAATTCCGAAAATGTTTTTTTTGCTAAAACTCTTTTTTTTTTTAATGAGATCAAAATGGGGGTAAAGCACAGAGTCCGGGGTGGTAATGGGCGTATTGTGTCCAAATTTCATGGTTTTCGGACAATCGGTGCCGGTGTCACGGCGAAATTCCACTTTTTTCCCCTCCGTAAATTGACTTGAAACGTGAAAAGTTGCTCGCCGGAATTTAGTACTCATGGTACCATTGGTTCCTGTGTAGCGCATGCGCGAAATCAAAACCAGCTAAACTCGAAAACAACCTTGTCGGCACGGAAAACATCAAAGGAGAAATTCGAATTTTTGAAATATTCAAATACCAAACATTCGACCATGATCCAGGCTATCCTGAAATGTAATAATTTCGGTAATAGGAGACACATTCTCTAAGTCACGACCAATTGTGTATGTTTTCAAGCCCATTAATGTGGATTTTTCACTATTTTTCATTTTCAATTCAAAATGGCGTCCATCAGTGGACCTAAATCAAAATTCTACTGCCTACATTTTATGGGCTTTCCTTCAAGGATTTGGAAAATATAATCCCCTTGTCTGTAAGTAAAATATCAAAAAAGCCTTACCGATATTTCACATTTCAAGATGGTGGCACTTCCGGTTTGGGCTACAAACTCCATTTTTTGTGTACGAATCAGTAGTGTCGTAACTAGTAAAGAAATATAATTTCAAGGCAATCGGTCCTATATTTCGTCGATTTTTTTTAAAACTTTGATCCTTAATTGCATCAAGGGGAGATAGTACAGAAAATTTATAATGACATTTTTCAAGTTGTATCGGTAAGATCTACTTATCTACTGAATTTCATGAAAATCGTGCAACTATTAAAGAAGTTGTCAAGTTGATTTTAACTTCCGGTTAGAACTCACAGCGACGAATTTTTGAAATTCGAAAATCCGAAATAGCAGGTTTGAAGTAAATGATTCAAGGTACTCAAAGAATTTTGAAAACATGCCTATTCCAAAGCCACCACCCATTCTTGGGGGGGGGGGGGGGTGTAGGTCAAAGTTTCAGAAAGATCCCACGGTTAGATTCTGAGATATAAGATTTGCAGGAAAAACAAAAAAAAAATAATAATAATAATAATAATAATAATAATAATAACTAGATTTGCATAGCAGATATGAAAGCTTTTATATTAACTGCAAAGGGGGTTATTAGAATCTATTGAAACAATCAGTATAAATGTCATCAGGTATCTGAAAAATTACATTTACCTTATGAACAAAATGGGAAAAATACAAAACAAAAATTGTCGACTTGTGGCTACCATCCAAGGCATATTTAGAAAACCGTATATTATATACAGAGTACGCAGGACAGGAATTACTTGTGCTTCAATGTAAACCGGCCCGTTTCTTGCCTTTAGTTTTAGCGTTAGGTGTGATTTTCAAAGGATTCAATCGGAAATCGCTGAAAATCAATTGGCTTCTTACCTTAAACACTGTATAAATTTAAAATCAATCGGATGTTGAATTTAGCCTCTAAAGCGTCCACAAGATTTTTTAAAGTGATCAAGGGCAATAACTCTGACGGTAATTATCGGAAATGGCAGTAAATATCAGATATCGCTGAAAATCAATACTGTAGGCATCTTCGTGTCATGACCTTAAACACTGCGCATAAATTTAAAGTCAATCGGATATTAACTATCGCCTCTAAAGCGTCCACAAGATATTTTGAAGTGATCAGGGGCCACATCTCTGGCAATAAATATCAGATATCGCTAAAAATCAATCGCCTACTTCGTCTCATGACCTTAACCACTGTGTATAAATTTAAAGTCAATCGGACATTAACTTTGGCCTCTAGAGCATCCACAAGATTTGTTTTAAGTGATGAAGGGCCATAACTCTGACAGTAATTATCGGAAATCGCTGAAAATCAATTGGCTTCTTCATCTCATGACCTTAAATACTGTGTATAAATTTAAAGTCAATCGGATATTGAATTTAACCTCTAGAACGTGCACAAGATTTTTTGAAGTGGTCAAGGACCATGATTCTGACAGTAATTATCGGAAATCGCTGAAAATCAATAGGCTTCTTCGTCTCATGACCTTAAACACTGTGTATAAATTTAAAGTAATCGGATATTAACTTTAGCCGTCCGGACGGCGGCAACGACAATATACGACCACATTTCAATGTGGGCGTATAAAAATTAACCGATGGCATATAATATTTAATGTATGATAAAGTCAAATAAGTCGATTTCGGTTTTTGGTGTTGCGCTCATTTTAAAAAAAAATGTCTTTTACGGATAATGTGTATAGTACTAATAGCAATCACATACGGAAGAGGCGATAAGATCCCTTTGCATTTGGAATTTCAAAATTAATTAAAACCAAATTTAAATTCCGAAAATCGGTTGTTTATTTTTTGCTGAAACTCCTTTTTTTTAATCTGATCAAAATGGGAGTAAGTCACAGAGTGGTAATGGGCGTATTGTGTCCAAATTTCATGGTTTTGGGACAATCGGTGCCGGTGTCGTGGCGAAATTCCACTTTTTTCGCCCTTACAGAAGCCGTAAATGGCGGAAAAAAACGAACGGCAGAAACCATGTCAAGAACAAACGACCTGAACGAATGCAGGTATCGCCTTGAAGTTTTCAGTGCACCTAGGTACCAACGTGAAAAGTTCCTCGTCGGAATTTGGTAGTCAACGTACCTTTGGTTCCAGCGTGGCGCATGCGCGAAGTAAAAAGAAATTACGGTCGATTTTGGGATTTTGGGTATATTTTGCAGTGGTTTGGTAGGTGACGGTGGATCAGGGACTCAGATTGCTCTAACATGGCGATCATAACACAACATGATAATCAATTTGAAGTATGAGTAAATTTTCGCGACCGGGTTGATTTGCTCTACACAGGCAACGTTCCTGTTCTCCGATTGCCTTCAAAGTTGCACAGTATGTACCCTGGGATTCTAGCTATCACATATTAAAAATAGAAGAGTGTTGGATTCCGAGAACGTTCAGAATAAATTCAAAACCCACCCCCAACAATTAAAGGTTTTTTGCTTAAAAAATTGCCGTATTTTATCGAATTTTTATTGTTCTTGATATCTGAACATTTTCTCATTTTAATATGTGATAAGTATCATCGCGGCGCAGCCAACCGCTAGAAATTCCAGAGATTTGGACCACCGGAAGGATGCCTCAGCAGTCAAAAAAGGTCAAAATAGGCGATTTCGGTTTCTAGTGTCGATACATAGTTACGGTCATTTTAAAAAATTGTCTTTTAAGGATAATGTGTATAGTACCAATACCTATCACATACGGAAGAGGCGATAAAATCTCTTTGCATTTGCAATTTCAAAATTAATTAAAACCAATATTAAATTCCGAAAATCGTTTTTTTGCTAAAACTCTTTTTTTTTAATCGGATCAAAATGGGTGTAAGGCACAGAGTCCGGGGTTGTAATGGGCGTACTGTGTCCAAATTTCATGGTTTTCGGATAATCGGTACCGGTGTCACGGCGAAATTCCACTTTTTTCCCCAAAAAGAAGCCGTAAATTGACTTCATGCCAGGGTCCTTGAAGTTGTACAGCTGCACCCGGTGACCGATATTTATTTAACGGGGAATAAGTGATAATTCATATTATAGCAGTAAATAATTAAAATATTTCATAGGGATTATAATAATATGTAAGCTTATATTATGTCTGGGTATTACAGGGTTAAAACCAATATTAAATTCCGAAAATCGTATTTTTGCTAAAACTCTTTTTTTTTTAATGGTATCAAAAGGGGGGTAAAGCATAGAGTCCGGGGTGGTAATGGGCGTATTGTGTCCAAATTTCATGGTTTTCGGACAATCGGTGCTGGTGTCATGGCGAAATTCCACTTTTTTCTCCTCGTGGAAGTCGTAAATTGACTTGAACGAATGCAGGTATAACCTTGAAATTTTCAGGGTACTTAGGTACCAACGTGAAAAGTTGCTCGCCGGAATTTAGTACTCTTGGTACCGTTGGTTCCAGTGTAGTGCATGCGCGAATTCAAAACCAACTAAACTCGAAAACAACCTTGTCGGCACGGAAAACATCATAGGAGAAATTCGAATTTTTGAAATATTCAAATACCAAACACTCGACCATGATCCAGGCTATCCTGAAATGTAATAATTTCGGTAATAGGAGACACATTTTCTAAGTCACGACCAATTGTGTATGTTTTCAAGCCCATTAATGTGGATTTTTCACTATTTTTCATTTTCAATTCAAAATGGCGTCCATCAGTTGACGTAAATCAAAATTCTACTGCCTATATTTTATGGGCTTTCCTTCAAGGATTTGGAAAATATAATCCCTTTGTCTGTAAGTAAAATATCAAAAAAGCGTTAGCGATATTTCACATTTCAAGATGGTGGCACTTCAGGTTTGGGCTACAAACTCCATTTTTTGTGTACGAATCAGTAGTGTAGTATCTAGTAAAGAAATACAATTTCAAGGAAATCGGACCTATATTTCGTTGATTTTTTTTAAAAATTTGATCATTAATTTCATCAAGGGGAGATAATACAAAAAATTTCTAATGACATTTTTCAAGTTGTATCGGTAAGATCTACTTATATACTGAATTTCATGAAAATCGTGCAACTATTAAAGAAGTTTTCAAGTTGATTTTAACTTCCGGTTCGAAATCACAGCGACGAATTTTTGAAATTCGAAAATCCGAAATAGCAGATTTGAAGTAAATGATTCAAGGTACTCAAAGAATTATTTTTTAGTAAAATAGGTCAAAAAGTCACAAAATTACAGCAATGTAGGTCAAATGCATTCGTTCGTAAAATTCGGTGATTTCGGATGTGTAAAACGTTTTGAAAACATACCTATTCCAAAGCCACCACCCATTCTTGGGGGGGGGGGGGGGTAGGTCAAAGTTTCAGAAAGATCCCACGGTTAGATACTGAGATATAAAATTTGCAGGAAAAACACAAAAAAAAAAAAATAATAATAATAATAATAATCTTAACAGAAACAATAAGCTTTCATATGTAATACATATGAAAGCTTAACTAGATCTGCATAGCAGATATCAAAGCTTTCATATAAACTGTAAAAGGGGTTATTAGAATCTATGAATCAACAATCACTTTGACGGATGATATTCTCTCGGCTAAAAAATCTTTCTTCTCTCAGCTACGAGAGATACGTAGAATTAAACCAGCCCAGAGCCGAACGTGTTGATAAGAAGCCGCTTATTTGACACTGACACATAACCGAAGGTGAATAGGCCTACCCGTCCAGTTAATACAATGGGCAATCTCACATCGGTCCACTAAAGAGAGGCACATACTAGTCGCCTCCTACTTCCCCAAGACATTTAGTCCAAACCTTGACTCTCATACATATAAACCATTTGGTACTACATGTACATGTATTTCGTACTTATATCATATTAAACCCCTCGGCCGCCATGTTGAATCACACAGTATTTAACGTTCTATATCCTAACATCTTTATGAAATCAACGACAAATCTAAACTTGGGCACTCCAACCATTTTTATTTTTACATCATTCAATTTTTTTTAAATAAGTAATTCTATCACAAATCATAGTGAAGACTGGGCCACTAAACCAGTTACCGATCAGTTTTTCTTTGTGTTAATGCGTTCTACATTTTCAAAGCAAGGATTCTTATAATGTGCGAGCCGCCATGACACCGGCGGATATTATAACTTCGATAGGCGAGAAACTTCAGGTAGCAGTTGGGT
The DNA here is from genome assembly GCF_932274485.2 of Patella vulgata. Classification (NCBI taxonomy): domain Eukaryota; kingdom Metazoa; phylum Mollusca; class Gastropoda; family Patellidae; genus Patella; species Patella vulgata. The sequence goes on from NC_065882.2 coordinate 37,514,819, forward strand.
TTCATCAAATCATATAATTATGCGGTACGGCTTCACCTTTATTTCAATGGGAATTGGTTTATTATATGTGCAGTGCAGTTTTAGGTCAGTTTATGTGTAAATTAAGGGAGCTATACATATGTCAGTAACCTTTTTGTAGTCATTTGACTAAAAACAACTTGCGGAAAGGAACTCCGTAGGACAAGCCACTACTGTGGCAGGAGTAAGGCGGAAGACATTAGTAGTGGAACCATTTCTAAGTTAATCCCGAAGTGCGTTGCTATTGTAAGAATATATAAAATGGGGTTAACGGTACCGCTTTTTTGCTGTAGTTTGAGTAATGAGTTAGAGCGTATATTTTGTAGTCAAAAAATCATTGCTAATAGAAGACCTCATCCCCACCACCACCCTGTAATACACTAGCTAGCTTGTGTATTTCCATATTCCATTTCCGAGAGATAGATAGAGAACACGCGAAATATAAAGTGATTTTTCTTACAATCAGGGACCATAATTCATGAAGTTACGATTCGATATGCGCAAATATCGAAAGGAACCATATCTTTGGGTTATAAATATGCATGTCAAGTTTCATCAAAATCTTTCACTGTGAAAAACCGGGGCTAAGTCATCTGAAATCAAACAAATTTTACAATGTAGGTAGTGAAAACAAAATGTTATGTTAAGCGTTGTTCGAGGGTGGGGTGGGTGCATAAAATTCCAAATGCAAAGGGTTATTTTTCGTGCAGGCCAATATGCACACATGATTTCGATTTTTCGTCCTACCCAAAAAACTGCACGGAAAGCTAGTTGTCGGGCCTTCGGTCAAGAACCACGGACAAAGGGAGAGAACGGGGACCTCTGTTTTGCATACCATCCAAGCGAGTAGGCACTAATCCTTGTACCATGGAGGAGGGGACGGGCGTTTTTCGTTCCATCGAAACGACTAGACAGAGATCCTTGCTAGGCCTTCCATACTTCACCACTGCCAACGGGGAACCACTTTGATCTCGGGTTTTCGTACCATCCGAACGACTAGACACTAATCCTTGCAAGGCCTTCCGTTCTGCACAAATGAGCCACGCTGGCCTCGTTTTGTCGTAAAATACAAACGACTAGACAATGTTTCATAATTTAGTCATGTTCGCGTGGGTGGGTTGGCACCAGAATTGATATGTACATGATAGTGACACGAGGAGGAGGGGGGGGGGAGCGGGGTGTACACAAATCACAGAAATCAGAGCTTTGTAATACACGCATATACTTGATATACTAAATACACAAATGGCTGAATTTCGAGACATTTCTGCCACTCTTTTAACACATAATGAGAACACTGCATTAATTTCTATATATCAATAAAATATGCCTCAGACCCATTGTATCATATATGATACACTTAATTTCGACATTGATTTTCAGAAAAAATATTGTTTATTTTTAAATTTGAATTAGACTAGTAACAAAATATATTTTCTGGCAACAAATAGCATATAAATAAAAATAGATTTACTTTATGTTTATTTTTTTTAAATGAAATCATTCCAGGGCTTTTATTGACATTTCAGAAAATGTAGAGTTGGTCCCATGCACTTGAGGCCAGGGTCCTTGAAGTTGTACAGCTGCATCCGGTGACCGATATTTATTTAACGGGGAATAAGTGATAATTCATATTATAGCCGTGAATAATTAAAATATTTCATAGGGATTATAATAATATGTATATCATGTCTGGGTATGACAGGGTTAAAACCAATATTCAATTCCGAAAATCGTTTTTTTGCTAAAACTTTTTTTTTTAATGGGATCAAAATGGGGTTAAAGCACAGAGTCCGGCGTGGTAATGGGCGTATTGTGTCCAAATTTCATGGTTTTCGGACAATCGGTGCCGGTGTCACGGCGAAATTCCATTTTTTTCCCCTCATGGAAGCCGTAAATTGACCTGGAAAAAAAACGACGAAAGGCAGGTGACAAGAACAAACGACTTGAACGAATGCAGGTATCACCTTGAAATTTACAGGGTACCTAGGTACCAACGTGAAAAGTTGCTCGCCGGAATTTAGTACTCATGGTACCTTTGATTCCTGTATAGCGCTATCGCGAAATCAAAACCAGCTAAACTCGAAAACAACCTTGTCGGCACGGAAAACATCAAAGGAGAAATTCGAATTTTTGAAATATTCAAATACCAAACATTCGACCATGATCCAAGCTATCCTGAAATGTAATAATTTCGGTAATAGGAGACACATTCTCTAAGTCACGACCAATTGTGTATGTTTTCAAGCCCATTAATGTGGATTTTTCACTATTTTTCATTTTCAATTCAAAATGGCGTCCATCAGTTGACCTAAATCAAAATTCTACTGCCTACATTTTATGGGCTTTCCTTCAAGGATTTGGGAAATATAATCCCCTTGTCTGTAAGTAAAATATCAAAAAAGCCTTAGCAATATTTCCCATTTCAAGATGGTGGCACTTCCGGTTTGGGCTACAAACTCCATTTTTTGTGTACGAAACAGTAGTGTCGTAACTAGTAAAGAAATACAATTTCAAGGCAATCGGACCTATATTTCGTCGATTTTTTTTTAAAATTTGATCCTTAATTTCATCAAGTGGAGATAATACAGAAAATTTCTAATGACATTTTTCAAATTGTATTTGTAAGATCTACTTACATACTGAATTTCATGAACATCGTGCAACTATTAAAGAAGTTGTCAAGTTGATTTTAACTTCTGGTTCGAAATCACAGCGACGAATTTTTGAAATTGGAAAATCCGAAATTGCAGATTTGAAGTAAATGATTCAAGGTACTCAAAGATTTTTTTTTTTAGTAAAATAGGTCAAAAAGTCACAAAGTTACAGCAATGTAGGTCAAATGCATTCGTTCGTAAAATTCGGTGATTTCGGATGTGTAAATCGTTTTGAAAACATACCTATTCCAAAGCCACCACCCATATGAAAGCTTAATAATAATAATAATCTTATTATAAGCTTTCATATGTAATACAGATGAAAGTCTGAAAACCTAACTAGACCTGCATGGCAGTGCTGAATCGGCTTTCAGGCAACAGACCCGAAGAAAGCATACGAAAGTCCATTCACTGAACTGTCGAAGGATACTTTAGCTCTTTTGATCTGGTAATATCCAACGGAGAAATCGCGTTTTTTGGCATAAATCTTTATATTTACGCATTTTTTCAAAATATCGGATATCGTATCAACTATTTCCGGTTTACGTATCAATTTTGGGATAGTTTTAAAACGTGGCGTTGGCCTTTAACTTCCTGTACCAGAAGATTCAGAAACATCCATTGAGCAATTTTGAATAAAACGAAAAATAGAAGAGCATTTTCAGTGATTTAACGATTTTTCATTTTTTTTTTCAAAGTTTGAGGCTCTTTTTGGACCATTTATATTATTTCAATTTTTTACATTTGGATGCACCCCTCTAGATCCAATAGTCAATCCCAATATTAGTCGAGAAATTAACAGATTTTCCAGCTTGATTCTTCCCTTGTGAAAAGTGTAAGGATGATGGATGGCCTGACAAAGGACAACATATAGTCAGAGGGGATGAGAAACCTAGGTCCTATGTACGCATTTGCTTGCACGTAACACAACCCAAAACAATTGGAATACTAAATAAGTTCCCTATAGCGCTGCTGTCCGGGCAAAAATCCTTCATACCATAATTTTCTAAATTGATTATCTATTTCTGGTAATGTGCAACACTTTGATGCCATTTTCTACCTAAGCAGCTGTGGGGATGTCAGTCACATATTTTAAGGAGGGGTGGGGGTGGGGTGACCAAATGGTTAACGCGTCCGTATTCCATCATGAGGTCTATCATTGAATCGATTGGTGTGGATGTGTCATAGATTATACATGACAAGGACTAGGGCCTGTCCAATCTCCTGGGTTTCCTCCCACTGCGAAAGTTTCTGTCACGAAGTCAAAGTGCTGTGGAATCCAGTACCCTGCTGTACGCGACCAGGGCATAGGGTCATCTGATTTCCCCCACTGGTAAAGACACCAATGCACAGGCATATTATTGAAATAAAGTTTAACCATAAGTTATGCCCAAAATGACATATTTTGTGTCGATGGATGTTAAACCACATTTCTTCATCAGCCAAGTCTGTATAAGAAATAGATTTTCACGATTAGCTATTATACACGTGAAATAACAATGGTCTGTCATTGCATCAAGTGGCGTAGTCTCCGACACCCACAACCCCCTAATCATCAACGCACAGGAGGGATTTAAGACGGTTGTCAATATTTCACGAAAAGTTCCCTTGCCCATGCCTAACCGGGAGTTGTTTTTTTTAGATGGTTGATTATCCAATATATTTGGAGGTAGACCACTATTAATTTCTCCAATGTTGAATCTCTGGTGTTCTTCATGCAGTAGCCCATTCCCTAAATTTCGTCGAGAACTTCCCTTTACAGCACAGCTAGTATGACATTATGGGATCATCAGAGTACTGAATTTGTATAAGGGTTGACCACCAAAATTTCAATTCACTAATATTCATAGCAGACTGGGGACAGAATATCATGACCGTGTTAGTGCAAAAACAAAACAACGCTTCTCGACTTGGTATATTATTACGCCATAAAAGTCTCAAACCAGGCAGAAAATAGAAATTCAATACCTATTCATCAATTCTACACCCCAATGTCAATACAGATAGGTAATCAAAATGGCAAAAAAGAAACATGACGGACACCAAATCAGGCAGAACATAGATATTCAATACTTTTTCATCAATTCTCCACGAAAATGTCAATACAGATAGGCAAACAATATGCCATAACAGGAGGGAGAAAAATATATTTAAAAATAACCGGCACTACCGAGATATGCAAAATTAATAGTGTTCTGCATCCATCTAGGGCTCATTGTTCGTTTTTAGAGAATCCATTTTTTCTAGTAAAGCGGTGAACACACTAGCTGAATGATTTGGTCGAATCGTTTGCCCGAATCAATCGGCGCACAACTGCAGCCGAATGAGATTCGGGCGAATAAGTGGGAAAACTAGGCGAAGCTTTCACGCGATTCACCACTCGACCGTGTCTTCAAGCAATCACGTGATTTCTCGATGTGAGTGGTGTTTGGCTGATGAATTCTAAAATCGTGCGATTGAAGCTGACACATTAGGCGAATATAATTCGGCCGAATATATCAAACATGTTTGATTCGGGCGAATCATTCGGCCGCATGTCAATGGACACTCTAGGCCATTTTCAGCGCCGATTGATTCGGCAGTCTTTGACGTCTTGTTATTTCAGTCTGCACCGGTAGAATTCTCCTGATCGAGTCGCTTCATTTACAGATACATGTAATTGCATATGGCGCTCGAAATCATTTTGGCACACGATTTGTTTTGTCTTAACTGAAATGTTGGGTATCTTTTCACGGTAAGATAACAACATCAATGTTGCAATGCCGAAGACTGTGGGTAATACTGAGTTAACGATTTGCCTCCTTTAAACTGGCAATACTATATACCGGAAAACACCGGAAAACAACCGGAAAACACCGGAAAACAACCGGAAAACACAATTTTATACTGTATACCGGAAAACACCGGAAAAACACTAAATACCGGAAAACATCCTAAATATAGGAAAACACCCTAAATAGGTAACCTGGAGCCTGGTCCTCTGTGTGCGGTGTTGGACCAAGTGAGCGCCGATGAAGGAAGGTCAAGGTCATTATGATGTTCGTTTTACAAATAGCCCCCCCCCCCCCCCCACCCCAAAAAAAAATTTCTGTCACAAAAAAAAAATTCGAATTTTTCCGAAAAATTGGTTTTACAAAAAAACATTCCGTAGAAAATAATTTTACAGAGAAAAATACTGGAAAATGTTTTTTTTTTTGAGAGAGAGAGAGAGAGAGAAATTTAGGAGAAGAAATTGTTAAAAAAAAAATCTGAAAAGAAATTTTTCTTTGACCGTAGGCGATCGCTCGCTTGTATGTTAATGAACTTGTTTCATCAGCGCTCACCTGGTCCAAAACCACACACGAGGACCAAACTCCGAGTTACTAAATAGCTACCGGAAAACTTAGAAGAGTAAACTGTGCCCGAGATTTTTTTAGAGAGCGCAGCGCGCCGCGCCGCGCCGCGCCGCTCCGGGAGGGATCATCGTCAGGGTGGGGCGGGGGTGAAATTGTCCAGTCACGTGACGAACATAGATCTTCTGTTCCTCAACCCATGTTATTTCCAGTCATTGTCATTACTTTGAAATAGTGCAAATGATACTTTTTCATCTACAATCTTCAGATCAAAGGATGCAAGTTCTTACACAGTGCAGCATAATTTGTGCAAAAGAAGACATCTCGAATATCGATTGTCGGTAAAAACATTTTCTCGGGGACATTTTTTTCCGAATACGCATTCGGTGTAAGTCTTCAGCCACCAGGAAGTGGTTAACATAGTAATGTTTTATTACGATAGTAGTGCATAAAACAAATTGGTTGCCTGAGATTCTCGGGGGGGGGGGGGGAAGTAGCCTCATCGGCCAGAGTCCTCTATTTCACAAACAAAAACAACAATTGCTTCCTTGAAAATTTATCGATCAACCCTTTTCACAGACGTCCAGCTTACCACTTCCCGTCAATGCAGTAAGATAGATTATGTAGTTTTCTCATGAACAATTGGGCGAAAGTTGGGGTTTTCTCAAGGAAAACTGGTCAACAAGTTGGGGAAAAAAGCTCGAAAAGTAATCCAGAAAAAAATCCTGTGTGCGGCCCTCGGAATATGATGGAATACGTTGAATATTATTATGGTTCAATTGATTATATTTGACCCTGGAATAAAAGTAAGCTCAGAAACAAGTAGATTTTTAGCCCTTCCAACGAGATGGATAGCTCTTGGAAAAGATAAACACTTTTCAGATTACAGCCTGTCCGAGAATTGCTTGGCATCCATTTCGTTTGGTGATTAGGACACATAGCGGTTAAACCTGGAACTTCAACTCGGAACTATTCAGAGATTTATTAACTCGCTTTTGATGATACTTGCTGTTTTATGATGCGATTTTTTGTTACCTAGGGAGGAGTTGGCCTAGTCGTGCCTTCCACTAATTCGTACCACCCTGATGCCAGCGTTAAACGTAAGAACCAGGAGACCGGCGCAACCGGCATATAATGGGGCCCTCCGAGGGCAGTGTTTAATCTAATGAAATACTGAAACACTGAAATCTACTGAAATTTACTGAAAACTAAAATTAAAATACAAAATAAAATTAAAATACAAAATAAAATATGGTCAATGATGGAGGTAACTGATTGCGTCTTTTAAAACATTCAAAACATAATAGGCATCAACAAAATTTTAGAGAAAAAAAATCGGAAATTTTTATATTTTTTTTTGGTGGGGGGGGGGGGGGGGGCGGGCGGTGCTATTTGTAAAACGAACATCGTAATGACCTTGACCTTCCTTCATCGGCGCTCACTTGGTCCAAAACTGCACACAAAGGACCAGGCTCCGGGTTACCTATTTAGGGTGTTTTCCGGTATTTAGGATGTTTTACGGTATTTAGTGTTTTTCCGGTGTTTTCCGGTATTCAGTATAAAAGGGTGTTTTCCGGTGTTTTCCGGTATATAGTATGGCCCCCTTTAAACTCCATTCCATAAAAATATATTTATTTTTTTATTTTGATATTTGAAAGAACGGACTGTATGGCTGATGCAGGACATGGGAGCATATGCCCAGTTAGCATTGATCGTTAGATTTACGTTACGTTTACGTCATTTTGGTTAGCGTCCAATAATGGTAAAATTTTATTGTTAAATATATGTTACTTTTACGTCTGAATGGTTACTGTTACTTTTACGTCAGAAAATGACGTAACTCTAACGTAAATTTTATGACGGTTATCTAACCAATTTTTTTCGCTTTGAATACTTCTGGATAAAATAACCATACCAATGTATGCACATTCTAACAATTGATAAATAGTTGAAATTCAGACATAATAATGACATATGTATTATTGGTTACAAATTTAACGTTAATCTAACGTACATTTTACGTCAGGTTTCTAACCGTTAGTTTATAGCTAGTTATCTAACGTAAATCTAACTTTAGTTTTCTAACGTTAATGTAACGTTATATTTATGTAACAATTTTAACCGTTAATTTACTGTTAGTTTTCTAACGCAAATCTAACGTTAGTTTTCTAACATAAACGTAACGTTAGTTTTCTAACGTAAAACAAATATCAGTTTAATGTCAAGATACTAACCAGTAAATTACTAAATAAACTATAAACATACTTATGGAAAACAGCTACTGATTTATTTAGGCGACGTTTAGAAGAGTATTCTCTCATCAGTAAATTACTGTTAGTTTGCTAACGTAAAACAAGATGATCCATTCAGAATTGCAGTCTGTAGATTAACAGCACAAAAATTGGACATGGCTCTTCCTCAAGGGATTGGACATAGAACAATATAAATAGGTACAACTTTGTTGGATCATGTCGAAATGGAACAAAATCTGTTAATAATTGAAACTTATCACGGTACTTACAGAAAAAATGTTAACAAAAAATTGGGTGTGGCACTGTCGAAGGGGGTCTAATCATACACCAAATAGTTGCCATGCTAAAGGTATAAGGAATAAGTATACCAAGCTCCAAGACACTCAATTCAGAATTGTGGCCTGCAGACGCTAAACACAAAAATTAGGCGTGGCTGTGTTCTTGGGGGGGGGGGGGGTCGGGAACTACAGACACACAGGCACACACATACACACAGACAGGGCGACGGCAATATACGTTCACATTATGACTGTGGACGTATGAAAACGAGTATGGCTGTGCCCCTCGGTATTGGGACATGCACCAAAATCAATAGTTGCAATCCTTGGGCTATTAGGTATATATTCCATATTCCAAGACGATCCATTAAGAATTTCGTCCTGTAGGCACAGACACAAAAAGAAGAAATGGGTGTGCAGACACAAAACAAAATGGGCGTGGCTGCATGAATGATCTTGAATGTCATTTGTAATGAAGCGACTCAATGAACAAAGCTAAACATATCCCACAGGAGAATACTACTGGTGTAGACTGGAATAATCAGACGCAAAAGACTGTCAATTCAATTCTGACTTTTCGCATATTTCGCCGAACATAACCGATTAGAAATTACAGTAAAAACAAAAACGATTTATTGTAATTCAGTTTATATACACTCATGTTACATTTTATATGCTTTGCTACCCATTTGTATCCATTTCCAAGTGCCCAAGAATATAGATTTAACTCCTTTAAGAATTGCGGTCTGTAGGTGACACACAAAGAGGAAAATGAATGAATGAATTTCGAATTCCAACTGTAAAGGGTTATGTACACCCAATGTGAGCACATGAACTTGTTTTTTTTTTGTCCTATTCCAAGGACTAGACACTGATTTTGCCAGGTCCTCTGTCCTACACCACTAACAAGGAGAACTTTCTCGACCAACACAGAGAGTGAACCCCTCATTTGCTCTATCAAAATTAGTAATGAAGATGTGCTATGACAGAAATTTTGCCTGGACAGCAGCATTTTCGCACTTACTAATGAAGATGTGCTAGGAAAGAAATTTGGACTGGACAGCAACATTTCCGCATTTACTTCTGAAGATGTGCTAGGAAAGCAGCATTTCCGCATATAGTCATTAACAATAGTTCTAAACGAGATCTTGTATTTGCTCATTTCCAGGCTGCGTGTACAGAAATATTTGGAAAACCGGCCTAATGCATAAAGCAGAGTGACTAATTAAGAATGGACCTAGTGTTATAATATAGCCAATGAATTTTACTGGTAAACTGCTTTCAAAATTCATTATTAAATTCTAGTCCATTAATTTTATGTTAAGTCCCGAAATTACCTGGTTTTAGTTGAGGAGAGGTGTCCACTAGTCCGCGGGTTCACTAGTCCGCGAGTGCCCTAATCCGTGAGTTCACTAGACTACTGGTGCACTACTAGTCTGCCGCTATAAAAAATACTATAAATATGGGTATTAAAGAAACCCAGTAGGTATGGTGGCTGATGTCACCCTTCATAAGGCGATAACCCAACATCACGACATTTTAAACCGACATCACAACATTTTAACCAATATTGCGTATGCCCTTCTTCATTAGCCCACTTGGAGCAGAATAGTAGGACCAATTTCATTTTCATACTTTTCAGCATATATCGGTCTATGCAGAGTGTTATGACGGACCTTTTTTATGGACTATGGGGAGAGGGGGGGGGGTGGCAACGGATACGGTATAGTTGTTCGGGTGGGGCGAAAAGTCGAGTCCCCATGTACAAATTGGCGTGCACGTTAAAGACGCTCTGACAGTTGGAATTCAATATCAGAGTAGGCCTTAGCGCTAGTGCCGCTATCCGGGCAACGTTTCCCTCACAGTACACTGTATAAAGTATATGCCCGTCTTCATTAGCTCACTCGAAGCAAAACAGTAGGATGTTCAACCCCATTTCATTTCATTTAATTTTCCTACTTTTCTGCACCAGCGGACGAGTGCACCCGTGGACTAGTGAGCATCATGGAGTCGAGTGGACGTTAAACCCAATGTCTCTCTCATGATCATTATTTATATAAGGCCTTCGTGTATGTTTGTACAAGTGTATATTCTTGTAATTGTATTTTGTATTACCATTAACAATATGGAGATGAATTATAATAACCCTTTGTCTTGTTTATAAATCCTTACATTTTTGAAAATTTTGTTCTTAACAAAATAAAATATTGATTAAATCAATATATGTTATTACTGTCATTCAAAATGACGGCTGTCTACATATACAATATCCCGTCTTCATTAGCCCAGTATGGGAGCAGAACAGTAGGACGTTAAACCCCATTTCATTTCATTTCATTTCATATACAATATATAAAATAGGTTCAACACTTAATTAAAACTCTATAAAAATAAAGCTTATAAAATTTATTGAAGCTAGGGCCAACATTTAGATTGGGAATTGAAAAGTGTGGTATTGCTAAGACTAGTTCCATTTTTTAAAGTTATGAGTCTGAACAAACAGATAATAATGACCCAGTTAATTTATATAGATCTACTCATGAGTCCATATATTTATCGTCTCTCGATAAAAGACCTCTCTCTGAAAATTAAAATTCCCCGATCTGATTATTCTTTTAATAATATTACGTAATTATGTAACCTCATATAAAATATGATAGATCGTATAGAAACGGAATTATATGAATAGATTCATTATCAGAAATATACAGGCCATTCGAACAGCCGCCATTTTTTAAGATCTACATATGTAATATTATCGTCTCGGTCAAGGTCACGATCTTTAAACTGTTGATGATTGTGTATATATCGGTTTATATCATATTATTTCTATTCACATTACAATATTTTTTTATAGGTGACGGATATTGTTGTTATTTATCTACATCGCTTCAATTATTTATTAAATATATTTGTGTGTATGTTTGTCTGACCGGGACGTACGGAATTCCGGGAATTCAAAATGACGCCATGTGTTATTATTTTTCCCAAAGAAGAAATGATAGCGTGATTTATAGTTAAATAAAGCTATTCCACACACACACACACACACACACACGATTTGAGGTTCAGCGAAGTAAAGTATGAGATAGATCTACTGTTGATAAAAAAATATAATCGAAACCAATAATTTTGCCGGGGAAAAAGTTTGTACTCAACTTTGTATATCAGATAGTCGATATTTTTTTTTTAACACGATGCAGTTTACACTGTCCGTAAACCGTACGATTTATAAACACAATCAACTTTGTTTTTTTCGAAAGTAATATTGGTTCCAACATTCTGTAAAAAAAATTCTGGATCCAAAAATTATCAAACACATAACAAATTTATTAATGATGTAGGAGTTACTGTTAAAATTCAGGCTATGCTAATTATATATACACTAGCATTTTCTAAACATTTTTAAGGATGTTTCAGGTATTTTTTGTTGTTGCTGTAATGATATTTTTGCAAATTTAATAATGCATAATGCTAGAGCTAAATCTACATATTGTAGGTAATTCTTGAGGCCGTAAATATTATCAATTTTTAATAAGGCATTTAATGTATTAACTTACCAAGTCCATAATCAACTCTCAATGCAATCGGGTGCCTGAGATGTTCACAGATTCATACACTGGCGGTTAATGTTAATGATTTAATTTAATTGAAAAATGGATAATACATTTGCCTTTACTGCAGCAATCTAAACGGCCATAAATTTTTACGTCACATTTCTGACAATCCATCCTGTAACTGTGGACATCAATTTGAAGACACCGAACATTTTTTATTGAAATGCTCCTTATATTCAGATGCCCGAAATAAAACAATAAATAATTTATCGACTATTCATCGAAACACTACTGTTTTATTGTACGGAATTGACGACGTGGAAGACTCACTCAATATTTATAAAACTGTCCATTCGTTTTTCGAAATCACCAGACGGTTCCAGGGACAACTATAAACACTCATCATTGTAAATATATTCTCACTATAATCATACTTGCACGTGTACATTGATTATTAATTTCTAAAATGTAAATACATGTATCTATATCTGACAGGGGGAGGGGTTTAATATAGGCTATGCCTGTTCCCCAATTCCTATTCAGATACAAATCTGAATAAAATATTGCTTATAAAAAAAAATCCCGGGTTTTTTTGTCGTCAGATCGTTGATACTGTGAGACGTTACTAAACATTAATTAGTATCGTTCTATTGACGTTTACTTTAGAAACATCCAGATTAATTGTTCCAGGATCGTCAAATGAACCATCTGATTCAAGGTTATTTCACAAACATCTAGAAACATCCAGATTAATTGTTCCAGGATCGTCAAATGAACCATCTGATTCAAGGTTATTTAACTTATGATTCTTTGAACGTTATAATATATTTGTAACGTTATATTGATTCTATTGGATTCGAGTTTTCAAAATGTTCTGTTTTCCTAATCTAAAAATATTTAAATTAAAAGAACAAAAATAATCTCCAATAAAGTTCGTAAAACGTTCTATTTTCATTTTACATCTTTCTCCTGTAATTTAACAATGACCTAATGTTATTTTAGATGTTTTTGTAATGTTTCATTGGCAAACGTTCCATTGAAACATTAATTGAAATATTGGTATTTTGTACCCCACTGTTACTTGGGTATTGCAGGCCATCAGTGTTTAGTATGCTGAAACACTGACAATTCTCTACGTAACTGACATTATGACCTTGATCTCTGGGGCATGTTCTACAAGGGCCTTTCCGTTGTGTAAGTAAATGTGGGAGGTAAGGTCAAGTTCAAGGTCATTTATGAAAGGTCATTATATATACAATAGGTCAAAGCCAAAGCTTCGAACTTTTACCTTGAAAAAGAAATCTTATTTCGGAGTCATTTTTCACTCAGTAGATTTGGTGGTTCTTTAATGTTGTTTTTGACCCATGAACTTGAACTTGGCCACAAGTCCCGTCTTAATCTGGATATTAGGTCAAACACAAATTGGCTTGTCGTGATATGACTTTCAGAGCTTTTTTCAAGTTCAAGGTCACTTCTCGGTAGGCAATTACATGGACGTCAACACATTAAAGGTCAATTTACCTGACTTTACCATTTTTATTTTCCATTTTTTTTTAACAATTTTCAAGTTTGATATGACTTTGACCTCGGAGGTAAAATACAAGGCGATGTTCTGGTTCACCGTGGACGATTTAGTTGGGATAGCCGGAGTCTTAAAGTTGTAAGTTATCAAATTAAAGATTTTTCCCAAAAAGCAAATGTTCCAGCTAAATTATTATTTTAGTCCAAAATTTAACTTTGACTCAAATTTGTGCAGACGCCATATCTTTGGAACCCTAATGAGTAGCAATCTGAAATTCATTGTGTGTCCGAATGGGGTCCATGGCCAGAGGGCCCTAATAATTCCAAGCCAATCCTTCAAATAGGCAGCGGGAAAGACAAAAAATGAAATTTGTTTTAAAACTTAGTTCAGAACCCTAGTCGAGCTTACTCCGATAGTAACTTTGGTGTACCAATATTTGTCAACTTCCTTTACCCGGGGGGGGGGGGGATTTCACACCCCAGGAGATGTTTATGGTATAAGGCCGGACTTTAATACCGTGGGTCGGCTTCTCCGGACATAATTTTCAGAAGTAGCCCGGATAGATGCGCCGTAAACTAGTTTGGGCCTTAATTAGGGCTACCATCTTTTTTTTTCAAAATGGTTGCTCTTTGGTTGACGCATATATCATAAAGGCCATTTGTAATAGGTATCTTGGGCTTTTGTACCTCGGTGTTGCATCTGTGGCCATTATTTTTTGCCTTGACATCTGGGACATGCATCTACAAGGGCCTTTGTGTTTTGAGATATAGCTAAATAAATATGGGACGTAAAGCCAAATTCAAGATCATTTATGGAAGGTTATTTGTAGGTCAAGGCCAAGGGTGGAAAATTGACCTAGTTTTATTTCAAATCCAGTTTCACCTATTTGACCTTGGCCTAGGACCTTGAGACAGTTCAGATGGTTCGAAAGTCATTTAATGTTCTTTTGAACCACGACCTTGAACTCTGTCAAACATCCAATGTTTAAGGTTTGAAATAAATGATCTATTTTTTTTTTAAAAAAAGCAAATAATATATTAATTTATCTCTAAATTATTTTACGTTTTTTAATTCTTTTACCCAACTTTGTTAAAGAAAAGAAATGTTCAAGGTCAAGTTCACCGGGATGTAAAAAAAATGTTATAGGCCAAGTAATGTGACGGTTATTGGGGGGGGGGGCACGGTGGCTAAGTGGGTAAGGCGCTGGCTCGCTAGCCTGGAGGTCGGGTGTTCGATCCCTGCATTAGCCGAGAAAGTTCATCCAGATTTTCCGACGTGGTTTCCACTTGTCAGTGATGCAGGACGGGGGCCTGACAAGGACAGCTGTCTAGTCGTTCGAATGGGACGAAAAACCGAGGTCCCGTGTACACATTGGCGTGCACGTAAAAGATCCCTTGGCTGTTGGAATTCGATATAAGTGTAGGCCGTAGCGCCGCTGCCCGGGCAAAATTTCCCTCATAGCACACTGTAGCCCAGTTTAGGAGCAGAACAGTGGGACGTTTAACCCCATTTCATTTCATTTCATTTGGTGGCGGTTAGGCCTTATGCACGGTATTGGGAAAAAACGAAGTGTACCGAATTTTCGTTTCCCGTTCAAAAAATGGCGCTATTTTTGTCACCGTTAGTGTGTTACTGTCGAAGAGGACAAAATTTGACCAATATCTAAGGCAAAGACAGGCCGAAAAGAAGATTTATTAGACGGTGAGTACAATTTATTTATTGTTAAACCATAAGTCATTGTCAATAAAACTGCGGATGTTGTTAGTTTTTTACGTGGGCCTTTGTAGGCGCTTGACAGCCTTGTGTAACAAACACTTCGTGACTTACTACAGAAGTCAGTAGCCCTAGCCAAAAAAAAAAAAAAAATAGCCTAGACTAGATGATGATTAGGTATTAGGCCCTATAGTATGGTGGCTGTTAGCGGCCATTCAAATGTCATCTAAATCGTCGCCTTATGAAAAAGGCGACAAGTCGACGAAATACAATTATTTTGACTTGTCGTGCGGCGACTTGTCGCCTCGGAAGTAAATCTGTGCGCATGCAAGTTATGCAATCAGCAAATGCGCAAGCTCGAGTTTGACTTCCGAGGCGAAAAGTCGCCACACGACAAGTCGAAATAATTGTATTTTGTCGACTTGTCGGGTTGTGAATAAGTCGAAGGCGGTAAGTCGACAAGTCGACAGAATTGACCCGACAAGTCGACGAAATGAAGGCGATGATCGTCGGGTTATTTTGTCGTGTCGAAGGGTTGATTTTGTCGACTTGTCAACTTGTCGCCTTCTCCACAAGGCGACGATTTAGATTCATTTGAATGGCCGCTAACAGCCACCATACTATAGAGTATTACTAGTCTATATCTAATACGAATAGTAATAGTTTGAAATCTATATACATGTATTATAAACCTATAAACTGCCCTTTTTGTAGGTTGTCCAGATATATTCTAGATCATGATCATTTAGATCTCTATCATTGAAAAGTCAGTTTAATTTTAAAATTAAACAGAATTCTTCGAAGTTTTTACGAAAAAGAAAAAAATGGTTTTGATTACCGATACCAATTTCCATTTGTAGACTATGCCTATATGACGCAGGTCTCGCCTCGGTGCGGTATTCAAATCGGTTCTCAATAAATTGTTAATTAAATGCTATGATTAATTAAATGCGTTCAATATAGAAAAACTGTCTGGTAAATCCAAGGTAAATCACTGCCGGTTGTCCGTCTGGTTATTTAAGACTACAGTGAACGCGCGCTAAGATAAAATGGCGTGGTCTGCTAGCTCGAAAAGACAAACAAATGGAATAAAATTAGCCACGGTACATTCGTGGATACAAAGATATGATAAAGATCATACTTGGTTAAACTATGAACCTGAAACGGTCGGTATTGTAAATAAAGTTTCCTGCAAACTTTGTGCTAAGTAAGTATGAACACAAAATAAATTTGGCGCAAATTGGCCATATAACAACATTCATTCATTCAAGTAATATAAAATAAACTAAGACACGTTATTTAATTGTTAATGTTAATAAAACCAGACTAAAGATTATAATATTGATTATTTATCAGGATTCCAAATTTTTGTGATGTACAGTTTACTGCTCCTCAAATCTGAGCAAATGCTATTCAAATTTTGAATTGATTTAATAGCCAAAATGTGAATCTGTGACAAAAATTTGCTACTCATTGGTTTTAGACTAAATTGATTTGAACTCTGCTCTGGGGTGATGTGAAAGTTGGAGGTCTGTATTGCTATTAGAAATGCCCACATGCACATTTTAAAGCTAGCACTGTAATTTTTGTTGATAAGAAGATATGACATTTTTATACGCCAACATTTTCATGTGGACGTATATTGTTGTCGCCCCTGTCCGTCCGTCCACAATTGTTTGTGAACAGTCTAGAGTTCACAATTTTTATCCGATTTCAACGAAACTTGAAATCATGGATTATGGCCCTTGATTGTATGAAAAATCACGTTTTTAGCTTGTGAACACTGTAGAGGTCACAATTTTTATCCGATTTGGTTTAAACCTGAAATATATGTTTGTAACCCACAGATCTTGGTTCCTTTCGATATTCGTGCATATCGGACCATAACTTCCTGAATTATGGCCCCTGATTGTACGAAAAATCGCGTTTTTAGCTTGTGGACCCTATAGAGGTCATAATTTTTATCCGATTTAAAAAAACGTTTTAGTATAGGAGCTTTTACGCGTGACGTACTTCAGGTGTCTATTTTTAGCCTGGCCTTTTTCTATCCGTATCTTAAAATGGTAAATGCTAGGGAAAGCGGGGTTCTCCCTCTTTTTCTCTTTATAGAAAACGTATTCTTTAATGCCACCCTTGTTTTAAGTTGCGTGTAGCATTCGTAATAAATTACCGATTTCAAATCATGTCTAAGTTATTATTTTTTTCGTTTTAATGACGATATACTGCTACAGACGATATATGTCAAGCTCGCAAACGGCCCAGTTGACCGCAGTACGCAAAAACATTACAAAAATGCATTGCTGTATGAAGCCGATTTATATGTTTTGTTTTTATTTTACTGCAAACAATTAATAGATAACATCTGTTTGGTTGTAAAATGCCATGAAATAGAGCATAAGAGTAAATTATAGAATGGGTAGGCCTAATTAGAGATGGTGACCTGCGGTTCCACAAAAGAATTATTCAAGACGATATTAAAATTTAAAGCACGACCGTAGCACATCTAATAAAAAAGAGAACAAATAATAATCACGATGTATAGAATGCACCGAGTCCAGTTACATATTTTCATTCAAAAGTTGTTCTCTGAACCAAATACTGAATTAGAAATTGATAAAATGGACACAAATGTATCGTTCTTCTTCTTGGTTGCGGCAAGATAAACTGATTGGATAAAAATTTCAATGAGTGCCAAATGCTGAGCTAAGACGATTTATGTGACTACAATTAACAGAAAAAAACGGTTTTAAAAAATATTCACAGATTCAACTTGATTCTTTCTGTTATTCATATCCCATCAATCAAGAGGAAAATTTATAAAAATGGCTGAAGTTTTACCCCGTGCTCCAAACAACTATTTTATCATTGGTTAAGGCCGTCTAAACGCGGGGAAATTTACAATAACTCTAACAGCACGCATGCATAAACAATCTTATTTGCATATTGCATACTATTTATAGAATTATTAGCTGGAATTATTTTCAAATCGACAGCCTCAAAGAAAGACCAACATAGTACCGTGTTTTGTGTCGAGTAGGGTCGTAGCATGCAGTGCTATAGCAGACGATATATCAACATCGCAATTAAGAACTGTCCAGTCGGCAGTTGAATGTAAATAGGATAGACCATTTAAATCTTTTGTGTTAATAGTCCAGTAATTAATATATAACATCTGTTTGACCGTAAAATGCGTAATAAACTTCACTTAATTCTAGTTCGGGCCATTGAGCACGGATCAGTCATCCACTTGTTTCAATTGCAAACGGCCAATTACGGGTCTGGTAAACTTGTCGTATCTTTCCTATATCAAAGTTTTTGTAAATATCGCTTTCTGGCATCGGTCGGTAAACCTTACGCGTATAGAAATGGCATTCAGTTCCATTTTATGTAAAAGAAGCTTACTGTACGACGGTATTTTCACAAAAAACACACTGGCCTATGGGTTTCAGTCTACGAATAAGTCCAATGTCTGCGCATGACCGAAAATGACGTCAAAATGGAAACTCGTAAAAGCTAATATATCACCGTTAAACCCTAAGGATGGCTGAGTTCTAATTTTGTGAAAATCGGACCAAAACTGACTGGTCACAAATCTTTCTTAAATAGCGTAAAAATATGGTATATCAAGGTTGTGGACCCTATAGAGGTCACAATGTTTATCCGATTTTGTTGAAACCCGACATGTAAGTTTATAACCCAAAGATCTTGGTTCCTTTCGATTTTCGCGCATATCGTACCGTCACTTCCTGAATTATGGCCCCTGATTGTACGAAAAATCACATTTTTAGCTAGTGGACCCTATAGAGGTCATAATTTTTATCCGATTTAATAAAAAAGTTTTAGTATATCACCGTTACACCCTAAGGACAGCTGCGTTCGAATTTTGTGAAAATCGGCCCAAAATTGACAGACAAACCGGCCTCCGTTCATTCTCAAAAAGTGTAAAAATATGGTATATCAAGGTTTTGGACCCTATAGAGGTCACAATTTTTATCTGATTTTGTTGAAGCTTGAAATGTAAGTTTATAACCCAAAGATCTCGGTTCCTTTCGATATTTGCGCATATCGAATTGTAATTTCCTCAGTTATGGCCCTTGATTGTAGGAAAAATCACTTTCTTTTTAGCTTGTTCTCTATCCATCTCTCGGAAATGTGGGCGTATCCTGCCTGGTAGCCGCTGGTTTAAACATTTCGAGGCCTGAATTATGGCCGAGTTCGAATTTGGTGAAAATCGGCCAAAAACTGACAGATAAAATGGCCGCCTCTAGAGGTCACAATTTTCTTCTGATTTTGATGTAACTTGAAAATATAAGTCGGTAACCCAAAGATCTTGGTCCCTATGGTATATCAAGGTTGTGGAGCCTCTAGAGGTCACAATTTTCTTCTGATTTTGATGTAACTTGGAAATATAAGTCTGTAACCCAAAGATCTTGGTCCCTATGGTATATCAAGGTTGTGGAGCCTCTAGAGGTCCCTTTCGATATTTGTTCATGTCGAATCGTAACTTCCTGAATTATCGCCCCTGATTGTACGAAAAATCATGTTTTTAGCTTGTGGACCCTATAGCGGTCAAAATTCTTATCCGATTTGAAAAAAACGTTTGAATATATCACTGTTAAACCCTAACGATGGTTGTTTTAGAATTTCGTAAACATCGAACCAAAACTGACAGACAAAATGGCCGCGCCTCAGAGTCAAATAGCGTAAAATGTAGATCCTCTAGAGGTCACAACTTTCTTTTGATTTTGATGAAACTTGAAATGTAAGTTTATAACCCAAAGATCTTGGTTCCTATCGATATTCGTGCATATCGGATAGTAACTTCCTGAATTATGTCCCTTGATTGTACAAAAAAATCGCGTTTTTAGCTTGAGGTCCCTCTACAGGTCACAATTTTTATCTGATTTAAAACAAAAGTGTGAATATATCACCATTACACACTAAGATCTTGGATCCTTTTGATAATCGCGGATACACAAACTTAACTTCCTGGATTATGGCCCCTGATTATTCGAAAAATGGCATTTTTAACTTGCGGATTCTCTAAGAGGTCACAATTTTTTTTCTGATTTTAAAAACCGTTTAAATATTTCAACATTCCACCATAATGAAGGTTGAATTCGAATTTCGGGAAAATCGAAATGAAACTGCCCAACAAAATGGCCCTTTTGATATTTGCGCATTTCAGACCATAACTTTCTGGATTATTGCCCCTGATTGTACAAAAAAATCCCGTTCGTTTTTAGCTTGTTCTCTATCCATCTCTTGCAAAATGTGGGCGTATCCTGCCTGGCAGCCGCTGGTTTGTTATTTGGAGTAATCCGGTTTTCTCCCACTGCTAAAGACCCCTACGCGTAAGCGAATTATTGAAATAAAATTGAACCATATGTTAGTCCCGAAAAGACCTAGTTTGTGTCCAGTGGATATTAAACCCTTTCTCTCTCTCTTTCTCTGGGGTGATAAATTGACATTAATTCACCAAAACAATACCAATTTTATTTACCAACTGTAATTTAAATGAATATTTGCTGTTCTTTATACCAAATTGTCATTTTTAATTTAAAATAATAAAAATAGGTCCACATTTATTTAAGCCTGGGGCTGTTTGCCACATGTGGTAAGACAATCCGGAGACTATTTGCCACAAGTCTCCGTACCGCAATTATCAACCCATTTCAATAAAACTTACAGAGTAGGTAAAATTTCGACCACTTCCGGTTAGCGGTTTCGGAGATATCAGGTTACCACACATTTCATGTGGCACGGCTACAGACCACAATTATCAACCGATATCCATGAATCTTACAGAATATGATAACATAATAATATCTCAGTAGCCAAAATTTCGACCACTTCCGATAAGCGGTTTCCGAGATATCATGTTACCACACATTTCATGTGGCACGGCTACAGACCGCAATTACCAACCGATTTCAATGAAACTTACAGTAAATGATAACATTAATAATATTTCCAAGTAGGCAGAATTTCAACACTTCAGGTTAGCGGTTTCATAGATATCAGGTTACCACACATTTCATGTGGCATGGCTACAGACCGCAATTACCAACCAATTTCTCGCATTTTCATGTGACCGTACCGATATATCATGTCGTCCACCTGACTCACCCCCCTGTCTGGACGTCAGTCCAAGGGGAATACGTGGGTAAGACGCAGGCTCGCTAGCCTGGAGGTCGGGTGTTCGATCCCTGCATTGGCCGAGAAAGTTCATCCAGATTTGTCATTCGGATGAGACGGAAAACCGAGGTCCTGTGTACACATTAGTGTGCGCGTAAAAGATCCCTTGGCATTTGGAATTCGATATAAGAGTAGGCCGTAGCGCCACTGCCCGGGCAAAATTTCCCTCTTAGCACACTGTATAGCATATGCCCGTCTTCATTAGCCCAGTTTAGAAGTAGGATGTTAAACCCCATTTCATTCATTCATTGGATGTCAGTCCACAATTTGTTTGTGGGCGCTGGACAGGTCGCAATATTATCTGAAATTTTCTAAAGATCTCGGTTCCTTTCGAAATTGACATGTGTGGGACCACTTTATTGTTTATGGCCACTGATTGCACTGAAAATCATGTTTTTATACACCCACATTTTAATGTGGACGTATATTGTCGTCGCCCCTGTCCGTCCGGACGTCCACAATTTGTTTGTGAAATTGTGGACACTCTACAGGTCATAATTCTTATCCGATTTTGACGAAACTTGAAATATAGGTTGACATGTATCTCCAAAAGATCTTGGCTGCTTTCGATATTGGCATGTATCGGATTGAAACTTTATGGATTATGGCCCCTGTTTGTACGAAAAATCGCGTTTTTAGCTTGTGGACCCTATAGAGGTCACAATTTTTATCCAATTTTGTTATCCAAGTTTATAACTCACAGATCTTGGATCCTTTCGATATTTGCGCATATCGAACCGTAACTTCCTTAATTATGGTCCCTGATTGTACAAAAAATTTCGGTTTTAGCTTGTGGACCCTATAGAGTTCATAATTTTTATCCGATTTAAAAAAAACGTATTATTATATCACCGTTACAACCTAAGGTCGGCCGAGTTCCAATTTCGTGAAAAATCCTTCCAAAATTGACAGACAAAATGGCCGCCCTTCGTTCTCAAATAGCATAAAAATATGTTATATCAAGGTTGTGGACCCTATAGAGGTCACAATTTTTATCCGATTGTGTTGAAACTTGAAATGTAAGTTTATAACCCAAAGATCACGGTTCCTTTCGATATTTGCGCATATCGAATTGTAATTTCCTGAATTATGGCCCTTGATTGTAGGAAAAATCTCTTTCGTTTTAGCTTGTTCTCTATCCATCTCTCGAAAATGTGGGCGTATCCTGCCTGGCAGACGCTGGTAGAACTTGTTGTGGACGTATTCAACAAATCAACCGAACTCACAAAATCTCGTTTGAAGGTAAATAATGAACAAAGATTTTAAAAGACTTTGAGGTGATATTTTACGTTTTTGGTGTCGAAATGTCACTTATAACCTTGACTTTCGATCTACTGGGGAGATTATCATTAAATCGATTCGGCATGTACGGTACTAATAGAAATTCAAAGAAATTTTTAGAAAACTCATCGTTTTTTGGCCTTTCCATCTATACCTGACAAACCGCAGTCTATAACCCAAAATTGTCCAGTGTTTTTTTGGGGGGACTTGCAATTAGCATTGTTCATTGTTCATGCCAAATTTAATGAAAATCCATGCAGGTATAACCGAGAAAATTTAACTTTTGTTCTCATCGACCCTGTTTATTGTCCCTCGCCTTCCAAAGAAAGCATGGGACTATGAAATTGGTTCGTCCGTCTGTCTGTCCGTCACACTATTTGGAAAACAATAACTCTCCTTCTAAATGAGCTCGAATGTTCAAACTTGGTGTAGGTGTTTTATTAGGTCAATGCCTTGATGTAGTTCGAAGATGAACATTTTCTGCTTAGGGTAAGCAGAGATAAGCAATTTGATTGGTTGATGCTTTGGGACATGATAACTTTAATTCTAATTTAGTGAGAGTGATGAAATTTGGTGTATAGTTATATTATATCAATACCTTGACTAAGTTCGATAATTAAGCAATGTGATTGGGTGAGACTGTGGAACGCAATAACTCTCCTTCAAATTGAGGTAGAATGTTCAAACTTCATTAGGTGAATGCCTTGATGGAGTTCAGTAAGCAGAAATAAGCAATCTGATTGGTTGATGCTTAAGTGGTTATAATTAAGTGAGAGTGATGAAACTCTGAGTATAGATTCATCATATCATTATCTTGACTAAGTTCGATGATGAGAATTTTCTACTTAGGCTAAGGAGCGATAAGCGATTTGATTGGTCAAGACATCTGCTTTTAATTGAGGTACAATGTTTTAACTTGACGTTGATGTTCATTAGGTGAATGTCTTGACTGAGTTCAAGGATTAACATTTCAAGCTAAAGCTAAGCAATTTCATTGGTTGATGCTTTGGGACAAGATAACTTTGATTCTGTCTGATATAGAGGGATGAAACTTAGTGTATAGTTGATAATCAATTTGATTGCTTGATACTTTTGAAAAATGTGCGATTAATTAATATGTGTCCTCTATTTATTTTGGGATTTCGGCGGGGGACATCAGCCTCACCGTTGGCTTGTTATCATACTTTTGGGCCAAGTTTGGAACATAGATGGTAAAAAAACCATTGGTATTGTTTTGGTGATTAATATGTAGTTTATCATCCCATCTAACAAAAGATGTCATATCGTATCAACAAAAGTTACAGTGCTAGCTTTAAAATGTGCATTTTAGACTGCTCAACGCCCTTTATTGAAAAATGTGTCAAATATGCCCTTCAAAATTTTGGAGCAAGTTTGGAAGTTGTAACCAAGGTACGGAACTGGTAACTCGTGTTTTACATGAAATCACTTGCTTGGAAATCGCATTTTGAGGGTCTTTTTAACACAGAAACATAACGGTTTTCAGTTAAAAATGACTATCTGGTCTGAAGAATGGTATTAACTATTATTATCATATCCTGTATTATTGTGGTATTTTGTGCATGTACTATGTACGTTCATGGAGATGTTTGCACATTTGTCTCACGACATTCGCTTCCCCACTGCGGTATCACAGCTCTCCGGGTAAAATCGCTCAAAACAGACCCTGTGACTCTGCATTCATTGGCACCAATGGAGACCACAGCACGATATCTGGCGTTTCCACCACGCTTATGGCGATATTGACTCGCTCCGAGGCCATTTTTTGTCCCCATTGCATTGTGGTAAAGATGCAACCTTGGTCTAATATTGGCATTATCGGTCCGTAACTTGTGGAATCCGAATAACGGACCCTTATTGAACAAAAAATCATGTTTATAGCACCTGGACCCTCTTGTAGGAATCACAATTTCTATCCGATTTTGAGGAAACTGGAAATTTTATACCGAAAATATCTTGGTTCCTTTAGTTATTAGTGCATATCGGATTGTGATTGTACAGAAAATCGCGTTTTAGGTTATTGGCCCTCTGAAAGTTACAATTTGTATCCGATTTTGATGAAATTTAAAATGCATTTATTAATTATCAATATTAACGCATATCTGACCATAAAGTCCTCGATTATGCCTCCTGATTGTACGAAATATCATGGTTTTATTTTGTTAACCCTCTAGAGGTCACAATTTTTATTTGATTGTAAAAAACGTTCAAATATATCACTGTTACACCCTAATGACATTTGAGTCGCATGTCGAACCATATCATCCTGGATATTGGCGCCTGATTGTACGAAAAATCTCTTTTTAGCTTGTTCTCTGTTGATATCTTGCATAGCAACCGCTTGTTCCTTTTACAATTTTGTATTCCAGAGCATACATGATAAGCTTTTAAGCTTGTACAAACATAAGCCTATTTATTATAGTGGTAGTGCATTTTGCTAATTAGAAGTTTCTAGGAAACAAATTTTCTGTTAAATGATTTTTGTATTTCTACCACAACACCTAGACGAAGAAGGCCTATTGATTGTCAACAAAATCATAATCTGATTAAGTTTATATTTATCATACACACCGTTTAAGGTCATGAGATGAAGAATTCTATTGAGTTTCAATGATTTCTGATAATTACTGCCCAGGTTATTGCCCTTGATAACTTTGAAAAATTTTGTGTAGGCTAAGGTTTTAACTTGTGACATTTCTATCGAAACATAAAGCTTTAGTAGGAGTTGAGCAAAACATGTATTGTCTGTTCTGTAAATAATGAAAAAAATTAAATCTGTTGAAGTAGAAAAGCTGTTATTTGAAATATTGGTTAACCATACATTATTGCAAGAGCTAAATCTGATTATTTAGGCTTCAGATGTCATAGAAATTATAAATTAGATATTTATTTACACAACAAGCACAAAATCAACTCTGTAGACCCACAGATGGCTTGGATTTAAACAGGATTTCATTGATTGATTAAATTTTTAAATGGTGTCGTAAGCGGAGATTAATCGTTACATTGACGTCATACTCCCGGAAATTTTAGATCGAGGCTAAATGATAGAGTGTACGAAGCGAGGCCGTATGTCAGTCAATTTGATTGAAAGTTCGATATATACGGCCTTGATATTATGTTTAGTTGTGGTTAAAATAAGAGTTTGCATGTCGGTATTATACGCTCTTTTGTCACTTGCGTTTACAGAAAAATTATGGAAATTGATAAACATCGCCGCTAACATCACCCCAGTTGAATTGCAGCCCCATTGGATCACTGTTTCCTATTTGTCTGCTTCGGGAGTTACGTAGGCCTACCAGTTACACAGTACAAGAGTACACACAGGCTAACAAGAAGTAGGCTATAATTATGCCTCATTGATTTGGTCCATTCCTTTCAAACTTTCGCTTCTTATCTATATATTAAAAGTCTTATTTTTAATTTGTTGTAAAACTAAATGTGATGCGAACTGAATTGCAACCCCGTCTCAAACCAAATAGGCTAACGGTACCACAGCCATTGAAAACGTTACTTGATAATTGAGATTATGTAGGTGGAGTTAACGACTGTCAATCAAACGATCGGCCATTCTTGGAGACGGTGAAGAGAGAGAGTTGACTCCTATTTCTAGTCAAAAATTACAATTGTGATAACTTTGTTCAGAATAAAGTAATTTGACTGAAATTTTCAATATATTCTTCTTTCATCATCGATTTTTGAACTGTTATAGCAAGAATGACCAACTCTCTATTAAAGTCTCCCATAATGTATCTTTAAAATGCACTCTAACACTAACACAATATGTTTAACTAATCTTAAATTTGATTTCAGAAGCCTGTAGAAAATTACATATAAACAGTACTAAGAGATTAATGATTTCATTGGAGATACCATCAAATATGCTCAGGTAATCAACTTTATCATATTTTCAATTTGAGAGAATATTGTTGCCATAAAATTTAGTCCATCAGTCTGTAAAATTCCAGTATTTGTGAAACTTCATTGGGCCAGAGAAAATCATAAGTCCAAAACTTAAGTGTGACTTTAGTCCAAAGATTTGTCTTATCTACGATGAGGAGATCTAAACAGCCTTGCGAAAATCTTAGCTGAGAAGTATCTAAAGACTTTATCAGGAATCATAACACATATTCAAATGTTATTGCGGCCATGGTTCTCAATATTTTTTCGAACATGATTTGCAGAACTGCCAATCAAATTAGGTAAATTTAGGCAATTGATTAGCAATTTCCGGTTTTGATTAGCAATATTTTGGGAAAATTGTGATTCAATAATGTCTTTAAATTGTAAATTGTTGAATTTACAATATAATTCAAAGTTTTATTTAAGTATAAATATTTTAAAAATTATTATAAATATAGATTTCAAACTTTGCCCACTGCTGTCTATACTTGCATGTCTTACAAATACTTTCTTCAAAACAGTGCCAGTTGAGACACTGGTTGTAAACATATCGGAATAATTTTGATATGATATTTCGGGGTTGATTGGTATTTTGGAAATGACATGAAATGATATAGGGTGTAATGTCCTACTGCATTTGTGCTCCGAATTGGGCAAATGAAGACGGTTGTATTTTGGACACCAAAAAACACAACCATATTATGTGCTGTCGTCCACTCATTAGTTTACTGGATATTTGTATAGACATTTCATGCCAAAGCTAACTTGCCACATTTTGTTTTATAATTACAGAAGAGTTACCTTACAAGATAGAATTGATAGTGATGAGTCATAATTATATACTGCATGATTATATGCTGATTCTGTGATACTGTATGACAATATATAAACTGATTCTGTGATACTGTATGACAATATATATACTGATCTGTGATACTGTATAATAATATACCGATTTTGTGGTTCTGATACTGTGATTTATGATTGTATACAGATTTTGTGATTCTGATTACTTTGAAACTACATGATTATATACTGGTTCTGTGATACTATATGATTATATGTACTGAATCTGTGATACTAGTTGATTATATACTGATTCTGTGGTTCTGATTACTGTGATACTGTATGATTATATACTGATTCTGTGATTCCAATTTCTGTGATACTGTATGAGTGTAATAAAATTCTGTGATAAAATATGATAATACACTTATACTGTGGTACTGTATGATAAGATAGTGATTAGAGAGATACTATGATAATATACTGATTCTGTGATACTATCTGATAATATACTGATTCTGTGAAACTTTGTGATTATATACCGATACTGTGATACTGTATGATAAGTTGGGAGAACGACAAAAAAACTTTTCCGGTTCACGTCAGATGAACATTCAAAACTAACGTGAAATAACCATAATAACTAATGTTTTCAAAACGTTAACATTAATGTTCAGTAAACGTATCCTGTATCCTGTAACGTTTGTAAAAACGTTAACGTGACGACACAAAAACTTTCCTGGGTCACGTGCCACAAACATTCAGAACTAACGTGAAATAACAGAATAACTAATGTTTTCAAAACGTTAACATTAATGTTCAGTTAACTTATCCTGTTACGTTTGTAAAAAACGTTGGCCTTACGTCAGATGAACATTCAAAACTAACGTGAAATAACCAGAATAACTAATGTTTTCAAAACGTTAACGTTTTCAATACGTTAACATTAATGTTCAGTAAAGGTATCTTGTAACGTTTGTAAAAACGTTAACGTTACAACAAAACTTTCCTTGGTTACGTGCCACAAAAATTCACAACGAACGTTAAATAACGAAAAAATAATGTTTTGAAAACGTTCTGAAAACTAAATTTTTTTAGCTGGGATGATACTACATGGAAATATGGTATCATGCGCGACCTGCATAACTCGGTCTGCGGGGTCGCTTATCTGCCTTCATTAAAAACTTCTTAGAAGATAGTTAAGGTACGCTTGGGATCAATTTTCTCTGACCAATTTCCACAGGAAATGGGGGTTCCTCAGGGAAGAATATTGTCTCCCACCCTCTTTGCAATAAAAGTTAATACGATACCAACGTGCCTTAAACGTGGGATCGATGGCTCTCTTTATGTTGATGACTTTTAGATGTGTTACGGATCGACAAGTATGCAGACAATCGAGCGTCAGTTGCAGCTTTGCTTGAATTCTATTCAAAGATGGGCAACTGATCCGGAACTTACGCTGGATGGTAGTCCCATTCCAGTTGTAGATGAAACGAAATTCTTGGGTTTAATATTTGAAAAGAAATTATCATTTATCCCTCATATTAAAACCCTGAAAACGAAATGTCTGAAAGCCCTCAACATATTGAGAGTCTTATCAAATACTGACTGTAAGATCTTGCTCAGATTATATCGAGCTTTAATAAGGTCTAAACTCGATTATGGGTGTATTGTGTATGGGTCTGCCCGCGAGTCTTATCTCAAAGAGCTCGACACCATACACAACCAAGGACTTAGAATCAGTTTAGGAGTATTTCGTACATCTCCAGTGCACAGTTTATACGTCGAGGATCACGAGCCCTCATTGCACGACAGACGTGATAAACTTGCACTGCAGTATGCTACAAAAATTGCATCTCTGTCTCACCATATTTTATTTAACACCATATTTAGACCCTATCATGAACTTTTATATTTACTGAAAAGTAATGGTATTCCATCATTCGGTATTCGCATTCAACCCCTTTTGGCTCATGCTGGTATCAGTCAAGACAGTATTGCGAATACCCATTTCTTTGAGATACCACCGTCTAGTTCCACAGTGTTTCAGACTCTTTTACAAGAGAGTTATGGTCTAAATAACGTGATTATGCTCCAATTTATACAGATGGTTCCAAAGGTGGCGATCGGGTAGCTCCGACTACTGTCACGCCATCAGAGACCATTTCTGTTCGTCTTCCACCTGCTGCTTCCATATTTACTACTGAACGCCAGGCCATCTTTCAGGCTTTGGAGTTCATTAAATCCTCTTCATCTTTAAAACACGTTATATTTACTGTTTCTTTGTCCTCTTTATAGGCGATAAATAATAAGCAGCTTGTACACCCTTTAGCTACTATCACACGAGTTTAACGGCAAGGACACGGTATATAGATAAATATATAGATAAAAATATAAATTAATGAATCATCTTCATTGTCATCATCATCGTCAGCATCATTATCACCATCTAACATCAATCATCGTCGCCAGCTAATTACCTTATCTATTCAAAGCGTTTGGTTAGTTTTAAATACTTGTGAACATTACTAAAAATCACTTCGTTGTACGAGTTACTTTCGTTGGGATCGCCATATAGGAACGCTTTTGTATTTAAGGATTTAAATGGGAGGGTATTTAATGTTGAGATACGCCGAGACGAATAATTTGGGCAGTACAGAAAATAAGGGTTGCTGTCTTCTTGAGTATGGTCACATCTGCATGTCGGATTATGTGAAATATGCATTAAAAATATATGGAAGTTTAGAGCACTTTTACAATTACAAAGTCTGGAATGTATAATGTGAAGTTTACGTTCTCCATAGTAATAATATTTGGGTATTTTATGATCGTTCACGCTTATCTTAATTTTGAAATTTTGTATAGTGGAGGCGTTTTGCGTATCGTAAGAAAGGCTGTTCCAAAGGTCAACTGTTGAAGGCAAAAATGAGTTTTTATAATAAATAGTGTTAGAAGCTATATTTTTCAATTCATTCTTATTACGAACAGGGTAAGGATTTACTTCAGAAATTTTAGGTGGTACTAGAAGACTTAAGAAAGGGGAAACCAATTTATTGGCAATTTTATACATAAGAATAAGCTTGTGCCTTATGCGTCTTGTTTATAGTGGGTTATATCCAGATTCATAATAAAGTGCATTATGGGAAGTGCCTCGAACAAGACCTGTAATCGTTCTCAGTGCATCCAGATGGAGATTTTCTAATTTTAGGCACTCAAATTTGTTACAGTTGTCCCAAACAACATCAACGTAGTCGAATAAGGGCAAAATAAATGCATTGTAAATACTCTCTAAAGACTTACGAGAAATACGATATTTTAAGTCACGGAGACAGTCAATAGAGCGTTTAACTTTAAATATTACATATTCAATATGGTTATCCCATTGACAATTACTTTGTAAAATAAAACCAAGGTGTTTGTGGTATATCGATTCCTTAATTCTTACATTGTTAAAATTTAATTCAAAAGAGGTTTGGAATTGTTTTCTAGAGAATGTCATGGAAACTGTTTTTAGGGGGTTAAATCTTACTTTCCATTTGGTCGACAAGCTGTTAATCAAATTCAGATCTAAATTACATTATCACATTTGCCTGGGTTTTCAATAGTTAGATACAACGACGTATCGTCTGCAAATAAACGTATATTAGAATTGATATTGTCAGTAATGTCATTGATATAAATGAGGAAAAGAAGTGAGCCCAAAACTGATCCTTTGGGAACACCTGCAGTTGTATTATTTAAATTAGAGCTTTCGCCTTTAATAACTACTGATTGTTTTCTATTCGTCAAATAATCTAATATAAGAGTTAAAAGTTTACCTCGGATACCGATACAACTCAGTTTATGAATCAGACCCTTATGCCACACACGGTCGAACGCTTTACTAATATCACAAAATATGGCTTTAACTTCTTTACCGTTATCGAGAGCTGACGAAATATAATCATATATGTCAATTAATTGATAAATAGTACAGTCATTTATTCTGAATCCCGATTGGAGAGGGCTTAATAAAATTGTGTATATCTATGTAAATTAGTCTTTCAAAGACTTTTCCAAGTAGACTTAATAATGATATAGGCCTATAATTCGCGGGATCGTGAGTATCACCTTGTTTAAAGATTGGAACTACGATAGCCTGTTCCATATGTTCAGAAATACAGTTGTATTGTGTAGGAAATTAAACAATGCGGAAAGGGGCTGGCTTAAGGACGTAGCACAATTTTTCAAAATAATGTTGTTAACTCTGTCAGGTCCACTGGCTTTATTTGTCGAAAGTGAGATCAGCTGATCGCGTACCTTAGCCGTTGTGTAAACTGGCTGTTCAATTTCAGTCGGATTAACATAAAGTTCCGGTGGCTCATCGTTTATTTGGGTCAATAGCTAAGACTAAACTTTCTTCTAATAATTTCCAGTATGAAATAGTCGACGTTGGTTTTCTATAAAATGTGCCTATTAAGAAGGAATTTTGGTCTTTTGTTATTTCTACCCATGTGGCTTCAAGGTCCAAGACTTCAAGGTCTTTGCGATGTTTAAAATAAATAGATTCTTTAATATAAATAGCAACTCCGCCGCCAGTACCGATGTTACGATTGCATAATACGGGTGGGTGGTAACCTTTTAATTTCAGCAATTCAATATCGTATGAATTAGGAATCCAAGTTTCTGAAAAAGTTTTCCGGCGTGGTTCTCCCTTGTCAGTGATGCAGAACGGAGGGGCTGACAAGGAAAGCTGTCTAGTCGTTCGGATGGGACGAAAAACCGACGTCCCGTGTACACATTGGCGTGCACGTAAAAGATCCCTTGGCAGTTGGAATTCGATATAAGAGTAGGCCGTATTGCCGCTGTCCGGGCAAAATTTCCCTCATAGCACTCTGTATGGCGTATGCCCGTCTTCATTAGCCCAGGTTAGGAGCAGAACAGTAGGACGTTAAACTCCATTTCATTTCATTTCATTTCATTTCATTTCATTTCATTTTTCTGAAAAAGTTAAAATATCTGTTCCTGAACATTCAGGTGGGACAAAGTCTAGTTTATTTAGGAGACTACGCACGTTAAGATGGGTGATAGAAAATGGCGGACCCGGATTGCTTTCCACATCACAACACCTTGGGATAAGTGATCGCATTTTAGTTATCTTGTAATGTAATAAGGTATAATAAAATTTAGTTTTCAAATAGAAAAGGTTGGACCGTACGGTTTCAGTAGTAACCGTATTATACTTAGTTAAAAAGTAGGCGAAAACCATACAATTAAATCTATATGATATATGATTAGTAAACAATAAAATATATGAGTTATTAGTGATTTCATGATAAATAAGACTAACTGGGGCGACGGCGATGAATGGTAATATAATAATACTAATAATGACGATGACTATAATGAAGATACTGTTGAAAATAATAATATTAATAGAAATGAGCGTATATACATAATATACAGATGGCACGTATATACAGGTTGTAGTTTTGGTATTTAAATGGGCATGGCAAGGGTGGGACATTAATTCACCTAGATCAGATCAAGAAGGGGGGGGGGGTGCAGAGCAAACTTATACTTCAAAGCTTTCGATTGATTACAGATTTTCGAGTCACCAATCATAGTATCCGAATGAACGAATAAAACCAGATTTAACCTTCTGTACGGTAGGTTATTTGAGAATTTTTCCTAGACAATAACTAGAATGTGTAAACCTTATTTTTAGTAAAAATAATCAATCATATCAGTGGATGACTCCATATTCTAGAATGTCAAATGTCTTTCTATTTTGAAATGGTCAATCGTATCTATGGATGATCCCCTATACAAGAAAGCATTAAATTTCTATTAATTTGGGAATGATAATTCATATCTATGGATAACTCCATATACTAGAATATATAAACTTTCTTTTAATAAAAAATAATCAACCATATCAATGGATGACTCCAAATACTAGATTGTAAAATGACTTTTAATTTTGAAATTATCAATCAGTAGGTGACTCCCTATTCTAGAATACATTAAATTTCTTTTGATTTTGAAATGATCGTTCAAATCTATGAATGACTCCATATACTAGGACATATAAACTTTTATTATAATTAATGCAATAAAGATCGTATCAATAGATAACATTCCAGAATGTAAAAAATATTTCTTTTAATTGTGAAATAATCAGTTCTATTTATGGATAACTCGTATACTAGAATATAAAATTTATATAATCTTTCCTTTAGCTATAGAGTAATCAACCATATCAATGAGTGGCACTAAATACTGGAATGTATAAACTTTATTATAATTATAAACTAATCAGTCAAATCAATGATTGGCTCTAAATACTGGAATATATAAACTATCTTTTAATTATAAACTAATCAATCATATCGGTGTGTGACTTCATTTACTAGAATACATAACCGTTCTTTTAATTATAGCATGATCAACCATAACAGTGAATCAATCATATCTATGGATGACTCCATGTGATATAATCTATAAATTTGCAGTAAAAATCATATCAATGAAACAATCATATGTTAGGATGCAAAAACTTTCTTTTCAGGTTCGAAATAGTTGGTCATTCCATATGCTAGTATGTGTATGCTTTGAAATTTTGAAAGGATGACTCCATCTAATGTAATAGATAAACTTTGTTTTAATTGTGAAATAGTTAGTCATATAAATGAATCAATCGTATACTAGAATACATAAGCTTTCTTTAAATTATGAAATGATCTATCATATCAATGGATAACTCCGTATACTATAACATATGAACTTTCATTCAATTGGTGGCTCTAAATACTGAAAAACATAAACTAACTTTTAATTATGAAATATTCATTTCAATGAACCAATCATGTAACATAATACATAAACTTTCTTTTAATTAAAACAATAATCAATCATATCAGTGCATGAATCCATATACTAGGATATATAAACTTTCGTTTAATTATACAATAATCAATCATACCTTTTGATAGCTACATCTACTAGAATAAACTTTCTAAACTTTCATTTTGTTTTGAAATGATCAATTACTGGTACTGGTACAAGAAGATACAAACTTTCTTTAAGTTCTGAACTAGTTAACCATATCAAAGAGTGACTCCATTATGTATAGGCCTACTATAGTATTTAGGTTTTCTTTTAATTATGAAATAATTAATCATGTAAATGGATGAATCCATTTTCTGGAATGTATAACCCGCATTTAATTATGAAATAATCCATTATATCAGTTGGTGACTTCACATTCTATAATATATACCCTTCTTTATCTTTTAATTATGCAATAATCAATCTTCATGAATATCTCACTGTGATATATATAATCTCACTAGAATTTAAGCGATGATTAATCATGGCGTGTTTTATAATAGTAGTGCACATGCACTGTTCATAAAAGAAGAAAAGATAAGTTTCATATTACTTGTGAAGTCACCAACATAGAATTAGCAAAGATTATATCTTAGGATGAAGAGCTTTCAAAAATTTCTAATAAGGATCCAGCTTTCAATTGTGGGATTTTTATTTTTAGTAGGAAACTGTTCAATTCTGATACGAACTTACTTATAATTAGCCAAGCTTGAAAAAGTTGGCGACTTTTTAATAAATGTTCAAATCATTATCATTCAAATACTTTGTAAAATGGATTTTCTTTTTAGACTGTAATCGACCTGACTAATAACTAGGACAGGAGAGCTCAGAACCGTTATGTGCACGTGCTGCGTTTTCAGCTGCACTATGTAAACAACATACATGCTGTCGTGTATAATCTTAGTGGTATATTAAAGCGGGCCTATGAGGTTTCGTAACATTCGGTTGATACTATGCTAGCAATAATTATCTATTTTAAAGGGTGTCCAATATTTATGCTAATAATAATAAAAATAATAATAATAAACATACTGATATTAATTTGGGTTAGTACGATTTTAAAGTTCCATTGACGAGATATTTAAAAAGGAATCTTCACCTGTCGGTGGATCCGTGGTAACGTCGCCTGCTTTGGTAAACCTCATTTTTATTTTTGTTGCCCCGCAGACTGCTTCAAAATCTTCTATGTTTCTCACTAACTTAGTTGACCCATCGCGGTTTTTTTTATGAAGATGATCCCATCACTACACCATGTTTGTGAAATTTTCTTTTCTTTTAATAGTTGGCGGGCCTTAAAAGCGAGAGTAGAGCTAAGTTTTGTCAGATCATCATTGATAAAAATGTTATTTCTTTTCATTACATCAGCTATGAGTGACAAATCTTTATCAACAGCATGAGTAGTTTCATGGGACTTTAACAATGTTTCTTTACTTGCGGTACTATTTACATCTGCTTTTGTCTTTAAGTCTTTTTGCGTTCTTCATAAAGGCTTGTTTTGTATAGTAATTCCTGAACCTCACTAGAATAGATCTGGGTTTCGACACAGGATCATATGCTTCAGGGGGGGGGGGCTACCCTATGACTCCTGTTTATGTCATGTTTGGTAAATTAGTCTTTCAAAGACTTTTCCAAGTAGACTTAATAATGATATAGGCCTATAATTCGCGGGATCGTGAGTATCACCTTGTTTAAAGATTGGAACTACGATAGCCTGTTCCATATGTTCAGAAATACAGTTGTATTGTGTAGGAAATTAAACAATGCGGAAAGGGGCTGGCTTAAGCACGTAGCACAATTTTTCAAAATAATGTTGTTAACTCTGTCAGGTCCACTGGCTTTATTTGTCGAAAGTGAGATCAGCTGATCGCGTACCTTAGCCGTTGTGTAAACTGGCTGTTCAATTTCAGTCGGATTAACATAAAGTTCCGGTGGCTCATCGTTAGCATCCTCAAGATAAGACTGACTCGAAAAATATTCGTTTAAAATGTTAGTTTTTTCATAATCACCATAAAAAGTCTATCATTAACTTTTAGGGTAGGGATTTCCGTGGAGGATTTGCCGGTATGAAAAGCATGATTTTTAACAAGTGTGCACCAAGCTCTTTTATCAAATCTGTCAGAGTTAATTTTATTATGAATGTTATCGTAGTATTCCTTTTTACATTTTCTTACTTCAGATATAACAAAATTTCTGTATTCACGAAATAATTTCCATGTATCGGGACTATTATGGGTTTTAGCACTGTTATGAATTCTATTACGTTTGCGTATTAATTATACGTCTCAGGTAACCGTTCATCCAAGGGACGTCACGTGGTCTTATAACAACATCTTTATGGGGTACAAATTTATAAACTCCTTCGATAATTTTTTTTGAGACACTCTCTGCTACTGAGTTTGGAGAACTGACATTATTAAATAAAATATCCCAATCAGTATCAAGATAGAATTTGTTCAAACATGTAAAATGTGTATGCTCATAATTCCAAATAGTACGCCTAAAACTTTTACATGATTTTATGTTAAAAGCTAAGTCTAGTTTTGCTGGACAGTGGTCACTTAAGTTGCATTCAAGAACTTCGGTTTGTTTTATAAAGGCAGGACACGTAACAATTGCAAGATCTAAAAGTGTTGCCGAATAAGGAATAATACGTGTGGCATTTTTTACTGTTTGTGTAAGATTGAACCGATGTATGATATCATGAATTTTACTGGTATTATTGGTTAAAAAGTCAATGTTAAAATCACCAAGGATAATACATGGTTTATTTGGGTCAATAGCTAAGACTAAACTTTCTTCTAATAATTTCCAGTATGAAATAGTCGACGTTGGTTTTCTATAAAATGTGCCTATTAAGAAGGAATTTTGGTCTTTTGTTATTTCTACCCATGTGGCTTCAAGGTCCAAGACTTCAAGGTCTTTGCGATGTTTAAAATAAATAGATTCTTTAATATAAATAGCAACTCCGCCGCCAGTACCGATGTTACGATTGCATAATACGGGTGGGTGGTAACCTTTTAATTTCAGCAATTCAATATCGTATGAATTAGGAATCCAAGTTTCTGAAAAAGTTTTCCGGCGTGGTTCTCCCTTGTCAGTGATGCAGAACGGAGGGGCTGACAAGGAAAGCTGTCTAGTCGTTCGGATGGGACGAAAAACCGAGGTCCCGTGTACACATTGGCGTGCACGTAAAAGATCTCTTGGCAGTTGGAATTCGATATAAGAGTAGGCCGTATTGCCGCTGTCCGGGCAAAATTTCCCTCATAGCACTCTGTATGGCGTATGCCCGTCTTCATTAGCCCAGGTTAGGAGCAGAACAGTAGGACGTTAAACTCCATTTCATTTCATTTCATTTCATTTCATTTCATTTTTCTGAAAAAGTTAAAATATCTGTTCCTGAACATTCAGGTAGGACAAAGTCTAGTTTATTTAGGAGACTACGCACGTTAAGATGGGTGATAGAAAATGGCGGACCCGGATTGCTTTCCACATCACAACACCTTGGGATAAGTGATCGCATTTTAGTTATCTTGTAATGTAATAAGGTATAATAAAATTTAGTTTTCAAATAGAAAAGGTTGGACCGTACGGTTTCAGTAGTAACCGTATTATACTTAGTTAAAAAGTAGGCGAAAACCATACAATTAAATCTATATGATATATGATTAGTAAACAATAAAATATATGAGTTATTAGTGATTTCATGATAAATAAGACTAACAGGGGCGACGGCGATGAATGGTAATATAATAATACTAATAATGACGATGACTATAATGAAGATACTGTTGAAAATAATAATATTAATAGAAATGAGCGTATATACATAATATACAGATGGCACGTATATACAGGTTGTAGTTTTGGTATTTAAATGGGCATGGCAAGGGTGGGACATTAATTCACCTAGATCAGATCAAGAAGGGGGGGGGGGTGCAGAGCAAACTTATACTTCAAAGCTTTCGATTGATTACAGATTTTCGAGTCACCAATCATAGTATCCGAATGAACGAATAAAACCAGATTTAACCTTCTGTACGGTAGGTTATTTGAGAATTTTTCCTAGACAATAACTAGAATGTGTAAACCTTATTTTTAGTAAAAATAATCAATCATATCAGTGGATGACTCCATATTCTAGAATGTCAAATGTCTTTCTATTTTGAAATGGTCAATCGTATCTATGGATGATCCCCTATACAAGAAAGCATTAAATTTCTATTAATTTGGGAATGATAATTCATATCTATGGATAACTCCATATACTAGAATATATAAACTTTCTTTTAATAAAAAATAATCAATCATATCAATGGATGACTCCAAATACTAGATTGTAAAATGACTTTTAATTTTGAAATTATCAATCAGTAGGTGACTCCCTATTCTAGAATACATTAAATTTCTTTTGATTTTGAAATGATCGTTCAAATCTATGAATGACTCCATATACTAGGACATATAAACTTTTATTATAATTAATGCAATAAAGATCGTATCAATAGATAACATTCCAGAATGTAAAAAATATTTCTTTTAATTGTGAAATAATCAGTTCTATTTATGGATAACTCGTATACTAGAATATAAAATTTATATAATCTTTCCTTTAGCTATAGAGTAATCAACCATATCAATGAGTGGCTCTAAATACTGGAATGTATAAACTTTATTATAATTATAAACTAATCAGTCAAATCAATGATTGGCTCTAAATACTGGAATATATAAACTATCTTTTAATTATAAACTAATCAATCATATCGGTGTGTGACTTCATTTACTAGAATACATAACCGTTCTTTTAATTATAGCATGATCAATCATAACAGTGAATCAATCATATCTATGGATGACTCCATGTGATATAATCTATAAATTTGCAGTAAAAATCATATCAATGAAACAATCATATGTTAGGATGCAAAAACTTTCTTTTCAGGTTCGAAATAGTTGGTCATTCCATATGCTAGTATGTGTATGCTTTGAAATTTTGAAAGGATGACTCCATCTAATGTAATAGATAAACTTTGTTTTAATAGTGAAATAGTTAGTCATATAAATGAATCAATCGTATACTAGAATACATAAGCTTTCTTTAAATTATGAAATGATCTATCATATCAATGGATAACTCCGTATACTATAACATATGAACTTTCATTCAATTGGTGGCTCTAAATACTGAAAAACATAAACTAACTTTTAATTATGAAATATTCATTTCAATGAACCAATCATGTAACATAATACATAAACTTTCTTTTAATTAAAACAATAATCAATCATATCAGTGCATGAATCCATATACTAGGATATATAAACTTTCGTTTAATTATACAATAATCAATCATACCTTTTGATAGCTACATCTACTAGAATAAACTTTCTAAACTTTCATTTTGTTTTGAAATGATCAATTACTGGTACTGGTACAAGAAGATACAAACTTTCTTTAAGTTCTGAACTAGTTAACCATATCAAAGAGTGACTCCATTATGTATAGGCCTACTATAGTATTTAGGTTTTCTTTTAATTATGAAATAATTAATCATGTAAATGGATGAATCCATTTTCTGGAATGTATAACCCGCATTTAATTATGAAATAATCCATTATATCAGTTGGTGACTTCACATTCTATAATATATACCCTTCTTTATCTTTTATTTATGCAATAATCAATCTTCATGAATATCTAACTGTGATAT
Source organism: Patella vulgata (assembly GCF_932274485.2). Taxonomy (NCBI): domain Eukaryota; kingdom Metazoa; phylum Mollusca; class Gastropoda; family Patellidae; genus Patella; species Patella vulgata. The sequence continues at coordinate 37,554,915 of NC_065882.2, forward strand.
ATATAATCTCACTAGAATTTAAGCGATGATTAATCATGGCGTGTTTTATAATAGTAGTGCACATGCACTGTTCATAAAAGAAGAAAAGATAAGTTTCATATTACTTGTGAAGTCACCAACATAGAACTAGCAAAGATTATATCTTAGGATGAAGAGCTTTCAAAAATTTCTAATAAGGATCCAGCTTTCAATTGTGGGATTTTTATTTTTAGTAGGAAACTGTTCAATTCTGATACGAACTTACTTATAATTAGCCAAGCTTGAAAAAGTTGGCGACTTTTTAATAAATGTTCAAATCATTATCATTCAAATACTTTGTAAAATGGATTTTCTTTTTAGACTGTAATCGACCTGACTAATAACTAGGACAGGAGAGCTCAGAACCGTTATGTGCACGTGCTGCGTTTTCAGCTGCACTATGTAAACAACATACATGCTGTCGTGTATAATCTTAGTGGTATATTAAAGCGGGCCTATGAGGTTTCGTAACATTCGGTGATACTATGCTAGCAATAATTATCTATTTTAAAGGGTGTCCAATATTTATGCTAATAATAATAATAAAAATAATAATAATAAACATACTGATATTAATTTGGGTTAGTACGATTTTAAAGTTCCATTGACGAGATATTTAAAAAGGAATCTTCACCTGTCGGTGGATCCGTGGTAACGTCGCCTGCTTTGGTAAACCTCATTTTTATTTTTGTTGCCCCGCAGACTGCTTCAAAATCTTCTATGTTTCTCACTAACTTAGTTGACCCATCGCGGTTTTTTTTTATGAAGATGATCCCATCACTACACCATGTTTGTGAAATTTTCTTTTCTTTTAATAGTTGGCGGGCCTTAAAAGCGAGAGTAGAGCTAAGTTTTGTCAGATCATCATTGATAAAAATGTTATTTCTTTTCATTACATCAGCTATGAGTGACAAATCTTTATCAACAGCATGAGTAGTTTCATGGGACTTTAACAATGTTTCTTTACTTGCGGTACTATTTACATCTGCTTTTGTCTTTAAGTCTTTTTGCGTTCTTCATAAAGGCTTGTTTTGTATAGTAATTCCTGAACCTCACTAGAATAGATCTGGGTTTCGACAAAGGATCATATGCTTCAGGGGGAGGGGGGGGCTACCCTATGCCTCCTGTTTATGTCATGTTTGGTAATTGGGACATTAATGATTTTTCCTACTTCAATCACCAATTGGTCAGTGTCCTCATCTTGTATTTCAACGATTCCTGATATGCGCACCCCTTCTCTCCTACCATACTGTTCCAACTCGTCGCATTTATTATAGATTTCTCTAATTTGGGCGTTCTTCTCTCGAACCTCTTTCTCTAAATGATCTACTTTGGCCTGTAGCTTTACAACAGCATCAGCAACCTGGGCCTTATGATTTTTGCCAGTGTATTAGCGATCTTAAACACTGCTCTCTCATCTTGTAGAACAACAAGAAATCTATCTATCAATTTTTCCTCCATTTCAAAGTCCAGTTCGTTTTCTAAACCGAGCTCAAGGTCAAAAGTTTTCGACTTTTTGGGGTTAGCAATACTGGAGGCTGAAGTAAGTCTCTTCCTCGGTTTTTCGAGTGACATAATAACATTTATGATGCATAAACCTCTCGATTCTTAAATTACTAAACACAAAAACACAAGAAGTTTTTAAACACAATCACAGCTGGGGACCTGCACGTGAGAGGAAGTTATGATGATAGCGACATTGATGATAGCGCCCCTAGTTACAAACTCAAACACACGATCAACAAAGCATATTCAACAACAATCAGCAAATATGTCTTTTCAAAAGCTAGATCATCTTCGTATCTCCAACTTAGTACTTAATACATACAAAGTACACTTATATAATATGTTCAACCCCCATTCAAGAAATGCTGATATTAAAGGGAATGATCAAGCAGACTTAGCTGCCAAGTCTGCTTTAGATCTTCCCATATCACAATTTCTTTTACCTTCCACCGATTTTAAATCGTCCATTAACTTTTTTATATATTATCGCTGGCAACGGTCTTGGGATCTTGCAGACACAAACAAACTTCATCACATTAAGCCTCTCTTAGGGGACTGGCCAAGCTCCTATAGAACCATTTTGTATTTAATATTTATATGCATAAAAGTTGTATTTTATTTTTAATTTTACTGTGATATTGTTTTATAATGTTTTTCTGTGATGTAATTTAGCCTGTCTCGTAATATTCACCATATGTTTGGCGCAATAATAATATAGCCCGGTTGTAGCTGACGTGCCATAAAACCACATTTCATTTTATTTTACTAAGTTTACTTTCCATTTTATAAGAAAGTTATGCTCAACTTTCAATTGTGGTTATTTCTGTGATTAACCTGTTTGTAATACAATGAACAGTTATGTTATAATGTTTTGATAATGATTACATTTATAGGCGCATTATAGTGCTCCATCCATCAATTAATGATTACAGTTTGAAATTTAATTGTTCATTTTATTATAAAAGTTGTGCTCAACTTTCAATTGTGGTTAACTTGTTTGAAATAAAATTAATAGTTAAGTTATGTTTTGATAATGATTACATGTATTGTGCTCATCCATCAATTAATAATCTATACTAACTTGTTTGAAATAAAATTAATAGATAAGTTATGTTGGTGTGTCCCCACTATACCGGCAGACTGTTAATCCTTTAATTGATCTTAAAACTATACTCTGTTTAAAAGTAGTCACACAAGAAATGTTCACTAGTGTTCAGCGTTATTGAGCTCTTAATCCCTCCTAATATTTATAAGTTCATTAACTTAATAAAACAATAACAATCTTATGTCGAAATCACCATTTCACAGATATTATTTGGTGGTACCAAAAGGCCTCGAGTTAAGAAATATCGACAACATGATACAAGAATTGACCATTTGAAAACACAGTTATTAAATGGCACTCTAAGTGTAAATCAGTATGGAACAAATATTTCCTATTTAGTAGTGCTGTAAAATGATTGTTATGTTGTAAGGCATTTATTTATAAATTATATAATGCTATTTAATGAAAGTTAAAATGTGTAAATTGTAATGCATTTTTATATGTGTAAATTATTTAATGTTATTTAATAAATTTGTTAAAATCAATACATTTTTATATGTGTAAATTATTTAATGTTATATAATAAATGTTAAATTTGTTAGTTAAATTTCTTAAATTTTTATACGTGTAAATTATTTAATGTTATTTAATAAAAGTTAAATCTGTTAAAATCAATACAATTTTATTCTTAAAAAAGATATGGACTATAGTTTATAACACCATTGTTCTAGGATTAACTCTGGATTAGCAGCACAATTTGACATCAAAGCCTGCCGGCAAAGTGGAAACACCCCGAAATGTTTGTGCTCATCCATCAATTAATAAACTATACTAAAAATCCCAATGAAATCATTGGCAATAAGATTAACAGTTATGTAATAGCTATATACCTTGTTTTCAAGGTGTATGGGTTGATACACCGTCTCTTTTTGAGTGGGGCCCCGAGGCGAAGCCGAGGAGATCTCCACTCAAAAAAGAGACGGTGTATCAACCCATACACCTTGAAAACAAGGTATATAACTGACTTATACTAAATACTTTTTCGAGAAATAGAGATTTTTTCTATTTTTCCCAATTTCAAAAGCATTTTTCATTTCACAAATTTATCAAAGTTTCCCATTCAGAGCCCCCCAATTATATCTCATCGAAACGCTTATTTCTACTCAGGTAAATGATGTCAGTACACCACACGTGCATTTCACGGTTTAAATCAGGTCAGGGAAAATGTTCATAACAAGGATATTGACTGGTTGAGAAAAGCAAACGTCATCCAATCATTTTGTACAATAGCCATTTCTTGTTGTTTTGCCAACATCCTGGCTGCGTCGATTGTAGTGGATGGCAGAAATGAATGCGGGAATTCGTCGAAGAATCCTACTTTATAATGTCATAGATATATATTTCTAAGACCGAGAATATCAGTTCTGCAAGAGATGTCAATGATCGCGAAAATTTAGAAGCCCGATCCTTCACAGAACAAGAAATTAAAGCCATGCATATGAGTCGAATTCCGCCAAACACGAGGAAAAATACCAATTGCATAGGAATATGGTGACACTTCGAGATCAGTACAAAAGATTGGATTTTAACTTTTTTGATAAGCAAGGTGCATTTGCTAATTTCCGCACAGATCAATTCATTAACTTCGCGAGGTATTGACATCCACTGACAGACAAAAACAAGAACAGCCATTAAATGAAGACGAGTTGGAATTGTAGAATTCTCAAGTTTGTAGTGTAGAAAATGCCAATGGATTAATTTATACTAGTAATATATTTGGATTACGTGCTGCGGATGAGCATAAACCGCGACAAAATGTGAGAGTGTTTAGTGTTGAAAATGCCAAGAGATTAATTTATAATAGTAAAATATTTGGATTATGTGCTGCATATGAGCATAAGCCGCGACAAAATGTGAAAGTGCGACAAAATGTGAAAGTGCGACTAGATATCAAAATGTAAAGAAATGCGAGACAAAATGTAAGAATATGACTGAGAGTGACGCACATTCGAAAAGTGCTGGACAGTTGAAAATGATGACTCTTTTACCATAACATGTTCAAAACGGGTTGTAGATGTTCAAATAAATATGTAAATCATGATTTTGTTATTTTTATCCCTTTTAAACAGATACACGGCCACTTTTCAAGAGTGGCCCTGGAAAGTGGCCGTGTATCGGTGTATACCCTTTCATTTTCATCAAAGAGTCGAGAAAAAGTATGGGTATAAGTTTTTATAATGATTACATATATACATTTTTTAAAGTATAGTTTATAACTGTTGGCTCATATATCATTTAATAAATTATACTAAAAAGAACAAATAAAAACACCGGCACTAAAATCAACAGTTACAAACTATAATTTTTTTTTTTAATAAACTCAAGAAACGAACGACGAATAAAATGATCGACAGTTGTCCTGCCTGCAGTTGTTTAAACAAAAAGAAAAGTTAATTGACTTTCCGCCTTAAAAGCCAAGAGAATGGAGACGAGATCACGGGGGTCACACGGGATCTCGATCTTTAAAGGGGCTTAACCCTTCTGTCAAAGACAAGGGAGCATCGAATTTAGAACTTGCATGCAAATCTAAAACAGACTGCATTTGACATTCTGCAAAGGTGCACTGGGTCATCAAAAACCGATTGAACAGTGTACTAGATATTCGCATTAATTGTTTCTAAAATCATTCATTATATTAATGTATTCTCACTTTTACCGATAAAACAAGCCAACAGCAAGGATTGTTCACAAGCCCATTGTGTGTTGTATCCTTTATGGCAATTTGCATTATAGTGAATAAAAGACTGTTTAAGCCAAATCTTTTATAATCCAAACAAAGATTAGCAAGGTCATTAAGATGGGGCCAAGATGTATTGTTTGTGCAGTTTTGCTATTTTAAAACGTGTACACGTATATATAATTTACTCGCAGCGCAGCCTGTTCCTTAGTAACCCTTCCATTGTCTTTACCCCCCCCCCCCGTTCCCCCATAACACAGCCATAACAGTCACCCATACCTATTATTACTATGCCACTGTTTGTATCGTCCGCGTCGGACTTGCAATTACCTAGAATTCGTGAAACTAAATATGAATAGTAATGGCCTAAGGCATAACCACCTACAACTATTGTGCTCATCAACAACCTTTGTGTATCTTCGAAGGGCACGGCTTTCTATACTATAGACGTTTATGGTACAATGAATGAGCCGATACTTGCGTAGGGCTGTATAGAATAGCGCTACCTGTCCTCAACTGCAAAATCTCTCAAATGGTTGAATGTTACCTTGCTAAGCAGACAACGCTATTGTGGAAATGTATACTTAAGATAGGTCACATGAATGTTATTCGAGAATACTTGTAGAACCGGCTGTCACCCACAATAGCTAGAAATACAGGTTAAACGAGTTTTTGAAATAGGAAAAAGAAGAATGAATTTTAATGCTAATTCGAGTAGTTCAAGGTAAGCTGTACTATTCATTACAGTGTTATTATATATCTAAGATGATGATTCTCAGCGATTCTGAAATATCATTGCATGTTATTGGATATTAATTGTTATGACTCTATGGATGTGTGTGTGTTAGTTGTATTTTACGTCCGCTTCCACCGAGGTATTATCGCAGACATACTCTATGGATAAGGCGACTCGTTTTATATCCTAGATTGCTTCAACTAGATTGTATATGTTTATTTTCGTGGACTAAAATGTACTTTATATTCGCTGGTATAACCTAGATAAAACTGAGAAGTGACAATGTAATGCCATATTTAAATCGAATACATTTAATTTTGAATTAATGCAAGACCTTGCCAACTATCTATACTGTAGGCATGAATACAACGCATAAAAAGGTTTGATATACAATATATGAGTTTTGATTCACATTGTGACTGAGTACAGAGTAATACTTAAACACACTATGAATAATAATTAGAGCGTAACATACTTAAACAGTTTGCAACGCTAGTGTATATCTCTAAATTGATTAAAAGACAGTTGAGTCTGAGGTATGGCTTTTCTCTCTTTCGATTTAGAATTTGAAAATTTTACTATTAGAAACCGTATTATACCCCACACCCGTATTGATGGTGGTGTGTAGGCTTACATCGTTAACAATATTATATCTTACATAGAATAAATACCGTAACCATATTTTGAATATCAAGGATAGGGTGACTCGGTGAGTTCAAATAGAATTCGCAATTTTCTTCTCTCCCTTTTTTGATGTTGGAAAGATTTGATTTATTTCTATTTAACTATTTTTTTTTATTTTCATGTTATGAAGCTGAACACACAATTTAATGTATGTCAGTATGAAATAAAAAAATGTTTTTACCTGGACGTATTATTTATCTATCTATATATATATATATATATTTGTGACTGTCGTTTGTCTGTCTGTCTGTCTGTTCGGGGTTGGCGGCTACACTAGGTCTGCCCCGAGTCTGAAATTTGGGGTATAGGGGTAGCTCGGACCGGGGAGTAACATAGGCCAGGTGGCGTTAATCTACCACTTCCGGTTTCGGAGTTATGACCCCCGACGAAGCCGGTCTGTTCGGGGTTGGCGGCTACACTAGGTCTGCCCCGAGTCTGAAATTTGGGGTATAGAGGTAGCTTGGACTGGGGAGTAACATAGGCCAGGTGGCGTTAGTCTACCACTTCCGATTTCGGAGTTATGACCCCCCGAGCGAAGCTGGGTATCTGTCTGTCTGTCTGTCTGTTCGGGGTTGGCGGCTACACTAGGTCTGCCCAGAGTCTGAAATTTGGGGTATAGGGGTAGCTCGGACCGGGGGGTAACATAGGGCAGGTGGCGTTAGTCTACCACTTCCGGTTTCGGAGTTATGACCCCCGAGCGAAGCCGGTCTGTTCGGGGTTGGCGGCTACACTAGGTCTGCCCCGAGTCTGAAATTTGGGGTATAGAGGTAGCTCGGACCGGGGAGTAACATAGGCCAGGTGGCGTTAGTCTACCACTTCCGGTTTCGGAGTTATGACCCCCAAGCGAAGCCGGGTATCCTGCTAGTTTATTTATAAAACATTTAAACATATAAGTAAAATTCAAATATTAGAGGAAAAACACTAAAAATTAAAATTTTTGGCTAGTACTTTCATCGTTATCAAACAAATCGTCAGGCCATTTTAATATATAAGATGTTTGAAAAAAAACGAACTACATATTTATGTAGTAAAATTTATGTTGCCGAAATGAAACTACATTATTTATGCTAACGTTTTCACAACCGAAAATATACTGAGCGCCATGGAAAACGCATCACTTAGTTTTTCGTATAACAAAATTATCCTGTAAACATATCTTATTTATTTTGCTTCTTATTGTGAACAATATTCAAATGGGAACACATCAATAACAACACATTTGTACACTTATGGATGTTTAATCTGTAATCAAGGGTACAAAGTCAGAGGGGTCAAAACCAAAAGTACGACACAGATGTCAGTAGCGCGTGTGTCCTCCACGGGCCATCATCACGGTAGGCTACAGCATTAACGCGACCCCTGCAAATGTGTAGGGCGGTCCGGTGATGAAATGTGAAGCCTCCCCACACCATTACACTCTCCCCACCCCATCGATTCGTTTCGAAGACGCAGCAGTCTGCAAGACGTTCCCCAAGACGTCTCTACACACGTTGACGGCCATCAGCGTGATAAAGATGAAAGCGATTCTCATCACTGAAGAGCACACTTTGCCAGTCCTTGAGCCCATAGCAAACGCCGCTGACGGTGATGATCCCTGAGGATAGCTCCAACATAAGGTCGTCGTGAACGGAGTCCTACTTCTCTTAGGCGACGTCTTACGGTGTTGGCACTTACTGGTCCTTGTCTTCCGACGACTGCTGCATCTGTTCGAGTCGCGTGGCGGAATCTGTCACGCAGATGAGTGATCTGGATGTAGCGGTCTTGAGCCTGGGTTGTAACGCGTTGTGGACGTTGACGGTCACGTGTTGATCCAGTAACTCGAACACGTTCCACCAACCTTATAATAGTGGACTGATGACAATTGAAGTGTCTGGCAATAGCACGTGTAGACATGCCAGCCCGGGACATTCCCATGGCTTCATTCCGTTGATTTTCAGTAAGTCTCGGCATCTCTAGCTCGATTCCTTCACACGTCCAACAACAAATTACGACAGATTGACGTTTCACAGTTCATGTACTGCACATTAAGTTGAAAACATGCTTTTAAAGGGCTCACACACAATGCTGCACGTGAATATTGGGGTTTTCATGTGCATCTCGTGCAATTTTATTTTGTGCACACGGGCCGATATTTTTTGCGTTTGGGAGCATTGTGTGAAACAATAGTTCATAGTATTGCATAATATTATACATACAAAACCACCTAGTAATAAAATATTTGGGAAAAAAAGTGATGCGTTTTCCATGGCGCTCAGTATATAAAAGATTTTGAAAAAAAGAACTACATCATTTGTCGATTACTAGCACTTTCGCTTATTTTATTAAGCTCTTCAGGTAAACAACATTTAGATAATACTTTAGATAAGAATGTGTTAATTGTTATTTATCAAGGACATCCCGTCTTGTGTGAGGGGTTAAATGTTGTGACTAAATGTCCTTGATAAAAAAAACAATTTACATATTCTTAAGAATAGCGAAGTTATGTCAAAACATTTGTCTAAAACTAAGATTATTAACAGTCTTAGACAGCCACGTAATCTAGCTAAATTATTAACATCTTCAAAATTTGATTGTAGTCCAGATACACCGGTGGTAAGTAAATGTGGAGAAATAAATTGTAAGACCCGTAAAATAATAATTAAGTGCTACTCAATCCAGATTACCGATAACAAACTTTCTCATATTAATACACAAAACACATACCTATGACAACGTTGAGAGAATACTCTTCGAAACATCGCCCAAATAAATAAGTAGCTGTTTTTTCATAAGTATGTGTTTTTGTGTATTGCTCTATCCACTTACTAAATGCCTTTAAAATATTATTTCTCATATTAAGCAACCCATGAACTGTAAAACCAGTTATGTCATATAATGATCGTTTGATCTGGCTGTAATAGACGGTACATTGGAAAAACTATAAGTATGCTAAAGACAAGGATGAACCTCCATCGGCAACATTATATTCAATCCACAATATAGGATGATCCCACTTAACGGACATATAGATGTCTGTGGTGGTTGCAAATGTAGCGTTTTTTCCAATGTACAAGCTAAATAACAATAATAATGATTTGTTAGAAGCCAAAGAGGCATATTCTATTGACAAATATCAGCCAGCTTTAAATGCAAAATTGTAGTAGCTTCATTGCGTATAGGCCTAGTTATCGATTTGATATTTAATTGATGTCCCTTCTTTGTACTACTGTGTTACTATGACACCATAGTCATTGTTCTATTATCTAAATGTAGTTTACCTGAAGAGCTTAACAAAATAAGCGAAAGGCTAGTAATCAACAAACAATGTAGTTCTTTTTTCAAAAACTTTTATATTTTTGTGTATTTAATACCTAAGAGTAGTTATCGTTAACTTTTCATATATACGTATATATAGTATATGTTATTAAGACAATCCTAATGTGATTATCGTTTATTTAATCGATATATAGCACGGGCCATCCACAACAGTTCTTATTTATTATTGTTCCTACCTAGCAATTCACGGTAACTAAGCCACGGTCGCACTCGAAGAATCAATATTAATATCACAAGTTCCTTGTTTTACAAACCATATTTTTTTGTAAAGCACACTTCTATAAATAAATGGAATATCTAGCTAAAAAGAATATTAAAAGAAAATAACAGAACGGGTCTAATTGTAATGATGTGTGCGATGGAGTACAATAGTTTATTTAATAACAGCAATGTTGACAATATTAGGGGAAGAGCAGGTATATTGAACCCCTTATAGATGAATAGCTATAACTTTTTTATGAAACGGTGTAGACGTGTATATTTTACTATGAAGCAAGAGACTATTGAAATCTTCAACCGTGGTGTTTTTGTTTTGATCAGACAGGTGTTCCGACATAATTAGACTAATATCTAAAAATTGATCAAAAAGTTTCAATTTAGCTGCATGTGTTGGTAAATTGGTCCATTGCTGAAGGTAAATTGTACCTGGGAAGGGGAGAAATGTCGAGCACACTGACATACTCCTTCACCACTCCGTTGTCCACATGTCCGACTGATCCATTTTCAGCGCTAGTGTTAGATTCTGTAACACTAATTGACAATGGAAGCAAAAGATTGTAGTGTCCAACATACACGCCCATATTTTGGAACCGAAGGAAATGTTCTCCATAACAGCTTCAGGCTTTGGCAGATAATTATTGATCACTTTGAAGTCTGTGTCCAGGATGATAATATGTTTGTCAACAACCCTCGCTGTAGACATTATTTCGAACTCCCCTACACACTATGTGGGATTTGACATAAATTCAAACCTTTCAATGAGACTAGCACATTGTTTCGAAGGGGGCAAGTCACTGTTCAGCACTGCTAATGAAGGTAAATCCATTGATGCGAAATTCTCGATGATGTGTTCCATTACTGAGCTCCGTAGACTGTCTGCTTTGGAGCGTTCTAAAATTGCGTCTAAAGTATTGACTGGCTCACCACTTTCATTTCTGACTGATTCTTGGAGATTGGTTGAGGCAGCAATAGCAATACTCCTAAAAAAAACATCTACCATCCATTTTCGTAGGGACAACTTGAAAATTAATATTCTCCACCGAAATGACTGGAAATGTAATGACATCGCTGACAACTGTAGGGCTGCTGTTTACTGGACCCTCTGTCACTGTTATTGGTGGTAAGCTTACAGGCGACGCTTGGGCGACACTGTCTGTTGGTGTGGGTATAGCAGTTGGCAACACTGGCTCAGTGTCAGAGGTATCAGTTGGATTATCTGAAGTGTTGGCTGCATTAACAACAGGCACAGCATTGGGTACTGATCTCTGGACAATGTCTGTTGGAGCAAACTCTTCATCATCGAAGATGTTTCTGTTGATAGGCCAGATTCCACATTTTAGGAAGGCATTCTCAGCTGTAGCAATTGATGCTGCCTTAGAAAAGGCTGTATTTACCAAGCCTGGAACTTGACTGCTAAGAATTCCAAACCCCGGGTTGCTTCGAAGTTTTGTTTCCAGGGCTTCGTCATAGTAGGTTTGGAATGGTTTGAAAAAACCCACATCCAATGGCTGGAGTTTGTGGGTACAATGTGGCGGGAGGCTTATGATGTCGATATGATTTTCCCAAGCGAAGTCGATAGCTTCAAGATTCGATGTCTGGCTGGAGTGACCATCCAATATCAGCAAAACTGGGTTATTTTTGCTGGGTTTGACATGCTGCGCAAAATGTTTGATCCATTTAAGGAAAAGCTCACAGTTCATCCAACCCTTTTCCTGACACTCTAGCAAAAAACCAGGAGGGACATCAGGTTTAAAGGAGTTGCCAAATCTTTTCCTCTTAAATATAAGCATAGGAGGCGGCAGGTATGTGCCAGCCGCATTCATTGACACGACGACTGTCGTGTTCACGCCTCTTTCGGCTGATGACACGGTTCCAACTTGGTGCTTTCCTTTCACCGCCAGAATTTTTTGTGGTCTTTTTGCACAGTTGAGACGCCTGTCTCATCCATATTAAAGATATGGTGCTCATCGTATTTTTTCTGCTCAACTGCCTCCTGAAGGATGTTAAACAACTGTTCGACATGGGGCCGTGAGAAACCCGATGCCCTTGCTATGGATGTCGCCTCTGGAGTTCTCAGCGAAATCTGTGGGTTGCGCCTCAAAAAGTTTTCAAACCAGTAGCGACCTGTCGACTTCGTATCTGCGTTAAATGAAATGAAATGAAATGTTGTTTAATGGCACGTCAGCTCCAACCGGGCTATATTGCGCCAAACATATGGTGAATCTAACGAGACAAATTAAAACAATATCACATAAATGTATTTATATATGTAAATAGTATCTGCGTTAAAGTTTGATGACAGGCCATTTCTGTCGGCCAACTGAAAGGCAAGTCTCAGCAAGTCCTTCTTTGTTATTCCAAACAGCATCCTTTCAAGTTGTAATATGTATTTGACAAGTTCAGCTTCCAGTTCAGGAGGAAACACAGGCCTCCTCCCACTTCCTTTAATCTTCTCCTTACTGAACTTCTTAGTTCCACGCAGATGTCGAAGAAAAGTGGACTTGGAGATATTGAATCTCCGACAGACTTCATTCAATCCACCAGCTTGATTTCTGTAGAGGCGAAAGGGCGGTCTTCATGTCTTCGGACGACCATTTGTTGTAGCTTTCACGTTTTCCTGAAACATAAACAAAAAATACATTACCGGTTAAATAGACATACATTATTGGCTATAGCAAACTTCCATTCTATGAATCAGTATGGGTTACTTTTATTATAGCCCCATATAGGCCTACTTTTCACATGTAGAACTACCACCCACACTCGATCCCATCCATTATAGTCCCATATCCATGCAAACCATAAATCAACCCAAACAGCAGTTATTATTACCATTTTAAATAATAATAATCATGTATGAGTATGCTGCAATTAATATGAACCCCCATGCTGGTAAATCGAACCCCCAGTTCATTTTACCTCCAACTTTCAGTTTCAATTTGGCAACACAGTATGCCCCTCGGAAAAGCTCTAATAGCGCCTTGTCTTCTCTTTGTATCAAACAAAACTGACCACAGAACGGTAGAATATATTCTTCTGTAGAGTATTTGGGTCGTTAAACCATTATTTCCCATGGCTGAGGAGTAAAGGGACCTTAATTCGCGCAAGCACAAAATTACATCATATGGGCAAGAAATCTTTAAACATATAAAAAATATACTTACGGTTTGATTTCGGCTTCGCCATTTTCTAAGTTGTGGTTTGAAGTGGCCAGGAACACGATGACAGGATCAAATACGCGCGAAATTCCCCCATTCGCCTAAAATGCTAAAGGTTCAATTTAACAACAGGACCAAATTACCTGCACTTCCCCTATTGTCGACGTTATGACGAAGTTAATTGAAATTTGTTACAGATAGCCTTTTATTATATTTCGGATTAATATATTTTAATTACAGCTGAGGATCTATATTTCTTTTATCATAATGAAATGGGAATGACTTGCCACAAGTTCCATTATCAAGAAAGAGTATAAACGTCATAGTAAATTTATATTTTGTATCACCCATTTTTATACGCCCACATTTTCATGTGGAGGTATTAAGTCGTCGTCCGTGCCCGTCCAGGTTTGTTTGTGGACACGCTAGAGATCACAATTTATATCCTATTTTTATACAACTTAAAAGATGAGTTTATATCCCAAAGTTCATGGATGGATTTGATTTTGGATGGTACGAAATTCACCTACATAGCTTGTGGTCGGACCCTCTAGAGATCACAAACTTCCTTCGGTTTCGATTAATCTTTAAATATATGTTTATTCCTGTCTCGATTTGGAGGAAATAGTGACAAAGTATAAAAAGCATGTAAAAGCATATAAAAAGGTTGTGGAGCCTCTAATATATCGTAAATGAGTTTGATTTTGGTGCGCTTCAGACCGTAACCTTTTGAGTTATGGCCCCTGCCTTTTACAAAAATTGCGAAATATGAACGAAATTTGTGGGCTCACTGTTGTGACGAATTGAGAACATAAGAGCACGAAACCTATTTATTTTCATCACTATCTGTTGGTCCATAACGAACTAACCATTTCAATAATTAGACCTGCAGACAAAATGTATAGCGTGAAGTTCCGCTACAAGTGCATCCCTGCTAAACAAACAATACATTTTTGGAATGCGCATAACACCAGGAACACGCATACAGAGAGTTCCAAACAAACTGTTTGCGCATGTTCGATTTAGCGCCAGATGAAAAATGTGATAATAGTCAAGTAAATGCTATGTTTATTTATACTAACAATTTGTGAAGTTGACATTAAAGTATATATTGGAGAAAATACCCGATGCCTTCATCCTCGGCAAAGAATATGGTATTGGTTAAATTTTAAACCAAAATGCAGAAAACATAATGGACAAGGGAACATACGGAATTTTGGAAATCCATTTACGGTACAAGGAGTTATCACCCTTTATGGAAAATATCAATCCTTATTGATAACAGTATTTTGTTTAAAGAATTTATTCGCCAAACTAAATAGGATTTAACAACAGATAAGGGCCTATATAATTTCTCCTCAAAATTAATATCTACTATAATATCTGTAAACCTTTATTTCAGATAGGATTTGAGGCTAAAGTTTTAACAAATACTTAAACTGAAACAAAGCATTTATAGATATTTATTTTTCTCACTAAAATAGATAAACAATACTGTAATGGGAGTGACAATATTGTAATGAAAAGAAAGGAAATCAAGTGGAGTTTAATGTCTTACTGGTCTGCACAAACACGTATAATGAAAATGGGCATATGCCATACACTATAGTTCGGACCGGGGCGGGGGTGGGCATTGTACATGTACAGCTAGTATTCCTGCTGTACATGCAAGTGTAATCAGTACAAGGGAGCTGCGGTGACACTGTAAGGGGCTGGCTCACTTACAGGGGTCCAGGGTTTGATCCTGGTCCGGCGTGGTTTATCCTTGTCCGTAGTTCCCCTTGTCTGGAGTTGTCTTGTACATGTACATATCTGAGTAAGTGTAATTAAAGTGAAAGACTGTTAAACAAACCGATTTTGATGTTTATACATGTAGCGATGACAATGATGACTAACTTGGATGACAATTAGTGTGAAGATTAAGTGCGTAATTTAGATTTTCAATGAATGTTTTACTTTATTAAATACTTAGTTTTTGTCCTATATCTATATTTGTTAGCAAGTTACACAATTATGGATACATTTTCAGTTTAATTATTTTGGCAATTTGGCCTAATGTCATATTGGAACTAAAGGTGTACAGCTACCCGTAGTAAAAAATACTGTAGGGCCTAATTGAAAAGATTATGTGGGGCGTGGGTTTATATTTTAGTGTAATAAATCACGTAGTTCCAATGCGATTTGGACCCCATTAACGATATAAATATTGGGCTTGTGTGCTCACACATGTTCTTGTGCGTCATACAGCATCAGTAGTCAACACATACCCGAAATACTGCTACCAATTTTCATCTGGCCCTAAATCGAGTTTGTGTTCCTGGTGTTATAAGCTTTCTAAAAATGCATGGTTTGTTTAGCAGGAAAGACATTGTAGCGGAATTGTGTTTCTAAGCAACCTAGAAATTTTGGCTAAAGACCTAACCCTGCATTTCACAACTTTCCGTACCGGAGTTACCACTACCCCATCCCTTTATCCAAATCGCGTGATGCATTGGGATCATCAGAGGAAGAACCCTTTCGATATTCAGCGTTCCTCGACCTTCCGTTCTGGAGTTACGTAATAGAGCCTACAGTTATTAACCGATCTCTTTTTCAAATATGGGGTGAACCATTGGGTTCATGTGAGGACGAACCCAATGGATTATCAGCATTCCGCAAACTTCCGTTCTGGAGTTATGACCCCTTTTCGAATTTCGTGAAAATCGGTCCAAAACTTCCGCACAAACTCTGTCAAAAGCTCTGCTTATGTCGCAGAACACTGCTCTGGTATATTTTACTTGATCAATGGCTTGACAAACCCGTGAGTTAGGTCAGTAGATTGATAAGCAGTAGATTCGCCGTGAAGAAAGCTGCTCCGAAGTTTAATAATTATAGAATTGCCGTCGAAAAAGTTAAAGACATGTTTGTATATCCATTTTTCGAAAGTTTTGGCAAGAATATTTAAAAGAGATACGGGTCTATAGTTTCCACAATCTGTCGCCATTTTTAAGGATGGCAGTAATATTTTACGTTTTAAGGATAGATTAAATATATTACATAAAGTTTTAAATATTTCTCCAGATAATGATTTTTAATAATATTTTAAGTTTCGTCCATGAAAATATTCCTATCCATAACACAAAAGTCTTTAATGTTATATCCGGATGGCATAAAGAGGTTACTAGCATAACAATCGCGACATCAAATTTGTGTCAAAATCACGGGAAATACCAAATATAAATTTTCAATACACCCACTGAGCTTCGTTAACTCTTGGTATTCACTTGAAGCACAATAATTGTCTATGTTCTGTCTTGTCTTGGTCTGTTAATTGCTGCTCTGTCTATTATCAAAAATGTGCAATGTCGAAAAAATGGTCTAAACCCCTAATTTAGGTTGCTTTTTTTTTCAACACTGATACTGAAGTTCCATATTTTACACAATATTTTAATATTATGAATGAAATGGAACGGGTTTTTAACGTCGTGTCAACACAATAATGCGGTTTATTTCGATAATGATATACAATTTCCTTGCAATTACGGTAAAAGAAAATGATATATGAGGTGAAATTTGAGGCGCAAATTTATATTATGGTTAAAGATAATCACATCGAAAATAACGATACAGGCTTCACTCAAAATGACGACTTGAGTTAGAACGTCCACAATTTTAACAATAATAGAGGGATAAACCGGAGAGAATTTCGAAAAACTCTAAAAAATTAATAAATAAAGTATTGCGAGCAAATATGGAAATATCCACCGTACAGTTCATCGTAACCAATAAACGTGTCTCTATTTAACAAGAAAAACTTGTGTACAGATGTCATTTTATTACCAGTAATCATAAACAAACCATTAAGCTCAAGAAGAAAAACAACAACAGAAATTAAACGACACATTTATTAAAATTATAATTATCAACAGAATAATTCATCATATACAGGTGATAAATCAAGCAAAGATTTAACTATGTACATATATAATAAACACAAAAACAAAATATTGAAAACAATTACTTTTTTAATTAAAGCGACGTTTCGTTACGGTCTTTCTCAATGTTATCAAGTAAATGGTGTTGTTGTTTATTACAGATTTAACGTCCAACACAATAAATATATTATAGACAGGTTGCTTTAATTAAATTATTTACATATCCTCGGGATATCAATAGTTCCTTAAAACACACTTATAAATTCGCTGTCGTGAGAAGAGAGGGCGGGTCATCTTCTCCATTTGTCATAATAAAGTTAAAACAGGAGGTCCAGCTGACTGATGTTTGGCGTCATCGGAACCGATAGAAAAAAATCCCGAGGGGAAAGAGAATCCGCTGGCTTTATGTGGAAAAGCGAAGTGCTCGCAGTAAAACACACATAGCTGGACCCGTAGATTATTTGCATATTAAAAGTGTTCGTCCAATAAGTTTCATGTGGTTAAAAATTAATTAAAAGTTCAAGACTTCAAAGTTTAAAAGTTATAGGCATTCCATTACAGTTTTTCTTGCGTACGGCTCTCCCCAGATAAAAGTTACCTAAAAAGAAAAGCAAGACCCAGCAGCAAAATAAAATGAAATGAAATGTGGTTTTATGGCACGTCAGCTCCAACCGGGCTATATTGCGCCAAACATATGGTGAATATTACAAGACAGGCTAAATTATATCATAGAAAAACATTATATGCATAAATAAAAACAATATCACAGTTAGTATAATTAAAAATAAAATACAACTTTTATGCATATAAATATTAAATACAAAAATAAAATTATATATATATATATATATATATATATACAATTAAAATTTATGATAAAATCCTGTCTCCTTTAAAAAGTCTAGTATGTTACAATATAAACCCGGTTGGGCAAATAGATGACATAGAGACTGACAACGGTAATATTTCAATCTGATGTTCCTGAGATGATTGCACTCAATCAAAATGTGCTTCACAGTCAAAGGAACATGACAGTGAACACATTCCGGTTGAGGCTCTCGCTTCAAAATGAAAATGTGTGTTAAAAAGGTATGACCAATGCGAGAGCGACACAAAACAACTTCATCCCTTCTGTTGGTTCTATAGGAGTTGGGCCAGTCTCCTAGGAGAGGCTTAATGTGATGAAATTTGTTTGTGCCGGGAAGATCCCAAGACCGTTGCCAGCGGCCATATATAAAAGAATTAATGGGGGATTTAAAATCGGTGAATGATAAAAGGAATTTTGATATGGGAAGATCTAAAGCAGACTTGGCAGCTAAGTCTGCCTGATCATTCCCTTTAATATCAACGTGACTGGGGAGCCAGCAAAGGACTGTGTCCTTGCCGATAAACTCATGTGATAGTAGCAGACGATAAATGTCTGCTACTAATGGGTGTACAAGCTGTTTATTGCTTGTAAAGAGGACAGAGAATCAGTAAATATAACGTGTTTTAAAATAGAAGATGATTGAATGAACTCCAAAGCCTGAAAGATGGCCTGAAGTTCAGCTGTAAATATGGAAGCAGCAGGTGGAAGTCTGACAGAAATGATTCCAGATGGTGTGACGGTAGCCGAAGCTACCCGATCACCATCTTTGGAACCATCTGTGTAAATCGGAGCATAATCACCATATTTAGACCTCAGCTCTCGAAAGAGAGACTGAAACACCGTGGAACTAGTATCTTTCTTTTTGTTTTTCGTTAGATCTAAATCGATCTTTGGAGGCGATTTAGTCCAGGGTGGAGTACTAAACAAAGGGGTATTCGCAATACTGTCATGACTGATGCCGGCCTCTGACAAAAGGGGTTGGATGCGAATACCGAATGATGGAATAACATTAGTTCTCAGTAAATATAGATGTTCATGATAGGGTCTAAATATGGTGTTAAATGAAATATGATGAGGCAGAGATGCAATTTTTGTAGCATACTGCAGTGCAAGTTTATCACGTCTGTCGTGCAATGGGGGCTCGTGCGCCTCGACGTATAAACTGTGCACTGGAGATGTACGAAATGCTCCTAAACTGATTCTAAGTCCTTGGTTGTGTATGGTGTCAAGCTCTTTGAGATAAGACTCGCGGGCTGACCCATACACAATACACCCATAGTCCAGTTTGGATCTTATTAATGCTCGATATAATCTGAGCAAGACCTTACGGTCTGCTCCCCAGTCAGTGTTTGATAAGACTCTCAATATGTTGAGGGCTTTCAGACATTTCTTCTTGAGGTTTTTTTTATATGAGGGATAAATGATAATTTCTTATCAAATATCAAACCCAAGAATTTCGTTTCATCTACACCATCCAGCGTAAGCTCCGGATCAGGATGTAAACCTATTCTTTGACAGAAGTGCATGCACACAGTCTTGGATTTCGAAAATAGAAATCCATTGTCAGTTGCCCATCGTTGAATAGAATTCAAGCAAAGCTGCAACTGACGTTCGATTGTCTGCATGCTTGTCGATCCGTAACACATCTTAAAGTCATCAACATAAAGAGAGCCGTCGACCCCGCGTTTAAGGCACGTCGGGATCGTATTTATTTTGATAGAAAAAAGTGTGGGAGACAATATACTTCCCTGGGGAACTCCCATTTCCTGGGGAAATGGGTCAGAGAATATTGATCACAAACGTACCTTAAACGACCTATCTTCTAAGAAGTTTTTAATGAAGATAGGTAAGCGACCCCGCAGACCGAAGTTATGCAGGTCGCGCATGATACCATATTTCCATGTGGTATCATAAGCTTTCTCCAGATCAAAAAATATAGCAACTAAATGTTGTTTCTGGATGAAAGCATCCCTGACAAACGTTTCATATCTAACCAGATGATCAAGAGTGCTTCTTTGGGACCGAAATCCACATTGGAGGTCTGTAATGAGGTTGTTGGACTCTAGGTACCAAACAAGCCTTCGATTGATCAATCTCTCCATGGTTTTGCAAATGCATCTAGATAAAGCGATCGGGCGATAATTGGTAGGATTCGTAGAATCTTTACCCGGTTTAGGGATGGGAATTATTATGGCTTAATGCCACGAAGGAGGGACATTCCCATCAACCAAATTCGGTTAAAAAGATCTAATAGAATTTAGAAGGTAGAAAAAGGTAAATGTTTTAAAATCTGGTAGTGAGTTTCATCTGGACCAGTTGCAGTATCACGAGCTCGTTTAAGAGAATCACGGAGTTTAGCAATTGAAAACTTTTCATTATAACATTCATCATTACGGGACTTAAAATTAAGTCGCCTTTTCTCCTGCTGATGTTTAATGCCCTGAAAGGCATCAGAGGAGAAATTGGATGATGAATTGAATGAGAAAGTACTGGCCAGAGAATTAGCGTTATCAGGAAATGTTGTTAGGATGGAATTATCAACATTTAGATGTTTAACTGATAATGCACTAGTTTTACCTTTAATTCTACGAATCCTATCCCATACCGATTTGGAAGTGGTACGGGAATTTATCCTTGAGACATAACACTGCCATGAAACGCTTTGGCTCAGTCGTGGTCTTTGGAATCGCCTGCTCAGCTACATCTTGTAGAATTGAAGTGAATAAGGCCATGGGCTCATCTGCATCTTCTAACTCTTTTGTATCAAAAGAGAAGAGACACAAAGATTCAAAAAGAGCCCAATCTGCCTTATGCAACTTCCACCTCTGAGGTCTTTCAACCGGAGGGGGACCATTATTATCTATCAAGATCGGGAAGTGGTCACTACCACACAGATCTTCATTTACCCTCCATGTAAAATCCTGAAACAGGACCGGAGATCAAATGGTGAGATATTGGGCACTCTCTAGAATAAGCAAAATGAGGCCCTTTGCAGTTAATACAATGGTGGTCGAGTTGACAAGATGTACTTTCGTGACCATCTTGTCCACATCGAGCACACATCGCTTTCCCCTTACACACGTTTTTACTGTGTCCAAAGCGTTGACAATGAAAGCAACGCAATGGATTTGGGATGTAAGGGGTAACTGGAATGGCAAGAAAACCAGCTTTAATCATCCTAGGAAGATCTGGTTTATCAAAGGTCAGGATATAGGTGTTTGTTTGGATAATGTTACCATTACGTCTGATGGAAATACGTTTGACGTATGTAACACCTTGTGAGGCGAGATTTTCAAGTATCTCTTCCTCACAGCTGCCTTCTAAGTCCTGAGACCGAATAACACCTCTTAATGAATTTAGAGGATATAGGTGTTTGTTTGGATAATGTTACCATTACGTCTGATGGAAATACGTTTGACGTATGTAACACCTTGTGAGGCGAGATTTTCAAGCATCTCTTCCTCACAGCTGCCTTCTAAGTCCTGAGACCGAATAACACCTCTTGATGAATTTAGAGAGTTATGCGGTGCAACTTTGATAGGAATGTTAGCTAAAGTCTTTGATTTTAATTATGAAGTAGCATGTGATTCTTTAGCACATTCCACTAACAAAGTACCATTTCTCATTTTCTTGACGCTTTTGGGCTCACCAGCCAAGCCAGCAAGACCTTTAGCGATCAAAAAAGGAGATGTTTTACTAAGATTGATATCGTTAGTACTTTGTATGACCAGAAATCTAGGCCAGGTTCGGGAAGTTTTTATTGGTAATGGTTCAAATTCCTCGGTCGACATACGTTTGGTAGCACGAGTCTTCTTGGTTTGAGAAGTCATTTGATTGATTGAAAAGCTTCATCCCTGCCTGCTCTCCAACCACCAAAGGGTTGCAATATCCATGCAGGCTACTGCGCGGATATCCAGCGCATGCGCCCTACGAGGACAGACAGGGATAAACCTAGATAAAGTAAAGGTTTAAAATTTTACTCTACCCAGTTGACCCAAGCCGTTGCTTTAGAGTAGGCACGTATGACACAAAGGTAGAACTGCAACAAATATATTACAGCATAATGGAAAAGATGCGCCTACTCGTTAGCTAAACACGACCAAAGCCGATTGATCAGAGTGGGCCACTCTGACCCCCCGTCTAGGTGAATTGTGGGCTGAAGCAATGTGTTGTAGAGAAGAGGCTCGCAAGCCAAATCCCCACTCAATTACCAGGATTCCACTCTCCACCGACACGGGTCGCAACGCACGGCAAACACGTTGCCCCATTACAGGGATCCTTTTAGTCGCCTCTTACGACACGCAGGAAATACGAAGGGTATATTCTTATCACCCCCTACACCCCAGGGGGAGACCCAGCAGCAACACACAAAAATAAAAAAATAAAACAAATTGAACCATTTATAGGAATAAATAAATTTTTAAACACAGGTTAAATCAAATTGATTGATGTGCACTGTCATTGTTAATACTGGTTGTGTAGGTCCCTAATCCTTTATTTTTTCATTATTTCCCCTAGTATATTATTATATTAAATCAAGCAGTAGGCTGAACCGCCATACTGTCCTACAACAATAGTCCCTTTCTTTGTAATTAGATATGTAGTTCCCTATCTTAACGTTAATTTATTCTGATATTATTAAAGCATTCGGGTGACTTAGTGGCCAACCTGGTCTACACAACCAGTTATCTTTCCTTGACTAGTGCTCTTTTAACGCAACTAACTTGACAGTTAATTCCCGATTCTGCTATGAATTTTGAGATAGCTTCATAAATCTTATATAATATATTCCGAGGGAGGAAGAGTACATTTTGGAGGGTATATTGAAGTTTGGCATCTTCCATTAAACTTCGTACAGGGAGTCTTTTCTCCTTCAATTTATTGCATGCAATGATGACATGATTAACGGTCAAATAGTGGCCACATTCACACTTCACTGGGTTAAATTTATGGTCGGTAATTAAATCCTTAGTTATTTGTGGGTTAATCACAAGATTAAAATCTTGTGATTAACCCACAAGTTTTGCTCGATGGGTGATTGATCTCCGTCTTTACAGCAAGATCGTTGTTTAAATTGAATCTAGAAGTAATTGCTCTGGCCAACTCAATTTTCCATTCTGATTTAATGTTAGTTTTGACGATGCTATTAAATTCATGAAAGCTAAATTTTAAGTATTCGGCCTCGCTAGATTGTCTGCGGACCCATTACCTGCTATGCTAACATGGGATAGTATCCATGTAAATTATACGGTTTTATTTTTCTTTCAGGGGGAAAAAACACTTGCTCGAATATTCTGAACAATTTCTGGTGTCGGCGTTTTTTGTCATGTAATTATTGACTTTATCCAGCGAAGGGAGTCTGACACAATACTTGGTCTTTGAACGATGGCTATTGCCTTTAATTCTGCTGTATAGATAGAGCATCCATCTGGTAGCCTTTTTGATATATTAATATTAAATTCGAGAATGACTACACCTTATGCAGTTTTGGTAGTGTTTGGATCGTGAGACCCGTCCGTGTATATTTTCACATGCGATGACCATTTTTCGTTCAAGAATTCCCTCGATAGCATTAGAGCGTATTGTGGCGTTTCTTTTTTTCTTAACAATGTTACCTATGCTTATGTCATAGTTTGGATTTAAAAAAGTCCATGGGGCTTGATACGAAAATAACTTGTCAGTAATCTGATAATGATCTAATCGTAGGCCTTTTAATAGATCATTTGATCTGTCACCGATCTGGCATTTGTTTTGAATTTTTTCCTTGATGTTTTTGTGCACTTAAGAATGAGTTCGCGAGAGAATCATGCAAAATTTAAAAAATAACGGCACAAGCGGTGTCGGGCGATTTTGACCAAACTTTGCAGATTTGGTCATTGGGTACCCCATATACCCCACATGAAATATGCCTATTAAATTTTTCTGAACCTATCTGAGGCTATGAAGAATTTATTTTGAGACGTAGTTTTTGCTATATGCTAAAACATGTAAATGTCATGATGCTATATCTCACCCACTGCGGGGCTGAGGACAATTCTATTAATAATGGAAGTTGAGGACTACTTATACTAATATTTGGTTTTGACAATATGACTGGCATGGATTTCTTTCATATTAAATTTGATGGTCGAACTTGAAGAAAATGACTTCATTTTTGACATCATTTTGCCAATAAAATCATTCATTGCCTGGATTATTAGGCCTGATAATGCCCCAGCAACCCTGTGTAGGGCCGGTACAGATGATTCGGGAGTTCCACAAGGGTCAGTCCTTGGACCTGTCCTTTCTGTAATGTATACTACGAATTTGGGACAACTAATCGATACTCATGGTTTCTAGGACGACATTCTTATGCAGATGATACACAGCTGATCGCAAGTTATTCCCTTTCAAAAACTGTTTCATTCCCAAATTGTGTACACATGACATTAAAGATAGGATGACAAGAAATATGTTGACATTAAATTTAATTGAATTAAGTAAATCAGAATGTATTTTATGTGGTCAAAATACACATTTGAATAAATACAAGTTCAAATGATGTGGTTGTACGAGATGCAATATATGTACCACGAGACACTGTGAAGAGGTTAGGTGTCCTCATGGGGACAAATTTGAGCATGGACAGTCACATTAGTGAAATTTGTCGAAACTGTTATCTTTGGTCCAGGAACATTGTCCATATAAACACTTTATTAGCCAGGAAGCAGCTGCTACACTTATATGTTCTTTGGTATTCCTAAGGATTGACTACTGTAACAGCTTGTTAGTAGAAACATCTAGTGCCAATATTTAGAAACATCTAGTGCCAATATTAAAAAAAATCAACTTGTAGAAAATACCGCAGCTCGAATTCTTACCGGATCATCAAAACACTCTCATATTACTCCTGTTCTGAAATCAATCTATTGGCTGCCAATCATCTTCAAACGTCTGTCTTTGACGTAACAGTGTGTGAATGGCTTCGCTCGAATATACTTATCTAACTTTATGCACATACAAGTTCCCTCGAGTAACCTCCGGCCGAACACACATTCATCAGTTTTGTTGCTCAAGGTGGAAATTAATATCATTTGGATACGGATCGTATCATTGAATGCTTATAAACTGCGTAACAATCTTCCAGAGATCATTAAATCATCTCAGACCTTTTCTTCTTTTACATCAAGACTTATCAAGATTAATTAAATTAATTTAATTGTATGCGCAGTGGACATGCTTCTGTACATGGAGTACGTGCGCTATATAAATGTACTTTTTAATATTATTATTAGTATTATTTTTATTCGTCAGGCCGAAGTCAGATCTGCACCCCAGCATCCAAGATGGCGGATGAAATCACCTCTCTTGCACAATTAAAATGAGGTTTAATAGCCAGTTATCCGAAAGAACCTATAATAGCATATTCCTCAAGCAATAGCCAGAGAAATGCCGCTCTGGCCATTGCTGGATTGACTTCTGATACTTACGTTTTTGAGGGAATGTGTCTATTCTTCCCGTTCAATCAAATCGCTCCTAAGTAAAGTCTTTCGTTTAATCTGGGGTCTTCCCTCTTTGGACAGTGAGTTAAGGTATTAAAAACAGTGAAAGTATTGTTCGTCTCCAAACAGTATTGTTTACATTGTACCCATGTTGATAGCCTCGTGTGTCACGCAATTAGTTTTTCTGCGATATTCTGCTATGCACTGGTTAATTGGGCGTAATAAATTTCGTGAATCATGACGTAACGTTATGTTAACATATTTGAAACTCTGTTTAAACCAAAATGATATTGTTACGCAGTTAGGTATTGGTTGTTAATCGGACTATTGACAAATCGTAATTTGGAACGGAAATTTGCTTTTATTACGGCAGTGTTGAGTGGGATTAGGTCTATGCTATTAGGGGAGTATGCTAAAATAGTGACCTTACGCTCATATACAATTTGTTTTTTGTCTTTTTGAAATATGGCTTGATTCGTTTGTCAAGTATAGACAGATGTATATAACTAGTACACTATTTAGTTTTTATGATTTGCTGTTCAAAAATCCATCATACTTCTACTAGCTCATGAGGTTATATTGCCGAATTAATAAAATGTTGACAAATAGTCTTGTAGCTCAGTTTTCGTGATTAGATACTTATTGGATAGATAGATAGATAGCGCTAGATAGATAGACAGATAGATAGAAAGATAGTAATAAGTATTTGTATTTTTTGATGAAAGTATATAATCTGCGTTTATATTTATTTGTTTATTTCTATTTTTATTATGGCTTGCTCTTTTAAGAGATCCATTTTACATTTTTCTGTGTGTAAATAAAGCGGTTTATTTTTCATCATTTTTGTTGAAAATCGTTATTTTTGTACAAAAATGGAAATTATTTACTACTAAACGGATCGAGTGCCACCCATTTTTTTTTTTCTTGATCTGAATACTATAGATCATTGCCTTTTCAGTCAACATTCCAAAAAAATACTTAAACCCGAAGTGGGTGAGATATAGATAGAATAAAACGACATACCTAAATTGAGCTATTTTGGTACCTTGCAGCAATAAGTCCTTATACCAAAAACCGCTCCATAAAAATCCATCAAACTTTCAGAATGTATACTCACTAACCATATCTGCTACGCTATAAAGTTTCATTAATCTACTCGCCGTAGTTAAGTTGTACGAAATAATTGAAAAGTGGCCTGAAAATGATGATTTTTTGGCTTTTTTCGATCTTAAAATTTCAAATTTTTTGCAACGCTCTAAAAATGTTTCGATTGATCTAAAATTGTGGCAGCGAGGTTTGGATGGGTTACCCATCATACATAAAAAAAATGGTGAAAATCGGTCACCCACCATGTGCCGGTCCCTGCATGGTTCTCTCGCAAACGCATTCTTAAATGTTTGACAGCTGTCCCCAAGATACTGTAACTTGGTCCAGTATCTCAATACCAGTTCGTTTCGCCTCAATTCGAATGACATTTCACCTACTTCCTGCAATATACTTTCCCTTTTTGTGCCAAATGAAGCTTTCGTTGCTATCTTTATTACCTGATATTGTAAACTGTCTAGTTTAGCAAAATCTGTTTTATTTGCACTCGCAAAAACGACACAATCATAGTCACATATTGATCTTATCATGGACCTATATATCATTAGCAGGGTCGTTTTATTTGCTCCTTGTGATATGCCCGTCCGGCATCTCATTACGTTCAGAACATTCTGCCCACGTTTAATAATATTTTCAATATGTGGTATAAAAGTCATTTTGCGATCAAAGGTCAACCCTAGAAGCTTTGCCTGATCTTTAAATTCAATTCAGATAATTCAATTCAAGTTTCATAGACGACACTTCTCTGTGATCGCTACAGAAGAGCATGCCTACTGTTTTACTTTCAGATATTCGAAATCCCCAGTCATTAGACCATTTCGACAATTTGTCTAAGGCTTCTTGCATTCTCGTTCTAACTGTACCGTAGTTATTCGCTGCATGTCAGATTGAACTGTCGTCTGCATAAACCACTACGTCAATAAGCTTCTTAATGTAGTTATTAGACTGAAGGTCATTAATCATGATATTTAAAACTGTGGGGCTTATAACAGAACCCTGGGTTGTGTATACTTCGAGTTCGTATTTGTTGCTTACTGAGAGACCTACATTAACTTGTATTTGGCTATCGCTTAGAAAATCCTCAATCCACCCAAACTAAGTCAAATGCCTTGGTCAGGTCGACGAATAATGCACATAGATAATTGTTCCTTTTAGATAGTGAAGTCATGATGTCATGCTGTAACCTTACAATATGATCACCAGTGGAGCGCTGCTGCCTATATCCACTTTGATTTG
Organism: Patella vulgata; assembly: GCF_932274485.2. Taxonomy (NCBI): domain Eukaryota; kingdom Metazoa; phylum Mollusca; class Gastropoda; family Patellidae; genus Patella; species Patella vulgata. Next base: position 37,582,936 of record NC_065882.2, read on the forward strand.
GACTAATTAATTCATTACTTTCACAGTAATATTTTAGCCTATTATTTACCATAGTCTCAAGTGTTTTACACAGCGTAGAGGTCAAACTTATCGGTCTGTAAGAACCGGTTTCAATTTTATCTTTTAATGATTTAACTGGTTATCGTCGCTGTTTTCCAGCTTGTAGGAACTATTCCTTCTGACCATGATTTATTGAATAATTCTAAAGTAAATTACGTAATGACCCTGATAGTTTTATTAACATGCTATATTTTATTTGATCTTCGCCAGCCGCCGAGTCAATTTTGCCACCTAAACCTTTATGCATTTCCTCTATGATAAAGGGTAAGTTAATTGCTTTATGTTACGCAATGGTTTATTCCAATGAAATTCTGACTTTCGTTTTAAAAATTTGTCACTGTGATTTTTAGCGCTACTGCCACCAGAAAACTTTTTTGCTAAAAGCTCCGCCTTTTCGCTATTTGTCATGGCTGATTGGGATTGATAATTAAGCGTAGGAATATTTCTAGAAAACAAAAATTGCCGCTTATTGCATTTAAAATTTTAGATTTATCATTAGTACTATCACAGAATGCCATCCAGTGCTTTTCTTTTGCCTCTGAAATGACCTGTCTGGCGTTTGCATCGCACTGAGTATATAAAGATTTATTCTCTGCGGACCATTGGCAGAATAGTTATTAAAAGTGAATTTTCCTTGCATTTACGGCTGTTAGATATTCTGGGGACCACTAAGGTTTGGGGGCGCCTTTAGTTTTCCCACCTGTTGTTATGGGGATTGAGGCTTCTGTTACACTAAAGATCGCACGCGAAATATTCTCAGTAAATATATTTATATCATCGTGTCTAACTGCGCTTAGGTCGATTTCTTCACAGTAGTGTTGAAAAAGAGTCCAGTCTGCGTGTTTAAGTTTCCATCTTTGTTTGCACGTGACTGGTTCTTTATTAACGTTTGGGTTTATTTCAGTTAAGACTATTAGATGATCACTACCTAGCGTATTATTTATGACTTTCTACTTACAGTTGAAAGCTATACTGGAAGATGTTAGGGTAAGATCAAGGTGGGTTGCATCCAGTTTGTTGCCAGTATCGATATATGTTGGTTCAGTAGGACGTTAAACCCCATTTCATTTCATTATATGTTGGAATTTTCAATAAAATTATTCAGTTTATCTCCAGCATGATTATTAAGAGGGGAGCCCCAGGTGGGGTGGTTACCGTTAAAATCTCCACATATAATAATATCTTTAGTTAAAATCTTTAGTTAAAACCTCCACATATAATAATATCTTTAGTTAAAACCTCCACATATAATAATATCTTTAGGGTTTTTTTTTGATCATATATTTTTTGATACGCTTCTTCCTCAATGATTTTACACTGATTATAAATGTTAACTACGGTGTACCCAGTAAGTTTTGGGTGCTTCTGCTTTGGACCTAATTTTGTGTCGTGTGTTTGGGGATTGGCCTCCCTTTTTTCATAAATTGACTGATCTATTAAAAAACCTGGCAATTACCCTCAATTTCGGGACTTTCCGGTACTCTAATTTTGGTAAGGTTATAGGATGTCATTCCATATATCCAACACTACCAGAAACCATAAAAAAAAATTATTGTATTTTTAGGGGTTGGCACCCTTTTTTCAGCAATTGACTGATCTAAATAGATGTGATGCAATCATTCTAAATAAAGCTACGGCGATAGTTTGCTAATTGACGCCAAAAACACTTACAATAAATTTTGCGATATTCCAAATAGAATTTCGGAAAACGCTAGAAAGGTTAAATGATTTCATAATAAATAAATACATACACATCTAAATATATTATATGAAGTGGGGTTTTATAATTGCATTCCAGCTTTATAGTGGTACGTGATTTATATATACAATTTAAATCCTATTAACGATACGTATTTTTGTAATGATAATACTGATGATAAATATGTCAACACAAATCTTTTTTTTATTCTTTACAACAATAACGAAACACGCACCAACTCCAGACTGCCGGTATAGCCTTAATGAATGTATGGTAGAAAGACATCTTGACCCACAATTCCATACATGTTTAGATTGAGCAAGGCCCCTTACAGACCTTGTGAAAAAACACTCTGGGATATATAGGTATAGGAACACAACTCTATTGACCCATTTCGTAATCATTTTTGTCGATTAGATTAGAATTTACGACAAGGAGGTTGAATTTGAATTTTCTGCTAGGTTTGGTGAATATCATTTTGGGAGCGGAAGAATCAGACGTCCACTGGGAAAATTTCTTTGGTATAGTATGTCCACTACAACATCACTAGGTGTTGTGCACGAAGGCCCAGGACAGTCCCGGTAAATTTCCTCTTGGGTGGACTAGCGAACATACAAATGTACAAGTGTGAATAATTACAGCTATCGTGCTTAGACCCCTAATTTTTTTTTTACAGGCAAATTATATTAAAGATTTTTACAGCAAATAGAACACACTTTGAATTATTAGAATTGATTGATTTATTTTCTTACTTTAGCTGATTTATTTTCTTACTTTAGCTGTAAGAAAGTGAGAGTATTAAAAGAGGCTGAAAAAGATGACTCTAACAAGGAATCTATTGAGCCGACCCAAACTGCAGATGGCCCACCTGATGATGTACAGGCGTATTTCGGACACCCCTTAACCTTGGCTACAGACGTGGTACACGGGGATGGAAACTCAAAAGCGTCCGGTGCTGCTCTGTTACACGAATATATTAATCTTCCAGCAATAGACCATCATGAAAAAACACCAGAATCTTTGCAGTGCTCCAGGTAATAGAAATCTTTGATTAACTTGTTATATTTGTTTTAGACAAAGGTTTGCTCTTCAGAATTGTGTTTATATTTCAGTTTTCTTTGTTTATCAAGTTTGGAATATCAGATGAGTTCTTATAATGGTACAAAACATTTCGGTCTCCCCCTCCCCATTGCTAAAAACCATTACACGCATTTCCGCTTTTATTTTTAGTTTATATTGTTTTAAAAATTGTTTCATATTTTTAGAAATGAAACTACATGTTTTGGACAAATACATCCCCCTTTGAATTGGCGGGCTTTTTGGTAAATAAAAAGACCACTGTTTGTCCAATTGACACGGAATCAGTCCTAAATATGCGCCTGTACCGGAAGTAGCGTTATTACAACATGACATTTATTGATAGATATTAATTTACATGAGCTGAACTTATATTTCTGGATACAACTCGTCCATGTAATTAGAATTTGTAATTTTGTCGGTGTTTTCCCGAAATTTTGATTTCATGGTTAAACAATATCATTCAAAATTCAAAAAAAAATCTCAAGATGGCGACCGTGAGTAGTCGAGTGACAGAGCAGTCTAGATAGATATCTGTATGTTGTAGTGCAAACTGTAAAGTAACGAAACTCAATAGTTTAAAATGTATCGTATTGGAAGTATAATGTGATCTTAGCAAAATAACCCATCTTTATTCACAAATGATGCTTAAAGTCGTTAAAATAGTATGACCACAAGGCGGGCTTCTCAACAAGTATATGAAAGTGACGTATATATGCTAAAAATAACTTATATTTTAAACCTCGCCCAGATCTTTTAATTCATAATCTTGAAGCCGTTTGGATTGAGTTGCATCTAAAGAATTGCAAATTTCTTATTGGTTCCTTTCATCGGAAACCTACTGCAAACGTCGATTATTGGAACTTAACAGAAGAGAGTTTCGCGACTGCAATAGACCCCATATCTTTTTATTCTCGGTGATTTTAATTAGGATTTTTTGTCAAATAAAAACAGTAAATTAAAAGATCTTATTTACGTATTTGACCTTCAACAAATTATAAAATAACCGACACGTGTATCGGAGACCTCTTGCAGCCTCATTGTTCTAATAGTCTTGAATTGTTCTCACCTCGTAAACAGTGTAGACGTTTTAGAATCTTGTATAAGTGATCATAGTCCCATTGTTGTAAATTTTAACCTAACGAAAAACAACGTTTATTCCTTTACTCGTACAATATGGAAATACTCAGATACTAATATAATACGCTTCGAACATTACCTACGCGAATATGATTGGGAAGAATTATTTCAAAATGAATAACACTTTACTTGTGTAAAGCTATACCTAGAATGGAGTATTATTAACACCATAGATAATGCAATCTAGACACTTGCGTTGGTGTTGTGTGAGCATACACACTCACAGTGTCTTTCGTACGGTATTCCTTATATGGTGTTTTGTCCATGAAACTACACCCCAACCCCTGCTAGGTTTACACTGTAACTAGGGAAAGCATCCTTCAAATGATGTAACATTACACTAGTTTGAAGGTAAACAGCTCATTACACTTATCTTAACTCCTCTTAATTTACACTGGATGAGGTGTAGGTTTACACTTTTTATATGTTAAAATAACACACAACATGGAGTAGAACATTACACTTTTTATGGGGTAATAAAGAAGACACATTTGGTAGGTCTATACTATCACCTCACTTCAATAGGTGCTTTTCAAACCCCAAAAACCCTATATATGGCGGAATGCTTAAACCCTTCTTTCCTGACATCCAATGAGGTTTAATATGCACTTTACACAAAATAAGTTTGTTGTACAGTAACACCTAAATAAGGTTTAACAAAAAAAGTAATCAGATCTATGAAAACCTATAATGATCCACACTGATAAAATCATATAGAAATGAAATGAAATGAAATGGGGTTTAACGTCCTACAAAAAAAAAAATAATCATATAGAAGTCCTGATCTAAGTATCTATATAAAGAAACAAAAAGGATTATATAAGATACGGAAAATAGTTTATTATAAATTTGCTTTTGATAATACAAGTTATTAGAAATAATACTGACATATCTACTGATATCAATTTAATGAAAATTTTGAAGCAATACATTTAAGTTTCGTTGAAGAAATCCAGTAGTCATAGTAAATGGGAGGAGGATATACAGAATAATAAAAAAGTTGAAAACATAGTAATATAGTACTATTCATAAGGGTCATATATTCTGCAAGAGACTACAAAATCTTTAAATGTTATTATAAAGATTACAAATCAATGTATAAGCAAATGATTTCTACATATTATCTAAAGTATACAGGTAAAACATTTTGACATCAATGGGGACTAATAAAATTAGGACTTTTACTGCCTTACCTAAATACCCCAATAAAGCAGCTATGTCTCAACAGCAGCCTATTTTAAAGGAACACTTAGATGTAGGATCTATGATTCTTCAAAAAAAAATCTGATCTCTATCCAGACAGATAATATATCTCTGGAACAAAAAGACAGATTGCTTCACACAAATTTGAAAATTAATAGAGTTAATCTTCAAACAGTCCTAATTATTCGCATAAACCAAATCTGTCAATTCTGGAATGAAGTTACAGTTCGATATGTGCCAATATCGAAAAGATCCAAGATCTTTTGGACATCATTGTATAGCTATATTTCAAGTTTTGTCAAAATTGGATAAAAATTGTGACCCTATGTGAACTGACATGGTATCAAAATCGGCTGTAAAACTGCAGCCTTTATCGCGTTAACAATGTTTTGGGAAGGGGTGATAACATAGGAATGACAAGTTGCATAACTCTGAAAATTGATATGGTTCATCCTCTCATTACCCAAAAGCTTCACATAAAAAAATATGTTAAAACCGTAGCCCAAATTGTGTCAAAGGGTCAATTGTTCACCTACAGACATGGGGGACAACATGATACACCCACACATAAATATGAGCATACAAAACATATTAAACCATTTTACAAATCCATCTTTGTTGCATTACTTCGATTCAAAATACCAATACCTGATAAAAAGTAAGAATGTATAAAAAATGTAACGAATTATGAAATATAAGACTTTAAAAAATTCCTTAAAATCTTCTCATATATAAATCAATTATATGCAAAACATTTCTTCATCATTGGCCAAATAGTTTCAAACAAAATTTAGGATGCTATCCTTGCCTTACATCAGCATACAACAAAAACACAGAAACTGTTGAATACTCTACATCAATCATATATTAACAAAATAATTTAAGGGAGCCTCATATCTTCAAATGTACTTGGAGTACATTTTAGTTTAGACACATTCTAAAGGTTACCAGAAAAACTTTATAAACCGTTTAAATAATTGAAGTGATTATCCTTTCCATAAGTATAAAATGATCCCGAATGTCAATGTTGTCTCCAACAGTTAAATTTCCAAGTTAGTGATTTCTGACGTTATTCAACATGCAATGGGGCAAAAAGAAATACGTCCGTGGATTAAAACCTCAGTCTAAGACAAATATTAAAATTATATAGTGAACATCAATACAGTTACTGTACATGACAAAATTTAAAGAGGGTACAACATAACATGTTGTAAATGCTGTTAAATAGAGGGACTATAAAGTCTTTTAGTATACAGTTGATTGGCAGACAGCACTTATCAGAACAGTTATTAGTACGTCTGGTTTCTCGCTCTCAACAAGGAAAGTAGAACTATCGTGCAGCCATTTTATCTGCCCACATAAACCACGCCTTTAACATTCTGGGCAACTTGCTCATGGGGATGCCAACCACTTGCTGATATATTTCCCCTCCAAATTCAACAAAGATGTTATCAATTAAAAAATCCAACATCTGAATTATCTTGATGGCCGTGAATTTGTTTTCACATCACAGCACATGTAATTGCACACAGAATTACGATGCTGAACTAATAATATGTATATTCTTTAAGTGGCATTTAGCGATCGGGGAACACATTAACAGAACACAGTTTATATGGGATACTTGTGCTTGATAACGATAAGAGGATACTTGTCGAAACGTCGTGCTTTTAGAATAAACCAGTGATTGTATCCCATAAAAACTGTGTTCTGTTAATAATATGTAAATAACTGTACACCTTTGCTTGCTGATCTGTTTCTCTATTCGTACGAAGCCGATTACATACAGACGCTCGTAAAAACTAATAAACGATCAGTCAGACTTTTTAATTTCACTTATCGATATATCGATGACGTTTTATCACTTAATAATCCTAATTTTAGTGATTATGTAGAATTCATATATCCTGATGAGCTCGAAATTAAAAACACCACTGAGAGTGACAATTACGCTTCCTACTTGGATCTGCGTCTCCATTTTGACAATTGCCATAAACTGAGTGTTAAATTGTACGCTACACGTGATGACTTTGACTTTCCGATTGTTAACTTTCCATTTATTAGTAGTAACATTCCAATATACCAGCTTATGGAGTGTTTGTGTCTCAGCTAATTCGTTACGCGAGAGCTTGTTCCTTATATTCTGATTTTTTAAGTAGATCGAGGCATTTGTCATCTAAGCTTCAACTACAAGGATACTTGCGCACTAAACTTATTAAAACCTTTAAAAAGTTTTATGGCCGTCATATTGATTTGATTGGTAAATATAACGTATCTCTCGCGGCTATTATTCTAGATATATTTAATTGACACGTATACTATTACTATCTCCCTGATAATGTCTACTACATCGTTAACACAGTTCATCGCGTGCATTTTGCATACCGATAGTTCATTGGCCAATCACGCTATTTTACAGACATTTCGCCTAATAGTTTGGATGCAGCTATGGCGGGTGTGGCGCCAGGCAGGGTAAGCTTACTCTTCCTGACACCTGTTACCACTGTTTGTCGTGTATTTTGTACACGAGGAGCAGTCCATTTGCTGATTACACTATTTTGCTTTAATACACTATTTTGCCTATAACGTTTTTTAGGACTTCGAATTCTGTCTTATGGTTTGGATTGTTCGTACTTGGTTTTATTTTATTTATATCATAATACTAATGAAACACTAGATGTCAATCATAGAAATAATTGTAATATCACCAACAACAATATCACCATTATTGATCACACATAATTTCTTTCAAAAAGGTCTCACTTAAAATTTGACACAATTTTTAACCTCCTTTGAAATGTTTATCACATGAGCTTGAAATAGTATTTATCAAAGGCATTTTTTCTGAATTTTGTCCCACACATTTATAATTTTTGATGGTGGTGTTTTCTTGGATGTTATGTTCATTAAACAGTACTGAAGATAAAGAAAAAAATTCACACATTTTTTCGGGTGTTCAATGTTAAATACTTTATACGACACAAAGAGGCTGTAAACTCTTCTGTATTCAGAAGAATATTTCCCTCGACTATGAGATAAAACAAACTGGATTCTTGTATAGTACCCACACTAGCAATATGTGGATTGGGTGGACCTTCGATTATATCAGCTGTGGATGCTGTGTTCTGAAAAATAAAAACATACAAAGGAGTCCCACTTTATGCAAAAATAGAACAATTAAAGGACTTTTAAGATCTTAAGTGTACAAAAAATAGTCTCTGTAGCTAATTATATGTGCAACTGTCACTTCAAATTACGTGCTGGCTCGCTAACATGAAGGTAGGGGGTGTTCGATCCCTGAATTGGCAAATAAAGTTCATCAGGATTCCCCTTGTCAGTGGTGCAGGACAGAGAGCCTAGCAAGGGACAACGTATAGTTTCTACGAAAACAGAGGTTCCGTGCACACATTGGGGGGCGCATGTAAAAGATCCTTTGACAGTTGGAATTTGATATAACAGTAGTTCGTAGTGCTGCTGTCCGGGCAAAATTCCCTCATCGCACACTGTATGCTCATCTTCATTAACCCAGTCAGAGAAGGACAGCAAGATGTTAAACCTCATTTCAGTTCATTTCATCTTCAAACTACATGCAATAAACTAAACTGACTTTTGACGTGCAATTTTTGACGTGCAATCATCATGGTGATTAAACGTACATTTTAATTTCTTTGTGTGAATGATGTGAGGAGGGTTTTTTTTGTTTCTTTTTTTTTGGGGGGGGGGGGGGCAGACACTTAACCTAAGTGCAGCTCTAACCACTACCATCACAAAGGGTATAAAGTTGGGTCCTGATTCTTAACATTTACATGAACAAAACTAATATTCATTGCATGTTAAGCAGCACCCCTCTACAAGTATGTTCCCTTACAACAACCATTCCACATGTACAACTAGATATTATCACATCCTGCAACTACATCTAATGCTAAAATAGTTATACACAATACTGATACTTACTGGATACTCTACAAATGCTAAACTTCTATCTTAATCTAAAAATTCTTGGAATATTCTTTATCATTATTCAGTTTAATATATAGTCAGCAAGTTTTTTAAAAAAAAAGTTATCAAATATTCTGACTTTTTCTTACTTTGTTCTGCAAAGTACAATGTAGCCAAGGCATGTACGTGGATATTTTCCAGCAGTTCCTTTACTGGTCTTGTTTCACTAGGCATAAGTCTCTTAAATTCATTGTGAAGTTCAGATTGGATTTTCAATCCAGGAAAATTAGTTAATAGAGTATGAATGGGAGTACCTGAAATTACTTCTGTCCAGCGAGTACCAAATGTTTTGTGCAGTAAATTAGAAATAAGGTTTACGTCTTTATGGTATATTTTATCGTCTGCAAATCCGTGATCATTCATTTTCTTCCAAATCTGGTGTAGCCCAATTGGCCACACCTTTTATTTACAGTTTTGTTAATGTTGCAACACTTATTGACACACTATGGTTTGACTTTTTTTTTCAAATCTGCACTTCTGGACTTTTTATGTTTCGATGAGCATTTTTTTAATTTATTGATTTTGCACTGTTTCAAGCCATCATATCTACTTCCTATTGGTTCCTTGAGACTTGGTAATTGTCTTACCAAGTTTTTGCTGAACGGCTAAATATGTTCGGCTTTTGGATATAATGTATTTGCAAATATGTGATCTTGTATGTTTTGTATTAGTTGATTTTTGCATCACCAATTTAAAGATTCTTTGTTTTTTATCGCTTGCTGAAGAGCCATAAAAAATGTAGGCCTACTTGTTTCCAATGTTTTGTCAGGCAATGATGCATCCACAGGGGCATTAACACTGGCTCCTTCTGGAAAAGGATTGCTTTCACAACTTTTTAACAAAGCTAATTCACAATTATCTTGTGAAACTGACAATATTACCCGTAATCTTGAATTGCTTTCAAGATAATTCACATCATCTATGTCAATGAATGAATCCCATTCTTTATTGAAATACTGTGTAAGTATTTTCTTTTCTGGAGCAATACTAAATGCTTCCATAATATTTACATCTAATGTTTCTGCTTCTGTTAACTGTATTATCTTGGTAGAAATGTCATTTTGTACCCAAAAAGTTTTCTTAGGACTGATTATACCTGTCAACATAAAAAGTAGAACCTATAACTGTCTATTCCTCTCTAAAGTGTGCCTTAAAATATGCCTGTGATTTCTTTATTGCTGAATGAATGTTCCTTACATATAAAGTACTTAAAAGTACACAAAAAACTAGAATGCTTTTCAGTAACTTTCTACTATTTAACATGACTCTAAAGAAATAAACCAGATTTCACTCTTATCTCTATTTTCAACCTAGCCTAGAGCATTGATAAGAGTAAGTTTCCATTTTAGAGTAAATCACCAATGTTTAGACAGTTTGCAGTTTGCACAGTCATTAGAACACAGCGGCTAGTACAATGGGACTTCCAGTGTCAAGAAGAAAGTTAATGGGATGAATTTCAAGGTCTGTATACTAACAAGCCAACAGTGAGGCTGATGACCCTCTCCCCCGGGCATAAATCCCAAAATAAATGATGACACGTAGTCGTTTCACTTGATTGGACATTCATCTTTTTCTTAAGAATCAATCAAACTTCTCATCAAAACTTAGTAACAGACTAAGCAGAAAATGTGCATGATTTGACATGGAACTATAAACCGGGAAGAAAATGTACCACAGATTGTGCAAACATTTTCTAAAGATATGTTTATATTTTATCAAAACAAACAAACATGCGAAATGTGCGCAACCATCTTGGAAAGGGAAATAACTCTAAGCCAATCGTTGCTATGGGATACTATCAAAACACAAGTTACGCTAACTTTGGTGTTAAGTTAAGACCTACTTTAAAATTTGCAATGGATTATCAAACATAAACTACTTTCTGATGTTCTTTGACAATAAATTACACATCATCAGCGAATTCACCGGCCCCATTTTATTACCTTTATTACTCTTGAGGATATCACTGTTCTGCAACCGGTGACTTCGTCTTTCTCCATCACTTCCATTTCTACGTTGGCAGAAAATGTCAGGTCTTCAGTGGCGGGAATACGCGATGCATGTTGTTTGCCGTAGCGTATTATTAGTTTTACGATTATTATTATAACTTACAAAACACGCAATTTTATACACATTATGTAGGCCTATATAGTGATTTAATTATGAAAATATTTTGGTATTTCGATTCTCGATCTGTAGGCTGAACAACTGCAGACTGAGATAGGCGTGGCTTAGGCCTACTCACAGGACCAACACCAAATGGAGAAATACTTGAAGTGGTTGATATGGAGTTGATTGATAACGATAGCCTGCCGCTGAAACCATCTATATATAAAGCATGTCAAAATAAGTGGCTGCAGATAGGCTTAGCATGTTCGACTTTTTGAAGAATTATTGCCCAAGAGAATACCCTTAGGCCTATTGAGTTATTGGCCCGCAAGCGAATTGTTAAAATAAAATTGACCATATATATACTATTCAAAAAAAGTAGGGGATATTTGATTTTGGGGGCATAATACTAAAATATGCAAATGACTACGAAAAAAGTCACTATAGAACCTAACAGAAGAAACATTTCCAGTTACATGTGACGCCCAAACGCACCAATAGCTACCGCATGGAATGCAGCTGATGCTTGGGATCATCATGGGGGTCCAACCCAAGATTTGCACGACTCTGACTTTGAATGTTACAGTCATTGTGGCATTGAATTCCAGGGTGGAAACATCAGTTTAATTGTTTTAGTGACCAGAAAACAAATTTTGATATGCGTCGGCTTACCCAAAATGAAAGGTTACGTGCCCTTGGCATGCTACAGATCGGCACAACACAGGCGGTTGTGGCGCGGACGATGAATGTTTCTCAGTCTGTCATAAGCAGGCTATGGTCCAGATACCGTGATACACAATCTGTACAGGACAGACCACGCTCAGGTCGACCAAGGGCGACAACTCAAGCCCAGGATCGATTTATCCGTACCTTGGCCTTGAGAAATCGTGTCATCACAGCAAATCAGATCAGCGCTCGTCTTCAAACAGACACTGGTGTGAGAGTGAGTGGCCAGACGATTCGGAATCGACTGCATAGGGGTCACCTTCGCGCCCGACGTCCTCGCGTGATCCCTTGTTTGAGAGATCATCACATTCAGGCAAGACGTCGTTGGTGTAGGGATCGTCAACACTGGGATAATCGACGCTGGAGCAATGTGATGTTTTCAGATGAGTCAAGGTTCACTGTTGATTTTTTGGACAGACGTAGGAGGGTGTGGCGTCGTCGAAACGAGCGCTTCCAAGACGTTAACGTCATCAGACATGATCGATTTGGGGGTGGTTCTGTTATGGTGTGGGGAGGCATCACTGTTGCTGGAAGAACGGCTTTACATGTTGTTGCAGGGCGTGTTACAGGCCAGTACTACCGGGACAACATCTTGGCAGTCCATGTTGTGCCGTTCGCACGACGTCATGGCCGCCGTTTCATCTTCCAGGATGACAACGCAAGATGTCACAGGGCCAGGATCGTTACAGGTTACCTCCAACAACAGAACATCACCACATTACCTTGGCCAGCACTGAGTCCCGACCCCTCCCCCATCGAGCATGTCTGGGACATGCTTGGACAGAGGTTACGTCAACGTCAACAAAGTCCATGCCAACGTCCAAGAACTTGCTGCTGCGTTGCAACAGGAATGGGACAATCTGGACCAAAATGACCTTAGACGTCTCATTAGGAGTATGCCACGTCGGATCAATGCTTGTTTGGCAAACAGAGGAGGATTTACCCATTACTGACTTGGTTGTGATGCTGTGGTAACTTTGCTGTTTGACCCCGGGTATCATTTTACCCTTATAATGGTCAGTCTGTGCCTTACTTAGTCTAACGATCATTTGGAATAAATCGATGAATGTGAACTTCATTTCATTTTGTCATTTGTTTCTTCGTCAGTTTCATTAGGTGACTTTAATAACACTTAAAAATCAAATATCCCCTACTTTTTTTGAATAGTATATGTTAGTCCCGGAGTGACCCGCTTTGTGTCTTATTTTTCAGCTACACCGAGCTAACGAAAGGGGCGTTAGATCCAATTTAATCCTAGGCCATATGTAGTGTGTTAGAAAGTAAATTTCTGACATTAGCCTCGCCTAGGCCTACGGGGGTGGGTGGAGGATTTTCGTGCCATCCGAACTACTAGACATAGGTCCTTGTCAAGCCTTCCGTCCTACCCACATAACAATATGATGTTAAATTTACGTTACATTTACGTAAAAATAGTCAGTCAGTTTACCATCATTTTGCTCATCTTTTTAACGATAATTTTACGTCAGGAAATGACGTTAATCTAACGTAAAGTTTACGTCATTTTCTGACGTAAATCTAACGTAATCTAACGTTTTTCTCACACTGCTTAAGACCCCTACGTGCAAATGAATTATTGAAATAAAACTAAACCACATGTTAGTCCCAAAATGACCTAGTGTGATTCGAGTGGAATTTAATCCCCATTCTCTCTATATTTATCAATAACCATTCAGAATTCTAAATGTAATTGCATCCAAATGCAAAAAAAAACCCCAGCACAACTTACATAATTATTAAACAAAATATACTACAAGTATCTATACTTTATTCAAAAAATAAATATATAATGTAATAAAATACAAAAGCAGACATTTAAATTGTAACAGTTTATCCACAGCATTAAGTTGGTGACAATTTAGGAAACATCTCTTTTAGAAAAACTTTTAAAATGTGGAAATACGCCCACACAGTCAGAAGTATATCAGAAAGGAAAACTGTGACGTTGACCAGTTTTGATAAAAAAAAAAACCAAAACAACAAAACTACAGCCTCTATCACGTTTGCTAAAGGTTTTCAAACTAGGTGGGATAATACGGGTAAGTATATTTGTGGAATACTGAATATCTGTGCTTCACACAAACTTTAAAATAAATGCGAAAAACTTATAGGGCAGTGTTCACAGGTTTTGCAGCAAAGCGTGGGGGGGGGGGGCAAAATTTGAAAAAGATACATTCTGTAAGATTTAGATAAAGAGCTGACCATTCTTGCTATAAAAGCTCAAAATAAATAAAATAAAATGAAAATTTCATTCAAATTACTTCATTCTCAGCCAAGTTATCACAGTTTGTAGTTTCGACACGATGTGTGCATTGTGGTAACAAGAACACGGGTATATTCGAGGCTTGGCCTCACTTTCCCATTTTTCAATTAAATTTTTAAATGGAGAGCCGTTTTAATCTAGTTAAAATCTTGAGTATCCAATGCCTTCATATTGCATACTTTTACACAATTTGCGTACAAAGAGCGACCATTTTCTCAGGCAGTTTCATTTCGATTTTTTCCGAAATTCGAATTTAACCCTCATTATGCGATTTTTCGAACAATCAGGAGCCATAATCCAGGAAGTTACGTTCGGATATGCGCGATTATCAAAAGGAAATGAAATGAAATGGAGTTTAACGTCCTACTGTTCTGCTCCTAACCTGGGCTAATTAAGACGGGCATACGCCATACAGTATGCTATGAGGGAAGTTTTGACAGGGCAGCGGCGCTACAGCCTACTCCAAACGACTAGACAGCTGTCCTTACTGACAAGGGGAAACCACGCTTGAAAATCTGGTAGAACTTTCTCGGCCAATGCAGGGATCGAACACCCGACCTCCAGGCTAGCGAGCCAGCGCCTTACCCACTTAGCCACGTGGAACAAAGATCTTAGTGTGTAATGGTGATATATTCACATTTATTTTTAAACCGGATAAAAATTATCACCTCTACAGGGACCACAAGCTAAAAACGTGATTTTTCGTACAATCTGGGGCCATAATTTAGGAAGTTACGATCCGATATGCGCGAATATCAAAAGGAAACAAGATCTCTGGGTTATAAACATGTATTTCAGGGTTCATCAAAATCAAACCATAATTGTGGCCTCTACAATCAGGGGCCATAACTCAGGAATTTACCTTCCGATATGCCCGAATATCGACAGGATCAAATATGTTTGGGTTATAAACCAGCATTTCAAGTTTCATCAAATTCAGATCAAAATTGTGACCTCGAGAGGGTCCACAACTTTGATATACCAGATGTTTAGTCTTACTGTGTACGAGGGGTGGCCATTTTGTCCGACAATTGTCGTCCAATTTTCACCAAATTCGAACTCAACCAAAATTACGTTGTAACCGTGATATATTTAAAAAAATTTTTAAAAACCGGATAAAAATTGTGACCTCTCGAGGGACTTGAAGCTAAAAAACCAATTTCGTACAATCAGGGGCCATAATTTAGGAAGTTACGGTCCAATATGCGCGAATATCGAAAGGAACTGAGATCTTTGGGTTATAAACTTACAAGTTTCAACAAAATCGGATAAAAATTGTGACCTCTATAGGGTCCACAAGCTAAAAACGTGATTTTTCGTACAATCAGGGATCATAATCTATGAAGTTACAGTCCAGTACATGCCAATATCGAAATGAACCAAGATCGTAGGGAGATAAACCTATATTTCAAGTTTCGTTGAAATCGGATAAAACTTGTGACCTGTAGAGTGTCCAAAAACAAATTGTGGACGGATGGATGGACAAACGGGGGTGACGGCATAATACGTCCAAATGAAAATGTGGGCGTATAATAAAACAACGCAGTATAGGATGATTGATTAATTGAACTGAAAGCTAAGAGTAGACATCTCACGAGAGGCGTGAACTTACGAGAAATGGAAACGTGCCAATTTTGACTTATGTTGAAGAAAAGATTCTATTTTGATGACATATTCTCGGGTTGATGATCAAATTTTGAAGGAGGAGGGGTGTGTATGTTTTTAAATAAAGAAATAAACAAGCTAAGAAACGTTGACAAATATTTCGATTGGAATAGTATAACTTGAAGTAGTTTTGAGACATAATTTTATTAGAGACGTCATTTTTTTTTACCTTTATCCGTATGTATAATTTGAAGCGCAGTACAAGGCGAAGGTCGGACTTCAGCGGAAAAAGGTACCGACTTATAGCCCGAAAAATATGGAAACTCTGGACTGGAAAGATGTGAAAAGCTAAATATCGATAAGGTTCGTCCTCTCGTGATCGCAATGTTTCACATCCAGTTTGAAAAGAATCTGTTAGCAACTACAGCCGTTATCGCATTCACAAGACAATTGTGAAAGTCTCAGAATGTCGATTATTGATCAAGTTCAGCCTTTCATGATCATGACTCTTCACAACCAGTTTGAAAAGATTCTGTAAAAAAAACTGTCATCTTCACAATCATAAACTAATTTAGACAAACAGTCAGAGCAACGATATACATGTAATACCCCAACATTGAAAATAGGGTATATACTTAATTACACCAATATTACATGTGTAATAGAATTCGTTAAACACATTACAAATATAATTTGTAAGGGATTCAAAAGGTTACCGTTTACTGGCTGCAGTAGATGTTCAACTCATTGATACATGTACAACTCATTTTAAGCCAAATAGCTGTTATATGATACTGTGACACGGTGACAGGATATCTGCTCGAGGCAAACTATTCATAATTAACTGACTCTCACAAGATCAGACGGAAAATATTTTAGGCCTACTGCTTGTAAAGTAAAGCTTTGGCCTACATTCTGGTGAATTTTGTGCTACCATAGATGCATATATCAGTTCGGTACATAATTAAACAGTCTTTATTTCTTTGCCATCTGGGCCTTTTCGTATAAATGTGCGTTCAATCATGAGGAGTGTTATTGAGTTCAGTGGCATGGTTTCAAATCCCCAAGTCGGTATATGACAAGTAGTTGTGTATGATAAGAAGTAGTGTCATCTAGCTTCCATATACAAAGCCTGTATCAACCTTTTTATAACTTCCTCGACATGACTGCCACCAATGGTGCTCAGATATAGGATCTGTAAAAAACCAAGAAAAAAATAAAATAAAAGCAACTTATAGAAACATTATAAGGTAGAAATACCAAGTAACACTTGGGTGGTAGTCGACTCTGATGACATGACCTATTTCTAATATTTGGTCTGTCCTTCTTTGGCTTTTATCAAGGCATCCACGCATCGTGTCATTCCCTGAATCAGACTCTCGCAGGCAGAATGAAACCAGACCTTGATTATGCGGGCTATCAAGTCCACTTTATTCGTTGTGGGGCAGTAATGTATTTCGTCCTTAAATGTGAGCCATAACGTTTCGATTGGGGACATGTCGGGTGAATTGCCCGGCCAATCAAGAGCCTTAATCTTCTTTTTCTGGAACCAGGCCTTCGAGCATTTCGCGATGTGACAAGGACATCATACAGCCGTTATGACATCACACACGTTCAATGTCGTCATCGTCATTCGATTGTCTCGTGGTCATGTCATCAGAGTCGACTACCAACAAATATAACTAGCACTTTAATATATTTGTTGGGTTCGGATGAGTTGTCTTGTATCTCGACCCATGTTTTAAAGTTTGGATAAGTTGTCTTTTATCTTGGGATGAGTTGTCTTATAGTGTGACGAGTTATCTTACAATGAGTTGTCTTTGGGATGAGTTGTCTCTATCAATGAATTTGCAAACAGTACAACAAAAAAAAAAAAAACACCAAAAAACTGAAACACCCCTATAAATGTTTCGAAAATGCTTGTTATATTATAATTAGCATAACCTGTTACCTGTATTTTAGAAGCATAAAAAGGCACTTACCTTCAACTTTACTTAGCTGAACTTCAAATCACGTGTGAAATAACTTTATTTAACGCTAAATCATAGCATCGTTTCTTCTACGGGTAATTACGAACACACAAAAATATATTTAATAAATAATTCAAGCGATGTAGATAAATAACAACAATAAACGTAACCTATTTAAAAATAAATGTTATGTCAATAGAAATAATATAATATATACCGATCTATAATAAACCTTTAATTGTGTAAAAATCGTGACCTTGACCTTGTCAGGCTCTGTGAATGTATCTTGCTTCTAGATAAGAGAAATGACAGCTCTACAACAGGCCTGCATATTTCTGATAATGATTATATTCATATAATTCTGTTTCTATACGCTCTATCATATTTTATATGGGGGTTACATGACTACGTAATATTGTTCAAATAATAATCAGATCGGGGAATTTAAATTTTCAGAGAGAGGTGTTTTATCGAGACAATAAAAATGTAGATTTATATCAGCTAACAGGATAATTATTATCTACCGGTGGTAGGTTAATAAAAATGGAACTTGTCTTAGCCATACCACACTTTTCGATTCACCCGACTACATGTTTGCCCTACCTTCAATAATTCTATAAGCTTTATTTTCATATGGTTTTACAACTTATATATTTAAGTGTTGAGCTTTTAAATTCGAAATAATAAAACAGCAACACTCAATTTAAATCATGACCTATTTTATATACATGTATTGTAGACAGCGTCATTTTGATTTACAGTAACAACACATTGATTTAAGCAAGATTTTTATTTAGATGGTTTCATGTTAAGAGCTGAATTGTCAAAAATGTAAGGATTTATGAACAATTAGCCAAAAGGTTATTTTAATTTATCTCCTTATTACAAGAATGTACACTTGTACAAAGATACATGTTGATCTTAAATAATAATCATTCATTTTATATTTACTAATGATGAACGTTACTACATTTAATACATTTAATCATAAAAACATATTGATAAAATAAAGTGTCAGAAATCCGATAAGCTTTGGTCTTGAGCAAGTCTGCTTTGTGAGAAAGTTTTCGACAATCAAACATTATTTGTTTGATCAAACTTTTGGGTATTGAAATTGATAGAGAGAAAAATGGGGTTTAACATCCACTCGACTAAAAACCAGGTAATTTCGGGACTTGAAGTATAATTAATGGTTTAGAATTTAAGAATTTAAAACTAGTATAACAGTAATAAACAGTGGCTATACATGTATAGAGTGCTAAACTCGTTCTTAATTAGTCACTCTGCTTTATGCATTAGGTCTGATTTCCATATACGTGGTTCCTCTCACGGAAGAAAAAAGTCGTTCATTGAGCACATGCATGCTAAACCGTGTGTGCATAATCAGATGTTTACGTACCACAGGTTTATTTTTGTGGTCCATCAACCGCTCTTGTTGCTGCTAATTCAGCTTGCAAATGGCAATCTTTTTGTAAACAATGTTGGGTATTGTGCTGTAAAAGGGGAACCTCACTTATGACATCATTTACGTGGGTTTCCCCAAACTTTACAAATACATAGTCGCACTTGGAAACGTGTTTTTTTTTTTTTGCTCTGACGGAAACACGTACATGGAAAGGAGGCCTTACAGTTTTTCATGTATTATCTTTATATGTTTTGGCACTCAAATGACCAACACCGAAGACTGTAATTGGTGGACGCTTAATATGCGAAATGTTTCATTATTTACTTTATGTTGCCCTCTTCTAAAATCTGGACTTAAGGTTGCAAAACCACATAAATAAGGCTACATATATTGGACCACTTTCAAGATGCTGTCCTCGCAGCCTGGAAATGCAGGAATTACTGTTTGTGGACTACACACATTTATTTTGTGGCATTTCATTTCTTCCGCCACCTCACCCCCATTCATCAGACTCATACACAATAAAATAATTTCATTTTTTTATTTTACCTAATTGCATTAGGCTAGTTGAGTTATTCAGGTAATTATGGAAATGTGTGTTTAAATTAAAGTTACTTGGCCCATGGCCAAATAGAAAACCTCTTGTGCACGTAAAAGAACTCTAGGTAAATGACTAGTAATCTATTATTATACGTCCAATGGTCAGCTACAGCTGACAGATCTTTTTTTCAAATTTGGTGTGAAGCATTGTGGTCATGGTCATTAAGACAAAAATATGTTCCACAACTTCTGTTTTGAATTTAAATTTAACCTCTTGTGCACGTAAAAGAACTCTAGGTAAATGACTAGTAATCTATTATTATACGTCCAATGGAAGCTACAGCTGACAGATCTTTTTTTCAAATTTGGTGTGAAGCATTGTGGTCATGGTCATTAAGACAAAAATATGTTCCACAACTTCTGTTTTGAATTTAACTTCCTTTTCTGAAGCAGCCGTGGTGGCTTGGTGAGTAACACACTGGCTAATTAACGAGGGGTTCAATCCCGGTGTTGGTCGAGAAAGTTGCCCCTGGCAAGGACAGTGTCTAGTCCTTCGAACAGGACAAAAAACCAAGATCTTGTGCTCACATTGGGTGTGCATTTAAAAGAACCCTTGACAGTTGGAATTCGAAATAAGAGCAGGTTATTCTTTCATTCCTTTTTCTCTTTGTGTGTCACCTATAGACCACAATTCTTAAAGGGCTAAATCTCTATTATTGGGCACCTAGAAATGGACACAAATGGGTAGCAAGGCATATAAAAATGTAATATGAATGCATATATTCAGAATTACGTTCTATGCGAAGTCCAAATTGAATGACAGTCTTTGGCGTCTGGTATTTTCAGTTTACACCAGTAGTATTCTGTGCGATATTTTAGCCTTATTCATCAAGTCGCTTCATTAAAAATGGCGCTCAAAAGCATTCTAGCACGTGATTTATGGCTCAATTTTAAAATTTATCTTCAATATTGGATATCAGAAGCCCAAGATAACAATATCAATACAATCTGATTAAAATACAGATCTATGAAGATCTGACCGGTTGTACTGGAAGGTAGCGTCAGGTGTCGTACAAGCAGCTTTTGACCCTATGCCGTCAGGCATTGATTAATCAATCAGCGTTGACGTTTCTAGTGGTTTACCTACAGTTCCATGCATGGCACGCCAAGAAGTCACCGTAACAGATGGATTCATTGGCTAATCCCTCACGCCATCCAAAAAGTCTGTTATATAACAACTCTTCCAGATCCTAGTGTAGTACAGACAAATAAAACGAAATTTTAAACTATAAAAAACTAAATAGGATCTGTGTTTTAATCAGATTGAATATCAATGTTGATTTATATTGACCAAAAATGAAATGAACTGAAATGTGGTTTAACGTCCTACTGTTCTGCTCCAAAATGGGCTAATGAAGGCGGGCATACGCCATACAGTTTGCTATGGGAGAAATTTTGCTCGGACAGCGGCACTACGACCTACTCTTATGTTGAATTCCAACTGTCAAGGGATCTTTTCCTGCATCACTGACAAAGGGGAACCACGCCGGAAAATCTGGATGAACTTTCTTTGCCAATGCAGGGATCAAATACCCCACCTCCAGGCTAGCGAGGGGGGTTGGATGGCTCAATGGTTAGCGTGCGCGCGCTGTATCATAAAGTCTGTCATTGAGTCGACTGGTGTGGTTTCGAATCCCCGGTTGTACGTGGCAAGGAGTATGGTCGCCTGTCCAACCTCGTGGGTTTTCTCCGGGTCCTCCGGTTTCCCCCCACTGCTAAAGACCTCTACGCGCAATCGAATTATGTAAATAAAATTAAACCATATGTTAGTCCCGAAATGACCTAGTTTGTGTCGAGTGGGCGTTAAACCCCATTTCTCTCTCTCTCTCTCTCTCTCTCTCTCTCTCCAGACTAGTGAGCCAGCGTCTTACCCACTTAGCCACCGTGACACCCGTAAAATGACCAATAAGTTGTGTTTGCAATGTCAAAGAGTGTCGATGATATTAAGTTAGAGACGTGCCTACTTTAATGGATCACCTTATAAACTTTTCATTTTTATTCCTTATACCCAAAGGATGACCTGTATTATTTTTGTTCCCCCAGGGACAGCCATGCTCAATTTGTTTGTGTGTCAGTGTCAACTACAGGTCACAATTTTTAACAGATCCTCTTGAAACTTTGTTTACCTAGTCCTTATACCCTAAGGATTATCTCTATTGTTTTGGCCACACCCATTTCTTTTTTGTGTGTCTGTACCTACA
This sequence comes from Patella vulgata, assembly GCF_932274485.2. Classification (NCBI taxonomy): domain Eukaryota; kingdom Metazoa; phylum Mollusca; class Gastropoda; family Patellidae; genus Patella; species Patella vulgata. Next base: position 37,605,014 of record NC_065882.2, read on the forward strand.
GGTCACAATTCTTAGTGGATTGTCTTGGAACATGGAATATGTATTCCTTATAGCCCAAGGCTGACAACTTTTGATTTCGGTGCATGTCTCAATCCCGAGGGGATCCATGCTCAATTTTGTGTAGATTGTATGCAGGTCGCAATGGTGATTAGATCTGATTTGATCATCTTGGAATGCAACATATGTATTCTGTATAGCCTGATCATCTTGGAATGCAACAAATTATGAATTCTGCATGGCCTAAGGGTGGCAACTATTGATTTTACTGCACGTCCCGACCCCAGGGCCAGAGCCACGCCCAATTTTTGTATTTAGTGCCTCGATGCTAAAATTCTGAATTGATTTTGTTGCATGATTCGACCCCATTGGACGGTGCCACACCCACTTTTTTGTTAATATTTTGCCTGTAAATAGTCCACAGTTATTAACAGTTTTAGTTCCACCAAAGGGTTGTGCCTATTTATATGGGTCTATGCCCAATCCCCAGTGGAAAAGCCAAGTGTAATTTTTGTACTTCTAATTTATAGGATGTAATTCTGAATGGATCATCTTGGAATTTGTCATATTTGGCATATCCTTTGGCATATGTAAGGATAGCAACTATTTATTTTGGTTCATGGCCTGACCCCCAGGGGATGTGCCAAAAGAAATAGCTAGTGACCGGTTGAGCACATTAGACAATTTTTTGTATTTTTCATCGTCGGCTACCAAAAATGTCCTATGTCGTAGTGTGCACCAGGCTTCAGACATTTAAAATCAGTGTTCCTGTACTAAACAGTTGTTATATGGACCTACTCTTGGTTAGTCACTTTGCTTTATGTATGACACACTTTTTTTATGCATTATCATATTGGCATACACGTTAAAGATCCCCTGGCAGTTGCAACTCAATATAAGAGTGGGCCTTAGCACAGCTGTCCAGATAAAACTCCCTTGTAGCACACTGGCGGGGGTTGGATGGCTAATGGTTAACATTCAAGTTAACACACTGGCTAAGTAACGAGAGGTTCGATACCGGTGTTGGTCAAGAATTTTCCACTTGTTAGTGGTGTAGTACAGAGGACCTGGCGAGAACAGTGTCTTACTGTCTAGTCCTTTAAATAAGACAAAAAACCAAGATCTTGTGCTCATGTTGGATGTGCATGTTAAAGAAACCTTGACAGCTAGAATTCGAAATGAGAGTAGGTCATTCATTCATTCCTTTTTCTCTTTGTGTGTCGCTTACAGGCCACAATTCTTAAAGGAGTTAAATCGTTTGATCCCAGCATTGGCCGAGAAAGTGATACAGGACTGAGGTCCTTTGGACACATTCGTGTATACATGGGAATGCACGTAAAAGATCCCTTGACATTTGGAATTCGATATAAGAGTAGGCGCAGTGCTGCTGTCCGGGGAAAATGTCCCTCATAGCACACTGTATGGTGTATGCCCGTCTTAATTAGCCCAGTTTGGAGCAGAACAGTAGGACGTTAAACCTCATTTAATTTCTATTCTTGGGCCCCTGGAAATGGACACAATTGTAGCAAGGCATATAATAATGTAATATGAATGTATATAAACTGAATACAGTTCAGTCTTATCTGGTTTTACTGTATATTTTAATCAATTATGTTCGACGAAATATGCAAAAAACCCAAATTGAATGACAGTCTTTGGCGTCTGCTTATTCTAGTCCACACTAGTATTCTCCTGTGGGATATGGTTAGACTTGTTCATCGAGTCGCTTCATTACAAATGGTGCTCATGATATTAAACTGACATTTGTTTACGTAAGAAGTCTAAGGATAAAAAAAACAGTAATTAGATTGTTAGTATCATGACATTAAACGGACATTTGTTTTACGTTATACAACTAATATCAGGTTTATGTTAGTTGTCTAATGTTAGATTTATGTTAGAAAACTAAAGTTAGATTTATGCTAGAAAATTAACGTTAGTTTTGTTAGAAAACTAATATCAAATTAACGGTTAAAATAATGACATAAAACTAACATTACATTAACGTTAGAAAACTAACATTATATTAACGTTAGAAAACTAACGTTAGATTTACGTCAGAAAACTAACCATAAACTAACGGTTAGAAACCTGATGTAAAATTTACGTTAGATTAACGTTATAATTATAACCAATAATACATATATAATTATTATGTCTGAATTTCGACTATTTATCAATTGTTAGAATGTGCACACACTTGTAATGTTATTTAATCAAGAAGTATTCAAAGTGAAAAAAATGGGTAAGTAATCCGTCATAAAGTTTACGTTACATTTACGTCATTTTCTAACGTAAACGTAACCATAACCATTATGACGTAAAAGTAACGTAAATTTAACCAAAGAATTTTACCATTATTGGACGCTAACCAAAATCTAACCATCATAACGTAAACTTTACGTAAATATAACCACCAATGTTAACTGGGTCTACTTCTGGCAAGGGAAAACCACGCCGGAAAATCTAAAGGAAATTTCTTGGTCATTACCAGGATCAAACCTAGGACCTGCAGTTTGGAAAGCCTGTAGCGCTTCATGCACTGAGTCACCGCCACCACCACCACCACTCATTAGCCTATGCGATGAACTTGCAGCAAACAAATTTCGCAGGTCACTATAGTCCGATATGGGTGTAGGGTGTTTCAGTGGAAAATTGATCTTGCACAAAGGACAGCGTAAAGAAACAATTATTATGATTAGTTAAGATTGTATATGTATAAAACCTGTACATATCTTAATATGGTTTACATTGCTAAAATAAAACACAGAGAGAATCATCCTTGAAACATGTGTGAAGTGAAAAGTAACTGTGTTCCATAAAATTGTGTCTAGTTAATTTTTTTTTGGTCACTTATCAGAGTGAATCGCATATAGGTAGCCAAAAACATTATCGCCTAAACCAAATATTTATCGCCCGCTCAGCCAGCCACGTAACCATAATACTTTGCACACGGTGTCTTGGTAGACAGCAAACGAGTTGTGTAGACAGCATGGCCATATGGTGTTTTTTTATATATTTTTTAGGGGTTTTAATATAAGGTTAGGGTTAGGGGTTAGGGTTGCGGACCCCCCCCCCCCCAATATATATTTCACCGCTATGCCTCTGTTTGGAGTAACTATTATTTTAACCCAAACAAGGTGTAATAAATAAAATAAAACCAAGTACGAACAATCCAACCCATAAGACAGAATTTGAAGTCCTTAAAATCGTTATAGGCAAAATAGTGTATTAAAGCAAAATAGTGTAATCAGCAAATGGACTGCTCGTGTACAAAATACACGACAAACAGTGGTAACAGGTGTCCGGAAGAGTAAGCTTATGATTTACACCCCTTGCTGTGTTTACTTCTAATATTTTTAACAGTGTAGTAAAGCATTTTCGGACGTAATTATCAGTGGCAACCGTAAGTAGTCGTGTGACAGAGCAGTCTAGATAGATATCTGTATGTTGTAGTGCAAACTGTAGAGTAATGAAACTCAATAGTTAAAAATTATCGTATTGGAAGTATAATGTGATCTTAGCAAAATAACCCATCTTTATTCACAAATGATGCACAAAATCGTTAAAATAGTATGACCATAAGGCGGGCGTCTCAACAAGTATATGAAAGTGACCTGTAGCCCAGTAAAAACATCTCAAATCTAAACTACAGGTGAAGTGGATAGCCTTTCGTCAGGTGCAGTTGAAAATCCTTTTTTGATGTTGAATCCCTTAACAAACGTGTTAACAACGCAGTTAAACTAGCCGTAAATGAATTAGCAAAAGGACTTATAAAACTAATAAATGACAGATTGAAATCCGTCGAAGACCGGCTTAAGGAAGTTGAACTTAGTATTGGGAGTGATGTGGACACCTCCGATGAACGATTGTCTAAACTAGAATTTACTATAAACAGTAAAAATTGAGAGATCATGTCTTTAAGAAATAAACTAAATAACCTCGAACAATATACACGTAAATCACACATTCGCATTTTCGATGTCCAAGAACAATCCGATGAAAATTGTATAAATATTGCCAAACAGATCTTTAAAGAAAAAATTGGAAATAAATCAAGATGTAACAATCGACGCAGCCCACCGGGTGGACCCAGGGCACAGAGAAGATAAAACTGAAATAGCTACAAACGAAGGGACTACCAGAACTAAGAGACCTCGGGGGGGGGGGGGGTATAGTCAGATTTGTGAGGGGAGATGAGCGCTAAATAATACTCACGAATAGACGGAAACTAGCAAAATCAGCTATTTCAATATCAGAAGACATGACTTTTGAGAACGTAAGATTATTGGGAAAAATCCAAATAAACCCAAAAGTATAATCAGCTTGGTTTTCGAATGGCAAACTTCGCGCCGAGGGACATAACGGAAAGTAATGCCGTGTGGAACTGTGGCCGAGTATTGGAGATCAACTCTGTCAACTTAATACAGCATAAGGAATTGCTAAACTTAAACTGACAATTGGCAAAGAAAGATAACGCCTCTATAAAAATAACCTTCAATGTATTCTTTTGATGATCCCTAGAAGATTTTCCATAAAATATAGTTCCAAATATAGTATATTTATTTATATATCATAAGTGAATTTTGTCAAACATTTAAACGTATGTAAAATAATGAATTCTATCAACACCAATACATGAACTCTGACTATTTTCTTGTAAAGTAGTACTTGTATGTTTAACACTAAAAGTACATGTTTTGGTTATATCACAACAACTGGTAATAATCTCTTAAAGTGCTATCAAACGTTTCGTTTATTTCGGCCATAGATTATAGCTCGAAAATACATCTATTCAAAATCAAAACTATAAACAAAGGCTACGGCACCCGATAGAACTTTCATATAAGAGATAAATTACCATATTCAAACATCAGAGCGAATTATAGCAGTATAAAATATGTAATTTTATTCTTTATAGTATGAATTAAAATCTGTACTGTCAATAATTTAGATTATTAACATGCCGATATAGCTATACTAGGGCACATATAGCAGGAAAATGCTTAATTGGTCAATATCATTCATTATCAAGCTTGTTTCATCGATTAATTTAGTCCAGATATCCTGGCTTGTGTCGAGTGGACGTTAAACTATCTCTCTCACGCCGATTAATACTGTTCATCCTTTTACCCCAAGCGACAAATGTGTTAACCTAGTTAAAACAACACGCTCGACACCGATCATTCACAAATTGACGCAGACGTAAAAAGTATTAGTGATCATTCTAAGTCAGTAGTAAATCAAGTGAGCATGATAAACTTCTCCAAACTGTCATTGACCTGCAGTGTCGCTCTTTGAAAAATAATCTTATATTTCACGGTCTAAAAGAAAATACGGGTGAAAATACAGAAGAGTTACTAAGACTGTTTATTGTGCGTGAACTAGGCGTGGATTATCATTTTGAATTTGGGAATGTGCATCGGTTTGGTCGACATGACACGGGGCGTATTCGCCCAATTGTAGCCAGATTCATCTACCACAGGGACCTGGAGTATATACTCAGTATTTCAAACAGACTCAAGGATAAGCCGTATGGCATCAACCAACAATTCCCAGCCATTATCGAAGAGAAACGAAAAATACTTTACCGTGTCATGAAGAACTATAAGCAGAAAGGTCATAAAACTCGGATGGTAAGGGATAAACTCTTTATAGATGGGAAGTTGTATGAACAGTCTGTTCATGATGAAGATAAAGAAAACACTTTGCTCAAAACTGCGCCTGTGTACAGACCATGGAAAGATCCCCCAGCAGACAGAAGAAGTAAGAGGCGATGTCTGAGCAGTGGATCTCCTCAGTTCTATAACAATGACATGGAGTATGCTCCTACAGAAAACAATCCCACCGCGTAGGAAATTCTGGAGAGTAGATCCGAGTTATCTTTTTTATCATGGAACATCGGTAAAGGACTCTGTGAAAAGTTAAAAGAGGACGGTTTTGTCGATCTTCTTGTTGAATATGATGTAATAATGTCGTATGAGTGTTGGATTTCTGTACACGACGAGATTAGGCTCACAAATTATACGGCTTTCGCTTTTGCAAGGGAGTGGGATAAGGGTGGGGGATTAGTCATCCTAATTAAAAATGTGATAATACATAAATGTACCATAGTTGAAAATATGTATGATACTATTGTGGTTATTAAAATATGTGGATATGCTGAAACTCTGTATATTATTGCATGCTACTTCCCACCACATGGTAGCATTTTCTATAAGAAATATTTTGTTAATCTATTTGTCGTATTACAGGATGTTGTAGCTAAGTTTGATAATCAGGGTGTGGTTACTGTAACCGGTGATTTTAATGCTAGTTACATTAGATGAGTTTATCGAAAATGATGTATCTTCAGACTCTATTTCCAGCAAAATATCCCATATATGTAGTTATACCCCGGATGTTGAATTACCAACTCGGAGTAATATGGATATCTCTATTAACCAGTTTGGTAGACAACTGATATCTCTTTGTAAATCTACAGGGTTAAGAATTGTGAATGGTAGGCTTAAGAATGATACCCATGATAGTTTTACATTTTGCTCAAATAAAGGCAGTAGTCTTATTGATTATCTATTACTCCATGCCAAACATTTATCACTTATTAAATACTTTCAATCTGGCTATTTCAACGAATTCTCTGATCATTCACCCATAATATTTAACATGTTTAATCCAACAAATAAAACGAAAACAGTACATGGTAACAATAAGGAAAATAAATGTGAGCAAAGAGCGGAAACATGCAGTCAAATTAACTGGGGTAAAGTTAACATTGATGATATTCGCAATACACTGAGAGATAACCAAGACGTGTTAACGAGCTCTTGCTTTGTGGACAACACTACTCAGGACAGCGTTGACAACTGTGTCGAAGGCTTTTCCAAATGTCTATCTGATTTGATATCAGTATACACTGTAAACACTGTACATAGAAAAAGGTCCCGTAAAAAAACTAAAATTGATAAGCCATGGTTTACAGACGACTGCAAAAATAAATACCATGAATACAAATTTGCTTTATTTGTATATAATCGCAATAAGACTACTGTAAATAGGTTGAATTTAATACAATCTAAAACTAATTGCAAAAAAAAAATGAAATAAAACTCAAATACGATTATAAAAATAAGCATGAGTTTTTACGTAAGTCCAATCCAAAAATATTTTATAAACTATTCAATAAACGCAAAACAAAAATTGACCCCAATTTAACTATAGATGAATTCTATACTCATTTTAATAATTTTTCCTCAAACCTGCCGACTGTTAATGAAGGAATTATTGAATTTCTTACGTCATATGATAACGAACCTGTTAATAATACCATCGATGATATTTTTGATAAAGCGATAACTGAACATGAGATTAGAGAGTGTATTAAACGTCTACAACTAAATAAGGCTTCTGCAAATGACAATATTCAGAATGAAATTTTAAAATATGGCCAGAATGAACTCATGCCCTTTCTCCTTAGTATTTTCAATAATGTCCTCAACTCTGGCTACTTTCCATCATCTTGGGACAGTGGTAATATCGTACCAGTTTTTAATAAAAGTGATACTTCAGACCTAGATAATTATAGAGGAATTACGATTGTTTCTTGTCTCGGTAAATTATTCACTTCTATTATCAATAATCGTCTCTTAAAGTTTGATGCTAAAGAGATGAAAATTACTACCTGTCAATTTGGGTTCCGTAAAAACTAGTCCACTGTAGACGCTATTTTTATTTTACAATCAACTATTTATTATTTTCTGAAGAAAAAACGTCGTCTTTACGATTGCTTTGTAGATTACTGTAAAGCTTTTGATTATTTAAACAGGTGTAAATTATGGTATAAATTAATACAGAAGGGAATTGGGGGTAAAACTTTGAAAATAATAAGGTCTCTGTATGACAAGGTTAAATGTTGTGTTAAATTAGATGGAGAACTATCTGAATATTTTAATAGTAAGAATGGTCTATTTCAAGGGGAAGTTTTATCGCCGTTGTTATTTTCTTTTTATATTAATGATTGCGAATCTCATCTTTTAGCCGATAATTGTGAGTATATTGATATCCAGACATTCAATTTATTTTTACTTATGTACGTGGACGATAAAGTAGTTCTTTCAGAATCTCAACATAACCTTCAAGATATTTTGAATTCACTATGTCGATACACACGTAAATGGGATTTGCAAATCAATACTAAAAAGACTAAGATTATGATTTTTCGAAATGGGGGTAAACTTAAAAATTATGAGAATTGGACTCTTGGTGGTTGTAATATTGAAGTTGTAAATAGTTTTAATTATCTTGGCCTACTACTAAATTTTAATTGTAACTATCTAATTACACAAAAAAATATTGCTGAAAAGGTCGAAAAGCTCTTTTCTCAGTCTCAAAAGTTTGTAATGAAAATTGTAACTAAACTTTGTATTTTCGATACTTTTATTTCTTGTATTCTAAATTATGGAGCTGAAGTTTGGGGTTTTCATTCGGGACATGATATAGAACAAATACATTTAAGGTACCTTAAGAAAATCTTAGATACAAGAACAACCACAAATTCCCACATGATCTATTATGAACTTGGACGTTTCCCTTTAATCATTACGAGAAAATTACGGATCTTTAAATACTGGATTAAAATACGTTCTTCTACTAATGTTTTACTTAATTCTTGCTACTCTAATATGTTAATAAATGATGACCCATGGGTCCTGAATGTTAAGAAGGAACTTTTTAAAATTGGCTTGGGAGACTTATGGGAAAAACCTGCTCATCTCATAAACACAAATTGTATCCATATCATCAGACAAAGATTATTAGACATATTTAGACAGGAGTGTATTGAGAAATTTGAATTATCAAGTAAATGTATCATTTATAAGCATATTGTGAATACATTTGGCTTACAATATTATTTGACTAAACCAATAGACAGAAAATACAGACTTGAAATTACAAGAATCCGTTTGTCCAGTCATAATTTAAATATTGAAAGGTTACGATATAGTACTAAATATATTGAGAGAAGTAAACGATTATGTACATTGTGTAATTTTGAAGACATTGAAGATGAGTACCATTTTGTTTTAATTTGTCCAATTTATAAAAATCTGAGATATAAATATATAAAGAAATATTATTATTCGAACCCCAGTGTTTTTAAATTATTTAATCTTTTATGTACTAAAAATGTATCTGAACTTCTAAACCTTGGTAGATTTTTATATTTTTCTAATAAAATAAGAGACGAAGAGATTAAACGGAATAGTAACAATTAATATACGGCCACTCTACTCTCCATATCCCGATTGTTGTTTGTAATACCGTGTTTATATATTAGTATATATGGATATTTGTATTGTTCATTTTTGTTTTGTAAATATTTTGTAAATATTTCTGTTTTTCCTGATGAGTCTGTGGCTCAAGGACAATAAAAACTTGAAATTCATTATCCCGGTTGGTACAGAAAAGTAGGACTTTAAACCCAAATTCAAATTCATTTCATTCCAACCACCATATCTTTCTTTTATGAATTGCCAACGATGGTGTGTACAGCTAACTAATTACACATCGGTTAAACGACAAACTCACGGAGTAGAAATTATCTTAAATCTTCAACAGATATTCTATTACAACACAACAATTTAGCTGGGATTATGTTAATTAAAGTAGTGTGAATGTATATTGAACAGTTTCGCCTACAACTAACAGACCACTGACATGTCTGTAGCATAAATATGTTGTATATATGTTTTATTTTCTATTATGTCTTTGTTTATATTTTTTCTTTTTCATTGATGAATGTAATTATCCACCAACCCAACAGTTACCAATGTCCAAATACTCTCAATTTGTGTACTATTCGAAAGCAAGGTAATCGTCGATTCACCACATCTCCTCCACCAAACTGTTTTCAATACATTTATAATTAGTAATACTTTTGGAAGACTGGTGGCGACCTTGCCTTGCTCTTCTCGTAAAATACACCAAAGCCAAATACATGCATTATTTTTCGATCTTATATCGTGCTACATGATAAGCAGCCTAAATGCCCACAAAAGGTATTTTAAATCTACATTATTGTTGAGTGGGGATTTTTGTCCAAATCCAGGTCCAAATCAGTTTTCGGTTCTTCATTTAAACTCAAGAAGTATAAGAAACAAACTTGATGAAATATCAATAGAATTAACGAAATATGACATCTTAAGGGCAAGGTAAAGTGACACCATCTAGTTGCATAGTCTCCACACCAACAAGGCTGAAGATATTATTTCCCAACACAGAATAGTGGCCCTTGGATACAAACGTTCAGAATAAACTCTATTACTCACAATACACTATTTCACTGTCAATACCCCTTTAATTCGTACATTCCCGTGTTATCAGTAAACCATAATTTCAGTTTTATCACTTTCTTGTCCAATCAAGGTTACACCTACAGACAAAACGATAAAACTTGGGGACAGCTTTTATCTCTCTATTTATACTCTGATCTATGTAGTACAGTAGTCGAGTCTTAGATTTTCGAGTTGCTTTCTTATTTCCTTGTAGTGTGAGATTTCCACGTCTTGCTACCACGGGGTTTGGATCCGCTATGTTCTTTTTCAATCTTGAAAATGACCCTTCATATCTTTAGACGAGTGATGCGAATAATCGTTTAACTGACAACGCTTAGCGGAACATTGTATAGATATGCAAAGGTTTCATTTACATCGCCATACATACAATTATGTCGTATTCCCTTTAGTAATAAAACATTTCGCCGTTGTATAAATGTAAACAATGTTTCGTAGGTAGCCTTCGTGTCCGAATATCTGGTATGTCCTTGACCTTATGATAATATCAATGAGCAAAGTGTTAATTTTAAAAACAATTTTTTTCATTTTTTAATTTAAACAACTGCGGAATATGATTAATTCCTATCAAAATACAAATGAGTTGTCATTTACGGGATTTGATAATATTAAACAAAATAAGTCATGCATGAACTCATTGATGTGAGCAACACTTCCTTTGAGCGGTAATTCGACACAGAAAGGTAAATAAAAATGCAGTAAATACTTTGTGACTAATACTATCACAATTATCCTTACATCAGGTGGTAAATCGTAATATTATAGACTATTACGCTTCATTTGCAAGAACTGTCACATCTTTTAATATCAAAATTATCCATATGGACCGTTCTGTAAATCGATGACAACAGAACTGTCAAAATCTAAGCTATCATGACTGTCGTTGTCATGTGTTGGTAAATGTTAGCAAAACGGCTTGTTTCTAAAGTTTGGATAGATTATTATTCATTTATGTTAGAATAATAATCATTTTGAGGGTAGGGTCTGATATAGAATTTGTTACCTAGATATAATTTTTGTGGGGCAAATTCATTTCTATGGAGTATTTTCTAATCAATCATTCAGCCGGACCTTTCCACATTCAATAGTGGACTATTAGTGTACAATCTAAAATTAAACAATGTGTTGAGTGTGAATAAACATTGAATAAAATGTATAACAAATTATTTTACTGTTAAACTTAGTAAAATTGTTCAATCTTTAATTGTCAGTACATCTTTATGCTTCCCGGCACAAAGTTTCAAGGGTAAATTAAGAAGTTATACAAATGATAACAATGTGTATTCATTATAAAAAATTTCTGAAAATCAAAAGCAGTTTCAAGGAAATTGTGATGTAGTATTTACAATATTCCATACAGACCGGAAACATTTAATCCAAATATGTTTATGATGGTACTCAATAAAAAAGGTCTGAAAGTAGTCCCTTGAAAAAATGGAGGGTATTTGAAAAATAAAAGTTTAATTATATGGACATGGTGTGCTAAAACAAAGATAGTTTTCAAAATTTGAAGTCTTGATGGGTGTAGTTTTTATATTCAGGTATCTCTGTGAGACTTTGTGATTTCCCATGTTGAGTTGTTTACCCTGTAGCTGCGCAGTGCTGAATGGTATATTTGCTTCATATTTTCCAAGGTTACAAATTCCAAAGTCATTATTTTCTATTTTCATCCATTTTTTATTGTTCAGTATCATCTCAAGCACGTCTAGACACCACAATAAAGGCACTACAGGCGTTGTGAATAATTTTTTGAGGACCCCCTATTTCAGGTGTTGTGACAATTTTCTGAAACTTGGTTAGACAAAACCGTTCCGTTAAGCAATGTATTGATTGGTGGTTTCTACCCACCGGTCTTACTGAAAAGGGAGAATGGAAAGGGCGGTGGGTCGCTATATATGCTGAAAATAACCTATATTTTAAACCTCGCCCAGATCTTTTAATTCATAATCTTGAAGCCGTTTGGATTGAGTTGCATCTAAAGAATTGCAAATTTCTTATTGGTTCCTATTATCGGAAACCTACTGCAAACGTCAATTATTGGAGCTTAATAGAAGAGAGCTCCGCGAATGCAATATACTCCATATCTTTTAATATTGTAATTCTCGGTGATTTTAATGAGGATTTTTTGTAAAATAAAAATACTAAATTAAAAGATCTTATTAACGTATTTGACATGCAACAAATTATAGAAGAACCGACACGTGTATCGGAGACCCCTTGCAGCCTCATTGTTCTAGCAATCCTGAATTTTTCTCACCTCGTAAACAGTGTAGACATTTTAGAATCTTATATAAGTGATCATAGTCCCATTGTTGTAAATTTTAACCTAAAGAAAAACAACGTTTATTCCTTTACTCGTACAGTATGGAAATACTCAGATACTAATATAACACGCTTCGAACATTACCTACGCAAATATGATTGGAAGAATTATTTCTTAATGAATGTTGTCCACATAAAGCTAGTAAAGCATTTTCGGACGTAATTATCAGTGGCATTAAAACATTTGTTCCGAATAAATGTGTTACTATAAGACTAAAAGAAGCACAAAAAGCGAAAAAACCCAACAAATTTACCAAACCACTGGGCAGTATTTAGACAAAAAAGAAATGTAGTGGTAAACGAAATAAGAAAATCGAAGAAAGAATTTTTCCAAAAAATAGATACAAAAATCAATAGTAATGAATTTACTGACTCAAACAGGACATCCCTCTTAAATTGAACGAAACCATATATTTCGAAAACAATGAGTATTTTATATCACAAGGACCAGACTCCGTGAAGCTAAATGCGACACGATTACCAGACCTAAAACAGAGAGAAAATGAAATGCCAAAGATAACAATAAACCCAAAAAAAATCGAAATGATACTTATCTCCTTTAAAGAAGAAAGACCGGTGGTCCAGATAACATAAACAATCATATTCTAAAAAGTCTAGCGAAAAGTATTAGTTCTCCACTCCACAAGCTTCTTGAAATATTACTCGAAAAATCTGTCTTTCCAAATTGCTGGAAACAAGCAAACGTAGTCCCGATATACAAAAATGGCGATCCCAATAAGTGTTCAAACTACCGTCCAATATCACTTCTTAACACACTGCCCCCCCCCCCGGGGTGTAGGGGGTGATAAGAATATACCCTTCGTATGTCCTGCGTGTCGTAAAAGGCGACTAAAAGGATCCCTGTGATGGGACAACGTGTTTGCCGAGCGTTGCGACCCGTGTCGGCGGAGAGTGGAATCCTGGTAATTGAGTGGGGATTTGGCTTGCGAGCCCTTTCTCTGCAACACATTACTTTGGCCCATGGTTCACCTAGACGGGAGGTCAGTGTGGCCCACACTGATCAATCGGCTTTGGTCGTTTTTTGCTCTGTAGGATGTACGTTTTTCTAATTCCATTGCTTTGTTGGGTTTTTTTCACTCAGCAGGTTTACCTTTGTGTCCTGAGTACAGTCTACAGAGCGGCGGCTTGGGTCAATCAGGTTAGATAAGTATTTTTACTTTGTGGCTTGAGTATACCCCTCGTCGAGCCCTGAGGCCATGCGCCGGATATCCGCGCTAGTCCTCCCCTTAGTAGGCAGGGCAGTAACCTGGAGGACGACGAGGGGTGAATAATTTAAAAAATTATATGCATGGATCCCCATATCCCCCCACATCAATAAAAGAACGTAAACAGAAACGTCTGAGTACAGGAGACGTTTCTGATTTATTTACTAATAATAATAAAATGTCAAAGTCTTGGCCGAGGTTTCTCTTAATTGTCACCATTTCTAATAACCAAGGGTTTAGCTGGCTTGGCCGGCGAGCCCAAGGCTATTAAAAAACTAAAGAACGGAACACTCTTAATAGAATGTGCCAAAGAACAGCATGCTACCATGCTTCTTAAATCATCATCTTTGGCAGACATTCCTATTAAGATGTCTCCCCATAGGTCTCTAAATTCTAGTAGAGGTGTAAAACGTTGCCGGGACCTTGAAGGCAGCAGTGAGGAGGAAATGGTAGAATACCTTTCTCCCCAAGGTGTACAACACGTTAAAAGAATTAGTGTTCGTAGAGGAGATAGGGTGATTCTAACAAACACCTACATCCTCACATTCAATCGTCCCGACCTACCTAAGACTCTCAAGGCAGGTTATTTAAACATACCTGTGGATTCTTACATATCCAATCCTCTTCGTTGCTACAAGTGCCAAAAGTTTGGGCACAGCAAGACTGTCTGCAGGGGTAAAGACACCTGCGCTCGCTGTGGTTTTGATGGCCACGAGAGCGCTACCTACCAGGCTGAGTCTTGTTGTGTGAATTGTAAGGGAAAGCATTTTGCTTATTCCCGTGAATGTCCAATATGGCAGAAAGAGAAGAGAATCCAACATGTCATGTCTGAACAAAAAATATCATATTTCGATGCTCAAAAGCAGGTAGATTTAATTGCACTTTTTCCCACTACTCCACAAGGGAAATCATTTTCAAGTGCAGTTAAAGTTTCAACCAGATCCATCTCTGTTCAGACAGACATAACCTGGCCTAATAAGCAGAAAATGAAGACAACATCAGATCAAAATAAAGGGGTCTCGAGCTCTTCTCATTCGTGTGAGAGCTCGATTCAAACAACCTTGTCCTTGCCTGGTGAGGGTTCATCTTCCTTGCCCCAAACTGAAGTTATTGAGAGCAATCTCAATTCTTCTACCCAGAATGGCAAGGAAACGCCTTCATTAGATAAATCGAAACCTGCTACTCCTGATCCCAGGTGTACTGGGTCAGGATCGCAGCCATCGGCTATCCCCCCTCACAGGAAAAAGTATATATTTCCGCAAGACAAAGGAAATTAGCAAAGTTGCGTGAGAAGGGTAAAAAGGGTTCACAAGACCCTATTATCCATTTCACTAAATATGGGGTTGATCTGATGGACGGTATTACCGTTGAGGGGGTCAATAATGACCCCGTCTACGGTAAGCCGCCAAAAATAAATTATCCCTGACAATGGTAAATTCCATTATTCAATGGAATTGTCGTGGTTTAAAACCAAATTTTAATGAAGTTCAACTTTTAATTCAAAAGTATAATCCTCTAGCTATTTGTTTACAGGAAACATTTTTGAGGAATTCGGACACTTTGTCTTTTAGACAATTTGTTGGTTACCATCATCACATAGTTGGTGATGGTAGAACACATGGGGTGTTTCTATTATTCTTAATGGAGATATCCCTCAGAGTCAAGTCACCCTCAGCTCGTCTTTACAGGCAGTTGCAGTTAACGTGACTTTGCATATACCTATAACACTTTGTTCTGTTTATCTTCCACCAAGTTTACACCTTAATCCCAGAGATCTTGATGACCTTGTTTCACAACTTCCTCTCCCGTTTATAATTACGAGAGATTTCGATGGTCATCATTCCCTCTGGGGTAGTCCAGATGATAACAACAGAGGTAAACAAATAGCGGACTTCATTAACATTAATAATTTGTGTTTATTAAATGATGACTCGCCTACTTATCTACATCCTGCCACAGCTTCTTTTTCTTCCCTGGATCTCACCATTTGCTCACCGGTCCTTTTTCAGGATTTTACATGGAGGGTAAATTAAGATCTATGTGATAGTGACCACTTTCCTATCTTGATTGATAATAATGGTCCCTCTCCGGTCGAAAGACCTCAGAGGTGGACGTTGCATAAGGCTGATTGGGCTCTGTTTGAATCTTTGTGTCTCGTCTCTCTTGATACAAAAGAGTTAGAAGATACAGATGAACCCATGGCCTTATTCACTTCAATTCTTCAAAATGTAGCTGAGCAGGCGATTCCAAAAACCACGACCGAAGCAAAATGTTTCAATAAACCATGGTATAATGACGATTGCAAATCCGCTCTTAAAGAGCGTGATCGTACCCTGAGACGATTAAAGAACCACCCTTCCATGGAGAATATTGCGGCATACCAAATGATCCGGGCGAAGGCCCGCAAAACCATACGTCAAGCAAAGAAATCTTCATGGCAAGGTTACGTCTCTAGGATCAATTCCCGTACCACATCCAAATCGGTATGGGATAGGATTAAAGGTAAAAGTAGTGCTTTATCAGTTAACCATCTTAACGTTGATAATACCACCTTAACAACATTTCCTGATATTGCTAATTCTCTGGCCAGTACATTTTCATTCAATTCATCATCCAATTTCTCCTCTGATGCCTTTCGGGGCGTTAAAAATCAACAGAAGAAAAGGCGACTTAATTGCAAGTCCTGCAATGATGAATGTTACAATGATCATTTTTCCGTTGTTGAGCTCCGTGACGCACTTAAACGAGCTCGCGATACTGCAACTGGTCCAGATGAAATACACTACCAGATTTTAAAACATTTACCTTTTCCAACACTCTTAATCTTACTGGATCTTTTTAACCAGATTTGGGTTGATGGGAATTTCCCTCCTTCATGGCATGAAGCCACAATAATTCCCATCCCTAAACCGCGTAAAGATCATACGAATCCTACCAACTATCGTCCGATCGCTTTAACTAGCTGTATGTGCAAAACCATGGAGAGATTGGTGAATCGAAGGCTTGTTTGGTACCCAGAGTCCAACAACCTCATTACTGTCCTCCAATGTGGATTTCGGTCCCAAAGGAGCACTCTTGATCATCTCGTTCGATTTGAAACGTTCGTCAGGGACGCTTTCATCAGGAAGCAACATTTAGTTGCAATATTTTTTGATCTGGAGAAAGCTCAATATACTACATGGTATCATGCGCGACCTCCATAACCTCGGCCTACGAGGTCGCTTACCTATCTTTATTAAAAATTTCTTGGAAAATAGGTAATTTAAGGTACGACTGGGATCAATATTCTCTGGGGTTCCTCAGGGAAGTATATTATCTCCTACTCTTTTTGCTATTAAAATTGATACAATCCCAGCGTAAGGTCTTGCTTCGATTATATCGAGCTTTAATAAGACCAAAACTCGATTATGGGTGTATTGTGTATGGGTCTGCCCGCGAGTCTTATCTCAAAGAGCTTGACACCATACACAACCAAGGACTTAGAATCAGTTTAGGAGCATTTCGTACATCTCCAGTGGACAGTTTATACAGTTGTGGATGAAACCAAATTTCTGGAGCTGATATTTGATAAGAAATTATCATTTATCGCCCATATAAAAAGCCTCAAAAGGAAATTTCTGAAAGCCCTCAACATATTGAGAGTCTTATCAAATACTGACTGGGGAGCAGACCATAAGGTCTTGCTTCGATTATATCGAGCTTTAATAAGATCAAAACTCGATTATGGGTGTATTGTGTATGGGTCTGCCCGCGAGTCTTATCTCAAAGAGCTTGACACCATACACAACCAAGGACTTAGAATCAGTTTAGGAGCATTTCGTACATCTCCAGTGGACAGTTTATACAGTTGTGGATGAAACCAAATTTCTGGAGCTGATATTTGATAAGAAATTATCATTTATCGCCCATATAAAAAGCCTCAAAAGGAAATTTCTGAAAGCCCTCAACATATTGAGAGTCTTATCAAATACTGACTGGGGAGCAGACCATAAGGTCTTGCTTCGATTATATCGAGCTTTAATAAGATCAAAACTCGATTATGGGTGTATTGTGTATGGGTCTGCCCGCGAGTCTTATCTCAAAGAGCTTGACACCATACACAACCAAGGACTTAGAATCAGTTTAGGAGCATTTCGTACATCTCCAGTGGACAGTTTATACGTCGAGGCGCACGAGCCCTCATTGTGGAACAGACGTGATGAACTGGCCCTGCAGTATGCTACGAAAATAGCATCTTTGCCAGGTCATATTTCATTTAACACCATATTTAGACCCTATCATGAGCATTTATATCTGCTCAAGACTAAAGTTATTCCACCATTCGGTATTCGCATACAACCCCTTTTATTTGAGGCTGGTATCGGCCTTGACAGTATTGCGAATACCCCTTTCTTTAGGACTCCACCGTGGGCTGTATCTCCCCCAAAGATTGATTTCGATCTTATACAACATAAAAAGAGAGATACTAGCTCCACGGTTTTTCAGTCTCTCTTTCGAGAGCTAAGGTCTAAATATGGTGATTATGCTCCAATTTACACAGATGGTTCGAAAGATGATGATCGGGTAGCTTCGGCTACCGTGACACCATCTGAGACCATATCTGTCCGCCTTCCACCTGCTGCTTCCATCTTTACAGCTGAACTCAAGGCCATTCTTCAGGCTTTGGAGTTCATTCAATCATCATCTAACTTAAAGTATATAATTTTTACTGATTCTTTGTCCTCGCTACAAGCACTAAACAATAAACAGCTTTATCACCCATTCATAGCAGACATTTATAGTCTGCTATTATCTAACGAGTTAATCAGCAAGGACATTGTCCTTTGCTGGCTCCCCAGTCATATGAATATCAAAGGGAATGATCAAGCAGACTCGGCTGCCAAGTCGGCTTTAGATCTTCCCATATCTGAATTTTTAACGCCATATAAAGATTTTAAATTTATTATAAATAATTTCATTTATGGCCGCTGGCAACGGTCTTGGGATCTTGCAGGCACAAATAAACTTCATCACATCAAGCCTCTCTTAGGAGATTGGCCAAGCTCCTATAGAACCAGCAGGAGGGATGAAGTTGTTTTGTGTCGCTCTCGCATTGGTCATACATTTTTAACTTATATTTTCATTTTGAAGCGAGGGCCTCAAACAGAATGTGTTCACTGGCATGTTCCTTTGACAGTAAAACACATCTTGATTGAGTGCAATCATCTCAAGAACATAAGATCGAAATAATACCTTTGCCAGTCTCTACGTCATCTATTTGGCCAACTGGGTTTATATTGTAACATACTAGACTTTTTAAAAGAGACATGTTTTTATCATAAATTTTAATTTTATATTTATCACATCATTTTTGTATTTTAAATATCAATATGCATAACAGGTTTATTTCATTTTTAATTTTAGTTACTGTGATATTGTTTTTATTTATGCATATAATACTTTTTCTGTGATATTTGTTTAACTTGTCGCTCATAAATCACCATATGTTTGGCGCAATATAGCCCGGTTGGAGCTGACGTGCCATAAAACCACATTTCATTTCATTTAACACACTGGGCAAAATTTTAGAAAAAATCATATTTAAAAATATCTATAATTTCACAATAAGTGGAAAGCAAAATAACTCCGCTTCTTACCACTTGTTAGAAATATACGATCATGTAAGGCCTTAGACAATGGTAGCGAAGTAAAATCAATATTTTTTGACATTAGTAAAGCTTTCGATCGCGTCTGGCACACTGGACTATTTCATAAATTAAAATCAATTGGAATCAGAAATAAAGAATTAAAACCTTTGGAAAATTATCTATCAAAACGAGAACAAAGAGTAGTAATAAACAGTGTTAGTTCTTTCCTGAAAGTAAACAATGTAGGAGTTCCTCAAGGCTCTATTCTAGGTCCTTTGTTGTTTTTAATCTTTATCAACGACATAGTTGATAATATTGATTCTAACATACGCCTATTCGCAGACGATACATCTATATTTCCAATTATTGATAATCCTAAACTGGCACAATATTATTATACTTTGAATAAAGAGATACAGAAAATCTACGAATGGTCGAAAGCCTGGAATATTAAATTTTACCCAGCCAAAACTATTAGTCTTACATTCTCCCGGAAAATGTCTCCGTCAAACTTTAAGCTCACATTTAACACATCGGAAATATCGGACCATCTGTCACATAAACATTTGGGCATATTCCTTAATAATAAGTGTACGTGGGAAACTGATATTGATTACCTCGTAACAAGAACCAGTAACTTGATTAATTGTATGCGCTCTTTTAAATATCGATTAAACAGGAAAACACTGAGGAGTATTTACAAGTCCTTCGTTTTACCAATTTTTGATTATTGTGATTGCGTTTGGATAAACTGTACGAAATATGACCCTGACTTATTAGCAAAACTGCATTTCGATGCCCTCCGAACTATAACAGGATTACCACGAGGTACATCAAATGATATCATATATAACAAAACGGGCTTTTGCGCGCCGAATCAACGCCGTTCGATACATAAAATGATACTTTTTTTTTTACAAAATACTACATAAACTAGTGCCCAGCTATCTATCTGACATTATACCGCCTCTTGTTGCCTCATATACTTCTTATAATCTTCGAAATTCAGAAAACATAAAACAAATTCCATGCAGAACAAGTCATTATCAAAACGCTTTCTTTCCATCAGCCATACAAGACTGGAATTATTCAACCCCGGGCATTAAAGAATCTACAACACTCTCAGAATTAAAAAAATATCTCCAATCTATCAATTAAAACCTAAAGAATACTTCTACTTTGGCAAAAGAAACTGGCAAATCATTCATTGTAAAATGACCCTTAATGCTTTTGTGGGAAAATATTTGAAAATTGCGACCACTATTTTTTCAAGAGTCCTCTGTACTTAACCCAAAGACAAATCACAATCGACGTTTTAAATAACCGTGATATACTTGTATCCAATTCAATTTACACGTACTGAGGAATATGATATTACTAATATAACAAATCACTAAAAAATGTGTGTTTATTAATAAGGCTTCAAACACGCCATATATTAAACATAGACCTTCCGGACATTGGTATCTGATGATCGATTCAAAGTTGGAATTACGAAATGTAATGAGTATGTTACACCTCTAAAATAATCATTTTCGTCTTCCGTACTTCAAACTTTAAACTTACATATTTTATCCACACCTTTGGTTTAAATCACACAACACCTTACAGAGCTATATCCTTAAAGTCGTCATATATGTAATGATCATAATTATGGAAACAGTTTTATATAAGCAGTTTAGCTTGTTAATGCATCCTATTCACTTATATTCTCTTAAATTTTCTCCTCAATAAAATACTGTTTAAACCAAAATATATATTCGTAATATCAATAAACAAGAATACGATTACAATTAAGTCAAAAATTAGTTTCTAATTTCAGCCATTTCCGAGAAATATGCAATTTTACATGAGTTCCTTACCGTGTTTCTGATGCCCGTAAAATTGGTAATTATTGTTAGATTTGCATTAATTTTTAACCGTAATCATGATGACTACTGATAATATCCTTCGAAGCAAAACAGTAGGACATTAAACCCCATTTCATTTCATTTCTGATAATATTCATAGTCCGGGAGCTAGGCGAGTTTTGTTCAAAATGGTTTGGGATGGATACTAGTGGCGTATGACTGGGTTAGGAGACCCCAGAAACCCAATTCATAAGTTGCGCCAGAGATGGGTGTGGTAAGCGAGCGCCATCCACAGTACGCCCCCCCCCCCCCCCAAAAAAAAAAAATAAGAAAATAAAAAATAATTAATCAAATTGTTTTATCCAACAGGGAAAGTGCAAGTTCCACTTCAATGCCATTTGATACAGGAATGTGGCCTGAATTAGAAAATATAACAGGAAAGGTCATTTAAGAACAAGTTCATTTAGAACTTATTAGTGATTTATTCAGCATAAAAGGTGCATCAGTGAAACTAACATTACAATATTACAATTGATTGATAGATAACACTTAAGTCAGAATCACTAACATAAAAACAAAATTTGTGGTGGAAAGGCCACTCAACAGGCATCGCTACATCGTGTTTGAGAAGACATATTGTGGCCAAAGGAAATATGTAAAAATCTTGGGAAACTGAAGGACAAATCAATTACAGATCTTCATTGTCATCGGAAGTGACGTAATATTGGCAAAAGCTGTATTTTTAACTTGAGTCACTGCCGATAAATGATCAATTATTCAGGGGAGTAACTTTATACGTTTTGTCAATAACAAAATTATTGATGTTTCGATTTCAATAAATTTTTCACCATTTGATGCCTAATGCAATTAATCTAATAGTGCCATCATTAAACGGTTGATGGAAAACGGTTTCATTGGTACGGGAAGTGGCGCCAGTTATTGGGTAAAGGACACAGGTGAAATCCGCCATCACTGTATCGCAGTTACAGTTATTTTTTGTATTGCTCTGAACTCGACGGGGTTAAAATAAAAGTGAGTGATGACTTGTCATTAAAGCTAATTCCAAAAGTGCACTCATAGCAAAACTTTGCGAACTCTTCTCTATAAGTTGAAGTTTCATCGTTCGATTTGCAAAATGTCATCGTTTGCAGGATCAAAATCTTTGCGTTTTCAGGTTTTGTCTTTTTGAAATGTTGTCGTTTTACTTTTTAACTTAACATTTTAATTTTGACATATTTTGTAAAACGTTTTTATTTGTTGGAAATTAAGCTTCAAATTTTCGATAATATAGATCATCTGCAGATGCCCTTGTTACACACTTGAAATATACAGTTTAAATGTGTATGTTTTAGTCTGGATTCATAGCACTCATTGGAAGAAGCACTTTTCATGCATATTGAAGCTAAAAACTCTTATACCAAATGTTTTCATTTTCCACCTTGGGATGAAGGCTCATAACTTTGAATTAGTTAGTTTAGATAAGGGAGTGTTAGGTTAAGACACCTTGGTAAGACAGTGATAATATATTCAAAGCAATCATTTTCTATATACGCAGCCAATATAAAAAGTTTAATATTGGTGATACATGATATGTATGTGGAGCATACCGTGTGGTAGTGTTTTGTATCTTTTGTAAAGATGGAATATTTGGACACACAAAGAAGGCTTTTACCTATAGTCTAATCGGGACAGGATTAATGAATGAACAAATGTACAATTTGCTTCACGATTTAGATAATCTCTTTCCCAACTGATATTTTTCAGATGAACGTAACATTTCCTGGTAAGATCGTTTAATGCGATTGTTCATACTTAATAGTAAGTGCAGAGGGACTACACCACACATATTTTACACAAAAAAACAAATATATGGACAAGACACAATACGCAGAAAATCACAAACAAACGAACAATTCAAAAAAAGTGAATGCGTCCGGGGGCTAGCCGTAAGCGTCCACTGCGATGTACAGTCCCGGGCCTATAGTGACACAGACTTCACACATATTTGAAAGCAATCAGGAATATAACCCAGAGAAACCATATGAATGTAAGCATATTGAAGTAAAATCTAACTGTACAAGTAACCACATCGGTGAAATGTATAAAAAAAACCAGGTAGTCTAAAACTAAATGTTCTAAGTTAAATTAATGATATAAATAGCTGGCAGTTATCACTATAATAGTTAAAAACTAGATAATGTAAAGGGAATTTGCTGAAAATTTCAGTCAAATTGATCCACTCTGAACTGAGATTTTAGCGATTAAATTTTCGGCCTAGTCTCGATCATCATTACTAAAGTCGGTACGATAAAAAAACCTAGTCTCGATTATCCATTTCATGATTAAATTATGAAAGGAAGTCGAACAGCATATCGGAACCTAATCCAATAAACATCGCAGGCTAAAGATGACATCGAGAGTTGATTATGGTCTGGATAAGTTAATTAATGCTAAATTAATAATTTAGATAACATTTCAGGCCTAAAGAAAGACCTGCAATAGGCAGATTTCGCTCTTGCATAATGTATTTTTAAGAAACGTTTTAGTATTCAATAGAATCGAGGCATATTGAATACAGTTAGGGCACATGTTCCACCCATCACAAAAACAGAGCAAAAAACAAACAATACCTTCAATAGGCAGATTTCGCTCTTGCATAATGTATTTTTAAGAAACGTTTTAGTATTCAATAGAATCGAGGCATATTGAATACAGTTAGGGCACATGTTCCACCCATCACAAAAAACAGAGCAAAAAACAAACAATACTGAATAGAATGAAGCAAATGAGAAATTGTAGACCGTCTCGAAAGACAGGCGTCTGCTGACTGAATGACGTGATGTAAAAAAGGCTCTTGAAGGGGGGATTTTTGACTGACGGTGAAAGATTTTTCGACTACTATAATGTGGTCAAAATCAAGTTCATTCAGACGTATCTGTGGTCAAGTGACTATAGCTTTGATCTTTTCACCAATTAGTTCCCGAATATTCCTAGTATCTAGTGTGTTTTCCGATATTTAGTGTGTTTCCGGTGTTTTCAGATATTCAGTATAAAATGGTGTTTTCCGGTTGTTTTCCAGTGTTGTCCGGTTGTTTTCCGGTGTTTTCCGGTATATAGTATTGCCGCTCAAAAACGCAACCTGACTTCTGAGATGGTAATTTGTTCTCCGTGATTTTCATGTAATTTATGCTGCACGTGCTGTTCACCGGGACCAGCCCTATAAAATACATACCTGGTTGAATCATTCACACTACAATGTCAGCAGCATGCCACGACTCACGAAAGCTGAGAGGAACCAGGCGCCTGGAAGACTCGACGCTGGCCACACTGCCCAAGCCGTTGCCAATCACTTCCAGGTCAATGTTCGGACTATCTACAGGCTTCAGCAACGCTTTCGGGTCACCAACACCACGGATGATCGCCCCCGAACTATATAGTAGACCAAGGATTACCGCAAGGCAACAAAACCACCATGTTGTGCGACAGCACGTGCAGAATCCCTTCACACGGGCATATGAGACAGTACGTCAGACAGTGTGAACACACGGAAGACCCATCAGTACCGATACAGTGCGCCGACGTCTCACCAGAGAGAACATCCATTGCCGTAGACCTTACCATGGAACGATCCTCACCCCTCGCCATCGACGTGAACGTCTACAATTTGCTTAACAACACCAGAACTGGCGACACAGGCAATGGAGAAATGTTCTGATTACAGATGAGAGTCAGTATTGCGTATCAACTGCAGATGGCAGGACCAGAATATAGTGTTAACGTGACCAGCGTTATTCTTACTAATGTGTCATGGAGCGAGACTCATAGGGAGGTCCAAGCATAGTGGTTTGGGGTGGAATCGGCCTGAACCAGAGAGTGGGTCCTGTGGTGTTCCAAAATCTTGGTCCAGGGAGAGGCGGCGGCATCACAGTAGTGCGCTACATCATTCAAGCTCTCAGACCCCACGTCAAACCACATTTCCCACGTCATCGAAACAACGTTTTCCAGCATTACAATGCCCGTGCCCACACCGCCAGAGTTACTCGGGACTTTCTACAGCAGAACGGTGTCATCGTTATGCACTGGCCAGCCCTTAGTCCGGATTTAAACCCAATTGAACATCTATGGGATGAAATTCAGAGGAGAATTTATAAAGTCGTACCGAGACCAAACACAGCCGATGGATTGCGCCAGGCTTTTCTGAGAGTGTGGTTCCAGGTGCCAATGGCGTTCATCAATCGTTTGGCCCACTCCATGTACAGACGCCGCGCTGCTGTTATTGACACTCGCGGTGGACACACCAGATACTGATGTACCGTATAGATATAGACCGTGTACAGACCCTAAACCCTCTCGTAATTGGAATTGTGATGAATTAATCACTAGTGTGTCAACATACAGTTCACAAAAAATTGCTTTGGTCCATTTAGTAAGTCATTTTCTAGAATAGGCAATTAGGCCCCCCAATTACAATATCAATCCTTCTGAGCAGTCAGTTTTGGGGATTAAACTAGTTCTAAGCATGCCAAGGGTAACATTGGTCGGCCACGCCCAATCTACCTCAAATACACATCTCACTACAAGCACAAAATGGGCATCGAACCGTTGCTTAAGACACCCAAGGCCAATATGAACCCTTCTGAATAGTCAATTTGGGGAATTAACTCGTTTCTGAGCAGGTCAACGGTCATCATTGGTCAGCCACGCCAAATCCACCATATCTCAGTACATATGAGCACAATGTAGGTACCACACTGTTTCTTGGGAACTCCCTGGGGCAACATCATTCCCTCTTAGTAGTAAATGTTGGTGATTAATACACTTCTGAGTAGGTCAGAGTTGCATAGTTCATGCACATGGTACATTGAACACACAGATGTCAAACTGTACCTTGGGATCCCCTGAAGAAATATGAATCCTTGTCAACTTCTGGTTGGTGTTCCATTCTCCTGACTGGACTTGGTTGGAGCTGTTTTGGTTGTCGACTTGGTAGGTACTGGTATGGTTGTCGACTTGGTTGGTGCTGGTAGCGGAATGCAGGTGGTGGTTGGTGGAATCCTGGTGATGGTCGGTGGAAGCCAGTAGTGGTGGGGAGGGGGAAAACTGCTTGTGTGGATGTTGTGCAAATGGGACAAGATAAGAAAGCCGTAAAGACGAGATACAGTAGAGGTTGAAGAGAAGAGAGGGAGGGGGGAATAATATATATATATATATATATATATATACTGTGGTATTTGTTGTATGAAATAGAAAATGGGAGACAAAAATTAAATTAGCAGAGAGACAAGGTTAGATATTCGACGTATGTGAGCAGACTGATAGAAGAGCTCGTGCTCAAGCGTGTACTGATTTCAGAATGTGACTGGTAACGTGACGGAATGCAACTAGAAATATAACAAGTATGAAACAAAGGGAAATCGTTTGAACTTTGAGGTTTATTAATTACACAGTATAGTAAATTGTGTAATGTCAATTGTTAAATTTAAAACTATTAACAAATATAAAAATAAAATTACATGAAAATATAAAAATCAGTAGTAGACGCGAGGTGTGAAGACGTGTTATAGAGGTGCTCTCCTCGCTTGACTGATCACTATTTAATAACAAGGATAATTTTGTGTACTTTTTTTCATTGTGTTATATTATAAAACATTAATTCGTAAAATGATTTGCGATTTGGATGCTTGTTGGGCACACATTGGATGTTATACTCATAGGATAGCAGCCAGGAAATTTCGAACTCAAGGTTTATATCTAAATATGACGATATCACTCTTGTTCGTTGCAAATGTACTTCTAATAATGGCCGGAGATGTCGAGAGTAATCCGGGCCTTGCTACAGGGTAAACCCAGCTTCCAATAACCGGTGAGTTAGAATCTATTTCAAGTCGAAATGCTATTAAAGACTTAACTCTAGTCGTATCTGCTCTAAAAGATGAAGTTGCTAGTTTAAGAGGAGAGGTCCGGGAGATGAACATCAAGGATGAAGTACTTCAGTTACAAAGTGAACTGAAATAAGTTAAATCGGCGAATGAGGGGTTCAAACAGAGAATTGATTCAACGGATAATATATTGAGACATAAAAATTTGATATTTTATGATCTAGAAGAAAGGAACGATGGCCAAAGGAAGACTTGGGAAGATAGGCCGCATTCCATGGGCACAAATTGTCGTTGCAAAAATATTTTCGTTCCTACAAATCCGGTCTAGAAAAAATTTTGTCAGTGTATAGTTCATATAGAGATATTCGTTTGTTGTAATGTTCCCCAAAAAATTCCATAGTTCTTCGGTGATATTCTTCGTTGAAATCCGGACTATTTATTGATAGTAAAATTCATAGTGCGCGAGGTCACTGGACAGAATTCAGCGTTGTTCGCCGCGTCACGTGATCGTTTTTTCCACAATCGACCAATCACGTTATTGTCTACATTCGCGTGTGTTGTTGGTAAACACAAAATGGCGTGCTTCACGAGGAACAGATTGCAGTTATACATGTTGAAGCTACACTAAATGGCGACAAAGGCTCAATTAACTTGTATTGTTCACTTAGACAGTGTTAATAAGGGAAGTGCAGAACCCTCTTCAAACACAAGGTGAGATAAATGTCGTGAGGTAGCTATAGACTGGTTTCAATTGGATGGAAATGACCAATCCATTGCAGCCTTTTTCGATACAAATGGATATTTTATTACGAAGAATATTATATTGAAGATACAGTCGGCAGTGGTTTTGGATTTCATCCAACATTTTATAGATGTTTTAAGAACAAAACAGTTAAATGATGCGAGAAAGAAAGAGAGTGACCCAGTGATAAGGCAGTATCTACATTCAGTCCAACCGAAACTAAACTGTCACGACATACATACAGACTATTAGTATTAGTATTACTGTGATGTGGTCATAATATATTTTACCAAACATTATTTAACAACTTACTATTAGTATATTAATCATTCGATAAAAATAGCAATTCACTCATAACATAATATTTTAAACACGGTTTCACCAAACCTTCAACAAGATATGACCACTTCTATTCTAACTAGTAGAAGTAATAAATAAATGTAATAAATAAAGGTGCATCATATAGGCTACAGACCATAAGTCCAAAAAAATTTGTGAATGAAAGAATTGAATATAACCATCCAAGTCAACCCAGAACATTGCATGCTGTGATTCAAAGGAAAGAGGGGAATTATACTAATTAATCAAAGTTTTTGATAATCCCTAATTAAGTCTTTCACACCCCACTGATAAAGTAACATGAGCTGAACATTAATGTCCAGTCGACACGGTTCCTTTTTATTTAAATAATTTGCTTGAATGTAAGGGTCTGTAGCAGAGGAAGGAAACTGGGGGACTCGGAGAAAACTCACAAGGTTGAACAAGTGACCCTAGTCCTTGTCACGTACAAGCAGAGAATTGAAATTAAGTCATTGACGCAATGACAGACCTTATGATTTCATGTGTACATGTTAAACCATTCGCCACCCACCCTCCATATTAAATAGATGTCTTTGTAAATTATGTATGTTATAGTTATACAGTGTATTAAGTATTAAATGTCTACAGTGTTTTTAAATTTATGTATTAAAGAAATGTATATGAAAATATTATCTATTAAGAAATATTGGTATTTATATTAATAAATATCATTTGATACATAATATATCAAAATTCAAATGTTCTTTTTGGCCATTATGACCCTAATGTTTTGACCGTTATGTAGTTTTGACCAAAATGTTTGACCGTTATGACCAAATACTTGAGCCATTTTGGTTTAGGGCCTTCATGTCCATAACCCCTACTACTAGGCCTAGTACTTCAACAAATTTAAAAACTAAAAGTGTGTCTTATTCACCCCTACTCCTTCATTAATATCACCAAAGGAATCACATCATGGTGCAGTACTTGTTACTACTTCATCAGAGTTAAAGAAGTCAGTTTTATCAGAGAGCTGTATAATTTGCAAGAAAAAATCCAAGTATGTTCGAGCGGGGGCCATACAAAAGAGGGACAATTTAGTCCAGTGCGAAATAAAAACAGCATTTTTATTATTTTATTTAAAGCACCAATAACACTTTTGCTGTTTTGATAAGTCCAGTGAAACAAATACCGGTAGCCTTATTCTAACTACTAAATGAGTTAGTGTCTTACTCTTAGTGTAAATCCTCCATTAAATTGTATTTTATTTATCTTAGGTGATCAAAAATATTTTTCAAATCAAAGGTAATTAGTTTTGGATTTGATCGACTACATGTACAGTATCTTTTATAATTGTTTAAAAATATCAGAATATTTATTAATCAGAAGCAAGATTCCAACATTGAAAGTGTGTTTGGCACTTTTATCGATGATTACATGTAAACTATGTCGTAGGTGAGCCCCATATTGATGGGGGGGGGGGGGATCTGGTTCATTCGCAATTGCAGACAAAACCCATTTTGAATTCATATATCTATTGTAAGCTTATACATTGTAGATGCAAAATTTTATTTTGTCCATATGGACTTTTCCCTGACAATTCTGAGCTAGTTCAAATTATTTAAGCATTTCTTCTTAATATTTCTGCAACTTTTTAAGTTTTCAACCTTTATTTCAAAATATGTTTTTTCATTCTTAATCTTAGCTATACACTAGCCTATCCATGATCATTATCAAGACAGCAGGCTAGACAGGTTTTAAGTATTTTGTTATGTAAAATGAATGATTTTATTAGAATTACACTTATAGAAGCAGTGACCTTGTTGCATTCTCTGTAATCCTCCTTGATATTAAGGCATTTTTCTAGTGAAATAGACCGGTCCCATATCCTTAATCAGTGTCGAAAAAACCTGACTGACTGCCACATTTTATGTCAGTGTGATCAAAATACCTTTTGTGGCTCTCATACACCACTTCTCTACACGGATGGGACGTTTTTGGGGTTCATTTGATCTCTGTTCGTCCCAACCGCGAGCGATTTGCAAGGTAAATCGTTCGCATGGCTTTGTTTACAAATGCGATGACCTGGCACTTGACCCCAGAATTTTTGACCGCAACCCCGCAAGCGAGACCGCTGATTGGCCAAATTTTAAATAGATGCGCAGGATCCAACTCACATCTACGCAAATATGGCTCCGCACTATAAAGAAATAAGTCATCGATTTATAGCCTATTTCGAGCTTGAACTATTAAAGTGGCAGATTTTATTGGAGAACTTTGTTGACATATTGATTGCACGATTATTGATAGTCCGATTTGTAGACCGGTTTAGCGGGAGCGAAGGTGACAAGATTTTCACCCCGAGAATACGGCCTAAGATGGCGAGAAATTGGTTAGAAATGTTTTGATTAATGAATTAAAGTTAGATGGAGCCGATGATGACAGTTTAGTAGCCATTGATCGAGTTCATCGAATCGGAAAGAAAACATTGAACAGTAATCGCCCTCGCCCAGTCAAAGTTTGTTTTCATCGACTCAGAACAAGAGACTTAATACTGACTAAATCTCGAACACTTCTCAAAGAATCCACTGTCCGTGTTTCAGAGGATTATTCATATCAAGTTCGCTCAATCCGAAAAGCACTTATACCCCACTTACACGAGGCCAAAAAGATAAGTGAGAACTTTGTCATTCTGAAATACGACAAGTTAATTATAAACAAAGATGTATTTACATTTGACCTTACTAATAAACAACTTGTTCAAATCAATAAATAGCAACCCAACTTGAAAAATAACAAGAACAATTTTGATAAATTAACTTTTCTGGCTTGGAATATTGAAGGCCTGTCCTACAAACTCAATTCGTATGGTGACGAAATTCATGATCTTATCCAAGATTATAATATAAGAGGTTTCGTTGAAACATTCCAAAAAACAAAAAATGAATTTGCGCAAATTTTTCCTGGTTATTGTGTCTTTGAGTGCATGCGGAAATGTGAATCACTCAAGTCATCGGGTGGGATACTCATGCTTGTGAAAAATTCTCTCCAAAAGTATACTAAACAAATACTAAATGACGGAACATACGAAGAAATGGTATGGTTACACATTAATACAACAACGTTCAGTCTTTAAAAAAGACATTGTAGTTGGTTGTATCTATATACCTCCTAAAAACTCGATTTTCTACCAGAATAAAGATTTTGTATGTAACTTATCAGCAGTCGAATCGGCACTTATTTCTATACAACATCTTTATGAAAACGTCGAATCGGCACTTATTTCTATACAACATCTTTATGAAAACGTCGATATTGTTTTAATGGGCGACATGAATGCGAGAACGAGATTGGACTTGGACTACGTGAAGTTTGATAAACCAGATCACATTCCGGGTCTAGAATATTTTTACGGGATATTCGTAGAAATAGACGTACCACGTAAAAATTCCGACAAAATTATTAATCCATTCAGAAAACATTTGCTAGAATTGTGCTGGGAAAATAATTTATTGATATTGAATGGTAGAAAACCATCTGATAGCACAGGTGATTTTACTTATGTAACTTCAAGCGGTGCTAGTACTATAGACTATATTCTTGTTAGTAACAGCCTCTTTAAAAGTATTACTGACTTTTGTGTTCTGACACATGATATTTCCAAACATTTACCAATATCATGTACTCTACAAATATGTCTGGAAACGTATACAAAGTACATAACGCAATAACGAGATACAAATGGAAAGGTAATTTTGCAGACAAATTTGACGCCTTCATAAATACAGATGATTTCATAGATAAACTCGAATATATTATATAAGTGACAATCTTAATTTGTCAACTATTGATAATACCGTCCTTGACCTTAACAAATTATTACAATCCATTGGTGATAAATCCAATATGAAAACTGTGTCTACTTCGAGTACAGTATCCCGCCCACAACCGCTGTGGTTTGACAGTAACTTACGGTCACTGAAACATGAAAGGTGCAATTTATTAAATACTTTTCGTATCACGAATAGCCAACGAGATTTAGAACGATACTTGGATGGCAAACATTTCTTTAAAGACGAGTATAAGCTTAAAGAAGAACTCTTTAAAAAATCTTTAATCGAGAAATTGTGCGATGAAAAAGACTCCAGTGTTTTTTGGTCAAATATCAAAACACATTTTAACACAAATAAAGCTACGGCCGTCAATATAAGTATTGATGATCGGTATAATCATTTTAAAACGTTATTAAACCCGACTGTAGATACATCGGATGTTGACTTTGACAATTTTGTTCAACAATATGTGATTGAACACGAAAGCAAACATAAACAAATCGTAGGGGATCCAGGTTATGCCGAGCTAAACCGCGAAATTCCAGAATCAGAAATTATACATGCGATAGGAAATTTTAAGGCGGGAAAAGCTCCGGGTGAGGATCTGATACTACCCGAATTTTATAAACGCGCGGTATCTCAACTGTTACCATTGTTACATAAATTATATAACTGTATATTAAGTTGTGGTACCATTCCTAAGAATTGGTCCAAAAGCATTATACATCCTTTACATAAACAGGGTGATATTGATATTCCTAAAAATTACCGAGGAATTTCGCTTATTGATATCTCTTGTAAAATCCTATGTATAATTATCAACAAGCGACTAGTTAAATGGTCAGACGAGAATAGCTTACTAGTAGAGGAACAGGCCGGTTTTCGTCGAGGGTATTGAACCATTGACAATATATTTACACTTAATGCTATTGTCCAAAAATATTCATCAAGACCCAAAGGTGGTGTGCTTTATTGCGCCTTTATTGATTTTTCTACCGCGTATGACTGTATCTCCAGAAGTAAGCTATTCTACGTGCTTCTTAAAAGAGGACTCAATGGACGAATTTATAATTTATTATGTAATATTTATAAATCAGTCCAATCTTGCGTAAGAGCAAATGGTACTCTGTCGGATTCCTTTGACTGTCTCTAGGGGATAAAGCAGGGATGTGTACTAAGTCCTTGGTTGTTTGGAATATTTATTAATGAGCTGGCACTAGTAACCAAAACTGAAAGTGGCTCTGGGATCTTTATTAACTCCAGCATTGATGATGTATTCTTGCTTCTCTTTGCGGATGACTTGTCTCTTTTGGCAGATACACCAGGTGGGCTTCAAAATAAACTAGATATTCTACAGAAATACTGCAGTAAGTGGCATATGAAAGTCAATATTGAAAAGTCTAAAATTGTAGTGTTCAAAAATGGAGGTGTTCTGTCCAAAATAGAAAAGTGGCACTATCAAAGTAATCCGATTGAAGTTGTAAATAGTCATAATTATTCGGGTATTGTCTTTTCAAGCCGTTTAAAATGGAATGTGTGCTGCAAAACTCTATCAATGCAGGCATCTAAGGCACTAAACGTCATCAAGTTATGTATTTCAAAACTGGGTAGTAGAAACGCTAATATAGCCTTTAAATTGTTTGATTCAATGGTTTCTCCTATTTTATTTTATGGTGCTGAAGTTTGGGGCACAGAAATGATATCAAGCATAGAACAAGTTCAAACTAAGTTTTGTAAATGGATACTTTGTACAGGGTTAAAAACAACAAATGCTCTTGCAAGAGCTGAATGTGGAAGATACGAACTGCATGCAAATTATGTTTGTAAACCTATTAAATACTTCTTTAAATTAATGTCAATGGACAGATCTAGATTACCTAAACTGTGTTACGAAATGCTCTATAATCAGGATTTAAATGGTCGGATAAATTGGTGTTCAAGAATGTTTGGATAAGCCAGGGTGTCGCAAATGTGAATGAATTTTTATTCCTTTTTAAACAGCGTGTCAGAGATGTTAGCTTACAGGAGTGGCACGAGTTTACTTCGAACTCGCCCCGCTGTATGTTTTACTCTGAAATAAAATCGGGAATATACCGGGAATCTTACTTAATAAATGATCTATCACACAAACTACGTTTTGTATTAGCAAACTTTAGATGTTCAACACCTTTACCTGAAATTGAAGAAGGACGTCGGACTAAAATCACAAGGGAAAACCGTGTTTGTAAAATATGTAATTTAAATCAAATCGGTGATGAGATTCACTTTATGTTAAAAAAATGTCCAATTTTAAATGATATAAGAAATAATTTTTTACCTCGATGGCTAATATTTTCTTGATTATTATATTGTAGCCAAGACGTTATGATTGTATTTATATTGTATCATTATCAAATATATGTGATTGTACTATAGGCAAATGCCTTAAAATTGTAAATAAATTATTATTATTATTATTATATTATAAAAATAGAAATGAAATTCTTACATATAATATAGACGGGTCGTTCCTGGATTATATCGCGATGCACATTTCGGAGTGGTATCCTTTGTCAAGCGATGATAATCAGTTTTCTAAAAGAAACTAAAGATATCATAAATGAGGATGCCGGAGGAGTGGATTCGCATAAAACTGGCATCCTCATTTATGATATCTTTAGTTCCTTTTAGAAGAAAGACTTAATCAAATGTGTTTGGGAGACTGTTACAAGGCGGACGAACGGTCACCCCTATAGCCACATATTTTCCTATGACAAGACAAAAACAAACAGTTAACAGAGTTTAATTACCGATAACAAAACGAAACAAAAACATATATACAAATACAAAATACACATATAATTTATCTTCCAACCCCCATGTCGACAAAGTTTATCATCAGGAACCACTGTATGCAGATAAGTTTCACTGTTGGTTCTGTTATAAACGCGATTAACCACCATAGAAAAAAGTACAAATCACTACTGGATTTCTGGTGAAGCGAATAATACAAACTCTATTTAATTTCTGGTGAAGCGAATAGCACAAACACTACACGATACAGGCTGGAAATGAAAATGAAATGAAATGGTGTTTAACGTCCTACTGTTCTGCTCCTATACTAGGCTAATGAAGACGGGCATTCGCCATACATTGTGCTATGAGGGAAATTTTGCCCGGGCAGCGGCAAGGGATCTTTTACGTGCATTCCAATGTATACATGGGACCTCGGTTTTTCGTCTCATCCGAAGGACTAGATAGCTGTCCTTGTCAGGTCCTCGATACAAGCTGGACACAGCTTCTGTTTTACTTTGTCGTGAACACAGTGGAATTATATTAATTAAAACATTCTACAATCTACTGCCATCTACAAGACAAAGGTATTTTCAGTTAGCAAATTATATACAACATGCAAGCATACCTTTTAACCCCATGATATATAACGTAAAATTATACATCGAAAAATAATACAGCATACTATATACGGCACAATTACCAAATTCTTAAATACAATAGTTTAAAATCATAGTATACTCACAGATTGTCACCATTTTACCCCTAATGTCTGTCATCTAGACTTCATGTCAGTTTGACGTTATATACAATGTCGCCAAGACCATCGTTTGTCACCAAGACAAGAAAATACACATGTCACCAAGACCATCATTTGTCATTAAAGACAAGAAAATTATTATGCCACCAAGACCATCATTTGTCGAAATATTCACCTAGGATTAAAATTACACGGAACAAACATTAGACATTAGACATGTCGGTTACTCCCTACTACACTTCGGGAACAGCAACTAACAAATTCAGAATACCTTCTTAAATACCCTACCTCAAACTAAAACTCACACACAGCATGATTTCCGGACAGTCACATGCACATCACTCATGGCTTTATAATTGGCAACCATAACACCTTGTTAAATTCAATGCATTTATTTCAGTCTGGATAATCGGTTAACAATCTATGGCAGTAAACAAGGCTAGTGAGTACACTAAAGAGACAGTACCCAACTCTATAAAGGGACAATACCTCACTCAAAGCATGACATTTACTCCCCCATCTTCTGACTAAATTCTAAAAGAATTTTGGCATACAAACACAAAATCAATGAATATTTTTATCATAAAATCAGCTCCCACATTATCCCTACCTTTTATAGCCATAATTCGAAATCTGTAAGGCTGAAAAGATAAAGCCCAACGCATAATTCTATTATTATTATTTATACCTGTCTTATTAATATAAATAAGAGGTTGGTGGTCAGTTTCAGGGACAAATTCCTTACCATATAAATACTCTTGAAACTTTTGAATAGACCAAACTAAAGCTAAGCACTCACGCTCGATGACCGAGTATCGGGTTTCTCATAGCAATAACTTACGACTGATGTAAGCTACCGGAAATTTACCATCTTCGAACGCCTGTAGCAACACAGCACCTAAACCAACATCCGAAGCATCTGTTTGTAAATAAAATGTGTTTTCAATATTAGGCAATCTTAAGATTAATGACGATGATAATATCCGTTTCAATTCATCAACTTTAACAATGTTCAGGACCAAAAACAACTTTATTTGGTCTACCCTTTTTTGCTAAATCGGTTAAAGGAGCAGCTATGGTTGCACAATTAGGAACAAATTTCCTGTAGTACCCTGCCAAGCCTAGAAAACTGCGTAGGTTTTTCTTGGTGTTTGGGATCATGGCAGATTCAATGGCTTCTATTTTCTTAACCTGGGGTTGTATAACCTTATTAGCTATAAAATGACCCAAGTAATCTGTCTAAATCCAAATAAACATTTCGACGGCCGAGCTGTTAAATTTGCTTTCCGTAACCTTGCAAAAAGTTCAATTAAAGTATTAAGAGTCACTCCACGAGAAAACCATGCAATATCATGCAGATGTTCAAAGGTGGGGGTCGGCGGTTTTAGTTCATATTCACAGGTTTTGGTCGACCCATCGAGCCTACCCCCCCCCCCCCCCCCAGCCAAAATCGCCGATTTCAGAAATCAACCGTTTCCGACATACAGGCCGATTACGTTTTTCGGGTGAATTTTGACATTTTTAGGCCAAATTTCTGCAATTTTTGTCGCACTACCAACGCTGTTACATGACTCTGGCGAACTAGGTTTTGGTTGTTCGTGATAGTCGGCGTCTTACCCTATCACATTATCATGGTAACCCGGTTTAAGTTCATTTTCCATAGGTGTCAGGGGACTACACAAGATACGTGCCTGGAGATACCTGAAATGTACCCTATCTTCAGATCGCGATAACTCCACTGGAGCAGGGTTTGCGATAAAAAGAATAAAATCAATTTATTTGCAGCTTGATCAGTTCTAACACAGAGAGAGAGAAATGGGGTTTAACGTCCACTCGACACAAACTGGGTGATTTCGGGACTAACATATGGTTTTAATTTTATTTCAATAATTCGCTTGCGCATAGGGGTCTTTAGCAATAGCAGTGGGAGGAAACCGGATGACCCGGAGAAAACCCACGAGGTTGGACAGGGGATTCGAAACCACGCCAGTCGACTCAATGACAGACTTTATGATACAGCGCGCGCACGCTAACCATTCAGCCATCCACCCCCCCCCCCCCCAGTTCTAACAACATAAGAAATAAAATCGTTGTCATCTAACTTGCAACAGTATGAAAATTCGTTTCGAAAGTTACCAAAATCTTCAGTTTTGATTGGGATACATCGGCTGATTATTCCAGGTACCCAATCGCCCATATTGTTATTCAAAGGGTCAATATATCAACTACAGCTCACGTTCAACCCGCTTTGGGAAAATATCCAGTCCCTGTGTGGTTTGTTATCCAGTCTACAAATCCAAGATGGCGTCTCCCAGTGATGGGATTTCTCAAATTCTCGATCTGAAATGTCGATCCTGATTATTTAAACTTTTTTTTTTGTATGAAAAATGAGAAATTTCAATTCAATTGATGAAAATCGACAATTATGTAAACAGACCCAATTTCTATGAAAATCGCCTATTTGACCTTGACCTTCACTCGCGAGGTCATCAGGGATACAATTTGAAGTTCACACATTGCTCTATCGACAAACCATATCTCATTCGAAAAATATTGAAAAATAAAGTAGTTAAGAGCTGGGATTTTTACCGAAAATAAAGAGGCATGACTCTTATCGTTATTTAAGCAGAAAAGAATCACACCACAATTAAAAATAACGTGTCAACAAAATATTCAAATCCCGTACGTAATAAATTAATAGGCGCACCTCGATATTTTTGATATTTAATTTCCCCGTCTTCATTAGCCTAGTCGGAGCAGAAAAGTAGGAAGTTAAACCCCATTTCATTCCATTTATTCTATTTAATTCCCGTATGGTATTCAAATTTATGTTATTAATATTCGTACAAAATTAAATGTTTTCGTAATACATTGATTGAATGAAAGCTTGCCGATCCTGCTTCGGCTTCAAATTTATACGACAGCAAATGAATGCCGAACTTCGGAAATAGGAATAGTTTGTGATGTGAAAACATCGTTTTCTTCTTTATAAAATGTCAACAAAATATTCAAATCCGCACATAATAAAAATAGTAACACCTCGCTAATTTTGTACGCCCACATTCTCGTGTGGACGTATATTGTCGTCGCCCCTGTCCGTCCATCCGTCCGCATTTTAGTGTGGACGTATATTGTCGTCGCCTCTGTCCGTCCGTCCGTCCACAATTTGTTTATGGACACTCTACAGATCACAATTTTGATCCACTTTCAACAAAACTTGAAATATGGGTTTATGTCCCTATGATCTCACTTCCTTTCGATATTGGCATGTATCGGACCGTAACTTCATGGACTATGGCACCTGATTTTACGAAAAATAATGTTTTTAGCTTGTGGACATTGGAGGTCTCAATTTTTATCCGATTTTGATGAAACTTAAAAGGTATGTTTATAACCCAAAGATCTCAGTTCCTTTCGATATTCTCGCATATCGGATCTTAACTTCCTGGATTATGGCCCATGATTGTATAAAAAGTCGCGTTTTTAGCTTGTAGCCCTTGTAGAGGTCACAATGAGTTCGAATTTCGTGAAAATTGGACGAAGCTGCCGGACAAAATGACCGCTCCTCGTACGCAAATAGTGTAAAAGTATGTAATTCCAGGGTTATGGACACCCTCGATGTCACTATTTCTATCTGATTTTGATAAGACTTAAAATATATGTTTAGATCACAAAGATCTCGGTCCCTGTCGATATTCGCGCATATCACACCGTAACTTCGTGGAATATGACCTCCAATTTTAAGAAAAATCGCGTTTTTATCCGATTTTAAAAACCGTTTCAATATATCACCGTTACGCAATAATGACGACTAAGTTCGAATGTCATGAAAATCGGACGAACCTGCCGGACAAGATGGCCGCTTTTTATCCGATTTTGATAAAACTTACAATGTATGTTTATGTTGCAAAGATCTCGGTTCCTTTCGATATTCGCGCATATTACCCCGTAACTTCCTGAATTATAACCCCTGAATATACGAAAAATCAAGTTTTTAGCTTGTAGTTACTTTTGTTGATGTCACAATTTTTATTCGACTTGATGAATCTTTTATATTTACTTTTATATTCCCAAGATCTAGGTTCCTTTTGATATTGTCGCATGTCAGACTGTAACATACTGGATGATGGCCCCTGATTGTACGAAAAATCGCTTTTAAAAGGCATACATAACTTCAGCGTATGGCGTACGTAACCGTTAACATATAACACATACAGTAGTTTCGTCGTAAGCACTGCCTTATATGGTAAGCGATTTTCCTGCGATAATCGAGATCGCGGGAAAGTGCCACTGTAGATGGGAATTTATATATGGTTTCTTAAAAGAAGTAGTTTCATTACGAAAAATAAGTTAAAGGTTTAATAGTTAACAATAGACGGAGGTTTTGAAATTTATTATGACTGTCCATTGATTTGGGATGTTATGTACTATTAGAATATTATGTGACATCAAGGGCCAGTTTCTATGTGCTGTCGGTTGATATCAATGAGATTAAATTGTCCGGCAATGGAGAAACCACCGAGGAAATCACATAGATAAGGTTGATACTCACTCGTATTAGATTGATAAATAGTCCGACAAAAGAGAAGCAATGACTTCTATTCAAGATTAGATTTATGAATTTCCCGACAAAGTATTAAGTCAGTCAAGCAAGGCAGATTAAGCAGGTAAACAAGGTAGGTGTACAGACGGTATAATACGATACATACGCTGATCACTTAATTACCTAATCAATCCAGCCTATTATCAAGGACAATAGGGATAAGTGGTAGTTATACACTCAGTACACCATATTAATCTTGAAATTCTGAATATTATTCAACATATCTTGATGTCCGATTGCGCATTTTTCTGGCCGGACATTTGGAAAATAGCGTAGGACATGTCCGGTATGTGAGGACGAAATTCCAACACTTAAGAAACCGAAATTCGACGCGAAAAGTGATGAATTTCGTAATGTTTGACACAAATTTTCATACTGTTAAAGGTAAATAGACAGCGATTTTATTTTTTATGTTGTTAGAACAGGTAACGCTGCAAATAAAACGATTTTCATATTTATCACAAACCCTGCTCCAGTTGAGTTATCGCAATTTGAAGAAACGATATAATTTAGGTGTCTGCAGACACGTATTTTGTATAGTGTAATGACACCTACGGAATAAAAGGTTCCACAGGGTGACCGTTATAATATGGTAGGGTGAGACCCGGACTATAATCACCAACCAAAACTTAGTTCGCCATTGGTCGTTTAACGACTATAGCAATGTTAACAAAAATGGTCGAAATTTGACCGGAAAATGACGAAAATCAGCCGAAAAACGTAATCGGGCTGTGTCTCAGAAACGCATGATTTCTAAAATCGGCGATTTTGGCTGGGGAGTAGGCTCGATGGGTCGATCATTCCCTGTAAATATGAAATCAATCGGCCGACCCCCACCTTCGAACCTTCTGCATGGTTCTCTCGTGGAATGGCTCTTAAGGTGCTCAACCCACGTCAAGCTGAAAACTAATATATCATCCATATAATTGGCTATTCCCTCCATGCCCCTTAGCAATTTCCGCATAAGTCTGGAGAAGGAATCGGGTGCGCAGACTAGCCCAAAAGGAAGCATGTGAGTGGAATTCTCATCCATAGTTTATGGTATACATCATCTGATTTAGGAATTGGTTCGGCATCGAAAACTGTTATCCGATTTAACCTTCAAAAATCAATACAGAACCAATTGAACCATCAGGTTTTTTCACTATGACAATAGGCGACGAGTATGGTGAATTTGAAACCTCATTTATACCCATGTTTAACATCGATGTCACTTCTTGTTCGATAACATCTTTCATTGCATGAGGAATGGGATAAGGGCGTAGTCGAATAGGCTCACCATTTGTTACCTTGATTGAATGTTCACCTAAGTTAGTCTTACCTGGTAAGTCAGTTAAGACATCTGCATATTGGTTCAAGAAGTTCTCCATCTCCAACAATTGATTCTTAGTCAACTTTTGATCAATAACGACACCTCGGATCGTCTCTTTAGCCATCAATGGCGGTAAAATCACTTCGCTTTCATTTACAGATGTGTTCACAAGACAAACTGTTATTGCCGCTGTCTGTACTAAATTTTGTTGACCAACACTACACGATAATCTACTAATGTAAGGTTTCAAGAAAGTGGCATGAAATGTTTTAATCTTGCCGTTTACTTCCAATTTGTAATCAAATTTACCTTGAAGTTCTACAACTGGATACGGGCCTTTCCATTGCATTAACAGTTTATTATTGTCAGTTGGTAATAATATTAAAGCCTTATCCCCTACCTTAAGACTCTTTTTTATTGTAATAATATTTTGATTTCTTACCAGATCTAACCAAATTATCCATGGCAAGTTTACGTGTTTCTTCAAGGCGATCTTTCAAATCTAAAACATATTGACCAGTTGTTTTTACCTCAGTCGATGATGTTTCACCAGTCCACAGTTCATGCAAGATCTGCATTCCTACCATATAAAAACTCAAAAGTATTAAAACTTAAACTTTCCTGGGTAGCCCTCTCGATACGCAAATAATGTCGCAGCTATATGCGGCGCCTAAATAAAAGTTTAGACTCGCTGCTTTAAGTGTTTGGGATAGGGTGAGGAGAAATGATAACGCAAGATGGTTTTAAAAGTTTATATAAATATCACCAATATCACAGTTACATGTACAATAATATAATCTCAATCATATCACAGTAAACCGAATGATTGACTTACATCTTTGGATAAAGTCTATAAATTATTTCATAAAATCATAATATAGAATCATTCATTCTACACACTTTATTTCACAAAATAAGTCACATATCAAGCATTAATTTGTTTTAAATTATATGCAATGTAAATGTGTCTTACCAGTTTGTGGAAATGAGCTGTATGAATCTCAGGAACCA
This sequence comes from Patella vulgata, assembly GCF_932274485.2. Lineage (NCBI taxonomy): Eukaryota > Metazoa > Mollusca > Gastropoda > Patellidae > Patella > Patella vulgata. Next base: position 37,647,600 of record NC_065882.2, read on the forward strand.
GCCATCCAAGCAGAAAAAGAAGAGTCAGAGAAAATACTGATTCATATCTTTTAATAAAATGCGCCACCTAAATAACCAATCAGAATACGGCAAGTGAAATGTACAACAAAACCTTGTACAACAAAACCTTCTAGAACAAAAGTAACTCCTCAATATTTTAAACTAAGGACACAAAGAATAAATTCCACCAAACATAAGAATCAAATCCTAGTTCCCATAAACCCAAGACGAAAACTTCAAAAGTATAACTACAATAGAAACGTATATACACCACAACCCATAACATCTTTTTTTACTTTTTTAACTATATTTTAAACTAAGGACACAAAGAATAAATTCCACCAAACATAAGAATCAAATCCTAGTTCCCATAAAACCAAGACGAAAACTTCAAAAGTATAATTACAATAGAAACGTATATACACCACAACCCATAACATCTTTTTTTTACTTTTGTAACCATGAAAAATAAAACTCGAAATCCCATTAATTAAATAACAAGACCAAACAACCAAACGGACAACCTGAAAAGTAACAAATTATACCCCGCTACATACTTCCACCCACCGTTAAATGACGTCCCCGTCATTACTACCAGTAATTACGCCGAGTAAAGCATTACTCACTTCCTGAGACATGGATGTAAATGTACCTGCCAAATGTAAAGACTGAATATACTTAGATCTTTCCATCCATTCCGTTGATATATTTATTTGAGACATGACAAATTCTCCATCTCTCATCCACTGTGGTCTTTGTCTATTACGTGCCGATCTTCTTGGTGGCGCCTTAACATATGCAGATTCTCCCGATGAATCATCTGAATTAATTACCTCTGGTATAACGTCAGTTGGTACTGGTAAATCAGAAATGTCGGAAATATCTTCTTCAGTTCGAATACTCTTCTCTCCCTCACCTTCAATATCCTCCTGGATATTGTCTACAGCAGATATTTCATCTACAACTTCTTCGGCTTCAATGGGAGTGTGACATGTAAGTACTTCAAAATCTTCACAAGATTCAAAAGGCTGTGAATCGGCTATTTCCTCAGAGACATCTACGATTACCTTTTTTAATTTCCTGGGTTTAGGTTGAGGTTTGTCTGAAATTAAACTGGGCGCATCTGTATCCTGAATAATACTATTGACTGATAATAAATGATTCCTATGAAGTGTACGAGTTCTTCCCAACCCAGATTCTGATCTAACTCGATATACGGGAATCTCTAAGTTAGGTTGGTCTACAACAATATAGGCATCGGTTTCCCATCGATCGGCTATCTTATGTTTACCATCAAACACAAGAGCCTTAACTAAAACACGATCACCTTTTTCAATTCTTATACCTCGAACTTTCTTATCATAATCTTGTTTTTGTCGCTGTTTACTCCTTGTCGAGGATATCGCGGCTAATTCATATGCTCGTTGAAGACGTTCCTTTAATTTCTTGGTGTAAAGGTGTAATGACATTATAGAAGAATCTGTATTTATTCCAAATGCTAGATCAATCGGTAATCTAGGAAGACGTCCGAACATTAAGGAAAACGGTGAATATTTTGTTGTTTCATGACGAGTACAATTATACGCATGGACTAATGGTGAAACGTGCGATTTCCAATCCGATTCTGATCTTGTTCCAATGTTCCTAATATATTTAAGAGAGTTCTATTAAATCGTTCGCATTGGCCGTTTCCCATTGGGTGATAAGGAGTAGTTCGCGATTTAGCAATACCTGTAAGTTTACAAAGCTTTTTTATAATACTACTTTCAAAATTTGCCCCTTGATCCGAGTGAATTCTTATAGGTAATCCGTAATGAACAACGAAATTGTTAAAGAAAGCTTCTGCCGTAGTCTTAGCTGTCATATTCCTTGTTGGAATCGCTTGTGCGTATTTCGTGAATAAATCGGTTATTACTAAGATGTACTGAAAGTTACCTTTTGATGGTTCTAGAGTAAGAAAATCCATTGCGACTATTTCAAGTGGGAATGTAGTTTCAATATTAACCAACGATGTTCTCACATTATTAGGTGATTTACGTCTTAAGCATCTTTCACAATTCTTAATCCACTTTTCGACATCAGAATTAATACCTGGCCAATAAAAGCGTTCTTTGAGTAGTAACAAAGTTCGGTCTCTTCCCATGTCCCATATCATCATGTAGAGCCACAAACGCCGGTTTTCTGTAATGTAACGGAAGAATTAATTGATTGACTGTATGACCATCAACATTTATTTCTCGATATAAAACACCTTGTTTCAATTTCAATTTCTCCAAATTTCTATTGAAAATAACGAAATCCTTACTGATTTGTTCTGGATTCGGTTTGATCCCCGATCTAATATATCTAATTAAAGACAACAAAGTAGGATCGTTCGACTGTTCCTTTCTCCAATCTCTTGGAGTCATGCCATTCAAACCTTCTCCGATATCTGGAACTATGTCAGATGAAATAGGTATAGACATTCAGCCTAATTATCTATTATAGTACTACAAATTACCATAATATTTTCGGTGCTAATAATATGATCATTTGTCTTATTTGGAGAATCTTGTAATCTTGATAAAATATCAGCACCTGTGTTATATTTTCCTGGTCTATATTTAATTTCAAAATTATAAGCCGAAAGTGCTGCTAACCACCCATGGCCAGTTGCATCTAGTTTAGCTGAAGTTAAAATATAAGTTAGAGGGTTATTATCGGTGAATACTGTAAAATCGTTTCCGTACAAATAATCATGGAATTTCTCTGTAATAGACCATTTTAAAGCTAGAAATTCAAGTTTGTGGGCTGAATAGTTCTGTTCTGATTTATTTAAACTTCTACTAGCATAAGAAATTACTTTTAGCATACCATTTTGCTTATGATACAATACCGCACCTAATCCTTTCTGGCAAGCATCTATATGCAATTCAAAAGGCAACGTGTAATCACTACTTCCTAATATTGGTGACGAACATAACCTTTCCTTTAATTCATTGAACACCGATTCCTGATCAGAATCCCATTTCCAAGTAGGAAAATTAGATTTACCTTTCTTGTTCGGAGATTGCATCAACTGTGATAGTGGTTTAGCTATTTTAGAAAAGCTTTGGACAAAACGGCGGTAATATCTTGCAAAGCCAAGAAACTTACGGACTTCTACAGATTTTGTTGGACGGGGCCAATTCTTATAACGTCAATTTTGTCAGTATCCGGTTCTATCCCTTTAGCTGAAATAATATGACCAACATAACTCACACGTCTCATAAAAAAGTCTATCCAAAACCATAGAAAGTCGCTTTAAATGTTCTTCATACGTATCTGCAAAAATGATCAAATCATCGATATATACAACACAAATTAATAAATGAAGATCTCCTAAAACCTCTTCCATTAAACGCTGGAGTGTCGCAGGAGATTTACAAAGCCCAAATGGGAGACGATTATACTCGTAAAAACCTAGAGGGCCGACGGTGAATGCAGTTCGTTCTTTATGCTCTTCCAAGACTTCGACTTGGTAATAACCCGATTTCATATCTAGTTTACTATAAAATTTATTCCCAGCTAAGTGATCCAAAATTTCCTCGATCCGTGGTAACGCATATGAATCTTTAATTGTTCTCAAATTTAATTGTCTAAAATCGGTACATATTCTCAATCTACCATTTTTCCGACGACACAGAACAACGTTAGACGCCCATGGACTGTGGGAAGGTCTGATAACCCCACAAGCTAGTAACTGATTAAGGTGATCCTTAACTTCATTAAACATAGAAGGTGGAATGCGACGATGTCTTTGCTTAAAGGGTACATTATCCATAAGATCGATACGATGTTGAACTCTTGAAGTACATCCAAGATCTAAATCATTTTTAGCAAAAACATCTTTAAAATTAGATAACAAGTCTTTACCTTGAGTTAGTTCAATTTCTGTAAGGTCACTGGAATCTATTTCAACTTTACCCAAAATTGTACTTTCATCAGGCTGTTCATTACCAACTGTGGACTCAATAGTAACAGGTTGTAGTTCACAAATTATTGCATTAGGCGATATGACAAAAGTTTGGGCAGACACGTTTGACAAATGAATAGGAATATGTTTAGTTTGATGATAATTATAAATAGGTAAAGTCGGAGATACATCAAGATCAGCTAAAGTAGATGTTTTACATGGATGAACCATCAGCCATTACTTGCGGATAACACACTTTTCTATCAACATGACCATTTATTGTAACTTGAGTATTAGGAGGAACTACTATGTTTTGAGTTTCTGCACTTTTAATTATTCTCGAACTATAATCCCGTTTAATCAATTCTTTCTCTGAAAGAATCATGCTCCTGAATGATAAATACCACGGACTATGTAATTTAGCAACTTGTAAGAATGATTGACCATGATGATTTTTGCACTGACTCATTAATTCGGACAGAATATTTGTTCTTAATAATACTGGTACAGTGGAATTATATTTACTCACCGGAATTACTAAAAACATACATGTTAATTTATCACTTCCATCGACACCAACAGTTTCTAAATCAGCCTCAATATATCCAGAATACGGTAACGTGTTACCATCGGCACACTCAATGTCTAAAATTGTTTGAAGTTGATGCAATGTTAAATTAGATAATTTTGATTCATAAAAGTCTTTATGGTTGAAATTGTTGACCCCGTATCTAATAATGCTTTACATGGTAAACCTTCAATTCTAATGTTTGTCTCATTAGCAACTCTAACTAATTTACTCCTGGGTTCTGAAAGTCTCTGCGCTGCACACCCCAGGGTGCTTCCCGTTGCCTGGAGTCCCGTACGTTTAAAGAACGGTTACGGTTTACAGCAATTCTACAACCTAAGATTGTTGATTATGCCTTTAATTTCCTGAAATTCAGAGTTAGAAACATAATTAGTTGAACTAGCCATTTTAGATGGAGCAGGTTTAGATTCTACAGATCTGCGTTGGCTTAGGTCGTATTCAATACGTCGAACAGCAATTCGTAGTTGATCAAAAAATCTATTGGTTGATCATATTTATGAGCAGCAAGATTTTTCAAATTAGGCAGTAAACCTTGCCAAAAGACACTTCTAAGAGCAGCATTACTATCGTCCAAATTAGGTGTCATACCGCGAGTAGCTCGAGAATATAATTCTTCCAACCTACATGCCCAATTAACAACTAACTGAACAGGTTGTTGTTTAGCACTGTAAAAACTGCCAATTAATGACTCCGATTCTTCACAAGTACCATATACACTCAACAGCTTATTTAAGATCTCTGGAATTGTAGCGGATGGACCAAGGCGCATAACAACGTAACCTGCTTCTCCCTTTAAGGACCGTCTCATAGCGAGAAGTAACACATGATCTTGGTAGATACCTTCATTCAGTAGACAATCCACTTCATATCGCCATAAATCATAACTAACCTCACCTTTAACAGGTTCTCCAAAGAACATTGAAAGTTTTGGAATTTGACTTACTGATTTATTTACTAATTCTACGGGCTCAAGCTTAATACTAGGCCACTTACCTTGTTTCTTTAAAGTGCTAATCTGTTCGATCCCTGCATTGGCCGAGAAAGTTCATCCCGATTTTCCGACGTGGTTTCCCCTTGTCAGTGATGCAGGACGGAGGGCCTGACAAGGACAGCTGTCTAGTCCTTCGGATGAGACGAAAAACCGAGGTCCCGTGTAAACATTGGAATGCACGTAAAAGATCCCTTGGCAGTTGGAATTCGATATAAGAGTAGGCGATAGTGCCGCTGCCCGGGCAAAATTTTCCTCATAGCACACTGTATGGCGTACGCCCGTCTTCATTAGCCCAGTATAGGAGCAGAACAGTAGGACGTTAAACCTCATTTCATTTCATTTAAAGTGCTAATCATCCAATCGGAAATACCTTCCTGCGAATTAACACCAGCTGGAAAAATACCTATGTTTCTTAAAACATTTACATCACCTTCACCTACAGGTGCAACATCACCCTGAGGACCATTAACATCAAACATCAACTTCCTGTGGGTTTATAACACCACCCTCTTGCACATCATTAACATCAACCGCCTGATCATTAGCAGACATAATGACAACTTGACCAAATACTACCAAACAAAATGAAGCCTGAAATACGGAAGAAAAACTTTTAAAGACAATTAGAGGAACGACAGCACGAAGTGATAATGATAGCCTACCATGTTATGTGGATATGTAATGTGTGGCGTAATACGCAATATAATCCATGTTACGTAAATGTATACGTACGCTCAATCACAAACCATTCAGAAGTTATAAAAATTATAACGTATGGACAAACATTTATAAAAATACAAATTAAAAATTAAATTGAAAATTAAAGTCAATTAAAATGAAAATCCTCTTCCTCTTCTGTTGGATAGACGCGCACACATAAAGTCCTGCAAGATCCTTAAGTTCAATAACGCGAGAAATCTATAATCACAAAATGTCATCTGTCTCGAGCAAAATGTTACGGATATACCACTTTAAATTTTTAGACACAACTAGTATCAAAAGTGTCAATAATTGAAAGCTACTTTTAAAAGTTGAAAATCGGTAGCAAGCAAGACATTCCCCTGAAACGCCTATCCTCCCTGGGCGCTCAATTTGTCGCAGCTATATGCGGCGCCTAAATAAAAGTTTAGACTCGCTGCTTTAAGTGTTCGGGATAGGGTGAGGAGAATTGATAACGCAAGATGGTTTTAAAAGTTTATATAAATATCACCAATATCACATAGTTACATGTACAATAATATAATGATCATTCCGCGAACGCGGTTACAGTTTAAAGATGAAGCACCAGAGCATCACATGAAGAACGTCAAAAACCTCATGAATAATAATAACAACATGCCCTGAAAGAACAAAAATACATTCCATACTAAACTAATGCTACAAGTCAATGTTATACAATCTCAATCATATCACAGTAAACCGAATGATTGACTTACATCTTTGGATAAAATCTATAAATTATTTCATAAAATCATAATATAGAATCATTCATTCTACACAATTTATTTCACAAAATAAGTCACATATCAAGCATTCATGTGTTTTAAATTACATGTAATGTAAATGTGTCTTACCAGTTTGTGGAAATGAGCTGTATGAATCTCAGGAACCAGTCATCCAAGCAGAAAAAAGAAGAGTGGGAGAAAATACTGATTCTTTTAATAAAATGCGCCACCCAAATAACCAATCAGAATACGGCAAATCATATCACCTGATAAACAACCTCCAAGTGAAATGTACAACAAAACCTTGAACAACAAAACCTTCTAGAACAAAAGTAACTCCTCAATATTTTAAACTAAGGACACAAAGAATAAATTCCACCAAACATAAGAATCAAATCCTAGTTCCTATAAAACCAAGACGAAAACTTCAAAAGTATAACTACAATAGAAACGTATATACACTACAACACATAACATCTTTTTTTTTACTTTTTTAACTATGAAAAATAAAACTCGAAATCCCATTAATTAAATAACAAGACCAAACAACCAAACGGACAACCTGAAAAGTTACAAATATACCCCGCTACAATAAGATCGGTGATAAATAGCGACCCAAGTCTTTAGGTTTTTCTGCACACATTTTCTTTAACATTGATTTGAGAGTGCCATTAAATCGTTCTACCAGTCCGTTACATGCTAGATGATACGGGGTTGTAACTATCTGTTTGATAGATAACAAACAACTTACCTCTCTCATTAACTCAGACGTAAATTGTGAACCTCTATGATACAATATTTCTTCTGGTACTCCAACTCTTGAAAAAATATCAACTAAAGCCTCCGCCACTCTTTCAGCCTTGATTCTCGGTAAAGCTACCGCCTCTGGATAACGGGTTGCATAATCCATTACTGTTAAAATATACCTATTACCTACCTTTCTCCGGCACTGGTTTAATAGGACCAACTAAATCAATGGCTATACGTTTAAACGGGATATCAATTATAGGTAATTCGCCCAATGGTACCTTAATAACTTTACCTTTAGGAAAGGTCCGTTGGCACACATCGCAAGAGCGACAAAAACACCTAACATCACTTTGCAAAGCTGGCCAATAGAACTTTGTTAGAATTCGATCTGCCGTTTTTCGAATGCCTAAATGACCACCAAACATGGATTCATGAGCTAATTGTAACACCCAATTACGATACTCTCCAGGCCCTACAAGCTGACTACCTTTAAAAGATGGTGACTGAAATATACGATATATTAGGTTATTACTGGTTTCAAAGAAATTTACATTATTACCCATAGTCTTTTTCTCGCCCGTATTGACCTTCTCTCTTACTTTATTTAATGCAACAATAATTTCTTGACTATGTATGCAGATAAGTTTCACTGTTGGTTCTGTTATAAACGTGATTAACCACCATACAAAAAATAACAAATCACTACTGGATTTCTGATGAAGCGAATAACACAAACACTATTTAACTTCTGGTGAAGCACAAATCACTACTGGATTTCTGGTGAAGCGAATAATACAAACACTATTTAATTACTGGTGAATCAAATAGCACAAACACTACACGATACAAGCTGGACACAGCTTCTGTTTTACTTTGTCGTGAACATAGTGGAATTATATTAATTAAAACATTCTACAATTTACTGCCATCTACAAGACAAAAGTATTTTCAGTTAGCAAATTATATACAACATGCAAGTTTACTGTTTAACCCCATGATATATATCGAAAAATAATACAGCATACTATATACGGCACAATTACCAAATTCTTAAGTACAATAGTTTAAAATCATAGTATACTTACAGATTGTCATCATTTTACCCCCAATGTCCGTCACCTAGACTCCATGTCTGTTTGCCGTTATGGTCTTCCCCAACTAAGCATTGAAACCGGGCGATATAATAAAATCGAAAGATATAAAAGATTATGCAAATGTTGTAATATGAAAGCTGTTAAGGTGAATTTCACTTTCTGCTGTGCTGTCCCACGTATATATCCATCGTAGAAAGAAAATTGTCGCGATATTTTTGGTCTTTTCCATCTCTTCACAAACTAAAAAACCTCATGAATCACGGCGATAATAATGTAAAACTGCTTAATCTTGGAAAATATCTGTATCACTCAACGAAAGTTAGAGAAAAACTGTTAGATAACCATACCTGTAATAAAAAGTTAAAGTTAATGTCATCAAGACCATCATTTGTCACCAAGACAAGAAAATACACACGTCACCAAGACCATCATTCGCCATTAAAGTAAAGACAAGAAAATTATTATGTCACCAAGACGATCATTTTTCACCACGACAAGATATATTCACCTAGCATTTACAACCACATTTAAAATTAGAGGGAACAGACATTAGACATGTCGCTTACTCCCTACTACACTTCGGGAACAGCAACTAACAAATTCAGAATACCTTCTTAAATACCTTACCCCAAACTAAAACTCACACAGCATGATTTCCAGACAGTCATATGCACACATGCACATCACTCATGGCTTTATAATTGACAACCGGAACACCTTGTTAAATTCAATGCATTTATTTCAGTCTGGATACTCGGTTAACAATATATGGCAGTACGCAAGGTCAATGAGTACATTAAAGAGACAGTACCCAACTCTTAAAACGGGCAATACCTCACTCAAAAAAGCATGATTTTTGCGTCAGAGACATTCTGTAGATATACATCCATTATATGTGCTTTTTCGAGATTCAAGTCTGAATATCGAAAAGCGAGTAGCTCGTTTTTCGACATTCGCCAATATCAAAAAACAAGAAGAAAGAGAATCTTTTTATGCGAATCCACTGCTCAGACATTTCGTGAACTGAGTACTGGTGAGCTAAATCATGATCACTTATACCAAACACCAACTTTTAGCCTTGAACTCTGCTAACAACTGTAAAAACAATAGAGTGTATACTGAGTTGTGTTTCTTTCCTGAGTTAATTTCTAACTTTACACCTGTCTATTTTGACACCATTAAACCTAGAATAAGGGTTTCAAACAAGCCAAAAAAGACTGTAGAGGATTGAATGCGACCAATTTGATCCAAATAACGAAATCCTCTAATTCATATTCTACTGTTCTTTCTGAGCAACGAAGTGGTAAAAGTGTTTTCAACATTCCTGTTGTAACTGATATTTTTCCTCGTGTCAAAACATCTTCTGTCGACCGACCGGCATGTGTTACAAATGTAAAATTTGTCTCTTGCCAACATTTGAAAACTAACATGAACTTTGGGTTGTGGAATGCCCGTTCACTGACAAACAAACTTGGTGCTCTTACTGCCTCGGTCATCGAGAATAAGCTCGATTTTTTCTTGGTCACTGAGACATGGACTAAAGATGGGATTGACCCAACTGTCGGTGAGCTATTACATGGACTAAAAGGGTATGAATTCCTTCACAAACCCCGGAAATTTCGCAAAGGAGGTGGTGTTGGACTTTTAGCCAGAACCAACCTAGCTGCGAAAAAAAGGAGGTCTGCGAACTACCAATCCTTCCAGTACCTTGAAGTGACATTCTCTGTCAAAAGTGAACTATTTAATGTTTTTGTCATCTACAGACCACCCTATTCAGCTAAGAATAAATGGACTGTTGATGATTTCGTATCAGATTTCAGATCACTATTGGAAGTAGCAATCTCTCGACCTGGTCATTTACTGATTGGGGGCGATTTCAATTTTCAATATGAGTCCAGTGACCGTGCTGATGTGCAGAAATTAATGGACTTGTAACGTCATTCGGACTTATCCAACATATTCGCGGGGCCACTCACGAAAAAGGCCACACCCTGGACTTGCTATTTACCAGGGAGTCTGATTATTTTATTAATTCTATCAGCCTCTGTAGCTGACTCCCATCCGACCATAGTGAGGTTATTGTCAATCTGTACATTGTCCGACCTCCATGCTTACGTAAAACTGTGCAGTGCAGAAAATTGATTGACATAGACCACGATGTTCTAAAAGACACTCTTGTGAAGTCTCTTGGTAGTAATAAGCCATCCTCCCCCAGTACAATGGCTGAGTACTATGACTCTTGCCTTACCTCAGCTTTGGATGGAGTGGCTCCTTTAACAACGAAGACAGTCACCGACAAGCCCAGAGCACCATGGTTTACACCTGTAATTTCTGCTGCGAGACAAGTTTTGAGAAAAACTGAAAGACAGTTTCCGCCAATCCTGGAAGTCAATAAGGACATTGTAAGCATGGCCAAAAGAAAATATAATGACCTAGTAGAGACAACTAAACGGAACTATCATCAGAGCCAAATACAAAATGCCGACTCCAAGGAACTCTTCCAAATCACTAATAAGATCATTGGTAACAAGAATTCTCTAAGTAACATTATCCCTGAAGGGGTCTCTACTGAGCAAGATGCTGCGGATCTTCTATCGTCATTCTTCATGGAAAAGGTGGATAAACTGTGTGACAAGTTTAATACATCTGTATCACAACATGACGATGAGGCCCCATGCCCCTCCTCCATGTGGATGAAATAAAAAAAACTGATCATGGAAGCCCCATCTAAAACATGTGGACTTGATCCTATGCCCACAGCTTTGGTGAAGAAGCATGTTGATAGCCTAGCACCATCTATCACTGAACTCGTGAACGAGTCTCTTTTAACAGGGATAGTGCCAGACTCTTTTAAAACTGCCCATGTCCGTCCACTTTTGAAAAAGGTTGGACTTGATCATATTCCTAAGAATTTCCGCCCCGTTTCTAACCTTCCATTCGTTTTTAAGATCTTAGAAAAAGTTGTCATGTCTCGTTTACATGAATATCAGTGCCAAAATTCTCTATATACTAAATGTCAATCTGCTTATCGCCCTAACCATAGCTGTGAGACAGCTCTACTCCGTGTGCACAATGATGTAGTCACTGCCCTAGATTCACGGTCTCATGTGATACTCTCACTCCTCGACCTTAGTGCCGCTTTCGACACTCTGGATCACGTGGAGCTATTACATAGACTAGAGATCCACTTTGGGTTGTTAGGAACAGTTATAGACTGGTTCGGGTCGTATCTCTCGGATAGAAGTCAGTCAGTTATTGTTGGTAATAGTATTTCTCGTCAAATGCAATTAAAACGCGGTGTACCCCAGGGCACAGTTTTAGGTCCAGCATTATTCACTATGTACACCGCCCCAATCGAAGAAATTATTACTAAACATGGTTTGGATGCTACGATCTATGCCGATGATAGTCAATTGTATTTTACGTGCAAGGATCCATCTGTATCATTAGATGCCATTGAAGCCTGTATCGATGAGATACGATCATGGATGTTTGATAACAAACTGATGCTAAATGATTCCAAGACTGAAATTATTCATTTCAAATCTCGTTTTGTAACACTACATCCATTGAGTCCATTTTATTGTACCTTCGAATTCAGTTCGAAACCTTGGTGTAATGTTTAATTCAGATTGTTCCCTAGAAAGTTTTGTTCAGCAGACTTGTCGTAGTGTTTCGTATGCACTGTTCAAGATTGGGCGTATCCGTAGACTTCTTAGTCCGACAACTACTGAGAAACTAGTGCATGCCATGATCACTTCGAGACTGAACTACTGTAATATTCTGTATCATAACATTAGCATTGCACAAACAAAGAAACTCCAGGGTTTACATAATGCAGCAGCCAGGTTGGCAACTCGAACGAAAAAGACTGATCATATCACACCAGTGCTTTTCCATCTCCATTGGCTCCCCATAGTTGAGCGTGTTGAATTTAAAGTGCTACTAACTATTTTCAAGGTAGTGAACAATATGGCCCCAGCCTATCTGAGCGAGCTCTTGTCCGTAAAACAACCACCGAAATCTACCAGATTCAACCAGGCTCCATCTTTGGACTATCTCATCGGAGAATACAAGAGAACGAACAATAAATTTTATGGAAATAGGATTTTTCGGCACTATGCACCTTCATTATGGAATAATCTCCCTACTGAGAATGACATTGATACCTTTAAACGCTCAATTAAAACCATGCTCTTCAAGCGTCATTTGACTTGCTGATCAATTCTCTGAATCATGTGACGAAATATCTTACTAATTAAAATCAGCTTTACTGTCTTTTAAGTATTTTTTATTCACTAGACGTTATTATATGAACACCATATCATCGTTGAATTTTTAAATCATAATATATATTTTTATAACCCATGTCTCTGTAAAGCGCGTTGAGACTTTGCCATGCATTTTTAGTGATATTTATGTTATGTTTGTAGAATGCGCTATATTAAGAATGTATTATTATTATTATTTATTAGACATCCTCATTGATGATATCTTTACTTCGTTTTAGAAAACGTATTTAATCAAATGTGGTTTGGAGACATTCTATAGATATACATCCATCAAATCTGCTTTTTCGAGATTCAAGATCGCCAATATCAAAAAACAAGTACAAAGAGCAGTTTTTTTTAATGTGAATCCACTGCTCAGGCATCCATCCTAATTTATGATATCCTTAGTTTGTTTTACAAAAACTAATTTAATCAGATATGTTTTGTATTTATTTTGTAGATATACATCCATCAAATCTGCTTTTTTTGAGATTCAAGTTTGAATATCGAAAAACAACTCGACAATATCATGCCATACTACCACATAATAACAGGGCCCAATTGAATCTCAAAACTTTTTAAAATAAGGCATTTCTGATGCACACTACTGTTAACATAAATGATAGGATTAGAATCGTTTTCTGTAGATGTTTGCACACAAAGCCGTTTTGCTAAATTTTAGGTCTCGCAATTCTTTCTGGTGTCTTTCTCGTCTTTTACGATTTTGCCCTCATCACGAGATCGTTCTCATCATTTAATATTTCACTTATTTCATGTTTCATAGTACTGCATGTTCTTTTATATGTTATCACCCCTGAAAGTAAACTATATGTACATGTATATCGTATTTTGGGATATTCATTGACTTTGGGATATTCATTGATTTTTTGTGAAGTTGTCTTCATTTGAATGAAAAAATTTACATTTTCCAAACACAGAAGCCGTTTTATTCAATAACACCAATTAATATCAATCTTCTACGCTACTATGGCCTGTGGGTTCCATAATAAGTTGCTCTTAGATACCATGGTTAAAGTGTTTAGTTGCTGTGGTGACCCGAAGGGAATGATTAGTTTATGCACAACAATTCCTTCTTGTTTGCAAACTTCTGACACAACTTTCTGTATAGTATTATGACCCATGGGTTGATTGTTGTACCATCTATCTTCACTAATTTTTTTAAGGGGTCAGGTAGAAGGCATCGCCCCGCCCGTCCGTCGGTCATACTCTCAAGTATATTTTGAAAATTTCCACAAGGCAGCGTTCTTTGTGCTCACTAGCATGATCTTCCTATGCAGTATTCCACCTTGAACAGTTTTAGATATATCCTCCGTATATCACGGGACAGAGATGCCGTCTGAAGAGGTAATCGGTGAAATCGGGCTATTTTTGTACTTCAGATTTCGATGCTCCTTTTCACTGCGTAGTGAAAAATGCAACCCGTTTAAGTAAATCATTGTTTTTTATTAAAACGTGCGGGTTGTATGTTCCTGAAACGCACTTTGCCCACAAGGGTTCAGTATCATCATCTGTGAGCTGTTCAGCCTTGCTTCTTCCTCTGTACTAAGTCTTCGTTTTTTGTTGATTTATTTGGCCATCTAAAACCTGGCGAAATTCTTCAAATTTATTGTTTTTCAAAATATCCAAGTTTTTCTTACATTTAAGACGTAAATTAGACATCAATCCCATTACCATCCCTTTTTCTAACTTTTCTAACAACGAAGTGTTTTAACCAAAAAAATAGATCACTATTGTCTATGTGTTCAAGATCCTTAGTTATTTTCCTTTCTTCATCATTATGGTGATTGTTCCGACATATTGGCCATGCTTTAAATGTCTTAAACGCCCACTTATTTCGCCTTAAATTCTTTTTTGGTACAGGGTTATTTGCAACGTTTAAAATCGTTTCCTCGTTAGCAATATGAAAACGTTGTCATTATCAGATCGATTTTTCTCAACATCGGCTGGATTTCCAACATCCATATATAAAATATACAGTAATTGCTCTTACACGCTGACTTGATGCAATAATTTCCTCGTCTGAATTTTCAGATAAAATTGAAATTAATTTCGGCAATCTGACTGGCAACACAGAGTTCTTCGTCTGACTCAGTCATTGACAGCATTTTACTTGTGAACTGGCCGATGAATAGCTAAAATAACGCATGTGTATTTTGGGCAGTGGGGACAAACAGTTCACAAATAGTAGACCTATACTCATTTCAGCAGTGATGTAGCCCTACAACATGCTAAAACATAAGATTATGTTGCTATATGGGGGTATGCTGACCACTTTGTCATTGAAGTGATGTGATATGTATCTCAAATAATACCCAACTAACCCTCGGTTCGATATTAGAAGTGTTGCATGGCCGAATGGCTAGTGCGTTGCATCATAAGGTCTGACATTGGATTACCCGATTGTACGCGACAATGAGCAGCGTCGCCTGTCCAACCTCGTGGGTTTTCTACGGGTCCTCCCACTATTAAAGACCCCTACGCTCAAGCAATTTATTGGATTGAAACAGGACCATGTATTTTAGTCCCTAGTTTGTGTCAAGTGGACGTTAAATCAAAGGTGTTAAGATTTAATTGTATTTGATTATTATCTTTGTTGCATATTCTGTATATCTTTGCCTACTATTCACATACCTGTATCATTTGCTTGATAAAGACGAGAGTATCTTCGTAGAAACGTCGTTTAGTATTAAACTCAGTAATTCTGTATCCATAAAAATGTACCTTGTGTTAATCAAACTTGTAGTAGGGTATTATTTACCACGTATACACTGACGATTTTAAGCTCACTGATAATTCGTCTGACAGCGAAAAGTTGTTATATGAGACTGTGATTTATCCATAACAAGAACTGGCGGTCAGTCAGTTTTGATTAATTCTCTTTGCACATTTCAAACGATAAATATAGTTTATTCGGTGGTATCATTTCCAGCATATTCAAATCTTTGTCACAGATCAACCATGACAAAGATTTCTATGTTAAAACAGTATATGAAGCTCATTTATGTAAAATGGATGAATGACAACGTTGTATTTTGCATGGTGGCTCATTGAGTAAGACGTTGGCTTGCTAACCTAGAGGTCCCGTGTTCGATCCCTGCGTTGGCCGAGAAAGTTCATCGTGGATTTTCGGGCGTGGTTCATCCTTGATGAGTGGTGTAGGACGGAGGGCCTGACATAAAACAACGTATATCGTTCGAACGAAAAACCGAGTTCGCATTGACGTACATGTAAAAGATTCATTGATAGATGGAATTCGATATAACAGTAGGCCATATTGCTTCTGTCCGGACAAAATTTCCCTCATAGCACATCGTATGGCATATGTCCGTCTTCATTATCCCAGTCGGAGCAGAATAGTAGGATATTAAACCCCATTTCTGTTGTATGGTTAATAACACTCGAATGCCGAAGAAATGGAGCAGACAGACCATAAACAGTGTTTCAATCTAATGACAAAAATTAATATTAATTTGCATAGAACTGCCATACAATATATGTTTCAGATTAAATCTAAAACAAAAGGATGATTATGTTTCACTTTCAGTGAGATGTTGAAAGGGAAAATAAGAAAGGTTGTTCCAGTGAAAGATGTATGTTCAGATAAAAAAGATTCGACGTGTTTACTACAAGATCTGGGAAGAGTAACTAATATAAAAGAAAAAGTTGAAAAGAACAGACAGAATCATTTCATTGGAAATAAGGTAGTATACATTATTAACATAACTATAACTATTACAAATCGATGTTTCAATTCTGAAAGGGGTAATTAGATTACAATTAAGGCATAAGAAAAATAATCATAAAATAAACAAAATCTTGTCCTTTATTTTGTTAAAATATACCGTACACAGACTACTTTATTTTCTGGGGGTCATTGCAGGAAAAAATGGATTTTGGTATGCATAGCCATGTAAAGATTTGACCTGGACCGCAGCATCAACGTGGTGTGGCTTTTATATGCACATATTAATAATAATTGCCAACTTCGTCCGTCCGCTAATTCTCTAACACTATCGGTCAGAGTGATTGTTCATTTAACGAAATTAAAAAATCTTTAATCAAAAAGCGTCGAATCATCTCCAAATTTATGTTCGAAATTATGAAATCTTGTGTACACCGATACACAACAAATTTGATCGAATATTTAAAATTTGGTAAAATTATTTCAATAGGGTAAAGCAGCCCACACACGCTCAATGTCATTGTCAATACTTGATACTGACAATTGTATTGAGCGTGTGTATGCGATATTGAAGATCAAAATAACTGATCTCAATATGATTGAAGAAATCAAAAGTCCGTAGATTTTTTATTGACGATTCGTCAATTTTTGGGCAACAATTGACCGTGTGTGGGCGTCATCAATAATTTTTCATTTCACGCAAAGACGTCGATGTGAAAACATCATGTCGCAATCGAAGCAAGAGTAACTAGCTTTTGTGAAGGAGGTGATCGACGTTTATCGGGAGCTTCCTTGGTTAAGGAAGATGAAGTCAGACGATTATAACAATCAAGTACAAAGAACGATACCCAAAGGTCACGAAAGATGATGTGAAGGCAAAGCTTAATGCCCTACGAACGAATTTCCGAAATTAAATGAAGAAGGTTACTGACTCAATGAAATCTGGATCGGGAAGTAACGAAGTATACGAACGTACACTTTGGTATTTCGAAGCACTGACATTCCAGGCTGATCAGGAGATGCCGTCCCAGTCAAAGAGCACAACTGAAGTAGAAACGAAACCAAACGTGAGTTCGAGTATTTTTTATTCATAATCTTTTCGGTCATGAGTACAGTAATTTCACCCTTTGAGAGACTTTCGCTTACTCTTCGATATCTCGCCACTGGGAACACGTACGAATATCTGAAGTTCTTGACCGCGATCTCTCCGCCTCCCCGCTTCCCATCAAAGCCATCTGCGAGAGAGTTATCGAATCCCGTGATGCTATCATCAGCTCACTCAAGTTGTACATAAAGGTAAGAAACAATTATGAGTAAAACATCAAATGGTATTGATTGTCGATACAAATTAAAATTACATGTGCATTGATTTCCAGATTTCACTCTCTAGATTGGTGTAAAAATGATTCTCTGATTCAAGATTCCCTGAAAAAAAGATGATCTGAGAGAATTACAGAGGGTAATGAACAGAGGATTAATCAAGAGTAAAATAACAGTGCGCTAAGTTCAAATTCACTGGAGACTGTCTAGTTTAACTCAAAATGAACTGGAATAGGTGATTGCTAACAAACATTATTTATTGTACATTCAATAATCTAGATTGGAGTAGGTTAATGATAATGTTCGATGATTAACGCGAATAAGTCCAGATTCACTTTTACATGAAAGTCTGTCAGTCCTGCTGATTGAATATACATATACTCGTACTGTAGTCATTTGTCAAAAAATACGTCTCGATTGAGCTAACTTATAGCTGGATCAAATGAAGCCAAGTAGGTAGCCAGATCATGAGTACCTTCCTCAGGAAATGGCGAGTTCAATCCTTTGACATTCTCGGTGGATACGTAGATGTCGATGGAGTACTGTAATTGCTATGTATGTTAGTATTCAAAATCATTGGTGAAGGCGTAAATCTGCGCTGAGACGAATATGAACTGTGACTTAAGTTACTGTATGGAGTAGTAGATCCGCTGGGAGGAGGGGTTTCATTGATCCGCACTGAGTGTCGATGGAGAGCCCCATATTGGCCTTCGAAGATGATGTCATCGATAGCTTTTTTTGGCAAAGATTTGCTGGTTGGGATCCTTTTTAGATATTTCGGTTGCCCAGGTTTTCCGTAAATATTCGAACTCATCATTTGGCTGTTGCGGGCGCTTCCATGCTAGCGATATTAGTTCGTCACTTGTATTACTCTTAACAACGTATCTGCGTTTTGTAAGCTTTTCTGCAGTCGTGACTGCTGGAAGCGTTTGTAGTTCAGATGCCTGTTCTTATGATTGGCTTGTTTCTGACTCGTCGGTCCCTTCCTTTTCCTTGGAAGTTCGTGTTCATTCTGAAATGGTGATGATTTATTTTCACATTTCAAGACGCGATAGAATTTTCCGCATTGCCTAGGTGCGATTTATGGAAAACATGTGGCTATAAAGAAACCAGCAGGTTCAGGGTCCTACTATTTCAATTACAATCAGTTCTGTAGCGTTGTGCTCATGGCAGTGGTTAACGCAAACTACGAATTCATCATGGTCGACGCTGGTATAAATGGTCGTGTTTCTGATGGAGGAGTGAACAGCCATACGAAATTCGAAATGATGTACGAGGGACGAGAACTGGGAACCTTTGCACCAGGGTGATACTATAGATCTACCGTATGTTTTTGTGGCTGATGAAGTCTTTACGATGACTGAAAATATGATTAAACCATATGGTGATGTTGCAATGGATATTCAAAACAGAATATTCAACTATCGCCTAAGTTGATATCCTCGTTTCACGGTTTGGTGTTTTCCAAAGACAGATACAAGTCTCGCCAGAGAAAGCAAGTAATATAACTATCGCATGCTGCTTTCTCCATAATTATTTGCGGAAGAAAAGTAGGAGGTATTTGGCTCATGGAAGTGTTGATTGGGAGGATGTAAACCACGAGGTTCATGCACACATAGCAGGCATACAGCGTTGAGAGTTCGCAAAGGGTGTGTTCACTGTCGAGGGCTGTACTGAACACTTTGTACAGATAGGCTAGATGCATCTACGTGAACATAAATTAACTTTACTGAAAGTCCTTCTCCATCAATTCATAGCTTGGTGCCCCGCGGAAGCGAATACACTCTCGACCAGTCAATGACGCTGGTATATTTTCTGGAAAGACCATGCATTCGACACGCGCGTCCCTGCAGGGTACCGGGTCTACTGATCGCGAGTTCCCGAGTATAGCCCAGCAATCTACAGCTGGCTCGCTCGAATCGAGGGCAGTTTTCAAAATGGTACTGCGGTAAGGCCGTTTGAAGTAGATGCTGGGGAATTGGCATGGTCATACATGTACAGCAAGATCGCCACACATACCGGCAGATTCTATATATTGAACCAAGGGACTCTGCGTTGGAGATTGGTAGGTATGCTGCTGTATAGTCTTTTAAGATCCTTCAAGATCTTTTACTGAATTCTCCCTTGTGGTGAACTAATTGCTGGAATACAAGGTTGTATTCTTGAAATCGAAACGATTATGAATAAAAAAAATACTCAAGCTCACGTTTGCTTCCGTTTCTACTTCAATTGAGCTCTTTGACTGGGACGGCATCTCCTAAGCAGCCAGGAATGTCGGTGCTTCGAAATACCACAGTGTAGGTTCGTATACTTAGTCACTTCCCGATCCAGATTTCATTGAGTCAGTAATCTTGTTCACATCATCTTTCGACGCATTGGGGTATCGTTCTTTGAACTTGGCCAGTAACTTGGCATAACCATCATCTTTCTTGCTTCGATTGCTCTAATCGTCTGACTTCCGTAAGGCAATAGATTATGGGACGCTGAAAATCTAGAATTTTCCTTTTTAGAGCCTATTCAGACGCTTTTATCACGAAAACTACTCTAAATTTGTTTCTTAAAAATCGGTTAATTAGGGTCCAAACGGTGGTTAAGGGTGTGAATGCAACTCTAAAGGGGTCAATATAGCATAAAGGGTCCAAAAAGGGTCCCAATCTTTGAAAAAAAAAGTCGACAATTCGCTATATGATTGATAACGCTTGTAACGGTATAAGGGAGGTAACTACTCCTAACAAGATGGGTCAGACTAGCAATTATTTGCTAAATATCGTTAAATGACCGATATTTTGAGGAAACAAACAAGAAAAGATTGGTACTCTGGCGAAAATCGAGATTTCTCCGTCGGGTGTCATTGAATCAAAACAACTAAATTATCGTTTGGTAGCTGATGTGGCTAGATGGATGTAGAACACTATTAATTTTGCATATCTCGGTAGTGCCGGTTATTTTTAGATATATTTTTCACCCTCCTTTTACGGCATATTATTTGCCTATCTGTATTGACAATTTCGTGTAGAATTGATGAAGAGGTAATGAATATCTCTGTCCTGCCTGATTTGGTGTCCGTCTCGTTTCTTTTTTGCCCTTTTGATTGCCTATCTGTATTGACACTTGGGTGTAGAATTGATGAAGAGGTATTGAATATCTACTTTCTGCCTGGGTTGAGACTTTTATGGGGTAAGAATACAACAAGTCAAGAAGTGTTGTTTTGTTTTTGCACTAACACGGTCATGATATTCTATCCTCACTCCGATATAAATATCAGTGAACTGAAATTTTGGTGGTCAACCCTTATACAAATTCAGTACTAAAACCCCTCCTGTACGTTGAAGATTAGGGGGTTGTGGGTGTCTGAGACTACGCGACTTGATGCAATTACAGACCCTTGTTATTTCACGTGTATAATAGCTAATCGTGAAAATCGATTTCTTATACCGACTTGGCTGATGAAGAAATGTGGTTTAACATCCATCGACACAAAATAGGTCATTTTGGGCATAACTTATGGTTAAACTTCATTTCAATAATATGCTTGTGCGTTGGGGTCTTTAGCAGTGGGAGGAAACCAGATGACCCTATGACCTGGTCACGTACAGCAGTGTTCTGGAATCCACAGCACTTTGACTTCGTGACAGAAACTTTCGCAGTCGGAGGAAACCCCGGAGGTTGGACAGCCCTAGTCCTTGTCATGTAATAATCTATGACACATCCACACCAATCGATTCAATGATAGACCTCATGATGGAATGCGGACGCGTTAACCATTTGGTCACCCATCCCCCACCTTTCCTTAAAATATGTGACTGGCACTCCCACAGCTGCTTAGGTAGAAAATGGCATCAAAGTGGTGCACATTACCAGAAATACATGTAGATAAACAATTTAGAAAATTGTGGTATGAACGATTTTTGCCCGTACAGCAGCGTTATAGGGAACTTATTTAGTATTCCAATTGTTTTGGGTTGT
Source organism: Patella vulgata (assembly GCF_932274485.2). Taxonomy (NCBI): domain Eukaryota; kingdom Metazoa; phylum Mollusca; class Gastropoda; family Patellidae; genus Patella; species Patella vulgata. The sequence continues at coordinate 37,669,663 of NC_065882.2, forward strand.
GTTACGTGCAAACAAATGCGTAAATAGGACCTAGGTTTCTCATCCCCTCTGACTATATGTTGTCCTTTGTCAGGTCATCCATCATCCTTACACTTTTCACAAGAGAATGGGGATTGACTATTAGACCTAGAGGTTAGCGAGTTGTGGTCTAGGGTGTGCATCCAAATGTAAAAGACTTGAAATGATATAAATGGTCCAAAAAGAGCCCCAAACTTTGAAAAAAATTGAAAAATCGTTAAATTACTGAAAATGTTCTTTTATTTTTATTTTTGTTCAAAAATGTTCTATGCATGTTTCTGAATCTTCTGGTACAGGAAGTTTAATGCCAACGCCACATTTTAAAAATATCCCGAAATTGGTACGTAAACCGCACGTAGTCGATAAGATATCGGATATTTTGAAAAAATGCATAAAAATGAAGATTTATGCCAAAAACGCGATTTCTCCGATGGATATTACCAGATCAAAAGGGCTAAAGTATTGTTCGATAGCCCAGTGAATGGACTTTCGTATGCTTTCTTTGGGTCTGTTGCCTGAAAGCCGATTCAGTGCTGCCATGCAGGTCCAATTAGGCTTTCTTTCGTCTGAAAGCCTATTGAGATTACTAAAATTATTATTAGGCTTTCAGACCTATTGAAATTACTAAAATTATTAGGCTTTCACCTTCGGTGAAAGGCTATTGTTATTACTAAGATTAATTAAGCTTTCATATTACATATGAAAGCTTATTGTTTCTGTTAAGACTATTATTGTTATTTTTTTTTTGTGTTTTGTCCACAAATCGGATTTCTCAGAATCTAACCATAGGATCGTTCTGAAACTTTTACCTATCCCCCCAAAAATGGGTGGTGGCTGTTGATTAAATATATTTTCAAAACGTTTTACGAATCCGAAATCACCGAATTTTACGAAGGAATGCATTTGACCTACAATGCTGTAACTTTGTGACTATTTGACCTATTTTACTAATTCTTTTTTCTTTGAGTATCTTGAAACATTTACTTCAAATCTGCAATTTCGGATTTTGGCATTTCGAAAATTCGTCGCTGTCATTTCGAACCGGAAGTTATTACCAATTTGACAACTTCTTTAATAGTTGTCCGATTTTCGTGAAATTTAGAATGTTAGTAGATCTTGCCAATGCGACTTCAATGATGTCCTTGGAAATTTTCTAAATTATCTCCCCTTGGTGAAATTAAGGATCAAAGTTTTCAAAAAAATCGTCAAAATATAGGTCAGAATGACCTAAAAAAAAAATTTGTCACTAGACAAGTAATTACTGATTCGTACACAAAATATGGAGGTTGTCGATCGAACCGGAAGTGCCACCATCTTTAAACGTGAAAAATCAAAAAGGCTTTTTTGCTATTTTACTTACAGACTCGGGCGTCATATTTTCGGAATTCTGGAAGGAATGCCTAAAAATCTATCGGATCAGAATTTTGATTTCGGTCACGTGATGGTCACCATTTTGAATTGAAAATGAAAAATAGAAGCAATTTGAAGGGCCGGGACTTTGGAACACAAGAACTCTCCTTCTAATTAAGCTAGAATGTTCAAACTTGGTGTAGGCGTTCACTAGGTCAATGTCATGATTGAGTTCAAAGATGAGCATTTTTTGCTTAGGGTAAGCAGAGATAAGCAAGCTGATTTGTTGATTCTTTAGGGCACGATGACATTGGTTATAATGAATGGAGGGCGATGAAACTCTTGTCAATCGAGAGGCTAATAGCTGGCCTGTTGTGTGAAATCATTGTATCATTTTTTGAAAATGTCCGGGGTAGCCGAAAAAAGGAGATCGAAATCCAAAGAGTCGTATTTTTACGATTTGGGGCATTTTTAGAGGTCGTGTAAAGTAAAATAAAGCATGCATATACATATATTATTAATATTAAATATATCATATAAAAAACTAAACAATGAATCAGCTGTCATTGACAGATTTTATATTATAAGCATGGTCAGTGGAAGGTCAGCGTATTGTCTAACTTGAACTCACTGACTCCGTAACATTATTGTGGGTATGGTATAAGCTGAATTTGATGAGATGCACATATCTCGTATGACTATTTGGTACTTACAGTGTTAGACTTTGTCGTAACGTTACGGTCTCCATTCATGAAATCGTCGTTGGGGCTATAATACGATTTTGAATCAAGTTATTTATCACTGAGGGACTCAAAATTAGGTTTGATGTAGCTCTGCTCATTTACAGTGGCGAATTTAACGGGCTCATGGGTTCCAGCTCCCTCCTCTAGAAATTTCACAGCACCCACATGGATTGTGGCTAATTTTGTGGCAGAATTTTATTTTTCTGGGGGAGGTATTTCTAAATGGCTCCGACACAAGTGCCTGAAATGCCATGAAATCACGTTTTCGGCCTCCAATTAAAATTTCTTAGCGGGAGAACCCCCTGACCCGACCCCCTTGCGGGGCTTCACGGTCGGTATCAGCCCCCCTCCCCACCACCATGGTTAATCCGGCGTTGATGTTCCCTCTTGTGCAGCTGCAAAAGAATGTACAAGTTCATTGCCTCATTGTCAAAGATCCCACTTTTCTACCCCAGTTCGGGTAATGAGGTCGAGCGTATATTGTATAGGGGATATTAAACAAGCAAACAGTATGGCTGATGTCTCCCGCCAAAACCCCAAAGTAAAAGATGACACATTAATTAATCGCACTTTCATATTTTTTTCAAAAGTATCGAGCAATCAAACTATACTGTAAATTTCATCACTCTCTGTCAGATAGAAATCAAGGTTATCTTGTCCCAAAGCATCGACCAATGAAATTGCCAAGCTGTAGCTCAAAATGTTCAGTCAAGACCTGATGAACATCTACACCAAGTTTAAACATTCTAGCTCAATTAAAAGCTGGGTTGTTATGTTCCAGTACTTCATTATAACCAAAGTTATCATACCCCAAAGCATCAACCAATTCAAAGTCCCGGCCAATCAAGTTGCTTTGCTTATCCTGACTAAGAGAATGCTCATTGTCGAACTTGGTCAAGGTAATATGGTCAAGGTACTAATGTAATGAAACTATACACAAAGTTTCATCAAATTGCTTATCTCTGCTTACCCATTTTAATAGTCCCCTGCCAATCGAAAAGCCCCCCGACCCACCCACTCCACTCCCGTGTAATACATTAGGTTATAATTGTGTTACAAACGTATCACAAGGAGCATTTGAATATTCTCTCTGAGGCATCTGATACCACTTGTCATTGAGGTGTTCACACAGCCAACTCATTTTTGTTTGTTTGTGTTATCTTTATTCAGTATAAATCAACTAATACAAATGAAAAAAAGTACTTGGTTTAATGAGATTATCTTTTGAGAGTTGGTCATACAGGTATCACTAATCATAATTGCTCTTAACTTCAAATATATACACGATTATGTGTATTCTAAATATCAAATAAAACAATGATGATTTCTTTACAATAGCAGTACAACAAATTTATTCGCAATATTTTCCTTTGATCAGTTGATCAAAAACCTGATTATATTTACAATATATTCTAGGTCTTTACTCTTTATTCCATTGGTTCAAAATATGATAAAAGAGGCTTATCAAAAAGTTTATATCATGTAGTCTTATATAACAAATAGAACAATGACATACAAGATGTTTCAAATCATAATCTATTTGCATTATTTATTTCAATAATTTGACCTGTGATATTCATGTATAAAGCAAAATAGTAAAAATTGAATTTCATTCACTTTTATGTATAATATAGTATTAAACCGGTTAATTATTGTATACAACATTTATTTAATTTCATAGCAACATTTTATACTATTGTATTCATTGTAGTTTTTTGTCATTATTAGCCCAGTCCGTGCATAGCATTATGATGTGAAATCCCATTTCATTTCAATTATAATAGTCTTCATCTAGAAACAATATTACTATTTATATTGGTATGTTACTACCAAGATATAAATTAGCAAAAGTATGTATAAATTAATAAAGTTCTCTTTAGTATCTTTCATGAATAGTCAATTGTTCAATACCATTATTTCTCTTCACCTCATGCAAATAAATTGAAATGGGATTTAATGTTCAACTGTTTTACTTCACAACTTACATAAATCATTTGGTGATAAAGAAACATACATTTCTAGTATTTTTTTAACATAGTGTACTATACTATGCATCATTATATAGAAGACATATGAATGAATAAACAAAAATATGGCAAAATGAACAACATGAGAATGATTGTAGAAGTATAAGAACAAAGCAATTGTTTAATATTAAAAATATTTGATTTTCTTCTATTTTAAAGTTACATCCTTTACATTTGTATTTATACATTGTATGCAAAACATAATTAGAGAGAAATGGGTTTAACGTCCACTCAACACAAACAAGGTCATTTCGGGACTAACATATGGTTTAATAGTTCACAGCTACATGTACAGTTGTAAAAATACTGTAGTGGCTAATTGAAAGGGAATATGTATGTGGGTTTAGAATGTTTATCTTAGTGGAAAAAAATCATGTGGTTCAATGCTTATAAAGTGCTACTGATCTCCATTATTTCAAAAGCATATCACTCAACTACTGTCAAACATATCCCCTGGCTAGAATATGCTACAAATCGACTCTAGCATGTTCCATACAAGCGATAATTTCTGAGCAAACATCCAACAACCAACCCTAACAGGCCCTTGAGATCCAACAAACAAAATAATTATTGGGCTTGTTTGCCCACACCTGGTCTTATGATTCATACAAGATCTGATAGTCTATCAATTACAGGCATTTGACAGAAAGGGAGATAATTCTTTTTTACCGTTAATGGATTTCCACAATTCTTTATTCACCCATGACATTTGTGTTTTGAGCATTTTTATTTACATCAAAATCTGTCCAATAAACTGTTCATTGCCAAGGATGAAGGCATGAGGTGTTTTACCAACTATTTAATTTTATGTCAACTTCAGAATTGTTAGTACACAAATAGCATTTATTTGACAATTTTGACGAATTTCATCTGGCCCTAAATCAATAAATTGCAAACATTTTGCTTGGAACTCCCAGATTTTGTCTTCCTGGCATCATAAGCTTTCCAAAAATGTATAGTTTTTCTTTTATGGAAGACCGTGTAGCGGAGTTGTGTTTCTAAGCTAGCTAGAAATTTTGGCTGCAGGCCTACACCTCCCAAGCTAAATTTCCCTCATGTCATCCTGTATAGCAAAGGCATATGCCTGTCTTAATTAACCCAGTACTAAACACAATTTACTTGTTTAATTTTTCCAGCATTTTTCAGGATAGCTGATGGGATGCGGGTCAAGTTATGCCACTTGTCTATTTAATTATTTACCAGTGAAAAATCGAATTAACTTCACCAAATTTTTACTCATTATAATGATTTTTTTTTTCTGTTCATATTATTTCTATGACATGTGACAGTGACTGTGAATATGAAAGCTTTAATATCTGCTTAGCAGATCTAGTATTATTATTATTTTTTTTATTGGGGGAAGCTAGATCTCAGCAACTATAAGAGATAGAGGTTTGAAATTTGATTTTCTGTCGGAAAAGTGGTGTGCAGCTAATTCTCAATGGATTATTCAGATATTTACATTTTTGGATAGCTGGAGACATTTCTGAGCAGATAGCAGTTCAAAACTGTGGAAATTAGAAACTTTGTCGCTTTAATTTTTTTGCTGAAAAATGGAAAATTTTCAAAATTTTCTAAAATTTTTATTTTTGGGAATTTTGAAATTTCAGTTATATTTTTGGATAGCTGACATCAATCCGATTCCAACAATATAAGTTTTGTTCTGAAATGTTGACTTTGATTTTTCACTTTTTTTCGCATTTTGATCAAATCGTAGAGTTCTTATTTTTTTAAAACGGCTCCAACGATTTTTCTGAAACTTCAGGAATATGAAGTCGAAGGACCAGACCAGTCCATGAACTATAAATGAAAATCCCCTAATCACCGGAAGTAGTCAAGAAAGGTATCCAAACTTTGACAAAATTGTGAAAAATGGGCGTCTGTGCGGAAAATGCGATGTATCAACAGTGTTCTTGTCGTTTAGTTAAAGTTTTATATCGTTTAATAGCCAATTGAATTGTCTATCAGATGGTACTTCAGCGACAAGTTTCTATCAAAAACTAAAAAAGTTATATGACCTTGAAAAGTAAGGTATTTTGCGATTTCGAGCAACTTTAGACGCATGTTTCTCGGAAACGCCCACAACGATTTTTTTAAAACTTTCTAAATCGAGAGATAAATGGGTACTCTGTTGTGTGAAACCACTGTATCATTTTTTGAAATGTCAGGGGTAGCCGAAAAATGAGATCGAAAATCGAAAACGTCGTATTTTTACGATTTGGAGCATTTTTAGAGGTCTATTTCTCGAAAAGTCAACATAATATTTTTTTGGAACTTCTTCTACAGAGAGGCCTATCAGTAGTGTTATATATAAAACCATTCTACAACAGTTCCAAATTTCAGGAGTAGCAGAACAAAGGCATCGAAAATTGAACACGGCACCTTTCATTGTTATGCGAAACATAAGAGGGGATACAATCTGTACGTTTTGTCAACGTATAGAGCCAATTCAAGAGTGCTTTTATCAGTGATGATATTTGAACTAAAATTATTTCAACTATGAGTGTTTTCTTCTATCCAAAATATTGGTATAGTGACCCTGTAACAGAAATAGTTTATAGCTGTGTGTAATAATTAGTCTTTGAATTAATATTGTTGCTTCTTTGTCAAAATTATATTATACCGGTAATCATCTGGATAGAAATCGACGGCTCGCGCTGTTTATAAGAAAGTCCAATTTGTTAAGCAGTTGCAGTAGTATCGTACAGTAGTATCGAATATTGTACCTCTGATAAAAGTCGTGACGCTGTTTGAGCATGGACTCTATCTGTAATTAATATTAAAATTTTATTAGTGACGTCAAATGTTTAACGTGCACGAAACCAGAAAATTGGCGATATTGCATTGAATATTCAATCAATTTTTGAACCAGTTACATATTTGAGTAGCTGACATGAACGCGATTCCGAAGTCCCGTGTACACATTGGTGTGGCCGTAAAAGATCCCTTGGCGGTAGGAATTTTATATAAAAGAAGACTAGCGCCGCTGTACGAGCATGTTTAGAGGTCATTTCGGGACTAACATACGGTTCATTATTTTTTATTTCAATAATTCGCTTGTGCGTAGGGGTCATTAGCAGTGGGAGGAAACCGGAGGACCCGGAGCAAAACCACGAGGTTGGACAGGCGACCCTACTCCTTGACACGTACAACCGGGGAATCGAAACCCCGCCAGTTGGCTCAATGACAGACCGTATGATACAGCGCAGTCCCAAAGGCTAGCCTACCGTGCAAATTCCAGCCAGCATAATGAATATATATATAAGAAACATTTATTCCTACTGGCGATTTACAAACAGTCCCCAAGGCTAGCTTACCTTGTAATTTCCAGACAGCATAATGTATCTATATAAGAGACATTTATTCCTACTGGCGATTTACAAATATTGCATGAAGAAATTAAATTCATAAGAACAGAAACACGACTAATGCACAGTATCATATTGATTATAAAAGTACAATGTATATTTTGGTTACACTATATATGTCACAAAACAACAATCATTAGATAATAATAATTATTTACTAATTATATAAATCATTTTAAGAGGTAGGAGTTATCCGTTGTTTAATTTAACTATTTTGGTTACACTATATATGTCACAAAACAACAATCATTAGATAATAATAATTATTTACTAATTATATAAATCATTTTAAGAGGTAGGAGTTATCCGTTGTTTAATTTAACAGTTATATAATTACTTTTCTCGGAAAAGCCGCCAATGATTTCTTTCAAACTTGCTCAATCGAGATTCTACTGGGTAGTGTATTGTGTGAAACCCTTGTACAATTTTTCTAATTGTCATGGGTAGCCCCAAAAAGAGATCGAAAATTGAAAACAGCGTATTTTTACGAGTTTGAGCATGTTTAGGGGTCAATATCTGAGTTATGCTAGAGTGTGGTTTTTTTTTTTTGGGGGGGGGGGAGTGGTGGGGATAGTCTTTTGTCATATATCTGGCGATCGTGTGACGCCTTTGCGACCGTGAAAGCCTTCAGCATTGCGCGCAATTCTAGTTATTATTATTATTTACAGCGGGAGCCTTTTTCTCCATGATCGAAAACAGATATCGATCTTGGGTTCAACTTTCTATGAGGAAACCATGTGGTGGTTACTCGATAAAGTATTTTTGAAACTTCTGCGCAGACCGGAAGTGGCCGAATTTTGAACGGTAGCAATAAATCAAAAATCGGCGGTGGTTTCGCCAATTTTTTACCTATTTTAAAACAATTCACATTTCTGGAAACCCTGAGTGTTTTCCAAGACAATGGCTATCTCACATTTTTCAATTTCGAATATTCATCTATGGCTTTTGTCGTTCGAAATTTGAAAATACGTTGTTTAGGAGACAATTTTTGTTATTTTTGAAAATTTTCAAATTTGACCTTCATATTTGGATACCTGAATTCAATTCGATTCCAGTAATATAACTTTCATTCAGAGTTATCAACCTTTATTTTTGGAATTTCTTACAATTTTTTGCCCATTTTGTGAGCCCGAGTTTCGTTCTACGGCCGAATTGACGATTCTGAAACTTATGGAACTTGAAGTTATTGTACAAAACCAACTGATAAAGCTATTTCGACAAAGATCTTTAAACCGGAAGTGGTCGAAAAAGAAAAAGCAAAATATGGGTGCTTTTGGGAAAAACATGATTTCTTCACCTGATACCAACGGATTAAAGAAATTAAGGTATCGTTGGGTGGCCCGGGGATTCGACTGTCATAAGATACCCATTTAACACGAATCCTATGAGAGGGCAGCAAAATATGACATGCTGAAAATCAAGTATTTTCTGATTTGGAGCGTTTTTGGACGCCTGTATCCATCCAATAAGACATTGAACTGTCTGGAATAGGTAAAATAACGTACTGAAAATCGAAAAAAGTTGAAAAATCGTGAAATTTTGGAAAAAGCTCTATTACTTTATTATTTAAACAAATTTTTACAAAAAAGTTACATATTCAGATAGCTGACCTAATTACGATTCTAACGATGTATAATATGTATTGAAATATTTAAATTTAATTTTCGATATATTGACATTTTTGCATTTTTGGCACTATTGAACATAGGATTTCCCAGGAGCATTTTATCTGATCAGACAATGTAATATATCATTACATAGTCCTGTGGCTATTTGATAAGCCAATCCGGTTATTAAAACTATCCCGACAATAATATGCAAAAAATGAAGAAAAAAGATTTTAAAAAATAGCGCTCTTGCGAAAAACTTGATTAATCCATCAGATGTTAGCAGACCAAAAGAACTAAAGTATCGCTGGATAGCCCCATTACTGGACTATCATATGACATCTGAATGGTACGATTTAGATGGCTAGAAAATAAATTATGCTACGCCGAAAATCTAGTATTTTTCGTTTTGGAGCATTTTGAGACGCCATTTTCTCGAAAACGAAAACTACGATTTTTCTTAAACTTCCTTTACTCAGTGTCCTATCGGTGGACTATGGTGTGAGTCCAAAAATAAAAGCATTGAAATAATATAAGTGTTCAAAAAGAGCCTCAATCTTGGAAAAAATTTGAAAAATCCTTAACTTACTGAAAATGCTCTTCTATTTTTCTTTGTATTGAAAACAGGTCAATGGATGTTTCTGAAACTCTAGGTACAGAAAGTTAACTATCCAAACAACGTGTTAAAACTATCCCGACAATGATGCAAAAACCAGACGTAGTCAAAAAAATATCCAATATTTTGAAAAAAGTAAAAAATGGTGATCTTGCGAAAAAAGAGATTACTACGCCATATTTCACCGAATCTAAACAACTAAAGTGTCATTGGATAACCCGAACAAGGGGCGATCTTATCACATCTCAATGGTAAAAATTCGCTGGTTAGGCAATATATTACGAGTTGCTAGTATTTTTCTTTTTGGAGCCTATTTAGACGCTTTTATCTCGAAAACTATTCTTATTTCCTTTCTTAATCTTCTGTTATTTAGAGTCCTAACGGTGGTCTAGGGTGTGAATCCAAATATAAAAGCCTCAATATAGTATAAATGGTCCAAAAAGGGTCAAAATCTATGAAAAAAGTCGAAAAATTATTATATTTGTATAAATCTAATGTATATCTAATGGTATAAGGGAGATAACACATTGGAATAAGACTAACAATTATTTGCTAATTATCGTTAAATATCTTCTAATTTTCCTTTATTTTAAACACTGTCCAACGGATCTTTCTGAAACTTATGGTACAGGAAGTTATATTTCCCATAACACTTGTTAAATTTATTCCGACAATGATCCGTAAACCGGAAATAGTCGAAAAAATATTCGATATTTTGAGAAAATATAGTAAAAAATGGCGATTTCTCCGCCGGGTGTCACTGAATCAAAACAACTAAAGTATCGTTTGGTAGCAAATTGAATGGGCTATTGCATGACACACTTCCTGTTTGATTCCTGAAAGCCGGTTCAGTGTTGCTTGCAGGTCTAGTTATTGAGAATACTAAAATTATTATTAAATGAAATGAAATGAAATGGAGTTTAACGTCCTACTGTTCTGCTCCTAACCTGGGCTAATGAAGACGGGCATACGCCATACAGTGTGCTATGAGGGAAATTTTGCCCGGACAGCGGCACTACGGCCTACTCTTATATCGAATTCCAACTGCCAAGGGATCTTTTACGTGCACGCCAATGTGTACACTGGACCTCCGTTTTTTGTCCCATCCGAACGACTAGACAGCTTTCCTTGTCAGCCCCTCCGTCCTGCATCACTGACAAGGGAGAACCACGCCGGAAAATCTGGATGAACTTCCTCGGCCAATGCAGGGATCGAACACCCGACCTCTAGGCTTTTTGTTAAGATTATTAAGCTTTCATATTTCATATGAAAGCTTATTGTTTTTGTTAAGATTATTAAGCTTTCATATTTCATATGAAAGCTTATTGTTTTTGTTAAGATTATTATTATTATTTTTTTTTTTGTGTACTTTCTGCAAATCGGATTTCTCAGAATCTAACCATAGGATCTTTCTGAAACTTTGACCTACCCCCTCCCCCCCCCCAAAAAAAAAATCGGGTGGCAGCTTTTGAGTAAATATATTTTCAAAACGTTTTACGAATCCGAAAGTACCGAATTTTACGAACGAAGAAATTGACCTACTTACAAATAACTCTGTGACTATGTGACCTATTTTACTAATTCTTTTTTCTTTGAGTACCATGAAATATTTACTTCAAATCTGCTATTTTTGATTTTCGAATTTCGAAAATAACGTCCTTGACATTTCGTCCCGGGAGTAAAACAGAATTGACAACTTCTTTAATATTGGTACGATTTTCATGAAATTTGGAATGCATGTAGATCTCATTGACCCAACTTCAACGATACCATTAAAAATGCCCTAACTTATCTCCCCTTGGAGAAATTAAGGATTACATTTTTCAAAAAAATCGACTAAATATAGGTCAGATTGCCATGAAAGTTTTTTTATTTACTAGCTACGATACTTTTGATTCGTTAACGGAAAATGGAGTTTGTAGCCCATTCCGGAAGTGCCACCATCTTGAAATATGAAATGTCGCTAAGGCTTTTTTGATATTTTACTTACAGACAAGGGAATTATATTTTCCGAATCCTTGAAGAAAAGTCCATAAATTGTAGGAATTAGAATTGTGATTTCTGACAAATGATGGACGCCATTTTGAATTGAAAATGAAAAATAGTGAAAAATCCACATTAATGGGCTTGAAAACATACACAATTGGTCGTGGCTTAAAGAATCTGTCTCCTATTACCGAAATTAATACATTTCAGGATAGCTTGGCTCATAGTCGAATGTTTGGTATTTGAATATTTCAAAAATTCGAATTTCGCCTTTGATGTTTTCCGTGCCGACAAAGGTACCATGCGTACCAAATTCCGGCGAGGAACTTTTCACGTTGGTACCTAGGTACCATGAAAAATTTAAGGTGATACCTGCATTCGTTCAAGTCGTTTGTTCTTGGCACCCAGGTAACCTGCTCTTTTGTCGTTTTACGGTTTCCATAAGGGGAAAAATGAGGAATTTCGCCGCGACACCGGCACCGATTGTCCGAAAACCATAAAATTTGGACACAATACGCCCATTACCACCCGGACTCTGTGCTTTACCCCCATTTTGATCCCATTAAAAGAAAAGGGTTTGAGGAAAAAAACGATTTTCAGAATTTGTATTGGTTTTATTAATTTTGAAATTGCAAATGCAAAGAGATTTTATCGCCTCTTCCGTATGTGATAGGTATTAGTACTATACACATTATCCTTAAAAGACAATTTTTTTAAATGACCGCAACGATGTATCGACACTAGAAACCGAAATCGCCTATTTTGACCTTTTTTGACTGCTGGGGCATTCTTCCGGTGGTCCAAATCTCTGGAATTTCTAGCGGTTGGCTGCGACGTGATAATATTTATCACATATAAAAAGGAGAAAATGCTCAGATATCAAGAACAATAAAAATTCGATAAAATACGGCAATTTTTTAAGCAAAAAACCTTTGATGGGTGGGGTGGGTTTCGAATTTATTTTCAACGTTCTCGGAATTCCACACTCTTCTATTTTTAATATGTGATAGCTAGAATCCCAAGGTACATTCCGTACAAATTTGAAGGCAATCGGAGCAACGGAACGTTGCTCGGCCAGAGCAAATCAAACCCGGTCGCGAAAATTTGCTCATTCTTCAACGTTATTATAATATTGTATTATGAACACCATCTTAGATCCATCTGGGTCCCCGATCCACCGTCATTTACCAAACCACTCCGAAATATACCCAAAATCTCCAAATCGACCTTAATTTCTTTTGAATTCGCGCATGCGCCACGCTGGAACCAAAGGTACCATGACTACCAAATTCCGGCGAGGAACTTTTCACGTTGGTACCTAGGTGCCCTGAAAACTGAAAAATTCAGAGCGATACCTGCATTCGTTCAGGTCGTTTGTTCTTCACACGGTTCCTGTCGTTCGGCTTTTTCCGCCATTTACGGCTTCAGTAAGTGCGAAAAAGTGGAATTTCGCAACGACACCGGCACCGATTGTCCGAAAACCATGAAATTTGGACACAATACGCCCATTGCCACCCCGGACTTTGTGCCTTACTTCCATTTTGATCCGATTAAAAAAAAGAGTTTTAGCAAAAAAAAAGATGTTCGGTCAACTGATGGTCTCCATTTGGAATTGAATATGAAGAACAGTGAAAATTCCACTTCAACAGACGTGAAAATAAACACAATAGGCCGTAATATGTTCAATGCGTCTATTATTTCTGAAATTAATGCATTTCAGGATAGCTCGGGATCAAGATCGATTTTTTGGTGTTTGAAAATTTTCAAAATTTTGTATTTCGCCTTTAACCTTTTACGTGCCGACAAAGTTGTTTGCAGGACAATTTATGCTTTTAATTTACAAATTGCCTTCAAAATTTACAAATTTAACCTAAATATTCGAACAGCTAAGGTCAATCTGATTCAAAAAATATTAGTTCCGTTCAAAGTTATTTCATTTATTTTTTTGATATTTTCCTGCCACTTTTTAGTTCTTTCCCGCCATTTTCGTTTCATGTTCTCATCCGTCCCGTTTTTAAACGGCTTGATCCATTTTTCTGAAACTTCTGGAACGGAGAGCCATTCCGATTACAGCAATACAGGTCTCAGTTATTTCCCTTTAGTTTTCAGATTATTTTGTTGCCCGGGTGCAATGTTTCTCACTATATTTAGACTTGTAACTTCGCGACTTTTTCACCGATTTTGATAATTATTTTTTGCTGTTCTTTTTTCTTTTAAGATACCTAACATAATCCATGTCACGTGACGATGAATATGAAAGCTTTCATATCTGACTGGGACAGTAGAAGATCTAGTTATAGGTGTAAAATTGATCTAATTACAACCCATTCAGGCTTTTCAGATTTTAAATTATTTCTACGTAACTTTTATAAACTTGTGGCTATAATCCATACGAAGAAAATGTATGTTAAAATTAGTTTGTAATATAAGCAGTTACCTAGAAATGGACAATTTTGCATAAGTCACTGTTTTCGTTATTTTGACTGTAAAATAGTCAATTATTATTGGATTTTCACAAAAGTGACACATTTTGATTCAAAAAGCAAGTGTGCGTCGTATCAAATTGATTACAATTTAAAATTGGCAAAAAATGCATTTTTAACTTTTAAAATCAATATTTTTTTCAACCAAGAATTATTTAATATGTATTAATAATTTTAACTTTTGGTTTACATTCACATATTAATAAAATTCATACGGTCATATAGATTTCACAAAATTGTTTCTAACTTGTTCAGTTGCGGAGAAATAGGCGATTTTCAACAGGTCACTTTTCAAGGTTTTTGGTCCATAAAAGTGTCAATTATTATTCGATTTTCATAAAATTTTCACTGTGTGAAACCTAATGCCATTTACAATTTCATACAAGTAATTTAAGATTTTCATTATCACCGGAAGTAACGTCATTTTGGCAAAAACTGTATTTTTAGCCTTCAAAACAGATATTTTATTCAAATGAGTCTGATTTGTAATGTTTTTAAAATTATGATATTTGATTCCAATCAACAAATAGACTGAACCCATACGATCCTACAGATACCAGAAAATAGTTTCTAACTTGTACGGTTGCAGAGAAATAGACGGTTTTCTACACGTCACTTTTCAAGGTTTTTGGTCTATAAAAGTGGCAATTATTATTCGATTTACATAAAATTTTCACCATGTGATGCCTTAATATGCCATTTCTGATTTCATAAAACTAATTGAACATTTTCATTATCACCGGAAGTACTGTACACTTACATGTAACAAATGTACAAAATGAATTGATATTGCTGGATTTGGTTGATTCGGCGTCCATTTTATTTGATGTGTGCAATGCTTATGTCGAAACCTGTTTAATGGTTTCATTGGTACCGGAAGTGACATATGTTTAGGGTAACGTGGCACCGATGAAACCGTAGTCATAAAAATATTTGATATTAAAAAAAAACCTGTAAAAATCGGTGCTCTTGCAAAAATCGTGATTTCACCGTCGGGTGTGACCGGATCAAAACACCTAAAGTATCGTTTGGTTGCTCGATGAATGGGCTATTGTATGACACACTTCCTGTCTGATTCCTGAAAGCCGGTTCAGTGCTGCTTGCAGGTCTAGTTTATTATTATTTTTTTTTCGCCGGAGCCTATTTCTTAGTGCCTGTAACAGATACCGATATGGGACCTAATTTTATATTGGGAAACCATGGGGTGGCTACATGATAAACTATTTGTAAAACTTCTCCGCAGACCGGAAGTGGCCGAATTTCGTGCGGTGCATAAAAATTAAAAAACGGCCGTAACTTCGTCAATTCTATATTTATTTTCAAAAAAATAACATTTTCAGAAACCCTGAGTCTTTTCTCGGACGATAGCCGCTTATTTCTAGCGTTCGACAAATGAAAAATGTTGTTTAAGAGACAATTTGTGTTATTTTTCAAAATTTTCAAATTTGACCTACATTTTTGGATACCTGAACACCATCCGATTCCAGAAATATAAGTTTCATTTCGAGTTATCACCCTTTATTTTTCGAATTTTTTCGAATTTTCTGCCCATTTCCCAAACCCTTAGGTTTTTCGGAAAGGATAAATCGATATTTCTGAAAGTCCTGGAACATAAAGCTATATAGTCAACCCGCTTTATAAAGCAATTTCAACAACGGTCCGGAAAGCGGAAGTAGTCGAAATAATGTCCGATATTTCGAAAAAACGCAAAAAATGGGTTTGTTGGGGGAAAAACTCGATTTCTGTGTCCAATGTCAATGGATGAAATAAATTAAGCCCGGGGAATGGACTATCGTATGATGCCCAATCTTTACGGATAGTATGAGCAAGCAGCAAAATATGACATGTTGAAAATCAAGTATTTTCTGATTTGGAGCGCTTTTGGACGCCTGTATCTCGAAAACTGCTCCAAGGATTTTTCTTAAACTTTCCCTATCGAGAGTCCCTCCGGTAGTCTTGTTTATTAATAAATCAAAAAAGACATTGAAATGCCTAGAATAGGTAAATTAACGTAATGAAAATCGAAAAAAGTTGAAAAATAGTGAAATTTTGGAAAATGCTCTATTACTTTATTATTTAAACAAATTTTTACAAAAAAGTCACACATACATCCTAACGATGTATAATATGTATTGAAATATTTAAATTTAATTTTCGATATATTGACATTTTTGCATTTTTGGCACTATTGAACATAGGATTTACCAGGGACATTTTATCTGATCAGACAATGTAATATATCACTACATAGCCCTGTGGTTATTTGATAAGCCAACCCGGCTATTAAAACTATCCCGATAATAATCTCCATACCGGAAGTATTAAAAAAATGAAGAAAAAATGTTTAAAAAAAATAGCGCTCCTGGTAAAAAACTCGATTTCTCCATAAGATGTTAGCGGACCAAAAGAACTAAAGTATCACTGGATAGCCCCATTAATGGACTATCATATGACATTTGAATGATACGATTTAGATGGCTAGAAAATAAATTATGGTACGCCGAAAATCTAGTATTTTCCGTTTTGGAGCATTTTGAGACGCCATTTTCTCGAAAACGAAAACTACATTTTTTCTTAAACTTTTTTTACTCAGAGTCCTATCGGTGGACTATTGCGTGAGACCAAAAATAACAGCATTGAAATAATATAAGTTGTCCAAACAACTTGTTAAAGCTATCCCGACAATGATCGAAAAACCGAAAGTAGTCGAAAAAATTTCCGATATTTTGAGAAAAAAAAAACGTAAAAAGTAAAAAAATGGCGATCTTGCGAAAAAAGTGATTACTACGCCAGATTCCACCGAATCAAAACAACTAAAGTGCCATTGGATAGTTTGAACAATGGACGATCTTATGACATCTAAATGGTAAAAATTCGCGGGTTAGGCAATATATAAAGGAACGCTGAAAATCTATTATTTTTCTTTTTTGAGCCTATTCAGACGCCTTTATTTCGAAAACTTCTCTTATTTCCTTTCTTAAACTTATATTACTTAGAATCCTAACGGTGGTCTATGGTGTGAATCCAAATTTAAACGCCTCAACATAGTATAAATGGTCCAAAAGGGCCACAATCTTTGAAAAAAAAGTCGAAAAATCGTTATATCTGTAAATCTGCTTCTAATGGTATAAGGGAGGTAAAACTGTCCAATGGATCTTTCTGAAACTTCTGGTACATAAAGTTAAGTTCCCATACCACTTGTTAAATATATCCCGATAATGATCCGTAAACAGGAAGTAGTCAAAAAAATATTCGATATTTAAAAAACAGTAAAAAAATCGGTGCTCTTGCAACAATCGGGATTTCCCCGTCGGGTGTGACCGGATCAAAACATCTAAAGTATAGTTTGGTAGCTCGATAAATGGGCTATTGTATGACACACTTCCTGTCTGATTCATGAAAGCCGGTTCAGTGTTGCTTGCAGGTCTAGTTAAGCTTTCATATGTATTACATATGAAAGCTTATTGTTTCTGTTAAGATTATTATTTTAATATACTATTCAAAAAAAGTAGGGGATATTTGATTTTTAAGTGTTATTAAAGTCACCTAATGAAACTGACGAAGAAACAAATGACAAAATGAAATGAAGTTCACATTCATCGATTTATTCCAAATGATCGTTAGACTAAGTAAGGCACAGACTGACCATTATAAGGGTAAAATGATACCCGGGGTCAAACAGCAAAGTTACCACAGCATCACAACCAAGTCAGTAACGGGTAAATCCTCCTCTGTTTGCCAAACAAGCATTGATCCGACGTGGCATACTCCTAATGAGACGTCTAAGGTCATTTTGGTCCAGATTGTTCCATTCCTGTTGCAACGCAGCAGCAAGTTCTTGGACATTGGCAGGACGTTGTTGACGTTGACGTAACCTCTGTCCAAGCATGTCCCAGACATGCTCGATGGGGGAGAGGTCGGGACTCAGTGCTGGCCAAGGTAATGTGGTGATGTTCTGTTGTTGGAGGTAACCTGTAACGATCCTGGCCCTGTGACATCTTGCGTTGTCATCCTGGAAGATGAAACGGCGGCCATGACGTCGTGCGAACGGCACAACATGGACTGCCAAGATGTTGTCCCGGTAGTACTGGCCTGTAACACGCCCTGCAACAACATGTAAAGCCGTTCTTCCAGCAACAGTGATGCCTCCCCACACCATAACAGAACCACCCCCAAATCGATCATGTCTGATGACGTTAACGTCTTGGAAGCGCTCGTTTCGACGACGCCACACCCTCCTACGTCTGTCCCAAAAATCAACAGTGAACCTTGACTCATCTGAAAACATCACATTGCTCCAGCGTCGATTATCCCAGTGTTGACGATCCCTACACCAACGACGTCTTGCCTGAATGTGATGATCTCTCAAACAAGGGATCACGCGAGGACGTCGGGCGCGAAGGTGACCCCTATGCAGTCGATTCCGAATCGTCTGGCCACTCACTCTCACACCAGTGTCTGTTTGAAGACGAGCGCTGATCTGATTTGCTGTGATGACACGATTTCTCAAGGCCAAGGTACGGATAAATCGATACTGGGCTTGAGTTGTCGCCCTTGGTCGACCTGAGCGTGGTCTGTCCTGTACAGATTGTGTATCACGGAATCTGGACCATAGCCTGCTTATGACAGACTGAGAAACATTCATCGTCCGCGCCACAACCGCCTGTGTTGTGCCGATCTGTAGCATGCCAAGGGCACGTAACCTTTCATTTTGGGTAAGCCGACGCATATCAAAATTTGTTTTCTGGTCACTAAAAAAATTAAACTGATGTTTCCACCCTGGAATTCAATGCCACAATGACTGTAACATTCAAAGTCAGAGTCGTGCAAATCTTGGGTTGGACCCCCATGATGATCCCAAGCATCACCTGCATTCCATGCGGTAGCTATTGGTGCGTTTGGGCGTCACATGTAACTGGAAATGTTTCTTCTGTTAGGTTCTATAGTGACTTTTTTCGTTGTCATTTGCATATTTTAGTATTATGCCCCCAAACTCAAATATCCCCTACTTTTTTTGAATAGATATTATTATTATTATATTTGTGTTTTTCCTGCAAAACTTATATCTCAGAATCTAACCGTGGGATCTTTTTGAAACTTTGACCTACACCCCCCCCCCCCGGCTTTCAGGAATCAGACAGGAAGTGTGGCATATAATAGCCTATTTATCGAGCTACCAATTGATACTTTAGATGTTTTGATCCGGTCACACCCGACGGTGAAATCCCGATTGTTGCAAGAGCACCGATTTTTTTACTGTCTTTTTTTTTTTAAAATATCGAATATTTTTTTGACTACTTCCTGTTTACGGATCATTATCGGTATAGATTTAACAAGTGGTATGGAAACTTAACTTCCTGTACCAGAAGTTTCAGAAAGATCCATTGGACATTATACCATTAGAAGCAGATTTACAGATATAACGATTTTTCGACTTTTTTCAAAGATTGTGGCCCTTTTGGACCATTTATACTATATTGAGGCTTTTAAATTTGGATTCACACCGTAGACCACCGTTAGGTCTCTAAGTAACATAAGTTTAAGAAAGGAAATAAATAAGATAAATTTTTGAAATAAAAGTGTCTGAATAGGCTCAAAAAAGGAAAATAATAGATTTTCAGCGTTCCATTATTTATTGCCTATCTCCCATTTAGATGTCATAAGATCATCCATTGTTCGAACTATCCGATGACACTTTAGTTGTTTTGATTCGGTGGAATCTGGCGTAGTAATCACTTTTTTTCGCAAGATCGCCATTTTTTTACTTTTTACGTTTTTTTTTTTCTCAAAATATCGGAAATTTTTTCGATTACTTCCGGTTTTTGGATCACAGTCGGGATATCTTTAACAAGTTGTTTGGTTATCTTATCTTCTGTACAAGAAGTTTCAGAATAATCCATTCAGCTGTTTTCCAAAGAAAGAAAATTAGAAGATCATTTTCAGTGATTTAAGGATTTTTCAACTTTTTTCCAAGATTGAGGTTCTTTTTGGACCACTTATATTATTTCAATGCTTTTATTTTTGGACTCACGCCATAGTCCACGGATAGGACTCTGAGTAAAAAATGTTGAAGAAAAAAATTAGTTTTTATTTTCGAGAAAATGGCGTCTCAAAATGCTCCAAAACGGAAAATACTATATTTTCGGCGTACCATAATTTATTTTCTAGCCATCTAAATCGTATCATTCAGATATCATATGATAGTCCATTAATGGGGCTATCCAGCGATACTTTAGTTCTTTTGGTCCGGTAACATCTGATGGAGAAATCAAGTTTTTCGCAAGAGCGCTATTTTTTTAAACCTTTTTTCTTCATTTTTTGAATACTTCCGGTATGGAGATTATTGTCGGGATAGTTTTAATAACCGGATTGGCTTATCAAATCGCCACAGGGCTATGTAATGATATATTACATTGTCTGATCAGATAAAATGTCCCTGGGAAATCCTAAGTTCAATGGTGACAAAAATGCAAAAATGTCAATATATCGAAAATTAAATTTAAATATTTCAATACATATTATACATCGTTAGAATCGTAATTAAGTCAGCTATCTGAATGTGTAACTTTTTTGTAAAAAATTGTTTAAAAAATAAAGTAATAGAGCATTTCCCAAAATTTCACGATTTTTCAACTTTTTTCGATTTTCAGTACGTTATTTTACCTATTCCAGACATTTCAATGTCTTTCAATGATTGATTCATGCACAAGACTACCGGAGGGACTCTCGATAGGAAAAGTTTAAGAAATATCCCTGGAGCCGTTTTCGAGATACAGGCGTCCAAAAACGCTCCAAATCAGAAAATACTTGATTTTCAGTGTGTCATATTTTGCTGCTTGGTCATAGTATCCGTATAAATTGGGCATCATACGACAGTCCATTCCTCGGGCCACTCAACGAAAGCTTAATTTGTTTAATCCATTGATACTGGAAGGAGAAATCGAGTTTTTCCCCCAAAACACCCATTTTTTGCGTTTTTTTCGAAATATCTTTCATTATTTCGACTACTTCCGGTTTCCGGATCGTTGTTGAAATTGCTTTATGCAGCGGTCTGACTACATAGCTTTATGTTCCAGGACTTTCAGAAATATCGATTTATCCTTTCCAAAAAATATAAGGGTTGGGAAATGGGCAGAAAATTCGAAAAAAATCGAAAAATAAAGGGCAACAACTCGGAATGAAACTTATATTTCTGGAATCGGATGGTCTTCAGGTATCCAAAAATTTAGGTCAAATTTGAAAATTTTCAAAAATTGTCTCGTAAACAACGTATTTTCAAAAGCCATAGAAGAATGTTCGAAATTGAAAAATGTGAGATAGTCATTATCTCGGAAAAGATTCGGGGTTTCCGAAAATGTCATTTGTTTGAAAATAGGTAAAGAATTGACGAAACTACGGCCGATTTTCAATTCCGGAAATAAGTACAAAATACGGTTACTTCCGGTATGCGCAGAAGTTTCAAAATTGTTTTATCAAGTAGCCACCGCATGGTTTCCAAATAGAAAATTTGGTTCCAGATCGATATCTGTTTTCGATCATGGAGAAATAGGCTCCCGCGGGGAAAAAAAAAAAATAATAATAACTAGACCTGCAAGCAGCACTGAACCGGCTTTCAGGAATCAGACAGGAAGTGTGTCATACAATAGCCCATTCATCGAGCTACCAAACGACACTTTAGGTCTTTTGATCCGGTCACACCCGACGGTGAAATCACGATTTTTGCAAGAGCACCGATTTTTACAGGGTTTTTTTTAATATCAAATATTTTTATGACTACGGTTTCATCGGTGCCACGTTACCCTAAACATATGTCACTTCCGGTACCAATGAAACCATTAAACAGGTTTCCAAATAAGCATTGCACACATCAAACAAAATGGACGCCGAATCAACCAAATCCAACAATATCAATTAATTTTATACATTTGTTACATGTAGGTGTACAGTACTTCCGGTGATAATGAAAATGTTCAATTAGTTTTATGAAATCAGAAATGGCATAAGGCATCACATGCCATTTCTATAGACCAAAAACCTTGAAAAGTGACTTGTAGAAAACCGTCTATTTCTCTGCAACCGTACAAGTGAGAAACCATTTTTTGGTATCTGTATGATCGTATTGGTTCAATCTATCTGTTGATTGGAATCAAATATCATAATTTTAAAAACATTACAAATCAGACTCATTTGAATAAAATATCTGTTTTGAAGGCTAAAAATACAGTTTTTGCCAAAATGACGTCACTTTCGGTGAAAATGAAAATCTTAAATTACTTGTATGAAATTGTAAATGGCATTAGGTATCAGTCAGTGAAAATTTTATGAAAATCGAATAATAATTGACACTTTTATGGACCAAAAACCTTGAAACGTGACCTGTTGAAAATCGCCTACTTCTCCGCAACTGAACAAGTTAGAAACAATTTTGTGCAATCTATACGACCTTATGAATTTTATTAATATGTGAATGTAAACCAAAAGTTAAAATTATTAATACATATTAAATAATTCTTGGTTGAACAAAATATTGATTTTAAAAGTTAGAAATACATTTTTTGACAAAATGGCGTCACTTCCGGTGTCAATTTTAAATTGTAATCAATTTGATACGACGCATACTTGCTTTTTGAATCAAATGATGTCACTTTTGTGAAAATCCAATAATAATTGACTATTTTACAGGCAAAATAACGAAAACAGTGACTTATGCAAAATTGCCCATTTCTAGGTAACTGCTTATATTATAAACTAATTTTAACATATATTTTCTTCGTATGGATTATAGCTACAAGTTTATAAAAGTTACGTAGATATATTTTAAAATCTGAAAAGCCTGAATGGGTTGTAAATAGATCAATTGAAATTGAAATTAAAAAAACTGGTCCCAACATTTTGTGCGCCTTTAAAGGGTACACTCTTTTAGTTATATCAGTTTTTTAAAAAATAATATTTGCTTTCGAAAAATGGTACCTAACTGTCAAAATTGTAGTTTTTCGTAAAATTAAGCCACTTCCGGTGCAGACAGATATCTCTATCGGTAACAAAAAAAAATGACAATTGAGACAACGGAGTATATGAACTTTGTTTGATACAAATCGAGCAATAAATAATTAATCTAGGACTGAAAAACTGAATTAGCCAATGGCGGTAAAGGAAAATTACTGAGACAAAAAATATTCACATTTTTGCCCAAGTCAGATGACTCGTTAATTTTGTGTATAACACGTCTAAAAAATATTAATAAATAAAAATGTTTTTTGTAAAAATTTTAATTTTCAAATTTCGAACGACAAAAGCCATAGATGAATGTTCGAAATTGAGAAATGTGAGATAGCCATTGTCTCGAAAAAGATTCAGGGTTTCCAGAAATGTGAATTGTTTTAAAATAGGTAAATAATTGGCGAAACCACGGCCGCTTTTTGATTTATTGCTACCGTTCAAATTTCTGCCAATTCTGGTCTGCGCAGAAGTTTCAAAAATACTTTATCAAGTAACCACCACATGGTTTCCTGATAGAAAATTTGGTTCCAGATCGATATCTGTTTCCGATCATGGAGAAATAGGGTCCCGCGGTAAATAATAATAATAATAATAATTTTAGTAATCTCAATAGGCTTTCAGACGAAAGTCTTAAAGCCTAACTAGATCTGCTACTGTCCCATGCAGATATGAAAGCTTTCATATTCATCGTCACGTGACATTGATTATATCAAGTATCTTAAAAGAAAAAAGAACAACAAAAAATAATTATCAAAATCGGTGAAAAAGTCGCGAAGTTACAAGTCTAAATATAGTGAGAAACATTGCACCCGGGCAACAAAATAATCTGAAAACTAAAGGGAAATAACTGAGAGTTGGATTGCTGTAATCGGAATGACTTTCCGTTCCAGAAGTTTCAGAAAAATGGATCAAGCCGTTTAAAAACGGGACGGATGAGAACATGAAACGAAAATGGCGGGAAAGAACTAAAAAGGGGCAGGAAAATATCAAAAAAATAAATGAAATAACTTTGAACGGAACTAACATTGTTTGAATCAGATTGACCTTAGCTGTTCGAATATTTAGGTTAAATTTGTAAATTTTGAAAATTAAAGGCATAAATTGTCCTCTTAACAATTTTGTCGGCACGTAAAAGGTGAAAGGCGAAATACGAAATTTTGAAAATTTTCAAACACCAAAAAATCGATTTTGATCTCGAGCTATCAAGAAATGCATTAATTTCAGAAATAAGAGACGCATTGAACATATAACAGCCTATTGTAGTTCATTTTCACGTCTGTTCAAGTGGATTTTTCACTGTTCTTCATATTCAATTCCAAATGGAGACCATCAGTTGACCGAAAATCTTTTTTTTTTTTGGCTAAAACTCTTTTTTTTAATCGGGTCAAAATGGGAGTAAGGCACAAAGTCCGGGGTGGCAATGGGCGTATTGTGTCCAAATTTCATGGTTTTCGGACAATCGGTGCCGGTGTCGTAGCGATATTCCACTTTTTCGCACTTACTGAAGCCGTAAATGGCGGAAAAAGCCGAACGACAGGAACCGTGTGAAGAACAAACGACCTGAACGAACGCAGGTATCGCATTGAATTTCTCAGGGCACCTATGTACCAGCGTGAAAAGTTCCTCGTCGGAATTTGGTAGTCATCGTACCTTTGGTTCAAACGTGGCGCATGCGCGAAGTCAAAAGACATTACGGTCGATTAGGGGATTTTGGGTATATTTCGGAGTGGTTTGGTATGTGACGGTGGATCGGGGACCCGGATTGATCTACTATTCAAAAAAAGTAGGGGATATTTGATTTTTAAGTGTTATTAAAGTCACCTAATGAAACTGACGAAGAAACAAATGACAAAATGAAATGAAGTTCACATTCATCGATTTATTCCAAATGATCGTTAGACTAAGTAAGGCACAGACTGACCATTATAAGGGTAAAATGATACCCGGGGTCAAACAGCAAAGTTACCACAGCATCACAACCAAGTCAGTAACGGGTAAATCCTCCTCTGTTTGCCAAACAAGCATTGATCCGACGTGGCATACTCCTAATGAGACGTCTAAGGTCATTTTGGTCCAGATTGTCCCATTCCTGTTGCAACGCAGCAGCAAGTTCTTGGACATTGGCAGGACGTTGTTGACGTTGACGTAACCTCTGTCCAAGCATGTCCCAGACATGCTCGATGGGGGAGAGGTCGGGACTCAGTGCTGGCCAAGGTAATGTGGTGATGGTCTGTTGTTGGAGGTAACCTGTAACGATCCTGGCCCTGTGACATCTTGCGTTGTCATCCTGGAAGATGAAACGGCGGCCATGACGTCGTGCGAACGGCACAACATGGACTGTCAAGATGTTGTCCCGGTAGTACTGGCCTGTAACACGCCCTGCAACAACATGTAAAGCCGTTCTTCCAGCAACAGTGATGCCTCCCCACACCATAACAGAACCACCCCCAAATCGATCATGTCTGATGACGTTAACGTCTTGGAAGCGCTCGTTTCGACGACGCCACACCCTCCTACGTCTGTCCAAAAAATCAACAGTGAACCTTGACTCATCTGAAAACATCACATTGCTCCAGCGTCGATTATCCCAGTGTTGACGATCCCTACACCAACGACGTCTTGCCTGAATGTGATGATCTCTCAAACAAGGGATCACGCGAGGACGTCGGGCGCGAAGGTGACCCCTATGCAGTCGATTCCGAATCGTCTGGCCACTCACTCTCACACCAGTGTCTGTTTGAAGACGAGCGCTGATCTGATTTGCTGTGATGACACGATTTCTCAAGGCCAAGGTACGGATAAATCGATCCTGGGCTTGAGTTGTCGCCCTTGGTCGACCTGAGCGTGGTCTGTCCTGTACAGATTGTGTATCACGGTATCTGGACCATAGCCTGCTTATGACAGACTGAGAAACATTCATCGTCCGCGCCACAACCGCCTGTGTTGTGCCGATCTGTAGCATGCCAAGGGCACGTAACCTTTCATTTTGGGTAAGCCGACGCATATCAAAATTTGTTTTCTCGTCACTAAAACAATTAAACTGATGTTTCCACCCTGGAATTCAATGCCACAATGACTGTAACATTCAAAGTCAGAGTCGTGCAAATCTTGGGTTGGACCCCCATGATGATCCCAAGCATCACCTGCATTCCATGCGGTAGCTATTGGTGCGTTTGGGCGTCACATGTAACTGGAAAAGTTTCTTCTGTTAGGTTCTATAGTGACTTTTTTCGTAGTCATTTGCATATTTTAGTATTATGCCCCCAAAATCAAATATCCCCTACTTTTTTTGAATAGTATATTAGTTTTAAGTAACCATAAAATGATGAGATCCTTGAAGGTCATTGTTTGGTTTGTTACTTGTTACCTTGAGATTAAGATTAAAGTGCAGTAAGACTATTTTATTGTCTTTTAATCTAACTGACCGATTGATTGATTGATTGATGATTGATTGACTGAGTGATTGGCTGAAAATCAGTACTAATCTTTGATTATAATATACATCATATCAGAAATCCACTTCTTGGGTTACATGTCTAAAAAAGTTTCCTACATAAAAAGTAATAAAAGAAAATGTTTAATGCCTTCTTATTTTTCTTATAATTTTTTAAAACTGATTTAATTTTATAATTATAATGAATTGGATTTGTATCAGATACACTTAATTACTTCTTTGGTGCTATAAAATTTGTGGCTTGTCATATTAGAAATATTTATATATGCCATAAAATGTAATTGAAAAGTAATTGAAATGTAATTGACCATTACATGATTTTTGAAATGTAAATAATTACATTTCCATTACTCATTACTTTTGAAACCATCCATTACTCATTACATGGCCATTACTTTAAAAATGTAATGATTACATTCCATTACCATTACCTATTCCCATTACCATTACCCATTACCATTACCCCAGCCCTGACCAGTACGCCTAAATCTGTGAAAGGGGAAGAGTAAAGCCCCATGAGCTTTCGGATTGAGCTCACTTCCTGTCTGAAGGCCCCTTACATCACAGGAAAACATACCTTTTAATCTTCGACTTACAGAAATCAGCGATTAAAAAGGATAATATAAAATCAGTGTTTAAAGGGAAATTAAAACAAAGTTTAAAAGAAATTATAGTCAGTGATTAGCTAATCTTCCTTTTGAGAATATCATTTTTATTCATCTGCTAATCTCCAACTTTTTAATCTCTGACTAGACCAAATCAGAGGTTATTTTAATTATCAATTGATTAAGATTAAGATTGTTGGAATGTTCAATGGAGAGAACATTACTAGGTGCCGTGTTATCTCCCTCGTATGCTAATTTAGCTTTACACAAAACCGCTATATATCCAATGTGCACGCTTCCTGTCACCACTTAAAAACAAACTATAGGAACAATTTTACTGTCATATTACGCCATGTTAGTTGTAATACAAGTTGAAGGACAATATTAGTGTCAGTTGTTATTATCACATGTGATAGAACTGGTTAAACACGTTCCAAATATAATTTTAACACAGTGATTATTGTTACGATAGATGCGTAATGAAGATTTTAAGAAACGGAAGTGACTTAAGCAAAAGGAAAACACGAGTTACCCTTCTTTATAACTGATTGAAGTCACGAGCCAATTAAGCCCAAATAGAGTGTAATTATGGTTTTGGTTATTTATTTAACCAACCACGGTGACGATTTTTCATTTAAGGTTTTTTTTTTTGGTTTTTTTTTTTTTTAAAAAAACAACCATTAATTTGTAGATTTTAACCTGATTTATTGTCGACTTCTTCTGGAGTATGCTAACTAGAATATCTCCTGTCGTTTAAAACATATAATTAAGTTTTTGTGTTTAAAAACATAAATAAATCTGTGGATTTTAACCCGATTTTTTTATATATGGAATATGCGAACTAGACTATAGTTTGTCCATTAAATGAATACCGTCCGCAAAAACTGGAGAGACACGTAACAAGCATGTCTGGCATGTCATCAATCTTTGAATCTTTAGAAGCGGACGCAAACATGGCCACCCGGCTCGTGACTAAAGAAAACTTTCATACTTCAAACGACGTTGTCCTAACAACTAAAGGTAGTTTGCTAGGGATAGGCGCCTTTTGCCCGGGGCATGTAGTAATGAATATCTTTAACTACAACTTGTCTAATGTAGACAATCAAGACATTAAACATTTAAAGGCTCTAAAGTTTATAATAACCATGGGTGTGATTGATGATTGTTTGCGTATTTATCTCAAACACCTTAACTACAGCATCTGAACGATGTGTGCTTGTTAATTATTAATTGTTTGTGCTGGTTATGCCTATATAATACACATGACTTTGTTCTATTTCAAAGGTGGCGAAGACCCTTCAATCATTGTCAGTTATTAAAGAGACTGGTTTTAATAGGACGGGAAAAGAGTGTAGGAGTATAAATGAATCAGTTATACATGTAAACGATGAGAAGGAAACGGCTGCTGGAAACATTGACACCGTGATAATACCCCTACCAGTGCAAAAAGAGGCAACATTTAATACTGATATTTCTGTCAAAAGTGAGACAGGGTGTGCAGATGATATTTCGTTAACCATTGCTAAAGTATCAGTAGAACGTGAAGCGTCACATACAGCTGATATTCTCAATAAGAATTTCGTTAGTAAGAAAGACAGTCCTAAGAAGGCTTTAGCGGAAATGCTTAAATCCAAAGCGAATCATCCAACGATGACAGAGCAAGTGAATGTAATAGACTCTAATAACGTGCATGGCTACATAGACGAAAACTTACATATACCCCAGGAAATCATAACGTTCGGTGCAAAGAATGGCGGATTTCTAAAGCAGTTAAACGCCGACTTAGGTAATTACGACGGTGGTTTGCATAATGCTCACGTTACACAATCTTCTTCAATTTGCCATTCCACACTGTCACGAGAAAATAATTCCATTGGTTCCGTTGCTCAATCAAATCCAGGACAATATTTCCAAGTGCTACAGCCTGTGCCATCTATTGAAACAACGTCAGTCCATTGTGTGAACAGTTTGTACTATGGACAAAATTTCAATAACTTCGGTAAACCAATGGAACACGATAAGCATGTGGATATTGACCGATATTTGCAGCAACAGCCATATACTACTTATCCAAATCAATGTTTCGCGTCATATACAGGCAATGGGGACATAGACAATATGAAATCTCCAGACATTGGCTACCAGGAATCATGTCTGTCACCTGCATCTGGAAATATGGTAAGTTGTAGTTAAGAATACGACGCAATTTCTTCACTAAGATTATTTATTTCATGATTTCACAAGCAGTATGTTATACGGATAAGTAGTTCATTTATGCATTTATGCATACATTTTACGGCGTAAATTCTAAACATTCTTATTGAGTCTATGGACATTCTTGTGCATATGTGCCGATTCTAATTATTGTCCACTGACTATCAAAATGTGTTCGTCTGTCTGTCATTCCGGCCACCCGTCTGTCTGTTTTTGGAAAACACAAACTTTGCCTCTAATTTACCGAGGATATTCGAACTTGGTATAGGTGTTTAGTAGGTGAATGCTTTGGATGATGGAGATTCTACACCAAGGTTATGCTGAGATAAACAATTTGATCGACACGATGCGTATAGTTTCATTACATAAAGTTCAAGTTATTCAATTTATTTTTTTCCGTAGGTCAAAGACCCATCGGGTAAAACACACATACAATAACATACATGTACATGCAACAAAAATGAAATGAAAATATTTACATAATGTACAAGGGGAGTGTGTACAAAAATAGTTAAATATGTGGTTATAGTTTAACGATAAGTTCAGATCTTCTCTTCTCAGATTTTCTGGTTGTTTACGGCGAGAAGTTGTGTTAATTTATAGACACTTGGACCTTTACTGTAATATTGTTTAATAAATATATTTCGTAGATCTTCAAATCTGTGGCAAATAAGAATAAAATGGTACTCGTCCCCGACATCTAATTTATGACACAAGATGCATAATCTAACTTTTCTAATGGTCTCATTATACCTGCCTTTCTCGATATTTAAATTGTGGCCAGGAAGTCTTATTCTTGTTATTTCACATATGTCACGTATGTACTTCTTATTTATTGATAACACTGGAATGTATGTATACCTGTGTACTGTACAATAAATTTATAGATGTGACATTTTGACGATTCATGGATTCTTCCATGACAGTCGTGTTTAAAAATATCAAATAAACAATGTGTGTTTAGAATTTTCGAGACCATTATTTTCACCAATATTGACTAATCCAAGCCTAAATAATTATTTTGTAACATTATCTATCCAGGTATTCTTATTTATGTACGTAGTATTGCCTAAGAATTATATTGTCGGTGTTAATTAAATTTAGCTAAAATTTAAATATTCGAATTTTTCTTAATATAGAATGTAGATATCTACCTAATTCATAGTAAATCATAACGATACATGTACTGTTTCGTATTTCAAGAATTTTTTTGCAAAATTTAAGAGACCTTTTCGACATCCTCAGCTTTATGAAAGCCCCAAACTTCCGATCGATAGCTAGGGGCCCCACAATCAATAAATATCTCCCCAATATCTCCAAATATTTCGACAATTATACCACAATAAGTAGGGGGGTTGGGTGGCTGAATGGTTAGCGTGCGCGCGCTGTATCATAAAGTCTGTCATTGAGTCAGCTGGCGTGGTTTCGAATCCCCGGTTGTACGTGGCAAGGAGTAGGGTCGCCTGTCCAACCTCGTGGGTTTTCTCCGGGTCCTCCGGTTTCCTCCCACTGCTAAAGACCCCTACGCGCAAGCGAATTATAGAAATAAAATTAAACCATATGTTAGTCCCGAAATGACCTAGTTTGTGTCGAGTGGACGTTAAACCCCATTTCTCTCTCTCTCTCCACAATAAGTATATGTATAGGATATTAACCTACCCGAGGTTGATATGGTAGAGAACGCGCGGGCGAAGCCCAAGCGTTCTCTACCATATCAATCCGAGGGAGAGTAGGTTTATATCCGACATATACAACGCCATTTTACGTTAAATTTAATGGGCTCTTCCATTAAAAGGCAACAATGATTGGATAATTGCTCGATAATTTCTGCCAAATAGCGAAAATTACCGAAGTAATCACGTGTAATTACTTGCATGTTTTTGTTTATACATCGCCATTTTGGACTATTGAATTGAAAGCAAAAACAAAATGGATAGTAATACGAAGTCAGACAAATAATCAATCCTTTTTAGCCAACATATTGACGATGGAATAGATATGAATGCAAATATCGACGAGGATCTATCCAAATTTGGACCAAAAGGCATTCTTTTCCAAGAATTCTGACAGTAAACCATGATTGAAGGTTTTCGGTATGTTCAGAGAAGGATTTGACCGACTGTTTTAAGTGGACTGTACCCAAAAATACTTTACAAAGGAACTCTTGGGCGATAAATACTTTCAAGTCTTGTAGTGTGTGGAGAAATAATCGCAATGTGGCAAAAAGAAAATTCTGACATGTCTTAGACATGGATAACCGATCTAAATACATGTATATCGATAAGTACGCCGTCTATTTCGGCCCGGAATGTAACAAACTGTACCATAACAATTTTTAATTGTCAAAAGAATAAAAATTTATTTCTGTGTTTTTGTTTTATTTCGATCATCTATGTCATCAGCGGTTGATATGAGCCGAATATATCGACCTGAGATGACGTCATTAGCGGTTGATATGAAATATCAACCTGTCATGACGTCATCAGCGGTTGATATGAACGAATATATCAATCTATGATGACGTCATGACAGGTTGTTATGAGATATAACTGCTATGGACATCAAAGAAAAAACTACCGCCAGTTGTATATATAACAAGTATTAACTTACCACCTCACATTTATAACCCCTAAATAAACGGCCGTGTTGCATCGAACAAGTTATAAACATTTTAAATAATTAAAAAGATAGACTGAAAAAGTTGTCAAGCCGGCCGACATTAAACCCGGACATTTTTAGTGCAAAATAGATTATCTGCCCTTGATATGAAATTAGTGCCTCTTAACCAGTCTGCCAACCGTTCTCCGACTGATTGACAGGCCGGGATAATCAAGACTATTTTCTACGAAACGTTACAGAAAGCGGGATCAATAAATCTAATTTAGAAACATGCACGTTAGGCAACTCAACGATTGTTTTGAGAACCTTGTAAAAACAAACGGAAGATCCTACTTGTATGTTATTCTTGCCTAACGAAGGATCTTCGGAGATATTATTTTTACTAAACCAAAAGATGCCGCTCCTAAGGGTATAGTTCATAATATAGCAAATTAAAAAACAAAACGTAATTTTTCATTCTGCTGTGACAAAGAATCAGAAATATTATTGTTATCCAGAATAGGCGATAATTCGAGACTAGTAACTGAAGCGCACACATTCGCTGTGGCGTGTACAACTTTTAATATAGAAAATTTTGGCTGTATGGGGCACCCTACCATAAGACAAAATACTACTGACGTAGGTGTCGAAAACTGACAATTTTTTTACGGTGTTGAAATGGTTTTCATTACATACTTTTAAAACGGAAAATAGTGCTTTTCTGGCCTGGCCACTTTCTTTTTTCTTTTTTTTTTCTTTTTTTTTTGCGTTTTTATAAATTTACCATTAAAGTTTAACAACATTCCTATTACAAGTCCCATTTTTGTGTATAAGTACCACAAAGAGTTTAATCAATTCTGCAGTCCCTATGGGGTTTCTCAAAACAAAACTTTGTCATCAGCATATATACTTATACAAATGTTTAACGTTTGTATATCTAAAGTAATCAACAAAACAGGGTTTGATTAATAGTGCTTGGAGAACGAAAATTGCATCCACTGTATCTACATTTATTCGAAATCCGAACTGACTCGGTGATATTATGTTATATGTTTTTCGTAGACACGAGACAATAGATATTCCCCTATAGTTATTCGGATCATTAGGATTCATTACAGTCCCCTTGGCACCAAGTTTCCTATTGCCCACGTTGAGGAAAAGCACCTCGAATTAAGATCATTATTAAAAATCTCCACTAAAGAGGGCTTAAGAACATCTTTGCAGTGTATTAGGATATCATTTTGGATATTATTGCAAGATGATGGTTTATTAAGTTTAAGTTTTTGTATACATTCTCGCATTTAACTCTCTGTATTTAAGTCATATGTATTAATATAATTTCCTCTACAGCAGGATGGTTTGATGCTACCGCTACCGCCTGGGTCTCAAATAGAATATTCCAAAAGGATGAAACCTTTAATTTTTCGATTTTATAAACGCAGAATATTCACCTTTGTTTCAATATTAGAGTTGACATTATAGAAAAGTTCTGCTTTTTTTTACCTCATAGAAAACGATGTTCTGAGTTGTCAACTAAACACAGTGATATCACCCCCTGATGACGCATCCTATACCCCCCCCTCTCCGACACACACGGTGCCGTCAAATTAAGGAAACACAGCAATTAAATGTTATTTAGTTGTAAAGTCAATAGTACAATTTGTAGCATAAATATTAGGATTAGAATCGCTTTCTGTAGATGTTATTTAGTTGTAAAGTCAATAGTACAATTTGTAGCATAAATATTAGGATTAGAATCGCTTTCTGTAGATGTTTAACACAAAGCCGTTTTGTTTGTGCCCTCATCACTGGACTTACTGACATCGTTCTCATCATTTAATATTTCACATTTTTCATGTTTCATAGTTGTAAAGTTAATAGTACAGTTAGTGGTATAAATGATAGGATTAGAATCGTTTTCTGTAGATTTTTGCACACAAAGCTGTTTTACTAAATGTTAGGTCTCGTAACTCTTTCTGGGGTCTTTCTCGTCTGTTACGTTTTTGCCCTTATCACCTTTTCTGACATGGTTCTCACCATTTAATATGTCACCTATTTCATGTTTCATAACGCTTGATGTTCTGGATAGGATTAGAATCGTTTTCTGTAGATGTTTGCACACAAAGCCGTTTTACTAAATGTTAGGTGTCGTAACTCTTTTTGGGGTCTTTCTCGTCTGTTACGTTTTTGCCCTTTTCACCTTTTCTGACATGACACGCTTGGTGTTCTTTTATATGTTCTCACCCATGAAAGTAAACTACAGAAAGGTTAACATTTCAACTATTATGTATGTATATCATATTGTGGGATATTCATTGAATTTTTGTGAGGTTGTAAAATGCAACCGGTTTCAGTAAATCATGGTCTTTATTAAAACGTGCGGGTTGTATGTCCCTAAAACACCCTTTGGCCACAAGGATTCAGTATCGTCATCTGTAAGCTGTTCAGTCTGCTTCTTAATCTGTGCTGAGCTTTCGTTTGTTATGTATGTATATCATATTGTGGGATATTCATTGAATTTTTGTGAGGTTGTAAAATGCAACCGGTTTCAGTAAATCATGGTCTTTATTAAAACGTGCGGGTTGTATGTCCCTAAAACACCCTTTGGCCACAAGGATTCAGTATCGTCATCTGTAAGCTGTTCAGTCTGCTTCTTAATCTGTGCTGAGCTTTCGTTTGTTAGGTAATATGGATTTTTCACTATTTTTCGAATTCAATTCAAAAGGGCTAAACTATATACCGGAAAACTACCGGAAAACACCAGAAAACTACCAGAAAACACCATTTTATTCTGAATACCGGAAACACCCGAAAAAACACTAAATACCGGAAACCACGGTAAATACCGGAAAACACACTAAATAGGTAATCTGGTGTTTTCCGGTATAAAGTATTGTCGCACCATTTTGAATCGACAAAACTATATACCGGAAAAGACCGAAAAACACCGGAAAACAACCAGAAAACAACCAGAAAACTACCGGAAAACACCATGTTATACTGAATTCCGGAAAACGCCGGAAAAACACTAAATACCGGAAAACAATCTAAATACAAGAAAATACCCTAAATAGGTAACCCGGAGACTGGTACCCTAAAAAAAGTAACTCTAAATAGGTAAATAGGTCATCTGTGTGCCTGGGTTAGGTTTAAGAATTTGGGGGAGAGGTTAAATCTCCACATAAGGACCGACCTAGGATGATGAAAAAATAGTTCGTGATATTTCCTAGTTTTATTAAAAATACATACAATACATTAGATTTATATACAAAGGCGATTTCACTGTTTTTTGGTGTTGGTGGCGCTGATGGTCTTCCTTGGATGGTGCTTCTGGTATTTTTGTTTCTGAAGAAAAAAAGAAAGAAATTTGAGGCTCTCGGGGAGAGCCACATTAGTTTGTTTCCTACTACGATTTGAATTTTCTAAACAAAAATCGTGTTTGTTCCACATCACCGGGTTAGGACTAGGGATTCTTATATCTAGTTGATTTTATTTACTAACGGTTAGGGATAGGATTTGATATATGGTTTGTTTTGGGTAAGGGTGGAGACTTAGTGTGTGTGAAGATTTTCGGGTGATTTTCTTTGAGATCAGTATAGTGTTTTCTGATGATTTTGGATGCAATTGCTGCTGTTGCGCTAAATGGAACTACAAAAGGGGCTATTGCGCTAGCCGTATGAATATTCAGACCTTGGGGGCTGTTGTTTTCAATTTGTCAATCCAGAATTTTTCTCTTGTTAGCCTATACGTTTGAATTTCTTCTGTAGTTTCAAAGTCGCTCTTGGTCTTTTCTATTGGCGTGACACTGAGATCAGAAATGTCATGATTTGGTTGGTTGAAATGAATTGAGACCAGTTGGTCTTTTTTGGTGACTATGTCTCATCGGTGACGTTAATTCTTTCCCTAAGTGCATTTTGTATCTCCTCTACGTATTGCTTGTCACATTGTCTGCATGAAATTAGATAAAATTTGAACTACTGCATGAAAGTTGGTCTAATGTTGGGAATTCTGTGTCAGATGTTTTGTTATGGAAATGGTCGGATATGTTTAAGATTTTGCATGTTTGACATCTTGGATGGCCACAAGTTTTAGTTTTAACTGCTGATTGCATATTATTTGTTTATTTGGCGGCAAGTTCAGTTAGAGTGTTGTTGTCTATACGTCGTAGATATCGTTTGGAGTATTCCCTTTCTCTTAGTTTGCTAAATACCAGCGTACATGCTGACTCAAAGTCGGTCTTCTGAGTACATATCCTATGAAAACGGAGAATCTGAGATTTTATGATGCCAGAGAAGGTATGTTTGGGGTGAAAGGAGCTCTTGAACAATAATTGATGTGTATCGGTTTCTTTGAAAAATACTTTAGTTTCCAGTTGGCCAGTGTTTTTGGTGTTGCTACTTTTAAAGACGGTGGTGTCAAGAAAATCTATGCTGTTTTGACTTACATTTGCGGTTAATTTGACAGATGGATGATGATTGTTCAGAATGTTGAAAAACGTCCAAAATTCGTCTAGTGTGTACGCCCAGACTATGAAAACGTCATCTAGAAAGCGTCGATAGAAATCTGGTTTTAATGGGCAGAGCGGCAGAACTTCCCTTTCCCACTCCGCCATGAAGAGGTTTGCATAACTTGGAGCAAATCGTTTCCCCATCGCAGTTCCGGAAGACTGAAGGTATACTTGGTCGTTGAAAGCGAAGTCATTCCTCCTCAGACAAATGTCGAGTAGTTTGAGGATTTCTTCGTCTGGCCCGGATGCTTGCGGGTTCCTAAGAAATGCTTTCCTAACTGCTTCAATACCTGTGTTATTATCGATGTCGTGTACATGCTCTGTACGTCGATGGTTATTAAAATGGTGTGTTCGGGGACTCTTAACTGTTTGATTTTGTGAATGAAATGATTAGTGTCTTTGAGGTAGGATGGGTGTTGGCATGCTAGGGGTAATAAGAAATGGTCTATATATTGTGATACGTTGTATGATTCGCTGCCACAGTCTAATATTATTGAGCGCCCGTTGGTTAATTTATTAGGTATAAACCATTCTGTTTCTGGATTTTTATGTATTTTTTGTAGTGTATAGAGTTGTCTTTGTCGGTAATCAGATTTAGCAGATAGAAAATCATATTGTTTTGCTATTATGTATTCCTTGTCTTGCAATTCATGTAAGAAGTTGTTTATTAAAGTTGCAGTGTCCTTAAAGATGGGTTGGTCTAATTTATTGTGATGTATAGGATTACTTAATTGTTTTTCTGCCTCTGCGATATATTCTGCGCGATTCATTATGACACAACACGATCCTTTGTCGCTTTTCTTAATTATTATGTTTTTGTTTTTTTCTGAGGGTGTTTAATGCTGTTTTAGTTGCTCGGTTGAGGTTTGGTTTTTGTGATTGTGGTTGAAGGGATGATATTTCTGTGTTCATTTCATCGAAAGATTTTAGAATGGCTGGTGATAATGACTTTTTAGGTGGTTTCCATGTGGATTTTTCTGTGAATAATTGTTTACCTCTGTCGGGTTTGTTCCTAAAAAAATAAGTCAACGAAAGTGTTCTTTGGAAGCGATCGGTTGCCTGGGTGATGGGGTCTATGGATGTTATTGTTGGGGTTGGGATGAATATAAGGCCTTTATCAAGAATGTTCATTTCCAGGGGACTGAGAAGTCTGTCGCTCAAATTGACACCTGTCTGTCCTAAAGACGGCCTCTCATTCCTTTTCCCTAATCCTACTTTAAATTCCTTATCCAGCAGTTGATGATCTCTCTGGTGGTGTCTGGGCTTCAGTAGATGGCGTCGTTACCTTTCAGTTCTATTTTGCCCTTGAAGGTTGGTAATGTTGTGGCGGTTGGTGAAGGTGTCGTGGAGATCAATTGGTTGTAGATGGTGATGTTTTGGTAGGCGATCGGATATTCTTGTCGTAGTCGAGAAGAAGTGGGGATCTGTGTGGCGAAGAGCTTGGTTGTTGGGAAAGCTGCTCTGGTCACTTTGAGTAGATCTAGCATCTGCTCGTGTATCCTTGGACCACTTTCCTCCCTGTTGTTGAGCCCACGTGTATCACTACTTCCTCTGGTGCAGGACCCATGTAGTTCTGGAGGATCTGTTTGATGTGGCTGATCTTGGCTCCAGAATAGCTATGGATCTCCCAGTCCCCGAGGAAGGATACAATCCTAGCCAGGTTAGAGGATCCAATAACCGGGGTCTTCGCTATGACTGGTGGTAGGTACCATAGATCCTTCTCGTCTTTACCTTTGTAGCTGTGAGGTCTCTTTAGGGATAGGTTGAGTGATCGTCTACATCTGGTGGAAGATCTGGTGGTGATTCTATGGTTAGGAATGATGGGCGATCTAGGGGACAGATAGTCGACAAGCGCGTTAAGTGGCGATATAGATCCCGAGGTAGTAGGTGAGCCAGATACAACCCGAGGCGAACTGGTTGATCTAGCTGCACGCTTCGAGGGAGTGTTAATGCAAGTGCCTTCTCCAGGGGATCATTTTCTCTTGTTGGGTTTGTTTCGTTTTGGTGTGTCCTGGAGAAGGTTGTGTGTAATGTGCATTGATGATGGGGGAGGGTGCGTGACAGCTTTAGAGACCGTGGACAGTAGGCGATGGAACTCTGTCTTCACACTATCGCTTGCCGTAGGACTTCTTGGCCCATGCTAGAGCGTGGCTAGAGTACTCTTGTACAGCATCTTTGGTACAGTGACGTGACTTCAAGTTTATCCGCTAGCATGGCTCGGTAGTGTGTCGACAGGGATGAGGCGACGTCCTTGGCCCATTTCAGGTTCAATGTCTCAATTGTAGTGGCTATGGTAGGTGTTTTCATTGCCGGCTTGACGAACTTGTTCAGATCTTCGATCTTCCAGGCAAAACTTATGGTGGTGTTCCGTTCTCTTGGCTCTCCATAATGGTCAAATGGTGGAGGCACTGGAAGACCTGGAAAAAGACCTTGATGACACCTGAATTCTCTGAGGGTTGTTGGCGCTCCTTTGGTAGGCGTTGGTTTGGTTGGCGCTCCTTTGGTTGGCCCTGGTTTGGTTGGCGCTCCTTTGGTAGGCCCTGGTTTGGTCGGCGCTGGAATCCTGGTGGTGGTTGGTGGAATCCTGGTGGTGGTTGTTGGAACCCAGGTGGTGGTTGGTGGAACCCAGGTGGTGGTTGGTAGAAGCCTGGCGGTGGTTGGTAGAAGCCTGGTGGCGGTTGGAATCTGTTTCTTAACTGAGGCCAGTCCATTGGTAGATGCGTGGGCATGGGAAGAAAAGGACGTCTGGTGTGGGACCTATCCATGTTCCGAAGGGTTGGAGAAGCTGTTTGTGATTATGCAAATGGGTTAGACGAGACAATAGAGGGGAACAGAAATTGATGTGTATGGGTTGGGCTCGGACCTGTTCTCTGTAATATATGTGGTGTAATATATGTGAATGTAAGACCTAAATGCAGGTTAAACTAATATATATGTAGCTATGTTCTTTACCAGATATTCGTCGATGCTAAGACAAAGAATGTGGAATTAATGGCGGATTGGTTATGGCTCTTGCTCAAGCGTTTATAGTAATTTCCTTGAATTGTAACGTGACGGAATGAAATTGGAAAAACAGTAACTGTGAAAATACAATAAATCGTTTGAATTTACGTGTTTGTTGGTCACACCGTTTGTAGTGTGGTTTAATCCCAATAATTCAGTTCAAAAAAGAAAAAAGTAACAAGTTTAACAAAAGTGTGGGGGTTACATAAAATATATTCAGTATAACATGGTGTTTTCCGGTAGTTTTCCTGTAGTTTTCCGGTGTTTTCCGATTGTTTTCCGGTGTTTTTCGGTGTTTTCCGGTGTATAGTATAGCCCAAATTATGGTGACCATCAGTTGACCGAAATCAAAATTCTTAGGCATTTCTTCAAGGATTCAAAAAATATAACTCCCATGTCTGTAAGTAAAATATTGCAAAAGCCTTAGGGATTTTCGACATTTCAAGATGGCTGCACTTCTGTTTCGATCGACATATTTTGTGTAACAATCAGCAATGTTTTGGCTAGTACAGAAATAATTTTCAAGGCAATCTGACAGACAATTTATCGATTTCGATTTTGGCTGAAGTTGGATCTGACAGATCTACTAACATTCCAAATTTCATGAAAATCGTACTAATATTAAAGAAGCCCGGGATGAAATGTAAATGACGTAATTTTCGAAAATCAGAAATAGCAGATTTGAAATAAATGTTTCAAGGCATTCAAAATAAAAAGATGTAGTAAAATTGGTAAAAAAAAAGTCACAAACTTACAGATATGTAGGTCAATTTTTTCGTTCGTAAAATTCGGTGATTTCGAATTCGCAAAACGATTTGAAAATATATTCATCCCAAAGCCACCACCGACTCTTGGGGGTTAGGTCAACGTTTCAGAAAAATCCTATGGATAGATTTTGAGATATAAGCTTGGCAGGAAAAAGACACACAAAAAGTAATAACTAGATCTGCCAGGCAGATATGAAAGCTTTCATATTCACGGTCACTTCATGTCACCTGTCATGGGTAATATAAAAAACTTAATAAGAAAAATAATGATTAAAACCGGTCAAAACTAAATATAGCGAGAAACATATCACCCGGGCGAAAAAAATAATCTGAAAAATAAAGGGAAATAATTGAGACTTGTATTGCTGTAATCGGATTGACTTCCCGTTCCATAAGTCTAAGAAAAATTGATAAAGCCGTTTAAAAATGTGATGGGCCAGACAATGAATTGAAAACCGCAAAAAAGAACTCAAAAATGGCGGGCACATATCGAAAAATAAAATGAGATAACTTTGAATCAAACTTATATTTTATGAATCAGATTGACCTCAGCTGTTCGAATATTTAGGTAAAATTTGTAAATTCTGAAAGTTAAGGAAATAAATTGTCCTGTTATATTTGTCGGCACAGAAAACGTCAAAGTGGAAATTCGAAATTTTGAATTTTTCAAATACCAACAATTGGAAATAGGAAACAAATTCAACAAACTACGGCCTATTGT
The DNA here is from genome assembly GCF_932274485.2 of Patella vulgata. Lineage (NCBI taxonomy): Eukaryota > Metazoa > Mollusca > Gastropoda > Patellidae > Patella > Patella vulgata. The sequence goes on from NC_065882.2 coordinate 37,710,730, forward strand.
GTTTATTTGCCAGCCTTTTAATGTAGATTATTTACTGTTTTTCATATTTAATTCAAAATGGTGACCTTAATCAAAATTCTGCTCTTAACGTTTTTAGGCATCCCTTCAAGGATTCAGAAAATATAACTTCCATGTCTGTAAGTAATATATCGTAAAAGCCTCAGGGATTTTTCACGTTACAAAATGGTGGCACTTCCGGTTGGAACGAGAAGCTTCATATTTTGTAAACGCATCAGTAATTTCTTAGCTAGTACATAATTTTTTTTATTTTTTTTTTTTAATTGTTTGAAAACAGTGTTCCTTAATTTCTCCAAGGGGAGATAAGTTAGGAAATGTCTAATGATATCGTTGAAGTTGGATCAATGAGATCTACTTACATTCCAAATGTCATTGAAAGTAAATATTTCACGGTATTTAAGAACCAAAAATTTAGTAAAATAGGTCAAATAGTCCCAAAGTTACAGCAATGTAGGCCAACTGGTTTCGTTTGTAAAATTCAGTGATTTCGGATTCGTAAAACATTTTGAAAATATATTCATTCCAAAGCCACCACCCATTTTGGTAAGGAGGCTAACCAGATATGTATTAATTTCAGAAATAGGCGACGAATTCACGAAAGGACGGCCTATTCCGAGCATTTCCAAGCCGTTAAGGCGGATTTTTCACTTGTAAACAACTTTGTCCGCACGAAAAATGTCAAAGTGGAAACGAATTCAACAAACTACGGCCCATTGTGTTTATTCACTATTTTTCATATTCAATTCAAAATAGTGACCATCAGTTGACCAAAATCAAAATTCGGCTCAGAACGTTTTTTAGGCGAATTTGGTTGTAAGCATTGGAGGGGTCACACAGGTTCCAGTGTTTTTTTAAATGATCAACTAGAAACTTCGGAACAGAGAATCGTGGAACGCTGAAAATCAGCTAGAGTCATCCTATTTTCCCGAACATGAATATATACTATTCAAAAAAAGTAGGGGATATTTGATTTTTAAGTGTTATTAAAGTCACCTAATGAAACTGACGAAGAAACAAATGACAAAATGAAATGAAGTTCACATTCATCGATTTATTCCAAATGATCGTTAGACTAAGTAAGGCACAGACTGACCATTATAAGGGTAAAATGATACCCGGGGTCAAACAGCAAAGTTACCACAGCATCACAACCAAGTCAGTAACGGGTAAATCCTCCTCTGTTTGCCAAACAAGCATTGATCCGACGTGGCATACTCCTAATGAGACGTCTAAGGTCATTTTGGTCCAGATTGTCCCATTCCTGTTGCAACGCAGCAAGTTCTTGGACATTGGCAGGACGTTGTTGACGTTGACGTAACCTCTTTCCAAGCATGTCCCAGACATGCTCGATGGGGGAGAGGTCGGGACTCAGTGCTGGCCAAGGTAATGTGGTGATGTTCTGTTGTTGGAGGTAACCTGTAACGATCCTGGCCCTGTGACATCTTGCGTTGTCATCCTGGAAGATGAAACGGCGGCCATGACGTCGTGCGAACGGCACAACATGGACTGCCAAGATGTTGTCCCGGTAGTACTGGCCTGTAACACGCCCTGCAACAACATGTAAAGCCGTTCTTCCAGCAACAGTGATGCCTCCCCACACCATAACAGAACCACCCCCAAATCGATCATGTCTGATGACGTTAACGTCTTGAAAGCGCTCGTTTCGACGACGCCACACCCTCCTACGTCTGTCCAAAAAATCAACAGTGAACCTTGACTCATCTGAAAACATCACATTGCTCCAGCGTCGATTATCCCAGTGTTGACGATCCCTACACCAACGACATCTTGCCTGAATGTGATGATCTCTCAAACAAGGGATCACGCGAGGACGTCGGGCGCGAAGGTGACCCCTATGCAGTCGATTCCGAATCGTCTGGCCACTCACTCTCACACCAGTGTCTGTTTGAAGACGAGCGCTGATCTGATTTGCTGTGATGACACGATTTCTCAAGGCCAAGGTACGGATAAATCGATCCTGGGCTTGAGTTGTCGCCCTTGGTCGACCTGAGCGTGGTCTGTCCTGTACAGATTGTGTATCACGGTATTTGGACCATAGCCTGCTTATGACAGACTGAGAAACATTCATCGTCCGCGCCACAACCGCCTGTGTTGTGCCGATCTGTAGCATGCCAAGGGCACGTAACCTTTCATTTTGGGTAAGCCGACGCATATCAAAATTTGTTTTCTCGTCACTAAAACAATTAAACTGATGTTTCCACCCTGGAATTCAATGCCACAATGACTGTAACATTCAAAGTCAGAGTCGTGCAAATCTTGGGTTGGACCCCCATGATGATCCCAAGCATCACCTGCATTCCATGCGGTAGCTATTGGTGCGTTTGGGCGTCACATGTAACTGGAAATGTTTCTTCTGTTAGGTTATATAGTGACTTTTTTCGTAGTCATTTGCATATTTTAGTATTATGCCCCCAAAATCAAATATCCCCTATATCTCTCCAATTATGAAAATGGACTAAAAATGACATATGGCCGTATTAGTCTCAGTCATTTCAACCGTTTGGCCACCATATTGGATTTTACCAAAAAGCTTCAAATTGATATTCAGTCGCCATTTTTAATCCGATTTTCGCAAACCATTTTTGTTTTGTTTTGAAGCCAGTCCAGGTGGCAATAATTCTTAGGAAACCAATTTTTGAATTTAGATTTTGTTTTTTTTCGGGTCGGCAACACTATATACCGGAAAACAACCGGAAAACATCATTTTATACTGAATATCGAAAAACACCGGAAAAACACTAAATACCGGAAAACACACTAAATACCGAAAAATACCCTAAATAGGTAACCCAGAGACTAGCACCCTAAATAGGTAACCGGGAGCCTGGTCCTCTGTGTGCCTTGGTTAGGGTTAGGTTTAAGAATTTGGGGGAGAGGTTAAGTCGCCATATAAGCACTGACCTAGGATGATGAAAAGTTAGTTCGCGATATTTCCTAGTTTTATTAAAAATACATGCAATTCATTAGATTAATTTATAAAAGTAATTTCACTGTTTTTGGTGTTGGTGGCGCTGATGGTCTTCCTTGGATGGTACTTCTGGTATTCTGGGGGAGAGCCACATTAGTGTGTTTCCTACTACGAATGGGATTTTCTAAAAAAAAATCGTGTTTGTTCCACATCACCGGGTTAGGGCTAGGGATTCTTATATCTAGTTGATTTTATTTACTAACGGTTAGGGATAGGATTTGATATATGGTTGGTTTTGGGTTAGGGTGGAGACTTAGTTATTTACTGTGCACTAGGATATCGTTCAGGTTTTTATTTTTAGAATATGCAATTATTAGTTTCTGTGTGAATTTTTTCGGGTGATTTTCTTGGAGATCAGTATAGTGTTTTCTGATGATTTTGGATGCACTTGCTGCTGTTGCGCTAAATGGGACTACAAAAGGGGCTATTGCGCTAGCCGTATGAATATTCAAACCTAGGGGAGCTCTTCTTTTCAATTTGTCAATCCAGAATTTTTCTCTTGTTAGGCTAAACGTTTTAATTTCTTCTGTAGTTTTAAAGTCGCTCTTGGTCTTTTCTATCGGCGTGACACTGAGATCAGAAATGTCATGATTTGGTTGGTTGAAATAAATTGAGACCGGTTTGTCTTTTTTGGTGACTATGTCTGATCGGTGACCGTTAATTCTTTCCCTAAGTGCATTTTGAGTCTCCCCTACGTATTGCTTGTCACATTGTCTGCATGAAATTAGATAAATTATATTTGAACTACTGCATGAAAGTTGGTCTAATATTGCGAATTGTGTGGCAGATGTTTTGTTATGGAAATGGTCGGATATGTTTAAGATTTTGCATGTTTGACATCTTTGGTTGTAACTGCTGATTGCATATTATTTCTTTCTTTGGCGGCAAGTTCAACTAAAGTGTTGTTTTTAATACGACGTAGATAGCGTTTGGAGTATCCCCTTTCTCTTAATTTGCTAAATACCAGCGCACATGCTGACTCAGAGTCGGTCTTCTGAGTACATATCCTATGAAAACGGAGAATCTGTGATTTTATGATGCCAGAGAAGGTATGTTTGGGGTGAAAGGAGCTCTTGAACAATAATTGATGTGTATCGGTTTCTTTGAAAAATACTTTAGTTTCCAGTTGGCCGGTGTTTTTGGTGTTGCTACTTTTAAAGATAGTGCTGTCAAGAAAATATATGCTGTTATGACTTACATTTGCGGTTAATTTGATAGATGGATGATGATTGTTCAGAATATTGAAAAACGTCCAAAATTCGTCCAGACTATGAAAACGTCATCTAGAAAGCGCCCATAGAAATCCGGTTTTAATGAGCAGAGCGGCAGAACTTCCCTTTCCCACTCTGCCATGAAGAGGTTTGCATAACTCGGGGCAAATCGTTTTCCCATCGCAGTTCCGGAAGACTGGAGGTATACTTGGTCGTTGAAAGCGAAGTCATTCCTCCTCAGACAAATGTTTGAGGATTTCTTTGTCCGGCCTGGATGCTTGCGGGTTCCTAAGAAATGCTTTCCTAACTGCTTCAATACCCGTGTTATTATCGATGTTCGTGTACATGCTCTGTACGTCGATGGATATTAAAATGGTGTGTTCGGAGACTCTTAACTGTTTGATTTTGTGAATTAAATCGTTAGTGTCTTTAAGGTAGGATGGGTGTTGGCATGCTAGGGGTAATAAGAAATGGTCTATATATTATGATACGTTGTATGATTCGCTGCCACAGTCTGATATTATTGGGCGCCCCTTCGGTAATTTATTAGGTATAAACCATTCTGTTTCTGGATTTTTATGTATTTTTGGTAGTGTATAGAGATGTCTTTGTCGGCAATCAGATTTAGCAGATAGATAATCATATTGTTTTGCTGTTATGTATTCCTTGTCTTGCAATTCATGTAAGATGTTGTTTATTAAAGTTGCGGTTTCCTTAAAGATGGGTTGGTCTAATTTAGTGTAATGTAAAGGATTACTTAATTGTTTTTCTGCCTCTGAGATATAGTCTGCGCGATTTATTATGACACAACCCGAGCCTTTGTCGCTTTTTTTTAATTATTATGTTTTTGTCTTTTTTGAGGGCGTTTAATGCTGTTTTAGTTGAGATTTGGTTTTTGTGATTGTGGTTGAAGGGATGATATTTCTGTGTTCATTTCGTCGAAAGTTTTTAGGATGGCTGGTGATAATAACCGGAAAACAACCGGAAAACAACCGGAAAACACTATTTTATATTGAATACCGGAAAACACCGGAAAAAAGACTAAATACCGGAAAACACACTTAATACCGGAAAATACCCTAAATAGGTAACCCGGAGACTATAGTACCCTAAATAGGTAACCGGGAGCCTGGTTTATAGTTAGCCTGGGTTAGGGTTAGTTTCAGGTTTATAGTATAGTCCTTTTCCGGGTTACCTATTTAGGGTGCTTTCCGATATTTAGTGTGTTTTCCGGTATTTAGTGTTTTTCCGGTGTTTTCTGGTATTCAGTATAACATGGAGTTTTCCGGTAGATTTCCGGTTGTTTTCCGGTGTTTTTCTGTGTTTTCCGGTGTTTTCCGGTATATAGTGTAGCCCCTTTCGGGTTCACTTTGAAATTTTTCGACTTTTAAAGCCCATAGACATTATTAATTAATGTGAATTTTAACCTTTGCGCATATGATGACCCTGACCTCTCCTAACCAGTAATATCAAAAAGTTTGATCTTGAAGTATAAACTCCGGTTTTATTAAAGAGTTGAAAATGACAGTTTTTCCCTCTTTGATATTTAATGCTATACAGATACTCGACAGTGCGTGACCAGACATGACATAGCACGAAATATGACGCGATTATTTTCCGGTATTAAGTGTGTTTTCCGGTATTTAGTCTCGTAGCGATTGGAATTTTTGAGTCTGTAGATAAAGAAACTGATTGAATAGTTTTCGGGAAGTTGTGGTAATATATACAATATTTTCTAGGCCTGGTCGCGTCTGTACAAAATACCGAAAGAATCCGCAAAATACCGAAAAATTCCGAATAAAATCCGAAAAGTACCGATATAATTTCCGATAAACTCAACACTAATTACCGAAAAAAAACCAGGCTACACATATTGATTGTTAGGTGGGTCATGGGTCAGGCTATGCCACGCATAAAAATTGTGGGGAACGCATGAAAATGGTGGACACCCTAGGTGGGTAATTTGTCACGCTAGGCCGCTTATGAATATAGTGGAACACTAGGTTGATCATGGATCACAATAGGTCTCGCATACGACTTGTGGGGTACTGTAGGTGGGTCATGGGTAAAAGTAGGACACATGTAAAAATTGTGGGGCACTCTAGGTGGGTCATAGATTAGGGTTGTTTCCAGACAGCATTCACTATAATACATGGAAACGTTGATTTCATTCAAAATGTGCACATATTAAAGACCTACGTCCTGCCTGGGGAAAGGAAGGTTACTTTTCATGTAGACTTTAGGCCTTTAATGATCACTCTACTTTCAATTATACTACTAGTTTCATTTGATACTTTAACGCTTGTAATCCCCGAGTGAATTTTCTGATATTAGCCACAAAATTTGGCTGGATTAAGTCCGTATGACGCCGGCGAAGCTCGCTCGCAAAACGGTCCATGAATGAACTTAAGCCATTATCTTACATTCTGCTATTTAGAAACTATTTAGAGCATTGAAAGTGTCAAAATCGTATAGGGCATTCAAGATAAGACACTTATTCACCCTGATTTGAATTATAGACGCAATATTTAGGCGAACTGATCATTTTTCGAATTCAGCTTTGGCCTTAATGCATCGGATTATATGCAATCAGCTTATATCTCAAACTATTTATTTTCTATTTTTTATATGAATTTGACATTTTCGTGACTCTAAATAGTCTAATGTGTCATAGTCCACCACTGATGGTCTGTGACCCAGTCCGCACACAGACTACAGTGGTGGATTGAGTCACATAATATCAGTGGTGGCCTATGCCACAGGCCATCGGGGGTAGACTGGGACACACAGACCAACAGTGATGGAGTGAGCCACATACCATCATTGGTGGACTTTGCCACATACCTTCATGGGTGGACTTTGGCACAAACCATCAGTCATAGACTAAGATGCAGTAGACTATGACTGGTCCACACAGACCATCAGTGGTGTACTGGGCCATAGACTATCACTGGTAAACTGACCCACAAAGCATTAGTGGTGGACTGGGCCACATACCATCAGTGTTGGACCGGAAATGAAATGAAATGAAATGTGGTTTTATGGCACGTCAGCTCCAATCGGGCTATATTGCGCCAAATATATGGTGAATATTACGAGACAAGCTAAATTATATCACAGAAAAAACATTATATGCATAAATAAAAACAATATCACAGTTAATAAAATTTAAAAAAAAAAAAACTTTTATGCATATAAATATTAAATACAAAAATGATATGATATATACAATTAAAATTTATGATAAAATCCTGTCTCTTTTAAACAGTCTAAGGCTTTACCATATAAACCCGGTTGGGCAAACATGTGATGTAATGACTGACAACGGTAAAAATTCGATCTAATATTCTTGAAATGCTTGCACTCAATCAAAATGTGCTTCACTGTCAAAGGAACATGACAGTGTTAGGGTGACCCACCATAAATAAATATCTCCATATATCTCGACAATTACGCCACAATATTTATATATATGCCAAGCCTCAAATCAGTTTCACACAATTATAGTCAATAAATAAACGATCATGTTGTACTTAATAAGCTAGAACAAGAAATTGAATTTAGAAATAAGCACGTTAGGTAGCTCAACAATCGTTTTAAGAAGCTTGTAAAAGTAAAATGAAACTACTGCTAGTATCATGTTCCTGCCTAACCCGAGTGATTCAGATATATTATTTGTACTAAACCAAAAGATGCCGCTCTTAACGGTACAGTTAATGATAAAGCGATTTAAAAAATGAAACGAACGTAATTTCTAAATCTGCTGTAATAACCAAGAAGCTTAATTTAACTGCTATTCAAAATCGTCAACAATAAATTTTTTACGGCTGTAATAGTTGATAGATTTGTAGAGAATTGCACGTGCCATGGCTATTTATAGTATCATACTGTCAGAAAGTTGGTCTCGGCACGGCGAATGTGCACGCTTCAGTGGTAGTCTCGAACTATCAGCGGTGGACTGTATTTCTGTGAGGACATGGGTCACCCTAACAGTGTTCACATTCTGGTTGAGGCTCTCGCTTTAAAATGAAAATATGAGTTAAAAAAGTATGACCAATGCGAGAGCGACACAAAACAACTTCATCCCTCCTGTTGGTTCTATAGGAGCTTGGCCAGTCTCCTAAGAGAGGTTTAATGTGATGAAGTTTGTTTGTGTCTGCAAGATCCCAAAACCATTGCCAGCGGTCATATGTATAAAAAGTTAATGGCCGATCTGAAATCGGTGAAAGTTAAAAGACATTGCGATATGGGAAGATCTAAAGCAGACTTGGCAGCAAAGTCTGCTTGATCATTGCCTTTAATATCAACATGACTGGGGAGCCAGCAAAGCACGGTGTCCTTGCCGTTAAACTCGTGTGATAGTAGCAAACGATAAATGTCTGTTACTAAAGGTTGTACAAGCTGCTTATTATTTATTGCCTGTAAAGAGGACAAAGAATCAGTAAATATAATGTGTTTTAAAGATGAAGACGACTTAATGAACTCCAAAGCCTAAAAGATGACCTGGAGTTCAACAGTAAATATGGAAGCAGCAGGAGGAAGACAAACAGAAATGGTCTCAGATGGCGTGACAGTAACCGAAGCTACCCGATCGCCATCTTTGGAACCATCTGTATAAATTGGAGCATAATCACCATATTTAGACCATAACTCTCTGAAGGGAGACTGAAACAGTGTGGAACTAGTAACTTTCTTTTTTTTCTTTTTTTTTGTAAGATCAAGATCGATCTTGGGAGGGTGTCTCAAAGAAAGGGGTATTCGCAATACTGTCTTGACTGATACCAGCCTGAGACAAAAGGGGTTGAATGCGAATACCGAATGATGGAGTAACATTAGTCTTCAGTAAATATAGATGTTCATGATAGGGTCTAAATATGGTGTTAAATGGAATATAATGAGGCAGAGATGAAATTTTTGTAGCATACTGCAGTGCAAGTTTATCAGGTCTGTCGTGCAATGAGGGCTCGTGCGCCTCGACGTATAAACTCTGCACTGGAGATGTTCGGAATGCTCCTAAACTTTTTCTAACTCCTAGGTTGTGAATGATGTCAAGCTCTTTGAGATAAGACTCGAGGGCAGACCCATACACAATACACCCATAATCTAGTTTAGATCTTATCAGTGCTCAATATAATCTGAGCAAGACCTTACGGCCTGCTCCCCAGTAAGTGTTTGATAAAACTCTCAATATATTGAGGGCTTTCAGACATTTTTTCTTGAGGGTTTCAATATGAGGGATAAATGATAATTTCTTATCAAATATCAAACCCAAGAATTTCCTTTCATCTGCAACTGGAATGGAACTACCATCCAGTGTAAGCTCCGGATCAGGATGTAAACCATGCACACAGTCTTGGATTTCAGTTGCCCATCGTTGAATAGAATTCAAGCAAAACTGCAGCTGGCGTTCCATTGTCTACATGCTTGTCGATCCGTAACACATCTGGAAGTCATCAACATAAAGAGAGCCATCAACCCCGCGTTTAAGGCACGTCGTATTTATTTTGATAAAAAAAAGTGTGGGAGACAATATACTTCCCTGAAGAACTCCCATTTCCTGGGGAAATGGGTCAGAGAATATTGATCCCAAACGTACCTTAAACAACCTATCTTCTAAGAAGTTTTTAATGAAGATAGGTAAGCGACCCCGCAATCTCTCCATGTTTTTGCAAATGCAGCTAGTTAAAGCGATCGGACGATAATTGGTAGGATTCGTGGGATCATTACCCGGTTTAGGGATGGGAATTAGTATGGCTTCATGCCACGAAGGGCGGACAAAGGTAAATGTTTTAAAATCTGGTAGTGAATTTCATCTGGACCAGTTGTAGTATTTCGAGCTCGTTTAAGAGATTCACGGAGTTCAGCAATAGAAAACTTTTCATTATAACATTCATAATTACGGGACTTAAAATTAAGTCGCCTTTTCTCCTGCTGATGTTTAATGACCTGGAAGGCATCAGAGGAGAAATTGGATGATGAATTGAATGAGAATGTACTGGTCAGAGAATTAGCGATATCAGGAAATGTTGTTAGGGTGGAATTATTAACATTTCGATGGTTAACTGATAATGCACTACTTTTACCTTTAATTCTACGAATCCTATGCCATACGGATTTGGAAGTGGTACGGGAATTTATCCTTGAGACAACCTTACCATGAAGATTTCTTTCCTTGGCGTATTACGGGCCTTCGCCCGGACCATTTGGTATGCTGCAATATTCTCCATGGAAGGGTGATTCTCAAGGCGTCTTAAAATACGATCACGCTCTTTAAGAGCGGATTTACAATGGTTATTATACCATGGTTTATTGAAACGTTTGGGCTTAGTCGCAGTCTTTGGAATCGCCTGCTCAGCTACATCTTGAAGAATTGAAGTGAATAAGGCCATGGGCTCATCTGCATCTTCTAACTCTTTTGCATCAAAAGAGAAGAGACACAAAGATTCAAAAAGAGCCCAATCAGCCTTATGCAACTTCCACCTCTGCGGCCTTTCAATCGGAGAGGGTCCATTATTATAAAACAAGATCGGAAAATGGTCACTGTCACACAGATTGTCATTCACTCTCCATGTAAAATCCTGAAACAGGACCGAAAGAGCAAATGGTTAGATTAAGGGAAGAAAAAAAAGCTGTGGCAGGATGTAGATAAGTAGGCGAGATATCATTTAAAAAACACAAATTATTAATGTTAATGAAGTCCGCTATTTGTTTACCTCTGTTATTATCATCTGGACTACCCCAGTGTGAATGATGACCATTAAAATCTCCCGTAATTATAAACGGGAGGGGATGTTGTGCAACAAGATCACCAAGATCTCTGGGGTTCAGATGTAAACTAGGTGGTAAATATACAGAGCAGAGTGTGATAGGAATATGTAGAGTCACCCTCACTGCAACTGCCTGTAAAGGCGAGGTGAGGTCGACTTTACTCTGCGGAATATTTCCTGTAAAGGCGAGGTGAGGTCGACTTTACTCTGCGGAATATTTCCATTAAGGAAAATGGAAACACCACCCTGTGTTCTACCATCATCGTTAGGAAAATGATGGTACGCAACAAAATGTCTGAGTGTAAAGACATCTGAATTCTTTAAAAAAGTTCCTTGTGGCTGAGGGATTAAATTTCTGAATTAGGATTATGTACTTCAACAACAACATCCATAATATTGTCCTGTATCTCGAACCTGTTAAAGGTTCCGACAGGATCCTCGTCACCCTTCCTAGTACGGAAGGTATGTAATTTTGAACCTATAGGAACGCCTTTATCAGAACGTTCATTGATTTTATCGGTTCTGGGTGGATTTCCACCAACTGGCTGAGGAGTGTGTGGGGGGGGGGGGGGCACAATCTCAGACTCCCCAGACTTATTAACAGTCTGGATGTTGAAAGAAACTTTTACGGGTTTTGGAGGAATGGTAGGCTTTGGTTTTGACGAGGAATCCGTCGCAGCTGGAAATTCAGCAGGTGTTTGGCAAGCAATGAAAGTGGTCTTCGGCCTGACTGCATTTGCAAAAGACATTGCAAATGTTGGGGTTGCAGCCTCAACCAACTTCCTTGCTTCAGGGTAAGGTATGTTTTTTCCGTTTTGACCTGCTGAACTTGTTTTTCTTTCTTCCATATTAGGCACTCTCTAGAATAAGCAAACTGAGGCCCTTTGAAGTTAATACAGTGGTGGTCGGGCTGACAAGATGTACTTTCGTGACCATCTTGTCCACATCGAGCACACACCGCTTTCCCCTTACAAACGTTTTACTGTGCCCAAAGCGGTGACAATGAAGGCAACGCAATGGATTTGGGATGTAAGGGGTACCTTGATCATACTAGGAAGATCTGGTTTATCAAAGGCCAGGATATAGGTGTTTGTTTGAATAATAATACCATTACGTCTGATAGAAATACGTTTGACGTGAGGCGAGATTTTCAAGCATCTCTTCCTCACAGCTGCATTCTAAATCCTGAGACCGTATAACACCTCTTGAAGAATTAAAAGAGTTATGTGGTGCTACTTTGATAAGAATGTTGGCTAAAGTTTTTGATTTTAATAATGACGTAGCATGTGATTCTTTAGCACATTCCACTAACAAAGTAACATTTCTCATTTTCTTGACGCTTTTGGGATCGCCAGCTAATCCAGCAAGACCTTTAGCGAACAAAAAAGGAGAGGTTTCACTAAGATTTATATCGTTAGTACTTTGTATAACCAGAAATCTAGGCCAGGTTCGGAAAGTTTTTATTGCTAATGCTACATCCTCGGTTGACATACGTTTTGCAATACGAGTCTTCTTTGTTTGAGAAGCCATTTGATTGAATGAAAAGATTAATTCCTGCCTGCTCTCCAACCGCCAAAGAGTTGCAATATCCATGCAGGCTACTGCGCGGATATCCAGTGCATGCGCCCTACGAGGACAGGCAGGGATATACCTAGACAAAGAAAAGATTAAATATTTTTACTCTACCTAGTTCACCCAAGCCGCTGCTTTAGAGTAGGCACGTAGGACACAAAGATAGAACTGCTACAAATATATTACAGAATAGTGGAAAAGATGCGCCTACTCGTCGGCTAAACACGACCAAAGCCGAGTGGGCCACTCTGACCTCCCGTCTAGGTGAATTGTGGGCCGAAGAAATGTGTTGCAGAGAAAGGGCTCGCAAACCAAATCCCCGCTCAATTACCAGGATTCCACTCTCCACCGACACAGGTCGCAACCAACGGCAAACACGTTGCCCCATTACAGGGGTCCTTTTAGTCGCCTTTTACGACACGCAGGACATACGAAGGGTAAGTTCTTATCACCCCCTACACCCCAGGGAGGGGGTGTTGGACCGGGACACACAGACCATCAGCGGTGGGCTTGGAACACACAAGCCATCAGTGGTAGACAGGGCCACATACCATCAGTGGTGGACTGGGCCACATAGGCCGCCAGTGGTGAACTATGACACAGTAGACCAACAGGCACACAGGCCAGCAGTGGTTGACTGGGCTAAAGACCATCATTGGTGAACTGGACCACAGATCATCAGTTGTAGATTGGGCCATATACCATTAGTGGTGGAATGAGCCACAAACTATCATTTGTGAATTGGGCCAAAGACAATCAGTGGTGATCTGGGTGGCAGAGTGAGTGGGGTAACTTTAAAAGTCTATACGTAAAATAACCTGCTTTTCCCCAGGCCGGAAGTAGGTACCAAATATGTGCACATGTGGAATGAAACCAACGTTTACATGTATTACAGTGAATGCATCCCTGATCCCTTGTACAGTTTTTTTCTGTGTGTAGGGCATAACCTTATATCAGTCTGAAACCTATTTGATGAAATTTTAGGCTGCTCCTTTTCTCTGTAACTTTCAAACGTGGCATATCGACGATTGGTTGTTGAATGCTGAACACCAAAACTAAAAAATCCAAAGCCGCCGAAAAATGTTAAAAAGCTGCATTAAGATGTTTTATAACTAGTTCATAAAGAAAACGCCGCGATGAATGGTGTAAACGGGAGAATTTGACGTCCGAAAAAAAAACAACCTAACCCCTGACCCTACTAAATTGCTGTACAATTGCTATACGTGGCCAAGCCTGATCCATGACCCACCTATAGTGTCCAAAATTCTTATACGTGACCTAGAGTCGCAGCCTAGAGTGTCCGCCATTTTCAAACGTGACCTACACAGAGTTCGCCACAATTTTTATGCGTGACCTAGCCTTACCCATGACCCATCTTATAATTTTTATATGTGGCCTAGGGGTAAAAGAAAGGAAGAATGAATGAATGAAATATGGTTATATGGCACGTCAGCACCAACCGGGCTATATTGCGCCAAAAATATGGTGATTTAGACGAGACAAACTAAAATAAAAACAAATATCACAGTAAATAACAATTAAAAACAATTAACACCAAATAGTATGTATATACATTAAAATATAAGAAATGAAAATCATAGGTATACAATTAAAATTTTCTATAAAAATGTGTCTCTTTTAAAAAGTCTAGTATTTTACCATATAGACCAGGTTGGGCAAACAATTGATGTAAAGAGTGGCAACGGTAATGATTTAATCTAATGTCCTTGAAATACTTGCACTCAATCAAAATGTGCTTAACCGTCAAAGGTACTTAACAGCGTTCACATTCAGGTTGAGGCTCTCGCTTTAAGATGAAGATAAGAGTTAAAAAGGTATGACCTATACGAGAGCGACACAAAACAGTTTCATCCTTCCTGTTGATTCTATAGGAGTTGGGCCAATCCCCAAGGAGAGGCTTGATGTGATGAAGTTTATTTGTGCCTGCAAGATCCCAAGGCCGTTGCCAGCGGTCATAAATGAATGAATTAATAATAAAAATTAATGTAAAATCTTTAAAAGGAATGTAAAATTCGGAAAATGGGAAGATCTAAAGCAGACTTGGCAGCCGAGTCTGCTTGATCATTCCCTTTGGGATCCATATGACTGGGGAGCCAGCAAAGAACAATGTCCTTGCTGAAACACCCGAATGATAGTAGCAGACGGTATATATCTGCTACTAAAGGGTGATCAAGCTGTTTATTGTTTATTGCTTGTAGTGAGGACAAAGAATCAGTAAAAATGATATACTTTAAGTTAGATGATGATTGAATGAACTCCAAAGCCTTAAGAATGACCTAGAGTTCAGCTGTAAAGATGGAAGCAGCAGGTGGAAGGCGGACAGATATGGTCTCAGATAGTGTCACGGTAGCCGAAGCTTCCCGATCGTCATCTTTCGAACCATCTGTATAAACTGTTGCATAATCGCCATATTTAGACCTAAGCTCTCGAAAAAGAGACTGAAACACCGTCGAGCTAGTAACGCTCTTTTTATGTTGCGTAAGATCAAAATCGATCTTTGGAAGAGATATAGCCCACGGTGGAGTCCCAAAGAAAGGGGTATTCGCAATACTGTCAAGGCTGATACCAGCCTCCGACAAAAGGGGTTGAATGCGAATACCGAATGGTGAAAAAACTTTAGTTTTGAGCAGATATAAATGCTCATGATAGGGTTTAAATATGGTGTTAAATGAAATATGATTTGGTAAAGATGCTATTTTCGTAGCAAGTTTATCACGCCTGTTCCGCAATGAGGACTCGTGTGCCTCGACGTATAAACTGTCCACTGGTCACAATTCTTATCCGATTTTGATGAAACTTAAAACATATCCTTATATTCCAAAGAGTTCAGCCCCTTTTGATATTTGCGCATTTCAGACCATAACTTTCTGGATAATTGCCCCTAATTGTACAAAAAATCCCGTTTGTTTTTTGCTTGTTCTCTATCCATCTCTTGCAAAATGTGGGCGTATCCTGCCTTACAGCCGTTGGTTGGATATTTCAAAGTCAAATTGACATGGTTCTAAATGAATGATTACATTATCAAGACAATGATGTACATGTAGGTAGTTAGTATAAAAATCGTACGTAACTAACGTACGAAAATTAAATGGAAGCTGGCTTTTTTTTTCGTACGTATACAGTGAATGGCCATTTTGCTCAGTAATCCCAGCCAGAATTTGGCTATTTTTTAAAATTGTGTTAAAGTTTTAAATTTTTGTTTAGAACTGAAACAAATTAACTTTTAGTCAATCCCCACGCCAAAATCATTAACAAAATTGATTGTGTATATCTGAAATAGACACGACCGAAGCACAAAATAGTGCCAATATGCCGACGTCAAATCTAGAGTTGTAGATGGTGTAATTTTTGTGAAAAATCATTGTAAGAAGCGATAAGACGTTCTGTACGGATTATACAGTCATAAAGGCTGCAAGAAGGCTATTGTTTACAAGGTAACATTGTGTCTTGTAATGTTGATAATGATCATAATGATGGTGTTTACATTTGTTTGTTGATGTGACCTCATGACCTGTAACGTTTAGATAACGTCATATGGATATCATGGCTGTTCACTGTGTCAGAGTCACTTCTCTGCAGGTAGGGTGAGTCTGTCGTTCAGATTGTATAAAAATATGATCTTTAACCGAGCGGTATCTCTCACCCGTATTCCAGCACCCGGGTTCGAAATGAAGTTAGCAAACATATTCCTGTCGTCAATAAAAACCTATCTACATGTGTTATATTTATCACGATAGTAATTGTTACCTTTATATTAGAATATAACATTTTAAGACACATTAAAGATACCTTCCACGGTACAAACTGGGTGATCTGATGATATATTTGGACTAAAGGCATAATCAAACTAAATTTTTCTTCAAATCCTTCTCAAAACATTGTATTCGCGAGGAAATACCCCACGCAATAAAAAATGTATTAAAAGAAGTCATGTTTGTCAGTTTGTGTCACGTGACTTAGCTGACGCGGCAACTTTGCGGGCAACCTATGACGTCGCCTATGCGTAGGATACGAGGGATAGCGTTTTACCCCAAAACGAATTGCAAAAGAAACCAATAAAGTTTGGTTCAATGATACATATATCAGACAACGTCATACTCAAATTCGGCCATGGCGAAATGACGTAATTAACATAATTCAATATGGCGGTCTTCAACAAGGTTCAGTGTGTTTTAGTGGTGGGAGAATAACTCTTTTTTTAAATTCTTCAAACAGGCGATAAGTGTCGAAATGTGCTGAAATAAGAATTGGACCAAAAGAAACCCCCTCAAAAAATGTATTTTCATGACAGCTATTTCGTAAGATGACTTTTAGCTATAAGGTTTTCGACGTCTCTGAATTTAAAGATAAATTTATTCATCAAGGGATGAATAAACTACAAGACTGCAAAATTTCATAAGCCGCCTATGTTGTATTGTATTCAGGACGGCTATTTCACACAAAATATTATGTTATATTCAAGTGGACCTTCCATATAAACATCTATCTGCATAATAAGTTTATGAATATATGCATTTAAACAACATTTAGATAGTATCTACCACCTGTAGCACTTTCCCCTCGAACTAACAATAAATTGTTTATTGGAATTTTCTATTAAACGGAAACGTTCTTGTCGCTGTAAAATACTCGATCAATATACCAATTGTTAATTTATAAGATGATTTAAGGCATATACCATTTAACACCGTATCGTTCTGCATGAAATGACCATAAATTGGTTTTTGGATAAAATGGAAACATACTTTTCTTTCGTTACTGTAGCTGTAAAATAATATACGAATTATTATTTTATATAGCGTATTTCTACTGTTGATTAAAGTAATCAAGTACTGCAGAAATTTGCAACACGTTTTATCTTCCCTTCCCTTTTCAGGGCTCCCAAAACTAGTTAATGTTTTTGCGTAATTCGGTGTCCCCTTTTAACCATGAATTTATGTCGTTTTTGATGAATTGCTAAGGTTGCCACAAGTTAGATGTTCAGAAGCTAGAAAGACCAAGATATACTCTATAAAGCACAATTGACAGTCAATTTTTCTAAAGAAATTTTGCGCCTATTCGAAGAGAACACCACCGGCCCCCACCCCCAGGGGGTAAAATTACGACCGATATTAACCACAGGTTCATCATGTCTACCTGTGGTTACTATCGGTCTAGATGGTAACACGGACGGACCGGGGGCTCAAGTCCATGGGTTCGGATGGGATTCTCTTAAAATGATGCTTTTGTATGATATGTCGTGATGTTTTCAGCCTATGCAAAAATTCTATGTCTGACAATCTTATCGGAAATTAATTTTTGAACCCCGTATTGAACTCAGTAACTCTGACATCTTTATTTTTCAAGGGAGAGCCAAATGAACAAAAATCGCCATATTGGATTCTATTTTCATAGTTTTAAATTTTCCTCATCTGGGCTATTCATAATTAGTTTTGTGGATAGAAATTGAGCTCTGCACCCTTAAAACCCTTAGCCTATAGGCTATAAGTAAAAACTTTAATGACGATTAATTAAAATTCCGACGTTTGGGATTTCACATCTGTCATCATGGATTCTTGAATTTTATTTTTGAGACCAGAATTGAACCCAGCGACACCGAAAACCATATAAATGACATATCCAATAGGAAAAATTTATCTTTAAATTCAGAGACGTCGAAAACCTTATAGCTAAAAGTCATCTTACGAAATAGCTGTCATGAAAATACATTTTTTGAGGGGGTTTCTTTTGGTCCAATTCTTATTTCAGCACATTTCGACACTTATCGCCTGTTTGAAGAATTTAAAAAAAGAGTTATTCTCCCACCACTAAAACACACTGAACCTTGTTGAAGACCGCCATATTGAATTATGTTAATTACGTCATTTCGCCATGGCCGAATTTGAGTATGACGTTGTCTGATATATGTATCATTGAACCAAACTTTATTGGTTTCTTTTGCAATTCGTTTTGGGGTAAAACGCTATCCCTCCCATCCTACGCATAGGCGACGTCATAGGTTGCCAGCAATGTTGCCGCGTCAGCTAAGTCACGTGACACAAACTGACAAACAATTTCTTTTAATACATTTTTTATTGCGTGGGGTATTTCCTCGCGAATACAGAGTTTTGAGAAGGATTTGAAGAAAAAATTAGTTTGATTATGCCTTTAGTCCACATATATCATCAGATCACCCAGTTTGTTCCGTGGAAGGTATCTTTAATGTGTCTTAAAATGTTATTTTCTAATATAAAGGTAACAATTACTATCGTGATAAATATAACACATGTAGATAGGTTTTTATTGACGCTAGGAATATGTTTGCTAAATTCATTTCGAATCCGGGTGCTAGAATACGGGTGAGAGATACCGCTCGGTTAAAGATCATATTTTTATACAATCTGAACGACAGACTCACCCTACCTGCAGAGAAGTGACTCTGACACAGTGAACAGCCATGATATCCATATGACGTTATCTAAACGTTACAGATCATGAGGTCACATCAACAAACAAATGTAAACACCATCATTATGATCATTATCAACATTACAAGACACAATGTTACCTTGTAAACAATAGCCTTCTTGCAGCCTTTATGACTGTATAATCCGTACAGAACGTCTTATCGCTTCTTACAATGATTTTTCACAAAAATTACACCATCTACAACTCTAGATTTGACGTCGGCATATTGGCACTATTTTGTGCTTCGGTCGTGTCTATTTCAGATATACACAATCAATTTTGTTAATGATTTTGGCGTGGGGATTGACTAAAAGTTAATTTGTTTCAGTTCTAAACAAAAATTTAAAACTTTAACACAATTTTAAAAAATAGCCAAATTCTGGCTGGGATTACTGAGCAAAATGGCCATTCACTGTATACGTACGAAAAAAAAAGCCAGCTTCCATTTAATTTTCGTACGTTAGTTACGTACGATTTTTATACTAACTACCTACATGTACATCATTGTCTTGATAATGTAATCATTCATTTAGAACCATGTCAATTTGACTTTGAAATATCCAACCAACGGCTGTAAGGCAGGATACGCCCACATTTTGCAAGAGATGGATAGAGAACAAGCAAAAAACAAACGGGATTTTTTGTACAATTAGGGGCAATTATCCAGAAAGTTATGGTCTGAAATGCGCAAATATCAAAAGGTACTGAACTCTTTGTGATATAAGGATATGTTTTAAGTTTCATCAAAATCGGATTCCTTTCTTTTACACAATTTGCGTACAAAGAGCGGCCACTTTATCGGACAGTTTCATTTCGATTTTCCCGAAATTCGAATTCAACCTTCATTAGTGTGGAATAGTAATATATTTAAACGTTTTTTTTAAAATCCGAACTCAATCAAAATTACGGTGTAACGGTGATATATTCGAATGGTTTTTTTTAAATTGGATAATAATCACAAGCTAAAAACGAGATTTTTCGTACAATCAGGGACCATAATTCAGAAAGTGATGATCCGATACGCGTGAATATCCAAAGGAACCAATATCTTTGGGTTATAAACATGTATTTCAAGTTTCATCAAAATCTTATCAAAATTGTGACCTCTAGAGGGTTCACAACTTTTATATACTAGAGGTTATACACTATTTGCGTAGGATAGGCGGCCATTTTGTCCGGCAGTTTTAGTCCGATTTTCACGAAATTCTAACTCGGCCAAAATTACGGTGTAACAGTGATATAATTGACACGAACGATTTGCAAATCGCGTTTTTGGGCGTTCTAGTGAAACGACGTTGAATAACTCCTTATAAAAACATGTATTCCAGAGAAACGGATACCAAAACTATCTTTTATAAATCATGTCATCCATTTTATACCAAACATAATATACCATTCTCTTTAGCTAGAAAAGTATGCACAATTGTAATAGATGAGGACCCGGGACTCCCAGATCGGGTGACCTAAAAATGAATTTATTGAAACGGTATTACCCCATCGAGTTAATAGAAGTTGGGAAAATAAGGCTTTAGCAATTGATATCCAAACATTGAGGACTACTAAAGCAAAAGACAGTTCGGACAATATCATCACCAATCCCAACTTCTTTGAAACAATGCACATGAGCAGGTCAATCATGATATCAAATAACAACCTTTGTACAAAATTTGACAATATTCAATACATTAAATCACAAAGATAGCCACCTAATCTGAAACGCCTCCTAAACGAATCAAAATTCAACCCATCTATCAGGGAGAGAGAGAGAGAGAGAGAGAGCGAGAAAGAGAGAGAGAGAGGGGGGTAACGTCCACTCGACACAAACCAGGTCATTTCCTGACTAACATATGGTTCAATATTATTCCAGTAATTCGCTTGCGCGTAAGGGTTTTTTTAGCAGTTGGAGGAAGCCGGAGGACCCGGAGAAAACAAACGAGGTTGGACAGGCGAACTACTTCTTGTCACGTACAACGCCAGTTGACTCAATGACAGACCTTATGATACAGCGCGCATGTGCTAACCATGCGGGGGGGGGGGGGGTATCCAACATCTGTTTATTCATGTCGATGAGGATAATCGGTCTATTGTGGTGTGGGTTAAATGTAGTGACTAATGTCATGATGTTATTGTTCTCCTTCTTCTGTTTTTGGGACTCGTAGAGTATCTTGGTCTAGTGTTAAAGCTGTCTTTATGGTATTGTCGATCAGCTTTATTGGATAATCTTGTTTTATAAGAAATTGTTTTAGCTTACCGAGTCTTTGATTCTTCCACGTTTTTTCGACACAATTGTACAGACCCGTCTTGCTAGATTAAACGGCAGTGTGAAGTTAGCTCGATTTTCGTTTTTCGATATTGGTGAATAACGAAAAACGAGCTACTCGTTTTTCGATATTGGCGAATAACGAAAAACAACTGGCTCGTTTTTCGATTTTGGCGAATGTCGAAAAACGAGCTACTCGTTTTTCGATATTCAAACTTGAATCTCAAAAAAGCAGATTTGATGTATATCTACAAAATGTATCCAAAACACATTTGATTAAATACGTCTTCTAAAACGAACTAAAGATATCATAAATGAGAATCCCCGAGCAGTGGATTCACATGAAACTGATATTTCTCCTTGTTTTTGATATTGACGAATCTCGTTTTTCGATATTCAAACTTGAATCTCAAAAAAAGTAGATTTAATGGGTGTACATCGATAGAATGTCTCCAAAACACATTTGATTAAATCAATTTTGAAAACGAACTAAAGATATCATTAATGAGGATGCCTGAGCAGTGAATTCACATAAAAACTACGCTTTCTACTTGTTTTTAAATCTCAAAAAAGCAGATTTGATGGATGTATATTTACAGAATGTCTCCAAAACACATCTGATTAAATACGTTTTCTAAAACGAATTAAAGATATCATAAATGGGGATGCCTGAGCAGTGGATTCACATATTTCGATATTCAGGATGGAATCTCAAAAAAGCAGATTTGATGAATGTCTCCAAAACACATTTGATTAAATCCGTTTTCTAAAACGAACTAAAGATATCATAAATGAGTATGTCTGAGCAGTGGATTCACATAAAAACAACTTTTTCTACTGTTTTGTTTTTTTTATATTGGCGAATGTCTCCAAAACACTTTTGATTAAATACGTTTTATAAAACGATGGGGCTCTTTTTGAATCTTTGTGTCTCTTCTCTTTTGATGCAAAAGAGTTAGAAGATTCAGATGAGCCCATGACCTTATTCACTTCAATTCTTCAAGATGTAGCTAAGCAGGCGATTCCAAAGACCACGACTGAGCCCAAACGTTTCAATAAACCATGGTATAATAACGATTGCAAATCCGCTCTTAAAGAGCGTGATCGTATTTTAAGACGCCTTGAGAATTACCCATCCATGGAGAATAGAACCATACGCCAAGCAAAGAAATCTTCATGGCAGGGATATGTCTTATGGATAAATTCCCGTACCACTTCCAAATCAGTATGGGATAGGATTCGTAGAATTAAAGCTAAAAGTAGTGCATTATCAGTTAACCATAGAAATGTTAATAACACCACCATAACAACATTTCCCGATATCGCTAATTCCCTGGCCAGTACTTTCTGATTCAATTCATAATCCAATTTCTCCTCCGATGCCTTTCAGGGCATTAAACATCAACAGGAGAAAAGGCGAATTGATTTCAAGTCCCGTAATGATGAATGTTATAATGATAAGTTTTCTATTGCTAAACTCCGTGATTCTCTTAAACGAGCTCGAGATACTGCAACTGGTCCCGATGAAATTCACAACCAGATTTTAAAACATTTACCTTTTTCTACACTTTTAATATAATTGGATTTTTATAACCTGATTTGGGTTGATAGGAATTTCCCTCCTTCGTGGCATGAAGCCACACTAATTGCCATCCCTAAACCGGGTAAAGATCCGACGAATCCTACCAATTAACGTCCGATCACTTTAACTAACTGCATTTGCAAAACCATGGAGAGATTGATCAATCGAAGGCTTGTTTGGTACCCAGAGTCCAACAACCTCAATACAGACCTCCATTGCGGATTTTGGTCCCAAAGGAGCACCCTTGATCATCTCGTTAGATTTGAAACGTTTGTCAGGGATGCTTTCATTCAGAAACAGCATTTAGTTGCTATATTTTTTGATCTGGAGAAAGCTTATGATACCACATGGAAATATGGTATCATGCGCGACCTGCATAACCTCGGTCTGCGGGGTCGCTTACCTATCTTCTTTAAGGTACGTTTGGGATCAATATTCTCTAACCCATTTCCTGAGGAAATGGGGGTTCCTCAGGGAGGTATATTATCTCCCACACTTTTTTCTATCAAAATAAATACGATATTGACGTGCCTTAAACGTGGGGTCGACGACTCTTTTTATGTTGATGACTTTCAGCTGTGTTACGGATCGACAAGCATTCAGACAATCGGACATCAGTTGCAGCTTTGTTTGAATTCTATTCAACGATGGGCAACTGACAACGAATTTCGATTTTTCGAAATCCAAGACTGTTTGTATGCACTTTTGTCAACGAAGAGGTTTACATCCTGATCCGGAGCTAACACTGGATGGAAGCCCCATTCCAGTTGTGGATAAAACGAAATTCTTGGGTTTGATATTCGATAAGAATTTATCTTTTATCCCTCATGTAAAACACACAAGAAGAAATGTCTGAAAGCCCTGAACATATTGAGAGTCTTACCAAACACTGACTGGGGAGCAGACCGTAAGGTCTTGCTCCGATTATATCGTGGATTAATAAAATCCAAACTCGATTATGGGTGTATTGTGTATGGGCCAGTCCGCGAGTCTTATCTAAAAGAGCTTGACACCATACACAACCAAGGACTTAGAATTAGCATTCCGTACATCTCCAGTGCCCTCATTGTACGACAGACGTGATAAACTGCCACTGCAGTATGCTACAAAAATTGCATCTCTGCCCCATGATATTACATATAACACCATATTTAGACCATAGCATGAACATGTGTATTTACTGAAAACTAACGTGATTCCATCATTCGGTATTCGCATCCAACCCCTTTTGTCAGAGGCTGGCATCAGCCATGACAGTATTGCTAAAACTCCTTTATTTAGAACGCCACCCTGGACTATTTCTCCGCCGAAGATCGATCTAGATCTAACAACAAATAAAAAAAAGATACTAGTTCCACGGTGTTGCATTCTCTCTTTCGAGAGTTGCAGTCTAAATATGGTGATTATGCTCCCATTTACACAGATGGTTCCAAAGATGGTGATCGAGTAGCTTCGGCTACTGTCACGCCATCTGGAATCATGTCTGTCAGACTTCCGCCTGCTGCTTCCATATTTACTGCTGAGCTCGAGGCCATCTTTCAGGCATTGGAGTTCATTCAAACTTCTTTATTGTCAAAACATGTCATATTTACTGATTCCTTGTCCTCTTTACAGGCAATAAATAACAAACAGCTTGTACATCCAGTAGTAGCAGACATTTTTCGTCTGCTACAATAACACGAGTTCATCAGCAAGGACATTGTCCTTTGCTGGCTCCCCAGTCATGTTGATATTAAAGGGAATGATCAAGCAGACTTAGCTGCCAAGTCTGTTTTAGATTTTCTCATATCACAAATTCTATTACCATTTTCTTATTTTAAATCCTCAATCAATCTTTTTATTTATGACCGCTGGCAACGGTTTTGGAATTTTGCAGGCACAAACAAACTTCATAACCTTTAAAGACAAATTAGAACAACAAATAACTAATAATACCTTGCCTCCAAATAAATGGTGGACGATAGCTAAATTTATTTCAAATTTTGATAATGAAAAGATACCCACCTCCCCATTATTATTTGAAAACTGCGTTTACACACACCCACTTGATAAGGCAAATATCCTAAACTCTCATTTTGCCTCGATTTCAAAATTAAATGATGTACCTGACCTTCCATACTTTGCTTCTCGCAGTAACAACGAACTACAGAATTCTTTTGTAAGCGAGCAACAAGTGAAAGACCAGTTACTAATTCTTAAATGCCTTCTGGTCCCGATAATATTAGTCTAGCTGTATTGAAAAAGATGCCTCCATCAATCACAATCCCTCTCACTAAACTTTTTACTCTTTCATTAGAACTCCAATTATTACCTGATATTTGGAAGAATTCATATATCATTGCAGCGTAAAAAGGAAAGGGTTATCCGCAGTTCCCTGACAACTATAGAACAATTTCATTAACATGCTCATTATGTAAAATACTAGAGAAAATCTTATTCCAAAATCTTTATAATTTTATAAAAGAAAATAACCTGTTATATAAGTATCAGTCTGGTTTCCAACCTAACGATTCTACAGTAAATCAACTTTTTAGAAATTTATGTTATAATAAGTAATCTTGATAAAGGAAAGCAAATTCGATTTATATTTTGTGATGTATCAAAACCTTTTGATAAAGTTTGGCGTATAGATTTATTGTCTAAATAAAAACAATATGGAACTAGACTTGCTTGCAAGACGTCACACGGTCGCCAGATGCATGACAAAAGACTATTCCCACCCCCCCCACCCCCGCAACACCCTAGCATAACTCAGATATTGACACGTTCTTTGTATGCGCATTACGATAGAGAAGGGAATTGAAAAATAGAGTTGAACAATTCGCATCATGATAATCCTAGATCGGTAGAATCGAACAGACGCCGGCAATCCAAATATGTAATCGAAAACTGCTAAAGACCCCTACGCGCAAGCGAATTATTGAAATAAAACAAAATTAAACCATATGTTAGTCCCGAAATGACCTAGTTTGTGTCGAGTGGACGTTAAACACCATTTCTCTCTCTCTCTTTTCATACACAGATATCACAATTAGGCTCTCTATAGAAGGAGTTCCCCAAAAAAATATTAGATTGCCTTTTTGAGAAAAAGACCTCTAAACATGCTCGAACAGCGGCGCTAGTCTACTCTTATATAGAATTCCAACTGCCAAGGGCTCTTTTACGGTCACACCAATGTGTACACGGGACTTCGGAATCGCGAAAAAAAGTGAAAAATCAAAGTCAACATTTCAGAATACAACTTATATTGTTGGAATCGGATTGATGTCAGCTATCCAAAAATATAACTGAAATTTCAAAATTCCCAAAAATAAAATTTTTAGAAAATTTGAAAATTTTCCATTTTTCACCCAAAAAATGATAGCGACAAAGTTACTAAATTCCACAGTTTTTATCTGCTATCTGCTCAGAAATGTCTTCAGCTATCCAAAAATGTAAATATCTGAAGAATCCATTGAGAATTAAGAGAATAATGGCCACCCAGTTTCCTGAGAGAAAATCAAATTTCAGACCTCTATCTCTTATAGTTGCTGAGAAATTGGCAAAACGGAAAAAAAAAAAATATTAATCTTAGTAATAACAATAGTCTTTCACCGATTGTGAAAGCCTAATAATATTAATCTTAGTAATAACAATAGTCTTTCACCGAAGGTGGAAGCCTAATTAATCTTAGTAATAACAATAGTCTTAGGTGAAAGCCTAATAATAAAATATTATGTAAATGGATTGAACACTATTTAAGTAATATAAAACAATGTGTAGTTTAGAAGGTTTCAAATCAAACTATTTGTATACCGATTCTTGCGCCCCCAAGGAAGTGTGCTGGGCCCTTTCCTATTATTGATTTATTTAAATGATATCTCCGATAATATTACTAACAACATTCGACTATTCGCCGATGATACTTCACTTTTTACAATTATTCATAATGATCCTCTAACTAGCTCGAACTCATATAACTGAAGATCTGAATATTATCTCATCGTGGGCTAAACAATGGTGTGTAACTTTTAACCCCAATAAAACTACAATCCATCCGGACCTTATTTTTGAAAAACAAAAGTTGAAAACGTAACTAGTCATTGTCATTTGGGATTAACATTTCAGTCTAATGCATTATGGTCAAAACACATTTCAAATATATACCAGAAAGCTTGTGGTCGACTAAATATTTTGCGTATACTGAGATATAAAATTGATAGAATTTCACTTAATAAAATATACCTTGTATTTATTCGCCCTATTTTAGAATATGCCGATAATGTATGGGATAACTGTTCAAAGGATTCTGATCTATTAGAAAGTGTTGAAACTGAAGCAGGTAGAACAATAACTGGCCTAAGAAGAAAGTCATCTAAAAACAATAATCGCAGAATAAAACACAAATTAATTTATATAAAATAAAGAATAACCCAAGTCGCACTTATCTATCTGAAACCTTTAAAAAATTTGAACCGTCAATTTCAAATTAGAACCTTCGTAATGAAAAGCTGAACCTCAATCTACCATTTTGTAAAACGAGTTCATATTCTAATAGTTTCTTTCCCTGCACAATTAAACTTTGGAACAACTTACCTGAAAATATTAAAACCTCACAAACGATAAGTACATTTAAATTGGGCCGTTCACGTGTGTATCCTGTAATTAGACCACTACTATATTATAATACTGGAAATAGGAAAGAAAATATTATCCACTGCCAGTTAAGAAATAAAGCTAGTAACTTAAATAATCACTTATTCTACCATTTTATTGGTGAAACAAAAGTGTGCCCTAGGTGTAATACTGCAGACAAAGATAATAACCATTATTTTTTCATATGTCCAGCATACTCTGCCCCAAGAACAATTCTCAAAAGAAATCTACACCACCTTAAACAAAATGTTACAATTGACCTGATCCTATATGACAACCCTGCTCTTCCAGACATTACCAATTCTAACATATTTGAAATAGTGCAAAATACATAAAAGACAGCATGAGATTTTAACACTTAAATATTTAAAACTTAAAATTACACTCCAAGTAATGTATATAATATGTTTGTAAACCACTGCCTGTGCATATGTCCACCATTGTATTGTAAACATAATATTTAACTATTTTATCTGACTGGAGAGAGCCTGTTGTTCAATCCAATTCAGCTTGTTGAATAAAATATTGTTTAAACTAAACTTCATAACATTAAGCCTCTCTTAGGAGACTAGCCCAACTCCTATAGAACTAACAGGAGAGATGAAGTTGTTTTGTGTCGCTCTCGCATTGGTCATACGTTTCTAACTCATATTTTCATTCTAAAGCGATAGCCTCAACTAGAATGTGAACACTGTCATGTTCCTTTGACAGTTAAGCACATTTTGATTGAGAGCAAGCATTTCAAGGATATTAGATCGAATTATTATCGTTGTCAGTCATTACATCACATGTTTGTCCAACCGGGTTTATATGGTAAAGTGTTAGACTTTTTAAAATTGACAGGATTTTATCATAAATTTTACTTGTATATATAAATATCATTTCATTTTTGTATTTAATATTTATATTTGTCAGTCAGTTATCCTTAGGGTGTAACGGTGATGTACTAAAACGGTTTTTTTAAAATCGGATAAGAATTATGACCTCTATTAGTAAGTGCAGGGGGACTGCACCACACAAAATTTACACAAAAACAAATACACGGACAGGACATCATACCCAGGAACAAACAAACATAGAGATAATTTAAAAAAAAAGTGAATGGATCCGGGGGCTAGCCGTAAGCGTCCACTGCGCTGTACAGTCCCTGGTCTGTAGTGGCATAGATTTCACTCAAATTTGAAAACAATTAGGAATACAACCCAAAGAACCCATTGTGTAATGCCAGCATGAGTCATGATCTTCTATATGCTACACGAAATACGAATGTAAGCATATGTAATAAAATTCAACTATACAAATAACCACATCGGTGAAATGTATAAAAAAAAGTAGTCTGAACTCTTAAATTCAATAAAGAAACGCTTCAGTGTTCAATACATATAGGAGACATGTTCCTTCGTCACAAAAAACAAAACTGAATACAAAGAAGCAAGTAGGAAATGTAGACTGTCTCGAGGGACAGCCGTCTGCTGACTGAGAATGACGTCATATCTTAGAAGGTGATAAAAAAAATCACAATAATAAGGGCGATAATCCAGATAAAATAACGTTAAAAGCTTAAAAACCGCAAGTTCTAGCGACTAATCGGAATTATTAAGTTATGTAATTGTACAATATATACTATATTAATATAATACTCCACACAAGAAATGCAAAACAGGTATGTTGAAGAAATCGTACTATGTAAGTGTATTTATAAAGGCATAACATTAAGGGAGGTAATTCAGACAGGGTTAGGTAACTACAGAAAATCTAAAATAAAATTTAAATTGGATCATTATTATCCAGTATGTAGTCGGTTATATTCTTACAAGAAATGTCAAACTTGGTATGTTAAAGTAATGGAAGTTTTGAAATTTCTTTTAAAATGCGTAATTGTGTAGCGCCTTTGGCAGTGCATTTAAAGTAAAGAGATTTTATTCGGGAGAGAAATAGTTCTTTATTGTTACATATTGTCAAAAATCATAATGCATGTGAATAGAAAACACTATATAGCGTGGTATCTGGTATGTTACTATAGATTGACGGTTATTTTACTACTTCAAAACCAAATTTGGCCGTTTTGTCGAAAATACCGACATTAAATTTATTGTTAATTATATTGATGTTAAGGTCAAGAACAGATGCATTTATAGAATCGGAATTTCCTTTTTTTAATATTAGTTCAGAAGGATATATTTCACTTTTATATTTGTTGAAATTTCCGTTATCATTGATAGGTGTTATGTCATCAATGTATCGGATGGTATAATTTAGACTTTTAGCTACTTTGTAATCTGATTTTCTTTTATGGTCTTGAAAGTCGAATTCGTATTTATATAAATGTGCGTTTGCCATAAATGGGGCGGGGTCAGTTCCCATTGGCAAACCAATGGTTTGTTACATTATCTGATCCCCAACCTCAAATATGGCATTATCAATAAGGAAATGTATGATATTTTAAAAATTTTCTTTATCAAAAACTACAGTGTCGGCATTGCGACGTTTTATAATCCATTTAGCATCTTCTGCATAAATGGCCATCAAGTTTCTGCCTTTCCCGAAAGCTCCATTAAAGGCTTTATCTACAAACCAATCTAAATTATCTTTAAGATCTGCATGTTGAAGCATGGTATACAAAGTAGGGTCCACAAGCTAAAAACGCGATATTTCGTACAATCAGGGGCCATAATTCAGGAAGATACAGTCCGATATGCGCGAATATCGAAAGGAACTGGGATCTTTGGGTTATAAACTTATAACAAAATCAGATAAAAATTGTGACCTCTATAGGGTCCGCAACCTTGATATACCATATTTTTTACGCTATTTGAGAACGATGGGCGGCCATTTTTTAAGTCAGTTTTGGTCCGATTTTCACGAAATTCGAACTCAGTCATCCTTATGGTGTAACGGTGATATACTAAAACGTTTTTTTAAATCGAATAAAAATTATGACCTCTATAGGGTCCACAAGCTAAAAACGTGATTTTTCGTACAATCAGGGGCCATAATCCATGAAGTTAGAGTCCGATACATGCCAATATCGAAAGGAATCGAGATCTTAGTGTGATAAACCTATATTTCATGTTTCGTTGAAATCGGATAAAAATTGTGACCTCTAGAGTGTTCACAAACAATTGTGGACGGACGGACAGGGGCGACGACAATATACGTCCACATGAAAATGTGGGCGTATAAAAATCCATTGGCAGTTGAAAGTCGATATAAGAGTAGGCCGTAGCTCCCTTCTCCGGGCTTAATTTCCCTCATAGCACGCTATATGATGTATGCCCGTCTAATCCATTAAAGGACAATATTGGTGCCAGTCATTATCACATATGTGATAGAACTGGTTAAACACGTTCCAAATATTATTTCATCACAACGATCATTGCTACGATAGATGAGTAATCAATGTTTCAAGAATAGGAAGTGACGAACGCAAAAGGAAAACACGAGTTATCTCTTTATATAACTGAATGAAGTGACGGGTGATAACAGATGCATGGGCGAATTTCTGCTCACTAATAATTCCTTCGAAGACCAAAAGTTGTTGTACGGGACTGTGAAAGGGTATCTGACAATTCATAAACAAAATTGACTCTCACTAGATAAGAGAACATGAAAGAAAAATAGAAAAAGTCCGTGTATTACCATGTTTTTAAGTATAGAACGAATAAACACCCATGAATGTACAGACTGTTTCTATTTTTATCATGTCCTCTTATCGAATGACATGCAATTACTTTTTTGAATTTGTAAAATGAAATGAAATGTAATGTGGTTTTATGGCACGTCAGCACCCACCGGGCTATATTGCGCCAAACATATGGTGATTTATGCGAGACAAGTTAAATGAATATCACAGAAAAAAGTATTATATGCATAAATAAAAACAATATCACAGTAAATAAAATTAAAAATGAAATAAACCTTTTATGCATATTAATATTTAAAATACAAAAATGAAATGATAAATATACAATTAAAATTTATAATAAAAACATGTCTCTTTTAAAAAGTCTAGTATATTACAATATAAACCCGGTTGGGCGAACAGATGACGTAAAGACTGGCAACGGTAATATTTCGATCTTATGTTCTTGAGATGATTGCACTCAATCAAAATGTGCTTCACTGTCAAAGGAACATGACAGTGTTCACATTCTGGTTGAGGCTCTCGCTTCAAAATGAAAATGTGTGTTAAAAAGGTATGACCAATGCGAGAGCGACACAAAACAACTTCATCCCTCCTGTTGGTTCTATAGGAGTTGGGCCAATCTCCTAAGAGAGGCTTAATGTGATGAAGTTTATTTGTGCCTGCAAGATCCCAAGACCGTTGCCAGCGATCATAAATAAAATGATTTATACATGATTTAAAATCATTATATGGTATTAAAAAGGGTGATGGGGAAGATCTAAAGCAGCTTTGGCAGCAAAATCTGCTTGATCATTCCCCCTTATATCATCGTCTTTGCTGCTGAACTCGTAAGATAGTAGCAGACGATAAACATCTGCTACTAATGGGTGTTCAAGCTGTTTATTGTTAATTGCTTGAAGCGAGGACAGAGAATCAGTAAAGATGATGTGCTGTAGTAGATGTGATGATTGAATGAACTCCAAAGCCAGAAGAATGGCATGGAGCTCGGCTGTAAATATTGAAGCAGCAGGTGGCAATCACACAGAAATGGTTTCTGATGGCGTCACTGTAGCCGAAGCTACCCTATCGCCATCCTTAGAACCATCTGTGTAAATAGGAGCATAATCACCATATTTAGACCTTAGCTCTCGAAAGAGAGTCTGAAACACCGTGGAGCTAGTTCCTCTCTTTTTATGTTGTGTGAGATGGAAATCAATCTTTGGGGGAGATATAGCCCACGGTGGAGTTATAAAGAAAGGGGTATTCGCAATACTATCAAGGCTGATACCAGCCTCGGACAAAAGGGGTTGTATGCGAATACCGAATGGTGGAATAACTTTAGTCTTGAGCAGATATAAATGCTCATGTAAGGGTCTAAATATGGTGTTAAATGAAATATGGTTTGGTAAAGATGTTATTTTCGTAGCATACTGCAGGGCCAGTTTGTCACGTCTGTTGTGCAGTGAGGGCTCATGCGCCTCGACGTATAAACTGTCCACTGGAGATGTACGAAATGCTCCTAAACTGATTCTAAGTCCCTGGTTGTGTATGGTGTCGAGCTCTTTGAGATAAGACTAGCGGGCAGACCCATACACAATACACCCATAATCGAGTTTTGATCGAATTAATGCTCGATATAATCGAAGCAAGACCTTACGGTCTGCTCCCCAGTCAGTATTTGATAGGACTCTCAATATGTTGAGGGCTTTCAGACATTTCTTTTTGAGGTTTTTAATGTGGGGGATAAATGAAAATTTCTTATCAAATATCAGCCCCAGAAATTTGGTTTCATCCACAACTGGAAGGAGATTGCCATCCAAGAATAGTTCTGGATCGGGATGCAAACCTCGTTTCTGACAGAAATGCATGCAGACAGTCTTGGATTTCGAAAATCGAAATCCATTTTCGGTTTCCCATTGTTGAAGTGAATTCAAACAAAGCTGCAACTTACGTTCGATTATCCGCATGTCTGTAGAACCATAGCACATCTGAAAGTCATCAACATAAAGTTGTACCTGGTTTAAGGCACGCTGGGATTGTATTAATTTTAATCGCAAAGAGAGTAGGAGATAATATGCTTCCCTGAGGAACTCCCATCTCCTGAGGAAATGGATCAGAAAATATTGATCCCAGTCGTACCTTAAATGACCTATCTTCCAGGAAATTTTTAATGAAGATAGGTAAGCGACCTCGTAGGCCGAGGTTATGGAGGTCGCGCATGATACCATGTTTCCATGTAGTATCATAAGCTTTCTCCAGATCAAAAAATATTGCAACTAAATGTTGCTTCTGGATGAAAGCGTCCCTGACGAACGTTTCAAATCGAACGAGATGATCAAGAGTGCTCCTTTGGGACCGAAATCCACATTGGAGGTCAGTAATGAGGTTGTTGGACTCAAGGTACCAAACAAGCCTTCGATTGATCAATCTCTCCATGGTTTTGCAAATGCAGCTAGTTAAAGCGATCGGACGATAGTTGGTAGGATTCGTATGATCTTTACCCGGTTTAGGGATGGGAATTATTGTGGCTTCATGCCACGAAGGAGGGAAATTCCCATCAACCCAAATCCGGTTAAAAAGATCCAATAGTTTTATGAGTGTTGGTAAAGGTAAATGTTTTAGGATTTGGTAGTGTATTTCATCTGGACCAGTTGCAGTATCGCGAGCTCGCTTAAGTGAGTCACGGAGCTCTGCAACAGAAAAATGATCATTGTAACATTCATCATTATGGGACTTGAAATTAAGTCGCCTTTTCTCCTGCTGATTTTTAATGCCCCGAAAGGCATCAGAGGAGAAATTGGATGATGAATTGTATGAAAATGTACTGGCCAGAGAATTAGCAATATCAGGAAATGTTGTTAAGGTGGTATTATCAACATTTAGATGGTTAACTGATAATGCACTACTTTTACCTTTAATCCTATGAATCCTATCCCATACCGATTTTGATGTTGTACGGGAGTTGATCCTAGAGATGTAACCTTGCCATGAAGACTTCTTTGCTTGACGTATGGTTCTACGAGCCTTCGCTCGGACCATCTGGTATGCCGCAATATTCTCCATGGAAGGATGATTCTTTAATCGTCTTAGGATACGATCACGCTCTTTTAAAGCAGATTTGCAATCGTTATTATACCATGGTTTATTGAAACGTTTTGGTTCAGTCGTGGTTTTTGGAATCGCCTGCTCAGCTACATCTTGAAGAATTGAAGTGAATAAGGCCATAGACTCCTCTGCATCTTCTAACTCCTTTGTATCAAAAGAGAAGAGACACAATGACTCAAATAGAGCCAAATCGGCCTTATGCAACTTCCACCTCTGGGGTCTTTCGACCGGAGAGGGACCATTATTATCAATCAAGATAGGAAAGTTGTCACTACCACATAGATCTTCATTTACTCTCCATGTGTGCTATGAGGGAAATTTTGCCCGGACAGTGGCACTACGGCCTACTCTTATATCGAATTCCAACTGTCAAGGGATCTTTTACGTGCACGCCAATGTGTACACGGGACCTCGGTTTTTCGTCCCATCCGAACGACTAGACAGCTTTCCTTGTCAGCCCCTCCGTCCTGCATCACTGACGTAAAATTCTGAAACAGGACCGAAGAGCAAATGGTGAGATCTAGGAAAGAAAACGAAGCTGTGGCAGGATGTAGATAAGTAGGCGAGTCATCATTTAATAAACACAAATTATTAAGATTAATGAAGTCCGCTATTTGTTTACCTCTGTTGTTATCATCTGGACTACCCCAGAGTGAATGATGACTATTGAAATCTCCCGTAATAATAAACGGGAGAGGAAGTTGTGCAACAAGGTCATCAAGATCTCTGGGATTAAGATGCAAACTTGGTGGAAGATAAATAGAACAGAGTGTAATAGGAATATGTAGAGTCACCCGAACTGCAACTGCCTGTAAAGGCGAATTGAGCGTGACTTGACTCTGAGGAATGTCTCCATTAAGAATAATAGAAACACCCCCATGAGCTCTACCGTCTCCAACTGAATAATGATGATAATCGACAAAATGTCTAAAAGACAAATTATCGGAATTCCGTAAGAAAGTTTCCTGTAAACAAATAGCTAAAGGATTGTACTTTTGTATTAATAGTTGGACTTCATTAAAATTTGATTATAAACCATGACAATTCCATTGAATAATGGAATTTACCATTGTCAGGGAATTTTATTTTTTGACGGCTTACCATGTGGATCCGTATGGAAATCCACGACGGCAATACCGTCCATCAGACCATCCCCATATCTATTATAGAGAGAGACAGGGTCTTTTGAACCCTTTTTCCCTCCCTCTCGAAACTTTGCTAATTTTTCTTTCTTTGACAAAGAATTACCTTTAGGCTGCGATCCTGACCCAGCAGAACTGGAATCAAGAATGGCAACTTCAAGGGGAGGCGAGGGAGATGACCCCTTGCCGTTCTTGGAGGAAGTGTTAGGAATGATCCCAACAACTTCAGATTGAGGCAAGGAGGATGAACCCTCGCCAGTCAAAGAAATAGTTTCGATCGAGCTCTCTTTTGTTTGAGAGGCGCTCGATACCCCTTTAACATGATCTGATGATATGATAGACATTTTCCCTTTATTTGGCCAGGTTATATCTGTTTGAACAGAGATGCTTTTGGTAGATACTTTTACTGCGCTTGCAAAAGATTTCCCTTGAGATGGAACGGGAAAGAGCGCAGTTAAGTCTACTTGCTTTCGAGCATCATAATATGATATTTTACGTTCAGACATTACCTGTTGAATTCCTTTTTCTTTTTGCCATATTGGACATTCGCGAGAGTAAGCAAAGTGCTTACCCTTGCAATTTATACAACACAAATCCGCCTGGCAGGTAGCGCTCTCATGGCCATCATGACCACAGCGAGCGCAGGTGTCCTTACCTCTACAGACGGTTTTGCTATGTCCAAATTTCTGACATTTGTAACATCGTAATGGGTTACTGATGTAAGAATCAACAGGTATGTTAAGATAACCTGCCTTGAGAGTCTTTGGAATGTCGGGACGATTAAAAGTGGGGATATAGGTGCTTGTGGGAATCACCTTTTCTCCTCGGCGTACACTAATTCTTTTAACATGTGAGACGCCTTGAGCAGAAAGGTATTCCACCATTTCTTCCTCACTGCTGCCTTCAAGATCCCGACAGCGAATTACACCTCTACTTGAGTTTAAAGACCTATGTGGATAGGAATGTCCGCTAAGGATGTTGATTTAAGCAGTATGGTAGCATGCTGTTCCTTAGCGAATTCTATCAAAAGAGTTCCGTTTTTAAGTTTTTTAATAGCCTTGGGCTCACCGGCTAAGCCAGCTATGCCCTTGGTTATTAAAAATGGTGATACCTTAGGTAGGTCAGTAGAGGGATTCTCAAATAAGAGAAACCTCGGCCATGTCTTTGATATTTTTAAAGTGTTTGTAAATAAATCAGAAACGTCCTCTGTATTAGGACGCTTCTGTTTCTTTTTATTAATTGGTGTGGGGGATTGGGGAATCCATGAAATATTTTTTTAAAATTCACCCCTCGTCGTCCCCCAGGTTACTTCCCTGCCTACCAGGGGGGGGTCTAGCACGGATTACCAGTGCATTGCCTCAGGGCTCGACGAGGGGTATACTCAAGCCAGTAAGTATAAATACTTAACCAACCCGATTGACCCAAGCCGCCGCTCTGTAGAATGTACTCAGGACACAAAGGTAAACTTGCTGAGCGAAAAAAAACAACAAAGCAAAGAAATTGAAAAAACGTACATTCTACAGATCTAAAAACGACCAAAGCCGATTGATCAGAGAATTATTGAATGGCCGCTGGTACAGACAGGGTTGTGTGTCTCTCCAACTAATGTGTGAATATCTTCATTGCACAGTGTCATGATAAACTAGAAAGTATATATAATGATGTTATATAAACAGCGAACAAAATGAAGTCAATCAAGTATCATTACTTATAATTTAGAAGGTGTAGTTTGCTAAAGAAAAAATATAAATACTGTGTGTACCAACAATTTAAGCAGGTCAAACCATTGTTTTCGTAAGTAAAGCTCACTAAGTTATAATCCCCGTGATCACTTTTATCAAGTTGTCGCAACAATGTCGATGGACATAACTTCAACGCCAACTTCGATGGAAACAAGTAGCGAAGGTATGGCAAGTAGTTTATTTGATAAAGAAACATTAAACTCAATCGTAAATGAAGCAGTAAAAGCAGCCGTAGACCTGCTTGAAAAAAAACTAAACAAATTAATCAATAATAGACTATCCAAAATTGAAGATCGCCTAACTGAGGTCGAACTAATAAACATCAACATTGGGTCTGATGTTGATGGCTTTCACGAACGTTTCGAACGTATAGAATCATCCCTTTGCAAGTCATATAACGAAAACGAATCTCTTAAAAATAAACTCAATAATCTAGAGCAATATACAAGAAAGTCTCATCTTCGTGTGTTTGGTATCCCCGAAAATCAAGAAAATGAAAACTGTCTGCATAGTGTCCAAAATTTGCTAACCGAAGTTCAAAATCACCCACTAGTAAAAAGGGCATGGTTCACAAACGGTAAAATCAAAGCCGAAGGTCACAGTGGCCTGATGTGTCACAAAATTGAGCTATTTCCCAGCTTAGACCATCAATTAGCGAAGCTAACAGCATAATTCCAACGATGTCATCATAAAAAGTCTGCAAATGAATAAACTTTCTAAATAAATTAATTATTCAATATTCAATTGCTGTAATGATTATGCTATATGTATTTGTGCTCTGTCGATATTACCCCCCCCCCCCCCCATATAAATTAGAATAATCTCTCTTATAATTATCGATATTCTGTTGACAATCCACAAAAGTAAATTATCCTTCATTCTCACTTATTATAGAAGTCACGTTAGATGAGAATCTTTAGAAACGCCATCATAGGGTATACAGTGTATGAGTGCTAATTCTCCAAGTTTAAGTAACAATTGTTTACCATTACATCGATCGTGTATAATTTGTGAGTTATCTTAACTCACCGCATGAACACATTAATTGAACCTCTCATTTACTTTTATAGTTGCTCAGACTGCTCGACTTTCGAAGGAGTTATAACACTTTCGTCTTTTCGGCTACCCATTGTCTCTTTTCATGTCAATCTAAATAAATTACATTATGTAGCACAGATATAGCTTCTTTATCTAAAAGTCGAATTGTAAAAAATTCGATATGCATGTACAAACCTTTAATTTACGAGCATAAATTCGATGTTTTCCTTGGTAATGCTAGATGAAATTTATTTGAGTGTGTAATTGTTATGTTAAATGTAATCCCTAGCATCTTACGTAAAGGGATATTTCTATGTATTTAGTAAACAAAACCATCAATCTTAGCCTACACGTTATAATTACTATAACATTTTAATTTACTTTTGTTAAAATAATACACTTTATACCATTATTGATAATAATGTGGCAATTCTGGACTCTTATTTTCCAAATGTTAATAATTTATCAATATGGCCGTGGTTAAAAGAAGAAAAAAGAATGGGACGTTAAGTTAGTAAATCAGTACTACGTTTACGTTCTTTTCCCTATTTTTACGCAACAGTGTCTTTTTATTACATCGATCGTGTGAAAGTGGTGAGCTTTTTAAACTCACCGTTAACACATTGAATGTACGTCGCTTTATTTACACGAAATTTGGAAATAAAAACTAACCTATGTAGAGCGGATATAGCAGCTTATCGGAAAATCCAATCACTCAAAACAACGCATCGGGACATATAAACCTTAAATTACGATGAAATGTCTGGTGTAACCTATTTAAGAGTGTAATTGTTATGTTAATTTTGTTTAGTTAGTTAGGATGTCTTTGTATATTTGGTAAACAAATCCAAATTGTTGTGATGTGATAATCCCATTAATACGCCCCTGTCTCTAGTGAGTTCTCGTTTACCTAGCCGAAACAAAACAAGCCTTACACTTGTTTAATTCAACATCTTCCCCTGGCGCTCAGCTAGTTAGTCTTTAGAAGCAGAATTTCTTCTCCTTGTTGTCTTATAGCACCAATAATTGACATTTTAACCATATAGAATTTAATCTTGATATATTTATAAACCTTATCCCATATATACCAATTTACGATACTTATGAGGTGTCAGACGAAGTCATATTTGTTAATATCTCTTAGTATATAAACTGCAAATTATTATGACAAGTTAATGATACCCCTCCCCCCCCTCTCTCTATCTATCTGGTCTGCACTTAGCATTTGTATAATCCAAATAGTATACCCCCCCCCCCCCCACAGTAATATATTATATTGTTGTACACCAATGATACTTAACATGTCACTTGCATGATGATAACACTTTCCAAGAACGTACAAAACGTTCTATACCAAATATAGCTGTATATATTTTGTAAATGCGTTAGGTTTGTCAATGATCTGTATATACCTTGTAAATATGTTAGGTCTTTCAGCTTTTTGTTTAAGATGTATCTTATTTACTATCGCAAGAAAGCCCCCTTTTCCATACCTGACCTCCTCGCGACGCCATGCCAAGAAAAATACGTACCAATCTCGGTCTTTAAATTTGATATCTTCCCTTTGCTTCCCAACAGCTATTATCAGATTTCCGTAAATCCAAAATAATGACTACTTTCCAAATGTACTGTTGTTCGCAAAGGGTGGGTACACATATTACTATACAAATTATACATATCTCCCTCAAATCAAAAAATTATGTACCAAGTCTAATTTTAATTATTCTATTGTTATTGATATGTGGTGATATTAATCCAAATCCTGGACCCAAAAACCTATCAGTCTTGCATCTAAATACGAGAAGCATACGAAACAAAATTGATCAAATTACTGTAGAACTTAATAAGTATGATGTACTTACATTTTCCGAAACCTGGCTTGACGATTCCATTCCTCTACCTGACCTATACATTAATAGTTATCACCCCCCCGTTTTATTAAATCGCGAAGATGGTAGGGGTGGGGGAGTAGCTATATACGTTAAAAATAATCTATACTTCACACCACGCCCAGATTTATTTATAAGAAACTTAGAAGCTATTTGGGTAGAAGTTCAGTTCAATTCCAAAAGTGTCCTAATTGGATCGTTTTATAGGCCGCCTTCCAGTAAAATTGATTATTGGAAGTTAATTGAGGATAGTTTTGCAACTGTTTGTAATTTTAAAAATTCTCATGTTATTATATTAGGTGATTTTAATATAGATTTTTTAACCAATTTTAATAGTAAAATCCATGATCTAATTGGCCTATTTGATTTTCATCAACTAATAAATGTACCGACCCGCATTACGCCATCTTCTCGATCTCTGTTAGACTTAGCCATAACGAGTTGTCCCGACTTCGTGAAAAGTGTAAGCGTTTCAGACTCGGGCCTCAGTGATCATAGCCATATCGTTTTATATCTAAATTTCACTACTCTAAAAACCCACTGCTTTCAAAGGACTGTTTGGTCTTATTCGAAACTAAATGCCACTGATCTTATAACTCATTTTTCTAGTTATAACTGGGACGATCTTTTCCAACAATACCACGATCCTCATACACTTGCCGATAATATATCCAAATCAATTTTTTCTGAACTTAGGCTTTTCATACCAAATAAAATCGTTACAATCAGACCAAATGACCCTAAATGGATGAATGGAAAAATCAGACTTCTTATTCGTAAACGAAATAGACTCCATAAAAAAAGCGAAAAAGACTAATGTACAGCTCGACTGGCAAAATTTTAGAAAGTCTCGAAACGTTGTCATTTCCGAAATACGAAAATCTAAATCTTCTCACTATTCAAAAATAGACTCTAAAATTAATAATAACGACTTTAGTGAATCTCGATGGTGGTCTTTGGTTAAACAAATCTCTCTAAAGAAAGGCTGCTCAGGCCCGGAAATTCCACCTCTTAAATATAATGATAAATTATTCTTTGAAAACAGTGACAAAGCTAACGCCCTTAATGATTTTTTTGTCTCACAGGAAACTCTAGACACCGACCAAGACAACCTTCCCGACTTACCTTTCTCTAACATAGAAATTCCTCCCCTTAAAATAACCCCCCAACTAGTCGAAGATATTCTCTTCTCTTTAACTCCTAAAAAATCATGTGGTCATGACAATGTAAACAACTTTGTTTTAAAATTACTCCATAAATCCCTAGCAACTCCACTCAGCCGCCTCTTTACCATACTAGTTGATCGTTGCATCTTTCCAGATTGCTGGAAATTTGCCAATGTTGTTCCCATCTTTAAGAAAGGATGTGCCCACGACTGCACAAACTACAGACCAATTTCTCTCCTTAGTTCTCTAGGTAAAGTCTTTGAAAGAATCATTTATAATCATATTTATAATTTCATCATCCGTCAAAAGATCATTACCCCCCATCAATCAGGATTTCTGGCTAAAAATTCTGCTACTTACCAACTTCTGGAAATGTACAACTATATTTGTAAGGCTCTCGATGAGGGACACGAAGTAAAATCTGTCTTCTTCGATATTAGTAAAGCTTTTGATAGAGTTTGGCATCGTGGCTTATTACACAAACTAAATAACTATGGTATCCGCCATGACATTCACAAATTAATTACCAGTTATCTACAAGATCGCGAACAATGTGTCGTCCTTAATGGTCAAAAATCATTCTCAAGAAATGTTTCTGCCGGTGTTCCGCAAGGCTCGATAATTGGTCCACTTTTATTTCTCCTATATATAAATGATTTAACAAATAATATTTCATCTAATATACGCCTGTTTGCTGACGACACCTCTTTATTCGTAATAATTGATAACCAAATCTCTACTCAAAATAAATTAAACGCGGACCTCGAAACGATTTTCAAATGGTCATTAAAATGGAAAGTAA
The DNA here is from genome assembly GCF_932274485.2 of Patella vulgata. Classification (NCBI taxonomy): domain Eukaryota; kingdom Metazoa; phylum Mollusca; class Gastropoda; family Patellidae; genus Patella; species Patella vulgata. Next base: position 37,752,741 of record NC_065882.2, read on the forward strand.
CTTTCAATCCTTCCAAAACTACCAGCCTTACCTTCTCTAGAAAACTTTCCCCCACCTCTCTCAACTTAAATTTCAACAATGTCCTTCTTACTGATGTTAACACCCATAAACACCTTGGCGTATATTTCAATAACTTCTGTACTTGGGATACCCACATTAACCATATGATAACTAAAATTAGTAAAACCACTAACTGCTTCCGTTCATTAAAATATCGACTTAAACGTAAAACCCTTGAAATCATCTTCAAATCTTTTATCCTACCACTTTTCGACTACGCTGATTGCGTGTGGAATAACTGCACAAAAGAAAAAAGTGACCAGCTGGAATTTCTACATTTAGACGCCATTCGAACCATTACAGGCCTTCCTCGCGGTACTTCGCATAACTTACTTTATTCTGAATCTGGATTCACCAGCCTTATACAAAGACGTTACGAACATAAAATGGTTTTATTCTTCAAAATTATCAATATACAAACACCGTCGTTTCTATTGGATTTAGTACCTCCAACTTTAGCGTCAAGCCAACCATATCAACTCAGAAACTCCAACAATCTAATGAGTATTATCTATAAATCCAACCTTTGTAAAAATTCGTTTTTTCCATCGTCAGTACTGGAGTGGAATCGTCTAGACGAAAGCATCAAAACTTCTGACTCGATCTCTTCATTCAAATTTAAAATTAGACAAGCATACGGTAAACCTAAACACAACGATCTCTTCAACTTTGGCGACAGGACTCTCCAGATTATTCTCTCCAAATTACGTAATTCGAAATCCGACTTAAATTATCATAAATACCTTATGCATATATCTGACGACCCATCCTGTCTGTGCGGAAACAAATGCGAATCTAGCGAACACTTCTTCTTTCATTGTAGCCTCTTCTTAGAACAACGCAGATCCACTATCGATACATTGGACTACCATTACAAGAACATTAATTCACTTTTATTTGGAAATGACAGTCTTTCTAAAAATAGAAATATCTGTTTACTCTCAGTCGTTCACAAATATATTATTTTGACTAAACGAAATAAAAATTTTAATCGATCATTCTCTACGAGCCACTTTTTAATTACCCTTCAAATTTTATATTGTGAACAACGTTTACTCACTGTCTGAGTACATACAAACTTCCCTGACCTAGCCTCTGTAACCCAGTCAAATGTGAGATATGTGTATACCAGTACCATTAAACTATAGTAGGTTGGTGCGTTTTTTTTTTTTTTTTTTTTTTTTTTTGCATCGCGTCCTCAACTTTAATATCCAAATCTGTACTCGGGCACCCGTTCCTTTTCCGATTTTCTCTCTTTTCCTTTGACTATTTTTCTTTTTATTTATATACCTCTGTCATCTCATTGTTAACTTAAACCCTAATATTGATAATCATTCCCATTGTATTACATTACCAGCTGATCATTAAATTTATATTCGTGTCACTCCATTCTGGAAGCAGTTTTATATAAGCATTAAGTTGCTTGTTACTGTATCCAACTTATTCATATTATTCCCTCTATGATTGTATATAAGAATTCTGAATAAATACTTTTTTAAATCATCAGAGTGGGCCACTCTGACCTCCCGTCTAGGTGAACCATGGGCCAAAGTAATGTGTTGCAGAGAAAGGACTCGCAAGCCAAATCCCCACTCAATTACCAGGATTCCACTCTCCACCGACACGGGTCGCAACGCACGGCAAACACGTTGCCCCATTACAGGGATCCTTTTAGTCGCCTCTTACGACACGCAGGAACTACGAAGGGTATATTCTTATCACCCCCTACACCACGGGTTTTTTTTGAATTTGTAGCACCATAGGTCTTTTGTCTGATGTGGAGAGCGGGCGATCCTAAAAACCGGTCGCCACATCCTACATACGACCTATGCATCTTTTCTTACTACATATTTCTGTAGCCTTGTGAACGTCTAGAATTTGTCTCTAGCTGTCTTTACTTCTGCTTCACGTTGTGTATTTACTTCTTACAGTTCTCTTAAGACGTTTGTCTTACCAGGAATAACAATGCAACAGTTCGCTTCTACATTTTATATAGCATAGCCGAATACATGTTTATAAGCATGGTACAGATTACAATACTAGCTAAAACCATTTCTCCACCCTAGCCAGCCTCGCGGCTGTCTAGGAACTCAGATGGAACCTCTCTGGAATCTAATGGAAGTCTGACTTAAAAGTTTACTATGATTTTCTTTATAGAGCTCATGTATATCACGCACAGCAGATCGTGTTCATGGTCCTGAACTTGTGTAATTAACAAAATGATTGGTTAAATTAAGCCAAATGATGCAATTAGAATAATTCCACTCACGTGTAATTTGGTGGTAGTTTATTGACACATGTTTTGGCTAAATAACTCTTTTTATGTATCAACTGTCAATTACAGACTAAGTTGACTTTAATACAATTCTACATATATGTGAATTTAATAACTTGCCACCAAAGATATTAATTAATGAAATATAATGCCATCTTTTTTCTCTATTCCTTGCCTATAAATTGAAAACAATGTGGCAACGACAATATTGCTACAAATTGTCAGATATAGTCTTACAGTCTCATATAACAACTTTTGGTCTTCGAAGGAATTTTTAGTGAGCAGACATTCGTCCATGTATCTGTTATCACCCGTCACTTCAGCCAGTTATATAGAGGGATAACTCGCGTTTTCCTTTTGCGTTCGTCACTTCCTATTGTTGAAACATTGATTATTCATCTATCTTGGCAATGATCTCTGTGATAAAATAATATTTGGAACGTGTTTAACCAGTTCTATCACATATGTGATAATGACTGGCACCAATATTGTCCTTTAAGTGTAAATAATTTAATTAAATCAACCATACAATAATATCAGATTTAATGTATTGGACGTTAAATCTTTAATAAACAACAAAGTATGCCCGTCTCCATTAGCCCAGTGGGAGCAGAACAGTAAGACGTTAGATCCCATTTCATTTCAATTCTAAACGTTTTGTCTATGACGATATATATGTCTCATATATACATATACTAAACAGCAAAAAAAAACAACCTCAGTACGATTTAAAAATCAGAGAGGCACTTTAATCAAATCATTCTAGAAAATGACTTACTAAATGGATCAAAGTAATTTTTTGTGAGCAATATGTTGACACATTAGTGATTAATTCATCACAATTCAAAGACATTACGAGAAGGTTTAGAGTCTGTACACAGTCTATACATCAGTATCTGGTGTGTCCACCGCGAGTGGCAATAACAGCAGCACAGCGTCTGTACATGGAGTGGACCAGACGATTGATGAACGCCATTGGCACCTGGAACTACACTCCCAGAAAAGCTGGCGCAATCCACCGGCTGTGTTTGATCTCGGTACGACGTTATTAAATCTCCTCTGAATTTCATCCCAAAGATGTTCAATCGAGTTTAAGTCCGGACTAAGGGCTGGTCAGTGCATAACGTTGACACCTTTCTGCTGTAAAAAGTCCTGAGTAACTCTGGCGGTGTGGGCACGAGCGTTGTCATGCTGGGAAACGTTGATTCGATGACGTGCGAAATGTGGCATGACGTGGTATCTGAGAGCTTGATCGATGTAGCGCACTGCTGTGGTGCCGCCTCCTCTCCCTGGACCAAGATTTTGGAACACCACAGGACCCACTCTCTGGTTCAGGCCGATTCAACCCCAAACCATTATGCTTGGACCTCCCCACGAGTCTCGTTCCATGACACATTGATCAGAATAACGCTGGCCACGTCGACGCCATATTCTGGTCCTGCCATCAGCAGTTGATACGCAATAGTGACCTCATCTTTGAACAGAACAGTTCTCCATTGCCTGGTGTTGTTAGGCAAACTAGACGTTCACGTCGATGGCGAGGGGTGAGGATCGGTCCACGGTAAGGTCTACGGCAATGGATGTTCTCTCTGGTGAGACGTCGACGCACTGTATTGGTACTGATAGCTCTTCCGTGTGTTCCCACTGTCTGAGTTGCTGTCTCAGATGCCTGTGTGAAGGGATTCTGCACGTGCTGTCGCACAACATGGCGGTCTTGTTGCCTTGTGGTAATCCTTGGTCTACCAGTTCGGGGGCTTAGTATATTTAATGAATAACAGATGCTGATGTGAAAGTCACAACATACGAAAAACAACATATGTCTGAATTCGATTAATTCAAGTTCAACTTATTCGCACAGGTACTTAGTTTCTGAGTTTGAGAAATTGAGTGCAAATAAGAAATATACTAAGCGCTATTTACGGCACACCAGACCACAATTGTTTATCCAACTGACTTGAGCATTTCATAGGTTCTGAGGGCTGGGTCGTTTGGCATTAATATAAACAAGATACATAGCTTAACCTGTACTATTATGTGATGGAAATTTGGAAGGAGACTATCGCACATATTATATACTAAGAAGCAAAAGAAACGTCAGGATGGTATGTTACTCTGAATAGACGCATTGCACAAAACTTGCCAAATTCTTTTATTATATATTTGTGATCACATCTCCACCTTTACCTGAGCAGCAAGGCTCCTTCCCAAACACAGAATTGAACCCAGGAAATGTTCTCAAAAACGCAACCTGACTTCTGAGATGGTAATGTGCTCTCCATGATTTTCATGTTTCTCATGCTGCACGTGCTGTGCACCGAGACCAGCCCTATAAAATGCACATCCATACCTGATTGAATTATTCACACTACAACGTCAACAGAATGCCAATCATTTTCAGGTCAATGTTCTGACCATCTACAGGCTTCAGCAACGCTTTTGGGTCACCAACAGCACGGATGATCGCCCCCGAACTGGTAGACCAAGGGTTACCACAAGGCGACAAGACCGCCATGTTGTGCGACGTGCAGAATCCCTTCACACAGGCATCCGAGACATCACGTCAGAGAGTGGGAACACACGGAAGACCCAACAGTACCGATACAATGCGCCGACGTCTCACCAGAGAGAACATCCATTGCCGTAGATCTTATCGTGGACCGATCCTCACCCCTCACCACCATCGACGTGAACGTCTAGTTTGCCCAACAACGCCAGAACTGGCGACACAGGCAATGGAGAACAGTTCTGTTCACAGATGAGAGTTGGTATTGCGCATCAAGTGCATATGGCAGGACCAGAATATGGCGTCGACGTGGCTAGCGTTATTCTGACCAATGTGTCATGGAACGAGATTCATGGGGAGGTGCAAGCATAATGGTTTGGGGTGGAATCGGCCTAAACCAGAGAGTGGGTCCTGTGGTGTTCCAAAATCATGGTCTAGGGAGAGGAGGCGGCATCACAGCAGTGCGCTACATCGATCAAGCTCTCAGACCCGACGTCATACCACATTCGCACGTCATCGAAACAACGTTTTCCAGTATGGCAACGCCCGTGCCCCCACCGCAAGAGTTACTCGGGACTTTCTAAAGCAGAACGGTGTCAACGTTATGCACTGGCCAACCCTTAGCCCGAATTTAAACCCGATTGAACATCTTTGGGATGAAATTCAGAGGAGACTTAATAACATTCGTACCGAGACAAAACACAGCCGATGGATTGCGCCAGGCATTTCTGAGAAGGTGTTTCCAGGTGCCAATGGCGTTCATCAATCGCCTGGTCCACTCCATGTACAGACGCTGTGCTGCTGTTATTAAAACTCGCGGTGGACACACCAGATACTGATGTATATACTGTGTACAGACTCTAAACCTTCTCGTAATGTCTTGGAATGTTGATGAATTAATCACTAATGTGTCAACATACTGTTCACCAAAAATTGGTTTGATCCATTTAGAAAATTGTTTTCAAGAATGATTTGATTAAAGGGCCTCTCTGATATTGAAATCGTACTGACGTTTTCTGTTTGCTGTTTGGTATATATTGAAGACAATAACAGGAAATAGACGGGCTATACACAGACGAAATATCGAAGGTTGAAATTGGGTACTCTGTAACGCTCCAGAATATGTCGAAGGTATAATTATTTCGACAGTTTTAACGAATTCACTGTAAAAATTATGTGACTTGTTCTATTACAGGCTATAAGAGATTTAAATGGCTATATGGATAATCGTATGAATAAATCAAAACCACCAACAAAACGCCGTCGTTCAGCCAATGCGAGTTTTTATGTCAAACAATATTGCAATACAGATAAAGAAACTAATTTCATAGCTGTACCGAAATTGTAAGTATTACATGCAATATTTTTTGGCAATGTTCATACACGATTTTTGCTGTTATTGTATTTATTAGTTACGACCATATCCTTAAGTGGGTGGGTGTGGGGCTTCCTGTATAAAATCGAGGACTACTGTCTGTGTACTTTCTTCTCCCGCAAATTTGACCTGACTAGGTGCAAATTTGTTTACTCCTGACACGCTGATAGGTCAGGACATTTGTCACATTTCTGACTATTTATTTAATCGGCGGTACGATTTATCCAATTCCGGTTCGCAAAATATTAAGCAAGCCAACAGTGGGAATGAGATATCCCCGGCTGTACCCCCCCCCCCCCCCCAATAAAAGAGTGCAAGGAACATGTTAATAACATGTAAAGCATCGAGCAATCAAACTTAGCCTAAGCAGAACATGCTTATGATTGAATTAATTCAAGATTTTGATGTAGTGGTGTTATCAAACGATTAACCAAGTTCCATCACTCACTCAATTAGAATCAAGGTTACCATCTCCCAAAGCCTCTACCAATCAAATTACGTACCTCTAATAAGTCTTAGTTGAATATGCTAATAACCGAATTCAGCTAAGACTTATTAGAGACACGTTATCGCTATTGTTAATATTGTTATGTTATGTCCTGATGAAGCAATCGTTCCAAGAAATGATGATGGAAACTGGTATGATATGCAAAGGTCGGGATTAAAAGGAGACGTCCCAAAAATACAATAATATTGGGAATACCACGTCAAGAGAGAGAGAGAGAGAGGGAGAGAGTTTAACGCCCACTCTACACAAACTAGGTAATTTCGGGACTAACATTTTATGGTTCAATTTTATTTCAATAATTCGCTTTTGCGTAGGGGTCTTGAGTAGTGGGAGGAAACTGGAGGACCAGAAGAAAACCCACGAGGTTACACGGGCGACCCTACTCCGAGTCACGTGCAACCGGGGAATGGACACCACGTCAGTCGACTTAACGACAGACCTTATAATACAACGCGCAGCGCTAACCATTCGGCCTACGTCAAGGTTGGAAGAATTTCCCTTCAGTTGACATACCGAGTATGCTCAACAATGATCATATTTAACATTCTGTAGTTGAGTCCATCTCGCAGATTGCTACTAGAAATGATAACGACGACAAAGTTGATACTGGCTACCGTAACCACGACAAGACCACTTAGAAAAGGAACGAATCTGATGAAAAGTAATTTAATGGGGAAGACCAACGATTTCCAACACGGTTTCCGTAAATCTAAAATATACATGCAGAAATAATCGCCTCTAGCATAAGCTAAAAGTTTTTTTACGCGAGAAATTAATTTTTGTTAAAACCGGATGTGATCTAATTGGTTCAAGACGTTCGCCGGTGTCTATAGTAAGCATATTGAATTGGCATATGTTTAATTTAGCGCTCTATTTTGTTCACACATCGTCGTTTGGCCAAAAATCTGATCAAAGGGGCTCTTTATTCGGATATTAAAAATATGAAATTATGTTTTTTTTAACGTTTAATACACAAATTCGACAGATATTTCGTCTGCTTGAATGTTTTTATGCATGCTGACAGTGTTTTGGCACATATACATATTTAAATAAATGTATAAATTTCCAAATTAAGTAAACGCCAGACAACAACGTATTGGAATGTAAGATATCTCTTTTATGAGTCTACATATAATGCCGTATACAAATTCGAGCCCAGCAATTTTCAAGAGAAAATGAAAGAAAAAGGGAAAAGTCGTTCACCTCGACATTATGTACCAAAATGCACTATATTATATGACTCACACGCCCATAATTTTTGTCTTTTTATGTTGAAAAACACTGGCAGCAAGCACAACAAAAAACATCGGACCAGACACAACGCCGGATTAACCATGGTGGGGGCCCTGGGGCCTGGAACTTGTGGGGGGGCCTTGGTCACCGACCGCGGACCTGTGGCCGGCTTCGCCGCACCCCGAGCGCCAAAGGCGCGAAGCCCCGCAAGGGGGCTCTCCGTGGGGGGGGGGGTCTCCCCCCAGGAAATTTTCAGAAATTGGTGGCCAGAAACATGATTTCCTGGCATTTCAGGCACTTGTGTCGGAGCCATTTAAAAGTACCTCCCCCAGAAAAAAATAAAATTCTGCCACAAAATTAGCGCATTCTGGCGTTATTTCAGTGGACCAATCCATGCGAGTGAGATTAAAGAACATTAACAGATTCTGCGTTCAAAACTGGAATATAAATAGGTTCAAACTTACCATGATTCCACCTCCGTAGTAGCACAAAATATTGCCGCTGAAGAGGATTTTGGTGCGTTTACTAGATTAACGTTTCCCGGTAAATAAACAAAAAAGAAACACGGATACCAGTCGAAAATATGACGCGGCATCACCGGATTACACCTATTTCTCGGATGTCGATCGCGACACACCATGGATCGAGGAGGCCCCAGAGACTTCCGATGGAGGGCCCTTGGAGCATCGGTCACCGGACTTTGGAGTCCTCGGTCCGACCATGCTCGAGACGCGCAACTGAGAGTTTTGTGGGGGGCCCTCTAATGTGGGGGGCCCTGGGGCCTGGGCCCCATGGTGCCCCGTGGTTAATCCGGCGTTGACCAGACGAAATAGCTGTCATTTGCAAGCTGTCAAACAAACCACGTGATTTAAACAATTAGCCATGTGGCTTGAATTGGGTCCCAGCGTACTGGTCAGTATGAGTGAATTTACGCAACGGCTTTGTGTACTAAACGTTAAAAAAACACCCATAATTTGGTGTTAATAATATCGTAATAAACACCCCCCCCCCCCTTTGATTAGATTTTTGGCTAAGCGACGACGCGTTAACAAAATACAGTGGTAAACTTATGCCAAATATGCATGCTTACTAGCGAACATATATTAAACCAATTACATCACTTCCGGTTTTAACAAAATTAATTTCTCGCTTACAAAAACATCTCTTCTTGTAATACAGAGGGGATTATGGAAACCTTGTTGGAAATCTTGGTCTTCCCCTTTTATTAGCGACATACAAAACAACAGTGTTGAGAATTCTCACTTTAAACGTGCTCATGTCCACCACTCAGTGAAAATGATGTGCCATTGGGTTATAGAGCATAAGTCCCATAAGCAAAATTCAATTACAAAGCATCAGCATTATTGATTTTATCAAAGATAATGATCATTTAAAGAAATTCCCAATTGTAGAATTATTAACGGGAAGCCGAGACCAGTGCACTTTCATGGAACGCCAAGCAGATCTTCGGAAAATAAGCGCCACATCGCACGAGCCATCCACATCGGAATTTATGGATTACGCATTAACAGGTGGGTGAAGGAAGTATTAGGAACTCATTTGGATGTTTTCAAAGCATCTTTAATGGAAATAACATGGGGGTTAAAAGTTGGCCTATGCAGATGGCGGATACACCAGGACAAAGTTTCTCGCAAATTTCGAACAATGAACGATTATTTAGAATAACAGCATCACAATGCTAACTTGTGTCAGGATTCGGGTCCAAAATCCTTGCTTGAAAGGGGCATGAACTTATATTATCTATTCATAAATGGATTTCCAAGAACCTCGGGTTTCCAGAACATAATGCAAAACAGTATATGAAATATGTAATCGAGGAAGAACCAAGACGGAGACAAGTCTGCATGGCAGTAACTGCGAACACAGTCTTAGGGACAAGAATGTGGATAACTACTGCAGATCTGGATATTCCTTTATACAAGTCCTGATTCTTGATCATTTCGAAAATGTAGTTGGAATCGTGGGAAAAGATGTTTGAAGCTACTTAAAGATATTCCAGTGCCAGATATTCTTAAACATTTGAAGATAAACAAATCTCTAGTAGAGTTTTGACTTTGAAATACAGTTACTCATCACAGGTCTTGTGACTTTGCGTTACACACACCAAAAGAAAGCTTGGAGGATATTATGTCTGCGTTCTGAGTAGTCGCTGTTCCTTGCCACACCCTATGTCCCAAGGAACTTTCTTCGCAACAACCGAGACCGAACATGTGACCTCCTTACTCACTGATACTCCGTATATATATTTCAAATGAATCAGATGATAACTTTAGCCTCTAGGGCCTGTGTATGCGTCTGCATACATGTAAAAGAACCCTAGACGTTTAAATTCGAAGAAGAATGGGCGGAAATACCGTTGTTCGGGCAAATTTCCCTTCATAGTACACTGCATGGCATGTGCATGTCTTTATTTGTATCTTAATTTCAAAATTCAATTATCAACTTCTTTTTAGAGACACATCATCGTGTATACGAAACACTGTTCCTTGCTACGTCCCCAACCTGTACCATTAACAAGGGGAACGTTCTTGGTCTCCTGCTTAGGATGCCGTGATCTCACTCTCTGGCGGATACAAATATACCCGGTTTTGTGAGTTTATAGTATCTGGTTTCTGCTTGTTGTGCTTGTTGATATAAGGACCATAGTTACATGATTAGCCATCTGAACTGTTTATCAAGCCAAACGCAACATAGCTTTATTTTAGATTCTCCGATCTTCACCCTTGTCGGTGCACGTTGTGAGAATCACATAGCAGGTATCATGGGGTCCATATGGACCCCAGTTATAATTCAAAGTTTTTACGTACAGATATATCTGAATTAAAAGGCAGCGGTTTAGTTTTTATTTGCATTCATAATTGACAACTGAAAAACAACTAAATTATTATACAAAACCATTTTAGTGACATTTGGAAAAGATTTAATAATTCTCACAAAATTGCTACTTTGTGTACTATGTGATAAAGAAGTTAAATGGCAATTCACGCTTGATACAAAAACCATTGAATATTTGGAACTCATCATTTAATATTTGATATTTGTAACATGCAGATGTTAAAAGAGAGAATACTCTGGTCCGATTGGCCCCCTTGTCCCTTTCAAGCGTTGGGTCAGATTTGCATATAACAGAACTCTGCATGTAGGAAGAAGATGAATACCGAACTCTTTGCTACGTGTAAAAATGTATAGCTGACACAGTCACTAAATTTCAGAAAGCTGTGCCCAGTAGTTATTACAAAACACTATAAAACATGTGCACCGACAAGGGTTAAGGGTGTTCTATTTGAGGCTGTCTTAGTTTTGTATGTGGACCGATGAAGATCTTGTCATCCTTCAGTTTGTTAGTCACCCATTCTTTTACCTCTGCACATCATCAGAGTACTGGTGTTACATTTCGCAGCTATTCGACTAAGTGAATAGGATTGGACCGAGTTCGATCTCTTTGGAACTCATCTTTGAAAAGGAATTAGATACAGAGGAATTGTTCTCCCAAAAAGTAGGAATTCGTCAATCGATAATATTTTGGAGGATAAAAATGCTTAATTTTGTGTTAAAATCCTCTACCTTAGGGCCGAGCAACTCGCTCAACATATGCGATACGTTTTCAAACTACTTAAACCCGTCAGTCTTCATCTGGGATTGGAGACCGGTGCCCCGAGCTGTATTATGCGGTGTCTGGATAAACCAATTTTTATTTTATAAAAAATAATGTGTAGGTGAAATTTACCTTTCGTTATCAAGTACAGCACACGGGTCATTCATTGTATAGCCCTCTAAAGGTACGGCAATCGATTATAAGGTCACCCAACGAAACAATTGATTCGAAATCTTAAAAAGTGTTACGTGTCTGGATATGTAGTTTCGACGTTCACGTCCAAACGACTCAATATTTTGAGCTGAAATTTTGTGACAAGGCAAATACACCATTACTCTATATTTTTGCGCTTAAATTTCAAACGTACTCATTTTTGAGACTCTGGTCATATCGGGATAGTCCCTTTAAAGCGTTCAACATGAATCGGTGCCTTTGCGACCAGTTTGATATCTATCTCTTCCTCATTTGTCTCCTGTGTCTAAAATAGACGGAGAGAAGTAAAAAACTACCACGAACAAATTGCAAAAGAATTTCTTTCACTGGAATCTAGTAAAGGGATGTCTAAAGAACTCCCAACTCAAAATTGTCCGCTGAAACCCTGTAGCGTTTTTCACAATTAGCATAAATCCAAGATGGCCGCCAATTGGACTTTCTGGCCTCCATATCTTGGAAACGGCTCGTTTTAGAGCAATAAATGCATTATCATTAGATACAAAAGTTATATCAACGATTCGAAAAATAAAATTATCACAACGCCAGCAGGTCATGGTGTGACACACTGCCGTTATTTTGACGTCAAAACACTGCTTTGATACTGAATAAGCGGGTTTGACGTGAGTTCTGATGTCTTAGAGAACACAGAATACGCGGGCTGTGACCTAGTTTGTTTTTGTGACACTGACTGATTGGACTGGAATCCAATCTGGTGATTGGCTTGGAATCCAATCTGGGTTTTCCCCAGATATTTGAAACTTTCTTTTGCTAATATTGTGAAAAGAGTCGTATTTCGCCATGGATACGTGCATAATTTATGGGAATAACCTAAATAATGGTGGGGATGTTGTCAAGCTCTTGTGATTGGCTTGGAATCCAGTCTGGGTTTTCCCCAGATATTTGAAACTTTTTTTGCTAATTTTGTGAAAAGAGTTGTATTTCGCCATGGATACGTGCATAATTGGCGGCAATAACGTAAATAATAGTGGGGATGTTGTTAAGCCAGTGATTTTCAACCAGTGAGCCGCGGCACACAGGTATGCCGCGAGATCTTCATAAGTGAGCCGCGAAATTTTGAATGACACACTAAGCAAATGGAAAAAACCACGTGATCCCAAACGAGTATTCACTGGTAAGTTCATAGCTGCGGTTTTTTTTTTAAATTGAATTTGAGTCATTATATTTGTCTATGACTAGTCTGTGTCTATGGTTGTATGCCGGCCGTGACTTGCCATGTTTTAATTTGCAAAATTCAAATATTTTTCATATATATTTAGCTAAGTGTGCCACTATTTTTTCATGTGTTCCAAGGTGTGATGTTGGCAAAAAAGGGTTCAGAACCATTGTGTTAAGCTCTGGTGTTTGGCTTGGCAATCCAGTCTGGGTTTTCCTCAGATATTTGAAACTTTTTTTGCTAATTTTGTGAAAAGAGCCGTATTTGGCTATGGGAACGTGCATAATTTGCGACAATAACCTAAATAATGGTGGGGATGTTGTCAAGCTCACCACCAAGGGATTGAATGTAATCAATCAGGCTGCTCAGCTTCACCGGTTGGACATTTCGGTCACCCCTAATGCCCATGTGCATGTACAGTGCAGATAAAAATTCGCTCACCAGATTGGATTCCAGTCCAGTCAGTCAGTGTTACAAAAACAAACTAGTTCTCAGCCCGCTTATTCTTAGACACCAGAACTCACGTCAAACCCGCTTATTCGGTATCAAAGCAGTTTGTCCGGTCGTCAAACCTCAATATTTCGAGTGAATCTGGAAATTGTCTATAAATTTTTATTTATAATTGATTTTAGTAGTCAAACCTCAATATTTCGAGTGAATCTGGAAATTGTCTATAAATTGTTATTTATAATTGATTTTAGTAGCCTATGGTGTCCTCTTTCAGAATCTGCCACCCTTGAGCGTTTTGCGAAATTCAAGATGACTTCCAAGACGGCCGCCATTTCAAATAATCCCCCATAACTCCCATAGTATTTATTCTAGGACGATAATTTTGGGGGTCTAAACGTATGTTACTCGGGTCAAGGAATACACTGAAATCATTCATTATGTTGTGGGGTGATTAGATGATAGTAAAATCTAAAATGCCAGACACTATGGGCCATTATTTCACCAAACCAAACTATATCTAGAGACAAACTACATATTTCTGGATAAAGGAGCATATGAATGATGTGATAACATCACATACATGCCTATTAGGGGCTTCAGGGCCACATGGGCCGGCCCTGAAAAGGGGGGCACAAGCTGTTTTGTGAACATTTAAACAAACAAATTCTACCCACAAAACACGAAAATAGCCCCCACAAAACTAGGCAATATTCAGTTTAATCCTTTGGTCGTATTTCTGGCTGCATCCTAAGACAGTACAAGCACAAAATACTGTACATTCTAAGCCATCCGTAGTGCATCTACAAGCAAGCGTACTGCATGAGGTGTCATTCTTGTAATTGTATCCGCATCTGATGAGACACATGACAGACCCTGGAGCAAGTTGTCCGGTTGTAGTGTTATCAATTTAGTATCCTTCACCCAGCAATGGCTTGTTGATGAGCTCTTTTTACGTTCCCTGTAAATGCATCATTCATTGAGTAAGACTACCATGTTTGAGTGGGGATGATAACTTTTACCTACCAGCGTGTTTCAGGCATCGATTTGCTAAAACTCTGTCCATAACAAGCTGACATAAATACATGTACAGTGGCCTGTAGCAGCATGCAACCGTGTCATATCGAGTAAGAGTATGGGCTGACAAGATTCCAATGATAATTGACATGTCAACGGTTGTTTGTTCTTTGATTGGTGATTCCAATGTCAACGGTTGTTTGTTCTTTGATTGGCGATTCCATTGTGACGTGATTCTTGTCAGCTTGTTATGGACAGAGCTCTTGCAAACTGGAAATATATCGTCATCATCCACATTTAAACCATGTAGTCTTGTCCCAACGAATGATGCATTCGTATGGAAAGTAAAACGATGTCACCGCCATGCTATTGTGTGGCGTTCACTGGGAGATCGGAATCCACCGGAACTTGATCCAGAACTGTATTGCTGGGTTAAGGAGACTAAATTGAGAACATTACAATCGGTCAAATTGCTCCTGCGGATGCATGAGTGACGCCCCAAATAGTACGCTTGCTTGTAGCTGCACTAGGGGTGGCTTAGAATGTGCCTACTTTGCACCTGTGAAGCCGCAGGTTGCAACTAGACACACGATTAAAGGATTAAACTGAATATTACCTAGTTTTGTATGGAAGGGTATCGCTGCCAATATTAAATGCTCTGCGACAATGTCGTTTCCTTTGATTATATGTAAAAAGTACAATGTACAAAGTCCTAATACCGATATTGATAAAGTCAAAATACCTCTAAGGCAAGAGTTAAATGTAAAACGTCAAATGTTAAGTGTTAAATGACAAATGTTTTGTGGGAAAATGCTTTTGTGGAATGATAAATAAAACTATGTATTTCTACAAACAAAAATAAACTGTTATCAATGAAAATAAACGCTCTACATAGCAGAACTTTGGCACAAAATGATAGGTCTTGAAAATAATATGGTATTATAAAGTTGTATATGTGTGTCCATTAGCTCATTGTAAAAATTGCGGCTGTGGAACATGTCCATTTTGTTGTTGAGAAAATTGATGCTGCTGAAATCCCTGATTGGCAAACAAACTCCATAATCTTAATTCATGTTGCCTATCTCTTTCCCTATCCTCACGTCGTTGTTCCTCAGCTCTAAGTCGACCCTCCCGTCTCTGCTCTTCTCTAAGTCTCTCTGAATCTGCCTCCATTCTCATTCTTTTTTCTTCGAATTCAAAATATGATCTTTCTTGTTCTCTTTGTACTTCTGTGTAGATACTTCAAAATGCTATAGATGAAAACTTGTGTGGATGGTGTGTTAAAGTTCTTAAACAATAATTGGGCGTGGTTCTGTCCCCGGGGGTCAGACATGTACCAAAATAACCATATTGGAAAGGAATAATTAAATATATGTGACATAATATGTGAGTAGGCCTATTGTGGTCTGGAGTCAATTTCCTTAACATTAGTAAATTTAGTCCACCTACTTACTACCTGTCAGACCTGTCACTGACACATAGTCAGAGAACACTTCAAGTCCTGCATTTTATTTCCATATAGGTATACACCTTATTAAGTCACTCTTCTGTTTTGTTTACCTATTCCTGGCTACACTATTTTGAATCCGATCTTATTATGTATTAAAATCATAAACAAAATTCTCTAGGTAAACAATAGACAATAGCTATATAAAGTAGTGAAGGGTGTTGTCCCAGGTATGACTTTTTTGAACACCTATAATTTGATTGGGATACAAACTCAAATGTTCCGTGTACTTTATAACCAGTAAACATACCATTTGTGCTGCACAACAGTTTTCAGTGGGATGTTAGTCTAGCATTTTTTAAAATTTATATTGAATCACAGAAGGAATTAGTGACCGGTTTACCACTTTCTTAGACAGAAAGCAGCTCCAATGTTGTACTCTTTTCAAATATTGATAACCATTTAGAATAAATAGCAACTGAACCTTTTTTTTCTGGCTGTTTACGGAGGACGGTTTCTGTAGGCTCATTTTCTTCATTTTTCAAAATCTCATTGACTCTTGTTGGTTCCTCATCATCATCATAATCATCTAAATCTAATTAAATATAATTATATAATTTCCATAAGTTTTGATTTTAAAACTCTAATTCTCCAATGGCTATTAGGGGATCACGTGGCTAAGTGGGTAAGACGCTGGCTCGCTAGCCTGGAGGTCGGGTGTTCGATCCCTGCATTGGCCGAGAAAGTTCATCCAGATTTTCCAGCGTGGTTTCCCCTTGTCAGTGATGCTGGACGGAGGGCCTGACAAGGACAGCTGTATAGTCGTTCGGATGGGACGAAAAACCGAGGTCCCGTGTACACATTGGAGTGCATGTAAAAGATCCCTTGGCAGTTGGAATTCGATATAAGAGTAGGCCATAGCGCCGCTGCCCGGGCAAAATTTCCCTCATAGCACACTGTATGGCGTATGACTGTCTTCATTAGCCCAGTTTAGGAGCAGAACAGTAGGACGTTAAACCCCATTTCATTTCATTTCAAATGGCTATTATGCAAAACATTTTGATTTAATTTGTTTTGTATGTATATGTTAGTTCGATCCCATGTTTGTAAGCTTAGGAGCAGAACAGTAGGACGTTAAACCCCATTTCATTTCATTTCATTTCCAATGGCTATTATGCAGAAAATTTTGATTTAATTTGTTTTGTATGTATATGTGAGTTCGATCCCATGTTTGTAAGCTTATATTGCCTGCAAACTATCGCGTCGATTTAGTCTTGCTCCTGACAATAACATGTACGCTTACCTGAATTAATACTTGTCTCCAGAATATGTGTTGGACGGGTAGCGGGTCTGGTTCCCAATATTTTATCCATTGCATCATAAAACTTTCCAGTTTTCTTACCACTCCCACTTTTATTTTTGTGGTCCTTTATTTTTTTATAAGAATGCTTCATGTTTTTTATACGATTCTTGCAGGCGTCTACAGACTTTTTGTACCCATTTTCCTGATAGAAAATATAAAATACATGTACTACTAGAATATGAGAAAACCGGGATTTATGAAAAATGCTTACGCTATTATAAATAGTATTACTATATTAGGTGTGATGAATCAAAAATTTATAGATTCAGGAAAGAAATTTTGCATTTGTAGCCAATGTAGGCCTTACTCATGTGACGGCATTATATTCTCTAAAGGTACAGTATTACTTCAAAATGCATGTAGATATAAATTATAAATATAATTTTGTTAGAAATAAAGACTGGCTCGTCTGAACTGATCAGGTCAGAAATAAGTCAACCCGCGAAACCGAAACCGAAAAGAAATAACTAACCTCAATTCTATTGGCAATAGACTGCCACACCTTTTTGTTTCGGACGGTGCCATCCAGCTGTGCTTGAATGGCGTCCTCTCCCCACACACAAATGATGAAATGTGTTTCTTCGTCGCCCCAGTTCACCCCTCTATTATTATTATTATGGTCGTTTTCAATAATACTAGCATCGGCACTGCATGAAGCCGCCATTTTCCCAGGATTGTAGCGTATTGCGCATGTCCAAAGAAAGCTGGAGCTGGGGTTTTTAAGCCAACCCGTTCAGACGGCTAAGATGAACCGGTTTAAAATAAAAAGCCTTCTCGAAGACAGGTCGCGAGCTAGGGTTTTTAAACTGGTTTATTTGCCCCACACGTGCGTTCAGGCGCTTAAGTTAAACTGGTTTAACGATCCCCGGGGTTTTTAAACCAGTTCAACTTAAGCGTCTGAACGGGCTATAAGTGTTTTGACGTCAAAATAACGTCAGTGTCACACCATGACCTGCTGGCGTCGTGATAACCTTTTTTTCCGATTCGTTGTTATCACTTTTGTATCTAATGATAATACATTTATTGCTCTAAAACGAGCCGTTTCCATGATATGGAGGCCAGAAAGTCCAATTGGCGGCCATCTTGGATTTATGCTAATTATGAAAAACGCTACAGGGTTTCAGCGGACAATTTTGAGTTGGGAGTCCTTAAGACATCCCTTTACTAGATTCCAGTGAAAGAAATTCTTTTGCAATTTGTTCTCGGTACTTGACAAACAGAAATTATATCTCTCCGTCTAAAATGCCAAAATACTAATAAGAACTACATACGTGGATTCAGGGGCCTGAAATGATCGGAAATGGCATATACAGCGTTCCATTTTTCAAATTTCCGAGCGGAGGCCACCGCTTGCAAATTATCACCACAACACTTCAATATGGAGATCTGAAATTCCTGGACCCCTCCCTGCTGAAAATCATAGATCAGCCCCCTGAAGTCCCCCTATTATATATTCTTTAAAAAAAAGTAGGAGATATTGAAATGCAAATACCTATGCAGGTTGTGATATGATAAATAGTCATGGACACTTGACATGCTTTGAGAGTACGTTCACTGATGAAGATCTTATCGCCCCCAACAGAACCACTGAGCTGCACATGCGACACACATTTGCTCCATACACGTGGAAGGGGTTCATTGTCAAATTTGACACTTCAAGGAAGGGTTGGTGAAAACTGCCGCGTGCTGGTTTATCTATCCATGTTAGCATTCCTATCGGTTCTTGCATAAGGTTTACTGTTTAGCATATCTCTGGCTTTAGTGTGTTACGTTTAATTTGATTGGGAGACGTGTTCGTCGACGTCAACGTCAACCGACAACACTGCAAGAATTGGCCGTGGCACTGCAAGAGGAATGGGTCAGATTGCCCCAAATCGTGATTGGACGGTTGATTATTAAATGTCTGAGGATTGGTGAAGCAATTACTCATTATTAAGACAAAAATCAAAAACGTTCATTTTCACTTTTGAAGGTGTATCTCTGTGCGAGTGAAATGGGGACGTCAGATAAGCTGCCCATTATGAACTGTATATGTTCATGTCTAGGCAATTGGCCTGTTATTATTAACTTACACCGGTTACCTCCAATGAAAACAGCAGTACATTTCCGCAGTTTTGTATTGTTTCTGAATATCTCCTAATTTTTTGGAAGAGTATATTTATTCAACGTCTGCTGGTTATTATAACATCGTCAGAAATATAGCAGACAGATTCGTAAATATTGCGCTAGTGTGCATAGTGCATCAAATCCTGACCAAAGAACGTAAGGCGTAAACGACTTTGCTAAAAATGATTTGGTTTCAAATCCTCCTTACCGGGAAAATGGGTTGTTTTATTTCTTCAAAATGTAAATACATAACTGTATCCATGTAATAAATATGTCACTAAACTTATTAATGACACCAGTGTATCAGAAGCGTATGCCATAGTTTGATGGGTGAATTCTCTTCTTCGTTTTAGCCGTGTTATGAAAATTTCCTATTTATAGAACAGTTTCATGTTGGTCTATACCTTTATTGTCTAGATGTCTGCCCCCCACCCCTTCCAATATTCAAGATAAAACTTAGCTGGACCAAGACATTTTAGACAGCATCTAATTGCGCTGAAAATAGACCTGTAAAGAATGTGGAATCCTTACTAATCCTTTATTTAGCTTAAGCAGAAAATGATCACCATCCAACATAGTCAAGGTACTGATGTAATGAAACTGTACACTAATGTTTTACCACCCTCACTCGATTACAATCAAAGTTATTGTGCTTGACCAACCACATTGCTTATCTCTATAGCTTAACCTAACCCGAAAATGTTCACCATCTAACTATAGACACCTACATCAATAGGAACCAGAGTCAATGTGCCCCACAAATGTGCGAATGACAGACAGAATATATACCTTTGTCCGTTGCTTTCTTCGAACAACGGTTAAAAACAAGATTAGGGTACAAAAAGTTCAACAGACAAATGAGAAAAAAAACTACTGTGTTCGCACGGTTTGTCGCGGAACGCTGAAAATGGTAGTATTCGTCCTCTCATGGCCCAAATACTTAACGTTGAAATACATCTGTTAAATAATGTAGCTTTGGTCAAGGTCGATAGGGTTCATCTCCTTCACTTTAAATTTGAAAACAAATAATTCATTGAAAGCTGTAGGCTCTATCACGTTTACAGTTTTCGGAAAGTGAGTGCAACACCGGAACGATAGGTTCGTCCGTTCGTGACATCGGTAGTGAATCGTCCCCACATGACCCCAACACGCCCAATTAATAAACAAATCCGTAAAAACTGCAGCATCGTTTGCGTTCCCAGGGTTTCAGGAAGAGGGGGGTTAACTCGGAAACGGAATTTCGCGGAAGGCTGAATATCGATAATGTTCACACCAAACTTGTAAGATGCATATCTGCATTTTCAGCATTTATACCATGCAGCAAACAGTCAAAATTATCGGAAATTAAATATCGACAATTCCCAAGAAAAAAGATATATATCGTTGAAATCGTATTTACGTCAGATACCCTAAATGTATGTTATAAACGCATAGGTTATAGCATATTTCTGTTACAATTTATATCTAGAATATTTCAGACAATACTTTAATAATTTAGAATATTTCAGATAATACTTTAATAATTTTATAAATGAAAGCCTTCAAATTGAATTCTGTATTGATTTAAAGCCTCAGGGCAATAACAACATTATCGTGTGTATTTACGTCAGATATCCTAAATCTCTATTATAAAAGTATAGATTATAACATTTTTCTGTTACAATTTTATAAATTAAAGCCTTCAAATTGAATTCTGTATTGATTTAATACCTTAGGACAAGATTAAAAGGTGACTAGCCAAGAATGAAATACTGTCATGTAATGATGATGACATGTTAATTTATTATAATCACGTATTGTTCATACAACTTTTATAGATCGGAGAGAGAGAGAGAGAGAGAAATGGGGTTTAACGTCCACTCGACACAAACTAGGTCATTTCGGGACTAACATATGGCTGAATTTTATTTCCATAATTCGCTTGCGCGTAGGGGTCTTTAGCAGTGGGAGGAAACCGGAGGACCCGGAGAAAACCCACGAGGTTGGACAGGCGACCTTACTCCTTGTCACGTACAATTTGTAGATCGGAAGTAAGTTGCAATATGTATAGTCTGGTGAACATGCCAATCGTATGATTAATCTATTAATTGCTTTAGTTACCTTTGTTTTATTTCTTATACTATAAATTATTATATCAATGCTTGTGTATGTCGACAGTTGATCTCGACAAGCGATTAGAAGAAATTTCATATAAATATGTGATTGTACATGATACTTCAGTTTTTATACGCTCACATTGAAATGTGGTCGTGTATTGTCGTCGCCCCCGTCCGTCCGTCCGTCGGCCCGGAGTCCACAATTGTTTGTGGACGCTCTAGAGGCTAAAGGTAATATCCAATTGACTTTAAATTTATACACGGAGTTTAAGTTCACGAGACGAAGAGGCCTATTGATTTTCACCGGTTTCCGATAATTAATGCTAGAGTTATGGCCCTTGATCACATTACAAAATCCCGTGGATGCCTTAGAGACCATAGTTATCATCTGATTGATTTTATATTTATATATTGACTTTAGATTGATGTACAGAGTTTAAGGTCTTGAGACCTTATTGACTTTTACTGATTTTTGATTACTTGAACAGCTAAATCCATGATAATATATGTACATGTAGATGTTTTGTATACTAAACGTTAGCATGGGCCCAACAAATTCTAATGATTTTCTGATAATTTCTTAATTAGTTGTTACTCTTAATCAGATTTGAGTGTATTATAAATGTTTCATTATCGACAAAAGTGAAAATATGCGACAACTCTTGTTGACTGCCCGGACGATTTAGCTGCTGTGGGCGTATGTTTCGTTGCCTGGCAACCCTATTTTTTAGGTCTATCCGAATTAGTAGCATTAGGTACTAGTCGGTTATCCACGGTCCTTTCAATAAATGTAGATAATTATTATTGTAAGTTTCCAGTATTAAAGATCTGAAGAACCATTTCTTCAAACTGAAGGACACCCTCGGACACTTTTTTTTGTTGAAAATCTGAATTAAAAGAGAAAAAACAAAAAACAGTACTACGATTTGTGACTTTTTTGATTTTCAGTTCCTTTTTTTTCAGCTACGGTACTCATGATTCTCTAAAAATGGTTTACAGTCCTATAGCCTAACACGCTTGTTTCATGTCATCTTTTAGTCCGTTGATTGATTCGGCTATCGGGTGAAATTTGAAGCTGCTGTTAGACCCTGAGCCAAGCTATCTAAAATTAACAGTTTTCGTAATAGGCCACGAAATTTTGAAACTGCCACAGCTTCCGTGTTACGTAAATTCTGACACTTCTGAGCAGGGCCGTAACCAGCTGGCTAGCTGCGGAGGGGCAGTGAACTTCTTAGGAGAGGGTGGGGGGGTCCTGCCCCGGAGAGGAGAATTTTTAAAATTTGACGGCCGCAAACGTGTTTTCCAGCCCAGAAAATCGTTCTATAGCAAACTCTGAACAATGAACATAGTGACAAGACAGCAGCCCACAACAGTGAGTCATTGGGAAAGTCAGTATAAAATATAGGGCAGGTTGATGTCGGGGTTCAAAATAAACACTTTCTGTTTCGGTCTAGGCTATGTCCGTGACAACCCGCAAATCCGCAAAGCCCGGTACTGGCTCAGACATGGGCAAGGATGGACTGTGTGGTCGAGGGTCCACCGGCCATAAAACTAAGAAAGAATAACACCAAGTCAGGACATAGTTTGCAAATGTTCGATTGACCACGTATTTAGTGTATAGAGCATGTTATGCGTTTTCCTAAAATAATGTTTATGTTTGTTGTTTTTATATTATCGTCGCCCCTGTCCGTCCGTCCACCACTAATTGTGGAAACCCTACAGGTCACAATTTTTATCCGATTTTGACGAAACTTTAAATATATGCCTATCTCCCAAGATTTCGATTCCTTTTGAAATTGGCATGTATTGGACCATAACTTCATGGATTATGGCCCCTGATTGTACGAAAAATCACGCTTTTAGCTTGTGGACACACTAGAAGTCACGATTATTATCCGATTTTGACCAAACTTGAAATGTCTGTTTATAACTATAACCCACAGAGCTTGGTTTGGCAAAAGTTTGTAATCTGTGTCTGTAATTTTTATTCGACCATATTGCAGTTTATAGCACTTGTGTGAAGCACTGGGTCATGGGGTGACGCACGTTCTAGAATTATGTCCCCCTTTCCGCAAACCTAATGACTTTCACATTTAGTGTGAAGTAAGAGGGTAAACCCGGTAGAGATTAATATTCTTGAAGGCATAACGCTGCTGTCTAATAACGCGGGTGGCTTAATCATGCTTTAAGGAACATATTTTTCCATAAGCAAAGTTTTTCATTACATTAGTAGGCCAAAAGCTTGGTACATCTGTTTCAATTTAACGCTATGTTGAAACACTTCATTTTCAGAGAAACCAATCTTACGGGATATAAGTACTTTTTAGAGGCACCGATATCAACTACACAGAAGATAGACGAGGACAGAATCACATATCTAAATAAAAGTCAGTACTATGGTTTAACTTTAGAAAATATAAACTTGGACCGACTTCCTAAATGTGGAATAGTAAAGGTTAGTAAACAAGTCGTTCTAGGTTGTGATAACGTGTTGTATGGAGTTAAAAGTCTTTGAATAAGTGGTCATAATTAATTTAGAATTATGTATCTATATTGTGCACATAAGACCAAAACATAATAATGAAGGGCTTTGCTCAATCTTGGTAATTACTTATTATGTGCTTGCACTTATTAGAGGCAATACCTTGAGTTAGTAGAATCAATAAAATTTCGTGTATCCTACTACATCTAACTACACAGACTCTTGTATGAAATACAATTCATTTACGCTCGTTTCATTTACGGGTTCCAACAGAAAGGTCATATCGGCCACAATTTAAGATGTTGGTACAATAATGTATAGTATTTTTTATACGCCCAGATTTTCATGTGGACGTATATTGTCGTCGCCGTTGTCCGTCCGTCCGTCCACAATTTGTTTGTGGACACTCTACAGGTCACAACTTTGACGAAACTTAAAATATAGATCTATCTCCCAAAGATCTGGGTTCCTTTCAATATTGGCATGTATCGGACCATAACTTCATGGACAATGGCCCCTGATTGTACGAAAAAATCAATCGCATTTCTAGCTTGTGGACACGCTACATGTCACAATGTTCATCTGATTGTGATGAAACTTGAAATACATGTTTATAACCCACAGATCTTGGTTCCTTTCGATATTCGCGCATATCGGATATTAACTTCCTGAATTATGGCCTGTGGTTCCTCTAGAGGTCACTATTTTTATCCGATTTAAAAAAAAACGTTTGCATATATCACCGTTACACCCTAATGGTGGCTGAATTCGAATTTCGTGAAAATCGAACCGAAATTGCCGGACAAAATGGTCGCCCCCCGTACGCAAATAGTGTAAATATATGGTATATCAAGGTTGTGGACCTTGTAGAGCCCACAATTTTGATCGGATTTTGATGAAACTTGAAATACATATTTATTACTCAAGGATCTTGGTTCCTTTCAATATTCACGCATATCGTATCATAACTTTCTGAATTATGGCCCTTGTACGCGAACAATCAAGTTTGAATATATCACCGTTGCACCTAATGATGGTTGAGTTCGAATTTCGTGAAAATCGGACCAAACTGCTGGACAAAATGACCACCCCGCGTATGCAAATAGTGTTTATCATGGTTGTGGACTCTCTAGAGACCACAATTTTGATAAAACTTGAAATACATGTTTATAAACATTGATATTCGTACATATCAGACCGTAACTTCCTGAATTATGGCACTTGATTGTACGAAAAGTCGCGTTTTAAGCTTGTGTTTCCTCTAGAGGTCACAATTTTTATTCGATTAAAAAAACAAAAAAACGTTTGAATATTTCACCGTTACACCCTAATGACTGCTGAGTGAGAATGTCGTGAAAATCGGACCAAAACCGCCGGACAAAATGACCGCCCCTCGTACGCAAGTAGTGTCAATACATGGTATATCAAGGTTGGGGACCCTCTAGAAGTCACAATTTTGATCTGATTTTGATGGAACTTGAAATATATCTTTATATACTATTCAAAAAAAGTAGGGGATATTTGATTTTTAAGTGTTATTAAAGTCACCTAATGAAACTGACGAAGAAACAAATGACAAAATGAAATGAAGTTCACATTCATCGATTTATTCCAAATGATCGTTAGACTAAGTAAGGCACAGACTGACCATTATAAGGGTAAAATGATACCCGGGGTCAAACAGCAAAGTTACCACAGCATCACAACCAAGTCAGTAACGGGTAAATCCTCCTCTGTTTGCCAAACAAGCATTGATCCGACGTGGCATACTCCTAATGAGACGTCTAAGGTCATTTTGGTCCAGATTGTCCCATTCCTGTTGCACGCAGCAGCAAGTTCTTGGACATTGGCAGGACGTTGTTGACGTTGACGTAACCTCTGTCCAAGCATGTCCCAGACATGCTCGATGGGGGAGAGGTCGGGACTCAGTGCTGGCCAAGGTAATGTGGTGATGTTCTGTTGTTGGAGGTAACCTGTAACGATCCTGGCCCTGTGACATCTTGCGTTGTCATCCTGGAAGATGAAACGGCGGCCATGACGTCGTGCGAACGGCACAACATGGACTGCCAAGATGTTGTCCCGGTAGTACTGGCCTGTAACACGCCCTGCAACAACATGTAAAGCCGTTCTTCCAGCAACAGTGATGCCTCCCCACACCATAACAGAACCACCCCCAAATCGATCATGTCTGATGACGTTAACGTCTTGGAAGCGCTCGTTTCGACGACGCCACACCCTCCTACGTCTGTCCAAAAAATCAACAGTGAACCTTGACTCATCTGAAAACATCACATTGCTCCAGCGTCGATTATCCCAGTGTTGACGATCCCTACACCAACGACGTCTTGCCTGAATGTGATGATCTCTCAAACAAGGGATCACGCGAGGACGTCGGGCGCGAAGGTGACCCCTATGCAGTCGATTCCGAATCGTCTGGCCACTCACTCTCACACCAGTGTCTGTTTGAAGACGAGCGCTGATCTGATTTGCTGTGATGACACAATTTCTCAAGGCCAAGGTACGGATAAATCGATCCTGGGCTTGAGTTGTCGCCCTTGGTCGACCTGAGCGTGGTCTGTCCTGTACAGATTGTGTATCACGGTATCTGGACCATAGCCTGCTTATGACAGACTGAGAAACATTCATCGTCCGCGCCACAACCGCCTGTGTTGTGCCGATCTGTAGCATGCCAAGGGCACGTAACCTTTCATTTTGGGTAAGCCGACGCATATCAAAATTTGTTTTCTGGTCACTAAAACAATTAAACTGATGTTTCCACCCTGGAATTCAATGCCACAATGACTGTAACATTCAAAGTCAGAGTCGTGCAAATCTTGGGTTGGACCCCCATGATGATCCCAAGCATCACCTGCATTCCATGCGGTAGCTATTGGTGCGTTTGGGCGTCACATGTAACTGGAAATGTTTCTTCTGTTAGGTTCTATAGTGACTTTTTTCGTAGTCATTTGCATATTTTAGTATTATGCCCCCAAAATCAAATATCCCCTACTTTTTTTGAATAGTATAATATAACCTAAAGATCTTGCTATCGATAATCGTGCATATCGGATAGTAACTTCCTGAATAGTTATGGCCCTTGATTGTACGAAAAATCGTTTTTTGTTTAGTTTGTTCTCTATCCATCTCTTGCAAAATGTGGGCGTATCCAGTCTGTCAGCCGCTGGTTGTTAAAAAGGCGATTTTAGCGGATAACTACAGGATAAAATTAGTTTATTGAATTAGTTATTTTAGAGTGTTTGATGAAACTGTGTTGTGTTGTTTTTACTAATCACACTGTAAAAGCAATAGTCAAGCTATGGAATTGACGCAATAGCCTATGTAAACAGCCGCTTGAAATATAACCTTTTTTACAGTCTATTGTCATGCTGGTTTTTCGAGAACACAAGTCTCCAGATGATGAACGGAAGGCCTTCGATTTTTGGCATAGTAGACAGCATAGCTATAAACAGCGCCTTTTAGATATAGGTAATAAAATATATATTTATTTATGATTTTCGAGAGGGAGACATCAATAATTTTGGTGGTTCATACTTCCTGGTCGTGTCAAAATATAGATAGATATAAATGAAATGAAATGGGGTTTAACGTCCTACTGGATATATGTAACCAATACATATTTTTTCTATAAATCTTGGTAGAACTTGGTGTCTTTTGTAATTGTTACATGCTACATGCTACATTATCGTACGTAAATGGAACCAAATAGGCAATCCTGCATAGATCACAAAACTTACAATCTACGCATCAGACCACTTAGCCACCCAATACCCATACCTTTGACATTTGGGACTGTAATTACGATACACTCTGTTGACTAATATTTACTTTAACAAAAACATGTTTACTAGGTGATTTGGACTATATTTCAACTAAATACTCTGAATCTGTTAATGTGAGAATTCAACTAAAATTGTTTTTGTAGCAGGGTTTCCTTATTCAATGATTAACGAATGTTCTTTAGTGGAAGTAATAAAGATAAGGATCTATTATGAAATTTACAAAAAGAAATGTGTTAATAAATCGAATAGCAGATATCAAAGCTTTCATATTAACTGCAAAGGGGATTATTATAATCTATTGAAACAATAAGTATAAATGTCATCAGGTATCTGAAAAATTACATTTACCTTATGAACAAGATGGGGAAAAATACAAAACAAAAATTGTCGTATTGTGGCTACCCTCAAGGCATATTTAGAAAACAGTATATTATATACAGAGTATAGTAGTTTCGCGTACGCAGGACATAAAGTAGTTGTACTTCAATGTAAGCAGCCCCGTTCCTTGCATTTAGTTTTAGAGTTAGACTGAAGGCTTTCACCATACCCAAGACGACAAAAGGTTACCGGATGCAAGACAAAGACTACCCCCAGCCCCCCCCCCCCAAAAAAAAACACACTTGCATAACTCAGATACTGACATACGCATTACAATAGAAGGGAATTGAAAAATAAAGTTGAACAACTTACAACGTAATAATCTTAGATCGGTAGGAGCGGACAGACGCCGGCAATCCAAATATGTAATTGAAAACTCAAAATTCCAAGAAATAACAATTTCCGTAAATTTTCAAGAATAATGAGAACGACATGGTATCTCAATTCGACCGTAATCGCATCCGCAATATACCCGCTGTACAAAAAAATAACTTTTTCCAAAATCGGTCGAGGATTGACATAATTAGGGCCGATTTTCATTTCAACTTTCGTGCACGTTAAAGATTTACATCACTTCCGGTCTGTTCACATCTTTCGCGATAGTTATAAGTAGCAAACTGTTTAAAACGTAGGACAAATCAATATTCAGAACTCTATATGTTATAGTTTCAGAGATCTACACGAATTGTAAAAGGAATAAAAAAGCAGTTTTCCGAATGGGACAAAAAAGGTATCTGTAGTCTCAGCTAACAATCAAAACCTACATCATACTCATCAGCATTAATTTTTTATTATTGAAAAAGAGGGGCGACTTCCTTATAAACAGCTGCAGCGTAGCGCTTTATTTTCACTGGTGTCAAGTGATGACGTCATGTAGACAAAACAAAACTGGGATATTAATTTCAGGGGTAACTGTTATTTACTCAAATGAATTATTTTCACTCTAGAAGCATCAATCCCATCGGACAAAAAATGTGATCCTGTGTATATACTGGCGTGCACGTAAAAGATCCCTTGGCGGTTGGATTTCGGTACATTAGCCCAGTTGGAGCAGAACAGTAGGACATTAAACTCCATTTTATTTCATTTTCGATACACTTATGGCAATTTTAAAAAACCCATTTTGATGGATTCCAGACAAATGGCCGTTACTACTAATGTAATATGGTTGTGATGAGGGGGGTGTGGGCATTTGTATTGGCAGTGATTCACTTTTTTTAAAAAAAAATACGCCTTCACTACAAACTAGAAGCCCATTCTCATTAACCCAACTGGACCAGAAAAGTAGAATCTTAAACCCTATTTTACCCGTCCTTACAATAGCAACGCACCTTGCGATTAGCCCTGTTCACCTTATCATCCTCGTCTATTTATTTGTCAATTCAAATACGCCTTCACAACAAAATAAACGACCGTCTTCATTAGCCCAATTGGGGAAGAAAAGAAAGACGCCAAACCCCATTTTATTTAATCTTACAAGATAAACGCCTTTCGGTATTAACACTATTTACGACATTGTCAAATTTATTTATTTGTCGATTCTCGATAAAATTGCAATATCTCTATTCTCCTACCTGGGCTGTTTGAACACTGGGGGTGTAACGGTTATAAATATTTATAAATATATAGACATAAAATGTACATTTCTTGCTTACAAGGAAATTAATTATTGTTTTATATACGAACATTGCTCGACTAGTTCGTCAAAAACAAATATGTAATTAACTTACTTCTGATTTGTTAAAGACTCAAAAGGCGCAACCGGCGTGTTCTTTATATGCAAACATAAAACGTATATTTGCATATATACTAATCAAAAAAAGGAGGGGATATTTGATTTTTAAGTGTTATTAAAGTCACCTAATGAAACTGACGAAGAAACAAATGACAAAATGAAATGAAGTTCACATTCATCGATTTATTTCAAATGATCGTTAGACTAAGTAAGGCAGTAACGGGTAAATCCTCCTCTGTTTGCCAAACAAGCATTGATCCGACGTGGCATACTCCTAATGAGACGTCTAAGGTCATTTTGGTCCAGATTGTCCCATTCCTGTTGCAACGCAGCAGCAAGTTCTTGGACATTGGCAGGACGTTGTTGACGTTGACGTAACCTCTGTCCAAGCATGACCCATACATGCTCGATGGGGGAGAGGTCGGGACTCAGTGCTGGCCAAGGTAATGTGGTGATGTTCTGTTGTTGGAGGTAACCTGTAACGATCCTGGCCCTGTGACATCTTGCGTTGTCATCCTGGAAGATGAAACGGCGGCCATGACGTCGTGCGAACGGCACAACATGGACTGCCAAGATGTTGTCCCGGTAGTACTGGCCTGTAACACGCCCTGCAACAACATGTAAAGCCGTTCTTCCAGCAACAGTGATGCCTCCCCACACCATAACAGAACCACCCCCAAATCGATCATGTCTGATGACGTTAACGTCTTGGAAGCGCTCGTCTCGACGACGCCACACCCTCCTACGTCTGTCCAAAAAATCAACAGTGAACCTTGACTCACCTGAAAACATCACATTGCTCCAGCGTCGATTATCCCAGTGTTGACGATCCCTACACCAACGACGTCTTGCCTGAATGTGATGATCTCTCAAACAAGGGATCACGCGAGGACGTCGGGCGCGAAGGTGACCCTATGCAGTGGATTCCGAATCGTCTGGCCACTCACTCTCACACCAGTGTCTGTTTGAAGACGAGCGCTGATCTGATTTGCTGTGATGACACGATTTCTCAAGGCCAAGGTACGGATAAATCGATCCTGGGCTTGAGTTGTCGCCCTTGGTCGACCTGAGCGTGGTCTGTCCTGTACAGATTGTGTATCACGGTATCTGGACCATAGCCTGCTTATGACAGACTGAGAAACATTCATCGTCCGCGCCACAACCGCCTGTGTTGTGCCGATCTGTAGCATGCCAAGGGCACGTAACCTTTCATTTTGGGTAAGCCGACGCATATCAAATTTGTTTTCTGGTCACTAAAACAATTAAACTGATGTTTCCACCCTGGAATTCAATGCCACAATGACTGTAACATTCAAAGTCAGAGTCGTGCAAATCTTGGGTTGGACCCCCATGATGATCCCAAGCATCACCTGCATTCCATGCGGTAGCTATTGGTGCGTTTGGGCGTCACATGTAACTGGAAATGTTTCTTCTGTTAGGTTCTATAGTGACTTTTTTCGTAGTCATTTGCATATTTTAGTATTATGCCCCCAAAATCAAATATCCCCTACTTTTTTTTAATAGTATATCAAGCTTCGAAGATTTAGAATATAGTTATCTGACCAGGTCAGGTGTTTCGACATATCGAACGAAATGAAAGCTACGCTACGGACAATATTGCGCAAACATGAAACCGAAATGAATTGTCACAAACTGTTTAAATGTAACATAAAACATATTGCATTGGTTTTATTTTAGAGAAGTTACTTTTATCCGTCATATTACGACAGTTTCGAGGTTTATTCTAAAATGACCAGGCCACAGTTTTGATTTGGTTAAAAGGTGAAACATCGATTTAATTAAAGGCGGTGGCTTTGTAAAGTGGATATCATTCTAAATTTTACATTTTAAATCGCTAAGCTCCAACAAGAATTGAACCGGGATAAAACGGCCGTGACTCCTCAGTGAAGTCTGTAAGTATAATATCGAAAAAGCCTTAGTGATTTTTTACATTTCATGATGGTGGCACTTCCGGTTCGATCGATAGACTCCGTATTATGTGTACGCATCAGTAATGTTTTAGCTAGTACAGAAAAAAATCAAGGCAATCTGACCTATATTTTATCGATTTTTTTTAAAACAAATTTGATCCTTATTTACTCCAAGGGGAGGTAACTTAGACAATTTCTAATGACATCGATGAAGTTGGGTCAAATAGATCTACTTACATTCCTAATTTCATGGAAATCTTACTTATATTCAAGAAGTTGTCATGTTCGTTTTACTTCCGGGGCGAGATGTCAATGACGTAATATTCGAATTTCGAAAATCGGAAATAAAAGATTTAAAGTAAATGTTTTAAGGTACTCAAACAAAAAAGGATTAGTAAAATAGATCACAAAATCACAAAGTTACAGCTATGTAGGTCAATTTTTTCATCAGTAAATTTCAGTGATTTCGGATTCGTAAAACGTTTTGAAAATATACTAATTCCAAAGCCACCACCCATTTTTGGAAGGAGGCTAACCAGAAATGTATTAATTTCGGGAAATAGGAGACGAATTCACGAAACGGCGGCCGGTTTCGATTATTTTCAAGCCGTTAATGGAAATTTGTCACTCGTAAACACCTTTGTCGGCACAAAAACATCAAAGGCGAAATTCGAAATTTTGAAATATTCAAATACCAAAGATTTGACCATGAGCCAGGCTATCTTCAAATGTATTAATTACAGAAATAGGAGACGAATTGAACAAACTACGGCCCACTGTGTTTATTTACAAGCCCGTTAATGTAGATTCTTCACCTTTTCCATATTCAATTCAAAATGGTGACCATCAGTTGACCTAAATCAAAATTTCAAAGTACCCAAAGAAATGTGAATATGTAAAATAGGTCAAATATTCACAAAGATACACCTATGTAGGTTAATTCTCTCGTCATTAACATTTGGTGATTTCGGATTTGTAAAGCGTTTCGAAAATATGTCTTTCAAAGCCAACATCCATTCTGGGAGACAGGCTAAGATTTAGAAAGATTCAAAGATTAGATTCCTGGATATAACCTTGACAGAATCTTAAGAAAGAAATTGTCCTGTAAACAACTTTGTCGGCAAGAAAACGTCAAAGTAGAATTTCGAAATTTTGAAATACCAAACATTCGTGTCTGAGCCGGGCTATCCGGAAATGTAATAATTTCGGTCATAGTAGACGGATTCTCTAAACCACGACCTATTGTGTACGTTTCAATCCCATTAATGTGGATTTTTCACTATTTTCCATTTTCAATTCAAAATGGCTTCCATTTTTTGTCAGAAATCAAAATTCTAAGCCCTACATTTTACGGGCTTTCCTTCAAGGATTCGGGGGGATCACGTGGCTAAGTGGGTAAGACGCTGGCTCCCTAGCCTGGAGGTCGGGTGTTCAATCCCTGCATTGGCCGAGAAAGTTTATCCAGATTTTCCGGCGTGGTTCCCCTTTGTCAGTGATGCAGGACGGAGGGCCTGACAAGGACAGCTGTCTAGTCCTTCGGATGAGACGAAAAACCAAGGTCCCGTGTATACATTGGAATGCACGTAAAAGATCCCTTGGCAGTTAGAATTCGATCTAAGAGTAGGCGATAGTGCCGCTGCCCGGGCAAAATTTCCCTCATAGCACACTGTATGGCGTATGCCCGTCTTCATTAACCCAGCATAGGAGCAGAACAGTAGGACGTTAAACTCCATTTCATTTCATTTCATTTCAAGGATTCGGAAAATATAATTCCCTTGTCTGTAGTTAAAATATCCAAAAAAAAAAGCCTTAGGGACTTTTCACGTTTCAAGATGGTGGCACTTCCAGTTGTATCGATAGACATCATATCTTGTCTATGCATCAGGAATTCCTCAGCTAGTATACATACAGAAAAAAATCAAGGCAATCTGATCTATATTTCGTCGATTTTTTGGAAAACTTTGATCCTTAATTTCACCAAGGGGTGTTAATTTAGAAAATATATTATGACATCTTTCAAGTCGCATCGGTAAGATCTACTTACATACTAAATTTCATGAAAATCGTGCAACTATTAAAGCGATAATTTCATATTTTCTAAGAAAGTCAAAACATAATTATTTCTATGTCTTTTGCTCAATAGGTTGTCAACTCACTATTATACGATCACAGGTATTATTCTCCCACTTAAAAATCCTTTGACCCCTGAAATAATAACACAATTACCTCCCCTGTTTTTCTATTCCTTCAATGGAATAGCTATCTTCAAACGTTTGAATTTGAAGTTGAAAATGATATTTTTGCCAATTTCTCAACTGGCAGTAGTGAATTATAGGATTATTCTTTAACAAGGTAGGACTGTTTATAGATATCATCTATTTTAAGGCTTTATTTTTATACATTTTAAAAATATAACTTAAAAATATGAAATTGCAACTTTGAAGAAATTGTCAAGTTGATCTCAAATTACAGATTTGAAGTAAATGTTTCAGGCTACTCAAAGAAAAAATAAATCGTAAAATAGGTCAAATAGTCACAAAGTTACAGAAATGTAGGTCAAATGCATTGGTTCGTAAAATTCGGTGATTTCGGATTCGAAAAACGTTTCTTAATTATATTTAATCAACATCCACCGCCAATTTTGGGGTTGGATAGGTAAAGGTTTCAGAAAGATCCTATGGTTAGATTTTGAGAAATCCGATTTGTGGACAAAACACAAAAACACCTTGTCGGCACTGAATACATCAAAGGCGAATTTCGAATTTTTGAAATATTCAAATGCCAAACATTCGACCATGAGCCAGGCTATCCTGTAAATGTATTAATTTCGGTAATAGGAGACAGATTCTTTAAATATATATTATGGGAGATTAGATAAAGAGCTGACAGTTCTCGATATAATAGTTAAAAACTAGATAATGTAAAGGTAATTTGTTGAAAATTTCAGTCAAATTGCTCCACTATGAACCGAGATATCAGTTTTGAAAATTTCCGCCTAGCCTCGTTCATCATTACTAAAGTTAGTACGTTAAAAAGCATAGTCCTGATTATCCAATGTTTTGATTTAATTATCAATAAGCGTTTGCAGCATATAGGATTCTAATCCAGTCGATATTGAAGGCTAGCCTTGACATCGAGAGTTGATTATGGTCTGGATAAGTTAATTAATGTCTAATTAATAATTTAGATAAGATTTCAGGCCTAAAGAAAGGCCTGCGATAGACAGATTTAGCTCTTGCATAATGCATGTTTAAGCCACGACCAATTGTGTATGTTTTCAAGCCCATTAATGTGGATTTTTCACTATTTTTCATTTTCAATTCAAAATGGCGTCCATCATTTGCCAGAAATCAAAATTCTGATTCCTACATTTTATGGGCTTTCCTTCAAGGATTCGAAAATATAATTCCCTTGTCTGTAAGTAAAATATAAAAAAAAAAGCCTTAGCGATATTTCACATTTCAAGATGGTGGCACTTCCGGTTTGGGATATAAACTCCATATTTTGTGTACGAATCAATAGTGTCGTAGCTAGTACTGAAAGGAAAATTCAAGACAATCTGACCTATATTTCGTCGATTTTTTTGAAAACTTTGATTCTTAATTTCGCCAAGGAGAGATAATTTAGAAAATTTCTAATGGCATTTTTCAAGTCGCATCAGTAAGATCTACGTACATACCAACTTTCTGGAATATCGTGCAACTATTAATGAAGTTGTCAAGTTGGTGTCAACTTCCGGTTCGAAATCACAGCGACGAATTTTCGGAATTCGAAAATCTGAAATTGCAGATGAAATTGATTTTTTTCCAAGGTACTCAAAGAAGAATGAATTAGTAAAATAGATCTAATAGTCACAGAGTTATAGGTATGTAGGTCAATTTCTTCGTTCGTAAATTTTGGTGATTTCGGATTCGTAAAACGTTTTGAAAATATATTTAATCCACAGTCGCACCCAATTTCTGGAGGGATAGGTCAAAGTTTCAGAAAGATCCTATGGTAAGATTCTGAGAAATCCGATTTGCAGAAAATACACAAAAAAAATAATAATCTTAACAGAAACAATAA
Organism: Patella vulgata; assembly: GCF_932274485.2. Taxonomy (NCBI): domain Eukaryota; kingdom Metazoa; phylum Mollusca; class Gastropoda; family Patellidae; genus Patella; species Patella vulgata. The sequence goes on from NC_065882.2 coordinate 37,788,565, forward strand.
GCTTTCATATGTAATACATATGAAGCTTAATAAACATATATTTAAAAATAGAGCGAGAATTAATTTAATTGAAAGAAAACGGATTTAGATTATAAGTAATTGAAAATTACATATATTTACAATTAATGAGCTCTTATATCAATATAAAAACATTCAAATACATACTCTATAAAATAGGAGTTTATAATAATACTACTGTCCGTTCCAAGTGACACTACGACACGAAAATGGCTTTCTATTTTTAATTAAAAGGGTTAAAACTTAGTGGCATACCTGGAATTGCCATCCCATTGCTTTCTAATACGAGGGAATGAATTTCAGATCAAACTATATTACCTCTCTCTCTTGAAAAATCGTGGTTTGTTTTCATCGCGTTACTAAACATCAGCCATGTTTGACCTAGTTATCTGGAATAGCCCAAGAGGACCGGGGTGTGTTGGTTTGGCTTTGAGTTGTTTCGGCCTACTTGGATGATAATGTAGTTGTTTTGGCACAGTAGAATATAACTTTGTTTTAAAGCCCTGACTTGAGCATTTCATGGGTCCTGAGGGCTGAATCGTTTTGGTATTCATATAAGCAACATACATAACCTGAACTATTATGTGATGGAAATTTGGAAGGAGACTATCGGACATATTATATACTAAGCAGCAAAAGAAACGCCAGGTTGGTATGTTACTCTGAATAGACGCATTGCATAAAACTTGTTAAATGTTTTTATTGTATATTTATGACCACATCTCCAGTAAGGCTCCTTCCCAAACACAGAATTGAACACAGGAAATGTTCTCAAACACGCAATCTGACTTCAGAGATGGTAATGTGTTCTCTATGATTTTCATGTAACTCATGCTACACGTGCTGTTCACCGGGACCAGCCCTATAAAATGCACCCCCATACCTGGTTGAATCATTCACACTACAACATCAGCAGCATGTCACGGCTCACGACAGGTCAGAGAAACCAGGCGCTTGGAAGACTCGACGCTGGCCACACTGCCAAAGCCGTTGCCAATTACTTCCAGGTCAATATTCGGACCATCTACAGGCTTCAGCAACGGTTTCGAGCAACCAAGATCATGGATGATCGCCCCCGAACTGGTAAACCAAGGGTTACCACAAGGCGACAAGACCCCCATGTTTTACGACAACACGTGCAGAATCCCTTCACACAGGCACGTCAGACAGTGGGAACACATGGAAGATCCATCAGTACCGATACAGTGCGCCGATGTCTTACCTGAGAGAACATCCATTGCCGTAGACCTTACCGTGGACCGATCCTTGCCCCTCGCCATCGACATGAACGTCTAGAGTTTGCCCAACAACACCAGAACTGGCGATACAGGCAATGGAAAACTGTTCTGTTCACAGATGAGAGTCAGTATTGCGTATCAACTGCAGATGACAGGACCAGAATATGGCGTTGACTTGGCCAGCGTTATTCTGACCAATGGTTTGGGGTGGAATCGGCCTGAACCAGAGAGTGGGTCATGTGGTGTTCCAAAATATTGGTCCAGGGAGAGGAGGCGGCATTACAGCAGTGCGCTACATCGATCAAACTCTCAGACCCCACGGAATACCACATTTCGAACGTCATCGAAACCCCGTTTTCCAGCATGACAACGCCCGTGCCTACACCGCCAAAGTTATTCGGTACTTATGCACTGGCTAGCCCTTACTCCGGACTTAAAAACCGATTGAACATCTTTGGGAAGAAATTCAGAGGAGACTTAATAATGTCGTACCGAGACCAAACACAGCCGATGGATTGCGTCAGGCTTTTCTGAGAGTGTGGTTCCAGGTGCCAATGGCGTTCATCAATCGTCAGGTTCACTCCATGTACAGACGCTGCGCTACTGTTATTGACACTCGCGGTGGACACACCAGATACTGATGTATAGACTGTGTACAGACTCTAAGCCTCCTCGTAAGGTCTTGGAATATGATGAATTAATCACTAATGTGTCAACATACTGTTCACACTATGCATTTAGTAAGTCGTTTTTCTAGAATGATTTGATTAAAGTGCCTCTCTGATATTGAAATCGTACTGATGTATTTAAGCTGTTTAGTATATAGTACTATTACATCGGCGTGTTCTAAATCAAAGACCGTATGACTAGCTCAATACCGCATTGTTGGTGCTGTCGTGCCATTAAACATCATTTCATTTCTTCAGTACGAAAATGGCCATTTCCCGGCAGTGGTTAAAGTTAGAAATTATCTTGTAATATATACCTGATTTGATATCTACACGCTAATAGTTCAAGGAAATTAGTAAACAGTATTAGTAAAGAGTAGCGAATAAAATTCTTTAGAAAAATATTTGCTTTAACGGTTCAAAGATGGTGGTGGGCAAAACAACGTAAAAGGGTACTTTTTGACAACTGCCTCAAATTAAAAACTATCTTTTGATGTCTATATGTTTAAGATTTAAATAGATAAAGAAACATGCACATTTGAAATAAACGTTTCCCCAAAATAAAATGTGGTTTTATGGCACGTCAGCCCCAATGGGGCTATATTGCGCCAAACATATTATGACGGATACAAGACAAATTAAAAATATCACATTAATATACATAAATAAAAACTTGTATTACAGTGGATGAAAAAAAAATTAAATAACAAATTTTAATGTGTATTAAGATAAATCATGAAAAACAAAAATAATATATATAAATTTAAAAATAATTGACGAAGTGACTGGCATCGGTAATAATTTGATCTAATATCTCCAGATCAAAAATTATTGCAACTAAATGTTGCTTCTGGATGAAAGCGTCCCTGATGGACGTTTCAAATCGAACGAGATGATCAAGGGTGCTCCTTTGGGAGCGAAATCCACATTGGAGGTCAGTAATAAGGTTGTTGGACTCAAGGTACCAAACAAGCCCTCGATTGGTCAATCTCACCATGGTTTTGCATATACAGCTAGTTAAAGCGATCGGACGATAGTTGATAGGATTCATATGATCTTTACCCGAATTAGGGATGGTTATTATTGTGGCTTCATGCCACGAAGGAGGGAAATTCCCATCAACCCAAATCCGGTTAAAAAGATCTAGTAAGATTAAGAGTGTTGGAAAAGGTAAATGTTTTAAAATCTGGTAGTGTATTTAATCTGGACCAGTTGCAGTGTCCCGGGCTCGATTTAGCGAATCCCGAAGCTCTGCAATATAAAACGTATCATTATAGCATTCATCATTGCGGGACATGAAATTAAGTCGCCCTTTCCCCCGAAAGGCATCAGAGGAGAAATTGGATGATGAATTGAATGAGAATTAGCAATATCAAGAAATGTTGTTAGGGTGGTATTATCAACATTTAGATGGTTAACTGATAATACACTACTTTTACCTTTAATCCTACCCCATACTGACTTTTAACTGGTACGGGAATTGATCCTTGAGACATAACCTTGACATGAAGACTGCGTTGCTTGACGTATGGTTCTACGGGTCTTCGCCCAGACCATTTGGCATGCTGCAATATTCTATAAGGAAGGATTGTTCTTGAGTCTCTCAGAATACGATCACGTTCTTTTAAGCTGATTTGCAATCATCATTATACCGTGGTTTATTGAAACGTTTTGGTGCTGTCGTGGTGTTAAGAATCGCCCCCTCAGCTACATGTCGGAGAAGCGAAGTCAACAAGGCCATGGGCTCATCTGCGTCCTCCAACTCCTTTGCATCTAAGGAGGATAAACACAAAGATTCGAAAAGAGCCCACCCAGCTTTGTGCAGCTTCCATCTTTGAGGTCTTTCAACCGGTGAAGCTCCAAGAGTTGCAACTATTATGGGGAAATAATCACTACCACACCAATCACCATTCACCCTCCACGTAAAATTTTGAAACAGGACTGGAGAGCAAATGGTAGGATGAAGAGAGGAAAAAGAAGCAGTAACAAGATGTAGATAGGTTGTTGAATCATCAATTGATAAGCACAAATTATTATTGTTAATGAAGTCTACTATTTTTCTACCTCATAAGTTGCCATCAGAACTACCCCAGAGTAGATGATGAACATTAAAATCTCCCGTAAGAACATATGGGAGAGAAAGCTAGGAAATAAGGTCATCATGATCTCTGGATTTTAAATTAAGGCTTGGTGGTAAGTATAGCGAACAGAGCGTAAAGGGAATGTTAAATATCACCCGAGCGGCTACCGTCTGCAATGGGGGTATTCAGGGTGACTTGAGTCTGTGGAATGTCTCCGTTGACAACAATGGAAACACCACCATGTGCTCTATCATCATTGTTTGAAAAATGAAGGTAGGAAACAAAATGCCCGAATGACAAACTATCAGAATTTTTCAAAAAGGTTTCTTGTAGACAAATAGCTAATGGATTTCTATTTTGAAAAATGTAGGTAGGAAACAAGGCACACGTCTCTTTACCTCTGCATACAGTTTTGCTGTGACCTTACTTTTGGCATTTAAATCATCTCAAAGGATTAGAAATGTAGGCATCAACAGGTATACTAAGATAACCTGCCTTTATCGATTTCGAAATGTCGGGACGGTTGAAAGTGAGGATATATGTACTAGTGGGAAATAAGTTATCACCACGTCGAACACTGATTCTTTTAACATGTGTGACATTTTGTGATGATAAATGTTCAACCATTTCTTCCCCACTGCTGCCTTCAAGGTCCCGGCAGCGAATAACACCTCTAGATGAATTTAGTGACCTATGTAGAGTCACTTTAATAGAGTAATTAGCAAGCATGTCAGATTTAAGTTACATAGTTGCATGTTGCTCTTTTACGCATTCTACCAATTATGGTCCACTTTTCAGTTTCTTGATATTTTTGGGTTCTACAGCCAAATCAGAGATATCTTTAGATATCAAAAAAAGGCGACACTTTCGAAAAATCTACATTAGAGGTGCTCTCGATATGGAGAAACCTCTGTCAAGGTTGAGTTGGGGATTGGTGGGGGTCCATGAAACAATATCTTGGATATTCACCCTTCGCCACCCTCGGGTTACTTCCCTGCCTATTAGGGAAGGACTAGCGAGGATGACCAGAGCATTGCCCCAGGGTTTGGCGACGGGTATAACCAAGCATGATGTATAATGTAATATATCACACTTGATTGACCCAGGCCACGCGTCAAAGAGGGTACCTAGGACACAAATGTTAAACAGCTTAGTTCAAAAAGAAAGCTTGAGAAAAAACTAAAGAAAAAGTACCCTCTTTGATGCTGAAATGACCATAGCAGATTGATCAGAGTGGGCCACTCTAACCTCCCGTCTAGGTGAACCATGGGCCAAAGTAATGTGTTGCAGAAAAATGGCTCGCAAGCTAAATCCACACTCAATTACCAGGATTCCAATCTCCATGGACACGGATCGCAACGCACGGCAAACGCGTCGCCCCGTACGACACGTAGGAAATACGAAGGGTATATTCGTATAACCCCCAACATCCCAGGAGGGGGGGGGGGCAAAATGACTTTTTTAAAAGTGACTCGGAAATAGCAAAAATTACAACTTATTCATGGATTTTCGTTTCATCGTACATATCAACCCTATGTGGGTATTAATGTTTAGAATATATACATTAAAATTCAAAAACTTATATGCCTTTGAAAATGTTTATGTTTTAACCTTTTTAAGACATTAACATTTTCAAACGCATATAAATGTTTTATTTAAAAATAAAAATTGCCAGAAAACGGAATTCGAAAATCGGCCCGCCTTACTCTGCTTATTTACGAAGGATATCAAGATATATCAGTTAAATTGAGATCAACTAATATTTTGCATCAATGAGTATTATAGCTGATATCATTGTCTATCATATGCGGTTAATTCAGTGTCACTCCGATAATTATTATTCGGTTTATACGCAAAACAACTGTATCGCCAAAGGAAGATAATTTAGATACATATTTTTTAAATATTTATTTACAGCTGATCAGAACCTATGTGCATCAAACCCCCACCAATTTCAATTTTCTCAACCGATTCACTTGTAGATAAGCCAGTTTGTTCCACTAGAAAAGTAACTAAGATGAGTAAAAAATATGGCAAGATTGGTTGATGTTTATGTGGGCAACCACCATCTAAAAGTAGTTACAAATTGTACAAAAACTGCACAACAAAAATATAAGTAAACCTTGTATGACTTGAGTGGAAATTATGTACAAATCACGGATATTACTTACTACATAATATCCCAAACATTACAGACAGCGATATTTATCACTATCGGGAAAGACGATACGATGACGCCTGAGAAAAAAGAAAAAACACAGGACATGACTCTCAATTGTCGTACAAGAACTGGTTTAAAGTTTCACTTTCTACCACCTGGATAGTGTTTTGGTAATGTCTTTCACTTCTTGCACTGCTCAAGAAGTATGTACTGAGCTCTAGAGCGTCCGCAACCTTTGTATTACATACCGCATAAAAAAGTGTCCACAAGCTACGAACTTGATTTTTTGTACAATCAGTGGGCATAAGCCAGGATTTTACGGTCTGATATGCGCGAATATCTAAAGTAACCAAGATCTTTTGGATATAAACATTATATTTTACGTTTCATCGAAATCAGATCAAAACTGTGACCTCTAGAGTAGCCACAGCCTAGATGTTACATACTTTAACACTATTTTCGTACAGGGAGCAGCTATTTTGCCAAGCAGTTCAGTTAATCACATAAATATAATCATATCGTTTTACAATTTTACAGAATTTGAACAATATGCGAGGATTTGATGCACTCTAACCTATGTACTTTGGTAAACTACAAGTAGCCTAATGAACATTTTCTGCGAAATAAACAAAGTGGAAACAAAACATAATATTAATCCGCCCCCCTCCCCGACCCCCCCCCCCCCAAAAAAAAAACCCCACAAACTTAACAGCTTGAAACCCTAATAAGTATTACTGCCGCAAAAAAAACGGGCGAATTTTCCATCAACAAATACTTCTAACCGAATGCACCCGACTTGTATATCCCTGTCTACCCTTTACGCGAAATGAAAGTCTCCTCATTCATTCATTAAAAGATGTGTTATGGATCAAAAGTTTTTGGATGACTATGTCAGACCGGGGACCGTTACTTATTTCCCCAAGTGCAATTTGGGTTTCCCCTAAGTATTGTTTGTCACATTGTCTACATGGAATTGGATAAATTATCTTTGAACTGCTGCAATCATTTTTAAACTGCTGCATGAAAGTTGATCTTATATTGGGAATTGTGTGTCAGATGTTTTGTTATGGAACTGGTCGGGTATATTTATGATTCTGCATGTTTGACATCTCGGATGGACACACGTTTTGGGTTTAACTGCTAATTTCATATTGTTTGTTTCTCTGGCGGCAAGTTCAGCTAGAGTATATGTGTATTGATTTTTCCTCATAATTTATATTCATTGTAAATCGATACAGATTGTCTAACTGCCCACCAACAGTTGAATTTGAATCAGTCTAATGAGTATTTGTCAATTTAATGTCGTTGTAAAATGAAACGAAGTAGCCGACGGTCTATAAGTAATCTGGGTCGGCTAAACGCCCTATACTAATTATCATAGAGACCGATAGCCAATTTCAAGTTTTCTGAACTTAGAAGTCGTTGGCTTGAAATAAATATCCAACAAGACAAATTACACCCGAGTTGGTGTAACAATTAAAATGAAAGTGTAATTTACAAAACATCCGTGAGGGGGTAACGCTTAATCTACACCCACGGGTGTAAACTATTTAAGTGTAACATTACACTGTCTGAGTGCATCACGCAGGTTACAATACTGGAAGTGGCAACTAGTTTAGACATGAATTGATGTACTGTTCTACACTAATTAGGTGTTATCGGTTTACACCACCAAAGGCTAGGAGTTACCACTATTTAGGTGGCAAGTAGTTTCAACCCGAATTGGTGTAAACTAGCTTATTATTTTTAACTGTGTATATCAAAAGTCACCTTAAAATTGATAAAAATGAATGAAGGACATATTGTTTAATGGCACGTCATCTCCAGTCGGGCTATATTGCGCCAAACATATGGCGATGCTACGAGACAAACTATAAACATATAATCACAATATTATCTATATATATGGGGGGGGGGCTGGATGGCTGAATGGTTAGCGTGCGCGAGCTGTATCATAAAGTCTGTCATTGAGTCGACTGGCGTGGTTTTGAATCCCTGGTTGTACGTGACAAGGAGTAGAGTCGCCTGTTCAACCTCGTGGGTTTTCTCCGAGTCCTCCGGTTTCCTCCCACTGCTAAAGACCTCTCTGCGAAAGCGAATTGTTGAAATAAAATTAAACCATATGTTAGTCCCGAAATGACCTGGTTGTGTCAAGTGGACGTTAAACCCCATTTCTCTCTCTATCTATATATATACATACATAAAAACAAATATCACAGTAAATATCAAATTAAAATAAATTTCACTAACTTTATGTATATATATATATATATATATTTAAAACATGAAAGAGAAAATCAGATATATACAATTAAAATTTTCGGTAAAAATTTGTCTCTTTTAAAATATCTAGCGCTTTACAATATAGACCCGGCTGGGCAAACGATGCCTGCACTCAATCAAAATGTGCTTAACTGTCAAAGGGACATGACAGTGTTCACATTCTGGTTGAGGCTTTCGCTTTAAGATGAAAATGTGTGTTAGAAAGGTATGACCAAGACGAAAGCGACACAAAACAACTTCATCTCTCCTGTTAGACCTGTAGGAGCTTGGTCAATCTCCAAGGAGACCATTGCCAAGATCTAAAGAAGTCTGCTTGATCATTCCCTTTCATATCTTTATGACTGAGGAGCCAGCAAAGGACAATGTCCTTGCTTACGAAACCATATGAAAGTAGCAGACGATCAAGCTGTTTGTTATTAATTGCTTGAGGACATGACAAAGAATCATAAAAGATGATGTGTTTTACATCTGGTGGGGACTGGATGAACTCCAGAGCTTGGGGTATAGCCTGGAGCTCAGCTGTAAAAATAGAAGTAGAAGGTGGTAGGCGAACAGAAATGGTCTCAGATGGTGTCACAGTAGCCGAAGCTACCCGGTCATCATCTTTCGAACCATCTGTGTAAATGGGAGCATACCCACCATAGTTAGACCCTAACTCTCGAAAGAGAGACTGAAAAACCGTGAAGCTAGTATCTCTCTTTTTATGTTGTGTAAGATCGAAATCGATATTTTTGGGGAGATATAGCCCACGGTGGAGTCCTAAAGAAACGGGTATCCGCAATACTGTCAAGGCTGATACCAGCCTCCGACAAAAGGGGTTGTATGCGAATACCAAATGGTGGAATAACTTCAGTCTTGAGCAGTATAAATGGTCTAAATATGGTGTTAAATAAAATATGATTTGGTAAAGATGCAATGTTCGTAGCATACTGTAGGGCCAGTTTATCACGTCTGTTGTGCAGTGAGATGTACGAATGTGTATAGTGTCGAGCTTTTTGAGATAAGACTCGCGGGCAGACCCATACACAATAGACCCATAATCCAGTTTAGATCTTATTAATGCTGGATATAATCTGAGCAAGGCCTTACGGTCTGCTCCCCAGTCAGTATTTGATAGTGCGCAATATGTTGAGGGATTTCAAACATTTATGTTTTAGGTTTTTAATACTGGCGGATAAATGATACATTCTTATCAAATACCAGTCCCAGAAATTTGGTTTCCTCCACAAATGGAAGGCGATTGCCATCCAAGAACAATTCTGGATCAAGATGCAAACCTCGTTCCTGACAGAAATGCATGCAGACAGTCTTGGATTTTGAAAAACGAAATCCATTTTCGATTGCCCATTGTTGAAGTGAATTCAAACAAAGCTGCAATTTTCGTTCGATTATCCGCATGTCTGTACTACCATGGCACATTTGAAAGTCATCAACATAAAGAGCGCTGTTTGTACCCGGTTTAAGGCACGCTGAGATAGTATTAATTTTTATCGCAAAAAAGAGTAAGAGACAATATGCTTCCCTGTGGCACACCCATTTCCCCAGAAGAATATTGATCTAGTCGTACCTTAAATAACCTATCTTACAGGAAATTTTTAATGAAGATAGGTAAGCGACCTCGTAGGCTGAGGTTATGGAGGTTTATTTTAAAAAAACAATATTTTTATTCAGGTTGTCTGAATGGGATTGGGGAACAGGCTACGCCTGTGTAAAATCCTTCTCCCGGGAGGTCGCGCATGATACCGTGTTTCCACGTGGTATCATATGCTTTCTCCAGATCGAAAAATATTGCAACTAAATGTTGATTCTGGATGGAAGCGTCCCTGACGAACGTTTAAAATCGAACGAGATGATCAGTAATGAGGTTGTTGGACTCAAAGTATCGAACAAACCCTCGATTGATCAATCTCTCCATGGTTCTGCAAATACAGCTAGTTAAAGCGATCCGATGGGAATTAGTGTGGCTTCATGCCACGAAGGTGGGGAATTCCCATCAACCCAAATCTGGTTAAAAAGATTAGAAGTGTTGGAAAAGGTAAATGTTAAAGCTCTGCAACGGAAATTAATGATCTTTGTAACATTGCGGGACTTGAAATTAAGTCACCTTTTCTCCTGTTCATGTTTAATGCCCCGAAAAGCATCCGAGGAGAAATTAGATGATGAATTGAATGAAAATGTACTGGCCAGACAATTATCAATATTAGGAAATGTTGTTTAGGTGGTATTATCAACATTTAGATGGTTGACTGATAATGCACTGCTTTTACATATTGTCATGAAGATTTCTTTGCGTGACGAATGGTTCTACGTGCTTTTGCCAGGACAATTTGATATGCCGCAATATTCTCCATAAAAGGATGGTTCTTTAATCGTTTCAGGATACAATCACAATCACTGATTTGCAATCGTCATTATACCATGGTTTTGGTTCAGTCGTGGTTTTTGGCATCGCCTGCTCAGTTACATCTTGTAGAATTGAAGTGAATAAGGTCATGGGCTCATCTGTATCTCTTGCATCAAAAGATAAAAACGCAAATATTCAAACAGAGCCCAATCAGCCTTATGCAACTTCCACCTCTGGGGTCTTTTGACCGGTGAGGGACCATTATTATCAACCAAGATAGGAAAGTGGTCACTACCACACAGTTCGTCATTCACTCTCCATGTGAAATCTTGAAATAGGACCGGAAATGAAATGAAATGGGGTTTAACGCCCTACTGTTCTGTTCCTAAACTGTGCTAATGAAGACGGGCATACGTCATACAGTGTGCTATGAGGGAAATTTTGTCCGGGCAGCGGCGTTACGGCCTACATTTATATCGAATTCCAACTGCCAAGGGATCTTTTACGTGCACGCCAATGTGTACACGGGATCTCGGTTTTTGTCCCATCCGAACGACTAGACAGCTGTCCTTGTCAGGCCCTCCATTCTGCATCACTGACAAGGGGGGGAAACCACGCCGGAAAATCTGAATGAACTTTCTCGGCCAATGCAGGGATCGAACACCCGACCTCCAGGCTAGCGAGCCAGCGTCTTACCCACTTAGAAATAGGACTAGAGAACAAATGATAAGGGGGAAGAAAAAGAAGCTGTGGCAGGATGTAGATAAGTAGGCGAGTCATCATTTAATAAACACAAATTGTTAATGTTAATGAAGTCCGCTATTTGTTTACCTCTGTTTCCTCATCTGGACGTCCACAGAAGGAATGAATCAATGATGACCACTGAAATCTCCCGTAATCATAAACGGGAGAGGAAATTGTGCAACAAGGTCATCAAGATCTCTGGGATTAAGATGTAAACTTGGTATAAGATACACAGAGCAAAGTGATATAGGAATATGTAGAGTCATCCTAACTGCAACGGTCTGTAAAGGCGAGTTTAGGGCGACTTGACTCTGAGGAATGTCTCCATTAAGAATGATAGAAAGAGCCCCTTGAGCTCTACCATCACCAACTGAATGATAATGGTAACTAACAAAATGTCTAAAGGACAAAGTGTCAGAATTTCTCAAAAAAGTTTCCTGTAAACAATTAGCTAAAGGATTATATTTTTGAATTAAAAGTTGAACTTCATTAAAATTTGGTTTTAAACCACGACAATTCCATTGAATAATGGAATTTACCATTGTCGGGGATAATTTCTTTATGGCGGCTTACCGCAGACGGACCCCCTCTACGGTAATACCGTCCATCAGATCAAGCCCATATTTAGTTTAATGGATAATAGGGTCTTGTGAACCTTTTTTACCCTTCTCACGCAACTTTGCTAATTTCCTTTGTCTTGCAGAAATAATATATACTTTTTTCTGTGAGGGTGGGATAGCCGTTGACTGTGATCCTGACCCTGTAGACCTGGGTAGAAGAATTGAGATTGGTCCCAATAACTTCAGTTTGGGACAAGGAAGATGAACCCTCACCAGTCAAGGACACGGTTGTTTGAACGAGAAGAGCTCGAAACCCCTTTAGTTTTATCTGAACGTGTTAAGTTCCTGTTTATTAGGCCAGGTTAAAGCTGTCTGAACGGAGATGGATTTGGTGGAAACTTTAACTGCCCCTGAAAATGATTTACCTTGTGGTGCAATGGGAAAAGGCACAGTTAAATCTACCTGCTCTCTAGCATCGAAATATGGTACTTTTCGTTCAGACATGACCTGTTGGATTCTTTTCTCTTTTTGTCGTATTGGACATTCACGGGAATAAGCAAAATGTTTTCCCTTGCAGTTAACGCAACAAAAATCCGCCTGGCAGGTAGCACTCTCATGGCCATCAAAGAGCGCGGATGTCTTTACCTGTGCAGACGGCTTTGCTGTGTCCAAACTTTTGGCACTTGTAGCAACGAAGAGGATTGGATATACAGGAATCCACAGGTATGTTTAAATAACCTGCCTTGAGAGTCTTTTGTATGTCGGGACGATTGAATGTGAGGATGTATGTGCTTGTTGGAATCACCTTATCTCCTCGACGAACACTAATTCTTTTGACGTAATTTCAGAAGCATGATAGCATGCTGTTCTTTAGTACGTCATTCTATTAAGTGTGTCCGTTCTTAAGTTTTTTGATAGCCTTGCGCTCACTGGCCAAGTCAGCTATGCCATTGACTATCAAAAATGGTGACACTTCTGATAGGTCTTTCGAGGGACTCTCATTTAAGAGGAACCTCGGCCAAGACTTTCACATTTTGCAATTATTATTAAATATATTATTGGGGTGGGGGATCCATGAAATATTTAGTAAAGATTCACCAGAAAGTAACAATCCTTATCTAACTTGATTGGCACAAGCCGCTGCTGCTGAGCATGGAAAACAACACAGCATTGAAATTGAGAACTGTACATTCTAAAGAGCTAAAACGACCAAAACCGATTGATCAGAGGGTGCCACTGTAGGCCACTCTGACCTCTCGTCTAGGTGAACAAAGTAATGTTTTGCCGAGAAAGGACCCGCAAGCTAAATCCCTACTCAGTTAACAGGATTCCACTCTTCACCAACACGGGTCGCAACGCACGACAAACACGTGACCTCATTACTGGGGTCCTTAAGTCGTCTTTTACGACACACAGGACATACGAAGGGTATATTCTTATCACCCCCTATACCCCAGGCGGGGGGGGGGGGGGTAAATTGATAAAAACACAAAATATCAAAAAGTCAATTCAAAACACACATATAAAGTCACTGTCGAGAGAAGAGAGGTCGGGTCACCTTCCCCCTTTGCATAATAAAGAAAAAGTTAAAACTAGAGGTCCAGCTGACTGAAGTTTGGCGTCATCAGTGCGGGTAGAAAAAGAAGTAGGGAAAAAGAAGGCGCTTGCGTTATGTGGAAACGCGAAGCTGGACCCGTGGATTATTTACATGTTAAAAACTATTTATCAAATATTCATCATTCGCACTTCACTGGTTTATATTTATGGTCGGTAATTAAATCTTTAGTTCTCAGTCTTGTGATTAACCCACAAATTTTGCGCGATGGGTGATTTACAATCGCCTTTACAACAAGATCGTTATTTAATTTGAATCTAAAAGTATTTGCTCTAGCCACGTCTATTTTCCATTATGATATATTTTTAGTTTAAACAATGCTGTTAAATACCTGAACGCTATATTTTAAGTCTTCGGTCTCGCAGAGGCTGAGTATTTGCGAGCCAGATTGTCTGCAGACTCATTGCCTACTATGCCAACATGGGATGGTACCCATGTAAGTTAAACGGTTTTATTTTTTGGGGGGAGGGAACAAACACTTGCTCGAATATTCTGAACAGTTTCTGGTCTAGATGTTGTTTTATCATCTATTATAACTTAATGCTGCTAAGGGAGTCTGACACAATGACTACTCTTTGAACGGTGGATGACACAAGCTACTAAATAGCTATGGATATTGCTTTTATGCGGAACTGATCGAGCATCCATCTGGTGTCCCTTTTTATATATTAACATTATAATGCAAGAATGACTACACCTAATACAGTTTTGGTTGTGTTTGGATCACGAGATCCGTCCGTGTTATGTTCACATGAGATGACCATTTTTCCTTCAAGAATTTCCTCGATAGCATTTGAGCGTGTTGTGGACTTTCTTTCTTCTTAACAACATTGCTTAGGCTTATGTCATAGTGTTTGTTTCACAAAGTCCATGTGGCTTGATACGAAAATAACTTGTCAGTAATCTGATAGTGATAAAATCTTAGGTCTTTTCATAGATCATTTGCCCTGTGACCGAACGGCTGAGTCTCTGATTTAACATTTCTTTTGAATTTTGTCCTTGATGTTTTTGTAAACTTAGATGTAGCACAGCTATCCCCAAGATATTGTATCTTAGCCCAGTATCTCAATGTTAGTTCTTTGCGCCTCAATGTGAAGGACATTTCACCTACTTCTTGCAACAGACTTTTCCTTTTTGTGCCAAATGAAGCCTTCGTTGCTATCTTTATTGCCTGATATTGTAAACTGCCTAGTTTAGCAACAGCTGTTTTATTTGCACTCGCAAAAGCGACACAACCATAGTCACATATCGATCTGATCGTGGACTTATAAATCATTAGCAGGCATCATATTACGTTCAGAACATTCTCTCCTCGTTTAACAATATTTTCAATATGTGGTATAAAAGTCATTTTGCGATGAAAGGTCACTCCTAGACGCTTTGCTTGATCTTTAAATTCAATTCGGATATTGTTCAATTCCAATTTCATAAACGACACTTCTCTATGATACCTACAGAAGAGCATGCCTACTGTTTTACTTTCAGATATTCGAAATCCCCAGTCATTAGACCATTTCGACAATTTGTCTAAGGCTTCTTGCATTCTTGTTCTAACCATACCGTAGTTATTCGCTGCATGCCAGATTGAACAGTCGTCTGCGTAGACTGCTACGTCAATAAGTTTCTCAATGTAGTTATTAGACTGAAGGTCATTAATCATGATATTGAAAAGTGTTGGGCTTAACAGAAAGTGGTTTCATGAAAGGTGACTCAACTATAAATCAACTTATAGACATAAACCATTTTTTTTCAAAAGGAATTGATGACGGGCATTATGTGAGAATTGTGTTCTGTGACATCAGCGAGGCTTTCGACAGGGTCTGGCATGCCGGTCTCTGTCGAAAAGCTGGACGCTGTTGGTATTAGGGAAGGCTTATTAGAGTGGCTTCAAAGCTATTTAACTGGTAGAACACAGTGTGTTGTCGTCGAAAATGCCTCCTCTGGTACCTCAGTTGTCACGGCTGGTGTTCCGCAGGGCTCGGTTCTCGGTCCTTTACTTTTTCTGATCTACATAAATGATATTGTCGAAAAATTGCATTCAAATATAAAATTATTCGCGGATGATACATCATTATATATGTCAATTAAAGAACCTACAGAAGGTGCCCAAATTTTAAATTCAGATATTGAGAGAATATACACATGGGCTAATCCTGATAAAACTGAAACATTAACAATATCAACCACATCTAAGCACGATTCGATTCCACTTTGCATGAACACGGTTAAAATAAATGAAGTATCTCATCACAAACATTTGGGGCTTATTTTTAAAAACAATCTTAAATGGAACATACATATAGAAAACCTTTGTAATAAAGTTTCAAAATTTATCAACTGCCTAAGATCACTCAAGTATCGACTAGGAAGGAAATCACTCAAAACAATATATACTTCCTATATTTTACCACACTTCGACTATGCTGACATTATTTGGGATTGGTGCACGGATTACTTAGCTAACCAGTTAGAACAATTACAATTAGATGCTTTACGCACAATATGTGGCGCTGTGAAGGGAGCTAGCCATGATCTACTATATAAAGAAGTCGGTATTTTGCCTCTAAAACAACGTCGTGAAAGACATAAATTGATATTTTTATATAAAATAATAAACCACTTAACCCCTGGTTACCTTAATGATAAATTTTTTAAAAAAATCAATAAATACTCATTAAGAAATGACAAAAACGTTCCATACTATTTTTTTAAAACCAATCTATTTTATAATTCTTTCTTTCCTTCAACTACATGACATTGGAACTATAGATCCTTATATACGTAAATCAGATACGTTATTAATTTTTAAACAAAAACTCGCAAAACATGATTACTTTGTACCTTCTTATTACAATATTGGTAACAGAAAAGTTCAAATCAGCCATTCAAGACTTCGTTTATCTAACAGCGATCTAAATGGACATGCTTTTTAAAGACATATAACCGACTCTCCAACCTGCCGATGTGGACACAATTTTGAAGAGCCTTATCACTTTCTGCTATGTCCCTTATATTTAGATGCACGAAATACAACCATAAAAACATTACCAACAGAATACATAAACACAAAGTTTCTATTGTACGGCGCTGCAGATATTTCACTTGAACAAAATAAATTAATATTTTCTGAGGTGCAAAACTTTTTAGAATTAAGTAATAGATTTTAAATACTGTAATCGTCATTTATCATTACCATCACTAAATTCTGTTTACATATTTGTATACTTTCAGGCCTTAAACCAAAATAGTCATTATGTATATCAATTAAACATACATTATGCAAGAGCTAAATCTTATTACTGTAAGTCTTTATTTAGGTTTCAGATGTCATAGAAATTATAAATTAGATCTTTATTTACACAACAAGCACAAAATCAACTCTGTAGACATACGAATGGCTTGGATTCGGCTTGGATTTAAACAGTGTTTACGGTCATGAGACGAAGAATCCTATTTATTTTCAACAATTTCAGATAATTACCGACAGATTTATGGCGCTGGATCCCTTCAAAAAATGTTGTGGGCGCTCTAGAGGTCACAGTTAATATCCAATTGACTTTAAATTTATACACAGTGTGTAAGGTCATGAGACGAAGAAGCCCGTTGATTCTCAGCGATAATTACTGCCAGAGTTATTGTCGTTAATGTAGTTTTTGGACTAAACTAATTGTAATTATATTGTTTTGTTAAATGGAGAGGGGTGATATCGGCCTAGCCTGTTCCCCAATCCCATTCTTTTTGAAAAAATACAGTTTTAAAAAAAATAACAGAACCCTGGGTTGTGTCATTTTCGAGTTTGTATGTGTTGCTTATTGAGAGACCTACATTAACTTGTATTTGCCTATCGCTTAGAAAATTCTCGATCCAGTGGAACATTCGTCCTTTTACCCCCAGTCCATGTACTTTTTTAAGTAGGCCACCCACCCAAACTAAGTCAGGTCAGGTCGTCGAATACTACACGTAGATAATTGTTCTTTTAATACGCCAACATTGAAATGTGGTCGTATATTGTCGTCGCGCCTGTCCGTCCGTCGGTCCAGCGTCCACAATTGATTGTGGACGCTCTAGAGGCTAAAGTTAATATCCGATTGACTGTAAATTTATACACAGTATTTACGGTCATGAGACGAAGAATCCTATTGGTTTTCAGTGATTTCCGATAATTACCGCCAGAGTTATGGCCCTTGATCACTTCAAAAAATCTTGTGGGCGCTCTAGAGGTTAAAGTTAATATCCGATTGACTTTAAATTTATACACAGTGTTTAAGGTCATGAGACGAAGAAGCCCGTTGATTCTCAGCGATAATTACTGCCAGAGTTATTGTCGTTAATGTAGTTTTTCACTATTTTTCATATTTAATGCAAAATAGTGACCACCAGTTGACCTAAATTAAAAAGTTTGCTCTTAACGTTTTTTAGGCAATCCTTCAAGGATTCAAAAAATATAACTCCCATGGCTGTAAGTAAAATATCGCAAAGGTCTTAGGGATTTTTCACGTTTCAGTGTATGTGGTCCACGACTATGGAATGACTTACCTGACAAAATAAAGTGTTCAGAAACAGTTGCTCAATTTCGATCTAGACTTAAGACGCATATGTTCACGATGTATTATCTACAGGAGCTATTAACTTACAGCGCTTAGAGCATGCTCATGGGTGGATTAAGCGCTATATAAATGTACATTATTATTATTATTATTATTATTGCATAGCTAGTTCCGATAAAAATAAATTCAAGCAAGGCAATCTGACCTATATTTTGTCGATTTTTTTGAAAACTTTGATCCTTAATTTCTCCAGTAAGATCAGTAGTCTAAAATATACTTACATTCCAAATTACATGAAACTATTAAAGAAGTTCTCAAGTTGGTCTCAACTTCCGGGACGAAATCACAGCGACGAATTTTCGAAAATCGAACATTGCAGGAAAAAATGAATTTGTTCAAGGTACTAAACGAAAAAAGAATTAGTTATATAGGTCACAAAGTTACGGCTATGTAGGTCAAATTCCTAAAATGTTTTGAAAATGGTTTTAATCCACAACCACCTACCATTTTCTGCTCATGGTATAAGCAATTTGATTGGTTGATGCTTTTAGTCACGATAACTTTGGTTCTAATTAAGTAAGACTGGTGAAATGTGGTGTATAGTTTCATCACATCACATCAATACCTTGACTAAGTTCGATAATGAGCATTTTCGGCGCAGGTTCAGGAGAGCGATAAGCAATTTGATTGATCTAGACTTTGGAGCTCGACATTCTAATTGAGTTGAAACTTCTTGTATGGTTTCGTTACATCAATACCTTAAAGTTCGATGCTATTCATTTTCTGCTTAGGTAACGCAGTGACTTCAATCCAAACTTGGTGTAGTCGTCTATTCGGTTAATGCCTTGACAGAGAGTTCGATCAAGCACATTTTCCATTAAGGCCAAGTAGAGCTAAGCAATTTGATTGGTTGAGACTTTGGAACACGGGTTAGAGCGTTGGAACTCCGAGTACAGATTCATTATATCAATACCTTTGACACATTTGATGATGAGACTTTCCTGGAGAGAGAGAGAGAGAGAGAGAGAGAGAGAGAGAGAGAAATGGGGTTTGACGTCCGCTCGACACAAACTAGGTCATTTCGGGACTAGCACATGGTTCAATTTTATTTCAATAATTCGCTTGCGCGTAGGGGTTTTTAGCAGTGGGAGGAAACCGGAGGACCCGGAGAAAACCGACCCTACTCCTTGCCACGTACAACCGGGGATTCGAAACCACGTCAGTTGACTCAATGACAGACGTTATGATACGGCACGCATGTGCTAACCATTCGACCATCCAACCCCCCTCCTGGGCTGAGAAGCGATAAACAATTTGATTCGTCAAGATTTTGGAACATAACAACTGTGCTTTTAATTTAGGTAGAATTTTTAACTTTGTAGATGTTCATTCGGTGAATGCCTTGACTGAGTTCAATGATTAACATTTCCCGCTAAAGCTAAGCAGAGCTAAGCAATTTCATTGGTCGATGCTTTGGGTCAAGATAGTGATTCCAACTGAAGCAGTGCCTGCAGAGTGTATAATTTCAATATCCATTGACTGAGTTTGATCGTGAACATTTTATACTTAGGCTAAGTATAGATAATCAGTTTTATTGCTCGATACTTTTGAAAACGATAAATGTGCAATTAATTAATATGTGTTATCTATTTATTTTGGGAAATCAGCGGGAGACATCAGCCTCACTGTTGGCTTGTTGTAACTTGTTAAACGATTATATTTTTCAAGTAAAAGGTATTTGCGAATTTTTTAAAAATTTTATTTGTAACTAACATCACATCTTCACACGATCACATAGCTTTTCCCCCGCCTGTCTCCGTCGGTCGTACATTTTGGAATACAATAACTCTGATTCTAATTAAGGTAAAGTTGTAGACTAAGCCGAGATAAGCAATTTGATTTAAAGATATTGTGTGACGCAATAACTTGGTGTAGATGTTCATTAATTAAGTGGAAATCCACTTGCCCAGTTTAAGCACAGCCACAAGCAACTTTGAATCACGATAATTGTGATTATTATTGAGTGACAGTGAAGAAACTTCGTGCGTTGTTTCATTACCCAAATATATTGACGAAGTTCGATAGGTCTCCCCCCCCCCCGACCCTGGGGTGTAGGGGGTGATAAGAATATACCCTTCGTATGTCCTGCAACGTGTTGGCCGTGCGTTACGACCCGTGTCGGTGGAGAGTGGAATCCTGGTAATTGAGTGTGGATTTGGCTTGCGAGCCCTTTCTCTGCAACACATTGCTTCGGCCCACAATTCACCTAGACGGGAGGTCAGAGTGGCCAACTCTGATCAATCGGCTTTGGTCGTGTTTAGCTGACGAGTAGGCGCATCTTTCCCATAAGCCTGTAATATATTTATTGCAGCTCTACCTTTGTGTCCTGAGTACCTACTCTAAAGCAGCGGCTTGGGTCAACTGGATAGAGTAAAAATATTAATTCTTTACTTTGTCTAGGTATATCCCTGTCTGTCCTCTTAGGGCGTATGCGCTGGATATCCGCGCAGTAGCCTGCCTGGATATTGCAACCCTTTGGTGGTTGGAGTGCAGGCAGGGATGAATCTTTTAAATTTCACTCATGGCTTCCCAATCGAAGAAGACTCATCCATTAAAGCGAATGTCGACCGAGGAAATAATATACCAAACAAAACTTCCCGAACCTGGCCTAGATTTCTGGTTATACAGAGTACGAATGATATCAACTTAGCAAAAACCTCTCCTTTTTTGATTGCTAAAGGTCTTACTGGCTTAGCTGGTGAGACCAAAAGCGTCAAAAAATGAGAAATGGTACTCTGTTAGTGGAATGTGCAAAAGAATCACATGCTACTTCGTTATTAAAATCAAAAACTTTAGCCAACATTCCGATCAAAGTTACACCGCATAACTCTCTTAATTCATCAAAAGGTGTCATTCGGTCTCGGGATTTAGAAGGGAGCTGTGAGGAAGAGATGCTTGAAACTCTCGCCTCACAAGGTGTTACATACGTCAAACGTATTTCCATCAGACGTAATGGTAATATTATCCAAACAAACACCGATATCCTGACCTTTGATAAACCAGATCTTCCTAGGATGATCAAAGCTGGTTTTCTTGCCATTCTAGAGAGTGCCCAATATGGAAGAAAAAAAAACAAGTTCAGCAGGTGAAAACGGAAAAAAAACATACCTTACCCTGAAGCAAGGAAGTTGGTTGAGGCTGCAACCCCAACATTTGCTATGTCTTTTGCAAATGCAGTCAAGCCGAAGACCGCTTCCATTGCTTGTCAAACACCTGCTGAATTTCCAGCTGCGACAGAAGATTCCTCATCCAATCAAAAACCTCTGATTCCACCTAAACCAGTACATAAATCTCTCAACACTCAGGCTGTTAACAAGTCTGGGGAATCTGAGATAGAGGACATTGTGCCCCCTACACCTCTACCCAATGGTGGAAATCCACCCAAAACCAATAAATCCAAGGAACGTTCTGATAAAGACGTTCCTCGAAAGTTAAATACCTTCCGTAGTAGGAAGGGTGACGAGGATCCTGTCGAAACTTATAACAGGTTCGGAATACAGGACAATCTTATGGATGTTGTTGTTGAAGTACATGACCCCAAACAACATCACAGAAGTCCTGTTAAACCTCCCTGAAAATGGCAAATTCCATTATACAATGGAATTGTCGTGGTCTTAAACCAAATTTTAATGAAGTTCAAATCTTGATTCAAAAATTTAATCCCTTAGCCATTTGTTTGCAAGAAACATTTTTAAAGAGTTCAGATGTCTTGACACTCAGACATTTTGTTGCGTACCATCATTTTTTTAACAATGATGGTAGAGCAGACGGTGGTGTTTCCATTTTCCTTAATGGAAATATTCCGCAGAGTAAAGTCGCCTCAACTCGCCTTTACAGGCAGTTGCAGTGAGGGTGACTCTACATATTCCTATCACACTCTGCTCGGTATATTTACCACCTAGTTTACATCTGAACCCCAGAGATCTTGATGACCTTGTTGCACAACTTCCCCTCCCGTTTATAATTACGGGAGATTTCAATGGACATCATTCACTCTGGGGTAGTCCAGATGATAACAACAGAGGTAAACAAATAGCGGACTTCATTAACATTAATAATTTGTGTTTATTAAATGATGACTCGCCTACTTATCTACATCCTGCCACAGCTTCTTTCTCTTCCCTTGATCTAACTATTTGCTCTCCGGTCCTGTTTCATGACTTTACATGGAGAGTGAATGAAGATCTGTGTGGCAGTGACCACTTTTCGATCTTGATTGATAATAATGGACACTCTCCGGTTGAAAGGCCGCAGAGGTGGAAGTTGCATAAGACTGATTGGGCTATTTTTGAATCTTTGTGTCTCGTTTGATTAGAAGATGCAGATGAGTCCATGGCCTTATTCACTTCAATTCTTCAAGATGTAGTTGAGCAGGCGATTCCAAAGACCACGACTAAGCCCAAACGTTTAAGGTACGTTTGGGATCAATATTCTCTGACCCATTTCCGCAGGAAATGGGGGTTCCTCAGGGAAGTATATTGTCTCCCACAAATTTTTCTCTATCAAAATAAATACGATACCGAAGTGCCTTAAACGCGGGGTCGACGGCTCTCTTTATGTTGATGGCTTTCAGATGTGTTACGGTTCGACAAACATGCAGACAATGAAATGAAATGAAATGGGGTTTAACGTCCTACTCTTCTGCACCTAACCTGGGCTAATTGAAGACGGGCATACGCCATACAGTGTGCTATGAGGGAAATTTTGCCCGGGCAGCGGCTCTACGGCCTACTCTTATATCGAATTCCAACTGCCAAGGGATCTTTTACGTGCACGTCAATGTGTACACGGGACCTCGGTTTTTCGTCCCATCCGTTCTGCATCACTGACAAGGGGAAACCACGCCGGAAAATCGAGATGAACTTTCTCGGCCAATGCAGGGATCGAACACCCGACCTCCAGGCTAGCGAGCCAGCGTCTTACCCACTTAGCCACGTGATCGTCAGTTGCAGCTTTGTTTGAATTCTATTCAACGATGGGCAACTGACAATGGATTTAGATTTTCGAAATCCAAGACTGTTTGACTTTTGTCAACGGAGGGGTTTACATCCTGATCCGGAGCTAACACTGGATGGAAGTCCCATTCCAGTTGTAGATGAAACGAAATTCTTGGGTTTGATATTCGGTAAGAAATTATCTTTTATACCTGATGTAAAAACACTCAAGAAGAAATGTCTAAAAGCCTTGAACATATTGAGAGTCTTATCAAACACTGACTGGGGAGCACACCGTAAGATCTTGCTCCGATTATATCGAGCATTAATAAGATCCAAACTCGATTATGGGTGTATTGTGTATGGGTCAGCCCGCGAGTCTTATCTCAAAGAGCTCGACACCATACACAACCAGGGACTTAGAATCAGTTTAGGAGCATTCCGTACATCTCCAGTCCAGTGTTTATACGTCGAGGCGCGTGAGCCCTCGTTGCACGACAGACGTGATAAACTGGCACTGCAGTATGCTACAAAAATTGCATTTCTGCCTCATCATATTTCATATAACACCATATTTAGACCATATCATGAACATCGGTATTTACTGAAAACTAACATGATTCCATCATTCGGTGTTCGCATCCAACCCCTTTTGTCAGAGGCTGGCATCAGCCATGACAGTATTGCGAATACCCCTTTGTATAGAACGCCACCCTGGACTATTTCTCCACCGAAGATCGATCTAGATCTAACAAAAAATAGAAAGAAAGATACTAGCTCCACGATGTTTCAATCTCTCTTTCGAGAGTTGCGGTCTAAATATGGTGATTATGCTCCCATTTACACAGATGGTTCCAAAGATGGTGATCGGGTAGCTTCGGCTACTGTCACGCCATCTGGAATCATTACTGTTAGACTTCCACCTGCTGCTTCCATATTTACTGCTGAGCTCCAGGCTATTTTTCAGGCATTGGAGTTCATTCAATCTTCTTCATTGTCAAAACATGTTATATTTACTGATTATTTGTCCTCTTTACAGGCAATAAACAACAAACAGCTTGTACACCCATTAGTAACTGACATTTATCGTCTGCTACTATCACACGAGTTCATCGGCAAGGACATTGTCCTTTGCTGGCTTCCCAGTCATGTTGATATTAAAGGGAATTATCAAGCAGACTTAGCTGCCAAGTCTGCTTTAGATCTTCCCATATCAGAATTTCTATTACCATTTTCCGATTTTAAATCTTCAATCAATCTTTTTATTTATGGGATCATGCAGACACAAACAAACTTCATCACATTAAGCATCTCTTAGGAGACTGGCCCAACTCCTATAGAACTAACAGCGTTAAACTTTTTAAAAGAGACCGGATTTTATCATAAATTTTAATTGTATATATGTATATCATTTCATTTTTGTATTTAATGTTTATATGTATAAACGTTGTATTTTATTTTTAATTTTATTAACTGTGATATTGTTTTTATTTATGCATATAATGTTTTTCTGTGATATAATTTAGCCTGTCTCGCAATATTCACCATATGTTTGGCGCTGACGTGCCATAAAACCACATTTCATTTCATTTCGATAGGTCTCGGTTATGCAGTTTTAGGCAACTGACATGCTTGATACTTAATAAATGGATAAATGAAATTGACATTTATTTTGGGACTGAGACGATCGTCATCGATTGCACTGTTGGCTTGTTTATTCTGTATTGCTGTGACCAATCAATATCAAGGATTGTTAAGCATACCAGTGTATGAAAATGCCTAATTTTAGACCTATCAGTAAACTCGATAAGCTGGACGATTGTGTGTTGAGATATTGGTACGTATCTATCCATACACTTCAACACAATACCTATCGGGATAAAATATAAAGATTAATTACTTGCATTATCAATATCCTTATGCAGATACCAAAAACAGCCAGGGCGTTGGACCAGGAAGCATAGACGAAAGGGCGTTTAATGCCGTTGTTGTTAAGTGGGAACCAAGGAATGGGCAAGTCAAGGTTAGTGCCGTTATATACAGAATACAAATCAAACCGTTCCACACTGATTATTTCAAAACTAGATTATTGCAATTCCCCCTTTAGATCAGTAGCCCGGAGCATTTTGGTCAATCAAAGGTACCAATATCCAAGTACAGGAACATTATTGTGTACGCTAACATATTTATGGCAGATATGAATGTCTGATGTGGACCTCCTATTGCGTGTGGTCTAAGGGATCCTAAAATGGTCTGGATAAAACATCGTGGGTAGCACATAAATCAATAAGAATAAAATACATAATGGAAGACAAATTAACCTCTGGAGGTTCATAAAACCAAGTAAAAATGAAACGTTACAGTCGCTATTCTAAGTATAAAATACCTTCTGTAAGATAAATTGTTTGTGATGAAAGATGTGGATAAGGACACATTAAAAGTACCATAAATTCACATGTAACCAAAAAGTACAGAATGATCCCTGCCAGATAAATTATCGTCTGCTCAAGCACACCCCCCCCCCCCCCCTACACACACACACCACACTTACACGGGCCCAACCCGGAGGAACCACACAAAACAAAACAAGTTTAAATGAACAGTTACAATCAATCCAGACACTCACTCCCTCCAAACTTTAGGACTGCGCACATTTTCACGTGGACATATCATGTCGTCGCCGATGTTCGTCCTCTAGTTGGGAACACTCTAGAGGTCACAATTTTTGTTAATTTAAGATGTCGATTTTGTCGATTCTCATCATTTTCTGTTGGTCTGCATTCTGTGACCTTCCGTTCCGGAGTTGCCTAACCCCCTCTTTGCCGAAAATCTTATGAACGCAATAGAGGCTTCAGGTTTTTTTTTATCACATTGTGAAGCATCAGAATCAGGGGAGGACGAGCACAATCAACATTTAGCGTTCCGTTTTAACGCATGTTTTTCAATTTTGGTATAAATAGGGACACAAGTATTCTTGAAACTTTTTCGCATATATTTTATTTCAATGTTTACAGCCCCCCACTCCTCAGCCAGTTGGTGGAAATCCACCCAGAACCGATAAAACAAGGAACGTTCTGATAAAGGCGTTCCTAGAGGGTCAAAATTGCATACCTTCCGTAGTAGGAAGGGTGACGAGGATCCTGTCGGAACCTTTAACAGGTTCGGGATACAGGACAATCTTATGGATGTTGTTGTTGAAGTACATGACCCCAAACAACATCATAGAAGTCCTGTTAAACCTCCCTGAACATGGCTAATTCCATTATGCAATGGAATTGTCGTGGTCAAATCTTAATTCAAAACTTTAACCCCTTAGCTATTTGTTTACAAGAAACATTTTTAAAGAATACAGATGTATTATCACTCAGACATTTTGTTGCCTATCATCATTTTGCTAATAATGATGGTAGAGCACACGGTGGTGTTTCCATTTTTCTTAATGGAAATATTCTGCAGAGTAAAGTCGCCCTTAACTCGCCTTTACAGGCAGTTGCAGTTAGGGTGACTCTACATATTCCTATCACACTTTGCTCTGTATATCTTCCACCAAATTTACATCTGAACCTCAGAGATCTTGATGACCTTGTTCCACAACTTCCACTCCCGTTTATAATTACGCGAGATTTCAATGGTCATCATTCAAAAATTTAACCCCTTAGCTATTTGTTTACAAGAAACATTTTTAAAGAATACAGTTGTATTATCACTCAGACATTTTGTTGCCTATCATCATTTTGCTAATAATGATGGTAGAGCACACGGTGGTGTTTCCATTTTTCTTAATGGAAATATTCTGCAGAGTAAAGTCGCCCTTAACTCGCCTTTACAGGCAGTTGCAGTTGGGGTGACTCTACATATTCCTATCACACTTTGCTCTGTATATCTTCCACCAAATTTACATCTGAACCTCAGAGATCTTGATGACCTTGTTGCACAACTTCCACTCCCGTTTATAATTACGCGAGATTTCAATGGTCATCATTCACTCTGGGGTAGTCCGGATGATATATAACAGAGGTAAACAAATAGCGGACTTCATTAACCTTAATAATTTGTGTTTGTAAAATGACGACTCGCCTACTTATCTGCATCCTGCCACAGCTTCCTTTTCTTCCCTTGATCTAACTATTTGCACCCCCTCGATGTAACCATTTGCTCTCCGGTCCTATTTCAGGATTTTAAGTGGAGGGTAAATGAAGATTTGTGTGGTAGTGACCACTTCCCGATCTTGATAGATAATAATGGTCCCTCTCCGGTTGAAAGACCTCAGAGGTGGAAGTTGCATAAGGCAGATTGGGCTCTTTTTGAATCTTTGTGTCTCTTCTCTTTTGATACAAGAGAGTTAGAAGATACAGATGAGCCCATGGCCTTATTCACTTCAATTCTTCAAGATGTAGCTGAGCAGGCGACCCCAAAGACCACGACTGAGCCAAAGCGTTTCAATAAACCATGGTATAATAACGATTGCAAATCCGCTCTTAAGGAGCGTGATCGTATTTTAAGACGCCTTGAGAATCACCCATCCATGGAGAATATTGCTGCATACCAAATGGTCCGGGCGAAGGCTCGTAGAACCATACGCCAAGCAATGAAATCTTCATGGCAGGGTTATGTCTCGAGGATAAATGTCCGTACCACTTCCAAATCGGTATGGGATAGGATTCGTAGAATTAAAGGTAAAAGTAGTGCATTATCAGTTAACCATCTAAATGTTGATAATGCCACCCTAACAACATTTCCTGATATCGCTAATTCTCTGGCCAGTACTTTCTCATTCAATTCATCATCCAATTTCTCCTCTGATGCTTTTCAGGGCATTAAACATAAGCAGGAGAAAAGGCGACTTAATTTCAAGTCCCGTAATGATGAATGTTATAATGAAAAGTTTTCTATTGCTGAACTCCGTGATTCTCTTAAACGAGCTCGAGATACTGCAACTGGACCAGATGAAATTCACTACAAAATTTTAAAACATTTACCTTTTCCAACACTCTTTTTCTTACTGGATCTTTTTAACCAGATGTGGGTTGATGGGAATTTCCCCTCCTTCGTGGCATGAGGCCACAATAATTCCCATCCCTAAACCGCGTAAAGATCATACGAATCCTACCAACTATCGCCCGATCGCTTTAACTAGCTGCATGTGCAAAACCATGGAGAGATTGGTCAATCGAAGGCTTGTTTGGTACCCAGAGTCCAACAACCTCATTACAGACCTCCAATGCGGATTTCGGTCTCAAAGGAGCACTCTTGATCATCTCGTTAGATTTGAAACGTTTTGTCAGTGATGCTTTCGTCCAGAAACAACATTTAGTTGCTATATTTTTTGATCTGGAGAAAGCTTATGATAACACATGGAAATATGGTATCATGCGCGACCTGCATAACCTCGGTCTGCGGGGTCGCTTACCTATCTTCATTAAAAACTTCTTAGAAGATAGGTCGTTTAAGGTACGTTTGGGATCAATATTCTCTGACCCATTTCCTCAGGAAATGGGGGTTCCTCAGGGAAGTATATTATCTCCCACACTTTTTTCTATTAAAATAAATACGATATTGACGTGCCTTAAACGCGGGGTCGACGGCTCTCTATATGTTG
Organism: Patella vulgata; assembly: GCF_932274485.2. Lineage (NCBI taxonomy): Eukaryota > Metazoa > Mollusca > Gastropoda > Patellidae > Patella > Patella vulgata. The sequence goes on from NC_065882.2 coordinate 37,817,417, forward strand.
ATGACTTTCAGATGTGTTACGGATCGACAAGCATGCAGACAATCGAACGTCAGTTACAGCTTTGTATGCACTTTTGTCAACGAAGAGGTTTATATCCTGATCCGGAGCTACCACTGGATGGAAGCCCCATTCCAGTTGTGGATGAAACAAAATTCTTGGGTTTGATATTTGATAAGAAATTATCATTTATTCCCCATATCAAAACCCTCAAGAAGAAATGTCTGAAAGCCCTGACTGGGGAGCACACCGTAAGGTCTTGCTCAGATTATATCGAGCATTAATAAGATCCAAACTCGATTATGGGTGTATTGTGTATGGGTCAGCCCGCGAGTCTTATTTCAAAGAGCATGACACCATACACAACCAAGGACTTAGAATCAGTCTAGGAGCATTCCGTACATCTCCAGTGCAGAGCTTATACGTCGAGGCGTACGAACCCTCATTGCACGACAGACGTGATAAACTGGCACTGCAGTATGCTACAAAAATTGCATCTCTGCCTCATCATATTTCATATAACACCATATTTAGACCATATCATGAACATCGGTATTTACTGAAAACTAACGTGATTCCATCATTCGGTATTCGCATCCAACCCCTTTTGTCAGAGGCTGGCATCAGCAATGACATTATTGCAAATACCCCTCTGTTTAAAACGCCACCCTGGACTCTATTTCTCCACCGTAGATCGATCTAGAGCTAACAAAAAATAAAAAGAAAGATACTAGCTCCATGGTGTTTCAGTCTCTCTTTCGAGAGTTGCGATCTAAATATGGTGATTATGCTCCCATTTACACAGATGGTTCCAAAGACGGTGATCGGGTAGCTTCGGCTACCGTCACGCCATCTGGAATCATTTCTGTCAGCCCCCCTGGGGTGTAGAGGGTGATAAGAATATACCCTTCGTATGTCCTGCGTGTCGTAAAAGGCGACTAGAGTAGGGATTTGGCTTGCGGGCCCTTTCTCGGCAACACATTTCTTTGGCCCATGGTTCACCTAGACGGGAGGTCAGAGTGTCCAACTCTGATCAATCGGCTTTGGTCGTTTTAGCTCTGTAGAATGTACATTTCTCATTTCCAATGCTTTGTTGTTTTCCATGCTCAGCACCTTTGTGTCCTCGGTATATGCTACAGATAAGTATTTTTACTTTCTGGCTTGAGTATACCTCCCGTCGAGCCCTGAGGCCACGCGCTGGATATCCGCGCTAGTCCTCCCCTTAGTAGGCAGGGCATTAACCTGGGGGACGACGAGGGGTGAATCTTAAAAAAAATACTTCATGGATTCCCCAATCCCCCCCCCCCATCCCAACAATCAATCTAATATATTTAGTAATAATTCTAAAATGTCAATGTCTTGGCCGAGGTTCCTCTTAATTGAGAGTCCCTATCAAAAGTGTCACCATTTTTGATAACCAAGGGCATAGCTGGCTTGGCCGGTGAGCCCAAGGCTATCAAAAAAACTTAAGAATGGAACACTCTTAATAGAGTGTGCCAAAGAACAGCATGCTACCATGCTTCTGAAATCATCATCTTTGGCAGACATTCTTATTAAGGTGTCTCCCCATAGGTCTTTAAATTCTAGTAGAGGTGTAATACGTTGCCGGGACCTTGAAGGCAGCAGTGAGGAAGAAATGGTAGAATACCTTTTCTTCTCAAGGTGTACAACACGTCAAAAGAATTAGTGTTAGTCGAGGAGATAAGGTGATTCCAACACGCACCTACATCCTCACATTCAATCGTCCTGACATACCAAAGACTCTCAAGGCAGGTTATTTAAACATACCTGTGGATTCTTATATATCCACTTCTCTTCGTTGCTACAAGTGCCAAAAGTTTGGACACAGCAAAACCGTCTGCAGAGGTAAAGACACCTACGCTCGTTGTGGTCATGATGGTCATGAGAGTGCTACCTGCCAGGCGGAATTTTGCTGTGTTAACTGCAAGGGAAAGCACTTTGCTTATTCCCGTGAGTGTCCAATATGGCAAAAAGAGAAAAGAATCCAACAGGTCATGTCTGAACGAAAAATACCATATGTCGATGATAGAAAGCAGGTAGATTTAACTGCACCTTTCCCTATTGCACCACAAGGGAAATCAAGTGCAGTTAAAGTTTCTACCAAATCCATCTCCATTCAGACAGACAGATTAACCTGGCCTGATAAGCAGTAACTTAAGACTTGGACGACATCAGATCAAAATAAAGGGGCCTCGAGCTCTTCTCATTTATGTGAGAGCTCGATTCAAACAACTTTGCCCTTGCCTGGTGAGGGTTCATCTTCCTTGCCCCAAACTGAAGTTATTGGGACCAATCCCAATTCTTCTGTCCAGAATGGCAAGGAACCGCCTTCCTTGGATAAGTCGAAAGCTGCAACTCCTGATCCCAGGTCCACTGGGTCAGGATCGCAGTCAACGGCTATCCCACCCTCACAGGAAAAAATATATATTTCTTCAAGACAAAGGAAATTAGCAAAGTTGCGTGAGAAGGGTAAAAAGGGTTCACAAGACCCTATTATCCATTTCACTAAATATGGGGTTGATCTGATGGACGGTATTACCGTAGAGGGGGTCCGCAATGACCCCGTCGGCGGTAAACCGCCACCAATAAATTATCCTTGACAATGGTAAATTCCATTATTGAATGGAATTGTCGTGGTTTAAAACCAAATTTTAATGAAGTTCAACTTTTAATTCAAAAGTATAATCCTCTAGCTATTTGTTTACAGGAAACATTTTTGAGGAATTCGGACACTTTGTCTTTTAGACAATTTGTTGGTTACCATCATCTCACAGTTGGTGATGGTAGAGCTCATGGGGTGTTTCTATTATTCTTAATGGAGATATCCCTCAGAGTCAAGTCACCCTCAACTCGCCTTTACAGGCAGTTGCAGTTAATGTGACTTTGCATATTCCTATAACACTTTGTTCTATTTATCTTCCACCAAGTTTACATCTTAATCCCAGAGATCTTGATGACCTTTTTTCACAACTTCCTCTCCCGTTTATAATTACGAGAGATTTCAATGGTCATCATTCCCTCTGGGGTAGTCCAGATGATAACAACAGAGGTAAATAAATAGCGGACTTCATTAACATTAATAATTTGTGTTTATTAAATGATGACTCGCCTAATTATCTACATCCTGCCACAGCTTCTTTTTCTTCCCTGGATCTCACCATTTGCTCACCGGTCCTTTTTCAGGATTTTACATGGAGGTTAAATTAAGATCTATTTGGTAGTGACCACTTTCCTATCTTGATTGATAATAATGGTCCCTCTCTGGTCGAAAGACCTCAGAGGTGGAAGTTGCATAAGACTGATTGGGCTCTGTTTGAATCTTTGTATCTCTTCTCTCTTGATACAAAAGAGTTAGAAGATGCAGATGAGCCCATGGCCTTATTCACTTCAATTCTTCAAGATGTAGCTGAGCAGGCGATTCCAAAAACCACGACCGAAGCAAAACGTTCCAATAAACTATGGTATAATGACGATTGCAAATCCGCTCTTAAAGAGCGTGATCATACCCTGAGACGATTAAAGAACCACCCTTCCATGGAGAATATTGCGGCATACCAAATGGTCCGGGCGAAGGCCCGCAGAACCATACGTCAAGCAAAGAAATCTTCATGGCAAGGTTACGTCTCTAGGATCAATTCCCGTACCACATCCAAATCGGTATGGGATAGGATTCGTAGGATTAAAGGTAAAAGTAGTGCTTTATCAGTTAACCATCTTAACGTTGATAATACCACCTTAACAACATTTCCTGATATTGCTAATTCTCTGGCCAGTACATTTTCACTCAATTCATCATCCAATTTCTCCTCTGATGCCTTTCGGGGCATAAAAAATCAACAGAAGAAAAGGCGATTTAATTGCAAGTCCTGCAATGGTGAATGTTACAATGATCACTTTTCCGTTGCAGAGCTCCGTGACGCACTTAAACGAGCTCGCGATACTGCAACTGGTCCAGATGAAATACACTACCAGATTTTAAAACATTTACCTTTTCCAACACTCTTTTTCTTACTGGATCTTTTTAACCAGATTTGGGTTGATGGGAATTTCCCTCCTTCATGACATGAAGCCACAATAATTCCCATCCCTAAACCGCGTAAAGATCATACGAATCCTACCAACTATTGTCCGGTCGCTTTAACTAGCTGTATGTGCAAAACCATGGAGAGATTGGTCAATCGAAGGCTTGTTTGGTACCCAGAGTCCAACAACCTCATTACTGACCTCAAATGTGGATTTCGGTCCCAAAGGAGCACTCGTTCGATTTGAAACGTTCGTCAGGGACGCTTTCATCCAGAAGCAACATTTAGTTGCAATATATTTTGATCTGGAGAAAGCTTAATATACTACATGGAAACATGGTATCATGCGCGACCTCCATAACCTCGGGCTACGAGGTCGCTTACCTATCTTTATTAAAAATTTCCTGGAAGATAGGTCATTTAAGGTACGACTGGGATCAATATCTCTGACCCATTTCCTCAGGAAATGTGGGTTCCTCGGGGAAGTATATTATCTCCTACTCTTTTTGCGATTAAAATTGATACAATCCCAGCGTGCCTTAAACCAGGTACAAACGGCGCTCTTTATGTTGAGGACTTTCAGATGTGCTATGGTTCTACAGACATGCGGATAATCGAACGTAAGTTGCAGCTTTGTTTGAATTCACTTCAACAACGGGCAACCAAAAATGGATTTCGATTTTCGAAATCCAAGACTGTCTGCATGCATTTCTGTCAGAAACGAGGTTTGCATCCCGATCCAGAACTATACTTGGATGGCAGTCGCCTTCCAGTTGTGGATGAAACCAAATTTCTTGGGCTGATATTTGATATATCATTTATCCCCCACATTAAAAACCTCAAAAAGAAATGTCTGAAATGGCAATATCAAGTCCTATCAAATACTGACTGGAGAGCAGACCGTAAGGTCTTGCTTCCATTATATCGAGCATTAATTCGATCAAAACTCGATTATGGGTGTATTGTGTATGGGTCTGCCAGCGAGTCTTATCTCAAAGAGCTCGACACCATACACAACCAGGGACTTAGAATCAGTTTAGGAGCATTTCGTACATCTCAAGTGGACAGTTTATACGTCGAGGTGCATGAGCCCTCACTGCACAACAGAATCGCATTTCATTTAACACCATATTTAGACCTCTTCATGAGCATTTATATCTGGTGAAGACTAATGTCATTCCATCATTCGGTATTCGCATACAGCCCCTTTTGTCTGAGGCTGGTATCGGCCTTGACAGTATTGGGAATACTCCTGTATTTAGGACTCTACCGTGGGCTATATCACCCCCAAACATCGATTTAGATTTAACTCAAAACAAAAAAAAGATACTAGCTCTACGGTGTTCCAATCTCTCCTTAGAGAGTTAAAGTCTAAGTATGGTGATTATGCCCCTATTTACACGGATGGTTCTAAGGATGGTGATCGGGTAGCCTCGGCTACCGTGACGCCATCTTAGACCATTTCTGTGTGTCTTTCACCTGCTGCTTCAATTTTTACAGCTGAGCTCCAGGCCATTATTCAGGCCTTGGAGTTCATAAAATCCTTTTCATCTTTAAAGTATATCATCTTTACTGCTTCTCTATCCTCGCTTCAAGCAATCAACAAAAAACAGCTTGAACACCCATTAGTAGCAGATGTTTATCGTCTGCTACTATCTTACGAATTCAACAGCAAAGACGTCGTCTTTTGCTGGCTCCCCAGTCACGTAGATATAAGGGGGAATGATCAAGCAGATTTTGCTGCCAAAGCTGCTTTAGATCTTCCACAATCACCCTTTTTAATTCCATATAAGGATTTTAAACCTTCAATTAATCATTTAATTTATGGCCGTTGGCAACGGTCGTGGGATCTTGCAGGCACTAACAAACTTCATCACATTAAGCCTCTCTTAGGAGATTGGCCCAACCCCCATAGAACTAACAGGAGCGATGAAGTTGTTTTGTGTCGCTCTCGCATTGGTCATACTTTTTTAACTCATATTTTCATTTTAAAGCGAGAGCCTCAACCAGAATGTGAACACTGTCATATTCCTTTGACAGTTAAGCACATTTTGATTGTGTGCAAGCATTTCAAGAATATTAGATCGAATTTTTACCGTTGTCAGTCATTACATCAATTGTTTGCCCAACCGGGTCTATATGGTAATGTGTTAGACTTTTTAAAAGAGACAGGATTTTGTCATAAATTTTAATTGTATATATATATATATATATATATCATTTCATTTAATATTTATATGCATAAAAGTGTTTTTATTTATGCATATAATGTTTTTCTGTGATTTAATTTAGCCTGTCTCGTAATATTCACAATATGTTTGGCGCAATATAGCCCGGTTGGAGCTGACGGATTTCATTTTATTTCATTTCAATGTTTACAATAGTACTGACGGATTTCATTTTATTTCATTTCAATGTTTACAATAGTACTATCAGAAAAATAATTTCTTTCAATCATGACAGTAGTTGTTTAATACTGGGCTTCATACAGATTCAGAATAGAGATTGTTTCCCTGAATGTAGTCGGCCTATTGGTGGCAGTTCTTTCTTTTCCCAATTTTTGTATGTGTCTTGTGTTTCGCCTAACAGATCCTTTTGATACTTTGCATACCCATTTTGTATGTCTGTGTGTTGCCTACAGGCTTCGATTCTTAATGGATGGTCTTGGAACTTGGCTTATGTATTCCTTATAGCCTAAAGACAGCTACTGCATGTCCCGACTCCAAGGGGCAGAGGCACGCCCAAATTTTGTGTTATTGTATACAGGCCGCATTTCTAAATGGATCAGCTTGGAACTTGGCATATGTATTGCTTATAGCCTAAGAGCGGGAACTATTGATTTTGATGCATGTCTCGACCCCCACGGCCAGGGTCACGCCCAATTTTTGCGTTTAGCGCCCGAAAGTCACAATTGTGAATGGATTATCTTGGAACTTGGTATACTTATTCCTTATCCCCCCGCCCCCGCCGTGCCACACCCAATTTTTGTTGGTAATCTGTCTGTAAATGATATACCGGTTGCAATAATTAACAGATTTTGTTCAAATTCAGCATATCAATTATTTTAATAACAGGATGGTACTTTTTATATTGTTCCATATCCAACACCCAGGGGCAGAGCCACGCCCAATCGTTGTATTCAATTCTGCAATTCCTTATACCGTAAAAACAGCAACTATCTATTTTGGTGCATGCCCCGATCCCCTGAGGCGGTGTCACACTCACTTTTTTGTTAATATTTAGTCTGTAAATTTGTCAAAACAAACCCAACGCCTAGCCTTCTTCGCCTCTTGTCATATTACATTCATTGCAGCCATTTCATATTTGATTCGCTTCATTTTAAAAAGTACCATCTCAATCAAAGCGTTAGCGATGCTCTTGTTATAGAAACCAATCATACACTTAAACATTAATATTAACATCTTTAATTTCTTAAAGAAAAAAAAAGTAGTATTAAAATCTATCAAAAAGTCCCTATCTTATATAGCAAAAACATTTCAGCAAGCAAAATTTCGTTGGTTTTCTTTTAACAAAAACAAAAAAAAGAGCCCCCCCCCCAAAAAAAAAAACCCCCAACAAAACAAAACAAATTGCACATAACCTATATATGTTTTAAGATCGATTGTTGTAAAACTTTTACGAAATTCAAACTCAAACATCATTATGGTGTAACGGTGATATATTTAAACGGTTTTTAAGGGCAAGGGGGTCCTCAAAAAATCATTAACAACACCTTTAGTGCCTTTATTTTGTGGTCCAGACGTGCTTGTGATGATACTGAACAATAAAAAATGGATGAAAATCAAAAATCATTCAGCACTGCGCAGCTACAGAGTAAACAACTCAACATGGGAAATCACAAAGTCTCACAGAGATACCTGAATATATACACTACAACCATCAGGACTTCAAATTTTGAAAACTATCTTTGTTTTAGCACACCATGTCCATATAATTAAACTTTTATTTTTCAAATATCCTCTATTTTTTCAAGGAACTACTTTCAGACATTTTGTATGGAGTACCATCTTAAACATCATTTGGATTAAATGTTTCGGGTCTGTATGGAATATTGAAAATACTGCATCACAATTTCCTTGAAACTGCTTTTGGTTTTCAGCAATTTTTTATAATGAATACACATTGTTATCATTTGTATTACTTCTTAAATCACCCCTTGAAACTTTGTGCCAGGAAGCATAAAGATGTACTGACAATTAAAGATTTTTACTAAGATTTACAGTAAAATAATTTGTTATAAATTTTATTTAATATTTATTCACACTCAACACATTGTTTAATCTTAAATTTACAATAATAGCCCACTATTGAATGTGGAAAGGTCCAGCTGAATGATTGTTTAGAAAATATGATGTGTTTCAAATGGTACTCCATAGAAATGAATTTGCCTCACAAAAATTATATCTAGGTAACAAATTCTATATCAGACCCCCAGAATGATTATTATTCTAACATAAATGAATTAATAATCTATCCAAAATTTAGAAACAAGCCTACAACGGCTGCCATGATAGCTCAGATTTTGACAGTTCTGTTGTCATCGATTTACAGAACGGTCCATATGAATAATTTTGATATTAAAAGATGTGACCATTTACCAACTGATGTAAGGATAATTGTGATAGTATTAGTCAAAAAGTCATTACTACATTTTTATTTATCTTTCTGTGTTGAATTACCACTCAAAGGAAGTGTTGCTCGCATCAATGAGTTCATGCATGACTTATTTTTTTAATATTATAAAATCCTGTAATTGACAACCCATTTGTATTTAAAATATGATTTTTTATTTTAAAAATAACACTTTGCTCATTGATATTGGCATAAGGTCAAGGACATACCAGATATTCGGACAAGAAGGCTACATACGAAACATTGTTTTCATTTATACAACGGCGAAATGTGTTATTACTAAAGGGAATATGACATAATTGTATGTATGGTGATGTAAATGAAACCCTAGCCTATCTATACAATGTTCCGCTAATAGTTATCAGTTTAACGAATATTCGCATCACTCGTCTAAAGATATGAAGGGTCATTTTCAAGATTGAAAAAGAAAATGGCGGATCCAAACTCCGTGGTAGCAAGACGTGGAAATATCACACTACAAGGAAATAAGAGAGCAACTCGAAAATCTTAGACTCGACTACTGTACTACATAGATCAGAGTATAAATAGAGAGATAAAAGCTGCCCCCAAGTTTTATCGTTTTGTCTGTAGGTGTAACCGTGATTAGACAAGAAAGTGATAAAACTGAAATTATTGTTTACTGATAACACGTGAATGTACGAATTAAAGGGGTATTGACAGTGAAATAGTGTATTGTGAGTAATATAGTTTATTTTGGACGTTTGTATCCAAGGGCCACTATTCTGTGTTGGGAAATAATATCTTTAGCCTTGTTGGTGTTGAGACTACTATGCAACAAGATGGTGTCACTTTACCTTGCCCTTAAAATCAGATAGAAATTGACGGTCTACTCGTATTACGAATTTAAACTGCCAAGGGTTCCTTTTGTTGTACAGCAATGTGTACATAGGACCGCAAGTTTTGTCCAACCTGAACGACTGAAAATTGTACCTTGACCGGCCCTCCAATCTACACCAGGCACATGAGGAAACCGCGAGGAACTGTCTCGGGCAATACCGGTAGCGACCCCCCTGGTTAGCGAGGCAGCGACTTACTCACTGAGTCTTGTACTTTTTAAAATCAATTTTATGATGTCACTTTAAAACAAATCTAGGTCAAATATCAAAATTCGAATCGCGCCGATCCATTGCGAATTGTGAATGCTTTCAAGAAATATGACGATATTTAAATTGGATAAAAATTATAGGATTTTGAAGACTGACTTACATTTTCAAAATGGTGGCACTTCTGGTGAATTTTAACTTGATGAGATTTCTCTAATATGTTGATAGACGATTCGTATTGACAACTATTTTCAAATAAGGCAAAATTAAAGAAACTGAAAATCCGACTTCATGTATTCTGAAATTTTCAAGTCGAAATCTGCAAAAATAAAAAATGAAAGTTACGCTCAGAATTTTCACTGTTTTCACTTTTGAACTGAAAATTAGCCCATACGCATGCGTCGTAGAGGCCACAATGCCTCAACATAAAAGTTGAGAAATACGAACAGTTACAAAATGGTGAAAACCGCATTCAAATTGATTGAACCAATGCTCTGTACGTTTTCCATTAGTTTTGAGGACAACCCGTTGGAATAATCAATTCGTGAAAAATCCAAAGACTTCACAACCGTTTTAGCAGGATCTTGCATAGTAAGGTGCCGTATATGTGATAATAGCAGATGTGACACATGTTTTTCCATTGATAAGGATGACTCAAGATAAGCACCTAAATTCTTTATATCGGCACAAAAGTCAATGACGGAATTATCAATCATCATGCTTTGTAATTCGCTACATCTGATAATCACAGGCTATCCCCAGGAGAGCAGAAAATCCTAAATGGCAACCACAAAGAGCGAAATCAAAATTAATTATGTTGAAATGAAAATTAATTTTGTTGAAATCTGATACCTTTGTTGCAAAACGTTTATTTCATCTGACTTTACATATTCAAAATGTTTCTTTTCTAACATTTCTCAGGAGTATGTCGTATGCTTGAGTCTTAGATTGAGGATGGGAGCAGCGGATTCGCCCAATCACGTCTACGATCATAAACTTTTTCAGCGTGTACAAGGAACTGATCATAGTGGGTCGCATTTGGATCAGCACAAAGTTCAGTATATGATTGTTCCAAGAGGTCAACAGTATCGGCATAAACCATAGCTTTTAACAGGCCGGGGAGATGTGGTCTATGTTCTTTGCAGATTCGATGTTTACTGTCACATAGATAACTCCACATTGCATGAAGCAGGTGGAAGACACAGAGCAGGAGTCGGGCATGTGGGAAGGCTTTATTTAAGCTAGGCTGTTTAGCATCGTAATCATCTGTCAGAAAAACTGCAGGTCCTTGTATACCACGACCATAAAATGGATCTGATGTCAGTAATTCCTTATAAAGATCTAGGGCACAAGTGATGGTCTCCCTTGATTCTGATGTTGTGATAAGGCAGGCGAGTGGTAAACCCCCAGCTACACTATGCGTTAGTAGGAGGAAAATTCCCGAGGCATCAACGAACACGAGTTCTGCACTGCATGGATGCTTTGAGTGAATACGACGCATCAACGGAGTACACAGGGCAATGGCAATTTTTCATTTTTTGGGGTCATTTTGGCACACTGTAGCCCTTGGTCTTTGTTGTATGTTTGAATAGCACCATTCTAAATACAGAGTCCATATAAAACTTTAAGTCAAAGATCAAATCAAAATATTCATCTCCTTCTAAGGACATATTTTACTTCATTTACAGATTTTTCGAAATAATTCAATGCAAACTGGGGCATTGTAAAAGTGACCCAAACCACCACAAAGTCATGATGCACATATCAAATGATCCAATGTGTGTCTGTTGTAAATCAGTTGAAAACTGTGATCATTACTTTTCTCATTGTCCACTGTATACCGACCAACGATCTAAAAGACTGGATACACTTGATCTAAAATATCAAAACCGCAAAGTACTGCTCTTTTGAATTGAAAATGTTCCTCCAGATATTAATCATTCAATATTCAACACCTTACGAACCTTCATAAATCAAACTAAACGATTCAAATTATGAGTTCTACATTAAGTAATCCTTGTCCAGAATTTCAACTATAGTAAAATGCTTACTGCCTGCTTTCCTCGACACTGATAACTACCCCGTACCATCTTTTTTTGTAATTTTTTTTTATTTGTTGTAGTCGATTATGTATATGTGTGTATATTCTCATTATTAATACATTATTTTCAGGAAGCGATATTTACATGTATAAGCATATTCATGCTTGTTTTCGTATCCTACATATCGTAATTTAGCTATACAAATTGTAAACATTGCAAATAAATATTGTTTAAACCAATAAGAGAGATTATGTTGGTTTTCAGTCAGAATAAAATCGGATTTTTTTTATGAATCAATGCTGTCCTTCCCACTCATCATCTGAAGAATGCCCCTAGCATTAGCCCTAGTTTAAGTCTTGCTTGGAGAAACATAACGGTACTGAAGGTTTGGGTATGTAAGCATAACACCCCTACTTTACTGGCTTACATTTATTACGCAACAACCACAGAATTGGTTATTAGTCTATGATTAGGGTAAATGTAGCAATATTGCTAGAATTTTTGCTCTTATAATTAATATAATGGTGGCATTATATCTTATTAATTAAAGTCTTTGGCTAATCCTACTAAATATGCACAAAAAATATAATCGACAGACTGACACATAAAGAAAGTTATAGAACCAAAACATAGCTGGTTCTATGCGTCAACAAAATATCCCCAGATCACACACGATTGGAAATTTATTAATCGCATCATTTGGCTTAAGCAACCAATCCTTTCAGTAATTGCACAGGTTCAGGGTCATGGATAGCCTAGTCTGTGTGTGGTGTCCACGAGTCCTATAAAATAAATCTTGGCAAACTTTTAAGGCAGATTTTCATTCGTTTCCAGAGAGATTACCATCTGGGTTCCTATACCATATGATGTAGCAATTTCTATTACCCAAGCGAGTCTGGCTGGGTGAGATTTGAGAGAATGACTTTATTATTCTATTATGAATTGTACCATATGTAAGTAGCTTGATATATAAAATGGAAAGACAAATGTCTTAATTATTTAGATAAAAAAGAGAGAATACACAACGTGAAGGGGAAGCCAAAGATGACAAGTGAAAATACTAGAAGATCACAAGGCTAACAAGATATGTAGTCAGAAAAGATGCATGGGTCATACGTAGGATGTGACGACCGGTTTTAGGAGTGGTCCGCTCTCCACGTCTCACAGAAAGACTCATGGTGCTACATAAGATGTGTTACGCCTACCTCATTTTAATCGAGCTATTTTCTTATTGGAACTTACAAGTGGTTACATTTTTGTGATCACTATGTAAGAATTACTTACTTGCTTTTATTCCCCACGAATCGCTTAACGGTCACAAAAACTTGTGCAGGACAATTAGTGTTCTTGCTGCTTAATTTGTCATCTGCTGCTTATGTAGGCCTAGTGAGAGTAGTGGCGTGGAGTGGCTAGTGTCTGTAGGCCTATGGCATTAGTAGTACTACAATCATGGTAAATGTAACATTGTTTACATTGAATATATAAACTTACATAAAGGCGTGCAAAATCTTTGATCGATAATAATTCTTGGCAAGACGCAACGGCGGCATTCATTTTGAATATGACGCCAAACTTTCAGCCAACAGAGGACGAATAGAAGTGCAATGGCTATGTTGGTTGGGGAAAAAACTCGCGCTCCAGCATCACCAAACCTCAGCAAACCACCAACATGGGCGCCGTGAAGGGACATATGTAGACATTGTGACGTCTTGATTTTCCTAAAGCTTATAATGGATGGCAGCTAAATTCGGAACCTATTGCCAAGATTATGGAGGAGCAGGCATTTCAGAGAACCTTTGACTTTAAATATTTCAACAATATTATATTAAAGTCAAATGTTCTCTTAAAACCCTTTAAAAGACTATGAATGCACCCATTCCGAAACGTTCACCAATATTAGAAAAAGCTATTCGGTGACTTTGAAGCATACAAATGAAATGTGGTTTACCGTCCTACTTTTCTGTACCGACAGGGCTTGGAGGAAACATACCACTAGATTGTGATAACTTAAGACAAAAAGTCAAAAGAGCTAACTATCAATCCTGCATTATCCTGCATAACATACAGACTCCAGAATCCATCATCGCCTCTTGGGCATCGCTGGAAAGTAGTGAATGGAAGTTTTTGTCTATGCGATACACTCCCGATGTCCTACATTACGATAACTCTCAAAATAACAATACTTTGAAATCTGAAAGATGACTCTAAATAGATTGGTTCACGGCTCAACAATTTGTCCTTATAAAAACTGTCACACTTATCTGTCTGACTGCACCATCGAGGAGACTTTCTGGAGTGAGCAAACGTTAATCCCGGGCACGTGGATTCGCAAATCGCAGCAAATATACGTCACAAATAGCTTTTAAACAAACATGTATATTGGTATATACAGCCGAGTAAAAAATACACGCATTACTCGCTTCGACTTTCGTGGTTATTTTATATCGAACGTGAACAAAAATTTCGATTGCACTCGTTGATTTAATTTTTGATTTTGGAGATTTTGGTACACAGCTAGCTGTAATAGCTTCGATTCTTTTCTAACTTTCAAACTCATGAGCGCGGCAAGAGAAACTCATTACAACACTTTGAGATTTACTTTTTTATTTATTGGTTACAAACTTCGTTTACGTGCCTCTCACGGGAGTTTAGGAAATACATATTTGCTAGCTCTAAATACGCAGAACTATTTGAGACCGGTAAATAACCGAAAACAAAAACAAAAAAACAAAAATTGTAGTATTTATTTTCCCGACACTTTTAGGTAACGTGGTGTAAAATGTTTTTAGAGTATATTATTTAATTATTTTGTGACCTTAAGATGGAGTCCACCGATGATTTGCTATCCGGCATTGGACTGGACAAGTACCCCTATGATTTGCGCATTGTAACCAAACTAACAATGGCAAAAATCACAAATAGGCTTATACTAGGCATTGTTAATACAAGTACTGAGCATCGGTCTATCATAACTGCTTTACAAAACAGACTTTACTAAGACTAGGGAGCTGGGTAAAAGTAAGACTAAGTCCAATAAATCTATAAAATCATACGACGATTATCTTGACACCCAATTTTTCCCGGGGATAGCGGACGAGACTCAGACATCTGCCGATGCGACCTTGACTGATTTAATTAGGAAAAAAAGGTATTTGCGGCGATTGTCATAAAAGAACAATCGCCCAGTTAAAAAATCGACTTGGGAAGACTAGAAAAGAAATGATTCGCATGAAGATAAATAATAAAACAACTTGCAGGTAAAAAAATGCTTGTAAGTCCAAATCTTTTAAGAAGAACGAAGTAATTTTGTATGAGATCGAAAATCAAAGATACACCCCAGAATGCCATAATTTGGTTATGGAACTTAAAAATCTAAACGTTTCGAACCATAACGTAGCAGCGGTTATAACCGCGTGTTTGGCTGTCGCGGGACTAAAATCTAATTATACTCCATCAAAATCTTCAGCTAGAAGAATATCATGTGAGCGCGTCGGTGTATCTTTAAAAGATGTTTCGGAAACCTTAAAGTCAGCGAAAAATACCACATTATATACAGACGAAACTACACAATACAATTTGGTTCTTATTGACTCGACACATACGCCACTTATTCTTGGTCTTCGTGAAATGGCTGATAAATCTGCGCAAACTGCATTAACAACATTAACAGAAATTTTGGCAGATTTCGACGAAATTGTTGGACCATTTAGTAAATCCATTATTTCCGAAATTAAAAATACTTTATCAGACAGAACCAGCACCGAAAAGCTTTTTAAATCTTTATTTACAAAATACAGAGGCAGTATTTGCACTAAACTAATAGAAAACTGGTCAGATTTATCAGATTCGGAGCCAAATTAATATCCATAATATGAGTATTAACCATTTTGATCTTTATTCTATTTGTAATAGAAGATTTTCCCCGTACTTTATTCAGCAATGCGAGAGTGATAAAACTTGGTGTGTAGTTTCATTACATCAATACCTTGACTAAGTTCGATAATGAGCATTTTTTGCTTGGGGCAATTTGGTGCATATTCTGAAAGTTTTATCAAAACCACAAATGTAAACAAATGTTCTGTGTAGCTTTTAAAAAAATATTAATGTGATAGATTATGGCACAGCATCTTTAATATTGGTTATGTTTACTTTAAATGTTTACCAAAATATATGTTTTTGGCTTCTACATGTATGTAATTGTTTGCCATCAAATTTATATGACTGGATCCGTTAGTCTTTGTAGCTCAGTAATCATGCATTTCGCTTGCTAGCAAGGACGCCATAAGGTTTCATCCCGGTGTAGGCCATTTAATTTTTTACCTATTTTATGAAGTCATGAAGTCAGTTGAGTAAGTTATTTTTTTACCATAAAATTTTGTCTGCATGACGTCTTCTTTGAATACCAGTAAATCTACAGCTAACATGTCCTGCTGTTTTAAAGTATAAGTAAAACGATTGTCTCATACTTTGAAATATATAGGTGTCGTTTAGAACGCTACAGAGAGTCCTTTCTAGCTTTGGTCGGCAAAAATGGGTTTCATCGCGTTTGAAAATCTAATCTTACTTTTATTTTTCAAATGACCCGAGGTGGCTCAGTGGCTAATGCACTGCCTCGCTAACCAGGAAGTTTGCTACCGATATTGACTGAGAGGATTTCTCCTTGTCACTAATGAGAGAGAGAGAGAGAGATAGGTGGGGTTTAACGTCCACTTGGTTCAATTTTATTTCAATGATTCGCTTGCGCGTAGGGGTCTTTAGCAGTGGGAGGAAACCGGACGACCCGGAGAAAACCCACGAGGTTGGACAGGTTACCCTACTCCTTATCACATACAGACGAGGAATCTAAACCACTCAGTCAGTCGACTTAATGACAGACATCTACTGAATAATGAATAAGCGTATGATTGGGTTGTATAAAAGCTATCAAACCTGTTCGAGAACAGGTCTAGCTATTATTGTTTTTGGATCTTTTTATTCAAATCTTATATGTCAGAATATAACCATTGCATCTTTCTGAAATTTTGACCTATCCACAGGACAATTTGTTTTTTTAATTTCCCAAATTCACAAATTTGACATAAATATTCTAACAGCTGAGGTAAATCCGATTCCAAAAATATGTTTCATTCAAAGTTATCTCACTAGGCCGTGGTGTCAAATTTCTAGCTAGCCCACTTCTGTTTCTCCGTCCCGACCATTTTCGGGTGAAAGAAAAAACTACATCGACTAATTCTTCTAGTATTACTTTGTATTGTCACATAACTTTTCTTTTATCAATTCTTTGACGTTTGTGAGAAAACTTAAGTTAAATATGGGCTTACTTGTCAATGTGCAATGGTGTTTGAATTTCGCTGTGACTCGGTTTAAACGGATCACGTGACATAATTGGCCAATCAATCATACACGACGAAAAGTTCAATAGGTCGTGTGGTGAAAGGTCACCTGCTCTTTGTTACGTTTTGTTATTAACGGTACATGGCGGAAGGATATGTAGCAGGAGGATCGCATGATGGACTCCAGGTCGGGGTTGCACATAACAGTTGAGACCAGTTAACAACAGTTTATTACAGGACAATATAATATTTACAGAACAACAAAAAAAAACTTAAGACAGGTGTTTTTCAGGAAAATAAATGTGACCATAGAGTGGTAAACTTTATAGACAACACAATTAGGAACACTATAAAACAATTAACAAGACATTACACAGGGGATACTATATTTAATCAATGTTTATTTATGAAATATAATGTTACCTAGTTTCTATATATAATATATTTTAATTTGCTAATAATTAATTTACTAGTTTAGAATTACTTATATAGTTTAAAATGTCCAGTCCAGTCAAACAAATATTAAACCTACCTTGAAATAAATGATTTATTGTGCTGTAATTAAGTAGAGATGTTGATAGTTGACCAGAAAATAAAAGAGTGAAGTTAGTAACTAGGATAAACAAAGCAGGTTTCTAAGACACTTAAATCTACTCACTATCTTACAATAGCATCTTTAAACTACAGTAATTATAACTACTGGAAATACAAGGCTAGCTGGATAAAGAGGACAATGGAAACTGACTAAAATCTTTAAACAGAATATAACACCCTACTAAAATAGTTAAAGAGAATATATCACCCTACTACAGATAGCTAAAGTAAAACTGCATACTTCGTGAACATTTTGTTAAAAACACTGAGCTAAAACCGTTCACTGCGACAAGCTGGGAAAAATTTAAGGTATCTGCTAACCAGTGGATCAAATTAGATGGAAATGGCAGGGTTGTGCCGGAGACAAATGCCTATTTGCTTGACAAGAAATCCAGACAGGAATGTGCAGACAAAACCCTCTCACTGGGGTATGGTAGAGGCTACTACGTTACCAACGTTAACAAAACTGTGTATGACTATGAAACATTATCACGATTCCAAAGTTTGTTGAAGAAAGTGATGTTTAGAAACAAGCAGCCAAAAAAAAAAGAGAAAGAGAATAAAATAATAGGTCTGGTTAATTTGTTAAGGGGATCAGATCATATCTTAACATTTTCCCCATTTTCTTGCAAATGCAAGCTGATGAAAATATTCTCCTAAATACATGACATAGCCTTTCCACCTAAATTAACAAAACTTTAAAAATCTAAAAATGTGTGACCATTATTGAGGTGAAATACAATGTGCAGTACTCATACCCAAGTTGTTATGGAGAGAGAGAAATGGGGTTTAACGTCCACTCGACACAAACTATGTCGTTTTGGGACTAACATATGGTTTAATTTTTTTATTTCAATAATTCGCTTCCGCGTAGGGGTCTTTAGGAGGAGGACCCGAGAAAACCCACGAGGTTGGACAGGCGACCCTGTTCCTTGTCACATACAACCGGGGATTCGAAACCAAGCCTAATGACTCAATGACAGGCTTTATGATACAGGGCGCACATGCTAACAATTCGGCCATCCAACCCCCATGTTATGGAGAAAAATAGAACCGAAATAGATGAGTTGGTACAATTGCACTTACTTTTTTTGAACAAAATATGTATGAAGAATTATTTCTGCCCTTGCATCACCAGTCAAAAAGGGGGCATATTCTGGCGCATTCCTCCCTGGTTGCCTGACTGTAGCTGTGGAAATTTAAACCCCTCTTGTTTAACTCTAAACTATACACATACTTGTTAAACTCTATTGAACAAATGACAGGGTTAGGGTGACTAGAGATCAAGCACCAAACAAAATTTTCAATGTGAATGTAAATCAAGCTGCATTACACTTTTACAGATATATCAGTAATAGATGTACTTGTTACAAGTGAAAACTTTCTTGTATGGATTTGTGTATATTGTTCGAATATAAAAGTGACAGCCAAACATATGCTGACAGTGACATTGATTTTAATAGTGATGATGATATTGTTGAAATTATGTGAGTAGGCCTACACCTGTATACATGTATTTTTGTAAGCGGTTTTCAAATATTACATATTTTAAATATGTTTTACTTAAATGTACTGTACATGTCAATAAATTTTCATATTATACTATTCAAAAAAAGTAGGGGATATTTGATTTTTAAGTGTTATTAAAGTCACCTAATGAAACTGACGAAGAAACAAATGACAAAATGAAATGAAGTTCACATTCATCGATTTATTCCAAATGATCGTTAGACTAAGTAAGGCACAGACTGACCATTATAAGGGTAAAATGATACCCGGGGTCAAACAGCAAAGTTACCACAGCATCACAACCAAGTCACTAACGGGTAAATCCTCCTCTGTTTGCAAACAAGCATACTCCTAATGAGACGTCTAAGGTCATTTTGGTCCAGATTGTCCCATTCCTGTTGCAACGCAGCAGCAAGTTCTTGGACATTGGCAGGACGTTGTTGACGTTGACGCAACCTCTGTCCAAGCATGTCCCAGACATGCTCGATGGGGGAGAGGTCGGGACTCAGTGCTGGCCAAGGTAATGTGGTGATGTTCTGTTGTTGGAGGTAACCTGTAACGATCCTGGCCCTGTGACATCTTGCGTTGTCATCCTGGAAGATGAAGCGGCGGCCATGACGTCGTGCGAACGGCACAACATGGACTGCCAAGATGTTGTCCCGGTAGTACTGGCCTGTAACACGCCCTGCAACAACATGTAAAGCCGTTCTTCCAGCAACAGTGATGCCTCCCCACACCATAACAGAACCACCCCCAAATCGATCATGTCTGATGACGTTAACGTCTTGGAAGCGCTCGTTTCGACGACGCCACACCCTCCTACGTCTGTCCAAAAAATCAACAGTGAACTTTGACTCATCTGAAAACATCACATTGCTCCAGCGTCGATTATCCCAGTGTTGACGATCCCTACACCAACGACGTCTTGCCTGAATGTGATGATCTCTCAAATAAGGGATCACGCGAGGACGTCGGGCGCGAAGGTGACCCCTATGCAGTCGATTCCGAATCGTCTGGCCACTCACTCTCACACCAGTGTCTGTTTGAAGACGAGCGCTGATCTGATTTGCTGTGATGACACGATTTCTCAAGGCCAAGGTACGGATAAATCGATCCTGGGCTTGAGTTGTCGCCCTTGGTCGACCTGAGCGTGGTCTGCTGTACAGATTGTGTATCACGGTATCTGGACCATAGCCTGCTTATGACAGACTGAGAAACATTCATCGTCCGCGCCACAACCGCCTGTGTTGTGCCGATCTGTAGCATGCCAAGGGCACGTAACCTTTCATTTTGGGTAAGCCGACGCATATCAAAATTTGTTTTCTGGTCACTAAAACAATTAAACTGATGTTTCCACCCTGGAATTCAATGCCACAATGACTGTAACATTCAAAGTCAGAGTCGTGCAAATCTTGGGTTGGACCCCCATGATGATCCCAAGCATCACATGCATTCCATGCGGTAGCTATTGGTGCGTTTGGGCGTCACATGTAACTGGAAATGTTTCTTCTGTTAGGTTCTATAGTGACTTTTTTCGTAGTCATTTGCATATTTTAGTATTATGCCCCCAAAATCAAATATCCCCTACTTTTTTTGAATAGTATATATTTTGTCACTTTATGCTTACTATATGTTTTTATTTTACTTTTTTATTCTAATTCATTTCCGACGGTTTCTCCTTGTCAGTGGTGCAGGCGGAGGGTCTGACAAGGCACAAGGACAACAGTCTAGTCGAGGTCGCGTGTATACATTGGTGTGTACGTAAAAAGATCCCTTGGCTGTTGTAATTCGATATAAACGTAGGTCATATAGTGCTGTGCCCAGGCAAAATTTGTCTTATAGCACACTGTATGGCGTATATGCCCATCTTCATTAGCCCAGTACATGTACAGGAGCAGAACAGTAGGACGTTAAACCCCATTTCATTTCTAATTCATTTTACTAGAACCATTTTACTTAGGTAACTGTTTGTTTTTCTCTTATACCGGTATGTACTTTTATTTACTGGTTGGTATATATCTTTCAATTTTGTACAGTGTATATGGGCACAAGAGCTGATCTCTGTGTAAATACAGGTATTCTGTGAATATAAGAACCTGAACAGCACATTAGAAACCGTTCTCCAGTATTAATACACTTTATAAATGATGTTATTATTATTATTATATACATTTTTCATTAATAATAGTGGTGTATGGTATTGTTGTGTACGAGGAAATTTATACAATTGCATTTTTTTAATTTTATTTTTAAATTTCTTTCTTTAAATAATTGTAATCTTATACTCTCTTATAGGGGGTTGAGTAGCCGAATGGGTAGCATATGCGCGCCGTATCATAAGGTCTGTCAATGAGTCCACTGGCGTGGTTTAGATTCCACGGTTGTACTTGACAAGGAGAAGGGTCGCCGTCATGGGTTTTCTCCGGGTCCTCCAGTTTCCTCCCACTGCTAAAGACCACTACACGCAAGCGAATTATTGGAATAAAATTGAACCAAAATTACCTAGTTTGTGTTGAGTGGAAGTTAAACCCCATTTCTATCTATATATACTCTTATAATAAGTCTATTGTTTCCTTTTTTTTAAAAAATAGTAAAATTGATGAAGGTGAATTATTATTAATTGTATCGATCAGATCACATGGTATTATTATTTTTGTTTTTTCTTAACATTATATATAATTAATAGACCAAACCAGTATTTCAAGCATGCCAAAATCGTTTTCATCTGTATTAAGTATATATTTCTCTTGGATATTGTTTCACTGAAATAGTTTTGAAGAAATACTTGTTTCCAGAAAATAAAAGATTTATTCAATCATTGGTGTTATTTCCCAATTATTGGCCATATTTATGCCACAGATCAGGGGTAAGTCGTCTTTACCTTGTCAATACAACATTTAACAGGTGGTATTATCCAGTAATCCCGGCATATTTGCAGAGGAATTCTCTCTGACAAATGTAAACAATCCAACGTGTTCCGTCTCATAAAATGTATTCCCTGGTCTATTTATGGCTATT
Source organism: Patella vulgata (assembly GCF_932274485.2). NCBI lineage: Eukaryota > Metazoa > Mollusca > Gastropoda > Patellidae > Patella > Patella vulgata. Next base: position 37,839,670 of record NC_065882.2, read on the forward strand.
GACCCTTGACCTAATGACGATCTATGCTTTTATGGTTTCTGATTGGCTTAGAATTTGATTTTTTCACCCGATTATGGCTACACTTGACAAATATAGTTCGAGACGTAATTCGAGTGCAAGCCGTATTGTGCAATGCATCGGAACAGACATGTTTGCGACAGTGACGGCCTACTGGTTAAATTATGTAACAAAGCGTCAGATTTTCACCCGGAATTTGCTGGGACGAGATGAAACGATTTTCGGGGCTAAATCACAGCCTACACTTTATTTCTCGATATTTTTCCGCCATTTTTTAAAATTTATTTCCCGACATTTTCATTTCATTTTCTGACCCTTCTCGTTTTTAAACCGCTTGATCGATTTTACTGAAGCTTCTGGAACAGGAAGACAATCCGATTCCAGCAATGTAAGGCTCAGTTACCTCCTTTTATTTCTCAGATTATTTTTCGCCCGGGCGAAATGTTTCTCGCTATAGTCTAGCTTATAACTTTTCGAGTTTTTGACTGATTTGAATATGAATATGAAAGCTTTCAGATCTGCCTGGCAGATATTATTATTATATATATATATATATATATATATATATATTTACATGGTGATTATATATATGAAAAGTTAAAGATAACTACTCTTAGGTATTAAATACACAAAATATAACAGTTTTTGAAAAAAGAACTATATTATTTGTCGATTACTAACACTTTCGCTTATTTTATTAAGCTCTTCAGGTAAACATTATACAACAATGACTATGACGTCATAACGTCATAGTAACACAGTAGTACAAAGAAGGGACATAACTTGAATATCAAATCAGACAACAATAACTAGGCCTATATGCAATGAAACTACTACAATTTTGTATTTACAGCTGACCGATATTTGTCAATAAAATATGCATCTTTGGCTTCTAATAAATCATTATTTATTGCTATTTAGCTTGTACAATGGAAAAACGCTACATTTGCAACCACCACAAACATCTATATTATGTCCACTAAGTGGGATCATCCTATTTTGTGGATTGAGTATATGTTGCCGATGGAGGTTCATCCTTGTCTTTAGCATACTTATAGTTTTTCTAATGTACCGTCTATTACAGCTAGAACAAACCGTCACATGCATGGCATAACTGGTTTTACAGTTAATATGAAAAAGTTTGTTATCGGTGATCTTGATTGAGGAGCCTTTAATTATTATTTTACATGTCTTACAATTTATTTCTCCACATTCACTTACTACCGGTGTATCTGGACTACAATCAGAATTTGAAGATGTTAATAATTTAGCTAGATTACGTGGCTGTTTAAGACTGTTAATAATCTTAGTTTTAGACACAATTTTTGACATAACTTAAGAATGTGTAAATTGTTATTTATCAATGACACCCCGTCTTCTTATGATGGGTTAAATGTTGTGACTAAAGCAACATTTAGATTTTCGCATGCTGGGTGTTGTCTGATCTAAACTTAAAGTCCGAATCGTATGAGACTTAGTGGATGTTTTGTTCCAATACGAATGTTTTTAATTCCCCTAGTCGCTTACCTTTGACAACCGGATTCAAAACAATGGTACATACCATTCTAGCCAAATTATTTAGTATCTTCCTTTTGGTATGAGAAGGACGACAGGAGTGAAAGTTTAGTTATTGGTGGGTATCTGTTTGTTTGTAATACAGATCTATTTCAATCACTTCCTTTGGTCGCAGATTAATGGTTACGTCCAAAAGGTTTAGTAATGTTGGGCTAAACTCTTTAGTAAATTTGATATTAGTGTCCAACTCATTCAATACTTTATGTAATTTGGAGATAACTATCATACCTGCTTTACGTATTGTTTCTCTGTCATCCAGGAAGCGAAACCACAATATTTTTATCGTGTCACTGAATTCTCTATCAAACTCAATAGCAACACTCTCATACCAAATCTCTTCTGAATATCCTAAAGTTAAAGTTGCATAGGTAGTATATGGCCACACCTTTAATCTGTGAATAATAATTATTGTCGAAATAAAAAATATTATTAGACACAACTAAACCAAAAGCTTCCAGGATAAATGATGTGGTGAATCGTTCTGATATTAAATAATTGGCTCGTTAACACGATATAGGCTGCAGTTTTAACGGGTTTTATTCAAAATAGGTATGAAGTTCTGTGATCTCGAGCGTGTGATCGCTATCTGTTTTCAGTGCTTCGCGATCCCTGGTTCTAGAGATACCTTCCTTTTGCCGAAAAACTTGTTAACACGGTACAGCTATGCCCGTCCGTCTTCATTAAAGGACAATATTGGTGTCAGCCATTATCACATATGTGATAGAACTAATTAAACACGTTCCAAATATAATTTTAACACAGATATCATTGCTACGATAGCTGAGTAATACAGGTTTCCTGAATCGGAAGTGAAGAACGCCAAAGGAAAACACGAGGCATCCCCCTATATAACTGACTGAAGTGACGAGTGATAACAGATACATGGGCGAATTTCTGCTCACTAATAATCCCTTCCAAGGCCAGAAGTTGTTGTGTGAGACTGTGAGAGGGTTCAGAAAAGTAGGACATTTTATTCATTCATTCCGCCTACTTCAAATTTTGGGTCGCCTCCTTTTTTAAAGAAGCGATTTAGGCTACAGTTTTTTTACTGTATCTAGGATATGAGAGGATTAGCCCTATCGATATTCAGCAATATGCACCCTTCCTTTTCTGAAAAAACTTGGTAGCAGTGATTAACTCTATATGGCTATATTTCTTTTCGAGACATAGCTGTTGTGTGGGCGCATTGTTTTATATACCTGGAACATGTTGGCGCCCAAAAGATAGGCTGAATAGTAGTTTATTGATTGTACCTCAGGTTAGTTGTTTGTTGTCTTGCCTTTGTTTACGTGTCCATTTCACCATAGCCGATGTATGATGATTTTTATCTATCGTAAAATAGTTGTATAGCGCCATATTTTACGAAAACTGATAACTTTAACATATAGTATAATGTGTTACCTTTATGAATTTATGAATTTATTTGATCTTTTATAAGGTAAACATTGCAGCAAATTGTTTGAGTACAGATTTTAGTAATCAAAAAGGAGTAAAGGTAACTGGATGTGTATTTTTATTTATTTTTAAATGCTGAATGTCCTCAACAGATGATGTCAATTAATTTGCGAGTAGTAGATTAACAATTAATGCCCCCCCCCCCCCACTTTGCCACACACACACACACTCACACTCCCACACACACACACACACACACAATCGCCTAGAGTTCCTACAGATTCTACAATAGACTTTCGAGTTTGAATTAGTAGTGCTGGTGCTTTTATGGATAGGCAAGTCTAGAGGAAAGAGTGCACTTGAAGCTAAATATAGGGGGATAATCTTTCCATAAATTTATTTCTTAGGTTACGTTTGCAATTCTTCGAATTCCAACTGCGTTTAAGTTCACGCTAATGTGCAACAGAACGAATATATAAACTCTTTTAATCGGTCTCGCAGGCGCCAACACTGACAAACGAGAATTCCTTAAGAATGTACGATTGTTAAACCATTCAGCACTGTATTATGCTTTCTAGACAGGTGCATGAACTGTAATCACCAAAATAAAGCCCTTTATATTATTTATCGATATGTTGGGTGGGAGCCATGGTGGCTAAGTGAGTAAGATATTCCGGTGTGGTTTCCCCTTGTCAGTGGTGCAGGCCGGTGGGCCTTACAAGGACAGCTGTCTATTCGTTCTAGCCGTCCGTGTACACATTGGAGTGCACGTAAAAGATCCCCTGGCAGTCGGAATTCGATATGAGTACACAGTTGTGCCGCTCATAGCACAATGTAGGTTGTATGCTCAACCTCATTGAGGTCGTTATTCATATTAAACAGTGTGGCTTTTTTGTTTCAGGGTATACCGTTGCATATTCAAATTGATACATTTGAAGATAACCACAGTAGTCCAGTTCATAGAGGTTATTGTCAAATAAAGGTTTTCTGCGACAAGGTGAGTTTATGACACGTTCGCGTTACATTTACGAAGATTGATTGTTTCAATGGCATTTAGTAATTGAACTGGAAATACACAGGACACACTTACATGGAATACAATTAAAGTTTATTGAGTAGAGACTAGAGAATACTAGTTGAAACGTCGCCTAGTATTAAACAGTAATTGTATTCCAGCAGACACATGACAATTTTTCCGTACGCCAATTATGCATTTTAACTTTGTAATTCTTCAGGATCCGTTTTATATGCCAAAATTCATTTTGGGGCTGTCAGCGTATTAAGCCAAAATAGCTTTTTAAAACTGATGAATACATATTATTTGCAAATTATTGGCGGTTGTGATGGTGCTGCAGCCCCCCCCCCCCCCACACACACACACGGGTTCTGAAGGCGATGTATACAACAGCTTGACTGGGACTTAAATGTGAGCAGAAATTGTTGTGCGTTCCTATTCGTAAAGGGGTCATGGTGGGTAAGACGCTGGCTCGCTAGTCTGGAGGTCGGGTGTTCGATCCCTGCATTGGTCAAGAAAGTTCATCCCGATTTCCCGAAACAAGATCAAAAACGAAACAATATACTTGACTGGCATGTAAAGTGCTAACCAATATATTGAAATGGTATCTAGCCTATAAAATGGGCAATGCTGTATAATTTTCTTTTTCAAACCTCATAGGGCGCCGAAAGGAAAACCAGGGATGAAGAAAGGAGAAAGATTGTTAAAAGCAAAACTGACAACTGCACTAGTAAGTTATTACATCCAACTAAACATTTCTTTCTGGATGAAAGAAAATTGAAAAGTGAAAATATGCGTAAAAGTACAAAATTGTCATCGTTTGAATGGTAAAATGGCCATCTTTGCGATTTTTACTTGTTAATAATATATAATACATTTTTATACGCCCATATTTTCACGTGGGCTTATTATGTCGTCGCTCCTGTCCATCTAATGTGTTATGACATGTTGTGCTATGAAAAATATTATAACTGCCACCTGTGCCCAAGTTCTTTATCATCTACTTTTTGTGAGACTATGCTGAAACCATCTTTCATCTCGGTAGGACTTTACGGCACCAAAAGGAATAGCTGCGAAACTATCGTCTAGAACTTTCACGCTGTGTATAAACTGTTTCAATGATCAAATAACTTTGGAACATTCTCTTTTGTTATAACTAAGTTTATATCTAAAATACAACATCTAGGATAGTACATTAGGAGTCATAATATCTACCGTCTGAGTTTGACAAGCTTAGAACTCAGACCTAACGGCTGAAACAATACGTGTGTTCTGTATCGCAGCTTTTAAGCGAAGGGGTTATGGTGATCCCCTAGGAACTCCAAAAGATATATAAAGACTTAAATCCCACACGTTCCTTATAAAGAGGATAAGTGCCCGAGTCATACGTCCCCCGGGAAATTGGTCAGGTGCTTCCTTTGTTTAGGCAGTTGCACAGAAGCTACCCTAGATTTGATCACAATGGTCTGATATGGGTAGCAATGAGGAGGAGCGGATAACGAGTGTCCACTTTTCTAACGCGTGGGATTCTATATTTGGATAAGTGTTTCATTAACCCCATGTTTATAAAAGATGGGCTAATTTGTACCCTAGAGAGCTCCGATCTGATGTCTTATCGTAACGTACCTTTAACAGCTATCCAAAAATGTCAGGGTTCCGATTTTCCGACCCCGTGACCCCTCCGATAGGGGCATTTTTGAAATCAGGATCCCTCTGACCGAGGCCAATACTGGTTGGATTTTTTATGATCTGAAGTTCATTCTGGTGTTTGTCCATGATGCCGACCCCATCTATGATATACTTAAAGCGAATGGAAGTGGCCTTCATTGACTTCCGGTAGGTAATACCAATTTCCGGTGTCACACTCGGACCGAATTCAGCCAATAACCTTTGAATTTTCATGATCTGACGTTCATTCTGGTGTTTGTTCATCATGCGGACCCCATTCTAGGGACCAAATGTTTCGTTTTCGACCCTTGACCCGTCTGGGAGGGGCCTTTTTGAAATCCGGACCCCTCTGACCGAGTTCATGGCTATCTTTGCCAGCAATGGTTAGATTGTCATAATCTGAAGTGGCTGTGCCATCATACCGACTCCATCTATGATACACTTAAAGCAAATGGAAGTAGTTTTCATTGAATTCCAGTGGGGAATACCAATTACCGGTGTCTAAGCCTACCACTTTTTGTGGCTTTTGAAGCATGGTAAAATGATTAATATGGTCACTTTTGGGTGACTGGAATGTTCTGTCACGAGATTCAAGACACTTTGACATTTGTAACAAGTAAACAAGTTTAATATCAAAAACAAAAAGAATCTCAACAAGCCAGAAACGAAACAAAAAGACCCTATCTTGGAAATAAAAACAATGCAGTTCACTACATTAGTTATTCATCATCCTCGTCCTCCTGCACACCCCTTATCATATTGGTACGGTCCCTATCAAAACACGTGCAGAGAGATCTATAATACAAACCATTTTTGCGGCAACTGCATCGCCCATTACAGCCTGTTTTACAACTACATTTTGTGAGTTCAATTGCAGCACGAGGGGCAGGCAGATCAGGATTCGACACAGGAACATAAATGCCTTTGTCCAACTGCCAGCCGCTTTCGTTAAATGGCAGGAAGGATCTGGGATCTGGTTAGGTACGACATGTCGCGTATCGTGGTGTGCTTTTTTTCCTGTGATATGGGGCAACATTGCAGCACGAGGCGGTGGAAGCATCTTTCCCTCCAAGATTTTCTGAACAATTGCCATCTAAGAGCGGTAGATTTAATGGAACAGATGAAGCTAGAGCAGACGTGGCAGACAAATCTCTCCAATTCCTTGACCTGCGAAAGCAAGTCATTATTCACTAGCTCAGTTGAGATGATACATTCTCCAAGTTCCTTGAAACAGATGATAACAGGGTCATCGCCATCAAGCTGCGTGTATGCACTAACCCATGTTTTCTTTGTGATGCCCACAAATTTACCTCTCCAGTCAGCACTAGAGAAGCTGTGAAGTCCAATCAGACCTTGGGACTTATGACTTCCACAGACACGCACTCGTTCGATCACATCTATCTCTCTATCTCTAGATACAAACTTGAGACGACAAGGTTCATGAGCATTGTGAGGGCATCGGCGTCACGTGACCAAACACGTGCTTCCCGCCAGTAACTCCCATCTACAAATGCAAGATCCGAGAGTTTCTCAATGATGAGAACCAACCAGTATGGTGTAGCCTTTGCTGTATCAAATAGACTAGCATATTCTGTTGAAGGAACAGAGGCTCAACCGGTGTCATATGCTAGCCTGGTTGATACAGCACGGGCTATATCACCCAAATTTCTCATCATTGATGCTATGGCTGTACTTCAAAGTATGAAGAAAACATCAAACATTCAGAAACTCTCTAGCCTACAAGAGGCAATCGCCAAGCGAATTGACTCCATGCTGGTTGAATACAGTTGAGGACGCACATGAATAGGATGACACACTCATATCTCACCAAGTTCTTGCATCTGTAGCTTTTAGTGATGTCCTCACAATAAATCTCCCATACCTTGTATCTCGAGGTCGTTTCAAGGTTTTAACTGCGACGGTCGCAAAATACAGAGACATACGTGTGATTAAGCGACTACGTGTCATTGGAAGTCACATGTGTCACGGTCTGATTGGATTTCACAAACTCCCCGGTTCTGACTGCAGAGGTAAGTTTGTGGGCACCACAAAAAATATGGGTTTATGCATATCTTAAGCTTGATGGTGACAACCCTGTAATCAACTGTTTTAAGAACTTTTTTAAGGCGTGATATTTACTGAATTGGTGAATCACACCGCCACCGACGTGCGCGACAAGTCGCACGTGACCAGATCTTCGAACCTTCCTGCCATTGAACAAACTGGCTGGCACTTGGAAAAAGGCATGCGTGTTCCTGTACAGAATCGTACTGACCCTCGTGCTTTAACTGAACTAACAAAAAGTGGTCGTAGAACATGCTGCACGGAGCGATGCAGTTTCCGGAATAATGGTTGACCTTGTACATCTCTGTGTAAGGATGTTGATACGGAGCGTACCAATATGATCAATGATGTGCAAGTGGACGAGGAATTTCGTTGTTTTCGTTTCTGGCTCGTTATGAAATCTTTTTGTTTTTGATATCAAACTTGTTTACTTGTCACAAACGTCAGATTCGTCTTCAATCTCATGACAGAACATTCCAATGACCCAAAAATTACTGCATGAACCGTTTGTCATGCTTCAGAAGCCACAAAAAAGTGGTACTGCGTGATAGATTTCTCCAAGCTGAAATCGATCCGAGTTTGACACCGGAAATCGGTATTTCCAACCGGAAGTCGATACAAATAAAACTACTTCCATCCGCTTTAAATGTACCATAGATGGGGTCGGCATGATGAAAAAACACCCAGAATGAAAATTCAAAGATTATTGGCTGAAATCAATCCGAGTTTGACACCGGAAACTGGTATTCCCCACCGGAAGTCAATGAAAACTACTTCCAATAGCTTTAAGTATATCATAGATGGGGTCGGCATGATGACAAAACACGAGAATGGACTTCAGATCATGAAAATCCAACCATTATTTGCGGAGATAACCACTTCCTCATTCAGAGGGGTCCCGATTTCAAAAGTGCTTCTCCCAGAGGGGTCAAGGGGTCGGAAAATTTGAACCCCGACATTTTTGGATAGCTTGGATCCTCATCAACTCAAAACAAAAAAAAAAATCAATTTTAGCTGTTTTGATGACATGGCATACCACACTATAACCTCTACAGTGTATATAGTATTACACTTTTATATACTCTTCAAAAACAGTAGGGGATATTCAGAAACAATAAAAAAAACTGCGGAAACGCACCGCTGTTTTTATTAGAGGTAACCAGTGTATGCTAATAACAGTCCCATTGCCTACACATGAACATAAAGAGTTCATATGGGCGGCTTATCTGACGGCCCCATTTCCCTCGCAAAGAGATACACTGTCAAAAGTGAAAATGGACGTTTTTATAATGAGTCTTAATAATGAGTAATTGCATCACCAATCCTCATACATTCAGCAATTCGTCGTGGCATGCTCCTAATCAACCGTCCAATCACGATTTGGGTCAATCTGACCCACTCCTCTTGCAGTGCTACGGCCAATTCTTACAGTGTTGTCGGTTGACGTTGACGAACACGTCTCCCGATCATGTGCCAGACATGCTCTATAGGGATAGGTCAGAAATCTTGGCTGGCCAAAGCATATGGACAATATGGTGACGCTGGAGGTAGTCATTCACGACACGAGAGCGGTGGGCACGGGCATTATCATCTTGAAAGATGAAACGTCGACCTGCAAGTTGAGCAAAGGGCAGAACTATCGGTGCCAGGATGTGGTCACGGTAGTACACACCAGTGACCCTTCCTTGAACAATATGCAAGTCCGTTCTGCCAGTCATGGTGATTCCTCCCTACATCATAACAGACTCACGTCCGAATCTGTCATGCTGTCGAACGTTAACGTTAGCATGGCGCTCATTTACACGTCTCCGAACGCGAGCACGCCTATCAGTGAAATCCAGAGTAACTCTGGACTCATCTGAGAACATTAAACGCGGCCTACACCATTGACGCATGTTTGCCATGTGCTGGCGAGTTAATGGAGGCACAACACGTGGAACTAGAATTCCTGTAACTTGGTACAAGTTTACAGAAAGCTGATTGGCTGTTTGTATGATGGCTGATAGTGGCCATGTTAAATCTCGCCCTTTTCATAACGCGACAACACGGCATCACAACAGTATTGACGCAATCACACGACACTTTACTCTGTCGTATCATCGTGTTAATTTTATCGTAACGTCAAGATGTCGACTTTTCGGCTTAGTCTCTTTCTGCAAGTCACAAAAATACAGCTGTACTCATTACATCATATAAGTAGCAGATTAGATAAATATAAATAAGACTCGTGCAAAAGAGATAATAGGAAAACGTTGATTAATTATTTGTTTTCTCAAAATATTTGGTATTATATTCAAAAAATCTAGAATTACAATAGCAGGACCAAAGTGAGTTAACTATGTTAATTCCTTGAATAGAAGTGGTGTCGGGAGGTATCGAACAAGTTAGCATACTCTGCCTCGTATACGACACCCACCAATACTTATAGATGACTGGAGCGATAGTCTAGAAGAGATTTCAGAAGATTTCACATTGGTTTTATTACAGGGTGGGAAAGGGATTGTAGAAAGAATCAAATCGGGCCACATTCTTTAAAATCACCGCATTAGTGTAGCACGCCACCCCAATAGTTGCAGGAGAGTATTTTTATGAGGTGCAGAAAACCTTTCGCAGCTGCTATTGACCTTATCGCATATTCTCCCGTTTGGCATCACTAATGGGATCGAGGCCTTGATGATTGAAAATAGGCCCAGTATTGCCTTCAACTATGAACACACTCTAAAAGTCCCATACGCCCCCTCCCGCACGTCTCTTTTTTTTTTTTCTTACAAATAATTTCCGAATCAATAAAATAGTATCAATGATGTTTGATACGACTGGAAAATAATATGCCTAAAATTGATTAAACAACATAGGGTAGTAATAGAAAATGTTAAGGTTTGAATCCGTATCGTACATTTATTCGATATATTCCTTCCAATGGATCATCATTTAACATGAAAACAAGGGAAGCAGTCGATCGAAGAAAAACGATTTAAAAAAATTTAAAAAAAAAACCACGTTTCAATATGACATTAGTGTTTCGGTCATGCATTTATATCAGGGGGTGTTGTTTTACGTTTTATCTGTCAACACTCTTTACAGGCTGCGAATCTAGATGGTCAAATTTGGAACAATCATTACTTTCAAAGCAAGGATGACACCGTCGGATGTAACTGCATGACCGAACCACTACTGTCATATTGAAACGTGTTTTTTTTCTAAAAAATCTGTTTTCTTCGATCGACTGACTGCTTCCCTTGTTTTCAAGTTAAATGATGATCCATTGGAAGGAACATATTGAGTAAATGTACGTTATCATTGACACGGATTCAAAATGTAATATTTCTCATTACTACCCTATGTTGTTTAATCAATTTTAGACATATTATTTTCCAGTCGTATCAAACATCATTGATACCAATTTATTGATTCTGAAATTATTTGTAAAACGTGCGGGAGGGGGCGTATGGGACTTTTAGAGTGTGTTCATAGTTGAAGGCAATACTGGGCCTATTTTCAATCATCAAGGCCTCGATCCCATTAGTGATGCCAAACGGGAGAATATGCGATAAGGTCAATAACAGCTGCGAAAGGTTTTCTGCACCTCATAAAAATACTCTCCTGCAACTATTGGGGTGGCGTGCTACACTAATGCGGTGATTTTAAAGAATGTGGCCCGATTTGATTCTTTCTACAATCCCCTTCCCACCCTGTAATAAAACCAATGTGAAATCTTCTGAAACCTCTTCTAGACTATCGCTCCAGTCATCTTTAAGTATTGGTGGGTGTCGTACACGAGGCAATGTTTGCTAACTTGTTCGATACCTCCCGAAATCACTTCTTATTCAAGGAAATAACATAGCTAATTCACGTTGGTCCTGCTATTGCAATTCTAGATTTTTGAATATAATACCAAATATAATTCACTTTTGGGCGCAAAATGTTTCATTATTTTGAGAAAACAAATCACGGCAATACTATATACCGGAAAACACCGGTATTTAGTGTTTTCCGGTATTTAGTGTTTTTCCGGTGTTTTCCGGTGTTTTTTGGTGTTTTCCGGTATATTATATATCCCACAAATAATTAATCAACGTTTTCCTATTATCTCTTTTGCACGAGTCTTATTTATATTTATTTAATCTGCTACTTATATGATGTAATGAGTACAGTTGTATTTTTGTGGCTTGTAAAAAGAGACTAAGCCGACAATTCGACATCACGACAAAAATAACACGATGTTACGACAGAGTAAAGTGTCGTATGATTGTGTCAATACTGTCGTGATGTCGTGTTGTCGCGTTATGAAAAGGGCGAGATATAAAATGGCCACTATCAGCCACCATAAGTTTGTCCTCGATTTCGCAGGGCCTGTGTACGAATGCATCACTCCTGGGCTTATATAGTGTCTCTAAGACGACCTGAACGAGGTCTATCATCAACATTGTGTGTTTGTTGGTACCGGTTCCACAATCAGCTGACCACAGACTGTGACACATTGAGCATGTTGGCTACTGCTCGCTGTGTAGACCCCATTTGAAGCATGCCAATAGCATGTAGACGTTCATCATGTTGATGACGTCTCATTGCAAATTGAACGTGACACACTAAATCAAAGATGCGCTAAACAGTAAAACTTATGCAAGAACCGATAGGAAAGTAAACGTGGATAGGATCAACCAGCACGCGACAGTTTCTCAAATTTGACAATGAACCCCTCCCACGTGTATGGCTCTATTGCCTGTCGCACGGGCAGCTCAGTGGTTCTGTTGGGGCGATATGTTCTTCATCTGTGAACATACTCTCAAAGCATGTCACGTGTCCATGACTATTTATCATATTACAACCTGCATAGCTATTTACATTTCGATAGCCCCTACTTTTTTTGAAGAGTATATTATGGAGTGAATACATATGATGGATAGTCAAATTAGCAAATGGAACAGACTTTAGATCACAATCTGTTATAGAATATTTACAATAGAATTTACATACACAAAATTTAAAATACGATGTTATCAAATAGTTTTTACCTCAAGGTAAAGGATTATGAATGATCTGTACACATTTCACCAATCTTAAATAAGATATTTTTGAAAGAATTAACAACGGTATATCTCTCTAATTTTAGAACAAGACACAAAACTATACATCACATTTGCTTCTAATTTTGAGCGCGACCCTTCTTCTTTGAGGTTATATAATATATAACCATTTCCCCTTAACGAATACACATAAAATCTCTCACCTAATATCGTTACATCCCATAATATTTGGGCACTACGTTAAAACACAAATACAATCTCTCCCGTAATATCGGGGCATCACATATTATTGGGGCACTACGTTAAAACACAAATACAATCTCTCCCGTAACATCGTGGCATCTCATAATATTGGGGCACTACCCTAAAGCACAAATAAAATCTCTCCTGTAATATCGGAGCATCCCATAATATTGGGGTAATACTAATACAAGTTTGTTGTTCGTTATTCACCAGATATGGACTTTGTGTCAAATAGCTTTAGTGTCCGCTTCCACGTGAGGGCACGTGTTGTATAGCTTTATTACATGAATACCTTGACTAAGTTCGATAATGAACATTTTCTGCTGAGGGTAAGCAGGGCGATAAGCAATTTGATTAGTCGAGATTTTGGAACACAATAACTGTCCTTCTAATTGAGGTAGAACGTCCAAACTTGGTGTAGGCGTTCATTAGGTGAATGCCTTGATAGAGTTCGATGATGAACATTGTCTTCTTACGGTAAGCAGAGATCAGCAATCTGATTGGTTGATGATTTGGAGCACGATAACTTTGGTTATAATGAAGTGAGAGCGATGAAACTCCGAATATAGATTCATTATATCATTACCTAGATATTATTCTGCTTAGGCTAAGGAGCGATAAGCAATTTGATTGGCCAAGACTTTGGAACATAACACCTCTGCTTTTAATTGAGGTAGAATGTTTAAACTTGATGTAGATGTTCATTAGGTGAATGTCTTGACTGAGTTCAATGATTAAAATTTCGAGCTGAAGCTAAGCGGAGCTAATCAATTTCATTGGTCGATGCTTTGGGACAAGATAATTTTGATTCTATCTGATAGAGAGTGATAAAACGTATTGTATAGTTTGATTGCTCGATACTTTTGAAAAAAAATGTGCGATTAATTAATGTGTGATCTATTTTTTTTTAATTTCGGCGGGGAACATCAGACTCACTGTTGGATTGGTAATCTTGCTACTTTTTTTTTCAACCCATACATAGATAGATCACTGAGGAATAGAGTGCAAATGTATCAAAACAACGTCTTTGTTTACTTCGGACTTTGGACACACCCATGTGGATCCGGAAAAATACGTCGAATTTTCTTTAAAAAGAACCCTACTAAAATACTTTTTTTAATTTTTACTCCTGCACAATTAATCATCATTCCAGACGTTGTTATACCTGAACCTTATTTTCTTAATTTCAAAATCCTTCATACATACGGGAGTTTGGATTATTAAGCAAAACCAAAATGCTTACAATCACTACGAAAATATTGAAATCTATCATTTCACAATTTTCAACTGCTGCATTTGGAAATTTGAAAGTCCTAAACTGGAGAGATACTTAACGGGTTGAAAAATTACCGTGTAACCATAAGAATACCGTAAATTCTAAAGAAGGGTTTGAGAAATTAATCTGTATAAAACCCCACAATGTCAAAAATCACGTCGCTTGGTTTACCGTTGACAAGACATTGAGATCTCGTCATGTTTCACACAAGCGACAGAGAATCGATCCAAAGGGACTCGTTGCTTATCCATCTATATAGGGCCCATGACAATACAAAGGTTTTGGACCCCATAGAATTATGGCCCTTCATTGTACGAAAAATCACGTTTTTACCTTGTAGACCCGTTACACCCTAATGACGGTTGAGATCAAATTTTGTGAAAATCGAACCGAAACTACCCGGCAAAATGGCCGCTCTTTGTACGCAAATAGTGTAAAAGTATGTGATACCAAGATTGGGGACCCCCAGGAAGTCACAATTTTTATCCCATTTCGATAAAACTTAAAATATATCTTTATGTCCAAATTATCTCAGTCCTTTTCGATATTCGCGCATTTTAGGCCATTTAACTTCCCGGATTATGGCCCCTGGTTGCACGAAAAATCACTTTTTTTTAGCTTGTTCTCTATCCATCTCTTGCAAAATGTGGTTTATCTTGCCTAGCAACCGATGGTTACAATAGGGGTTAAACTGTGTAACACTTTTTGTAATATCTTTCCTTATAGTAATAAATGTGCCTAAGTGTGGTGAAGGATTTAATAAACGCTATCAGGAGACTTTTAAGATTACATGTCGATTTTATTGAATGGTAAAATACACGGCTTACAATTATTACAATAGGGGTTAAGAGATATTTTATTACAGTTATTACATTGATCACAATAGGCGTTATACCATGTAAGCCCTATTGTAATATCAATCCCTATTGTAATAAATGTGTCCAAGTGTAGTGTAGGGTTTAAAAAATGTCATCAGTAGGATTATTTTATCTGTAACGCAGACGGAACAGATGACAGATTTTTCAGAGAACATACCTCACGTGTATTTAAATATCATTGATTATAATATTCCATTTTAATCATTTCTCCAAACTCGTTAACTGCTTTTTGGCATGATTTCGGTGGTATAGTTTAAAAATATTTTATGCAGTATAAACGCATTCTAGTACTTCATTCATACTGAAATGGTGATCAAAATCCATAGACTTTTGCAATAACATGTCGATTCTATTGTATGGTCAATTACAATTATTACAATAGGGGTGGTATTACAATAGTGTTAAGAGAAATGTTATTACAGTTATTACATTTAATACAATAAGGGTTGATATTACAAAAGGCATTAAGTGAAATTTAATTACAACATAGGTGTTATTATTACAATAGGGGTTGTAACAAGACTAGGCCACATATAAAAATTTGGGGGCACTCTAGATGGAAATGAAATAAAATGAAATGAGGTTTAACGTCCTACTGTTCTGTTCCGAACTGGGCCATACAGTGTTCATCCCATCCGAACGACTAGACAACTGTCCTTGTTAGGCCCCTCCGTCCCGCTTCTGGCCTGCGGAAATACAGATTATTTTCTGGTGGACTTTGTGCCTTTAGTGATGACTTTACCTTCATTCAAAAAAAGTAGGGGATATTTGATTTTGGGGGCATAATACTAAAATATGCAAATGACTACGAAAAAAGTCACTATAGAAACCTAACAGAAGAAACATTTCCAGTTACATGTGACGCCCAAACGCACCAATAGCTACCGCATGGAATGCAGGTGATGCTTGGGATCATCATGGGGGTCCAACCCAAGATTTGCACGACTCTGACTTTGAATGTTACAGTCATTGTGGCATTGAATTCCAGGGTGGAAACATCAGTTTAATTGTTTTAGTGACCAGAAAACAAATTTTGATATGCGTCGGCTTACCCAAAATGAAAGGTTACGTGCCCTTGGCATGCTACAGATCGGCACAACACAGGCGGTTGTGGCGCGGACGATGAATGTTTCTCAGTCTGTCATAAGCAGGCTATGGTCCAGATACCGTGATACACAATCTGTACAGGACAGACCACGCTCAGGTCGACAACTCAAGCCCAGGATCGATTTATTCGTACCTTGGCCTTGAGAAATCGTGTCATCACAGCAAATCAGATCAGCGCTCGTCTTCAAACAGACACTGGTGTGAGACCTTCGCGCCCGACGTCCTCGCGTGATCCCTTGTTTGAGAGATCATCACATTCAAGCAAGACGTCGTTGGTGTAGGGATCGTCAACACTGGGATAATCGACGCTGGAGCAATGTGATGTTTTCAGATGAGTCAAGGTTCACTGTTGATTTTTTGGACAGACGTAGGAGGGTGTGGCGTCGTCGAAACGAGCGCTTCCAAGACGTTAACGTCATAAGACATGATCGATTTGGGGGTGGTTCTGTTATGGTGTGGGGAGGCATCACTGTTGCTGGAAGAACGGCTTTACATGTTGTTGCAGGGCGTGTTACAGGCCAGTACTACCGGGACAACATCTTGGTAGTCCATGTTGTGCCGTTCGCACGACGTCATGGCCGCCGTTTCATCTTCCAGGATGACAACGCAAGATCTCACAGGGCCAGGATCGTTACAGGTTACCTCCAACAACAGAACATCACCACATTACCTTGGCCAGCACTGAGTCCCGACCTCTCCCCCATCGAGCATGTCTGGGACATGCTTGGACAGAGGTTACGTCAACGTCAACAACGTCCTGCCAATGTCCAAGAACTTGCTGCTGCGTTGCAACAGGAATGGGACAATCTGGACCAAAATGACCTTAGACGTCTCATTAGGGGTATGCCACGTCGGATCAATGCTTGTTTGGCAAACAGAGGAGGATTTACCCGTTACTGACTTGGTTGTGATGCTGTGGTAACTTTGCTGTTTGACCCCGGGTATCATTTTACCCTTATAATGGTCAGTCTGTGCCTTACTTAGTCTAACGATCATTTGGAATAAATCGATGAACGTGAACTTCATTTCATTTTGTCATTTGTTTCTTCGTCAGTTTCATTAGGTGACTTTAATAACACTTAAAAATCAAATATCCCCTACTTTTTTTGAATAGTATATAATGGATCATTACTTAGGTGAGTAGATTACTACTAGTTTCATTTGAAACTTTAACTCGTCCACAACTCTGATGGGCTATGTCATATTCCACTAATGATGGTCCACCACTTGTGGTCACAAGCCCAGTCCACCACTGATCTGTGTTTCCCAGTCCACCAATCATTGTCTACTGTGTCATCGCTTCGAGGCAAAATTATAAAAATAACAATTTGATGTATAAGCTGATTGTATATAACCCAGTGCACTAAGGTCAAAGCTGATTTTGAACGTTGATCAATTCGCCTGAATATTGGGCCCATAATTCAAATCGGGGTAAGTAGGGTAACTTTATAAGTCCATATTTCCACAACTTGGGCCACTATCAACGCGGAAACGGCTCTATAGTTCATCCACGGACCTGTTTGTGAGCATGCTTCGCCATCGCTATACGAACTTAATCTGGCTAAACTCTATGGCTAGTATCTGAAGCTTTCACTCGCGGATTACACGAGTTAAAGCTTCAAATGAAACTGGCAGTGATCTACACACCTAACTAATTATCCATCATAGTTGCAAGTAAAGGCATCACTAAGGCACAAAGTCCACACGCGGAATAATCTGCCTTTCCGCAGGCCGGAAGTAGATCTTAAATATGTGCCGAAGAATGCTTACAACCCTCAGTGGAATGTTTTATAGTTAGTTCATAAAGAAAGTGCTGTGCTCAATCATGTAAATAGGGGATATTGCCGTCTGAAAATAGGCCTAAACCCATTACCCACCTAGAGTGCCCCCACCCCGCAAATTTTATAAGTGACCTAGCCTGGCCCATGACCCACCTACAGTGCCCCACAATTATTATGCGGTTTCTGTTGTGATCCATGACAAACCTACAGTGTCCCACTATATTTATGCGTAGCCTCGCGTGATCCATTACCTTCCTAGAGTGTCTACCATTATAATGTATGTCCTAGAGTTCCCGACAATTTTTTTGCGTGGCCTTGTCTGAACAATTGCCCGTTATATGTGGTCTACGGTTTTTTCGGTAATTAGTGTTGTTTTTTCGGTATTTAGTGATTTTTTCGGTAATAAATATAAAAAAAAAATATTCAGTATTTTTCGGTGTTTTTCGGTACTTTTCGATTTTTTTCGAAATTTTTCAGTATATAGAACAGCCGAAAAATACAATGGAGAAATTCTGATAGCTGAAGATGCTGCAGTGGATTTGTAATTTTTGTTTTGTTGCGGCTATCGTGATGTTCGTGGCGTTATCTATTCATAAACTGTATAATGTATTATTCAAAAGTGATGAATCTCGAAAATTGCCATTTTTATGATTATATTGCAATTTTACACATAATATTTTCTCTTAACATGAGAAAAGCTTGGGTCCATATAATTCGACTAAAGTCACAGGTGCTTATCAGCCTGAAAATGTTACTTTTTTTAAACATGCAACTTAAGACTCTAAGTATTAAATACAGTGTATATTTACAAGGTTGGCCCATTGTTTGGCTGACCAACGTAATCATGATAGTTGAAAATCAGGGAATACGTAAATACAACGGATTTGTACGGCCAATCCAAATTAGGTGTAAAACCTAACCTTGATTTGGCAACAGGGGCGAATACAAGAATTTTATTGCTGAGCTAAGCGATTCACAAATAATTTCTGACATTCCCGACAAAGAGATATAAAAAAAGAACCCCGAGCGGACCCAGCTAAATAAATCCATTCTAGCTTGATATATACAAATATACTTTTTCTTTAAGTTTTCATGTTGATTGTTCCTTTTCAGATGTTATAACATTTTATGTAATATGATATAATGACAAATCAGCAGTAGTTTAATTGACAAAAACTTTGGGATTCTTTCATGCTATTTTTCTGTTGCACTCACCGATAGAGTTTAATGGTGTCTTCTTATTTAATATAATGCGTATTTTATTTATCGTTGATTATTTGTAATGTCATTGAAATCCAAGTGAACAAATTACGGTTTCCATACATGGAATCTTATTAAATATCCAACGTTTTATAAATTTCTATTAAACAGCTGCCTTCAAATTGTCTTACCAGTCAGTCTTTTTCATTTTGTTATATATTGTCAGATACGCAAGTGGAATATTTGTTAGCATGCAATAACAAACGTATCCTCTGCTTTTAAGGTCAACAGAGACATAATGACTTGTACCACGGCCATAATGAAAGATCCGAGTTTTACTCAATGGTAGATTTACAGACAATTCCAGCTTTTTTCACCCCTGCAATAGATCATATTGAATATGCATACAAGGTATAGTTCCTTTTTTAAAGTACTATTGCGCTCATACACGTTCAGTGTAAGAATTGTGGTTAAATGTAAGAGAAACGAACCCTACGAACGAAATAATTTTTATACGCCCACATTTTCATGTGGACGTATATATTGTCGTCGCATTTGTGGGGGGTTGGATGGCCGAATGGTTAGCACGTGCGTGCTGTATCATAAGGCCTGTCATTGAGTCAACTGGCGTGGTTTCGAATCCCCGGTTGTACGTGACAAGGAGTAGGATCGCCTGTCCAACCTCGTTGGTTTTCTCCGGGTCCTCCGGTTTCCTCCCACTGCTAAAGACCCTTCGCTCAAGCGAATTATTGAAATAAAATTAAAAACCATATGTTCGTCCCGAAATGACCTAGTTTGCGTCGAGTGGACGTTAAACCCCATGTCTCTCTCTCTCTCTCTCTCTCTCTCTCTCGTAGCCATTGTCCGCCCACAATTGTTTGTGTACACTCTACCAATCACAATTTTATCCGAGTTCAACGAAACTTGAAATATAGGTTTATCTCCCTAAGATCTCGGTTCCTTTCGATATTGGCATGACGTGTTGGACCGTAACTTCATGAATTATGGCCCCTGATTGTACGAAAAAAAGCGTGTTTAGCTTGTGAACCCTATTGAGGTCACAATTGTTATTGGTTTTGTTGAAATTTGAAATATAAGTTTATAACCCAAAGATCTTGGTTCCTTTCGGTATTCGAGCATATCGGACCGTAACTTCCCGAATTATGGCCCCTGATTGTACGAAAAATCACGTTTTATTTAGCTGGTGGACCCTATGAAAGTCACAATATTATTCTGATTTAAAAAACAAAAAACGTTTGAATATATCACCGTTACACCTTAATGATGAATGAGTTCGAATTTCGTGAAAATCGGACCAAAACTGTTGGACAAAATGGCCGCCCCTCGAACGCAAACAGTGTAAAACTATAGTATATCAAGCTGTTGACCCTCTAGAGCTCAAAATTTTGATCCGATTTTGATGAAACTTGAAATACGTGTTTATAACCCAAGGATCTTGGTTCCTGTCGATATTTGCGCATATCGGATCGTAACTTCCTAAATAATTATGGCCCTTGACTGAACGAAAAATCGCGTTTTTAGCTTGTGGTCCATCTAGCGGTCACAATTATTATCCGATTTAAAAAAAAACGTGTGATTATATCATCGGTTACACCATGATGATGGTTGAGTTCCAATGTCGTGAAAATCGGACCAAAACTGAAGGACAAAATGGCCGCCCCACGTATAAGGCAAATGGTGTAAATATGTGGTATATTAAGGGTGTAGACCATCTAGAGGCCACAATATTTTCCTTAAATTTATGCTTATATCACAAAGTTCTTGGTATCCTTTCGATATTCGCGCATATCGGATCGTAACTTCCTGAATTATGGCCCTTGATCGTATGAAAAATTGCGTTTTAAGTTTGTGGTCCCTCTAGAGTTAACAATTTTTATCCAATTTAAAAATCCGTTTGAATATATCACCGTTACACCCTAATGGTGGTTGAGTTTGAATTTCGTGAAAATCGGACCAAAATTACCGGACAAAATGGCCGCCCCTCGTACGCTAAAAGTGTAAAAATATTATATATCAAGGTTGTAGACTCTCTAGAGGTCACAATTTTCACCCGATTTTGATGAAACTTGAAATGCATGTTTATAACCCAAAGATCTTGGGTCCTTTCGATATTCGCGCATATCGGATCGTAACTTCCTGAATTATGGCCCCTGATTGTACGAAACATCGCGTGTCTAGCTTGTGTTCCCTCAAGAGGTCACAATTATTATCTAATTTAAAAAAAAAAGTTCAGACATGTCACCGTTACACCGTATTGTTGGTTAAGTTCGAATTTCATGAAAATCGGACCAAAACTGCCAGACAAAATGCCCCCTCCCCCACAGGTGCCCAAATAGTGTAAACATCTGGTATATCAATGTTGTGGAACCTCTAGAGGTCACAATTTTTATCGGATTTTGATGAAACTTGAAATGCATGTTTATAACCCAAAGATCTTGGTTGCTTTCGATAACTGATCGTAACTTCTTTTTTGTTTAGCTTGTTCTCTATCTCTTGAAAAATGTGGGCGCATCCTGCCTGGCAGTCGCTGGCTTAAAAACATTATGAACCATACAGGGAAAAAACAAATCGCAGAAACGTGAAAAATTACATAAGATTTTCCGTGTACAATTCAAACCGCTGATCGTCATTTGCATTTCTCGGACAATATCTAATTATTTATGGCTAAATGCGCACCGAAATGTACTCATAATTAACATTTAATTAAAGGGAGTATAGCTCTATTCCTTGGAACCTTAAAATTGAACAATATTTGTCTAAAAGCACATATTAATAATGTAACATGAGTGTATATTTACGACGTACATTCAATTTTTAAAAGATTTTATTGTAATGTCTAATCACTTATGTTCGGCGAAATAATGCGAACAGTCCAAATGGAACTGTAGTCAATTAGCACATGCTTAGTTAATTCTACACATTTTTATTTATTATTATTTTGTCGTTTTGTCGTTTGTGAATCAGACATTTTTAATTACTTCCGCATTGTCTTCTAGGATATGTTTTGAGCACTCGAAATCATTGTCCATAGAGTATACGATGTCGTGTACTGATTTTAAAATGTTCATTGTGTTTTAAATGTTGGATATTGGGATCACACATTTTCACTGCAAAATATCAACATCAATATTGATTGAAATGGACAAATATTGAATTCTAATTCGTTTTTTTTATTTTTCGAATATAATAGATAATATAGAGTTAGAGGTTTAGCTGCCTTAAGAAATTGAAATCAAAATATCAATGGTAAATACTTTCTAGGCTTAGACTCAATCGGATTGTAAATGAGGCCCATCAAATATTTTAGCGTAGACTTATAGGTGGCACTAGCCTGTTTATAAACGAAACGGCCTTGAACCAAAACGCCAAAACGGTCCATTATATTTGGTCAAAATATTAGTTAGTTAATACGAACGCCGTAATATATTCTAAGCAGCAAAAGAAACGTCAGGTTGGTATGTTACTCTGAATAGACGCATTGCATAAAACTTGCCAAATGTTTTTATTGTATATTTGTGACCAAATCTCCAACTTTACCTGAGCAATAAGGCTCCTTCTCAAACAGAATTAAACTCAGGAAATGTTCTCAAAAACACAACCTGATTTCTGAGATGGTACTGTGTTCTCCATGATTTTCATGTAACTTATGCTGCACGTGCCTATATAATGCACCCCCATACCTGGTTGAATCATCCACACTACAACGTCAGCAGCATGTCACGACTTACGACAGCTCAGAGGAACCAGGCGCTTGGAAGACTCGATGCGGACCACACTGCCCAAGCCGTTGCCAATCACTTCCAGGTCAATGTTCGGACCATCTACAGGCTTCAGCAACGCTTTCGGGCCACCAACACCACGGATGATCGCCCCCGAACTGGTAGACTAAGGGTTACCACAAGGCGACATATTCTTCGGGAGCGCGTGCAGAATCCCTTCACACAGGCATCTGAGGCAGCACGTCAGACAATGGGAACACACGGAAGACCCATCAGTACCGATACAGTTCTCCGACGTATCAACAGAGAGAACATCCATTGCCGTAGACCTTACCGCAGGCCGATACTCACCCATCGCCATCGGCGTGAACGTCTACAGTTTGCCCAACAACACCAGGACTGGCGACACAGGCAATGGAGAATTGTTCTGTTGACAGATGAGAGTCGGTATTGCGTATTAACTGCAGATGGCAGGGCCAGAATATGGCATTTACGTGGCCAGCGTTATTCTGACCAATGTGTCATGGAACAAGACTCATGGGGAGGTACAAGCATAATGGTTTGGGGTGGAATCTACAGACATGCGGATAATCGAACGTAAGTTGCAGCTTTGTTTGAATTCACTTCAACAATGGGCAACCGAAAACGGATTTCGTTTTTCGAAATCCATGACTGGCTGAATGCATTTCTGTCAGAAATGAGGTTTGCCTCCTGATCCAGAACTATTTTTGGATGACAATCGCCTTCCGGTTGTGGATGAAACCAAATTCCTGGGGCTGATATTCGATAAGAAATTATCATTTATCCCCCGCATTAAAAGCCCTCAACATATTAAGAGTCTTATCAAAAACTGACTGGGGAGCAGACCGTAAGGTCTTGCTCCGATTATATCGAGCTTTAATTAGATCAAAACTCGATTATGGCTGTATTGTGTATGGGTCTGCCCGCGAGTCTTATCTCAAGAGCTCGACACCATACACAACCAAGGACTTAGAATCAGTTAAGGAGCATTTCGTACATCTCCAGTGGACAGTTTATACGTCGAGGCGCATGAGCCCTCATTGCGGAACAGACGTGATAAACTGGTCCTGCAGTATGCTACGAAAATAGCATCTTTACCAAATCATATTTCATTTAACACCATATTTAGACCCTATCATGAGCATTTATATCTGCTCAAGACTAAAGTTATGCCACCATTCGGTGTTCGCATTCAACCCCTTTTGTCGGAGGCTGGTATAAGCCTTGACATTATTGCGAATACCCCTTTCTTTAGGACTTCACCGTGGGCTGTATCTCCTCCAAAGATCGATTTCGATCTTACGCAACATAAAAAGAGAGATACTAGCTCGACAGTGTTTCAGTCTCTTTTTCGAGAGCTAAGGTCTAAATATGGCGATTATGCTCCAGTTTATACAGATGGTTCGAAAGATGATGATCGGGTAGCTTCGGCTACCGTGACACCATCAGAGACCATATCTGTCCGTCTTCCACCTGCTGCTTCTATCTTTACAGCTGAACTCCGGGCCATTCTTCAGACTTTGGAGTTCATTCAATCATCATCTAACTTAAAGTATATAATTTTTACTGATTCATTGTCCTCACTACAAGCAATAAACAATAAACAGCTTGATCACCCATTCGTAGCCGACATATATCGTCCGCTACTATCAGCAAGGACATTGTTCTTTGCTGGCTCCCCAGTCATATGGATATAAAAGGGAATGATCAAGCAAACCCGGCTGCCAAGTCTGCTTTAGATCTTTCCATTTCCGAATTTTACGTTCCTTTTAAAGATTTTAAATGTATTATTAATTCATTCATTTAGGACCGCTGGCAACGGTCTTGGGATCTTGCAGGCACAAATAAACTTCACCACATCAAGCCTCTCCTTGGGGATTGGCCCAACTCCTATAGAACCAACAGGAGGGATGAAGCTGTTTTGTGTCGCTCTCGTATAGGTCATACCTTTTTAACACATGTTTTCATCTTAAAGCGAGAGCCTCATCCGGAATGTCAAGTACCTTTGACGGTTAAGCACATTTTGATTGAGTGCAAGTATCTTAAGGACATTAGATTAAATCATTACCGTTGCCACTCTTTACATCATTTGTTTGCCCATCCGGGTCTATATGGTAAAATACTAGACTTTTTAAAAGAGACAAATTTTTATAGAAAATTTTAATTGTATACTTATGATTTTCATTTCTTATATTTTAACATATATACATAAAATTGGGTGATAATTCTTTTTAATTGATATTTACTGTGATATTTGTTTTTATTTATGTATATATATATATAAAACTATTGTGATAAACCTTTAGTTTGTCTCGTCTAAATCACCGTATGTTTGGCGCAATATAGCCCGGTTGGTGCTGACGTGCCATAAAACCACATTTCATTCATTCATTGTCTGTCCGTCACACTTTTTGGGACATAATAACTCTCTTTCTAATTGAACTAGAATGTTCAAACTTGTTGTAGGTATTTATTAGGTCAATGCCGTGATGGAGTTCAAAGATGAGCATTTTCTGCTTAGGGAAAGCAGAGATAAGCAATTTGGTTGGTTGATACTTTGGGACACGATAACTTTAGTTCTAATTAAGAGAGAGTGATGAAACTTGGTGTATACACTGTAATCCAATTGCCCTTAATGTTTACGACTAATTGGCTGGCAGCTAGGTTACCAATGTTTTGTCGTTAATTGGTCGTAATTGCCTTATCGTAATTTTTACGAAGAAACCTTGGCGACCTAGCTGCCAGCCATTTAGTCGTAAAATTTACGACTGACTGTAATCGACTGGTTACCGATTTTTGATAATTGTTATGCCAAAACCTTGGCAAACTAGCTGCCTGTCATTTAGCCTGTTAAAGATCTGTTAAACACTGTAGCCTTTATCCCACAAGGCCATAGTGGATAGACGGACATGAGTGACATCAGTGTTGGAGTATAAAAATATACTAAAGATGAAATATGACAGGTTTTATTAAAAGAATACATTTTCAATGGAAACACAAAACATTTTAAAATGGAGAAATTTATAATTAGCAAAAAGCATAACAAATATAATAGGTTTATATTTGTACAAAGTTTCATGAAGATATCATAAGATATGCTCCGGAATAAAAATTGTATACCAAAAACTAAGTCAAATTTGTATCCAAGGAACACAAAAAAGTTTTATCCACGAAAATTTATAATTAGCACTAAAATAGGTTGCTAT
The DNA here is from genome assembly GCF_932274485.2 of Patella vulgata. Lineage (NCBI taxonomy): Eukaryota > Metazoa > Mollusca > Gastropoda > Patellidae > Patella > Patella vulgata. The sequence continues at coordinate 37,865,884 of NC_065882.2, forward strand.
ATGTATGAAGTTTCAAAAAGATGACTAGAATAGTTTATGAATAAAAATTGCATACCAAAAACTAGTTCAAATTTATATCCATGTTAACCCATGAAAATATAAAACATAAATTTATATGGAAAACAATCACTGGGTTTATTTTACACTACGTTTCAACAAGTTCCTCTTGTCGTTCTCAAGTAAATCTGAGAAATTTCTAATTAACAAAGACACAACTACTATAAGGTTAATGTATAGATGTACAAAGTTTCAAAATGATATCTTGAATGGTTTATGACATATGCTCTGGAATAAAAAAGGTATACCAAAAACTTGTTTCCAAGGAGTCGGTTTAATTGGAAATGAAGGAAGTTATAGGCCAGCAACTTTTTTGTCATCAAATGACAAAACCTGCTCAAAGGAAGTCCTTAGAACGGTCCATTACTGTGGCGGTAGCAAGACGGAAGACATCAGTAGTGGAACCATTTCTACCCCTGAGGATGCGACCGAATTCATGATTATGATAGACAATGTTGTAACAACAACCACAAGTTCCTTCAAGATGACATTTATATTATATCTTTAGTAGAATGTTCTCAACATTGAATATCCTATCCAATTGAGTGACATTTTGGAGTTTGTATAGGGCTATACTATATACCGGAAAACACCGGAAAACAACCGGAAAACACCGGAAAACTACCAGAAAATCCCATGTAATACTGAATACCGGAAAACACCGGAAAAACACTAAATACCGGAAAACACACTAAATACCGGAAAATACCCTAAATAGGTAACCCGGAGACTAGCACCATAAATAGATAACCGGGAGCCTGGTCCTCTGTGTGCCTGGGTTAGGGTTAGTTTCAGGTTTATAGTATAGCCCTTCTTCGGGTTACCTATTTAGGGTGGTTTCCGGTATTTAGTGTGTTTTCCGGTATTTAGTGTTTTTCCGGTGTTTTCCGGTATTCAGTATTACATGGGATTTTCTGGTAGTTTTCCGGTGTTTTCTGGTTGTTTTTTGTGTGTTTTCCGGTATTTAGTGTTTTTCCGGTGATTTCCGGTATTCAGTATAAAATGGTGTTTTCCGGTTGTTTTCCGGTGTTTTCCGGTATATAGTATTGCCGGTTTGTATAGAGGTAAATATGTGTTCTATCTCTGCAGGGTTACAATGGCCTAGCGATCTGGACTGTTGCGTTTCGACATCTAGCTGGCTGGTCGCCTTTAGATTGTACTCAAGGGTTTGGCCCCTGGTGTGATGTATGTGGTTTGGAGATAGGTAAAACAGGCTTTTCTTATCGCCGTCATACGATTCTAGATAATTTCGCTGTGAGTTTCACACTTCATCGGCTAAAAATAACAGGTTGTTCCTGAAAATAAATGAAAAATAAAATAATTATTCCGCTTCATTCAAAATCTTTGTAAAATGAAATTTGTCAATTGGGGCTAACACCCTATAACCCATGTTTCTTCATGTAATGTGCCAATGGGGATGCAATTTGCAATTGGGGTAATTTTGCCAGGACAGCGACAATTACTCCCAACTCTCTTGGCATGTTTAAACTGTGCTGCCAACTGCTTTTCTTTATTAGAACTGACAAAGGAAAGCTCTGTTGGATATATCTCTAGGAACTTTCTCACCACAGAGAAGAACCCAAAATCTCCTGGTTAATAAGCCGGCCACATATTCTGGGCAACTATGGCTCACATAATTTTGTGGAACTTGAATATTTTTAAGGCATTTGTGATTATTTTAAAAATATTCAGATTCCTGTTCCACCAGCTGGACATTTTGTCAGCAATACCTTGGATCCATTCGACACAAACTAATATATGGTTCAATTTTATTTCAATAATTCACTTGCGCGTAGGGGTCTTAATAGCAGTGGGATGAAACCGGAGGACACGGAGAAAAATCCTGCAATAGTTTTCTAATACATTTCCACTTACCTAATACTACATTAACACCCGATTAGATTTTATTACATACTTCGAGAAGGTATTTGTTGAGTAATAAAACCTTCTAGTAGTTTATCGACGGCTGGCCGTCCTTACCGCACGGTACAAATAAAACCTTCTAGTAGTTTATCGAGGTTCGGGTGCTTCCGGAGTCCAAAATGGCCGCTTTATATAAATGAGAATTTTGGGGATAACTAACCCGAACCCTTTTTAAAGGACTGAACTTGGTTCTAATTTAGTTTTTACTTCTCTTAAAAGGGTTAGGGTTAGGGTTCGGGTTAGTATTCCCCTAAATACTCATTTGTATAAAGCGGCCATTTTGGTATGAGTTCTGGCTTGTTCTGGAATTTGTTGCTTCTAGTGGTGATAATATGTGTACCGTGCGGTAAGGACGGCCAGCCCTCGATAAACTACTACAAGGTTTTATTACTCAACAAATACCTTCTCGAAGTATGTAATAAATCTAATCGGGTGACATCAATGCGGTGGACTGTCAGATTTGTACTGATTTTCAACCTCTCTTGCAGTTGTTGTTTTCTACAATATAAACACAACACTGCCAACGCAACAATGCAATTGATCTATTCCGCAACAATGATAATACACCAGAGACACAAATGGGGTTTAAAGTTCACTTAACACAAACTAGGTCGTTTTGGTACCAACACATGGCTACATTTTATTTCAATAATTCGCCTGCGCGTAGCGGTCTTTAGCAGTGGGAGGTAACCGGGAGACAGAGAGAGAGAGACAGAGAGAAATGGGGATTAACGTCCACTCGACACAAGGTCATTTCGGGACTAACACATGCTTGAATTTTATTTCAATAATTCGCGTGCGTGTAGGGGTCTTTAGCAATGGAAGAAAACCAGAGGACCCGGAGAAAACGCACGAGGTTGGACAGGCGCCCCTGCTCCTTGCCACGTACAACCGGGAATTCGAAAGAGGTTGGGCACGAGAATGATGGCAGACAAGTGATCTTATTTTAGTATATTCAGCACACGCGCAGTGCCAAATAGACTAAGAAATGAACGAACGCAACAGCAGGTTAGATTGGTTAGAATAGATAGGCCGAAGCTAGATTATAGTAGATAGTACTTAGTTATTAGTAATTCTATTTTTTTCTACAGAGGCTGAACTATTTTAAAATAGCCTTAGTCACGTCAGGCACTGATATTTTCAAATATGAAAGACATTAACTAAGCGGGAAATACATACATAGGGCGGCATCATCTAATATATATTATAATCTAAAGGCCTAGCTAGGCTAGACGTTTCACCTTTCGAGAATCAGTTCAGGTTCATTTTTTAGCCTAGGCCTTTTTCAAATATGAAAGACATTGATTAAGGAGAGAACTGACAAGGAAATGACGTTAGTTCAGGACAAACATGGGCTTTTCGAGACTCAAGTTACCTTTTCAGCCACTATGTCTCTAGAGACGGATAGGCCTTGCTCTTATTTCAGTCTACGCTGACGTTGACGTTGTCTCAGCAAAGATCCACAAGTGGTATGTCATAAAAATTATGAACGGATTATATAATTCTTGTTTGTTTCTATTTCAATATGCTATTGTTTGTTTTACTTACCGATAAATGAAGATTAGTTTTCATAAAAAAAAAAGAGCAGCCATCTTCCAACGGTTTCGTGCCAGGACTGTGCTGTTCTTGCTTCTGTACGAAATACCCGGATGATCTCTTAACGTGCATTTTACGATCAATGACGGAAGAGTGGCTGTAATTCGAACTCTTTTACAGCGCATTTGTCGTAAACTATTTTACGGCTACTTTCTGTCAGGATTTTACGGCGAAATACCTGTAAAATTTACGCTAAAGGTTTACAGTGTAGTTTCGTTACATCAATACCTCGACTAAGTTCGATAATGAGCACTTTCTGCTCAGGGTAAGCAGAGCGATAAGCAATTTGATTGGTCGAGACTTTGGAAATGAAATGAAATGAAATGTTGTTTAATGGCACGTCAGCTCAACCCGGGCTATATTGCGCCAAACATATTGTGAATCTATCGAGACAAATTAAAACAATATCACATAATTGAATTTATATATGTAAATAAAAACAAATATCACAGAAAATATAGTTATTAAACATAAATATAACAAATCTTTTACATAAATAAATATTTAAAACGATATACATGATTAAATATATGCAATTAAAATTGAGAATAAAAGTTTGTCTCTTTTAAAAATGTTAGTACTTTATCATATAGCTCCGGTTGAGGAAATAGCTGACGTAATGACTGGCAATGGTAGTATTTAGATCTAATATACTTGAGATGTTTTCACTCAATCAAGATGTGTTTTACTGTCAAAGGTACATGACAGCGAACACATTCTGGTTGATGCTCTCGCTTCAAAATGAAAATATGCGTTAAAAAAGTATGACCAATGCGAGAGCGACACAAAACAACCTCATCCCTCCTGTTGGTTCTATAGGAGTTTGGCCAGTCTCCTAAGAGAGGCTTAATGTGATGAAGTTTGTTTGTGTCTGCAAGATCCCAAGAACGTTGCCAGCGGTCATATATAAATAATTTTATGGACGATTTAAAATCGGTAAAAGGTAAAAGAAATTTTGATATGGGAAGATCTAAAGCAGACTTGGCAGCTAAGTCTGCTTGATCATTCCCTTTAATATCAACATGACTGGGGAGCCAGCAAAGGACGGTGTCCTTGCCTTTAAACTCGTGTGATAGGAGACGATAAATGTCTGCTACTAAAGGGTGTACAAGCTGCTTATTGTTTATTGCCTGTAAAGAGGACAAAGAATCAGTAAATATAATGTGTTTTAAGGATGAAGAGGATTTGATATACTCCAAAGCCTGAAAGATGGCCTGGAGTTCTGCAGTAAATATGGAAGCAGCAGGAGGAAGACGAACAAAAATGGTGCCAGATGGCCGAAGCTACCCGATCGCCATCTTTGGAACCATCTGTATAAATTGGAACATAATCACCATATTTAGACCTTAACTCTCTGAAGAGAGATTGGAACACTGTGGAACTAGTATCTTTCTTTTTGTTTTTTGTAAGATCGAGATCGATCTTGGGGGGAGATATAGCCCAAGGTTGTAGATTGTTCAAACTTAGTGTAGCCGTTCATTAGGTGAATGCCTTGATGGAGTTCGATGGTGAACATTGTCTGCTTACGGTAAGCAGAGATAAGCAATCTGATTGGTTGATGCTTTTGGGCACGATAACTTTGGTTATAATGAAGTGAGAGTGATGAAACTCTGAATATAGATTCATTATATCATTACCTTTACTATGTTCGATGGTGAGAATTCTCTGCTTAGGCTAAGGAGCGATAAGCAATTTGATTGGTAAAGACTTTGGAACATAAAAACTCTGCTTTTAATTGAGATAGAATGTTTAAACTTGATGTAGATGTTCATTAGGTGAATGTCTTTATAGTTTCAATGATTAACATTTCGAACTGAAGCTAAGCAGAGCTAATCAGTTTTTTATTGGTCGAGGCTTTGGGACAAGATAATCTTGATTCTATCTGATAGAGCGTGATGAAACTTGGTGTATAGTTTGATTGCTCGATACTTTTGAAAAATATTAAATGTGCGATTAATAAATATGTGTGGTCTATTTATTTTGGGATTTCGGCGGGGGACATCAGCCTCACTGTTGGCTTGTTTCCCCCGCGGAAATCCCTTCAATTAAATCACGGAGAGACATCTCTTCTAAATGTTTTCTAACTTCCTCTCTAAGTTCTCCAAAAAATTACCCAAAGCCAACCTTTCTCTAATTTCTGGGTAGCCTGGGAATAAGCAAGAATTACCAGTCTCCTAACAGCTTGAGCAAACTGTGTTTTGTTAACGTGGGGGGGGGGGGGGGTGGCCGGATGGTTAGCACGTGCGTGCTAGCTGTATCATAAGGCCTGTCATTGAGTCCACTGGCGTGGATTCGATTTCCGGTTGTACGTGACAAGGAGTAGGGCTGCCTGTCCAACCTCGTGGGTTTTCCCGGGTCCTCCGGTTTCCTCTCTTTCTGCTAAAGACCCCTACGCGCAACCGAATTGTTGAAATAAAATTAAACCATATGTTAGTCCGATGTGTCAGCCGAGGAGGAGCAAATCTTTGCCGGAGTGCATCAACTATCAGCTGGTATAAATTACCTATGACACGTGGAACCTAAGTTGCAAGTAATTCTTGAGCAGATCACATAAAACTAACCGCCAAAATTCCAGCTTTTTCTTTATTCGTCGAACCATTAATCTTAGCTATTTCTTCAAACTCTATAAGATAATCGGTGTAATTTATTAGGTGTAGATATAGGCTTTCTATACATAGTCGTTGGGTTAATAAAGTGATTCTCAACCAGTGCGCCGCGAGATCTTCCTAAGTGTGCCGCGAAATTTTGAACGACACACTATAAAAATGCGAAAAACCACATGATCCCAATTGTTTATTCACTGGTGTCTACTGATAAGGTCATAGCTGTGTTTTTCTTTATTTAGTTTGAGTCGTTCTATGTGTCTATGACTTGTCTCTGCCTACGGTTGTATGCCTTCTGATATAACATGTTTTTATTTTGCAAAATTCAAATAATTTTTCTATATATTTAGCCAGGCGTGCCACTATTTTTTCATGTGTGCCAAGGTGTGTCCTTGCCAAAAAAAGGTTGAGAACAACTGTGTTAATATCTAAGTTAAAATGTATGTGTTGGTCATCTCGATCATTGTGTGTAACTCTCCATTGTACATTACAATATCAAGCCGTTTTTAAGTGACAGGAGCATCTGGTGTTAATGTCGCTCGGATGGGTACACCGATCGAACTTTGGACTTGGGGTCTTGACCTTGAAAACAAAATGGTACTGTGAAAGCATTCAGATATTCCTGTGTAATTTCAACAGCAGAAAACAACGATGGGGTAAATTGGTTCACCACATTTTGTCTCCATCGTCGTAAGTATGTTGAAGGTGAGACATTCAGTCTGCTCTGGTTCATTCTAATGATCTACAAAGACCCTCTTCAATGGAGCATTACAGTTCACTTAAGACTCCCTGTGTTCATTGGGGATGTCTGTCATCTGCGTCTAAAAAGACGAGTTCTAGATTTCATAATTGTAATTATAATCTACAGTTTAGCAAGATGATTCCACTCCGGCCACCAAATAAGAATATATATGTATATCTATTTCTTTAGTGTTACCCGCAAACACCAAAGAACGGGCGATGCTTTTATAGTTTCAGATAAATTTAATTCCGAGCGGTCATAAATAAAATGTTAAAAGGTGAATACAAATTAATGACATCTACATCCATTTACCTGCTAAATCTGTGGAATTCATCAATATAATATAAAACAATGCACACCGCGAGATCACCTTAGTAGACTAATCGTAATTATCAAAAACAACATACACGTCCAGTTATTTTGATATACAAATATCATTTAAATTAAATATACATTATGGGAGCTGTCAGTTCTCACTATAATAGTTAAAAACTAGATAATGTAAAGGGAATTTGCTGAAAATATCAGTCAAATTGATCTACACTAAACCGAGAATTTAGCGATTGAATTTTAAGCCTAACCTCCGAATTGGGCTAGTGAAGATGGGCATACGCCATACAGTGTGCCATGAAGGAAATTTTGACCGGTTAGCGGCACTACGGTCTTACCCACTTAGCCACCGTTAACTCCCATCCCCCGCCTCTATCACCATTACTAAAGTCGGCACGATAAAAAACATAATATCGTTTATCCATTTTTTGATTTAATCATCAATGAGCGTTGAGCAGCAGATCGGATTCCAATCTAGTAAATATCGCAGGCTAGCGATGACATCTAGGGTTGATTATGGTTTGTTTTAGTTGATATTGTCTAATTAATAATTAAGCTAACATTTCAGGCCTAAAGAAAGACCTGCAATGGGCAGATTTATCTCTTGCATAATGTATGTTCCTTATGATTTACACATAAAAAGACAGTTATAATTATGCCCAACTCTCGCTCACATCGTAGATAAACTTATAGCACGCACACAAATATACTCTTTAAAAAAAAGTAGGGGATATTCAGAAACAATACAAAACTGCGGAAATGCACTGCTGTTTTTATTAGAGGTAACCAGTGTATGTTAATAACAGGCCAATTGCCTACACATGAACATAAACAGTTCATATTGGCGTCTTATTTGACGGCGCCATTTCACTCGTAAAAAGATACACTGTCAAAAGTGAAAATTGACGTTTTTGATTTGTGTCTTAATAATGAGTAATTGCTCCACCAATCCCCAGACATTCAGCAATTCGTCGTGGCATACTCCTAATCAACCGTCCAGTCACGATTTGGGGCAATCTGACCCACTCCTCTTGCAGTGCCATGGCCAATTCTTGCAGTGTTGTCGGTTGACGTTGACGTCGACGAACACGTCTCCCGATCTTGTCCCAGACATGCTCTATAGGGGAATGATCAGAACTCATGGCTGGCCAATGCATATGGACAATATGGTGACGCTGGAGGTAGCCATTCACGACACGGGAGCGGTGGGCACGGGCATTATCATCTTGACCCTTCCTTGAACAATTATAAATATGCAAGTCGGTTCTGCCAGTCATGCTGATTCCTCCCAAAACCATAACAGACCCACGCCCGAATCTGTCATGCTGTCTAACGTTAACGTTAGCATGACGCTCATTTACACGCCTCTAAACGCGAGCACGCCTATCGGTGAAATCCAGAGTAACTCTGGACTCATCTGAGAACATAACACGCGCCCATCGACGATTACCCCATTTTCTACGCTGCCTACACCATTGACGCCTGTTTGCCATGAGCTGGCGAGTTAATGGAGGCACAACACACGGTCGTCGCGTATGCAAATGGGCTGCATGTAGCCGATTTCTAATCGTTTAGGGTGTAACTCGAATTCCTGTAACTTGGTACAAGTTTACAAAAAGCTGAGGCCGTTTGTCATCGATTTTGCAGGATCTGTGTACGAATGCTTGTGTGGTGGCTCTAGGACGACTTAAACTAGGTCTATCATTAACATTGTGTGTTTGTTGGTACCGGTTCCACAGTCAGCTGATCACAGACTGTGACACATTAAACATGTTGGCTACTGTTCGCTGTGTAGAACCCATTTGAAGCATGCCAATAGCACGTAGACGTTCATCATGTTGAAGACGTCTCATTGCAAATAAATTGAACGTAACACACTAAAGCAAAGATACGCGAAACAGTAAATCTTGTGAAAGAACCGATAGGAAAGCAAACATGGATAGGATAAACCAGCACGCGGCAGTTGAAGTGTCAAATTTGACAATGAACTCCTCCCAAATGTATGGTGCTATTGCCGGTCGCACGGGCAGCTCAGTGGTTCTGTTGGGGCGATATGTTCGTCATCTGCATATATTCTCAAAGCATGTCACGTTTCCATGACTATATTACAACCTGCATAGGTATTTGCATCAGAATATCCCCTACTTTTTTTGAAGAGTATATTTGGGGATATAAAGGCACGGGTGGTTTAACATAAAGGCAAGATATGCACCTTAAAGAATAATAAATTCCCCATAAATAAATATAACATTTGTGCGTATGAGTCATTTTGTAGATATAACATAATTAAGTTGAATATTAAGTTACGGTAGTGAAGCCACGGAGATATGAAGGGCCATTTGCTCAACTTGAATTTGTATATAGTTTTTATCAAGAAATAGCTGTGTTTTGAGAAATATCTGTTTAGCACTGGCTATTGCCATTCAGTTTGGCACAATGTTCATTTTCTAATCAAACAACCAATCCACGGAAATTAATTTGTGGACCTTCTTTTCATTAGCACGTGGCTAACCAATTATGTATCCTTGATATGCACAATGAACTATTTAATTTAACAGACTAACCAAAACTACCTTTTGTTAATTTGAATTTGTATAGAATTTGCATCAAGAAAAAGTAGTTTTTTAGTAATAATTTCTACCATTTAAAAAGAATATTGAGAAATATCCGTTTAGCAGTTAGTTTGGCACAATGTTCATTTTCTATTCATAAAATCAATCCACGAAAATTAATTTGTGGACCTTCTTTTCCTTAGCACGTGGCTAACCAATTATATATCCCTGAAATAGATATACTCATTGAACTAAACGCTAAAATTGAATTGAAAGAATTTACATAAAAAAATCACATTAATTCAGTAGTGGTGGATGGTGGCAGTGGCGGCAATCACTCTCATCCCCATAGGTAGACTCGATATCTCTCACTGGCTCTTACATATGTGTATGGATCCTAAATAACCAACCAATCACAGTTTAGAGAGAAGTATTAAAACAATTAATTTCCCGTGACTGCTTCATTTGATAATATATTACGATAAATACCCAGTGAGGCGTTTTGAAACGACGCCAAGTTTAGTAGCTTGTGCTGCACGACGCCCCAATTCAAACGACCGTAGATCTGAGGGTACCAGTGTGGATCTGGGAAGTGCTATAGGCCTTATAGCGGGTCCAGGCGGCAAAGCCTCTAAAAGATTTTGGTACCCTATCCACTCTAGACATTAATCCAGTTTTAATAACCAATAAATCTCTATTTATTAACTCCTCTCGTGTCTCGACAAAGGTTCAATATGTTCCTTATAAACACATAGACCTGGTTGTACTACTGATGATGGTTCGGCACACTTAACAACGCCTACTCTTCCAAAAATCGTCTTTTCCTGAATCTCACAGCATCTAAACGTACAACTCCAGGTAGCAGGCATCTCAGTCTGGCAAAACCTGGAACAAGAAACCTTTAGAGATCACAACTAACACCTAAATACAGGAAACTGTGATCTCAGACAACCAACGTGTATTATCTCCTCTAAAGGTGTTATACAGCATTATTCTGTTTCCAAAACTGATTTGAAGGAATACTCTGTGATGGTAGATACTGCAGAGTCGGTGTCTAACAATGCCAATGCGTCGTTCTTATTTACTCGAACCGCTGTAACATTACTCTTTCCAATAATCTGGGGGGGGTTGGATGGCTGAATGGTTAGCGTGCTCGCGCGCGCTGTATCATAAAGTCTGTCATTGAGTCGACTGGCGTGGTTTCGAATCCCCGGTTGTACGTGACAAGGAGTAGGGTCGCCTGTCCAACCTCGTGGGTTTTCTCCGGGTCCTCCGGTTTCCTCCCACTGCTAAAGACCCCTACGCGCAAGCGAATTATGTAAATAAAATTAAACCATATGTTAGTCCCGAAATGACCTAGTTTGTGTCGAGTGGACGTTAAACCCCATTTCTCTCTCTCTCTCCAATAATCTGTGGGCGACTACTATCAACAGTATTTCCAGTAACAGTTTAACTGCCGCGTATCACAAGTAGAAGTACATTGTCCACACTCTTAGGCAACATGGCCAAATTCACCACATCTGTAACAGGGCAAATTTTGCTGATAGGGCGAGATAGGACGAATGCAATTTAGAACACGCATCCGACTTAAGGCTGTTCATTTCATTCTGTTAATCTTGAATAGATGATAACAAGCCTGCTATGCCCTCTATCAACTCCGTGTGGTTAGCATCTTTACCAGTGTCACCACAATTATCCACAATTAATCACAATATTCACAACACAAATAATAATCGCAATCAAACTAAAAAAAATACGCAAATAAAACAATTAATGCACAGAATGATTCGCAAAGTTCTCACATATATCAGCTCTAATAAGCACACATTGTAATATGAAAAATATTAACACAAACTGTATATCATAAAAAATATAATCATAATAAATCACAATCAATCGCATTAAATAACAATGGATCACAAATCCACAAATGTATAACACATGAAATACCACAATTCACAAATGCAACACACAAAAGCAATACTGCAATCCTTGAACGCAATATCTAAACACTGTTGTCAATTGACGCGGCTGGCAAATATGAAATACATTGATATTTACAAAATAATATAATCACAGTATACACACCGACAATACCATTATAGTTCAACAACATATAGCTTGATACTCACTGGTCACAACCATATGGCAAAGTGTCATATTAGAACACCAAACTAAAACTTGATGTCGAAAGACAAATTACCAGCAAAAACAATAATTAAAACATAGATATGACGCCACCCATTGATGTTTTTAACCAGTATATAGGAGAATGTACGCTTTTCCTAAACAATCGTCTATTAATTATAGAACTGTCCATTATTTTCAATAAATAATGGACAGTTTTATAAATATGGACAGTTTTATAAATGATAGACGATTGTTTAAGAAAATACCAATAATAGACACGTATCTGAAAAATCAACATGTATTTTGGGATAATTTATTCTCTGAACAAATTAAATCACAGAAAATGAAATTACTTTAAAACCTCATAGTTACCGAAATGTCACCTGGCCGAATGTTGATTTCACGTGTTTGTCTACATAAAGAATTCCACTTAAATCCGTCCGTTATATGTCACTTATACGTTCGGCACTAGATTGGTGATACGTTTATATACGCCCATATTTTCACACCTTCTTTGTGGACACTCTACAGGTCTTAACTTGAAATATAGGTTTATATCCCAAACATCTTGTTTCCTTTCGATATTGGCTTGTATGGGACCGTAACTTCATGGTTTATGGCCCCTGATTGTACACACTAGAGGTCACAATTATTAGCCCATTTTGATGAAACTGAACATGTGTATTTATAACTTAAAGATCTCGACTCCTTGCAATATTGGCGCATATCGGACCGTAACTTCCTGGATTATGGCCCCGGATTGAACAAAAAAACGTGTTTTGAGCCTGTGGAACTATGCAGGTCACAATTTTTATCCGATTATAAAACAATGTTCAAATATATCACCTTTACACCATAATTACAGTTGAGTTTGAATTTAGTGAATTGGTTTGTGCCTTTGATCCTGTGTCCTGTCACATCAGAGTATATATTAAATTTTAAATCAAAATTGGGACGGCTAGTACCCTCCATATTAACCACAGTATTAAGAAAGTCATCAATATCTAAATCATTCTCGTGAGCAGCCTTTCCATCACAACTTTGACGGCTATTATCCCCCATATAAAGAACATCACAATTTTTACGGCTATTCTCTTACATATGGAGTACATTACCAATGTAATCAGTATCCAAATGCTTATCACATATATTCTCATTATTAATATTTGTTTTCGACTGTGTTGTAAACATGTCGTCTCCATGTAGAATATTTTGGACTGTCTGTGTATGCTTGCATTGTATGACTGGAGTGTTTTGTCACATGCATTCATGAACATGTGCATGCTGTTTTAAGAATATGTCCATTTTTGGGGGCTTGTTCTTTTAGAAAACTATCTATTATTTGTATCTCTAGGGTGCTATTATTTAAGTTTGATAATAGCCTCATACTGTCCATGAAGTACATAATGGACAGTCTTCGGCCATTATTCATCACTTAAAACCAATGTCAAAATACAGGTCCAATATGTGCAACACGATGTTAGTAAGGGAAAATGTAGACAGAAAAATAAAACTGAAAAGCGTCACGTACAAGTGGGGAATCGAAACCATGCCGCTTGACTCAATGACAGACCTTCTGATGCAACGCGCACGCGTTAACCATTCGCCCCCTCCCCCCAAAAAAAAATAAATCAAAAAGTGACAAAAAACAAAAAAATCAATCATCATAATCCAAACCCCAAAACTTAAATCATATCCAACTCCAATATGAATACAACCATTGGCATTCAAAACTCAAATTCAAAAATTGAAAATTTTATAGTTCCCAATTTCAAATTCAAAATCTGACAAATCAACCTCGGAATAATACAACACAGTCTGAAAATGAAAAACGATGCTGGAATAAAACAACAAATCCAAACACTAACTTGTAACAAGTTAAATGTATGCCTGTGTTTATAATGTTGTATTTTCTAATGTATAAAATGAAATATTGAAACCTTGTTTAAAATCGTTGGTCTTCCCCTTTAAGAAAATAGCAAATGTGGCCATTCTTGTAGTTGTAGATATACCCCGTGGTATTAAATGGTCCCTTACACCATTTGCATGTGTACTCCTCTTCTGAGACCGAAAATCAAATTTACGAATATACATAACTCTGCACTGCTTCATAGTACCTGAACTACAGAATTTTGGAAGTCCCTTACACCATTTGCATGTGTACTCCTCTTCTGCGACCAAAAACCAAATTTACGAATAGACATAACTCTGACAAATCAACCTCGAAATAATACAAGACAGTCAGAAAATGAAAAGCAATGCTGGAATAAAACAACAAATCCAATCACTTATTTGTAACAAGTTAAATGTATGCTTGTGTTTATAATGTTGTATTTTATAATGTATAAATGTAATACGGAAACCTTGTTAAAAATCGTTGGTCTTCCCCTTTAAGAAAATAGCGAATTTGGCCATTCATGTAGTTATAGATATGCCCAGTGGTATTAAATGGTCCCTTACACCATTTGCATGTGTACTCCTCTTCTGAGACCGAAAACCAAATTTACGAATATACATAACTCTGCACTGCTTCATAGTACCTGAACTACAGAATTTCATCATTTTTATACGCCCACATTTTCATGTAGACGCATATTGTCGTCGCCCCTGTCCATCCGTCCACAATTGTTTGTGGACACTCTCTAGGTCATAATTCTTATCCGATTTCAAGGGAACTAGAAATATAGCTGAATCTCCATAAGACCTCGGTTCCTTTCGATATTGGCATGTATCGGACCGTAACTTCATGGATTATGGCTCCTGATTGTACGAAAAATCTCGTTTTTAGCTTGTGGACCCTATAGAGGTCAAATTTTTTTATCTGATTTTGTTGATATTTGAAATGTAAGTTTATAACCCAAAGATATTGGTTCCTTTCGATATTCGCGCATATCGGAGCTAACGTCCTTCTGAATTATGGCCCCTGATTGTACGAAAAATCACGTTTTTTTAGCTTGTTTTTTTAGCTTGTGGAGAGAGATAGAGATAGAGAGAGAGAGAGAGAGAGAGATAAATGGGTTTTAACGTCCACTCGACACAAACTAGGTCATTTCGGGACTAACATATGGTTTACTTTTATTTCAATAATTCGCTATCGCGTAGGGATCTTTAGCAGTGGGAGGAAACCGGAGGACCCGGAGAAAACCCACGAGGTTGGACAGGCGACCCTACTCCTTGTCACGTACAGCCGGGGATTCAAAACCACACCAGTTGACTCAATGACAGGCCGTATGATACAGCGCGCGCGTGCTAACCATTCGGCCATCCAACCCCCCTTTTAGTTTGTGGACCCTATGGAGGTCACAATGTTTGAGGTCCCAATTTTATTCCGATTTAAAAAAAAAGTTTGAATATATCACCGTTACACCTTAATGACGGTCGCAAATAGTATAAGCATCTGGTATATCAAGGTTGTGGACCCTCTAGAGGTCAAATTTTTTATCTGATTTTGTTGATATTTGAAATGCATGTTTATAACCCAAAGATCTTGGTTCCTGTCGATATTCGCGCATATCTGATCGTACCTTCCTGAATTATGGTCCTTGATGTTACGAAAAACCTCTTTTTGTTTAGCTTGTCTCCTATCCATCTTTTGCAAAATGTGGGCTGGTTTTATTTGAGCGGGATCGTTGTTTCGATAAATGGTACTTGTTTTTAATGTCATTATGTAAGGATAGGTACCGACAGCAAAGTTCAAAACGTGGCCGCCCAAGCTCAGGCCAAACAAGAGTGACCCCACCTGCCCTGGATTGTCAGGGTCACATCCAGTTACGTCATTTGCGGAAATGTTTCACAACGGCGACCTCTACTGCAGCAGCAATTCCTGGACTGTATAGATATGTACAATGTGCTTCACTACAATAATGATTAATAAATACTAATTTTAAAGTCTTGTGTAGACGTCGAAAATATATGAACACTTTCAAAATTTTCGCTTGAATTTGTTATATTTTTAGTCCCATGAAGTGTGTGATGAAATAAAAATTGGGAACAAGGGAGCTATTGATCGTTTGCGTGCATCTGAATGTAGGGGAGGAGGGTCATAAATAGTGTTCGGTATCCTTAAAGTTATGACCACAGTTACATGCTCGATTGTCAGAGATGTAGAGAGAGAGAGAGAAATGGGGTTTAACGTCCACTCGACACAAACTAGGCCATTTCGGGACTAACATATGGTTTAATTTTATTTCAATAATTCGCTTGCGCGTAGGGGTCTTTAGCAGTGGGAGAAAACCGGAGGACCTGGAGAAAACCCACGAGGTTGGACACTCGACCCTACTGCTTGTCACGTACAACCGGGGAATCGAAACCACGCCAGTTGACTCAATGACAGACCTGATGATACAGCACGCACGTGCTAACCATTCGGCCATCCACCCCCCCTGTAAGAGATGTAACTCAGATATTTATGACAATCGAGGTCACGTCACTCGAGACGATGGCGGCTGTGTATAATTTGTATTTTTTGGGGGATTTTGAAAAGTTGATGTGCGATAAAAATATGTGAGCCGTGGAAAACAAATCCGAAGCAAATGATTCTTGCGTTTTATGAAGTGTTCATTTGTGTACAATATCGGGGGAAAAAATCAACCGATTTAGCCTTGGCAGAAAAGGATACAACCGTTCTGGTTTCGGTAGCCCTTCGACTTCTAAAATTCTCACTTCTGATAATATTTTTTTTATTTTTCACTCTTCACATTTGTCAGCATACTGAGAAGTTTTGTGCGGTTGGTCACAGGTTAGAGACATACGTGATACGTTTCTATATAAACTTTTCTAGCTCATCGCTGTCTCTAGTTCTGTGATAGATGAAGCCCGTCGACGTCCACAGAGATTTTTTTTTTACATTTCGGATATGTGTGCATGCTTTGCTTTGGCGTAGTCTGATCACTGATAAAATTTTCGAAAAAAACGCTATATTCAAATATATTATTCGAAAGTCTCAAAATTATCATAAGTAGGTATACGTAATATAAATATTATGTTGACGCAAAACGTTACATTTTCCTATTTCAAATCTGAAAAGAAATATTACTTTTTCAATTAAAGGACGCGATTTATGTTGGAATTTTTCTATTTTGTTATTTTACTGGAAAAGAAACTTTTCAATTTTGTAATATTCTTTAATATTTTATTAACACAACTTTGAATGATGGTTTTGAATCATTTTAGTACATCTATATAAATAATATTGGTCTGGGAATAGTGTCCAAGAACTATTCTTTTCCACCAGCGCTGTTGTATTCTGTATTGTGCAGGGCTGCCGTAATAAAGACACAGCAAATTGGACGTACAGTTTATTAGGTAGCCATTATGAAAAAAACCCAATAAAAATAGTGACGTCACGTTAAAGTGACAATGTTAAAGGGTAGATAACACTACATCTCCCTTTCTTAAAGGGAAACCAACATGAACTAAATTACAATTTTACATGTTACTTTAAACTCTGACAGATATTTTTCTATAATAAACTAAGCCTTTGACACACTTACTTTGTGCTTTATAATATTGTTTTACAATAAAGATAATATGAATAAAAATATAATATCCAACATATTATAATTATGATATTAATCATCAAAACGGTTTGGACGTTTTGTATTACGTTTTGGTCTACATGTATTACTATTTGAAACAATATCCGGACCTTTCTTTGCAGGTTGAATTGTTTCACAGTTATTCGAACTAGATGGATCTTTATTGGCACAACCAGTATTTTGGATACTGTTATTATTTGGTAGTTTATTTAAATGAAATTTATTTCTTCTAAAATAACCAGTATCTGTTGTGACAAAATAAGATCTATCACTAACTTTACTTTTAACAATACCAGATTCTTTTCTATTCTTAATATAAACATAATCAACCATTTCTAAAGGTTTAAGAGATTTTACACCATGTTGATTATCAAAATTCTTTTTCTGTTTAGACCTTAATTCAGTTTCACAGTCTTGTCACATTTTACTATCTATCTCTCTTCTTTCTAATAGATAAGGTACAACAGTTATTTTAGATCTTAATTTACGACCCATAAGTAACTCAGAAGGACTAAATCCATTGCGAAGGGGGGCATTTCTATGATTCAGAAAAGCAATGTAAGGATCTTCAGCAGACATGAGTTGCTTCGCGTTCTGCTTCACCATTACCGGAAGAATGAGTTGAGCTCTTCGTTTGATGCGTAAAACCATAATCTTTAGCAAATTTGACAAATTCATCTGATGAATATTGACAACCATTTTCACTGACCAATATTTCTGGGATACCGTTTGGGAAAACAAGGATTTTAAATGATTAATTACACAATTAGATGATAACCCAGTTAACTTTACAACTTCTATATACCTAGAATAATAATCTATTACAAGTAAATAAGTTACATTTTTGATTTCAAACAAATCTGGTGCAACCTTTTGCCATGGCAATTTTGGAAATTCCGTAGGTTCTAAAGGTTCTAATCTATTAATTTGTTTCTTACAACAGAACTCACAATTTGTTATGAATGTTGCAATATCGTTACTTAAGCCTGGCCACCATACTGAACTTTTAGCTAATTCCCTACACTTAGTTATCCCTAAATATGACCTTCATGTATTTTTGACAATATATCAGCTTGTAATAATTTTAGAATAACAATCCTGGAATCATACATCAGCAAATCATCAACAACAGATAAATGACCTCTATGTGAATAATAAACTCTTAATTCAGGTGACAACATTTGCATATTTTCAGGCCAACCTTTTAAACAAAGAAATAATAATTGTTTACAAACGTCATCACTATTTTGATGTGACCTAATTTGTTCTAATCTTTTATCTGAAGCAGGTAAATGATTCATAATAGAATGGACATAAACACATGTATCATTCTGGAATATAAGATCATCATAAATAGCTATAGCATGAGGGGCACGTGACAATGTATCAGCAATATACAAATGTTTGCCTGGTACATGTACAATATCATATGAATACCTCATTAATCTTAACCTATATCGTCGGATTCTTATTGGAAGGCAATCTAAATCTTTAGTTCCTAAAAGCGGCACAAGCGGTTTATGATCTGTTTCAATCAAGAAGGATCTTTGACCCAAAATATAGTATAGTGATCTGTAGCCATTCCGGACTTCATGGACTGTTTCTTCAACCTTTTCTGACTGTTGAAAAAGTTTATTATTTTGGTAACTGATCTCAGCAGCTCTACAGGGGTCAATTACTTGTTGTAACGTGTAATCAGCTTTCATTAGAAGATCTCTTCTTAATTTAATGTCCCTTATTCCACATACAATTCTATCACGAATACACGAGTCTTTCAAGGGTTCGAGTTCACAATCATTGGCAAGATTGCACAAATCAGAATTAAAAAAAACATCAAATTTCTCTTCAGGTTGTTGTACCCTGGTGTTAAATGTATGTCTTTCTACTGGGATGTTCTTTCGGGGTATACAGAATGTATACAACTTTCCAAGAATAGTCTCAACATTTTCTTTATTCTCACCATCTTCCCAGTGAAAACCATTATAAACTTTGACAGCATCAATTCCGATGACATGAAGAAGAATGTTTGCCTACCTTCTTTCTGGTTTTTTGTCGTAGACAGAAGCAATCATGTAGATCTCGAAACTCTGCCTGAATACTTTGAAATTCTCAGCTAAATTTCCCTTTAAACTCAGTGGATCAGGTTGTGACATGGATTATTCATGATTTACGGTGAACTTGTCAGCCCAGAAACTTCAACACTCCATTTCAGTAATCCAGAAACTTCCACGCTCGATTTTCAGCGAAAACGAGGCTGCGAGAAAACGTGGGCATATGACGACTTGCTTCTAGAAATTTTTCATCACAAATACTTCCTGAAATCTTCATCCTCACACAATATCATGGCAATAAACAGATTCTCGGGTTCCTCCTCTACAAAGTGACCAATTCTGACACCACGTTTTATTCTGTATTGTGCAGGACTGCCGTAATAAAGACACAGCAAACTAGACGTACAGTTTATTAGGTAGCCATTATGAAAAAACCCATAATAATAGTGACGTCACGTTAAAGTGACAATGTTAAAGGGGAGATGACACTACAAGCGCCTTATCCAGCTTACTTTGAGACATTTCGTAAATGTTTTTTTATGTTTGCCATGTTTGATCTCTTTTAATTTTATCATTGCTTTTACCCAAATAAATTTAAAGATAAAACTTTCGATTTCTTTGAAGTATTTATCTGTAGGATTGGGCAATTAGCATTAGAAAATATTTTAACTTTGGGATTACTAAAGTTTTTAGAAAACATATCATAAGATTCCATAAACGATGTGTGGTTAAAACCCAAAATAGTGGTTACATTTCTTTGAACTGCTGGCAGCAGATAGGACACCCGCCTCACACGTAATGCTTGTAGGGATGCATTTTTAGAAATTATGTCGCTTATTCTTTTAACTTTTCTCCATTCACAGACAGCTCAGAGAACGGTCTCTGGGTGTGCTGAAAATGGATTTCTCAGTATGCCCACCAATGACTTTTCCCGGGCGCTCCATAGCATGAGGGTGTTAATGGCCTAGTTTAAATCCATTTTGGGTTGAGATATTGGAGACCCACCCATGAACACCCTCTACCATCAGAACAAACGGCTCCGGAAGCAGAGCTATCGGATTCTGATATGAAGCCAATATGCTGCAGTTATTAATAATTTGATTCAGAACTATGGAGCCCACCATGGAAATCACCCGGTTCTCTTTCTCTAATTTATAAATACGTCCAAGAAAACATAATCGATTAGAAAAGGCCTGAACTCTTGGCCAAAGTGTATTTAAGATATCGTTCATTGTGTGACGAAGAGTATGAAGAAGCGTTTTCCAATCCAGACTGCCTGAAATCTACTCTACTACTGACTTGTATAATTCATATGGATGATACAGATCGGCTTGTAAGTGAAGAACGAGAATAGAAGTCACTCCGATATGAAGCCAATATGCCGCAGTTATTAATAATTTGACTCAGAACTATGGAGCCCACCATGGAAATCACCCGGTTCTCTTTCTCTAATTTATAAATACGTCCAAGAAAACTTAATCGATGAGAAAAGGCCTGAACTCTTGGCCAATGTGTATTTAAGATATCGTTCATTGTGTGACGAAGAGTATGAAGAAGCGTTTTCCAATCCAGACTGCCTGAAATCTACTCTACTACATCATTTCGACACTAATGTATTACAGTGTACATCTCCGCATGCAAAGAATTTGGGTGTAGTGTCGTGTTTACAAAAAAACATTTCTGATTTGGATACCCCAAACGAAGGAATAGTGTCGAAAGCAGCCCTGATATTGCGGAAACTAATGAAATCAGTAAAAGGATACATTCCAGAGAATCCAATGATCAACTAACTGTGGAAGGGAGATGCGCAGTCACCAGAGCTGCAGTATATGTTTTTCCGAGTCCTTCAAGGTGGACCCATTTTGAGCAGCATTCCGAGCGCGTAAAACTATTATGTGCACGATATGGGCCAGTGAAGCCTTCCAAGCACATATTATCACTACCAGCTGTAGTGAAACACCCGACGGGAAGCAAATCAGTGATCACGTATTTGAACCGAATGGGTCATGCCACTGACTACCATTTAATTGAAGAAATGGAAATGGATGTCGCTAGAATGATAGAAACCCTAGACCTGACAAGCCTAACGGGCCGACAGGTACAGATTTCGACATTTACGACGAACTGACCCATACTTTATCGGGTTTCAAAACGTTGCATGATACGCAGGGTATCCTCTATCAGACCTTAAGCAGCGATGTAGGCCAGTCTGTGGTGAGAGACCCATCGGAAATAGACTTACCCAACGCCACATCACAATCTAATCTGTCTGGTCGCCTTTAGCGCGGCAAGAAATTGAGTCTACATGTACCAAAGGACTGAAAGAAGCCTAAAATGAATGTTTTTGTGTACACATAGACTCTGTACGATGAAATAGTCATTGATCTCATTGGTCGTAATTTGGATATGTTGTTTCTCATGTATCATGCGTTTGGGATTGAAGATCCTTATCCGATGTGGTGTGAACATAATTCCAAATTATATGTAGATAGTTTACCAAACGGTACCATCACGTACACGAGAGGCATGAAAGAACCTATCACACAACGAGCACAGATATGTGCCCAAGAACAGAATAAAGAATACGGAATAGTGACGTATGATCTCGGTGCAGCTAAAGCTGCAGAATACAGGCAACAGAAACGCCTAAGTTCAACAATGTATTCATTATGCATGGTGCATTTTATAGGTAAACTCATGGATGGATCAGGTGCGAGGTTCTGGCACTAGGTTCGCTCAGAGGGTCATTTGGTGGTTCAAACTACAATAGATGCCAGCGGCTACATTCACCTGCTCTTAGCATCGTAAAGCTATACTTTCATTCGTTTGTACGAAGTCAAATGTCAGAAGAAGTCGCCAGTATGAAACAATCATTACAGGCATGGATTGAGGATTCTCCAGAAGAAATGTTAAAGTCAATCAAAACTTCAGAAGAATTCAAGGTATGGATAGACAAGGAAACTGTATTTGCCCACGCTATTCTGGATGGAGCTATTTGTGTAACTGCGCAAAATTAATTGGATTATGTTCAAAATGTTCATCACTTTCGTGTTCTGAAACGTGCTATGCGTACGAACGATCTAGAGCCAAAAATAAGACAGTGAAGGACAAAAAAATATCCGAGATGAAATGTACAAGAGATCCTATGGGAAATCTGGCCTTTACTGTCGCAAAAATGGCAACTAGTTTGCCATACATTTTCCGGTATCCGCTCACCCCGGTGTCACTTTCAATGAACAAGACCGAGAAGGCAAACTTACAGCGTGTGTTGGAAAATATCCAAGAAAGCGAGGAATTATCGAACGAGCCGGTATTCGTAGATGCCATTGTGTAGATGGCGGAAAATTTATGTACGGACAGACCCAAGAAAAATGGTGATATAGGTTGTCGCCTTCTTGCTAGTTTGATCAGCCAGCGTCTTACCCACTTAGCCACATGATCCCCTCAACCAAACAAGCCTCCTGAGTTTCATGTTGATCGTATTTGAAATGGCAGAGCCCTAGACATTGCCCCAAAAAGAAGATCTAGATTACCAAGTGTATAGAACCAGTTCCTGATTCAAAAAACAATTATGCATGGTACTTACATATAGCCTTTGTCTGATTATCAAGCTCTGTGAGAAAACGCTTCCACAATATCAATAGCCATTTCCAACTGTCTTGATCTTCCGAGGTGGGTAACTGAAAAAAGATATACACTATGTATTATATGTCTTGAATTGACTAGACAGTTTTGACTAGTTAAAAAATGTTATTTAATTACATTTGTTTTATTACATTTGTTGGTTAGCTTTGCCACTGATGAGACAGCCATATCTACATGTAACTAAGATTATGTCCATGCTCATACATGTAACTGTACAGCTTTACTATACTAAACTGAAGTTAAGATTCCAAAATAGCATAACAACAATCTTTCCTATTAGAATTGAATAGTTACCCACCAAGAACAAGCTGCTCTATCATCATTTTTTCATCCATTTCTTCTTCCATTTTTTTTCTTTTTTAATTTTTTTTATTATATGATCTTTTTCTGGGTGATTTATGTATGCATCCAATATTGAAACTGACAAAATAGTTACATGACAAGTTATTAACCTTTAAAGATACCTTACCATATACAAACTGTGTGATATGAAATTGAAACTAATGTATATATATGTATCGAAAGTTTTAATCCCAAGGAACTACCTAAGTCGTAAAAATCTATTTTAATAATCCTTGTTTGTCACACGATTTCACTGTCGCAGTAATTAGAAGATGGCCATGGTGACTGGATGAGTTAGGCGCTGGCTTCCCCCGAGGTCCAATGTACACATTGGCGGACACGTAAAAGTTTCCTTGGCAGTTGGAATTCGATATCAGAGTATTCCATAGTGCCGCTGCCCGGGAAAATTTTTTCTCTTAGCACAATGCATTAGACCAGTCGGAGCTGAAGAGTAGGAGGTTAAACCCCATTTCATTTCAGGTAATCCAGTATTTTTCTAGTAAGACCGGAGTCTCTACTTTCTTTATATGCAAATATGAATAATACACAGGCACTTGAAGGGATTAAAATAAAATTTGTTACAACTGTTTGACTATATATTACAGTATTAAGAAGGTTTATCAGCTGCCATTTTGTTTTGACTTGTTGACGACATTTCGTCTGCTATCATCTCACAATACTTACTAGTTCTAGCACTTCCCGTCGTATTTATAGCCATTGAGACATATTTTTTAATCCTTATACAGCTTTCAATGTATTTAAATTTGTCATTTTACAACGTTATTAATTACAAATCAACCCCGAAGCGCTATCACATGTCCATTTCAAACTTCGCTGGACCGGAAGTTGCACGAATTGAGGTCAAAGGAATTTTCTTTTGTTTTTATTAGTAACAGTCTGTTTCACCCAGTCCCTTCATTAACCTATACGTTATGCGAAATTTGCCTAGGGACTTGGATGACCAAGACTGCACCAAGACACTACCGCACGTGTTCATCGAGTGAAAATGAAAATTGCCCTGGTATTAATTCCAGAGCAAAGTCAGGCTTTTGAAGTTATAAAAACTGGCCACAATTTTGTTGTAACGGGACGCCATAGATAGTGTTGCTGTTTGTCTATTTGTGCATCCAAAAAACGATGCGGGCATAAAGCAGAGTGACTACACCAGAGACAGTGGCACTATACAATACATCGGGTTTTTTTACGCTTCATTTTGCTGACTTAAACTTTAAAATGCAAAATATTTTTTCCCAAAAAAATATTATATAGTTTTTTTTACCACTACCTGTCTACCCGAGAGATCAATTCAATTTTCACAAGTATGTTGCATACTAATGAGAGTATTCAAATCAAATAAAACATTACTATGGTAACCACTTCCTGTTGGCTGAAGACTTACACCGAATGCGTATTCGGAAAAAAATGTCCCCGAGAAAATGTTTTTTTTTTCAGACAATCGATATTCGAGATGTCTTCTGTTGCACAAATTATGCTGCACTGTGTAAGAACTTGCATCCTTTGATCTGAAGATTGTAGATGGAAAAGTATCATTTGCACTATTTCAAATTAAACCTGCATTTTCGTATATCATCCCGTAATTTGTGATTAATGACAATGACTGGAAATAATATGGGTTGAGGAACGGAAGATCTATGTTCGTCACGTGACTGGACAATTCCACCCCCGTCCCGCCCTGACGATGATCCCTCCCGGAGCGGCGCGGCGCGGCCTCTAAAAAAATCTCGGGCACAGTTTATCTTCTAAGTTTTCCGGTAGCTATTTAGTAACCCGGAGTTTGGTCCTTGTGTGTGGTTTTGGACCAGGTGAGCGCTGATGAAATAAGTTCACTAACATACAAGCGAGCGATCGCCCACGGTCAAAGAAAAATTTCTTTTCAGATTTTTTTTTAACAATTTCTTCTCCCAAATTTCTCTCAAAAAAAAATTCAAATTTTTTTTCCAGTATTTTTCTCTGTAAAATTATTTTCTACGGAATGTTTTTTTGTAAAACCAATTTTTCGGAAAAATTCGAATTTTGCAGAAAAAAAAATCGGATTATTTTTTTGGGTGGTGGTGACCTTGACCTTCCTTCATCGGCGCTCACTTTAGGGTGTTTTCCGGTATTTAGGATGTTTTCCGGTATTCGGTGTTTTCCGGTATTCTGTATAAAATGGTGTTTTCCGGTTGTTTTCCGGTATATAGTATGGATCTGCCGCTCCGAGTTACCTTTTTAGGGTGTTTTCCGGTATTTAGTGTGGTTTCCGGTATTTAGTGTTTTTCAGGTGTTTTCCGGTTGTTTTTCGTTTGTTTTCCGGTATATAGTATTGTCGTTTTTTAATCATTGTTTTAGAATGATCATCAACGATCCAATTCTGCTCACAGTTATCTGCCCTGAGAGAGAGACAGAGCGAGAAAGAGAGAGAGTTTTCAACGTTCTGGTTCAAAGTTCACTCAAAGGAAGACCCTATTCCTTGTCTCATACACATGGGGAATCTAAACCTCGCCACCTGACTTAAACCATTCCCTCCCCGAACAATTAGTGTGCTTTTTTTATATGCAGTTCTGATATCTGTTTTACATCTTTTCATACATACAAAGACTATATAAATAGTTCCAATTTCATTAGATATGAAAATTCAACCATCATAAAATATATTCTCAAAATCCTCGAAGTATACTTATTGTTTTCTACTAATATCGTCGATGTAGGAATCAAAATGTCGCTCAACGTGCTTTGTGTCTGTTCTTAAGCAGAGCCTGTTGTAGACAGCGTAAGTTTCGTATGAAAATTCAAATTCTAAATAGGAAATTCAAAAAGAAAGAAATTTTAGCAAATGTGTCCGACCAGCTGTAAGATATTGCCACAAAACTTGCTACATATATAAAGTTGTCCTAAAATGCTCAAAAATGGATATTCTGATTAATATCCAAATGAGTAACGAAAGGGCCGCACAGATAACAACGGCTCCGTTGTGTTAGCAAGGGTTGGTAATAAATAGAATATTAATTGAATGGAAATTGTAAGAAAATTAAAGGTGTCTTCTTCTTAAAAAAAAATGTTTCATAAAACTCAAGTGACGATTCTGGCACCTACAATGTAAATCAAGGGATGTTAAACTGTGAGCAAATTTTCGTAATGATTCAATAGACGCCATTCATCATTTGTCGGGGGCGGCCTCTTCTTGGTTTGAAATGGAAAGTGTATCAAGTCGTTCGTATTTTATGAAAAATCTTTGTACACATTGATGTGCACAAATCCCTTTACAGCTGGAAATCGTAAAGAGGGGGCAGAAACGAGACTTTATGCCCCGCCCATTTAATAATATGAACAGTTTCTTATCACCATCAAAATGCGTCTTTATTTCATTAAATGAAACTAACTTTTCAGAATACAATCATAATAGTGGCTGTGTCGCCTCCTTTAAATTTCGTGACAAATAAATCCATCAGTATAATTGTTTGATATTAGTTTCAAATCTGTCCTGATTCATTTCACATTATTCTTCTAACTACATGTACATGTTATATTTTTTCTTTCAGCTGTCTCGTGATATTATCTCCTCACAAGATGACGATAAACTAAGGTAGGGTTATCAGTAATTATGCTGTTTTCTTACAATGCTGAATTACCGCATGTAATTTCTTTTTAATCTTATGTAGGATTACGTATAAAATTTAACGCCATTGCCCTGTTGCACAAAAATTTAACTCTCCTTAATATGACCTTAAACTAAAATTTCATCCCAACTTAATAGTAAGTGCAGGAGGACCGCACTACACGTAAAACAAAAATCTACAAGATAAACCTGCGGACAAGACAGAAAATAGACATTGCACTAATAAACAAATATCAAATCAAGTGAATGGATCCGGGGGCCAGCCGTAAGCGTCCACTGCGCTGTACAGTCCCGGGCCTGTAGTGACACAGACTTCACTCAAATTTGAAAACAATCAGGAATACAAAAAGGATGTAACAGAAAAATGCGACCGATCTTGACAGTGGTCGTCTCCTCAATGGCGATAGTCTGCCAGTTGACGTCATGAGTTAGAACGTCAAATAATTTTAACAATAAGGGCGATAATCCGGATAGAATCTCGGAAAACGCTAAAATAATAAGTGTAGTGAGCAAACAGGAGCAAAACCCGACAACGAGAACATTCTGCAGTACGAAGGGTTAAAACTCTACTCTAATAGTAAGTGCAGGAGGACCGCACTACACGTAAAACAAAAATCTACAAGATAAACCTGCGGACAAGACAGAAAATAAACATTGCACTAATAAACAAATATCAAATCAAGTGAATGGATCCGGGAGCCAACCGTAAGCGTCCACTGCGCTGTACAGTCCCGGGCCTGTAGTGACACAGACTTCACTCAAATTTGAAAACAATCAGAAATACAAAAAGGATGTAACAGAAATAATGCGACCGATCTTGACAGTGGTCGTCTCCTCAATGTCGATAGTCTGCCAGTTGACGTCATGAGTTAGAACGTCAAATAATTTTAACAATAAGGGCGATAATCCGGATAGAATCTCGGAAAACGCTAAAATAATAAGTGTAGTGAGCAAACAGAAGCAAAACCCGACAACGAGAACATTCTGCAGTACGAAGGGTTAAAACTCTACTCTAATAGTAAGTGCAGGAGGACCGCACTACACGTAAAACAAAAATCTACAAGATAAACCTGCGAACAAGACAGAAAATAGACATTGCACTAATAAACAAATATCAAATCAAGTGAATGGATCCGGGGGCCAGCCGTAAGCGTCCACTGCGCTGTACTGTCCCGGGCCTGTAGTGACACAGACTTCACTCAAATTTGAAAACAATCAGGAATACAAAAAGGATGTAACAGAAATAATGCGACCGATCTTGACAGTGGTCGTCTCCTCAATGTCGATAGTCTGCCAGTTGACGTCATGAGTTAGAACGTCAAATAATTTTAACAATAAGGGCGATAATCCGGATAGAATCTCGGAAAACGCTAAAATAATAAGTGTAGTGAGCAAACAGGACAACGAGAACATTCTGCAGTACTCTAATGGTAAGTTTCACAAAACGATTTTAAGCATTTTAGATAAAATGCACTAAAATCATATCTTAACTTAAAATAGTGCTGTTTAACAAAACTATTTTAGGGACAATTTAACTAAAATCAAATTTAATTTAGGACAGACGTCTCTCTCTCCTAACTTTAAATCACGACATAAACAGACATTGATTATGGCTTAGCTGTTAGATCTATTGCGACAGATAAATCAATTTGGAATACTGATAATACTCTGTCTAATGGCAACCGGGTCACATAATTTTAACATACCATCATTCACAAAAACAATTCTCACTCATTTTCTTATCGTGGCATGGAAAATACAGCTACGGTTCATCCGTTTATTTTATTATAAGACAAATTAAGCAATTAGATGACGCCCGAAATTAGAACCACAAGAAAAAAGACTTTGTTACAGTTTTATATACTCTTCAAAAAAAGTAGGGGATATTGAAATGCAAATACCTATGCGGGTTTTGATATGATAAATAGTCATGGACACTTGACATGCTTTGAGAGTATGTTCACAGATAATGAACATATCGCCCCAACAGAACCACTGAGCTGCAAGTGCGACACGCAATAGCGCCATACACGTGGGATGGGTTCATCGTCAAATTTGACACTTCAAGAAAGGGTTGATGTAAACGGCCGCGTGCTGGTTTATCCTATCCATGTTTGCTTTCCTATCGGTTCTTGCAGAAGATTTACTGTTTAACGTATCTTTGCTTTAGTGTGTTGCGTTTAATTTACAATGTCTTCAACATGATGAACGTCTACGTGCTATTGGCATGCTTCAAATGGGCTCTACACAGCGAGCAGTAGCCAACATGCTTAATGTGTCACAGTCTGTCATCAGCAGACTGTGGAACCGGTACCAACAAACACACAATGCTGATGATAGACCTCGTTCGGGTCGTCTTAGATCCACTACAGAAGCCCGGGGTTGATAGGTCCTGCGAAATAGACGACAAACGGCCAATCAGCTTTCTGTAAACTTGTACCAAGTTACAGGAATTCGATTTACACCTCTAACGATTAGAAATCGGCTACATGCAGGCAATTTGCATGCGCGACGACCGCGTGTTGTGCCTCATTAACTCACTAGCACATAGCAAACAAGAGACAATGGTATAGGCAGCGTAGAAATTGGGGTAATCATCGATGGGCGCGTGTAATGTTTTCAAATGAGTCCAGATTTACTCCGGATTTTAGCGATAGGCGTGCTCGCGTTTGGAGGCGTGTAAATGAGCGTCATGCTAACGTTAACGTCAGACAGCATGACAGATTCGGGCGTGGGTCTGTTATGGTGTAGGGAGGAATCAACATGACTGGCAGAACGGACTTGCATATTGATGAAGGAAGGGTCACTGGTGTGTACTACCGTGACCACATCCTGGCACCGATAGTTCTGCCCTTTGCTCAACGTGCAGGTCGACGTTTCATCTTTCAAGATGATAATGCCCGTGCCAACCGCGCTCGTGTCGTGAATGACTACCTCAAGCGTCACCATATTGTCCATGAGTCCTGACCTTTCCCCTATAGAGCATGTCTGGGACATGATTAGGAAACGTGTTCGTCAACGTCAACCGGAAACACTGCAAGAATTGCCCGTGACACTGCAAGAGGGGTGGGTCAGATTGCCCAAAATCGTGATTGGACGGTTGATTAGGAGCATGCCACGACGAATTGCTGAATGTCTGAGGATTGGTGGAGCAATTACTCATTATTAAGACAGAAATCAAAAAACGTCCATTTTCACTTTTGACAGTGTATTTCTTTGCGAGTGAAATGGGGCCGTCAGATAAGCCGCCCATATAAATTGTTTATGTTCATGTGTAGGCAATTGGCCTGTTATTAACATACACTGGTTACCTCTAATAAATACATCAGTGCATTTCCGCAGTTTTGTATTGTTTCTGAATATCCCCTACTTTTTTGAAGAGTAAAAAAATAAATCAGTGATCTCTAATGTGTTTATTGAAAAATGTTATAGGCCTATTTGAAATAAAATTTTAATATCTTAAATGTATTAATGAAAGCTTACGTTAATAACATAGCATAAATCAGAGAAGCACATAGTGAGAAGTTTTAGGAGCCAACATGTCATGTTTTCTTGGGAAAAGGTCATTTTAATTAAGATAGGCCTTATCCATCACGGAGTGTGGCACTTTGGCATTTTCAAAGTATCCTTGAAATCTTTGGTGGCTTTTTGGTGGATTAGTTTTAAAATTCGACAATAATTTGCCACGTAGATTAGTTCGTAAAATATTGTCGTCGTTTGAGTAGGACCTTACATCTCTATGCTCTGTTATTCATCTTTTAAAAATATTAATCATGTTTCATAAATTCCCGAAACACAGCCACAACTATCAAATGTTTATAAGTGGCAATTCTCTATTCTCAATAAATTTTGTTATCCAAAATATCATAAAACTACGAAATTCAAGCGATTTAGTTCATCGATACGCATTATTTCCATTGATACCTGCTACTAAATCAAATGCCAAGGTCACGAAAGCAACACAATGCAAACTCATCCCATTAATGTATTTCATCGCTCTAACTGTCTGACAATTTGTAACCATTAGGTTAACCTGTCAACAGTTTACAGTTCCGAAACGTATTTGTTTGAATCCGTACGCCAGCTGACGAAAAACCTAACTGCGCAGGTGCAATCAATTTAACTAAAATCTATTAAGTTAACAATCCATCTCCATGAAACGCATCAAACCTAAAGTTTCATTTTGATTTTAGTTCAAATTTATTTTAGTGATTTTAGCTTAAATTGTTCAGAAACAGAGCCCATATTTCTTTATTGAATTAATAGAGAATCTCCCACGAGTCTTTTTTTGATATTAAAAAATATCAAACACAAGTCAATAAAGTAAAAAAAACGAGGCTCTGTCGAGTTTTTTTTTTTACTTATTGACCAGTGTTAATAGTTTTTGATATCAAAAAAGACGAGTAGGAGTTTTTATTTATCACTCAATCCTTTCTTACATGCACAAAAAAATAAATATATTCTTTGCTATAGATTTCACTTTTACTGAACCTGATTACATTACTGCGTAGTGATACATAATTTTTTGACAGTAATTAATACATTGCAAAGTCCTTTATATTGACCCAGTGTTTCCATCAAAGTCAATTAAATAAAAACAGTTCCTTTTTTAATAAGAATGAAGTTACTTTTAATAAAAAAATGAACTGTTCTTTAAAAATAAAAAAAGTAGTTCCTTTTTGATTGACAAATCAAATTTATGTAAAGCGATATCTCCTAAAGATATATCGCAGTTGATTATGAAATTTATCACACAAGCGATATCTACTGCAGAATTTATTATTGGGTGATAAAACTGGCTATATCTATTACCGGATAGACTCTAGTAAACCCTTACAATAGCCCAGTGCAACTTAACGAAATACAAGGGCGGGAGGTATGGGGCTTCACTCAAAACGAAAATAAACTTATAACAAGGGAAACAATCCACCATCAAGGGAATATTTTCCTTATCGTGCGGATTAGGCAACAGAACATGTCCCTGTTTTCATTTGTATGTAAGTGTGCACATATTTGATGAAGACGTAGTCTCGTGTTGCATATTTGCGATTTTATTCCATAGATCTGCTCTGTGATGACAAGATATATCAAAGCGGTATACAGTTTCTCCACTGCGCTCTTTGTCGAAGTGAGTCACTTAACCACCAGATCCCACTTTAATATACGCAACTTTCTGTAAATTAAGTGTGCATAGTATTCAATAGTAACTTTAAGTACACAATGTTCCATTAATTTTAAGGGGCCTATATCCTAAGTCTATGGTCTGAATTGTAATTCAAAGGCCAAATTAAGTGGGAAAACTCTTAAAGATACATTCCCGCGTTCAAACTGGGTAATTTATAACTGGGTAAAAACATATTCAAACTTATTAATTTGTCATAATTTTGCTTCAAATCCCTCTCAAACATTGTGATTGCGAAGGAATGCCTTGCTATATAAATTCGATCAAACAAGGTCACGTTTACGTCACGTGACTTACCTCTCTTGGAAGTCAGAGGAGAATTCATTGCATACATAAGACTATGATGTTTTTTCCCACCTCACCACTTCTGGAACATGGATAGGCCCCGCACCAGACGCCCACTCAACTACCAATGGAATGGCCACAGCTACGAAGCAGACTCCAAGCACCACCAGGCTTCCACCAAGCACCACCAGGCTTCTACCGACCACCACCAGGATTCCACCAACCACCACCTGGATTCCGCTACCAGCACCAACCAAGTCGACAACCAAACCAGCACAAACCAAGTCGACAACCAAACCAGCGCCAACCAAGTCGACAACCAAACCAGTGCCAACCAAAACGACAACCAAACCAGCGCCCACCACCCCCAGAAAATGCAGGTGTCGTGAAAGCCTTTTATTCAGGTCCTCCAATGCCTCCACCACTTGACCATTATGGAGAGTCATCAGAATGGAACACCAACCAGAAGTTTCACTTGGAAGATCCAAGACCTGAATAAGTTCGTGAAGCCGGCCATGAAGACGCCTACCATAGCCACTACCATTGAGACATTGAATTTAAAATGGGCCAAGGACGTCGCCTCATCCCTGTCTACACACTACCGAGCCATGCTAGCGGAGAAACTGGAGTACTTGAAGTCACGTCACTTTACCAAAGATGCTGTACAAGAGTACTCTAGCCACGCCCTAGCATGGGCCAAGAAGTCCTACGGCAAGCGACTTCAGGATAGTGTGAAGACAGAGTTCCATCGCCTACTGTCCACGGTCTCTAAAACTGTCACGCCCCCTCCCCCATACACATTACACACAACCTTCTCCGGGACACACCAAAACGATACACACCCAACAAGAGAAAATTATCCCCTGGAAAAGCACTTGCATTAACACTTCCTCGAAGCGTGCAGCTCTATCAACCAGTTCGCCCCGGGTTGTGTCTGGCTCACCTACTTCCTCGGGATCTATATCGCCACTAAACGCGCTTGTCGACTGTCTGTCCCCTAGATCGCCCATCATTCCTAACCCTAGAATCGCCACCAGATCTTCCACCAGATGTAGGCGATCACTCAACCTATCCCTACAGAGACCTCACAGCTACAAGGGTAAAGACGAGAAGATTTATGGTACCTACCACCCGTCATGGCAAAGACCCTGGTTATTGGATCCTCTAACCTGGCTATGATTGCATCCTTTCTCGGGGACTGGGAGATCCATAGCTATTCTGGAGCCAAGATCAGCCACATCAAACAGATCCTCCAGAACTACATGGGTCCTGCACCAGAGGAACTAGTGATACACGTCGGGCTCAATAACAGAGAGGAAAGTGGATCATGGATACACGAGCAGAAGCTAGATCTACTCAAGGTGACCAGAGCAGCTTTCCCAACAACCAAGCTCTTCGCCACACAGATTCCCACTTCTTCCCGACTCCGACAAGAAAATCACCAGCTACAACCAATTGATCTCCACTGCACCTTCACCAAACGCCACCACATTACCAACCTTCAAGGGCAAAATAGAACTGAAAGGTAACGACCCCATTCACTGGAGCCCAGACACGGCCAGAGAGATCATCAACTGCTGGATGAGGAATTTAAACTATGATTAGGGAAAAGGAATGAGAAGCCGTCTTTAACTGAAAGGTAACGACTCCATCCACTGGAGCCCAGACACGGCCAGAGAGATCATCAACTGCTGGATGAGGAATTTAAACTAGGATTAGGGAAAAGGAATGAGAAACCGTCTTTAGGACAGACAGTTGTCACTTTGAGCGACAGACTGCTCAACCCCCTAGAAATGAACATTCTTGATAAAGGCCTTAAATTCATCCCAACCCCCACAATAACATCCATAGACCCCATCACCCAGGCAACCGATCGCTTCCAAAGAACACTTTCGTTGACTTATATTTTTAGGAACAAACCCGGCAGAGGTAAAAAATTATTCACAGCAAAATCCTAAAAAGTCATCATCCCTTCAACCACAAGCACAAAAACCAAATCTCAACCGAGCAACTAAAACAGCATTAAACACCATTAAAAAAGACAAAAACATAATAATTAAGAAAATCGACAAACGCTCGTGTTGTGTCATAATGAATGGCGCAGACTATATCTCAGAGGCAGAAAAACAATTAAGTAATCCTATACATTACACTAAATTAGACCAACCCATTTTTAAGGACACCGCAACTTTAA
Source organism: Patella vulgata (assembly GCF_932274485.2). Lineage (NCBI taxonomy): Eukaryota > Metazoa > Mollusca > Gastropoda > Patellidae > Patella > Patella vulgata. Next base: position 37,900,669 of record NC_065882.2, read on the forward strand.
TAAACAACATCTTACATGAATTGCAGGATAAGGAATACATAACAGCAAAACCATAATGATTATCTATCTGCTAAATCTGATTGCCGACAAAGACATCTCTATACACTACCAAAAATGCATAAAAATCCAGAAACAGAATGGTTTATGCCTAATAAATTACCCAAGGGACGCCCAATAATATCAGACTATGGCAGCGAATCATACAACGTATCACCATATATAGACCATTTCTTATTACCCCTAGCATGCCAACACCCATCCTACCTTAAAGACACTAACGATTTCATTCACAGAATCAAACACATCGACGTACAGAGCATGTACACGAACATTGATAATAACACAGGTATTGAATCAGTTAGGAAAGCATTTCTTAGGAACCCGCAAGCATCCAGGCCGGACGAAGAAATCCTCAAACTACTCGACATTTGTCTGAGGAGGAATGACTTCGCTTTCAACGACCAAGAATACCTCCAGTCATCCGGAACTGCGATGGAAAAACGATTTGCCCCAAGTTATGCAAACCTCTGCATTTCTATGGACGCTTTCTAGATGACGTTTTCATAGTCTGGACGTACAGAGTAGACGAATTTTTGACGTTTTTCAACATTTTGAACAATCATCAGTCATCTGTCAAATTAACCGCAAATGTAATCATAACAGCATAGATTTTCTTGACACCACCGTCTTTAAAAGTAGCAACACCAAAAACACTGGCCAACTAGAAACTAAAGTATTTTTCAAAGAAACCGATACACATCAACTATTGTTCAAGAGCTCCTTTCACCCCAAACATACCTTCTCTGGCATCATAAAATCTCAGATTGTCCGTTTTCATAGGATATGTACTCAGAAGACCGACTTTGAGTCAGCATGTACGCTGGTATTTAGCAAACTAAGAGAAAGGGGATACTCCAAACGCTATCTACGACGTATAAAAAACAACACTCTAGCTGAGCTTGCCGCCAAAGAAACAAAAAATATGCAATCAGCAGTTAAAACCAAAACTTGTGGCCATCCAAGATGTCAAACATGCAAAATCTTAAACATATCCGACCATTTCCATAACAAAACATCTGGCACACAATTCCCAATATTAGACCAACTTTCATGCAGTAGTTCAAACATAATTTATCTAATTTCATGCAGACAATGTGACAAGCAATACGTAGGGGAGACTCAAAATGCACTTAGGGAAAGAATTAACGGCCATCGATCAGACATATTCACCAAAAAGGCAAACCGGTATCAATTCATTTCAACCAACCAAATCATGACATTTCTGATCTCATTGTCACGCCAATAGAAAAGACCAAGAGCGACTTTGAAACTACAGAAGAAATTAAAACGTTTAGGTTAACAAGAGAAAAAGAATAAAGAAGAAAAAGAATAAATTTAAGGCTCTCGGGAGAGAGCCACATTAGTGTGTTTCCTACTAACGGATTGGATTTTCTAAAAAAAATCGTGTTTGTTCCACATCACCGGGTTAGGGCTAGGGATTGTTATATCTAGTGGATTTTATTTACTAGCGGTTAGGGATAGGATTTCATATATGGTTTGTTTTGGGTTAGGGTGGAGACGGGTCTTATTTAATCTAATTTACTGTTCACTAGGATGTCGTTCAGATTTTTATTTTTAGAATATGCCATTACAAGTGGGCTGATTACAAGTTTCTGTGTGAATATTTTCGGGTGATTTTCTTGGAGATCAGTATAGTGTTTTCTGATGATTTTGGATGCATGTTATACCGGCAATACTATATACCGGAAAACACCGGAAAACAACTGGAAAACCCCGGAAAACAACCGGAAAACACCATTTTATACTGAATACCGGAAAACACCGGAAAAACACTAAATACCGGAAAACATCCTAAATACCGGAAAACACCCTAAATAGGTAACCTGGAGCCTGGTCCTCTGTGTGCGGTTTTGGACCAAGTGAGCGCCGATGAAGGAAGGTCAAGGTCATTACGATGTTCGTTTTACAAATACCCCCACCCCCAGCCCCCCAAAAAATTTCCGATTTTTTTTTCTCCAAAATTTTTTTGCCGAAAAAAATTTTCTGTCACAAAAAAAAAATTCGAATTTTTCCGAAAAATTGATTTTACAAAAAAACATTCCGTAGAAAATAATTTTACAGCGAAAAATACTGGAAAAAAAATTTGAATTTTAAGAAGAAGAAGAATTTCCATTCAATTAATATTCTATTTATTACCAACCCTTGCTAACACAACGGAGCCGTTGTTATCTGTGCGGCCCTTTCGTTACTCATTTGGATATTAATCAGAATATCCATTTTTGAGCATTTTAGTACAACTTTATATATGTAGCAAGTTTTGTGGCAATATCTTACAGCTGGTCGGACACATTTGCTAAAATTTCTTTCTTTTTGAATTTCCTATTTAGAATTTGAATTTTCATACGAAACTTACGCTGTCTACAACAGGCTCCGCTTAAGAACAGACACAAAGCACGTTGAGCGACATTTTGATTCCTACATCGACGATATTAGTAGAAAACAATAAGTATACTTCGAGGATTTTGAGAATATATTTTATGATGGTTGAATTTTCATATCTAATGAAATTGGAACTATTTATATAGTCTTTGTGTGTATGAAAAGATGCAAAACAGATATCAGAACTGCATATAAAAAAAGCACACTAATTGTTCGGGGAGGGAATGGTTTAAGTCAAGTGGCGAGGTTTAGATTCCCCATGTGTATGAGACAAGGAATAGGGTCTTCCTTTGAGTGAACTTTGAACAAGAACGTTGAAAACTCTCTCTCTCTCTCTCTCTCTCTCTCTCCCTGTGTCTCTCTCTCAGGGCAGATAACTGTGAGCAGAATTGGATCGTTGATGATCATTCTAAAACAATGATTAAAAAACGAAAATACTATATACCGGAAAAGAAACGAAAAACAACCATGTTACACTGAAAACCGGAAAACACTTGAATAACACTAAATACCGGAAACCACACTAAATACCGGAAAACACCCTAAATAGGTAACTCGGAGCGGCAGATCCATACTATATACCGGAAAACACCATTTTATACTGAATACCGGAAAACACTGAATACCGGAAAACACCGAATACCGGAAAACATCCTAAATACCGGAAAACACCCTAAATAGGTAACCCGGAGCCTGGTCTTGGACCAAGTGAGCGCCGATGAAGGAAGGTCAAGGTCATTACTATGTTCGTTTTACAAATAGCCACCCCCCCCCCCAAAAAAAAAAAATCCGATTTTTTTTTCTCTAAAATTATTTTGACGAAAAAAGTTTTCTGTCACTAAAAAAAAATCGAATTTTTCCGAAAAATTGGTTTTACCAAAAAACATTCCGTAGAAAATAATTTTACAGAGAAATTTAGGAGAAGAAATTGTTTTAAAAAATCTGAAAAGAAATTTTTCTTTGAGCGTAGGCGATCCACCGCTTCTATGTTAATGAACTTATTTCATCAGCGCTCACCTGGTCCAAAACCACACACGAGGACCAAACTCCGGGTTACTAAATAGCTACCGGAAAACTTAGAAGATAAACTGTGCCCGAGATTTTTTTAGAGGCCGCGCCGCGCCGCTCCGGGAGGGATCATCGTCAGGGCGGGACGGGGGTGGAATTGTCCAGTCACGTGACGAACATAGATCTTCCGTTCCTCAACCCATATTATTTCCAGGCATTGTCATTAATCACAAATTACGGGATGATATACGAAAATGCAGGTTTAATTTGAAATAGTGCCCGAGATTTTTTTAGAGGCCGCGCCGCTCCGGGGGGGAATCATCGTCAGGGTGGGACGGGGGTGAAATTGTCCAGTCACATGACGAACATAGATCTTCCGTTCCTCAACCCATATTATTTCCACAGTCATTGTCTTTAATCACAAATTACGGGATGATATACGAAAATGCAGGTTTACTTTGAAATAGTGCAAATGATACTTATCATCTACAATCTTCAGATCAAAGGATGCAAGTTCTTACACAGTGCAGCATAATTTGTGCAAAAGAAGACATCTCGAATATCGATCCGGTAATAAACATTTTCTCGGGGACATTTTTTTCCGAATACGCATTCGGTGTAAGTCTTCAGCCATCAGGAAGTGGTTAAAATAGTAATGTTTTATTACGATAGTAGTACATAAAACAAATTGGTTGCCTCATCGGCTAGAGTCCTCTATTTCACAAACAAAAAAAACAATTGCTTCCTTGAAAATTGATCGATCAACCCTTTTCACAGACGTCCAGCTTACCACTTCCCGTCAATGCAGTAAGATAGATTATGTAGTTTTCTAATGGACAATTGGGCGAAAGTTAGGGTTTTCTCAAGGAAAACTGGTCAACAAGTTGGGGAAAAAAGCTCGAAAAGTAATCCAGAAAAAAATCCTGTGTGCGGCCCTCGGAATATGATGGAATATGTTGAATATTATTATTGTTCAAGTGATTATATTTGACCCTGGAATGAAAGTAAGCTCAGAAACAAGTAGATTTTTAGCCCTTCCAACGAGATGGATAGCTCTAGGAAAGGATAAACACTTTTCAGATTACAGCCTGTCCGAGAATTGCGTGGCATCCATTTCATTTGGTGATTAGGACACATAGCGGTTAAACCTGGAACTTCAACTCGAACTATTCAGAGATTTATTAACTCGCTTTTGATGATACTTGCTGTTTTATGATGCGATTTTTTGTTACCTAGGGAGGAGTTGGCCTAGCCGTGCCTTCCACTAATTCGTACCACCCTGATGCCACCGTTACTGGTAAGAACCAGGAGATCGGCGCAACCGGCATATTATGGGGCCCTCCGAGGGCAGTGTTTAATCTAATGAAATACTGAAACACTGAAATTTACTGAAAACTAAAATTAAAATATAAAATAAAATATGTTCAATGATGGAGGTAGACTCATTGCGTCTTTTAAAACATTCAAAACATAATAGGCATCAACAAAATTTTAGAGAAAAAAATTCGGAAATTTTTATTTATTTATTTATTTTTTTTTTTGGGGGGGGGGGGGCTATTTGTAAAACGAACATCGTAATGACCTTGACCTTCCTTCATCGGCGCTCACTTGGTCCAAAACCGCACACAGAGGACCAGGCTCCGGGTTACCTATTAAGGGTGTTTTCCGGTATTTAGGATGTTTTCCGGTATTTAGTGTTTTTCCGAATACTGAATACCGGAAAAAAACACTAAATACCGGAAAACACATTAAATACCGGAAAACATCCTAAATAGGTAACTCGGAGCCTGGTCCTCTGGAAAACACCGGAAAATCCTAACCCTAACCCTAACTCCCCGCAAACAGAGGACCAGGCTCTGGGTTACCTTTTTAGGGTGTTTTCCGATATTTAGTGTGTTTTCCGGTATTTAGTGTTTTTCCGGTGTTTTCCGGTATTCAGTATAACATGGTGTTTTCCGGTAGTTTTACGGTGTTTTCTGGTTGTTTTTCGGTGTTTTTTGGTATATAGTATAGCCAAAAAAAAAAAAAAAACACCCGATAAATACTTTTCTGGGAACCCATCTTTAATGGTCATAGGAGGTACACATAAGTGTGATTATATTGGCTTTTTCTAACTGGAGTACACCATGTAGTAGGTGGCCAATTTTAAAATCTGGGGATTAAGATTGAAACAAAGACATTGTCGTGAGCTTAGCTGGCCTCGATTTTCTTTTCCATCGGCAACTTTGATGTTGTAGCACTATATTATATGCAATGTCATGGACGGAATTTATATAAGGTTACTACCGCTGAGATACGCAAGAATATATTTTTTATCGGTCATTTATCATGTCAATATTGATTAATCATGTTAGGACGGCGGGTCCGACAAGGAATAGTGTCTAGTCATTTGGATGGGGCGAAACAAACGATGTACACATTCGCGTGCACTTAAAAACATCCCTTTGAAATAAGAGTAGGTCGTAGCGCCGCTGGCGTTTGAATGCTAAAGATAAAGAGTTTGCCAAATTCAGGTCATCTCAGAATGTGTAATTGGTTTTTAAAATCTAAAATGGCATTAGGCATCAAATACAGATTTTTTATTTGCGCACATTTTAATGTCAGCGTATTATCGCGTCACCCTTTCGGTCGGTTCGTCCCTGCGGTCCGTCCGTCCATCAACAATTGCGATCGAGGCTACAGGTTTTGGCCGATTCTTTTCAAATTTGGTGTGAAACATTGTGGCCATGAGAGGACGAACTCTATCTTTATTCAGCGTTCCATTACATTTCGTATGGGAGCTATCGCTCATTTAAAAAAAAAAAAAAAAAAAAACCTTGTGAACGCGATAGAGACTGTAGTTTTTAATGGATGTTTTTTTTTGTTTTTGTTTTTTTTTTAAATTTGGCGGGAAGTATTGGAGACAGATTGAACCCTATCGATTTTCAGTGTTCCGCGACTTTCCGTTCCAGCGTTAAAACCCTTTGTCGAAAACATTGTGAACGCGATAGACGCTACAGTTTTGAACAAATTGTTTTGAAATTTTGTTTGAAGAATTAAGGTCCGTTCTCGACTTATCCAGTTCTACCGAAAACCTTGTGAACGCGAGTCTACAGTTTTTAACAAATTCTTTTGAAATTTCGTGTGAATCATTGTGGTCATGCGACAAAAAACCTTATTGATATTCAGCGTTCAACATGCGACAAAAAACCCTATTGATACTCAGCGTTCAACAACCTTCCATACCAGGGTAAAGCCACTTTACCGTTAATCTTTGTAAACGCGACACAGGCTATAGTTTTTAACGGATTCATTGGGGTCATGAGAGGACGTACACAGCGATATTTAGCGTTCTTCGACATTCCGTTCCAGAGTTCGAAAAATCGCGTTTTTAGCTTCTGGGCCGTCTAGAGTTTACAATTGTTTTCCGATTTTGATAAAACTTAACTTCCTGGATTATTGCCCCTGATTGTAAGAAACATCATGTTACTAAAAATTATTGTGGACTCTCTAGAGGACGCAATTTTTATTTGATTTTAAAAACTGTTCAAATATACCACCGTTATACCATAATCATGGTTGAGTTCCAATTGACTGTAACTTCGCGCAAAATGGCAAATAGTAGAAAACGTATACCAAGGTTGTGGACCCACTAGAGGCCACAATTTGTATTCGATTTAGCTGGAACTTGACATACGTTAATGATCAAAAGCTCTCGGATGAGTTTGATTTTCGTTGGCATCAAAACTTCAGATCCCATCAAACTTTCCGATCCAGAGTTATGCCCCCGTTTCCGAAAACCTTTTACACACACAATGGCTATATTGTTTTAACATATTTTAAAGTTGGTTTGATGCATTGTGATCATGAGAGGACGAACCTCCAGAGTCAATGTGAAAGAGGCTCAGGTGCTGATTTGTGGGTGGGGGGGGGGTAAGCGCCCCTAAGGTTAAAAAAAATATAATAACCTAATCAATAACAACCATAATTTGACATGAACTTTATGTCAACTTGAATAAAACTGTTTTCCGGCATGATAACGACCCGATCGGCAAACAACTATATAGGCAATGCAATCTATGCTCTGTCGGTGTGCTCAGAGTTATAGACAGTTTTGGATACACCCATCCCTTTTTTATGCCCCCGCTACTGTATAGGTTGTAATTTTTAACGGATGTTTTTCAAATTTGGTCCTCTAGGAGTCACAATTTTGTCCGATTAAGATGACATTTATCTTAATTCTGATACCTTTCGTTCCGAAGTTACCCCCTCCGCCTCTTTGCCGAGGCTACAGGAGAGGATATTACGAGACCTTTCTTTTCGGAGTTATCCCCCTTTTCTGAAAACATTGTGAACATGGTAGAGGCTGTAGTTTTAACGGATATGTTTTTAATTTGATTTCGGAGAACGAACCCTATCTTTTCCATAACCTTTCGTCCTTTGGGTATACAGTTATATATAAAATGGCGTCACTTCTATGGCAGGTTTTAATTATAATCAGTTTGATATAACGCATAACGCATAAAATACTAAGAAGCCAAAGAAATGTCAGGTTGGTATGTTACTCTGAATAAACGCATTTCATAAAACTTGCCAAATGTTTTTATTGTATGTTTGTGACCACATCTCCAACTTTACCTGAGTAATAAGGCTCCTTCCCAAACACAGAATTGAACCCAGGAAATGTTCTCAAAAACGCAACCGGACTTCTGAGATGGTAATGTGTTCTCCGTGATTTTCATGTAACTCATGCTGCACGTGCTGTTCACCGGGACCAGCCCTATAAAATGCACCCCATACCTGGTTGAATTATTCACACTACAACGTCAGCAGCATGCCAGGACTCAAGACAGCTCAAAGGATCCAGGCGCTTGGAAGACGCTGGCCACACTTCTAAAGCCGTTGCCAATCACTTTCAGGTCAGTGTTCGGACCAACTACAGACTTCAGCAACGCTTTTGGGCCACCAACATCACGGATGATCGCCCACGAACTGGTAGACCAAGGGTTACCACAAGGCGACAAAACCGCCATGTTGTGCGACAGCATGTGCAGAATCCCTTCACATAGGCATCTGAGACAGCACGTACCGATACAGTGCGCCGACGTCTCACGAAAGAGAACATCCATTGCCGTAGACCTTACCGTGGACCGATTCTCACCCTCGCCATCGACGTGAGCGTCAACAGTTTGCCCAACAACACCAGAACTGGCGACACGGGCAATGGAAAACTGTTTTGTTCACAGCATAGAGTCGGTATTGCGTATCAACTTCAGATGGCAGGGCCAGAATAATATGGCGTCGACTTGGCCAGCGTTATTCTGACCAATGTGTCATGGAACGAGACTCATGGGGAGGTCCAAGCATAATGGTTTGGGGTGGCATCGGCCTGAACCAGAGAGTGGGTCCTGTGGTTTTCCAAAATATTGGTCCAGGTATAGGAGGCGGCATCACAGCAGTGCTCTAAATCGATCAAACTCTCAGACCCCCACGTCATACCACATTTCGCACGTCATCGAAACCACATTTTCCAGCATGACAACGCCCGTGTCCACACCGCCAGAGTTACTAGGGACTTTCTAAAGCAGAACGGTGTCAACGTTTTGCACTGGTCAGCCCTTAGTCCGGACTTAAACCCGATTGAACATCTTTGGGATGAAAATCCGAGGATACTTAATAACGTCGTACCGAGACCAAACACAGCCGATGGATTGCGCCAATGGTGTTCATCAATCGTCTGGTCCACTCCATGAGCAGACGCTGCGCTGCTGTTATTGACACTCGCGGTGAACACACCAGGTACTGATGTATAGACTGTGTACAGACTCTAAACCTTCTCGTAATGTCTTGGAATTGTGATGAATTAATCACTAATGTGTCAACATACTATTCACAAAAAATTGCTTTGATCCATTTAGTAAGTCGTTTTCTAGAATAATTTGATTTAAGTGCCTCTCTGATTTTGAAATCGTACTGATGTTTTTTTTTTGTTGTTTTGTTTCGTGCATGGTGTTATTATTTTTTTTTTAAATCCATTATTATTAATTGACTCTTTTACGGGAAAAATGGTTTGAAAAGTGACATTATGTTCGTATGCATTAATGGGTATACAGTTATTTATAAAATGGCGTCACTTCTGTAGCAAGTTTGAATTATAATCAGTTTGATATAACGCATAATATACTGAGCGCATCACTTAGTTTTTCGTATAACAAAATGATCCTGTAAACCTATCTTATTTATGTTCCTTCTTATTGTGAACAATATTCAAATGGGAACACAGCAATAATAACACATTTGTACACTTATGGATGTTTAATCTGTAATCAACGGTACAAAGTCAGGGAGGTCAAAACCAAAAGTACGACACAGATGTCAGTAGCGCGTGTGTCCTGCACGGGCTCTTACGCACGCTGTGCAGCGACGTCGCATGGAATTTACCAATGTTTGAAAGAAGGCCTGGGGCAAATTGTTCCATTCTTAGACAAGAGCAGCTTCTAAAGCAGCAATGGTGTGCATCTGTGGTCTCCGATACAGACTGGCTGGCCAGTCCAAGACATTGATGTTGTTAGCAGCCAGGGAATCCATACTAAAACGGGCGGTATGCGGACGTGCATTATCCTGTTGGAAGTTGTGGGTGCGCTCGAAACATCGGAACAACAATTGGTTGCAAGACATCTTCACGGTAGGCTACAGCATTAACGCGACCCCTGCAAATGTGTAGGGCGGTCCGGTGATGAAATGTGGAGCCTCCCCACACCATTACACTTCCCCCACCCCATCGATTCGTTTCGAAGACGCAGCAGTCTGCAAGACGTTCCCCAAGACGTCTCCACACACGTTGACGGCCATCAGCGTGATAAAGATGAAAGCGACTCTCATCACTGAAGAGCACACTTTGCCAGTCTACTCTTCTCCATGTCTGGTGTCCTCGAACCCATATCAAACGCCGCTGACGGTGATGATCCCTGAGGATAGCTCCAACATAAGGTCGTCGTGCACGGGGTCCTACTTCTCTTAGACGACGTCTTATGGTGTTGGCACTTACTGGTCCTTGTCTTCCGACGACTGCTTCACCTGTTCGAGTCGCTGGGCGGAATCTGTCACGCAGATGAGTGACCCGGATGTAGCGATCTTGAGCCTGGGTTGTAACGCGTTGTGGACCAGGACGTTGACGGTCACGTGTTGATCCAGTAACTCGAACACGTTCCACCAACCTTACAATTAGCACGTGTAGACATGCCAGACCTGGACATTCCCATCGCTGCATTCCGTTGATTTTCAGTAAGTCTCGGCATCTCTAGCTCGATTCCTTCACACGTCCAACTACAAATTACGACAGATTGACGTTTCACAGTTCATGTACTGCACATTAAGTTGAAAACATGCTTTTAAAGGGCTCACACACAATGCTGCACGTGAATATTGGGTTTTTCATGTGCATCTCGTGCAATTTTTTTTTTTTGCACACGGGCCGATATTTTTTGCGTTTGGGAGCATTGTGTGAAACAATAGTTCATAGTATTGCATAATATTAAACATAAAAAAAAACACCTAGTAATAAAATATTTGGGAAAAAAAGGGATGCGTTTTCCATGGCGCTCAGTTCGGCATGATGTTATTTTTTTTTTAAAACAATCCAGTATTACTTGACTCTTTTACGGGCAAAATTGGTTGAAAAGTGACTAATATTTAAAAACAAAAAAACGCTGAATGGATAAACGAATTTTACATCCTTTGTTTTACCTATAAATCGTGTCTTCTAGGGCCAACAGAAAACGTTATCGGTAATAATAGATAGTCACACAAATTATATGGAAATGAACCAATACAGCAGCTATATCTCAACTGCAGTTTATCCAAAAGGAAACCTTGGATATTGACCAAATTTAATAAGGATCAAGGATCGTTCGTTCAAGATATTTAATCGCTATCGGTGATAGCCCTCCTTGCCTAGAAGATCCGAACAATATTTGCTTGTATGCCCCTTACGTTCTGATGCAAAAAAAAACAAACAACCCAAAACCTTCCATATAATTTTAAAACTATCGGTTATCTCGTGTATGGCTTAAAAAAACATAGCCCTGAGACAAACACACATCATGTTTAACCCGCCGCATCGTACATTTTCGCCTCACTCAGCTGGTTTGGGAGATTTGGGGGTGTGACTGCACGCTATGCATGCCTGTGTCATACCACAACAACCGATACCAAATGCTACATTCACAATAATATTTACCTATTAAAATATTTATAAAAAGTCTCAATATGGCCCATTATATGTTTCATAAATGTTCTATATTTAAAATAATTCCAAGACTGCGACGACCAAACTTATAGGTCAGATTGCCTTGAAAATTTGTTTCTGTACTAGCTAAGAAATTACAGATGAGCACACAAAATATGAAGTCTATCGATAGAACCGGAAGTGCCACCATCTTGAAACGTGAAAGATATATTTTACTTACAGACATGGGAGTTACATTTTCTGAATCCGCGAAGGAATGCCTAAAATACCTTCAGAGCATATTTTTGATTTCGGTCAACTGATGGTCCCCATTTTCAATTTAATAGGCCGTAGTATGTTAATGCGTCTCCTATTTCTGAAATTAATAAGTTTAGGATAGCCGGGATCAGGGTCGAATTTTTTATGCAGTTGGCAAATGCGCTGATCTAGCTTAGCTATTGGGATGGGGAAGGGGCAGTTATGGACGTCTTTACAATTAGAATTTCCCAACATGGGAATTTACTGATTTTGTCGATGGTCTAATAGCGAAAAAGCATTTGTGATGCACAAAAATATTCTAGGCATGCCGAAAATGTGACGAAAAGTCAGAAAACTCTATCGGACACTGAAACTAGATATGCACAGATAGAGAAGGAATTATATGCGGTGATGTTTGGTCTCGTTTGGTTCATCATTACGCCAATCTGATTAAAATACAGATCTACATGAAGATCTGATAAGTTATAGCGATAGGTCACGTCAGGGGTCAAAAGACCAACTTATGACCATATGACGTCAGACATTTGATTAACCAATCAGCATTTATGTTACTAGTGGATTACCCACAATTCCATGAAAAACACGCCTAAAGCTCGCCGCAACAGACCGTTTCATTGGCTTATGCCTGACACCATTCAGAACACGAGTTAAATAACAACTCTTCCAGATCCAAGTGTAGTAAAGACAAGTAAAACGAAATTTTGAACTATAAAAACGAAACGAAATAGGATCTGTGTTTTAACCAGATTGATCATTACACATATGGAAGACACATGACAATACAATCAGATCACAAACCAATGAAAATCATTGCGAAGAAAACTCTCAACACAGGCCCCAAACGAATGCAATCCGCCTTCAAGTGTATGACACAACTAGTGTATACTATCCTGGAAAACTTTTGTAGTTAGCGAACACTTTAAGCCGAGTACCTCTACCCGATAAACCGAGTTCCTTTGCAACTGAAATAGAAAACGTCAACAAAGTCTCAAATCTCCGAATTACTTCTACACGTCTACAATTTGTTAAAGACTACACAGTAACTGACAATGACCTACAAGCTCTTAGTCAGGTTATCCAGAGCATAAAAATAGTTTACGCCCAGCAGTGATACCATATTTCAACATCCGTGATGAGTTAACTGTGGAGAATGGAATTATTCTCAAAGGTCAACAAATTGTTATTCCATAGTCACTGCGACGTGATATGCTACAACGAATACATGTTTCTCATGATGGTATTGAAGCTCGTGATTGTTTATATTGGCCAGGAATGAGTTTACCTGTAAAAGACTTTGTTGACAAGTGTGATATCTACCGATCCTTTGGTATGAAACAACAGAAGGAGCCATCCCGTCCACATGGCCTACCAAGTTAACTATGGACAGTGACGTTTTCACTTTTGACGGTAATATTTATTTGATTACTGTAGATTACTACTCATATTTCTGGGGGTTGGACTATCTTGAAACTACTAACTGTGCTACAATCATTTGTTAACTCAAATCCCAATTTGCCAGACATGGTATTCCTGAAGTTCTCTTCTCGGATAACGCTTTATATCACAACTCTGCAGAAGTTATTAAACTCAGCAAACTCTGGAATTTAAAGACTAACACTTCAAGCCGTGAAAACAGCAAAATCCCTGATGCGGAAAGCAAAAGCCTCTAACTCTACTCTGATCCGTATCTTGTAAACCTGGATTTTCGTAACACCCTACCTAATGCAAGACATTGCGGCCAGGTGAAGTACTACAACGAGGGTGCTAAATATCCTTCCGTAGAAATCGACGTCATGTAAGGAAGTCTGATGTTAGCTTAAATATCTCTCATCCTCTTGAGTCCACCAAACCTTCTGTGGATAGCTCAACAATTCCTAAACCACCTGTCAAAATTCCCGTTATACCACCTCAGTGTGTTACCCAGAATCGCGAACAACGAGTAACTTGGTCTGGTCGAGTTATTCAGCAACGGCGACGTTTTTAAAGACTGTGATTGTTTTACTTGTTCACATGATATTTACATGTGTATATGTTTTATTTCAAGCTAAAGGTAAAGACTAAAAGAAGGGAGATGTAGCATGCGATCTCATTATAATATCATGGCACCTAATTATCACACACAGTCTACTTACGTATGTAGCCTGTACAACATGGCCGCTTGTTATGCATGGACTTCGTTGCTAGTATAAGACCGAAGTGTTACAGTGTCCACAAACAAATTGTGGTGTATAAAAACGTTGGCATCTACAGCAACAAAGGGGCATAACCTCAAAAAGGAAGGTAGCAGAATGCTGAAAATCACCTTGACACGCACCAAATGCTTCACACAAAACCCGTTCAAAACTCTAGCCACTATGGCGTTATCGAGATGTCATAATGACAAGAGCAGTAACTCCGGAACAGAAGGTAGCAGGGGCGCTTAATATCGATACATGTAGTCCTCATATGATGATAATGTTTGTAGTCTTAATCAGGAACGACAGGTCTCGCAGCGCTGAAAATCAATAGGGTTTATCCTCTCATGACTTCAATGCTTCGCATGAAATCTTTGATGAGAATCCGCCAATTGCTGACTATGTTTATGACATTTTACAGAGTTAAAGGGTGATCTCAATTAGGCAAAACTATGTACAGTTTCTGTCTAGGTAATTCCTTTTAGCCGCTATTTGCTAATTCAGTTTTTGGGTGCTAGATTAATTATTAATTGCCCATGGCACAAGTCTCATTTTTATACACATACATTAATTTTAAACGTGGGCGCATTATGGCTTCTTAACACCATAGAGGCTACAGTTTTAAACGGATTATTTTCAAAAATCGATATCCACCGTTCTTCGATATTCCATTACAGAGTTATCCCCCATCCCCTTTTCCGAAAAACTTGTGTGGCAATAGAGGTTGTAGTTTCTGAAATGAAATAAAATAGGGTTTAACGCCCTGCCATTTTGCACCGACTGGGCTTTTGAAAACGGCTATAGTTTGTGACGGGTTGTTTTCAAAGAGAGAGAAATGGAGTTTAACGTCCACTCGACACAAACTAGGTCATTTCGGGACTAACATATGGTTTTAATTTTATTTCAATAATTCGCTTGCGCGTAGGGGTCTTTAGCAGTGGGGGGAAACCGGGGGACGCGGAGAAAACCCACGAGTTTGGACAGGCGACCCTACTCCTTGTCACGTACAACCGGGGATTCGAGGGTTGTTTTCAAACTTGATGTGGAGCATTTTGGCCATTATTAGGGTGACCCACCATAAATAAATATCTCCAAATTTCTCGACAATTACACCACAATATATATATATACACCAAGCCTTAAATCAGTTTCAAACATTTATAGTCACTAAATAAACGGTCATGTTGTACTTAAACATGCATTATGCAAGAGCAAAATCTGCTTATTACAAGTCTTTCTTTAGGCCTGAAATGTTATCTAAATTATCAATTAGACATTAATTAACTTATCCAGATCATAATAAACTCTCGATGTCAAGGCTAGCCTTCGATGTTGGCTGGATTAGATTCCTATATGACGCTAACGGCCATTGATAATTAAATCAAAAAAGTGGATAATCGAGACTATGCTGTTTATATTAATGATTTTAGTAATGATGACCGAGACTATGCAAAAATTTCACCCGCTTCTTTCTCGGCTCATAGTGGATCAATTTGACTGAAATTCTCAGCAAATTACATTTACACTATCTAGTTTTTAACTATTATAGCGAGAACTGTCATCTCTTTATCTTATTTCCCATAATGTATCTTTAATAAGCTATGACCATTTAATCATGCATAAATAATACACTGAAAGATGGTTCCTAGTGTCGCCCATAACGTGTAAAAAATAGTTACGTGCCCTTGTTTTGAAAGTATTCTCGCTTAACCAGTCTACCGATCATTCTACGTTTGATTAATGGGCCGGGATAATCAAGACTACTTTTTTTACGAAACATGACAGAAAGCTGGAACAATAAATTGAATTTAGAAACACGCACGTTAGGCAACTCAACAATTGTTTTAAGAAACTTGTAAAATTAAAATGAAACTACTGCTAGTATCATATTCCTGGCTAACCCGAGTATTTCAGAGATAGTATTTGTACTAAAACAAAAGATGCAGCTCCTAATGGTACAGTTAATGATAAACCAATTTAAAAATAACGAACGTAATTTCTAAAGCTGCTGTAATAACCAATAAGCTAAATATTACTGCTATTCAGAATCGTCAACAATAGATTTTATTACGGCTGTAATAGTTGATAGAAGTGTAGAGAATTGCACGTGCGATGTCTATTTATAGTATCATAGACTCTACTGCTGAGTGCGTAGTGTATGCGAGAAATCACTTCAAGGTAAGACACAGAAGCGTGTACATTCGCCGTGCTGAGACCAACTTTCTGTACGGTGCACTGGTCACCCTACCATTATAGAGAGGATAAACCCCGCCATCTTCTTCATTCTTCGTTTCGGTTTTATCACGTCATTTCGAAAATCTTGTGAACCGCAACGAAGCTACAGTTTTTAACCGAATCTATAAATATTTAGTGTGAATCAGTGGAGCCATGGGGGTGAACCCTGTCGATATATAGCATTCCGCGACTTTCCATTCCGGAACTATCTCCCCTCCCTCTGTCAAAGACCTTGTGAATTTGACAGTGGCTACATGTTTAAACATTATTCTCTTGGTGTGAATCGTTTGGGTCATGGGAAGACGAAATGGTAGATGTTAAATGATTTTAACATATTTTTATTTTCAAGCTTATTTTAAAGGAGATAAATCGCTAATATTTGGGACCTAGAAATTGACACAAATGGGTCGCAACACATGTAAAAATTTAATATGAATATATACTATTCAAAAAAAGTAGGGGATATTTGATTTTTAAGTGTTATTAAAGTCACCTAATGAAACTGACGAAGAAACAAATGACAAAATGAAATGAAGTTCACATTCATCGATTTATTCCAAATGACCGTTAGACTAAGTAAGGCACAGACTGGCCATTATAAGGGTAAAATGATACCCGGGGTCAAACAGCAAAGTTACCACAGCATCACAACCAAGTCAGTAACGGGTAAATCCTCCTCTGTTTGCCAAACAAGCATTGATCCGACGTGGCATACTCCTAATGAGACGTCTAAGGTCATTTTGGTCCAGATTGTCCCATTCCTGTTGCAACCCAGCAGCAAGTTCTTGGACATTGGCAGGACGTTGTTGACGTTGACGTAACCTCTGTCCAAGCATGTCCCAGACATGCTCGATGGGGGAGAGGTCGGGACTCAGTGCTGGCCAAGGTAATGTGGTGATGTTCTGTTGTTGGAGGTAACCTGTAACGATCCTGGCCCTGTGACATCTTGCGTTGTCATCCTGGAAGATGAAACGGCGGCCATGACGTCGTGCGAACGGCACAACATGGACTGCCAAGATGTTGTCCCGGTAGTACTGGCCTGTAACACGCCCTGCAACAACATGTAAAGCCGTTCTTCCAGCAACAGTGATGCCTCCCCACACCATAACAGAACCACCCCCAAATCGATCATGTCTGATGACGTTAACGTCTTGGAAGCGCTCGTTTCGACGACGCCACACCCTCCTACGTCTGTCCAAAAAATCAACAGTGAACCTTGACTCATCTGAAAACATCACATTGCTCCAGCGTCGATTATCCCAGTGTTGACGATCCCTACACCAACGACGCCTTGCCTGAATGTGATGATCTCTCAAACAAGGGATCACGCGAGGACGTCGGGCGCGAAGGTGACCCCTATGCAGTCGATTCCGAATCGTCTGGCCACTCACTCTCACACCAGTGTCTGTTTGAAGACGAGCGCTGATCTGATTTGCTGTGATGACACGATTTCTCAAGGCCAAGGTACGGATAAATCGATCCTGGGCTTGAGTTGTCGCCCTTGGTCGACCTGAGCGTGGTCTGTCCTGTACAGATTGTGTATCACGGTATCTGGACCATAGCCTGCTTATGACAGACTGAGAAACATTCATCGTCCGCGCCACAACCGCCTGTGTTGTGCCGATCTGTAGCATGCCAAGGGCACGTAACCTTTCATTTTGGGTAAGCCGACGCATATCAAAATTTGTTTTCTGGTCACTAAAACAATTAAACTGATGTTTCCACCCTGGAATTCAATGCCACAATGACTGTAACATTCAAAGTCAGAGTCGTGCAAATCTTGGGTTGGACCCCCATGATGATCCCAAGCATCACCTGCATTCCATGCGGTAGCTATTGGTGCGTTTGGGCGTCACATGTAACTGGAAATGTTTCTTCTGTTAGGTTCTATAGTGACTTTTTTCGTAGTCATTTGCATATTTTAGTATTATGCCCCCAAAATCAAATATCCCCTACTTTTTTTGAATAGTATATATAACCTGATATGCATTCAATTGTTTCTGTTTTTACTATAATTTCCAACCAGTTATATTCGGCGAAATACGCCCGAAGTCTCAATCAAATGGCAATCTCTAGTGTCTGGTTATTCTAGTCTGCACAGATAGTATTTATTGCGCCTGTTCTTCAGATAAGAATATGAGGTCACCGTTTGACATGACTTGTGGAATATTTCTAGCCCCGTTCTTCGAGTCCTTTGTTACAAATGGCGCTGAAACGCATTATGGTACACGATCCGTGTACCAATAGTAAAATGTTGATTTTGTCTCAAATATTGGATATCAGAAGCCCATCTTTTCCAGTAAGATCAAATCATCAATGTTGATTTAAATTGACAAATAATTATTATTTTCAATGCCGAAGACTTCGGATGATATAGAGTTGGAGACTTTAACACGATAGAAATCAGATTTCTTGAGGGATACATTCCTGATTAAGTTTGTCAACATCCACGTTTTTCTTTCGGAAAAGCTGCTGTCAAAACGTAGCTGGTGTGCGCGCGTATATCCACCCTTTGCGTTGCTATCCTTTAAGGCGTTCATTATTATGATTATAACAATTATTTGCTTTCATTGTCTAGTTCTGTAAAGGATGATCAGAAGTTTGAAGGGTCGGACCGTTTCTACGAATCTGCTAAAAGAATATGCCTGTACCCAACAGACCAAAATAGTAAGTTTGTCCATTTTTATACTCGCATATTTTAATTCTTTTACTTACGGTATTTAAGGTAAGTTTCGAATGATATAGTAGCTGGATAGGTTTATCAATGTAGTTTATTAACAACCAAATTAAACATCAGAAAACAAATCCACGGACAAGACACCTTACACACAACGCCCAATGTATATGACGATCGACTGTGAGCTTACACGAATTCTCAAAATTAGTGTACATTGAAGGAAATGATTTTGGATCTATTCGATTTGTAGAGTTGAAGTATGTCATAAGGTAAGTTTTGAATGATATATTAGCTGGTTAGGTTTATCAAGGTTTATCAATACGCCCAATGTATGTGAAGATCGACTATGAGCTTACACGAATTCTCAAAATTAGTACATTGATGGAAATGATTTTGGATTTATTTGATTTGTAGAATTGAAGTATGTCATAAAAAAAAAGTAAAACACATTGTATTTCTAGTTTATATCATGACCGGAATTGTGTTTTAAGAATTCTCAATATTAGTAAAATGAACAAAATGATTTTAAATTATCACAAAGCTTCCGGCAATACTATATACCGGAAAACACCGGAAAACAACCGGAAAACACCATTTAATACTGAATACCGGAAAACACCGGAAAAACACTAAATACCGGAAAACACCCTAAATACCGGAAAACACCAAGTAACGCCAATGACGGAAGGTCAAGGTCATTACGATGTTCGTTTTACAAATAGCCCCCACCCCCCACCCCAAAAAAACATTTCCAATTTTTTTTTTCTCCAAAATTTTTTTGACGAAAAAAAAATTTGTCACCAAAAAAAAAATTCAAATTTTTCCGAAAAATTGGTTTTACAAAAAAACATTCCGTAGAAAATAATTTTACAGAGAAAAATACTGGAAAAAAATTTTTTTTGAGAGAAATTTGGGAGAAGAAATTGTTAAAAAAAATCTGAAAAGAAATTTTTCTTTGACCGTAGGCGATCGCTCGCTTGTATGTTAATAAACTTATTTTATCAGCGCTCACCTGGTCCAAAACGACACACGAGGACCAAACTCCGGGTTACTCAATAGCTACCGGAAAACTTAGAAGAGTAAACTGTGCCCGATATTTTTTCAGAGAGCGCGCCGCTCCGGGAGGGATCATCGTCAGGGTGGGACGGGGGTGGAATTGTCCAGTCACGTGACGAACATAGATCTTCCGTTCCTCAACCCATATTATTTCCACAGTCATTGTAATTAATCACAAATTACGGGATGATATACGAAAATTCAGGTTTACTTTGAAATAGTGCAAATGATACTTTTCCATCTACAATCTTCAGATCAAAGGATGCAAGTTCTTTTCTCGGGGACATTTTTTTCCGAATACGCATTCGGTGTAAGTCTTCAGCCACCAGGAAGTGGTTAACATAGTAATGTTTTATTACGATAGTAGTACATAAAACAAATTGGTTGCCTGAGGTTCTCGGGGGGAAAGTAGCCTCATCGGCTAGAGTCCTCTATTTCACAAACAAAAACAACAATTGCTTCCTTGAAAATTTATCGATCAACCCTTTTTGTGACAGAAAATTTTTTTCGTCCAAAAAATTTTGGAGAAAAAAAAATCGGAATTTTTTTTGGGGGGTGGGGGCTATTTGTAAAACGAACATCGTAATGACCTTGACCTTCCTTCATTGGCGTTACTTGGTGTTTTCCGGTATTTAGGGTGTTTTCCGGTATTCAGTATTAAATGGTGTTTTCCGGTTGTTTTCCGGTGTTTTCCGGTATATAGTATTGCCGGAAGCTTTGTGATAATTTAAATTCATTTTACTAATATTTTTGCGGGGTGGGGGTGGGGGGCTATCTGTAAAACGAACTTCGTAATGAGCTTGACCTTCCTTCATCGGCGCTCACTTGGTCCAAAACCGCACACAGAGGACCAGGCTCCGGGTTACCTATTTAGGGTGTTTTCCGGTATTTAGGGTGTTTTCCGGTATTTAGGGTGTTTTCCGGTATTTAATGTTTTTCCGGTGTTTGCCGGTATTCAGTGTAAAATGGTGTTTTCCGGTTGTTTTCCGGTGTTTTCCGGTTGTTTTCCGGTGTTTTTTCTGTGTTTCCGGTGTTTTCCGGTATATATTATTGCCGTGTGTTTGTGGGGGTATTTTTTCATTGTATAACACAATTTTATTAGTACTGGAATTTACTTTGTTTATTAACCTTCGAGATGTCTGTTTAGAATTAATTTGGCATTAATTTAATTATTCATATCATTTATTTAATAAATAATAACAAACATTACAGTTTAAAGCGAACAAATGAAGGGGGTTACATTAGAAAGGTTGCTATACTGGATATACATTGGTAAAAAATACAACACAAGTTTTTGTTGGTGGGTATACACAAGTTTGTATGAAACAACACAAGTTTCAACACAGGTTTGTGTTGTTAAAAAACCTAACTTGTGTTGAAAATTTGTGTTGTTTCAACACAAGTTTTTTTTTCAGTGTATCCTAAATATAATTAATCCTCTCATTACCAAGATGGGACAACCAATAATCCCGGGAACTGGAGAAAACTATGCCCATTCTTATTACCATCCATGAATCCTAGGACTATTTTATTATTGAGTATATTGCTATACAAACGGAACAATCCACTGGGCCTATCAGGTATACGACAGCTCAAACATTTAGTAAGTGTCAGAATTGCAAACCTAATTCCAATTAGATTACCCGAGCCAAAAAATGATTGGTTTAATAGGTGAATTTATTCCCTTGGTTGTCGCTTAACATGTCGCCGTTGTGAGCATATTACAGGATTTGTTGGCGACGAAGCGACGACTTGGGTGATCATATCAAACATGTCTGATATTGGCGACGAAAAATCGCCACCGACCCAGTTCGCACACTAGACGAGTTTTTGATTTTTCATCGACGGCGACCGAAATCGCCAATGTCGTCGCGTAGTGTGCGCCAGGCTTAACAAGGAGTAGGGTCGGCTCGCCTGTCCAATCTCGTGGGTTTTATCCGGGTCCTTCGGTTTCCTGCCACTACTAAAAACCCCAACGCGCATAAGAATAATTGAAATAAAATTGAACCATGTGTTAGTCCCATGTGATCTAGTTTGTATCCAGTGGACGTTAAACCCATCTCGCCATGGTAGAACGGTCTCTATCGTTCTTATACGCCTACATTTTGACGAAAATTCATAAGAAACTTAATAAATATGTTCAAAATCAAAAGGCCTTGAATGAGTTCGATTTTGTTGGCATAAAAAATTCAACTTCCTGTTTAATACAGCCTGGGCTGTTAATTCACATTGAATAATTTAGGAAATACACTTGAATTAAAGAACAAACAAATTTATATTTGTATTTCTAATGAACACTATAATTTTAGTCCGGGACACAGTGAGATTTAATCAAAATATTGAATCCAAAGAGTTTGAGATTTACGACACATGTTTTACTCCTAGATCATTTTGGAAAGTCAAGTCTTAAGTTTTGTAACTTGTGCATATACCTAGGAGAGCTCCCCCTAACCCTCCCATATTTAATGGGAGTTAAAATTCAATGTCCATCTACAATTTTCTTACAAACATTTCATATTTAAAACTAAGAAACAAACTGCATGACTTAAGAGCATACAATGTTGAGCATACAATGTTGTTGTTGTTATTTATTACAGATTTAACGTCCAATACAATGAATATGAATTCAATACACTTGAAAATTAAATTAAAAAAAAGAAACAAAAGGTCTTCGGATACCAAAAGTTCCTTAAAGCACACTTAAAAACTCGCTGTCGTTAGAAGAGAGGGCTGGTCATCTTCTCCCTCTGTCATAATAGAGTTAAAACAGGAGGTCCAACTGACTGATGTTCGTCTAATAAGTTCCATATCATTAAAAATGAATTAAGAGTTCAAGACTTAAAAGTTTAAAAGTTGTAGGCATTCCATTAGAGTTTTCCTTGCGTACGATAAAAAGTTACCTGAAAAGAAAAAGAAGAGCCAGCAGCAACAAAGACAAATTGAACCATTTATAGGAATAAATAAATTTGTAAACACAGATTAAATTAAATTGATTAATGTGCACTGTCGTTGTTAATAATGGTTGTGTAGGTCCCTATTCCTTTATTTTGTCATTATTTTTCCTTAGTATATTATTATATTAAATCATGCAGCAGGCTGAACCGCCATACTGTCCTACAACAATAGTTCCTTTCTTTGTAACTAGATATGTAGTTCCCTATCTTAACGTTAATTTATTTTGATATTATTAAAGCATTCAGGTGGCTTAGGGGACAACCTGGTCTACTCAACCAGTTATCTTTCTTTGACTAGTGCTCTTTTAACGCAACTAACTTTACAGTTAATTTCCGATTCTGCTATGAATTTGGAGATAGCTTCATAAAGTTTATATGACATATTCCGAGGGGGGGGGGGTATATTTTGGAGGGTATATTTAAGTTTGGCATTTTCCATTAAACTTCGTACAGGTAGTCTTTTCTTTTCCAATTTATTGCACGCACTGATGACATGATTAACGGTCAAATTGTGGCCACATTCGCACTTCACTGGGTTAAATTTATGGTCGGTAAATAAATCATTAGTAACACACAAATTTTGCGCGATGGGTGATAAATCTCCATATTTACAACCAGATCGTTGTTTAAATTGAATCTAAAAACTATATGCTCTGGCCAACTCATTTTTACATTCTGATTTAATTATAGTTTTTACGATGCTATTAAATTCCTGAACGCTATATTTTAAGTATTCAGTCCTGCAGAGGCCGAGTCCTTTATGAGTCAGATTGTCTGCGGACTCATTGCCTGCTATGCCAACACGGGATGGTATCCATGTATATTCTACGGTTTTGTTTTTGTTTCGGAGGGAATAACACTTGCTCGAATATTTTGAACAAGTTCTGGTCTTGGTGGGGTTTTTTTGTCATGTATTATCAGACTTTGTCTGACACAATGACTGCTCTTTGAACGGTGGATGACACGAGCCACTCGAGAGCTGTGGATATTGTCTTTAGTTCTGCTGTATAGATAGAGCATCCATCTGGTAGCCTTTCCGATATATTAATATTAAATTCGGGAATGACCACACCTAATGCAGTTTTGGTAGTGTTTGGATCGAGAGACTCGTCCGTGTATATTTTCACATGCCATGACCATTTTTCGTTCAAGAATTCCCTCGATAGCATTAGAGCGCTACCTAGGTTTATGTCATAGTTTGGATTTAAAAAAGTCTATGGGGCTTGATACGAAAATACCCTGTCAGTAATCTGATAGTGATCTAATCTTAGGTCTTTTAATAGATCATTTGCTCTGTGACGGAACGGCTGAGTCTCTGATTTGACATTTCTTTTGAATTTTTTCCTTGATGTATTTGTAAACTTAAATGTTGGACAACTGTCCCCAAGATACTGTAACTTGGCCCAATAACTTAATGCCAGTTCGTTTCACCTTAATTCGAATGTGCCAAATGAAGCTTTCGTTGCTATCTTCATTGCCTGATATTGTAAACTATCTAGTTTAGCAAGAGCTGTTTTATTTGCGCTTGCAAAAGCGACACAACCATAGTCACATATTGATCTTATGATGGACATATATATCATTAGCAGAGTCGTTGTATTTGCTCCCCATGAAATGCCTGTCAGGCATCTAATTACGTTCAAAACATTCCTTCCTCGTTTTCAATATGTGGTATAAAAGTCATTTTGCGATCAAAGGTCACCCCAAGAAGCTTTGCCTGATCTTTAAATTCAATTCGGTTATCGTTCAATTTCCGTTTCACAGATGACACTTTCCTATGATCCCTACAGAAGAGCATGCCTTCTGTTTTACTTTCAGATATACCAAATCCTCAGTCATTAGACCATTTCGACAATTTGTCTAAGGCTTCTTGCATTCTCGTTCTAACCGTACCGTAGTTATTCGCTGCATGCTAGATTGAACTGTCGTCTGCATAAACCGCTAAGTCAATAAGTTTCTTATTGTAGTTATTAGACTGAAGGTCAATAATCATGATATTGAAAAGTGTGAGACTTATAACAGAGCCATGGGGTTTGCCATTTTAGAATTCGTATTTGTTGCTTAGTGAGAGACCTACATTAGCTTGTATTTGCCTATCGCTTAGAAAATCTTCGATCCAGTGGAACATTCGTCCTGTTACCCCTAGTCCATGTACTTTTTTTTATGTAGGCCATCCACCCAATCTAAGTCAAATGCATTGGTCAGGTCAACGAATACTGCACGTATATAATTGTTCTTTTTAGATAGTGAAGTCATGATGTCATGCTGTAACCTTACAACATGATCAAAAGTGGAGCGCTGCTGTCTATATCCACTGAATAATCCATTACTTTCACAGTAATATTTTAGCCTATTATTTACCATGGTCTCAAGTGTTTTACACAACGTAGAGATCCAACTTATCGGCCTGTAAGAACCGGTTTCATTTTTATCTTTTAATGGTTTAATCAACGGGGTTATTGTTGCTGTTTTCCAGCGTGTAGGAAATTTTCCTTCTGCCCATGATTTATTGAATAATTCAAGAAGTAAATTACGTATTGACCCTGGGAGTTTTCTTAACATGAAATTCCGACTTTTGTTTTAAGAATTTGTCATTGTGACTTTTATCGCTACTGCCATCAGCAAACATTTTTGCTAACAGCTCCACCTTTTCGCTATTTGTCATGGCTGATTGGGATTCATAATTAAGCGTAGGAATATTTCTAGAAAAACATTTGCCGCTTATTGCGTGTATTTTTTTCCAGACATTTGAAATTTTAGTTTTATCATTAGTACTATCACAGAATGCCATCCAATGCCTTTCTTTTGCCTCTGAAATGACCTGTTTGGCGTTTGCATCGCACTTAGTATATAAAGATTTATTCTTTGAGGACCATACGCGGAATAGTGTTTTAAATGATGTTTTCCGTTCACGTACGGCTGTTTGACATTCTGGGAACCACCAAGGTTTTGGGGCGCCTTTAGTTTTCCCACCTGTTGTCCTGGGGATTGAACCTTCTGCTACACTAAAGATCGCACGCGAAATATTCTCGGTAAATATATTTATATCATTATGTCTAACTGCGCTTCGGTCGATTTCTTCACAGTAGTGCTGAAAAAGAGCACAGTCTGCGTGTTGAAGTTTCCATCTTTGTTTGCACGTGACTGTTTTTTTACGTTTGAGTTTATTTCAGTTAAGACTATTAGATGATCACTACATAGCGTATTATTTATGACTTGTCACTTACAGTTTAAAGCTATACTGGGAGATGTTAGGGTAAGATTAAGGTGGGTTGCACCCAGTTTATTGCCAGAACCGGGTTGGGTCACCGTTATTTAATAGAACTAAATTGGAATTTTCAATAACTTTATTCAGTTTGTCACCAGCATTATTATTAATTGGGGAGCCCTAGGTGGAGTGGTGACTGTTAAAATCTCCACATATAATATATTTAGTTTTTTGTGGGGTTTTTATTGTTTTTTTATCATATATTTTTTGATACGCTTCTTCCCCAGTGATTTTACACGGATTATAAATGTTAATTACGGTTATATTTTGTTTGTCGGTTGTAGCTAATTCCAATCCGATTACCTCTACTTCACCAGAGTCTATTCTAATAAACTTATATGAGAGTTGTTCACTCACGAATATTGCAACGCCCCCAGAACCCCCTTTTGTGAGATTAAGTGTGTACCCAATAGGTTTTGGGTCCTTCTGCTTTGGACCTAATTTTGTTTCCTGTATGCATATTGTGTCAATTTTGGATTTGCTAACCAGGTGGTTCAATTTTGTCATACGTGGTCTGAGACCATTAGTATTTAATTGCATTATGGTTAACTTATTAAATATACCTATGTCATTTATTGGATTATTTGACCGGAGTGGTTTAATTCTTATTAATGACCCAGTTAGAATATTCGCTAGTATTTTTCTTCTGTATTTTTTTTATGCACATGTCCCTTGTCGATGTCGCCTCAGCATGAGCAGACACGACCGTTGTTCGTTTGGGTAATTTCCTTTTCAAGGGGGGTTTGCTTTCCCTTCGTTCGACTGGGTCTATGGTTGAGCGATTGTTAGATACTTTCTTCTTTTTAGCCGCATGAGAGATGTAATCTCTGAGTGGTCAGTTATCTCATCATCACTAACCTCAATATCCGATCCAGCTTTTTGAGTATTGTTAACAGCTTGATTAGGAATTGTGCTCTTTATTTCTAGATGGTTGTCAATAATAAACCTGTTTGCACTCTGTTTAATAACGTTAATAACAGGGTCCTTGTCCGTTGAGTTATTTATAAAAGTAATTACACCAAGTGTTGTTTCTAACAAAAACTCATAAAAAGAGTTTCTGTCTTTAAAAGTTGGGGTGTAGTAATTATGTGATTCTTTTGGTTTATCCTTATCTAGATTTAATTTATCAGTAAATATATTTTGCCACATTTTAATATTTCAGATGAGCAGGTATTAATGCCGTGTGAGTCTGAACATTTTACATTTTTCGCACGCAGTTTTACCCTTGCAATGAGACTCATTGTGTCCAAACTTTTGACAATTTCTACATATTTTGACACGGGAATATACGGGTATACTGTTCTAATCTGATAACCTAATTTTACCTTTTCCGGAACCTGACACCTTTTAAACGCGACTTGTGCGCTTCCTGATTTTTTGCCGTCTGGGATTCTATACACTTATTACGTCATACCCATTGGATTGAAGGGCGTCTAAGATTTCTTCGTTTGTGTATTCACATGGGATAGCATGAACAATACCCTACTCCTGGGTTAGAGATAGGGGTGGGGCAATTACCACTTCTACTCCGTTTAGTTCTTCGATCTTGCACGCCATTTCTGCATCACTGGCATTTACAAACGCCAGTCGCACGTTCCCATTTTACAATATTTTAATTTTGGGAGTGTCGTTTATTCCCCATTTGCTTTTGATTTCGCCGCCGATCGTTTTAGTTTTTATAGCTGTAGATTTTGTATAATCCTTAGGCTTAACGATGACCACTTCAGTGTATTTATTAGTAATTAATTGATCAGTACGTTTACAACTGCCTACCGTTTTAAAACAGTTAGGAAGTGATGTATTTAAAAGACAGTCAACATAGCTTGAACATTTTGTATTCATGGCCGCCATATTGATTCTAAGTAGACAAATAAAGTCTTGCGAATAACATGAGATTGTAATTGAGAATTCGAAGTGAAATTACTGAAACAATAAGCCACCCGCTTATAATATTAGTAAATGTTGTTGTTGTTTATTACAGATTTAACGTCCACTACAATGAATACGATATTATGGGCAGGTTGATTTAATTAAATTATTTACACTTGGAAATTGTTAACAACGCGTTGATTTAATTAAATTATTTACACTTGCAAATTGTTAAAAACACAAAATACAAAAGTCGTCGGATATCGAATGTTCCTTAAACACACTTATAAATTCGCTGTCGTGAGAAGAGAGGGCGGATCATCTTCTCCCTTTGTCATAATAAAGTTAGAACAGGAGGTCCAGCTGACTGATGTTTGGCGTCATCAGAGCGGATAGAAAAAACCCTGTGAGGAAAAAGAATCCGCTGGCTTTATGTAAAAAAAACACATAGCTGGACCCGTAGATTATTTACATATTAAAATTTTTGGGGTTTTTTTTAAAACAATATTTTATTCAGAAATTGAAAGGGATTGAGGAACAGGTATAGCCTATATGACCTCTCTCCTAAATACAAGAATTAATATGGATATGTAAAAGAAATAAGTGAGTAAACAACAAAACAATAAAATCAATACTTACTCATCAACATTTTATATATATACTATTCAAAAAAAGTAGGGGATATTTGATTTTTAAGTGTTATTAAAGTCACCTAATGAAACTGACGAAGAAACAAATGACAAAATGAAATGAAGTTCACATTCATCGATTTATTCCAAATGATCGTTAGACTAAGTAAGGCACAGACTGACCATTATAAGGGTAAAATGATACCCGGGGTCAAACAGCAAAGTTACCACAGCATCACAACCAAGTCAGTAACGGGTAAATCCTCCTCTGTTTGCCAAACAAGCATTGATCCGACGTGGCATACTCCTAATGAGACGTCTAAGGTCATTTTGGTCCAGATTGTCCCATTCCTGTTGCAACGCAGCAGCAAGTTCTTTGACATTGGCAGGACGTTGTTGACGTTGACGTAACCTCTGTCCAAGCATGTCCCAGACATGCTCGATGGGGGAGAGGTCGGGACTCAGTGCTGGCCAAGGTAATGTGGTGATGTTCTGTTGTTGGAGGTAACCTGTAACGATCCTGGCCCTGTGACATCTTGCGTTGTCATCCTGGAAGATGAAACGGCGGCCATGGCGTCGTGCGAACGGCACAACATGGACTGCCAAGATGTTGTCCCGGTAGTACTGGCCTGTAACACGCCCTGCAACAACATGTAAAGCCGTTCTTCCAGCAACAGTGATGCCTCCCCACACCATAACAGTACCACCCCCAAATCGATCATGTCTGATGACGTTAACGTCTTGGAAGCGCTCGTTTCGACGACGCCACACCCTCCTACGTCTGTCCAAAAAATCAACAGTGAACCTTGACTCATCTGAAAACATCACATTGCTCCAGCGTCGATTATCCCAGTGTTGACGATCCCTACACCAACGACGTCTTGCCTGAATGTGATGATCTCTCAAACAAGGGATCACGCGAGGACGTCGGGCGCGAAGGTGACCCCTATGCAGTCGATTCCGAATCGTCTGGCCACTCACTCTCACACCAGTGTCTGTTTGAAGACGAGCGCTGATCTGATTTGCTGTGATGACACGATTTCTCAAGGCCAAGGTACGGATAAATCGATCCTGGGCTTGAGTTGTCGCCCTTGGTCGACCTGAGCGTGGTCTTCCTGTACAGATTGTGTATCACGGTATCTGGACCATAGCCTGCTTATGACAGACTGAGAAACATTCATCGTCCGCGCCACAACCGCCTGTGTTGTGCCGATCTGTAGCATGCCAAGGGCACGTAACCTTTCATTTTGGGTAAGCCGACGCATATCAAAATTTGTTTTCTGGTCACTAAAACAATTAAACTGATGTTTCCACCCTGGAATTCAATGCCACAATGACTGTAACATTCAAAGTCAGAGTCGTGCAAATCTTGGGTTGGACCCCCATGATGATCCCAAGCATCACCTGCATTCCATGCGGTAGCTATTGGTGCGTTTGGGCGTCACATGTAACTGGAAATGTTTCTTCTGTTAGGTTCTATAGTGACTTTTTTCGTAGTCATTTGCATATTTTAGTATTATGCCCCCAAAATCAAATATCCCCTACTTTTTTTGAATAGTATTTACACATTGGCTACGCAGTTGTTCATGTTCGCATTTTGATCGATATAGATGTTACACTTATCTTAAAACCTTCTGCTGCTGCCAAAAAACATGTGGACCCTTTCAGAGATTGGTAACGAAATATGACTGCTGCTTACACCGTATAACAGATTATGTGTATTGATAAAATTCGGTGGTAAAATATTTATAGATATTTTGCGTGCATCAGAATGTAAGGAGCAATGTAAAAGAAAATGGTCGGTATCTTCGAAGGAATGACCGCAATCACACTCGGGGCTGTCCGAAATATGCCTTAAGAATTTATGCCCATTTAGGTCACTGCAAGAGAGACGAAGACGACTATGTAATATTTGATTTTTACGTTTGCCAAAGTTGAAATAAGGTGGTATATTTTTATCTTTATCAGTTATTTTAGTTTTAAATTTACTTATAGAGGTCGAATTTTTAATATTTATATCAAGGTTATTCCATTCTTTTATGGTAGAAGGTATAAAGGATTTAGAGTATACAGTTGTTCGACAAAAGTAATCAGTTAAATTATTGCTATTACGAAGATTATAAGGAGTTTTGGAAAACTGAATTAAATTGTGGAGGTATGGAGGGGTTAGCTGATTAATAATTTTGTGCATTAGGATGAGTTTGTGACGACTTCGCCTCTCTTGCAGAGTGATAAATCTTGTTTCTTCATATAATAACCTATGACTGGTACCCTTCACAGCCCCGCATATAGTCCCGAGTGCATCTAGTTGCACCCATCCCATATTACATCACAATAGTCAAAATGTGGAAGAATAAAAGAGGTATATATAGTTTTCAAGGTATTTCTATTAAGGCGGTGTTTTAAAGACCTAAGACAATTAATCATTTTACTCGTTTTAGTCAAAATAATGTTAACGTGTTTGTCACATTTGCAGTTTTTCTGAAAAGTCAATCCTAAATGCTTGTGTTGATAAACTTCTTTAATAGGAATTCCGTCCAAATTTAGTGTAGGTAACAATGGGTCTCGTTTAGTAGTCAGTGCAAGTGATTCAGTTTTCAGCGGGTTAAAGGAAACCAGCAACGTGTTTGCCCATTTGTTTAGCATTTCAAGATCACTATTTAAGACAGTCGCGCATGCCGTTGGGTCATGAATTTTTAGATAGATGCTAGTGTCATCCGCAAAAAGTCGAATATTCGATTTTATGTTCTTAACGGATTCTAAGAAAGAGAAGGGGCCGGGGATAGAGCCCTGTGGTACACCAGCAGGGACGGTCTTGGGATCATTGAAGCAAGTCTCCTCTGATCCCGGCCGCCCCAAGCTTCCGACACAGTGCCGAATGCCACACCCTATCAAATGCCTTGCTGATGTCACAGAACACCGTCCTCGTATACTGACCCTCGTCTATGGCTTGGCAAAAGAAGTGCGTAAGGTCAATTAATTGATTGATAGTTGAGTCACCGTGCATACAACCGCTTTGTAAGTTAGTTATGATTGCATTATCCCTCATGAAGTTAAAGACATGCTTGTAAATACATTTTTCGAAAATTTTAACAATGGTGCTCAAAAGGGAAACTGGTCTGTAATTGCCGCATTTAGACGGGTCGCCTTTTTTCAGTATTGAAATCACATTAGCTGATTTTCAGATTATCGGTACAGTTTTTGTCGAAAGGGGGAGATTGAATAGATTGCATAAGGGGTAGCATATTTCAGATGAGATGGAATTTAATAACTTGCCATTTATGTGATCAGGTCCAGTAGCTTTGGGGGTATCTAATGATAAGATCATGTCTTTAACTTCTTGAGGTATTGGTGTTAAATTACAGAATGAGTTTGCGTTGTGTTCAAGTTCAGGAAGCTGTGCATTGGCTGTGTTAAGTTGTGACTGGTTGATCAAGAAGTCATTTAAGCAATTTGCCTTATCCAAGGGGGTGGAGCAAAGGATTCCATTGTTGATAAGGGGAGGTAACTACCAAATGTTGTATTATTATTTATTGTTGATCTATTTTTTCATAAAATTCCTATTTGCATTTTCGTATACGATTAATATATTGATCGAAAGTTTTGCCAATCATGTTCTGAATTTGTTTTTACAGCTTTTTTGTGCATCTTATTTTTTTTTATTTTTTTTTTTTTTTGTGCCTAATTTTCTAATTGTATTATTCATCCATAATTTATTCCTGGGCCGAATGGTTACTATCTTGTTTGGAATATTATTTTTTGCTATTCTTGTCGGTTCATGTGTGAAAGGGGCACAGGACGTATCAATCGAACTGTTATCAACAATGGAATCCCATTTAAAATTTAGTACGTCATGTCTAAGTCCGTCATAATTAGTTTTATTGAAATCCCCAAAAATGCGTTTGAAAGAAGGAAACTTTGGACGCTTAAAAGTTTACCGACAGAACACATGGCAATGGTCGCTGCAGAAGTTATCTAAACAACCAGATTCAGAAATATATCCTGGACAATTTGTATGAATAATATCAAGTAAACTTATATTTCCGTTGTTCATATTGCGTGAGATCATTTATTATTTGCTTAAAGTTAAAAAGAGCAATTGACGTGTGGATAAAAGTATTAAATTTTGTTAGCATATCTATATTGAAATCTACAAAAATAAAAAATCTTTTCAATTTCATTGAATTGATTGAAAAATTGAGCTATTCGTACCGTTCGTGGAATTAGGAGGTCTATAGAAAGTACCTATAAGAAATGTATTATTATTGATGATTGTTTCAATCCAAATGCCCTAAAACATCTTTATTTCGAATATATATATAAGCAAAAAATGAATTGGTATAATAAATGCATCTGGCGGAGGCATTGAAATAAAAAGCGATGAGAAGTAAGAGTCTCTGTATAGATTACATTGTAGAAAGAATTTCAAGTGGATGCATAAGGTATGCGTGTGTGAGGGCCATAAATATATATAAAACATTTCAGTCAATTATTGTAGTATAAAGATAATTAGAATACTACATAATATTATTCTTATATAACACATTACAGTCAAATATTATACTATAAGTTAAGTAGAATACTGCATAGTATCATTCCTATATAAAACATTTCAATCAAGTATTATACTATAAAGATGAATAGAATACCACATAATATCATTCTTATATAAAACATTTTATTCAATTATTATATTATAAAGATAGATAGAATACTACAAAATATTATTCTTATATAATCCATTACCATCAATTAATATACTATAAAGATAAATAGAATACTACATAATATTATTCTTATATAATCCATTACCATCAATTGATAGTTCATTCAATTATTATACTGTAAAGATCAGTAGAATAATGCAAAGTATCATTCATATATAAAACATTTCAGTCAGTTGTTATACTATAAAGATCAGTAGAATACTGCATAGTATCATTCCTATATAAAACATTTCAGTCACATTACAGTCAAATATTATACTATAAGTTAAGTAGAATACTGCATAGTATCATTCCTATATAAATCATTTCAATCAATTATTATACTATAAAGATAAATAGAATACCACATAATATCATTCTTATATAAAACATTTTATTCAATTATTATACTATAAAGATAGATAGAATACTACAAAATATTATTCTTATATAATCCATTACCATCAATTAATATACTATAAAGATAAATAGAATACTACATAATATTATTCTTATATAATTCATTACCATCAATTGA
The DNA here is from genome assembly GCF_932274485.2 of Patella vulgata. NCBI lineage: Eukaryota > Metazoa > Mollusca > Gastropoda > Patellidae > Patella > Patella vulgata. Next base: position 37,934,728 of record NC_065882.2, read on the forward strand.
TAGTTCATTCAATTATTATACTGTAAAGATCAGTAGAATAATGCATAGTATCATTCATATATAAAACATTTCAGTCAGTTGTTATACTATAAAGATCAGTAGAATACTGCATAGTATCATTCCTATATAAAACATTTCAGTCAATTATTATTATACTATAAGGTTTAGTAGAATACTGCATAGCTTTATTCACATATACAAATCATTACGTCAGTTATTATATTTAAGAGTTGAATATTTTATAATAGCATGCCTATATAAAACATTTAAGTTTATTATCATTATGCTATACATAATACACATAATATTTTTATGGCTATGTATTGGTTACTACATAGTATTATATCATATAAAACATTTAAGTCAATTGTTATACCATAAAATTAAGTTGAATACTGCACAAAGAATATTTTAATCAATCATTATACTATATTCCATGTAATTATTATACTATAAACTCAGCCAAATATTTAAAACATTATGCCTATATAAAACAATTTATTCAATTAATATATTTGCAAAGTATTATTCATGCATAAGCTATTTCATTCAGGATTCTTAAAATAGTGCATAGCATTAGGCCTGTATGGACCATTTCAGTCAATTTTTACAGTATAAAGCCAAGTAGAATATTGCGTAGTATTATGTCTATATAAGACATTTCATTCAATTATAACAGATAGTAGATGGTTTTATGCTTATCTAAAAATATTTCTCTTAATTCTTATACTATAAAGCTAAGTAGAATACTGCATAGCATTTTGCCTATATATAACATTTCAGTCAATTATTATACAATATTTCATTCAGTTATTATGCTATCGAAGATGCTCCATTCAATCATTTTTCTAACAACTTAAGTAGAACACTGAGACATTTCAGGCAATTGTTATACTATATTTCATTCAATTATTATTCTATAAGTTAAGTAGAATACTGCATAGTATCATTGTTATATAGAACATTTCATTCAATTATTATACTATAAAGATAAATAGAATACTACATAATTTTATTCCTATATACAACATTTCAGTCAATTATTATACTATACAGTTAAATAGAATACTACATAATGTTATTCCTATATACAACATTTCAGTCAATTATTATACTATACAGTTAAATAGAATACTACATAATATTATTCTTATATAAAACATTTCAATCAATTATTATACTATAAAGATAGATAGAATACTACATAATATTATTCTTATATAATCCATTTCAATCAATTATTATAGTATAAAGATACATAGATTACTACATAGTATCATTCCTATACAAATTATTTTACTCAATTATTATACTATGATTAACTATAAAGATACTATAAAAATAAGTAAAATAATGCATAGTAGTAATCCTATACAATTATTATACTACAAAACTAGGTAAAATACTGCATAGTATCATTCCTATATAATACATTTCAGTCAATTATTATACTTTAAAGACATATAGAATACTGCATAGTATGATTCATATATTATAGAACATTTCATTCAGTTATTATACTATAAAGATAAAATAGAATACTGCAAAATATTATTCCTGCATAGTATTATCTCTATATAAAACATTTCATTCAATTATTAAACTTTATTTCAATTATTATAAAGTTAAGTAGTATACTGGATAGTATTTTTCCGCTTTATGAAACATTTCAGTCAATTGTTATGCTCTACTGCATAGTATAATGTCTATGTAAAACATGTCAGTCAATTTTTATACTATATTTCAGTCAATTACTATACTATAAATTGCATAGCCTTATGTCTATATGAAACATATCAGTCACTTGTAATACTATAAATCATTCAATTAGTGTATATATAAAACTAAGTAGAATATTGGGTAGTATTATGTCAATGTAAAACATGTCAGTCAATTGCTATACCTATATTTCATTCATTTAGTATACTATAAAGCTATGTAGAATACTGCATAGGATATTTCTCAGTTGAAACATGTCAGTCAATTATTATACTATAACGCACAGTAAAATACTGCATAGTATCATTAAAAAAAAATAAAACATTTCGATCCATTATTATAGTATAAAGATAAATAGAATACTACATAGTATCATTCCTATATAAAACATTTTAGTCAATCACTGTACCATAAATTAAGTTATTTAAGCATACATGTATAACATATCATTCACTTATACTATAAATATCAACAGAAGACTGCATATTATTTTATCTATATAAACATTTCAGAAGAATATTATATCATAAAGGTAGGTTTTGTCGTAAAAGTTAGAATATTGTATAATATGACTGAAAGAAACATTTTATAAGAATATCTGACAGTTGGTTACGATATTTGGAATAGTTTAATATAAAATAAATCTGTATCATACAGGGTATTAATATAATGTTTTAAGACACAATGTGAGTTGTGGCTATTATTTGCGCTGGTCTATGGATCAGAAACCGTGTTAGTTAAATTTTATGTATATAATATGAAATTATGAATCCGTACTGATCTGTTGATCAGTGGCTTGACCGTTGATGGAGTACCTGTTGGATTGAATGGCGATTATATTATCTCTCGATGCTGTTTGTTTTGTTGGTGATGTTAGACCTAAGTCAAAAAGAGATGTCTGTCTCAAGTTAATGTGACTTGTGTCATCTACAGTCGGGTCAACGACGAGAGCCTGGTCATTTACAGTAGCAGACAATGGATAATGTACAACATGAGCATAACCTGGCTGGCGACCCGTATTCATAATGTCTCCTGCGTGTTTGTGCGACAAGTCGTCTTCACAGCTAATTAGGTGATGTTTTGTCGTCTGCTAGGCTCCGGATAAAAATTCGTCCATCTAAAATCCAACAATTTTTAATCAGGTTTAGTTTGAAAAGTTCACGCGTTTTCTTATACAGATCTGCACGTTTTTAAGTTAGGGCTTCATTAAAGTAGATCTTGGTTTTATTAGCGATATTGAATTATTTCAAATTCTTTTTGTTGCCGTATACTATGGCTCTGTCACGGTAGCTAATAAATCTTATTATAATGTCTCTTTCATAGCGTTCATTTCGTTTAGCAACACGATGTGATCGGCCTATATTTGCCTTGGTCAGTTGGTAATTACATGTGAATTAATCAAAAGTGTTCGTCCAATAAGTTCCATATTGTTAAAAATAAATTCAGAGTTCAAGACGTATCAGTTTAAAAGTTGTAGGCATTCCATTAGAGTTTTCCTTGCGTATCGCTCTCTACAGATAAAAAGTTACCTGAAAAGAAAAAGAAGAGCCAGCAGCAGCAAAGACAAATTGAACCATTTATAGGAATAAATAAATTTTAAATTAAATTGATTGATGTGCACTGTCATTTTTAATAATGGTTGTGTAGGTCCCTATTCCTTTATTTTGTCATAATTTTTCCTTAGTATATTATAAAATTAAATCATGCAGTAGGCTGAACCGACATACTGTCCTACAACAATAGTTTCTTTCTTTATAACTAGATATGTAGTTTTCTATCTTAACGTTAATTTATTCTGATATTATTAAAGCATCCAGCTGGGCTAGACAACCAGTTATCTTTCTTTGACTAGTGCTCTTTTAACGCAACTAACTTAACAGTTAATTCCCGATTCTGCTATGAATATTGATATAGCTTCATCAATTTTATATGACATATTCCGAGGGAGGAAGAGTACATTTTGGAGGGTATATTGAAGTTTGGCATTTTCCATTAAACTTTGTACAGGGACTCTTTTCTTTTCCAATTTATTGCACGCAATGGCATGATTAACGGTCAAATTGTGGCCACATTCGCACTTCACTGGGTTAAATTTATGGTCGGTAATTAAATCCTTAGTTCTTAATCTTGTGATTAACCCACAAATTTTGCGCGATGGGTGATAAATCTCCATATTTACAACCAGATCATTGTTTAAATTGAATCTAAAAACTATATGCTCTGGCCAACTCATTTTTCCATTCTGATTTAATTTTAGTTTTTACGATGCTATTAAATTCCTGAACGCTATATTTTAAGTATTCAGTCCTGCAGAGGCTGAGTCCTTTATGAGTCAGACATGCCTGCTATGCCAACATGGGATGGTATCCATGTATATTCTACGGTTTTATTTTTGTTTCGGAGGGAATAAACACTTGCTCGAATATTTTGAACAAGTTCTGGTCTTGGTGGGGTTTTTTTGTCATGTATTATTGACTTTATGCTGCTAAGAGAGTCTGACACAATGACTGCTCTTTGAACGGTGGATGACACGAGCCACTCAAGAGCTGTGGATATTGCTCTTAGTTCTGCGGTATAGATAGAGTATCCATCTGGTAGCCCTTTTTCGATATATTAATATTAAATTTGGGAATGACCACACCTAATGCAGTTTTGGTAGTGTTTGGATCTCGAGACTCGTCCGTGTATATTTTAACATGCGATGACCATTTTCCGTTCCATTGATAGCACTAGGGCGTGTTGTGGATTTTCTTTTGTCTTGACAACGTTACCTAGGCTTATGTCATAGTTTGGATTTAAAAAAGTCCATGGGGCTTGATACGAAAATACCCTGTCAGTTATCTGATAGTGATCTAATCTTAGGTCTTTTAATAGATCATTTGCGCTGTGACCGAACGGCTGAGTCTCTGATCTGACATTTCTTTTGAATTTTTTTCTTGATGTTTTTGTACACTTAGATGTTGGACAGATGTCCCCAAGATACTATAACCTGGCCCGATATCTCAATGTCAGTTCGTTTCGACTCAATTCGAATGGTATTTCACCTACTCCTGCAAAAGACTTTCCCTTTTTTGTGCCAAATGAAGCTTTCGTTGCTATCTGTATTGGCCGATATTGTAAACTATCGAGTTTAGCAAGAGCTGTTTTATTTGCACTTGCCAAAGCGACACAACCATAGTCACATATTGATCTTATCATTGACCTATATATCATTAGCAGGGTCGTTTTATTTGCTCCCAATGATATGCCTGTTAGGGATTTCATTACGTTCAGAACATTCTATCCTCGTTTAACAATATTTTCAATATGTGGTATAAAAGTCATTTTGCGATCAAAGGTAACCCCAAGAAGCTTTGCCTGATCTTTAAATTCAATTCGGCTATTGTTCAATTCCAATTTCATAGATGACACTTCCCTATGATCCCTACAGAAGAACATGCCTACTGTTGGACTTTCAGATATACGAAATCCCCTGTCATTAGACCATTTCGACAATTTGTCCAAGGCTTCTTGCATTCTCGTTCTAACCGTACCGTAGTTATTCGCTGCATGCCAGATTGAACTGTCGTCTGCATAAACCGCTACGTCAATAAGTTTCTTAATGTAGTTATTAGACTGAAGGTCATTAATCATGATATTGAAAAGTGTGGGGCTGATAACAGAACCCTGGGGTGTGCCATTTTCGAGTTCGTATTTGTTGCTTATTGAGAGACCTGCATTAGCTTGTATTTGCCTATTGCTTAGAAAGTCTTCGATCCAGTGCATCATTCGCCCTGTTACTTTGTGTAAGTAAACTGGAGTTTCTATATATATAAATGTACAATATGAGGTCATTGTTATTAATTATTAGAGGAGTTCATGATTATAGTTAATTATATTTACCGACAAAGGGCTTGGATACACTACAAGTACATCAAAATATAGATAAATATGAAACCATTTTGCATTACTGGTAGAAGAGTTATAACAGTTAATAGGTGTTAAGACCTGACAACTAAACAAAGATTTCGATGTACACGAAACCAGAGTGTGTCCTACCATGATAAAAAATAACAAAGCATAATTACACTAACACAACATTGTAATATAGTCCCTGAGGGGTGATGCCGAGGTGGTGGAACATTCGTCCTGTTACCCCTAGTCCATGTACTTTTTTTAAGTAGGCCATCCACCCAAAATAAGCCAAATGCCTTCGTCAGGTCGACGAATACTGCACATAAATAATTGTTCTTTTTAGATAGTGAAGTCATGATGTCATGGAGCGCTGCTGTCTATATCCACTTTGATTTGGACTGATTAATCCATTACTTTCACAGTAATATTTTAGCCTATTATTTACCATGGTGTCAAGTGTTTTACACAACTTAGAGGTCAAACTTATCGGCTTGTAAGAACCGGTTTCAGTTTAATCTTTTAATGGTTTAATCAACGGGGTTATCGTTGCTGTTTTCCAGCTTGTACACATTTTTCCTTCCGATCATGATTTATTGAGTAATTCAAGTAAATGTTATAGGTTGTAGTAAATTTGTACTTAGCTTGTCGTAATGTTGGATTATCTTTGCTTGCTACGCCTGGATGAGCAGAGAGCTGTGACATACAATGTTGTGCTAATGCTACTTAAGAGCTTAATTAATTATCATTAATTAGTGACCGTAATTAAAATGGTTTAACCTCACCATCCCCACATCTGATTGTTTTGATAAGGGATTAGGAGGTTACTGGACTGTGGGTGTAGGACTATAGTCTGTTCTAATTAATTAGTGCCACTGGTGTAAACTTCTCACTATAATTAGTGTCGCTGGTGAACACTTAACCACTATCAGTAGAAGGGCAAATTGGTAAAATTAGTTTACTTATAAATTTAAATTGTGAGCTGTTTTGATGTAATAATTAATTTAAAATATAAACAAATAAACTACTGATAGCTTATCAGTTCACATATACTATTCAAAAAAAGTAGGGGATATTTGATTTTTAAGTGTTATTAAAGTCACCTAATGAAACTGACGAAGAAACAAATGACAAAATGAAATGAAGTTCACATTCATCGATTTATTCTAAATGATCGTTAGACTAAGTAAGGCACAGACTGACCATTATAAGGGTAAAATGATACCCGGGGTCAAACAGCAAAGTTACCACAGCATCACAACCAAGTCAGTAACGGGTAAATCCTCCTCTGTTTGCCAAACAAGCATTGATCCGACGTGGCATACTCCTAATGAGACGTCTAAGGTCATTTTGGTCCAGATTGTCCCATTCCTGTTGCAACGCAGCAGCAAGTTCTTGGACATTGGCAGGACGTTGTTGACGTTGACGTAACCTCTGTCCAAGCATGTCCCAGACATGCTCGATGGGGGAGAGGTCGGGACTCAGTGCTGGCCAAGGTAATGTGGTGATGTTCTGTTGTTGGAGGTAACCTGTAACGATCCTGGCCCTGTGACATCTTGCGTTGTCATCCTGGAAGATGAAACGGCGGCCATGACGTCGTGCGAACGGCACAACATGGACTGCCAAGATGTTGTCCCGGTAGTACTGGCCTGTAACACGCCCTGCAACAACATGTAAAGCCGTTCTTCCAGCAACAGTGATGCCTCCCCACACCATCACAGAACCACCCCCAAATCGATCATGTCTGATGACGTTAACGTCTTGGAAGCGCTCGTTTCGACGACGCCACACCCTCCTACGTCTGTCCAAAAAATCAACAGTGAACCTTGACTCATCTGAAAACATCACATTGCTCCAGCGTCGATTATCCCAGTGTTGACGATCCCTACACCAACGACGTCTTGCCTGAATGTGGTGATCTCTCAAACAAGGGATCACGCGAGGGCGCGAAGGTGACCCCTATGCAGTCGATTCTGAATCGTCTGGCCACTCACTCTCACACCAGTGTCTGTTTGAAGACGAGCGCTGATCTGATTTGCTGTGATGACACGATTTCTCAAGGCCAAGGTACGGATAAATCGATCCTGGGCTTGAGTTGTCGCCCTTGGTCGACCTGAGCGTGGTCTGTCCTGTACAGATTGTGTATCACGGTATCTGGACCATAGCCTGCTTATGACAGACTGAGAAACATTCATCGTCCACGCCACAACCGCCTGTGTTGTGCCGATCTGTAGCATGCCAAGGGCACGTAACCTTTCATTTTGGGTAAGCCGACGCATATCAAAATTTGTTTTCTGGTCACTAAAACAATTAAACTGATGTTTCCACCCTGGAATTCAATGCCACAATGACTGTAACATTCAAAGTCAGAGTCGTGCAAATCTTGGGTTGGACCCCCATGATGATCCCAAGCATCACATGCATTCCATGCGGTAGCTATTGGTGCGTTTGGGCGTCACATGTAACTGGAAATGTTTCTTCTGTTAGGTTCTATAGTGACTTTTTTCGTAGTCATTTGCATATTTTAATATTATGCCCCCAAAATCAAATATCCCCTACTTTTTTTGAATAGTATATATAGCTCCTCTGAATCGAAATGGCGCCAAACATCAGTCGGCTGGACTTCCTGTTTTAACATGTTTTTATTATGACAAAGGGAGAAGATGATCCGCCATCTCTTTTTACGACATTGATTTTTTAAGTTTGCTTTAAATTGACTTTTTTTTTATATACAAGGACTTTTTGTGTGTTAACCAATTTTTATATACACGGATGTTTGTATTGTATGTTTTTACCAATTTTCTTTCAACCCATTAAGTGTAAATAATTCAATTTAATTAAATCAACTTGTCCATAATATCATATCTAATGTATTGGACGTTTAATCTTTAATAAACAACAACAATGAAAATGGTGACAGAGAAATCTGGAACCATTTCGCCACTGTAGGGCTAAGAACGACTAACCATTTGGCCGGTTGGCACTGTAAACCGAAGAAGCCTGGCCCGTATCATACAAATATATACAAGTTCCTAGACTTGATTAAGACCGAACAGAAAGGTATTGAACTAACCATCAGACTTCTGGAATCTGGGGACAGATTTGCTCCCTGAAGAAGAAAGTACCGCCGCCTTAATGAGAGAATCGTAGAAGAGAAGAATTGGTGCCAAGACACATATTGAATAAATCAACACTGTTATGAATTTTGTTGGAATGTAAATTGGCATGTTTATCAAATACTTATTATAAATTTACTTATTATATAATTATTATATTACATATGTATCAATTTGTATATTATTAAAATTCTAGAAATGGTTTAATCTACGAATCCATCTTATATGTATTTTTTACATGTAATCTACTAAATATTGTTTAAATCATTTTGTTGAAATGTCACAAACTTGTTACAGGCTATACTTTAAACCCCCTTTGTTAATTAATTAGTCATGGCCTGGTAGACCCAGGCTCTAAACAATAGATGTAGGGATCGTGAGGTGTCCCCGTTAAAATTTCGAGTCCATAACTGAAACAAGGCATAAAAGCTAGCTAACCAAGTCATGTAACCAAATATAACACTCAAGTTCGACAAAAGTTGAACAAACCTTGCTTAAGACTCTTTCAAAGGTGTCAAAGGTCACTAATGAATGACCGTAATTAAAATTTAGAGTCCATAACTGAAACAAAGCCTAAAAGCTAGCTAACCAAGTCAGGAAACCAAAAATATCACTTAAGAGCGACAAAGGTTGAAAAAAAACTTGCTTAATAGTGGTTCAAAGGTGACAAGGGTTAAAGGTCAAATTTGGGGTCACATAATGACGTTTGGGTGGATTTGATTAAATTGTCTTGTCCGGGATTATTTTTCTTTGTAACACCATGTCTATGAGTTTCACTGCAAAAAAAGACTGCTTAAAAGCATGAAATGTTGTACTAATGCTAATGAAGAGCTTATTAATTAGCAGTACTTTGTGACCATAATTAAAATTTAGAGTTCATAGCTGAAACAAAGCCTAAAAACTAGTTTACCTAGTCAGGAAGCCAACAACACCACTTAAGAGCGACAAAAGTTGAACAAACTTGGCTTAAGACTGGTGACAAAGGTCATATTTTCGGCCACATTATGACTAAATAACCAATCAATCAATCAAAGTACTTATCTCTGCTTGCCCTAAAGAGACGCATAAAAACTATGCGACAAATCAAAGGTCATATTTTGTGCCACATTATGATCAAAAACCCAATCAATCAATCAAATTACTTATCTCTGCTTGCCCTAAAGAGACGCGGAAAAACTATGCGACAAATTTCGCATTCCTGGGAAATGAAATGCAAAAACCGTTAAGTTTTTCCAATTATTCTAAATATTAAGAATGGAAGCATAGAACTGGATAACTCTCCGATTTAAAATAAACGCAGACAATTAAATTATGAATTAATCCATATATGATTCGAAACATTTATGTGTTCTCCTTTACATGGATATTTACGGGAAAAAAAGGTCGAAATCGGAAGTTTATTGTCGGTATAATGCTATCATGACTGGCTTATACTTAGAAGATGTTTGTGCTGGATATTTACGGGAAAATTTACGGGAAAAAAAGGTCGAAATCGGAAGTTTATTGTCGGTATAATGCTATCATGACTGGCTTATACTTAGAAGATGTTTGTGCTGGATAAGATAAGATGTCAATTGCATCAAAACGCCCATGTATGCATATATACTCTTCAAAAATAGTAGGGGATATTGAAATGCAAATACTTATGCAGGTTGTGATATGATAAATAGTCATGGACACTTGACATTCTTTGAGAGTATGTTCACAGATGAAGAACTTATCGCCCCAACAAAACCACTGAGCTGCATGTGCGACACGCAATAACGCCATACACGTGGGAGGGGTTCATTGTCAAATTTGACACTTCAAGGAAGGGTTGATGAAAACTGCCGCGTGCTGGTTTATCCTATCCATATTTGCTTTCCTATGGTTCTTGCATAAGATTTACTGTTTAGCCTATCTTTCCTTTAGTGTGTTACGTTTAATTTGCAATGAGACGTCTTCAACATGATGAACGTCTACGTGCTATTGACATGCTTCAAATAGGTTCTACACAGCAAGCAGTAGCCAACATGCTTAATGTGTCACAGTCTGTGATGGAACCGGTACCATCAAACACACAATGTTGATGATAGACATTGTTCAGGTCGACCTAGAGCCACTACACAGGCCCAGGATCGATGCATTCGTACACAGGTCCTGCGAAATCGAGGACAAACGGCCCATCAGCTTTTTGTAAACTTGTACCAAGTTACAGGAATTCGAGTTACACCCCAAACGATTAGAAATCGGCTACATGCAGCCCGTTTGCACGCGCAACGGCCGCGTGTTGTGCCTCCATTAACTCGCCAGCACATGGCAAACAGATGTCAATGGTGTAGGCAGCATAATGTAATGTTCTCAGATGATAAGCGCGATCGCGTTTGGATGCGTGTAGATGAGCGTCATGCTAACGTTATCGTCAGGCAGCATTACAGATTCGGACGTGGGTCTGTTATGGTGTGGAAAGGAATCATAATGACTGACAGAACGGACTTGCATGATGTTCAAGGAAGGGTCACTGGTGTGTATTGCCGTGACTGACCACATCCTGGCACCGATAGTTCTGCCCTTTGCTCAACGTGCAGGTTGACGTTTCATCTTTCAATATGATAATGCCCGTGCCCACCGCGCTCGTGTCGTGAATGACTACCTTTAGCGTCACCATATTGTCGATATGCTTTGGCCAGCCATGAGTCCTGACCTTTCCCCTATAGAGCATGTTTGGGACATGATCGGGAGACGTGTTCGTCAGATTGCCGCAAATTGTGATTGGACGGTTGATTAGGAACATGCCACGACGAATTGCTGAATGTCTGAGGATTGGTGGAGCAATTACTCATTATTAAGACAAAAATTAAAAACGTCCTTTTTCACTTTTGACAGTGTATCTCTTTGCGAGTGAAATGGGCCGTCAGATATGCCGCCCATATGAACTGTTTATGTTCATGTGTAGGCAATTGGCCTGTTATTAACATACCATGGTTACCTCTAATAAAAACAGCAGTGCATTTCCGCAGTTTTGTATTGTTTCTGAATATCCCCTTCCTTTTTGAAGAGTATATATTTAGACATAGTCGTATACATTTAATAATACATATAACATAGAAAACACATACATGTACACCCAAGTAATACATTCATACAGACATGCGATACTCTTGTTGGCTAATAGTCTTGTTTCATCAATTTTCATTCTATTATGGATAATCTTCCCTAAATATTTTGAGGTACGGATTTCGGAATGTGATGCTATTTTGGGCGATTTTAATACCAGAGATGCTTCTTAAAGGAGGCATACAATTCCTGCGACCGACCCATGACAATTTCTAGATATCAAAACTAGTTTAGATCTGTCTATGCGATTAATTACAATATCCCATGTATTCCACCAATGCTACTTCTATTTATATATATATATGCGAAGTTGATATTTTTGATATACTATTTGTATTGTCATCATTGTGTTTAATAAATTTCCGTCTCTTCGTTAACTGTATGCCATTTCTCTGTTCTTAATAATATTATATTGTTAACGATTGTAAATATGGATCTAGTACTGCCAGGCTTGATTCAGGCTATAGTAGCCTGTGACTGTTTCCCATAAAAACGGTGTTCTTCTAAATAAAAGGGTGTTGATAATGGATAATCTTCCCTAAATATTTTGAGGTACGGATTTCGGAATGTGATGCTATTTTGGGCGATTTCAATACCAGAGATGCTTCTTAAAGGAGGCATACAATTCCTGCGACCGACCCATGACAATTTCTAGATATCAAAACTAGTTTAGATCTGTCTATGTGATTAATTACAATATCCCGTGTATTCCACCAATGCTACTTCTATTTATATATATATATGCGAAGTTGATATTTTTGATATACTATTTGTATTGTCATCATTGTGTTTAATACATTTCTGTCGCTTCGTTAACTGTATGCCATTTCTCTGTTCGTAATAATATTATATTGTTAACGATTGTAAATATGGATCTAGTACTGCCAGGCTTGATTCAGGCTATAGTAGCCTGTGACTGTTTCCCATAAAAACGGTGTTCTTCTAAATAAAAGGGTGTTGATAAGTCCACAATAAATAAATACTTTAATTTTAACAAGCACACACCTGAGACATTATCGACAATGCGGAATTAATTTAAAGGGCTGTTTCACACACCCCACCACCGTCAAAAACAGAACAAAACAAGCCGTATAGAATATACTATCGCAGGCGCAAATGGCTGCCGTTCAATTTGAATTGTTCGCATATTTCAGCAAACATAATAAACATGTATTATACATTAGCTAAATCTGTCGTTGCAAGTATTTCATTAGTTGTATGTTATATGATCTATTAATTAGACATTTATTAACATGACAAGACCATAATCAACTCTCGATGACATCTGATGGGTCTGATTTGACACAAATTTAAATCTGATCTGCTGTTCAAGAATGCTTGGTGATTAACCGTAAAAATGGATAAGCGAGACTTGTCTATTATCGTTACAACATTAACAATGACAACTGTTATTGAAATGAGTTTTTTCTTGGCTCAGAGTACAGCAACTTTACTGAAATTTTCAGCATATTCTCTTTACATTATCTATTTTTAACTATTATACCGCGAAGTGGCAGCGCGTTATCCAATCTTTCACAATGACGCTTAACAATTGATTAGAATATACAATAAAACAAATTCAAAATTGGGCATATTACTTTATACTCATATTACATTAATAATATTGTGCTTTCCGACCCAATTTCCTCTATTCAAAAGAGCAGAGCTAATCACGCTTTAAACAGTTCACTCATTGAACTATATCTTGAATTACTTCTTTAAATCGAATAATGCCTAAAAGAAAGTTTAGTCTCCTTCAGCTTTGCCATACTTTCAAGTGCATAATTATTGCTGACATCAACATTATTGTCACCCGACTTTCGAAGAAAGCAGGGGACTATTAAAATGGGCCTGTTTGTCTGTCTGTTCATCAAGCCATTTGGGACCCAATAACTCTTCTTCTAATTGAGGTAGAATTTTTAAACTTGGTGTAGGTGTTGATTATGTGAATGCCTTAATGGAGTTCGAAGATGCTCATTTTATATTTAAGATCAGCAGAGATAAGCAGTTTGATTGGCCATGATGTGGCCCAAAATATGATCTTTGTCACCAGTCTTAAGCCAAGTTTGTTCCACTTTTGTCGCTCTTAAATGATAATTTTGGCTTCCTGGCTTGGTTAGCTAGCTTTTAGGCTTTGTTTCAGCAATTGACTCTAAGTTTTAAATATGATCACAAATTAGTGCTAATTAATAAGCTCTTAATTAGCATTAGTACAACATTTTATGCTTTTAAGCAGTAATTTTGTGCACTGAAATTCATAGAAATGAAGTTAGAAAGAAACATAATCCCGGATAAGACAATTTAATCAAATCCACCCAAACGTCATTATGTGACCCAAAATTTGACCTTTAACCCTTGTCACCTTTGAACCACTCTTAAGCAAGGTTTGTTCAACTTTTGTCGCTCTTAAGTGATATTTTTGGTTTCCTGACTTGGTTAGCTAGCTTTTAGGCTTTGTTTCAGTTATGGACTCTAAATTTTAATTACGGTCATTCGTTAGTGACCTTTGACCTTTGTCACCATTGAACGAGTCTTAAGCAAAGTTTGTTCAACTTTTGTCGCTCTTAAGTGATATTTTTGGTTTCATGACCTTGGTTAGCTAGCTTTTAGGCTTCGTTTCAGTTATGGACTCTAAATTTTAATTTATACAGTCACATTAGTGCTAATTAATTAAACTCTTAAGTTGCATTCTGCTTCTTAGTGTTAAGTATGAAACGTTTGGAAAAAAAATGCAGATGGACATTGAATTTCAACTCCCATTCAAAATGCGAGGGTTAGTGGGAGCGCTCCCAGGTTTATGCACAGGTTACAGAAATGATCTAGGGGTAAAATATGTTTTGTAGATCTCAAACCTTTTGGACTCAATATTTTGATCAAATCCCACTGGGCTCCCGGGTTAATAATAACAATGTATCGTACAATATGAAGGTTATATCATGTATATTCACTGTGAGTAATTTTGTTAATACGCAATAGACTAGAGGATATTAAGATGGCGTAATGAACATATTAAGCAATGTATATTGTCCCCAATTTGGCCTAGAAAATTATGCAATAGCCTTAACCAATAAAGATAATATCTTTAAAACCGGACCTTACTCAGCATGTGTATGATAAACTAAATTATGATGGTAAATCTTGAATCCGTTTTTAACTGATGTGAAGCATTGGGACCATGAGAGGATAAGCGCTATTGATTTTCCCTGTTCTCCGTCCATCTCTTGCAAAATGTGAGCGTATTTGGTTTGACAACCGCTTGTTTGAAGTCATACAGGATCCCTATCCAATTTGGTCAATATCCAAGTTTATCATTCGGAAAAGATGCTGTTTTTCATAGAAAAGTACCTAATCTAAGGTTTCTTAAATTTCTCAGTTGAATACCGATATGAGATAAATAACTCACATCAAGTGAATACTGAATATTTATTTTAAAAAGGCTGCATGCACATATAACAGGAATTTTAACTTAAACATGAAATTGCCTTTTAGTCTTTTAGTTCTCATCTTTTTCAGTTTTATTATACGTAAGAGAGCACCAAGAAGCGGCTTTCACAGCATTAATGTTAAAAGAACCAACGATTAACTGTCTAATACAAGCGGTAAGATTTGTGTATCTATTTACACCTCTTTATAGTTATCGTTTGTTTTGTTTTTGTTTTATTTTTTGGTGGAGGTGGGGGGGGGTTAAAGTTTAAAAATTTGATGTTTATTTTACGGTATAACTGCCGATACTTCTTTCCTGACACAAAATCGGGATGGAGGAGGGAGTTCATACAGTCCAGTTGAGGCGGTTAGAGATTTAAAATAAATCTCGATAAATAAGACGAGTTTCATTAATGCTGTCATATTTATTAAAACAAACTGTTAAAACTGGATACAAAGTTTATATCATATCATTTTCATCTTAAATACTAATACTAGGCCTAGTCACTACTGGATAGGTATTACTTATATTTCTATCACATCTGTGAACCAACCATAACATCATAAATATATAGACATCATAAATAACAAACGTATATATATATATATATATATATATATATATGTAAATGTCAGAACGAAGTAACTGCATTCAATAATCAATGTATAAAATAAGATACGTTTACCGCTGGTATTGTCAAATCACCATAAACGGATTATGTGTACGACCGAGGAAATATACTGTACGTTATTCGGCCGACATAAAAAAAACAAAAAAACAGTAAATACTAATTGGCAACCATTATACTGTACACGGCATCTGGCTCAGACAGCTCACCACATTATATCAATGCAATTGCATACTACTACAGTTAAAACAGTTACATTAAATGCATTTTCACCGTGAAAACTTAATACGCACAAAAATTACGGAGTGGATATTCGCCATCCGATAAGTATAGTTAATCGCCATTCGTTTTATACAATAAACCTAAAACATTCCAGTAGATTGCTTGTGTTTTTTTGTAGAATACAGACCCAGAACACCCTTTTAATTGTCATTAAATGTTATTTGAAGCTCCACAGTGTAAACAGACACCTTTGTTCATAGCGAAGCTAAAGATAGAGAAACAGACATCTTGTGTAGATGGAAGTAGCGTACCTATGAAAGGTTCCGTATTCTATGAAATTTTGTATGTCACTAGTCCAGAAACATCGTAAAACGCTTTTATTTGCACTTCTGTTGATCACATTGTAGATAAAACAAATCCTTAAATTTCGAGAAATCACATTTTTCGGGAGACGGGTAAAGTAAAATTAATATAATATTTTTTGAGAGAAATCAATAATATGCCCAAAATTCGATGACTTTTAAGTATAAATAAAACATCAGTTTTCCTTTTTCTAAAACCGGAATACGGAGAATTTGTATTGTGTTTACTATGGGTTTAAACTTGTCGAGAGACAGTGTAGTCTGTTTTGAGACATTTTCGATCATTATTTGTATCCTCATCTTTTCGTGAATCGTAATTTCTTTAAAGTGACTAATAGATTAAAATTTGGCATACAACATTTATAATCAGTTTAATAAACAGTGACATTGTTTCGGGAATCATCAATCTTTGTTTGGGCGACCGACTTCGCCCAAGATATTTTTGGACATCATCATAATTTGTTTCGGCTATTTCCCACCCGAAGAACTAGAGAACTGTCCGTGCCAGGTCCTTCGTCCTGCACCACTGACAAGGGGAAACCACGCCGGAAAATCCAGAATAACTTTCTCCACCAACACCGAGAGCGAAACCGTGAACCTCACGCTAGCGAACTAGGGTTAGGTGTTACTCATTAGCTGACCACAGGACTAACATATGGTTCAATTTTATTTCAATAATACGGGGTCACGTTATTAGCGAGCAAACGTCTGCTTCATCTGGGCCAGTTAAGACGGGCATACTCCATGCAGTGTGCTATGAGGGAAATTTTGACCGGACAGCGGCACTACGGCCTACTCTTATATCCAGATTTTCCGGCGTGCCCCCCCCCCCCTTTGTCAGTGATACAGGACGGAGGTCCTGACAAGAACAGGTGTTTAGTCGTTCGGATGGGACGAAAAACCCAGGTCCCATGTACACATTGGCGTTGTTGCGCCCCAAACAAGGCCGATAATAACAAGGCCGATTAGTATAATAACGATCAAACTTTATTAACGTATTACTTCATAATACATATACAAATAACTGCATGTACAAGAGGCGTAAATATATAGCAAGTAAATGAAATCGGGAGTATTTACAACTACTGATCGCGCGATCAGTAGGCCTATAGATTAATTAGACTACCGGATACGGCGGTAATAAAAGCCGGATCCGGTGAAGTTCGACAGATTCCGTCTAATTACCGACAGTGTCCGATCTGGCATCGATGTAGGTATCGCAGCGTGATAGGGACTAGTTCGGCTGTTCTGTACCGTATACGGTGACACGGGTTGAATCCCTAATCTGGTAACGTCATGTACCGGCTAGTCGGTACGACAACTTAACCAAACAGGCCGGAATCGGGGCAATATTCTCGATACCGATTCGAGCAATCTCCTTTTAAACAAACGTTTTAACGGAAATATCAAAATATTAGATAGTCAATTACAAAGAGTTCGGAATCGGATCTGTCTTCTCGGAAAAAATCATAATGGTAAATCAGCAATGGGAGCCTTAACATGGTTCAAGGCAACAAACAAACCGTGACGTGACGATCGTTCCGTACGAAAGTTAAAGTCCGAATCGTCAAAACGACTCAAACAGTCGTACAAGAAAGTAAAAATATGAAATAGTAATTAATCCGTACCCGACTCTCTACTGAGCGTAGATTACAAGCAGCCTGGGCCATGATGAAAATCTCGGTGTATTCTGAAACGAGTGCGTTAACCAAGTGTCGGTAGCCTCGGCTTGCCGAGTGCGACGTCACGTGACGCCAAATAACGGGACCCCTCTACGAGCTTCCTATTAATTAACCACAGGAAAATAATCTTGTACAACCATTAATGAATAAAAACCTTATACATGACTGACATTTACTAATTGAGCGGTGGTATTCAAATATAACTGAGTACTTCATCCGACTGTACTGTCTAACGGTACTAACGGTATCGCTCTACTTATGAATGAACTTTAAGTTGTCCGGGCAAAATTTCCCTCATAGCACACTGTATGGCTTATGTTAATACGAAATATTATTTCGTTTAAACGAATTAGTTATTTCGTTTAAACGGATTAGTTATTTCGTTTAAACGAATTAGTTATTTCGTTTAAACGAATTAGTTCAGAATAACGGGAGGAGCAACCCGGGAACCCGGTTCATCTCTTTATGTCACCAATGCTCCATATTTAAACGAAATAATTAATTCGTTATAATATTATAATATAATTAATATTTCGTTGTATCGAATTAATATTTCGTCTAAACGAATTCGATTAAACGAAATATTAATTCGATACAACGAAATATTAATTATATTATAATATTATAACGAATTAATTATTTCGTTTAAACGAATTAATTATTTCGTTTAAACGAATTAATTATTTCGTTTAAACGAATTAATTATTTCGTTTAAACGAATTAATTAATTTGATTAATCGAATTAATCCGCTTACGATTTAATACGTCGACTAATTACCCCAATGCTCCAAACACCGAATTTGAAGAAAAAAATATGTTAAAAAACAATCGTGGCCTTTATGGTTATCGATATGCGGTCGGGCTTGAGGCGGTTACCCTGGAACTGCGACACAAGCTAGGTTATTTTTGGATTAACACATGGTTCAATTTTATTTCAATAATTCGTTTGCGCGTAGGGATATTTAGCAGTGGGAGGAAACAGGTGGACCCGGAGAGAACCCACGAGGTTGGGCAAACGACCCTGCTCCTTGTCACGTATGAGCCGGGAATTGAAACAACGCCACTTGATTCAGTGACAGACCTCGTGTTCACACGTTTTTCGTAATGGGGACCAATTGAGGGGTGGGGACTCTATGAAGCATTGGTGACATAAAGAGATGAACCGGGTTCCCGGGTTGCTCCTCCCGTTATTCTGAAAACCTTATGAACACGAATGAGGATACACATTAAATCAGTTCTTTACTGATACCAGACCCACCACCAGAAACCCGGCAGACTTACATTCTGATGATACCAGATATACATACATTGATATCATATAGGAGAAAATTGGTACACTTTTCAGCTAGGTTAACCCCCTGGGCTCCTGCTCTAGTCCTTCTGATCCAGAGACCCAATCCCTCAACATTATCCCCATTACGAAAACATTGTGAACCCAATAGAAGCAATAGTTTTTAACATATGTTTTAGGGTATTAACCATTGGGTTCACAAGCTCATGTGGGTAAGACTAAGACGCTACCTCGCTAGCTTGGAGGTCGCGGGTTCGCTCCCGTTGCTGGCCGAGAAAGTTCCTCTGGTTTTTGTCAGTGATGCAGGGCGGAGGGCCAGACAAGGAGAGCTGTCAAGAAAGTTTATCTGGTTTTTGTCAGTGATGTAGGACAGAGGGCCTGACAAGGAGTGCTGTCAAGTTCGCATTGGGCCAACAACCGAGGTCCCGTGTACACCATCTATGCTCCAAACACCCAATTTGAAAAGAAAGCATGTTGAAAAAAACAATCCTGGTGTATATCTTTATCGATATGCGGTCGGGCTTGAGGCGGTGACCCTAGAACTGCGAAACAAACTAGGTCATTTGGAGACTAACACTTGGTTCAGTTTTATTTTAATACTTCGCTTTTCAGGGGGATGAGGGGGGGGGGGTATTTAACAGTGGGAGGAAACAGGTAAATGCGGTGTAGACCTACGATGTTGGACAGGCAACCATACTCCTTGTCACGTACAAGCGGTCGATCGAAACAACACCACTTGACTCAATTACAGACCGCATGGTTTCACGCGCACCACTAGACAACCCAACCCGCATTTTGCTGGAACGGCAAGTCACAGAACAATGAAAAATCGATAGGGTTCATACTCTTATGAAATGAAATGAAATAGGGTTTAACGTCCTACTGTTCTGCTTTGACTGGGCTATTGAAGACTGGGCTGCTTCATGGAGTCTTCACCTCTCACATGGTCCCCATTACGAAAACCTTGTGAACACGAGGTCTGTCAATGAGTCAAGTGGCGTTGTTCCAATTGACGCCTTCTACGTGACAAGGAGCAGGGTAGCTGGTCCAACCTCGTGGGTTCTCTCGGGGTCCACCTGCCCCCCCCCCCCAACTGCTAAATACCCTACGCACAAGCGAAGTATTGAATTAAAATTGAACCATGTGTTAATCCCAAAATAACGATAGAGATCACAAATTGGGTGTTTGGAGCATTGGGGTCATTAGTCGACGTGTTAAATCGTAATTCAATGAATTCGATTATTCGAAATAATAATTTCGTTATAACGATTTAATATTTCGTTATAACGAATTAAATATTTCGTTATAACGAATTAAATATTTCGTTATAACGAATTAATATTTCGTTATAACGAATTAATATTTCGTTATAACGAATTAATATTTCGTTATAACGAATTAATATTTCGTTATAACGAATAAACGGCAATACTATATACCGGAAAACAACGAAAAACAACCGAAAAACACCATTTTATACTGAATACCGGAAAACACCGGAAAAACACTAAATACCGGAAAACACACTAAATACCGGAAAATACCGTAAATAGGTAACCCGGAGACTGGCACCATAAATAGGTAACCGGGAGCCTGGTCCTCTGTGTGCCTGGGTTAGGGTTAGGGTTAGGGCTAGTTTCCGGTTTATAGTATAGCCCTTCTCCGGGTTACCTATTTAGTGTGTTTTCCGGTATTTAGTGTGTTTTCCGGTATTTAGTGTTTTTCCGGTTGTTTTCCGGTGTTTTCCGTATTAATTTGTATATTATTAAAATTCTGGAAATGGTATAATATAAGAATCCATATTATATGCATTTTTTTTACAAGTAATCTTTTTCACTCATATTATTTAAATCATTTTGTTGAAGTGTCACAGACTTGTTACAGACTATACTTTAAACCCCCTTTGTTGATTAATTAGTCATGGCCTGTCGGACCCAGACTCTAAACAATAGATGTGCGGAAAGTGAGGTGTCCCCGTGCCAGGCCCGTTTTATCGTAACCTCCCCTTGCCCCACTTCCCTATTGTGCAGGTTTGGTGTCTTTATTGCGGATTAGTGTTTAGATGCCGAGCCCGTCTGACCTCGACCCTCCCTTACTCCACTATCCTGCTAATTTTCTGTATGCCCTCTATGTAGTTTAGTCTAGTCTAACCGTGACCCACTCTTATTTCACTATTGTACTTAATCCAACCGTAGTCATTAGACCGTTGATTAGTTCGACGATTTGCAGCTTCAGGTTTGGTCTCGGAAAGAGTAGGTGCTTAGTTTTGAGCGGTATGTTGTTGGTCTCTATCATCCTCACTAGTCTCCTTCTCTCCTCCTTGTATACTTCACAGTCTACAAGCACATGGTTGGTGGTACATTCTTCTGCGCACTTACAGACGATGACTTGATGTTTGAAGTCTCGCAGCCGCTCTTTCGTCCTTAGTTTCGATATAAGTTTGCATATATCTCTTCTAGGCTGATTGGTCGCTATCTTTGCGTAGACCTTGTCATCCAGCTGAAATATTTCATGGATTATTTCTAATTCCGTGAAATATTAAACTCATTGCATCTATCACTCAAATTCAAACTGGAGAAAAGCAAATCTAAATTGAGTTTCCTAGATGTTGAAGTCCATTTATCGATACTGGTAAAATAGAAAGGGACTTGTTTTGAAAGAAAACGGATATGCACCAATACCTAAAATTCAGATCAAGTCATCCTGCACACACGGAACGTAACATCCCGTACAATTTAGCGAGGCGAGTATGTATAGTTGTATCGAATAAAGCGTGGAAACATCACAATCTTGACGAATTGAAGCAATTTCGTATAAAACAAGACTATCCCGTAAAGCTGATCGACAATGCGATACAGACAGCCTTAAAACTAGACCAGAAAACGTTACGAGTCCCTAATCCGAAGGAGAAAAATGAAAACAGTATAACATTAGTTACTACGTTCAATCCACACCTCAACAGAGCAATGAAAGAGATTGTTTCAAAAACAAACTTCATTAGCAGTTACAAACAACCAGCAAATCTTCGGAAAATATTGACATTTTCTTGGTTTGATATGAATGAAATTACAGAAAATTCACGCGTATCAAAATGTGGTGATAAACGGTGTGGATTACAAATGTATTTAATGTTAACCAAAAGCATGTTGTTTACTTGTTACCTTGCTCAGGATGCGGGGAATACTATATTGACAAAAGCGACCAACAACTAAACCTTTGAATGAATCTACACAGGTCCAAGATACTCCACCCAGAAAACAAAATAATTCCACTAAGTAGCCATGTGGACATCTGTGGTAAAGGAAATGAAATAAACATTATATCGATTATGAAACTACCCCTTTGATTAGGTCATACTGGGGTTAGTTTAATTTAGTTTAAACAATATTTTATTCATTTGAAAAGGAATGAACAACAGGCAAAGCCTATACAAGTTCTTTCCCAGGGATACAGAAAATAATAAACGATAAATATAAACATATACATAAAAATAAGATTAAATCTAATAAATTGTAAAACCGAACATATATACAGTTTCATGTGGAAATATAGTTGATGCAATCATTTGATATTATACAACAATATGTAAAAGCGAATCAAAACCTTTTGGTACTTTTAATAAAATTATGGACTGCTTCGAAAATCAAAATATTAGAGGCTTTCGAAAGATCTGGAGTTGTGTCTCCTTATTGACGCCGCGTTATTAGTAACTAGGCGATGTTATTGTCTTTTGTGCATAGCCCTGAAGACGCCGTAAAGCCGAAAGACCTTGGCAAATATGTAAATGTAATTAAAATATAGATTGTTCTATTAGTCCAAGAGCCAGTGACGAAAAAACTGCCTCATAAGTAATAGAAGGTTTGACCATATTGATTGGCAGCTATTGATAGGGCAAATTCAAAACACCCAGTCTTACGAGGTTCCAGTGGGGCATTTGGCTGGGAGGGGCAGATAAAAAGGGCCAAAAAGGGCTAAAATTTGCCTCATAAGTAATAGGATCAGAATTATTTCTAAAATTTTGCCATACAATGTATGAATATAAAAAATATAAATCTGACCGGAAAAAAGTGGGGCCATGCCCTTTTCTGACTGGCTTAAAAAGTTGAAATTGGTGCCAAATGTTAGCTATGTATGAGCCGATTCTAAAAAAATCAAATCTGACTGGTTTCAGTGGGGCACGTCCCTAATCCGACCACTTAAAATCTGCACGATCTGCCATGCCCACAAAAAAGGTCCAAATTTGCATCATAAGTAATACGATCAGAAATAGTTTTGAAATATTGTATTGCTATATCTGAATCTTAAAATGCAAATCTGACCGGAAAAAATGGGGCCACGCCCCTTTCTGAGTGCCCTAAAAAGTGTGGACGGGGGCCCAAAAATGCCTCATAAGTAATAAGATTGAAATTGGTGCCAAATGTTAGCTAATTATGAGACTGTTCTAAAAATATCAAATCTGATGGGTTTCTGTGGGGCAAACTCCTAATCTGACCACTTAATTGTCACTACCCACCCAAAGGTTGAATACTCATGCTGAATAGTTTGACGCCCCCACTATTAATTTGCAGTTTTCAACAACATAGTGGAAATTCAATACAGCACGACTGACCTCCAAGTGGTATCATTCTTGAACTCAATATCATCCCCAGTTTTCTACATTGCACTACATTAATGGTCAATTTAAATCAACATTGATGTTGATATCTTACCCTTGAAAAGTTGGGTTTCTGATATCCAACATTTGTATGAAGCGACGCGATGAACGAGGCTAAACATATCCCATGTAGGAGAATACTACCAGCGTAGACTGGAATAACCAGATGCCAAAGACTGCCATTCAATTCGGACTCGTAAAACATGTCATTTATAACAATAGAATGAATGTTGAGGAGGCCATTAAAGAGGTGTTCTCGGAAAATCATCGATAAATGCAAAGATTTGTGACATAGCACTATAATCGGCATTTTCGTCCAAACGTGGCAAAAACGTGCTAATAAAATTTTTGCCACGTTGTAACGTGGTAAAAACAAAATGCCACGTTTGTCTGGAGTTCCAAAACGTATTTTTTTTTTAAATTGCCATGTTTTTGGAACAAGGTATTTTGACCAGAACGAGGCTGTTCACAAGGTTGGATACATGATTTTTCAAAAGGTTGGGGGTGGGGTTCAGCCAAACCAAATATGCTGTTCCTGTTTTTATATAATAAACGACGGATTTAAGATGAAAACGTATCATGTATATTGAGTTAGTTGCTCGGTTCAAAGATGCCATGTACAATGTTTTGTGTGGCAAAATTAAAACGTCCAAACATTTGACTCTTGTAATGGCGATGAAGAGTATAACAGGAAGCCGAAGAAAAGTAATTGATATTTTAATTTTAAATCGTTATGGACACTGTATTAGTTACAACGGCATTGAAGAACTGGAGACGAATTAACATACAGTTCACAGGAAGAACAGGGTATGGTTCCACAGATATCATTGGTTATTTGGTTACCTGTACTGAAACAACTGACAATTATAACCAGCTTCCTGTTTGTCGGACAAGATGGTCATTTACTCCAATCCTTTTAAATCTGGAACCATATAGGAAGAAGCTTAGTATGACTAACAGTGGATTTATCACAGAAGATCTATTATTCCTAGTAGTTGTGCAGATGGCAAGATTTTGGATGTCATATGGATGATATCACATGCATTAGAAACTAGTAATACACAAATGTGGGTAGGATGGAATTAACTTGTGGTAAAAAATAACCTTCCTCAACAACAAATATGTTATCGTCCTTAAATCAATCAAACTCCAACCTCCCTCGATTTTGTTTTGGAAACAATGAAGAGATTCCAACAGAATGGTGACGAGTGTGGTCAGGAATACATGATAGTGACATATGACTTGGCTATTGCAAAGATGGCATATACAATTCAGACTGCAGACAGTCCTTTATTTGACAACCTCTTCATAATGGTAGATAGTACTTTTGAGCAACCAGTTTGTTGGATATTCAGTGCTTTATAAATAGATTATTATTATTATCAAAGGCATATTTCAAAACTGTTGGGAAGCATATTGGAGAATCTGAAGGACCATTCGTAATTGAGGGAAGCTGGGATAATAGCTGATGGTTCTCTTACTTGATTTTTAGCAGGTACCCACTATAATCGATGTAAACGCATCCTCCCTTTGCTAGCTTTATCTTCGGAGGTATTACATTTCAGACAGTTTTGTGAACCAAATTCTTCAACAGCTTCAATGTTTCCAAAGAAATGAATGAAATAATTGATTATGCACAAAAGACACTGGCCAGTGAACATGGGAAAACAGCCAAATATTGGTACACGGAAGGGAAAACAATTCGAATATTTTACCTTTTTTCACGAGGTATTCATCTTGGTAACAACTTATTTACATACTGCCGCTTTGAAATGTCAAGTTTATTTTTCAGTTTATATCAGCCAAACTATGCCAGATGGATTCTCTGGTTGCAACACATCCTGGAATATATGACAAATTCCAAAGAGGTGTCCTTCCCATATGTAGAACAGACAGTTAATGCAGATGCTGCTAATTGTTTTTCAGGTATTGGTATCATCATAGAAATTCCATAGCAGCTAGACAGAGATGGTCCATATCTCAATAAATTATATGAGGGCAACTATAGTTTGAGTTTGAACATTTAGACATTTCCAGACCTAAAGATGTAACTTTTGAATTGAGACAAGCTAATATTCAGAAGAACACAGCACATCGCATCGAAATTACTGAAAGAATTGTAAACATGTCTAATCCATTCAAGAATAATGCGCAACAGGATATATTAATTAACATTAATCAACAGATTTCCTTTTAAACGTTATTGCAGACCCCTCCTGATTTGATAAACCCATAAAACGGTCAAAACCAAACCCAATTGCATCTAACGGTACCTAAAACAAACGAAAAAGAACGGCAAGATGTAGGCTACAGTTGAAAATGGAGAATGATATAAAGAGTAGATTGCTTTATCGAAAATAAATTAGACCTGATGATTACTATATCTTATCCGCTCACACAATGCCATATGAAACCATGATATCAACTCAAACATCTTTACTTTTGGAGGCCCTTGAAAGCAGAATAGTCTCGTGAGCCTAAATGGATTGACTGTACAGTGATAGATGGAATGGTTTTTCTTCATTTACTTGGAGACCTCACAGCAACATTTGGTGCAATTTCTCATTATATTTTGGTTAAAATATTTTAAGTGTGTCGAGTCAAGAGATCCATGCTGTATTTGACAGAAATTAAAAAACATCGATAAAGGACATAGAGAGAGATAGACGTGCTGGTTCTTTAGATCTAGACCAAGAATACACCATTTCAGGTCCAAACATGAGACTGCCATCATCAAATTACATCAGGATTCAAAAACGACAAGTTCAAAAAATCTCTTGTGCAGTACATAATTACATCAGGATTCAAAAATGACAAGTTAAAAAAATCTCTTGTGCAGTACATAGGTAACAGTTGAATGAGTACTGACTATTTGCCATTGTATGTAACTCTGGATGGAGTGTTATTTTTTACAAATGTAAACGGGTCTCTTCAGTGTAACAAGGATTCTACATTGACATGTATGCACGAAGACGCAGATTCAAGAATGCTTTTTCATATAGCTGCGACAAACCTGCCCAAACATAATATTGTCCGTTCCATAGCAACATATGTTATGATCAATTTACTTGGAAATCCTTGTGTTGGAAATGTGTGGATAGTGGTTGGAATACAGTCGCAAAATAATTTGAGATATATTGAGACAATTAGTTCCATCATTATGCAGTGATGTACCAGCTTTTCACTGGTTCACTGACTGTGACTACACTGCTGCATTTTTCAGAATGGGGCAGTTTTGTCCAATAAAGGTCCTTAGGGCAATTCAGAGTCCAAAGAATAGTTTTCCAACTTTGGATGCCACCAATATATGAATGACGAAGATATACCTACAATAGAAAAGTTTGTTTGTTGCACATATGGATTATATCATTTAACAAGTGTACATTAAGCCAGATATAGAAAGTTCTGATCACTACAGATACAAAATTTCATGTGAAGTCAAATATGAATTGTAAATCCAATTATGTAATAATATATCTGTTCAATGGGTGTTCTGAAAAATAAATTGGGAAAACTGATAACCAACTAAATATTCGAATGAATCTCCATTGTTCGCAAATTAGGCATCCGGAAAACAAAACAATCCAAATTAGTACCCATTTGGATAAATGCGGACGAGGCGTATTCAAGGTTTTAACTCTTTACAAGGAAAATTCTAAAAATAGTCATTTATTAGAAGGTAAAGAAATGAATTTTATTAAAAAATATATGTCACCCTTAAATCGAAAAATTGGATAACTGAATATTAATAATGTTAGATGTTATGTTTTATTATATTTTACTATCTGGAATTGTACTAATTTGATATATTTTTTTCCTGCTTCGTAACTACGCTCTAACGTAACGTCACTGTTTTACATATTACATTATAATACATAAATATGGCCTGAAGAGGTTAAAAAAAAAGGAAAACGTTAGCCATAAACATGTGTTTATTTCTTCTTTCAACGTAAGTTCAAAGAAACTTTTCTAACAAACATTAAATTATATCAGCTAGCTGTCTGCCCTCTATAGGCGTCTTCAGATATTAATAATGTATACAAAATATTGAAATACCATATATATATATATATATATACAATAATTTAATTACCTATTTATTTATTAACCTGGACGTATTTTTTATTTATTTCTGCATTTATCTACGTAAGCAAAAAACTACTACTTGTACTTCATCTAGTTTAATATGTATATTTAAAATAGAGATGTGACGCGTACCATTATTTCCAATAATGTACGGGCAACTTGCCAATCGTACATTATCTATACTAGATGAAATATCGGACTCGCGTGACGTATTTCATTGAAAAGCACATGCGGGGTAGTGTCTGTATTTTAAGTTGTTTAATCTCGAGCTAAAGACATTGCGTAATATATTGAAACAACACTCGGCTAACGCCTCGTAAGTATCAATATATTACTTAATGTCTCGGTCTCGACCATTAAACCATACATATAGTAGAATAGTTAATTAAAGCCGCTCTTTGGTAAAATATAATAGAAATTAAAGATGGCAAAATAAAACTTCATTTTTATACTATCGCGGTGAAAACGTTAGTATAAAAATGTAGTTTTGTTTTGCCACACACACACACGCAGTGTGACGCGTACCATTATTTCCAATATACGGGCAACTTGCTAATCGTACATTATCTATACTAGATGAAATATCGGACTCGCGTCATTGCGTAATATATTGAAACGCCTCGTGATGTATCAATATATTGCTTAATAAGACAGATATCCTATTTGAATTCTCTGCGAAACAAACAGAAATCATCAACAAAGCAGAAAATGAACTATTGACACTCCTCGAAGGACACCACGAAAAATAACTAGTGGATCTTCTGAAAAACATGTGGACCGCAAAAATTTCTACTGAGGAAAATAAGTCACGCGCGATATGGAAAAAGAACAAAGAATTCCTTACCAGCTTGCCCACGCGTGCTGCAGAGATGGCGCGCATCTATACAGAGAGGAACACCAATTGTCAAGATACCGAGGAACCCAATTCGTCCAACGCAACACCATCCCGCGACACTTGGCGAACGGTCCGGAATAAAAAGCAAAAACCAAGGACCAAACCAGGGACACAAAAAAACATTGACAATAAAAACCCGAATGTGCGTAACCAAGCTGGGAGAAAAAAGCACTCCGGGGCACAATGAAGCAATGGCGATAAAAACCAGAATGTACACAGTCAAACTGGGAGAAAAGTAACAAGCGTGCCCAATAACAATCAGCGGTATAACACGCAACAGAGGAACGATCACTCACCACCTCCCCAATGCAAGAAGAAAGTTCAGCGTCACTCAAGGAACGTCCACACAATATCCCATTCTCAGAACCAGTACACCCAAAAATCATAAATATATCATCCGTAGCTAAATCTCAGGAGAAAGGACTAAAATTCACACCTACACCTAAAGCTAATAGACTATACAGGAATTAGAGTGTGATATCAACGCCTTCTGTAGGAAGCTACGACTAAAGGAATTTTTCGGTGACAGAGAAGACACTGAGTCAGAGGATATTGCGAGGAACAAAATTCACTTCAACCCCAGGCGGGGCAAGGACGTGACGCTGGACAATTTCATCGACTATTTAACCAAGTTGCCACTCCCTATAAACCGCAACGCAAAATCAAATGTGTCGAATTAGAAACAGTGTGCTATAAATTCTTTTATATCTAACGATACGATCATTGTTAAAGAAATCGATAAAGGGGTGCCATTGTTATGATAAAAGAACAATGGGGTTAATAAACGGCTTGATTCAAGACCACAAAAACGAACTGACGGACAACGAACAGGATTATCTCCGAAAATTCGAGTATAAAACAAGTCAGTCTCCTATTCAGACCAATAATTGCCGATCCTCGCTGCCCTACTAATAGACTATCAAATCTTATTGATATCTTAATTTAGCCGTACGTGCCAAATGTAATATCAGTTATTCGGGATGACATAGATTTTGTTAATAGATTGCTCCAAAATAAGAACGATGTCGACGTTTTCGTAACCATGGAAGTTTGTAATATTGGTTGGATAAACATCCTGAAATGCAGTCATGAGACAATTTCAAACAACTTCATCCTCAAAGCTATACGAATCTTTCTGACTAACAACACTTTTACATTTGGCGAAACAAATTACAAACAGATTCTTGGTATAGCGATGGGTACCAAGGCGGTACCACAATTAAGTAATTTAACAATGGGATTTCTTGAGGAAAGAAAAATTATACTCAATTGTAGAAACTGAACATGGCGTGGATTACAGATTGTATTTAGAAAATCAGTTGAAATGATTCCTGGACGATATATTCTGTATTTGGAATGAACGAATTAAGAAACAGATACCAAAAACTATCTTTCTTATAAATCATGTCACCCACGCCATACCAAAAATAATATACCCTTTTCTTTAGCTAGAAAAATATGCACCATTGCGATAGATGAAGAGCTCCGGATTCTCAGATTAGGTGAGCTAAAAAGAAATTTATTGAAACAGCATTAGCCCCCCCCCCCCCGAGGTAATAGAAGTTAAGACAAATAAGGCTTTAGCAATTGATATCCAAACATTGGGGGCTACTAAAGCAAAAGACAGTTCGGATAATATCATTACCCTTGTCGCTATTCATAACCCCCAACATCCCAACTTCTTTAAAACAATGATGTACGAGAGCAGGTCACTCCTGACATCAAACAACAACTTCATAACGACCCCCTGTGGTGTAGGGGGTGATAAGAATATACCCCTCGCATTTCCTGCGTGTCGTAAGAGGTGACTAAAAGGATCCCTGTAATGGGTCAATGTGTTGGCCGTGCGTTGCAACCCGTGTCGGTGGAGAGTGGAATCCTGGTAATTGATTGGGGATTTGGCTTGCGAGCCCTTTCTCTGCAACACATTGCTTCGGCCCACAATTCACCTAGACGGGGGGTTACAGTGGCCCACTCTGATCAATCGGCTTTGGTCGTGTTTAGCTGACGAGTAGGCGCAACTTTCCCATAAATCTGTAATGTGTTTGTTGCAGTTCTACCTTTGCGTCCTGAGTGCCTACTCTAAAGCAGCGGCTTGGGCCAACCAGGTGGTAGAGTAACTGATTATCTTTACTTTGTCTGGGTATATCCATGTCTGTCCTCGCAAGGCGTATACGCTGAAGATCCGCGTAGTAGCCTGCATAGAGATTGTAACCCTTGGTGGTTGGAGAGCAGGCAGAGATGAACCTTTAATAATACTACATGGCTTCTCAAATCAAGAAGACTCGTACTTTAAAACGAACGTCGACCGAGGATTTGGAAACAAATGATAGTTTCTTTGAAATTATACATTCGTTAAATAAATGATAAATTTGAAAAGTTTATTTCGATACGATTTCGTTAAAACCTTTCGCTTAGTTAATCTTTAAATTTTCAATAAGATTTTTTGGTAAGTTAACTTAATATTGATAAGACCTAAGTTTCACAATATTAGTAAATGTGTCATCGACTTGTAAGTTTCATACAAAACATTCATTTTTTCATAGAAATCGTAAAAGGGTTCATTAACTTTCATAAACATCGTTAAGGGGATTCGTTAAATTTAAAAGACATCGTCCAAGGCTTCGTTCACACCAATAGTATAGTTCTTATCACAATTTGTTGAGTCAGCTTCCAGCAAAACACAAAGTTTATTAACTGGTCGATCAAATGTTGAGGTTTGGGTCTTCACTTTCGCGACACGTATAACACCTTTACAGTCAGGATATACATCTAAAACACGTGCTAATGTCCATGAATTTCTAACACTATTATCCAAAACTAGTACAATGTCATCTACAGCTACACATCTGGAAGGATATAGCCATTTTTGTCTTTCTTGTAAACACGGTAAGTATTCAGTGGACCATCGTCACCAGAACACATCAGTGAGGTACTGTACTTGTCTCCATCTGCGTTAAAACAGGTGCCAAATTAAAACATATGTTAATGCATCTAGATCATAAGGAGTTTCGCTTATTTTCGTGAAAGGTCTATTGTTCAAGATTGCTTCTACTTCAAAGAATAAAGTAAACAGTGATTCATCGTCAAGTCTATTCATTTGTTCCCATACGTATGATCCTCACCCATACTCCGCCAAAATTCGAAGCTTATGGTGGGTTGAACTCCCATTTAATGTCCCTTTGAAGTAGTTGATCGCTGATTGTCTTCTGGTTTAATTCAGTCAGACGCTGCTTCAATTAATTTACTGCACCAACTATATTGGATCAGTAGTCGAACCTAATAATCTTAGGCCCCCCTCTTCTCGCTATAAATCTGCGAATACAGTTGATACATGAGTCTGTATCCATCGTTGATATCATTTCTAAATGTACCGCTCTACTGTTGAAACATGTAACAATAGCACCTTTTAAAGCGAATTTCATATGGGCCAAAGAAATCCATACCAGTGTAGGCAAATGGTAATTCTGAAGGAGTAATTATATTCAATGGTAGATCTGCCATCTTTTCCTGATTGGTCTTTGCTAACTTTCTTCGACAAATGACACACTTAGCAATAATTGATTTGATGATCTTAGAAGCACCAATAATCCAGTATTTTCTTCTGACTTCAGACAGAATTGCATTTTTACCCAAATGACCAATTTGTGAATGGGTGTGTCTGATAATAATTTCAGAAAGTCTGGATTCCGTTGATAAGATGATTTGGTGTTTTAAGTCTAAAACTATCTTGGATTTCTTTAATCTGCCCCCGACTCGTAAAATGCCACGAGTGTCAACAAATGGATCTAGTTTTGACACTCCATTTTCAAGCCTCTTTCTTTGGTGATTATCTCCCTTTAAACATACTTCAATAGAATTCTTTAAGTACTTCTGTTGTTCATGTTGAATAATACAATTCTCAGCCTTTCCAATATCTTCAGTATTTAAATGTAATATTTGTGTTCGCTCATTCTTCTTTAATTTTAATTATTCTTAGATGTGTAAAATCCATGCTGTTGATTTTCGTTATTTATTATAATTTGAATGATATGACAGTAATTGGTCAACAACATCAGGTGATTCTATGACAGTAGTGGCATAAAATTTCTTTACTTCAGGATCAGTTTCAGGAATTCTCTCAGCAATATAACTGTCAGGAAAAGTAATTCTTTCTTCATGTAAAAATGTTGGACCATTAAACCAACGTCCGTTACCAATTAAATCGCCAATTGAAAGCCCCCTTGAGGCATCATCAGCTGGATTGTCTTCTGTATTAACTTTTCTCTATTGGTTCGAAGTAGTTGCTTCACTTATTATCGAGTTGTTGAATCTGTTCAATATTAATTTTCAATTCTGTAACTATTTTCTTCGTTAACTTTACTGCCAAAGTGGTTGCCGTTAATTCCAATCTTGGTACAATAATTCGTTTAATAGGTGTGACTCTTGATTTTCCAAGCAAAAGTCTGCAGGTTACAATTCCATTTATGTCGATAAGTCTTATGTAGCTGCATATTTCATAGCCAGTTAAACTTGCATCAGAAAAGGTGTGTATCTGCATTGAAATAATTTCGTTAAATTTCTGTGGCTTAATACATCTTGGCAAATGTAAATGTGTATCTGCAATGAAATAATTTCGTTAAATTTCTGTGGCTTAAACGTCTTAATTTCTTGATCCCAGGAAATTCCTTTTTTGACATAATTCTTGTAGTAAGGTTTTCGGATAAAGCATTACAGGTGCAGCTAATCCTAGTGGGTCGAATATGTAACTTATGATTGAAAAAAGACCCATTCTGGTGTATAGTTGTTCTCTTACGTTGATTTTAAATGTTAGTGTGTCGGAAGAGACATCCCAGTTTACTCAAAGGGCTCCTTCAATGATTGATTAATCTTGGCCTAAAGATGTAACCTTGGTTGTAGCTCGTTCACTTTCAGGTATTGAAAGTAGAATTTTCTGGTTATCCACTTGTGTAAGCGAAATCCATCAAGTCTACAAAGTTCTGTTAACTTCTCCACAAAATGTATGCCTTCATCTACTTCGCTAACGCTCCGTAAACAGTCGTCGTCATAAAAATTACCAAGGATGGTGTTCGTGATGTCAGGTTCAAATTCATTAGAAAGGTCACTGGCAGTTCTTTGTAGTGCGTAGTTCGCTATGTTGGGCGAGCAAATAGCCCCAAACAGGAAACAAGTCATTCTATATTGTTTTACTTCAGCATCTAAGTTTCCATTAGGCCACCACAAGAATCTAAGACTATCTCTATCTTCAGTAGGAAGTTTTACCATCTGAAACATAGACTGAATGTCTGACATTAAGGCATAACGATGAATTCTAAACCTCATTAAGACTCCTAGAAGATAATTTGCTAAGTCTGGACCAGGTAGTAGTATATCATTTAACGATACTCCTTTACATTTAGCTGAACAATCAAATACAGCACGTATTTAATTTTCTACTTGTGATAAACACAATGGTGTGGAATAAACCATGGCTCGTCATTTTGTCGTTCAATTTCATTGATTAGCACTTCTTCAGCATAGCTGTTTGTCACCTTAGAATTCATGAATTCAATGTAATCAGATTTAAATTGGTTATTTCCCTTTAATTTTCTTTCTAGGGAATATAATCTTCTCATTACCATTTCTTGGTTATCGGGAAGTTTCACATCATTGTCTTTGAATGGAAGTGATATTTGGTGTTTGTCCTGTATTTTGTACACGGTGAACAGTCCATATGCAGATTACACTATTTTGCCTATACCGTTTTTTTAGGACTTCGAATTTTGTCTAATGGTTTGGATTGTTCGTACTTGGTTTTATTTTATTTATATATTTCAGAGAATTTTCCACCTTTTCATAGAATGCTTTATCTTGGTATGAAGGTTCTAACCTGTCATCAACGGTACGCTCAGGAAAGTCGTTTAGTATTTCTTGATGAAGTAATTTGTCCATCTCTTTTAGTCTTTCATATTCGATTATTCGTTGAATTTCTATTCTATTCATTATGGCTTTCATTTGTTGTTTCTCTCAAAACGCTCCACAATATCCATCACAGGGCAGACTTGGTTGCATGGGGACTTCCTCTTGGACCTGTTGCAGTTTCATAAGGTGTATAAGCATTAGGTATATTATTTCCGATCATCAGGACTATCCCGCAGTCGAAATCTATTTCAGCAATATCAAGTTTGTTGAGATGTGTCCATTTCGCAATATCCTTCTTTACTGGTATATGTTCGATATCTACTGGAAGTTTATCCTTCGAATAGTATCTTGGAATATTTACAAAGTTTTTAAAATCAAAACTGAAAACTTCTAAATCGTCAACTTGGTATGAGGATATGGTTTTATTATTCGTCATAGTTTCAAGAGTTATTTTGGTTGTTCGACCTTGAATTCCAAGTTTGTTCATCAGGCTTTCAGTACAAAATGTAACGCTGCTACCATTATCTAGAAATGCGTAGATAGTAATAACCTTTAGTCCATTTATTCGTCTTACTTTGACTAGCACAATGGTCATAGTACATGTGTATTTCATGCAGTCTCCAGCCCACGTTAAAGCATGTGCTTTAACAGGAGGTGTTTTTTGAGGTTTGAAAATGTCTTTGTATTCACGTGGTTCAATATGAAGGATGGTAGGATGCTTGAATTTGCATTTTGTACAATGCTCCTTTGGTTGACATTCAGCTCTCGTGTGTCCTTTCTTGAGACAACCAAAACAATACACGTTCTTCTTCAATATTTCTAGTTTCTCATAATGTAGCTTATTCTTGAAGTCTGGACAGGAATCTATCTTATGATTTCGTTTACTATGAAAACATCCATGATCTTCAACTGATCTAGAGGTGTCATCATTTTTCTTCAATTGTGTCGTGAAGGTTGGCTTTGGTTCATATTTGGTGTTAAGATTTGTATTAGTATTGGTACTAGGTTCGGTTAAAGCTTCTTTACCATATGTGGGATCAGCTAATTTCCTTCCTTCATCAGTTACAAAATCTACCAAAAGAGAGAAATTGATTGGTTCACCCCTCCCTCTTCTTTGTTCTACAATACTCCACCATCTGTCATGAAGATAGGATGGTAATTTCTGTATAAGTCTTTTAACGTTCTCTGGATACTCCAGAATCTTCATGCCTTTAATACTTTTTATAGCATAATAACACTCCGTTAATAAAATTCCATATTCATCTATGTCATTCGGTTTCGAAACAGGTTTATGTTCAAGTGCCTTTTTACAAAAACTGCTGGCAATAACTTCTGTATTCCATATCGTTTCTTTAGTTATTCCTAAGCAGCCGGATATATTTCTTTAGCGTCAAGGTTACTTAATTCACATACAACTCGATTAGCCTGGCTTTCAGTGTATTGCTCGAGATAGTTCATTCGTTCATCATCATTAATTGTATATGGGAGGACTTTGGTTTCAATGCTAGAACAAATCTTCTGTAATCTAAAGGATTTTTATAGGTGGCTTCTTCATGTTTTGAACAATTCTTGTTGTTTGGTCTTTATTTTGATCTGTACTTGAAATTTCTAATGACTCTTCAATTTGCGGTGAGTTGATTGAGTTTGTTGTAGGTACGAATACATCAGCATTTGCGCTGATCTTTAATTTGATTCAGATTCGTGATGTTGAATATTTTCTTCAATAATTCTGGTTCTAGCCTTTGCAATTTCTTCTTCAGTTTGTAATTGTAATTGCTCCTCTTGGAAGTTGCAGATCAACTTGAGCCTTGGAAATCTTCTGCTTGTCTAGAAGTTTCTTCTTTTTTAGTTCAATGGCTGCATTCTCCTGTTGTTCTTTCAATCTCATTGTTGATATGTTTGAAGATGAGTTCCTGCTATGTGATGTTTTGCTTCGAGAAGTGTTTGTTTTCGTTTTTGAAATACTGTCATGAGGTGTGATTACTTCTATATCTGATGAAGTACTGGCGGTACATGTGTCTAAGTTCTGTTGAAACCTAGTAATTGTTTCCTCTTTGGGACTATACCAATTCTGTAAGTATATTTGAATTTCCTCATCTTTAAGGATTTCACAAATCTGGTTGCACTATAAACCCCAGAATGCCTCTTTCGGCATTTCTGTCCAAACAAGGAAAAAACGTGTCAAAATTTTTGCCCCGATTTTCCCACGTTGTAACGAGGTAAAAAAAATGCCTAGTTTGTCTAGAGTTCCAAAACGCGTTTTTTTTTTAAATTGCCCTGTTTTTGGAACGAGGTATTTTGTTCAGAACGAGGCTGAATGTGTGGTGCAATAGGGTGTAACGGTGATATAATAGTACGTTTTTTTAAATCGGATAAAATTATGACCTATATAGGGTCCACAAGCTAAAACGCAATTTTTCGTACAATCAGGGGCCATAATTCAGGAAGAAGTTACGGTCCGATATGCGCGAATATCGAAAGGAATCGAGATCCTTGGGTTATAAACTTACATTTCAATTTTCAACAAAATCGGATAAAAATTGAGACCTCCATAGGGTCCACAACCTTGATATACCATATTTTTACGCTATTTGAGAACGAACGGTGGCCATTTTGTCTGTCTGTTTTGGGCCGATTTTCACAAAATTCGAACTCAGCCGTCCTTAGGGTGTAACGGTCATATCATAATACGTTTTTTTTAAATCGGATAAAAATTAAGAAATTAGGAAAAAACGAGGGGCGCTATTATTTCTTAATTTCCTATTTTCGAGTCGATTTTGGCTTGGATAGCGTGCTGTCGCCTCACATTTTGTCGTGACTGCTACTTTAAGACTTTTCGTGTTTTGGAGGGCGAAAAGTAGAAATTAAGAATGGTAGTTATAGGCTTCTATAGTTAGGCGTTTGTATATATGACTGTATACTTGACACATGTACGACCCAAATGGCCGGTAACCAAAGTCAGTGTTTAAACGACATCGTAATTATTTTGGATTTTGCACAAAAAAAAACACAAGCCGTGATTGACATTACTACAATACGAATTACTAAATATACTTTGTGTTCATTTTTATATTTTAATACTGAAGACAGGGCCGGACTATAAATGAACAAGGTGGATCCTTTTGGCTTATATTGAGTAATAGTGCAACGTGTTACAGTTGAAAGTTCCAAAGCATTTTCACATTCCATGTCCGATAAATTTAATCATCATGCAACCACCGTGGTTTAGTGGGTTTTTCACTAACAGTTTATTGAAAGTATTATTGCTACCTAATTATTATATCTGATCAGGTGCATATTATTTTACTAATTAGAAGAAATAAGTAAACCACTGTGTACTTTTGCTCTAAAAATAAGAAAAAACTGCCTTACCTCAAACAATAACAAATCTACCAACAACACCAACCAATTCTATGTTGTTGGAATAACATCAAGGGACATAACTACTTCACAAGACGGTGAATATTTTGAAGTGAAAACATACTTCTTTGATGGAGAGAACAACAGTTTTATTGCTGCTTTGGATATATTTTGGAACGATAATACTATACTTTATAATACTAGAAATTACTTGGTGTTTCCACGCTGTTGTACAAAACATGTCAAGAAATAAGAAAAAAATTGTTTGTGTTGGTAGATTTGTTATTGTTTGGGGTATGGGAGTTTTTCTCATATTTTTTAGAGCAAAAGTACACCGTGGTTTGCTTATTTCGTCTAATTAGTAAAATAATATGTACCTGATCAGACATAATAATTGTGTAGCAATAATATTTTCAGTAAACTGATAGTGAAAAAACGTCAATCAGTCAGCTGAAATATTGCTAGCCGGATGTGGACAGTGTGGTTGACAAGGCATGAACTGGGTGTGGGCGTGGCCTGCCTCTTGTTTTTGTACGCCGTACAATCGTCCCTGATTGTTCTACAGCTTGAAAACAAGTATGGCGATTATTTAAGGTGTTAATTTTTTTATTTAATTATTTCTGTAGTTTTGTAATCGGAGTTCAGCTTTAAAGAATGCCTTGGATATGTAGAACTAGGAGCTCTGTCTCCTAATCTTCAACTAACAAGACCAATTTATGAATGGGTCTTACTAAGTAACTGATCTGATTAACACGTTTACCTTTATGATTATCACCAGTGATAAGCTTTTAAGCTTAAAGGTTAAAACATTTTTTACATGATTATCACTCTCTAGATAAATTTCAATGATACGACCTAATGACCAGTGATTGCTTGGACAACTGTCGTTCATAATGAATACAACAACGTTCACTTCGGTGTCTATGATTCCCCCAAAACGGCGACCGCCAAAAAAATAAAGATAATGCGACTTGATGATCGGGATTTATTTATTTCCCGCGTATTTTTTTATTGTGCTATAAAATTTAGAACTACCGGACAATTCACAACGAAACGAAGAAATGTCGTGTGTTGATAATACGAGAAGGCGTCTATTTTAAATGCCATTTAAAAACATGTCATCTATTCACTTAATTCATTAAATATTCGCTTATCTGTGTTTCCTTTTTTGTATGAAAATAAAAATCGTCATTGATTTTTTATCTCTTATTTTGTATTTATGTTCCTTCATTCATCCAATTCCCTAAAATATTACTACTTGTATTCGTCATTGATTTTTTATCTCTTGCTTTGAATTTATGTTTCTTCATTCATCCAATTCCTTAAATTACTATTACGTGTTAACAACAACTTTCAACTTTGCCCGTTCTTTTCTTTCCGTTATTGATGTAACGGTTCGGACCTATAAATCCATTTATTTTGTATTCTGTTCTCTACTATTTATGCCTATACATCCATTATTTTTGGATAATATTGTATTCAAGATATAGACCTAATAGACCAACTGGCCTATTAAGAGTTACTTCCCAGGGTTTGCTGAACAATTTGAAAGTGTGTAGGTCTACGACTCGTCAAGGAGCCAAGGTGGTTCACAGAGTATGGCGCTGACTCGCCATAGAATTATACCTTCCAACGAAGTCATACATTAATGTGATTTTAACACGACGATAGATCACATATTGACTATATAAATACATATGTTAACTATATTATTACTTATCACAGGTAACTTTTAATGAAACTACAAATAAATATATTTGTATTAATGTATCAACTGAACAATATGCTTTTATTTAAGATGTATGTAGATGAGTGTTTGTGGGTGGGTGGGCGTGTGTGTGTGTGTGTATGGGTATATTTGTATATACAACTTTTAAACTGTAAATATCCTGTGAAATTATTCTTGTAGAATAAAAAAAGAACTATGTATTTTGTAATATTGTATAGTGTGTGAATAAATATATCCACAAGAAAAGAAAATGGCACCAGCCCGCTAACCAGGAGGTCTCGGGTTCGCCCCCGGTGTAGGTCGATATAATTCCTCGGCTTTTCCAGCGTGGTTTGCCCATGTCAGGGGTGCAGGAAGTAGGGTCTTGCCAGTAACAGCGCTAGTCATTCGGGTGGTACGAAAAAGCGATAAATCAGTGGCGATAAATCTACGCTGATGAAACAATAATAATTATTGTTTACAGTTTTTCGACCAAAATTAGATTTCAAGATTATTTAACAAGCAAACAATCAGAAAAAAAAACACATTCCTCGCAATGCCTTATTTTTGTTGTTAAGTTTCTGTCTGATTTCTTGAGACGAAAACTTATAAGATTTATAATAATAAAGACCGAGTTTATAAAAATCATTAGAAATACGTCTATAAATTGGATACAATATTATCCAAAAATAATGGATTTATAGGCCTAAATAGCAAGGAACAAAATATAAAATAAATGTATTTATAGGACTGAAGTATTACATCGGCAACGGAAAGAAAAGACCAGGCTAAGTTGAAAGTTAAGTTACAACAAGTAGTGGTAGTATTTTAAGGAATTGGATGAATGGAGAAACATAAATACAAACTAGATCTGCCAGGCAGATATGAAAGCTTTCATATTCACGGTCACTTCCTGTCACATGTCATGGGTTATATAAAGAATCTTAATAAGAAAAAAATAACTATTAATTTATTTATTTTTTCGCTGTAACCGGATTGACTTCCCGTTCCAGAAAATTCAGAACAATCGACCAAGCCGGGACGGAAAAATGGCGGATAAAAGCTAAACAATGACGGGAAAATATCGAAAAATAAAATGAGATAACTTTGAATGGCACTTATATTTTTGGAATCAGATTGAGCTGAGATTCGAATGATTAAGTCAAATTTGTAAATTTTGAAAATTAAAGAAATAAATTGTCTTGTAAACAACTTTGTCGGCATGGAAAAGGTCAAAGGTGAAAATAATCTGAAAAATTAAAGGGAAATAACTGAGACTTGTATTGCTGTAATCGGATTGATTTTCCGTTCCAGAAGTTTCAGAAAAATCGGTCAAGCCGTTTCAAAACGGGACGGGTCAGAAAATAGAATGAAAATAGCGGCAAAGAACTAAACAATGGCCGGAAAATATCGAAAAATAAAATGGGATAACTTTTAATGAAACTTATATTTTTGGAATCAAATTGACCCCAGTTGTTCGAATAGTTAGGTCAAATTTGTAAATATTGAAAATTAAGAAAATAAATTGTCTTTTAAACGAAATAGGTCAAGAGCGAAATTAGAAATTTGAAATTTTTAAATACCCAAAATTCGACCCCGATCCCGGCTATCCAGAAATGTATTCATTTCGGAAATAGGAGAGGCATTCTCCAAACTACGGCCTATATATTGTGTTTATTTTCACGCCCACTAACCGGGATTTTTCACTTTTTGTACGCCCACATGGAAATGTGGTCGTATATTGCCGTCGCCCCCGTCCGTCCGTCTGTCGGTTCGTCCGTCCGTCCGTCGCGTCCACAATTTCTTGTGAACACTCTACAGACTACATTTATCATCTGATTGTTTTGGAATTGATATATGTTGTTTGCATTAGTGAGATTAAGAAGCCTATTTAATTTCAATAACTTCCGTTAATTTCTTCTGGAGTTATGGCCCTTGTTTCACTTTGTTGCACCTTGTGAACGCTCTAACGACAAAAGTTATCAACCAATCTGTATAAAATTTATATACATCATTTAAATCAGTCAAACAAAGAAGCCTATTGAAGTTCAGCAATTTCCGTTAATTACATCTAGAGTTATGGCCCTTGTTTCACTTTGTTGAATGTTGTGAATGCTCTAATGACAACGGTTATCATCCGATCTGTTTGAAATTGATATACATCATTTAAATTAGTGAAGCGAAGAAGCTTATTGAATTTCAGTAATTTCCGTTAATTACCCCGTGAGTTATGGCCCTTGTTTCACTTTGTTGTACCTTGTGAATGCTCTAACGACAAAAGTTATTGTCCGATCTGTCTGAAATTTATATGCATCATTTAAATTAGTAAAACAAAGAAGCCTATTGAATTTCAGCAATGTCTGTTAATTACATCTAGAGTTATGGCCCTTGTTTCACTTTGTCGAATCT
This sequence comes from Patella vulgata, assembly GCF_932274485.2. Classification (NCBI taxonomy): domain Eukaryota; kingdom Metazoa; phylum Mollusca; class Gastropoda; family Patellidae; genus Patella; species Patella vulgata. The sequence continues at coordinate 37,977,172 of NC_065882.2, forward strand.
TGTGAACGCTCTAATGACACCAGTTATCATCCGATCTGTTTGAAATTGATATGCATCATTTGAATTAGTGAAAAGAAAAGGCCTATTGATTTCCGTTAATTACGCCGGGAGTTATGGCCCTTGTTTCACTTTGTTGTACCTTGTGAATGCTCTAGCGACAAAAGTTATTATCCGATCTGTATGAAATTTATATGCCTCATTTAAATTAGTAAAACAAAGAAGTCTATTGAATTTCAGTAATTTCCGTTAATTACATCTAGAGTTATGGCCCTTGTTTCACTTTTTGAATCTTGTGAACACTCTAATGACAACAGTTATCACCCGATCTGTTTGAAATTGATATGCATCATTTAAATTAGTGCAACGAAGAAGCCTATTGAATTTCAGCAATTTCCGTTAATTACGCCGTGAGTTATGGCCCTTGTTTCACTTTGTTGTACCTTGTGAATGCTCTAGCGACAAAAGTTATTATCCGATCTGTATGAAATTTATATGTATCGTTTGAATTAGAAAAATGAACAAGCCTATTAAGTTTCAGCAAATTTCCGTTGATTACACCTAGAATTATGGCCCTTGTTAGCTTTGTTAAATCTTGTGAACGTTATCACTTGATCTGTATGAAATTCATATGCATCATTTAAATTAGTGAAATGAAGAAGCCTATTGAATGTCAGTAATTTTCGTCAATTACTTCTAGAGTTATAGCCCTTGTTTTACTTTGTTGAACCTTGTGAACGTTCGAACGACAAAAGTTATCATCCGATCTGTATGAAATTTATATGCATTGTTTGAATTAGTAAAACGAAAAAGCCTGTCCAATTTCAACAATTTCTGTAGTTTACTTCCAGAGTTCCGGCCCTTGTTTCAGTTTTTAGAACCTTGTGAACCCTCAAACGACGAAAATTATGATGTCATCTGTAAGAAATTGTCTATTAAATTCCCCTAATTACCTACAAAAGAATAAATATGCAACAACCCTTGTCGACTGCACGGACGATTTAGCTGCTGTGGGCGTATGTTTTGTTGCCTGGCAACCTATCTTTTCATAATCAATTAAAAATTCTGCATTTCCTGTTCGATCGACAAACTTTATATTATGTGTACGCATCAGTAGTGTCTTAAGTAGTACAGAAAAACAATTTCAATGCAATCTGACCAGCCTTTTTTTTTGATTATTTTATCCTTAATTTATCCAAGGGGAGATAAGTAAGAACATTTCTAATGCATTTGTTGAAGTTGGAACAGCCAGGTCTACATACAAGTTTCATGAAAATCGTGATAATATTAAAGAAATTATCCATTTAGATTTAACCTCGGGATGAGATGTCAATAACGTAATTTTCGAAAATCGAAATAGCAGATTGAAAGTAAACGTGTCAAGGTAAAGAAAAAAGAATTAGTAAAATAGGTCAAATAGTCACAAATTTAAAACTATGTAGGTCAACTGTTTTTATCAGTAAAATTCGATGATTTTGGATTCGTAAAAAGTTTTGAAAACATATTTAAACAAAAGCCACCACCCATTCGTGGAAGGAGACCTAACAGAATTATATTAATTTCAGACATAGGCGAATTCGCGAAATAGCGGTCTTTTTGGCTTATTTCCAAGCTGTTAATATTAATCGATCACTCGTAAACAACGTTGTCAAGGTCAACTTCCGGGATGAAATTACAGCGACGAATTTTCGAAAATCGGAAATTGCAGGTGCAAATTAATTTTTTTTTTCAAGGTAATCAAAGAAAAAAGAACTAGTTAAATAGTTCAAAATCCACAAAGTTACGACTATGCATTGTTAGTTTTTTCGTTCGTAAAATTCGATGATTTCGGATTTGTAAAACGTTTCAAAAATATATTTCAACAAAAGCCACCATCCATTTTTTTGGGGGGGTGGGGGGGGGGGGTAGGTCAAAGTTTCAAACAGCTCATGGTTAGATCCTGAGATATAAGATTTGCAGGAAAAGAACAAAAAAGAATAACAATCTTAACAGAAAATTCGGTGATTTCGGATTTGTAAAACGTTTTGAAAATATATTTCAACAAAAGCCACTATCCATTCTTGGGGGTGGGGGGTAGGTCAATGTTTGAGGAAGATCCTATGGATAGATTCTGAGATATAAAGTTTTGCAGGAAAATACCACCTGTTTTATAATCAGGGGTTCCTCACGGTTCTGTTCTTGGTCCGATTTTATTTACCCCTTCTACGTCACCAGTAGGCGATATTGTCAGAATATATGGTCTCAGCTGATGATACACAATTATATATTTCATTTACACCTAATTGTCTATCTTCTTACAATTTATGAACATTACAACTTGAGAACTGCATTGGTGAAATTAGAAAATTGATGTCAAAGAAGTTTCTAAAATGTAATGAAGATAAAACCGAATATTTGCTTTTAGGCCCAAGGCATCAATTAAGTAAATTTTCACATGATAACCCCCGTGTTGTAATTGGTAATTGTGACATATTTTCATCTTATTTTACCCGTAATATTAGCACAATCTTTGATAGTTTTATGCTTATGGGAGCTCAAGTAAATAATATTTGTAAATTGTGGTATTTCAATATCAGAAATATAGGTAAAATACTAGATTTGTAACTATTGAGGCCATTAAGTCACTTGTTAATTCTCTGGTCACTTCTCATTTCCTTGACTAAGTTCGATCATGAGCATTTTCTGCTCAGGGTAAGCAGAGCGATACGCAATTTGATTGGCCGAGAACACGATAACTCTCCTTTTAATTGAGGTAGAATGTTCAAACTTGTTGTAGGTGTTTATTAGGCCAATGCCTTGATGGTGTTCAAAGATATTTTTTTGTCTGCTTAGGGTAAGCAGGGATAAGCAATTTGATTGGTGGATGCTTTGGGACACGATAACTTTAGTTCTAATTAAGTGAGAGTGATGAAATTTGGTGTATAGTTTTATTACATCAATACCTTGATAATGAGTATTTTCTGCTCAGGGTAAGCAGAGCGATAAGAAATTTGATTGGTCGAGAATTTGGAACAAAATAACTGTTGAGGCCATTTAGTAACTTGTTAATTCTCTGGTCACTTCTCATTTCCTTGACTAAGTTCGATCATGAGCATTTTCTGCTCAGGGTAAGCAGAGCGATACGCAATTTGATTGGCCGAGAACACGATAACTCTCCTTTTAATTGAGGTAGAATGTTCAAACTTGTTGTAGGTGTTTATTAGGCCAATGCCTTGATGGTGTTCAAAGATATTTTTTTGTCTGCTTAGGGTAAGCAGGGATAAGCAATTTGATTGGTGGATGCTTTGGGACACGATAACTTTAGTTCTAATTAAGTGAGAGTGATGAAATTTGGTGTATAGTTTTATTACATCAATACCTTGATAATGAGTATTTTCTGCTCAGGGTAAGCAGAGCGATAAGAAATTTGATTGGTCGAGAATTTGGAACAAAATAACTGTTGAGGCCATTAAGTCACTTGTTAATTCTCTGGTCACTTCTCATTGCCTTGACTAAGTTCGATCATGAGCATTTTCTGCTCAGGGTAAGCAGAGCGATACGCAATTTGATTGGCCGAGAACACGATAACTCTCCTTTTAATTGAGGTAGAATATTCAAACTTGTTGTAGGCGTTTATTAGGTCAATGCCTTGATGGTGTTCAAAGATAATTTTTTTTCTGCTTAGGGTAAGCAGGGATAAGCAATTTGATTTGTGGATGCTTTGGGACACGATAACTTTAGTTCTAATTAAGTGAGAGTGGTGAAATTTGGTGTATAGTTTTATTACATCAATACCTTGATAATGAGTATTTTCTGCTCAGGGTAAGCAGAGCGATAAGAAATTTGATTGGTCGAGAATTTGGAACAAAATAACTCTCATTCTAATTTAGCTAGAATGTTAACACTTGGCGTAGGTGTTTATTAAGTGAATGCCTAGATGTAGTTCGAAGATGAGAATTTTCTGCTTAGGGTAAACAGAGATAAGCAATTTGATTGGTTGATGCTTTGGGACACGGTAAATTTAGTTCTAATTTATTGAGAGTGGGAACACTTGATGTATAGTTTTTTCACATGAATACCTTGAATAAGTTCAATAATGAGCACTTTCTGCTCAGGGTAAGCAGAGCGATAAGCAATTTCATTGGCCTAGACTTTGGAACACAAAAACTCTCCTTCTAATTGAGGTAGAATGTTCAAACTTGGTGTAGTTGTTCATTAGGTGAATGCCTTGATCTAGTTCGATGATAAACACTGTCTGCTTACTGTAAGCAGAGATAAGCACTCTGATTGGTTGATGCTTTATGGCACGATAACTTTGGTTATAATTAAGTGAGAGTGATGAAATATTTATTATATTATTATCTTGACTAAGTTCGGTGATGACAATTTTCTGCTTAGGCTAAGGAGCGATAAGCAATTTCATTGATCGAGACTTTGGAACATAACAACTCTGCTTTTAATTGGGGTAGAATGTTTAAACTTGATGTAGATGTTCATAAGGTGAATGGCTTGACTGAGTTTAATGATTGACAGAGCTAGGCAATTTCATTTGTCAATGCTTTAGGATTCTATCTGAAAGAGAGTGATAAAACTTAGTGTATAGTTGATAATTAGTTTGATTGCTTGATATTTTTGAAAAATATTATGTGCGATAAAATAACATGTGACATCTATTTATTTTACTATTTCGACCGGGTACATAAGCCTCACTGTTGGCTTGTTTACACTGGTTACGTGTCAAATATCGAATTGATTTTAAGATTGTATTACTTACTTTTAAATGTTTAAAAGATTTAGCCCCTGATTACCTCCCAGATCTTTTAGAACTTTATATACTTGGCCGAACATTACGTACATCAGATAAACTACTTTTAAAGCCCCAAACTGTTCAACTAGTCTCTTATGGTCAGCGCTCTTTTAGTTTTTAAGCACCTGTTTTATGGAATGATCTACCATTTAGTTTAAGATGTTGTACATCTCTATATTTTTTTAACAAATCAACTTAAAACACTTTCATTTAATCAGGCTCTGACTGTATACAATGTCCATAATCTTTTTGTTTCCTTATGAAATAGGAGACGAATTCACGAAATAGCGGCCTATTTCGCTTATTTCCAAGCTGTAATGTGAATTGTTCACTCGTAAACAACTTTGTCGGCACGAAAAACGTCAAAAGCCAAATTCAAAATTTTTAAATTTTTTGAAATACCAAAAATTCGAACCTGATCCCGGAAATATGAGACGAATTCAACAAACTACGGCCTATTTTGTTTATTTTCACGCATATTAATTTAGAATTTTCACTATTTTTCATATTCAATTCAAAATGGTGACCATCAAGTCCACCTAAATCAAACTTCTTCTCTGAACGTTTTTTAGGCGTTCGTTCAGGGATTCATAAAATGTAACTCCCATATCTGTAAGTAAAATATCGTAAAAGCCTTAGGGATTTTTCACGTTTCAAGATGTGGCACTTCCAGTTCGATGAACAAGATTCATTTTTGTCAGCGCGTCATTAATTTCTTATCTTCTCAAAGCAATCTGACCTGTATTTTTTTCGATATTTTTTAAAATTTTGATCCTTAATTGTTGTTACAAGGGGAGATAAGTTAGAAGAATTCTAACGGCATCGTTCTAGTCTAATCAGTCAGCAGATCTACTTACATTACAAATGTCATCAAAATCGTGTTAATAATAAAGTTGGTCTCAACTTCCTAGACGAAATTACATCGACGAATTTTCGAAAATCGGAAATTGCAGGTGCAAATGAATTTGTTCAAGGTAGTCAAAGAAAAACGAATTAGTTAAATAGGTAAAAAAAAAACCACACACACACAAAGCTACGACTATGCATTGTTAGCTTTTTCGTTCGTGAAACGCGGTGATTTCCGATTTGTAAAACTTCTAAAAAATATATTTCAACAAAAACCGCCACCCATTGTTGGCGATTGGGGTGGGGACGGTAGGTCAAAGTTTCACAAAGATCCTTTGGTTAGATTCTGAGATATAAGATTTGCAGGAAAAGAACAAAATAAATAAATAAATTAATTAATTAAAATAATAATAATAATAATCTTAACAGAAACAATAATCTTTCATGTCCATAAACAGATTTATAAATCTTGTAAAAATGATGTGAATAAATTAATTGAAGACGCTAAAATTAAATTTTACTCTGATAAAATAGAAAATGGTGACAACCTGTGTAAAGTTGAGAATTTCTTTTTGGGTCATAATGGCTGAGCGGACTATTCTCCCGGGCAATGATAAAGACACTAAACTCGCGAATTTATTCTCAGATTTCTTTCAAATAAACATACAGAAAATACAAACTGAACTTAACATGGTTAGCGAACCTTTTGTTTTAAAGCTAATTAAACCGTCTACTCCTAAATTTTGTTCATTAGATCATGTTCCGACTCGGGGCATAATAAAGGGGTCTCGAGCTCGAGAGCTCGAATCAAAGCACTGCTTTTATACTCGGTGAGGTTAAATCCTCCTTGCCTCCATTTAGAGTTATTGAGTCCATTCCCGATATCCTTGTCCAAAATCGTTGAGGGCTCCGCCATTGTGTACCTTTCAAGCTGACACTGTTAATTCCAGAGGTCCACTGGGTCAGGGGTGCAGTTTAATAGTACTCCTTCCTTAGAGGGGAGAACAGTGCTTACGAAGAAGCAACAATCAATTTTGAAGTTGCCAAAGCTTCCTTTTCTTCCCCCGACCATTTGCTCTCCGGCCCTGTTTCAGGATTTTTTCGTGGAGAGTAAATGATGATCAATGTGGTAGTGATATCTTGATTGATAATAATGATAATGGGGTCATTCCATTTCAACTGGACCAGTGGTTGGAACGTGACCCCCCTCCAAAAATATTATAAAAAATATATGTTATAGTATATTGCCTTAAACTAAGAAATCCGAAATTTTACCTCTCTAGGTTGGAAACTCGCTGAGATATGGCCATTTGATATCAGGGTACTGGAACAGATCATAAATTCAGTAATTTTTTTTCAGGTTTTCAAAAGCTTTAAACTCACATTTCTTATAGGAGTAGAACTCTCTAACTTTGTAATTGTCCAATGCATACTGTTCGCTCCACCAGGTGGCAAAATGTGGAACAAATGAACTATTCACTTTTATTTTCAGGATTTCCATAGCCTCTGACAAAGTCACTATTGTATACACAAATTCCAAAATTGGCACAGTTAATGTCAACCTACAAAACGATGGGATATATACTTTTCCAAATATTCAGTCTCGAAATTCAATGCACACTGAAAACGTACAAAATATACATACCCATTTTCACCTTAAATTTTGGCCATGTGGGACAAAGGTTAAAATTCTGAAAAAGTTTGATAATAAAACTTCGATTACCCTACTATAACATACATTAAAGTCCATCTTGTGTATTTGATGGGGACCACGTGGCTAAGTGGGTAAGGCGCTGGCTCGCTAGCCTGGAGGTCGGTCGGGTGTTCGATCCCTGCATTGGCCGAGAAAGTTCATCCAGATTTTCCGGCTTGTCAGTGATGCAGGACGGAGGGCCTGGCAAGGACAGCTGTCTAGTCCTTCGGATGAGACGAAAAACCGAGGCCCCGTGTATACATTGGAATGCACGTATAAGATCCCTCGGCAGTTGGAATTCGATATAAGAGTAGGCGATAGTGCCGCTGCCCGGGCAAAATTTCCCTCATAGCACACTGTATGGCGTATGCCCGTCTTCATTAGCCCAGGTTAGGAGCAGAACAGTAGGACGTTAAACCCCATTTCATTTGTGTATTTGATGGTAGAGTGGTTTAGAGACTCAATTATTTGTCGTTATAAAAACTGACCCACTTATCTGACAGATTGCTTCTTCGAGAATTTTCTGAAGTGAGCAAAGTTTAGTCCCGCGCACGTGGGTTCGGAGGTCGTCGCAAATATACGTCACACGAGGTATGTATTGGTATATAAAGCCGAGTAAAAAATATACTCATTACGCATTTCGAATTTCGTGTTTATTTAATAGCGAACGTGAGCAAAAATTTCGATTGCACTCTTTGATTTAATTTTTGATTTTGGCGATTTCAGTACAGAGCTAGCTGTAATAGCTTCGTTTCATTTCCAACTTTCAAATCCATGAGCGCGGCAAGATAAACTCATTACAACATTTTGGAATTTACTTTTATTTAGTGGTTACGTGGCGCTCTCTTTATGATAGGAAATAAATATTTGCTAGCTCTAAATACGCAGAACTATTTGAGACCGGAACATAACCGAAACAATTTTTTTTATTTGTAGTCTTTATTTTCCTGACACTTTTCGGTAACTTTTCATAATCATAGTATCTTATTTAATTATTGTGTAGACTTAAGCCTTGATCGACGGACTTTTAATTGTTTTTTTCTAGATCTGAGACTGATACCTGCAAGATGGCCTCTACCGATGAATTACTATCCAGCACTGGATTGGACAAGTACCCCTATGATTTGAGCACTGTAACCAAACTACCAATGGGAAAAATCACAAATAGGCTTATACTAGGCATTAATAAATTCCCGACAACTACGGAGCATCGGTCTATTATAACTGCTTTACATGACGACTGTGTCACGTTTGGTGACAAACACATTCAAAATAGACTGGTCAGACTGGAGACAAAGACTAGGAAGCTGGGTAAAAGTAAGCCTAATTCAAAAAAATCTACAAAAGCACACGACGATTTTCTTGACATCCCATTTTTTCCAGGGAATGCGGACGAGACTCCATCAGCAGATACTAGTGAAATTAATTTCATAAATAGAGAGACTCGGATACGGTGGCTGATTTAGGACACGTAAAAAAATTATCTCGAGCGCTCGAGATAGTTAAATCGAGCGCTCGACATAATTAAGTCGAGCACTCGAGATACTAAGTCGATCGCTCGAGATAATGTAACCGAACACGTCTCAACCGATCTTTAAAGCTGTATACTTTTGTGCATAACATGCGATATACTCCCCACTTGGAAAGGGGTAAATATAGCGGGAAATATTTAGTGGTGGTGATGAGCATGGGATGAAGAGTGTGTGTGTGTGGGGGGGGGGGGGTATCCGCTTCGTCACTGCAGCTTTGAATGGGCTGTAAAAACGAACAAATGAATATCTTTATACTGCAGGTTTATCATCAAATTATGCACAAAATTATACAGCTTAAAACATCGGTTGAGACGTGTACGGTTATATTATCTCGAGCGCAAATCTCGAGCACTCGACTTAACTATCTCCAGCGCTCGACTCAGTATCTCGTGCGCTCGACTTAGTATCCTAAATCAGCCACCGTACATCTGCCGGTGCGACCTTGACTGATTTAAATAGGAAAAATAAGTATTTTCTGCGATTGTCAAAGTGTCATAAAAGCACAATCGCCCAGTTAAAAAATCGGCTTAGTAAGACTAAAAAAGAAATGATTTGCATGAAGGCTAATAATAAAAATAAAAAAAAAACAATTGGCATGTAAAAAAAATGGTTTCAAGTCCAAACCTATTAAGACGAACGAAGTAATTTAGTATGATGTCGAAAATCAAAGATACTCAGCAGAATGCCATAATCTGGTCATGAAACATAAAAATCTAAACGTTTCGAATGATAACGTAGCAGCGATTATATCCGCATGTTGGGTGTCGCGGGAATAAAATCTAATTACACTCCATGGGAGTAAATGCTAGCATATCACATGAGGGAACGTGGTCCTAATTTTGAATTTGTTGTTAATATATTATCTTTTATATTGTATTTACCCCTCCCACGATACCAACTCAGAATTCAAATACCCATCAAATCACCATGAAGCTCGATCTTTATTGTATTTGTAATATTTATAGAATATCGTCCTCGTACTTTATCCGGCGATATGTATTTTAATTTCCACTGTAGCAATATAAACAGTTAATATTAAGACATTTGAAGGCGTGGGTGTATTGTTAAAACAACGAAGCGTTTGCGTATGCGTACATATGTCAAATTCAATCGTCTCATGGAGTGTATTCCGTTACTTTGCAGCATGGAAATAAGCGATGTTTTCCGACACCGATAAAGACGTATTGGTTTTCGGGGCGTGATTATGATTTTTAACGCGACCAAGGGACATAACTCGTATTGTCGCTAAAAGTTAACTGTCTAGATTTTAAAATAAATGTGTCTATTTAGAGTGACGTTTTGCGTAGATTACAGATATGTAATCCTATTGGATGTACATTGTATCGTTCTAATTTTATTTTGCGTCCAAAATGATAATAAAATGGTTAATAAAACGCTTCACGAATTGGAATAATGGGTTTTGATGATCAGATTAAAATTATTTCTGAAAGACTTAGACCCCTCACATTTTGTCAATTTAGATCAACTCTTAACATAGAATAAGAATAGAGACTCTTTTGGGATACAGGGAGTATCATTTTAATTTAGTTTTGCTTTAAAACAGGTGAAAAATTATTTTGTCTGCTTAGAAAGTTGACGTACGCTTTATGTAGTTTTTGTATGTGTCAGTTTGTGGCCTACAAGCCACAATTCTATTGGGTTTTTTTGTGCATGACCAACCCCCAGGGGAAGAGCCACGCCTATTGTTTCTTTGTGTGTCTGTGTGTTTTGATCATCAAAAATAATAACAGTCATCCTTCGGATATAAGGAATATATATGAATAGTTTTCAAGACAATCCATTAAGAACTGCGGCCTGTAGGCAAAACACACAGACACACAAAGAAAAAATCTGTGTGGCTCTGACCCGGGTTGGGCATGCACCAAAAACAACAGGAAACAGGTGTAAGTAATAAGTATGCGAAGTTTCAAGACCATGCGTTAAGAATTGTGGCCTGTAGTTTTCAGGTGTTTAGTGATAGTGTAACAACTTTCTAAGCAGACAAAACATGTTTTCCCCTGTTTTTGAAAGCAAAATTAAATTGAAACGATACTCTCTGTATTCTTATTCTACATTATAAGTTGCTATAGAAGTAATTTTGATCTGATTGTCAAAGCCCAATATTTTTATTCGTAAAGCGGAATAACCATATTTTTTTTCTCATTTGGGAGGTCAAATAAAAATTAGAACAATACAATGTAAAACTTAAATGATTGCATATTCGTAATCCACGCAAACATTTACTCTATAAAGACACATATTGGTATACATGTAGGTCATTTAGACGTAATTTTAAAATCAACGTGAAAAGTCAACAATTTTGATAATAGCCATTAAAACATGATTATTGTAAAGATTCCAAGTGCCAGTTAAAATATAAGCCATTAAATACACAAGATGGACTTTAATGTAAGTTATAGAAGGGTAATTGAAGTTTCATTATCAAAATTTTAACCTCTGTCCCGCATGGCCAAAATTGCATGGAAGGGTATCGCTGCCAATATTATATGCTCTGCTAAAATGTCTTTTCCATTGATTATATGTAAAAAGTACGATGTACAAAGTCCTAAAATCGGTAATGATGAAGTCAAAATACCCCTAAGGCCAAAGTTAAATGTAAAAAGTCAAATGTAATGTGTCAAATGACAAACGTTTGATTGGAAAAGGCTGGGGGGGGGGGGGGGGGTTGGCGTGTCTACATTTTACATTTCCCTCAATACATTTTACATTTGCGTTCTGCCGCATCTCATTTGACCTTCACACTTTCTGCATAGCATCTTACGCAGATCACTAACAATGATATTCAAATGCTGGATATCACGTGACTTATTAACATATTTTACGGAAACGAGGCCGAGACCAACATGGCAACTATAAGAAATTTACATACCTTGAAAAGACGGATCAAATTTGGATGGTACTAAACTATATTACCATGATTACGGGGGGGGGGGGCTATGCAATGTCAAAATACGGGTCATAATGCGATATTCACGATATCATGATTACGGGGGGGGGGGGGCTATGCAATGTCAAAATACGGGTCATAATGCGATATTCACGATATCATGTTATATATCAGTGAAAAGCACGTTGATGTATACTCTTTCCTCTCTTTAAGTAACCTACATGTATATTCATTATTTGTTGGGCACAATGATTATATTTTTTTTTAAAAAAAATGGATTAAAGTTTATTAGCCTGTACTAAAATTTAGACATAAGGTTTGGGGGCAGTGGCGAGGGTTTAAAATGTCAAACTACGGGTCTTAATATGAAATTACAGTTATCGTGTTATACATCACTGGAAGGTATGTTTCTATGGCTCTATGAATCTGTCATTCATAATTACGTACTTTAGAGAAAGAAAAACCCTCCTTGTTTTGTCGACAGTAACCTAATTGCTAAATATAGACTATACTTTCAGTTTATGTATGTTTCAAAGGCTCGGATTAGCCATACCAATCACATGATTTTATTGCAGGCATGGTCGTCCAGTGAATTTCTTATGATTTGCCATGTTGGTTGCCTCAGCACCGTGTGGTAAACATCTTGTGTGTTTGAAAAAGCTTTATTTAACGTCTGCTTCCACCGAAGTGATATCGCAGATAATGTAAATGTCTGATAGTGTGCTGGCTTATAGTATGCCAGGTTGATCTCGGGCTCGTTTCCATATATGTTAAGTCACGTGATATCCTACATTTGCATATCAAACTTGGTGCTCTACGTAAGATGCTATGTAGAAAGCGTGAAGGACAAATGAGATTCGGCAGAACGCAAATGTAAAATTTGATGAGAGAAATGTCAAATGTAGACACGTCAAAAACAGCATTTTCCAATAAAACATTTGACATTTGATACATTGCATTTGACGTTTTACATTTAACTTTGGCCTTGGAGGTAATTTGACTTTATCATTACCGGTTTTAGGACTTTGTACATTGTACTTTTTACACGTAATCAATAGAAAACACATTTTTAGCAGAGCATTTAAGGGCAAGGTAAAGTGACACCATTTTGTCACAACACCTGAAATGGGGGGTTCTCAAAAAGGCATTTACACTAGCTTTAATGACAATATGTTGGTATCTACATGTGCCCGAGATAATACAGAAAAATAAAAAATGGGTGGAAATCCAAAGTAATGACTTTGAAATAAAATATTTACCAAAAAATGAAGCAAATTCCTAAGTCAGGACTGCACAGCTACAAGCTTTATAAAAAAATAACACAGGAAAATTAGACTGGCTACAAGTTGCTTAGATAATCAAACTCCAACCATCAAGACTTGAAATCTGATTTTTTTTTTATCAAAACTTAGTTATAGGACCTCAAAGTTTTCAAATATTTTGTAAGCAAAAGGCCATTTTGTTTCATGCAATACTTTCACTGCAGATGTATGGTGTACCACTAGTGGCATAGTGAACAGCAATATTTTCCCTATGATATGAGGTACACAAAGCTATGAATGTGACTGCATTTAACATAGTGTGTGCTACATTGTACAAATAGCCTTCATATTCCTGATATGACATCTGATTACAATAATAGCAGCCTTTTTTGTGGGGAGGGCTATATTACAATGTATGTATGTCTGCTAAGGCTTATTACATGTATATAGTCATACCATAATGGTGAATGTATTATTTGTGTGTAAGATAGAGAGGGAGAGAGAGAGAGAGAGAGGGGGGTAATATCCACTGGATACAAACGAGGTCATTTCGGGATTAACTCATAGTTCTAATTTATTTCAATAATTCGTTAGTGCGTAGGTGTCTTTTGCAGTGGGAGGACCCAATGAAAACCGACAAGGTTAGACAGGCAACCCTACTCCCTGTCACATACAAGCCCCTTGACTCAATGACAGACATATTAAGACCTTGTGATCAAATGTGCACGTGTTAACCTTTCGGCCACCCAATTTACTTAAAAAGCATTCATCTTATGTACAGGTATGTACATCAAATGGAATAATTCACATTATTTACAATTTGTTATGCCCACCTGTTATTACATTAAAGTCAACAAATCACAAATCACATTACAGTTCCTATATTTCTGAAAAATAAAAAAAATGTAAAGGTGTAGGTTTGTATTCTTTTCCAATTCCAACACATACACAAATTCTATAATTAAACATCAATATACATGTACATGTAATATCGGATGTTCTAGTTAATTAGATGCTGACATACATGAATCACATCCATATACAGATGTAGAATGTACATGTCTTCTAGAAGGGTTGGTACGATGTAGATTTGTAAACTTGCCCACAGGGTTTGTGTAATAGTGATATTGTGGGCATACCCTGCCATGCACGATACTCATCACTTCGCAAAAGAGTAACTTTACTGTCTAGATAGGGAATGTTCTTGATTGGCATGTACATGTATGTGATGGTTGCTTTAGGTATGCTAGATTTAAAAAAGACAGCTTCTGATATCGATATTTAAGACAAAATAAAATTTTACCATTGGTACACGAATCGTGTACCATAATACGTTTCAGCGCCATTTGTAACAAGGGACTCGAAAAACGAGGCTAGACATATTCCTAGACATAGTCATGTTACAGCGGTGACGTCATATTCTTATCTAGAGAGCATGCACAATAAATACTAGTATTGTAGACTCGAATAACCAGTTGCTAAAGATTGCCATTGAATGCAGACTTCTGGAATATTTCGCCGAACATAATTGATTTGAAATTTGAGTAAAAACAGAAACGATTGCTGTAAATCAGTTTATATACATTCACATTGCTACCCATTTGTGTCAATTTCTAGGTCTCAAATATTAGCAATTTACCTCCTTTAAAGCTGAAGCAACACGTTCACCATAATCTGCATAGATTATCTTGTCCAATTCTGTAAAATATGAATGAAAAGTTTATATGAAACAAACCTTAAATAACGCGGAGTAATGCCTGTAAAGGGTGAAGGTTATTTGCCCGGCCTTCGGATGTATGGACTGTATTTAATGGGTGATCAGAAAGACAATGCAGCGGTTAGGGTTTTTAAAATTATATAGGTATGTAAATAATTGATTTCCCTCGATTTGTATTCTTTTAGGAGGTTCGATCAACCTGGTGATTTTTCGTGCTTCAGTGATATGTCAACAGACGGTCACTGAAGAAGAAGGCGAAGACGAAATAACAAAATGGCTAAGCACATGCGAGTATGTACCTAACGTAATGAAACACGTATTACATTAATAGAGATATGTAAATTGAAAAAGCGATTCTTGACGGTTGTTGTACACACCATGGGACAATAGATGAGTGTGATACGTAACGTCAGAAAGTTCAAATAATTCTTGTAGGTGTAACCGCGTTTGTTGGACATTTTGCTATATTTTCACCCCAAATTTACGCCTCAGTGATCACAAGATGAGTTTAAAGGGCCAGTGGTAGTAAAAAAAATGGTCTGTGAGTAATGTTTTTTATTTTAGGCTTTTGTATCCAAGGGTCATTGTTCTGGTTTTTGAAATAATTTTGTTATCATTTCAGGTGTTGTGACAAAATGGTGTCACTTTACCTTGCCCTTAATATTGGCAGCTATACCCTTCCATAAAATTGAAGGTCAAAATGGGTCCATTTTGTACGTTTTCAGTGTGCATTGAATATCGAGACTGAATATTCGGAAAAGTATATATCCCATCGACTCCGAATCTTTTGTAAATTGATAACAGACAAACGGACATTAACTATGCCAAATTTGGAGGTTGTGAATGCATTAGTGACTTTGCCAGTGGCTGTGTAAATCCTGGAAAAAAAGTGAATGATTTAATTTTACACATTTTGCCACCTGGTAGCACGTACTGTGTAAATCGCATCCGAAAACCTGAAAAAAATGACTGAATTTATGATCCGTTTCAGTACCCTAATTTCAACTGGCCATATCTCGGCGAATATCCGGCCTAGAGAGGTATAATTTTGGATTTGTTAGCTTAAGTCCATGTTTTATAACATATATTTTTTTATAATTTTTTTGGAAGGGGTTATGTTCCCAACTTTCCGAAATTTGGTCCACTTGACATGGAATGACCCAATGGTCGGTCGTAAGACCTCAGAGGTGGAAGGTGCATAAGGCTGACTGGGCTCTTTTTGAATCTTTGTGTTTCTTCTCTTTTGATGCAAAGGAGTTAGAAGATGCAGATGAGCCCATGGACTTATTCACTTCAAGATGTAGCTGAGCAGGCGATTCCAAAAAACACGACTGAACCGAAACGTTTCAATAATCCATGGTATAATGACGATTGCAAATCCGCTATGAGACGACTAAAGAACCATCCTTCCATGGAGAACCGTAGAACCATACGTCAAGCCAAGAAGTGTTCGGGACAAGTTTATGTCTCAAGGATCAATTCCCGTACCATGTCAAAGTCGGTATGGGACCGGATTAAAGATAAAAGTAGTGCATTATCAGTTAACCTCCTAAATGTTGATAGTACCACCTTAATGACATTTCTTGATACTGCTAATTCTCTGGCCAGTACATTTTCATTCAATTCATCATCCAGTTTCCTCTCTGATGCCTTTCGATGCATTAAACACCAACAGGAGAAAGTGCGACGTAATACATGCATTCATGCTATAATGATAATTTCTCCTTTGCAGAACTCCGTGATTCGCTGAAGCGAGCACGCGACAATGCAATTGGTCCAGATGAGATACAATACCAGATTTTAAAACATTATCCTTTACCAACACTCTTAATTTTATTGGATCTTTTAAACCGGATTTGGGTAGATGGGACCCCCCCCCTCTCCTGGCATAAAGCCACTATATCATTCCTAAACCGGGTAAAGATCATACGAATCCTACAAATTATCGTCCGACCGCTTTAACTAGCTGCATTTGCAAAACCATGGAGAGATTGACCAATCGAAGGCTTGTTTGGTACCTCGTTTCCAACAAACTTATTACTGACCTTCAATGTGGATATCAGTTCCAAAGAAGCACTCGTGATCATCTCGTTTGATTTCATCTAGAAGCAACATGTATTTGCAATGTTTTTCAATCTGGTGGAAGCTTTTGATACTAATTGGAAACATGGTATCATGCGCGACCTCCATAACCTAAACCTACCAGGTCGGCTACCTGTCTTCATTAAATATTTCCTGGTAGATGGGTCATTTAAATACGACTAGGATCAATATTCTCTGACCATTTACTCAGGAAATGGGCGTACCCCCAGGAATTTATTTTATCTCCATCCCAGCGTGCCTTAAACCAGGTACAAATGGCGATCTTTATGTTGATGGCTTTCAGATGTGCTATGGTTCTACAGACATGCGGATAATCGAATGGAAGTTCTAGCCTTGCATGTCTGCATGCATTTCTGTCAGAAACGAAGTTTGCATCCAAATCCATAACTTTACTTGGATGGAAATCGCCTTCCCGTTGTGATTGAAACCAAATTTCTGGGTTTGATATTTGAAATTACCATTTATCGCTTCAAAAATAAAAGTCTGAAAGCCCTGCACATTTTGAGAGTCTTATCAAATACTGCCTGAGGAGCAGACTCTAAGGGCTTGCTTCAATTATATCGAGCTTTATTAAGATCTAAATTCGACTATGGATGTATTGTGTATGGATCAGCCCGCGAGTTTTATCTCAAAGAGTTTGACACCATACACAGTTATGCTACGACAATTGTAACACTCCCACACCATATTTAGACCCTTTCATAACCAATTATATCTGTTGAAACTAACGTGTTTCCATCTCACTAAACAATGTAGAAACCTGAACCATTCACCCTTGCTATTCGCAGCCATGTATATACCCGTACATGTACATTGTTGTATTGTTTTACGACTTGTATTTACGTTTATTTGATTTTATCGTTTTTAATTTTAAACATATTAGTTTGATACACGAGGGGACCACGTGGCTAAGTGGGTAAGGCGCTGGCTCGCTAGCCTGGAGGTCGGGTGTTCGATCCCTGCATTGGCCGAGAAAGTTCATCCAGATTTTCCGGCGTGGTTCCCCCTTGTCAGTGATGCAGGACGGAGGGCCTGACAAGGACAGCTGTCTAGTCCTTCGGATGAGACGATAAACCGAGGTCCCGTGTATACATTGGAATGCACGTAAAAGATCCTTGGCAGTTGGAATTCGATATAAGAGTAGGCGATAGTGCCGCTGCCCGGGCAAAATTTCCCTCATTTCATTTCATTTGATACATGAAATACTTTCTGAACTCAAGAAAACTGTCAATTCCTTACATACCATACCTTTGGAAACAACTACATTTAAGACAAGCAACCAATACCAAGTAAGTCCAAACAAACACCTGCAATACTGTTAAATCTCATCAGAATCACTATGTAACCACAAATTGAATAATTTTCCAAATGGGAAGCGTCCACTTGTAACATTTAGTGCAAATGCCTTGTTTTCCATTACTCTTATAATATAAATGTTGTTACTATTGCCAGGAGACATCGAACAAAATCCAGGACCCGCTTCATTAATACATAATCAACTTTCAATTGTCCATCTGAATGTAAGGAGCCTCAAAACCAAAATTGATTTAATAGCTGTAGAACTAAGACATTTTGACATTATAACAAATAGTGAAACCCGGCTCGACAGAAATATCACATTCGAATCAATTTGTTTACCTTCTTACTACCCACCTATTAGAAAAGATAGAAATAATCACGGGGGAGGACTTATTATTTACGTTCGTATTTCAATATCTTTGAAACGCAAGGCTGACCTTGAAAACAGTGAAATAGAGTCTCTATGAATAGAGGTAAATTGTAACAACCACACATTTTTACTTGGCAACTTTTATAGACCACCTTCATCAATATCTAGTACAAACCAACAAATATTTAACTCTTATTAAAACGCTGTAACGGACCCCTTGGACAAATGCATAATTTTAGGTGACTTCAATATTGATATGTTAAAAAAACCTAAAATTTTTATTCACGATGTGATAAATATATTCGACCTTACTCAGCTGAAAAATAAACCTACTCAGGACCCGACGAAATTAATAAGCGAATTCTAAAACACATCTCAAAAGAAATCAGTCATCCACTTTGACAACTTTTTAACCTATCATTAGATCTACACATTGTACCAAAAATTTGCAAACGTGGTCGCTATATTCAAAAAAGGCTCTCCAAACGATTGTAGTATAATAGTCAAACTTTTTGAAAACAATCATCCCCAAACATGTCTTTAACTTCCTTAGAGATAACCCCATAGTAACACCTATCCAGAGTGGCTTTCTTCCTGGTGATAACACCATATTCCAACTAATCGACCTAACACACTTCTTCTGTCGAACCATCGAACAACATCAATATACTAGAATAGTCTTCTGTGATATCAGCAAGGCCTTTGACAGGGTTTTACATGCCGGAGTCTGTCACAAGCTGGGTGTTGTGGGGGCTCGAGGAGAATTACTGCTCTGGTTCGTAGATTATTTAAAAAATAGAGAACAATGTGTAACCAACAATGGCACCTCACCGGATAACAGAAGCTCCCTTTTATTAGTAATATATATAAATGACGTTGTGAACAATATAAATTCAAACATCAGATTATTTGCTGACGATACCTCGTTATACTTAAAAACCGAAGACCCAGAAGCATGTGCTGCTACCATCAACGATGACTTAAATCAAATCAGAAATTGGACTGAGACATGGCTGGTAACTTTTAACCCCCTAAAACAGAGACACTATTACTACTAAACCCCACATAGTTAAACCACCATTATTTATGAACCAGATACAAATCAAAGAAGTAAGTGAACATAAACATCTAGGTCTAATCTTTCAAACTAACTGTTAATGGAATAATCATACAGATCATACAGATGGCATTGTAAGCAAAGTATCCAAAATAGTAAATGATCTCCGCTCTCTAAAATATCGATTGAATAGAAAATCTTTAAACACAATATACTGTTCTTGTATCCTTCCACACTTTGATTATGCCGATATTATCTGGGATGGGTGCAGTGATTATTTAGCTAACAAACTAGAATCCCTACAATTAGATGCACTACGCACTATCTGTGGGGCGGTTAGAGGTACCAGCCATGCCTTACTCTATAAAGAGACTGAGATTATTCCACTCTCGGAAAGACGTCGACGTCATGAATAAAAAATTAATGTATAAAATTATTAACAACCTCGCGACATCATATCTCTCTGACCTATTAGGACTGTCCTCTACGTCTATTAATTATACAAAGATAAACTAAAGGAAATCAGATGCAAACCGAGATTCATCCCTTCAAGTATACGAGAATTGAACAAACTTAACGTTGAAATTAGAAACTCTCGATCTCTTGCTATCTTTGGAAATTCACTAATCAAATTAGATACAATCGTGCCATCATATCACTATCTAAGGTAAAGAAAATTACAAATAATCCACTGTAAACTAAGATTGTGCTGCTCAAATCTACAAGGCCATAACTTCCTCAAGACACCTCGATGATAGCCCTGCTTGCCTTTGCGGTCACAAATCCGAAGATCCCGAACACTATTTACTCGCATGCCACTTATATTCAGATGCAAGAAAACAGACAATCCATAACCTTCAACATAATCATAAAACAATCAGTTGTCTGTTGTATAGGTCAACAAAATTTAGTCCTGAGATAAACACACTTATTTTCCAACACTTAAGTCCAACAATTTATTCTTTTATCAAAAAGATTTAAATCTTCATAAAACAACTCTTTAAGTTATTTCAAGCCCTGACACTGTACAATCATCTAAGTCTCTATATTATCCATTATGTATCCTTTATGTTCAATATTTATGTAATTATGTATGTATGCATGTCTATATTTATAATGTGTCACACATAGCCTGTTCCTCAATCTTAATTCAGATTTCATTAATAAAAAAAACAAAAACAAACAAACTTCGCGTCGCTTCAAACAGAATAATATTCAATGAATCTAAATCATCAATTAATGCATGGCTGATCGGTCAAAATTTAGCGCTGGATTTGGAGAAAAAAATATATTTGGGTCATTCCATGCCAACTGGACCAATGGTGGGAACATGACCCCCTCTAAAAAAAATTATAAAAAAATATATGTTATAGTATATGGTCTTAAGCTAACAAATCCGAAATTTTACCTCTGTAGATCAAAAACTCGCTGAGATATGGCCATTTGAAATAAGGGTACTGAAACGGACCATAAATTCAATAATATTTTTCGGGTTTTCAGGTGCTTTAAACTCACATTTGTAATTGGAGTAGAACTCTCTATCTTTGTAATCTAAGACAACTTTTGGTGTAGATTACGAATTTAGCATCACACTTAATGTGTGATTCAAACTTTTCGGGCCACCAGGTGGCAAAATGCGGAACAAATGAACTGTTCACTTTTTTTTCACGATTTCCACAGCCTCTGACAAAGTCACTGTTGTATACATAACATCCAAAATCGGCATAGTTATTGTCAGTTGTTATTTTATTAATTTACAAAAGATTTCGAGTCGTAGGGATATATAATTTTAAAAATATTCAGCCTCAAAATTCATTGCACACTCAAAACGTACAAAATATACCCATTTTCTCCTTCAATTTTGGCCATGTGGGACAGAGGTTAAAATTCTGAAAAAACTTCAATTACCCTACAATAACTTAAACTAAACCCCATCTTGTGTATTTGAGGGCTTATATTTTTAATTTGCACGTGAAATCTGTGCGGTAGAGTTTTAATGGCTACTTTTTAAAATTACTTCTAAATAACCTATAACCCTCAAACATGTCTATTTAGATTAACTCTTTTGCGTAAACTACGATTATGTTATAATTTTTGATCCACAAAATACCGTTGGAAATTGATTTTGGCTCCCAAATTAGAAAAAAAAAATTCCGCTTCACAAACTGAAATATTGGCCTTTGACAATCAGATTAAAATTACTTCTGAAAGACTTAGGCCCCTCATATTTGTCATTTAAGACAAACTCGTAGCATATAATAAGAATATAGACTCAGTTTGGCTCTTGAGAGTATCGTTTCAATTTAAGTTTGCTTTAAAAAAAACTGGAGAAAACCTGTATTTGAAAAGGTGAAATATAATTTTAGATATTTCTGAATTACTTTGACCCCATATTAGATTAAATTTGCGTTGATATTCCTTGATGAAGTAAAGAACGGCCTTAAGCTAGGTACATCATTCGGCAATATTCCACAACCGATGACACATTGCCATGGAATCTGAAAATGATCCATGTACGATTGGTATCGGCTTAAACGTTCTTTTCAGTGTTGAAAGTGGTTGCCATAAAACTCATTATTCAAGGAAAATTGGATTCAGTAAACTATCAGAACTTTCGGAATTGGAGAAGGAGCTTCTAACTCGGAGATCTGATGTGAACATAAAAACAGATTCTCCAGAAGATAATATTTGTCACCATCATCATCAGATGTACTTAGTGAGATACGAACAGAAACAGAAGTCGTGAGTAGATCCTGGTAACCTCCACAAGTTGTTGCCGAAAAGTAACTTACGAAAAATAGATATAGAGATTGCCCGTCGCACTAATTTCAAACCTGGTCAGAAGCTATGTATAAACTGGTGGAAGAAAGTGAATACATCCCAACAGAAATCAAAACTAGGAGCAGAAGACCAGTTTGATCCCTCTTTTCAACCTAAAACCGATGTAAGAGAAGAGGTAAACACAAGCTTCACATTATTGGGATGTTCTCCGTTGAAGTTCTACCACATCTCCCAGCCAATACCTTACGCATTACGTAAGATCGAGCAGATTGGCCATTCTACTAAAAGGAAACCTTCAGAAGTTCTGGATGTGGATAGTTCAGTCCCAAAGCCTGGAACTAGTTCACACCAGTGCCAGGATTGCGATGATTTCCAAGGTCTGGTAGAAACATTGAAATCCAAATGCTTGGTAAGTTCTCGGCAAGAAGAACAGATGAAGCTATTAACACTAGTACCGCACTCTTGGACTATTGATAAAATTGCTCACGAGTTCAGTGTTTCTAAACCACTTGTGAAAAGTGCTAGAAAACTAAAAAAAAAGAAAATGGAGTTCTAGCGGAACCGAATCCAAAAACTGGGAGAGTATTATCCACTGATATTACAGTGCGAACTAGACTAGACTATGAAAGGGACGAATTTTCTCGACCGTGTCCTGGAAAAAAGGACTATGTTTCTGTGAAAATCGAAGGAAAAAGGATACAAAAACAGAAAAGATTCTTATTATTAAATTTAAAAGAACTTTATGGCGAGTATAGAAAGGAACATCCTGAAGATAAAATAGTTTTTTCTAGATTTTGCTTGCTGAGACCTAAATGGTGTGTTCCAGTGACCTGTGCAGGTTCACACTCGGTGTGTGTCTGTGAAATCCACCAAAACGTAAAACTTATGGCCTCTGTGATTCCAGAAGATCCCGAAATTCCTGGAACATATAACTATAAGGATTTACTTGCGAAATTGGTATGTGACTGCGAAAATCGAAATTGTATGTTACGATCACGTGATAACTGTCCCGGAATTGACGCACTGAAGGCCTTTCTAGACAACATATTTGATACAAACAATATTGATAATGATGGCAGCATCAATTATAAACAATGGGTGCATACTGACAGAACACAGTTAACAACTGTAAGCATGAGTGTAATCGCGTTTATTGACAATTTTTCTACGGCTATGGATAAACTAAGAATACATCATTATATTGAAAAAGCCCAATCAGCTTTCCTAAGGGATTTAAAAGCTAACTTGGATAATGGCACGGATATCATTCTGTTGGATTTCGCAGAAAATTAAAGCTTTGTGGTACAGGATGCTATTCAGGGCTTATATTGGGATAACAGCCAGGCTACGTTGCACCCCTTTGCCGTTTACACCACGAACATCAATGATGAATTATCATGCACAAGTTATTGTGTGATATCGAACAGTTTGAGACAGAAACAAATACCGTCCATGCTTTTCTAAATTCCCTAACCAGTGATCTCAAAGTAAAATTTCACAATTTAAAAAAGATTATATACTATAGTGACAGTGCAGCGAGCCAGTATAAAAACTATTTTGGTATTCCGGCTGAGTGGCATTTCTTTGCCACAAGTCATGGAAAAAGCCCCTGTGATGGTATAGGGGGTACCGTGAAACGGTTGGCAGCCAGGGCCAGTTTACAGGCTACGGGAACGGCTTCAAGTAATCAAATTCTATCCCCTGTCAACCTGTTCGACTGGGCCGATAAAAATGTTCAAGGTGTGAAGTTTCTTTATGTTTCGTCTGAAATGATTGCTGCTAACACTGAAAAGTTCAAACTTAAATCTAGATATGAATCTGTCCGTACAATCCCTGGTACTCGTTCTCGTCACTGTTTTATTCCGAGTGGAACTGGGAATTTGAAAATGTATAGAATTTCTAATGATTACTTATCAGATGGTACATTTACAAATGTTGAAATTAGCAAGGAAGATACCGATTTGAGTTTATATGAAAGTTTACAACCCGGTAAATATGTTGCCTGTATGTACGACGATGAATGATTTATAGGAAGTATTATAGAAAAATCGGAAGAGAATAGGGACGTGTTAGTGAAGTTCGTGAAAAGAAATAATCGTAATTTAACTTGGCCCAGGCGGAATGATATTACATGGGTTCCATTTTCGAATGTGATATGTTTAATATCAGTTCCTGATAAGAGTGGTAGACAATATGTTTTACGAGAACATGATCAAATCAACATACTTGATACTTTGTCGAAATCTAAATCAGTATCGAACCAATAGAGTGTACTAAACTCCCATACTCCGCCGATGACCTTGTGTTGCCAAATAATTTCTCGGCCTTTTTTGTATCCAAAATTTTGAACGGTATGCTGTACATCCAAAGTTATTATATATTCGTAATCTACGCAAATAATATAATCTAAATAGACATGTTTGAGGGTTATAAGTCATTTAGAAGTAATTTTAAAATCAACGTGAAAAGTCAACAATTTTGATCGTAGCCATTAAAACTCCATCACCACACAGATTTCACCTGAAAATTAAAAATATAAGCCCCCAAATACACAAGATGGAGTTTAATGTACGTTATAGTAGGGTAGGGTAATTGAAGTTTTTGTATCAAACTTTTTCAGAATTTTAACCTCTGTCCCACATGGCCAAAATTGAGGGAGAAAATGGGTAAATTTTGTACATTTTCAGTGTGTAATGAATTTTGAGGCTGAATATTTTTAAAAGTATATATCCCTTCGACTCGAAATCTTTTGAAAATTGATAATACCAACTGACATTAACTATGCCAATTTTGAAGGTTATGTTTACAACAGTGACTTTGTCAGAGGCTGTGGAAATCGTGAAAAAAAGTGAACAGTTCATTTGTTCCGCATTTTGCCACCTGGTGGCCCGAAAAGTTTGAATCACACATTAAGTGTGATGCTAAATTCGTAATCTACACCCAAAGTTGTCTTAGATTACAAAGATAGAGAGTTCTACTCCAATTACAAATGTGAGTTTAAAGCACCTGAAAACCCGAAAAATATTATTGAATTTATGGTCCGTTTCAGTACCCTTATTTCAAATGGCCATATCTCAGCGAGTTTTTGATCCACATAGGTAAAATGTTGAAATTAGCAAGGAAGATACCGATTTGAGTTTACATGAAAGTTTACAACCCGGTAAATATGTTGCCTGTATGTACGACGATGAATGGTTTATAGGAAGTATTATAGAAAAATCGGAAGAGAATAGGGACGTGTTAGTGAAGTTCATGAAAAGAAATAATCGTAAATTAACTTGGCCCAGGCGGAATGATATTACATGGGTTCCATTTTCGAATGTGATATGTTTAATATCAGTTCCTGATAAGAGTGGTAGACAATATGTTTTACGAGAACATGATCAAATCAACATACTTGATACTTTGTCGAAATCTAAATCAGTATCGAACCAATAAAGTGTACTAAACTCCCATACTCCGCTGATTACCTTGTGTTGCCAAATAATTTCTCGGACTTCTTTGTATCCAAAATTTTGAACGGTATGCTGTACATCCAAAGTTATTATATATTCGTAATCTACGCAAATAATATAATCTAAATTGACATGTTTGAGGGTTATAAGTCATTTAGAAGTAATTTTTAAATCAACGTGAAAAGTCAACAATTTTGATCGTAGCCATTACAACTCCATCACCACACAGATTTCATCTGAAAATTAAAATTATAAGCCCCCAAATACACAATATAGATGGAGTTTAATGTACGTTATAATAGGGTAATTGAAGTTTTTATATCAAACTTTTTCAGAATTTTAACCTCTGTCCCACATGGCCAAAATTGAGGGAGAAAATGGGTAAATTTTGTACATTTTCAGTGTGCAATGAATTTTGAGGCTGAATAGTTTTAAAAGTATATATCCCTTCGACTCGAAATCTGTTGTAAATTGATAAAATACCAACTGACATTAATTATGCCAATTTTGAAGGTTATGTATACAACAGTGACTTTGTCAGAGGCTGTGGAAATCGTGAAAGAAAAAGTGAACATTTCATTTGGTCCGCATTTTCCCACCTGGTGGCCCGAAAAGTTTGAATCACACATTGAGTGTGATGCTTAATTCGTAATCTACACCAAAAGTTATCTTAGATTACAAAGTTCTACTTCAATTACAAATGTGAATTTAAAGCACCTGAAAACCCGAAAAAATATTATTGAATTTATGGTCCGTTTCAGTACCCTTATTTCAAATGGCCATATCTCAGCGAGTTTTTGATCTACAGAGGTAAAATGTTGAAATTAGCAAGGAAGATACCGATTTGAGTTTATATGAAAGTTTACAACCCGGTAAATATGTTGCCTGTATGTACGACGATG
Source organism: Patella vulgata (assembly GCF_932274485.2). Classification (NCBI taxonomy): domain Eukaryota; kingdom Metazoa; phylum Mollusca; class Gastropoda; family Patellidae; genus Patella; species Patella vulgata. The sequence goes on from NC_065882.2 coordinate 38,003,880, forward strand.
AATGATTTATAGGAAGTATTATAGAAAAATCGGAAGAGAATAGGGACGTGTTAGTGAAGTTCATGAAAAGAAATAATCGTAATTTAACTTGGCCCAGGCGCAATGATATTACATGGGTTCCATTTTCGAATGTGATATGTTTAATATCAGTTCCTGATAAGAGTGGTAGACAATATGTTTTACGAGAACATGATCAAATCAACATACTTGATACTTTGTCGAAATCTAAATCAGTATCAAACCAATAAAGTGTACTAAACTCCCATACTCCGCTGATGACCTTGTGTTGCCAAATAATTTCTCGTACTTCTTTGTATCCAAAATTTTGAACGGTATGCTGTACATCCAAAGTTATTATATATTCGTAATCTACGCAAATAATATAATCGAAATATACATGTTTGAGGGTTATAAATCATTTAGAAGTAATTTTAAAATCAACGTGAAAAGTCAACAATTTTGATCGTAGCCATTAAAACTCCATCACCACACAGATTTCACCTAAAAATTAAAAATATAAGCCCCCAAATACACAAGATGGAGTTTAATGTACGTTATAGTAGGGTAATTGAAGTTTTTGTATCAATCTTTTTCAGAATTTTAACCTCTGTCCCACATGGCCAAAATTGAGGGAGAAAATGGGTAAATTTTGTACATTTTCAGTGTGCAATGAATTTTGAGGCTGAATAGTTTTAAAAGTATATATCCCTTCGACTCGAAATCTTTTGTAAATTGATAAAATACCAACTGACATTAATTATGCCAATTTTGAAGGTTATGTATACAACAGTGACTTTGTCAGAGGATGTGGAAATCGTGAAAAAAAGTGAACAGTTCATTTGTTCCGCATTTTGCCACCTGGTGGCCCGAAAAGTTTGAATCACACATTGAGTGTGATACTAAATTCGTAATCTACACCAAAAGTTGTCTTAGATTTCAAAGTTAGAAAGTTCTACTTCAATTACAAATGTGAGTTTAAAGCACCTGAAAACCCGAAAAATATTATTGAATTTATGGTCCGTTTTAGTACCTTTATTTCAAATGGCCATATCTCAGCGAGTTTTTGATCTACAGAGGTAAAATTTCGGATTTGTTAGCTTAAGACTATATACTATAACATATATTTTTTTATAATTTTTTTGGAGGGGGTCATGTTCCCAACTTTCCGAAATTTGGTCCAGTTGACATGGAATGACTCATTAACTGATTTCTTTGCTACTTCCCCCATTCTGTTATTTTGCTGTCAATCATCAGATAAAGGCGACCACAAGCAAACCAACACAAAAGACAAAACTATTAGCTTTTACTTTCTTTACAGATCGAAGAAAAATATCAGATCTGTAGGAAAAAGATTAAAAATCTTTTCAAAAAGTCAATGAAGGGGTATGTATAGTTACATTTTTCAGCATTCTGTTTGAAATCTTTTCCAAGTCCTTTTCTATCTGACGGTATGAGGCACAAAATATCCGAAAAAATGTTTATATCCCAAAGATCGCGATGTCTTTCGATATTGGCATTTATCGGTTCGTAATGTTTTAGCTTGTGGACCTTCTACAGGTCACAATTTGTCTGGTAGGGGTCTGCATTAGACCTTGGGTTCACATCCCTAATTAATAAGATATTGGGTCAGTAAAAGATTGAGTCTTGCGTTCAGAAATTGTTATGCTAGAATCAATGCATACGTTTTCTAATTGTTTTCTGGAATGTTTTCTACAAAATGAATTTTTTGGGAATTTATCATCCATGCACTGGCAATGTTTATATCAGGTAGTTTAAGATTGTACGATGTGGTAAGTGGTTACTGATTATCACTGTTTTTAGATTGCAAGTTTAGGTAAATTTTCTTTTTAATACTACGGGTTTCACCCATGCCACGTTACACTTTGACTTCTGTCACTTCCCGTACCAATGAAACCATTAAACATGAGCATTGCACACAGGTTATAAAATGGACACGGAATTAAAATCAATTCAGCAATATCAGTTCCATTTATACATTAATTGATACCTTTTATTACATATGTCTTAAAATAAATACAGAAAACGAAGACTAGACACAATGGCACCATTTCCGTTATCAGAATTAACCCTTTATAAAGCCTCATTAAAATGCGAAAAATCTTAAAATATCAACCGGACAAAATTGGTTATTAGAAACACTTTTCTGATATCTATATGATTGCATTGATTCATTTTATTTGTCCATTGGAATCAAATATCTTAATTTTATATGAGTAATGAATATCACTTACTTCAAAAATATATTTGTTTTGGAGGCTAAAAATACAGTTTTTGCCAAAATTGACACTTTTATGGACCCAAAACCTTGAAAATCGTCTATTTCTCCGCAACTGAACAAGTTAGAAACGATTTTGTGATGTCTATATGACCATATTCTTATTATTTATCTGTTGATTTAAACTAAAAGGTAAAATTTTCAAAACGTAGCAAGTAAAACTCAGATGAAAAAATATTGATTTTAAAGGTTAGAAATAGGGTTTTTGATAAAATGGCGTCGCTTCCGGAGTCAATTTTAAATTGTAATTAATTTGATATAACGCATGCATCAAATGGTATAACTTTTATTGAAATCCAATAATAATTGATATTTTTACAGGCAAAATAACATGAAAAGTGACTCCTGCAACTGCTGAAATTACAAACTAATTTTGGCATATATTGTCTTCATAACTGGATTAATGCTTCAAGTTTATGAAAGTTACGAAGACATATTTTAAAAGATAAAAAGCCTGAATGCTTTGAAAATAGCTTATTTTTACAACTTGTTTTCAATTTAAACCAGAATGGCTTTTAAAATACAAAATCGAAATAAAAGAAAAAAGCTGAGCCAGACATAGTTTGCACCTTTAATAGGAGCATTCACCTGGATCTATTAGATTTGTAAAAAACAATTTTGAAAAGATCTTCCGACTCGTCAAAATTGAAGATTTGGGCAAAATTACTACACTTCTGGTAACGACAGAAAATTTTACCGGTAGAAAAAAAGTAGAGAATTTGAACCATCGAGCATATTAACGTTCTTTTTTTTACAAATCAGGCAATAAATAATTATCGTTGAACTGAAATTAAAATGCGAACAATTTTTAAAAAGTGACCTGACATAAACACCTTATTGATATCAATATGGTCGCATTGATTCTTACTATGTGTCCATTTGAATCAAATATCATAATTTTATACGAATAACGAATATCACTTACTTACTTCATATAGATATTTGTTTTGGAGGCTAAAAATACAGTTATTTTTATACATTGTACTTTCGGTAATAATGACCGGCGGTTGCCAGGCAAGATACGACTAAATTTTGCTAGAGATGGTTAAAGAACAAGCTAAAAACGCGATTTTTCGTATAATCAGGAACCATAATCCAGGAAGTTACAGTCTGAAATGTGCTAATATCGAAATGGACTGAAATATTTGGAATATAAAGATATATTTTAAGTTTCCTCAAAATCAGATAATTCTAGAGACTTCTAGAGAGTCCACAACTTTGATATACCATACATTTACAATATTTGCGTACGAGGGGCGGCCATTTTGTCCGGCAGTTTTGGTCCAATTTTTACGAAATTCGAACTCAACCATCATATTGGTGTAACTGTGATATATGCAAACGTTTTTAAATCCGATAAAAAATGTGACCTCTCGAGAGACCACAAGCTACAAACGTGATTTTTCGTTCAATCAAGAAGTTACAGCCCGATATGCGCGAGAATCGAATGAACCAAGATCTTTCGGTTATAAACATGTATTTCAAGTTTCGTCAAAATCGGATCAAAATTTTAGCCTCTAGAGGGTCCACAACCTTGATATATCCTATATCTACACTATTTGCGAACGAGGGGCGGCCATTTTGTTTGGCAGTTTTGGTCCGATTTTCACGAAATTCGAAGTCAACCATTATTACGGTGTAACGGTGATATATTCAGACTTTTTTTTTAATCAGATGAAAATTGCTACCTCTAGAGGGATCACAAGATAAAAACACGATCAAGGGCCATAATTCAGGAAGTTACGATCCAATATGCGCAAATATCGAAAGGAATCAAGATCTTTGGGTTATAAACATGCATTTCAAGTTTCATCAAAATCAGATGAAGATTGTGACCATAAGCTAAAAGCGTGAATTTTCGTACAATCAGGGGCCATAATCCATGAAGTTTCGATCCGATACATGCCAATATCAAAAGGAACCGAGATCTTTTGGAGATAAACCTATATTTCAAGTTTTGTCAAAATCGGATATGAATTGTGACCTGTAGAGTGTCCGGAATACGTCCGCATGAAAATCGAATAATAATTGACACATGATAATTATGATATAGACATGATATATGACCATATACTTTTTTTATTTCTGTTCTGATTTAAACTAAACGTTAAAATTTTCAAAACGTAGCAAATAATACTCAGTAGAAAACATATTGATATTAAAGGTTACAAATACAGTTTTTGACAAAATGAAGTCACTTCCTGTGTCAATTTGTTATGCCGCATATTTGCGTTATCCATCAAACAGTGTCACTTTTATGAAAATCCAATAATAATTGACTCTATTACAGGCAAAATAACGTGAAAAGTGACGTGTGCAAAATCGCCTATTACTAGGCAACTGCTTATATTACAAACTAATTATAACATACATTTTCTTCGTATGGATTATAGCTACAAGTTTATAAAAGTTACGAAGAAATATTTTAATCTTGAAAAGTCTGAATGGGATGTAAATAGCTGAACTTTACACCTTTTTTCACCTTTTAATGGAAATGGTCTGGAAATGAAATCGAAATTTGAAAAAAAAACTGAGCTCACTATCTTGTGCGCCCTTATATGGCACACCCTTTCAGAGATTTTTTTTTTTTTTTTTTTTAAAAAAGTAATATTTGCTTTCAAAAAGTGGCATCGAACTGTCAAAATTTTAATTTTTGTTAACATTACGTCACTTCCTGTAGGTTCCAGGTAGTATATGAAGTATGTTTTTTTTACTAATCGAACAATAAATAATTAATCTAGGACCGAAAAACTGAATTAGCAAATGGCGTTTAATGCAAATTACTGAGACAAAAATTGTTGACATTTATGCTCAAGTCAGATTACTATTTAATCCTGTATAAAATACCACCAAAAATAATCATAAATAAAATATTTAAAATTTTTTCTACGAAGGTTTGCCGAAAATAAAAAATCAAACATGCCGTAGCTGTGTGCGCTGTCTCCGGCTATGCCAAAATGTATCGAAAGTTAAAATCCGACATTATTGTTAATCTTAAAGCAATATTTTTTAAAATGAAATGAAATGAAATGGGGTTTAACGTCCTACTGTTCTGGCTCCTAGCCTGGGCTAATGAAGACGGTATTTTTTAAAAACGTCAACTTCGGTGATTTCGGACATTTCGCATTGTCGCAGAACGTTTAAAATAGTGTGACGGTTTTTATATCATATTAGGCTGCCGTTTATACGGAAGATTTAATCGTATCCACCCACATTCCCAAGTCTTTCGTCACATTTTCCTTTTATAGACGGGAGGCTCAGCGCGGGGTTGGGTTGGGGGGTGGGGGGGGGTCCATCAAATGGGCTCAAAACCAGACCCAAATTTTGCGTAGAATACGATGCCGAGTGGTAATCAGTCAGCCGTTGGTGCGTTTTCACGATATTCGGGGTCAAATGAGTTCATTTGCACTGAAAGTGAATGCGCAGTCATTCTTGTATTATGAAAAGAAGCTGAATATAATCGAAAGTAATCACACTTTCAATAAAAATATTGTCCATCTGTAAGATAAATGAATGTACTTAATTTATCCTGTGATCTCGATGTTGTTGTTATTCTACTTTCGATTTATTTATAAGTATACGCAAGTCTCGCGAATAACGTCCGGGGCGTTCGCGAGTGGGTGTGTTTGCAAGGTATTATGGGAGTTCTCGTTGCCCGTTATTTTACGAGATTTTATATTGTATATAAACACAACGCATTTTCGACAGATCTTTGATTGAGAGCTCAAACGCTTACTTAGGACTACTAAGCAGTATTAGAACGTGAGTGGATGTCTGAAGGTTCCTTTTTGTGTTTTTATGCGCCCACATTTTCATGTGGACGTATATTGTCGTCGCCCCTGTCCGTCCGTCCACAATTGTTTGTGAACAGTCTACAGGTCACAATTTTTATCCGATTTCAATGAAACTTGAAATATAGGTTTATCACCCTAAGATCTCGGTTCCTTTCGATATTGGCATCTATCGGACCTTAACTTCATGGATTATGGTCCCTGATTGCAAGAAAAATCACGTTTTTGGCTTGTGAACACTGTAGAGGTCACAATTTTTTTCCGATTTTGTTGAAACTTAAGATGTAAGTTTATAACCCAAAGATCTTGGTTCCTTTCGATATATTCGTGCATATCGGACCGTAACTTCCTGAATTATGGCCCCTGATTGTACGTAAAAACGCGTTTTTTTGGCTTGTGGACCCTATAGAGGTCATAATTTTTATCTAATTTAAAAAACCGTATATTTATATCACCGTTACACCCTAAGGACGGCTGAGTTCGAATTTCGTAAAAATCGGCCCAAAACTGACAGACAAAATGGCCGCCCCTTGTTCTCAAATAGCGTAAAAATATGGTATATCAAAGTTGTGGACCCTATAGAGGTCACAATTTTTATCCGATTTTGTTGAAACTTGAAATGTAAGTTTATAACTGAAAGATCTTGGTTCCTTTCGATATTTGCGCATATCGAATTATAATTTCCTGAATTATGGCCCTTGATTGTAGGAAAAATCACTTTCGTTTAGCTGGTTTTCTATCCATCTCTCGAAAATGTGGGCGTATACTGCCTGGCAGCCGCTGGTCTTATGATTCAGTGATTCAATCCGAGTGTTCGGTGCTAAGTTATATTGTTTAATAGTTTTCTATCTCTATTGTTATTATTAGAGATCATATTATTGTTCGTTATTACGTGTGTGTCAGTTTACCAGATTTCATATAACGTTGCTGATCGTGTACACCTGTGGTTGTGTGTCGACCATAATTTGGGTTTCGTCTGAAAGTGGTTTGATATCATTATCATTTTATATTCTTGTCCGACATATGTAATTTGATCTTGACCAGAAGATAATATATATATTTTTTATATGAATATGTATTTTGTTGTTTGTGTTATTGAATAAGGGGAGACATTGTGCAAGGCGACATTGCAGTCGTATTTCGTTCAATTATTGAAGGTCAAGGTCAAGAACTTGGGAAGGGATTCCTTATCGTCACTCTTTAGCTGACACTTACCCATTACTAACCGAAGAGAGTTGTGATCCAAGCCGAGCTTAGAAAAAAAAACCTCCCTGGATAACATATCAATAGCCGAGGGTCCACTAGTGAGTCTTTGTGATAGAGAGGCCCATTTTTTAGTGGATACAACCGTTGGACGCTGCAATAGCTTTATCCGCTAAGTCACACCTACTTACCTAGTAAAACCGAAGAAATCGTAACGGTGCGACAAGCAGTTGCTGGGGTCTAATCAAAACAGAAAAAGAAAAAAATATATCTCGAACTGCATGCAGTGATGACGGATTTCACAGCTGCCACGTTACCCTTGAACTAACGTCACTTCTCGTGCCAGTGGAACCGTTAAATAGATTTGCACATGTGCATTGCACATATGTTACAAAATGGACACAGAATTAACAATAAATTCAGCACTAACAGTTCCATTTATGCATTTTTGCAATGTCATAAAATAAACAGCAGCAAACAAAGACTCCACACGAAATAACCAAAGAGAAATTGTTTAAAAATTGAACTGAATTAACCATTACTTAAAAAGCGAAAAATCTTAAAAAATGATCCTGACATAATTGCTTATTTCTCGGCAAAGGAAGCTGTTAGAAAAACGTTTCTGACATCTATATGATCGCATTTATTCATTTAATTTGTCCATTGTAATCAAATATCTTTATTTTATATGAATAAATAATATCACTTACTTCAAAAAAGTATTTGTATTGGAGGCTAAATACAGATTTTGCCTAAATGCCATTACTTCCGGTGATAATGAAAGTGTTGAATTAATTGAAGAAGTAACCAGTGTAAATTATATAAAACAGGTGTAATGTGGTCGCATTTCTTAGTTTAAGTAACAAGTTTAGCGGCATTAATCTGTACTTTTTGTAATTTATCTATAAGCTTTAAAGGTAAACCAACTAAAAGCGAATTAAAGTTATATGACCGTATTCTTTTTATTTATCTGTTGATTTAAACTAAGAATTAAAATTTTCAAAACGTGGCAAAAAATACTCAGTTGAATAAATATTGATTTTAAAGGTTAGAAATACACTTTTTGACAAACTTGCGTCACTTTCGGTGTTAATTTTAAATTGTAATCAGTTTGATATGACGCACATTTTCTTGCCTGTTTCTCAGAAACTGCTTGTATTACAAACTAATTTTAGTATACATTGTCTTCGTATGGATTATAGCTAAATTATATACAAGTTACAACGAAATGTTTTGAATTTTGAATAGCCTGAATGGGTTTTAAGTAGCTTATTTTTAGATCTTTTTTCACCTTTTAACTCAAATGGCCCGAAAATGAAATTGAAATTTAAAAAAAAATATGAGCTCACTATCTTGTGCGCCTTTACAAGGCACACCCTTTAAGTTATACTAAATTTATAAAAAATAAAATAATGACCGTAAAACTGAATTGGCCAATGGCGGGTAACGCAAATTACTGAGACAAAAATTGTTGACATTTTTGCTGAAGTCAGATGATCCTTTAATCCCGTGAAAAATGTTATAAAAATTATAAATAAAAGGTGTTTTGTAAAAATTTAAATTTTTGTAAATTTGGCGACTAAGATTTGGCGAAAATCAAAAATCAAAAGTAGCGTAGCTGTGTGCCCTGTCCCTGGCTATGCCAAAATGTATTGAAAGTTAAGATCGCCGATAATTGTTAAAACACGGCAATATTTTTAAAAAACGACAACTTCGGTGATTTCAGACATATCGCATTTGTCCGTCTGTCTGTCTGTCCATCTGTCTGTCTGCCCGTCACACTTTTTGGGATACAATAACTGTTCTACTTAGGGGTAAGCAGAGCTAAGCAATGTGGTTGGTTGATACTTTGCGACACAATAACTTTAGTTCTGATTGAGTGAGAGTGATCAAACTTGGTATATAGTTTCATTACATCAATACCGTGACTAAGTTCGATAATTAACATTTTCTGCTCAAGGTAAGCAGAGCGATAAGCAATTTTATTGGTCGAGACTTTGGAACACAATAACTCTCCTTTTAATTGAGCAACAATGTTCACATTTGGTGTAGGTGTTTATTATGTCAATGCCTTGATGCAGTTTAAAGATGAGAATTTTCGGCTAAAGGTAAGCAGAAATAAGCCATTTGGTTGGTTGATGCTTTGGGGCACGATAACGTTAGTTCTAATTAAGTGAGAGTAATGAAACCTGGTGTATAGTTTCATCACATCAGTACCTCGATTAAGTTCGATAATGAACATTTTCTGCTGAGGGTAAGCAGAGCGATAAGCAAATTGATTGGTCGAGACGTAGAAACACAATAATTCTCCTTCTATTTGAGGTAGAATTTCGATCTTGAAGTAGGCGTTCATTAGGTGAATGCCTTGATGGAGTTCGATGATGAACATTGTCTGCTTACGTAGGCTGAGATAAGCCATTTGATTGGTTGATGCTTTTGGGCACGATAACTTTGGTTATAATTAAGTGATAGCTATGAAACTCTTAAGTATAGATTCATTATATCATTACATGTAACTTGACTAAGTTCGATGAGAATTTTTCTGCTTTGGCTAAGGAGCGATAAGCAGTTTGATTGGTCAAGACTTTGGAACATAACAGCTCTGCTCTTAATTGAGGTAGAATGTTTCAACTTGCTGTTGATGTCCATTAGATGAATGTCTTGACGGCCACTTTCGATTGCTCTATGAAAGGGCTACCAGATGACACTAAAGCGATAAATTCCTACAACAAGCCGAAAAAATTATGTCATTTTGAAAAGTAAGGTATTTTATGATTAAGAACAATTTGAGGCGCTCTTTTCTGGAAAACGAATCCTACGATTATTTAAAAAAAACGTTTTCAATAGAGTGTCTAATAGGAAGTCTCCTGTATGAAACCACTGCGCAAAAATTTGAAATATCAAGAGTGTGAGAAAAAAAAGTACTGGAAATGAGAAATGGTTAAAATCGGTAGAAAATGATAACTTATAGGGAGCTTTTGCCGAAGTGACAATATTGAAACTATAATTGTCTAACTGTTAACCAAAATATGGGTTTAGTACTTCAGTAAGTAATATTTACCCTTCGAATTAATATGACATGTCGTTTGTCTGCATGAGGTCATAATGACACTACTGATTTAGATATTTACAAGTAAAATGACATTCATACACTGTAAAGAAAGAGAGGGAGGTAGAGTATTTACTCTCTTTTTCAATTTTAAAATGCGTTTGTGTCCCAGTTACAAAACTATTTTTTTTTCTTTTTCCATTCCGTGTAAATCTCAGAAATTGCCTGAGATAGATGACAGATCGAAAGTTGTTTTGATTTTTTCTATGAAAGTGGGTGGTGGGTTAGTGCTTAAAACTATTTCGAAATTTGCTTCATCAGATAGCAGTTTAAAACCGGCCAATTTAGTAACTTTGGCTTTCTCATGTTTGGGTGGAATTGGAAAATTTTTAATTATTAAATTTTAATTACATATTTGGTTAGCTGACGTCAATCCGATTTCAGTAGCATATTAGTTATGTTGTGAATTATTGGCACTGATTCTCACTTTTTCGAAAACGCAATTTCTTTTTTCTTTTAAACGACGAATACGATTGTTCTGAAACTCCAGGAACATGAAGTTGCATGCCATGACCAGTCCATAAAAGTAAAAAAATACCCAAACTTTGAAAAAATTGTGAAAATCGGGTGCGTGTGCAAAAAACATTATTACATATAATTGGAAATTTTAAAGTTTCATTTTATTTTTTTTTCGAATATCGAAATTTCAAGTATATATTTGGATAGCTGAAGTAAATCCGATAAATCCCGCAGCTCTTGTTTCTTTTAAACGACTACGACTTTTCTGAAGCTTCCGGAACATGAAGTTGAATATCATGACCAGTTTACAATTTTGAACGAGTATAGACTCCCTTTTATCTAAAACGACGCCTACTTTCTTTTCAATTGCTCTTTTTACTTTTATACAGTTTCTAATATCTAAGCGGAATGGAAAAAAAGAACTAGAACTGCTAGTAGCACTGCTCAGACTTTCTCAATAAAAAACGTCACAGTGAGCGGAGAAGGCAATCTAACGCCGCACGCAACTGGCATGTTTTTCTTATGCGCAATACAACAGAAGGTAAAACTTTAAAAATGCCAAAATAGACGAAAATAAACCAATATTAGACATCAGAAGAAACTATTTTATTTTTAAACCAATGTCAATGTGAATTTCACCAGTTTGTAGTTGTTCTTAATTCACAGGAATTGATCGATACAATATGGCATGGGTATCACATACCTTTAAGCTTAAGATTGAAGACAGTGACATTTTGACGTAACTTTTTTTATTTATAAAGATATCGCCTTGAAACTTTTATAATCCGTTATAAATAGGAAGATTAAGCCATAAATATCAACAAAAAAATTTCCAATTATCCGATTTTCAACTTCTTTAATTTTGTATTATATAACAATATTTTTTCATTAAAGTCAAAGGTCATTTATCAACATTTTAGGGTAATCTTATCAAGTAAAAAGTCACTGGAAGTACCACCATTTTGAAAACGGAAGTCATTTTTAAAATCTATCTCCTCCCACAATGTTTATCAGAGTTTCATTACCTTTACATTTCTGGAAACCATTCACAATTTACAATCGATAGCTGATTAGAATTTTGATATTTGACCTAGATTTGTACAAAGTGACGTCATTAAATTATTTTTTCGTAAAAAGTTCAAAACTTTGAAATCAGGTCAAATATGGATCTCACACGATTTAGTAGGTTATTTAGTACTTATTTTGAAAGTTTCATTAAAATCGGTTTGTAAACAACATTTTAAAAAATTAAATGTAAGAGAGTATGGCAATGCAATTTAAATATCAAACGCCAGTTGTGATAGGCTAAAAAAAATAATATCTGTGTTTACGGTTACTTGGCCACAAAATACATGATGTTCGTCGGTTTCTACATTATTTTTGAAGTAACAGACGTACGGTTACATCATATGATCATTATGAGTACAGAGATGAACATGGACATAGGTGAAATACATGTTACACAAATATGTTATTGCTTAACGATGAAATAATTACTCGTTTTGGGGAGACCGAGATTTTGCATTATACTCATTATACCATTTCCTTATTTTATAATCTTAAATATGAATAACCTTTTATTGTTGTTTTTTTTCTAGGATTTTAGTAAACATGGATGATAATATTATACAGCATTACTCTCATGAATCAACATTTATAATTGAAATCAACAAAAATGAGGACCAGTTTGATGTCTTATTAATTGAGTTAGAGTCTCACTCACTAAAGTAGTGAGGTCGTCAAATTAAAACATTTACCTGCCGTTCATACATTCCTATGCATATGTATTGGATATAAACACTTCATGTTTCAGCCTTTATACAATACATGTAGTATAGCCTTACTTGACTTATACGATATTTTTTCTACCAGATATTTCACCACGCCCACCAGTATAAGTATGCACATGTATACACAAATTTCATTAAATTATATTACATAATTATATCTGTTTTATGTCAATTACTAACCTGTCCTTGACATTATCTTAATCATTATCATAGTGTTATCCTAAGCAGGATTAGTTTTACTACGTCAAGCTGGTCGACCAAACTCTCTAAAATGAAATATTTCAATAATCTTTAAATGGCATTTAGTAACTAGATAGAGTAACTACAAAAACACATAAGTATATGAAATATTTCATTACGCGGCCTATATTAATTAATTACTCTATCGATATACGAAATGTTTGCTCCATCACGGCTAAGGAGGACGGGCATACGCCATGCAGTGTGCTATGGGGAAAATGTTGCCCGGGCAACGGCGCTACGATTGACTCTTATTTCGAAGTCAAACTGGGCAGGGTTATTTTACGTGTATGCCAATGGGTACACGGGACCTCGGATTTACGTCACATCCTAACTAATAGACATGACTATTTTAAGATTTAAAAATGCATTATGTAAGAGCTAAATCTAACTAATGCAGATCTTTCGTTCGGGATCAAATGTTATATAAATCATTAATTAGACATTACTTCACATCAACTCTCTAGACCATAAGATAAAGATGAAAAAGATAAAAAAAAAAAGAGCCGATTCTTTTTGAAAATATTTTGGCATCCGATCGCCCAACGAAAGGTAAATAAAATGTACGGTTATACGTTATAGTACGATTCCGGGAAATGTTTGCCCTTCCTGTAACTTAAAAAAAAAATACAATTGGTTTCATAAACTAAGCCACACATGGTATACTAGTATTACTACGTATTTTGACGACAGGGACAATATCACTGTAGTCAGGCAATTAAATATGAAAAGATAAAAACATCCAATAAACCCCGATAGAGAAAATTTGAGAAATATTGCAGGCGTACCATATAGACCGGGAGCCCAGGGGGTCAACCTAGCTAAAAAGTGTACCAATTTTCTCCTATATGGTATCAATGTATGTATATCTTCCATATGTGCTAGGTATTAGTATTCTACGCATCCTGGCACAATTGTTAATTTTTTGGACCACAGGAACAGTGCCGACTAATCTATCCTAGTTGGGGGGGCGTGTTATTTTGGGCGTGTCTGTTAGGGGCAACCCACCGCACAGACTGTCTGCTAGTGGTCATTGATAATTCCTGTGGTGGTACTGAACAACTCCAAAGCTGTTTTAGGTGGTACAGATTTGAGCTAATCTAGCCTAGCTTTGGTCTGGAAATTAGATAACTCTTGTCAGGGATACTCCATCACTACAAATGTCTGGCAATTAAATAGCTCTGTCAGGGGTACCCCACCACTAGAAATGTCTGTCAGAGTGTTTTTGTAATACCTAAAGATGTACGGTACATTGCTGTGCGATTTTCATGTGGTACACTTTTGAGCTAATCTAGCCTAGTTGGGGATCATGGCATTTTGGGCGTGGAATACCACACCCACCACCAGAAACTCGGCAGACTTACATTCTGATGATACCAGATATACATACATTGCTACCATATAGGAGAAAATTGGTACACTTTTCAGCTAGGTTAACCCCCTGGGCTCCTGCTCTAATAGTATGTTTTCTTATCAATTTGGTATCACACGATAGTCCATTCATCGGGACATCCAACGATGCATTGAGGGAGAGAGAGAGAGGGGACTTGGTCAGTTCGGGACTAACATATGGTTCAATTTTATTTTAATAATTCGCTACGCTTAGGTGTCTTTTAGCAGTGGGGGTGAACCGGAGGACCTTGAGAAAATCCACTCAATTACAGACCTTATGATACAACGCGCAGGAGCTAACCATTCGACCATCCAACCCCCATTAGCGCACTGGTGTTTACTATATACTTGCTATTCGATAACTGTTCGTTAATAAACTGGGACAACTGTAAGAGCAAGAAGATGCTCAAGATTTAGAAATCCGCCCTGGTGTAAAATAAAATTCTTTAAGACTGGCCGTGGAAGTTAATGATGACAGAATGAATGTCAAGTCGGTTCTTGGCAACGGTAAGCGTATTAACCTGGACTATGCTAGCAACTAAAAACGTTCCAATCGCCGTCTTGCAATTCCCGATTTTTTTTTCATTTTCCTCAATTAATGCAGCGAAATAATACATAAAACAAAGACCGATTAGAACTAACACAGTTATATTGAAACCAATCACTGGTTTATTATACACAAGCACGATGTTTCGATAAATGTCCTCTTATCTTTATCAAGCAAAATGACATTTAGTGTGTGAGTTAGTTGTATTTAACGTCTGCTTCCACGGAGGTGATATCGAAGACAATAACATGTTATGTATACATGGTGCAATAATTTACAATGTGATTAGTGAAAGACATTTGGTGTCTGGTACTGTAAATTTCTGCCGTCTTTGCAATTATATTTTGTTAACACGTACATGGATAGTATACTATCTGAAGTATATAAGATACAAGATGACTATAGGTATATGGTAAAATATCTTTGTAAATCTTGTCTGAATGTCTGAGCAATCCGTCGCCTGTTCCGTTTCTCATTCCGTTCTGCGTTTTAGCAACACCCCCAATTCCACATATAGCCCCGCTGATATGTCTTCTAAAACAGTTGAGCAGTAACAGCACTTGTTTATCATTAGAACAACTTGTCCAGGACCTCTTGGCATAAATTTCTGAAGAAAAAATTTGCGAGCTTATATATCGAGAGTTTTTATTTTATCTTACTTCGGGGCCAACATTGAGTCCATTTCCACTGACGGCTTCCAGATTAGATTTCACAGCTTGATTAATATTTTCATAATATTCAGAATCAATCAATTAGTTTGTCTTTAATCCTTTAGTGGCATTTAGCGATTGGAGACATAACAGAACTAACACAGTTATATGGGAAAGTGTCCTCTTATCGTCATCAAACACGTCCAATACGTCCGTGTATATTTTCACATGCGATGACCATTTTTCGTTCAAGAATTCCCTCGATAGCATTAGAGCGTGTTGTGGATTTTCTTTTTTCTTGACAACGTTACCTAGGCCTATGTCATAGTTTGAATTTAAAAAAGTCCACGGGGCTTGATACGAAAGTACCTTGTCAGTAACCTGATAGGGATCTAATCTTAGGTCTTTTAATAGATCATTTGCTCTGTGACCGAACGGCTGAGTCTCTGATTTGACATTTCTTTTGAATTTTTTCCTTGATGTATTTGTACACTTAAATTTTGGACAGCTGTCCCCAAGATACTGTAACTTGGCCCAATATCTCAATGTCAGTTCGTTTCGCCTCAATTCGAATGACATTTCACCTACTTCCTGCAAAAGACTTTCCCTCTTTGTGCCAAATGAAGCTTTCGTTGCTATCTTTATTGCCTGATATTGTAAACTATCTAGTTTAGCAAGAGCTGTTTTATTTGCTCTCGCAAAAGCGACACAACCATAGTCACATATTGATCTTATCATGGACCTATCATTAGCAGGGTCGTTTTATTTGCTCCCCATGATATGCCTGTCAGGCATCTCATTACGTTCAGAACATTCTGTCTTCGTTTAACAATATTTTCAATATGTAGTATACAAGTCATTTTGCGACCAAAGGTCACCCCAAGAAGCTTTGCCTGATCTTTAAATTTAATTCGGCTATTGTTTAATTTCAGTTTCATAGATGCCACTTCCCTATGATCCCTACAGAAGAGCATTCCTACTGTTTTACTTTCAGATATATACGAAATCCCCAGTCATTAGACCATTTCGACAATTTGTCTAAGGCTTCTTGCATTCTCGTTCTAACCGTACCGTAGTTATTCACTGCATGCCAGATTGAACTGTCGTCTGCATCAACCGCTACGTTGATAATGTAGTTATTAGACTGAAGGTCATTAATCAGGGCTATACTTTATACCGGAAAACACCGGAAAACACCATGTTATACTGAATACTGGAAAAACACTAAATACCGGAAAACACACTAAATACCGGAAAACACACTAAATACCGGAAACCACCCTAAATAGGTAACCCGGAGAAGGGCTATACTATAAACCGGAAACTAACCCTAACCCTAACCCAGGCACACAGAGGACCAGGTTCCCGGTTACCTATTTAGGGTGCCAGTCTCCGGGTTACCTATTTAGGTTTTTTCCGGTATTTAGTGTGTTCAAAAGCTCCTTTCACCCAAAACATACGTTCTCTGGCATCATAAAATCTCAGATTCTCCGTTTTCATAGGATATTGTGGGGGAGACACAAATGCACTCCGGGAAAGAATCAACAGTCACCGGTCAGATATAATAGTCACCCAAAAGGACAAACCGGTCTCAATTCACTTCAACCAACCAAATCATGACATTTCTGATCTGATTGTCACGCCAATAGAAAAGGTTAAGAGCGATTTTGAAACTATAGAAGAAATTAAAACGTTTAGACTAACAGAAAAATTTTGGATTGATAAATTGAAAACAACAGCCCCCCCCCCCCCCCCTAGGTTTGAATATTCATACGGCTAGTGCAATAGCCCCCTTTGTAGTCCCATTTATCGCAACAGCAGCAAGTGCATCCAAAATCATTCGTAAACACTATACTGATCTCCAAGAAAATCACCCGAAAATCTTTACGCAGAAACTTATAATTGCATATTCTAAAAATAAGAATCTGAATGACATCCTAGTGCACAGTAAATTAAACTAAATAACCCTTAATGGAAAACATACTAATGAGGCTCTCACCGGAGAGCCTCAAATTTATTCTTTTTTCTTCAGAAACCAAAACATCAGAATACCACAAGCGACATCGAAGGAAGACCATCAGCGCCACCAACACCAAAAAACCCCAGCGAAATCAAATTTATACATAAACCTAATGTATTGCATGTATTTTTAATAAAACTAGGAAGTATCACGAACCAAATTTTCATCACCCTAGGTCAGTGCTTATGTGGAGACTTATCCTCTCCCCCATCGCTTGATAAAGGATACCACTCCGAAATGTGCATCGCGATATAATCGAGGAACGACCCATCTATATTATATGTAAGATTCTTTTTCTCTCTTTATATTTTTATATCTGTTAATAGTTTTAAATTGAACATTTGACATTACACAATATACTATACTGTGTAATTAATAAACCTCAAAGTTCAAACGATTTCCCTTTGTTTCATACGTGTTATATTTCTAGTTTCATTCCGTTACGTTACCAGTACATATTGTGAAATCAGTACACGCTTGAGCACGAGCTCTTCTACCAATCTACTCACATACGTCGAATATCTAACATTGTCTCTCTGCTAATTTACTTTTTGTCTCGCATTTTCCATTTCTTAGAACAAATACCACAGTAAACAAATACTGCACAACATTCTATATAGATACATTTTATTCCCCCCCCCCCTCTTCTCTTCAATCTCTACTGTATCTCGTCTTTACAGCTTTCTTATCTTGTCCCATTTGCACGTCCACACAAGCAGTTTTTTCCCCCAACCCCACCACTACTGGAACATGGATAGGCCCCGCACCAGACGCCCACTCCTTCCCACACCAACTCAACTACCAATGGAATGGCCACAGCTACGAAGCAGATTCCAACCACCACCAGGCTTCCACCAACCACCACCAGGCTTCCACCAACCACCACCAGGCTTCAACCAACCACCACCAGGCTTCAACCGACCACCACCAGGATTCCACCAACCACCACCCGGATTCCGCTACCAGCACCAACCAAGTCGACAACCAAACAAACCAAGTCGACAACCAAACCAACCAAGTCGACAACCAAACCAGCGCCAACCAAAACGACAACCAAACCAGCGCCAACCACCCCCAGAAAATGCAGGTGTCGTGAAAGCCTTCTTTCAGGTCCTCCAATGCCTCCACCACTTGACCATTATGGAGAGTCAGGAGAATGGAACACCAACCAGAAGTTTCACTTGGAAGATCCAAGACCTGAATAAGTTCGTGAAGCCGGCCATGAAGACGCCTACCATAGCCACTACCATTGAGACATTGAACTTGAAATGGGCCAAGGACGTCGCCTCATCCCTGTCGACACACTACCGAGCCATGCTAGCGGAGAAACTGGAGTACTTGAAGTCACGTCACTTTTCCAAAGATGCTGTACAAGAGTACTCTAGCCACGCCCTATCATGGGCCAAGAAGTCCTACGGCAAGCGACTTCAGGATAGTGTGAAGACAGAGTTCCACCGCCTACTGTCCACGGTCTCTAAAACTGTCACGCCCCCTCCCCCATCACCCATAGACATAACGCACAACCTTCTCCGGGACACACCAAAACGATACACACCCAACAAGAGAAAATTATCCCCTGGAGAAGGCACTTGCATTAACACTCCCTCGAAGCGTGCAGCTAGATCAACCAGTTCGCCCCGGGCTGTGTCTGGCTCACCTACTTCCTCGGGATCTATATCGCCACTAAACGCGCTTGTCGACTGTCTGTCCCCTAGATCGCCCATCATTCCTAACCCTAGAATCGCCACCAGATCTTCCACCAGATGTAGGCGATCACTCAACCTATCCCTAAAGAGACCTCACAGCTACAAAGGTAAAGACGAGAAGGATTTATGGTTCCTACCACCCGTCATGGCAAAGACCCTGGTTATTGGATCCTCTAACCTGGCTAGGATTGCATCCTTCGTCGGGGACTGGGAGATCCATAGCTACTCTGGAGCCAAGATCAGCCACATCAGACAGATAATCCAGAACTACATGGGTCCTGCACCAGAGGAATTAGTGATACACGTCGGGCTCAACAACAGGGAGGAAAGTGGACCAAGGATACACGAGCAGATGCTAGATCTACTCAAGGTGACCAGAGCAGCTTTCCCAACAACCAAGCTCTTCGCCACACAGATCCCCACTTCTTCCCGACTCCGACAAGAAAATCCGATCGCCTACCAAAACATCACCAGCTACAACCAACTGATCTCCACTGCACCTTCACCAAACGCCACCACATTACCAACCTTCAAGGGCAAAATAGAACTGAAAGGTAACGACGCAATCCACTGGAGCCCAGACACGGCCAGAGAGATCATCAACTGCTGGATGAGGAATTTAAACTAGGATTAGGGAAAAGGAATGAGAAGCCGTCTTTAGGACAGACAGTTGTCAATTTGAGCGACAGACTTCTCAACCCCCTAGAAATGAACATTCTTGATAAAGGCCTTAAATTCATCCCAACCCCCACAATAACATCCATAGACCCCATCACCCAGGCAACCGATCGCTTCCAAAGAACACTTTCGTTGACTTATTTTTTTAGGAACAAACCCGGCAGAGGTAAAAAATTATTCACAGTAAAATCCACATGGAAACCACCTAAAAAGTCATTATCACCAGCCATCCTAAAAACTTTCGACGAAATGAATATAGAAATATCATCCATTCAACCAAACCAAATCTCAACCGAGCAACTAAAACGGCATTAAACACCCTTAAAAAGGACAAAAACATAATAATTAAGAAAAGCGACAAAGGCTCGTGTTGTGTCATAATGAATCGTGCTGACTATATCTCAGAGGCAGAAAAACAATTAAGTAATCCTATACATTACACTAAATTAGACCAACCAATCTTTAAGGACACCGCAAATTTAATAAACAACATCTTATATGAATTGCAGGATAAGGAATACACAACAGCAAAACAATATGATTATCTATCTGCTAAATCTGACTGCCGACAAAGACATCTCTATACCCTACCAAAAATACATAAAAATCCAGAAACAGAATGGTTTATACCTAATAAAATACCCAAGGGACGCCCAATAATATCAGACTGTGGCAGCGAATCATACAACGTATCACAATATATAGACCATTTCTTATTACCCCTAGCATGCCAACACCCATCCTACCTTAAAGACACTAACGATTTCATTCAGAAAATCAAACAGTTAAGAGTCCCCGAACACACCGTTTTAATATCCATCGACGTACAAAGCATGTACACGAACATTGATAATAACATAGGTATTGAAGCAGTTAGGAAAGCATTTCTTAGGAACCCGCAAGCATCCAGGCCGGACGAAGAAATCCTCCAACTACTCAACATTTGTCTGAGGAGGAATGACTTCGCTTTTAACGACCAAGTATACCTTCAGTCTTCCGGAACTGCGATGGGAAAACGATTTGCCCCGAGTTATGCAAATCTCTTCATGGCGGAGTGGGAAAGGGAAGTTCTGCCACTCTGTCCATTAAAACCAGATTTCTATGGGCGGTTTTTAGATGACGTTTTCATAGTCTGGACCTACACACTAGACGAATTTTGGACGTTTTTCAACATCCTGAACAATCATCATCCATCTGTCAAATTAACCGCAAATGTAAGCCATAACAGCATAGATTTCCTTGATACTACCGTTTTTAAAAGTAACAACACCAAAATCACAGGCCAATTGGAAACTAAAGTATTTTTCAAAGAAACCGACACACATCAATTATTGTTCAAAAGCTCCTTTCACCCAAAACATACATTCTCTGGCATCATAAAATCTCAGATTCTCCGTTTTCATAGGATATGTACTCAGAAGACCGACTTTGAGTCAGCATGTACATTGGTATTTAGCAAACTACGGGAAAGGGGATACTCCAAACGCTATCTACGACGTATAAAAAACAACACTCTAGCTGAGCTTGCCGCCAAAGAAACAAATAATATACAATCAGCACATAAAACCAAAATTTGTGGCCATCCAAGATGTCAAACATGCAAAATCTTAAACATATCCGACCATTTCCATAACAAAACATCTGGCACAAAATTCCCAATATTAGACCAACTTTCATGCAGTAGTTCAAACATAATTTATCTAATCGCATGCAGAAAATGTGACAAGCAATACGTAGGGGAGACTCAAAATGCACTTAGGGAAAGAATTAACGGTCACCGGTCTGACATAGTCACCAAAAAAGACAAACCTGTCTCAATTCATTTCAACCAACCAAATCATGACATTTCAGATCTCATTGTCACGCCAATAGAAAAGACCAAGAGCGACTTTGAAACTTCAGAAGAAATTAAAACGTTTAGGCTAACAAGAGAAAAATTCTGGATTGACAAATTGAAAACAACAGCCCCCCTAGGTTTGAATATTCATACGGCTAGCGCAATAGCTCCTTTTGTAGTTCCATTTAGCGCAACAGCAGCAAGTGCGTCCAAAATCATCAGAAAACACTATACTGATCTCCAAGAAAATCACCCGAAAATATTCACACAGAAACTTATAATTGCATATTCTAAAAATAAAAATCTGAACGACATCCTAGTGCACAGTAAATTAGATTAAATAAGACCAGTCTCCACCCTGACCCAAAACAAACCATATTTCAAATCCTATGCCTAACCGTTAGTAATTAAAATCAATTAGATATAAGAATCCCTAGCCGTAACCCGGTGATGTGGAACAAACACGATTTTTTTAAAAAATCCAATCCGTTGTAGGAAACACACTAATGTGGCTCTCTCCCGAGAGCCTCAAATTTATTTTCTTTTCTCTTCAGAAACAATAATACCAGAATACCAGAAGCACCACCCAAGGAAGACCATCAGCGCCACCAACACCAATAAACAGTGAAATCGCCTTTGTATATAAATCTAATGTATTGAATGTATTTTAATAAAACTAGGAAATATCACGAACTAATTTTTCATCATCCTAGGTCAGTGCTTATGTGGAGACTTAACCTCTCCCCCCAAATTCTTAAATCTAACCCAGGCACACAGAGGACCGGGTTCTCGGTTACCTATTTAGGGTGCCAATCTCCGGGTTACCTATTTAGGGTATTTTCCGGTATTTAGTGTGTTTTCCGGTATTTAGTGTTTTTCCGGTGTATTCCGGTATTCAGTATAAAATGGTGTTTTTCGGTTGTTTTCCGGTATATAGTATTGCCGATTAATCATGATATTGAAAAGTGTGGAGCTTATAACAGAACCCTGGGGTGTGCCATTTTCGTGTTCGTATTTGTTTCTTATTGAGAGACATACATTAACTTGTATTTGCCTATCGCTTAGAAAATCCTCGATCCAGTGGAACATTCGTCCTGTTACCCCTAGTCCATGTACTTTTTAAAGTAAACTGGAGGGTCTATATATATATAAATATACAATTTAACCAGGTCACAAAGTGATGTGATATTACTTTATTTTTCTTGTTTAATCCATATTGTCTATTAATAGAATTTACTTTGAAGGCCCCTGCCCCCTTTGGCTAACACGAGATCTGCCTCGCTCTCATTGTAAGCATGGACAGTCATGGCGTGTTTATTAAAGTTCGGACTACGGTCGATTTTCTTTTCTAAATGACATGGATGGTGATCCACAATTATTCATGGTGGATTTGATTTAATTTGAATCATGTCAGCTGAAGATCAACAGGAAAACAATGCTGTTGGTGGAGAGGAAAATGTTCCTCAGGAAAACAATGCTGTTGGTGGGGAGGAAAATGTTCAACAATCTCAGGAGATAGAAGATCTACGCAGTCAGTTGGAATTAGTTAAAGCTGCATTGGAGGATGCTAGAAAAAAAGATTCCATGGAGACTAGGGACAGATCTGAACAAAAAATTGTTTTCGCTCCGCGTGAGAGGAAAGTTGAAAATTTTTCGGGTAAAGCTGACACAACTGAAAATAAAGTGACTGTTTAGAAGTTCATCGAAGAAATGACCAGATGTTTAAAGTCAAGACCATCATCGGCAGAAGAGAAGGTAGATTTTATTCTCCCATATTTGGAAGGACCTGCAAGAGTTCAGATATCGCCCAGCCTCAGATAAAGGGACTCCGCAAAATGTATATGACATTCTAATCGAAGTCTTTGGAGAATGGTGTTCAGTCAGTGAATTACTTAGTGATTTTGATTTTACTAAACAACCGGAGAAGCAGTCATTGCAAGGGACCTGATGCTTAGAGATCAATTTGCAGAAAACGTTAAAGATGCATGGTTAAGGGGCGTATCAGAGAGCATCCAGATCTTCCATGGATGGCGATAAACCATTACCTAAGAAGTCTGCAGAAAACCCGACAGCCGTTTACGTTGTCAATCCTCTATCTGAAGATTCTGATAAAACTGCACTAGAAAGATTGGTCAAAGATTTAACAGAAGAAGTCAAGTTCTTACGAGAGGTGGTCAAAGAGACAAAGGTGAAGAAAACAGTTCGTAAATGTTTCAAGTGTCACCAGGAAGGACATTTCAAACGTTACTGTCCACAGAACAAGACTGAAAATTCGAACTCAAACTCTATTTTGAATGTTCATAGTAAAACTGGATCATTTATTGGTGTTTGCCATGAAACTGAAGTTGAGATTGGGGGTGCATCAATCAAATTGTTAGTTGATAGTGGATCAGGCTTTACTGCCTTACCTGGTGACTTTTATCATGATCATTTGCAAAATCTGCCTTTGATAGAGACACTTTTATCAACTTGAAAGCTGTTAATGGGTTAGAAATTCCTAACATTGGCTATATTGAAACTGACGTTTTCTTGAAGTCTGTGAATAAAACTATCAAGGATCGTGGAATCTTGATTTTGAAAAACAATAGTACTGAAGCGTGCAAACGTGGAGTTTTAGGTATGAACGTTATACAAGTCATGAATTTGGATCAAATTATCCAGAAAGACTTAAATCTTCTGCATCATGCAGTTGGATTCAGGCAGCTAATGACTTTATCAAACCTGTTTCTTCAGGATTTGCTCGAATTGCAGGACGGGAAAACATTTGTATACCTGGTAATTCTATGACAATTGTGAATGTAGTAGGTCAGAATATGAAGACATGCAACAACAAATCAGTGTGCATTGAACCATTGACTCACAACAGGAACAATTTAATTATTTTGAACTCTGTATCAAATACAGGAACCAATAGCCATTCAATCAGTGTTTGTAATCCCAGAGACAATGAAATATGTCTGCAGGGAAATACTCGCATTGGTCTTATACGAGAATGCGAAGTTATACCAACAGTTGAATCTGGATTTGAATTTCTTAAAGCCGGTGCCAAAGAAGAAACGGTTGTGCGAAAAACTGATGTTGAAATCCCTGAACTTGATTTTCAATCATTGATCCCTAATGATTTGAATTGTACATCTGATCAGCGGCAAGCGATCAAAAAATTGTTTGAAAGATATGCTGATGTTTTCATATCCGGTGATCTAGATATGGGTTATACTGAGACTATAAGTATAAGACTGTAGATGATAACCCAATATCATACACTTACAGGAGGATACCCCCTAATCAGTATAATGAAGTCAAAATGCATATCCAGGAACTTCGAGATAAGAAAATCATCAAAGAATCTTCTAGTCCGTATGAAGCACCGATAGTCATCGTACGCAAGACGGGCTCGTCAATTAGACCATGTGTCGACTACAGACAGTTGTACCTGAAAACTGTTGGGGATGCATTTCCGTTGCCTCGAATTCAAGAATCCTTAGATGCTTTACATGGGAGCAAACTGTATTCTACTGTTGATTTAGCCTCTGGTTTTCATCAAATAGCAATGGATCCGAAGGATCAGCACAAAACAGCATTTGTCACCCCAGTGGGACTATTTGAGTACACAAGAATGCCTATGGGATTATGCAACTCACCAACCATATTCCAAAGATTGATGCAGCAAATATTCAACGACACTGTATTCCAAATACTTCTTATTTATTTGGATGACCTAATTATCTATTCGAGAGACATAAATGAACATTTGAAGAGACTTGAATTTGTTTTTTCCAAGCTTAAACAGCATGGGTTGAAACTAAAAGGTAAAAAGTGCAAGTTCTTTCAATCTAGTGTCAGCTACCTAGGTTATGTCATCTCAGCAGATGGTGTTGCAACTTCACCAGACAAAATCCAAGTTGTAAAAGACTGGCTAAAACCGAAGAATGTAAAGGAATTACGTTCCTATTTAGGATTTGCCAGCTACTATCGCAGGTTCGTGAAATTGTTTGAGCACATTGCCAGACCATTGTATGGTTTAATCAGCGCCTGTAATAAAGCAAAACAAACAACTCGAGCCAATTCAACATTGCAGTTACCCTGGAACACAGACTGTAATACTGCCTTTAGTGTATTGAAGCAGAAGCTAACATCGTCGGATGCTGATTTCTCATTGCCATTTACTGTGGAGACAGATGCGTCGTTCCAAGGTTTAGGATGAGTATTGATGCAGAACCAAGCTGATGGTAAATGAGTCATAGCATATGCAAGTCGAACTTTGAGACCGCCAGAAAGAAACGATGCCAATTATAGTTCTGCCAAACTAGAACTGTTAGCTGTCAAATGGGCTGTCACAGAGAAGTTCAGACACTACCTTTATGGATCGAAATTCGAGATCATCACAGATAATAATCCACTTAGTTACCTTCAAACAACTGCTAGACTAGGAGCAGTTGAACAACGTTGGGCAGCTCAACTAGCGCAGTTTGATTTCACAATCAAATATCGTTCTGAAAAACTCAATTCTGCAGCAGACGCTTTATCAAGGAAACCTGTAGAAGACCCAGTATTATAAGTATATACACAGTTTACAGTGTTACCAACCAAGTTAAGAGTTGCAGCTCTAAAATCGGTAGTACAAGCTACTGAGTTACCTTATTTCGATACGCAAATTGATGTTGATTATAAGTCTATCTACGCTTTGCCTAGTTATGACACCAATGATCTACAAAAGGCGCAGAAAGAAGATACGGTCATAAAACGTATCCTTCATTATTTTCTGAATGAACAGAAACCAACTCCTCAAGAACGGTTGATTGAATCAAACTGGTTTTAGACATGCTTCGTCAGAGGGAAAGATTTGTCTACGACAATGGTATACTCTACAGAGATGTCATCGATCCTCAGCAAGGTCAGTTAAAACAGTTAGTTTTGTCTGTTATTTCTTCATTACACAATCAAGCAGGACATCAACGAGTAGAGCTCAAGATTTTATTGGACTGGAATGTCCAAGGATGTTACTGATTACTGCAAGAATTGTGAAGGATGTTATTTTGCTAAATTGCCTTTCCGTAGAGTTAAAGTGCCAATGAGTCATTTGATCGCTACTCGTCCAAATGAGATTGTAGCCATGGACTATACTTTATTGGAAAAATCTAGTTGCGGTCGTGAAAACATTTTAGTAATGACAGATGTTTTTAGTAAATTTAAAGTTGCACTACCCCCATGGAATCAGACAGCTATTACTACAGCAAATGTACTTGTTCGTGAATGGTTTCAAAGATATGGTGTGCCAGAAAGACTACATTCGGACCAAGGAAGAAACTTCGAGGGAAATCTAATTGCTGAATTGTGTAAGATTTATAAGATTAAGAAGAGTCGCACAGCACCCTATTACCCTCAAGGTAACTCACAGTGTGAGACGTTCAATCGTACATTGCACGACCTCCTTAGATCCCTAGAACCTCATCAGAAAAACAGATGGACTCAACATTTGCCTGAATTAGTGTTCATGTACAATTCTACTGTTCATTCATCAACAGGATTCACACCTTTCTATTTAATGCAAGGTAGACACCCTATTGATCTTCTCTTCAACTTGGAGGATAACAACACTGCTAAAGACTATGTTCCAGTCAATGAATATATCGAAATACATCTTGAGAAATTGAAGATGGCGTATCGAAAAGCAGGGGAGCGTCTCCAGAAAGAAGCAGCAGATCGGAAGAAGAGACATGATGAGAAATCATCTGATTCTTTTATATTGGAACCAGGATCCTTAGTGTATTTACGAAATCGCGTAATCGGTAGGAATAAAATCCAGGATGCTTGGGATTCTACGCATTACGAAGTAGTTAAACGAGTTGACCCAGACAGACATATTTATATGGTTCAGTCACTCGATGGTTCGGTTAGGAAAATTGTGAATCGTATTAATTTACAACCGTGTCAAAACAGTGTTCAAAAGTGTGATAAATCTAATGTCAAGGATAAAATTTATCATAGTGATCGTAATAGTAAATTAAAGAATCATAGTGATAGTTGTGATTCTGATAGTTATTCATCTTCAGAAGATGAATATGTGATCGTTCTAAACGGATCTGTAGATAGGCCAAACAATGATTGTGTTGAAAAAAATAATCAGATTCGCAAAGAAACAGTTCAGTATGAGCCTGTTATTAACTTTGAACTGCCAAAGCCAAACACTCCTCCAAAAACTGTAAGCCGTAATAAAACAAACAATATTCCTACTCTTCGTAGAAGTAACAGAAATTCAGCTGGAAAACATAGTAATCCTTATAATTTGCCAAAATCTGCTATAAGAAACTGAAATTTATTGTAAAACTCCCTGTTTTATAAATTGTTACATATTCAAATTTATCAATTTGTCTTACCATTGTTTAGTACATATTTGCATTTTATTAATTTTTTTACGTAATTAGTAGTTAGTCGAGTAACAGGGACGTTACTGTATAGCAGGGGAGAATGTAACCTGCAGGTCACAAAATGATGTGATATTTCTTTATTTTTCTTGTTTAATCCATATTGTCTATTAATAGAATTTACTTTGAAGGCCCCTGCATCTTTTGGCTAACACGAGATCTGCCTCGCTCTCATTGTAAGAATGGACAGTCATGGCGTGTTTATTAAAGTTGGGACTACGTTCGATTTTCCTTTCTAAATGAGATAGGCCTAGCAATGTAATCACCCTTTTTTATATACATTATTGATTATCATCAATGTTAATGCCACGACACAACATTAAAAGATTAAACTTTACAAATAGTTGTTACTCATCACCGCACACATACTAAAGAACTGTCCGTTCGGTCACAAAAATATGAGGCCATTGTTATTAATTATTAGAGGAGTTCGTGATTATAGTTGATGATATGAAATTTGGCTGTCATTTTGAATAAATTGAATTTTCCAGTGTCAAAAGTCATCCTAGGTATTTATAGAGGTATTTGATGGTATGTTTATGATATATTTGAACAAAAACATGAAATTTCGCCGCCGTTTTGAATACATTGAACTTTCCAGGGTCAAAGGTCATCCTAGGTCAAAAATTCCGACGGATTCGTGTTCAGCGCCCAAAATGGCCATAGAAACCACAAGTCAATGGGTAAAGTTCAGATATACCCAACCCTAACCATAGTGTGTCCTACCATGATACAAAATAACAAAACATAATTACACTAACATAACATCGTAATAATATAGTCCCCGAGGGCTGATGCCGAGGTGTGAAGGTTGAAATAAAAATAAACGTGGGGATTGGATAAGAAGTAATTACAACATTATGATTGATTTAGTTTAATTTTTGATAAATGCATCATAGGCCCTAGTAATAAACAGTGCCAAATCTCTAATTAATTCTGGTTAAAATCTTTTGATATGTATAGCTTCTTTTAATTTCCGAATTTTCTTGTTGTGTTGGTTTGTGGCCAGAATTTCTACTTTGTCCCAATCTATTTGGTGTCGTGGATGGTCCTTCAAGTGCTCTGCTATGGCCGACGTGTTAGTAGGAGCAATTGACTTATGTTCAAAAATTCTTTTTTCCACTGATTTTTTTGTTTCGCCTAAATGGGTTTTTTCGAAGGAGCAGTTGGTTTTGTAGATGGCTCCTTTAGGCTGTGCGGGAATGGTCGGTTGCAGCTTTCCATTTGCTTTTAGGATCTGTTTTAAGGATGTGGGGATAGTGAAAAATGTGTCTATTGTCTGACCTTATAAGTGAGATACCCGTAAAACGGCAGGGTGACACTAATGGGTGATTTTTCTGGCTTCTGTTGGTTACTTCTGTTGTTATTTTAAGGTGGCCTGAATCTGTTTGTTGACTATGGTTGGGGGATAATTATTTAGGTTGCAGAAGACATTTCTTAAGTGATCTAATTCCTCGTTAAGATATTGTGGTTCACATGTGTTCACGGCTCTGCGTACTGAGATGGATAAGAGGGCTATTTTAACACTTTGGGGGTGACTTGAGATATAATTGATATACTGGTCTGTATGCGTCAGTTTACGGTAAATTTTGGTTTTCATGTGACTTGGAAGTTCTGTGGATGTGAACGTCTAAAAATTGTAGGAGTTCTTTTTTCTCTGTTTCTACGGTAAATTGATTTGATAACAGGGTCATGGGTTCATCCTGTTCTTCCAAAACAACAAAGGTATCGTCAACTTTACGAAGCCAAACCAAAGTAGTTATGGGGGATGTGCTTAGAGCGCGTTCTTGAAATCCAGTAAGGAAAATTTCAGACATTATTAAATGTTATAACTCTTCTACCAGTAATGCAAAATGGTTTCATGTTTATCTATATTTTTATGTACTTGTAGTGTATCAAAGCTCTTTGTCGGGAAATATAATTAACTATAATCACGAACTCCTCTAATAATTAACAACAATTAATTAAGTATGGCATCATATTGTACATTTATTTATACTCTTCAAAAACATAGGGGATATTGAAATGCAAATACCTATGCAGGTTGTGATATGATAAATAATCATGGACACTTGACATGCTTTGAGAGTATGTTCACAGATAAAGAACAACTTATCGCCCCAACAGAACCACTGAGCTGCATGTGCGAGACGAAATAGCGCCACACACGTGGGAGGGTTCATTGTCAAATTTGACACTTCAAGGAAGGGTTGCTGGTTTATCCTATTCATGTTTGCTTTCCTATCGGTTCTTGCATAAGATTTACTGTTTAGCGTACCTTGCTTTAGTGTGTTACGATTAATTTGATCGGGAGACGTGTTCGTCAACGTCAACCGACAACACTGAAAGAATTAGCCGTGGCACTGCAAGAGGAGTGGGTCAGATTGCCCCAAATCGTGATTGGACGAGCATGCCACGACGAATTGCTGAATGTCTGAGGATTGGTGGAGCAATTACTCACTATTAAGACAAAAATCAAAAACATCCATTTTCACTTTTGACAGTGTGCGCTTTGCGAGTGAAATTGGGTCGTCAGATAAGCCGCCCATATGAACTAGTTATGTTCATGTGTAGGCAATTGGCCTGTTATTAACATACACTGGTTACCTCTAATAAAAAAGAACAGTGCATTTCCGCGGTTTTGTATTGTTTCTGAATATCCCCTACTTTTTGGAAGAGTATATATAGACCATCCAGTTTACTAAATGTCATTGTGCTTGATGACGATAAGAGGACACTTATCGAAACGTCGTGCTTGTGTTTATAAACCAGTGATTGTTTTTCCATATAACTGTGTTAGTTCTGTTATGTCTCCAATCGCTAAATGCCACTAAGGGATTCAAGACCGATTAATTAATTGATTCTGAATATTATGAAAATATTAATCAAGCTGTGAAATCTAATCTGGAAGCCGTCAGTGGAAATGGACTCGATGTTAGCCCCAAAATAAGATAAAAAAAAATCTCTCGAAATATAAGCCCGCATATTTTTCTTCGGAAATTTATGCCAAGAGGTCATGGACAAGTTGTTCTAATGATAAACAAGTGCTGTTACTGCTCAGCTGTTTCAGAAGACATACCAGCAGGGCTATGTGGAATTGGGGGTGTTGCTAAAACGCGGAACGGAATGAGAAATGGAACGGGTGACGGAATGCTCATCAATGACACTACATTCAGACAAGATTTACAAAGATATTTTACAATATACCTATAGTCATCTTGTATCTTATAGTCATCTTGTATCTTATAAGGGGATCACGTGGCTAAGTGGGTAAGACGCTGGCTCGCTAGCCTGGAGGTCGGGTGTTCGACCCCTACATTGGCCGAGAAAGTTCATCCCGATTTTCCGGCGTGGTTTCCCCTTGTCAGTGATGCAGGACGGAGGGCCTGACAAGGAAAGCTGTCTAGTCGTTCGGATGGGACGAAAAACCGAGGTCCCGTGTACACATTGGCGTGCACGTAAAATATCCCTTGGCAGTTAAAATTCGATATAAGAGTAGGCTGTAGCGCCGCTGCCCGGGCAAAATTTCCCTCATAGCACACTGTATGGCGTATGCCCGTCTTCATTAGCCCAGGTTAGGAGCAGAACAACAGGACGTTAAACCCCATTTCATTTCATTTGTATCTTATAAACTTTTAATAGTATATTATACATGTACGTGTTAACAAAATATAATGGCAAAGAGGAGAGGAATTTACAGTACCAGACACTAGTCTTATCGCTTCTAAGTTAAAGTTGTATACGTTATCTAATATACGCGGCACCAACCTGGGAGTTCGAAAGATAGACAATTTTCATAAAATTTCACCCATTATTGATCGATAGGGCCACGAATTAACGTTTACCCATAAATGTTTGTTATAGGTCACTCATTCTCAAAAACAAGAATATATCAACCAAGAAACTCGCGAATTCTAAATAAAAGCTCGGGTGCCGTCGGCTCCTAAAAATGAAGCCGACTTCTTGTAACACCCAGTGCCCGGGTTCACACAAACTTAAATCTCCTTAAAATCGTCTATATTAACTAAGGACAAAACTCTTTCTTACCTAAAAAGAAATCTGAACTCACGGAAAGAAGAGCATAGCTGTCTATAGAAGAAGAAGAAGAAGAAGAAGAATTTTTTTATTATATTGACATATGTTATGTTATATACAATGTAACTTATGACATAGTTCAAACACCCGGCCTCTTGGGCCTATTAGTAACTTTAAATATAATTAATAATAAAGTAAATAAGTACATGTAATGATATATTTGTTTGTAGTTATTTTGTTAAGAGATTATTTATATACAATTAGTTAGGATTGAATAAGAATTCTCGTCTTATATTAACCGACTTTGTATTGTATTTTGCACAGTATCGAGGGTAATTCATTAATTTAATCATTTTGGCATTGTCATTTAAGTTTTCGAAATCAAGTTCAAGTTTTGTCATTGCTTCGTACATTTTTCTTCTTTCGTCATTGTATTTTGGGCAATGAAGAAGGAAGTGCCACTCATCTTCAGTACTTCCAGAATGACACATTACATACAATCTATCCTCGATCTCAATTCTCTGGGATAGAATACCACATCTGAACTGGGCTAAATGTGATCTTTCAACTTTGCTAATAGTGGTGGTGACGTAAGTCTCTGTAATAAATGTATCTTTAAATTAGGTGTACGTTCGAAGTTTGGAGACAGATTTTATTTCGCTCGACCAGTCATTTGAGTAGTCATTAATAAGTTTTTGTTATATTTAATTTATTACATTCGTCATTGTTGTTTGTTACTGAAAATGTGACCCATTTGAACACTATTGAACACGGATTTTACTTCGGAGCACCAGTTCCCATTTTCGTTGCTATAATCAGCTTCGAACACATATTTAATTAATCGATCATACCTCATTGATACAAGATTGTTCAACAACTCCACTATATTGTTCCATCGTTGTATAAAGCATGGTGTCCAACCTATATCGCCATTATAGGCCACCTTAGGCGCAAACTTGTGGAGTCCCAAGAAATAACGTATTGCTCGGTGTTGTGTTTTTAAAGCTTATTGTTTTATAAGAATGTATTTTTGAAATGACAGCCCACATGGCGCGACTTCCAGATTTCGAAAGTATTGTGGCACAGTTTACAAAGTTTAAGTGTTCATCCAATGTTATTCCTAGGTATTTATAAGAAGAGGCATACTATATTACCGAATTGAAATTGGAACGTACTCTTTGGTTTCCTTTATGGTCTAAAATGAACTGTATTTGTTTTAGAGTTATTAATGGACAACCTCCACTTCTTACACCACTCGGCTGTATAATCGAGCATCGTTTGTAGATCCGATTCCGTGGGTGCTAGCAAAATAATATCATCGGCATAGAGTAACACACAAATTTTTCGACCACCAATATCAGTGCCATTATTAAGCTCGTTTAGACCTCTTGCCAAATCGTACAAATTAAATAATGTTGGCGATACATTATCACCTTGACTAACTCCAGATGAACAGGGAAACGAAACTGATGTCTGACTATTTATCCTCACATATAAAAACATATCTTAGGGTAAAGATTCGCCCCAATTCCAGTACCGGATCTAGGTAGAGCAAAGTGGGACAAACGTCCCAGGCCTTCACTATTTGGGTCCCCCTAAAAAATTTGGGCCTTTGTCCCACCAGCCTGCAGAGCTCCGAGCTGGAGAAGGGATTAGGGCCCCCAAAAAATGTAGTCCAAAGGAATTTCGGCGATCCATGGATTGGTGTGCCCCTAATTTTTACTAACTTACCTACTTTATCAATCTGAAAAGTGTCAATATATTTCATCTGAAGAAAATCGCTGCTGGAATGGCCTCAGTTGCACAGAAATCAATCCTAATTTTACACATTTTATCGGTAGGAGAACCACTCAGACACTCATTCGCTCCGTCAGCGCTTGTGTTGAGTGCCTACAATACAGGAATGGGAATTCCGGGAATGGTGAGACCCATGCACTCAAATTATCTAAAGGTCAACCATAATAAGAGTCTCTGAAAGTTTGACAAGTATCAGAAAAAAGGCCCATATTCACCACTTTTAAGTTGCAAAGAATACAAAAATTAAAAGATGTTCGTACAAATATGTTTTATCTATAAAATGCCTCTGCCTGAAAAAAATCGGATGGTATTTTACCTTTGAAAATTTATCGTCCTTTTTACCAGCATTTTAAAAATATTTTTTACGAACCGATCTTTTTCGCCATTCGGTCAAAGACATTTTTTAGTTCAATTATTTATCTGTAGATTAAAAAATAATTGGGTTGATATCTTTAAAAGATCGTGTGAATATGGCACTTTTAAAAACACATAGTGTGTTTTCCGGTGTTTTCCGGTATTCAGTATAAAATGGTGTTTTCCGGTTGTTTTCCAGTGTTTTCCGGTATATAGTATTGCCGTCAATACACTGCCACAATTTTTATAACAGTTAAAATAATACAAAGGACGCACTAATGTCAGAAAACTTCAAAGTTCACTTACATATTTACCGCATAAAGTTCCTTTCATTCCATTCGAAAGGTGTTCGAACTCCGTGCAGAGCGGCAATACTATATACCGGAAAACACCGGCAAACACAGGAAAACAACCGGAAAACAACCGGAAAACACCATTTTATACGGAATACCGGAAAACACCGGAAAAACACTAAATACCGGAAAACATCCTAAATACCGAAAAACACCCTAAATAGGTAACCCGGAGCCTGGTCCTCTGTGTGCGGTTTTGGAACAAGTGAGCACCGATGCCGATGAAGGAAGGTCAAGGTCATTACGATGTTCGTTTTACAAAAAAAAAAGAAAAAATCCGATTAAAGATTACAGCATAAATCCATTGATACAGATAATTATTATCATTCTTTGTTTCACGTAAACGAAGAAAAGTGGTCACGTGAGTTGTTTTCATTGACGACTGCGTTAGTTACACTGTATAGGCGATCATAGCTGCCAAAAATTACAACTTCTAATTAATCGGAGTCTCTGTATCTATTCCAAATAATTTTCACGAATTTTGCAGATATACCTCCAGTGAAAACTTATTTAATTCTTATCTGAATTATAAATTAATATTTTTGCTGACTTCTTCAAGTCGGTTCTTCAAATTCTATCAGTTACAGTCCCTGTTGCACTTATTATTGGTATAGGTGCATAAAAAGTTACTTGGTGTATGGAAGATAATCTCTGACAAAATTATCTTCTGAATATAGACTTATCTTAGTCAAGTTAAAATAAAGATAACCTGTTGTATTCTCTCAATTGTCTTTGTCAGTTTTCATTGAAGAAGGGAGAATGGCTCCTATAGACATGCAGACCGCTGATTTGAGATCCTTAATGTGTCTGGAGAAGATTGGGAAAGTTGAGGCGGTGAATATCATAGAGGAAAGGGAAGTTTTAGGCATCATAACAATGTAAGATGCAACTGAGGTCACCGGGTTGCAACCTGATATTTGGCGCAGGTGGGTTGATGAGGGCCGTGTTACCTTTGGCACCGTCTTTGATGGCAGACCAGTAGATGCACCGCAGGCATTGACCCTAATCCAATTTGAGGCTAGCCAAGCGAAGCTGTACGGTCAACTTTCTGGGAAGTATGATGCACTATTTACTTTACAGCGTGAAACAACAGAAAAGCTTTGTGGAATGATGACTTCTGTATTGGAACGTGTTGGTTTACAGTTTCCCTTGTCTGAATCTACACAACTGCATGCATTGCCCACTCCAGTTACTCCTACTCCAGTTTCTCCAGTTATACCTACTCCACAAACTTTGAGAGGAGCTACAGGTCCTGTACTAACCAACACCTTAGCCACCATTCCAAAAGAAAGCAGGTGTGAAAGAAATGGTCATTTTGTTTCTGATGTTCAGTCGTCGGTCCCTGCTGATGGCTTAAGCTGTATTTCTGAGATGAATAACAATCTTTTGACTAGTACTTTTGCTTCCGCTGTCAATTCCGGGACTCAAGTTGGTATTTCTCAGCAAGTACCGGATTCTGAGCCAGGTCGTGCAGAGAGGTATCCTGCTACTTCCGGACCTGTGTCACCTGATCAGGTCAATGCTTTCGATGCACAAGCTGGAAGCATATATAATAATCAGACTTGGCATTGCGATGGGATGAATTCCACGCACCACAATTCTTGTAGTCGGAAGGAAAAGTCACTGAAGGAAATATCAGTCTCTAACTATCCATTCATGGGTATGGTTAAGAGTCGTTCCCATAATGAACCGTCTACATCTTCGGTAAAATACACGAAGGAGTCTTTGTCCAGTCTAAATGAGATAATTGGGGGGCAACCCGTTTCCTTTCAGGCCCAGTCACCAGACTCACCACCAGCCAATGAAGTTTGTGGTGTTACTGAAAGATCAGCTAATGCTCGGACTCCGTTTCCACAATTGCGGAAGGATGTAGCTTGGATTAAGGATGCGATGTTTAACACTCGTATGCTGCGTTATGATACGCGGTCCACCCAACACAAGCGGCTTGAACCTCAACGTCCATCCCCCAATCCTAATGCCTATCCATCTCAGGATTCCCGTAAAACGTTTGACCACCCTTACGGTCAGTCCTTCAGGTCACATCCAGGTCTGGTCACAATTCGCCTTCCTGCAAACTTCCTTGGACTCCTTGGCATTCTCCAGGTGATGCTGCTGCTGAACGGCGATTTTCATCATCTAGAAATCGTTATCAATATACACAATCACTATCCGCCTCTGGAGTTAAACCTGTTCCGATGCAACAGACAGAGGCAATACCAACCTTTGAATTTCGCGGTGTTGCGGACGTACCAGCGATGTTCGATATCCACCAGAGTGTGCTGCGTCATGACACGCGGTTCTTTCAGCAGAATACACTTGCACTCCAACATCCCTTTTCCAGATTCAGCTCTTCGGTGCCCAATCTGGGGTATCCGAATTCAGATGACCGCAACTCTTCTGATTGTAGCCAGTCTCCTTATCCTAACCTTTATACCAATTTATCTCAAGATGCGCGCAACACATTGGACCGATCTTCAGGCCAGTTGCCCAGGTCATCATCTTGGTCAAATCCTTGCTCTGCTTCACGTGAGCTGCTTTGGAATCCTCGGGGTTCACCAGGTGGTACCATTTCGGATCAGCACGCACAGTGGCAATTAATTTCTGGGGGCAGAATCAATCCTTTAAACTTCAGTCGACTTGCTGTGAGGGTGTTCAGCCAGTCTTAAGAACAGAAAGACCAATTCATACTAATCAGATTTGTCATGTTTGTAGTGAGCCTTCTGGGGTAATGTTACCCATCTACTTGTTTGAACAGCAAACTGATGTCGTGATAGCGACATCTTTTTTGAATGGGGTAGAGAAAGTAGAGCTAGGCAAAGCTGTTCGATTGAAGGGAATCGGTTCCCAGCCGTTTTCTGGTAATACTACAACATTTGAAAGTTCCTTCTTGGATTTTGGTGTGGTTCGTATGTTCGACCATGTTACTATTGGATTGTACTCTCCAGTACAGAATAACTGTGTGATGAATAGTGCCCTTTCGGACGGAATAGAGATTCTTGTTGCTTCCGTAAATCGCATACCTTCTTCCGAAGAAAATATTTCTAGTGTGACCAGTGCCGGTTTTGCGAAAGACTCTAATTGCTTTGTCGGTTTAGGACAAGGTTCTGTGCTGTCTGTAGATCCTGATACCAAAGTTGATGTTCAGACAGGTTTCATAGGAGCAGAAACTGGTGCTAAAAATGTTATGTCATCTCATTCTGACTGGAGCCCTACAACAGTTCTGATACACAAGCAGGTGGGGACGATTCGAAGGAGTGCCAACTTTCCTATGGTGCTGGTTGTGTCAGAGATGAGTGACCGTAGCTGGGTCTCCTGTTATACCAGCGCAGAAATAAGCATCCAACAATGTAAAAATCAGATCTCTGACACTTGGTTTGCTTGTGGTACTGATCCATTGGTTGCTCGTTCCAGGTCTTTGTGGCATAACATTATCAGGTTCGTGCTTGTTGATGTTGAGTATGTCATTGATTCGCCCTACAAGACTGAACAGCGTATGAAGTTGCCACCTCCTTGGGAGGATCCTTATCTTGGTATTGCTGCAAACCTCACATTGTATCGGTTGGATGCCAGTAAACAACAAATAGTTACCCACCGTGATCGGATCAAGAAAGGCTTGAACGACTTTCCATTATTGTTGGAGCGACACAGACATTCATCTCCAGATCTAGAAACTGGTGTTGTTTCGCCCTGCCTGCAGTCTATTCACTTGGAATCAATGATGTTATGGAAGTTAACAGGCTTACAGTTGATGAATTGGTTCCAGCTGATTCATTCCTTGGGCAAGGCGTTGCAGGATGTTTTTACTCTGGCCTGAAGTGTTCGCCAGAAGTTTTAATGATTTTACTGTGTAGATAGCTTTCAGTTTTATTGTACATACTGATTTTAACAAGATGTTTGGTCCCTGTATGAGGTTCCCTGACGTGTTGTAGGATTCCCTCCTGTACCCTTATCCGTGACCAACTGCCAACAAAACGCGGAGGAATGTTGTAAATGAGGGTTTTTATAAAGGTCACGTGATTATTGTGACGTAACTGATGTCAAACAAGTCACTTATTATACAGCTACCAAACTATCAACACGTCGCTACCACAGCTCGTCTACTGTGTTTGGTGGTTCAACATAGTAAGTCACGAAATATTACAGTATCCCTTAAACTAAAAGCTCTTCTATCATATTAACTTAAGGCTGTTCCAACGTACAAACTGACCCGATTTATGAATCGGTTACAGTAAGTAAACGTTGGGTGACCGACTAACAAGGAGACGACCGTTTGTTGAGCGAACAAGGTGTTGACTGGTTTGTTGATGTGCACTGGGCAGCCATCTCCTGCACTCACCTGTATTATTGTCGAATCCCGAATGATGGGCCAGCACGTTATTCGGGATTCGATAGTAAAACAGACTGGCCTACCTTCCACCCGACCTTTTCCTCGCTACCGCCGACCGTAGGGATAAGTGAACGTTGCGCGGCCAACTAGCACGGGGACGACCGTTTGTTGTGCGAGTAAGGTGCTAACTGGTTTGTTAGAGTGTATGGAACAGTCCTCTCCAGCAGTCATCTGTTTTATTGCTGAATCCTGAATCCCGAATATCTTGCATCCGACCATTTCCTCGTTGGGCTGACCGATTAGCACGGAGACGACCGTTTCTAAAGCGAGTAGGGTGCTGATTGGTTTGTTAGAGTGCACGGGGCTGTCATCTCCAGCAATCACCTGTTTTATTGCCGAATCCCGAATCCCGAATAACGTGCTGTCTCGTAATTCGGGATTCGGGATTCGCCACTAAAAGAGAACGATCTATCTTGTATCCGACCATTTCCTCGTTGGGTGACAGATTAGATCGGAGACGACCGTTTCTAAAGCGCGTAGGGTGCTGACTGGTTTGTTAGAGTGCACGGGGCAGTCATCTCCGCAACGTTCAATTATCCTGACGGTAGCGAGGAAATGGTGGGGTGGAAGGTAGACCAGTCTGTTTGCACACTACTCGCATAACAAACGGTCGTCTCCGTGCTAGTTGGCCGCGCAACGTTCACTTATCCCTACAGTCGGAGGTAGCGAGGAAATGGTCGGGTGGAGGGTCGGCCAGTCTGTTTTACTATCGAATCCCGAATAACGTGCTGGCTCATCATTCGGGATTTGACAATAATACAGGTGAGTGCAGGAGATGACTGCCCAGTGCACATCAACAAACCAGTCAACACCTTGTTCGCTCAACAAACGGTCGTCTCCTTGTTAGTCGGTCACCCAACGTTTACTTACCCCTAGTGTCGGGGGTAGCGAGGAAATGGACGGATGCAACGTAGGTCGGTCTGTTTTAGTGGCGAATCCCGAATAGCGTGCTGGCTCGTTATTCGTTATTGGCGAATAACGGCAATAAAACATGTGATTGCTGGAGGTGACTGCCCCGTGAACTCTAACAAACCAGTCAGCAGCCTACTCGCTTGAGAAACGGTCGTCTCCGTGCTAATCGGTCACCCAAGGAGGAAATGGTCGGATGCATGATAGATCTTTCTCTTTTGGTGGCGAATCCCGAATAACGTGCTGGCTCGTTATTCGTTAATGGCGAATCACAAATAACGAGCCAGCACGTGATTCGGGATTTAGCCATAAAACAGATGACTGCTGGAGAGGACTGCTCCGTACACTCTAACAAACCAGTCAGCACCCTACGCGCTTTAGACACGAGATGAAATGAAATGGGGTTTAACGTCCTACTGTTCTGCTCCTATGCTGGGCTAATGAAGATGAACTTTCTCGGCCAATGCAGGGATCGAACACCCGACCTCCATGCTAGCGAGCCAGCGCTTTAGAAACGGTCGTCTCCGTGCTAATCGGTCACCCAATGAGGAAATGGTCGAATGCAAGATATATCTTTCTCTTTTAGTGGCGAATCCCGAATCCCGAATAACGTGCTGGCTCGTTATTCGTTATTCGTTATTGGCGAATCCCGAATAACGAGCCAGCACTGTATTCGGGATTCGCGAATCACGAATCCCGAATCACGTGCCAACTTCACGTTGCTATGTCTGCTGTCTTGTTTAGTGGAATGTTTGCATGAGCTCTGAAGGATACTGTTCACACTATATCATGTTGATTCAGACTGAGAACGTCACCAGTCTTGTCACGGCAGAACTGAAATCATTTACACTATAATGTTTAATTTGGTGTGCACTGCCATACAAAAATTCTACACCCGCACCTCTCAAAAGAATGTCAGTGTAAATGGCCGTTTTTGTCTGCTTCATTTTTAGATGGAGAATTTTTATATACATGTATGGGGGATGATGTTGGGCTAAAGCCAGAAGCAATAAATATACTAATAAACGAGGATTTGAACAACTGGGCTACATTGAAGTTGTTAACTGGAAGTGATATTGATCAACTGAAATTAACTCCTGGACAAAAGAAACTGTTGACAAATGCCATCAATATTCAGAAGAATGCTTTAGGTAGGTTTAATCAGGAGTTAATGACAATAGACTGGAAATGGCCAGGTGTAAGGTGAACTGTGTATACCATAACATGGTTGCTTTAAGGTTGTTGGGTTTTTTTTGCGTAAGACGGGGCGAAATGACATTGAATTGATTATTACTTTTAGGGATGGGGGTTAGCTGCAAATCAAATCGTTTTGTATGTAAAATAGAATTCTCAGCATTGTCATTATGAAGTGGGGATTTGCACATCAGTACTCTGAATAAGAAGTGATACCTGTATAGAATGAAGTATCTAGTACAGGCGAATTTGGCTTTACGTTAAAGTTGTTACTACTACTTTTCGCTTGTTTTTTTCTTGTCATTCAAGAGAAAACGCAAGTCAGGGCACGACAGTGAGACAAAATGTCTTTTTAGCTTTGATTCTTATTGTCACGACATGCGACTGACTTAGGGTTTTTCGACTTTCCAACTTTGATTTGAGGAGAAATGAAAAGTAGAAGTTACAAGTCATTGTGTTATGGAGTTCCATACATTATCCTGGCCAAACATAATGATCATTTTTTAACATTGGCTTTCAGGTGGTTCTCCAAGATCTGATATTACCACCATTCCAGCCAGTGATTCTTCCTCGTGTTGTTCTAATAGTGATATAGACGTTGTGAATGATCTCATTCCTTGGAACAAATTACCAAAAAAGCTAGTAAAATCATGCAAAGCTGGTCGGACCCCAGATCCAGCAGATCGCCGAGAAATGGTAAGATTAATCTGTGATCAAATTATTGATAAACTTGGTAAACCAAAACGCTCAGTTATGAAACATGTTTCTAAAGCAATTGTTCAAGAGTATCAAGTTTTGAAAGACCCATTTTCAAATGAAAGTAGTGGTTGTGAAAGTCTGTTGATCCAGATAGAAAACCATATAGCCAATAGTGTATCAAGGAAAAGAAAGTGTTTTGAACCAGAATCAGAACCAACAAATATCAATGAAGGCTTGTTAACACAGAAAATGGTTCAGGATGGTGCTTTGGTATATGACATTGTTGAAGTACATCCTGAACTAAAACATTTGATGGTCTCTCAAACTATTTTGATAGAATCTCTAGAGTGCCTATTAGGGAAATGACAGAATCATTAATTGGTAGAAATAAAGGTCTTCACATATATGCAGTCTGTGAAAAAGACGGAGAAGTTGAAGAACTGGTTAAAAGTCATCAATGATGAAATTGAAAGAACCAGAACTACAACACCAGAGTCTGAAGGAATTATTTTTCTTTTGTTGTCATATTTTAATGAAGACGTAGGCCAAGTTGTAAGGTTTTATAAGTAAAGTGGAAGGTTATTGTATATATGCCTGTGGTTTTCAAACTTGATCACTTTCAGGAGCGGTGGGGGGGGGATCGTCCAAGAATTATAGGGCACTTCCAATATTGTAGCCGGTTGCATTCGGCGCTTAGCATTGCATGTAGTTCAATATTGCATACCTAGGATTTAAAAATAGTCTTTCCCGGAAGATGACCTATCATTGTTTCTATTCAAAGAGGAAATTGAAAGACCTTGAGGCCTAGGATGGCATTAACACTGAGTGCATTTATGAGATGTCAATTTGCAAGTCTTCTGACTAATAAATGGAAGTCAAAGTGTCCAGGTCGGTTTTGTTAGTTGATTGTAGAACGTGGTAATGAGGGGCTGCAGGTGGGGGGAATAGTTTGAAAGCAAGGTTGACAAGGGGAAACAGTTCAGAAAAGATTGAAAACCACCGCTGTATGTCAAGAGAAAGAAAGAGAAATAATGGGATTTAATGTCCACTCAACATAATTCAGGTCATTTTGGGCCTAACATTGTATAATTTTATTTCAATAAATCACTTGAGTATAGGAATCTTTAGTAGTGGATGGAAACTGAAGGAGCAACGAGGTTGGGCAGGCGACCCTGCTCCTTGTCAGGTACAAACTTGGGATTGAAACCATGCCAGTTGACTCAAATGATATAGAAGATGACCGCAATATGCCAATGGCACCATTCATTGCTGTTTTAGGTAAGTCGGGACAAATTTAATGCAAATGTAAAGGTGAATTTTATGATAAAATAAAAATGTAATGAATGTTAACTTCTCACTTTTCATGAGTAACCAGGATGAAAAATCCTAGGATGTTTTCTTATCATACTCACTGGGACACCAGATCATTCTCATCATACCAGATCTT
Organism: Patella vulgata; assembly: GCF_932274485.2. Lineage (NCBI taxonomy): Eukaryota > Metazoa > Mollusca > Gastropoda > Patellidae > Patella > Patella vulgata. Next base: position 38,047,198 of record NC_065882.2, read on the forward strand.
TTAAATACTAGTATTTATTTCGCATCACAAATAATTTCAGTTAGTAGAAAGGATCACTATTACATTTACTTACCTATAAAGAACATACAATTCAAGACTACAAAAATTTAAATTGTATTTAAGGAGTCATTTTATATGCCAACACGTAGTTTGGGCGTACATAGTTGTTGCCCCTATCTGTCCGTCCTTTTCATATCAAAATTGGTTAACATACAAGTTTTCATTTCGAAAAATCTGCTGTCGGGAAAGATGGCTGCTGTTTGGGCGTATTTTCAGGCTTTGCAAGTAAGCATGTATGAGAATAGTAATTGGTTGTTTCACTTGCATTTTACTATAAACATTTCTATGTGAAATGAAATGGGGTTTAACGTCCTACTGTTCTGCTCCGAATGACATTTCTATGAATTTTTTTAGATGGTTTTGTACTGGTAACACAAGTTACTGTTATTCATTGATTGTAATATTCCAAGTTCTTTATTCCATGTGCTGAATATGTTTTTTTATATTTGTAGGAGACTCAAATTTTCAAACAGAAGATAACAACTTTAAAATAGTGATTGAAGGCAAGATAATGTACAGTATCAAATCCTTTGTAAAAGCTATAGCCATATGGTTTATGGCTTTTTATGTGTTTGACATCAAATACCCATTAAAATCAGACTTTTTTCAACAGTAAGTTCATTCAAATCATCTATGATTTGTACTTTTCTATGCCTTACATAATTTTATTATAACTTTAATTTATTATAATTTTATTTCAAATTTTAATATAATGCTTCTTATGAGTATATGAACGTTGCTATTTTATTTGAGTATAATTGTGACTGTTTTCCTGAGTTGTTTATTTATTGTCACTTGGATGAAAAACCTAGGTGTCATGTACACGTTGGCGTACATGTAAAAATTCTTGTGACAAATGGAATTCGATGAAGAGTATAGCACACTGCATGACATATCTTCATTGGCCCGGTTGGTACAGAAAAGAAGGACATTAAGCACCATGGGTTGCTCGATTGTCAATCCAGAACATCCCGAATTGACAGAATTGCAATCAAGTGGCATGGAATTCAGCCCTGTCGCAGCTCTGCCAGTCCCGACAGTTGACATGGTGTGAGTAGAATTGTGACGTATTTTAAGTAACAAATATGTTTCAGTTGTCATGATTGGTTTTTATGCAGTCGGCACATGCGTTGGATTCCAAAGTCCTCCCTTTCACTCGATTGACACTATGTTTGGAATTGAGAAAATTTGATTCCGGAAGGTTCAATCCAGTATCCCCCATTTCAAATTAAAGTTAAGCGAAATGAAATGAAATGAAATGGGGTTTAACGTCTTACTGTTCTGCTCCTATGCTGGGCTAATGAAGACGGGCATACGCCATACAGTGTGCTATGAGGGAAATTTTGCCCGGGCAGCGGCACTATCGCCTACTCTTATATCGAATTCCAACTCCCAAGGGATCTTTTACGCGCATTCCAATGTATACACGGGACCTCTGTTTTTCGTATCATCCGAAGGACTAGACAGCTGTCCTTGTCGGGCCCTCCGTCCTGCATCACTGACAAGGAGGAACCACGCCGGAAAATCTGGATGAACTTTCTCGGCCAATGCAGGGATCGAACACATGACCTCCAGACTAGCGAGCCAGCGTCTTACCCACTTAGTCACGTGATCCCCTTAAAGTTAAGCAAATAATTTTTTAAGGGGAGGGCACTCGCGTTGAAATACCTAATTACATTAACTTTCGCATAAAAAAAATTACGTAAATATTTTCTCTGTATCTTTCCAGCTATATAATGAATATGAATAAGGAGAAGAAAAGCCAGAAAAAAGAGGCTAACTGTTAATGTCAGAGTTTTGACATTAGCATCCAACACTGAAGAATTGTTAAAACTAAATGTTGACTGTATGATTATGCTTTTCAATTAACTTTTCTTATAATATTAAGTTGTTTTAGAATTTTATTTGAGGGATTTTGTCTTTTGGTTTAATTTTATATAAGCCCACATTTTCATGTTGACGTATATTTTTGTCGCCCCCATCTTTCCGTCCATGTGTCTGTTCACATTTTGTTTGGCCACAATTTTTATCCAATATTGAGGAAACTTGAAATAAAGGTTCATCTCCCAAAGATCTTGGTTCCTTTCGATATCTGTGCATATCGAACTGTAAATTCCTGGATTACGGCCCCTAATTGTACGCAATATCATATTTTAGCTTGTTGACCACACTAGAGGTCACAACTTTAATTCGATTTTGATGAAACTTGAAAAAGTATGTTTATAATCCATAGATCTCGGTTCCTTTCGATATTTGCGCATATCGAACCGTAACTTCCTGGATTATGGTCCAGGATTGTACACATAATTGCATTTCTATTCTGTAGTCCCTCTGGAGGTAGCAATTTAAAAAAACACGTTCAAATATATCACCGTTGAGTTTCATGAAAATTGGACCGAAACTGTCTGATGCCTTGTATGCAAGCAATGTAAAAGTGTGTAATACCACGTTGTGGACCCTTTAGTTGTCAAAGCCTTTTTCCAGTCTTGATGAAACTGAAATTATATGTTTATATCCCAGAGATCTCGGTTCCTTTCAATACTTGTGCGTATCAGACGGTAACTTCTGGATTATGCCCTCTGTTTGTACAAAAAATTGCTTCGTTTTTTTAGCTTGTTCTCTGTCCGTCTCTTGCAAAATGTGGGCGTATCTTGCATGTTGACCACTGGTTTAAAAGATAATTTCCTGGCATTTTCATGTTTCATTCTGAATTTCATGTAAGGGAAAGAAAATTATTACCTTTTTAGTCCAATTGTGTTCTGATATCCATAATAATTATGTTGTGATCCATACAAAATTTATATATCATTTGAATAATAGAAGCTTGATTACCTTCCAGCATAGTAGGATGTTAAACCCTATATTTCATTTCATTTTGATAAGCTTCCAATGATTCTGTACATTTTCATTGTTCTTTTTCAGTATATTTTCATGGAATATTTTATGCTGCAAATTTTATTTGAAAGTGGTGTATAATATAGATATGCTTTATCACACTTAAAACTAAATGTAATATTGTTCTTTCAAATAATCCTGTTTTGTTATTGTAATAAACCATATTTTAGACTGTCATTCCAGAGTTATTTTGATTTTATATTTTGGCATCACTAATACATGCAGTTGATGTAAAAGTACATTATATACCTGGGGGGGGGGGGGGTTACAGTCACACTTTTTTTTTATTTTACATCAAGTGTTGGCAGTAAAGTTGATTTTCATTTTGGTAAATTTACAGCAAAATGTTGTCGAAACACAAACGAGTTTTGTTTATTGAATATACAAATGGGCACAGTTAAACTATAGAATACCACTGTACGGGCAGAATACCTAGAATAACTTCCTAAATCGTACTCCAAAGTGTGTCTTTGTGTGGGAAAAGGACTAGGGGTATTAAGTTTCCTGTCATGTTGGTAGCGTCTATTTGTGTCGCAAATTGTATATCTAGTAGATGAGGAGGTGATGAGAGTCGTGACCGTACAGCTACCCGTAGTTATTAAAGGTTAGAATCTGCCATACGAGGTGTCATCATGGACGTTTGTCGTAAAATACATTCTTTTTCCTAATTTTCTATTATGAGAAATTAAAAAAAAAAGACCAGCGTTCAAACCTAAGAGTATTCAATTTGAATCGACCGTTTTCATTGGCTGAACACAGATTCTCAAAATATATGTTAACCTATTTATTTCCTTATTATACATCTTCTATTAATCTTAAGGTCAAGTATACAGCCAAATAGTTATTCAATTTGAAACGAACCTACTGATCAACTGAACACAAGATTCCTCAGATATATTGAAACCTATTTAATTCCTAATTATTGTAATTGTATTAGTCCAGTATGCAGAGTAGTATGGAAGGATATCGCTGCCAATATTAAATTCTCTGCTACAATGTCTTTTCTATTGATTATATGTAAAAAATACAATGTACAAAGTCCTAATACCGGTAATGATAAAGTCAAAATACCGCTAAGGCAATAGTTAAATGTAAAACGTCAAATGTTAAATGACAAATGTTTTGTGGGAAAATGCTTTTTTTGACGTGTCTACATTTTACATTTCTCTCATTACATTTTACATTTTCTCTCTGCCACATCCCATCTGGCCTTCACGCATTCTACATAGCATGTTTAGCACATCATCAACTTGTATATGCAAATGTAGGATATCACGTGACTTATTAACATACGGCAACCTGGCGCACTATAAGCCAGAACAGGGATATTCACGACACTATAACAGGAAATCAGCCTAGCACACAATAAAAATTTACTCACCTTGACACTTTGGATGGCACTTTATGATGATTACGCGTGGGTGGGGTTGGGGGCTGTGCAATGTCCAAATACGAAATTTCAGGTATCATGTTACATACTAGTGAAAAGCACGTCCATTTTTGTTTGTAAATATGTAAATAGTTTTCTGGTACAATCATATTTTCATAATTCAAATCCATTAAATATCACACTATTAAAGGGGTATTCAAGTAAAAATACTGGTCTAAATACGAAATTCCAGATACCATGTTACGTATCACTTATTGCTCTTTTCAAATATGCAAATAATTTTCTGGCACATTCATATTTGCTTAACTTTACAAAATAAGATTAAAGTGAAGGAAGGGGGGGGGGGGGCTAAACTATACTACAATAAAGATACAGGGCTTAATCAAAAATTCTCTATGTCCATACTAAAAGATGTATAGTCATTCCTCTCTTTAAATATAGTATTTATTTGTTGGGTACAATGCTTATATATTGTTGTTTTTTTAGTGGATCAAAGTACTTAACTCTTTGGCTGTTTGAATCTATCAATTATTTCCTGGCACATTTATGATTACGCACGGCCGTCTAGATAGTTTCTTATGGTGTGCCAGCTTGATTTGAGTTGTCGTGAAGTGAATATCCTTATAGTGTGCTGGTTTATAGTGTGCCGGGTTTCCATATATGTTAATAAGTCACGTGATATCCTACATTTGCATATGAAAGTTGATGCTGTGCGAAAGCGTGAAGGACAAATGGGATGTGGCAGAGCGCAAATGTAAAATGTAATGAGAGAAATGTAAAATGTAGACACGTCAAAAAAAGCATATTCCCACAAAAAATTTGTCATTTAACACTTAACATTAAGGGGAGGGCACTCGCGTTGAAATACCTAATTACATTAACTTTCGCATAAAAAAAATTACGTAAATATTTTCTCTGTATCTTTCCAGCTATATAATGAATATGAATAAGGAGAAGAAAAGCCAGAAAAAAGAGGCTAACTGTTAATGTCAGAGTTTTGACATTAGCATCCAACACTGAAAAATTGTTAAAACTAAATGTTGACTGTATGATTATGCTTTTCAATTAACTTTTCTTATAATATTAAGTTGTTTTAGAATTTTATTTGAGGGATTTTGTCTTTTGGTTTAATTTTATATAAGCCCACATTTTCATGTTGACGTATATTTTTGTCGCCCCAATCTTTCCGTCCATGTGTCTGTTCACATTTTGTTTGGCCACAATTTTTATCCAATATTGAGGAAACTTGAAATAAAGGTTCATCTCCCAAAGATCTTGGTTCCTTTCGATATCTGTGCATATCGAACTGTAAATTCCTGGATTACGGCCCCTAATTGTACGCAATATCATATTTTAGCTTGTTGACCACACAAGAGGTCACAACTTTAATTCGATTTTGATGAAACTTGAAAAAGTATGTTTATAATCCATAGATCTCGGTTCCTTTCGATATTTGCGCATATCGAACCGTAACTTCCTGGATTATGGTCCAGGATTGTACACATAATTGCATTTCTATTCTGTAGTCCCTCTGGAGGTAGCAATTTAAAAAAAACACGTTCAAATATATCACCGTTGAGTTTCATGAAAATTGGACCGAAACTGTCTGATGCCTTGTATGCAAGCAATGTAAAAGTGTGTAATACCACGTTGTGGACCCTTTAGTCGTCAAAGCCTTTTTCCAGTCTTGATGAAACTGAAATTATATGTTTATATCCCAGAGATCTCGATTCCTTTCAATACTTGTGCGTATCAGACGGTAACTTCTGGATTATGCCCTCTGTTTGTACAAAAAATTGCTTCGTTTTTTTAGCTTGTTCTCTGTCCGTCTCTTGCAAAATGTGGGCGTATCTTGCATGTTGACCACTGGTTTAAAAGATAATTTCCTGGCATTTTCATGTTTCATTCTGAATTTCATGTAAGGGAAAGAAAATTATTACCTTTTTAGTCCAATTGTGTTCTGATATCCATAATAATTATGTTGTGATCCATACAAAATTTATATATCATTTGAATAATAGAAGCTTGATTACCTTCCAGCATAGTAGGATGTTAAACCCTATATTTCATTTCATTTTGATAAGCTTCCAATGATTCTGTACATTTTCATTGTTCTTTTTCAGTATATTTTCATGGCATATTTTATGCTGCAAATTTTATTTGAAAGTGGTGTATAATATAGATATGCTTTATCACACTTAAAACTAAATATAATATTGTTCTTTCAAATAATCCTGTTTTGTTATTGTAATAAACCATATTTTAGACTGTCATTCCAGAGTTATTTTGATTTTATATTTTGGCATCACTAATACATGCAGTTGATGTAAAAGTACATTATATACCTGGGGGGGGGGGGGGTTACAGTCACACTTTTTTTTTATTTTACATCAAGTGTTGGCAGTAAAGTTGATTTTCATTTTGGTAAATTTACAGCAAAATGTTGTCGAAACACAAACGAGTTTTGTTTATTGAATATGGGCACAGTTAAACTATAGAATACCACTGTACGGGCAGAATACCTAGAATAACTTCCTAAATCGTACTCCAAAGTGTGTCTTTGTGTGGGAAAAGGACTAGGGGTATTAAGTTTCCTGTCATGTTGGTAGCGTCTATTTGTGTCGCAAATTGTATATCTAGTAGATGAGGAGGTGATGAGAGTCGTGACCGTACAGCTACCCGTAGTTATTAAAGGTTAGAATCTGCCATACGAGGTGTCATCATGGACGTTTGTCGTAAAATACATTCTTTTTCCTAATTTTCTATTATGAGAAATTAAAAAAAAAAGACCAGCGTTCAAACCTAAGAGTATTCAATTTGAATCGACCGTTTTCATTGGCTGAACACAGATTCTCAAAATATATGTTAACCTATTTATTTCCTTATTATACATCTTCTATTAATCTTAAGGTCAAGTATACAGCCAAATAGTTATTCAATTTGAAACGAACCTACTGATCAACTGAACACAAGATTCCTCAGATATATTGAAACCTATTTAATTCCTAATTATTGTAATTGTATTAGTCCAGTATGCAGAGTAGTATGGAAGGATATCGCTGCCAATATTAAATGCTCTGCTACAATGTCTTTTCTATTGATTATATGTAAAAAGTACAATGTACAAAGTCCTAATACCGGTAATGATAAAGTCAAAATACCGCTACGGCAATAGTTAAATGTAAAACGTCAAATGTTAAGTGTTAAATGACAAATGTTTTGTGGGAAAATGCTTTTTTTGACGTGTCTACATTTTACATTTCTCTCATTACATTTTACATTTTCTCTCTGCCACATCCCATTTGGCCTTCACGCATTCTACATAGCATGTTTAGCACATCATCAACTTGTATATGCAAATGTAGGATATCACGTGACTTATTAACATACGGCAACCTGGTGCACTATAAGCCAGAACAGGGATATTCACGACACTATAGCAGGAAATCAGCCTAGCACACAATAAAAATTTACTCACCTTGACACTTTGGATGGCACTTTATGATGATTACGCGTGGGTGGGGTTGGGGGCTGTGCAATGCCCAAATACGAAATTTCAGGTATCATGTTACATACTAGTGAAAAGCACGTCCATTTTTGTTTGTAAATATGTAAATAGTTTTCTGGTACAATCATATTTTCATAATTCAAATCCATTAAATATCACACTATTAAAGGGGTATTCAAGTAAAAATACTGGTCTAAATACGAAATTCCAGATACCATGTTACGTATCAATTATTGCTCTTTTCAAATATGCAAATAATTTTCTGGCACATTCATATTTGCTTAACTTTACAAAATAAGATTAAAGTGAAGGAAGGGGGGGGGGGGGGGGCTAAACTATACTACAATAAAGATACAGGGCTTAATCAAAAATTCTCTATGTCCATACTAAAAGATGTATAGTCATTCCTCTCTTTAAATATAGTATTTATTTGTTGGGCACAATGCTTATATATTGTTGTTTTTTTAGTGGATCTAAATACTTAACTCTTTGGCTGTTTGAATCTATCAATTATTTCCTGGCACATTTATGATTACGCACGGCCGTCTAGATAGTTTCTTATGGTGTGCCAGCTTGATTTGAGTTGTCGTGAAGTGAATATCCTTATAGTGTGCTGGTTTATAGTGTGCCGGGTTTCCATATATGTTAATAAGTCACGTGATATCCTACATTTGCATATGAAAGTTGATGCTGTGCGAAAGCGTGAAGGACAAATGGGATGTGGCAGAGCGCAAATGTAAAATGTAATGAGAGAAATGTAAAATGTAGACACGTCAAAAAAAGCATATTCCCACAAAACATTTGTCATTTAACACTTAACATTTGACGTTTTAAATTTAGCTCTTGCCTTATCGGTATTAGGACTTTGTACATTGTACTTTTTACATATATTCAATGGAAACGACATTGTCGCAGAGCATTTAATACTGGCAGCGATACCCTTCCATAGAGTAGTGGTGTTGCGCATGCCCCTAGCAACGGTTACTTCCGGGGATTACATCACTTCCGGTGATGACGTCACTTCCGGTGGTGACGAAGTGACGTCATTTCTGGTGATGGCGTCATCCTTGGCAACGATCATTTCCGGTGATGTTGTCATATGTGACCTGACGTCATAGGGGATTTCCCTGGGGGATTCCCCTTTTATTTTGTCCTTTCGCCCTTTCTCGGGAGTTAAATTTTCTCGTGTTTTCTCGCCCTTTCTCGGGAGTTCCCTCCCCTTTTCTTTGATTGGGGTACTTCCTCGAGAGTTCCCTCCCCTTTTCTTTGATTGGGGTTCCTTCCTCGTGTGTTCCCTCCCTTTGCTCGTTTTCTCTCGTCTTTTCTTGGGGTGCCCTCGTCCTTTCTCGGGACTTGCTCAGGGAGGTTCCCTCGCCCTTTCAGGGGAGTTCCCCAGCACGTTTTCACGAAAAAGACTTTTTAATAACATTATAACATTTTTAATAACATTTTTAATAACATTTTTAATTATAGAACAAATCAACAATTGAAGGTATACTCAGCCAAATTAAAAACTTGACACTCGGGATTTTTGGGACTAGATTCTTAATATTTGGTTTACGGCAACTATTTAGTGTTATGTTGTGCACAGACGACCTTGACATCAACAGAAAGCAAGAATACGTCTCGCCGAAAGTTCTTGACATTGATAACGTTCGTGATGTCACAGTATCCCCCTAAATGAAATTCACAGACTTGGAGAACAATCGGAATAAAGTGTTTAGTAACGGTTGTGGCCTCCTCTAGCGTCTCGCACTGCCACACAACGTCTTCTCATGGATCTCAGAACATTAGTAAACACTACCCGAGGAAGACGTCGTCACTGCTCAGCAAGAGCATGTTGAAGGTCCTGCAACGTCAGTGGTGGATTCACTTGCTGACGAACGCGTCGACCCAGTTTGTCCCAGATGTGTTCAATAGGATTAAGGTCGGGGCTAAGCGACGGCCAATCCAGGACTTGGACACCGGCATTTCTTAAAAAATTGTGAATAGCAATTGCTGTATGGGGTCGAGCATTGTCTTGTTGAAACGTTAGTCCAGGCCCATGACTCTGCATAAACGGAAGAAGAACAGGTTGCAAAATCTGATCCCTGTACTGGACAGCATTTAAGTTCCCTTGGACAACAACAAGAGGAGAACGTCCATGTGCACAAAAAGAACCCCAAACCATGACGCTGCCGCCACCAAATCGGTCAACTTCTCTGACGCATACTTGAGCGTAACGTTCACCTCGTCTGCGGTACACTCGGACCCTGCCATCGGCAAATCTCAAAGTGAATCGAGATTCGTCACTAAAGACAACCGAATTCCACTGTCTTTGAGTAAATCTTATGTGTCTTGTGGCCTACACAAGTCAGTTACGTCGATGAAGAGATGTCAATATTGGTCCATTATAGGGCCTCCGAGCTCGAAGACCAGCAGCCTGCAAGCGATTTCGAACAGTTTGTGTAGTTACCCTTCCACCAAACATCTCTCTACTTGTGGAGGTTGCAGTGACAAATCTGTTTCTAAGATGACGTGATCGTATTGCTTTATCTTCCTGGAGTGACGTCACACGTGGCGCTCCCGCCCTTGGGCGGTCGGCAATATTTCCAGTTTGAAGCACTCTCATTCTAAGATTAATTATTGTCTGGCGTGAACAATTAAAGGCTCTTGCAACAGTGACCACAAACTGACCAGCATAGAGCCTACCTATAGCACGTAGACGTTCTACATTTGAAAGGCGCGGCATTTTCTAACAAAGATGAAAATAAGAATTTTAATTTGTTTTTCCAGTTCAAGTTACGTGTGCGTGTTCAGTTTAAGCAAACTTGCATCGATTGACCTCACGAGTTTGTGTTTGCACATGTTTTTCAGGTTTTTCATCTTTATATGCTCAAAAGTCACGTGAACCACGTGACTGCACAATTTTATGAAATTAAAGACTTCTTCCTACTTACTATCGTTAGAAACACTTTAAAATTTATTTGACTTCCCAACCGTAATTTCACATCTTTAAACAAAGAGTGCATCCAATTATCCACGGGACCCACGGGTTCGTCTGCCGGTAGATTGGTACCATCCTCTATCACCACCTTGAGTTGCGGGTACAGGGTTGTATTGGCCAAATCGATGAAATCCGTACTGGCATTGTTCACCAGAAATTCAATCGGTCCATCGTGTGCGTGTGCGTGTCGGGCACTTGGAACAGTTGTTCCAGTTCATCCCGAGCACAAGGACAGGAATCGTTACGCAATGCTGAAGCCATGTTCGAAGATGTCTGACCGAGGACGTTTGGCTCGTGAAATGACACCTGTGGATTTTCCTTTCCTTTTTATAGAATATTTGGTTTTGGGCGGTCTGGTGTCTGTTTGTCGGCGTCGGGATTTGGGTGTTTTGGAGGACATGACATCGGCTAGTGTTCGTCGGAGACGTGGTTTTATGGTGCGCTGGAACACATTCTTAAAACTCTGGCCCACACTTTGTTTTCCCGATATCACACCAAGGGCTGCTTTTCCCAGTTCTCCAAAAGTCTCTTGGTTCAAAACATTGGTCCTTAAGGCGTTCTTTCCAGCTTGCAGAAAGGGTTTCGCCATGTTCAGTAACCCTTGTAAACGCCCCGCACCCTTTTTGCCGCAAGACACCTCCCCGGTAGACGTTGATGGGCGTGGGCGTCTTCATGTTGGCGCCCTTTTGGCGTAACACACCACGATAAAATTGCATTCTGCTTTAAATTGCTTTTCGCCGGAAATGTAGTTTGACGACGACTTTTCCTTTGGTGAATGACACTTTATGGCCAAGACCGTTTCTTATATAGAGGCCTATGGTGGTGATGCTGTCGTACTTGAAGGGCTGATAATGGATGACCGTCGGGCGATGATAACCGTGAGAACTTGGAAAGACATCCAACAAAGGCGCCACCATATTCCCCACCCGTTGGGGTTCCAAGAGATCTGCATATAGATCAAACATGGTGTGTCCCACATTGATGTCAAAGGTGTCAGGGGCCACAATGATATCCCTCTGTTTGAAAGACGTTAAATGGTCCAATCGGGGCATAATCGTGGTCTCGTGAACCCGTCCCAACGAGGATACCACGGGGCCCGGCAACTTCAACTGGAGAAAGGGTATAAGTTTGAGATATTTAAAACCGTCTTCCGTATTGATCTGCAACTTGACTTTTTTCGTGACTTCGTCCAGCACGAAGGATAAGATCGGTTCTTCTTTGATCGCTCTGCTGTAGGCATCTATTTTGGCTTGATAATTCTTCTCGTGTTCTTTTTTGATTTCCGTGAGTTCGGGATTGTCCGGATGTCTTCGTTTAGGTTTGGCATGCAACGTTTCGAGCGTCACGTGATCTTTAAACAAAGCGCGTATAAGCGAATTTATCTTAGCCAACAAGTGCTGGACACTGCTGTACGTTCCTCCAGGAATAGGATACTTTTTTTTATCTCAACCTTGGTGGGCTCTTCGAACATCTCCCATTTCTTATTCTTCGGTATGTTGTCTGGCCTGTGTACGTCTGGATTATAGGGTGCGATCATCACCATCATAAGACTAATTTCGCTACTTCCTTCCGAGAGATTGTTCCACGTCGTGGGAAACGACACGGAAGCCAATCCCACTTCCCAATCTCGGTGGTCTAAATCGATGGGAGAATTCAGCAGCGTACGGTAACTGGACATTGTGTTGTCCGGATACACTTTCATGGAACTGTCACTAGGCAATGTGAGATAAAACTGGCGGGGATTTGTCATTTTTGGGGGTGGTATTGAGGGCTAGCGCCGGAAGCAGATAGCCAATACTACTGGACAGTAGGGCCGTCCACAGGGTGGTTTGGGGACCGTCGGGGCGTGTGGTTAACTGAGCTAAAGCGACACCTGCCACCACGTACACTAAAATCACTTGACAGAAAAAGACAATTTCCGCTTGCGGGATGCGACGGCCAAAACAAGACCAGTGACGTCGATGTTCGGAGAGGGACGTAGAAATCGTTGACGTGGCTTCGTCTTGTGATATTGTGACATTCTCTGGAACACATCGGGACTATTTATAGACAACGGCGGTCTTGGGTATCCAGGAATTGAAGCTGGCAGGGTATCCCAACCATTTGACTAACATTTCGCCACGGCGACGATCCAACACACGTTCAATGGGAAACTCTTCGTCGGGATCCGTTCTCACCCTTTGTAATTCTTGGGGATAAAATGTTCCGGCGATAGGCTCGCCACGTTCATCCAATAATTTATACGTCGAGCCACTCTGTCGATCCACGCGAAACATTTCCAACGCCGTTTGGGTAAGGCCAAACGGACGGGCGTACGTCGAGACAATCGGGCTGGAACTACCTTGGTTTTCTTGAAAGTGATTTGCCATTCTTTGTCCGGGGTCATCTCTTTGGGGGCCATGCCAATAGTACGATGTCGGGCCCCGTTGTATGCCCTCACCAAATCGGCCAGTACATCGATATAACGTTGTGTGTTTCGATACGTAAAATAACGCCACATGCGTTGTTTGAGCGTGCGCTGAAATCGTTCCACCACACTGGCTTTGGTTTCGACATTCTGCGTGACGAAAAAAGGAATCTTTTTCTTCTTCAGGAAAGCTTGAACATGTCGATTGAGAAATTCGGTTCCTTTGTCTGTTTGCAGTCGTAGCGGAATACGCTTTTGTATTAAAACGCTCTGTAAAGCCTTCAACAACGTGGGACCTGTTTTATTCTTGAGTGGCACCACCCAGGCATATTTGGAAAATGCGTCAATGATACACAGTAAGAATTTGTACCCATCGTTAAAGGACGCCAAGGACGAGAGATCAGATAAATCGGCCTGCCACTGATGATCTACACCGGCTACGACGGTGGATAAACGAGGGAAACGTTTTCGTATGGGTTTATGCAACAGGGTTCCCGCGGTCCTTGAAAATCCTTGAATATCCTTAAATTTAAAATTTCATTTTCAAGGTCTTGAATATCCTTGAATTTCGCGGAAATAGGAAAATATCCTTGAATTTCAGTTGAGATCCTTAATTTTGTTTCAAATGTCTTCAATTCCTTTTAAATATGAGATTATAACGATAGTTGGTAATGTTTTGGTTATTTTTAAGATGAAAAATTGTAACTTTAGGCTAAAAAATGTCCTTGAAAATCCTTGAATTTGACGTATATTTATCCTTGAATATCCTTGAAAAAATGTTTGACGAAGCCGCGGGAACCCTGTGCAAGGTGTACGTGCGTTGTCCACGTAACCAGGCCCGGACACGTTTCAGTGGAACCCCGGTAGCTTTCTGTTAACGGGTCGGTCCCCCGAAACCTGCAGGATGTTTGGGGTCGTAATTACACACAAGCCAACTTCTTGTCCATTTTAAAAGGTCAACTCCCACGGGTCTATATATACTGTTTACATACTGGGTACACACTGGGTATTTTGTAATAAACTTTATTTTGTAATAAACTTTATTTTGTAATAAACTTTATTTTGTAATAAACTTTATTTTGTAATAAACTTTATTTTGTAATAAACTTTATTTTGTAATAAACTTTATTTTGCAAGTTTTACAGGTTTGTTATTTTACAGGTTTGTTATTTTACAGGTTTGTTATTTTTATTAAAACAGTTTTTACAAGTCTCTGAAGGGGATCCAACGTGGTGCTGATCTTCGACTGGTTTGAAGACGTTTCCTTTTTTGTTCTCGAGTGGTCGTCCAGCGTACCTCCTGGGGTGTACGTGGGGTCGTGAGTTTCCTTTGCATCGTATGAAATATTTCAAACAACTGGCCATACTTTTGCATTTTATCGGCATCGGGCATACGGGATTTTAAGACGGTATCAATCTCGGTCGACACTTCTTCCATGATACGACGAATAGGGTCCCGTTCCCACACGGGTTCGTACGGCTTTGACACTGGGTTCGTCCATCGGAACCAATTTCATTTTCCGTGCAAATTTCATCGTCGTCGTTTCGGCTGCCGTTCAATACAGGGAAATACGTTTTTCCAGAGGGTTGAAGAACCCAATAAACGCCTTCGTTGATGCCACAAGCTTTAAGGTTCCCAAAGAACGCAACACACGTTTTAGACGTTGCAAACGTTGTTTTTCGCGAGGTGACAGAGTTAAGGTGCCTTGTAGTAAATTACCAATACACTCGGATAAACAATTCACCACGTCTCGGGGCGCTTGTCGAATCAGACGTTTTCTCCAAGCTGGAGATACGTTCAATAACACATTCATGAGAGGTAATGACTGCATGGTGACGTCTTGGTTTTTATACTGGAGGGGTTTTTATAGTAGTCTTAGGAGGTCTGGATACCAATCTCTGGATACCAATCTCTGGACACCAATCTCTGGATGCCAATCTGCATACCTAAATAGGTAGACCTACCGCACGAATTTGACAATTTCACCCCAAAATCCACCGCGTTGAACGATTCGTCGTTTTGTTCTCATGGGGGTTTTACGATTTGCCAAAAGAGTTAACGATTGGGGTAACGGGTTGGAGACTTGGCGACAACATTCAGAAAGAGTCTGAATAAAAGTATCAGGAGCATGTCTCAGGACTTGTTTCTGCCAGGGTTTGGGCAAGGCCAGTAGCGACCGAATGATGTTGAGATCACGGGATTTCATGGTGTTGTGAAGAGATGGATAGGGATGTGGTATTTATATGCTTTCTATCGTCGTCTTCGTCCTTTTCCACGACTATGTCACCAAAAAATCCACCGCGTTGAACGGTTCGTCGTCTCACGGGTCTCTGTTTTTCTCTGGCCTTTTGCAAACGTTCTTTCTAACGGATCAAGATTCGAATCAGGATACCTCCGAAAAATCCCTGTCCACCGGGTTTCATGATCATTTTCAATTTATCGTTGACAGATAAACGATCTCGAGTCAGTTGTTGCAATCTCTCTCGATTTCTCTCTACCCATCGTTCGTTTTGTTTGTGTAAGGGTCGTATATTTCCTTTCAGCAAATGTTCAGCAGCCAGCTTGAACCATTTCAACAATCCAATTTGAGCCATCCCGGTACTCGTGGCCAACTGTCCATAAGCCATTTCGGGTGACAGTTGTTTCAAACGGTTAATAAAGCTCCTCATTCCTTTCAATTAATGACGGGGTGGTTGGTGGGGCGCTGGACGACGTCTGGCAACACCATCGTCGTCGAGACGTAGAGGTCGGCGCGGCGCAGAGTGACGTCGACGGGTGTCATTGTCCGTGACTGGAATCTGATGATAAACGTAAATCTGGAGCTAAATTGGTACCCACATTGCGCCGTCGATTGGGTCCTGCGGTTTCTGTTGGTGTGGCGCCAAACGAATTTTGTCCTTTCCATGCGGGTGGTGGAAATCTAGCACGGGGTAGTCCGGGAGGTGGATGACGACGAACTGTGTTCTTCACACGAGCCATGCTGACATCAAATGAAGGTGGACATCTCAGGAGCCTTTTTATACTTTTTTCACATAGACATGGGACGGTTCTTCCTCCGGCAAGATACGTGTACGACGACGTAGTTCATCAGGCGTATCAGGTTTCAGATCGATGAGTAAATACCTGCGAGGGGTACTGGTGGCATCGGCAAAGGCTTCTTGAATAAATTGACCTTGTCCCGGATACATTTGTTGGGCCAAGACACCCATCTGCGAGGCATCGCGGGGATTTTTAAAGAGGACCACATAATGAACATTTAAACTGATGGTCCTCTGTTGTTTATCAAACAGATTTTGCACAATGTAAATTACGTTCACATTTCTATGATGACTTTTCTTGGTAAACCAACGTTCTAACGTGTCGGTGTCTTCTCCCATCAAATCATCCACGACTAAACATTGGGGCCCTTGGACTTGATCCATCACTTCGTCCAAATTATCAAACCCACGCGTATAGGTATAAGGAAACTGCTTGTAACTGTCTTGCCATTCACCATAAGCCCAGATAATGCGTTCAGGGGGAGTATCAAAGAGCGATGCTTGAAGAAACTTCTGCACAAAGACCGTTTTCCCCACACCCGTTGGTCCGCTCACTAACATGGTAAAGGGGTGCTTGAATGACACGTCCATGGTGAAGTAACTTTTCCCTTTTAAGACAGCCCCCTTTTATACTACCCCCTGGCAAAAAACAACAGACAAGATGTGTATGATAAAAAAAAAATTATGTAACATTAATCTACAATCTATTTACAATCTATTTATTATACAAAATTTCAAAAAACTTTAAACATGCTGAACACATAACAAAGAACAGCAAACACTAAAAAGCAAAAGTCACAAATGTTCACAACGGTAGTTCACAACAGTGGTTCGCAACAGTGGGTCACAACAGTGGTTTACAACAGCGTTCACAACGGTAAAGGGTATTCCATGCGCACTATATGCGCATACAGCCACGGAGATCGCGTCAACACACGGGGTACCCATTACACGGAACCGATCATTTTTTGTAAATCGTCGTCGTCGACCCATTCTTGGGCCTCTAGTAGAGTTAACACCAGGGGTGCCCATTCGCTGTTCATCCAAGGCAATGGTGGTGGAGGGGGATGTTCTGTCATACCGCGATAGCGACCTGGAATGATGAGTGTACGGGCTAATCATTGAGCATCTTCGGCCGTCAAGGAAATATTAATCGGCGGCACATCCAGTTGAATCTTGAATCTGTCGTAGTACAAGGCTCGGACGTAGGGCGGTGTAACGTCTTTTTTCTCTTTTTCGATTTGCTTGAACCGTCGATAGAGTTCGCTGGCCTCTTCACACCAGTACCAGTTACGTTGATTGACGTTGAACACTTTGTTGGCAAGGGTGCTAAAGTCGTCGATGCTTTCGACGTTGAACAGTTTGCTGGCAAGGGTGCTAAAATCGTCGATGCTTTCTTGGGACTGTCTACAGACAAACGATCATTGGCCAAATTCGTTACAGTTGAGACATCCGTGCTTGGCTTCTTGTTCTTTTTGAGAGAGGTAACGGATCGACGGGTAAGGTTGGTAGCGTTTAGGACAGGCGGGAGCCCAGTGTCCGACTTGTTTGCATCGATAACAGGTGTCGTAGCGTTTACCCGTGTTGCCTTCTTTGGCTTCGCTTTGGGCTTCTCTTTGACTTTCCCTTCTTTGAGCTTCTCTTCTTTGACTTTCTCTCTGGGTGTTGACTTCTGTTTTTTCTCTTCTTTGAGCTTCTCTTTGAGCTTCTCCTTGAGCTTCTCCTTGAGCTTCTCCTTGAGCTTCTCCTTGCATTTCTCCTTGCGTTTCTCTTTGTGTATTGACTTCTGTTTGCGAGGTTGAGGCTGCTCTTTGAGTGGCTCTTTGTGGGCTGTACCAATGTCCATTGTTTCCACATCCAAAACAGTTATTGTTTGGTTTCTGATGCTCGTTGTGGACAGTCTCTGTACCAATGTTCATTGCTTCCACACCCAAAACAGTTGTTGGACTGTTGTTTGGTTTCTGATGCTTGTTGAGTGGCTCGTTGAGAGGCTCGTTGAGGACAGTCTCTGTACCAATGTTCATTGCTTCCACACCCAAAACAGTTGTTGGACTGTTGTTCTGATGATTGTACAGTGGTTCGTTGAGGAGTTCGCTGAAGATCGTACTGTTGTCCATTGGTACCACAAGAAGTTTCCATACTACGTCTGTGTACTTGAGTAGCTGTCTCCAGAATGAAGTGTCGATGTTGTGGTTGGTGTTATACCCCCCCCCCCCCCAACATCACGTGATGGATGACGTGGTATTCGCTGATTGGAAACAATAGACAACATCCAGATTGTTGAGCCGGTTGCGCATGACCGATGCACCGCAAACAATACGTCATGGTCACGCGATAGTCCGGTAGTAAATGGGGGACGAACCAGTGATTCATTGTTTCTTGTGTCATTTGAACTCCATACGTCTTGACTAAACGATCCAACACATCAAAAATAATCCGATCTTCCTCATACCAGGTGACGGCTTGACAACCTAGACTCTTTTTGTAATAAGCAAAATTAATCCGATCTTCTTCGTACCAGGCCTTCCAAAGGGGTGTAAGAGGGTACACCGTATCCAACATATCTCTATTCATGTTTTCTTCTGATCAAAGCCGTTCTGAAACCCGGTACCACTTCCCAGTGTTGTCGCAGAGCGTGTTCTACGTCGACTGCCCATTGGGGATCTGCTTCCCATTCTTGTACCTGTTGTCGCGGCTCTTCCATAAAACTACCCAATACTTTCTAGACCTCCTCGTGGTTGTGGTCATCTAATACTTGATCTAGATACATGTCTACGGGGTGTGACGTCGGACCAGAGGTGGGACAGACTCCCAAACACAAACAGGAATGATACCGTTGACTCGGGTGATTGTAGGCACATCCAATGCAACCAGCGGCTGCCAGGCAGGATACGCCCACATTTTCGAGAGATGGATAGAGAACAAGCTAAAAAGAAAGTGATTTTTCCTACAATCAAGGGCCATAATTCAGGAAATTACAATTCGATATGCGCAAATATCGAAAGGAACCGGGATCTTTGGGTCATAAACTTACATTTCAAGTTTCAACAAAATCGGATAAAAATTGTGACCTCTATAGGGTCCACAAACTTGATATACCATATTTTTACGCTATTTGAGAACGAGGGGCGGCCATTTTGTCTGTCAGTTTTGGGCCGATTTTCACGAAATTCTAACTCAATCGTCCTTAGGGTGTAACGGTGATTTAATAATACGTTTTTTTAAATCGGATAAAAATTATGACCTCTATAGGGTTCACAAGCTAAAAACGCGATTTTTCATACAATCAGGGGCCATAATTCAGGAAGTTACGTTCCGATATGCGCGAATATCGAAAGGAACCGATATCTTTGGGTTATAAATTACATTTCAAGTTTCGTCAAAATAGGATTAAAATTGTGACCTCTATAGGGTCCACAACCTTGATATACCATATTTTTACGCTATTTTGTCTGTCAGTTTTGGTCCGATTTTCACGAAATTCAAACTCAGTCGTCCTTGGGGTGTAACGGTGATAATATGTTGTTTTTTTAAATCGGATAAAAATTATGACCCCTATAAGTTCCACAAGTTAAAAACGCGATTTTTCGTAAATCGGGGTCCATAATTCAGGAAGTTTCGGTCCGACATGCGCGAAGATCGAAAGGAACCAAGATCTTTGGGTTATAAACTTACATTTCAAGTTTCAATAAAATCAGATAAAAATTGTGAACTATAGGGTCTACAACCTTGATATACCATATTTTTACGCTATTTGAGAACGAAGGGCGGCCATTTTGTCTGTCAATTTTGGGCTGAATTTCACGAAATTCGAACTCAGCCGTCCTAATTGTGTAACGGTGATATAATAATACGATTTTTTAAATCGGATAAAAATTATGACCTCTATAGGGTCCACAAGCTTAAAATGCGATTTTTTCGTACAATCAGGGGCCATAATTCAGAAAGTTATCGTCCGATATGCGCGAATATCGAAAGGAACTGAGATATTTGGGTTATAATCTTACATTTCAAGTTTCAACAAAATCAGATAAAAATTGTGACTGCTATAGGGTCCACCACCTTGATATACCATATTTTTACGCTATTTGAGAACGAACGGCGGCCATTTTCACGAAATTCGAACTAAGCCGTCCTTAGGGTTTAACGGTGATACAATAATACGATTTTTTTAAATCAGATAAAAATTATGACTTCTATAGAGTCCACAAGATAAAAACGCGATTGTACGAACAATCAGGGGCCATAATTCAGGAAGTTACGGTCCGATATGCGCGAATATCGAAAGGAACCGAGATCTTTGTGTTATAAACTTACATTTCGAGTTTCAACAAAATCGGATAAAAGTTGTGACCTCTATAAGGTCCACAACCTTGATATACCATATTTTTACGCTATTTGAGAACGAAGGGCGTTTTTTTGTCTGTCAGTTTTGGTCCGATTTTCACGAAATTCGAACTCAGTCGTCCTTGGGGTGTAACGGTGATATAATAATACGGTTTTTTAAATCAGATAACAAATATGACCTCTATAGGGTCCACAAGCTAAAAATGCGATTTTTCGTACAATCAGGGGCCATAATTCAGGAAGTTACGTTCCAATATACGCGAATATCGAAAGGAGCCGAGATCTTTGGATTATAAGCATACATTTCAAGTTTAAAACAAAGCGGATAAAAATTGTGACCTCTACAGTGTTCACATTCAGGAAGTTACGTTTCCAATATGCGCGAATATCGAAAGGAACCGAGATCTTTGGGTTATAAGCATACATTTCAAGTTTAAACCAGATCGGATAAAAATTGTGACCTCTACAGTGTTCAAAAGCTAAAAACGTGATTTTTCGTACAATCAGGGGCCATAATCCATGAAGTTACAGTCAGATACATGCCAATATCGAAAGGAACCGAGATCTTAGGGTGATAAACCTATATTTCAAGTTTCGTTGAAATCGGATAAAAATTGTGACCTGTAGACTGTTAACAAACAATTGTGGACGGACGGACGGACAGGGTCGACGACAATATACGTCGACATGAAAATGTGGGCGTATAAAAAGTATATTGGAGATGGTCTATAATGGGTAAATAACGACGACTGACGCTATACGTCGGCCATCTCTGCCTCATGTTCTTCCTGATGGTATCTATAAGGTAAGGTGTTGCTGGGTTGACCGTCTTTTTCCAATAACACAAAACGTTTGTTGTATACTATCTTATAAACTTTGTCTTCCACAAGGGACCATAGACGTCGATCACGTGATCGCTCAATCTTGTGCGGATTGGTGACTGTGATTTTGTCTTGGGCTAAACCACGGACCATCTGTTTCACGGTGTCAATAGTTGACTATTACGGTAATTGAGTGTAAATCACCTGATTTTACACACCGTTTCGCCGTTACTCAGTTGGTAAGCGTAATTCTTCGGTCCACCGGATACAAACTGGCGTATCGACAGTGTCTCGGGTAATTCATTCTTCCATTCGCCTAACGAACTTCCTTCCGGGGGGTGGGCCACCGATTACGATCATATTTAAAAATGACACTGTCCCTATCAAAGTAGCACACACGTTCTTCCAGCGGTTCCAATACCGAATACAATTTCGACCGGGCTTGGGCTGTTACAAAAACCGCCACGACGACGTTGGTAATGGGATATGGTCTCGCGTGTTCTTCTTTTTTGATCTTTTCCACCATAACCATGTTTTCGTTCACGACTCGAACATCTTTGATGGTTTCGGTGACATCCATCATGAGAGGAAAATAATCGGCAGGGTCTGTCATGTACACTGTTTGGGTAAAATTGTCGCGTTGTCCGAATTTTCCCCATAACGTGTTCAATTTGAGCTTGCTAAAACTCCTCAGGCTTTTGTTAGGTATCATGGCTTCGTGATCTAGTTGAATGCCTTCCTTGTCGTACACGTCTTGAATGAAATGTCGTTTATCGTCCTTCGTGGAGCAATCGTCCGGATATCCACTAGCTTCCATCTTCTTTTTCAGGTAATGATCAATGTATCCAGCAAATAATCCTCCATACTTGGATTTTCTCCATTCGCTCTGGGCGACAGAGGATCCGGACATGGCAATCCCTGCGCTTCTAAACTCTGGATTACGACGACGTTCTTCGGTCAGTTCACATTCCCACATGATTTTGATCTCAGATAGGCCATACTCGTGGCGTAATTTGTAAAGACGATCTTGAGTGTGTTGATACAAATCACGCATGGTTCTAGACGGATCATAGGGGTGATGATGTTTCACGTCTTGTATGGGTCCTGGGTAGCAGCGAGGACATCCGTGATAGGCACACCCTATGAATTCGTAGCCCGTGTTATCGTCGTAGCCATCTAAATGATACGCGCCAATTCTCACTTCACCCTGATAACGAGCATGTCGAATCTGTGGAACGCGACTTCCATCTCGCAAAGCTTTTAGAGTCTGACCGTGCTGTTCCCATTCCAACCATCCCAAGGCTATGTTAGATTGCTGTGGCGGTCGAAATTGTTTCCAATCTTTTCCGGCTTCGGGTTCCTGCATCAGGGCTCGGGGAATGATGGCCATCATGTCGGGTTCCAAACAATGCGTACGAAATACTTTATTACAGGCCGCCGCCAACGTGAGACTTCCCACAAAAGGATTGAGGCCCGTGTCCAGCAAAAACATGTCACTGAAAGCAACACAGCCGCGTTTGAGTACATCCACATCGCTCTTGCAATACGTCAGCAGCTCGTGTTGAAAATCAAACGGTTCGTGTTTGTGTTGTTGGTACCAGGCGTAAAAGGCTTTACGTTCAGACACACCCATGCCTTCAGTATCGTATTCTTCGGCTGGTGGATAAGGACCCACGTACGCATAATGGTCTGGCTTGTTAAAAAAGTGTGGAAAATAACCCTTCTTCAGTTCCGTGAGGCTAAACGGCTTGGGTAAATCTCGTAAGGGCATCGGTAAAAAGTTTAGCGAATCTACAAATTTAACGGCTCCCAAGGTCACTGTCATCACTTTTCCACCACTCATAACAACTTGAGGAGCGGCTATCGCATGGTCGTGTATCATTTGCAACATTAGTAACCCATCGTATCCCTTGAAATTATGTGCAACGGCTATGATGTGTGTAGACTTGCGAGATTTTCTTCCTCCGGGAACTGTACCGTGTGCCGATAAATAGATGAACCATTATCCCACGTCGTCCAAAGTCCGAAACACCCATTCACGTTGACCATTCCAGAAAGGATCACAGTAATCACAGGCGTCCGATGATGCCATGCAGAAATGACAACAGCACTGCAGCACACACAAGTTTACTACATGTTCTCCCGTATCTTGGGTGCACTAAAAATCATAAAACACAAAACGAGTCAACTCTTTTTCTTGGAGTTTTGCTAACTTCTGTGACCGGTCCGGCTGAGTTAGATCGATAGGCGATTTGAGTTTTTGAATAGAACACCAACGTTCTCCGCGTTGATGCCATTTCTTACAAACAGAGCACTCGTATTACCCACACACGTGTTCGGCCAATGTCCTATGTCTTTTCAGAATATCCCATTCTTTGCCGCACTGTAGACATTTCGTCCACCGTTGACAGATCGTTGGTGTTCCTGGTTGCCGGGGTTTTAGGTGCCGTTCGTAGCATATCTGATTCGGAAAACGTCGATGACATGTGTCACAGTCTCGACGGGTAGCGTCTTCCAAACACGCGGCCCAACTGTTGGCAGCTGTGACACATGGCATGACAATCGTGTCGATCGGGATGATCGCAACCTTTCTGACAGGCCTCGCAAAGTAGTTTCTTTCAAAAAAAGCCGGCATGGACGTGATGACGTCATAATGATTGGCGTGATGATATAAATGTAATACTTTAGACTGACCACCTACGACGTATTTGGTTCCTTTAAACATCAGTTTTCCAACATTGATCTGGTACCCCTGCG
This sequence comes from Patella vulgata, assembly GCF_932274485.2. Classification (NCBI taxonomy): domain Eukaryota; kingdom Metazoa; phylum Mollusca; class Gastropoda; family Patellidae; genus Patella; species Patella vulgata. The sequence continues at coordinate 38,071,407 of NC_065882.2, forward strand.
GACCCATCACACGTTGGTATTGTTCCCAGGTCTCGGGGCCACGACAGGCTTTGTAGGCACCTCCTACCTCTTCAATTAATCGGCGGGTCATTCGTGTCTGCCAGCTGTCGGGTCCACAATGCTTGACTATTCTTTTTCTTTCTGCTTCCCATTCTGGAGTGTCGTTCTTGTTGGCATAGTGTTTGGCCACCACCAAAGCACGCTGAAAACAGAGCTGTTCCCAATTTTTAATGACTACGATGCCTCTCTTCCGTTTCAAATGAACTCATGTTCTTCTTTTTGATGGGGTGTCCACTACCGGATCCATTAGGAGGGGCTACGTTACACACATGAAGTCTCAGGCGTTCATCCATCTTAAATTTTTCGTTGGATTGTAATATTCGGGCCAGCGGATCCAATATGTGATTTGGTCTTACATCTTGCCACGGTTGAAACGTCTTGAGTCCCGGGTGCGATACACTAAATCGCACAAAGTCGTTGGGTTGACAACCAACCAAATTCCCAAGATCAGGCCGAGCGACAACGGTTTTTGGAGGAGAGAGGGTACCTCCAGAAACTGTTGCGGCAGACCCGCCGCGAGCTCCATCGGTTAGAGGCCTTGGAGTTGGATGCTCGTAGAGAGGAGCTGTTGGACCTCTATCGGCTGCAAGCCGATGGGGTACTTCCCCTACCGCCACCCCCACCGCCTTACAGTCTATACCCTCGACTGTGAGGCAAGCTATAAAAGGCCCTTTTCAGGGCCACCCAAACGGCCCTTTTCAGGGCCACCAACTCATTCAGAAAGAGTATTCATATTCTATTTTGATTTTAAATAGTAAACAAACCAAAAATCATATTAAAAATCATAATAAAAATCATAATAAGATCCTATTTCGTCCATTCGTGTCCATATTTTAAGATAATATATTAAATTCTCTCGCCTAATATAGTATACATTTCAAATTCATTTCAGATTCATTTCAAATGTGTTTTAAAATCTGTTTTTGAGAAGGGGGCTCGTTCCTCTCTATGAGGCCCGCGCTAAGGCGGGCTCGGACTTTCAACTCCATTTCCCAACTCCATTTTCCAATCCTATTTCCTTTTTTTTTTCTTCTTAGGTTTTATCAAAAGGGTGCTCTCTATGAGGTCCGCGCTAATGGGGGCTCTGAGATTTCGATCCCGTTATTTTGCATAAAAGGCCGCTCGGTCGCACTTATCTGTCATTCCACCATGGGTTCTTTCGAGATGTTTGAAGACTTGTTAATGGAAGACTGGCAAGAAGAAGACATGTTGGGTGAGACGGTAGCAGTCCACACGCCGGAGACCGAGTACGAGGGAGACGACGAGGGCGCCTACAGCGACGATGAATGGATGTTTGGCGACGAAGAATGGCTGGTATCAGACCCGTTCCTGTCCGAAATGGCTGACGAAATGTATAGCTGGATGTATACAGGCCGAACTCTTCCTGTACACCAGCTAGATCTACCACTCAACCAGCAACAGACATATTCGAGCCATTTACCAACATTGAAGGCATCGGTATGTTCCTTATTCCTACCAAGTTTCAACTTGATACATCAAATAGCAACGGAGATACACCATCGTAAATGTCGAAAAAATGATGAAGAAAAATTTCACAAATCTTTGATGATAATATTAAACGAGCGAAGTTACGAATTTCGAAAAACCGTCAGCCAGAGCCCATATGGGATTCGTCAAAAAAATCCAAAAATGAAAACTCGAGGGCGATCCGTTGCGAAATAACCGAGACATGGGCAATCTGAAATTATTTTTGTCCCATCCGTAAAACACCTCCTGTTTGTCAAAAATGACGCAATACATATTTAATAAATAGATCCACGGAGGCAAACCACATCTACGTTGGCAGAATGTTTACACCATGTACAGCTTTGGCGGCACAAACTGACTAAATGCATGTTTAAAGAGCACAATGCTGACCCGGGATAAATGAGAACAAACAATGTCTACAATTGTTTGTCAAGGCAAAGACATTATCTAATGTCCTAAAACCTACATGAAATAATTAAAGAGACGGCAAGTGTCCCCATCAAGTTAATAGACTACGAAAAGGCGAAATTGCCGATAATCTGTTACTGGATTTAACTCCACCTAGCAAAGCATTCTCTTTAAAAGTTTCCAGCCACAAGCGATACCACGATCAAGGTCATTTTACAAATTCACATCAATCATTGTGGATGAAATTATAATGATTACATTTAGCCCGTAAATTCAAGGCGTTACGCGAATCATGTCTTTTAAATAATGCTCAAGGCAACAAAGTTATCTGGCCTGTTAGCTCATTTTTAGAGCCTTGCATGTCAGCAACTACCATTTAATTGGTTTAGTTAGATTTGAATTGAAATGTCATCCCCATAGACTCTTTCAATGATACTTTAAAATGTCAAAGTGCCTATCTATCTTACTCAGTTAAAATCCTTTTTTCCCATGATACAATGGCTTTGGCCCCTAAAATTTGCTCTTATTTATGTTGTTTTATTAACGTAAGCCTTCATTAAGAAATAATAATAAATTTATGATATTAAAATTTAATTTCAAATAGGCCTATAACATTTTTCAGTAAACACATTTGAGATTAATGATTTATCTTTTTACAAATCATCATAACCCTAAAAACATATAAGTAAATACTATGCTTATGTCATGTCTAGTATACTAATCAGCAAAAAAAAAAAAGTCAGTAAGATTTCAAAATCAGAGAGGCACTTTTATCAAATCATTCTAGAAAACGACTTACTAAATGGATCAAAGCAATTTTTTGTGAACACTATTTTGACGCATTAGTGATTAATTCATCACAATTCCAAGAAAACGACTTAATAAATAGATCAAAACATTTTTTTGTGAACAGTATGTTGACACATTAGTGATAATTTCATCAAACCTTGCGAGAAGGTTTAGGGTCTGTACATCAGTATCTGGTGTGTCCACCGCGAGTGTCATTAACAGCAGCGCAGCGTCTGTACATGGAGTGGACCAGACGATTGATGAACGCCATTGGCACAAGGAATCACACTCCCAGAAAATCCTGGCGCAATCCATCGGCTGTGTTTGATCTCGGTATGACGTTATTAAGTCTCCTCTGAATTTCATCCAAAAGATGTTCAATCGGGTTTAAGTCCGGACTAAGGGCTGGCCAGTGCATAACGTTGACACCGTTCTGCTGTAGAAAGTCCCGAGTAATTCTTCTGGCCGGCGTTGTCATGTTGGAACACGTTGTTTCGATGACGTGCGAAATGTGGTAGGACGTGGGGTCTGAGAGTTTGATCGATGTAGCGCCCTGCTGTGTTGCCGCTGCTCTCCCTGAACCAAGATTTTGGAACACCACAGGACCAACTCTCTGGTTCAGGCCGATTCCACCCCAAACCATTATGCTTGGACCTCCCCATGAGTCTAGTTCCATGACACATTGGCCAGAATAACGCTGGCCACGTCGACGCCATATGCTGGTCCTGCCAGTTGATAGGCAATACCAACTCTCATCTGTGAACAGAACAGTTCTCCATTGCCTGTGTCGCCGGTTCTGGTGTAGCTGGGCAAATTGTAGACGTTCACGTCGATGGCGAGGGGTGAGGATCGGTCCACGGTAAGGTCTACGACAATGGATGTTCTTTCTGGTGAAACGTCGGTGCACTGTATAGTATATCGGTACTGATGGGTCTTTCGTGTGTTCTGACGTGCTGTCTCAGATGCCCGTGTGAAGGGATTCTGCGCGTGCTGTCGCACAACATGACGGTCTTATCACCTTGTGGTAACCCTTGGTCTACCAGTTCGGAGGAGATCATCCGTGGTGTTGTTGGCCCGAAAGCGTTGCTGAAGCCTGTAGATGGTCCGAGCATTGATCTGGAAGTGATTGGTAACGGCTTGGGCAGTGTGGCCAACGTCGAGTCTTCCAAGCGCCTGGTTCCTCTGAGCATGCTGCTGACGTTGTAGCGTGAATGATTCAATCAGGTATGGGGTGCACTTTATAGGGCTGATTCCGGTGAACAGCACGTGCAGCATGAGTTACATTAAAATCATGGAGAATACATTACCATCTCAGAAGTCAGGTTGCGTTTTTGAGAACATTTCCTGGTGGTTCAATTCTGTGTTTGGGAAGGAGCCTTATTGCTCAGGTAAAGTTGGAGATGTGGTCACAATTAATATACAATAAAAACATTTGGCAAGTTTTATGCAGTGCGTCTATTTAGAGTAACATACCAACCTGACGTTTCTTTTGCTGCTTAGTATATTATAGGCCACTAGGCCTTCTAATACCTAGCAATTGGCCATTTTAAACCATCATAGGCCTACACGAAGATCTTTTCTTTATAGATAAGAGTGCCCTTCCTTACATGACATTAGATATGAAGTGATTTTCTTTTAGCGTAAATAACGACGCCTGACGCTATACGTCGGCCATCTCTGCCTCATGTTCTTCCTGGTGGTATCTATAAGGTAAGGTGTTGCTGGGTTGACCGTCTTTTTCCAATAACACAAAACGTTTGTTGTATACTATCTTATAAACTTTGTCTTCCACAAGGGACCTTGTGCGGATTGGTGACTGTGATTTTGTCTTGGGCTAAACCACGGACTATCTGTTTCACGGTGTCAATAGTTGACTATTACGGTAATTGAGCGTAAATCACCTGATTTTACACACCGTTTCGCCGTTACTCAGTTGGTAAGCGTAATTCTTCGGTCCACCGGATACAAACTGGCGTATCGACAGTGTCTCGGGTAATTCATTCTTCCATTCGCCTAACGAACTTCCTTCCGGGGGGTGGGCCACCGATTACGATCATATTTAAAAATGACACTGTCCCTATCAAAGTAGCACACACGTTCTTCCAGCGGTTCCAATACCGAATACAATTTCGACCGGGCTTGGGCTGTTACAAAAACCGCCACGACGACGTTGGTAATAGGATATGGTCTCGCGTGTTCTTCTTTTTTGATCTTTTCCACCATAACCATGTTTTCGTTCACGACTCGAACATCTTTGATGGTTTCGGTGACATCCATCATGAGAGGAAAATAATCGGCAGGGTCTGTCATGTACACTGTTTGGGTAAAATTGTCGCGTTGTCCGAATTTTTCCCATAACGTGTTCAATTTGAGCTTGCTAAAGCTCCTCAGGCTTTTGTTAGGTATCATGGCTTCGTGATCTAGTTGAATGCCTTCCTTGTCGTACACGTCTTGAATGAAATGTCGTTTATCGTCCTTCGTGGAGCAATCGTCCGGATATCCACTAGCTTCCATCTTCTTTTTCAGGTAATGATCAATGTATCCAGCAAATAATCCTCCAGACTTGGATTTTCTCCATTCGCTCTGGGCGACAGAGGATCCGGACATGGCAATCCCTGCGCTTCTAAACTCTGGATTACGACGACGTTCTTCGGTCAGTTCACATTCCCACATGATTTTGATCTCAGATAGGCCATACTCGTGGCGTAATTTGTAAAGACGATCTTGAGTGTGTTGATACAAATCACGCATGGTTCTAGACGGATCATAGGGGTGATGATGTTTCACGTCTTGTATGGGTCCTGGGTAGCAGCGAGGACATCCGTGATAGGCACACCCTATGAATTCGTAGCCCGTGTTATCGTCGTAGCCATCTAAATGATACGCGCCAATTCTCACTTCACCCTGATAACGAGCATGTCGAATCTGTGGAACGCGACTTCCATCTCGCAAAGCTTTTAGAGTCTGACCGTGCTGTTCCCATTCCAACCATCCCAAGGCTATGTTAGATTGCTGTGGCGGTCGAAATTGTTTCCAATCTTTTCCGGCTTCGGGTTCCTGCATCAGGGCTCGGGGAATGATGGCCATCATGTCGGGTTCCAAACAATGCGTACGAAATACTTTATTACAGGCCGCCGCCAACGTGAGACTTCCCACAAAAGGATTGAGGCCCGTGTCCAGCAAAAACATGTCACTGAAAGCAACACAGCCGCGTTTGAGTACATCCACATCGCTCTTGCAGCTCGTGTTGAAAATCAAACGGTTCGTGTTTGTGTTGTTGGTACCAGGCGTAAAAGGCTTTACGTTCAGACACACCCATGCCTTCAGTATCGTATTCTTCGGCTGGTGGATAAGGACCCACGTACGCATAATGGTCTGGCTTGTTAAAAAAGTGTGGAAAATAACCCTTCTTCAGTTCCGTGAGGCTAAACGGCTTGGGTAAATCTCGTAAGGGCATCGGTAAAAAGTTTAGCGAATCTACAAATTTAACAGCTCCCAAGGTCACTGTCATCACTTTTCCACCACTCATAACAACTTGAGGAGCGGCTATCGCATGGTCGTGTATCGTTTGCAACATTAGTAACCCATCGTATCCCTTGAAATTATGTGCAACGGCTATGATGTGTGTAGACTTGCGAGATTTTCTTCCTCCGGGAACTGTACCGTGTGCCGATAAATAGATGAACCATTAGCCCACGTCGTCCAACGTCCGAAACACCCATTCACGTTGACCATTCCAGAAAGGATCACAGTAATCACAGGCGTCCGATGATGCCATGCAGAAATGACAACAGCACTGCAGCACACACAAGTTTACTACATGTTCTCCCGTATCTTGGGTGCACTCAAAATCATAAAACACAAAACGAGTCAACTCTTTTTCTTGGAGTTTTGCTAACTGCTGTGACCGGTCCGGCTGAGTTAGATCGATAGGCGATTTGAGTTTTTGAATAGAACACCAACGTTCTCCGCGTTGATGCCATTTCTTACAAACAGAGCACTCGTATTACCCACACACGTGTTCGGCCAATGTCCTATGTCTTTTCAGAATATCCCATTCTTTGCCGCACTGTAGACATTTTGTCCACCGTTGACAGATCGTTGGTGTTCCTGGTTGCCGGGGTTTTAGGTGCCGTTCGTAGCATATCTGATTCGGAAAACGTCGATGACATGTGTCACAGTCTCGACGGGTAGCGTCTTCCAAACACGCGGCCCAACTGTTGGCAGCTGTGACACATGGCATGACAATCGTGTCGATCGGGATGATCGTAACCTTTCTGACAGGCCTCGCAAAGTAGTTTCTTTCAAAAAAAGCCGGCATGGACGTGATGACGTCATAATGATTGGCGTGATGATATAAATGTAATACTTTAGACTGACCACCTACGACGTATTTGGTTCCTTTAAACATCAGTTTTCCAACATTGATCTGGTACCCCTGCGGACCCATCACACGTTGGTATTGTTCCCAGGTCTCGGGGCCACGACAGGCTTTGTAGGCACCTCCTACCTCTTCAATTAATCGGCGGGTCATTCGTGTCTGCCAGCTGTCGGGTCCACAATGCTTGACTATTCTTTTTCTTTCTGCTTCCCATTCTGGAGTGTCGTTCTTGTTGGCATAGTGTTTGGCCACCACCAAAGCACGCTGAAAACAGAGCTGTTCCCAATTTTTAATGACTACGATGCCTCTCTTCCGTTTCAAATGAACTCATGTTCTTCTTTTTGATGGGGTGTCCACTACCGGATCCATTAGGAGGGGCTACGTTACACACATGAAGTCTCAGGCGTTCATCCATCTTAAATTTTTCGTTGGATTGTAATATTCGGGCCAGCGGATCCAATATGTGATTTGGTCTTACATCTTGCCACGGTTGAAACGTCTTGAGTCCCGGGTGCGATACACTAAATCGCACAAAGTCGTTGGGTTGACAACCAACCAAATTCCCAAGATCAGGCCGAGCGACAACGGTTTTTGGAGGAGAGAGGGTACCTCCAGAAACTGTTGCGGCAGACCCGCCGCGAGCTCCATCGGTTAGAGGCCTTGGAGTTGGATGCTCGTAGAGAGGAGCTGTTGGACCTCTATCGGCTGCAAGCCGATGGGGTACTTCCCCTACCGCCACCCCCACCGCCTTACAGTCTATACCCTCGACTGTGAGGCAAGCTATAAAAGGCCCTTTTCAGGGCCACCCAAACGGCCCTTTTCAGGGCCACCAACTCATTCAGAAAGAGTATTCATATTCTATTTTGATTTTAAATAGTAAACAAACCAAAAATCATATTAAAAATCATAATAAAAATCATAATAAGATCCTATTTCGTCCATTCGTGTCCATATTTTAAGATAATATATTAAATTCTCTCGCCTAATATAGTATACATTTCAAATTCATTTCAGATTCATTTCAAATGTGTTTTAAAATCTGTTTATGAGAAGGGGGCTCGTTCCTCTCTATGAGGCCCGCGCTAAGGCGGGCTCGGACTTTCAACTCCATTTCCCAACTCCATTTTCCAATCCTATTTCCTTTTTTTTTTCTTCTTAGGTTTTATCAAAAGGGTGCTCTCTATGAGGTCCGCGCTAGTGGGGGCTCTGAGATTTCGATCCCGTTATTTTGCATAAAAGGCCGCTCGGTCGCACTTATCTGTCATTCCACCATGGGTTCTTTCGAGATGTTTGAAGACTTGTTAATGGAAGACTGGCAAGAAGAAGACATGTTGGGTGAGACGGTAGCAGTCCACACGCCGGAGACCGAGTACGAGGGAGACGACGAGGGCGCCTACAGCGACGATGAATGGATGTTTGGCGACGAAGAATGGCTGGTATCAGACCCGTTCCTGTCCGAAATGGCTGACGAAATGTATAGCTGGATGTATACAGGCCGAACTCTTCCTGTACACCAGCTAGATCTACCACTCAACCAGCAACAGACATATTCGAGCCATTTACCAACATTGAAGGCATCGGTATGTTCCTTATTCCTACCAAGTTTCAACTTGATACATCAAATAGCAACGGAGATACACCATCGTAAATGTCGAAAAAATGATGAAGAAAAATTTCACAAATCTTTGATGATAATATTAATCGAGCGAAGTTACGAATTTCGAAAAACCGTCAGCCAGAGCCCATATGGGATTCGTCAAAAAAATCCAAAAATGAAAACTCGAGGGCGATCCGTTGCGAAATAACCGAGACATGGGCAATCTGAAATTATTTTTGTCCCATCCGTAAAACACCTCCTGTTTGTCAAAAATGACGCAATACATATTTAATAAATAGATCCACGGAGGCAAACCACATCTACGTTGGCAGAATGTTTACACCATGTACAGCTTTGGCGGCACAAACTGACTAAATGCATGTTTAAAGAGCACAATGCTGACCCGGGATAAATGAGAACAAACAATGTCTACAATTGTTTGTCAAGGCAAAGACATTATCTAATGTCCTAAAACCTACATGAAATAATTAAAGAGACGGCAAGTGTCCCCATCAAGTTAATAGACTACGAAAAGGCGAAATTGCCGATAATCTGTTACTGGATTTAACTCCACCTAGCAAAGCATTCTCTTTAAAAGTTTCCAGCCACAAGCGATACCACGATCAAGGTCATTTTACAAATTCACATCAATCATTGTGGATGAAATTATAATGATTACATTTAGCCCGTAAATTCAAGGCGTTACGCGAATCATGTCTTTTAAATAATGCTCAAGGCAACAAAGTTATCTGGCCTGTTAGCTCATTTTTAGAGCCTTGCATGTCAGCAACTACCATTTAATTGGTTTAGTTAGATTTGAATTGAAATGTCATCCCCATAGACTCTTTCAATGATACTTTAAAATGTCAAAGTGCCTATCTATCTTACTCAGTTAAAATCCTTTTTTCCCATGATACAATGGCTTTGGCCCCTAAAATTTGCTCTTATTTATGTTGTTTTATTAACGTAAGCCTTCATTATGAAATAATAATAAATTTATGATATTAAAATTTAATTTCAAATAGGCCTATAACATTTTTCAGTAAACACATTTGAGATTAATGATTTATCTTTTTACAAATCATCATAACCCTAAATCATATAAGTAAATACTATGCTTATGGCATGTCTAGTATACTAATCAGCAACAAAAGTCAGTAAGATTTCAAAATCAGAGAGGCACTTTTATCAAATCATTCTAGAAAACGACTTACTAAATGGATCAAAGCAATTTTTTGTGAACACTATTTTGACGCATTAGTGATTAATTCATCACAATTCCAAGAAAACGACTTAATAAATGGATCAAAACATTTTTTTGTGAACAGTATGTTGACACATTAGTGATAATTTCATCAAACCTTGCGAGAAGGTTTAGGGTCTGTACATCAGTATCTGGTGTGTCCACCGCGAGTGTCATTAACAGCAGCTGTCGCACAACATGACGGTCTTATCACCTTGTGGTAACCCTTGGTCTACCAGTTCGGAGGAGATCATCCGTGGTGTTGTTGGCCCGAAAGCGTTGCTGAAGCCTGTAGATGGTCCGAGCATTGATCTGGAAGTGATTGGTAACGGCTTGGGCAGTGTGGCCAACGTCGAGTCTTCCAAGCGCCTGGTTCCTCTGAGCATGCTGCTGACGTTGTAGCGTGAATGATTCAATCAGGTATGGGGTGCACTTTATAGGGCTGATTCCGGTGAACAGCACGTGCAGCATGAGTTACATTAAAATCATGGAGAATACATTACCATCTCAGAAGTCAGGTTGCGTTTTTGAGAACATTTCCTGGTGGTTCAATTCTGTGTTTGGGAAGGAGCCTTATTGCTCAGGTAAAGTTGGAGATGTGGTCACAATTAATATACAATAAAAACATTTGGCAAGTTTTATGCAGTGCGTCTATTTAGAGTAACATACCAACCTGACGTTTCTTTTGCTGCTTAGTATATTATAGGCCACTAGGCCTTCTAATACCTAGCAATTGGCCATTTTAAACCATCATAGGCCTACACGAAGATCTTTTCTTTATAGATAAGAGTGCCCTTCCTTACATGACATTAGATATGAAGTGATTTTCTTTTAGCGTTTTTTTTTTTTGTTTTTTTTTTCTCTTAATTATTTGAAAATAGTATAATTTATACTTGAATCATATGGTCATATATAAAACAGTAACAAAGGGCTTTGTTTACTGCAGTTCTGAGTGTTTTTTTCTTTCTTGGGATTCTAATTTTGGGCGTCATCTAAATGCTTAAATTGCCTTACAATAAAATAAACGGGTGGACCTTAGCTGTATTTCCCATGCTATGAACCGAAAATGAATGAGAATTGTTTTTGTGAATGATGGTATTCTAAAATAATGTGACCCGGGTCATTGGCAATATTATCATACGTTCCTAATTGGCCGTAAGAAATGAAGTTTTTTTTAAAAATTCTGAGTAATTCTGAAAACTATCGCATCTTCTTCCGTGGTTCTTGACGGCTAGATAGTCCAGGGTTAATTTAAATCAGTTTTGTGACTACAATTCGAAGGTAGAACATTTCTGGACAATGAGCGGAGAACAATACTGCGATTTAATATTCGATTGGTACAAACTAGTCACTCTCACCTTCCAAAATACAAAACAAATAAAGAGCGCCGATAAAATATGCTATTGGCTATAAATTGTCCAGACCTTTTTTTCAGGACAGTGTATTCCGAAGCGGCATTTTTCGACACCGTAACATTATTTAATTACCACATGTGTTCTTACATAGTAGAAATCATTGAAATCATTCAGTTATATTCGGAATGTGTGTATCCACTATCCCAAAAACATACGACAAACAATGATATAGCTGTAATATATAACTAGGCATAAACGGTAATATGGTAATAGTCCGCCCCAAATGCTTGCGTATCTAAAAAATTTTATATAAATTAGACAGACGCGGTTTCGCCGCAGACGGCTGGGCGAAAATAGCCAGAGTAGACAGGTTTTTAAATGTTTTTAAACGTTATTGTGTTGTTGTAGAAATCAGTATCATATCAATTTAATTTAGCGGTCTTCAGAAGTTGGTCATTTATCAAGACCCTGGAGCACTGCTGTGACACAGGATATCACATTATACGATTTGCTGAAAGGTCAAAAATGACGAATAGCAGTATTCATCGTAAAACAGAAAACAAACTACTTTTATGCAAAAGAAAGAAAAGTGCTCACGATATGATTAAAATGAATTTATGTTTTATGAAATTACAATAGGATATAAGGATGGAAATGACAACAAAAATAAATATTGCACAAACTTGGTGTCTGATATCAAGTAAAATATTAAAATTGCACTTAGGCAGGACAATGAGGTGTACATAAAGGATTGATGTTAAACTAAATAAACAAACAAATAGTAACAAGTAAACGATAGCAAAAAAAAAACAACCCAAAAACGCTTCACATGTTTTACACGGCAATACTATATACCGGAAAACAACCGGAAAACACCGGAAAACACCATTTTATACTGAATACCGGAAAACACTGGAAAAACATTAAATATCGGAAAACACACTAAATACCGGAAAATACCCTAAATAGGTAACCCGGAGACTAGCACCCTAAATAGGTAACCGGAAGCCTGGTTAGTTTCTGCTTTATAGTATAGACCTTCTCCGGGTTACCTATTTAGGGTGGTTTCCGGTATTTAGTGTGTTTTCCGGTATTTTGTGTTTTTGCGGTGTTTTCCGGTATTTAGTATAACATGGTGTTTTCCGGTAGTTTTCCGGTTGTTTTCCGGTGTTTTCCGGTATATAGTATAGCCCTGTTTTACAGGAGGTCGATTAAACATTTATTATATAACAATTATCTAATAACAATTTCGGGACCCCTGCACCTTATTCCATTAAAATTCGGACGAAACTTGATTTTGAATTGATAAATTTCAATTTCTGTAGTCTGGAAATTCTGTGACTAAATGTTATGTATTGTTGATAATTATTGTTGAGAAACTAAGACACCCACATATAGGTCCTTTACAAATAACAAGTTTTCATTTCACTACTCAAAATGCAACTGCTTTATACGGACCGATACTTAGCTTTAATTTTAGTACTTTCTATCAATTTACGAAATAGGGTGGTATATATGTTTAATTAGATTGCATAAAAAGCGAAATACATTAAAACATAATTATACAATATTCAGAGTAGGGAATGCACAGTTACCTGTATTATGTATATTAATCAATAGTGAGAACTAAATCTTTTTTTTCTGGCACTTATAACAATTCAAACCTAACATTAACATGTTAAAGCATGTTCTAATTACAAAGTATATTTGACGTTTATAATAATTTATACTAAACAAATAGGTTGCCTGATAACGAACAATGACCCACTAATAGCTTTGTCTTCTAAGCTCTGCAAAAACTTTTTCAGTGATGATTTACACAATTATATAGCAAAGAATATATTTTCAAAAGTGGGATAAACCTGGAATTGGTTACCGAATATCATTGAGGCTCGGTCCAGTCGTGTCCATTCAATGAGCTAGACAAACCGAACAGATCGGTTGATAACTCAGATCTCTAGAGTGGTAAGATGATTTTGTAGCAAAAGGGCTCAACACTGGATATTATTAAAATATCGTTGAAAATCAACATGAGTTTTATTTGCAATAAGTTAAGAAAATATTAGTTGATAATCGCAACCGCTACTGTGCTAACACGTGGTGATCGAAAAATTGTTGAAGTTCAGTAGAAGAATTTATAATAATAAGTTAGGGCAACCCTTAACAATTTCAAAACGTCTAGTTGATAATTGTGGCTATCATAGTTTGTAACTAAGTGGTCATCAAAAGTCGCCGAAAAGCACTACACTTCTTCCTTCCGTCAGGATAGGGATGCAATACAAATTTAAGAAATATTGGTTGATAGATTTCCTAACAAAACAGTCTTAACTCAGCCATCAAAATCGATGAATATGATTTTTTTCCCTTTAATCAAATGGACAAATCGTACAATTTTCAGAAAGATCAGTTAACTAGGTTTGGTACAAAATGGGCATAATTCTGGGGCGTTCATCGGAAATTTTGCTGAAAATCATCAAGGTTTTTACCTTCAATGCTCTAAACTCTACATGATTTCGGAATAAGGAGAATACCTCGATAAATATCGAAAAAACACTAAAAATTTATATATACATTTCGGAACAAGGAGCATACCTCGGTGAATATCGAAAAACACTGAAAATTAACATACATCTATTATTGTGGCCTCTAGTAAACTACAAATAATGTGAACGACATACTGATGGACAAACGATTGGACAGGTTCCCTGAGTTCCCTTACTAGGTTTTCTTTTATATAAATTATATTGTTGGGTTAATCATACGGGTTTAAACAAATAATGAGTAATGCAAAATGGCATCCAAATCAATAACCCCAACTGTAACCCTGCAATTTGAATTAAGATTTTCAAGCCCGGGACGGTGGTGGTGGTGGCTATGCTCAGTCCCGAATAAAACTATTTAAATCTGAGATTAATACTCATTCATACATTTTTAGAAACGTATATAAATAGACATTAACCAGTTAATTCCACACCCACATGTGTCAAACCTACAGACCTGACAGACCTGATCTATACAGGAATTTAAAAGAAGTAAGTCATACAAATATGTACCAATGCTCAATAAATGCACCGAAAATACAGGTATTTTACAAGACGATAAATATTAAGAATCTTAAATGGACTCTTATCTAAGTAACTAACTAGAATAAACATATACGATAAAACAATATATACACACTTACAGCCCACGCACACCGACCACCATATATATAAAATTATAATTGATGGTCGCTCTTAGCTTGTATATATGAAAAATAAAATGTTGAATAAAGAAACACAGTTTCTTTCCTCAGTATTTTAGTTTTTTAATATATATATAATGGAATAAACATATACGAGTAAACAATATACACACACTTACATATATCTTATATATATCGCATAATTCTGTGTTTCTTTCCTCATAATATCATGTGGAAAAATAGATTAAATATTTGAAATATCAGTAAAACATTGACTAGAAAAATATATATTACAACCATCAGTAAAAGGCAAATTGATATTCATTCGAATTTTGTTTAGAAAAGTTCTGGGAGAATACCTCAATCTCTCGCTAACCCGTGGACAACAATAAAATATTACATTTCGTTCTGGGCATAAACAATTAGTGTCAAGTTTTTTTTCGCACGTATATTTAACGTTAATATAGTTTCTGTTTATTGAAAGGTCTGACACAGACCTTTAATTAACAAGTTGAACACTTTTCTGGGCATATTGAGGCATTGTCTCAATTTGCGTATGACAATATTTTCGACCATATTGTAAGGTCGGTGGCATTTAATGTCTGTCAGATAAAAAGATACGAAAGTATAAACTTTTGGTTTAGGATAAAACAAAGGTGGTGCTGAAATGTCGTCATTCTCAATGACAGACTGTATGATACAGCACGCGCGTGCTAACCATTTGGCCATCCACCCCCTATAAATAAAGGACAAAAGATGATATCATTATTACCCTGATTGCTAGCCTAATAAAAATTGTCGTCGATATCAGTCGTGTAATGTAAAATTTATGCACACCAGTTGGCTTCTATTACATGTTTATAAATATTCTTAATTCTGATGAAGAAGTAATTGTTCAAGTTCATCTGCTGATCTGTATATAAATAAAGGACAAAGGATGATATCATTATTACCCCGATTGCTAGTCTAATAAAAACTTGTTGTCGATATCAATTGTGTAATGTAAAATTTATGCACACCAGTTGGCTTCTATTACATGTTTAAAAATATTCTTAATTCTGATGAAGAAGTAATTGTCCAAGTTCATCTGCTGATCTGTGTATAAATAAAGGACAAAAGATGATATCATTATTACCCCGATTGCTAGCCTAATAAAATCTTGTCGTCGATATCAATTGTGTAATGTAAAATTTATGCACACCAGTTGGCTTCTATTACAAATATATAAATATTCTTAATTCTGATGAAGAAGTAATTGTTCAAGTTCATCTGCTGATCTGTATAAGAAAGCGGCTGATTCTCGATATCCTGCTATCAACTGTTTGATGGTGGAAAGCTCTGTTCCACTCAGTTGACTTTTGTTATTCTGTTTTTTCATACTAAGATCTGTAGGGCCTGTAATAAAACAACTTAGAATATATTTTCGAAGGACTGTTGCCTATTATCGCAACAAAATACAAAATGTTTTTAAAGGTAAATTAAGATAAAAACAAGAAGCCAACAGTTAGTCTGGTGTCCACTATGCCAAATTTAATTATTTGCCCATAAAGGTTCTTGCAATCACATTCATCGTTTGTGATCCCCCCCCCCCCCCCTTAGCATACTGAGTCACAATGAGGAAATTTTGAATATTGAGTTATTGTTATTTTCACATTCTCCAACTCATTACATACATCAATTTGATGTATAGTTTGTTTGAATTGGGCAAAAATTGACTGAGCTGTGTCCATTAGAAGCTACCCAACTCACAAAAGTAAGTTTTGAGAAAAAGCAAGTCAAAGATTTGGTATGTTCCAAAACAAAATCCCATAGCAACCAGGCCATTTATCTGCTGTTTTGTCGTTGAATATATCTTTCCATGGGTTTTCAGGGGTGTTGAAGACGAAAATCGTAGTGAAAATTTGATCCGACTATTTCCGCAATTTATTTGCTATTTTGTCGTTTAATATGTTTTTAATTTAGGGTTTCAAGGGTACTGACGACGAAAATCGTAATAAATGTACCCCTTTCGTAACGAAACATCCACAATACATACGGCATAATATTCACATGATAGTGTTATACTGGAGAACAATCTATTCATTAGTAGTCTGTTGTGTATATTATAACTTTGGAGAGATTAACTGTTGTTTTTTTTTCTGCCACTTATCAGAGTGAATCGCATGAAGTTGCCCAAAAACATTGCCCAAAAACATGAGATATCAAATAATCACTACTTGGATTAATTATTCGGAGTAAATAATGAGTTGTCGACGGCTTTATCATTGACCCGTGACAGTTGATTAGTAATAGTATTACTCAATGACATACACCCGCTTGTCAATTAATTTACATCATCAGCCATGTGGTTTCGATTAACACTCAACGGCAATCTATATACGATCAGAATTATTTTTTTTTCTGCCACTTATCAGAGTGAATCGCATGAAGTTGACCAAAAACATTATCGCCAAAACCAAATTTTTATCGATGTCTGGGCCAATCAGCAAACGAGTTGTGTAGACAGCATGGCAACAGGCGGAGTTTATTTATATTTGGGGGGGGGGGGGGGGTAAAACTCGATTGTATCCGTTCAAAATCAATTCATCGACAATATTTTGATCATATTTGTAAATTAAAGATGCTCCGCTTTACAACGATGCCAATTATTATGCAAGAGGAATGACCGGTCGTCCCGCTGCGAGCGAAGAAAAATAACTAATTTCGCCGAGAATTTTAAGAAATAGGACAGATTTAAGAATACGGTACTCTTTCAAAACGTTCAAATACAGGGCCCTTATTCACGAAAACTTAAACTAAGATACAATCGAAATTTTAAGAAATACTGCAATTCGATTGGCCGACCAGTAAAATCAATTTGCATATATCCAATGAAGTTGCAGTATTTCTTAAAATTTCGGTTGTAACTTAGTTTAAGTTTTCCTGAATAAGGGCCCTGGTGTTTTAAAATGTTTTATTGCTATTTTGATCTTTTGTGTCGATAGATAGTATATTTATAGATTCGTTTTTGTGAAAATCTCAATTTCGATCAAAACCAATATTTTCACTTATTTTGTCTTTATCTCATTATTGATTCGCGCGCTCGATCCTGCATTGGCCGAGAAAGTTCATCCAGATTTTCCGACGTGGTTTCCCCTTGTCAGTGGTGCAGAACGGAGGGCCTGACAAGGACAGCTGTCTAGTCCTTCGGATGAGACGAAAAACCGAGGTCCCGTGTATACATTAGAATGCACGTAAAAGATCCCTTGGCAGTTGGAATTCGATATAAGAGTAGGCGATAGTGCCGCTGCCCGGGCAAAATTTCCCTCATAGCACACTGTATGGCGTATGCCCGTCTTCACTAGCCCAGTATAGGAGCAGAACAGTAGGACGTTAAACCCCATTTCATTTTGATTTCATTTTATAGATCATATAGGAATCACATTGTTTATCAATCTGCTCAACCTAAACAAAAAATGCTGAATATCAAGGTATTTATGTATTAAAACTATACACCAAGTTTCACCACTTCCCCCAATTAGAAGCAGAGTAATTGTAACATCTCGGGCAATACCCGCGTTCCGAAGACATGTTGGAAAACAAAGCGTAGCGATAGAGCAGTGGGAGCGGGAAGAACACCGATTACATGTTCACGCCCTCGCTATGCGCACCGCATCCCGACGACGTTCTTTCTGCGACCAAACAGACGTGAAGTGGTCCTGTCGTAAGCGTGATGGGGGCGTAGTCAATTACTTGCCTATCGAGCCACGCTGATTGGAGCGGGTTCTACGCTGTCCCTGCTCTCACCACACTTTTCAACTACGACCTCGCCAAGCGGCTATAGTGCATGTTTCACACCAGCGTAATCAGGTCTTTGTAACAGGGTAGCAAGCACGTGGTAGGAGCGTCATGTCAGCGTGGCGCGGTCTTCTAGGGCGTGGTGGCAACGTGATTGAGCGCGGTGGGAAAGTGGCTGGAGCATGGTAAGAGCGCAGCGAGGACGTAATGGGACGTGGTGTACGCGTAGTGATACCGTGGAAAAGGGTGAAATTTCGGCGATTTTGGGCGTAAAAAGAACATTATAAGCACGTAGCAAGTTCTTCGCTATGCGTGAAAGCGAACTTCAAAGATATAATTGAACGTTTTGTTTAATTATTACTAACCGAATTCACCATTTTGAACGTTATTGTTCTGAATAACCGGATGCTGTAAAACTGTTGGGTGGTGATGAGCCGGATGCTGATAACCAGGAAAACCAGGCCGAAATAATCCGTTGCCATTGGCGAAAAAGGGGGAAGGGAAATCCGGAGCGGGTCTGAAGGCAGGGGCTTGAGTCTGGTGGCGAACAAAGTCGTTATTTGTGGGAGCATTGCGATCTGCATGTGGTTGACTGTTAGCTTTAGGCGACTGGGTAGTCTGGGGATGAGGCGCAGTTATCGTTGGAGTAACAGGTGCTATGGTCATAGATCTAGCCTGAAATATAGAGACAATTTTGATAAGAATGAAGATTTTAGTGTATTAATAATAATATATTTATTCGTACTATGAGTACAATATAATACAATACACTTACAATAATAAATATATGTCTATATACTTATTTTGTACAAAGGTATTCTAATATACAGTTTAGATGTTCTTTATGTTTATTACTTCTGTCAATAAGATAAATCATATCAGAAATAGCACCAGCGGTCATAGAAACATCAATGTTAGGATTATTTTCATCACATCGAACAACTTTGTACAGGATGCAATTAATGTGTATTACTGTGATAGAGAGTATATTTGCCTAAAGGTGTGATGTGGGGGGGGGGGGCACCACACACAGACAATTACACAAGACAAACCTATGGGCAAGACAGAAAATACAGACACTACAAACAACAAACGCACATATCTGATGAATTGAATGGATTCGGGAGGGGGGGGGGCTAGCCGTCATC
The DNA here is from genome assembly GCF_932274485.2 of Patella vulgata. NCBI lineage: Eukaryota > Metazoa > Mollusca > Gastropoda > Patellidae > Patella > Patella vulgata. Next base: position 38,090,837 of record NC_065882.2, read on the forward strand.
GTCCAATGCGCTGTATAATCCCGCGCCTGTGTGATACAGGCATTACTCAAAATGAAAAACAAACTAACAATAAGGGAAGCAATTCAAGTAAAAAGAGGAGGGAGTGGAATATTTCCCATACTAGTGTGTATCAACGTCGGCTATGCGCTACATGAAGTATAAATGTAGACACGTTGAAGGACAAAACCTTTAAAAGTGACCACTTTCGTGAAATGTAATAAAAGGCGAAGTGAAAGGGCTATACTATATACCGGAAGACACCGAAAAACACCGGAAACCTACCGGGAAACACCATGTTATACTGAATACAGGAAAACACTGGAAAAACACTAAATATCGGAAAACAAACTAAATACCGGAAAACAACTATGGCTATCATCGCTTGACAAAGGATACCACTCCGAAATGTGCATCACGATATAATCGAGGAACGACCCGTCTATATTAGTTGTAAGGGTTTTTTTCTTTGTATATTTTCATGTAATTTTATTTTTATATTTGTTAATAGTTTTAAATTGGATAGGCCCCGCACCAGACGCCCACTCCTCCCCACGCCCACTCAACTACCAATGGAATTGCCACAGCTACGAAAAAGATTCCAGCCATCACCAGGCTTCCACCAACCACCACCAGGCTACCACCAACCACCACCAGGTTTCCACCGACCACCACCAGGATTCCACCAACCACCGCCTGGATTCCGCTACCAGCACCAACCAAGTCGACAACCAAACCAGCACCAACCGAGTCGACAACCAAACCAGCACCAACCAAGTCGACAGCATTACCAGCACCAACCAAGTCGACAACCAAACCAGCGCCAACCAAAACAACAACCAAACCAGCGCCAACCACCTCCAGAGAATGCAGGTGTTGTGAAAGCCTTTTTTCAGGTCCTCCACCACTTGATCATTATGGAGAGTCAGGAGAATGGAACACCAACCAGAAGTTTCACTTGGAAGATCCAAGATCTGAATAAGTTGGTGAAGCCGGCCATGAAGACGCCACTACCATTCAGACATTGAACTTGAAATGGGCCAAGGACGTCGCCTCACCCTTGTCGACACACTGCCGAGCCCTGCTAGCGGAGAAACTGGAGTACCTGAAGTCACGTCACTTTACCACTTTACCAAAGATGCTGTACAAGAGTACTCTAGCCACCCCTAGTATGGGCCAAGAAGTCCTACGGCAAGCGACTTCAGGATAGTGAGAAGACAGAGTTCCATCGCCTACTGTCCACGGTCTCTAAAACTGTCACGCACCCTCCCCCATCACCAATGCATATTACACACAACTTTCTCCGGGACACACCAAAACGAAACACACCCAACAAGAGAAAATTATCCGCTGGAAAAAGCACTTGCATTAACATTCCCTCGAAGCGTGCATCTAGATCAACCAGTTCGCCCCGGGTTGTGTCTGGCTCATCTACTTCCTCGGGATCTACATCGCCACTGAACGCGCTTGTCGACTGTCTGTCCCCTAGATCGCCCATCATTCCTAACCCTAGAATCACCACCAGATCTTCCACCAGATGAAGGCGATCACTCAACCTATCGCTAAAGAGACCTCACGGTTACAAAGGTAAAGACGAGAAGGATTTATGGTACCTACCACCCGTCATGGCACAGACCCTGGTTATTGGATAATGTAACCTGGCTAGGATTGTATCCTTCCTCGGGGGGTGGGAGATCCATAGCTATTCTGGGGCCAAGATCAGTCACATCAAATAGATTCTCAAAAACTACATGTGTCCTGCACAAGAGGAATGAGTGATACACGCCGGGCTCAACAACATGGAGGAAAGTGGACCAAGGATACACGAGCAGATGCTAGATGTAGTCACGGTCAACTGAAAGGTAACGACGCCATCCACTGGAGCCCAGACACGGCCAGAGAGATCATCAACTGCTGGATGAGGAATTTAAACTAGGATTAGGGAAAAGGAATGAGAAGCCGTCTTTAGGACAGACAGTTGTCAATTTGAGCGACAGACTTCTCAGCCCCCTAGAAATGAACATTCTTGATAAAGGCCTTAAATTCATCCCAACCCCCACAATAAGACCCATAGACCCCATCACCCAGGCAACCGATCGCCTTCCAAAGAACACTTTCACGGACTCATTTTTTTAGGAACAAACCCGGCAGTTAAAAAAATTATTCACAGAAAAATCCACATGGAAACCACCTAAAAAGTCATCATCACCAGCCATTCTAAAAACTTTTGACGAAATGAACACAGAAATATCACCCCTTCAACCACAATCACAAAAAAACCAATCTCAACCGAGCAACTAAACCAGCATTAAACACCCTCAAAAAAGACAAAAACATAATAATTAAGAAAAGCGACAAAGGTTCGTGTTGTGTCATAATGAATCGCGCAGACTATATCTCTGCAGCAGAAAAACAATTAAATAATCCTAAACATTACACTAAATTAGACCAACGACATCTCTATACGCTACCAAAAATACATAAAAATCCAGAAACGGAATGATTTATACCTAATAAATTACCCAAGGGGCGCCCAATAATATCAGACTGTGGCAGCGAATCATATAACGTATCACAATATATAGACCATTTCTTATTACCCCTAGCATGCCAACACCCATCCTACCTAAAAGCCACTAACGATTTTATTCAAACAGTTAAGAGTCCCTGAACACACCATTTTAATATCATCGACGTACAGAGCATGTACATGAATATCGATAATAACACAGGTATTGAAGCAGTTAGGAAAGCTTTTCTTAGGAACCCACAAGCATCTAGGCCGGACGAAGAAATCCAAATCTACTCGACATTTGTCTGAGGAGGAATGATTTCACTTTCAACGACCAAGTATACCTCCAGTCTTCCGGAACTGCGATGGGAAAACGATTTGCCCCGAGTTATGCAAATCTCTTCATGGCGGAGTGGGAAAGGGAAGTTCTGCCGCTCTGCCCATTAAAACCAGATTTCTATGGACGTTTTCTAGATGACGTTTTCATAGTCTGGACAATCATCATCTATCTGTCAAATTAACCGCAAATGTAAGTCATAACAGCATAGATTTCCTTGACACCACCGTCCTTAAAAGTAGCAACACCAAAAACACAGGTCAACTGGAAACTAAAGTATTTTTCGAAGAAACCGATACACGTCAATTATTGTTCAAGGGCTCCTTCCACCCCAAACATACATTCTCTGGCATCATAAAATCTCAGATTCTCCATTTTCATAGGATATGCACAAAGAAGACGGACGTTGAGTCAGCATGTACGCTGGTATTTAGCAAACTAAGAGAAATGGGATACTCCAAACGCTATCTCTGACGTATAAAAAAACAACACTCTAGCTGGACTTGCCGCCAAAGGAACAAATAATATGCAATCAGCAGTTAAAACCAAAACTTGTGGCCATCCGAGATGTCAAACCTGCAAAATCATAAACATATCCGACCATTTCCATAACAAAACATCTGGCACACAATTCCCAATATTAGACCAACTTTCATGCAGTAGTTCAAACATAATTTATTTAATTTCATGTAGACAATGTGACAAACAATACGTAGGGGAGACTCAGAATGCACTTAGGGAAAGAATTAAAGATCACCGATCAGACATAGTCACCAAAAAAGACAAACCGGTCTCTATTCATTTCAACCAACCAAATCATGATATTTCTGATCTCATTGTCACGCCAATAGAAAAGACCAAGAGCGACTTTGAAACTGCAGAAGAAATTAAAACGTTTAGGCTAACAAGAGAAAAAATATGGATTGACAAATTGAAAACAACAGCCCCCCTAGGTTTGAATATTCTTACGGCTAGCGCAGTAGTCCGTTTTGTGGTTCCATTTAGCGCAACAGCAGCAAGTGCATCCAAAATCATCAGTAAACGCTATACTGATCTCCAACAAAATCACCCGAAAATCTTCACAAAGAAACTTATAATTGCATATTCTAAAAATAAAAATCTGAACGACATCCCATTGCACAGTAAATTAGATTAAATAAGACCAGTCTCCACCCTAACCGTTAGTAAATAAAATCAACTAGATATAACAATCCCTAGCCCTAACCCGGTGATGTGGAACAAACACATTTTTAGAAAATCCAGTTCGTAGTAGGAAACACACTACGGTGTTTTCCGGTATATAGTATTGTCGAAGTGAAACTAAATTGACAATACTATATACCGAAAAACACCGGAAAACAACCGAAAAACAACCGGAAAACACCATTTTATACTGAATACCGGAAAACACCGGAAAAACACTATATACCGGAAAACATCCTAAATACCGGAAAACACCCTAAATAGGTAACCCGGAGCCTGGTCCTCTGCGTGCGGTTTTGGACCAAGTGAGCGCCGATGAAGGAAGGTCAAGGTCATTACGATGTTCGCTTTACAAATAGCCCCCCCACCCCCCCAAAAAAAAAATTCCGATTTTTTTCTCCAAAATTTTTTGGACGGAAAAAATTTTCTGTCACAAAAAAAAAAAAAAAATTCGAATTTTTCCGAAAAATTGGTTTTACAAAAAAACATTCCGTAGAAAAATTTAGAATTTTTTTTTGAGAGAAATTTTTGAGAAGAAATTGTTTAAAAAAATCTGAAAATTCCGATTTTTTTTTCTCCAAAATTTTTTGGACGAAAAATTGGATTTACAAAATAATTTTACAGAGAAATTTTGGAGAAGAAATTGTTAAAAAAAAATCTGAAAAGAAATTTTTCTTTGACCGTAGGCGATCGCTCGCTTGTATGTTAATGAACTTATTTCATCAGCGCTCACCTGGTCCAAAACCACACACGAGGACCAAACTCCGGGTTACTAAATAGCGACCGGAAAACTTAGAAGAGTAAACTGTGCCCGAGATTTTGTTTAGAGAGCGCGCCGCGCCGCGCCGCTCCGGGAGGGATCATCGTCAGAGTGGGACGGGGGTGGAATAGATCTCTCGTTCCTCAAGCCATATTATTTCTACAGTCATTGTCATTAATCTGAAATTACGGGATGATATACGAAAATGCAGGTTTACTTTGAAATAGTGCAAATGATACTTTTCCATCTACAATCTTCAGATCAAAGGATGCAAGTTCTTATACAGTGCAGTATAATTTGTGCAACAGAAGACATCTCGAATATCGATTGTCGGAAAAAACATTTTCACGGGGCCTTTTGTTTCCGAATACGCATTGGGTGTAAGTCTTTAGCCACCAGGAAGTGGTTAACATAGTAATGTTTTATTACGATAGTAGTACATAAAACAAATTGGTTGCCTGAGGTTCTCTGGGAGAAAGTAGCCACATCGGCTAGAGTCCTCTATTTCAAAAACAAAAACAACAATTGCTTCCTTGAAAATTTATCGATCAACCCTTTTTACAGACGTCCAGCTTACAACTTCCCGTCAATGTAGTAAGATAGAATATGTACTTTTCTCATGGACAATTGGGCGAAAGCTGGGGTTTTCTAAAGGAAAACTGGTCAACAAGTTGGGGAAAAAAGCTCGAAAAGTAATCCAGAAAAAAATCATGTGTGCGGCCCTCGGAATATGATGGAATATGTTGAATATTATTATGATTCAAGTGATTATATTTGATCCGGGAATGAAAGTAAGCTCAGAAACAAGTAGATTTTTAGCCCTTCCAACGAGATGGATAGCTCTTGGAAAGGATAGACACTTTTCAGATTACAGCCTGTCCAAGAATTGCGTGGCATCCATTTCGTTTGGTGATTAGGACACATAGCGGTTAAACCTGGAACTTCAACTCGAACTATTCAGAGATTTATTAACTCGCTTTTGATGATACTTGCTGTTTTATAATGCGGTTTTTTTGTTACCTAGGGAGGAGTTGGCCTAGTCGCGCCTTCCACTAATTCGTACCACCCTGATTCCAGCGTTACTGGTAAGAATCAGGAGACCGGCGCAACCGGCATATAGTGTTTAATCTACTGAAATACCGAAACACTGAAATTTACTGAAAACAAAAATTAAAATACAAAATATAATATGGTAAATGATGGAGGTAGACTGATTGCGTCTTTTAAAACATTCAAAACATAATAGGCTTCAACAAAATTTTGGAGAAAATAAAATCGGAATTTATTAAAAAAAAAAATTTTTTGGGGGGGGGGGGGTGCTATTTGTAAAACGAACATCGTAATGACCTTGACCTTCCTTCATCGGAATCGGAATCGGCGCTCACTTGGTCAAAAACCGCACACAGAGGACCAGGCTCCGGGTAACCTATTTAGGGTGTTTTCCGGTATTTAGGATGTTTTCCGGTATTAAGTGTTTTTCCAGTGTTTTCCGGTATTCAGTATAAAATGGTGTTTTCCGGTTGTTTTCCGGTGTTTTCCGGTATATAGTATGGCCCAACTAAATAGGGACCAAAACACGACAATACATTATAAACGTGTGGAAGAATTTAAGTGTATTAACTACAAAGTTTGGGCATAAGTCCTTATTTCTCTGAAATGGGAAAATATGTATTCTGCAGACATAATACGGGTCACAGTAATTGATCTCAGAATGTTTCAGATCAAAGAGGTGGGCAATATGTTTACATCATAAACTAGTATGTTCATTCAACCGATAATAATATGTAATTATATTACACTATTTTAAAGCATAGAAATGGAAGCAGTATCGTAGAGTGGGGCTACTTTAGACGCTTTATCAATAGAAAATGTAAGTGACATTGTTTTAACAATGTAATCTGATTTATTATATTTCTATAATGTGCACATAGCTTCAGTGTTTCATCATGCACAGTTATTGTTATGTTATATGTGGTCTCCTGGTGTGGAGTTGGGGATAACATGAGGGCTAAAGTTACCCCATGTGATGATCTAACTTTAGACCAGTGGTTCTCAACCTTTTTTGCCAAGGGCGCGCCTTGGAACACATGGATAAATAGCGGCACACCTGGCTAATTATATATGAAAAATATTTGAATTTTACAAAATAAAAACATGGTATGTCAGACAGCATAAAACCATAGACAGAGACTAGTCATAGACACATAGAATGACTCAAACTAAATAAGGAAATACATAGCTATGAACCTCTTAGTAGACACCTGTGAATATTCAATTGAGATCACGTGGTTTTTCGCATTTTCTTAGTGTGCCTTCAAAATTTCGCGGCACACTATTAGGAAGATCTCGCGATACACCTGTGTGCCGTGGCACACTGGTTGAAAATCACTGCTTTAGACGCTTATACCAAATTGTCTCAAATCTGCTTGTGAGGCCAAAATAATATGGGCTACACGGTCTATTTTCGACCAACGACAGTTTACAAAAATATCACTTAGATTTTCTCTTGAAAGAGCGTCTAAAGTAAAGCACACAAAAATATCATTCAAGTACATGTACCGTTGTTTTGTGTAAATGATATTTATTTACATTTAGAATATAGTCAACTTCGAAACCTGACCACATTTTGACACAGGGCTTTTCAAATAATTTGGAATATTTCAGAAAGTCTAAAGTAGCCCCAAATCAGGAGTTGTTTCGGTTGTTAGGGGCAAGAACAAAACCTTACCAGATGATTTCTTGTGACAAATGAACTAAGGAGTGACAAAATTTACAGCAAATGACAAAAAAATGAGAATTTTGCCAATATTATTTATGTTACTATGCAACAGAACATGTTACTGTTAGGGATATAAACTTTGGTTAAAAATGTAAGAATTGAATATAACAATTAGTTAGTTGCAAGTCCTGAAAATTTGATGGTTTTTGGGAAATGTTTTAAATATCATCAAAACATGTTGTGGTCTAATAAAGTAACCCCGCTCTACGTCACGCCTCGTCACGCCAACATTCAAGTTACAGCATGAATTAGTGACTATAGTAACATCTAATACGTATTAAAGTGGAAAAAGTTGTCATTTTGAACTCTTAATAAAACCGGAAGTTATATTTCTTGACCGAACTTTTTATATTAATTATTGTTAGTAAACGTCAGGGTTATCATACACACAAAGTTCAAGGGTCATGGAAGGGTTAAGTCACCATCTAGAAGGTGTAAAAATTCAATGTGAAACCGGAAGTAAACTAAAACGAAATTCAAAAATCGGCTCCCTAAGAATTGTTGCCATTTGGAGTAGCTTCAATACAAAAACAAAGTTTTCGAAAATCGGAATTAAAATGGCGGCTGAATATCGATTTAATTGTCTTTTTGTAACAAGGTCTTTCAAATTGAAAGATAATATCTGGGGTTAACACCGCCATGTCATTTTTTGTCTATTTTTTAAATGGAGAGAACTATTAATGTTCGGCAAAATTTTTTTTTATTTATATGCCGTTTTGAATGCATCGATGTGTTCCTTATTCCTACCAAGTAGTGACGAACATCCGCCATCTTGAATGTCAAAAAAAATCACAAATCTTTGATGCTAGTATGTATCGAGAGAACTTCCGAATTTCGAAAAACCATCAGTCAGAGCCCATGGGATTCGATTCGTCCATAGAATCCAAAATTGAAAACCCGAAGAAGATCAGTTGAGAAATAACCAAGATATGGGCAATCGGAGATTATTTTTCTGTCTCATCCGTAAAACACTTCCTGTTCGGCAAAAATGACCCAATTTATATTTAATAAATAGATCCACGCAGGCCAACAATATCTACGTTGACAAAATGATTGCACTATGTAGAGTTTTGGCTGCACAATCTGACTACCCCCCCCCCCCCTACACACATAAAAAAAATAATAATAATAACACTTACAGAAACAATACGTGTTTCGACCGAAGGTCTGAAACACATAATTATTTATTCGATGTTATGCAGGCCTACTTACCCGTCTATTAAATAAAATCCGATAAATAAATAACAATATATTTAACCGGTATTTTATTTTAATTGTCTCGAGATAAGAAATGGTACTACTGTCTGTAGTTTATATATAGGCCTAGATTCACCATGAAAAGTATGATGCGAATCATTATTTCGATAAGCAAAACTGACATGTTGTTATTTTTTTTTTCTTTCTTGAAAACAACGATTGATTTTGGTATTATTACATGCATTAATAAAGAAATTAAGTTTGTCTGGTGAAACTAAAGAGATCCAATCTTACTAAAATTATTTCAAGACCATAAAAGTTTGGTTTTGAAGTAGTAAAATACCCGTCAATTTATAGTAACATACCAGATACCACGCTATATAGTGTTTTCTGTTTTGCATTTCTTGTGTGGGCTACTACATATTATAATTTGTACAATTATATAACTTAATAATTCCGGTTAGTCGCTAAAACTTATAGTTCGGTTTTAACGTTATTTTATCTGGATTATCGCCCTTTTTATTGTGGAATTTTGTCAACTTCTAAGCTATGACGTCATTTCCAAAACAACGGCTTTTTACGTCACGTCATTCAGTCAGCGACGGCTGTCTTTCAATTCAAGACAGTCTACATTTCCTATAATTTGCTTCTTTGTATTCAGTTTTGTTTGTTTTTGTGACGGGTGGAACATGCGCCCTAAATTTATTCAATTACCTCAATTCCATTGAATACTGAAACGTTTCTATTCATTTAGAGTATTTAGTTTTTAGACTACTTTTTTTTTATACATTTCACGATACTTGTAGGCTATAGTTGAATTTTACTAGCCTACAGCATGCTTGTAGCATAATCATAACAGATCATGACTCATGCTGACATTACACAATGATTTCTTTGGGTTGTATTCCTGATTGTTTTCAAATTGGAGTGAAGTCTGTGTCACTACAGGCCCGGGACTGTACAGCTCAGTGGACGCTTACGGCTAGCCCCCGGATCCATTCACTCTTTTTGAATTGTTTGTTTATTTGTGGTTTCTGAGTATGATGTCTTGTCCATGTATTTGTTTTTATGTGAATTATGTGTGGTGCAGTCCCCCTGCACTTACTATTAGTTAAAAACACGCATTTCTGTATAGTCCAACAGTATTAGATACGTTCTCGTAGCTATCTCGGACCATAAAAACAAACAACATATCAACATATTGCAGGAAATATATTTTTTGACATTCAGTCACGTGATCAGCGAAGATTGCGAGATACTGTAAACTCGAATTTAAATCTTATTTTCTTAGCACACATACTAATTATACAGTGATTATAGTACAAAGTCCATAGAGGACAGATCCTACAAGCTTATGCCTGCCAGGGTGCTGGTCAGTTTATCCAACGACCGTTTCATCCCGGGATTTTTCATCCCAACCTATTTTTTATCGGGCTGTTTCATCCCCGGCTGTTTCACCCCCTTGTTATTGTAATAGCAGTTAATTTACTAAAAACGTCGGATAAGTAGGCCTAACCAGCGCAAACGAATCTGTGTACAGTTCCAGTTTGATAGTGATACGCAAAGATCACCAAAAATCACAGTAAATTACATACAAAACAATGTACCATGATGAATGACTTTCTACAAAAAAAAAAAAACCCTGTTCGGCAAATATAGTGAACGAGTGGATAAATCAACTATTACTTATGTCTATTGTCTGCCTTGTCGGCAGGTTTATCTTGTAGATTTTTGTTTTGAGTGTAGTGCGGTCTATGGTGGCCCATGGTCGCAATAGCGTTTTTTGGGTTATTTTTTTTTATTTCATTTAAAATAATAAAAAATAAAAGTAAAAAAAAAAGAAACATTTTTTTTTCTTTTGTTTTAAAAAATCAAAAAAAAATTATTTTTAAAATTTAAAAAAGAAATTATTTTTAAAATAAAAAAATTTATAAAAAAAATTAATAAAATATTTAAGATTAAAAAAATCTATAAAAAAAATAACATTTTAATTAAAAGAAAATTAAGTGAAATAGAAAAAATCAAAAAAGAATTCTGCACGCTGCCCATCGTCGTAATAGTGTCTTGATTATCCAGACTCGGTATAAAGTCAGCCTACGACAGCTATCATTAGATTCGAGTGACCAGAAATACCTCGTGGCCCATTGTTGCTATAGTGTCTCGATTATCCTATGTGACATAACCCGAGCGACAAGAAAGGAGTCTGTAGTTATCTCCCCTTCCGAAAGGAAAAAAGTAAACAGGCATCAACACGTGAAACACGATTTTCCACCCATGACGTCTATGGACTTGGATATATGTATTTAGGAGATAAACACCTCCTGTTTCGCATTTAGAGGGGTGTTATTGTCCAATAGACATGTCCTGAGATCATTAGGACCCAAGACGCGTTAGCGTCGAGTGTTCTAATGTAAAATCTCAGGTTATCTCCATTAAAGTAGTGCGCATAATATTAATACGCAGTGATTTTTCTAATTTAGAGGGGTGTTATTGTCCAATAGACAGTGTCTAATCGACCAATCAAAACGCAAGATTCACCCTTAAGCATGTTACAATTATACATATGCAAGTCAATAGAAATGAATAATCAATAGACTATAGAAGCCTGGCGTCATTTAGACTAGTCTAACTAGAACTAGGCCTACATACATAAAGTCATTGACTTTAATAATACCATTCGGCCTACTAGTGCACAAGGCCTATTCTCCCCTCAAAAGGCTTATGTAATGTTTTTAAAACACTTGGTCTCCCTGAGGACAAGATCCTCACTATTCCCCCTAAACATCTCCTACGGCCAGAGACGGTGCCAAATTGTATGACAGAAACTATATTGAGAATTGTCACACATGAAATTTTTTGATGTTCTTCGGGAATTTACAAAACATAATTAATATTTTTAATAGATGATTAGACAGAGCATAGCGATATAAGGTACGACTCAACCAACGGCAATTGCCACGTCTTACGAACTGTAGGTAGACTGTAAATTACTGTCGAATTTCAAAAGTAGTTAACAACTTTGAAACTAATCCTCGAAGTATAGGCCTACTACTAAGTAGCCGGGGGGGGGGCGAATGGTTAGCACGTGCGCGCTGTATCATAAAGCCCGTCATATCATAAAGCCCGTCATTGAGTCAACTGGCGTGATTTCGAATCCCCGGTTGTACGTGACAAGGAATAGGGTGACCTGTCAAACCTCGTGGGTCTGTCGTTCAGATTATCCTGTGTGGGATCTATGAACAACGTATAGACTCGAGCGACAAGAAACCAGTCTATAGTTACCTCACATCAAGGCACAAGTAATTTTAACTAAAATCTATTAAAATTAAATTTTAAGTTACAATCGATCTTCGTGAAACGCATAAATTTAAAATTTCACTTTCATTTTAGTTAAAATCTATGTTTGTGATTTTAGCTTCAGTTTTTGAGACACCCCTGCTCTCCCTGAGGCTGAGGACAGTGAGGTCATAGCTAGTCCCCCGCTACGACCACAGGAACTGGTAAGAGGTGCGAAAGTGCGATGGCGCACAACATCAATTTCAAAGACAAAATAGAGCATGATAGCCTACGTGGACTTCGTCTGGGGCCTGTTTAACTAAGATAAAATCCAAAATTTAGTATTTGATTGGATAATAGATAATATTAGATTTAGTTTAGTGCTTAGTCAATCAAAATTGAAGTATCTACTAAAATTGGATTTTATCTTTAGTTAAAAGTTCCGTCACTCACATGTGATGTGAGATAACTACAGACTCGTTTCTTGTCGTTCGAGTGTACACCTTGTTCATGGATCCCACACATGATAATCGAGATACTACTGCAACAATGGGCCACAAAATGTTTCTCGTCGCTCTAGTCTAATGATAGCTGTATACTGGGTCTGGATACTCAAGACACTATTGCGACGATGGGCCACGTCGGGAATTATTTTTTATCTTCTCTTTTTCAATTTTTTTTTTTTTCATTTAATTTTTGTTTTTAATATTATTTCTTTTTTATTTTTTTAAATATATTTTATTATTTATATATATATATATATATATATATATATATATATTGATTTTTTTTTTTATTTTAAAAAGATTTCTTTTTTTTTAAATTTTAAAAAGATTTCTTTTTTTTTAAATTTTAAAAAGATTTTTTTTTTTAAATTTTAAAAAGATTTTTTTTATTATTTTGTAAAACAAAACAAAAAAAATGTTTCTTTTTTTTTTTTTACTAATATTTTTATTATTTTAAATGAAATACAAAAAAATAACCAAAAAAACGCTATTGCGACCATGGGCCACCATAGCGGCCCCCCTGCACTTACTATTAAGAGTATTTGCTTTGTTGAGGTTTTGACATAAAGTGAGGAGGACTTTAAATGAAAGAAGAGCCGTTATGAGGTAAATCACGTGATAACAACTACCGGTTCTATAATAATTTTAAACGATTTAGATTCACATTATACATTGCACAGATTCTTTATTAACAAACCGATTTTGATAAGACTTACAGAATACGCACTAAATGATTCAATTAATCGTTAATCATCCAAATTCTAACTGAATTAAAAGTTTTACAAAGTTTTAAAAAAAAAAATGAATTATATGACGTCACTTTAAAAACGATGTGGGTCAAGTATCAAATTTCTACTCCGACAATCGATTGCTAATAGTTAATACTTTCCAAAAATACCAAGCTATTGGCATTCGGATAAGAATTGTTTGACAGGTAGGATTTTAAAGACTAACATTCGTTTTCAAAATAATGGCACTTCCGTTGATTTTTATCTTGATGGGATTACTCTAAACGGTTGATAGACGACTTCTATTGACAAATATTTTTAAATATGGCAAAATTAAAGAAATTGGAAATCTGAATTCGTCTTCAGAAGAGAAGTAATCGGAAAAATTTCTGTCGGCATTTTTGGCTTAATACATCGATTTATAACGGATTCTGAAAGTTTCAGCTTGAAAACTTCAAAAATAATAATAAAAAAAATGTTACGCACACAAATTTCAAAGTTTTCAAATTTAACCTTAAAATTAGGCAATACGCAGGCGTTGTAGAGGCAACAATGTCTCAACCTAAAAGGTGGCAAATACAAACAGCTACAAATTGATGAAAACTGCATTCAAGTTGACATAAAAACAAAAATGTTTCCTTTGATGTCTAATATTGGTCTATTTTCGTCGATGACGTCACTTCCTGTAATCATTTTTAAATTTTTGGTTATTCAATCACCTGTTGAACTAAATACCTTTCAGGTAGTATAGAGTATAATTCTGTAGAATATGTGCTCAACAAGAAAAGATAATTATTAAAATTGATCAAAAACTCACGAAGTTATAAGCCTAAATATAGCGAGAAACATTTCACCCGGTCGAAAAAATGATCTGAATAATAAAAGGATATAACTGAGACTTGTATTGATGTAATTGGATAGATTTGCCGTTCCAAAAGTTTTAGAAAAATGGATCAACCCGTTTAAAAACTCGACGGGTCAGAAAATGAAATGAAAATATCCGCATCCGCAATATGTACAGCGAATAGTTACATGTTTTAAGTATGCTATTCAGGTTTATATATCTCAAAGTTTTGCTTGTCAACCTCATACAAATTTTGGTGCAAAGACATAACTATTTATTTCTCTGTATTCAGAAAAGCATTCAGAATAACGGACATTTGAGTCCGGCAAAGAGACAGAATTAACATTGAAATCAATGGTGGTCTGCATCCACGTCATTTACAAGAGTTATCTACCTTGCATCGCTGTTAGTCTTTTTTGAACGAGAGAGAGAAATGGAAATGAAATGAAATGGGGTTTAACGTCCTACTGCTCTGCTCCTATACTGGGCTAATGAAGACGGGCATACGCCATACAGTGTGCTATGAGGGAAATTTTGCCCGGGCAGCGGCACTATCGCCTACTCTTATATCGAATTCCAACTGCCAAGGGATCTTTTACGTGCATTCCAATGTATACACGGGACCTCGGTTTTTCGTCTCATCCGAAGGACTAGACAGCTGTCCTTGTCAGGCCCTCCGTTCTGAACCACGTCGGAAAATCCAGATGAACTTTCTCGGCCAATGCAGGGATCGAACACCCGACCTCCAGGCTAGCGGGCCAGCGTCTTAACCACCTAGCCACCGTGGCTCCCAGAGAGAAATGGAGTTTAACGTCCACTTGACACAAACTAGGTCATTTTGGGACTAACATATGGTTCAATTTTATTTCAATAATTCGCTTGCGCGTAGTGGTCTTTAGCAGTGGGAGGAAACCGGGGGACCCGGAGGAAACCCAGGAGGTTAGACAGGCAACCCTACTCCTTGTCACGTACGACCGGAGAATCGAAACCATCCAGTTGACTCAATGACAGAACTCATGATAGAGCGCGCACGTGCTAACCATTCGGCCATCCAACCTACCGTCTTTTTTGAAAGGTTTATCATTCACCATCTTTCGTGTGTTCGTACAAATAGTTTCAAATCAACTAAAACATCTTGCCAACATATGGTTATATTATTGAAACAGGATGATTTGATTTTCGACCGCCTATTCCAATTATTTCCAAGCCGTTAATGCAGATGCTTCGCCCATAAACAACTTTGTTGGCACAGAAAACGTCAAAGGCGAAATTCGAAATATCACAAATTCGATCCTGATCCCGCCTATACGATACGAATTCAACAAACTACGGCCTTATTGTGTGTGGAGACTTCTGAAAACTCTAATCCTTAATCACTCCAAGGGGAGAAGTTGGATCAGCTAGGTCTACTTACATGCCAAGTTTCATGAATATCGTGGAATATTAAAGAAGTTGTCAAGTTGGATTTTACTTCCGGGATGAGATGTCAGTGACGTAAATTTCGAAATTCGATAATCGGAAATAGATTTAAAGTAAATGTTTTAAGGTACTCAAAGAAAAAAAGAATTAGTAAACTAAATATTAAAAAAATACACAAATCGGAAATAACGGATTTAATGTAAATGTTTTAAGGTACTCAAAGAAAAAAGAATTAGTAAAACATGTCAAATAGTCACAAAGTTACAACTATGTAGGTCAACTGTGAAATTCAGTGATTTCAGATTCGTAAAACGTTTTGAAAATATATTCATTCTAAACCCACCACCCATCCGTGGAAGGAAATGAAATGAAATGAAATGGGGTTTAACGTCCTACTATTTTGCTCCTAAACTGGGCTAATGAAGACGGGAATACGCCATACAGTGTGCTATGAGGGAAATTTTGCCCTGACAGCGGCACTACGGCCTACTCTTATATCGAATTCCAACTGTCAAGGGATCTTTTACGTGCACACAAATGTGTACCCGGGACCTCGGTTTTTCGTCCCATCTGAACGACTAGACAGCTGCCAGGCCCTCCGTCCTGCATCACTGACAAGGGAAAACCACGTTGGAAAATCCGGATGAACTTTCTCGGCCAATGCAGGGACCGAACACCCAACCTCCAGGCTAGCGAGCCAGCGTCTTACCCAATTAGCCACGTGATCCCCTCATCCGTGGAAGGAGGCTAACCAGAAATTTATTATTTTCGGAAATAGAAGACAAATTCACGAAACCACGGCCTTTTCCGAGTATTTCCAAGACTTTAATGGGAATTTTTCACTCGTAAACAACTTTGTCGGCACGAAAAGCGTCAAAGGCGTAATTCGAAATTTTGAGTGTTTCAAATACCAAAAATTTGAACATGATCCAGGCTATCCACATATGTAATTATTTGAGAAATAGAATTCATCAAACCTGTTGTGCTTATTTACAGGCTGTTAATGTAGATATTTCACTATATTTTATATTCGATTCAAAATGATGACAATCAGTTGACCGAAATCAAACTTCTGCCCGGATAGAGTTTTAGGCATTCCTTCAATGATTCAGAAAATGTACCTCCCATGCTTCTTTGAAAAATATCACAAAAACCTTAGTGATTTTTCACGTTTCAATATAGCGAGAAACATTTCACCCGGGCGAAAAAAGTAAAAAAACCCTGAAAAGTAAAGGGAGATAACTGAGACTTGTATTGCTGTAGTAATTCCCGTTCCAGAAAATTCAGAAACATTGATCAAGCCCTTTAAAAACAGGACGGATCTGAAAATGAATTGAAAATGCCGTCAAAGGACTAAAATGGCGGGAACATATCGAGAAATAAAATGAGATAACTTTGAATGGAGCTTATGTTTTTTGGAACCAGATTGATCTCAGCTATTGGAATAGGTCAAAATTGTAAATTTTGGAAATTAAGGAAATAATTGTCCTGTATAAAAAAAAATTGTTGGCCCGAAAAACCCCAAAGGCAAAATTCAAAATTGCGAAATTTTCAAATACCAAAATTTCTACCCTGATCAAGACTATCCAGAAATGTATTCATTTCCGAAATAGGAGACGTATTCTCCAAACTACGGCCTATTGTGTTCGGCAAAAAGGGGATCACGTGGCTAAGTGGGTAAGACGCTGGCTCGCTAGCCTGGAGGTCGGGTGTTCGATCCCTGCATTGGCCGAGAAAGTTCATCCAGATTTTCCGGCGTGGTTCCCCCTTGTCAGTGATACAGGACGGAGGGCCTAACAAGGACAGCTGTCTAGTCCTTTGGATGAGACGAAAAACCGAGGTCCCGTGTATACATTGGAATGCACGTAAAAGATCCCTTGGAATTCGATATAAGAGTAGGCGATAGTGCCGCTGCCCGGGCAAAATTTCCCTCATAGCACACTGTATTGCGTATGCTCGTCTTCATTAGCCCAGCATAGGAGCAGAACAGTAGGACGTTTCATTTCATTTCATTTTGTTCGGCAAAAAACTCGCTGAATTATAACGAGAAACATTTCAACCGGTCAGAATTTGCTGTTATATGTTTCCAATTAAATCGGTCAAAAACTGTCATAACGACAGTGCATCACTTTCCATTAGATGTTATTAATTTTGTCAACAATCTTAAAGAGAACAGAATTATTAACTAGGTTATCAGGGTAAACATTTCAACCGGACATAATTTTCCATTTTAACGGTTTAAGTGGCACAGTACCTTTGATTGCCAACCGATTTTGACAAAACTTTACAAATAAGCGCCCACTGGTCGAATTAATCGTTCGCGATCAAAATTTGACCAGATTTGATAGCTCTGCGCTTTTTGACCAGCAACTGACTGGGTTATAACGAGATATTTTAACACTTCATGTTCGCGATGTTGTCAATAATCTTAAAAAAGAAAAAAGGAATTATTTAAATCGGCAGAAAAGAATCATATAAACATGGCAAAGTTTTATATATAAATTGCATAGAACCTTTGGCTACCAATCGATTTTGATAAAATAAGCATCTAATGTCCAACATTTGATCTGATTTCAAATTTCTGCAGTTTTTAAAAAAAAAAATAATTCTGAGTAAGAACGGGAAATGTTTCAACCAGGCATAACTTTACGTCAGATGTTACTGATTTTGTCAACCAGCGGCTGCCAGGCATGATACGCCCACATTTTCGAAAGATGGATAGAGAACAAGCTAAAAAGAAAGTGATTTTTCCTACAATCAAGGGCCATAATTCAGGAAATTACAATTCGAAATGCGCAAATATCAAAAGGAACCGAGATCTTTGTGTTATAAACTTACATTTCAAGTTTCAACAAAATCGGATAAAGAATGTGACCTCTATAGGGTCCACAACCTTGATATACCATATTTTTACGCTATGTGAGAACGAGGGGCGGCCATTTTGTCTGTCAGTTTTGGCCCGATTTTCACGAAATTCGAACTCAGCCGCCCTTAAGGTGTAACGGTGATATAATAATACGTTTTTTTTAAATC
Source organism: Patella vulgata (assembly GCF_932274485.2). Taxonomy (NCBI): domain Eukaryota; kingdom Metazoa; phylum Mollusca; class Gastropoda; family Patellidae; genus Patella; species Patella vulgata. The sequence goes on from NC_065882.2 coordinate 38,109,428, forward strand.
GGATAAACATTATGACTTCTCTAGGGTCCACAAGCTAAAAACGCGATTTTTCGTACAATCAGGGGCCATAATTCAGGAAGTTACGGTCCAATATGCGCGAATATCGAAAGGAACCGAGATCTGTGGGTTATAAACTTACATTTCAAGTTTCAACAAAATCGGATAAAAATTGTGATCTATATAGTGACCACAACCTTGATATACCATATTTTTACGCTACTTGAGTACGAGGGGCGGCCATTTTGTCTGCCAGTTTTGGGACGATTTTCACGAAATTCGAACTCAGTCGTCCTTAGGGTGTAACGGTGATAAAATAATACGTTTTTTTAAATCGAATAAAAATTATGACCTCTATAGGGTCCACAAGCTAAAATCGCAATTTTTCGTACAATCAGGGGCCATAATTCAGGAAGTTACGGTCCGATAAGCGCGAATATCGACAGGAACTTAGATCTTTGGGTTATAAACTTACATATCCAGTTTCAACAAAATCGGATAAAAGTTGTGACCTCCATAGGGTCCACAACCTTGATATACCATATTTTTACGCTATTTGAGAACGAGGGGCGGCCATTTTGTCCGTCAGTTTTGGGTCGATTTTCACGAAATTCAAACTCAGCCGTCCTTAGGGTGTAACGGTGATATAATAATACGATTTTTTAAATCGGATAAAAATTATGACCTCTATAGGGTCCACAAGCTAAAAACGTGATTTTTCGTACAATCAGGGGCCATAATTCAGGAAGTTACGGTCCGATAAGCGCGAATATCGACAGGAACTTAGATCTTTGGGTTATAAACTTACATTTCATGTTTCAACAAAATCTGATAAAAATTGTGACCTCTATAGGGTCCACAACCTTGATATACCATATTTTTACGCTATTTGAGAACGAAGGGCGGCCATTTTATCTGTCAGTTTTGGGCCGATTTTTACGAAATTCGAACTCAGCCGTCCTTAGGGTGTAACCGTCATATAATCATACGGTTTTTTAAATCGGATAAAAATTATGACCTCTATAGGGTCCACAAGCTAAAAACGCGATTTTTCGTATAATCAGGGGCCATAATTCACGAAATTCGAACTCAGTCGTCCTTAGGGTGTAACCGTGATATAATAATACGTTTTTTTTAAATCGGATAACAATTATGACCTCTATAGGGTCCACAAGCTAAAAACGCGATTTTTCGTATAATCAGGGGCCATAATTCAGGAAGTTAAGTTTCAATATGCGCGAATATCGAAAGGAACTGAGATCTGTGAGTTATAAGCATACATTTCAAGTTTAAACCAAATCGGATAAAAATTGTGACCTCTACAGTGTTCACAAGATAAAATCAGGGGGTCATAATCCATGAAGTTACAATCCGATACATGCCAATATCGAAAGGAACCGAGATCTTAGGGTGATAAACCTATATTTCAAGTTTCATTGAAATCGGATAAACATTGTGACCTGTAGGCTGTTCACAAACAATTGTGGACAGACGGACGTCCGGACAGACAGGGGCGACGACAATATACGTCCACATGAAAATGTGGGCGTTTAAAAATCTTAAAGAGGAAAGTATTTTTAACTAAATTATAACGGTAAATATTTCAACAGGGCAAAATTTCCCGTTTTAACATTTTAAAAGTTGCACAGAGCCTCTGGTTAACAACGGATTTTGATAAAACTTTAAAAATAAGCTCCCACTGACCATCGTAATCGTTTGAACGTAAAAGGAAAACACGAGTTATCCCTCTATATAACTGACTGAAGAGACGAGTGATAACAGATACATGGGCGAATTTCTGCTCACTAATAATTCCTTCGAAGACCAAAAGTTGTGATGTGAGACTGTGAGAGGATATCTGACAATTCATAAAAAGAACTGACTGTCACTAGATAAGCGAACACGAAGGAAAAATAGAAAAATAGAATTACTTTTTTGAATTGTCAGAATATATATCCTCTTACAGTCTCGTATAACAACTTCGCCCGTATATCTGTTATCACTCGTCACTTCAGTCAGTTATTGTCCTTTAATGTTGATTTTTCACTCGTAAAAAACTTTGTCGCAACGAAAAAGGTCAAAGACGAAATTCGAAATTTTAAAATTTTTAAGATCAAAAATTCAAGCTGATTACGGCTATCCAGAAATGTAAACATTTTGGAAATAGGAGAGGTATTATTTAATCTACGGCCTACTATGTTCATTTATACCCCCGTTAACGTCGATTTTTCACTTTTTTTCATATTAAAGTCAAAATCTTGACCACCAGTTGACCCATATCAAAATTCTGCCCAGATAGATTTTCAGGAATTCCTTCAGTGATTTAGAAAATGTAACTCCCGTGTCGGTAAATATGAATTTTTCACGTTTCAAGATGGTGTAGGTATCAATAATTTCTTAGCTAGTAGAGAAAAACAAATCCACGTTAACGGGCCCGAAAATAAACACAATAAGCCGTGGTTTGGAGAATTAGTGCCGGGATCAGGGTCGGATTTTCGGTATTTGAAAATTTCACAATTTCGAATTTCGCGTTTGACATTTTACGTGCGGACAAGTTGTTCACAATTTTTCGATATTTCCCCGCCATCTTTTAGTTCTTTCCCGCCTTTTCCATTTCATTTTCTGATCCGCCCCGATTTTTCAACGGCTTGATCCATTTTTCTGAAATGTTTCTTGCCATATTTTGGCTGATACCTTCGCAAGTTTTTGTCCGATTTTAATAATTATTTTTTTCTTGTTCAGATTCTTTATATAACCCATGACATGTGATTGAATATGTAAAAACGGGAAATTTTGCCCGTTTGAAACGCTTAGTACCGTTATCGTTTATTCTTGCGAAAATCGCGATTTCTCCCTCGGGTAGCTCGATGAATGGACTATTGTATGACACTCTTCTTGTCCGATTCCTGAAAGCCGGTTCAGTGCTGCCTGCGGGTCTAGTTATTATTATTATTTACACAGGGAGCCTATTTCTCCATGATGGAAAACCGATATCGGTCTGGGATCAAATGTTCTGTTGGGAAATTATGTGGTGCCTATTTGATAAACTATTTTTGAAACTTCAGCGCATACCGGAAGTGGTCAAAATTTGTACGTTGTCCCGAAAGTGAAAATCGGCTATAGTTTCGTCAATTCTTTTCCTATTTTCAAACATATCACATTTTCGGAATCCCTAAATCTGTTCCAAGACAATAGCTATCTCAGATTTTGCAATTTCGAAACTTCGTCGTTGACTTCAATCGTTCGAAAATTGAAATCACGTTGTTTACGAGACAATGTTTGTTATTTTTCAACATTTTCAAATTTGACCTACATTTTTGGATACCTGCAGTCTATCCGATTCCGGTAATTTAGATTTCATTCGGAGTTATCGCACTTTAGTTTTCCGTGGTTTTTTTTTCGAATTTTCCGCCCATTTTATAACCCTTATGTTTTTTAGAAAGACTCAATCGATGTTTCTGAAATTCTGTAACTTAAAGCCATATGGTCAAACCTATGGATAAAGCAATTCCAACAACGATCCGTAAACTGGAAGTAGTCGAAATAATGTCCGATATTTTGGAGAAAAAAAACTCGCAAAAAATGGATGTTTTGGGGGAAAACGCAATTTCTTCGTCAGATATCATCTGATTAAACAAATTAAGCTATAGTTGGGTGGCACGAGGATTTGACTGTCGTATGATACCCAATTCATACGGATACTATGAACAGGCATCAAAATATGGCACGCTGAATATCAAGTATTTTCTGATATGGGGCGTTTTTGGACGACTTTATCTCGAAAACTTAAAATATGATATTTTTTTTTAACTTTCTCTATCAAGAGTCCCTTCGGTAGTCTTGTACACGAAGTCATCCAGTAAGGCTTTGAAATAATTGTAATAGGTTGGTTACAAAAGGGACTGAAAATAGAAAAAAGTAGAAAAATCGTGAAATTTTCGAAAATGCTCTATTATTTTTATACGCCCACATTTTCATGTGGACGTATATTGTCGTCGCCCCTGTCCGTCCGTCCGTCCGTCCACAATTGTTTCTGAACAGTCCACAGGTCACAATTTTTATCCGATTTCAATGAAACTTGAAATATAGGTTTAGCACCCTATAATCTCGGTTCTTGTCGATAGTGGCATGTATCGGACTGTAACTTCGCGGATTATGGCCCTTGATTGTACGAAAAATCACGTTTTTAGCTTGTGAACACTGTAGAGGTCACAATTTTTATCCGATTTGGTTTAAACTTGAAATGTATGCTTATAACCCAAATATCTCGGTTCCTTTAGCTTGTGGACCCTATAGAGGTCATAATTTTTATCCGATTTAAAAAAAACGTATTATTATATCACCGTGACGGCTGAGTTCGAATAGCGTAAAAATATGGTATATCAAGGTTGTGGACAATATAGAGGTCTCAATTTTTATCCGATTTTGTTGAAAATTGAAATGTAAGTTTATAACCCAAAGATCGCGGTTCCTTTTGATATTCGCGCATATCGGACCGTAACTTCCTGAATTATGGCCCCTGATTGTACGAAAAATTGCGTTTTTAGCTTGTGGACCCTATAGAGGTCATAATTTTTATCCGATTTTTAAAAAAACCGTATTATTATATCACCGTTACACCCTAAGGACGGCTGAGTTCGAATTTCGTGAAAATCGGCCCAAAACTGTCAGACAAAAGGCCGCCCTTCGTTCTCAAATAGCGTAAAAATATGGTATATCAATGTCGTGGACCCTATAGAGGTCACAATTTTTATCCGATTTTGTTGAAGCTGGAAATGTAAGTTTATAACCCAAAGATCTTGGTTCCTTTCGATATTCGGGCATATTGGACCGTAACTTCCTGAATTATGGCCCCTGATTGTACGAAAAATCGCGTTTTTAGCTTGTGGACCCTCTAGAGGTCATAATTTTTATCCGATTTAAAAACTGACAGACAAAATGGCCGCCGTTCGTTCTCAAATAGCGTAAAAATATGGTATATCGAGGTTGTGGACCCTATAGAGGTCACAATTTTTATCCGATTTTGTTGAAACTTGAAATGAAAGTTTATAACCCAAAGATCTCGGTCCCTTTTGATATTCGCGCGTATCGGACCGTAACTTCCTGAATTATGGCCCCTGATTGTACGAAAAATTGCGTTGTTAGCTTGTGGACCCTATAGAGGTCATAATTTTTATCCGATTTAAAAAAAACGTATTATTATATCATCGTTACACCCTAAGGACGGCTGAGTTCGAATTTCGTGAAAATCGGCCCAAACCTGACAGACAAAATGGCCGCCCCTCGTTCTCAAATAGCATAAAAATATGGTATATCAAGGTTGTGGACCATATAATAGAGGTCACAAATTTAATCCTATTTTGATGAAACTTGAAATGTAAGTTTATAACCCAAAGATCTTGGTTCCTTTCGATATTTGCGCATATCGAATTGTAATTTCCTGAATTATGGCCCTTGATTGTACGAAAAATCACTTTCTTTTTAACTTGTTCTCTATCCATCTCTCGAAAATGTGGGCGTATCCTGCCTGGCAGCCGCTGTTTTTTATTTTAACATATTTTCAAAAAAAGGCTATACATTCAGATAGCTGACCTAATTACGATTCTAACTATGTATAATATGTATTGAGCTATTGGAATTTAATTTTCGATACTTTGACATTAAATTTTGCATTTCTGGCACGTTTGAACATAGGGGTTCTCATGGGGGTTTTATTTGATCAGATAATGTCCTTTATCGTTAAAGAGTCCTGCTACCATTCAAGTTCCCAAACCAGTTGTTAAAACTATCCAGACAATGATTCGTATACCGGAACTAATCCAAAATACGAAACAAAAGGTAAAAAAGTTGACCCTCTTGCCAAAAATTTGAATTCTCCGTCAGATATTAGTGAACCAAAATAATTAAAGTGTCGTTTGATAGTCTAATGGATGGACAACGTCCACAAAAAATCGAAAAAAGACGAAAAACCGTTAAATTTTGGAAAATGCTCTATTTTACTCTTGTTTTTACACATTTTCAAAAAAGGTTTATATACAGTAGAATCTGCATTAAGCAGCCACCCAAGGGAATTTTCACAACTGACCGCTTAACGGGAGTGGCCTCTTAATAAAATCTCGTTGCTTTTTGTGCCGACATAAATTAAACATTACGCTTGGATGCATTGGTTGGAAGCGGTAAATTTGGCCGTCGCTGAATCTTGCGCCGAACGAAAATTCTTTACTCAAATCTCGGACATAACTTAACGGGCGTGGCCTCTTAATAAAATCTCGTTGCTTTTTGTGTCGACATAAATTAAATATTACGCTTGGATGCATTGGAAGCGGTAAATTTGGCCGTCGCTGAATCTTGCGCCGGACGAAAATTCTTTACTCAAATCTCGGACATAACTTCTGTAAACTTGTCATTTTGTACCAAACTTCGATACTACTGTCTACCATTGTGATGTATTCGATAATATTTATCCATTTTTGTGAAGAAAATCGATGAATTCATTTTATTTTATCAAAAAAGCACATGAACAAAAAACATCGCTAATTTTATCTCCTTTTTACAGGGGGTGTAACTCTGTATGTAATATTATAGGAGGCGCTAAGAGAGATACTAGATGATCGTGACAAAACTCGGTACTTTTATTTTATTCAATCAGTATCAAATAATGTGTCGTTACGCGTGAAAACAATGATCAGGTTAGTCGTTTAATAAAACAAAAGATTAATTAACAGATAATCCCGGGTTGATTGTTATGTTTACATTTCTTTTTACCTGATCAGTGGGGGTCCAGTTAATTAACTACTAATCACGGGATTAGCGGGGGTGTTACAAAGAACGACAAGATGGTATCATTCAACAATGGCCGTTGAATGGGCGATGTTTTGTTGAATTTATTAGTAAAATAGTGACCACTGGCCGCGTTAGAGGAGTGACCGTTGAATAAAGAGATGAAACAACAGAGTTTCTACGGGGGGAATTTATCGTGACCGCTTACAAGGAGATGTCGCTGAATAGGAGTGGCTGCTCATACAGATTCTACTGTATTAAGATAGCTGATCTAATGGTGATTCTAGTAATTTATAATATATATGTATTCAGTTATTGAAATTTAATTTTCGATATTATGTCATATTTGCATTTATGGCACATTTGAACATGGATTCCCCCTGGTGATTTCATCTGATCAGATAATGTAATATATCATTATAGAGCCCAGTGACAATTCAAGTGCTCAACGTGTCGTTGGATAGTCCCATGGGTGGATTATTATATGACATCTAAATGATACGAATTCGATGGTTAGGAAATAAATTATATGGTACGCCGAAAATCTAGTATTTTCCGTTTTGGAGCCTTTTGGGACGCCTTTTTCTCAAAAACGACACCTACGATTTTTGTAGCCTATTCAGACGCTTTTATCACAAAAACTACTGTTATTTCCTATCGGTGGTATAGGGTGTGAATCCAAAAATAAAAGCATTGAAATAATATAAGTTTTAAAAAAATCGTTAAATTACTGAAAATGCTCTTCTATTTTTGTTATTTTTTAAAACAGCTCTATGGATGTTTCTGAAACTTTTGGTACAGAAAGTTAAATATCCACACAACTTGTTAAAACTATCCCGACAATGATCCAAAAATCGAAAAAATATCCGATATTTTGAAAAAATAACGTAAAAATTAAAAAGTAATTACTACGCCAGATTTCACCTAATTAAAACAAATAAAGTGTCATTGGATAGCCCGAATAATGGATGGTCTTATGACATCCAAATAATACAAATTCGATGGTTAGGCAATAGATTATGGGACGCTGAAAATCTAGTATTTTCCTTTATGGGGCCTATTCAGACGCCTTTATCTTGAAAACTACTGTTATTTCTTTTCTTTAACTTCATTTACTCAGAGTCCTATTGGTTGTCTAGGTTGTGAATCCAGATTTAAAAGCCTCATTATGATATAAAGGGTCCAATAATGGCGCTGGGCTTTGAAACCAGTTGATAACTCGGTAACTTACTGAAAATTAAATGCTCTTCTAATCTTTTTTCTTTAAAGTGCCCAATGGATGTTTCTGAAACTTTTGGTATATGAAGTTAAGTGCTATTCGACAATGATCTGTAAACCGTAAGTAGTCGAAAACATATCCGATATGTTCAATAAAAATAATGCACAAAAATGAAGGTTTTTGCGAAAAAAGCGATTTTTCCGTCGGATATTACAGGATCTAAACAGCTAAAGTATCGTTGGATATCCCGGTGAATGGACTCTCCTATGATTCCTTCGGGTCTGATGCCTGAAAGCCGATTCAGCACTGCCATGCAGGTCTAGTTATTCTTATTATTTACCGCGGGGGCCTATTTCTCCATGATGGAAAACAGATATCAGTCTGGGATCAAAGTTTCTATTGAGAAATCATGTGAAACTTGTGCTCAGACCGGAAGTGGTCGAATTTTTTGAACGGTGGCGAGAAATTAAAATCGGGCGTGGTTTCGTCAATTTCAAACAAATGACATTTTCGGAAACCCTATCTTACATTTTTTCAATTTCAAATATTCGTCTGCGACTTCTATCGTTCGAAAATTGAAAACACGTTGTCTATGACACAATTTTTGTTATTTTTCAAAATTTGTAAATTTGCCCTACATTTTTGGATACCTGAAGTCCATCCGGTTCCAGTAATATAAGTTTCATTTAGCGTTATCGCCCTTTATTTTTCGAATTGTTTCGATTTTTCGGCTGATTTTCTAACAAATATAATTTTTTTACAGGATTAATCGATGTTTTTGAAACCCTTGGAGCGTAAAGCCATATGGTCAAACCGTTGGGTAGTCGAAATAATGTTCGATATTCTGACAAAATGCAAAAATAGATGCTTTTGGGGAAAATGCGATTTCTCCCTGCGATCTCAATGGATTAAACTCGACTATTGTATGATACCAAATTCATACAGATACCCTTATCAGAAAGCCAAATATGGTACGCTGAAAATCAAGTATTTTACGATTTGGTGTCTTTTTTTGACGACTGTATCTCGAAAATTGCTCCAGCGAGTTTTCTTAAACTTTCTCTATCGAAAGTCCCTTCGGTAGTAGTGTGCACGAAGACATATTTTTGTTTTTAACTTCTTCTATAGAGAGTCTATTCGGTATTCTTGCGTATGAAAACTTTGTACAGCAGTTCAGAATATCAGAGGTACCCCAAAACGAGACCACGATTTGGAGCATGTTTAGACGTCTTTTTCTCAAAAAGTCAACCTAATATTTTTTTGTAACTTCTTCTACAGAGACTCTAATTGATACTCTTGTGTATAAAACCACCGTACAGCGGTCCAAAATCTCAGGAGTGGCAAGAAAAAGCACTGTACATCGACAATAGTCAGAAATGGTCAAAATCTGTACGTATTCCATACGTATAAAGCATATATATATAGAGCGTTGTTTTTTTTTCAAAGTGACAATATTTGAACTAGGAGTGTTTTACAGTTAACCAAAATATGGGATTGGTGCTTCTAGAGTGAAAATAAGTTGTTTTAGTAAATAACATTTTGTCGTCGATTTAATGTGTTAGGTCTGTTGTGTACATGACGTCATTACTTAATAATATTGAAAATAAAACCCTCGGCTGCATCTATTTAGAACTAAGTCGCCTTTCTTAATTATTAAAGAAAAACAGATGTTGGTAAGGGTACTATAGGCTCTGGTAGTAATGTTACATTTGAGATGCTTTTTGTCCCATTCGCAAAACTGTTCCTTTATTCCGTTTTCCAATTAGCGAAGATTTCAGAAACTGTAACAGAAAATTGAAAATCGCCCATAATTATGTCAATTCCCAACCGATTTTCGAAAAAGTTATATTTTTGTACAGCCGCCGGGGATATTGCGGATGCGATAACTGTCGAATTAAGATACCATGTCGTTCTCATTTATTCTTTAAACTTTGAAAATTTACTTAAATTGTTATCTCTTGGAATTTTGAGTTTTCAATTACATATTTGGATAGCCGACGTCTTTCCGATTCTACCGATTTAAGTTTATTATGTTGTGAATTGTTCAACTTTATTTTTTTAATTCCCTTCTATTGTAATGCGCATGCAAAGAACATGTCAATATCTGAGTTATGCATGTGTGTCTGTGGTGTGTGGGGTTAGTCTTTGCTTTGCACCCTGTAAAGTTTTGGGTAGCGTGAAAGCCGGGTTCAGCACTGCCATGCAAGTCTAGTCATTTTTCTTTTTTACTGGGGGGAGGGGGGGGGCTTATTTCTCAGCAACTATAAGAGGTAGAGGGTTGAAGTATGATTTTGTTCCGCGAAAGTGTGGTACAGTTACTCTATAAAGCTATTTCGAAATTTGTGCGCATAGCGGAAATGCGTGAAATCTTTAACGTGCACAAAAATTGAAAATCGGCCATAATTCTGTTAATTCTCAACCGATTTATGTAGATATTTACATTTTGGGATAGCCGGAGACATTTCTGAGCAAGCAGCGGTTACAAAACCTCGAATTTTGAAACTCTGTCGTTCTCATTTTTTTGGGTGAAAGTTGGAAAATTTTCTAAATTTTAAAAAAAAAAAACTGTTTTGAGATTTACATTCTGATTACATCTTTCGATAGCTGACATCAATCCGATTCCAATGATATAAGTGTTGTTCTGAAATGTTAACTATGATTTTTCAATTTTTTTCGCATTTTAGTCAAATCGTAGAGTTCTTATTTGTTAAAACGGTAAATACAATTTTTCTGAAACTTCAGGAATATGAAGTAGAAGGACTAAACTAGTCCTGAAACTGTAAATCAAAATCCTCTAATCACCGGAAGTGATCAAAAGTATCAAAATTTTGACAAAATTCAGAAAAATGGCTGTCTCTGCGAAAAATTCGATGTATAAATTCGCTGTTTACCGAGTAGTTAAAGTTCACTATCGTTTGATAGCCAAGTGAATTGTCTACTAGATGGTACTAAAGCGATAAGTTTCTATTACAAACCCCTCTTCATTAGCCCAGTTCGGAGCAAAACAGTAGGACGTTAAACACCATTTCATTTCATTTCTATTACAAACTAAAAAAGTTATGAGCAAGTTTAGACGCCGTTGTCTCGAAAAGTCCACTTATTTTTTTTTAACTTCTTTAGCGACTCTAATCGGTATTCTTGTGCATGAAACCTTTGTACAACAGTCTGAAATATCGAAATATCAGGAGTAGGAGAATAAAGGGATCGAGAATTGAAAACGGCACATTTCATTGTTAACAGAAACGTACCATGAGAGTGGATAAAATCGGTACGTATTGCCAGCATATAGAGCATATTTATATAGAGACCCTTTATTTACAGTGACAATATTTGAACTACGAGTGTTTTAATGTTAACCAGAATATGGAATTGGTTCTTCTAGAATGAAAATACGTCATTTTAGTAAGTAACAGTTTCCCCTGAATTTAATGTCCCAGTTTTTTTGTCTACATGACGTCATCACTTTATACCAGTGAACAGCTATTTAGAATCAATACAACAGCTGTTGTTTATTAGAATGCTAAAGACTGCCTTTTCCATTTCGCGTAAATCTCAGAAACTGTAAGAAGCGATAGATTATTCCTCATGAAAGTTGTCAACAGTTAGCAATTATAAGCATTGCGAAAGGTGTAAGAAGACCGGAAATGATGGAAACTTTTAACGTTTACGAAAATTGAAAATCGGCTATAATTATGGTAATTTTCAACCGATTTCTTAAATAGATACATTTTTGGATAGCCGGAGACATTCCTGAGCAGATTGCAGTTCAAAACTGTCGAATTTAGAAACAATGTCGTTTTATTTATTTTTGCAATTTCCTTTTAAAAAATAAAAGTGCTCACGTGATCGCTTTGAAATTTTCTGCGTTGATGGAAAAGTGGATGTGACTAAGACATTAACATTACTTTGGAAAGTTTGCGAATTTCCCAACCACGCGAACTTCCCGAAACTGGTGATTATGTGCATCATTTTGGCAAAACTGTATTTTTAACTTGGGCCTTTTTCTTTGTGTTTCTAAATCTTAAATAGTTAAAGAACACATCAAATGACCAAACAAAAATGTATGAACTTATAGCCAATGGTTACTATACACACTTTACGGCAAGTTCACACCAATCTGAATAAAATTAATTGAGTCATCTTCACTCAAAGTCGTAAATGTAGACCTCCTCTTAAAACGACTTTATTAATTAACGAATACACCCTTAATCCCCTCGGACGCCAGTGACTTTACGGTGACCAAATGCATTAGAAATGTGTATTCCTTAATTGCCTATACACACCAGGATGTGTCTGTAATCTCATTAACTAAATAAAACAATTAACTACGGAATAATTTGTGTAGTAATTCATTTTAATTTTAAATAGGATTTTTCTCGGGCACCACCCGCACCCAAAAATGGTTGCGCGTGCAATCTTTTTATTGGTCTTGATGAAAATACATAACGCCCTCCCAACAATCGACACGTAAGTCATAAAAAAATATGCCGTATGTCCGCATGTGGTTTCTCCATTCTCGGATATTCGTAAGAATTGCCACGTGGTCCCACCTGACAGGCAATTTGTTATTACACAATATTTTAACCATTTTCCATTCACCAACAGCAAAATATTCCGCATATATACGCAAAATATATCGATGCAAATCGCTGCTTATTAACACCTTTAACATTTTTTCCATATTGAAACTAGTTCTTTTAAAACCCCATACATAAATAGCTGTAAAAGGTCACGTACACCAATAACAGACATGATAATACGCGGAAGGTGGCTATGTCTTTTAAAGATAATGCGGCATTTTAAAATTCACTCTAAAATATTCTAGTTGCTTCTATATAAGTTTACAGAAAGTGGCAAGCGATTTAATCAAAGTCAGGCAATATTACGCAGACACAATATATACCTTTAATTGACATCGACATAACTCTAACTTAAAGTTACTATAGTCTTTCAGAATTTCGCTCAATGTCAGTTTACTCGATCATTCTTGGATGTTGACGTCTTTTAAACGTTGTTTAAAGGCCAACATGAAACGGTGAACATTTTCAATACTTACATGTAGATAATTATAATGATGTAATGATTAGGTCAGCCAGTATGTTAACTGAACCGTTAATAAACACTAGTCATGTAACAGTGTGTATAAACAGTGATAAGGGATATTGAAATGCAAATACTTAAGCAGGTTATGATAATGGACACTTGACATGCTTTGAGGGTATGTTCAGAGATGAAGAACTTATCACCCCAACAGAACCACTGAGCTGCATGTGCGATACGCAATGGCGCCATACACGTGGGAGGGGTTCATTGTCAAATTTGACACTTCAAGGAAGGGTTGATGAAAACTTCCGCTTGCTGTTTTATCCTATCCATGTTTGCTTTCCTATCGGTTCTTGCATAAGATTTACTGTTTAGCGTAACTTTGCTTTAGTGTATTACGTTTAATTTGATCGGGAGACGTGTTCGTCGACGTCAACTTCAACCGACAACACTGCAAGAATTGGAGTGGGTCAGATTGCCCCAAATCGTGATTGGACGGTTGATTAGGAGCATGCCACAACGAATTGCTGAATGTCTGAGGATTGGTGGAGCAATTACTCATTATTAAGACAAAAATCAAAAACGTCCATTTTCACTTTTGACAGTGTATCTCTTTGCAAGTGAAATGGGACCGTCAGATAAGCCGCCCACATGAACTGTTTATGTTCATGTGTAGGAAATTGGCCTGTTATTAACATACACTGGTTACCTCTAATAAAAACAGCAGTGCATTTCCGTAGTTTTGTATTGTTTCTGAATATCCCCTACTTTTTTTGAAGAGTATATATTGTATGCGATGTCCATGTGACGTCCCCAGCCAATCGACCGGATTAAGGTTGTAATTGGAAAATTAAAAAGTGTTTTCGGGTGCCTGCTGCTTAAATGGTAATATGAGAAATAATTTTAATCAGATTGGTGTTAATTTGCCGTAATCAACAACATATGGAAAATGGTATCTGAGATTCAATAAAGATTGGGAATAGAAATGAGCATTACTCAAGGAGATAATGAGAAAGATCGGGCTAATCTGAGAGCCGATTTTTTAAAAAAAATATCCTTTGAATATGCAGAGGTCCAATTAAGTGACGCGCAGATAGTCGCCATCCATAGACTGGCCTCTAATAACAGCGAATACCCCAGACCTATCATTGTTAAACTTCTCCAGTCAGATGTCAAAATCGCTCTCATGAGAAAAAGACAAAATTTTAAAGTGAAGGGTATCCTCCTCTTTGAGGACGTAACTAAACGAAACAATCAACTAATAAATCGTCTGAAAAATAATAACAGCATCCAGAGTGCTTAGGTGTTTAACGGTTCCGTTCATGCGAAGACCTACCAAAATGAACGTCTTAGCTTTGATCTATTTGACAATATCACAGACAAAGTAAACATGCATCGAACTAATAAACATGATTAGTATCGAAGCACAATCATCGATGTTAAATTGCTAATTTTCCCATTTCCAATTTATTGTTTGTGTTGTCATTATACCATCATATCCAATTTATACATTATTATATTACCTCTCAGATGAGATACTTATTGCTATTGCTACTGATATAATAAATAATTTGTATCTATTTTATAATGTTCATTCAGACACTTTAACGTCAAAGGATATTTATTTCAAAAGAATTAATGGGATGTTTATTAAACCAACTGCTATATTAAAATGGGAAGAATATTTAGGTAGACAAAAAGATGAACAAACTATAAAATCCATATTTAATTTAAGTCATACACATATAAAAGTCCGAAATGTCCAGTTTAAATACATACACAAGATAATATACTGAAGAGCACCTATTTATTCAATGTCCCTATTCTCAAAGCCTGTGGAATACTCTTACTGACATCTCGATTAAAAATATGATATACAGTAATCTATCACCTTCTGTCATACATTTTGGATATTACAATCTACATGATGATATTAGCAAATTTGAAAACAAATCCCAGTTAGAATCCATCAATTATATAATTCTTCTAACAAAATATTTCATCTTCAAATTAAAATCTTTAGGTAAAACACCTTCCAACGAACATTATATGGCTTACATAAGAAACGACGGACAGTCCATTTGCTGATTACACTATTTTGCCTATACCATTTTTTTAGGACTTCGAATTTTGTCTAATGGTTTGGATTGTTAGTACTTGGTTTTATTTTATTTTATTTTAATTGAACTTAAACTATCTGCAAATCCTAATTTGAGTTCAAAATAGCAGTATGATGTATCGTAACTCTGATTTCTTAATTAACCCTGGTACAGTGTATACTATATTATTTTATTATTTAAGCCTGTCGGTTGTATCCTTATGTCAACGCATGTACTTTTGTAAATTGATTTGTTCTATTATAAAGGCAATAAACTTTTTAAAAAAAATGCCGTAATGTGAATATAGCAATCACTGGATATACGTACATATAATTTTGTTTGGTCATTTGATGTGCTCTTTAAAGGGTAAAGGACACCTGTGAAAACCCCATCGTCACTGCATCGCAGTTCTAGTTAGCATAATTTTGTTTAATATTCTAGTATCGTTTCACAGTCTTTGGCATCTCGGCCTGAATGGTTGTGACTAATTTGCGACATTGTGCACAATGTGAAATGCCCGAAATCGTTAAATTTATAAAGTTTGATTTTCAATATTGCTGTAATTCGGACCGATTTCAACTATTGTTGCATCTTAGTAACGTCGGGCTAAGGAAAGTTATATGCCGCCAAATTTTACCCATTTTTTTATTTTTGTATATGACTTTTACATAGGAATATAGGGTGGCCTGAAGGTTAAAAAATATGAAAACATTTTTTCTGGATTATCTCTCACTTATCCGTAATTCGTAAAAGAGTTTGGGGCTCTAGCTACGTTTGTCTAAAATTAATTTCATATGCTCTGTGAGTTAATATCTGTATTTTAAAAAAGGTTTTCTGTCAACGTCGGAAGTGACCTAATTTCGGAACACGTTTGGAGTGCTAAATATCAGATTATGGTAATGGTTAATGCAGTTTTGATAGCACTTTCATTGCGCACAAACTGTAGGAGGTTTTCTGTCAAAGTCGGAAGTGACCTAATTTCGGGACACGTTTGGAGTGCTAAATATCAATTTATGGTAATGATAAATGCAGTTTTGATAGCACTTTCATTGCGCACAAATTGTAGGAGTTTGAGGAACTTTGGTACACCAACAGAAGGACTCGTACAAAATTCCAAGACAATTGAATGAATAATAGAAATGGGGTTGACGTCCTACTTTCGGACGTAGTTTCCAATTGCTCTTAATAGATAGAGTCTTCGCGACTTACCGGTAATGGTTCCATTCCCATTCTCATACGTTTTGCATTTGTGCTTTCATTTTCACACGCCTGTGCCAAAAGACTCTCTGCTGCAGCAGACGTCAGATGAGGTGGTGTTGGTCGCAGCTGAAGAACAGGAAAAAATGTATCAATAAGTCGAATAAACAAACATAACATTATTAGTTTTATTCTATAACTAAGATTGGCGATATCTATATCTGTGTGTCTGTATCATAGTAAGAAGCACAATGACCTAGTGTCCGTTGGTCGCTCTGTCACCCCTCTTACCGTCCCAGTTTCTTCGGGATTTCTACTAACCAGACATAAAGGAGGATTTGATTATCCCATCCCACCATATTTTGGTCTGTATGCAAACTTTCGTGTTCCGCACTCAAAAATAAATTGTTACTGTTAAAACAGAGACTAAGATATTACTGGATGAACTACTCAAACCATGTCTGAATATTAAACCAATAAGGATCATGCACTTCGTTAGCTTACCGGTTCCCATCCATTCTGTTCTTTAGTTCTTCTCATTCTTCGACACGATTTAAGATATGTTCTAATTCGTTTCCGTGATCGAACGTGGAATTCTGGAAATTGTCTATCACAGGCCTCTAAAATAGCCTGAACTTTGTCTTTAGGTTGTTTTGAAATAGGAACTGTTCGGTCCAAATTTTCATCCACAAATAAACGGCAAAACATCTACAATCATAAATATTCAAGTCAATGTGTTGTGGTTTAGCAGCGTTATCAATGGGTTTAAATCGTATCATGCAGCAATTTGACTGGGAAGGCAGGCATTGCAGTGAAACATTATATCACGTTTTGCAATTAGTAGCACGGATTTAACTGTAAGCATAACTGTGTAACATTGTTACAATTTGTTATATTTTACCATATAAGTACATGTTAGAATAAAATACACCCTGTTGCTTCTTCAAAATGAAAGATGGAGGTGGAATAAATTAGACTTCTAACGTTGAAGGAAGTTCATGGAGTATGACATAATTCCAATATATTACAAGATTTAGGTATCCATCCGACACATGGGGTAACACGTGCTTACCCTCCTCCCAGTCAGTATTATTCCTAGAATGGAGTTTGTTAGTTATAACAAAATGCTTGATATGCGTTGTTATATTTATCTTTATATTGATATGGTCTAAAACAGTATTACAATGATTCCATATTATTTGTGAGAATGGGTACAACACAAGATATTCCACAGTTTCTATATTAGACTCGCAGAAGGTACTTAGTGTGTTAACTACGTTTTTGATTTTGAATAATTTATTATTTGTAAACATAATGCTGGAGAAATATTAGTATGCAAACCTCATCAGTTTTGTACTAAAGTATTTATTATTTCTAATGCATTTTATACATCTAGATCGCTTAACTCTGTATCGAGAATGTGTTTCCATTTTCAACGGCTCTTGCCCTGTTGAACTTTGCTTTTATCCAGCCGTGATAAATATCTTTTGAATTTACGTTATGAAGCTCAGTTACAATTAAACTATTCGTGTATTGAGTTTTAAATTTCGTTAGAGTCCTTTACATATACAATGTATATTGTAATCACCCTTTCCGCCCGTCGTTCCTTCTTGTCAGCGCAATCGCGGCGTTTTTTATCGAATTTTTAAAAAACTTTTCTGGAAACTTACTTCTATTATCGCAAGAAGAAGATTGGTGGGGTTTTTTTTCGGCAAAATGAGATTAATAGGTCTAGAGTTATGCCCCTTTTTGCCGAACTGTCCACACGTTTTGTCAGCGCAATAGAGGCTGCAGTTTTTATCAGGTTATTCTGAAACTTTCAGGAAACTTGTATTATGACAAGACGAGGACCCGTTTTCACTTCGTCAAAATCGCATTTATATTTATATAGTTGTGTCCATTTTTGTCGAAACCAGTCCATACTGGTTGTAATGCCTGTCGGCCGTTCAAAATGCCGTGAAAGACTGCTTGAAAATCACTGCATTAAGAAGATGAAAACAAGTGGACCAAACAAAGTCAACCTGGTCGCCCGCGTTTGTTTTCATCGGGGTAACATGCTTGGGTGATGGAAATTAATATATAATATATATATATTCCTATATAATATTTATTATCTATCTTCTTATGTATAAATTACCACCATATTCAGCCATTATGAATTCATATGGTATGAGTCATGTTTGAATAGGTGACTGACATATATTTTAAATCTAAAACGAAAAACTACAATTACATATTAAGAATTCTATCATTTTATTCCACAATCTTTACTATTATGTTTAAGAATGTCTAGCTGTTTTTCTATCAGGACCGTTCCATATAAATTTGTAAAATATTGAATTTAGTTTTTGAATAGTAGACACTTAGTTAATAGGGGACGGGTAATGAGGGTTTTTTTTTAAATACCAATTATTTTAATTGTTTGTATATTTCCAATTAAAAAGATAATTTTACTATTTTAAATACTAATTATTTTAATTGTTTGTATATTTCCAATTAAAGATAATTTTACTATTTTAAATACCAATTATTTTAATTGTTTGTATATTTCCAATTAAAGTTAATTTTACGATTTTTTTTCTCTATTTAAGTTACTTTCATCGGTAATATGACTGTCTTTGGAACAATATATAACGCATACATCTATACCGGTTGAATTTAAACTTTAAGAGCGTGTCCGCGTGAGCACCATGCAGGGGGTGATAACCCTTGGGTCAGGGATTTGGACCAAATTTTTTTCTATGAGTATGAGATGGGTTAGTACCCAAATATATTCCCACAAAATATTAGATTGATTCAGTTCATACCGAACTGGAAAATTTGGAATAATATTTCTAATAGAAAAATAAGCAACAAAATTTGGATGATCTGCTATTCGGACAATAAATGATTTGGACAGATAAAATTTGGGCATTAGTAGGACCAATCAGGTTCCTCCTACACACCGATTTTGAGGTTTCTACTGCTAATTCTACCTTTGTACTGGCCGGATACCCAACTCTCTCTGAAAATTGAATTTAATGAACACCAATGTTTGAGATGCTATTGCTCGTTCTTTGCAGGGACGAGGGGCAATACTATATACCGGAAAACACCGGAAAACAACCGGAAAACGCCGGAAAACACCATGTTATATTGAATACCGGAAAACACCGGAAAAACACTAAATGCCGGAAAACACACTAAATACCGGAAACCACCCGAGATGGTGGCCATTTTTGGTGGGAACATGGGACGATGTGCAGATTTTGATTAAGTAGTAGTGTTTGGTGTCAATATATATGTTTACGGGGGAGCAGATTCTCTTTCTGACATTTACAACCATGTAAAATGATGTCATGTTCACATATTTAGCACATTTTCAACATTGCTGCCACTTGTGGAGGGAAAATCAGACGTTGTGCTGATTTTGATTCAGTAGTCGTCTTTGGTGTCAATATCTATGTTTTCGGATCACAGATTCGATTTCTGCCATAAACAACGGTGTAAAATGATTGTATGTTCATCAATTTAGCATATTTCCAAGATCGAGGAACGTTTTCTAAACATATTATAATCATTTATTAACTTGTAGTTGTTATTACAGGTTTCTGAGTCTAATTCTGCTACGTAGACTATTAGCTTATAGCACATTCCTGAAAGCCGATACCGAGTCGTACACATTTGGTATACTATCCAACGATGAAAATTACTAATTCGAGATGACCAGTGAGCTGATATCGATTTTCCTGGGTAGGAAAAGCCTATTCTCCTGGCATGAAGGCAAAGAGAGCGTAACGGCAGCGTGAAGCTTGCGTAAATAACCGTGGCAAGAAATTGACACGCGCTCATCGTGCTCCTGCCACGACCACAACAAGCGCGCTCCAATCAAGCTCTTACTACGCTCATGACCAAGCTCTGGCTACACCCGCCGTGTTCCCACCATGCTCTCGTGGTTAGCCGTAAGGCCGGGATAAGTTCTCGCCACACTCCCGTGACATGCCTACCAGGTGTAAGCCGCTCTCTCGCCACGCCTATAGATACTGTGTCATGTTCACCCCATCCCCATTCACCTTCAAACCAGAGAACGACCAAAAGCCAAGAAATTAAGAACATTTGTTAGTTTTCCTGGTGTTTCCTCTTTGGATGCTAGACTGGAGCAGATGGACGAGGCTCAGTACCTTCCATATAACTGGCCAAGCTGCGTGTGGAAGGAGTCGTTCATAGGAATGCTGTTGCGTTGGAAAAACAAACTGGAAATATAGTTTGTTTTTCCAACGCAACAACATTCCTCTAAACGACTGCTTCCACACGCAGCTTGGGGTCAGTGGATAATATAATATATGCCACAAAGGTTTCTTATAGCAAGTATTCCTATTTCATTTGCAGTCCTATTTTTTATTTCTTTGTATACTGCTTAACATTTAATATCATACATTTATTTATTAATTACCTTTTCAAAAGTTGCAAGTCTCACATTTTTAACCATCGTTAATTTTGTATGACAGACAACATCAACTGAAAGTGTCGATGGCGCCACCAAGTCTTATAATAAAACCAACTTGGAGTCCAACTACTACAACGCGATCGACCAAATAAATGTGCTATTTTCCTTGAACATTGATATTATGAGCTCAGTGGACATAGTTAGATAATATACCTAATGGGTAAACACGACACGTATTTAGAAAATATCCTGCAACAAACGGCGGCCATCATCGAAATATGCTGACTTGGTGAACATATCATCATTTCACGCAGTTGTAAAAGTGCAGAAATCGAATCTACTACCCCGAAAACATATATTGACACAAAACACGACTACGTTTAATCAACATCAGCACATCGTCACATTTTCCCGCCACAAATTGCGGCCATATTAGAAACAGGCTAAATATGTGAACATGTGATCATTTTACACTGTTGTAAACGGCAGAAATGGAATCTGTGCCCCCAAAACACATATATTGACACCAAAGATGACTATTTAATCAAAATCAGTACATCGTCCCATTTTCCGGCCCAAAATGGTCGTCATCTTGGAAATATGCAAAATAGGTGAGCATGTGGTCATTTTACACAGTTTAACTGACAGAAATGGAAACAGGTATATTAAAACCAAAGATGACTACTTAAATCAGCACATTGTCCAATTTTCCCACCAAAAATGACCGCCATCTTGGAAATATGCAAAATAGGTGAACATGTGATCATTTTACATAGTTGTAACGGTAGAAATGGGATCTGTGCCCCTGAAAACATATATATTGGCACCAAACACTACTACTTAATCATAATCAGCACATCGTCCGATGTTCCCGCCAAAAATGGTCGCCATCTTGGAAATATCTTTATGAAGTTGTGGAAAAAAGTCTGAAATATAGTCGCGACCCCTGCCAATATTAATACATTGTCAAATCACAGTTGATATGTCGATAAAATTATAGGTGAAAATAGAAAAAAAATAAAGTGGAATATTATGGCAAAATGGCTACCCTCAAATAATGGCCTTCTCATAAAAAATGTCAACATTGGTTTTTTGTCATGAAACATCAAAACCTTCAAAATAAAGCTTATTCCACGATTTCTACGCGAAAAGCCGAATGATGGGAATTATGTAACAAACCCAATCGGACTATATGATCTAAAACCTATGTGTTATACAAGGGGCATATGAATGTCCAATGCAATTTACACAGAATAAATCATCTTATATGAATATGATATGGTAATGAAAGGTGAAATATGATACACGATTCAGAGTAAGCATATTTCAACTCTTGGGTAAAAGATCACTACGCTGCCAATAGCTGCAGAAGTTTCGCAGTAGCATCTTCGGTACGTTCTTGTGGATGGAAATGTTCCGTGGAGAACTGACGAACCGAACCGCGATAATTCTTGAGTGGTAGAAAAACATATCAGCTAAGTCCTTGATCACAAACTGTTAGTCGCCCGTGGCTTGAAGACTTGAAGAGTTTCTATGGCTATGAAGCGAGCGTAAAGTCAGGTTTTCTGATTTTAAACAAAATGATCTATTTGACTTGAGGCACGTTTAAATAACGAAATATTAGAGGTAATGGTCATGATCAGTAGTCATTTGAAGATAATCGTTGGTCATTGCTGAAAAGGAGCTACTTTGGTTAAATTCTACTAATATAAAAGCTTACCATGCCAGCCCATGTCAGTACTGAATACAGATGAGATCAATCGTTGCCCGATCCTGATAAATTATAAACCAGTTACTCCCCTTTTCTACGATGACCGCGAACTGAGTATTATTCTCTACGTTTTGAAAATTTTAACTTTTAGTTTAAATCAACAGATTAATAAAAGGAATATGGTTATATAGATATCACAAAATCGTTTCTAACTTGTTCAATTGCGGAAAAAAGATGATTCTCTACAACTCACTTTTCATGGTTTTTGGTCCATAAAATTGTCAATTATCATTCGATTTTCATAAAATTTTCACCATGCGATGCCAAATGCCTAATTTAACATTTTCATTATCAGCTGAAGTAATGTCATTTTGCCAAAAAATGTATTTTAGGCTCCAAAACAAATATTTATTTGAAGTGAGTTAAATTTCATTATTCGTTTAAAATCACTATATTTGATTCCAGTGGACCAATAGAATGAATCAATACGTTTATATAGATAGTTTGTTTCTGACATCTTCCCTTGCCGCGAAATAACTAATTTTGTCAGGATCACTTTTTTAAGATTTTTCGCATTTTAATTCTGTTCAATTTTTAATCAATTGTCTATCATGCAAAGGACAATCGAAGTAGTTATTTCTGTAATTTAATATAAATATTTTGTTGATAACGGAAGTGATGTCATCGTATCAAGTCTTCGATTACCGTAATTCTTTTATGACATGTAACAAATGGTAACAAATTTATAAATGGAACTGATATTTCTAGATTTATTGGCAAATTCATTTTTGGGGTACTAAATTTTAGTTTTGCTTATTTCAGATTTCTATAAAACAAAGTGTATATGCTACGTGGTGCAAAGTCTCAACTGTTTTGTTACCGCCAATTTTTTTTCTGTCGGTACCACACGTGGCGTAATTTGACAAACACTGCAATTTTGACAGATCGAAACGGCTTTTCGGAAGCAAATATTAAGTTTTATTACAAATTTGATATATCAAGATGGATGACCCTACTAAAGGCGGATGCAATGTTGAGCTCAGTTCTTTTGAATTCGGTTTCGCATTTACGTTATTTCGATTTAATGGTGAAAAAAGGTGTAAAATTTATCTATTTTTCAATCTATTCGCCGTCTTCATATTTTGAAATATTTCTTCTATACTTTCATAAACCTGTAGCACTAATGCAATCGAAGACAATCTAAATAAAAATGTATTAAACGTTTTTAAGTTCCTTTTCATTTCATATCATTTAATTGTTTTATCAATGGTTATTTGACGTCTATTTTATAACACGTGTGCCATGCTCATGTGGAAATCTTTTTAACGGTTTCATTGGTATGCGAAGTGACGTCAGTTCAAGTGTAACATGGTGTTATCTTGTAATTGCACATTAGTGTTATATCTGACATGCTGAGAATCTTACTTGATGCCACAGTCAATCTGATTAAAATAGATATCTAAATTTCGTTTCGTTTTGAAAACGTTTAATGAGGTTTATCGTCCTTACATTCAGCAGGTAGAACGAAACGGTTTGTGAGCGGTTAAGCTGCATTCAAAGGTATTTCACGGGCTTACGAGGGAACAGGGACAGTCTGCGTTGAATGATTTGTCACCATTTTGTATCTATTGATTACGTGAAGGTACTAGGTAACAAGCCAACAGTGAGGCTGATGTCCCCCGCCGAAAACCCAAAATAAATAGATGACACATATTCATTAATCGCACATTTATTTTTTTCAAAAGTATCAAGCAGTCAAACTGATTATCAACTATACACTAAGTTTCATCACTCTCTATCAGATAGAATGAAAGTTTGAACATTATTCTACCTCAATTAGAAGGCGAGTTATTGTGTTCCAAAGTATCGACCAATCAAACTGCTTATCGATCCTTAGCCTAAGCAGAAAATTCTCATCAACAAACTTAGTCAAGGTAATGAGTTTCACCACTCTCACTTAATTAAAACAAAGGTTATCGTGCCCCAAAGCATCAACCAATCAGATTGCTTATCTCTGTTGACCGTAATCAGACAATGTTTATCATCGAACTCCATCAAGGCATTCGCCTAATAAACGCCTACACCAAGTATGAACATTCTACCTCAATTAGAAGGAGAGTTGTGTTCCAAAGTCTCGACCAATCAAATTGCTTATCGCTCTGTTTACCCTGAGCAGAAAATGCACATTATCGAACTTAGTCAAGGTATTGTTTGATAAAACTATACACCAAATTTCATCACTCTCACTTAATTAGAACCAAAGTTACCGTGGCCCAAAGCATCAACCAATCAAATTGCTTATCTTTGCTTACGTTAAGCCGAAAATGCTCATCTTCGAACTCTATCAAGGCATTGAACTAATAAACACCTACACCAAGTTTGAACATTCTAGCTCAATTAGAAGGAGAGTAAACGTGTTCCAAAGTCTCAGCCAATCAAATTGCTTATCGCCCTACTTACCCTGAGCAGAAAATGATCATCATCGAACTTAGTCAAGGAAAAGATGTAATGAAACTATACACCAAGTTCCATCACTCTCACTTAATTAGAACTCAAGTTATCGTGCCCCAAAGCATCAACCAATCAAATTGCTTATATCTGCTTACCCTAAGCAGAAAATGCTCATTTTCGAACTCCATCAAGGCATTGACCTAATAAATACCTACACCAAGTTTGAACATTCTAGCTCAATAAGAAGGAGAGTAAACGTGTTCCAAAGTCTCAGCCAATCAAATTGCTTATCGCCCTACTTACCCTGAGCAGAAAATGATCATCATCGAACTTAGTCCAGGAAAAGATGTAATGAAACTATACACCAAGTTCCATCACTCTCACTTAATTAGAACTCAAGTTATCGTGCCCCAAAGCATCAACCAATCAAATTGCTTATATCTGCTTACCCTAAGCAGAAAATGCTCATCTTCGAACTCCATCAAGGCATTGACCTAATAAATACCTACACATACAATTAGAAAGAGAGTTATTGTGTCCCAAAAAGTGTGACGGACGGACAGACAGACGAACCCATTTTAATAGTCCCCTGCTTTCTTCGAAAGGCGGGGGACAAAAAAGCTAAGAGGGGGTGGGGGGAGGTGGGGATTTGTTACCTCAATCTGACATTTTGGTTTTTGATTAAACACCGTCACTTTAAATTGTGTTACCGTACTCGAAAGAGTTCCAGGCCACGATAAAATTCAAGAAATTGCACCGTTTACATTGCAATAAAATAATCGTTCTCGTAACTGTGCCATGGTCCGTACAAAAGTTAATTTCCATCACTGAAGCATTTTACCCCGATGAAAACAAACGCGGGCGATCAGGTTGACTTTGTTTAGAGGTTGAATGAATTGAACTGCGAACCGTATTCATAAGCTGCGTTTACACCTCGTCGGGATAAGCGTACCGTACTCGGCAGAGTACCAGAAATAGCACCGTTTACATTGCAATACAATAATCGTTCTCGTAACCGTGCCATTGTCCGTTCAAAGGTTAATTTCCATCACCCAAGCATGTTACCCCGATGAAAACAAACGCGGGCGACCAGGTTGACTTTGTTTGGTCCACTTGTTTTCATCTTCTTAATGCAGTGATTTTCAAGCAGTCTTTCACGGCATTTTGAACGGCCGACAGGCATTACAACCAGTATGGACTGGTTTCGACAAAAATGGACACAACTATATAAATATAAATGCGATTTTGACGAAGTGAAAACGGGTCCTCGTCTTGTCATAATACAAGTTTCCTTAAAGTTTCAGAATAACCTGATAAAAACTGCAGCCACTATTGCGCTGACAAAACGTGTGGACAGTTCGGCAAAAAGGGGCATAACTCTAGACCTATTAATCTCATTTTGCCGAAAAAAAAACCCCACCAATCTTCTTCTTGCGATAATAGAAGTAAGTTTCCAGAAAAGTTTTTTAAAAATTCGATAAAAAACGCCGCGATTGCGCTGACAAGAAGGAACGACGGGCGGAAAGGGTGATTACAATATACATTGTATATGTAAAGGACTCTAACGAAATTTAAAACTCAATACACGAATAGTTTAATTGTAACTGAGCTTCATAACGTAAATTCAAAAGATATTTATCACGGCTGGATAAAAGCAAAGTTCAACAGGGCAAGAGCTGTTGAAAATGGAAACACATTCTCGATACAGAGTTAAGCGATCTAGATGTAGAAAATGCATTAGAAATAATAAATACTTTAGTACAAAACTGATGAGTTTTGCATACTAATATTTCTCCAGCATTATGTTTACAAATAATAAATTATTCAATATCAAAAACGTAGTTAACACACTAAGTACCTTCTGCGAGTCTAATATAGAAACAGTGGAATATCTTGTGTTATACCCATTCTCACAAATAATATGGAATCATTGTAATACTGTTTTAGACCATATCAATATAAAGATAAATATAACAACGCATATCAAGCATTTTGTTATAACTAACAAACTCCATTCTAGGAATAATACTGACTGGGAGGAGGGTAAGCACGTGTTACCCCATGTGTCGGATGGATACCTAAATCTTGTAATATATTGGAATTATGTCATACTCCATGAACTTCCTTCAACGTTAGAAGTCTAATTTATTCCACCTCCATCTTTCATTTTGAAGAAGCAACAGGGTGTATTTTATTCTAACATGTACTTATATGGTAAAATATAACAAATTATAACAATGTTACACAGTTATGCTTACAGGGGGAATTTCTCGTGACCGCTTACAAGGAGATGTCGCTGAATAGGAGTGGCTGCTCATACAGATTCTACTGTACGACCACATTATTGTGGGCACATGAAAACTATCTGAAAGAGATCTAAAATTTCAACATCCTGAATTGTGATGCTAGTGGTCTCAGTTGCAGACATTAAACATACGTGACCCGTGCTGGCAAAATGAGTCACAATGAGGAAATTTTGAAAATCGAGTTACTGTTACTTTCACATTCTTGATCTCAGTACCATCAGAATAATAAAACACAATTTATATGGAAAACAATCACTGAGTTTATTTCACACTTCGTTTCAACAAGTTCCTCTTCTCGTTCTCAAGTAAATAATGTAATGGCAAGAAATCAAATTATATACAACATGATAACAAAAACAATAACTAATATGAAACCATCAAGGGAATAAAAATAATAAAAGAACAATAATGACATTACAAAATTGACATCAAAGATACCGATTAAAGATTAATTAGGCTATCATAACTCCTTGGAATATATAATCCCTCGTCTCTATTAAGTTCAGGTTTGAATCTCTTAATTTGGATGGCCTCTTGTAGATCTCCCGATAGCCATTTCAGTGCCATATCAAGGAATTATCTCTTACAAGATAACAAGAATCCTCCAAGAAACTGGTATCAAGGTCTACTTCAAAACGGGTGAAACTATAAAAAACATACTTGGTGCCAATGGAAAAACTGAATCGTCACCAGTTAAACAATCCAAGGGTTGTGTGTACCAAATCATGTGCCCCTGTTCAATGACATACATTCGTGAAACGAAATGGCCACTTGTAAAGAGGTTGAAACAACACCAATCGAAAAGTACAGACAACAAATCCGCTGTATATGAGCACCTGAACCTGAACAAACGCCACAAAGTAAACTACTCTGACGCCAAAGAGCTAAATAAACATCTTCATAACAAGAAATCCAAAAAACTACAAGAAGCCAACCAAATCAAGAGATTAAAACCTGAACTTAATAGAGACGGGGGATTATATCTTCCAAAGAGTTATGATAGCTAATTAATTAAGCCTAATTAATCCTTAATCAGTATCTTTCATTTTTGTAATGTGATTATTGTTCTTTTTATTTTTATTCCTTGATGGTTACATATTAGTTATTGTTTTTGTCACCTTGTTGTATATAATTTGATTACACTGTCATTATTTACAAGTGCAAATAAAATAGCTCTTGCTAAACTAGACAGTTTACAATATCGGGCAATAAAGATAGCAACGAAAGCTTCATTTGGCACAAAAAGGGAAAGTCTTTTGCAGGAAGTAGGTGAAATGTCATTCAAATTGAGGCGAAACGAACTGGCATTGAGATACTGGGCCAAATTACAGTATCTTGGGGACAGCTGTCCAACATTTAAGTGTTCGAAAACATCAAGGAAAAAATTCAAAAGAAATGTCAAATCAGAGACTCAGACTTTCGGACATAGAGCAAATGATCTATTAAAAGACCTAAGATTAGATCACTATCAGATTACTGATAGGGTATTTTCGTATCAAGCCCCATGGACCTTTTTACATCCAAACTATGCCATAAGCCTAGGTAACGTTGTCAAGAAAAAAGAAAATCCACAACAAGCTCTAATGCTATAGAGGGAATTCTTGAACAAAAAATGGTCATCGCATGTGAAAATATACACGGATGGGTCTCACGATCCAGATACTACCAAAACTGCATTAGGTGTGGTCATTCTCGAATTTAATATTAATATATCGAAAAGACTATCAGATGGATGCCCTATCTATACAGCAGAACTAAAGGCAATATCCACAACTCTTGAGTGGCTCGTGTCATCCACCGTTCAAAGAGCAGTCATTGTTTAAGACTCCCTCAGCAGCATAAAGTCAATAATACAGGACAAAAAAACACCTAGACCAGAAATTGTTCAGAATAGTCGAGAAAGTGTTTATTGTACAAAAATAAAACCGTATAATTTACATGGATACCATCCCATGTTGGCATAGCAGGCAATGAGTCCGCAGACAATCTGACTCGCAAAGGACTCAGCCTCTGCGAGACTGAATACTTAAAATATAGCGTTCAGGAATTTAATAGCATCGTCAAAACTAAAATTAAATCAGAATGGAAAATTGAGTTGGCCAGAGCAAATACTTTTAGATTCAATTTAAACAACGATCTGGTTGTAAAGACGGAGATTAATCACCCATCGCGCAAAATTTGTGGGTTAATCACAAGATTAAGAACTAAGGATTTAATTACCGACCATAAATTTAACCCAGTGAAGTGCGAATGTGGCCATAATTTGACCGTTAATCATGTCATCATTGCGTGCAATAAATTGGAAAAGAAAAGACTCCCTGTACAAAGTTTAATGGAAAATGCCAAACTTCAATATATCGTCCAAAATGTACTCTTCCCTCCTAGGAATATATCATATAAAATTTATGAAGCTATCTCAAAATTCATAGCAGAATCGGGAATTAACTGTTAAGTTAGTTGCGTTAAAAGAGCACTAGTCAAAGAAAGATAACTAGTTGTGTAGACCAGGTTGGCCCCTAAGCCACCTGGATGCTTTAATAATATGAGAACAAATTAACGTTAAGATAGGGAACAACATATCTAGTTACAAAGAAAGGAACTATTGTTGTAGGACAGTATGGCGGTTTAGCCTGCTGCATGATCTAATATAATAACACACAAGGGAAGAATAATAACAAAATAAAGGAATACGGACCTACACAACCATTATTAACAATGACAGTGCACATCAATCAATTTAATTTAACCCGTGTTTTAAAATTTATTTATTCCTATAAATGGTTCAATTTGTGTTGCTGCTGGCTCTTCTTTTCTTTTCAGGTAACTTTGTATCTGTGGATAGCCATACTCAAGGAAAACTCTAATGGAATGCCTTCAACTTTTAAACTTGAAGTCTTGAACTCTTAGTTAATTTTTTAACAACATGGAACTTATTGGACGAACACTTTTAATATGTAAATAATCTACGGGTCCAGCTATGTGGTTTTTACTGAGAGCACTTCGCTTTTCCACATAAAGCCAGCGGATTCTTTTTTCCCAACGGGTTTTTTTTTTATCCGCTCTGATGACGCCAAACATCAGTCAGTTGGACCTCCTGTGTTAACCTTATTATGACAAAGGGAGAAGACGACCCGCCCTCTCTTCTCACGACAGCGAATTTAAAAGTGTGCTTTAAGAATCTTTTGGTATCCTAGGATCATTTTATTTTGTGTTTTTAACAATTTTCAAGTATAAATAATTTAATTAAATCAACCTGTCCATAATAATCATATTCATTGTATTGGACGTTAAATCTTTAACAACATCATTATTTACTTGAGAACGACAAGAGGAACTTGTTGAAACGTAGTGTGAAATAAACTCAGTGATTGTTTTCCATATAAATTGTGTTTTATTATTATATATTCAATTACTAAATACGGTATGGTTAGTTTGAATCGAACACAAAATGACCGATAAGCCTATCGTAATTGAGAGATTAGATGGCCAGATGGTTAGCGCGTGCGCCATGCATCATAAGGTCTGTCATTGAGTCAACTAGCGTGGTTTCGATTCCCCGGTTGTACGTGACATGGGAGTAGGGTAGTCTGTCCAGCCCCATGGGTTTTATCCAGTTCCTCCGGTTTCCTCCCACTGCTAAAGACCCCTACACGCAAGGGAATTACTGAAATAAAATTGAACCATATGTTAGTCCCGAAATGACCTAGTTTGTGTCGAGTAGACGTTAAACCGCATTTCTTTCTCTCTCTCTCTAGCATTACCATATTCATACTGCTTCAAAGTTTTACATTGCTTATTTTTTTCTTCAGAATACGTAACAAACGTGTTTGGAATACTTACATTAAAAGCTTTTAATCGCTCGGGGTCATGATTTTTCGACAATTTTTCATTTTCATCTTCTTCATTATCATCGTCATCTTCTTCATCCTTGCTACCCAGAATATCATCACCTACTCCTCCTTCACTAGCTTTAGTTACCACGCTCTAGGAAATGATAAAAAATAGCTTTGTGAAATAGCATCCCGTATATATATATACACAGAGAAAAAAGTATCACATGAATGTTTTTGCGCTCAAGAGAAATTTATTACGTATATAAGTATATGCGAAAGTGAAATGAAAATGTTGTGTTATTCTGACCTTTATACATACCAGTGAAAGCTGACGCAAGGAAAGCACGAACCCTTTGCGTCATAAAAAGCATGTTAGTGAGGAAAGTTCACTGTCTGTATTTCACAATGGGACCTCAAAACCTCACCAAAGCAACACTATGGCAAGTTATTGGCATGAGGAATGATTGGATGTCAATGAGACATATTGTCTGAGAGTTGGTTCATCATCCCTCCACTATTAGTCGATTATTGTGAAAAAATCAACAGATTAATGAAGTAAAAAACCGTCAACGTTCTAGTACGTCTGGAAGAGAAGATTCAAGGATACTAGATAGATTGTAATATTATCTATAGATTGTAAAGGGTTTTGGTTGAATCAACCGCTGCCACAAGTGCTAAGTAGCGGAAATTGCACTTTTTAATTCGTCTTTATCTGCAACTCCATTAGCCCAGTCGTATGGAAGGGTATCGCTGCCAATAGTTAATGCTCTGCGACAATGTCGTTTCCATTGATTATATGTAAAAAGTACAATGTACAAAGTCCTAATACCGATAATGATAAAGTCAAAATACCTCTAAGGTAAGAGTTAAATGTAAAACGTCAAATGTTAATTGTTTAATGACAAATTTTTTGTGGTAAAATGTTTTTTTTTTTGACTGTCTACATTTTACATTTCTCTCATTTCATTTTACATTTGCGCTGTGACACATCCAATTTGTCCTTCACGCTTTCTACATAGCAACTTTCGCACAGCATCAACTTTTATATGCAAATGTAGGATATCACGTGACTTATTAATTAACATATACGGAAACCCGGCACACTATAAGGATATTCACCGCACGATAACAGTTAATCAAGCTGGCACACCATAAGAAACTATCTAGACGACCGTGCGTAATCATGAATGTGCCAGAAAATAATTGATAGATTCAAACAGCCAAAGAAAGATACTTTCCAGTAATTTATAACACAATAACTTGAATTTCGTATTAATACCCGTACTTTGATATTTTAAACACCCCCACTCTTTCTGGTCTCTCTATAAACAGAGTATAACGTGGCTAAGTGGGTAAGACGCTAGCTCGCTAGCCTGGAGGTCGGGTGTTCGATCCCTGCATTGGCCGAGAATGTTCATCCCGATTTTCCGGCGTGGTTCTCCCTTTTCAGTGATGCAGGACGGAGGGCCTGACAAGGACAGCTGTCTAGTCCTTCGGATGAGTCGAAAAACCGAGGTCCCGTATATACATTGGAATGCACGTAAAAGATCGCATGGCAGTTGGAATTCGATATAAGAGTAGGCGATAGTGCCGCTGCCCGGGCAAAATTTCCCTCATAGCACACTGTATGGCGTATGCCCGTCTTCATTAGCCCAGTATATGAGCAGAACAGTAGGACGTTAAACAGAGTTGAGTACAGCCTAATTAACTTTCATCCATTAAAAAAATAACAATATATAAGCATTATGCCCAACAAATAAATAATATATTTAAAGAGAGGAATGACTATATGTTTTTTAGTATGGACATAGAGAATTTTTGATTAAGCCCGATTTTAATAATTATTTTTTTTCTTTTTAAGATTCTTGATAGAATCCATGAAAGCTTATAGATCTAGTTATTATTATTATTCTTTTTTTTCCACTCGCATTTATGCAAAAATTACATATTCTACAGAAATAATCTATATACTACCTGAAAGGTATTCCCTTGTAATTAGAAATGTTATCTGAAATGACGTTTTGTCTTGCAGAATGTGGTGTCTACCACGCATGCGTATGCCCTGATGTTAAGCTCAAATGTGAAAACAGTGAAAATTCTGATGAAAATATTTGTCAATAGGAGTCGTCTATCCACAGTTTAGAGTAATCTCCATCAAGTTAAAATTCACCGGAAATGCCTCCATTTTGAAAATGTAAGTCAATCTTAAAAATCTATCTCGTCCTACAATTCTTATCCGATTTTCAATATCTTTTTAGTCTTGGAACCATTTGATCGCTGAGTTTAGAATTTTGAAACTAATTTTGACCTAGTAAGACTTTGAAATCAGGTAAAATGTCAATGACAAACGATAAATTGATTCATTTGGTACATATTCTGAAAGTTTTATCAAAATCAGTTTGTAAACAAAGGTTATGTGCAACTATAAAATCAAATTTAATGTGATAGATTATTGCACAGCACCTTTAATATTGGTTATGTAATTGTTTGCCATCGAATTGTCGTTCAGATGGGACAAAGATTGTGGTCCCGTGTACACATTGGCGTGCACTAAAAAGAACCCTTGCCAGTTGGAAAAAAATACGAGTAGACCGTAGCGCCGCTGCCCGGGGATAAATTTCCCTTTAGCACACTGCATGGTAGGGCGATAACAGTTTATCAAGCTGGCACACCATAAGAAACTATCTAGACGACCGTGTGTAATCATGAATGTGCCAGGAAATAATTGATAGATTCAAACAGCCAAAGAAAGATACTTTCCAGTAATTAATAACACAATAACTGGAATTTCGTATTAATACCCGTACTTTGATATTTTAAACACCCCCACTCTTTCCGGTCTCTCTATAAACAGAGTTGAGTACAGCCTAATTAACTTTCATCCATTATAAAAACAACAATATATAAGCATTGTGCCCAACAAATAAATAAAATATTTAAAGAGAGGAATGACAATACGTTTTTTCGTATGGGCATAGAGAATTTTTGATTAAGCCCCGTATCTTTATTTTAGATTTGTTTAGCCCCCTCCCACCTCACACACACACACCACCCTTCCTTCACTTCAACTTTAATCTTATTTTGTAAAGTTAAGCTAATATGAATGTCCCAGAAAATTATTTGCATATTTTAAAAGAGCAATCAGTGATACGTAACGTGGTATCTGGAATTTCGTATTTAGACCAGTATTTCTACTTGAATACCCCTTTAATAGTGTGATATTTATTGGATTTAAATTATGAAAATATGACTGTGCCAGAAAACTATTTACATATTTACAAACAGAAATGAACGTACTCATCACTAATATGTAACATGATACCTGGAATTTCGTATTTGGACATTGCATCCGGTGGTAACATTCCTACCTGTCAGAACTGATACGGTGTAAGCAAATAGAATTCATTCAATCAATCCTTAAAGTACCCTGTCCTATTTACGTTTTACATTACGCGAATCGGTGACACAATCCGCGAGGCTGGGCTCAATTACCTCTCAGTTATATGCTGAACTAGACCATTCTCATGATAACAGAACAGTACGATGGTACTTAACAAGTCAAGTCATGGATGTACAGCAACTGTCTAAAATTAAATGACGATGAAACCGAGAATATAACAATCAGAAACAAAAAGATCGTTAATCTAGTAGAGTGTCGCAATTCGAGCTCTAGCTGTCCGGCCACACCTGGCTTGCGGTCAAGGTTTAGACAGGAAAGACCCCTGTGCGTGCGCTAAACATAATAAAATAAGACAACTTGTTTGCGATATCATCATCGATGGAAGCGGAAATTAAACACTAACTGAAGGAGGACTAATGCACGTTGTCATGAAACACAAGCAAAAACTGCCAGTATTACCGGAAGTGACGCGATTTTAAAAATAACCTATTTAACCTTTAACCTTTAAAAATTGATAGTTTTTTGTTCAAAGAGTGTTATTCATCACTGTTTAAGAATAATATTTTCTACCTCCATTCAACGAATAGTATGCAGATATACGATCAGGGAGACATCAAAAATCAATGGTTATATGTGACGTAATAAAATAACACGTTACTCTAAATCAATTAGACTGTGTCTGGTCGTTCTGGTTTGAATGCTAAACCAATTTCATTTTATTTACTTTCATTTACTTTCAACCGTTTGGCCGCCATATTGGATTTTATTTTTAAAAAGGAGCTTTAAATCGACATTCAGCTGCCATCAGACTTTAGCAACTTTTTTTTATTTTGAAGTTCGGGCGAAATGGCAAAAATTCGCAAGGAACCGAATTTGAATTTCGATTTTGTATTTTTTTCAATTTCTGAAGACTTTACTAACCTATTATCTGGTAACCTATCCACACAGTCACCTTTGGCTTAATATCAAAAAGTTCAATCTTGAAGTATAGCTTCCGATTTTATTGAGAGTTGAAAATGGCAGTATTTTTCCAATTGATTGCCGTAACATAACTCGATATTACGTGACACATTCCACCGAAACGAGTCATACTGCTTAACATTTCAAGTATGATATTAACTTGTTGTATTGTGTGGCGTTGTCTTCTTTGTCATATTTCAGAAAAAAAACTTTGATAAACTAATTATGGAGTTTTTTATTTTCTAAAATAACAATTCAATTCTTTTTATTTTTTGCGCTAGCAAAAATCTTCCTAATTCCACACACAGATCATACTGAGGCGACTTGAACGATGTCAATAGAAATTTTCTAACTTATATCCCCTTGGAGAAATTTAATGATCAGAGTTTTCAAAAAGATC
This sequence comes from Patella vulgata, assembly GCF_932274485.2. Classification (NCBI taxonomy): domain Eukaryota; kingdom Metazoa; phylum Mollusca; class Gastropoda; family Patellidae; genus Patella; species Patella vulgata. The sequence goes on from NC_065882.2 coordinate 38,145,250, forward strand.
GACAAAAGTAGGTCAGACTGCCGTCGTTTGTTGAATTCGTCTGTTATTTCCTAAATTAATACATACATGGCTGGTGGCTTTGGAATGAATATATTTTCAAAACGTTTTACGAATCCAAAATCACCGAATTTTACTGCCAAAAACAGTTGACATACATAGCTGTAACTTTGGGACTATTTGACCTATTTTACAAATTCGAAAATTATGTCCTTGACATCTCACACAAAATATGGAGTTTGCCGATCGAACCGGAAGTGCCACAATCTTGAAACGTGAAAAATTCCTATGGCTTTTGCGATATTTTACAGTACTTACAGACATGGGAGTTACATTTTGTGAATCCTTGAAGGAATGCCCCAAAAACTAGTGCAGAATTTTGATTTCGGTCAACTGGTGTACATCATTTTGAATTGAATATGAAAAATAGTGAAAAGTCCACGTTGACGGGCGTGAAAATAAACAGAATGGGCCGTAGTTTATAGAATTCGTCTCCAATTTCCGAAATGAATACATTTCTGGTTAGCCGGGATCAGGGTCGGAGTTTTGGTATTTGAACATTTTAAAATTTCAAGGTTGTTTACAGGATAACTTATTTCCTTAATTTTCAAATTTACAACTTTGACCCAAATATTCGAACAACTGATGTCAATATGCCCCCCCCCCCCCCAAAAAAAAATTTTTTTTTTTTTTTTAATAAATTCCATTAAATTTATCTGCTTTAATTTTTCGATATTTTCCCGCCATGTTTTAGTCCTTTCCCGCCATTTTCATTTCATTTTCTGACCCGTCCCGTTTTTAAACCGCGTGATCCATTTTTCTGCAACATCTTAAACGGGAAGTGAATCTGATTACAACAATACAAGTCTCAGTCATTTCCCAGATTATATTTTCGCCCGGGCGAAATGTTTTTCGCTTTATTTAGGCTTATAACTTCGCAAGTTTTTGGCCGATCTAAATAATTATTCAATTTTTTTTTTTTTTCGTTTTGACATTCTTGAAACGTGAAAAATCCCTAAGGCTTTTGCGATATTTTACTAACGGGCATGGGAGTTACATATTCTGAATCCTTGAAGGAATGTCTAAAAAAACGTTCAGAGCAGAATTTTGATTACTGACAACTGACGGTCACCATTTTGAATTGAATATGGAAAAAAGTGAAAAATCCACGCTAACGGGCGTGAGAATAAACACAATAGTCCGCAGTTTGGAGAATTCGTCACCTATTCCCTAAACGAATACATTTCTGGATAGCCGGGATCAGGTTCGAAGTTATGGTATTTGAAAATTTAAAAATTTCGAAGTTGTTTACAGGACAATTTATTTCCTTAATTTTCAAATTTACAACTTTGACCTAAATATTCGAACAGCTGATGTCAATCTGCCCCCCCCCCCCAAAAAAAAGTTCCATTCAATTTATCTGATTAATTTTTCCACATTTTCCCGCCGTGTTTTAGGCCTTTCCCGCCATTTTCGTTTCATTTTCTGACGGCTTGGTCCATTTTTCTGCAACATCTTAAACGGGAAGTGAATCTGATTACAACAATACAAGTCTCAGTAATTTCCCAGATTATATTTTCACCCGGGTGAATTGTTTCTCGCTTTATTTAGACTTCTAACTTCGCGAGTGTTTGGCCGATCTAAATCATTATCTTTTTCTTTATTTTGACATTCTTGTTACCATCTTGAAACGTGAAAAGTCCCTAAGGCTTTTGCGATATTTCATTTACAGATATGGAAGTTACATTTTCTGAATCCTCGAAGGAATGCTTTCAAAAAAGTTCACAGTAGAATATTGATTTAGGTCTACATCAACGGACTTGTAACTCCTGTTTCCGAAATAAATATACTTCTGGATAGCCTGGCTCAGGTTCGAATTTCGACAATTTCGAATTTCCACTTTGATGTTTTTCGTGCCGACAAAGTTGTTTACAGGACATATTTTATTCCTTAATTTTCAAAAACCTTGAAATCAGGTCAAATGTTGATGGCAAACGATTTAGTAGGTAATTTGGTGTTTATTTTGAAAGTGTGGTCAAAATTGATTTGGAAACAAAGGTTATGTGCAACTTTTAAGATGTAAAATTTTGCCCGGTTGAATACTTAACATTACAACTTACAAATAAGATTATTGACGAAATCATTAACATCTGATGGGAAGTTACGATTGGCTGATTTAATCTGTAACATCTAACGGGAAATTTTGTCCGGTTCAAATGTTTCTTGTTATTAGGATTTTTTGGAGGATCTTAATAATTCTTTTTTATACTCGTTTTTAAACGGCTTGATCAATTTTTTTTTTTGGGAACGGGCCATCAATTTGATTCCACCAATGTAAGTCTCAAGCATCTCCTATTATTTTTCAGATTATTTTCTCGATCGCGTGAAATGTTTCTCCTTATAACTTAGCCATTTTTTAACCGATTTTAATAATTATTTTTTTTCTTTTTAAGATTCTTGATAGAATCCATGAAAGCTTATAGATCTAGTTATTATGTAAAACATGAAATTATTGCGAGCATGAAATTATTGCGAAAATTGCGAGCGAGGCCCTCTCGCAATAATTTCGTGAAAATTCGTTAAAATGTCGGCCATATTGAATTACTCCCCCTTCATTACTCTTCACAAGAAAGAGTACCAATAAGTACATTAGAATCTGTATGAGCAGCGACTCCTATTCAGCGACATCTCCTTGTAAACGGTCACGATAAATTCCCCCCGTAAAAATTCTGTTGTTTCATCTCTTTATTCAACGGTCACTCCTCTAAAGCGGCCAGCGGTCACTATTTTACAAATAAATTTAACAAAACATCGCCCATTCAACGGCCATTGTTGAATGTTACCATCTTGTCGTTCTTTGTAGCACCCCCGTTAATCCCGTGAGTAGTAGTTAATTAACTGGACCCCCACTGATCAGGTAAAAAGAAATGTAACCCGGGATTATCTATTAATTAATCTTTTGTTTTATTAAACAACTAACCTGGTCATTGTTTTCACGCGTAACCACACATTATTTGATACTGATTGAATAAAATAAAAGTACCGAGTTTTGTCACGATCATCTAGTATCTCTTTTCCATTGCCACTTTATTGTTAAACAGACGTTTTAGTGCCTCCTATAATATTACATACAGAGTTACACCCCCTGTAAACAGGAAATAAAATTAGTGGTGTGTTTTTGTTCATGTGCTTTTTTGATAAAATAAAATTAATTCATCAATTTTCTTCACAAAAATGGATAAATATTATCGAATGCATCACAATGGTAGACAGTAGTATCGAAGGTTGGTACAAAATGACAAGTTTACACTATTTGCTGTTACTAATGATCACCAATCAACCGATGTTTTGAAGAGCCGACTGTCACCTCAAATTTAACAATCTACCACATTTTATAGACAAATTTACTAAAAAAAAATTATTTAAATTCGCAATAATTTCATGTCGCAATAATTTTTTCCCCACTATAGAAATTCGCAATAATTTCATGTCGCAATTATGTTTCACCACCCCAAATCGCAATAATTTCATGTTTTACAAATAATACTTTTTTTCCCACTCGCTTTTATGAAAAATTACATATTCTACAGAAATAATCTATATACTACCTGAACGGTATTCCCTTGTAATTAGAAATGTTAGCTAAAATGACGTTTTGTCTTGCAGAATGTGGTCTCTACCACGCATGCGTATGCTCTGATGTTAAGCTCAAATGTGAAAACAGTGAAAATTCTGATGAAAATATTTGTCAATAGGAGTCGTCTATCCACAGTTTAGAGTAATCTCTATCAAGTTAAAATTCACCGGAAATGACTCCATTTTGAAAATGTAAGTCAATCTTAAAATTCTACCTCGTCCGACAATTCTTATCCGATTTTCAATATCTTTTTAGTCTTGGAAACCATTTGATAGCTGAGTTTAGAATTTTGAAATTAATTTTGACCTAGGAATACTTTGAAATCAGGTAAAATGTCAATGACAAACGATAAATTGATTCATTTGGTACATATTCTGAAAGTTTTATCAAAATCAGTTTGTAAACAAAGGTTATGTGCAACTATAAAATCAAATTTAATGTGATAGATTATTGCACAACACCCTTAATATTGGTTATGTAATTGTTTGCCATCGAATTGTTTTCCATTGAATTTATATGGCACGTCTTTTGTCTACACGATGTCTTCATCGAATACTATTAAAACTAAAATCTCGTGTGGCGCTGTTGTAAAGTAAAACGATTGTCTCATAATTTGAAGATATACAAGTGTCGTTAAGAACATTTGAGCCGCTTTGAAAATCTAATCTTACTTCTATTTTTCAAAAGAGCCCCGATGGCTTAGTGAGTAAGGCGCTGCCTCGCTAACCAGGAAGTCCGAGAGGGTTCCTCGTGGTTTCCTCTTATCACTAGTGCCAGTCGTTCAGATGGGACAAAGATTGTGGTCCCGTGTACACATTGGTGTGCACTAAAAAGAACCCTTGTCAGTTGGATAAAAATACGAGTAGACCGTAGCGCCGCTGCCCGGGGATAAATTTCCCTTTAGCACATGCATGGTAGGGCGAAATAAAAGTAGTGCAGCACCATGAGTCTTTTGTCAGACGTGGACAGCGGGCCTTCAAATCCGGTCGCCACATTCAATGTATGACCCATACACTCCCTTCTTACTATATATCTTAATAGCGACGTGATTGTCTGCTTTGCTTCGTTTCACGTTGTGTATTTTCTTCTCACTATCTCCTCACTTAAGACGTTTATCTTCGCAGTAGTTAAGACGTTTGTCTTACCAGGAATAACAATGTAACAGCTTAGTTCTACTTTTTATAGAAAGCTCGGTGACACGTATATTACAAGCATAATATATTAAATTGTATAGCATACTTAAAATTAACATCTTGCTCCTGTAAAAGTCTAACCAGCATGGCTAGGCTCAGGAAACGGATACATCATATGGTCGTCTAAAGAACCAAGGCGATGTCTACACACTCTAGGAACTCAGATGGTATCTGTCCGGAACCCAATGATATCTGCCTCTTAAATTTTACTAATTCTTTTTTCCTTGACTACCTTGATGAAATTCATTTTCACTTGTAATTTCTGATTTTCGGATTTCGAAAATTGAAAAAAAAGTAGGTCAGATTGCCTTGATTATTTTGTTTCTGTACTAGCTAAGCCACTACTGATGAGTACACAAAATATGGTGTTTGTCGAGCTAACCGGAAGTGCCAACATCTTGAAACAGGAAAAATCCCTAAGGTTTTTTCAGTATTTTACCTACAGATATGGTAGTTACATTTTCTGAAACCCCGAAGAAATGCCTATAAAATGCGGAGAGCATAAAATTGATTTAGGTCAACCGATGGTCACCATTTTGAATTGAATATGAAAAATAGCGAAAAGCCCACATTAACGGACTTGAAAATAAACTCAATAGGCCGCAGTTTCTGAAATTAATGTACTGCTGGATAGCCTGGCTCAGAGGAGACTTGTTAGAATGGTTCAGAGACAGACAACAGACCACAGAAGGTTGTGAACGAAGCCTCCTCTGAGCCATTAACGGTCCCTGCTAGTGTTCCACAGGGCTCTGTTCTCGGTTCATTACTTTTCATTACATACATCAAGGACATAGTAAATAGCATAAAATCAAACATTAGATTATTCGCTGATGACACTAGTTTATATAAGAAAATAACTGACCAAACCAAATGCGCAGAAGTCTTAAATAGTGATCTAGAGAGAATAAATCTTTGGGCTAAGATGTCTCTTTTATCTTTTAACCCGTTGATAACTGTAACACTAACTCTAGCAAATAAAAAGAATCCATTTCTTCCGACACTAAATCTAGACAATGTTGCAATTACAGAGGTTTCTGCGCACAATTACCTGGGCCTGACTATCCAAACAACCTGCAAGTGGGATACTCATATAAATAAGATTTTGGCTAAAACAAGTAAACTGGTAAATTGTCTTCGCTCATTAAAATATAGGTTAAGTCGTAGATCTCTCCAAACCATGTATACCTCATATTTTCTTCCCAATTTCGACTACTGTGACGTTATTTGGGATGGGGGTACCGCCGAACTAACACATAAACTAGAACTTTTACAAGTTTCAGTTTCCTCCTGGTAAAAGGCCATGCCCTACATGCAGTAAAAACTGTACAAGGGATCATGGCTGCTTTCCCTGTAATACATGCAAACGTACGTATCATTCCAAATGTGCACATATTGAAGATCTACTTCCGGCCTGGGGAAAAGCAGGTTATCTTTCGTATGGACTTTATGTCTTTAGTGATGACTTTACTTTCAACTATGATGGATAATTACTTCGCTTAGTAGGTTACTACTAGTTTCAAAATCTCACCGAGCTGTCAACTAGGGGGGCCCGTTTTGGAAAAATTACCCTACTCACCCTGATTTGAAATATGGACGCAATATTCAGGCGAACTGATCAACTTTCAAAATCAGCTTTGACCTTAATACATTAAATCTGCCTGGAAACGATGAATTTTCCAGCACTGATGATCTATTGTGTCATAGTCCACCACTGATGATCCGTGGCCCAGTCCACTACTTAAGGTCTATTTTGTGTTGAGTGGCCTAGTCTGTCACATGACACACCCACAGTCTTATGCGGGACATATTGTGATCCGTGACAAACCTAGTTCCCCCTATTTATTTATGTATGGCCTAGCGTGACCCATTAGCCACCTAGAGTGTCAACCATTTTTATCCGTAATCTAGAGTTCCCCACAATTATTATGGGTGGTCTAGTCTGACCCATTACCCACATAACAATTTGTATTTGTGGCCTAGGTTTTTTTCGGTAATTAGTGATTTTTATTTTGTATTTTTCGGAATTTTTTCGGAGTTTTTCAGTATTTTTCGGTATTTTTCTGTTATTTTCGGGTTTTTTCGGTACATAATGCATCTTTAAGGACATTGCGGCCAAAGTATTTGTTATTATGATGTAGGGGTTTTCGAGTTAATCGGTTAACGAGTGCATTGGAGGGCTTCAAACAGTGTTAAAATATGAATGCCTATATCAATCTTTAGATCGTTATAATCTTCTAAGGAAATTGACTAAAGACTTACAAAACATGAATAACAGTGTATATCAAGCCAGTCAATACATGTACTGTATTTATGAAATAAGTATTAACCTCGCTTCATATGCTTTGCAATTGTAATTTCTTTTACATATTAAGCAAACATTTACTTACATCTTCACTTTCATTACTAGCACGCCTTTTTCTCTCAGTCTGTCCCTTGTCTTCTGATTTTAGGTCTGCTTCAAACGACTTGTTGGTCATATTTAATGGCCTGTCTTCATCTAAAATCCCCGTCCCGGCACCTTGTGGTGAAGCTACGTCCATAGGTGTCATGCTTTGTCCCTCCTCAACACTTTGCTCTGGAAATAAAAATATACTTAAAGGAAAATAGTATAGTAATAGTCTAATAAGTTCAACGAATTTCAAAATTATTTATAAAAAAATATTGTTTTTAGTAACAAATAAAGTTGATAAACATTTTCGGCATCCGACAATTAATGAGCTGAATCTAAATCACGTGACACGACGTCATAGACGATTCTCGTCCAAAGCCCTGTATATCTATATACGGCTTTGCTCTCGTCTAGCAAAATGAAATGTTATGAAATGCCGTTTAATGTCCTACTGTTCTGCACCGACTGGATTTATGAAGACAGCTCGTCTAGCAGTCGATACATTTGCCATTATCTGATATAATGGCATCGGCAGAAAGTGACAGCATGTGAGATATTGATTTGACTCTGAATGACTTTCATATGCGTATACCGACAGTGACTGTGGCGATTGCACCGAATATTTAAAGTCAAAACAAAGTCAAGTCAAAAGTTTATTAAAATAGCTAGTGGTCTCAATCCTATTAATGAAACAGTGAAATTCAAACAGTCAGTCGATATGCATAAGTAAAAACACAAGAAAAAGTTTACCGAATGGGCTTAGATTTTCGTATCTAACCGCACATTAATAAAAGATACATTATGTAAGATTTAGATAAAGAGCTGAATATGCTTGCTATATTAGGTCAAAAATAGATAATATAAAACAAAAATACTGAAAATTCCAGTCAGATTACTTCATTCTGAGCCAAGTTATCACTGTTTGTAGTTTAGATAAAATGTGTCCATTATGGTAACCAGGGCACTGGTGTGTTCGAGACTAAGCCTCGCTTTCCCATTTTCAAGTTACATTTTTAAATGAAGATCCATTAAAATCTCGAGTATCCCATGCCATCGGGAATTGATTATGGTTTGGATAAGTTATTTAATGTCTACTGTCTGAACCTTCCTATTTTTAAAACGGATTTCTTCGATTATGAACAAACTATGTAACTTTGGATATTATAAACATACCCGTGTGTTTGAAATCAAATCCAGTTAAATAAAATCCATTGCACAATTAAATATCCCAACGAATAAAAAAGTTTTCTCTTGAAAGATTTGACGTGTTTACTTATATTTTCGACTGAGCACAAGACAACACTGATTTCGTCACGTGATGGACGAAACCAACTAGGCTGTTGCGGGGGTTGTTTAACTTTGACAGAGAGTTTGACAACCACGTGTTGCAATGAAAACAAACCGCGATCGTTTCGATCGTTTGAGTTTGGGTGACGAAAAATATCAACTGAAGGCAGTTGCATAGAAGATTTATATTGAATCCATTGATGGCCAGTCTACCAGATTTTATTCACAATAAAAATATCAATGATTGCATGGATACTCGTAAAAATAAAATCATATATGAACTAAAACTTTTCTATCTTCTTTATATTATAAATAATTTAACAAACAACATGGGTTCAATTTTAAAGTCCGTTAAACGAATGTCATTACTTTTTGTGACGCATTGTGTTCAAAAGAAAATTGTCCCATCCGACTAATCAAATAATTAAAACAAAATATTATTTTAAAAGAAAATCTATAAACAGGGATTTTACTAGAATGTAAAAAGATGGTAGAAAAATAAAGGGATGCGAGCAGTTATATGTCTGAACGCCCAAACTCAATACCGAGCCGAGACTGATAGCTTATACCTTTAATTGTCGTAAATGTACCGCAAACCGTTTCCATGTGGCATGCTCTCACACCTTTATACGAAATGATCTCGCCCGAAGAGTGACGTAATCGGGCTCCATTTTGGTATTGCCCGATGTCAAAAGTTTGTGAGAGTTCAATTTTTCAAGAGAGATTTTTTTTTATTCGTTGGGATATTAAATATACTAAACAGCAAAAAAACGTCAGTACGATTTCAAGAGAGGCACTTTAATCAAATCATTCTAGAAAATGACTTGCTAAATGGATCAAAGCAATTTTTTTTTAACAGTATGTTTACACATTAGTGTTTAATACATCACAATTCCAAGACATTACGAGAAGGTTTAGAATCTGTATACAGTCTATACATCAGTATCTGGTGTGTTCACCGCAAGTGTCGATAACAGCAGCGCAGCGTCTATACATGGACCAGACGATTGATGAACACCATTGGCACTTGGAACCACACTCTCAGAAAAGCCTGGCGCAATGCATCGGCTGTGTTTGGTCTCGGTACGACGTTATTAAGTCTCCTCTGAATTTCATCCCAAAGATGTTCAGTCGGGTTGACACTGTTCTGCTGTAGAAAGTCCCGAGTAACTCTGGCGGTGTGGGCACGGGCGTCGTAATGCAGCCTCCTTTCCCTGGACCAAAATTTCGGAACACCACGGGCCCACTCTCTGGTTCAGGCCGATTGCAAACCAAACCATTTTGCTTGGACCTCCCCATGAGTCTCGTTCCATGACACATTGGTCAAAATAACGCTGGCCACGTCAACGCCATATTCTGGTCCTGACATCTGCAGTTGATACGCAATACCGACTCTCATTTGTGAACAGAACAGCTCTCCATTGCCTGTGTTGCCAGTTCTGGTGTTGTTGGACAAACTGCAGACGTTGACACCGATGGTGAGGATCGGTCCACGGTAAGGTCTTCGGCAATGGATGTTCTCTCTGGTGAGACGTCGGCGCACTGTATCGGTACTGATGGGTCTTCCGTGTGTTCCCACTGTCTGACGTGCTGTCTCAAATGCCTGTGTGAAGGGATTCTGCACGTACTGTCGCACAACATGGCGGTCTTGTCGCCTTGTGGTAACCCTTGGTCTACCAGTTCGGGGGCGATCATCCGTGGTGTTGGTGGCCCGTAAGCGTTGCTGAAACCTGTAGATGGTCCCTACATTGACCTGTAAGTGATTGGCAACGGCTTGGGCAGTGTGGCCAGCGTCGAGTCTTCCAAGCGTCTGCAGTTCCTCTGAGGTGTTGTCAGTCGTGCCATGCTGCTGACATTGTAGTGTGAATGATTCAACCAGGTATGGGGGGTGCATTTTATAGGGCTGGTCCCGGTAAACAGCACGTGTAGCATGAGTTACATAAAAATCATGGAGAACACATTGCCATATATTCTGTGTTTGGGAAGGAGCCTTATTGCTAAGGTAAATTTGGAGATGTGGTCACAAATATACAATAAAAACATTTGGCAAGTTTTATGCAATGCGTTTATTCAGAGTAACATATCAAACTGACGTTTCTTTTTCCGCTTAGTAGACAGTAATTAATAATTAATATAACATCTCAGGCCTAAAGCAAGACCTGCAATAAGTAGATTTAGCTCTTGTATAATGTATGTCTAATTAATTTATTGGTTTTTAAGTTGTATGGGGTTACATCCACAAACAAACACCGAGGAAACCGTCCACACTTGGAAAATGACAACCACGCCGTAATTTAACTGAGGACTACCCAATTAAAGCGCCAATTAAGACCACGAGTAAGATTTTCTGAAAACCACTAATACCGATAACATACATACACTAAAAGGATATGCCAGTTGCAAATATAATAGGCTATCTTTCCAGGGTATTCCTGGACGTATTTTTTATTATTTTATTGATGTATCTACCTTAATCATAAAAGTACTTGTACTTCATCTACTTTAATATATATCGGATATTCAGATCAAGTCATCCTGCGAGGCGGGTATGTACAATTATATCGAAAACATCAAAGACAACGGCACTACGGCCTACTCTTATATCGAATTCCAACTGTCAAGGGATTTTTTTACGTGCACGCAAATGTGTACACGGGACCTCGGTTTTTCGTCCCATCCGAACGTCTAGACAGCTGTCCTTGTCTTAGGATAGATTAAGAAAATTATGGAATTAATGGCCAGTTGTACATATTGACTATTAAGTCGAGGAACGTATTTTTTTTAATAAAATGGTTTTCCATTATTTTTCTTTTCGTCATGTCATCGACTTTCATTTTATAAAAAGGGGGAAATTTGAAATTTGACTTGTAGGTGTTGAGCACATCTGAAGATATGGCTATTTACGTCGTACAAATAAGGGCCCATTTTCAATGTTACAATCCCGTCGATTGTTGCGTACTCTATCCCGTAGATGTGGTCCGTTTCTCCGACATAGAAATTTCGACGACCATTACAATTCAAGACAAATATATATATGAGATTTTTGTGTCATAATTCGTATTTTCATTGATGCAAAAGTAAAGTTGTGAAAATTATATTTGTTATATGGCGTTAAATGGTCGCAATATTTACATCGAAGATCCGGGCATTTAGATACGTAAAAGGCGGCCCTTGTGATAGATGAATTCAATTTTACTTTGGTTAGAAGGCGTTTCAGATTAGGTGGCTGTCTTTGTGATTTAATAAATTGAACATTGTCAGATTTCGTTCTGAGGTTATCGTTTGATGCCGGGATTGTCCTGCTCTCGAGCATTGTTTAAAAGAAGTTGGTATATTTGGGGTTATGGGTAGCGATAATGCAATGATATTATCCGAACTGTCTTTTTATCAATTGTCAAATTATTATTTATCCCAACCTCTATTACCGCGTTAATGCTGTTTCAATAAATTTCTCATTAGCTCACCTAATCTGATAATCCGGAAGTCTTCATCTATCACAATGGTGCATACTTTTCTATATATTATTTTTGGTATGGCGTGGGTGACATGATTTATAAGAGAGATAGTTTTTGGTAGATGAATTCAATTTTACTTTGGTTAGAAGGCGTTTCAGATAAGGTGGCGGTCATTGTGATTTAATAAATTGAACATTGTCAGATTTCGTTCTGAGGTCATCGTTTGATGCCGGGATTGTCCTGCTCTCGAGCATTGTTTAAAAGAAGTTGGTATATTTGGGGTTATGGGTAGCGATAATGCAATGATATTATCCGAACTGTCTTTTTATCAATTGTCAAATTATTATTTATCCCAACCTCTATTACCGCGTTAATGCTGTTTCAATAAATTTCTCATTAGCTCACCTAATCTGATAATCCGGAAGTCTTCATCTATCACAATGGTGCATACTTTTCTATATATTACTTTTGGTATGGCGTGGGTGACATGATTTATAAGAGAGATAGTTTTTGGTAGATGAATTCAATTTTACTTTGGTTAGAAGGCGTTTCAGATAAGGTGGCTGTCATTGTGATTTAATAAATTGAACATTGTCAGATTTCGTTCTGAGGTCATCGTTTGATGCCGGGATTGTCCTGCTCTCGAGCATTGTTTAAAAGAAGTTGGTATGTTTGGGGTTATGGTTAGCGATAATGCAATGATATTTATGGAAGCCTATTGCGGCCATTTCAGAATCTCGTGTTCTCGCCGCGAGAAGTTGAGGGCGAGAACACGAGAAGTCGAGGGCGAGAACACGAGAAGACGAGGAAATAGGGCGAGAATACGAGGATCTTGCCCCGAGAACACGAGATTACTTTCACCTCGACTTCTCGCTCCCTCGTCCCTCGACTTCTCGCCTTTGAAAAACCTCGTGTTCTCGCACTCTCGCCCTCGACTTCTCGTGTTCTTGCCCTCGACTTCTCGCCTTTGAAAAACCTTGTGTTCTCGCTTCCTCGCCTTTGAGTTAATCTCGTCTTCTCGTGTTCTCGCTCCCTCGCTTCGTCACAATCTCGATTTCTCGTGTTCTCGCCTCGGAAGTGCAGTTTATACGCATGTCCATTGACTACCGTATCGGCATTTATATTTGGACATGAATTATAATACACGGAAATGTATGAAGGTCTAGAAAATTTAATAGTCCTAAACAATTTTAATCGCTTCTTGCACAGATAGTATTGTATTCTAATCGATTTTAAAAGTCTTCAGTCGAATCTTTCTTTGCCCTCTAACTTCAATAACCTTCATCGTGTTTTTTGATGCGTGGTCTTATCAGCGTTGTAGGATGTAGAGTCTGACAAGGGACAACGCATAGTCGTTCGAATGGGATTAAAAAAAACCGATGTCCCGTGCCTGTAATCAAAATGAAGTTGGTTCTACGGTGGCCCAGTGAGTAGGACGTTTGCTCTCTAACTTCATCAAAGTTCGTCGTGATTTTTCTGGCGATGTCCACCCTAGGACGGAAAGCCTGAGAAGGGACAACGTATAGCGTTCGGGAATACAAATAACCGAGATCCTGTGTCCGGAATCTAAATGAAGTGTGTGCTACGATGGCTCAGTGAGTAGGACGTTTGCTCTCTTTCTTCATCAAAGTTCTCATTTTTCAGGTGGTTGTGGCTTGTCAGTGGTATAGTCGTTCGAATGGTATAAATAAAAAACGAGATTCCTTGTCCGAAATTGAATGAAGTGAGGGCTACGGTGGCTCAGTGAGTAGCACGTTTGCTCTCTAACTTCATCAAAGTTCATTGTGATTTTTCTGGCTATGTCCACCCTTGTCAGTGGTGTAGGACGAAGCGTCTGACAAGAGACAACATATCGTTCAGATGGAATAAAAATAACCAAGCTCTCATGTCCGGAATCTAAATGAAGTAGGAGCTACGGTGGGTCAGTGAGTGGGACGTTTGCACTCTTACTTCACTTCAGTGGAGTAGGAGGAAAGCCCTGGTAAGGGACCACGTTTTGTCGTTCGGATGGCATAAAAAAAACGAGGCCCCTTGTCCGGAATCGAAATGAAGTGGGAGTTAGGGTGGCTCAGTGAGTAGGACGTTTGCTCTCTAACATCATTAAAGTTCGGAGCCACGGTGGCTAAGTGGGTAAAACGCTGGCTTACTAAACTGGAGGTCACATGTTCGATCCCTGCATTGGCCGAGAAAGTTCATCAGGGTTTTCCGATGTGGTTTCCCCTTGTCAGTGGTGCAGGGCGGAGGGCTTAGCAAGGACAGCTGTCTAGTTGTTCGGATGGGTCCTAAAACCGAGGCTATAAATTGGTGTGCACGTAATTGGAAGTTTGAATTTGATATAAGCAGAGGCCTTGGTGTCGCTGCCCGGGCACAATTTTCCTCATAGCACACTGTAAGGCGTATGCCCGTCCTCATTAGCCCAGTCGGAGCAGAACAGTAGGACGTTAAACCCTATTTCATTTCATTTCATCAAAGTTTATCTCAAATTTTCTGGCGGGGTTTACCAATGTCAGTTGTGAAGGAGAGAAAGAGAGAAATGGTGTTTAACGTCCACTCGACACAAACTAGGTCATTTCAGGACTAACATATGGTTAATTTTATTTCAATCATTCAATTGCTCGTAGGGGTCTTTAGCAGTGGGGGGAAACCGGAGGACCCGGAGAAAACACACGAGGTTGGACAGGCGACCCTACTCCTTGTCACGTACAACCGGGGATTCGAAACCACGCCAGTTGACTCAATGACGAGCCGTATGATACAACACGCACGTGCTAACCATTCGGCCATCCAACCCCCCAGTTGTGAAGGAAGGATGGGATAAAAAAAGACCGAAGTTCTGTGTCCGAATTTGAAATGAAGTAGGGACTGCTGTGGCTCAGTGCGTGCGTAGTCGGGACTTTTCTGGCAAGGGATCCCCTTGTCAGTGGTGTAGGACGGAAGGCATAGGGACAGCATGTTGTTCGGATGGCATGAAAAACCGAGGTCCTGTGTACACATTGGTCTGGTGATGTGTGGGGCGCGGAGGGAGGGACTCTAGTTTCGATCCGCCGCTTATATGTGACAAGGAGTAGGGTCGTCTGTCCAACCTTGTGGGTTTTCTTCAGGTCCTCCGCCCCACCCCCACTAAAAAAACTGTTAATTGCTTGATTTGTAGAATAGACGTTCAACCCCATCCCCCCCCCTCTCATTTCATTTTCATTTCGAACGTCAATAAAAACCGATAATAATTGTTACCTTTGTATTAGAAAATAACGTTTTAAAACACATTAATACATAATATAAGTACTAGACAAAAAATAACCACATTAAGTCATTACTGTACACACACTAAAATGTCGCACACTAGACAAAGTGAGCACGCAGAAAAGGGTACCTGCATCAAAAAGTATTCAAACCAGCTTTGGTTGCAGCATACTTAATATTTCAGAGAATCAAGGGATGAATAAACTACTAGACTGCAAAATTCCAGAAGCCTCCTTTGCTTTTTTGTCGACATATATTACCATAGGCGTACCAAAAATATGGTAAAATCGGGTTATTTTAGGCTCACTGCGCACATAATAACTTCTTAACTAGCTTTGGTGGCTCCAAGATGTTTATGTTTTCGAATTAACGGATGAATAAGTTATGAACATATCAATGTTCATTACCTTTCTATGATGCATTATCAAATTACTCGTAGGAGACCCGGCTTTACACGTGCCCAAACTCGCCCGGAGCCTAAATTTGCCCTTGGTCCAAGTTCGCCCGTAGCCCAAATTTGCAAGTGGCCCATATTCGCCCAATGCTCAAATTCGCACGGAACCAAAATTCCCCCGAGGCCCAATTCGTTCTTGGCCCAAATTCGCCTGGAGCCTAGATTCGATGGTCTAAAACATTCATGTGGTCGTGCTTTTTAATTTGATACGAGATATGTGGGGTGGAGCGCGGCGACGAATCGCAATTCGCCTGGGACCCGAATTTAATGGCCTAAAACATTCATGTTATGATGATGGTTAATTCAATACCACATAATAATGAGTGGGTGGTAGAGCGCGGCGACGAAGCGTGATGGGCGAAAATACATACAGAGATACATACACACACTCATACACACTTAGATTTTATTTATATAGATATCACCGCAAAGTTCTCATGGCCACGAAGCGTGATGGGCGAACATCCATACATCCATACCTACCTACATACATACACAACTTGATTGTATTGATATAGATGTCACTGCAAAGTTCTCATGACCCGGATTCGGGACAAACCAAAGGGTACGTTCAGGGTGCATCAAAACCACCTAAATGAGCCTTGATCAACTTGGTGGCAAAATGTTATTTATTTCACAGAATCAACTACCAGACTGCACACTTTCAGGACCCGGAAAAACCCATGTGGTTCGACAGGCGACCTATCCCTTGACACGTTCAAGCGGGGAATCGATACCCCGCCAGTTGATTCAATGACAGTCCTTATGATCAAATGCGAACGCGTTAACCATTCGGCTACCAAAACCCATAATGTTCTTCTCCAACTGAGCTAATGAAAGTGAATATACGTCATGCAGTGTGCTACGAGGGCCTACTCTTATTTCGAATTCTAACGGTAAAGGGTTCTTGTACCTGGACACCAATGAGTGTGAAAGAGAGAAAGAGAGGCACAAACCAGGTCATTCCGGAACTAACAATTTTATTTCAATAATTTGCTTGCGTTTAGGGGTCTTTAGCAGTGGTGGAAACCCGGAGAACCCGGAGAAAACCCACACGATTGGACAGACGATCCTAATCATTGTCACGTTCAAGCGGCGAATCGAAACCGAGCCACTTAACTCAATGACAGACGCCATTGTGTACACGGGACCCTGTTTTTTTTTTTGTCCCATCTGAACAACTACACGTTATCCGTTGCCAGGCCCCCCGTCCTCCATCCTACACAACTGACAAGGGAGGACATCTCCAGAAAAATCCCGATGCACTTTGATGAAGTTAGAGAGCAAACGTCCTACTCACTGAGCCACCATAGCCCCCACTTCATTTCCATTTCGGACAAGGAACCTCATTTTTCATTTATACCATTCAAACGACTATATCACTGACAAGCAGGAACCCGACCGAAAAATCCAGGAGAACTTTGATGAAGTAAGAGAGCAAACGTCCTACTCACTGAGTCATCGTAGCTCACACTTCATTTAAATTCCGGACACGGGATCTCGGTTATTTGTATTCCATCCGAACGACTATACGTTAGAAAGCAAACGTCTGGGCCACCGTAGAGGGCACAGGACCTCGCTTTTTTAATCCCATTCAAACGACTATATCACTGACAAGCAGGAACCCCGACCGAAAAATCCAGGAGAACTTTGATGAAGTAAGAGAGCAAACGTCCTACTCACTGAGTCATCGTAGCTCACACTTCATTTAAATTCCGGACACGGGATCTCGGTTATTTGTATTCCATCCGAACGACTATACGTTAGAAAGCAAATGTCTGGGCCACCGTAGAGGGCACAGGACCTCGCTTTTTTAATCCCATTCAAACGACTATATCACTGACAAGCAGGAACCCCGACCGAAAAATCCAGGAGAACTTTGATGAAGTAAGAGAGCAAACGTCCTACTAACTGAGTCATCGTAGCTCACACTTCATTTAAATTCCGGACACGGGATCTCGGTTATTTGTATTCCATCCGAACGACTATACGTTAGAAAGCAAACGTCTGGGCCACCGTAGAGGGCACGGGACCTCGCTTTTTTAATCCCATTCGAACGACTATACGTTGTCCCTTGTCAGGCTCTACATCCTACAGGACTGACAAGTTAGAGAGCAAAGAAAGATTCGACTGAAGACTTAAAATCGATTACAGAATACAATACTATCTGTGCAAGAAGAGATAAAAATTGTTTAGAACTATTAAATTTTCTAGAACTTGAAACATTTCCGTTTATTATAATCCATGTCCAAATATAAATGCCGATACGGTAGTCAGTGGACATGCGTATAAACTGCACTTCCAAGGCGAGAACACGAGAAGACGAGATTATGACGAAGCGAGGGAGCGAGAACACGAGAGGACGAGATTAACTCAAAGGCGAGGGAGCGAGAACACGAGGTTTTTCAAAGGCGAGAACACGAGAAGTTGAGGGCGAGAGTGCGAGAACACGAGGTTTTTCAAAGGCGAGAACACGAGGGAGCGAGAAGTCGAGGTGAAAGTAATCTGGTGTTCTTGGGGCGAGATCCTCGTATTCTCGCCCTATTTCCTCGTGTTCTCTCCCTCGACTTCTCGTCTTCGCGCCCTCGACTTCTCGCAGCGAGAACACGAGATTCTGAAATGGCCGCAATAGGCTTCCATAGATATTATCATCTTTTTATCAATTTTATCATTCCAAATACAGAATACATCGTCGAGGAATCGTTTCAATTGATTTTCTAAATATAATATAATTTAACGGATTGCGCTGTTGTAATACTATAGGGTTTATTTAGTTTTATGAAAGGTGTTCTGTTTAATTGAAGTGGTTAAACATCGAAAAATAGGCTAAGTAGGTATTTTGCAAGATTCGTCTTTCTTAGACTAACTCACAGACGCTTTCTGCCATCATCAATTGCTGAAAGTAAGGTATTATCGATCAGTCATCTCGTGCACAGGTTAGTCCAATTAAATAGAATAATGTTGGTGTAAAACGGTGCCCATACGAAACACCTACCCAAAAATGCTAATTGTCCCGCCCTAATAGCTGACACATCTATACTTTCTATATACTAGTAAGTGCAGGGGGACTGCACCACACAAAATTTACACAAAAACAAATACATGGACAGGACATCATACTCAGGAAAACACAAACATACAGACAATTCAAATAAAGTGAATGGATCCGGGGGCTAGCCGTAAGCGTCCACTGCGCTGTACAGTCCCGGGTCTGTAGTGACACAGCGGGGTTACATTCCCTTCAGACATCATTCGGAGTTCCCTGTGGAACATCATATCCACAGCCTCGGCTTAGGGGCTAGGGTGAAGACATCATTTAGAGATCCTAGGAGAGACATCATTCACAGTTCCTAGGGGAATATCATACCCACAGCCCCCTCGGCTTAGAGGCCGGAATGGCTTTCGCCACAGAACACACGCTAAATGATAGAGAACTTATATTTAGCTTATGTTTAAAGGACAATATTGGTGTCAGTCATGATCACATATGTGATTAGAACTGGTTCAAAACGTTCCAGATATAATTTTAACACACAGATCAATGCTACGACAGATGCGTAATGAAGATTTCAATAAACGGAAGTGACGAAAGCACAAGGAAAAGACGAGTTATCCTTCAATTTAATTGATTGATGGCGGAGGGTGTAAGCCACGAAAATGTCTCCTCTATAGTTTTCTCTTTTTAGACGGTCTAATTCGCAATGGCATCTAATGAACAATTATAAACTTGGAAGGATAACCAATAGCTTAGTAATCTTAAGTAAAATGTGTAAATTGTTTGAAAGTGGCAGAATCATCAAATAGTTTCTCAACACGAACCAACGAATACGGAAAGAACTCGCGACACAGTTTGTCAAGCACATCTAGTATAGATTCACCTGTTTTAAAGAAACCCCATGTAGACATGTCGGAGAGCATTAATCAAGGTAATGGAGAACCTTTTCTAGATAAAACGACTCTTATTGAAATTATAAATAAAGCCGTAGCTGTTGCAGTAGCGCAGTTAGAGGTTGATTTAAGGAAGGCAATACAAGAAAAGTTACGCTCAATCGACATTCGGATAACTACCATCGAGGAAGACAGCAGGGGAGTAGGATTTGAACTTGATAAATTTGAAGAAAGAGTATCAAAACTCGAGTCAGTTATCGCATAGAAAGATGCAGAAATTAGGCTACTAGACAATAAATTGAATGATCTTGAACAATACTCCAGAAAATCACACATTCGCATTTTTGGGATCAAGGAAAATACCGAGAAAATTGTGCTGAAATTGCCTAACGGATCTTTAAAGATAAATTAAACATCCAGGAAGATGTAATTGTCGATGCACCACATCGCGTTGGAGTTGTTAAGCTGGCTAATAATGATAGAGAGGTGAAACTTAGACCGCGAGGTATTATTGTTAAAATTCTTAGACGAGATCACAAATAGAAAATTATGTTTAAGAGGAAAGAATTAAAGCATTCAGGTGTCTCAATATCTGATGATATGACATTCAGAACTGTTCAATTACTAACCAAAACGAATGCTCATTCTAGTGTTAAGAATGCGTGGTTTGCAAATGGGAAGATTTTTATTCAGGGGAATCAAGGTAACTCGTGCAAGTTACAACCTGATGTTGATATTGATGAACAACTCTTAAAAGCTGCAAACCATAACAGAGCTCGTTAATTCTGACAAGTCGCCAAAAATATTGACAAGGTCAACGCGAACTCAGGCAGAGGATTATCTTGTAAAACCTCGAACCTGAAATTTACTCACTCGATGACAATTATATGAAATTTCGATTTGTGTACACAACGCATTTACGGTACTCATACTCCTTAGTTTACCTCGCCTCGTTTTTGTTCACAGATTTCGTTATCTATAAATAACCATGTAATATTGCGTCTGGCTAACATGATGTCACTCCATTAGTATCTTTAACACATAACATGTTTGTAACCATCTGTGGAAAAAACCACACTAACTTATCCCGAGAACACAAGACATAGTGTGACGCCACACTACATGTCCCTCATCTTATAAGTTACAAGTTATAAGTTTATATAAGTTTCAAATGCCCAGAAAACTATTTTATTGACAAATTCAAAGGGACAGTCGGTTGTCATCCACCGAATCGTACAGAATAAATAACCAACCGGTATTTGAACAAACGCCGAGTTAATTCGATCCTAATAGATGCATATAGCTATATGAAAGAAATACTCATTCGCTTGTAAGCTATTTCAAGTTAAATGATTTTCGGTCAATTTACAATGTTCTCCTGAAATGTAAGAAACCAGACTGTCTCTACAACATTACACGAAATTATTTATTCCATCACAATACCCAGAAAAAGGGTGTCTAGGGCAAATTTTCCTATTTGAATTATCTGTATGACTTTATATATTCTTTATTTTCATTCACTTGCGCACATTTTCTTTCAGCACATTCTATTTGTCATGTCATTGACCCAAATCACAACATTCAGTGAAACACATTGGTATGAAGCCCACTGTCATTTCAATACCAGTAACAAATTCTTAAGATATAAATCAAACGTATGTTCAGAACTCTAATTAATAATAGGTTTTTGCTTAACAAACTCACTATCACTCCCAAAAGCCAAAATCCATACATAAGTTTACTGTTAGTTGTTCTAGCAAATGATATTTCTCCTAATCCAGACCCCAATTCATCACAAAAACAAGCAGATTTCCACAACCTTTCTATCTTCCATCTAAATACTCGCAGTATCAGAAATAAACTAACCGAGGTACAAAACCTGACTAATGACTTACACATTATCACCTTTTCTGAAACCCATCTTGACGAATCTATTAGTAATGAGATCATTTCTTGGCCTGGATTTAACCTATCTGTAGGGGGGACAGGAACTGCTTTGGAGGTGGAGTACCCGTTTATGTATCTGAACTACTGATTTATAAACGACGACATGATCTCGAAGTCGGCAATACAGAATGTATCTGGGTTGAAATCACTCTTCAAACAGGTCCTCTACTTATTTCCTGTATGTACAGACCACCTAATTCATCACAAGAGGTCTGGCACCAACTTGATATCTCTATAGACGCGGCATACAATACCACAAATAAAATTGTACTTCTTGATGACTTCAATGTTGATATACTACGAAACCGCTCAGGTACGCTTCATGATTTGCTTTTAACAAACAGTCTAACAAATGGCACCCAGGAGCCCACTAGAATCACACTTTCTTGTTCGTCTCTATTAGATCTTATTCTAGTCTCGAGGGATATCAATGTTGTTTTTACCGAAACTTTTGATGTTGACTCATATATCTCAGATCATAAAGGAAAAGGTTGTGAAATACCAAATCTTCAAGAGAGAAATATTTTCTTACAAGCATGGTAATTTTAATGAGCTCAATAGACTTATACAAAACGTTGACTGGAAAGTCGAACTTGATTATTTAAGCATTGAAGATGCGTGCACATTATTTTATGGCAAAATAAGTGAATTTATAGGAAACACAATTCCAAAAAGGCAAATTATAATAAGGCCAAACGATAAACCGTGGTTTAATACAGATATAAGAATAGATAGGCCAAACAATCCCAGCATCCAAATGACATTAAAAAATATAAAAATCAACGCAACAAAGTTAACAATTTCAAAAAAATTCTAAAAGCAAATTATAATGAGGAAATTCTAGATAACGTTAATAACATATCCAAACCAAAAGAAAATTACTGGAAATGTATGAACCAGTTGTTGAAAAGAAACAAATTTTCAAATATCCCTCCATTACAGAAAAAAGACGGAAGCTTTGCCCACTCAAATTTTGATAAAGCACAAACGCTAAACAATTTCCTTGGGTCTGTTGCCAATAACACAACCGGAGATGACCTTCCAACTTTTAACCCTAGAACCCTCTGTTCATTTTCTCTACCAATTATTGCTGACTCTGAACTAATGGATATACTGAAATGTCTTAGTGCCAGAAAGGCCAGTGGTCCTGACAGGATTAGTCACATTTTAATTAAACACTATTAATTCAATGTGTATTCCCTTGACTATTCTTTTTAACAAGTCCATCACTGAGGGAATATTTCATGCTCAATGGAAGATAGCAAATGTAATTCCCATCTTCAAAAAGGGCGACCCATGGGTTCCATCAAACTACAGACCCATTTCTCTTTTAAGCACTGTTAGTAAACTTCTCGAACGTATAATATTCAAACATCTATACAATTTCTTTCAGTCCATAACCTTCTATACGGCTTGCAAACTGGATTCAGACCACAACACTCGACAATTCATCTACTTCTTGAAATATATCACGTCACTGCGTTCGAGGACCACAGATTGTCCTGCTATGTCTTCTTTGATGTCTCAAAAGCCTTTGATCTAGTATATCACAGAGGTCTGATACATAAACTAAAAAAAACTATGGTATTGACGACCAATGTCTTAAGTAACTATCAAGCTATATAAGTAACAAGAAACAGGCGGTAACCATCAGAGGTGTTAGATCACACGAAACAACTCTAATGTCAGGAATTCCTCCGGGTTCTGTTTTGGGACCTTTCCTCTTTTTAATCTATACAAATGACATCCAAGATACATTGACAAACATAGCACGATTATTTGCTGATGATACAGCTTTAGGCTGCAACGGAAAAACGGTTAATGATATAGAATTATCTCTAAACCATGATTTAAATACCCTAAATAATTGGTCGCAAAAATGGTTAATAAATTTTTAACCCTATTAAATTAGAAGTCCTGTTATTATCATTTAATCCCCATTCACATCTACCAAACGTAAAACTCGGTGACATAGAATTAGAAATAGTCCCCACACATAAACACCTCGGTGTTACACTATCATGTGACTTCAGGTGGTCAAAACACACTGACACTATATGTTCTTCGGTATCCAAACAACTTGGTATTCTACGAAAACTGAAATATTCATTAAAAAAAACTCTCTGGACACAATCTATAAAACATATATAAGACCTAACCTGGAATACTCTTGCCAAGTTTGGGATTGGTGTAATGACTCCGACTGCGCAAAACTAGAAAAAATCCAATTAGAAGCTGCCCGCATCGTTACCGGTTTACTGACATATGCAAGCAAACAATCGTTATATCTGGAAACAGGATGGGAAAGCTTGATCGAAAGGAAACTCACAACTCTATACGAAATTCACAATAACCAATGTCCTACGTACTTATCGGAAATCGTAAACAATTATAAACCTCCTAATACTACATACACACTACGAAACCCTCAAAACCTCAAACCACCAATTGCTAGAACCACAACATTCCAAAAATTCTTCTCCCCCTCTGCCATCAACGCCTGGAATCGTCTGAACACTACAACTAAAACATCTAGAATTAAGTCCATTTTTAAACGTAATATCAAACCCAAACCCAACACAAAAACTATTTCGGAATTCCTATGTACAGGGGAACGTAAATATGTGATAATCCATACAAAACTACGCCATAACTGCAGTACACTTAAATCGGATCTATACCGAGTTAACCTGGTCGAAAATCAAAATTGCCAATGCGGCCATACCAATGAAAATGCACAACATTATTTCTTGGACTGTCCAAATTACCAGAAACGGCGCCACGATTTGGTAAGCAACATTAGTATTAATACATTATTATGGGGTGATGAGAACTTAAGTAATTCTCAAAATAATCGACTCATTCAAAACATACATAAATATCTTAAAGATACAAAAAGATTTGACAATGTTTTCTAACTATTACTTTTCTTTATATTCGAAATAAACAGTAAAATTGTTTAAAACCAGATTTGGGTCAACATTTTAAATGTGTACTTCCAACACCATAGATTTTAGTGAGGTGTAAATGACCATTCGCCAGTGGCATACGAGTGGTCCTTATCCTAAGTTACTATTTGGAAATACACCTTTAAGCTTGAAATAACCTCGTACCAACAGCTCTTGTAACCTTTCGATATTTTCTGCTGTAAGATAGTTGCAAATGGGGTTAAAATTTCAAGATCCTTGCACTCACTGGAATAATTCTCAGATAGTTTTCTTATGATCATCTTCGTCAATCTTGAGATTTATTCCACAGCACCGTCTTAATTCTTTTCTTTATTTTGCACCTCTTGTTATATTGAATAATTTCATGTACTTATGAAGGAAAGGATGTTTTTGTAAGTTTATGTAACTTTTGTCCGATCCTTTTACATTGTGGTAATAAAATATGTTTAAACCATTGAAGTAACGCGGGTCATCTGGTTTCCTCCCACTGCTAAAGACCCCTACGCGGAAGCGAATTATTGAAATAAAAAATTAAACCATATGTTAGTCCCGAAATGACCTAGTTTGTATTGAGTAGACGTTAAACCCCATTTCTCTATCTCTCTCTCGATAACAGATACACGGGCGAATTTATGCTCACTAATAATTCCTTCCAAGACCAAACTTTGTTATTGAGGCAGTGGCAGGATATCTGACATTTCATAAAAAAAAATAATTGACTGTCACTAGATAAGAGAAAACGAATTAAATAGAAAATCCGTGCATTACCATGTTTTTATTAAGTATAGAATGAATAAAAAGCAAGGGAATGTACTGACTATTTCTTTTTTGAATATTCACTCATAGTCTCACATAACAACTTTTAGTCTTCGAAGGAATTATTAGTGAGTAAAAATTCGCCGGTGTATCTGTTATCACTCCTCACTTGTCAGCTATAGAAGGATAACTTGTGCTTTCCTTTTGCTTTCGTCACTTCTGGGGGGTTTTTTGGGTTTTTTTTGGGTTTTTTTTTAATTTTCATTACGCATCTATCGTAGCAATGATCTATGTGTTAAAATAATATTTGGAACGTGTTTAACCAGTTCTATCACATATGTGATATTGACTGACACCAATATTGTCCTTTAATGTCATCGCCGTGTGTGTAGTTTCCTTATTCGTTTGCGATCAACATTTGACCTGATTTAATGGTAAACATTTCAATCGGGTAAAATTTCCTTTTAAACATTTTAAAAGTTGAACAGATCCATAGGTTACAAACCGATTTTGATAAACTTTCTAAATAAGCACCAAATGACCCACTTAATCTTTTACGATCAACATTTGACTTGGTTAGTAATTTTTGTATATAATATTATCACGTTTCAAAGAGTTAAAATACAGTTACCTAGCTAGGTCAGGTGTTTCCATACATCAGACGAAATCAAAACTACGCTACGTACAGTATTGTGCAAACATGAAACCGAAATAAAAATATCAATAAGATTTAACCTAGTAAGAAATGAACCGGACTGAAACATTCGTCAGTGAAATCGAGTGAACTAATAAAGTGAAGATGTGTTCTTGTATGAAAGCAACTGTATTTATATCAAGTTTGTTTTTTTTCTTTAAAAATCACTAATGAAGCAGAAACGTAGATATCCACAATTATCTATAGGTTAATGTCGCTTACGTGGGAGAGAAGTAATACATTTCACGGGGAGGCAGACCACTGTTAAATTTCACCATATCCGTACCCGCTATTCTCTCTCCCTTCCCCCTTTCTTTCCTTTTGCATGCCCATTTTTGTTGATTTTTTTGCTCTAGAATGGACGATGATGGTTTGAATTAACATTTTCTGACCGGTTTTGGTACATATTCATGGCTTAGGGTTGGGCGGATAATAGAGTTAACAGGCTGGTTACGGTGATATGTTACAAGTTTTAAATATGCTATTCAAGTTTGAAGAGCATTCAGCCCAACGAAAATTTGGGGAAAGTTAAAGCCGGGTAAAGAGACAGAATTAACATTGAAGTCAATGATAAAATTAATGGTGGTCTGCCTCCACGTCATTCACATTCTCTCGGATGTTTGTCAAAATAGTTTTAAAAAAACCAAGACATGTTAATTCCCAACATAAAGTTAGATTATTGAAACAAATGATGCTAGTGGATAATAATTTGATTTTTTGCGGCCTCTTCCGATTATTTCTAAGCCGTTAATGCAGATGTTTCACTCGTAAACAACTTTATCGGCACCTAAAACGTCAAAGGCAAACTACGGTCTATTGTTAGGGTGCCCCATGTGCCGAAAATTTTCCCTACTAAAAGAGGCACTCGATACGTTGAATGTGCACGCTTCATTGGGGTGTCTCGAAGTGATTTCTGGCTAGTAACGTACTCGCTTTGAGTCTATAAATAGCCATCGCACGTGAAATTCTCAACACTATCAACTATTACAGCCGTAACAAATCTCTTATTGATGATTCTGAATAGTATTAATATTTAGCTTTTTGGTTATTACAGCAGCTTTAGAAATTACGTTCGTTTTATTTTTTAAATTGCTTTATCGTTAACTATACCAGGAGCGGCATCTTTTGGTTTAGTACAAATAATATATCTGAAAAACTCGGGTTAGACAGGAACATGATAGTAGCAGTAGTTTCATTTAACTTTTATAAGGTTCTTTAAACATTTGTTAAGTTGCCTACCGTGCGTGTTTCTTGTTCCAGCTTCCTGTCATGTTTCGTAAAAAAAAGTAGTCTTGATTATCCAGGTCTGTCAATCAGACGGAGAATGGTCGGCAGACTGGTTAAGCGAGACTAATTTCAAAACAAGGGCACGTAAACCTATGTTTTGCTCAAAAGTGCCTGGATGTTATGGACGGCACTCGGAACAATTTTTCAGTATATTATTTATCGATGGTTAAATGGTCATAGCTTATTAAGTACAACATGGCCGTTTATTTAGTGGCTATAAATGTGCCAAACAGATTTAAGGATTGGTATACATATAAATATTGTGGTGTAATTGTTCGGCTATTTGGAGATATTTATTTATGGTGGGGCACCCTACTATTGTGTTTATTTTCACACCCGTTAACGTGGATTTTTCACTATTATTCATATTCAATTCAATATGGTGACCAACGGTTGACCGAAATCTAAATTCTGCTCCGATAATGTTCTAGACATTCCTTCCGGGTTTCTGAAACTGTGACTCCCGTATCTGTAAGTAAAATAATGTAAAAGTCTTAGGGATTTTTCACGTTTCAAGATGGTGGCATTTCCGGTTCGATCAAAAATCTTCATATTTTAAGTACGCATCAGTAGTTTCTTATCTAGTACAGAAAAATAAATTCACGGCAATCTGAACTAATTTTTTTTTTTTTTTTTTTTTTGAAAACTTTGGTCCTAAATTTCTCCTCTTCAAGAGGAGATAAGTTAGAAAATTTCTAATGACATTGTTGAGGTTGGATCTATCAGATCTACATACATCCCAAATTTCATGAAAATTCTGTATTTATTAAATAAGTCGTCAAGTTGATTTTTACTTCCGGGATGTCAATAGCCTAATTTTTGAAATTCAAAAATCGGAAATAGTCGATTTAAAGTAAATGTTTCAAGGTACTAAAAGAAAAAAAGAATTAGTAAAATTGGTCAAATAGTCACAAAGTTACAGGTATATAGGTCAATTTTTTCGTCAGTAAAATTCGGTGATTTGGGATTCGTAAAACATTTTTAAAATATATGTATTCAAAAGTCACCACCCATTCTTGGAAGCGGGCTAACCAGAAATGTAGTAATTTTGGAAATAGGAGACGGATTCACGAAACGGCGGCCTATTCCGATTATTTCCAAGCCCTTAATGTGAATTCGTCTATTTCCAAACTTTGTCGGCACGAAACACGTCAAAGGCAAAATTCAAAATTGTGAAATGTTCAAATATCAAAATTCGACCCTGATCTAGACTATGCAGAAATGTATTCGTCTCGGAAATAGAAGACGTATTCTACAAACTATGGCCTATAGTGTTTATTATCATGCCCGTTACCGTCGATTTTTCACTTTTTCATATACAATTCAAGATGGTGACCATCAGTTGACCGAAATCTAAATTCTGCTCCGAACGTTTTTTAGGCATTCCTTCAAGGATTCAGAAATGTCTGTAAGTAAAATCTCGCAAAAGCCTAAGGGATTTTTCACGTTTTACTTCCGGTTCGATCGACAAACTCCATACTATGTGTACGCATCAGGGTGGGACGATTTACCCAATACTACCCAATACTACCTAATACCACCTCAATATCACCACATACTACCCAATAGTACAACATGATGATGCAAAATAGACATATCAATATGATTTTTTTGAAAATACAGAGTTATATCGCGGGAAATGTGCTTCAAATGCAATACCGATGTCTGGCTGTTCCATTTGCCTCCCTATACCACCCAAAACAAGCTAATAATAACCCATTACTAACAAATACTCATCAAATACTACCCAATATGATCAAATAACAACCTAATTTTTCAAATAACAGCACATTAGTATAACTACTGCAACGAATATTCGATATTTGGCAGAAAATTGAAATGTTTACCCAGTTATCTCCCTTTACAACCGATAAATAGATTTTAGATTGCTACTCAGATTAATCATCTTCTTTGGCTTTGCAGTTAGTTTCCAAGAAGAAAAACAAGTAACCATATACCACATTTTATTCCCATCTCTCTCTTACCGCTTGATAGTGACAAGGTGTGGGGTCATGTGTCAAACAAGGTGGGGTTTCTCTGGTCCCACGGTTTCGTCTCACTGTTAAACACCATTTGCGCAAGTAAGTAAATGAAATAATACTGAACTATATGTTAGTCCCGATATATAACATAACATAAAATAAAAGTTTTAAAAGAAATTAACAAAGATTTAAAAATGGATCAAAGTAAAATCAGTTTATAAAATAAACAGCCAAACATCCAAATAAAACAGTATTTTAGAGGTTGATTTAAAGTCAAAAGTTTTCTTATACTATATTTATTCACGCGGTCCTGTAAAAAATCATTTCGGTATAATATGTCAGGAAAGCACACGAATTTATATTTATATCTGTCTTTTAAAGGCTCAACACCACTCTTGTTGTAACTGAATAATATGTCCCAATCTTTATTCTGGTCAACAAATTGTACTATTTTAGAATATTTCAATTAATTGATGATACAAATTTTATCTTAACACACCTTATTTAAAATTTTTGAAAAATTCAACATAATGGTTCAAAACGTCTAAAGAAAGTTCGATTAAAAAATATTTTCGAACCCTCTGGACAAGTAAAATAGGATGTAATGGATAATTTACACAACAGGTAGGACACTTAAACATCTAGTACTTAGATAGAGATATTATTTATTTTCTGGAGCTTTCAAGCCAGCAAGAGTGTTATTGTCCCTTTAATGACATATTAACGAGTTTCCTTTGTCTTAAATGATTCGGGTTCCAAACTAGGCGCCTTTGAAAAATCTCCTCTTGTCAAAATTTCACCAATTCTTCGAATATTGTCACTATTGAACAAATTATTGTCCTTTAATTAAGCGCAAAATCGGCTCCTATTGCTTTTTACAAACCTGGCTTTTGGCATTTGGGATGCGAAATCGGAGAAAATGAGAAATGGCGCCGAGTGCAGCACACGTAAGCGATAAAATTAAAAGGAATCCGAAAACCCAGAATCCCTAACCAATGAAAGTGGCCCGAGATTTCAGGGAACGTACCCCTGGAGAAAACCCAACATAAAATCCCATCGAAATAATGCCAGTAATGTTTGGAACTAATCGGAAGTAGTTTGAAAATAAGTTCGTATATGTGACATTAGTCGCAGGTACGAGAAAAATAGTGTAGCCACATTTGCTGTAGGCGTAAATGTAAAGCAAACAATATATGACATCCAATTTGGAAATTCATTGATACATTCTTCGAGGTTTAATTTACACGCACCAAACTTAGATGGTTTGACGGTAATATACAATTGTGTGTCTTCTGCATACATGTGTATTCAAAGTCATGCATTCTATCACGGATTCTCTTGCACTTACTAATAGAGGGCAAGAATTTTGCCTGGAGAGTGGCATATCCACCTAATCTTCTTTAAATTCCAACGGTCAATGGATCTATTACGTGCACGAAGAATATGTACGCGGGGCGTTGGTTTTTCTCGACCACCTGGCAAGTAAGAACGGACTTGAAAATCTTCAAAGACCGTTTTGAATTACACGACCTTTTGATACTCCCAATAGAATTTCATGTTCTTTGAATGAAACACTACTCACTGTTTTCTACCCATAAGATAACCTTTTCAAAGAATAGTATTTTCATCGTCAGACTGGAGCCTACTCATTTTTATTATCAGCTGACTGAGAATATTTGCTCAACACATTGTTCCAAAATCTTTGGGTAACTAATTTAAAAAAAAACAATTCTATGCAGATTTGAATTTTTAACAGCCAAAATAACGTTTCCTAATTATGCGGAACCACAGATTTATTAAAAATGAATTATGTAAGATTTAGCTAACAGTTATCGCCATAATACTTTAAAACTGTAGATCGTGTTGAAAATCACAACCATCCAATGTTCTAGAGAGTTGATTTGGGGTCAGTGAAATAAACAAATGCCTAATCACGAAAGATCTCCAATAGGCAGATTTAGCTCTTACATAATGCATCTGTAATACAACATTTTATTACCTGTATGACACCGGGAATATTTTTCATCCAGATAATGTTTTAATAAAGATGTGGATATAGATGGCGTACATGTCTTCGAGGCTGGTCTTACAAGTGGATACACAGTAGATTTAGTTACTGAACTCAAATATTGGCAACGGAACGTCGCTAATACCCCCGTCAGACCGGAGTGGCGTCCTTACTGCGCTGCTACGGCGGCGGAAAATGGTCTCAGGTCGCGCCAAGATCGTCATTAGCGTGGTAAAAGCGTGAAGGAAACGCTAGATATCGTGCTGTGGACCCCGTAGTTGCCAATGATCGCCGAGTCACGGCGCTTGTTTTGAGCATGTTCAAAACAAACACCAAAGTTCTGCGATCTGACCAGGAGCGCTGTGAGAAGGCGGCGTTTTTCAAGTTTGTAATTTTGGGGGACATTTTCTCGCGTTGTGTTCACGTTTGCCGGCGACCTTGTGCATTTTCTGGTCGCCGTACAGTCGCAGCAGCGCAGTAAGTACGCCACCACGGTCTGCCGAGGGCTTAACATAAGCAGTGTTGCGATTGGTTTCGAAAAGATTTTCCTAATCAGTTTCATTTTATTTGAAGAAAAATGACAAACATTTTTAGCAAGCTCTTTAGTACCTGCACAGTCAGTTCGAGGTATTATTCACTACTTTGCATTTGATTAGAATTGTAATTGTTTTGGGTTTATTTTTTAGACTGAGTTTTCCTTTGTTTATATATGACTTTATAAATACGAGATTAGTACGACGCCAAGTGGGCTCCGTCATCTTAAGCCCGGCCCATACCGCTACGACTACACACAATCCGACAGGACTCAGCGTCTTGGGTAGTTGTAAAAAAATATCGGGTCGCGCCTTTACTTCACTTGCCTACGACGGTACCAGTCCACACAGGCCCGACAGGACTTCAATGCTGGGTTGTAGAGACATGGGCGTGCCTCCCACATGTAAACCAACCCATCCTCTCTCTCTTCTGTCCAAAAATTCTACACAAACACGATAAGTTACGACTGCAACCAATTGCATCCGACTACGATTGAACATGTTCAATCGGGCCGACGGGCCACGACGCGACGGAAATCGATTGAATCGTGGTCGTGCGACTGTCCACACTGCGCTGATTATCTGAGACAAGACGTTGCGTTGGGTAGAGTCTGGGCAAGTCGTGGCGGTATGGGCCGGGCTTTATGTTTACATTTGGAGCATAAAAATATCGTTATTTAACCTTCTATTGATTGTTGAAGTGTTGTCGTCTTTCATAATAATGGGAGATTCCCAAGAATCCCATCAACAAACTGGTGAACCAAACAAAGGAAGATTCTGTCTGCGCTTGTACAGTGAGTTTTGTGTATTGTCATCAATAGTACTTATATATTTTGCAAGCTTTACAGAGACTTGCGTTTGATGGATATTGTATCATTGAAAAGTTTACGATGGCATATAGTTTTCTACAGAACGACCCCATCCCACCAATGTATCCGTATAATAACGTTTTCTGGTAGTATTCGTGATTTTTACCCCTGTAAATGTAATATTTACGTTCCATATTTACCGATAAATTGGAGCAAAATTCTTACAGTTCTCCAAACCATATAAAAATTTAGGTTTGTATGTATATGTCACAGTCAGTCTATAAAACCGGGTATTTGGTCGAACGCCTAGACATTTGGTCGAACGCCAAGGCATTTGGTCAAACGCCCAACGCGGACAAGCATTTGGTCAATTGCCTGAATATTCCAGTCATTTGGCCAAATGACTACAGAGAGAGAGAGAGAGAAATGGGGTATAACGTCCACTCGACACAAACTAGGTCATTTCGGGACTAGCATATGGTTTAATTTTATTTTAATAAATCGCTTGCGCGTAGGGGTCTTTAGCAGTGGGAGGAAACCGGAGGACCCGGAGAAAACCCACGAGGTTGGACAGGCGACCCTACTCCTTGTCACGTACAACCGGGGATTCGAAACCACGCCAGTTGACTCAATGACAGGCCTTATGATACAGCCCGCTGCGCGCACGTGCTAACCATTCGGCCATCCAACCCCCCAAATGACTACAGATAAGCAGATCCTATTAAAGATATTGCCTAATATGCCTTAGTCATTATATTTCTGGGAGTTCCTGAGTTACCTAGTTATTTTTGTTGATGCAGATTAACTAAAATCAATTTTAATTTTGGACAGTCCTCTGCTTCACCTAACTTAAGATGACGACATAAATAAACCTTGATTAGAGCTTGGTTGTTATATCTATAGCGATAGATAGATCTATTTGGAATAATGTTAATACACTGATGTCGACCGGGAAAAGGAATATTTACATACCATCATTCACAAAAACAATTCTCACTCAATCTCTTTGAGGGCATTCCATGCCTTCTCTTTCGTAGCATGGAAAATACCACTGCAACCTATTCGTTTATTTTATCGTAAGGCAAATTAAGCAATTAGAAGAACACACTTATTTATTAATATACAACTGGCGGTAGGTTTTTCTTTGATGTGCGTAGCAGTTACATCTCATGTCAACTTGTTATGGCGTCATCATGGGTTGATATATTCGGTTCATATCAACCTGTCATGACGTCATCTCAGGTTGATATATTCGGTTCATACCAAGCGCTCATGACGTTGATGATCGAAATAATACAAAGAACACAAAAATAACTTTATATTTTTTTGACAATTAAATTTTTTTTATGGTACAGTTTGTTAGCATTCCGCACCGAAACATACGGCGTACTTATCGGCATATATACTATTCAAAAAAAGTAGGGGATATTTGATTTTTAAGTGTTATTAAAGTCACCTAATGAAACTGACGAAGAAACAAATGACAAAATGAAATGAAGTTCACATTCATCGATTTATTCCAAATGATCGTTAGACTAAGTAAGGCACAGACTGACCATTATAAGGGTAAAATGATACCCGGGGTCAAACAGCAAAGTTACCACAGCATCACAACCAAGTCAGTAACGGGTAAATCCTCCTCTGTTTGCCAAACAAGCATTGATCCGACGTGGCATACTCCTAATGAGACGTCTAAGGTCATTTTGGTCCAGATTGTCCCATTCCTGTTGCAACGCAGCAGCAAGTTCTTGGACATTGGCAGGACGTTGTTGACGTTGACGTAACCTCTGTCCAAGCATGTCCCAGATATGCTCGATGGGGGAGAAGTCGGGACTCAGTGCTGGCCAAGGTAATGTGGTGATGTTCTGTTGTTGGAGGTAACCTGTAACGATCCTGGCCCTGTGACATCTTGCGTTGTCATCCTGGAAGATGAAACGGCGGCCATGACGTCGTGCGAACGGCACAACATGGACTGCCAAGATGTTGTCCCGGTAGTACTGGCCTGTAACACGCCCTGCAACAACATGTAAAGCCGTTCTTCCAGCAACAGTGATGCCTCCCCACACCATAACAGAACCACCCCCAAATCGATCATGTCTGATGACGTTAACGTCTTGGAAGCGCTCGTTTCGACGACGCCACACCCTCCTACGTCTGTCCAAAAAATCAACAGTGAACCTTGACTCATCTGAAAACATCACATTGCTCCAGCGTCGATTATCCCAGTGTTGACGATCCCTACACCAACGACGTCTTGCCTGAATGTGATGATCTCTCAAACAAGGGATCACGCGAGGACGTCGGGCGCGAAGGTGACCCCTATGCAGTCGATTCCGAATCGTCTGGCCACTCACTCTCACACCAGTGTCTGTTTGAAGACGAGCGCTGATCTGATTTGCTGTGATGACACGATTTCTCAAGGCCAAGGTACGGATAAATCGATCCTGGGCTTGAGTTGTCGCCCTTGGTCGACCTGAGCGTGGTCTGTCCTGTACAGATTGTGTATCACGGTATCTGGACCATAGCCTGCTTATGACAGACTGAGAAACATTCATCGTCCGCGCCACAACCGCCTGTGTTGTGCCGATCTGTAGCATGCCAAGGGCACGTAACCTTTCATTTTGGGTAAGCCGACGCATATCAAAATTTGTTTTCTGGTCACTAAAACAATTAAACTGATGTTTCCACCCTGGAATTCAATGCCACAATGACTGTAACATTCAAAGTCAGAGTCGTGCAAATCTTGGGTTGGACCCCCATGATGATCCCAAGCATCACCTGCATTCCATGCGGTAGCTATTGGTGCGTTTGGGCGTCACATGTAACTGGAAATGTTTCTTCTGTTAGGTTCTATAGTGACTTTTTTCGTAGTCATTTTCATATTTTAGTATTATGCCCCCAAAATCAAATATCCCCTACTTTTTTTGAATAGTATATATAGATCGGTTATCCATACCTAAGATATCTTTCAAATAATTTTATTTTCGTCCACATTTAGATTATTTATCACACCCCAAGACTTGAGTGCATTTATAGCCAAGAGTTCCCTTGTAAAGTATTTTTGGGTACAGTCCACTTAACAGAGTCGGCCAAATCCTTCTCTGAACATATCGAAAACCTTCACGGAGAAGATTGCCCTTTGATCCAAATTTTCTTCAGTCTTTGACTAGCAACTAGTAGATCCTCGTCGGAATTTGCATTCACGTCTATTCCACCGTCAATCTTTTGGCAAAAAAGGATTGATTATTCGTCTGATAACGTATTACTATCCATTTTGTTTTTGCTTTCAATTCAATTGAACCTATATTTACTCGAAATGGCGACAGAGAGAGAGAGAGAGAGAGAGAGAGAGAGACGAAGGGAGAGAGAAGAAATGGGGTTTAACGTCGACTCGACACAAAGTAGGTCATTTGGGGACTAAAATATGGTTCAATTTTATTTCAATAATTCGCTTGCGCGTATGGGTCTTTAGCAGTGGGGTGAAAGCGGAGGACCTAGAGAAAACCCACGAGGTTGAACAGGCGACCCTACTACTTGTCACGTACAACGTGCTAACCTTTCGGCCCCCCCGCCCCCCCCCCCCCCAAATGGCGTCAGTAGTGGGTATAAACATTCTATTCACGTGATTAGTTCGGTAATGTTCGTTATTTGGCGGAAACTATCGATCAATTATCCAATCATTGTGGACTTTTAATGGAAAAGTCCATTTAATTTTACGGTGATTAAAACTATAACGTTGTATATGTCGGATATAAACTCTCTCTCTCTCCCTCGGATTGATATGACGTCACCCTTTGAAGTTGGCGTACCATAATGTCAAATAATCGCACGGGCAACTTGCCAATCGTACATTATTTATACTAGTGAAATACTGGACTCGTGTGACGAATTTCACAGTAAAAGCACGTGCGGAGTGTCTGTATTTTAAGTCGTTTAATGGTCTCGAGCTTAAGACATTGCGTAATATATTTT
The DNA here is from genome assembly GCF_932274485.2 of Patella vulgata. Classification (NCBI taxonomy): domain Eukaryota; kingdom Metazoa; phylum Mollusca; class Gastropoda; family Patellidae; genus Patella; species Patella vulgata. The sequence continues at coordinate 38,181,726 of NC_065882.2, forward strand.
AAAAACACTCGGGCCACACGGCCCGGCCCTCTTGTTGTTACAATATATTACTTAATGTCTCGCTCTCGACCATTACCAATAATATATTACCAATATCGAAAGAATCCATATGAAATATTGTAAATACATATTATCACTAAATAATTCCACAAGTTCTTCGATGGTCTTTGGTGAACTGGGCAGGTAACCCTTAATTATCGATATTATTAAAGTACGAATGGTATGTTACTGGGCTAAAGTAGTAACTGATGAAAACAAACTGACAACTAAACTATACAAACTGTCAAAATCTTGCACTACACCCTGGATGAGATGCATTAAAAACATCCTTCACGAATGTGGCTTATCATGCATATATGTAACACAAACCTTTTTAAATATAAAATGGCTGAAAACCCGTATTGCCCATTCTCTAAAAGACCAGTTTTTACAATCATGGCATAGTAGCATAGCATTATCTCCAAAGGGTTTAAATTACAGATTAATGAAACATAGTCTTGATTTCGAAAAATATCTTTCAGTCTTACCCATGTACAAATCTAAACTAATATGTAGATTTAGAACTTGTAATACCAAATTACCCACAGAAACTGGCCGATGGAAGAAACCCCCGAGAGAAAATAGAACCTGTAAATTATGCAATCTAACTGATATTGGCGACGAATTCCACTATTTATTTATTTGTACAGATTCGGTTATTTTAAAGAAAAGGAAATTGTCTATATTGCCTAAGTTCTACTTACGACCAAATATACACAAGTTGAGCGAATTGTTTAACTGTACTCACCCTTATGTATTAAATAGTTTACACGGATTAATTAAGGTTATAACACAAAGGTTACACCCCCTGGTTAAATCCTATCCATACATGTATATATATGTTATATTTTGTTGATGTAAATATGTTATTGTTTCTACACTGTATCTATGTACGGTTTGTGAAATAAAGAATATCTCTCTCTCTGTACAATGGTTTAAAATGGACAGTGTCTTGGTGTGTTCCCACTATGCCGGCAGACTGTTAATCCTTTAATTGATCTTAAAACTATACTCTGTTTAAAAGTCGTCACTCAAGAACTGTTCACTATTGTTCAGCGTTAATGAGCTCTTAATCCCTCTTAATACAATTTATTAACCAACTAATTAATGCCATTTTGAACACTATTCATGCCGGCGTTATGCCTTCAAACATGAATTCAATTCACTATAATGTGTAAATTGTAATGCATTTTTATATGTGTAAATTATTTAATGTTATTTAATAAAAGTTAAATTTGTTGAAATCAATACAGTTTTATTCTTTAAAAAGATATGGACTATAGTTTATAACACCATTGTTCTAGGATTAACTCTGGATTAGCGGTAAAATTTGACATCAAAGCCTGCCGACAAAGTGGGAACACCCCAGTTTCTTGCTATTAGACGGTCTGCAATACACATTAGTTTTGGGATTAGGATTATTTGTAAAAAGATAAACCAACAAGCTCAAATCTGTTAACTGAAAAATGTTATTGGTCTAGGCCTACTTGAAATTCATTTTTAATATCTTTAATTATTTCTTTTCTAAATAAAGAATGAAAGCCTAATTAATTAACATAAATCATGAAACACATAGTGGGACCATTCTGGAGCCAAAGGTATTTTGCCGTGGTAAATTTTCTAGACACCAAAGAGATACACGTGTTGCAAGAACAATCTCAAGTGCAACAGTCTGGGTCATTTCGGCTTGGAGTGCAGCAAGAAGTAACCTTTATCCCCCTTACACTACCTGTATATGGAATATATTTATAGAATAAACTTAGATTTTACCTATTCTGACAATCTTTTATATAACTATGATAGGTCATATTAGGCTATAGGTTATATTGGGCTATCTTGTGATTACAAGATAGTTTTCTTGTAACTATCTTGTAATTACAAGATATGGAGTAGCCCATTAGGATCAATTAATTGAAAAAAAAGTGTTCTAACCAGTTTATTTCAAGGTCGCCCTATACTGATTTATCGGATAGCTAGGCAAATGAAGTCGTTTTTTATGTTACGGGATCGGCACATTCAGGTCATGCTCCCATTCATATCATTAGCTATTTTGTGCCCTCATTAAAAACCATTCATTAAGTTCATACTCTCATTAACTTGATAGTCTCACCAACTTTATACTCTCATTGATATCATTTATTAATGATTCATTGATTTCATGCTCTCCTTAAAGATAATTTCCCGCGTACAAACTATGTGATATGATGATATATTTGGACTAAAAACATATTCAAACTAATTAATCTATCAAAAATTTACTTCAAATCCCTCTCAAAACTTTGTATTCGTCGGGAGATACCGCAAGCTATAAATAAACTGTTGTTAGACGCCGTGTCCATTTTTCAGAATGTATTTTCGTTACTTACTGTCAATTTATCGTACATATTTGACCTAAGTAAATTCTTAATTATTTTCTGTCAACTACTTTTTCCGTTCACACCCTCAATGTTCCCCAAACCGCCTAACCATTTGATCAAGAAATAAAACCGCCCCCCCCCCCCCCAGTCAAGCTAGCACACAATAAGCTGGCAGACAACAGTCGGGTTGCCAGTTAATGATACCCTGACATTTTTGCCCATTGCTTGCCCCATTGGTGTTTTTCGGGTAATATAGTATTTTTCCAGTAAGATTGGGTGTCTATACTTTCCTTTATGGGACATAACGCACTAATCAATAGGGAGATTTTATTGTGCTTGGCGCAAGAGTGTCAGGAGGCTGCTCAATTTACCAAATCGCACCCATAATGCCTTACTACATTTAATTTGCAATGATTTTACAATAGAAGCTCAGCTTCAAAAACGATGTATGAAATTTATCAGCAGTATATTAAAAAGTAAAAATGAATGCACGCACATCTGTGCTCTGCATGCTCTGCATGGAAGTAAATCCACTATTTGTAATAATATTAACTATATATGTTACAAATATAATGTTAATAAATATAATATTAGCGACATGAATGTAAATGATATACTAAAAACGATTAATAAATATGACACTGAAAATAATAGTGTAAATGATGTATTGGCAGCTAATAGAATAAAAGACTTTATTTTATTTAGAGACTCAAATCAAGACCCTGACATTGACGAAATCATTGATCATTTGTGTATTTCATAAGAATGGTGTCTAGTTTTAACTGTAAATACCTAATGAACTATTGTACATATCATGTAACTTTTCATTGTTATTTTTTCCCCTTTGAAAGTGTACAATTAAGTACGAATAAAGATATTATTATTATTATTATATACCAAATTTGCTATACTTTTATTCGAAATAACCACCCGATAAATACTTTCGACACAATGTATCTTTAAAGCCATGGAATGCCATTTATATTTTTCAGAAACTTTTGAAAATCCAAGCCTGAATGTATACCAATTAATCATTAAAGAACTCAAAATCAAGATCGCAACGATAGCTAATTTTCAGGTTTGGATTCAATCGAATTAAATAGAGACGCATGAAGGAGGTTCAGCGAAACGTAAAGACGGCAACGGCTTGTTTAAAAGGGATATAGACTAAAAGGCGTTTATCCAAAACGACCAAAACTTATATGACCGTGTAAAGTTAAAACGAACGAAAACAAAACGGCCAAAAATGTGATAAAGATTTAACTTAATATATGTCAGTGGGTTCTTATTAAAGAGTGTATGGTTCTATTATTTGTAACCTTCAAATAGACAAAAATGGTTCTAAAAGCATATATTAATATAATATGAATATATGTAAAGTGATAATTCAATTTTTGAAAAAAAGGATATTGTAATTTCTAATCAATTATGTTCGGTGAATTACGCGAACAGTTCAAATTGAACGGCAGTCGTTTACGCCGGCTTAGTGCATTCTACGCGTTTTTTAAATTATTATTTTGTCGTTTGTGAATGAGCCTTTACTAATTACTTCCACATTATGTTGTAGGATATGCAAGAGCTAAATCTGCCTATCGGAGGTCTTTCTTTAGGCCTGAAATGTTATATAAACTATTAAACATACATTATGCAAGAGCTAAATCTGATTATTGCAAGTCTTAATTTAGGCTTCAGATCTTATAGAAATTATAAATTAAATCTTTATTTAAAAAACAAGCCCAAAATCAACTCTGTAGACCCACGGATGGCTCGGCTACAGCTTGGATTTAAATAGGATTTCACTGATTGATTAAATAAAAAATGGCGCCCCATGCGGAGATTATTAACCGTTACGTTGACGTCTTCAGTTAGATCGAGGCTAAATGATAAAGCGTACGAAGCGAGGCCGCTGTTGAGCGATGCCGCATGTCAGTCAATTTGATTGAAAGTTCGATATATACGGCCTTGATATTATGTTCAGTTGTGGTTAAAATGAGAGTTTGGATGTTGGTATTATACGCTCTTTTGTCACTTGCGTTTACAGAAAAATTGATAAACATCGCAGCTAACGCAGCCCCATTGGATCACTGTAGTCTTTCCTATTCAGTATTTGTCTGCTTCGGAAGTCACGTAACGTTACAGTACAAGAGTACACGCAGGCTAACAAGAAGTCGGCTATAATTATGCCTCATTGATTTGGTCCAGTCCTTTCAAACTTTCGCTTTTTATCTATATAATAAAAGTCTTATTTTTAATTTGTAGTAAAAATAAATGTGATACGAATTGAACTGCAACCCCCGTCTCAAGCCATTGAAAACGTTACTTGATAATCGAGATTATGTAGGTGGAGTTAACGCCAGTCAATCAAACCATTTCTAGTCAAATATTACAATGATGATAACTTTGTTCAGAATAAAGTCATTTGACTAAAATTTTTAATATATTCTTCTTTCGTCGTCTACTTTTGAACTGTTATAGCAAGAATGGCCAACTCTCTATAAAAATCTCCTATAATGTATCTTTAATTAGACAACTCCGATTTTCAACAGATTTGAATCATATCTGCCGTTGATGATTAACCGTAAAAATGTTTTTTGTTTTAGTTCGTTTTGACTTCGCACAGTTTTTAATTTCCTGTCGAAATGGAAAAAAATCGCTAAACTCGGTAACTTCTGCAGAAAATAAAACAGCCAAAAATCATAATTTAAATAAGTTTTCCGAAAAATGTAAATAGCGTCCTGTGGCTTTAAGGAGAGCATTAAAATTGATGAATTATGATATTAATATGAAGTTGTTGGGAGTATGAAGTTAATGAGAGTATGAACTTTATGATTTTAATGGAGGCACGAAAACAACGAATAATATTTATGGGAACATGACATGAATGTGCCGATTCTGTAACATAAAATAAAATACGGCGTTGACCTAGCTATTCGATAAATCAGTGTATGGCGACCTTAAAATAAGTTACTCATGGGCTTCTCCGTATCTTGTAATTTTTTTCATTTGATTGACCCTAATGGGCTTCCGTACCTACGAGTCTTTTTTGATATCAAAAAACATCAACACAAGTCGATAAAGTGAAAAAAAGAGGCTCTGCCGAGGTTTTTTTTTTTTACTTTATCGACGTGTGTTGGTATTTTTTGATATCAAAAAAGACGAGTAGGAGGGTTTTTTTATCACTCAATCCTTTCTTACATGCAAAAATAAATAAATATAATTTTTTACTATCAATTTCACTTTTACTGAACCTGATTACATTATGGCGTATCAAAGTCAATTAAATAAAAATAGTTCCTTTTTAGTAAGAAAGATGTTATTTTTAATAAAAACGAACTGCTCTTAGAAAATATTGACCACGTGTTTGGCCAAATGGCTGATTTGACAAATTTACTGTAAAATATATAAAGCATTAAATTTTACTGAGTAGAAGTAAAATCTCTTCATCAATGGCTTTATTGATCTAGTTTTTCTTGACTACCGAAAATAACAGCTCCAATAGTCAGTTCTACATAAAACCTACCATTCGATGAAATTTTGTATCTACACCTGTCTGGGGTGTATTAATCAATATGTTCTCCGCCATATAATGTCTATCACACGAAAGTGCGCACTTTACCAATGGATCGATGAGGGCTTCATGTCAAACAACAAGATTTACGGTATACCACACTGCCATTGCATTTAGATGGAATTTAACTGTATCTATTACGATACAGAGTGCCAGTTTTAAATATATTACACAAAGAAATTGATATCTATGCTAATGGATAAGTAATTGCTTTCTGTCGTAATATTGGTATTACATGTGCCCTGTAGCATGCAACTACTATATAAGGCTACTTGTTCTCTATATTACAAACAACTCATTCATGTATAAACACATACTTATCAAGATCAAGTTGTAAATAGTACACAGCATGATTAGTCAACATGTGAGTATGACAAAAAGATGAAATACCAGAAAAATGTAGCCTCATAAAGAAGATTAGTGAACAGAAGTGAAACATAAAACTATTTTCTATGATGAAGCTAATACAATTTTAATTAATACCACGTTCAAACAAACATGATCTGTTTTATAATAGCAAAGAGGATATATCGTATATTAACCCTGATTAAATTTTAAGTAATGGTACATTATATATAATGATCAAAAGATTAACGCGTTTTTCTACGGCTGTTTACCAGGCTGTTATATAGGACGGAATTAAAAATAATGTAAGCCAGAGTACCTTACCTGACAGAATGCTGGGTGATTTAGAAGACATATCTGTAGACCACGAATCCTTATAAATATTTTAACCAAGTGTCCACCTGTGTCAAGATGGTACAAGAGGCTGACTCACACCTCTGCTTTTACCTGAACTAAATGACAATCAATATAATGCGGCGCACAATGAAGGCCCTACACATTTTTGTCCACGTTGTAGTCAGTACTCTTTCGCTATGTTGTCTCGCAAAATCGATACAGTTATCAACTCACGTTCTCTCTAGCTAGGCCTTTCGGAACATTGATTACAACTGTTAGTATGAATAGAATAAAACAACCATGCTGAACACGTCTACTTACTCCCCTTCCTAGTCTTCCTTTCGGTACTCTCCTAGATAACACCGGACCGAAGAGCCGTATGTGAGAAAAACGCATGTTCTTCTGTTTTTCTTTTAAAAAGAATAATGTCAATCAAACCGAATTCCGGCAAATATAAAATAAAAAAAAAAACCTTCATGCCTTATTATATTTATGTCAAACGGTAATAATATCTACAATATATTCCCATCAAATTCTAATATAATTTCTAACAATTATTATCAGATATGTTAAAGACAGTAGGTACTATTGATTTTCATATGTATAATTTTGAGACATACTATGGTCATGCAGCCTGTACTTACTCGTATTGGATGAACATTGACCATGTATTAAAATAATGCTTGTTCAAATTAAGAATAATACACTTAGTTCAAATAAACGTTTAAATATGACGTTCAGTCAAGCCTTATAACATTTTAAAGTAAATTATTCCATTGTATATTTGAGAATATAAAATAAAAAAAATCGATTAAAGGTTTTACTTTTGGTCACGGAAAAATGTGTTGTGTTTCATAAGCTTTGTTCTCTAGTTCAACCCCTGTCTTTCACACATACAACAGGTGTGGCTCTTACTGACAAAAATGTCGCGTGCTCGGAACCGTTGCTAAGGCAACTAGGCTCATTACACCATCGACGGATCAGAAGTATAAACCAACTATAGGTGATGTCCTAGGGACAAAATTCACCAAGCTTTGTCTATAGCCATAGTTCAGGGTACCCTTTGTTTGCCAAAATGCATTGTGATTCCACGCGTCCTTTGTACAATTGATAACAACAAACCCATTATTTCTTTAGTAAATATCACTTATTATATTTCATGAGCATGTAAACTATAACACTTGCAATAAATAACATACATCTGATGGCGACATAAGAATTATCTTGCACCTGAATAACGTATGTAGTAATACAGGTGTAAACACAACAGGAAATACGATAGCCAATAACTTTAATCGCTTAATTATACTTTAAAACAACATGACCTGTCGGTAAAGCAGTAACTGATTTTGTGTTCAGTTTAACAAATCAGATCAAAATTAAGATGCATTCATGTTGACCCAATTCAACAATTTAATCTAGATGGAATGGTTTATCTATTATAATTTCAGATGATTTGTTCCTATAAGTTAAATATAAATCCCCGACAAACACTGACTAAACGTCTTTTATGACGAAATTTCTATATATTTTTGGTTAAATCCTCCTTAGTAATGGCAGCCGAGGGCCTTCGGTGTAGTTGAACTAGGTACAATATCTAAGCTTGTTTTAAACATATTTTTTTGTACCAGAACATAAATGTAGTACAAAAGGATGGGGACAAAAGCTACGAAAATTTATCGATGCCCTCTGCACATACGTTGAAATTGACAGTTATAATAGTCCAATTATTAAGGAAAAAGAGAAGAGAAAAAAAATGGAAGATATAAATGTTATAATAAATAGTTGAAAATCACATTAATGTAAAAAAAAATAATATTCGAATTATGATTTCTATACATATCCAAAGAATCTCAATGAAGGATTTAGTGTCGTGTATTGAAATCCAATATGATTATCATACCCTTACGAATAAAAATCGAAATGGAAAATTGCAAGGAAAGCAACTCACAATGTAACAGTATTACGTACACAAAGATAAAAAAACCCCAACTAAATAACGTTTTTACAGTAGTGCAAAAGGAAAGGGAAAAAATACACTACGCACGAATCTTTTAGTTGATTTTATATATTTTTGAACTTGATTAAAAATATATATGTTACTGTCAGTTTTTAAACTAGAATCACCCGAAAGAAGTATATTTAAGTTGATGATTCGGAAGTTCCAAAAAGCACTGAAAAGTGCAGTACTTTCATTGTGAAACAAATTCCATTCCATCCAATTTTTTCGGAGCTTTTATTATCTTGAATCTCTCAGACAATTTCTATTTAAGCGTTACTGTATGATGAGTTCGAATTGTTGATGGAAAGTTTATATAATGAAATTCTACAGTAGGTGTGGAAACATCACCACTAGTTCTTAAATTGTATGCATATGCATTGCTTTCAAAGCCATGAATAATGTTTAGTGGGTATTGAGATGCGTTTTGTTTATAATTTTGAGCATGATGGTAAGACTTCTTATACCGCGGCGTTCATAAAGGTTTGAGTGTGGGAGCGGATGGTGTAGTGGGCTATGGCAGTATATTAGACTTAAAATTCTAACATGCTATCGTCTAATTTCTATCTTCTATTCATGTAATTTCTAACTTCTATTCATGTAATTTCTATATTAAGACAATGTATAATCCAACTTCTTTTTTTGTTGAGTGTAAACTTTAATTCTGTTTCATCTTATTTCTATTATTTTAATCTTAAAAGACGAAAAATGTCTACTTTCTTGTCGCTTTACATGTTAAGCATGAAAGTCAAACAAATTTAGAATTTTGATACTTCTACTTAGCAACCATCATTATGACGTCGTTTGGTGTCGCCACCGTATGATCGGGTCCATTATGTTGATACCAACGACTCGCTCTTCTTCAGGTTGAATGGTTTGGCGGAGTGTTGAAATTGAAAACAACATCGAACGTGATATGGTTGGCAAATACTATTTCAAATACAAGCTAAACAACATTTGCGGTTTAGCTTATATTTGAAATAGTATTTCAATTTGCAAACCATGTCACGTTCGATGTTGTTTTCAATTTCAACACTCCGCCAAACCATTCAACCTGAAGATGAGCGAGTCGTTGGTATCAACATAATGGACCCGATCACACGGTGGCGACACCAAACGACGTCATAATGATGGTTGCTAAGTAGAAGTATCAAAATTCTAAATTTGTTTGACTTTCATGCTTAACATGTAAAGCCTCAACGAAGAAGGCATCTAAATAATAGAAATAAGATGGAATAGAATTCAAATTTACACTGAACAAAAAAAGAAGTTGGATTATACATTGTCATAATTTAGAAATTACATGAATAGAAGTTAGAAATTACATGAATAGAAGTTAGAAATTACATGAATAGAAGTTAGAAATTAGACGATAGCATGTTAGAATTTTGAGTCTAATATACTGCCATAGTGGGCATCTGAGCTGAAGAGATATTGTAGTCTGTCGGAGACCCCCGTTTCGTGAGGACATGGGGACATCCAATTCAGGCCTAAACAGGGTCTACAATATTTGACATATTTGAAACGACACCGCAAACGACAGACATTTATCTCTTTGCTAAGGGTTCGAAGGTGGGGGTGGGGGACGTGCGAGGTACCAAATACAATTAGGCGGTACAGACGTATTTCGGTACATGTATTACCAATCAGGAACACCACCTCGTCACACGTCATTATATTGTGCAATGTCAGGTAACGCCATGTCATGCCCATCAGCGTGTGGACAGAGGTGGGTGTAGCTCAGTCGGTAGAACGCTTGACTGTCATAGGCTACGCGGTTTTGTACTGTGGGCCAGGGGTTCGAATATCACCGAGGACAAACTCAAATTTAAGTTCTCTTTATATTACCAGTTATAATTTGTAATTCCATCGGTGCGTACTACACATTTGGTTAAAGATACATTATGGGAGATTTTTTATAGAGAGTTGGCCATTCTTGCTATAACAGTTCAAAAGTAGAAGATGAAAGAAGAATATATTGAAAATTTCAGTCAAATTACTTTATTCTGAACATAGTTATCATCGTTGTAATATTTGACTAGAAATGGTAGTGAAATGTGCCTTCACCTTGGCCGATCGTTTGATTGACAGGCGTTAACTCCACCTACATATCTCGATTATCCAGTAATGTTTTCAATGGCATGCGGAAACGCTCTACAACGGCCTCGCTACGTACACTCTATCATTTAGCCTCGATCTAACTGACGTATTCTCATCAGGGTGCGCTATATTTGAATTAATCAATCAGTTAATTCCTATTTAAATCCGAGCTGTAGCCGAGCCATCCGTGGGTCTACAGAGTTGATTTTGGGCTTGTTGTTTAAATAAAGATCTAATTTATAATTTCTATAACATCTGAAGCCTAAATTAAGTCTTGCAATAATCAGATTTTGCTCTTGCGTAATGTATGTTTAACAATAGGTAAAAAACAATATTCTTACCGCCCGCTACAAGAAAGATGTCGAACCAATTTTTTTTTTACAATCGAAGTCTGCAACTTTCGATTACCTACCGCTACACCTGAGCGATTTACCGGTATGATGCTTTCAGATAAAAGCTTGCAGTACTGTCAATTTTCAGCAGAGAGAGACTGGTCTAGCTTACATCGGTCAATCGGTAATACCAACCGTCTTCAGGCAAGCCTGATGACGAGATAACACAACCTACATGTCGACTCTCAAAATACATATTTATACATTTATGAAAATTTTCACAATCTGATTAAAGTATTAGCTCGTTCAAATCTAACGTTTTACGTCCACTTCCACCATAGGTGATATCGTAGACAAGAAAGTATTAGGAACAGTAATATACTTTATAGATCTTATAAATAATGGAAATTATATACATAGTTAGCAATATACCAAAATTTACAAAATGTGATTCTCCACACGATGATTAATAAACTAAAATGAATATCATAACGTGATAATTATTATAAACGTTTACATTTGTATACGATTACTTACCATCACTATCGGTTAATTAAATTAAATCCGGTTCGTCACAAAGCGAAATCAATAACGGATATTAATTTTCAAAGCAACAAATATAAGGCAAAAAACGCTTTAAGCTGCGCATGTGTCACGATATATTTCACGTCATGTCTCGTCTTGTTACGCCAGGTCACGTCATGCTATGCCTGGTCACGTCACCAATCAGGACACACCATGCACTGTCCAGTATCTGTATAATAACATCAAATATCTATTAAGATGGAAAAATACATGTTATTTTCAACTCTTAATAAAACCAGAAGTTATACGTCAAGATGAAACTTTTTTTAACAGAAGTTGTTAGTACAGGTCAAAGGGCATTGAAGGGTGTGGTCACGTGATATAAGATTAGTAAAAGCTATACAAGTCGAAACATTTCAAAGTGGAACAGAAAAAAAAAACCGAAATTAAAAGAATCTGGTTCCTGATGAGTGTTATCATCTGGTCTAGCTTCAAAACAAAACAAATATTTGAGAAAATCATATAAAAGATGGCGGCTGAATATCGATTGGGCGCTTTTTTTGTAAAGTCCTATATGTTAGTAAACAAGGCAACTTAAAATGAATGATAATATCTGGGGCTAATATGGCCATGTGCCGTTTTAAGTCTATTTTGAAAATGGAAAGAAATATTCATGTTCGGGAAAAACGGAAGGCTTCGGTATTTTCCGGAAGTTTCCGGAATCCGTCACAAAAACGTTTAGTATGCCCTTTTAAAGGCATCGATATTTGCCTTATACCTACCAAGTTTTAGTCTGATACCCCAAAAAGTGACGGAGATAATTCGTCGTGAATGTCGAAAAATGCTGATGAAAATTTTCAAAAATCTTTGATTCTAAAACGTCCGAATTCCACAAAAACATCAGTCAGAGCCCCTATGTGATTTGTCCACAGTCGCCAAAAATCAAACCTGAAGAAAATCTGTTGAGAAATACCAGAGATATTGACAAAACACTTCCGGTTAGTCTAAATTAACCCAATTTATATTTAATACGTAACACCGCGGACACCAACAAAATGGCCCAAGTTTACACAGCAGTGTGAAGTTAGCTCGATTTTCGTTTTTCGTTTTTCTATATTGGTGAATAACGAAAAACGAGCTACTCGTTTTTCGATATTGGCGAATAACGAAAAACAACCAGCTCGTTTTTCGATATTGGCGAATGTCGAAAAACGAGCCACTCGTTTTTGGATATTCAAACTTGAATCTCAGAAAAGCAGATTTTATGGATGTATATCTACAGAATGTCTCCAAAACACATTTGATTAAATACGTTTTCTAAAACGAACTAAAGATATCATAAATGAGGATGCTTGAGCAGTAGATTCACATAAAACTGCTCTTTCTCCTTGTTTTTTTTGATATTGGCGAATCTAAAAAACGACCTACTCGTTTTTCGATATTCAAACTTTTGAATCTCAAAAAAGCAGATTTAATGGAATGACATCTACAGAATATCTCCAAAACACATTTGATTAAATCAGTTTTGTAAAACGAACTAAATATATCGTAATAGAGGATGCCTGAGCAGTGTATTCGCATAAAAACTGCTCTTTCTCCTTCTTACTACTCGTTTTTCGATATTAAAACTTGAATCTCAAAAAAGCAGATTTAATGGACTGACATCTACAGAATATCTCCAAAACACATGTGATTAAATCAGTTTTGTAAAACGAACTAAAGATATCACTAATGAGGATACCTGAGCAGTGGATTCACATAAAAACTACTCTTTCTACCTGTTTTAAATATTGAGGCTTGAATCTCAAAAAAGCAGATTTGATGGATGTATATCTACAGAATTTCTCCAAAACACATTTGATTAAATACCTTTTCTAAAACAAACTAAAGATATCATAAATGTGTTTTGGAGACATTCTGTAGATATACATGATTAAAATCTGTATTTTTGACATTCAAGCCTGAAAGAGCAGTTTTTATGTGAATACACAACTCAGGCATCCTCTATTACGATATATTTAGTTCGTTTTACAAAACTGATTTAGTCAAATGTGTTTTAGAGACATTCTGTCGATGTACATCCATTAAATCTACTTTTTTGAGATTCAAGTTTGAATATCGCCAATATAAAAAAAAATCAAGGAGAAAGAGCAGTTTTATGTGAATCCATTGCTCAGGCATCCTCATTTATGATATTTTTAGTTCGTTTGAATATAGAACCAGCGGCTGCCAGGCAGGATACGCCCACATTTTCGAGAGATGGATAGAGAACAAGCTAAAAAGAAAGTGATTTTTCCCACAATCAAGGGCCATAATTCAGGAAATTACAATTCGATATGCGCAAATATCGAAAGGAACCGAGATCTTTGGGTTATAAACTTACATTTCAAGTTTCAACAAAATCGAATAAACATTATGGCCTCTGTAGGGTCCAAAAGCTAAAAACGCGATTTTTCGTACAATCAGGGGCCATAATTCAGGAAGTTACGGTCCGATATGCGCGATTATCGAACGGAACCGAGATCGTTTGGTTATAAACTTACATTTCAAGTTTCAACAAAATCGGATAAAAATTGTGACCTCTATAGTGTCCACAACCTTAATATACCATATTTTTTTACGCTACTTGAGTACCAGGCGCGGCCATTTTGTCTGCCAGTTTTGGGCCGATTTTCACGAAATTCGAACTCAGTCGTCCTTAGGGTGTAACGGCGATATAATAATACGGTTTTTTAAATCGGATAAAAATTATGACCTCTATATGGTTCACAATCTAAAAACGCGATTTTTCGTGCAATCAGGGGCCATATTTCATGAAGTTACGGTCCGATATGCGCGAATATCAAAGGGAACCGAGATCTTTGGGTTATAAACTTACATTTCAAGTTTCGTCAAAATAAGATTAAAATTGTGACCTCTATAGGCTCCACAACCTTGATATACCATATTTTTACGCTATTTGAGAACGAAGGGCGGCCATTTTGTCTGTCAGTTTTGGTCCGATTTTCACGAAATTCGAACTCAGTCGTCCTTGGGGTGTAACGGTGCAATACCACTCTCGTTGTAACTGAATAATATGTCCCAATCTTTATTCTGGTCAACAAATTGTACTATTTTAGAATATTTCAATTAATTGATGATACAAATTTCATCTTAACACACCTTATTTAAAAATTTTGAAAAATTCAACATAATGGTTTGAAACGTCTAACGTAAACCTTTTCAAATGAAACTTCAATTTAAAAATATTTTCGAACCCTCTGGACAAGTAAAATTGGATGTAATATATAATTTACACAACAGGTAGGACACTTAAACATCTAGTACTTAGATAGAGATATTATTTATTTTCTGGAGCTGTCAAGCCAGAAAGAGTGTTATTGTCCCTTTAAATCGGATAAAAATTATGACCTCTATAGGGTCCACAAGCTAAAAACACGATTTTTCGTACAATCAGGGGCAATAATGCAGGAAGTTACGTTCCGAAATGCGCGAATATCGAAAGGAGTCGAGATCTTTGGGTTATAATCATACTTTTCAAGTTTAAACCAAATCGGATAAAAATTGTGACCTCTACAGTGTTCACAAGCTAAAAACGTGATTTTTCGTACAATCAGGGGCCATAATCCATGAAGTTACAGTCCGATACATGCCAATATCGAAAGGAACCGAGATCTTAGGGTGATAAACCTATATTTCAAGTTTCGTTGAAAACGGATAAAAATTGTGACCTGTAGACTGTTCACAAACAATTGTTGACGGACGGACGAAAAAGAGTAGCTCGTTTTTCGAGATTCGCCAATATCAAAAAAACAAGGTGAAAGAGCAGTTTTATGTGAATCCACTGCTCAGGCATCCTCATTTATGATATTTTTACTTCTCATTAATGATATCTTTAGTTCGTTTTACAAAACTGATTTAATCAAATGTGTTTTGGAGACCTGTCTATGTACATCCATTAAATCTACTTTTTTGAGATTCAAGTTTGAATATCGAAAAGCGAGTGGCTCGTTTTTCGAGATTCGCCAATATAGAAAAAAAAACAAGGAGAAATATCAGTTTTATGTGAATACACTGCTCAGGCATCCTCATTTATGATATCTTTAGTTCGTTTTAGAAAACGTATTTAATCAAATGTGTTTTTGGAAACATTCTGTAGATATACATCCATCAAATGTGATTTTTGGAGATTCAAGCCTGAATATCGAAAAACGAGCTATACGTTTTCCGACATTCGCCACTATCAAAAAACAAGTAGAAAGAGCAATTTTTATGTGAATCCACTGCTCAGGCATCCTCATTAATGATATACGTGATTAAAATCTGTATTTTTGACATTCAAGCCTGAATATCAAAAAACGAGTAGCTCGTTTTTCGAAATTCGTCAATATCGAAAAACAAGGAGAAAGAGCAGTTTTTATGTGAATACACAGCTCAGGCATCCTCTATTACGATATATTTAGTTCGTTTTACAAAACTGATTTAATCAAATGTGTTTTGGAGACATTCTGTCGATGTACATCCATTAAATCCACTTTTTTGAGATTCAAGTTTGAATAGTAATATGACATGTAACGTCAATTATTTAATATATACTATCACTTGTTGTGGATGTGGTGAAAACTATATCGGGTGTACGAACAATCTCAGAAATAGAATGAATGTACATAGACAACAAATACGGGACCCCGAAACATATTGATACCTGTGCGAAGGATAAAAACCCTAATTTTGTCGTATATCCATTCTATAAAATGTCTACACCTGATAATATACGAATGGGGATCAAAGAAAAATATTTCATCTATAAATATAAACCGAAATTAAATGGTTTGATTTGAACCCATTCACATAATGTATTATTCTCCATTATAATGACGTAATTACGTCAGACTATTGTTTCTATACCTAGTTACCTACATTACTTTGAAAATTATATGAAACATGTCAGTAATGAAATAACTATCTAGAATGGAAGCATTTACTCTATTTTACGTATATATATATATATATATATATATATATATAGAGAGAGAGAGAGAGAGAGAGAGAGAGAGAGAGAGAGAGAGAAATGGGGTTTAACGTCCACTAACATATGGTTTAATTTTATTTCAATAATTCGCTTGCGCGTAGGGGTCTCTAGCAGTGGGGGGGAAACCGGAGGACCCGGAGAAAACCAACGAAGTTGGACAGGAAATAATATATAAAAAAGTTTGATCTGGAAGTATATTTTCTTAAGAAATAATTTTTTTTTCACTTTAATACATAATTGATGTTACTTTTCACGACAGTTCGTGATGTACCTCGGCTAATGACGTGGTGTGGCATGACACGACGTGACATGTAATGACATGAGTGACATGTCGTGACTTTGCTGAATTACTTGATGACGTGACGAGGCGTAGTTTGATATATCAGCTATCAATAGAGATCCAATGTTACACGAGTATCAATATGATATTTACAGTTCTATTCGCAAATAAAAATACTAAATTTAATGGACCTAATATTGAAAATGAATCTGTTTTTAGCTGTGAACGCATGGATATGGTGCTTTCACTGACGCCCGGGGGTCATAACTCCGAAACCGGAAGTGGTAGACTAACGCCACCTGGCCTATGTTACTCCCCGGTCCGAGCTACCCCTATACCCCAAATTTCAAACTCGGGGCAGACCTAGTGTAGCCGCCAACCCCGAACAGACCGGCTTCGCTCGGGGGTCATAACTCCGAAACTGGAAGTGGTAGAATAACGCCACCTGGCCTATGTTACTCCCCGGTCCGAGCTACCCCTATACCCCAAATTTCAGACTCGGGGCAGACCTAGTGTAGCCGCCAACCCCGAACAGACAGACTTCGCTCGGGGGTCATAACTCCGAAACCGGAAGTGGTAGACTAACGCCACCTGGCCTATGTTACTCTCCGGTCCGAGCTACCCCTATACCCTAAATTTCAGACTCGGGGCAGACCTAGTGTAGCCGCCAACCCCGAACAGACCGGCTCCGCTCGGGGGTCATACCGCCGAAACCGGAAGTGGTAGACTAACGCCACCTAGCCTCTGTTACTCCCCGGTCCGAGCTACCCCTAAACCCCAAATTTCAGACTCGGGGCAGATGTAGCCGCCAACCCCGAACAGACAGACTTCGCTCGGGGGTCATAACTCCGAAACCGAAACTGGTAGACTAACGCCACCTGGCCTATGTTACTCCCCGGTCCGAGCTACCCCTATACCCCAAATTTCAGACTCGGGGCAGACCTAGTGTAGCCGCCAACCCCGAACAGACCGGCTTCGCTCGGGGGGTCATAACTCCGAAACCGGAAGTGATAGACTAACGCCACTTGGCCTATGTTACTCCCCGGTCCGAGCTACCCCTATACCCCAAATTTCAGACTCAGGGTAGACCTAGTGTAGCCGCCAACCTCGAACAGACAGACAGACGACAGTCACAAATATATATATAGATAGCACTTTCGCGTGTATGCCCATTTGTAAATTGTGTATGCTTGATAAAGAAGGTTGAAATCTTGAAGCGTGAAATGATGACGCGGTGTGGCGCATTTAGCCGAAACACGTCCAAACTGACAGTGTCAAGTTAGCTCGATTTTCGTTTTTCGATATTGGTGAATAACGAAAAACGAGCTACTCGTTTTTCGATATTCAAACTTGAATCTCAAAAAAGCACATTTGATGGGTGTATATCTACAATATGTATCCAAAACACATTTGATTAAATACGTTTTCTAAATCGAACTAAAGATATCATAAATGAGGATGCCTGAGCAGTGGATTCACATAAAACTATTATTTCTCCTTGTTTTTGATATTGGCGAATCTCGAAAAACAAGCTACTCGTTTTTCGATATTCAAACTTGAATCTCAAAAAAGTAGATTTAATGGATGTACATAGATAAAATGTCTCCAAAAGACATTTGATTAAATCAATTTATTTAGTTCGTTTTACAAAACTGATTTAATCAAATGTGTTTTGGAGACATTCTGTCGATGTACATCCATTAAATCTTCTTTTTTTTGAGATTCAAGTTTGAATATCGAAAAACGAGTAGCTCAGTTTTGTAAAACGAACTAAAGATATCATTAATGAGGATGCCTGAGCAGTGGATTCACATAAAAATTAGTCTTTCTACTTGTTTTTTGATAGTGGCGAATGTCGGAAAACGTGTAGCTCCTTTTTCGATATTCAGGCTTGAATCTCAAAAAAGCACATTTGATGGATGTATATCTACAATATGTATCCAAAACACATTTGATTAAATACGTTTTCTAAAACGAACTAAAGATATCTTAAATAAGGATGCATGAGCAGTGGATTCACATAAATCGAGCTAACTTCACACTGTCAGTTTGGACGTGTTTTGGCTAAATGCGCCACACCGCGTCATCATTTCACGCTTCAAGATTTCAACCTTCTTTATCAAGCATACACAATTTACAAAAGAGCATACACGCGAAAGTGCTATGTCTACATACATTGAATATATGGTTATCTCACGAGAAACAATGGACTTTAACAGCTACATTTGTGAATGAAGGTTTCCATAACCAAAATAAGAGTGGGGTAAACATAGCAGAAAATCATAGTGTATGAATACTACGATACATATCACCTATTGCGCAGATATTGAGTAAGCCAGGGCGTCAGTGAAAGCACCATATCCATGCGTTCACAGCTAAAAACAGATTCATTTTCAATATTAGGTCCATTAAATTTAGTATTTTTATTTGCGAATAGAACTGTAAATATCATATTGATACTCGTGTAACATTGGATCTCTATTGATAGCTGATATATCAAACTACGTCACCTCGTCACGTCATCAAGTAATTCATGTCATTACATGTCACGTCGTGTCATGCCACACCACGTCATTAGCCGAGGTACACCACGAACTGTCGTGAAAAGTAACATCAATTATGTATTAAAGTGGAAAAAAACCTAATTCTTAAGAAAATATACTTCCAGATCAAACTTTTTTATATATTATTTCCTGTCCAACTTCGTGGGTTTTCTACGGGTCTTCTGGTTTCCCCCCACGCGCAAGCGAATTATTGAAATAATTATTGATTATCCAGATTCAGTATAAAGTCAGCCTATGACAGCTATTATTAGACTCGAGTGACCAGAAATACCTCGGGGCCCATTGTTGCTATAGTGTCTCGATTATCCTATGTGGCATAACCCGAGCGACAAGAAACGAGTTTGTAGTTATCTCCCCTTCTGAAAGGAAAAAAGTAAACAGACATCAACACGTGAAACACGATTTTCCACCCATGACGTCTATGGACTTGGATATATGTATCTATACATATGCAAGTCCATAGAAATGTATATTTAATAGACTATAGAAGCCTGGCGTCATTTAGACTAGGTTATCCAGTCTAACTAGAACTAGGCCTACATACATAATGACGTTTGAAGTCATTGACTTTAATGACACCATTCGGCCTACTACTAAAGTACTACTAGTGCACAAAGCCTATTCTCCCCTCAAAAGGCTTATGTAATGTTTTTAAAACACTTGGTCTCCCTGAGGTCAAGATCCTCACTATTCCCCCTAAACATCTCCTACGGCCAGAGACGGTGCCAAATTGCAGTATTTTGTATGACAGAAACTATTGAGAATTGTCACACATGAAATTTGTGGGCGTTCTTCGGGAATTTACAAAACATAATTAATATTTTTAATATGATTAGACAGAGCATAGCGATATAAGGTACGACTCAACCAACGGCAATTGTCACGTTTTACGAACTGTAGATAGACTTAAATTACTGTCGAATTTCAAAAGTAGTTAACTTTGGGGGGGTTGGGTGGCTGAATAGTTAGCGTGCGCGCGCTGTATCATAAAGTCTGTCATTGAGTCCACTGGCGTGGTTTCGAATCCCCGGTTGTACGTGACAAGGAGTAGGGTCGCCTGTCCAACCTCGTGGGTTTTCTCCGGGGTCCTCCGGTTTTCTCCCACTGCTAAAGACCCCTACGCGCAAGCGAATTATGTAAATAAAATTAATCCGTATGTTAGTCCCGAAATGACCTAGTTTGTGTCGAGTGGGCGTTAAACCCCATTTCTCTCTCTCTTGCAACTAATCCTCCAAGTATAGGCGTACTACGAAGTAGCCCGGGGGGGGGGGGCGAATGGTTAGCACGTGCGCGCTGTATCATAAAGCCTGTCATATCATAAAGCCCGTCATTGAGTCAACTGGCGTGATTTCGAATCCACGGTTGTACGTGACAAGGAGTAGGATGACCTGTCAAACCTCGTGGGTCTGTCGTTCAGATTATCCTGTGTGGGATCTATGAAGACCGTATAGACTCGAGCGACAAGAAACGAGTCTATAGTTACGTACCTCACATCAAGGCACAAGTAATTTTAACTAAAATCTATTAAATTTAAATTTTAAGTTACAATCGATCTTCGTGAAACGCATAAATTTCAAATTTCACTTTGATTTTAGTTAAAATCTATGTTAGTGGTTTTAGCTTCAGTTTTTGTGAAACACCTGCTCTCCCTGAGGTCATCGCTAGTCCCCCGCTACGACCACGGGCACTGGTAAGAGGTGCGAAAGTGCGATGGCGCACAACATCAATTTCAAAGACAAAATAGAGCATGATAGCCTACGGACTTCGTCTGGGGCCTGGTTAACTAAGATAAAATCCAAATTTTAGCTTAGCCAATCAAAATCGAAGTATCTACTAAAATTGGATTTTATATTTAGTTATATTTAGTTATTTTGTAAAATAATAAAAAAAAATGTTTCTTCTTTTTTACTAATATTTTTAGTATTTTAAATGAAATACAAAAAATAACCCAAAAAACGCTATTGCGACCATGGGCCAACATAGCTATCACTTGTTGTGGATGTGCTGAAAACTATATCGGGTGTACGAACAATCTCAGAAATTGAATGAATGTACATAGACAACAAATAAGGGACCTCAAAACAAGAATGATCCCATTAAGTGCACATATTGATACCTGTGCGAAGGATAAAAACCCTAATTTTGTCGTATATCCATTCTATAAAATGTCTACATCTGATAATATACGAATGGGGATCAAAGAAAAATATTTCATCGATAAATATAAACCGAAATTAAATGGTTTGATTTGAACCCATTCACATAATGTATTATTCTCCATTATAATGACGTAATTACGTCACACTATTGTTTCTATACCTAGTTACCTACATTACTTTGAAAATTATATGAAACATGTCAGTAATAAAATAACTATCTAGAATGGACGCATTTACTCTATTTTACGTATATTATCTACTTCTAATGGAATCTTCTAACTACTTTTATATATATATATATATATATATATATATATATTATTTGTCAGTAGAGGTCAAAGTAATCCAATATGTAAAGGTCAAACGTCATTGAAGTACATGGTCACTTTATATTGGGGCCGTAAGTGAACAAAATCGAAATTAAAAAATCGGCTTCCTATGAATTGTTGCCACCAACAATAGCTTCGAAATGAAAAAATGTTTACGAAAATCGGATAAAAGATTGCGGCTGATTATCGATTTAAGTCTTTTTTGTTAAATCCAATATGGCAGCCAAACGATTGAAAATGTTAATGAACAAGGTCACTTGAGAGAGAGAGAAATGGGGTTTAAGGTCCATTCGACACAAACTAGGTCAACACATGGCTCAATTTTACTTCAACAATTCGCTTGCACGTAGGGGTCTTTAGCAGTGGGAGGAAACCGGAGGACCCGGAAAAAACCCACGAGGTTGGACAGGCGACAGGTCACTTGAAATGAAAGATAATATCCGGGGCTAACACGGACATATGCCATTTTTAGTCCATTTAGAAATTGAGAGAAATATTCGTGTTCGGGAAAAAACAAAAGGCCTCGGAAATTTCCGGATGTCGTCACAAAACTTTCCGGTATACTATTTTGACAGCATCGATGTATTCCTTTGTCCTTTAATGTTCAACTTGCTATCTAAAATAGTGACGGAGATATGCCATTTTGAATGTCGAAAAAATGCCGATAAAAATGTGCAAAAATCTTTGATTTGAAAACTAAGCCGGTTAACTTCATAACTTCAAAAACATTCAGCGAGAACCCTTATTGAATTTGTCAAAGCAATCCAAAAATGAAAATCCAATGCAGATCCATTAGGAAATTACAAAGATATGGGCAAATTGTTTGTCTAATCCATAAAACTATACCAGTTTGTCAAAACTGACCCAATTTACATTTATTACATAGTTCCGATGACGACTAGAAAACATGCGATGCCAAGATGTTTCCACCATGCACAGTTTTGACTGAATACTCGGACTAACATCACAAAAGATAGAACTGCGAATCAGTGCATTTAAGGAACAAATCCAAGTCACGACGATGTGTTGGTTTGTTTGGTGTTGCTTCGCGTAACGTGGAAAGGGGCTGGGCATGGACAGATTACATGTTTTATTATGTTTTATAGAGTTACGGACATGGTCGGGTGAGACAGTAGGGTATTGTCGATTAAATCTACTGACCCGTAAGCATGTTACATTTAGTATTTTTACTTACCAGTTTAGAAGTTGCATATGTCGATACCCATGTATCGTTGCACTTCTGTTGATAGCTGATATATGAAACCCATAGAAATATATACTCTTCAAAAAAAGTAGGGGATATTCAGAAACAAAACAAAACTGCGGAAATGCACTGCTGTTTTTATTAGAGGTAACCAGTGTATGTTAATAACAGGCCACTTGCCTACACATGAACATAAACAGTTCATATGGGTGGCTTATCTGACGGCCCCATTTCACTCGCAAAGAGGTACACCGTCAAAAGTGAAAATGGACGTTTTTGATTTTTGTCTTAATAATGAGTAATTGCTCCACCAATCCTCAGGCATTTAGCAATTCGCCGTGGCATGCTCCTAATCAACCGCCCAATCACGATTTGGGGCAATCTGACCCACTCCTCTTGCAGTGTCACGGCCAATTCTTGCAGTGTTGTCGGTTGACGTTGACGTCGAAGAACACGTCTTCCGATCAACTTAAACGTAACACACTAAAGCAAAGATACGCTAAACAGTAAATCTTATGCAAGAACCGATAGGAAAGCAAACATGGATAGGATAAACCAGCAAGCGGTAGTTTTCATCAACCCTTCCTTGAAGTGTCAAATTTGACAATGAACCTCTCCCACGAGTATGGCGCTATTGCGTGTCGCACATACAGCTCAGTGGTTTTGTTGGGGCGATAAGTTCTTCATCTGTGAACATACTCTCAAAGCATGTCAAGTGTCCATGACTATTTATCATATCACAACCTGCATAGGTATTTGCATTTCAATAACCCCTACTTTTTTTTGAAGAGTATAAGAATAGACTAGAATGGCCACGGCCAATTAAAAGTCGCCATCGCGACATGTGCAGATCTCGGCCATATTGGTACATTGATCCTGCGTAACAAAATGGCGTCGTCTAGTTATGCGAACGAAAATAAAACTTTTACGTTTTCAGTATCCACCAAAGGGACTGAATGTTTTGACATTACCTGCACCAACTATCAAAACCCCACATCAAATTAAATGGAAAACCTTCCACAGGTAAGAAATTCCATAGTGATTATATGAATTAAGAAACCGGAGTGTTCAAGCGTTCATCAGCGTCCTGTGTTTTTGTAGTAGGCTAATTGTAGGTCAAGTAAGTGAAGTGTTTAATTTTAGTATTATTATGCAACACTCACACTGATTGTCACTGATGCATGTTGACATATCCTACCGTTTCCTAAACATAACCTATCTTTAGAGATTAAATAACCCATGGAAGTTGTACTTTTCATTATTATTAGTAGTAGTACTAGTAGTAGTACACAACCGGAGTGAATTTTAATTCAGATTCTACAAAAAAAAATTCTTTCGTGATTTAATCAGTGATTAACTGACGATGAAGGAAGGTTCGCTAGTCACCAAGTGATGGCTTTTTAAATTTAGCCAATTTATTACTGATCTACTGCTACCATTAATTAAATTTTAGATGGAGGCTTATTGGATGTTAAGGTCGTATTATTATGGTACGAGAACTGAAGTTAGAATGAACCTTTAATTATAGGTTAGCAATTTAAATTTAATGAAATGAAACTTATATTACAAGTTTGTCGTAATTAAAATTAACAATAGGCTGTAGAAAAATAAACAATTTTGTTTTGCTTTAAATTAGATTACCCAATAAACAAAAGGTGCTGAATATATTTTTAATGTGGGAGAGATATTGCAGAAGACGAGACAAAAAGTCATCGATTCGATCTCTCTTGTGCACTGATCATTTTAATAATGACTGTATGGATTAAACTGGACAAGTCGTAAGACTAAAGAGTAATGTAAATGGAATGAAATGAAATGGAGTTTAACGTCCTACTGTTCTGCTCTTATTCTGGGCTGATGAAGACGGGCATACGACATACAGTGTGCTATGAGGGAAATTTTGCCCGAGCAGCGGCACTATCGCCTACTCTTATATCGAATTCCAACTGCCAAGGGATCTTTTACGTGCAATCCAATGTATACACGGGACCTCGATTTTCGTCTCATCCGACAATGTCATTGTTCTTGACATTGCCCACCGTCGTTTGGACATTGCGACTGAGCCTGATGCGTCGCACACCACCAACAGTTAATTTCTAAAACTGAAATTTGCTAATAAAGGCATTGATGCTATCGGGTTAAGCCAAATATTACACCATAAGCAAGTCACAGCACACATCCCTCCTTACTTCAAAACTGTTACTGTTCCTAGGATTTCTTATACTTATACTAAACCCATTGCATCCAAAATATTTAGTTACAGAAACGCATTATCTGACATTAATGCAAAAGACTTATATAATAACCCTCTACCATGTTCTTGCTCTACGTCGTCCTTCCTTTACCCACCAGCTGGAGATGTCGTCACTGGTGATTTGAACATAGTCCAGAATAATAAGCTACGTGAAATTTTGTCCAAAGGACCCAAATACCGGGAACCGCAACCATTTTCATGGGATCAAAATTTCAAACTTATTATGGATGCCGTAGAGGATTACGCTAGATCATGGGCCAAGAGGGAAGATGTTATCTCGGATACTCTCTCTGATTGGACTAAGTCTATCAGTCGTTTACTTAAACGGAGAATATACATGCAACGTTTGTCAGTTGACACTAGGCCTAAGTTTATTTTCCATGATGTTAGCATTGTTGAAAATCTCAATGCCTTGTGTGAGATCCCTGTCCAGTATCTAATCTAAATATAGTTGCTAGAGTAGATGATGCAATCGTAACAGTAAAATGAATAATAATGAGTCACATGATGCTTTTTGGCGCGAAAGAGAGAAGAGCATTCCGGGTAGGAAACATGGCGTGTGTGCCAGGCAGTCTAGCCATTGTGATGTTTTATCGATATTGTGTTTACATGTTTACAGTAGTTTTCGGCGGTTAGCCATCTTGATAGAATAGGAGAGATGACATTGTGTAAATGTAAACTGTAGTGTTAAGGTAACTTTTGTATTTAAGCTCAATTGTTGAATGGTTATTAGCAAACCACGTTTTGACATGCCACACTGTACGTAAGCTAGGCCCTAGTAAGACTGTAACTTGTGAAGTCGTAAAATTGTAGCTGATCTTATCGTTGAACTGTTATAATAAACTTTATTATAAGTACTGTGTAGTTAAATAGCATTTGGGGCTCATGTTCATATAGACGCAGGGAAGCAGTTTAATTAAGTACCGGTAACCATAAAGTCTCGGTTCGTTTGCAATGTTGAGGACGGGATTCAAATAAACACTTTCTGTTGCGGTTTAGGCCAGGTCTGTGACAGAAAACATGGCGACGAGGATGGGATCTCGTCAAATCAACTAAAACATGATGAACGAGAAGTCATGGTCATTGTGCATAGTAATATTATTAAACTGTGGATTCAGTACAGACGTATGTTATTGTAATCGTCAAATTAGGTCGTGGTTTAAAATGGCAGACAAAGCAAGTAGTGAAATTCCCAAGTCGTCAGATAGGCCTAGCAAGGATAGTACTTTCAGTAGATCTAGTAGTGATGATTTAAATTTAAAGAGAAATGACACTGACTCTCAGATTCGTGATTTACAATTAAATATTCAGCAAACTGATGAAAAAGTCGGCGAAATAATGAAAGACATGTCGGAATTAAATGTTAAATTTGTGTCTTTAGCAGATTCTATAAATAGATTATTAATAGATAGAAACGAAAACAATGATAAACCTACAACAAATATCACTACGCCTGTGAGCGAATCCCCAGATACCGATAGTCGTATAAATGTTGGAACTCAAAATAATACTGTTAATAATACAGGGATTCAGAATAATGCAGTTATAGAAACTCAAAATGACAATTCTACAGTTCCTATGTACAGAGCGTTTGAGCAGCCAAAACTACATTGCGTGTTGCCTCATAATTCATTTTCTGGCTCAATTGAAAATGATGGACTGACATTAATACATTTTCTGAAAATTTTTGAAGAGGAATGTCGCATTCGGAAAATATCACAAGGAATTAAACCTAACTTGTTTATTATGCAATGCATTGAACCGGCAAGGTCGTTTATTAGGTCAGCTGCAAAACAATGGCACTCTTGGACCCTATTTCGAGACGAATTGGTTAAGATGTTTTGTACCGAAGCAGACAAAGCTCATGCTAGTAGGGCGTTGTCATTAATCGAACACAAAGACAATGAAAAGTATTGGACTCTTATGGATCGGGTCAGAAGTCTGACTTATCAAGCTTTTGCTCACGAGGTTACTTTTGACAAGGAAGGGAATATGTGTGTTTCAGAAACAGGCGATATGAACATTCGAATAACTGATCGTTTTATACAATGCATAAATGATAGAACATTAAAAGGTGTAATAATTGGTGAATTAGAACCTAATAATTTAAAACTTTCTGTGGCTTCAACGGAAAATCTTGTTGTTAAAGGTAGCTTTAAGTCAATCATTGAAATTGGTGGTCAGAAATATGAACATGTAATACTTATTGCACATCAATAGGGTAATGTGTAAAAGTGATGACAGGCCTATTGTTGACAAAAATTCTGAAAATAGTAAAAAGCCAAGTGACATTAGGAAGCAAAAGTTAGTTGACTTTGACAATTTAAAGATTTCTACTGAGGCGAAATTAAACTTTGAGAGTGTTTGCTCTGAATACCATAATGTATTTTCACGTAATCAATGGGACCTTGGGGAATGTGATATTGTACCCCATAAAATTGTGTTAAAACCAGACGCTAAACCAGTACAGTCATTACCGAGGCGCGTGCCTTATCATTTAAAAGAGAATTTAAAGGAGGAATTAAAACGCATGTTAGACTCGGGAATTATTGAAAAAAAGTAACAGTAATTGGTCAAGCCCCCTTGTGATCGTTCAAAAACGTAATGGTGGTGGAATTAGAATATGTGTTGACTTGCGTAGGGTAAATAAACAAGTATACAATGAGACCTTTCCAATCACAAATATTGAGGACATTTTAAGTCAGTTTCATGGCATGAAATATTTTACAACGATTGATCTTCAAGCGGGATTCCATCAGCAGTCTTTAGATCCGGAAAGCAGGCCCATTTGTGCATTTGTATGTCCAGTAGGTAACTATCAATATTGTAGGATCCCATTCGGATTAAATCGTAGTCCCGGGAGTTTTTATAGAATGATGAAGACGGTACTCGGTGACTTTGTTATGTCTATATTGATGACATTATAATATTTAGCAAAGATGAACAATCTCATATTGAAGCACTGAAAAAAGTTTTATGTAGGTTACAGGAACATAATTTACATATAAAACCTGCTAAATGCGAGTGGTTTCAAAACGAAGTCATATTCGTAGGCTATAAAGTATCGGGAAAGGGTATTGAGATGGATTCGGATAGAGTTCAGATAATTAAAGATTGGCCTATACCTCAAACAGTCAAGGACATTCGAAAATTCATGGGAATGCTTCAATATTATAGAAAGTTCATAAATCATTTCGCTGAAATATCTGCACCATTAACTAAATTGACTAAACATAATGTAAAGTGGGAATGGACTAAAGAAAGAGAGACTGCCTTTGAAAAATTGAAAACAATGTTAGTTGATGCTCCCATTTTAGTACATCCAAACTTCAAAGAACCATTTGTTTTGACAACGGACGCTTCCGGTTTTGCTTTAAGAGGTGTGTTATCACAGATAATTGACGGTGGTGATCGACCCATTGCTTTCGGTTCTAGACAATTGACGAATACTGAGAAAAATTATTCAGCCCACAGACAAGAGGCTTTAGCTATGGTTTATTTCGTTCAAAAGTACAGACATTTCTTATTAGGTGCGAAATTCACCTTAAGGACGGACTGTCGTGCATTGACATACTTAATGTCGACTGAGTCTAAACAATCTGCTGTGCTAGCTAGATATGTGGAAGTGCTGTCAAGTTTCAATTTCGATATTGTGCATCGACCTGGATCCTCAAATCGAGTAGCAGACGCCTTATCGAGATATCCGGGATATGAAAAATGTCTTGATTGTGAAACTGAAATTGATAAAGTTGTATCGGTTCTTAATCTACAAGACAAGTCATGGCTATCTGTAATTTCTAAGGAACAAATGGAACTCGTGCAAAGAGAAGATGAGGTCATTGGAATAGTGCACGACTGGATATCAAAGAATCAAAAGTGCGCATATAATGACATTCCTAGTGAAAATAATGTGTTGAAATCTTATTGGAATATCTTTAATAGAATCAAATTGGAATACAGATTATTGTGGTATGTTCATCCAAATGAAAACGTATATCGTTTGACTGTACCTTTGAAATTTCGTTACCAAATTTTGGAGTTAGCGCATGATCATATACTTGCGGGTCATAGAGGAGTCGCGAATACCTTAACCAGATTACGGGAGAAATTCTTCTGGATCGGAATGAAAAGAGAGTCAGATAATTGGATCAAATCGTGTAAATCATGTGTGGCGTGTAAACGCAGTATTCAGGTTCCGCCTCTACAGGAGCCATATAGACCCAGTGCTCCAGATGAAAAGTTGTGTATCGATTGTATCGGTCCGTTGCCGAAATCTCGTGAAGGTTATCAATATGCTGTTTGTGTTATGGATGATTTTTCGAAATTCTCACAAGCCTTTACATTGCGAACTCTAACCGCAAAGAAAACTGCTAATGTTTTGGTTACTAAATATTTTTGTAATTCCAAATATGATATTATCTGATAATGGTAGTAATTTCATAAGTGAATTATTTAAGGAAATGTTAGATATTTTGAATATAAAAGGTGTTAGAACTTTACCTTATTCACCTTCTAGTAATGGTGCAATTGAACGCTGGAATAGTACTTTGAAATCTATGTTAAAAGTGTATGTTAAGAACAATTATAAATGGATTGATATGTTACCATTTTTGTTGCTTGCCCATAATTCAACTATTCACAGTTCAACCGGTTTCACTCCAAACTTTTTGCATCGGGGTAGAGAAACCAGATTGCCAGAAGAAATGATGTGTCCTTCAATTCGAGACAGTAAATGTGTGGATGTTAACGAGTATGCCCAGAGCCTAGAAAAGAAGTTAACTAAAGCTATCCGTGTCGCGAATGAACATTTGCAGAAAACACATAATCGTTACCAAGCTGAACGCCATAAACATGTTCAGTTTCAACCCTTACGCGTGGGTGATAAAGTGCTGATTAAAGACCCTATTAAGTTAACGTCGGACATTTAAGGTGTTGTTCGTAAAACTTTAGAAAACAATCCTGTTATATACGAAATCGAAAGAGAAGATGGTAAAATTGTGTTGTTACATCATAGTAAACTAAAAAGGGTGTGTAATAGAACTTTAGTGCCTGATAAAGAGATCGGAGAAAACAAAATGATTTTTTGTCTGATGATGATTATAGCGATGATGAAGAACTGTTAGGATATGTAGAATATTTTGATAATTCTGTGGACAATTCATTAGAAACTTTTGAAAGTGATCATAATGCGGAATGCGATGGAACTGTCATTGTGCCAGTGGATGACAAACAATCAGACTCTAATCCAAATGATGGTATTAAAAGTTCTACAGAAACCGATGAATCAGTAGTTGTGAGACGCTCCCAAAGACAATGTAATCAGAGACATTATACAGATTTTGAAATTCATGGAGATGCTCTAAAGTGTAGACAATATAAACATTAGAGAGACTGTATAATATTTGTGTTAAACTTTTAATTGAAGTTGTTTTTGATAAAATAAATCCTGTTTTGTTCTGTGTATTTTATTTTAATTGCAGGAGTATTAAATATTTAGATGTTTAATGTGCATGTAATAATAAGAAACTAAAGGCATTAGTTTGTACAATTTCAGTTGTAATATTGTTCAAGTGAAATGTAATTGGTTATAGTACATGTAATTTAAGATTGTAATTAAGCTTAGTTTAAGTACATGTATATTAAGGTATAATGTTGTTGAATTAGGTATAGGAGTTAAACTCTTATTCATCTGTACATGCCGGGGATGTCATTCGATCTAGGCTGGGGGGATGTGAGATCCCTGTCCAGTATCTAATCTAAATATAGTTGCTAGAGTAGATGATGCAATCGTAACAGTAAAATGAATAATAATGAGTCACATGATGCTTTTTGGCGCGAAAGAGAGAAGAGCGTTCCGGGTAGGAAACATGGCGTGTGTGCCAGGCAGTCTAGCCATTATGATGTTTTATCGATATTGTGTTTACATGTTAACAGTAGTTTTCGGCGGTTAGCCATCCTGATAGAATAGGAGAGATGACATTGTGTAAATGTAAACTGTAGTGTTACGGTAACTTTTGTATTTAAGCTCAATTGTTGAATGGTTATTAGCAAACCACGTTTTGACATGCCACACTGTACGTAAGCTAGGCCCTAGTAAGACTGTAACTTGTGAAGTCGTAAAATTGTAGCTGATCTTATCGTTGAACTGTTATAATAAACTTTATTATAAGTACTGTGTAGTTAAATAGCATTTGGGGCTCATGTTTATATAGACGCAGGGAAGCAGTTTAATTAAGTACCGGTAACCATAAAGTCTCGGTTCGTCTGCAATGTTGAGGACGGGATTCAAATAAACACTTTCTGTTGCGGTTTAGGCCAGGTCTGTGACACCTTGCATGACAAGTATGTCATTGTTCCGGCTGACAAGGCGTACGATAACATAGTGTTTATTATTATATTATTATTATTATTATGAACATTTTTATAGCGCACAATTCACTAGGTGCTCAAATGCGCTTTACAAAACATTATAAATTATCACACATTATAAATTATTACAAAACAGTATCACAGATAAACAATATAATCATAAATTATTTAGTAAACAAAATAACAGAAGTCAGTAAAATAAAATATTACTAAGAGATTCACAAATAATTAAAATCGTTATAAGCTAAAGGCTTCTTTATATAAGAACGTTTTGACAGATTTTTTAAAAACAGAAAGAGACACAGCGTTTCTGATAGAAAATGGAAGCTTGTTCCATGCAATTGGCGCCTGCACACTAAAAGCTCTATCACCAATTGTTTTGAGTCTTGATCGTTTAGAACATAAAATTAATGGATCAGAGGAGGAACGAAGCGTTCGGGACGGAGTATATAATTCAAGTAAATCTCGTAAGTAAAGAGGTGCAAGACCATTAAGACATTTAAAAACTAAAAGAAGGATTTTATATTGAATTCTAAAATAAATAGGTAGCCAGTGTAATTCAATTAAAATAGGGGTTATGTGCTCTCTAAACTTTGATCTGGTGATAAGCCTTGCTGCACTATTTTGTACCATTTGTAGTTTATTAATTAAAACATCTGGTATTCCTGTTAAAAGGGAGTTGCAATTATCTAATCTTGATGTTACTAGGGAGTTTACGACAGTTTTAATGGCATCAATAGTGAGGGTTGACCTTATTTTACTAATGTTTCTTAGATGGTAATAACAGAGTTTACAGATATTGTTAATTTGGGCATTCATAGACATATAATCGTCAAAAAGTACACCAATATTTCGGGCGGATTCAACCGGACAGATAGTATGGGAACCGATTTGTATACTTGTATCACCCCCCGCTTCTGCTTTACTTAAAGAAGATTTTGTTCCTAATAGGAGATACTCAGTTTTATCATCGTTGAGTTTCAAGAAATTAGTACGCATCAAACATTTAATTTCACTGATACACTGTTCAAGTTTTGCCTTCGAAGAATTAATATCGCATGGTTTAAATGCTATGTAGAGTTGCGTATCGTCAGCATATAGATGGAAACAAACGCCGTACCTTTGCACAATTTTACCGAGCGGGGTCGTGTAAACGGTGAAGAGGATTGGACCCAAAATTGAGCCTTGAGGCACACCATACTTAACATCCGTCGAGTTAGATAGTTTTCCATGGATTAACACTGACTGCCTTCTACCAGCTAGATACGAACGGAACATTTCAAGCACTGTACCGTGAACACAGAATTCAGATTTAAGACGTGACAGCAAGGTATCATGGTCCACCGTGTCAAAAGCTGCGGATAAATCGAGAAGTACCAGCCGTACACATTTATTATTATCAACTGATGTTAAGATGTCGTTGTGAACTTTCAATAACGCAGTTTCAGTGGAGTGGAATTTTCTATAGGCACTTTGAAATTTGTCAAGTAAATTCTGTTCACTAAGATGGCGTTTAAATTGTTCAGCTATGCATTTTTCGAGTACTTTAGATAAGAAGCTAAGGTTTGAGACAGGTCTGTAGTTTTTGTCGATGTTTGGATCTAAAGACAGTTTCTTGATGAGTGGAGACACATAAGCAGTCTTTAACGGGTTTGGAAATATTCCAGATTTAAGCGATGCGTTGATAATATTCAATATGACCGGTAAGAACACTTCAAGGTGGGTTTTAAGGAACCAGGCAGGTATAGGATCCAGCGAACAGGAAGTGGATTTCATGGATATGATTATCTTCGTTAAGTTCAGTTCATCTAGTTCACAAAAACTACTCAAAGGACACACATCAGTAATAGGGTCAAAAGGCTCAGAGATAATATCTTCGGCAGTTGCATTCGCAGACAGATCATTACGGATTTTTGATATTTTGTCGGAGAAATAATCGGCAAATCTGTTTGGTAAATCAGAACAATTTTCTGTTGGCAGGATGATTTTTCCAAAATTAGGGTCTAAAAGGGAATTCACAACTCTATAAAGATCTTTTTGTTTGTTTGTGCTGCTTAAGATTTTATTTGCATAAAAGTCAGTTTTTGTGGTTTCGATGAGAGTTTTTACTTTAAGCCTAAGTGTGTCATAAATGTCTTTATGAATTTGCAGACCAGTGCTACGCCAAGTTTTTTCTGCGGAGTTACGAGCTTTTTTGGCGGTGTCGACTTCAGGCGTATACCACTCTGTTCCAGGACGAACACGGACACGTTTATGTTGGAGAGGGAGGACAGAATCAATAACAGAAAATAAAGAATTATTGTAAATATCCATCTTCCTGTCGATGTTTTTGATGGCTATGGCTTCCATGAAATTTGATGATTTTACCTCACTGATAAACTGTTCTATATCAATTGCTTTAAATTTGCGAAAGGAATATTGCTTATTTTCGAAGTTCGATCTTTCAATGTTAATGTAAAAATTAATTAAAAAATGGTCAGATAAAAGCTTATTCGTGACTTGAATATTAACAACTTCCAGTTCAGATTTTCTCGTCAGAATCAAGTCCAAAATGTGACCGTGTTTATGAGTCGGCGAAGAGACATGTTGTTTAAGAGAATATTTGTCAATAACGTCTTTGAAATTAGACGCAAAAGAATTGTTAGTATCATCGTAATGACAATTAAAATCGCCAGTTATAAGTAGCTGAAGACTAGATTGTGATATCGAATCCAGGAGTAGACTAAAGTCTTCAAGAAACAATTGTTCATGCTGCTTTGCTGGGGGTCTGTATATAGTTATTAACCTGAGTTTACTCCGATTGACAGATAAAATACAGTCGATGTATTCAAATGAAGAAAATTTAAGGTTTTTCTGGACGAAGACTTTAATATTGCCTTTGTAAATTAGAGCTACGCCGCCACTCCTAGTATGACGGTTTATGTTCTTTATATGATATCCTTTGGGAACAAGAGCAGAGATAGTATAATTGTCACTGTCAGTACCGAGCCAAGTTTCGGTTATAGCAAGAACATCAACTTTTGATTCACAAATTAAGTCATTTATTTCAGTTGCCTTGTTGTTAACTGATCGCGCATTCAAGAGAGAGACATGGAATTTTTTAATTTTAGCATCATTATCAATCTTTGGTACAAGGAGATTGTTGTGATTGACAAGACGGTCGTTTGGTTTACTGACGATTCTGTTTGTTGTATGGACAGGGATTCGATTTGGGGTCTTAGATCGACGCCTTTTCCCCGCAGAACAGCCACGTCTCGTGCGTTTAACTAGACGCATCGTGGCGTTTTTTAGAAAGCTCAAAATATTTTTGTCGAATATATTACTTAAAGAAAATTGCAGCAAGAAGTCTCTGGAGTACTTAAGCGACATTACTGATAAGTAATCACTGAATGTTACTAATCCGCTCGCGTTTGTTAGGGTGAAAGTCAATGTCACACTTGAATGATCACTATTAAAAATCCATAGACAAACAAATCTTGCAAAATTTTGCAAAATTCACACAAAAAGCTTAAAAAATTACCTCCCACAATGTATCCACAGTAGTCCTAAAAAGTCCATGCAAAAAATGGCACGTTAAAATTGTATATAAATAACATAAAAATCGAAAAATTCCCACAGGTAGAACGCGAGCAGCATATCGCGCTCAGCCTCATGTGATAACATGTAAACGACATTATTTTGACTGTCTGTTCAAGAACTTAATTTCGGGAAACCAATCGACAGTGCTACATATAAACGATCTACTCTTAGTAAGGATTAAATTATATCCAATCACAAATCTGTACTCACTTCATTTGGTACTCCGTGTGGAGATACCTATACAGATTTGCCCTTGTTATATTGGATACCTAAACTACATAAAAATCCCTACAAGCAACGTTTTATAGCAGGTTTATCCCGTTGTTCCACAAAACCACTTTCAAAAGTATTGACATCTATACTAACGGCTGTTAAAGAGGGTATTCAAAAATACTGTGACAAAATATACTCTCGTAGTGGTATAAATCAAATGTGGATATTGAAAAATTCCAAAGAATTACTTGATGGTTTGCAATCTAGATCCCTTGCTTCAGTCTCATCTATTCAAACGTTTGACTTTTCTACTTTATACACTAAAAATCCCCATAGTAAAGTTGATCTTTTACACAAACATATAACTGAAAATAAGAATCATTAACGACTGTATTTTTCTTGTATCTTTTTCAAGCAAAGAATATTAATCTCTTTAAATGCTGCTAATTTCAGGAAAACAGGATTTATGGGAATGGTCATAAATATAGACAGCATTCTTGGTTTGTCTTCAGATCTCTTTTATACTGATGTGCACCCACTCAAATATCTACTGACATATAAATTAAGCCAAGATCACCTAGAACTATTACGCAGACTTGGTAAGATCTTTATAAAATATATATGGGCAAATGTCAAATCCACAAACATTTGTTTGAATAAACAAATTCTACCTCAGATTTAAATGTATCCCTGTTGTGTTTGATATATATATATATATATATATATATAGAATTAAACGAGTTAAAAGAACGAACTCCAGATTTATATACCAAAGAATACTAATATTTGGATGGAATAATCTATATTTAAATAACTTTTACATTAGTGCCAAGATCTATCGGCCTTACGGCGTCTTCAGGGCTAATACAAAAGACAATGGCGTCGCTTAGTTACACAATAGCGCGACGTCAAAACAGGGACATAACTCCAGTCTGTCAAAGGAGAATTAATTATTTATAAAATGAATGTTCATCTTTGTCCATTAAGCTTCGGAGAGAATAATTCTATTTGGCAAAAACGACAAACAGTTGAATCTACGAAGGAACTTACACAGGTCCCAAATACTACATCCGGAAAATAGAACAATTCCGCTTGGTAGTCATCTAGAAACCTGTGGAAAGGGCAAATTCAAAGTAACACCAATATATAAATTGAATTTCACCAATGAACTGTTGCTGGAAGCCAAAGAGAACAGACTAATAGAGTTATTCTCTCCGAAGCTTAATGGACGAAGATGAACATTCATTTTATAAATAATTAATTTGCCTTTTGACATACTGGAGTTATGTCCCTGTTTTGACGTCGCGCTATTGTGTAACTGTGAAGTATAGCTCTCCTGTCCATTTACGATTAAAGGGAGATAACAAGCTTTT
Organism: Patella vulgata; assembly: GCF_932274485.2. Taxonomy (NCBI): domain Eukaryota; kingdom Metazoa; phylum Mollusca; class Gastropoda; family Patellidae; genus Patella; species Patella vulgata. The sequence goes on from NC_065882.2 coordinate 38,218,683, forward strand.
TGTGTAATATGACGTAACACCGTGGTTTATTGTGTGAACCCGAGAGTTGATGTTCTCCATGAATGTAAATAGTGTAAATAAAACGTGGTTTAGATAAATGTGGTATATTTGTGTGTTATGGAGCTAAACACTCCCAGAACTGACTAATTCCTTGGCCCGTGGCGTACAAAGAAACGTCACATATGGTGGAGTATGCTTAATCCGTTGTAATTGTGAAAATATGTCGCTGTGATGATTTTTGTTAATTTAGTCCTGATTTGTCTGTCTTCACTGGAGTTTTCAACCGGGGTAATGAATTCTTCCGTTCGACTCGAAAGTTTTTCCGGCCAACCGTCAGAGGATCCGTTTACTTGGCTCACACGATTTCAAGCATGGGCACAGTTGCGGAGATTGAGAAATGAACAAATTGGCCCAGCATTTATGCCGCATTGCAGTGGTTCCAGCGTTTGCCTGTCGGTGTACAACAAAATCCTACAAGACTTGATATATCCCAAAATACTAGTAATAGTATGGGAGATATTCTTCGTTCAGGTGCCTGTAATGTTTTAAATTCCTCGGATACTTCATTAATCTCAACCCAACCATGTTCTGTCAAACTAACTGATATTTTGCATTTTTCATCAGATCAATATAATTGTTATATTTCTAAATGTATGTCTAAAAATTGTAAAACCTGTCCTATTTTGAATAGTAATAATTTTTTTACAAGTTCATTAACTAAGAAAACTTATTTTACACGTGGGTTTGAGAAACTAAATTGTAAAACCTCCAATATTATCTACGGTATAGAATGTACACTCTGCGGACTGGTTTATGTTGGCGAAACTAAAGGACCTTTACATTTACGCATTAACGGTCATCGTCACAATATTAATAAGGGTAGTAACCAGATTCTTTATAGGCATTTTAACCAACCTGACCACTCTGTACTATCTTTGAGGGTGTCTATATTAGAGAAAATTTACCACCATACCAACAGCCCTACTTTGAGTACTCCCTTTCGCAGAATCCGGGAGGAATATTGGATACGTACATTAGGTACTACCACCCCTTACGGATGCAATGACAATGTAGCTAGTATTGGAAATTTGTCTAGCCCTGCGTGTAGCAATGTTAATGTCATGACGTTATACCCAAAGTTTTTCGTCGAAAACGCAGTCATGGACATCGTCGCTACACACCACCCAAGCTCAGCACGATTTCACTTGATGCCCTTTTGGAAATTATCCAAGAACCACTAGGGCCACACCATATACGTACTAAATTATATTCGATTCCACTTACTATTTTGAAATTACTTAAATCTGAATGTTTGGATTCAAATTGCACTGATCCTGCATCCACTGAATACAGGGTTGTATCCATTGTTCTTGACATTGCCCACCGTCGTTTGGACATTGCGACTGAGCCGGATGTGTCGAACACCACCAAGAGTTCCTTTCTAAAACTGAAATTTGCTAATAAAGGCATTGATGCTATCGGGTTAAGCCAAATATTACACCATAAGCAAGTCACAGCACACATCCCTCCTGACTTCAAAACTGTTACTGTTCCTAGGATTTCTTATACGTATACTAAACTCATTGCATCCAAAATATTTAATTACAGAAACGCATTATCTAACATCAATGCAAACGAATTATATGATGACCCTCTACCCTGTTCTTGCTCTACGTCGTCCTTCATTTACCAACCAGCTGGAAATGTAGTCACTGGTGATTTAAACATAGTCCAGAATAATAAGTTACGTGAGATTTTGTCCAAAGGACCCAAATACCTGGAACCGCAACCATTTTCATGGGATCAAAATTTCAAACTTATTATGGATGCCGTAGAGGACTACGCCAGATCATGGGCCAAGAGGGAAGATGTTATCTCTGATAGTCTCTCAGATTGGACTAAGTCTATCAGTCGTTTACTTAAACGAAGAATTTATATGCAACGTTTGTTAGTTGATACTAGGCCTAAATGTGTTTTCAATGATGTTAGCATTGTTGAAAATCTCAACGCCTTACATGACAATTATGTCATTGTACCGGCTGACAAAGCGTCCAATAACTTAGTGTTTATATGTAAACGATATTATTATGACTGCCTGTTCAAAGAACTTAATTTCGGGAAATCAATCGACAGTGCTACGTATAAACGCTCTACGCTTAGTAAGGATGAAATTATATCCAATCACAGATCTGTACTCACTTCATTTGGTACTCCATGTGGAGATACCCATACAGATCTGCCCTTGTTATATTGGATACCTAAACTACATAAAAATCCCTGCAAGCAACGTTTTATAGCAGGTTCATCCCGTTGTTCCACAAAACCACTTTCAAAAGTATTGACATCCATACTAACGGCAGTGAAAGAGGGTATTCAAAAATACTGCGACAAAATATACTCTCGTAGTGGTTCTAATCAAATGTGGATATTAAAAAATTCCAAAGAATTACTTGATGGTTTAAAATCTAGATCACTTGCTTCAATCTCATCTATACAAACGTTTGACTTTTCTACTTTGTACACTAAAATTCCCCATAGTAAATTAAAAGCTCGGTTAAAAGACATTATTCACAGTGTCTTTTCATCTAAATCAGGAAATGTTAGATATCAATATTTAGTTGTTAATTACAATTCCACATATTTTGTCAAGAACCATAGTGATTCCAAAAATAAATTCACCGCCAACAAGATAATTCAGATGTTGGATTTTTTAATTGATAATATCTTTGTTGAATTTGGAAGGGAAATTTATCAGCAAGTTGTAGGTATCCCCATGGGCACCAACTGTGCACCTTTGCTTGCTGATTTGTTTCTGGGGATCACGTGGCTAAGTGGGTAAGACGCTAGCTCGCTAGCCTGGAGGTCGGGTGTTCGATCCCTGCATTGGCCGAGAAAGTTCATCCAGATTTTCCGGCGTGGTTCCCCCTTGTCAGTGATGCAGGACGGAGGGCCTGACAAGGATAGCTGTCTAGTCCTTCGGATGAGACGAAAAACCGAGGTCCCGTGTATACATTGGAATGCACGTAAAAGATCCCTTGGCAGTTGGAATTCGATATAAGAGTAGGCCGTAGTGCCGCTGTCCGGGCAAAATTTCCCTCATAGCACACTGTATGGCGTATGCCCGTCTTCATTAGCCCAGGTTAGGAGCAGAACAGTAGGACGTTAAACTCCATTTCATTTCATTTCATTTTTGATTTGTTTCTCTATTCCTACGAAGCCGATTACATACAGGCACTTGTAAAATCAAATAAACGATTAGTCAGACATTTTAATTTCACTTATCGATATATCGATGATGTTCTATCACTGAATAATCCAAAATTTAGTGATTATGTAGAATTCATATATCCTGATGAGCTCGAAATTAAAAACACTACTGACGGTGACAATTACGCTTCCTACTTGGATTTGCGTCTCGATTTTGACAATTGCCATAAACTTAGTGTTAAATTGTACGATAAACGTGATGACTTTGACTTTCCGATTGTTAACTTTCCATTTATTAGTAGTAACATTCCAATATCACCAGCTTATGGAGTGTTTGTGTCTCAACTAATTCGTTACGCGAGAGCTTGTTCATTTGATTCTGATTTTTTAAGTAGATCGAGGCATTTGTCATCTAAGCTGCAACTACAGGGATACTTGCGAACTAAACTTATTAAAACCTTTAAAAAGTTTTATGGCCGTCATATTTACTTGATTTGGTAAATATAACATGTCTCTCTCGGCTATTATTCTAGATATATTTAATTGACGCGTATACTATCTCCCTGATAATGTCTGTCTACTACATCGTTAACACTGTTCATCACGTGCATTTTGCATACTGATAGTTCATTGGCCAATCACGCTATTTTACCGAGATTTCGCCTAATAGTTTGGATGCAGCTATGGCGGGTGTGGCGCCAGGCAGGGTAAGCTTACTCTTCCGGACACCTGTTACCACTGTTTGTCGTGTATTTTGTACACGGTGAGCAGTCCATTTGCTGATTACACTATTTTGCCTGATTACACTATTTTGCCTATACCGTTTGTTTTGGGAACACAACCGGTGTAGGCTGTCATTGATAGTCCATTGGCCAATCACGCTATTTTACCGAGATTTCGCCTAATAGTTTGGATGCAGCTATGGCGGGTGTGGCGCCAGGCAGGGTAAGCTTACTCTTCCGGACACCTGTTACCACTGTTTGTCGTGTATTTTGTACACGGTGAACAGTCCATATGCTGATTACACTATTTTGCCTTATTACACTATTTTGCCTATACCGTTTTTTTAGGACTTCGAATTTTGTCTAATGGTTTGGATTGTTCGTACTTGGTTTTATTTTATTTGTAGTGAACGGACGGACAGGGGTCTAGCTATAGCCCCTAAATGGTAGAGTAGCTCGCTTTTCAGCGGAGGGTCAGGTAGCCAACCAAAAGGTGGCGAAGAACAACGACTTGTACTTTTTCTTTTCTTTATTATAAAATGAAATGAAATGAAATGAAATGGGGTTTAACGTCCTACTGTTCTGCTCCTAACCTGGGCTAATGAAGACGGGCATACGCCATACAGTGTGCTATGAGGGAAATTTTGCCCGGGCAGCGGCTCTACGGCCTACTCTTATATCGAATTCCAACTGCCAAGGGATCTTTTAAGTGCACGCCAATGTGTACACGGGACCTCGGTTTTTCGTCCCATCCGAACGACTAGACAGCTGTCCTTGTCAGGTCCTCCATCCTGCATCACTGACAAAGAGAAACCATTCTTTATCTTTATTATAAATCCTCTCTTTACAGTGCTCGGCTCTCTCTTGAGGCCTAACTCTCTCTCTCGAACCACCGCGCCAATCCCACGAGTCCGTTTACTGGCAAGGTCTTACCGCCACAGACGCATCATGACTTCTGTTCATTTCCCGACCAAACGTATTTTTATATGCTAGCGAGTCACCCGTCAGTCATATGCACGCGGTCAACGGTGCCTTGTCTGTTATTATTTCCAAAGCATGTTATAAATGACAAGTCAAATAAATAGTACATATTAGATAATAATTATGAAATGGTACAATAATTAACTTAGTTACGTATGAAATTAAAATATTACAATAGAATAATCTATAAATCTTACTACGAGCAGTGGAACTGAACTGGCTTCCATTGTATTCGACATGATATAAGGTAACTAGTTCAAAAAGTGGACATGGATCATAACGGTTCATAACACACCCCACGCCTTCGTATAAATGCGTCCACGCATTATAATATCCTTTTAATATACCGATAAACGCATGCGTAAGAGAGAGAAACAAACAAACTATAAACAAACAATGAAAACCAATATAAAAATGTAAACAAATTATTAATGGACATTAGCCTATGCGGCATATTGTAACAACTCAGCTCATCAAATAATCAAATGTGGAGTCCTATCCTGTTTATACTTCATGTTCATTGTCACTTATTAAAATGTTTTCAAAATAACATAGTCCTGGAATTCTACCGATAAATTATGGTCTCTTAAGAGCATCCATCGTATTAAAATAGCTGTCAACATCAGCAGCATACGATGTACATATACTCCTGCTGACTAATCTGTCACCTTGAAGACGTTCTGTAGCGGTAAATGGTTCTTCGATAGCTACCAAATTGCACTGAACACCGACAGATTTCATACTAGGCGTATTCCTTTCTGGAGATAACGTTATGCGAATTGGCGATCTAGGGAATGACTCAATTTGAGGTTCTTCTCCAATATCCAGCTCAGAAGAAATACTAGTAACATCCTCCCTTGTAACAGTAGCGGGTTTGTTACTGGATTTTTTTAGGGACTTTGAAAAGCGGGGTATCGTTATCTTCTGCCGTGTCTCTTCTTTATCCAGTGCTTCGGATATATTCATGTGGCGTTTGGAGTCCAGATGCCTTTTCCAATTCGTGGATTTAGTTGTAGCAAAACCACACCTCCGATATCTAAAATAACCCATAGACTCTACAAAAATAAGAATCATAATCTAAATTTGGCACCTAAGGAAAGTTCAGCATACATAATTATCTAAATAGGCTGGTCGTTTAGTCACTCGTCCCAGACTAGTACGTTTGGTTTGGAAACCTAATCTAAAGAGCTCGTTGTAGTCGGATTGATTATCATTGTTATCACAATAATGTAATGGTTCTTGAGCAGGTACTTGAGGTTCATCGTCACTGGATAGATCACTTTCCGCCGTTACAATCGGATCATTCTCCGCACGTTTCCTGAATTCGCGTAATCGATCAATGTGGACTTCTTGACGGCGATCCGATTGCTCATCTATTATTTCGTACGTAATATCGGAATATTTCTTAAGCACACGAAACAGGCCTCTCCAATATTTTTGTAGTTTATTAGGAATGTTTGGCTTTTTCACTGGCGAATATAACCATACTAATGTTCCAGTAATCAAAGGTTCGCGTCCATGTTTTGGGTCATAATAGTTTTTCTGTCGTCGAAGTTGTCCTTCGAGGTATTTCCTGGTTATACGATGGGCTTCTTCCATTGTTCTTCTAATAAAATTACTCCAGTGTTGAGTTTCGCAGTATGATTCTCCTGGAGGTACTCCAAATTGTAGGTCAACGGGCGTGTTGACATCCCGTCCAAACATGAGAAGTTTGGTATTTCATTCGTCGCTTGGTGTGTCGTGGATCTGTATGCAAACATAACATAAGTTAAGACAACGTCCCAATCGTCGCCCCTTTCCTGAACATAGGATGAAAGCATGGACTTTAGAGTCATATTAGCTCTTTCGACTTGTCCATAAGATTGTGTACGATACGGTGTTGTCCTTGTTTTTTCGATTACCGATAGCGAACACAACACTTGAAATACGGTGCTCTCAATTGACGCCCTTGATCAGAATGCAACTGTCGTGGTAATCCGAATCGTAGTAAGAAGTTTTCGAGTAATACCCTCGCAACCGTTATGGCCTCCATATTTCTCAAAGCGTAGGCCTCTGTGTACTTTGTATAATAGTCTGTTACAAGTATGTACGCATTACCGCGTTCTGTAGCTGGTTCTATCCTCCCTACTATGTCGACCGCTATTCTTTCCACTGGCGCACCTGCTGCATAAGATTCTAATCCGGCTTTTCTTTTTCGCATTTTAATAGGGCAACACACAAGGCACGTAGCAACAAATTCCATAACATCTCGTTTTAAGCCTGGCCAGAAATATTTCTGCTTAATTCTTTCGGTAGTTTTTGTTACACCTAGATGCGCACTAGATGGAATATCATGGGAAAGTCTTATTATTTCGTTTCTTTCTGAAGTGGGTACAACAATTCTTTTCCGTGCAGGTAAGCCGAGTTTCTGTTCCTCTATATAAAGGACATCATTTTGAATAACCAATTGGTAGAAATTTGCTCCATAGTTTCTTTACAAATGGACTCTCCATGGAGACAACTGGTTTACCACTTAGCGATATCCAGTCGATAATTAATGAGATATCGTGATCTTTCTTCTGTTTGATACTAAAGCCAGTTATATCGATCCCAATTAAATGTAAACATGAATTTTCGGATGATTTAGGACACTTCAAGCAGGGATTTCTTGAAAGAGCGTCGGCATTATTGTGGACTCTTCCAGGCCGAAATACTTTTTTAAAGTCATACATAGCCACCGTCTCCTACCACCGAGCTAGTTGTTCATCAGGGTTTTTAAAGTTGAGCAGCCATTTCAGAGCCTCATGGTCGGTTCTGATTGTAAATTGACGCCCGTATAAATACGGCTTAAAATGTTTAACGAAATGGACCACCACTAACAACTCTCTACGGGTAACACAATCATTTCTTACTGTTTTAGATAGTGAGCGAGAAGCATAAGCTATAACCTTTTCATGTGAATCGACAACTTGCGATAAGACGGCCCCAATGCCATTCCCACTTGCATCTGTGTCTAGCACGAATGGGAGCTCTGGATTAGGAAACGTAAGTATAGGAGCTGTAATAAGCCTACTCTTAAGGGTGTCAAATGCTTCCTGGCATTCTTTGGTCCATTTGAAGTCCCTCCCTTTCTCCGTAAGTCGGTCTAGTGGACTAGCAATTCGAGCGTAACTCTCAATAAATCTTCTATAATATCCACATAGTCCGAGAAAACTCCGCACCTCACTAACAGAGCTGGGCTCGGGACAATCACGAATGCTTCTTATTTTACCAGGATCAGTAGATATCCCATCTGAAGATATCACATGACCCAATAAATCTACTTTCCTTTGGAACAAACAACATTTTGACGGTTTAAATTTTAAACCAGAATCAGATATTCTGTTAAATACCATATCTAAATTTTTTATATGTTGATGGAAATCCTTAGAGAAGACAATTATGTTATCAAGATGGACTAGGCAAACTCCCCACTGTTAAACGTTCGAATGTGCTTGGGGCATCACTCGGAACTGAAATAATCCATACATTGTGGTAAATGCAGTCTTTGGTTTATCTTCGTCCTTAACTTCAACCTGCCAGTAGCCCGAGAGAAGATCAAGGGTGGAAAACCATTTAACTCCACCCAGGCAATCTAGAGTTTGGTCTATTCTCGGGAGCGGGTGTGCGTCTTTCTCTGTAAGATCATTAATAGGTCGGTAGTCGACGCAAAATATTAATGACCCGTCCTTTTTCTTTACTAAAACTATGGGACTCGCCGGGCCATACTATATACCGGAAAACACCGGAAAACAACCGGAAAACACCATTTTATACTGAATACCGGAAAACACCGGAAAAAAACTAAATACCGGAAAACATCCTAAATACCGGAAAACACCCTAAATAGGTAACCCGGAGCCTGGTCCTCTGTGTGCGGTTTTGGACCAAGTGAGCGCCGATGAAGGAAGGTCAAGGTCATTACGATGTTCGTTTTACAAATAGCCCCCCCCCCCACACACACACACACACACACACACACACACAAAAAAAAAAAAAATTCCGATTTTTTTTCTCCAAAATTTTGTTGATGCCTTTTATGTTTTGAATGTTTTAAAAGACGCAATCAATCTACCTCCATCATTGACCATATTTTATTTTGTATTTTAATTTTAGTTTTCAGTAGATTTCAGTGTTTCAGTATTTCAGTAGATTAAACACAGCCCTCTGAGGGCCCCGTTATATACCGGTTGCGCCGGTCTCCTGATTCTTACTAGTAACGCTGGCATCAGGGTTGTAAGAATTAGTGGAAGACACGATCAGGCCAACTCCTCCCTAGGTAACAAAAAATTGCATCATAAAACAGCAAAGATCATCAAAAGCGAGTTAATAAATCTCTGAATGGTTCGAGTTGAAGTTCCAGGTTTAACCGCTATGTGTCCTAATCACCTAACGAAATGGATGCCACGCAATTCTCGGACAGGCTGTAATCTGAAAAGTGTCTATCCTTTCCAAGAGCTATCCATCTCGTTGGAAGGGCTAAGAATCTACTTGTTTCTGAGCTTACTTTCATTCCAGGACCAAATATAATCACTTGAACCATAATAATATTCAACATATTCATCATATTCCGCGGGCCGCACACAGGATTTTTTTTCTGGATTACTTTTCGAGCTTTTTTCCCCAACTCGTTGACCAGTTTTCCTTGAGAAAACCCCAACTTTCGCTCAATTGTCCATGAGAAAACTACATATTCTATCTTACTGCATTGACGGGAAGTGGTAAGCTGGACGTCTGTGAAAAGGGTTGATCGATAAATTTTCAAGGAAGCAATTGGCTCTATTATTCCTGGCGTGTCAAGCCATATTTTTTTTTATCCGCCCGAAGAAAAGCTGGTACGATTTTCTCGTGTCGTGCAGGTAAACTCGTTGTTTCAGCTAAACTTACTCGACAAATGCCAATGTTGCCTTCTAAGTGAGCGTCATATTTCTTGTCCGCGACTGTTAAAACTTTTCCCATTACATCGATTGTACAGTTATTGTTTTGGAGGAAGTCCAGACCGATGATGCACTGTGACCCTATTTCTGCTACCACGGCCTCGTGTTCATATATGGAGCCATCTATATTAAACATGAATATACCCTTTTCGTGTGTCTTTAAACATTGTCCATTTGCTGCTCTTAACGTCTGCTTTATGGGATGCAAAACAGGTCTATTACCTTTCGAAATCAACATGTAAAGTTCATGTGATACTATTGTTAGAGTCGCGCCCGTATCCAACAGACAATGACTCGCCACATCATATATTTTTGCTTTAATGTGAAGCCCCGCCTCACTCAAATACATTAGACGGGAGTCTCGTATTGCGTTTCCCTCTGATGACTCGGAAATTATTTCCAGGTGTGCCACAGTTTCTTGCTATGTGACCGTTTCCTTCTCCACACCGATAACACACATAGTCTTCATCTGCTCGACTGTTTTGTTCAAACTTCCCTGGTGTAAATACTCTTTCTGTATTACCTCCGCCACTCTGTCGTTGGCGCTGGTTATTCCATGTATTACTTCCGTTCCAAGCGGGACAACTTTGATTACTCCATTGTCTGTTTTCAGCTTTCAATGCCACTTCCATATCTTTTATTAAATGTTTCATGTCTTCCATATCTCTTTGTAGCTTGGTTAATTTACCTTCTCCTTCGACAACTCTCGAGAAACCATGATCATAATTATGTTTGTTAGCAGACATGAATGCTTCAAATTCAACGGCTATTTGAATTGCTTGTTCCAAACTTACTGGCCTAGACTGCTGGACTCTCCAAACCAGTTCTCTGTCCGATTGGAGAGCGTCGTAAAAGGCGTCTCGAGATAAAGTATCCTGTAGTTCTAGCGTAGCCGTCGGATATGAAAGACTGAGCTTCCGACGTATCGCCTGTCCTAATTCCGGCAGACTTTCTCTTGGTTTACGACCCCTGGCTCGCAACTCTGCGCAATATAGATGGGTTTGATTAGCTGGTAAAAATCTTTTTATTAGGACACTCATAAGTAAATCATAATTCCTTCGCTCTTCTGGTCTTAGCGACGGCAAACTGATTACACATTGTCGGTTTAAACTCCAGCTAGACGAAGGACTTTATCCATCGGGTTCCATTGGTTCAACTCCGCACAGGTCTCAAAATGTATCTGGTAATCTAACAAAGAAGTGGTTCCATCAAAGGTCTGGGGCTTTATCATTGTTCGCCCTGGCATAGGATTTGGCCCATTTCTTCGAGGTGCACTTCCAACTCCCCCTTCAGCTCCCAATGGAGGGGTCTCCAGTTTTTCCTGATTGCTGTTGTCATCGTCATAGGTAGTCGTACAACGCTTACGTATAGCACCAGAAGCTCGATTGTAAAATGAATCTCTATTAAATATATCTGGTCTCCGTAGACCTCTTCCAAAACTTCGATAACTCGCTAACGGAGTTTCCATTTTTTGTTCTTTGTCGTCTGCTGTACCTTGACTCTGCTCATTTCCAGGAGAACTCGCCATGTCGGACATTAAATCGCTCTTCTCCGACAGTAATTTCTGTAACTTATTTCTGTTCGTAATAAATACTTCTCCGTCATCAGTGTCCTGTAGTTCCATCTGTACAAAGTCGCATTTATCCCACCTCTGCCACCAAAAAGACATACACTGTGTAGTGAACAGACGGACAGGGGCCTAGCTATAGCCCCTAAATGGTAGAGTAGCTCGCTTTTCAGCGGAGGGTCAGGTAGCCAGCCAAAAGGTGGCGAAGAACAACGACTTCTACTTTTTCTTTTCTTTATTATAAATCCTCTCTTTACAGTGCACGGCTCCCCCTTGAGCTCTAACTCTCTCTCTCTCTCTCTCTCTCTCTCGAACCGCCGCGCCAATCCCACGAGTTCGTCTACTGGCAAGGTCTTACCGCCACTGACGCATCATGACTTCTGTTCATTTCCGTGTGTGTGAAATAGCTTTATTTAACGTCCGCTTCCACCGAAGTGATATCGCAGACAATGTTAATTTCCCGACCAAACGTACTTCAATAACCACGCCTACTACCTGTCAGTCATATGCACGCGGTCAACGGTGCCTTGTCTGTTATTATTTCCAAAGCATGTTATAAATGACAAGTCAAATAAATAGTACATATTAGATAATAATTATGAAATGGAATAATAATTAACTTAGATACATACGAAATTTAAATATTACAATAGAATAATCTATAAATCTTACTACGAGCAGTGAAACTGGCTTCCATTATATTCGACATGATGTAAGGTAACTAGTTCAAAAAGTGGACATGGATCATAACGGTTCATAATAATTTTAATGAACATTTTTCAAATCAACCAACATGGTTATGGAAACGTCAAATGCATTCTTTACAAAATATTGAACATTATAAGGCAATACTATATACCGGAAAACACCGGAAAACCACCGGGAAACAACCGGAAAACACCATTTTATACTGAATACCGGAAACACCGGAAAAACACTAAATACCGGAAACACACTAAATACCGGAAAATACCCTAAATAGGTAAGCCGGAGACTGGCACCCTAAATAGGTAACCGGGAGCCTGGTCCTCTATGTGCCTGGGTTAGGGTTAGGGTTAGGGTTAGTTTCCGGTTTATAGTATAGCCCTTCTCCGGGTTACCTCTTTAGGGTGGTTTCCGCTATTTAGTGTGTTTTCCGGTATTTAGTGTTTTTCTGGCGTTTTCCGGTATTCAGTATAACATGGTGTTTTACGGTAGTTTTCCGGTGTTTTCCGCTTGTTTTCCGGTGTCTGATCGGTGACCGTTAATTCTTTCCCTAAGTGCATTTTGAGTCTCCCCTACGTATTGCTTGTCACATTGTCTGCATAAAATTAGATAACTTATATTTGAACTACTGCATGAAAGTTGGTCTAATATTGGGAATTGTGTGCCAGATGTTTTGTTATGGAAATGGTCGGATATGTTTAAGATTTTGCATGTTTGACATCTTGGATGGCCACAAGTTTTCGTTGTAACTGCTGATTGCATATTATTTGTTTCTTTGGCGGCAAGTTCAGCTAGAGTGTTGTTTTTAATACGACGTAGATAGCGTTTGGAGTATCCCCTTTCTCTTAGTTTGCCAAATACCAGCGTACATGCTGACTCAAAGTCGGTCTTCTGAGTACATATCCTATGAAAACGGAGAATCTGTGATTTTATGATGCCAGAGAAGGTATGTTTGGGGTGAAAGCTGCTCTTGAACAATAATTGATGTGTATCGGTTTCTTTGAAAAATACTTTATTTTCCAGTTTGCCGGTGTTTTTGGTGTTGCTACTTTTAAAGATGGTGGTGTCAAGAAAATCTATGCTGTTATGACTTACATTTGCGGTTAATTTGACAGATGGATGATGATTGTTCAGAATGTTGAAAAACGTCCAAAATTCGTCTAGTGTTTACGTCCAGACTATGAAAACGTCATCTAGAACGCGCCCCTAGAAATCCGGCTTTAATGGGCAGAGCGGCAGAACTTCCCTTTCCCACTCCGCCATGAAGAGGTTTGCATAACTCGGGGCAAATCGTTTTCCCATCGCAGTTCCAGAAGACTGGAGGTATACTTGGTCGTTGAAAGCAAAGTCATTCCTCCTCAGACAAATGTCGAGTAGTTTGAGGATTTCTTCGTCCGGCCTGGATGCTTGCGGGTTCCTAAGAAATGCTTTCCTAACTGCTTCAATACCCGTGTTATTATAGATGTTCGTGTACATGCTCTGTACGTCGATGGATATTAAAATGGTGTGTTCGGGGACTCTTAACTGTTTGATTTTGTGAATGAAATCGTTAGTGTCTTTAAGGTAGGATGGGTGTTGGCATGCTAGGGGTAATAAGAAATGGTCTATATATTGTGATATGTTGTATGATTCGCTGCCACAGTATATTATTGGGCGCCCCTTGGATAATTTATTAGATATAAACCATTCTGTTTCTGGATTTTTATGTATTTTTGGTAGTGTATAGAGATGTCTTTGTCGGCAGTCAGATTTAGCAGATAGATAATCATATTGTTTTGCTGTTATGTATTCCTTGTCTTGCACTTCATGTAAGATGTTGTTTATTAAAGTTGCGGTGTCCTCAAAGATGGGTTGGTCTAATTTAGTGTAATGTATAGGATTACTTAATTGTTTTTCTGCCTCTGAGATATAGTCTGCGCGATTCATCATGATACAACACGAGCCTTTGTCGCTTTTCTTAATTATTATGTTTTTGTCTTTTTTGAGGGCGTTTAATGCTGTTTTAGTTGCTCGGTTGAGATTTGGTATTTGTGATTGTGGCTGAAGGGATGATATTTCTGTGTTCATTTCGTCGAAAGTTTTTAGGATGGCGCTGGTGATAATGACTTTTTAGGTGGTTTCAATGTGGATTTTTCTGTGAATAATTTTTTACCTCTGCCGGGTTTGTTCCTGAAAATACCCTAAATAGGTAACCAGGAGACTAGCACCCTAAATAGATAACCGGGAGCCTGGTCCTCTGTGTGCCTGGGTTAGGGTTAGTTTCCGGTTCATAGTATAGCCCTTCTCCGGGTTACCTAGTATTTAGGGTGGTTTCCGGTATTTAGTGTGTTTTCCGATATTTAGTGTTTTTCCGGTGTTTTCCGGTATTCAGTATAACATGGTATTTTCCGGTAGTTTTCCGGGTGTTTTCCGGGTGTATAGCCCTTTCAGGCTTAATAAGACTGATCAGGAGAAACTGTCAATTTTTATTAGGGGACTGACCCCCAAACTGTAATCCAGCATTGTAATCAAACATTCCAAGATGCCGTACAGCTGGCCCGAGTAGTAAATCGGTCGCTGTTAGTTACGAGTGATGGGGTAAGTGGCTCAGTTCTCACCGCTCTCAACAGTCTTCAAGAACAAGTTGCCGGTTAGTAATTCTGTTACGTCAGCCCGTGTCGAAGATATTGGCGGTCCTCAGGTTAAATGTCAACTATGTAATAAATATGGACACATTGCTCGCCAGTGTTATCAATTTAAAAACCAAGGCAGTAGTAGTTATGGAAATCGTAATAATTGTCAACAGTTTCAACGAAGTGAACAGAATCACGTACAGTGTGTGTGTGTGTGTGGGGGGGGGGGGGCAGCGAATCGTGTACAACATGTAAACCAGGATCAAGTACCACGCGCGTCACTGAATCGAGTCCCACGTGTACGGCCTAGTCACGATCGAGAACCAATTGTCTGTTACAGGTGTGGTGGGCCTAATAACTTTGCTAGAAATTGTTTTCTCCGGAACTAAAACTGACGAATTCCAATAAAGTTTCTCCGTTTGTTGTAAGAGTGTCTAAAGGAGAAGAATTAAAATTAGACACATTGAACTGTGAACTTTTAGGTAATTATATTCGTGTGAAAATAAATAATTGTGGGACACTTACTTTATTAGACAGTGGTGCTGATTTTTGTGTCTTGTTACCGCTTAAAGAGAAGACATTTATTACAACTGCGAATAAGGAACGCACTTTAATCTTAGGTCAAGTCCATCTTCAGCTACAAATAGGAGAAAGATGTTTATCAGTTCGATTTTTTGTTATAAAGAATTTGCACCCTAAAATAATATTAGGACTTGATTTTTTTAATGCGCACAATGTTAAAATAGACTTTAGTAATAAATTGGTCTCTATTGATCCTAGAAGACAATTAGCTAGCACTGAGGAAATTATTGTACCTCCCAAGTCACAAGTCACCACTCTTGTGCTAATTAAGTGTCCAGACTCGGAGTGTTTACCGCACGGTGTGCTTGGATTAGTGACAGGTTCTAACACTTTAGTATCTACAGGACTTTTACCGGGGAAATCACTTTGTAGGTTATCCCAGAAGTCTGTTTATCAAGGAATTTGTAATTTCAATGATGAGACCGTTTCGGTTCCTAAAGGAACAGTCATTGGTAAATTTGTATGTATTTCAAAGAAAGACATTTGCGTTGATATTTCCAAAAACATACCACAATTTAACAGTGATTTAAAGGTAGCTTCCCAATAATTTTGTACTGATGTGAATAAAAAGTGTGACAGTGTTTCAACTAATGTTTCTCGTGAATTGTCGTTAGATCAGTCAAGTACAAACTTTGATTTTTGTTGGGGATGATAATCGCTTGGGAGATTGTGACATCTTACAACATGAGATTCGGATTAATCCACATCAGAAACCTCTGCGTCAACGCGACTATTAATTGGGTTTGAAACAGGAGATTGCTATGGAAAACGCCATTCAAGATTTATTAAACCACGGGGTTATTGAAGAATCGACGACTCCATTTGCTGCCCCATGTTTACTCATTTCGAAGAAAATCTCGCAGTCATACCGTTTCGTCGCTGATTTTCGTCGCTTAAATGAATGTACAACGTTACATTGCACACTCTTTACCAACCACCGAGGACACTCTTGAGACTGTTGGAGCCGATAGTCCTTCTTTCTTTACAACATTAGATTTCAATCCATCCTGATTCTAAGACATATACAACTTTCCACTGTCACATTGGGCTATATCAATATCGTCGCTTACCTATGGGTCTTAAGAAATCACCGGGTTTCTCTGCAATTTTCACTGGATCTGTAGGAATGCCACTGGAACTAACAACATGGCCTAAATAATGTATCTTAGTGTGTCCCAAAAAACATTTCCCAGTATGTAAACGAAGATTGGCGGATCTTAGTCGGTTAAATACTTCTCGTATGTGCCGAATGTGAGATGGAAAATCTCGAATAAACACAATGCAGTCACTTACGCATATTTTCCAGGATATACCCCGCATAACAGCTTCCATAACTCGTTGGAAGGTGGCTGGTGAGTTCTTAAGACCCATACGTAAACTGTTAAAACCGATATTTCTGGAATCGGATTGACCTAAGCTGATCGAATAGCTTCGTCAAATTTAAGCAAAAAAAAAAAAAAAAAAAAAAAAAAAAAAAAAAAAAAAAAAAAGAAATTTTCGAATGCTATTAGACCCTGAGCAGGGTTATCCAGAAATGTATTAGTTTCTGAAATTTGCGCGAATTCGCCAAACTATGGCCTACTGTGTTTATGTTCAAGCCGGTCAACGTGGAGTTTTCACTATTGTTCATATTCACAATTGTGCCCATCACTGGACCGAAATCAAAATTATGCTCTCATACTTTTTAAAACATTCCTTCAAGGATTCTGACAATGTAACCGCCGGTAAAATAACGTAAAAGCCTATTTGTTTTTTTACGTTTTAAGATGGTGGTATCTCCGGTTTTGTCAACAAACTTGATTTTCTGACCTACTTTTTTTCTGATTTTCAAACAACTTTGATCCTTAATGTCTCCTAAGACATGTCATCGTTGAATTCGGATCAGCCAGATCTACTTATATTCCCAATTTCATCAAAAATAACATTTAAAGTATTTCAAGGTACTCAAAGAAAAAAGAATTAGTAAAACGGGTCAAAAAGTCAAAACTTTACATCCATGTGGGTCAAATTCTTCGTCAGTAAAATTCTGTGATTCAGGATTCGTGAAATATGATGGCCGGAGTCGGGTTTACAAGTAGAATAAAGTCGCCTATTGTGGCAAAGAGTTAACTTCGAACAAAAAATACAAACAAACTCTATTGTATGAAATTCCAAATACTAAAAAAAAACAAAACAGTTTTTGCCCGGTTGCACCCATGTGTTTTGTATGGATATCAACGCCAATCGTATTCTTGGTCGGGTAATGCAATCTTTCGTATCTCCGTATAATAAGTATATATCCACCCAGAACTGGGTGTGTGTGTGTGTGGTTGTGTGTGTGGTTGAGTGTGTGTGTGTGTGTGTGTGTGGTTGAGTGGGTATGGGTGGTTGTGTTTGTGAATTGTGAAGGGGTAGTAATAATTCAAACTTTAGAAAGGCGTTTACGTGCTGACTGACATACAGTTGACATACTGTAAAGAATAGTATATTTTCCTCTGAATTACCGTGCTTCCACTCCGGAAACAGTTTACTAATATCAAAACACACTTCGCTCCATAACACATTGTATCCCACCACATATTTTCCGCTTTAACCCATTTTTGGTAATACCGGCACACTATTCTGTACATAAAAGCTTTAAACTTTTATACATTTAGTTCCCATTTTGGGAGTATCTTCGTAGTTGCAGCCCCGATAAATTAACCCCAATGATTTTAGCTAAATTTTAATGCCCCAGATTAAAAGCTCATTTTACCATTATAATAATAATAATAATAATATGTACATTTATATAGCGCTAGTACTCCAGCGCTAATTAATTTGATTAATCATGATAAAATTTCTCAAAAAGATGGGTTTTAAGTCTTGATTTAAAACAAGAGAGAGTTGGAGATGATTTAATGATTTCTGGTAGATTGTTCCACTCTTTAGGTTCATTAACTGCGAACGATCTGTATCCGAATGATTTTAGCTTCCACCTTGGGCAACACATCCGATGAAGTCTGTTTGATCGGAGGTTACGTGAGGGAACATGTATTTGCATAAGGTTGGATAAGTATTTTGGAGCTAAGCCATTTACACACTGACAGAATTTTGAAGATGATTCTTTCATTTATTGGCAGCTAATGGAGTGATTTCAGAACAGGAGTTATATGAGAGTATTTTGATGATCTGGTAACAATTCGAGCTGCGGTATTTTGGACAAGTTGAAGTTCTTTTAATATTGGCACTAGATGTTTCTGCTAACAAGCTGTTACAGTAGTCAATCCTTGAGAATACCAGAGAACATACAAGTGTAACAGCTGCTTCCTGCCTAACCAAGTGTCTTATATGGCCAATGTTTCTGAGCTGAAAATAGCATTTTCGACAAATTTCGCGAATGTGACTATCCATGCTTATATTTGGCTCTAAGAGGACACCTAAGTTCTTCACAGTGTTTGATGGTGCAATTATTGCATCTCCTACAACCACACCATTTGAACCTGGATTTTTCAGACGAGTATTTGGACCAAAGATACATTCTGTTTTACTGTCATTCAATTTCAACATGTTTCTTGTCATCCAGTCTTTAATGGCACGTGTACACAATTTGATGTCAGAAATTTTTTGGGATGGAACAGTTTTTGAAATGGAGTAATTTACAGTCAGCTGTGTATCATCTGCATAAGAATGTCGTCCTAGACCATGTTTATCGATTAGTTGTCCTAAATTCTTAGTATACATCACAAAAAGGACCACTTTAATATGACACCATCTAGACCAAAGTCATGTTTAAGACACCCAAGCAGCCTGTCATGATTGATCGTGTCGAAAGCTGTGGAAAAGTCCAAGAGGACCAATAGGGAGGTACTTAAAGCATCCACAGACATTCGAATATTATTTGTCACTCTTAACAGTCCAGTTTCAGTGCGGTGTTCAACACGATATGCGGATTGGAATTCATCCATAAGATCATGATGAATCAGATGGTCCATGAGTTGAGATTTGACAGCCTTCTCTAGTATCTTAGAAAGAAAAGATAAATTGGAGACAGAGCGGTAGTTTGATAGGGAGGAGACTTCAAGATGAGGTTTCTTTAACAGGGGCTTAACCACTGCTTCTTTGAGACTTTGGGGAACAACGCCACATTCCAAGCTTTTATTAATGATACACGTAATGACTTGGAGAAGCACATTTACATAATCCAAGAGGAATTTAGTTGGAACAGGGTCTAACTCACAACTTGTAGGCTTAGAATATTTTATTATTTTCAATACTTAATCTTCCGTATAATGTTTGAGTAACAAAGAGACGGTGGAGACGGCCTGGGTGTGTGTTGTGATGTATATGTAGTGTCATTCCTTACTGATTTAATCAAGTCATCTCGGATTTTATCAATCTTCCCTTCGAAAAAACTTGCAAAGACATTTGCCAGGGTGGTATAATCCTGTGCTGCTGGAAGTGGGGACGATATTCTTTGTCCTAATAAATCAAACAGATGAGTGAATAAAGCCTTAGAATTTCCAGAATTGGTTAAGATTTGGTTATTGTAATAATGAGTTTTCACATGTCGGAGTTTATTGTTCACATCTGATCTGGCTTGACAGAAAATTTGCCTGTGTACTTCAAGTCTTGTCTTCCGCCATCTTCGCTCAGCTACCCGTCGCTTACCTTTCAATACAGCAATTTCATCAGTGTACCACGGGGCATGGGATTTGACACGAACAACTTTGGATTTACATGGAGCGTGTTTGTCCAAAAGGGAGGTAAGGATTGAATTGTACAGGTCAACGAGTTCGTCAACCTTCTCAGGTGTATTTTTAAGGAGGCTTGAATCTAACAAATCCTTTTTAAAATATGTCTTTGAGATACACTTAATATTTCTGCAATCTAGCACCTGCTTTGGGTTTGGTGGTTTAGAACAGTTCGAAGATATTTTGATCATAAAATGATCAGACATTTGATGATCTTTAACAGAAACTGACTGAACTACTGAATCAGATTGTCGAGAAACAACCCAGTCAATGATGTGTCCATTTTTATGAGTGACTGTGTTTACGTGCTGGATAAGCTTATGAGTATTTAAAAGACTAAGAATCTTTTTGACATATGGTTGATGCTGTTCATCACCCAGAAGGAGCAGTTTCCCCTTTTGAACACTTAAGGAACCTAGAAATGTAGATAAATCGTCATGGAATTGACCACATGTCAGTGTGTTTGTTCTTGATGGAGGGGGCCTATAGATACAAACAGCACGAGT
Source organism: Patella vulgata (assembly GCF_932274485.2). Classification (NCBI taxonomy): domain Eukaryota; kingdom Metazoa; phylum Mollusca; class Gastropoda; family Patellidae; genus Patella; species Patella vulgata. The sequence continues at coordinate 38,239,232 of NC_065882.2, forward strand.
GGATGTTTTGCAATGCTTGATTAGTGTCTCAATATATTCAAATGAGGAGTACTTAACATGTTTCGGGGGGGTTAGATAACTGGTATTTATAGATAACAGCGACTCCACCACCTACTGATGTATTCCTGGGAACATGCTTGAACGTATAGCCTGGTGGGGTTAATTCAGCTATTTTAGCCTCACCGCCGTTTGACCTTAACCAAGTCTCTGTTAGATACAGAATATCAATTTGATTTTCAATGATAAAGTCGAAAATTTCAAGTGTCTTTTTACGGCAGGAACGTGAGTTCCAGAGAAATAGATTCAGTTGAGATGACTTATGCTGCGGATAGACTTCTACAAGGTTTCTTATATTGGTGCCTGTGGAAGGGTGTTGACAGTTTTTGTTTTCAGAATTTAATGTCGCATGTACCATAATAGGAAAGATACCCTGATCATAGTTCACCTTACGCTTTCCTCCCCGACTTCTTCGACCACTGCAAAATATTCCAAGATGTTTCAGAAAGCTAACCTCTAAATTTTCACAAATTTTTGACCAAAGTTTTTAATTGAGAAATGTTTTTCCCTTGAATACGTGTACATCACTGTGTTTAGATGAGTAGAAACCGGGTTTAACAAACTGTTGAATAGAGAAAGTTCAATGAGACAGAACAACAGAAAATGACAGAACAACTTTGAAAGTTGTACACAATGAAAAAACTCCAAAAACTTAGAGCAAACATAGAGCTAAATTACAATGGCTGCCTGTTAGGTGCATAACACAAGATGTCTACACTAAACGCAAATTGATTTGCCCCCTTTCTTTGATTCAAAACCGGTAATCCCCGCTTAATTTGCTTCCATTTTGGAGTATCTTCGTAGTTGCAGTCCCGATAAATTAACCCTAATTATTTTAGCTAAATTGTAATGCTCCATATGAAAACGTCATATGACCATTATAGATGACTAAACTCAAATTGCTTTGCCCCCTTTCTTTGATTTCTCACCTGTAATCCCCGCTCAATTTGCTTCCACGCAGGTAAGTTCCCTCAAAGCTGAATTCCGATTACATAACTACAGAAATAATTAAAAAAAAAAAGTAAAGCCCTAAACGACCGCCATACTTGTTTTCAATTTGTAGAAGAAACAAGGCGATCGCTTAGGGATAACAAAAAACACACGCAGGCCACGCCCAGTTCCAGTAATTGCCGTGTCAAGCAAACTGTCTACATCCGGTTAGATAGTCAACTACCAATTACCCCCTGACTGATCGAAGTTCTTTCACTATCACTACTATTAGCTAACTTAAAATATTATTGCCACACAATTATTATGTCTGATCAGGTACATATCATTTTACTAATTAGACAAATAAGTCAACCACGATGTACATTTGCTCTAAGAATAACAGAAAAACTGCCTTACCCCAAACAATAACAAACCTACCAACGAACACCAACCAATTTCTTTTTCTTATTTCGTGAAATGTTTTTCACAACAATGTTGAAACACCAATTAATTTTCTGCATGATAAAGTCTAGTATTATCGTTCCAAAATATATCTAAGACAGCAATAACACTATTGTTCTCCATCAAATAGGAATATTTTCACTTCAAAAGGGTATAAAGTTCCATGTTGTTGAAATAAACTCAAGGGAAATAATGTCCACGAAAAAAATATCGCCATCCAAAATTATGTCCCTTGAATTGAGCATCATAATAACAAGAGAGTGACCTTTCTTGATTATTTTGAAGTAAAAATATACCTACAAGTATTTGATTGAGAGAAGAACAGTTTTATTAATTGCTGGTTGGATACATTTTGAATACTAGGCTTTATGATGCAGAAAATTATTTCGCGTTTCTACGTTGTTGCCCAAAACATTACATGAAATAAGAAGAATTGAATGGCGTTGGCATAGTTATTGTTTGGGGTAAGACAGTTTTTCTCGTATTTTTTAGAGCAAAAGTACATCGTGGTTGGCTTATTTCATCTAATTAGTAAAATAATATGTACCTGATCAGACATAATAATTGTGTAGCAATAATATTGTTAGTTAGCTGATAGTAGTGATAGAGAAAGAACTTCGATCAGCCAGGAGGTAACTGGTAGTTGACTGGCTAAGCGGATGTGGATAGTTTGCTTGACACGGGATACACTGGATATGGGCGTGGCCTGTCTGTGTTTTTGTTATCCCTAAGCGATCGCCATGTTTATTCCTCAAATTTAAAACAAGTATGGCGGTCGTTTAGGGTGTTACCTTTTTCTTATTTAATTATTTATGTAAATTTTGTAATCGGAATTCAGCTTTGAGGGGACTTACCTGCGTGGAAGCAAATTGAGCGGGGATTACAGGTGTGAAATCAAGGAAAGGGGGCAAAGCAATTTGAGTTTAGTCATCTATAATGGTCATATGACGTTTTCATATGGAGCATTAAAATTTAGCTAAAATCATTAGGGTTAATTTATCGGGACTGCAACTACGAAGATACTCCAAAATGGAAGCAAATTAAGCGGGGATTACCGGTTTTGAAATAAAGAAACAGGTAAGCTTATCTACACTTTGCTTCCACACCGGTAAGCCCTTTAATTCGCGTCCATGCTAGTAATCCCCCGTAATTCATTCCCACGCTAGTAATCCCCCTTAAATTAGCTTCCACACAGGTAAGCCCTCCAACTTTGCTTTCACGCATGTAATCCCCTTTAATTTTCTTCCACACAGGTAAGCCCCCTTAATTTGATTCCAAACAGGTAAGCCCCTTAACTTTGCTTTCACACGGTAAGCCCTCTTATATACTCCAAAAAGAGGTCAATCATTTTACTATTTGAGTTGCCGACTAAATATAAATAAATTAAGACAACCTTATAGTATGTTCCATGTTAGATTGCGGAACAACAAGGCTCGCCCAAAATTATTAAAGAAGAAGATTCACTTTACTACTTGTCGACACAGTAGAAATAAATCAAGACAACCTAGTCTTGGTGTATGTTCCAGGTTAGACTGCGGAACAACAAGGCTGAGCAGGCTCACCCAAACTCATTAATAAAATCAATCAGACATTTATTACCGTAGTGGAGTTGGCAACACACCCTAATCAATCAATCACGGCTAAACATGCGGCACGCATGCACGTGCTTGACCCATGTCAACGTCTTCCTTCAAATACCAACTGCGGAACAACAAGGCTGAACAGGCTCACCCAAAATCATTAATAAAATAGATCAGACATTTAATTTATTTATCGTAGTGGAGTTGGCAACACACCCTAATCCGATCTGTTTCACAGAGGATTAGGAAAGTCTTCTAATATCTCTGTAAAAGATGATTGCCTTCAACACGTGACGTCACATCACGCGGCGTCGTTCATTGACTCAATGGCGCGAGCATTGTTTACATAAGACGTTACTGGTTCGGGCAGAATTGTGCCTTTTACTCATTTTAATACCCATTTAAACTAAATAGGAAATATTTTTTACCTAAAAATACTTCAAACGGCTTTATTTATTTTTCTAATACATAAAAAAATGTTTTAGAATTTAATTTGACGGAGGAAAAAAGTTAATAGTTGTGGCTCATTAAGTCGCATCGATGTTATCCTTATCAGTGATTGTAGCGGCCTAGCGAATATTCACTTCTGATCAGTGTGGCCCTAATCAATCAACCGCAGCTAAACACGCGTCACGCATGCACGTGCTTGACCCATATCAACGTCATCTTTCAAATACCAACATACTGATTTACAATATACCTTTTAGATTCGGATTCAGATTATTTCATGTCCAACACTTTAAATAGCCGTAACAACTAATTGCAGATAATCCTCTCTTCTTGCTTCTATATCCAAGATTTTCTTTGACCTCTTCATCATCAAAGTTTATGTCGGTCGCAACCGTTTTCGATATATTACACTCAAAGTTTCGATATATACACCGGGTACAATATTGGTCAATTTCTTATAATACAATATTTACTGTTAAAGGGCTATTCCCGAATTTGATAGAGTCTAAGACATAACAGTCCGTGTACGTATGACATTTAAACGCCAAAATATAGTGGAATTGTGTATTGACATTGTCTGAAAAGTCCAGTTCAAAATATTGAGTCGTTTGGACGTGAACGTCAAAACCGCTTATCCGGACACGAGCATTTTCAAGAAGTTCGCGTCAAACCTTTCGCTAGCTCTCGATAAGGGCGACTATTCTATACCAATAGAGAGCTTTGATTCACTCAGATTGTTAGCGGTAAGCTATAATTTGAGATAAGAAACCTGATTGGATGTTTATTTTTACAAAGCCAATCGCTATAGTTTAAAGGTACATCCGCCAGAAAAGTTAATCATTCGGGTAAAATTGAAAGTTGGGAGAATTATATTGTTCAATTCATGATGGATAACCCTCGAAAGGGTCAAAGCGAGATGAAAATTGGAATGATTTCAAAGCCACTCTGGCAATTTTGATTGCAATGATGACGAACTTCACGAAGACGTTGCCAAAATGCTACTTGATTTTTTATATGTGTCAATTCAATATCTATGGCAAGGTTTGGGGACATTTGTGTGGAACTTTTCACCACAAGAGTTCCACAAGATACTGGGTTTCTGAAAATAAATACATTCCACAAGACTTTCGACTAAAAATAATATACATAGAGTGGTTTGGGTCTGTGGTGTTTTTCACCACAAGAGTTCCACAAGAGATTGGATTTAGAAAAAAAAAATCATTTTTCAAAATATTCTTCTCAGACCTCCCTATGTGCCTGTGTGGTACCACATTCCTCAAGATTTTCAACTTAGAATAATTTTGATAGAGTGTTTTGGGTCTGTGGTGTTTTTCACCACAAGAGTTCCATAAAAATTTCATCTCATACCTCTCTATGTGCCTGTGTGGCACCACATTCCACATGATTTTGATAGAGTGTTTTGGGTCTGTGGTGTTTTTCACCACAAGAGTTCCAAAAGATATTGGACTTAGAAATAAAATCAATTTTTCACAAACATTCTTCTCAGACCTCCCCATGTGCCTCTATGGTACCACATTCCACAAAATTTTCGACTTAGTATAATTTTGATAAGAGTTTTTTTAGGTCTGTGGTGTTTTTCACCACAAGAGTTCCACAAGATATTGGACTTAGAAAAAAAAAATTCAAAAATGTCTTCTCATACTTCCCTATTTGCCTGTGTCGTACCACATTCCACAACATTTTCGAATAATTTTGATACAGTGTTTTGGGTCTGTGGTGTTTTTCATCAATTTTTTCAAATATTTTTTCTCAGACCTCCCTCTGGGCCTGTGTGGTACTATATTCTTGTGGAACTCTTGTGGTGTAGAACACCGCAGACCCAAAACACTCTATCAAAATTATTCGAAAATCTTGTGGAATGTGGTACCACACAGGCATATAGGGAGGTCTAAGAAGAAATTTTTGAAAATAATGATATTTTTTCAAAGTCTAATATTTTGTGGAACTCTTGTGGCGAAAAACACAACAGACCCAATACACTCCAAACGCCCCCAAACCTTGCCATGTCTACAATTCAAAAGTATAAAAAAAAAATCCAATCAAAAAGGAACATGTTCTGATGATATTTACGTGTAGGCCTACTAGTAGGGCCTGCTGGCAGACAAGAACGCCTATAAATCTGAAGCAATAAAAAACTTTCAATATGAAATTTTATTGGAGGAATCATCTGTAAATAGTGTACATTAGTAGTACTGGTATAACATAAAAAAAAATTTTTTATTGTCTTTCAGAATCTTCCATTTTTGCCAGAGACGTATGTACTACAGTACATCACAGCTTTTATTTTTAACAATTTTTTATTTTATTTTTTTAGTGATATTACATACAGTTTCATTCACTTAGTTTTATCTTTGATGGCTCTGTTCGATATAGGAAAGAATAAAAGGGCCAATATTATTTTCAATTTATTATTCTGATTTGTGATTGATACCTTCAACTTCCCATTTATTTATATGCTTTAATGTACAGAAATATATTATGATGTAAACATATACAAAAATAAAATAAAAGGACTTCTTTATTTTACAGGCACACAGGAAATGTTGAGTCATTTCCATATGTCTAAAAAACTTGCATCAAAAGTATTTCTCCTAAATAAGATAAAAGATCATTTACCTTACGAGACAAGAATTTTGTTTTATAATAGTTACATACTACCAATATTTGATTATTGCTCTATAATTTGGGGGAATGCTACCAAGAGTAGATTAGACATTCTTTTAAAATTACAAAAGAGGGCAGCAAGAAGTATTCTTAATGCACCAATTGAAACTCCGTCCAACTCTTTATTTACTAAACTCGGTTGGATTCCCATTATACAGAGGATTCTTTGTAATAAAATTGTCTTACCATTCAAAATTATTACATTTAATACTCCACTTTATCTAAACTCCTATTTTATTGAAAAATCTCTCGTTTCCAAAACTCCCTGCATTGGCCGAGAAAGTTCATCCAGTGATGCAGGACGGAGGGCCTGGCAAGAACATCTGTCTAGTCGTTCGGATGGGACGAAAAACCGAGGCCCCGTGTACATATTGGCGTGCACGTAAAAGATCCCTTGGCAGTTGGAATTCGATATAAGAGTAGGCCGTAGCGCCGCTGACCGGGCAAAATTTCCCGCATAGCACACTGTATGGCGTATGCCCGTCTTCATTAGCCCAGTTTAGGAGCAGAACAGTAGGACGTTAAACCCCATTTCATTTCATTTCGTTTCCAAAACTGATATCTTGCTCCATTCACAGACCAGTAAATCTCTTTTCCTTCAAAAATGCAAAACGGAATCCATGAAACGTACTTTTCATTATTCTGCATGTCTTTTATGGAACAATTTTAAGAAAATTTTAAGATTAAACTGAAAACTCATTTATATTGAGCACTGAAAAAAACACAATATTCAACTGATGACATGCTTATATTTAACTTGAAACTGCATTCTATCTTATTTTGTGTGTAATTATAGTGTTCTTCCTATATTCTACTTGTATAATATATATGTTTTTTTAGTTTAGGAGTGACTTATCAAACTTCCCACTTTAAAATGCTATTGTATTTCAAATGATTTGGAGTTTATCCTGATATTACATGTCTTTGTAGCTTAGGAGGGACTTATGAAAGATTAGGGGGGTTTTTCTTGCAAACTAAATATGTTGCCTCATTAAATAAAGTTTTTATTATTATTATTATTCCATATCACTAAGTTACAGGTAATTACAACCAATACATACCCGCATTTGTAGTTCAAACTAGGCCTGGTAGTTTTGATGATTTGTTATGATTTCCACTTTCTTTTGAAGTTCGGTTGGATGAACGAATGGTTAACGCGTGCGCGTTGGATCAGAAATGAAATGAACTGGGGTTTAACGCCCTACTGGGCTAATGAAGACAGACATGCGGCACTATGGCCTACTCTTGCGTTGGATCATTGAGTCAAGTGGCGTATGGTCGTCTGCCAAACCTCGTGGGTTTTCTCCGGGTCCTCTGATTTCCTTCCACAGCTAAAGACTTATGCGCAAGCAAATTATTTAAATAAAATTGAACCATATTAGTTCCGAAATGACCTAGTTTGTGATGAGTGGTCGTTAAACTCCATTTCTCTCCCTCACTTTTTTTACGTTCCTTCTTTAAAAAGTAAAATTAATGAAAGATGTTCGACATCAACGTTAATAATGTATCTAATAATAATAATGTGCATATTTATAATGCGCTATTTCCACAAACTAAGTTTATGATCAAAGCGCGACACAATTACTATCCCAGTCTCTAGGATACAGGTAAAGCCTGATTACCTCCCTTTACCCCTGAACTCTTTTTAAATGTTAGAAAGAGCCCCAACATAATATGCTGCTTCAAGGAGCGCAACAGTTTTTTTTGTGTAATCCATACACCATCCTACATTACACCATGACATTATTTTGCAGTCCATCGGTTTACCATGCAAGATGTTTGTTGGTAGCTGTGGAAGTTAATTTCCATGCTGAACTCCGATTACAAAACTACAGAATTAATTAAATAAAAAAAGGTAACGCCCAAAGCAGCCGCCATACTAGTTTTCAATTTGGATATATTTTGGAACGATAATACTAGACTTTATGACGCAGAAAAGTATTTGGTGTTTCTACTCTGTTGAACAAAACTTTTCACGAAATAAGAAAAAATTGGCTGGTGCTGGTAGATTTGTTATTGTTTGGGGTAAGGCCGTTTTTCTGTTATTTTTAGAGCAAAAGTACATCGTGGTTGACTTATTTCGTAAAAAAATAAAATCAGTCAGGAGGTAATTGGTAGTGGACTAGGTAACCGGATGTGGACACTTCGATTGACACGGCATACACTGGAAGTGGGCGTGGCATAGCAGTGTGTTTGTCCGCCCAAAGCGATCTCCATGTTTGTTCTACAAATTGAAAACAAGTATGGCGGTTGTTTCGGGCGTTACCCTTTGTTTATTTTTTTTTTTAATTATTTCTGTAGTTTTGTAACGGAGTTCAGCTTTAATTATGTAATAACATTCAACAACATCTGACAACAATCATGTAAGAAATTAATTGGTCAATTGTAACCACTGGTCAAATGTGTTTCTTAAATATGAGAAAACGTCAAATTATTGTGTCTCATCTCAGTACAATCAAACTGAGCTGGCTCACTAACCATGAGGTCCAAGAAAGTTCTTCTACATTTTGAATCATTGTTTTCTCACGGCCGGCGATACAGGATGTGGGGGGGGGGGGGGTATACCATTAGTAGCATGATACAGATCCCCTGACAATCGAAATATCACTGCTTCGATAATTTCCCACATATGACACCGCATGACATATTCCTATTTCCATTAATCTAATTTATTTTTCAGGTGCAAAAAATATACTCAAAAAGATCGGCAATATGGTCAGCAGTACCTTTAATGCCTAGGAAAACATACCGTTATATACCCGACTTGATAAGACAGTCTTAAGTAACACTTAATCTGGGGCAGTCATACCTGCCCGAGTAGATAATGACCCAACTGTTCCAATAAGAATACGAAGATCCCTCGCTCCCACAAATCCACCCACTCTGGAAGATGTTGTGAAGATTCAGGCCACACGATTTTAAGAAAATTACAGAATATAATATATTCTGACTAAAATTAAATACACAATAGAAAACCGGAATGTGTGTAATAGCATCAATGTTTAATAAACATGCATTATGTAAGAGGTAAATCTTCCTATTTGCAGGTCTTTCTTCAGGCCTTAAATGTTATATAAACTATTAATTAGACATATATTAGCATGCCAAGACCATAATCAACACTTGACGGCGTCTTATATATCCGATTTTCATTGGATTTAAATCTGATCTGCTGTTCAAGATCTGTTGAGGATTAAACGCAGAAATGTTTTGCTTGATAATTTTGGTAGGTCTTTTGAACAGTGCTCCTTCATCCATGGTAATACGTCCTCCTTACTTTGCAGTCTATCCAGCTTGGTATTACTTGTCTGTTATCTCTTCCAAGTCAACCGTGCCTCCAGTAAATAAACTGATGGCGAAACCTTTCCTGTTCATCGCCATCTGGCAGCCTAAAAATGTAATTTCTTGTTTGTAATGCGATCTGCAGCACCCCGTCATCTAAACAATACTGATCAATTTCCTGAAAGTAAAATGTTAAGATATGTATAAATATATTATAGATTTATATAACTATTAGTTGTTTATTGACAAATGCTTTTTTTTTGTATTTTGTAAACATAGTTTGTCCTGAATGTAAATATTAAGAGTCTCTGAGTATACCAGTTGTTGATGTAAAAATTATTTGGTTGTCATAAAATCACAAGTTACCATAAAGTAACAGTTAATTCACCGATATTCCAACTATAAAATTTAACACTGCATGAAATGTTAGATTTTATAAATTACAAGTACATACCGGTCTTGGAGATAAGCAATTTTGAGCCGAAAACCTACAACATAGGTTCTCTCTGTCTGTTGGCATTTCTTGACAATTATTACACAAACACCAGTCAGGATTTTTTGTCCGTGGTAGGGATGTGACTGGTGTGTCTCTAGCTGGAATTGTCAATCTGTCGCATATATCAAGCCTGGATGTCTTTCTGTTATGCCAACCAGCAATTACATTTTTTTTCATCATCCAGTCGTGATATTAACATCTGTAAATATTAAATGTAATCATATGTAATGAAATATTTTTTGTAATTTTATAATAAATAAGCTCACATAACAGCCAGAGAATTAAAATGATTTGTTTTTATACGTATTTGCATGCCATACAAAATGTAAATGATATAAACTTGTCAGTTATCTGTTTGCCGTCATTTGGCGCTCTAAACAAAATCATTCTGGGTTTTTTAACGGGGGACTACAAAACCCCCTCATCTACAGTAAGCATACGACAGCATAAGGGTGGTAGTAAAGAAATTACTGTTATTTATACCTTCAATCCATCAATTCTCTAAAATCTCAACCTTGCCACGCTTTCTTCTGTGGTCTCTTGTGACATCTCTTGGACGCCTCACAACACATCTGTGCACAGTTTTCCTACGCTTTGGTAGAGGGGAAGGTTTTGTGGATGGGTCTTATGGTGTTGGCAAATCCGGAAAACTTTCAATATCATCAGAACTTGATAGTGGTGTAGGAATACTGGTGGATGGATTACTTGATGTGTCACCTACAATGCACTCGGAATATAATGCACAAAAAAATCGATAGCTTTCCCACTTTTGCTGCCTCTACATTTCTAAACAATTCTGAAGAAAACAAAACATTCACACCTCGTGAAAATATCAACAAAAATCATTCCAAGGATATTGCCATTTGGTTTATACATTAGTCATAGATTTCTTTCATTGAATTTAAAACAAATATACGCATTGTAATACACAATTACTTTTTTCAAGTCTTTCAACAAAAGATAGTCTTTTTTATTTGGTCAAAAAACTTACATAAAGAAAGAAGACATACTTGTACCACAAATCCTGTGTGTCCACTGATCTCACTTGTTTCACGAAATTGCCTGTTGGTTTTTCTTCACAGCCTTACTACACTTTACACACTTCTCAACCATTTTGAATGACAGTTTTTCAACTGACAAAATCTGACAAAAATTATCTGCCATTCCTTTTATACGGGACAACCCCATGCTATCACTAATTACCTCTTCCCAATTACAAAGAATCCATTCTGTATTTTAGTATAGTATACAATATATTATTTGCAGATCAAAAGTATCTATTTGATCACACAAAAATATAAAAACAACAACCCATCCAAAAGATTGACCAAAAGAGCACCGAGGAAGCCGTGATCATGGTTATAGTAACAAACTATAATTTACATTTGTCATGACATGGCTGATTGACTCCGAAATGAAAAGTGAAACATTTCGAGTCTCGAGATACATGAAATAGGATATTTTATAATTCCGCGCTAGATTCAAATGGCGTTTAGTTGTGGCTATGTCTATAATATAAATATTTAGCGCAGAATACGGTAACAACAAAAACGATCAAACCTAAGAATCATTTGTCACGGGACTAGAACAAAAAAAACCCAGAAAGGAACCCGGAAATGTCAATGCGCGCGCAGAACATTGTATAGTGTTATCCAGAGACGTTGTATCGTGTAACCTGGATGCCAGTCGTAATACATAGAGCAATACCGACGATTGGAAGTTGTTTGAAAACATATCACATGGCTTGTGGTACTCGTAGTTGCGCGAGGCTAAGTTAGATGTCTTTAAGGGGTTTTCACACAAAATTAAGCAGTTTTATTCTCCAAAATCGATCTGGGAATATCCCTTTAAACAATAACACATTCCTATAAATAAAATACTCACCATATTAAACACACACGACGTTTCGACAAGATTTCAATATGCGTTATCAAGCATACACAATTAACAAATGAGCAAAGATGCGAAAGCTTTATATCTACTACATACATTGGATAATAAGTAATCACACAAAAAACCATATGCTATTACTGATACATTTGTGAATAAAGGCTGGCAGTGTGAAGTTGGATCGTTTTTCGTTATTCGTTATTGGTGAATAACGAATAACGAGGTGGATCACCTCGTTATTCGCGAATAACGAAGGATACGCCACCTCGTTAATCGTTATTCGTTATTCAGCTTTTTATTCGTGATTCAAATATGCAGCTAGCCATGACTAGAATGATGGATGTATCCCCCAGTAGTATAAAAGACAGCAAAAAGACTTCTAGACGAAAACAGTCCACATTGTTATTCAAGTAGCGAATAACGAGCTGTTTGTTATTCGTTTTTCACCTCGTTATTCGGGATTCACATATGAAGGGGTTCATGAATCTTTAATGAGGATAATTCATGATTTAATTTAAAACGATCACTATACAACAATAGAATAATGGATTGTAAAGTATCCCCTAGCAGTGGAAAACTCATTAGTAGACGTATAGTCGGTAAATAAACCAGATTGTTATTCAAGCGGTGAATAACTAATAACGAGCTGTTTGTTATTCGTTTTTCACCTCGTTATTCGGGATTTACATATGGAGTGGTTCATGCATCTTTAATGAGGATAATTCAGGATTTAATTCAAAACAATCACTATACAACGATAGAATAATGGAATGTAAAGTACCCCCATGCAGTAGAAAACATATTAAACGTCGTATAGTCGATAAATAAACCAGATTGTTATTCAAGCGGTGACTAACGAATAACGAGCTGTTTGTTATTCGTTTTTCACCTCGTTATTCGGGATTCACATATGAAGTGGGTCATGCATCTTTAATGAGGATAATTCAGGTTTTAATTCAATCGATCACTATACAACGATAGAATAATGGAATGTAAAGTATCCCGTAGCCTTAGAAAACATATTAAATGACGTATATTCGATAAAAAAAACCAAATTGTTATTCAAGCGGTGAATAACTAATATCGAATAACGAGCTGTTTGTTATTCGTTTTTCACCTCGTTATACGGGATTCAGATATAAGGTGTTCATGTATCTTTAATGAAGATATTTCAGGATTTAATTCTAAAAGATCATTGAATTAAAACCTGAATTATCCTCATTAAAGATGCATGACCCACTTCATATGTGAATCCCGAATAACGAGGTGAAAAACGAATAACAAACAGCTCGTTATTCGTTATTCAACGCTTGAATAACAATCTGGTCCGACTATACCTAATTTAATATGTTTTCTACTGCAAGGGGATACTTTACAATCAATTATTCTATCACTGTATAGTGATCGTTTTGAAATTAAATCCTGAATTATCCTTATTAAAGATGCATGAACCACTTCATATGTGAATCCCGAATAACGAGGTGAAAAACGAATAACAAACAGCTCGTTATTCGTTATTCACCGCTTGAATAATAATCTGGTTTATTTACCGACTATACGTTATTTAATATGTTTTCTACTGCTAGGGGATACTTTGCAATCCATTATTCTATTGTTGCCTAATGATCGTTTAGAATTAAACCCGGAAATATATTCATTAAAGATACATGAACACCTTATATGTGAATCCCGAATAACGAGGTGAAAAACGAATAACAAACAGCTCGTTATTCGTTATTTACCGCTTGAATAACAATCTGGTTTATTTATCGACTATACGTCATTTAATTTTAATATGTTTTCTCCTGCTAGAGGATACTTTACATTCCATTATTCTATCGTTGTATAGTGATCGTTTTGAATTAAATCCTGAATTATCCTCATTAAAGATGCATGAACCCCTTCATATGTGAATCCCGAATAACGAGGTGAAAAACGAATAACAAACAGCTCGTTATTCGTTATTCACCGCTTGAATAACAATCTGTTTTATTTATCGACTATACGTCATTTAATATGTTTTCTACTGCATGGGGGCACTTTACATTCCATATCGTTGTATAGTGATCGTTTTGAATTAAATTCTGAATTATCCTCATTAAAGATGCATGAACCACTTCATATGTGAATCCCGAATAACGAGGTGAAAAACGAATAACAAACAGCTCGTTATTCGTTATTCACCGCTTGAATAACAATCTGATTTATTTACCGACTATACGTCATTTAATATGTTTTCTACTGCTAGGGGATACTTTGAAATCCATTATTCTATTGTTGTATTGTGATCGTTTTGAATTAAATTCTGAATTATCCTCATTAAAGATGCATGAACCCCTTTATATGTGAATCCCGAATAACGAGGTGAAAAACGAATAACAAACAGCTCGTTATACGTTATTCGCCGCTTCAATAATAATCTGGTTTATTTATCGACTATACTTCATTTAATGTTTTCTACAGCTAGGGGATACTTTACAATCCATTATTCTATCGTTGTATAGTGATCGTTTTGAATTAAATCCTGAATTATCCTCATTAAAGATGCATGAACCACTTCATATGTGAATCCCGAATAATGAGGTGAAAAACGAATAACAAACAGCTCGTTATTCGTTATTCGTTATTCACCGCTTGAATAACAATCTGGTTTATTTAAGTACTATACGTCTACTAATGAGTTTTCCACTGCTAGGGGATACTTTACAATCCATTATTCTAATATTGTATAGTGATCGTTTTGAATTAAATTCTGAATTATCCTCATTAAAGATGCATGAACCTCTTCATATGTGAATCCTGAATAAAGAGGTGAAAAACGAATAACAAACAGCTCGTTATTCGCTGCTTGAATAACAATGTGGACTGTTTTCGTCTAGAAGTCGTTTTGCTGTCTTTTATACTACTGGGGGATACTTGACATCCATCATTCTAGTCATGGCTAGCTGCATATTTGAATCACGAATAAAAAGCTGAATAACGAATAACGAGGTGGCGTATCCCTCGTTATTCGCGAATAACTAGGTGATCCACCTCGTTATTCGTTATTCGTTATTGGTGAATAACGAATAACGAAAAACGATCAAACTTCACACTGCCATAAAGCCTTAGATACTTAAAATAAGAGTGGAGTAATCCTCGGTGAAAAACAAAGGGTATAAATATTACACCACGAATACAGGATTAGATAACTAAAATAACATTATTACACAAAGATACATATCGCACAGATATCGGTGAGCACAGACGTCAGAGAGAGCACAATATTCATTCGTTTACAGCTAGAAACTTATTCATTTTCAATATCACTGATCAATTTTAAATTTGTTGTTTTTATATACAAGTATAAAACTGTATTATATCGATATTTGAGGGAACGCGTATCGTTGGACGTAGCAACCAAGATGGCAGCTTTTGAATTTTCTCTTTAAAATTATGATTGTTTACCTGCATTCTATCAGACATTTCTTCGTTTTTATGGATTATTTCATGACGTTTGTGATTCTGATGTGAAACTCTTCTTTCTATATTGTTTATCTGATGTGATAAGTATCTAACATTTGAATATCTAACGATTTTATTTATCTTCCTTGTTCCTGTTCTCATAATTCAAACTGACAAAATGGCAGACTCAAGTCTAAAGTCGGACATTAAAGATGCGTCTGTTTCAGCTTCAAGTTTGTGCAAACTGAAGTCGTTTGCCAGTTATAATCGGAAATCTACACCATTTTGTCAGCCACAGCTTACATGTACTATACAACAATCGTATGAACTTAACATTCAAAAAACCCTCGAAAAACTGTTGAAAGCCACTTTTTGTGACTACATCACAATCTACAAAACAGGCCGTGGGATCAGGTTACATTTTGTTTCTGGACATTACCTTGAGTTTAGACGTAGTCTTGAATTTTCGACGTATCATCGGAGTAGGTATGCATAACTAAGAAAGTTGATGTTAAATCCCAAGTTGAATCTTCTATAACCAGAGTGAACTCCTCTGGGAAAAACCTAGATTGTAGATACACTATAAATCTTTTTCAACGGCGTAAATGAAAATATTTTTCTATCTGATCATTTACCTAATGTTCTGAAAAACAAGAACTTAGACGCAGCTGCTTCTCTCAACGACAATTTTAAAGATACACTTCAAAATAAAGTTACAATTGATCGACTTCGCAACAACGAGTCGCCTGCAGTTAAACATACCCATCAAGTATCTAACCTCACACAGGTAACACATATCTTCTTCGCATGTAGCAGTAGAACACACACCAGGTACATCACGACGTGCAACACATATCATTACTCCAAAAGCAACATTGACTAAAAAGTTGTGTTTCTTCATCAACAGGCTTGTGTAACAAATCAATAACAAAATCAGTTGTCAGCAAGCCTGTTACTAGAAGCTCCAAATTACACAGCACATGTAGTAAACCGCCAGTCATTAAACCAAAAATTCCCCAATCTAGTACAGAGGTAGATGAACTTCCGGATATTGTCTCACGTTTGAAACTTAAACTTGAATCAGCCTACTGTGAACTGACTAAATCTAATGCAGAAAACACGAATTAGTTGTCAATTTAAATCAACATTGATGTTATGAACTTACCGGGAAAATATGAACTTCTGGTATCCAATATTTAAGACAAAATAAACATTTTACCATTGGTACACGAATCGTGTACCATAATGCGTTTCAGCGCCATTTCTAACAAGGGACTCGATGAACGGGTTTAGACATATTCTACAAGACATATCAAATGGTGACGACATATTCTTATCTGGAGAGAATGTGTAATAAATACTATCGGTGTAGACTGGAATAACAAGACGCTAGAGATTGCCATTCGATCGAGACTTCTGGCGTATTTCGTCGAATATAACTGATTAGAAATTACAGTAAAAACAGAAATGATTGAATGTAAATCAGTTTATATACAGTTTACATTATTATATGTGTTGCGACCCATTTGTGTCAATTTCTAGATCCCAAATATTAGCGACTTAACTCCTTTAAGACCAAGGTTACAACATTGACTGAGGAACTTAAAACATAGATATAACGTCACCCTTTGATATTTTTAACCAGTATATAGGAGAATGTACGCTTTTCTTAAACAATCGTCTATTATTTATAAAACTCTCCATTATTTTCAAAAAATAATGGACAGTTTTATAAATAATAGACGATTGTTTAAGAAAATACCAATAATAGACACGTATCTGAAAAATGAACATGTATTTTGGGATAATTTATTCTCTGAACAAATTAAATTACAGAACATGAAATTACTTTAAAGCTTCATAGTTACCGAAATGTCACATGACCGAATGTTGATTTATTGGTATTTTCTTAAACAATCGTCTATTATTTATAAAACTCTCCATTATTTTCAAAAAATAATGGACAGTTTTATAAATAATAGACGATTGTTTAAGAAAATACCAATAATAGACACGTATCTGAAAAATGAACATGTATTTTGGGATAATTTATTCTCTGAACAAATTAAATTACAGAACATGAAATTACTTTAAAGCTTCATAGTTACCGAAATGTCACATGACCGATTGTTGATTTATTGGTATTTTCTTAAACAATCGTCTATTATTTATAAAACTCTCCATTATTTTCAAAAAATAATGGACAGTTTTATAAATAATAGACGATTGTTTAAGAAAATACCAATAATAGACAAGTATCTGAAAAATGAACATGTATTTTGGGATAATTTATTCTCTGAACAAATTAAATTACAGAACATGAAATTACTTTAAAGCTTCATAGTTACCGAAATGTCACATGACCGAATGTTGATTTCTACATAAAGAATTCCACTTAAATCCTTCCGTTATATGTCACTTATCCGGTTAATAGTACGTTCGGCACTAGATCGATGATACGTTTTTATACGCCCACATTTTCACATATTCTTTGTGGACACTCTACAGGTCATAACTTGAAATATATATATCTCAAATATCTCGGTTCCTTTCGATATTGGCTTGTATGGGACCGTAACTTCATGGATAATGGCTCGTGACTGTACACACTAGAGGTCACAATTATTAGCCCAGTTTGATGAAACTGAACATGTGTATTTATAACGCAAAGATCTCGATTCCTTGCGATATTGGCGCATATCGGACAGTAACTTCCTGGATTATGGCCCCGGATTGAACAAAAAAACGTGTTTTGAGCCTGTGGAACCTATGCAGGTTTAATTTTTATCCGATTATAAAAAACATTTTAATATATTACCGTTACACCATAATGACAGTTGAGTTTGAATTTCGTGAATTGGTTTGTACCAGTGGAACTGCTACCCAGAGACTCCAAAGATTTCAACCTGTCTGTAAAAGGACTGAACAATAATTTCTGCAAGGTGTGTCAAGATACAGAAACTCGATTTGTTCAACCAGCTGAATGCTATTTTCTGATTCTTTATATTTCATTTGGTTGTGCAGGTGTTGTAGGGGGTCAAATTATCTATAAAACGACCACACAAGGGTTCAGTTTCACAACAGTTTATTTAATATTCAGTAAAAAAAAAACCCAAGAAGGGTTTTTTTAATGGAAGTAGCCAGAGACTGGAATGAGGTGAAGTACCTTATACGCTCTCTTTAACTGTAAACAACAAATCTGTAGATAATAATGCTACTAATAAATACTATTACACACGATTGAGCAAATAACAATCGAATCGACAAGAAACTCTAAATATAAAAATGAATCCAAGGTTGGATGAAACATACAACCTTACTCTACCAAATTCTATCTAATAGTGACCAAGGTGATTTTACAAACAACTCCAAGAAACCTTCGGGTCAAAGGTGAAAATGAAACACCAGTGAGCAGGTTGAGTGAACGAACTCTAACTCACTGTATACCTTTAAGAAGAGTGTATAGAACAGAACAGTTTAAAGATGCAGTGATGTGTAACATATTATCTAAGAGTAAATTAGAATTGTGACCATATTAAAATGTCCATACAATAAATAAAATTACTCTACTACATACTCCCTCCCTTTGGGAAAATGTTGTCCCTAACATTTAAAACCACACGAACCATAAACTAGTAAAACACATCCGGAAACAGACTCTTACACAGAGATGGTAACGAACTTAAACAATTTGTAAACGATCAGGTGATAAGCTCATGAAATCAGATGGTAGTAGAGACTTCGCCAAATCTGCTCGGAACTGTGGAGTAGAAGCTACTGGGTGTTGCTGAGACATGACGTAGTCGGTATACCGGGCTGGTTGTCTTCTCTCTCTCTCCGATCTTCTGGGAGTAGGATCTTCTGGCAAGTGTGATTCCTCTGATGTCTCTGAATCTGAGACTGATGCTTCAGGCCTAACTGCATCATCTTGATGTGAAATATCAAGCTCAGGTTCTACCACATCCTCTATGACCTGTGTGGGGATCACGTGGCTAAGTGGGTAAGACGCTAGCTCGCTAGCCTGGTGGTCGGGTGTTCGATCCCTGCATTGGCCGAGAAAGTTCATCCAGATTTTCCGGCGTGGTTCTCCCTTGTCAGTGATGCAGGATGGAGGGGCTGACAAGGAAAGCTGTCTAGTCGTTCGGATGGGACGAAAAACCGAGGTCCCGTGTACACATTGGCGTGCACGTAAAAGATCCCTAGGCAGTTGGAATTCGATATAAGAGTAGGCCGTAGTGCCGCTGCCCGGGCAAAATTTCCCTCATAGCACACTGTATGGCGTATGCCCGTCTTCATTAGCCCAGGTTAGGAGCAGAACAGTAGGACGTTAAACCCCATTTCATTTCATTTCTATGACCTGTGACTCTGCTGGGCAAGCTGGGTGCAGAAAACTGCACTTTCCACCAGATACACAAGCTCATCTTCTTCACTCTCTGCCTCTTCCGGTTCCTTGATTTCTGTTTCTGTCACCTTTGGTGGTTGAAATTTCCTTGGCTTTGGTGTTGGACCCCTATTGATTGGTTCGATCGCTGGGAGACTGCTGATGGGTAAAAGGTGGTTACGGTGGAGAGTTCTCTTTCGGTTGCCTCCTAATTCCTGCAGCTCGTACACTGGAATGTCTTGATTTGGTCTTCTGAGGATCTTGTATGGCTTGTCCTCCCACTTATCAGCTATCTTATGTCTGCCCTCCTTAAATGCTAACCTCTTTACTAAAACGGTATCGCCAGGCTCCAAAGTGTTAGTTCTGGCTCGTAGATTGTAACGCTTCCGTTGTTCCTACTGTGTATCATCCACAAGGGCTGAAGCGGTTAGGTACGCGTACTCCAGTTTCTCCTTCAGGGATTCTACGTAGGCGTTGTAGCTTTTTATGGCCTCTTTACGCCCCACGAGTCCAAGCATAACGTCTACCGCCAATGTCGGTTTCCTACCAAACATCAACTCATACGGAGAATACCCTGTCGAAGAATGCCTGGTACAGTTGTACGCATACACCATAGGTGCAATGTAAGTTTTCCAATTAGACTTCTGTTCAGGATGCAGGGTACCTAACATGTTGAGCAAAGTCCGATTGAATCGCTCACATTGACCATTCCCTTGTGGATGATATGTTGTGGTTCGCGATTTTTCCATTCTAGTAAGTTGACACAGCTCTCTTATGACACGTCCCTCAAACTGCTGACCCTGATCGCTATGTATCCTTTGGGGAATTCCATAGTGAACGACAAAGTTTTCGAAAAATGCCTTGGCTGTTGTCTTGGCTGTAGTATTTCTTACTGGAACAGCTTGCGTGTACTTGGTGAAGTGATCGGTGATGACGAGAATACTGTCATAGCCTCCACGAGATTCCTCCACACACATGTAATCCATACACACCAGTTCTAGCGGTTGACACGATGTAATGTTAATCAGTGCACAGGTTGATGGTACAGATTTCCTCCTGATGCAGCGAGAACAGTTCTTTATGTAGCTTTCTATGTCAGATGTCATCTTCGGCCAGTAAAAACGTTCTCGAGCTTGACCAATAGTTCTGTCCCTGCCTTGGTGTCCCATATCGTCATGGATTCCTACCATCGCCAGATTCCTGTAAGCCTTTGGAAGCACCAGCTGAAAAGTCTCTACTCCTGATACATGGCTGCGTCTATACAATACACCAGACTGTAGAACGAAGTGTTCAAAATCCCTGTATATAGCAGATTCTTCAGGTGAGTAGTTACGTCGCTTAGCTGGTCTACCTTCTGGAATATCATGGTGTAACTGGGCTAATAATGGATCTTCCTTCTGTTTCTTCTCCCATTCATCGTCTCTCACAATAGGTGTTGTAGATGCCGTTGTAGCTGGTGTTGCTTGGTGAGACATGCTAATGGTTTGTATAAATCCATCTTCTAGGTCAATGTTCTTCAAAGCACCAATTACATCAGAGTCTATTTCTTCAAAATCTGGTTGTGTCGTTCTGCTCAGGGCATCCGCATCTATATTCTTCTTTCCCGCACGGTAATAGATGGTAAAGTTGTAGTTGGTTAAAGCAGCTAACCAACGGTGTCCTGTGGCATCTAACTTCGCCGTGGTCAAGATATAAGTCAGAGGATTGTTGTCTGTGTACACTGTGAAGGTGTTATTGAACAGGTACTGATGAAATTTCTCTGTCACTGCCCACTTTAAAGCAAGAAACTCCAACTTATTCGCAGGGTAATTATTTTCTGATCTTGACAGACTTTTACTGGCGTAGGCAATCACTTTCTCCGTGTCATCCTTCTTCTAGTAAAGTATAGCACCTAAACCATGTCCATTAGCGTCAGTGTGAAGAATAAATGGTTGAGAAAAATCTGCATATGCCAGGACTGGTGGTTCCACAAGAGATCTTCTCCCCATTTCCATTTATTGGTCTCTTTGTCCTTAGCTGCTCTCCCCCTCTTCTTTTTAGTTGGACCTCCAACTAGCAATTCGTTAAGTGGTTTTGCTGTCTTGGAAAAATCCTTAATGAACCTCCTGTAGTATCCTACAAAGCCGAGGAAACGTCTCAGTTCATCTGTATTGGTGGGAGTTGGCCAAGAAGTTACCTTGTTTGTCTTCTTCGGGTCAGTACATACACCCTCTGCTGAAACGATGTGACCTAAATACCTTACCTTTTCTTTGAAAAACTCACATTCCTTGGGTGATAGCTTGATTCCATGTTCCGCTAGTTTACCAAATACTTGGGATACCTCTCGATGTGTTCTTCATAGGTCTTGCTGAAGATGATTAAATCGTCTATGAAAATGGCACAGATCTTCCAATTCAGGTCTCCTAGGCAATCTTGCATAAGTCGTTGGTAAGACGCTGGCGCATTGGTAAGCCCAAAAGGAAGTCTTTTGTACTCATAAAATCCTAATGGTCCCACAGTGAAAGCTGTCTTTGGTATATCTTCTTCCTTTATACTGACTTGGTGGTAACCAGACTTCATGTCAACTACAGAGAAATACTGCGATCCCACTAGGTTATCCAACATCTCCTCTATGCGTGGTAATGCATAGGCATCACGAACGGTCTACACACATACGAAGCGATGAGTCTTTCTTCCGGGCTAGAACTATAGGTGACGCATAAGGACTGCAACTTCGTCTTATAATACCAGCTTCCATCAATTCCTGGAGATGATCTTTAACCTCTTCATACATTGCAGGTGGTATTCGCCGATGAGGTTGCTTGAACGGAACATCGTCAGTAAGATTGATCTTATGTTTCACCAAACTGATGCTACCAATGTCGTTGTCTCCTTGAGAAAATATGTCTGACCAACCAAGAAGATAGTTCTTGAAAGACTTGAGCTGTTCTTCAGTTAAGGCTGATGATGAAAGATCGATGTTATCAAGAAATGTACCAGTACTAGATGTTTCATTGGTAGATGTGGTTGGTAAAATACTGTTAACCGATGCCTTTCTCGCCAAGTCAACTATCTGTAACTCACAGAGGATGGTATGAGGATAAATCCTAACTGGTGTCAATGACAGATTGGATAACTGCACAACCACTTCTTTCCCCTCTTCATCAGGATACACCTCTAAAACTGTAGGTGTCACTTCTACTGAAGATGGTATCAGCGAATCAGGTGACCGCTGAAAAAGCAAGCGTTGACGACGAGTTATTTTCAGGCTGTCAATCTTTCCAATTAGGCAGATGGATCGGTTGCTGCTCAGCACAATTGATGAATCCTCTGTACATTTGACTATTCCTGCACAGTTCTTGTGTTCTTTCTCTTGTACCTGCATACATCTGAATGTCATTGTCATTGTTGGTTTAACATAGGCTTCAAAACGTTGGTTCCTACTAGAGCTGGTGTATTGCTGTGGAATGGCGTATCAGGAACAACAAGAAACAAACAATCGATGGTCTTTGACTTTAAACTAGGTATCTGTATTGCTACAGAAACGCATCCTAAATATGGCAAAGTATGTCCTCCTGCACCTTCTATCACTATCAGCTGGTCAAGTGGAGTTAAAAAACAATCCTCTGACTTAAGGTGTTTCTCAAAAAATGACAGGCATACTGTAGAGATGGTAGATCCTGTATCTAATAACCCGGAACATACTTTATTGTTTAATTTAATGACTGTGGTATTACTGTGTCCAATAACATTCTTGGGACTTAAAATATTCATGTCTTCTGGCTGTCCCTCGACAGAGACATCTTCTAGTTTAAATCAGGCAGTATCATTCGGCAACCTAACGCGATATGACCCCATTCCCCACATCGGCGACATCTGTAATTGTCAGCTACAGGTGAAGGCTTCTGGCGCTGCTTTGACACTGTCGCAGGTTGATGACGTGAAGATGGTTTTGGTGTTGACATCTGAGATGGTGAAAAGAATGATGTTGGTTGTCTTTCCTTATCATTTTTCATCTCTTTCATCTCCTTCTGCAAAGAGTGCACTGATGCAGTCAAGTTAGCTACCAGTGTTCGTAAATCCTCCTCTGCTGGTGGCTGCACCATCTTCATGTGGGATCTTAGAGCAGGCTTAGGAGTAGGTGTTGAGGCTATGACAGTATCTCGCTCTATCCGACGCACCTCCTTTAGAAGATCTTCAAAATCAGTTATACGATCATACTTGTGGGCTGATCTGTCCTTTAAGTCCTGATGAAGTCCACTCCAAAACTTTGCACGAAGTTTCGAGTCAAAAGTATCTACATCAACTTCACCCTCTTCTCTGGCTCTGTCAAGAGGATCCTCAATTCTACAGGCCCACTTGGAAACAGTTTCATCTTGTGCTTGGCTGGTAGAGTAAAACTGGGATAGCAAACACTGGCCTTGCTGAACATCCCCAAACCTGCCTTCAAGTCTGTCAACCAAAGTTCTTGTAGAGACACTGTGACCTAAACGCATTGCTACTCGAGCTGCCTCACCTTTTAACGATTTTGTAACTGCCATCTTGATGGAATCTGGACTGTGTTGACGATCTTTCAAAAGACTCATTACCTCAAATCTCCACAAGTCAAACGACGTATCCCCTTTACTAGACAATCACCTGAAAAGGTTGATACACGAGGAAGTTGCGGGACAAAACGAAGTTTGTCAACTGGTGGTGTTGTTGGTGGAGGGGCAAAAACATTTTCTGTGGTGGCTGATGTATGTACATCTTCAGATGGTTCATCTTTTACCTTCCCCATAGACTTGAGATAACCGTACATCCAATCAATCAACTGTTCCGGCGAATCTGTTTTAGGTTTAACGCCCATATCTGAAAACGCATCATTTAAAATTTGATGTTCTTCCTCAGACAAGGTACTATTAGGATTTTCATGAGATCCACCTGTTGCCATCTTGAAGAAAACACACAAAATAATCAAAATCTAAAACTAAAAATAAGAAAACAGACGCAATCCAACAATAAAATACACTAAGTTGTTGTTCCTTGAAGACGTAGTATGAAGTACACTATTACGTTGAAATCAGGAAAACAATAAACTCGAATGCTGGATATGTTCACCAATAATAAACTGTAAAATACATCAGTTGGTAATCAAACGACCAACTAAGAACAACACAATCACACTCAAATCAAAACGATATAAACTGAAAATGATTCCGAAACAAAATTCGAAATACCAAACTGACAAATAAGTCCCACAATCAATACACAAAACTATTCAGCAATGATATAAAAATTCAAACCCAACCCTAGGTATTAATCAAATAAATATTCTGAGTGCAGGTTGTTAGTTAGTGGTTAAGTGCAGTGGTATAAGACGGAAATGAAGACGGAAAAATACAGATCAGAGTAGGATATATACTTCAGAAGACAAAATCTTCCATATAAATACAAGAAAATATACTTTTCAAATGTATAAGTATAAAATGAAAAGTCGAAACAATATAGACAATGAAGAAATATCAACACAACAAGAATGCTGAAAAATCAAAACATGAGAATAAATTCATACAAACTTAAGTCCAAACTTCAATACACAAAACTTTCAATCAATAATCAACTCAAATGTAAACAAAACCTTTGAACTCAAACACAATTTCAAAAACAGAAAATTTTCGAAGTTACAAATCCAAAAATCAAAATCCAAAATCTGAAAATCAAAATCCACAAATTGAAAGTAAAGACCAAAGTTAAATTTACAAAGTCTGAACCTGAAAAAAAATACTAATTCTGAAAAAACAAAATGAATTCTGAAAACAATCACTAATTTTTAAACACCAATTTATGAGTACTGTATAAAGTTATTGAATGTCTGTAGTGTGTACTAATGTTTATTTCCTAATGTAAATGTAGAATATTGTTATTTTAAAACAAATCTGTATGCAAACTTACAGGAAGTGAATGAAATGGGTAAACAGGAAGTTGCTAATGTAGATGAATAGGAAGTAGTTAATGTAGGTTAACAGGAAGTAGCTATAAATAAATATATGTCAACAGGAAGTTGAAAATGTAAACAAAATGGCTAAAGTTGTATGGACACAAAATTTCAAATGCTCTAATTTTCACTAAATAGCACTTAAATGCAAATAATATAGGTTTAATGAATACCTAGCAGAAAATATTATTTTCATATACTAATTAATATAGTAGGCTAATTACCTAATAATTCTAAATTTACTTAAGTAAACAAATATATATAATAAAGCTTATTGTAACTTGTAAGGGAGATAATTCACATATCAATACATATATGAAAATTAAATAGATTTTAACGAACCTTATATAGATATCCTCATAATGATCCAAATATGAAACACAGAAATGAAAACACACAAATAAAGTTAATGTCACTGCACTACCACATACGATCCTTCAGGAGATTTCGCGAACGCGCACGTGTGTGAGCTCACTGTTGAGAAGATTCAATTCACACCATTACTGTTTTTTTCCATATACCATAAACCATTACTATTACATCTTATCGGACTCCAAATGTTGTACACCTTGTTAGGTTTCAACTGTTGTAGTCCCTTATCGGGCTCCAAATGTTGTAGGGGGTCAAATTATCTATAAAACGACCACACAAGGGTTCAGTTTCACAACAGTTTATTTAATATTCAGTAAAAAAAAAACCCAAGAAGGGGTTTTTAAATGGAAGTAGCCAGAGATTGGAATGAGGTGAAGTACCTTATACGCTCTCTTTAACTGTAAACAACAAATCTGTAGATAATATTGCTACTAATAAATACTATTACACATGATTGATGAAAATAACAATCGAATCGACAAGAAACTCTAAATATAAAAATGATACCAAGGTTGGATGAAACATACAACCTTACTCTACCAAATTCTATCTAATAGTGACCAAGGTGATTTTACAAACAACTCCAAGAAACCTTCGGGTCAAAGGTGAAAATGAAACACCAGTGAGCAGGTTGAGTGAACTCTAACTCACTGTATACCTTTAAGAAGAGTGTATAGAACAGAACAGTTTAAAGATGCAGTGATGTGTAACATATTATCTAAGAGTAAATTAGAATTGTGACCATATTAAAATGTCCATACAATAAATAAAATTACTCTACTACACAGGTAACAGTCATTGTATTTAAGTGAGAATTTTTCGCAGCTTACACACTCGCTATAAATGCACTAACCAGTTTGTTTGTTGATGATTAATTGTGATTAGTTTAGTTTTGTTTGTTTTCAATACCGGTATGTTTAATTTTCTGACCAAGAAAGGTCTTCACATAGGACATTTAAATGTTTGTCATTTTATAAACAAAGCAGTGGAACTCAAATTACTTCTTGAAGAATTTGATATTTTTGGTTTCACTGAAACACATTGATCAGACTTTGGAAATGATGGTTCTATTATTTTCCCAGGTTTTCATTCACCATTTAGAAGAGATAAAACTACATTTAGTTCTACTGGCACTATGTTATATGTAAGAGAATCTATTAATTGTAAAAGGAGAACTGATTTGGAACGCGATACTCTTGAAGTCATTTGGAATGGAATTACTATGAAAAAGACATCACCTATTTTAATATGTTGTTTATACAGAAATCCGGCATCTAATGTTAAATGGCATGATGAATTTAAATTAAGGATTGATTCTGCTTGGAATCAAGGAAGTAAACTGTTAGACAACAAAAATTCTTATTGAACGGATTCACTCAATTTTTACAATTTAACTCAAATCATTTCTTCTCCAACCCGTGTTACAAATTCAACTTCTACGTTAATTGATCGCGTCATTGTATCTGCCCCAAACCATATTATTGAAATTAAAGTGCCATGTTATTCTATATCAGACCACTTTCCAACTTGATTTACATTGTCCAAAAGAGGAGTACAGATCCCCAAAACAAAACATATATTATATGTTGCATACAGATCCTTTCGAAATTTCGTTGAAGATAATTACATGCATGACTTACGCTTAATTAACTTTGAAAATATGTACCTGATAAAGAACCCAACAGGTGCTCTTTAAATTTGGTATTAGTTAGTAACTCCAATAATTGACCACCATGCTTCTATCAGACGTGTTAAGACCGCTATCAAACCTCATTGGCTCACTAGTGAAATTTTAAATTTAATGCGACAGCGTGATTTCCATAAAAGTAAGAAAAAGGACACCGAATATAAAAAATGTCGAAATCATTTAAAAATAATGATTTGTCAGTCTAAATCAAAGTACCTCCAGGATCTGGTCGGAGATAACAAAAATTCTAAACAAATATGGAATGCATTAAACTCAGCAGCTAACAATAGTAATAGCAGTCCCCACATACCACTGGACAGCAATATAGTTAATAACTTCTTCTCTAACGTACGCGATAAAATACTTCATGCCCATACAGATAATATCCATAGTAATAGAAGGCTTGATGATAATTTAAAAACCTATGTAAACTCTAAAGTAACCGATGGCGTATCTTGATGTGGTTAATTCCCTACAATAATTAGATGTTTTCAAAGCAGTCGGTCTTGATTAAATAAATCTACCTTTTCTTCGCTTAGGTGCTGTTCAACTTTCTGCTAGTCTCACGCACGGTTTTAACTTGTCAATAAATCATAACATGTACCCTTCTTTATTTAAACAAGATAAAGTTATTCCACTTTATAAAGGAGGTACCAAAGATGACCACAATAATTATAGGCCGATATCAATTCTTCCAAATATACTGAGCGCCATGGAAAACGCATCACTTAGGTTTTTCGTATAACAAAATGATCCTGTAAACATATCTTATTTATTTTGCTTCTTATTGTGAACAATATTCAAATGGGAACACATCAATAACAACACATTTGTACACTTATGGGTGTTTAATCTGTAATCAACGTACAAAGTCAAAGGGGTCAAAACCAAAAGTACGACACATATGTCAGTAGCGCGTGTGTCCTCCACGGGCTCTTACGCACGCTGTGCAGCGACGTCGCATGGAATTTACCAATGTTTGAAAGAAGGCCTGGGGCAAATTGTTCCATTCTTGGACAAGAGCAGCTTCTAAAGTAGCAATGGTGTGCATCTGTAGTCTCCGATACAGACGGCGTCCAATCTCATCCCAGACATGTTCTATCGGTGCCATGTCCGGAGACATGGCTGGCCAGTCCAAGACATTGATGTTGTTAGCAGCCAGGTAGTCCATACTAAAACGGGCGGTATGCGGACGTGCATTATCCTGTTGGAAGTGCTGAAGTTGTGGGTGCGCTCGAAACATCGGAACAACAATTGGTTACAAGACATCATCAATATTAACGCGACCCCTACAAATGTGTAGGGCGGTCCGGTGATGAAATGTGAAGCCTCCCCACACCATTACACTTCCCCCACCCCATCGATTTGTTTCGAAGACGAAGCAGTCTGCAAGACGTTCCCCAAGACGTCTCCACACACGTTAACGGCAATCAGAGTCAAACAGCCTTAACAGATATTATTGAAAACATGTATGTTTATATTAACAACAATTTCCTTTGTGGAGCAATATTCTTTGACTTTAAAAATACGTTCGACTTAGTAAATCATCACATTCTTATTGACAAATGTAAACATTTTAAATTTTCTAGAAAATCAATTCTCTTTCTAGAATCATATTTAAAAAACAGAAGTCAGTGCACGTCTGTTAATGGCATATTATCTGAGAATAAGGATCAATATGAGGACCCATATTATTTGATACTTTTAAAAAGTATTTACCTTTATACCTATCCTCTAAAACTGACCTCTTTGCGGATGACATAACCGTCTACACCTATATGCCAATATAGTATTAGCCTGGTGTGATAAAAACCATATGAGATTAAATATATCGAAACTATGCTGATTACGACGCAACAAAAAAAAATTATCCTCCCTGCTACATTGAATATTAAATTACGTAATGAACCATTAGAAGTCGTCTCCTCTGTAAAAAAATATTAGGTGTTTTTCTCAATCATAATCTAACTTCCTCAGTATGGGGCCGTTGTGACGCTAAATCTCTTGATCGTCTTTCTCGGCAGCAAATAATGACCTTAAAATTAATCTTAGATGTGAATAAATGAATGAATGAAATGTTGTTTAATGGCACATAAGCTCCAACCGGGATATATTGCGCCAAACATACGGTGATTATTTTGAGACAGACTAAATTATATCACAGAACAAATTACATGCATAAATAAAATCAATATCACATGCGTTAAAAAGTATGACCAATGCGAGAGCGACACAAAACAACTTCATCTCTCCTGTTAGACCTGTAGGAGCTTGGCCAGTCTCCTAAGACAAGCTTAATGTGAAGAAGTTTGTTTATGTCTGTAAAACCCAAGACCATTGCCAGCGGTCATAAATAAAATGATTAATACATGTTTTAAAATCTTTATATGGTATTAAAATATTTGATAGGGAAAGATCTAAAGCAGCTTTGGCAGCTAAATGTGCTTGATCATTTCCCCTTATATCAACGTGACTGGGGAGCTAGCAAAAGACGACGTCTTTGCCGTTGAACTCGTGTGATAGTAGCAGGCGATAAACATCTGCTACTAATGGGTGTTCAAGCTGTTTATTGTTAATTGCTTGAAGGGAGGACAGAGAATCAGTAAAGATGATATGGTTTAAGGATGAAGAGAATTGAACGAACTCCAAGGCCTGAAGAATGGCCTGGAACTCAGCTGTAAATATTGAAGCAGCAGGTGAAAGACACACAGAAATAGTCTCGGATGGCATCACGGTAGCCGAAGCTACCCGATCACCATCTTTAGAACCATCTGTGTAAATAGGAGCATAATCACCATACTTAGACCTTAATTCTCTAAACAGAGATTGGAAAACCGTAGAGCTAGTATCTTTCTTTTTATGTTGAGTAAGATCAAAATCGATCTTTGGGGGAGATATAGCCCACGGTGGGGTAATAAAGAAAGGGGTATTCGCAATACTGTTAAGGCTGATACCAGCCTCAGACAAAAGGGGTTGTATGCGAATACCAAATGGTGGAATAACTTTAGTCTTGAGCAGATATAGATGCTCGTGATATGATCTAAATATGGTGTTAAAGAGATGCGATTTGGAAGAGATGCGATTTTCGTAGCATACTGCAGGGCCAGTTTATCACTTCTGTTGTGCAATGAGGGCCCATGCGCCTCGACGTACAAACTGTTCACTGGAGATGTACGAAAGGCTTCTAAACTGATTCTAA
Source organism: Patella vulgata (assembly GCF_932274485.2). Lineage (NCBI taxonomy): Eukaryota > Metazoa > Mollusca > Gastropoda > Patellidae > Patella > Patella vulgata. Next base: position 38,270,103 of record NC_065882.2, read on the forward strand.
GTCCCTGATTGTGTATGGTGTCGAGGTCGTTGAGATAAGACTCGCGGGCAGACCCATACACAATATACACATAATCGAGTTTTGATCTTATGAGTGCTCGATATAATCTGAGCAAGACCTTGCGGTCTGCCCCCCAGTCAGTATTTGATAAGACTCTCTATATGTTGAGGGCTTTCAGACATTTCTTTTTGAGGTTTTTAATGTGGGGGGTAAATGATAATTTCTTATCAAATATCAGCCCCAGAAATTTGGTCTCATCCACGATTGGAAGGCGATTGCCATCCAAGAAAAGTTCTGGATCGGGATGCAAACCTCGTTTCTGACAGTAATGCATGCAGACAGTCTTGGATTTCGAAAAACGAAATCCATTTTCGGTTGCGCATTGTTGAAGTGAATTGAAACAAAGCTGCAACTTACGTTCGATTATCATCAACATAAAGAGTGCAATTTGTACCAGGTTTAAGGCACGCTGGAATAGTATTAATTTTTATCGCAAAAAGAGTTGGAGATAAAATACTTGCATTTAGAACCATCATTTCCCCAGGAAATGGGTCAGAGAATATTGATCCGACTCGTACCTTAAATGACCTATCTTCCAGGAAATATTTAATGAAGATAGGTAAGCGGCCTCGTAGGCCCTGACGAGTGCTCCTTTGGGACCGAAATCCACATTGGAGGTCAGTAATAAGGTTGTTGGACTCAAGGTACCAAACAAGCGTTCGATTAATCAACCTCTCAATGGTTTTGCAAATACAGCTAGTTAAAGCGATCGGACGATAGTTGGTAGGATTCGTTTGATCTTTACCCGGTTTAGGGATGGGAATTATTGTGGCTTCATGCCACGAAGGAGGGAACCTTCCCATTAACTCAAATCCGTTTAAAAAGATCCAGTAAAATTAAGAGAGTGGAAAAGGGTAAATGTTTTAGCATTTGGTAGTGTATTTCATCTGGACCAGTTGCAGTATCCCGAGATGGCTTTAGCGAATCGCGAAGCTCTACAATGGAAAAACTATCATTGTTGCATTCATCATAGCGGGACTTGAAATTAAGTCGCCTTTTCAGTTGTTGAGCTTTAATGCCCCGAAAGGCATCAGAGGAGAAATTGGATGATGAATTAAATGAAAAAGTACTGGCCAGAGAATTAGCAATATCAGGAAATGTTTTTAAGGTGTTATTATCAACATAGAGATGGTTAACTGATAATGCACTACTTTAACCTTTAATCCTACGAATCCGATCCAATACCGATTTGGATGTGGTACGGGATTTGATCTTTGAGACATAACCTTGCCATGAAGACTTTTTTGTTGACGTATGGTTCTACGGGCCTTCGCCTGGACCAGTTGGTATGCCGCAATATTCTCCATTGAAGGATGTATCTTTAGTCGTCTCAGGATACGATCACGCTCTTTAAGAGCGGATTTGCAATCGTCATTATAACATGGTTTATTGAAACGTTTGATTCAGTCGTGGTTTTTGGAATCGCCTGCTCAGCTACATCTTGAAGAATTGAAGCGAATAAGGCCATGGGCTAATCTGCATCTTCTAAAGAGAAGAGACACAAAGATTCAAATAGAGCCCAGTCAGCCTTATGCAACTTCCACCTCTTGGGTCTTTCGACCGGAGAGGAACCATTATTATCAATCAATATAGGAAAGTGGTCACTACCACATAGATCTCCATTTACTCTCCACGTAAAATCATGAAATAGGACCGGAGAGCAAACGGTGAGATCCAGGGAAGAAAAAAAAGCTGTGACAGGATGTAGATAAGTAGGCGAGTCATCATTTAATAAACACATTTTAGTAAGGTTAATGAAGTCCGCTATTTGTTTACCTCTGTTGTTATCATATGAACTACCCCCAGAAGGAATGATGACCATTGAAATTTCCCGTAATTATAAACGGGAGAGGGAGTTGTGCAACAAGGTCATCAAGTTCTCTGGGCTTAAGATGTAAACTTGGTGGAAGATAAATAGATCAGAGTATAAAGGCGAGTTGAGAGTGATTTGACTCTGAGGGATATCTCCATTAAGAATAATAGAAACGCCCCCATGAGCTCTACCATCACCAACTGAGTGATGATGGTAACCAACAAAATGTCTAAAAGACAAAGAGTCAGAATTCTTTAAGAAGGTTTCCTGTAAATAAATAGCTAAAGGATTGTATGTTTGGATTAGTAATTGAACTTCATTAAAATTTGGTTTTAAACCACGACAATTCCATTGAATAATGGCATTTACCATTGTCAGGGAAATTTAATTTTTGGCGGCTTACTGAGTGGGTCAACATGGACATCCACTACAGTAATGTCGTCTATCAGCTCATCACCATATTTATTAAAGAGAGTGATATGGTTTTTTGAAACCTTTGAATCTTTAACTGCACCCCTGGCCCAGTGGAACTGGAATCAGCAGTGTCAGCTTTAGAGGGGCGCAAGGGAGGAGCCCCCTTGCCATTTTGTATGGCAATCTCATCAGGGAGAGAGTTAGTGCTCTCAGTGGAGCTCCAGACCCCTTTTACATGATCTTATGTTGTAGGCAAAGTCTTCGGGTTCGTTTTTTTGTAAGGCCAGGTTATGCCTGTCTGAACAGATATGGATTTAGTAGATACTTTAACTACACTCCAAAAAGAGTTCCCTTGTCGTGCAATGGGAATGAGTGATAAAAATATGGAATCTTCCGTTCGGACATTACTTGTTGAATTCCTTTCTCTTTCTGCCATATTGGACATTCGCGAGAATAAGCAAAATGCTTACCCTTGCAATTAACGCAGCAAAACTTAGTCTGGCAGGCAGCGCTCTCGTGGCCATCATTACCACAACGAGCGCAGGTGTCTTTGCCCCTGCAGACGGTATTACTGTGTCCAAATTTCTGACATTTATAGCAGCGAAGAGGGTTGGAAATATAAGAATCGACAGGTATATTTAAATAACCTGCCTTGATTGATTTCGGTATGTTGGGACGATTAAAAGTGAGGATATAGGTGCTTGTAGGAATCAACTGATCTCCTCTGCGTACACTAATTAGTTTAACATGTTGGACGCCTCGAGAAGAAAGGTATTCAACCATTTCATCCTCACTGCTGCCTTCAAGGTCCCGACATCGAATAACAACTCTACAAGAATTTAATGATCTGTGTGGAGACACCTTGATAGGAATGTCTGCCAAAGTTGTTGATTTGAGAAGCTCCTTGACACATTCTATCAAGAGTGTTCCATTTCTCAATTTTTTAATAGCTTTGGACTCACCGGCAATGCTCTTAGCTACCAAAAAAGGTGAGACTTTAGGTAAGTCAGTAGAGGGACTCTCAATCAAGAGAAACCTCAGCCATGACTTTGCCAATTTATTTTTGAATATGTTACAAACGTCCTCCGAATTGGGACGTTTCTGATGCTGTCGTTCATTGATTGGGGAGGGGGGGGGGGTTGCGGCAATACTATATACCAGAAAACACAGGAAAACACCGGAAAACACCATTTTGTACTGAATACCGGAAACACTGGAAAAACACTAAATACCGGAAAACACCGTAAATACCGGAAAACACCCTAAATAGGTAACCCGGAGCCTGGTCCTCTGTGTGCGGTTTTGGACCAAGTGAGTGCCGATGAAGGAAGGTCAAGGTCATTACTATGTTCGTTTTACAAATAGCACCCCCACCCCCCAAAAAAATTTCCGATTTGTTTTTCTCCGAAATTTTTTTGACGAAAGAAATTTTCTGTCACAAAAAAAAAAATTCGAATTTTTCCGAAAAATTGGTTTAAAAAAAAAAACATTGCGTAGATAATAATTTTACATAGAAAAATACTGGAAAAAAAATTTGATTTTTTCTTGAGAGAAATTTGGGAGAAGAAATTGTTTAAAAAAATCTGAAAAGAAATTTTCCTTTGACCGTATGTATGTTAATGAACTTATTTCATCAGCGCTCACCTGGTCCAAAACCACACATGAGGACCAAACTCCGGGTTACTAAATAGCTACCGGAAAACTTAGAAGAGTAAACTGTGCCCGAGATTTTTTTAGAGAGCGCGCCGCGCCGCGCCGCTCCTGGAGGGATCATCGTCAGGGTGGGACGGGGGTGGAATTGTCCAGTCACGTGACGAACATAGATCGTCCGTTCCTCAACCCATATTATTTCCACAGTCATCTCAAATTACGGGATGATATACGAAAATGCAGGTTTACTTTGAAATAGTGCAAATGATACTTTTCCATCTACAATCTTCAGATAAAAGGATGCAAGTTCTTACACAGTGTAGCATAATTTGTGCAACAGAAGACATCTCGAATATCGATTATCGGAAAAAACATTTTCTCGGGGACATTTTGTTCCGAATACGCATTCGTTGTAAGTCTTCAGCCACCAGGAAGTGGTTAACATAGTAATGTTTTACTACGATAGTAGTACATAAAACAAATTGGTTGCCTGAGGTTCTCGGGGGGGAAGTAGCCTCATCGGCTAGAGTCCTCTATTTCACAAGCAAACACAACAATTGCTTCCTTGAAAATTTATCGATCAACCCTTTTCACAGACGTACAGCTTACCACTTCCCGTCAATGCAGTAAGATAGAATATGTAGTTTTCTCATGGACAGTTGGGCGAAAGTTGGGGTTTTCTGAAGGAAAACTGGTCAACAAGTTGGGGAAAAAAGCTCGAAAAGTAATCCAGAAAAAAATCCTGTGTGCGGCCCTCGGAATATGATGGAATATGTTGAATATTATTATGGTTCAAGTGATTATATTTGACCCTGGAATGAAAGTAAGCTCAGAAACAAGTAGATTTTGTGCCCTTCCAACGAGATGGATAGCTCTTGGAAAGGATAGACACTTTTCAGATTACAGCCTGTCCGAGAATTGCGTGGCATCCATTTCGTTTGGTGATTAGGACACATAGCGGTTAAACCTGGAACTTCAACTCGAACTATTCAGAGATTTATTAACTCGCTTTTGATGATACTTGCTGTTTTATGATGCGATTTTTTGTTACCTAGGGAGGAGTTGGCCTAGTCGTGCCTTCCACTAATTCGTACCACCCTGATGCCAGCGTTACTGGTAAGAATCAGGAGACCGGCGCAACCGGCATATAATGGGGCCCTCCGAGGGCAGTGTTTAATCTACTGAAATACTGAAACACTGAAATCTACTGAAATTTACTGAAAACTAAAATACAAAATAAAATATGGTCAATGATGGAGGTAGACTGATTGCGTCTTTTAAAACATTCAAAACATAATAGACATCAACAAAATTTGGGAGAAAAACAATCGGATTTTTTTTTTTGGGGGGGGGGGGGGGGACGGGGGGCTATTTGTAAAATGAACATCGTAATGACCTTGACCTTCCTTCATCGGCGCTCACTTGGTCCAAAACCGCACACAGAGGACTAGGCTCCGGGTTACCTATTTAGGGTGTTTTCCGGTATTTAGGATGTTTTCCGGTATTTAGTGTTTTTCCGGTGTTTTCCGGTATTCAGTATAACATGGTGTTTTCCGGTTGTTTTCCGGTGTTTTCCGGTTGTTTTCCGGTGTTTTCCGGTATATAGTATGGCCCGGGGGATTTGGGGTATCCATGAACATATTTTTTTGTTTATTTAACCCCTCGCCGTCCCCCAGGTTACTGCCCTGCCTACTAAGGGGGGGGGGGTCTAGCACGGATAACCAGCGCGTGGCCTCAGGGCTCGACGAGGGGTATACTCAAGCCAGAAAGTAAAAATACTACTCCAACCTGATTGACCCAAGCCGCCGCTCTGTAGAATGTATTAAGGACACAGAGGTAGTTAATAGCTGAGTGAATAAACAACAGAGCATTATACTGGAAAAGGGTACATTCTACAGAGCTAAAACGACCATAGCCGATTGATCAGAGTGGGCTACTCTGACCTCCCGTATACAAGCCAAATCTCCACTAAATTACCAGGATTCCACTCTCCACCGACACGGGTCGCAACGCACAGCCCCATTACAGGGATCCCTTTAGTCGCCTCTTACGACACGCAGGAAATACGAAGGGTATATTCTTATCACCCCCATTCTGCTAAAACAATTACTGATTACTTATTTGACCTCTTACCAAACTTACTACCCTCAAGCCAAACATTAACATAGTTAAAAGCTGTATACGCTATGGAATTCGTTGCCACCCTCTTAAAAACTTTAAATAACTTGAATCTTTTTCAGGAAAAAACTTCTCCTTTACCTTAAATCTACTCCAACTATATTATCCTAAAAAATCCCCCCCCCCCCGTATATTTCTTATTACAAGTATTTGTACATGTATTCTGTATATCTCCATATTATACGCATGTACATATTGTACATTTGTTAATACATGTTATATCTATGTATTCAAACTTTCTGTTTTATGAACTTGCATATATACATAAATTAATCTTTTAAGTGATTTGTATATATTGTGGTATGTTATTTAATGCATCAGTGTACATCTTTTGTGTACACTTAAAAAACTCTTCTGATGGATCTCAACACAAGTACTTGTGTGAAAATTATTCTACACAAACTTGAGTAGATTTATAAAATCTTGTGTTTTTTCCATATAATTAACACAAGTAAAGTGTACCGTCAAAACAAATTTTGTTTTTTTAAAAATTGAATTCCATACAAAGTCTTAATTCGGGTGTCCACAAGTACAGTATAAGAAAGGTATTTTTTACACAGACAGACTTGCATGCTAATTGGTGTTTAGATGTCTGTAGTTGAAGTTGTTGATTTTTTTATTGGCCCAATAAACTGGTAGATCAAAGGAATAGGCCCGGTGAGCATGCCTGGTGTGGTTTAAACAATTGGCAAGAACATGTGCGTTGGCAAGAAAATGGGTAAAACTATTATTTAATAATAATAATAATAATAATAATAACTAGACCTGCAAGCAGCACTGAACCGGCTTTCAGGAATCAGACAGGAAGTCTGTCATACAATAGCCCATTCATCGACCTACCAAACGATACTTTAGGTGTTTTGATTCGGTCACACCCGACGGTGAAATCAGGATTTTTGCAAGAGCACTGATTTTTACTGGGTTTTTTTTTAAAATATCGAATATTTTTTTGACTACTTCCGGTTTACGGATCATTGTCGGGATAGATTTAACACGTTGTATGGGAAATTCACTTCCTGTACCAGAAGTTTCAGAAAGATCCATGGGACAGTTTTTAAAAGAAAGGAAATTTAGAAGATATTTAACAATATTTAGCAAATAATTGGTAGTCTGATGCCAATGTGTTATCTCCCTTATACCATTAGAAGAAGATATAACGATTTTTCGACTTTTTTCAAAGATTGTGGCCCTTTTTGGACCATTTATTCTATATTGGGGCTTTTAAATTTGGATTCACACCCTAGACCACCGTTAGGACTCTAAGTAACAGAAGTTTAAGAAAGGAAATAAGAGAAGTTTTCGGGATGAAAGCATCTGAATAGCCCCCAAAAATGAACATACTAGATTTTCAGCGTCCCATTATATATTGCCTAACCAGAGAATTTTTACCATTTAGATGTTATACGATCGTCCATTGTTCGGGCTATCCAATGACACTTTAGTTGTTTTGATTCGGTAAATGTCACTTCCGGTACCAATGAAACCATTAAACGGGTTTCCACATAATTGCACACATCAAATAAAATGGACGCCGAATCAACCAAATCCAGCAATATCAATTCATTTTATACATTTGTTACATGTAAGTGTACAGTACTTCCGGTGATAATGAAAATCTTCAATTAGTTTTATGAAGCCAGAAAGGGCATAAGGCATCACATGGTGAAAATTTTATGTAAATCGAATAATTGCCACTTTTATAGACCAAAAGTTTCTCTGCAACCGTACAAGTTAGAAACCATTTTCTGGTATCTGTATGATCGTATGGGTTCAATCTATTTGTTGATTGGAATCAAATATCATAATTTTAAAAACATTACAAATCAGACTCATTTGAATAAAATATCTGTTTTGAAGGCTAAAAATACAGTTTTTGCCAAAATGACGTTACTTCCGGTGATAATGAAAATCTTAACTTACTTGTATGAAATTGTAAATGGCATTAGGTATCACACAGTGAAACTTTTATGAAAATCGAATAATAATTGACATTTTTATGGACCAAAAACCTTGAAATGTGACCTGTTGAAAATCGCCTATTTCTCCGCAACTTAACAAGTTAGAAAGAATTTTGTGAAATCTATATGGCCGTATGAATTTTATTAATATGTAAATGTAAACCAAAAGTTAAAATTATTAATACATATTAAATAATTCTTGGTTGAAAAAAATATTGATTTTAAAAGTTAAAAATGCATTTTTTGACAAAATGGCGTCACTTTCGGTGTCAATTTTAAATTGTAATCAATTTGATACGACGCATACTTGCTTTTTGAATCAAATGGTGTGACTTTTGTGAAAATCCAATAATAATTGACTATTTTACAGGCAAAATAACGAAAACAGTGATTTCTAGGTAACTGCTTATATTACAAACTAATTTTAACATACATTTCCTTCGTATGGATTATAGCTACAAGTTTATAAAAGTTACGTAGAAATATTTTAAAATCTGAAAAGCCTGAATGGGTTGTAAATAGATCAATTTTACACCTTTTTTCACCTCTTAATCGAATTTGCTCGAAAATGAAATCGAAATTAAAAAAAAAACGAGCCCAACATGGCACACTCTTTTAGTTATATCAGGTTTTTTTTTAAAAAATAATATTTGCTTTCGAAAAATGGTACCTAACTGTCAAAATTGTAGTTTTTGGTCAAATTAAGCCACTTCCGACAGATAACTCTATCGGTAACAAAAAAAATGACAATTGGGACAACGGAGTAAATGAACTTTGTTTTATACAAATCGAGCAATAAATAATTAATCTAGGACTGAAAAACTGAATTAGCCAATAGCGGCAAAGGAAAATTACTGAGACAAAAACATTTCACATTTTTCCCTAACTCTTTTAGTTATATCAGGGTTTTTTTTAAAAAATAATATTTGCTTTCGAAAAATGGTACCTAACTGTCAAAATTGTAGTTTTTGGTCAAATTAAGCCACTTCCGACAGATAACTCTATCGGTAACAAAAAAAATGACAATTGGGACAACGGAGTAAATGAACTTTGTTTTATACAAATCGAGCAATAAATAATTAATCTAGGACTGAAAAACTGAATTAGCCAATAGCGGCAAAGGAAAATTACTGAGACAAAAACATTTCACATTTTTCCCTAAGTCAGATGACTCGTTAATTTTGTGTAAAATACGACTAGAAAATAGTCATAAATAAAAAAGTTTTTTGTAAAAATTTAAATTTTCAAATTTCGAACGCCAAAAGCCATAGATGAATGTTCGAAATTGAAAAATGTGAGATAGCCATTGTCTCGGAAAAGATTCAGGATTTCCAAAAATGTGAATTGTTTTAAAATAGGTAAAGAATTGGCGAAACCGCGGCCGCGTTTTTATTTATTGCTACCGTTCAAAATTCGGCCACTTCTGGTCTGCGCAGAAGTTTCAAAAATACTTTATCAAGTAACCACAACATGGTTGCCTGATAGAAAATTGAACCCCAGATCGATATCTGTTTTCGATCATGGAGAAATCGGCTCCCGCGGTAAATAATAATAATAATAATAATAACTAGACCTGCAAGCAGCACTGAACCGGCTTTCAGGAATCAGACAGGAAGTGTGTCATACAATAGCCTATTTATCGAGCTATCAAACGATACTTTAGATGTTTTTATCCGGTCACACCCGACGGTGAAATCCTGATTGTTCCAAGAGCACCGATTTTTTTACTGTCTTTTTTTTTAAAATATCGAATATTTTTTTGACTACTTCCTGTTTAGGGATCATTATCGGGATAGATTTAACAAGTGGTATGGGAACTTAACTTCCTGTACCAGAAGTTTCAGGAAGATCCATTGGACAGTTTTACCTCCCTTATACCACTAGAAGCAGATTTACAGATATAACGATTTTTCGACTTTTTTAAAATATTGTATCCCTTTTGGACCATTTATACTATATTAAGGCTTTTAAATTTGGATTCACACCCCAGACCAGCGTTAGGACTCTAAGTAACAGAAGTTTAAGAAAGGAAATAAGAGTAATTTTCGAGATAAAAGCGTCTGAATAGGCTCCAAAAACGGAAATACTAGATTTTCAGCATCTCATAATATATTACGTAACCAGCGATTTTTTACCATTGAGATGTCATAAGATCGCCCATTGTTCGGGCTATCCAATGACACTTTAGTTGTTTTGATTCGTTGAAATATGGCGTTGTAATCACTTTTTTCGCAAGATCACCATTTTTTACTTTTTAAGTTGTTTTTTTCAAAATATCGGATATTTTTTCGACTACTTCCGGTTTTTGGATCATTGTCGGGATAGTTTTAACATGTTGTTTGAATAGGTAACTTTCTCATTTCTGCTCAAGTAGGATGATATTTTAACCATGTGTAAAATACCATCAAAAAATATTCATAAATAAAAAAGGTTTTCGTAAAAAAAAATTAAAAAGGTTTTCGTAAAAAAAAAATTTTTTTCAAAATATCGGACATTTTTTCGACTACTTCCGGTTTTACGATCATTGTCGTGATAGCTTTATGAAGTTCTTTGGATACTTAACTTTCTGTACCAGAAGTGTCAGAAACATCCAATGAGTAGTTTTGGAAAAAAAGATAAATCAAAGAGCGTTTCCAAAAATTTAACGATTTTTCAATTTTTTTCAAAGTTTGAGGCCATTTTTGGACCACCTATATTATTTCAATGCTTTTTATTTTGGATTCACTATATAGACAACCGATAGGACTTTGAGTAAGACAAGTTTAAGAAAAATCGTAGGCGTCGTTTTCGAGAAAATGGCGTATCAGAATGTTAAAAAATCGGAAAATACTAGATTTTTCTTCATACAATAATTTATTTCCTTACCATCAAAATCGTATTATTTAGATACCATATGATGGTCCATTATTAGGGCTATCCAACGACACTTTAGTTCTTTTGGTCCGCTATTACCTAAGGGAGAAATCAATTTTTTAGCAAGTGCGACAATGTTTTTAACCTTTTTTTTTTTCATTTTTTGAATACTTCCGGTATGGTTATTATTGTCGGAATAGTTTTAATAGCCGGTTTGGGCACAAAAATAGCCACAGGGCTCTGTAATGATATATTACATTATCTGATCAGATAAAATGGCCCTGAGAAATCCTATGTTCAAAAGTGCCAACAATGCAAAAAAATTAAAATATCGAAAATTAAATTTCAATAACTACATACATATTATACATCGTTAGAATCGTAATTAGGTCAGCTATAAGAATATACAACCTTTTTATGAAAATCTCTTAAAATAAAAAAATAGTAGAGCATTTTCCAAAATTTGACGATTTTTAGACTTTTTTCGATTTTCAGTCCGTTATTTCACCTATTCCAGATATTTCAAAGTCGTAATGGAATGCTACGTACACAAGACTACCACAAGGTCTGTCGATAGAGAAAGTTTCATAAAAATCGCTGGCGTAGTTTTTGAGATACAGGCGTCCAAAAATGCTAAAAATCAGAAAATACTTGATTTTCAGCGTGCCATATTTTGCTGCCTGATCATAGTATCCGCAGGAATTGGGTATCATTCAGTGGTCCAATCACCGCCCGACCAAATGATACCTTAATTTGTTTAATCCGTTGATATCGGACGGAGAAATCGTGTTTTTACCCAAAACACCAATTTTTCACGTTTTTTTCAAAATATCGCATATTATTTCGACTACTTCCGGTTTAAGGATTCTTGTCGAAATTGCTTTATAAGTTGGTATTGGACTATAACTTCATGTTCCAGAAGTTTCAGAAACGTCAATGCTGCCATAAAACGAAACCCGAGCTCACAAAATGGGAAGAAAATTCGAAAAAAATCGAAAAATAAAGGGCGATAACTCTGGATAAAACTTATGTTACTGGAATCGGATGGACTTCAGGTATCCAAAAATGTAAGTCAAATTTGAAAATTTTGAAAAATAACAAAAATTGTCTCGTAAACAACATGTTTTCAATATTCGAACGATAAAAGTCATAGACGAATGTTCGAAATTGAAAAATGTGAGATAGCCATTGTCTCAGAAAAGATTCAGGAATTCCAAAAATGTAATTTGCTTGAAAATGGATAAAGAATTGACGAAACTATGGCCAATTTTCAATTTTTAGACAACGTACAAAGTTCGGTCACTTCCGGTATGCGCAGAAATTTCAAAAATATTTTATCAAGTAGCCACCACATGGTTTCCCGATAGAAAATCTAATTCCAGATGGATATCTGTTTTCGATCATGGAGATCTAGGCTCCCGCGGTAAATAATAATAATAATAATAATAACTAGAACTGCGAAGCAGTAATGACGGGTTTCACCGGTGCCACGTTACCCTTGAACTTATGTCACTTACGGTACCAATGAAACCGTTAAACAGGTTTCCACATAAGCATTGCACACATGAAATAAACAACCAAATCCAGCAATCAATTCATTTGCTACATGTCAGTGATCCTGTCAAAATTACATTACTTCCGGTGATAATGAAAATGTTAAATTGGCTTATGAAATCAGAAATAGCATCATCACATGGTGAAAATTTTATGTAAATCCTATAATAATTGCCACCTTTATAGACCAAAAACCTTGAAAAATGACTTGTAGAAAATCGCCTATTTCTCTGCAACCGTACAAGTTAGAAACCATTTTGAGGTATCTGTATGATCGAATGAGTTTATTCTATTTGTTGATTGGAATCAAATATCATAATTTAAAAAACATTACAAATCTGATTCATTTGAATAAAATATCTGTTTTGAAGGCTAAAAATACAGTTTTTGCCAAAATGACGTTACTCCCGGTGATAATGAAAATCTTATATTACTTGTATGAAATCGTAAATGGCATTATGTATCACACAGTGAAAATTTCATGAAAATCGAATAATAATTGACACTTTTATTGACAAAAAACCTTAAAAAGTGACCTGTTGAAAATTGCCTATTTCTCCGCAACTGAACAAGTTAGAAACCATTTTGTGATATCTATATGATCGTAAGGGTTCATTGTATTAGTTGATTTGAATCAAATATCAAAATTTTAAACAAATAACAAATATGACTCATTTGAATAAATTACTGGTTTCGAAGGCTATAAATACAATTTTTGCCCAAATTACGTCATTTCCGGTGATATTGAAAATGTTAAATTGGTTTGACCTAGTTAAAATTGACATTACACATCAAATGGTGTCACTTTTATGAAAATCGAATAATAATTGACTCTTTTACAGGCAAAGTAGCGTAAAAAGTGACTCATGCATAATTGCCCATTTCTCGGCAACTGCGCATATTACAAATTAATTTTCACATACATTCTCTCCGTATAGATTATTGCTACGAGTTTATGAAAGTTACGAAGTAATATTTTAAAATATGAAAACGCTGGATGGGTTGTAAATAGCTTAATTTTACACCTTTTTTCACCTTTTAATCGAAATAGCCCGAAAACGGAATCGAAATTAAAAAAACTGGTCCCAACATTTTGCGCGCCTTTAAAGGGCGCACAATTTCAGTTATACCAGATTTGAAAAAAATAATATTTGCTTTCGAAAAATGGTACCTAACTGTCAAAATTGTAGTTTTTTTGTCAATTTACGCCACTTCCGGTGCCGACAGATAACACTATTGGTAACAAAAAAAATGACAATTGAGACAACGGACATATGAACTTTGTTTTATACAAATCGAACAATAAATAATTAATCTAGGACTGAAAAACTGAATTAGCCAATGGGGGCCAAGGAAAATTACCGAGACAAAAAAATTTCACATTTTTGCCCAAGTCAGAGGACTCGTTATATTTGTGTAAAACACGACTAAAAAATATTCATAAATAAAAAAGTTTTTTGTAAAAATTTAAATTTTCTAAATTTAGCGCCTAATATCTGCGAAGATTTGCCGAAAATCAAAAATCAAAAGTAGCGTAGCTATGTGCCCCGTCTCCGGCTATGCCAAAATGCATCGAAAGTTAAAATCCAATGATTATTGTTAAAATTACTGCAATATTTCTAAAAACGATAGCTTCGGTGATTTCGGACATTTCGCATTGTCGCAGAACGTTCAAAATAGCTTTATCCTCTAAGTCACACCCACTTTTCCGATAAAACCGAAGAAATCGTAACGATCCGACAATCAGTTGCTGAGATCTACTCAAAACAAAAGAAGAATAATAATAATAAGAAGAACTAGAACTGCGAAGCAGTAATGACGGGTTTCACCGGTGCCACGTTACCCTTGAACTTATGTCACTTCCGGTACCAATGAAACCGTTAAACAGGTTTCCACATAAGCATTGCACACATGAAATAAAATGGACGCAGAAACAACCAAATCCAGCAATCAATTCATTTGCTACATGTCAGTGATCCTGTCAAAATTACATTACTTCCGGTGATAATGAAAATGTTAAATTGGTTTATGAAATCAGAAATAGCATCATCACATGTTGAAAATTTTATGTAAATCCTATAATAATTGCCACCTTTATAGACCAAAAACCTTGAAAAATGACTTGTAGAAAATCGCCTATTTCTCTGCAACCGTACAAGTTAGAAACCATTTTGAGGTATCTGTATGATCGAATGAGTTCATTCTATTTGTTGATTGGAATCAAATATCATAATTTTAAAAACATTACAAATCTGATTCATTTGAATAAAATATCTGTTTTGAAGGCTAAAAATACAGTTTTTGCCAAAATGACGTTACTTCCGGTGATAATGAAAATCTTAAATTACTTGTATGATATCGTAAATGGCATTATGTATCACACAGTGAAAATTTCATGAAAATCGAATAATAATTGACACTTTTATTGACAAAAAAACCTTAAAAAGTGACCTGTTGAAAATTGCCTATTTCTCCGCAACTGAACAAGTTAGAAACCATTTTGTGATATCTATATGATCGTAAGGGTTCATTGTATTAGTTGATTTGAATCAAATATCAAAATTTTAAACAAATAACAAATATGACTCATTTGAATAAATTACTGGTTTCGATGGCTATAAATACAATTTTTGCCCAAATTACGTCATTTCCGGTGATATTGAAAATGTTAAATTGGTTTGACCTAGTTAAAATTGACATTACACATCAAATGGTGTCACTTTTATGAAAATCGAATAATAATTGACTCTTTTACAGGCAAACTAGCGTAAAAAGTGACTCATGCAAAATTGCCCATTTCTCGGCAACTGCGCATATTACAAATTAATTTTCACATACATTCTCTCCGTATAGATTATTGCTACGAGTTTATGAAAGTTACGAAGTAATATTTTAAAATATGAAAACGCTGGATGGGTTGTAAATAGCTTAATTTTACACCTTTTTTCACCTTTTAATCGAAATAGCCCGAAAACGGAATCGAAATTAAAAAAAATGGTCCCAACATTTTGTGCGCCTTTAAAGGGCGCACAATTTCAGTTATACCAGATTTGAAAAAAATAATATTTGCTTTCGAAAAATGGTACCTAACTGTCAAAATTGTAGTTTTTTGTCAATTTACGCCACTTCCGGTGCCGACAGATAACACTATTGGTAACAAAAAAAATGACAATTGAGACAACGGGGCATATGAACTTTGTTTTATACAAATCGAACAATAAATAATTAATCTAGGACTGAAAAACTGAATTAGCCAATGGGGGCCAAGGAAAATTACCGAGACAAAAAATTTTCACATTTTTGCCCAAGTCAGAGGACTCGTTATATTTGTGTAAAACACGATTAAAAAATATTCATAAATAAAAAAGTTTTTTGTAAAAATTTAAATTTTCTAAATTTAGCGCCTAATATCTGCGAAGATTTGCCGAAAATCAAAAATCAAAAGTAGCGTAGCTATGTGCCCCGTCTCCGGCTATGCCAAAATGCATCGAAAGTTAAAATCCAATGATTATTGTTAAAATTACTGCAATATTTCTAAAAACGATAGCTTCGGTGATTTCGGACATTTCGCATTGTCGCAGAACGTTCAAAATAGCTTTATCCTCTAAGTCACACCCACTTTTCCGATAAAACCGAAGAAATCGTAACGATCCGACAATCAGTTGCTGAGATCTACTCAAAACAAAAGAAGAATAATAATAATAACTAGAACTGCGAAGCAGTAATGACGGGTTTCACCGGTGCCACGTTACCCTTGAACTTATGTCACTTCCTGTACCAATGAAACCGTTAAACAGGTTTCCACATAAGCATTGCACACATGAAATAAAATGGACGCAGAAACAACCAAATCCAGCAATCAATTCATTTGCTACATGTCAGTGATCCTGTCAAAATTACATTACTTCCGGTGATAATGAAAATGTTAAATTGGTTTATGAAATCAGAAATAGCATCATCACATGGTGAAAATTTTATGTAAATCCTATAATAATTGCCATATTTTATAGACCAAAAACCTTGAAAAATGACTTGTAGAAAATCGCCTATTTCTCTGCAACCGTACAAGTTAGAAACCATTTTGAGGTATCTGTATGATCGAATGAGTTCATTCTATTTGTTGATTGGAATCAAATATCATAATTTTAAAAACATTACAAATCTGATTCATTTGAATAAAATATCTGTTTTGAAGGCTAAAAATACAGTTTTTGCCAAAATGACGTTACTTCTGGTGATAATGAAAATCTTAAATTACTTGTATGAAATCGTAAATGGCATTATGTATCACACAGTGAAAATTTCATGAAAATCGAATAATAATTGACACTTTTATTGACAAAAAACCTTAAAAAGTGACCTGTTGAAAATTGCCTATTTCTCCGCAACTGAACAAGTTAGAAACCATTTTGTGATATCTATATGATCGTAAGGGTTCATTGTATTAGTTGATTTGAATCAAATATCAAAATTTTAAACAAATAACAAATATGACTCATTTGAATAAATTACTGGTTTCGAAGGCTATAAATACAATTTTTGCCCAAATTACGTCATTTCCGGTGATATTGAAAATGTTAAATTGGTTTGACCTAGTTAAAATTGACATTACACATCAAATGGTGTCACTTTTATGAAAATCGAATAATAATTGACTCTTTTACAGGCAAACTAGCGTAAAAAGTGACTCATGCAAAATTGCCCATTTCTCGGCAACTGCGCATATTACAAATTAATTTTCACATACATTCTCTCCGTACAGATTATTGCTACGAGTTTATGAAAGTTACGAAGTAATATTTTAAAATATGAAAACGCTGGATGGGTTGTAAATAGCTTAATTTTACACCTTTTTTCACCTTTTAATCGAAATAGCCCGAAAACGGAATCGAAATTAAAAAAAATGGTCCCAACATTTTGTGCGCCTTTAAAGGGCGCACAATTTCAGTTATACCAGATTTGAAAAAAATAATATTTGCTTTCGAAAAATGGTACCTAACTGTCAAAATTGTAGTTTTTTGTCAATTTACGCCACTTCCGGTGCCGACAGATAACACTATTGGTAACAAACAAAATGACAATTGAGACAACGGAGCATATGAACTTTGTTTTATACAAATCGAACAATAAATAATTAATCTAGGACTGAAAAACTGAATTAGCCAATGGGGGCCAAGGAAAATTACCGAAACAAAATTTTTTCACATTTTTGCCCAAGTCAGATGACTCGTTATATTTGTGTAAAACACGATTAAAGAATATTCATAAATAAAAAAGTTTTTTGTAAAAATTTTAATTTTCTAAATTTAGCGCCTAATATCTGCGAAGATTTGCCGAAAATCAAAAATCAAAAGTAGCGTAGCTATGTGCCCCGTCTCCGGCTATGCCAAAATGCATCGAAAGTTAAAATCCAATGATTATTGTTAAAATTACTGCAATATTTCTAAAAACGATAGCTTCGGTGATTTCGGACATTTTGCATTGTCGCAGAACGTTCAAAATAGCTTTATCCTCTAAGTCACACCCACTTTTCCGATAAAACCGAAGAAATCGTAACGATCCGACAATCAGTTGCTGAGATCTACTCAAAACAAAAGAAGAATAATAATAATAAGAATAATAATTTTAACAAAAACAATAGTGTTTCACACAAGCTACGCAGTGTGAAACCCTAATAACTAGAACTGCGAAGCAGTAATGACGGGTTTCACCGGTGCCACGTTACCCTTGAACTTATGTCACTTCCGGTACCAATGAAACCGTTAAACAGGTTTCCACATAAGCATTGCACACATGAAATAAAATGGACGCAGAAACAACCAAATCCAGCAATCAATTCATTTGCTACATGTCAGTGATCCTGTCAAAATTACATTACTTCCGGTGATAATGAAAATGTTAAATTGGTTTATGAAATCAGAAATAGCATCATCACATGGTGAAAATTTTATGTAAATCCTATAATAATTGCCACCTTTATAGACCAAAAACCTTGAAAAATGACTTGTAGAAAATCGCCTATTTCTCTGCAACCGTACAAGTTAGAAACCATTTTGAGGTATCTGTATGATCGAATGAGTTCATTCTATTTGTTGATTGGAATTAAATATCATAATTTTAAAAACATTACAAATCTGATTCATTTGAATAAAATATCTGTTTTGAAGGCTAAAAATACAGTTTTTGCCAAAATGACGTTACTTCCGGTGATAATAAAAATCTTAAATTACTTGTATGAAATCGTAAATGGCATTAGGTATCACACAGTGAAAATTTCATGAAAATCGAATAATAATTGACACTTTTATTGACAAAAAACCTTAAAAAGTGACCTGTTGAAAATTGCCTATTTCTCCGCAACTGAACAAGTTAGAAACCATTTTGTGATACCTATAAGATCGTAAGGGTTCATTGTATTAGTTGATTTGAATCAAATATCAAAATTTTAAACAAATAACAAATATGACTCATTTGAATAAATTACTGGTTTCGAAGGCTATAAATACAATTTTTGCCCAAAGTACGTCATTTCCGGTGATATTGAAAATGTTAAATTGGTTTGACCTAGTTAAAATTGACATTACACATCAAATGGTGTCACTTTTATGAAAATCGAATAATAATTGACTCTTTTACAGGCAAACTAGCGTAAAAAGTGACTCATGCAAAATTGCCCATTTCTCGGCAACTGCGCATATTACAAATTAATTTTCACATACATTCTCTCCGTATAGATTATTACTACGAGTTTATGAAAGTTACGAAGTAATATTTTAAAATATGAAAACGCTGGATGGGTTGTAAATAATTGACTCTTTTACAGGCAAACTAGCGTAAAAAGTGACTCATGCAAAATTGCCAATTTCTCTGCAACTGCGCATATTACAAATTAATTTTCAAATACATTCTCTCCGTATAGATTATTGCTACGAGTTTATGAAAGTTACGAAGTAATATTTTAAAATATGAAAACGCTGGATGGGTTGTAAATAGCTTAATTTACACCTTTTTTCACCTTTTAATCAAAATAGCCCGAAAACGGAATCGAAATTAAAAAAACTGGTCCCAACAATTTCAGTTATACCAGATTTGAAAAAAATAATATTTGCTTTCGAAAAATGGTACCTAACTGTCAAAATTGTAGTTTTTTGTCAATTTACGCCACTTCCGGTGCCGACAGATAACACTATTGGTAACAAAAAAAATGACAATTGAGACAACGGAGCATATGAACTTTGTTTTATACAAATCGAACAATAAATAATTAATCTAGGACTGAAAAACTGAATTAGCCAATGGGGGCCAAGGAAAATTACCGGGACAAAAATTTTTCACATTTTTGTCCAAGTCAGAGGACTCGTTATATTTGTGTAAAACACGACTAAAAAATATTCATAAATAAAAAAGTTTTTTGTAAAAATTTAAATTTTCTAAATTTAGCGCCTAATATCTGCGAAGATTTGCCGATAATCAAAAATCAAAAGTAGCGTAGCTATGTGCCCGGTCTCCGGCTATGCCAAAATGCATCGAAAGTTAAAATCCAATGATTATTGTTAAAATTACTGCAATATTTCTAAAAACGATAGCTTCGGTGATTTCGGACATTTCGCATTGTCGCAGAACGTTCAAAATAGCTTTATCCTCTAAGTCACACCCACTTTTTCAGTAAAACTGAAGAAATCGTAACGATCCGACAATCAGTTGCTGAGATCTACTCAAAACAAAAGAAGAATAATAATAAGAATAAGAATAACTAGATCTGCATAGCAGATATCAAAGCTTTCATATAAACTTCAAAAGGGGTTATTAGAATCTATGAATCAACAACCACTCTGACGGAAGATATTCTCTGGGCTAAAAAATCTTTTTTCTCTCAGCTACGAGAGATACGTAGAATTAAACCGGCCCAGAGCCGACCGTGTTGATACGAAGCCGCTTATTTGACATTGACACATAACTGAAGGTGAATAGGCCTACCCGTCCAGTTAATACAATGGGCAATCTCACATCGGTCCACTAAAGAGAGGCACATGCTAGTCGCCCCCTACTTCCCCAAGACATTTAGTCCAAACCTTGACTCTCATACATATAAACCATTTGGTACTACATGTACATGTATTTCGTACTTATATCATATTAAACACCTCGGCCGCCATGTTGAATCACATAGTATTTAACGTTCTATATCCTAACATCTTTATGAAATCAACGACAAATCTAAACTTGGGCACTCCAACCATTTTTATTTTTACATCATTCAGTTTTTTTTAAATAAGTAATTCTATCACAAATTATAGTGAAGACTGGACCACTAAACTAGTTACCCATCAGTTTTTCTTTGTGTTAATGCGTTCTACATTTTCAAAGCAATGATTCTTATAATGTGCGAGCCGCCATGACACCGGCGGATATTATAACTTCGATAGGCGAGAAACTTCAGGTAGCAGTTGGGTTTCATCAAATCATATAATTATGCGGTACGGCTTCACCTTTATTTCAATGGGAATTGGTTTATTATATGTGCAGTGCAGTTTTAGGTCAGTTTATGTGTAAATTAAGGGAGCTATACATAGGCCAGTAACCTTTTTGTAGTCATTTGACTAAAAAAAACTTGCGGAAAGGAACTCCGTAGGACAAGCCACTACTGTGGCAGGAGTAAGGCAAAAGACATCAGTAGTGGAACCATTTCTAAGTTAATCCCGAAGTGCGTTGCTATTGTAAGAATATATAAAATCGGGTTTCCGTTCCGCTTTTTTTTTGCTGTAGTTTGAGTAATGAGTTAGAGCGTATATTTTGTAGTCAAAAAATCATTGCAAATAGAAGACCTCATCCCCACCACCACCAACCTGTAATACACTAGCTAGCTTGTGTATTTCCATATTCCATTTCCGAGAGATAGATAGAGAACACGCGAAATATAAAGTGATTTTTCTTACAATCAGGGACCATAATTCATGAAGTTACGATTCGATATGCGCAAATATCGAAAGGAACCATATCTTTGGGTTATAAACATGCATGTCAAGTTTCATCAAAATCTTTCACTGTGAAAAACCGGGGCTAAGTCATCTGAAATCAAACAAATTTTACAATGTAGGTAGTGAAAACAAAATGTTATGTTAAGCGTTGTTCGAGGGTGGGGTGGGTGCATAAAATTCCAAATGCAAAGGGTTATTTTTCGTGCACGCCAATATGCACACAGGATTTCGATTTTTCGTCCTACCTAAAAAACTGCACGCAAAGTTAGTTGTCGGGCCTTCGGTCAAGAACCACAGACAAAGGGAGAGAACGGGGACCTCTGTTTTGCATACCATCCAAGCGACTAGGCACTAATCCTTGTACCATGGACGAGGGGACGGGCGTTTTTCGTTTCATCGAAACGACTAGACACAGATCCTTGCTAGGCCTTCCATACTTCACCACTGCCAACGGGGAACCACTTTGACCTCGGGTTTTCGTACCATCCAAACGACTAGACACTAATCCTTGCAAGGCCTTCCGTTCTGCAGCAAATGAGCCACGCTGGCCTCGTTTTGTCGTAACATACAAACGACTAGACAATGTTTCATAATTTAGTCATGTTCGCGTGGGTGGGTTGGCAGCAGAATTGATATGTACATGATAGTGACACGAGGAGGGGGGGGGGAGCGGGGTGTACACAAATCAGAGCTTTGTAATACACGCATATACTTGATATACTAAATACACAAATGGCTGAATTTCGAGACATTTCTGGCACTCTTTTATCACATAATGAGAACACTGCATTAATTTCTATATATCAATAAAATATGCCTCAGACCCATTGTTTATTTTTAAATTTGAATTAGACTCGTAACAAAATATATTTTCTGGCAACAAATAGCATATAAATAAAACTAGATTTACTTTCTGATTATTTTTTTTTAATGAAATCATTCCAGGGCTTTTATTGACATTTCAGAAAATGTAGAGTTGGTCCCATGCACTTGAGGCCAAGGTCCTTGAAGTTGTACAGCTGCACCCGGTGACCGATATTTATTTAACGGGGAATAAGTGATAATTCATATTATAACAGTAAATAATTAAAATATCCCATAGGGATTATAATAATATGTATATCATGTAGGTGTGCATGTAGGTTAAAATTGTGACCTCTGTAAATAGGCCCGTTCCTTGCATTTAGTTTTAGAGTTAGGAGTGCTAAAATTGAGAGAGCGAAATGGGGTTGATCGACCACTCGACACAAACTAGGTCATTTCGGGACTAACGTATGGTTCAATTTTATTTCAATAATTCGCTTGCGCGTAGGGGTCTAGCAGTGGGGGGAAACCGGGTGATCCTGAAAAAATACACAGGTTGGACGGGCGACCTACTCCTTGTCACGTACGGAAAGATACCCCAGCAGTCAAAATAGGTCAAAATAGGCGATTTCGGTTTCTAGTGTCGATGCATCGTTACGGTCAGTTTAAAAAATTGTCTTTTAAGGATAATGTGTATAGTACCAATACCTATCACATACGGAAGAGGCGATAAAATCTCTTTGCATTTCCAATTTCAAAATTAATTAAAACCAATATTAAATTCCGAAAATCGTTTTTTTGCTAAAACTCTTTTCTTTTTAATGTGATCAAAATGGGGGTAAAGCACAGAGTCAGGGGTGGTAATGGGCGTATTGTGTCCTAATTTCATGGTTTTCGGACAATCGGTGCCGGTGTCACGGCGAAATTCCACTTTTTTCCCCTCATGGAAGCCGTAAATTGACGCAAGGAGTAGGGTCGCCTGTCCAACCTTGTGGGTTTTCTCCGGGTCCTCCGGTTTCCTCCCACTGCTAAAGACCCCTACGCGCAAGCGAATTATTGAAATAAAATTAAACCATATGTTGGTCCCGAAATGACCTAGTTTGTGTCGAGTGGACGTTAAACCCCATTTCTCTCTCTCTCTCTCTCTCTCCGTAAATTGACTCGAGGCCAGTGTCCTTTAAGTTGTACAGCGGCACCAGGTGACCGATATTTATTTAACGGGGAATAAGTGTTAATTCATATTATAGCAGTAAATAATTAAAATATTTCATAGGGATTATAATAATATATCATGTCTGGGTATTACAGGGTTAAAACCAATATTAAATTCCGAAAATCGTTTTTTTGCTAAAACTCTTTTTTTTTAATGGGATCAAAATGGGGGTAAAGCACAGAGTCCGGGGTGGTAATGGGCGTATTGTGTCCAAATTTCATGGTTTTCGGACAATCGGTGCCGGTGTCACGGCGAAATTCCACTTTTTTCCCCTCATGGAAGCCGTAAATTGACGAAAGGCAGGTGACAAGAACAAACGACTTGAACGAATGCAGGTATCACCTTGAAATTTTCAGGGTGCCTAGGTACCAACGTGAAAAGTTGCTCGCCGGAATTTAGTACTCATGGTACCGTTGGTTCCTGTGTAGCGCATGCGCGAAATCAAAACCAGCTAAACTCGAAAACAACCTTGTCGGCACGGAAAACATCAAAGGAGAAATTCGAACTTTTGAAATATTCAAATACCAAACATTCGACCATGATCCAGGCTATCCTCAAATGTATTAATTTCGGTAATAGGAGACAGATTCTCTAAGCCACGACCAATTGTGTATGTTTTCAAGCCCATAAATGTGGATTTTTCACTAATTTTCATTTTCATTTCAAAATGGCGTCCATCAGTTGACCTAAATCAAAATTCTAAACCGATAGATTTTTAGGCTTTCCTTCAAGCATTCAGAAAATGTAACTCTTATGTCTTTAAGTAAAATATTGCAAAAGCCGTATGGACTTTTCACATTTTGAGATGGTGGCACTTCCGGTTTGCTCGACAAACTCCATGTTTTGTGTACTCATCAGTACTGTCTTAGCTAGTACAGAAAAAAAATTTCAAGGCAATCTGACCTATATTTCGTCGATTTTTTTGAAAACTTTGATCCTTAATTTCACCAAGGGGAGATAATTTAGAAAATTTCCAAGGACATCATTGAAGTCGCATTGGCAAGATCTACTAACATTCTAAATTTTACGAAAATCGCACAACTATTAAAGAAGTTGTCAAATTGGTCATAAATACAGGTTCGAAATGACAGCAACGAATTTTCGAAATGCCAAAATCCGAAATTGCAGATTTGAAGTAAATGTTTCAAGATACTCAAAGAAAAAAGAATTAGTAAAATAGGTCAAATAGTCACAGAGTTACAGCATTGTAGGTCAAATGCATTCCTTCGTAAAATTCGGTGATTTCGGATTCGTAAAACGTTTTGAAAATATATTTAATCAACAGCCACCACCCATTTTTGGGGGGATAGGTAAAAGTTTCAGAACGATCCTATGGTTAGATTCTGAGAAATCCGATTTGTGGACAAAACACAAAAAAAAAATAACAATAATAATCTTAACAGAAACAATAAGCTTTCATATGTAATATGAAAGCTTAATAATTTTAACAAAAACAATAGTGTTTCACACAAGCTACGCAGTGTGAAACCCTAATAATTTTAACAAAAACAATAGTGTTTCACACAAGCTACGCAGTGTGAAACCCTAATAACTAGAACTGCGATGCAGTAATGACGGGTTTCACCGGTGCCACGTTACCCTAAACATATGTCACTTCCGGTACCAATGAAACCATTAAACAGGTTTCCACCTCATCATTGCACACATCAAATAAAATGGACGCCGAATCAACAAAATCCAGCAATATCAATTCATTTTATATATTTGTTACATGTAAGTGTACAGTACTTCCGGTGATAATGAAAATATTCAATTAGTTTTATGAAATCAGAAATGGCATAAGGCATCACATGGTGAAAATTTTATGTAAATCGAATAATAATTGCCACTTTTATAGACCAAAAACCTTAAAAAGTGACTTGTAGAAAACCGTCAATTGCTCTGCAACCATACAAGTTAGAAACCATTTTTTGGAATCTGTATGATCGTATGGGTTTATTCTATTTGTTGATTGGAATCAAATATCATAATTTTAAAAACATAACAACTCAGACTCATTTGAATAAAATATCTGTTTTGAAAGCTAAAAATACAGTTTTTGCCAAAATGACGTTACTTCCGGTGATAATGAAAATCTTAAATTACTTGTATGAAATCGTAAATGGCATTAGGTATCACATAGTGAAAATTTCATGAAAATCGAATAATAACTGACACTTTTATGGACAAAAAACCTTGAAAAGTGACCTGTTGAAAACTACCTATTTCTCTACAACTGAACAAGTTAGAAACCATTTTGTGATACCTATATGATCGTATGGGTTCATTCTATTAGTTGATTAGAATCAAATATCAAAATATTAAACAAACAACAAATACGACTCATTTCAATAAATTATTTGTTTCTAAGGCTATAAATACAGTTTTTACCCAAATTTCGTCATTTCCGGTGACATGGAAAATGTTAAATTGAGTTGAACTAGTCACAATTGACATTACGCATCAAATGGTGTCACTTTTATGAAAATCCAATAATAATTGACTCTTTTACAGACACAATAGCGTAAAGAGTGACTCATGCAAAATTGACCATTTCTCGGCAACTGCTCATATTACAAACTAATTTTGAGATAGATTCTCTTCGTATGGATTAATGCTACAAGTTTATCAAAGTTGCGAAGAAATATTTTAAAATATGAAAAGCCTGAATGGGTTGTAAATAGCTCATTTTTTCACCTTTTTTCACCTTTAAATCAAAATGACCCGAAAACGAAATCGAAATTAAAAAAACTGAGCCCGATGTTTTCTGCGCCTTTACAGGGCACACACTTTCAGTCATACCAGATTTGAAAAAAAATAATATTTGCTTTCAAAAAGTGGTACCGAACTGTCAAAATTGTAGTTTTTGCTAAATTTACGTCACTTCTGTTGCCGAAAGGTAACTTTACCGGTAACAAAAAAAATGACATTTTGGATTACGGAGCATATGAACTTTGTTTTATACAATAAATAATTAATCCAAAAGTGAAAAACCGAATTAGCCAATGGCGGCCAAGGTAATTTACGATGATAAAAAATTCTGCCATTTTTGGTCAAATCAGATGACTCTTTAACCCTGGGTAAAATACCACATTAAAATATTCATGAATAAAAAAGTTTTTTGTAAAAATTTAAATTTTCAAAATTTGACGCCTAATATCTCCGACGATTCGTGGAAAATCAAAAATCTAAAGAACCGTGGCTATGTGCCTTGTCTCTGGCTATGTCAAAATGTATCCAATGTTAAAATCCGACGATTATTGTTAATATTACGGCAATATTTCAAAAATCGACAAATTCGACGATTTCGGACATTTCGCATTGTCGCAGAACGTTCGAAATAGCTTTAATCTCTAAGTCACACCCACTTTTCCAGTAAAACCGAAGACATCGAATCAATCCGACAAGTAGTTTCTGAGATACAATCAAATTGGAAAAAAAATAAATAATAATAAGAAGAAGAATAATAATAAGAATAATTTTAACAAAAACAATAGTGTTTCACACAAGCTACGCAGTGTGAAACCCTAATAATAATAATAATAATTTTAGTAATCTCAATAGGCTTTCAGACGAAAGTCTGAAAGCCTAATAATAATAATTTTAGTAATTTCAATAGGCTTTCAGACGAAAGTCTGAAATCCTAATAAAAAATTTAGTAATCTCAATAGGACGAAAGTCTGAACGCCTAATAATAATTTTAGTAATCTCAATAGGCTTTCAGACGAAACCTAATAATAATTTATTTTATTAAAGTGTCACAAATCAGTTGAATATTTACAGAGATTATACAACATGATACAAATGATTCCTGGTCAACATAGGCCTATGAGACACTACAGATAAAACATTAAATAATATGATATAAAACAATAAATACCGGTAAAACAATTAATTACGTAATCACATTTATTGAAAATATCTATTCAAAATCACAAAAGTCCATACTATATCCAAAACTATAAGGCAAAAATAGAGATAAAACAAAGTATGTATATAAAATACCTATTCTAATAATAAAATTCCATCCAATATCTTAAAAAAACAATCATAACAAATTCTAAAAGTAAACGTTTTGAGTCAATCACAGAATTTAAAACTATACAGTGTTTTTCAGGATGTTTCGTCTATTTTTAAGTTTGTCTAAGAACATTCCAAGTTGGCATTCAATGGGATATATTAAAATATATAGAAACTCGTCATATGTGGCTAAAAGATTAAAATCTTGATGTTTTTACTTTAGTAAAAGTTCTGACCGTAGGTCATTGTAACACGGGCATTGGGATATAAAATGGAATTCATCTTCAATCAGTTTGCATAGTCTTTGTTCTAGGGGAGTTGGGAGTTTTGAATATCGGCCAGTCTCTATTGCGATTGGGAAAGAACCACTTCTCAGCTGACATATCAATCTCCTTTGGTATCTGGGTATGTTTAGGTCAGTGACTTCAGCCTCGCGTGATAAGCATGATTTAAACTTCCTGTATGTTTGCAGCTTGTTACCGTTAACATTGTTACGGTCATTGAAAACCTCTGATACCCACTCACTGTTATCCAATTCTCTTAGTTTACACTTTGCAACATTTGATACATATTTTACTCTAATATTACCATTCAAGACAATACTATTGATATTAATAGATTTTACAAACTTAAACACTATTTATCCACCCCCTTTTCTTTTTAGAACGACATATATAAATATGAACAAATCTTAAATAGTAAGCGATTGTTATCAAGGCGATACAGTTTACAGAGCTGTCTGATACATTCTTATTTAATGTTTAGTAAAGCAACTTGTCCAGCCCATATCGCCTCTAACTGATAATTTGGCAGTGGACCTACCCACGCCCAAGAAAAATTTCATTGCTTTATTTTGTACTGAATTTATACATGAATAAGATCGTGTTCCCCAAATGCCACCATAATAGTACAATATTGGCTCTACTAAAGCCTCATATAGAGTTGTAAATACTTTATAGGACATTCCACAAGAATATTTAAATTTAGTGCATAGAACCCACAAAGCTCTACTAGCTGATTTTGCGAGTTCTTTTGCTGTTTTTGACATGTCTAGATGTTCATTTAACCATAACCCTAAATAACGATAGGTGTCGCTATATACAATCTCATGTTTACCGCATTTAAAAACATGACAGGATCTTGTTTTAGAGGACACTCGATAATGAACAATTTTGGTTTAACTCGTATTAAGGTTCATTTTCCATTTGTCACACCAGTTTGAAAGCACCCGTAGCAGCTTTTGCATTGGTTGTTCGTCTGGGGCTATCAAGGCTATATCATCAGCATATAACAATATTGAAATGTTAGTGTCTCCTATTTGTATACCACAGTTTATTTTTGTAATATCCCTTGCCAAATCATTAATGTATATAGAAAATAAAGTTGGTGATATCAAACAGCCTTGTTTTACACCCGACTCGATACCGAACCATGGCGTGAGTTGGTTGTTTATCCGGACAGCACATTTTGTATGTTCATACAGTGATTTAAGAGCTTCAAGCATCTTTCCACTTATACCAATACCCTGCAGTTTATACTACAAATAAGGGCGAGTCAGACCGTCAAATGCTTATTTGAAATCGACATAACATATAAATGTTGATTTTTTGCTCGATTTTCTATCATTAATTATGTTATATAATGAATAAATGTGGTCTGAACATACCCGATGTTTCCTGAAACCATTCTGACAATCAGATATCAAATTATTAAATTCTAACCATTTATTTAATCTAGTATTTAAAATGTGACAGTAAACTTTACTCGGTACAGATACCAATGATATACCTCTATAATTTGATACCTGTTTATCATCAAGAGTTTGGTTTCAAGATGGAGAATTGTTACAGCAGTCTCATTTTTCAAAATTTCCGCTGGTATTTGATCATAGCCGGAAGCTTTTCTAGGTTTCAGTTCCTTCATTGCCTTCCGAATCTCTTCCTTGGATATCTCAAGATTAAGCACATCACAGTTAGATTTGTCAACGTTAACCAATTCGAGAATTTCCAGTGGATCTGCGTAATTGGTTGATAAAATCAACGTACTATAGGCTACATGTCTACCCGAGAAAGCACAGGCTACATGTCTACCCGAGAAAGCACTGGCGTTAGTCCTAGATATCTATAATCTCTCATGGTCAAAAGAAAAAACACCACACGAATGGAAGACTGCCTCAGTCATTCCCCTGCATAAACACAACAAGGACAAAAATGAAACAACGCCCTATCGTCCAATCAGTCTCACACCAACTCTATGCAAAACATTAGAAACAATAATTAGTGAGTAAATTTGAAGCCGAGATTAATCCTAAAATCATTATATCTTTACAACTATGTTATCAAAATTCACGAAACTTGGTGAGACACATGCTTATACACCACATCACTTGAAAATGCAAAAACTTTGTAATTGGAACAATTTTACCCAGGTAAATACAGGTGTAGCTTAGGTAAAAAAATTATAAACAAAGATAAAAAATACTTTGTTTTCTCAAAATTTTATTAAGTAAAAACCAAATAAATAGTGAATTTCGAAACAACAAGTTAAAACTTTGAAAAAAATAATGGAGTATCACAGGTGAGAATACGGGTAAATTGAGGTCTACTAAGAAATGTACAAATTGTCACCAAGTTTTTCACTAACCATTTTAAATTAAAACATCAAATGAAAATGATAATAACTGTAACAGTATCAACAATGGTGAAAACTGCATTTACAGGTAAATACATGTAAATTCAGGTGTAATAAATAAATAAGCAACTTGTGTACACCATTTCCTCAATTTAAATGAAACCTAACGGGATAAAAAAAAATCTTTTTAAACAAATCAATATTTAGTTGAGAAGATTATTTGATTAAAATTGCAACACAGGTGAAATACAGGTAAACAGACTCACGGGTGTATTAATGCAATTAGCATAGACCGTTTCAGCAGTTTCGAAGAAAACAGAAAAATTTACAGAAATATCAACATCAAATTATATTATTTGATCAAAATTGCATTACATTTGAAATACAGTTGCAACTAATATATACATTTTCAATCACCAATTACAAAAAATATCAACAATCAATAATATCATTTGATCAAAGGAGTGTCACAGATGGAAATACAATTAAACTGAGGTGTACAAAGAAATGCCCAATTTGTCACCAATTTTTCACTAACCATTTTAAATTAAAATATATCAAATAGTAATAACTATAACAGCAACAACAATGGTGAAAACTGCACTTACAGGTAAATACAGGTAAATTCAGGTGTAATAAATAAGCAACTTATGTAACCATTTCTTCAATTTCAATGAAACATAACAGGATAAAAAAAATCAACTTTTAATCAATTCAATATTCAGTTAAGAAGACTATTTGATCAAAATTGCATCACAGGTGAAATACAGGTAAATAGGCTTACAGTTCGGGTGTATTAATGCAATTAGCTACAGATTTTCAGCAGTTTCAAAGAAAACGGAAGAATCTACAGAAATATCAACAGTCAAATTATACTATTTGATCAAAATTGCATTACATGTGAAACACATTTTCAATCACCAATTACAAAAAAATATCAACAATCAATAATGTCATTCTATCAAATTGCATTACAGCTATAATACTCATACCAGTATATTGGTAATACTAAATGTTTTCTTCATTTTCAGATAAACTATATAAGCCTTACATGTAGTAAAATATTGGCACTCTTCTACAAAAGACACAAGTTCATGTTTTCACTTTACTAAGCAAATTGATCATTTTATAATAATACACTAGTCGATTAAAGATAAGTCATATGGAGTGGATACCTAGAAAAAATTGCAACATAATTTTTTTCGATGGAATCTGGTAGAGGGGTACCTGAAGGTCTCCCAAACAAAAATCGCCCAAAATTAAAAGATAGGTTTTCGAGTAATTAGCATAATTCCAATATGGCCGCCATTGGCACCTTAAAACTGCAATATCTCGGAAAAAGTTGAGTTTGGAGGGGTAAATGTACTACGGGTAGATAGGAAAGTGGTACAGATGCATAAATCCAATATGGCCGCCATTGAAACTTAAAACTCCGATATCTCGGGAATGGTTAAGTTTGGAGGATGTAAATGTATTACGAGTAGATAGTATATTTATTTCGTACCTTCTGTCTGTATCAGTATTGTGCTTGATAACGACAAGAGAATCATTTTTGAAATGTAGCTTTATTATAAATACAGTAATTGTTATCCATAGAATTGTTTTTATCCATGTGTTTGTCAGATATTAAAAATGCAACAATATTTTCACAGAAATTTAAAAATTCAGAAATTTAGTCGAGTTATGTACTGCTGAGGTATGTTAGATTTTTCAAATTTCTCTGTCTTCATGTCATTGAGTCTGACTCACCCTTCCCATCCCACCCCTTTTCTTGAAGACGATATTTGGATATTTAATTTAACATATACTATTCAAAAAAAGTAGGGGATATTTGATTTTGGGGGCATAATACTAAAATATGCAAATGACTACGAAAAAAGTCACTATAGAACCTAACAGAAGAAACATTTCCAGTTACATGTGACGCCCAAACGCACCAATAGCTACCGCATGGAATGCAGGTGATGCTTGGGATCATCATGGGGGTCCAACCCAAGATTTGCACGACTCTGACTTTGAATGTTACAGTCATTGTGGCATTGAATTCCAGGGTGGAAACATCAGTTTAATTGTTTTAGTGACCAGAAAACAAATTTTGATATGCGTCGGCTTACCCAAAATGAAAGGTTACGTGCCCTTGGCATGCTACAGATCGGCACAACACAGGCGGTTGTGGTGCGGACGATGAATGTTTCTCAGTCTGTCATAAGCAGGCTATGGTCCAGATACCGTGATACACAATCTGTACAGGACAGACCACGCTCAGGTCGACCAAGGGCGACAACTCAAGCCCAGGATCGATTTATCCGTACCTTGGCCTTGAGAAATCGTGTCATCACAGCAAATCAGATCAGCGCTCGTCTTCAAACAGACACTGGTGTGAGAGTGAGTGGCCAGACGATTCGGAATCGACTGCATAGGGGTCACCTTCGCGCCCGACGTCCTCGCGTGATCCCTTGTTTGAGAGATCATCACATTCAGGCAAGACGTCGTTGGTGTAGGGATCGTCAACACTGGGATAATCGACGCTGGAGCAATGTGATGTTTTCAGATGAGTCAAGGTTCACTGTTGATTTTTTGGACAGACGTAGGAGGGTGTGGCGTCGTCGAAACGAGCGCTTCCAAGACGTTAACGTCATCAGACATGATCGATTTGGGGGTGGTTCTGTTATGGTGTGAGGAGGCATCACTGTTGCTGGAAGAACGGCTTTACATGTTGTTGCAGGGCGTGTTACAGGCCAGTTCTACCGGGACAACATCTTGGCAGTCCATGTTGTGCCGTTCGCACGACGTCATGGCCGCCGTTTCATCTTCCAGGATGACAACGCAAGATGTCACAGGGCCAGGATCGTTACAGGTTACCTCCAACAACAGAACATCACCACATTACCTTGGCCAGCACTGAGTCCCGACCTCTCCCCCATCGAGCATGTCTGGGACATGCTTGGACAGAGGTTACGTCAACGTCAACAACGTCCTGCCAATGTCCAAGAACTTGCTGCTGCGTTGCAACAGGAATGGGACAATCTGGACCAAAATGACCTTAGACGTCTCATTAGGAGTATGCCACGTCGGATCAATGCTTGTTTGGCAAACAGAGGAGGATTTACCCGTTACTGACTTGGTTGTGATGCTGTGGTAACTTTGCTGTTTGACCCCGGGTATCATTTTACCCTTATAATGGTCAGTCTGTGCCTTACTTAGTCTAACGATCATTTGGAATAAATCGATGAACGTGAACTTCATTTCATTTTGTCATTTGTTTCTTCGTCAGTTTCATTAGGTGACTTTAATAACACTTAAAAATCAAATATCCCCTACTTTTTTTGAATAGTATATATTGACTTCAATCAGCAGTAATTCGATTCTGTGCTTGAATTGTAACTGGGCATTTTTTTTTTTTTTTTTTTTGCACCAACAAATAGTTACTTTTACGATTTTAAGTATTTCTAAGACTTTTTGTTGACGGCTAATAACCTGGAAAAGATCCATGTGTTTGTCAGATATTGAAAATGCCTCAATATTTTCACAGAAATTTAAAAATTCAGAAATTTAGTCTAGTTATGTGCTGCTGGGGTATGTTAGATTTTTCAAACCATGGATGAACTGCATTTTGCTGCTGTGTTCCTCTTAACACAAATTTAATCTTTTAAAACTTGAAATTGTTGTGTTGCCCTTCCTGAGAAAGTAAAATCCATGTGTTTACAGAGAAATTTCTCTGTCTTGATATCATCGAGTCTGGCTCACCCTCACCATCCCGCCCCTTTTCTTGAACACGATTTGTGGATATTTAATTCAACATACATTAACTTCAATCAGCAGCAATTCGATTGTGAGCTTGAATTATAACTGGGCATTTTGTTTTGCACCAACAAATAGTTACTTTTAAGATTTTAAGGATTTCTAAGACTTTTTGTTTACGGCTAAACATATAATCCTATGACATTTCTTTCAAATGAGTACACATCAAAATGGATATATTGTAGATGTGTCTCTTGCAGCTTAATATTGTACATTTTGGATGTAAATCTATTATCTGTGGGGATTTTTTAACATGTGACACTTGCAGAGCAATAAAACATTTAATAGCCTTTTCATACTCCTTTTTATACTGTGATTTATGTCATAACTCCTTTTTTCCTCCTCATTTTGTCAGGGAATTGATGTAATGATTAAAACAGCTTACTTTCACAAAATAATTACACTATGTAATTTCAAGGATATCTCCTGATATTTAAGGTGTTTTAAATACTGAAATATTTCCATTTTTAAAAAATTTGGTGTTTTGTGACACCTTTATTACAGTGGTTAATTATCACCTAAATACAGCATTTGTTTTAAATTGATCAACCCATATTTTAATAAATAATTCATATTTCTTACAAGTACCTGTGTTTATATGTATGTATATAAGCCAGGGATAGAAGAACATGGCTATTAGCTATATCCCTTTAACAGTATTACTTATGTGGGCACAGGTTGGATTTGTTAGCACATTGACATTTTTAGGGGATGGGCTTACACGTTTCAATGCAACCAATATGCAGCTTAACTTCTTGTATACTGGCCAAGGTTAATAGAAATAAATGCCCACTTTTTGTTTATACCCTGTCTTTAAAACTCTACAGGCTGCAATTATTAACAGATTTTGCTCAAATTCGGCATGATCAATGATTTCAACACCGCTATGGTACCTATTTTAATATTAAAATATTGGTGAATGCTCAACTCCAAGGGACGCTTTTTTGTTTACATTTCGTGTGTAAACACTCTACGGGCCGCGAATCTTAATGGATTTTGGTTCAAATTCGGCATGATCATGAATCTTTTTTTTTTCTTTGGTCGTCATGTTCAATGATTATTCATTGGAAGAAATATTTTGAGTAAATGTACGTTATTGTTGATACGGATCCAAATGTTAATATTTTCTCTTTACTACCCTAGTTCGGTTAATCAATTTTAGGCTTATATTATTTTCCAGTCGTATCAAATATCATTGATAC
The DNA here is from genome assembly GCF_932274485.2 of Patella vulgata. Taxonomy (NCBI): domain Eukaryota; kingdom Metazoa; phylum Mollusca; class Gastropoda; family Patellidae; genus Patella; species Patella vulgata. The sequence continues at coordinate 38,305,232 of NC_065882.2, forward strand.
CATTACATTGTTGATTCCAAAATTATAAAACAAATAAGTGCGTGTGGGGGCGAGTAACCCCGGGATCATTCCATTGGAGAAATATGGAACTTTTAGAGAGTGTTCACAATCGCTGAAGGCAATATTGTGCCTATTTTCAATCATCCAGGTCTTGATCCCAATAGCGAATACGGCAAACGGAAGAATGAATATACGATAATGTCAATGGAGTGTGCTAACACCAATGCGGTATTTGAGAGCTTTTTTCCTGATTTAAGTCTTTCTACAATTCCTTTTCCAACTTTATGTAGAACAATAATGTGAAATCTTCTGAAATCCCGCTTTAAGCTATCGCTCCAGTTATTGACGGGTGTCGCACACGAGGCAGGCTATGCTGACTGGTTCGAGTACTCCCTTTACCACTTCTTATTCGAAGAATTAACATAACTAACTAACTTTCATCCTGCAGTTGTAATTCTAGATTACCTGAAAACTACCAAAAATAATTTACTTTTGAACTTATATTTATCTATTCTGCTTCTTACATGATGTAATGACCCCCAAATATAAGCTACTGTAGTGCTTGCAAAAGTATGGTTTTGTGTCTTGTAGAAAGAGACTAAATGCGTTAGGTCGACGATACGTGACCACGACAATAATAACACGATGTTGCGACAGAATAAAGTGTCGTATGAATGCGTTAATACTGTCGTGATGTCATGTTATCGGTTTCACAAGCCCATTATCAACCACTATTTATGGGACCATTTTGTCCTATCCATAACAAGGTTTAGTCCGGTCGCCAAGCCCAATATTTCGAGTGAACCTGGAAATTGTATACAAAGTTGTTTTTTTATGATTAATTTTAGTGGCCTAGGGTGTCCTCTTTGAGAATCTGCCTGGCGAACCTCATATGTCCAGAAATATATAGTTTATTACTAGATATGTTTGGTTTGGTGAAATAATCGCCTAAAACCGCCGCTATCGAGTTAAAGGGTCTGTATTTGTCTGGCATTTTGGATATTACTATCATCTAATCATCCTACAAAATAATGAACGATTTCCGCGTATTCCTTGGTCCCAAAAACATGCGGTTAGACACCTAAATTAGCATCCTAGACTAAACACTATAGGAGTTATAGGGAATTGTTGGAAATGGCGGCCGTCTTGTACGAATACTACAATATTGAATAATGGGGATAAAGAATTGGGTAAGTTAATTATCATGATAAGTAAACGAAGATACACATCGCCTATCGCATTGAGTCAGCAAGGACGTCAGCAAGAGCATCATATCATGTGTTCACAGCTAAATACGGATTCATTTTCAATATTATAGATATATAGGCCTATTAAATTTAGTATATTTGACCTCTATTGATAGCTGATATGTTAAACTACGTCACCGCGTCACGTCATCAAGTAATATCCCCCCATGTCACGACATGTAACGGCTTGGCACGTCATGTCATGGCACATCAACAATAAAGATACAACATGCAATGTCGAGTATAGTAACAACAAGTATCTAAAGAGTCATTTTCAACTCTTCATAGAACCGGAAGCTATACTTCAAGATCAAACGTTTTGATATTAGCTGTTAATAGAGATCAAGGTTATCATATTGTAATTGGTAATTGTGATATATTTTCATCTTATTCTGCTCGTAATATTGGCGCTATCTTTGATAGTTTTATGCTTATGGGAGCTCAAGTAAATAATATTTGTAAATTGTGCTATTTTAATATTAGAAATATAGGTAAAATACGTAAATGTGTAACTGTAGAGGACACTAAGTCACTTGTTAATTCTCTGGTCACTTCTCGATTAGATAACTTTAATTCACTTTTAGTTGGTTTACCTTTAAAGCTTATAGATAAATTACAAAAAGTACAGAATACTGCGGCTAGACTTGTTACTTTAACTAAGAAATGTGACCACATAACCCCTGTTTTATATAATTTACACTGGTTACCTGTTAAATATCGAATTGATTTTAAGATTTTATTACTTACTTTTAAATGTTTAAATAATTTAGCTCCTGTTTACCTCTCAGATCTTTTAGAACTTTATACACCTGGCCGAACATTACGTACATCAGATAAACTACTTTTAAAGCCCAAAACTGTTCAACTAGTCTCCTATGGTCAGCGCTCTTTTAGTTATCAAGCACCTGTTTTATGGAATAATCTACCATTTAGTTTAAGATGTTGTACATCTCTGTATTCTTTTAAAAAACAACTTAAAACACATTTATTTAATCAGGCTTTTAACTGACTCTGTATACAATCGTTAACATGCCCATAATCTTGTTGTTTATGTGTGATTTACATTGTCACTTTGTAAAATGCCCCTGAACATGTTATATGAAAGGGTGCACTATAAATATGCTGTAATAATAATAATAATAATATATGATTGAAAATGTTGATGAAAGAAATAAAAGATGATATCTGGGGCCATGTCATTTTTAGTCTATTTTCATAAAGGAGAGATATATTCATTTTCGGCAAATATTGGAAGGTCTCGGAAATATCAGGAAGTTTTCGGAAGACATCACACAAATTTCCAATGTGCCATTTTGAAGACATCACTGTGTTTATTTTTGTAATATAATTGGGGATTTATGCCATGTCGAATAAGTTATATGACTATGGTAACGGTCTGGCCTAAAAAGCGACGTGTTTATTTAGAACGGAATTGATTTAACACAAGGTACAATTTTATGGATACACAATTACTGAGTTTAATACTACGCGACATTTCGACGAGGATACTCTCGTCTTTATCAAGCAAATGATACAAATATGTTGTTGTGGTTTATTACAGATTAACATCCAATACAATAAATATGATATTAGGGGCAGGTTGATTTAATTAAAATATTTACACAAAAATAAAAAAAAAAGTCCCTGTAAAGCAAAATGTCACCTTGAAAAAAAAAACACTTAAAAAATCGCTGTCGTGATAAGAGAGAACCGGTCATCTTCTCTCTTTGTCATAATAAAACAAGTTAAAACAGGGGGTCCAGCTGACGGATGTTTGGCGTCATCAGTGAATTTGTTCGTTCGTTCGTTTCTGGTGTTTTACGTCCACTTCCACCTAAGGTGATACCGTAGACAAAGTGAATTTGTGAAGAGTAGACAAATATATATACAGAATATGTATACATTTTATATTACAAAAATACCAATCAAATACAATTAAACACCTTTGATTAGGGGGCGATTTACAACTAAACCAACACAGTGCAATCCTTATAGGTAATTGCTATTGATTTATGAAGATCAATATATTTAACATTTAACACTATTAAGGGGAGGGGGGTTGGGTGGCTGAATGGTTAACACGTGCGCGGGTGTGTTCCCACTTAGCCGGCAGACTGTTAATCCTTTGATTGATGTTAAAACTATAGTCTGTTTAAAAGAAGTCACTCAAGAACTGTTCACTAGTGTTCAGCGTTAATGGGGCTCTTAATCCCTCTTAATAAAATTTATTAACCAACTAATTAATGACATTTTGAACACAGAAGTTTGGCATTCTAAGTTGAATAAAATGACAGCATTCCATCCTAATATTTACAAGTTCAATAACTTAATAAAACAAGAACAATCCTATGTCGAAATCACCATTTCACAGATATTATTTGGTGGTACCAAAAGGCCTCGAGTTAAGAAATATCGACAACTTGATACAAGAATTGAACATTTGAAAACACAGTTATTAAATGGCTCTTTAAGTGTAAATCGGTATGGAACAAATATTTCCTATTAAGTGGGGCTGTAAAATGATTGTTATGTTGTAAGGCATTTATTTATAAATTATATAATGCTATTTAATAAAAGTTAAATGTGTAAATTGTAATGCATTTTTATATGTGTAAATCATTTAATGTTATTTAATAAATATTAAATTTGTTAAAATCAATATATTTTTATATGTGTAAGCTATTTAATGTTATTTAATAAAAGTTAATTTTGTTAAAATCAATACAGTTTTAGTCTTATATAGTTTATAACACCATTGTTCTAGGATTAACTCTGGATTAGCGGCAAAATTTGACATCAAAGCCTGCCGGCTAAGTGGGAACACCCCGTGCGCGCTGTACCATAAAGTCTATCATTGAGTCAACTGGCGTGGTTTCGAATCCTCGGTTGTACGTGGCAAGGAGTAGGGTCGCCTGTCCAACCTCGTGGGTTTTTCTCCGGGTCCTCCGGTTTCCTCCCCTACGCGCAAGCGAATTATTGAAATAAAATTAAACCATGTGTTAGTCCCGAAATGACCTGGTTTGTGTCGAGTGGACGTTAAACCCCCCCTCTCTCTCTCTCTTTCTCTCTTTCTCTCTCTCAAGGGGAACCAATTAACCTGAGCCATAGATAAACAAAAATTAAAAGAAAATGTGTTGGTGGGGGGGAAGTGCTTAAGAGTGAAAAGGAGTAATCGATAATGCAAGTGAACCTGTAAATATACTAATTCAATAAGCTGAAAAATCTAGAAAGATAAAGATAAAATTTACTTCTGACTATAAAGCTGAATAAGTGTGTGTGTGTGTGTGTGGGGGGGGGGGGGGTAATATGCACTGACAGTATAGGTCAAACATGGGGCATAAGCCCTTGGTATAATGAGTCCCACATCACGGTTTATTTTGAGCTTGAAACGTTTCATATTGATGGCCGCAAGAAATTTCCCGGTTTTCTTCTCGTGGTGTTTTTCTACAGGGGTTCTTTTTTGGTCCTAATTTAAAAAATAAACGAATCTTACCCTGGTTAAGTTGAAGTTTGTTTATAATTTAAGAGTCACTTAACACAAAAGGGATCAGATGAGATGTGCGCACGCATGTGTTCTTCAGTCTTTAAAAGAAAGATTTTGCACTTGTTAATTTAATAAATAGATGCACATAATTTGTTAAACTCGACTGGAAGTTCCAGGGTTGGGTAATAAAGAACCTCCTTTATTTTTGTGGTGGGCATCTGATCCCCTTTGTGTTAAGTGACTCATAAAATTATAAACAAACTTCACCTTAACCAAGGTAAGATTCGTTTAGTTTTTAAATTTTATTACGTCACTACACTAAAAGGAACCGTATGAGACTTTAAAGCTCAAGTGCACAATCTTCTAAGAAAAAACAACTACTTTTGTTGATTAAGCATGTGATTTAAACTTTAATTACAATACAAAAATACAACTCATTCAGTCATCTGACGATTGCGGATCACAAATTAATACTGCTTTCTGATAAATCTCAGCAACAGGTTTATTTACATTTTTACAATAGTACTTCGAAAAAGTACCTGAATTAGACCACCCTGCAATTTGCAAAATATGTGAAATAGGAACTTTATCATCTTTTGCCTTTGACACTGAAGCAGAACGAGTACTATGACTAGAACACTCTGATATATCAATACCAGCCAATTGCATTACACATTTTATCCACCTACTAATTGTCTCCCTTGAAACACGTTTATGTGGCTTTACATAACTTATAAACAAAAACTGAGTCTCCTTTCTAATGTCTAATGTACGGACAAATTATTCTTTCAAACATGTCACTACACATAATCTTCTATCTGGTGGATAAGCACGTAGTTCCACTTCTTGATTAGTTGACCCTGGTCGCGATTGTTTTAACAGTCCATTTATGCCTAGTATGTACTTGTCTGTATCTTTATGAATATTATCAATAGAAAGCAAATGAAGTGTTTGAGATCTACCAGTAGTAACTAAAGCAATTAACATAGCTAATTTTAGCGTTAAATTTTTTAAAGAAATTGAATGAACTGGTGATAGTTTCTTTAAATACTGTAAAACAATAATTACATCCCAAATACGTTCACTCCGGGACACACTTGGTCTCAAATTAAACACACCTTTAAGAAACCTGATGACCATAGGATATTTTCCAGCTAAAAATCCATCAAAAATTAAACCTATAGCACTTAAAGATGACCGGGTTGTATTTATAGCACTATATCCAGCTCCATCATCAAATAATTTTGTCAGAAAATCAATAACATTCACTAAAGATATTTGAATTCCACTAATTTGTTTTTCACAACAGTACGATAACCATTTCCGGATATATATTGAATACTGTACCTTAGTTTTGCTTTTCCAAGATTCCATGATGATTGTATTAGATCTCTCCGAAAATTCATGCTTTTTAATGGATTCCCTGATAAACGACAGGCTATCAGAACAAGTTTTGGACTTAACGGGTGTGTTATGATTGTCTGTTTGGTTCCTGGAATTGTCAACAGATGTCGCCATTCTCACAGAATTAGAGGTACACTCACTATCATTTCCAGAAGCTGCGAAAACCAGCACTGCGTTGGCCATAATGGAACGATTATTACGCACTCCGTCATGTCTTTCCTTATCTTCTGGAGAACTCTTTCAACCAAACTGAAAGGTGGAAATGCATAACAATAATATTGTGACCAACTAAAAGAAAATGCATTAATGAAAGCCGAGTCTGGATCAGCTCTCCAACTGGCAAAAATTAGAAGCTGTGTATTAACCCTTGTTGCAAATAAATCTATATCTGGCATACCAAATATTTTAACAATTTTATCAAATATTGAAAAGTCCAATTTACATTCTATCTGATCACTGAATTTCCTGGAGGGTAAGTCGGCATCATTTTCTGCACTTTTAATCAAATCAGCAGATAGCCAAATTTGTCTTCCAATGCACCAAAGCCAAATGTCTAAAGCTAAGGAGTTCAAGAGGAGATTTGATTCCTCCCATTGAACTAAAATATGCCTGGGCACAAGAGTTATTACATTTCTCTGCTGGTAAATAAACTTTCATTGCTGAAGAGGTTGTAAAACAGACTGTCTTCTTCTCATGCACTATAAAACCTAACTTTTCAAAAAGATGTTTTGTACAATCTATGTTTTGTTCCCATTCAGCATAACTGTCAGACACTAGCAATGAATCATCTATGTACCCTAAACTTGTATGGCCAAACCTTCTAAATGTTGAGTATACCGGTTTGGTCATTTTAGTAAAAAAAAACGAGGGGCACAAGCAATACCATTGGGTAGGCAGCTATACTGATATATTTTATTTTTCCAAATAAATCTTAAATATTTTTGATGTTCTTGTGCCATTGGCACAGAAAATAGGCATGACGTAAATCTATAGATGCCAAATAACAATTAGGTTTAATTAATCTTAAAGCAGACTCAAAAGTGTCCATTTTAAAATGGTGGTAAGAAATAAATTCATTAAGTTTTTTCAGATTCAATATCATACGATATTCTGTTGGATTATCTTTTTTGGGCCTTGTGAAAATAGGTGACAGAAATTGACCTTTGCAATAACTAACTTCTTTAATAATGCCCATCTTTAAAAAAATTTCAATTTCTCTATCAATTAAATCATTTTCAGTTTTATTAAATTTGCAAAAATAAAACAAATTTTCTGTAGGTGGGGACGATTCAAATTTTAAGTGACAGTTAGATACTATGTCTAACACTTTTGAATCAGAAGTTATGGATTTCCACTCTTCTACAAAATGAGAAAGTCTGCCTGCCTTAAACTCATTGGTATTGCTTGTTGCTTCATTGAAAATATTCACATACCTCATTTATTTGTGATCCGCTTTCAAGTTTTTTTAATCTTTCTTGGTAGCCTTACCAGTGTCATAAGACCATCGACCCCAATTAGATCTTCCACCTCTGCCTCTAAAACCACCTCTACCTCTACGAGATCCACGACCTCGACCTCTAAAAAACGGTCATAACCACCTCTTGCATTATGAGACGTGAGTTTCTTACCAATGCGATTAATGTCTTGAATCTCTTTTACATTTTTGGTAACGTCGTCACCATATAATAAGTCTGTATACGGTACACTTTGTGAACTGAGGTGAAAATATTCTTTACCTAAATCTGGTTTGTGCAGCTCTTTTCTTTTCAAATTTATTAATTTGTTAGTGTGGCCTAACAGGGCCAAAGAATCTGAAATCATTTGAAGACAGATTTGCATAAAACCAGTCTGGTTAAGTTTATTAACCTCACAAGCAACTTTGGTTATATTAGTTGATGCTTTGATAATACAATTCTGTATAAACTAAAATTTGGAATCGTCAGTTTTGGTTTCATTGCTCAACAAATTCCAGACCAGTTTATTTACTCTAGTTTTTTGCAATGCAGAACAATTGGCAGGTCTATTTATAGATTTAGTTAAGTCGGCAAGTTTCTCATCAGACAAGCCCTCACGAAAAACTAGATTGACTATATCAGCAAGCCCGTTGTCTACTTCGGCATCAGTGGTTTCTGATTTTTTATATTTCTTAGCATACAGTGAAAACATACTCTCTGTAACTATTGTAGTGGTCTGGTCAATATCGTCTGCTGCCTTGGCCTTTTTTATCGGAAGCTCGTCAAGGTTAGTATTATCAGGCTCATTATCAGAATTTTCTCTAAGAAGAAGCCCTTCTTCAGCCTCATCATAGTCATAATAATAGAGTTCATCTACCTTGTCGCTCATATTTTTCAACTTCTCTTCTTGTTTGGCCTCAAATTCTTTTAGAAATGTGAGTACATCGCCTACACCAACTACTTCTGATGGCGTCTCACGGTCTTGTTTCGATTTGGAAGATTTACTACAAGACTTTTTAGAAGACTTTTTTGAAGTGTAACCTGTTTCACACAAGTTATTATTGGTAGTAGTAGCCAAGCCACTACTTGTTTCTAGGCTTATTTGTGAGCTAGCTGAAGGGCCTCTATCAAGCACATTACTCATGTTGTTGTTGTTACTTTCCGCCATATTGTATGCCATGGTAACCTAAACAACAAATAAACGAACACGGATTATTACCTCGTAATAATCTAAATCAAATAATTATTGCCTCGTAATAATAAATGATAATGGCCAATATAATATTGATCTAGAATACTCTAGAAAAAAAAATTCAACTCTACTAGTTGAATACTAGTTGGAAGAAGACAAACATAAAACGTGTCTTGTCTTATTCGAACACACGGAACGAACTGAAGAACACATGCGTGCGCACATCTCATATGGTTCCTTTTAGTGAAGTGACGTAATTAAATTATATGGTGTCCGTTGTTAATGATATGCTTGTTGTTAATGATGCTCCGCTACGGCCGAAGGATTAGTGGAGGCTAAGAACTTGTGCTCTTTTATCCGTACATCATTGGGCGCTTCGTTTCACCTACATATTTTTCGTTCCAAGAGCAAGTAATTTCATATATACATCCATCCTATGCACACCGTGGGGGTTGGTTTGCTGACTATGGTTTACCATTAGCTTTTAATATATTTTGAATATTTATGCCCACTTATTGTTTCGCCAACCTTCTGATCTGGATGTATATATATATACGATTTGGGACCCACGGTGGCTAGGTGGTTAAGACGGTGGTTAATGTTTGCCCGATTGCATTATTGTCCTTTGTTGGGACATGCAAACCCGACCACCATCCTTTCATTAGTTAGGTATTTTTACTGGTCTTTTTTTTAATATCGAATATTTTTTCGACTACTTCCGGTTTACGGATCATTGTCGGGATAGATTTAACACGTTGTATGGGAATTTAACTTCCTGTACCAGAAGTCTCAGAAAGATCCATTGGACAGTTTTTAAAAGAAAGGAAAATCAGAAGATATTTAACGATATTTAGCAAATAGAACTGCGATGCAGTAATGACGGGTTTCACCGGTGCCACGTTACCCTAAACATATGTCACTTCCGGTACCAATGAAATCATTAAACAGGTTTCCACATAAGCATTGTACACATCAAATACAATGGACGCCGAATCAACCAAATCCAGCAATATCAATTCATTATATACATTTGTTACATGTAAGTGAACAGTACTTCCGGTGATAATGAAAATGTTCAATTAGTTTTATGAAATCAGAAATGGCATAAGGCATCACATGGTGAAAATTTTATGTAAATCGAATAATAATTGCCACTTTTATAGACCAAAAACCTTGAAAAGTGACTTGTAGAAAACCGTCTATTTCTCTAGAACCGTACAAGTTAAAAACCATTTTCTGGTATCTGTATGATCGTATGGATTCAATCTATTTGTTGATTGGAATCAAATATCATAATTTTAAAAACATTACAAATCAGACTCATTTGAATCAAATATCTGTTTTGAAGGCTAAAAATACAGTTTTTTCCAAAATGACGTTACTTCCGGTGATAATGAAAATCTTAAATTACTTGCATGAAATTGTAAATGTCATTAGGTATCACACAGTGAAAATTTTATGAAAATCGAATAATAATTGACACTTTTATGGACCAAAAACCTTGAAAAGTGACCTGTTGAAAATCGCCTATTTCTCCGCAACTGAACAAGTTAGAAACCATTTTGTGATATCTATATGACCGTATGAATTTTATCAATATGTGAATGTAAACCAAAAGTTAAAATTATTAATACATATTTAATAATTCTTGGTTAAAAAAAATATTGATTTTAAAAGTTGAAAATGCATTTTTTGCCAAAATGGCGTCACTTCCGGTGTCAATTTTAAATTGTAATCAAATTGATACGACGCATACTTGCTTTTTGAATCAAATCGTGTCACTTTTGTGATAATCCAATAATAATTGACTATTTTACAGGCAAAATAACGAAAACAGTGACTTATGCAAAATTGCCCATTTCTAGGTAACTAGGTAGAAATATTTTAAAATCTGAAAAGCCTGAATGGGTTGTAAATAGGTCAATTTTACACCCTTTTTCACCTCTTAATCGAATTTGTCGAAAATGAAATTGAAATTAAAAAAACCGAGCCCAACATTTTGTGCGCCTTTAAAGGGCACACTCTTTTAGTTATATCAGTTTTTTAAAAAAATAATATCTGCTTTCGAAAAATGGTACCTAACTGCCAAAATTGTAGTTTTTGGTAAAATTAAGCCACTTCCGGTGCCGACAGATAACTCTATCGGTAACAAAATAAATGACAATTGAGACAACGGAGTATATGAACTTTGTTTTATACAAATCGAGCAATAAATAATAAATCTAGGACTGAATAACTGAATTAGCCAATGGCGACCAAGGAAAATTACTGAGACAAAAAAATCAAATTTTTGCCCAAGTCACATGACTCGTTAATTTTGTGTAAAACACGACTAAAAAAAAATATTGTAAAAATTTAAATTTTCAAATTTCGAACGACAAAAGCCATAGATGAATTTTCGAAATTGAAAAATGTGAGATAGCCATTGTCTCGGAAAAGATTCAGGGTTTCCAAAAATGTAAATTGTTTTAAAATAGGTAAAGAATTGACGAAACCACGGCCGATTTTTGATTTGTTGCTACCGTTCAAAATTCGGCCACTTCCGGTCTGCGCAGAAGTTTCAAAAATACTTTATCAAGTAACCACCACATGGTTTCCGGAGAGAAAATTGAACCCCAGATCGATATCTGTTTTCGATCATTTATAAAGCGCACACGTTCCAGCTAGTATAGCTGCTCAGTGGCGCTGGTTTTACATCAAGATAAATACTTTAAAAATACATTTTAAATTTAAAATATATTAAATTTATAATTATTTTTAAAAAACATATACGATTTAAACATGTAAATTTTAAAAGTTAATTAGCAAATACGAATAGAATCATTACATGAATAAAGCAATTTAACCACGATTTACACATTATTTAAAAGCATGATTAAAAAGTTCAGTTTTAAGGTTTTTCTTAAATACTGCATAATTTGAGCTGGATTTGGTTTGTTGGGAAAGTTTGTTCCACAGCATCGGGGCAGAAAATGAGAAGGCTCTTTGTCCAGGAGTAGTGACTTTTGGAATTTCCAAAAGATTTTGATCACTTGATCTTAAAGATCTTGATGACCTGTACGGTTGAATTAGATCTTTAAGATATTTTGGAACATTGTCACAGTTTAAACAAAGGTATGTCAATGATAATATTTTAAACTCAATACGGAATGGGATTGGAAGCCAATGTAAGACTTTGAGCACTGGTGTTATATGTATACTACTGATAGTCCGGGACACTATTCGGGCAGCTTTATTTTGAATTAGCTGTAACGATTGGATATATGAAGAAGGTAGGCCAGAAAGAAGCGAATTACAATAGTCTAATTTTGAGGTGATAAAGGCATTTACAAGTAGTTTAGTTGTGTCATAATCAATGAAGGACCTAATTTTGCCAATATTATACAGATGATAATTGTAGGATTTGCACATTGCAGTTATTTGTGCTTTCCTTGACATCTTTGAGTCGAATATAACACCCAAGTTCTTTACAGTATCAACACATGCGATTGAACTATTACCAACGCGCACTGCATTGATTTTCAAATTGTGTTTATTAAAACGGTTTGAAAATCTTATAACTTCGGTCTGGTCGTCATTAAGTTTTAAAAGATTTGTTTTCATCCAGGCTTTAATATCTAAAATACATTGTTCTAGAATAGTTATTTTCAGTTTCAGAATGTTGATTTACAGCGACACAAGAGTTGGGTGTCATCGGAGTACAACTGGTAGTCTAATCCATGATCTCGAATGACATCACCAAGAGGAGCTGTGTAGGCTTTGAAAAGCAATGGGCCCAATACGGAGCCTTGCGGTATTTCGTATTTTAATTCTTTTGGTTGAGACGAAACGCCGTGTATTGATACTTTTTGACATTTTAATTTTAGATATGATTCGAACCACGCATGAGCACATCCGTTAATTCCGAATCTGGATTTGAGACGTGTGAGTAGAATCTCCTGGTCGATTGTGTCAAAAGCGGCACTTAAATCTAGTAGAGTCAGCAAGACACAATTTTTACCAGCTAATGAAGACACTTCATCGTTGTGAACCCTTAAATGGGCTGTTTCAGTGCTGTGCTTCGTTTTGTAAGCTGATTGAAAAGGTTCCTCCAGTCTGAATTGTTGCAGATGGCTACGAAAACGGGCGGCTACAGTTTTTTTTCAATTACTTTCGAAAGAAAGGATAAGTTGGAGACCGGCCTATAGGTTTTTTTTAAGATTTCAGGATCCAGAGTAGGTTTTTTTAAGTAAAAGGTTTACAATAGCTTGTTTCAATATGGGAGATACAGTTTGTAAGGACGTATTTACAATATGTTTGATAATCCACAGTAGATCTGGTAAAGATAATTTTAATAGCCATGTTGATACTGGATCAAGACTGCAAGACTGCATGATGGTTTGTTTAAGTTCATCCTCCGTTACCAATGTAAATATGTTAAGATCGGTATCACTAGCCACAGAGTTATTGATATGCGTATGATTCAACAGAATGTCACTTTCTAATTCACTTCGTATTTCGGCTACTTTGTTGGTGAAGAAAGACGAAAATCTTTCTGAAAGTTGACATTGTCAGGAATTGATGGTAGCTGACTTTGATTACTTTGTTTAAGCAGACTATCCACAATACAATACACTTGTTTTTAATTAGTTTTGTTTTCTTCAATTTGTTTTGAATGTGATTTCGTTTTGTTGATTTTATCAATTTATTTTCTTCAGTACGGAGATTGCTGTATATTTGTCTGTTTATTTCAATTTTACAATTTCTCCATATTTTTTCCGCTGATTGCTTTTTATTTTTTATAACTAATATGTCCTTCGTAAACCATTGCTTGTTTGGTCGTTTTGTCACCAGTTTTGTTTGTTCTGGAGCATGTTTGTCAAATATTGTAGCCAATTGTTTGTCGTATTCCGAAATTTCATCGTCCAGATTACTTAGTTTGCTAAAATGTAAGAAAACGTCATTAATGTCACTTCTAAAGCTGTTTATATTTATGTTCTTTGTATTCCTAAAAGTCAGTCTTTCTTTTACACTGCCAGGTTTGTTGAGCTTAAGGGAGGCAAAAACACTGTGATGATCGGAGATACAGTGATCAAGAACATTTGTACCGGCTATTATGTCATCAATATCTCTTGTAATAACTAGATCCAGAGTGTGGCCCTTTCCGTGAGTAGGAACTTGCACATGTTGTGTAAGGTTATATGAAGATAAAACATTAAGAAACTGAACAGATTTGCTACCACTGACATTATCAATATGAAAATTGAAATCACGAACTATTAATAAATGACCTGTTGATGTTACTTAATTTTGCAGTAATTCAGAAAATTCGGCTATAAATTGATCAAATGTAACTTTGTTTTTAGGAGATTGTGGAGGACGATATATAGATACAAGTCTAATATGTTCACTTTTGTTCGACAGTAATGTGTGTAATATTTCAAAAGTTTTGGAATCAGGACTTTTAATTTCAATTGAATTAACAGAATGTTTGTATATTATTGCAACACCCCCGAGAGTTCGCCCTTTCCGATTTGCAGTTGTACAGGAATAATTTGGAGGAACTAGTTGATTGATAGGAACACTGTCATTGTCTTTAAGCCAGGTTTCAGTCAGAGTTAGAATATCGATGTCATTATCGGTAATATATTCGTGAATTTCGTCTGTTTTATTTTTGACAGATCGGACATTTAGTAAACAGAAACTGAATGTGTCTTTCGGGTCAAAATGTTTTTCTATGCAAGTGTTATTAGTATGGCCAGTATTAATTAGCCCGAAACTGCTGACACGTTTTTGAACCCTCGAATTTATTGGTCTGGAATGTATTGTTGTTTCAATATTATATACAATTGCAGGTGCATTTAACTGAACATGATTATTAGAATTTACACATCTCTTATAGTTATTAACATCAACTAAATTAGTAAAATCTACTTACCGCATACATTAGTGATACTGTATAGTATAGGCTACGGACAATGTTACTGTATGTCACATGGCATGTCACGTCACGCTACTTCACGTCAACAATCAAGGTACACCACGGACTGTCGAGTATTGTAACATCAATTACGTATTAAAGCGGAATAAAGTGTCATTTCTAATTCTTGCTAAAACAGGAAGTTATATTTCTAGATCAAACTTTTTTACCTGCACTAGCTTCAAAACAAAAAAATAGTTTGCGAAAAACGGACGAAATTTTGAGTCAGAATAATCGATTTGAAGCTTTTTTGTCATAATCAATATGGCGGCGAAACGGTTGAAAATGTTCGCGAACAAGGTGACTGAAAATAAAAGATATTGTGTAGGGCTAACACGAACATATACCATTTTTAAATCCAACCACACACACAGTTTCAAAATGCCACACAAGCCGCCAGGAATACTATTTGGATCGCCTTAGACTATAACCTCTGCTGTCGCAAGACCACGCCTCTCGAAACCGTACACGTTCTGTTAAAAGTAAATATCAAATTGATATTACTAAACGCTGCATTCTAACAATATTTAAATTCATTTGAAAATAAATCATCAGGTCAAACAGTAGCAATTCGTACATATCTTAGTTTATGGTCAAATGTACACTAGTCCGTCAGGAGAAATGTCTTGCCGCCTTTTGTGACATTGCTGACCTTGTCAAATTTGTATATATATAACCATATTTTTTTCATTTTATTTATTTGTGTTATATGCTTGATAACGACTTGTGAAATCTTGTTGAAACGTCGCAGTGAAATAAGCCATAGTAATTGTTATCCATAAATAGTGTGTTATTCGGTTGAATTTTAATGTTAGAAATAAATCTGAAGAACTGACAGATCTCAAGATTTACAGGTATGCTAAAACATTTAAACCCACCTTGTATTGTATGTGCTGGTACTGCGGGCATATCTTCAATTTGTGGTGAGATAGATTTTTCTTGGCTTGTTACACAATCACCTGCAGACATGTTTTCCTGAAACAAAATATTATTCAATATTTCTGAATGGGGCTGCAGAACCGGTTTAACCCCTCTCCATACATAATATATTTACATAATAATATACTAATTAAATAGTTATATATACAAAGATATAACGGTTTAAAACATTTGATTTATATAATAAATCCAAGGAATAAACAGCCACCATACTCTGTAGACCCCAGCAACATAAAAATGAATACAATCCTGTATGAGAATACTGGATGAATATCTGTATAATTATGTTAAAACCACGGTAATTAGATTTACCCTCGTGCGTTTGGGCACATCTGAAAAGGTAATGCTCGAGACATTCAAATATATGACTAGCAGCAAGGCACGACACACCTTTCTGATCCATGTAGTCTTAATATGAATACACGTAAATTGACGTCGCTGTCGTTGTAGTAATCAGTTGTCCTGTAAGACTTGGAAACCTGGTAAAAGAAAACACCGTGAAGATACCTGACAAAACAGCTTCCCCGCGTATACTACAAACATTTCTACAAATATTTGATTGTTTTTGTTCATGATTTTCACACGTATTGCACGTTCCGTGGGAGCCGCGAAGACCCGGCACTTAAGACGTTGGCTCGCTAACCTGGAGGTCCCGTGATCGATCCATGTTTTCTGGCGTGCTTCTCCCTTGTCAGTGGTGTACAGCGAACGACCTACCTGGATGGACGTAAACAAGACTGAATACCTGTGTACGCACTGTGTCGTAGTAAACGAATCTTTGACCGTACAAAGCCGGTATAAAAATGTTTGAAGTTAGGGGTCGGCCGATTTCGTTCATATTCACATGGTTTGGTCGACCCATCGAGCCTACTCCCCAGCCAAAATCGCCGATTTCAGAACATAACCGTTTCCAAGACAAAGGTCGTTTACGTTTTTTCGGCTGATTTTTGCCATTTTCAGGCCAAATTTTAGCTATTTTTGTCGCAGTAATACAGCTGTTACGTAACCCTGGCGAACTAGGTTTAGGTTGTTTATGATATTCGGGGTCTTACCCTATCACATTATCATAGTCACTCGGTCCAAGTTACTTTTCTGTAGGTGTTATGAAATCCCGTGCGCAATAAAAATAGGTGCACCTCGATATTCATTCAAATTTATGCTATTAATATTCGTACAAAATTACGTGTTTTCGTAATACATTGATTGAATGAAAGCTTGCCAATCCTGCTTCGGCTTCAAATTCACATCAGTGCTTTTCTTCAAAATTACGTGTCTTCCGAAATAAGAATAGTTTGTAATGTCAAAACATCGTTTTCTTCTCTTCTTTATAAAATATCAACAAAAATCTCAAAATCTGCACGTAATAATAATAGGGTCTACAGAGTTGATTTTGAGCTTCCCGTGTAAATAAAGGGCTAGTTAATAATTTCTATAACATCTCAAGCCTAAATCAAGACTTGCAATAGGCAGATTTAGCTCTTGCATAATATATGTTTAACAGGTATGTTTATAACCCAATGATCTATGTTCCTTTCGATATTCGCGCATATCGGATCGTAACTTGTACCAAAAAAAAACGCGTTTTTAGCCTGTAGCCCCTCTAGAGGTAACAATTTTTATTCGATTTAAATGAAAAAAACGTGTTAATATATCACCGTTATACTCTAATGATGGCGGAGTTCGAATTTCGTGAAAATCGGATCGAAACTGCCGGACAAAATGGCCACTCCTCGTACGCAAATAGTGTAAAAGTATGTTATTCCAAGGTCGTGGACACCCTCGAGGTCACAATATTTAACTGATTTTGATGAAACTTAACCCAATGATCTCGGTTCCTTTCGATATTCGTGAATATCGGCTCGTAACTTGTACCAAAAACAACGCGTTTTTAGCGTGTAGCCCCTCTAGAGGTCACGATGTTTATTCGATTTAAATAAAAACACGTTTTAATCGGCAATACTATATACCGGAAAACACCGGAAAACAACCGGAAAACACCATTTTATACTGAATACCGGAAAACACCGGAAAAACACTAAATACCGGAAAACATCCTAAATACCGGAAAACACCCTAAATTGGTAACCCGGAGCCTGGTCCTCTGTGTGCGGTTTTGAACCAAGTGAGCGCCGATGAAGGAAGGTCAAGGTCATTACGATGTTTGTTTATGTAAGTCTTCAGCCACCAGGAACTGGTTAACATAGTAATGTTTTATTACGATAGTAGTACATAAAACAAATTGGTTGCCTCATCGGCTAGAGTCCTCTATTTCACAAACAAAAACAACAATTGCTTCCTTGAAACTTTATCGATCAACCCTTTTCACAGACATCCAGCTTACCACTTCCCGTCAATGCAGTAAGATAGAATATGTAGTTTTCTCATGGACAATTGGTCGAAAGTTGGGGTTTTCTCAAGGAAAACTGGTCAACGAGTTGGGGGAAAAAGCTCGAAAAGTAATCAAGAAAAAAATCCTGTGTGCGGCCCTCGGAATATGATGGAATATGTTGAATATTATTATGGTTCAAGTGATTATATTTGACCCTGGAATGAAAGGAAGCTCAGAAACAAGTAGATTTTTAGCCCTTCCAACGAGATGGATAGCTCTTGGAAAGGATAGACACTTTTCAGATTACAGCTTGTCCGAGAATTGCGTGGCATCCATTTCGTTTGGTGATTAGGTCACATAGCGGTTAAACCTGGAACTTCAACTCGAACTATTCAGAGATTTATTAACTCGCTTTTGATGATACTTGCTGTTTTATGATGCGATTTTTTGTTACCTAGGGAGGAGTTGGCCTAATCGTGCCTTCCACTAATTCGTACAACCCTGATGCCAGCGTTACTAGTAAGAACCAGGAGACCGGCGCAACCGGCATATAACGGGGCCCTCAGAGGGCTGTGTTTAATCTACTGAAATACTGAAACACTGAAATCTACTGAAATTTACTAAAATACAAAATAAAATATGGTCAATGATGGAGGTAGACTGATTGCGTCTTTTAAAACATTCAAAACATAATAGGCATCAACAAAATTTTGGAGAAAAAAAATTGGATTTTTTAAATTTTTTTTGCGGGGGGGGGGGACTATTTGTAAAACGAACATCGTAATGACCTTGACCTTCCTTCATCGGCGCTCACTTGGTCCAAAACCGCAACACAGAGGACCAGGCTCCGGGTTACCTATTTAGGGTGTTTTCCGGTATTTAGGATGTTTTCCGGTATTTAGTGTTTTTCCGGTGTTTTCCGGTATTCAGTATAAAATGGTGTTTTCCGGTTGTTTTCCGGTATATAGTATGGCCCCGTTTTAATATATCACCGTTATACCCTAATAATGTAGGAGTTCGAATTTCGTGAAAATCGGGTCGAAACTGCCGAACAAAATGGCCACTCCTCGTACGGTAATAGTGTAAAAGTATGTAATTCCAAGGTCATTGACACCCTCGAGGTCACAATATTTAAATGATTTTGATCAAACTTAAAATATATGTTAGGATCCCAAAGATCTCCGTTACTTTCGATATTCGCGCATGATCAAACCGTAACCTCGTGAAATATGGCACCCGAGTGAACGAAAAATTGATTTGTTTTAGCTTGAAATTCCTCTAGAGGTGACAACTTTTATCCGATTTTACAACTGTTTTAATATATCACCGTTACGCCCTAATGACGACTTGGTTCGAATTGAATGACAATCGGACCGAAACTGCCGGATAAAATAGCCGCATCTCATACGCAAACAGTGAAAAAGTCCCTTCGGTAGTCTTATGCATGAATTCTGGTAAAATAACGTACTGAAAATCAAAAAAAAAGTTGAAAAATCGTGAAAATTTGGAAAATGCTCTATTACTTTATTATTTAAACAATTTTTTACAAAAAAAGTTACACATTCAGAAAGCTGATCTAATTACGATTCTAACGATGTATAATATTTTTTGAAATATTTAAATTTAATTTTCGATATTTTGACATTTTGATATTTTTGACACTTTTGAACATAGGATTTCCCAGGGGCATTTTATCTAATCAGACAATGTAATATATCATTACATAGCCCTGTGGCTATTTTATAAGCCACTCCAGTTATTAAAACTATCCCAACAATAATCTCCATACCGGAAGTATTCAAAAAATGAAGAAAAAAGGTTAAAAAAATAGCGCTCTTGCGAAAAACTTGATTTCTCCATCAGATGTTAGCGGACCAAAAGAACTAAAGTATCACTGGATAGCCCCATTAATGGACTATCATATGGCATCTGAATGATACGATTTAGATGGCTAAAAAATATGGACCATTTGGGGACGCCATTTTCTCGAAAACGAAAACTAAGATGTTTCTTAAACTTTCTTTTACTCAGAGTCCTATCGGTGGACTATGGCGTGAGTCCAAAAATAAAAGCATTGAAATAATATAAGTGTTCGAAAAAGAGCCTCAATCTTGGAAAAAAGTTGAAAAATCCTTAAATTACTGAAAATGCTGTTCTATTTTTCTTTCTTTGGAAAACAGTTAAATGGATTTTTCTGAAACTTCGTGTACAGAAGGTTAGGTAACCAAACAACTTGTTAAAATTATCCCGACAATGATCCAAAAACCGGTAGTAGTCGAAAAAATATCAAATATTTTGAGAAAAAAAACATAAGTTAAAAAAAAAAATGGTGATCTTGCGCAAAAAGTGATTACTACGTAAGATTTCAAAACAACTAAAGAGTCATTGGATAGCCCGAACAATGGACGATCGTGTGACATCTAAATGGTAAAAATTCGCTGGTTAGGCAATATATAATGGGACGCTGAAAATCTAGTATTTTCATTTTTGGGGGCTATTCAGATGCTTTCATCCCGAAAACTTCTCTTTTTTCCTTTCTGAAACTTCTGTTACTTAGAGTCCTTACGTTGGTCTAGGGTGTGAATCCAAATTTAAAAGCCTCAATATAGTATAATCGTCCAAAAAGGGCCACAATCTTTGAAAAAAGTTGAAAAATCGTTATATCTTCTTCTAATGGTATAAGGGAGATAACACATTGGTATCAGACTACCAATTATTTGCTAAATATTGTTAAATATCTTCTAATTTTCCTTTCTTTTAATAGGGTGCCCCGAGCTAAAAAAAAATCTCGAAAACTATTTACAGTTATGACACTATATCTATATAAACAACAACTCTAGACAATCCTTTATTATAAACTGCCAAGAAACTACACCTGCGTGCTATATTTCACAAGATATATCCATTCGACTGTACGTTAAAATACACTGCTTTTGTGTACTACCGGCGGAGATATTTACTTTGAGGTTTCAATGTAAACGGAGTTATGTTTTCTTGGTCATTTAAAATTACAGATTTCTTTTCCGAAATGAATGAACCACCACTACCATTCGGGACTATTCGTTTAAATCGTAATTTGCTATCTGAGGAAATCTGCTTCATGATTCGATAGAATTTCAGATCTCAGAGCATGCGCAACGCAGCTCAGTTTTTGGATCGGCCATTCCCGTGTACTTAATGTGTGCAGTCCAGTTTAAATGTATTTACGTTTTTGTAGATATATTAGAACAATCTATTTATATTTTCTGTATACCCATAGACACATAGGTCTATTTATATTGGTATTTATATGTTAATATGCCTTTGTAAATTTATATTTGATGTCCCATTTAAGAAATAATGTTCGGAAGTATGTTTATTGAAGAAACGTTTCATGGAATAATTAGAGTATTAAATAGATAATGACAAAGATAAATAGGTTAAAAATTAAGGTAATCAGCGCAGGTGTATTCACTTTATCAAACAAAGCATAACTCAAATCTTACCCCAAAACAGTTATTTAAAAATAATGATTTGTTAAAATACTCTGCGAAGTGTTGGAATGTCGGTCTGCTGGTACGTCTGGATTGACAAATAAATTAAAAACGGAGAATGAAGAAATTGTATGTTTTTATAACCGCTAAAAAGGGGCATTGAAAGTTTGGTAGGATCAACCAGGTCAATTAATTTTTGTAAATTTTCTTTTAAAACTGGAATCGAGTGATCCTTACCGGCGACAGAAAAATAAAATATAGACTTATTGGAAAGTTGCTGATTTAAAACATGCCTATGAAACCGGAGCTGTGCCTTCAGTGCCTCTTTCATTTCCCTATCTGTTAGTTGTAAAAGCCCATTTTCCATACCCTCTTTACTTTTCCAAAGACCCACCCCGACAATTTCTGTTGTTAGTCGCTCTTTTTTCCTAATCCCACGTTTTCCCATTTCTATTAATTCATTCTTTTTCGCAAAAAGAACCGCTAGTTTTTTTTCTTTCGATTTTTTCCTGTCTTTGCCTAATTTAGAAAGTTGATTTTTAGTTATCGTTTCAGCATCCATTAAGACCAAATTACGTTTATCAGGTGAAAGATTTTTTTTTAGCCATTCATCAGATTTATTCATTTTATATAAAATGGACACTTCGTTGCCAAAAATATTAGACGAGGGCGCGATCGAGATGACTGAACACGGTTTCTGGTAATTTGTTGTGAGGCATGGCAAAACTCGAACACGAAAGATTAAAGTCATCAGATCTCGATACTCAAGTAAATTTTTGCAATGTACTTTCTGACCAAATTATGGCATTCTGAAGTGTATCTTTGATTTTCGACATCATACAAAATTACTTCTTCCCCACGAGGTTGGGACTTACAACCAGTTTTTTTTATTTGTCAAAACTTTATTATCAGCCTTCGTGCGAATCAATTCTTTTGAGGTCTTCCTTAGTCGATTTTTTAAACGCAAAATTGTTTATGTATACCTATTGATTCTTCTTAATAAATTCGTATTTTTCCTATTTAACTTGGTCAAAGTCACAGCATCGACAGATGTCTGCGTCCCTCTATTTATGAAATGTATCTTGCTGGTATCTGCCGATGGTGTCTTATCCGCTATCTCCACTATCCCGGGGGAAAAGAGTCTGGCTAGATAATCGTCATATAATTTTAAAGATTTATTACAATTTGTCTTCAGTCTGACCAGCCTACTCCGAATACCGTTGTCATCAAACGTCACGCTGTCGTCATGTAAAGCAGTAATTATAGACTGGTGCTCTGTATTGGTCGGAAATTTATTAATGATGCCTACCTAGTACCAGCCTATTTTTAATTTTTGCAAAGGGAAGTTTAGTTATTGTACCAAGATCATAGTGATCGCCCAAACCAATGCTGGATAGTAATTCATCTTTTGACGTCATGCCTGCTAATTGAATCGACTGACAACAAATTAAAAAGAGTCCGTCGGTCAATTCCTGAACAAAATAAAATAATTGTTTACCCTGAACCCTAAAAGCCAATAGTCTCAAACAGTAAATCTGGTCAATCGAGGCTACCCTTCGTTTCCATTAATTCCCGGTGGCAAATTTAAAATACGAAACAATTTGTTAAATTTCTTAACTTGGCAAAACTCGTCTTGGGCAATTTAACGACTATTTCACGAACCTTGCAATATTAAAAGAAAAATACCGGTTGTACTCTTTTCTTGCCCAACACACGTTATTGGAAGATGTGAAATCGCCGAAACTAAACGACAGCACTCTGTAAATAAATACCGAATTGAAAAATAAAAACGACAATAATTTTTAGAATTTTTAAAGTAGTTAGCGATCCAGTAATAACTAAAGACAAAAGCGTAATGAGAATATTTTTAACATGTCTTTATTTACCATTTGATGTTGTGACAATACCACGTGAATGGCCTATATAGTGAATATTTTCTCCGACCACGTGCTCCAAGTGTGCCCGAGCCTGTTTCGTCATCATTGAGAAATTCGTCTTTGCACAGTCAACACCTCTCCAGGTAAGACCAAATCTTTTAGAGCTGCTCGGGGCACCCTACTTTTGAAAACTGTTCAATGGATCTTTCTGAAACTTCTGGTACAGGAAGTTAAGTTCCCATACAACGTGTTAAATCTATCCCGACAATGATCTGTAAACCGGAAGTAATCGAAAAAATATTCGATATTTTTAAAAAAAAAACAGTAAGCCTATTGAGATTACTAAAATTATTATTAAGCTTTCATATTTCATATAAAAGCTTATTGTTTCTGTTCTGCGTAGCTTGTGTGAAACACTGTTGTTTTTGTTAAGATTATTCTTCTTCTTATTATTATTTTTTTTTTTTCAATTTGATTGTATCTCAGAAACTACATGTCGGATCGATACGATTTCTTCGGTTTTATTGGAAAAGTGGGTGTGGCTTAGAGATTAAAGCTATTTTGAGCATTCTGTGACAATGCGAAATGTCCGAAATCACCGAAGTTTTCGTTTTTAAAAAAAATGCCTTAGTATTAACAATAATTATCGAATTTTAACATATGATGCACTTTGACATAGCCGAAGACCAGGCACACGGCTGTACTACTTTTGATTTTTGATTGTCAACGAATCTTCGTAGATATTAAGTGACAAATTTCGAAAATTTAAAATTTTACAAAAAACTTTTTTATTTATGAATATTTTTATATGGCATTTTAACTAGGGTTGAAGAGTTATCCGATTTGACTAAAAATGTCAACATTTTTTGTGTCCGTAATTTTCCTTGGCCGCCATTGGCTAATTCAGTTTTTCAGTCCTAGATTAATTATTTATTATTCGATTTGTACAAAAGAAAGTTCATATGCTGCGTGGTCCAAAATGTCATTTATTTTGTTTCCGGTAAAGATTCGTGTCGGCACCGGAAGTGAAGTAAAATCAGCAAAAACTACAATTTTGACAGTTCGGTACAACTTTTTGAAAGCAAATATTATTTTTTCAAAATTTGATATTACCAAAAGTATACGCCATGCAAAGGCGCACAAATCATCGGACTCAGTTTTTTTAATTTCGATTTCGTTTTCGGGCTATTTCGATTAAAAGGTGAAAAAAGGTCTAAAATTAAGCTATTTACAACCCATCCACCGTCTTCATATTTCAAAATATTTCATCGTAACTTTCATAACCTCGTAGCAATAACCCATACAAAGAGAATGTATGTCAAAATTAGTTTGTAATATCAGCAGTTGTCGAGAAATAGGCAATTTTGGCAAAAACTGAATTTTAGCCTTCAAAACCGATATTTTTTTTCAAATGACTCTTATATGTTAATTGTTTAAAAGTATGATATTTAATTTCAATCAACAAATAGAATGAACCCATACAACCATATAGATACCACAAAATGAGTTCTAACTTGTAAGGTTTCAGAGAAATAGACGATTTTCTACTAGTCACATTTCAAGGTTTTTGGTCTATAACAGTGTCAAATATTATTCGATTTTTATAAAATTTTCACCCTGTGATGCCTTATGCCATTTCTGATTTCATAAAACTAATTTAACATTTTCATTCTCACCGGAAGTAATGCCATTTTAGCAAAAACTGTATTTTTAGCCTTTAAAACAAATATTTTTTTGAAGTGAGTTATATTTAGTATTCGTTTACCATTATGATATTTCATTCCAATGGAAATATAGATTGGATCAATACGATCATAAATATGTCAAAAAATAGCTTCTAGCATCTTCTATTGCAAAGAAATAACCAATTTCGTCAGGATCCATTTTTAAGACTTTTCGCATTTTTATTACAGTTTATGGGTTCTAAATTAATTATTTATTGCCTGATTTGTATAAAACAAAAGCTCATATACTCCTTGATGCAAATTCTCAACATGTTTCTACCTATAAAGTTTTCTGTCGGCACCGGAAGTGACGTAATTCTGCCTAAAATTTAAATTTTGACGGGTCGGGAGGTCTTTTCCTAAGGAAAAATCTTAATTTCTACAAATCTTATCAATGAAGCTGAATACTCCTACTACAGGCGCAAAATATGTCGGGGTTAGTTTTTGTTTTTTTTTTATATCAGTTTTGTATATTTGCGCCATTTAGATTTAAGGTTGAAAAAAGGAGTAAAAATCAGCTATTTACAACCCATTCATCGTCTTCATATTTTAAATTATTTCTACGCAACTTTCATAATTTTGTAGCCTCAATACATACGAGGACAATGTATGTCAAAATTAGATTGTAATATGCGCAGTTGCAAAGAAATAGGCAATTTTGCATGCGTCACTTTTCACGTTATTTTGCATGTAAAAGAGTCAATTATCGTTCGATTTTCAATTTTTGTTACCATGTGATGCCTCATGCCACCTTTGACTAGGTCAAAAGCTCATATACTCCTTGGTGCAAATTCTCAACTTGTTTCTACCTATAAAGTTTTCTGTCGGCACCGGAAGTGACGTAATTCTGCCTAAAATTTAAATTTTGACGGGTCGGGAGGTCTTTTCCTAAGGAAAAATCTTAATTTCTACAAATCTTATCAATGAAGCTGAATACTCCTACTACAGGCGCAAAATATGTCGGGCTTTGTTTTTGGGTTTTTTTTATATCAGTTTTGTATATTTGCGCCATTTAGATTTAAGGTTGAAAAAAGGAGTAAAAATCAGCTATTTACAACCCATTCATCGTCTTCATATTTTGAATTATTTCTACGCAACTTTCATAATTTTGTAGCATCAATCCATACGAGGACAATGTATGTCAAAATTAGATTCTAATATGCGCAGTTGCAAAGAAATAGGCAATTTTGCATGCGTCACTTTTCACGTTATTTTGCATGTAAAAGAGTCAATTATCGTTCGATTTTCAATTTTTGTTACCATGTGATGCCTCATGCCACCTTTGACTAGGTCAATCAAATTTAACATTTTCATTGTCACTGAAAATGACGACATATTTCATATGAAAGCTTATTGTTTCTGTTAAGATTATTAAGCTTTCATATTTCATATGAAAGCTTATTGTTTCTGTTAAGATTATTAAGCTTTCATATGTATTACATGTGAAAACTTATTGTTTCTGTTAAGATATTTCATATGAAAGCTTATTGTTTCTATTAAGATTATTAAGCTTTCATATGTATTACATGTGAAAACTTATTGTTTCTGTTAAGATTGTTATTATTATTTTTTTTTTTTTTTTTTGTGTACTTTCTGCAAATCGGATTTCTCGGAATCTAACCGTGGTATCTTTCTGAAACTTTGACCTCCCCCCCCCCAAAAAAAAAATTGGGGGGGCAGCTTTTGATTAAATATATTTTCAAAACGTTTTACGAATCCGAAATCACCGAATTTTACGAACGAAGTACTGACCTGCATATTTTACTAATTCTTTTTTCTTTGAGTACATTGAAACATTTACTTCAAATCTGCAATTTCGGATTTTCAAATTTCGAAAATTCGTCGCTGTGATTTCGAACCGGAAGTTGAAACCAACTTGACAACTTCTTTAATAGTTGCACGATTTTCATGAAATTTAGTATGTATGTAGATCTTACCAATGCGACTTGAAAAATGTCATTAGAAATTTTCTAAATGATCTCCCCTTGATGAAATTAAGGATCAAGTGCCACCATCTTGAAATGTGAAATGTCGCTAAGGCTTTTTTGATATTTACTTACAGACAAGAGGATTATATTTTCCGAATTCTTGAAGAAAAGCCCATAAATTGTAGGAATTAGAATTTTGATTTTTGGCAAATGATAGACGCCATTTTGAATTGAAAATGAAAAATAGTGAAAAATCCACATTAATGGGCTTTAAAACATCCACAATTTGTCGTGGCTTAAAGAATCTGTCTCCTATTACCGAAATTAATACATTTCAGAATAGCCTGGCTCATGGTCGAATGTTTGGTATTTGAATATTTCGCCTTTGATGTTTTCCGTGCCGACAAGGTTGCTTTGAGTTTAGCTGGTTTTGACTTCGCGCATGTGCTACGCTGGAACCAAAGGTACCATGACCACATCGTCAAAACAACTTGTCTATGGCGTAGAGGACTGCGATATTATTAAATGTAGTGTAAAGGAAATGCGAAACGTGGGTCATTCCTGGTGAAAGTATGCATCGGCGGATGGTTCTTCCGTTGAAATTTATTTGTAATAAAGTTTATGACTTTCTAGGCGTTTTTTTTATTCTGCTTATTTTCAATGCCTGTGAAATGTCCAGCAAAAGAACTGCGCCTTCTATCATCACAATTAATTAAAATAATTATTCAATATTCTAATTTATATATTTTGCATATTAATATAAATCAAACCAAATTATGAAATAGGTGCCAATTGATATGTATAATAATTGATTTTTGTAATATGTTGTTATGTTAATTTAATGTCATTGTATATGTTTTGTTACTATGATTTTGACTAGTTGTTTCATGTACAATGTATAGAGCCATCCTCATCAATTGCGATCTGGGTCGGACTAAACGTCCGCTACTTATTGCTTGATAGGTATTTAAAACGGTATAAAAGTAACCGTGTATCAGAAATGGACAGTACTCTTTCTGTACATTTCTGATACACGGATACTTTTAAGCATGTATTGAAAATAAACAGGACAGTTTTATCAAAGGTTGCCAGTGGCAACGAGTAGAAGTGGGATGTAAGTGATAGGTATTAGTACTATACACATTATCCTTAAAAGACATTTTTTTTAAAATGACCGCAACGATGTATCGACACTAGAAACCGAAATCGCCTATTTTGACCTTTTTTGACGGCTGAGGCATCCTTCCGGTTCTCAAAATCTCTGGCATTTCTAGCGGTTGGCTGCGCCGCGATGATATTTATCACATATTAAAAGGAGAAAATGCTCAGATATCAAGAACAATAAAAATTCGATAAAATACGGCAATTTTTTAAGCAAAAAAACTTTAATCGGTGGGGGTGGGTTTCGAATTTATTTTCAACGTTCTCGGAATTCCAGACTCTTCTATTTTTAATATGTGATAGCTTGAATCCCAAAGTACATCCCGTGCAAATTTGAAGGTAATCGGACCACTGGAACGATGCCTGTGCATTGAAAATTAACCCCGGTCGCAAAAATTCATGAACGCTTGTTCATGTATTATGGCCGCCATCTTAGGTCCACCCGACCTCGCGGATCCACCCGACCACACCAAACCACTCCGAAATTCACCCAAAATCCACCACAACTTCGCTTGACTTCGCGCATGCGCCACGCTGGAACCAAAGGTACCATGACTACCAAATTCCGGCTAGGAACTTTTCACGTTGGTACCTAGGTGCCCTGAAAATTTCAAGGCGCTACATGCATTCGTTCATGTCGTTTGTTCTTGACCCTGTTCCTGCCGTTCGTCAATTTTCGGAATTTAAATTTTGTTTTAATTAATTTTGACATTGCAAATGTAAAGGGATCTTATCGCCTCTTCCGTAAGTGATAGGTGTTAGTACTATACACATTATCCTTACAAGACAATTTTTTAAAATGACCGCAAAACTAAAAACCGAAATCGTCTATTTTGACCTTTTTTGACTGCTGAGGCATCCTTCCGGGGGTCAAAATCTCTGGAATTTCCAGCGGTTGGCTGCGCCGCGATAATATTTATCATATATTAAAAGGAAAAATGTTCGTGATATTATATTTACTGACATGGGAGTTACATTTTCTGAATCCTTGAAGGAATGCCTAAAAAAACGTCCAGAACAGAATTTTGATTTCGGTCAACTGATGGTCTCCATTTGGAATTGAATATGGAGAACAGTGAAAAATCCACTTGAACAGACGTGAAAATAAACACAATAGGCCGTAATATTACAGACATGGGAGTTACATTTTCTGAATCCTTAAAGGAATGCATAAAGAACGTTCAGAGCAGAATTTTGATTTAGGCCAAATGATGGTCACCATTTTGAATTGAATATGAAAAATTGTGAAATATCCACATTAATGGGCTTGAAAACATACACAATTGGTCGTGGCATCAAACAATCTGTCTCCTATTACCGAAATTAATACATTTCAGGATAGCCTGGCTCATGGTCGAATGTTTGATATTTGAATATTTCAAAAATTCGAATTTCGCCTTTGATGTTTTCCGTGCCGACAAGGTTGTTTTCGAGTTTAGCTGGTTTTGACTTCGCGCATGCGCTACGCTGGAACCAAAGGTACCATGAGTACCAAATTCCGGCAAGGAACTTTTCACATTGGTACCTAGGTACCCTGAAAATTTCAAGGTGATACTTTCGCTTTTGATGTTTTCCGTTCCGACAAGGTTGTTTTCGAGTGTAGGCCCGCGCATGCGCGTCACAACCCTATAGGACCCGACCCATGGGGGGCGAGCGGTGGCCATTTTCCCGGGGGTACATAAAGTAAAACAAGAAAATAGAGATGGAATTAGGTGTTCGATTTTAATTTGGAGACAATTTTTGGATGCGCCGAGGTCGGAAATGGGGGGTTAGCCGAAGTTTCGAAGAGATAGGTCCATTTTGTAAAAAAATCCCTTCATAACAAACATATTTAGCTGCTTTTGACTTCGCGCATGCGCAACGCTGGAAACAAAGGTACCATGTCCACCATATTCCGGCTAGGAACTTTTCACGTTGGTACCTAGGTGTCCTGAAAATTTCAAGGCGATACATGCATTCGTTCATGTCGTGTGTTCTTGACACGGTTCCTGCCGTTCGTCAATTTACGGATTCTGTAAGGGGAAAAAATTGGAATTTCGCTACGACACCGGCACCGATTGTCCGAAAACCATGAAATTTGGACACGGCACGCCCATTACCATCCCGGACTCTCTGCTTTACTCCCATTGATCCAATTAAAAAAAAGAGTTTTAGTAAAAAAAAACAACGATTTTCGGAATTTAAATTTTGTTTTAATTAATTTTGACATTGCAAATGTAAAGGGATCTTATCGCCTCTTCCGTAAGTGATAGGTGTTAGTACCAACACATTATCCTTACAAGACAATTTTTTAAAATGACCGCAACACTAAAAACCGAAATCGAATATATTGACTTTTTTTGACTGCTGAGGCATCCTTCCGGTGAAGGAATGCCTAAAAAACGTTCAGAACAGAATTTTGATTTCAGTCAACTGATGGTCTCCATTTGGAATTGAATATAGAGAACAGTGAAAAATCCACTTGAACAGACGTGAAAATCAAAACAATAGGCCGTAATATATTCAATGCGTCTATTATTTCTGAAATTAATGCATTTCAGGATAGCTCGGTATCGAGATCGATTTTTTGGTGTTTGAAAATTTTCAAAATTTCGTGTTTCGCCTTTTGACCTTTTCTGTGCCGACAAAGTTGTTTGCAGGACAATTTATGCCTTTAATTTTCAAAATTTACAAATTTAACCTAAATATTCGAACAGCTAAGGTCAATCTGATTAAAAAAATATTAGTTCCGTTATTTCATTTATTTTTTGGATATTTTCCTGCCCCTTTTTAGTTCTTTCCCGCCATTTTCGTTTCATGTTCTTATCCGTCCCGTTTTTAAACGGCTTGATACATTTTTCTGAAACTTCTGGAACGGAAAGTCATTCCGATTACAGCAATCCAAGTCTCAGTTATTTCCCTTTAGTTTCCAGATTATTTTGTTGCCCGGATGCAATGTTTCTCACTATATTTAGACTTGTAACTTCGCGAATTTTTACTCCGATTTTGATAATTATTTTTTGTTGTTCTTTTTTCTTTTAAGATACTTGATATAATCCATGTCACGTGACGATGAATATGAAAGCTTTCATATCTGCATGGGACAGTAGCAGATCTAGTTATTATTAGGCTTTCAGACTTTCGTCTGAAAGCCTATTGAGATTACTAAAATTATTAGGCTTTCACCCAAAGTTGTTTGCAGGACAATTTATGCCTTTAATTTTCAAAATTTACAAATTTAACCTAAATATTCGAACAGCTAAGGTCAATCTGATTAAAAAAATATTAGTTCCGTTATTTCATTTATTTTTTGGATATTTTCCTGCCCCTTTTTAGTTCTTTCCCGCCATTTTCGTTTCATGTTCTTATCCGTCCCGTTTTTAAACGGCTTGATACATTTTTCTGAAACTTCTGGAACGGAAAGTCATTCCGATTACAGCAATCCAAGTCTCAGTTATTTCCCTTTAGTTTCCAGATTATTTTGTTGCCCGGATGCAATGTTTCTCACTATATTTAGACTTGTAACTTCGCGAATTTTTACTCCGATTTTGATAATTATTTTTTGTTGTTCTTTTTTCTTTTAAGATACTTGATATAATCCATGTCACGTGACGATGAATATGAAAGCTTTCATATCTGCATGGGACAGTAGCAGATCTAGTTATTATTAGGCTTTCAGACTTTCGTCTGAAAGCCTATTGAGATTACTAAAATTATTAGGCTTTCACCCTCGGTGAAAGACTATTGTTATTACTAAGATTATTGTTATTACTAAGATTATTATTATTTTTTTTTTTATTTTTTTTTTTTGGGGGGGGGAGCCTATTTCTCAGCAACTATAAGAGATAGAGGTCTGAAGTTTGGTTTTCTCTTGGGAAAATGGATAGTGGTTAGTGGTTAAATGTAAAACGAAATTTGTGCACGAAAATTGAAAATCGGCCATAATTCTGTTAATTCTCAACCGATTTTCTGATATTTACATATTTGGATAGCTGGAGACATTTCTGATGAGATAGCAGTTCAAAATCGTCGAATTTAAAAACTTTGTCGCTTTCATTTTTTTGGTGAAAATTGGTAAATTTTCAAAATTTTCTAAAATTTTTATTTCTTTGAATTTTTAAATTCTGATTACACTTTTGGATAGCTGGTGTCTATCAGATTCCAACGATATAAGCTTTGTTTTGAAATTCTGATTTTGATTTTGATCGATTTTTAGTCAAAATTTAATAACTCTAAAACGGCTCCAGCGATTTTTTGAAACTTCGATACAAAAGAAGTCATAGTACGAAACTAGTGCTTAAACTATAAATGAAAATCCTCTAATCACCGGAAGTGGTCAAGAAAAGTATCCGAACTTTGACAAAATTCTGAAAAATGGGTGCCTGTGCGGAAGATGGGATGTATCCATTGTGTTTTTGCCGATTAGTTAAAGTTTTATATCGTTTAATAGCCCATTGAATTGTCTATCAGATGGTACTAAAGCGTCAAGTTTCTATCAAATATTGAAAAGGTTATAGGACTTTAAATAGTAAGTTTTTTTACGATTTCGAGCAAATTTAGACGCCATTTTCTCGAAAACCACGCCTATTTTTTTTTTTTTTTAAACTGTGTCAATCGAGAGTCTAATTTGTAGTCTGTTGTGTGAATCCATTATATCATTTTTTGAAATGTCAAGGGAAGCCGAAAAAAGAGATCCGATATCGAAAACGTCGTATTTTTACGATTTGGACCATTTTTAGAGGTCTTTTTCTCGAAAAGTCAACATAACATTTTTTTGGAACTTTTTCTACAGAGAGTCTTATTCGTAGTGCTATGTATGAAACGATTGTACAACAGTTCCAAATATCAGGAGTAGGAGAACAAAGGAGTCGAAAATTGAAAACGGCAGCTTTCACTGTTAAGCGAAACAAGCAGTGAGGGTGGACAGGCCTACAATATGTACGTTTTGTCAACGAATAGAACCTATTCAAGAGTGCTCTTTTTCTTTCACAGTGACGATATTTGAACTAAAATTATTTCAACTATGAGTTTTTACTTCTATCCAAAATATGGGTTTAGTGACCCTATAAAAGAAATAGTTGATTTCTTTGTGTAATAATTAGTCTTTGAATTAATATTGTTGCTTCTTTGTCAAAATTATCTCATAACCGTAATCATCTCGACAGAAATCGAGGGCTCGCGCTATTTATAAGGAAGTCCAATTTGATAAATTGTTATAGTGTTATAGAATGTTGCACTTGTGATAGAAGGCATGGACTGTGTATGTAATTAATAGTAAACTTTTACATTTTAGTGACGTCAAATCTTTAACGTGCACGAAACCAGAAAATTGGCGATATTATATTGAATATTCAATGAATTTTTGAACCAGTTACATATTTGAGTAGCTGACATGAACGCGATTCCGAAGTCCCGTGTACACATTGGTGTGACTGTAAAAGATCCCTTGGCAGTTGGAATCCTATATAAGAGTAGACTAGCGCTACTGTACGAGCATGTTTAGACCGAGCGGGATCTCTCACCCGTATTCCAGCATCCGGATACGAGATTAAGTTAGCAGACATATTCTCTCACCGTATTCCAGCACCCGGATTCGAGATCAAGTTAGCAGACATATTCTCTCACCGTATTCCAGCATGTTTAGAGGTCTTTTTCTCAAAAAGGCAATCTAATATTTTTGCGTGAACTTCTTCTATGAAACCACTGTATCATTTTTTGAAATGTCAGGGGTAGCCGAAAAAAGAGATCGAAAATCGAAAACGTGGTATTTTTACGATTTGGAGCATTTTTTTGGAACCTGTTCTACAGAGAGGCCTATCGGTAGTGTTATACATAAAACGATTGTACAACAGTCCCAAAATATCAGGAGGAGGAGAAAAGAGGGATCGATTATTGAAAACGGCAGCGAAACATAGGGTGGATACATTCTGTCGTTTTGTCAACGTATAGAGCCTGTTCAAGAGTGTTTTTTTTTCTTTCACATTGACGATATTTTGATTTAAAATTATATCAAGTATGAGTGTTTAGTGACCCTGTAGCAGAAATAGTTGATTGCAGTGTGTAATAATTAATCTTTGAATTAATATTGTTACTTCTTTGTCAAGATTATCTTATAACCGTAATCATCTATACAGAAATGGACGGCTCGCGCTGTTTATAAGCAAATCCAATTTGATACTTGTATGCAGTAGTATCGTACAGAAGTATCGAATATTGCACCTCTGATAAAAGGCATGACGTTGTTTGAGCATGGACTCTATCTGAAATTATTAATATATTTTTATAATGTTAGTGACGTCAAATGTTAGTGGCGATATTTCATTGAATATTCAATCAATTTTTGAACCAGTTACATATTTGAGTAGCTGACATGAACGCGATTCCGAAGTCCCGTGTACAAATTGGTATGACCGTAAAAGATCCCTTGGCAGTTGGAATTCTATATAAGAGTAGACTAGCGCCGCTGTACGAGCATGTTTACAGGTCTTTTTCTCAAAAAGGCAATCTAATATTTTTTGGGGAACTCCTTCTATAGAGAGCCTA
Organism: Patella vulgata; assembly: GCF_932274485.2. NCBI lineage: Eukaryota > Metazoa > Mollusca > Gastropoda > Patellidae > Patella > Patella vulgata. The sequence continues at coordinate 38,339,925 of NC_065882.2, forward strand.
ATTGATATATCTGTGTATGAAACCACCGTACAACGGTCAAAAGTATCAAGAGTGGTCAAACAAATGGCACTGTATATCGAGAAAGTCCGAAATGGTCATAATCGGAACGTTTTGCATACGTATAAAGTATATATAGAGACCTTTTTTTTAAGTGGCAATATTTGAACTAAGGGTATTTTACTGTCAACCAAAATACGGAATTGGTGCTTCTAGGCTGAAAAAAGTCGCCTTCTTCTTATCAAAAATGAAAATCTAATGCTTGTAAGTATGTTTTAGGTTTTGGTAGTTATCTTAGACCTAAGATTCCTTTTTTTGTCCCATTCAGAAAACTGTTTTGTTTATTCCTTTTCTAATTCGTGTAGATCTTTGAAACTGTGACGAAAATTGAAAATCGGCCCTAACTATGTCAATTCCCAACCGATTTTCGAAAAAGTTATATTTTTGTACAGCTGGGGATATTGCGGATATCGTGTCGTTCTCATTTTTTCTTCAAAATTTGAAAATTTACTAATATTGTTATTTCTTGGAATTTTGAGTTTTCGATTACATATTTGGATTGTCGGCAACTGTTCGATTCTACGGATCTAGGATTATCATGATGTGAATTGTTCAGCTATATTTTTCAATTCCCTTCTATCGTAATGCGCATGCAAAGAACGTGTCAATATCTGAGTTATGCAAGTATGTGATTTTATTTGGGGGATGGGGGGAGTGGCGGGGATAGTCTTTGTCATGCATCTGGCGACCGTGTGACGCCTTGGCTAGGGTGAAAGCCTTCAGTCTTGCAAGCAAGTCTAATTAGACTTTCACCTTTCAGTGAAAGACTATTGTTATTACTAAGATTAATATTATTATTTATTTTTTTATTGGGGGAGCCTATTTCTCAGCAACTAAAAGGGATAGAGGTCTGAAGTTTGGTTTTCTCTCTGGAAACTGGGTGGTGGTTAGTTGATAAATGTAAAACTAAATTTGTGCGCATACCGGAAATGCGTCAAATCTTCAACGTGCACGAAAATTGAAAATCGGCCATTTTTCTCTTAATTCTCAATGGATTCTTCAGATATTTACATTTTTAGATAGCTTGAGACATTTCTGAGCAAATAGCAGTTCCAAAACTGTGGAATTTAGAAATGTGTCGCTCTCATTTTTTTTGGTGAAAAATGGAAAATTTTCAAAATTTTTTGGAATTTTGAACTTTCAGTTATATTTTTGGATAGCTGACATCAATCCGATTCCAACAATATAAGTTTTGTTCTGAAATGTTAACTTTGATTTTTCACTTTTTTTCGCTTTTTGGTCAAATCGTAGACTTCTTATTTTTTTACAACAGCTCCAACGATTTTTCTGAAACTTCAGGAATATGAAGTCGAAGGACCAAACCAGTCCATGAAAATCCTCTAATCACCGGAAGTAGTCAAGGAAAGTACCCAAACTTTGACAAAATTCAGAAAAATGGGTGCCTGTGCGGAAAATGCGATGTACCAATTGTGTTTGGGGGGCTGGGTGGCCGAATGGTTAGCACGCGTGCGCTGTATCATACGGTCTGTCATTGAGTCAGCTGACGGAGTTTCGATTCCCCGGTTGTACGTGACAAGGAGTAGGGTTGCCTGTCCAACCTCGTGGGTTTTCCCCGGGTCCTCCGGTTTCCTCCCACTGCTAAAGACCCCTACGCGCATGCGAATTATTGAAATAAAATTGAACCATGTGTTAGTCCAGAAATTACCTAGTTTGTGTCGAGTGGACGTTAAACCCCATTTCTCTCTCTCTCTCCAATTGTGTTTTTGCCGATTAGTTAAAGTTTTACATCGTTTCATAGCCAATTGAATTGTCTATTAAAGAGTACTTCAGCGACAAGTTTCTATCAAAAAATAAAAAAGTGACTTTGAAAAGTAAGGTATTTTGCGATTTCGAGCAACTTTAGACGCATGTTTCTCGGAAACGCCCACAACGATTTTTTTTAAAACTTTCTCAATCGAGAGACTAATGGGTTGGCTGTTTTGTGAAACTACTTTATTATTTTTTTAAATGTCAGGGGTAGCCGAAAAAAGAGATCGAAAATCGAAAACGTCGTATTTTTACGATTTGGAGCATTTTTAGAGGTCTGTTTCTCGAAAAGTCAACATAATATGTTTTTGGAACTTCTTCTACAGAGAGTCCTATCAGTAGTGTTATATGTAAACCCATTGTACAACAGTTCCAAATTTCAGGAGTAGCAGAACAAAGGGATCGAAAATTGAACACGGCACCTTTCATTGTTAAGCGAAACATAAGGGGTATACAATCTGTACGTTTTTTCAACGTATAGAGCCTATTCAATAGTGCTTTTATCAGTGATGATATTTGAACTGAAATTATTTCAACTATGAGTGATTTCTTCTATCAAAAATATGGGTTTAGTGACTCTGTAACATAAATAGTTGATTGCCGTGTGTAATAATTAGTCTTTGAATTAATATTGTTGCTTCTTTGTCAAAATTATCTTATAACGGTAATCATCTGGACAGAAATCGACGGCTCGCGCTGTTTATAAGAAAATCCAATTTGATAAATTGTTACAGTGTTATAGAATGTTGCACTCTAGTTACCCATGACCTAGCCAAACTACAATACTGTTCTACTTAAGGATGTCAGTATTATAAATGAAATGGCAGAGAAGCCTACTTTTCTGCACCATCAACAGAGAGAGAGAGAGAGAGAAGTGGGGTTTAACGCCCACTCGACACAAACTAGGTCATTTTGGGACTTAACATATGGTTTCATTTTTTATTTCAATAATTCGCGTGCGCGTAGGGGTCTTTAGCAGTGGGAGGAAACCGGAGGACCCGGAGAATACCCACGAGGTTGGACAGGCGACCCTACTCCTTGGCACTGTATATCGACAAAAGTCCGAAATGGTCATAATCGGAACGTTCTGCATACGTATAATATAGAGAGCTATTTTTCAAAGTGGCAATATTTGAACTAAGGGTGTTCTACTGTTAACCAATATCTGGCACTGGTGCTTCTAGAGTGAAAATATATCATATTAGTAAATAACAGTTGCTCCCGAAATTAATATCCAAGTTTTTTGTGTACATGACGTCATCTCCTTATACCATTTAAAATAAAGCTCCCTGCTGCAGCTATTTATAAGGAAATCACCCCTCTATATGTATCAACCAAGGTTGATGTTGATAATTATGATTTAGGGTTTAAGTTGTTATCTGAGAATTAAAAGACTGTTTTTGTCCCTTTCGGAAAACTGTTTTTTTTTTATTCCATTTACAATTCGTGCAGATCTCTGAAACTAACAGATGGAGTTCTGAATATTGATTTTTCCCTTGTTTTTAACAAATATTACTTATAACTATTGCGAAAGTTGTGAACAGACCGGAAGTTGTGTAAATCTTTAACGTGCACGAAAATTGAAAACCGGACCTAATTATGTCAATTCCCAACCGATTTTCGAAAAAGTTATATTTTTGTAGAGCTAGAGATATTGCGGATGCGATAACGACCGAATTGAGATACCATGTCGTTCTCATTTTTTCTTCAAAATTTGAAAATTTACTAAAATTGTTATTTCTTGGAATTTTGAGTTTTCGATTACATATTTGGATTGCCGGCGTCTGTTCGATTCTACCGATCTAGGATTATCATGATGTGAATTGTTCAACTCTATTTTTCAATTCCCTTCTCTATCGTAATGCGCATGCAAAGAACGTGTCAATATCTAAGTTATGCTAGTATGTTTGGGGGGTGGGGTTGGGGGGATGGTCTTTTGTCATGCATCTGGCGATCGTATGACGCCTTGGCTACGGTGAAAGCATCCAGTCTTGTCTGAAAGCCTATTGAGATTACTAAAATTGTTATTAGGCTTTCAGACGAAAGTCTGAAAGCCTATTGAGATTACTAAAATTTGTTAAGATTATTAGGGTTTCACACTGCGTAGCTTGTGTGAAACACTATTGTTTTTGTTAAAATTATTCTTATTATTATTCTTATTATTATTTTTTTTTTTTTTCCAATTTGATTGTATCTCAGAAACTACTTGTCGGATTGATTCGATGTCTTCGGTTTTACTGGAAAAGTGGGTGTGACTTAGAGATTAAAGCTATTTCGAACGTTCTGCGACAATGCGAAATGTCCGAAATCGTCGAATTTGTCGATTTTTGAAATATTGCCGTAATATTAACAATAATCGTCGGATTTTAACATTGGATACATTTTGACATAGCCAGAGACAAGGCACATAGCCACGGTTCTTTAGATTTTTGATTTTCCACGAATCGTCGGAGATATTAGGCGCCAAATTTTGAAAATTTAAATTTTTACAAAAAACTTTTTTATTCATGAATATTTTAATGTGGTATTTTACCCAGGGTTAAAGAGTCATCTGATTTGACCAAAAATGGCAGAATTTTTTGTCATCGTAAATTTCCTTGGCCGCCATTGGCTAATTCGGTTTTTCACTTTTGGATTAATTATTTATTGTTCGATTTGTATAAAACAAAGTTCATATGCTCTGTTGTCTCAATTGACATTTTTTTTTGTTACCGATAGTGTTATCTGTCGGCACCGGAAGTGGCATAATTTTACCAAAAACTACAATTTTGACAGTTAGGTACCATTTTTCAAAAGCAAATATTAGTTTTTTTAAAACTGATATAACTAAAAGAGTGTGCCCTTTAAAGGCGCAAAAAACGCTGAGCTTAGTTTTTTTAATTTCGATTTCATTTTCGAGCAAATTCGATTTAAAGGTGAAAAAAGGTCTAAAATTAACCTCTTTACAACCCATTCAGGCTTTTCAAATATCTACGTAACTTTTATAACCTTGTAGCTATAATCCATACGAAGAAAATGTATGTTAAAATTAGTTTGTAATATAAGCAGTTGCCTAGAAATGTGCAATTTTGTTGAAGTCCCCGTTTTCGTTATTTTGCCTGTAAATAGTCAATTATTATTGGATTTTTATAAAAAAGACATAAAGGATTTTTCTGAGACTTCAGGAATATGAATTCGAAGGATGAAACTAGTCATTAAAGTAAAAATGAAAATTTTCTATTCACCGGAAGTGGTAAAAAAAAGTGCCCAAACTTGGACAAAATTCAGAAAAATGGGTGCCTGTGCGGAAAATGCGATGTATCAATTGTGTTCTTGTTGTTTAGTTAAAGTTTTATATCGTTTAATAGCCAATCGAATCGTCTATAAGATGGTACTTCAGCGACAAGTTTCAATCAAAAAATAAAAAAGTTATGTGACTTTGAAAAGTAAGGTATTTTGCGATTTCGAGCAACTTTAGACGCATGTTTCTCGAAAACGCCCGTAAATTTTTTTTAAAAACTTTCTCAATCGAGAGACTAATGGGTACTCTGTTGTTTGAAACCCCTGTATCATTTTTTGAAATGTCAGGGGTAGCCGAAAAAAGAGATCGAAAATCGAAAACGTCGTATTTTTACGATTTGGAGCATTTTTAGAGGTCTATTTCTCGAAAATTCAACATAATATTTTTTTGGAACTTCTTCTACAGAGAGGCCTATCAGTAGTGTTATATATAAAACCATTGTACAACAGTTCCAAATTTCAGGAGTAGGAGAACAAAGGGATCGAAAATTAAACACGGCACCTTTCATTGTTAAGCGAAACATAAGGTGGGATACAATCTGTACGTTTTGTCAACGTATAGAGCCTATTCAAGAGTGCTTTTATCAGTGATCATATTTGAACTGAAATTATTTCAACTATGAATGTTTTCTTCTATCCAAAATATGGGTTTAGTGACCTTGTAACAGAAATAGTTGATTGCTGTGTGTAATAATTAGTCTTTGAATTAATATTGTTGTCTCTTTGTCAAAATTATCTTATACCGGTAATCATCTGGACAGAAATCGACGGCTCGTGCTGTTTATAAGAAAGTCAAATTTATGAAACTGTTGCAGTAGTATCAGACAATATTATCGAATATTGCACCTATAATAAAAGGCATGACGTTGTTTGAGCATGGACTCTATCTGTAATTAAAATTAAATTTTTATTAGTGACGTCAAATCTTTAACGTGCACGAAACCAGAAAATTGGCGATATTTCATTGAATATTCAATCAATTTTTGAACCAGTTACATATTTGAGTAGCTGACATGAACGCGATTTCGAAGTCCCGTGTACACATTGGTGTGACCGTAAAAGATCCCTTGGCGGTTGGAATTCTATATAAAAGAAGACTAGCGCCGCTGTACGAGCATGTTTAGAGGTCTTTTTCTCAAAAGAGAGAGAGAGAGAGAGAGGGAGGGGGGAATGGGGTTTAACGTCCACTCGACACAAACTAGGTCATTTCGGGACTAACATATGGTTTATTTCTTTTTTATTTCAATTATTCGCGTAGGGGTCTTTAGCAGTGGGAGGAAACCGGAGGACCGGGAGAAAACCCACGAGGTTGGCGTACAATCGGGGAATCGAAACGCCGCCAGTTGATTCAATGACAGACCGTATGATACAGCGCAGTTCCAAAGGCACCGTGCAAATTCCAGCCATCATAATGTATCTATATAAGAGACATTTATTCCAACTGGCGATTTACAAATATTGCATGAAGAAATTCAAATCATAAGAACATAAACACGACTAATACACAGTATCATATTGATTATAAAAGTACAATGTATATATTGGTTACACTATATATGTCACAAAACAACAATCATTAGATAATAATAATTATTTACTAATTATATAAATCATTTTAAGAGGTAGGAGTTATCCATTGTTTAATGTAACAGTTATATAATTACCCTGGTTAGAAAGGTACGAACAATTAAGGTATTTAAACAAATGATTACGAAAGAACATAACACTATAGACTTCTATGATAAGACATATAATACATGTTTAATATATATATAAATGACAATGTCCTACGCTAACAAATAATGAAATATGATAGTATCAGTAAATATAAAAAAACAAAGTAGTCGCGAACATCCTGGCTCTTGACTGCTTCAGTAAACTTTTACATGTTAGTGACGTCAAGTCTTTAACGTGCACGAAACCAGAAAATTGGCGATATTTAATTTTTGAACCAGTTACATATTTCAGTAGCGGACATGAACGCGATTACGAAGTCCCGCATACACATTAGCGTGACTGTAAAATATCCCTTGGCAGTTGGAATTGTATATAAGAGTAGGCTAGCGCCGCTGTACGTTCGAAACATTCCTCATGATCCATTCCGAGCAGAATGGTGTTAAACCCCATTTCATTTTACTTTGATATTAATATCTATTGCGACATTGCTTTTCGTCCATTTCGCGAAACTGTTCTTTTAACATTTCGAGTAGATCAACTTTATTTTTCGATTCCCTTCTATCGTAATGCGCATGCAAAGAACATGTCAATATCTGAGTTATGCAAATGTGTGTTTTTATTTGGTTGGTGGGTGAGTTTGTGTTTGTTTAGGGGGTGAGAGGTGGGGGTAGTCTTTTGTCATGCATCTGGCGATCGTGTGACGCCTTGGCACGGTGAAAGCCTTCAGTCTTGCAAGCAAGTCTAGTTAGGCTTTCACCTTCGGTGAAAGACTATTGTTATTACTAAGATTATTATTTTTTTTTTTTTTTTTTTGGGGGGGGGAGCCTATTTCTCAGCAACTATAAGAGATAGAGGTCTGAAGTTTGGTTTTCTCTCGGGAAACTGGGTGGTGGTTAGTGCTTAAATGTAAAACAAAATTTGTGCGCATAGCGGAAATGCCTCAAATCTTTAACGTGCATGAAAATTAAAAATCAACTGATGGACGCCATTTTGAATTGAAAATGAAAAATAGTGAAAAATCCACATTAATGGGCTTGAAAACATACACAATTGGTCGTGACTTAGAGAATGTGTCTCCTATTACCGAAATTATTACATTTCAGGATAGCCTGGATCATGGTCGAATGTTTGGTATTTGAATATTTCAAAAATTCAAATTTCTCCTTTGATGTTTTCCGTGCCGACAAGGTTGTTTTCGAGTTTAGCTGGTTTTGATTTCGCGCATGCGCTACACAGGAACCAACGGTACCATGAGTACTAAATTCCGGCGAGCAACTTTTCACGTTGGTACCTAGGTACCCTGAAAATTTCAAAGTGATACCTGCATTCGTTCAAGTCGTTTCTTCTTGTCATCTGCCTTTCGTCGGGTTTTTTTCCAAGTCAATTTATGGCTTCCATGAGGGGAAAAAAGCGGAATTTCGCCGTGACACCGGCACCGATTGTCCGAAAACCATGAAATTTGGACACAATACGCCCATTACCACCCCGGACTCAGTGCTTTACCCCCATTTTGATCACATTAAAAAAAAAAGAAGAGTTTTCGGAATTTAATATTGGTTTTAATTAATTTTGAAATTGCAAATGCAAAGAGATGTTATCGCCTCTTCCGTATGTGATAGGTATTAGTACTATACACATTATCCTTAAAAGACAATCTTTTAAAATGACCGCAACGATGTTTCGACACTAGAAACCGAAATCGCGTATTTTGACCTATTTTGACTGCTGGGGCATCTTTCCGTACGTGACAAGGAGTAGGTCGCAGGATCACCCGGTTTCCTCACACTGCTAGACTCCTACGCGCAAGCGAATTATTGAAATAAAACTGAACCATACGTTAGTTCCGAAATGACCTAGTTTGTGTCGAGTGGTCGATCAACCCCATTTCGCTCTCTCAATTTTAGCACTCCTAACTCTAAAACTAAATGCAAGGAACGGGCTTATTTACAGAGGTCACAATTTTAACCCTGTAATACCCAGCATATCAGATATGCATACCTACATGATATACATATTATTATAATCCCTATGGGATATTTTAATTATTTACTGTTATAATATGAATTATCCCTTATTCCCCGTTAAATAAATATCGGTCACCGGGTGCAGCTGTACAACTTCAAGGACCCTGGCCTCAAGTGCATGGGACCAACTCTACATTTTCTGAAATGTCAATAAAAGCCCTGGAATGATTTCATTTAAAAAAGATAATCAGAAAGTAAATCTATTTTTATTTATATGCTATTTGTTGCCAGAAAATATATTTTGTTCCTACTCTAATTCAAATTTAAAAATAAACTATATTTTTTCTGGAAATCAATGTCGAAATTTAGTGTATCATATATGATACAATGGGTCTGAGGCATATTTTATTGATATATAGAAATTAATGCAGTGTTCTCATTATGTGTTAAAAGAGTGCCAGAAATGTCTCGAAATTCAGCCATTTGTGTATTTAGTATATCAAGTATATGCGTGTATTACAAAGCTCTGATTTGTGTGATTTGTGTACACCCCGCCCCCCCCCCCTCCTCCTCGTGTCACTATCATGTACATATCAATTCTGCTGCCAACCCACCCACGCGAACATGACTAAATTATGAAACATTGTCTAGTCGTTTGTATGTTACGACAAAACGAGGCCAGCGTGGCTCATTTGTGCAGAACGGAAGGCCTTGCAAGGATTAGTGTCTAGTCGTTTGGATGGTACGAAAACCCGAGGTCAAAGTGGTTCCCCGTTGGCAGTGGTGAAGTATGGAAGGCCTAGCAAGGATCTGTGTCTAGTCGTTTCGATGGGACGAAAAACGCCCGTCCCCTCGTCCATGGTACAAGGATTAGTGCCTAGTCGCTTGGATGGTATGCAAAACAGAGGTCCCCGTTCTCTCCCTTTGTCCGTGGTTCTTGACCGAAGGCCCGACAACTAACTTTGCGTGCATATTGGCGTGCACGAAAAATAACCCTTTGCATTTGTAATTTTATGCACCCACCCCACCATCGAACAACGCTTAACATAACATTTTGTATTCACTACCTACATTGTAAAATTTGTTTGATTTCAGATGACTTAGCCCCGGTTTTTCACAGTGAAAGATTTTGATGAAACTTGACATGCATGTTTATAACCCAAAGATATGGTTCCTTTCGATATTTGCGCATATCGAATCGTAACTTCATGAATTAAGGTCCCTGATTGTAAGAAAAATCACTTTATATTTCGCGTGTTCTCTATCTATCTCTCGGAAATGGAATATGGAAATACACAAGCTAGCTAGTGTATTACAGGGTGGTGGTGGTGGGGAGGAGGTCTTCGATTTGCAATGATTTTTTGACTACAAAATATACGCTCTAACTCATTACTCAAACTACATCAAAAAAGCGGGACCGTAAACCCCATTTTATATATTCTTACAATAGCAACGCACTTCGGGATTAACTTAGAAATGGTTCCACTACTGATGTCTTCCGCCTTACTCCTGCCACAGTAGTGGCTTGTCCTACGGAGTTCCTTTCCGCAAGTTTTTTTTAGTCAAATGACTACAAAAAGGTTACTGGGCTATGTATAGCCCCCTTAATTTACACATAAACTGACCTAAAACTGCACTGCACATATAATAAACCAATTCCCATTGAAATAAAGGTGAAGCCGTACCGCATAATTATATGATTTGATGAAACCCAACTGCTACCTGAAGTTTCTCGCCTATCGAAGTTATAATATCCGCCGGTGTCATGGCGGCTCGCACATTATAAGAATCATTGCTTTGAAAATGTAGAACGCATTAACACAAAGAAAAACTGATCGGTAACTAGTTTAGTGGTCCAGTCTTCACTATAATTTGTGATAGAATTACTTATTTAAAAAAAACTGAATGATGTAAAAATAAAAATGGTTGGAGTGCCCAAGTTTAGATTTGTCGTTGATTTCATAAAGATGTTAGGATATAGAACGTTAAATACTGTGTGATTCAACATGGCGGCCGAGGGGTTTAATATGATATAAGTACGAAATACATGTACATGTGGTACCAAATGGTTTATATGTATGAGAGTCAAGGTTTGGACTAAATGTAGGGGGGTTGGATGGCTGAATGGTTAGCACGTGCGCGCTGTATCATAAAGCCTGTCATTGAGTCTACTGGCGTGGTTTCGAATCCCCGGTTGTACGTGACAAGGAGTAGGGTCGCCTGTCCAACCTCGTCCTCCGGTTTCCTCCCACTGCTAAAGACTCCTACGCGCAAGCGAATTATTGAAATAAAGTTAAACCATATGTTAGTCCCGAAATGGCCTAGTTTGTGTCGAGTGGACGTTAAACCCCATTTCTCTCTCTCTCTCTCTGGACTAAATGTCTTGGGGAAGTAGGAGGCGACTAGTATGTGCCTCTCTTTAGTGGACCGATGTGAGATTGCCCATTGTATTAACTGGACGGGTAGGCCTATTCACCTTCAGTTATGTGTCAATGTCAAATAAGCGGCTTCTTATCAACACGGTCGGCTCTGGGCCGTTTTAATTCTACGTATCTGTCGTAGCTGAGAGAAAAAAAGATTTTTTAGCCGAGAGAATATCTTCCGTCAAAGTGGTTGTTGATTCATAGATTCTAATAACCCCTTTTGCAGTTTATATGAAAGCTTTGATATCTGCTATGCAGACCCAGTTATTATTATTTATTTTTTTTGTGTACTTTCTGCAAATCGGATTTCTCGGAATCTAACCGTGGGATCTTTCTGAAACTTTGACCTACCCCTCCATAATTGGGTGGCAGCTTTTGATTAAATATATTTTCAAAACGTTTTACGAATCCGAAATCACCGAATTTTACGAACGAAGATACTGACCTACATACCAATAACTCTGTGACTCTGAGACTTATTTTAATAATTCTTTTTTCTTTGAGTACATTGAAACATTTACTTCAAATCTGCTATTTCGGATTTTCGAATTTCGAAAATTCGTCGCTGTGATTTCGAACCGGAAGTTGAAACCAACTTGACAACTTCTTTAATAGTTGCACGATTTTCATGAAATTTAGTATCTATGCAGATCTTACCAATGCAAAAATGTCATTAGAAATTTTCTAAATTATCTCCCCTTGATGAAATTAAGGATCAAATTTTTCAAAAAAATCGACGAAATATAGGTCAGACTGCCTTGAATTTTTTTTTCTTTACTAGCTACGAGACTACTGATTCGTACACAAAAAATGGAGTTTGTTGCCCATTCCGGAAGTGCTACCACCTTGTAATGTGAAATGTCGCTAAGGCTTTTTTGATATTTACTTACAGACAAGGGAGTTATATTTTCCGATTCCTTGAAGAAAAGCTCATAAATTGCAGGAATTAGAATTTTGATTTTTGGCAAATGATGGACGCCATTTTGAATTGAAAATGAAAAATAGTGAAAAATCCACATTAATGGGCTTTAAAACATCCACAATTGGTCGTGGCTTAAAGAATTTGTCTCCTATTACCGAAATTAATACATTTCAGGATAGCCTGGCTCATGGTCGAATCTTTGGTATTTGAATATTTCAAAAATTCGAATTTCGCCTTTGATGTTTTCCGTGCCGACAAGGTTGCTTTGAGTTTAGCTGGTTTTGACTTCGCGCATGTGCTACGCTGGAACCAAAGGTACCATGAGTACCAAATTGAATTGAAAATGAAAAATAGTGAAAAATCCACATTAATGGGCTTTAAAACATCCACAATTTGTCGTGGCTTAAAGAATCTGTCTCCTATTACCGAAATTAATACATTTCAGAATAGCCTGGCTCATGGTCGAATGTTTGGTATTTGAATATTTCGCCTTTGATGTTTTCCGTGCCGACAAGGTTGCTTTGAGTTTAGCTGGTTTTGACTTCGCGCATGCGCTACGCTGGAACGAAAGGTACCATGAGTACCAAATTCCGGCGAGGAACTTTTCACGCTGGTACCTAGGTACCCTGATAATTTCAAGGTGATACCTGCATTCGTTCAAGTCGTTTGTTCTTGGCACGGCTCCAGGTCGGTTTTTTTACGGCTTCTATAAGGGGAAAAGGTGGAATTTCGTCGCGAAACCGGCACCGATTGTCCGAAAACCATGAAATTTGGACACAATACGCCCATTGCCACCCCGGACTCTGTGCTTTACTCCCATTTTGATTCGAGTTTTAGCAACAAAAAAAAAAAGATTTTCCATCAACTGATGGTCTCTATTTGGAATTGAATATGAAGAACAGTGAAAAATCTACTTGAACAGACGTGAAAATAAAGCACAATAGGCTGTAATATGTTCAATGCGTCTCTTATTTCTGAAATTAATGCATTTCAGGATAGCTCGAGATCAAGATCGATTTTTTGGTGTTTCGTATTTCGCCTTTGACCTTTTACGCGCCGACAAAGTTCTTTACAGGACAATTTATGCCTTTAATTTTCAAAATTTACAAATTTAACCTAAATATTCGAACAGTTAAGGTCAATCTGATTCAAACAATGTTAGTTCCGTTCAAAGTTATTTCATTTATTTTTTTGATATTTTCCTGCCCCTTTTTAGTTCTTTCCCGCCATTTTCGTTTCATGTTCTCATCCGTCCCGTTTTTAAACGGCTTGATCCATTTTTCTGAAACTTCTGGAACGGAAAGTCATTCCGATTACAGCAATCCAACTCTCAGTTATTTCCCTTTAGTTTTCAGATTATTTTGTTGCCCGGGTGCAATGTTTCTACCTGTAACTTCGCGACTTTGTAACCGATTTTGATAATCAGTTTTTGTTATTGTTCTTTCTATTAAGATACTTGATATAATCCATGTCACGTGACGATGAATATGAAATGAAATGAAATGAAATGGGGTTTAACGTCCTACTGTTCTGCTCTTATACTGGGCTAATGAAGACGTGCATACGCCATACAGTGTGCTATGAGGGAAATTTTTTTGCCCGGGCAGCGGCACTATCGCCTACTCTTATATCGAATTCCAACTGCCAAGGGATCTTTTACGTGCATTCCAATGTTTACACGATGAATATGAAAGCTTTCATATCTGCATGGGACAGTAGCAGATCTAGTTCTTCTTATTATTATTTTTTTTTTTTTTTTTTTGTGTACTTTCTGCAAATCGGATTTCTCAGAATCTAACCATAGGATCTTTCTGAAACTTTGACCTACCCCGCCCCCCCCCAAAAAAAAAAAATAATTGGGTGGCAGCGTTTGCTTAAATATATTTTCAAAACGTTTTACGAATCCGAAATCACCGAATTTTACGAACGAATGCATTTGACCTACAATGCTGTAACTTTGTGACTATTTGACCTATTTTAATAAATCTTTTTTCTTTGAGTACCTCGAGACAATTACTTCAAATCTGCAGATTCAGATTTTCGAATTTCGAAAATTCGTCGCTGTGATTTCGAACCGAAAGTTGAAACCAACTTGACAATTTCTTTAATAGTTGTACGATTTCCATGAAATTTAGCATGTAAGTAGATCTTACCAATGCGACTTCAAAAATATGATTAGAAATTTGCTAAATTATCTCCCCTTAATGAAATTAAGGATCAAAATTTTCAAAATAATCACCGAAATATAGGTCAGAATGACCTATTTTTTTTTTCTATACTAGACAAGTAATTACTGTTTCATATACAAAATATGGAGTTTGTCGATCGAACCGGAAATGCCACCATCTTGAAACGTGAAAAATTACTTTGCTTTTGCGATATTTTACTTACAGACATGGGAGTTACATTTTCTGAATCCTTAAAGGAATGCCTAAAAAACGTTCAGAGCAGAATTTTGATTTAGGCCAAATGATGGTCACCATTTTGAATTGAATATGAAAAATAGTGAAATATCCACATTAATGGGCTTGAAAACATACACAATTGGTCGTGGCTTAAAGAATATGTCTCCTATTACCGAAATTAATACATTTCAGGATAGCCTGGCTCATGGTCGAATGTTTGCTATTTGAATATTTCAAAAATTCGAATTTCGCCTTTGATGTTTCCCGTGCCGACAAGGTTTCTAACTTGTTCAGTTGCGGAGAAATAGGCGATTTTCAACAGGTCACTTTTCAAGGTTTTTGGTCCATAAAAGTGTCAATTATTATTCGATTTTCATAAAATTTTCACTGTGTGATACCTAATGCCATTTACAATTTCCTACAAGTAATTTAAGATTTTCATTATCACCGGAAGTAACGTCATTTTGGCAAAAACTGTATTTTTAGCCTTCAAAACAGATATTTTATTCAAATGAGTCTGATTTGTAATGTTTTTAAAATTATGATATTTGATTCCAATCAACAAATAGATTGAACCCAAACGATCATACAAATACCAAAAAATGGTTTCTAACTTGTACGGTTTTATACAAGTCACTTTTCAAGGTTTTTGGTCTACAAAAGTGGCAATTATTATTCGAATTACATGACATTTTCACCATGTGATGCCTTATGCCAATTCTGGTTTCATAAAACTAATTGAACATTTTCATTATCACCGGAAGTACTGTACACTTACATGTAACAAATGTATAAAATGAATTGATATTGCTGGATTTGGTTGATTCGGCGTCCATTTTATTTGATGTGTGCAATGCTTATGTGGAAACCTGTTTAATGGTTTCATTGGTACCGGAAGTGACATATGTTTAGGGTAACGTGGCACCGATGAAACCGTAGTCATAAAAATATTCGATATTAAAAAAAAAAACCCAGTAAAAATCGGGTGTGACCGGATCAAAACACCTAAAGTATCGTTTGGTAGCTCGATGAATGGGCTATTGTATGACACACGTCCTGTCTGATTCCTGAAAGCCGGCTCAGTCCTGCTTGCAGGTCTAGTTATTCTTATTATTATTTACCGCGGGAGCCTATTTCTCCATGATCAAAAACAGATATCGATCTGGGGTTCAATTTTCTATCGGGAAACCATGTGGTGGCTACTTGATAAAGTATTTTTGAAACTTCTGCGCAGACAGGAAGTGGCCGAATTTCGTGCGGTGCATAAAAATTAAAAAACGGCCGTAGCTTCGTCAATTCTGTACCTATATTCATACAAATGACATTTTCAGAGTTTTTTCTCGGACAATAGCATTTGAAAATTTCGAAATTTCGAAACTTCGTCGCTGACATCTAGCGTTCGAAAAATGAAAATTGTTGTTTAAGAGACAATTTTTGTTATTTTTCAAAATTTTGAAATTTGACCTACTTTTTTGAGTACTTGAAGGCAATCCGATTCCAGTAATATAACTTTTATTCAGAGTTATCACCCTTTATTTTTCGATTTTTTACGAATTCTCTGCCCATTTTGTGAGCCCGAGTTTCGTTTTACGACAGAATCGACTTTTCTGAAACTTCTGGAACATGAAGTTATAGTCCAAATCCAACTAATAAAGCTATTTCGACAAGGATCCTTAAACCGGAAGTGGTCGAAAAAATGTCCGATATTTTGAAGAAAACGCAAAAAATGGGTGTTTTCGGGAAAAACGTGATTTCTCCACCCGATATCAACAGATTAAAGAAATTAAGGTATGGGTGGGTAGCCCGGGGATTTGACTATCATATGATACCAATTTCACACGAATCCTATGAGAGGGTACCAAAATATGACATGCTGAAAATCAAGTATTTTCTGATTTGGAGCGTTTTGGGACGCCTTTATCTCGAAAACTACTACAAGGATTTTTTTTAAACTTTCCCTATCGAGAGTCCTTCCGATAGTCTTGTGCATGAATTCATCCAATAAGACATTGAATTTTTTGGAATAGGTAAAATAACGTACTGAAAATCGAAAAAAGTTGAAAAATCGCCAAATTTTAGAAAATGCTTTATTATTTCTTTATTTTAACAGATTTTCAAAAAAAAAAGTTATTCATTCAGATAGCTGTCCTAATTACGATTCTAACCATGTATAATATGTATTGAGTTATTGAAGTTTAATTTTCGATATTTTTACATTTTGATATTTTTGACACTTTTAAACATGGGATTTCCCAGGGGCATTTTATCTGATCAGACAATGTAATATTTCATTACATAGCCCTGTGGCTATTTGATAAGCTAATCCGGTTATTAAAACTATCCCGACAATAATCTCCATACCGGAAGTATTCAAAAAATGAAGAAAAAAGGTTAAAAAATAAAGCGCTCTTGCAAAAAAATTGATTTCTCCATCAGATGTTAGCGGACCAAAAGAACTAAAGTGTCGCTGGGTAGCCAAATTAATAGACTATCATATGACATCTGAATGATACGATTTAGATGGCTAGAAAATAAATTATGGTACGCCAAAAATCTAATATTTTCCGTTTTGGAGCATTTTGAGACGCCATTTTCTCGATTTCTCCATCGGATGTTAGCGTGAGTCCAAAAATTGTGGTCCAAAAAGAGCCTCAATATTGGAAAAAACTTGAAAAATCCTTAAATTACTGAAAATGCTCTTCTATTTTTCTTTCTTTGGAAAACAGCTGAATGGATTTTTCTGAAACTTCTTGTACAGATGGTTAGGTACCCAACAACTTGTTAAAATTATCCCGACAATGATCCAAATCCGGAAGTAGTCGAAAAAATATCTGATATTCAGGGACGCTGAATATCTAGTATTTTCATTTTGGGGGGTTATTCAAATGCTTTCATCCCGAAAACTTCTTTTTTTGCCTTTCTTAAACTTCTGTTACTTAGAGTCCTCAATATAATATAAATGGTCCAAAAAGGGCCTCAATCTAATGGTATAAGGGAGATAACACATTGGTATCAGACTACCAATTATTTGCTAAATATTGTTAAATATCTTCTAATTTTCCTTTCTTTTAATAGGGTGCCCCGAGCTAAAAAAATCTCGAAAACTATTTACAGTTATGACACTATATCTATATAAACAACAACCCTAGATAATCCTTTATTATAAACTGCCAAGAAACTATACCTGCGTGCTATATTTCACAAGATATATCCATTCGACTGTACTTTAAAATACACTGCTTTTGTGTACTACCGGCGGAGATATTTATTTTGAGGTTTCAATGTTAACGGAGTTATGTTTTCTTGGTCATTTAAAATGATAGATTTCTTTTCCGAAATGAATGAACCACCACTACCATTCGGGACTATTTGTTTAAATCGTAATTTGCTATCTGAGGAAATTTGCTTCATGATTCGATAGAATTTCAGATCTCAGAGCATGCGCAACGCAGCTCAGTTTTTGGATCGGCCGTTCCCGTGTACATAATGTGTGAAGTCCAATTTAAATGTATTTACGTTTTTCTAGATATATTAGAACAATCTATTTATATTTTCTGTATACCCATAGTCACATCGGTCTATTTATATTGGTATTTATATGTTAATATGCCTTTGTAAATTTATATTTGATGTCCCATTTAAGAAATAATGTTCGGAAGTATGTTCATTGAAGAAACGTTTCATGGAATAATTAGAGTATCAAATAAATAATGACAAAGATAAATGGATTAAAAATTAAGGTAATCAGCGCAAAGCCTAACTCAAATCTTACCCAAAAACACGATCTGTTACGACATTTCACAAATTGATTGATAATAAATAATACATAGTCATTATTTACCAAACACAGATATGTAATTTAGAAGTAATCTGTAATAAACATATATTCTCAATTGTTCCCCTTGGGACATACTTAGAGTATGTCAATGGCAACTTTTCAAACACGATATCAAAGTAGATCTACAGTAGTAGGCGTATTTTGTAAAATAAATTGCTACCCGAAAATTAACCGATTGGTTTAAAGAAAACAGTTATTTAAAAAAAGGACTTGTTAAAATACTCTGCGAAGTGTTGGAATGTCGGTCTGCTGGGACGTCTGGATTGACAAATAAATTAGAAACGGAGAATGAAGAAATTATTGGGACATGTGAAATCGCCGAAACTAAACGACAGCACTCTGTAAATAAATACCGAAATGAAAAATAAAAACGACAATAATTTTTAACGTAGCGTAATGAGAATATTTTTAACATGTCTCTATTTATCATTTGATGTTGTGACAATACCACGTGCATGGCCTATATAGTGAATATTTTCTCCGAGCACGTGCTCCAGGTGTGCCCGAGCCTGTTTCGTCGTCATTGAGAAATTCGTCTTTGCACAGTCAACACCTCTCCAGGTAAGACCAAATTTCTTAGAGCTGCTCCGGGCACCCTACTTTTAAAAACTGTCCAATGGATCGTTCTGAAACTTCTGGTACAGGAAGTTAAGTTCCCATACAACGTGTTAAATCTATCCCGACAATGATCCGTAAACCGGAAGTAGTCGATATCTTAAAAAAAAACCAGTAAAAATCGGTGCTCTTGCAAAAATCGTGATTTCACCGTCGGGTGTGACCGCATCAAAACATCTAAAGTATCGCTCGATGAATGGGCTATTGTATGACAAACTTCCCGTCTGATTCCTGAAAGCCGGTTCAGTGCTGCTTGCAGGTCTAGTTATTATTATTATTTACCGCGGGAGCCTATTTCTCCATGATCGAAAACAGATATCGATCTGGGGTTCAATTTTCTATTGGGAAACCATGTGATGGTTACTTGATAAAGTATTTTTGAAACTTCTGCGCAGACCGGAAGTGACCGAAGTTTGAACGGTAGCAATAAATCAAAAAGCGGCCATGGTTTTGCCAATTCTTTACCTATTTTAAAACACTTCACATTTTTGGAAACCCTGAATCTTTTCCGAGACGATAGATATCTCACATTTTTCAATTTTGAACATTCATCTATGGCTTTTGTCCTTCGAAATTTGAAATTACGTTGTTTAGGAGACAATTTTTGTAATTTTTTAAAATTTTGAAATTTGACCTACATTTTTGGATACCTGAAGGCAATCCGATTCCAGTAATATAACTTTCATTCAGAGGTATCACCCTTTATTTTTCGAATTGTTTCGAATTTTCTGCCCATTTTGGGTGCCCGAGTTTCGTTTTACGGCCGAATCGACGTTTTTGAAACTTCTAGAACATGAAGTTATAGTCCAAATCCAACTGATAAAGCTATTTCGACAAGGATCCTTAAACTGGAAGTGGTCGAAAAAATGTCCGATATTTTGAAGAAAACGCAAAAAATGGGTGCTTTTGGGAAAAACATGATTTCTCCACCCGATAACAATGGATTAAAGAAATTAAGGTATTGTTGGGTAGCCCGGGGATTTGATTATCATATGATACCAATCAAATCCTATGAGAGGGCAGCAAAATATGACATGCTGAAAATCAAGTATTTTCTGATTTGGAGTGTTTTTCGACGACTGTATCTCCTAAACTACTCAAAGGATTTTTCTTAAACTTTTCCTATCGAGAGTCCCTCCGGTAGTCGTGTGCATGAATCCATCCAATAAGACATTGAAATGTCTGGAATAGGTAAAATAACGTACTGAAAATCGAAAAAAGTTGAAAAATCGTGAAATTTTGGAAAATGCTCTATTTCTTTATTTTTTAAACAAATTTTAACAAAAAAGTTACACATTTAGATAGCTGACCTAATAACGATTCTAACCATGTATAATATGTATTGAAATATTTAAATTTAATTTTCGATATATTGACATTTTTGCATTTTTGGCACTATTGAACATAGGATTTCCCAGGGCCATTTTATCTGATGAGACAATGAAATATATCATTACATAGCCCTGTGGATATTTGATAAGTCAATCCGGTTATTAAAACTATCCCGATAATAATCTCCATACCGGAAGTATTCAAAAAATGAAGAAAAAGGTTTAAAAAAAATAGCGCTCTTGCAAAAAAATTGATTTCTCCATCAGATGTTAGCGGACCAAAAGAACTAAAGTGTCGCTGGGTAGCCCAATTAATAGACTATCATATGACATCTGAATGATACGATTTAGATGGCTAGAAAATAAATTATGGTACGCTAAAAATCTAATATTTTCCGTTTTGGAGCATTTTGAGACGCCATTTTCTCGAAAACTACAACCACGATTTTACTTAAACTATTTTTACTCAAAGTCCTATCGATGGACTATGGCGTGAGTCCAAAATTGAAATAATATAAGTGGTCCAAAAAGAGACTCAATCTTGGAAAAAAGTTGAAAAATCCTTAAATTACTGAAAATGCTCTTCTATTTTTCTTTCTTTGGAAAACAGCTGAATGGAGTTTTCTGAAACTTCTTGTGCAGAAGGTTTGGTAACCAAACAACCTGTTAAAATTATCCCGACAATGATCCAAAAACCGGAAGTAGTCGAAAAAATATTGGATATTTTGAATTAAAAAAACATAAAAAGTAAAAAAAATGGTGACCTTGCGAAAAAAAAGGGATTACTTCGCCAGATTTCACCGAATCAAAACAACTAAAGTGTCATTGGATAGCCCTAACAATGGATGATCGTATGACATCTAAATGGTAAAAATTTTAGGCAAATGGTTAGGCAATATATAATGGGACGCTGAAAATCTAGTATTTTCATTTTTGGGGGCTATTCAGATGCTTTCATCCCGAAAACGTCTCTTATTTCCTTTCTTAAACTTCTGTTACTTAGAGTCGTAACGGTGGTCTATAGTGTGAATCCAAAATTAAAAGCCTCAATATAGTATAAATGGTCCAATTATTTGCTAAATATCGTTAAATATCTTCTGATTTTCCTTTCCTTTCAATGGATCTTTCTGAAACTTCTGGTACTGGAAGTTAAGTTCTCATACAACGTGTTAAATCTATCCCGACAATGATCCGTAAATCGGAAGTAGTCGAAAAAATATTCGATATTAAAAAAAAACCCAGTAAAAATCGGTGCTTTTGCAAAAATCGTGATTTCACCGTCGGGTGAGACCGGATCAAAACACCTAAAGTATCGTTTGGTAGCTCGATACCACTTGTTAAATCTATCCCGACAATGATCCGTAAATCGGAAGTACTCGAAAAAATATTCGATATTTTAAAAAAAAATAGTAAAAAATAGGTGCTCTTGCGAAAATCGTGATTTCACCGTCGGGTGTGATCGGATCAAATTATCTAAAGTATCGTTTGGTAGCTCGATGAATGGGCTATTGTATGACAAACTTCCTGTCTGATTCCTGAAAGCCGGTTCAGTGCAGCTTGCAGGTCTAGTTATTATTATTATTATTTACCGCAGAACTTTATTTCTCAGTCCGTGTAAGAGATACCGATCTGGGATATAATTTTTTATCGGGAAACTATTTTTGAAACTTCTGCGCAGACCGGACGTTGCCGAATTTTGTATGGTGGCAAAAAGTTTAAAAAAAAACAGCCGTTCTTTTGTCAATTCTTTACCTATTTTCAAACAAATGACATTTTCGGAAACCCTGAGTCTTTTCTGGGACGATAGCAGTTGAAAATTTCTTAATTTCGAAACTTCGTCGCTGACTTCTAGCGATCGAAAAATGAAAAAATGTTCTTTAAGAGACAATTTTGTTTTGTGTCAAAATGTTCACATTTGACCTACATTTTTAGATACCTGATGTCCATCCAATTCCAGCTATATCAGTTTCATTCAGAGTTATCGCCCTTTATTTTTCGAATTTTTTTCGAAATTTCTACCTATTTGATAACCCTTATATTTTTTGAAAGGATCAGTCGATGTTTCTGAAAGTCCTGGAACATAAAGCTGTAATGTCAGACCATTGGATAAAGCAATTTCAACAACAATCTGTGTACCGGAAGTAGTGGAAATAATGTCCTATATTTCGAAAAAAAAAACGCAAAAGAAAATTGGTTTTGGGAAATAAAACTCGATTTCTCCGTCCAGTATCAATGGATTAAATAAATTAAGGTATCGTTGGGCGACAGAAGGATTGGACTATCGTATGATTCCCATTTTATACGGATACTATGACCCGGCAGCACAATATGGCACGCTGAAAAACAAGTATTTTCTGATTTGGAGCGTTTTTGGACGCCTTTATCTCAAAAACTTAACCTACAAATAATTTTCTACATCGAGAGTCCATTCGATAGTCTTGTGCATGACGCCATCCAATAAGACTTTGAAATATCTGGAATAGGATAAAAAAAAAAAATGGACTGAAAATCGAAAAAAAAGTAAATAAATCGTGAAATTTTGGAAAACAAATATTTACAGAAAAATTAAACATTCAGATAGTTGACCTAATTACGTTGTTAACGATGTATAATATGTATTGAAATATATAAATTTAATTTTCGATATATTGACATTTTTGCATTTTTGGCAATTTTGAACAAAGGATTTCCCAAGGGCATTTTATCTGACCAGACAATGTAATATATCATTATAGAGCCCTGTGGCTATTTAAGAGAACAATCCGGTTATTAAATATATCCCGACAATAATCTCCATACCGGAAGTATTCATAAAATGAAGTAAAGGGTTAATAGGGCTCTTGCGAAAAACTTGATTTCTCCATCAGATGTTAGCGGACCAAAAGAACTAAAGTTTCGCTGGATAGCCCCATTAATGGACTATCATATGACATCTGAATGATAATAATAATAATATTAAATAATAATTTATTAAACTTCTATAGCGCCAGAATCCAGCTGGAAAAAGCTGCTCTATGGCGCTTTTACAACATATAATAGACATATAAAAATATATTAGTAAACTTATAAAGATACCATAAAAGACAAGTAAAAGTATTTCAGTAAACTTATAAAACATATAAAAGACATGTAAAAGTATATCAGGACATGTAAAAGTATATCAAAAAATATATTTCAAACAGATTAAAACATGTTAAGAGCTAAGTAAACT
Organism: Patella vulgata; assembly: GCF_932274485.2. Lineage (NCBI taxonomy): Eukaryota > Metazoa > Mollusca > Gastropoda > Patellidae > Patella > Patella vulgata. The sequence goes on from NC_065882.2 coordinate 38,363,414, forward strand.
TATATTCAATTAAAAGCTTTAATAAATAACTCTGTTTTAAGATTCTTTTTAAAAATACTGAAAGCTGGGCTAGTTTTTGTGGTGATGGACATGTCATTCCAACGTTTAGGAGCTGCCACTGAGAAAGAACGTTCACTAAAAAGAGATTTGGATTTTGGAATGTTGAGGAGATGTTGGTTTACCGAATGTAGTTGGCGTGAGGGTTCGTACTTTGATAAAATATCATGGAGATAGACTGGCGATCCTAGACAATGTAAAGATAAATAAGTGAGACAGAGAACTTTAAAATCAATCCTAAAGGGAATAGGGAGCCAGTGAAGCTGCTTTAGAACTGGGGTAATAGGGTAGCGTGATGGGGTTAACGACACAATTCTTCCTGCTTTATTTTGTATAAGTTTAATAGGGTATAGTGTTGTAGCAGGAAGGCCAACTAATAGAGAGTTACAATAATCTAAACATGAGGTTATAAGAGAGTTTACTAGCATTTTACAAGTTTCAACGTTCAGATATGGTCGAATTCTACCGATCTTATATAGGTTGAAATTACAAGCTTTACATACTGACAAAATATGAGACTGCATATTTAATGATGAGTCGAATATGACTCCAAGGTTGCGAACACTGGGTGTCGGTCCAACAATTGAGTCTCCAATTTTCACGGAATCACAGTTTATATTCAGAACACTTTTGCGTTTTGAAAGACGAATAACTTCATTTTTATTATCATTCAACTTTAACAGATTTTGTTTCATCCACAATCTTATTTCTGCGATACATTTTTCAAGTTTAATAATATTTTGTTCTTCATTGGAACTGATACGATTTAGATGGCTAGAAAATAAATTATGGTACGCCGAAAATCTAGTATTTTCCGTTTTGGAGCATTTTGAGACGCCTTTTTCTCGAAAATGACACCTACGATTTTCCTTAGACTTTTTTTACTCAGAGTCCTATCGGTGGATTATGGCGTGAGTTGAAAAATAAAAGCATTGAAATAATATAAGTGGTCCAAAAAAAAGCCTCAATCGTGTAAAAATCCTTAAATTACTGAAAATGCTCTTCTGTTTTTCTTTGTTTTGAAAACAGCTCAATTGATGTTTCTAAAACTTCTGGTACAGAAAGTTAACTATCCCGACAATGATCCAAAAACCGGAAGTAGTCGAAAAAATATCCGATATTTTGAAAAAAAAACGTAAAATGTAAAAAAATGATGATCTTGCGAAAAAAGTGATTACTACGCCAGATTTCACCGAATCAAAACAACTAAAGTGTTATTGGATAGCCCGAACAATGGACGATCGTATGACATCTAAATGGTAAAAATTCGCTGGTTAGGCAATATTTAATGGGTCGCTGGAAATCTTGTATTTTCCTTTTTTGAGCCTATTCAGGTGCTTTTATCTCGAAAACTACTCTTATTTCCTTTCTTAAACTTCTGTTACTTGGAGTCCTAACCGTGGTCTAGGGTGTGAATCCAAATTTAAAAGCCTCAATATAGTATAAATGGTCCAAAAAGGGCCACAATCTTTGAAAAAAGATTCTAATGGTATAAGGGAGTTAACACATTGGCATCAGACTATCAATTATTTGCTAAATATCGTTAAATATTTTCTAATTTTCCTTTCTTTTAAAAACTGTCCAACGGAACTTTCTGAAACTTTTATTACAGGAAGTTAAGTTCCCATCCCACTTGTTAAATCTATCCCGACAATGATCCGTAAATGGGAAGTACTCGAACAATATTCGATATTTAAAAAAAAAATAGTAAAAAATAGGTGCTCTTGCGAAAATCGTGATTTCACCGTCGTGTGTGATCGGATCAAATTATCTAAAGTATCGTTTGGTAGCTCGATTAATGGACTATTGTATGACACACTTCATGTCTGATTTCTGAAAGCCGGTTCAGTGCTGCTTGCAAGGCTAGTTATTATTATTAGGCTATTTTATTAATTCTTTTTTCTTTGAGCACCTTGACGAAAGTCATTTTGACCTGCAATTTCAGATTTTCGAATTTCGAAAATTCGTCGCTGTGACGTTGTTCCGAAAGTTAAGACCAATTTGACAACTTCTTTAATAGTTGCACGATTTTCATGAAATTTGGAATATAAGTAGATGATACACATGCGACTTGAAAGATGTCATTAGAAACTATCTAATTTATCTCCCCTTGGAGAAATTAAGGATGAAATATTTAAAAAAAATCGACGAAATATAGGTCAGATCACCTTGAATTACATTTTCTGTACTAGCTACGACACTACTGATTCGTACACAAAAAATGGAGTTTGTAGCTCAATCCGGAAGTGCCACAATCTTGAAATGTTAAATATGGCTAAGGCTTTTTTGATATTTTACTTACAGACAAGGGAGTTATATTTTCTGAATCCTTGAAGGAATGTCTAAAAAACGTTCAGGGCAGACATTTGATTTAGGTCAGCTGATGGTCACCATTTTGAAGTGAATATGAAAAATAGTGAAAAATCTACATTAACGGGCTTGTAAATAAACACAATAGGCCGTGGTATGTTCAATGAAGGAATGTCTAAAAAACCTTCAGGGCAGACGTTTGATTTAGGTCAGCTGATGGTCACCATTTTGAAGTGAATATGAAAAATAGTGAAAAATCTACATTAACGGGCTTGTAAATAAACACAATAGGCCGTAGTATGTTCAATGCATCCCCTATTTCTGAAATTAATACATTTCAGGAAAGCCTGGCTCATGGTCGATTGTTTGGTATTTGAATATTTCAAAAATTCGAATATCACCTTTGACGTTTTTCGTGCCGACAAAGTTGTTTTGGAGTGAAAGATTCGCATTAACGGCTTGAAAATAATCGAAATCGGTCAGCGTTTCGTGAATTCGTCTCCTATTTCCGAAATTAATACATTTCTGGTTAGCCTCCTTCCAGGAATGGGTGGTGACCTTGGAATCAATATATTTTCAAAACGTTTTACGAATCCGAAATCCCCGAAATTTACTGATGAAAAAATTGACTTACACAACTGTAACTTTGTGATATTGTGATCTATACTATTCAAAAAAAGTAGGGGATATTTGATTTTGGGGGCATAATACTAAAATATGCAAATGACTACGAAAAAAGTCACTATAGAACCTAACAGAAGAAACATTTCCAGTTACATGTGACGCCCAAACGCACCAATAGCTACCGCATGGAATGCAGGTGATCCTTGGGATCATCATGGGGGTCCAACCCAAGATTTGCACGACTCTGACTTTGAATGTTACAGTCATTGTGGCATTGAATTCCAGGGTGGAAACATCAGTTTAATTGTTTTAGTGACCAGAAAACAAATTTTGATATGCGTCGGCTTACCCAAAATGAAAGTTTACGTGCTCTTGGCATGCTACAGATCGGCACAACACAGGCGGTTGTGGCGCGGACGATGAATGTTTCTCAGTCTGTCATAAGCAGGCTATGGTCCAGATACCGTGATACACAATCTGTACAGGACAGACCACGCTCAGGGCGACAACTCAAGCCCAGGATCGATTTATCCGTACCTTGGCCTTGAGAAATCGTGTCATCACAGCAAATCAGATCAGCGCTCGTCTTCAAACAGACACTGGTGTGAGAGTGAGTGGCCAGACGATTCGGAATCGACTGCATAGGGGTCACCTTCGCGCCCGACGTCCTCGCGTGATCCCTTGTTTGAGAGATCATCACATTCAGGCAAGACGTCGTTGGTGTAGGGATCGTCAACACTGGGATAATCGACGCTGGAGCAATGTGATGTTTTCAGATGAGTCAAGGTTCACTGTTGATTTTTTGGACAGACGTAGGAGGGTGTGGCGTCGTCGAAACGAGCGCTTCCAAGACGTTAACGTCATCAGGCATGATCGATTTGGGGGTGGTTCTGTTATGGTGTGGGGAGGCATCACTGTTGCTGGAAGAACGGCTTTACATGTTGTTGCAGGGCGTGTTACAGGCCAGTACTACCGGGACAACATCTTGGCAGTCCATGTTGTGCCGTTCGCACGACGTCATGGCCGCCGTTTCATCTTCCAGGATGACAACGCAAGATGTCACAGGGCCAGGATCGTTACAGGTTACCTCCAACAACAGAACATCACCACATTACCTTGGCCAGCACTGAGTCCCGACCTCTCCCCCATCGAGCATGTCTGGGACATGCTTGGACAGAGGTTACGTCAACGTCAACAACGTCCTGCCAATGTCCAAGAACTTGCTGCTGCGTTGCAACAGGAATGGGACAATCTGGACCAAAATGACCTTAGACGTCTCATTAGGAGTATGCCACGTCGGATCAATGCTTGTTTGGCAAACAGAGGAGGATTTACCCGTTACTGACTTGGTTGTGATGCTGTGGTAACTTTGCTGTTTGACCCCGGGTATCATTTTACCCTTATAATGGTCAGTCTGTGCCTTACTTAGTCCAACGATCATTTGGAATAAATCGATGAATGTGAACTTCATTTCATTTTGTCATTTGTTTCTTCGTCAGTTTCATTAGGTGACTTTAATAACACTTAAAAATCAAATATCCCCTACTTTTTTTGAATAGTATATTTTACTAATTCTTTTTCCTGTGAGTACCTTAAAACATTTGCTTTAAATCTGCTATTTCCGATTTTCGAAATTCCAATTTTACGTCATTGACAGCTCATCCCGGAAGTAAAACCAACATGATAACTTCTTAAATATTAGAACGATTTTCATAAAATTAAGAATGTAAGTAGACATGGTTGATCCAACTTCTACGATGTCATTGGAAATTTTCTAAGTTATCTCCCCTTGGAGAAATTAAGGATCAAAGTTTTCAAAAAATTCCTCAAAAAGTAGGTCAGATTGTCATTGATGCATACACATAATATGAAGTCTATCCCTCGAACAGGAAGTGCCACTATCTTGAAATGTGAAAAATCCCTCAGGCTTTTGCGATATTTTACTTACAGACATGGGATTTGAATTTTCTGAATCCTTGAAGGAATGCCTAAAAAACGTTTAGAGCAGAATTTTGATTTCGGTCAACTGATGCTCTCCATTTTGAATTGAATATGAAAAACAATGAAAAATCCACTTTAACGGACGTAAAAATAAACACAATAGGCCGTAATATGTTCAATGCGTCTCCTATTTCTGAAATTAATACATTTCAGGTGGTCGGGATGAAGGTCGAATTTTTGGTGTTTGAAAATTTCAGATTTTCGAATTTCGACTTCGATCTTTTCCGTGTCGACACAGTTGTTTACAGGTCAATTTATGTCTTTAATTATCAAAATTTACAAATTTAACCTAAATATTCGAACAGCTGAGGTCAATCTGATTCTGAAAATATTAGTTCCGTTCAAAGTTATCTGATTTAATTTTTCGATATTTTCCTGCCTTTTTCATTTCATTTTCTCATCCGTCCCGTTTTTAAAAGGCTCGATCCATTTTTTTTAAACTTCTGGAACGGGGAGTCATTGCAATTACAGCAATTCAAGTCTCAGTTATTTCGCTTTAATTTTCAGATTATATTTTGCCCGGGTGCAATGTTTCTCACTATATTTAGACTTATAACCTCGCGAGTTTTTCACCGATTTTGATAATTATTTTTTCTTGTTATTTTTTCTTTTAAGATACTTGATATAATCCATGTCACGTTACGATGAATATGAAAGCTTTCATATCTGCATGGGACAGTAGCAGATCTGAAAGCCTATTGTGATTACTAAAATTATTATTATTATTATAATTTACCGCGGACCCTTATTTCTCAGTCCCTGTGAAACCTAATTTTCGACCAGAAAACCATGTAGTGGCTAGTGCATAAACTTTTTTTTAAACTTCTGCGCAGACCGGAAGTGGCCGAAATGGCCAAAATCAAAAACCGGCCATAGTTTCCTCAATTCTTCACCTATTTTCAAACCAATGATATTTTCGGAAAACTTGTGACTTTTCCTGGAAGATAGAAATTGAATATTTCAAAATTTCGAAACTTCGTAGCTGCCATTTTACGTCCGAAATTTAAAAAAAAAAAGTTGTTTAAGAGACAATTTTTGTTATTGTTCCAAATTGTCAATTTTGACCTACATATATGAATACCTGAAGTCAATTCGATTCCAGCAAAATAAGGTTCATTCAGAGTTATCGCCCTTTGTTTTTCGAATTTTTTCGAATTTTCTGTCCATTTTATAACCCTTATATCTTTTTGAAAGCCTCAACGATGTTTCTGAATCTCCTGGATCATACAGCCATATAGTCAAACCGTTGCATAAAGGAATTCCAACAACGTTCCGTAAACCGGAAGTAGTCGAAATAATGCCCGATTTTTGAAAATAACACAAAAATCAAGTATTTTCTGATTTGGAGCGTTTTTGGACGCCTTAATGTCGAAAACTTAACCTACGATTTTTTTTTACACTTTCTCTATCGAGAGTCCCTACGGTAGTCTTGTACATGAAGCTATCCAATAAGACTTTGAGATAATTGGAATAGCATAAAAAAAAGGGACTGAACATTGAAAAAAGTCGAAAAATCGTGAAATGTTGGAAAATGCTCTATTATTTTTTTATTTTAACAGATTTTCAAAAAAAGGTTATACATTCAAATAGCTGACCAAATTCTGATTCCAACGATGTATAATATTATTGAGTTATTGAAATTTTATTTTCAATATTTTGACATTTTTGCATTTATGGCACATTTGAACATGGGATTCCTCATGGTAATTTCATCTGATCGGATAATGTAATATATCATTATAGAGCCCTGCGACCATTCAATTACACAAACCGATTATTAAAACTATCCTGACAATAATCTCCATACCGGAAGTATTCAAAAAATGAAAAAAAAAGTTAAAAAAATTGGCTCCCTTGCGAAAAACTTGATTTCTCCGTCAGATATTAGCGGACCAAAAGAACTAAAGTGTCGTTGGATAGCCTTATTGATGGACTATCATACGACATCTAAATGATACGATTTCGATGGTTAGGAAATAAATTATGGTACGCCGAAAATGTAGTATTTTCCGTTTGAGATGCCTTTTTCTCGAACGACACCTACGATTTTTTTTTAAACCTTTTTTACTCAGGGTGTGAATCCAAAATTAAAAGCATTGAAATAATATAATATATATGTTTGAAAAAAGTTTAAAAAATCGTTAAATTACTGAAAATGCTCTTATACTTTCTCTTTTTTTTTTTCTTTTTTTTTTCTTGAAAACAGCTTAATGGATATTTTTGAAACTTCTGGTACAGAAAGTTAAGTATCCAAACAATTTGTTAAAACTATCCCGACAATAATAAAAAAAAAAAAAAAGGAATTAGTCGAAATAATATCCGATATTTTGAAAAAAACGTAAAAAGTAAAAAAATGCTGATCTTGCGAAAATAGTGATTACTACGCCAGATTTCACCGAATCAAAACAACTAAAGTGTCTTTGGATAGCCCGAAGAATGGACGATCTTATGACATCCAAATGGTAAATATATTATGGGACGCTGAAAATCTAGTATTTTCCTTTTTGGAGCCTATTCAGACGCTTTTATCTCGAAAACTACTCTTATTTCATTTCTTAAACTTCTGTTACTTAGAGTCCTAACGGTGGTCTAGGGTGTGAATCCAAATTTAAAAGCCTAAATATAGTATAAATGGTCAAAACTGGGCCACAATCTTTAAAAAAGGTCGAATAATATGGTAAATGTGGTATACGGGAGGTGACTAGTACTGCGCAAGATGGAGTCACACTACCAATTTTTTGCTGAAATCCGATTTTTTGAATAAAATGCAAAAAATTTTTTCGAGTTTTTTCGAATTTTCTGTCCATTTCACAACTCTTATATTTTTTGGAAAGGATTAATCGATGTTTCTGAACGTCCTGGAATATAAAGCCGTATCGTCATACTACTTCATAAAGCAATTTCAACAACGACCCGTAAGCTAGAAGTAGTAGAAATAATGCCCGATATTTTGAAAAAAAACGCAAAAAATGGGTGCTTTTGGGAAAAACGGGATTTCTCCGCCCAATTTCAACGGATTAAACAAATTATTGTATCGTTGGGTGGCACGATGATTGGACTGTCGTATGATACCCAATTCATACGGATATTATGACCAGGCAGCAAAATATAACACGTTGAAAATCAAGTATTGAGAGTCCATTCGATAGTCTTGTACATTAAGCCATCCAATAAAACTTTGAAACTTCTGGAATACGATAAAAAAAAAAAGGGACTGAAAATCGAAAAAAGTAGAAAAATCGTGAAATTTTAGAAAATGCTCTATTGCTTTATTATTTAAACAGATTTTTACAAAAAAGTTACACATTCAGATAGCTGGCATAATTACGATTCTAACCATGTATAATATGTATTGAGTTATTGAAATTTAATTTTCGATGTTTTGACATTTTTGCCTTTTTGGCACTTTTGAACATAGGATTTCTAAGGGACATTTTATCTGATGAGATAATGTAATAATTTTCGATGTTTTGACATTTTTGCCTTTTTGGCACTTTTGAACATAGGATTTCTAAGGGACATTTTATCTGATGAGATAATGTAATATATAATTGCCCAAACCGGTTGTTAAAACTATCCCGACAATAATCTCCATACCGGAAGTATTCAAAAAATGAAAAAAAAAGGTTAAAAAATTGGCGCTCTTGCAAAGAACTTGATTTCTCCGTCATATGTTAGCGGACCAAAACAACTAAAGTGATTTCTACGTCAGACTTCTGGAATACGATAAAAAAAAGGGACTGAAAATCGAAAAAAGTAGAAAAATCGTGAAATTTTGGAAAATGCTCTATCGCTTTATTATTTAAACAGATTTCTACAAAAAAAGTTACACATTCAGATAGCTGGCATAATTACGATTCTAACCATGTATAATATGTATTGAGTTCTTGAAATTTAATTTTCGATGTTTTGACATTTTTGCCTTTTTGGCACTTTTGAACATAGGATTTCTAAGGGACATTTTATCTGATGAGATAATGTAATATATAATTACAGAGCCCTGTGGCTATTTAATTGCCCAAACCGGTTGTTAAAACTATCCCGACAATAATCTCCATACCGGAAGTATTCAGAAAATGAAAAAAAAAAGGTTAAAAAATTGGCGCTCTTCCAAAGAACTTGATTTCTCCGTCATATGTTAGCGGACCAAAACAACTAAAGTGATTTCTACGTCAGACAGATATCAAAACAACTAAAGTTTTGCTGGATAGCCCGAATAATGGATTATCATATTATATAAATTCGTTGGTTAGGAAATAAATTATGGTTTTATTTGGACCCTATTGAAGCGCATTTACCTCGAAAACTTCTTTTATTTCTTTTCTTACACTTCTGTTAATCAGAGCCCTACTAACATTCACGTGCTCAAACCGGTTGTTAAAACTACCCTGAGAATGATTCTTATACCGGAAGGGGTCCAAAAAATGGAAAAACAATTAAAGTGTCGTTGGATAGCCCCATTAATGGACTATCATATGACATCTGAATGATACGATTTCGATTGTTAGAAAATAAATTATGGTACGCCGAAAATCTAGTGTTTTCCGTTTTGCGGCCTTTTGAGGCGCCTTTTTCTCGAAAACGACTCCTACGATGTTTCTTCAACTTTTTTTTACTCAGAGTCCTATCGGTAGTCTATGACGTGAATCGCAAAAAAGGCATTGAAATAATATAAGTGGTACAAAAAGAGCCCCAATCTTTGAAAAAAGTAGAAAAATCTTTAAATTACTGAAAATGCTCTTCTATATTTCTTTGTTTTGAAAACAGCTCAATGGATGTTTCTGAAACTTCTGGTACAGAAAGTCCAGTATCTAAACAACCTGTAAAAACTATCCCGACAATGCTCAAAAAACCGGAAGTAATCCCAAAAGTATCCGATATTTTAAAAAAAAAAGGTAAAAAGTAATAAAATTGTGAACTTGCGAAAAAAGTGATTAGCACGCCAGATTTCAACGAATCAAAACAAGTAAAGTCTCATTGGATAGCCCGATTAATGGACGATCTTATGGCATCCAAATGGTACAAGTTCGCTGGTTAGGCAATATATTATGGGACGCTGAATATCTAGTATTTTCCTTTTTGAAGCCTATTCAGAAACTTTTATCTCGAAAACTAATCTTATTTCATTTCTTAAACTTCTGTTACTCAGAGTCCTAACGGTGGTTTAGGATGTGAATCAAAATTTAAAAGCCTCAATATAGTATAAATATAGTATAATCTTTGAAAAAAGACGAAAAATCGTTATATTACTAAGAAATTTCAAATGGTAAAAGGGAGGTAAGTAGTCCTAAATAAAATGGGATCAGACTACCAATTATTTACTAAATATCGTTAAATATCTGATAATGGCCCTCTAATTTTCCTTTCTTTTAAAAGGTGTCCAATTGATCTTTCTGAAACTTCTGGTACAGGAAGTTAAGTTCCCATACCACTTGTTAAATCTATCCCGAAAATGATCTGTAAACCGGAAGTGGTAAAAAAAATATGCTATATTTAAAAAAAAACAGTAAAAAATTGGTACTCCTGCGAAAATCGCGATTTCTACGTCAGGTGTCACTGAATGTAAACAATTTTAAAGTATCGTTTGGTAGCTCGATAAATGGGCTATTGTATAACGCTCTTCCTGTCTGATTCCTGAAAGGCGGTTCAGTGCTGCTTGCAGTTCAAGTTATTCTTCTTGTTATTATTATTATTTTTCTTCTTTTATTTTGCTTATATCTCAGCAACTACTTGTCACATCGTTACGGAGTCTTCGGTTTTACTGGGAAAGTGGGTGTGACTTAGAGGATAAATCTATCTTGAACGTTCTGCGACAATGCGAAATGTCCGAAATCACCGAAGTTGTCGTTTTTTAAAAATATGGTCTTGATTTTAACAACAATCGTTGGATTTTAACTTTTAATACATTTTGGCATAGCCTGAGACAGGGCACACAGTAGTGCTACTTTTGATTTTTGATTTTCTGCAAATCTTCGTAGATATAAGGCGCCAAATTTTGAAAATTAAAATTTTTATCAAATAATTTTTTATTGATGAATATTTTTTTTAGGGTATTTACACCGGATTAAAGAGTCATCCTACTTAAGCAAAAATGTGAAAACATTTGGACTCAGTAATTTACGTTAGCCTCCATTGGCTAATTTAATTTTTCGTTCCTAGATTAATTATTTATTGTTCGATTTGTATAAAACAAAGTTCACACGCTCCGTGATCTCAATTGTCATTTTTTTTGGGGGGGTTTTTTGGGTTTTTTTGTTACCTATAGAGTTTCCTGTCGGCATCGGAGGTGACATAATTTTACCAAAAACTACAATTTTGACAGTTCGGAACCACTTTTTGAAAGCAAATAATATTTTTTCAAAATCTGATATAAATAAAAGGATGCGCCCTGTAAAGGCGCACGTAATCTTTAGCTCAGATTTTTTTAATTTCGATTTTATTTTCGGGCAATTTGGATTAAAATGTGAAAAAAGGTGTAAAATTAAGCAATTTACAACCCATTCAGCACCTTCATATTTTAAAATATTTCTTTGTAACTTTCAAAACCTCGTAGCATTAATTCATACGAAGAGAATGTATGCGAAAATTAGTTTGTGATATGAGCACCTGCCGAGAAATAGGCAATTTTGCATGCGCCACCTTTCACGCTATTTTGCCTGTAAAAGAATCAATTATTATTCAATTTTCAATATTTTTGACAATTTGATGCATAATGCCAATCTTGACTATGTCAAACCAATTTAACATTTTCACTGTCATCGGAAATGACGTCATTTCGGCAGAAACTGTATTTCTAGCCTTAAAAATAGATATTTTATTCAAATGAGTATTATTTGTAATCATTTTAAAATTATGATATTTAGTTCCCATCAACAAATAGAATGAATCCATACGATCATACAGATACCACAAAAAGGTTTCTAACTTGTACGGTTGCAGAGAAATAGACGATTTTCCACAAGTCACTTTTCAAGGTTTTTGGTCTATAAAAGTGTCAGTTATTATTCGATTTTCATAAAATTTTCACCATCTTATGCCATTCATGATTTCATACAACTAATTTAACATTTTCATTATCACTGCAAGTAATGTCATTTTGGCAAAAACTGATTTTTAGCCTTCAAAACAGATATTTTATTCAAATGAATCTGTTTTTTACAATTATGATTGTCGGATGGGAGGAAACACCGAGGTTCCGTGTAAACATTGGCGTGCCCAACTGTAAGATTAAATCAAACGTAAAGTAGAAATACAACCATATGTCATTTTACATTATGTGAGCTGTATATTAACAGAAATGCCATTTGAAATAGTATTTTTACAACAAATTGTAAACTTACTGTCAAATAGTGTTCAAATCGGTTATTCCTCTTCGACCACATAATTATCGAATTTTGTGCAAAATATTTACTGTTATTTCAGTTAGATTAGTCTATTTTAGAGAAAATGTTATTCAAAATCTGAATGCACCTAAAGGGCGTATGAAAACAGTGATATGCCATACATAGGGTTGTGCGGGACATTTTGCTTCGTGTCAAGTCTCGTACTCTTTCCATTGTAAGAAGTAGAACAGTAGGCCGTTAAACCCCATTTTATTTAATTTCTTTCCATTATTGAATGAGGTTTTGCATGCTCGGCTGAAAGGTCCGCAAAACATTATGTGCTCTCCAGGATCGAACCTAGGACTACTTAGCCGAGTGGGGACAAACACATTCCTTTTAAAATGTCACCTTTTCAAAGTATATTTCAAGTAAATATACGCTTTAAAATGTTATTTTTACTGTAAAATGACTGGCAGAAAGTTGCCAGCAGTAAAATCACTGTATTTGTAAATGTACCCCTAAATGGTAGATTTAGATTTACAAACACCACGTAAATTTACAGTGAGTGTAAAATAACTTTGAGGTAAATTTACATTGTGCTTGTAAATAGAAAGTGGGGTATATTTACATTCACTCTAAATTTACACTGTGGTTGTAAATTCACCTCAAAGTTACCTTACGCTCACTGTTCTTGATAATTTTACATACTGCGATTTGCATTGCCAGTCATACATTTATTTTATTCCCGGTGAAGGTCATGATATATGTTGTGGATTTTCGTGATTAAACTTAAAAAATTGGAATGCAATTTCATTTACAGAAATAATAGTGAGAAAGATCATTTTAAAAGTGCCCTATTTGTGCCAGCCCACAACTGACAGATAAAAGAGAACATTTAGCCCAATGATACAAAATAGTAGGCTACTTGCATGTAGTGTAATTATTATATGGAAATCCTGTAGATAAATAATATAAAAAAATTATTATTCCCACTTAAATTCTGCATGGCATTTTCTGATACAAAGGTCTCTCTGATTAATCTTTACAACAAAAGCCAGTATTGGTACACCGTCAGCATTTTGTCTTCCCAAGTAGCCCCAACACCACTTGACAAACTGTCGATAAGCCATGTTCAGTAGCAATGTCTCATGAAAATATAATTAATATACATATTGGTATATTGTTTTTACTCAATATGTTTAATGTCCACAACACAAATTAGGTCATTTCAGGAATAACATACATGTATGATAGAATCTTATTTCAACAATTCGCTTGCACGTAGTGTCGTAGGGGTCTTTAGCTGTGGGGGACCCAGTACAAACCCACATAGTTAGGCAGACAACCCCCAATAGTCAGATACAAGTGTGGGATAAAATGTGTATTTCCAAGATTTGCGTGCCTATCTTATTTGTTAGGGAGACAGTGGCTAAGTAGCCTGGAGGTCGCGGGTTTGATCCCGGTGTTTGCCTATAAAGTTCATTGGGATTTTCCGGCGTGGTTTCAGGACATCCGTCTAGTCGTTCGGATGGTACGATAAAAACGAGTTCCCGTGTACATATTGGAATGCACGTAAAAGATCCCTTGACAAATAGAATACGATATAAGAGTAGGCCATAGCGCCCCTGTCCAGGCCAAATTTCCCTCATGGCATACTGTATGGCATAAGTAGAACGTTAAACACAATTTCATTTCATTTCTTATTTGTTAGTACAATAATCACCATGTATCACTTTGAACACTTTACAACTAATTTTTACCCAAAATAATAGAAATCAGATTTTTTCCCAACCCTACTACCACTTAAAATACATACATATTTATATAATACAAATGCCAAATCTTCAGAATAATGATATGGGACTAGGCCTAATAACAAGCTGACAATAGTAACTGATCTACAGATAAGAATATATAGTCCTAGGCCTAATAATAAGTACCTGATCTAGAAAAATATAATTGTGTGTTACATGTATACCATTATTATATAGATTTTTAAATTATATTTATAGTCTTTAGCGGCAGAAATAGGCCTAAAAGTATACTCGCGTTTGGTTAATGATTGTTTAGAAGAATCCATACCAGAGTCAAAGAACGTTTGAATTTCAATTTGATACAAACACAATATTACTGATAGATAATTCACGAAAATTGAAATATAAATCCCAACGTAGATAATAATAAAACTAACAATTAATTGCCTTCGAACCCAGACGATCGTGCTTGTTCACGCCGTCGATAGGGTCATCTTTGTCTGACCCCTTCCAGTCTGTATGAGGCTCAAATTGATACGGATGAACCCTGTCGCCATTTTCAATGATATCTCCATCGGAATCTTCAAACGACGATTGATAAAATTGATGTACTATCCGAATCTAGAGGGGTGGGGTGACCGAATGGTTAGCGCGTGTGCGTTGTATCATAAGGTCTGTCAAGGAGTCAACTTGCGCGGTTTCGATTCCCCGGTGGTACGTGACAAGTGTTATACTATAGGGGTTAGTTTGGAGTTCTGTTTAATATACTGAAGTGGTTAAATAAATGGATGACAACGAGAAATGCGCTTAGTAGGTATTTTGCAAGATTCAAGCTTCTAAGACTAACTCACAGACATGTCCTGCTGAAAGTAAGGTACTATCGTCCAGTCATCTCGTGCACAGATTAGTCCAATTAAATAGAATAATGTTGACGTAAAACGGTGCCCATGCGAAACACCCAAAAATGGTAATTGCCCCGCCCTAATAACTGACACATAAATACTTTCTATATAAGAACGAGCGGGGTTAAATTTCCCTTCAGACATCATTCGGAGTTCAAAGGGGAACATCATACCCACAGCCTCCTCAGCTTAGAGGCTAGGGTGAAGACATCATTTAGAGAGCCTATGAAAGACATCGTTCGTAGTTCCTAGGGGAACATCATACAAACAGCCTCCTCGCCTTAGATGCTAGGGGAAGACATTATTTGAAGTTCGTAGAATTAGAAAGATTTTAATAGGGGGAGATCATCATGCAGACTTAGAAAGAAGGGCGTAACGCCGCAAAACCCAAGCTAGGGATGGATGTTATAAAAATATAAAAAACATAGTTAACCAACAAAGTCTTCCAAAGTCAATTGATTCTTGAAGTTTTATACACAACGTGAAGTCGAAGTTAGTTCCTAATTGACTGTAGTGTCACATTACCGCTTTTCGGTGCCGTGACGAATGACAGTCACATCTGTCCCCGTAGTGTCACAGTCCCTCTCTTTTTTGGTGCCGTTGACGTAAGAATGTCGACCCTGAAGAAAATCAGTGGAAGAAGATTAAGTTTCCAGGGGAAAATGGGAGCAGAAGAAGTTTCCAGGTTAGGTGGGTACTTATTTCCTAGTAAAATGGCCATGGAAAGCCAAACAGACCAAGGGATAGATTTAATGAAGTTTTAAAGATTATGGATTTTCTGAAAGTAAAGTTTAAAAAGGGACATTACATTTTTAAGATATTAATGTTAAGAAAATAAGGGTTAGGTTTAAAAATATACGTATTTGTCTACTAACGCAGGGAAAAATAAAGAAGAAAACTAATGAAACGAATGATCCCTAAAATTGAAATGAAAAAGCTACGGTAAATGGAAAAGAAATTAAACGAAGGATTCCTTAAATTGAAATGAAAAGGTTCAGGTAAAGGAAAGAAATGATGTCTCCAGTCTAAGTAAGAAGGAAGTTTGCAAATAGAGGTTTAGCGCCTTTGATACAAAACTCCATGATAATCGTTCCGCCTAGGTCGTAATTACTCTTCCATTAAAATTATTAATGTAAATGCTAACTAACACTATAATTATAATATATAATAAATTCGATAACCCATGACTCCCAACTAAACCGTATTAACAAATACTATTAGATCTCTACCAGCCACTGAACTTGAATTACATGTATAATCAGTAATGAGTAAAAACTAACCCCATTATTTTAATCATAATGTATCCAAAATCATCAATGCAGTAATACATAATTCTGGTACCTGATATTAATATAAGATATCTGTACCAATATTTATTATAAAAATGTAAATTTTTTATTGTATAACATTAATCACAAAACCCAAATGTTGATGCATAATTATGATATAAATACTTTGTCTCATGATATACTAGTACACAGTTCCTTACCTGGACAGTAAACATAATATTATTACTGCTGTGATGGGATAGGTCATAACCCTAAACATTGTACTCACTCCCTCCCCCCCCCCCTCCCAAGCTCCCACCCCACCCCACCTTCCTCCCAACGCCACATTTGGATACGCGATTAGCTCTTCTGGAATTGCTATCAAATTTCGCAGTTTCGTTAACCTGCCTTAATTACCCAATATACACATACCAACTTATTAAGCAAACTATGGCAGTCTGCCTCTAATAATTTTAACAAGGCAAATATTTCTAGTTTCTCAAATTTATATTGAGTTATTTATAATAGCAATCGATAGCTTTTTCAATTGAAGATGGTTTCTAATAGTCGTATTAAAGTTGTTTCGAGTATAGTCGATTAATACGGCAAGATGATACGCTCTGATAAACATTGGTAGTTTGGTTTGATATACTAAACACTTGTCCTGTGAGCAATGCTAAAAATTAGTTGCGAGAATTAAATGCTCGAAATGTTAATCTTAAAGAAAAGTCCGAGGAGACGTTTAGATGATACACATTCTTAGCCCAATGAACCTATTCCAAGCTACGTGTTAGGCTTTTAAGCAAATGAAAAAATATCTAGGCTAAATGTGACTAGAAAAACGCGACTACATATTCTTATGCAACATAGACTGTAGGTGCCTTGAAACACACGACTAGATATGTCTATACTGTAATACAGTGTCCAATAGTCGCATTCGGTATTTTAGCGTGTTAACTCATGAAAGCCATGCTATAAATTTAAGTTGTTTTATGGATGAATGATCTTCTTTTGTTCTTTTCCTTAAATAAGCAAATTATTTTCCCTCTAGTATATTGGGTGGAGCTAATCAGTGCAATAACTAGACTTTTTCAATGTTATTGCACGATTTTACTTGGTCAACACAAGTTACAGGTCATCTATATAACCTAATCATAATGTATCCAAATTCATCATAGCAGTAATACATAATTCTGGTACCAGATATATAAGATATCTATACCAATATTTATAATAAAAATGTAAATTTACTATTGTATAAAATTAATAGAAAAACCAAAATGTTTAAGTATAATTATGATATAAATACTTTGTCTCATGATATACTAGTACACAGTTCCTTACCTGGACAGCAAACATAATATTATTACTGCTATGATGTGATAGGTCATAAAACTAAACATTGTACCCCCCCCCCCCCGTTCTCAACGCCATATTTGCATTGGTATAGGAAACTTATTTTTACAGTTAATGTTATGCTAAATATTTAATACGCTATTAGCTCTTCTGAAATTGCTATCAAATTTCGCAGTTTCGTCAATCTGCCTTACCGAATATACACATACCAACTTGTTAAGCTAACTAGTGCAGTCTGGCTCTAATGATATTAACATGACAATACAACTTTTAATTTATCAAATTTACAAAATAAGAACATTGATATATTTACAATAGCAGTCGATAGCTTTTTCGATTGAAGATGGTATCTAATAGTCGTATTAATGTTGTTTTGAGTATACTTAATTAATAAGGCAAGATGATACGCTCTGTTAAACATTGGTAGTTTGGTTTGATATACTAAACACTTGTCTTGAGAACAATTGCTAACAATTAAATGTGAGAATAAAACACTCGAAATGTTTTTCTTAAAGGGCAAGTCTCAGATCGGGTTAGGATGTTACACATTCTTAGCCCCATGCAACTATCCTAAACTGTGCGTTACGTTTCAAAATAAATACAAGCTAATGAAAAAGTGACATAGACTGGAAAAAGATATCCCAACACTGTGGGTACTTGGAAACATACGACTATTTCTATACTGAAATAGAGTGTCTAATAGTCGAATGTGTCAGGCCATTTGACTAACTACTTAAACTAATGGCACTGTAGGTGCCTGGAAACACACGACTATATGGCTATACTGCATTAGTGTCTAATTGCCAATAGTCGCATGCGTCAGGACATTCGTCTAACTACTTTAAACAATGACTACGCAGCTATTTAAGCGAGAAAATTAATTAGTCATGAACGTAAACAAAACAAAAATTTGATCAATATTTCTAAATACACCACAATATTTACACTTTAGCGGCAGTTAAATATTTTAGGCAACCCGAGACTGACCCTTTGAGTTTAACAAAGTAAGACATTATAAGGTAAGAACATGTATATGGTAAATGAAATAATATCATGGAATTGGGAGTGTACCGAGCTACAAAATATCTCTTAAACTTTTAGCGAGGTAAAACTTGTAATCACAACCCGCGATGATGGTTTGCATATTACATTGTTTATTTTTTGTGTTTTTGTATATACTTTTCATTCTTATATTTTATATCTCATTATACATGTTTAATACTTATGTACATTCTATGCATAATTTGATTATTGACATTTGTAACTGTAAATATGTTATTGTATTTGATTTATTACGTACCCTACAACCCCGACCTCATTATAATTATTTTGGATTAAAGCCCGTAACCTATTTTGAATATTTTGTATTATTGCCCTTAACATGTCATATTATACCATATAGTTTAGCCATTGCCCTTACTTATATAATAATAATACTTTCAGGTGATGTAGAACTTCATCCTTTAACTGTAAATAATTCACTGTTTTTGTCTGTATATATGTTTTATTTGTTTACTAGTTATTTACATCATGTTCTCATGTCTCTATATCCACCAAAACTAACCACTAAATATTTAAGATTTAACTGTTTGATAATTTCTCAGTCTTCTCGTGCAATACTGGCGCAAGTGAAACACTCATTATATTTTCATCGCTATTGTAATAGTTGACATTTACTACACAGTAAAGCACGAGGCATCTGAGGAATGGCAATGTCGAATAATATCTCTAATAGTTTTATGTGAACTTGATAATTTATGTCTGCTAAGTACTGTTTTGGCCTTATTAGTTCTAAGATCAGGAGACGTTCATAAAAATCCTGGACCTTCAAATCACGATTCAAATGAAAAGCTATCAGTCTATCACTTAAATGCACGTAGTATAAGACACAAACTTGAAACAATATACAACGATGTCAATGATTACCATATTTGTAGTTTCACTGAGACTCATCTGGATAACTATGTGTTAGATTCATCTCTAAAATGGGACGGTTACCATTCTCCATACCGGAAGGATCGGACGTCGCATGGTGGCGGATTATTATTATATGTTAATAAAACCATTTATTGCAAACGGCGAGATGATCTTGAGGTTACAGGTATAGAGAGTATTTGGGTGGAATGCAAATTTCCAAACACCGTATTACTTGTTGCCTTATTTTACCGCCCGCCAAACAGCACAATTGAATTCTGGTCATTGTTCGAAAGATCCATTGAACTAGCCTATCAAACCACGCTTAAGGTTGTAATTTTAGGTGATCTAAATGATGACTTGCTAGCACAACGCTGCAAGCTACGGGATATTTTATCTTTAAATAATCTCAGAAATGTTATTGATGAACCTACACGCGTTACTGGGACGTCATCAACCTTATTAGACGTAATTTTAGTAAATGATGAAATTCAGATTAGTTCCAGTGAAACGATTAATGTCACTCCTGACATATCCGATCATAAGGGTGTTTATGCATTATTAGATTTTCCAGTTTCAAGTCCCAGGAATTTTAAACGGGAGATATTTGTATATAAGGATGGTAATTATAATAGGTTAAATACTCTTATCAAAGAACACGATTGGGAGAGTACCTTTGCAAATTCCGATATTAACTTAGTATGTTCAAAATTTTATGAAATTTTAAATAGCTATATTACATTGTGCATACCAAAGAAATCAATAACTATAAGACTAACTGACAAACCGTGGTTCAATACAGAAATACGTAGAGCGATAAGAATCAGAAACAGGTTACACAAAAAAGCTTTGAAAACACAACATGAATGCGATTTAAGAAAATACAAAGTTCAAAGAAATAAAGTAAATAATTTTAAAAAAGCGTTAAAAACAAAATACAAAGAAGAAATCACAAATTTCTTGAATTCTAACGATACAAATAGCCAGAATTACTGGAATAATTTAAGGAAAGTATTAGGCCAAAATGTATCAAATGACATTCCTCCACTTTTAGACCCCAATGGAAGAATTGCTCATTCAAATTTTGATAAAGCTGAATTACTTAACAACTATTTCGGATCAATTTCAAATAACACTCAGCAAGGAGAATTACCAAAATTCAATAAGCGAACAAATTGTCAACTTGATATTCCTTTAGTCGAAGAAAAGGAAATCGCAGATCTTATAAGTACACTGAAATTGAAAAAAGCCAATGGATTTGATAATATTAGTAACAAGTTACTAAAATATACCAAAACCTCAATATGTGTACCATTAAAATATATATTTAACAAATCACTAGAATCAGGCGTTTTTCCAACAATTTGGAAAAAAGCAAATGTCCTACCTTTCTATAAAAAAGGAGACAGCTCTCTAGTTTCAAACTACCGACCTATAAGCCTATTAAGTTCTTTGAGCAAATTATTAGAAAAGGTAGTTTTCAAACACCTGTTTAACTATTTTCATGAAAACAATCTCTTGTACAAATACCAATCAGGGTTTCGACCGAACTACTCTACTGTTCATCAACTTTTAGAAGTGTATCATGATATCTCATCTGCAATAGATAAGCAACTATATTCCTGCTATGTTTTTTGCGATATATCTAAAGCGTTTGACCGCGTATATTTACCTGGTTTGATACACAAATTAAGTCAATATGGGGTTTCAGGCATGCTAATTACGTGGTTGTCTAGTTATGTCCAAGACCGGACTCAACGGGTATTCGTAAATGGTTCTGTGTCATCAGAAATTACTCTTCAATCAGGAGTTCCCCAGGGATCAGTTTTGGGCCCCTTTTTGTTTTTGACTTACATCAATGATGTACAAGATGTACTCCATAATGTGGCTAGATTATTTGCAGACGACACGGCACTTGGGTGTAGCAAACAGTCAGTTTCAGAGATAGAACAGTCCCTAAACTACGATCTGACAAATCTCAACATTTGGGCGAATAATTGGCTTATAAACTTTAATCCAAACAAAACAAAAGCTATTTTATTTAGCTCCAAAAAAACAGAAAATTATCCGAGTCTGATATTCGATAATCAAGCACTTGAAGTGGTTAAATGTCACAAACACTTGGGCATTACCCTTTCAAATGACGCCAAATGGACCATCCATATAGAAACTATTATCTCGTCCACCTCAAAATTATTAAATATTTTGCGTAAACTAAAATTCACCTTTAATAGACAAACTCTAAATAACGTATATTTGATATTCATAAGGCCAAAATTGGAATACGCATGTGAAGTGTGGGATGGGTGTAACGTTTCCAATACCGAAAAACTTGAAAAGGTACAGCTAGAAGCTGCCAGGATTGTGACTGGACTAACTAAAACTTGTTCTCGTGAAGCGCTTTATTTTGAAACCGGATGGAATAAATTGTCAGACAGACGTACACAAAAGCGACTAACCACATTTTTTCAAATTAAAAATCAGAGAAACCCAGCATACTTATATGACATTCTAGAATATTATCAACAAACACCACAAAAATACAATTTAAGAAACATTAGCGAATATAGATATCCTTATTGTAGAACAGCATTACACCAAACTTCGTACTTCCCCACAACAATTCGAGATTGGGAATTATTAGAGGACCCCATAAAGCAATCAACCACTCTTAAATCCTTCAAATATCTATACAAACAAAAATTACGTTCCTTAATACATAAAGCGCCAATCTACTACTGTAAAGGTAATAGACATGAAAATATTATTCACACTAGAATACGGCATGGGTGTAGTTCGTTGCAAAATGATTTGTATGAAATAAACGTTGTGAATGATCCCACATGTTCTTGTGGCAAATTTATAGAAAATGCCGAACACTATTTCCTGCAATGTCACTTATATGATGTAATTCGTGCTGAACTATTAAATACATTGTCAAGTTATTCTGTGATAAATATAGATATCCTATTGTGCGGCAATTCAGAATTGTCAATTGAGATGAATACAAACCTTTTCCTTGAAGTTCACAAATATATCAAACTTTCAAAACGATTTAAATTTAAATAAAAGTTATTGTTAGTAGTTACATCTTAGAATAAATTATTAGCTTTAGCTTTTTTGGTGGATAACTTTTTTTTTTTTTTTTTTTTTCTTCCGCACCCCCCACCCCCCATTTTTTTTTTTTTTTTTTAATTATTTCTTTTTATCATTTTATACATGCATCAGTTCATTTATATCCCATTTATTAAACTTTATTTTTCAATGTTTTAAATATAATTTTATATTCTCTTTATCACCTCTTCACTTATTTTATATAGAGCTTTGAGATATAATTCATCTGACTTTACTTATATTACTTATAAATTATTTATTATTGTATATACTATTTCGAAATCTTGTTAGTATTAAATAATGTCTATCATTTCTATGTAAAGGGCTTCTCTAAGTTTTTGAAACTTGTGCTCAATCCTTTTGATATTTGTCAATAAAATATGTTTAAACTAATTACATTTCGAAGTCTTTAGGGAGGTTGAAGACTTGATGTTTGTTTGGAAATGACTGTAATGTAATGTACCAGAGTCATTTGATCCTTGAAGTTTTATACACAACGCGAAGTTGAAGTTAGTTCCTAATTGACTGTAGTGTCATATTACCGCTTTTTTGGTGCTGTGACGAAGGATAGTCACATCTGTCCCCGTAGTGCCACACAAGGAGTAGGGTCGTCTGTCCAACCTCGGGGGTTTCCTCCGGTTTCCTCCCACTGCTAAAGACCCATACACACAAGCGAATTATTGAAATGAAATTGAACCATACGTAATTCCCGAAATGACCCAGTTTGTGTCGAGTGGACGTTAAACCCCCATTGGTCTCACAACATATTTCAGCGAATTACCTGAAGTAGACTCGTGTGCTTATTGGATTTTACCAAGCAGGTGGAAAGAGCGTTTCCAAGTGAAATGGCCGATTTTCGTCATTATTTGTTTTATTTATTTATCATCCCTATTCATTTAAAGAAAACAATTCTTGTCTCAGGCTGATCTTTAATGTTAATTCTCGTCTCTTTTACCGGATCTAACCTTTTCACAAATGTTAGTGGGGTTAAACGCTGTCTACCACAGATTGAGCAACACGTGGCAACATCTTGCTCAAAAGCAGTTATGAGGTTCACCATGGAAATCTTCAGATACACAAAACTGGAAGTAGCATACAACTAACCATGCAACTGTGTCCGCCTTACGTCGTCTTCATTAGCCCAGCCGGGGCCGAACAGTTGGACGTTAAACCCCAATTCATTTCCTTTGTCCGCCCTATATGTCAACGTACCCAATCTCTTAACTATCTTATACTTCCGCCTCAAAATCATGAATATTCACCACATCCTGGCAGAAAATGTACATTCAAACCCATTCGTCGATTCTGCACCAACATTTCTACAAAAGTCGCCATACAAAAGGGGGAAAGGGAAAGGAAGAGAAAGACTAAAAATAACTTTAGCCCTAAATTTGTGGGTAACCAGGGTAGGAATTAATGATGACCCGTGTATAGGCGTGAACTTTAGGTATCGGCAAAAGACCATTTTTATTTGTATTCTGGCAACGTGCCAGTGAAAGAAAATCAAAATCAAAGAATAACTGCAAAAATGATGGCCCTTTTAGTATGCATGCTGCTTTATGTACAGCGTTGCATCGCAGGTCCTTGGAAAATACTTATAATTTGAATCTTATTTTAAAAATATAATTTTTTATTACTATATCATGAAAAATGTACAAAATATATATGTAGTATCTTTCAAAATACCAACAATTTTCTATTTTTTAGAGAGCCAGACTTGCAATGAATATATTTTTAGAAACTTAGGACAATATGCAAACATAAAAATCAAGAACCAGTTGCATTGATTGTAATATAAGAGATCTATACTGAAATATGTATCCCTACCCCCTAAAAATGTCTTTGGTTGCAGAACTAACATTACCAAAGGAATCTGCCTAACAGCTATGTTTTACAATCCCTGGCTATATGTACATTTAAACTGAAGTACTTGCAATAAAAATGAATTATGGTTCAAAATAGGCCTTGATAAATGGAGAAAAATTCCATATTCGGTTGATGATCACCCCTCTCTAACAAACACACAAAAGGGTGACAGAATACACAATGTTAAAAAATTTGGGAATATTTCAATGTTTCCAATATTTCAAACCTCAGAGGCATCATTCAAATTTGTATTGCAATCCTTGTGCTGAAGCAAGATGTATTGACCTTTACATCAATGGAAAGATGAAGTCGAAAAAGTAGTTATGTCAGAGTTAAACCCTTTGCTGGTAGGAGAACTAGAAATTCTTTGTAACTGTGGAAAAAATTGCGATACGAATGATTCTTGATTTTTATGAAAGGTATATGTGAGTATGACTTCTGGACAAAAGTTCCCAAAAATCGGCCTCAGGCAAAAAAAATTATAGCCATTTTTAGTTTTGGTATCCGAATTTTGGGAAAAAACAATATATCGTATATTTTCTTTGACATTGTTACTTTGTATGGTGTCAAAATATAGGTTTTCTGGGTCGCAGAATCCGAAAAAGCCATTAATTTTATCGTCCGGTTACCATGGCAGCCGGTTTCATACTAGGTATCCGATTTTCAATGAAAAAATATGCAAAAAACCGAAAAAATTACGTGTGTATATCTATTTATGGTTCATTTTCTAAACACTGGACGCAGTAATACAACATAATCATTTCTCGTGGTATTAAGATCAAGTTTAACATTGGATGATTTGGACATAAACCCGTAGAGCATGATGAAATGCCGTTCAGGTTCAATCTTCTTCGCATTAGACACCATTATCTGATATTTTTTATAGCGCAAACTGGTCAAAGATTCACCATTCTTTCCACTATTGACACTAGTATCAGAAAATATATATTATTTTTGCATGCATGGTCAGGCTGCGATACGACGTCTACGACTTTTGGACAGGGCAAACTTTTTGTCTTGAAACGAATGACTAATGAAAAGATACACAGTTTGGCTGATATTATCAGCTCTGAGAAATCGGACCAGGCAGAAGTTGGTGCTGCTGGAATTGAACTCTTCAATATTTTATACGGTGGAAAGAATGGTGAATCTTTGACCAGTTTGCGCTATAAAAAATATCAGATAATGGTGTTTAATGCGAAGAAGATTGAACCTGAACGATTGCCACCGACAGAGAGGGCGGCATTTCATCATGCTCTACGGGTTCATGTCCAAATCATCCAATGGTCCAAACTAGACAATTGGTGTTTGGATTCTCTAGAATGGGGTTGGAAAATAGAAAGAGATTTTTTCACCCCTATTATGACAGATATAGCTGTTGGGCATGAGAGCATTTTGAAATCTATTCGTTGCTCGTGTAAATCTGGTGATTCACAGTGTTCTACGAAAGTCTGTTCATGCCGTAAACATGGTTTAAAATGTGTTACTGCCTGTGGGGTATGTGACGGTAACTCCTGTCAGAACAAAGAAATCGTTGAGTCTAATGAAGATGGTGAGGACTGATCGTATTAGATAACCAGTTGACAATGATTTTGATTATTTGCAGTTCATTATTTTTGCTTATGAAATTATGACGTCCTATGAATATGATATTTTAAAATGTTAAACTTGATCTTAATACCACGAGAAATGATTATGTTGTATTACTGCGTCCAGTGTTTAGAAAATGAACCATAATTAGATATACACACGTCATTTTTTTCGTTTTTTGCATATTTTTTCATTGAAAATCGGATACCAAGTATGAAACTGGCTGCCATGGTAACCGGACGATGAAATTAATGGCTTTTTCGGATTCTGCGACCCAGAAAACCTATATTTTGACACCATACAAAGTAACAATGTCAAAGAAAAAATACGATATATTGTTTTTTCCCAAAATTCGGATACCAAAACTAAAAATGGCAATAAATTTTTTTGCCTGAGGCCGATTTTTGGGGACTTTTGTCCTGAAGTCATACTCACAATCACATATACCTTTCATAAAAATCAAGAATCATTCGTATCGCAATTTTTTCCAAAGCTTGGAGGTTCTCCTACCAGCCTGACAACAAACTAAAAACAATCAGGGGCCATAATTCAGAAGTTGCAATCCGATATGCGCAAATATCGACAGCAACCAATAACTTTGGGTCATAAACATGCATTACAAGTTTCATCAAAATCGGATCAAAATTGTTACCTATAGAGGGTCCACAACCTTGTTATACCAGACGTTTACTCTATTTGCGTAGAGGGGCAGCCATTTTGTCTGGCAGTGTTTTCGTCCGATTTTAACAAAATTCGAACTCGACCAATATTACGGTGTAACGGTGATACATTCGAAAAGTTTTTTTTTTTTAAATCAGATAATAATTGTGACCTCTAAAGGAACCACAAGTTAAAAACGCGATTTTTCGTACAATTAAGGGACATAATTCAGGAAGTTACGATCCGATATGCACAATCTTGATACACCAGATCGATAGATGTTTACACTATTTGCGTACTGGGGGGGGGGGGGGCATTTTGTCTGGCAGTTTTGGTCCGATTTTCATGAAATTCAAACTCAACCAACAATACGGTGTAACGGTGATATATTAGAACCCCTTTTAAATCAGATAATAATTGTGACCTCTAGAGGGACCACAAGCTAAAAACGCGATTTTTGGTACAATCAGGGGCCATAATTCAGGAAGTTACTATCCGATATGCGAGAATATGGACAGGAACCGTTATAAACATGCATTTCAAGTTTCATCGAAATCGAATGAAAATTGTGACCTCTAGATCTAGAGTCCACGACCTTGATATACCATATTTTACACTATAAGCGTACGAGGGGTGGCCATTTTGTCCGTCAGTTTTGGTCTGATATTCACGAAATTCGAACTCAACCATCATTACGATGTAACCGTGATATATTCACACGGGTTGTTTATATCGGATAATAATTGTGACCTCTAGAGGAACCACAAGCTAAAAACGCGATTTTTCGTACAGTCAAGGGCCATAATTCAGGATGTTACGGTCCGATATGCGCAAATATCAAAAGGGGCCAAGATCTTTGGGTTATAAACATGTATTTCAAGTTTCATCAAAATCGGATCAAAATTGTGAGCTCTTGAGGATCCACAACCTTGATATACCATATTTTTTACACTGTTTGCGTACGAGGAGCGGTCATTTTGTCGTGCAGTTTCGGTCCGATTTTCACGAAATTCGAATTCAACCGTCATTAAGGTGTAACAGTGATATATTTAAACGGTTTTTAAAATCGGATAAAAATGGTCACCTCTAGAGAGACCACAATTTAAAAACGTGATTTTTCGAACAATCAGGGGCCATAATCCAGGACGTTACGGTCCTTTACATGTCAATATCGACAGAAACCGAGATCTTTGGGTTATAAACATGCATTGTAAGTTTCATTGTGGAGTGCCCACAAACAAAATGTGGACGGACGGACAAGGGCGACGACAATAATGCGTCCACGTGAAAATATGGGCTTATAAAAGTGTTTAGAAAGACTTGAATTTTGCGTTCTACATGAAGGAAATGCAAGAATTTAATGTTTCAAAGAGTTAAATATTACTGTTTTTTAGAATCGTTATGTATAGATTTTTTACGACTTTAGTAGTTGATAGATGTGTTGAAAATTTCACTTGCTCAATAGAGCAAATTTTGCCTGAGTTGCGCACCCTACTCTTGCTCAAAAGCAGGTATAAGGATCGCCATGGAAATCTTGAGATAAAAAAAAACTGGAAGTAGCAAACAAGTAACCATGCAACTGTCCACCCTACGTTTCAACGTAACCAACCTATTAACCCTCTATAATTACGCCCCAAAATCATGAATATTCACCATGACCTGGCGCAAATGTATATTCAAAGCCTTTTCTTCGATTCTACACCAAAAAGTTAACAAAAATCCCTATTTACAAGGGGGAAAGGGGGAAAGCGAGAGAAAGCTAACAACAACCTTTGCCCTAAATTCGTGGGTAACCAGCGTAGGAATTAATGGTGAGAGGGTAACCATTTTGTTCACTGGGCCTGCCATAAATATATTGCCTCTACCGAATATCTATTTGATATTGAATTTTCGATATAATATTTCTGCGTTATACCATGCACATATACCATACACACACTAAGGTCATGTGGACTATAGTAACAAACAGTACCTTCTTACCTATGATCCACCAATAAACACGTAAATAAAGCACTCTATGGCCATCTCAATCTACCTATCCAAATATTTGGTATGAATTTTGATTGGGTAGCACGCTTCAGAATGTATTGATACCATTCACTCCGACGACGTGTAAACGGGAGAAATAACTTTGGCTTTTAAAATATGAGTTTATCTTCTCATACATGGTATTGTACTGTCAGCTAATTTTACGTTTATAGCGGCAGCTTCGGCGCGTGCCTGGGTTCGTCCGTTTTTGTCAAACGGCAAACGGCGAGAAGTGAGTCCTATTTTATCGATTAACATATTCTTTTGTCATGGTCGCTACGTGGAGACGTGCTCTGCGATATTAAGCCCCGATATACTCCACTGTTTATGTCTTAGTAAATTAAAATGGACGGCTGATATTTTATACATCTCTAAATTTAAATGAAGTTGTATGTGCTTTCTCTGTTTCTCTGTTTATCAGAAATCAAACAAACAACCACAAAGAGATTTAAAAGTTGCAAAACAATAAAGCCAAGGATCTTTTTCACCCAAACATCAAAGAGACAGCATCTAAAGAAACATATCCTAGTAATACAAGCCCATCTCGTGTAAATAGACACGGTGTGTAAAATGAGAAAATATAAAAATCAAAATAATTTTTATATCAATGGTATTAATGTATGTATTAGAAATACGTCTATAATGATGCACGGTGTAAATTTGTTTAAAGGTCAATCTATTTAACTTAGAACCCGATGGGCAGGCTACAGGCAAGTCATGTCGTATAATATTTCCGATAAACTGGAGACAGGTAATCAAATATTGCAAATAACAAGTACACTTATTCGACAGTGTGACTTTGCTTGACCTACAAAGCAGCCATTGTCCTTTACATACCAAATTGACCTAAGCAATAAAAAACTAATGTTTCTAAAAAAATAAAAACAATAAATATATTTGTTGATATACTACACAGTTTATTTGATTAAAAGGATTCGGTGAAAGGATGCCATATTGTATTTATCGGTGACAATGTTAGAACGATAAAAATAACACCTTTAATTGATGTGTATTTTAAAAATGTATATAGTATTTACAGTACCTCTTTTTGTTTTCTTGCCGTCGTATTTATTGACATGATGTTTTTATGTTCAGTGTAAATATAAATGACCTGCTGAACAAGCAATCAAATATAGTTAATGATACACATGCCACCAGCCCCGTTGTAAATTTACACACTTCACTCTTTGATTTCCCACTTTTTTATCGCCAACCTATCGACCGACAACAAAATCTGTACTCCTCGTGCACTTTCTGGTTAGGCACCAAAATAAAATCATTAGCTGCCCTCAGCACCGCAGTGATCTTTCCCCATCTGTCTGAAGATGATGGGCAAAAGTAATTATCGACATTTTCGGTGGATCATAAGTACAGAAAAGACTGGAGCATGCGTGAAACAAATAATAATAAGCCCACTACACAAATTGCAGGAGGGAACGGTATCAAGCCAAGTAAGCGGTCACGGGGTACGTAGCTGTTACTCTCTTTTATAGATTAATGGTGTTCTGTTGTCAATACGCGCCCCGAGGGCTCGTGCGGTCCTTCTCGTATATTGATCGAACTATTTTAGCGCGTGTTGCAGTCAATAACAGGCGATTCAGAGAGCTTACAGCACAAACTAACAGGGGGCTCTTATAAAATATGATAGGTATATTGACATATTGGTTGGATCAAAGAATGGCATACTGTATTTTTTTAAAAGTCATCAAATGAAATTCATGCGCATTAAAACGGAATCATTCTTAACGACTCAAGCCCACCGGCTGATATCAGCAACGTAAATATGCTGTTAATGGCCAAATATAGATTCCAAAAGTTTTGATTACTGATTACCTTCAATTGCATAGTGGATCTCTATAAAATATTCCTTGCTTAAAATGAGATAAATATAATATTAAATGCATATAGCCGACACCTCACCTATTTCAAACTGTGGTAGTAAAGTACACGTGTAGATGGTTAAATTTGCACCTTAGTGGAAGCCGTTTCGAAAATTCCCAGCAATGCAATGTCAGGACGCCACACACAGTTAACTTTAAGCACTAATAAAATAGAGCTCCCGATGATATAGCTGGACCCATTAGTAGAACCGAAATTTTCGAAATTAGAAACACCGGGTCAGACAGACCCAGCACCGAAAAGCTTTTTAACACTTTATTTACACAATTTAGAGACAATATTTGCTAAAAATTAGTATAAAAAAATGGTCAGATTTATCAGATTCAGAGTGAAACCTTCACTTAAATTATGTCTTTTGTCGTCTTCATCTATTAACTGGTTTCACCGATAAAAGTGCGTCTGAATTGAAGAAAACTGACGAACTGTATTTTAAAACGTATCCAGCCCAAACTTTTAAAACCGCTTGTTCATTTTTGAGAAAGGAACTTAGGGGTGTTCGACTGGTTCGGACCATCTGTAAAAGCCTTTACGCAGTCTGAGGATTGTTATTTACCTCTTAAGTTATATCGCCATTTCACCGTAACCGGTTTAACATTATTATCCACCATGTCGCAATTGTAAATTATATTACTAGCATATAAAAATAATCTTGGTGATTTTGTTTTATAGAATAGAACAACCCAAAAAATACTCTTAGATATTAGAATTCCGCCATTTCATATTGAGCTTTGGGATTGATAGGTAAATTAACTACTGCTCCACTGAGGCGCATAATTATTATACTCTTCAAAAACGTAGGGGATATTCAGAAACAATACAAAACTGCGGAAATGCACTGCTGTTTCTATTAGAGGTAACCAGTATATGTTAATAACAGGCCAATTGCCTACACATGAACATAAACAGTTCATATGGGCGGCTTATCTGACGGCCCCATTTCACTTGCAGAGAGATACACCGTCAAACGTGAAAATGGACGTTTTTGATTTTTGTCTTAATAATGAGTAATTGCGCCACCAATCCTCAGACATTCAGCAATACGTCCTGGCATGCTTCTAATTAACTGTCCAATCACGATTTGAGGCAATATGACCCACTCCTCTTGCAGTGCCACGGCCAATTCTTGCAGTGTTGTCGGTTGACGTTGACAAACCCGTTTCCCGATCAAATTAAACGTAACACACTAAAGCAAAGATACACTAAACAGTAAATCTTATGCAAGAACCGATAGGAAAGCAAACATGGATAGATAAACCAGCACGCGGCAGTTTTCATCAACCCTTCCTTGAAGTGTCAAATTTGACAATGAACCCCTCCCACGTGTATTGCGCTATTGCGTGTCCCATGTGCAGCTCAGTGGTTCTGCTGGGACGATAAGTTCTTCATCTGTGAACATACTCTCAAAGCATGTCAAGTGTCCATAACTATTTATCATATCACAACCTGCATAGGTATTTGCATTTCAATATCCCCTACTTTTTTGAAGAGTAGAGAAAGCAGCGTTAATGCTCTTGATATGAAAACTATTTATCAAAAACTACAAATTTTTTTTTTAAAAAACGCGAATATTCAACACTTGGTAGAAGGTAAATCGATAGGAAAGCAAACATGGATAGATAAACCAGCACGCGGCAGTTTTCATCAACCCTTCCTTGAAGTGTCAAATTTGACAATGAACCCCTCCCACGTGTATGGCGCTATTGCGTGTCCCATGTGCAGCTCAGTGGTTCTGCTGGGACGATAAGTTCTTCATCTGTGAACATACTCTCAAAGCATGTCAAGTGTCCATAACTATTTATCATATCACAACCTGCATAGGTATTTGCATTTCAATATCCCCTACTTTTTTGAAGAGTAGAGAAAGCAGCGTTAATGCTCTTGATATGAAAACTATTTATCAAAAACTACAAAATTTTTTTTTAAAAAACGCGAATATTCAACACTTGGTAGAAGGTAAATCACACCCGTTTGAATCTCTAATCAAACTTTCAAATGATTCGGTCCTTGCTAACCTGACGAAATTTAATTCTGATTTGAATCTTAATTCACTGTCAACTGATCAGCTATTCCATATTTGACCATTTAGATTGATTAAAATAGGCCATCATTCTTTACGTAATACTCTAATTGTTCCGTGAATAAACCGTAGAAAGTTAAATCCCATTTCATTTCATTTCTGTTCATGAAATTTTTCTAAAATAAACATACTTTCGAACATATTTATTTTTTTAATGAGACATCAAATCTAAATTTACAATAACATGTTCACATATACATATCAATACAAATAGACCGGTTTGTCTATGGGTATACAGAAAATAATATTTGCCAAGACCCTTCGGCTTTACGGCGTCTTCAGGGCTATGTACAAAAGACAATAACATCGCTTAGTTACATAATAGAGCAGCAATTGTAAATGGAACAGCCACATTGATAGTATAATTAGCAAGGTATCAAAATTAGTAAACGGTCTTCGCTCCTTGAAATATCATTTAAATAGAAAATCTCTACATACCCTATATTCTTCCTTCATTCTGCCGCACTTTGATTATGCCGATGTTATCTGGGACGGGTGCACTGACTACTATGTAATAATCTCGAATACCTTCAGCTTGACGCACTACGCACTATTTGCGGGGCAGTTAAGGGTACTAACCATGCTTCCCTCTACGCAGAAACTGGGTTTATTCCACTCAAAGAAAGTCGAAATCGACATAAATTAAAACTACTTTACAAAATCATCAACAACCTAACGCCTCCTTATCTTAAGAATCTCATAAACCATGAACCTACAAACAAATAATCCATTCGTAATAAAGACAAAATAAAAGAAATTCGGTGTCGTACTGACATTTTTGCTAAATCATGTATTCCATCCAGTATAAGAGAGTGGAATAAACTCAATACCCCAGCAAGGAATTCTAGAACTCTGAAAATCTTCTCCGATAATCTATCCAAATCTGATATCAAAGTTCCTTCGTTTTATTATAACGGTCAGCGGAAACCTCAAATAATACATTGTAAATTACGACTTCGATGCTCTGACTTGCAGGGTCACAAATTCCTAAGACATGTTGCCGACAGTCCCGCATGCCTCTGCGGTCATATATTTGAAGATCCCGACCATTACCTTCTGCGATGTTCCTTACATTCAAATGCCCGAACAGTAACCAAAGACAAAATACAAAATGAAATTTAAAAATATAAACCTTCTTTTATTCGGCTCCACAACCCACAGTCTCGACGTTAAGACTAATATTCTTAATCCGGTCCATAAGTTTATAGGAAATGAAATGAAATGGGGTTTAACGTCCTACTGTTCTGCTCCTAAACTGGGCTAATGAAGACGGGTAAGTCTATAGGTATGTCAAACAGATTTTAATCTCGATCGAATAGTATTTTATCGTCTATTTAATGTATAATTTTAGCCTGTCTCTCTAATGTTGCCTGTTATTAACAAAAAAAATCTTACTATGCTTGTATATGTTTAATTATAAACTACTTTACATTTTCACCCATTTTATTATATTTATATAATATGTATGTGTCTGCCATTATAACTATGTATATACACCGATTTTGCATTACTAATATATATATATATATATAAATAAATTATTTAGGGAGAGGGGTTTTACATAGGCTATGCCTGTTACCCAATCCCATGCAGACAACCTGAATAAAAATAGTGTTTAAAAAAAAATAGAGCGGCGTTAATAAGGGGACATAACTCCAGTATTAGTCCGGGCGAACTATAGCTGAACCTGGAAACTGTATACATTTTTTTTTATGATTGATTTTAGTATCTGCCGGGTGAACCTTGGTCCTTGGTCACCCTTAAGCTTTTTTAAAAATTCAAGATGTCGTCCAAGACGGCCGCCATTTAAAAAAAGTAGGGGATATTGAAATGTAAATACCTATGCAGGTTGCGATATGATATATAGTCATGGACATTTGACATGCTTTGATAGTATATTCACCGATGAAGAACTTATCGCCCCAGCAGAACCACCGAGCTGCACATGGGACACGCAATAGCGCCACACACGTGGGAGGCGATCATTGTCAAATTTGACACTTCAAGGAAGGGTTGATGAAAAATGCCGTGTGCTGGTTTATCTATCCATGTCTGCTTTCCTATCGGTTCTTGCATACGATTTACCGTTTAGTGTATCTTTACTTTAGTGTGTTACGTTTAATTTGATCGGGAGACGGGTTCGTCGACGTCAACGGACAACACTGCAAGAATTGGCCGTGGCACAGCAAGAGGAGTGGGTCATATTGCCCCAAATCGTGATTGGACGGTTGATTTGGAGCATGCCACGACGGATTGTTGAATGTCTGAGGATTGGTGGAGCAATTACTCATTATTAAGACAAAAATCAAAAACGCCCATTTTCACTTTTGACGTTGTATCTCTTTGCGAGTGAAATGGGACCGTCAGATAGGCCGCCCATATGAACTGTGTAGGCAATAGGCCTGTTATTAACATACACTGGTTACCTCAATAAAAACAGCAGTGCATTTCCGCAGTTTTGTATTGTTTCTGAATATCCTCTAGGATGCGAATTTTGGTGTCTAACCGCATGATTTTGACGAAACTTGAAATATAGGTCTATCTCCCAAAGATCTCGGTTCCTTGCGATATTGGCATGTATCGGACCATAACTTCATGGAATATGGCCCCTGATTGTACGAAAAATCACATTTTTAGCTTGTTGACAATCTAGAGGTCACAATTTTGATCCGATTTTGACGAAACTTGCAAATATCTTGTTTCCTGTCGATATTCGTGCATATCGGATTGTAATTTCCTGAATTATGGCCCTTGATAGTACGAAAAATCACGTTTTTAGCTTGTGGTTCCTCTAGAGGTCACAATTTTTATTTGATTTAAAAAGCGTTTTAGTATTTCACCCTCACAGCCTAATGCTAATGATGGTTGAGTTCGAATTTCGAGAAAATCGGACCAAAACTGCCGGACAAAATGGCCGCCACTGTACGCAGATAGTGTAAACATCTGGTATATCAAGCTTGTGGGCCTCCTAGAGGTCACAATTTTGATCCGATTTTGATGAAACTTGAAATGCATGTTTATAACCCAAACATCTTGTTTCCTATTGATATTTACGCATATCGGATCGTAATTTCCTGAATTATGGCCCCTGATTGTACGAAAAATCACGTTTTTAGCTTGTGGTCCCTCTAGAGGTCACAATTTTTATCCCATTTAAAAAAATGTGTGAATATATCACATACACTAATGATGGTTGAGTTCGAATTTCTTGAAAATCGGACAAAAACTGACGGACATAATGGCCGCCCCGTGTACGCAAATAGTGTAAAAATATGGAGGTTGTGGACACTGTAGAGACCACAGTTTTTATCCGATGAAACTTTAAATATATGTTTTTATTATACAGATCTTGGTTCCTTTTGATAATCACACATATCCGAACGTAACCTCCTGGTTTATGGCCCCTGATTGGTCGAAAAATTGCATTTTTAGCTTGTTGATTCTCTAGAATCACAATTTTTTTTCCGATTTTAAAAACCGTTTAGATATATCACCATTCCACAATAATGAAGGTTGAATTGGAATTTCGGGAAAATTGAAATGAAAGTGCCTGGCGAAATGACCGCTCTTTGTACGCAAATTGTATATGGCAGTGTGAAGTTAGCTCGATTTTCGTTTTTCGTTTTTCGATATTGGTGAATAACGAAAAACGAGCTACTCGTTATTCGATATTGGCGAATAACGAAAAACAACTAGCCCGTTTTTCGATATTGGCGAATTACGATATATTTAGTTCGTTTTACAAAACTGATTAAATCAAATGTGTTTTGGAGACATTCTGTCGATGTACATCCATTAAATCTACTTTTTTGAGATTCAAGTTTGAATATCGAAAAATCCACTGCTCAGGCATCCTCATTAATGATATCTTTAGTTCGTTTTACAAAACTGATTTAATCAAATGTGTTTTGGAGACATACTGTAGCTCCTTTTTCGATATTCAGGCTTGAATCTCAAAAAAGCACATTTGATGGATGTATATCTACAGAATGTCTTCAAAACACATTTGATTAAATACGTTTTCTAAAACGAACTAAAGATATCATAAATGAGGATGCCTGAGCAGTGTATTCACATAAAACTGATATTTCTCCTTGGGTTTTTTCTATATTGGCGAATCTCGAAAAACGAGCCACTCGCTTTTCGATATTCAAACTTGAATCTCAAAAAAGTAGATTTAATGGATGTACATAGACAGAAGGTCTCCAAAACACATTTGATTAAATCAGTTTTGTAAAACCAACTAAAGATATCATTAATGAGAAGTAAAAATATCATAAATGAGGATGCCTGAGCAGTGGATTCACATAAAACTGCTCTTTCTCCTTGTTTTTTGGGGGGTTTTGATATTGGCGAATCTCGAAAAACGAGTTACTCTTTTTTCTATATTCAAACGAACTAAAAATATCATAAATGAGGATGCCTGAGCAATGGATTCACATAAAACTGCTCTTTCTCCTTGTTTTTTTTTTTATATTGGCGAATCTCGAAAAACAAGCTACTCCTTTTTCGATATTCAAACTTGAATCTCAAAAAAGTAGATTTAATGGATGTACAGAATGTCTCCAAAACACGTTTGATTAAATCAGTTTTGTAAAACAAATAAATATAGCGTAATAGAGGATGCCTGAGCTGTGTATTCACATAAAAACTGCTCTTTCTCCTTGTTTTTTGATATTGACGAATTTCGAAAAACGAGCTACTCGTTTTTCAATATTCAGGCTTGAATGTCAAAAATACAGATTTTAATCATGTATATCTACTGAATGTCTCCAAAATACATTTGATTATATAAGTATTCTAAAACGAACTAAAAATATCATAAATGAGGATGCCTGAGAAGTGCATTCACATAAAAGTGCTTTTTCTCCTTGTTTTTTTTTTTATATTGGCGAATCTCGAAAAACGAGCTACTCGTTTCTCTATATTCAAACTTGAATCTCAAAAAAGAAGATTTAATGGATGTACATCGACAGAATGTCTCCAAAACACATTTGATTAAATCAGTTTTGTAAAACGAACTAAATATATCGTAATAGAGGATGCCTGAGCAGTGGATTCACATAAAAACTGCTCTTTCTCCTTGTTTTTTGATATTGGCGAATCTCGAAAAACGAGCTACTCGTTTTTCGATATTCGGGCTTGAATGTCAAAAATACAGATTTTACTCATGTATATCTACAGGATGTCTCCAAAACACATTTGATTATATATGTATTCTAAAACGAACTAAACATATCATAAATGAGGATGCCTTAGCAGTGGATTCGCATAAAAAAGCTCTTTCTCCCTGTTTTTTGATATTGGCGAATCGTTTTTCGATATTCAAAC
The DNA here is from genome assembly GCF_932274485.2 of Patella vulgata. Taxonomy (NCBI): domain Eukaryota; kingdom Metazoa; phylum Mollusca; class Gastropoda; family Patellidae; genus Patella; species Patella vulgata. The sequence continues at coordinate 38,401,487 of NC_065882.2, forward strand.
TTGAATCTCAAAAAAGCAGATTTAATGGAATTACATCTACAGAATATCTCCAAAACACATTTGATTATATGTGTATTCTAAAACGAACTAAACATATCATAAATGAGGATGCCTTAGCAGTGGATTCGTATAAAAAAAAGCTCTTTCTCCTTGTTTTTTATATTGGCGAATGTCGAATTCGAGATTCGCCAATGTGAAAAAACAATGAGAAATATCAGTTTTATGTGAATCCACTGCACAGGCATTCTCATTTATGATATCTTTAGTTCGTTTTAGAAAACATATTTAATCAAATGTGTTTTTGAGACATTCTGTAGATAAACAACCATCAAATCTGCTTTTTTGAGATTCAAGTTTGAATATCGAAAAACGAGTAGCTCGTTCGAGATTCGCCAATATCAAAAAACAAGGAGAAATATCAGTTTTATGTGAATCCACTGCTCAGACATCCTCATTTATGATATTTTTAGTTCGTTTTAGAAAACGTATTTAACCAAATGTGTTTTGGAGAAATTCTGTAGATATACAACCATCAAATCTGCTTTTTTGAGATTCAAGTTTGAATATCGAAAAACGAGTAGCTCGTTTTTCGAGATTCGCCAATATCAAAAAACAAGAAGAAATATCAGTTTTATGTGAATCCACTGCTCAGGCATCCTCATTTATGATATTTTTAGTTCGTTTTAAAAAACGTATTTAATCAAATGTGTTTTGGAGAAATTCTGTAGATATACAACCATCAAATCTGCTTTTTTGAGATTCAAGTTTGAATATCGAAAAACGAGTAGCTCGTTTTTCGAGATTCGCCAATATCAAAAAACAAGGAGAAATAGTAATTTTTATGTGAATACACTGCTCAGGCATCCTCTATTAAGATATATTTAGTTCGTTTTACAAAACTGATTTAATCAAATGTGTTTTGGAGACATTCTATCAATGTACATCCATTAAATCTACTTTTTTGAGATTCAAGTTTGAATATCGAAAAACAAGCTACACGTTTTTCGACATTCGCCAATATCAAAAAACAAGTAGAAAGAGTAATTGTTATGTGAATCCACTGCTCAGGCATCCTCATTAATGATATCTTTAGTTCGTTTTACAAAACTGATTTAATCAAATGTGTTTTGGAGACATTCTGTAGATATACAACCATCAAATCTGCTTTTTTGAGATTCAAGTTTGAATATCGAAAAACGCCAATATCAAAAAACAAGGAGAAAGAACAGTTTTTATGTGAATACACTGCTAAGGCTTCCTCTATTACGATATATTTAGTTCGTTTTACAAAACTGATTTAATTAAATGTGTTTTGGAGACATTCTGTCGATGTACATCCATTAAATTTACTTTTTTGAGCTAGTTGTTTTTCGTTATTCGCCAATATCGAAAAACGAAAATCGAGCTAACTTCACACTGCCATTGTATATTCGATTTTGTTTTAATTGAACGTAAAACATATCTTTATATTCCAAAAATCTGAGTTCCTTTTGATATTTGCGCAGACTTTCTGGATTATGGCCCCTGATTGTACAAAAAATCGTTTTTGTTTTTAACTTGTTCTCTATCCATCTCTTGCAAAATGTGGGCATATCCTGCCTGGCAGTCGCTGGTTGAACATTTAAAAAAATCAAATTCTACCCGCAAAACACGCTAATAACACGGATGATTAAGTAGCAAGAGTCAGCATGTACGCTGGTATTTAGCAAACTAAGAGAAAGAGGGTAATCCAAACGCTATCTCCGACGTATAAAAACAATACTCTATCGGAACTTTCCGCCAAAGTAACAAACAATACGCAATCAGCAGTCAAAACCAAAACTTGTGGCCGCCCAAGATGTCAAACATGCAAAATCATAAACATATCCGAACATTTCCATAACAAAACATCTGACACACAATTTCCAATACTAGACCAACTTTGTAATACAATATCATTCGAGGTCTTAATTTAGTATTATATTCTGAATTCATGATATTTGTGTACATGTACATGTAATATTTAATCTGTATGTGTGGGGATTAATGACATAGTATTATGTATGATGTAATGGGTTATTCAAACAATGTATAGCCGGCTTGTCTTGTATAGACAAGTATATTATGATATAAGATTTAGGTAACAAGCATTAACACATATTGTCTAGAGATAAGATGTGTGAATCTTAATAATTAGTTCTCATTGTTCTGATTACTAATGGTATTAACTATGGCGTGCCCTAGCCGATATAAAAAGCCTAGTTTAGAAGCAGGCAGAGGAAGTACAGAAGAGGCGCAGAGAGAGACCTAGAGAGAATTCGGCCCGGACCTCGGGAGAAGGCCTGCCCTCGACCCCGGAGAGAGGGGTCCTGTGAGGCCGAGGAGAAGCAGCTATAGCTAGACGTTACTATACCCAACCAAATGATGTTCATATGTACCTGTAAAAATGTTATCCAGTATTAAAATACCTTTTTAATAAATAAGAGTTATGTATTCTATTACATACTCTTAAGTGATGCCGTGATCGACGAACCTGAGGTTATGACCAGACCAATGTTTTTGAAGTCCTGACCACTAGAAGATTAAGCATTTTATTAAGAGGTAAGTCTTTTTCTGATCCTAATCATGGTCACGGATAATGCTGATATGTTATGTTTAATAATTTAACTGCCGAAATAAGCGGTTTATCTTCAACGCTTAAACATTATGTAGTAACTCAATTAGCTCAACCATTTTCTAGTGTTAAGAATAATGATATTCATCTGTTGTATCTTATTCAAAAAAAAAAAAATTAAATATATTGCTAGTAGTGGAACAGTACTCAACTATTTGTATGAAAATTACTAAAACAAACATCAATTTTGTTTGTTTTACAGTGAGTTATGTTGAGTTTTTAAATAATACGGTATGTAAATTATATTTGTTTGTTTTGAACACATATTTTGGCTTAAAATTAGTAGTAACTATTAAATGCCTAATAATTCGAAGTGAAATGTTTTATGATTGTTTAATTAACTGGAATTGAGTTATGAGTATCCTAATTGAGAGATATAACTCATAAATATTCACACTGTATAAACGGTTTTATCTCTTATATTTTTTTTTTTTGTTTTGTCTATATATATTTTTACCCCGGGATTTACGGGATGCCCCGATATTTTACGGGAGAGATTTTACTTGTGTTAACCCCAATTATGCCAAATATGTTACGGGAAAAGTTTTATGTGCAATTCCTATAAGTTGGGATTGGTTTTGCCCCGGGTTTTACGGGAGAGATTTTATTTGTATTAACCCCAATAATATGCGATTGGGAAGCCCGAGATGTTACGGGACAGTTTTATGTGAAATTCTTATAAGGCGGAATTGGTTTCACCCCAGCGAGGGTCTTGCTCGGAATTAAGAGCGAATGTGATGTATTGTTTTGTGTTTTGTTTAAAAATTATAGGGATAAAACCACTGTTAATTTTGATAGGTTGTTTCCAAAATATCTTATTTAAGATTAATGAAATGTGTTCATATCAGTCATTATAATTTAACCTGCGGTAAAGCAATATGGCCTACTTTTAATTTGGTTTATGTCAATTCTCATGTAAATATTTGAAAATAGATCGTGATCTAAAAGTCTGTTCCACTTACTAATTTGATTAAAAGTTAATTGAGTTCACTCCATGATATAATAAGCAGATGATAAAACTTGGGCACGCATGGCAGTTAAAATATTTCTCATGACACGACATGTCATTAAGCACCATTGGCCAGGCGGTATGGAAAGGAAAAAGGCTAACCGACAAGAATAATAGCGGCCAATAAACAAAATAGGTGACGATACCATGTATAGAGTGTTGAAGAAGATGGTGACGGCTAAAAGCCACAAGCGGCAGTAAGCTTGAGAATGGAGAAATTACCAATTCAGTATACCTTGACAAAGCAGAGCATACGAAACCACATAACAAGAGAATATTAGCTCATTGTATCCCTCGCTCCAGCTTGCAGCCACAGAGATGACTACGATTTCCACGACCCATAATCACTAACATTGGTGGATACTAGATGCATACTTGGTGGAAAATATATGTTTAAATGGTGGAGAATTTATGCAGAATCGGTGGATACTTTGTGCATAATTGGTGGACAAGATGTCCATCTATCGATAACTAATGGAGATATTTCTCACTTTTGGATTCCCTAATTTGGATCGCGTGTGATTGTGATTATGTTCGTGTATTTCATTTATCATTTATGTGACATTAATTTGTGTGACGATTTTTCCGCGTACTGTGTTCCCACGTAGATGTGCCTTTATTCATAGAATATACTGATCTAGGACTTACACGTACTGTGACCAGTGACTCTTATACATTTGTGAATTTTTTAGTTTCGATGTTGTGTTACTTCTTGTGTATAACTTTTACGAAATATGTCCGCCACGACGCCATATTTACCCCGGCATTACTCCGTGAACTAATGAACATTTTTTTTACCATATTTCCATCTGCTTTTGGATGTTTCAGTTATTGTATTATGCTTTTATTTTTTTGTTTTAAATTCGTTTCATATATTATTTTATATATATATTCCACTATTTTAAATTGTGGTTGATGGAGGAATGTAATACAATATCATTCGAGGTCTTAAATTTAGTATTACATGTACATGTAAGATTTAATCTGTATGTGTGGGGATTAATGACATAGTATTATGTAAGATGTAATGGGTTACTCAAACAATGTATAGCCGGCTTGTCTTGTATAGACAAGTATATTATGATATAAGATTTAGGTAACAAGCATTAACACATATTGTCTAGAGATAAGCTGTGTGAATCTTAATAATTAGTTCTCATTGTTCTGATTACTAATGGTATTAACTATGGCGTGCCCTACTTGCCTACGATATCACCTTAGGTGGAAGTGGACGTAAAACCCCAGAAACGAACGAACGAAGCGTGCCCTAGCCGATATAAAAAGCATAGTTTAGAAGCAGGCAGGGGAAGTACAGAAGAGGCGCAGAGAGAGACCTAGAGAGAATTCGGCCCGGACTTCGGGAGAGGGCCTGCACTCGACCCCGGAGAGAGGGGTCCTGTGAGGCCGAGGAGACGCAGCTATAGCTAGACGTTACTTTACCCAACCAAATGATGTTCATATGTACCTGTAAATATGTTATCCAGTATTAAATTATCTTTTTAATAAATAAGAGTTATGTATTCTATTAGAACGTTCGTGCAGTAGTTCAAACATAATTTATCTAATTCCATGTAGACAATGTGACAAACAATACGTAGGGGAGACCCAAAATGCACTCCGGGAAAGAATTAACGGTCATCGGTCAGACAAAGTCACTAAAAAAGACAATCCGGTCTCAATTCACTTCATCCAACCAATCAAGATATTTCTTATCTCATTATCACCCCAATAGAAAAGACTAAGAGCGACTTTGAAACTATGATAGAAATTAAAACGTTTAGGCTAAGAGTTGAAAACAACAGCCCACTAGGTCTGAATATCCATATGGCTAGCGCAATAGCCCCTTTAGTAGTCCCATTTAGCGCAACAGCAGCAAGTGCACCCAAAATCATCAGAAAACACTACACTGATCTTCAGGAAAATCACCCGAAAATCTTCACACCGAAACTTATAATTGCATATTCTAAAGATAGGTTGCCAGGCAACGAAACATACGCCCACAGCAGCTATATCGTCCGGGCAGCCAACAAGAGTTGTCGCATATTTTTACTTTTTTCGGTAATGAAACATTTATAATACATTAAAATCTGATTAAGAGTAACAACTCATTAAGTAATTATCAGAAAACCATTAGAATTTGTTTGGATTTTATAAAGTTCTGTCCCATCCTAATGTTTAGTATACAAAACTTTTAACATCATGGATTTAGCTGTTCAAGTCATAAAGATTCATTGAAAATCAATATACTTGTTCGTCTTAAGACCTTAAACTCTGTGTACCAATCTGAAGTCAATCGGATGATAACTTTAGCCTCTAGAGCGTCACAAGATTTTTCAAAGTGATCAAGGGCCATAACTCTGGCAGTAATTATCCGAAATCGTTGAAAATCAATATGATTCTTCATCTCATGACCTCAAACACTGTGTATAAATTTAAAGTCAATCGGATAATAATTTTAGCCTCTACAGCGTCCACAAGTTTTTTCAAAGTGATCAAGGGTCATAACTCTGGCAGTAATTATCGGAAATCGCTGAAAATCAATAGGCTTCTTCGTCTCATGACCTTAAACACTGTGTTGAGTTGAGTTGTGTTGAGTTGAGCGTGTAGACTGCTCCTCAAGTGCTCTGTGGTTTTTTCTATTTTTATGTCTGTTCAAGTTGCTTTTATGTTGTTATTTTAGTACCAGAACACGTGTCTTAGATTGGTGCATATAGTGAGGAACTTTTAGATTCAATTTAACTGGGTATTTATGTGTTTTTTGGAGAAAACTATTTGTATATTTCTGGAAGGTAAATAATACTCAGTATAATATTGTAGTGACCAGTGGACCATTGACTTTGGAGATTAGTGGTCTTAACTATGTTGGTTAACAGTGAACATAATTCACATGATAACCTTATCAGATATACTCGTCTTCAACTCTTACAACTTAAAGGGACTGTTCCACTAAAAGACAATAAATTATACCTGGATATAAAAACAACAGTGTCCTCAATATTAAAATATAAGATCACTCGACGTAGAAAATGGTCATCATACTGAACGCCAACCTGGCAATATAAATCTTACAAATTCTATTGTAATATCTCCCATAGAGAGTGTTCAGCCTCTAAGACGTACTAAGAATTCTCCTAGACGCATTCAATTGGATAATTTAGTAACCATCAAATATTCTTCTTCCTATCACCTCCTGAGTAACACACGGCTATCTGTCTGGAACGCCAGATCAGTATGTAACAAGCTTCCTGCCATATGCTTCTCTATATTCAGTCAGAAAATATATATTTTCATTATCACTGAAACATGGTTGAGTGAAAATGCCAAGCAGCAAACAGTTATAGGAGAATTTAAGTCACTACTTTCGGGATATGACTTCATCAGTAATCCTCGTCGGAATCGCAAAGGCGGGGGAGTTGGTGTTATTGTTCGTCGGGGGCTCAAGGTTCAGATTAATAGGGGCGTTTGCTATGAGTCATTTGAACACTTAGACGTAAATATCTCAATGGAACTAAACGTGATCCATCTCATTAACATTTATAGACCCCCTCAGTCAAAAAACAACAGTAATTCGACACAAAACGTCCTTCTGGAGTTTGCCTCCTTTCTAGAATCTGCAATACTATCTAGTGGAATACTTCTAATAACAGGGGACTTCAATCTTCACTTTCAAGATCATACTATTTCGGATGTTAAACAGTTTAAAAATATTCTTGATTCATTTGGGCTAGTGCAACATATTCATGTACCTACTGATGAGTACAATACCAAACTATCATTGGTGCTCGATGAACTGGCTCCAACCAAGGAGAAGATCATTACAGCGAAATCTAGAGCACCCTGGTTTAATGACACAGTCTTCAAGGCCAGGGCCCAACTTCGTTCGGCTGAGAGAAAATGGAAGCAGGATAATCTTCAAATTCACAAGCAAATCTTCCTTCAAAAGCGCGCCGTGTATAATCATCTCACCAATCAAATGAAGGTAGAGTACTTCAGGTCACGCATTGAAAATTCTGATCAACGTTAACTTTTCTCTGAAATTGAAAACATGACTGGTGATCAATCGATTTGCAGTACACTTCCAGATCACACTGATCCCGTAGAACTCGCACACAAGTTTGCGGACTTCTTCACAAACAAGATTGATACGCTACGCTTCAAATTTACAGATATTGCTGTTGACAACGAACATTCAAATCTTGGTCATCTTTTTCCCAGTTTCTTTAATGTGTCATCGAACTATGTTTTGCGTTTGCTGAAATCGATGAAACCTAAGTCATGCGAGCTTGACCCAATCCCATCATATCTTCTCAAGCACTGTTCCATACATTACTAGGGTGATCAACGCTTCTCTTGCAGAGGGTGTGTTTCCGTCCTCTGAAAAGTGTGAGATTGTCAGACCACTCGTGAAAAAACAAGGACTTAATCCAAATGAACTAAAAAATTACCGACCTGTGTCCAATATCTCGTTCCTTGGCAAACTTATAGAAAAGGTTGTTTTTAATCAAGTCGATAAGTATTTATCCGATAACTCCATGTACTGCAAGTTCCAGTCGGCATATCGCAAATTCCATTCCACTGAGACTGCTCTGGTAAAAGTTTTTAATGACATTTTAATCTCATTGGACAATCATCACGAGGTCGCTCTGGTAATGCTTGACCTTTCAGCAGCTTTCGATACGATCGACCATTCCATTGTATTACAACGTTTGCATAGACGTTTCGGATTCAGTTGTAAAGCCCCCTCTTGGTTTGAAACTTACTTAGTCGGCAGAACACAATCTGTAAAAGTAGGCTCTGCATCATCAGAAACGTCAGTATTAAAATATGGCGTCCCGCAAGGCAGTGTGTTAGGTCCGGTTTTGTTCAGTCTGTACTGCACACCACTTGAGGACATTATAAATCAGCATGGTCTTGACTTCATGGTTTACGCTGATGACACTCAGATCTATTTTTCATTTAAATCCGGTGAACTGTGTACTACTTCAATAGAAAAATGTGTAGATGAAATCAGGGCATGGATGGCAGCAAACAGACTTGTACTTAACGACGGCAAGACAGAGGTCATACATTTTTATTCACATTTCGTAATCAGTCTATTTTAAACAATGTTCGTATTGGTAGTGAATCTGTACATCCTGTAAATAGTGTTAGAAATCTTGGTTTTAATCTTGACAACGTATGCTCATTGTCGTCACACATTATTTCTGTATGTAAATCTGCAAGTTTCGCTTTGTATCGAATAGGCCGAATTAGAAATATCCTAGACCGCACAAATACTGAAAAACTAGTCCACGCTTTTATCACTTCTCGTTTAGACTACTGTAACAGCTTACTTCTTAATGCACCTGACTATCTAATCAAGCTTATCCAATGTCTTCAAAACTCTGCTGCACGCCTTGTCTGTCATTTTAAGAAATCATCACACATCACTCCCACCCTTTTTTCACTACACTGGTTACCCGTCGCACAACGAATCCATTTTAAAGTACTTGTCACGGTTTTTAAAATTCTACACAATCAAGCACCTTCGTACTTATGTGATCTTATCTCCTATCGTCAGTCAACTAGAACCACCAGATCAGATCTTCATCAGAAATACAACTTTTCGAGCCAAGATACAAGCAGGAGTTTTATGGCAAACGAGCGTTTTCTATTGCCGCCCCTCGTCTTTGAAATGCAACACCTTTAAACATCCGTAATGCACCATCACTTGAATGTTTTAAATCCCTACTAAAAACTCACCTTTTTAGCATAGCATATTATCAATTTTAATTATTATATTTGAGTCATTTATTTAAGCAATTTTTAATTTTTGATTTTGTTCTTAGACTTTTTTCTGGATTGATTTCTTTTTAATTATGCATCTACGTTTAACGTACATGTTCTTTATATACATACATCTTTGTTTTCACTATGCTCTGTGATATTTTATTGTTTTTCATTTTATGTTGTACCGCCTATTGAGATCTATCTTGATGTAATTGGCGTTACATAATAAATATTATCATTATTATTATTATAAATTTAAAGTCAATCGGATATTAACTAGATTTTTCAAAGTGATCAAGGGCCATAACTCGGGCAGTAATTATCGGAAATCGCTGAAAATAAATAGGCTTCTTCGTCTCATGACCTTAAACACTGTGTAAAAATTTAAAGTCAATCGGATATTCACTTTAGCCTCTAGAGCGTCCACAAGATTTTTCAAAGTGATAAAGGGCCATAACTCTGGCAGTAATTATCGGTAATCGCTGAAAATCAATAGGCTTCTTTGTTTCATGACCTTAAACACTGTGTATAAATTTAAAGTCAATCGGATATTAACTTTAGCCTCTAGAGCGTCCACAAGATTTTTCAAAGTGATCAAGGGCCATAACTCTGGTAGTAATTATCGGAAATCGGTGAAAATCAATAGGCTTCTTTGCCTCATGACCTTGAACACTGTGCATGAATTTAAAGTCAATCGGATATTAACTTTGACCTCTAGAGCGTCCACAAGATTTTTTGAAGTGATCAAGGCCCATAACTCTGGCAGTAATTATCGGAAATCGGTGAAAATCAATAGGCTTCTTTGTCTCATGACCTTAAACACTGTGTATAAATTTGAAGTCGATCAGATATTAACATTGACCTCTAGAGCGTCCACAAGATTTTTTGAAGTGATTAAGGGTCAGAACTCTGGCAGTAATTATCGAAAATCGTTGAAAATCAATAGGCTTCTTCGTCTCATTACCTTAAACACTGTGTATAAATTTAAAGTCAATCGGATATTAACTTCAGCCTCTAGAGCGTTCACAAGTAATTGTGGACGCCGGACCGACGAACGGACCGATCGAGAGGGTCCACAATCTAAAAACATGATTTTCTTTAACAATAAGGGCCCGTAATCCAGGAAGTTGCATCTGATTTGCACAAACATTGAAAGGAACAAAGATCTTGCGGTTATAAAGATAAATTTCAAGCCTCAAGTTTCATCACAGCCAGATAAAAATTGCGACAGTCCACCAGCTAAAATAAAAACGTGATTTTCAGTGCAATCAGTGGCCATAAACAATAAAGTGGTCCAACACATGCCAATTTCGAAAGGAACCGAGATCTTTCGAAAATTTCGGATAATATTGTGACCTGTCGAACGCCCAAAAACAAATTGTGGACTGACTGGGCTAATGAAGACGGGCTTACGCCATACAATGTGCTATGAGGGAAAATTTGCCCGGGCAGCGGCGATACGGCCTATATGGAATTCCAACTGTCAAGGGATTTTTTTACGTGCACACCAATGTGTACACAGGACCTCAGTTTTCCGTCTCATCCGAATGACTAGACAGCTGTCCTTGCCAGGCCCTCCGTCTTGCATCTACAAGGGGAAACCACGCCGGAAAATCTGGATGAACTTTCTTGGCCAATGCAGGGATCGAACACCCGACCTCCAGGCTATTGAGCCAGCGTCTTTACCATGTGACACCCCTGGACTGACGTCCAGGCAGGGGCGAATCAGGTCGACGACATGATATACCGGTATGGTCACATGAAAATGTGAGAAACTTCCAAAATGTGGGCATATAAAAAACAGTAAACTTATATTATCCAACATTGATATGCATATAAATTATTGTGATACGAGTTGAAATAATAGTGGATTTGGTTACAAGTGGAACTTCACAAATTACTAGGAAATAAATTTGGTGGGGCCATTAGACACAATGAAATGAAATTTAATGCCCCACTGTTCTGCTCCAAACTGGGCTAATGAAGACGGGCATATGCCATACAGTGTGCTATGAGGGAAATTTTGCCCAAGCAGCGGCCTACTCTTATATCGAATTCTGTCAAGGGATATTTTACGTGCACGCCAATGTGTACACAGGCCCTCGGTTTTTCATACCATCTGAACGACTAGACAGCTGTCCATGTCAGGCCCTCCATCCTGCATCACTGACAAGGGGGAACCACATGAAAAATCTGGATGCACTTTCTCAGCCAATGCAGGGCTCGAACACCTGACTTCCAGGCCAGTGAGCCAGTGTCTTTCCCACTTAGCGCCATCAGACACAAAAACCGTTAAATAAATGTGGACCTATTATTTTAAATTAAAAATGACGATTTGGTATAAAGACCAGAGAGAGAGAAATGGGGTTTAACGTCCACTCGACAAAAACTAGGTCATTTCGGGACTAACATATGGTTTTAATTTTATTTCAATAATTCGCTTGCGCATAGGGGTCTTTAGCAGTGGGAGGAAACAGGATCACCACAAATAACAAAAAATGTCATATCTTCTTATCAACAAAAATTACAGTGCTAGCTTTAAAATGTGCATTTTAGACTTCTCAACACCCTTAATACTGGTGAAACGAGTCGTAAAACTAGTCCTCACCTCAGGCTATTTTTATGACGAGGCTTTCTGAGCACTCCATCGGCGAAGTTAAAAGCTGTAGATCTATACAGTCGTAAAAATAGTACTGTGGCTATTGTTACGACCATAGATTTCTATTACTCCTTTGAATCAATGGATTTCAACTTCACTACATAGGCACTCTGATGATTACACTTTGCTCAAATGTATGCCGGGGGTCGTGTGGCTAAGTGGGTAAGACGCTGGCTCGCTAGCCTGGAGGTCGGGTGTTCGATCCCTGCATTGGCCGAGAAAGTTCATCCAGATTTTCCAGCGTGGTTTCCCCTTGTCATTGATGCAGGACGGAGGGCCTGAGAAGGACAGCTGTCTAGTCATTCTGATGGGATGAAAAACCAAGGTCCCGTGTACACACTGGCGTGCATGTAAAAGATCACTTGACAGTTGGAATTCGATATAAGAGTAGGCCATAGTGCCGCTGCCAGGGCAAAATTTCCCTCATTGCACACTCTATGACGTATGTCCGTCTTCATAAGCCCAGTTTAGGAGCAGTAATAATAGCCTGAGGATTATTTTTACGACTCGTCATAACAATAGCCACAGGTTTATAATACATGTATATAGATTTCAAACTATTACTAGACTAGTAGGCCTAATACTCTATAATACTTAATTATCATCTAGGCCTAGTCTAGGCTAGTTAATAGGCCTAATTATCTGTTTTCGACTAGGATTACTGACTTCTGTTAGTCACGAAGTGTTACACAAAAGCCCACGTAAAAATAACAACATTGGCAATGACTTATGGTTTAACAATTAAATAAATTGTACTCACCGTCTAATAAATCTTCTTTTCGCCCGGTCTTCGCCTTAGATATTGGTCATTTTTTTTCCACTTCGACAGTAAGTAACGCACTGTGACAAAAACAGCGCCATTTTTGAAATAATCTCTTTCATCCAGACAAATCCCGTACGTTGAAGACTAGGGGGTTCTGGGTGACCGAGACCATTTTTGAACGGGAAACGACATTCGGTAGACTTCGTTTTTTTCCAATACCTTGCATATGACCCAACCGTCACATTACTTGGTCTATAACATTCCGGTGATCTTAATCTCTATACCCACAAAGAGCCCATTTGTGGATATAATATTACGATGAACTCGATGACCTTGAACAATTTTTTTCTTTAACAAAGTTTGGTAAAAGAATTAAAAAACGTAAAATAATTTATTTGAGACCTTAAAATTTGAATGTTTGGCCAAGTTCAAGGTCGTGGTTCAAAAGAACATCAAATTCCTTTCAAACCATCTGAACTGTCTCAAGGTCCTAGGCCAAGATCAAATAGGTGAAACTGACTTTGAAATAAAACTTTTAAGGTCAATTTTCCATTCTCTGCCTTGACCTATAAATAACCTGCCACAAATGATCTTGAACTTGGCTTTACGTCTTGTATTTATTTAGCTATATCTCAAAACACAAAGGCCCTTGTAGATGCATGTCCCAGATGTCAAGGAAAGACCATGGAGTTGGTTTAGTAGATAATTGTCAGTGTTTTAACACACCAAAAAATAATAGCCACAGATGCAACACCGAGGTACAAAAGCCCAAGATACCCATTACAAATGGCCTTTAAAAATTACGCGTCAATCAAAAAGCAATCATTTTGAAAACAAAGATGGTAGCCCTAATTAAGGCCCAAACTAGTTTACGGCGCATCTATCCGGGCTACTTCGGTATATTATGTCTGGAGAAGCCTACCCAGGGTATAAGAGTCCGACCTTATACCATAAACATCTCCTGGGGTGTGAAATCCCCCCCCCCCCGCGGGTAAAGGAAGTTGACAAATATTGGTACACCAAATTTACTATCAGAGTAAGGTCGACTAGGGTTCTGAACTAAGTTTTAAAACAAATTTCATTTTTTGTCTTCCCCGCTGCCTATTTGAAGGATTGGCTTGGAATTGTTAGGGCCCTCTGGCCATGGACCCCATTCGAACACACAATGAATTTCTGATTAATACTCATTAGGGTTCCAAAGATATGGCGTCTTCACGAACTTGAGTCAAAGTTAAATTTTGGACTAAAATAATTTAACTTGAACATTTTGCTTTTTGGGAAAAATCTTTAATTTGATAACTTACAACTTTAAGACTTCGTCTATCTCAACTAAATCGTCAACGGTGAACCAGAATATTGCCTTGTATTTTACCTCAGAGGTCAAAGTCATATCAAATTGACCTTTAATGTGTTGAAGTCCATGTAATTGCCTACCGAGAAGTGATCTTGAACTTGAAAAAAGCTCTGAAAGTCATATCACGACAAGCCAATATCCAGATTAAGATGGGACTTTTGGCCAAGTTCAAGTTCATGGGTCAAAAAGAACATTAAAGGACCATCAAATCTACTAAGTAGACTCCGAGTATGACTCCGAAATAAGATTTCTTTTTCAAGGTAAATGCTTTGGCTTCGACCTATTGAATATATAATAACCTTTCATAAATGACTTTGAAGTTGACCTTACCTCTCATATTTACTTACCTATATCTCACAACGGAAAGGCCCTTGTAGAAACATGCCCCAGAGATCAAGGTCATAATGTCGGTTACGTAGAGAATTGTCAGTGTTTCAGCATACTAAAAACTGATGGCCACCCAAGGAACAGTGAGGTACAAAATACCAAGATTCCTATTAAAAATGACCTTTAATGAATTTGGTCCAGCTAAAGAGCAGCCAATTTGAAAAAAAAGATGGCAGTCCGAATTAAGGCCATAATCAGTTGATGTCTGAATATTTGGAACATTTACTGGTTAGATTTGGTTCTGTTATGTCGAAAATATGTTGTGCTCGTCTATGGCAGCCATTTTAGGTCGTAAACTTTTCGTAGTGAACCACACTTTGTCAACTTTCATCGACTGATTATTACGGTGTGGGTAGTGCAAAAAGTAAGGGTCTACGTCAAAATTTAACTTTTGCAAAATGTTTGGACTTTTCGTATGACTTCTGATGTCCTTGATTATTTTTTTTATCAATGTTGAGGATTTCAAAAATGTACATGTAATAGATTTTTGTCGTACTTTGCCAAAATTTTATATAGGGAATAGTGTCGAGGTAGAATTTTCGAATTCTTAAAAAAAATCGTGTACTGTTTGTAGTACTTCGAATTGAAGTCGCATTTCAGAATTGGTCAAAGAAGTATCAGATGGTTCATCCGGAGTTAAAATCTGAACGTTTTAAAAGTTTACAAATGTCACTAGATCGATATTAATTAATGTTTAGTAACGTTTCATAGTAGCAACGATGTAACTTCAAATAAAACATTAAACATGAAGATTTTTCGACTGTTTCGTTTAATTTAACGTTTTTAGATTATGAGAACGCAACGTTTAAAAAACTAAGATCCAATAGAATCAATATAAAGGCATGAATACATATATTAATAACGTTCAAAGAATTATAAGTTAAAACGTTACATACTTTATTTTATAAGAAATAGTTTACTAATGTGTACAGAAGGTCTGGTTAGGCTTAGGAAATAACTTTGTATCAGATGGATCATTTGATGTTCTTGAAATAGCTTATTTGAACGTTAGTAAAGTAAACGTCAATAGATCAATACCAATTAAGGTTTTGTAACTTCTCACAGTTTCGACGACGAAACGTCAAATAAAACGCGCCTGAAACATTAATCGTAAGTCTAAATGCAGTTCTTGTCAGTAAAATATTTTTTAAAAAAACCCATCTAAATATAAAACGTTTTACGAACATTTTTGGACGGTTATTTTTGTTCGTTTAATTTAAAAGTTTATTCTATTAGGAACATGGAACGTCTTTAAAAACTAAAATCCAATATAATCAATATGACGTCACGAACAAATATATTTATAATGTTCAAAGAGCCATAAGTTAAAACGGTACAAATATACACTAGAAAAACATAGTGTACTAACGTTTGCAGGTTGTCTGACCAGGCTTGAGATATAACGTTGAATCAGACAGTTCATTTGTCGTTGTTGGAACAAGTAATCTGAACGTTTCTAAAGTAAACGTCACTAGAAGGATATTAATTAATGTTTAGTAACGTCTCGCATTAATCTAAAGTCTTTATGCAACGATTGTCTAACGAAAGATCAAAAAAGCACTGGAGGGTTATTTTTGTTCATTTAATTTAAACTTTTTAGAAGAGGAACACGGAACGTTTAAAAGTAAGTATAAAATCTAATATCAATATTACGTCTAGGAAATTACGTTTTATCAGATGACTCATCCGAAGTTCTTTAGAACATCAAATCTTAACGTTTTAAAAGTAAACGTCACTAGATACACATTAATTAATGTTTAGTAACGTTTTACAGTATCAACGATGTAACGTCAAAGAGAACGCGATTCAAAGTAAAGGCACAGAAAAATATTTTTTGCATTAAGATGTAACACGAAAATACAACGTTTTCAGTCCGACTTTCATTGTTCGTTTAATTCAAATATTTTAGATCAATAAAACGGAATATTTAAAAAATACTAAAATCCAATTAAAATCAATATAACGTCTTTAATAAATAATTTAATAACGTCCAAGCAATTATAAGTCAAACCGTTACATAAGCCACGCCACGTTAGAAGAAAATAGTTTACTAACGTTTACAAGCTAACCATGCTTAGGAAATAACGTTCTATCAGATTATTCGACGTTCTTGGAACAACTAATCTGAATGTTGCAAAAGTAAACGTTACTAGAACGTTTACAAATGTCACTAGACCGATATTAATTACCGTTTAGTAACGTCTCAGAGTCTCAACGATGTAACATCTAATAAAACGCGTTTCAAACATTATTCTAAACTTTAAATGCAAATTGCCGTGGGGGGGGGGGGGGTATTTTTATTTGTTTAGTTAAACGAGTCTGAAAGATAAATTTAATGTTTCAATGGAACGTTTGTCAATGAAACCTTGCAAAAACTTCTAAAATAACGTTAGGTCATTGTTAAATTACAGGAGACAGATGTTAAATAAAAATAGAACGTTTTACGAACTTTATTGGAAATTATTTTTTGTTGTTTTAATTGAAACATTTTTAGATTAGGAAATCAGAACAGTTTGAAAACTCGAATCCAATACAATCAATATAACGTTACAAACAAATATATTAATAACGTTCAAAGAATCATGGGGGGGGGGGGGGGGTGTGAATGGTTAGCGTGCGCGCGCTGTATCATGAAGACTGTCATTGAGTCGACTGGCGTGGTTTCGAATCTCCGGTTGTACGTGACAAGGAGTAGGGTCGCCTGTCCAACCTCGTGGGTTTTCTCCGGGTCCTCCGGTTTCTTCCCACTGCTAAAGACCCCTATGCGGAAGCGAATTATTGAAATAAAATTAAACCATATGTTAGTCCCGAAATGACCTAGTTTGTGTCGAGTGGACGTTAAACCCCATTTCTCTCTCTCTCTCTCTTTCTCTCTCTCTCTCTCTCTCAGAATCATAAGTTAAAACGCTACAAAAGTTATGTTAGAAAAACATACATTAGTTTATTGACGTTAACAGGTTGTTTGACCAGTCTTGTGAAATAACCTTGAATCAGATGGTTCATTTGACGTTCTTGGAAAAATTAACCTGGATGTTTCTAAAGTAAACGTCAATAGAACGATACTAATTAATGTTAAGTAACGTCTCACAGTATCAACGATGCGACTGCCCCCCACCCCCAAAAACGGGATTTAAACATTAATCTAATGTTTTAATACAACGTCTGTCAATGAACATTAACAAACATCCAAAATAACACCAGGTCATTGGTAAATTACAGGAAAACTATGTAACATGGAAATAAAACGTTTTTACGAACTTTATTGAGGGGTTATTTTTATCGTTGAATTTCAACGTATTTCGATTGGGAAACAGAACGTTTTAAAAACCAAAATCCAATACAACCATTAGTACGTTACAAACAAATATATTAATAAAGTTCAAAGAATCATAAGTTAAAACGTTACAATAGTTACGTTAGAAGAATATAATTTACTGACATTTACAGGTTGTCTGGTCAGGCTTGGGAAATAACGTTGATTCAGGTGGTTCAGTTGACGTTTTTGGAACAACTAATCTGAACGTTTCTAAAGTAAACGTCACTAGAACGATATTAATTAATGTTTAGTAACGTTTCACAGTATCAACGATTTAACGTCATAAAACACGGGGTCGAACCATTAATCTATGTTTTAATGCAACGTTTGCTAATGATGTAAGATGTAAAGAATATGTAAAATAGAAATACAACGTTTTACGAACTTTATTGGAAGGGTTTATTTTTCGTTTAATTTGAACGTTTTTAGATTAGGAAAACGGAACGTTTTAAAAACTGAATCAATATAACGTCACAAAGAAATATATTACTAACGTTCAAAGAATCATAAGTTAAAACGCTACAATAGTTACGTTAGAAGAACATAATTTACTGACGTTTACAGGTTGTCTGACCAGGCTTTGGAAATAACGTTGATTCAGGTGGTTCAGTTGACGTTCTTGGAACAACTAATCTGAACGTTTCTAATGTAATCGTCACTAGAACGATATTAATTAATGTCTAGTAACGTTTCACAGTATCAACGATATAACGTCATAAAAAAAACGGGTTTGAAACATTAATCTAATGTTTTAACGATGTAATATGGAAATACAACGTTTTTACTAACTTTATTGAGGGGTTATTTTTATCGTTTAATTTCAACGTTTTTCGATTAGGAAAAAGAACGTTTTAAAAACCAAAATCCAATATAACCAATAGTACGTTACAAACAAATATATTATTAAAGTTCAAACAAGCATAAGTTAAAACGCTACAAAAGTTACGTTGGAATAACGTGGTTTACTGACGTTTACAGGTTGTTTGGTCAGCCTTGGGAAATAACGTTGAATCAGGTGTTTCAGTTGATGTTCTTGGAACAACTAATCTGAACGTTTCTAATGTAAACGTCTAAACGTCACTATAACGATATTAATTAATGTTTTGCAACGTTTCGCGGTATCAAGGATATAAAGTCATAATAAAACGGGGTTGAAATATTAATCTAATGTTTTAATGCAACGTTTGCTAATGATGTAAGATGTAAAGAATATGTAAAATAGAAATACAACGTTTTACGAACTTTATTGGAAGGGTTTATTTTTCGTTTAATTTTAACGTTTTTAGATTAGGAAAACGGAACGTTTTAAAAACTGAATCAATATAACGTCACAAAGAAATATATTACTAACGTTCAAAGAATCATAAGTTAAAACGCTACAATAGTTACGTTAGAAGAACATAATTTACTGACGTTTACAGGTTGTCTGACCAGGCTTTGGAAATAACGTTGATTCAGTTGACGTTCTTGGAACAACTAATCTGAACGTTTCTAATGTAATCGTCACTAGAACGATATTAATTAATGTCTAGTAACGTTTCACAGTATCAACGATATAACGTCATAAAAAAAACGGGTTTGAAACATTAATCTAATGTTTTAACGATGTAACATGGAAATACAACGTTTTTACTAACTTTATTGAGGGGTTATTTTTATCGTTTAATTTCAACGTTTTTCGATTAGGAAAAAGAACGTTTTAAAAACCAAAATCCAATATAACCAATAGTACGTTACAAACAAATATATTATTAAAGTTCAAACAAGCATAAGTTAAAACGCTACAAAAGTTACGTTGGAATAACGTGGTTTACTGACGTTTACAGGTTGTTTGGTCAGCCTTGGGAAATAACGTTGAATCAGGTGTTTCAGTTGATGTTCTTGGAACAACTAATCTGAACGTTTCTAATGTAAACGTCTAAACGTCACTATAACGATATTAATTAATGTTTTGCAACGTTTCGCGGTATCAAGGATATAAAGTCATAATAAAACGGGGTTGAAATATTAATCTAATGTTTTAATGCAACGTTTGCTAATGATGTAAGATCTAAAAAATAAGTGAAATGGAAAACGTTTTGCGAATTTTATTGTAAGGTTGTTTTTATTTTCGTTTAATTTCAACGTTTTTAGATTAGGAAAAGAGAACATTTTAAAAATTAAAATCCAATAATCAATATAACAAATATATTAATAACGTTCAAAGAATCATAAGCTTAAACGCTACGAAAGTTACGTTAAACGAACATAGTTTACTGACGTTTACAGGTTGACTGACCAGGTTTAGGAAATAACGTTGAATCAGATGGTTCATTTGACGTTCTCGGAACAACTAATCCCAACGTTTCTGAAGTAAAAGTCGCTAGAACGATAATAATTAATGCTTAGTAACGCCTCACAGTATCAAGGATATAACGTTAAAATAAACGGGTTTGAAACATTGATCTAATGTTTTAATGCAACGTTTGCTTATGATGTAAGATGTAAAAAGAAGATGTAAAATGGAAATACAACATTTTACGAAATTTATTGTAAAGTTTTTATTTTCGTTTAATTTCAATGCTTTTAGATTTGGAAAACAGAACGTTTTAAAAACTGAAATCCAATATAATCAATATAACGTTACAAAGGAATATATTACTAACGTTCAAAGAATCATAAGTTGAAACGTTACAATAGTTACGTTAGAAGAACATAATTTACTCACGTTTACAGGTTGTCTGACCAGGGTTGGGAAATAACGTTGATTCAGGTGGTTCAGTTGACGTTCTTGGACGAACTAATTTGAACGTTTCTAAAGTAAACGTCACTAGAACGATATTAATTAATGTTTAGTAACGTTTCACAGTATCAACGATATAACGTCACAAAAAACGGGTTTGAAACATTAATCTTATGTTTTAATGCAACGTTTACTAATCATGTAAGATGTAAAAAAAAGATGTGAAGTGGAAATACAATATTTTACGAAATTTATTGTAAGGTTTTTATTTTCGTTTAATTTCAACGCTTTTAGATTAGGAAAACAGAACGTTTTAAAAACTAAAATCCAATATAATCAATATAACGTTACAAACAAATATATTACTAACGTTCAAAGAATCATAAGTTAAAACGTTACAATAGTTACGTAAGAAGAACATAATTTACTGACGTTTACAAGTTGTCTGGCCAGGCTTGGGAAATAACGTTGATTCTGGTGGTTCAGTTGACGTTTTTGGAACAACTAATCTGAACGTTTCTAAAGTAAACGTCACTAGAACGATATTAATTAATGTTTAGTAACGTTTCACAGTATCAACGATTTAACCTCATAAAACACAAGGTCGAAACATTAATCTAAGTTTTTAATGCAACGTTTGCTAATGATGTAAGATGTAAAGAATATGTAAAATAGAAATACAACGTTTTACGAACTTTATTGGAAGGGTTTATTTTTCGTTTAATTTTAACGTTTTTAGATCAGGAAAACAGAACGTTTTAAAAACTGAATCAATATAACGTCACAGACACTCAGCCAAATTAAAAACTTGACACTCGGGATTTTTGGGACTAGATTTTTAATATTTGGTTTAAGGCAACTATTTTAGTGTTATGTTGTGCACAGACGACCTTAACATCAACAGAAAGCAAGAATACGTCTCGCCGAAAGTCCTTGACATTGATAACGTTCGTGATGTCACAGTACCCCCCAAAATGAAATTCACAGACTTGGAGAACAATCGGAATAAAGTGTTTAGTAACAGTTGTGACCTCCTCTAGCGTCTCGTACTGCCACACAACGTCTTCTCATGGATCTCAGAACATTAGTAAACACTACCCGAGGAAGACGTCGCCATTGCTCAGCAAGAGCATGTTGAAGGTCCTGCAACCTCAGTGGTGGATTCACTTGCTGACGAACACGTCGACCCAGTTCGTGCCAGATGTGTTCAATAGGATTAAGGTCGGGGCTAAGCGACGGCCAATCCAGGACTTGGACATCGGCATTTCTTAAAAAATTCTGGGTAGCAATTGCTGTATGGGGTCGACCATTGTCTTGTTGAAACGTTAGTCCAGGTCCATGTCTCTGCATAAACGGAAGAAGAACAGGTTGCAAAATGTGATCCCTGTACTGGACAGCTTTTAAGTTCCCTTGGACAACAACAAGAGGAGAACGTCCATGTGCACAAAAAGAACCCCAAACCATGACGCTGCCGCCACCAAATCGGTTAACTTCTCTGACGCATACTTGAGCGTAACGTTCACCTCGTCTGCGGTACACTCGGACCCTGCCATCGGCAAATCTCAAAGTGAATCGAGATTCGTCACTAAAGACAACCGAATTCCACTGTCTTTGAGTAAATCTTATGTGTCTTGTGGCCCACACAAGTCGGTTACGGCGATGAAGAGGTGTCAATATTGGTCCATTATAGGGCCTCCGAGCTCGAAGACCAGCAGCCTGCAAGCGATTTCGAACAGTTTGTGCAGTTACCCTTCCACCAAACATCTCTCTACTTGTGGAGGTTGCAGTGACAAATCTGTTTCTAAGATGACGTAATCGTATTGCTTGATCTTCCTGGAGTGACGTCACACGTGGCGCTCCCGCTCTTGGGCGGTCGGCAATAGTTCCAGTTTGAAGCACTCTCATTCTAGGATTAATTATTGTCTGGCGTGAACAATTAAAGGCTCTTGCAACAGTGACCACAGACTGACCAGCATAGAGCCTACCAATAGCACGTAGACGTTCTACATTTGAAAGGCGCGGCATTTTCTAACAAAGATGAAAATAACAATTTTAATTTGTTTTTCCAGTTCAAGTTACGTGTGCGTGTTCAGTTTAAGCAAACTTGCATCGATTGACCTCACAAGTTTGTGTTTGCACGTGTTTTTCAGGTTTTTCATCTTTATATGCTCAAAAGTCACGTAATCCACGTGACTTTACAATTTTATGAAATTAAAGGCTTCTTACTACTTACTATCGTTAAAAACACTTTAAAAATTATTTGACTTATCAGAAAAAAAAAATTGTTGAAATTCATCAGTGTCAAGTTTTTAATTTGGCTGAGTATATATTACTAACGTTCAAAGACTCATAAGTTAAAACGCTACAATAGTTACGTTAGAAAAACATAATTTACTGACGTTTACAGGTTGTCTGACCAGGCTTTGGAAATAACGTTGAAGCAGGTGGTTCAGTTGACGTTCTTGGAACAACTAATCTGAACGTTTCTAATGTAATCGTCACTAGAACGATATTAATTAATGTTTAGTAACGTTTCACAGTATCAACGATATAACGTCATAAAAAACGTTTCTAATGTAATCGTCACTAGAACGATATTAATTAATGTCTAGTAACGTTTCACAGTATCAACGATATAACGTCATAAAAAAAACGGGTTTGAAACATTAATCTAATGTTTTAATGCAACGTTTGATAATGATGTAAGATGTAAAAAAGAAGTAAAATGGAAATACGTTTTTCGAATTTTATTGTAAGGTTGTTTTCATTTTCGTTTAATTTGAACGTTTTTAGATTAGGAAAACGGAACGTCATAAAAACTAAAATCCAATAATCAATATAACGTCACAAACAAATATATTAATAACGTTCAAAGCATCATAAGCTAAAACGCTACGAAAGTTACGTTAGAGAACATAGTTTACTGACGATTACAGGTTGTCTGACCAGTATTAGGAAATAACGTTGAATCAGATGGTAAATTTGACGTTCTCGTAGTAACTAATCCCAACGTTTCTGAAGTAAAAGTCGCTAGATAAATAAAACGGAATATTTAAAAATACAAAAATCCAATTAAAATCAATAGTTTTAATAAATAACCAATTTGGGCAATTATATAGCCACAGGGCTATGTAATGATATATTACATTATCTGATAAGATAAAATGACCCTGAGAAATCCTATGTTCAAAAGTGCCAAAAATTCAAAAATGTTAAAATATCGAAAATTAAATATCAATAACCCAATAAATATTATACATCGTTAGAATCGTAATTACGTCAGCTATCTGAATGTGTAACTTTTTCGGAAAAATCTGATTAAATAATAAAATAATATAGCATTTTCCCAAATTTCACGAATTTTTGACTTTTTTTCGATTTTCAGTCCCCTTTTTTTTTATCCTATTCCAGACATTTCAAAGTTTTATTGGATGGATTCATGCACAAGACTACCGGAGGGACTCTCGATAGGGAAAGTTTAAGAAAATTCCTTGGAGCAGTTTTCGGGATGCAGGCGTCCACAACGCTCCAAATCAGAAAATACTTGATTTTCAGCATGGCATATTTTGCTGCTTGGTCATACTATCCGTATAAATTGGGCATCATACACGACAGTCCATTCCCAGGGCCACTCAACGAAAGCTTAATTTGTTTAATCCATTGATATTGGACACAGAAATCGAGTTTTTCCCCCAAAACACACATTTTCGTGGGGGGTTTTCGAAATATTGGACATTATTTCGACTACTTCCGGTTTCCGGACCGTTGTTGAAATTGATTTATCAAGCGGTCTGACTATATAGCTTTATGTTCCAGGACTTTCAGAACTATCGATTTATCCTTTCCAAAAAATATAAGGGTTGGGAAATGGGCAGAAAATTCGAAAAAAATCGAAAAATAAAGGGCGATAACTCGGAATGAAACTTATATTTCTGGAATCGGATGGTCTTCGGGTATCCAAAAATGTAGGTCAAATTTGAAAATTTTGAAAAATAACAAAAATTGTCTCGTAAAAACGTATTTTCAAAATTCGAACGACAAGAGCCATAGATGAATTTTCGAAATTGAAAAATGTAAGATAGCCATTATCTCGGAAAAGATTCTAGGTTTCCGAAAATGTCATTTGTTTGAATATAGGTAAAGAATTGACGAAACTACGGCCGATTTTCAATTCCGGAAAAAAGTAGAAAACTCGGTTACTTCCGGTATGCGCAGAAGTTTCAAAATTGTTTTATCAAGTAGCCACCACATGGTTTCCAAATAGAAAATTTGGTTGCAGATCGATATCTGCTTTCGATCATGGAGAAATAGGCTCCCGCGGGAAAAAAAAAATAATAACTAGACCTGCAAGCAGCACTGAACCGGCTTTCAGGAATCAGACAGGAAGTGTGTCATACAATAGCCCATTTATCGAGCTACCAAACGATACTTTAGATGTTTTGATCTGGTCACACCCGACGGTGAAATCCCGATTGTTGCAAGAGCACCGATTTTTTTTAAATATCGAATATTTATTTGACTACTTCCTGTTTACGGATCATTATCAGGATACATTTAACAAGTGGTATGGGAACTTAATTTACTGTACCAGAAGTTTCAGAAAGATCCATTGGACACTTTTACCTCCCTTATACCATTAGAAGCAGATTTACAGATATAACGATTTTTCGACTTCTTTTCAAAGATTGTGGCCCTTTTGGACCATTTATACTATATTGAGGCTTTTAAATTTGGATTCACACCATAGACCACCGTTAGGACTCTAAGTAACAGAAGTTTAAGAAAGGAAATAAGAGAAGTTTTCGAAATAAAAGCGTCTGAATAGGCTCCAAAAAGGAAAATAATAGATTTTCAGCGTTCCATTATATATTGCCTAACCTGCGAATTTTTACCATTTATATCTCATAAGATTGTCGATTGTTCGAACTATCCAATGACACTTTAGATGTTTTGACTCGATGAAATCTAGCGTAGTAATCACTTTTTTCGCAAGATCTCCATTTTTTAAATTTTTACGGGTTTTTTTCTCAAAATGTTCGAAATTTTTTCGACTAGTTCCTTTTTTTTTATCATTGTCGGGATAGCTTTAACAAGTTGTTTGCAGAGAGAGAGAGAGAGAGAGATGGGGTTTAACGTCCACTCGGCACAAACTAGGTCATTTCGGGACTAACATGGTTTATTTTTATTTACATAATTCGCTTGCGCGTAGGGGTCTTTAGCAGTGGGAGGAAACCGGAGGCCCCGGAGAAAACCCACGATGTTGGACAGGCGAACAAGTTGTTTGGTTACCTTACCTTCTGTACAAGAAGTTTCAGAATAATCCATTCAGCTATTTTCCGAAGAAAGAAAATTAGAAGATCATTTTCAGTAATCTAAGGATTTTTCAACTTTTTTCCAAGATTGAGGCTTTTTTTTGGACAACTTATGTTATTTCAATGCTTTTATTGTTGGACTCCCGCCATAGCCCACCCATAGGACTCTGCGTTAAAAAAGTTTCAGAAAAATCGGAGTTGTCGTTTTCGAGAAAAAGACGTCTAAAAAGGCCCCAAAAACGGAAAATACTAGATTTTCGGCGTACCACAATTTATTTTCTAACCATCGAAATCGTACCATTGAGATGCCATATAATAGTCCATTAATGGGGCTATCCAAAGACACTTTACTTCTTTTGGTCCGGTAATATCTGACCGAGAAATCCAGCTTTTCGCAAGAGCGACAATTTTTTAACCTTTTTTTTCATTTTTTGAATACTTTCGGTATGGAGATTATTGTCGGAATAGTTTTAATAACCAGTTTGAGCAATTAAATAGCGGCAGGGCTCTGTAATGATATATTACATTATCTGATCAGATAAAATGACCCTGAGAAATCCTATGTTCAAAGGTGCCAAAAATGCAAAAATGTCAAAATATCGAAAATTAAATTTCAATAACTCAATACATATTATACATCGTTAGAATCGTAATTAGGTCAGCTATCCGAATCTGTAATCTTTTTGTAAATGATAAAGTAATAGAGCATTTTGCAAAATTTCACGATTTTTCGACTTTTTTCGATTTTCAGTCCCTTTTTATCGTATTCCAGACATTTCAAAGTCTTATTGGATGGCATTATTCACAAGATTTTCGAATGGACTCGCGATAGAGAAAGTTAAAAAAAAAGTTGCGGTTAAGATTTGTGATACAGGCGTCCAAAAACGCTCCAAATCAGAAAATACTTGATTTTCAGCTTGTCATATTTTGCTGCTTGGTCATAGTTATCCGTATAAATTGGGCATCATACGACAGTCCATTCCTCGGGCCACTCAACGAAAGCTTAATTCGTTTAATCCATTGATACTGGACGGAGAAATCGAGTTTTTCCCCAAAACACCCATTTTTTACTTTTTTTTCGAAATATCTATCATTATTTCGACTACTTCCGTTTTCCGGATCGTTTTTGAAATTGCTTTATGCAGCGGTCTGACTATATAGCTTTATGTTCCAGGACTTTCAGAACTATCGATTTATCCTTTCCAAAAAATATAAGGGTTGGGAAATGGCCAGATTCACACCATAGACCACCGTTAGGACTCTAAGTAACATAAGTTTAAGAAAGGAAATAAATAAGAGAAGTTTTTGAAATAAAAGCGTCTGAATAGGCTCAAAAAAGGAAAAATAATAGATTTTCAGCGTTCCATTATTTATTGCCTATCTCGCGAATTTTTACCATTTAGATGTCATAAGATCGTCCATTGTTCGAACTATCCGATGACACTTTAGTTGTTTTGATTGGGTGAAATCTTACGTAGTAATAACTTTTTTCGCAAGATCACCATTATTTTCACTTTTTATGGGGTTTTTTTTCTCAAAATATCGGATATTTTTTCGACTACTTCCGGTTTTTGGATCATTGTCGGGATAGTTTTAACAAGTTGTTTGGTTACCTAACCTTCTGTACAAGAGGTTTCAGAAAAATCCAGTCAGTTGTTCTCCAAAGAAAGAAAAATAGAAGAGCATTTTCAGTAATTTAAGGATTTTTCAACTTTTTTCCAAGATTGAGGCTCTTTTTGGACCACTTATATTATTTCAATGCTATTATTTTTGGACTCTCGCCATAGTCCAGAAGTTTAAGAAAAATCATAGTTTTCGTTTTCGAGAAAATGGCGTCTCAAAATGCTCCAAAACGGAAAACACTAGATTTTTGGTGTACCATAATTTATTTTCTAGCCATCTAAATCGTATCATTCAGGTGTCATATGATAGTCCATTAATGGGGCTATCCAGCGATACTTTAGTTCTTTTGGTCTGCTAACATCTGATGGAGAAATCAAGTTTTTCGCAAGTGCGCTATTTTTTTAAACCTTTTTTCTTCATTTTTTGCATATGGAGATTATTGTCGGGATAGTTTTAATAACCGGATTGGCTTATCAAATAGCCACAGGGCTATGTAATGATATATTACATTGTCTGATCAGATAAAATGCCCCTGGGAAATCCTATGTTAAATAGTGCCAAAAATGCAAAAATGTCAATATATCGAAAATTAAATTTAAATATTTTTATACATATTATACATCGTTAGAATCGTAATTACGTCAGCTATCTGGATATGTAACTTTTTTGTAAAAATTTTTTTAAATAATAAAGTAATAGAGCTTTTTCCAAAATTTCACGATTTTTCAACTTTTTTCGATTTTCAGTACGTTATGTTACCTATTCCAGAAATTTTAATGTCTTATTGGAAGGATTCATGCACAAGACTACCAGAGGGACTCTCGATAGGGAAAGTTTAAAAAAAAATCCTTGGAGCAGTTTTCGAGATACAGGCGTCCAAAAACGCTCCAAATCAGAAAATACCTGATTTTCAGAATGTCATATTTTGCTGCCCTCTCATAGTATCCGCGTGAAATGGGTATCATATGACAGTCGAATCCCCGGGCCACCCAACGATACCTTAATTTCTTTAATCCGTTGATATCGGGTGAAGAAATCATGTTTTCCCAAAAGCACCCATTTTTTGCGTTTTCTTCAAAATATCGGACATTTTTTCGACCACTTCCGGTTTAAGGATTCTTGTCGAAATAGTTTTATCAGTTGGACTTGGACTATAACTTCATGTTCCATAAGTTTCAGAAACGTCAATTCGGCCGTAAAACGAAACTCGGGCACACAAAATGGGCAGAAAATTCGAAAAATAAAGGGTGATAACTCTGAATGAAAGTTATATTCCTGGAATCGGATTGCCTTCAGGTATCCAAAAATGTAGGTTAAATTTGAAAATTTTGAAAAATTACAAAATTTGTCTCCTAAACAAGGTATTTTCAAATTTCGAACGACAAAAGCCATAGATGAATGTTCGAAATTGAAAAATGCGAGATGGCCATTGTCTCGGAAAAGATTCAGGGTTTCCAAAAATGTGAATTGTTTTAAAATAGGTAAAGAATTGGCGAAACCACGGCCGATTTTTGATTTATTGCTACCGTTCAAAATTCGGCCACTTCCGTTCTGCGCAGAAGTTCCAAAAATACTTTTTCGAGTAACCACCACATGGTTTCCAGAGAGAAAATTTAACCCCAGATCGATATCTGTTTTCGATCATGGAGAAAAAGGCTCCCGCGGTAAATAACAATAATAATAACTAGATCTGCTAAGCAGATATTAAAGCTTTCATATTCACAGTCACTGTCACATGTCATAGAAATAATATGAACAGAAAAAAAAAATCATTATAATGAGTAAAAATTTGGTGAAGTTAATTCGATTTTTCACTGGTAAATAATTAAATAGACAAGTGGCATAACTTGACCCGCATCCCATCAGCTATCCTGAAAAATGCTGGAAAAATTAAACAAGTAAATTGTGTTTAGTACTGGGTTAATTAAGACAGGCATATGCCTTTGCTATACAGGATGACATGAGGGAAATTTAGCTTGGGAGGTGTAGGCCTGCAGCCAAAATTTCTAGCTAGCTTAGAAACACAACTCCGCTACACGGTCTTCCATAAAAGAAAAACTATACATTTTTGGAAAGCTTATGATGCCAGGAAGACAAAATCTGGGAGTTCCAAGCAAAATGTTTGCAATTTATTGATTTAGGGCCAGATGAAATTCGTCAAAATTGTCAAATAAATGCTATTTGTGTACTAACAATTCTGAAGTTGACATAAAATTAAATAGTTGGTAAAACACCTCATGCCTTCATCCTTGGCAATGAACAGTTTATTGGACAGATTTTGATGTAAATAAAAATGCTCAAAACACAAATGTCATGGGTGAATAAAGAATTGTGGAAATCCATTAACGGTAAAAAAGAATTATCTCCCTTTCTGTCAAATGCCTGTAATTGATAGACTATCAGGTCTTGTATGAATCATAAGACCAGGTGTGGGCAAACAAGCCCAATAATTATTTTGTTTGTTGGATCTCAAGGGCCTGTTAGGGTTGGTTGTTGGATGTTTGCTCAGAAATTATCGCTTGTATGGAACATGCTAGAGCCGATTTGTAGCATATTCTAGCC
Source organism: Patella vulgata (assembly GCF_932274485.2). Taxonomy (NCBI): domain Eukaryota; kingdom Metazoa; phylum Mollusca; class Gastropoda; family Patellidae; genus Patella; species Patella vulgata. The sequence goes on from NC_065882.2 coordinate 38,431,616, forward strand.
AGGGGATATGTTTGACAGTAGTTGAGTGATATGCTTTTGAAATAATGGAGATCAGTAGCACTTTATAAGCATTGAACCACATGATTTTTTTCCACTAAGATAAACATTCTAAACCCACATACATGTTCCCTTTCAATTAGCCACTACAGTATTTTTACAACTGTACATGTAGCTGTGAACTACTATTTCGGATATGATTAATGGTCAAATTACAAACATACATGTAGATATAAGTTAAAAAAATAATTGTGTTTCTGGGCTGGAATGAAGGGAAAGGTTAGAAAACAGGATGAACAGTTGTGAAATTATTTATTAAAGTGAAACAATCATTGAAAATCAAAATTAAACAGTTACTCTGCACATCAAATGTCATCAAAGTTAATCTTCATTATCATCATCACTGTCACTAAATGTATTAACATCAAATTCGGTCTCTTTAACAGTTTTTTTTTCATTTTCACATTGACTACACATGCACAGGTCTGTACAAGAAAGGGGGGTTGGGATGGCCTAGAGTGCCGCGCTTCGACCTCTAGCTGGTCGGTCACCTCTGGCTTGTGGCTGTGGCTTTGATCCCAGGTGTGAGCGTATGTGGCATGGAGATAGAGGCGTCTTCTCAACCTCGTGGGTTTCCTCCGGGCACTCCGGTTTCCTCTCACTGCTAAAGACCCATATGCGCAAGCGAATTATTGAAATAAAATTGAAACCGTATGTTAGTCCCAAAATGACCTAGTTTGTGTTGAGTGGACGTTAAACCCCATTTCTCTCTCTCTCTCTCTGTACAAGACAACTTTGCTGGCCATTTATGATTCTTTCTCTTATGACATCTTCACAGAATATATTGTATGTGGTTTAATATTCGACGGAGGGCTAGTCATCTTTGCTGAAAAATATAAATAAACATATACATGTACACAATTAAAACAAAATTCTGGAGCTTGGTTTACTCTCATTAATTTCGTACAACAGAGGAAAAAGACACTTACACAGGGGTTAACATCTTATTTTCATGCAGAAACCAGCTAATGAAGACAGGAAGGCATTAGCAGTACAAGGAGAGATAGAGAGGAGAATTGCGGTTTAACGTCCACTGGACAAAAACATAGTAATTTCAGGACTCACCCATGGTTCAGTTTTATTTGAATAATACCAGTGGCAAGAAGGCGGAGAATACAAATAAAAAAAACATCACAAATATTTACCTTTCTGATAACTGTCTAAGAAATTCAGTACATGTATATTGCCTATAACATTTTTGGTGATATCTGACCTCAATGGCCACACAATCTTGCCCTCTGATATGCCTTTCAATTCAGCAGCTTTCAACAGTTGGCCTACAAACAAATTTGCAAACAAAGTATACACCATATAGCGTTGAATGTTGTTTGTGCTCAAGGGTGGGGGAGGGAATGTCACTTTGAGGCCTACATGTACATGTACCTGGCTGGTCAACTCTGGCATGCGGTTTAGTTCAGATCCTTTGTGTGAGCGGAAATGGTCTAGAGACAGATCGTCTTAGCAAGGCACCTACAAGTGGGCCAAGAAAATAAAAAACAAGTTAACTTCTCTATGTTTCATCCCTTGTGCAAGCAAATGTGCAACACTTTAACCAATGACTGTGCCAAATCAACAAATGGGGTAAAGGGCTTTACTGGCTAGCTTCATAACAATTTTACAGTGATTGCAGTAGCACTTCTGATTCCATTTACAACAAAAACAACAACACAATAATTAAAAACTGTAGGATGAATATATTTAATATTTATTAGTAATAATTATAAATTTAGTAAGTAACATAATATTAACATTAGGCCTACCTGAGCCTGTTTGGGTCTGAGTCTGTGTTAATACATCCTTCTTCCTATTTTCTCCAACAGTGACAAATCTGTCACGTTTTTTACATATAATACACACAACAGGCAGCACCGATTTACTCTTTCTTTTTGCTTCAGGAGCGTAATTTGTTTGGAGAGCTAGGTCCCAGATCGTCTACACTCCCGCTATTCCCTGGTTGGATTGTAGCCGGGGATTTTAATTTTTCTTTATCTATACGATTACGGGCAGACCCAATTCGGAATTTGTCTGTAAAAGGCCTGTAGCATGTTGGGTGAAATCCAGTATCTTTTGGCGCGTCGATAAGTTCCTTGTTTGATTATATCACCCGATGTCGCCTGTTCAGCTATCCATTTCGCTCGCCCATCAAGTTTTAGCCATTCATGGGCACATTCACGGAATTTATCCCAGCGAGATTTTGTAAATAATTGTTCTCGTTCCTTTCTAAATCCTTGGTAATGAATAATACAGCGTAAATTTGATGAAATATCAGTCGATTCACGTTCTTTCATGGGCGCAGCCATTACACATGTGTGTTGTTGTTTACAACTTTCAAGGTCGGGTCAGCAGTTCACAATACGAGCTCCTGATTGGCCCATGGTGACCAATCACCAGTTATTTCCCTACGCTTTATAACAGCGCGAGTCAAATAAATCCCGGACGAATAAATTTATATCACCCTTAATGGATTTGAAATAAAGAATTATAAAATGTATTTATAAATATACTATGCTTTATTTGAACCTTATGCCTACTACTATTCTTACCTGACTCTATCCAATTTATTTTAATCATATCTTTCATTCTATTTAAGTTATTTTTTTTTTCCCACCATTCCCCCCCCCCTCCACTGTTCCTTATCTCAGACGAAATAATCCCAGATTAGCTGTAAGACCAGATACTCTTTTTTTCTTTCTTTCTTTTCAGGTCAATGACAGCTGATTCATTGTTTAGTTTTTTATATGATATATTTAATATCAATAATATATGTATATGCATGCTTTATTTTACTTTACACGACCTCTAAAAATGCCCCAAATCGTAAAAATACGACTTTTTGGATTTCGATCTCCTTTTTTCGGCTACCCCGGACATTTTCAAAAAATGATACAATGATTTCACACAACAGGCCAGCTATTAGCCTCTCGATTGACAAAAGTTTCATCGCCCTCCATTCATTATAACCAATGTCATCGTGCCCTAAAGAATCAACAAATCAGCTTGCTTATCTCTGCTTACCCTAGGCAAAAAATGCTCATCTTTGAACTCAATCATGACATTGACCTAGTGAACGCCTACACCAAGTTTGAACATTCTAGCTTAATTAGAAGGAGAGTTCTTGTGTTCCAAAGTCCCGGCCCTTCAAATTGCTTCTATTTTTCATTTTCAATTCAAAATGGTGACCATCACGTGACCGAAATCAAAATTCTGATCCGATAGATTTTTAGGCATTCCTTCCAGGATTCCGAAAATATGACGCCCGAGTCTGTAAGTAAAATAGCAAAAAAGCCTTTTTGATTTTTCACGTTTAAAGATGGTGGCACTTCCGGTTCGATCGACAAACTCCATATTTTGTGTACGAATCAGTAATTACTTGTCTAGTATCGAATTTTTTTTTTAGGTCATTCTGACCTATATTTCGACGATTTTTTTGAAAACTTTGATCCTTAATTTCACCAAGGGGAGATAATTTAGAAAATTTCCAAGGACATCATTGAAGTCGCATTGGCAAGATCTACTAACATTCTAAATTTCACGAACGTCGCACAACTATTAAAGAAGTTGTCAAATTGGTAATAACTTCCGGTTCGAAATGACAGCGACGAATTTTCGAAATGCCAAAATCCGAAATTGCAGATTTGAAGTAAATGTTTCAAGATACTCAAAGAAAAAAGAATTAGTAAAATAGGTCAAATAGTCACAAAGTTACAGCATTGTAGGTCAAATGCATTCCTTCGTAAAATTCGGTGATTTCGGATTCGTAAAACGTTTTGAAAATATATTTAATCAACAGCCACCACCCATTTTTGGGGGGATAGGTAAAAGTTTCAGAACGATCCTATGGTTAGATTCTGAGAAATCCGATTTGTGGACAAAACACAAAAAAAAAATAACAACTAGATCTGCATAGCAGATATCAAAGCTTTCATATAAACTTCAAAAGGGGTTATTAGAATCTATGAATCATCAACCACTCTGACGGATGTAGAAAGGAATATATTGTTACTAAATCTGTTGTACTGTTTCTTGTTATGGTAAAGAAAACATGAATACAACTATGAGATTTGTATAGAATTGGCATTAATCAATATATTTATTGTTTAATACTACATGTATATTATAGATACAAAGTGAATTAAATGAACCCAATTACATGTACTTTATATAAGCAATGTTTTTTTATTCATCGTTACTTTGAAATCACATTATTTTCATTGATGATAAAAAGGTTGTATTTGTACCGAATCCAAAAAGTATGTTGTATGACATTGCATTATCTGTACCAATTATTTATTTGCAAACCAATATACAATGTTTATTTCTACTCCAATATATTTGTTTCAACCCATGATAGTTTATTCACTCTTCTCACTTAAATACAAGAATAACACACGATTAAATTACTGAAACAAGTAATGCTGGTAGATTATAATTTGATATTGTATACCATTTACTCTCTGTTAGATAAGGCGACGTGGTAATCTGTTAGATAAACATACATGGAAGTATATGTTAGATAACTACAATTTATGATATATTTTAAACCAAGGAAGTGGCCTTTCTAAAAATAAAAAAAAATAAAGGAAAATATATTTCATACAATTGTTATACTGTTACTGTTATCGTGAAGAAACATGATTGTTTATTTAATGTTGTTTATGACAAACATGTAATCATGTACATTTTTTAAATAAGAACAATTATGCTACATGTATGAATAACTCTCAAAAATTATGTTTTCATCAATCCAAGTATTTTTTTATTTGTATTACTTGATTTATACTGAATAAAGATTACACAAACATACAAAATGGTGTTGGGTGTGTGACTGAATTCCTCGTTGAGAAGTGGTATCGGGTGTCCCATAGAGAAGAAGCAAACCCTCCTTGTGATACACTTGTGAACATTTTAAAAGACCCATTTCGCTGTGTTCCAGAAAAATCCCCATTATAGCTAGTGCATTACATGGTTGTTGTTGGGGGAAAGGTGGGTCTTTTCTATTGGCAATGATTTACTTTTTATAGGCCCACATTGAAATGTGGTCGTATATTGTCGTCGCCCCCCTTTTGCTGTTAATATCCGATTGACTTTAAATTTATACGCAGTGTTTAAGGTCATAAGACGAAGAAGCCTTTGATTTGCTCTGCCCAGGCAACGTTCCTGTGCTCCGATTGCCTTCAAATATGCACAGAATGTACCTTGGGATTCTAGCTATCACATATTAAAAATAGAAGAGTGTTGGATTCCGAGAACGTTCAAAATAAATTCAAAACCCGCCCCCAACAATCAAAGGTTTTTTGCTTAAAAAATTGCCGTATTTTATCGAATTTTTATTGTTCTTGATATCTGAGGATTTTTCTCAATTTAGTATGTGATAAATATCATCGCGGCGCAGCCAACCGCTAGAAATTCCAGAGATTTGGACCACCGGAATGATGCCTCAGCAGTCAAAAAAGGTCAAAATAGGCGATTTCGGTTTCTAGTGTCGATACATCGTTACGGTCATTTTAAAAAATTGTCTTTTAAGGATAATGTGTATAGTACCAGTACCTATCACATACGGAAGAGGCGATAAAATCTCTTTGCATTTGCAATTTCAAAATTAATTAAAACCAATATTAAATTCCTAAAATCGTTTTTTTGCTAAAACTTTTTTTTTTTTAATCGGATCAAAATGGGAGTAGGGCACAGAGTCCGGGGTGGTAATGGGCGTATTGTGTCCAAATTTCATGGTTTTCGGACAATCGGTGCCGGTGTCACGGCGAAATTCCACTTTTTTCCCCTCATGGAAGCCGTAAATTGACTTAGAAAAAAAACGACGAAAGGCAGGTGACAAGAACAAACGACTTGAACGAATGCAGGTATCACCTTGAAATTTTTAGGGTACCTAGGTACCAACGTGAAAAGTTGCTCGCCGGAATTTAGTACTCATGGTACCTTTGGTTCCAGCGTAGCGCATGCGCGAAGTCAAATCCAGCTAAACTCGAAAACAACCTTGTCGGCACCGAAAACATCAAAGGAGAAATTCGAATAAAAAATGATACAATGATTTCACACAACAGGCCAGCTATTAGCCTCTCGATTGACAAGAGTTTCATCGCCCTCCATTCATTATAACCAATGTCATCGTGCCCTAAAGAATCAACAAATCAGCTTGCTTATCTCTGCTTACCCTAGGCAAAAAATGCTCATCTTTGAACTCAATCATGACATTGACCTAGTGAACGCCTACACCAAGTTTGAACATTCTAGCTTAATTAGAAGGAGAGTTCTTGTGTTCCAAAGTCCCGGCCCTTCAAATTGCTTCTATTTTTCATTTTCAATTCAAAATGGTGACCATCACGTGACCGAAATCAAAATTCTGATCCGATAGATTTTTAGGTAGGGTCCTTGAAGTTGTACAGCTGCACCCGGTGACCGATATTTATTTAACGGGGAATAAGTGATAATTCATATTATAGCAGTAAATAATTAAAATATTTCATAGGGATTATAATAATATCTATATCTTGTCTGGGTACAGGGTTAAAACCAATATTAAATTCCGAAAATCGTTTTTTTGCTAAAACTCTTTTTTTTTAATGGGATCAAAATGGGGGTAAGGCACAGAGTCCGGGGTGGTAATGGGCGTATTGTGTCCAAATTTCATGGTTTTCGGACAATCGGTGCCGGTGTCACGGCGAAATTCCACTTTTTTCCCCTCATGGAAGCCGTAAATTGACTTGGAAAAAAAACGACGAAAGGCAGGTGACAAGAACAAACGACTTGAACTCGAAAACAACCTTGTCGGCACGGAAAACATCAAAGGAGAAATTCGAATAAAAAATGATACAATGATTTCACACAACAGGCCAGCTATTAGCCTCTCGATTGACAAGAGTTTCATCGCCCTCCATTCATTATAACCAATGTCATCGTGCCCTAAAGAATCAACAAATCAGCTTGCTTATCTCTGCTTACCCTAGGCAAAAAATGCTCATCTTTGAACTCAATCATGACATTGACCTAGTGAACGCCTACACCAAGTTTGAACATTCTAGCTTAATTAGAAAGAGAGTTCTTGTGTTCCAAAGTCCCGGCCCTTCAAATTGCTTCTATTTTTCATTTTCAATTCAAAATGGTGACCATCACGTGACCGAAATCAAAATTCTGATCCGATAGATTTTTAGGCATTCCTTCCAGGATTCCGAAAATATGACGCCCGAGTCTGTAAGTAAAATAGCAAAAAAGCCTTTTTGATTTTTCACGTTTAAAGATGGTGGCACTTCCGGTTCGATCGACAAACTCCATATTTTGTGTACGAATCAGTAATTACTTGTCTAGTATCGAATTTTTTTTTTTAGTTCATTCTGACCTATATTTCGACGATTTTTTTGAAAACTTTGATCCTTAATTTCACCAAGGGGAGATAATTTAGAAAATTTCCAAGGACATCATTGAAGTCGCATTGGCAAGATCTACTATCATTCTAAATTTCACGAAAATCCCACAACTATTAAAGAAGTTGTCAAATTGTTAATAACTTCCGGTTCGAAATGACAGCGACGAATTTTCGAAATGCCAAAATCCGAAATTGCAGATTTGAAGTAAATGTTTCAAGATACTCAAAGAAAAAAGAATTAGTAAAATAGGTCAAATAGTCACAAAGTTACAGCATTGTAGGTCAAATACATTCCTTCGTAAAATTCGGTGATTTCGGATTCGTAAAACGTTTTGAAAATATATTTAATCAACAGCCACCACCCATTTTTGGGGGGATAGGTAAAAGTTTCAGAACGATCCTATGGTTAGATTCTGAGAAATCCGATTTGTGGACAAAACACAAAAAAAAAATAACAATAATAATCTTAACAGAAACAATAAGCTTTCATATGTAATATGAAAGCTTAATAATAATCTTAACAGAAACAATAAACAATTCTCATCATCGAACTTAGGCAAGGTATTGATGTAATGAAACTATACACCAAGTTTCATCACTCTCACTTAATTAGAACTAAAGTTATCATTTACCACAGCATCAACCTATCAAATTGCTTATCTCTACTTACCATAAGCAGCAAATGCTCATCTTCGCACTCTATCAAGGCATTGACCTCATAAACACCTACACCAAGTTTGAACATTCTGGCTCAATTAGAAGGAGAGTTATTGTGTTCCAAAGTCTCGGCCAATCAAATTGCTTATCGTTCTGCTTACCCTCAGCAGAAAATGCTCAATATCGAACTTAGTCAAGGTATTGATGTAATGAAACTATACACCAAGTTTCATCACTTTCATTTAATTGGAACTAAAGTTATCGTGTCCCAAAGCATCAACCAATCAAATTGCTTATCTCTACTTACCCTAAGCAGAAAATGCTCATCATCATACTCCATCAAGGCATTGACCTAATAAACACCTACGCCAAGTTTGAACATTTTACCTCAATTAAAAGGAGAGTGATTGTGTTCCAAAGTCTTGGCCAATCAAATTGCTTATCGCTCTGCTTACCCTGAGCAGAAAATGCTCATTATCGAACTTAGTCAAGGTATTGATGTAATGAAACTATACACCAAGTTTCATCAATCTCACTTAATTAGAACTAAAGTTATCGTGTCCCAAAGCATCAACCAATCAAATTGCTTATCTCTGCTTACCCTAAGCGGAAAATGCTCATCTTCGAACTCCATCAAGGCATTGACCTAATCAACACATACACCAAGTTTGAACATTCTAGCTCAATTAGGAAGAGAGTTATCGTGCCCCAAAGTATCAACCAATCAAATTGCTTATCTCTGCTTACCCTAAGCGGAAAATGCTCATCTTCGAACTCCATCAAGGCATTGACCTAATAAACACATACACCAAGTTTGAACATTCTAGCTCAATTAAAAGTTATCGTGTCCCAAAGCATCAACCAATCAAATTGCTTATCTCTGCTTACCCTAAGCGGAAAATGCTCATCTTCGAACTCCATCAAGGCATTGACCTAATCGACACATACACCAAGTTTGAACATTCTAGCCCAATTAGGAAGAGAGTTATCGTGTCCCAAAGCATCAACCAATCAAATTGCTTATCTCTGCTTACCCTAAGCGGAAAATGCTCATCTTCGAACTCCATCAAGGCATTGACCTAATAAACACATACACCAAGTTTGAACAGACAGACGGACGGACGGACGGACCGACAGACAGACAGACAGACAGACGGACGAACCCATTTTAATAGTCCCCTGCTTTCTTCGAAAGGCGGGGGACAATAATAATAATAATAATAATTATTATGGAAGCCGTAAATTGACTTAGAAAAAAAACGACGAAAGGCAGGTGACAAGAACAAACGACTTGAACGAATGCAGGTATCACCTTGAAATTTTTAGGGTACCTAGGTACCAACGTGAAAAGTTGCTCGCCGGAATTTAGTACTCATGGTACCTTTGGTTCCAGCGTAGCGCATGCGCGAAGTCAAATCCAGCTAAACTCGAAAACAACCTTGTCGGCACCGAAAACATCAAAGGAGAAATTCGAATAAAAAATGATACAATGATTTCACACAACAGGCCAGCTATTAGCCTCTCGATTGACAAGAGTTTCATCGCCCTCCATTCATTATAACCAATGTCATCGTGCCCTAAAGAATCAACAAATCAGCTTGCTTATCTCTGCTTACCCTAGGCAAAAAATGCTCATCTTTGAACTCAATCATGACATTGACCTAGTGAACGCCTACACCAAGTTTGAACATTCTAGCTTAATTAGAAGGAGAGTTCTTGTGTTCCAAAGTCCCGGCCCTTCAAATTGCTTCTATTTTTCATTTTCAATTCAAAATGGTGACCATCACGTGACCGAAATCAAAATTCTGATCCGATAGATTTTTAGGTAGGGTCCTTGAAGTTGTACAGCTGCACCCGGTGACCGATATTTATTTAACGGGGAATAAGTGATAATTCATATTATAGCAGTAAATAATTAAAATATTTCATAGGGATTATAATAATATCTATATCTTGTCTGGGTACAGGGTTAAAACCAATATTAAATTCCGAAAATCGTTTTTTTGCTAAAACTCTTTTTTTTTAATGGGATCAAAATGGGGGTAAGGCACAGAGTCCGGGGTGGTAATGGGCGTATTGTGTCCAAATTTCATGGTTTTCGGACAATCGGTGCCGGTGTCACGGCGAAATTCCACTTTTTTCCCCTCATGGAAGCCGTAAATTGACTTGGAAAAAAAACGACGAAAGGCAGGTGACAAGAACAAACGACTTGAACTCGAAAACAACCTTGTCGGCACGGAAAACATCAAAGGAGAAATTCGAATAAAAAATGATACAATGATTTCACACAACAGGCCAGCTATTAGCCTCTCGATTGACAAGAGTTTCATCGCCCTCCATTCATTATAACCAATGTCATCGTGCCCTAAAGAATCAACAAATCAGCTTGCTTATCTCTGCTTACCCTAGGCAAAAAATGCTCATCTTTGAACTCAATCATGACATTGACCTAGTGAACGCCTACACCAAGTTTGAACATTCTAGCTTAATTAGAAAGAGAGTTCTTGTGTTCCAAAGTCCCGGCCCTTCAAATTGCTTCTATTTTTCATTTTCAATTCAAAATGGTGACCATCACGTGACCGAAATCAAAATTCTGATCCGATAGATTTTTAGGCATTCCTTCCAGGATTCCGAAAATATGACGCCCGAGTCTGTAAGTAAAATAGCAAAAAAGCCTTTTTGATTTTTCACGTTTAAAGATGGTGGCACTTCCGGTTCGATCGACAAACTCCATATTTTGTGTACGAATCAGTAATTACTTGTCTAGTATCGAATTTTTTTTTTTAGTTCATTCTGACCTATATTTCGACGATTTTTTTGAAAACTTTGATCCTTAATTTCACCAAGGGGAGATAATTTAGAAAATTTCCAAGGACATCATTGAAGTCGCATTGGCAAGATCTACTATCATTCTAAATTTCACGAAAATCCCACAACTATTAAAGAAGTTGTCAAATTGTTAATAACTTCCGGTTCGAAATGACAGCGACGAATTTTCGAAATGCCAAAATCCGAAATTGCAGATTTGAAGTAAATGTTTCAAGATACTCAAAGAAAAAAGAATTAGTAAAATAGGTCAAATAGTCACAAAGTTACAGCATTGTAGGTCAAATACATTCCTTCGTAAAATTCGGTGATTTCGGATTCGTAAAACGTTTTGAAAATATATTTAATCAACAGCCACCACCCATTTTTGGGGGGATAGGTAAAAGTTTCAGAACGATCCTATGGTTAGATTCTGAGAAATCCGATTTGTGGACAAAACACAAAAAAAAAATAACAATAATAATCTTAACAGAAACAATAAGCTTTCATATGTAATATGAAAGCTTAATAATAATCTTAACAGAAACAATAAACAATTCTCATCATCGAACTTAGGCAAGGTATTGATGTAATGAAACTATACACCAAGTTTCATCACTCTCACTTAATTAGAACTAAAGTTATCATTTACCACAGCATCAACCTATCAAATTGCTTATCTCTACTTACCATAAGCAGCAAATGCTCATCTTCGCACTCTATCAAGGCATTGACCTCATAAACACCTACACCAAGTTTGAACATTCTGGCTCAATTAGAAGGAGAGTTATTGTGTTCCAAAGTCTCGGCCAATCAAATTGCTTATCGTTCTGCTTACCCTCAGCAGAAAATGCTCAATATCGAACTTAGTCAAGGTATTGATGTAATGAAACTATACACCAAGTTTCATCACTTTCATTTAATTGGAACTAAAGTTATCGTGTCCCAAAGCATCAACCAATCAAATTGCTTATCTCTACTTACCCTAAGCAGAAAATGCTCATCATCATACTCCATCAAGGCATTGACCTAATAAACACCTACGCCAAGTTTGAACATTTTACCTCAATTAAAAGGAGAGTGATTGTGTTCCAAAGTCTTGGCCAATCAAATTGCTTATCGCTCTGCTTACCCTGAGCAGAAAATGCTCATTATCGAACTTAGTCAAGGTATTGATGTAATGAAACTATACACCAAGTTTCATCAATCTCACTTAATTAGAACTAAAGTTATCGTGTCCCAAAGCATCAACCAATCAAATTGCTTATCTCTGCTTACCCTAAGCGGAAAATGCTCATCTTCGAACTCCATCAAGGCATTGACCTAATCAACACATACACCAAGTTTGAACATTCTAGCTCAATTAGGAAGAGAGTTATCGTGCCCCAAAGTATCAACCAATCAAATTGCTTATCTCTGCTTACCCTAAGCGGAAAATGCTCATCTTCGAACTCCATCAAGGCATTGACCTAATAAACACATACACCAAGTTTGAACATTCTAGCTCAATTAAAAGTTATCGTGTCCCAAAGCATCAACCAATCAAATTGCTTATCTCTGCTTACCCTAAGCGGAAAATGCTCATCTTCGAACTCCATCAAGGCATTGACCTAATCGACACATACACCAAGTTTGAACATTCTAGCCCAATTAGGAAGAGAGTTATCGTGTCCCAAAGCATCAACCAATCAAATTGCTTATCTCTGCTTACCCTAAGCGGAAAATGCTCATCTTCGAACTCCATCAAGGCATTGACCTAATAAACACATACACCAAGTTTGAACAGACAGACGGACGGACGGACGGACCGACAGACAGACAGACAGACAGACGGACGAACCCATTTTAATAGTCCCCTGCTTTCTTCGAAAGGCGGGGGACAATAATAATAATAATAATAATAATTTTAGTAATCTCAATAGGCTTTCAGACGAAAGTCTGAAAGCCTAATAATAATAACAATAATTTTAGTAATCTCAATAGTCTAACTAGACTTGCTTGCAAGACTGAAGGCTTTCACCGTGCCAAGGCGTCACACGATCGACAGATGCATGACAAAAGACTATCCCCACCACTCCCGCACCCCCAAATAAAAACACAAATATGCATAACTCAGATATTGACACGTTCTTTGCATGCGCATTACGATAGAGAAGGGAATTGAAAAATAGAGTTGAACAATTCACATCATGATAATCCTAGATCGGTAGAATCGAACAGACGCCGGCAATCTTCTCATCCCCTAAACAAACACACACTCACCCACCCCCCAAATAAAAACACACATTTGCATAACTCAGATATTGACATGTTCTTTGCATGCGCATTACGATAGAAGGGAATCGAAAAATAAAGTTGATCTACTCGAAATGGACGAAAAGCAATGTCGCAATAGATATTAATATCAAAGTAAAATGAAATGGGGTTTAACAAAATTCTGCTCGGAATGGACCATAAGGAATGTTTCGAACGTACAGTGGCGCTAGCCTACTCTTATATACAATTCCAACTGCCAAGGGATCTTTTACAGTCACACCAATGTGTATGCGGGACTTCGGAATCGCGTTCATGTCAGCTACTGAAATATGTAACTGCTTCAAAAATTAAATATCGCCAATTTTCTGGTTTCGTGCACGTTAAAGATTTGACGTCACTAACATGTAAAAGTTTACTATTAATTACAGACAGAGTCCAGGATCAAACAACTGAAGCAGTCAAGAGCCAGGATGTTCGCGACTACTTTGTTTTTTTTATATTTACTGATACTATCATATACTATTCAAAAAAAGTAGGGGATATTTGATTTTGGGGGCATAATACTAAAATATGCAAATGACTACGAAAAAAGTCACTATAGAACCTAACAGAAGAAACATTTCCAGTTACATGTGACGCCCAAACGCACCAATAGCTACCGCATGGAATGCAGGTGATGCTTGGGATCATCATGGGGGTCCAACCCAAGATTTGCACGACTCTGACTTTGAATGTTACAGTCATTGTGGCATTGAATTCCAGGGTGGAAACATCAGTTTAATTGTTTTAGTGACCAGAAAACAAATTTTGATATGCGTCGGCTTACCCAAAATGAAAGGTTACGTGCCCTTGGCATGCTACAGATCGGCACAACACAGGCGGTTGTGGCGCGGACGATGAATGTTTCTCAGTCTGTCATAAGCAGGCTATGGTCCAGATACCGTGATACACAATCTGTACAGGACAGACCACGCTCAGGTCGACCAAGGGCGACAACTCAAGCCCAGGATCGATTTATCCGTACCTTGGCCTTGAGAAATCGTGACATCACAGCAAATCAGATCACCGCTCGTCTTCAAACAGACACTGGTGTGAGAGTGAGTGGCCAGACGATTCGGAATCGACTGCATAGGGGTCACCTTCGCGCCCTACGTCCTCGCGTGATCCCTTGTTTGAGAGATCATCACATTCAGGCAAGACGTCGTTGGTGTAGGGATCGTCAACACTGGGATAATCGACGCTGGAGCAATGTGATGTTTTCAGATGAGTCAAGGTTCACTGTTGATTTTTTGGACAGACGTAGGAGGGTGTGGCGTCGTCGAAACGAGCGCTTCCAAGACGTTAACGTCATCAGACATGATCGATTTGGGGGTGGTTCTGTTATGGTGTGGGGAGGCATCACTGTTGCTGGAAGAACGGCTTTACATGTTGTTGCAGGGCGTGTTACAGGCCAGTACTACCGGGACAACATCTTGGCAGTCCATGTTGTGCCGTTCGCACGACGTCATGGCCGCCGTTTCATCTTCCAGGATGACAACGCAAGATGTCACAGGGCCAGGATCGTTACAGGTTACCTCCAACAACAGAACATCACCACATTACCTTGGCCAGCACTGAGTCCCGACCTCTCCCCCATCGAGCATGTCTGGGACATGCTTGGACAGAGGTTACGTCAACGTCAACAACGTCCTGCCAATGGCCAAGAACTTGCTGCTGCGTTGCAACAGGAATGGGTCAATCTGGACCAAAATGACCTTAGACGTCTCATTAGGAGTATGCCACGTCGGATCAATGCTTGTTTGGCAAACAGAGGAGGATTTACCCGTTACTGACTTGGTTGTGATGCTGTGGTAACTTTGCTGTTTGACCCCGGGTATCATTTTACCCTTATAATGGTCAGTCTGTGCCTTACTTAGTCTAACGATCATTTGGAATAAATCGATGAATGTGAACTTCATTTCATTTTGTCATTTGTTTCTTCGTCAGTTTCATTAGGTGACTTTAATAACACTTAAAAATCAAATATCCCCTACTTTTTTTGAATAGTATATTTCATTATTTGTTAGCGTAGGACATTGTCATTTATATATATATATATTAAACATGTATTATATGTCTTATCATAGAAGTCTATAGTGTTATGTTCTTTCGTAATCATTTGTTTAAATACCTTAATTGTTCGTACCTTTCTAACCAGGGTAATTATATAACTGTTAAATTAAACAATGGATAACTCCTACCTCTTAAAATGATTTATATAATTAGTAAATAATTATTATTATCTAATGATTGTTGTTTTGTGACATATATAGTGTAACCAATATATACATTGCACTTTTATAATCAATATGATACTGTGTATTAGTCGTGTTTATGTTCTTATGATTTGAATTTCTTCATGCAATATTTGTAAATCGCCAGTAGGAATAAATGTCTCTTATTATATAGATACATTATGATGGCTGGAATTTGCACGGTGCCTTTGGAACTGCGCTGTATCATACGGTCTGTCATTGAATCAACTGGCGGCGTTACGATTCCCCAATTGTACGTGACAAGGAGTAGGGTCGCCTGTCCAACCTCGTGGGTTTTTTCCCGGTCCTCCGGTTTCCTCCCACTGCTAAAGACCCCTACGCGCAAGCGAATAATATAAATAAAAAAGAAATAAACCATATGTTAGTCCCGAAATGACCTAGTTTGTGTCGAGTTGACGTTAAACCCCAATTCTCTCTCTCTCTCTTTTCATACACATATATATCAATTAATCTCTCTATAGAAGGAGTTCCCCCAAAAATATTAGATTGCCTTTTTGAGAAAAAGACCTCTAAGCATGCTCGTATCGCTGCGCTAGTCTTCTTTTATATAGAATTCCAACCGCCAAGGGATCTTTTACGGTCACACCAATGTGTACATGGGACTTCGGAATCGCGTTCATGTCAGCTACTCAAATATGTAACTGGCTCAAAAATTGATTGAATATTCAATGAAATATCGCCAATTTTCTGGTTTCGTGCACGTTAAAGATTTGACGTCACTAATAAAAATTTAATATTAATTACAGATAGAGTCCATGTTCAAACAACGTCATGCCTTTTATTATAGGTGCAATATTCGATAATATTGTCCGATACTACTGCAACAATTTCATAAATTTGACTTTCTTATAAACAGCGCGAGCCGTCGATTTCTGTCCAGATGATTACCGGTATAAGATAATTTTGACAAAGAGGCAACAATATTAATTCAAAGACTAATTACTACACACAGCAATCAACTATTTCTGTCACAAGGTCACTAAACCCATATTATGGATAGAAGAAAACATTCATAGTTGAAATAATTTCAGTTCAAATATGATCACTGATAAAAGCACTCTTGAATAGGCTCTATACGTTGACAAAACGTACAGATTGTATCCCACCTTATGTTTCGCTTAACAATTAAAGGTGCCGAGTTCAATTTTCGATCCCTTAGTTCTCCTACTCCTGAAATTTGGAACTGTTGTACAATGGTTTTATATATAACACTACTGATAGGCCTCTCTGTAGAAGAAGTTCCAAAAAAATATTATGTTGACTTTTCGAGAAATAGACCTCTAAAAATGCTCCAAATCGTAAAAATACGACGTTTTCGATTTTCGATCTCTTTTTTCGGCTACCCCTGACATTTCAAAAAATGATACAGGGGTTTCAAACAACAGAGTACCCATTAGTCTCTCGATTGAGAAAGTTTTAAAAAAAATTGGGGGGCGTTTCCGAGAAACATGCGTCTAAAGTTGCTCGAAATCGCAAAATACCTTACTTTTAAAAGTCACATAACTTTTTTATTTTTTGATAGAAACTTGTCGCTGAAGTACCATCTGATAGACGATTCGATTGGCTATTAAACGATATAAAACTTTAACTAAACAACAAGAACACAATTGATACATCGCGTTTTCCGCACAGGCACCCATTTTTCTGAATTTTGTCCAAGTTTGGGCAATTTTTTTACCACTTCCGGTGAATAGAAAATTTTCATTTTTACTTTAATGACTAGTTTCATCCTTCGAATTCATATTCCTGAAGTTTCAGAAAAATCCTTTATGTCTTTTTTATAAAAATCCAATAATAATTGACTATTTACAGGCAAAATAATGAAAACGGGGACTTATACAAAATTGCCCATTTCTAGGCAACTGCTTATATTACAAACTATTTTTAACATACATTTTATTCGTATGGATTATAGTTACAAGGTTATAAAAGTGAAAAATCAAAGTTAACATTTCAGAACAAAACTTATATTGTTGGAATCGGATTGATATCAGCTATCTAAAAATATAACTGAAATTTCAAAATTCCCAAAAATAAATTTTTTAGAAAATTTTCCATTTTTCACCAAAAAAATGAGAGCGACAAAGTTTCTAAATTCCACAGCTTTGAACTGCTATTTGCTCAGAAATGTCTCCAGCTATCCAAAAATGTAAATATCTAAAGAATCCATTGAGAATTAAGAGAATAATGGCCGATTTTCAATTTTCGTGCACGTTAAAGATTTGACGCATTTCCGCTATGCCCACAAATTTCGAAATAGCTTTAAGCAGTAGCTGCACACCACTTTTCCGACAGAAAATCAAATTTCAAACCTCTATCACTTATAGTTGCTGAGATCTAGCTTGCCCCAATAAAAAAATAATAATAATAATATTAATCTTAGTAATAACAATAGTCTTTCACCGAAGGTGAAAGCCTAACTAGATCTGCTACTGTCCCATGCAGATATGAAAGCTTTCATATTCATCGTCACGTGACATGGATTATATCAAGTATCTTAAAAGAAAAAAGAACAACAAAAAATAATTATCAAAATCGGTGAAAAAGTCGCGAAGTTACAAGTCTAAATATAGTGAGAAACATTGTACCCGGGCAACAAAATAATCTGAAAACTACAGGGAAATAACTGAGAGTTGGATTGCTGTAATCGGTATGACTTTCCGTTCCAGAAGTTTCAGAAAAATGGATCAAGCCGTTTAAAAACGGGACGGATGAGAACATGAAACGAAAATGGCTGGAAAGAACTAAAAAGGGGCAGGAAAATATCAAAAAAATAAATGAAATAACTTTGAACGGCACTAACATTGTTTGAATCAGATTGACCTTAGCTGTTCGAATATTTAGGTTAAATTTGTAAATTTTGAAAATTAAAGGCATAAATTGTCCTGTTAACAACTTTGTCGGCACGTAAAAGGTCAAAGGCGAAATACGAAATTTTGAAAATTTTCAAACACCAAAAAACGATCTTGATCTCGAGCTATCCTGAAATGCATTAATTTCAAAAATAAGAGACGCATTGAACATATTACAGCCTATTGTGGTTCATTTTCACGTCTGTTCAAGTGGATTTTTCACTGTTCTTCATATTCAATTCCAAATGGAGACCAGCAGTTGACCGAAAATCTTTTTTTTTATTTGTTGCTAAAACTCTTTTTTTAATCGGATCAAAATGGGAGTAAGGCACAAAGTCCGGGGTGGCAATGGGCGTATTGTGTCCAAATTTCATGGTTTTCAGACAATCGGTGCCGGTGTCGTGGCGAAATTCCCCTTTTTTCGCACTTAGTGAAACCGTAAATGGCGGAAAAAGCCGAACGACAGGAACCGCGTGAAGAACAAACGACCTGAACGAATGCAGGTATCGCCTTGAATTTTTCAGGGCACCTAGGTACCAACGTGAAAAGTTCCTCGCCGGAATTTGGTTGTTATGGTACCTTTGGTTCCAGCGTGGCGCATGCGCAAAGTCAAAGAAATTAAGATCGATTTTGGGATTTAGTGTATATTTCGGAGTGGTTTGGTAAGTGACGGTGGATCGGGGACCCAAATGGATCTAAGTTGGCGGTCATAATACAATATTATAATAACGTTGATTGAAACATAGATATGACGTCACCCTTTGATGTTTTTAACCAGTATATAGGAGAATGTAATAATAGACGATTATTTAAGAAAATACCAATAATAGACACGTATCTGAAAAATGAACATGTATTTTGAGATAATTTATTCTCTGAACAAATTAAATTACAGAACATGAAATTACATGTTGATTTCACGAATTCCATTTAAATCCGTCCGTTATGTCATTTGTCTGTTTAATAGTAGGTTCGGCACTACATTGATGATACGTTTTTATACGCCTACATTTTCACACCTTCTTTGTGGACACTCTACAGGTCATAACTTGAAATATAGGTATATATCCCAAAGATCTCGGTTCCTTTCGATATTGGTTTGTATGGGACCGTAACTTCATTGATTATGGCCCCTGACTGTACACACTAGAGGTCAAAATTATTAGCTCATTTTGATGAAACTGAACATGTGTGTTTATAAGCCAAAGATTTCGATTCCTTGCGATATTGGCGCATATCGGACTGTAACTTCCGGGATTATGGCCCCTGATTGAACAAACAAAAAGTATTTTGAGCCTGTTGAACCTCTACAGGTCACAATTTTTATCCCTTTATAAAAAACGTTCAAATATATCACCGTTACACCATAATGCCAGTTGATTTTGAATTTCGTGAATTCGTTTGTGCCGTCGATCCTGTGTTCTGTCACTTATATCAGAGTATATATTAAATTTTAAATCAGAATTTGGACGGCTAGTACCCTCCATATTAACCACAGTACTAAGAATATTATCAATATCTAAACCATTCTCGTGAGCAGCCTTTCCATCACAACTTTGACGGCTATTATTCCCCCATATCAAGAACATCACAAATGTAATCAGTATCCAAATGCTTATCACATATATTCTCATTATTTATATTTGTTTTCGACTGTGTTATAAACATGTCGTCTCCATGTCGAATATTTTTGACTGTCTGTGTATGCTTGCATTGTATGACTGGAGTGTTTTCTCACATGCATTCATGAGCAAATTTTCACGACCGAGGTTGATTTGCTCTGCCCAGGCAACGTTCCGTTTGTCCGATTGCCTTCAAATTTGCACGGAATGTACGTTGGGATTTTAGCTATTACATATTAAAATATAAGAGTGTGGAATTCCGAGAACGTTGAAAATAAATTCGAAACCCACCCCCACTCATCGAAGTTTTTTTGCTTAAAAAATTGCCGTATTTTATCGAATTTTTATTGTTCTTGATATCTGAGCATTTTCTCCTTTTAATATGTGATAAATATCATCGCGGCGCAGCCAACCGCTAGAAATTCCAGAGATTTTGACCACCGGAAGTATGCCTCAGCAGTCAAAAAAGGTCAAAATAGACAATTTCGGTTTCTAATGTCGATACATCGTTGCGGTCATTTTAAAAAATTGTCTTTTAAGGATAATGTGTATAGTACTAATACCTATCACATACGGGAGAGGCGATAAAATCTCTTTGCATTTGCAATTTCAAAATTAATTAAAACCAATATTAAATTCCGAAAATCGTTTTTTTGCTAAAACTCTTTTTTTATGGGATCAAAATGGGAGTAAAGCACAGAGTCCAGGGTGGAAATGGACGAATTGTGTCCAAATTTCATGGTTTTCGGACAATCGGTGCCGGTTTCGCGACGAAATTCCACCTTTTTTCCCTTATAGAAGCCGTAAATTGACTTAGAAAAAAAAAACGACCTGGAGCCGTGCCAAGAACAAACGACTTGAATGAATGCAGGTATCACCTTGAAATTATCAGGGTACCTAGGTACCAACGTGAAAAGTTCCTCGCCGGAATTTGGTACTCATGGCACCTTTGGTTCCAGCGTAGCGCATGCGCGAAGTCAAAACCAGCTAAACTCAAAGCAACCTTGTCGGCACGGAAAACATCAAAGGCGAAATTCGAATTTTTGAAATATTCAAATACCAAATATTCGACCATGAGCCAGGCTATCCTGAAATGTATTAATTTCGGTAATAGGAGACAGATTCTTTAAGCCACGACCAATTGTGGATGTTTTAAAGCCCATTAATGTGGATTTTTCACTATTTTTCATTTTCAATTCAAAATGGCGTCCATCATTTGCCAAAAATCAAAATTCTAATGCCTACAATTTATGGGCTTTTCTTCAAGGATTCGGAAAATATAATTCCCTTGTCTGTTAGTAAAATATCAAAAAAGCCTTAGCAATATTTCACATTTCAAGATGGTGGCACTTCCGGAATGGGCAACAAACTCCATTTTTTGTGTACGGATCAGGAGTGTCGTAGCTAGTAAACAAAAAAAAATTCAAGGCAATCTGACCTATATTTCGTCAATTTTTTTGAAAACTTTGATCCTTAATTTCATCAAGGGGAGATAATTTAGCAAATTTCTAATCATATTTTTGAAGTCACATCGGTAAGATCTACTTACATGCTAAATTTCATGAAAATCGTACAACTATTAAAGAAGTGGTCAAATTGGTCATAAATACAGGTTCGAAATCACTGCGACGAATTTTCGAAATTCGAAAATCTGAATCTGCAGATTTGAAGTAATTGTCTCAAGGTACTCAAAGAAAAAAGATTTAGTAAAATAGGTCAAATAGTCACAAAGTTACAGCATTGTAGGTCAAATGCATTCGTTCGTAAAATTCGGTGATTTCGGATTCGTAAAACATTTTCAAAATATATTTAATCAACAGCCACCACCCATTTTTGGGGGGATAGGTAAAAGTTTCAGAAAGATCCTATGGTTAGATTCTGAGAAATCCGATTTGTGGATAAAACACACAAAAAAATAATAATAATAACTAGATCTGCTACTGTCCCATGCAGATATGAAAGCTTTCATATTCATCGTCACGTGACATGGATTATATCAAGTATCTTAAAAGAAAAAAGAACAATAAAAAATAATTATCAAAATCGGTGAAAAAGTCGCGAAGTTACAAGTCTAAATATAGTGAGAAACATTGCACCCGGGCAACAAAATAATCTGAAAACTAAAGGGAAATAACTGAGAGTTGGATTGCTGTAATCGGAATGACTTTCCGTTCCAGAAGTTTCAGAAAAATGTATCGAGCCATTTAAAAACGGGACGGATGAGAACATGAAACGAAAATGGCGGGAAAGAACTAAAAAGGGGCAGGAAAATATCAAAAAAATAAATGAAATAACTTTGAACGGAACTTACCTTAGCTGTTCGAATATTTAGGTTAAATTTGTAAATTTTGAAAATTAAAGGCATAAATTGTCCTGTTAACAATTTTGTCGGCACGTAAAAGGTCAAAGGCGAAATACGAAATTTTGAAAATTTTCTTAACAGAAACAATAAGCTTTCATATGAAATATGAAAGCTTAACTAGATCTGCTAAGCAGATATTAAAGCTTTCATATTCACAATCACTTCCTGTTACATGTCAAGGGTCATATAAAGAATCTCAATATAAAAAAAAACCAATTAAAATCGGTCAAAAACTCGCGAAGTTAATGCGATTTTTCACTCGTAAACAACTCTGTCGGCACGAAAAAGGACAAAGGCAAAATTCAAAATTGTGACATTTTCAAATACCATAAATTGGATCCTCATCCCAGCTATCCAGAAATGTATTCATTTTCAAATTAGGAGTAGTATTCTCCTACCTACGACCTATTGTTTTCATTTTCATGTCCATTATCGTCGATTTTTCACTTTTTCTCATATTCAGTTCAAAATGGTTTCCATCAATTGACCTAGATCAAAATTCAAATCCGATAGATTTTTAGGCATTCCTTCAAGGATTCAGAAAATGTAACTCCCATGTCTGTAAGTAAAATATTGCAAAAGCCTTATGGATTTTTCACGTTTTAAGATGGTGGCACTTCCGGTTCAATCGGCAGACTTCATATTTTGTGTACACATCAATACTGTCTAAGCTAGTACAGAAAAAAAAATCAAGGCAATCTGACCTATATTTCAAAAACCAAAAACACACTTTTATGGATAACAATTACTATGGTTTATTTCACTGCGACGTTTCAACAAGGTTTCACAAGTCGTTATCAAGCATATATACAAATAGATAAAAAATGAGAAAGATATGAATATAAATACAAACATCAGTCCGAACTATCCAATGGAATGCAAGGTGAGTGAGCATGATTAGCTATAACAAGCTATTGATGTAACAAAGGTGCATAATCGTATATATTAGAGTTGGCTTATTGTACAATTAAAAGATGAAACAGGGCATTAACCAAGATTAACAAATATTGAAACCATACACAGTGTACCATAACTGAAGCCAGCATATACTAAGATTACTAAATAAACACACATAAAGATCAAACTGGGGGTTTATAGAATTATATCAAACCATAATGTTTACATTGATTATAACAGTTAGGAAATATAGAATTTTACGGTTATGTTTTAAAGTTAAGTAATAAGTTGCATATATGTATTTACCAGGTGAATATATATCAAAGGGTTGAATAAAATATAAACAAATAATGATAAATTAAGCAGAAGGCCCTATGATGAAACCTTTTTATAATTATAAATATGAGAGGTATAACATAACATAAAATACTGTGAATAGCTAAATAAATTATAGAAATTAATTGAAACATACAAATTTTACATATTGTTAACAGAGGATTATAAAATGTGAGGGTTGTGGGTATGGAATATACAATAAATTCGGTATTGGAGAATGCCAGTAGCTAAATATGGTTTTGCATGGGGAATTACTTAGGGGGACTGTGTTACAATTTGATAATGCGGTCATATGCTCTGGGGATATAGACGCCTGGGTCTCGATTCAGTTTCGGTTCATGTCTTCTGATATTGATCGCCTCATGTATTCTTCTGATTCTTTTGCTGTGGTGGTTCACAGCCAACGTTTTAACTTTGGTCCAATCGACACGGTGTCGTGGGTTGTCATTCAGATGTTCAGCAACTGCAGATTGGTTGGTGGGGGCTTTTGACATGTGTTCTTTCAGTCGGATATCTAATGGTCTTTTAGATTCTCCAATGTAACTTTGCTGGCAACTGCAGTTGATTTTGTAGACACAGCCTTTTGGTGAGAAGGGTTTGGTGGGGTTCAACTTTCCATTCGCTTTTGCTATGTCTTTGGTTGTTGTGCCCTTCAAGAAAGTGGTTTCAATATCTGCTTCCCTTTTCAATAATCTTCTGATTTGGTGAGAGATGTTGCCGTGGAAAGGTATGAAGATTCTAATTGGATGTTTATCGTTTTGGGGTTTATCAGGTTTTGGTAGGTCGGCAAGTGTGGCATTGATGAGCTTGTTGACCATTTGTTCTGGGTATCCGTTGTGCTGGGTGAATACTTTTTTCAAGTGTTGAATTTCTGCGGGAAGGGATTCAGGGTCACAAATATTCTTGGCTCTTTTGGTTAAAGTGGTGATAATGCCTGCTTTAGTGTTGATGGGGTGATTAGATTGGTAGTGGATATACTGATCTGTATGTGTTGGTTTTCGGTACACTGAGGTGGTGATATTGACCTATATTTCGTCGATTTTTTTGAAAATTTTGATCCTTAATTTCATCAAGGGGAGATAATTTAGAAAATTTCCAATAACATCTTTCAAGTCGCATCGGTAAGATCTACTTACATACTAAATTTCATGAAAATCGTGCAACTATTAAAGAAGTTGTCAAGTTTGTTTCAAATTCCGGTTCAAAATCACAGCGATGAATTTTCGAAATTCGAAAATTGCAGATTTGAAGTAAATGTTTCAATGTACTCAAAATAAAAATTTAGTAAAATAGGTCAAATAGTCACAAAGTTACAGCAATGTAGGTCTAATGCATTCGTAAGATGGTGGCACTTCTGGTTCAATCGGCAGACTTCATATTTTGTGTACACATCAGTACTTTCTTAGCTAGTACAGAAAAAAAAATTCAAGGCAATCTGACCTATATTTCGTCGATTTATTTTAAAAATTTGATCATTAATTTCATCAAGGGGAAATAATTTAGAACATTTCTAATGAAATCTTTCAAGTCGCATCGATAAGATCTACTTACATACTAAATTTCATAAAAATCGTTGAAAATCAATGGGCTTCTTCGTCTCATGACCTTAAACACCGTGTATAAATTTAAAGTCGATTGGATACTAAATTTAGCCTCTAGACTGTAATTATCGGAAATCGCTGAAAATCAATAGGCTTCTTCGTCTCATGACCTTAAACACTGTGTATAAATTTAAAGTAATCGGATATTAACTTTAGCCGGCCGGACGGGGGCTACGACAATATACTAGCACATTTCAATGTGGGTATATAACCAGCGGCTGCCAGGCAGGATACGCCCACATTTTCGAGAGATGGATAGAGAACAAGCTAACAAGAAAGTGATTTTTCCTACAATCAAGGGCCATAATTCAGGAAATTACAATTCGATATGCGCAAATATCGAAAGGAACTGAACGAACGGCAGCCATTTTGTCTGTCAATTTTGGGCCGATTTTCACAAAATTCAAATTCAGTCGTCCCTAGGGTGTAACGGTGATATAATAATACGTTTTTTTTTTTAAATCGGGTAAAAATTATGACTTCTATAGGGTCCACAAGCTAAAAACGTGATTTTTCGTACAATCAGGGGCCATAATTCAGGGAGTTACGGTCCGATATGCACGAATATCGAAAGGAACCGAGATCTTTGGGTTATAAACTTACATTTCAAGTTTCAACAAAATTGGATAAAAATTGTGACCCCTATAGGGTCCACAACCTTGATATACCATATTCTTACGCTATTTGTGAACGAACGGCGGACATTTTGTCTGTCAATTTTGGGCCGATTTTCACGAAATTCGAACTCAGTCATCCTTAGGGTGTAACGTTGACATAATAGAACGTTTTTTTAAATCGGATAAAAATTATGACTTCTATAGGGTCCACAAGCTAAAAACGTGATTTTTCGTACAATCAGGGGCCATAATTCAGGAAGTTACGGTCCGATATGCACGAATATCGAAAGGAACCGAGATCTTTGGATTATAAACTTACATTTCAAGTTTCAACAAAATCGGATAAAATTGTGACCCCTATAGGGTCCACAACCTTGATATACCATATTCTTACGCCATTTGGGAACGAACGGCGGCCATTTTGTCTGTCAATTTTGGGCCGATTTTCACGAAATTCGAACTCAGTCATCCTTAGGGTGTAACGGTGATATAATAGAACGTTTTTTTAAATCGGATAAAAATTATGACTTCTATAGGGTCCACAAGCTAAAAACGTGATTTTTCGTACAATCAGGGGTCATAATTCAGGAAGTTACTGTCCAATATGCGCGAATATTGAAAGGAACTGAGATCTTTGGGTTATAAACTTACATTTCAAGTTTCAACAAAATCGGATCAAAATTGTGACCTCTATAGGGTCCACAAACTAAAAACGTGATTTTTCGTACAAACAGGGGCCATAATCCATGAAGTTTCGATCCGATACATGCCAATATCGAAAGCAGCCGAGATCTTTTGGGGATACACCTATATTTCAAGTTTCGTCGAAATCGGATAAGAATTGTGACCTGTAGAGAGTCCACAAACAATTGTGGGCGGACGGACGGACATCCGGACAGACAGGGGCGACGGCATAATACGTCCACATGAAAATGTGGGCGTATAAAAATTAACCGCATGCATATAATCTTTAATGTATGATAAAGTCAAAATAGGCGATTTCGGTTTTTAGTGTTGCGGTCATTTTAAAAAAAATGTCTTTTAAGGATAATGTGTATAGTACTAATAGCAATCACATACGGAAGAGGCGATAAGATCCCTTTGCATTTGCGATTTCAAAATTAATTAAAATCAAATTTAAATTCCGAAAATCTATTTTTTGTTGCTAAAACTTTTTTTTTTAATCGGATCAAAATGGGAGTAAGGCATAGGGTCCGGGGTGGTAATGGGCGTATTGTGTCCAAATTTAACGGTTTTCGGACAATCGGTGCCGGTGTCGTGGCGAAATTCCACTTTTTTCGCCCTTACTGAAGACGTAAATGGCGGAAAAAGCGGAACGGCAGGAACAGTGTGAAGAACAAACGACCTGAACGAATGCAGGTATCGCCTTGAATTTTACAGGGCACCTAGGTACCAACGTGAAAAGTTCCTTGCCGGAATTTGGTAGTCATGGTACCTTTGGTTCCAGTGTGGCGCATGCGCGAATTCAAAAGAAATTACGGTCGATTTGGGGATTTTAGGTATATTTCGAAGTCGTTTGGTAGGTGACGGTGGATCGGGGACCCGGATGGATCTAATAATTCAATATTATAATAACGTTGAAGAATGAGCAAATTTTCGCGACCGGGGTTGATTTGCTCTGACCAGGTAATGTTCCGGTGGTCCGATTGCCTTCAAATTTGCACAGAATATACCTTGGGATTCTAGCTATCACATATTAAAAATAAAAGAGTGTGGAATTCCGAAAACGTTGAATATAAATTCGAAAACCACCCCCACCCATCAAAGTTTTTTTGCTTACAAAATTGCCGTATTTTATCGAATTTTTATTTTTCTTGATATCTGAGCATTTTCTCCTTTTAATATGTGATAAAAATCATCGCGGCGCAGCCAATCGCTAGAAATTCCAGAGATTTGGACCACTGGAAGGATGCCTCAGCAGTCAAAAGAGGTCAAAATAGGAGATTTCGGTTTCTAGTGTCGATACATCGTTGCGGTCATTTTAAAAAAATGTCTTTTAAGGATAATGTGTATAGTACTAATACCTATCACATACGGGAGAGGCAATAAAATCTCTTTGCATTTGCAATTTCAAAATTAATTAAAACCAATATTATATTCCGAAAATCGGTTTTTTGCTAAAACTCTTTTTTTTTTAATGGGATCAAAATGGGAGTAAAGCACAGAGTCCAGGGTGGTAATGGGCGTATTGTGTCCAAATTTTATGGTTTTGGGATAATCGGTGCCGGTTTCGCGGCGAAATTCCACTTTTTTCCCCTTATGAAAGCCGTAAATTGACTTGGAAAAAAAAACGACCTGGAGCCGTGCCTAGAACAAACGACTTGAACGAATGCAGGTATCACCTTGAAAGTTTCAGGGTATCTAGGTACCAGCGTGAAAAGTTCCTCGCTGGAATTTGGTACTCATGGTACCTTTGGTTCCAGCGTAGCGCATGCGCGAAGTCAAAACCAGCTAAACTCAAAGCAACCTTGTCGGCACGGAAAACATCAAAGGCGAAATTCGAATTTTTGAAATATTCAAATACCAAACATTCGACCATGAGCCAGGCTATCCTGAAATGTATTAATTTCGGTAATAGGAGACATATTCTTTAAGCCAGACCAATTGTGTATGTTTTCAAGCCCATTAATGTGGATATTTCACTATTTTTCATATTCAATTCAAAATGGTGACCATCATTTGGCCTAAATCAAAATTCTGCTCTGAACGTTTTTTAGGCATTCCTTTAAGGATTCAGAAAATGTAACTCCCATGTCTGTAAGTAAAATATCGCAAAAGCAAAGTAATTTTTCACGTTTCAAGATGATGGCATTTCCGGTTCGATCGACAAACTCCATATTTTGTATATGAATCAAACTCCATATTTTGTATATGAATCAGTAATTACTTGTCTAGTATCAAAAAAAAAAATTAGGTCATTCTGACCTATATTTCGATGATTTTTTTGAACATTTTGATCCTTAATTTCATCGAGGGGAGATAATTTAGCAAATTTCTAATCATATTTTTGAAGTCGCATCGGTAAGATCTACTTACATGGTAAATTTCATGAAAATCGTACAACTATTAAAGAAATTGTCAAGTTGGTTTCAACTTCCGGTTCGAAATCACAGCGACGAATTTTCGAAATTCGAAAATCTGAATCTGCAGATTTGAAGTAATTGTCTCAAGGTACTCAAAGAAAAAAGATTTAGTAAAATAGGTCAAATAGTCACAGCATTGTAGGTCAAATGCATTCGTTCGAAAAATTCGGTGATTTCGGATTCGTAAAACGTTTTGAAAATATATTTAAGCAAAAGCTGCCACCCAATTTTGGGGAGGGGGGGGGGGGGGTAGATCAAAGTTTCAGAAAGATCCTATGGTTAGATTCTGAGAAATCCGATTTGCAGAAAGTACACACAAAAAAAAAATAATAATAATAATAATCTTAACAAAAACAATAAGCTTTCATATGAAATATGAAAGCTTAATAATCTTAACAGAAACAATAAGCTTTCATATGAAATATGAAAGCTTAATAATAATAACTAGACCTGCAAGCAGCACTGAACCCGCTTTCAGGAATCAGACAGGAAGTGTGTCCTACAATAGCCCATTTATCCAGCTACCAAACGATACTTTAGATGTTTTGATCCGGTCACACCCGACGTCGAAATTCTGATTGTTCCAAGAGCACCAATTTTTTTACTGTCTTTTTTTTTTTATCGGGATAGATTTAACAAGTGGTATGGGGCTATCCAGCGACACTTTAGTTCTTTTGGTCCGCTAAGATCTGATGGAGAAATCAAGTTTTTCGCACGAGCGCTAATTTTTTTTTAACCCTTTTCTTCATTTTTTGAATACGTCCGGTATGGAGATTATTGTCGGGATAGTTTTAATAACCAATTTGGGCAATTAGATAGCCACAGGGCTCTGTAATGATATATTACATTATCTGATCAGATAAAATGGCCCTGAGAAATCATATGTTCAAAAGTGCCAAAAATTCAAAAATGTCAAAATATCGAAAATTAAATTTCAATAACTCAATACATATTATACATCGTTAGAATCGTAATTAGGTCAGCTATCTGAATGTGTAACCTTTTCGTAAAAATCTGATTAAATAATAAAATAATATAGCATTTTCCAAAATTTCACGATTTTTCGATTTTCAGTCCCTGTTTTATCCTATTCCAGACATATCAAAGACTTATTGGATTTTTTCATGCACAAGGCTACCGAATGGACTCTCGACAGAGAAAGTTAAAAAGAAATTGTAGGTTAAGTTTTTGAGATAAAGGCGTCCAAAAACGCTCCAAATCAGAAAATACTTGATTTTCAGCTTGTCATATTTTGCTGCTTGGTAATAGTATCCGTATAAATTGGGCATCAGTCGACAGTCCATTCCTCGGCCACTCAACGAAAGCTTATTTCGTTTAATCCACTGATACTGGACGGAGAAATCAAGTTTTTCCCCAACACACCCATTTTTTGCTTTTTTTTTTCGAAATATCTATCATTATTTCGACTACTTCTGGTTTCCGGATCGATTTTGAAATTGCTTTATGCAGCGGTCTGACTATATAGCTTTATGATATCTCGGAAACCGCTAACCCGAAGTGGCCGAAACTTTGCCTACTCTGAGATTATTAATGTTATTATAATCTGCAAGTTTCATTGAAATCGGTTGGTTATTGCTACTCAGAGATGTTATCAATGTTATCATATTCTGTCAGTTTCATGGAATTCGGTTGATAATTGTGGTCTGTAGCCGTGCCACATGAAATGTGTGATAACCTGATATCTCGGAAACCGCTAACTGGAAGTGGTCGAAATTTTGCCTACTCTGAGATATTATTAATGTTATCACATTCTGTAAGTATCATGGATATCGGTTGATAATTGTAGTCTGTAGCCGTGCCACATGAAATGTGTGGTAACCTGATATCTCCGCAACCGCTAACCGGAAGTGGTCGAAATTTTGCCTACTCTGAGATATTATTAATGTTATTATAATCTGCAAGTTTCATTGATATCGGTTTGTAATTGCGGTCTATAGCCGTGCCACATGAAATGTGTGGTAACCTGATATCTCCGAAACCGCTAACCGGAAGTGGTCGAAATTTTGCCTACTCTGAGATATGATTAATGTTATTATAATCTGCAAGTTTCATTGAAATCGGTTGGTATTTGCAGTCTGTAGCCGTGCCACATGAAATGAGTGGTAACCTGATATCTCGGAAACCGCTAACCGGAAGTGGTCGAAATTTTGCCTACTCTGAGATATTATTAATGTTATTATAATCTGCAAGTTTCATTGAAATCGGCTGGTATTTGCAGTCTGTAGCCGTGCCACATGAAATGTGTGGTAACCTGATATCTCGGAAACCGCCAACCGGAAGTGGTCGAAATTTTGACCACTCTGAGATATTATTAATGTTATCATTTTCTGTAAGTTTCATTGAAATCAGTTGTTAATTGCGGTCTGTAGCCGTGCCACATGAAATGTGTGGTAACCCGATATCTCCGAAACCGCTAACTGGAAGTGGTCGAAATTTTGACTACTCTGAGATATTATTAATGTTATCATTTTCTGTAAGTTTCATTGAAATCCGTTGTTAATTGCGGTCTGTAGTCGTGCCACATGAAATGTGTGGTAACCTGATATTTCGGAAACCGCTAATCGGAAGTGGCCGAAACTTTGCCTACTCTGAGATATTTTTAATGTAATTATAATCTGCAAGTTTCATTGAAATCGGTTGGTAATTGCGGTCTGTAGCCGTGCCACATGAAATATGTGGTAACCTGATCTCTCCGAAACTGCTAACCGGAAGTGGTCGAAATTTTGGCTACTCTGAGATATTATTAATGTTATCATACTCTGTAAGTTTCATGGATATCGGTTCATAATTGCGGTCTGTAGCCGTGCCACATGAAATGTGTGGTAACCCCCATATCTCGGAAACCGCTAACCGGAAGTGGCCGAAAGTTTTGCTACTCAGAGATGTTATCAATGTTATCATAATCCTTAAGTTTCATTAAAATCGGGTAACAATGTGGTCTGTAGTCGTAAGGCTATTTTGAAATTCTTGCTTACCACATGTGGCAAATAGCCACTGCCATTTTTTACACCACATGCGTACGAGGGGCGGCCATTTTGTTCGGCAGTTTTGGTCTGATTTTCGCGAAATTGGAACTCAATCATAATTACGGTGTAACGGTAATATATTCGAGCTTTTTTTTTTTAAATCAGATAATAATTGTGACACCTACAGGGTCCACAAGCTAAAAAAAAAAGGGATTTTTCGTACAATCAGGGGCCATAATTCACGAAGTTACGATCCGATATGGCAAATATCGAAATGAACCAAGATCTTTGGGTTATAAACATGCATTTCAAGTTTCATCAAAATCAGATGAAAATTGTGACCTCAAGAGTGTCCACAAGCTAAAAAGATAGGTTGCCAGGCAACAAAACATACGCCCACAGCATCTAAATCGCCCGAGCAGTGGACAAGGGTTGTCGCATATTTATTCTTTTGTAGGTAATTAGGGGAATTTAATAGACAATTTCATACAGATGACATTATAATTTTCGTCGTTTCAGGGTTCACAACGTTCTAAAAACTAAAACAAGGACCGTAACTCTGGAAGTAATCTACAGAAATTGTTGAAATTCGACAGGCTTTTTCGTTTTACTAATTCAAATAATGCATATAAATTTCATAACTCTAGAAGTAATTGACGGAAATTGCTGACATTCAATGGGCGTCTTTATTTCCCTAATTTAAATGATGCATATGAATTTTATACAGATTTGGTGATAACTTTTGTCGTTCAAGCGTTCACAAGTTTCAACAAATGTAATTAACAGAAATTTGCTGAAACTCAATAGGCTTGTTAGTTTTACTAATTTAAATGATACATATAAATTTCATACAGATCGGATAATAACAAGGTACAACAAAGTGAAACAAGGGCCATAACTCACGGTGTAATCAACGGAAATTGCTGAAATTAAATAGGCTTCTTCGTTTCAAAAATTTAAATGATGCATATCAATTTCAAACAGATTGGATGATCAACAAAGATTCAACAAAGTGAAACAAGGGCCATAACTCTAGATGTAATAAACGGAAATTGCTGAAATTCAGGCTGACCTTAAAAATATCTTTGTTTCACCAAACCCGACCCACAATCGAGGAGAAGGGTCGGTAGGTCGGTTTTTTTTTCAGATTTTTTTTTTAAAGTCAGAGAAATCAATACAGAAAACTTATTAGCTGTACAGATTCATTAATTTTGTTTAATGAATTTTGGGTCTGACGTAAAAAGGAACGAACTTACAAGTTTTTATTAAACTTAAGAGCTAATTTGACAGCTTGATAATTTTCTGGGTGGAAACATTGGTCTTTTTTATTGGCAAACAAATCAATGACATCGGGATTTTTCGTGATGCACGACTCGCACACGATTTGCCATGAACTTGAAGTGCGAAACTCCTTCAACACGCTTTTAATGATCGTGCGGGTTGTACCTTCATTTTTCTCGAAAATGGATATTGAAAATATCGTTGTCATGTTTAAAACGAAGCCCCACAGACATTGAGGCAGAATCATTTCGTGGGAATGGACATGCTTTCGTCTTGATCAACCAGTTTCAGTAATGAATCAAACCGTAGCCATAGTAAAGGGAAATAACTCTCGTGATATATTTCAGGTTGACACACAAAATAAAATAAAAAGATCGCAGAAAAGTGCAATAAAATAATTCAAGTCTGGGGTGGTTTTAGTTAGTCGGTCGCGTTAGGCAAAACAGAGATATTTTTAAGGTCAGCCTCATTAGGTTTCTTTGTTTTACTAATTTAAATGATGCGTATAATTTCATATAGATCGGATAATAACTTTTGTCGTTAGAGCATTCATAAGGTACAACAAAGTGAAACAAGGGCCATAACTCTTGCAGTAATTATCGGAAATCGCTGAAAATCAATAGGCTTCTTCATCTCACTAATATCAACAACATATATCAATTTCAAAACAATCAGATAATAAATGTAGTCTGTAGTGTGTTCACAATAAATTGTGGACGACGGCAATATACAACCACATTTTCAATGTGGGCGTATAAACATGATTTTTCATACATGCAGGGGCCATAATCCATTAAGTTATGGTCTGATACATGCTAATACCGAAAGAAACTGAGAACTTTGGAAGACAGACCTATATTTCAAGTTTCCTCAAAATCGGATAAAAATTGTGACCTGTAGAGTGTCCACAAACAAATGTGGACGGATGGACACGGGTGAGCGACGGCGTAATTTGTCCACATGAAAATGTGGGCGTATAAAAACTGCCATGCAAAAGGGGAGAAAGGAAAAAAAGAAAGAATTGCTATAAATTATAGACAACATTCTCATGAAATCGGTGGAAACAATTATTAGTCTTCATCAACAAGACAACTAAATAATTTCATTCCATTTCATGGCTTATCAATGAGTCACAAAAACTTGGCATCGAAATTTCTTTTAAATTGACTAATAGATAAAACATTTGAAATCTGTGTCAAAAATAGTGTCTAGCTCCACTATAGAATAGTCACCATGGGGGGTGGGGGGCATCAACGGTCAACATTATTTGTTTCATCACTTTCAGGTGGCAGTATTTACAGACAAAAAAAGCAAGGAAACGCAATTGCAGCCATCTAATATTCCTACATTTTCTGAGGGAGACCTCATTCCATCCCGGGTAACACTCACCCCCACCCCCACACAGCGCTTCGACGGCGAGACGGACATGTTATTATGGTCTTCGATTTCTGACCTTCCCCTCCCCCCTAACCAACCAGGTTTGTAGGCCAATGGATCCAATGTTCTACTAGTACTACACAAGGTATATGATGAACCTAGGGAGGAATGTTTTTATATTGACATGTTTACTTTCAGCCTCAAATTTATTAATATTCACCTGTATAAGGCAGTAAATCAGAGACTAACATATGGTTCATTTTTATTTCAATAATTCGCTTGCACGTAGGGTTCTTTAGCAGTGTAGTAAACTGGAGGACTGGAAAAACCCACGAGGTTGGACAGGCAAACCTACTCATTGTCATGTGGGAATCGAAACCATGCCAGTTGATTCAATGACAGACCTTGTGCTAACCCTATGGCCATCTACCCCTCCCCCTCGCTCCCCCCCCCCCTCCTGAATTGGTTTAGAAAAGAGGAAAACACAGGAAGAAATCTTAACTTTTTTACTTTATATTTTTGATTGCAATAAGAAACTGATGTTATCTCACACTGGGTTGTGATATTAAAGGACAATATTGGTGTCAGACATTATCACATATGTGATAGAACTAATTAAACACGTTCCAAATATAATTTTACCACAGAGATCATTGCTACGATATTTGGAATGTGTTTAACCAGCTCTATCACATATGTGATAATGACTGGCACCAATATTGTCCTTTAAGTAAAGGGAAAAGACAAGAGTGTCACTAGAACACAAGTAGTAGACAACAAATAATATTGTAACAGGGAATATTTGTCAGCTACAAATTGGAATGGGTTTGCACCTAATTGTTCTGTAACGAAATATAAACACAAACAACATATCTATGTTCAAGTCTTTTTATCTTTATCTAACCACACAGCCATGGTGGGTTTCAATAAAATACATCATGTCTGAGAATTTTTATTATCACATCACTTTCTAATTGAAGACATCAAGGGAGGGGGGGGGGGATTTTTTTTCCTCCAACATAATACTTAAGAGCCATGTTATAGAGAATTGACCAAGACAGTTCTCTATAACAAAACTATTCAATGCAGAAGCAAAGAGCAATTTACAAAATTTTGTAAGCTGATTTGGAATATATAAATTCAACTTGGTAACAAGAACTTCTATGACATGAATACATAAGAAAGGTAGCCAGGCTGTGAAACATACATCCCCGGCAGGCGGGTAAATCAACTGAGCAGTCTGCAGGGGTTGTTGCATATTTATCCTTATGTAGAAGGGTAATGGAGGCTAAGTGGGTAAGATGCTGGCTCACTAGCCTGGAGGTTGCGTGTTCGATCCCTGCATTGGCCTAGAAAGTGCATCCAGATTTTTCGGCGTGGTTCCCCCCACCCTGTCAGTGATGCAGGACAGAGGGCCTGACAAGGACAGCTGTCTAGTCGTTCGGATGGGACAAAAAAAGTTATCAAAGTGGTCAAGGGCAAGAACTGTGGAAGTTGTTAATGGAAATTGTTGAAAAAGGTTTCCTCATCTAATGAAAAATTCATGTCAATCGGATAAAATTGGTTTCTAGCATATCCACATGAAGTTATCAAGGGCCATAAGTCTGGCAGTATTTATGAGAAATCAATCAGAATTAATAGGCTTCTTTAAGTTGCTCTGTGTATAAATTTAGTGTCAATTGGATGATAACATTAACCTCCACAGCATCCAAAAGATTTTTCAAAGTGATCAAGGGACATAACTTATTGGAAATTGCTGAAAACCAAAAGGCTTCCTCTTCTCATGAACAAATACACTGTATAAATTTCAATTGTACAATTTTAGCCTCTAGAGCTACCACAAGATTTTTCCAGTTGATCAAATCAAAGGCCATAACTCTACCTATTTATTGTTGAAAATCACTAGGATTCTACATCATAGGGTTGTTCATCACAGTGTGTAAATTTAAAGATCAGATGATTTCAACCTGTAGAACGTTCACAACTGAATTTGGAAAAAGGACAGACGAGGGTGACGATAATATACAACCACATATTAATGTAGGCATGTGCTAGATCAATCCAGATCAGTGTTCACCATAAATAAACAAATTATCAGCTAATAACCACATATAAAACAAGCCAACAGTGAGGCTAATGTCCCCCGCCGAAATTGCAAAATAAATAGATGACACATATTAATTGATCGCACATTTATTTTTTTCACTAAGTTTCATCACTCTCTATCAGATAGAATCAAGATTATTTTGTCCCAAACCATTGACAAATAAAATCGATTAGCTCTACTTAGCTTCAGCGCGAAATGTTAATCATTGAACACAGTCAAGACATTCACCTAATGAGAGAGAGAGAGAGAAATAGGGCTTAACGTCCACTCGACACAAACCAGGTCATTTCGGGACTAATATATGGTTTTAATTTTATTTCAATAATTCGTTTGCGCGTAGGGGTCTTTAGCAGTGGGAGGAAACCGGGGGACCCATAGAAAACCTACAAGGTTGGACAGGCGACCCTACCCCTTGTCACGTACAACCGGGGATTCGAAACCACGCCAGTTGACTCAATGACAGGCTTTATGATACAGCGTGCATGTGCTAACCATTCGGCCATCCAAGCCTTCTTCACCTAATGAACATCTACATCAAGTTTAAAAATTCGCCTAATAGACACCTACGCCAAGTTTGAACATTCAACCTCAATTAGAAGGAGAATTATTGTGTTCCAAAGTCTAGACCAATCAATTGGCTTATCACTCTGCTTACCCCCAGCAAAAAATGTTCATTATCGAACTTAGTCAAGGTATTGATATAATAAGGCTATATACCAAGTGTCCTCACTTAATTAGAACTAAAGTTATCGTGTCCCAAAGCATCAAACAATCAAACTGCTTATCTCTGCTTACCCTAAGCCGAAAATTCTCATCTTCAAACTCCATCAAGGAATTCACCTAATGGACACCTACCAAGCGTGAACATTCTACCTCAATTAGAATGAGAGTTATTGTGTTCCAAAGTCTAGACCAATCAAATTGCTTATCACCCTGCTTACCCTGAGCAGAAAATGCTCATTATCGAACTTAGTCAAGGTATTTATGTAATGAAACTATACACCCAAGTTTCATCATTCTCAATTAATTAGAACTAAAGTTATTGTGTCCCAAAGCATCAACCAATCGAATGGCTTATCTCTGCTTACCCTAAGCCGAAAATGACCATCTTCGAACTCCATCAAGGCATTGACCTAATAAACACAAAAACTAAGTTTGAACATTCTAGCTCAATTAGAAGGTGAGTTATTGTGTTCCAAAGTCTCAGCCAATCAAATTGCTTATCACTCTGCTTACCCTGAGCAGAAAATGCTCATTATTGAACTTAGTCAAGGTATTGATGCAATAAAACTATACACCAAGTTTCATCACTCTCACTTAATTAGAAAGCATCAACCAATCAAATGGCTTATCTCTGCTTACCCTAAGCCATCAAGGCATTGACCTAATAAACACCTACACTAAGTTTGAACATTCTAGCTCCATTAGATAGAAAGTTATTGTGTCCCAAAAAGTGTGACAGACAGACGGACGGACAGACAGACAGACGGACGAACTCATTTTAATAGTCCCCTGCTTTCTTCGAAAGGCGGGGGACAATAATAAAAAAAATATACAGAACATGAAAATTGTTTGCAAATTTTTAATGATCTTATGTTCAACTATTATATCTGGTCTGTTGGCAGTTTTTTTTTTATTTTATCAAATCTTATAAAATACTGATGGGATCAAAAGATCAAACTGAACATACTGTGAAAACAAAACCTGCTGTAACAATAACATGACTTTAAGGTGTAAAACCTTGTTATTGGTCCATAATAAAGGAATGTTTGTCTTTTGCTCTTGAAGAAAATTTTTGTTATCAAACAGTTATTCATCTTTTTTCCCATACTTCAATATTCTTGTAAATTCCAAATAATTGAAATCTCCTTTCTTTATTGGGGCATCTCTGAACATTTCATCAACCTGTACAAGTAAATTAAAAGTTACAAGTAATATCAAATAAAATAACATAAGACAGGTCCACAATGACAATAACAGTAGGAAGAAAGGTTGCCAGGCAATGAAATATATAACAACAAATCATCAAAGCAGTTCAGTAAAGTATGCTGCAGTGCAATTATTTTATAGGTGCATTTTGTAACTAGAGCAATTTAAACACCAAAGATAAGTCGACAGGCACCAAACAGCTAAGTTGTACAAGCAGTCCACAAGGGTTGTCGCAATTTATTCTTTTGTAGGTCATGGGAGCATTTACCGGTACAGGACACCAAAAAATGATAAAGAGTAGCAACCCATTAAGAACCCATTAATTTATTATCGGAAATTATTCAATTTTGATTGGTTTCTAGTTTTTTCTGATGCTAACATTTATTATACAAAATATGTACTGGTAATCAGATGACAAACTGACTTGTTCCTAGTTTTCAGAAATTGTTAAGCATTTACAAGTTTTTTTCAAGGTGATCAAGGGCTACAACTCTGGCAGTAATTATCAACTTTATCCTCTTGAGTGTAATTATCTGAAATCGTTGAAAATCAAAAGGTTTTGTCTCAAGGATATAAATACTGTGTATGAACTTAGGCATCTAGTGTGTCCATAGGCAATTGTGGACGACGACCCGTCATGTGGGGAGTACCAACAATATGATATCCTTAGGGTGTAACGGTGATATAATAATATGGTTTTTTAAATCACATAAAATTTATGACCTCTATAGGGTCCACAAGCTAAAATCGCGATTTTTCGTAAATAAGGGGCCATAATTCAGGAAGTTACGTTCCGAAATGCACGAATATCGAAAGGAACCGAGATCTTTGGGTTACAAACTTACATTTCAAGTTTCATCAAAATAGGATTAAAATTGTGACCTCTATAGGGTCCACAACCCTGATATATCATATTTTTACACTATTTGAGAACGAACGGCGGCCATTTTGTCTATCAGTTTTGGGCCGATTTTTACAAAATTCGAACTCAGCCGTCCTTAGGGTGTAACGGTGATATAATAAAACCTTTTTTAAATCGGATAAAAATTATGACCTCTATAGGGTCCACAAGCTAAAAACGCGATTTTTCATACAATCAGGGGCAATAATTCAGGAAGTTACGGTCCGATATGCGCGAATATTGAAAGGAACCTTGATCTTTGGGTTATAAACTTACATTTCAAGTTTCAACAAAATCGGATAAAAATTGTGACCTCTATAGGGTCCACAACCTTGATATACCATATTTTTACGCTATTTGAGAACGAACAGCGGCCATTTTGTCTGTCAGTTTTGGGCCGATTTTCACGAAATTCGAACTCGGCCGTCCTTAGAGTTTAACGGTGATATAATAATAATTTTTTAAAGCTAAAAAAAGCGATTTTTCGTACAATCAGGGGCCATAATTCAGGAAGTTAAGTTCCGATATGCGCGAATATGGAAAGGAACCGAGATCTTTGGGTTATAAGCATACATTTCAAGTTTAAACCAAATCGGATACAATCAGGGGCCATAATTCAGGAAGTTACGTTCCGATATGCGCGAATATGGAAAGGAACCGAGATCTTTGGGTTATAAGCATACATTTCAAGTTTAAACCAAATCGGATAAAAATTGTGACCTCTACAAGGTTCACAAGCTAAAATGTTATTTTTCGTACAATCAGGTGCCATAATCCATGACGTAACAGTCTGATACATGCCAATATCGAAAGGAACCGAGATCTTAGGGTGATAAACCTATATTTCAAATTTCATTGAAATCAGATAAAAATTGTGACCTGTAGACTGTTCACAAACAATTGTGGACGGACGGACAGGGGCGACGACAATATATGTCCATATGAAAATGTTGGCATATAAAAAACCAATGTTGACATTTTTTCTCAGTAGGTCATTATTTGAGGGTAGCCATTTTGCGATAATATGACGATGTAACCACTGCCATCACCATTGAAAGAACTGGTGGCAGTGATAAGTATAGGCGGCAACATCGTTGTGTAAGTGTTGACATACTCTATGTTTCCAACGCAACGGCATTCCACATGCTCGTTCCACATTCAGCTTGGAAGTCAGTTGATAACATAATGTCACAAGGGCTTCTTAGCAAGTTTTTCATTTACAGCCACGTACGTCCCCAGCACCTTCAACCATGTTACCACCATACAGGAACAAAGTTCCTAGCCACAAGCTTGCTACGCTGTTACAACCTATTTGTATATATAGGCAAGGGACTGAGCCTCGTTCATCAGTTCCAGTCTTGCATCCTAAGAGGAAACATCAAGAAACTAAAAGATAGGTTGCCAGTCAACGAAACATACGCCCACAGCAGCTAAATCGTCCAGCAGTCAACAAGAGTTGTCGCATATTTTTCCTTTTTTCGGTAATGAAACATTTATAATACACTAAAATCTGATTAAGAGCAACAACTCATAAAGTAATTATCAGAAAACCATTAGAATTTGTTTTGTTTTTATAAAGTTCTGCCCCATGCTAACGTTTTGTATACAAAACTTTTAATATCATGGATTTAACTGTTCATTTGTTTTCAAATTCATTGAAAATCAATATACTTGTTCGTCTCAAGATCTTAAACTCTGTGTATCAATCTGAAGTCAATCGGATGATAATTTTAGCCTTTAGAGCGTCACAAAGTGATCGAGGGCCATAACTTTGGCAGTAATTACCGGAGATCGTTGAAAATCAACAGGATTCTTCGTCTCATGACCTTAAGCACTCTATATAAATTTAAGCTCAATCGGATATTAACTTTGGCCTCTACAGCGTCCACAAGATTTCTTGAAGTGATCAAGGGCCATAACTCTGGCAGTAATTATTGGAAATCGATGAAAATCAATAGGCTTCTTCGTCTCATGACCTTAAACACTGTGCATAAATTTAAAGTCAATCGAATATTAACTTTGGCCTCTAGAGTGTCCACAAGATTTTTTGAAGTGATCAAGGGCTATAACTCTGGCAGTAATAATCGGAAATCGCTGAAAATCAATAGGCTTCTTCGTCTCATGACCTTAAACACTGTGTATAAATTTAAAGTCAATCGGATATTAACTTTAGCCTCTAGAGCATCCACAAGATTTTTTGAAGTGATCAAGGGCCATAACTCTGGCAGTAATTATCGGATATTGTTGAAAATCAATAGGCTTCTTCGTCTCATGACCTTAAACACTGTGTATAAATTTAAAGTCAATCGGATATTAACTTTGGCCTCTAGAGCGTCCACAAGATTTTTTGAAGTGATCAAGGGCCATAACTCTGGCAGTAATGAATGAAGAACGATACATTTCTGTCCATTTTATCAATTTCTAATTCAGTATTTGGTTCAGAGAACAACTGTTGAATTTAAATATATAACTGGACTTGGTGCATTCTATACAGAATTATTTTTTACAGCATGATTATTATTTGTTCTTTTTTTTTTAATGTGCTACGGGACGGGACGGCAAAACGGCTATCATCAATTACTCGGCTATATAAAATAGCCGACTGAGCATGCGCAGCCTGCCAGATGACTGCGTGTAAACAAAACATACATCGCGATGGTAGAATCGTCAATTAATATCTGAACAATCGTGCTTAAATAAGTGAACTTTATTGGAGAATGACATGGGAATCATACATTAAACAGCTACTTCTGGGTCTGTCATGCAGAATTTGAGGTTTTTTCCTCCTGAAACGATGGAACTAGGTCGGTGAATTTTCTTCTCCAAGATGCTCGGAAAACGGATTAACAGTGTTCGCGAAGAAAACATTTTCTGGGGGGTTTTCCCCCAGACCCCCCTAGTAGTAGCCTCGCGCCTATGGCGCTTATGGAGCGCCTTCGGCGATCCAATAATTTGTTTCCCTCTTCCAGTTTTTTCTGGCGGAAAACGGCTATCATTAATTACTCGGCTATATAAAATAGCCAACTGAGCATGCGCAGCCCACCAGATGACTGCGTGTAAACAAAACATACATCGTGATGGTAGAATCGGCAATTAATATCTGAAAAATCGTGCTTAAATAAGTGAACTTTATTTGAGAATGACATGGGAATCATACATTAAACAGCTACTTGTGGGTCTGTCATGCCGAATTTGAGATTTTTTCCTCCTGAAACGATGGAATTAGGTCGGTGAATTTTCTTCTCCGAGATGCTCGGAAAACGGATTTACAGCGTTCGCGAAGAAAACATTTTCTGGGGTTTTATTCCCCAGACCCCCCTGGTAGTAGCCTCGCGCCTATGGCGCTTATGGAGCGCCTTCGGCAATCCAATAATTTGTACCCCTCTTCCAGTTGTTTCTAGCGGAAACTACGAGATATCATTTTCAACAAAATTTCCCGGTATATACCATTTTCAAGTGCTCGGTGGCAGAACTTAACATGCTTCGATTTTATTGATTTTAGTAGCATCAGAAAGGCAATAAAATGAACTTTAGATCGGTCTAATATGGAATTGTGACAAATTGCCTCATAAAAAGTTATAAAAACTCTAGTGGTACCACAAGCTAAAGATAGGTTGCCAGGCAACAAAACATACGCCCACAGTAGCTAAATCGTCCGATTCTTTTGTAGGTAATTAGGGGAATTTAATAGACAATTTCATACAGATGACATTATAATTTCCGTTGTTTGAAGGTTCACAAGGTTCTAAAATCTAAAACAAGGGCCATAACTCTGGAAGCAATCTACAGAAATTGTTCAAATTCAAAAGGCTTTTTTCGTTTTAATAATTCAAAAAATGCATATGAATTTCAAACAGATCGGATGATAACTTTTGTTGTTCGAAAGTTCACAAAGTTCAACAAAGTAAATCAAGGGCCATAACTTTAGACGTAATTGATGGAAATTGCTGACATTCAATAGGCTTGTTCGTCTTCATTTCACTAATTTAGGTGATAACTGAAACTCAATAGGCTTGTTCGTTTTACTAATTTAAATGATACATATAAATTTCATACAGATCGGATAATAACTTTTGTCGTTAGAGCGTTCACAAGGTGCAACAAGGTAAAACAAGGGCCATAACTCCAGAAGAAATTATTGGAAATTGCTGAAATTCAATAGGCTACTTCATTTCACTAATTTAAATGATGCATATCAATTTCAAACAGATCGGATGATAACTGTTGTCATTAGAGCGTTCACAATATTCAACAAAGTGAAACAAGGGCCATAACTCTAGATGTAATTAACGGAAATTGCTGAAATTCAATAGGTTTCTTTGCTTTACTAATTTAAATGATGCATATATATTTCATACAGATCGGTTGATAACTTTTGTCATTAGAGCGTTCACAAGGTGCAACAAAGTAAAACAAGGGCCATAACTCTAGAAGAAATTAACGGAAATTGCTGAAATTCAATAGGCTTCTTCATTTCACTAATTTAAATGATGCATATCAATTTCAAACAGGTCAAATGATAACTGTTGTCATTAGAGCGTTCACAAGATTCAACAAAGTGAAACAAGGGCCATAACTCTAGATGTAATTAACGGAAATGGCTGAAATTCAATAGGCTTCTTTGTTTTACTAATTTAAAAGATGCATATAAATTTCATACAGATCGGTTGGATAACTTTTGTCGTTAGAGCGTTCACAAGGTGCAACAAAGTGAAACGAGGGCCATAACTCCAGAAGAAATTAACGTAAATTGATGAAATTCAATAGGCTTCTTCATTTCATTAATTTAAATGATGAATATCAATTTCATACAGATCGGTTGATAACTTTTGTCATTAGAGCGTTCACAAGATTCAACAAAGTAAAACAAGGGCCA
Organism: Patella vulgata; assembly: GCF_932274485.2. Lineage (NCBI taxonomy): Eukaryota > Metazoa > Mollusca > Gastropoda > Patellidae > Patella > Patella vulgata. The sequence continues at coordinate 38,475,933 of NC_065882.2, forward strand.
TAACTCTAGATGTAATTAACGGAAATTGCTGAAATTCAATAGGCTTCCTTGTTTTACTAATTTAAATGATGCATGAGCGTTCACAAGGTGCAACAAAGTGAAACAAGGGCCATAACTCCAGAAGAAATTAACAGAAGTTATTGAAATTAAATAGGCTTCTTCATCTCACTTATACAAACAACATATATCAATTTCAAAACAATCGGTTGATAAATGTAGTCTGTAGAGTGTTCACAAGAAATTGTGGACGATGGACGGACGGACGGACGGACGGGGGCGACGGCAATATACGACCACATTTCCATGTGGGCGTATAAAAACGAGTTATGATCCGATATCCTCAAATATAGAAAGGAACCAAGACCTTTGGGCTATAAATATGTATTTCAAGTTTTATCAAAATCAGATGAAAATTGTGACCTCTATAGGGTCCACAACCTTGATATACCATATTTTTACGCTATTTGAGAACGAAGAGCGGCCATGTTGTCTGTCAGTTTTGGACCGAGATCTTTTGGAGATAAACCTATATTTCAAGTTTCGTCAAAATCGGATAAGAATTATGACCTGTAGAGTGTCCACAAACAAATTGTGGACGGACGGACGGACAGGGGCGATGACAATATACGTCCACATGAAAATGTGGGCGTATAAAAATGTGCTTTGTCGTACAACGAATGCTATCATTTAGCAGACGGTGTCACTTCGTCATTAGGACTTGGTACATTTTACTCTTTACAATTTACACTTAACTTCTTTAATATTGGCAACCATACAAACATGGACAAGGTGCATTAATTTAAAGGACAATATTGGTGTCAGTCATTATAAAATATGTGATAGAACTGGTTAAATACATCCCAAATATAATTTTTTAACACAGAGATCATTGCTACGGGAGATGTGTAACAAGCATGTGAAGAAACGGGAAGTGACGACAAACATGACAAACACGAGTTATCCTTCTATATAACTAACTGAAGAAACGAGCGATAACAGACACTCGATCGAATTTCATTTGACTGATAATTCAGTTGAAGATGAAAAGTTATTATATGAGACGCTGAGAGGATATCTGACAATTCAAAAAAAGAAATGGCTGTCAGTAGATAAAAGATAACAAACAAATTAGAAAAAGCCTGTGCATTACCATGTTTTTATTAAGAACAGAATGAATAAAAACGAGGGAATGCACAGGATTTTTCTATTTTTCTCGTTTTCCCTTATCTAGTGACAGCCAATTCTATTTTTGAATTGTGAGATACCCTCTCACCGTCCCATATAATAACTTTTCATCTTCAATGGAATTATTAGTGAAATGAAATTCGATCGTTTGTCTGTTATCGCTCGTTACTTCATTCAGTTATATAGAAGGATAACTCGTGTTTGTCATGTTTGGCGTCATTTCGCGTTTCTTCACGTGCTTGTTACACATCTACCATAGCAATGATCTCTGTGTTGAAATTATATTTGGAATGTATTTAACCAGTTCTATCACATATGTAATAATGACTGACACCAATATTGTCCTTTAATGAAATGATAACCTATTCTGAAGGTAGAATATCCACAAAATTTTTGAAGCTGATCAAGGGCTATGCTATAATAATAAGTAGTTTAACTCTGAAAGAAATTATCAGAAACTGTTCAAAATCAATAGAATTCCTAAAGGAGAAAATTTGATTAGAAATAAAATTCAATTCTAATTTCAGGTTTATATCAATGCTCATTTATACATGTACATCAAATATTTCTATTTGTTATAAATTGCATAAATTCTAATAATATTCAGATATTTGAGGGATACTGACCTCATCTTCAGTAAATCTATCTCCCATGGTAGTAAGTAATTCTCTCAATCTTTCTTCAGGTATAATACCTATAGATAAACAATTACAATCATGTTATAGTGCAATAAAATTATCAAATAGATACATGTAGTAACAGAAAGCGTGGAAATACGCCCACATGGCAGATACATGTATATCTCTGGAGTCACAGACAATGTCAGGCACAATCTCTCAGGTGCCTGTCATTTTGTCTGCCACTGATTTATCTTTTTTCTTTGTTTTATTGATATTTTAATATCTCTCAAAATGTCAGGTAAAATTATGGCTTCTATCGCATTCAGAAGGGTTTCAAAAAAGGTGGAATAACACTGGAAGGGAAGATCGTTGAAATTCGACTATTGATAAGTTTCATCCTCTCATAATTTTAAGAAAATCCAATGAAAACTAAGGATTTTAGAAAAGAGGTTATAACCAGGGATGGGATTTCGCCCGTATATCCGGACTTGTCCGACGCTATTTTCCAAACGCCCAAAATTGTCCTAACAGGAATATCAAGACATCAAGACATGGTGAATAATATTCAAAATTCCAAAATTGTATAGTGTACTGAGTGTATAACTACCACTCAACCTGATTATCGTTGATAATAGGCTGGATTGATTAGATAATTAATTGATCAACGTATTTATCGTGTTATACCGTCTAAACACCTACCTTGATTAACTACTTAATCTGCCATGATTGTCTGTCTTAATCCTTTGTCAGACAATTTATCAATCTAATCTTAAACAGAAGTCATTGCTTCCCCTCTGTCGGACTATTCATAAATCCAATACAAGTGATTATAATTTTAATCCACGTGTTTACCTCGTGGTTTCTCCATTGGAGGACATTTTAATCGCATTGATGAGAGCCGACAGCATCTAAAAACTAGTCATACATGTCACATATCGTAAGAGTATATAACACCCTAAAACAATAGACAGTCATTTCAACCAAACAATACATATCCAACTAAACCTACTCCATGGCCTAAGACCGCAAATGGAAAGATTGCAAAATCATATTCTAAAAACAGAAAGTTAAGCCTCGGCTCTCCTATGTCTTGTCTGCGCTATCACTTCTGTGGAAGCCAGAGAGAGAGAGAAATGGGGTTTAACGTCCACTCGACACAAACTAGGTCATTTCGAGACTAACATGGTTTAATTTTATTTCAATAATTTGCTTGTGCGTAGGGGTCTTTAGCAGTGGGAGGAAACCATCTATACCCCCCTTCTGTGGAAGCAGCCGTCAAAGCACCAGGTAGTAGTAGTAGGACAGTCATTTTGTCTACGATATCTTTTACGTCTTTTAACCCTTTCATTGCGTCTACCCGGTAGTACTGGGTATTATAAAATGCCGTTAAAATATGCGTACCCGGTATTACCGTGGACTCAGTGAAGCCCTCGCTAAAATTAGTACCGTAACTGCAAGTGCCATCTATTGTATTTCCTATACACTAGAACATATTTACACGTGTTTCAAAGCAGCAAACCGTAAAATGGCTGAGTGCATAGTGACAATGTAGACGATGCACTCCCGTTGACAATTTCGAGGCGGGCAATACACATAATTTGTTTCCATTTGTATGTTTACAGTATAGATTTCTCGCTTTTTAGTAAATTTGTACCAATATCGGTAAAATTCTAATTATCGCAACAAATCTAATACGAAGAGGCTAAAATCTGTAGGTACGGTGTGTTAATTAATTGGACGTGCGGGTCGAAATGATTAAAAAATGTAAAAAAATACGATTTTGAGATTTATGTTTTTTTGGCTTCTTTGTTATGTCCTTTATCCGAGGAAATATATATTTTTTGTCAAATAACTTATTTTTATTTTGAATAGGGTCATTACTTGGCGTGGGGGTGCTGTTTTTCTGTTATATTTGACTGAAAATTCGGAAAAAATACGCTTTTTCTAATAACGTCTAAAACGTTCAAGTGACGGCCATTTTGTACATATCGTTCAAAAGCGCATGCACTAAACTGCGAGACTAAAATAAATTCATTGTTATTCTTCCAGTTAGATATCGGCATCCTTCGGCTGAATGCAAGCGGTACATTTTACGGAAATTTCCTTATTAGGAGGGTCGAGTAGGGTCATGAACTAAACAACTCCAACAGCGCATGCGCACATCAAATTTTGACTCCGCGAAGCCCACCGTCTAGCAACCCGAATTTAACTGAGTAGGTTCGGTTGTCAGATCCAGAAATTGTCTATTATGAATGATAATGCAATAATCCCGACTACTCACGATGATTTACCGTTATTTTCATAGTTCTGTTCTAAAAATAGGTTATTTACGTATTCTTCACGGCAATTATGGAATTGTTCGGTAAAAGAAAAGAAGGGCAGTGGGATTAGGTCAACCATACTGAAAATAATGCTTCTCTAGTCTAAAACGATTTGTAATAAAACATCGACATTTATTATAGGGATTATTCAATATTAATTATTGAAGGTACATCAGCTTTTGTACCGTACTCTTCCGGGCAATTTCAATTACAAAAAATTTTCAACTTTCCAAAATAAAAAAAAAGATGTTGACTGGGTGACTTATACCACCCCCCTAAAAACAAAAAGCAAAACATTTCTTAATTTTTGCTTATTTTTTTTTACCTTCAATATCAAGATAAAAATCTAAAATTTGTAAATTGTTGGAATCATTTTTGGAAGGTGTAAGCTATACATGTACCTATATATAGATAATAAGCTTCTAACTTTTTCTTTTTCCTTTGAACCCACAAAACTATTTCGCGGTTTTCGCGGCTTTTTATACACATCATTAGAAAAAATGGTTCTCTAAAACTATTAAAGATAATGACCTGAAATTTGCAGGGATTATTCCTTAAGATGTCAGCTATACATGCAATTATCAAACATATTCTTCTGGGCAATTGTGAACCAACAAAACAACATTTGAATATTCAAACATTGAATTTCTTCATTTTCGGCCTTTTTTCTTATGCTTAGTGATATTCCAGAAAATGGTTCTCTAAAACTGTTCATGATAAAGACCTGCAATTTATGGGGATTGATCCTGAAGGTATAAGCTAGGCATGTAATTGTCAAACATATTCTTCCAGTGATTTTAAACAAAAAATAAACCATGGTGAAACTTCAACTCTGAATTTCTCATTTTCCGTTCGATGACATTCAAAAACTAATAAAGATAAAGAACTGAAATTTGGAGGGATTATTCTTGAAGGTGTAAACAATACATGGTGGCTTTTCCATACCTCTGTAACAAACAGATTTTTTTTTGTATGTCTATGAAGTATGGTGACAAAAAACGAAAATTGATGAACTCACCACCAAGTTCTGTAAAACGTAAAATAATCATTGTTCATTAAAACCAGCGGCTGCCAGGCAGGATACGCCCACATTTTCGAGAGATGGATAGAGAACAAGCTAAGAAGAAAGTGACCTTTCCTACAATCAAGGGCCATAATTCAAGAAATTACAATTCGATATGCGCAAATATCGAAAGTAACCGAGATCTTTGTGTTATAAACTTACATTTCAAGTTTCAACAAAATCGGATAAAAATTTTGACCTCTATAGGGTCCACAACTTTAATATACCCTATTTTTACGCTATTTGAGAACGAAGGGGCGGCCATTTTATCTGTCAGTTTTCGGCCGATTTTCACGAAATTCAAACTCAGTCGTGCTTAGGGTGTAACGGTGATAAAATAATACGTTTTTTTAAATCGGATAAAAATTATGACCTCTATAGGGTCCACAAGCTAAAAACGCAATTTTTCATACAATCAGGGGCCATAATTCAGGAAGTTACGGTCCGATATGCGCGAATATCGAAAGGAACCAAGATCTTTGGGTTATAAACTTACATTTCAAGTTTTAAAAAAAATCGGATAAAAATTGTGACCTCTATAGGGTCCACAAGCTAAAAACGTGATTTTTCGTACAATCAGGGGCCATAATCCATGAAGTTTCGATCCGATACATGCCAATATCGAAAGCAGCCGAGATTTTTTGGGGATAAACCTATATTTCAAGTTTTATCAAAATCAGAGAAGAATTGTGACCTGTAGAGAGTCCACAAACAATTGTGGACAGACGGACGGACAGGGGCGACGGCATAATACGTCCACATGAAAATGTGGGCGTATAAAAACCCACATAGCTGCATAGACCATTGACTTAGGAATATTTAAAAACTAAATTTACACTCATAGATTGATAACCTGCCACAAACAATTTTTTTTCATCTGGCGTAGGGGGTGAGGATTTTACAACTTGTAATATTATTAGGTTGTACTCATTGTAAAGATTTGAAATTTGACATGTAGGTTAGCCTGTACAGCCCTAATAAGCTGTCCAAATTTCATTTAGTTATCTTTACTCAATCAAAAGTTATAGTCAAAAGTGTGTTTTCGACTAGCATGTCCCCTTTAACCCTTTTAGGGGGCAATTTTTCGCAACTGGTGAACCACTGTGGGGGAGTTAATTTTAGTGAATAAATTTTAGGCCAGGATCAAATCTAAAATTATTATATCTTTACAACTATGTTATCAAAATTCACCAAACTTGGTGAGACATATGCTTATACACCACATTATTTGAAAATGCAAAAACTTTGTAATTGGAACAATTTTACCCAGGTAAATACAGGTGTGGCTCAGGTAAAAATTATAAACCAAGATAAAAGTATTTTGTTTTCTCAAAAATTTATTAATTTAAGAAAAAACAACATAAATAATGAATTTTGGAAACAACAAGTTAAAAGTTTAAAAAATAAAATGGAGTATCACAGGTGAAAATACAGGTAAATTGAGGTGTACTAAGAAATATACAAATTGTCACTAAATGTTTCACTAACCATTTTAAATTAAAACATTTCAAATGATAATAACTGTAACAGCAACAACAATGAGGAAAACTGCATTTACAGGTAAATACAGGTAAATTCAGGTGTAATGAATAAATAGGCAACTTGTGTATACAATTTCTTCAATTTAAATGAAACCGAACAGGATAAAAAAAAATTTTTGTGAACAAATCAATATTTAGTTGAGAGGATTATTTGATCAAAATTGCATCACAGGTGGAATACAGGTAAAAAGACTTACAGTTCAGATGTACGCCAGCTTAGTAAACTAGAAGGGAAATATATTCAAGTGTGTAATAACTTAACCTTTCTTATGAGATGTAGAGACAGTGACATTGTGCCTAATGGTTTAAAGCTTAAGAGCCCAGTGAGCTCCAATTTCGCCAACAAGATCCTACAACGTGCAAGCAAGTCCCTCGTCCGGGAACGTATCCAACATCACCGGAACACCAAACACCGTCTGTTATGTCAAATCAATGGATTACATGAGGTTCTCAAAGACCAACTCACAAATGAAGATTTTAACTCTATCCGACACATTCAGACATCTACCAACCTAGCTAAATCGGAAGGAATTAAACAACGTCAACTCAAGAAACTTGAACAGCTTAAGCAGGAAAAACCCAGAAACACCAATGGAAACTCAACCCACCACAAGACAGATTTCTTCACCAAGACAGTAGTGAACCTAAGTAATAAAGAACTCAGTGATGACCAGATCAACCTGCTATCTAAGGGCCTGAAGTATGCTCCCTCCCTACCACCCAAAAACCACGATGATCTCATCGCCAATGTAGAGAAGGGCCTTCGACAACTGGCACCGGGCGGGAAAGTCGACTTTCTACGGCACCAAATAGCTAATTTGATAACAAAATCCCAAACCAAAAAGAACTCTAAGAACATCAGCGAAGCAGATAAAGAAGCAATCCAGGACCTGAAAGGTGACAAATCAATAACCATAATTCCTGCTGATAAAGGGAAATCTACAGTTATAATGAACACCAATGACTATCACAACACAGTAAACGTACTCCTTCAAGACAATACCACATACAAGAAAATTAGGAAGAACCCGACCACTACACTTGAAAAACAGTTAAATAATAAACTAGATAAACTCCGAGACCTACAAGAGATCACCCAAGAACTTTTTTACCAGTTGAGGCCCAACCACCCACGCCCTCCGTACGCTAGAGCTACGATTAAAACTCATAAAAACCCTATCAAGGCAAGGTTACTAGTCTGCTCAAGGGACTCGGTGTTCTACAATGTCTCCAAACACCTCTCTAAGCTGCTTTCACCATTAGGAACAACGTCTTCTTCATTTATCAAGGACTCTACTCAATTCTGCCAAAAAGTCAGAGACGTCACTCAACCTGGAAGGATGGTCTCGTATGATGTAACAGATCTGTTTACCAACGTTCCCCGCCATGAAGCTACAGAAGTTCTCCGCTCCCGAATTGACAATTTAGAAGTTCCACTTGATACCAAATTAACAACTAACAGCATCATCGAACTTATAAACATGTGCCTTGACTCCACTTACTTCACCTGGGGGGGATGACATATACCAGCAAATACATGGGTTACCAATGGGAAGCCCCCTCTCACCGATCATGTCTGAAATCTTCTTGACACATTTTGAAGAACGCACCCTCAGCACGTCCCCCATTACCCCCTTGGTTTGGCTTCGCAAGGTAGATGATACTTTTGTTGTTTTGAAAGAACAAGATGAACCCATGGCCCTGCTTGATCACCTTAACAACCAACACCACAGGATCAAATTCACCATAGAGACAGAGGAAGAAGACACCCTTCCATTTTTAGATGTCCATGTCCACAAACAAAACAACAAACTGAAAACTAAGATTTATCGTAAACCAACTCACACAGACCAGTACATTAATTATAATTCTAGCCATCCCCACTATATTAAAACAGCCCTTATATCCACCTTAGTGCGCAGATCTATCAACATATGTGAACCAGAGTATCTTGATCATGAATTAGAATACTTACGCAACGTTTTCTGCAACCTAAATAATTACCCCCCAACCATAGTTAATAGACAGATTGAGGCCACCCTAAAAAACAGCATAAGCAACCAACAGAAACAAGAAAATTCCCCTATCAGAATCACCCTACCATTCCATGGAAATCTCACTTACCAGATCAGCCGATTACTAAAGAAATCCAACATTGACACGTCCTTCTCGATCCCCACATCCCTCAAACAGATCTTAAACGCCAGTGGAAAACTGCAACCTACCACTCCTGTGCAACCAAAAGGGGCCATCTACAAAATTAGCTGCTCATGTGATAAGACCTATATCGGGGAAACCAAGACCAGTGGATAAAAGAATTTCAGAACACAAGTCCAAAGCCCCAACCAACATATCAGCCATAGCCGAACACTTGAAAGATCATCCAAGACACAAAATAGACTGGGATAAGGTAAAAATTCTGGCTGCTAACCAAAACAATAAGAAAATTAGGAAGTTAAAAGAAGCCATTAACATCAAAAGATTTTCTCCAGAATTAAACAAAGATTTGGGACTATTTATTCCGAGGGCATATGATGAAGTTATCAAATCAGTCAATTAGCCTACAATGGGTAACCATTAACTCTCAATAATTATTTTTGAACTTACAACACGTTAATCGCACATCACTATGTTAACCTAGTCCAATCAGTTTTAGCCTGTTATCAACCTACAACACCTTAGCTCGCGATTTCTGTGTTATCCTAGTGCTATTATGCTGTGTTTTAATAACCTTTTAAGTTATTGTGATATTATGCTGAATTACTTTTCAGTCAAGATCCTGTGTTATAAGCCCTTATCAGTTACATACAAGTGGTCTAATGGGTTTTTCTCTCCCCCCCCCCCTCCCCTAGTTATCACTTTTAATTATGTATATTTTTGATCCCCCCCCCCCAGTTATTAACTTTTAATAACATATATTCTCTGAACTTTAACACCTTGAATCGTGATTACTATGTTAACTTAGTATATTATTATTAGCCTATATTAGATCCTTCAAACCCTTGGATCAGTTTATTGTGTTATCTTAGTGCTATTATGCTTTGTTTTCATAACATTTTGTGAATGTGGTTTTATTTACAAGACCGTGTGTTTATAACCTCTATCGGTTATATACTGTTTGTTTAATGTATGGTTTCCCCCTAATCATTTTTCTTTTTCAATATCAGGATGGTTTTAAGGTTCATGTACAACTATATCCTTGTCATCACACAGTGCTTTTCAGGTCTTTGATGTTAAATATGTCTGTTAATTGGTTGAACTCTTCTAATGATTAGTAATAAGAATGGTTTCGCATTGTACATATATATAGACCCTCAAGTTTACTAAATGTCATTGTGCTTGATAACGATAAGAGAATACTTATCGAAACATGGTGCCTGTGTATAATAAACCAGTGATTGTTGTCCCATATAACTGTATAGTTTTGTATTAAAGCAATTAGCATAGACCTTTATAGCAGTTTCAAAGAAACCAGAAAAATTTACGGAAATATCAACAAACAAATAATACTATTTGATCAAAATTGCATTACAAGTGAAATTCAGGTGCAACTAATGAACACATTTTCAATCACCAATTACAAAAAATATCAACAATCAATAATATCATTTGGTCAAAGTAGTGTCACATGTGGAAATACAATTAAATTGAGGTGTACTGAAAAATGTACAATTTTCCTAACTTTTTCACTAACCATTTTAAATTAAAATATATCAAATGGTAACAACTATATAATCGCAACAACAATGGTGAAAATTGCACTTACAGGTAAATACAGGTAAATTCAGGTGTAATAAATACATAAGCAACTTGTGTACACCATTTCTTCAATTTCAATGAAACATAACAGGATAGAAAAAAATCAACTTTTAATAAATTCATTATTCAGTTGAGAAGACTATTTGATCAAAATTGCATCACAGGTGAAATACATATAGGCTTACAATCCAGGTGGATTAATGCAATTAGCTACATATTTTCAGCAGTTTCAAGGAAAACAGAAGAACCTGCAGAAATATCAACAATCAAATTATACTATCTAATCAAAATTGCATTACATGTAAAATACAATTGCAATTAATGAACACATTTTCAATCACCAATTACAAAACATATCAAAAATCAATAATGTCATTTGATCAAATTGCAGCATTACAGCTATAATACTCATACCAGTATATTGGTAATACTAAATGTTTTCTTCATTTTCAGATAAACTATATATGCTTTACATGTAGCAAAATATTGGCACTCTTTTACAAACTGAAGCTTTCAATAATTAACATGTTTACTTTAATTTAAATGATAACCAGGAAAACATCTGCGGCATAGACCCACTCCACACTCTCGACACCATGTGGTTATACGCGTACCTTTAAACCCTACATCCCTTGATTGTGCACAGCTCACACACTGTTTACGCTTTTTATCAGGAATAGATTCTAGGTAATGCTGTATGCTAGAAAGTACTCTGTTCTAAGTTGTGAGGCTGGGACGACCAATTTTTCGGCGTGGCTGTTTATAGCCATTTATAAGTCCGTCTACTAACTGGATCATGAAGTTGAGATGATTTAGTTTTTGTCCATTTATATTCTTATTGTTCTTATACTATAGTTATAGCACAAATATGCATTAGTAACTGTTCTGTCTATAAGATGAAAGACAACCTTCCGCCAGTTCTCAATTCTGCTGCATAATGATCTGTCATTTGATCACTGAGGTCAACCCCTCCCATACTGTGATTGTACTCATTCACTAACTGAGGAACGAGTCTGTTGTCTTTCTTAGTTAGCTTGACATCATTAGCGGAACCATGCGTTGTTAAAAACCTAACTTGTCTGCGATCGTACCAATTGACTGCCAACAACTGACCTTTGCGTACAGCAATTACTTCGTCTTTTTTTTTTTAAAGTTTGTTTGATTCCTGGGGGCAATCCCTTACGGTTTGAACGAACCGTGCCTGTAACATATATTTGTTTAGACAACATATTATTACATAAGTCTATACTAGTATAGTAATTGTCTACAATTAAATGATGATACTTTCCACTGTGGTTTCTCAACAATTTATCACATACATCATACAGCTGTCCATATTGTGATGTTTTTATACTTGATGTGTGGTATAAGGTCTGATACAAATATCCAGTCCTAGAATCAGACAGGTTATATTCCTTTGGTCCCCACTGATGATGTTTTTAAATTCTTATGTAGTTCACAAGATCGTGTCTGCCCTTAAAACCAACTATGCTTTCATCTATACTTATGTTACATGACAGAAGATATGCACGTGCCAAAGACGTATTAAAATGGTCTAAAACGGACTGAAATTTGTAAATGGGATTATAATTAAAAGTTCCTTTTTTCGGCTCCATCGAACTGTCGCTGACATGAAAACAACGAAGGAATAGTTTAAAACTTTCATACGTGAAAGTGTTTCTAAATATTGGTGTCTCTTGGGATAAGTCTTTCACATTCCAATACTGTTCTAATGTATGCTTTCGTACCAAGCCCATATTTATGATCAACCCGATAAACGCTCTCATTTGATGTACATCAGTTGGAATCCATAAATGCAGTCTAGATCTGGGCGATATATTTTCATATTTATCATATCTATATTGAAAGTATTTGTTTGTTTCGTCTACAAAAAACTGCCAAAGAGATTTATTATTTGTAAAATTGGTTGATTCAAAAAATTTATCAAAATACTTCACAGGTTCATGACAGTTCTCTGGGTTCCACACAGGACCGGACTCGGCTGTAAAATCATGTAAGATTAGGGGCCTGTCATTTTGCCTATCATTCACATGTATCCAAACGTCGTCTAATTGGTCTTCTGTACCAAAATTATCATCTTGATGTACTAGTGTTTCAACGTCATTAGGCCTAATATTTATCGTCGACTCCGTCGAGCATCTTCTTGGTTTTTTTACATTTACATCCCGTTCTTGACAATCTCGATCTGATTCACTTGAATCTGACTCGTATGCAGACAGTTCATCAATGTCAATATCGCTGCCACTGTCAGACGAACAATTTTCTTCATCAGAAATATGGATCATGTCAAGAACATCGTCTACAGTAAAGATATTAGGGCGAGGACGCTTACGGGGTTTCGTGGCAGACGCCATGTTATTGACAGCCCGAGGCCATCTGTTTATGTTATCGCTAAGTAACGGTAATATCCGACTTCAAATCAAAACAATATAAGAGTTACCGTTCTTATAAATTAGATCATGCATTTCTTTCACCCATTAGTCGATAAAAATAGAATTATCTCATAGTCATACAGCCAATCGTGTACATTGTTACTTTGGCGACTTACGGTGAAACGACATTAATGTCGCTATCCCCGTAAAGCGTGTGTGTGTCGGAAAACGACATTAATGTCGTTATCCCCCTAAAAGGGTTAACAGGAGTGAGAAATTGACTGAAAGGTGATATAATTATCGCTTGGGTTGAAAATCTCGGCGACGGTGCGTTTTCTGTACTGGTGTGTTAATCGACTGACACGGTGTGTATTCTTTGTTTGGTGAGTTTTCTCGAAAGCGTGTTATAACTGCAGCAAAGGTGATTTATCAAGGACCAGCAGGCTTTATCTGACGCGTAGGTGTTAAATCTAATTTACCGTGCGATTTTTTGTTCGACCGTGTGTTTTACGCAGATCGATCTTTGTTAAGTGTAGGTCTTTATACATGGATTTATACGTGGGATAGGTACGTATATCCTTTCTTATACGTATTTCATTTCATGATGAATACTATGTGTTTTGTACTTCGTACCATAGTCGGACTGCAGTTATTTATATATTTGATCTTTTTTGTGGGTTGAATTTGTTTACAAATTATCGTGCATACCACTATATAAATGCTCGTATCTTAAAATTGATCACACGCAGTACCGTCATTTCCCGATATCATAACCAAACCCAATTTGATTATCCGATATATTCTAATCGCCATTGTTATCAGATTAACGAATTTTGTTTCGAAAGTAAGTGTGTAACGGTGATATACTAAAATGTTTTTTTTAAATCGGATAAAAATTATGACCTCTATAGGGTCCACAAGCTAAAAACCATAATTCAGGAAGGTACGGTCCGATATGCACGAATATCGAAAGGAACCAAGATCTTTGGGTTATAAACTTACATTTCAAGTTTCAACAAAATCGGATAAAAATTGTGACCTCTATAGGGACCACAAGCTAAAAACGTGATTTTCGTACAAACAGGGGCCATAATCCATGAAGTTTTGATTCGATACATGCCAATATCGAAAGCAGCCAAGATCTTTTGGAGATAAACCTATATTTCAAGTTTCGTCAAAATCGGATAAGAATTGTGACCTGTAGAGTGTCCACAAACAATGTGGGTGTATAAAAACACGATTTTGCGTAAAATCAGGTGTCATAATCTATGAAGTTACAGTCAGATACATGCCAATATCGAAAGGAACCAAGATCTTAAGGAGATAAACCTATATTTCAAGTTTCGTTGAAATTGGATAAAAATTGTGACCTGTAGATTGTCCACAAACAATTGTGGACGGATGACTGGACGTCCGGACGGACAGGGCCGACGACAATATGCGTCCACATGAAAATGTGGGCGTATAATAATTGCGACCTCTATAGGGTCCACAAGCTAAAAACACGATTTTTCGTACAATAAAGGGCCATAATGCAGGAAGTTAAGATCCGATATGCGCAAATAAATCTAGCTGCCAGTTTCCGACTGCATTCAAAACGGCCCATGTCAGACCATTTCGTTGAAATCGGATAAAAATTGTGACCTGTAGATTGTCCACAAACAATTGTGGACGGATGACTGGACGTCCAGACGGACAGGCCCGACGACAATATGCGTCCACATGAAAATGTGGGCGTATAATAATTGCGACCTCTATAGGGTCCACAAGCTAAAAACACGATTTTTCGTACAATAAAGGGCCATAATTCAGGAAGTTAAGATCCGATATGCGCAAAAAAATCTAGCTGCCAGTTTCCGACTGCATTCAAAACGGCCCATGTCAGACCATTACTAAAGAAGTTAAACCTTGATCCAGGCTGTCTTAAAAACTACCGACCAGTATCAAATTTATCGTTTGTTTCGAAAGTCATAGAGAAAGTTATTGCTGAACAACTCAAACATCTAACTCATGAGAATCTCTCAGAACCATTTCAGTCCGCATATCGAGACAATCATAGTTGTGAAACTGCACTAGTCAGAGTGAGTAATGACTTATTGCGTGGTATGGACAACAAGTGTGTCATATTGTTTGTTTTGCTTGATCTTTCTGCAGCATTCGACACTATTGATCATCATATTTTACTTCACAGACTCAAATATAGGTTCAAATTATCTGACTCTGCTGAAAAGCTTTTTCAGTCATACTTATTCAATCGTAATCAGATTGTATGTGTAGACAATGCTAAATCAAATCCAGCCCAAGTAAGATTTGGTGTTCCCAAGGATCGGTCTAGAGACCAATTCTGTTTACTATCTATACCTGCAACTTCCGGTCCAATGAAGTTTGAAATGGACATGTGATAGCGCTTCTGGGTTGATTTGTAATTAATAAGATTGTAAAATGACAAATTTAAATACATTGGAAACTGTATAAGGATTAAATGAAGTCTCAATGGCTATAAAAATGATGGGAAGTGCTAGAACTAGTGAGTATTGTGAGATGATAGCAGACGAAATGTCGTGAACAAGTCAAAACAAAATGTTGGGTGATGCACCTTCTTAATACTGTAATATATAGTCAAACAGTTGTAACAAATTTTATTTTAATCCCTTCAAGTGCCTGTGATTACAAGTTGACAATTCATCATTGATTTGGGGTTCATGTGGAATGAGCCCGACTAATCACCGGAATTCAACGGAATTCATTTACAATCACCAGAATTCACATATAAACACCGGAATTCACTTTAAAAAAACCCTGATTCCTCCCACAAGACTAATTTTTTTTTAAATGCATCATACATTATAATGTAACAAATAACTATTTTGATATCTACACAGGCCAAATAAAGGCCCTGTGGGTGTATTTATTTGAAAGACTGCTGGAATTAATTTCAAATATTTTAATAATTATTTGATTTCGAACCCATAAAGTGGTATTTAATGATTAAAATATTATACAAAGAACAGCTTTCTTTCCTTATTCATTGCACATTAATTATCGCCGGCTATGATTTTCAATCAACTTGTATACACTGCCATCAATAGTAGGCATATTGAATGTTCACCAGTTAATTGTCATTGTAAAAGGTGACAAATCACATACAATCACACCTCCAAAAAACATAATAAACTATGATAACATGAGAATTTATTTATTTCTAAACAAGTTACGATGTCGATGACTGAAAGTGACAATCGGCGCAATTTGCAATTATAAATAAATAAATATAGCTATAATATTAAATTGTTTATTGCACTATATATACCATAATATCTTTCATGCATATAATTACTGTTTTAATAAACTATTAATCAATCTTTTATTACAATACATTACAACAAATTGCAATGAAAGTATACATTAGTTTCTTGTCAACAAAAATCACATACACGAGTTATCTCCTGTGAACCTCCGATTTGGGGACAAATCAGCGAGGCTTCTTAAATTCAAATAAATTGTTATATTGTGTTTCCACAGTCAACATTTTTGGGGTTATTGGCTGTTATTTTGGAGTTATTGGGTAATTCGACGCAAATTGTTATTATGTGTTATTTTGGAGTTCGGCCTATTGGGTAATACGACGCGCCCTACGTTATCATAATCATGATACATATATTTGAAATGAATTCCGGTAGTCTTTCAAATAAATTCACCTACAGCGCCTTTATCTGGCCTGTGGAGAGATCAAAATGTATTATACATTTAAAATAAGTGAGTTTTGTGGGAGGAATCGAGGATTTTAGAAGTGAATTCCTGTGAATTCGGTGATTGTAAATGAATTCCGGTGATTAGTCTACCCGTGTGGAAACTGAAATACAGTTATTCTTTTCTAAAATAAAACGAGTGCCTTGGATTTTTGTGTGGATTTGATAGCTGTTATAATTAAAGCTGAACTCCGATTACAAAACTACAGAAATAATCAAATAAAAAAATTTAACACCCTAAATAATCACCATACTTGTTTTCAAGTTGTAGAACAATCATGGCGATTATACGGCGTACAAAAACAGAGGCAGGCCACACCCACATCCAATTCACACCTTGTCAACCACACTGTCCACATCCGGCTAGCAATATTTCAACTACTAATTACCTCCTGACTGATTGAAGTTTTTTCACTAACAGTTTACTGAAAGTATTATTGCTACACAATTATTATATCTGATCAGGTACATATTATTTTACTAATTAGACGAAATAAGTAAACTACTGTGTACTTTTGCTCTAAAAATAAGAAACAACTGCCTTACCCCAAACAAATCTACAAACACCAACAAATTCTATGTTGTTGACATAAAATCAAGGGACATAACTACTTCACAAGATGGTGAATATTTTGAAGTGAAAACATACTTCTTTGATGGAGAGAACAACAGTTTCATTGCTACTTTGGATATATTTTGGAACGATAATACTAGACTTTATAATACTAGAAATTATTTGGTGTTTCCACGCTGTTGTACAAAACATTTCAAGAAATAAGAAAGAAAAAAATGTTGGTGTTGGTAGATTTGTTATTGTTTGGGGTAAGGCAGTTTTTCTCATATTTTTAGAGCAAAAGTACACCGTGGTTTACTTATTTCGTCTAATTAGTAAAATAATATGTACCTGATCAGACATAATAATTGTGTAGCAATAATATTTTCAGTAAAGGGATAGTGAGGGGCGGCCATTTTGTCTGTCAGTTTTGGTATGATTTTTACGTAATTCGAACTCATCCATCATTAGGGTGTAATGGTGATATACTAAAATGTTTTTTGAAATGAAATGAAATGGGGTTTAACGTCCTACTGTTCTGCTCCTATGTCGGGCTAATGAAGACGGGCATACACCATACAGTGTGCTATGAGCAAATTTTGCCCGGCCAGCGGCACCATCACCTACTTTTATATTGAATTCCAACTGCCAAGGGATCTTTTACATGCATTCCAATGTATACACGGGACCTCGTTTTTTCGACTCAACCGAAGGACTAGACGGCTGTCCTTGTCAGGCCCTCTGTCCTGCATCACTGACAAGGGGGAACCACGCCGGAAAATCTCGACGAACTTTCTCGGCCAATGCAGGGATCTAACACCCGACCTCCCGGCTAGTGATCCAGCGTCAGACCCACTTAGCCACGTGATCCCCCCCCCCACAATGTATTTTTAAATCAGATAACCAGCGGCTGCCAGGCAGGATACGCCCACATTTTCGAGAGATGGATGGAGAACAAGCTAAAAAGAAAGTGATTTTTCCTACACTCAAGGGCCATAATTCAGGAAATTACAATTCGATATGAGCAAATATCGAAAGGAACCGAGATCTTTGGGTTATAAACTTACATTTCAATTTTAAAGAAAATCTGATAAAAATTGTGACTTCTATAGGGTCCACAAACTTGATATACCATATTTTTTCGCTATTTGAGAACGAGGGGCGGCCATTTTGTCTGTCAGTTTTAGGACGATTTTCACAAAATTCGAATGCAGCTGTCCTTAGGGTCTAACCGTGATATACTAAAACGTTTTTTTTAAATCAGATAAAAATTGTGAACTCTTGTGGATGCTCTATAGGCTAAAGTTAATATCCGATTGACTTTAAATTTATACACAGTGCTTAAGGTCATGAGACGAAGAAGCCTATTGATTTTCAGCGATTTACGATAATTACTGCCTGAGTTATGGCCCTTGATCACTTCAAAAAATCTTGTGGACGCTCTAAAGGCTAAAGTTAATATCCGATTGACTTTCAATTTATACACAGTGTTTAAGGTCAAGAGACGAAAAAGCCTATTGATTTTCAGCGATTTCCGATAATTACTGCCAGAGTTATGGCCCTTGATCACTTTGAAAAATCTTGTGGATGCTCTAGAGGCTAAAGTTAATATCCGATTGACTTTAAATTTATACAATGTGTTTAAGGTCATGAGACGAAGAAGCCTATTGATTTTCAGCGATTTCTAATAATTACTGCCAGAGTTATGGCCCTTGATCACTTTGAAAAATCTTGTGGACGCTTTAGAGGCTAAAGATAATATACGATTGACGTTAAATTGAGACACAGTGGTTAAGGTCATTAGACGAAGAATCTTATTTCTTTTAGGGGATTTCCGATAATTTTTGCCAGAATTATGGCAAATTTGAAAAATCTTGTGGACTCTTTAGAGGCTAAAGTTAATATCAGATTGACTTTAAATTTATACACATCAGTGTTTAAGGTCATGAGATGAAGAATCCTATTGATTTTCAGCAATTTCCAATAATTTTTGCCAGAGTTATGGCCCTTGATCAGTTTCCTCCCACTGCTAAAGACACCTACGAACAAGCGAATTATTGAAATAAAATTTTTAAAAAACATATGTTCGTCCCGAAATGACCTCCCCCTCTCTCTCTCTCTCAATAGATCATGTGGGAATTAAGATTTTCCTAAGGTACCTTAAATGTATTTGTTCTATATCATGTCCCGAATTTAAGTTAATATCCAATTGACTTTCAATTTATACAGTGTTTAAGGTCAGGAGACGAAAAACCTATTGATTTTCAGCGATTTCCGATAATTACTGCCAGAGTTATGGCCCTTGATCACTTTGAAAAATCTTGTGGACGCTTTAGAGGCTAAAGATAATATACGATTGACGTTAAATTGAGACACAGTGGTTAAGGTCATTAGACGAAGAATCCTATTTCTTTTAGGGGATTTTCGATAATTTTTGCCAGAATTATGGCCCTTGATCACTTTGAAAAATCTTGTGGACTCTTTAGAGGCTAAAGTTAATATCAGATTGACTTTAAATTTATACACATCAGTGTTTAAGGTCATGAGACGAAGAATCCTATTGATTTTCATCGATTTCCGATAATTTTTGCCAGAGTTATGGCCCTTGATCAGTTTCCTCCCACTGCTTAAGACCCCTACGAACAAGCTAATTATTGAAATAAAATTTTTAAAAAACATGTTAGTCCCGAAATGACCTCTCTCTCTCTCAATAGATCATGTGGAAATTAAGATTTTCCTAAGGTACCTTAAATGTATTTGTTCTATATCATGTCCTGAATGAAAACCCCATAATTTAGAATACAAGAGATAAAAGTATAAGAAATACAAAGTTTAGTTACAATATTAAAATAATTTTCATTACAAACTTTTGAGACTGAGGAGAGAGCTTTTCGACCCTGTTCAGCAATGTGTTTTTGTATAATTAGATATTAACCATTAAAATTTTTTTTATCGAGCTGTTTTATCCCGGGCTGTTCCATCCCCCTTGTTATTATAATTAACTGAGTTGTACTTATCGTTAAATAAACTGTTAAACACTTACTTATTGTTACATTAACAATAATGTATGGAATAAATAAGTTTTAGTCGTCGATTTTTGTTGATTACCGATCACGACCAGGATTAGTTCACTGCTGTATATTCGTATTGTTTGTTAATTGGCGTTATGATTTTAGATCTTAAGTCAGTTCACCAATGTTTTTGTAGTAAAGTATATTCGTATTGTTTTTAAAATTGCCGTTATGATTTTAGATTAGTTCAGCGATGTTTTTGTAATAAAGTATACTCATTTTGTTTGTTAGTTTATGATGTCTAACATCATTGCCAGGCAATGAAACATACACCCACAGTAGCTGTATCGTCCGGGCAGTCAACAAGAGTTGTCGCATATTTTTACTTTTTTCGGTAATGAAACATTTATAATACATTAAAATCTGATTAAGAGTAACAACTCATTACGTAATTAACAGAAAACCATTAGAATTTGTTTGGTTTTTATTAAGTTCTGCCCCATGCTGTCGTTTAGTATATGAAACTTTTAACATCATGGATTTAGCTGTTCAAGTCAAAAAGATTCATTGAAAATCCATATACTTGTTCATCTCAAGACCTTAAACTCTGTATCAATCTGAAGTCAATCAAAGGATAACTTTAGCCTCTAGAGCGTCACAAGATTTAGCAGTGGGAGGAAACCGGAAGACCCGGAGAAAACCCACAAGGTTGGACAGACAACCCTACTCCTTGTCACGTACAACAGGGGCTTCGAAACCACGAGAAAATTACGGATACTTAAATACTGGATTAAAATACGTTCTTCTACTAATGTCTTACTCAATTCTTGCTACTTGTTCATCTCAAGACCTTAAACACTGTGTGTCAATCTGAAGTCAATCAAAGGATAACTTTAGCCTCTAGAGCGTCACAAGATTTAGCAGTGGGAGGAAACCGGAGGACCCGGAGAAAACCCACAAGGTTGGACAGACAACCCTACTCCTTGTCACGTACAACCGGCGCTTCGAAACCACGAGAAAATTACGGATATTTAAATACTGGATTAAAATACGTTCTTCTACTAATGTCTTACTTAAATCTTGCTACTCTAATATGTTAATAAATAATGACCCGTGGGTCCTGAATGTTAAGAAGGAATTTTTTTATAATTGGTTTGGGAGATTTATGGGAAAAACCTGCTCATCTCATAAACACAAATTGTATCGATATCATCAGACAAAGATTATTAGACATATTTAGACAGGAGTGTATTGAGAAATTTGAATTATCAAGTAAATGTATCATTTATAAGCATATTGTGAATACATTTGGCTTACAATATTATTTGACTAAACCATAATTTAAATATTGAAAGGTTACGATATAGTACTAAATATATTGAGAGAAGTAAACGATTATGTACATTGTGTAATTTTGAAGACATTGAAGTTGAGTACCATTTAGTTTTAATTTGTCCAATTTTCTAAAAAACTGAGATAATAATATATAAAAAAAGTATTATTATTATTCGAACCCCTGTGTTTTTAAATTATTTTATCTTTTATGTACTAAAAATGTATCTGAACTTGTAAACCTTGGTACATTTTTATAATAAAACTACCAGGATACCCGGCTTCGCTCGGGGGTCATAACTCCCAAACCGGAAGTGGTAGACTAACGCCACCTGGCCGATGTTATTCCCCGGTCGGTGCTACCCCTATACCCCAAATTTCAGACTTGGGGCAGACCTAGTGTAGCTGCAAACCCCGCTTCGCTCGGGGGTCATAACTCCGAAACCGGAAGTGGTAGACTTACGCCACCTGGCCTATGTTACTCCCTGGTCCGAGCTACCCCTGTACCCCAAATTTCAGACTCGGGGCAGACCTAGTGTAGCCGCCAACCCTGAACAGACAGACAGACAAACAACAGTCACAAATATTAGTATAGATAAGAGATGAAGAGATTAAACGGAATAGTAACAATTAATATTTTTGTTTTTCCCAATGAGTCTGTTACTCAAGGGTAATACAAACTTGAAACTTGAAACAGTCCGAGGTGAAATGGTTGTGGCATGAACTGACCCACACCCAGCTGGTAACTACAGGTGGGAATTAATAAAACAACAGCATTCGACCAATCAAATAATTAATGTTAATAAAAAGGGACATTTATGACTCAACTGTACATTCAAAGGCATGATTTTGTAAGGCACCCAGACAGGTGACAATTAATAAAACAATAGCATTCGACCAATTGAAGAATTAATCCATACTGTACTTACGAACATGTATATTCAAAAACATGGTTTCATATGACACCCAGGCACTTGACCACAGGTGTGAATTAATAAAACAATAGCATTCGACCAATCAAATAATTAATCTATACTGTAATAACGTTCATTTATGACTCAATCCTATAAATATAATCCAAAAAACAATCAGAACGAACGAACCAATCAGCTGACAAAAAGGTGAATAGCTCATAATACCGTGTATACACAGACCTTTTCTGTAATTAATGTGTATGGCAATAAAGATTAAGAGGAGATTAGTGACTAATATGACAATTGTCTGCGATATCACCTCGGTGGAAGCGGCTGTTAAATAAAGCTATTTCACACATATGATAATCGTAGTTAAAAGACGACTTTCACAACATAAAAGTTGCGTTTATTTTGAATACTAAAATAACTCTGGCTTAGTTTGGCTTGGCTCTGAATTTTGATTGAGCGAAAGATTTTTAAAGACACAGATTTTTATTAACAATTTTAACAGACTGTGGTATAGGATTTAAATGGTTCATTTACATTATCAATACATACAATTTGCTTTTTGTTATTAAATTATATATAAATCCATTGATTGTTTTCCAATTTTGATTTCTTTTTGTGCATGCTGCTATTTCTTTATTTCATATGATTTCCATTGAATCGACACCGTATAATCCGGCCTTTAATCGGTAGGTGTGAAGCAAACACTCACCAATCAATTATCGGTGAGATTAAAACTCGATGGGCATGAAGCCACAAAAGATTGACAAGCAATCACCAATCAATTTATATGTATGAGATTAAAACTCGCTACCGTGGTTCTTTGTTGATTACTTTGATAATTTTAATCTCTTGTATGACAGTTGTGACAAATACTCAAGAATATCCACCAATTTTCCCCCGAATTCATAGTCGTAAAAATATTCCTAGCACCTGTTGGAAACATTTGTTGCGCATGTGACGATGACCTGGGGATGCTCGATTCACAGTCCGGAACGTCCCGAATTGACAGAATTGCAATCGAGTGACACAGAATTCAGTCCTGTCACAGTTCTGTCAGTCCCGACGACGGAGGTGGTGTGAGTAGAATTGTGACGTAATTAAACACAACGAACGTGTTTCGGCTGCATGGTTGGATGAGATATCCAGTCGACACATGCGTTGTAGCCCGAAGTAACCATTTTCACTCAATTGTCACTATTTTTGGGATTGAGAGAATTCAATTTCGGAACGTTCAATCGAGTAAGCCCATTATCAATGAACAAGTGATAGCAAACACAAGAGTGCGATCAATTGAAGACAACGAAGAAGATAAATTAATGACAGACTTGACCTATTCAAAATGCCTATGCATGTTAAATGAAATAAAAATTAATGTAATAAAATTTTGAATGTACAGAAAGGTTTATCATTTTTAAAGGGAATAACATTCTGGTGATTCGAAGCTACATTATAATAATACTTCCGGTTTTCGAAGTTACAATATTTCCGGTTTTGAGAAAACTGAGTATTTAGACACTCTGTGTACTCCGACATATTGTAACGATCCCGTACGATGTCGGATTTGACAGAGTCCACTGTAAATACATACAATTGCTTTTTGTTATTAGATTATCATAGCTAAATATATGTTCTGTTTTATTTATAAAACCTTTTCTTTTTCGGGAATGTTGATTTTGATTCAGAACCAAAATTTAACACCTGTACCCAATAATCAACTAAATTGCACAGAAGACCCCAATCGAGTAATTACGCTGTCTGAAAATAGGCGACAGCTTTTCTATAGAGATTGACAGTGATTTTTTTTGGCGCCAGTCTAATGTACAGTCTTGCGAGATTATCGCACTGCCATTGTAAGCTTGACTTATGACCACATGTACAGATGGAAGACTAGTTAATTCATTTGTGATTTTAAAAAGATACATTACCTGGGACGTGATTTACCTATTTCCAATTGTATAATTACCTGGGACGTGATTTACCGATTTTTGATGTATTTGTCAATGGTGGAATACTATTTTATAGGGTAATGGATAATAAATAATACTACGACCACGGTAAGGTGATAATCTATGGGTGTGCATTTTTTTTATATTCACCTTTTTTATTCGTACTTTATATGTAAATAATCGTAATCAAAATGAACCGATCGGATAAACAGTTTGTGGGAAATTAAATTAATCGTGTGTTGATTTTTCAACGTATCTCGGGAAATTAAACGGCTCGTCTAATAAGTAAACTGTGTGTTGGTTTTTCAACGTATCTCGGGAAACTGAAAGGCTCTTCTAATAAATAAATGCCGTAAATAAGTGAACGGGTCTCCATTTATAAACACCTCTCAGAGAAACTAAACCCGTTACCATTAAACTAAGCCAGAGTACTAACTAAACCTTTTTTGTAATTTTTAAATTATTATTATTATTATTGTTCGATTTATATAGCGCTTCATTACACATGAAGTGTTTCTAAGCACATATCGCAAACATTTACTTCAAACACACAGAAACAATCAAAATCAGGAGAACATAATTAAACACAATTAAACACAGCTGCCTGTTAGGCGCTATTATTCAAAGGTTTATATCCAATAAATCAACCGGCTAATCTCTATATTGAACTCAGTCGAGGTATTACCTGATGAACACCTACACCAAGTAGAGTTCAAAAATAAAAAACGAAGTTTAAAAGAATCAACTTCATTAACAAAAATTAAACAATCAAAAACTAAACAGATAAATCAAATTCAAACGAAACAAAGAAAACAAAGAAAATGAAAAGAGTAGTTCATTACCATTCTACATTAACAAAATAAAGGAAAACAACTTGTGAAAATTTTTCAAAAAATGATTTTTATCAATTATCGAACAATGTTTTGAAATAATCCTTAAGAGGCATTTAGTAACTGGATAGGGCAATAAACTATAACACATACTTATGGAAAAACAGCTACTTATTTATTTGAGCGACGTTTCGAAGAGTATTCTCTCAACGTTATCATGCTAATACAGTAATACAAGAATGTGAGGTCAATTTATACAGAAAATTATAACAACAATTCGTGAAACCACACAGGACAACAACAACATCAAAGGAGGTGATATTCTACAAAGACTTAATTAACCAGGGTGAAGTGAAGCCATTTAGTAAGATAAGACAAATGAAATGGGGTTTAACGTCCTACTGTTCTGCTCCTATACTGGGCTAATGAAGACGGGCATACGCCATACAGTGTGCTATGAGGGAAATTTTCCCCGGGCAGCGGCACTATCGCCTACTCTTATATCGAATTCCAACTGCCAAGGGATCTTTTACGTGCATTCCAATGTATACACGGGACCTCGGTTTTTCGTCTCATCCGAAGGACTAGACAGCTGTCCTTGTCAGGCCCCCCGTCCTGCATCGTAAGATAAGACAATTAAGTAGCTATAATGATATGTACAGGACTATCAACAGAATGTAAAAAAAAAAAAAAAAACCAACTACAATATAATTGCATAAATGTCCATAGTATGTCTAGATGACGCTAATTAACTTGTAATTACTATGTTATGTGTAGTAAATATATGTTCAATTAAGACTAAAGTAAAGCCATTTATTGTAACTAATCTAAAAATATTGAAGTTGATATAACTAGGACGATATTACTTAGAGAGAATAAGAATAATCTTAACTAGACCTGCAAGCTGCACTGAAACAGCTTTCAGGAATCAGACAGGAAGTGTGTCATACAATAGCCCATTTATCGAGCTACCAAACGATACTTTAGATGTTCTGATCCTATCACACCCGACGGTGAAATCCCGATTGTTGCAAGAGCACCGATTTTTTTACTGTCTTTTTTTTTTAAATATCGAATATTTTTTTGACTACTTCCTGTTTACAGATCATTATCGGGATAGATTTAACAAGTGGTATGGGAACTTAACTTCCTGTACCAGAAGTTTCAGAAAGATCCATTGGACAATTTTACCTCCCTTATACCATTAGAAGCAGATTTACAGATATAACGATTTTTCAACTTTTTTTTCAAAAATTGTGGCCCTTTTGGACCATTTATACGATAATGAGGCTTTTAAATTTAGATTCACACCATAGACCACTGTTAGGACTCTAAGTAACACAAGTTTAAGAAAGGAAATAAGAGAAGTTTTCGAAATAGGCTCAAAAAAAGAAAATAATAGATTTTCAGCGTTCCATTATCTATTGCCTAACCCGCGAATTTTTACCATTTAGATGTCATAAGATCGTCCATTGTTCAAACTATCCAATGACACTTTAGTTGTTTTGATTCAGTGGAATTTGGCTTAGTAATCACTTTTTTCGCAAGATCGCCATTTTTTTACTTTTTACAGGGTTTTTTCTCAAAATATCGGAAATTTTTCGACTATTTCCGGGTTTTGGATCATTGTCGGGATAGCTTTAACAAGTTGTTTGGTTACCTTACCTTCTGTACAAGAAGTTTCAGAATAATCCATTCAGCTGTTTTCCAAAGAAAGAAAATTAGAAGATCATTTTCAGTAATTTAAGGATTTTTCAACTTTTTTCCAAGATTGAGGCTCTTTTTGGACAACTTATGTTATTTCAATGCTTTTATTGTTGGACTCGCGCCATAACCCACGCATAGGATTCTGCGTTAAAAAAGTTAAAAGACGTCTAAAAAGGCCCCAAAAACGGAAAATACTAGATTTTCGGCGTACCACAATTTATTTTCTAACCATCGAAATCGTACCATTGAGATGCCATATAATAGTACATTAATGGGGCTATCCAAAGACACTTTACTTCTTTTGGTCCTGTAATATCTGACCGAGAAATCCAGCTTTTCGCAAGAGCGACAATTTTTTAACCTTTTTTTTACATTTTTTGAATACTTCCGGTATGGAGATTATTTTCGGAATAGTTTTAATAACCAGTTTGGGCAATTAAATAGCGGCAGGGCTCTGTAATGATATATTACATTATCTGATCAGATAAAATGTCCCTGGGAAATCCTATGTTCAAAGGTGCCAAAAATGTAAAAATGTCAAAATATCGAAAATTAAATTTCAATAACTCAATACATATTATACATCGTTAGAATCGTAATTAGGTCAGCTATCCGAATCTGTAATCTTTTTGTAAAAATTTGTTTAAATAATAAAGTAATAGAGCATTTTGCAAAGTTTCACGATTTTTCGACTTTTTTTCGGTTTTCAGTCCCTTTTTTATCGTATTCCAGACATTTCAAAGTCTTATTGGACGGCATAATTCACAAGACTATCGAATGGACTCTCGATAGAGAAAGTTAAAAAAAAAGTTGCGGTTAAGATTTCGAGATACAGGCGTCCAAAAAAGCTCCAAATCAGAAAATACTTGATTTTCTGCTTGTCATATTTTGCTGCTTGGTAACAGTATCCGTATAAATTGGGCATCATTCGACAGTCCATTCCTCGGGCCACTCAACGAAAGTTTAATTCGTTTAATCCATTGATACTGGACGGAGAAATCAAGTTTTTCCCCAAAACACCCATTTTTTGCATTTTTTTCGAAATATCTATCATTATTTCGACTACTTCAGGTTTCCGGATCGTTTTTGAAATTGCTTTATGCAGCGGTCTGTCTATATAGCTTTATGTTCCATGAATTTCAGAACTTTTGATTTATCCTTTCCCAAAAATATAAGGGTTGGGAAATGGGCAGAAAATTCGAAAAAAAACGAAAAATAAAGGGCGATAACTCGAAATGAAACTTATATTTCTAGTATCGGATGGTCTTCAGGTATCCAAAAATGTAGGTCAAATTTGAAAATTTTGAAAAATAACAAAAATTGTGTTTTAAACAAAAATTGTGTTTTAAACAAAAATTGTGTTTTAAACAAAAATTGTGTTTTAAACAAAAATTGTGTTTTAAACAAAAATTTACATCTTTCGAAGGCTAGAAGTCAGCGACGAAGTTTCGAAATTTCGAAATTTTCAACTGCTATCGTCCGAGAAAAGACTCAGGGTTTCTGAAAATGTCATTTGTATGAAAATAGGTACAGAATTGGCGAAGCTATGGCCGTTTTTTAATTTTTATGCACCGCACGAAATTCGGCCACTTCCGGTCTGCGCAGAAGTTTCAAAATTGTTTTAAGGAGTAGCCACCACATGGTTTCCCAATAGAAAATTTGGTTCCAGATCGATATCTGTTTCCGATCATGGAGAAATAGGATGCAGCGGAAAAAAATAATAATAATAATATTAGTAAAAACAATAGTGTCTGAAAGCCTAACTAGACCTGCAAGCAGCACTGAACCGGCTTTCAGGAATCAGATAGGAAGTGTGTCATACAATAGCCCATTCATCGAGCTACCAAACGATACTTTAGGTGTTTTGATCGGGTCACACCCGACCGTGAAATCACGATTTTTGCAAGAGCACCGATTTTTACTGTGTTTTTTTTTTAATTTCGAATATTTTTATGACTACGGTTTCGCCGGTGCCACGTTACCCTAAACATATGAGAGAGAGAGAGAGAAATGGGGTTTAACGTCCACTCGACACACACTAGGTCATTTCGGGACTAACACATGGTTTAATTTTATTTCAATAATTCGCTTGCGCGTAGGGGTCTTTAGCAGTGGGAGGAAACCGGAGGACCCGGAGAAAACCCACGAGGTTGGACAGGCGACCCTACTCCTTGTCATGTACAACCGGGGATTCGAAACCACGCCAGTCGACTCAATGACAGACTTTATGATACAGCGCACGCACGCTAACCATTCAGCCATCCACCCCCCCCCCACCCTAAACATATGTCACTTCCGGTACCAATGAAACCATTAAACAGGTTTCCACATAAGCATTGCACACATCAAATAAAATGGACGCCGAATCAACCAAATCCAGCAATATCAATTCATTTTATGCATTTGTTACATGTAAGTGTACAGCACTTCCGGTGATAATGAAAATGTTCAATTAGTTTTATGAAATCAGAAATGGCATAAGGCATCGCATGGTGAAAATTTTATGTAAATCGAATAATAATTGCCACTTTTATAGACCAAAAACCTTGAAAAGTGACTTGTATAAAACCGTCTATTTCTCTGCAACCGTACAAGTTAGAAACCATTTTCTGGTATCTGTATGATCGTATGGGTTCAATCTATTTGGTGATTGGAATCAAATATCATAATTTTAAAAACATTACAAATCAGACTCATTTGAATAAAATATCTGTTTTGAAGGCTAAAAATACAGCTTTTGCCAAAATGACGTTACTTCCGTGATAATGAAAATCTTAAATTACTTGTATGAAATTGTAAATGGCATTAGATATCACACAGTGAAAATTTTATGAAAATCGAATGATAATTGACACTTTTATGGACCAAAAACCTTGAAAAGTGACCTGTTGAAAATCGCCTATTTCTCCGCAACTGAACAAGTTAGAAACAATTTTGTGAAATCTATATGACCTTATGAATTTTATTAATATGTGAATATAAACCAAAAGTTAAAATTATTAATACATATTAAAGAATTCTTGGTTGAAAAAAATATTGATTTTAAAAGTTAAAAATGCATTTTTTGACAAAATGGCGTCACTTCCGGTGTCAATTTTAAATTGTAATCAATTTGATACGACGCATACTTGCTTTTTGAATCAAATGGTGTCATTTTTGTGAAAATCTAATAATAATTGACTATTTTACAGGCAAAATAACGAAAACAGTGACTTATGCAAAATTGCCCATTTCTAGGTAACTGCTTATATTACAAACTAATTTGTAATACCAGATATACATACATTGATACCATAAAGGAGAAAATTGGTACACTTTTCAGCTAGGTTGACCCTCTGGGCTCCCGGTCTAAGAGGCATCCATCCGGACAGTCATCATGGCGGGCCAGGTAAAAGTTCTACAACTAAACATTAATGACTGGTCCCCAGATGTGCTGAGCTGAGAAAATACATGACCCGCAACCTCAAAGATGTAATATGCCTCCAAGAAACCAAGCTACTACCAACCAAGAACGACATCTACTTGCCCGGATACACTTGTCAGAGAAGGGACAGACAAGGCAGCACGACACGTGGCGGCGGTCTTGCCATCTACGTCAGTGATAACTTAAATTATATTTCTGTTTCGCTGGACGTAGTGGAGCCTTTCTAGAAGCAATGGGCATAGCCATCACATTGAGCAATAATACAAAATTGACAATAGTGAATGTCTATGTACCCCCAGATGTCACGTGAAAACCAGTTGACTTCCAGTCACTTCTCGACCAGCTTCCGCAAGGCGAATTTGTGTTTTGCGGGGATTTCAACCCAAAACACGTCCTGTGGGGGTCACCGAGGAATGACTGTCGGGGGATAAGCCTATGCTCAATAATAGAAGAGAGCGACCTATGCGTACTGAACGACGAGAGCCCTACTTTTGTTGGAGGAAATGCCCCACCTTCGCACCTAGATCTCACGATCTGTACGCTTGGTATTGCAAACCGCTGCAACTGGCAAGTACACGAAGATGAAACACTTGGCAGTGACCATCTACTGATAGAACTCTGCATTCAGGCTGAAGCAACCTGGGAAGTCTATAACGGGAGACCCAATTGGAAAATGAAAGAAGCCGATTGGGCCAACTTCCGTGTAGGGTGCCTTTGTTGGAAGGAAGAAGATATCATCGATGCCAACATCGACGTGTACGCTGCCAACATCACAAGTTCTATTATAGGTGCCGCAAACGACTCCATTCCCAAGACTTCTGGTGGAAAACCAAGGATTAGAAAACCTTGGTGGTCACCAGAATGTCAGAAGGCGGTTAACGAAAGAAAGAAGGCACTTCGCCTCTGGAAACGCCACTACAATGAAGTCAACCACCAAAACTACCTGAAGTTGAAATATGCTGCAAGAGAAACCATCCAGAAGGCACAAAGTGGGCACTGGATGACATTCTGTAATACATTGAATAAAAACATGCAAACGGGGGTCGTCTGGAGGAAGCTGAACGCCATGAAAGGGAAATGCAGATTATTCAACATACCAAACCTTGAAGATGGAGATCAGCACGTTACCAACGGCAAGGAAAAGGCATATCTACTTGCTAAAACATTTGCAGACGCAAGCAGAGATGAAAACCAATCACCAGAGTTTCTGAAGAGGAAGGAAATCTTTTACTCGCAGCACCCTTCATTAGTAATTGAATCTAATGAAGAGGCTGACCCAATCAACCTACCCTTCTCTGAGGAAGAGTTAAATAAGGCTCTTTCCCTCAAGATCGATAGTGCGGCTGGGGAGGACAAAGTAAAGTACTCAATGCTCAAACATCTGCCTAGAAACGCCATAACGACACTACTAAACTTCTTCAACACGTCCTGGCTGTCAGGAGAGGTACCTAAAGAATGGCGGAAAGCAAACGTCATCCCTCTACTGAAACCGGGGAAAGAGAGGACAAAGGCAGAGTCCTATCGACCAGTAAGCTTGACATCCACACTATGCAAAACCTTGGAGACAATGGTTAACACCCGATTACAGTCCTATCTGGAGAGTAACCGACTGATCGACAATCAAAGAGGGTTCAGGAAAGGACGATCAACAATGGACCACCTGGTGGGACTACAACAAGTTATGCCGCAGGCACTCTTCTCGGGGTGCCTGTTATGTTTGGATAGACGGGCTGCTTTTTAAGTTGGGAAGTATCGGTATAACAGGCATAATGTTTCGGTGGATCAAAAGCTTTAGAAGGATAGAGCGATAGAAGGATACAGGTGAATGTTGGCAAATTCCTGAGTGCCGTGCAAACATTAGAAAATTGCACGCCTCAGGGGTCGGTCATCAGTCCCACCCTCTTCAATATCATGATCAATGACATACAGAAATCATCCTACCTCGATGCCAGAACTGACGTAGCTAAATTTGCTGATTACAGTACCATATGGAGGAAAGGGAGGAGCTTTTGTGAACTGTAAAAGAACATGCAAAAGGCCTTAGACAAATTCATGACATGGGCAAACGTCTGGGGATTTAAAGTCTCAGAGAAGAAAACGGTCGGTATGCTTGTGAGCAGGGATAGTGGGATAAGCAGAATGACTCTGTGTATGAACGGGAAAACCATCGAGTTTAAAGACCAAACCAAGTTCCTTGGCGTAATCTTTGACCGAAGGCTGACCGCACATCGACTTGACTGTAGATAGATCCTCCAAAATCCTAAACTTAATGAGAAAAATAACGGGTAGCATGTGGGGTGCCTATAGAGTTACATTAATGTAGGGTGACCCACCATAAATAAATATCTCCAAATATCTCGACAATTACGCCACAATATTTATATATATACCAAGCCTCAAATCAGTTTCACACAATTATTGTCACTAAATAAACGATCATGTTGTACTTAATAAGCTATGACCATAAATCATCTATAAATAATAGACTGAAAACTGGTTCCAAGTGTCGTCCATAACATCCTGACACTTTTGAGTAAAAGATAGGTTACGTGCCCTTGTTTTGAAATTAGTCTCGCTTAACCAGTCTATCGACCATTCTACGTCTGATTGACAGGTCGGGATAATCAAGACTACTTTTTTTACGAAACATAACAGAAAGCTAGAACAAGAAATTGAATTTAGAAATAAGCACATTAGCTAGCTCAACAATTGTTTTAAAAAGCTTGTAAAAGTAAAATGAAACTACTGCTAGTATCATGTTCCTGTCTAACCCGAGTGTTTCAGAGATATTATTTGTACTAAACCAAAAGATGCCGCTCTTAACGGTACAGTTAATGATAAAGCGATTTAAAAAATGAAACGAACGTAATTTCTGAATCTGCTGTAATAACCAAGAAGCTTAATTTTACTGCTATTCAAAATCGTCAACAATAAATTTTTTACGGCTGTAAAAGTTGATAGATTTGTAGAGAATTGCACGTGCCATGGCTATTTATAGTATCATACTGTCAGAAAGTTGGTCTCGACACGGCGAATATGCACGCTTCAGTGGTAGTCTCGAACTATCAGCAGTGGACTGTATTTCTGTAGAGTGCATGGGTCACCCTAATTAATGATGGTGTATCGTGCTCTAATACGCTCTGTATTAGACTACGGTTCTTTGGCCTTCATGAACTGCGTGTCAAAACTCTTAAGTAAGCTTGACACCATCCAATACAAAGCTCTGTGTATTGCGACTGGCGTAGGGCTTGGGACTAGGAGAGAGGCATTACTACAGGAAGCCAGGGATTTGCCCCTATCCCTAAAAAGAAAAGAACTAGCGACAAGGTATTGGGCCAAGATCTCGCAACTGAGAGAAAGATCCCCTAGTTTTGTCAGTCTACAAAAGACAAGATATGTGAGAGATCCTAGAAAGAAAAGCTTTGGCCAGGGTATCAGGGAAACAATCAAGGAACTGCGACTGGGGGAGCTTGTGATAAATGAACACCACCACCCAGCAATCGGCCCTTGGACGCTCCCTATACCGCTGGTCAATCTAGATCTACTACAGAAAACCGACAAGAAAAACAACCACCCTGCTGCACGTGCTTTCTCTCTAGAACACCTGGAAGACAACTGGCCGTCTGATGACTGGGACCATGTGTACACGGATGGCTCACGCAACCCTGAAAGGGGCACAAGCTCGTTTGGAATATATCTGCCAAACGGGGAACAGGGAATAAGCAGGAAACTGCCCAATAACTGTTCGGTGTACACTGCAGAGCTTGTGGCCATTTGTGACGCTATATCATGGATCTCCCATCAAAAGACTAGTAAGTTCGTCATTCCAAGCGACTCTCTGAGCAGTCTGATTTCAATCCAAAATGACAACTCGGACTCAAGACCAGAAGTCATTTTGGAAATCAGGCAGCTGTACCAGAGGGTCCTAGAGAAGGGAAGCAAATTAGAGCTTGTGTGGATTCCATCACATGTCAACATTAGAAGAAACGAGGAGGGAGATCGACTCGCCAACGAAGGTCTCAAGGGCACAGCACCACTCCGCGCCATAGACTACAGCACCACGGAAATCTACAGTATGGTTAAAAGACAGGTCAATTCATTCTGGGAATTAAAACTCGTTGAACTTGACACATACAGATTCCGACTGGATGACAAAATCTACACGAAGACAGCGATCAATCACCCTAGAAGAGATATATGCAGACTTATATCGAAACTAAGGGTGAAAGAGCAGCTGCAAGACTACAAACACCAAGTCATCATCTGTGAGTGCGGAGACGAATGTACCACCAACCACATCCTGGTAGACTGCGAGGTATACAAGGAGGAGAGAAGGGAACTAGTGAGAATGATGGAGACTAACAACATGCCATTCAACACTAAGAACTTACTGTTCCCGAGACCAGATCTGAAACTGCAAATCTTCGAACAAATCCACGCCTTAATGGACACAGTTGGACTAAGTAGAATAGTGAAGTAAGAGGGGGCCACGCTTAGACGGGCTTGGCATCTAAACACTAAACTACATAGGGGATTTATATCAAACTGACAGGATAGTGGATAAGGGAGAGTCACGATCAGACGGACTCGGCATCTAAACACTATTCCGGCAAAAAATAGTCATCAATCCTACAGAGTGGGATAGGGGAGTAAGGGGAGGTCACGATAAGACTGGCCTGGCACCTAAACACAAATCCCATAAAGATGACATCTACCAAGCTAGCAGGATAGTGGAGTAAGGGGAGTTACGGTCAGACGGACTCAGGACCTAAACACTATTCCGCAAAAGAAACAGATACCAAACCCATAGAGGGGGATTGTGGAGTAAGGGGGGGTCACGATAAGACGGGCCTGGCACCTAAACACTAATCCCACAACTAAGACATCTACCAATCCAGAAGCAGAAGAAAACATCTACCAAACGATATGTTTTTTACTAAATAAAGGGAAGAACTTCCCACAAAACCCAATCCATGGCCTAAGGCCGAAAATGGAAAGATTGCAAAATCATATTCTAAAAACAGGAAGCAGCTTCGGCTCTCCTATTTATTGTCTGCGATATCACTTATGTGGAAGCAGACGTAAAACACCAGGATACTACTACTTGTATTACTGTATTAGCTTGTGTT
The DNA here is from genome assembly GCF_932274485.2 of Patella vulgata. Lineage (NCBI taxonomy): Eukaryota > Metazoa > Mollusca > Gastropoda > Patellidae > Patella > Patella vulgata. The sequence goes on from NC_065882.2 coordinate 38,511,419, forward strand.
ATAGTTTATTGATGTTTTGAAAGTAAACTATATGCATACTTTCAGCGCTAAAAACCCTGTTCTAAACGATACCAAATTCCTAGTGTAGTGAGTCCACAACCTTGATATACCATATTTTACACTATTTGCATACAAGGGGCGGCCATTTTGTCCCGCAGTTTTGGTCAAACGTTTTTTTAAATCGGATAAAAATTGTGACCTCTAGGGGGACCACAAGCTAAAAACGCGATTTCTTTGTACAATCAGGGGCCATAACTCAGCAAGTTACAATACAATATGCGCAAATATCGAAAAGAAACAAGATATTTGGGTTATAAACATGCATATCAAATTTCATAAAAATCGGATCAAAATTGTGACCTCTAGAGTGTCTACAAGCTAAAAACTTGATATTTCGTACAATCAGGGGCCATAATCCATGAGGTTTTGGTCCGATACATGGGAATATCGAAAGGAACCAAGATCTTTGGGAAATAGACCTATATTTCAAGTTTCGTCAAAATCGGATAAAAATTGTGACCTGTAGAGTGTCCACAAACAAATTGTGGACGGACAGGGGCGACAAGATTATATGTCCACATGAAAATGTGGGCGTATAAAAAAGAAACTCATCAAATCACTGGAATAATAATGCCTACAGCTTGCAGTTGCAAGATTATATAATTTATACAGAGAAATAATTATTACCAGTTCCTTCTTCATCAAAACAAGCAAAGGCATTCTTAATGACATCTTCTGGATCTGTACCATTTAATTTCTCACCAAACATTGTTAAAAACATAGTAAAATTAATAGGACCTGGAGCAGCATTCATCATTTCATCCAAATATTGTTCTGTTGGATTTTTACCTGAAAAAATTCATGATTGTTGAATTCAATATGTTTTTAACTGATCACATTTCTGGAAGTCCATTTATGATTAATTGATTATAAATAGTATTCACTAGGGACCGGGTATCGTCCAGATTTTACGAAAAAAGGAAAGAAACTACGATTATCATCTAGAATTTAATGCACGTATCCAGCTGATAGATTGCCGTCAAGAATGTGTTTAATGCACGTATCCAGCTGATAGATTGCCGTCAAGATTCATCAAAAACCACCCAGTTTGTGCTACCGTGTAGATTAAGAAACGCCGTTTGCTTTTGACATCGATAGTCTGCTTTACGACCGTCCAGTTTCTCAGGATGTTTTTTAAAAATGAACACTACCATTTAGATTTGAAAAGGGTTTAGTTTTTAGACAAGGCCTTTATTTTCCCGGACGTTGTCAAGAAATGAACAGATTGTTTAATTACTTAAGGTGTTTAGATTTTACGCCAAATTACCACTTTATTGAGAGCCGTCTAGTAACTTACGGGTGAGTATTAATGTAATGCCGTTTACTTTTCATGTCTTGTAATTAGTTTGCCCAGTGTCATCTAGAAAACTTAAGGCATTTGTTTTTGTGTGAAATATTTAATTTCTGTCTCCCAATTTTAAAAACTATGTTCAGATTTAAAATCTGAGTATAGTGTCTAAAACTCTCGAATGAATTGCATATTTGTTGAATATCGTCCATTCTTCGGTATTGCCGACGTCCATTGGGAAAAGTCGATTTACAATGAATTGACAATTTTCCCGGCGTAGATAAAACTCAATTTTTTGGTATTTAGTTACAATCTTGTTACTTATAATCTTGTTTTCTGGGTTATTTACCCACTTCCGTAATTAATAACAAGAGAAAAATCGAAATTGCCCGTACATTCCCTTGTTTTTATTCATTCTATACTTAATAAAAACATGGTAATGCACTGACGTCCATTCTTCAGCATTGCCGACATCCATTGGGAAAATTCGATTTACAATGAATTGACAATTTTCCCGGCGTAGATAAAACTCAATTTTTTGGTATTTAGTTACAATCTTGTTACTTATAATCTTGTTTTCTGGGTTATTTACCCACTTCTGCAATTAATAACAACAAGAGAAAAATCGAAATTGCCTGTACATTCCCTTGTTTTTATTCATTCTATACTTAATAAAAACATGGTAATGCACCAGACCTGTCAACTCTACCACATCACGCGGTAAAGTGCCGCGAAAAGGCCTCATGTACCGCTCTACTGCGCGGTAATAGATTTCTACCGCATTTTCAAAAAAAGAGTTTTTTAATTTACTCGTCAAAACTATGGAACTAAGGGAAGCAACTCTCTGCATGTAAACAATAAAGATCACGACTTTCAGTTATCAACATCGATTTGGGACATTATAAGGTGTAATTTAGTTAAGAGATTTGTTCTCAAATTCTTTTCAATCTATTTTAGAGTTAATAAAGCGGATATAATTATTGGCATCTGTTCCAAATACGTAGCGATGGTAACGATAAACTAAACAAATAGCGACCAATTTACGGCAGCAATGGCTGACATTTTCGTTTGCGCGCGTACGTACAGAGCTTCTAATACAATACTTGGAATGCAACACAACCTGGAACTTTAATTTCAAGATGGAATACGTCTCGCCGATTCTGACTTACATGGAATGCTCTCTGGAATAAATGTAAAAGCAGATTTACGGAATCACAGGAGAAAAAATCACGGTACATTGAGAGGATAATCGCCATGGATGAGGGGCATGATTATTTATATCGATACCAATATTTCGTCGTTAGCCGTTATGCAAAACTAATTTTTTACGCCTGCCCCCCTCCTCTATTCCTAATGTAGAAATACTATAGAATCTAATAAGCACACCAATTATCTTACATGAAACAATATTGACAAAAACTAGCGGAATGGGGAATGGGGAACACGCGTCACAAACCATTGATATTTTTAAAATCATGCTAAGTTAAACCAAAAGAAAAGTGGTACTTCCAGTACAACTGAACTGGTAATTTTAATTATTTTTTTAAATTACAAATTATTTCTTTCTGTAGGCTACATATTCAATTTTGGTTTAATTTTTACATAAAATTTTTTAGATATGGTTACCATTGCTTGTGTATATTTTATCTATCTATTACCCATTGCATTTAATGCAATTTTTTTATTGTTGGGCCTGCAGTTCAGTTTTTCATTTCTAAATTAATTACCCTTGGAAGTGCGAATTTACGCGTTTTTGGAAATCTACTGCCAAATCGTGGTTTCTACTGCATTTTTTACACTACCCTACTGCATTTCAACTTTGAGGGGTTGACGGGTCTGTAATGCACTGACTTTTTCTCATGTTCTCTTATCTAGTGACAGTCAATATATTTTTTTCAATTGTCAGATATATGCTAGTCAAGTCGTCCACACAAAAAATCTGGTTAAGTCATCCACGTTGCATTGGTTGACTTGCTCACACGACTTTGTTTAATTTCAGGATGTAGAATAAGTCGTCCACACGACATTGTGTAAATGTTAGGGACGCAGAAATATTCATAGTCAGTATAATATGAGTGTTTGATATAAGTATAATTTTCTTTACGCCATGTGGCAGATTCGCCAATCTACAGCGCTCGCATTTAGAAATAACAAACAACAAAATAAATCACTTTATTCAATAACAGTTTCATTAATAAATAACGTCACTACACAGCAACTAAACGACTCACCTCTATAGTCCCGGTACAATTTTCTTCCCCAGTTCATATAATTCCTATTTTATAAATATTTTATCGAGAATAGTGTCCAACGTCTTCCTTTGCATACGCTTTAGCTTATTTTCCGAACACGCCAATTCTCGGCACCAATTTCACAAAAAGTACATCGCCTACAATCGAGCAATCCTCAATGCAAAACTTTCAACTTGTAATATAGTCCCTTTCCTGCAGGTTGGTTTCACTATAACAGAATTGCCCTGTGGCTGTGATATAACAGATCAAAGAATAAAACTGCACGTAGTCACTTTTTCGACACGTGTTATCTTCAGCTGGTCAGATTACCTGGCATCTCAAATAACCTAACGTTAAAAGAAGGCATGCAGTGTCCGCCTTACAACAGGTTCCATTCATTTATGATTTATTTTATAATTTATTACTCTATTCTAAATTGATTCTTATACAGATTTCTTATATTTAGTTCCATTTCGTGTGTGGAAATTAAATCAACGATTAGTTTTAAAATTAATTATGGTGCCGAAATAATATCAATCCAGTTGTATTTTGGTGAGTGATTAAGCTGTCAATATGTAATTGTAAAATACCTTTTATTTATTTATTTATTCTTCTTCTTCTTAGTTAGTTGTATTTTACGTCCGCTTCCACCAAGGTGATATCGCAGACAAACCTTTTATTTATCCATCTAATAATTTATATTCAGATTTCATGTCTAAACATTAAAATCATAATGCCAATTAACAAACAATACGAGTATACTTTATTAGAAAAACATCGGTGAAGTATTCTAAAAATCTAAAATCATAACAGCAATTAAATAACAATACCAATATACTTCACTACAAAAACATGTGTCTGGATTAGGGGATTAATTAAACAATAGATAGTGGCCATTCAAAGAATCTAACGACAGACATTTATGACTGTTGTATATTCCATGCGATGGTGGTGTAATTACACGTCTGTGAGCGATATGGCTTCAGACGGAACTGAGACAGGTGGCTAGAATTTGTTTATATAAGCAGACGATCATTCAAAGAATATAATCTAAATTGTAATGACGAGCATTTATAACTGTATATTCCAAGCGACGGCATAGGCTATGGTTTTTGATGGAACAGAGACAGCTAGGACGTGGCTGGAATTTGTCATTTATAAAACAATAGTAGTAGGTCATTCAAAGAATATAATCTGATATCGCCGATTAAATTTTGAACTTTTGTGTAAATATGTTTTTATATTTTGTGTTTGTAAACAAGACGCGGATTATGTTTTAGACTTGAATGTGAGGTATCCCGATTTTAGTGTGCAAACTGATAAGTGTTTTGTGTGCAATATATGTGTATATAGTTTGTAGAGGAACTTTCCATGTATTTGGATATTAAATATTATAATGACCCTGCTTGTTTTGCTTTTGTTTTTTGATTAGAAATACTCGATTTTATTGTGACAAGACTAATTATAAATTAGATACGCTTTGCGGTTCTTGCCCGTTTCAATGGGGGAACACCGTACCTACAATTGTTAACAATTCCCCTCCTTCGGTATTTTTTCAACATTCCCAAGGGGTGGGGATACAAAAATAAATGTTGGTGAAAATAGTCCCGCAAAGACGCCTAGATAAATGACGAAAATGATGTTTCATTTGTGGCTGAAACGAGAACTGCACACATTAATATGTAAATTCACAAATACATTTGTTATTAATTGCGGAAGCAGGTAAATAACCCAGAAAGCAAGATTATAAGTAACAACATATACGTCCATTGTTTTGTTAATTTCTAATAAATAAAATGCAAGTTTTATCTACGCCGGGAAAATTGTCAATTCATTGTAAATCGACTTTTCCTAACGGACGTCAGCAATACCGAAGAATAGACGATGTTCAACAAATATGCAGTTCATTTGAGAATTTTAGAACATAGTTTCTAATATTGGGAGATAGAAATTAAATATTTCACACAAAAACAAACGCCTTAAGTTTTCTAGATGACACTGGGCAAATTAATTACAAGACATGAAAAGTAAACGGCATTGCATTACTACTCACCCGTAAGTTACTAGACTGCTCTCAGTAAAGTGGTAATTTGGCTAAAATCTAAACGCCATAAGTAATTAAACACTGTGTTCATTTCTTGACAACGTCAGGGAAAATAAAGGCCTTGTCTAAAAACTAAACCCCTTTCAAATCTAAATGGAGTGTTCATTTCTAAAAAACATCTCGAGAAACTGGACAGTGGTAAAGCAGACGATCGATGTCAAAAGTAAACGGTGTTTCTTAATCTACACGGTAGCACAAACTGGGTGGTTTTTGGTGAATCTTAACAGCATTTAACACATTCTTGACGCCAATCTATTAGCTGGATACACTATACGACTGCTACCGTGGAATCTCGGGTAAATAGCGTTATTATCTAATCTATGTAGAATTATCCATAAATATCATTGAATTTGGCCTAATAGCATTCAATTTGTCCTTGTATACAACTTAAATCTCAACGTGCAATTTTGATTACCAAGCGTTAATTAACTAGTGTTTAGTTTGTCGACACATGTGTAATTATAAGCGTCCCGCATAATTTTCACGACTGTTCAATAATTAGTTGGACCGTTCAATTTCCCAAGTTGTGATTAAAATAAGTCAAGGTGTCCAATTACGCCAGGTATTCAATTCTGTTGCCGAACATCCAATTTCACATGCGTTGTTCAGATTTTAACGAAATGTTTATATTGATGTATAATGTACAGGCCGGTTTGAATAACAACAAAATGAGTTCGGTAATCTCGGGAAAACATTTACTGGCATTCTGTATCGGTTAGGATTTTTTTCTAACACACTGTACATGCATATAACGTCGGCCAAAATGTATGCAACAATGAACAACTTACAATTTTTTTACAACGTATCATTACATCTTCGTCTATAACTTAGATGTAATCCATCAATTATTAGTTGCTATAAAATCCAAACTTTAAATTATATATGTCATACGATGAGCTTGCAGCTTCAGTTAATCTAAATCAATCATTCATAGAGCACTCGATCCACTCCACGGGGCGCTTAACGGTAAGTCACGTTACCAGAAACGCGCCATTTTTGGGACTATATTCTTAGTCTGTCTGTGTTAATCATTGAAAAATCTCCGGTGTAACAATATACATCTACTTTAAATGTCGCCCATTTCATTTTGGTGGAAGCGGATATTGAATAAAGCCATTTCACACACGTGTACATTACATGCGCATGTCATATATTTATACAAAACTTTTAATATTATGGATTTAGCTGTTCAAGTCATAAAAATTCATTGATAATCAATATACTTGTTCGTCTCAAGATCTTAAACTGTGTGTATCAATCTGAAGTCAATCGGATGATAACTTTAGCCTCTAGAGCGTCACAAGATGTTTCAAAGTGATCAAGGGCCATAACTCTGGCAGTAATTATTGGAAATCGCTGAAAATCAATAGGCTTCTTCGTCTCATGACCTTAAACACTGTGTATAAATTTAAAGTCAATCGAATATTAACTTTGGCCTCTAGAGCGTCCACAAGATTTTTTTAAGTGATCAAGGGCCATAACTCTGGCAGTAATTATCGGAAATCGCTGAAAATCAATAGGATTCCTCGTCTCATGACCTTAAACACTGTGTATAAATTTAAAGTCAACCAGATATTAACTTTGACCTTTAAAGCGTCCACAAGATTTTTTGAAGTGATCAAGAGCCATAACTCTGGCAGTAAATATCGGAAATTGCTGAAAATCAATAGGATTCTCCATCTCATGTGTATAAATTTAAAGTCAATCGGACATCAATCGGACATATTGGTGTCAATCATTATCTCATATGTGATAGAACACGTTCCAAATATAATTTTAACACAGGTATCATTGCTACGATAGCTGAGTAATACAGGTTTCCTGAATCGGAAGTGACTGAAGTGACGAGTGATAACAGATACATGGGCGAACTTCTGCTCACTAATAATTCCTTCGAAGACCAAAAGTTGTTGTGTTAGACATTTCAAGTTTCATTGAAATCAGAAGAGAAAATTGTGACTTCTAAAGTGTCCCCAACCGTGACACTATTAGCGTACACAGAGCGGCCATTTTGTGCGGCAGTTTTGTTCAGATTTTTACTAAATTCGAACTCAACCTTCATTGATGTATTACGGTGATATATTTAAGCCTTATTTTTTTTGATATTGAATACAAATTGTGACTTCTAGTGGGTCCACAAGCTAAAAATGGGATTTTTCAAACAATCAGTTGTCATAATCCAGGAAGTTACCTGCGGATATGCCCGATTATCGAAAAGAACTAAGATCTTTGTGATATAAACATAAATTTAAAGTTTCATCAAAATTGGATGACGTTCCACAACCTTGGTATTATTTTTTGAGACTTTGATGGCAACCCCGAGCGAATATTGAGTGACACGCTAGCACTGCCTGGTGTTGGAAACAAGGTGTGACTCAGTGTTTTAATTAAACCATGCCTCTGATCGTTTATTTTAGGTGAAGTACATGTAGAGCTATACATTGTTATAGATCAGTTAATGCGTTGGTGCCTACGTGTGAAGATTGGTGTAAGCGTTTCTTTGATCTGTTATATCATTGACCGTATATACGGTTATATCACGGGGTAATTCTGTTATTTAAACCCGAGCATTGTCATTTTGTCTGCTTTTAAATAGAAATATGCCTATACCGATACATTATTACTTCATTAATATGTTTGACATTTGTAAGACTTGCATCGATGGACTATTACAAATTCAATCAAATTACGGAAAAATTATAAAATGCACACCAATATATACTACTCTTACCGGGGGCGTAGTTTTATCCATCTAAATAGTTATTCACATACTGACAAATAAGTTACAAATGGCATCTAATATCGGTAAATCACACCCCAATCAATATATCTTTTCTGGTTTAAATCACAAATAAATTAAAAGCCTTCGTCTCCTGATATGTAATCACACAAAGTCAGAATTCACCGTCAACAAGTTTATGGAACTTTGTTGAATACATGTACATTGCCACGTACCAGTCCGATAATACCTTGCTGACGTTTTCATTTCGGCACCAAAGAGTCTGGTGAATGCACACTGTCAATCAAGGTTCCATAATGAGAACTGACACGTGATATCAAAAGAAACCGATTGACAGAACATAGACGCACCTTTAACAACAAACTATTACCTTGTTGTAGTCGTGTGGACAATATGACTTTTATTGTTAATTATCAGTAGTAATAATTACAAATTTTCAAAAGAGATGTCAATGTATTTTTGATTATACATGTAGCTTCAGTCCATTCAATAACCTGTATTTATTACACAAATGGTTTCTCAATTAGCAGAATGTCAAAATAAAGAAAACAAAGCTACACTTACAATATGACTACGGTAACTAAGAAGTTATTCGTCACGATTTCACGGAGTTGTTAGGATTTGGTCGGACCCCCACCCGCTACATGCAATACCAATTTATAACGAGTAATTACAGTAAAACACATGTTTTTAGGAATGTGGATATGTGGGATTGTCTTTTTTTTTTATTTTAAATCGGTACAGACTTTAAGGTTCACGCATGCAGAGCGTCTTATGAACAAAATGATGTTTAGTCATCATATTTGCAGTTGACATATTCTGCCTTACACCGGTGGTAATCATTTCATTATATTGTGCACAAACGTCATTCCTTAAAGTTACAATTTCATATTTTCTAAGAAAGTCAAAACATAATTATTTCTATGTCTTTTGCTCAATAGGTTGTCAACTCACTATTATACGATCATAGGTGTCATTCTCTCACTTAAAACTCATTTACACCGGAAATAATAACACAATTACCTCCCTTGTTTTCTATTCTCCACCATGGAGTAGCTTTTTTCAAACGTTTGAATTTGAAGAGGAAAATGATATTTTTGCCAATTTCTCAACTGGCAATAGTGAATTATAGGATTAATAGGATTATTCTTTAACAAGGTAGGACTGTTTATAGATACCATCTATTTTAACGCTTTATTTTAATAAATTTTAAAAATACAACTTAAAAATATGAAATTGCAACTTTAAATAGCCCCACGCCCCTTTAAGAACTTACAAAGCATGATTTTTCAGTTAGACAATTTATTCTAGATTTCTAGATTAATTACTATTATAACTATTGAAGAGGACCAATTCATAAGATCATATTTGCAGTTGACATATTCTGCCTTACACCGGTGGTAATCATTTCATTATATTGTGCACAAACGTCATTCCTTAAAGTTACAATTTCATATTTTCTAAGAAAGTCAAAACATAATTATTTCTATGTCTTTTGCTCAATAGGTTGTCAACTCACTATTATACGATCATAGGTGTCATTCTCTCACTTAAAACTCATTTACACTGGACATAATAACACAATTACCTCCCTTGTTTTCTATTCTCCACCATGGCGTAGCTTTTTTCAAACGTTTGAATTTGAAGAGGAAAATGATATTTTTGCCAATTTCTCAACTGGCAATAGTGAATTATAGGATTAATAGGATTATTCTTTAACAAGGCAGGACTGTTTATAGATACCATCTATTTTAACGCTTTATTTTAATAAATTTTAAAAATACAATTTAAAAATATGAAATTGCAACTTTAAATAGCCCCACGCCCCTTTAAGAACTTACAAAGCATGATTTTTCAGTTAGACAATTTATTCTAGATTTCTAGATTAATTACTATTATAACTATTGAAGAGGACCAATTCATAAGATCTGGTTGTTAGATGATTACTCTGTGTGTTGATGAAAAAACAATCAAAACTAGAACTGCGATGCAGTAATGACGGGTTTCACCGATGCCACGTTACACTTAAACTTATGTCACATCTGATGCCTCGTTACCCTTGAACTTATGCCACTTCCGTTACCAATGAAACCGTTAAACAGATTTCCACATAAGCATTGCAGACGTGTTATAAAATATGTTACATATGTCAAAAAAGTGATCCTGACAAAATTTGTTACTAACTTACCGCCGAGTTAGCTGACTTTCTAATGGGAAATTTCTCGACAAGGGAAGATGCTAGAAGCAATTTTTGGACATATATATGATCTTATTCATCCAATCTATATGTCCATTGGAATCAAATATCATAATGTTAAACGAATGATAAATATAACTCACTTCAAAACAATATTTGTTTTGAAGGCTAATAATACAGTTTTTGCCAAAATTACATTACTTCCGGTGAAAATAAAAATGTTAAATTAATTCTATGAAATTATAAATGGCATAAGGCATCACATGGTGAAAATTTTATGATAATCGAATAATAATTTACACTTTTATAGACCAAAAATTTGAAAAGTGACTTGAAAAAAATCGTCTATTTCTCTGCAATCGTACAAGTTAGAAACCTTTTTGTGGTATCTGTATGATCGTATGGGTTAATTCTATTGGTTGATTGGAATCAAATATCATAATTTTAAAAACATTACAGATCAGACTCATTTGAATAAAATATCTGTTTTGAAGCCTAAAAATACAGTTTTCGCCCAAATGACATCATTTCCAGTGATAATAAAAATGTTAAACTGGTTTGACCTGGTCAAAATTGGCCCCAGGCATCAAATGGTAAAAACAAATTGAAAGTCGAATAATAATTGACTCTTTTACAGGCAAAAGAATGTGAAAAATGTCGCATGCAAACTTGCCTATTTCTCGACAACTGCACATATTACAAATCAATTTTCCCATACATTCTATTCGCATGGATTATTGCTACGAGTTTAAGAAAGTTACGAAGAAATATTTTAAAAAATGAAGATGCTGAGTGGGTTGTAAATAGCTTAATTTTACACCTTTTTTCACCTTTTACGGTAATAGAAATAGCCTGAAAACGAAATCGAAATTTAAAAAACTGAGTCAGATGTTTTGTGCGCCTTTGAATAGCGCATCCTTTTGGTAATGTCAAATTTTAAAAATAATAATATTTGCTTTCAAAAAGTGGTACTGAACTGTCAAAATTGTAGTTTTTGGTAAAATTATGTCACTCCTGTTGCCGACAGGAAACTTTACCGGTAACAAAAAAGATAGGTTGCCAGGCAACGAAACATACGCCCACAGCAGCTAAATCGTCCGGGCAGTCAACAAGAGTTGTAGCATATTTTTAATTTTCGGTAATGAAACATTTATAATACACTAAAATCTGATTATGTGTGTATCAATCTGAAGTCAATCGGATATTAACTTTGGCCTCTAGCGCGTCCACAAGATTTTTCAAAGTGATCAAGGGCCATAACTCTGGCAGTAATTATCGCAAATCGCTGAAAATCAAAAGGCTTCTTCGTCTCATTACCGTAAACACTGTGTAAAAAATTTAAAGTCAATCGGATATTAACTTTGACCTCTAGAGTGTCCACAAGATTTTTGGAAGTGATCAAGGGCCATAACTCTGGCAGTAATTATCGGAAATCGCTGAAAATCAATAGGATTTTTCGTCTCATGACCTTAAACACTGTACATAAATTTAAGATCAATCGGATATTAACTTTGGCCTCCACAGCGTATAAAAATGACATTTCGGAAAACGGACCCTATGAACTCTCTATTATACAAATCCAACAATAAATAATTAATCTAGGACTGAAAAACTGAATTACTGAGACAAGAATTGTTCACATTTTTGCTCAAGTCAGATGACCATTTAATCCTGTGTAAGATACCATCAAAAAATATTCATTAAACATGCATTATGCAAGAGCAAATTCTGCTTATTACAAGTCTTTCTTTAGGCCTGAAATGTTATCTAAATTATCAATTAGACATTAATTAACTTATCCAGACCATAATAAACTCTCGATGTCAAGGCTAGCCTTCGATGTTGGCTGGATTAGATTCCTATATGCCGCTAAAGGCCGTTGATAATTAAATCAGAAAAAGTGGATAATCGAGACTATGCTGTTTATATTAATGATTTTAGTAATGATGACCGAGACTATGCAAAAATTTCACCCGCTTCTTTCTCGGCTCATAGTCGATCAATTTGACTGAAATTTTCAGCAAATTACCTTTACACTATCTAGTTTTTAACTATTATGGCGAGAACTGCCATCTCTTTATCTTATCTCCCATAATGTATCTTTAATAAAACAAATTTTTGTAAAAATTTAAAGTTTCAAAATTTTGCGCCTAATATAAGCGAAGATCTCGTCGAAAATCAAAAATCTGAAGTACCGTAGCTATTTGCCCTGTCTCCGGCTATGTCAAAATGTACCAAATGTTGAAATCCGTCGATTATTGTAAATATTATGGCGACATTTAAAAAAACGACAACTTTGGCAATTTCGGATATTTCGCATTGTCACAGAATGTTCGAAATAGGTTTAATCTCTAAGTCATACCGACTTTCCTGTAAAACCTAAGATATCGTACAGATCCGCCAAGTAGTTTCTGAGATATGCTCAAGTGGAAAATAAAACGGTCAACGTGTTGGATGATTGTTTTATTGGTAAAAACAATCATCACTAGAATTGCACGCAATGCTGAAGGCTTTCACGGTCGCAAAGGAGTCACACGATCGCCAGATATATGACAAAAGACTATCCCCACTACTCCCCCACCCCCCAAAAAAAACACACTCTAGCATAACTCAGATATTGACCCCTAAACATGCTCCAACTCGTAAAAATACGCTGTTTTCAATTTTCGATCTCTTTTTTCGGCTACCCATGACAATTAGAAAAATTATACAAGGGTTTCACACAATACACTACCCAGTAGAATCTCGATTGAGCAAGTTTGAAAAAAATCATTGGCGGATTTTCCGAGAAACATGGGTTTAAACTTGATCGAAATCGTAAACAAGCCAACAGTGAGGCTGATGTCCCCCGCCGAAATTGCAAAATAAATAGATGACACATATTAATTAATCGCACATTTATTTTTTTCACTAAGTTTCATCACTCTCTATCAGATAGAATCAAGATTATCTTGTCCCAAACCATCGACAAATGAAATCGATTAGCTCTGCTTAGCTTCAGCTCGAAATGTTAATTATTGAACTCAGTCAAGACATTCACCTAATGAACATCTACATATACATCAAGTTTAAACATTCACCTAATAGACACCTATGCCAAGTTTGAACATTCTACCTCAATTAGAAGGAGAGTTATTGTGTTCCAAAGTTTCTACCAATCAAATTGCTTATCACTCTGCTTACCCTCAGCAAAAAATGTTCATTATCGAACTTAGTTAAGGTATTCATATAATAAATCTATACACCAAGTTTCATCAATCTCACTTAATTAGAACTAAAGTTATCGTGTCCCAAAGCATCAACCAATCAAATTGCTTATCTCTGCTTACCCTAAGCGGAAAATGCTCATCTTCGAACTCCATCAAGGCATTGACCTAATCAACACATACACCAAGTTTGAACATTCTAGCTCAATTAGGAAGAGAGTTATCGTGCCCCAAAGTATCAACCAATCAAATTGCTTATCTCTGCTTACCCTAAGCGGAAAATGCTCATCTTCGAACTCCATCAAGGCATTGACCTAATAAACACATACACCAAGTTTGAACATTCTAGCTCAATTAAAAGTTATCGTGTCCCAAAGCATCAACCAATCAAATTGCTTATCTCTGCTTACCCTAAGCGGAAAATGCTCATCTTCGAACTCCATCAAGGCATTGACCTAATCAACACATACACCAAGTTTGAACATTCTAGCCCAATTAGGAAGAGAGTTATCGTGTCCCAAAGCATCAACCAATCAAATTGCTTATCTCTGCTTACCCTAAGCGGAAAATGCTCATCTTCGAACTCCATCAAGGCATTGACCTAATAAACACATACACCAAGTTTGAACATTCTAGCTCAATTAGGAAGAGAGTTATTGTGTCCCAAAAAGTGTGACGGACAGACAGACAGACAGACAGACGGACGAACCCATTTTAATAGTCCCCTGCTTTCTTCGAAAGGCGGGGGACAATAACCTTACTTTTCAAAGTCCCATAAATTTTCTAGTTGGCAATAAAATCTTGTTGCTATACCACCTTCTCGTAGATAATACGCGTGGCTATCATACGACATAATACTTTAAGTACTCGGTAAACAACCAATTGATACATCCCATTTGGCACACAGGCACCCATTTTTCAGAATTTTGTCAAATTTTGAATACCTTTCTTCACCACTTCCGGTGATTAGAGGATTTTCATTTATAGTTCATGAACTGGTTTGGTCCCTAGGCTTCAGAGTCCCGACGTTTCAGAAATATCGTAGGTGTCGTAGGTGTTCGTACCTTTCTAACCAGGGTAATTATATAACTGTTAAATTAAACAACGGATAACTCCTACCTCTTAAAATGATTTATATAATTAGTAAATAATTATTATTATCTAATGATTGTTGTTTTGTGACATATATAGTGTAACCAATATATACATTGTACTTTTATAATCAATATGATACTGTGCATTAGTCGTGTTTCTGTTCTTATGATTTGAATTTCTTCATGCAATATTTGTAAATCGCCAGTAGGAATAAATGTCTCTTATATAGATACATTATGCTGGCTGGAAATTACACGGTAGGCTAGCCTTGGGGACTGTTTGTAAATCGCCAGTAGGAATAAATGTTTCTTATATAGATTCATTATGCTGGCTGGAATTTGCTCGGTAGGCTAGCCTTTGGAACTGCGCTGTATCATACGGCCTGTCATTGAGTCAACTGGCGGGGGTTTCGATTACCCGGTAGTACGTGACAATGAGTAGGGTCGCCTGCCCAACCTTGTGGGTTTTCTCCTGATCCTCCGGTTTCCTCCCACTACTAAAGACCCCTATGCGCAAGCGAATTATTGAAATAAATAAAAATAAACCATATGTTAGTCCCGAAATGACCTAGTTTGTGTCGAGTGGACGTTAAACCCCATTTTTCTTTCTCTCTCTCTAACCAGGGTAATTATATAACTGATGAATTAAACAATGGATAACTCCTACCTCTTAAATGATTTATATAATTAGTAAATAATTATTATTATCTAATGATTGTTGTTTTGTGACATATATAGTATAACCAATCTATACATTATACTTTTATAATCAATATGATACTGTGCATTAGTCGTGTTTTTGTTCTTATGATTTGAATTTCTTCATGCAATATTTGTAAATCGCCAGTAGGAATAAATGTCTCTTATATAGATAAATTATGCTGGCTGGAATTTGCACGGTAGGCTATAGCCTTTGGGACTGCGCTGTATCATAAGGTCTGTCATTGAGTCAACTGGCTAGGTTTCGATTCCCCGGTTGAACATGACAAGGAGTATGTCGCCTGTCTAAACTCGTGTGTTTTCTCCGGGTCCTTGGGTTTCCTCCAACTGCTAAAGACCCCTACGCGCAAGCAAATTATTGAAATAAAAAAAAATAAATCATATGTTAGTCCCGAAATGATCTCTAAACATGCTCTTACAGCGGCGCTAGTCTTATTTTATATAGAATTCCAACCGCCAAGGGATCTTTTACGGTCACACCAATGTGTACACGGGACTTCGGAATCACGTTCATGTCAGCTACTCAAATATGTAACTGGTTCAAAAATTGATTGAATATTCAATGAAATATCGCCAATTTTCTGGTTTCGTGCACGTTAAAGATTTGACGTCACTAATAAAAATCTAATATTAATTACAGATAGAGTCCATGCTCAAACAACGTCATGCCTTTTATCACAGGTGCAATATTCGATACCACTGTATGATACTACTGCAAACGATTAATAAATTGGACTTTCTTATAAACAGCGCGAGTCGTCGATTTCTGTCCAGATGATTACCGGTATAAGATAATTTTGACACAGAAGCAACAATATTAATTCAAAGGCTAATTATTACACACAGCAATCAACTATTTCTGTTACAGGGTCACTAAACCCATATTTTAGAAAGAAGAAAACACTCATAGTTGAAATAATTTCAGTTCAAATATCATCACTGATAAAAGCACTCTTGAATAGACTCTATACGTTGACCAAACGTACAGATTGTATCCCCCACTTATGTTTCGCTTAACAATGAAAGGTGCCGTGTTCAATTTTCGATCCCTTTGTTCTGCTACTCCTGAAATTTGGGACTATTGTACAATCGTTTTATGTATAACACTACCGATAGGCCTCTCTGTAGAAGAAGTTCCAAAAAAGAATTATGTTGACTTTTCGAGAAATAGGCCTCTAAAAATGCTCCAAATCGTAAAAATACGACGTTTTCGATTTCCGATCTCTTTTTTCGGCTACCCCTAACATTTCAAAAAATGATACAGTGGTTTCACAAAACAGAGTACCCATTAGCCTCTCGATTGAGAAAGTTTTTAAAAAATCGTTGGGAGACTTTCCGAGAAACATGCGTCCAAAGTTGCTCGAAATCGTAAAAAACGTTACTTTTCAAAGTCACATAACTTTTTAAATTTTTGATAGAAACTTGCCGCTTTAGTACCATCCGATAGACAATTCAATTGGCTATTAAACGATAAAAAACTTTAACTAATCGAAAAGAACACAATTGATACATCGCATTTTCCGCACAGACACCCATTTTTCACAATTTTTGTCAAAGTTTGGATACCTTTCTTGACTACTTCCGGTGATTAGAGGATTTTCATTTATAGTTCATGGACTGGTTTTGTCCTTCGACTTCATATTCCTGAAGTTTCAGAAAATTCGTTGGAGCCGTTTTAGAGTTATTGAATTTTGACTAAAACTTGCAAAAATCGCCAAAATCGACCAAAATCAAAATCCGAAATTTAAAAGAAAACTTATATCGCTGGAATCAGATTGATGTCAGCTATCCAAAAATGTAATCAGAATTGAAAAATTTCAAGAAATAAAAAACTAAGAAAATTTTGAAAATTTTCCAATATTCACCGAAAAAATGAAAGCGACAAAGTTTCAAAATTCGACATTTTTGAACTGCTATCTACTCAGCCATGTCTCCGGCTATCCAAAAATGTAAATATCAGAAAAATCGATTGAGAATTAACAGAATTGTGTCCGATTTTCAATTTGCGTGCACGTTAAAGATTTGACGCATTTCCGCTATGCGCACAAATTTGGTTTTACATTTAAGCACTAACCACCACCCATTTTCCCGAGAGAAAATCAAACTTCAGACCTCTATCTATTGTAGTTGCTGAGATCTAGCTTCCCCCAATAAAAAATATATAATAATATTAATCTTAGTAATAACAATAGTCTTTCACCGAACGTGAAAGCCTAACTAGAACTGCGACGCAGTAATGACGGGTTTCACCGGTACCGGGTTACCCTTGAACATATGTCACTTCCGGTACCGATGAAACCATTAAACGGGTTTCCATATAAGCATTGCACACATCAAATAAAATGTACGCAGAATCAACAAAATCCAGCAATATCAATTCGTTGTGTACATTTGTTACATGTAAGTGATCCTGACAAAATTACATTACTTCCGGTAATAATGACCAGCGGCCGCCAGGCAGGATACGCCCACATTTTTGAGAGATGGATAGAAAACAAGCTAAAAAGAAAGTGATTTTTCATACAATCAGGGGCCATAATTCAGGAAGTTAAGGTCTGATATGCATGAATATCGAAAAGAACCAAGATCTTTGGGTTATAAACTTACATTTCAAGTTTCAACAAAATCGAATAAAAAATTGTGACCTCTTTAGGGTCCACAACCTTGAAATACCATATTTTTATGCTATTTCAGAACGAAGGGCGGCCATTTTGTCTGTCAGTTTTGGGCCGATTTTCACGAAATTCAAACTCAGTCGTCCTTAGGGTGTAACGGTGATATAAGGCTGACCTTAAAAATATCTTTGTTTCGCCTAACTTTTCCACGATCTTTTTATTTTATTTTGTGTGTCAACCTGAAATATATCATGAGAGTTATTTCCCTTTACTATGGCTATGGTTTGATTCATTATTGAAACTGGTTGATCAAGACGAAAGCGTCACAGGTGTCGCTTCTCAACAAAATGGTTGCAGACGAATACACGTCCATTCCCACGAAATGATTCTGCCTCTATGTCTGTGGTGCGTAGTTTTAAACATGACGACGATATTTTCAATATCCGTTTTCGAGAAAAATGAAGGCACAACCCGCACTATCGTTAAAAACGTGTTGAAGGAGTTTCACACTTCAAGTTCGTGGCAAATCATGTGCGAGTCGGGCATCACGAAAAATCCCGATGTCATTGATTTGTTTGCCAATATTAAGAAGACGAATGTTTCCACCCGGAAAATTATTAAGCTGTCAAATTAGCTCTTAAGTTTAATAAAAACTTTCAGTTCGTTACTTTTTACGTCAGACCCCAAATTCATTAAACAAAATTAATGAATCTGTAGTATACAGCTAATAAGTTTTCTGTATTGATTTCTCCGGAAAAAAAAACCGACCTACCGACCCTTCTCCTCGATTGTGGGTCGGGTTTGGTGAAACAAAGATATTTTTAAGGTCAGCCTAATAATACGGTTTTTTAAATCAGATAAAAATTATGACCTCTATAGGATCCACAAGCTAAAAATGCGATTTTTCGTACAATCAGGGGCCAGAATTCAGGAAGTTACGGTCCAATATGCGCCAATATCGAAAGGAACCGAGATCTTTGGGTTATAATCATACATTTCAAGTTTAAACTAAATCAGATAAAAATTGTGACCTCTACAGTGTTCACAAGCTAAAAACATGATTTTTCGTACAATCAGGGGCTATAATCCATGAAGTTACAGTCCGATACATGCCAATATCGAAAGGAACCGAGATCTTAGGGTGATAAACCTATATTTCAAGTTTCATTGAAATCGGATACAAATTGTGACCTGTAGACTGTTCACAAACAATTGTGGACGGCGGACGGACAGGGGAGACGACAATATACGTCCATATGAAAATGTGGGCGTATAAAAATGTTAAATTAGTTTTATAAAATCAGAAATGGCATAAGGCATCACATCGTGAAATTTTATGTAAATCGAATAATAATTTCCACTTTCATAGACCAACCAGCGGCTGCCAGACAGGATACACCCACATTTTCGAGAGATGGATAGAGAACAAGCTAAAAAGAAAGTGATTTTTCCTACAATAAAGGGCCATAATTCAGGAAATTACAATTCGATATACGCAAATATCGAAAGGAACCAAGATCTTTGGGTTATAAACTTACATTTCAAGTTTCAACAAAATCAGATAAAAATTGTTACCTCTATAGGGTCAACAACCTGGATATACCATATTTTTACGCTATTTGAGAATGAGGGGCGGCCATTTTGTCTGTCTGTTTTGGGCAGATTTTCATGAAATTTGAACTCAGCCATCCTTAGGGTTTAACGGTGATATAATAATACGTTTTTTAAAATCGGATAAAAATTATCACCTCTATAGGGTCCACAAGCTAAAAACGCGATTTTTCGTAAAATCAGGGGCCATAATTCAGGAAGTTACGTTCCGATATGCGCGAATATCGAAAGGAATCGAGATCTTTGGGTTATAAACTTAGATTTCAAGTTTCATCAAAATAGGATTAAAATTGTGACCTCTATAGGGTCCACAACATTGATATACCATATTTTTACACTATTTGAGAACGAGGGGCGGCCATTTTGTCTGTCAGTTTTGGGCCGATTTTCACGAAATTAGAACTCAGTCGTCCTTAGAGTGTAACGGTGATATAATAATAAGTTTATTTAAATCGGATAAAAATTATGACCTCTATAGGGTCCACAAGCTAAAAACGCAATTTTTCGTAAAATCAGGGGCCATAATTCAGGAAGTTACGGTCTCCGATATGTGCGAATATCGAAAGGAACTAAGATCTTTGGGTTATAAACTAACATTTCAAGTTTCAACAAAATCGGATAAAAACTGTGACCTCTATAGGGTCCACAAACTTGATATACCATATTTTTACGCTATTTGAGAACGAAAAGCGGCCATTTTGTCTGTCGGTTTTGGGCCGATTTTCACGAAATTCGAACTCAGCCGTCCGTAGAGTTAAACGGTGCTATAATAATACGTTTTTTAAATCGGATTAAAACTATGACCTCTATAGGGTCCACAAGCTAAAAACGCGATTTTTCGTACAATCAGGGGCAATAATTCAGGAAGTTACGGTCCGATATGCACGAATATCAAAAGGAACCGAGATCTTTGGGTTATAAACTTACATTTCAAGTTTCAACAAAATCGGATAACAAGCGGCTGCCAGGCAGGATACGCCCACATTTTCGAGAGATGGATAGATAACAAGCTAAAAAGAATGTGATTTTTCCTACAATCAGGGGCCATAATGCGCGAATATCGAAAGGAACCACGATCTTTGGGTTATAAACTTACATTTCAAGTTTCAACAAAATCGGATAAAAATTGTGACCTCTATAGGGTCCACAACCTTGATATACCATATTTTTACGCTATTTGAGAATGAAGGGTGGCCATTTTGTCTGTCAATTTTGAGCTGATTGTCACGAAATTCGACCTCAGCTGTCCTTAGGGTGTACCGGTGATATAATAACACGTTTTTCTAAACCGGATAAAAATTATAAACTCTATAGGGTCCACAGGCTAAAAACCTGATTTTTCGTACAATCAGGGGCCATAATTCAGGAAGTTACGGTTCGATATGCGCGAATATTGAAAGGAACCAAGATCTTTGGGTTATAAACTTACATTTCAAGTTTCAACAAAATTGGATAAAAATTGTGACCTCTATAGGTCTGAGTCGTCCTTAGGGTGTAACGGTGATATATTAATACGTTTTTTTAAATCGGATAAAAATTATGACCTCTATAGGGTCTACAAGCTAAAAACGCGATTTTTTGTACAATCAGGGGCCATAATTCAGGCAGTTACGGTCCTATATGTGAGAATATCGAAAGGAACAGAGATCTTTGGGTTATAAACTTACATTGAAGAATGAAAGGAACAGAGATCTTTGGGTTATAAACTTACATTTCAAGTTTGAACAAAATCGGATAAAAATTATGACCTCTATAGGGT
The DNA here is from genome assembly GCF_932274485.2 of Patella vulgata. Classification (NCBI taxonomy): domain Eukaryota; kingdom Metazoa; phylum Mollusca; class Gastropoda; family Patellidae; genus Patella; species Patella vulgata. Next base: position 38,533,044 of record NC_065882.2, read on the forward strand.
CCACAAGCTAAAAACGTGATTTTTCGTACAAACAGGGGCCATAATCCATGAAGTTTCGATCCGATACATGCTAATATCGATAGCAGTCGAGATCTTTTGGAGATAAACCTATATTTCAAGTTTCGTCAAAATCGGATAAGAACTGTGACCTGTAGAGTGTCCACAAACAAATTGTGGACGGACGGACTGACAGGGGCGACGACAATATACGTCCAAATGAAAATGTGGGCGTATAAAAAGAACAGAAATGCAATGCCTGACGTCACATTTGTTCACAAACAATTGTGGACGGACGGACAGGGGCGACGACAATATACGTCCACATGAAAATGTGGCGTATAAAAAGAACAGAAATGCAATGCCTGACGTCACATAAAATCGATCCGCAGTGAATAGACCATTGACACAAGGGCCAAAGATATATTTAGTTTTTCTCTCTCCCTTTCCGTTTTTCACCTTTTGTATGGAGATTTTTGTTGACTTTTGGTTGTAGAATCGAAGAATGTTTTAATATGTATTTTCTGCGAGGTTTTGGTGAATATTCATGATTTTGACGCGGAAGGATACTAGACTTCAGACTCAGAGGTGGGTTAGGTTTTTCTGTGACGATAGCTCATGGAGTCAATGACAAGCATTAACGAACGAAAATAATGTAAATATTGGAAACAAGTGGCTATGATATCGTTTTGTTGGGAGTATTTATTCAAATAAAAACGGCTAGATTGAAGAAAAAACCTATCGGAGTGAATCGACAGAGATTTGATTGCCTGACATTACTAATTGTTGAAAAACAAGCCAACAGTGAGGCTGATGTCCCCCGCCGAAATAGGAAAATAATTAGAGGACACATATAAAAATCAAATTGTGTATCGCTCTGCTTACCCTGAGCAGAAAATGCTCATTATCAAACTTAGTCAAGGTATTACTGTAATGAAACTATACACCAAGTTTCATCAATCTCACTTAATTAGAACTAAAGTTATCGTGTCCCAAAGCATCAACCAATCAAATTGCTTATCTCTGCTTACCCTAAGCGGAAAATGCTCATCTTCGAACTCCATCAAGGCATTGACCTAATCAACACATACACCAAGTTTGAACATTCTAGCTCAATTAGGAAGAGAGTTATCGTGCCCCAAAGTATCAACCAATCAAATTGCTTATCTCTGCTTACCCTAAGCGGAAAATGCTCATCTTCGAACTCCATCAAGGCATTGACCTAATAAACACATACACCAAGTTTGAACATTCTAGCTCAATTAAAAGTTATCGTGTCCCAAAGCATCAACCAATCAAATTGCTTATCTCTGCTTACCCTAAGCGGAAAATGCTCATCTTCGAACTCCATCAAGGCATTGACCTAATCAACACATACACCAAGTTTGAACATTCTAGCCCAATTAGGAAGAGAGTTATCGTGTCCCAAAGCATCAACCAATCAAATTGCTTATCTCTGCTTACCCTAAGCGGAAAATGCTCATCTTCGAACTCCATCAAGGCATTGACCTAATAAACACATACACCAAGTTTGAACATTCTAGCTCAATTAGGAAGAGAGTTATTGTGTCCCAAAAAGTGTGACGGACAGACAGACGGACAGACAGACAGACAGACGGACGAACCCATTTTAATAGTCCCCTGCTTTCTTCGAAAGGCGGGGGACAAAAAAGCGAGCCGAAGCGAGAGCAGGTAAAATCGAGGTCTCAACAGGCATTGCATTTCTGTTCTTTTTTTTATTATATATATTGTCTAGTTCGGTGTATCCATATATATATATATATATACGGATGAAAGGTCAGACTCCTGTGATCTATGCGATTTTGACAATTCTCTGACAAAGAGTAAACATTTCATGCCACGTGATTTAAGCATGAAATCGGAAGCTGTTGACTGAAATTAGCCGACTTTAAATCTGCGATTTTGGATTACTTTTTCAGTTAAATATATACTATTCAAAAAAAGTAGAGGATATTTGATTTTGGGGGCATAATACTAAAATATGCAAATGACTACGAAAAAAGTCACTATAGAACCTAACAGAAGAAACATTTCGAGTTACATGTGACGCCCAAACGCACCAATAGCTACCGCATGGAATGCAGGTGATGCTTGGGATCATCATGGGGGTCCAACCCAAGATTTGCACGACTCTGACTTTGAATGTTACAGTCATTGTGGCATTGAATTCCAGGATGGAAACATCAGTTTAATTGTTTTAGTGACCAGAAAACAAATTTTGATATGCGTCGGCTTACCCAAAATGAAAGGTTACGTGCCCTTGGCATGCTACAGATCGGCACAACACAGGCGTTTGTGGCGCGGACGATGAATGTTTCTCAGTCTGTCATAAGCAGGCTATGGTCCAGATACCGTGATACACAATCTGTACAGGACAGACCACACTCAGGTCGACCAAGGGCGACAACTCAAGCCCAGGATCGATTTATCCGTACCTTGGCCTTGAGAAATCGTGTCATCACAGCAAATCAGATCAGCGCTCGTCTTCAAACAGACACTGGTGTGACAGTGAGTGGCCAGACGATTCGGAATCGACTGCATAGGGGTCACCTTCGCGCCCGACGTCCTCGCATGATCCCTTGTTTGAGAGATCATCACATTCAGGCAAGACGTCGTTGGTGTAGGGATCGTCAACACTGGGATAATCGACGCTGGAGCAATGTGATGTTTTCAGTTGAGTCAAGGTTCACTGTTGATTTTTTGGACAGACGTAGGAGGGTGTGGCGTCATCGAAACGAGCGCTTCCAAGACGTTAACGTCATCAGACATGATCGATTTGGGGGTGGTTCTGTTATGGTGTGGGGAGGCATCACTGTTGCTGGAAGAACGGCTTTACATGTTGTTGCAGGGCGTGTTACAGGCCAGTACTACCGGGACAACATCCTGGCAGTCCATGTTGTGCCGTTCGCACGACGTCATGGCCGCCGTTTCATCTTCCAGGATGACAACGCAAGATGTCACAGGGCCAGGATCGTTACAGGTTACCTCCAACAACAAAACATCACCACATTACCTTGGCCAGCACTGAGTCCCGACCTCTCCCCCATCGAGCATGTCTGGGACATGCTTGGACAGAGGTTACGTCAACGTCAACAACGTCCTGCCAATGTCCAAGAACTTGCTGCTGCGTTGCAACAGGAATGGGACAATCTGGACCAAAATGACCTTAAACGTCTCATTAGGAGTATGCCACGTCGGATCAATGCTTGTTTGGCAAACAGAGGAGGATTTACCCGTTACTGACTTGGTTGTGATGCTGTGGTAACTTTGCTGTTTGACCCCGGGTATCATTTTACCCTTATAATGGTCAGTCTGTGCCTTACTTGGTCTAACAATCATTTGGAATAAATCGATGAATGTGAACTTCATTTCATTTTGTCATTTGTTTCTTCGTCAGTTTCATTAGGTGACTTTAATAACACTTAAAAATCAAATATCCCCTACTTTTTTTGAATAGTATATTACTAGCGATTGTATTATAATACTTTGATATCAATCTCAATATATGCAAATAATCTGACTCAAAAGTTATTGAAATATAAGCGCAATTACCGTTTATGTACAGGAGACACTTGCGGTAAAATACTGCTCTGATGTCACATTTCCGGGGATTTCCATTCACGCGATTACAGCCATAGAAAACAGGATTTATTTGACCTAGGAAGCTGAAAATTGTTAATTATTAGTTTTAGACCATGGAAAACCCTCCAGGGCTATTTAAATTACCTAAGGAAGCTAACATATCATGAAGATCTTATTTGAATTACCTAAGGAAGCTAACATATCATGAAGATCTTCTTTATCAACAAAACCATCTCTATTTTGATCTATCATATTAAAGGCCTCTTTGAATTCCTGAATTTGAGACTGATCAAACATCGCGAAGACATTTGAAGTAGCTCTCTGGGCCCTTTTTTTGGTAGTCTTTCCTTTTGTTTTTCTACTAGACATCTTGATAATCTGCAAAAAAACAAACGGTTGGCAGGCAAGATAAACCCACATTTTACAAGAGATGGACAGAGAATAAGCTAAAATAGAATTTTAAAAAAATTTTAAACCAGCGGCTGCCAGGCAGAATACGCCCACATTTTTGAGAGATGGATAGAGAACAAGCTAAAAAGAAAGTGATTTTTCCTACAATCAAGGGCCATAATTCAGGAAATTACAATTCGATATGCGCAAATATCGAAAGGAACCGAAATCTTTGAATTATAAACTTACATTTCAAGGGTCCACAACCTTGATATACCATATTTTTAAGCTATTTGAGAACGAGGGGCGGCCATTTTGTCTGTCAGTTTTGGGCCGATTTTCACGAAATTCGAACTTAGCCGTCCTTAGGGTGTAACGGTGATATAATAATATGTTTTTTTAAATCGGATAAAATTTATGACCTCTATAGGGTCCACAAGCTAAAAACGCGATTTTTCGTACAATCAGGGGCCATAATTCAGGAAGTTACGGTCCGATATGCGCAAATATTGAAAGCAGGGTACGAAATAACACGCGAACGGTCGTTCAGGTTACGCATCGGTTACCATGACCTGGAAACACGCGAACGGACTTCCGTTCTCGACCACCGAGCTATAATTTATAAACTAAAGGTTTCAGTTAAAATATTCCCTTCACTACTACATTAAAACATTTTACAATTATAAATAAATGCCTGAAAGATCGTTAAGTTCGCACCTGTCATTTTGGCGGTAGCAAATCAACTCGCGGACCCATCATACCTGGCAACGACATACTCATTTGCCTCTTTTGCGAACGAAAGCGCCAGATCAATCAACTGATTTCTATTGTTTTTATTTCTTAAATAAATGGTGATTGAGTAATAAAAATAAAACACCCAATGAAAAGGAATGTTATATTCGCAAATTATCAAATAAAAAACATACTTTTCAACAATGGATCTTCCGGTATTTACGTAATAGGTCAGAGGTGAAAATTCACACCGTGTCAATGACTTTGGCATTATTCCAATATTTTCACGTTGTCACTCACGGCTAATAATTTTATGACATGGAAAGTGAAATGGAATCAGATTTTTTATGATTTACTGCCATGTATATCGTAGAACATGATAATGTCGAAGAAATCAACTATTTGTTATTTTTGGGGGACGTTATGAATGATGCGAAGCAGCCGAGATCAAGCGTGTCGGCCACCATATCTTGGATACGTTTCCAGACAGACGATACCACAAAACTTACGGATAATAATTCTAGAGTTTGGAAAGCTAAATTGAATCAAAACTTTTAGGATTTAATACAAGCTACATAGAGGAATATTACATTGCCGAAGATTTCAACTATATATTTTTATTTTCGATGCTATGAAGCAAAGAAGACGACAATTCCCACCATATATCCAACAAAGGCAGAAATGTCACATAGTGATGAAGTGACGGTCATTTGGGGCGATATTTCTTTCTAAAAGTTATATATTTATATTTACTTTGAACACTGTTCTTTTTTTTAAAATAAAATCTTAGGAGATACATGTTCACGTTTATTATGACAGAGAAAAGTCATAATTTTAGTGGAACTGACTTTTCAATATTATTTATAGTAATATACCGGTAATTGTTAGTTTGTACAATTGAATTTTATATCATTGGAAAGAACACGACAATCTGTACATTTTTGTATAAAAAAAATTTTTATTTAGTTATTTGCAATTTTGTAGAGAGTTTTAGGATTAACAATAATCCACTAATTCGCTTAGGGATATGGGCCCTGCTGATTTAATAAGCTTAGGGGTAGCTGGCTAATCTTTTAATTGGCCCCAAATCCCCCTAGGCTAATTCGAGGGTCGGCTCTAAACAAATATGGCATCGTAACCTATAGGTTACCAGTTCAAATTTGATGCAGATTAGCGTAACCTATTTTGAGGTTACCATATAAGAGGCTTATTTCATACCCTGGAAAGGAACCAAGATCTTTGGGTTATAAACTTACATTTCAAGTTTCAACAAAATCGGATAAAAATTGTGACCTCTATAGGGTCCACAACCTTGATATACCATATTTTTACGCTATTTGAGAACGAACGGCGGCTATTTTGTCTGTCAATTTTGATCCGATTTTCTCGAAATTCAAATTCAGTCGTCCTTAGGGTGTAACGGTGATATAATAATACGGTTTTTTAAATCGGATAAAAATTATGACCTCTATAGGGCCCACAAGCCAAAAAACGTGTTTTTGCGTGCAATCAGGGGCCATAATTCATCAAGTTACTGTCCGATAAGCGCGAATATGGAAAGGAACCGAGATCTTTGTGTTATAAACTTACATTTCAAGTTTCGACAAAATCGGATAAAAATTGTGACCTCTATAGGGTCCACAACCTTGATATGCCATATTTTTACGCTATTTGAGAACGAACGGTGGCCATTTTGTCTGTCAGTTTTGGGCCGATTTTCACGAAATTCGATCTCAACCGTCCTTAGGGTATAACGGTGATATAAAAATCAGGGGCCATAATTCAGGAAGTTACGGTCCGATATGCACGATTATTGAAAGGAACCAAGATCTTTGGGTTATAAACTTTCATTTCAAGTTTCACAAGCCAAAAACGTGATTTTTCGTACAATCAGGGGCCATAATCCATGAAGTTACGGTCCGATAGATGCCAATATCGAAAGGAACCGAGATCTTAGGGTGATAAAACCTATATTTCAAGTTTCATTGAAATCGGATAAAAATTGTGACCTCTAGACTGTTCACAAACAATTGTGGACAGACGGACGGACAGGGGCTACGACAATATACGTCCACATGAAAATGTGGGCATATAAAAACTTGATTTTTCGTACAATCAGGGGCCATAATTCAGGAAGTTACAGTCCGATATGCGCGAATATCGAAAGGGACTGAGAACAAGCTAAAAAGAAAGTGATTTTTCCTACAATCAAGGGCCATAATTCAGGAAATTACAATTCGATATGTGCAAATATTGAATGGAACCGAGATCTTTGGGTTATAAACTTACATTTCAAGTTTCAACAAAATCAGATAAAGATAGGTTGACAGGCAACGAAACATACGCCCACAGAAGCTATATCGTCCGGGCAGTCAACAAGAGTTGTCGCATATTTTTACTTTTTTCGGTAATGAAACATTTATAATACATTAAAATCTGATTAAGAGTAACAACTCATTAAGTAATTATCAGAAAACCATTAGAATTTGTTTGGATTTTATAAAGTTCTGTCCCATGCTAATGTTTAGTAAACAAAACTTTTAACATCATGGATTCATTGAAAATCAATATACTTGTTCGTCTCAAGACCTTAAACTCTGTGTACCAATCTGAAGTCAATCGGTGATAACTTTAGCCTCTAGAGCGTCACAAGATTTTTCAAAGTGATCAAGGGCCATAACTCTGGCAGTAAATATCCGAAATCGTTGAAAATCAATATGATTCTTCATCTGATGACCTCAAACACTGTGTATAAATCTAAAGTCAATCGGATATTAACTTTAGCCTCTAGAGCGTCCACAAGATTTTTCAAAGTGATCAAGGGCCATAACTCTGGCAGTAATTATCGCAAATCGCTGAAAATCAATAGGCTTCTTTGTCTCATGACCTTAAACACTGTGCATAAATTTAAAGTCAATCGGATATTAACTTTATCCTCTAGAGCGTCCACAAGATTTTTCAAAGTGATCAAGGGCCATAACTCTGGCAGTATTTATTGGAAATCACTGAAAATCAATAGACTTCTTCATCTCATGACCTTAAACACTGTGTATAAATTTGAAGTCAATCAGATATTAACTTTGACCTCTAGAGCGTCCACAAGATTTTTTGAAGTGATCAAGGCCCATAACTCTGGCAGTAATTATCGGAAATCGGTGAAAATCAATAGGCTTCTTCGTCTCATGACCTTAAACACTGTGTATAAATTTGAAGTCAATTGGATATTAAATTTGACCTCTAGAGCGTCCACAAGATTTTTTGAAGTGATCAAGGGCCATAATTCTGGCAGTAATTATCGGAAATCGCTGAAAATCAATAGGATTCTTCGTCTCATGACCTTAAACACTGTGTATAAATTTAAAGTCAACCGGATTTTAACTTTAGCCTCTCTCTCGAGAGAGAGAAATGGGGTTTACTGTCCACTCAACACAAACTAGGTCATTTCGGGACTAACACATGGTTTTTAACTTTATTTCAATAATTCGCTTGCGCGTAGGGGTCTTTAGCAGTGGGAGGAAACCGGAGGACCCGGAGAAAACCCACGAGGTTGAACAGGCCACCTTACTCCTTGCCACATACAACCGGGGATTCGAAACCACGCCAGTTGACTCAATGACAGACTTTATGGTACAGCGCGCATGTGCTAACCATTCAGCCACCCAACCCCCCTTCACGAAATTCGAACTCAGCTGTTCTTAGGGTTTAACGGTGATATAATAATACGTTTTTTTAAATCAGATAAAAATTATGACCTCTATAGGGTCCACTAGCTAAAAACGCGATTCTTCGTACAATCAGGGGGCATAATTCAGGAAGTTATGGTCTGATATGCGCGAATGTCGAAAGGAACTGAGATCTTTGTGTTATAAACTTACATTTCAAGATTCAACAAAATCGGATAAAAATTGTGACCTCTATAGGGTCCAAAAGCCAAAAACGTGATTTTTCGTACAAACAGGGGCCATAATCCATGAAGTCTCGATCCGATACATGCCAATATCGCAAGTAGCCGAGATCTTTTGGAGATACACCTATATTTTAAGTTTCGTTAAAATCGGATAAGAATTGTGACCTGTAGAGTGTCCACAAACAAATTGTGGACGGACGGACGGACAGGGGCGACGGCATAATACGTCCACATGAAAATTTGGGCGTATAAAAATTGTGACCTCTATAGGGTCCACAAGCCAAAAACGTGATTTTTCGTACAAACAGGGGCCATAATCCATGAAGTTTCGATCCGATACATGCCAATATCGAAAGCAGCTGAGATCTTTTGGAGATACACCTATATTTCAAGTTTCGTTAAATTCGGATAAGAATTGTGACCTGTAGGCGTATAAAAATTGATTTTACGTAAAATCAGTTGCCATAATCCAGGAAGTTCTGATCCGATACACTCAAGCATCAAATGGAACCCAGTTCTTTGGAATATACACATTTATTTTAAGTGTCATTGAAATCGGATAAAAATTGTGACCTCTACAGGGTCCATAACCCTTTTGCTTACAGAGAGCGGCCATTTTGTCAGGCAGTATTGGTCTGATTTTCATGAAAGTCTAACTCAGCTGGCATTATGGTGTAACGGTGATAAATTTAAACGTTTTTTAAAACATGAAAAACATGATTTTTCATACATTCAGGGCATAATTCAGGAAATTACAGACCAATGTGCACAGATATTGACAGGATAAAAAGTGTGACCTCTAGGAGAAGTGAAAAAAACAATTTTTCATACATTCAGGGGTCATAATCCAGGAAATTACGGTTTGATGTGCGTAAAGATCGACAGGAACTGAGATCTTTGGGATATCAAATTTATAAAAGAAAAAAAAGATCTGATAATGAAAAGGGGTTTAACGTCCTACTTTTCTGCACTGACTGGGCTTATGAAGATAGGCAACATCGGGAGCGAACCTGAGGCCCCCTGGTTAATAAACAAAACTTGTCTGTCTTTTCTTAAATGATGTACACGCGTACATGTACTTGCACAGGTAAATTTGATTTAAGTCAGAATCATTAAACTTGGACAGAATTAGAATAGAGAAACTTGCTTATTAACTTTGTTTCGATAATGAAGAAAACGAATGAAAACATTTAAATGTCACAATTTATTAAACAAAATATTTTAATTCTAGCACTAAATATTCAATTGTTCAACAATTAATATTTATAACATACAACAATTAAAATAATCACAATTTATAACAATTAAAATAATCACAATTTATAACAATTAAAATAATCACAATTTATAACAATTAAAATAATGATATTTATATAACAATTAGAATAATATTTATAACAAGTACAATAAATGAAATGTAATTTAACGTCCTACAACTAATAATATTTATAGCAATTAACCTTATGTACAGCAAAATATCAAATAAGTAGGCCTACACATACATGTACAGGATACGTACATGTATATGTACAATGTGCTTTTGATACGCCCAATAATTATGCTCTAGAGGCTAAGTTAAATGTCCAATAGACTTTAAATTTATACACAGTATTTACGGTCATGAGACGGAGTAGCCTATTGCTTTTCAACGATTTCAGATAATTACTGCCAGAGTTATGACCCTTGATCACTTGAGAAATCTTGCGGACGTGCTAGAAGTTAAAGTTAATATAAAATTATGCACAGTATAATTTATAAAGGCATTGAGACAAACAATTGAAACAAATTCTAATGATTTCTGATAATTACTTAATGGGTGGGTTGTTACTTTTTCCTGAGTTTAAAAGTGAGTTGTAAATGTTTTCATTACTGACAAAAGAAAAAATATTTGACATCACTTGTTGACTACCTGGACGACTTAGCTGCTGCAGTAGTATGTTTAGTTGCCTAAGACTTCACAATAGGAGTTTGAAAATTAACTAAATATGCACATACAGTAAACACTTGCTCAGCTATATGTTTCATTGACAACTGTAGTTCCCCATGCAAAATGTGATACATTCTGATACGCTGAATTGCACGTTCAATATGGATACGCACACTTGAGATCGTGTTGGACAATGACCCTTCTTTAGCAGACAACTGGGGTCTCTCTCTTCCCTTAAATGATGGCATATGTAACTTCACTCCCATATCACTTAAGATACCTTCAATTACAAAACCTCTGTCTGCCATAACAGACCCTTTATTAATCTCAGGTCTCTGCAACAGATCTGCTGAATCAGATGTAATATGTCTGTCTGAAGCACGACCACCATAGGCACGACTAACATATGTTATTCCTAACTGGGGGCTGATGCCAACAAGAAATTTGAAAGTGTTGTGATGTTTGTAATTTGAAAAAAACTGTTTCTTTTCTTCTAATTTACTTGGGTTTTGAACAAACAACTCGGTGCAATCGGGTATTACTCTAACATCTTTATATGAACCCATAGCATGTGACTGGTTCTCCTCGGTGATGTCTCGAGTTGAAAGTTCACACAACAGTTTAAGGTCACTGTACATTAAGTTTATCCATGAACTGAATATTGACGATACTGTTCCAATTGAAATACTGAACCTCTGAGCCAAGTCTTCAGTTAGAAGTGGTGATTTTAACCGCACCATAGTTAGGAAAAACTCATCCAGTAAACTCATCTTTCTGTCTGGACCTGGCTTGTTTGTGTAAAATTTAGTAAAATTTTCTGTTTGAAGAGTAGTATTTCCTCTCCAGTTCTTCATGTTTTGCGCACGTGGCTCAAGAAATTCAAACAATGCAAGAAATGTTTCATAATTTGGAAAACCAGTCCAGTATTGCATTTTTTGGGGATTGCTCTTTATCTGATCCAAATCTAAAACTTGATTTCTGTAAATTTCATTTAATTTTTCTAAATTCTCCAGTTTTTTCATTTTTGCTTCTATCTCTGGTAAAAATGTTCTGATTGCTTCATCCATTTCTTGCATTTTTGTAACAATATAATCATGACCTTCCGGCTGTGGGGTAAGAAGAGCATGTTTTTCCAAACCTTTAGTCTGTAAGGACTGTGAAAATGTAAGGCAGCAACGCTTCTTGGGTGGGATGGATGAATTCTGATGTTCTTTCAGTGGAGACAAGACAGGTCTACTAGAATTTCTGCTGGGCCTTGGTGTTGGTTCCTTTTTGAACGAAAATACTGTTGGAACAAAGCCTGGGCCTGAGGGATTACTTCCTTTTTTACCTAAAAATACAAGGCTATACTATATAATGCTATCAAATATTCATTTTCTAATTCTGATAAATTTCGATCATACATGTAGATTAGTTAAAAAAAAGTAGGACGTTAAACCCCATTTCACTCATTCCCTAATTTAGGTACTAAAAAAGGCCTATCTAGGGGAGAGAGAAATGGGGTTTAACGTCCACTCGACACAAACTAGGTCATTTCGGGAATAACATACGGTTCAATTTTATTTTAATAATTCGCTTGCACGTAGGGGTCTTTAGCAGTGGGAGGAAAGAGAGAGAGAGAAATGGGGTTTAACGTCCACTCGACACAAACTAGGTCATTTCGGGAATAACATTCGGTTCAATTTTATTTTAATAATTCGCTTGCACGTGACGTAGGAGTCTTTAGCAGTGGGAGGAACCCGGAGAAAAGCCACGAGGTTGGACAAGCGACCCTACTCCTTGTCACGTACAACCAGGGAATCGAAACCACGCCAGTTGACTAAATGAGTGAATGACGTACAGACTTTATTGTACAGCGCGCACGTACGTGCTTACCATTTAGCCATCGAACCCCACTGCTCTAGCCTAGACTCTAGGGGAGGGAGGCGGGGGTGTGACATTCTTCCTTCAAAACTGGGGAGGGAAGCTTTAATTTACATAAACCTATGTTAGATATCTTCATGTAAAAAAATATAATGACTTCCACTTAGTACTTGTTACTTTAGGCCTAAACCAAATGATATAGGGCCTATAATATATTGGCTATATATAGATATTATTTCCTATTTATTGTATTATCCCACTCTTACTGCAGCGGAAAACACAACTCTATATCTAGATATAATGTGTGATCAAAAAGAAAACAAGTTAGACCTACCTCCTTTAAAATGATCTGAACAGACCCTGTGCCAGTTACGATAATCCCAATCATCACGTCGGATCGCTGTCATCCATAATCTGAACTGTTTGTTGTTGTGCTTTGGAAATCTATAATAGGATCTTTTCACATTATTAATTTTATCCTTTCCTCGCTGGTTACTGCAGTTGGGAACACAACAAAACTGTCCACCTCCATATTTCTTCCTGAATGCTTTCAGCGACCTTATAATTTCTTGTTTGTTTACATATGAAATTTGACTTTGCACTTGGACGCAGTGACTCGCCATAGCCAATGACGTCTGCGTTAAACCGGAACTACTCCAACGCGCAAAGGATCATGGGTAACCATGAAACACCGTATTGGGTAATTCGAGCGAATTGTTATTATGTGTTATTTTGGAGTTCAGCCTATTGAGTAAAAGTAATACGACGCGCCCTACGTTATCATAATCATGATGCATATATTTGAAATGAATTCCGGTAGTCTTTCAAATAAATTCACCTACAGCGCCTTTATCTGGCCTGTGGAGAGATCAAAATGTATTATACATTTAAAATAAGTGAGTTTTGTAGGAGGAATCGGGGATTTTTAGAAGTGAATTCCGGTGATTGTAAATGAATTCCGGTGAATTCTGGTGATTAGTCTACCCGAAAGTACATGTTTATTTAACAATAAATAAGTGTTTAACAGTTTATTTAACAATAAGTACAACTCAGTTAATTAACTGCTATTCTAATAACGAGGGGGATGAAACAGCCCAATAAAAAAATAGTTTGGGATGAAATAGCCCGGGGTGAAACGGTCGTGGGATGAACTGACCCGCATACATCCGTTTTTTTCCCATAAGAAAACATGATATAAGGTTTTTCTTACGGGAATTCTGGGATATTCTCATCGGTAGCACGTCATTTCGGTCCCGCGTCATTTCGGACTCAGCACAAACGTCGTTTCGGACTCAGTATGGCGACTTTTCGGACTTACTCGGTGTCATTTCGGACTCAGTCAAACGACATTTAGGACTCGGACCGGCGACATTTCGGACTCGGACTCGGACTCAAATAAAACTTAAAATTATGTGTGTATATATTAGTAATAGCTGTTTTTCTTTCGTTGTAGGTGAGGCTCAAGACAGACCATTCACATTAATAAAGATTTAAACATTGTTAGTCTTGTTTTATTTATCCCATACAGGCCATTACTTGACAACACGCCTTTGAACTTGAACTTGAAGTAAAACCTATGCTACTTGCCTTTTTTGTATTTGTTTATTTACTTGATCGGATATTATTGTATTTTGATGAGTAAATTGACGATAATCGATCCGCGATTGTTGTTTTAATCTAGCGATTAGTGAATCCAGCGATTAGTGAAACCATCCCATTGTTGTATTTAAGATTAATAGCGATAATTGATCGGCGTTTCTAATAGCCGCTAAGAAATGATTGAGAAATAAAAACACTGATCGGCGTTTCTAATAGCCGCTAAGAAATGATTGAGAAATAAAAACACTGCAACTCGTATTTAATCTGGTGTTGATTAATGAAAGCAAGCTGAGATTAATGAAGCCGTTAAGAAATGATTGAGCCCAAGCTCAAATGTATTATATATATGTGCCATATTTCAATTCAAATCATTCTCAATTTTTACACGAATCTATCATGGCTAGTGGAAATTGCGTAAAGTGTACCAATCCTGTCCGTCCTCGACAAGAAGGCCTCCAGTGCGATTCTTGTCTTTTATGGCAACATCGAACCTGCGATTCCGGTACGTAATGAAATTTTCTTTATTGTTATTTATTAAAACGTTTTAAATTTGTCGTTTCTTGTAAGTTATTGTTATTTATTAAAACGTTTTAAATTTGTCGTTTCTTGTAAGTTATTGTTATTTATTAAAACGTTTTAAATTTGTCGTTTCTTGTAAGTTATTGTTATTTATTGAAACGTTATAAATTTGTCGTTTCAGCTTGTAAGTTATTGTTATTTATTGAAACGTTATAAATTTGTCGTTATTGTTATTTATTGACACGTACCCGCAATCCGGGAATATTATTATTTTATTTATCACTATTTCAGGCATCACTCGGGATGAGTACAGGAGTTTAAACCGACATAGAACTGCTTTTGAATGGAAATGCTGTAGATGTGTTCTCCGGGCAGTGGACAAGATGCTACCAAGCCAGATTGCCTTGGAGGGATTTGTGGTGGATTTTGAGGCGGGGTTATGGCAGGCCCTTAGACGCCGTTTTGTAGATATAAGAATTCAAGGATGCGTGTTTCATTGGACCCAGGCCGTTTTCCGGAAAATTCAAGAAAAGGGATTCCAGGTATGTTGTGCGTTCTTCTTATAATAAATCTTCTTATAGTAAAATAAAAAAATTCTTATTATAATATCTTCTTTTAAAGTACAAGTGCACAAATAGATTTTCAGTATTAATATATTTCTAATATTTTATTATTTCAGACAGCGTACAACGAAAAGGGGGACGTGTTTAATTATTTGAGGCGATTGATGGCTCTCCCTTTCCTGCCCGAAGAACACGTGGCGGGCATGTTTGCCCATTTGAAAGACAGGTGCCCAGAACAGTTAGAGCCGATATGTACATACATAGAAGATCAATGGATTTCATCTCGTCTGTTTCCAATAGAAGATTGGTGCGTGTTTATGTTGCCAGTGAGAACCAATAACGACGTGGAGGGCTGGCACAACAGACTAAATTCCCGTGTCAACGCCAGAGGTCCTGTGCCATTTTATCTATTGATTTGCGCACTTTTTTCAGAAGCTACAAAGATACCACTGGACCTCACAATGATGTCGGAAGGTTCATTGAGACGACACCAAAGACGTCGGTATCGACATGTAGAAGGCCAACTTTTTAATATATGGGATTCATACAATGAAAAACAGATGAGCACTAGTAGACTATTAAAAAAAATAAGTCATTTGTATGGTCCACCCGCTCAGTGAAAAACAATTACATAATTAAAAAAATGAAAAAAAAAAAAAAAAAAAATGAATAGCCGACTAAAGCTATTTTTTCATCAAATAAATACACGTGTTGTTATAAATGTTGCGTTAATGTATGAATGTGTATGTATTTATACAATAAATGAATGTTTTATATGACCGTTGTTATCGCTATATGGTATGTTTAAAAATAAAATAATATGCCCGTTGTTATAAATCGATGTTATCATTTTATGCTATGTTGATAAATAAAATAGTTCATAAAGTAAATTGGCGTCAGTGTGTTGTATAATTCTATCTTACCTACCCGAGTCCGAAACGTCACCTACCCGAGTCCGAAACGTCACCTACCCGAGTCCGAAATGTCACCTACCCGAGTCCGAAATGTCGGGGACATATTTTTTGGAGTCCGAAATGACGTAAGTCCGAAATGACGCGGGACCGAAATGACATGTAATCTTCTCATCTTGCGTACATGTAAACATAGACGGGTTATAAGCAAGATAAACTGATAAAGTATTTTAAAGGGACAATGACACTCTTGCTGGCTTGAAAGCTCCAGAAAATAAATAATATCTCGAAGTACTAGATGTTTAAGTGTCCTACCTGTTGTGTAAATTATCCATTACATCCTATTTCAATTGTCCAGAGGGTTCGAAACTATTTTTAAATCGAAGTTTCATTTGAAAAGGTTCACGTTAGACGTTTCAAACCATTATGTTGAATTTTTCAAAAATTTTAAATAAGGTGTGTTAAGATGAAATTTGTATCATCAATTAATTGAAATATTCTAAAATAGTACAATTTGTTGACCAGAATAAAGATTGGGGCATATTATTCAGTTACAACAAGAGTGGTATTGAGCCTTTAAGTAAAGTCCTCGACTTCGGTTATGCTGGGAAAGAAAGACTTCAGAAAAAAAACCTCGACAGAAAAACCTCGGTCTGCCGGCCTCGGTTTTTCTTTTTCTCGGGTTATTTTCTTCAGTCTTTCTTTCCCCAGCATAATTATAACCTTAGTCTCGTGCTTTATCCTACACATAATGATCGATTCATAAACTAGACTTGAAAAGTTTACGTATGTCCTTATTAGGAATGACATTCCTTTCACGGATTATTCGACCTTACGAATACGATGCCTTTCTCTGAAGAACAAGACCTTTGATCTAATTCCTGGTATTATCTATCAGTTTTCAAACTCTCGGCTTTTAAATTACCTGTTTTAAGTCTCAAAATAGTGGAATGTTTCTTTCGCTAATACTATTCAAATTCAACTTTTCAACAAATAGACCCCACCTGTTAAAACTCCACTTTCCTGTTATAGACCCTTACTTCCAGAAACATTTATCAACGATATTACGAACGATGCCGGCTTGGATGTGCGAGGCTATGTTGACGCGCGACCTAACGGAAAAGCGCCCTCTATGGGAATTTGACACTGGAAAGACACGAATGACTCACTTTATATTTTTGTTCAATTCATTCGGATTTGGACAAGAACTTAACCAATCTGAACGACAAACCCACCCTACCTGCAGAGAAGTGACTCCGACAGTCAATATTCATAATCTAATTACAAAATAATATGGCCATCAGTTACAAAAGGTTTGACCCCCCAAATTTGTAGTGGGTCACACTCACAGTGGGTGTCCAAAACTGTTCATACGAGTAAAAGTCAACTGGTCAGATAATAATAGTAACTAGACCTGCAAGCAGCACTGAACCGGCTCTCAGGAATCAGACAGGAAGTGTGTCATACAATAGCCCATTTATCGAGCTACCAAACAATATTTGAGATGTTTTGATCCGGTCACACCCGACGGTGAAATGCCGATTTTTGAAAGAGCATCGATTTTTTTTACTGTCTTTTTTTTTAAATATCGAATATTTATTTGACTACTTCCTGTTTACGGATCATTATCGGGATAGATTTAACAAGTGGTATGAGAACTTAACTTCCTGTACCAGAAGTTTCAGAAAGATCCATTGGACAGTTTTACCTCCCTTATACCATTAGAAGCAGATTTACAGATATAACGATTTTTCGACTTTTTTTCAAAGATTGTGGCCCTTTTGGACCATTTATACTATATTGAGGCTTTTAAATTTGGATTCACACCATAGACCACCGTTAGGACTCTAAGTTATAGAAATTTAAGAAAGGAAATAAGAGAAGTTTTCGAAATAAAAGCGTCTGAATAGGCTCCAAAAAGGAAAATAATAGATTTTCAGCGTTCCGTTATATATTGCCTAACCCGCGAATTTTTACCATTTAGATGTCATAAGATCGTCCATTGTTCGAACAATCAAATGACACTTTAGTTGTTTTGATTCGGTGAAATCTGGCGTAGTAATCACTTTTTTCGCAAGATCACCATATTTTTACTTTTTACGTTTTTTTTTCTCAAAATATCGGAAATTTTATCGACTACCGGTTTTTGGATCATTGTCGGGATAGCTTTAACAAGTTGTTTGGTTACCTTACCTTCTGTACAAGAAGTTTCAGAATAATCCATTCAGCTGTTTTCCAAAGAAAGAAAATTAGAAGATCATTTTCAGTAATCTAAGGATTTTTCAACTTTATTCCAAGATTGAGGCTCTTTTTGGATAACTTATGTTATTTCAATGCTTTTATTTTTGGACTCATGTCATAGCCCACCCATAGGACTCTGAGATAAAAAAAAAGTTTAAGAAGAAACGTAGTTGTTGTGTTTGAGAAAAAGGCCTCTAAAAATGCTCCAAAACGGAAAATACTAGATTTTCGGCGTACCATAATTTATTTTCTAGCCATCTAAATCGTATCATTCAGATGTCATATGAAAGTCCATTAATGGGACTATCCAGCGACACTTTAGTTCTTTTGGTCCGCTAAGATCTGATGGAGAAATCAAGTTTTTCGCACGAGCGCTAATTTTTTTTTAACCCTTTTCTCCATTTTTTGAATACGTCCGATATGGAGATTATTGTCGGGATAGTTTTAATAACCAATTTGGGCAATTAGATAGCCACAAGGCTCTGTAATGATATATTACACGGCAATAGCCCACCCATAGGACTCTGAGATAAAAAAAAGTTTAAGAAGAAACGTAGTTGTTGTGTTTGAGAAAAAGGCCTCTAAAAATGCTCCAAAACGGAAAATACTAGATTTTCGGCGTACCATAATTTATTTTCTAGCCATCTAAATCGTATCATTCAGATGTCATTTTCTCCATTTTTTGAATACGTCCGATATGGAGATTATTGTCGGGATAGTTTTAATAACCAATTTGGGCAATTAGATAGCCACAAGGCTCTGTAATGATATATTACATGCCATAGCCCACCCATAGGACTCTGAGATAAAAAAAAGTTTAAGAAGAAACGTAGTTGTTGTGTTTGAGAAAAAGTCCTCTAAAAATGCTCCAAAACGGAAAATACTAGATTTACGGCGTACCATAATTTTTTTTCTAGCCATCTAAATCGTATCATTCAGATGTCATATGAAAGTCCATTAATGGGACTATCCAGCGACACTTTAGTTCTTTTGGTCCGCTAAGATCTGATGGAGAAATCAAGTTTTTCGCACGAGCGCTAATTTTTTTTTAACCCTTTTCTCCATTTTTTGAATACGTCCGATATGGAGATTATCGTCGGGATAGTTTTAATAACCAATTTGGGCAATTAGATAGCCACAAGGCTCTGTAATGATATATTACACGGCAATACTATATACCGGAAAACACCGGAAAACAACCGGAAAACACCATTTTATACTGAATACCGGAAAACACCGGAAAAACACTAAATACCGGAAAACATCCTAAATACCGGAAAACACCCTAAATAGGTAACCCGGAGCCTGGTCCTCTGTGTGCGGTTTTGGACCAAGTGAGCGCCGATGAAGGAAGTTCAAGGTCATTACGATGTTCGTTTTACAAATAGCCCCCACCCCCCAAAAAAATTTCCGATTTTTTTTTCTCCAAAATTTTTCTGTCACAAAAAAAATTGGTTTTACAAAAAAACATTCCGTAGAAAATAATTTTACAGAGAAAAATACTGGAAAAAAAATTTGAATTTTTTTTTTGAGAGAAATTTAGGAGAAGAAATTGTTAAAAAAAATCTGAAAAGAAATTTTTCTTTGACCGTAGGCGATCGCTCGCTTGTATGTTAATGAACTTATTTCATCAGCGCTCACCTGGTCCAAAACCACACACGAGTACCAAACTCCGGGTTACTAAATAGCTACCGGAAAACTTAGAAGAGTAAACTGTGCCCAAATCTTTTTTAGAGAGCGCGCCGCGCCGCTCAGGGAGGGATCATCGTCAGGGTGGGACTTGGGTGAAATTGTCCAGTCACGTGACGAACATAGATCTTCTGTTCCTCAACCCATATTATTTCCACAGTCATTGTCATTAATCACAAATTACGGGATGATATACGAAAATGCAGGTTTACTTTGAAATAGTGCAAATGATACTTTTCCATCTACAATCTTCAGATCAAAGGATGCAAGTTCTTACACAGTGCAGCATAATTTGTGCAAAAGATGTGCAAATATCGATTGTCGGAAAAAACATTTTCTCGGGGACATTTTTTTCCGAATACGCATTCGGTGTAAGTCTTCAGCCACCAGGAAGTGGTTAACATAGTAATGTTTTATTACGATAGTAGTACATAAAACAAATTGGTTGCCTGAGATTCTCGGGGGGAAAGTAGCCTCATCGGCTAGAGTCCTCTATTTCACAAACAAAAACAACAATTGCTTCCTTGAAAATTTATCGATCAACCCTTTTCACAGACGTCCAGCTTACCACTTCCCGTCAATGCAGTAAGATAGATTATGTAGTTTTCTCATGGACAATTGGGCGAAAGTTGGGGTTTTCTCAAGGAAAACTGGTCAACAAGTTGGGGAAAAAAGCTCGAAAAGTAATCCAGAAAAAAATCCTGTGTGCGGCCCTCGGAATATGATGGAATATGTTGAATATTATTATGATTCAAGTGATTATATTTGACCCTGGAATGAAAGTAAGCTCAGAAACAAGTAGATTTTTAGCCCTTCCAACGGGATGGACAGCTCTTGGAAAGGATAAACACTTTTCAGATTACAGCCTGTCCGAGAATTGCTTGGCATCCATTTCGTTTGGTGATTAGGACACATAGCGGTTAAACCTGGAACTTCAACTCGAACTATTCAGAGATTTATTAACTCGCTTTTGATGATACTTGCTGTTTTATGATGCGATTTTTTGTTACCTAGGGAGGAGTTGGCCTAGTCGTGCCTTCCACTAATTCGAACCAGGAGACCGGCGCAACCGGCATATAATGGGGCCCTCCAAGGGCAGTGTTTAATCTAATGAAATACTGAAACACTGAAATCTACTGAAATTTACTGAAAACTAAAATTAAAATACAAAATAAAATATGGTCAATGATGGAGGTAGACTGATTGTGTCTTTTAAAACATTCAAAACATAATAGGCATCAACAAAATTTCAGAGAAAAATAATCGGAAATTTTTATATTTTTTTTTTTTTTTTTTTTGGGGGGGGGGGCTATTTGTAAAACGAACATCGTAATGACCTTGACCTTCCTTCATCGGCGCTCACTTGGTCCAAAACCGCACACAGAGGACCAGGCTCCGGGTTACCTATTTAGGGTGTTTTCCGGTATTTAGGATGTTTTCCGGTATTTAGTGTTTTTCCGGTGTTTTCCGGTATTCAGTATAAAATGGTGTTTTCCGGTTGTTTTCCCGGTGTTTTCCGGTATATAGTATGACCCTATATTACATTATCTGATCAGATAAAATGGCCCTCAGAAATCCTATGTTCAAAAGTGCCAAAAATTCAAAAATGTCAAAATATCGAAAATTAAATTTCAATAACTCAATACATATTATACATCGTTAGAATCGTAATTAGGTCAGCTATCTGAATGTGTAACCTTATCGTAACGATCTGATTAAATAATAAAATAATATAGCATTTTCTAAAATTTCACGATTTTTCGACTTTTTTCGATTTTCAGTCCCTTTTTTATGCTATTCCAGACATTTCAGAGACTTATTGGATGTTTTCATGCACAAGAATACCGCAAGGACTCTCGATAGAGAAAGTTAAAAAAAAAATGTAGGTTAAGTTTTTGAGATAAAATCAGAAAATATTTGATGGCATAATTCACAAGACTATCGAATGGACTCTCGATAGAGAAAGTTAAAAAAAAAGTTGCTGTTAAGATTTCGAGATACAGGCGTCCAAAAACGCCCCAAATCAGAAAATACTTGATTTTCAGCTTGTCATATTTTGCTGCTTGGTCATAGTATTCGTATAAATTGGGCATCATACGACAGTCCATTCCTCGGGCCACTCAACGAAAGCTTAATTCGTTTAATCCATTTATATTGGACGAAGAAATCAAGTTTTTCCCCAAAACATCCATTTTTGCGTTTTTTCGAAATATCTATCATTATTTCGACTACTTCCGGATTCCGGATCGTTGTTGAAATTGCTTTACCAAGCGGTCTGACTATATATAGTTTTATGTTCCAGTAGTTTCAGAAACATCAATTGAGGCTTTCAAAAAAATATAAGTGTTATAAAATGGGCAGAAAATTCGAAAAATAAAGGGCGATAACTCTGAATGAAACTTATATTATTGGAATCGGATATACTTCAGGTATCCAAAAATGTAGGTCAAATTTGAAAATTTTGAAAAATAACAAAAATTGTCGAGTAAACAACGTATTTTCAAAATTCGAACGACAAAAGCCGTAGATGAATGTTCGAAATTGAAAAATGTGAGATAGCCATTATCTCGGAAAAGATTCGGGGTTTCCGAAAATGTCATTTGTTTGAAAATAGGTAAAGAATTGACGAAACTACGGCCGATTTTCAATTCCGGAAAAAAGTACAAAATTCGGTTACTTCCGGTATGCGCAGAAGTTTCAAAATTGTTTTATCAAGTAGCCACTACATGGTTTCCCAATAGAAAATTTGGTTCCAGATCGATATTTGTTTTCGATCATGGAGAAATAGGCTCCCGCGGAAAAAAATAATAATAACTAGACCTGCAAGCAGCACTGAACCGGCTTTCAGGAATCAGACAGGAAGTGTGTCATACAATAGCCCATTTATCGAGCTACCAAACGATACTTTAGATGTTTTGATCCGGTCACACCCGACGGTGAAATCCCGATTGTTGCAAGAGCACCGATTTTTTTTTACTGTCTTTTTTTTTTAAATATCGAATATTTATTTGACTACTTCCTGTTTACGGATCATTATCGGGATAGATTTAACAAGTGGTATGGGGACTTAATTTCCTGTACCAGAAGTTTCGATCATGGAGAAATAGGCTCCCGCGGAAAAAAAAAAAAAATAATAATAATAACTAGACCTGCAAGCAGCACTGAACCGGCTTTCAGGAATCAGACAGGAAGTGTGTCATACAATAGCCCATTTATCGACCTACCAAACGATACTTTAGATGTTTTGATCCCGTCACACCCGACGGTGAAATCCCGATTGTTGCAAGAGCACCAATTTTTTTTTACTGTCTTTTTTTTTTATTGGACTACTTCCTGTTTACGGATCATTATCGGGATAGATTTAACAAGTGGTATGCGAACTTAATTTCCTGTACCATAAGTTTCAGAAAGATCCATTGGACAGTTTTACCTCCCTTATACCATTAGAAGCAGATTTACAGATATAACGATTTTTCGACTTCTTTTCAAAGATTGTGGCCCTTTTGGACCATTTATACTATATTGAGGCTTTTAAATTTGGATTCACACCATAGACCACTGTTAGGACTCTAAGTAACAGAAGTTTAAGAAAGGAAATAAGAGAAGTTTTCGAAATAAAAGCGTCTGAATAGGCTCAAAAAGGGAAAATAATAGATTTTCAGCGTTCCATTATATATTGCTTAACCTGCGAATTTTTACCATTTAGATCTCATAAGATTGTCCATTGTTCGAACTATCCAATGACACTTTAGTTGTTTTGATTCGGTGAAATCTGGCGTAGTAATCACTTTTTTCGCAAGATCTCCATTTTTTTAATTTTTACGGTTTTTTTTCTCAAAATATCCGAAAATTTTTCGACTACTTCCGCTTTTTGGATCATTCTCGGGATAGCTTTAACAAGTTGTTTGGTTACCTTACCTTCTGTACAAAAAGTTTCAGAAAAATCCATTCAGCTGTTTTCCAAAGAAAAAAAATTAGAAGATCATTTTCAGTAATCTAAGGATTTTTCAACTTTTTTCCAAGATTGAGGCTCCCTTTGGACAATTTATGTTATTTCAATGCTTTTATTGTTGGACTTACGCCATAGCGCACGCATAGGAATCTGCGTTAAAAAAGTTTCAGAAAAATCGGAGTTGTCGTTTTCGAGAAAAAGACGTCTAAAAAGGCTCCAAAAACGGAAAATACTAGATTTTCGGCGTACCACAATTTATTTTCTAACCATCGTACCATTGAGATGCCATATAATAGTCCATTAATGGGGCTATCCAAAGACACTTTACTTCTTTTGATCCGGTAATATCTGACCGAGAAATCCAGCTTTTCGCAAGAGCGACAATTTTTTAACCTTTTTTTTCATTTTTTGAATACTTCCGGTATGGAGATTATTGTCGGAATAGTTTTAATAACCAGTTTGGGCAATTAAATAGCGGCAGGGCTCTGTAATGATATATTACATTATCTGATCAGATAAAATGACCCTGAGAAATCCTATGTTCAAAGGTGCCAAAAATGCAAAAATGTCAAAATATCGAAAATTAAATTTCAATAACTCAATACATATTATACATCGTTAGAATCGTAATTAGGTCAGCTATCCGAATCTGTAATCTTTTTGCAAAATTTCACGATTTTTCGACTTTTTTCGATTTTCAGTCCCTTTTTTATCGTATTCCAGACATTTCAAAGTCTTATTGGATGGCATAATTCACAAGACTATCGAATGGACTCTCGATAGAGAAAGTTAAAAAAAAAGTTGCTGTTAAGATTTCGAGATACAGGCGTCCAAAAACGCCCCAAATCAGAAAATACTTGATTTTCAGCTTGTCATATTTTGCTGCTTGGTCATAGTATTCGTATAAATTGGGCATCATACGACAGTCCATTCCTCGGGCCACTCAACGAAAGCTTAATTCGTTTAATCCATTAATACTGGACGGATAAATCGATTTTTTCCCCCAAAACACCCATTTTTTGCGTTTTTTTTTCGAAATATCTATCATTATTTCGACTACTTCCGGTTTACGGATCGTTGTTGAAATTGCTTTATGCAGCGGTCTGACTATATAGCATTATAGCATTATCGATTTATTCTTTCCCAAAAATATAAGGGTTGGGCAATGGGCAGAAAATTCGAAAAAAATCGAAAAATAAAGGGCGATAACTCAGAATGAAAATTATATTTCTGGAATCGGATGGTCTTCAGGTATCCAAAAATGTAGGTCAAATTTGAAAATTTTGAAAAATAACAAAAATTGTCTTTTAAACAAAATTTTTCATTATTCGAAGGCTAAAAGTCACCGACGAAGTTTCG
The DNA here is from genome assembly GCF_932274485.2 of Patella vulgata. Taxonomy (NCBI): domain Eukaryota; kingdom Metazoa; phylum Mollusca; class Gastropoda; family Patellidae; genus Patella; species Patella vulgata. The sequence goes on from NC_065882.2 coordinate 38,558,296, forward strand.
AAATTTCAAAATTTTCAACTGCTATCGTCCGAGAAAAGACTCAGGGTTTCTGAAAATGTCATTTGTATGAAAATGGGTACAGAATTGACGAAGCTACGGCCGTTTTTTAATTTTTATGCACCGCACCAAAATTCGGCCACTTCCGGTCTGCGCAGAAGTTTCAAAAATAGTTTATCAAGTAGCCACCACATGGTTTCCCAATAGAAAATTAGGTCCCATATCGGTATCTGTTACAGGCACTGAGAAATAGGCTCTACCAAAAAAAAAATAATAATAACTAGACCTGCAAGCAGCACTGAACCGGCTTTCAGGAATCAGACAGGAAGTGTGTCATACAATAGCCCATTTATCGAGCTACCAAACGATACTTTAGATGTTTTGATCCGGTAACACCCGATGGTGAAATCCCGATTGTTGCAAGAGCATCGATTTTAAACTTTTTCTACTCAGAGTCCTATCGGTGGACTATGGTGTGAGTCCAAAAATAGAAGCATTGAAATAACATAAGTTGTCCAAAAACAACCTCAATCTTGGAAAAATCCTTAAATTACTGAAAATGATCTTCTAATTTTCTTTCTTTGGAAAACAGCTCAATGGATTATTCTGAAACTTCTTGTACAGAAGGTAAGGTAACCACACAACTTGTTAAAGCTATCCCGACAATGATCCAAAAACCGGAAGTAGTCGAAAAATTTTCTGATATTTTGAGAAGAAAACCCGTAAAAAGTAAAAAAAATGGCGATCTTGCGAAAAAAGTGATTACTAAGCCAAATTCCACCGAATCAAAACAACTAAAGTGTCATTGGATAGTTCGAACAATGGACGATCTTATGACATCTAAATGGTAAAAATTCGCGAGTTAGGCAATATATAATGGAACGCTGAAAATCTATTATTTTCTTTTTTTGAGCCTATTCAGACACTTTTATTTCGAAAACTTCTCTTATTTCCTTTCTTGAACTTATGTTACTTAGAGTCCTAACTAACGGTGGTTTATGGTGTGAATCCAAATTTAAAGCCTCAATATTGTATAAATGGTCCAAAAGGGCCACAATCTTTGAAAAAGCCCGAAAAATCGTTATATCTGTAAATCTGCTTCTAATGGTATAAGGGAGGTAAAACTGTCCAATGGATCTTTCTGAAACTTCTGGTACAGGAAGTTAAGTTCCCATACCACTTGTAAAATCTGTCCCGATAATGATCCGTAAATAGGAAGTTGTCAAAAAAATATTCGATATTTTTTTTTTAAAAAAAGACAGTAAAAAAATCGGTTCTCTTGCAACAATCGGGATTTCACCGTTGGGTGTGACCGGATCAAAACATCTAAAGCATCGTTTGGTAGCTCGATAAATGGGCTATTATATGACACACGTCCTGTCTGTTCCTGAAAGCCGGTTCAGTGCTATTGTTTTTACTGAAATTATTATTATTAGGCTTTCAGACTTTTGTCTGAAAGCCTATTGTGATTACTAAAATTATTATTAGGCTTTCAGACTTTTGTCTGAAAGCCTATTGTGATTACTAAAATTATTATTATTTATTAAGCTTTCATATTACATATGAAAGCTTATTGTTTCTGTTAAGATTATTATTGTTATTTTTTTTTTGTGTTTTGTCCACAAATCGGATTTCTCAGAATCTAACCATAGGATCGTTCTGAAACTTTTACCTATCCCCCCAAAAATGGGTGGTGGCTGTTGATTAAATATATTTTCAAAACGTTTTACGAATCCGAAATCACCGAATTTTACGAAGGAATGCATTTGACCTACAATGCTGTAACTCTGTGACTATTTGACCTATTTTACTAATTCTTTTTTCTTTGAGTATCTTGAAACATTTACTTCAAATCTGCAATTTCGGATTTTGGCATTTCGAAAATTCGTCGCTGTCATTTCGAACCGGAAGTTATTACCAATTTGACAACTTCTTTAATAGTTGTGCGATTTTCGTGAAATTTAGAATGTTAGTAGATCTTGCCAATGCGACTTCAATGATGTCCTTGGAAATTTTCTAAATTATCTCCCCTTGGTGAAATTAAGGATCAAAGTTTTCAAAAAAATCGTCGAAATATAGGTCAGAATGACCTAAAAAAAAAATTCGATACTAGACAAGTAATTACTGATTCGTACACAAAATATGGAGTTTGTCGATCGAACCGGAAGTGCCACCATCTTTAAACGTGAAAAATCAAAAAGGCTTTTTTGCTATTTTACTTACAGACTCGGTCGTCATATTTTTGGAATCCTGGAAGGAATACCTAAAAATCTATCGGATCAGAATTTTGATTTCGGTCACGTGATGGTCACCATTTTGAATTGAAAATGAAAAATAGAAGCAATTTGAAGGGCCGGGACTTTGGAACACAAGAACTCTCCTTCTAATTAAGCTAGAATGTTCAAACTTGGTGTAGGCGTTCACTAGGTCAATGTCATGATTGAGTTCAAAGATGAGCATTTTTTGCCTAGGGTAAGCAGAGATAAGCAAGCTGATTTGTTGATTCTTTAGGGCACGATGACATTGGTTATAATGAATGGAGGGCGATGAAACTCTTGTCAATCGAGAGGCTAATAGCTGGCCTGTTGTGTGAAATCATTGTATCATTTTTTATTCGAATTTCTCCTTTGATGTTTTCCGTGCCGACAAGGTTGTTTTCGAGTTTAGCTGGATTTGACTTCGCGCATGCGCTACGCTGGAACCAAAGGTACCATGAGTACTAAATTCCGGCGAGCAACTTTTCACGTTGGTACCTAGGTACCCTGAAAATTTCAAGGTGATACCTGCATTCGTTCAAGTCGTTTGTTCTTGTCACCTGCCTTTCGTCGTTTTTTTTCTAAGTCAATTTACGGCTTCCATGAGGGGAAAAAAGTGGAATTTCGCCGTGACACCGGCACCGATTGTCCGAAAACCATGAAATTTGGACACAATACGTCCATTACCACCCCGGACTCTGTGCCTTACCCCCATTTTGATCCCATTAAAAAAAAAGAGTTTTAGCAAAAAAACGATTTTCGGAATTTAATATTGGTTTTAACCCTGTATCCAGACAAGATATAGATATTATTATAATCCCTATGAAATATTTTAATTATTTACTGCTATAATATGAATTATCACTTATTCCCCGTTAAATAAATATCGGTCACCGGGTGCAGCTGTACAACTTCAAGGACCCTGGCTTCAAGTCAATTTACGGCTTCCATGAGGGGAAAAAAGTGGAATTTCGCCGTGACACCGGCACCGATTGTCCGAAAACCATGAAATTTGGACACAATACGCCCATTACCACCCCGGACTCTGTGCCTTACTCCCATTTTGATCCGATTAAAAAAAAAAAAGTTTTAGCAAAAAAACGATTTTCGGAATTTAATATTGGTTTTAATTAATTTTGAAATTGCAAATGCAAAGAGATTTTATCGCCTCTTCCGTATGTGATAGGTACTGGTACTATACACATTATCCTTAAAAGACAATTTTTTAAAATGACCGTAACGATGTATCGACACTAGAAACCGAAATCGCCTATTTTGACCTTTTTTGACTGCTGAGGCATCATTCCGGTGGTGCAAATCTCTGGAATTTCTAGCGGTTGGCTGCGCCGCGATGATATTTATCACATACTAAATTGAGAAAAATCCTCAGATATCAAGAACAATAAAAATTCGATAAAATACGGCAATTTTTTAAGCAAAAAACCTTTGATTGTTGGGGGCGGGTTTTGAATTTATTTTGAACGTTCTCGGAATCCAACACTCTTCTATTTTTAATATGTGATAGCTAGAATCCCAAGGTACATTCTGTGCATATTTGAAGGCAATCGGAGCACAGGGCAGAGCAAATCAAAGGCTTCTTCGTCTTATGACCTTAAACACTGCGTATAAATTTAAAGTCAATCGGATATTAACAGCAAAAGGGGGGCGACGACAATATACGACCACATTTCAATGTGGGCCTATAAAAAGTAAATCATTGCCAATAGAAAAGACCCACCTTTCCCCCAACAACAACCATGTAATGCACTAGCTATAATGGGGATTTTTCTGGAACACAGCGAAATGGGTCTTTTAAAATGTTCACAAGTGTATCACAAGGAGGGTTTGCTTCTTCTCTATGGGACACCCGATACCACTTCTCAACGAGGAATTCAGTCACACAGCCAACACCATTTTGTATGTTTGTGTAATCTTTATTCAGTATAAATCAAGTAATACAAATAAAAAAAATACTTGGATTGATGAAAACATAATTTTTGAGAGTTATTCATACATGTAGCATAATTGTTCTTATTTAAAAAATGTACATGATTACATGTTTGTCATAAACAACATTAAATAAACAATCATGTTTCTTCACGATAACAGTAACAGTATAACAATTGTATGAAATATATTTTCCTTTATTTTTTTTTATTTTTAGAAAGGCCACTTCCTTGGTTTAAAATATATCATAAATTGTAGTTATCTAACATATACTTCCATGTATGTTTATCTAACAGATTACCACGTCGCCTTATCTAACAGAGAGTAAATGGTATACAATATCAAATTATAATCTACCAGCATTACTTGTTCAGTAATTTAATCGTGTGTTATTCTTGTATTTAAGTGAGAAGAGTGAATAAACTATCATGGGTTGAAACAAATATATTGGAGTAGAAATAAACATTGTATATTGGTTTGCAAATAAATAATTGGTACAGATAATGCAATGTCATACAACATACTTTTTGGATTCGGTACAAATACAACCTTTTTATCATCAATGAAAATAATGTGATTTCAAAGTAACGATGAATAAAAAAACATTGCTTATATAAAGTACATGTAATTGGGTTCATTTAATTCACTTTGTATCTATAATATACATGTAGTATTAAACAATAAATATATTGATTAATGCCAATTCTATACAAATCTCATAGTTGTATTCATGTTTTCTTTACCATAACAAGAAACAGTACAACAGATTTAGTAACAATATATTCCTTTCTACATCCGTCAGAGTGGTTGATGATTCATAGATTCTAATAACCCCTTTTGAAGTTTATATGAAAGCTTTGATATCTGCTATGCAGATCTAGTTATTATTATTTTTTTTTTTTTGGGTAGAGCCTATTTCTCAGTGCCTGTAACAGATACCGATATGAGACCTAATTTTCTATTGGGAAACCATGTGGTGGCTACTTGATAAACTATTTTTGAAACTTCTGCGCAGACCGGAAGTGGCCGAATTTCGTGCGGTGCATAAAACTTAAAAAAACGGCCGTAGCTTCGTCAATTCTGTACCTATTTTCATACAAATAACATTTTCAGAAACCCTGAGTCTTTTCTCGGACGATAGCAGTTGAAAATTTCGAAACTTCGTCGCTGACTTCTAGCGTTCGAAAAATGAAAAATTTTCTTTAAAAGACAATTTTTGTTATTTTTCAAAATTTTCAAATTTGACCTACATTTTTGGATACCTGAAGACCATCCGATTCCAGAAATATAATTTTCATTCTGAGTTATCGCCCTTTATTTTTCGATTTTTTTCGAATTTTGTGCCCATTGCCCAACCCATATATTTTTGGGAAAGAATAAATCGATAGTTCTGAATGTCCTGGAACATAAAGCTATATAGTCAGACCGCTGCATAAAGCAATTTCAACAACGATCCATTATCAATGGATTAAACGAATTAAGCTTTCGTTGAGTGGCCCAAGGATTGGACTGTCGTATGATGCCCAATTTATACGAATACTATGACCAAGCAGCAAAATATGACAAGCTGAAAATCAAGTATTTTCTGATTTGGGGCGTTTTTGGACGCCTGTATCTCGAAATCTTAACCGCAACTTTTTTTTAACTTTCTCTATCGAGAGTCCAGTCGATAGTCCTGTGAATTATGCCATCCAATAAGACTTTGAAATGTCTGGAATACGATAAAAAAGGGACTGAAAATCGAAAAAAGTCGAAAAATCGTGAAATTTTGCAAAATGCTCTATTACTTTATTATTTAAACAATTTTTTACAAAAAGATTACAGATTCGGATAGCTGACCTAATTACGATTCTAACGATGTATAATATGTATTGAGTTATTGAAATTTAATTTTCGATATTTTGACATTTTTGCATTTTTGGCACCTTTGAACATAGGATTTCTCAGGGTCATTTTATCTGATCAGATAATGTAATATATCATTACAGAGCCCTGCCGCTATTTAATTTCCCAAACTGGTTATTAAAACTATTCCGACATTAATCTCCATACCGGAAGTATTCAAAAAATGAAAAAAAAAGGTTAAAAAATTGTCGCTCTTGCGAAAAGCTGGATTTCTCGGTGAGATATTACCGGATCAAAAGAAGTAAAGTGTCTTTGGATAGCCCCATTAATGGACTATTATATGGCATCTCAATGGTACGATTTCGATGGTTAGAAAATAAATTGTGGTACGCCGAAAATCTAGTATTTTCCGTTTTTAGGGCCTTTTTAGACGTCTTTTTCTCGAAAACGACAACTCCGATTTTTCTGAAACTTTTTTAACGCAGATTCCTATGGGTGGGCTATGGCGTGAGTCCAACAATAAAAGCATTGAAATAACATAAGTTGTCCAAAAAGAGCCTCAATCTTGGAAAAAAGTTGAAAAATCCTTAGATTACTGAAAATGATCTTCTAATTTTCTTTCTTTGGAAAACAGCTGAATGGATTTTTCTGAAACTTCTTGTACAGAAGGTAGGGTAACCAAACAACTTGTTAAAGCTATCCCGACAATGATCAAAAAAACGGAAGTAGTCGAAAAATTTTCGGGTATTTTCAGAAAAAAAAACGTAAAAATTAAATAAATGGAGATCTTGCGAAAAAAATGATTACTACGCCAGATTTCACCGAATCAAAACAACTAAAGTGTCATTGGATAGTTCGAACAATGGACAATCTTATGAGATCTAAATGGTAAAAATTCGCGGGTTAGGCAATATATAATGGAACGCTGAAAATCTATTATTTTCCTTTTTGGAGCCTATACAGACGCTTTTTTTTCGAAAACTTCTATTATTTCCTTTCTTAAACTTCTGTTACTTAGACTCCTAACGGTGGTCTATGGTGTGAATCCAAATTTAAAAGCCTCAATATAGTATAAATGGTCCAAAAGGGCCACAATCTTTGAAAAGAAGTCGAAAAATCGTTATATCTGTAAATTTGCTTCTAATGGTATAAGGGAGGTAAAACTGTCCAATGGATCTTTCTGAAACTTCTGGTACAGGAAATTAAGTCCCCATACCACTTGTTAAATCTATCCCGATAATGATCCGTAAACAGGAAGTAGTCCAATAAAAAAAAAGACAGTAAAAAAAAATTGGTGCTCTTGCAACAATCGGGATTTCACCGTCGGGTGTGACGGGATCAAAACATCTAAAGTATCGTTTGGTAGGTCGATAAATGGGCTATTGTATGACACACTTCCTGTCTGATTCCTGAAAGCCGGTTCAGTGCTGCTTGCAGGTCTAGTTATTATTATTTTTTTTTTTTTTTTTCCGCGGGAGCCTATTTCTCCATGATCGAAAACAGATATCGATCTGGAACCAAATTTTCTATTTGGAAACCATGTGGTGGCTACTTGATAAAACAATTTCGAAACTTCTGCGCATACCGGAAGTAACCGAATTTCGTACTTTTTTCCGGAATTGAAAATCGGCCGTAGTTTCGTCAATTCTTTACCTATTTTCAAACAAATGACATTTTCGGAAACCCCGAATCTTTTCCGAGATAATGGCTATCTCACATTTTTCAATTTCGAACATTCTTCTATGGCTTTTGTCGTTCGAATTTTGAAAATACGTTGTTTACGAGACAATTTTTGTTATTTTTGAAAATTTTCAAATTTGACCTACATTTTTGGATACCTGAAGACCATCCGATTCCAGAAATATAAGTTTCATTCCGAGTTGTTGACCTTTATTTTTCGATTCTTTTCGAATTTTCTGCCCATTTCCAAACCCTTATATTTATACGGATAATATGACCAAGCAGCAAAATATGACACACTGAAAATCAAGTATTTTCTGATTTTTAGCGTTTTTGGACCCCTGTATCTCGAAAACGGCTCCCGGGATTTTTCTTAAACTTTCCCTATCGAGAGTCCCTCCGGTAGTCCTGTGCATGAATCAATCCAATAAGACATTGAAATGTCTGGAATAGGTAAAATAACGTACTGAAAATCGAAAAAAGTTGAACAATCGTGAAATTTTGGAAAATGCTCTATTACTTTATTTTTTAAACAATTTTTTACAATTTTTGGCACTATTGAACTTAGGATTTCCCAGGGACATTTTATCTGATCAGACAATGTAATATATCATTATATAGCCCTGTGGCGATTTGATAAGCCAATCCAGTTATTAAAACTATCCCGACAATAATCTCCATACCGGAAGTATTCAAAAAATGAAGAAAAAAGGTTTAAAAAAATAGCGCTCTTGCGAAAAACTTGATTTCTCCATCAGATGTTAGCGGACCAAAAGAACTAAAGTGTCGCTGGATAGCCCCATTAATGGACTATCATATGACATCTGAATGATACGATTTAGATGGCTAGAAAATAAATTATGGTACGCCGAAAATCTAGTATTTTCCGTTTTGGAGCATTTTGAGATGCCAAAAATAAAAGCATTGAAATAATATAAGTGGTCCAAAAAGAACCTCAATCTTGGAAAAAGTTGACAAATCCTTAAATTACTGAAAATGATCTTCTAATTTTCTTTCTTTGGAAAATAGCTCAATGGATTATTCTGAAACTTCTTGTACAGAAGATAAGGTAACCAAACAACTTGTTAAAGCTATCCCGACAGTGATTCAAAAACCGGAAGTAATCGAAAAAATTTCCGATATTTTGAGAAAAAAAACCCGTAAAAAGTAAAAAAATGGTGATCTTGCGAAAAAAAGTGATTACTACGCCACATTCCACCGAATCAAAACAACTAAAGTGTCATCGGATAGTTCGAACAATGGACGATCTTATGACATCTAAATGGTAAAAATTCGCGAGATAGGCAATAAATAATAGAACGCTGAAAATCTATTATTTTCCTTTTTTGAGCCTATTCAGACGCTTTTATTTAAAAAACGTCTCTTATTTATTTCCTTTCTTAAACTTATGTTACTTAGAGTCCTAATGGTGGTCTATGGTGTGAATCCAAATTTAAAAGCCTCAATATAGTATAAATGGTCCAAAAGGGCCACAATCTTTGAAAAAAGTCGAAAAATCGTTATATCTGTAAATCTGCTTCTAATGGTATAATGTCCAATGGATCTTTCTGAAACTTCTGGGACAGGAAGTTAAGTTCCCATACCACTTGTTAAATCTATACCGATAATGTTCCGTAAACAGGAAGTAGTCAAAAAAATATTCGATATTTTAAAAAAAAAAAAACAGTAAAAAAATCGGTGCTCTTGCAACAATCGGGATTTCACCGTCGGGTGTGACCGGATCAAAACATCTAAAGTATCGTTTGGTAGGTCGATAAATAGCCGGTTCAGTGCTGCTTGCAGGTCTAGTTAGGCTTTCAGACTTTTGTCTGATACTGGACGGAGAAATCGAGTTTTTCCCCCAAAACACCAATTTTTTGCGTTTTTTTCGAAATATCGATCATTATTTCGACTACTTCCGGTTTCGGGATCGTTTTTGAAATTGCTTTATGCAGCGGTCTGACTATATAGCTTTATGTTCCAGGACTTTCAGAACTGTCGATTTATCCTTTCCCAAAAATATAAGGGTTGGGAAATGGGCAGAAAATTCGAAAAAAATCGAAAAATAAAGGGCGATAACTCGGAATGAAACTTATATTTCTGGTATCGGATGGTCTTCAGGTATCCAAAAATGTAGGTCAAATTTGAAAATTTTGAAAAATAACAAAAATTGTCTCTTGAACAAATTAGTATTGTGATTACTAAAATTATTATTATGCTTTCAGACTTTCGTCTGAAAGCCTATTGTGATTACAAAAATTATTATTAGGCTTTCAGACTTTCGTCTGAAAGCCTATTGAGATTACTAAAATTATTATTATTAGGGTTTCACACTGCGTAGCTTGTGTGAAACACTATTGTTTTTGTTAAAATTATTATTAGGGTTTCACACTGCGTAGCTTGTGTGAAACACTATTGTTTTTGTTAAAATTATTATTAGGGTTTCACACTGCGTAGCTTGTGTGAAACACTATTGTTTTTGTTAAAATTATTATTAGGGTTTCACACTGCGTAGCTTGTGTGAAACACTATTGTTTTTGTTAAAATTATTATTAGGGTTTCACACTGCGAAGCTTGTGTGAAACACTATTGTTTTTGTTAAAATTATTATTAGGGTTTCACACTGCGAAGCTTGTGTGAAACACTATTGTTTTTGTTAAAATTATTATTCTTATTAAGCTTTCATATTACATATGAAAGCTTATTGTTTCTGTTAAGATTATTATTGTTATTTTTTTTTTGTGTTTTGTCCACAAATCGGATTTCTCAGAATCTAACCATAGGATCGTTCTGAAACTTTTACCTATCCCCCCAAAAATTGGTGGTGGCTGTTGATTAAATATATTTTCAAAACGTTTTACGAATCCGAAATCACCGAATTTTACGAAGGAATGCATTTGACCTACAATGCTGTAACTCTGTGACTATTTGACCTATTTTACTAATTCTTTTTTCTTTGAGTATCTTGAAACATTTACTTCAAATCTGCAATTTCGGATTTTTTCATTTCGAAAATTCGTCGCTGTCATTTCGAACCGGAAGTTATTACCAATTTGACAACTTCTTGCCAATGCGACTTCAATGATGTCCTTGGAAATTTTCTAAATTATCTCCCCTTGGTGAAATTAAGGATCAAAGTTTTCAAAAAAATCGTCGAAATATAGGTCAGAATGACCTAAAAAAAAAATTCGATACTAGACAAGTAATTACTGATTCGTACACAAAATATGGAGTTTGTCGATCGAACCGGAAGTGCCACCATCTTTAAACGTGAAAAATCAAAAAGGCTTTTTTGCTATTTTACTTACAGACTCGGGCGTCATATTTTCGGAATCCTGGAAGGAATACCTAAAAATCTATCGGATCAGAATTTTGATTTCGGTCACGTGATGGTCACCATTTTGAATTGAAAATGAAAAATAGAAGCAATTTGAAGGGCCGGGACTTTGGAACACAAGAACTCTCCTTCTAATTAAGCTAGAATGTTCAAACTTGGTGTAGGCGTTCACTAGGTCAATGTCATGATTGAGTTCAAAGATGAGCATTTTTTGCCTAGGGTAAGCAGAGATAAGCAAGCTGATTTGTTGATTCTTTAGGGCACGATGACATTGGTTATAATGAATGGAGGGCGATGAAACTCTTGTCAATCGAGAGGCTAATAGCTGGCCTGTTGTGTGAAATCATTGTATCATTTTTTATTCGAATTTCTCCTTTGATGTTTTCGGTGCCGACAAGGTTGTTTTCGAGTTTAGCTGGATTTGACTTCGCGCATGCGCTACGCTGGAACCAAAGGTACCATGAGTACTAAATTCCGGCGAGCAACTTTTCACGTTGGTACCTAGGTACCCTAAAAATTTCAAGGTGATACCTGCATTCGTTCAAGTCGTTTGTTCTTGTCACCTGCCTTTCGTCGTTTTTTTTCTAAGTCAATTTACGGCTTCCATGAGGGGAAAAAAGTGGAATTTCGCCGTGACACCGGCACCGATTGTCCGAAAACCATGAAATTTGGACACAATACGCCCATTACCACCCCGGACTCTGTGCCCTACTCCCATTTTGATCCGATTAAAAAAAAAAAAGTTTTAGCAAAAAAACGATTTTAGGAATTTAATATTGGTTTTAATTAATTTTGAAATTGCAAATGCAAAGAGATTTTATCGCCTCTTCCGTATGTGATAGGTACTGGTACTATACACATTATCCTTAAAAGACAATTTTTTAAAATGACCGTAACGATGTATCGACACTAGAAACCGAAATCGCCTATTTTGACCTTTTTTGACTGCTGAGGCATCATTCCGGTGGTCCAAATCTCTGGAATTTCTAGCGGTTGGCTGCGCCGCGATGATATTTATCACATACTAAATTGAGAAAAATCCTCAGATATCAAGAACAATAAAAATTCGATAAAATACGGCAATTTTTTAAGCAAAAAACCTTTGATTGTTGGGGGCGGGTTTTGAATTTATTTTGAACGTTCTCGGAATCCAACACTCTTCTATTTTTAATATGTGATAGCTAGAATCCCAAGGTACATTCTGTGCATATTTGAAGGCAATCGGAGCACAGGAACGTTGCCTGGGCAGAGCAAATCAAAGGCTTCTTCGTCTTATGACCTTAAACACTGCGTATAAATTTAAAGTCAATCGGATATTAACAGCAAAAGGGGGGCGACGACAATATACGACCACATTTCAATGTGGGCCTATAAAAAGTAAATCATTGCCAATAGAAAAGACCCACCTTTCCCCCAACAACAACCATGTAATGCACTAGCTATAATGGGGATTTTTCTGGAACACAGCGAAATGGGTCTTTTAAAATGTTCACAAGTGTATCACAAGGAGGGTTTGCTTCTTCTCTATGGGACACCCGATACCACTTCTCAACGAGGAATTCAGTCACACACCCAACACCATTTTGTATGTTTGTGTAATCTTTATTCAGTATAAATCAAGTAATACAAATAAAAAAATACTTGGATTGATGAAAACATAATTTTTGAGAGTTATTCATACATGTAGCATAATTGTTCTTTAAGTGGCATTTAGCGATCAGGGAACAAATTAACAGAACACAGTTTTTATGGGATACAATCACTAGTTTATTCTAAAAGCACGACGTTTCGACAAGTATCCTCTTATCGTTATCAAGCACAAATGACAATTTAGTAAACTTGTGGACAATATATATGAAATTAATAAGAAACCATCTGCATGGATTAAGAATAACAGTAATAGAAATGTGGCACAATTTCACTGTCTCTACATCACATGAGAAAGGTTAAGTTATTACACACTCTTATATATTTATCTTCAAGTTTACTAATCTGGCGAACACACTTCGTTGCCACATCCCCATATTGACGTTGAACATATTCTTTAAGTGGCATTTAGCGATCAGGGAACAAATTAACAGAACACAGTTTTTATGGGATACAATCACTAGTTTATTCTAAAAGCACGACGTTTCGACAAGTATCCTCTTATCGTTATCAAGCACAAATGACAATTTAGTAAACTTGTGGACAATATATATGAAATTAATAAGAAACCATCTGCATGGATTAAGAATAACAGTAATAGAAATGTGGCACAATTTCACTGTCTCTACATCTCATGAGAAAGGTTAAGTTATTACACACTCTTATATATTTATCTTCAAGTTTACTAATCTGGCGAACACACTTCGTTGCCACATCCCCATATTGACGTTGAACATATTCTTTAAGTGGCATTTAGCGATCAGGGAACAAATTAACAGAACACAGTTTTTATGGGATACAATCACTAGTTTATTCTAAAAGCACGACGTTTCGACAAGTATCCTCTTATCGTTATCAAGCACAAATGACAATTTAGTAAACTTGTGGACAATATATATGAAATTAATAAGAAACCATCTGCATGGATTAAGAATAACAGTAATAGAAATGTGGCACAATTTCACTGTCTCTACATCTCATGAGAAAGGTTAAGTTATTACACACTCTTATATATTTATCTTCAAGTTTACTAATCTGGCGAACACACTTCGTTGCCACATCCCCATATTGACGTTGAACATATTCTTTAAGTGGCATTTAGCGATCAGGGAACAAATTAACAGAACACAGTTTTTATGGGATACAATCACTAGTTTATTCTAAAAGCACGACGTTTCGACAAGTATCCTCTTATCGTTATCAAGCACAAATGACAATTTAGTAAACTTGTGGACAATATATATGAAATTAATAAGAAACCATCTGCATGGATTAAGAATAACAGTAATAGAAATGTGGCACAATTTCACTGTCTCTACATCTCATGAGAAAGGTTAAGTTATTACACACTCTTATATATTTATCTTCAAGTTTACTAATCTGGCGAACACACTTCGTTGCCACATCCCCATATTGACGTTGAACATATTCTTTAAGTGGCATTTAGCGATCAGGGAACAAATTAACAGAACACAGTTTTTATGGGATACAATCACTAGTTTATTCTAAAAGCACGACGTTTCGACAAGTATCCTCTTATCGTTATCAAGCACAAATGACAATTTAGTAAACTTGTGGACAATATATATGAAATTAATAAGAAACCATCTGCATGGATTAAGAATAACAGTAATAGAAATGTGGCACAATTTCACTGTCTCTACATCTCATGAGAAAGGTTAAGTTATTACACACTCTTATATATTTATCTTCAAGTTTACTAATCTGGCGAACACACTTCGTTGCCACATCCCCATATTGACGTTGAACATATTCTTTAAGTGGCATTTAGCGATCAGGGAACAAATTAACAGAACACAGTTTTTATGGGATACAATCACTAGTTTATTCTAAAAGCACGACGTTTCGACAAGTATCCTCTTATCGTTATCAAGCACAAATGACAATTTAGTAAACTTGTGGACAATATATATGAAATTAATAAGAAACCATCTGCATGGATTAAGAATAACAGTAATAGAAATGTGGCACAATTTCACTGTCTCTACATCTCATGAGAAAGGTTAAGTTATTACACACTCTTATATATTTATCTTCAAGTTTACTAATCTGGCGAACACACTTCGTTGCCACATCCCCATATTGACGTTGAACATATTCTTTAAGTGGCATTTAGCGATCAGGGAACAAATTAACAGAACACAGTTTTTATGGGATACAATCACTAGTTTATTCTAAAAGCACGACGTTTCGACAAGTATCCTCTTATCGTTATCAAGCACAAATGACAATTTAGTAAACTTGTGGACAATATATATGAAATTAATAAGAAACCATCTGCATGGATTAAGAATAACAGTAATAGAAATGTGGCACAATTTCACTGTCTCTACATCTCATGAGAAAGGTTAAGTTCGCCAGATTAGTAAACTTGAAGATAAATATATAAGAGTGTGTAATAACTTAACCTTTCTCATGAGATGTAGAGACAGTGAAATTGTGCCACATTTCTATTACTGTTATTCTTAATCCATGCAGATGGTTTCTTATTAATTTCATATATATTGTCCACAAGTTTACTAAATTGTCATTTGTGCTTGATAACGATAAGAGGATACTTGTCGAAACGTCGTGCTTTTAGAATAAACTAGTGATTGTATCCCATAAAAACTGTGTTCTGTTAATTTGTTCCCTGATCGCTAAATGCCACTTAAAGAATATGTTCAACGTCAATATGGGGATGTGGCAACGAAGTGTGTTCGCCAGATTAGTAAACTTGAAGATAAATATATATGAGTGTGTAATAACTTAACCTTTCTCATGAGATGTAGAGACAGTGAAATTGTGCCACATTTCTATTACTGTTATTCTTAATCCATGCAGATGGTTTCTTATTAATTTCATACATATTGTCCACAAGTTTACTAAATTGTCATTTGTGCTTGATAACGATAAGAGGATACTTGTCGAAACGTCGTGCTTTTAGAATAAACTAGTGATTGTATCCCATAAAAACTGTGTTCTGTTAGCATAATTGTTCTTATTTAAAAAATGTACATGATTACATGTTTGTCATAAACAACATTAAATAAACAATCATGTTTCTTCACGATAACAGTAACAGTATAACAATTGTATGAAATATATTTTCCTTTATTTTTTTTTATTTTTAGAAAGGCCACTTCCTTGGTTTAAAATATATCATAAATTGTAGTTATCTAACATATACTTCCATGTATGTTTATCTAACAGATTACCACGTCGCCTTATCTAACAGAGAGTAAATGGTATACAATATCAAATTATAATCTACCAGCATTACTTGTTTCAGTAATTTAATCGTGTGTTATTCTTGTATTTAAGTGAGAAGAGTGAATAAACTATCATGGGTTGAAACAAATATATTGGAGTAGAAATAAACATTGTATATTGGTTTGCAAATAAATAATTGGTACAGATAATGCAATGTCATACAACATACTTTTTGGATTCGGTACAAATACAACCTTTTTATCATCAATGAAAATAATGTGATTTCAAAGTAACGATGAATAAAAAAACATTGCTTATATAAAGTACATGTAATTGGGTTCATTTAATTCACTTTGTATCTATAATATACATGTAGTATTAAACAATAAATATATTGATTAATGCCAATTCTATACAAATCTCATAGTTGTATTCATGTTTTCTTTACCATAACAAGAAACAGTACAACAGATTTAGTAACAATATATTCCTTTCTACATCCGTCAGAGTGGTTGATGATTCATAGATTCTAATAACCCCTTTTGAAGTTTATATGAAAGCTTTGATATCTGCTATGCAGATCTAGTTAGGGTTTCACACTGCGAAGCTTGTGTGAAACACTATTGTTTTTGTTAAAATTATTATTCTTATTAGGGTTTCACACTGCGTAGCTTGTGTGAAACACTATTGTTTTTGTTAAAATTATTATTCTTATTATTATTATTCTTCTTTTGTTTTGAGTAGATCTCAGCAACTGATTGTCGGATCGTTACGATTTCTTCGGTTTTATCGGAAAAGTGGGTGTGACTTAGAGGATAAAGCTATTTTGAACGTTCTGCGACAATGCGAAATGTCCGAAATCACCGAAGCTATCGTTTTTAGAAATATTGCAGTAATTTTAACAATAATCATTGGATTTTAACTTTCGATGCATTTTGGCATAGCCGGAGACGGGGCACATAGCTACGCTACTTTTGATTTTTGATTTTCGGCAAATCTTCGCAGATATTAGGCGCTAAATTTAGAAAATTTAAATTTTTACAAAAAACTTTTTTATTTATGAATATTTTTTAATCGTGTTTTACACAAATATAACGAGTCCTCTGACTTGGGCAAAAATGTGAAAATTTTTTGTCTCGGTAATTTTCCTTGGCCCCCATTGGCTAATTCAGTTTTTCAGTCCTAGATTAATTATTTATTGTTCGATTTGTATAAAACAAAGTTCATATGCCCCGTTGTCTCAATTGTCATTTTTTTTGTTACCAATAGTGTTATCTGTCGGCACCGGAAGTGGCGTAAATTGACAAAAAACTACAATTTTGACAGTTAGGTACCATTTTTCGAAAGCAAATATTATTTTGTTCCAATCTGGTATAACTGAAATTGTGCGCCCTTTAAAGGCGCACAAAATGTTGGGACCATTTTTTTTAATTTCGATTCCGTTTTCGGGCTATTTCGATTAAAAGGTGAAAAAAGGTGTAAAATTAAGCTATTTACAACCCATTCAGCGTTTTCATATTTTAAAATATTACTTCGTAACTTTCATAAACTCGTAGCAATAATCTATACGGAGAGAATGTATGTGAAAATTAATTTGTAATATGCGCAGTTGCCGAGAAATGGGCAATTTTGCATGAGTCACTTTTTACGCTAGTTTGCCTGTAAAAGAGTCAATTATTATTCGATTTTCATAAAAGTGACACCATTTGATGTGTAATGTCAATTTTAACTAGGTCAAACCAATTTAACATTTTCAATATCACCGGAAATGACGTAATTTGGGCAAAAATTGTATTTATAGCCTTCGAAACCAGTAATTTATTCAAATGAGTCATATTTGTTATTTGTTTAAAATTTTGATATTTGATTCAAATCAACTAATACAATGAACCCTTACGATCATATAGATATCACAAAATGGTTTCTAACTTGTTCAGTTGCGGAGAAAAAGGCAATTTTCAACAGGTCACTTTTTAAGGTTTTTTTGTCAAAAAAAGTGTCAATTATTATTCGATTTTCATGAAATTTTCACTGTGTGATACATAATGCCATTTACGATATCATACAAGTAATTTAAGATTTTCATTATCACCGGAAGTAACGTCATTTTGGCAAAAACTGTATTTTTAGCCTTCAAAACAGATATTTTATTCAAATGAATCAGATTTGTAATGTTTTTAAAATTATGATATTTGATTCCAATCAACAAATAGAATGAACTCATTCGATCATACAGATACCTCAAAATGGTTTCTAACTTGTACGGTTGCAGAGAAATAGGCGATTTTCTACAAGTCATTTTTCAAGGTTTTTGGTCTATAAAGGTGGCAATTATTATAGGATTTACATAAAATTTTCAACATGTGATGATGCTATTTCTGATTTCATAAACCAATTTAACATTTTCATTATCACCGGAAGTAATGTAATTTTGACAGGATCACTGACATGTAGCAAATGAATTGATTGCTGGATTTGGTTGTTTCTGCGTCCATTTTATTTCATGTGTGCAATGCTTATGTGGAAACCTGTTTAACGGTTTCATTGGTACCGGAAGTGACATAAGTTCAAGGGTAACGTGGCACCGGTGAAACCCGTCATTACTGCTTCGCAGTTCTAGTTATTCTTATTATTATTATTATTATTCTTTTGTTTTGAGTAGATCTCAGCAACTGATTGTCGGATCGTTACGATTTCTTCAGTTTTACTGAAAAAGTGGGTGTGACTTAGAGGATAAAGCTATTTTGAACGTTCTGCGACAATGCGAAATGTCCGAAATCACCGAAGCTATCGTTTTTAGAAATATTGCAGTAATTTTAACAATAATCATTGGATTTTAACTTTCGATGCATTTTGGCATAGCCGGAGACGGGGCACATAGCTACGCTACTTTTGATTTTTGATTTTCGGCAAATCTTCGCAGATATTAGGCGCTAAATTTAGAAAATTTAAATTTTTACAAAAAACTTTTTTATTTATGAATATTTTTTAGTCGTGTTTTACACAAATATAACGAGTCCTCTGACTTGGGCAAAAATGTGAAAAATTTTTGTCTCGGTAATTTTCCTTGGCCCCAATTGGCTAATTCAGTTTTTCAGTCCTAGATTAATTATTTATTGTTCGATTTGTATAAAACAAAGTTCATATGCTCCGTTGTCTCAATTGTCATTTTTTTTGTTACCAATAGTGTTATCTGTCGGCACCGGAAGTGGCGTAAATTGACAAAAAACTACAATTTTGACAGTTAGGTACCATTTTTCGAAAGCAAATATTATTTTTTTCAAATCTGGTATAACTGAAATTGTGCGCCCTTTAAAGGCGCACAAAATGTTGGAACCAGTTTTTTTAATTTCGATTCCGTTTTCGGGCTATTTCGATTAAAAGGTGAAAAAAGGTGTAAAATTAAGCTATTTACAACCCATCCAGCGTTTTCATATTTTAAAATATTACTTCGTAACTTTCATAAACTCGTAGCAATAATCTATACGGAGAGAATGTATGTGAAAATTAATTTGTAATATGCGCAGTTGCCGAGAAATGGGCAATTTTGCATGAGTCACTTTTTACGCTAGTTTGCCTGTAAAAGAGTCAATTATTATTCGATTTTCATAAAAGTGACACCATTTGATGTGTAATGTCAATTTTAACTAGGTCAAACCAATTTAACATTTTCAATATCACCGGAAATGACGTAATTTGGGCAAAAATTGTATTTATAGCCTTCGAAACCAGTAATTTATTCAAATGAGTCATATTTGTTATTTGTTTAAAATTTTGATATTTGATTCAAATGAACTAATACAATGAACCCTTACGATCATATAGATATCACAAAATGGTTTCTAACTTGTTCAGTTGCGGAGAAATAGGCAATTTTCAACAGGTCACTTTTTAAGGTTTTTTGTCAATAAAAGTGTCAATTATTATTCGATTTTCATGAAATTTTCATTGTGTGATACCTAATGCCATTTACGATTTCATACAAGTAATTTAAGATTTTCATTATCACTGGAAGTAACGTCATTTTGGCAAAAACTGTATTTTTAGCCTTCAAAACAGATATTTTATTCAAATGAATCAGATTTGTAATGTTTTTAAAATTATGATATTTGATTCCAATCAACAAATAGAATGAACTCATTCGATCATACAGATACCTCAAAATGGTTTCTAACTTGTACGGTTGCAGAGAAATAGGCGATTTTCTACAAGTCATTTTTCAAGGTTTTTGGTCTATAAAGGTGGCAACTATTATAGGATTTACATAAAATTTTCACCATGTGATGATGCTATTTCTGATTTCATAAACCAATTTAACATTTTCATTATCACCGGAAGTAATGTAATTTTGGTACCGGAAGTGACATAAGTTCAAGGGTAACGTGGCACCGGTGAAACCCGTCATTACTGCTTCGCAGTTCTAGTTATTATTATTATTCTTCTTTTGTTTTGAGTAGATCTCAGCAACTACTTGTCGCATCGTTACGATTTCTTCGGTTTTACTGGGAAAGTGGGTGTGACTTAGAGGATAAAGCTATTTTGAACGTTCTGCGACAATGCGAAATGTCCGAAATCACCGAAGTTATCGTTTTTACAAATATTGCGGTAATTTTAACAATAATCATGGGATTTTAACTTTCGATACATTTTGGCATAGCTGGAGACAGGGCACATAGCTGCGCTACTTTCGATTTTTGATTTTCAGCAAAAATTCGAAGATATTAGGCGCCAAATTTCGGAAATTTAAAATTTTACAAAAAACTTTTTTATTGATGAATATTTTTTACTCGTGTTGTGCACAGAATTAAAGAGTCATCTGACTTGCGCAAAAATGTTAAAATTTTTTGTCTCAGTAATTTTCCTTGGCCTCCATTGGCTAATTCAGTTTTTCAGTCCTAGCTTAATTTTTTATTGTTCGATTTGTATAAAACAAAGTTCATATGCTTCGTTGTCTCAATTGTCATTTTTTTTATTACCAAAAGTGTTATCTGTCGGCACCGGAAGTGGCATAATTTTACCAAAAACTACAATTTTGACAGTTAGGTACCATTTTTTGAAAACAAATATTATTTTTTTGAAAAATTATATGACTCAAAGAGTGTGTCCTTTAAAGGCGCAAAAAATGTCGGAAGCAGTTTTTTTAATTTCTTTTTCATTTTCTAGCAAATTGGATTAAGAGGTGAAAAAAGGCGTAAAATTGACCTATTTACAACTCATTCAGGCTTTTCAGATTTTAAAATATTTTTACGTAACTTTTATAAACTTGTAGCTATAATCCATACGAAGAGAATGTATGTGAAAATTAGTTTGTAATATAAGCAGTTGCCGAGAAATAGGCAATTTTGCATGAGTCACTTTTCACGTAATTTTGGCTGTAAAAGAATCAATTATTATTCGATTTTCAATTTTCTTTCGCCATTGGATGCCTAATGCCATAGTGGACTATGTCAAACCATTTTACCCCTTGCGCTGCCACCGGAAATGACGTCATTTGCTCAAAACTTAAATTTTAGCCTTCAAAAAACAATATTTTATTCAAATGATTCGTATTTGTTATTTTTTTCAAATTATGATATTTGATTCTATTGATCAAATAGATTGAACCCATACGATCATACAGATACCACAAAATGGTTTCTAACTTGTACGGTTGCAGAGAAATGGGCGATTTTCCTTAAGTCACTTTTCAAGGTTTTTGGTCTATAAAAGTGTCAGTTATTATTCGATTTTCATAAAATTTTCACCATATGATATCTTGTGTCATTTATGATTTCATAGAACTAATTTAACATTTTCAGTATCACCGGAAGTAATGTCATTTTGGCTAAAACTGTATTTTTAGCCTTCAAAACAGATATTTTTTTCAAATGAGTCTGATTTGTAATATATTTCAAATTATGATATTTGATTCCAATCAACAAATGGATTGAACCCATACGATCATATAGATACCAAAAGATAGTTTTTATCGTGTACGGTTGCCGAGAAATAGTCGATTTTCTACAAGTCACCTTTCAAGGTTTTTGGTCTATAAAAGTGGCAATTCTCATTCGATTTACATACAATTTTCGCCATATGATGCCTTATGCCATTTCTGACGGGGCACCGGTGAAACCCGTCATTACTGCGTCGCAGTTCTAGTTATTATTATTATTATTATTCTTCTTTTGTTTTGAGTAGATCTCAGCAACTACTTGTCGCATCGTTACGATTTCTTCGGTTTTACTGGGAAAGTGGGTGTGACTTAGAGGATAAAGCTATTTTGAACGTTCTGCGACAATGCGAAATGTCCGAAATCACCGAAGTTATCGTTTTTACAAATATTGCGGTAATTTTAACAATAATCATGGGATTTTAACTTTCGATACATTTTGGCATAGCTGGAGACAGGGCACATAGCTGCGCTACTTTCGATTTTTGATTTTCAGCAAAAATTCGAAGATATTAGGCGCCAAATTTCGGAAATTTAAAATTTTACAAAAAACTTTTTTATTGATGAATATTTTTTACTCGTGTTGTGCACAGAATTAAAGAGTCATCTGACTTGCGCAAAAATGTTAAAATTTTTTGTCTCAGTAATTTTCCTTGGCCTCCATTGGCTAATTCAGTTTTTCAGTCCTAGCTTAATTTTTTATTGTTCGATTTGTATAAAACAAAGTTCATATGCTTCGTTGTCTCAATTGTCATTTTTTTTATTACCAAAAGTGTTATCTGTCGGCACCGGAAGTGGCATAATTTTACCAAAAACTACAATTTTGACAGTTAGGTACCATTTGGGGTTTGAAAACAAATATTATTTTTTTGAAAAATTATATGACTCAAAGAGTGTGTCCTTTAAAGGCGCAAAAAATGTCGGAAGCAGTTTTTTTAATTTCTTTTTCATTTTCTAGCAAATTGGATTAAGAGGTGAAAAAAGGCGTAAAATTGACCTATTTACAACTCATTCAGGCTTTTCAGATTTTAAAATATTTTTACGTAACTTTTATAAACTTGTAGCTATAATCCATACGAAGAGAATGTATGTGAAAATTAGTTTGTAATATAAGCAGTTGCCGAGAAATAGGCAATTTTGCATGAGTCACTTTTCACGTAATTTTGGCTGTAAAAGAATCAATTATTATTCGATTTTCAATTTTCTTTCGCCATTGGATGCCTAATGCCATAGTGGACTATGTCAAACCATTTTACCCCTTGCGCTGCCACCGGAAATGACGTCATTTGCTCAAAACTTAAATTTTAGCCTTCAAAAAACAATATTTTATTCAAATGATTCGTATTTGTTATTTTTTTCAAATTATGATATTTGATTCTATTGATCAAATAGATTGAACCCATACGATCATACAGATACCACAAAATGGTTTCTAACTTGTACGGTTGCAGAGAAATGGGCGATTTTCCTTAAGTCACTTTTCAAGGTTTTTGGTCTATAAAAGTGTCAGTTATTATTCGATTTTCATAAAATTTTCACCATATGATATCTTGTGTCATTTATGATTTCATAGAACTAATTTAACATTTTCATTATCACCGGAAGTAACGTCATTTTGGCAAAAACTGTATTTTTAGCCTTCAAAACAGATATTTTTTTCAAATGAGTCTTATTTGTATTGTTTTTAAAATTATGATATTTGATTCCAATCAGCAAATAGATTGAACCCATACGATCATACAGATACCAGAAAATGGTTTCTAACTTGTACGGTTGCAGAGAAATAGGCGATTTTCTACAAGTCACTTTTCAAGGTTTTTGGTCTATAAAAGTGGCAATTGTTATTCGATTTACATACAATTTTCACCATGTGATGCCCTATGTCATTTCTGATTTCATAAAAGTAATTGAACATTTTCATTATCACCGGAAGTACAGTACACTTACATGTAACAAATGTATAAAATGAATTGATATTGCTGGATTTTGTTGATTCGGCGTCCATTTTATTTGATGTGTGCAATGCTTATGTGGAAACCTGTTTAATGGTTTCATTGGTACGGGAAGTAACATGTTTAGGGTAAAGTGGCACCGGTGAAACCCGTCATTACTGCATCGCAGTTCTAGTTCTTATTATTATTATTATTCTTCTTTTGTTTTGAGTAGATCTCAGCAACTGATTGTCGGATCGTTACGATTTCTTCGGTTTTATCGGAAAAGTGGGTGTGACTTAGAGGATAAAGCTATTTTGAACGTTCTGCGACAATGCGAAATGTCCGAAATCACCGAAGCTATCGTTTTTAGAAATATTGCAGTAATTTTAACAATAATCATTGGATTTTAACTTTCGATGCATTTTGGCATAGCTGGAGACGGGGCACATAGCTACGCTACTTTTGATTTTTGATTTTCGGCAAATCTTCGCAGATATTAGGCGCTAAATTTAGAAAATTTAAATTTTTACAAAAAACTTTTTTATTTATGAATATTTTTTAGTCGTGTTTTACACAAATATAACGAGTCCTCTGACTTGGGCAAAAATGTGAAATTTTTTTGTCTCGATAATTTTCCTTGGCCCCCATTGGCTAATTCAGTTTTTCAGTCCTAGATTAATTATTTATTGTTCGATTTGTATAAAACAAAGTTCATATGTCCGTTGTCTCAATTGTCATTTTTTTTGTTACCAATAGTGTTATCTGTCGGCACCGGAAGTGGCGTAAATTGACAAAAAACTACAATTTTGACAGTTAGGTACCATTTTTCGAAAGCAAATATTATTTTTTTCAAATCTGGTATAACTGAAATTGTGCGCCCTTTAAAGGCGCACAAAATGTTGGGACCAGTTTTTTTAATTTCGATTCCGTTTTCGGGCTATTTCGATTAAAAGGTGAAAAAAGGTGTAAAATTAAGCTATTTACAACCCATCCAGCGTTTTCATATTTTAAAATATTACTTCGTAACTTTCATAAACTCGTAGCAATAATCTATACGGAGAGAATGTATGTGAAAATTAATTTGTAATATGCGCAGTTGCCGAGAAATGGGCAATTATGCATGAGTCACTTTTTACGCTACTTTGCCTGTAAAAGAGTCAATTATTATTCGATTTTCATAAAAGTGACACCATTTGATGTGTAATGTCAATTTTAACTAGGTCAAACCAATTTAACATTTTCAATATCACCGGAAATGACGTAATTTGGGCAAAAATTGTATTTATAGCCTTCGAAACCAGTAATTTATTCAAATGAGTCATATTTGTTATTTGTTTAAAATTTTGATATTTGATTCAAATCAACTAATACAATGAACCCTTACGATCATATAGATATCACAAAATGGTTTCTAACTTGTTCAGTTGCGGAGAAATAGGCAATTTTCAACAGGTCACTTTTTAAGGTTTTTTGTCAATAAAAGTGTCAATTATTATTCGATTTTCATGAAATTTTCACTGTGTGATACATAATGCCATTTACGATTTCATACAAGTAATATAAGATTTTCATTATCACCGGGAGTAACGTCATTTTGGCAAAAACTGTATTTTTAGCCTTCAAAACAGATATTTTATTCAAATGAATCAGATTTGTAATGTTTTTTAAATTATGATATTTGATTCCAATCAACAAATAGAATAAACTCATTCGATCATACAGATACCTCAAAATGGTTTCTAACTTGTACGGTTGCAGAGAAATAGGCGATTTTCTACAAGTCATTTTTCAAGGTTTTTGGTCTATAAAGGTGGCAATTATTATAGGATTTACATAAAATTTTCACCATGTGATGATGCTATTTCTGATTTCATAAGCCAATTTAACATTTTCATTATCACCGGAAGTAATGTAATTTTGACAGGATCACTGACATGTAGCAAATGAATTGATTGCTGGATTTGGTTGTTTATTTCATGTGTGCAATGCTTATGTGGAAACCTGTTTAACGGTTTCATTGGTACCGTAAGTGACATAAGTTCAAGGGTAACGTGGCACCGGTGAAACCCGTCATTACTGCTTCGCAGTTCTAGTTCTTATTATTATTATTCTTCTTTTGTTTTGAGTAGATCTCAGCAACTGATTGTCGGATCGTTACGATTTCTTCAGTTTTAGCGGAAAAGCTATTTTGAACGTTCTGCGACAATGCGAAATGTCCGAAATCACCGAAGCTATCGTTTTTAGAAATATTGCAGTAATTTTAACAATAATCATTGGATTTTAACTTTCGATGCATTTTGGCATAGCCGGAGACGGGGCACATAGCTACGCTACTTTTGATTTTTGATTTTCGGCAAATCTTCGCAGATATTAGGCGCTAAATTTAGAAAATTTAAATTTTTACAAAAAACTTTTTTATTTATGAATATTTTTTAGTCGTGTTTTACACAAATATAACGAGTCCTCTGACTTGGGCAAAAATGTGAAAAATTTTTGTCTCGGTAATTTTCCTTGGCCCCCATTGGCTAATTCAGTTTTTCAGTCCTAGATTAATTATTTATTGTTCGATTTGTATAAAACAAAGTTCATATGCTCCGTTGTCTCAATTGTCATTTTTTTGGTTACCAATAGTGTTATCTGTCGGCACCGGAAGTGGCGTAAATTGACAAAAAACTACAATTTTGACAGTTAGGTACCATTTTTCGAAAGCAAATATTATTTTTTTCAAATCTGGTATAACTGAAATTGTGCGCCCTTTAAAGGCGCACAAAATGTTGGGACCAGTTTTTTTAATTTCGATTCCGTTTTCGGGCTATTTCGATTAAAAGGTGAAAAAAGGTGTAAAATTAAGCTATTTACAACCCATCCAGCGTTTTCATATTTTAAAAATATTACTTCATAACTTTCATAAACTCGTAGCAATAATCTATACGAAGAGAATGTATTTGAAAATTAATTTGTAATATGCGCAGTTGCCGAGAAATGGGCAATTATGCATGAGTCACTTTTTACGCTAGTTTGCCTGTAAAAGAGTCAATTATTATTCGATTTTCATAAAAGTGACACCATTTGATGTGTAATGTCAATTTTAACTAGGTCAAACCAATTTAACATTTTCAATATCACCGGAAATGACGTAATTTGGGCAAAAATTGTATTTATAGCCTTCGAAACCAGTAATTTATTCAAATGAGTCATATTTGTTATTTGTTTAAAATTTTGATATTTGATTCAAATGAACTAATACAATGAACCCTTACGATCATATAGATATCACAAAATGGTTTCTAACTTGTTCAGTTGCGGAGAAATAGGCAATTTTCAACAGGTCACTTTTTAAGGTTTTTTGTCAATAAAAGTGTCAATTATTATTCGATTTTCATGAAATTTTCACTGTGTGATACATAATGCCATTTACGATTTCATACAAGTAATTTAAGATTTTCATTATCACCGGAAGTAACGTCATTTTGGCAAAAACTGTATTTTTAGCCTTCAAAACAGATATTTTATTCGAATGAATCAGATTTGTAATGTTTTTAAAATTATGATATTTGATTCCAATCAACAAATAGAATGAACTCATTCGATCATACAGATACCTCAAAATGGTTTCTAACTTGTACGGTTGCAGAGAAATAGGCGATTTTCTACAAGTCATTTTTCAAGGTTTTTGGTCTATAAAGGTGGCAATTATTATAGGATTTACATAAAATTTTCACCATGTGATGATGCTATTTCTGATTTCATAAACCAATTTAACATTTTCATTATCACCGGAAGTAATGTAATTTTGACAGGATCACTGACATGTAGCAAATGAATTGATTGCTGGATTTGGTTGTTTCTGCGTCCATTTTATTTCATGTGTGCAATGCTTATGTGGAAACCTGTTTAACGGTTTCATTGGTACCGGAAGTGACATAAGTTCAAGGGTAACGTGGCACCGGTGAAACCCGTCATTACTGCTTCGCAGTTCTAGTTCTTCTTTTGTTTTGAGTAGATCTCAGCAACTGATTGTCGGATCGTTACGATTTCTTCAGTTTTACTGAAAAAGTGGGTGTGACTTAGAGGATAAAGCTATTTTGAACGTTCTGCGACAATGCGAAATGTCCGAAATCACCGAAGCTATCGTTTTTAGAAATATTGCAGTAATTTTAACAATAATCATTGGATTTTAACTTTCGATGCATTTTGGCATAGCCGGAGACGGGGCACATAGCTACGCTACTTTTGATTTTTGATTTTCGGCAAATCTTCGCAGATATTAGGCGCTAAATTTAGAAAATTTAAATTTTTACAAAAAACTTTTTTATTTATGAATATTTTTTAGTCGTGTTTTACACAAATATAACGAGTCCTCTGACTTGGGCAAAAATGTGAAAAATTTTTGTCTCGGTAATTTTCCTTGGCCCCAATTGGCTAATTCAGTTTTTCAGTCCTAGATTAATTATTTATTGTTCGATTTGTATAAAACAAAGTTCATATGCTCCGTTGTCTCAATTGTCATTTTTTTTGTTACCAATAGTGTTATCTGTCGGCACCGGAAGTGGCGTAAATTGACAAAAAACTACAATTTTGACAGTTAGGTACCATTTTTCGAAAGCAAATATTATTTTTTTCAAATCTGGTATAACTGAAATTGTGCGCCCTTTAAAGGCGCACAAAATGTTGGAACCAGTTTTTTTAATTTCGATTCCGTTTTCGGGCTATTTCGATTAAAAGGTGAAAAAAGGTGTAAAATTAAGCTATTTACAACCCATCCAGCGTTTTCATATTTTAAAATATTACTTCGTAACTTTCATAAACTCGTAGCAATAATCTATACGGAGAGAATGTATGTGAAAATTAATTTGTAATATGCGCAGTTGCCGAGAAATGGGCAATTTTGCATGAGTCACTTTTTACGCTAGTTTGCCTGTAAAAGAGTCAATTATTATTCGATTTTCATAAAAGTGACACCATTTGATGTGTAATGTCAATTTTAACTAGGTCAAACCAAATTAACCCTTTCAATATCACCGGAAATGACGTAATTTGGGCAAAAATTGTATTTATAGCCTTCGAAACCAGTAATTTATTCAAATGAGTCATATTTGTTATTTGTTTAAAATTTTGATATTTGATTCAAATCAACTAATACAATGACCCCTTACGATCATATAGATATCACAAAATGGTTTCTAACTTGTTCAGTTGCGGAGAAATAAGCAATTTTCAACAGGTCACTTTTTAAGGTTTTTTGTCAATAAAAGTCTCAATTATTATTCGATTTTCATGAAATTTTCACTGTGTGATACATAATGCCATTTACGATTTCATACAAGTAATTTAAGATTTTCATTATCACCGGAAGTAACGTCATTTTGGCAAAAACTGTATTTTTAGCCTTCAAAACAGATATTTTATTCAAATGAATCAGATTTGTAATGTTTTTAAAATTATGATATTTGATTCCAATCAACAAATAGAATGAACTCCTTCGATCATACAGATACCTCAAAATGGTTTCTAACTTGTACGGTTGCAGAGAAATAGGCGATTTTCTACAAGTCATTTTTCAAGGTTTTTGGTCTATAAAGGTGGCAATTATTATAGGATTTACATAAAATTTTCACCATGTGATCATGCTATTTCTGATTTCATAAACCAATTTAACATTTTCATTATCACCGGAAGTAATGTAATTTTGACAGGATCACTGACATGTAGCAAATGAATTGATTGCTGGATTTGGTTGTTTCTGCGTCCATTTTATTTCATGTGTGCAATGCTTATGTGGAAACCTGTTTAACGGTTTCATTGGTACCGGAAGTGACATAAGTTCAAGGGTAACGTGGCACCGGTGAAACCCGTCATTACTGCTTCGCAGTTCTAGTTATTAGGGTTTCACACTGCGAAGCTTGTGTGAAACACTATTGTTTTTGTTAAAATTATTATTCTTATTAGGGTTTCACACTGCGTAGCTTGTGTGAAACACTATTGTTTTTGTTAAAATTATTATTCTTATTATTATTATTCTTCTTTTGTTTTGAGTAGATCTCAGCAACTGATTGTCGGATCGTTACGATTTCTTCGGTTTTATCGGAAAAGTGGGTGTGACTTAGAGGATAAAGCTATTTTGAACGTTCTGCAAAAATGCGAAATGTCCGAAATCACCGAAGCTATCGTTTTTAGAAATATTGCAGTAATTTTAACAATAATTATTGGATTTTAACTTTCGATGCATTTTGGCATAGCCGGAGACGGGGCACATAGCTACGCTACTTTTGATTTTTGATTTTCGGCAAATCTTCGCAGATATTAGGCGCTAAATTTAGAAAATTTAAATTTTCACAAAAAACTTTTTTATTTATGAATATTTTTTAGTCGTGTTTTACACAAATATAACGAGTCCTCTGACTTGGGCAAAAATGTGAAAATTTTTTGTCTCGGTAATTTTCCTTGGCCCCCATTGGCTAATTCAGTTTTTCAGTTCTAGATTAATTATTTTTTGTTTGATTTGTATAAAACAAAGTTCATATGCTCCGTTGTCTCAATTGTCATTTTTTTTGTTACCAATAGTGTTAACTGTCGGCACCGGAAGTGGCGTAAATTGACAAAAAAATACAATTTTGACAGTTAGGTACCATTTTTCGAAAGCAAATATTATTTTTTTCAAATCTGGTATAACTGAAATTGTGCGCCCTTTAAAGGCGCACAAAATGTTGGGACCAGTTTTTTTAATTTCGAATCCGTTTTCGGGCTATTTCGATTAAAAGGTGAAAAAAGGTGTAAAATTAAGCTATTTACAACCCATCCAGCGTTTTCATATTTTAAAATAATACTTCGTAACTTTCATAAACTCGTAGCAATAATCTATACGGAGAGAATGTATGTGAAAATTAATTTTTAATATGCGCAGTTGCCGAGAAATGGGCAATTTTGCATGAGTCACTTTTTACGCTAGTTTGCCTGTAAAAGAGTCAATTATTATTCGATTTTCATAAAAGTGACACCATTTGATGTGTAATGTCAATTTTAACTAGGTCAAACCAATTTAACATTTTCAATATCACCGGAAATGACGTAATTTGGGCAAAAATTGTATTTATAGCCTTCGAAACCAGTAATTTATTCAAATGAGTCATATTTGTTATTTGTTTAAAATTTTGATATTTGATTCAAATCAACTAATTCAATGAACCCTTACGATCATATAGATATCACAAAATGGTTTCTAACTTGTTCAGTTGCGGAGAAATAGGCAATTTTCAACAGGTCACTTTTTAAGGTTTTTTGTCAATAAAAGTGTCAATTATTATTCGATTTTCATGAAATTTTCACTGTGTGATACATAATGCCATTTACGATTTCATACAAGTAATTTAAGATTTTCATTATCACCGGAAGTAACGTCATTTTGGCAAAAACTGTATTTTTAGCCTTCAAAACAGATATTTTTTTCAAATGAGTCTTATTTGTATTGTTTTTAAAATTATGATATTTGATTCCAATCAGCAAATAGATTGAACCCATACGATCATACAGATACCAGAAAATGGTTTCTAACTTGTACGGTTGCAGAGAAATAGGCGATTTTCTACAAGTCACTTTTCAAAAAACAATATTTTATTCAAATGATTCGTATTTGTTATTTTTTTCAAATTATGATATTTGATTCTATTGATCAAATAGATTGAACCCATACGATCATACAGATACCACAAAATGGTTTCTAACTTGTACGGTTGCAGAGAAATGGGCGATTTTCCTTAAGTCACTTTTCAAGGTTTTTGGTCTATAAAAGTGTCAGTTATTATTCGATTTTCATAAAATTTTCACCATATGATATCTTGTGTCATTTATGATTTCATAGAACTAATTTAACATTTTCATTATCACCGGAAGTAACGTCATTTTGGCAAAAACTGTATTTTTAGCCTTCAAAACAGATATTTTTTTCAAATGAGTCTTATTTGTATTGTTTTTAAAATTATGATATTTGATTCCAATCAGCAAATAGATTGAACCCATACGATCATACAGATACCAGAAAATGGTTTCTAACTTGTACGGTTGCAGAGAAATAGGCGATTTTCTACAAGTCACTTTTCAAGGTTTTTGGTCTATAAAAGTGGCAATTGTTATTCGATTTACATACAATTTTCACCATGTGATGCCCTATGTCATTTCTGATTTCATAAAAGTAATTGAACATTTTCATTATCACCGGAAGTACAGTACACTTACATGTAACAAATGTATAAAATGAATTGATATTGCTGGATTTTGTTGATTCGGCGTCCATTTTATTTGATGTGTGCAATGCTTATGTGGAAACCTGTTTAATGGTTTCATTGGTACGGGAAGTAACATGTTTAGGGTAAAGTGGCACCGGTGAAACCCGTCATTACTGCATCGCAGTTCTAGTTATTATTATTATTCTTCTTTTGTTTTGAGTAGATCTCAGCAACTACTTGTCGCATCGTTACGATTTCTTCGGTTTTACTGGGAAAGTGGGTGTGACTTAGAGGATAAAGCTATTTTGAA
The DNA here is from genome assembly GCF_932274485.2 of Patella vulgata. NCBI lineage: Eukaryota > Metazoa > Mollusca > Gastropoda > Patellidae > Patella > Patella vulgata. The sequence goes on from NC_065882.2 coordinate 38,590,615, forward strand.
CGTTCTGCGACAATGCGAAATGTCCGAAATCACCGAAGTTATCGTTTTTACAAATATTGCGGTAATTTTAACAATAATCATGGGATTTTAACTTTCGATACATTTTGGCATAGCTGGAGACAGGGCACATAGCTGCGCTACTTTTGATTTTTGATTTTCGGCAAATCTTCGCAGATATTAGGCGCTAAATTTAGAAAATTTAAATTTTTACAAAAAACTTTTTTATTTATGAATATTTTTTAGTCGTGTTTTACACAAATATAACGAGCCCTCTGACTTGGGCAAAAATGTGAAAATTTTTTGTCTCGGTAATTTTCCTTGGCCCCCATTGGCTAATTCAGTTTTTCAGTCCTAGATTAATTATTTATTGTTCGATTTGTATAAAACAAAGTTCATATGCTCCGTTGTCTCAATTGTCATTTTTTTTATTACCAAAAGTGTTATCTGTCGGCACCGGAAGTGGCATAATTTTACCAAAAACTACAATTTTGACAGTTAGGTACCATTTTTTGAAAACAAATATTATTTTTTTGAAAAATTATATGACTCAAAGAGTGTGTCCTTTAAAGGCGCAAAAAATGTCGGAAGCAGTTTTTTTAATTTCTTTTTCATTTTCTAGCAAATTGGATTAAGAGGTGAAAAAAGGCGTAAAATTGACCTATTTACAACTCATTCAGGCTTTTCAGATTTTAAAATATTTTTACGTAACTTTTATAAACTTGTAGCTATAATCCATACGAAGAGAATGTATGTGAAAATTAGTTTGTAATATAAGCAGTTGCCGAGAAATAGGCAATTTTGCATGAGTCACTTTTCACGTAATTTTGGCTGTAAAAGAATCAATTATTATTCGATTTTCAATTTTCTTTCGCCATTGGATGCCTAATGCCATAGTGGACTATGTCAAACCATTTTACCCCTTGCGCTGCCACCGGAAATGACGTCATTTGCTCAAAACTTAAATTTTAGCCTTCAAAAAACAATATTTTATTCAAATGATTCGTATTTGTTATTTTTTTCAAATTATGATATTTGATTCTATTGATCAAATAGATTGAACCCATACGATCATACAGATACCACAAAATGGTTTCTAACTTGTACGGTTGCAGAGAAATGGGCGATTTTCCTTAAGTCACTTTTCAAGGTTTTTGGTCTATAAAAGTGTCAGTTATTATTCGATTTTCATAAAATTTTCACCATATGATATCTTGTGTCATTTATGATTTCATAGAACTAATTTAACATTTTCATTATCACCGGAAGTAACGTCATTTTGGCAAAAACTGTATTTTTAGCCTTCAAAACAGATATTTTTTTCAAATGAGTCTTATTTGTATTGTTTTTAAAATTATGATATTTGATTCCAATCAGCAAATAGATTGAACCCATACGATCATACAGATACCAGAAAATGGTTTCTAACTTGTACGGTTGCAGAGAAATAGGCGATTTTCTACAAGTCACTTTTCAAGGTTTTTGGTCTATAAAAGTGGCAATTGTTATTCGATTTACATACAATTTTCACCATGTGATGCCCTATGTCATTTCTGATTTCATAAAAGTAATTGAACATTTTCATTATCACCGGAAGTACAGTACACTTACATGTAACAAATGTATAAAATGAATTGATATTGCTGGATTTTGTTGATTCGGCGTCCATTTTATTTGATGTGTGCAATGCTTATGTGGAAACCTGTTTAATGGTTTCATTGGTACGGGAAGTAACATGTTTAGGGTAAAGTGGCACCGGTGAAACCCGTCATTACTGCATCGCAGTTCTAGTTCTTATTATTATTATTATTCTTCTTTTGTTTTGAGTAGATCTCAGCAACTACTTGTCGCATCGTTACGATTTCTTCGGTTTTACTGGGAAAGTGGGTGTGACTTAGAGGATAAAGCTATTTTGAACGTTCTGCGACAATGCGAAATGTCCGAAATCACCGAAGTTATCGTTTTTACAAATATTGCGGTAATTTTAACAATAATCATGGGATTTTAACTTTCGATACATTTTGGCATAGCTGGAGACAGGGCACATAGCTGCGCTACTTTTGATTTTTGATTTTCGGCAAATCTTCGCAGATATTAGGCGCTAAATTTAGAAAATTTAAATTTTTACAAAAAACTTTTTTATTTATGAATATTTTTTAGTCGTGTTTTACACAAATATAACGAGCCCTCTGACTTGGGCAAAAATGTGAAAATTTTTTGTCTCGGTAATTTTCCTTGGCCCCCATTGGCTAATTCAGTTTTTCAGTCCTAGATTAATTATTTATTGTTCGATTTGTATAAAACAAAGTTCATATGCTCCGTTGTCTCAATTGTCATTTTTTTTGTTACCAATAGTGTTATCTGTCGGCACCGGAAGTGGCGTAAATTGACAAAAAACTACAATTTTGACAGTTAGGTACCATTTTTCGAAAGCAAATATTATTGTTTTCAAATCTGGTATAACTGAAATTGTGCGCCCTTTAAAGGCGCACAAAATGTTGGGACCAGTTTTTTTAATTTCGATTCCGTTTTCGGGCTATTTCGATTAAAAGGTGAAAAAAGGTGTAAAATTAAGCTATTTACAACCCATCCAGCGTTTTCATATTTTAAAATATTACTTCGTAACTTTCATAAACTCGTAGCAATAATCTATACGGAGAGAATGTATGTGAAAATTAATTTGTAATATGCGCAGTTGCCGAGAAATGGGCAATTTTGCATGAGTCACTTTTTACGCTAGTTTGCCTGTAAAAGAGTCAATTATTATTCGATTTTCATAAAAGTGACACCATTTGATGTGTAATGTCAATTTTAACTAGGTCAAACCAAATTAACCCTTTCAATATCACCGGAAATGACGTAATTTGGGCAAAAATTGTATTTATAGCCTTCGAAACCAGTAATTTATTCAAATGAGTCATATTTGTTATTTGTTTAAAATTTTGATATTTGATTCAAATCAACTAATACAATGACCCCTTACGATCATATAGATATCACAAAATGGTTTCTAACTTGTTCAGTTGCGGAGAAATAAGCAATTTTCAACAGGTCACTTTTTAAGGTTTTTTGTCAATAAAAGTCTCAATTATTATTCGATTTTCATGAAATTTTCACTGTGTGATACATAATGCCATTTACGATTTCATACAAGTAATTTCAGATTTTCATTATCACCGGAAGTAACGTCATTTTGGCAAAAACTGTATTTTTAGCCTTCAAAACAGATATTTTATTCAAATGAATCAGATTTGTAATGTTTTTAAAATTATGATATTTGATTCCAGTCAACAAATAGAATGAACTCCTTCGATCATACAGATACCTCAAAATGGTTTCTAACTTGTACGGTTGCAGAGAAATAGGCGATTTTCTACAAGTCATTTTTCAAGGTTTTTGGTCTATAAAGGTGGCAATTATTATAGGATTTACATAAAATTTTCACCATGTGATCATGCTATTTCTGATTTCATAAACCAATTTAACATTTTCATTATCACCGGAAGTAATGTAATTTTGACAGGATCACTGACATGTAGCAAATGAATTGATTGCTGGATTTGGTTGTTTCTGCGTCCATTTTATTTCATGTGTGCAATGCTTATGTGGAAACCTGTTTAACGGTTTCATTGGTACCGGAAGTGACATAAGTTCAAGGGTAACGTGGCACCGGTGAAACCCGTCATTACTGCTTCGCAGTTCTAGTTCTTATTATTATTATTATTCTTCTTTTGTTTTGAGTAGATCTCAGCAACTGATTGTCGGATCGTTACGATTTCTTCAGTTTTACTGAAATAGTGGGTGTGACTTAGAGGATAAAGCTATTTTGAACGTTCTGCGACAATGCGAAATGTCCGAAATCACCGAAGCTATCGTTTTTAGAAATATTGCAGTAATTTTAACAATAATCATTGGATTTTAACTTTCGATGCATTTTGGCATAGCCGGAGACGGGGCACATAGCTACGCTACTTTTGATTTTTGATTTTCGGCAAATCTTCGCAGATATTAGGCGCTAAATTTAGAAAATTTAAATTTTTACAAAAAACTTTTTTATTTATGAATATTTTTTAGTCGTGTTTTACACAAATATAACGAGTCCTCTGACTTGGGCAAAAATGTGAAAAATTTTTGTCTCGGTAATTTTCCTTGGCCCCAATTGGCTAATTCAGTTTTTCAGTCCTAGATTAATTATTTATTGTTCGATTTGTATAAAACAAAGTTCATATGCTCCGTTGTCTCAATTGTCATTTTTTTTGTTACCAATAGTGTTATCTGTCGGCACCGGAAGTGGCGTAAATTGACAAAAAACTACAATTTTGACAGTTAGGTACCATTTTTCGAAAGCAAATATTATTTTTTTCAAATCTGGTATAACTGAAATTGTGCGCCCTTTAAAGGCGCACAAAATGTTGGAACCAGTTTTTTTAATTTCGATTCCGTTTTCGGGCTATTTCGATTAAAAGGTGAAAAAAGGTGTAAAATTAAGCTATTTACAACCCATCCAGCGTTTTCATATTTTAAAATATTACTTCGTAACTTTCATAAACTCGTAGCAATAATCTATACGGAGAGAATGTATGTGAAAATTAATTTGTAATATGCGCAGTTGCCGAGAAATGGGCAATTTTGCATGAGTCACTTTTTACGCTAGTTTGCCTGTAAAAGAGTCAATTATTATTCGATTTTCATAAAAGTGACACCATTTGATGTGTAATGTCAATTTTAACTAGGTCAAACCAATTTAACATTTTCAATATCATCGGAAATGACGTAATTTGGGCAAAAATTGTATTTATAGCCTTCGAAACCAGTAATTTATTCAAATGAGTCATATTTGTTATTTGTTTAAAATTTTGATATTTGATTCAAATGAACTAATACAATGAACCCTTACGATCATATAGATATCACAAAATGGTTTCTAACTTGTTCAGTTGCGGAGAAATAGGCAATTTTCAACAGGTCACTTTTTAAGGTTTTTTGTCAATAAAAGTGTCAATTATTATTCGATTTTCATGAAATTTTCATTGTGTGATACCTAATGCCATTTACGATTTCATACAAGTAATTTAAGATTTTCATTATCACCGGAAGTAACGTCATTTTGGCAAAAACTGTATTTTTAGCCTTCAAAACAGATATTTTATTCAAATGAATCAGATTTGTAATGTTTTTAAAATTATGATATTTGATTCCAATCAACAAATAGAATGAACTCATTCGATCATACAGATACCTCAAAATGGTTTCTAACTTGTACGGTTGCAGAGAAATAGGCGATTTTCTACAAGTCATTTTTCAAGGTTTTTGGTCTATAAAGGTGGCAACTATTATAGGATTTACATAAAATTTTCACCATGTGATGATGCTATTTCTGATTTCATAAACCAATTTAACATTTTCATTATCACCGGAAGTAATGTAATTTTGGTACCGGAAGTGACATAAGTTCAAGGGTAACGTGGCACCGGTGAAACCCGTCATTACTGCTTCGCAGTTCTAGTTAGGGTTTCACACTGCGTAGCTTGTGTGAAACACTATTGTTTTTGTTAAAATTATTATTAGGGTTTCACACTGCGTAGCTTGTGTGAAACACTATTGTTTTTGTTAAAATTATTATTAGGGTTTCACACTGCGTAGCTTGTGTGAAACACTATTGTTTTTGTTAAAATTATTATTCTTATTATTATTATTCTTCTTTTGTTTTGAGTAGATCTCAGCAACTGATTGTCGGATCGTTACGATTTCTTCGGTTTTATCGGAAAAGTGGGTGTGACTTAGAGGATAAAGCTATTTTGAACGTTCTGCGACAATGCGAAATGTCCGAAATCACCGAAGCTATCGTTTTTAGAAATATTGCAGTAATTTTAACAATAATCATTGGATTTTAACTTTCGATGCATTTTGGCATAGCCGGAGACGGGGCACATAGCTACGCTACTTTTGATTTTTGATTTTCGGCAAATCTTCGCAGATATTAGGCGCTAAATTTAGAAAATTTAAATTTTTACAAAAAACTTTTTTATTTATAAATATTTTTTAATCGTGTTTTACACAAATATAACGAGTCCTCTGACTTGGGCAAAAATGTGAAAAATTTTTATCTCGGTAATTTTCCTTGGCCCCCATTGGCTAATTCAGTTTTTCAGTCCTAGATTAATTATTTATTGTTCGATTTGTATAAAACAAAGTTCATATGCCCCGTTGTCTCAATTGTCATTTTTTTTGTTACCAATAGTGTTATCTGTCGGCACCGGAAGTGGCGTAAATTGACAAAAAACTACAATTTTGACAGTTAGGTACCATTTTTCGAAAGCAAATATTATTTTTTTCAAATCTGGTATAACTGAAATTGTGCGCCCTTTAAAGGCGCACAAAATGTTGGGACCATTTTTTTTAATTTCGATTCCGTTTTCGGGCTATTTCGATTAAAAGGTGAAAAAAGGTGTAAAATTAAGCTATTTACAACCCATTCAGCGTTTTCATATTTTAAAATATTACTTCGTAACTTTCATAAACTCGTAGCAATAATCTATACGGAGAGAATGTATGTGAAAATTAATTTGTAATATGCGCAGTTGCCGAGAAATGGGCAATTTTGCATGAGTCACTTTTTACGCTAGTTTGCCTGTAAAAGAGTCAATTATTATTCGATTTTCATAAAAGTGACACCATTTGATGTGTAATGTCAATTTTAACTAGGTCAAACCAATTTAACATTTTCAATATCACCGGAAATGACGTAATTTGGGCAAAAATTGTATTTATAGCCTTCGAAACCAGTAATTTATTCAAATGAGTCATATTTGTTATTTGTTTAAAATTTTGATATTTGATTCAAATCAACTAATACAATGAACCCTTACGATCATATAGATATCACAAAATGGTTTCTAACTTGTTCAGTTGCGGAGAAATAGGCAATTTTCAACAGGTCACTTTTTAAGGTTTTTTTGTCAAAAAAAGTGTCAATTATTATTCGATTTTCATGAAATTTTCACTGTGTGATACATAATGCCATTTACGATATCATACAAGTAATTTAAGATTTTCATTATCACCGGAAGTAACGTCATTTTGGCAAAAACTGTATTTTTAGCCTTCAAAACAGATATTTTATTCAAATGAATCAGATTTGTAATGTTTTTAAAATTATGATATTTGATTCCAATCAACAAATAGAATGAACTCATTCGATCATACAGATACCTCAAAATGGTTTCTAACTTGTACGGTTGCAGAGAAATAGGCGATTTTCTACAAGTCATTTTTCAAGGTTTTTGGTCTATAAAGGTGGCAATTATTATAGGATTTACATAAAATTTTCAACATGTGATGATGCTATTTCTGATTTCATAAACCAATTTAACATTTTCATTATCACCGGAAGTAATGTAATTTTGACAGGATCACTGACATGTAGCAAATGAATTGATTGCTGGATTTGGTTGTTTCTGCGTCCATTTTATTTCATGTGTGCAATGCTTATGTGGAAACCTGTTTAACGGTTTCATTGGTACCGGAAGTGACATAAGTTCAAGGGTAACGTGGCACCGGTGAAACCCGTCATTACTGCTTCGCAGTTCTAGTTCTTATTATTATTATTATTCTTCTTTTGTTTTGAGTAGATCTCAGCAACTGATTGTCGGATCGTTACGATTTCTTCAGTTTTACTGAAATAGTGGGTGTGACTTAGAGGATAAAGCTATTTTGAACGTTCTGCGACAATGCGAAATGTCCGAAATCACCGAAGCTATCGTTTTTAGAAATATTGCAGTAATTTTAACAATAATCATTGGATTTTAACTTTCGATGCATTTTGGCATAGCCGGAGACGGGGCACATAGCTACGCTACTTTTGATTTTTGATTTTCGGCAAATCTTCGCAGATATTAGGCGCTAAATTTAGAAAATTTAAATTTTTACAAAAAACTTTTTTATTTATGAATATTTTTTAGTCGTGTTTTACACAAATATAACGAGTCCTCTGACTTGGGCAAAAATGTGAAAAATTTTTGTCTCGGTAATTTTCCTTGGCCCCAATTGGCTAATTCAGTTTTTCAGTCCTAGATTAATTATTTATTGTTCGATTTGTATAAAACAAAGTTCATATGCTCCGTTGTCTCAATTGTCATTTTTTTTGTTACCAATAGTGTTATCTGTCGGCACCGGAAGTGGCGTAAATTGACAAAAAACTACAATTTTGACAGTTAGGTACCATTTTTCGAAAGCAAATATTATTTTTTTCAAATCTGGTATAACTGAAATTGTGCGCCCTTTAAAGGCGCACAAAATGTTGGAACCAGTTTTTTTAATTTCGATTCCGTTTTCGGGCTATTTCGATTAAAAGGTGAAAAAAGGTGTAAAATTAAGCTATTTACAACCCATCCAGCGTTTTCATATTTTAAAATATTACTTCGTAACTTTCATAAACTCGTAGCAATAATCTATACGGAGAGAATGTATGTGAAAATTAATTTGTAATATGCGCAGTTGCCGAGAAATGGGCAATTTTGCATGAGTCACTTTTTACGCTAGTTTGCCTGTAAAAGAGTCAATTATTATTCGATTTTCATAAAAGTGACACCATTTGATGTGTAATGTCAATTTTAACTAGGTCAAACCAATTTAACATTTTCAATATCACCGGAAATGACGTAATTTGGGCAAAAATTGTATTTATAGCCTTCGAAACCAGTAATTTATTCAAATGAGTCATATTTGTTATTTGTTTAAAATTTTGATATTTGATTCAAATCAACTAATACAATGAACCCTTACGATCATATAGATATCACAAAATGGTTTCTAACTTGTTCAGTTGCGGAGAAATAGGCAATTTTCAACAGGTCACTTTTTAAGGTTTTTTGTCAATAAAAGTGTCAATTATTATTCGATTTTCATGAAATTTTCATTGTGTGATACCTAATGCCATTTACGATTTCATACAAGTAATTTAAGATTTTCATTATCACCGGAAGTAACGTCATTTTGGCAAAAACTGTATTTTTAGCCTTCAAAACAGATATTTTATTCAAATGAATCAGATTTGTAATGTTTTTAAAATTATGATATTTGATTCCAATCAACAAATAGAATGAACTCATTCGATCATACAGATACCTCAAAATGGTTTCTAACTTGTACGGTTGCAGAGAAATAGGCGATTTTCTACAAGTCATTTTTCAAGGTTTTTGGTCTATAAAGGTGGCAACTATTATAGGATTTACATAAAATTTTCACCATGTGATGATGCTATTTCTGATTTCATAAACCAATTTAACATTTTCATTATCACCGGAAGTAATGTAATTTTGGTACCGGAAGTGACATAAGTTCAAGGGTAACGTGGCACCGGTGAAACCCGTCATTACTGCTTCGCAGTTCTAGTTAGGGTTTCACACTGCGTAGCTTGTGTGAAACACTATTGTTTTTGTTAAAATTATTAGGGTTTCACACTGCGTAGCTTGTGTGAAACACTATTGTTTTTGTTAAAATTATTATTCTTATTATTATTATTCTTCTTTTGTTTTGAGTAGATCTCAGCAACTGATTGTCGGATCGTTACGATTTCTTCGGTTTTATCGGAAAAGTGGGTGTGACTTAGAGGATAAAGCTATTTTGAACGTTCTGCGACAATGCGAAATGTCCGAAATCACCGAAGCTATCGTTTTTAGAAATATTGCAGTAATTTTAACAATAATCATTGGATTTTAACTTTCGATGCATTTTGGCATAGCCGGAGACGGGGCACATAGCTACGCTACTTTTGATTTTTGATTTTCGGCAAATCTTCGCAGATATTAGGCGCTAAATTTAGAAAATTTAAATTTTTACAAAAAACTTTTTTATTTATGAATATTTTTTAATCGTGTTTTACACAAATATAACGAGTCCTCTGACTTGGGCAAAAATGTGAAAATTTTTTGTCTCGGTAATTTTCCTTGGCCCCCATTGGCTAATTCAGTTTTTCAGTCCTAGATTAATTATTTATTGTTCGATTTGTATAAAACAAAGTTCATATGCCCCGTTGTCTCAATTGTCATTTTTTTTGTTACCAATAGTGTTATCTGTCGGCACCGGAAGTGGCGTAAATTGACAAAAAACTACAATTTTGACAGTTAGGTACCATTTTTCGAAAGCAAATATTATTTTTTTCAAATCTGGTATAACTGAAATTGTGCGCCCTTTAAAGGCGCACAAAATGTTGGGACCATTTTTTTTAATTTCGATTCCGTTTTCGGGCTATTTCGATTAAAAGGTGAAAAAAGGTGTAAAATTAAGCTATTTACAACCCATCCAGCGTTTTCATATTTTAAAATATTACTTCGTAACTTTCATAAACTCGTAGCAATAATCTATACGGAGAGAATGTATGTGAAAATTAATTTGTAATATGCGCAGTTGCCGAGAAATGGGCAATTTTGCATGAGTCACTTTTTACGCTAGTTTGCCTGTAAAAGAGTCAATTATTATTCGATTTTCATAAAAGTGACACCATTTGATGTGTAATGTCAATTTTAACTAGGTCAAACCAATTTAACATTTTCAATATCACCGGAAATGACGTAATTTGGGCAAAAATTGTATTTATAGCCTTCGAAACCAGTAATTTATTCAAATGAGTCATATTTGTTATTTGTTTAAAATTTTGATATTTGATTCAAATCAACTAATACAATGAACCCTTACGATCATATAGATATCACAAAATGGTTTCTAACTTGTTCAGTTGCGGAGAAATAGGCAATTTTCAACAGGTCACTTTTTAAGGTTTTTTTGTCAATAAAAGTGTCAATTATTATTCGATTTTCATGAAATTTTCACTGTGTGATACATAATGCCATTTACGATATCATACAAGTAATTTAAGATTTTCATTATCACCGGAAGTAACGTCATTTTGGCAAAAACTGTATTTTTAGCCTTCAAAACAGATATTTTATTCAAATGAATCAGATTTGTAATGTTTTTAAAATTATGATATTTGATTCCAATCAACAAATAGAATGAACTCATTCGATCATACAGATACCTCAAAATGGTTTCTAACTTGTACGGTTGCAGAGAAATAGGCGATTTTCTACAAGTCATTTTTCAAGGTTTTTGGTCTATAAAGGTGGCAATTATTATAGGATTTACATAAAATTTTCAACATGTGATGATGCTATTTCTGATTTCATAAACCAATTTAACATTTTCATTATCACCGGAAGTAATGTAATTTTGACAGGATCACTGACATGTAGCAAATGAATTGATTGCTTTATTTGGTTGTTTCTGCGTCCATTTTATTTCATGTGTGCAATGCTTATGTGGAAACCTGTTTAACGGTTTCATTGGTACCGGAAGTGACATAAGTTCAAGGGTAACGTGGCACCGGTGAAACCCGTCATTACTGCTTCGCAGTTCTAGTTATTCTTATTATTATTATTATTCTTCTTTTGTTTTGAGTAGATCTCAGCAACTGATTGTCGGATCGTTACGATTTCTTCAGTTTTACTGAAAAAGTGGGTGTGACTTAGAGGATAAAGCTATTTTGAACGTTCTGCGACAATGCGAAATGTCCGAAATCACCGAAGCTATCGTTTTTAGAAATATTGCAGTAATTTTAACAATAATCATTGGATTTTAACTTTCGATGCATTTTGGCATAGCCGGAGACGGGGCACATAGCTACGCTACTTTTGATTTTTGATTTTCGGCAAATCTTCGCAGATATTAGGCGCTAAATTTAGAAAATTTAAATTTTTACAAAAAACTTTTTTATTTATGAATATTTTTTAGTCGTGTTTTACACAAATATAACGAGTCCTCTGACTTGGGCAAAAATGTGAAAAATTTTTGTCTCGGTAATTTTCCTTGGCCCCAATTGGCTAATTCAGTTTTTCAGTCCTAGATTAATTATTTATTGTTCGATTTGTATAAAACAAAGTTCATATGCTCCGTTGTCTCAATTGTCATTTTTTTTGTTACCAATAGTATTATCTGTCGGCACCGGAAGTGGCGTAAATTGACAAAAAACTACAATTTTGACAGTTAGGTACCATTTTTCGAAAGCAAATATTATTTTTTTCAAATCTGGTATAACTGAAATTGTGCGCCCTTTAAAGGCGCACAAAATGTTGGAACCAGTTTTTTTAATTTCGATTCCGTTTTCGGGCTATTTCGATTAAAAGGTGAAAAAAGGTGTAAAATTAAGCTATTTACAACCCATCCAGCGTTTTCATATTTTAAAATATTACTTCGTAACTTTCATAAACTCGTAGCAATAATCTATACGGAGAGAATGTATGTGAAAATTAATTTGTAATATGCGCAGTTGCCGAGAAATGGGCAATTTTGCATGAGTCACTTTTTACGCTAGTTTGCCTGTAAAAGAGTCAATTATTATTCGATTTTCATAAAAGTGACACCATTTGATGTGTAATGTCAATTTTAACTAGGTCAAACCAATTTAACATTTTCAATATCACCGGAAATGACGTAATTTGGGCAAAAATTGTATTTATAGCCTTCGAAACCAGTAATTTATTCAAATGAGTCATATTTGTTATTTGTTTAAAATTTTGATATTTGATTCAAATGAACTAATACAATGAACCCTTACGATCATATAGATATCACAAAATGGTTTCTAACTTGTTCAGTTGCGGAGAAATAGGCAATTTTCAACAGGTCACTTTTTAAGGTTTTTTGTCAATAAAAGTGTCAATTATTATTCGATTTTCATGAAATTTTCATTGTGTGATACCTAATGCCATTTACGATTTCATACAAGTAATTTAAGATTTTCATTATCACCGGAAGTAACGTCATTTTGGCAAAAACTGTATTTTTAGCCTTCAAAACAGATATTTTATTCAAATGAATCAGATTTGTAATGTTTTTAAAATTATGATATTTGATTCCAATCAACAAATAGAATGAACTCATTCGATCATACAGATACCTCAAAATGGTTTCTAACTTGTACGGTTGCAGAGAAATAGGCGATTTTCTACAAGTCATTTTTCAAGGTTTTTGGTCTATAAAGGTGGCAACTATTATAGGATTTACATAAAATTTTCACCATGTGATGATGCTATTTCTGATTTCATAAACCAATTTAACATTTTCATTATCACCGGAAGTAATGTAATTTTGGTACCGGAAGTGACATAAGTTCAAGGGTAACGTGGCACCGGTGAAACCCGTCATTACTGCTTCGCAGTTCTAGTTATTCTTATTATTATTATTCTTCTTTTGTTTTGAGTAGATCTCAGCAACTGATTGTCGGATCGTTACGATTTCTTCGGTTTTATCGGAAAAGTGGGTGTGACTTAGAGGATAAAGCTATTTTGAACGTTCTGCGACAATGCGAAATGTCCGAAATCACCGAAGCTATCGTTTTTAGAAATATTGCAGTAATTTTAACAATAATCATTGGATTTTAACTTTCGATGCATTTTGGCATAGCCGGAGACGGGGCACATAGCTACGCTACTTTTGATTTTTGATTTTCTGCAAATCTTCGCAGATATTAGGCGCTAAATTTAGAAAATTTAAATTTTTACAAAAAACTTTTTTATTTATGAATATTTTTTAATCGTGTTTTACACAAATATAACGAGTCCTCTGACTTGGGCAAAAATGTGAAAATTTTTTGTCTCGGTAATTTTCCTTGGCCCCCATTGGCTAATTCAGTTTTTCAGTCCTAGATTAATTATTTATTGTTCGATTTGTATAAAACAAAGTTCATATGCCCCGTTGTCTCAATTGTCATTTTTTTTGTTACCAATAGTGTTATCTGTCGGCACCGGAAGTGGCGTAAATTGACAAAAAACTACAATTTTGACAGTTAGGTACCATTTTTCGAAAGCAAATATTATTTTGTTCAAATTTGGTATAACTGAAATTGTGCGCCCTTTAAAGGCGCACAAAATGTTGGGACCATTTTTTTTAATTTCGATTCCGTTTTCGGGCTATTTCGATTAAAAGGTGAAAAAAGGTGTAAAATTAAGCTATTTACAACCCATTCAGCGTTTTCATATTTTAAAATATTACTTCGTAACTTTCATAAACTCGTAGCAATAATCTATACGGAGAGAATGTATGTGAAAATTAATTTGTAATATGCGCAGTTGCCGAGAAATGGGCAATTTTGCATGAGTCACTTTTTACGCTAGTTTGCCTGTAAAAGAGTCAATTATTATTCGATTTTCATAAAAGTGACACCATTTGATGTGTAATGTCAATTTTAACTAGGTCAAACCAATTTAACATTTTCAATATCACCGGAAATGACGTAATTTGGGCAAAAATTGTATTTATAGCCTTCGAAACCAGTAATTTATTCAAATGAGTCATATTTGTTATTTGTTTAAAATTTTGATATTTGATTCAAATCAACTAATACAATGAACCCTTACGATCATATAGATATCACAAAATGGTTTCTAACTTGTTCAGTTGCGGAGAAATAGGCAATTTTCAACAGGTCACTTTTTAAGGTTTTTTTGTCAAAAAAAGTGTCAATTATTATTCGATTTTCATGAAATTTTCACTGTGTGATACATAATGCCATTTACGATATCATACAAGTAATTTAAGATTTTCATTATCACCGGAAGTAACGTCATTTTGGCAAAAACTGTATTTTTAGCCTTCAAAACAGATATTTTATTCAAATGAATCAGATTTGTAATGTTTTTAAAATTATGATATTTGATTCCAATCAACAAATAGAATGAACTCATTCGATCATACAGATACCTCAAAATGGTTTCTAACTTGTACGGTTGCAGAGAAATAGGCGATTTTCTACAAGTCATTTTTCAAGGTTTTTGGTCTATAAAGGTGGCAATTATTATAGGATTTACATAAAATTTTCAACATGTGATGATGCTATTTCTGATTTCATAAACCAATTTAACATTTTCATTATCACCGGAAGTAATGTAATTTTGACAGGATCACTGACATGTAGCAAATGAATTGATTGCTGGATTTGGTTGTTTCTGCGTCCATTTTATTTCATGTGTGCAATGCTTATGTGGAAACCTATTTAACGGTTTCATTGGTACCGGAAGTGACATAAGTTCAAGGGTAACGTGGCACCGGTGAAACCCGTCATTACTGCTTCGCAGTTCTAGTTATTCTTATTATTATTATTCTTCTTTTGTTTTGAGTAGATCTCAGCAACTGATTGTCGGATCGTTACGATTTCTTCGGTTTTATCGGAAAAGTGGGTGTGACTTAGAGGATAAAGCTATTTTGAACGTTCTGCGACAATGCGAAATGTCCGAAATCACCGAAGCTATCGTTTTTAGAAATATTGCAGTAATTTTAACAATAATCATTGGATTTTAACTTTCGATGCATTTTGGCATAGCCGGAGACGGGGCACATAGCTACGCTACTTTTGATTTTTGATTTTCGGCAAATCTTCGCAGATATTAGGCGCTAAATTTAGAAAATTTAAATTTTTACAAAAAACTTTTTTATTTATGAATATTTTTTAATCGTGTTTTACACAAATATAACGAGTCCTCTGACTTGGGCAAAAATGTGAACATTTTTTGTCTCGGTAATTTTCCTTGGCCCCCATTGGCTAATTCAGTTTTTCAGTCCTAGATTAATTATTTATTGTTCGATTTGTATAAAACAAAGTTCATATGCCCCGTTGTCTCAATTGTCATTTTTTTTGTTACCAATAGTGTTATCTGTCGGCACCGGAAGTGGCGTAAATTGACAAAAAACTACAATTTTGACAGTTAGGTACCATTTTTCGAAAGCAAATATTATTTTTTTCAAATCTGGTATAACTGAAATTGTGCGCCTTTTAAAGGCGCACAAAATGTTGGGACCATGTTTTTTAATTTCGATTCCGTTTTCGGGCTATTTCGATTAAAAGGTGAAAAAAGGTGTAAAATTAAGCTATTTACAACCCATCCAGCGTTTTCATATTTTAAAATATTACTTCGTAACTTTCATAAACTCGTAGCAATAATCTATACGGAGAGAATGTATGTGAAAATTAATTTGTAATATGCGCAGTTGCCGAGAAATGGGCAATTTTGCATGAGTCACTTTTTACGCTAGTTTGCCTGTAAAAGAGTCAATTATTATTCGATTTTCATAAAAGTGACACCATTTGATGTGTAATGTCAATTTTAACTAGGTCAAACCAATTTAACATTTTCAATATCACCGGAAATGACGTAATTTGGGCAAAAATTGTATTTATAGCCTTCGAAACCAGTAATTTATTCAAATGAGTCATATTTGTTATTTGTTTAAAATTTTGATATTTGATTCAAATCAACTAATACAATGAACCCTTACGATCATATAGATATCACAAAATGGTTTCTAACTTGTTCAGTTGCGGAGAAATAGGCAATTTTCAACAGGTCACTTTTTAAGGTTTTTTGTCAATAAAAGTGTCAATTATTATTCGATTTTCATGAAATTTTCATTGTGTGATACCTAATGCCATTTACGATTTCATACAAGTAATTTAAGATTTTCATTATCACCGGAAGTAACGTCATTTTGGCAAAAACTGTATTTTTAGCCTTCAAAACAGATATTTTATTCAAATGAATCAGATTTGTAATGTTTTTAAAATTATGATATTTGATTCCAATCAACAAATAGAATGAACTCATTCGATCATACAGATACCTCAAAATGGTTTCTAACTTGTACGGTTGCAGAGAAATAGGCGATTTTCTACAAGTCATTTTTCAAGGTTTTTGGTCTATAAAGGTGGCAACTATTATAGGATTTACATAAAATTTTCACCATGTGATGATGCTATTTCTGATTTCATAAACCAATTTAACATTTTCATTATCACCGGAAGTAATGTAATTTTGGTACCGGAAGTGACATAAGTTCAAGGGTAACGTGGCACCGGTGAAACCCGTCATTACTGCTTCGCAGTTCTAGTTATTATTATTATTCTTCTTTTGTTTTGAGTAGATCTCAGCAACTGATTGTCGGATCGTTACGATTTCTTCAGTTTTACTGAAAAAGTGGGTGTGACTTAGAGGATAAAGCTATTTTGAACGTTCTGCGACAATGCGAAATGTCCGAAATCACCGAAGCTATCGTTTTTAGAAATATTGCAGTAATTTTAACAATAATCATTGGATTTTAACTTTCGATGCATTTTGGCATAGCCGGAGACGGGGCACATAGCTACGCTACTTTTGATTTTTGATTTTCGGCAAATCTTCGCAGATATTAGGCGCTAAATTTAGAAAATTTAAATTTTTACAAAAAACTTTTTTATTTATGAATATTTTTTAGTCGTGTTTTACACAAATATAACGAGTCCTCTGACTTGGGCAAAAATGTGAAAAATTTTTGTCTCGGTAATTTTCCTTGGCCCCAATTGGTTAATTCAGTTTTTCAGTCCTAGATTAATTATTTATTGTTCGATTTGTATAAAACAAAGTTCATATGCTCCGTTGTCTCAATTGTCATTTTTTTTGTTACCAATAGTGTTATCTGTCGGCACCGGAAGTGGCGTAAATTGACAAAAAACTACAATTTTGACAGTTAGGTACCATTTTTCGAAAGCAAATATTATTTTTTTCAAATCTGGTATAACTGAAATTGTGCGCCCTTTAAAGGCGCACAAAATGTTGGGACCAGTTATTTTAATTTCGATTCCGTTTTCGGGCTATTTCGATTAAAAGGTGAAAAAAGGTGTAAAATTAAGCTATTTACAACCCATCCAGCGTTTTCATATTTTAAAATATTACTTCGTAACTTTCATAAACTCGTAGCAATAATCTATACGGAGAGAATGTATGTGAAAATTAATTTGTAATATGCGCAGTTGCCGAGAAATGGGCAATTATGCATGAGTCACTTTTTACGCTACTTTGCCTGTAAAAGAGTCAATTATTATTCGATTTTCATAAAAGTGACACCATTTGATGTGTAATGTCAATTTTAACTAGGTCAAACCAATTTAACATTTTCAATATCACCGGAAATGACGTAATTTGGGCAAAAATTGTATTTATAGCCTTCGAAACCAGTAATTTATTCAAATGAGTCATATTTGTTATTTGTTTAAAATTTTGATATTTGATTCAAATCAACTAATACAATGAACCCTTACGATCATATAGATATCACAAAATGGTTTCTAACTTGTTCAGTTGCGGAGAAATAGGCAATTTTCAACAGGTCACTTTTTAAGGTTTTTTGTCAATAAAAGTGTCAATTATTATTCGATTTTCATGAAATTTTCACTGTGTGATACATAATGCCATTTACGATTTCATACAAGTAATATAAGATTTTCATTATCACCGGGAGTAACGTCATTTTGGCAAAAACTGTATTTTTAGCCTTCAAAACAGATATTTTATTCAAATGAATCAGATTTGTAATGTTTTTTAAATTATGATATTTGATTCCAATCAACAAATAGAATAAACTCATTCGATCATACAGATACCTCAAAATGGTTTCTAACTTGTACGGTTGCAGAGAAATAGGCGGTTTTCTACAAGTCATTTTTCAAGGTTTTTGGTCTATAAAGGTGGCAATTATTATAGGATTTACATAAAATTTTCACCATGTGATGATGCTATTTCTGATTTCATAAGCCAATTTAACATTTTCATTATCACCGGAAGTAATGTAATTTTGACAGGATCACTGACATGTAGCAAATGAATTGATTGCTGGATTTCGTTGTTTATTTCATGTGTGCAATGCTTATGTGGAAACCTGTTTAACGGTTTCATTGGTACCGTAAGTGACATAAGTTCAAGGGTAACGTGGCACCGGTGAAACCCGTCATTACTGCTTCGCAGTTCTAGTTCTTATTATTATTATTCTTCTTTTGTTTTGAGTAGATCTCAGCAACTGATTGTCGGATCGTTACGATTTCTTCGGTTTTATCGGAAAAGTGGGTGTGACTTAGAGGATAAAGCTATTTTGAACGTTCTGCGACAATGCGAAATGTCCGAAATCACCGAAGCTATCGTTTTTAGAAATATTGCAGTAATTTTAACAATAATCATTGGATTTTAACTTTCGATGCATTTTGGCATAGCCGGAGACGGGGCACATAGCTACGCTACTTTTGATTTTTGATTTTCTGCAAATCTTCGCAGATATTAGGCGCTAAATTTAGAAAATTTAAATTTTTACAAAAAACTTTTTTATTTATGAATATTTTTTAATCGTGTTTTACACAAATATAACGAGTCCTCTGACTTGGGCAAAAATGTGAAAATTTTTTGTCTCGGTAATTTTCCTTGGCCCCCATTGGCTAATTCAGTTTTTCAGTCCTAGATTAATTATTTATTGTTCGATTTGTATAAAACAAAGTTCATATGCTCCGTTGTCTCAATTGTCATTTTTTTTGTTACCAATAGTGTTATCTGTCGGCACCGGAAGTGGCGTAAATTGACAAAAAACTACAATTTTGACAGTTAGGTACCATTTTTCGAAAGCAAATATTATTTTTTTCAAATCTGGTATAACTGAAATTGTGCGCCCTTTAAAGGCGCACAAAATGTTGGGACCATTTTTTTTAATTTCGATTCCGTTTTCGGGCTATTTCGATTAAAAGGTGAAAAAAGGTGTAAAATTAAGCTATTTACAACCCATCCAGCGTTTTCATATTTTAAAATATTACTTCGTAACTTTCATAAACTCGTAGCAATAATCTATACGGAGAGAATGTATGTGAAAATTAATTTGTAATATGCGCAGTTGCCGAGAAATGGGCAATTTTGCATGAGTCACTTTTTACGCTAGTTTGCCTGTAAAAGAGTCAATTATTATTCGATTTTCATAAAAGTGACACCATTTGATGTGTAATGTCAATTTTAACTAGGTCAAACCAATTTAACATTTTCAATATCACCGGAAATGACGTAATTTGGGCAAAAATTGTATTTATAGCCTTCGAAACCAGTAATTTATTCAAATGAGTCATATTTGTTATTTGTTTAAAATTTTGATATTTGATTCAAATCAACTAATACAATGAACCCTTACGATCATATAGATATCACAAAATGGTTTCTAACTTGTTCAGTTGCGGAGAAATAGGCAATTTTCAACAGGTCACTTTTTAAGGTTTTTTTGTCAATAAAAGTGTCAATTATTATTCGATTTTCATGAAATTTTCACTGTGTGATACATAATGCCATTTACGATATCATACAAGTAATTTAAGATTTTCATTATCACCGGAAGTAACGTCATTTTGGCAAAAACTGTATTTTTAGCCTTCAAAACAGATATTTTATTCAAATGAATCAGATTTGTAATGTTTTTAAAATTATGATATTTGATTCCAATCAACAAATAGAATGAACTCATTCGATCATACAGATACCTCAAAATGGTTTCTAACTTGTACGGTTGCAGAGAAATAGGCGATTTTCTACAAGTCATTTTTCAAGGTTTTTGGTCTATAAAGGTGGCAATTATTATAGGATTTACATAAAATTTTCAACATGTGATGATGCTATTTCTGATTTCATAAACCAATTTAACATTTTCATTATCACCGGAAGTAATGTAATTTTGACAGGATCACTGACATGTAGCAAATGAATTGATTGCTGGATTTGGTTGTTTCTGCGTCCATTTTATTTCATGTGTGCAATGCTTATGTGGAAACCTGTTTAACGGTTTCATTGGTACCGGAAGTGACATAAGTTCAAGGGTAACGTGGCACCGGTGAAACCCGTCATTACTGCTTCGCAGTTCTAGTTAGGGTTTCACACTGCGAAGCTTGTGTGAAACACTATTGTTTTTGTTAAAATTATTATTAGGGTTTCACACTGCGTAGCTTGTGTGAAACACTATTGTTTTTGTTAAAATTATTATTCTTATTATTATTATTCTTCTTTTGTTTTGAGTAGATCTCAGCAATTGATTGTCGGATCGTTACGATTTCTTCGGTTTTATCGGAAAAGTGGGTGTGACTTAGAGGATAAAGCTATTTTGAACGTTCTGCGACAATGCGAAATGTCCGAAATCACCGAAGCTATCGTTTTTAGAAATATTGCAGTAATTTTAACAATAATCATTGGATTTTAACTTTGGATGCATTTTGGCATAGCCGGAGACGGGGCACATAGCTACGCTACTTTTGATTTATAATTTTCGGCAAATCTTCGCAGATATTAGGCGCTAAATTTAGAAAATTTAAATTTTTACAAAAAACTTTTTTATTTATGAATATTTTTTGGTCGTGTTTTACACAAATATAACGAGTCCTCTGACTTGGGCAAAAATGTGAAAAAATTTTGTCTCGGTAATTTTCCTTGGCCCCCATTGGCTAATTCAGTTTTTCAGTCCTAGATTAATTATTTATTGTTCGATTTGTATAAAACAAAGTTCATATGCTCCGTTGTCTCAATTGCCATTTTTTTTGTTACCAATAGTGTTATCTGTCGGCACCGGAAGTGGCGTAAATTGACAAAAAACTACAATTTTGACAGTTAGGTACCATTTTTCGAAAGCAAATTTTTTTTTTTTCAAATCTGGTATAACTGAAATTGTGCGCTCTTTAAAGGCGCACAAAATGTTGGGACCAGTTTTTTTAATTTCGATTCCGTTTTCGGGCTATTTCGATTAAAAGGTGAAAAAAGGTGTAAAATTAAGCTATTTACAACCCATCCAGCGTTTTCATATTTTAAAATATTACTTCGTAACTTTCATAAACTCGTAGCAATAATCTATACGGAGAGAATGTATGTGAAAATTAATTTGTAATATGCGCAGTTGCCGAGAAATGGGCAATTTTGCATGAGTCACTTTTTACGCTAGTTTGCCTGTAAAAGAGTCAATTATTATTCGATTTTCATAAAAGTGACACCATTTGATGTGTAATGTCAATTTTAACTAGGTCAAACCAATTTAACATTTTCAATATCACCGGAAATGACGTAATTTGGGCAAAAATTGTATTTATAGCCTTCGAAACCAGTAATTTATTCAAATGAGTCATATTTGTTATTTGTTTAAAATTGTGATATTTGATTCAAATCAGCTAATACAATGAACCCTTACGATCATATAGATATCACAAAATGGTTTCTAACTTGTTCAGTTGCGGAGAAATAGGCAATTTTCAACAGGTCACTTTTTAAGGTTTTTTGTCAATAAAAGTGTCAATTATTATTCGATTTTCATGAAATTTTCACTGTGTGATACATAATGCCATTTACGATTTCATACAAGTAATTTAAGATTTTCATTATCACCTGAAGTAACGTCATTTTGGCAAAAACTGTATTTTTAGCCTTCAAAACAGATATTTTATTCAAATGAATCAGATTTGTAATGTTTTTAAAATTATGATATTTGATTCCAATCAACAAATAGAATGAACTCATTCGATCATACAGATACCTCAAAATGGTTTCTAACTTGTACGGTTGCAGAGAAATAGGCGATTTTCTACAAGTCATTTTTCAAGGTTTTTGGTCTATAAAGGTGGCAATTATTATAGGATTTACATAAAATTTTCACCATGTGATGATGCTATTTCTGATTTCATAAACCAATTTAACATTTTCATTATCACCGGAAGTAATGTAATTTTGACAGGATCACTGACATGTAGCAAATGAATTGATTGCTGGATTTGGTTGTTTCTGCGTCCATTTTATTTCATGTGTGCAATGCTTATGTGGAAACCTGTTTAACGGTTTCATTGGTACCGGAAGTGACATAAGTTCAAGGGTAACGTGGCACCAGTGAAACCCGTCATTACTGCTTCGCAGTTCTAGTTCTTATTATTATTATTATTCTTCTTTTGTTTTGAGTAGATCTCAGCAACTACTTGTCGCATCGTTACGATTTCTTCGGTTTTACTGGGAAAGTGGGTGTGACTTAGAGGATAAAGCTATTTTGAACGTTCTGCGACAATGCGAAATGTCCGAAATCACCGAAGTTATCGTTTTTACAAATATTGCGGTAATTTTAACAATAATCATGGGATTTTAACTTTCGATACATTTTGGCATAGCTGGAGACAGGGCACATAGCTGCGCTACTTTCGATTTTTGATTTTCAGCAAAAATTCGAAGATATTAGGCGCCAAATTTCGGAAATTTAAAATTTTACAAAAAACTTTTTTATTGATGAATATTTTTTACTCGTGTTGTGCACAGAATTAAAGAGTCATCTGACTTGCGCAAAAATGTTAAAATTTTTTGTCTCAGTAATTTTCCTTGGCCTCCATTGGCTAATTCAGTTTTTCAGTCCTAGCTAAATTATTTATTGTTCGATTTGTATAAAACAAAGTTCATATGCTTCGTTGTCTCAATTGTCATTTTTTTTATTACCAAAAGTGTTATCTGTCGGCACCGGAAGTGGCATAATTTTACCAAAAACTACAATTTTGACAGTTAGGTACCATTTTTTGAAAACAAATATTATTTTTTTGAAAAATTATATGACTCAAAGAGTGTGTCCTTTAAAGGCGCAAAAAATGTCGGAAGCAGTTTTTTTAATTTCTTTTTCATTTTCTAGCAAATTGGATTAAGAGGTGAAAAAAGGCGTAAAATTGACCTATTTACAACTCATTCAGGCTTTTCAGATTTTAAAATATTTTTACGTAACTTTTATAAACTTGTAGCTATAATCCATACGAAGAGAATGTATGTGAAAATTAGTTTGTAATATAAGCAGTTGCCGAGAAATAGGCAATTTTGCATGAGTCACTTTTCACGTAATTTTGGCTGTAAAAGAATCAATTATTATTCGATTTTCAATTTTCTTTCGCCATTGGATGCCTAATGCCATAGTGGACTATGTCAAACCATTTTACCCCTTGCGCTGCCACCGGAAATGACGTCATTTGCTCAAAACTTAAATTTTAGCCTTCAAAAAACAATATTTTATTCAAATGATTCGTATTTGTTATTTTTTTCAAATTATGATATTTGATTCTATTGATCAAATAGATTGAACCCATACGATCATACAGATACCACAAAATGGTTTCTAACTTGTACGGTTGCAGAGAAATGGGCGATTTTCCTTAAGTCACTTTTCAAGGTTTTTGGTCTATAAAAGTGTCAGTTATTATTCGATTTTCATAAAATTTTCACCATATGATATCTTGTGTCATTTATGATTTCATAGAACTAATTTAACATTTTCATTATCACCGGAAGTAACGTCATTTTGGCAAAAACTGTATTTTTAGCCTTCAAAACAGATATTTTTTTCAAATGAGTCTTATTTGTATTGTTTTTAAAATTATGATATTTGATTCCAATCAGCAAATAGATTGAACCCATACGATCATACAGATACCAGAAAATGGTTTCTAACTTGTACGGTTGCAGAGAAATAGGCGATTTTCTACAAGTCACTTTTCAAGGTTTTTGGTCTATAAAAGTGGCAATTGTTATTCGATTTACATACAATTTTCACCATGTGATGCCCTATGTCATTTCTGATTTCATAAAAGTAATTGAACATTTTCATTATCACCGGAAGTACAGTACACTTACATGTAACAAATGTATAAAATGAATTGATATTGCTGGATTTTGTTGATTCGGCGTCCATTTTATTTGATGTGTGCAATGCTTATGTGGAAACCTGTTTAATGGTTTCATTGGTACGGGAAGTAACATGTTTAGGGTAAAGTGGCACCGGTGAAACCCGTCATTACTGCATCGCAGTTCTAGTTATTATTATTATTATTCTTTTGTTTTGAGTAGATCTCAGCAACTGATTGTCGGATCGTTACGATTTCTTCAGTTTTACTGAAAAAGTGGGTGTGACTTAGAGGATAAAGCTATTTTGAACGTTCTGCGACAATGCGAAATGTCCGAAATCACCGAAGCTATCGTTTTTAGAAATATTGCAGTAATTTTAACAATAATCATTGGATTTTAACTTTCGATGCATTTTGGCATAGCCGGAGACGGGGCACATAGCTACGCTACTTTTGATTTTTGATTTTCGGCAAATCTTCGCAGATATTAGGCGCTAAATTTAGAAAATTTAAATTTTTACAAAAAACTTTTTTATTTATGAATATTTTTTAGTCGTGTTTTACACAAATATAACGAGTCCTCTGACTTGGGCAAAAATGTGAAAATTTTTGTCTCGGTAATTTTCCTTGGCCCCAATTGGCTAATTCAGTTTTTCAGTCCTAGATTAATTATTTATTGTTCGATTTGTATAAAACAAAGTTCATATGCTCCGTTGTCTCAATTGTCATTTTTTTTGTTACCAATAGTGTTATCTGTCGGCACCGGAAGTGGCGTAAATTGACAAAAAACTACAATTTTGACAGTTAGGTACCATTTTTCGAAATCGAATATTATTTTTTTCAAATCTGGTATAACTGAAATTGTGCGCCCTTTAAAGGCGCACAAAATGTTGGAACCAGTTTTTTTAATTTCGATTCCGTTTTCGGGCTATTTCGATTAAAAGGTGAAAAAAGGTGTAAAATTAAGCTATTTACAACCCATCCAGCGTTTTCATATTTTAAAATATTACTTCGTAACTTTCATAAACTCGTAGCAATAATCTATACGGAGAGAATGTATGTGAAAATTAATTTGTACTATGCGCAGTTGCCGAGAAATGGGCAATTTTGCATGAGTCACTTTTTACGCTAGTTTGCCTGTAAAAGAGTCAATTATTATTCGATTTTCATAAAAGTGACACCATTTGATGTGTAATGTCAATTTTAACTAGGTCAAACCAATTTAACATTTTCAATATCATCGGAAATGACGTAATTTGGGCAAAAATTGTATTTATAGCCTTCGAAACCAGTAATTTATTCAAATGAGTCATATTTGTTATTTGTTTAAAATTTTGATATTTGATTCAAATGAACTAATACAATGAACCCTTACGATCATATAGATATCACAAAATGGTTTCTAACTTGTTCAGTTGCGGAGAAATAGGCAATTTTCAACAGGTCACTTTTTAAGGTTTTTTGTCAATAAAAGTGTCAATTATTATTCGATTTTCATGAAATTTTCATTGTGTGATACCTAATGCCATTTACGATTTCATACAAGTAATTTAAGATTTTCATTATCACCGGAAGTAACGTCATTTTGGCAAAAACTGTATTTTTAGCCTTCAAAACAGATATTTTATTCAAATGAATCAGATTTGTAATGTTTTTAAAATTATGATATTTGATTCCAATCAACAAATAGAATGAACTCATTCGATCATACAGATACCTCAAAATGGTTTCTAACTTGTACGGTTGCAGAGAAATAGGCGATTTTCTACAAGTCATTTTTCAAGGTTTTTGGTCTATAAAGGTGGCAACTATTATAGGATTTACATAAAATTTTCACCATGTGATGATGCTATTTCTGATTTCATAAACCAATTTAACATTTTCATTATCACCGGAAGTAATGTAATTTTGGTACCGGAAGTGACATAAGTTCAAGGGTAACGTGGCACCGGTGAAACCCGTCATTACTGCTTCGCAGTTCTAGTTCTTCTTATTATTATTTTTTTTTTTTTCCAATTTGATTGTATCTCAGAAACTACTTGTCGGATTGATTCGATGTCTTCGGTTTTACTGGAAAAGTGGGTGTGACTTAGAGATTAAAGCTATTTCCAACGTTCTGCGACAATGCGAAATGTCCGAAATCGTCGAATTTGTCGATTTTTGAAATATTGCCGTAATATTAACAATAATCGTCGGATTTTAACATTGGATACATTTTGATATAGCCAGAGACAAGGCACATAGCCACGGTTCTTTAGATTTTTGATTTTCCACGAATCGTCGGAGATATTAGGCGCCAAATTTTGAAAATTTAAATTTTTACAAAAAACTTTTTTATTCATGAATATTTTAATGTGGTATTTTACCCAGGGTTAAAGAGTCATCTGATTTGACCAAAAATGGCACCATTTTTTGTCATCGTAAATTTCCTTGACCCCCATTGGCTAATTCAGTTTTTCAGTCCTGGATTAATTATTTATTGCTCGATTTGTATAGAACAAAGTTCATATGCTCCGTAATCCAAAATGTCATTTTTTTTGTTACCGGTCAAGTTACCTTTCGGCAACGGAAGTGACGTAAATTTAGCAAAAACTACAATTTTGACAGTTCGGTACCACTTTTTGAAAGCAAATATTATTTTTTTCAAATCTGGTATGACTGAAAGTGTGTGCCCTGTAAAGGCGCAGAAAACATCGGGCTCAGTTTTTTTAATTTCGATTTCGTTTTCGGGTCATTTTGATTTAAAGGTGAAAAAAGGTGAAAAAATGAGCTATTTACAACCCATTCAGGCTTTTCATATTTTAAAATATTTCTTCGCAACTTTCATAAACTTGTAGCATTAATCCATACGAAGAGAATCTATCTCAAAATTAGTTTGTAATATGAGCAGTTGCCGAGAAATGGTCAATTTTGCATGAGTCACTCTTTACGCTATTGTGTCTGTAAAAGAGTCAATTATTATTGGATTTTCATAAAAGTGACACCATTTGATGCATAATGTCAATTGTGACTAGTTCAACTCAATTTAACATTTTCCATGTCACCGGAAATGACGAAATTTGGGTAAAAACTGTATTTATAGCCTTAGAAACAAATAATTTATTGAAATGAGTCGTATTTGTTGTTTGTTTAATATTTTGATATTTGATTCTAATCAACTAATAGAATGAACCCATACGATCATATAGGTATCAGAAAATGGTTTCTAACTTGTTCAGTTGTAGAGAAATAGGTAATTTTCAACAGGTCACTTTTCAAGGTTTTTTGTCCATAAAAGTGTCAATTATTATTCGATTTTCATGAAATTTTCACTATGTGATACCTAATGTCATTTACGATTTCATACAAGTAATTTAAGATTTCCATTATCACCGGAAGTAACGTCATTTTGGCAAAAACTGTATTTTTAGCTTTCAAAACAGATATTTTATTCAAATGAGTCTGAGTTGTTATGTTTTTAAAATTATGATATTTGATTCCAATCAACAAATAGAATAAACCCATACGATCATACAGATTCCAGAAAATGGTTTCTAACTTGTATGGTTGCAGAGGAATTGACGGTTTTCTACAAGTCACTTTTTAAGGTTTTTGGTCTATAAAAGTGGCAATTATTATTCGATTTACATAAAATTTTCACCATGTGATGCCTTATGCCATTTCTGATTTCATAAAACTAATTTAAAATTTTCATTATCAACGGAAGTAATGTAAGTTTGTCAGTATCACTTACATGTAACAAATGTATACAATGAATTGATATTGCTGGATTTGGTTGATTCTGTGTACATTTTATTTGATGTGTGCAATGCTTATATGGAAACCTGTTTAATGGTTT
Organism: Patella vulgata; assembly: GCF_932274485.2. Taxonomy (NCBI): domain Eukaryota; kingdom Metazoa; phylum Mollusca; class Gastropoda; family Patellidae; genus Patella; species Patella vulgata. Next base: position 38,618,946 of record NC_065882.2, read on the forward strand.
CATCGGTACCGGAAGTGAAATATGTTCAAGGGTAACGGGGCACCGGTGAAACCCGTCATTACTGCGTCGCAGTTCTAGTTCTTATCTTATTATTATTATTCTTCTTTTGTTTTGAGTAGATCTCAGCAACTGATTGTCGGATCGTTACGATTTCTTCGGTTTTATCGGAAAAGTGGGTGTGACTTAGAGGATAAAGCTATTTTGAACGTTCTGCGACAATGCAAAATGTCCGAAATCACCGAAGCTATCGTTTTTAGAAATATTGCAGTAATTTTAACAATAATCATTGGATTTTAACTTTCGATGCATTTTGGCATAGCCGGAGACGGGGCACATAGCTACGCTACTTTTGATTTTTGATTTTCGGCAAATCTTCGCAGATATTAGGCGCTAAATTTAGAAAATTTAAATTTTTACAAAAAACTTTTTTATTTATGAATATTTTTTAGTCGTGTTTTACACAAATATAACGAGTCCTCTGACTTGGGCAAAAATGTGAAAATTTTTTGTCTCGGTAATTTTCCTTGGCTCCCATTGGCTAATTCAGTTTTTCAGTCCTAGATTAATAATTTATTGTTCGATTTGTATAAAACAAAGTTCATATGCTCCGTTGTCTCAATTGTCATTTTTTTTGTTACCAATAGTGTTATCTGTCGGCACCGGAAGTGGCGTAAATTGACAAAAAACTACAATTTTGACAGTTAGGTACCATTTTTCGAAAGCAAATATTATTTTTTTCAAATCTGGTATAACTGAAATTGTGCGCCCTTTAAAGGCGCACAAAATGATGGGACCAGTTTTTTTAATTTCGATCCCGTTTTCGGGCTATTTCGATTAAAAGGTGAAAAAAGGTGTAAAATTAAGCTATTTACAACCCATCCAGCGTTTTCATATTTTAAAATATTACTTCGTAACTTTCATAAACTCGTAGCAATAATCTATACGGAGAGAATGTATTTGAAAATTAATTTGTAATATGCGCAGTTGCCGAGAAATGGGCAATTATGCATGAGTCACTTTTTACGCTAGTTTGCCTGTAAAAGAGTCAATTATTATTCGATTTTCATAAAAGTGACACCATTTGATGTGTAATGTCAATTTTAACTAGGTCAAACCAAATTAACCCTTTCAATATCACCGGAAATGACGTAATTTGGGCAAAAATTGTATTTATAGCCTTCGAAACCAGTAATTTATTCAAATGAGTCATATTTGTTATTTGTTTAAAATTTTGATATTTGATTTAAATCAACTAATACAATGAACCCTTACGATCATAAAGATATCACAAAATGGTTTCTAACTTGTTCAGTTGCGGAGAAATAGGCAATTTTCAACAGGTCACTTTTTAAGGTTTTTTGTCAATAAAAGTGTCAATTATTATTCGATTTTCATGAAATTTTCACTGTGTGATACATAATGCCATTTACGATTTCATACAAGTAATTTAAGATTTTCATTATCACCGGAAGTAACGTCATTTTGGCAAAAACTGTATTTTTAGCCTTCAAAACAGATATTTTATTCAAATGAATCAGATTTGTAATGTTTTTAAAATTATGATATTTGATTCCAATCAACAAATAGAATGAACTCATTCGATCATACAGATACCTCAAAATGGTTTCTAACTTGTACGGTTGCAGAGAAATAGGCGATTTTCTACAAGTCATTTTTCAAGGTTTTTGGTCTATAAAGGTGGCAATTATTATAGGATTTACATAAAATTTTCACCATGTGATGATGCTATTTCTGATTTCATAAACCAATTTAACATTTTCATTATCACCGGAAGTAATGTAATTTTGACAGGATCACTGACATGTAGCAAATGAATTGATTGCTGGATTTGGTTGTTTCTGCGTCCATTTTATTTCATGTGTGCAATGCTTATGTGGAAACCTGTTTAACGGTTTCATTGGTACCGGAAGTGACATAAGTTCAAGGGTAACGTGGCACCGGTAAAACCCATCATTACTGCTTCGCAGTTCTAGTTATTATTATTTTTTTCCGCTGCAGCCTATTTCTCCATGATCGGAAAAAGATATCGATCTGGAACCAAATTTTCTATTGGGAAACCATGTGGTGGCTACTCCTTAAAAAAATTTTGAAACTTCTGCGCAGACTGGAAGTGGCCGAATTTTGTGCGGTGCATAAAAATTAAAAAACGGCCGTAGCTTCGTCAATTCTGTACCTATTTTCATACATATGACATTTTCAGAAACCCTGAGTCTTTTCTCGGACGATAGCAGTTGAAAATTTCGAAATTTCGAAACTTCGTCGCTGACTTCTAGCGTTCGAAAAATGAAAATTTTTGTTTAAAACACAATGTTTGTTATTTTTCAAAATTTTAAAATTTGACCTACATTTTTGGATACCTGAAATCCATCCGATACCAGAAATATAAGTTTCATTCCGAGTTATCGCCCTTTATTTTTCGATTTTTTTCGAATTTTCTGCCCATTTCCCAACCCTTATATTTTTGGGAAAGGATAAATCGATAGTTCTGAAATTCCTGGAACATAAAGCTATATAGTCAAACCGCTGCATAAAGCAATTTCAAAAACGATCCGGAAACCGGAAGTAGTCGAAATAATGATAGATATTTAAAAAAAAATGCAAAAAATAGGTGTTTTGGGGAAAAACTTGATTTCTCCGTCCAGTATCAATGGATTAAACGAATTAAACTTTCGTTGAGTGGCCCGAGGAATGGACTGTCGAATGATGCCCAATTTATACGGATACTGTTACCAAGCAGCAAAATATGACAAGCAGAAAATCAAGTATTTTCTGATTTGGAGCGTTTTTGGACGCCTGTATCTCGAAATCTTAACAGCAACTTTTTTTTTAACTTTCTCTATCGAGAGTCCAGTCGATAGTCTTGTGAATTATGCCATCTAATAAGACTTTGAAATGTCTGGAATACGATAAAAAAGGGACCGAAAATCGAAAAAAGTCGAAAAATCGTGAAATTTTGCAAAATACTCTATTACTTTATTATTTAAACAAATTTTTACAAAAAGATTACAGATTCGGATAGCTGACCTAATTAGGATTCTAACGATGTATAATATGTATTGAGTTATTGAAATTTAATTTTCGATATTTTGACATTTTTGCATTTTTGGCACCTTTGAACATAGGATTTCTCAGGGTCATTTTATCTGATCAGATAATGTAATATATCATTACAGAGCCCTGCCGCTATTTAATTTCCCAAACTGGTTATTAAAACTATTCCGACAATAATCTCCATACCGGAAGTATTCAAAAAATGAAAAAAAAAGGTTAAAAAATTGTCGCTCTTGCGAAAAGCTGGATTTCTCGGTCAGATATTACCGGACCAAAAGAAGTAAAGTGTCTTTGGATAGCCCCATTAATGTACTATTATATGGCATCTCAATGGTACGATTTCGATGGTTAGAAAATAAATTGTGGTACGCCGAAAATCTAGTATTTTCCGTCTATTTAGACGTCTTTTTCTCGAAAACGACAACTCCGATCTTTCTGAAACTTTTTTAACGCAGAGTCCTATCGGTAGTCTGTGGCGTGAATCCAAAAGGAAAAGGTTTGAAATAATATAAGGGGTCCAAAAATGGCCTCAATCTTTGAAAAAAGTTGAAAATCGTTAAATTATTGAAAATGTTCTTTTATTTATCTTTTTTACAAAAAACTACTGAATAGATGTTTCTGACACTTCTGTGACAGACAGTTAGGTATCTAAACAAATTGTTAAAACTATCTCGACAATGATCCAAAAACCGGAAGTAGTCGAAAAAATATCCGATATTTTTGAAAAAAAAACGTAAAAAGTAAAAGAAGTGGTGATTTTGTGAAAAAGTGATTACTATACCAGATTTCACCGAATCAAAACAACTAAAGTATCATTGTATATCCTGATGAATGGACGATTTTATGACATCTAAATGGTAAAAATTTGCTGGTTAGGCAATACATTATGGGACGCTGAAAATCTTGTATTTTCCTTTTTGGAGCCTATTCAGACGCTTTTATTTCGCAAACTACTCTTAATTCATTTCATAAACTTCTGTTACTTGGAGTCCTAGGGTGGTCTAACCTCAATATATACTCATGTCCAAAAGAAAGTATACGCTGTGCATTTCATACTGCATCAACCAAAGTCGTTTTTCCATTCTATGCGGTATTTGGGTACAATTTCAATTTGTTTCACCTTTTGTTGCTTAGAAATGTTGAGTTTGGATGCAAAAGACAAGCTCAGTAATGTTTTATCAATTGTTTTTAATCTAAACAAAACTTAGACATATTTTTAGTGTGTATACTTTCTTTTGGACATCAGTATAGTATAAATGTTCCAAAAAGGGCCCCAATCTTTGAAAAAAAAGTCGAAAAATCGTTATATTTGTATCTGTACTATAAGGGTATTAGGGAGGTAACTATCTCTAAGCACGGTGGAATCCGGCTACTAATTATTAGTCTCTATCATCCAGAAAAATATTCTACGAATATTAGTCTGGATCCGTTGTCAATATTTGAGAAAAATTGGCTAGATAATCCAGTTTTTTACATTATCCAAGGGAGGTAACTCCTCTTAAAACCAGACGTTTACGCCCACGAAATTAATTTAAGAATGTGATTTCAAAAAATCCATTTGATTGCATGCCAGTTCAATATCTAACACTGAATTTTTTTTGTAAAAGTTCTCTCTTCATGGGCCATATCTATGCTTTTAAAATTAATCCTAATTCGTCCTCACGATTCAGGTTTGTTTATATCAATGCAAGAATTATGGGATTTATTGCGGGAAGTGGTGCAACTCTTAGTTGACTTTGGCTAAATCGGCCGTGGTTTCGCCTATTCTTTACCTATTTTCAAACAAATGACATTTTCAGAAACCCTGATTCTTTTCCGAGACAATGGCTATCTCACATTTTTCAATTTCGAAAATTCGTCCAGGACTTCTGTCGTTCGAAAATTGAATAAACGTAGTTTACGAGAAATTTTTGTTATTTTTCAAAATTTTCAAATTTGACCTACATTTTTGGATACCTGAAGACCATCCAATTCCAGAAATATAAGTTTCATTCCGAGTTATCGCCTTTTAATTTTCGATATTTTTCGAATTTTGGGCCCATTTCCCAACTCTTATATTTTTTGAAAGGATTAATTGATGTTTCTGAAAGTCCTGAAACATAAAGTCATACGGTCATTCTGTTTTGTAAAGCAATTTCAACAACGATCCGTAAACCGGAAGTAGTCGAAATAATGTCGGGAATTTTGAAAAAAACGTAAAACATGAGTGCTTTTCAGAAAAACGCGATTTCTCCGTCCGATATCAACGGATATAACAAATTAAGGTATCGATGAGTGGCTCGGGGAATGGACTGTCGTATGATGCCCGATTTATACGGATACTATGAACAGGAAGCAAAATATGACATGCTGAAAATCAAGTATTTTCTGATTTGGAGCGTTTTTGGACGCCTGTATCTCGAAAACTGCTCAAAGGATTTCTCTTAAACTTTCCCTACCGAGAGTCCCTCCGGTAGTCTTGTGCATGAATCTATCCAATGAGACATTGAAATTTCTGGAATAGGTAAAATAACGTACTGAAAATCGAAAAAAGTTGAAAAATCGTGAAATTTTGGAAAATGCTCTATTACTTTATTATTTAAACAAATTTTTACAAAAAAGTTACACATTCAGATAGCTGACTTAATTACGATTCTAACGATGTTTAATATGTATTGAAATATTTAAATTTAATTTTCGATATATTGACATTTTTGAATTTTTGGCACTTTTGAACATAGGATTTCTCAGGGCCATTTTATCTGATCAGATAATGTAGTATATCATTACATAGCCCTGTGGCTATTTGATAAGCCAATCCGGTTATTAAAACTATCCCGACAATAATCTACATACCGGACGTATTCAAAAAAATGAAGAAAAAAGGTTTAAAAAAATAGCGCTCTTGCGAAAATCTTGATTTGATTTCTCCATCAGATGTTAGCGGACCAAAAGAACTAAAGTATCGCTGGATAGCCCCATTAATGGACTATCATATGACATCTGAATGATACGATTTAGATGGCTAGAAAATAAATTATGGTACGCCGAAAATCTAGTATTTTCCGTTTTGGAGCATTTTAAGACGCCATTTTCTCGAAAACGAAAACTACAATTTTTCTTAAACTTTTTTTACTCAGAGTCCTATCGGTGGACTATGCCGTGAGTCCAAAAATAAAAGCATTGAAATAATATAAGTGGTCCAAAAAGAACCTCAATCTTGGAAAAAGTTGAAAAATCCTTAAATTACTGAAAATGCTCTTCTATTTTTCTTTCTATGGAAAACAGCTGAATGGATCTTTCTGAAACTTCTTGTACAGAAGGTTAGGTAACCAAACAACTTGTTAAAATTATCCCGACAATGATCCAAAAACGGGAAGTAGTCGAAAAGATATCCGATATTTTGAGAAAAAAAACCATAAAAAGTAAAAAAATGGTGATCTTGCGAAAAAAATGATTACTACGTAAGATTTCAAAACAACTAAAGTGCCATTGGATAGCCCGAACAATGGACGATCGTATGACATCTAAATGGTAAAAATGCGCTGGTTAGGCAATATATAAAGGGATGCTGAAAATATAGTATTTTCATTTTTGGGGGCTATCCCGACAAGGGTCCTCAAACCGGAAGTAGTCGAAAAAATATTCCATATTTAAAAAAAAAAACCCAGTAAACATCGGTGCTCTTGCAAATATCGTGATTTCACCGTCGGGTGTGACCGCATCAAAACATCTAAAGTATCGTTCGGTAGCTCGATGAATGGGCTTTTGTATGACAAACTTCCTGTCTGCTTCCCGAAAGCCGGTTCAGTGCTGCTTGCAGGTCTAGTTATTATTTTTTTATTATTGGGGGAAGCTAGATCTCAGCAACTGTGAGAGATAGAGGTTTGAAATTTGATTTTCTGTCGGAAAAGTGGTGTGCAGCTACTGCTAAAAGCTATTTCGAAATTTGTGCGCATAGCGGAAATGCGTCAAATCTTTAACGTGCACGAAAATTGAAAACCGGCCATTATTCTCTTAATTCTCAATGGATTCTTCAGATATTTACATTTTTGGATAGCTGGAGACATTTCTGAGCAGATAGCAAAACTGTGAAAATTAGAAACTTTGTCGCTCTCATTTTTTTTGGTGAAAAATGGAAAATTTTCTAAATTTTCTAAAAATTTTATTTTTGGGAATTTTGAAATTTCAGTTATATTTTTGGATAGCTGACATCTATCCGATTCCAACACTATAAGTTTTGTTCTGAAATGTTAACCTTGATTTTTCACTTTTTTTCGCATTTTGGTCAAATCGTAGAGTTCTTATTTTTTAAAACGGCTCCAACGATTTTTCTGAAACTTCAGGAATATGAAGTCGAAGGACCAAACCAGTCCATGAACTATATATGAAAATCCTCTAATCTCCGGAAGTGGTCAAGAAAGGTATCCAAAGTTTGACAAAATTCTGAAAAATGGGTGCCTGTGCGGAAAATGCGATGTATCAATTGTGTTTTTGCCGATTAGTTAAAGTTTTATATCGTGTACTAGCCAATGGAATTGTCTATCAGATGGTACTAAAGCGACAAGTTTCTATCAAATAATAAAAAAGTTATGTGACTTTTAAAAGTAAGGTATTTTGCGATTTCGAGCAAATTTAGACGCATGTTTCTCGCAAACGCCCCAAACGATTTTTTTAAAACTTTCTCAATCGAGAGACTAATGGGTTGGCTATTTTGTGAAACTACTGTATTAATTTTTGAAATGTCAGGGGTAGCAGAAAAAAGAGATCGAAAATCGAAAACGTCGTTTTTTTACGATTTGGAGCATTTTTAGAGGCCTATTTCTCGAAAAGTCAACTTAATTCTTTTTTGGAACTTCTTCTACAGAGAGGCCTATCGGTAGAGTTATACATAAAACGATTGTACAACAGTCCCAAATATCAGGAGTAGGAGAACAGAGGCATCGAATATTGAAAACGGCAGCTGTCATTGTTAAGTGAAACATAGGGTGGATACAATCTGTACGTTTTGTCAACGTATAGAGCCTGTTCAAGAGTGCTTTTATCAGTGATGATATTTGAACTGAAATTATTTCAACTATGAGTGTTTTCTTATATCCAAAATATGGGTTTAGTGACCCTGTAGCAGAAATAGTTGACTGCAGTGTGTAATAATTAGTCTTTGAATTAATATTGTTGTTTCTTTGTCAAGATTATCTTATAACCGTAATCATCTAGACAGAAATGGACGGCTAGCGTTGTTTATAAGCAAATCCAATTTGTTAAATGTATGCAGTAGTATCGTACAGAAGTATCGAATATTACACCTCTGGAAAAAGGCATGACGTTGTTTGAGCATGACTCTTCCTGAAATTATTATTAAATTTTTATATGTTAGTGACGTCAAATCTTTTACGTGCACGAAATCAGAAAATTGGCGATATTTCATTAAATATTCAATCAATTTTTTAACCAGTTATATATTTGAGTAGCTGACATGAACGCGATTCCGAAGTCCCGTGTACAAATTGGTGTGACCGTAAAAGATCCCTTGGCAGTTGGAATTCTATATAAGAGTAGACTAGCGCCGCTGTACGAGCATGTTTAGAGGTCTTTTTCTCAAAAAGGCAATCTAATATTTTTTGGGGGAACCCCTTCTATAGAGAGCCTAATTGATATATATGTGAATGAAAAGAGAGAGAGAGAAATGGGGTTTAACGTCCACTCAACACAAACTAGGTCATTTCGGGACTAACATATGGTTTAATTTTTTTTTATTTCAATAATTCGCTTGCGCGTAGGGGTCTTTAGCAGTGGGAGGAAACCGGAGGACCCGGAGAAAACCCACATTGTTGGACAGGCGACCCTACTCCTTGTCAGGTACAAGCGGGGAATCGAAACCCCGCCAGTTGACTCAATGAAAGAACGTATGACACAGCGCACGCTGAAACAGAAAGAAGCTTTAAAGGAGCTTCTGTGCCATCGGAAGATCACCGAGTTCATCGCTGACCTTCGACCGCAGTCCCAAAGGCTAGCCTACCGTGCAACTTCCAGCCAGCATAATGTAATTATATAAGAGACATTTATTCCTACTGGCGATTTACAAATATTACATGAAGAAATTCAAATCATAAGAACATAAACACGACTAATACACAGTATCATATTGATTATAAAAGTACAATGTATATATTGGTTATACTATATATGTCACAAAACAACAATCATTAGATAACAATAATTATTTACTAATTATATAAATCATTTTAAGAGGTAGGAGTTATCCGTTGTTTAATTTAACAGTTATATAATTACCCTGGTTAGAAAGGTACGAACACCTACGACACCTACGATATTTCTGAAACGTCGAGACTATGAAGTCGACAGACCAAACCAGTCCATGAAATATACTATTCAAAAAAAGTAGGGGATATTTGATTTTTAAGTGTTATTAAAGTCACCTAATGAAACTGACGAAGAAACAAATGACAAAATGAAATGAAGTTCACATTCATCGATTTATTCCAAATGATCGTTAGACTAAGTAAGGCACAGACTGACCATTATAAGGGTAAAATAATACCCGGGGTCAAACAGCAAAGTTACCACAACATCACAACCAAGTCAGTAACGGGTAAATCCTCCTCTGTTTGCCAAACAAGCATTGATCCGACGTGGCATACTCCTAATGAGACGTCTAAGGTCATTTTGGTCCAGATTGTCCCATTCCTGTTGCAACGCAGCAGCAAGTTCTTGGACATTGGCAGGACGTTGTTGACGTTGACGTAACCTCTGTCCAAGCATGTCCCAGACATGCTCGATGGGGGAGAGGTTGGGACTCAGTGCTGGCCAAGGTAATGTGGTGATGTTCTGTTGTTGGAGGTAACCTGTAACGATCCTGGCCCTGTGACATCTTGCGTTGTCATCCTGGAAGATGAAACGGCGGCCATGACGTCGTGCGAACGGCACAAAATGGACTGCCAAGATGTTGTCCCGGTAGTACTTGCCTGTAACACGCCCTGCAACAACATGTAAAGCCGTTCTTCCAGCAACAGTGATGCCTCCCCACACCATAACAGAACCACCCCCAAATCGATCATGTCTGATGACGTTAACGTCTTGGAAGCGCTCGTTTCGACGACGCCACACCCTCCTACGTCTGTCCAAAAAATCAACAGTGAACCTTGACTCATCTGAAAACATCACATTGCTCCAGCGTCGATTATCCCAGTGTTGACGATCCCTACACCAACGACGTCTTGCCTGAATGTGATGATCTCTCAAACAAGGGATCACGTGAGGACGTCGGGCGCGAAGGGGACCCCTATGCAGTCGATTCCGAATCGTCTGGCCACTCACTCTCACACCAGTGTCTGTTTGAAGACGAGCGCTGATCTGATTTGCTGTGATGACACGATTTCTCAAGGCCAAGGTACGGATAAATCGATCCTGGGCTTGAGTTGTCGCCCTTGGTCGACCTGAGCGTGGTCTGTCCTGTACAGATTGTGTATCACGGTATCTGGACCATAGCCTGCTTATGACAGACTGAGAAACATTCATCGTCCGCGCCACAACCGCCTGTGTTGTGCCGATCTGTAGCATGCCAAGGGCACGTAACCTTTCATTTTGGGTAAGCCGACGCATATCAAAATTTGTTTTCTGGTCAATAAAACAATTAAACTGATGTTTCCACCCTGGAATTCAATGCCACAATGACTGTAACATTCAAAGTTAGAGTCGTGCAAATCTTGGGTTGGACCCCCATGATGATCCCAAGCATCACCTGCATTCCATGCGGTAGCTATTGGTGCGTTTGGGCGTCACATGTAACTGGAAATGTTTCTTCTGTTAGGTTCTATAGTGACTTTTTTCGTAGTCATTTGCATATTTTAGTATTATGCCCCCAAAATCAAATATCCCCTACTTTTTTTGAATAGTATATAAATGAAAATCCTCTAATCACCGGAAGTGGTCAAGAAAGGTATTCAAAATTTGACAAAATTCTGAAAAATGGGTGCCTGTGCGCCAAATGCGATGTATCAATTGGTTGTTTACCGAGTACTTAAAGTATTATGTCGTATGATAGCCATGTGAATTATCTACGAGATGGTGCTATAGCAACAAGATTTTATTGCCAACTAAAAGATTTATGGGACTTTGAAAAGTAAGGTTATTTACGATTTCGATCAAGTTTAAACCCATGTTTCTCGGAAAAGCCGCCAATGATTTTTTTCAAACTTGCTCAATCGAGATTCTACTGGGTAGTGTATTGTGTGAAACCCTTGTACAATTTTTTTAATTGTCATGGGTAGCCGAAAAAAGATTTCGAAAATTGAAAACAGAGTATTTTTACGGGTTGGAGCATGTTTAGGGGTCAATATCTGAGTTATGCTAGAGTGTGGGTTTTTTGGGGGGTGAGGGAGTGGTGGGGATAGTCTTTTGTCATATATCTGGCGATCGTGTGACGCCTTGGCGATAGTGAAAGCTTTCATCATTGCGCGCAATTCTAGTTAGGCTTTCACCTTCGGTGAAACACTATTGTTTTTACTAGGGATTATTATTAGGCTTTCACCTTCGGTTATTACTAAGATTAATATTATTATTTCTTTTTTTCCGTTTTGCCTATTTCTCAGCAACTATAAGAGATAAAAGTCTGAAGTTTGATTTTCTCTCGTGAAAGTGGGTGGTAGTTAGTGCTTAAACGTAAAACTAAATTTCTGCGCATCTAAATGGTAAAAATTCGCGGGTTAGGCAATATATAATGGAACGCTGAAAATCTATTATTTTCTTTTTTTGAGCCTATTCAGACGCTTTTATTTCGAAAACTTCTCTTATTTCCTTTCTTAAACTTATGTTACTTAGAGTCCTAACGGTGGGCTATGGTGTGAATCCAAATTTAAAAGCCTCAATATAGTATAAATGGTCCAAAAGGGCCACAATCTTTGAAAAAAGTCGAAAAATCGTTATATCTGTAAATCTGCTTCTAATGGTATAAGGGAGGTAAAACTGTCCAATGGATCTTTCTGAAACTTCTGGTACAGGAAGTTAAGTTTCCATACCACTTGTTAAATCTATCTCGATAATGATCCGTAAACAGGAAGTAGTGAAAAAAATATTCGATATTTAAAAATAAAATCGGTGCTATTGCAACAATCGGGATTTCACGGTCGGGTGTGACCAGATCAAAACATTTAAAGTATCGTTTGGTAGCTCGATAAATGGGCTATTGTATGACACACTTCCTGTCTGATTCCTGAAAGCCGGTTCAGTGCTGCTTGCAGGTCTAGTTATTATTATTTTTTTCCGCGGGAGCCTATTTCTCCATGATCGAAAACAGATATCGATCTGGAACCAAATTTTCTATTGGGAAACCATGTAGTGGCTACTTGATAAAACAATTTTGAAACTTCTGCGCATACCGGAAGTATGATGCCCAATTTATACGGATACTATGACCAAGCAGCAAAATAAGACAAGCTGAAAATCAAGTATTTTCTGATTTGGAGCGTTTTTGGACGCCTTTATCTCAAAAACTTAACCTACATTTTTTGTTTTAACTTTCTCTATCGAGAGTCCTTTCGGTAGTCTTGTGCATGAAAACATCCAATATGTCTTTGAAATGTCTGGAATAGGATAAAAAAAAGGGACTGAAAATCGAAAAAAAGTCGAAAAATCGTGAAATTTTGGAAAATGCTATATTATTTTATTATTTAATCAGATTTTTACGAAAAGGTTACACATTCAGATAGCTGACCTAATTACGATTCTAACGATGTATAATATGTATTGAGTTATTGAAATTTAATTTTCGATATTTTGACATTTTTGAATTTTTGGCACTTTTGAACATAGGATTTCTCAGAGCCATTTTATCTGTTCAGATAATGTAATATATCATTACAGAGCCCTGTGGCTATCTAATTGCCCAAATTGGTTATTAAAACTATCCCGGACGTATTCAAAAAATGAAGAAAAAGGTTAAAAAAAATTAGCGCTCGTGCGAAAAACTTGATTTCTCCATCTCCATCAGATCTTAGCGGACCAAAAGAACTAAAGTGTCGCTGGATAGCCCTATTAATGGACTATCATATGCACAACTTATACGGATACTATGACCGAGCAGCAAAATTTTCTGATTTGGAGCATTTTTGGACGCCTGTATCTCGAAAACTACTCAAAGGATTTTTCTTAAACTTTCCCTATCGAGAGTCCCTCCGGTAGTCTTGTGCATGAATCCATCCAATAAGACATTGAAATGTCTGGAATAGGTAAAATAACGTACTGAAAATCGAAAAAAGTTGAAAAATCGTGAAATTTTGGAAAATGCTCTATTACTTTATTACTTAAACAAATTTTTACAAAAACGTTAAACATTCAGATAGCTGACTTAATTACGATTCTAACGATGTATAATATGTATTGAAATATTTAAATTTAATTTTCGATATATTGACATTTTTGCATTTTTGGCATTATTGAACATAGGATTTTCCAGGGACATTTTATCTGATCAGACATTGTAATATATCATTACACAGCCCTGTGGCGATTTGATAAGCCAATCCGGTTATTAAAACTATCCCGACAATAATCTCCATACCGGAAGTATTCAAAAAATGAAGAAAAAAGGTTTAAAAAAATAGCGCTCGTGCGAAAAACTTGATTTCTCCATCAGATCTTAGCGGACCAAAAGAACTAAAGTATCGCTGGATAGCCATATTAATGGACTATAATATGTCATCTGAATGATACGATTTAGATGGCTAGAAAATAAATTATGGTACGCCGAAAATCTAGTATTTTCCGTTTTGGAGCATTTTGAGAGGCCTTTTTCTCAAACTACGTTTTTTCTTAAACTTTTTTTACTCAGAGTCCTATGGGTGGACTGTGGCGTGAGTCCAAAAATAAAAGCATTGAAATAACATATGTTGTCCAAAAAGAGCCCCAATCTTGGAAAAAAGTTGAAAAATCCTCAAATTACTGAAAATGCTCTTCTATTATTCTTTTTTTGAAAACAGATGATCGAAAACAGATATCGATCTGGAACCAAATTTTCTATTAAGAAACCATGTGGTGGCTACTTGATAAAACAATTTTGAAACTTCTGCGCATACCGGAAGTAACCGAATTTTGTACTTTTTTCCGGAATTGAAAATCGGCCGTAGTTTCGTCAATTCTTTACCTATTTTCAAACAAATGACATTTTCGGAAACCCCGAATCTTTTCTGAGATAATGGCTATCTCACATTTTTCAATTTCGAACATTCATCTATGGCTTTTGTCGTTCGAATTTTGAAAATACGTTGTTTACGAGACAATTTTTGTTATTTTTCAAAATTTTCAAATTTGACCTACATTTTGGGATACCTGAAGTATATCCGACTCCAATAATATAAGTTTCATTCAGAGTTATCGCCTTTTATTTTTCGAATTTTCTGCCCATTTTATAACACTTATATTTTTTTGAAAGCCTCAATTGTTGTTTCTGAAACTACTGGAACATAAAGCTATATAGTCAGACCGCTTGGTAAAGCAATTTCAACAACGATCCGGAAACCGGAAGTAGTCGAAATAATGATAGATATTTCGAAAAAACGCAAAAATGGATGTTTTGGGGAAAAACTTGATTTCTTCGTCCAATATAAATGGATTAAACGAATTAAGCTTTCAATGAGTGGCCCGAGGAATGGACTGTCGTAGTATGCCCAATTTATACGGATACTATGACCAAGCAGCAAAATATGACAAGCTGAAAATCAAGTATTTTCTGATTTTATCTCAAAAACTTAACCTACATTTTTTTTTTTTAACTTTCTCTATCGAGAGTCCTTTCGGTATTCTTGTGCATGAAAACATCCAATAAGTCTCTGAAATGTCTGGAATAGCATAAAAAAAGGGACTGGAAATCGAAAAAAGTCGAAAAATCGTGAAATTTTAGAAAATACTATATTATTTTATTATTTAATCAGATTGTTACGAAAAGGTTACACATTCAGATAGCTGACCTAATTACGATTCTAACGATGTATAATATGTATTGAGTTATTGAAATTTAATTTTCAATATTTTGACATTTTTGAATTTTTGGCACTTTTGAACATAGGATTTCTCAGGGCCATTTTATCTGATCAGATAATGTAATATATCATTACAGAGCCCTGTGGCTATCTAATTGCCCAAATTGGTTATTAAAACTATCCCGACAATAATCTCCATATCGGACGTATTCAAAAAATGAAGAAAAGGGTTAAAAAAAATTAGAGCTCGTGCGAAAAACTAGATTTCCCCATCAGATCTTAGCGGACCAAAAGAACTAAAGTGTCGCTGGATAGCCCCATTAATGGACTTTCATATGACATCTGAATGATACGATTTAGATGGCTAGAAAATAAATTATGGTACGCCGAAAATCTAGAATTTTCCGTTTTGGAGCATTTTGAGAGGCCTTTTACTCAGAGTCCTATGGGTGGGCTATGACATGAGTCCAAAAATAAAAGCATTGAAATAACATAAGTTATCCAAAAAGAGCCTCAATCTTGGAAAAAAGTTGAAAAATCCTTAGATTACTGAAAATGATCTTCTAATTTTCTTTCTTTTGAAAACAGCTGAATGGATTATTCTGAAACTGCTTTTTTATTGCCCAACAGTAAGTTTTTTGACTATTTGGTATCAAAATAGCCATGATTGGGGGTATCTGTTGGCTGAGTGTGAATTTTGGCGTGTAAATGTGTAACATTTTGTTCACAGTTATGTCAAAACATGGTTAGGTCTAAATATTAAGGCCAACTCAACTGCAGATTTGGTCTAAAGTCACGAGATGTAAACAGGGCTGACCCTAACCCTAACCCAAGACCCAGTCCTTACCCTAACCCTAACCCACAATCTTGTCAACAAGCATGTAGCCTAGGCCTAAACCATGATCTAGTCCCGACCCTAGCCCAAACCCACAATTGTGTCAAAAAATCATGTGCCCTAACCCTATTTACATGTTGTGACCTTGAACCAAGTCTGCAGTTGGCCTTAATATTTAGACCTAACATGTTTTGACATCATACAATGAAATGTTAACATGCACACTCCAAAATTCACACCTGTGTGACTTTTGACCAAACCTGCAGTTGGCCTTAATATTTAAACCAAACCTAAAACATGGTGTCTACCTTTGAGATTGGCTTAGACTTATGTGACACTCAAGGTTTACTTATTTACTGACTGTTAACTGGTTTCTTGTTGGAGGGCCACTGAAGGGATGTTCGCTAGAAATAAAAAGGCATATTATTTCTATTTCCAGTTGAAACCGCGAGGAGGTCTCCCTTCTTATTCAACCACATATTTTTTTTTATTATTATTATTATTTTCTTTTTATTTATTGCATATTTATTTCCATCTTTCTATCATTTCAAGTGTCAGGTTACTGTGCAAGAGTGGAATGATTGACCTCAACACAAGTATTAAGGCAAAAGGTGGGTATATGACAATGGCTTGCATTTGTCTGTCTTGCTTATTTACTATAGCTGTGATCCTGTAAAGTGTCGTCTGCTGTTGATGGCTGGTCTAAATGGCCCTTTTTGTAGCCGGATTCAACTGCACAGTAATTCTTGTACTTGCGGAATTCATGAAGCTTTCGTCCACGCAGCAGAAGTGTTCGTCTTTGCACTTCGGGTCTGGATTGGTATTCTCTGTGGTACAGACTTTCTCTTTCTATTTGCCGCATTGTCTTTGGAGAAAGGGGGGTCCCAAGGAGTTTAGCTTTCTGCTCAGTGGCACTCTTTATTCCATCATTGCTTCTCAATATTGTTGAGGAAAGTCGACCCATCGCATTTCTTCCGTAATTTACATTCTTTGGAAGTGAAACACTCACCGAGCGGTTGATTGCCTCACATTTCTGTGTGTTTGTTTGGAATTTGGTTTTTTCTAGAGCTGCTTCACTTATTCGGATTTTTAAAATTTCACTTAGATTTGATTTGTCATTTTCATTCATTTTCAGGGAATCAACTTTATTTGAGGCCAGATACATGGAACGGTTCCACCAGTTATTTGTTATCTCACCCCGGCACACAACAGAATGAGAGCGGCACTTTGAGCAGTCACCATCGTAACACATGATAGTGGACTCTAGGACTTTTGGTAGGCGTTTTCTCATCTCCTCAGTATTACCACAGTGATTTTCAAACAATGTAGTCATGATTAGACTGCATCTAGCTTTTTGTCCCCCGCCTTTCGAAGAAAGCAGGGGACTATTAAAATGGGTTCGTCCGTCTGTCTGTCCGTCTGTCTGTCCGTCACACTTTTTGGGACACAATAACTCTCTTCCTAATTGAGCTAGAATGTTCAAACTTGGTGTATGTGTTTATTAGGTCAATGCCTTGATGGAGTTCGAAGATGAGCATTTTCTGCTTAGGGTAAGCAGAGATAAGCAATTTGATTGGTTGATACTTTGGGGCACGATAACTCTCTTCCTAATTGAGCTAGAATGTTCAAACTTGGTGTATGTGTTGATTAGGTCAATGCCTTGATGGAGTTCGAAGATGAGCATTTTCCGCTTAGGGTAAGCAGAGATAAGCAATTTGATTGGTTGATGCTTTGGGACACGATAACTTTAGTTGTCCCCCGCCTTTTGAAGAAAGCAGGGGACTATTAAAATGGGTTCGTCCGTCTGTCTGTCTGTCCGCCTGCCTGTCCGTCCGTCTGTCTGTCCGTCACACTTTTTGGGACACAATAACTCTCCTTCTAATTGACCTAGAATGTTCAAACTTGGTGTGGGTGTATATTAGGTCAATGCTTTGATGGAGTTCGAAGATGAGCATTTTCTGCTTAGTGTAAGCAGAGATAAGCAATTTGATTGGTTGATGCTTTGGGACACGATAACTTTAGTTCTAATTAAGTGAGAGTGATGAAACTTGGTGTATAGTTTTATTACATCAGTACCTTGACTAAGTTCGTGATGAGCATTTTCTGCTCAGGGTAAGCAGAGCGATAAGCAATTTGATTGGCCGAGACTTCGGAACACAATAACTCTCCTTCTAATTGAGCTAAAATGTTCACACTGCTTCTAATTGAGGTAGAATGTTTAAACTTGATGTAGATGTTCGTCTTGACTGAGTTCAATGATTAACATATCGATCTCAAGCTAAGCAGAGATAAGCAATTTCCTTGGTCGATGCTTTGGGACAATATAACTTTGATTCTGTCTGATAGAGAGTGATGAAATTTAGTGTATAGTTGATAAACAGTTTGATTGCTCGATACTTTTGAAAAAAATAGATGTGCGATTAATTAATATGTGGCATCTATTTATTTGCGGATTTCGGCGGGGGACATCAGCCTCACTGTTGGCTTGTTCATCTTGGCTCAGTATTATCTTGATCTTGCCCTTATCCAGTCTGGTTTTACCAGGAAACATCTCGTCACTGAATTTTGCATTATTGCCGTGTCTAAATTGAGTGGCAGCCAGGTGCGAAGGGTCAGCTAGTCGCTCCACACTCCACATCGGATGCAAAGTTTTTAAACTATCTTCAATTCCAGCAGCTGATCGTCCATCTCCATCTGTTGTGGCATATTTGATGAGGACGTTTTGGAGAGCTAGTTCTGTGCCAATGCTTTTCCCCATATCATACTCAGATAATGGTGCGTGGACTGGTAAATTTGCAGTACAGCCTTCATGTCCCCCAGGGCAGTTGACCGTAAAACCTTTTCCCTTAAGCCAGGCACCTTGCCAGCACAGTTTATTTTGCATCACAGCACTCAGGATATATTTGTGCTTTGTGTTTGTCTCGCATGCAATTCCAATGGCTTGCAAGGCTGCTTGCCCTGGCTTTTTACTGTGGCTTATGGTTATGCCGTTGTAACGCCCATCCACTGCAACATTTATTATATTTGGGTTTACTGACCCTCCCTTCTGATTAAAAGATTTAACTGCTTCTATTTTTTCCCTCATGTTAATAGTGTTCAACCTTGTCATTTTAGCACTAACTTGGTTAGAAAGAGTCTGCATGCCACTCAGAGAGGGCGGTGGAATATCCAAATCCGTCAACAGCAGCTGAGCTCTGGTGTTTCCAACCGGCATGTCTAACAGTCCAGATTGTAGGGTCAGATTGATAGCGGCTGCCTTTCTACCTGGTTTCCCAGTTGGAATCTCTTTATACAACTTGTAGACAGGTGAGATAAATGTACATTTTGTACACTTTACAGAGTACATCCAGCCCGCTCCCCACTTCTGCTCACTAACAGGCTGGAAATTTGGTACTGCACAGGCCTTTCTTCTCCCCTGGGCATGTAACCGAATGACAGAATTCCACATTTCGACCATTTTCTGGATGTCTATAATCCTGTTTCCCTGGATAGTATTCACCTCAGAATTCTCAGTCTCATCCAAATTTAACATTTCAGGTCTACATCTCAAAACCCGATGACTTCCCGGAGTGGCTTTAGTAGAAAGATGATGCATATTAATTTCATCCCTGATCTCTGTGACACCTGTGGAAGTTGAGGGCAAATCATAATCAGTTTGAGTTCCAGCCGAGGACCCCTGTAAACGTTGCTGTTTAGTGTTGACTTCATGTCCGAGCTTGAAAAAGACAGCCTTGCGTTTATTATGGCCTCTCATATTGGAAGATAACATAAATGGCTTGTATGTTGACTGTTGTGCATATCTCTGGGTCAGGAAAGTTGTAGGTACCATCAACATTGTAAATCATTTGACAGACCAGAATAAAGAGTGAGAACTATGATTGGTCAGCCATGTATCAGATTCCATAATAGGGGGTGGGGATCATAAAACTGTTGTAGTGTTACATAAGCAGATTATCTGAACTTAATTGTCCTATGTAAATACAGCTATATAGGAGACATTTCAAAATTTATAGGCACTGCATGTTTCAACATCTTAGATTTGACCACAATTTGGCACTTGAAACTGCGTTAAGAGAGAAAAACTAAGATCTTTTCAACGAAAATGTTAAAAAAATCTAATATTACATGATAATATCTTGTTTTAAAGGATTTTCTTGATTGATTTATATTGAATTTTTGTTATCTTTTTACAGAATGCATTTATGTTCAAAAATAAAAATGTTCTGTTTAATTCAAAATTCATGTGCTTTTAAATTTCTGTCTGAAATTCCGCAGTTTTCTGATTATTATAGTGTTTGCAGAATGCCGCACAGCTCATCTGAAAATACATAGATTTTCATTATCTTTGGCCAGGGAATTACATATATATTCTTTAAGTGGCATTTAGCGATCAGGGAACAAATTAACAGAACACAGTTTTTATGGGATACAATCACTAGTTTATTCTAAAAGCACGACGTTTCGACAAGTATCCTCTTATCGTTACCTGTGCTTTATCAACTTCCCACTATCCATACATGCTACCCTTTTGAAGGGCTTCATAACTGTTAATAACCCTCTAATCATGCAGTATCAGTGCTTATTAGTAGCTAATTACCTTGTTATGTTTGTTGTTATTGTTAAATATCCTTTACACCTTGATTATTTCTATTACTGTTATTCTTAATCCATGCAGATGGTTTCTTATTAATTTCATATATATTGTCCACAAGTTTACTAAATTGTCGGGGGGTTGGGATGGCCTAGTGGTCTAGCGTGTCACGCTTCGACCTCTAGTTGGCCGGTCACCTCTGGCTTGCGGCTGTGGTTTCGATCCCAGGTGTGAGCGTATGTGGCTTGGAGATAGGGGCGCCTTCTCAACCTCGTGGGTTTACTCCGGGTACTCCGGTTTCCTCCCACAGCAAAGACCCCTGCGCGTGCGCTAAGATCATTAAAATGAACTTGTCTGCGATATCACCTTCGGTGGAAGCGGACGTTAAACGCTAAGAACAACAAACTAAATTGTCATTTGTGCTTGATAACGATTAGAGGATACTTGTCGAAACGTCATGCTTTTAGAATAAACTAGTGATTGTATCCCATAAAAACTGTGTTCTGTTAATTACATATATGTTTGTTTATTAGATAACAACAGATTTGTTTAAACTGCAGAAACATGTGAGGTATATAGGACTAAGACTAGTAATAATTTCCCCTTATTTCATGTAGTGCGAGTTATAAATAGACAATTTTTCCCTTAATTTTTTTCTCCCCTCTTCCTGCATTTTTTGGTTGACTTTTTGGTCTAGAATTGGAGAAAAGGGATCAAATTTGCAATTTCATAGCAGTTTTGGGTAATACTGATGATATTACAGCGGAGAGATAGGGGGTGTAAAGTGTCTTTCTGCAGAGCAATCATTGTGTCGGAAGTGCGATTTTCACCCCAGTCAACCTCAAATCTGCGTAGCAAAAAATCTAAATGGTCAACCCCCTACAAAATTATGATGAGGAGATTGCCAAATGTTGTCCCCATTGTGCCTATAAAGATTGGAACCAACGGAATGTTGAGCAAAAAGCTACAGCCTGGGATGTTACAGCCATTTAACATTGAAGTCAATGGGCAAATAATTGCTAGTCTGAGTCCATATAAATTGAAACAAGTGAACAATTACCTCCCTTTGATAGTATCATCTTGAACTCTGAAACAGACATCAAGTTTATCTTTATTACAGAATTTTTCATTACAGATCAACTATATTTATTACTGAAATTGTAATGGTATGTAATATATTCCATATTGTAATTTTATTATATTTATAATAAAAATTGTAATGCTATGTAATAAATATGTACAGTTATGTTGTACTACACTTTCTTTAGCATACAATGTGAAAGTATATTATATACTGTCAACTAAATTTATAATAGATATAATTGGAATTAATTGTAAGGGGATGTTTGGAGTTTGTTTTATTTATGCCTCATAAATTGTTCTATAGTTCATTATTTTATTTTTTATTTATTAAAACATTTGTAGATATCTTATAAATTATATCTCCGGTTTGTCTTTTGATGGTTTTAAAAGTATGTTCAACTATAGTACCAAATATATTAAGATTTATCAGAATGTAGAAACTTTAAAAACTGATGGCTATACATTATTTAATCAACCTAGACATACCTGTTATGATAAGTCTAATATATATGACACATTAAAATCAATGAAAAACGGTGGCGTTGGTATTGATTATAGCAATAAGAGACATTGTAATATACATAGATTAGGTACCTCATAGGGAGGCAGACCACCATTAAATTTCATCATTTCGGTACCCAGTTCGTCTATTTATAGCAATTCTCTCTCTCTCTTTTCTCCCCTTTTGCATGCCCATTTTTGTTGATTTTTTGGTCTAGAATGGACGAAGAGGGTTTGAATTAACATTTTCTGTCAGGTTTTGGTAAATATTCATGATTTTGAGGCGGAAGGATAAGAGGGTTATCAGGTTAGCTACGGCGATGTGTACGGCAACTAGTTACATGTTTTTAGTATGCTTCTTCAAGTTTGTGTATCTCAAAATTTTGGTGGTCAACCTCATACAAATTTTAGTGCAAAGACATGACCATTTGTTCCTCTGTCTGCAGTGAAAAGCATTCAGCCCAACGAAAATTTGGGGAAAAGTTGGAGGTGGGCAAAGAGGCCAGAATTAACATTGAAGTCAATGGGGAAATTAATGGTGGTTTGCCTCCATAGAACATGTTGTGTGCCAATTATCTCCCTTTAAAAGTAGTCAAAGATGGTCTTATGTATTGATATTAGTGTAAATAGTTTTTCAAATATATGTTTATTATATCAAACATGTTTAAATAACTAGTTTACATAGTTTTCAATTTCATTTGCTTTAATAAGTTGTCAGCTACAACACACAAATGTAGTAATTTTTAAATATAATGCCCCCTTTGAGGCATTATATTTAAAAATTACTCCATTTGCTTAGTTATCAATATCGTTAGCTTTCATGATCTGTCATCTACAAGATACAGATTATGGGTAAACTGATGTAACCGGATATCTTCAAACATTTGTCTGAAGATATCAGGCTATATTTTCAAATATCAGATTTCTCTGATATTAAATAGATTGGAACGGTATGCCATATTTCTATTTGATTTAAAAATGGAGGAGTGAAGCTTAGCTTCGAACCACCAACTAGGTTTGTTGTAATTATTGCACATGTATTGTCTGTCCTTAATGACTAACTTGATGAAATTGACAGATGGTGTCCCTTTTCACGTCTGATACATATTACTTTCAGTAAATATATGTAAAATCATCTAGTTGTTTACCATTGAATAATGAAGATAGTAGGACTTTAAACTCCATTCCACTTCATTTCATTTCACTACTGGAGATATTCAGTGATATTCACTTGTTTTGACCATCGATGGTTATATAACATATAAAAAATACCATTAATAATGTTCCATGTATTTGAAATATTTAATTGTTGTATGTATTGATATAAGTGTACATTTTTTATTCAAATATAAGTTTTTTTTGTCAAATATGTTTAAATATTTTGTTAAATACCTGGTTTACTTATAGTTATCAAAATGCGTATGTTGTCATCTACAAGATATATTTAAAGTGTAAACTGATGCAACCTGATATCTTTAGACAAACGTAATATTTAAATACAATGCCTCTATAGATATATGATGCCTGTTTTTACTACCTCCAGACGTGTATGCCATAACTTAATCTAAGTTTAATTGTATTATTTAATATACATGTAAGTGTAAATGTTATTCTAATATATATTTATTATATCAAATATGTTTAAATATTTTGTTAAACATATCTATTGCCGGTCTTCTATCCTTATGTCTGAAGTGTTATATGAACTATAAATTAGACATTTATTAACATAAAAGACCTTTATCAACTCTCGATGACATCATATGTGTCAGTTTTTCATTGGATTTAAATCCGTTCTGCTTCTCCAGAGTCATTCATGATTAAATCCAAAATGGATAACCAAGACTATGTTTTTTATCGTACCGACTTAAGTAATGATGATCGAGACTAGGTCTAAAAATTCAACCGCTTATATCACGGTTCAGAGTAAAGCAATTTAAATTTTCAGCATATCCCCTTTACATTATCTTGTTTTTAACTATTATAGTTAGAAGTGCTAACTCATAATCTAATTTTTCATAATGTATCTTTAAATAACTGGTGTACTTATAGTTATCAAGGGGGATCACGTGGCTAAGTGGGTAAGACGCTGGCTCGCTAGCCTGGAGGTCGGGTGTTCGAACCCTGCATTGACTGAGAAAGTTCATCCACATTTTCCGGTGTGGTTTCCCCTTGTCAGTGATGCAGGACGGAGGGCCTGACAAGGACAGCTGTCTAGTCGTTCGGATGGAACGAAAAAAAGAGGTCCCGTGTACACATTGGCGTGCACGTAAAAGATCCCTTGGCAGTAGGCCCTAGTGCCGCTGCCCAGGCAAAATCTCTCTCATAGCACACTGTATGACGTATGCCGTCTTCATTAGCCCAGTTTAGGAGCAGAACAGTAGGACGTTAAACCCCATTTCATTTCATATACTTATCAATATGCTTAGCTTTAAGATGCTTTGCTTTTAATAAGTTTTCAGCTACTGGTGTAATCTTAGTTGACAATGGCCTCTATTTAATTGTCCTTTTTTTAGATGCATGTATCTTGAAATGATTTATATTATATTATCAAAATAGTCTACAAGAATTATAGCAATATTTTAATACAATGCCTAGATGTTATCTCAAAAGTTTGTCAATTATCCGAGTTAACAATGGCTTCAATTACTTTTTTAATAAATCTTGTCAATTATCATCAAGTTCGTAATTAACAACAATTCATGATCTGTGGTAATAAGAGATATTCCTGAATTTATTAAGTTCTTACCAATATTATTATTTATCTTTGATTTATAAGAATCTTTTTTATGTTTATAATCTTTTATTGGTTTAAAGATATATATTGTTATCAATAAGAAACCCGAAATTCAGCCATCATGATATTATGTAATTATGTAATAAAATTAACACATTTAATTTGATTTGTTCTTTAATAATGACACCAAGAAACTAATTAAATGGGGACAAGTAATTTGCTTCAAGCATATTAAGAATTACAGAATATTAGCTTCATTGAATAGGGCATGAGTTGTCTATGGTTACTATTTGTATCCACTGTGTAGTCCATGCATAAATATGATCGACCAGCGCCAGCATTACTATTCGACTTGCAACAAAGGTATAACCCAGACACGTTCAACGTGGTACTTGATCTTAAATAATATTAGTATTTATTCTTGGCAATGGGGCATTAATCGTTCCTGATAATGGGAAATCTGAGGTAATGAACACGGTCATACGCCATACAGTAAGCTATATGGATTCCAATTGCCTAGAGATCTTTTACCTTTACGGCAATGTGTTCACTGGATGTCGCTTTTTCGTCTCATCCGAATGACTATACATTGTCGCATGCCAGTCCCTATGTTCTGCACCACTGACAAGGATGAAGTACCTCGACCCACGCTGGGATCTAACACCAGACCACCAGGGGTGTTACATGGCCGAATGGTTAGCATGTGCACGCTGTATCATACATAAGGCCTGTCATTGAGTGAACTGGCGTGGCGTGGGACTTCGGAATCGCGTATGTCAGCTACTCAAATATGTAACAGGTTCAAAAATTCATTGAATATTCAATGAAATATCGCCAATTTTCTGGTTTCGCGCACGTTAAAGATTTGACGTCACTAACATGTAAAAAAAACAATTCCATATTTTGGTTAACAGTAAAACACTCTCATAGTCATATTATAGAATTCAAACTGCCAAAGGATCTTTTACGGTCACAACAATCTGTACACGGGACTTCGGAATCGCGTTCATGGCAGCAACTCAAATATGTAACTGGTTCAAAAATTGATTGAATATTCAGTGAAATATCGCCAATTTTCTAGTTTCTTGCACGTTAAAGATTTGACGTCACTAACATATAAAAATATAATATTTATTACAGATAGAGTCCATGTACTAACAACGTCATTCTGTACGATCTGTACGATACTACTACAATCTCTTCAAAAATTGGACATGCTTATAAACAGCGCGAGCCGTCGATTTCTGTCTAGATGATTAAGGTTATAAGATAATTTTGACAAAGAAGCAACAATATTAATTCAAAGACTAATTATTACACACAGCAATTAACTACTTCTGTTACAAGGTCACTAAACCCATATTTTGGATACAAGTAAACACTCATAGTTGAAATAATTTTAATCACTGTGAAACAAAAAAAAAACACTCTTGAATATGCTCTGTACGTTGACAAAACGTACAGATTGTATCAACCCCTTATTGCATGTTTTACTTAACAACGGAAGGTGCCGTTTTCAATTTTCCATCCCTTTGTTCTCCTACTCCTGATATTTAGGACTGTTGTACCATGGTTCCATACAAAAGACTACCGATTAGACTCTCTGTAGAAGAAGTTCCCAAAAAATATTATGTTGACTTTTCGAGAAATAGACCTCTAAAAATGCTCCAAATCGTAAAAATACGTTTTCGATTTTCGATCTCTTTTTTCGGCTACCCCTGACATTTCAAAAAATGATACAGTGGTTCCATACAACAGAGTACCCATTAGTCTCTCTCGATTGAGAAAGTTTTAAAAAAAATCGTAGGGGGCGTTTCCGAGAAACATGCGTCTAAATTTGCTCGAAATCACAAAAAACGTTACTTTTCAAAGTCACATAACTTTTTAAATTTTTGATATAAACTTGCCGCTTTAGTACCACCCGATAGACAATTTAATTGGCTATTAAACGATATAAAACTTTAACTAATCGGCAAAAACAAAATTGATACATCGCAATTTCCGCACTACTTCCGGTGATTAGAGGATTTTCATTTATAGTTCATGCACTGGTTTGGTCCTTCGACTTCATATTCCTGAAGGTTCAGAAAAATCGTTGGAGCCGTTTTAAAAAAATAAGAACTCTACGATTTGACCGAAATGCAAAAAAAAGTGAAAAATCAAAGTTAACATTTCAGAACAAAACTTATATAGTTGGAATCGGATTGATGTCAGCTATCTAAAAATATAACTGAAATTTCAAAATTCCCAAAAATAAAATTTTTAGAAAATTTTCAAAATTTTCACCAAAAAAATGAGAGCGACAAAGTTTCTAAATTCCACAGTTTTGAACTGCTATCTGCTTGGAAATGTCTTCAGCTATCCAAAAATGTACATATCTGAAAAATCCATTGAGAATTAAGGGAATAATGGCTATGCGCGCAAATTTCGAAATAGCTTTAAGCAGTAGCTGCACACTACTTTTCCGATAGAAAATCAAATTTCAAACCTCTATCTCTTATAGTTCTTAAGATCTAGCTCCCCCCAATAAAAGAAGAATAATAATATTAATCTTAGTAATAACAATAGTCTTTCAACGAAGGTGAAAGCCTAATAATATTAATCTTAGTAATAATAGCCTTTCACCTGGTGAAAGCCTAATAATAATAATTTTAGTAATCTCAATAGGCTTTCAGACCTGCAAGCAGCACTGAACCGGCTTTCAGGAATCAGACAGGAAGTGTGTCATACAATAGCCCATTTATCGAGCTACCAAACGATACTTTAGATGTTTTGATCCGGTCAAACCCGACGGTGAAATCCCGATTGTAGCAAGATCACCGATTTTTTTACTGTCTTTTGTTTTTAAATATCGAATATTTTTTTGACTATTTCCTGTTTACGGATCATCATCGGGATAGATTTAACAAGTGGTATGGGAACTTAACTTCCTGTACCAGAAGTTTCAGAAAGATCCATTGGACAGTTTTTAAAAGAAAGGAAAATCAGAAGATATTTAACGATATTTAGCAAATAGAACTGAGATGCAGTAATGACGGGTTTCACCGGTGCCACTTTACCCTAAACATATGTCACTTCCAGTACCAATGAAACCATTAAACAGGTTTCCACATAAGCATTGCACACATCAAATAAAATGGACGCCGAATCAACCAAATCCAGCAATATCAATTTATTTTATACATTTGCATGTAAGTGTACAGTACTTCCGGTGATAATGAAAATCTTCAATCAGTTTGATGAAATCCGAAATGGCATAAGGCATCACATGGTGAAAATTTTATGTAAATCGAATAATAATTGCCACTTTTATAGACTAAAACCCTTGAAAAGTGACTTGTAGAAAACCGTCTATTTAGAAACCATTTTCTGTTATCTGTATGATCATATAGGTTCAATCTATTTGTTGATTAGAATCAAATATCATGATTTTAAAAACAATACAAATCAGACTCATTTGAATAAAATATTTGTTTTGAAGGCTAAAAATACAGTTTTTGCCAAAATGACGTTACTTCCGGCGATAATGAAAATCTTAAATTACTTGTATGAAATTGTAAATAGCATTAGGTATCACACAGTGAAAATTTTATGAAAATCGAATAATAATTGACACTTTTATGGACCAAAAACCTTGAAAAGTGACCTGTTGAAAGTCGCCTATTTCTCCGCAACTGAACAAGTTAGAAACAATTTTGTGAAATCTATATGACCGTATGAATTTTATTAAAATGTGAATGTAAACCAAAAGTTTAAATTATTAATTCATATCAAATAATTCTTGGTTGAAAAAAATATTCATTTTAAAAGTTAAAAATGCATTTTTTCACAAAATGGCGTCACTTCCGGTGTCAATTCTAAATTGTAATCAATTTGATACGACGCATACTTGCTTTTTGAATCAAATGGTGTCACTTTTTTGAAAATCCAATAATAATTGACTATTTTACAGGCAAAATAACGAAAACAGTGACTTGTGCAAAATTGCCCATTTCTAGGTAACTGCTTATATTACAAACTAACTTTAACATACATTTTCTTCGAATGGATTATAGCTACAAGTTTATAAAAGTTACGTAGAAATATTTTAAAATCTGAAAAGCCTGAATGGGTTGTAAATAGATCAATTTTACACCTTTTTTCACCTCTTAATCGAATTTGCTCGAAAATGAAATCGAAATTCAAAAAAAACGAGTCCAACATTTTGTGCGCCTTTAAAGGGCACACTCTTTTAGTTATATCAGGGTTTTTTTAAAAAAAATAATACATGTATTTGCTTTCGAAAAATGGTACCTAACTGTCAAAATTGTAGTTTTTGGTTAAATTTATTCACTTCCGGTGCCGACAGATAACTCTATCGGTAATAAAAAAAATGACAATTGAGACAACGGAGTAAATGAACTTTGTTTTATAGAAATCGAGCAATAAATAATTAATCTAGGACTGAAAAACTGAATTAGCCAATGGCGGCCAAGGTAAATTACTGAGACAAAAAAAAAATCACATTTTTGCTCAAGTCAGATGACTCGTTAATTGTGTTTAAAACACGACTAAAAAATATTCATAAATAAAAAAATTTTTTGTAAAAATTTAAATTTTCAATTGAAAAATGTGAGATAGCCATTGTCTCGGAAAAGATTCAGGGTTTCCAAAAATGTGAATTGTTTTAACATAGGTAAAGAATTGGCGAAACCACGGCCGATTTTTGATTTATTGCTACAGTTCGAAATTCGGCCACTTCCGGTCTGCGAAGAAGTTTCAAAAATACTTTATCGAGTAATCACCACATGGTTTCCCGAGAGAAAATTGAACCCCAGATCGATATCTGTTTTCGATCATGGAGAAAAAGGCTCCCGCGGTAAATAATAATAATACTAATTTTAGTAATCTCAATAGGCTTTCAGACGAAAGTCTAAAAGCCTAATATTAATAATAATAATTTTAGTAATCTCAATAGGCTTTCAAATGAAAGTCTGAAAGCCTAATAATAATAATTTTAGTAAAAACAATAGTCTTTCAAACAAAAGTCTGAAAGCCTAACAAATAATAATAATTTTAGTGATCACTGAAAGCCTAATAATTTTAGTAATCTCAATAGGCTTTCTGACGAAAGTCTGAAAGCCTAATAAATAATAATTTTAGTAAAAACAATGGTATGGGAACTTAACCTCCTGTACCAGAAGTTTCAGAAAGATCCATTGGACAGTTTTACCTCCCTTATACCATTAGAAGCAGATTTACAGATATAACGATTTTTCGACTTTTTTTTTCAAAGATTGTGTCCCTTTTTGGACCATTTATACTATATTGAGCTTTTAAATTTGGATTCACACCATAGACCACCGTTAGGACTCTAAGTAACAGAAGTTTAAGAAAGGAAATAAGAGAAGTTTTCGAAATAAAAGCGTCTGAATAGGCTCCAAAAAGGAAAATAATACATTTTCAGCGTTCCATTATATATTGCCTAACCCGCGAATTTTTACCATTTAGATGTTACAAGATCGTCCATTAATCACTTTTTTCGCAAGATCACCATTTTTTTTTACGTTTTACGTTTTTTTTTCTCAAAATATCGGAATTTTTTTCGACTACTTCCTGTTTTTGGATCATTGTCGGGATAGATTTAACAAGTTGTTTGGTTACCTTACCTTCTGTACATAAAGTTAAGGATAAATCAATTCAGCTGTTTTCCAAAGAAAGAAAATTAGACGATCATTTTCAGTAATTTAAGGATTTCTCAACTTTTTTCCAAGATTGAGGCTCTTTTTGGACAACTTATGTTATTTCAATGCTTTTATTTTTGGACTCACGCCATAGTCCACCCATAGGACTCTGAGTAAAAAAAGTTGAAGAAAAAACGTAGTTGTTGTGTTTAAGAAAACGGCCTCTCAAAATGCTCCAAAACGGAAAATACTAGATTTTCGGCGTACCATAATTTATTTTCTAGCCATCTAAATCGTATCATTCAGATGTCATATGATAGTCCATTAATGGGGCTATCCAGCGACACTTTAGTTCTATTGGTCCGCTAAGATCTGATGGAGAAATCAAGTTTTTCGCAAGAGCGCTAATTTTTTTTTTTAACCTTTTTCTTCATTTTTTGAATACGTCCGGTATGGAGATTTTTGTCGGGATAGTTTTAATAACTATCACAGGGCTCTGCAATGTTATATTACATTATCTGATCAGATAAAATGGCCCTGAGAAATGTGACAAAAATTCAAAAATGTCAAAATATCGAAAATTAAATTTCAATAACTCAATACATATTATACATCGTTAGTGGTACGGAAAGTGACGTCAGTTCAAGGATAAAACTGGCGCTGGTGAAACCCGTCATTACTGCATCGAAGTTCTAGTTATTATTCCATTCTCGTAAAATTTTCACCATGTGATACCTAATGCCATTTACGATTTCGTACTAGTAATTTCAGATTTACATTATCACCGGAAGTAATGTTATTTTGGGAAAAACTGTATTTTTAGCCTCTAAAACAAATATTTGTTAGAAGTAAGTCAAATTCATTATAAAATTATGATATTTGATTCCAATGGACAAATATACTAAACAGGGGAAAAAAAAAAAAAAAAAAAAAAAAAATAAGTACGATTTCAAAATCAGAGAGGCACTTTAATCAAATCATTCTAGAAAACAACTTACTAAATGGATCAAAGCAATTTTTTGTGAACAGTATATTGACACATTAGTGATTAATTCATCACAATTCCAAGCCATTATGAGAAGGTTTAGAGTCTGTACACAGTCTATACATCAGTGTCAATAACATCAGCGCAGCATCTGTACATGGGAGTGGACCAGACGATTGATGAAATGTGGTATTACGAGGGGTCTGAGCGCTTGATCGATGAAGCGCCCTGCTGTGATGTCGCCTCCTCTCCCTGGGCGAGGATTTTGGAACACCACAGGACCCACTGTCTGGTTCAGGCCGATTCCACCCCAAACCATTATGATTGGACCTCCCCATGAGTCTCGTTCCATGACACATTGGTCAGAATAACGCTGGCTACGTCAACACCATATTATGGTCCAGCCATCTGCAGTTGATACGCAATACCGACTCTCATCTGTGAACAGAACAATTCTCCATTGCCTGTGTCGCCAGTTCTGGAGTTGCTGGGCAAATTGTAGATATTTACGTCGATGGCGAGGATCGGTCTACGGCAATGGATGTTCTCTCTGGTGAGACGTCGGTGCACTGTATCGGTACTGATGGGTTTTGCGTGTGTTCCCAATGTCTGACGTGCTGTCTTAGATGCCTGTGTGAAGGGATTGTCTTATCGGCTTGTGGTAACCCTTGGTCTACCAGTTCGGGGGCGATCATCCGTGGTGTTGGTGGCACGAAAGCGTTGCTGAAGCCTGTAGATAGCCCGAACATTGACCTGGAAGTGATTGACAACGGCTTGGGCAGTGTGGCCAGCGCCGAGTCTTCCAAGCGCCTGGTTCCTCTGAGCTGTCGTGAGTCGTTCCATGCTGCTGACGTTGTAGTGTGAATTATTCAACCAAGTATGGGGGTGCAACAAACTCCCTATTATGCGTACGCATCAGTAGTGTCTTATTTAGTACACAAAATAAATTTCAAGGCAATCCGAACTACTTTCTTAGATTTTTTGAAAACTTTGATCCTTAATTTATTCAAGGGGAGATAAGTTAGAAAACTCTGTCGGCACGAAAAACGTCAATGGCGAAATTAGAAATTTTGAATTATTCAAATACCAAAAATTCGACCAGCTGCCAGGCTATCCAAAAATGTATTTACTTCCACAATCTATTGTGCTTATTTTCACACCGTTAATGTGAATTTTTCATATTCAAGTCAAAATGGCGTCCACCAGCTGACCGAAAGCAAAATTCGACTCTAGATTTTAATAATTATAGGCATTCCTTCAAGGATTCAGAAAATGTAATTCCCGTGTCTGCAAGTAAAATATCGTAAAATTGATGGGGTTTTTTCACGTTAAAAGATGGTTGCATTTCCGGTTCAATCGACAAACTTCATATTTTGTGTACGCATCAGTATATATATATATATATATATATTAAATCAAGGCAATCTGACATATATTGTCACCACACATTTTTGGGGGGTTGGGAGGTCAGAAAGTTTCCGAAAGATCACATGGTTAGACTCTTAGAAACCCGATTTGCAGAAAACACACACACACACACACACACACACACCCAAACCAGCGGCTGCCAGATACGCCCACATTTTGCAAGAGATGGATAGGGAACAAGCTAAACACAAACAGGATTTTTTGTACAATCAAAATCGGATAAAAATTGTGACCTATAGAGGGTCCACAACCTTCATATTGTTTACTTTTACACAATTTGCGTACAAAGAGCGGCCATTTTGTCAGGCTATTTTTCAACCTTTTTCAACGATTGGGGTCATTTTTGGACCCTTTATATCATACTGAGGCTTTTAACTTTGGATCCACACCCTAGATCACCAACAGGACTCTGAGTAACAGAAATTTAAGAAAAGCAACAAGAGAAGTTTTCCTGATAATAGCGTCTAAATAGGCTCCAAAAAGGAAAATATTAAATTTTCGGCGTACCATAATTTATTTCCTAACCAGGGTCATTCCATGTCAAGTGGACCAAATTTCGGTAAGTTGGCAACATGAGCCCTCCCAAAAGCAGACAAAAAAAGTTTCTCCCTGTTTTTAAAGCAAAACTAAATTGAAACGATACTCCCTGGATCCCAAAAGAGTCTTTATTCTTATTCTATGTTATAAGAGTTGATCTAAAATGACAAATTTGAGAGGCCTATTAAGTCTTTCAGAAATAATTTTAATCTGATCATCAAAACCCATTATTCCAATTCGTGAAGCGTATTAACCATTTTGTTCTCATTTTGGACGCAAAATAAAATTAGAACAATACAACGTACATCCAAAATGATTACAAAATGAGGAATATAGGTCATTTAGAAGTTATTTTAAAATCAATGTGAAAATTCAACAATTTTTATAACAGCCATTACAACTTCATCACCGCACAGATTTCAAGTGCCAATTAAAAATATAAGCCATTAAATACACAAGATGGACTTTAATATATGTTATAGTAGGGTAATTGAAGTTTCATTATCAAAGTTTTTCAGAATTTTAACCTCTGTCCCACATGGCCAAAATTGAAGGTGACAATGGGTATATTTTGTACATTTTCAGTGTACATTGAATTTCGAGACTGAATATTTGGAAAAGTATATATCCCATCGACTTACAAACTTTTGTAAATTGATACAAGACAAACTGTCACTACTTATGCTAATTTTGGAGTTTGTGTATTCAATAGTGACTTTGCCAGAGGCTGTGGAAATCCTGAAAATAAAAGTAAATAGTTCATTTGTTCCATTTTGCCATCTGGTGGCGCGAACAGTATGCATTGGACAATGCGTGTGATGCTAAATTCATAATCTACACCAAAAGTTGTTTTAGATTACAAAGTAAAAGAGTTCTACTCTTATTAGAAATGTGAGTTTAATGCATCCGAAAACCTGAAAAAAATTACTGAATTTATGATCCGTTTCAGTACCCTGATTTCAAATGGCCATATCTCAGCAAGTTTCCAAACTAGAGAGGTAAAATTTCAGATTTCTTAGTTTGAGGCAATATATACTATTCAAAAAAAGTAGGGGATATTTGATTTTTAAGTGTTATTAAAGTCACCTAATGAAACTGACGAAGAAACAAATGACAAAATGAAATGAAGTTCACATTCATCGATTTATTCCAAATGATCGTTAGACTAAGTAAGGCACAGACTGACCATTATAAGGGTAAAATGATACCCGGGGTCAAACAGCAAAGTTACCACAGCATCACAACCAAGTCAGTAACGGGTAAATCCTCCTCTGTTTGCCAAACAAGCATTGATCCGACGTGGCATACTCCTAATGAGACGTCTAAGGTCATTTTGGTCCAGATTGTCCCATTCCTGTTGCAACGCAGCAGCAAGTTCTTGGACATTGGCAGGACGTTGTTGACGTTGACGTAACCTCTGTCCAAGCATGTCCCAGACATGCTCGATGGGGGAGAGGTCGGGACTCAGTGCTGGCCAAGGTAATGTGGTGATGTTCTGTTGTTGGAGGCAACCTGTAACGATCCTGGCCCTGTGACATCTTGCGTTGTCATCCTGGAAGATGAAACGGCGGCCATGACGTCGTGCGAACGGCACAACATGGACTGCCAAGATGTTGTCCCGGTAGTACTAGCCTGTAACACGCCCTGCAACAACATGTAAAGCCGTTCTTCCAGCAACAGTGATGCCTCCCCACACCATAACAGAACCACCCCCAAATCGATCATGTCTGATGACGTTAACGTCTTGGAAGCGCTCGTTTCGACGACGCCACACCCTCCTACGTCTGTCCAAAAAATCAACAGTGAACCTTGACTCATCTGAAAACATCACATTGCTCCAGCGTCGATTATCCCAGTGTTGACGATCCCTACACCAACGACGTCTTGCCTGAATGTGATGATCTCTCAAACAAGGGATCACGCGAGGTGACCCCTATGCAGTCGATTCCGAATCGTCTGGCCACTCACTCTCACACCAGTGTCTGTTTGAAGACGAGCGCTGATCTGATTTGCTGTGATGACACGATTTCTCAAGGCCAAGGTACGGATAAATCGATCCTGGGCTTGAGTTGTCGCCCTTGGTCGACCTGAGCGTGGTCTGTCCTGTACAGATTGTGTATCACGGTATCTGGACCATAGCCTGCTTATGACAGGCTGAGAAACATTCATCGTCCGCGCCACAACCGCCTGTGTTGTGCCGATCTGTAGCATGCCAAGGGCACGTAACCTTTCATTTTGGGTAAGCCGACGCATATCAAAATTTGTTTTCTGGTCACTAAAACAATTAAACTGATGTTTCCACCCTGGAATTCAATGCCACAATGACTGTAACATTCAAAGTCAGAGTCGTGCAAATCTTGGGTTGGACCCCCATGATGATCCCAAGCATCACCTGCATTCCATGCGGTAGCTATTGGTGCGTTTGGGCGTCACATGTAACTGGAAATGTTTCTTCTATTAGGTTCTATAGTGTTAGGTTTTTCGTAGTCATTTGCATATTTTAGTATTATGCCCCCAAAATCAAATATCCCCTACTTTTTTTGAATAGTATACTATAACATATACTTTTTATAATTATTTTGGAGGGGGTCATGTTTCCACCATTGGTCCAGTTGATATGGACTAACCCACCATCGAATTCATATTATTTAAATATCATGTGATAGTCGATTAATAGGACTATCCAACAACAGTGTAGTTAATTTGTTCCGCTAATAATATCTGACGGAGAAATCAAGTCTTCCGCAAGAACGCCAATATTTTTAACCTTTTTTTTATTTCTTCATTATTTGAATACTTTCGGTATGGACATCATTGTCGGGATAGTTCTAACAACCGGTTTAGGCTCTTGAATAATAGCAGGACTCTTTAATGATATATTACATTATCTGATGAGATGAGATTATCATGTTCAAAAGTGCCATAAATGCAAAAATGTCAAAATATCGAAAATTAAATTTCAATAACTCAATACATATATGTATTTTATTTAGTATCATATATTATGTTTGTCAATAGGTATATAATGTGTTAGGATAACATCATTACAACTATGCTATGTAAATGTAATATATCACTGGCATATGAAAATATACTGCATGAAAAAAACACAAAAATATAGAAACATAAAGCTCAGATTTGAACAAATAGGTAGTCAAAGATACAATAAGATTTTGTTAGTGTAGTAAATACAAACCATCAAAGAGTCCAAATCCCAAAATAAATACATGACACATTAATTACTTGCCGATTTATAACTCTGCTAACCTAGGCAGAAAATGCTCATTCTCGAACTCAGTCAAGACATTCACCTTATGAACATAAACACCAAGTTGGACATTCATCCTCAATCAGAAACAGAAAATGATGAACCCATTTTAATAGTTGCCACTGAGAAAAATGTGTGGAGACTGTACAAAATCCCAGCACACATTCTATGGTACAGAAATTCTGAACTGCCTATTCTTCTATCTTGTTTTCATAATCAACAAATATATATAATATAAATATGCAAATAAACTACTTCTTATAAACTAGCTTTTTTATAAGACAACAATATAAAAACAGACACTAAAAATATTTAATGCATCCTCAAATGGTAGCTTAATTCATGAACTACCACAAAGAACATTGTAAATTATAATACTGAAATCTTTGAAGCTCAGCTAAAAGGAGATACTACCAAGAGGTGGATAGAGAACAAGCTAAAAAAAAAAGAAGAAGGGATTTTTCGTACAATCAGGGGTTATAATCCAGGAAGTTATGGTCTAAAATGTGCGAATATCGAAATGGACTGACATATTTTTCGATATAAAGATATATTTTAAATTTGAACTCAATCGTCATTAGGGTGTAATGGCGATATATTTAAACATAAAATCATATAAAAATTGTGACCTTTAGAGGGTCCACAAGCTAAAACGTGATTTTTCGTACCATCAAGGGCCATAACCAAGAGAGTTGCCGTCCGATATGCGCAAATATTGAAAGGAACCAAGATATTTGGATTATAATCGTACATTTCAAGTTTAATCAAAATCGAATAAAAATTGTGACTTCTAGAGTGTCCACAACCTTGGTATTACATACTTCTTCACTATTTGTTTACAAGGAGCGGCCATTTTGTCCGGTAGTTTGGGTCAGATTTTTACGAAATTTGAACGTATCCTTGATGTGCAGCAATGATATATTTAGATGGTTTTTAAAATTGAATACAAATTGTGCAAGCTAAAAATGAGATTTTTCGAACAATCAGGGGCCATAACCCAGGAAGTTACGTTCGGATATGCATGATTATCGAAATGAGAGAGAGAGAGAGAAATGGGGTTTAACGTCCACTCGACACAAACTAGGTCATTTCGTGACTAACATATGGTTTAATTTTATTTCAATAATTCGCTTGCGCATAGGGGTCTTTGGCAGTGGGAGGAAACCGGAGAACCCGGAGAAAACCCACGAGGTTGGACAGGCGACCTTCTCCTTGTCACGTACAACCGGGGATTCGAAACCACGCCAGTCGACTCAATGACAGACTTTATGATACAGCGCGCGCACGTGTTACACCCCCCCCCCCGATCTTTGGGTTATAAACATACATTTCAAGTTTCATCAAAATCGGATGAAAATTGTTACCTCTAGAGTGTACACAAGCTAAAATCTTCATTTTTCATATAACCAGGGGCCATAATCCATGAAGTTTCGGTCCAATACATGCCAATATCGAAAGGAACCGAGATCTTTGGGAGATAAACCTATATATAGAGTGTTCACAAACAAATTGTGGACGGATGGACGGACAAACAGGGGCGAGGACAATATACGTCCACATAAAAATGTATGCGTATAAAAATATCCCTTTTTAATTAAGAGAAGTTATGTTGCACATCTTCTACATTTTTCATGGATTTTAAATAAAATAACACAAATAAAACTCACGCTAAAGCAATACAAAACAACTGGATTTTTCTAAATCATATAGTTATATTACATTAATGCCAGGAGTATTTTCCACTGTATTTTAAATAATTACTTACTTGGTACACCAACAAAGAATAACAAAACATAATTGAAAGAAATTGTGAATTTATTGGGTTTTTTAAATAATGATAATGTGTACCCTTGACTATGAAAGCAGCCTTGTTTTGTAATGGACTTTTTTTTTTAATCTTGTTTAAATTTATGTACATGTATACGTAGTTACATATATATACATTAAAACAGAATTTAAATCAAATCAAGCAAGAATATACCAAAATATTATTACCAGTAAATTATGTATGATATTAAACTCTTTATAATTTACCAAGAGTTAACATCAGATTCACACTGTTATACACCAAAATTAAATAATTCAATATCTATATTACTGTCTAATTATTTGATGAGCAATCAGTAGTAATAATATATATGTACATTACATATATCACCGGTTGCAATTTATAATTTTAAAAACATTGCTAGAATTTACATTGAATTGTATTTTGGAGTTTCTAAACCAAATGATACTCCTTATTTTTGCATAAGTAATATGACTGAATTTGATTCCTCAATCAGATTGTTTACTGTCCGGTTGAACATACAAAAATAGTTTAACTGAGTGGGAAACAGAAATAAGTTTGTATAAAGCAAATTGTTGTCATCAGGTAAAACTATGACAATTCTGTTTTAAACATCACCTTACAATCAAACATTAAAAATAATTCAAAACATAGTTAGGACTCTTTCATATTCGAAAAATCTTGTCTGTGTAGTTAATTATTGTCTGTAGTATTTATATAAAACACACACTTTATAATTACACTGTCTTTCCACTTTTATCACAATTAAACATAAATCCCCCCAAAATAATATTACAATATGGAATCTTCCTCATCATAATTATCTTTAACTTGGACCTCTTCTCCATTTAAATCTTTCCTACATACAGGACAGGTACCATGCTACAATAAAAATAATAAACCATCATAAGTATTATCTATGAAGACTGATGGTCTCAACATTTATGTAAGACGATTTAATCAGATTATTATAATCCAAACGTTCAGTTATAAGCGCTCACAATGCTGTACAATCCACATTAAATTCAAAATGAACTAGAGCATCGCTAACGATGCAATATATGTCCACATTCCTGCTTTCATTGGTATGGTACTTTTCAAAATGAAGTGAATGAAATATGAACTAGATGCAATGACTGTAATATGACAAGAGGCAAAGAAGGCTAGGCTCGGGTTTATTTGGCAAAATGTAGAGACTAAAATATTAACAAAAGATAGGTTGCCAGACAACAAAACATACGCCCACAGGGGACGAAATAACGCTTGTCTACTTGTCGAATTCAAGTAACATTTTCAATGGACAAGTAGAAAAAAAAGATATGTTGCCAGGCAACAAAACATACGCCCACAGCAGTTAAATCCTCCGAGCGGTCAACAAAGGTTGTCGCATATTTATTCCGTTGTAGGTAATTGGGGGCCTTTACAAGACAATTCCATACAGATCAGATTATAAATTTTGTCGTTTGAGGGTTTTCAAGGTCCTACATACTGAAACAAGAGTCTCAACTCCGAAAGTAATCTACAGAAATTGTTGAAATTTGACAGGCTTTTTCCTTTTACTAATTTAAATAATGCATATAAATTTCATACAGATCACATGATCACTTTTGTCATTCAAACGTCCACAATCGCCATAACTCTAGAAATTATTGAAGGAAATTGTTGAAGTTCAATAGACCTGTTTCACAAATTTAAATGATGCATACAAATTTCATACATATCGGATGATAACTTTCATCAATCGAGCATTAACAAGGTTTAACAAAGTGAAACAAGGGCAATAACTCTAGAAGTAATTATTGTAAATTGCCGAAATTCAATAGGTTTTTTCGTTTCACTAATTTAAATCATGCATATAAATTCCACAAAGATCGGGTGATAACTTTTGGCGTTAGAGCGTTCACATGGATCAATAAAGTGAAACAAGGGCCATAATTCTAGACGTATAAACGGAAATTGCTGAAATTCAATAGACTTCTTCGTTTTACTAATCTAAATAATGCATATAAATTTCACAAAGATTGGGTGATAACTTTTGGCGTTGGAGCGTTCACAAGGTTCAATAAAGTGAAACAAGGGCCATAACTCTAGACGTAATAAAGTGAAATTGCTGAAATTCAATAGGCTTTTTGGTTTTAGTAATCTAAAATATTTGAACTTATATTATTCCAACTATGAGTGTGTACTTTTACCCAAAATATGGGCTTAGTGACCCCGTAACAGAAATAGTTGATTTCTGTGTGTAATAATTAGTCTTTGAATTAATATTGTAGATTCTTTGTCAAAATTATCTCATAACCGTAATCATCTCGAAAGAATCGACGGCTCACGGTGTTTATAAGCAAGTGCAATTTGTAATTTGCTTGCAATAGCATCTAATATTGTACTTGTTACGGAAAAGCTGGTGATGTTTGAGCATGGGCTATTTGTAATTATTATTAAGTATTTACATGTTAGTGACGTCAAATCTTTAACGTGCACGAAACCAGGAAATTGGCGATAATTTATTGAATATTCAATCAATTTTTTAATCAGTTACATATTTGAGTAGCTGACATGAATGCCATTCCGACGTCTCGTGTACACATTGGTGTGACCGTAAAAGATACCTTGGCAGTTGACACTCTATATAAGAGTTGACTCGCGCCGCTGTGCGGGCATGTTTAGACGTCTTTTTTCTCAAAAAGGCAATCTAATTTTTTTTCGGGGAACTTCTTCTATAGAGAGCCTAATCGATATTTTTGTGTATGAGGCCACCCACAACAGTCAAAAGTATCAGGCGAAGCCAAAAAATGGTACTGGACATCGACTAAAGTCCGAAATGGTCATAATCGGAACGTTTTGCATACGTATAAAGCAAATATAGAGACCTTTTTTCAAAGTGGCAATATTTGAACTAAGGGTATTTTACTGTCAACCAAAATATGGAATTGGTGCTTCTAGGCTGAAAATAAGTTATTTTAGTAAATAACATTTAGTCGTAGAATTTCTGTGCGAGGTCATTTGTCTACATGACGTCATCACTTAATACCATTGAAAATAAAGGAATCCGATGCGGCTATTTATAAGGAAGTCGACTTCTTCTCATCAATTTGTCTGCGATATCACTTCGATGGAAGCGGACGTTAAATAAAGCTATTTCACACACACACTTCTCATCAAAAATGAAAATCTAATGCTGGTAAGTATGTCTTAGATTTTGGTAGTTATCTTAGACCCAAGATTCCCTTTTTGTCCAATTCGGAAAACTGTTTTGTTTATTCCTTTTCTAATTCGTGTAGATCTTTGAAACTGTGACAGGTAGGGGTCCGAATATTGATTTTCACATGTTTTAAACAATTAGTACTTATAACTATCGCGAAAGTTATGAACAGACCCGAAGTGAAGTAAATCTTTAACGTGCAGGAAAATTGAAAATCGGCCCTAACTATGTAAATTCCCAACCGTTTTTCGAAAAAAAAAGTCATATTTTTGTACAGCTGGAGATATTGCGGATGCGATAACGGCCGAATTGAGATATCGTGTCGTTCTCATTTTTTCTTCAAAATTTGAAAATTTACTAAAATTATTATTTCTTGGAATTTTGAGTTTTCGATTACATGTTTGGATTGCCGGCGTCTGCTAACTTGATCTCGAATCCGGGTGCTGGAATACGGGTGAGAGATTCCGCTCAGTCATGTTTAGAGGTCTTTTTCTCAGATCTAATATTTTTGGGGGAACTCCTTCTATAGAGAGCCTAATTGATATATCTGTGTATGAAACCACCGTACAACGCTCAAAATTATCAAAAGTGGCCAAACAAATGGCACTGTATATCGACAAAATTCCGAAATGGTCATAATCGGAACGTTCTACATACGTATAAAGCATATATAGTGAGCTATTTTTCAAAGTGGCAATATTTGAACTAAGGGTGTTTTACTGTTAACCAATATCTGGCAATGGTGCTTCTAGAGTGAAAATAATTCATATCAGTAAATAATATCCCAGTTTTTTTGTGTAAATGACGTCATCACTTTATACTATTTAAAATAAAGCTCCCTGCTTCAGCTAAAGGGAAGTCGCCACTCTATTCACTCACTGACTCACTCAACAATTAGCGTTCGCCCTGTTAACACCTGAGCTCCAGTGATCCAGTATCCCAGTTATCCAGTCTTATAGTGCTCCAGTTATCCAGTGTTCCAGTATTCTATTCACCAGTTTTCCAGTATTCTATTCAACAGTTTTCCAGTATTCTATTCACCAGTACTCCAGTATTCTATTCACCAGTACTCTATTCACGATGAACCCTATAATCAAAACTTACGAAGTCCCCGAAGATGAGACCAGCAGGGTGTCCTACCACGTGGCGGTTAGTAGCACAGAGAGATTGACCGACAGGTCTATCTTGAAGTGCCTGATCGACCTGCTCGGCAAGTGGGACGATATATTAACAATATATCAGGTTAAAGAAGAATGGCATGTCCACGTGAAGACGAAAGAGGTCAAAACCACACTACTAGAAAAAGAAAGCCACACCTACATGGGGATAGAATACAGATTCTTCAGACGATTCTCGAAAGTAGTAACCCTCACCGTATATGACTTTCCAGTCTCTTACTCAGACGACTATTTCCATAATATTATGACCGATATTGGGTACGTCAGATTCTTCAAAGACCAAAGACTGCCGGGCACTAGAGTTTACAAGAGAGTAAGAGAGGTGGAAATAGAAATCAAGACGGAGGAAATGAAAAATATTCCACAGATAATAGTTCTGAAGACCCCTCACGGAGATGCCAGAGTCCGAGTCGTAACACCAGGCCAAGCTTCTCCATGCTTCCGATGCGAGAAGTTGGGCCACTCACGCAAGGAGTGCCCTCTTCGAGGCCCAGAAAGGGATAAGAACAAACGGCCAGCACAACACCCAGTCCCAGAAGCAACAAAGCCAGTCGAGGACAGTAAAACAGTGATCGAAACAGTAACCCAGTCACCGCCAGTAACACAGTCTCCACCAATAGAACCAAAGGCACCGAAACGAAGAAGAGAAGAGGGAGGTAGAACAGCAGCAAAAGAAACAAACTTCGAATTTACAAAGCCAAGACCATCTGCAATAAAAATAAATGAGAGCAGCTTTAACATCCAAGAATGCAGCTACCATCCCTCAACCTCAACACCTCTTGAGATCAGCTTCGATCCGAACATTGACAGTCTCATCGCTATCGACAAAAAAAAAAAAAAAAAAATCCTTAATCAAACATAACACGTGATTGTCTGCGATATCACCTCGGTGGAAGCGGACGTAAAATACAACAAACTACTACTACTATTTAAGTAAGGAAAAGTTAATGTTGATAATTATGATTTAGGGTTTTGGTTGTTATCTGAGACTTAAAAGACTGTTTTTTGTCCCATTCGAAAAACTGTTTTTTTTTTTTTAATCCATTTACAATTCGTGTAGATCTTTGAAACTAAAAGATAGAGTTCAGAATATTGATTTTTCCCATGTTTTTAACAGTTATT
This sequence comes from Patella vulgata, assembly GCF_932274485.2. Taxonomy (NCBI): domain Eukaryota; kingdom Metazoa; phylum Mollusca; class Gastropoda; family Patellidae; genus Patella; species Patella vulgata. Next base: position 38,662,912 of record NC_065882.2, read on the forward strand.
ACTTTTAACTATTGCGAAAGTTGTGAACAGACCGAAAGTGATGTAAATCTTTAACGTGCACGAAAATAAAAAAAATGCCCTAATTATGTCAATTCCCAACCGATTTTCGAAAAAGTTATATTTTTGTACAGCCGAGGTATTGTGGATGCGATAACGGCGGAATTGAGATACCATGTCGTTCTCATTTTTTCTTCAAAATTTGAAAATTTACTAAAATTGTTATTTCTTGGTATTTTGAGTTTTCGATTACATATTTGGATTGCTGGCGTCTGTTCGATTCTACCGATCTAGGATTATCATGATGTGAATTGTTCACCTCTATTTTTCAATTCCCTCCTCTATCGTAATGCGCATACAAAGAACGTGTCAATATCTGAGTTATGCTAGTGTGTGGGTTTTTTTTTGGGGGGGTGGGGGGTGGGGGGATAGACTTCTGTCATGCATCTGGCGATGGTGTGACGCCTTGGTTACTGTGAAAGCCTTCAGTCTTGCGAGCAAGTCTAGTTAGGCTTTCACCTTCGGTGAAAGACTATTGTTTTTACTAAGATTAATATTATTTTTTTTTTTCCGTTTTGCCTATTTCTCAGCAACTATAAGAGATAGAGGTCTGAAATTTGATTTTCTCTCGGGAAACTGGGTGGTAGTTAGTGCTTAAATGTAAAACAAAATAGGTGCGCATAGCGGAAATGCGTGAAATCTTTAACGTGCACGAAAATTGAAAATCAGCCATTAACCTCTTAATTCTCAATGGATTCTTCAGATATTTACATTTTTGGATAGCTGGAGACATTTCTGAGGAATTTAGAAACTTTGTCGCTATCATTTTTTTGGTGAAAAATGTAAAATTTTCAAAAAATTTTATTTTTGGGAATTTTGAAATTTCAGTTATATTTTTGGATAGCTGACAACAATCCGATTCCATCAATATAAGTTTTGTTCTGAAATGTTTTTTTTTTGCATTTTGGTCAAATCGTTTAGTTCTTATTTTTTTAAAACGGCTCAAACGATTTTTCTGAAACTTCAGGAATATGAACCCGAAGGACCAAGCCAGTCCATGAACTATAAATGAAAATCCTATAATCACCGGAAGTAGTCAAGAAAGGTATCCAAACTTTGACAAAATTGTGAAAAGTGGGTGCCTGTGCGGAAAATGCGATGTATCAATTGTGTTCTGAAATGTTGACTTTGATTTTTCACTTTTTTTTTGCATTTTGGTCAAATCGTTTAGTTCTTATTTTTTTAAAATGGCTCAAACGATTTTTCTGAAACTTCAGGAATATGAAGTCGAAGGACCAAACCAGTCCATGAACTATAAATGAAAATCCTCTAATCACCGGAAGTAGTCAAGAAAGGTATCCAAACTTTGACAAAATTGTGAAAAGTGGGTGCCTGTGCGGAAAATGCGATGTATCAATTGTGTTCTTGTCGATTAGTTAAAGTTTTATATCGTTTAATAGCCAATTGAATTGTCTATCGTCTATCGGATGGTACTAAAGCGGCAAGTTTCTATCAAAAAGTTATGTGACTTGGAAAAGTAAAGGTTTTTTACGATTTCGAGCAACTTTAGACGCATGTTTCTCTGAAACGCCGCCAACGATTTTTTAAAAACTTTCTCAATCGAGAGACTAATGGCTACTCTGTTGTGTGAAACCACTGTATCATTTTTTGAAATGTCAGGGGTAGCCGAAAAAAAGAGATTGAAAATCGAAAACGTCGTATTTTTACGATTTGGAGCATTTTTAGAGGTGTATTTCTCGTAAAGTCAACATAATATTTTTTGGGAACTTCTTCTACAGAGAGTCTAATCGGTAGTCTTTTGTATGGAACCATGGTACAACAGTACCAAATGTCAGGAGTAGCAGAACAAAGGGATCGAAAATCGAACACGGCACCTTTCATTGTTAAGCGAAACATAAGGGGGGATACAATCTGTACGTTTTGTCAACGTATAGAGCCTATTCACGAGTGCTTTTTTTCTTTCACAGTGATGATATTTGAACTGAAATTATTTCAACTATGAGTGTTTTCTTCTATCCAAAATATGGATTAAACGAATTAAGCTTTCGTTGAGTGGCCCGAGGAATGTGGACTGTCGTATGATGCCCAATTTATACGGATACTATGACCAAGCAGCAAAATATGACAAGCTGAAAATTAAGTATTTTCTGATTTGGAGCGTTTTTGGACGCCTGTATCTCGAAAACGGCTCCAAGGATTTTTCTTAAACTTTCCCTATCGAGAGTCCCTCCGGTAGTATTTCACCCCATATCTGCACCATAAAATCGTGATGTTTAAAATTCCCATTTTGTCGATTTCAATTTTTTGTGTTTGGCAGAAATGATCAGTGTTATTCTCACGTGTTTTTGTCGTGATTTGATGTTTCTTGTTTCTATTCAGAATTGTAATATTAAAGATACATTATACAAGAACTAAATCTGCCTATTGCAGATCTTTCTTTAGGCCTGAAATGTAATCTAAATTGTTAGACATTAATCAACTTATCGAGACCATAATCAACGCTAGCCTGCGATATTTACTGGATTACGATCAGATTTGCTGTTCAACTTTAATTCATGATTTAATCAGAAAGTGGATAACCGACACTATGATTTTTATCGTACCGACTTTAGTTATCGAGCCTAGGCCGAAAATTCAATCGCTAAATTCTCGGTTCAGAGTAGATCAATTTGACTAAAATGTTCAGGAAATTCCCATTACATTATCTAGTTTTAAACTATTATAGTGAGAACAGGCAGCTCTTTATCTAATTCCCCAAAATGTATTTTTAAAGTGCATCTATCAAACGAGATTTACTATCATCCAAGCCAACCCCAAGTATTAAATATAAACTTTATAATTAACGCTGTCTTCGGTGCAGAACAGCAGAACGTTAAACCCATTTCATGTCATTTAATAATCAATAATAATTATAATAATAATATTAATAATTAATAATTAGGCTTTCAGACTTTCGTCTGAAAGACTATTGTTTTTATTAAAATTATTATTAGACTATTGTTTTTACTAAAATTATTATTAGGCTTTCAGACTTTCGTCTAAAAGCCTATTGAGATTACTAAAATTATTATTAGGCTTTCAGACTTTCGCCTATTGAGATTACTAAAATTATTAGGGTTTCACACTGCGTAGCTTGTGTGAAACACTATTGTTTTTGTTAAAATTATTATTCTTATTATTATTATTCTTCTTTTGTTTTGAGTAGATCTCAGCAACTGATTGTCGGATCGTTACGATTTCTTCGGTTTTATCGGAAAAGTGGGTGTGACTTAGAGGATAAAGCTATTTTGAACGTTCTGCGACAATGCGAAATGTCCGAAATCACCGAAGCTATCGTTTTTAGAAATATTGCAGTAATTTTAACAATAATCATTGGATTTTAACTTTCGATGCATTTTGGCATAGCCGGAGACGGGGCACATAGCTACGCTACTTTTGATTTTTGATTTTCGGCAAATCTTCGCAGATATTAGGCGCTAAATTTAGAAAATTTAAATTTTTACAAAAAACTTTTTTATTTATGAATATTTTTTAGTCGTGTTTTACACAAATATAACGAGTCCTCTGACTTGGGCAAAAATGTGAAATTTTTTTGTCTCGGTAATTTTCCTTGGCCCCCATTGGCTAATTCAGTTTTTCAGTCCTAGATTAATTATTTATTGTTCGATTTGTATAAAACAAAGTTCATATGTCCGTTGTCTCAATTGTCATTTTTTTTGTTACCAATAGTGTTATCTGTCGGCACCGGAAGTGGCGTAAATTGACAAAAAACTACAATTTTGACAGTTAGGTACCATTTTTCGAAAGCAAATATTATTTTTTTCAAATCTGGTATAACTGAAATTGTGCGCCCTTTAAAGGCGCACAAAATGTTGGGACCATTTTTTTTAATTTCGATTCCGTTTTCGGGCTATTTCGATTAAAAGGTGAACAAAAGGTGTAAAATTAAGCTATTTACAACCCATCCAGCGTTTTCATATTTTAAAATATTACTTCGTAACTTTCATAAACTCGTAGCAATAATCTATACGGAGAGAATGTATGTGAAAATTAATTTGTAATATGCGCAGTTGCCGAGAAATGGGCAATTATGCATGAGTCACTTTTTACGCTACTTTGCCTGTAAAAGAGTCAATTATTATTCGATTTTCATAAAAGTGACACCATTTGATGTGTAATGTCAATTTTAACTAGGTCAAACCAATTTAACATTTTCAATATCACCGGAAATGACGTCATTTGGGCAAAAATTGTATTTATAGCCTTCGAAACCAGTAATTTATTCAAATGAGTCATATTTGTTATTTGTTTAAAATTTTGATATTTGATTCAAATCAACTAATACAATGAACCCTTACGATCATATAGATATCACAAAATGGTTTCTAACTTGTTCAGTTGCGGAGAAATAGGCAATTTTCAACAGGTCACTTTTTAAGGTTTTTTGTCAATAAAAGTGTCAATTATTATTCGATTTTCATGAAATTTTCACTGTGTGATACATAATGCCATTTACGATTTCATACAAGTAATATAAGATTTTCATTATCACCGGGAGTAACGTCATTTTGGCAAAAACTGTATTTTTAGCCTTCAAAACAGATATTTTATTCAAATGAATCAGATTTGTAATGTTTTTAAAATTATGATATTTGATTCCAATCAACAAATAGAATGAACTCATTCGATCATACAGATACCTCAAAATGGTTTCTAACTTGTACGGTTGCAGAGAAATAGGCGATTTTCTACAAGTCATTTTTCAAGGTTTTTGGTCTATAAAGGTGGCAATTATTATAGGATTTACATAAAATTTTCACCATGTGATGATGCTATTTCTGATTTCATAAACCAATTTAACATTTTCATTATCACCGGAAGTAATGTAATTTTGACAGGATCACTGACATGTAGCAAATGAATTGATTGCTGGATTTGGTTGTTTATTTCATGTGTGCAATGCTTATGTGGAAACCTGTTTAACGGTTTCATTGGTACCGTAAGTGACATAAGTTCAAGGGTAACGTGGCACCGGTGAAACCCGTCATTACTGCTTCGCAGTTCTAGTTATTATTATTATTATTATTTACCGCGGGAGCCCTTTTCTCCATGATCGAAAACAGATATCGATCTGGGGTTAAATTTTCTCTCGGGAAACCATGCGGTGGTTACTCGAAAAATTATTTTTGGAACTTCTGCGCAGACCGGAAGTGGCATTTTATCTGATCAGACAATGTAATATATCATTACATAGCCCTGTGGCTATTTGATAAGCCAATCTGGTTATTAAAACTATCCCGACAATAATCTCCATACCGGAAGTGTGCAAAAAATGAAGAAAAAAGGTTAAAATAAATAGCGCTCTTGCGAAAAACTTGATTTCTCCATCAGATGTTAGCGGACCAAAAGAACTAAAGTATCGCTGGATAGCCCCATCATAATGGACTATCATATGACATCTGAATGATACGATTTAGATGGCTAGAAAATAATTTATGGTACGCCGAAAATCTAGTATTTTCCGTTTTGGAGCATTTTGAGACGCCATTTTCTCGAAAACGAAAACTACGATTTTTCTTAAACTTCTTTTACTCAGAGTCCTATCGGTGGACTATAGCTTGAGTCCAAAAATAAAAGCATTGAAATAATATAAGTGGTCGAAAAAGAGCCTCAATCTTGGAAAAAAGTTGAAAAATCCTTAAATTACTGAAAATGTTCTTCTATTTTTCTTTCTTTGGAAAACAGCTGAATGGATTTTTCTGAAAACTCTTGTACAGAAGGTTAGGTAACCAAACAACTTGTTAAAACTATCCCGACAATGATCCAAAAACCGGAAGTAGTCGAAAAAATATCCGATATTTTGAGAAAAAAAACATAAAAAGGAAAAAAAAATGGTGATCTTGCGAAAAAAGTTATTACTACGTAATACTTCACCGAATCAAAACAACTAAAAAGTCATTGGAGAACCCGAACAATAGACGATCGTATGACATCTAAATGGTAAAAATTCGCGGGTTAGGCAATATATAATGATCCGGTCACACCCGACCAAAACATCTAAAGTATCGTTTGGTAGCTCGATAAATGGGCTATTGTATGACACACTTCCTGTCTAATTCCTGAAAGCCGGTCCAGTGCTGCTTGCCGGTCTAGTTATTATTAGGCTTTCAGACGAGATTATTGAGATTACTAAAATTATTATTAAGCTTTCATATTACATATGAAAGCTTATTGTTTCTGTTAAGATTATTAAGCTTTCATATTACATATGAAAGCTTATTGTTTCTGTTAAGATTATTATTGTTATTTTTTTTTTGTGTTTTGTCCACAAATCGGATTTCTCAGAATCTAACCATAGGATCGTTCTGAAACTTTTACCTATCCCCCCAAAAATGGGTGGTGGCTGTTGATTAAATATATTTTCAAAACGTTTTACGAATCCGAAATCACCGAATTTTACGAAGGAATGCATTTGACCTACAATGCTGTAACTTTGTGACTATTTGACCTATTTTACTAATTCTTTTTTCTTTGAGTATCTTGAAACATTTACTTCAAATCTGCAATTTCGGATTTTGGCATTTCGAAAATTCGTCGCTGTCATTTCGAACCGGAAGTTATTACCAATTTGACAACTTCTTTAATAGTTGTGCGATTTTCGTGAAATTTAGAATGTTAGTAGATCTTGCCAATGCGACTTCAATGATGTCCTTGGAAATTTTCTAAATTATCTCCCCTTGGTGAAATTAAGGATCAAAGTTTTCAAAAAAATCGTCGAAATATAGGTCAGAATGACCTAAAAAAAAAATTCGATACTAGACAAGTAATTACTGATTCGTACACAAAATATGGAGTTTGTCGATCGAACCGGAAGTGCCACCATCTTTAAACGTGAAAAATCAAAAAGGCTTTTTTGCTATTTTACTTACAGACTCGGGCGTCATATTTTCGGAATCCTGGAAGGAATGCCTAAAAATCTATCGGATCAGAATTTTGATTTCGGTCACGTGATGGTCACCATTTTGAATTGAAAATGAAAAATAGAAGCAATTTAAAGGGCCGGGACTTTGGAACACAAGAACTCTCCTTCTAATTAAGCTAGAATGTTCAAACTTGGTGTAGGCGTTCACTAGGTCAATGTCATGATTGAGTTCAAAGATGAGCATTTTTTGCCTAGGGTAAGCAGAGATAGGCAAGCTGATTTGTTGATTCTTTAGGGCACGATGACATTAGTTATAATGAATGGAGGGCGATGAAACTCTTGTCAATCGAGAGGCTAATAGCTGGCCTGTTGTGTGAAATCATTGTATCATTTTTTGAAAATGTCCGGGGTAGCCGAAAAAAGGAGATCGAAATCCAAAAAGTCGTATTTTTACGATTTGGGGCATTTTTAGAGGTCGTGTAAAGTAAAATAAAGCATGCATATACATATATTATTGATATTAAATATATCATATAAAAAACTAAACAATGAATCAGCTGTCATTGACAGATTTTATATTATAAGCATGGTCAGTGGAAGGTCAGCGTATTGTCTAACTTGAACTCACTGACTCCGTAACATTATTGTGGGTATGGTATAAGCTGAATTTGATGAGATGCACATATCTCGTATGACTATTTGGTACTTACAGTGTTAGACTTTGTCGTAACGTTACGGTCTCCATTCATCAAATCGTCGTTGGGGCTATAATACGATTTTGAATCAAGTTATTTATCACTGAGGGACTCAAAATTAGGTTTGATGTAGCTCTGCTCATTTACAGTGGCGAATTTAACGGGCTCATGGGTTCCAGCTCCCTCCTCTAGAAATTTCACAGCACCCGCATGGATTGTGGCTAATTTTGTGGCAGAATTTTATTTTTCTGGGGGAGGTACTTCTAAATGGCTCCGACACAAGTGCCTGAAATGCCATGAAATCACGTTTTCGGCCTCCAATTAAAATTTCTTAGCGGGAGAACCCCCTGACCCGACCCCCTTGCGGGGCTTCACGGTCGGTATCAGCCCCCCTCCCCACCACCATGGTTAATCCGGCGTTGATGTTCCCTCTTGTGCAGCTGCAAAAGAATGTACAAGTTCATTGCCTCATTGTCAAAGATCCCACTTTTCTACCCCAGTTCGGGTAATGAGGTCGAGCGTATATTGTATAGGGGATATTAAACAAGCAAACAGTATGGCTGATGTCTCCCGCCAAAACCCGAAAGTAAAAGATGACACATTAATTAATCGCACTTTCATATTTTTTTCAAAAGTATCGAGCAATCAAACTATACTGTAAATTTCATCACTCTCTGTCAGATAGAAATCAAGGTTATCTTGTCCCAAAGCATCGACCAATGAAATTGCCAAGCTGTAGCTCAAAATGTTCAGTCAAGACCTGATGAACATCTACACCAAGTTTAAACATTCTAGCTCAATTAAAAGCTGGGTTGTTATGTTCCAGTACTTCATTATAACCAAAGTTATCATACCCCAAAGCATCAACCAATTCAAAGTCCCGGCCAATCAAGTTGCTTTGCTTATCCTGACTAAGAGAATGCTCATTGTCGAACTTGGTCAAGGTAATATGGTCAAGGTACTAATGTAATGAAACTATACACAAAGTTTCATCAAATTGCTTATCTCTGCTTACCCATTTTTATAGTCCCCTGCCAATCGAAAAGCCCCCCGACCCACCCACTCCACTCCCGTGTAATACATTAGGTTATAATTGTGTTACAAACGTATCACAAGGAGCATTTGAATATTCTCTCTGAGGCATCTGATACCACTTGTCATTGAGGTGTTCACACAGCCAACTCATTTTTGTTTGTTTGTGTTATCTTTATTCAGTATAAATCAACTAATACAAATGAAAAAAAGTACTTGGTTTAATGAGATTATCTTTTGAGAGTTGGTCATACAGGTATCACTAATCATAATTGCTCTTAACTTCAAATATATACACGATTATGTGTATTCTAAATATCAAATAAAACAATGATGATTTCTTTACAATAGCAGTACAACAAATTTATTCGCAATATTTTCCTTTGATCAGTTGATCAAAAACCTGATTATATTTACAATATATTCTAGGTCTTTGCTCTTTATTCCATTGGTTCAAAATATGATAAAAGAGGCTTATCAAAAAGTTTATATCATGTAGTCTTATATAACAAATAGAACAATGACATACAAGATGTTTCAAATCATAATCTATTTGCATTATTTATTTCAATAATTTGACCTGTGATATTCATGTATAAAGCAAAATAGTAAACATTGAATTTCATTCACTTTTATGTATAATATAGTATTAAACCGGTTAATTATTGTATACAACATTTATTTAATTTCATAGCAACATTTTATACTATTGTATTCATTGTAGTTTTTTGTCATTATTAGCCCAGTCCGTGCATAGCATTATGATGTGAAATCCCATTTCATTTCAATTATAATAGTCTTCATCTAGAGAGAGAGAGAGAAATGGGGTTTAACGTCCACTCAACACAAACTAGGTCATTTTGGGACTAACATACGGTTTCAATTTTATTTCAATAATTCGCTTGCGCGTATGGGTCTTTAGCAGTGAGAGGAAACCGGAGTGCCCGGAGGAAACCCACGAGGTTGAGAAGACGCCTCTATCTCCATGCCACATACGCTCACACCTGGGATCAAAGCCACAGCCACAAGCCAGAGGTGACCGACCAGCTAGAGGTCGAAGCGCGGCACTCTAGGCCATCCCAACCCCCCTTTCTTGTACAGACCTGTGCATGTGTAGTCAATGTGAAAATGAAAAAAAAACTGTTAAAGAGACCGAATTTGATGTTAATACATTTAGTGACAGTGATGATGATAATGAAGATTAACTTTGATGACATTTGATGTGCAGAGTAACTGTTTAATTTTGATTTTCAATGATTGTTTCACTTTAATAAATAATTTCACAACTGTTCATCCTGTTTTCTAACCTTTCCCTTCATTCCAGCCCAGATACACAATTATTTTTTTTAACTTATATCTACATGTATGTTTGTAATTTGACCATTAATCATATCCGAAATAGTAGTTCACAGCTACATGTACAGTTGTAAAAATACTGTAGTGGCTAATTGAAAGGGAACATGTATGTGGGTTTAGAATGTTTATCTTAGTGGAAAAAAATCATGTGGTTCAATGCTTATAAAGTGCTACTGATCTCCATTATTTCAAAAGCATATCACTCAACTACTGTCAAACATATCCCCTGGCTAGAATATGCTACAAATCGACTCTAGCATGTTCCATACAAGCGATAATTTCTGAGCAAACATCCAACAACCAACCCTAACAGGCCCTTGAGATCCAACAAACAAAATAATTATTGGGCTTGTTTGCCCACACCTGGTCTTATGATTCATACAAGACCTGATAGTCTATCAATTACAGGCATTTGACAGAAAGGGAGATAATTCTTTTTTACCGTTAATGGATTTCCACAATTCTTTATTCACCCATGACATTTGTGTTTTGAGCATTTTTATTTACATCAAAATATGTCCAATAAACTGTTCATTGCCAAGGATGAAGGCATGAGGTGTTTTACCAACTATTTAATTTTATGTCAACTTCAGAATTGTTAGTACACAAATAGCATTTATTTGACAATTTTGACGAATTTCATCTGGCCCTAAATCAATAAATTGCAAACATTTTGCTTGGAACTCCCAGATTTTGTCTTCCTGGCATCATAAGCTTTCCAAAAATGTATAGTTTTTCTTTTATGGAAGACCGTGTAGCGGAGTTGTGTTTCTAAGCTAGCTAGAAATTTTGGCTGCAGGCCTACACCTCCCAAGCTAAATTTCCCTCATGTCATCCTGTATAGCAAAGGCATATGCCTGTCTTAATTAACCCAGTACTAAACACAATTTACTTGTTTAATTTTTCCAGCATTTTTCAGGATAGCTGATGGGATGCGGGTCAAGTTATGCCACTTGTCTATTTAATTATTTACCAGTGAAAAATCGAATTAACTTCACCAAATTTTTACTCATTATAATGATTTTTTTTTTCTGTTCATATTTCTATGACATGTGACAGTGACTGTGAATATGAAAGCTTTAATATCTGCTTAGCAGATCTAGTTATTGTTATTTTTTTTGTGTGTTTTGTCCACAAATCGGATTTCTCAGAATCTAACCATAGGATCGTTCTGAAACTTTTACCTATCCCCCCAAAAATGGGTGGTGGCTGTTGATTAAATATATTTTCAAAACGTTTTACGAATCCGAAATCACCGAATTTTACGAAGGAATGCATTTGACCTACAATGCTGTAACTTTGTGACTATTTGACCTATTTTACTAATTCTTTTTTCTTTGAGTATCTTGAAACATTTACTTCAAATCTGCAATTTCGGATTTTGGCATTTCGAAAATTCGTCGCTGTCATTTCGAACCGGAAGTTATTACCAATTTGACAACTTCTTTAATAGTTGTGCGATTTTCGTGAAATTTAGAATGTTAGTAGATCTTGCCAATGCGACTTCAATGATGTCCTTGGAAATTTTCTAAATTATCTCCCCTTGGTGAAATTAAGGATCAAAGTTTTAAAAAAAATCGTCGAAATATAGGTCAGAATGACCTAAAAAAAAAATTTGATACTAGACAAGTAATTACTGATTCGTACACAAAATATGGAGTTTGTCGATCGAACCGGAAGTGCCACCATCTTTAAACGTGAAAAATCAAAAAGGCTTTTTTGCTATTTTACTTACAGACTCGGGCGTCATATTTTCGGAATCCTGGAAGGAATGCCTAAAAATCTATCGGATCAGAATTTTGATTTCGGTCACGTGATGGTCACCATTTTGAATTGAAAATGAAAAATAGAAGCAATTTGAAGGGCCGGGACTTTGGAACACAAGAACTCTCCTTCTAATTAAGCTACTTGGTGTAGGCGTTCACTAGGTCAATGTCATGATTGAGTTCAAAGATGAGCATTTTTTGCCTAGGGTAAGCAGAGATAAGCAAGCTAATTTGTTGATTCTTTAGGGCACGATGACATTGGTTATAATGAATGGAGGGCGATGAAACTCTTGTCAATCGAGAGGCTAATAGCTGGCCTGTTGTGTGAAATCATTGTATCATTTTTTGAAAATGTCCGGGGTAGCCGAAAAAAGGAGATCGAAATCCAAAAAGTCGTATTTTTACGATTTGGGGCATTTTTAGAGGTCGTGTAAAGTAAAATAAAGCATGCATATACATATATTATTGATATTAAATATATCATATAAAAAACTAAACAATGAATCAGCTGGAATTGACAGATTTTATATTATAAGCATGGTCAGTGGAAGGTCAGCGTATTGTCTAACTTGAACTCACTGACTCCGTAACATTATTGTGGGTATGGTATAAGCTGAATTTGATGAGATGCACATATCTCGTATGACTATTTGGTACTTACAGTGTTAGACTTTGTCGTAACGTTACGGTCTCCATTCATCAAATCGTCGTTGGGGCTATAATACGATTTTGAATCAAGTTATTTATCACTGAGGGACTCAAAATTAGGTTTGATGTAGCTCTGCTCATTTACAGTGGCGAATTTAACGGGCTCATGGGTTCCAGCTCCCTCCTCTAGAAATTTCACAGCACCCGCATGGATTGTGGCTAATTTTGTGGCAGAATTTTATTTTTCTGGGGGAGGTATTTCTAAATGGCTCCGACACAAGTGCCTGAAATGCCATGAAATCACGTTTTCGGCCTCCAATTAAAATTTCTTAGCGGGAGAACCCCCTGACCCGACCCCCTTGCGGGGCTTCACGGTCGGTATCAGCCCCCCTCCCCACCACCATGGTTAATCCGGCGTTGATGTTCTCTCTTGTGCAGCTGCAAAAGAATGTACAAGTTCATTGCCTCATTGTCAAAGATCCCACTTTTCTACCCCAGTTCGGGTAATGAGGTCGAGCGTATATTGTATAGGGGATATTAAACAAGCAAACAGTATGGCTGATGTCTCCCGCCAAAACCCCAAAGTAAAAGATGACACATTAATTAATCGCACTTTCATATTTTTTTCAAAAGTATCGAGCAATCAAACTATACTGTAAATTTCATCACTCTCTGTCAGATAGAAATCAAGGTTATCTTGTCCCAAAGCATCGACCAATGAAATTGCCAAGCTGTAGCTCAAAATGTTCAGTAAAGACCTGATGAACATCTACACCAAGTTTAAACATTCTAGCTCAATTAAAAGCTGGGTTGTTATGTTCCAGTACTTCATTATAACCAAAGTTATCATACCCAAAGCATCAACCAATTCAAAGTCCCGGCCAATCAAGTTGCTTTGCTTATCCTGACTAAGAGAATGCTCATTGTCGAACTTGGTCAAGGTAATATGGTCAAGGTACTAATGTAATGAAACTATACACAAAGTTTCATCAAATTGCTTATCTCTGCTTACCCATTTTAATAGTCCCCTGCCAATCGAAAAGCCCCCCGACCCACCCACTCCACTCCCGTGTAATACATTAGGTTATAATTGTGTTACAAACGTATCACAAGGAGCATTTGAATATTCTCTCTGAGGCATCTGATACCACTTGTTCCTATTATTATTTTTTTTTTTTTGTGTCATTTCTACAAATCGGATTTCTCAGAATCTAACCATAGGATCAATCTGAAACTTTGACCTACCCCCCCAAAAATGGGGTGCGAATGTTGATTAAATATATTTTCAAATCGTTTTTCGAATCCGAAATCACCGAATTTTACGAACAAATTCATTTGACCTACATTACTGTAACTTTGTAACTATTTGACCTATTTTACTAATTCTTTTCTTGAGGGGTGCCTTGAAACATTTACTTAAAATCTGCAATTTCGAATTTTCAAATTTCGAAAATTCGTCGCTGTGATTTTGAACCGGAAGTTGAGATCAATTTGAAAACATTTTTAATAGTTGCACGATTTTCATGAAATTTAGAATGTAAGTAGATCTTATCTATGCGACTTCAAAAATATAATTAGAAATTTTCTAAATTATCTCCCCTTGATGAAATTAAGGATCAAAGTTTTCAAAAAAATCGACGAAATATAGGTCAGATTGCCTTGATTTTTTTTTCTTTACTAGCAACGACACTACTGATTCGTACACAAAAAATTGAGTTTGTAGCTCAAACCGGAAATGCCACCATCTTGAAATGTGAAAATTACATAAGGCTTTTTTGATATTTTACTTACAGACAAGGCAATTATATTTTCCGAATCCTTGAAGGAAAGCCGAAAAACGGTAGATAACACAATTTTGATTTCCGGCAAATGATGGACGCCATTTTGAATTGAAAATGACAATTAGTGAAAAATCCACATTTATGGGCTTGAAAACATATACAATTGGTCGTGACCTAGAGAATATGTCTCCAGGATAGCCTGGATCATGGTCGAACGTTTGGTATTTGAATATTTCAAAAATTCGAATTTCTCCTTTGATGTTTTCCGTGCCGACAAGGTTGTTTTCGAGTTTAGCTGGATTTGACTTCGCGCATGCGCTACGCTAGAACCAAAGGTACCATGAGTACTAAATTCCGGCGAGCAACTTTTCACGTTGGTACCTAGGTACCCTGAAAATTTCAAGGTGATACCTGCATTCGTTCAAGTCGTTTGTTCTTGTCACCTGCCTTTCGTCGGTTTTTTTCTAAGTGGAATTTCGCCGTGACACCGGCACCGATTGTCCGAAAACCATGAAATTTGGACACAATACGCCCATTACCACCCCGGACTCTGTGCCTTACCCCCATTTCGATCCCATTAAAAAAAAAAGAGTTTTAGCAAAAAAACGATTTTCGGAATTTAATATTGGTTTTAACCCTGTACCCAGACAAGATATACATATTATTATAATCCCTATGAAATATTTTAATTATTTACTGCTATTATATGAATTATCACTTATTCCCCGTTAAATAAATATCGGTCACCGGGTGCAGCTGTACAACTTCAAGGACCCTGGCTCCAAGTCAATTTACGGCTTCCATGAGGGGAAAAAAGTGGAATTTCGCCGTGACACCGGCACCGATTGTCCGAAAACCATGAAATTTGGACACAATACGCCCATTATCACCCCGGACTCTGTGCCTTACTCCCATTTTGATCCGATTAAAAAAAAAGAGTTTTAGCAAAAAACCGATTTTCGGAATTTAATATTGGTTTTAATTAATTTTGAAATTGCAAATGCAAAGAGATTTTATCGCCTCTTCCTTATGTGATAGGTATTGGTACTATACACATTATCCTTAAAAGACAATTTTTTAAAATGACCGTAACGATGTATCAACACTAGAAACCGAAATCGCCTATTTTGACCTTTTTTGACTGCTGAGGTATCCTTCCGGTGGTCTAAATCTCTGGAATTTCTAGCGGTTGGCTGCGCCGCGATGATATTTATCACATATTAAATTGAGAAAATCCTCAGATATCAAGAACAATAAAAATTCGATAAAATACGGCAATTTTTTAAGCAAAAAACCTTTGATTGTTGGGGGTGGGTTTTGAATTTATTTTGAACGTTCTCGGAATCCAACACTCTTCTATTTTTAATATGTGATAGCTAGAATCCCATCGGAATCCAACACTCTTCTATTTTTAATATGTGATAGCTAGAATCCCAAGGTACATTCTGTGCAAATTTGAAGGCAATCGGAGCACAGGAACGTTGCCTGGGTAGAGCAAAACAATCCGGTCGCGAAAATTTACCTATACTTCAAAGTGATTATCATGTTGTGTTATGATCGCCATTTTAGATCAATCTGAGTCCCTGATCCACCGTCATCTACCAAACCACTCCGAAATATAGCCAAAATCCCAAAATCGACCGTAATTTCTTTTTGCTTCGCGCATGTGCCACGCTGGAACCAAAAGATACGTTGACTACCAAATTCCGGCGAGGAACTTTTCACGTTGGTACCTAGGTGCACTGAAAACTTCAAGGCGATACCTGCATTCGTTCAGATCGTTTGTTCTTGACACGGTTCCTGCCGTTCGTTTTTTTCCGCCATTTACGGCTTCTGTAAGGGCGAAAAAAGTGGAATTTCGCCACGAAACCGGCACCGATTGTCCCAAAACCATGAAATTTGGACACAATATGCCAATTACCACTCTGTGACTTACTCCCATTTTGATCAGATTAAAAAAAGGAGTTTCAGCAAAAAATAAACAAGTTTCATCAAATTGCTTATCTCTGCTTACCCATTTTAATAGTCCCCTGCCAATCGAAAAGCCCCCCGACCCACCCACTCCACTCCCGTGTAATACATTAGGTTATAATTGTGTTACAAACGTATCACAAGGAGCATTTGAATATTCTCTCTGAGGCATCTGATACCACTTGTCATTGAGGTGTTCACACAGCCAACTCATTTTTGTTTGTTTGTGTTATCTTTATTCAGTATAAATCAACTAATACAAATGAAAAAAAGTACTTGGTTTAATGAGATTATCTTTTGAGAGTTGGTCATACAGGTATCACTAATCATAATTGCTCTTAACTTCAAAT
The DNA here is from genome assembly GCF_932274485.2 of Patella vulgata. NCBI lineage: Eukaryota > Metazoa > Mollusca > Gastropoda > Patellidae > Patella > Patella vulgata. The sequence goes on from NC_065882.2 coordinate 38,679,451, forward strand.
ATATACACGATTATGTGTATTCTAAATATCAAATAAAACAATGATGATTTCTTTACAATAGCAGTACAACAAATTTATTCGCAATATTTTCCTTTGATCAGTTGATCAAAAACCTGATTATATTTACAATATATTCTAGGTCTTTGCTCTTTATTCCATTGGTTCAAAATATGATAAAAGAGGCTTATCAAAAAGTTTATATCATGTAGTCTTATATAACAAATAGAACAATGACATACAAGATGTTTCAAATCATAATCTATTTGCATTATTTATTTCAATAATTTGACCTGTGATATTCATGTATAAAGCAAAATAGTAAACATTGAATTTCATTCACTTTTATGTATAATATAGTATTAAACCGGTTAATTATTGTATACAACATTTATTTAATTTCATAGCAACATTTTATACTATTGTATTCATTGTAGTTTTTTGTCATTATTAGCCCAGTCCGTGCATAGCATTATGATGTGAAATCCCATTTCATTTCAATTATAATAGTCTTCATCTAGAAACAATATTACTATTTATATTGGTATGTTACTACCAAGATATAACAATAAAATTAGCAAAAGTATGTATAAATTAATAAAGTTCTCTTTAGTATCTTTCATGAATAGTCAATTGTTCAATACCATTATTTCTCTTCACCTCATGCAAATAAATTGAAATGGGATTTAATGTTCAACTGTTTTACTTCAGAACTTACATAAATCATTTGGTGATAAAGAAACATACATTTCTAGTATTTTTTTAACATAGTGTACTATACTATGCATCATTATATAGAAGACATATGAATGAATAAACAAAAATATGGCAAAATGAACAACATGAGAATGATTGTAGAAGTATAAGAACAAAGCAATTGTTTAATATTAAAAATATTTGATTTTCTTCTATTTTAAAGTTACATCCTTTACATTTGTATTTATACATTGTATGCAAAACATAATTAGAGAGAAATGGGTTTAACGTCCACTCAACACAAACAAGGTCATTTCGGGACTAACATATGGTTTAATTTTATTTCAATAATTTGCTTGCGCGTAGGGGTCTTTAGCAGTGGGGGGAAACCAGAGTACCCGGAGAAAATCAGGAGTATGGACAGGTGACCCTACTCCTTGCCACGTACAACCAGGGATTCGAGACCACGCCAGTTGACTTAATGGCAGGCCGTATGATACAGCATGCACACACTAACCATTCGGCCATCCAACCCAATACAGCAAGGATGAACAAATATTAGCATGTTTTAATGTTCATTATTAAAATAGAATACAAACAATGTAAGAATAATTATAATATCATGTATCAAACCAAAACAAATAATTCAATTTCAATAACTATTGAGAGCTGGCTGAAAAATTCTAAACCCATCTGTGAAAGAACTGTATAGAATTGTATAAAGTCCATTGTTTCCATTTATTTTTCTATGTAGTCACTTTTGAAGTGTACACTCTCACTCTTTAGTTAATGATGTTGCATGGCCTTGATGTCTGCCAGGAAGAAATTATCTTCAGTTACCCTTAAAAAATTGATCACAGCTGACATGACGTAATCATAGAGGGAAAATGATATCACCCATTTATGAACAGAAGTATTGTCTGAATAGAACACCTTTATAATACTTCTATTGATAGTCTGGCTGTTTTTAAGGTAGTCAATCAGCAGAATAGTTTAGGAATCATAAACGAGTGAACCCATCACCTGTCCAGTCGAAAGAACTGACCTGGCTTGATTGGGGACTTGCGAGTCTGGATGCTTCCATTGTTTTTATTGAATTTTGCATTCTGGTTGAAACTGATGAATCCAGGTCTCCTCTATGTTTAAAAATCTGGCTAAAATTTTTTTAGGAAATATTGAAAACAGCAAAGATTGTCACTGGATGTCACTGGATCAAGTACCTCCTGCAACCACTTCTTTAGTGCAGAAAAGGAAGGGCCATTGTCTCCTATAGTGGAGACCGTATCCACATATTTCAATGTTTGGGTTAGGACTTTCAGTTGCAGATACTTGATGACTGCCATATAGATAGTTCTGTCCATTTTTGGTGATTTCAATGGGTAGGTTCACAAGATTGTCTGGTACAAATACAATAATAACACTTCAGCTGCAGGTCTTATGTCTATGATTCATTCAATGATTCTACTTGTGGTGGTAAAAGCCAATTAAATCTCTCCTCTTCAGATCTAGAACTTTTCAGCCAGCTGTTGTATTATAGTGTATCCACACAAAGAAAAATTAACACAGAGAAAAATCATTATTACATAATAAATATATAAAATGACAATAAATGATGTGGTATTCATATTTCAATCAGAAGACGGAGAAAAATGGGGTTTAAGTCCACTCGACAGAAACTAGGTATTTTGGCATTAACACATGGTCCAATTTTATTTCAATAATTTGCTTGTGCGTATGGGTCATTAGCAATGGAAGGAAACTGGAGTTCGCAGAGAAAACCCTCGAAGGATGAACGTGCTACCCTACTCCTTGCCACGTACAACTGGGGATTTGAAACCACACCAGTTCACTAAATGGCAGACCTTATGATACAGCGCGCACATACTAACCATTCACCCCCCCCCCTCCTTATTTCAAACAACAAAATTAAATGTATTGATACAAATATATATCTATGGATACAAATATATCTGTACAAATGTATATAGATATAATAATCGTATAGATAAAGAAAAATTAAAATCCCCGGCTACAATCCAACCAGGGAATAGCGGGAGTGTAGACGATCTGGGACCTAGCTCTCCAAACAAATTACGCTCCTGAAGCAAAAAGAAAGAGTAAATCGGTGCTGCCTGTTGTGTGTATTATATGTAAAAAACGTGACAGATTTGTCACTGTTGGAGAAAATAGGAAGAAGGGTGTATTAACACAGACTCAGACCCAAACAGGCTCAGGTAGGCCTAATGTTAATATTATGTTACTTACTAAATTTATAATTATTACTAATAAATATTAAATATATTCATCCTACAGTTTTTAATTATTGTGTTGTTGTTTTTGTTGTAAATGGAATCAGAAGTGCTACTGCAATCACTGTAAAATTGTTATGAAGCTAGCCAGTAAAGCCCTTTACCCCATTTGTTGATTTGGCACAGTCATTGGTTAAAGTGTTGCACATTTGCTTGCACAAGGGATGAAACATAGAGAAGTTAACTTGTTTTTTATTTTCTTGGCCCACTTGTAGGTGCCTTGCTAAGACGATCTTTCTCTAGACCATTTCCGCTCACACAAAGGATCTGAACTAAACCGCATGCCAGAGTTGACCAGCCAGGTACATGTACATGTAGGCCTCAAAGTGACATTCCCTCCCCCACCCTTGAGCACAAACAACATTCAACGCTATATGGTGTATAATTTGTTTGCAAATTTGTTTGTAGGCCAACTGTTGAAAGCTGCTGAATTGAAAGAGGATGAAGATATTTTAAGGCATATCAGAGGGCAAGATTGTGTGGCCATTGAGGTCAGATATCACCAAAAATGTTATAGGCAATATACATGTACTGAATTTCTTAGACAGTTATCAGAAAGGTAAATATTTGTGATGTTTTTTTTATTTGTATTCTCCGCCTTCTTGCCACTGGTATTATTCAAATAAAACTGAACCATGGGTGAGTCCTGAAATTACTATGTTTTTGTCCAGTGGACGTTAAACCGCAATTCTCCTCTCTATCTCTCCTTGTACTGCTAATGCCTTCCTGTCTTCATTAGCTGGTTTCTGCATGAAAATAAGATGTTAACCCCTGTGTAAGTGTCTTTTTCCTCTGTTGTACAAAATTAATGAGAGTAAACCAAGCTCCAGAATTTTGTTTTAATTGTGTACATGTATATGTTTATTTATATTTTTCAGCAAAGATGACTAGCCCTCCGTCGAATATTAAACCACATACAATATATTCTGTGAAGATGTCATAAGAGAAAGAATCATAAATGGCCAGCAAAGTTGTCTTGTACAGAGAGAGAGAGAGAGAGAAATGGGGTTTAACGTCCACTCAACACAAACTAGGTCATTTTGGGACTAACATACGGTTTCAATTTTATTTCAATAATTCGCTTGCGCGTATGGGTCTTTAGCAGTGAGAGGAAACCGGAGTGCCCGGAGGAAACCCACGAGGTTGAGAAGACGCCTCTATCTCCATGCCACATACGCTCACACCTGGGATCAAAGCCACAGCCACAAGCCAGAGGTGACCGACCAGCTAGAGGTCGAAGCGCGGCACTCTAGGCCATCCCAACCCCCCTTTCTTGTACAGACCTGTGCATGTGTAGTCAATGTGAAAATGAAAAAAAAACTGTTAAAGAGACCGAATTTGATGTTAATACATTTAGTGACAGTGATGATGATAATGAAGATTAACTTTGATGACATTTGATGTGCAGAGTAACTGTTTAATTTTGATTTTCAATGATTGTTTCACTTTAATAAATAATTTCACAACTGTTCATCCTGTTTTCTAACCCTTCCCTTCATTCCAGCCCAGATACACAATTATTTTTTTTAACTTATATCTACATGTATGTTTGTAATTTGACCATTAATCATATCCGAAATAGTAGTTCACAGCTACATGTACAGTTGTAAAAATACTGTAGTGGCTAATTGAAAGGGAACATGTATGTGGGTTTAGAATGTTTATCTTAGTGGAAAAAAATCATGTGGTTCAATGCTTATAAAGTGCTACTGATCTCCATTATTTCAAAAGCATATCACTCAACTACTGTCAAACATATCCCCTGGCTAGAATATGCTACAAATCGACTCTAGCATGTTCCATACAAGCGATAATTTCTGAACAAACATCCAACAACCAACCCTAACAGGCCCTTGAGATCCAACAAACAAAATAATTATTGGGCTTGTTTGCCCACACCTGGTCTTATGATTCATACAAGACCTGATAGTCTATCAATTACAGGCATTTGACAGAAAGGGAGATAATTCTTTTTTACCGTTAATGGATTTCCACAATTCTTTATTCACCCATGACATTTGTGTTTTGAGCATTTTTATTTACATCAAAATCTGTCCAATAAACTGTTCATTGCCAAGGATGAAGGCATGAGGTGTTTTACCAACTATTTAATTTTATGTCAACTTCAGAATTGTTAGTACACAAATAGCATTTATTTGACAATTTTGACGAATTTCATCTGGCCCTAAATCAATAAATTGAAAACATTTTGCTTGGAACTCCCAGATTTTGTCTTCCTGGCATCATAAGCTTTCCAAAAATGTATAGTTTTTCTTTTATGGAAGACCGTGTAGCGGAGTTGTGTTTCTAAGCTAGCTAGAAATTTTGGCTGCAGGCCTACACCTCCCAAGCTAAATTTCCCTCATGTCATCCTGTATAGCAAAGGCATATGCCTGTCTTAATTAACCCAGTACTAAACACAATTTACTTGTTTAATTTTTCCAGCATTTTTCAGGATAGCTGATGGGATGCGGGTCAAGTTATGCCACTTGTCTATTTAATTATTTACCAGTGAAAAATCGAATTAACTTCACCAAATTTTTACTCATTATAATGATTTTTTTTTTTTCTGTTCATATTATTTCTATGACATGTGACAGTGACTGTGAATATGAAAGCTTTAATATCTGCTTAGCAGATCTAGTTATTATTATTATTATTATTTACCGCGGGAGCCTATTTCTCCATGATCGGAAACAGATATCGATCTGGAACCAAATTTTCTATCGGGAAACTATGTGGTGGTTACTTGATAAAGTATTTTTGAAACTTCTGCGCAGACCGGAAGTGGCCGAATTTTGAACGGTAGCAATAAATCAAAAAGCGGCCGTGGTTTCGCCAATTCTTTACCTATTTCAAAACAATTCACATTTTTGGAAACCCTGAATCTTTTCCGAGACAATGGCTATCTCACATTTTTCAATTTCGAACATTCATCTATGGTTTTTGTCGTTTGAATTTTGAAAATTGAAATTTTTACAAAAAACTTTTTTATTTATGAATACTTTTTAGTCGTATTTTACACAGAATTAACGAGTCATCTGACTTGGGCAAAAATATGAAATTTTTTTGGCTCAGTAATTTTCCTTGGCCGCCATTGGCTAATTCAGTTTTTCAGTCCTAGATTAATTATTTATTGCTCGATTTGTATAAAACAAAGTTCATATACTCCGTTGTCTCAATTGTCATTTTTTTTGTTACCGATAGAGTTATCTGTCGGCACCGGAAGTGGCTTAATTTGACCAAAAACTACAATTTTGACAGTTAGGTACCATTTTTCGAAAGCAAATATTATTTTTTAAAAAAACTAATATAACTAAAAGAATGTGCCCTATAAAGGCGCACAAAATGTTGGGCTCGGTTTTTTTAATTTCGATTTCATTTTTGAGCAAATTCGATTAAGAGGTGAAAAAAGGTGTAAAATTGACCTATTTACAACCCATTCAGGTTTTTTCAGATTTTAAAATATTTCTACGTAACTTTTGTAAACTTGTAGCTATAATCCATACGAAGAAAATGTTTGTTAAAATTAGTTTGTAATATAAGCAGTTACCTAGAAATGGGCAATTTTCGTTATTTTGCCTGTAAAATAGTCAATTATTATTGGATTTTCACAAAAGTGACACCATTTGATTCAAAAAGAGAGTAGCCGTCGTATCAAATTGATTACAATTTAAAATTGACACCGGAAGTGACGCCATTTTGTCAAAAAATGCATTTTTAACTTTTAAAATCAATATGTTTTTCGACCAAGAATTATTTAATATGTATTAATAATTTTAACTTTTGGTTTACATTCACATATTAATAAAATATAGATTTCATAAAATTGTTTCTAACTTGTTCAGTTGCGGAGAAATACGCGATTTTCAACAGGTCACTTTTCAAGGTTTTTGGTCCATAAAAGTGTCAATTATTATTCGTTTTTCATAAAATTTTCACTGTGTGATACCTAATGCCATTTACGATTTCATACAAGTAATTTAAGATTTTCATTATCACCGGAAGTAACGTCATTTTGGCAAAACTGGATTTTTAGCCTTCAAAACATATTTTATTCAACCCATGCGATCATACAGATACCAGAAAATGGTTTCTAACTTGTACGGTTGCAGAGAAATAGACGGTTTTCTACAAGTCACTTTTGAAGGTTTTTGGTCTATAAAAGTGGCAATTATTATAGGATTTACATAAAATTTTCACCATGTGATGCCTTATGCCAGTTCTGATTTCATAAAACTAATTGAACATTTTCATTATCACCGGAAGTACTGTACACTTACATGTAACAAATGTATAAAATGAATTGATATTGCTGGATTTGGTTGATTCGGAGTCCATTTTATATGATGAGTGCAATGCTTATGTGGAAACCTGTTTAATGGTTTTATTGGTACCGGAAGTGACATATGTTGAGGGTAACGTGGTACCGGTGAAACCCGTCATTACTGCATCGCAGCTCTATTTGCTAAATATCGTTAAATATCTTTTGATTCTCATTTCTTTTAAAAACTGTCCAATGGATCTTTCTGAAACTTCTAGTACAGGAAGTTAAGTTCCCATACAACGTGTTAAATCTATCCCGACAATGATCCGTAAACCGGAAGTAGTCGAAAAAATATTCGAAATTAAAAAAAAACCCCAGTAAAAATAGGTGCTCTTGCAAAAATCGTGATTTCACCAGCGGGTGTGACCGGATCAAAACACCTAAAGTATCGTTTGGTAGCTCGATGAATGGGCTATTGTATGACACACTTACTGTCTGATTCCTGAAAGCCGGTTCAGTGCTGCTTGCAGGTCTAATTATTATTATTATTATTTACCGCGGGAGCCTTTTTCTCCATGATCGAAAACAGATATCGATCTGGGGTTAAATTTTCTCTAAGGAAACCATGTGGTGGTTACTCGAAAAAGTATTTTTGGAACTTCTGCGCAGACCGGAAGTGGCCGAATTTTGAACGGTAGCAATAAATCAAAAATCGGCCGTGGTTTCGCCAATTCTTTACCTATTTTAAAACAATTCACATTTTGGGAAACCCTGAATCTTTACCGAGACAATGGCTATCTCGCATTTTTCAATTTCGAACTTTCATCTATGGCTTTTGTCGTTCGAAATTTGAAAATACGTTGTTTAGGAGACAAATTTTGTAATTTTTCAAAATTTTCAAATTTAACCTACATTTTTGGATACCTGAAGGCAATCCGATTCCAGGAATATAACTTTAATTCAGAGTTATCACCCTTTATTTTTCGAATTTTTTCGAATTTAATGCCTATTTTGTGTGCCCGAGTTTCGTTTTACGGCCGAATTGACGTTTCTGAAACTTATGGAACATGAAGTTATAGTCCAAAACCAACTGATCAAACTATTTCGATAAGAATCCTTAAACTGGAAGTGGTCGAAAAAATGTCCGATATTTTGAAGAAAACGCAAAAAATGGGTGCTTTTGGGAAAAACATGATTTCTTCACCCGATATCAACGGATTAAAAAAATTAAGGTATCGTTGGGTGGCCCGGGGATTCGACTGTCATATGATACCCATTTCACGCGGATCCTATGAGAGGGCAGCAAAATATGACATTCTGAAAATCAGGTATTTTCTGATTTGGAGCGTTTTTGGACGCCTGTATCTCGAAAACTGCTCAAATGATTTTTTTTAACTTTCCCTATCGAGAGTCCCTCTGGTAGTCTTGTGCATGAATTCTTCCAATAAGACATTAAAATTTCTGGAATAGGTAACATAACGTACTGAAAATCGAAAAAAGTTGAAAAATCGTGAAATTTTGGAAAATGCTCTATTACTTTATTATTTAAACAATTTTTACAAAATAGTTACATATTCAGATAGCTGACGTAATTACGATTCTAAAGATGTATAATATGTATTAAAATATTTAAATTTAATTTTCGATATATTGACATTTTTGGCACTATTTAACATAGGATTTCACAGGGGCATTTTATCTGATCAGACAATGTAATATATCATTACATAGCCCTGTGGCTATTTGATAAGCCAATCTGGTTATTAAAACTATCCCGACAATAATCTCCATACCGGCAGTATGCAAAAAATGAAGAAAAAAAAGTTTAAAAAAATAGCGCTGTTGCGAAAAACTTGATTTCTCCATCAGATGATAGCAGGCCAAAAGAACTAAAGTATCGCTGGATAGCCCCATTAATTGACTATCATATGACATCTGAATGATACGATTTCGATGGCTAGAAAATAATTTATGGTACGCCGAAAATCTAGTATTTTCCGTTTTGGAGCATTTTGAGACGCCATTTTCTCGAAAACGAAAACTACGATTTTTCTTAAACTTCTTTTACTCAGAGTCCTATCGGTGGACTATGGCGTGAGTCCAAAAATAAAAGCATTGAAATAATATAAGTGGTCCAAAAAGTGCCCCAATCTTGGAAAAAAGTTGAAAAATCCTTAAATTACTGAAAATGCTCTTCTATTTTTCTTTCTTTGGAAAACAGCTGAATGGATTTTTCTGAACATTCTTGTACAGAAGGTTAGGTAACCAAACAACTTGTTAAAACTATCCCGACACTGATCCAAAAACCGGAAGTAGTCGAAAAAGTATCCGATATTTTGAGAAAAAAAAACATAAAAAGGAAAAAAATGGTGATTTGCGAAAAGAGTTATTACTACGTAATATTTCACCGAATCAAAACAACTAAAGAGTCATTGGAGAGCCCGAACAATGGACGATCGTATGACATCTAAATAGTAAAAATTCGCGGGTTAGGCAATATATAATGGAACGCTGAAAATGTATTATTTTCCTTTTTGGAGCCTATTCAGACGCTTTTATTTCAAAAACTTCTCTTATTTCCTTTCTTAAACTTCTGTTACTTAGAGTCCTAACGGTGGTCTATGGTGTAAATCCAAATTTAAAAGCCTCAATATTGTATAAATGGTCCAAAAGGGCCACAATCTTTGAAAAAGGCCGAAAAATCGTTATATCTGTAAATCTGTTTCTAATGGTATAAGGGAGGTAAAACTGTCCAATGGATCTTTCTGAAACTTCTGGTACAGGAAATTAAGTTCCAATACCACTTCTTAAATCTGTCCCGATAATGATCCGTAAACAGGAAGTAGTCAAATAAATATTGGATATTTAAAAAAAAAAAAGACAGTAAAAAAAATCGGTGCTCTTGCAACAATCGGGATTTCACCGTCGGGTGTGACCGGATTAAAACATCTAAAGTATCGTTTGGTAGCTCGATAAATGGGCTATTGTATGACACACTTCCTGTCTGATTCCTGAAAGCCGGTTCGGTGCTGCTTACAGGTCTAGTTAGGCTTTCACCTTCGGTGAACATTGGTGTGACCGTAAAAGATCCCTTGGTGGTTGGAATTCTATATAAAAGAAGACTAGCGCCGCTGTAAGAGCATGTTTAGAGGTCTTTTTTTTCAAAAAGGCAATCTAATATTTTTTGGATAACTCCTTCTATAGAGAGACTAATTGATATGTGTATGAAAAGAGAGAGAGAGAGAGAGAGAGAGAGAGAGAGAGAGGGGTTTAACGTCCACTCGACACAAACTAGGTGATTTTGGGACTAACATATGTTTTAATTTTATTTACATAATTCGCTTGCGCATAGGGGTCTTTAACAGTGGGAGGAAACCGGAGGACCCGGATAAAACCCACGAGGTTGGACTGGCGACCCTACTCCTTGCCACGTACAACCGGGGATTCGAAACCACGCCAGTTGACTCAATGACAGACTTTATGATAGAGCGCGCGCACGCTAATCATTCAGCCATCCAACTCCCCAGAGAGAGAGAGAGAGAGAGAGAGAGAGAGAAATGGGGTTTAACGTCCACTCGACACAAACTAGGTCATTTCGGGACTAACATATGGTTTATTTTTTTATATCAATAATTCGCTTGCACGTAAGGGTCTTTAGTAGTGGGAAGAAACCGGAGGACCCGGAGAAAACCCACGAGGTTGGACAGGCGACCCTACTCCTTGTCACGTAGAACCGAGTAATCGAAAACCCTCCAGTTGACTCAGTGACAGACTGTATGATACAGTGCAGCCCCAAAGGCTAGCATACCGTGCAAATTCCAGCCAGCATAATGTATCTATATAAGAGACATTTATTCCTACTGGCGATTTACAAATATTACATGAAGAAATTCAAATCATAAGAACATAAACACGACTAATACACAGTATAATATTGATTTTAAAAGTACAATGTATATATTGGTTACACTATATATGTCACAAAACAACAATCATTAGATAATGATAATTATTTACTGATTATATAAATCATTTTAAGATGTAAGAGTTATCCGTTGTTTAATTTAACAGTTATATAATGACCCTACGAACACCTACGACACCTACCGATATTTCTGAAACGTCGGGACTATGAATTCGACGCACCACACCAGTCCATGAACTATAAATGAAAATCCTCTCATCACCAGAAGTGGTCAAGAAAGGTATTCAAAATTTGACAAAATTCTGAAAAATGGGTGCCTCTGCGCCAAATGCGATGTATCAATTGGTTGTTTACCGAGTACTTCAAGTATTATGTCGTATGATAGCCACGTGAATTATCCACAAGGTGGTGCTATAGCAACAAGATTTTATTGCCAACTAAAAAATTTATGGGACTTTGAAAGGTTATTTACGATTTCGACTAAGTTTAAACCCATGTTTCTCGGAAAAGCCGCCAATGATTTTTTTCAAACTTGCTCAATCGAGATTCTACTGGGTAGTGTATTGTTTGAAACCCTTGTACAATTTTTTCTAATTGTCATGGGTAGCCGAAAAAAGAGATCGAAAATTGAAAACAGAGTATTTTTACGAGCTGGAGCATGTTTAGGGGTCAATATCTGAGTTATGCTAGAGTGTGGGTTTTTTGGGGGGGGGTGGGGGGAGTGGTGGGGATAGTCTTTTGTCATATATCTGGCGATCGTGTGACGCCTTGGCGACAGTGAAAGCCTTCAGCATTGCGCGCAATTCTAGTTATTTTTTTTTTTTTCCGCGGGAGCCTATTTCTCCATGATCGCAAACAGATATTGATCTGGAACCAAGTTTTCTATCGGGAAACCATGTGGTGGCTACTGGATAAAACAATTTTGAAACTTCTGCGCATACCGGAAGTGACCGAACTTTGTACTTTTTCCCGGAATTGAAAATCGGCCGTGGTTTCGTCTATTCTTTACCTATTTTCAAACAAATGACATTTTCGGAAACCCTGAATCTTTTCCGAGATAATGGCTATCTCACATTTTTCAATTTCGAACATTCGTCTATGACTTTTATCGTTCGAAAATTGAAAACACGTTGTTTTCGAGACAATTTTTGTTATTTTTCAAAATTTTCAAATTTGACCTACATTTTTGGATACCTGATGTCCATCCGATTCCAATAATATAACTTTCGTTCAGAGTTATCGCCCTTTATTTTTCGAATTTTCTACCCATTTTCCAACCCTTATATTTTTTTGAAAGCATCAATCGATTTTTCTGAAACTCCAGGACCGTAAAGCCATATTGTCAGACCGGTGGATAAAGCAATTTCAACAACGATCCCTAAACGGGAAGTAGTCGAAATAATGCTCGATATTTTGAAAAAGATGGAAAAAATGGTTGCTTTCGGGAAAAACGGGATTTCTCCGTCCAATTTAAACGGATTAAACAAATTAATGTATCGTTGGGTGGACTGTCGTATGATATCCAATTTATACAGATACTATGACCAGGCAGCAAACTATGTCATGCTGAAAATCAAGTATTTTCCGATTTGGAGCGTTTTTGGACGCCTTTATCTCGAAAACTGCTCCAAGGATTTTTCTTAAACTGAAAAATTGAAAAAAGTCGAAAAACCGTCAAATTTTGGAAAATGCTCTATTATTTGTTTATTTTAACTGATTTTCAAAAAAATGTTATAACTTGAAAAAACTGACCTAATAGCGATTCTAACCATGTATAATATGTAGTCAGTTATTGAAATTGAATTTTCGATATTTTGACATTTTTGCATTTTTGGCACTTCTGAACTTAGGATTTCTCAGGAGGATTTTATCTGATAGGTTAATTTAGTATATCATTATAAAGCCCTGTGCCCATTCAAGTTCCAAAACCGGATGTTAAAACTACCCGACAATGATTCGTACAACGAAAGTAGTTTAAAACAAGAAAAAAAGGTAAAAAAATGAAAAAAAAAATGGCACTCTTTTTAAAAACACGAATTCCCCGTCAGATATTTGCGGATCAAAACAATTAAAGTTTCGTCGGATAGTCCCATGAATAGACTATCTTATGACATCTAAATGATACGAATTTGATGGTTAGGAAATAAATTATGGTACACGGAAAATCTAGTATTTTCCGTTTTGGTGCATTCTGAGACGCCTTTTTCTCGAAAACGACGCCGACGATTTTTCTTGAACTTTTCTTAACCAGAGTCCTATCGGTGGTCTAGGGTGTGAATCCAAAAATAAAAGCATTGAAATAGTATAAGTGGTCCAAAAATGGCCGCAATCTTTGAAAAATAGTGAAATTATTGCTCTTTTATTTATCTTTTTTTCGAAAACTACTCAATGGATGTTTCTGACACTTCTGGCACAGGAAGTTAAGTATCTATACAACTTGTTAAAGCTATCCCGACAATGATCCAAAAACCGGAAGTAGTCGAAAAAATATCCTATATTTTGAAAAATAATGCAAAAAAATGAAGACTTTTGCCAAAAACGTGATTTCTCCTTTGGATATTACCATATTATCAAAAGTATCGTTCGATAGCCCAGTGAATGGACTTTCGTATGCTTCCTTCGGGTCTGTTGCCTGGAAGCCGATTCAGCACTGCCATGCAGGTCTAGTTAATAATTATTAATAATAATAATAATTTTTTTCTTTCACAGTGATGATATTTGAACTGAAATTATTTCAACTATGAGTGTTTTCTTCTATCCAAAATATGGGTTTTAGTGACCCTGTAACAGAAATAGTTGATTGCTGTGTGTAATAATTAGTCTTTGAATTAATATAATTGCTTCTTTGTCAAAATTATCTTATAACGATAATCATCTGGACAGAAATCGACGGCTCACGCTGTTTATTAGCAAGTCCAATTTGTTAAGAGGTTACAGTAGTATCGTACAGTAGTATCCAATATTGCACCTGTGATAAAAGGCATGACCTTGTTTGAGCATGGACTGTATCTGTAATTAATATTAGTTTTTTATATGTTAATGACGTCAAATCTTTAACGTGCACGAAACCAGAAAATTGGCGATATTTCATTGAATATTCAATCAATTTTTGAACCAGCTACATATTTGAATAGCTGACATGAACGCGATTCCGAAGTCCCGTGTACATATTGGTGTGACCGTAAAAGATCCCTTGGCAGTTGGAATTCTATATAAAAGTAGACCATCGCCGCTGTTCGAGCATGTTTAGAGGTCTTTTTCTCAAAAAGGCAATCTAATATTTTTGGGGGAACTCCTTCTATAGAGAGCCTAATTGATATATCTATCTGTGTATGAAAAGAGAGAGAGAAATAGGGTTTAACGTCCACTCGACACAAAGTCATTTCGGGACTAACATATGGTTTAATTTTTTTTTATTTCAATAATTCGCTTGCGCGTAGGGGTCTTTAGCAGTGGGAGGAAACCGGAGGACCCGGAGAAAACCCACATTGTTGGACAGGCGACCCTACTCCTTGTCAGGTACAAGCGGGGAATCGAAACCCCGCCAGTTGACTCAATGAAAGAACGTATGATACAGCGCGCGCACGCTAACCCCAACCCCGTGTATGAAACCAGCGTACAACGGTTAAAAGTATCAAGAGTGGCCAAACAAATGGCACTGTTTATCGACAAAAGTCCGAAATGGTCAGAATCGGAACGTTCTGCATACGTATAAAGCATATATAGAGAGCTATTTTTCAAAGTCGCAATATTTGAACTACGGGTGTTTTACTGTTAACCAATATCTGGCACTGGTGCTTCTAGAGTGAAAATAATTCATTTTAGTAAATAACAGTTACGACTGAAATTAATATCCCATTTTTTTTTGTGTACACGACGTCATCACTTTGTACCATTTAAAATAAAGCTACCTGCTGCAGCTATTTATAAGGAAGTCGCCCCTCTATGCAGTCTATGCGAAATGATATTTTTTTTACTGAACATTTGGGCAGGTATTATTCCAACTATAACTGGACCGAATGAGATTTTACTGGTCCAAAAAAGTTCATACCAAAAATATGCATAAAATAAGTAATAATGGCCTAAAACTCGAAAAACAACAAACAGTATATATAAGGGGGAAAATACTTTACTTTATTACAAAGATTATCTATTGTATAAAGACTTTTTCGCACACTTCTTTAATTGTCATTTTGTGTTAATGATAACAGTAAATAGACCGCGCAAAGAAAATATAATCCCTTAGATGACAATCGAGTCTACCAGAAGCCAACGTTATTAATACAATAAAAGGACTTTCGTTTTAGTCTGGATTAACCTAGCCTACTACTTACTAGACTAGCTCGATATACGGTACTACGTACTCGAGATAAGATTTTGTTTACATTTTTAAACAATAGTGAAATTAACACAATAAATTAAACGAGAATTCAACAGTCCGTGCCAATACGGCGATGATTTAATATTTGTAAGTTGAGTGCCCGTTAACCCGTAAACGGTTAAGGTAATACCGGTACTTGACTTGTATATTATTTAATTGATTAGAATAGATCAGTTTTACTCATTGGTTGTTTATATTGTTTTATTTACCTAATAATCAACTAGCTTGGTTCGCCATCCCGACAGCGATTAGTTCGAGTTCAAATTCTTTATTCCTTTCAGCCAAAGACTTATCAGGTATAACATATAGTACAAACAAATAAATAAATACAATATGTACAAAAACAATATAGTTCACCGATGTTTTTGTAATAAAGAACAATAGTATTGTTTGTTGATTAGCGTTATGATTTTAGACAAAATGGTAAGTTCACCAATGTTTTTGTAATAAAGTAGACCTGTATTGTTTGTTAATTGACTTTATCCCATGATTTAAAAAATTGGCGATGGTTAATATTGGGTCAAAAATAATTCCTTAAATAGCGCCGGAGCCCCTTTTAGATAAACTGAATTCGCATAAAAACAACAAAGAGTGGCTACGTGCGATTTTATTCTTTGATCTTTGATCTTTGATTCACGGGACATTTCTGTTATTCAAACAAATCTGCACGAGAATGACAACATACAAGTTGACAGTTACCATTGATTTGGGGTTCATGTAGAATAGGCTCTTCTATCGAGCCTACAGTTATTCTTTTCTAAAATAAAATGAGTGCCTTGGATTTTTGTGTGGATTTGATAGCGGTTATACTTTACTAATATTCTCTGACATCGGAGACTTGTGTCGCGTTCATTTCATTTTTGTGTTAAAGTATGAGCTTCTTATGTCTGATTTGGAAGCGCTTTCGACTCCCGTTGCAAGTTCTATTTGTCTTATTTCTATTTGGAAGACCGGTAACCTAAATACAGTTATAGTTTGCAATTTTAAAGTCTATCTTTGCCGTGATTCGAGAGTAATTCTTAACTATGCACTCTAAACATGTATAGTCTTATGCAAACGTGTCCTTCAAAATGTAGTAGACATGCAGCTTTACATGACTGGTTGGAAATGTAACCGCATATATCGTGCAGAATATGTGAACACGCGTGTTCTTACTATACAACTTTACCTAACGCGTCCGTATTATTAACGAAAATATTCAACATTCATAACAGCGTGGCAGTATATCGTTTTGACATCGATTGTTTATGACAAATATAACCGTTAATTTTGCATGTAAAATTACACCGAGGCCTATCGTGTCCCGCGACTATCGTTGCACACGGTAGCGACTGCTACACTGTACGTACTCGAGATAAGATTATGTTTACATTTTAAACAATAGTGAAATTAACACAATAAATTAAACGAGAATTCAACAGTCCGTGCACGAAGTGCCGTCAGTCAGTGCCAATACGGCGATGATTTAATACAACCAGCAGTCAGTAAACCGGGTCCAGAATCTTTCCGGACAACTGGGCCGGTATTCATGATGAAAATACCGGACCGAGAGCTATTTCATCGGTAATGACCGGCGGTCCGACGACTTTCGCATGGACTGCCTCTATGTGAATAAAGAAAAGCTAATGATGATAATTATGATTTAGGGTTTTAGTTGTTATCTGAGACTTAAAATGCAGTTTTTTGTCCCATTCGGAAAATTGTTTTTTTTTTTATTATTCCATTTACAATTCGTGTAGATCTCTGAAACTAACAGACAGAGTTCTGAATATTGATTTTTCCCTTGTTTTAAACAATTATTACTTATAATAACTATTGCGAAAAGTTGTGAACAGACCGGAAGTGGTGTAAATCTTTAACGTGCACAAAAATTGAAAACCAGCCCTAATTATGTCAATTCCCAACCGATGTTTGAAAAAGTTATATTTTTGTACAGCTGGGGATATTGCGGATGCGAGAACGGCCGAATTGAGATACCATGTCGTTCTCATTTTTTCTTCAAAATTTGAAAATTTACTAAAATTGTTATTTCTTGGAATGTTGAGTTTTCCATTACATATACTGAGCGCCATGCCATGGAAAACGCATCACTTTTTTTCCCAAATATTTTATTACTAGGTGGTTTTGTATGTATAATATTATGCAATACTATGAACTATTGTTTCACACAATGCTCCCAAAGGCAAAAAATATCGGCCCGTGTGCACTAAAAAAAATTGCACGAGATGCACATGAAAAGCCCAATATTCACGTGCAGCATTGTGTGGGAGCCCTTTAAAAGCATGTTTTCAACTTAATGTGCAGTACATGAATTGTGAAACGTCAATCTGTCGTAATTTGTTGTTGGACGTGTGAAGGAATCGAGCTAGAGATGCCGAGACTTACTGAAAATCAACGGAATGAAGCCATGCGAATGTCCAGGGCTGGCATGTCTACACGTGCTATTGCCAGACACTTCACTTGTCATCAGTCCACTATTGTAAGGTTGGTGGAACGTGTTCGAGTTACTGGATCAACAGAGGACTGTCAACGTCCTGGTCCACAACGCGTTACAACCCAGGCTCAAGACTGGCAAAGTGTGCTCTTCAGTGATGAGAGTCGCTTTCATCTTTATCACGCTGGTGGCCGTCAACGTGTGTGGAGACGTCTTGGGGAACATCTTGCAGACTGCTGCGTCTTCAAAACGAATCGATGGGGTGGGGGAAGTGTAATGGTGTGGGGAGGCTTCACATTTCATCACCGGACCGCCCTACACATTTGCAGGGGTCGCGTTAATGCTGTAGCCTACCATGATGATGTCTTGCAACCAATTGTTGTTCCGATGTTTCGAGCGCACCCACAACTTCAGCACTTCCAACAGGATAATGCACGTCCGAATACCGCCCGTTTTAGTATGAACTACCTGGCTGCTAACAACATCAATGTCTTGGACTGGCCAGCCATGTCTCCGTATATGGCACCGATAGAACATGTCTGGGATGA
This sequence comes from Patella vulgata, assembly GCF_932274485.2. Classification (NCBI taxonomy): domain Eukaryota; kingdom Metazoa; phylum Mollusca; class Gastropoda; family Patellidae; genus Patella; species Patella vulgata. The sequence goes on from NC_065882.2 coordinate 38,698,008, forward strand.
GATTGGATGCCGTCTGTATCGTGACCACAGATGCACACCATTGCTGCTTTAGAAGCTGCTCTTGTCCAAGAATGGAACAATTTGCCCCAGGCCTTCTTTCAAACATTGGTAAATTCCATGCGACGTCGCTGCACAGCGTGCGTAAGAACCCGTGGAGGACGCACGCGCTACTGACATCTGCGTCGTACTTTTGGTTTTGACCCCTCTGACTTTGTACCGTTGATTACAGATTAAACATCCATAAGTGTACAAATGTGTTGTTATTGATGTGTTCCCATTTGAATATTGTTCACAATAAGAAGCAAAATAAATAAGATATGTTTACAGGATCATTTTGTTATACGAAAAACTAAGTGATGCATTTTCCATGGCTCTTAGTCATATTTGGATTGCCGATTCTACCAATCTAAGATTATCATGTTGTGAATTGTTCAACTATATTTTTCACTTTCCTTCTATCGTAATGCAAATGTGTGTATTTATTTAGTCGGTGGGGGAGTGGTTGGAATAGTCTTTTGTCATGCATCTGGCGACCATGGCTAGGGTGAAAGCCTTCAGTCTTGCAAGCAAGTCTAGTTAGGCTTTCACCTTCGGTGAAAGACTATTGTTATTACTAAGATTAATATTATTATTATTAGGTTTTCACCGAAGGTGAAAGACTATTGTTATTACTAAGATTATCATTATTAATTATTATTTTTTTTTTTTTTCGTTTTGCCTATTTCTCAGCAACTATAAGAGATAGAGGTCTGAACTTTGATTTTCTCTCGGGAAAGTGGGTGGTAGTTAGTGCTTAAATGTAAAATAAAATTTGTGCGCATAGCGGAAATGCGTCAAATCTTTAACATGCACGAAAATTGAAAATCGGCCATAATTTTGTTAATACTCAATCGATTTTTGAGATAAGTACAGTTTTGGATATAGGGAGACATTTCGGAGAAAATAGCAGTTCAAAACTGTGGAATTTAGAAACTTTGTCGCTCTCATTTTTTTGGTGAAAAATGGAAAATTTTCAAAATTTTCTAAAATTTTTTTGGGGGGGAATTTTGAAAATTCAGTTTTTTTTTGGGATAGATCACATCAATCCGATTCCAACAATATAAGTTTTGTTCTGAAATGTTAACTTTGATTTTTCACTTTTTTTTTCGCATTTTGGTCAAATCGTAGAGTTATTTTTTTTAAAACGGCTCCAACGATTTTTCTGGAACTTTAGGAATATGAAGTCGAAGGACCAAACCAGTCCATGAACTATAAATGAAAATCCTCTAATCACCGGAAGTAGTCAAGAAAGGTATACAAACCGATTTTCGAAAAAGTTATATTTCTGTACAGCTGGGAATATTGCGGATGCGATAACGGCCGAATTGAGATACAATGTCGTTCTCATTTTTTCTTCAAAATTTGAAAATTTACTAAAATTGTTATTTCTTGGAATGTTATGAATTGTTCAACTATATTTTTCACTTTCCTTCTATCGTAATGCGCATGCAAAGAACGTGTCAATATCTGAACTATGCAAATGTGTGTAATTATTTAGGGGGTGGGGGAGTGGTGGGAATAGTCTTTTGTCATGCATCGGGTGACCGTGTGACGCCTTGGCTAGGGTGAAAGCCTTCAGTCTTGCGAGCAAGTCTAGTGATGATTGTTTTTACCAAAAAAACGATCATCCAACACATTGGCCGTTTTATTTTCCACTTGAGCATATCTCAGAAACTACTTGTCGAATCGATCCCATATCTTTGGTTTTCCAGGAAAGTTGACATGACTTCGAGATTAAATCTATTTCTAATATTCGGCGACAATGCGAAATGTCCGAAATTACTGAAGTTGTCGGTTTTTATAAATATTGCCGTAATATTTACAATAATCGGCAGATTTTAACATTTGGTACATTTTGACATAGCCGGAGACAGGGCAAATAGCTACGGTACTTCAGATTTTTGATTTTCGACGAATCCTCGCTTATATTAGGCGCGAAATTTTGAAAATTTAAATTTTTCCAAAAAACTTTTTTATTTTTGAATATTTTTTGATGGTATTTTAAACAGGATTGAAGGGTCATCTGACTTGGGCAAAAATGTGAACAATTTTTGTCTCAGTAATTTGGGTTAGCCGCCATTGGCTAAATCAGTTTTTCAGTCCTAGATTATTTATTTATTGTTCAAATTGTATAAAACAAAGTTCATATACTCCGTTTTCCGAAATGTAATTTTTTTTGTTATTGTTAAAGTTTCCTGTCGGCACCGGAAGTGACATAATTTTAACAAAAACTACAATTTTGACGGTTCGGTACCATTTTTTGAAAGCAATTATTATTTTTTTCAAATCTGGTATAACTGAAAGGGTGCGCCCTTTAAAGGCGCACAAAATGTTGGGCTCAGTTTTTTTTAATTTCGATTTCATTTTCGGGCTATTTCGATTAAAAGGTGAAAAAAGGTGTAAAATTAAGCTATTTACAACCCATCAAGCTTTTTCATATTTTACAATATTTTTTAGTAACTTTCATAAACTCGTAGCAATAATCTATACGGAGAGAATGTGTGTGAAAATTAATTTGTAATATGCGCAATTGTCGAGAAATAATCAATTTTGCATGCGCCATTTTTCACGTTATTTAGCCTTTAAAAAAGTGTCAATTATCATTTGATTTCAATATTTTTTTTACGATTTGATGCCTAATGCAAATTTTGACTAGGGCAAACCATTTTAACATTTACACTGTCACCGGAAATGACCTCATTTGGGCAAAAACTGTATTTTTAGCATTCAAAACAGATATTTCATTCAAATGAGTCTGATTTGTAATGTTTTTCAAACAATGATATTCAATTCCAATCAACAACAGAATGAACCCATACGATCATACAGATACCTCGAAAGGGTTTCTAACTAACATATGGTTTAATTTTATTTACATAATTCGCTTGCGCGTAGGGGTCTTTAGCAGTGGGAGGAAACCGGAGGACCCGGAGAAAACCCACGAGGTTGGACAGGCGACCCTACTCCTTGCCACGTACAACCGGGGACTCGAAACCATGCCAGTCGACTCAATGACAGACTTTATGATACAGCGCGCGCACGCTAACCATTCAGCCATCCAACCCCCCTAAAAATCTTAGAAGTACAAGGAGTATTGATTACCGGTATAATGAATTGTAAGTTATGACATAATCAAGGGCAATAACTTTATTAATAATTATCAAAAATTGTAGCAATTGTTATTCCTCACACTAATCAAAGCAAAACAAGGAAATCAGATGATGACGTTTGCTGTAGAAATATTCACAAGTTTCTACAAAGTGAGCAACAAAGCTGTTAGTTTGTTTTACAAAAAGAAAAGAAGGACCATAACTCTAGAAGCAATTAACAGAAATCTGTCAAATTCAATAGGATTCTTCATTTCACCAATTTGAATAGTACATATAAATTTTCGAACAGATTGGATAATAACTTTTGTTGTCATAAGATTCTAAAGCGTGAAACAAAGGCCAAAGCATCTGGGCCCTTATTCACGAAAACTTAAACTAAGTTAAAACTGAAATTTTAAGAAATACTGCAACTTCATTGGATATATGCAAACTGATTTTATTGGTCAGCCAATCGAATTGCAGTATTTCTTAAAATTTCGATTGTATCTTAGTTTATGTTTTCGTGAATAAGGGCCCTGACAGATTGGATGTTGTCTTTTGCAATCAGTATATTCATAGGCCGTAACTTGAGTCAAGTTTCAAGTCGCTGCATCTTAAGTCGAAGTCAAGTCTGACTTTAATAATTATCAGAAATCATTGAAATTAAAAATGCTTTTTCTTCTCATGACCTTAAACACTGTGTATAAATTTAAGGGTCATAACTCTTGCAGTAATTATTGGAAATCGGTGAAAATCAATAGGCTTCTTTGTCTTATGACCTTAAACGTGTATAAATTTAAAGTCAATAGGATATTAACTTTAGCCTCTAGAGTGTCCACAAGATTTTTCAAAGTGATCAAGGGTCATAACTCTGGCAGTAATTATCAGAAATTAACTTTAGCCTCTAGAGCGTCCACAAGCAATCGTAGACGCTGGACGGGCGAAGGCAACAACAATGTGTGCGTATAAAAAGGTTAACCTCATTTGAGATAAACAAATTACAACTTCTAACAAAAGAAATACCTAAATAATATATAATATATACTATAAGCTCATGTTCACAAATAACAATCATTTATGATGTTTTCTTATAAAATACTAAAAAAATCTCTGAAAATTACTATTATTCCTCAGTATGTAAAAATAACAAACCTTATATTATTAACAATTTACACAGGTCAAAACAAAGAAATGGAAAAAAATTCAAGTGAATGAAGGAGATTGGCTATTTGTTATTTTGAAATATTACACTGGGCGTATTGTCTTTTTTCACAGTGCAATCAATCCATTAATACATCCCACCAATCATTTAAACGAGCAAAAAGTGCAAGAAGATTTGGTGTTGTAATGTGCAAGAAGATGATGATGGCTATAATAATTTAGCTCCATTTGTTTTACGACCAATAGTCAGGCAATACAATCAGAGGGCAACATTTTTCACCCAACTGAAAGATAGGTTGCCAGGCAACGAAACATACGCCCACAGCAGCTATATCGTCCTGGCAGTCAACAAGAGTTGTCGCATATTTTTACTTTTTTCGGTCATGAAACATTTATAATACATTTAAATCTGATTAAGAGTAACAACTCATTAAGTAGTTATCAGAAAACCATTAGAATTTGTTTGGTTTTTATAAAGTTTTGCCCCATGCGAACGTTTAGTATACAAAACTTTTAATATCAATAGGCTTCTTTGTCTCATGACCTTAAACACTGTGTATAAATTTTAAAGTTAATCGGATATTAACTTTAGCCTCTTGACCGTCCACAAGATTTTTCAAAATGATCAAGGGCCATAACTCTGGCAGTAATTATCAGAAATCGCTGAAAATCAATAGGCTTCTTCGTCTCATGACCTTAAACACTGTGTATAAATTTAAAGTCAATCGGATATTAACTTTAGCCTCTAGAGCGTCCACAAGATTTTTCAAAGTGATCAAGGACCATAACTCTGGCAAAAATTATCGCAAATCGCTGAAAATCAAAAGGCTTCTTCGTCTCATGACCTTAAACACTGTGTATAAATTTAAAGTCAATCCGATATTAACATTGACCTCTAGAGTGTCCACAAGATTTTTTGAAGTAATCAAGGGCCATAACTCTAGCAGTAATTATCGAAAATCGCTGAAAATCAATAGGCTTTTTCGTCTCATGACCTTAAACACTATGCATAAATTGAAAGTCAATCGGATATTAACTTTAACCTCTCGAGCGTCCACAAGATTTTTTGAAGTGATCAAGGGCCATAACTCGGGCAGTAATTATCGAAAATCACTGAAAATCAATAGGCTACTTCGTCTCATGACCTTAAACACTATGTGGACGCCGGACTGACGGATGGATGGGGCGACAACAATATACAACCACTTTCCAATGTGGGCATATAAAAATTGTGACCTCTATACGGATCACAAGCTCAACACACGATTTTTCGTACAATCAGGGGCCATAATTCAGGAAGTTACGATCCGATATGCATTCCAAGTTTCATCAAAATCGGATGAAAATTGTGACCTCTAGAGGTTCCACAACCTTGATGTACCATATTTTACACTATTTAGGTTTTTCCAGTGTTTTCCAGAGGACCAGGCTCTGGTTCACCTATTTAGGGTGTTTTCCGGTATTTAGTGTTTTTCCGGTATTCAGTATAACATGGTGTTTTTCGGTATATAGTATATCCCACTCTGCCAATGTTCACCCACAAATGACAATTTCTCATTAGTTTCACCACTCTCCCTCAATTAGAATCAAATTTATAACTCTGCTCAACCTGCGCAGAAAATGGCCATTATAGAACTTTGTGAAGGTACTGATGTAATGAAACTAAGCAAGTTTCAACAAATTCACTTAAAGGGGCAATATGGGAGATAAGATAAAGAGATGATAGTTCTCACTATAATAGTATAGTCAAAAAATAGATAATTTAAATAGAATATGCTGAAAACTTCAGTCAAATTGCTCCACTCTGAACCAAGATATTAGCTTTTGAATTTAAGGCTAGCCTCGATCACAATTAACACTAAAGTCGGTACGATTAAAAAAAATTCTTGATTATCCATTTTTACGTTTAATTATTTTTCAAAAATTGTATTCCAATAGACTAAATATCGCAGGCTAACGATGGCTTTGAGAGATGATTATGGTCTGGATAAGTTAATTAATGTCTAATTAATATTTTAGTTATGTTTAACTAGAATAAAAGTTATGTCCCAAAGCATCAACCAAGTTGTTTACTGATGCTAAGGTCATGTTAAAGAACAGAAAAGTAGTTATATCCATATAACTTGTGTTTTATTTGTGAAGAACACCATTTGCAATTACATCTATCTTCATTTTAACCAGGGTATAATACAAAGAAGGGGGTTTAACTTAGCAGTTTTAGCCAGGGTATAATACAAGGAGGTGGATATAACTTACCAGTTTTAACCAGGGTATAATACAAGGAGGATGATAATGATGATCACAGGGTAATTTGTTTGCTTCTTCACCTAACTGGTAATCTTCCATACAAACTGAGCACTGTAAATTTCTTTCTACAAAGAAAGAAATTAAAGATACATTATGGGAGATTTTAATAGAGAGTTTGCCATTCTTGCTATAACTGTTCAAAAATAGATGATGAAAGAAGAATATATTGAAAATTTCAGTCAAATTACTTTATTCTGAACAAAGTTATCACCATTGTAATTTTTGACTAGAAATAGGACTCAACTCTCTCTTCAACATCTCCGAGAATGGCCGCTCGTCTGATTGACAGGCGTCAACTCCAACTACATAATCTCTATTATCAAGTATTGAAGTAACGTTTTCAATGGCTGTGGTACCGTTAGCCTATTCGATTTGAGACGGGGTTGCAATTCAATTCGTATCACATTTATTTTTACTACAAATTAAAAATAAAACTTTTAATATATAGATAAGAAGCGAAAGTTTGAAAGAAATGGACCAAATCAATGAGGCATAATTATAGCCGACTTCTTGTTAGCCTGCGTGTACTCTTGTACTGTAACTGGTAGGCCTGCGTATATCCCGAACATTGATCCAATGGAGCTGCAATTCAACTGGGGTGATGTTAGCTGCGATGTTTATCAATTTCTATAATTTTTCTGTAAACGCAAGTGAAAAAAGAGCGTAGCCTATAATACCGACATCCAAACTCTCATTTTAACCACAACTAAACATAATATCAAGGATGTATACGGCAGATTCTACAGTATACAATATTTTCTGTCCTAATTGTAAACTTGTGTCTGATAAGGAAATGTATCTGATGAATATCATTATTAATAAAATTTACAAAATATTATTATTCATATAAATAAAGAAATATAACTAATATACTGTTTTCTTCTAAACAGAAGCATAAAAATATAATTTTGCGGAAAAAATATCGTTAGTCGCGGACGGAAAAAGTTCCTGTTACTCTTGCTCAGACAACACAATAAGTGTGGTCCGAGTCCAAGCGATCACTTGACAATGACACCTGTACGTTTTTAAGACTTATGTGGTATATTCCCTCTTCTGAAACAGAACTGATTGAATTCATGCCCAACAATCGTCAATAATTGACAATCAATAATAACATTCTGGCAATCGTTTTTTTCCGTCCAGAAAATTTGACGACGATAGTAATATATGAAAACGATCAATGTCAATCAAAAAATATCTTCCTACGATGAAATTTTTTATGAGAACTGAAATGAAAATCAATTCACTGAATAATTTGTGCTTTGGTGGAGATTCGAACGATATTTTAAAAGTAATTTGCATTTAAATAATTGTAACCGTCACAGAAAACCTGTTCCGTCCGCTAGGATCGAGATGGAACTTTGTCGTAAGCGGTAGTTTGTGGTTGATACAAGCGATCAACATCCGGGTGTTCCAGCTACGAAGCATGGCCGAAAATTCAAAGGTAGTATTATCACAACGACTTTTTCGAATTAAATGGATTATTAAAAGATTTTGTAATTTGTTTCAATCTGTCTTCAATAAATAATGATAGCTGATTGTTGAAAATATTCCATTTAAATCAGAATAGGACGTTATTTATGGTGAAAATAGGTGTTGTAAATGAATGAGGAAATCTATCGCCAAGCAAGCCCGCTCAGTCAAACGGCGGGAAGTTATATAAATGTTCACAAAATGCCCGTATGATAAACAAAACAGTTGCTATCGTTATTTTTACATTGAAGAAGGAGGATCAACTTTGACTTCGAGCATGGCCCAGCCGATTTATGTTCACCTCGGCCCCAAACCGTTTGGCAGATATCTCGGCCCCAGTTTCAGAGTGCCGTTTGGCAGTTAATTAAACGAACAAAAACACACATACGCCCCCCCCCCCCCATGGTCATGTGGACATAAGATCACATCAGTAGTACAATTAAACACAGAGGTACTTGTATTACCTTGGGTCATGCTAACTTAGCACATCATGTGTACCTTAATTTACCCCCCCCCCCCCCCGAACTGTGTAGTTTAATGTCCGCTGCAAAGCGTAATGACAGGACAGGCATTATGATTATTTGCCAATAATGAGGGTGAATTTTGTTAAGACAGCATCACATGGCAGTTGGCAATAGCATTACTATAAGACTAAATCTGAATAAGTTGAAAAAAATTAAACAGATTGAAGAGTGGGTCGGTATTTGGTCACTTCATAACTTCATCCCCAGTTAACTCAGCCCCATGTAAAGGTCATGGTGGAGGTCCCTGGTTCGCATCTGATCATTCAATGAATGTTTATAGACAGTACCAATTAGGCAATGACAATACATGTATATATTTGGATGTCTGATAGCCTTGGCGACTTTTACCAATGCAACGCTAGCTGTCAAGAACTTTATCTCCCATCCGACCAGGCAGGTTATCCCCAAGTTGTTCTGTTTCATCCTGCAGTAAAGATCATTTGCACGATCTATGCCAAGGGCGAATTGAAACAGGCCTCCGGATGAAAGATGGAATGATGCTGATTGTTGATATTTATCTGTTTCAGAAAAAGTTATCATATCGACAAAGATTAAAAATAGAAAATCCACAAAAGTATGAAATCCATTTAGAGAAACAAAAAGTTAGAAACAAAGTTTACAGGCAGAAAATGGCAGCTCTAAAAACTAAGAAACAAAAAAGTAGCAAAGAAAGAGAACAACTTGAGAAATACATGAAATCAACTTGTCACAGACAGAAAATGTACAGGGCCAGAAAGCAATCGGCTAAAGAAGAACAGGTAGCCACAGATGGTAATGATCAAAAATGTGAAAATGAGAAACACAAGAGCTATAGGCCTATACCAGTAGTTGAAAGTACAAAACAGAAGACAGATCAGAAAATTACAACAAGGTTAGAAATCAAAATACAACGAGAGAAATGGAAGCAACAAAAGAAAACCTGGAGAAGTAGACAAAACAGCACAAAAAAGCGATGGATGAGGGAAAAGGACAGATTAAGGAAAAGAATGAAAAAAGAAAAACTTAATGATGAATTAATTGTGTCTACATCTGTTTTTACGAAGAAAACCTTATACAATGTAGCCTCCGCTGTTAAAAAGTCATTACCAAAGACAACAAGAAAATTTGTGGAAGTTTTTAATCACATCGAGACAAATCTTACACCTAGAAGAAAAAAGGCGCTTGAAGATTGTAGGAAGACAAAAGAAAAAACCAGAAGGAAATTATTTGAATTTTCATCCAAATTGAAAAAACGAAGTATAAACTTCAAGACCAAAAGAAAAAGAAGAAGTGATTGTTTGTCTGCACGAACAACTCAGAAGATTAATAACTTCTACTATGTTAATAGTAGACCATTGCCAAACAAACGGTATGCCACTAAACATGGTCCGGGATACCTTCTACAATTTTAACTCACACTAAAGAAGGCTTTTTGCATGTTTAGAAAAGAAAACCCATCCAGTTTTCTTGTGAGTTTCTCCAAATTTTGTATGATGCGACCGAAAAATATCAGATTACTGTCAAAATCGCATTGGGAGTATTGTGTTTGTACAGTCTGTCAAAATTTAAAATACAAGTTACAAGCTCTTAATTCAGTTGCTGTCAAGGCAGGGTTACCACATTTGAAGATTGAGGCCGATCTATTCCTTAGTGAAATTGCAGCTTTACTCCTATGTAAAAAACCAGAAACCTCCAGATTCCATGAGCATGCATGTATTTACAGCAAATGTGAGCTTTGTAGTGACTATGGGACAACTTTAGAAACACATTACAGCAAACTGATAGATATGAATACAGAGATGGTATGGTATCACTGGGAAAGACAATTAGAATCTGATGGTAAAGTACGTAAGAACCTGTTGACCAAAAACGGCACTGTGAGAGAAGCTGTTGAAGAATTAATATCTGATGTAACCAAACCAGTTCAAGGATCTTCATTTTTCAAACACGCATTCCAAGGAAACTGGCAACAAAATCAGTTTCTATCACTCAAATCCAATCTACCCATCGATGTTGTACTTATGGTTGTTGATTTTGGTAAAAACCGGAACATACATCACCAAGATCAAGCAAAGTCGGATTATTTTGCTTCCAAACAGGCAACAGTCCACCCAGTGGTCATGTTTTACCGCAGTAAGGATATTCCAGACTTAACTGTCCGAGATGCCATGGTGTTTGTGACAGACGACTTGAAACATGACAATGCAGCGGTACAGCATTTCATAGATAAATCTCTACATTACATTGATAAATGGAATTTCAAGAAAGTGGTAATATTTTCTGACGGGTGTGCTGCCCAGTATAAAGGTTCGAATTGTTTAGCAGCCCTTTCCACCAGAAAAACCTTGATCGAATGGAACTCTTTTGGTTCAGACCACGGGAAAAGCGAAGCAGACGGAGAGCTTGGCAGCCTGAATAGAGCACTCGATTTAGGCATTCTTGGAAGACAGGTTATAATTCGATGTGCACAAGACATAGTTGATTGGGCAAACGATAGAGAAAACCTTAGATTAGATGAAGCCGGTTCCAAACGTCATTTCCATTACGTTCCCACAGATGCAATCAATAGAGATGAAACTGTGAAAGCCGCAACTGTGAAGGGCCTCAGAAATTTTCACCAAGTAAAGAATGTTTGTAAAGATTATGAAATGTTAGTCCGGTCATTATCCTGCTATTGCAGAGGTTGTATTAACTATACAGAATGTCTAAATGGGGATTACATCGAAAATTTTGTGAAAAGGACAATTGAAGTTAAAAAGTCTACTGTAGAAACTGAAGATATGACAGACACAGTCCCAGCTGACACTCTTTTAGTGTTCGATGGAAAGGTTAACAAAGAATTTCAAAACTTTTCAAACTTTGATTCTGTACAGAAATTCGTTAATGAAAATTTTAGTAAAATCCCGCAACTTCCTACACCAGATGTCAACATTTCTCTTCTGTCAACCAGAAAAAAGATAGATCAAAACTATCTGACACTTGTACCTGATGATTTAGAAGAATATGGAGAATTGTATCCTGCTATAATAAATGGTGATGGCAATTGTCTGCCGAGGTGTGGGAGTCTTTTAGCTTATGGAACTGAAAGTAAGTTTAATGAAATTCGACAGCGAATAGTCATAGAACTGGTCAATAATGAAAAGCTATATTTGGAAGATGAAAACAACAAGATATTTTCAATGTTTTCTGAACATTATCATGGTCAAAAACTGACTCCATCTGGAATACGAAACATATTCAGAGCTGAAGTATTAGAAATCTGTAAAAATGGAACTTTTATGGGTGTTTGGCAAGTAGCCGCTTTGGCTAATGTATTAAATAGACCTATAAGATCTGTGTATCCAGTATATGGTAGTAAAACTGTCCGCAATGATCTCAACAGAATGTTCTATCCATTTCAACATAAAATGGTTCCATCAGGTTTTCCTAAAGCACATATTATGTGGACTAATGTTCAGGGTGCAGAATTACCAGAGAACAAGTGGATGCCGAATCATTTTGTGGTACTTTTGAGGACTCATCATGAAGACGGAATTATTGAAGAAATGGTTTCTGATGACGAAGAAATGGAATCCAATACAGATGAATTCGATGAAATGGTATCAGTAATATCCGTGGAACAACAACCTGATTATTCAAAGCCATAGTGAGTAGGAAAATTTTAAATTAATGAACCAGTAACAGTAAATGTAGTTACATAGGTATTGCTAGAAACAAAATGTCAACTTGGATTATCTATGAAACCTTATTATTGCATGTTAGTATCCTACACCTTATTTAGGTTGTAAGCTTCTGTCTTAAGTCCGTTAAGGGGGTCGAGTGGGTTAGGATGCTTGCCGCTCATGGTGGAGATCCCAAGTTCGTATCCCGGCAAATGCCTGTCTCTTGTTAACCTAACCAGTGCGTAAAATGGGACATTAAACTCCATTTCAATTCATTTATGTCTTAAGTTTTATGTTATTAATTCACTTATTTAGTGTATATCTTGATGGGCAGTATGTTTGTGTAAAAAATGGAATGTCTACTTTTCCTGCTGTTGTAAGTAAAAACAAAGTTCGAAGTTTACCCTGTTTGAGTTCAAGAAATTATAATTTGCGACATTGTTGTTTTTTTATTTAATTTGTTGATCTTTTATTTTTAGATTGTTGTTCGTTAATTGTTTTTGTTTATTTTATTTTCTTACAAAAGTTATAAATAGAGGATCTTACATGAGTGTCCATTTGATTATAGCACAAGCCTTTAGGCTAGTAAAATTATTGAACGAGTTTAATAAATTCAATATGCCATAGACACGAATGTAAGATTCTATTATTTATCACATAGCATTCATAATTTGAAAAAAAAACCTTCTGGATTATTTGGATGTAGTTCTCAGTCTCCAGATGAAGTCAAATGCACATGACGTCACATAACTCAGGACGTTATATATTTTAACCAAACGCAGAGCTGTAGCCATTTATGACGCATGTGTAATATTGTATTTATGACATGGACGTATGACAGTAAAAGGGGTCAGTTATGTGATAAATAAAAATATCAATAATAAATTGATAATTTATCCCATTGCATACATGTAGATAATTAGGAGATAAATGCATTCTCTTTAAATTTTACGGTTGGTTGGTGATTAGATATTTAACCCTTAGAACCCGAAATGCTGCAAAACCGGCTTGACGTTGTATCGCATATACCCGAAATGTCGGTTTTGCGGCTTGGGGTGTGTCAAGCTCCAATTACGTTGACGTCCCATGTATAGTCAGTGTTCTAAAGGGTGTTGCACGTCTCTCCCTGGATTTACAGGACGTCATATTAATTATGACGTCGACGTCATAATTGCTTGTATCATTGATTCTCAAGACAGGTTAGTTCTCATTCTCCAGTCTCTTCCGATGATGTCAAATGCTGATCTGGCATAATCCATGACGTTATAGATCAGTGCATGGCAACTTGTTTTACGCAGCTCTCATGAATGAAATGGTTCTTGCAAATCAATAAACAGGGGGTTAATTGAGAAGAAACCCCCTTTAATTGACATCAAATTTCTAGAAATTCATAGCCTCCCATAGTAACAAAGTACAATTGAACGTAACCATACGAATGTATTTTTATTTTGTAGGTTGTTAATTGGCCATGGGTGTTTTTTTATTAACCAACTTGTGATGGCTTATGGATAGAAGGTGAAACGAAGTATACACTCATAGACACTGATGTTGTTAAAGTTTTAACTCCACCTAGCATTGAGGTTAAAGGACATCGCCTTTATTACAAGTTTGATGGTAAATTTACTTTCAAAATATTTTTTTAGGTAACATGCTGAGCTGAGGGATTGTTGCATGCAAGTAGATAAATTATAGCTTGTGGACGAATTCCGAGAAGCTGATTTACATGCAACAATCATTTTGACATCACATGTGTACTTCATTTTTATGTAGAGCCCACTGGGCAGAATCCATCTTTGAAGATGTCACTTGCACATCTTTGATTTTGATAAATAAAAAGCACAAGCAGATATAAGCGTTCTTTTATATTTTCAGAACACATTGGTTAGTACATGGGTCCTGAAAGAAACTAAACTGTTCTACTGTTACCGTGTTATACTGCTACTGTTACAGCTGTTATATGCATTAAAGATACATACTTTTACTGTTATCGCTGTTATATGCATTAAAGATACATAAAGGAACTAAACTGCTTTTTATTCTTCATATATATGTGAGATGATAATGACATACAAATAGTGTGGGGATTAAAATGCTGTTCAGTACTTGCGCTCCTGTTAAAAGTTCTGATTTGTCCTGAAAATAACAAAAGATTCCATCCTTGTGCTCCTATAAAAAAATGTCTGCTCCGTCCTGAATATAAGGTGTCTGCGATATCATTGAGTTGGCAGCGGACGTTACATAAACTAATTCACATACACTCCTGAAAATAATATCACCCATCATTCCGTCCTTGTGTTCCTGTTAAAATGTCTGCTCCGTCCTGAAAATAACAATAGCACCCATCATTCCGTCCTGGTGTTCCTGTTACAATTTCTGCTCCGTCCTGAAAATAACAATAGCACCCATCATTCCGTCCTTGTTACAATTTCTGCTCCGTCCTGAAAATAACAATAGCACCCATCATTCCGTCCTTGTGTTCCTGTTACAATTTCTGCTCCGTCCTGAAAATAACAATAGCACCCATCATTCCGTCCTTGTGTTCCTGTTACAATTTCTGCTCCGTCCTAAAAATAACAATAGCACCCATCATTCCGTCCTTGTGTTCCTGTTACAATTTCTGATCCGTCCTGAAAATAACAATAGCACCCATCTGTCTGTCCTTCTGCTCCTGTTACTGCAAATTTTCCGTCTACTGTAACAGTAGACATTTCAGTTAATAGGCCTCTCATTACACATGATTTTCTCTTTTATAGTACAAGAAACTGTTCTTTTATTACGTAATGATTCATACTGTCTTGTTAAATAACTATTAATACATTTATTGATTAATTCATTTAAAATTGGTAACTTTATTCCTTGCAGTTTTCTGTCTTTTTCTAAAATTGTTTAATTAAATATTATTCTAGAAAGTCTAATTGAGTTATCATCTTGTAGGTGACAAAATTAGAAACTTGAAAGTGTCCTTTAAATTTGGGGTTGTAATTGTAAACTTTCATAATTTTTTCATATGCTACACCCCCTGTTAAAATTCAGAATAGTAACAGGAGCACTCTGTCAACACAAGCAGAAAAATCTTCAATATTTATAGATAGAGTGGCATAATCTACTGTTTTCTTCTTCGAAATGATAAAAAGATCAGTGTTGAACAGACTTAAAACGGTATTTCAAATCCAAAGCTACTTTTAAAATTATTTGTATTTGGGAAGTTGTCGAGTCAATTACTGTAGAATCTGCCATATATCGAACTTTCAAGCAGATTGACTGACATGCGGCCTTGCTCAACAGCGGCCTCGCTTCGTACACTCTATCATTTAGCCTCGATCTAAAATTTCCGGGAGTATGACGTCAACGAAACGGTTAATCTACGCTTACGACGCCATTTAAAAATTTAATCAATCAATGAAATCATATTTAAATCCAAGCCATCCGTGGGTCTACAGAGTTGATTTTGTGCTTGTTGTGTAAATAAAGATCTAATTTATAATTTCGATGACATCTGAAGGCTAAATAAAGACTTGCAATAATCAGATTTAGCTCTTGCATAATGTATGTTTAACATATAGAATGGCAAAAAACAAAATAAACTTCCACTTGACAATAATATACTAAACAGCAAAAGAAACGTCAGGTTGGTATGTTACTCTGAATAATAATAATAATAAGAAGTCTCAATTTGTATACGCAAAAATACTTTATGGCAGTTTCTATTGCGCTTTTTTTCAAGTTTGAACAAAGTCATTCACTACTGACAAGAATAAGCCTAGTTGAAAAGCTGAGTTTTAAGCTGAGATTTAAAGCTTTCTACAGACTTGACCAGCCTAACCGACAAGGGTAATGAATTCCATAGAAAAGGGGCCAAGTATGCGAACGAACGGCGGTCTATCTCAAGATTGACAGCTGGGACCGTCAATAGATTTTTATTCGTTGATCGTAAGTTTCTAGTGAGACCATGCGTAATGAGAAGGTCTTTTATGTATTCAGGAGCTTTGTCATTTAATGCTTTGAAGGTTATGAGTAGGATTTTGAATTTTATTCGTTCACTAACTGGTAGCCAATGAAGACGCTTCAATATCGGAGATATGTGTTGGTGTTTTCTGGTTTTTGTTAAGAGGCGAGCAGCAGAATTCTGGGTGCGTTGAAGGTTTTGAATCAGATACTTTGGTAGCCCAAACAGTATTGCGTTATGATAGTCTATCTTAGAAGATATGAATGAATGAACAAGAACTTCGGCACTTTCTGGGGTCAGGTATCTTTTAATTTTACTTATTCTATGTAGATGAAAAAAAGATGTGTAACAGATAGATTTAATATGGGCTGAGAGTGACATATTTGAGTCCAAGATGGCGCCAATGTTATTTGCTGTAGGAGTAGATATGACATTTTCTTGTTGAAAAGTTAAGGTTGTTGAATCAATCTTCTTTAGTTGCTGTTTTGTGCCTATTATCAAAAATTCTGTTTTCTCAGGATTTAATTTTAAAAAGTGGGTCGACATCCATCTATGGATTTCATCTAAACAGGCTTCTATTGAATGTTTTGAACTGAGCAGGTTTTTAGTTTCAAAACTTATATAGATCTGGGTATCGTCGGCATACAAATGGATTTTTAGTCCAAAGCGCGCAGCAATTTCTTTCAGCGGTTTCGTGAAGATTATAAATAACACAGGTCCTAACATCGAACCTTGTGGTACGCCACAGAGCATAGGACGGGGTTCTGATTTGGAACCATGGATGTTAACAGTTTGCTTTCGTTTGGACAGATATGATCGAAACCATTCAAAAGCCACTCCATGTATACCTATTTCTTCTTCAAGAGTCACGAGTAAGTCGTTCGTATCGAGAGTGTCAAAGGCAGCCGATAAGTTGAGAAGGATTAGAAAAACGCATTGTTGTCGGTCTATGGATTGGAAAATATCACTTGTTATTTTAATCAGCATTGCATATAATTTGCCAAATGTTTTTATTGTATATTTGTGACCACATCTCCAACTTTACCTGAAAAATAAGGCTCCTGCCCAACACAGAACTGAACGCAGGAAATGTTCTCAAAAACGCAACATGACTTCTGAGATGGTAATGTGTTCTCCATGAATTTCATGTAACTTATAATGCACGTACTGTTCATATGGCCAGTGTTATTCTGATCAATGTGTCATGGGGAGGTCCAAGCATAATGGTTTGGGGTGGAATCGGCCTGAAACAGAGAGTATGGGTCCTGTGGGGTTCCAAAATCTTGGTCCAGGGAGAGGAGGCGGCATCACAGCAGGGAGCTACATCGATCAAGCTCTCAAGACCCCACATCATACCACATTTCGCCCGTCATCGAAACGTTTTCTAGCCTGACAATGCCCGTTCCCACACTGCCAGAGTTACTCAGGACTTTCTACAGCAGAATGGTGTCAACGTTATGCACTGACCAGCCCTTAGTCCAGACTTAAACTCGATTGAGCATCTTTGGGATGAAATTCAGAGGAGACTTAATAACGTCGTACCGAGACCGAACACAGCCGATGGATTGCGCCAAGCTTTTCTGAGAGTGTGGTTCTAGGTGCCAATGGCATTCAATCGTCTGGTCCACTCCATGTACCGATGCTGCGCTGCTGTTATTGACACTCGCAGTTGACACACCAGATACTGATGTATGGACTGTAATACAGACTCTAAACCTTCTCGTAATGTCTTGGAATTGTGATGAATTAATCACTTATGTGTCAACATAGTGTTCACAAAAAATTGCTTTGATCCATTTAGTAAGTCGTTTTCTAGAATGATTTGATTAAAGTGCCTCTCTGATTTTGAAATCGTACTGATGGGTTTTTTTTGCTGTTTAGTATAGTTACTAATGCAACATAATGTTAACATAAATTGGACAGGTTCACTATACATGTAGCAAAACCGAAATTTAATTTTCTCAACAACACCAGTACGAATAATTTCCCTTATGCTCAAGCCTCCAAATCTGATCCACATAAAAGCAGAGTTTTAAATTAGCATCAGTCTGTTAGTCTGAGATTAATATATTTTTTGATGGACACAAACATTTTCTTTAAAAAATGGGTCTACATACACTGTAACCCAGGTATCGTTTAATCTTGTGTATCTAGCACTAATTTCTTTCACATTCGTTTAATATCAAATCTTTGTTTAAAAATTCGTAAAAATCGTTTAAAATCACCATAAATCATCTAATTTGTACATGTGTCCAGTTTAAAGCTGACTGATTAATTTTGATAATGAGTGTCCAATTTACAAGTATTTAATTTCCTGATCACTGTACAAAAATTAATCACTATACATCATTAATCAATTGGGTTGTTTATTTTTTAACAATGATTGAGAAATAAAACACTTGTAAATTGGACACTCATTATATCAAAATTACCCAAAAAACACCCATGGGGCAAGCACTGAGCAAAAATGTCAGGGTATCAGTGACTAACAACCCGACTGTGGTCTGACAGCTTATTGTGTGCCAGCTTTATTGAGGGAGCGGTTGTTATTTCTTGATCAAATGGTTAGGTGGTTTTGGGCATCATTGAGGGGTGTCAATGTACAAAAGATTCTGCAATTAAACAGCAGAAAAAGTAGTTGACAGAAAATAATTAAGAATTTACTAAGGCCTCAATTGAACAGTTAAGGACTACTATCCTTCATCAAGTAATACTAATCAACTGTCCCAGGTCAATGATAAAGCCATCGACAACTCCTTATTTACTCCGAATAATTAATCCAAGCAGTGATTATTTGATATCTCATATCATCTTTAAAATATAATTTATAGGCCTTAAATGGAAATAAAGAAAATGGCCAATAATTTTCTTTTCAAAGAGAATTTTATTGATAGATGAATTCCCTTTACTGTCGCTTCTTCATACAGCATGCAAAGTAAGGAATGCATCTTGGATATTATTGTTTAAAATTCTCTTTATCACCATGGGTCCAAAAAATGAGAACGACCAACAAGCCGAATTGCGACGATTCTCGAGTCTGCCATTGTTTAATTACATCAAAGCCAGAATGCACGAAAATGAACGTAAGTATTTCTTGACTATGAAATTGACATTTCTATAGGGACTCATATTTTGATACCGTTACGGGACCTGAAAATAATGATAGACCTATCATACACGCAAAATCTTATTTTAATTCATGTGTTAAATGAACATGCGTACAGCTGTGGCGTCTTCTTTGATGATTACCCAATCAACAATCTTAATCTCCTGACCACTAGCTGGCACTAGGGTGCTAATTAATAGATGAGATTAACTGTTAATCTCGCCAAAGTTATAATATACAAAACAGACTACTAATGTATAGATTATTCTTCAGTATAATACTATCATGTGAACAGTCGCATGTGTTATGTATGTTTCGTCACGAAAGAAGTGCATTTTCTACGATTTTCGTCGTCAGCACCCTTGAAATCCTAAAAAAAAAAAAAAAATTTGGACGACAAAATAGCAAATAAATGGCAGAAATCATCGGATCAAATTTTTACTAAGATTTTCGTCTTCAGCACCCTGAAAACCCATGGAAAGATATATTCAACAACAGAACAGAAAATAAATGGCCTGGTTGCTATGGGATTTTGTTTTGGAACATACCAAATCTTTGACTTGCTTTTTCTCAAAACTTACTTTTGTGAGTTGGGTAGCTTCGAATGGACAGAGCTCAGTCAATTTTTGCCCGTTTCAAACAAACTATACATCAAATTGAAGGTAATGAGTTGGAGAATGTGAAAATAACAATAACTCAATTTTTAAAATTTCCTCACTGCGACTCAGTATGCCATGGGGGGGTCACATATTTAAATTTAATCAAATAGTTTATAAATATTTGTGTAACGGTCCAGATAAAATTAAAAGAAGTGTTATACCCAGAATATACCAAATGGAGGTCAATGCATGCTAAATCTAAAACTTAAAGAATTTTTGAAGTGTCACTGTCAGTCTATCTTTTGGATAAAAAAAATAATCTCAAACAACGATCAGTCATGGATTATTCTAATTAATTTTATTTTTCAAAAATATGAAGGAACTTTTCTACCAGCTTGTAATTATGAAAAAGGCATAAAAATCTGTTCTATACAGAATTATTAACCAACTGGTATGAAATATATACTAATTATCTTGACAGCAGAGTTCCGCTTGAAAAACAAATTGTCTGGAACAAAAAACACATTAAACTACATAACAGTAGTATAGTTGATAAAGTCTTAATCCAAAACAAATATCGTTATGCAGCAGATATCATTAGCAATACATAAAATGCAACAAGTTTTGAAAACTATAATATTGATGCATTAAAACAAGTAGCACATGCTATAAAGAGGCAATCTAATGTGAACTTTGAAAATATAACAGGATTCACAAAGAATACAATAACAGATAATATTAGCAATAATCTAAAAGATATATATGACAAAACATTATTTGACATAAAATCGAAGGATATCTACAATGTAAGAGTAGAAAAATCATTTGCTATACCAAAATACATTAACAAGTGGGAAACCATTCTAAATACCACTATTGATAATATAGAAACCAGAAACATGTATTTAAGTTAGCAAAAAATGTATGCTTTAACACAAAAATGCGCAGCCTTTATTATAAGTATATACATAGAATAATATACACTAATACAAACTATGTAAACTCAAATTTACTGAGAGTTCTCTTTGTGCCCTCTGTAACTCATGCCTTGAAACCCAGTATGATAAATGGACAGTAAGTGATGAAAAACACATTCTGAAAAATGGACCTCCCTCAATGAATTGAGCTGACTGACATGGCATCTAACAACAGTTTATTTATAGCTTGCGGTATCTCCCGACGAATACAAAGTTTTGAGAGGGATTTTAAGCAAATTTTTGATAGATTAATTAGTTTGAATATGTTTTTAGTCTAGTAATTATATCATCAAATCACACAGTTTGTACGTGGGAAAGTCTCTTTAAACCCAAAGTTAGGTTGGCAGGCAACAAAACATATGCCCACAGCAGCTAAATTGTCCGAGCAGTCGACAAGGGTTGTCACATATTTATGCTTTTGTAGCACTACTAAGTGGTTGATCTGTACGCAGCCCTTATATAAATCTCTGTTTGGCTTGTTATTTGTACGTCTATCGAAGGAAAATTAATTTCCCGACTATTACTCGGTATTGCTGCGTTAAAATTGTAAATAAGGTGCGTTAATTAACAAGGTTGAAAAACTGTCTGAGAGGTGAGTACATTAACGCTAGGGATGAAAAACTGTGCGACTGTGCTTTTTCTGTAGAGGTGTGTTTATTACCCGACCGGTAAAAAATGAATGTCATTGGTGTGTATTGTTTAATTGGCATGTTTTCTCGCTTGTTGCGATAGCTGCACCAAAAGGAGTATAATCAAGGACCAATAGGCTTTATCTGACATGTACGTGTTAAATCAAAATTTTGGAAGTAAAACTGTTTTAAAGTACGATTTCATTCTACCATGTGTTTAATGCAGGTCTTTGTATAGTTCAAGACAGGTCTTTAGATAGGCGTGTGTGCTCGCTATGATCTACGTTTCTCTTACGTGTCTTTTGTATTGCGTACCACATATATAAAGTTGCATATTTAATGAAATAATAATATGGACCTTGATCTATCGTTTATATGTTAGACCACGGATTTCTCTAACAACATGTATGGTCTAGCGTTTAAAAAAATCAGCCCAAAATGTAACTGATAAATAAATACACGTCAATGTTTCAAATATTTGGAGTTTTTTAGTTTTTAGTAGCGAAAATAAATTAACGATTAGTTTCTAAATTATTTATGGTGCCGAAAAACATCAACTACATGTATTTGCATATCAGTATTGAGGTCAACCGTGATAGATAGATTTTATTACATAAAACACCCTTTTGGGAAGCATGTAAATTATACATTACGGTCAGCATAATAAATACATTATAAAAGTGGATGAAAAATATTTAAAAGGTGGTTGTAAATTACATAAAAAGTTAATGAAATGTACATTTATATACATTGAGGGAATATGTATGATTATCGCGTAATTTGACATAAAATTCGGTACCGTAAATAAGAGTGATTTCAATTACTAAAAAAAAGATGAAATATGTACAATATAAATTATACTCTCTATACAAGACTACAAGATGACAATTGGTTATTGAAGGGGACCTCATTTTAGACATTGTTTCATTTGATTAAACGTGTAAGTTCAAATATTGACATTGGATTGGGGAACAGGGTAATGTATTTTTGCATAAAATTACAATACTGTTTGTTTCGAATCTTCGTTGGGCTGTTCATCTATTTAACGAGCTATATGTTCTTTCAGCTATTATAAAAAAAACATGCAATACACAAACAGTGTACGCGACATGATCAACGCTTCCCGAAAAGCTAC
This sequence comes from Patella vulgata, assembly GCF_932274485.2. Lineage (NCBI taxonomy): Eukaryota > Metazoa > Mollusca > Gastropoda > Patellidae > Patella > Patella vulgata. The sequence continues at coordinate 38,720,634 of NC_065882.2, forward strand.
AGATTTATCAGAATTTTCAAAGAAAAAATTGACAAATTTTATAGTTTAATATCAGTATCTTCTCAAATAAAGCAACAGAACAGTTTTCCAATACGTGCGAATAAGCTTGTGCACGCCTTTACATGTATAAATACAATTGTTACTTGATCAAGGAGACTGCCGACACTGTGCTATGCACGGACTATGAGCGAAACGGTGAGACGCAAAGTCTGAAATGGTTGGGTTGATATTTGAATTAGATTATTTTTTTGATCAGCAATCCGGTTATATAGTACGAATTTAAGTATATTTACGAGAATCAGTATATTTACGAGAATCAGTGTATTTACATACGGCAAAATTGGCTTATTCGCTATATACCCGGTGATATTCAAATATACCCGGGGATATTCAAATTGAGGCCTACCTGTTCGATATCTATAAATGACGACATTGCATTTCGTGCGATATAGATTATGGTCAATATTTTTATTTTTATTAAATGCAACTTCATCTATAACTAGCGTGACGATATGGTACGCAGTATAAACACCAGGTATAGTCGTAACAATAGAATACAAGCCACGAAAAATGATTATGTGACAATTCGGGCGTATATGTTTCTTTGATATGTTATATCACGTGACAATTCTGTAATTGCATCAAAAAAACGGCTATTATAAGTTACAAGTTCTGGAATGAGGATCGTTGGATTGTATGCGATATACATTTAGTGAAAAGCTAAAGTAATTTTAGTTTAAATATATCATTTGTGTGGGAATTACCACTGTTTGGTTGGTTGTGTCGTAGTATTTATCAATATGGAGATTTCTGTTTTATGGATATTGCTATTGAAGGTAGGATGCACAATTTATGCATCGTGGCGCATTTTTATAAATTTAATAAATGTGAAACGGTGAGTGCGCGTCTTTTTAGTAATAAAGCAGAAATATATTTCGGTTGTAGAAAAAACAGTTTTTGCTGGATTTACTCTCTATATTCCTGTGGATATTCAAATTCGGCGCTGGCATCCGGGTATTTATAAATGACGACATTGCAATCGCCTTTCCGTATACGATAGATTATGGTCCATATTTTTATTTCATTAAATGCAACTTTATAATATATAATACGCAATACAAAAGACGCATAAGAGAAGCGTAGATCATAGCCTATCTAAAGACCTGTCTTTAATTACACAAAGACCTGCGTAAAACACACGGTCGAATGATAAATCGCACGGTAAAACAGTTTTACTTCCCAAATTTTGATTGAACACGTACGTGTCAGATAAAGCCTATTGGTCCTTGATTATACTCCTTTTGGTGCAGTTATCGCAACTAGCGAGAAAACATGCCAATTAAACAATACACACGAATGACTTTCATTTTTTACCGGTCGGTTAATTAACACACCTCTACAGAAAACGCACCGTTTTAATTAACTCACCTCTCGGACAGTTTTTCACCCTTGTTAATTAACGCACCTTATTTACAATTTTAACGCGGCAATACCGAGTATTAGTCGGAAAATTAATTTCTTTCGATTGATGTACAATTAACAAGCCAAACAGAGATTTATATAAGGGCAGCGTACAGATCAACCTCTTAGTAGTTCTCAGTGTAGGTAATGGGAGCATTTACAAGATACAGAATCTCATACAGATCAAATGTTCACAAGGTTGAACCAAGTGCAACAAGGGCCATAATTGTAGGGCCAGAAATTGCTTAAATTCAATAGGCTTGTTCGTCTTAATCATCTCAATAATGCATATAAATTTATTACACATCTGACAATAGCTTTTGTCAATAGAACAAGGGTTCAATAAAGTGAAAGAAGGATCGTAACTCTAGAATTGTTGAAATTCAATAGCCTTCTTCGTTTTACTAATCTAATTCATGCATATAAATTTCACACAGATGGGATGATAAGCCATCAGAGCTTTAACATGGTTCAAGAAAGTGAAACAACGGCCATAACCCTTGAAATTCTATAGGCTTCTTTGTTTTACTGCATATAAATTTCATACAGATGGGATGATAAGACATCAGAGCGTTAACATGGTTCAACAAAGTGAAACAACAGCCATAACCCTTGAAATTCAATAGGCTTCTTCGTTTTACTGATCTAAATAATGAATATAAATTTCATACAGATCGGATGATAACTTTGGTCAATAGAGCGTTCACAGGGTTCAACAAAGTGAAACATGGGCCAGAACTCTAGAAGTAAATAATGCATATAAATTTTATACATATCAGAAGATAACTATTGTCGATAAAGCATTCACAAGGTTCAACAAAGCGAAACCAGGGTCAAAACTCTATAACTAATTAACAGAAATTGTTGAAATTCAATAGGTTCCATACATATCGTATGATAACTTTTCTCAATAGAGCGTTCACAAGGTTCAACAAAGAGAAACAAGGGGCATAATTCTATCTAGAAACTGTTAACAGAAATTGGTGAAATTTAATAGACTTCTTCGTTTTACTAATTTAAACAAGTCACAGTGAGGCTGATGTCCCCCGCCGAAATCCCAAAATAAATAGATGACATATATTAATAAATCACACATTTATTTTTTTCAAAAGTATAAGCAATCAAACTGATTATCAACTATACACTAAAAGTTTCATCACTCTCCATCAGATAGAATCAAAGTTATCTTGTCCCAAAGCATCAACCAATGAAAATGCTTATCTCTGCTTAGCTTTCGCTCGAAATGTTAATCATTGATCTCAGTCAAGACATTCACCTAAAGAACATCTACATCAAGTTTAAACATTCTAGCTACCTCAATTAAAAGCAGAGTTGTTATATTCCAAAGTCTTGACCAATCAAATTGCTTATCACTCCTTAGCCTAAGCAGAAAATTCTCATCATCGAATTTAGTCAAGGTAATGATATAATGAATCTATGCTCAGAGTTTTATCACTCTCACGGGCAATACTATATGAATCTATGCTCAGAGTTTTATCACTCTCACGGGCAATACTATATTCCGGAAAACAACATGAAACAACCGGAAAACTACAAGAAAACACCATGTTATATAGATCAGCAGCCCAGAGCACTTTGGTCAAACGAACGAGGTACCAATATCTGAGTTACTGTGTAACCCAGCATATTTAGATATGGATGTCTGCCGGGGTCCAGTTGCTGTGTGTGGCCTTTTGGGTCCCAAAGAGGGCACCACAAAATGGGCTGGATCAAACATTGTGGATACCACTCGGAAACAAGTTTAAATGAACAGATACATCTCCCTGAGTATAAAACAGGCCCCGCCAGACAAATTCTCCTCTGCATAGGATCCGCCAGACGCCCCCGAAGGGGCCCCAAATCTTGAGCTAGATTAAACATTGGAGGTACCATACGAAACAAAGTTAAAATGAACAATTAGACTCTACTTCGTATAAAAATCCCAATGCCAGACAAATTGTCTGCCGTAAAAGCCCCGCCAGACACCCCCAAAAGTTGGACCCCGTAGATATCGCGTTGAAAATGAGCTGGATCAAACATTGTTGATACCAAAAGGAATTAAATTTAAATGAACTGGTACATCTCATTGAGTACAAAACGGGCCCGGCCAGACAAATTCTCCTCTGCATAGGGCCCGCCAGACGCCCCCGAAGGGTCCCAAATCTTGAGCTAGATTAAACATTGGAGATACCATACGAAACAAAGTTAAAATGAACAATAACACTCTACTACGTATAAAAATCCAAATGCCAGACAAATTGTCTGCTGTAAAAGTCCTGCCATACACCCCCAAAAGTTGGGCCCCGTGGACATTGTGTTGAACATGAGCTGGATCAAACATTGTTGATACCACATGGAACTAAATTTAAATGAACTGGTACATCTGCTCTTTGAAGTTTGCTATACACCGTCTTTGCACAAGGTGGCAGAAGTGCACAGTCCACCTTCTTTATACCGGACATCAGATTTTCCTGGAAGGGCAGCATCCCAGGAAACTCAGGAATATTTGACGACTAGTCTTGCCTCTAGCGATAAACTTTGTTTAAAGTTTCAAGAAGAATACACCGTGTATAGCAAACTTCAAAGAGCATACTTTGTCAGCATAATCTGGGGTCGAGCTGACTCTGCAGATCCGGGACACGGGTTGGACCCATTGCAGTTTGGATGGTCAGAAAAGAATGGGTGCTATAGTCCATAATGGTTTTTAGGATCTGCCATGCCCGACAACCTATTCCATGAGGTAGATTCAGAGGAAGACAGCACCAATGATCTTGAGAGTGACCATCTAGATAATGGTTCTAATTTTAACAATGCATGGAGTGGTGACTCTGAACTGTCTGATTGAATAAATTTATTGTGAAATAAGGAAATCAAATGAGATGTACTTGTTCATTTCATTTTGGTTCTATATGGTATCCCCAATGTTTGATCCAGCTCATGTTCAACACCAGCGCCTGCCAGGCAGGATACGATAACATTTTGCAAGAGATGGATAGAGAATAAGCTAAAAACAAACGTGATTTTTTGTACAATCAGGGGCAATAATCCAGAAAGTTATGGACTGAAATGTGCAAATATCAAAAGGGACGGAGATCTGTGGGATATAAAGATATGTTTTCAGTTTCATCAAAATCGGATAAAAATTGTGACCTCTCGAGGGTCCACAACCTTCGTATTACACACTTCTACACAATTTGTGTACAAAGAGCGGCCAATTTATCCGGCAGTTTCATTTCGATTTTCCCGAAATATGAATTCAATCTTCATGATGTATTTAAATGGTTTTAAAAATCGGAAAAAAAATGTGACCTCCAGAGAATCTGCAAGCTAAAAATGCGATTTTTCGAACAATCAGGGCCCATAATCCAGGAAGTTAAGTTAAAGAACCAAGATCTTAGTGTGTAATGGTGATATATTCACACGTTATTTTTTTTAAATCAGATCAAAATTGTGACCTCTACAGGGACCACAAGCTAAAAACGTGATTTTTTGTTCAATCAAGGGCCATAACTTAGGAAGATACGATCCCATATGCGTGATTATCAAAAGGAAACAATAGCTTTTGGGTTAAAAACATGTATTTCAAGTTTCATCGAAATCGGATCAAAATTGTGACCTCTAGAGGGCCCACAACCTTGATTTACCAGATGTTTATACTATTTGCAAACAAAGGGCGGCCATTTTGTCCGGCAGTTTTGGCCTGATTTTCACGAAATTCGAACTCAACAAACATTACGGTGTAACGATGATATATTCGAACGTTTTTTTGAATCGAATAATAATTGTGACCTCTACCGGGACCACAAGCTAAAAACTCGATTTTGCGTAAAATAAGAGGCCATAATTCAGGAAATTACGCGCGAACCGAGATCTTTGGGTTATAAACCTGCGTTTCAAGTTTCACCAAAGTGGGATCAAAATTGTGGCCTCTATGGGGTCCACAAGCTAAAAACGTGGTTTTTCGAACAATCAGCGGCCATAATTCAGGAAGTTATGGTCCGATATACACGAATATCGAAAGAAACCGAGATCTGTGGGTTATAAAGATGCATTTCAAGTTTCATCAAAATCAGATGAAAATTGTGACCTCCAGAGGGTCCCCAACCCCGATACACAATATTTTCACACTATTTGCGAACAAGGGCGGCGATTTTGTCTGTTAGTTTCGGTCCGATTTTTACGAAATTCGAGCTCAACCATCCTTAGGGTGTAACGGTGATATATCACTATACTGGTTATCCCACTAAGTAACACTATACGACTGGTACCGTGGAATCTTGGGTAAATAGTGTTATTATCTAATCTATGTAGAATTATTCATAAATATCATTGAATTTGGCCTAATAGCATTCAATTTGTCCTTGTATACAACTTAAATCTCAACGGGCAATTTTGATTACCAAGCGTGAATTAACTAGTGTTTAGTTTGTCGACACGTGTGTAATTATAAGCGTCCCGCATAATTTTCACGACTGTTCAATAATTAGTTGGACCGTTCAATTTCCTGAGTTGTGATTAAAATTAGTCAAGGTGTCCATATACGCCAGGTATTCAATTCTGTTGCAGAACATCCAATTTCACATGCCTTGTTCAGATTTTAACGAAATGTTTATATTGAAGGAGTTGTAATATAGTAATGCTGCCGTGAAAACGTGTACATGTATAATGTACAGGCCGGTTTGAATAACAACAAAATGAGTTCGGTAATCTCGGGAAAACATTTACCGGCATTCTGTATCGGTTAGGATTTTTTTATAACGCACTGTACATGCATATAACGTCGGCCAAAATGTATGCAACAATGAACAACTTACAATTTTTTTACAACGTATCATTACATCTTCGTCTGTAACTTAGATGTAATCCATCAATTATTGGCTGCTATAAAATCAGGCCATACTATTTACCGGAAAACACCAGAAAACAACCGGAAAACACCGTAAAACAACCGGAAAACACCATTTTATACTGAATACCGGAAAACACCAGAAAAACACTAAATACCGGAAAACATCCTAAATACCGGAAAACACCCTAAATAGGTAACCTGGAGCCTGGTCCTCTGTGTGCGGTTTTGGACCAAGTGAGCGCAGATGACGGAAGGTCAAGGTCATCACGATGTTCGTTTTACAAATAGCCCCTCCAGCTCAAAAAAAAATAAATAAAAAATCGCATCATAAAACAGCAAGTATCATCAAAAGCGAGCAAACAATTCTCGGATAGGCTGTAATCTGAAAAGTGTCTATCCTTTCCAAGAGCTATCCATCTCGTTGGAAGGGCTAAAAATCTATTTGTTTCTGAGCTTACTTTCATTCCAGGGTCAAATATAATCACTTGAACCATAATAATATTCAACATATTCCATCATATTCCGAGGGCCGCACACAAGATTTTTTTCTCGATTACTTTTCGAGCTTTTTTCCCCAACTTGTTGACCAGTTTTCCATGAGAAAACTCCAACTTTCGCCCAATTGTCCATGAGAAAACTACATATTCTATCTTACTGCATTGACGGGAAGTGGTAAGCTGGATGTCTGTGAAAAGGGTTGATCGATAAATTTTCAAGGAAGCAATTGTTGTTTTTGTTTGTGAAATAGAGGCCTCTAGCCGATGAGGCTACCTCCCCCCCCCCCCCCCCGAGAACCTTAGGCAACCAATTTGTTTTATGTACTACTATCGTAATAAAACATTATGTTAACCACTTCCTGGTGGCTGAAGTCTTACACCGAATGCGTATTCGGAAAAAAATGTCCCCGAAAAAATGTTTTTTCAGACAATCGATATTCGAGATGTCTTCTGTTGCACAAATTATGCTGCACTGTGTAAGAAATTGCATCCTTTGATCTGAAGATTGTAGATGGAAAAGTATCATTTGCACTATTTCAAAGTAAACCTGTGTAAGAACTTGCATCCTTTGATCTGAAGATTGTAGATGGAAAAGTATCATTTGAACTATTTCAAAGTAAACCTGCATTTTCGTAAATCATCCCGTAATTTGTGATTAATGACAATGATTGTGGAAATAATATGGGTTGAGGAACGGAAGATCTATGTTCGTCACGTGACTGGACAATTCCACCCCCGTCCCACCCTGACGATGATCCCTCCCGAATTCCTATTACATATACATGTACCCTGTGTAACTGCAATCTATAAGTTTATACATACATGTATATGTTTACGTTTAAAATCTAGATATCAGAAGCTCGAAAGTTATACTAGAAGGTGAACATGCAAGTTTCTTGATTGAACCTGCATTTGCTTTTGTAATTATAACTGTAGGTAAATCGTGATTATAATTAGAAACAATGCATTTATAAAACTGTACAGCTTGTTTTCAGATCCCATAATTGAACATTGTATCTTTATAATATGTAAATATTGAATAAATATTGTAAGAAAAAAAAGGAGAAAAAAAAAACAAACCTGCATCTATATTGCATAATATCGGACCCATATTTATCCTTGCTATTCGGACCAACCCAAAGGACCACACGGACCAATTAAATTACATTATAAGGCTTGACTTATTCATTTTAAAAATATAATACAGACAATATGTTATTAGGGTTTCACACTGCGTAGCTTGTGTGAAACACTATTGTTTTTGTTAAGATTATTATTCTTCTTATTATTATTATTCCGAAAACGCCGAAGCTATCGTTTTTAGAAATATTGCAGTAATTCTAACAATAATCATTGGATTTTAACTTTCGATACACTTTGGCATAGCCGGAGACAGGGCACATAGCTACGCTACTTTTGATTTTCGGCAAATCTTCGCAGATATTAGGCGCCAAATTTCGAAAATTTAAATTTTTACAAAAAACTTTTTAATTTATGAATATTTTTAAGTCGTGTTTTACACAAAATTAACGAGTCCTCTGACTTGAGGAAAAATCTGATTTTTTTTGGTCTCAGTAATTTTCCTTGGCCGCCATTGGCTAATTCAGTTTTTCAGTCCTAGATTAATTATTTATTGTTCGATTTGTATAAAACAAAGTTCATATGCTCCGTTGTCTCAATTGCCATTTTTTTTGTTACCGATAGAGTTATCTGTCGGCACCGGAAGTGGCGTAATTTTACCAAAAACTACAATTTTGACAGTTAGGTACCACTTTTTGAAAGCAAATATTATTTTTTTCAAATCTGGTATAACTGAAAGGGTGCGCCCTTTAAAGGCGCACAAAATGTTGTGCCCAGTTTTTTTAATTTCGATTCCGTTTTCGGGCTATTTCGATTAAAAGGTGAAAAAAGGTGTAAAATTAGGCTATTTACAACCCATCAAGCGTTTTCATATTTTAAAATATTACTTCGTAACTTTCATAAACTCGTAGCAATAATCTATACGGAGAGAATGTATGTGAAAATTAATTTGTAATATGTGTAGTTGCCGAGAAATGGTCAATTTTGCATGAGTCACTCTTTACGCTATTGTGCCTGTAAAAGAGTCAATTATTATTGGATTTTCATAAAAGTGACACCATTTGATGCATAATGTTAATTGTGACTAGTTCAACTCAATTTAACATTTTCAATGTCACCGGAAATGACGAAATTTGGGCAAAAACTGTATTTATAGCCTTCGAAACAAATAATTTATTCAAATGAGTCGTATTTGTTATTTGTTTAAAATTTTGATATTTGATTCAAATCAACTAAAAGAATGAACCCATACGATCATATAGATATCACAAAATGGTTTCTAACTTGTTCAGTTGCGGAGAAATAGGCAAATTTCAACAGGTCACTTTTCAAGGTTTTTTGTCCACAAAAGTGTCAATTATTATTCGATTTTCATGAAATTTTCACTGTGTGATACCTAATGCCATTTACGATTTCATACAAGTAATTTAAGATTTTCATTATCACCGGAAGTAACGTCATTTTGGCAAAAACTGTATTTTTAGCCTTCAAAACAGATATTTTATTCAAATGAATCTGATTTGTAATGTTTTTAAAATTATGATACGATCATACAGATACCAGAAAATGGTTTCTAACTTGTACGGTTGCAGAGAAATAGACGATTTTCTACAAGTCACTTTTCAAGGTTTTTGGTCTATAAAAGTGGCAATTATTATTCGATTTACATAAAATTTTCACCATGTGATGCCTTATGTCATTTCTGATTTCATAAAACTAATTGAATATTTTCATTATCACCGGAAGTACTGTACACTTACATGTAACAAATGTATAAAATGAATTGATATTGCTGGATTTGGTTGATTCGGCGTCCATTTGTTTTGATGTGTGCAATGCTTATGTGGAAACCTGTTTAATGGTTTCATTGGTACCGGAAGTGGCTTGTTTAGGGTAACGTAGCACCGGTGAAACCCGTCATTACTGCATCGCAGTTCTAGTTAATGATTTTAATCATTAATAACATACTGTATCATAATACAAAGAGGCGAACAATTTATAGGTGAGTATATACATAACCGCTGCCGGTAAGTACATATTAGCAAATATATATCTTTATTACATCAACAATTTAATTGTTTTTCTTTTATGTGCTTCATGATGAAACAATGCGACGGGTAAGTACATAACACTTTATTATTTCAAAGAAAACATATGCATACTAAAACAAACTTTATTATTGATTCGCGTAGTCATATTAATACAAACACAAATATAAACGTATTAAAACACTTTATTATTGGTCCGAGTGGTCCTTTTGTATGGTCCGAGTAGTCTTTTTTGTTTCGTCCGAGTGGTCTATTAGTTGGTCCAAGTGGTCATGCATTTGTACAAAAGAATGGAATCATTCAGAAAGTGTAGGCTACTCAAAATAACGGAGTGAAGGCGACAATTAATGTAACACATTGTGGACATTGTATAAATATATGACATGCGTATGTAATGTACACGTGTGTGAAATGGCTTTATTCAATATCCGCTTCCACGGAAATGAATTGGGCGACATTTAAAGTAGATGTATATTGTGACAGCGGAGATTTGTCGCCGATTAACACAGACAGACTAAGAATATAGTCCCAAAAATGGCGCGTTTCTGACCATGTGACTTAACGTTAAGTGCCCCGTGGAGTGGATCGAGTGCTCTATGAATGATTGATTTAGATTAACTGAAGCTGCAAGCTCATCGTATAACGTATTTAATTTAAAGTTTGGATTTTATAGCAGCCAATAATTGATGGATTACATCTAAGTTATAGACGAAGATGTAATGATACGTTGTAAAAAAAAATTGTAAGTTGTTCATTGTTGCATACATTTTGGCCGACGTTATATGCATGTACAGTGCGTTAGAAAAAAATCCTAACCGATACAGAATGCTGGTATTCCCGAGATTACCGAACTCATTTTGTTGTTATTCAAACCGGCCTGTACATTATACATGTACACGTTTTCACAGCAGCATTACTATATTACAACTCCTTCAATATAAACATTTCGTTAAAATCTGAACAACACATGTGAAATTGGATGTTCGGCAACAGAATTGAATACCTGGCGTAATTGGACACCTTGACTAATTTTAATCACAAATCGGGAAATTGAACGGTCCAACTAATTATTGAACAGTTGTGAAAATTATGCGGGACACTTATAATTACACACGTGTCGACAAACTAAACACTAGTTAATTAACGCTTGGTAATCAAAATTGCACGTTGAGATTTAAGTTGTATACAAGGACAAATTGAAAGCTATTAGGCCAAATTCAATGATATTTATGAATAATTCTACATAGATTAGATAATAATGCTATTTACCCGAGATTCCACGGTACCAGTCGTATAGTGTATTGTAACGGTTTTTTAAATCGGATAAAAATTGTGACCTCTATTGTGAGCTAGAAATGTGATTTTTCGCACAATCAGGGGCCATAATTCGAGAAGTTATGGTCCGATATGCGCGAATATCGAAAATGTGATTTTTCATACAATCAAGAGCCATAATCCATGAAGTTACAGTCCGATTCATGCCAATATCGAAAGGAACCGAGATCTTAGGGTGATAAACCTATATTTCAAGTTTCATTGAAATTAGAATAAAAATTGTGACCTGTAGAGTGTTCACAAACAATTGTGGACAGACGGACAGACAGAGCGAAGACAATATACGTCCACATAAAAATATGGGCGTTAAACAATGTCCATGGGGCCCAACTTTTGGGTGTGTCTGGCGGGGCTTCTACAGCAGACAATTTGTCTGGCATTGGGATTTATATTCTAAGTAGAGTCTAATTGTTCATTTTAACTTTGTTTCGTATGGTATCTCCAATGTTTAATCTAGCTCAAGATTTGGGCCCTTTGCTGAGGAGAATTAGTCGGGCCAGGCCCATTTTGTACTCAATGAGAGGTACCAGTTCATTTAAATTTAGTTCCATTTGGTATCAACAATGTTTGATCCAGCTCATTTTCAACACGATATCTGCGGGGCCCAACTTTTGGGGGTGTCTGGCGGGATTTTACAGCAGACAATTTTTCTGGCATTGGGATTTTTATACTAAGTAGAGTCTAATTGTTCATTTTAACTTTGTTTCGTATGATACCTCCAATGTTTAATCTAGCTCAAAATTTGGGGCCCCTTCGGGGGCGTCTGGCAAACCCTATGCAGAGGAGAATTTGTCTGGCGGGGCCTGTTTTATACTCAGGGAGATGTATCTGTTCATTTAAACTTGTTTCCGAGTGGTATCCACGTTTGATCCAGCCCATTTTTGGGTGCCCTCTTTGGGGCCCAAAAGGCCAAACGCAGACACTGGACCCCGGCAGACATCCATATCTGAATATGCTGTGTTACACAGTAACCATTGTGATACTCAGATATTGGTATCTCGTTCGTTTGATCAAAGTGCTCTGGGCTGCCGGTCTAATACCGAATACCGGAAAACACACTAAATACCGGAAAACACACTAAATACCAGAAAACACACTAAATAGCCTTTTCCTCTGTTTGAGGAGAGTTAGGGTTATTGTTAGGGCTAGGGTTAGGTTTTCCCGGTGTTTTCCAGAGGACCAGCGGTGGGTTTGGGTTAGGTTTTCCGGTGTTTTCCAGAGGACCAGGCTCCAAGTTACCTATTTAGGATGTTTTCTGGTATTTAGTGTGTTTTCTTCCGGCATTTAGTTTTTTTTTTGTGTTTTCCGGTATTCAGTATAACATGGTGTTTTCCGGTATATAGTATAGCCCACTTTCACATAATTATATCCAAAGTTATCGTGCCCCAAAGCATCAACAAATCAGATTGCTTATCTCTGCTTACGGTAAACAGACAATGTTTATCATAGAACCCCATCAAGGCATTCACCTAATGAACGCCTACACCAAGTTTGAAAATTCTACCTCAATTAGGAGATTTACTGTGTTCCAAAATATTGACCAATCAAATTGCTTATTGCTCTGCTTACCCTGAGCAGAAAATGCTCATTATCGACCTTAGTCAAGGTATTGATGTGATAAAACGATATACCAAGTGTCCTCACTCTCACTTAATTAGAACTAAAGTTATCGTGTCCCAAAGCATCAACCAATCAAATTGCTTATGTCTGCTTAACCTAAGCAGACAATGGGCATATTCCATATTTAGTGCTTATACTTGTTGGGTAACTTTTTTGTTTCTTACAAAATGATCCTTATTGAGTTGTCCATCTACCAACATTTGGGCATATGATGGGTATTTTGTGCTTATGCTTGTTGGGTTCAATTGATGGGTAACGTTTGGCTGGAATGGTTAACGTGTGCACGTTGGGATCAGAGGGTTGCCTGTTCAACCACGTGGGTTCTCTCCGGGTCCTCTTGCTGCTCAGGACCCCTATGTACAAGCAAATTATTGAAATAAAATTAAACCATATGTTAGTCCCGAAATGACCTAGTTTGTGTCAAGCCATTTCCCTCCAAAACTATGGCACTGGACATACTCTGCAGACAGAGCAAATGAAGACAGGCATACGTCATACAGTGTACTATGAAGGAAATTTTGACCACTTGACCTACTCTTATATTGAATTTCAATTGCCAAGGGATATTTTACATGCACACCAATTTGCACACAGGACCTTGGTTTTTCGTATCATGCGAACAATTATACATTGCCCATTGCCAGGCCCTGTCCTGGACCACTGACAAGGGGGGACTCTGCAGGGAAATCTGGATGAACTTTGTTGGCCAATGCAGCGATCAAACACCCGACCACCGGGTTAGCGAGCCAATGCCTCTACCCACCTAGCCACCGTGTCTCCCAGGGGGGACAAAGGAAATTAAAATTAAACGAATAGATCTATTCAACAGGTTTATTTGAAGAAAATTCTACAGAATATTAAAATTCTAAGAAAATTTAGACTTTATTCTGTTACCGTGGAATTGTCGTTTAGTCATAACAAAAAATTACTGCTTTTGTACCATATTCCACACTTTTATTTGATGGTTTCCTATTTTCTAAATTTTAATTTTTTCGATTTGTTCAGGACAGACTCAATTTGGGCCCGCCCCGGGGTGGGTTTTCTATTCAAATTTTCTTTGAAGAAACATTTGCAGTTCTGATATCTCTTCGGGGCTCCATTTCAATCTTCTAGCTGTAAGAAAAGATCACACTCTAGTAATGGTTCATCATAAATATCATTGTTTAAAAAAAGATTATCCCACTAAGTAACACTATACGACTGGTACCGTGGAATCTCGGGTAAATAGCGTTAATATCTAATCTATGTAGAATTATTCATAAATATCATTGAATTTGGCCTAATAGCATTCAATTTGTGATTGTATACAAATAAGATCGGAACGTGCAGTTTTGATTACCAAGCGTTAATTGACTAGTGTTTAGTTTGTCGACACGTGTGTAATTATAAGCGTCCCGCTTAATTTTGACGACTGTTCAATAATTAGTTGGACAGTTCAATTTCCCCGAGTTGTGATTAAAATTAGTCAAGGTGTCCAATTACGCCAGGTATTCAATTCTGTTGCCGAACATCCAATTTCACATGCGTTGTTCAGATTTTAACGAAATGTTTATATTGAAGGAATTGTAATATAGTAATGCTGCCGTGAAAACGTGTACATGTATAATGTACAGGCCGGTTTGAATAACAACAAAATGAGTTCGGTAATCTCGGGAAAACATTTACCGGCATTCTGTATCGGTTAGGATTTTTTTCTAACGCACTGTACATGCATATAACGTCGGCCAAAATGTATGCAACAATGAACAACTTACAATTTTTGTTTACAACGTATCATTTCATCTTTGTCTATAACTTAGATGTAATCCATCAATTATTGGCTGCTATAAAATCCAAACTTTAAATTATATACGTCATACGATGAGCTTGCAGATTTAGTTAATCTAAATCAATCATTCATAGAGCACTCGATCCACTCCACGGGGCGCTTAACAGTAAGTCACATGGTCAGAAACGCGCCAATATTGGGACTATTTTCTTAGTCTGTCTGTGTTAATTGGCGACAAATCTCCGCTATGACAATATACATCTACTTTAAATGTCGCCCAATTCATTTCGGTGGAAGCGGATATTGAATAAAGCCATTTCACACACCTGTACATTACATGCGCATGTCATATATTTATACAATGTCCACGAGTGTGTAGACCTACATGTAATTATTGCCTTCACTCCGTTATAATTTTCTTATTTTGAGTACAATTTCTGAATGATTCCATTCTTTTGTACGTCCAACTTCCCGAATTGCTACTGCATATACATGTACCCCGTGTAACTGCAATCTATAAGTTTGTATATACATGTATATGTTTACGTTTAAAATCTAGATATCAGAAGCTCGAAAGTTATACTAGACGGTGAACACGCAAGTTTCTTGATTGAACCTGCATTTGCTTTTGTAATTATAACTGTATGTAAATCGTGATTATAATTATAAACAATGCATTTATATAACTGTACGGCTTGTTTTCAGATCCCATAATTGAACATTGTATCTTTATAATATGTAAATATTGAATAAATATTGTTAGAAAAAAAAAGGAGAAAAAAACCCAAAAAAAACCTGCATCTATATTGCATAATATCGGACCCATATTTATCCTTGCTATTCGGACCAACCCAAAGGACCACACGGACCAATTAAATTACATTATAAGGCTTGACTTACTCATTTTAAAAATATAATACAGACAATATGTTATTAATGATTTTAATCATTAACAACATATTGTATCATAATACAAAGAGGCAAACAATTTATAGGTGAGTATATACATAACTTTAGAATATCCGCTGCCGGTAAGTACATATTAGCAAATATATATCTTTATTACATCAACATTTTAAGTGTTTTTCTTTGATGTGCTTCATGATGAAACAATGCGACGGGTAAGTAGATAACACTTTATTATTTCAAAGAAAACATGTGCATATTAAAACAAACACTATTATCAATTATTAAAACAACAATTAAAACAACACTTTATTATTGATTCGAGTAGTCATATTAATACAAACACAAATATAAACGTATTAAAACAACACTTTATTATTGGTCGGAGTAGTCCTTTTGTATGGTCCGAGTAGTCTTTTTTGTTTCGTCAGAGTGGTCTATTAGTTGGTCCAAGTGGTCATGCATTCGTACAAAAGAATGGAATCATTCAGAAAGTGTAGGCTACTCAAAATAACGGAGTGAAGGCGACAATTAATGTAACACATTGTGGACATTGTATAAATATATGACATGCGTATGTAATGTACACGTGTGTGAAATGGCTTTATTCAATATCCGCTTCCACCGAAATGAATTTGGCGACATTTAAAGTAGATGTATATTGTCATAGAGGAGATTCGTCGCCGATTAACACAGACAGACTAAGAAAATAGTCCCAATATTGGCGCGTTTCTGACCACGTGACTTACCGTTAAGCGCCCCGTGGAATGGATCGAGTGCTCTATGAATGATTGATTTAGATTAACTGAAGCTGCAAGCTCATCGTATGACGTATATAATTTAAAGTTTGGATTTTATAGCAGCCATTAATTGATGGATTACATCTAAGTTATAGACGAAGATGTAATGATACGTTGTAAAAAAATTGTAAGTTGTTCATTGTTGCATACATTTTGGCCGACGTTATATGCATGTACAGTGCGTTAGAAAAAAATCCTAACCGATACAAAACGCCGGTAAATGTTTTCCCGAGATTACTGAACTCATTTTGTTGTTATTCAAACCGGCCTGTACATTATACATGTACACGTTTTCACGGCAGCATTACTATATTACAACTCCTTCAATATAAACATATTGTTAAAATCTGAACAACGAATGTGAAATTGGATGTTCGGCAACAGAATTGAATACCTGGCGTAATTGGACACCTTGACTAATTTTAATCACAACTCGGGAAATTGAACGGTCCAACTAATTATTGAACAGTCGTCAAAATTAAGCGGGACGCTTATAATTACACACGTGTCGACAAACTAAACACTAGTCAATTAACGCTTGGTAATCAAAAATGCACGTTGAGATTAAAGTTGTATACAAGGACAAATTGAATGCTATTAGGCCAAATTCAATGATATTTATGAATAATTCTACATAGATTAGATAATAACGCTATTTACCCGAGATTCCACAGTACCAGTTGTATAGTGTAATGTGTCTGCTGATAAAGACAAATCACATTAAGGCAAGTTCCCAAAACAAATGAAATGAAATTGCAGGTTAAAAATCCTACTTTTCTGTACTGACTGGGATAAAGAAGACTGGGATAATGAAGACGGGCATATGCCATGCAGTATGCTTTAAGGGAAAAGGTACTTTATTGAGATTTTAACTTGAAATATTTTCCTACATTGCAGAATCTAGAAAAGTCTGATTTTCCAACACCAATCACAGAAGCAGTTACAATGAAAATGTAAATATAATGAAAACTAGAACTGCGATGCAGTAAAGATGCGTTTCACCGGTACCCTGTTAGCCTTGAACATGTCACTTCCGGTACCGATGAAACCATTAAACAGGTTTCCATATAAGCATTGCACACATCAAATAAAATGTACGCAGAATCAACCAAATCCAGCAATATCAATTCATTGTATACATTTGTTACATGTAAGTGATCCTGACAAAATTACATTACTTCCGGTGATAATGAAAATGTTAAAGTAGTTTTATGAAATCAGAACATCACATGGCATCACATCAGTGATGGGATTTCAAAAAATTTCATGTCGGACATTTTTTCCCGAAAAAAAATAGGTGCACCTCGTTATATTTCATGTTTAAAACCCGTACGGTATTCAAATTTATGTCAATAATATTCCTACAAAATTACATGACATCGTAATACTATAGAATTGGCAGCGTGCCGACTGCTGCCGATTTGTTTCAAACTCCCCCAAAATTACTGTTTTCGGGTCATACGTCGGTACAATTTTCAGCAAAGTCCGACATTCGTCTGATACTCCGTTTCGATTTATATACGGAAGGTAAAAAAATGACATCCCGAAATTTATTTGGCCGTAAACCGTAGTTAACGACGCTCTAATGAGCGAGTGACACCAACTGCTAAATAATTGCATTCGACTGTAGCACGCGCTATCGTCTAAAACAATTAACTACTTACATCATTCCAATCGAAATATTCGTCAACATTTCTTAGCGTGTTTATTTATTTATTTATTTAAAGACATAAACCCCCTTCAAAATATGATCATAAATCCGACAATATGCCATCAAAATAGAATCTTTTCTCGGACATCAGGCGTATTGAATTCAGCACGTATACATCTCTTAATTTCACGTGTCTCGCGAGATTTATACTTTCATTTTAATTACTGAACTCTATAAGCGCCATGTGTGTGAAATATCTTTATTTAACTTCGGCTTCCACCGAAAATATATCACAGACAAGTTATCGGATACAATGTATGTTGATTTGAGGTGTTATATACTATCAGGATATGTGACATCTATGACTAATTTCTACGTGTTATTGTCCGACACAAAGGAGATTAAAACGTGAGACAATGGTCTGGAGAAATCACGGGTTAATCGGATTAAGTTATAATCACTCTTATTGGATTGATATATCGTCCGACAAAGGAGAAGCAATGACTTCTGTTCAGGATTGATTTGATGAATTGTCCGATAAAGAATTAAGTCAGCCAATCAAGGCAGAATAGTAGTTAATCAAGGTAGGTGTGTAAGATGATATAACACGATAAATAGTCGATCACTTAATTACCTAATCAATCCAGCCTATTATCAACGATAATCGGCTTGCACAGTAGTTATACACTCAGTACACTATATTAATTTTGGAATTTGAATATTATTCACCATGTCTTGATGTCCGATTGGGCATATTCCCGGTCGGACAATTTTGGGCGTTTCGAAAAAAGATTCGGACAAGTCCGGAATATACGGCTAAAATCCCATCACTGCATCACATGGTGAACATTTTATATAAATCGAATAATAATTGCCACTTTTATAGACCAAAAACCTTGAAAAGTGACTTGTAGAAAATCGTCTATTTCTCTGCAACCGTACAAGTTAGAAACCATTTTTTGGTATCTGTAAATATCATAATTTTAAAAACAATACAAATCAGACTCATTTGAATAAAATATCTGTTTTGAAGGCTAAAAATATAGTTTTTGCCAAAATGATGTTACTTCCGGTGACAGTAAAAGTGTTAAATTACTTGTATGAAATCGTAAATGGCATTAGGTATCACACACTGGAAATTTTATGAAAATCGAATAATAATTGACACTTTTATGGACCAAAAACCTTAAAAAGTTACCTGTTGAAAATCGTCTATTTCTCCGCAACTGAACAAGTTAGAAACCATTTTGTGATATCTATATGATCGTATGGGTTCATTCTATTAGTTGCTTGGAATCAAATATCAACATTTTAAAGAAAAAACAAATACGACTCATTTGAATAAATTACTGGTTTTGAAGGCTATAAATACAATTTTTGCCCAAATTACGTCATTTCCGGTGACATTGAAAATGTTAAATTGGTTTGACCTAGTTAAAATTGACATTACGCATCAAAAGGTGTCACTTTTATGAAAATCGAATAATAATTGACTCTTTTACAGGCAAACTAGCGTAAAAAGTGACTCATGCAAAATTGCCCATTTCTCGGCAACTGCTCATATTGCAAACTAATTTTCACAAACATTCTCTTCGTATGGATTAATGCTACTAGTTTATGAAAGTTGTGAAGAAATATTTTAAAATATGAAAAGCCTGAATGGGTTGTGAATTTCACCTTTTTTCACCTTTAAATGGAAATAAAAATTTAAAAAACTGAGTGCAATGATTTCTGCACCTTAACAGGGCACACCCTTTCAATCATACCAGATTTGAAAAAAATAATATTTGCTTTCAAAAAGTGGTACTGAACTGTCAAAATTGCAGTTTTTGCTAAATTTGCGTCACTTCCGTTGCCGAAAGGCAACTTTACCAGTAACAAAAAAAATGACATTTTGGACCACGGAGCATATGAACTTTGTTTTATACAAATTGAACAATAAATAATTAATCCAGGACTGAAAAACTAAATTAGCCAATGGGGGCCAAGGAAATATGCGGTGACAAAAAAATGTTGCAATTTTTGGTCAAATCAGATGACTCTTTAACCCTAGGTAAAATACCACATAAAAATATTCATTAATAAAAAAGTTGTTCGTAAAAATTTTAATTTTCAAAATTTGGCGCCTAATATCTCCGAAGATTCGTCGAAAATAAAAAATCTAAAGAACTGTAGCTATGTGCCTTGTCTCCGGCTATGTCAAAATGTATCAAATATTACAATCCGACAATCATTGATAACATTACGGCAAAATTTCGAAAAACGACAACTTTGGTGATTTCGGACATTTTGCATTGTCGCAGAAAGTTGGAAATAGCTTTAAAATTTAAGTCAACCCCACTTTCCCAGTAAAACCGAAGACATGGAATCGATCCGACAAGTAGTTTCTGAGATATGCTCAAATGGAAAAATAATAATAATAAAAAGAAGAATAATAACCGAACAAAAACAATAGTGTTTCACACAAGCTACACATAAATACCGTTATTTTAATATTCCTCACAGTTCAGTGCTGGATCTTAGATATTCATAGTATAGTTATTTGACAACAGTTCAGATTTATTTCAGATATTCAGCTAGAAAAGACAAAAAAGGGAATCTTCGAAAATATAACCCCTTGAATAATTGATTATTGTTATCTACAGTTTATTATTTAAAGATGAAAATTACGCAAGATGTCAAGGAATTAACCAAACTATTATGTAGTTATTTCGAGAAACAGAATTATTTACTTCTCGCAGTGTTTCATTTGAATAGATCTAATCCCACTTAACACTGCTGTAATGGAAGCAAATTTCTGTTCCAAATTATGACTGGTCAATAGTCCGATTAACAACCAATAGCTAACTGCGTAATAATTTCATTAGGCTTTAAACAGGGCTCTAAATTGGCAAGATATCTTTACATAACGTTACGTCATGACTCAAGAAATATACGCTCAATTAACCAGTACATAGCCAAAATTGCAGAAAAACTTATTGCGTGACAAACGAGGCTGTCAAAACGGATACAATATAAACAATACTGTTTGGGGACGAATAATACTTTCACCGTTTTTAATATCTTAAATCACTGTCAAAAGTTTCAGGGAAGACCCCAGATTAAACGAAGCGCTGTGATGTTGCTCTACTTGGGATAGATTTGATTGAACGGGAAGAATAGACACACTCCCGCAAAAGCTCAAGTATCAGAAGTCAATCCAGCAATGGCCAGAAAGGGATTTCTCGAGACAATAGCTTCAGGAATATGTGTTCTGCGTTGCATAACCTTGATTGAAGATATGAAATGAAATGATGTAATTGATGTTTAATGGCACGCCAGTATCAACCGGGCGCAATCTGGTTAATAATAAAACACAGATCTTATTTCGTTTCGTTTTTATAGTTCAAAATTTCGTTTTACTTGTCTTTACTACACTTGGATCTGGAAGAGTTGTTATTTAACTTGTGTTCTGAATGGTGTCGGGGATAAGCCAATGAAACGGTCTGTTACGGCGAGCTTTAGGTGTGGGTAATCCACTAGTAACATCAATGCTGATTGGTTAATCAAATGTCTGACGTCATATGGTCATAAGTCGGTCTTTTCACCCCTGACATGACTTGTCAGACCTTCATGTAGTGTAGGCCATCGAAAGTATAAAACATAACGCTAACGCTACAATATACGTCCACATTCCAATTCTGCTTTGATTGACAAGGTACTTTGTCAAGAAGGCTAGGCTTTTGGTTTGTTTAGCGTTGAGGGTCGTGCATCAACATCAATAGTTCCTGTCCTTAGAGTATAACTTATTAATAAGTATACCAAGATAATGCATTCAGAATTGTGCCTTTCACATTCCAAAGGCAAAAAGTGGGCGTGACTCTGCTCCTGGGGGTTGAGACATTCACCAAAATCAATAGTGGACTCCATAATGTCTCTTTTCTTCCTTAACTTTTTAGCATAACTATCTTTTTTAGTTTTAGGCATTCTTCATCTGGGGCCTAGTTTGTAAAATAAGAACATAACAACAAAATAAATTGGTTGGTTTGGTGGGTGGGGTGTAGCCGAATGGTTCAGACATGCGCGTTTGATAACTAAGTCTGTTATTGAGTCGAGAGCATGGCAATAAAATAAGTGCTTTTCAGTCATATCTGAGTGACGTCATATGGGTATTTTCCCATCAGAATCGCTAGTACCTATTTTAAAACTGAAATACGCACGTTATTGTCAGCTAAGATCGATTAAAATCGAATAATTTGAATGATAATGTCACAAATATTTATAATCTGGATGATATTACAAAAACGTAGGCTATATTTAGTCGAACTTTAGCAAATTTAACAGATAAATTCTGTTTTCTACGACTGTAATTGTCGGATCTCGGGGTAGGCCTATCACGGACCATAATAATGACAAAAATGTTATATATCGTTTGATTGGTTCTATGTCAAAATCCACCGGAAACTAAGGTGCGGATTCACCAATGAAGTGAGTCGTAGCAATGGAAAGTTCCCGGTCGCGTGACGTCAGAGCGGTATTTTCCACCGAGTGTCTCATGTAAGTGGTAATTTTGCTGATATTTCGATAATTTTTGAGTCTGAATCTTTGATGATATTGAGAATGATATTAAACTATTACAATACAATTGCTAGGAATACATTTTAAAAAAATAATAATTAAAAAAACTGGCAGTCCGATTTCACGCTAAAGTCACGTGATCAGAAACTTCTACTGGATATGTTTAATTTGTCTTAAAAGTATAAAATTTGTGTCAAATTGCTTCACTCCGAGCAGAGAAAAGCTTATATTTTAAAATCTATGTAATTGTAACCGCTGTCACGATAATTAACAGTCTCGATTATCCAACTTTGTGTTTAATCACCAACAGCATATTGGATTCAAATCCAATGGAAATCTGACACATAAGATGACATAGCGAGTTGATTAGGATCATTTCATGTTAATAAATGACTAATTAATAGTTCACATAATATTTTAGACACAAAGAAAGACCTGCGTAAACAACACCCACCCCAGTCAGTGAAAAATGCATTGCGCGGACGTTCGTGAAAGCATTTGCGAATAACGTGTAGTATTTAGCTAAAAAAAAACCAACAGATTTTAAAACCAGGCGTATTGAACAGTAGAGAATTAGATTTATTTATATCAATATACGTATAGGCTTTACGGGTCTAAATATTGAGAGCATGTGCAACGATAGTCTTCTTACGCCACGGTCTAACCGATCCGGATGACGATAGATATATCACGCACGCCTGTCTGTCTGAATCTCACTCCCAGTCCTTTAAAAGATTGACAGTAGTGAAAGATTTGAAAATAAAGTACTTGGGACACATCGATTCTTACCTCAGATGATCTGCCGAAAAGTGCAAACTGCGAATGATGTACAATAAGGAAAGTGTCATTTGATGACTGAGATTCCTTGGTTTCACGCACGTTTTGTATTCCGCTTAAAATTAGAAGTATCGGGTACCGGACGTTTCGCCGAAACGAAATGAATAGACTTAACCTTGCCAAAGTCATGAAAAAATAGTTGGAGTCTACACATGTCAAATGCATTTGCATTTCTCAAAATACTGTAAACTGTGGTAATTTGATCTAGTCTAAACTTTTCAATTTCTACTGTCCGTTGGGGTTTGCTATTTTTATTATTAATCAATTATTAATAATAAATTTGGGACTAAATTTTAATGACGAATGACACCCAAACAAATAACCGGTATAAATGCTTGTAACACTTTTATTAATTTTCTCTGGTTACAAAGCGTTCTGAAACGTCAACAAATAACCGGCATAAATGCTTCTAACACTTATTAATTTTCTCTGGTTACAAAGCGTTCTGAAAAATAAGTTTAACAAAGGCTATCAGAAAACACTCACAAAAACCCGAATTTTACATGGGAGACAACTCTTTAAAGCATATCACGCCGAATTTTACATGGGAGACAACTCTTTAAAGCATATCACGCCAGTTTGACATTGTTAGACGGAGTTATCTCCTCCGAACCAAGTGAAACCGAAGTCTGAAATTAAATCCCAATCTGACAAAAGTACTTAATATTCTTAAAAGACAAATTATTAATAATAAATTTGGTACTAAATTATAATAACGAATGACACCCAAACATAAGACTTTTTAAAAATGTACATCCTGAAAACGCACATGTACTTGCAGTTACATGAATTTATAATTTATTTAGTGTGAGAGAGAGAGAGAGAGAGAGAGAGACATTGTCATTGCAGTACCAAAAGGTCTTTAGCAGTGGGAGGAAAGGGGGAGAAAACGGTGGTTTGAAACGTCAACAAATAACCGGTATAAATACTTCTAACACTTACAAAGCATTCTGAAAAATAAGTTGAACAAAGGCTCTCAGAAACCACTCACAAAAACCCGAATGTTACATGGGTGACAACTATTTAAAGCATATCACGTCAGTTTGACATTGTTAAATGGAGTTTGACATTGTTAAATGGAGTTATCTCCCCAAAATCGGGCATGCACCCAAAAGAAAAGGGACCAACCTCAGGGTATAAGGAATATGTATTTTAAGTTTCAAGATGATCGATTTAGAATTGTGGCCTGTAGGCGACACACAAAAAGAAAATTGGCATGGCTCTGCCCCTGGGGGTTGGGCATGTAGGGCCTACTCCAAATGATAAGGATGTTCCAAATGATAGGAATGTTCCTTAGGGTACAAAGAATAAGTATATAAAGTGTGGCTCTGCCCCTGGGGGTTGGGCATGTACCCCAAACGATAGGGATGTTCCTTAGGGTACAAAGAATGTGTATGCAAGATTATAAGTTAAGAAATGTGGCCTGTAGACGACAAACAAACAAATACTAGAAATGGGCGTGGCTCTGCCCCTGGGGGTCGGGCATGCACCAAAAACAATAGGGATCTTCCTTGGGGTATAAGGAATAAGTATACCAAGTTTGAAGAAAATCCAGTAAGAATTGCGCCCTGTAGGCGACACAAAGACACACGAAAAGAAAATGGGAAATGGGCGTGGCTCTGCCCCTGGGGGTTGGGCATGTACCCCAAACGATAGGGATGTTCCTTAGGGTACAAAGAATGTGTATGCAAGATTATAAGTTAAGAAATGTGGCCTGTAGACGACAAACAAACAAATACTAGAAATGGGCGTGGCTCTGCCCCTGGGGGTCGGGCATGCACCAAAAACAATAGGGATCTTCCTTGGGGTATAAGGAATAAGTATACCAAGTTTGAAGAAAATCCAGTAAGAATTGCGCCCTGTAGGCGACACAAAGACACACGAAAAGAAAATGGGCGTGGCTCTGCCCCTGGGGGTTGGGCATGCACCCCAAACGATAGGGATGTTCCTTAGGGTACAAAGAATGTGTATGCAAAGTTTCAAGATTATTAGTTAAGAAATGTGGCCTGTAGACGACAAACAAACAAATACTAGAAATGGGCGTGGCTCTGCCCCGGGGGGTCGGGCATGCACCAAAAACAATAGGGATCTTCCTTGGGGTATAAGGAATAAGTATACCAAGTTTGAAGAAAATCCATGAAGAATTGCGCCCTGTAGGCGAACCACAGACACACACACACACACACACACACACACACACATACATACACACACACACACACACAGACAGGGGCGACGGCATAATACGTTCACATTATGAATGTGGACGTATAAAAATGAAACGAAATATAGATCTGTATTTTAATCAGATTGAACCAGGCGATAATACGCCAGACATAATTATTATATAAATATCGTTTTACTTTTGTTGTAGGCTTCACGAGAAATTAGGTTACATATACATTTAGTCTAATCATCACTCCAGCCTAAATTCAACTTTAAATTGTCTAAAGGCAAAGTCGTAAGCAAGGCAATAACTTATATTAACTATGCAATCTGCGATTACTTTTGCATATTATGGACCACATGCAGTTCAGGATAAAATTTGTACGCAGTTTATATGAATATCAAAACGCTACAGCCCTCTGGGCCAATTAAATATTCAACTCAGTTGGACAAACTGCGGTGGTCTTGGACTCCGTAAAAGTAAAAGTTATATTCTAATGGGCTGAAACAACTTCCTTGACATCCAAGTAGATCGAAACGACTCGAGCCAAACCAACCCCCCCTCCCTCTTCGACTCTTCCGGATAACTAGTTCAAACATGGCTGATGTTCAACAGCGGGATGTAAACAAACTATGATTTTTCATGAGAGAGAGGTTATATAGCTTGATCTGAATTTGGTTTCCTCGTGTAAGAAAGTAATGGGATGGCAATTCCAGGTATGTCACTAAGTTTTAGTCGTCTAAATTAAAAATTGAAGAAATGGCATTCAATTTTCGTGTCGTAGTGTCACCTGGAACAGACAGTAAGACTTTTTGGCTGCTACAGTGTTCAACACTTGTTGATTAAGATATGTTCACAAATTTGGACAAATGTGATGTCCACTTGTAATTTTTTCTTCTTGGTTTTTATAAGGAAAATCAGACATATGTCCATACTCTAGCTTCCAATTTTTTTTTTTTCAAGAAACTTTTTTTTTTTTCAAGAAACTTTTTTTTTTTTATTATGTTATGGACGATTTTAGCCAAGAATTTTGGACAGAATGTCCAAAATTTGTTGAATAAGATATGTCCAAACTTTATTTGGGTACAAATAATGGTTAGAGATATTCAGCCTGTTAGAAAATTATTATATGTGTAAGCTCAGATACATGTCCATACTCCATTGGCTTTCAAATTTTTTGCAAAATTCAGTTTTTTATATTTTCTGGAGGACTTAAGCGGGTAGCCAAAAATTCTTTGGAAACAATATCCAACATTGGTTGATTAAGATATGTCCTAGCTTTATTGGGGTTCAAATTATATTTAGAGATTCAGTCAGTTAAAATATTATCTGGATAAGCTCAGATTTGTCCATACCCTATTTGCTTCCAAACTTTTTGCAAAATTCAATTTTTTTATAGTTAGATATGTCCAAACTGTATTGGGGTTGAAATTATCTTTAGAGAATTATTATTGTTCGATTTATATAGCGCTTCATTACACGTGAAGTGTTTCTAAGCGCATATCACAAACATATACTTCAAACACACAGAAACAATCAAAATCAGGAGAACATAATTAAACACAATTAAACACAGCTGCCTGTTAGGCGCTATTATTCAAAGGTTTATATCCAACAAATCAACCGGCTAAACTCTATATTGAACTCAGTCGAGGTTTTACCTGATGAACACCTACACCAAGTAGAGTTCAAAAATAAAACACGAAGTTTAAAAGAATCAACTTCATTAACAAAAATTAAACAATCAAAAACTAAACAGATAAACCAAATTCAAACGAAACAAATAAAACAAAGAAAATGAAAAGAGCAGTTCATTACCATTCTACATTAACAAAATAAAGGAAAACAACTTGTGAAAATTTTTTCAAAAAATAAGAGCAAAGTAACACTAATGTTAATACTTTTTTAACGAACTCAATAATAAACATTAAGAATGTCTAATGAATCGAATCTAATACATTGACTAATGACTGAACAAAATGGAGCATACATTAGCTGACGTCAAACAGTGTAGGTTCAAATTAATTTTATAAATTAATGACAACAAGTTAGGGGATACATCCAGGGCTGTCGGTAATTTTTCACAGTAATTAGCAGCACTGCTAATCAAAAGTTCAATTTTGCCAAATTTGATTAGCAAATTTAAAAATTGATTTAAAGGACGATGCTTCAGACAAGAGGGAACAGGTGACGGTGTGAAAAATTCTGAGATTCTCCATGGATCATTTACAAAGGGCACCATTTACAAAATCATGTTCCAGCAGACCAATAAAACTTATGTCAATTACCCATCTCATAGACAGAATTCAAGTAAATATTTCTTTAATTTTCTTTTCAGTTAGAATCTATAGTAACCTTTTTTTTTAGTTTGCAAGTTCCTGTAAAAAAGGTTACATGAACTTAAATGGGGAACGAACAGTGGACACATCCCAAAAACCTCACACCCTCCCCCATCTAAGTATTAGCTTCATATGACAGGTGCTTGTTGACCCTTGTAAAACAATGTCTAGGTTAATTAGGCCTAGATCTAATATCGCAAGAGTGCAATATCTTGAACTCCTACAGTACAGTCCTACAGTTTTTTGATAAATAAGAATCAGTTTTTTTTAAAATTATCTCTGTAAGCTCAGATACATGTATGTCCAAACTCTATTGGCTTGCAAACTTTTTGCAAAATTCAATTTTTTTTTATATTTTTGGGAGGACTTAAGGGGGTAGCCAAAAGATTTTGGACAAAATGTCCAACACATGTTGAGTAACATTTACAATACAATCGCTAGTAATACATTTAAATAAAATAGTAACTGAAAATCATAGATTGTTGTGGCCTAGATTTCAGCCGCTGAGTGTCAGATTACACACTAAAGTCACGTGACCAGAAATCGTTGCAGGGGATAACCACAAATTTTTAACAGAATGTTGAACATTTATTGAGTAAAATATGTTAAAGCTTTAATGTCCCGAATAGATTGATCAAAAGAAAATCATTGTTTTGCAGGATTCATTGAATAGTTACAGATTTTTTACTGCATTATTTTATTAAATGGTTACAGATATTTTACTGCATTATTTCAAGGTAAACATGTATAATAATGCCTTAGTTTAAGAAAAATGGGAAATATTTTAAAAAGAGAAGTTCCAAATAAGTGGAAATATTTTAAGCATAGAAGTCTGTTAGTGTGTTAAGCAATGGATGCAAGCCCTTAGCGCAGTCATAGATATTCAACTGTAAATCATTCAAGCACATCGTGGAGAGATGTAATTATAGATATATATATATAGTGAGTGCGTCAGCGAATCTTGCGAGATAAACTAATGATAATTATATCTTACATTTCCATTAGTTCCCTAAATCATTGAATCTTGCGAGAGAAACTATTGATAATTATATCTTACATTTTCTTTAGTTTCACTATATCCAGTAGAATTGGTAGAGTGATAAAAATTTATTTCAGAATTTGTGTACGGTGTAAGCTGCAGACTTTTTGTAAGGTAGATCTCTCTTGAATAAAAAACTTGGCTTCATGCATTTTAAATACTGGTACTTGCTCTCTGGCGTTTTTACAATGAATCTCACAGGGTTATCAAAGGAACATCACATGGTTGACGAGTGAATTTGATGAAAAATATTTATTCAAGATTGGTATTTTTAGTACATGTAGTATGGTTTTTGAAAATTATGAATGCTCCTTATTTAGAATAATAAATAGTAGATATGTCTTCAAACTAAAATTATTAGTAAGATATTGCCCATGTAAAAATGACTGGTCATTGTGCTGTATACTACCTGGCAAGTGCAAATGACATTAAACTTTACTTTGACAAGCATGTTTAGACACACTAAAAATTGAATTATTAATTGGTAAATTGGTAAATATTTACATATATTCAGATATATTTTGGCTATGAAAACCTATGAGCTTACACCTTACTTGTTAGTTTAATTGTTGGTTTTTTTTTTTGTCTTTTAAAAGTTGATGTCTTTTATGAAATTTTTGGTTTGAATATAGATACAGTATTAATTTCAATTGAAGTGTGAATTACGCGGTATGTTAGGTCCAAATTTGGCATGTCTAAATGCCTTGAAATAACACCAGCGAATTGACAAAAAAAAAGAAACTTGAAAATATATTGTAAACAAAAGAAAAAAAGGGGGATGCCCAAGTTCAGATTTTGTCATTGATACCGTGTGGTTGGAAGGTTTTCAATCTAATGATTCAATGAAGTTCAATGGTGCGTCTATTGGTTGTAGATTTTTGAAGGTCAGTATTGGTACCCAATTGTTTAATTATTTGGTAGTCAAGGTTTCGACTAGAATGGCTCGGTAGGCGGAAGTGAGAGGCGACTGGGGTGTCTCTCTTGTGGGTGATATCAGCATAATGTTCTTTAAGTCTAATTCGAAACAATATTTTCATTTCTCCTACGTACTGTTTTTGACAGAGATTGCAAGTAAGTAGGTAGATCACGTTTTTGCTATGGCAAGTGTAATTGCTGTTGCAGTTATAAGATGTGCCAGTTTTGCTGGAGTGAAAAGTTTTCTTTCCTTTAAGTGTGTTGCAGTAATTGCATTGGGGATAGTTACAGGTAGATTCTAGAAAATTGTAACTTTTCCCACTTGTGGCACGGGTTTAGGGTCCTTTATGGTTGCTGAGGTTAAAAGATCTTTTAGAGACAGGTTTCGTCTGTAAGCTGTTAAGCAAGGTTGTGGGAAAATAGTCCGGCAATCATTCGAGCTGTGGAGGATGTGCCAGTTATTCCTGATGATCTTGCTGATATGGACCGAAGTTGGATTATAATCCGTTATGAAAACCGGACATTTGTTATCCTTCGGTGTTGTTTTTGTGGTTAGGAGCATATTCCTCTGAATATTATCGGCTTTCTTTCGGTTAGATTCGATAGTATCTCGTGGGTAGCCCCGTTTGAGATAATAGTTTACCAGGTTGGATGCATGTTTTTTGTAATCCGCTGGAATGGAGCAGATTCGTTTGAGTCGGAGGAATTGACTATACGGTCCCTTGTGTTTTATATGCAGTGGATGGAATAAAGTGTAGGATAAGCATGATTGTGTGTCTGTCAGTTTGCAGAACAGATTAAACGTGAGTTTTTTTGTGTGGTGTTCAAAGCTTACCATGGTGTCTAGGAAAGGCACGTTCTCCGTGGAATATTCGGCTGTGAATTTGATTGTTTTGTGAAAACTGTTCATCAGCTGTAGGAAATCTAGTAGTTTAGAATTTTCATGTGTCCAAATGATGAAGATGTCGTCTATGAATCGGACGTAGACTAACGGCTTGAAAGGTACTTTATTTAACATAATTTGTTCTAATTCACTTAAGAAAACACAAGCGAAGCTGGGGGCAACTTTGGTCCCCATGCTGGTGCCTCCTATCTGGAGGTAATGTTTATTGTTGAAAACAAAGTTGTTTTTAGTAAGTACAAGTTTAAGTAGTGCGATTAAATATGTGGGGTGAATTCTCCAATCTGGTTTATTAGCGATGATGCTTTTTGCGATGGCTCTGAGGCCTTCGTTCGTGGGGATGTTAGTGTAGAGGGAAGTAACATCCATAGTGACGAGGATAACATCGTTTTCTTGTGTTAAGTCGATGGATTCTAATCTTTGGATAAAATGGGTAGTGTCTTTGATATAGCTAGGATAAAGAGGGACGAAATGTTTGATGTGTTCGTCTATGAAACTACTGATAAATTCCGTGGGGGTCCCATTACCACTGATAATGGGTCTACCAGGCACTTTGAAGGGTTCACATGATTTGTGAATCTTAGGTAGTAAGTAAAAACGACCTGGTTTTGGCTCATCAACTATCACTACAAATATGGTATCGTTTAATATGTTTTTTTTAGCGTTGGTTACTATTCATACCGTTTAATTTCAAAACCCTGTTCGATAATTGATAAAAATCGTTGAAGAATAACAAAAATGGTTTAATTAGTACTATGGTTTAGATTAATGTCAATGGCTTTAGTTTCTCCGAGATACATTTAAAAATGGACTACCTGTTCATTTATTGGACGAGCCGGTTTAAATAATTTCCCGAGATGCGTATAAAAATGGGCTTCCCGTTCAATTATCTAGGACGTTCATTTATTAGACGAGCCGTTGAATTTCCCGAGATACGTTACATCGTGTTTTGCCATGCTTCCTGCAACTAATTCGCGAGACGCTAGCGTCGAAATAATAATGTCTATAATAAATTGAAGGAATTCTAATACAGTAATGCTGCCGCGAAAACGTGTACATGTATATGTACAGGCCCTTTTTAAATAACAACAAATCTCGGGAAAACATTTACCGGCATTCTGTATCGGTTAGGATTTTTTTCTAACGCACTGTACATTCATATAATGTCGGCCAAAATGTATTCAACAATGAACAACTTACAATTTTTTAAAACGTATCATTACATCTTCGTCTATAACTTAGATGTAATCCATCAATTATTGGCTGCTATAAAATCCAAACTTTCAATTATATACGTCATACGATGAGCTTTTACACATTACTTGCAGCTTCAGTTAATCTAAATCGATCATTCATAGAGCACAGTGCCGTAAATCACTCCACGGGGAGCTTAACGGTAAGTCATGTGGTCAGAAACGTGCCAAAAGATTGGAACTATATTCTTACTCTGTGTTACTCGGCGACAAATCTCCACTGTGACAATATACATCTACTTTAATGTCGCCCAATTCAAGTGCTTCTTGGTGCAAATTTTTTATCTAACTTTAGATTGAAAGTGTTGGGGGGTGAGGGTGCATTGTTGAAATGATAAGTTATTCTCATTTGGCAGAATAGTTTTCTCAAATCTATGAGCGATTGGCCGAGGTCTATCCCTTTGAGTGTTGGGCTGAAGGTAAGTCCTTTACTGAGGACAGAGAGTTCTTGTGCGCTTAATTGAGACTTAGATAAATTGACAACAAACGACTTAAGGTAAGTTTCGGAAGTTTTATTAGACGAAGCATGAGAATCACTGTTATTATTCAAATTTAAAGTGTGAGCTAGTTCTTGTACCATCCTAAAGATTCTCGATTGGTTGTTGTTGGTGGTGGAATTAAATCGTTTTCTGGATGAGGATCTGGATCGATACCTCTTATTATTGTTGTTTACCCTGGAGGTCCTGGGGGCGGATCCTCGTTGTGGGTATAGCTTTTTCCCGCTTCCATTGAAGTATTTCCCATGGAAGGGGTCATCTTTTTTGCTCTCTAAGCTAAGTTGGTCGAAACGGGGTTGCAGTTTTGCTTTACCCGTAGAGATTTCTCTCTCTATAACCGTGGTGACACCTAAATCCGCTTCGGAAAGTTGGCAGGGGTCACACGTGTCTGTGAGTTTGCTTTTAGCTACTACGAGATCTTTTTGGATTTTTCTCGCAGGTCCGTTCCAGGTGTTGGATGTGGATCCTCATCATGGTAAGGCAGTACTCTTTTGTGGCGTGGGCTCTGAATTCCGCTACCTCTGTGTGGTACCATATTTCCTGTGTAGATCCTGGGTCTAAATGAAGACGGTACAAGTTTAGCGGCATGGCAAGCATCTAGAAAATCGCTCTGTACTTGGAGATGAGCAGCTTTGCTCTTGATATTCCTAACACTTTTGTAAAGTGGTAAGATGTTTTCCGGTAATTGTACCGATTTAACATTGGAAGACTGGTTGGTTGTAGGAACTTGACTCTGAGTCTTTTTGCCGGTGGAGCTTCTTCCATCATAGTCGTGATTGATTCCGAGTTAAAAAGGGAATCATGACTGCCCGCTGGGGTCACAAATTTAGCCATAACTGGATAATGGCAGGTTGAATAAATAGGTAGATAGAGAGGGCAATTTCACCAGTTATCCTTTTTAGCAGTTACTAGTTTCGTTCAGAATTGAACTCTTCAGACTGATTTATCTCACTTAATGAGGTTCTATATATACTGTATGGAAACCCTGGTGAGATTTCACCGGGGTTTATTAATTTTGGCGGTGTTTACCGGGGTTTCTGATACCAGGGTTTGATATTTTACCGGGGTTTCAGAATTTTACCAGGGTTTTGTATTTGGCAGGGTTTACCGAGGTTTGGTATTTTTCCGGAGTTTAGGATTTATACCGGGGTTTTGAAAAAAATAAAAAACAAAAGAAAAAAACATAAAAAAAACGGGGTTGGGGTATGACCGTGGTCTTCAAAAAGAGCCTATCTCGTAGTAGGGAGAGGCAGTATGCCTACAAATCTGGGTAGAGTAGAGGGCAAGAAAAAAACGTAAGCCAAATCTAAATCGGGTGTGTGTATGGAGAGAGAGGGGAAGGGTAGAGGGTCTGGGAGAGACCACAAGGGGAGTAGTGGGACTAGAAAAGACAAAACGATAGTGAGGGTTTTATAAAATTCTTATTTAAAACCCAAGCCAGAATTAAATGATGAATTGAACATATCACTGGCGGAAAGCTGGGGTGAGAGGAGGGGGTCCTCTTGAATGGCGTCCTCTAAGCTTTTTTGGATCGGGATCTGGAAGGAGGAATCTAGGTGCGGATCTCTATTTTTCCAAATGTCTCTCCTACTGGTAGTCAAAGTGGTCCAGGATTCCCCTACAATGAGGTGTGGGGATGTATGGAAGTCCCAGTGGTCGAAGGCTGAGAATGGAGCGCCTTGTATATCCGCTGAGCTGTGGCTTTGGCTTGGAGTAGAAAAAACTCTTTCTGGTGAATTCCCTATGGCAACGACCGTGGCAGTCGAATATGAAGTGCTAGGGGGCTCTTGGGCGAGCTCCCCAATAGTCTCTTGAATGGCTGTCTGGAGGGTATCTGCCGTGGTGGGTTGGTTTCCCTCATTATTTCTAGGAAGGGTGGTCTTGCATCTATGTTTGGTGAGGTATTCTTTTCTACGGAAAACCTTCCCGCAATTAACACACTTGAAGAAAGTGGGGTGATGCCTCTCCCTAGCATGTCGCAGGAAATGGCATCGCTTGGAAAATTTTTTCCCACATTCTTCGCAAGCTTCCATGTTGTTTTGGAATGCGGTTGCTATGACATGAAGTGGGTCATTGTGACGTAATGTCGGGTGACATGTACGGGCAAGAGTATATAAGGGAAAAAGGGAGGGGTTAAAAGACGAACCCCCGTGAGAGGGTTTATAGACTAAAAAAATCCAAAGTTGGAACACCCAGTAGAGGGGTTGTAAACAAAGGAAAAAAAGGGGGATGCCCAAGTTCAGATTTTGTCATTGATATCGTGTGGTTGGAAGGTTTTCAATCTAATGATCCAATGAAGTTCAATGGTGCGTCTATTGGTTGTAGATTTTTGGAGGTCAAGGTTTCGACTAGAATGGCTCGGTAGGTGGAAGTGAGAGGCGACTGGGGTGTCTCTCTTGTGGGTGATATCAGCATAATGTTCTTTAAGTCTAATTCGAAACAATATTTTTGTTTCTCCTATGTACTGTTTTTGACAGAGATTGCAAGTAAGTAGGTAGATCACGTTTTTGCTATGGCAAGTGTAATTGCTGTTGCAGTTATAAGATTTGCCAGTTTTGCTGGAGTGAAAAGTTTTCTTTCTTTAAGCGTGTTGCAGTAATTGCATTGGGGATAGTTACAGGTAGATTCTAGAAACTTGTAACTTTTCCCACTTACTTGTGGCAAGGGTTTAGGGTCCTTTATGGTTGCTGAGGTTAAAAGATCTTTAAGAGACGGGTTTCGTCTGTAGGCTGTTAAGCAAGGTTGTGGGAAAATAGTCCGGCAATCGTTCGGGCAATTTCACCAGTTATCCTTTTTAGCAGTTACTAGTTTCGTTCAGAATTGAACTCTTCAGACTGATTTATCTCACTTAATGAGGTTCTATATATACTGTATGGAAACCCTGGTGAGATTTCACCGGGGTTTATTAATTTTGGCGGTGTTTACCGGGGTTTCTGATACCAGGGTTTGATATTTTACCGGGGTTTCAGAATTTTACCAGGGTTTTGTATTTGGCAGGGTTTACCGAGGTTTGGTATTTTTCCGGAGTTTAGGATTTATACCGGGGTTTTGAAAAAAATAAAAAACAAAAGAAAAAAACATAAAAAAAACGGGGTTGGGGTATGACCGTGGTCTTCAAAAAGAGCCTATCTCGTAGTAGGGAGAGGCAGTATGCCTACAAATCTGGGTAGAGTAGAGGGCAAGAAAAAAACGTAAGCCAAATCTAAATCGGGTGTGTGTATGGAGAGAGAGGGGAAGGGTAGAGGGTCTGGGAGAGACCACAAGGGGAGTAGTGGGACTAGAAAAGACAAAACGATAGTGAGGGTTTTATAAAATTCTTATTTAAAACCCAAGCCAGAATTAAATGATGAATTGAACATATCACTGGCGGAAAGCTGGGGTGAGAGGAGGGGGTCCTCTTGAATGGCGTCCTCTAAGCTTTTTTGGATCGGGATCTGGAAGGAGGAATCTAGGTGCGGATCTCTATTTTTCCAAATGTCTCTCCTACTGGTAGTCAAAGTGGTCCAGGATTCCCCTACAATGAGGTGTGGGGATGTATGGAAGTCCCAGTGGTCGAAGGCTGAGAATGGAGCGCCTTGTATATCCGCTGAGCTGTGGCTTTGGCTTGGAGTAGAAAAAACTCTTTCTGGTGAATTCCCTATGGCAACGACCGTGGCAGTCGAATATGAAGTGCTAGGGGGCTCTTGGGCGAGCTCCCCAATAGTCTCTTGAATGGCTGCCTGGAGGGTATCTGCCGTGGTGGGTTGGTTTCCCTCATTATTTCTAGGAAGGGTGGTCTTGCATCTATGTTTGGTGAGGTATTCTTTTCTACGGAAAACCTTCCCGCAATTAACACACTTGAAGAAAGTGGGGTGATGCCTCTCCCTAGCATGTCGCAGGAAATGGCATCGCTTGGAAAAATTTTTCCCACATTCTTCGCAAGCTTCCATGTTGTTTTGGAATGCGGTTGCTATGACATGAAGTGGGTCATTGTGACGTAATGTCGGGTGACATGTACGGGCAAGAGTATATAAGGGAAAAAGGGAGGGGTTAAAAGACGAACCCCCGTGAGAGGGTTTATAGACTAAAAAAATCCAAAGTTGGAACACCCAGTAGAGGGGTTGTAAACAAAGGAAAAAAAGGGGGATGCCCAAGTTCAGATTTTGTCATTGATATCGTGTGGTTGGAAGGTTTTCAATCTAATGATCCAATGAAGTTCAATGGTGCGTCTATTGGTTGTAGATTTTTGGAGGTCAAGGTTTCGACTAGAATGGCTCGGTAGGTGGAAGTGAGAGGCGACTGGGGTGTCTCTCTTGTGGGTGATATCAGCATAATGTTCTTTAAGTCTAATTCGAAACAATATTTTTGTTTCTCCTATGTACTGTTTTTGACAGAGATTGCAAGTAAGTAGGTAGATCACGTTTTTGCTATGGCAAGTGTAATTGCTGTTGCAGTTATAAGATTTGCCAGTTTTGCTGGAGTGAAAAGTTTTCTTTCTTTAAGCGTGTTGCAGTAATTGCATTGGGGATAGTTACAGGTAGATTCTAGAAACTTGTAACTTTTCCCACTTACTTGTGGCAAGGGTTTAGGGTCCTTTATGGTTGCTGAGGTTAAAAGATCTTTAAGAGACGGGTTTCGTCTGTAGGCTGTTAAGCAAGGTTGTGGGAAAATAGTCCGGCAATCGTTCGAGCTGTGGAGGATGTGCCAGTTATTCCGGATTATCTTGCTGATACGGATCGAAGTTTGATTATAATCCTTTATGAAAACCGGACGTTTGTTATCCTTCGGTGTGTTTTTTGTGGTTAGGAGCGTTTTCCTCTGAATATTATCGGCCATCGCAAAAAGCATCATTGCTAATAAACCAGATTGGAGAAACCGCATATAAAACACAAGGGACCGTATAGTCAATTCCTTCGACTCAAACGAATCTGCTCCATTCCAGCGGATTACAAAAAACATGCAGACAACCTGGTAAACTATTATCTCAAACGGGGCTACCCAAGAGATACTATCGAATATAACCGAAAATGAGATAAATCAGTCTGAAGAGTTCAATTCTGAACAAAACTAGTAACTGCTAAAAGGGATAACTGGTCAAATCGCCCATCTCTACCTTGAAAATATATTGCATAAATTTTTACAAAAAACAAAGAAATTTAAGACCTAATTTTGCTCTGAATTGCTGAATTCCACTCATATTTTCTCAAATGAATATCAGTGAAATAATCTGGCAATACAAGTTTGTTTTTATAACCCCACATTGAAATGTGGTCGTATATTGTTCTCGCCCCCGTCGGTCCGGCGTCCACAATTGCTCTATAGGCTAAAGTTAATATCAGATTGACTTTAAATTTATACACAGTGTTTAAAGTCATGAGACAAAGAAGCCTATTGATTTTCAGCGATTTCTGATAATTACTGCCGGTGTTATGGCCCTTGATTACTTTGAAAAATCTTGTGGATGCTCTAAAGGTCAAAGTTAATATCTGATTGACTTTAAATTTATACACAGTGTTATGGGTCATGGGATGAAGAAGCCTATTGATTTTCAATGATTTTCGATAATTACTGCCAGAGTTATGGCCCTTGATCACTTCAAAAAATCTTGTGGATGCTCTAGAGGTCAAAGTTAATATCCGATTGACTTTAAATTTATACACAGTGTTTAAGGTCATTAGACGAAGAAGCCTATTGATACTCAGCGATTTCCAATAATTACGGAAAGATTAATGCCCTTGATCACTTTGAAAAATCTTGTGGGCGGTCTAGAGGCTAAAGTTAATGTCCGATTGACTTTAAATTTATACACAGTGTTTAAGATCATGAGACAAAGAAGCCTATTGATTTTCAGCGATTTCCGATAATTACTGCCAGTGTTATGGCCCTTGATCACTTTGAAAAATCTTGTGGAAGCTCCAGAGGCTAAAGTTAATATCCGATTGACTTTAAATTGATACACAGTGTTTAAGGTCATGAGACGAAGAATCCTATTGATTTTCAGTGATTTCCGATAATTTTTGCCAGAGTTATGGCCCTTGATCACTTTGAAAAATCTTGTGAACAATCTAAGGGCTAAAGTTAATATCCGATCAGACCCGTCAACCCCTCAGAGCTGAAATGCAGTGGGGTAGTGTAAAAAATGCAGTAGAAACCATGATTTGGCAGTAGATTTCCAAAAACGCGTAAATTCGCACTTCCAAGGGTAATTAATTTAGAAATGATACACTGAACTGCAGGCCCAACAACACAAAAATTGCATTAAATGGGTAATAGATAAAATATACACAAGCAATGGTACCATATCTAAAATTAATTATGTAATTAAACCAAAATTGAATATGTAGCCTACAGAAATAAATAATTAGTAACGTAAAAAATAATTAAAATTACCAGTAAAGTAGTACTGGTAGTAAGTAACACTTTTCTTTCGTTTTAACTTAGCATGATTTTAAAAAATATCCTTGTGACGTGTTCCCCATTCCAGAGTTTTTAAAAATATTGTTTCATGTAAGATAATTGGTGAGCTTATTAGTTAGATTGTATAGTATTTCTACATTAGGAATAGAGGGGGGGGGGGCGTAAAAAAATAGTTTTGCATAACGACTAAATATTGGTATCGATTTAATCATACCCCTCCCCCCCCATGGCGATTATCCTCTCAATGTACGGGATTTCTTTCTCCCGTGATTGCGTAAATCTGCTTTCACATTTATTTGAGAGAGTGTTCCATGTATGTCAGAATCGGTGAGACGTATTCCCATATTGAATTAAATATCCAGGTTGTGTTGCATTCGAAGTATTGTATTAGATGCTGTACGTACACGCGCAAACGAAAATGTCAGCCATTGCTGCCGTAAATTGGTCGCTATTTGTTTAGTTTATCGCTAGGCATTTTAAGAGTATTTGGAACACTTGCCAATAATTATATCCACTTTATTTACTCTAAAATAGATTGAAAAAAAATTGAGAACAAATCTCTTAGCTAAATTACACCTTACAATTTCCCAAATCAATGCTGATAACCGAAAGTCGTGATCTTTATTGTTTACATGCAAAGAGTTGCCTCCCTTACACTGAGAACTGCTAAAGGGTGAATCTGTGCACAGCCACCATATATTTCTCAGTCATGGTTGTTATTTGTACGTGTATCGAAAGAAAATTAATTTTCCGACTATTACTTGGTATTACCGCGTTAAAACTGTAAATAAGGTGTGTTAATTAACAAGGGTGAAAAACTGTCTGAGAGGTGAGTTAATTAACGCTAGGGGTGAAAAACTGTGCGACAGTGCGTTTTCAGTAGAGGTGACATAATAAACCGACCGGTAAAAAATGAATGTCAATGTTGTGTATTGTTTAATTGGCGTGTTTTCTCACTAGTTGCGATAACTGCATCAAAAGGAGTATAATCAAGGATCAACAGGTTTTATCTGACATGTACGTGTTAAATCAAAATTTAGGAAGTAAAACTGTTTTACCGTGCGATTTATAATTCGACCGTGTGTTTTACGCAGGTCTTTGTATAATTAAAGACAGGTCTTTAGACAGGCGTGTGTGCTTGCTATGATCGACGTTTCTCTTATGTGTCTTTTGTATTGCGTACCATATATATAAAGTTGAATTTAATGAAATAAAAATACGGACCTTAATCTATTGTATACGTAAAGGCGAATGTAATGTCGTCATTTATAAATACCCAGCAGTCAGCGCCCAATTTGAATATCCACGGGAATATAGAGAGTAAATCCAGCAAAAACAACAGAAATATATTTCTGCTTTATTACTAAAAAGACGCGCACTCACCCTTTGAAATTTATTGAATTTATAAAAACGTGCCACGTTGCGTAAATTGTGCATCTTACTTTCAATAGCAATATCCATAAAACAGAAATAATGTTGAAGGTCCTGCAACGTCAGTGGTGGATTCACTTGCTGACAAACACA
Organism: Patella vulgata; assembly: GCF_932274485.2. Taxonomy (NCBI): domain Eukaryota; kingdom Metazoa; phylum Mollusca; class Gastropoda; family Patellidae; genus Patella; species Patella vulgata. The sequence goes on from NC_065882.2 coordinate 38,761,074, forward strand.
TCGACCCTGTTCGTCCCAGATGTGTTCAATAGGATTAAGGTCGGGGCTAAGCGACGGGAAATCCAGGACTTGGACATCGGCATTTCTTAAAAAATTCTGGGTAGCAATTGCTGTATGGGGTCGAGCATTGTCTTGTTGAAACGTTAGTCCAGGCCCATGTCTCTGTATAAACGGAAGAAGAACAGGTTGCAAAATCTGATCCCTGTACTGGACAGTATTTAAGTTCCCTTGGACAACAACAAGAGGAGAACGTCCATGTGCACAAAAAGAACCCCAAACCATGACGCTGCCGCCACCAAATCAGTCAACTTCTCTGACGCATACTTGAGCGTAATGTTCACCTCGTCTGTGGTACACTCGGATCCTGCCATCGGCAAATCTCCAAGTGAATCGAGATTCGTCACTAAAGACAACCGAATTCCACTGTCTTTGAGTAAATTGTATGTGTCTTGTGGCCCACACAAGGCTCTACACAGCATTTTGAACTTACTTGTGCAAACATAAGTAAATTTTCAAAACCACTAGCCAAACAAAATTTTCAGTTGCCAAGTCTGAAGATTAGAATAATTTGTCGTATGATATAGCTAAATTATATTGTGAATATACATAACTCGTCGTCCTATAATAATAATAAAAAAAGATGTTTTAAACATTTTTTTCCGACTGGGACTCACTGCAAGACTAAGACGGCGGTCGGCGAAGCTTGTAATTTTGCTTGTTTGGGTGGTGTAGCGTCAGTAGCATGACTATCATCATTTTTCCCCAACTGAGACTCACTGCGAGACGAAGTTACTTTACTAGTAAAGTAAGACGATATAGGTTTGATTCGTCTGCTAGCCATGCTGTCAGCTGTCTCGCAAACTTCCGATAAATACAGCGCATGCGCAATGAGAATTTCCTCGCAGAGGACAATGAGATTGACCCAATTTCAAACCAGGAAAGTAACAAGAGTGACATTTGACTGGGATCATTGCCGATTACGTTATCTTTACGGAGAAAAGTTCAGATAGCTATAGTGTTAATTGGGGACTTCAAGATATATGTTCACTCGCCAGAAACCTAGCATTTATAAATATCTGGTCGCCATTGTCAAAATTCACTCGCAAATGCGAGTGTTTCAGTCGCATTGTAAAGCCTTGGGCCCACACAAGTCGGTTACGGCGATGAAGAGGTGTCAATATTGGTCCTATAGGGCCTCCGAGCTCGAAGACCAGCAGCCTGCAAGCGATTTCGAACAGTTTGTGCAGTTACCCTTCCACCAAACATCTCTCTACTTGTGGAGGTTGCAGTGACATATCTGTTTCTAAGATGACGTAATCGTATTGCTTGATCTTCCTGGAGTGACGTCACACGTGGCGCTCCCGCCCTTGGGCGGTCGGCAATAGTTCCAGTTTGAAGCACTCTCATTCTAAGATTAATTATTGTCTGGCGTGAACAATTAAAGGCTCTTGCAACAGTGACCACAGACTGACCAGCATAGAGCCTACCCATAGCATGTAGACGTTCTACATTTGAAAGGCACAGCATTTTCTAACAAAGATGAAAATAACAATTTTAATTTGTTTTTCCAGTTCAAGTTATGTGTGCGTGTTCAGTTTAAGCAAACTTGCATCGATTGACCTCACTAGTTTGTGTTTGCACATGTTTTTCAGGTTTTTCATCTTTATATGCTCAAAAGTCACGTGATCCACGTGACTTTACAATTTTATGAAATTAAAGGCTTCTTACTACTTAATATCGTTAGAAACACATTAAAATTTATTTGACTTCCAGAACAAAAAATTTGTTGAAATTCCTCAGTGTCAAGTTTTTAATTTGGCTGAGTATATGTGATAAAGAGTTTAAATGGCAATTCACGCTTGATACAAAAACTATTGTATATTTGGAATTCATCATTTAATTTTTGGTATTTGTAACATGCAGATGTTAAAAGAGAGAATACTCTAGCATATGCAATATGGTATTAGGCAGCAAATACATTAGCAAAATCCCTACTTCAAGTTATGTGTGCGTGTTCAGTTTAAGCAAACTTGCATCGATTGACCTCACTAGTTTGTGTTTGCACATGTTTTTCAGGTTTTTCATCTTTATATGCTCAAAAGTCACGTGATCCACGTGACTTTACAATTTTATGAAATTAAAGGCTTCTTACTACTTAATATCGTTAGAAACACATTAAAATTTATTTGACTTACCAGAACAAAAAATTTGTTGAAATTCATCAGTGTCAAGTTTTTAATTTGGCTGAGTATATGTGATAAAGAGTTTAAATGGCAATTCACGCTTGATACAAAAACTATTGTATATTTGGAATTCATCATTTAATTTTTGGTATTTGTAACATGCAGATGTTAAAAGAGAGAATACTCTAGCATATGCAATATGGTATTAGGCAGCAAATACATTAGCAAAATCCCTACTGTGAGTTGTAAGTTAGGGGTCCGATTGGACCCCTTGTTCCCTTCAAGCATTGGGCCTGATTTAACAGAACTCTGCATGTGGGAAGCAGATGAATACCGAACTCTTCGCTACGTGTAAAAATGTATAGGAGACAAAGTCACTAAATTTCAGAAAGCAGTGCCCAGTAGTTATTACAAAACACTATAAAACATGTGCTCGTAATCCTTTAACGGACGTCACTTAACATATTCCCATGAGCATGTTACACGTGTTAACTATTTAGGCGAAATTGCCATTTATGATAGCATGTTAACGTGTGGAACCCTTACAAAATGACCAATGCTTGGTCGTATATCTACACAATATTACTTAAACGAAATTAGTAAACATCATTATTAAATGGCACTGAATAACACTCTTTAGAAAAAAAAACATGTTTGCTTTAAGGGTTGAAAATATGTTTTGTTTTTTTCAAAACCACTGTAGATGTGTTTGGGTAAACAACGTAAAAAGGTACTTTGGACAATTGCATAAAGTTACAAACTATCTTTTGATATATTCATATGTTCGCAGTGGTTTGTGCTTTTCGGTATGTGGAATTAAAGTTTTAAAATTTCTAATGACAAGAATGTTACACTAATTTACAGCTGCAGTATCAAATCTAGCAAATGTCATTAAAATAGAACAATATTTTATTCTTTTGAAAAGTGACTCCCACAAAACTGCCTATTTCTCAGAAATAGCAAAAATTCAAAATGATTCATGGATATTTGGTTGATGTTATATATCAACCCTACGTGTAGATAAATGTTTAGAATACAAATATTATAAAATAAAAAAGTTAAATAACATTTGCGGGAAAACAGAGTATGAAAATCGATTCCCGCATTGCTCTGCATATTTAGGAGGACTATCCAGATATATATCAGCTAATTTGCGATAAGATAATATTTTGTATTAATTAGTATTATAGATAGTGCCAACATGTATACCATGCCGTTGATTCTGTGTCAATCGGATAATTATTATTTAGTTTATAGGCTAAAAACTGCAAGGCCAAAGGGAAATAATCTGGACAAATATATTTTGAATATTTATATACAGCTGATCAGAACCTTGGAAAACTAATAAAGTGTTTATAAAAATGTCATATCTCTAGACCTTACTCCCCAAAACCGAGTGGCTTAATGCGCAGTTTCTGCAAAATAAGCGGGTTAAAACAGAACATAATATTAATCCAACCAAAAAACATGATCCACAGCCTGAAACCTAAGTATTACTGCCGCAAAAGAAACGGGCGAATTTTCCTTCACTATATATTTCTAACCGAATGTACCCGATTAGGAGATACCTGTCTACCCTATACGCGAAATGCAAGTCTCCCATTACGCAGACGCACTCGTAATGTTGATGTTTTGAGAAAGAAACAATGTCGAAATATGTGAAATTTTCAAGAGGAGAGTGGATCTTATCGAATTTTTAGGCGTTAGGGCTCGACGAAGCAAGCACGGGATGACAATTTCAGGTATGTCACCAATTTTTGGCCGTTGAAATTAAAAACTGAAGAAATGGCAAAGAATTTGAGAGTCAGAGTATCTCTTGGAACAGACAGTAGCTACATTTGTCAAAAAAATATTCTAATAAACAAAATCTTGAAAAAATTTGAAAAACGATAGAGCTTGGTAGCCAATGGAGTATGGACATATCTGAGCTTACCCAGAAAATATTCTAACATACTGAATCTCCAAATATAATTTGAACCTCAATAATCTCCAATCTCCATGGTTAGATATACATTCATTAACGAGAAAATATTCTGACAAACATAAGGTTAAAGTTTACCTTGAAATAATGCAGTAAAAAATTTGAAACCATTCATTGAAATCCAGTAAAAAATCTGTAACCATTCAATGAATCCTGCAAAACAATGATTTTCTTTTCATCAGTCTATTCGGGACAATAAAGCTTTAACATATTTTACTCAACAAATGTTCAACATTCTGTCCAAATTTGTGGTTACTCCCTGCAACAGTGTCAGGTCATGTGACTTTGGCGTGAAATCTGACAGTCAGGGGCTGAAATCTAGCCCACTCCAATCTACGATTTTGAGTTAGTATTTTATTTAAATTTTATGTATTACTAGCGAATGTATTGTAATACTTTGATATCAATCTCAATATCTGCAAATATTTAGACTCAAAAATGATCAAAATGTAAGTGAAATTGCCCTTTATGTACGGGATTTTCCATCAACGCGCGTTGCCATGACTCACTTCATTGGTGAATTCACACCTTCGTTTTCGAGCCAATCAAACCATAGATAACATTTGTGTGATTCAAGTGATTCTGAAGGGAATACGACTTATGACGTCACTCAGATATGACTGAAATGCACTTATTTTAGTGCTATGGGACTCGTTGACTGTTATAATGGAGCAATTTGATTACATATCGATATCAGTCTCGGATTTTAAAAATCCATAACTATGAATCTAATTAGGATAATTTGTTGAAATAAAGTTTTTCGGGAAGCAATTTATGTATATTTTCACTAAATATTTTTTTTTTGTCATTTAACCTATTTTTGCCAAAAACGAATTAATTCGCACCCTGTCATTAGACGGTAGCGTATCAAAGCGCCGACTAATCATGCCTGGCATCGGCGTTAGTGAACATAAGCGTGAGATCAATCAATGGTTTTCTTTTGTATTTATTTCATAAAATAATTATGATTGAGTAATAAAAATAAAACACCCAATGAAAAGGAATGTTATATTCGCTAATTGTCCAATAAAAGTGAATTGTTTTAACAAAGGATCTCCAGGAATTTACGTAGGCCTAATAGATGAAAATTCACACTGTGTCAATGACATTATTAAACATTCTTAAGACGTAACTTATGGCTAATAAGTTTACGATGTGGAGAGTGATATTGAATCAAAATTTTTATCATTTACTGACCATTATATAGTGGATTATGATAATGTTGAAGAAATAAACTATTTATTTTTATTTTTGACTTTAAGAAGCGAAGAGTACAAATTCTCCAGTCATGATCGAGCGGGTCAGCCGCCATCTTGGATATGCTTCCATTCCATAGTGATTGTTTTACCGTTAGGCCTATGACAGAGAAAAGTCGATGGGTTAAATCATCAACCCGAACCATCTACGGGGGGCCGTGGGATAAGAAACTGAATCTTGAAAAAGGCATATATGTCTGAGCTTACCCAGATAATTTTCTAACAGACTGAATGCATTAAAAACAATCTGAACCCCAATAAAGCTTGGAGGTAGCCTATCAATAACTCAACTAGTGCTGGACTTTCACCATTGCAAAATTATTCGCTACAATCATCTAGTAAATGTTACTCAACATACGTTTGGTCATAACTTACTGTTTATGTATATCAAACAACACAGAATAACCAAAAAAAAACCAAACAATTAACAGTACCGGTAACTACAACACCTATTGCAATGATAAAATCATCCATTTTGGATATCCTCAAAAATTCATGATTGGTTGGTTTTGGGAAAATTTTGATGGGTACAAATTTAGTTTGACAAATGGCTGAAGTAGAATCTACACTTTAAATTAATAAATCATCAGCTTTTTATCAAATGGATAATAAATCTCAAAAGAATAAACTTACCAACTTTCTTCACCTACGATGTTTGCTTTAGTACGGACAATACGCAGGAAAATGCAGCTTGCTGATTGGTCACATTGGCTGAAAGTGGTCACATTGGCTGAAAGTGGTCACCTGACAACAGGATGGAGAAATACATATTTGGACATAATTATGGACTTTTTTCAGTCCAACTTTTTGTTGGGTAAATCATTAAAAACACCCAATAATACTGTGATACATCGAGTGTCCGTTGTACTTACAACTTACCCCGACATCCCGCTTGTAAAGACAGACGGACACAGACAGACAGACAGATTTTAATAGATCCCTGCTTTCTTTGAAAGGCAATAATGCATGTAAATTTAATACAGATTGGACTATAACTTTTGTAACAGTGTTCACTAGGTTAAACAAACTGAAACCAGGGTCATAACTCAAGAAGATATAAATGGAAATTGCTGAAATTCAATATGTATCTTCATTCTACTAATTTAAATAATGCATGTAAGTTTACTACTTATCGGATGATAACTTATATTAGTAGTTAGAGCCTTCTCAAGGTTCAACAAAGTGAAACAAGAACAATAACTCTAGAAGTTACAGAATTTTGATAGGATTCCTCATTTTACTAATTTAAATAAAACATGAAATTCAATACAGATCTGATGATAACTGTAGTCATTAGAGCCTTCACGAGTTCAACCAAGTGAAACAAGGACCACAACTCTAGAGGAAATAAACAGAAATTGTTGAATTTAAACAATATATATAAATTGTTTATATAATGTAAACCATATATATAAATTTCAAACTGATCACATAATAAATGTAGCCTGTAGAGTGTTCACAAGAAATTGTGGACGACAGACGGAGGCAATGTACAACCACATTTCCATGTAGGTGTATAAAACGTAAAACTGAATGTACATTTTCTAAAAAGATTAACTTACCAATTTGGTGTTCAGCTATTTTAACTAACGGAAGAGCATCAATTTTTTCTTCAGGAGCAGGTGGTGCTCCAGAACCTTCTAACTGGTTTAAAAGCTGAAATAACACAAATTGCTTTGTAGTATGACATACAAGCTGTCAAAAAAACACCCTTAAACAGCACTGAGGATCTTTTACGCCATCAAGAAACATTATCTCTATTGTGCTTACATCCCACTTCTACTCGTTGCCACTGGCAACCTTTGATAAAACTGTCCTGTTTATTTGCAATACATGCATAAAAGTATCTGTGTATCAGAAATGTACATAAAGAGTACTATTCATTTCTAAAACACGGATACTTTTATACCGTTTTAGATACCTATCAAGCAATAAGTAGCGGACGTTTAGTCCCATCCAGATCGCAATTAATAAAGATGGCTCTATACAATGTACATGAAACAACTAGTCAAAATCATAATAACAAAACAAAATGGGGGGAACTACATGGCAGCTCAAAAACATATACAATGACATTAAATTAACATAACAACATATTACAAAAATCAATTATTATACATATCAATTGACATCTATTTCATAATTTGGTTTGATTTATATTAATATGCAAAATATATAAATTAGAATATTGAATAATTATTTTAATTAATTGTGATGATAGAAGGCGCAGTTCTCTTGCTGGACACTTCACAGGCATTGAAAATAAGCAGGATGAAAAAAACGCCTAGAAAGTCATAAACTTTATTACAAATAAATTTCAACGGAAGAACCATCCGCCGATGCATACTTTCACCAGGAATGACCCACGTTTCGCATTTCCTTTACACTACATTTAATAATATCGCAGTCCTCTACGCCATAGACAAGTTGTTTTGACGATGTGGTCTAAATAAACACGTGATTGTTTTACGCTCAGAGTATCATAGCAAGACGCACGTGTAAAAACTACTCAGGTCGTCTTTCCACTGCGAAATCATTCTACCATGAAATGTAACCTGAGGCTCAGAAAGGGATAAATAATGAAAGAGCAGAAAGTATTTGTCACTTTTCGGTTGAAACGACTCGATAATAAATACTATTTTTCACATTTTGCTTCACAATACTCGATAGAAATGTGATGTAAGTAACTTATTAGCACCTTTTTTCAGTGTATCGGTGAATATCAGGACACTCGGAAAGTGTGCTAATAACTACTACTTACAAGCTTTGAAATAAGTGTTAAAAACTGTAGCATCTGTTGCGTTTAGGTTTTCGGAAAAGGGGAGTGGAGGCGATAAATTTGGAGCAGAAGGTTACAAAACGCTGAATATTGATAGGGATCGTCCTCTCATGAACCAAAGGCTGCACACAAAATTTGAAATAAATCCATTAAAAAATGTAGCCTCCAATCTCCCAAGTGTTCAAAAGGTTTTGGCAAAGGGGAAGTTCAACTCTCAAACAGAAGGACAAAGAATGCTAAATTGACAGTTTGACCTCTCATGACCCAATGCGCGTATCAAATTGAAAAGGGAGGAGGGGTGTGTGACTCTGGAGCGGAAGGTCTTGAAACAATGAATATTAATAGAGTTTGTCATATTATAACCTTATCCCACCCCGTTAAAGGGTTAAGACAGACCATACATAAAATGGAAACACACCTTCAAAGAATCTTTTGAGATATAATAAAAACAAGTATTCAAGGTGAATTATTATATTACCTGTGATATAATTGAATCTAAACCATGAGCTCCCCAGGCATAATCAGCAGGATTACCATGTAACTGGAACATTCCCCCTCTACAAGTATGAGCAATATTTAATTTTTACCACTGTAATATTTCCTTTCAAATATAATTGACAATTTTAGGATTCACTTACCGATATATAAGGGTCAATTTTCAGAAATTTGGGAAATCGACCCCCTTGAAAAAATCTGGAAAAAAATATGTTATTGTACATGCAAAAACTAGAAACTGTGCAAAATTTGTGGTCTGTAGCGTAAAAAATGACTGAGATACGGGCATTTGAGTTTCATGAGTTACCGATAAGTTTTCGAAACAAAATATGTATGAACTAGAACTGTGAGGCAGTAATGATGGGTTTCACAGGTGTCACGTTACCCTTGAACTTATGTCACATTCGGTACCAATGAAACTGTAAACAGATTTCCACATAAGCATTGCACACGTGTTATAAAATAGAAGCAGAATCAACAAATCCAACAATTTCAATTCCATTGATACATTTGTTACCATGTGTTAGCTGACTTTCTAATGGGAATTTCTCGACAAGGGAAGACACTAGAAGCAATTTTTGGACATCTATATGATCCTATTGATCCAATCTATGTGTCAATGGAATCAAATATCATAATGTTAATAATAAATATAACTAACATCAAAAAAACCATTTGTTTTGAAGGCTAAAGATAGGTTGCCAGGCAACGAAACATATCCCCACAGCAGCTAAATCGTCCGGGCAGTCAACAAGTGTTGTCGCATATTTTTACTTCTTCGGTAATGAAACATTTATAATACACTAAAATCTGATTAAGAGTAACAACTCATGAAGTAATTATCAGAAAACCATTAGAATTTGTTTGGTTTTTATAAAGTTCTCTCCCATGCTAACGTTTAGTATACAAAACTTTTAATATCATGGATTTAGCTGTTCAAGTCATAAAAATTCATTGAAAATCGATATATACTCAGCCAAATTAAAAACTTGACACTGATGAATTTCAACCAATTTTTTTTTCTGGTAAGTCAAATAAATTTTAAAGTGTTTCTGACGATAGTAAGTAGTGAAGATAGGTTGCCAGGAAACGAAACATACGCCCACAGCAGCTAAATCTTCCGATCAGTCAACAAGAATTGTCACATATTTTTACTTTTTCGGTAATGAAACATTTATAATACATTAAAATCTGATTAAGAGCAACAACTCATTAAGTAATTATCAGAAAACCATTAGAATTGGTTTGGTTTTTATAAAGTTTTGCCCCTTGCTAACGTTTAGTATAGGAAACTTTTAACATCATGGATTTAGCTGTTCAAGTCATAAAAATTCATTGCAAATCAATATACTTGTTTGTCTCAAGACCTTAAACTCTGTGTATGAATCTGAAGTCAATCGGATGATAACTTTAGCTTCTAGAGGGTCACAATGTTTTTAAAAGTGATCAAGGGCCATAACTTTGGCAGTAATTATCGGAAATCGTTGAAAATCAATATGATTCTTCGTCTCATGACCTCAAACACTCTGTATCAATTTAAAGTCAATCGGATATTAACTACAAGATTTTTTGAAATGATCAAGGGCCATAACTCTGGCAGTAATTATCGAAAATCTTCGCCTCATGACCTTTAACACTGTGTATAAATTTAAACTCAATCGGATATTAACTTTAGCCTCTAGAACGTCCACAAGATTTTTCAAAGTGATCAAGGGCCATAACTCTGGCAGTAATTATTGGAAATCACTGAAAATCAATAGGCTTCTTCGTCTAATGACCTTAAACACTGTGTATAAATTTAAAGTCAATCGGATATTAACTTTAGCCTCTAGAGCCTTTACAAGATTTTTTCAAAGTGATCAAGGGCCATAACTCTGGCAGTAATTATCGAAAATCGCTGAAAATGAATAAATTTCTTCGTCTCATGACCTTAAACACTGTGTATATATTTAAACTCAATCGGATATTAACTTTAGCCTCTAGAGCGTCCACAAGATTTTTCAAAGTGATCAAGGGCCATAACTCTGGCAGTAATTATCAGGAATCGCTGAAAATCAATAGGCTTCTTCGTCTAATGACCTTAAACAATGTGTATAAATCTAAAGTCAATCGGATATTAACTTTAGCCTCTAGAGCATTTACAAGATTTTTCAAAGTGATCAAGGGCCATAACTCTGGCAGTAATTATCGAAAATCGCTGAAAATGAATAAACTTCTTCGTCTCATGACCTTAAACACTGTGTATAAATTTAAACTCAATCGGATATTAACTTTAGCCACAAGATTTTTCATAGTGATCAAGGGCCATAACTCTGGCAGTAATTATCGGAAATCGCTGAAAATCAATAGGCTTCTTCGTCTCATGACCTTAAACACTGTGTATAAATTTAAAGTCAATCGGATATTAACTTTGACCTCTAGAGCATCCATAAGATTTTTTGAATTGATCAAGGGCCATAACTTTGGAAGTAATTATCGGAAATTGCTGAAAATCAATAGGCTTCTTCGTCTCATGACCTTAAACACTGTGTATAAATTTAAAGTCAATCGGATATTAACTTTAGCCTCTAGAGCGTCCACAAGCAATTGTGGACGCCGGACGGACGGGGGCGATGACAATATACGACCACATTTCAATGTGGGCGTATAAAAAGCCTTTAATTTCATAAAATTGTAAAGTAATTATCGGAAATTGCTGAAAATCAATAGGCTTCTTCGTCTCATGACCTTAAACACTGTGTATAAATTTGAAGTCAATCGGATATTAACTTTAGCCTCTAGAGCGTCCACAAGCAATTGTGGACGCCGGACGGACGGGGGCGACGACAATATACGACCACATTTCAATGTGAGCGTATAAAAAGCCTTTAATTTCATAAAATTGTAAAGTCACATGGATCACGTGACTTTTGAGCATATAAAGATGAAAAACCTGAAAAACACGTGCAAACATAAACTTGTGAGGTCAATCGATGCAAGTTTGCTTAAACTGAACACGCACATGTAACTTGAACTGGAAAAACAAATTAAGATAGGTTGCCAGGCAACTAAACATACGCCAACAGCAGCTAAATCGTCCGAGCGGTCGAATATTTGTTATTTTGTAGGTAATTAGGGGGCATTTAATGGACAATTTCATACAGATGACATTATAATTTTCGTCGTTTGAGGGTTCACAAGGTTCTAAAAACTAAAACAAGGGCTGTAACTCTGGAAGTAATCTACAGAAATTGTTGAAATTCGACAGACTTTTTCGTTTTACTAATTCAAATAATACATATCTATTTCATACAGATCGGATGATAACTTTTGTCGTTCGAACGTTCACAAGGTTCAACAAAGTGAAACAAGGGCCATAATTCTAGAAGTAATTGAAAGAAATTGCTAACATTCAATAGGATTCTTCATTTCACTAATTTAAATGATGCATATGAATTTCATACAGATTGGGTGATAAATTTTGTCGTTCAAGCGTTCACAAGATTCAACAATGTGAAACAAGGGCCATAACTCTAGATGGAATTAACGGAAATTTGCTGAAACTCAATAGGTTTGTTCGTTTTACTAATTTAAACAATACCTATAAATTTCATACAGATCAGATAATAATTTTGTCGTTAAAGCATTCACAAGGTACAACACAGTGAAAAAAAGGGCCATTACTCACGGTGTAATTAATGGAAATTGTTGAAATTCAATAGGCGTCTTCGTTGCGCTAATTTAAATGATGCATATCAATTTCAAACAGATCGGATGATAAGTGTTGTCATTAGAGCAATCAAATGATTCAACAAAGTGAAACAAGGGTCATAACTCTAGATGTAATTAACGGAAATTGCTGAAATTCCATAAGCTTCTTTGTTTTACTAATCTAAATGATGCATATAAATTTCATACAGATCGGATAATAACTTTTGTCGTTAGAGCATAAACAAGGTACAACAAAGTGAAACAAGGGCCATAACTAACGGCGTAATTAAAGGAAATTGCTGAAATTCAATATGATTCTTCGTTTCACTAATTTAAATGATGCATATCAATTTCAAACAGATCGGATGATAACTGTTGTCATTAGAGCGTTCACAAGATTCAACAAAGTGAAACAAGGGCCATAACTCTAGATGTAATTAACGGAAATTGCTGAAATTCAATAGGCTTCTTTGTTTTACTAATTTAAATTATGCATATAAATTTCATACAGATCGGTTGATAACTTTTGTTGTTAGAGCGTTCACAAGAAGCAACAAAGTGAAACAAGGGCCATAACTCTAGATGTAATTAACGGAAATTCAATAAGCTTCTTTGGTTTTACTAATCTAAATGATGCATATAAATTTCATACAGATCGGATAATAACTTTTTTCGTCAGAGCATTCACAAGGTACAAAAAAGTGAAGCAAGGGCCATAACTCACGGTGTAATTAAAGGAAATTGCTGAAATTCAATATGATTCTTCGTTTCACTAATTTAAATGATGCATATCAATTTCAAACAGATCGGATGATAACTGTTGTCATTAGAGCGTTCACAAGATTCAACAAAGTGAAACAAGGGCCATAACTCTAGATGTAATTAATGGAAATTGCTGAATTTAAATGATGCATATAAATTTCATACAGATCGGTTGATAACTTTTGTCGTTAGAGCGTTCACAAGGTGCAACAAAGTGAAACAAGGGCCATAACTCCAGACGACATTAACGGAAGTTATTGAAATTAAATAGGCTTCTTCATCTCACTAATGCAAACAACATATATCAATTTCAAAACAATCAGATGATAAATGTAGTCTGTAGAGTGTTCACAAGAAATTGTGGACGACGGACGGACGGGGGCGACAGCAATATACGACCACATTTCCATGTGGGCGTATAAAAATTGTTATTTTCATCTTTGTTAGAAAATGCCACGCCTTTCAAATGTAGAACGTCTACGTGCTATAGGTAGGCTCTATGCTGGTCAGTCTGTGGTCACTGTTGCAAGAGCCTTTAATTGTTCACGCCAGACAATAATTAATTTTAGAATGAGAGTGCTTCAACTGGAACTATTGCCGACCATGCAAGGGCAGGAGTACCACATGTGACGTCACTCCAGGAAGATCAAGCTATACAATTACGTCATCTTAGAAATAGATTTGTCACTGCAACCTCCACAAGTAGAGAGATGTTTGGTGGAAGGGTAACTGCACAAACTGTTTGAAATCGCTTGCAGGCTGCTGGTCTTCGAGCTCGGAGGCCCTATAATGGACCAATATTGACACCTCTTCATCGCCGTAACCGACTTGTGTGGGCCACAAGACACATAAGATTTACTCAAAGACAGTGGAATTCGGTTGTCTTTAGTGACGAATCTCAATTCACTTTGAGATTTGCCGATGGCAGGGTCTGAGTGTACTGCAGAAGAGGTGAACGTTATGCTCAAGTATGCGTCAGAGAAATTGACCGATTTGGTGGCGGCAGCGTCATGGTTTGGGGTTCTTTTTGTGCACATGGACGTTCTCCTCTTGTTGTTGTCCAAGGGAACTTAAATGCTGTCCAGTACAGGGATCAGATTTGGCAACCTGTTCTTCTTCCATTTATGCAAAGACATGGACCTGGACTAACGTTTCAACAAGACAATGATCGACCCCATACAGCAATTGCTACCCAGAATTTTTTAAGAAATGCCGATGTCCAAGTCCTGGATTGGCCGTCGCTTAGCCCCGACCTTAATCCCATTGAACACATCTGGGACAAGCTGGGTCAACGTGTTCGTCAGCAAGTGAATCCACCACTGACGTTGCAGGACCTTCAACATGCTCTCAACATGGGAGTACGAGGCCACAACTGTTACTAAACACTTTATTCCGATTGTTGTCCAAGTCTGTGAACGTTATCAATGTCAAGGACTTTCGGCGAGACGTATTCTTGCTTTCTGTTGATGTCAAGGTCGTCTGTGCACAGCATAACACTAAAATAGTTGCCTTAAACCAAATATTAAAAATCTAGTCCCCAAAATCCTGAGTGTCAAGTTTTTAATTTGGCTGAGTATACTTGTTCGTCTCAAGCTCTTAAACTCTGTGTATCAATCTGAAGTCAATGGGATGATAACTTTAGCCTCTAGAGCGTCACAAGATTTTTCAAAGGGATCAAGGGCCATAACTGTGACAGTAATTATCGAAAATCACTGAAAATGAATAGACTTCTTTGTCTCATGACCTTAAACACTGTGTATAAATTTAAAGTCAACCGGATATTGACTTTAGCCTCTAGAGCGTCCACAAAATTTTTCAAAGTGGTCAAGGGCCATAACACTGGCAGTAAATATCGAAAATCACTGAAAATGAATAGACTTCATCTCATGACCCTAAACACTGTGTATAAATTTAAAGTCAATCGGATATGAACTTTAGCCTCTAGAGTGTCCACAAGGTTTTTCAAAGTGATCAAGGGCCATAACTCTGGCAGTAATTATCGAAAATCGCTGAAAATCAATAGACTTCTTCGTTTTATGACCTTAAACACTGTGTATAAATTTAGAGTCAATCAGATATTAACTTTGGCCTGTAGAGCGTCCACAAGATTTTTTGAAGTGATCAAGGGCCATAACTCTGGCAGTAATTATCGGAAATCGATGAAAATCAATAAATTTCTTTGTCTTATGACCTTAAACACTGTGTATAAATTTAAAGTCAATCAGATATTAACTTTGGCCTCTAGAGCGTCCACAAGATTTTTTGAAGCGATCAAGGGCCATAACTCTGGCAGTAATTATCGGAAATCGCTGAAAATCAATAGGCTTCTTCGTCTTATGACCTTAAACACTGTGTATAAATTTAAAGTCAATCGGATTTTAACTTTGGCCTTTAAGAGTGTCCACAAGATTTTTTGAAGTGATCAAGGGCCATAAATCTGGCAGTAATTATCGGAAATCGCTGAAAATCAATAGGCTTCTTTGCTTCAAGACTTTAAACACTGTGTATACATTTAAAGTCAATCGGATATTAACTTTAGCCTCTAGAGCATCCACAAGATTTTTTGAAGTGATCAAGGACTATAACTCTGTCAGTAATAATCGGAAATCGCTGAAAATCAATAGGATTCTTCGTTTCATATCCTTAAACACTGTATATAAATTTAAAGTCAATCGGATATTAACTTTAGCCTCTCGAGTGTCCACAAGCTGGACGGACAGACGGACGGGGGCGACGACAATATACGACCACATTTCAATGTGGGCGTATAAAAATACAGTTTTTGCGAAAATGACATTTCTTCTGGTGATAATGAAAATGTTAAATTAGTTCTATGAAATCATACCATAAGGCATCAAATTTTGAAAATTTTATAAAAATCGAATAATAATCAACACTTTTATAGACCAAAGACCTTGAAAAGAGTGTGTGTGTGTGTGTGTGTGGGTGGGTGTGTGTGTGCGTTTGTGGATGGTCCTTATCGAGGACACACATAAGGATTTAAACCTTCTATTTGCGGACATGGTCCGAACCGAGGACGTCCTCGATTAGAACTGGGTATCCAGGGATGCTCAGAAGCCCCAAAATAGATATATCTGTAAAAATCACTTGATTATAATTCATACCTCGATAAAGCGGTTCTGTAAAGATTTTGCAAAATTGATGAAGTTTGTATGACGTTAACAATCGATATGAACTACTTGTGAATCAGTTATCATGAAAAATCAACATGGAAAGGTTTACTGTTATTCGGAGTACTGCAGTTTCACGTGTAAAGGGACACCAAATGTTGATGACTTGCCTACTAATAATTAAATCAAACCATATTATGTAGTATTTCTCCTTCAAAACTTGAAAAATAAATATACTTTCAAATATAAAAAAATTATTAAACTTTCAACAATCAAAATAAGTAGCAGTCTTTGAGAATTGGTTGTGTCCCTTTAAATAGCTTACGTTGTGAATCCTTTTAGCCAAAACAATGAAACAAAAGACTTGAAAAGAGCAAGGTAACATTTCAAGATTGTTAGCTTGTTTACCGGAAAGCAAAGAAAATAATGTAGCATTTGTTACATACGCGTATACTAATACAATATCTAGTTAATAATAGGGACACGAAAGTTTTGGTTTCCCATTTTCATAATAATATTCTGACACCGCGACCATTCTGTTACGTTATCCCTGAATATCAAGGAAGTGATAATTTTCATCTATGGAAGAATACTGTTATTTTGGACTCGGCAATTATCACGTTCGGCATCTATGCGTCATATGCAGGGGGTAAATTCACATGACAACGTAATTTCGATAACAACGTAAATACAGGGACGCTAAACTTTGATTCGAACTCATTCAGAAAATATCCATTCGCCGCACCATCGGAATCTTTGGGTATGTCTATTATGTGACCATAAACTAAACATCTCTCTCTGACGTAATTCGCAGCTAATAGAGGGCGTTACCAGCGGCATAAACAAGCACTTTGTAAATTGAACGAGGGACTCGATTTTCAATATCGACAAAGCTAATAAAATTTTCACAGACAATTTTACACAATACAACTGCTTATGTTTTCGGAATTTGTTATTTATTACAACGTCGTCCAAATGGAATTAAGATGAAACATTTTGGTTTGATTTTTCAAGTTAAGATCGTGGCTAACTTAACAATAATACAACGTAAATATTGGGGACACAAAAATTTACGTTGTGAGACGTGAATAAAAATCCTCCCACTGAGATTACTTACCATTTGTTAAGAAATGAAAAATTAGCAAACAGAATCTTAGATTCTCTGCTGCATGTTTCGCAAAAATATTTGGAAATATTAGTCTTGTGCTCCACATGGTCCAGTTGTTAAAATGTTGAGTACAAAATGTCCCCAAAACGTAACACAAAAATTCAGGGACACCACGAATTGCAACATAGAAAAATTTAACCTCAAACCAATTTTCTATGTTTTAATAGAACATAAGTATAAAATAATAAACATATTACATGATCAATTACTTTTTTAAACAAATGGTGATCAGTAAATAGGTGTTTCTGCTGCTTTGAGCAATGATATGTATGAATTTTCAATCGGACCCCTCTTTTGTGGAATGACCCATGTACAATACATTTAAGTAAAACATATTTAAAATATGTAATATTTAAAAACCTCTTACAAAAAATATGTGTAGGCCTACTCATATAATTTCAACAATATCATCATCACTATTATATTAAAATCAATGTCAGCATATGTTTGGCTGTCACTTTTATATTCGAACAACATACACAAATCCACACAAGAAAGTTTTCACTTGTAACAAGTACATCTATTACTGATCTATCTGTAAAAGTGTAATGCAGCTTGATTTACATTCACATTGAAAATTTTGTTTGGTGCTTGATCTCTAGTCACCCTCACCCTGTCATTTGTTCAATAGAGTTTAACAAGTATGTGTATAGTTTAGAGTTTAACAAGAGAGGTTTAAATTTCCACAGCTACAGTCAGGCAACCAGGGAGGAATGCGCCAGAATATGCCCCCTTTTTGACTGGTGATGCAAGGGCAGAAATAATTCTTCATACATATTTTTTTCAAAAAAAGTAAGTGCACATGTACCAACTCATCTATTTTGATTCTAATTTTCTCCATAACATGGGGATTGGATGGCCAAATTGTTAGCACGTGGGCACTGTATCATAAAGTCTGTCATTGAGTCAACAGACGTGGTTTCGAATCCCCGGTTGTACGTGACAAGGAGTAGGGTCACCTGTCCAACCTCGTGGTTTTTTTCCGGGTCCTCCTGTTTCCTCCCACTGCTAAAGACCCCTACGCGGAAGCGAATTATTGAAATAAAAAAATTAAACCATATGTTAGTTCCGAAACGACATAGTTTGTGTCGAGTGGACGTTAAACCCCATTTCTCTCACTCCATAACAACTTGGGTATGAGTACTGCACATTGTATTTCACCTCAATAATGGTGACACCTCTGGATCATATTAACACATTTTTAGATTTTTAAAAAAAGTTTTGTTAAATTAGGTGGAAAGGCTATGTCATGCATTTAGGAGAAGATTTTTCATCAGCTTGCATTTGCAAGAAAATGGGGAAAATGTTAAGATATGATCTGATCCCCTTAACAAATTAACCAGAACTATTATTTTATTCTCTTTCTCTTTTTTTTGCTGCTTGTTTCTAAACATCACTTTCTTCAACAAATTTTGGAATTGTGACAATGTTTCATACACAGTTTTGTAAACGTTGGTAACGTGGAATATGAGAAGTAGTAGCCTCTACCATACCCCAGTGAGAGTTTTGTCTGCACATTCCTGCCTGGAGTTCTTGTCAAGCAAATAGGCATTTGTCTCCGGCACAAGCCTGCCATTTCCATCTAATTTTATCCACTGGTTAGCACATACCTTAAATTTTTCCCAGCTTGTCGCAGTGAATGGTTTTAGCTCAGTGTTTTTAACAAAATGTACACGAAGTATGCAGTTTTACTTTAGCTTTCCTTCCGCCATGTACCGTTAATAACAAAACGTAAACAAAGAGCAGGTGACCTTTCACCACACGACCTATTGAACTTTTCGTCGTGTATGTTTGATTGGCCAATTATGTCACGTGATCTGTTTAAACCGAGTCACCACGAAATTCAAATACGACTGCACATTGACAAGTAAGCCCATATTTAATTTACGTTTTCTATCAAATGTCAAAGAATTGATAAAAGAAAAGTTGTGTAACAATACAAAGTAATACTAGAAGAATTAGTTGATGTAGTTTTTTTTTCACCCGAAAATGGTCGGGACGGAGAAACAGAAGCAAGCTAGCTTGAAATTTGACACCACAGCCTAATAATAGTTAAAGATAGGTTGCCAGGCAACGTAACATACGCCCACAGCAGCTATATCGTCCGGGCAGTCAACAAGAGTTGTCGCGTATTTTTACTATTTTCGGTAATGAAACATTTATAATACATTAAAATCTGATTAAGAGTAACAACTCACTAAGTAATAATCAGAAAACCATTAGAATTTGTTTGGTTTTTATAAAGCTCTGCCCCATGCTAACGTTTAGTATACAAATCTTTTAACATCATGGATTTAGCTGTTCAAGTCATAAAGATTCATTGAAAATCAATATACTTGTTCGTCTCAAGACCTTAAACACTGTGTATAAGTTTAAAGTCAATCGGATATTAACATTAGCCTCTAGAGCCTCCCCAAGATTTTTCAAATTGATCAAGGGCCATAACGATGGCAGTAATTATAGGAAATCGCTGAAAATCAATAGGCTTCTTCGTCTCATGACCTTAAACACTGTGTATAAATTTAAAGTCAATCGGATATTAACTTTAGCCTCTGGAGCGTCTACAAGATTTTTCAAAGTGATCAAGGGCCATAACTCAGGCAGTAATTATCTAAAATCGCTGAAAATCAATAGGTCTCTTCGTCTCATGACCATAAACACTGTTTATAAATTTAAAGTCAATCGGATATTAACTTGAGCCTCTAGAGCGTCCACAAGATTTTTCAAAGTGGTCAAGGGCCATAACTCTGGCAGTAATTATCAGAAATCGCTGAAAATCAATGGGCTTCTATGTCTCAAGACCTTAAACACTGTGTATAAATTTATAGTCAATCGGATATTAACTTTAGCCTCTAGAGCGTCCACAAGATTTTTCAAAGTGATCAAGGGCCATAACTCTGGCAGTATTTATTGAAAATCGCTGAAAATCAATAGGCTTCTTGGTCTCATGACCTTAAACACTGTGTATAAATTTACAGTCAATCGGATATTAACTTTGACCTCTAGAGCGTCCACAAGATTTTTTGAAGTGATCAAGGGCCATAACTCAGGCAGTAATTATCAAAAATCGTTGAAAATCAATAGGCTTATTCGTCTCATGACCTTAAACACTATGTATAAATTTAAAGTCAATCGGATATTAACTTTGACCTCTAGAGTGTCAACAAGATTTTTTGAAGTGATCAAGGGCCATAACTCTGGCAGTAATTATCAGAAATCGCTGAAAATCAATAGGCTTCTTCGTCCCGTGACCTTAAATACTGTGTATAAATTTAAAGTCAATTGGATATTAACTTTAGCCTCTAGAGCGTCCACAAGATTTTTCAAAGTGATCAAGCAATTGTGGACGCTGGACCGACGAACAGATGGATGGGGGCGACAACAATATACAACCACATTTCAATGTGGGCGTATAAAAACTAGATAACGTAAAGCCATTTGCTGAAAATTTCATTCAAATTGATCCGCTATGAACCCAGAACTAAGCGAATGAAATTTCTGCCTAGTCTCGTTCATCATTACTAAAGTCAGTACGATAAACAGCATAGTCTCGATTATCCATGTAATCGTTAAATCGAGAAGGAAAGTTATGCAGTAAATCGACTCACAATCCACTTAAGATCGCAGGCTAGCGATGCCATCTAGAGTTGATTATGGTCTGGATAAGTTAATTAATGTCTAATTAACAATTTATATAACATTTCAGGCCTAAAGAAAGACCTGCAATAGACAGATTTAGCTCTTGCATAATGTATGTTTAATTATTACTTGTTAATGAAGAAGTCAACCAACTTGTTACAACAGCAGCCATACCATAGAATCGGCTATGTAGTCAATAATCCGAGTAATTAGCACATTTAATGGTAATTTAGATAATCCGGTAAAAAAAAACAAAACAAGGCTGCTGATTATTCTTAACAGATTGAGTAAGCTGCTGTTGTGAAAATAAGCCACAAGGCTAAAGAAGTCAATCTAGGCAGATATCAAAATAATAACTGGATCATACGTAATGATGGATTAACTGACCAGTTCTTAGGTAAATTTAAATCTTCACTGAATATAATCCCCTCATAGAACATAGAATACACCGAGAAACAGTCATTAATAATACATGTATGTTTTACTGACAGAATCTCCAATGCTGAATTTCAATGACATGGAATTAGGTCAATAAATGTACAGTTTTAAGTAGCATTTTTTATTTGATACACATGCTGACATAAGCTTAATTCTAAAAATATTGTCATTATTATTGAAGGCTATATGGCATATTTGTATGGAATATTATTTTAACTCAATTTCAATTATAGTCACATGATCATTGTGCCGTTTGTCTATCATCAATAAATGAATAAAAACTTTTGCAAGTTACGTGTAGACAAAAAACTACAAATTGGGTTATGCAGAAATGCCTTGGTGCCATATCAGCTTATTTTGGCTACATGGCATTTTCTGATACCGGAAATAGTAGAAAAATGCTAATATTTTAGATCAACGAAAGTTTCATTGAATTATTAAATAAAGACAGTAATGAACTTCAAGCTGGTACGTGAATTAAATATGGACAATTTTGAAAAGGTGTACCTATTTGTTGTTATTTTTGTGGTAATCACAATCATTAGAATATGAGATTTGATCTCCATAACAAATTACCAAATTATCGTACGTCATAATGCAGTGGACTTATACAAGAAATCAGAGATCACAAACTCGAACAATAATACCTATTTTGGCTTTTGATTTTTTATTAAAATTTATAAACTACGAAATAAACAATGGTCTTCCGTTGATCACTGTCGCTTATGTGAAATAGTTCGAAATCTTACTACTTGCGGCATTTTTCTTCTTTATTTTAACTCACTACGATACTGTGGTATACGCGTGATTCAGATGAAGGATGGAAGGCGGGAATGGCGGGAGAATATCACGGTTGCCGCTGTTGCAGGTGGGAAGCTATCACTTTGATCTATCACTATCGTCTCATTATTGCATGAACCATTCTGATATCTATTGTAGATATACATGTGGCGGCCAAGTTCGGGAGTTATATCGTCAACATTTTAATAACTGATAATCTCGACTTTAAAATTATTCATAAGCTTACAGCAAATAATTTTAGTTCACAATAGATGGTGTATATATTTTGACTGCGGAGCAGGTGTGATCCAATTTTTTTTTCATAAAACCAGGGCTTGCCAGGCAAGATATGCCCATATTTTGCAAGAGAAGGACAGAGAACAAGCTAAACAAAAGCGCAATTTTTTCTACAATCATGAATATCGAAAGGAACCAAGATTGTTTGAAAATAAACATATATTTTAAGTTTCATCAAGATTGGATAAAGATAGGTTGCCAGACAACAAAACATACGCCCACAGCAGCTAAATCGTCCGTGCAGTCGACAAGGGTTGTCGCATATTTATTCTTTTGTAGGTAATTAGGGGAAATTAATAGACAATTTCATACAGATGACATTATAATTTTCGTCGTTTAAGGGTTCACAAGGTTCTAAAAACTAAAACAAAGGCCGTAACTCTGGAAGTAATTGATGGAAATTGCTGACATTCAATAGGCTTCTTCATTTCACTAATTTAAATGAAGCATATGAATTTCATACAGATTAAGTGATAACTTTTGTCGTTCAAGCATTCACAAGATTCAACAAAGCTAAACAAGGGCCATAAAACTCTAAATATAATCAACGGAAATTTGCTGAAACTCAATAGGCTTGTTCGTTTTTCTAATTTAAACGACACATATAAATTTCATACAGATCGGATAATAACTTTTGTTGTTAGAGCATTGACAAGGTACAACAAAGTGAAACAAGGGCCATAACTCATGGCGTAATTAACGGAAATTGCTGAAATTCAAAAGGCTTCTTCGTTGCACTAATTTAAATGATGCATATCAATTTCGAACAGATCGGATGATAACTGTTGTCATTAAAGTGTTCACAAGATTCAACAAAGTGAAACAAGGGTCATAACTGTAGCTGTAATTAACGGAAATTGCTGAAATTCAATAGGTTTCTTTGTTTTACTAATTTAAATAATGCATATATATAAATTTCATACAGATCGGATAATAACTTTTGTCGCTAGAGCATTCACAAGGTACAACAAAGTGAAACAAGGGCCATAACTCCCGGCATAATACACAGAAATTGCTGAAAATCAATAGGCTTCTTCTTTTCACTAGTTTAAATGATGCATATCAATTTCAAACAGATCGGATGATAACTGTTGTCATTAGAGCGTTCACAAGATTCAACAAAGTGAAACAAGGGCCATAATTCTAGATGTAATTAACAGAAATTGCTGAAATTCAATAGGATTCTTTGTTTTACTAATTTAAATGACGCATATAAATTTCACACAGATCGGATAATAACTTTTGTCGTTAGAGCATTCACAAGGTACAACAAAGTGAAACAAGGGCCATAATGCACGGCGTAATTAAGGGAAATTACTGAAATTCAATAGGCTTCTTCGTTTCACTAATTTAAATGATGCATATCAATTCCAAACAGATCGGATGATAACAGTTGTCATTAGAGCGTTCACAACATTCAACAAAGTGAAACAAGGGCCATAACTCTAGATGTAATTAACCGAAATTGCTGAAATTCAATAGGCTTCTTTGTTTTACTAATTTAAATGATGCATATAAATTTCATACAGATCGGTTGAAAACTTTTGTCATTGGAGCATTCACAAGGTGTAACAAAGTGAAACAAGGGCCATAACTCCAGAAGAAATTAACAGAAGTTATAGAAATTAAATAGGCTTCTTCATGTCACTAATGCAAACAACATATATTAATTTCAAGACAATCAATGATAAATGTAGTCTGTAGAGTGTTCACAAGAAATTTTGGACGATGGACGGACGGATGGGGTGAAGGCAATATACGACCACATTTCCATGTGGGCGTATAAAAACTGTGACTTTTAGAGGGTCCACAACCTTGGTATTACATACTTTTACACTATTTGCATATGAGTAGCAGCCATTCTGTCAAGAAGTTTCGGTTCGATTTTCATAAGCTAAAAAAATTGTGATTTTTCGTACAAGTTACTATACGATATGAGAGAATATCGAGAGGAACCGAGATCTTTGGGTTATACTTATAGACACACATTACAAGTTTCATCAAAATCAAATAAAAATTGTGACTTCTAAAGGGTCAAAATTTGAACTCAATAAACATACATATTGTAAGTTTTATCAAAAGCATACAAAAATTGTGACCTCTAGAGGGTCCACAACCTTGATATGACATACGTTTACACTATTTGCGAGAAAATGCGGGCATATAAAAAACATCACGTTCCTGTTTGATTCCCAAGGTAAAATAGTACCAGATGTTTTCCCGACTAACAATGGCATGTAACTACATCGATTATCATGGCATTCGAGACATTTTAAAGTGTATAGTTTTATATCGATAATTGTATCTGTATCGGACGATATATTTCGCTGTCAATATCTGATATCGGTAAAACCTATAGTACCGGTAACCATATCGGACCATCACTACCCCAAAGCATAGACGAAACAAATTGTTCATCTCTGTTTAACCATACTGGAAAATGTTAACCATAAAATTCAGTAAAGATATTCATCTAATGAAAATCTACACCAAGTTTGAACATTCTACCTCAATTAAAAGTAGAGTTAGTCTGTTTCAAAGTCTTGACCAATCTAATCGCTTATCGCTACATAGCTTAAGCAGATAATTCTCCTCATCAAACTAAGTCAAATTTTAGTGTGGGCATACATTAGAAGTACAGACAAAATAATTATCAGTATGTGCAATCCATAAATGTATAAAACAACCTACCCTGGCATATGAATTCCAGTATCCATTTGGGTTAACTGGGATAAGAAATAATTAACTAATCTGAAAGAGAAAATAAATCCAATTGTGTCACTTTGAGTCTTGATTGTGTAACTCGCATAAAAACGAGGAAATGGACATAATTAGAAACAAGTTAATTATTAAATTTCTATATCATATCAATGTTACAAGTTTATGAAAAGTTGATCAAGAAAAATTGAGTTGATATTTTTTAAACATTCAGGCTAACTTGCAAAACTTTAAGCAATGTATCACAAATTAAAACATCCAAAGATAAACTATAACGCCTTGTCACGTCAACAATCAAGTTACACCATAACATTTCAGTATAGTACCATCCAATACCTATTAAGTGGAAAAATCTGTTATTTTGAACGCTTAATAAAACCGGAAGTTATACTTCAAGACCAAACTTTTTGATATTAAATGTTATCCTTATACAGCATTTAGTAACTGAACATATGATATAAAACACAAATTTACACTGGGTTTTCCATATAAATTTGTGTTTTATATCATATTAAATGTTGGTAGACCTGAGGGTCAACAGATAGTCAAACAAATTTCAAAGTTTAACCCAAAGTAAACAAAATTGAAATTCAAAGATGGGTTGCCAGGCAACAAGACATATGCCCACAGCAGCTAAGTCGTCCGAGCAGTCAACAAGAGTTGTCGCATATTTTTCTATTGTCGGTAATGAAACATTTATAATACACTAAAATCTGATTAAGAGTAACAACTCATTAAGTAATTATCAGAAAATCATTAGAATTTGTTTGGCTTTTAGTTCTGCCCCGTGCTAACGTTTAGTATACGAAATATTTAAGATCATAAATTTAGCTGCTCAAGTCATCAAAATATATTGAAAATCAATATACTTGTTCATCTCAAGACCTTAAACTCTGTGTATCATTCTGAAGTCAATCGGATGATAACTTTGGTCTCTTGAGCATCCACAAGATTTTTCAAGTTGATCAAGGGCTATAACTCTGGTAGTTATTATCGGAAATCATCGAAAATCACTGGGCTTCTTTGTCTCACGACCTTAAACACTGTGTATAAACTTAAAGCTAATTGGATATTAAAATGTGACCCGTCATAGCATAATGAGTCGCAATGAGGAAATTTTGAAGATTGAGTTATTGTTTTTGCACATTCTCCAACTCATTACCTTCAATTTGATGTATAGTTTGTTTGAATTATGCAAAAATTGAGTGAGCTGTGTCCATTTGAACCTACGCAACTCACGAAAGTAAGTTTTGAGAAAAAGCAAGTCAAAGATTTGATGTTCCAAAATAAAATCCCATAGCAACCAGGCCATTTATTTGCTGTTTTATCTTTAAGTATATCTTTCCAGGGGTTTTCAGGGGTGCTGAAGATGAAAATTGTAGAACAAATTTGATCCGACGATTACCGCCATTTATTTGCTATTTTTTTGTTTAATATTTTTTTATTTAGGATTTCAAGGGTGCTGAAGACGAAAATCAGGCCATGAAATTTCACGCGATTGATACCAATCGGTTACGTGCGGTCGCGCTAGCTCAAAAACATGCGACCGATTTCCTGGTTACGCAAATTGAAATATCGGTTACCTTACCAAATTTCATTAACAGATTTATTCACATTTGATCAATTTTTATACAGGATGACTTTGTGACACGGGTCTAAATTATTTGTATTATAGCACAAACTCCATTCATTCATTCTTGGCATTTCATTTCTCCATCTTACCGGTACTTTGACGGTACTTTGACAGATCACGTATTTTGACACTAGGTATAGGCTATTGACCAGTTGCAAGCAAGTTGATTTACAAATGCCCCTCACTCCTAATTCTTTAAATGATTAGTTATATACCATAAATTTTGAAAGCGTACCTTTGGATTTTCAAACACAAAATGAGAAATGAGTTTGACTATTTAACATGTCGGCTATAATTCCAAAGAATTTACTACACGTGTTCCTTTCAGTTTTCACTATAGCCATGCTGTAGTACCAATGACCCGTATGTATGTAATTTTTGGAACCGATTCCCCTCATTATTAAAATGTAGGGATTTAGTTAAGTGGAACATTTTTTTTTCTAATGTTTTATTGTTTAAATGGGGACACCGTGGGATTAAAGTCATTAACACTTAACCTAATATAATATTAAATATAAAAGAATAAAGATAGTCAAGTTATTTCTTTAAAAAATACATTCACTGCAAGTGGAAATGAATAATAGCACCATTTAAATCTGGATAAACATGAAAACAGCGCAACCATTTTATGTAACCAATTGGTTACGCAATGGTCATCTGGCGTAACCAAAGAAAATGGTTACACAGAGCATAAACCCGCAACCATTTTTCTGGTTACGCCAAAATTTGAAATTTCGTGGCCTGAAAATCGTAGTAAATGCACTCTTTTTGTAACGAAACATTCACAACACATGCTGCATATTCACATCATAGTATTATACTGAAGAACAATCTATACATTACACTGTTAAACTTGTATCGTTTAATAAGGGTTTTTTAGCGCTAAAAACTATGAATATAGTTTAATTTCAAAGGGTATTGCACCCGAAACGTTGGATTGATATAAAGATCTTTTAAATCTACAAGTCTGTTGCTGGTTCTGTTTGGCGGGGATTCTTTAATTTTATTTATTCTACTACTCCGCCCCGCCGGCATCATTTTTTGATCCAGATCCTACGCAGATGTACCAGTCTGTCCAGCTTTTCTACTTATTTAAGGGAGTGTTGCCGTACCCCTCCTCGTTTTCCAACTTAATTAATTGCTATCTATATTTGTGACTGTCGTTTGTCTTACTGTCTGTTCGGGGTTGGCGGCTACACTAGGTCTGCCCCGAGTGTGAAATTTGGGGTATAGGGGTAGCTCAGACCGGGGAGTAACATAGGCCAGGTGGCGTTAGTCTACCACGTCCGGTTTCGGAGTTATGACCCCCAAGCGAAGCCGGTCTGTTTGGGGTTGGCGGCTACACTAGGTCTGCCCGAGTCTGAAATTTGGGGTATAGGGGTAGCTCGGACCGGGGAGTAACATAGGCCAGGTGGCGTTAGTCTTCCACTTCCGGAGTTATGACCCCCGAGCGAAGCTGGTCTGTTCGGGGTTGGTGGCTACACTAGGTCTGCCGAGTCTGAAATTACGGGTATAGGGGTAGCTCGGACCGGGGAGTAACATAGGCCAGGTGGCATTAGTCTACCACTTCCGGAGTTATGACCCCCGAGCGAAGCCGGGTATCTGTCTGTCTGTTCGGGGTTGGCGGCTACACTAGGTCTGCCCCGAGTCTGAAATTTGGGGTATAGGGGTAGCTCGGCCCGGGAGTAACATAGGCCAGGTGGCGTTAGTCTACCACTTCCGGTTTCGGAGTTATGACCCGAGCGAAGCCGGTCTGTTCGGGGTTGGCGGCTACACTAGGTCTGCCCCGAGCCTGAAATTTGGGGTATAGGGGTAACTCGGACCGGGGAGTAACATAGGCCAGGTGGCGTTAGTCTATCACTTCCGGTTTCGGAGTTATGACCCCCGAGCGAAGCCGGGTATCCTGCTAGTGGATTAATAAAAAAAATGATTAACTGAGTGAGATGTTTGAAACTTTATATACCGGTAACAATTATGGAAATTCTTGTATATATGATGTAATAAAAACATTATAGTCAATGATAAAAAAATCAGTTCCTGAGAAAAGTATGATAATTCTTTCACAACCAATGGTTTTCTCAAATTAGTTTAAAATTAATACAGACATAAATCATTAAATGGTTATAAAGCTGTGATACCTGACCAAAAGTTGTTACATGCATGTTTTTCTTGATAAAATATTAAAATTAAAATGAAAAAGACAGAGAATAAGCTTACGGTCACATACATGTATACTTGTGTTAACTTGTCCACACAAATCCGAATTTATATCATTACACCTAGAATTCCGTATAAGAATCAGCTTAGAATACCAAAATGCGAATCGTAACACATTGTGGTCTAACCTGTCATAAAATAAATGATAAATCAATGGAACCTGTTAAAAGTTGGTAATGTTGGTTTATTTAAGGCGCCACGTAGTCTTAACAATTGAATACAACACATCTTGAATAATCGGCTACGTGCAAATGTATTCTTTGATCTCATATCACGGGGCAATTCTGTGACCCACCTGCATGAGGCTAAAAACATTACAAGTTCTGCCATGATAATTTTGTTGCACTTCTCGCGAACCGACGAATCGGATATATTTAAGTGATTGAGATCGCTTTATTTAACGCCCGCCCCATACACATTAATTACAGAAAGGGTCTGTGTATATACAACCCATTGTGAGGGATTCACTTTTCAGTCATCCGATGGTTATTTTGAAAATACATGTACAATACAAAGTCATAAATGTCCACTGTGACAGTAAAGATTAATTATTTGATTGGTCGAATGCTATTGTTTCATTAATTCCCACCTGTGGCCACCTGTCTGGATACTTTATGAAACCATGTTTTTGAATACACATACATTATATGATTGTGGGATCTGAAAACAAGCCAGGGCTTATATAAATTCATCTCCCGAGGAAATTATTTACAATAAAATATAAATACTTTGTATAAGATTGTAATCATAAATCGCAAACTGGTATAAAATTACAAGGTAAAAGTGTTTACTCTCATTTAATTAATCAAAACGTTATATTGAATATAGTATAAATCAGTTAAATTACGGAATGTAGTAGAAATGTAGTGGGGTTAGCGAAATGATTATCTGATGTTCATTGCACTGAAAGGGTATGAGAAACAATGGTTGTGCTACTAGGAGAAAGAAAATATTCTTGCGATGGGCGGCATCTGGCGTGCGATGGTGTTACATGGTTAGCCCTTGTGACCTGTTTGAAAATGGGCGTCAGCTTGTCTATAGAGACTTAGAGATAGCGACATTTTGGCACCAGTAAGAAGTCTCTACAGGTGGAACTTAATTCATTTGTGACTTAAAGAAGATACATCACCTGGGATGTGTGCTTGTCTGCGATATCACTTCTGTGGAAGCGGACGTTAAAACAACAGGTAGTAGTAGTCGTGGGATGTGTGTGACTTGTCTATGATATCACCTCAGGTGGAACTGGACGTAAAACTCCAGGAACGAACGAACGAACGAGATGTGATTTACGGCTTTCCAAATGTATAATTACCTCGGACGTGATTTACCGATTTTTGATGTATTTGTCAATAGCAGAATTACTATTTTGAATGGATAATGAATAATAATACTACGACCACGGTAAGGCGAGCATCTATGGGTGTGCTTTTTTTTTATATTCACCAAATGTATAATTACCTTGGACGTGATTTACCGTTTTTTTTATGTATTCGCCAATAGCGGAATTACTATTTTGAATGGATAATAATACTACGACCACGGTAAGGCGAGCATCTATGGGTGTCCTTTCTTTTTATATTCACCATTTTTATTCGCACTTCATATGCAAATAATCGCAATCAAAATGAACCTCTCGGATAAACGGCTCGCAGGAAAATAAACGATTCATCTAATAGTTAAACATAGTAGATAAATTAACAGGTGTTGATTTTTAAACGCCTCTCGGGAAATTGGACTGCTTGTCTAATAGATTACGTGTCATTTGTGACTCACGTCATTTGGGACTCGCGTCATTTGTGACTCAAAAAAATATGACGACATTTGGGACTTTGGTATACGACGTTTGGGACTTTGGTATACGTCGTTTGAGACTCTGGTATACGACGTTTGGGACTCGGGATAATTTATTAGAAATAGGCCAATTCAAAACACAAAAGAAAATATTTATTAACATGAAACACGTGGTTAGTAAAAGGCTCAACCAAACGATAAAACATTAGTTGCACTTACGGTTCTTTGATAATCATCGTTTCTCATAAAAGTTATATATTTATTTAAAACGAATAATATGCTGATGAATTTATTTGAAAATGACCAACATAAAAAACAAAATAAATATTTAAACGACATGCAATCTTTTTTACAAGCCCCTAGAAATTGTTAACGATAATCCGTGAGCTGCACGTTGACATGCTTGTCGTAGATGGCAATACCAATCGATAAATTAGTGCGTACAAGGCAAAGTTTTTTTGTGGAAAATATAAGAAATGGCAACGATCAAAGCGGGATAATTAAAGCTGATTAACTGATTATCCTGATGTTATTACAGTATGTTTAAAGAAACCTAACGGTTCTTTGGTGGATGAGGAAAAACGTGAGTTGTCAATCATCGAGAATGGCGGCCGTGTGTTGATTGCAGTTATACCGTTTCACGAAAAAACATTAGCAGTGGTCGGTCAATCAAGCTCGTTTACTATTTCATTTGATAAAAGAAAAACAACGAAGTATTACTAAATATACACAAATTTTCAACAATATATTATTGTCAAGTTTTATACTCGCAGATAAAACAAAACAAAGGAGAAGTTTTATACTCGCAGATAAAACAAAACAAAGGAGAACTAGCAGTGTTAATCGCGGTCTCAACAATCGCCGATCAACTAAATAAAATGACAGACAACTAAGACAGCTGTTATTATATATCTCATAAATAAATAGTCCCAACTGTCGTTTATATTGAGTCCCAAATGTCGTTTGTGTTGAGTCCCAATTGACGCCAATCAAGTCCCAAACGTCGTCAACTGAGTCCCAAACGTCGTCAACTGAGTCCCAAATGTCGTTTACGTTGAGTCCCAAATGACGTGAGTCCCAAATGACGTGATACCGTCTAATAAATAAACGCATTAGATAAGTCAACGCTTCGGCCATTTCTAAACACCTCTCGGAGAAATTAAACGGTGTACTATTAAATTAAACTATAGTACTAATTAAACGATTTTTGTAATTTCCAAACGATTTTTATCGATATCAAACGATGTTTTGAAATTAAACTATATGCATAGTTTTTAGCGCTAAAAACCCCTTATTAAACGATACAAGTTTTACAGTGTTAGTAGTCTATATTTTGTATATTATAACTTTGGTGAGATTAAGTTCAAGTTACAATTTCATATTTTCTATAAAAGTCAAAACATAATTATTTCTATGTCTTTTGCTCAATAGGTTGTCAACTCACTATTATATGATCATAGGTGTCATTCTCACACTTAAAACTCATTTACACCGGAAATAATAACACAATTATCTCCCAATTACCTTCCTTGTTTTCTATTCTCCACCATGGAGAAGCTATCTTTCAAACGTTTGAATTTGAAGATGAAAATGATATTTTTGCCAATTTCTCAACTAGCAATAGTGAATTATAGGATTAATAGGATTATTCTTTATCAAGGTAGGACTGTTTATAGATACCATCTATTTTAAGGCTTTATTTTAATACATTTTAAAAATGTAACTTAAAAATATGAAATTGTAACTTTAATCTCATCAATTAATTAGCACCTTAGTGCCAGCTAGTAGGTGTTGATTGGGTAATCATCAAAGAAGCCGTCACAGCTGTATGCATGTTCTTTTAACACGCGAATTAAAATAAGGTTTTGCGTGTACGATAGGTCTATTATCATTTTCAGGTACCGTAACAGTATCAAAATTTCATTGGTAAGAAATGCTTACATTCACTTTTGTGCATTTAGGCTTTGATCTAATTAAACAATGGCAGACTTCCGATAATTACTGCCAGAGTTATTGAACTTGATCACTTCAAAAAATCTTGTGGATGCTCTAGAGGCTAAAGTTAATAACCGATTGACTTTAAATTTATACAAAGTGTTTAAGGTCATGAGACGAAGAAGCCTATTGATTTTCAGTGATTTTCTTACGATAATTAATGCCAGAGTTATGGCCCTTGATCACTTCAAAAAATCTTGTGGACGCTCTAGAGGCCAAAGTTAATATCCGATTGACTTTAAATTTGTACAGAGTGTTTACGGTCATGAGAGGAAGAATCCTATTGATTTTCAACGATTTCCAATAACTACTGCCAAAGTTATGGCCCTTGATCACTTTGAAAAAACTTGTGACACTCTAGAGCCTAAAGTTATCATCTGATTGACTTCGGATTGATACACAGCTACACTTGAACAGCTAAATCCATGATATTAAAAGTTTTGTATACTAAACGTTAGCATGGGGCAAAACTTTATAAAGATAGGTTGCCAGGCAACGAAACATACGCCCACAGCAGCTATATCGTCCGGGCAGTCAACAAGAGTTGTCACATATTTTTACTTTTTTCGGTAATGAAACATTTATAATACAGTAAAATCTGATTAAGAGTAACAACTCATTAAGTAATTATCAGAAAACCATTAAACTCTGTGTAAAAATTTAAAGTCAATCGGATATTAACCTTAGCCTCTAGAGCGTCCACAAGATTTTTCAAAGTGATCAAGGGCCATAACTCTGGCAAAAATTATCGGAAATCGCTGAAAATCAATAGGCTTCTTTGTCTCATGACCTTATACACTGTGTATAAATCGGATATTAACTTTGACCTCTAGAGCGTCCACAAGATTCTTTGAAGTTATCAAGGGCCATAACTCTGGCAGTAATTATCAATAATCGTTGAAAATCAATAGGCTTCTTTGTCTCATGGTCTTCAACACTGTATATAAATTTGAAGTCAATCGGATATTAACTTCAGCCTCTAGAGCATCCACAAGAATTTTCAAAGTGATCAAGGGCCATAACTCTGGCAAAAATTATCAGAAATCACTGAAAATCAATAGGCTTCTTTGTCTCATGACCTTATACACTGTGTATAAATCGGATATTAACTTTGACCTCTAGAGTGTCCACAAGATTCTTTGAAGTTATCAAGGGCCATAACTCTGGCAGTAATTATCAATAATCGTTGAAAATCAATAGGCTTCTTTGTCTCATGACCTTAAACACTGTGTATAAATTTAAAGTTAATTGAATATTAACTTTGACCTCTAGAGCGTCCACAAGATTTTTTGAAATGATCAAGGGCCATAACACCGACAGTAATTATCGAAAATCGCTGAAAATCAATAGGCTTCTTCGTCACATGACCCTAAACATTGTGTATAAATTTAAAGTCAATTGGATATTAACTTTAGTCTATAGAGTGTCCACAAGTAATTGTGGACGCTGGACCGACGGACGGACGGGGGCGACAACAATATACGACCACATTTCAATGTGGGCGTATAAAAACCAAACAAATTCTAATGGTTTTCTGATAATTACTTTATGAGTTGTTACTCTTAATCAGATTTTAGTGTATTATAAATGTTTCATTACCGAAAAAAGTAAAAATATGCAATAACATTTGTTGACTCCCCGGACGATTTAGCTGCTGTGGGCAGATGTATTGTTGCCTGGCAACCTATCTTTATGAAACTACACTGAACAGTATAACAACCTACCTCATAAGATCCCCCCCAAAACTTGTCGCAGTTAAGAGTATGGCAGGAGATTTTAGAGGAACATAAAGTGAAGCCGTCAGAAGTGCATCATCTGCACTGCCACTGGCTATCAATGACTAACGCAGTTGAAAATATCGCAAAGACACTTACCTGAAAAATGAACATGTATTTTGGGATAATTTAATCTCTGAACAAATTAAATTACATAACATGAAATTACTTTAAAACCTCATAGTTACCGAAATGTCACATGACCGTAATGTTGATTTCACGTGTTTGTCTACATAAAGAATTCCACTTAAATCCGTCAGTTATATGTCACTTGTCCGTTTAATAGTACGTTCGGCACTAGATCGATGATACGTTTTTAAACACCCACATTTTTACACCTTCTTTGTGGACATTCTATACAGGTCATAACTTGAAATATAAGTATATATCCCAAAGACTGTAACTTCATGGATTATGGCCCCTGACTGTACACACTACAGGTCACAATTATTAGCCCATTTTGATGAAACTGAACATATGTGTTTATAACCCAAAGATCTTGATTCCTTGTGATATTGGTGCTTATCGGACCGTAACTTCCCGGATTATGGCCCCTGTTTGAACGAAAAATGTGTTTTGAGCCTGTGGAATCTATACAGGTCACAATTTTTATCCGATTTTAAAAAGCGTTCAAATATATCACCGTTACACCATAAGGACAGTTGAGTTTTAATTTTGTGAATTGGTTTGTGCCTTTGTTCCTGTGTCCTGTCACTTCTATCAGAGTATATTAAATTTTAAGTCAAAATTTGGATGGCTAGTACCCTCCGTATTAACCACAGTACTAAGAATATTATCAATTTTTATGGAAGCGGAGGTAGAATGGACTGTCTTTAAGACGACGGTCAATGAAAATTACCCAACGCTTATAGTTATAGCGACTTGTTCAACCGATTAACAACATTAGGATTGGCCGACCAGTATCCTAATATGATTCGCCTCATGGAGTTTGGTCGTGTTTTGCCTGTTAGCAGCGGGCTTTCTCACGCCAGAACGTAATAAAAACCAAGTTACGATGTTCCTAGAGCATGAAAACTCTTGACAAATTAATGAGGACTTCTATGGAGGGACCGCCACTTGCAGAATTTTAACCGGCACATGCTTTACAGACATGGAAATCTGGAAAAATCAACGAGTATATACAGGTGATGTTGTAAACAAATTAGGAATGAATGTATCTTGTTATTGTTATATTTTATGAATGTATAAATAAATAAATGATGATAATTGATTACATGTGTTCTTTTATTTATTAGTGGGGTGGGTGGGTGGGTATAAATGTCGATGTGAGATTGAATTATGGCCCCCTGATTGTACAAAAATGGTTGTCTGATTTGAACAGCTGAACATTGTTCCATGCTGGGCCCTCAGTCCTGCACCAGCAACAAGAGGAACCTAACAAGAGGAAACCTCAAGGAACTGTTTCGGTCAATACCTGTAGCGAACCTGCTGATTAGCGAGGCAGCACCTTACTCATCTTGGTTCCTTTATATATTTGCGCATATCGGATTGAAACTTCCTGAATTATGGCCCTTTATTGTAGGAAAAATCGTGTTTTGCGTGTGTGGTCCCTGTAGATGTCACAATTTTGATCCGATTTTGATGAAACTTGAAATGCATGTTTACAACCCAAAGATCTTGGTTTCTTTCGATATTCGTGCATATTGGATTGTAACTTCCTGAATTATGGCCCCTGATTGTACGCAAAATCGCGTTTTTAGCTTGTGGTCCCTCTAGAGGTCACAATTGGATTGTAACTTCCTGAATTATGGCCCCTGATTGTATGAAACATCGCGTTTTTAGCTTGTGGTCCCTCTAGAGATCACAATTAATATCCGATTTAAAAAAAAAATGTTCCAATATATTACCGTTACACTGTAATGTTGGTTGAGTTTGATAATCGGACCAAAACTACCGAACAAAATGGTCGCCCCTCGTACGCAAATAATGTAAACTTCTGGTGCCCCACCATAAAACAAATATCTCCAAATATCTCGATAATTACACCAAAATATTTATTTAGAACCTTGTAAAAGTAAACTGAAACTACTGCTAGTATCATGTTCTTGCTTTATCCGCGTGTTTCAGAGATATTATTTGTACTTAACCAAAAGATGCCATTCCTAACGGTATAGTTAATGATCAAGCAATTTAAGAAATAAAACAAACGTAATTTCTAAAGCTGCTGTAATAACGAAGAAGCTAAATATTACTGCTATTCAGAATCATCAACAACAGATGTTTTACGGCTGTAATAGTTGATATATGTGTAGAGAATTCAACTTGCGATGTCTATTTATAGACTCTTGTGCTGAGAGTTATCGCACTGCGTGACTAGCCAGAAATCACTTCGAGACAAGCCACTGAAGCGTGCACATTCGCCATATCGAGTTCAACTTTCAACAATATTTCCACATATTGAATGTACCTTCCTTGATTGTTGCCTCTGATTGTACGAAAAATCATGTTTTTAGCTTGTGGGTACTCAAAAAGTCATAATTTTTATATGATTTTAAAAAATGTTTAAATGTATCACTGTTACACCCTAATGATGGTTGAGTTTGAATACATGTTTATAACCCAAAAATCTTGGTGGTTCCTTTCTATAATCACACATATCCAAACGTAACTTCCTGTATTATGGCCCCTGATTGTTTGAAAAATCGCATTTTTATCTTGTGGACCCACTAGAAGTCACAATTTGCATTCAATTTTTAAAAAAGGTTTAAATATTTCACTGTTACACATCAATGAAGGTCGAGTTTGAATTTCGTAAAAATCTGACCCAAACTGACGGACCAAGGTTGTGGACCCTCCTAGAAGTCACATATTTTATCCAATTTTGATGAAACTTAAAATGTATGATTATAATCCAAAGATCTAGGTTCCTTTGATATTTGCGCATATTGGACCGTAACTTCCTGGATCATGACCCCTGATGTACAAAAATCAGGTTTTTAGCTGGTGGACCCTCTAGAGGTCCCAACTTATATCCGATTTTAAAAAAACATTTAAATGTATCACTGTTACACCCAAATGACGGTTCAGTTCAAATTTCGTGAAAATCGGGCCGAAACTGCCGGACATAATGGCCGCTCTGTGTATTCAAATAGTGTAAAGTATGTAATACCAAGGTTGTGGACCATGGGTTCCACGTCGGCCGTATATACCGGTCAGGACCTAGGGCTATGGAAAATGACCGTAACGAGAGCTGACCCAACGGTCATTTTGCATGCCGGACAGAAAGAATTTTTTTCAAAACATGGCTACAATCGACCTCCACTATGTAACTATACAATTGTACGACCAGTACAGAATAATCCACACGTATAGAAGCCACATAATCTTGTGATTGGTGTTATAGAGTTGTATACAGTCGTCAACAGATTATACTGAGTGTTGTGTTGATAATGATGAGTGTCTGGTAGTAGAACAATAAAAGTTAATTGATATGTAGGAATCTAATCAATGACTAGAAGCGGTCCATTGTTAATCATTCATGTATTACACTACTGCATACATATCCCATTAATTCCCTGTTAAATTTTCATGAATATCCCATGAAACCATTAATTCACACCATTATTTCTCGTAGGTACTAATCTGAAGTCAATCACAGAGATCATTAAAACCCCATTAATATCGGAGAATTTTTAGATATCGCCCATTAATGTATCATTACGCAATATAATTTTTTTAACTTGATCTATTAATGACCATTAATTTGTGTATAAGTAGATAATTCATGGGCATTAATAGTCATACATCTCGATGATAAGCATAAATTCATGGGTATTAAATTAATTAATGGGCATTAAGAAGTGAATACATGACAAGATTTGAAGGACAATTAATTTATGGCCCTTAATTCTGTTATTCATGGCCATTAATTGTAAGACATATCTATCGATGACTACATATTAATGGATCTGTAAAATAATTAATGGGCATTAAGTTTTGAATGTATAAAATTTTGAAGTATAGAAGATTAATGGCCATTAAACTCACTGTGAAAAGATATCTTATTCACTATAAATAAATGAATTGGAGATCGGGGAACATGCAAAATACCTACATCTAGACCCCTGACCGAATTCAAAACAGAAAAAGAAGGGTAAGTAATAATGAATTTAATTATTTAAACTTAAGCATACTGGTTTTTTTTTAAATTCGTGACATCATATTCTAATCATTATTATACACAATTTCTGTTATGACCTTTATGTACATGACATATATATGATACATGGGAAATTATCATTTTAAGGCAAATATTAAATATTTCATGTCTTTTTACAGATGATTATTAACTCTTATCTACATTTGGGTGATGATCATAGTTAATTATCCACAATTGATCATCTTCAACAGCAGTAACAAGTGGCTCTGAAATATCAGACACAGAAACAAACGAATAGTTCCTGATGATTTCGGCAGTTTCAACGAACCACATCCCTGTCTCATGATCATATTTGCAATCACCATACCAACCAATATAGGCAAATGAATGTTCATAACTTCATGTGTTGAATATGTATGTTTTACAAAATATTGAATTTTTCCTAAAGTCACAAATTTTCCAGAATGTAATTTCGCACATTGCGTGCCCCTCGTCATTTCGTAAGCCACAATGCTTGAAATTGTCTTTGTGGCTGTTGTTTCTTTTTAGCACAGGAATATAGTACAATCCGTTTGGTGAATGGGGCTGCTCTCTATGATAGAAATACTTTTCCACGCAACAATTTCCATCACAAAATCCAACTAATCTATGTACTGAATATATCTAGCATTACCACATCAAAATTTCAAATAACAGATGATGTGTTTTTCTCTGTTTTAATGCATGCAGCCTGTTTCAAACATGAAGAAACTTTTTAAATTCTCAAAATCGGTTAATAAATAAGTTTTCTATGAACATTTTTCTCATCGCAGATGGCAACATTTTTCTGACAAAAAGTAATAGACTTATCTATAGGCTAAACACGCCCTCGAAATAGGGCTTTTTGAGGCTAAAATAGTCTTTAAAAGATCCTACAATAACTCTGGTAATATCAAAAGCAATAAGTTGAAATTTTGACACCCAGATGAAAAATGGACGACAAATTCAATTCTGTCGTCAAAATGCCTCTGCAACATACGCGTTCCGTGAGATGGTGGCCATCTTGGATTGCGGTTAAAACCGCCATTAAAATGTACTGCAATTATGAGGTCAGCATCAAATGACACTACACAATCGGATGTCATTTATTCGGTGCTCAAAGTATGGGTTGTAATATATCATTGGAAAGGTATTGAAGAGGGGATTACAGTTTCCAAATGTCCAATACCCACCAGAGAACATATTAAATAAAGAAGTTGTTTTTAGACATTGTTTATTTTGTTCAATATTTCAAAGATGAGACGTGGAATGTCGAAAGTTGATGCGCCTTCATGAAACTGCTTGCATCTTTCACAAATACATGAAAAATAGGTTTCAAAAGTTTTATATGATATAGGAATGCTAAATTCCCTCACATATTATAATTGGAAAATGAAATGAAAGATTATTCTATAATTATTTACCAAACATTTCATCAATAATCAAGTAGTCTAGCTTATATAGGCCCAGTAACCTTTACTGACAATCTAACATGTAAAATTAACTAATTT
This sequence comes from Patella vulgata, assembly GCF_932274485.2. Lineage (NCBI taxonomy): Eukaryota > Metazoa > Mollusca > Gastropoda > Patellidae > Patella > Patella vulgata. The sequence goes on from NC_065882.2 coordinate 38,801,451, forward strand.
TAATTGAGTTACATTTTAATAAAAATAATAATTTTAATAGGCCTACTAGATTATTGAAAAAATTTTGGTAAATAATTATAGTTTTCCATAATTTTACTAATTATATTAATATCTAAAATTAAACCATTTTTATTGCGTTACATTTTAATCAAAATGATAATATTAATTAGCCTACATGATTACTGATAAAATGATTGGTAAATAATTGTAGTTTTACATAATTTACTAATTATATTAATATCTAAAATTGATCCATTTTATTGAGTTTCATAATCAAAATGATAATATTATTTGATAGGCCTATATCTCTAGACTACTTGATTATTGATGAAATGTTTGGTAAATAATTATACTATTATAGTTTTAGTAATTCGATTAATATCTAAAATTAACTAATTTATGGGACATACATGTTTGTCATTCGGTTCCAAGACAACTGTCAAGTCAAATCCATACATAAATGTCAAAATAACAAGTGCTTTGTTTATATCGTGCGTGATAGCATCCATGGAAGGATTACCCGCCTTCCACCCCCTACAGCTGAAATGACATGCGAGTTTGTCCAATCAGACTCAACAAAGACAATCACGTGATGTCAACAATGTTCGTCATAGGGGAATACCATTTTGCTATGAATGGAATCGCCCGTGAAGTTTTCGCCGTAAGAACTCGGCTTGGCAACCAAATTTCTGCGGCTTATTCCTCAATGAAAACAGTTTTTATTACCGACGACACATATATCATTATAATCTACGATATTTCATAAAGGTTCTCACCGTTTTAAAATTCCAGCCGCAACATTGAGTTTTAGAAAAATTTGACTTCAATCTTTTAAAACATTTGTATCTCAAAAACTATACCCGCCATTTTGATCGGGAATGCCGCGGAACCTTGCGGGGTTCTTCCTGATGATTCGTTGAAAGTTTCAATGACGTACGTGAAGAACTTTCCGAGCTATGAGAATCCCCAGCGAGATACCGCTCAAAAACCCGGGCGTGCCGTGAACACTAATTAATTTGCTAATGGAAAAACAATGGCTAACTGCCAGTGACGTAATATTAGCGTGGGTATTTTATAACTTGTGTTTTGAGTGCATTATCAATAAAGATCAAAAACGAAACTTGTATCACTAGAAAGGTAATTTAATTGGCTTTTTATTCACATAGGTTAAAATATGTTGACACAAATTGTGAGTTTTTTTATCGGATATTTTTTCTTGGCACTCTGTGCGCGAGGAGTGTAGGACACGGTCAATACACTGACTGAGTGTCACACAGCGCTGAGGAAGAATGTGGTAATGCTAATATATCACTGAATTTTTAACATTGCACTTTTCACTTTCCCTTGTTTCCTGCTTAGTTTCTAAAGATTCTTCTTCATAACTTCCCAGGTGATCAGTTAATATTGCAGTGGCAGGTAATTTTCCAGAACTGATCATACAATTACACCATTCAAACAGAATGTAGGTTTCTATAGCAGAAACTTCGGGATACTGCATGTTAAGAGCACGTTTACAAATCCATGAATTAAATCTTTCAAATACGTACATCCATGTAGAATAAATAGGTCCATATTTTTTTATGTCTGGCACAATATGATGTATAAAGTGAGTTGTAATATTCTGAAGATGTACAGGAAAGTCTCTTTTAAATAGAGCCAAGGCTTTGTTTACTTTGACTTCCAACTCATCAAGCTCATCATCAGCATCAGACTCCGCACAGATATCCCGAAGGCAATCAAGGAGAAAGAAAAGAGTTGTTCTCTCTCTGATGCCTAAAGTTCCTCTTAAGCAATATTTTAGTATGTTTTGGGTAGCTATCTGCTTGCAGTCATGGGACTTGAGACAACGGGTATTAGTTAAAAAGTTTCCTGGTTTTAATCCAAAACCAGACGGAACTCGAAGTTTTGCAGCTCTTTCATTACCCAGAACAATTTCTTGATCCGTTAATAGACACAGATGTGAATATGCTTGTAGGCCAGTTGCCTCATTTGCTTGATTTGTTGATATTTCTGATCTCTTCCTCTTACCAGTAACAATTGTTGCGGATAGGTCTACCCTCAATTTCTCTCTTCCACTTGCAGCCTCTGCTTCCATCACCTTTTTCACATTGACCTTCTTCTTCCCAGTAATAAGATAAACTATATTTTGTATAAAATCTTTAATAGTGTGACATGCATCAGGCAAAGATTCTTCTATCCTGTTGTGACCAGGTAATAGTGACAATGGATAAGGTCCTTTACAGCCAGTTGCTGTAGAAACTGAATTGGCCTGCGCCTTGTTTTTTGATTGTTTATAAGCAACACGATAATCCCTTTCTTCGTGGGCTTTTCGTGCAGGTAGTTTCGAGCTTCTATCTTCAAATTTATCATAGAATTTGTCTACGCAGAGTCTAAGAGGATCATCTTTATCTAAAAAAGAGCGGTTTGACAAATAAATTACTTTATCAAGCCCTGCTGAATGAAATCCCCTTACATGACACCAATGACATCCGCAAAGACCGCCACTCCCATGAATGTGAAAAAGTTTTGAAAGTCCAGGGTAATCTAGAACATATAACAATAACTTTAATTTGACATCTACAGAAGCTTTGTGATATTCAGAGAAAGCTCTACACTTGCACAAATATAGCATTTCATCCACAAGAATTTCAAGGTATGGATCCAAATTACATGCTTCTGATTTATTCTGTCCAGGTATAATACCACACAACATTATGTTTCCAAATGCATTTCTAATATGTCTAGGCAAGTTTAACATTGTTAACATTATTGGTGTCATTGAATACATTACACCTATATTGTGATATGGATTTACCCCATCAAGTTCCAGTGCAAATGAAATTCCCATTTTATCACCTTCGAAATAGCCACCATTGGAATAAAGTTCATTCCACACAGGAGAATCATGAATATCCCACATTTCGGTTTTGTAAATCAAATTGTTTGGTGCAGTATTTAACAGATGTGACTGTACAATTTGTGCTAGATTTGCTTCACCATATATTCTAGCTAATCTGGGTCCTATAGGTAAATATGTAAATGTTTTCTTTGGGACCGGTTGTCTTACCGATGAATTGTAGAATCTATCTTCATCACAAACTGGGCACTTTGTGAATTCATCAAAATTATACTTTTCACTCTTTTGATAAACAACACAACCATTTGGGCAGATATGAAACACGATTTTCTTCAGTAAATAAGGAGCAACCATTTTTCTAGCTTCGTAATAACCAGATGGAAGGATATCTTTATTTTCAGGTCTTGATAATGACTGAATTCTGAGGAAGTCACTAAATGCCTCCTTACTCATTGAAGGATGTTTACAAAATGTAAAAATGTTCAAAGCTAGCCACTGTAATAGTGTTAAATCAGTGCCATGTAACTCTTTGGTTGCAATTCCTGATTTATAAAGGTCTTTGTTGTGCTCAAAACTCCACAGTTTTGCAGTGTGGTCAATGTCATGCATCTCTGAATCACTAATCACTATTATTAGATATACTGGATGCATTATCTTCTTCATCACTATCAGAAAAATCTGCATCTTTCACAAATTCATCAGATGAATTAAACCTGAAAAATATCAATAAAAACATGTTCTTTCAGACATTACATAATATCATAAAGGCCTACTATAAAATGTTATATGATATATCAGAAGTTGAAACAATGGCGGATTTGGGTAATTCATGCTACTGCCTTTAAACTGCCATGGAGGTGGGAAATTCGGCTAATTTCAGGTTATTTCAATATTTGTTACATGTTGTGAGGGACTAAGATTAAGAAAGAGACTAGTTAGTGTTAATTACTAGGCCTTTACGCCGTGGCTATTTTTACAACGAGGCGTAAGAATTATTGATGGACTATTCTTACGACATGGCAGAAGTTCCGGCAGCGAATGCGCAAGTTACACAATGTTGGACTTGTATTATTTTGCAGTTAGCAAGAGGGTGTGTCGTAAGAATAGGCAATGCTTTATTTTTAAGAGGAGATCGTCGTAAAAATAGCCCGTCTCCTATTCTTACGACGTTTTACTAAGTTGTCTAGGGCGTAAATTATTGTCGATTTTTTAAAGGTTTTATTAACTTTGAATCTAATCAACCAATTAATAGGCCTACTCATTGTTCTGATTCTTAGATTTGAAAAGTAATTCCCATAAACTTTAAAATTGGCCGTCAAAGTGCCAGTACGCCCCCTATTGTTTGATAAGACCCATTTTACTCTATTAAATTTAAAATGATTTATTTTTTCTGAAAGAAGAATGCTTTTATCTTGCTGGAGCTTCTCGCTGCGTGCTTCTCTCTTTTTTAGGCTATGTTATGTGAGCTTTCTTTCAAATTAAAATATAAAATAATAATTTAAGTTTAAGATTTTAAAACTGAATTTCAAAAAGGCCTACATTAGGCCTATATATATTATAATTACGGTACCGAGATGACCCTTTCTGATGTCAGGCTAAGCATGGTAGTTGGACAATGTAGTTGTCGTAAAAAATAGCCTGTCTTCTATTCCTATGACGATTTTGTCATAACCTAAAGATAAAGTATTGCCTATTCTTAATTTCTTACGACATCCCCTCTTCCAAATTGCAAAATAGTACAAGTCCAAAATTTTGTAACTTGCGCATGCGCTACCGGAACTTCCACCATGTCGTAAGAATAGTCCATCAATAATTCTTACGCCTCGTCGTAAGAATAGCCACCGTGTTAACTTTAACAGTAAAGCATGTCCTTGCTAATGCAATGCTATAATATTTGGGACAAAATTCATTTTGCACACTTGACTTTCAAATTACAAATGTTTTAAACTCTATTAATTCTGATCTGTTCTGTAATAATCCCGACGGAACTCGAGGCCTAGCCTGAGTAGCCTGTGACACTGACGACAGTAGATCTATAATAACTATAATAATAATAATAATACTAATAAATAATAGTTGAGTCGGAGTTTGTTTACCTTCGACTTGGTTTGTTTCCAAACTCCCATGTACTATTTACGTCACTGTCACAATACGCCAAACACTATCATTTTCTTCCAGTTCCGATCCCGAGGATAAGTCAGATGAATAGTCGATTTCGCTGCTGTCTTGTAGGAGGTTGGGGTCTTCATTTTTATATCCGAGACCGTGTTCTGGAACAGTTTACCCATTGACGTCATATATGACGTCAATGAGTTTACCGGTTACAACCAAAAGGTCAAGAAGCAAATAGGGGCCTATTTTGTTAGCCTAGTCTTCAAATGGAAAATCTAGGGTTTAGCTCAGAAGCTGTAACAGCGATGACAGGTATTCATCTCTAGTATTTAGACAGCCGTCTGGTTTTAGTCAGTTTAATACTATAGAATCAATAGCTAAATGTAAAAATTCAATTTAAATGACCAGTCCAGCAGTCATTCAATTCGTCGTCTGCTCGAAAAACACGGTCGACAAGTCAAGATGACGACGTAACAATAATGCATGAAGACCAAATAGGCTAGTTGGTAAAGTTGAACAAAATTTTTGTGACGTTCCTCACCAAAATCCACCGGCTGAAAATGAAAACTACGAAACCGAGGCTCAATATACGGGTCTCAATCAGTGGTCTCAACTGCATTTTAATGAGGGCTTTTCCCCGCCTTTCCCACTCTTCTAGGCCAATCAGGGGCTATTTTGCAGGTGTTGACGAAGCAGTTCTGGCAAAACTGATCACAGGAATGACGTCATAAGATTATGACGCTAAACGTCAGATCTACACATACCTACTATAGGTACGTGTAACGTCACCATAAACACGCCTATCTCAGTGGCCCCAATAACGTCGTGAGCTGCGCGACGCTTTCTCTGTGGTCATTTTTCTGTGCGTAGCTTCTCTCCCACAGGGTAATGAATAAAACAGATATATTGATGACGTAGTACACATTTCCAGCTTTTCACGCGTATGTCAACAACAAAAATCCGATGCACTGAAATTTTGCCTCGACAAAACCACCCTCAATATACATGAAGGTAAGTTTTTCTTCTATCAAATCTAGTTTTTCTTCATTCTTTAAATAATAATCTACAGTAGAGAAAGTATGAGAATGATTTTAACATCAGAACATTACTTTTGAAGGGTAAGAAAAGTCGGTATCCAAGTGAAATTTTGTAAAAATGGTTGAAATCTCGGAAAAAAAATAACCATTTTAACGCCGCAAGAATAGCAATTATGCACAAATTTAATTTTCAAATGATAGTTTAGGATGTTTAGAATTGATTTCTAACCAGGTTTATGACAATCATGCCTTACAGAATTCGATTATCGGCGATTTTGATGTGCACTTCTCCAGGCAAAAATTAAGCATGGAGGCCGGATGAAGATCACGTGACCCAATTCTAGGCTTCTGATTGGCTGATGCCTATGTTTACCACCATAAGTAGCGAGGTGCATTTTGTTTATGTTTTAAATGAGTGATTCTCAGTGGATTTTTTTTCTGATTTGAGGTTCCACACTCCAGGGGCGTTTTAAGGTTTATCATGGCGGAGGCTATACTATTTTGAGGGCCCTCTGGGCGGCCTAGTCATCTCTTTCCTGAACAGGTTATTAGTAGATTTTCAGAAAAGGTGATTTCTTGATTGATGATTTTCATGCCAATGCAATGGCTGCATTCTCTTTCAGTAGTGTATAGAAAACGATTGACTCGGGGAAGGGGGGGAGCCTTTCCCTTGGTCAGAAGGGCCCTTTTGTCAGACATGCGGCCTTTTTGTCTGCCTTTAGGGCCCTCGACCTAACTAGGGTACATTTTCATTTTTCTCATCGGTTTTAGCATTTTTCTCTCATTTTATTTCATCAACTTCTTTGATTTTTTTCCAGCTTTCCCAGCGTATGTCAAGTTTGCTGTGTCCTATTCCCGAAGATTAGCTGCCTCTCTGAAGAATGCCATACTAGATTAGTCAAGTTTGCTGTGTCCTATTCCCGAAGATTAGCGGCCTCTCTGAAGAATGCCATACTAGATTAGTCAAGTTTGCTGTGTCCTATGCCCAAAGATTAGCGGCCTCTCTGAAGAATGCCATACTAGATTAGTCAAGTTTGCTGTGTCCTATGCCCAAAGATTAGCGGCCTCTCTGAAGAATGCCGTACTACTGATTAGCCAAGTTTGCTGTGTCCTATTCCCGGCCTCTCTGAAGAATGCCATACTAGATTAGTCAAGTTTGCTGTGTCCTATGCCCAAAGATTAGCGGCCTCTCTGAAGAATGCCATACTAGATTAGTCAAGTTTGCTGTGTCCTATTCCCCGCCTCTCTGAAGAATGCCATACTAGTTTAGTCAAGTTTGCTGTGTCCTATTCCCGGCCTCTCTGAAGAATGCCATACTAGATTAGTCAAGTTTGCTGTGTCCTATGCCCAAAGATTAGCGGCCTCTCTGAAGAATGCCATACTAGATTAGTCAAGTTTGCTGTGTCCTATTCCCCGCCTCTCTGAAGAATGCCATACTAGATTAGTCAAGTTTGCTGTGTCCTATGCCCAAAGATTAGCGGCCTCTCTGAAGAATGCCATACTAGATTAGTCAAGTTTGCTGTGTCCTATTCCCCGCCTCTCTGAAGAATGCCATACTAGATTAGTCAAGTTTGCTGTGTCCTATGCCCAAAGATTAGCGGCCTCTCTGAAGAATGCCATACTAGATTAGTCAAGTTTGCTGTGTCCTATTCCCGAAGATTAGCGGCCTCTCTGAAGAATGCCATACTAGATTAGTCAAGTTTGCTGTGTCCTATTCCCCGCCTCTCTGAAGAATGCCATACTAGATTAGTCAAGTTTGCTGTGTCCTATGTCCAAAGATAAGCAGCCTCTCTGAAGAATGCCATACTAGATTAGTCAAGTTTGCTGTGTCCTATTCCCCGCCTCTCTGAAGAATGCCATACTAGATTAGTCAAGTTTGCTGTGTCCTATTCCCGAAGATTAGCGGCCTCTCTGAAGAATGCCATACTAGATTAGTCAAGTTTGCTGTGTCCTATTCCCCGCCTCTCTGAAGAATGCCATACTAGATTAGTCAAGTTTGCTGTGTCCTATGTCCAAAGATAAGCAGCCTCTCTGAAGAATGCCATACTAGATTAGTCAAGTTTGCTGTGTCCTATGCCCGAAGATTAGCTGCCTCTCTGAAGAATGCCATACTAAATTAGTCAAGTTTGCTGTGTCCTATTCCCGAAGATTAGCGGCCTCTCTGAAGAATGCCATACTAGATTAGTCAAGTTTGCTGTGTCCTATTCCTGGCCTCTCTGAAGAATGCCATACTAGATTAGTCAAGTTTGCTGTGTCCTATTCCTGGCCTCTCTGAAGAATGCCATACTAGATTAGTCAAGTTCGCTGTGTCCTATTCCCGGCCTCTCTGAAGAATGCCATACTAGATTAGTCAAGTTTGCTGTGTCCTATGCCCAAAGATTAGCGTCCTCTCTGAAGAATGCCATACTAGATTAGTCAAGTTTGCTGTGTCCTATTCCCGAAGATTAGCGGCCTCTCTGAAGAATGCCATACTAGATTTTTTATTTTCGACGAATCTTCGGAGATATTAGATACCAAATTTTAGTCAAGTTTGCTGTGTCCTATTCCCGGCCTCTCTGAAGAATGCCATACTAGATTAGTCAAGTTTGCTGTGTCCTATTCCCGAAGATTAGCGGCCTCTCTGAAGAATGCCATACTAGATTAGTCAAGTTTGCTGTGTCCTATTCCCCGCCTCTCTGAAGAATGCCATACTAGATTAGTCAAGTTTGCTGTGTCCTATGTCCAAAGATAAGCAGCCTCTCTGAAGAATGCCATACTAGATTAGTCAAGTTTGCTGTGTCCTATTCCCCGCCTCTCTGAAGAATGCCATACTAGATTAGTCAAGTTTGCTGTGTCCTATTCCCGAAGATTAGCGGCCTCTCTGAAGAATGCCATACTAGATTAGTCAAGTTTGCTGTGTCCTATTCCCCGCCTCTCTGAAGAATGCCATACTAGATTAGTCAAGTTTGCTGTGTCCTATGTCCAAAGATAAGCAGCCTCTCTGAAGAATGCCATACTAGATTAGTCAAGTTTGCTGTGTCCTATGTCCAAAGATAAGCAGCCTCTCTGAAGAATGCCATACTAGATTAGTCAAGTTTGCTGTGTCCTATGCCCGAAGATTAGCTGCCTCTCTGAAGAATGCCATACTAAATTAGTCAAGTTTGCTGTGTCCTATTCCCGAAGATTAGCGGCCTCTCTGAAGAATGCCATACTAGATTAGTCAAGTTTGCTGTGTCCTATTCCTGGCCTCTCTGAAGAATGCCATACTAGATTAGTCAAGTTTGCTGTGTCCTATTCCTGGCCTCTCTGAAGAATGCCATACTAGATTAGTCAAGTTCGCTGTGTCCTATTCCCGGCCTCTCTGAAGAATGCCATACTAGATTAGTCAAGTTTGCTGTGTCCTATGCCCAAAGATTAGCGTCCTCTCTGAAGAATGCCATACTAGATTAGTCAAGTTTGCTGTGTCCTATTCCCGAAGATTAGCGGCCTCTCTGAAGAATGCCATACTAGATTTTTTATTTTCGACGAATCTTCGGAGATATTAGATACCAAATTTTGAAAATTTAAATTTTTACGAAAAACTTTTTCATTAATGAATATTTCTTTATGGTATTTTATCCAGGGGTAAAGGGTCATCTGATGTGAGCAAAAATATGAACAATTTTTGTCTAAGCAATTTGCGTTATCCGCCATTGGCTAATTCAGTTTTTCAGTATTAATTATTTATTGTTCGATTTGTATAAAACAAAGTTCATATGCTCTGTGGTCCAAAATGTCATTTTTTTTGTTTCCGGTAAAGTTGCCTTTCAGCAACGGAAGTGACATAAATTTAGCAAAAACTGCAATTTTGACAGTTTGGTACCACTTTTTGAAAGCAAATATTGTTTTTTTCAAATATGGTATTACTGAAAGGGTGTGCCCTGTTAAGGCGCAGAAATCATCGGGCTCAGTTTTTTAAATTTTTATTTCGTTTTCGGATCATTTCGATTTAAAGGTGAAAAAAGGTGAAAAAATGAGCTATTCCACAACCCATTCAGGCTTTTCATATTTTAAAATATTTCGTCACAACTTTTGTAAACTAGTAGCAATAATCCATACGAAGAGAATGTATGTGATATAATTAGTTTGTAATATGAGCAGTTGCCGAGAAATGGGCAATTTCATATTTTAAAATATTTCTTCACAACTTTCATAAACTAGTAGCAATCATCCATACAAACAGAATGTATGTGAAAATTAGTTTGTAATATGAGTATTTGCCGGGTTATGGGGTCGTCTGATTTGAGCAAAAATGTGAACATTTTTTGTCTCGATAATTCTTCTTGGCCGCTATTGGCTAATTCAGTTTATCGGTTCTAGGTTAATTATTTATTGCCCGATTTTTATAAAACAAAGTTCATATGCTCCATGGTGCAAATTCTCAATTTTTTTATTACCGGTAAAGTTTTCTATCGGCACCGGAAGTGACGCAATTTTGCTAAAAACTCCAATTTTGTCGAGTCGGAACGTCTTTTCACTAGCAAATGTTAATTTTTGCAAATCTGATAGATCAAGATAAATCCCCTACAAAAAGAGCAAAAAATCTCGGACTTGCTTTTTTTAATTTTGGTTTTGTATTTGTGCCATTTCGATTTAAAGGTGAAAAAAGGTGTAAAAATGAGCTATTTACAACCCATTTAGGCTTTTCATATTTTAAAATATTTCTTAACAACTTTCATTAATCCATACGAAGAGAATCTATGTCAAAATTAGTTTGTAATATGAGTATTTGCCGAGAAATAGTCAATTTAGCATGAGTCACTTTTTACGCTAGTTTGCCTGTAAAAGAGTCAATTATTATTCGATTTTCATAAAAGTGATACCATTTGATGCGTAATGTCAATTTTAACTAGGTCAAACCAATTTAACATTTTCAATGTCACCGGAAATGACGTAAGTTATTTGTTTAAAATTTTGATATTTGATTCCAATCAACTAATAGAATGAACCCATACGATCATATAGATAACACAAAATGGTTTCTAACTTGTTCAGTTGCGGAGAAATAGACGATTTTCAACAGGTAACTTTTCAAGGTTTTTGGTCCATAAAACTATAAGTGTCAATTATTATTCGATTTTCAATATTTTCATAAAATTTCCAGTGTGTGATACCTAATGCCATTTACAATTTCATACAAGTAATTTAACACGTTTACTGTCACCGGAAGTAACGTCATTTTGGCAAAAACTCTATTTTTAGCCTTCAAGTCACTTTAAAAGGTTTTTGGTCTATAAAAGTGGCAATTATTATTCGATTTACATAAAATTTTCACCATGTGATGCCTTATGCTATTTCTGATTCCATAAAACTAATTTAACATTTTCATTATCACCGGAAGTAATGTAATTTTGTCAGGATCATTTACATGTAACAAATGTATACAATGAATCGATATTGCTGGATTTGGTTGATTCCGCGTACATTTTATTTGATGTGTGCAATGCTAAAATGGAAACCTGTTTAATGGTCTGTCCAACCTTGTGGGTTTTCTCCGGGTCCTCCGGTCCCCCCCCCCCACTGCTAAAGACCCCTACGCGCAAGCGAATTATTGAAATAAAATTAAACCATGTTAGTCCCGAAATGACCTAGTTTGTGTCGAGTGGACGTTAAACCCCATCTCTCTATCTCTCTCTTTAATGGTTTCATCGGTACCGGAAGTGACATGTTCAAGGGTAACGGGGCACCGGTGAAACCCGTCTTTACTGCATCGCAGTTCTAGTTAGGGTTTCACACTGCGTAGCTTGTGTGAAACACTATTGTTTTTGTTAAGATTATTAGGCAGACAAGTAAAGACTATTGTTTTTACTAAAATTTTTTTTTTTTTTTCCGCGGGAGCCTATTTCTCCATGATTGAAAACAGATATCGATCTGGAACCTAATTTTCTATTGGGAAACCATGTGGTGGCTACTTGATAAAATTTTTTTGAAACTTCTGCGCATACCGGAAGTAACCGAATTTTGTACTTTTTTCAATTCTTTACCTATTTTCAAACAAATGACATTTTCGGAAACTCCGAATCTTTTCCGAGATAATGACTATCTCACATTTTTCAATCTCACATTGTGCATGAAAACATTCAATAAATCTTTGAAATGCCTGGAATAGGATAAAAAAGGGACTGAAAATCGAAAAAAGTCGAAAAATCGTTAAATTTTGGAAAATGCTATATTATTTTATTATTTAATCAGATTTTTACGAAAAGGTTACACATTCAGATAGCTGACCTAATTACGATTCTAACGATGTATAATATGTATTGAGTTATTGAAATTTAATTTTCGATATTTTGACATTTTTGAATTTTTTGCACTTTTGAACATATGATTTCTCAGGGCCATTTTATCTGATCAGATAATGTAATATATCAGTACAGAGCCCTGTGGCTATCTAATTGCCCAAATTGGTTATTAAAACTATCCCAACAATAATCTCCATACCGAACGTATTAAAAAAATGAAGAAAAAGGTTAAAAAAAAAATTAGTGCCCGTGCGAAAAACTTGATTTCTCCACCAGATCTTAGCGGACCAAAAGAACTAAAGTGTCGCTGGATAGCCCCATTAATGGACTATCATATGACATCTGAATGATACGATTTAGATGGCTAGAAAATAAATTATGTTACGCCGAAAATCTAGTATTTTCCGTTTTGGAGCATTTTGAGAGGTCTTTTTCTCAAATACAACTACGTTTTTTCTTAAACATTTTTTACTCAGAGTCCTATGGGTGAACTATGGCGTGAGTCCAAAAATACAAGCATTGAAATAACATAAGTTGTCCAAAAAGAGACTCAATCTTGGAATAAAGTAGAAAAATCCTCAAATTACTGAAAATGCTCTTATATTATTCTTTGTTTTGAAAACAGCTCAATGGGTTATTCTGAAACTTCTGGTACAGAAAGTTAACTATCCAAACAACATGTTAAAACTATCCCGACAATGATCCAAAAACCGGAAGTAGTCGAAAAAATATCTGATATTTTGAAAAAAACAAACTTAAAAAGTAAAAAGTGGTGATCTTGACAAAAAAAGTGATTACAACGCCATATTTCAACGAATCAAAACAACTAAAGTGTCATTGGATAGCCCGAACAATGGACGATCTTATGGCATCTCAATGGTAAAAAATCGCTGGTTAGGTAATATATTATGAGATGCTGAAAATCTAGTATTTTCCTCTTTGGAGCCTATTCAGAAGCTTTTATCTCGAAAATTACTCTTATTTCCTTTCTTAAACTTCTGTTACTTAGAGTCCTAACGCTGATCTGGGGTGTGAATCCAAATTTAAAAGCCTCAATATAGTATAAATGGTCCAAAAGGGCCACAATCTTTGAAAAAAGGCGAAAAATCGTTATATCTGTAAATCTGCTTCTAGTGGTATAAGGGAGGTAAAACTGTCCAATGGATCTTTCTGAAACTTCTGGTAAAGGAAGTTAAGTTCCCATACCACTTGTTAAATCTATCCTGATAATGATCCGTAAACAGGAAGTAGTCAAAAAAAATATTCGATATTTAAAAAAAAAAGACATTTTAACATTGGATACATTTTGACATAGCCTGAGACAGGGCACATAGCTACGGTAGTTTAGATATTTATGCTGTGTTCAAATTGTTTTGCATATTTACTGTATTAAGAGTGTATATACTCTTGAATTACGGCAAAGATAGACTTTTAAATTGCAAACTATAAAGGTATTTTGGTTATCGGTCTTACAAATAGAAATCTATTATTATATATATATTTGTGACTGTCGTTTGTCTGTCTGTCTGTTCGGGGTTGACGGCTGGGAGTAACATAGGCCAGGTGGCGTTAGTCTAACACTTCCGGTTTTGGAGTTATGACCCCCGAGTGAAGCGGGGTTGGCGGGCGGCTACACTAGGTCTGCCCCGAGTCTGAAATTTGGGGTATAGGGGTAGCTCCGACCGGGGAGTAACATAGGCCAGGTGGCATTAGTCTACCACTTCCGGTTTCGGAGTTATGACCCCCGAGCCAAGCCGGGTATCCTGCTAGTAAGACATAAATAGAACTTGCAACGTGGTTCGAAAGCGCTCTCAAATCAGACGTAAGCTCGTACTTACCGTAAAAATGAACTGAACGCAACACAAGTCTCCTTGTCTGCGATATCACCTCGGTGGAAGCGGACGTAAAATACAACTAACTCATCATCAACACAAGTCTCCGATGTAAGTGAATATTAGTTAATTATAACCGCTATCAAATCCACACAAACATCCAAGGCACACGTTTTAATTTAGAAAAGAATAACTGTAATTCAATCAAAGAGCTTATTCCACATGAATCCCAAATTAATGATGACCTGTCATCTTGTTATGTAGTCATTCACGTGCAGATTGGTTTGAATAACAGAAATGTCCCGTGTATAAAAGATCAAAGAACAAAATTGCACGTAGCCACATTGTTTATCTAAAAGGGGCTCCGGCACTCTTTAAGGAATTATTTTTGACCCAATATTAACCACAGCCATTTTTTTTTTAATCATGGGATAAAGTCAATCAACAAACAATACAGGTTTACTCTATTACAAAAACATTGGTGAACTTATCATTTTGTCTAAAATCATAACGCTAATCAACAAACAATACTATTGTTCTTTATTACAAAAACATCGGTGAACTAATCTCTGTCGTGATGGCGAGCCAAGCTAGTTGATTATTAGGTAAATAAAACAATATAAACAAACAATGAGTGAAACTGATTTATTCCAATCAATTAAATTATATACGAGTCAAGTATTACCTTAACCGTGTTAAATGACACAGAGTGAACATCTAACAACCAGATCTTATGAATTGGAGCATCTTCAATAGTTATAAAGCACATCAAAGAGTGTAGAATAAATTGCCTAACAGAAAAATCATGCTTTATAAGTTGTGAAAGGGGCGTTGGGCTATTTAAGGAATGACGTATGTGCACAATACAATGAAATAATTACCACCGGTGTAAAGAATGATTTTATTGACAAAATATGTCAAGTGCAAATATGATTACTTAACATCATTTTGTTCATAAGACGCTCTGCATGCGCGAACCTTCAAGTCTGTACCGATTTTAAAAAAATGAACAATCCCACATATCCACATTCCTAAAAACACGAGTTTTACCGTAACACAGTAATCACAAGTACTCGTATCAAACTGACTGAGTCTCAAAAGTTTGTAATGAAAATTATTTTAATATTGTCACTAAACTTTGTATTTTTTATACTTTTATCTCTTGTATTCTAAATTATGGGGTTTTCAATCACGACATGATATAGAACAAATACATTTAAGGTACTTTAGGAAAATCTTAAGATACAAGAACCACAAATTCCCACATGACGCTTCCCTTTAATCATTACGAGAAAGTTACGGATATTTAAATACTGGATTAAAATATGTTCTTCTACTAATGTCTTACTTAATTCTTGCTACTCTAATATGTTAAAAGATAGGTTGCCAGGCAACGAAACATACGCCCACAGCAGATAAATCGTCCGGGCAGTCAACAAGTATTGTCGCATATTTTTCCTTTTTTTGGTAATGAAACATTTATAATACACTAAAATCTGATTAAGGGTAACAACTCATTAAGTAATTATCAATCTGAAGTCAATCGCATGATAACTTTAGCCTCTAGAACGTCACAAGATTTTTCAAAGTGATCAAGGGCCATAAGTATGGCAGTAATTATCAGAAATCGTTGAAAATCAATAGGCTTCTTCGTCTCATGACCTTATACACTGTGTATAAATTTAAAGTTAATCGGATATTAACTTTGACCTCTAGAGCGTCCACAAGATTTTTTGAAGTGATCAAGGGCCATAACTCTGGCAGTAATTATCAGAAATCGCTGAAAATCAATAGGATTCTTCGTCTCATGACCTTAAACACTGTGTATAAATTTAAAGTCAATCTGATATTAACTTTGACCTCTAGAGCGTCCACAAGATTTTTTGGAAGTGATCAAGGGCCATAACTCTGGCAGTAATTATCGGAAATCGCTGAAAATCAATAAGATTCCTCATCTCATGACCTTAAACACTGTGTATAAATTTAAAGTCAATCAGATATTAACTTTGACCTCTAAAGCGTCCACAAGATTTTTTGAAGTGATCAAGAGCCATAACTCTGGCAGTAATTATCGAACATCGTCGAAAATCAATAGGCTTCTTCGTCTCATGACCTTAAACACTGTGTATAAATTTAAAGTCAAACGGATATTAACTTTGACCTCTAGAGCGTCCACAAGATTTTTTGAATTGATCAAGGGCCATAACTCTGCCAGTAATTATCGGATATCGCTGAAAATCAATAGGCTTCTTCATCTCATGACCTTAAACACTGTGTATAAATTTAAAGTCAATCAGATATTAACTTTAGCCTCTAGACCGACCGAGGGACGGACGGACAGGGGCGACGACAATATATGTCCACATTTCAATGTGGGCGTATAAAAATAATGACCTGTGGGTCCTGAATGTTAAGAAGGAACTTTTTAAAATTGGCTTGGGAGATTTATGGGAAAAACCTGCTCATCTCATAAACACAAATTGTATCCATATCATCAGACAAAGATTATTAGACATATTTAGACAGGAGTGTATTGAGAAATTTGAATTATCAAATAAATGTATCATTTATGCATATTGTGAATACATTTGGCTTACAATATTATTTGACTAAACCAATAGACAGAAAATACAGACGTGAAATTACAAGAATCTGTTTGTCCAGTCATAATTTAAATATTGAAAGGTTACGATATAGTGCTAAATATATTGAGACAAGTAAACGATTATGTACATTGTGTAATTTTGAAGACATTGAAGTTGAGTACCATTTTGTTTTAATTTGTCCAATTTATAAAAATCTGAGATAATGATATATAAACCAGCGGCTGCCAGTGGGATACGCCCACATTTTCGAGAGATGGATAGAGAACAAGCTAAAAAGAAAGGGCCATAATTCAGGAAATTACAATTCGATATGCGCAAATATCGAAAGGAACAGAGATCTTTGGGTTATAAACTTACATTTCAAGTTTCAAGAAAATCGGATAAAAATTGTGACCTCTATAGGGTCCACAACCTTGATATACCATATTTTTATGCTATTTGAGAACAAAGGGCGGCCATTTTGTCTGTCAGTTTTGGGCCGATTTTCACGAAATTCGAACTCCGTCGTCCTTAGGGTTTAACGGTGATATAATAATACTTTTTTTTAAAATCGGATAAAAATTATGACCTGTATAGGGTCCACAAGCTAAAAATGCGATTTTGAGTACAATCAGGGGCCATAATTCACGAAGTTACGGTCCGATATGCGCGAATATCGAAAGGAACCGAGATCTTTGAGGTTATAAACTTAAATTTCAAGTTTCAACAAAATCGGATAAAAATTGTGATCTCTATAGGGTCCACAACCTTGATATACCATATTTTTATGCTATTTGAGAACAAACGGCGGCCATTTTGTCTGTCAGTTTTGGGCCGATTTTCACGAAATTTGAATTCAGCCGTCCTAAAGGTTTAACGGTGTTATAATAATACGTTTTTTTAAATCGGATAAAAATTATGACCTCTATAGGGTCCATAAGCTAAAAACGATATTTTTCGTACAATCAGGGGCCATAATTCATGAAGTTACGGTCCGATATGCGCGAATATCGAAAGGAACCGAGATCTTTGGGTTATAAACTTACATTTCAAGTTTCAACAAAATCGGATTAAAATTGTGACCTCTTTAGGGTCCACAACCTTGATATACCATATTTTTACGCTATTTGAGAATGAAGAGCGGCCATTTTGTCTGTCAGTTTTGGGTCGATTTTCACGAAATTCGAACTCAGTCATCCTTTGGATGTAACGGTGATATAATAATACGTTTTTTTTAAATCAGATAAAAATTATGACCTCTATAGGGTCCACAAGCTAAAAACGCGATTTTTCTTACAATAAGGGGCCATAATTCAGGAAGTTACGTTCCGTAATGCGCGAATATCAAAAGGAACCGAGATCTTTGGGTTATAAGCATACATTTCAAGTTTAAATCAAATCGGATAAAAATTGTGACATCTACAGTGTTCACAAGCTAAAAACGTGATTTTTCGTACAATCAGGGGCCATAATCCATGAAGTTACAGTCCGATACATGCCAATATCGAAATGAACCGAGATCTTATAAACCTATATTTCAAGTTTCATTGAAATCGGATAAAAATTGTGACCTGTAGACTGTTCACAAACAATTGTGGACGGACGGACAGGGGCGACGACAATATACGTCCACATGAAAGTGTTTTTAAATTATTTAATCTTGTATGTACTAAAAATGCATCTGAACTTGTAAACCTTGGTAGATTTTTATATTTTTCTAATAAAATAAGAGATGAAGAGATTAAATGGAATAGTAACAATTAATATTTTTGTTTTTCCCAATGAGTCTGTGACTCAAGGGTAATAAAAATTTGAAACTTGAAACAGTCCGAGGTGAAATGGTTGTGGGATGAACTGACCCGCACCCGGCTGGTAACTACAGGTGGGAATTAATAAAACAACAGCATTCGACAAATCAAATAATTAACGTTAATAAAATGGGGCATTTATGACTCAACTGTACATTCAAAGGCATGATTTTGTATGGCACCCAGACAGGTGACAATAAAACAATAGCATTCGACCAATCGAAGAATTAATCCATACTGTACTTACGAACATGTATATTCAAAAACGTGGTTTCAGGCACTTGACCACAGGTGTGAATTAATAAAACAATAGCATTTGAATAATCAAATAATTAATCTATACTGTAATTACGTTCATTTATGACTCCATCCTATATTCCAAATAACAATCGGCTGACCAAAAGGTGAATAGCTCATAATACCGTGAATACACAGGCCTTTTCTGTAATTAATGTGTGTAAGAGGAGATTAGTGACTAATATGATAATTGTCTGCGATATCACTTCGGTGGAAGCAGGCGTTAAATAAAGCTATTTCACACATAATATGATAATCGTAGTTAAAAGACGACTTTCACAACATAAAAGTTGCATTTATTTTGAATACTAAAATAACTCTGGCTTAATTTGGCTTGGCTTTGAATTTTGATTGAGCGGAAGATTTTTAAAGACACAAATTTTTTTTATTAACAATTTTAACAGACTGTGGTATAGGATTTAAATGGTTCATTTACATCATCAATACATACAATTTGCTTTTTGTTATTAAATTATATATAAATCTGTTGATTGTTTTCCAATTTTGATTTCTTTGGTGCATGCTGCTATTTCTTTATTATAAACCAGTGATTGTTTTCCAGTGTTGTGTTTTTAGTATTCATGCCATTTTTTGTGATTGTTTTTAGTATTTAATGTACATACATATAAATACATACAATTGGTTTTTGTTATTAGAATATCATAGCTAAATATATGTTCTGTTTTATTTATAAACCCTTTTCTTTTTTGGGAATGTTGATTTTGAATCAGTACCAAAATTTAACACCTGTACCCAATAATCAACTAAATTGCGCAGAAGCCCCCAATCAAGTAATTACGCTGTCTGAAAATGGGCGACAGCTTATCTATAGAGATTGACAGTGACTTTTTTTGGTGCCAGTATAATGTACAGTCTCGCGAGATTATCACACACCCATTGTAAGCTTGACTTATGACCATGTGTTCAGATGGAAGATTAGTTAATTCATTTGTGATTTAAAAAAGATACATTACCTAGGATGTGATTTACCGATTTCCAATTGTATAATTACCTGGGATTTATTTGTCAATGGTGGAATACTAAGTTTATAGGATAATGGATAATATATAATACTACGACCACCGTAACACTGGTGGATGCATAGAAACTATCTCTAAGTATTGACTAACTGGCCTAGTATATCCATCAAGGATGTAGAAAAGCTTAATTGTGGTTACTATTCATGGAAACTTGTGAGAAATATACGTGTTGTCAGTAGTTGCTTAAACCCGTCAGTATTTGTACTGTACGTCAGTATTCCTATAAATGGTCAGTAATAATCATAATGTGAATATTTAAGTTAATTGCTTAGTATTCCTTACTTGTGTCAGTATGTAAAAATAACGTGACTAATTAAACAAACGTGAGTTTATCTGACCATATCACTAGTCAGGCGCGTGCGGGAGAAATTGAAAATAGCGTGACTAATTAAGAAAACGTCACAATTGATGATGTGCGTCAGTAACTGGACCAGTAGAGCGTGAAATCGTTAACTATATAAATTTCTAGTGAGTATTGTTACTTTTGGTGACTAGTATCAGTTAAATTGTAACTTGCCCGTTAAATCATCGCTACATTAATTCTGAATAAATTATTAATTAATTATTTACTAACATTCTGGAACCGGGAAATCTTTTTAAACAATAATGGATGGCAGTGAGCAACTGGATTATTTGTCGGCGATTTCGATCGCGGATTGGCACATGGTTTTGGGACGTACGGCACTTAGATAACTATGGATTCAATTTGGAATCAAAACTACTTGTTTAAAAAAAATATCATTAACACAAATCTGTTTCACTAATTTTATTGAAACAGATAATATGATAACAGATAACAGAAATAATGAATTTCGTATACATATATACAAGCTGAAATTCAGAGCACTGAAGAATCGTGTAAATATATCTATTTACATTTGAGAAATAATAACTATTAAATCAATATATATAACGATGAAAATAGTAATAACATATGATAAGGTACGATAAACATTTCTAAAATACAATATGATCGTACGAAAAAAATGAATTTCATATATTTGAATTTAAATGCTCAGTGGCAAGGTTTGATTCGACTATTTGTACCGTTCCCGTTCTTACAACGGGTTCCCCATGCAGAATACGGCGCAATGTGTATTGTTATTTAATTTACAATTGATATTTATCCTCGTTACATGCGGATTGGAACATGTTTTGGGGCAGCCGGCACTTTGATATCTGTATGGATTATTAAATTTGGAATGACAACTAATGGTTAAAAAAAGATCATCAACACCAATCTGTTGTCGCTAATTTTATTGAAACAGATAATAGACAACCACACACACATTTATAACTACACTATATTACATATTCAAAACTGAGACAATTCAAAACACAAGAAATTACGAACACAATAGCGAAAATTTTTGTTAAAATATTTTAAACAAATAGAGCATTTTTATGTCTTAAAATTTGCCAGTTACATATCCGAAATTTTCGTTTGAGTTCTTCTACAATAGTCACACCGATAACAAATTTTTAAAAAATGATACAGTTTATCAATAAACTTACCAGAAATTGATATAGTTAATGATTTTACGCTCTACTGCCCCAATCAACATTCTTAATCTCTTGAGCACTATAACAGAAAGGTGCTAATTAAGTGGTGAGATTAACAGAATTTATTCCCATAAAAGATTTAATATACAAGACCTACATTACTAATGTATGGACTATTCTCTTTGGTTCTAAATTATAACCCCGAGACAAATATTAAACAAAAATTAACAAATATAGTCGGGTTGACGTTTGAATTATATGGGTTGTTTTTTTTTTTATCAGGAATCGGGTTTGTACATTTGACAGAATTTATTAGCTGAACGGTACATAGGTGAAACTTGGTCGTTTCTACATAAATTGTATCATTATATATTCTAAAAAAGACATCCAGGCTTGTAAGCGAGTTGTTCGGATCTTACGAGTCATTCTCACAAAATTAACGATAAGGTATATGTGAGCCCCCCCCCCTCCAGCATACTGAGTCGCAATGAGGAAATTTTGAAAATTGAGTTATTGTTATTTTCACATTCTCCAACTCATTACCTTCAATTTAATGTATAGTTTGTTTGAACTGGGCAAAAATTGACTGAGCTGTGTCCATTAGAAACTCCCCAAATCAAAAAAGTAAGTTTTGAGAAAAAGCAAGTCAAAGATTTGGTATGTTCCAAAAAAAAATCCCATAGCAACCAGGCCATTTATTTGCTGTTTTGTCTTTGAATATATCTTTCCATGGGTTTTCGGGGTGCTGAAAATCGTAGTAAAAATTTGATCCGACGATTTCCGCAATTTATTTTGTCCTTTAAAGTTTTTTATTTAGGATTTCAAGGGTGCTGATGACAAAAATCGTAGTAAATGCACTCCTTCGTAACGTAACATCCACAACACATACGGCATAACATTCACATGATAGTGTTATATTGAAGAACAATCTATACATTAGTAGTCTGTTGTGCGTATGTATATTATAAGTTAATCTCATCAATTAATTAGCACCTTAGTGCCAGCTAGTGGTCAGGAAATTAAGATTGTTGATTATATAATCATCAAAAAAGCCGCCACAGCTGTACTCATGTTCATTTAAACATGCATTATGCAAGAGCAAAATCTGCTTATTACAAGTCTTTCTTTAGGCCTGAAATGTTATCTAAATTATCAATTAGACATTAATTAACTTATCCAGACCATAATAAACTCTAGATGTCAAGGCTAGCCTTCGATGTTGGCTGGATTAGATTCCTATATGCCGCTAACGGCTATTGATAATTAAATCAATAAAAGCGGATAATCGAGACTATGCTGTTTATGTTAATGATTTTTGTAATGATGACCGAGACTATGCAAAATTTTTACCCGCTTTTTTCTTGGCTCATAGTAGATCAATTTGACTGAAATTTTCAGCAAATTACCTTTACACTATTTAGTTTTTAACTATTATAGCGAGAACTGCCATCTCTTTATCTTATCTCCCATAATGTATCTTTGGACAGGCGACCCTACTCCTTGCCACGTACAACCGGGGATTCGAAACCACGCCAGTCGACTCAATGACAGACTTTATGATACAGCGCGCGCGCGCTAACCATTCAGCCATCCAACCCCCCTATTACACTCAGACCAAACGGGAAATGGTTCAATGACGAAGCTCGTGAAAGTAAGTTACGACGTAAAACTGCTGAAGCTCTTTGGCGCAAAACTAAACTTGAAATTATACATTAAATCTAGAAACGAAACATAATTTAATTAAAACATTGAAACGTAAATTCATCCTTGATCAAATCACTGTAAATTCAGAAAATACAAAGAAGATATACAACATTATAAACGGCCTTATAAAGTCATCTGACAGTTCATTGGATCTTTCAGACACTGATAGTACTGTCTGTCTTGCTGAATCTTTTTCAAACTTCTTTGTTGAGAAAATTGAAGCGATTCGTACAAATCTTGAGTCAGAAAAATTGTAATCAAACTTTTGTAGTTCAGATTCAGAAACATATGTAGATAGTTATTCTTCTTTTGATGAAGTTTCCTCATCGGAATTGAAAAAAATAATAACCAATTCGTCATCATCGACTTGTGGCTTAGACCCAATTCCAATGCACTTACTGAAATCATGTTTGAACGAAATTCTACCCATTCTAACCTCAATTGTTAATGCATCGTTGATGTCTGGTACTTTTCCTACAGTCTTAAAAGAAGCTGAAGTTAGGCCACTATTGAAAAAATCGAACCTTGACAAAAATATTCTTAAAAACTATAGACCTGTGTCTAATTTATCTTTTGCCTCCAAATTGATTGAGAAAGTTGTCTCCATAAAATTTAAACAAGAGCTAAAACGCAATAATTTAAATGATAGTTTTCAGTCAGCCTATAAAAGTTTACACAGCACAGAAACGGCCTTGGTTCGAGTTTGTAATGACATTCTCTTAAAACTGGATGATAAAAACGTTGTGAAACTTGTGCTATCAGATCTTAGTGCTGCATTTGACACTATTGATCAGGATGTACTTATTAAACGACTTCATGACAGATTTGGTATCAGGGGTTTGGCATTAGAATGGTTCAAATCTTGCCTCAATCGAAGAACACAATCTGTAAAAATCAATAATAAAAAATCTAAACCTGTGAATTTATGTTATGGTGTTCCACAAGGTTCTGTACTCGGTCCTCTCCTTTTCACAGCTTATACTTCACCTCTTGGAGACTTGATCAAAGAATTCGGTATTGACTATCATCTATATGCCGATGATTCACAACTCTATATTGCATTTAAACAAGGTACTCAAAAAGATGAAATTTATAATTTACAACAATGCATTCAGTCAATAAAAAAGTAGATGTCCACCAACTTTCTTAAACTAAATGACGAAAAAACAGAGGTATTAACGATAGGAATTAAGTTTAGAAGATCGCAAATAGACGAACTTCCAATCAACATCGGTGATATTGCTTTATGGGGGAGAAATGATGTCCGTGATCTTGGTGTACAGTTAGATTGTAACTTTGATTTTAAACACCATGTTTCAATGATATGCAAATCCACTAATTACCATCTTTATAACATTGGTCGTATTAGAAATTTTATTGATCTAAAAACAGCAAAATTGTTAGTGAATTCACTTGTAACATCTCGTCTTGATTACTGCAACTCCATTCTGTTTAATCTCCCCTCATATCAAATAAATCAGCTACAGAAGATCCAAAATAAGGCAGCCCGTATTGTAACAAGAACCAAACAACGTGTTCATATTACTCCAGTACTAAAGAATCTACATTGGTTACCTATTGAATCACGTATTAACTTTAAAATTCTCTCCTTAACGTACCTGATTCTACATTCCAAAGACTCTCCACACTATCTTCAATCTCTACTCCATCGATACACTCCAACTAGAACTCTAAGATCACAGAATAACAATTTACTGGTACTACCAAAAACCAAATCGTCCTATACTACGGTCAGAGATTTTTTGCTTACGCTGCACCAATGTTATGGAATTCTCTACCCGAACACATAAAAAAATCGCAATCCCTCGTAATTTTTAAAAAATTGTTAAAAACAGAACTTTTTAAGCAAAGTTTCATGTAGTGATCGTGATGATTTTTAAAAATTGAACTTTTAAGCAAAATTTTATGGAGTATCTGTGATGACTTTTAAAAAAAACCATTGAACTTGTTAACAAAGTTTTATGTTCCGATTGTGATGACTTTTAATAACTGAACTTTTTAGCTAAGTTTTATATAATGCTTGCTCTTTTCATTTTAATAATTTCATATTTCTTAAATTTCCGTGATTATATGTATAATTCATTTTTTATTTAACAAAATGTAATAGCGCAGCGGAGCAGTAATTTTTACTGGAATGCAGGCGCTTTATAAATTCGTTATATTATTATTATATTATATTAGTAATATGGGACAATAATCACTGGTTTATTATACACAAGCACAACGTTTCGATAAGTATTCTCTTATCGTTATCATTGTGCTTGATAATGATAAGAAAATACTTATTGAAACGTTGTGCTTGTGTATAATAAACCAGTGATTGTTGTCCCATATAACTGTGTCAGTTTTGTTTATGATATGAGATATCAAATAATCACCACTTGGATAAATTATTCGGAGTAAATAATGAGTTGTCGACAGCTTTATCATTGACCCGTGACAGTTGATTAGTATTACTCAATGACATACTCAATAGACTATTCCGTGCTCATAATTTCGGTTTACTTGTATGTATGAAATTCATTTTTTTTTCTGTAATATACAATCATATTGTATTTTAACATTGTATATCATGCCTTATATGTTATTACTATTTTTATCGTTATAGATATTGTTTAATAGTTATTATTTCTCAATGTAAATAGATATTCACACGATTCTTCGGTGCTCAGAATTTATGCTTGTATGTATGTATGTGTATGAAATTCATTATGTATTTGTATGAAATTCAATATTATCTGCGATCATATTATCTGTTTCAAAAAAATTAAGGAAAACACATTGGTGTTGATGGTCTTTATTTAACCATTAGCTAAAATTCCAAATTTAACCCATACAGATATCAAAGTGCCGCCTGCCCCAAAACATGTGCCAATCCGCATGTAACGAGGATAAATATCAATTGTAAATTAAATGACAATACACATTGCGCCGTATTCTGCATGGGGAACCCGTTGTAAGAACGGGAACGGTACAAATAGTGCGACAAATCAAACCTTGCCACTGAGCATTTAAATTCATATTTAAATATGAAGGTATTTATATTAGATTGATCTATCTAACCATCTTCGGTGTCTTTTGCAAACTACGGCGGTAATCGACAATAGTCCCTTTGTTCACTGCCATCCATTATTGTTTAAAAAATTTGCTCCAATTCGAGAATATTAATAAATAATAAATAATTTATTCAGGAAACTTATAATCACTTATAGTACCAATACTCACCAGGAATTTATATAGTTAACGATTTCAAGCTCTACTGGCGACGGTTCCACATCACATCAAAGATAACTGGCGGTTTCACTCAGGTAGTAAGTGGTAGCCTAAATACTGACGGTTTCTTAATTAGTCACGCTTTTTCCAATTTCTCCCGCACGCGTCTGACTAGTGATATGTTCGGATAAACCCACATTTGTTTAATTAGTCACGTTATTTTTGTATACTGACACAAGTAAGGAATACTAACCAATTGACTTAAATACTCACCTTATGATTATTACTGACCATTTATATGAATACTGACGTAAGGTGCATGTACTGTCGGGTTTAAGCGACTACTGACAACACGTATATTTCTCACGAGTTTCCATGAATAGTAACCACAATTAATCATTTCTACTCTTTTGAAGGATATTTTAACGCATAGGCCAGTTACTTAATACTTAAAGCTCAGTTCTACACACTATGCATGTTACCGTGTAAGGTGATCATCTATGGGTGTGCATTTTTTATATTCCTCTTTTTTATGCGTACTTCATATGTAAATAATCGTAATCAAAATTAACCGATCGGATAAACGGCTAGCGGGAAATTAAAAGGTTCATCTAATTTTTCAACGCCGTAGATAAATGAATCGTGTGTTGATTTTTCAACGTATCTCAGGAAATTAAACGGCTCGTCTAATAAGTAAAGGCCATAGATAAGTAAACGGTGTGTTGATTTTTCAATGTATCTCGGGAAAGCAGACGGCTCGTCTAATAAGTAAACGTCGTAGATAAGTGAACGGGTCGGTACTAAGCCATAGCACTAACTAAGCCATTTATGTAATTCTTAAACAATTTTTATCAATTATCGAATGATGTTTTGAAAATAAACTCTATGCATACTTTCCAGCGCTAAAAACCCCGTTCTAAACAATACCAAATCCCTAGTGACAGACACGTGAACAGTAGCGTCCCAGGGCTCAAGCTGGACTAAAAATTTAGGGAGACTTGAAGTCCCCCTTTTTGAATATCCGGGGGACTTCTGGAAATTTAGGGGGACTTCAAGAAAATCGCCAACACCAGAATAGATATTGCATGCTCATAAATAAATAAACATTTAATTATTCCCATTTATTTTTCAGTTTAATCTTTCATCTATTTTACAATATGAAAAATAACAAAAAACAATATAATATATGATTTGCTCTAGTCTTACTATTGTGAAAACTCTTTATCTTAAAAAATGTAAACGAAAATGTAAAAAAGAAAAAAAATTGTGGTCTGATCAAAATGGAGTTACCTCTCTTTAAAACATATAGGTTATTCAACCATCAACTGATCTGTTTTTAATTATAATCAACTTTAGCTGATCTATATATCTTACAATGCCATTTTCCGTTTTCGTCGACCACATACGTGTACCAATCGAAAGAATATATTCCTTGCCGTACTTTCGTTTAGCAGGAGGAATGTCGGTCGAATCATCGCGATCCTTTCGTTTAGTACCCAGTTTATGAATTAGATATCAAAATGATTTAATAACGGTTCCATCAGATTTTTACTCAATTTCATTGTTTAATACGACACTCGAACACAGAACAAAGAAATATATCTAGAGATATAACCGTTAGACCCACTCATTTCATTATTCTTTATACTCTAGCATTTAGAATGACAATATCCGCCACAAATACGCCATATTTCTTGGAACTTGGAGTAGAAACAGGATTTTTATTTCACATTGAGTTATTAAATAATGTCGGCATATTCTGATATCGAGAGACCGTTTGTTACTAAAAATAGATTATTTTTGAAACAAAGGCTTCGATTGGCCGGATACACGCTGACTCTATATTGTGATAAAAATAGACAATACGCTTGGACGGTCACGTAATTAATGATTTCATACACTATATAGATAGTTCATTCAAACATTTATATAAAAGCAAAGAAGCTAATAATTAATTTATCATAAAATTTCCGCAACTATTACGTCACATTTGGTATGACGCTAGCAACTCAAGTCGACCGGAGGCTTGAGCTTACAATTCACGTAATTCAAGACATGATATGGCAACACAAGGCGATCGAGAAGTCACCGTGGTCAAGCTACAAGGCGTTCCGGGCGTAGGTTTTTCCTTGAATTCGCCCGTATTGCCCCCTCGCTTGAGCCCTGGCATCCAATCAGAGGTTGTGACATAGCAACCTGCACGGAAACCTTGACATTGAATGAACCTTGAACTTTGCAACTCAATTATCACATGTAGAAATTTTAGCTTAAATGTGCGAGACTTGGTATTCGCGATGATCGAGGACTTTGATAGGCTCACAAGTGGGCTTGTACCCAAACGAAATTAGTGCCGAAATATGCAGGGTATTACTTGAAGGCCTTGATAAGATGTACATAGTTAAAGCGAGATCAAGTCTTCCATTGAAGATGCAAACAATCAGATTGCTTACCTAAGCAGATAATGTTCATCATCAAGACATTCACCTAATAAACACCTACACGAAGTTTGAACATTCTACCTCAATTAGAAGGAGAGTTATTGTGTTCCAAAGTCTCAACCAATCAAATTGCTTATCGCTCTGCTTACTCTCAGCAGAAAAAGTTCATTATCGCACTTAGTCAAGGTATTGATGTGATAAAACTATATACCAAGTGTTCTAACTCTCACTTAATTAGAACTAAAGTTACCGTGTTCCAAAGCACCAATCAATCAAATTGCTTATTTCTGCTTACCCTAAGGAGAAAATTCTCATACCTACGCCAAGTGCTAACATTCTAGCTCAATTAGAACTAAAGATATTGTGTCCAAATGCATCAACCAATCAAATTGCTTATTTCTGCTTGCCCTAAGCAGAAAATGCTCATCTTCGAACTCCATCAAGGCATTGACCTAATCAACACCTACACCAAGTTTAAACATTCTAGCTCAATTAGATGGAGAGTTATTGTGTCCCAAAAAGTTTGACAGACAGACAGACAGACGAACCCATTTTAATGGGACAACAAGCTTTTGCTAGAACTGGCAGAAAATATCGATATAAACGATAATCATCGGTAATGCGTTTTGAAGATCGATAATCATTACTGGCATAAGAAGAAATTCATAAAAGATAATCCTCCTTATCACAATATACTTCCAAAAAAGGTTGCCGCGATACCCCAGGGATTACGATATATCGCGAGAATTAGGTCAGGCGATAAAATTATCGTCTGAGATCTCAAATATCAAATATCGCTTTATCACGATATATCACGATAATTCTGAAAAATATCGCGATATTTTCATTTTTGATCAGAATTCAGTCCATTGAAAATTACATTGATATTTTACGTTGAAAAATCGTCTTGATAAAATTTCTATTATTCTTTGAATAAAATGGTTTCCAAGCTTGAAACTGTCAATGCCAATATGAATATTTTTGATGACAGTTCAGCAGACTGCGAAAACACACTGCTGCTGACACGAAAAAGAGCATTTCTTCTGTCACTCATATGGGAATGTTTTAGTTTAAAAAGAACACCCGACAAGTCTGTTAACCAGATATTGAGTTAATGAATATTTATTCAGTATTCCAGCTGATCAGAATAGAATGATCTGAGGTGACGATACCTACAGGAATAATCTTACCCCAGCATATATACATGTATATACGTCTCACTTCATCAGTACATCTCACCATTGGCATACGAGCTGGGGGGCAATTAAATAGAAATCTTAAGACTCGAACCCTCTATTGTTTGGAGTACAGTAAGCCACAAATTACAGTTACATAAACAACTGTTTTTAGTTGTGTATATTACAAGTAAATAAAATTTAGTTCTCTTTTATTGATGATTTAGAAATTAAGAACTTATTCATCGCAAAAGAGATATTATGATTATTATGTAACATACTAAGAACCTAACTACATTTTTGGGGCACCAACCACCCCCACCCCCCAGTAAAAAATTTCCCCGTACGTCTATGCATCTCACACACATTGCTAAATATCAAATGGATACACAAGATACATTAATCCTAGTGTTGAAACTACTATTCGGATATTCGTTAACGCATACAAAATAAGGATTATCCGAATCATTTTACTATCCGTTTACTATTCGTTACATATTTTGACATTCCGTATGCTCTATATTTAGCCATTTTTACGTCTGATTACTTTGAAATTCTCCCCAATGCAATTGATCACGTACGCAGCTCTGAGCATAAATGTCAACTTTAGGCGTATTATTTAGTGATAGTAACTAATAAAATTATTAATGCAGTGCAACGAAAACAGTAGTCTAAATAAAAAAAAATATTCATTCATTCCCTGCGCTAGTTTACTGCATACGAGTTTAGACCGTGTTTTGACTTCTCACAATGAAATTTATTCATAACGACCTAGGTCACGTATATTCCCACTCACTGATTGGTTCAATAGTAGTAGATTATCAGAATGAGGCAAACGACCTTGCCGGAATAAATGGCACATGGTTTTATTTTACTTTTTTCATTCGTGATGATTGAGCAAAATGATAAGTGGGAGGGTGCGGATAACAGAAGTAGTTATACTATACAAATTCCTTCACCTCATTGATTTTTTGGGATGTCAGACCGATGTCATAGATAGTCTTAATAATTACGGCTAAAGGTAGGCACGTTTTTTTCTTCACAGCTCAAACAATTTGCAAATCGAAAGTACGATTTCATACTCGGCATACACTCATAAACATTGAAATAAGTAAGAAATTATGAGTACCGGTATATGAACTTTTGATGTAATTTTGTTCAAGAATTTCACGTCTCTGAATTATCCGAATAGTATTCGGATAGCCAACAAAAGTATTCGGATCACAAATCTCGATCCGATTTTCAACACTAATTAATCCATTTATACACCTCAAGTTATATCAATTTTATATCAGTAATTATCATGATATTGAATTTTGATGCATGATAATTCTAATTATCACGATAATTTACTCCGTACGATATATCAATTTTTTATCAGTAATTATCATGATATTGAATTTTTGATGCATGATAATTCTAATTATCACGATAATTTACTCCGGACGATAACCCATGATATCGCGATAATTTATTTTACCAATATCGTGAGATATCGCAGTATTTTTTTTCTGTATCATTGCAACCTTACTTCCAAGACATGCACGGTAATTGTAATTAAACAGAAAACTGACACACACAAGTTTTGTTTTTACATGAGTCGTTGCTGCCAAGTGCTGTCGGTCACTTATGAGAGTAAATACTTTGTACATATGGTCCACACAACTTTGCATATATTTCAAAGTTTGCTTAAAAGGAGGGGGCCATAACCCAAGAATTTGATACTTAACATATATTTCAAGTTTCATCTGAATCGGACAAAAATTGTTGCCTCTGGAGTGTCCACAACCGTCATACATATTATTAAACATACAAGCTTAATGATAGGTTTCGTCCCTGACAAGACACATGGACCAACAGAGAGGGATGAGAACCAAATAGGTTTCATGCTCTCATGTTCCCAAAACTTCATGGATAATGGATAAATACATACAAAAACAAAGGTAACATAAATTTACCCATGCATCTGAACATTCCTAGGTTGAGCTCTATGTTCTATTGTTACTCTTTGTGGATTTTGATGATGTATTGAAATAAGAGTTGGTGTAGAATCATTTTCTGGGCTTGGAACTGACAAATGCTCCATATGGTCCACAAAACTTGACCTCATAGCCTGCAAATAGATCATTTTTATCTATATTTCAATTCATTTTAAAACTTTTTAAGTATTAATATGTACAGACCTCAAAATGTCCAAGGGGGATAATTCCGGAACAGAAGTTCACAGAACGCTGAATATCAATACTATAGGTAAGGTGCCCCATGCAGTCAAAATTTGCTCTACCAAAAGTTGAACTCACCACAGGGAATGTTCATGCTATAGTATAATGTCAAGTTGCCAAGTGATTACAGAGCAGATACGGACCATGCACATATACAGAGTATATCAGTGTTGGGATTTCAAAATTGTTCTTGTCGGACATTTTTACCGAAAATAAAGGGGCATAACTCTTATTCTCAGCTATCCTTAGGGTGTAACGGTGATATAATAATACGTTTTTTTAAATCGGATAAAAATTATGACCTCTATAGGGTCCACAAGCTAAAAACGCGATTTTTTGTACAATCAGGGGCCATAATTCAGGAAGTTACGGTCCGATATGCGCGAATATCGAAAGGAACCGAGATCTTTGGGTTATAAACTTACATTTCGAGTTTCAACAAAATCCGATAAAAATTGGGACCTCTATAGGGTCCACAACCTTGATATACCATATTTTTACACTATTTGAGAACGAACGGCAGCCATTTTGTCTGTCAATTTTGGGCTGATTTTCACAAAATTCGAACTCAGCCGTCCTTAGGGTGTAACGGTGATATAATAAAAGTTTTTTTAAATCAGATAAAAATTATGACCTCTATAGGGTCCACAAGCTAAAAACTCGATTTTTCGTACAATCAGGGGCCATAATTCAGGAAGTTACTGTCCGATATGCGTGAATATCGAAAGGAACCGAGATCTTTGGGTTATAAACTTACATTTCAAGTTTCAACAAAATTGGATTAAAATTGTGACCTCTATAGGGTCCACAAGCTAAAAACGTGATTTTTTGTACAAACAGGGGCCATAATCCATGAAGTTTCAATCCGATACATGCCAATATTGAAAGCAGCCGAGATCTTTTGGAGATAAACCTATATTTCAAGTTTCGTCAAAATCGGATAAGAATTGTGAGCTGTAGAGTGTCCACGGACGGACAGGGGCGACGGCATAATACGTCCACATGAAAATGTGGGCGTATAAAAATTGGTGCACCTCGTTAATTCCCGTACAGTATTCAAATTTATGTCAGTAATATTCCTACAAAATTATGTGTTGTCGTAATACGATAGAATAAAAGCCTGCCGACCCTCCAAAATTACCATATTTTTGGGATATAAGTCGATACTGTTTTCAGCAGAAGTCTGGCATTCGTCTTACTCTGTTTCGACTTATATCCGGATGGAGGTAAAACCAACAGTTGCCAGGCAAGATATGCCCACATTTTGCAAGAGATGGATAGAGAACAAGCTAAAACAAAAACAAATTTTTCGTACAATCAAGGGCCATAATACAGAGAGTTATGTTCTGAAAAGCGCAAATATCAAAAGGGACAGAGATCTTTGGGATATAAAGATATATTTTAAGTTTCATCAAAATTAGATAAAAGTTGTGACCTCTAGAGGTTCCACAACCTTGGTATTACATACTTTTACACAATTTGTCGGGCAGTATCACTTCAATTTTCCCGAAATTCAAATTCAACCTTCATTATGGTGGAATGGTGATAAATTTAAACGGTTTTTAAAATCAGATAAAATATTGAGACCTCCAGAGGAAAAAACAAGCTAAAAAATATCATTTTTCGTACAATCAGGGACCATAATTTAGGAAGTTACGGTCTGATATGAACAAATTACAAAAGGAACCAGGATCTTTGGGACATAAACATATATATTTAGTTTCATCAAAATCTGATAACAATTGTCACTTCTAGAGGGTCCACAACCTTGGTATGACATACTTTTACACTATTTACGTACAAGGAGAACCATTTTGTCATGCTTTTTAAAATCAGATAACAATTGTGACTTATAGCAGGTCCACAAGCTAAAGATAGGTTGTCAGGCAACGAAACACACGCCCACAGCAGCTATATCGTCCGGGCAGTCAACAAGAGTTGTCGCATCTTTGTACTTTTTTTCGGTAAGGAAACATTTATAATACATTAAAATCTGATTAAGAGTAACAACTCATTAAGTAATTATCAGAAAACCTTTAGAATTTGTTTGGTTTTTATAAAGTACTGCCCCATGATAACGTTTAGTATACGAAACTTTTAACATCATGAATTTAGCTGTTCAAGTCATAAAGATTCAATGAAAATCAATATACTTGTTCGTCTCAAGACCTTAAACTCTGTGTATCAATCTGAAGTCAATCGGATGATAACTTTAGCCTCTAGAGCGTCATATGATTTTTCAAGTGTGATCAAGGACCATAACTTTGGCAGTAATTATCCGAAATTGTTGAAAATCAATATGATTTTTCATCTCATGGCCACAAACACTGTGTATAAATTTAAAGTCAATCGGATATTAACTTTAGCCCTTTGATCGTTTACAAGATTTTTCAAATTATCAAAAATAATTATCAAAAATCACTGGAAATGAATAGACTTCTTCGTCTCATGACCTTAAACGCAGTGTATAAATTTAAAGTCAATCGGATATTAACTTTAGCTTCTAGAGCATCCACAAGATTTTTCAAAGAGATCAAGGGCCATAACTCTGGCAGTAATTATCCGAAATCGCTGAAAATCAATAGGCTTCTTCGTCTCATGACCTTAAACACTGTGTATAAATTTAAAGTCAATCAGATATTAACTTTAGCCTCTAAAAATTCCCCACCAAAAGTCAATGAAAACTACTTCCAATCACTTTAAATGTATCATAGATGGGGTCGGCATGATGAAAGAACACGAGAATAATCTTCAGATCATGAAAATCCAACCATTATTGGCGGAGATAGCCATGTCCTCGTTCAGAGGGGTCCCGATTTCAAAAATGCCCCTCCAAGAGGGGTCAAGGGGTCGGAAAATTTGAACCCCAACATTTTTGGATAGCTTGGTCCCCAATCAACTCAAAACAACAAAAAAATCAATTTTAGCATAGGCCTAAAAATCCTACAGGAGCTGTTTTGATGACATGTCATACTACACTAACAACTTGAATGTTTTAACAGATCTACATTAAAATCTGTCGATGAGAGGGGGTTGTGTGGAACCTAATAAACAGCCATCGCACATGAAATTTTCAACACATCTATGAACAGTAACATTTAGCTTTTTGGTTATTACAGCAGCTTTAGAAAATTACATTCATTTCGGTTTTTTTAATTTGCTTTATTATGAACAATAGGAGTGGCATCATTTGGTTTAGTAAAATTAAAATCTCTGGGCAAGAACAAAATACTACATGTAGTGCTAGTAGCAGTATTTTCCTTTTGATTTTACAAGGTTCTCAAAACAATTGTTGAGTTACCTAAGGAAGGAGTTACGAAATTAGATTTATTGATCTAGCTTTCTGTAATGTTTCGTAGAAAATAGTCTTGATTATCCTGGTCTGTCAAGAGGACGTAAGATATTTTACACTAAAAAATGCCTGGATGTAATGGCTGCTTGCAAGTGGTTTACGTTTTCTCATCTATTTTTTATCTATGTTTAAATGGGTATAACTTGTTAAAAACAACACGGTCGTTTCATTAATGGCTATAAATGTGAGAAAGAAAGTTAAGACTTGTTATGTATATATAATTAAAGATGGCAAAATAAAACTACATTTTCATGCTAACGTTTTCACCGCGATAGTGGCTCTTCAGGCATTTATTAAACAATAATTCAATTAACAATAGTCTATGACATCACAATGTCATAGTTACATTATTATACAGGCAAGGGTAGTAATTTCTTAGCCTACAGACTACAAATATTTAATCCCACCACGTTCTTTATTTTATTTAATTTAATTATTCTCTTATTTAGAATCAAGTTTTGGGTGGTACTTCTCAATAAAATAGCTTTCTTTTGCCTCCAAGAGGTCGTTGTTTTTGCTATTAAGTCTATATAAAGGAAAAACACTAAATTTGCCCCCACCACATACTTCAAGATGCTCACTGAGCGGGATCATCCTGTATTTTGGTTGAAGTATGTGCTGTCGATGGAGGTTCATTCTCAACCTAAGCATCCTTTGGGTCTTTCCTATATACCTTCCCTTGCATCCCGGACACGCTATAAGGTAAATTACATAGTTCGATTGGCAATTCATTGCCTGTTTGATATAAAATGTATTATCATCATTCATTTTTATGGATGATCCCTCAATGATAATGTCACAGGTTTTACACTTTGAATTACCACATTTCGAAACTACTGGAATTGAAGCGACTGAATCATATTTAGAAGATGTTATAATCCTAGCTAGATTGGAAGGTTGCTTTAGACTGTTGATTATATTTGTTTTTCTCAATATTTTATCCATCGTCTGGCTATTTTTAAGGATATGGATGTAATTTTCAATGATAGACTTCCCATTTTCCTGGGACGGATCGAATGTAGTAACTAAAGCAACGTTCCTTTTATCAGAGTCTACAGGAACTTTAGGTTGTCTTAAAATGCTTTGGTCCAGACTCAATGCTCTTTGGTTAGCATCGTCTATTAATTTACCTGGAAAGTTTTGTTTTAATAAGAAACCTTTTAGTTCATGTAGTCTCTGAACTCTGACATCTTGATTGGACACAATTGTACAAATTTGTCTAGCTAAGTTATATGGGATGTTTCGTTTCGTATGAGGTGGGTGACAAGAATTAAATTTAGATATTGATGTGTATCGGGTTTTTTGTACTACAGATCAGTTTCAATAGAGCCGTTTGCGTGTAGCTTAACTGTGACATCCAGAAAATTTAATGTGGATTGACTCTGCTCAATTGTAAACTGAATACTGTCATCTAAACTATTTAACATTTTATGAAGCTCTGAGATGATTTCTTGAGATACTCTGAGTATCACAGAACAATCATATAAGAACCGTTTGCATGAAGTCTTAATTAAATCACCAAATTCATTGCCAAACGTTGTTGTCACCCTCTCATACCATATTTCCTCAAGATAACCTAAAGTCAAAGTAGCATTGTTAGGGCCAACTTTCGTACCCATAGCGACTCCCTTGATTTGTGTATAGTATAGGCCATATGTTATTTGATATCACAAGATCTAATGCACCGAGGATAAATGAATTTGAAAACCGGTCTGGTATGAGGTCTGCATGGTTATTTAGCCAATAGTCCCAGATCTTTGCGTATATTGTTATATAAATTAACTACATCAAAGCTAATAATTGTACTACCAGGTTCTACCTGTGCATCGCGAAAAAAGCTTTTAACGCGAGAACATAATGGTTTTAAGATGATGTCTATAAATTTGCTGAGTCGTTGGGTACTGCTGTTGGGCCCCCCTACCATTGGTCGAAATTTTAGGTCTTCTGGACTAAGTACTTCAACAACTTCATTATTAGATTGTTTGACAGATTCTTCTATCAGCTTACTCTTGTGCACTTTTGGTAGACCATAGAAGTAAGCCGTGGTAGGTTCAAAATCCTCTAAATATTCCTCTTCTCCTTTATGTAGAGGCTTGGTGTTTTTAGTGATAAATTTCACTATCTTTTTCTTTACGGCATTGTTATCTTCGATGCTCGCTGGTAGTATTCAGTGTCATTCAGCATTTTTACAATGTTCCGTTCATAGAATGAGCTGTCCATCATTACTATAGCTCCTCCCTTGTCAGCTTGTTTGGATTTTTCTTCATCTCGTTTAATACCTTTAGCTCACCCTTACTTAAATTTTGTTTGTAGAGTCTTGGTTGAATTTTGTGAGATGCAATAGAAGTAATGAAGTTATCCATCTAGATATGCATCTTTTCCTAATCTTGGTGTAAAGTTTGATTTATTGATTTACAATGTTCCGTTCATAGAATGAGCTGTCCATCATTACTATAGCTCCTCCCTTGTCAGCTTGTTTGGATTGTTCTTCATCTCGTTTAATACCTTTAGCTCACCCTTACTTAAATTTTGTTTGTAGAGTCTTGGTTGAATTTTGTGAGATGCAATAGAAGTAATGAAGTTATATATCTAGATATGCATCTTTTCCTAATCTTGGTGTAAAGTTTGATTTATTGATTTACAATGTTCCGTTCATAGAATGAGCTGTCCATCATTACTATAGCTCTTCCCTTGTCAGCTTGTTTGGATTGTTCTTCATCTCGTTTAATACCTTTGGCTCACCCTTACTTAAATTTTGTTTATAGAGTCTTGGTTGAATTTTGTGAGATGCAATAGAAGTAATGAAGTTATCTAGATATGCATCTTTTCCTAATCTTGGTGTAAAGTTTGATTTATTTTTAACTAGACACTCCGATTCAGTGATAGTTTCATTCAGGTCATCCTCATCATCTTTGTGAAAATGATATTGGAGTCTTAACTTCCTGCAGAATTGGGAAATTTCAGAACGTAAAATACAGTTATCACTTCGGGGTGTTGGCGTAAATTTTAAGCCCCTTTTAAATACTTCATGCATGTGCTGATCAATGTGTTGCCATTTAGGTTTAAAACTCGCGGCATTTATCTTCATAGTTTCAATTTGAGCCTTGAATTTATTGATAGCTAGGTCAAGTCGTATATTAATCACTTCATTGTTTTGTCCGGGGACAGGTTTTAACTGAAATTTAACCGGTATTAATGGGTTTTCTCTGATTACCCATTCTTCATATACTTTTGTATATTGTTCCGTATGATAGTATTTGTTGTACCATCATCTGTGATTCGATTTTTGTGCGTTCCATATTTTGTTTATCTTGGACTTCAAAGTATGAACTTGGCTTATTTCAACCTTCGTTTCGGTTTCCTGTTCATGGTGGTCTGTATCATCCTTGTTTTTTATGTTACTGATGATACCCACTATCTTTGAAAGTATTTCGTAGGGGGGCCCAACAGCAGTACCCAACGACTCAGCAAATTTATAGACATCATCTTAAAACCATTATATTCTTGCGTTAAAAGCTTTCTTCGCGATGATATAGATTTTCTACATCAACTACCTGCACAGGTAGACTAAAAGCTGTCAAATATTGGCTAAATAACCATGCAGACCTCATACCAGACCGGTTTTCAAATTCATTTATCCTCGGTGCATTAGATCTTGTGATATCAAATAACATATTTTTCTTCAATGGCCTATACTATACACAAATCAAGGGAGTCGCTATGGGTACAAAAGTTGGCCCTACCTATGCTACTTTAACTTTAGGTTATTTTGAGGAAATATGGTATGAGAGGGTGACAACAACGTTTGGCAATGAATTCGGTGATTTAATTAAGACTTCGTGCAAACGGTTCTTATATGATTGTTCTGTGATACTCAGAGTATCTCAAGAAATCATCTCAGAGCTTCATAAAATGTTAAATAGTTTAGATGACAGTATTCAGTTTACAATTGAGCAGAGTCAATCCACATTAAATTTTCTGGATGTCACAGTTAAGCTACACGCAAACGGCTCTATTGAAACTGATGTGTATTACAAAAAAAACGATACACATCAATATCTAAATTTAATTCTTGTCACCCACCTCATACGAAACGAAACATCCCATATAACTTAGCTAGACAAATTTGTACAATTGTGTACAAATCATCTCAGAGCTTCATAAAATGTTAAATAGTTTAGATGACAGTATTCAGTTTACAATTGAGCAGAGTCAATCCACATTAAATTTTCTGGATGTCACAGATAAGCTACACGCAAACGGCTCTATTGAAACTGATACAGTCTATGTGAAAGTCGTCGGACCGTCGGTCATTACCGATAAAATAGCTCTCAGTCCGGTATTTTCATCATGAATACCGGCCCTGTTGTCCGGAAAGATTCTGGACCCGCTTTACTGACTGCTGGTATTTTAAATCATCGCCGTATTGGCACTGACTGACGGCACTTCGTGCACGGACTGTTGAATTCTCGTTTAATTTATTGTGTTAATTTCACTATTGTTCAAAATGTAAACAAAATTTTATCTCGAGTATGTACAGTACGGAGAGCGTCAAAGTTATACAGTACATGATTATCGTGTCGTTTTTTGTTGAAAATTGCCACGATAACGCCACGATATTGCCACGATAAATAACTCGGTGTAGCAGTCGCTATCGTGTGCCACGATAGTCGGGGGACACGATAGGCCTCGGTGTAATTTTACATGCAAAATTAACGGTTATATTTGTCATAAACTATCGATGTCAAAACGATATACTGCCACGATGTTATGAATGTTGAATATTTTCGTTAATAATACGGACGCGTTAGGTAAAGTTGTAAAGTAAGAACACGCGTGTTCACATATTCTGCACGATATGTGTAAAGCTGCATGTCTAGTACATTTTGAAGGACATGTATGCATAAGACTATACATGTTTAGAGTGCATAGTTAAGAATTACTCTCGAATCACGGCAAAGATAGACTTTAAAATTGCAAACTATAACGGTATTTAGGTTACCGGTCTTACAAATAGAAATAAGACAAATAAAACTTGCAACGGGAGTCGAAAGCGCTTTCAAATCAGACATAAGAAGCTCGTACTTACCGCAAAAATGAAATGAACGTGACACAAGTCTCCGATGTCAGAGAATATTAGTAAAGTATAACCGCTATCAAATCCACACAAAAATCCAAGGCACTCATTTTATTTTAGAAAAGAATAACTGTAGGCTCGATAGAAGAGCCTATTCTACATGAACCCCAAATCAATGGTAACTGTCAACTTGTATGTTGTCATTCTCGTGCAGATTTGTTTGAATAACAGAAATGTCCCGTGTATCAAAGATCAAAAAATAAAATCGCACCTAGCCACCCTTTGTTGTTTTTGCTCCGGCGCAATTTAAGGAATTATTTTTGACCCAATATTAACCATCGCCAATTTTTTAAATCATGGGATAAAGTCAATTAACAAACAATATGGGTCTACTTTATTACAAAAACATTGGTGAACTTACCATTTTGTCTAAAATCATAACGCTAATCAACAATCAATACTATTGTTCTTTATTACAAAAACATCGGTGAACTATATTGTTTTTGTACATATTGTATTTATTTATTTGTTTGTACTATATGTTATACCTGATGAGTCTTTGGCTTAAAGGAATAAAGAATTTGAACTCGAACTAATCGCTGTCGGGATGGCAAGCCAAGCTAGTTGATTATTAGGTAAATAAAACAATATAAACAACCAATGAGTAAAACTGATCTATTCTAATCAATTAAATAATATACAAGTCAAGTACCAGTATTACCTTAACCGTGGACGGGTTTGCTTGTGGACGGGTTAACGGACACTCAACTTACAAATATTAAATCATCGCCATATTGGCACTGACTGACGGCACTTCGTGCACGGACTGTTGAATTCTCGTTTAATTTATTGTGTTAATTTCACTATTGTTTAAAATGTAAACAAAATCTTATCTCGAGTACGTAGTACCGTATATCGAGCTAGTCTAGTAAGTAGTAGGCTAGGTTAATCCAGACTAAAACGAAAGTCCTTTTATTGTATTAATAACATTGGCTTCTGGTAGACTCGATTGTCATCTAAGGGATTATATTTTCTTTGCGGGGTCTATTTATTGTTATCATTAACACAAAATGACAATTAAGGAAGTGTGCGAAAAAGTCTTTATACAATAGATAATCTTTGTAATAAAGTAAAGTATTTCCCCCCTTATATATACTGTTTGTTGTTTTTCGGGTTTTAGGCCATTATTACTTATTTTATGCATATTTTTGGTATGGACTTTTTTGGACCAGTAAAATCTCATTCGGTCCAGTAATAGTTGGAATAATACCTGCCCAAATGTCCAGTAAAAAATCATTTCGCATGGACTGAACTGATGTGTATAACAAAAAAAACAATACACATCAATATCTAAATTTTAATTCTTGTCACCCACCTCATACGAAACGAAAAACAACCCATATAACTTAGCTAGACGAATTTGTACAATTGTGTCCAATCAAGATGTCAGAGTTCAGAGACTACACGAACTAAAAGGTTTCTTATTAAAACAAAACTATCCAGGTAAATTAATAGATGATGCTAACCAAAGAGCATTGAGTCTGGACCAAAGCGTTTTAAGACAACCTAAAGTTCCTGTAGACTCTGATAAAAGGAACGTTGCTTTAGTTACTACATTCAATCCGTCCCAGGAAAATGGGGAGTCTATCATTGAAAATTACATCCATATCCTTAAAAATAGCCAAATGATGGATAAAATATTGAGAAAAACAAATATAATCAACAGTCTAAAGCAACCTTCCTATCTAGCTAGGATTCTGCTATGTTGATTGACTGTGGGTTAGAGGCTACATGAGATGCGCGCGCAGCTAACTGATCATTAGCGTGCAGCTTTTTAAATGGAAAGGACGTGTTCCTTTCTTCTCACAAATAATTGAATTTTTTCAAAGTTTTTGAATCGTTTTAGGTTGCCACTGGCTCTCTTTAACGCTATTAAATATTGATTGATCCACGTGGTCGACTGTCCTACATGGATTCCAACTCCAACATGGTCAAGACCGTCAAGCCCATCAACTTCAAGGGGAAAACGAAAACGGCCGAGTTTGACTTGGCTTCTAATATTTTTGATAAATCAAAGGCAAAGAGGGCTAGAAATGGGGTAAAATCCCCAAATGACACACAAACCACTTCTAAAGGGGGGAAATTATCCTCAACCTCTCGAGA
Organism: Patella vulgata; assembly: GCF_932274485.2. Classification (NCBI taxonomy): domain Eukaryota; kingdom Metazoa; phylum Mollusca; class Gastropoda; family Patellidae; genus Patella; species Patella vulgata. The sequence continues at coordinate 38,844,147 of NC_065882.2, forward strand.
TTCAAGTCCCAGTCAAGTTGGGATAGCGAAGAACGCTATGTGTAGTTCTATAAATAGCAACAAAACGGTTACTAATACTAGGCCTAGTGTTAGCCAAACTGTCGACGACACCAAATTGAACACTGTTACGACAGAATCAACTACAAAAGCTGTTTTGGACATGGTCCGTACAGAAATGTGTAATTTTCAAAAGCAAAGCTTGTCAGAATTAAAGTAGTTCATTTTAGACAGCTTAAAATCAGACGATTTACGACAATCAAATGTTGGTCGCTCATGTAAACAAGGTCAAGGCTGTGATGTGTATGACAGCGAAAATAGTCGACAAGATGAACTTAAAACACGCAGAAAGCGTAAACACGAACGAAGAGAGATCTTTAAAAATGTTGTTTCCGATTTGGATTTAGATGAGGATGATATTTTTCCTTCTGCACAACATGTTCGACATGATAATGACAACGACGATGTCATTGACCAAATTGATGACTTGTTGGTGGACGATAATAGTGTAAAGGGAGATAATATCGAAGTCAACAAAGATGAAACAGAGTCTTTTGAAACTGTTCTTGAACAAGAATACACTATAAAAGAAGTCGTGGGGGAAAACTTAAACCCAAAATTGATTTCTATTGTTAATCACTTGTTTGTAAAGGTACTGCCTGAGGAAAAACTTAAGGAAATAACAGAGAAATATCCTAAGCCAGCAAATATGGAGGTTAACATGCCTTTAGTAAATAAGGAAATTTGGTCGGTGTTGAAAACTAACACGAAAACTACAGAACTGAAGTCTCAGAAAATTCAAAATAAAGTGGTTAAAACTTCTTACTCACTTGCAGAGCTGATTGCTTTTTTAATGGAATTGAAGAAAAAGGTGAAATATTCTCCAGATGACATGTCAAAGGCTATCAGAATGGCAATGGATAGTATGACTATGTTGGCACAGGCAAATCGTGAATTAAATCAAAAGAGAAAAGACACTTTGAGACCAGATTTGTCATATCCCTCTAAATTGTTGTGCAATCCTCCAACTGGAGATGTTGAAAATTCTGTTTTTCTATTTGGAGAAGAGCTGGGCAAGAAAGTTAAAGAACTGAAGGAAGCTAACAGTGTATCTCAGCCTTCAACCTCAGGGTCTACTTCTGCTTATAAATACAGAAATAACTATAATAATTATCGGTACCAGCCTTACAAAAGAAGTACTAAGGGTTACTCAAATAATGGAAAACCTTTTTTGTCCCAGGGCTTCCGGAGAACGGGCCAAACAAGATATCAGAAATCTTGGAAAAGCAGCCACTACAAAGACAAAAACCTACATGTAACTCAAACAAAGAGTTAGAATCTGACCTTTTGGTGAGTGAAATTCGAAGTAAGTCTGATTCCTGGGAAAATTTTACTAATATTATATCGGCAAACCTGCCTTTATTAGAATCCTTTTTTCAAGCAGGTCAACTGAAAAAACGAGTAGAATCTTGGAAGAATTTCACAACAGATCGAAATATTCTTCAGATTGTCTGTGGTTTAAATCTGCAATTTGATTTAAAACCTAAGCAAGATTTCATTGAATATCCATACAAATTTCATGAAATTAAAATAAATGCAATTTCATTAGAAATTTCAAAATTTTTAGAAAAGGGTATTATTGAAAAATGTAATCATGTTGAGGGTGAATATATTTCAAACATTTTTACCTGAGATAAGAAAAATGGAAAGCTTAGAATTATTTTAGACCTCAAGGATTTAAATGAAAATATAACATACCATCATTTTAAGATGGAACTCTTGAAATAGCTCTTAATCTTATTTCAAAAAATTGCTATATGGCCTCAATAGATTTTAAGGAAGCTTATTTTTCGGTTAATGTAGCTATATCAGACAGAAAATATTTGAGATTTATTTGGGATGCTCAATTGTTTCAGTTTACCTGCTTACCAAATGGACTTTCCTCAGCTCCAAGACTTTTTACAAAGTTAATTAAGGTCCTTTTTTCTAATCTTCGGGCAAAAGGACATATAAATTTGGCATTCATTGATGATAGTTTACTTCTTAGATACAGTCTTTATAGACACAGTTAATTTGGCGATTTCTGCTGGGTTTACTATCAATTATGATAAGTCAGTATTTAAACCAGTACAGGTTATTCAATATTTAGGTTTTATCATTAATTCAAAACAAATGACTAAAATTAACTCAAGAAAAGACTATTAAGATACTATCAAACTGTACTTCTATAATAAATAAAAAACAGGTTACAATTAGAGAGTTTGCAGCTGTAATTGGTCTGCTTGTATCAGCTTTTCCTGGGGTACCCTATGGCAAATTATACTATAGAAGGTGTGATAACTTTTAATCTAGTGCTTTAAAATCAAAATTTGGGAATTTCGATGCTAAAATAATACTTCCAGATTATTGTATTGAGGATCTAAATTGGTGGATTAATCATATTAAGTGTCAAGAAAAATCTCTAATCATTAAAAATAATGAATTTACTTTACAATCTGATGCTTCTAAAACTGGATATGGCATTGTTTTCAATGGACAGGAAGCTCAAGGGTTTTGGAATGACCTAGAATCTAACAAACATATTAATGAACTTGAATTGCTTGCAGCAAATTTTGGAGTTTTTACATTTATGAAAGAATTTAAAAATGTCAATATTTTACTTCAAATTGATAACACCACAGCTGTTAGTTACATAAATTCTCAGGGTGGTAGAATCAATCATTTAAATGATATTGTCCGAGACATACTGCTGTTTTGTATTGATCGGAATATTGAAATATCAGCTTCTTATTTACCAGGTATTTTAAATGTGGATGCAGATAGATTAAGTCGTGACGATCCAAATAAAGATAATTTAGAATGGGAATTAGATTCTGACATGTTTAATATGATATGTTACAATTGGGGTACACCAGAGGTTGATTTATTTGCCTCACATATAAATTATAAATTGTCTAGATATTTTTCTTTTAAACCTGATCCATTTGCAGAAAAAATTGATGCTTTTACAGTGTCATGGAAAAGCATTTCTTTTTATGCATTTCCACCTTTTGCTGTGATTGGCCGTGTTCTTAAGAAAGTTGAGACAGACTGTGCCACAGGAATACTTATTGTGCCATGGTGGAACACACAAGCATGGTTTAGTAAAATGATCCACATGCTAATTGATTACCCTTTTATTTTACCTAGGGTAGAGAAAAGTCTTCATCATCATGCCAAAAATCCAAGGACAGATTTGCCAAAGATGTGTTTGTTAGCAGTGAGGATAACAGGATTTTCTTCTCAAAGTACAATATTTCACAGCAAACTAAAGACATTCTCCAATCATCATGGAAAAAATCAACAATGGTTCAATACAGATCGTATATCGACAAATGGTTTAGGTACTGTAATAAATGGAAAGTGGATGCCTTTCAACCATCTGTAGAAAATATTCTGGAATTCCTAACCTCTCTTTTTAAGTCTGGATTGGAATACAGTGCAATTAACACAGCCCGAAGTGCATTGACCTCATTTATTACAATTAACAATCAACCTGTGGGTTCTTTGCCTATCGTGACAAGATTTTTAAAAGGTGTTTTTAATATTAGACCTGCTTTACCAAGAAATAAGTGTTCATGGGATGTAAATATTGTTCTATCGTACTTAAAAAAGTTGTCTCCTGTGAAGAAAATCTCGTTAAAACTTCTGACTTTTAAATTAATTATGTTATTTAGTTTGTTATCAGCAAGTCGAATTCAGACTTTGCAGTTGTTGGATATAAGAAATATCCAAATGGGAAAAGGTTCAGTTCAGTTTATAATTGGTGATAAATTAAAGCAAACTAGACCCGGATTTCATCAAGAACCTATCAGAATAAAAGCTTATGTTCCTGATAGACGTTTGTGTTAAATGACAGTGTTAAAAGAATATATGGATAGAACAAAAGATATTCGTTCATCTAATCAATTATTTTTAAGCTTCATAAAGCCTTACAAACCAGTTGGCAGGGAAACCATTTCCAGGTGGATTAAGACAGTTTTAAAATCAGCTGGAATTGATATAAAACAATTTGTTCCTTATAGTGTTCGATCAGCAGCATCGAGTGCTGCACAAAGAGCATGTGTTCCTATTCAATCAATAATTAAAACTGCAGGTTGGTCAAGAGATACCACATTCAGAAAATATTATAAAAAACCTTTGTCTGAAGAAGGAATTTTTAGTGCAAAAATTCTGGAAAATTTACATAACGATAATGACTGATTACAAAACTTTAAGCTTGTTTATTCCTTAGATTAAAGATCTAAGATCTGATATTATAAAATAATTACTACTATGGTTTAATGTGTTTAATAATAAATGCTTAAAAAAATTTTACAACTGTCTGTGTTTGATTACAACTTTGAAGTCTCATGTAGCCTCTAACCCACAGTCAATCAACATAGCAGAATTTAAAAATTAAACGAAACTTACCTGGAAGTTGAAGTTTGATTGTAATTCTGCTATGTTGTTGACGGGGTTAGCGGTAACATGCCCTCCCTGTTGGCTCACTCCTTAGGCTTGTGCTAGAGTAAAATGTTCCCTAACTTCCCTGTCCCCCTTTTTTCTACATTGTATTATGTTTGGAATCAAACACACTTTAAAGAATGATCAGTTAGCTGCGCGCGCATCTCATGTTACCTCTAACCCCGTCAACAACATAGCAAATTACAATCAAACTTCAACTTCCAGGTAAGTTTCGTTTAATTTTTAAATTATAACATCTTCTAAATGGGAAATTCCACGGTAACGGAATTACATTTAGAACTATTTGGTACTGTAAAACTAACAGATTTTTACCCTTGGCTACTTTGTTGTCAAAAATCTGTACTCGAGTGAGAGCCAACAGGCATATTTTCTCTAAAAGATAACCACTGACTTGCTGCATGAACGTAGAAAGTGTCTGTGTAGGTGAACCCCATGGTAATGGAATTACAAGTCAAAAACCCCTCATTTAGATGGTTGTGGTTATTTAAGAAACTCTGTGATTTATACAGACAGATCTACATTTCTTAAAAATAGGATATAAAGTAATGTTCTGCGGAATATTTCAGCTCATCCATTTTGAAACCTGTCCGATAATTTTGTGACAAGTGATTATTTTCTGTGGTAACGGAATTACATGTCATGGTAACGGAATTACGTTTCTAAATAAAAGCATTATAGCACAGGTTTATCAAAATAAAATATTTGAAAAAGAGAAAATTTTATATAATTAACCAATTTTGAGAATATTTCAACAATGGTTATAATTATATTTTGGTATGAATTCAGTAAATCTAAACGTTTGGCCGTAAGATACACATAATTGTAAATCCAATAATTAACTTGACACAAATAACGGTTTAGTTTATAATAAAAGATTATGACATACTGGTAACATCAAAAAATCAATTCAATTTAGCTGATTGATTATTGTAAATTTTTATAATTGCTTACTTTTTCTTAAAACGGTATTTAGATCAGACAATATGAGTGACACAGTCCGACTTGACGAGGTTACTTATAGAGCTTCAAAATCATATGTTAGAGCCAGTGGACAATATGTTTATTTATTTTATAAAAATTGCCTTTTGATATTTAACTATTTTTACAGATTTGACAACAAAAAAGCAAAAAGTATCAATCATTAAGCTGTTTTTCATAGCTAAATAGCCCTAAATGTAATTCCGTTACCTTGGACTAGTTATTTAAGCATGAAAATGGTACTTCTGTGTCAGTCTAATCAAATTGTTAACACAAATAATTTTCAAAACTAATAAACTAAATAGATTTAATTATTTTAATAAGATTTCAGTGTTTCCAGAAAAATTAGAGAAGGTCAAGTACTGTCAGATTCTGACAGCATGAATGAACTTGAGTCTCAGCAATGTTGCAACACTGTTGCAAACTTGATATGAATATAGATATTAATATGATATATCAATGTAATACACATTGAAACCACACCTTGCTTAGAAATATGTAACCACCAGGATAACTTTAAATTTGGTACAGTTGTTAGTCACTTTTTACATTTTGTGTTCAGAAAAATGCTTTGTAGTTTGTTTACTGAAAAGAGTTAGCATAAATGGGTCTAATGTTTTATAATTATTAAATAAAGTGTTGCTTTTAACTTTATCCTCTAAATAATTTGTAATTTTGTTATTAGAACAATAGAAATGATGGTATTCTAATATTCGTAATTCCGTTACTGCTTTTCCAAGAAAACCACCTCATGTAGGTGTCTGACCCTTACCTTTCTTATATCTGTGCAATTAGTAGTTAGAAAATTTGGAAACACTAACTTATAAAATTCGGTAATCAAGAAATGATTGAAACTTTTAGATAGGAATGGTAACGGAATTACAGTGTAAATTGGGGGTATATTTTAAACTGTTGTATGAAGAATTGATCTAAAGAATATGATATAAATGGATGTTTATGATGAAATAGATGTACTTCTTTGTAAAAAAAAACAATATCGAAAGGAACCGAGATCTTTGGGTTATAAGCATACATTTCAAGTTTAAACCAAATCGGCTAAAAATTGTGACCTCTACAGTGTTCACAAGCTAAAAACGTTATTTTTCGTACAATCAGGGGCCATAATCCATGAAGTTACGGTCTGATACATGCCAATATCGAAAGTAACCGAGATCTAAGGGAGATAAACCTATATCTCAAGTTTCATTGAAATCGTATAAAAATTGTGACCTATAGACTGTTCACAAACAATTGTGGACGGACGAACGGACGGACAGACAGGGGCGACGACAATATACATCCACATGAAAATGTGGGCGTATAAAAACAGGTTGCTGTATTCACGCACTGAATTAACACTGGTTCATTCTTTATGCGCATTGGGTTGAATTTAGTTTGCAACCAGCGGCTGCCAGGCAGGATACGACCACATTTTCGAGAGATTGATAGAAAACAAGTTAAAACGAAAGTGATTTTTCCTACAATCAAGGGCCATAATTCAGGAAATTACAAATCGATATGCGCAAATATCGAAAGGAACTGAGATCTTTGGGTTATAAACTTACATTTCAAGTTTCAACAAAATCGGATAAAAAATGTGACCTGTATAGGGTCCACAACCTTGATATACCATATTTTTACGCTATTTGAGAACAAAGGGCGGCCATTTTGTCTGTCAGTTTTGGTCCGATTTTCACTTAAAATTCGAACTCGGGCGTCCTTAGGGTGTATCGGTGATACAATAATACGTTTTTTTTAAATCGGATAAAAATTATGATCTCTATAGGGTCCACAAGCTAAAAACGTGATTTTTCGTACAATCAGGGGCCATAATTCAGGAAGTTACGGTCCGATATGCGCGAATATTGAAAGGAACCAAGATCTTTGGGTTATAAACTTACATTTCAAGTTACAACAAAATCGGATAAAAATTGTGACCTCTATAGGGTCCACAACCTTGATATACCATATTTTTACACTATTTGAGAACGAACGGCGGCCATTTTGTCTGTCATTTTTGGGCCGATTTTAACAAAATTCGAACTCGGTCATTCTTAGGGTGTAACGGTGATATAATAATACCTTTTTTTAAATCGGATAAAAATTATGACCTCTATAGGGTCCACAAGCTAAAAACGCGATTTTTTGTACAATCAGGGGCCATAATTCAGGAAGTTACTTTCCGATATGCATGAATATCGAAAGGAACCGAGATCTTTGGGTTATAAGCATACATTTCAAGTTTAAACCAAATCGGCTAAAAATTGTGACCTCTACAGTGTTCACAAGCTAAAAATGTGATTTTTCGTACAATCCGGGGCCATAATCCATGAAGTTACGGTCTGATACATGCCAATATCGAAAGGAACCGAGATCTTAGGGTGATAAACCTATATCTCAAGTTTCATTGAAATCGGATAAAAATTGTGACCTGTAGACTGTTCACAAACAATTATGGACGGACGGACAGGGGCAACGACAATATATACGTCCACATGAAAATGTGGGCGTATAAAAACAGGTTGCTGTATTCACGCACTGAATTAACACCAGGTCGATCATGTGAAAATTAATCGGAAATTTTATCATTCGATCATTTCTGTTTCATCTTGCCCAAAATCTCAAATTCGGGTGTACACATCAAAGTGTGATGTAGGTTCCAAAAGCAGAAAAAATACTGTTATATTTTGGAATAGTTTCTAGTTTTGTTACTATAATGGACAGGAAAACGTGTTTATATGGACATTTTATGTTTAATACTTAAATTTTTGTCCTGCTATAATCTAATGGGGGACTTAATGCGTATTTTTTATACAGCTGGTCTCCTTAAGGTGGGAACCTATATTCCACAGAACAATGAGTGATAAAGTAGATAATTCATTGGTTTCATTTTTTACAAAATTAAATTTTTTTCTTAATAAATTGTTGTCTAAAAGTGTGATGACGTGTATATTTGTAAGTACTATTTTTTGCGCATTAGCGCGACCCGATTTAATCTACTGTACCGCTGCAATATTTATAATATAGTAATTTATTTTGATTTTTCAATGGGTTGCTTTTCAAGTTATCTCAGTTTTCAGTCTGTAATTTTGGAAAAAATCGATAAATTAAAAAAATTGATTTTTCTGCCTGATGAGTTCTGATCTCGCACTTCGCCGAGTAGTTTCAAATAGCTTTAAAGACGCGAGGCCGACATTACGTCATTTTGGTGAAGTTATCGAAAATATCCTTTTGCCTTCAATTCAACAAAATAAAATGTCCGAAATCCCATGACCTTTTGGCCTTTCCAACCAGTCTTCAAACATTGATCATTATAAATATTCAATCTTTTTTTCGGGAATTGAAATAGCTTTAAATTGAGAGTACGGATAAAATAAGATCACTGTCAAAATTTCTGTGAATGCAGCTGGTTCATTCTTTATGCGCATTGGGTTGAATTTAGTTTGCAACCAGCGGCTGCCAGGCAGGATACGCCCACATTTTCAAGAGATTGATAGAAAACAAGTTAAAACAAAAGTGGTTTATCCTACAATCAATGGCCATAATTCAGGAAATTACAAATCGATATGCTGCAATTGTTACAATATAGCGATTTTGTTTTTTAAGTTTTCAGTTTATCTCGGTTTTCAGCCCGAAACTTCGGAAAAAAATCATGTTTTTCGTAACAATTTCGGCTGAGGTGTTATGACGTGAATATTTGTAAGTACTATTTTGAGCGCATTAGGGAGACCCGATTTAATCTACTGTATCCTTGAAATTTTTACAATATAGTGATTTTTTAAAATTTTAATGGGTTTCTCTTAAGGTTATCTCGGTTTTCAGCCCGAAATTTCTGAAAAAAATCGATATATGAAAAAAATCGATTTTTTCTACCCGATGAGTATTGATTTCGCACTTGGCTGTGTAAATTGCAAGAAGCTTTAATGATGTTGGTTCGATATGACGTCATTTTAGTGAAGTTGTCGAAAATATCCTTTTGCCTTCAAGTTAACAAAATAAAATGCTCGAAATCCCATTAATTTGGTATTTTTCAACGTGCGACAGTTGATCAGTGTAATAAATGTACTTGATCACTTATCTGTGAATGCAACTGGTTCAGTCTTTATGTGCATTCGGTGGAATTTATTTTGCAAAAACAGGTTGCTGTATTCTCGCAACAGGTCGATTGTGGGCTTTGCGACTTCTGGTGATCCTATGCAATCTAATTGGGAATTTTATCGTTTAATTTGTTTCTTCTTCCGCAAAATCTTAAATTTGCCCGTACACATCAAAATGTGATGTCGGTTCTGAAAGCACAAAACTACTGCTATATTTTGGAATAGTTTCTAGATGTTGTTAATATAACAGACAGGAAAGCGTGTTTATATATGGACGTTTGGTGGCCAAATAGTGAACACGTGCGCGCTGTATCATTAGGTCTGTCATTGAATCAACTGGCGTGGTTTCGATTTCCCGGTTGTAAGTGACAAGAAGAAGGGTTGCTTGTCCAACTCTCTGGGTCCTCCGGTTTCCTCCCACAGCTAAAGACACCTACGCACAAGCTGGTCCACTTAAAGTGGAAACATATATTCCATAGAACAATGAGTGATAAAGTAGATAATTCATTGGTTTCATTATTTACAAAAATAATTTTTTTTCTTAACAAATTTTTGTCTAAAGTGTGATGACGTGTATATTTGTAAGTACTATTATTTGTGCATTAGCGCGACCCGATTTAATCTATTGTACTGCTGCAATTTTTATAATATGTGACCCCCCATGGCACACTGAGTCACAATGAGGAAATTTTGAAAATTGAGTTATTGTTATTTTCACATTCTCCAACTCATTACCTTCAATTTGATGTATAGTTTGTTTGAATCGGGCAACAATTGACGAGTTGTGACTGCTTAAAGCCATCCAACTCACCAAAGTAAGTTTTGAGAAAAATCAAGTTAAAGATTTGGTATGTTTCAAAACAAAATCTCATAGCAACCAAGCCATTTATTTGCTGTTTTGTTGTTAAATATTGTTTTCTAGATGTTTTCAGGGGTGCTGAAGACGAAAATTGTAGTAAAAATTTGATCCGACAATTTCCGCCATCTTTTTTTTTTCAAAGTTATGTGTTTATTAATGTCATTGAATGGGTTTTGGGGGGTGCTACATCAAAAAATTGCAGTACAAGAGTAAATCCGATAATACCCGCCATTTTGTTTTTCATAATGGCGACCGAAATGATAATCGTAGCAGTAAAATTAATCCGACAATATCAACCATTTTGTTTTAACAAAATGGCGACCAAAATGACAATTTTGTTGTTTTTTTTATCACCGTATATTTGTAACCGGCTGGTGCAATGTCATTTTATATGTTTTATTAGGCACAAAGGTTGTAGCATCAGGGGTCGACTGGACTGTATCCTCCATCTTGTTTTTTTTCAAAATGGCCACCAAAATGGCAATTATTGGAGTTCTTATACTTGGTACTCGTGTAATATATCATTTTAGAGGATTTCGGGAGCGCTGAATACGAAAAACATGGTTTTGGGTTGATGCAACAAATATTTATCATTATACATATTCGATGATTTTATGGTCACCCATCAGTTATGGTCACACTTTGCAGGGTAGGGGTATACCAATGAAACGCCGGTATTCAACATCTTATGCTGTCAAGTATAAGAAAAGAGAACATTTTTCAAAAGACAACAGTATGCTAAAAACTCGCATAAATTTAATAAAATATAATAACAAATTGTATTATAATGCATCACAAATTACTAGTATTTTTTTTTAATAAAATATATTAACAAATGAAATAATATACCACTCGAAATAGGATGATTTGTAAAAGAAAAGTAACTCAAGCACTGGAAATGTGGCAATTTAGATCAGCCAGTCATTTTGCTACGATGTGGTGGGGTGCGGAATCATTTAGCTATTGGGTGTTTATTACGATTACTAATTTAATGTTCCGTTAACGGACATAATTGCAATACGAGAATTAAATTTATTAATTCATCGGGCATGGGCAACTGTTTAACGTTCGAGAATGGAAAAGGGCGAGCTCTCAGTTGCAAATGAATTGAATGCACTGACATCTGCAGTTTTTAGAAAAGGCAAGTTAAAGGTGTTGGTATGTTCTAAAACAATATCACACAGCAACCATGCCATTAAATCTTTTGTTATTTTGTTGTTTAATATTAATATTTTCTTCTTTAGGTATTCAATTGTGACGAAGATGAAAATCGTTGTAAATACGCTCTTTTCATAGCAAAACATCCACAACAAATGCGGCATATTCACATTTCCTATGATAGCGTTATAATTTAGAACAGTGTATACATTAGTAGTCTAAGTTTGTATATTATAACTTAATCAGTTAATCTCATGAATTATTTAGCACCTTGGTGCCAGTGGTCAGAAGATTAAGGTTGTTGATTGGGTAATCAAGTTTAGTAGTCTATCTTAATCATCAAAGAAGCCGCCACAGCTGCATGTCTGAATTAAGATTTTGCGTGTACAATAAGTCTATTGTTATTTTAAGCCTCAGGTACCGTAACGGTATCAAAATATGAGTCCATAATAGAATAGAAATTTCAATTTCATTGGCATGAAATGCTTACGTTCATTTTGGAAGGGGTGTAATTAAACAATGGCAGATTATTTTTTCCAATCGATAATCGTCGCGTTTCGACTCATTGGTCGTTCTCATTTTCCAGACCCATGGTGATAATAGAATTTTAAACAATAATAATATCCAATATACTTTCTTAACTTTTAAACAATTTTAAACAATAATAATATCCAATATACTTTCTTAACTTTGCATGCCGTATGAAAGACAGTAAACGGATATCACCTATCAATAAAATTTATTTCGGAAAGAAAATTATTGGCCATTTTCTTTATTTCCTTTTAAGGACTATAAATTATTTTCTAACAGACCAAACGAGACATTAAATCATCACCGCTTTGATTAGTTATTCGGAGTAAATGATGAATTGTCGGCGGCCTTATCATTGTTAATTATCAATCAACTAATCCGTGAAAAGTGATTACGGATTAGTATTACTCAATGACACAAACGGCTTGTTGATTGATTTACAATGTTTTGATTAACACTCAACAGCTATCTATATACGATCAGATTCAGAATTAAGTTGTTGGTATCCGAGGATCTTTTTATTTTGTGTTTTTAACAATTTTCAAGTGTAAATAATTTAATGAAATCAACCTGTCCATAATATCATATTCATTGTATTGGACGTTAAATCTGTAATAATAAACAACAATAGTTGTTTTCTGCCACTTCTCAGAGTGAATCGCATTAGATACCCCATAACATTGCCCAAATCTAATTTCTATCATCTGCTTGAGCCTCGATGCGGCCAAGGAATAACAATGCTTTGCACGCGTTGTCTGGGCAAATGAGTCGTGTTGGAAGCATAGCAACAAGCGGAGTGTGTTTACATTTTTAGGGGTTTTAAAACCCTTTTGTATTCCTTCAAAATGAATTCATCGGCAATATTTTGGTCATATTTATAAACTAGAGATTCTCCACTTTACAACGATGCCAAGCATTTTGCCAGAGGATTGACAGGTCGCCCTGCTGCGAGCAGAGAAAAATAACTAATTCCACTGAGAACATTCAGAAAAATACAGATTTAAGAATATGGTACTCTTACAAAACGTCCAAATAAAGGCGTTTTAAAATGTTATATTGCTATTTTGAGTCGATAGATAGTATATTTTGTGAAAATCTCAATTTCGATCAAAATCAATATTTTCGCTTATTTTGTCTCTTGTGCTAAATTAATTTTCCCGCATTCCGACTCATTTAGATGCGGTAGGTCACATATAGTGATTTATTTTGATTTTTCAATGGGTTGCTTTTCATGTTATCTCTGTTTTCAGTCCTAAATTTTGGAAAAAATCGATTTTTCTGCCCGATTAGTTCTGATCTCGCACTTCGCCGCTTAGTTGCAAATAGCTTTAAAGACGCGAGGCCAACATTACGTCATTTTGGTGAAGTTATCGAAAATTTCCTTTTGCCTTCAATTCAACAAAATAAAATGTCCGAAATCCCATGACTTTTTGGCCTTTCCAACCAGTCTTCAAACATCGATCATTATAAATATTCAATCTTTTTTTCGGGAATTGAAATAGCTTTAAATTGGGAGTATGGATAAAATAAGATCACTGTAAAAATTTATGGTGAATGCAGCTGGTTCATTCTTTATGTGCATTGGGTTGAATTTAGTTTGCAAAAACAGTTTGCTGTATTCAAGCACTGAATTAGCACCGAGTCGATCATGTGAAAATTAATCAGAAATTTTATCATTCAATCATATTTTTGAATAGTTTCTAGTTTTGTTACTATAATGGACAGGAAAACGTGTTTATATGGACATTTTGTTTAATACTTCAATTTTTGTCCTGCTATAATCTAATGGGGGCCTTAATGCGTATATTTTTATACAGCTGGTCTCCTTAAGGTGGAAACCTATATTCCACAGAACAATGAGTGATGAAGTAGATAATTCTTGAGTTTCATTATTAAAAAGATAATGTTTTTTGTAACAAATTTTTAAGTACTAGTTTTTGCGCATTTGGGGGAGCCGATTCAATCTTCTATACCGCTGCAATTGTTACAATATAGTGATTTTTATTTTTTAGTTTTCAGTTTATCGCGGTTTTCGTAACAAATTTCGACTGAGGTGTTATGACGTGTATATTTGTCACTGCTATTTTTAGCGCATTAGGGAGACCCGATTTTATCTACTGTATCAGCCCGAAATTTCTGAAAAAAAATCATCTTTTTCGTAACAAATTTCGGCTGAGGTGTTATGACATGAATATTTGTAAGTACTATTTTTAGCGCATTAGGGAGACCCGATTTAATCTACTGTATCCCTGAAATTTTTACAATATATTGATTTTTTAAAATTTCAATGGGTTGCTCTTAAGGTTATCTCGGTTTTCAGCCCGAAATTTCTGAAAAAATCGATATATGAAAAAAATCGATTTCCGATGAGTATTGAGTTCGCACTTCGCCGTGTAAATTGCAAGAAGCTTTAATGACGTTGGTTCGATATAACATCATTTTGGTGAAGTTGTCGAAAATATCCTTTAGTTTTCAAGCTAACAAAATAAAATGCCCGAAATCCCATTACTTTTTGGTATTTTTCAACGTGCGACAGTTGATCAGTGTAATAAATGTGCTTGATCACTTTTCTGTGAATGCAACTGGTTCAGTCTTTATGCGCATTCGGTGGAATTTATTTTGCAAAAACAGGTTGCTGTATTCTCGCAACAGGTTATTATGGGCTTTGCGACTTCTGGTGATCCTATGCAATCTAATTGGGAATTTTATCGTTTCCTTTCTGTTTCTTCTTCCGCAAAATCTTAAATTCGCATGTACACATAAAAATGTGATGTCGGTTCCGAAAGCACAAAACTACTGCTATATTTTGGAATAGTTTCTAGATGTTGTTAATATAACAGACAGGAAAGCGTGTTTATATACGGACATTTAATGTTTAAAGATACATTATGGGAGATTTTAATAGAGAGTTGGTCATTCTTGCTATAACAGTTCAAAAATAGATGATGAAAGAAGAATATTTTGAAAATTTCAGTCAAATTACTTTATTCTGAACAAAGTTATCACTATTGTAATTTTTGACTAGAAATGAGAGTCAAATATCTCTTCACCGTCTCCGAGGTTGGACGATCGTTTGATTGACAGGCGTTTACTCCACCTACATAATCTTGATTATCAAGTAATGTTTTCAATGACTGTGGTTTGAGACGGGCGTTGCAATTCAATTCGTATCACATTTATTTTTACTACGAATTAAAAATAAGACTTTTAATATATAGATAAGAAGCGAAAGTTTGAAAGGAATGGACCAAATCAATGAGGCATAATTATAGCCGACTTCTTGTTAGCCTGCGTGTACTCTTGTACTGTAACTGGTAGGCCTGCGTAACTCCCGAACATTGATCCAATGGAGCTGCAATTCAACTGGGGTGATGTTAGCTGTGATGTTTATCAATTTCTATAATTTTTCTGTAAACGGAAGTGACAAAAGAGCGTAGCCTATAATACCGACATCCAAATTCTCATTTTAACCACAACTAAACATAATATCAAGGCCGTATACATGTATATCGAACTTTCAATCAAGAATTGACTGACATGCGGCTTCGATCAACAGCGGCCTCGCTTCGTACAGTCTATCATTTAGCCTCGATCTAAAATTATTTCCGGGAGTATGACGTCAACGTAACAGTTAATATCCGCTTACGACGCCATTTAAAAATTTAATTAATTAACGAAATCCTGTTTAAATCCAAGCCGAATCCAAGCCATCCGTAGGTCCACAGAGTTGATTTTGTGCTTGTTGTGTAAATAAAGATCTAATTTATAATTTCTATGACATCTGGAACCTAAATAAAGACTCGCAATAATCAGATTTAGCTCTTGCATAATGTATGTTTAATACTTAACGCGGATTTGGTGGCCAAATAGTGAACATGTGCGCGTTGTATCATTCGAGTGAACTGGCGTGTTTTCGATTTCCCGGTTGTAAGTGACAAGAAGTAGGGTCGCTTGTCCAACCTCGGAGGTTTTCTCGGTCCTCCGGTTTCCTCCCACAGCTAAAGACACCTACGCGCAAGCTGGTCTCCTTAAGGTGGGAACATATATTCCATAGAACAATGAGTGATAAAGTAGATAATTCGTTGGTTTCATTATTTACAAAAATATTTTTTTTTCTTAAATTTTTGTCTAAAAGTGTGATGACGTGTATATTTGTAAGTACTATTTTTTGCGCATTAGCGCGACCCGATTTAATCAACTGTACCGCTGCAATTTTTATAATATGGTGATTTATTTTGATTTTTCAGTGGGTGCTTTTAAGGTTACCTCGGTTTTCAGTCTGAAATTTTGGAAAAAATCGATAAATTAAAAAAATTGATTTTTCTGCCCGATTAGGCTGTTCTCGCACTTCGCCGAGTAGTTGCAAATAGCTCTAAAGACGTGAGGCCGACATATCGTCCTTTTTGTGAAGTTATCGAAAATATCCTTTTGTCCTCAATTCAACAAAATAAAATGTCCGAAATCCCATGATTTTTTGGCCTTTCCAACCAGTCTTCAACATCGATCATTATAAATATTCAATCTTTTTTTCGGGAATTGAAATAGCTTTAAATTGAGAGTATGGATAAAATAAGATCACTGTAAAAATTTCTGTGAATGCAGCTGGTTCATTCTTTAAACGCATTGGGTTGAATTTAGTTTGCAAAAACAGGTTGCTGTATTCACACACTGAATTAGCACCTGGTCGATTGTGCGCTTTACGACTTCTGGCGATCATGTGAAAATTAATCGGAAATTTTATCGTTCAATCATTTCTGTTTCACCTTGCCCAAAATCTTGAATTCGGGTTTACACATCAAAGTGTGATGTAGGTTCCAAAAGCAGAAAATACTGTTATATATAATGGACAGGAAAACGTGTTTATCAAACCGTAACTTCCTGGATTATGTCCCCTGATTATACGAAAAATCGCTTCTTTTTAATTTTAGCTTGCTCTCTATCTATGTCTTGCCAAATTTGGGCGCATCTTGCATGGCAACCGCTTGTTTGAATTGTGTATGTAAAGTTTATCATTCTAAGCGACCAATTTTAGCTGAAATTTTTATTTTGATGCGTCACAGCTGACATGCACGCGCAAAGACATCACGCTTCTGGCAAAGTAATTAAATGCGCCAAATATGAATTTTCAAGGCCTTTCTTCTGAAGTATTAAAGTTGTCTGAAACAACAGAAGAGATGGGTATGTTATAATATACTATTCAAAAAAAGTAGGGGATATTTGATTTTTAAGTGTTATTAAAGTCACCTAATGAAACTGACGAAGAAACAAATGACAAAATGAAATGAAGTTCACATTCATCGATTTATTCCAAATGATCGTTAGACTAAGTAAGGCACAGACTGACCATTATAAGGGTAAAATGATACCCGGGGTCAAACAGCAAAGTTACCACAGCATCACAACCAAGTCAGTAACGGGTAAATCCTCCTCTGTTTGCCAAACAAGCATTGATCCGACGTGGCATACTCCTAATGAGACGTCTAAGGTCATTTTGGTCCAGATTGTCCCATTCCTGTTGCAACGCAGCAGCAAGTTCTTGGACATTGGCAGGACGTTGTTGACGTTGACGTAACCTCTGTCCAAGCATGTCCCAGACATGCTCGATGGGGGAGAGGTCGGGACTCAGTGCTGGCCAAGGTAATGTGGTGATGTTCTGTTGTTGGAGGCAACCTGTAACGATCCTGGCCCTGTGACATCTTGCGTTGTCATCCTGGAAGATGAAACGGCGGCCATGACGTCGTGCAAACGGCACAACATGGACTGCCAAGATGTTGTCCCGGTAGTACTGGCCTGTAACACGCCCTGCAACAACATGTAAAGCCGTTCTTCCAGCAACAGTGATGCCTCCCCACACCATAACAGAACCACCCCCAAATCGATCATGTCTGATGACGTTAACGTCTTGGAAGCGCTCGTTTCGACGACGCCACACCCTCCTACGTCTGTCCAAAAAATCAACAGTGAACCTTGACTCATCTGAAAACATCACATTGCTCCAGCGTCGATTATCCCAGTGTTGACGATCCCTACACCAACGACGTCTTGCCTGAATGTGATGATCTCTCAAACAAGGGATCACGCGCGGACGTCAGGCGCGAAGGTGACCCCTATGCAGTCGATTCCGAATCGTCTGGCCACTCGCTCTCACACCAGTGTCTTTTTGAAGACGAGCGCTGATCTGATTTGCTGTGATGACACGATTTCTCAAGGCCAAGGTACGGATAAATCGATCCTGGGCTTGAGTTGTCGCCCTTGGTCGACCTGAGCGTGGTCTGTCCTGTACAGATTGTGTATCACGGTATCTGGACCATAGCCTGCTTATGACAGACTGAGAAACATTCATCGTCCGCGCCACAACCGCCTGTGTTGTGCCGATCTGTAGCATGCCAAGGGCACGTAACCTTTCATTTTGGGTAAGCCGACGCATATCAAAATTTGTTTTCTGGTCACTAAAACAATTAAACTGATGTTTCCACCCTGGAATTCAATGCCACAATGACTGTAACATTCAAAGTCAGAGTCGTGCAAATCTTGGGTTGGACCCCCATGATGATCCCAAGCATCACCTGCATTCCATGCGGTAGCTATTGGTGCGTTTGGGCGTCACATGTAACTGGAAATGTTTCTTCTGTTAGGTTCTATAGTGACTTTTTTCGTAGTCATTTGCATATTTTAGTATTATGCCCCCAAAATCAAATATCCCCTACTTTTTTTGAATAGTATATATCAGTGCTTTCCTTATGTTTACACCATTATGTTTGATACAATTTAATAAGATTTGAGTGACTGAATATGATTTCGTAAATTGATAAAAGTTATCTTTTTTTTCACTGATTGGTGTAATTCCGCCCCACTGAGTATGATTTATTTTTCTAAAAATGTTAATATTGAGCATATCTCTATAAAAACTCATTTCCTATGTGGGAACGCATGCCAGTATTGAAGTATGTTCTAAAATTTTTCTCATCACAAAAATAATTCCCAAATTTATGCGTGACAGAATTACATGTTTCTTTCGTGACGGAATTACAATTTTTTTTCGAAATTCAAGCATTTAGTAAGTATGGAATTGTATTGCATTATATAGTTTCATAATTATATTCTTTGAGTTATAGCCACACCTACAGCATAGAGACAGCATATACGAAAATAAAAATTTAAATCAGCTGTAAATCAGGTGGATTATGATAATGTTGATAAGGAACGGACGAGAAATCTGAGATTTGTCATGTTACCAAAACAGCTCAACTATTTAAGAAGAAGAAATAGATTGACTGTTTAAAATCACATAATGGGGAATGCCAATGATGAGAATGTGGGTGCAATTTGTGCCGTGACTGGATATCACATAAACCCGCGAAGTCCATATAAAATGAAGACACCTGAGAGGAATGTTTGCTCCAAATGGATTTTGAGGAAAATTTCACATATATAGCTAGGCGAGATCCAATCCACGCATTGGAAGCAACGTCGAGTGATGATCCTATATCAGTATTTTCACTTGCTTCGACTGTACCGCAATATTAGATTTTGCGCATTCAGACTCATGTTGCCGCAAGGGTCACAAAATATAAAAAAAAATATACATAAAGACGCCTTAAATATACATATGTAGTGTTGAAACTACTATTCGGATACAAAATAAGGGTTATCCGAATCATTTTACTATCCGTTACAGTCTTCTGACATTCCGTATGCTCTATATTTAGCCATTTTTACATCTGATTACTTTGAAATTTCCCCCAATGCTATTGATCACGTACGCAGCTTTGAGCATAAATGTTAATATCACGCGTAAATTTAGCGATAGTAATTAATAAAAATATTAATGTAGTGCAACGAAAACAGTAGTCTAAATAAAAAAATATTCATTCATTTCTTGCGCTGGTTTACGCTAGATAAAAGCTACTTCTTGGATTTACGGAATACAAGTTAGAACTGTGTTTAGACTTCCCGCAATGAAATTTATTGATAACGACCTAGGTCACGTATATTCTCACTTACTGATTGGTTCAATAGCAGTAGATTATCAGAATGAGGCAAACGACCTTGGCAGAATAAATGTTAGATGTTTTTATTTTACTTTTTTCATTCGTGTTGATTGAGCAAAAATGATAAGTGGGAGGGCCGCGGATTACACGAGTAGTTATATACAAAATTATTCACTTCATTGATTTTTTGGGATATCATGAATAGTCTTAATAATTGCGCACGTTTTTTTCTCCGCGGCTCAAACAATTTGCAAATCGAAAGTAAGATTTCATACTTGGCATACACAGACACTCATAAACATTGAAATAAGTAAGAAATTATGAGTATATGAACTTTTGATGTGATTTTGTTCAAGAATTTCACGTTTCCGAACTATCCGAATAGTATTCGGATAGCAAACAAAAGTATTCGGATCACAAATCGCGATCTGATTTTCAACACTAATATATATATATATATATATATATATATATAAATATTATGGTATAATTGTCGAAATATTTGGAGATATTTATTTGTAGTGGGGCACCCTACCATATGGTTGGTCCTCTTGTGACCCTAATGCTTCAAAACAAATTTGAAATAAAGCCATCATTAAAAACTGTAGCCTCTATCGCTGTTGTCACAGAGGGTAAAGTTGAATATCGACAGGGTTTGTCCTCTCATTGAACTTTAAGCTTCACACTAACTTAGATAACAATCTAGTAAAACCTGTAGCCTCTATCAGCGAACAAGGTTTTTGTGTAGTGTGACATATAATTAGTTTTTATTCCCTGATATATTCATGTAGACATATTATGCCCTTACCCATGTCAACCACAGGCAAACATTTCAAGCCCTGTATATATGTTTCCCAAGCATAACTTACATCAAATAAAGATTCTGGGTCACTGCCTTGTGTTGATGATTGAGATGTATTGTTTTGTTCTCTGAAAGTAATGAGATAAATCAAACATTTGTAATTCCAATTTCGATAAATAGCTAAATTACATAACATTTCAAATAGTCGTTATATACATGTATTGTATGGTCATACTGTCTGTCGTTGAGTCAGCCACGTACGTGACAAGATGTAGGGTCGCTTGCCAAACCTCGAGGGTTTTCTCAGGTTCTTCAGTTTCCTTGTACTGCTAAAGAATCCTACATACTACGAGCAAACAAATTAATTATTAAAATAAAGAAATACCGTAATGTAAATCCCCAAATGGCATGGCTAGTGTTCAGTAGATGCTGGATGTTATTCTTAGTGTCATGTAAACTAATGCATTACTATAAACCAGATTAATAAAACAAATCCAGACTAATAACTTACTTGCTGATCTGCTCAACAAATCCATCAGCACATTGTGGACAGGTATAATCCTGAAAATAAGTTGAAAGGAAAGGTTGAACACAACTGTCATATCAATTTATAACCGCACCCTTGCACTTGTTTGCAGATGTGTCAACTAACCGAGGAAATTTCTCACAGAAAATGGTCATATGCCAATGCTACTTTTACTTTGACAAAGGGCGATAACTCTCTTACTTCCGTTTTATAAATGGACACAGATCACAAAATATTTCTACGCCGTCCCCCACGAATGTAGAGTGAAAGTTATTTTTAGTCTTTCTCTCCCTTTCCCTTTGCCCCCCTTTTGCATGGCGATTTATGACGACTTTTTGGCGTACAGTGGAAGAAAAGGGTTTGATTTTGAAAATACATTTTCTGCCAGGTTTTGGCGAATATTCATGATCTTGAGGCGGATGGATACAAGAGTTGAGAGGTTGGTTACGTTGAAATGTACGGCTGAAAATTGCATGTTTACTTGTCTCTATATGCTGGGGTAAGATTATGCCTGTAGGTATCGTCACCTCAGATCATTCTATTCTGATCAGCTGGAATAATACCGAATAAATATTCATTAACTCAATATCTGGTTAACAGACTTGTCGGGTGTCCTTTTTAAACTAAAATATTCCCATATGAGTGATAGAAGAAATGCTCTTTTTCGTGTCAGCAGCAGTGTGTTTTCGCAGTCTGCCGAACTGTCATCAAAAATATTCCGATTGGCATTGGTAGTTTCAAGCTCGGAAACCATTTTATTCAAAGAATAAAAGAAATATTATCCAGACGATTTTTCAACGTAAAATATCAATGTAATTTTCAACGGAGTGGGTAATTAACGATAAACCACCTCTTCGTTACTATGGCGACGTATATCACTAGGGACCGGGTATCGTCAAGACTTTATGAAAAAAGAAAAGAAACTAAGCTTATCGTCAAGAAATTGAAGAATTTAATACACGTATCCGGCTAATAGATTGCCGTCAAGAATGTGTTAAATGCCGTCAAGATTCACCAAAAACCGCCCAGTTTGTGCTACCGTGTAGATTAAGAAACACTGTTTACTTTTGACAATGATCGTCTGCTTTACGACCGTCCAGTTTCTCGGGATGTTTTTTAGAAATGAACACTACCATTTAGATTTGAAAGGGGTTTAGTTTTTAGACATGGCGTTTATTTTCCCGGACGTTGTCAAGAAATGAACAGAGTGTTAATTATTTAAGGCGTTTAGATTTTATGCCAAATTACCACTTTACTGAGAGCCGTCTAGTAACTTACGGGTGAGTAGTAATGCAATGGCGTTTACTTTTCATGTCTTGTAATTAGTTTGCCCAATTTTAGAAACTATGTTCAGATTTAGAATCTGAGTATAGTGTCGAAAATTCTCGAATGAATTGCATATTTGTTGAATATCGTCCATTCTTCGGTATTGCCGACGTCCGTTGGGAAAAGTTGATTTACAATGAATTGACAATTTACAACCCATTCAGCGACTTCATATTTTAAAATATTTCTTCGTAACTTTTAAAGATAGGTTGCCAGGCAACGAAACTTACGTCCACAGCAGCTATATCGTCCGGGCAGTCAACAAGAGTTTTCGCATATTTTTACTTTTTTCGGTAATGAAACATTTATAATACATTAAAATCTGATTAAGAGTAACAACTCATTAAGTAATTATCAGAAAACCATTAGAATTTGTTTGGTTTTTATAAAGTTCTGTCCCGTGCTAATGTTTAGTATACAAAACTTTTAACATCATGGATTTAGCTGTTCAAGTCATAAAGATTCATTGAAAATCAATATACTTGTTCGTCTCAAGACCTTAAACTCTGTGTACCAATCTGAAGTCAATCGGATATTAACTTTAGCCTCTAGAGCGTCCACAAGATTTTTCAAAATGATCAGGGGCCATAACTCTGGCAGTAATTATCAGAAATCGCTGAAAATCAATAGGCTTCTTTGTCTGATGACCTTAAACACTGTGCATAAATTTAAAGTCAATCGGATATTAACTTTAGCCTCTAGAGCGTCCACAAGATTTTTCAAAGTGATAAAGGGCCATAACTCTGGCAGTAATTATTGGATATCGCTGAAAATCAATAGGCTTCTTTGTCTCATGACCTTAAACACTGTGCATAAATTTAAAGTCAATCGGATATTAACTTTAGCCTCTAGAGCGTCAACAAGATTTTTCAAAGTGATCAAGGGCCATAACTCTGGCAGTATTTATTGGAAATCACTGACAATCAATAGGCTTCTTCATCTCATGACCTTAAACACTGTGTATAAATTTGAAGTCAATCGGATATTAACTTTGACCTCTAGAGCGTCCACAAGATTTTTCTAAGTGATCAAGGCCCATAACTCTGGCAGTAATTATCTGAAATCGCTGAAAATCAATAGGCTTCTTTGTCTCATGACCTTAAACAATGTGTATAAATTTAAAGTCAATTGGATATTAACTTTAGCCTCTAGAGCGTCCACAAGCAATTGTGGACGCCGGACCGCCAGCCGGGGACCACGACAATATACGACCACATTTCAATGTGGGAGTATAAAAACAAATATGTGCGTATGCCGAGAAATAGGCAATTTTCGCATGCGTCACTTTTCACGTTATTTTGCCTGTAAAGACGTCAATTATTATTCGATTTTCATATTTTTTACCATTTGAAATGGTGCTAATTTTGACTAGGTCAAACCAATTTAACATTTTCACTGTCAGCGGAAATGACATCATTTGGGCAAAAAATGTATTTTTAGCCTATAAAAGAGATATTTTATTCAAATGAGTCGTATTTGTTATTCTTTTTTAAATTTTGATATTTGATTCCAATCAACTAATAGAATGAACCCATACGATCATATAGATATCACAAAATGGTTTCTAACTTGTTCAATTGCAGAGAAATAGACGATTTTCAAACGGTAACTTTTCAAGGTTTTTGGTCCATAAAAGTATCAATTATTATTCGATTTTCATGAAATTTTCAGTGTGTGACACCTAACGCCATTTACGATTTCATTCAAGTAATTTAAGATTTTCATTATCACCGGAAGTAGCGTCATTTTGGCAAAAACTGTATTTTTAGCCTTTAAAACAGATATTTTAATAAAATGAGTCTGATTTGTAATGTTTTTAAAATTATGAAATTTGATTCCAATCAACTAATAGATTGAACCCATATGATCATACAGATACCAAAAAATGGTTTCTAACTTGTACGGTTGCAGATTAGCCTAATAGACGATTTTATACAAGTCACTTTTCAAGGTATTTGGTCTATAAAAGTGGCAATTATTATTCGATATTGATATTGCTGGATTTGGTTGATTCTGCATACATTTTATTTGATGTGTGCAATGCTTATATGGAAACCTGTTTAATGGTTTCATCGGTACCGGAAGTGACATATGTTCAAGGGTGACGGGGCACCGGTGAAACCCGTCATTACTGCTTTGCAGTTCTAGTTTTTATTGTTGTTGTTTTTTTGTTTGTTTTTTTGTTTACTTTGATTACTGTATAATAATTTACTAGAATAAGCTAGTCGATGATAAAAACATCAGCACGCGACGTTAGCGATTCCACCTGTGAGTTATGACCTATCACCTGTGACCTCTGCTTAATTAAGTGACAATTCTAGTAGAATGTCAGTCAATGATTAAAAGAATAGCACGCGACGTATGAACTATCACCTTTTGATTTTGCATTAAAATAAATGGTAAATTAGATATTTGTTTTAAATTTAAATACACTTTAGGCCACATCAGAACAACAGTTATTTTAGTTACGGTGTATGAATATCTTGTCATCATCAAGGGAAACAACTCTTGTTAGTATCCGAATTATACCGGAAGTTAAGTTTAACGAATGAAAACCTAGCTGCGCAAAGGGATTTAATGAAGTTGTTTGAAGCCGGTAGGCATCTATTCTATGTTTATATCAACCCCAAACAACAACAATATGCACATCAAACATAATCTTTATTATTAAAGTAATCTATAATACATTAATACAATTTAGAAAGCATAATAAAAAAGGTACTAAAAATTATTTATAATTTCTTCTTCTGCCGAATCCAACCCAAGAAGATTTCGTAAGTCCCCCCCCCCCACAATCATACTATATACCTGGCAATTGAATACTCTCCTTTTGAGTATGACCCTGCAGGCACATTTTCAAGTGTGTGTGCAGGCACACTCAACTTTTAAGGAGCCCTGCCAGTCGATGATTAAAAGAATAGCACGCGACGTATGAACTATCACTTTTGATTTTGCATTTAAATAAATGGTAAATTAGATTTTTTTTTTTAATTTAAATACACTGTAAGTGGAATATTGAAAAATAATTTAGGCCACATCAGAACAACAGTTATTTTAGTTACGGTGCATGAATATCTTGTCATCATCAAGGGAAACAACTCTTGTTAGTATCCGAATTACACTGGAAGTTAAGTTTAACGAATGACAACCTGGCTGGGCAAAGGGATTTAATGAAGTTGTTTGAAGCCGGTAGGCATCTATTCTATGTTTATATCAACCCCAAACAACAACAATATGCACATCAAACATAATCTTTATTATTAAAGTAATCTATAATACATTAATACAATTTAGAAACCATAATAAAAAAGGTACTAAAAATTATTTATAATTTCTTCTTCTGCCGAGTCCAACCCAAGAAGCTTTCGTAAGCCCCCCCCCACAATCATACTATATACCTGGCAATTGAATACTCTCCTTTTGAGTATGACCCTGCAGGCACATTTTCAAGTGTGTGCGCAGGCACACTCAACTTTTATAGAGCCCTGGCTAATTGTAACGCCTTTTAGAAATAGACTCTTACCGGACAATGTAAACAAAATGCTCTTTTTAGGACTTAATTTGAAGTAATGTTAATTTGATAATTTAATGTGTTGCTAGTTAATGGTACCAAATTTAAATATTTGTGGCCTATGTGCCTAAATAATTAAAAACATGTATGTGTAAACTACTGTAAACATGGCCCATACATATTAAGATGAAAATACATCTATTAAAATCATTCTGTTATTAGATTTATAATATTAATAATGTTATCTTAAATTAAAAGGTTGAAAACTATTATTTTGTTGGGTTTTTTATTTCTTAATTTGGTAAAGATATTGTATCGCGATACAAACTCACGATATTTTCCCTTCTGTATCGCGATACAAACCGACTCAGTATCGTCACAACCCTATACGGTACTAGGGTTGTGACGATAACCGGTATGTATGATATACCGGGATATAAAAATTTGACGGTATTTGTATCGTCAAAATATTGAAATATCGGTATACCGTGATACAACAAATGATGATCAAAAGACTCAACGACATCGGCGGGAAATACCCTAGTTTTTCGCAAAATTGCCATAGAAAAGAAATAATACTTAAATCGCAGGTAGTAATAAATTTACCAATGGCAGCCACGCGGTCTCGATAAATTAGCCAGTCGTAAATTGAACAACACATTCTAACGACATTACGGACTGGATATTCTCGTACAATTTAAGTCGTAAAACAAAGTAGTGCCCGGTCCGTGCTTTAAACCTCATCAATTATTAGCGAGTTCAATTATAGTATGCTTATTTTAAATTAGTAAAGTCAGTAAACACAGTTCGGTTTGAGAGCCAAATAATATTGATATTGACCTAGTAATGGTAACACGAATTCTATGATGAGTTGAGATGACGGCATAAAAACTTGTTTGCGTGTGACTACAAAATCAATCTTGGTAAACCCCCGTCTTATCGACCAATCAAATAGTTAAGTGCTTTGTGACTGACCTATTTATAGCTTGGAGTTATACCTCGAAACCTTGATCTCGGCAGATGTAGGGTGTACCGGAAACGACCGAGGTTTGCCGAATGCCTCGAAGTTGAAGTTTTATTTTATCTTTTTAACTGTCATAATAAATTACTACATTTTAAAACCAAAAAGTTATAAAAATTAAATAAAAATATTGCACTTATAATTTATAAACATAAGATGAAAATATATCTTTTAAAATCATTCTGTTATTAGATTTATAATATTAATAATGTTATCTTAAATTAAAAGGTTGAAAACTATTATTTTGTTGTTTTTTTTATTTCTTAATTTGGCAAAGATATTGTATCGCGATATTTTCCCTTCTGTATCGCGATACAAACCGACTCTGTATCGTCACAACCCTACTCCCTACATACTTGCCACGCCCCCTGGATTTTGTGTCGAGAATTGACGCCTACCCCTCACTCACATATTTTTTTGCAGTTTGTAGAAAACATATTCTTCTTCACAAATCCGCGTACGCGTGTAAAAATTTCATTCTATAAATAATATTAAAAAGCTAATTATTTCTTCAATTTGGCCTATCTCGGCTCCTAATTGAGTTAGAAATTCAGCGGTTTTATAAAATTTAGCATTCCCTCTTTTTGATTGGACAAGAATTCTGGATCTCCCATGTGTCACAATTAGCTACCAAAGGACTAAAACTAGCATACAAAACTAGAAAGTTGAAAAAAACTGTGTGCCATGAAATTTGACGTCAAGAAAATCCCTCGATATGCCGTATGCACTATTCAACGGACAATTTCTCGGCATATAATTAACGTACCAAAATATAAATAACACCATTGAAAGGCTAATTCAATGCTGATTCATAACATATAATTTTAAGTACAGACGTCTGTTAACAAAATAGTGTTTTGTATTGCACAGGCCCGGGGGAGTGGGGGGGGGCGCAAGTACCCTTTTCTCCAGGTTGTGCACGCAAGTTACTATTCTATTAAAAACAAAAAGGCTTGAATTTAACATAGAAGTGAGTAGAAGTAAGACTTCTAGAACATAGACTTTCAGAAGAAGAAAACCCTGCTATTCTCTATATAGAAAGACCCACAGACTCAATTATCTCTACTATACAGTACACATCAGGCGGAAGTATGAAATTAGTCCTTGGTCGGTGTTTTTTCCGCTCAAGAATCGCGGTGTTTTCTCATTTTCACTCCGCGGAAATGTAGGCATTCTGGGCGGAAAAAACGCGGCGGAAATATAAAAAAGTCGGCGGATTATAGTCCGCGAAAATATAAAAAAGGTCGGCGGATTATAGTCCGCGAAAATATAAAATAGTCGGAGGATTATAGTCCGCGAAAATTAAATATAGTCGGCCGAGAATGGTCCGCAATGTATAGATGAATGTCGTCCATATTGTTGCTGTGGTATTGGAACAATAACGCAGGTTAACCGTTCGCCTGTTATGCCCCATGGTTTTCAGTATACTTTCTTCGCAAATTGATTATGAAAAGTAACTAAAACCTACCGTTACATGTATATCCTAAATCTATCCTTTATTCCTGATTTTCATCAGTATTAGAATCGTGAATCATATCACAAAGAAAATGTACTGTATGTACATGTAGCCACATGTATTGTGGGTGAAAACGGTTAATTTTACACGCAGACAATGAAACCATGTTTCGTGAATTCTGATAGCACTATCGGAAAATAGGCGACATGTATACATCGGTCACAAAGCACATACACGTACATGTAGCTACTGTGGATTTCAACGCTTAATCCGACAAGCAGACAATGAAACCATGTTTGCGAATTCTGATAGCAGTGTCTTGAAAATATATTCAGGAGGTAGCAATTCGCCCCTTCAGCTTTAATTATGAACAATAATTTAAGGATTTTTGTAGAAGTACATGCAGCATAAATGGCTGGGAATATATATTCTCTTGTATGTCAGTTGAAAAAGATAATTCGGCAACCCATATTTAACAGCATTCAATATATACATTTATGGGTGGATGAAGGAGCTGAAAAACTGGTTACTAATTTTAGTTTTATTTCGTTTTCGGCTTTAAAACTGACTTCTGTATCATAACACAAGCCCAATCTTATGACAGATCCCCAATTTGCAAAACAGATGAAATCGTTTCAGTTATTGAACAGATAAGAATAACAATCAATCCGTCAGATATTTTTTTATTCATAATGCGTTTAAAGTATCAAATTTAATTACAATTTTGCATATACACTGACAATATATTATCAACAACATTTCTGGTAATTACATATTCAGGTAGTTATATAATTGCCTTCTCAATGCGTTATTTACCCATGGGGCAGTTTACATATTATCAACAACAGTTCTGGTAATTACATATTTTCATATATTTATTTATTTTTTAGAAGAATAGATGATGTTTTTCGTTGTTTTTATATATATTTTTATGGTGTATTTGTGTATTAAAAATACATACATATATATACAGTGCTAGCTATCGATTCGTCGATATTATGAACAGCAGTTCTGATAATTACATATTAACATGTTAATACATCAACATAAAAAAGTTCATCAATATTTTCGTTGGTTTTTTTTTATATTTTTTTTTTTATGGTGCATGAAATATATATATACATGTATATACACGGCTAGATATAGATTTGTCGTCACTATCATTTCCTCCTTAGCGCTTCGTTTATCCTCGGTACGATCCGGTCTTTCCATACTTTATTATCCGACACCTCGGGAAAATAAAAAAGCACATATCGTTTTAAAATTGATTTTCTTTTGTGATCAAGCTCATCCTTTTGCCTTTTCCCCCCTCCAAAATACGAAAAGTAATGCCTTTTATTCTCCTCCGTGAACAATTCGGGGAATAGTCTAGCGGTTACTTTTACGGCAAAATTACCAATATTTAATGAATGTTTTTTTATTTTTTTTAATTCTGCAATAGAAATTCTATATTCAGCTTGTATATCATCAAAAACTGTGACGTCTGTACAGGCAGAAGTTGATGGTTGGTGAATTTCAAGTGGCTCATGCCCGATTTGTGTTCTCATTTTCATAATTTTATCTTGATTTTCTTCTATTGTTTTTAGTCTTAACATTATTGCGTCTAGAGATTGCTGCATGGCGGAGCTACATCCACATCTATTATTACCGTTATTCTGCTCCAAATCTTCTAAATCGGGCAAGACTGTTAGTAGTGAAAAGTCGAACTCTGTTATGGGTTCTGGTGCTTGGATTGGCATGGGTGCTGTTGTGGGCTCTGGTGTGTGCATTGGTGCTGGTGTGCATTGGTGCATTGGTGCCACGGCATTTGGTGCTGGTGTAAATCTAGGTGCCAAGGCTAGTGCTGACTGGATAGTTGTTGGCATTGGCATCACTAGTGCTGCTGTGGCTGTGGCTGCTGGTGCTGTTGTGGCTGTGGCTGTGGCTGCTGGTGCTGTTGTGGCTGTGGCTGCTGGTGCTGTTGTGGCTGTGGCTGCTGGTGCTGTTGTGGCTGTGGCTGCTGGTGCTGTCGTGGCTGCTGGTGCTGTTGTGGCTGTGGCTGTGGCTGCTGGTGCTGTCGTGGCTGTGGCTGTTGGTGCTGTCGTGGCTGTGGCTGCTGGTGCTGTGGCTGCTGGTGCTGTCGTGGCTGCTGGTGCTGTTGTGGCTGTGGCTGCTGGTGCTGTTGTGGCTGTGGCTGCTGGTGCTGTCGTGGCTGCTGGTGCTGTTGTGGCTGCTGGTGCTTGCATTGGTGCTGGTGTAAAAGTAGGTGCTGTCTGTGTCTGTATAGGTGTCGAAGTGGCAATTGGTTCAGGTGTTGGCATTGCTGGTGCTGATGTGGCTGCTGGTGCTGATGTGGCTGTTGGTGCAGGTTCCAAGGCTAGTGCTGTTTGTGTCTGTATTGGTGTCGATGTGGCAATTGGTTCAGGCAACGCTGTGGTGACTGGGGATCCAATTACCAATCTCCGCACCACGGAGGCATACTTCTGAAAATAAAATAAAGAGTATGTTATACACCATACATAAATCACGCATTGTTACTTTTATCATATTAATATGTGTCTTTTTTTATATTTCATGTACCTTAATGGATGAACCGGATGCCGTATTGCTGTCAATACATCTACTTGATACATTTATATGATTATTATGACATAAATGATCCAAGATAATTGCTGATAATGATTAACATGCACATGTAATAATGACGCCCTGCTAATCAAAAGCATCGATACTTTAATAATTGAGGGCCTGGCAAGGGACAACGCATAGTCGTTCGGATGTGACGAAAAACCGAGGTCCCGTGTACACATTGGTGTGCACGTAAAAGATCCCTTGGCAGTTGGAATTCGATATAAGAGTAGGCCGTATCGCCGCTGTCCGGGCAAACTTTCACTCATAGCACACTGCATGGCGTATGCCCGTCTTCATTAGCCCAGAACAGTAGGATAATTAATTAATGGTTTGAATGCTTACATTACCAACAAAAGATGGTCCAAGATAATTGCTAATAAGTAACGTGTACATGTAATAATGACGCCCTAAATGACGTAATAAAGTATTTAAAAATAGTGACCGACATGGAAAGATATTATTTGTATACATATCCAAATGATATGATTGTCGAATACGGACTGCCTTGACGGTGAATAAACTAATTAAAATAAGTTATTTAATCTCCTAAATCGGCTTCTTTTTCTAATGACGAATGTGGCAAAATCATGGCGACAGTGTATAGTAACACCGTGGTAAGTAACGCCTGAATGTCTAGATTTCTGACCTGCAAACCCAACAACCCGATGACATCTTGTTAAATTTAAGTGTCAAAAGATGTGTAATGATGGCCTACAAATTAGTAGAGAAATCAAATTAATCTCCTAAATCGGCTTCTTTTTCTAATGACATGTGACAAAATCATGGCGACAGTGTATAGTAACACCATGGTAAGTAACGCCTGGATGTCTAGATTTCTGACCTGCAAACCCAACAACCTGATGACATCTGGTTTAATATGTATTTAAGTGTCAAAAGATGTGTAATGATGGCCTATAAATCAGTAGAGAAGTGAAATGATGATCACTTTGTTTTACAATGCCTTTCAAGATACCACACCACAACATACTAGAGATAATAGAACTGCACCAGAAAGGTTGGACCCCTACCGGAATTAAAAGGTTTTTAGAAGAGAAGGAAATTACAGTCACTTGGGTAGCAGTAAGGAAGGTTATCAAAAAGCACGAAGACGGTCATATTCATCACACTGTAGATACGACAGAACGCCAGCCAAAGTTCCGGAAACTGACGGAAGATAATTTGTGTTTGATTAAATCTACTTTGCAGGGAGATTGTAACTCTTCGTCAAGGGACGTTAGAACTGTTTTACGGGAAAATGGGGCCAACGTAAGTCTGTCAACGGTTCAAAGAGGCATAGCTGCAGTTGGATATACAGCAACAACTCCTAGGTATTGCCAGCTTATTCGAGAGAAAAACAAAGAAAATCGTGTTGCATTTTGTCAAGATCTAATTGAAACAAACGACCTATTCGAAAACGTCATATTTACAGACGAATGTACTATTCAACTGCACGACAACAAGACTGTGGCATACAGAAGAAAAGATGCAGGAGCACCCCACCAATCCAGACCCAAACATCCTTTAAAACTACACTTATGGGGTGGAATAAGTAAAAAAGGCCCAACCAATCTTCTGATTTTCGATGGGATCATGGCCAGCAATTTTTATGTCACAGAAATATTAGAAAAGACACTTCTACCATACATAAAAAGCATTTTTCCCGATGGACACAGATTCCAGCAAGATAATGACCCAAAACACACATCCAAGTTATCTAAGAACTTCATGAAGGACAATGGAATCAACTGGTGCCCATGGCCATCCGAGAGTCCGGATTTGAACCCAATTGAAATGGTCTGGAACATGCTCATGAGAAACGTCAGCAAGAGAAACCCACGAACAAAGGAAGAATTAATAAACTATTGTGAAGAGTTTTGGGCA
Organism: Patella vulgata; assembly: GCF_932274485.2. Classification (NCBI taxonomy): domain Eukaryota; kingdom Metazoa; phylum Mollusca; class Gastropoda; family Patellidae; genus Patella; species Patella vulgata. The sequence continues at coordinate 38,877,397 of NC_065882.2, forward strand.
GCTGAGTTGACGACAGAAGTTTGCCAGAGGTTTGTGGACCATTTGTATAAGGTCGTACCTGTAGTTGTGGCGATAGGTGGACGCGCAACAGGCGATATCCCCAAAAAATTATTCGGACCAGAACCTTCAGTTGGTAAAGACTGCGTACATTTTGAAACTAAATTGAGAACCGAAGAATTACAAACAAAACTGAAGGCCGTAAGTGGACAATAAGTCAATTTGTGTTAAGTGAACCCGTGTTAATATTTCTTTTGTGAAAATATTTTTTTTTATTTACTACATGTGCTAAAATATTTCTTTTGCTATATTGAGTTTCAACTCATTGATTTTACCTGGGTTTTTTTACTATACGTGCTAAAATATTTATTTTGCTATATCGAGTTTCAACTCATGGATTTATTTGTGTAAATATTTGTTATTTTATCTGTGTTTTTAAACTTTTTACTACACATGCTAAAATATTGTTTTTTTACTATATTGAGTTTCAACTCGTGGATTTTTTTGTCTAAATATTTGTGATTTTACTAAACGTGCTAAAATATTGATATGGCTAATAAAAATATATTATTCTTACTTTTCTCTTTGGTGTTGGCGTTGGTTCGGTTTGGGTTGGCTTTCTTTTGGCTGTAGTTTTGGCTGTAGTTTTTGATGTCGCGGGTCTGTTCGGGGCGGCTACTGTCTTAAGAGTCTGTATTTTTGACTTCTTCTCCCTTTCCAAATCGATCCATTCACCACTTGATATAATGTCGGCCTCTTCGACCTGTATATTGGTCCCCCACTGCACCTGATATCTCTTCCCTACCCGTATTCTCCCCTCGGCAAATATCCTGGACCGGGTGACAACTTTAAAATTGCCGTCGTCAAACGAAGCAAGGTAGTGGCTCGGTTCTTTAGTTTGGTCTCGTAACATGGTTGTAGCATAAAGAGTAATAAACTTCCAATTTTTCAGACTGCTCTTATATTCTCTTCTAAAACATTTGAGCACAGGAAGCCCTAATCAGGTTTTCTAAACAATTAATTAATCATTTTGATCTTTGTTACTTTGCCGATGTATTAGTAATTGATGTTTGCCGGCGTGTTAACTATGCTACTAGGGATTAACTGGATATTAAAGTTGTGTAAAAACTGTTCTCAATATGTTGTTTTACCATGATGGCTTTTTTTTTAAAAAATATTTTTCTTTGGTGTGGGGGCTTTATGTTCTATGTGTTGCTTGCTGGGGGTTGAATGGGAGGAAATAGGCACCCACGCGTACCATATCAAATTACATGCAACACTTGGTTTATTGAGGAATTACAATACAAACATGATAATGATGTACATTTACGCAGGCATATTCTAATATATGAAGATCATTGATTTACATGTGAGATTGCCATTCACCAAATCCAAACTAAAACTTAAAAGTTAAAAAATTGTTACTGGAAATACATGTAGTAAGCTGACGTTTACAAATATTTCAATTTCTTATGCCAGCACACCTGTACCTAGGAACAAAAATACGCTCAGTTAAAAAATACAAATACGCTATTAGAATATTGTTAAAACACTGGTTTGAATGGAAAGCTAAGATTTGAACTTTCTTAAAACTATTGAGTGTACTCACCTTTCTTTATTATTTGCCGACATACAAAAAGGTAAAGGGCTTCGTAGTATATTGTACTCCCAAAAAGAGTAAATCATACATGTTTACAAATGTGCATGTAACTATACGTGGATATACATGTACTTCTAGATGATTATTGAATAAGTTTAGTATATGTCGTACATGTAAAAAACAAAAGAGTCGGCGATACTATTATGTATATATTGATGACGACACAGGTAAGCGAACCTTGATACATTGTACAAATCATTATTTGCATATTTCCTGCAGTCACACCTTTACATAAATGCCGATAATGTTTTTTTCGGAATCTGAAACAATTTGATTTCTAAATTATATATACAATGCACAGCAGACATGTAACAATAGGCACTTTAACAAACATATGATAATGATATAGATTTACACATGCATTTTTTAATATATGAAGATCATTGATTTACATTTGAGATTTTCATTCACCAAATCTGAAAAATAAAAAAAAAATTGTAAATATTCCTTTGTTTGTGATTTGATGTTATGTCTAACAAAACAATCTGTTAACAGAATAAACACCTGTAATTACAATGTCAACACGCTTTGGATGGAAACCACAACCGTAAAACTATGAATGTACTCACTTTTTTATTATTTGCCGACATACAAAAAGGTAAAGGGCTTCGTAGCGTATTGTTTTTGTTTTTAAAAAAACCTATAACAACAACATTGTAACAGAAAAAAGACAACGTATATGTTTGTAAATGTATAAGGAATTAATGGAAAGACATGTATGATAATAATTCAATTTACACGGACTAAATACAGACTCGTGCAAGATTTGCTACATAGAGTTTTAAGTACTTCCAAAAAGAGTAAATCATACATGTTTACAAATGTGCATGTAACAATACGTGGATATACATGTACTTCTAGATGATTATTGAATAAGTTTAGTAAAATATGCCGTATTTGTAAAAAAAACACAAGAGTCGGCGATGCTGTTATGTATATATTGATGACGACACAGGTAAGCGAACCTTAATACATTGTACAAATCATTATTTGCATATTTTCTGCAGTCACACTTTTACATAAATGTCGATAATGTTTTTTTCGGAATCTGAAACAATTTGATTTCTAAATTATGGATACAATGCACAGCATACATGTAACAATAGGCACTTTTACAAACGTATGATAATGATATACATTTACACATGCATTTTTATTATATGAAGATCATTGATTTACATTTGAGATTTTCATTCACCAAATCTGAAATATATAAAAATTGTAAATATTCCTTTGTTTGTGATTTGATGTTATGTCTAACAAAACAATCTGTTAACAGAATAAACACCTGTAATTACAATGTCAACACGCTTTGGATGGAAACCACCACCTTAAAACTATGAGTGTACTCACTTTTTTATTATTTGCCGACATACAAAAAGGTAAAGGGCTTCGTAGCGTATTGTTTTTGTTTTTAAAAAAACCCTAAAACAACAACATTGTAACAGAAAAAAGACAACGTATATGTTTGTAAATGTATAAGGAATTAATGGAAAGACATGTATGATAATAATTCAATTTACACGGACTAAATACAGACTCGTGCAAGATTTGCTACATAGAGTTTTGAGTACTTCCAAAAAGAGTAAATCATACATGTTTACAAATGTGCATGTAACTATACGTGGATATACATGTACTTCTAGATGATTATTGAATAAGTTTAGTAAAATATGCCATATATGTAAAAAAACACAAGAGTCGGCGATGCCGTTATTTATATACATGTATTGATGATGACACAGGTAAGCGAACTTTTAAACTGTGCATTGTACAAATCATTATTTCCATATTTTTTGCAGTCACACTTTTACATAAATGCCGATAATGTTGTTTTCGGAATCTGAAACAATTTGATTTCTAAATTATGGATACAAGTACAGCATACATGTAACAATAGGCACGTTAAAATTCAACATATTAAATTTCGCGCTGGATATATTTCAATTTCCTCGGCGTTCTAACAAATCCGCGGTGGTCGGTGATTTAGCAAATCCGCGGTGGTCGGTGGTTTAGCAAATCCGCGGTGGTCGGTGGTTTAGCAAATCCGCGGTGGTCGGTGATTTACTCAAATTCGCGGTGGAAATTTAGAGCGGAATTTAGAGCGTGGGCAGAGCGGATTAATAAACTGAGGTCCGTGATTTTTCATTTCCGCCCAGGTCCGACTAAGGACTAATTTCATACTTCCGCTTGATGTGTACTGTATAAACTGACCTGTTTTAACAGCATGTTGTCACGCGGATCAAAAGTGCTCTCACAGGCTCGCTCGTGCACTGTAAGCCGCAAACAGTCGCCCAAAATAGACATTCACATGACAATATTCATTCACTTATATATCAATGAAGCCATGTAAAAAATTATTCTTTACTCGTTGGACTTTTAAAAATAAGTAGTTAAGAACTAGATTAAAATTTTGGCTAAAACTCAGCGATTTAATTTCTAAGTTAGTTGATTGTAACCAATGACGTATATATTGTAACGGATCTCGGTTCAGAGACAACTCGTGTAGTTTCGCCCTTTTTCTATCTTTTAGCTACACTCTCGTGGCAACATACCGACACTGCAAGACTGTGAAAGTTACTTTTATTTAACCGCAAAACTCTGTTGTTAGTGGGCGCTTTAGTTACTTTAGAAGTTACATTGTTGCTAGCTCTAAATACGAAGAAAAAATTTGAGACTGGAAATTAATTGAACGAAATTATTTTCCCTAGTCTCGATTAACCAGACGTGTATGATTAAAATAAAATTACGGTACTGGGTCCTGTTTCACGAAATTTTAACTAAGATAAAATCCAAATTTTAGTAATTTGATTGGATAATATTAGACTGATTGTAGTGCTTAGCCAATCAAAATTGAAGTAACTACTAAAATTTGGATTTTATCTTTAGTTAAAATTTCGTGAAACAGGACCCTGGTCACAAGACTTGGATTCTAATCATTTTAGGGCGCTGCGAATTTGGCCCCCGGTTTTGTGTCAAATTTAATAGGAGGATGTGCCATTATGGCTATGCCATTCGTGTTTAGTATCCTTATGCATTTGCCATTTCTAACATGGTGGTTACAAAACGTTTCAGTTATTATAAATCTAGCAACAACTCATTTTTCTAGAACTGAAATATAACCAAAAAGACACGCATTGACTGTTTCATAATTATTAAAAATATGAAAACGCGACACGATGCGTAAATGGTGCGTTTTACTTTCGAGAACAATACCTTAAAACAGAAATTTCCAGATTGTTACATAATACGACACAACCAACCATAAGTGGTAATTCAAACACAAAGGATATATTTAAACTTAAATTTCTCTAACATTTCACTAAAAGATCCCTATTGTAGAACTCCCAACTTATTATGTAGTCACTGTCATGCCGGTTGTTTTTAATAACAGAATTTTCCAGTCATATAACAGATGAAAGATTTTTTGTCGACGCATTTTCACGTATCGACTTCTATTTTTGGATTATCCATGGCGCCACAAATAGCCCAATCATATCAAAAAGCATGCAGTTCCACCTTGAAATGGGTTGAATTGATGTACGGTTTATTCTATAATTTATGACACAGTTTAGAGGACAATGTGTAGGAGTCGCATTTTTGACTTCTAAGTAGATTCTTATACGGAATTCCGGATGCAATGCTAGACATTTGGACCACTGCTGCCGAACCGATTTGAAAATGCTTAAGGCGTTTTTTCTTTGCGCATGTCGTGTGCTCCTCTGTTTTTGATGTGTATGATTTTTTATATTTGTGATAATTATTTGAAGCAAAATAGGATTATCATAAAGGATATTTAACATCTACAATATGAGTACAGTAAGCACTCTCTACATACTGCGTTTGTAAACCACAAGATTCACCCCTTATTAGAAAGTTTTAACTATAGTCTATTGCATGTAAACGTTAAAAAAAACAGCTCAAAATATAGACATCTCTCTCTCTCTCTAACTAAGGGCTGCGCACGCGTACAAATGTTAAATTCAATCGTTAATTGTACGTACGTAAAAAAACGAAGAAAGCCGACTGCGGAAATTAAGAATTCGTTTTCCAGAGCAAAATTTGAAACTTTGATGTGACCAAGAAACATAACTCTTTTTAATGAAAAAATCTACCGCTGTAACGCTACTTGGGCGATTAAATTTTCCATATAATTAGAAAGTCCCATTCAAATGGCCAAATCACACAAATATCCAACTTAGCAATAGTTTAATTGTTAATGAATGATGATTTTAATGGTAAGTCTTATCATATTTGTTAAAATAAGTCCCAAATATAGCTCGTTTATTGGATTTTTGTTATTTGCACGAACCACTCTACTCTATATACTGTTCCAAGGGTTAAGAGACCTGCGGTTGCGAGGGTCGCGATGGATAACTGAACGGTCAATCTTTATTTCAAGTCCATCTCATGTCTGTTGTATCTATGACATATTAGGTAATTTGAAAAACGACGGGATAGAGTTTTATGTATACTCTTTCCTTGTGCCCCTTATCCATCAAATAATTCACTGCTATGGCCAGTTGAAACAAGTGGTTGCCATGCAAGATATGCCCACATTTTGTACGAAATTGACGGGGAAGAGGTTAAATCAAAAGGGCTATCCTATCATTCAAGATCATTTGATCCTTAACATATTTAAGGTTCATCAGAATGGGACAACAATGGTAGCCCCCTCCCCCTCCACCTGGACTGCCTACAAAATCTGTACATATTTCAGATTTTGCGTGAAAAGCAGGGGCTATAGCTCTAGAATACAAGGTCTGATACTACCAAAGTCGAAATGATCCAAGAACTTTTGATCCTTAACACACAGTTGAAGTTCATAGTGAAAGGTACACAAACTTCATTCATAACATTTTGTGTAAAAGGCAGTGGCAGATGCACAAGCAAATGGAACCCACCCATGAACTAGTGATACTCTTTTTTTAAGTTTCATCTAAATCGGATAAAATTGTGACCTCTAGATGGTCCACAGCCTGGGTATTACATGATTTTATTATACTATTTTCAAAAAGGGGAGTGGCTATTTTGACAGGGAAGTTTCGGTCCGATTTTGCGGAAATAATTATTGTGTAACAGTGATATATTTGAACAGTTTTGAAAATAAGACACAAATTATGACCTCTAGAGGCCCCGTAAGCTAAAAACGTGATATTTCCTACAATCAGGGGATCAGAATCCAGAAAGTTACGGTCCAATACGAGCCAATATCGAAGAAACCCAGATCTTTGGGATATAAATATATATTTTAAATTTCATCAAAATTGGATAAAAAATTTGAACCGCTGGATAGTCTACAACCTGGGTATTATGATCAGATACTAATGTTAAAGCTACTGGCAGATTTCGTCAAGGTCACGACATGTAAACAGGGTTAGGGCAAGTGATTGTTGCAGAGGATTGTGAGTTAGGGTATTGGCTAGATCTTTGATTAGGGTTTGCGCTAGCCTTGTTTACATCTTGTGACATTGGCGAAATCTGCAGATATGCTTTTAGGGGAGCGGCCATTTTGTCGGGCAGCAAGGTCTCATTTTCAGGAAATGTGAACTCAGCCGTAATTATGGTGTAACTGTGATATATTCGAATGCCTTTTAATTCGGATAAAAATTGTAACCTCTAGAGGGACCACACGCTAAAACGGGATTTTTGCTGGATAGTCTACAACCTGGGTATTATGATCAGATCCTAATGTTAAAGCTACTGGCAGATTTTGTCAAGGTCACGACATGTAAACAGGGTTAGGGCAAGTGATTGTTGCAGAGGATTGTGAGTTAGGGCAGGGATCGAATTTGACGGACGCAAACACGCAAAATGCGTGTTGATTTTGTAGACTGCGTGTTACAAAATATGTCAAACGAAAAAAATGCATGTAACATTTTTTCGCTTATTGTTACTGAATATGATTATTCAATAAAAAAACAATATACACACATATCATAATTGACCTTTTTTTTGTGTTCGACCATCTGTCCTTTCATTATTGTCGTTATATTCCATCAAACAAATTCCGACATCGGTGAAAAATGTATGTTATTGGCGAATGGCTTTCACGCAACACAAACAGTTTTAATAGTAAAAAACACGTACCGTTTTGATTTTTCTGGATGATATTTAACATAAATATTGAAAAAATGTTTTCCTTTTGATGTTATTTTATTGCTTAATGATGAATAAATACTGTTATTAACTCCCGACTATTCATTCCACAAGTTGCAAAAGCCGATAAGGAGCTTTGTTTACCTCATGTGACTTCTGGCTCACTTTTCCACCCGTTAGCATTATCCCTGTTTCTGTTCAATTTCTATACATCTTGACAAATTGTTTATACCGATACTTTGATCTTCCAAAAGAATCATTGATTTTCAGATTGAAATAGATTTTAATAATGCAGAAATATAAATAATGCCAACATTGCCAACTATATATTTTGAGAGTTCCGGTAGACTGATTAGTGATTATCATTCAGCGGACGTGCGGTCCGTGATCCGAAAAATTGCTATTTCAGTATTTGACATCAATGGGCACTTTTTGACATAGTACTTATGTTTTATAGTTTAATTTACTATCCTTGTATTATATAATGCATCTTCAAGAAGGTGTACGCTTGAGTGAGAAAAAACGAGTTTTCAAGGGTAGCTTGAAAATATGCACGGACGAAAGAACACAAACTTTTTTTTATGTTTTTTTGTGCCTCCGCCATATGTAAATATTTTTAATTTAAATAAAATATTTAAAATTAATATTTTGAAAATTAAAACTGTAATAAACAACAACTTTTGCTAGTTTGTAAATTTTGTTTGTAAACTCAGTACTGTATGCTAAAAATAATATTGACAAGAAATAATAATATTGACTAGAAAGTGTCAAGTGAATACTCCGGGGGTATTTCCAACTTTTTATGCATATTTATTTACATTTAAAAAAAACCCTGATAAACTGAAAGTATTGACATTTTATAAAATATCGCAATATAGTGATTATATCGCAATGTTTTCAGGGATATCGCCCAGCTCTAGTGTTGAGGGCAGTTTTGTGTGTTCATTCTTGTGTTTTATTAGCCATTAGCTTTTTAATGAAATTGTAAGGAATATGTGTACACTCCAATGTATAACAGATGTACCTGTAATCCAAAGATAATAAAAGTATTTTCATTACAGAAAAAATTGCCCCTTGAATTTCTTTAGAATCCTAGTTTTGCTTGTACATTTGAAATCAACAAGCAAAATTTTGCTTGTGTATTTTCAAATAAAGTTCTATCCCTGAGTTAGGGTATGGGCTAGATCTTTGGTTAGGGTTTGCGCTAGCCTTGTTTACATCTCGTGACATTGGCGAAATCTGCAGATATGCTTTTAGGGGAGCGGCCATTTTGTCGGGCAGCAAGGTCTCATTTTCAGGAAATGTGAACTCAGCCGTAATTATGGTGTAACTGATATATTCGAATGCCTTTTAAATTGGATAAAAATTGTAACCTCTAGAGGGACCACACGCTAAAAACAGGATTTTTGCTGGATAGTCTACAACCTGGGTATTATGATCAGATCCTAATGTTAAAGCTACTGGCAGATTTCGTCAAGGTCACGACATGTAAACAGGGTTAGGGCAAGTGATTGTTGCAGAGGATTGTGAGTTAGGGTATGGGCTAGATCTTTGGTTAGGGTTTGCGCTAGCCTTGTTTACATCTCGTGACATTGGCGAAATCTGCAGATATGCTTTTAGGGGAGCGGCCATTTTGTCGGGCAGCAAGGTCTCATTTTCAGGAAATGTGAACTCAGCCTTAATTATGGTGTAACTGTGATATATTCGAATGCCTTTTAAATCGGATAAAAATTGTAACCTCTAGAGGGACCACACGCTAAAAGCGGGATTTTTCGTACAATCAGGAGCTACAATCCAGAAAGTAACAATCAGATATGCGCGAATATGGAAAGGAACCAAATATACATTTTAAGTTTCATCAAAATTGGATGAAAATTGTGACCTCTAGTCTAGAGTGTCCATAAGCTAAAAATAATAAACATAAATTGTAAGTTTCATCATGAATTATGCATATATTTGTCTAGTCAGCATCACAGGATTAAACCACCACAGATTGTGTTTTTATGGTAAGGGAGTTAAAATGAAATAAAATTTCACTTCATTGCTGAGTAATTTTATTAACCAGAAATCGCTTAGAAAGCGTATCCGACGATCTAGATCCCCAAGAGCTTTCGGGGCCTGGGCGGTCCCTGGAACCTCGCCTAAGGACCTAGGATGGTAGCCCCTCCCCCCCATTAAAGAATTGCTTCCGCCGGCCCTGTTGCATGTCCCGATTTTGGACGCCATCGATGAAAATTAGCCTCAGTCAGGTTTTTTGCGTTTTTAAAAATGCTGTTTAGTGCCTTCAATTCTCAATCTTCAAAATGCGATAACTTTTTTAATTTTCAATATTTTTTCACAATTCTTTCAGATTATTGAATCTAAAAATAGTTGGCGCTTGCAGTGAAATAGTCATTTTACTATTTAGAGTTTTGAGTATTCAAAAACCCTTTGGCAACGCCATTTACAAGCAAAATAACGTGAAAAAATGACTCGTGCAAAATTGCTAATTTCTCGGCAATCGCTCATATTTACAAACTAATTTCGACATAAATTGTCTTCGTATAGATAGCTGCCACAAATTATGAACATTCAATAGAAATATTTTAAAATTAAAATATGAATGAAAAGCCTGAATGGATTGTAAATTGCTTAAAGAAGCTAAATCACTAATATTCGAGACCTATAAATTAACACAAATGGGCTGCAACGCATATAATAATGTAATTATATGAATGTGTATAAACTGATAAATATGTGGACAAAAATTACAATTACACATTATGCAAAGATAGGTTGCCAGGCAACGAAACATACGCCCACAGCAACTAAATCGTCCGGGCAGTCAACAAGGGTTGTCGCATATTTTTACTTTTTTCAGTAATGAAACATTTATAATACACTAAAATCTGATTAAGAGCAACAACTCACGAAGTAATTATCAGAAAACTATTAGAATTTGTTTGGTTTTTATAAAGTTCTGCCCCATGCTAACGTTTTGTATGCAAAGCTTTTAATATCATGGATTTAACTGTTTAAATTCATTGAAAATCAATATACTTGTTCGTCTCAAGATCTTAAACACTGTGTATAAATTTAAAGTCAATCGGATATTAACTTTGGCCTTTAGAGCGTCCACAGGATTTTTTGAAGTGATCAAGGGCCAACTCTGGCAGTAATTATCGGAAATCGTTGAAAATCAACAGGCTTCTTCGTCTCATGACCTCAAACACTGTGCATAAATTTAAGGTCAATTGGATATTAACTTTGGCCTCTAGAGCGTCCACAAGATTTTTCAAAGTGATCAAGGGCCATAACTCTGGCAGTAATTATCGGAAATCGCTGAAAATCAATAGGATTCTTCGTCTCAAGACCTTAAACACTGTGTATCAATTTAAAGTCAATCAGATATTAACTTTAGCCTCTAGAGCGTCCACAAGCAATTGTGGGCACCGGACCGCCGGACGGACGGGGGCGACGACAATATACGACCACATTTCAATGTGGGCGTATAAAAACAACGAGTACAGGCAGATAGAGTTTGAAAACCATGAAAGAATGACACCAAGATCATTCAATTTGGACTACTACAGCCTGAGTAACAATATTTTGAAGTTTAATTAACGGCCGTTGTTTTTGTACCTAAAGACAATAAATGGTATTAATGACAGGAGTGTGTGATACAATTAGGTTTTTTTTCAACATTTTTTCTTCATAACTCCAGTAATATTCAAGATAGCCTAATGAAACTTTCAGGAATTGTTTATTGTGTTTGGGATGTTAAAAATTTCATGAAAATATAAATAGGCCCCTAATTAAGCACTAATTAGCCTAACCGGATTTTCCTTGTTTTCAGAGAATAACTCCAGTTATAGTCAAGATAGTGCAATGAAACTTGCAGGAAATGTTTATTATAATAATAATAATAAAAACTTTATTTAATGAGGCAACGTATTTAGTTTGCAAAAAAACTAATCTTCCATAGGTCCCTCCTAAACTACAAAGACATATATACATGTAATATCAGGATAAATTTAAAATCATTTGAAATGCAATAGCATTTTAAAGTGGGAAGTTTGGGAAGTCACTCCCAAACTACAAAACATATACATTATACAAGTAGAATATAGGAAGAACACTATAATTACACACAAAATAAAATAGAATGCAGTTGCAAGTTAAAAATAATAAGTATGTCATCTCAGTGGAATATTATGGTTCCTTCAGTGTGCAAAATAAATGAGTTTTCAGTTTAATCTTAAAATTTTCAACATTTTTACACATCTTTATATCAAAAGGCAGATTGTTCCATAAAAGACATGCAGAATAATGAAAAGTACGTTTCATGGATTCCGTTTTGCATTTTTGAAGAAAAAGAGATTTACTCGTCTGTGAACGGAGCAAGATATCTGTTTTGGAAACAAGAGATTTTTCAATAAAATAGAAATTTAGATAAAGTGGAGTATTAAATGTAATAATTTTGAATGATAAGACAATTTTATTGTAAAGAATCCTCTGTGTAAGGGTAAGCCAACCGAGTTTAGTAAATAAAGAGGTGGACGGAGTTTCAATCGGTGCATCAAGAATAGCTCTTGCTGCCCTCTTTTGTAATTTTAAAAGAATGTCTAATCTACTTTTGGTAGCATTTCCCCAAATAATAGAGCAATAATCAAATATTGGTAGTATGTAACTGTTATAAAACAAAATTCTTGTCTCGTAAGGTATATGATCTTTTATCTTATTTAGGAGAAATATTTTTGATGCAAGTTTTTTAGACATATCTGCTATCTGTGCTTCCCAATTAAGGTCTTGGTCAATTTGAATTCCAAGTAATTTTGCGGTAGTAACCGTCTCAATTTTCTCACCATGGAGTGATAAAGTTAGGTTTTTCTGATTTCTTTTGTGTTTTGATGAAATCAGCATTGATTTTGTTTTTGAAGGATTGATTACCATCCCATTGTTTTCACACCATTTAGCAACCAAATAGAGATCATTTTGGAGATTATTGGCGATGGATAAAATATCTTTGTGTGAACAATGCAGGGTACTGTCATCAGCAAACAAATCTATCTGACTTGATTCAATATTGAGTGGGAGATCATTTATAAAAATTAGGAATAGGAGAGGACCCAGGATCGAACCTTGTGGAACCCTGCATTTGACTGTAGTAATTGAGGAGGTAATTGATCCTAAACATACTTTTTGCTTCCGTGAGTCAAGATGTGATTCAATCAAAATTTGTGAATTATTATCAAATCGATAAAGATGTAGTTTTTCAATAATAAGCTTATGATCAATGAGATCAAATGCTTTGCTAAAATCAAGATACACTATACCACTCATCGCACCATTATCGATAGCATCAAGCCAATTATCTGTCATTCGGATCAGTGCAGTAGCACATGAATGATTTGATCTAAATCCAGATTGGTAAGCATAAAAAACATTGAAGGTTTCCAAATAAGTTTGAATTTGAGTGCTCAAGTGCCTTTCGAATATTTTTGAAATTGTGGGGAGAATTGAGATTGGCCTATAATTGTTCGGATCATCTTTAGCTCCCTTCTTATGTATAGGAATAATTTTAGCCAGTTTAAGGGCACTGGGGAACATGTTTTGAGAAATACAAAGATTAAAATTTTGGGTCCAATACCATCACACCCAATGGCTTTGTTACTCTTTAAACTCAATAAATGTTTTAATACCTCTGTTGTAGTAATACAATTAATAGAAAAGTTGTTATTTGGGGGAATCTTATCATTTACGTAATCTGATATCTTTTGTTTGCACTCTTGAGAAAGTGGTGTATAGGGGGGCTTAATGTCATCAGTTAAATTAGTGAAGTAATCATTCATCACATTAGCAATAGCATTTAGATCATTAACTGTTGTTTTTCCATATTTAATACTGTTGGGATAAGGGCAATTATTGGGTTTATTCTGTAGGTCACTAAAATATCTCCATATGTTTTTAGATTGCTCTTCATTTTCGATAGAGTCCTTAATAAAGTTTCTTTCGGCTTTATTAATGAGATTTTTGGTTTTATTTCTCCATATTCTATAGTCGTCACACCTCTTGGAGGCTTTAAAGAAGTCCCTGAACTTTCGGGCTTTATTTATTTCCTCATTAAACCACTTCGGTTGATAGTATCTTTTTACTCTTTTTCGCTTTTGCGGAGCATGGCAGTCTAAAACACCTATAAAAAGGTTATAACAAGTATCAAGGGCAGAATTTGGGTCATCAATTGATTCGACTACATGTAGTTCAAATGGAATTTTAGCAAAATCATTAATAAAATTAGAATCATCAAAGTTTTTGTAATTTCTGTATAGAATTTCCAAGTGGTTGTGTTTTGTGATTTTTCTCTTGCAGTTTCCAATGACAAAAATAATCGGAAAATGGTCACTAATACCATATTGAGGAACTTTAATTTCAACAATATTATCTGGTGTGTTTGTATATAGATGGTCAATGACAGTAGAAGAATTTTTAAAACAGCGTGTAGGAGCAGTAATTAATTGATGTAATCCCTGCATATTGATTATGTTTTCCCATCGTTTTGGAACAGTAGTTGAATAATCTATATTAAAATCTCCTATTACATAAATAGATTGACCAGTATTTATGAAATTTAAACTAGTTTCAAAGTCATCAAACCAACCTGTACACGAAGAAGGTGGTCTATATACAAGACATAATAAAAATGATTTTCCATATTCTGGATGGAGTTCAATCCAAATGGATTCGATATTTTGATGTTCATAATCAAGTTTTCTTGAATATTTTAGATTGTGAGAAACTCCACAGCTTTGAATGTTCAAAATTACATGTAAATATAATTAGGCCCCTAATTAAGCACTAATTAGCATATGAGATTAATTGGTTAACCGTGGCTCTGCAGTTCTAAATACCGGGACAACAGAAGGTGGTTCGGTCATTGATGGAACACTGACCTAGGTTTGTTACCTTGAAATGATCCATGAATAGTGAGTGTTAAAAGCTCAATACCACTCTTGTTGTAACTAAATAGTATGTCCCAATCTTTATTCTGGTCAACAAATTGTACTATTTTACAATATTCCAATTAATTGATGATACAAATTTCATCTTAACACACCTAATTTAAAAAATTGGAAAAATTCAACTAAATGATTTGAAAAGCCTGACGTAAAGCTTTTCAAATGTGACTTGGATTTAAAAATATTTTTGCACCCTCTTGTCTTGACAAGTAAAATAGGATTTAATGGATAATTTACACAACAGGTAAGACTCTAATACATCCAGTACTTAGAATAAGGCTATTTTTTTTTTTCTGGAGCTCTTAAACTTATTCTTGATGTTCGACACACTGCCGAAATTTCTGATGCAGCCAATAATAACAATATCAATGTTTTGAACGTGGAAAACAGGAAACTATTCAATAAATACATGCTCTTGCACAAAATTATAAACCAACAATGCCCAAACTACTTTGCTGAAACACTGTTATATAATTCCACCCCTTACTCTAACATTAATAAACGACTGATTGTACTAAGATCAAATCTTAGTGTAGTCAAAAATAGTATTAAATTCTGTGGATCACGCCTATGGAATACATTACCATGTTTTCTCAAACATTTGAAATCCAGAAACGCCTTCCGCGCCCAACTAATTAAATATCTAAATGAAAATTAATTACCGTCTTTCCCCGATTTGATTAACCTTATAATCATACAATCTATATATACATTGTTGCATATATTAATTATGAATTTGTCACAGTCAATCTTCTTTAACGCCATATTGAACCTTTTATGTGCCCACAACTTAATGTACATCTGATACTAATCCAACAAGTTAGATGTTACTCTTTGATATTCTAAGGACGTAACATCTAACATCCGAATAGTTAAAAGCTCGTCGCAAAAGTTGATAACTAGTTTACTTCTTTCAGCGGACAGCAAAATTCACAATTTTCAGTTATCTGCACTGCTAACACATTAAACTTACATATCATATCCATCTATGTTCCGAAAAATATTTTTTGCTGTCTATTTTAAGAGATTTCACAAAAATCTTCACCTACAACCAACAAAACACAGTGAAACAGGAAATGACCTATACATTGGTGAAAGTTGAAATGTGGTATGGTGCATATTACGAACGGAATTCTTTAAACGAAACGAAATCATGAGACTATAATTTGAAGGCGATCATTTTAAATTTATTTTTAGTGATTGTCCAATTATCGGTTTCACTATTCAGTAGCCTAATTGGTTGATGAGTGGCCTATCAGAAGAAATTTTACCGATATTTGCGTACCCGATATATCTGTTCAAAATGACTCGCCGTCGGCAGCCAATAAATCTTTTCATAAAATATTATTCAAATTGTGACAAAGCATTCTCTCTATAGTCTCTTACTTAAAATGGCACTCGGCCCTTTTATTTATTTGCCGTGTGTGTGATACAAGACTCAATGCTTTATTATAGATCTTTTCAACTCTATCGATAGAAAAGCGGGGAAAATGTCACGTGACATTGACAAGAGAGAAGCTGTCATAATCAAGCGGTAGCGATGAAACATTCTACGAACGCCGACAAATTTAAGGATTTATATTGTAATGAACATTTAATAACATTTTATAAATAATAATCTCAATCATACCGCCTATGCCAGAATTTACCCTGGCATAACGGCAAAACTGTCGTAAAAAGTAAAAGCTGAAGCAAACACGGACTGCCACGGTAATAAAAATAGACCAAATTGCGCCGTCGTCCACGTGTACACGTATCAAAATGTTATGCCTTTATGTACTAATGTAGACGTATGAAATTCATAGGTAATAACTTTTCAATATATCATACAGTCGTTCAGGGGCGGCTGGGCTTGGGATTACGTCAATAATTCAGGAATGCAAGATTTATTTAGTTGTAAATAGTGTCCCAAGCCCACCCTTATAGTTCTTTTTTCATAAGAATGTTCACTTTCTAAAATAGTGCCATTATCATAGAAGGTTATGGCAGAGCCGTGGGAAATTTGATGAATCAATTTTAGTTATGGTTGACATGATGGCAACCATTGGGAACACGAATAACTAAAGGATCGAAAAGAAAACAAATTTCGATGACTTTATTACTCCAAGAGGAATCTGTAAATTTTATACTTATGACAGTACCACCAAACGCAATTAGAACCAGATTAATTGACACGGAAAATCATTGCACGGGCCGTTTGTCTATCTACAAATATAAAAATTGCACGTTCAGTGACGGAAAATGACAACAGTATATTTGTTAAATATGAAGAAACTGTCAGCTAATTTTTGTTACGGCATTTATAAATTTATGGTGCCGTTGTAGAAGAATCCTCATTTCAAGCACTGGTCATGATGATCTAGGCATACTACTACTAATTAATCATGCAACAAATAATTATTAAGTTCTCAATAGACGTTGTGTATTTTCAACTACGTGTGAAGAGCGACCTAATTATTCTTCAACAAACATCGTCTTCTATCCCGATATAAAACCTCTACAAAAACAGTACATATACGCAATCCATAAAAATATTGTACAATGCATTTCGTTTCGCGTAAAACAGGGATCCTGAAATTTTAATGCAGAGGATATGACGTCAAAAAAAGGTCAAACTATCCCAACATGGCGACTGAAAGAAATGCTGGTGTATGTGATATTGGATAAACCTGTTTCACTGAACAACGTTTGTTTGTCAGTAAGTGTCATTGTTGTTCAGAGATAGATCACACAATAAGGTAGGACATGCATTTAGAATTTATCGACTGACGCCTTTCAGCTCGTGGCTATTTGATGTGCTAACAATTCAGTGGCTCATCGCTCCAAGAAAGGAAGGCTTAAAGAACCTTGTGGTTACGTGTGAACGAAACCTCAAGGCACCCTGAAGTACTGTAAATACATGAATCACCCATTTTACCTTTTAGCGATCTGTATACTTCAGAATGTGCTTTCTGAGGTATTCTTTACATGCATCAACCATCAGTGTCTCTATCACATCATATGAAATATCCCCCATCACTAAAATTAACGTAAAATCGGCGTTTTTCGAAATTTGGTCAGAGAAATTCAATGCAAAGTAATGGCGGCCTACAAGTATGTTTGCTCACCGATCTCCCACAATGCAACAGCGACACGCCCTTTTTTTGGAATGGGTGATTCATGTATACATGTTCAACTTGTTTTGTTTCTTTTTTGTTTCATTTTTAATGTATAAATTTCTATCTCTTCTCTATCTATTAATGTACATATGTTCCCATTGATTAAAGGGCAAAATGTAAGAAAGGCCGTTGGCCTAATTTTCAACCCTTTTGAAATAAAGTTATTATTATTATTATTATTATTATTATACAGTTATCAAAACAAAGCAAAATCGGCCACATAGCTAAGTCATAGACCGTTAGCAACTTATTATAGTATTTATACATATCCATTATTCATAATATCATGTTATTTTAGGTCTAGATTGGGAATGTGTGACAAAAATTGATCAACTTTATTATGCCTATCAGAAATTTTTCGGCCGCAATGACTAAATAGGCCGCCATTTTGAATATTCTCAAATGTGGATACCACATCCCGAATAAAGTTTTCACATGATCGAATGTTTGTATCAACATGAAACTTCACCTAAATAGAGACACATATATCTTTACGTCCACTTAACGTTTATTTTCGTCTGATTCTGATTTTCAACCAGTAATGATGGGGTAAAGTTGATTAAAATTTTTGCGCCGTTCGCCACTAAAACTAAACTGGCTAAAAATGGAAAATACGAAACCGAGGCTCAATATAGGGGTCCGACCTGCCTAATAATGAGGGTTTTTCCCGGGATTTCCACTCTAGGCCAATCAGGAGCTATTTTGCAGAAGTATTGACGAAATGTTCTGGAAATCCTGATCACAGCGAATGACGTCATAATCGCGGACGCTAAACCGGCAGATCTCCACATACCTACATTCAATCATTTCTGTTTTTACTCTAATTTCTAATCAGTTATGTTCGACGACATACGCCAGAAGTCTCAATCGAATGGCAATCTCTAGCGTATGGTTTTTCCAGTCTACACCGATAGTATTTATTGCACATGCTCTCCATGTGCAATATGTCTAGCCTCCTTCTTCAAGTCTATTGTTACAAATGGCACTGAAAGGCTTTATGGTACACGATTCGTGTACCAATGATAAAATGTTAATTTTATCTTAAATATTAGATATCAGAAGCCCATCTTTTCCCGGTAAGATCACAACATCAATGTTGATTTAAATTGATAAATAATTTGTGTTTTCAATGTCGAAGAATTTGGATGATATTGAGTTAAGAGACTTACTGTGTGAACCATGGTAAATTATAAACGGATTTCTTCGATTGTGAACAAACTACTGAATAATTGTTATTAAAAACTTGCCTATGGGTTTGAAATCACCTCCGGTTGAATAAAATCCATTGCACAATTAAATATCCAAACCAAAACAAAAGTTCTCTCTTGAAAAGTCAATGTTTTTGCTTGTATTTTTGACAGTGTCCATCACAACATTACACATGTCAAGTCATGAGCTAAACCATCATAATATGTTGAAGGGTGGTAAAGGTTGAATCACGTCTGTTGTAATCACAACAGCGCACGACCGTTTCGAGTTTTTGAGTTTGGGCAACACAATAGCAACTGAGACAAAGACATTGATTTGGAAACAATTGATTGTCAGTCTACTAAATTTTATTCACAATGAATATATCACCAATTATACGAATACTCGTAATATAATATTGTTTTTCACCCCTGTATATATAATTGTATAAGCTTATTGGATACATTGCCTTGTGAATTTCAAAACAAAGCCGGGAATTTACAAAATAATTGTATTACCGATCACGTACGATTATAAATTTTTCTAAACAGTTTTTTGCACACCGGAAATAATATTCAGAGCGAAATAGAAAGAAACTGAACTATCTGCCGATAATTAATCTGGTGTGCGGTATGATTAATTGTTGGTAATAATTTTTGGTATTTATATAAAAAAAAAATAACGTTATAGGCCTATACCTATTCAATGATTCAATGGCCTCGGCTATTAATGTTGTCTAGGCAAATGTAAAATACATCGGCATTTACCTCGGCTACAGCAGATTGCTGAGGTTAATTGACAGGACTTCTTAAGTTCATCAGGAAATATTAACCAGCGGCTGCCAGGCAGGATACGCCCACATTTTTGAGAGATGGATAGAGAACAAGCTAAAAAGAAAGTGATTTTTCCTACAATCAAGGGCCATAATTCAGGAAATTACAATTCGATATGCGCAAATATCAAAAGGAACCGAGATCTTTGTGTTATAAACTTACATTTCAAGTTTCAACAAAATCGGATTAAAATTGTGACCTCTATAGGGTCCACAGCCTTGATATACCATATTTTTAAGCTATTTGAGAACGAAGGGCGGCCATTTTGTCTGTCAGTTTTGGGCAGATTTTCTCGAAATTCGAACTCAGTCTTCCTTAGGGTGTAACGGTGATATAAAATAAACGTTTTTAGCTTCCATTTTGGTTATTTCTCGGTGTCAAAGTTTGTGATGAATTCAATTTTACAAGAGAGAACTTTTTTATTCGCTAGGACATATAGTTGTACAATGGATTTTATATAACCGGAGGTAATTTCAAACACACAGGTAAGTTTTTAATAACCAAAGTAGGCTATAGTAGTTTGTTCATAATCGAAGAAATCCGTTTATTTATTATTATTAGAGTGGTTCGTGCAAATAACAAAAATCCAATAATCGAGCTATATTTGGGGCTTATTTTAACAAATATGATAAGACTTACCATTAAAATCATCATTCATTTACAATTAAACTATTGCTAAGTTGGATATTTGTATGATTTGGCCATTTGAATGGGACTTTCTAATTATATGGAAAAGTTGATCGCCCAAGTAGCGTTACAGCGGTAGATTTTTTCATTAAAAAGAGTTATGTTTCTTGGTCACATCAAAGTTTCAAATTTTGCTCTGGAAAACGAATGCGTAATTTCCGCAGTCGGCTTTCTTCGGTTTTTTTCGTACGTACAATTAACGATTGAATTTAACATTTGTACGCGTGCGCAGCCCTTAGTTAGAAAGAGAGAGAGAGATGTCTGTATTTTGAGCTGATTTTTTTAACGTTTACATGCAATAGACTATAGTTAAAACTTTCTAATAAGGGGTGAATTTCGTGGTTTACAAACGCAGTATGTAGAGAGTGCTTACCGTACTCATAATGTAGATGTTAAATATTCTTTATGATAATCCTATTTTGTTTCAAATAATTATCACAAATATAAAAATCATACACATCAAAAACAGAGGAGCACACGACATGCGCAAAGAAATAAAGCCTTAAGCATTTTCAAATCGGTTCGGCAGCAGTGTTCCAAATGTCTAGCATTGCATCCGGAATTCCGTATAAGAATCTACTTAGAAGTCAAAAATGCGACTCCTACACATTGTGCTCTAAACTGTGTTATAAATTAAAGAATAAACCGTAAATCAATTGAACCCATTTCAAGGTGGAACTGCATGCTTTTTGATATGATTGGGCTATCTGTGGCGCCAGATAATCCAAAAATAGAAGTCGATACGTGACAATGCGTCTCGAAAAATTCTTTGATCTGGTATATGACTGGAAAATTCTGTTATTAAAAACAACCGGCATGACACCGACTACATAATAATATGGGAGTTCTACAATAGGGATCTTTTAGTGAAATGTTAGAGAAATTTAAGTTTAAATATATCCTTTGTGTTTGAATTACCACTTATGGTTGGTTGTGTCGTATTATGTATCAATCCGGAAATTTCTGTTTTATAGCTATTGTTCTCGAAAGTAAGACGCACAATTTACGCATCGTGTTGCGTTTTCATATTTTTAATAATTATGAAACAGTCAATGCGCGTCTTTTTGGTTATTTCAGTTCTAGAAAAATGAGTTGTTGCTAGATTTATAATAACTGAAACGTTTTGTAACCACCATGTTAGAAATGGCAAATACATAAGGATACTATACATGAATGGCATAGCCATAATGGCACATCCTCCTATTAAATTTGACACAAAACCGGAGGCCAAATTTGCAGTGCCCTAAAATGATTAGAATCCGAGTCTTGTGACCAGTACCGTAATTTTATTTTAATCATACACGTCTGGTTAATCGAGACTAGAGAAAATAATTTCGTTCAATTAATTTCCAGTCTCAAATTTTTTCTGCGTATTTAGAGCTAGCAACAATGTAACTTCTAAAGTAACTAAAGCGCCCACTAACAACAGAGTTTTACGGTTAAATAAAAGTAACTTTCACAGTCTTGCAGTGTCGTGGAATTAAAAGATAGAAAAAGGGCGAAACTACACGAGTTGACTCTGAACCGAGAACCTTTACAATATATATGTCATTGGTTACAATCAACTAACTTAGAAATTAAATCGTGGAGTTTTAGCTAAAAATTTTGATTTAGTTTGTAACTATTTATTTTTAAAAGTCCAACGAGTAAAGAATAATTTTTTACATGGCTTCATTGATAAATAAGTGAACGAATATTGTCACGTGAATGCCTATTTTGGGCGACTGTTTGCTGCTTACAGTGCACGAGCGAGCCCGTGAGAGCACTTTTCTCATAAACGAAGTTTTGATCAGCGTGACAACATGCTGTTAAAACAGGTCAGTTTATATAGTACAGATAAATGAGTCTGTGGGCCACTCTACTTGAAAATTACTCCATTTTTCAGCTTTTCATTATAAAGGGATGTGTATGACAAATATCCATGTCGTATACTAAGATATATTATAAACTTACAGGTAGGTCGGGGGTAATTTCTTTTGTACATGAATGACAATAGAACCGATCAAAATTAGTCGGTATTTCCACTGCTGCCTCCGCCATTTTCAGTTTTTAGCTAACTTCCCTAAACCGTGACGTCATCGAAAGCATCAGAGTTATCTCCCGTCATAATAACCATTTGGCTACAGATCACTAATGATTACCCCATTTTAATGTTAATTCTCGTCTCTTAGACCGACCCCAACTTTTCGTTGGGTAGAACATTTTTTACAACAGATGGAGCAACATATGGCAACCTCTTGACCAAAAGCATGTCTGAGGTTCATCTTGAAAAACTTGAGATACACAAGCTGGAAGTAGAGACAATTAAAGGGCGCGTCGAATTACCCAATAACAGTCCAATAACACCCAATAACGGGCGCGTCGAATTACCCAATAACTGCCCAATAACACCCAATAACTGCCCAATAACACCCAATAACGACCCAGTAACACCCAATAACTCCAAAATAACAACCAATAACTACAAAATGTTGACTTTGGAAACACAAAATAACAATTTACTGCAGTGTCTGTTCCAAGATTTACTCTGACTCTCAAATTCCTTGCCATTTCTTCAGTTTTTAATTTAAACGGCCAAAAATTGGTGACATACCTGAAATTGTCATTCCGTTGCTCGCTTCGTCGAGCCCTAACGCCTAAAAGTTCGATAAGATCCACTCTCCTCTTGGAAATTTCACATATTTCGACATAGTTTCTTTCTCAAAACATCAACAATACGAGACTTGCATTTCGCGTATAGGGTAGACAGGTATCTCCTAATCGGGTACATTCGGTTAGAAATATATAGTGAAGGAAAATTCGCTCGTTTCTTTTGCGGCAGTATACTTAGGTTTCAGACTGTGGATCAGGTTTTTTGGTCGGATTTATATTATGTTCTGTTTTAACCTGCTTATTTTGCAGAAACTGCGCATTAAGCCACTCGGTTTTGGGGAGTAAGGTCTAGAGATATGACATTTTCATAAACACTTTATTAGTTTTCCAAGGTTCTGATCAGCTGTATATAAATATTCAAAATATATTTGTCCAGATTATTTCCCTTTGGCCTTGCAGTTTTTAGCCTATAAACTAAATAATAATTATCCGATTGACACAGAATCAACGGCATGGTATACATGTTGGCACTATCTATAATAATAATTAATACAAATTATTATCTTATCGCAAATTACATGTAGCTGATATATATCTGGATAGTCCTCGTAAATATGCAGAGCAAGGCGGGAATCGATTTTCGTACTCCGTTTTCCCGCAAATGTTATTTAACTTTTTTATTTTATAATATTTGTATTCTAAACATGTATCTACAGGTAGGGTTGGTATATAACATCAACCAAATATCCATGAATCATTTGGAATTTTTGCTATTTCTGAGAAATAGGCAGTTTTGTGGGAGTCACTTTTCAAAAGAATAAAATATTGTTCTATTTTAATGACATTTGCTCGATTTGATACTGCAACTGTTCATTATTGTAACATTCTTGTCTTTAGAAATGGCATCATTTTTGCAAAATTGGTACTTTTATTAAACAAACTTTAATTTCAAATATACCTGTTTGTTCATAATTAAATTTTAAAACTTTAATTCCACATATGGAAAACCACAAACCACTGCGAACATATGAATATATCAAAAGATAGTTTGTAACTTTATGCAATTGTCCAAAGTACCTTTTTACATTGTTTACCCAAACACATCTATAGTGATTTTGAAGGAAAAAAAACAACACATTTTCAACTCTTAAACATGCATTATGCAAGAGCTAAATCTGCCTATTTCAGGTCTTTCTTTAGGCCTGAAATGTTATCTAAATTATTAATTAGACATAAATTAACCTATCCAGGCCATAATCAACTCTAGATGGCAGCGCTAGCCTGCGATCTTTAGTGGATTGTAAGCCGATTTACTGCATAACTTTCCTTCTCTATTAAACGATTAAATGGATAATCGAGACTATGCTGTTTACGGTACTGACTTAAGTAATGATGACCGAGGCTTATGGGAATTTCAGTCGCTTAGTTCTCGGTTCATAGTGGATCAATTTGAATGAAATTTTCACCAAATTGCCTTTACATTATCTAGTTTTTAACTATTATAGTGAGGACTGCCAACTCGTTACCGAATCTCCCATAATGTATCTTTAAAGCAAACATGTTTTTTTCTAAAGAGTGTTATTCAGTGCCATTTAATAATAATGTTTACTAATTTCGTTTAAGTAATATTGTGTAGATTGTGTAGATATACGACCAAGCATTG
Source organism: Patella vulgata (assembly GCF_932274485.2). Lineage (NCBI taxonomy): Eukaryota > Metazoa > Mollusca > Gastropoda > Patellidae > Patella > Patella vulgata. Next base: position 38,902,269 of record NC_065882.2, read on the forward strand.
GTCATTTTGTAAGGGTTCCACACGTTAACATGCTATCATAAATGGCAATTTCGCCTAAATAGTTAACACGTGTAACATGCTCATGGGAATATGTTAAGTGACATCCGTTAAAGGATTGCGAGGACCGGTGAAACCTGTCATGACTGCATCGCAGTCAAAGTTTTCCATAATTTTCTGAGCTCTTTCTAAACCCCCTTTTTGCAACATAAATACCGTTATTTTAATATTCCTCACAGTTCACTGCTGGATCTTAGATATTCATAGTATTGTTATTTGACAACAGTTCAGATTTATTTCAGATATTCAGCTAGAAAAGACAAAAAAGCGAATCTTCGAAAATATAACCCCTTGAATAATTGATTATTGTTATCTACAGTTTATTATTTGAAGATGAAAATTACGCGAGATGTCAAGGAATGAACCAAACTATTATGTAGTTATTTCGAGAAACAGAATTATTTACTCCTCGCAGTGTTTCATTTGAATAGATCTAATCCCACTTAACACTGCTGTAATGGAAACAAATTTCTGTTCCAAATTATGACTGGTCAATAGTCCAATTAACAACCAATAGTTAACTGCATAACAATTTCATTAGGCATTAAACAGAGAGAGAAATGGGGTTTAACGTCCACTCCACACAAACTAGGTCATTTCGGGACTAACATATGGTTTAATTTTATTTACATAATTCGCTTGCGAGTAGGGGTCTTTAGCAGTGGGAGGAAACCGGAGGACTCAGAGAAAACCCACGAGGTTGGACAGGCGACCCTACTCCTTGCCACGTACAACCGGGGATTTGAAACCACGCCAGTCGACTCAATGACAGACTTTATGATTCAGCGCGCACACACTAACCATTCAGCCATCCACCCCCCGGCTTTAAACAGAACTCCAATTTAGACCAAATATCTTTACATAACGTTACGTCATGACTCAAGAAATTTAGAAAAACTTAATGCATGACAAACGAAGCTGTCAAAACGGATACAATATAAACAATACTGTTTGGGGAGGAATAATACTTTCACCGTTTTTAATACCTTGAATCACTGTCCAAAGTTTCAGGGAAGACCCCAGATTAAACGAAGCGCTGTGATGTTGCTGTACTTGGGATAGATTTGATTGAACGGGAAGAATAGACACACTCCCGCAAAAGCTCAAGTATCAGAAGTCAATCCAGCAATGCCCAGAAAGGGATTTCTCGAGACAACAGCTTCAGGAATATGTGTTCTGCATTGCATAACCTTGATGAAGATATGAAATGAAATGATGTAATTGATGTTTAATAGCACGCCAGCATCAACCGGGTGCAATCTGGTTAATAATAAAACACAGATCCTATTTCGTTTCGTTTTTATAGTTCAAAATTTCGTTTTACTTGTCTTTACTACACTTGGATCTGGAAGAGTTGTTATTTAACTCGTGTTCTGAATGGTGTCAGGGATAAGCCAATGAAACGGTCTGTTACGGTGAGCTTTAGGCGTGTTTTTCACGGAACTGTGGGTAATCCACTAGTAACATCAATGCTGATTGGTTAATCAAATGTCTGACGTCATAGGGTCATAAGTCGGTCTTTTCATCCCTGATGTGGCCTATCGCTATAACTTGTCAGATATTCATGTAGTGTAGGCCATCGAAAGTATAAAAAAACGCAACGAAATATAGATCTGTATTTTAATCAGATTGAACCGGGCGATAATACGCCAGACATAATTATTATATAAAAATCGTTTTACTTTTGTAGGCTTCACGAGAAATTAGGTTACATATACATTTAGTCTAATCATTGCTCCAGCCTAAATTGAACTTTAAATTGTCTAAAGGCAAAGTCGTAAGCAAGGGAATAACTTATATTAACTATGCAATCCGCGATTACTTTTGCATATTATGGACCAAGTTATTGTGTACGCCTATAGCCCCCTTCAAAATTTCCATCACATGCAGTTCTGGATAAAATTTGTACGCAGTTTATATGAATATCAAAACGCTACAGCCCTCGGTGCCAATTAAATATTCAACTCAGTTGGACGAACAACTTCCTTGACATCCAAGCAGACCGAAACGACTCGAGCCAAACCAACACCCCTCCCTCTTCGACTCTTCCGGATAACTAGGTCAAACATGGCTGATGTTCAACAGCGGGATGTAAACAAAATATGATTTTCATGAGAGAGAGGTTATATAGCTTGATCTGAATTTGGTTTCCTCGTGTAAGAAAGTAATGGGATGGCAATTCCAGGTATGTCACTGTCGTGGTATGACTAAACAATGGCGGCCATTTAATTTCTTTTATTACTAATTAAACATGCGCATTAACAAACGCGGCAAATATGAATATATAACGATTGATATTATTACACATCAGAACATCTCCCTCTTTTTAAAATAAAAGTAAGTCCATGCATACTGTCATAGTATGTTTCTTAAATAAAATGAAAATACAGCTCAATACTTTTAAGCCCAATTTAACTGTTTAATACGTGTACAGTTTATCTGTATCTGGACGGTTTCCGTATAATACGACCATATCGAGTTCTAAGTGGTTGTAGTAGTTCGGGTATATGGTTGTTATCAACTGGCAGATTTGGACGCATTATGTTCTCAACTGGCATATCCATATCTAGATAATCATCGTCGTCATCATCCATGGGTATATTAAAGTCAACGCGGTGATCTCCAATAAGACGAAGGTGACGCCTATTACGACGATAAATTCCACGCTTTGTTTTTACAATGTAAGATCTGGGTTCTGTAGCTTTATCTACAATTATTCCTGGAATTAGCCATTTTTTATCATTGTCAAGTTTAATAAAGACTTTATCACCTGGTTTTAATTCAGATAACTCTTTAACTCCATGAAACCGATTAAAGTTAGATTCTGAATGATTTTTATATAATTCATCTTTCCCCCTCACCCTTTCTAAATCAGGCCATTGTGGTTCTAAATTTATGGGTAAAGTAGGTATAACGTTGTACGTAATTGACGTCCCATTAGTAGTTGAGCTGGACTGCATTTAGTAGCTTCTATTGGGGTTGCTCGATAATTCAGGAGAGCGATGTGTGGATCGGGCTGGTTAAGAATGGTCTTAGCTGTTTGGACAGCTCTCTCGGCTTCCCCATTTGCTTGTGGATAGTGTGGACTGGGCGTAATATGTTCTATACCATAACGATTACAAAAGCTGTTGAATTCACGCGACACATATTGTGGACCATTGTCCGAAATTAACTGCTCTGGGATTCCAAATCTAGCGATCACATCTTGAAACTTGGATATTAAGCAACGACTCGTAGTTGTCGGCATATAGATGATCTCTAGGTATCGCGAAAAATAATCAATTATTATTTAATATTGTTTATTCTTAAAAGTACAAAGATCTGAAGCTATTCTTTGCCAAGGTCTATCGGGTAATGTACTAGAAATCAAAGGTTCTTTGTTTTGTGTAGGTCGTTGTTTCAAACAATATAAACATGAAGACACTTTATTACTGATTTCTGTCGAAATCTTCGGCCACCACACGGACAAACGTGCGCGTTCTCTGCATTTTGTGACACCTAAATGTCCTTCATGGATGCGGTTTAAAATATCATCTCTTAGGTGTGACGGAATAATAACCCTGTTACCATGTGTAAGTACACGATTAACACTGCTCAAACATTCTCGAACAGCAAAATAGGGTTTAACGTTTTCTGAAACATCTCTACTGTATTCAGGCCATCCCTGTTGAACGTAGTAAAGAACAGTCTTTAACGTAGGATCTTCTTCGGTAATTCTGCGAATCTTAGTAAGTAATTTATCTGATGTCGGCCACAAAGAAGTTATCGAATCAACAAACATGTGAATTTCCTGTTCTGTACTGTTGTCTTCTGCATTATTTAAGGGACTACGACTTAAAGTATCCGCTACCAACAAGGCCTTCCCAGGAACGAATTCAGCTGTTGGATTAAAACGCATTAATCTCATCAATAAACGTTGACATCTAATAGGAACCTGATCAATGTCTTTACGGTTAATTAGAGGCACCAAAGGCTTATGATCAGTTAATAATTTATACGAATCAAGTCCGCAAATATATCTAGAAAATTTCTCGCTCGACCATACCGAAGCTAGGCACTCCTTTTCAATTTGGGCGTATCGTTTTTCAGTATCTGTTAAAGTATGAGAACAGTAAGCGACTGGCTTCCAATCAGAATTATATTGCTGCATTAAGACACCTCCAATCCCATATTGACTAGCATCTGCACTAATCATTGTAGGTTTACCAACATCAAATAATGACAATACAGGAGCGCTACTTATCAGTTCTTTGACTGTTTTAAAAGAGTTTTCGTGAGATGAACCCCAAGTCCAAACAATATCTTTCTTTAAAAGTTTGTTAAGTGGTTGTAATACATGCGACAAGTTCGGTAAATATCGGCCTAAATAATTAATCATGCCCAAGACACGTTTCAATTCTGTAACTGTTGTAGGTACCCGTAATTCCTGGATAGCTTGTACCTTATCAGGATGTGGGCTAATACCACCTGAGCTGACAACGTGGCCTAACAAATCAATTGAGGTTTGACGTAGGGTACACTTATTTCTGTTTAGTTTAAGTCCTGACTCTTTAATGCGTTCTATGACTGCTGAAAGGTAGCGATCATGTTCTTCAAGCGTTACTCCGAATATAAATATATCGTCCATGTACACTGCTACTCCGCCCAAACCTGTTAGTAATTCAGACATTTTTCTCATAAATATTTCCGGTGCACTGGTAATCCCAAATGGTAACCGTTTAAATCTGTATCGTCCATTAGGTGTAATAAATGTGGTTAATTTAGAGCTCTCTGTATCAAGTGGTATCTGATAAAATCCGCTGGATGCATCTAGGTTTGAAAAGTATTGACTTCCTGACATTTTATGTAAAATATCTTCTAACGCGGGTAAGACATATCTTTCGAGTTTAACACCTTTATTCAATTGACGTAAATCGACACATAAACGAACACGAACATTTTGTTTTAATACCTGAACCACTGGAGCACACCAGTCGTAAGGCTATGTGACTTTTTCGATGATATCTTGATCAATCATTCTTTTTAATTCTAATTCAACTTAAGGTAATAACGGAATTGGTATTCGTCTAGCTGCATGGACAGAATATGGAATGACATCATCTTTTAGTAATATTTTTACTGGATCACCCTTTAAAGAGACCTAGATCTGCAAAAAGTTCTGTATCAATTTCAACACTGTCAACCTTACGACAGCTATCGTTTCTACTTATAAGTCCCATGCAAACTGCTGCTGTACGGCTAAGCAGATTATGAACAAAATTACCTCTAACAACGTAAATCATAATGTTAACAGTTTTGTGGTTGTGAACTATGGGTGTTATAAAATATCCTAGGCAATCTAACCTTCCACCTGGACTTCCAAAATTAACATCAGACTTGTATAAAATAGGACGCGAATGCAACATATTAAATGTTAATTCGGATATTACAGTCGCATCGGCTCCGGAATCAATTTTAAACTGAAGTAAGGTGTCTTCAACTCTCAATGAAATATTCCACGCAGGTTCTGTATCTTGTAAACAATCTGTGGATGTCAGTGAACCAAGAAAAAACTTGGGTTGATTTTTATCAGGAATCACTAAAGGGGAACAACTGCGGGTTGCTTCATCGTGGTGACAATATTCAATATTACTGATTAAAGGGAGGGTACTACAATTTTGTTCGTGTTTTACTGTCCGAGTTATCTCCCTTATAGACTTTGTCTTACAACACACTGCAAAATGTCCTATTTGATGACATTTCCTATACTCGGAATAACTAGCTGGGCAATATTCATCGAACCGGTGTTTACGGCTACATCATGTACAATTTCTGTTGTTTTCACGGTATTCTGTTTGGATTATAATTATGATAATAATATCGCTGTCTTGGATTCTGAAATTGCCTTGAATTATTGTTACTATGAAAAGTATGATAATGATGACCCCCTCTGAATCTTCCTCTACCTCTAAAATTTTCATTTGAGCGTCGATGATATGCTCCATGTCTCTCGGATCTTAGTGCTATTGCATCTATTTCTCGTTTCATGCTACCAAAGTAATTCATACTACTGCCACTTAGTACTTTCTTCACTTTTGGAATTATTTTGGCTTTTAATTAGTTCACTGTGCCTTGCTAAACTAATAATAGCTGATTCTAACGTTAAATTGTGGGTCATTTGCAATTTCTGTGAAACAGTCTTATCTAATACCATTATTACAATTCTGTCACGTATGCATTCGTCTTTTCCGACACCAAAATCACAATGTTCAGCCAAATCATAAAGTTTACGAACAAACGCTTCAACCGATTCTTCCGAATTTTGGACACGGTGGAATCTTGACCTTTCAAAGATTACATTTCTTTTTGGAATAAAATGATCATTAAATTTCTGTAGCACAACGTCATAATCTTTCTTTTCATCATCGTTTCTAAACGTAAAACGTTTTACCACGTGCTCCGCCTCGGGACCCTGGCCATAGCATAAATCATTGCGCTAACCTGCACATTTCCATCTTCGTCGTGAAGCTTTGTTGCAAGGCGATACCGGGAAAATCGCTCCCTCCATTCGAGCCACTCTGACGGGCGATCAAACCTGAAAGCTTCTGGTGGATTAAATTTGGCCATATTATTTGTTCTAATGCTATGACTATTTTGACTTTTCTTCTGACACCATGTCGTGGTATGACTAAACAATGGCGGCCATTTAATTTCTTTTATTACTAATTAAACATGCGCATTAACAAACGCGGCAAATATGAATATATAACGATTGATATTATTACACATCAGAACAGTCACTAAGTTTTAGTCGTCTAAATTAAAAATTGAAGAAATGGCAAGCAATTTTCGTGTCGTAGTGTCACCTGGAACAGACAGTAGTTGAATTTAAGAAGCATCGCTGCTTTGTGTCCAAATCGGAGTTTCACGCTCACTCGCCTGAAGGGAGATAACTCGTATATGTGATTTTTGTTGACAAGAAATTAATAACACCCAATAACTGCTCAATAACACCCAATAACTGCCCAATAACACCAAATTGTTGACTTTGGAAATACAAAATAACAATTTAGTTGAATTTAAAAGCCTTGCAACGTTGAGCCCAAATCAGAGTTTTATGCTCACTCGCCTGAAGGGAGATAACTCGTGTATGTGATTTTTGTTTACAAGAAATGAATGCATGCTTTCGTTATACATGATAGGAAAAATCCCCGAGTTAAGTATCCTTGCGGATCATGTTTGAAAGAAACTCGCGATATTCAAAGCTTATATTGTGAAGTATGTCAACGTTGGTGCCATTCAGATTGTGAGAAAGTAGATACTACTCAGTTGAATTTTTTTCAATGTTCAAGTGAAGACTACATAGTAGGTCTTGCAGATCCAACTATGCTGGTTTTGATATTCAAATCTGAGTTTCACGCTCACTCGCCTGAAGGGAGATAACTTGTGTATGTGATTCCCCGGTTATACCTGACAAGAAGTAGTGTCGTCTGTCCAGAATCGTGGGTTCTCTCTGGGTCATCACACTGGTAAAGCCCCCCCCCCCACACACACACACAAGAGAATTATTGAAATGACATAGTGGACGTTAAACCTCATCCCTCTATCTACATAACTAATACTCACGACAAAGTATTTTGTGTACGTTTTAATCCTTATATATATATGTCATTACATATCGTTAAATCAAAAATCGCTTTAACTAGTGCATTATTATTATATATAAGATGGCCATCAATCTATAAATAACTATTTCAACCCCTCCATGGGTGTTGTCAGGCGGTGGCAATAACAGAAAGTTATTACAGATATCCCCGCTATAGTTATTTTTATATCGCGAAACGAATCAAAACCCCATAATGCTTGGCCCCATGATGCTCCATTGGGATGGCGAAGCACCAACCTATCACTATTTCTTTTCACATCTTCGTTCCCAGTTAGGTAGTGATAAAATAATATTTGGTACCGACAAAGAAAAATCTATGACTAAATCTTTGTATGAAGTATTCCAAAATTCTAATTTCTTACTTTGTACAAAACACATTAAGGAAAATTTATATCGATATTTAGAGAAATCGGGAACACCACAAAAAGAACGCTCAATTATAAGAAATTTAATTTTTGGTAAGGAAGGAATTGTATATTCGAAAAATGACATGGATTTTGAAATGAAAAAAGATGATTTGTCTGTTTATTTTGAAAAATATCCTAGATTTGAACAATAGTGGGACAGGTATTTAAAACATAAATTGTTATTATATGTTATTAAGCCCCTCCAAAATAAACTGATCTCAGACTTATGGACTAATAACAACGCAGAATCAATTAATAATAGATTGAAACAAGAAACCGATTGGCATATTCAGAATTTACCTGACCTTGTTACAAAATTGGCTAGAGTGTCAACATTTCAAATTCTCAACATACGTCGGGCTTTACACGGGACAGACAATTGGCAACTTGTAGACCACAAATCTGAGATCCGTCCTGAAACATGGGCTTGTATGGAAGCGGGCAAGAAAACTCGCATGTTGAATAAATATTTAATGAAGAAGAAAAATGTATATATAATGTAAATATTGTTAATTCAAAAAATGTTGATTTCGGGTGCGTAAAGCCCAAAGAAACGTCTGGCAAAAAACCAGGGCAACGTAAACGAAGGCGCGCAGAAAAAACTCATTGAATGGCTATGTTAGTTTTCATAAAATATTTCATATGAAACAGGTTTAAATGTTTTAATAAAATATTGTTTTGTAAAGGAATTAAAATTAAACGCCATGTATCTCGTTACCTCGTCAGGTAGCGCCTTTGTGCGTAAAATATTTGGCAGTTAATTAGAATTTCTTTACAGACTAATTATTTTATTATCTTTATAATATTTTCATATGAAACATTTTTAAATATGTCTATGTTTTTTTGATAAAACATTGGTTTGTAAAGGAATTAAAATTAACAGCCAAGTATCTCGTTATCTCGTCAGGTAGCGCCTATGTGCGTAGAATGTTTGGCAGTTAATTAGAATTTCTTTACAGACTAATCGTTATGTCGTCGGGTAGCGCATTTTTGCGCTAAATTATTGGAAGTTAATTTGAATTTCATGAAAAACTATAGCGGGGACATCTGTAATAACGTTTTGTTATTGCAACTGCCTGACGATACCCATGGAGGGGTTGAAATAGTTATTCCATATTTGACGGCCATGTATAATTAATACGAATTGCAACGAAAGCATACATTAATTTCTTGTAAACAAAAGGTCTCAGATTAGCAATTATTTGCCCATTGACTTCAATGTTAAATGGCTGTAACATCACAGGCTGTAGCTTTTTTCTCAACATTCCGTTGGTTCCAATCTTTATAGGCACAATGGGGACAACATTTGGCAATCTCCTCATCATAATTTTGTAGAGGGTTGAAAATCTCACTTCCGACACAATGATTGCTCTGCAGAAAGACACTTTACACCCACTATCCCTCCGCTGTAATATCATCAGTATTACCCAAAACTGCTATGAAATTGCAAATTTGATCCCTTTTCTCCAATTCTAGACCAAAAAGTCAACCCAAAAATGCAGGAAGAGGGGAGAAAAAAATTAAGGGAAAAATTGTCTATTTATAACTCGCACTACATGAAATAAGGGGAAATAATTACTAGTCTTAGTCCTATATACCTCACATGTTTCTGCAGTTTAAACAAATCTGTTGTTATCTAATAAACAAACATTTATGCAATTCCCTGGCCAAATTGTTATTATATGTTATTAAGCCCCTCCAAAATAAACTGATCTCAGACTTATGGACTAATAACAACGCAGAATCAATTAATAATAGATTGAAACAAGAAACCGATTGGCATATTCAGAATTTACCTGACCTTGTTACAAAATTGGCTAGAGTGTCAACATTTCAAATTCTCAACATACGTCGGGCTTTACACGGGACAGACAATTGGCAACTTGTAGACCACAAATCTGAGATCCGTCCTGAAACATGGGCTTGTATGGAAGCGGGCAAGAAAACTCGCATGTTGAATAAATATTTAATGAAGAAGAAAAATGTATATATAATGTAAATATTGTTAATTCAAAAAATGTTGATTTCGGGTGCGTAAAGCCCAAAGAAACGTCTGGCAAAAAACCAGGGCAACGTAAACGAAGGCGCGCAGAAAAAACTCATTGAATGGCTATGTTAGTTTTCATAAAATATTTCATATGAAACAGGTTTAAATGTTTTAATAAAATATTGTTTTGTAAAGGAATTAAAATTAAACGCCATGTATCTCGTTACCTCGTCAGGTAGCGCCTTTGTGCGTAAAATATTTGGCAGTTAATTAGAATTTCTTTACAGACTAATTATTTTATTATCTTTATAATATTTTCATATGAAACATTTTTAAATATGTCTATGTTTTTTTGATAAAACATTGGTTTGTAAAGGAATTAAAATTAACAGCCAAGTATCTCGTTATCTCGTCAGGTAGCGCCTATGTGCGTAGAATGTTTGGCAGTTAATTAGAATTTCTTTACAGACTAATCGTTATGTCGTCGGGTAGCGCATTTTTGCGCTAAATTATTGGAAGTTAATTTGAATTTCATGAAAAACTATAGCGGGGACATCTGTAATAACGTTTTGTTATTGCAACTGCCTGACGATACCCATGGAGGGGTTGAAATAGTTATTCCATATTTGACGGCCATGTATAATTAATACGAATTGCAACGAAAGCATACATTAATTTCTTGTAAACAAAAGGTCTCAGATTAGCAATTATTTGCCCATTGACTTCAATGTTAAATGGCTGTAACATCACAGGCTGTAGCTTTTTTCTCAACATTCCGTTGGTTCCAATCTTTATAGGCACAATGGGGACAACATTTGGCAATCTCCTCATCATAATTTTGTAGAGGGTTGAAAATCTCACTTCCGACACAATGATTGCTCTGCAGAAAGACACTTTACACCCACTATCCCTCCGCTGTAATATCATCAGTATTACCCAAAACTGCTATGAAATTGCAAATTTGATCCCTTTTCTCCAATTCTAGACCAAAAAGTCAACCCAAAAATGCAGGAAGAGGGGAGAAAAAAATTAAGGGAAAAATTGTCTATTTATAACTCGCACTACATGAAATAAGGGGAAATAATTACTAGTCTTAGTCCTATATACCTCACATGTTTCTGCAGTTTAAACAAATCTGTTGTTATCTAATAAACAAACATTTATGCAATTCCCTGGCCAAAGAATATGAAAATCTATGCATTTTCAGATGAGCTGTGCGGCATTCTGCAAACACTATAATACATCAGAAAACTGCGGAATTTCAGACAGAAATTTAAAAGCACATGAATTTTGAATTAAACAGAACATTTTTATTTTTGAACATAAATGCATTCTGTAAAAAGATGAGATAAATTCAATATAAATCAAACACGAAAATACTTTAAAACAGTAATCATGATGCAATATTAGACTTTTTAACACTGGGACTGGAACCAAAACTGATTACGATTTGCACTCCACTTCCACCACAGGTGTCATAGAGATCAGGGATGAAATTGATATGCATCATCGTTCTACTAAAGCAAGTCCAGGAAGACATCCGGTTTTGAGATGTAGACCTGAAATGTTAAATTTGGATGAGAATGAGAATTCTGGGGCGAATACTATCCAGGGAAACGGTCATTGACATCCAGAAAATGGTCAAAATGTGGAATTCTGTCATTCAGTTACAAGGGGAGATAATTGTGGTCTGTAGCCGTGCCACATGAAATGCGTGGTAACCTGATATCTCGGAAACCGCTAACCGGAAGTGGTCGAAATTTTGTCTAATTTGAGATATTTTTAAAGTAATTATAATCTGCAAGTTTATTGAAATCGGTTGATAATTGTGGTCTGTAGCCGTGCCAAATGAAATGTGTGGTAACCTGATCTCAGAAACCGCTAACCGGAAGTGGTCGAAATTTTGCCTACTCTGAGATATTATTAATGTTATCATATTCTGTAAGTTTCATGGAAATCGGTTGATAATTGTTATCTGTAGCCGTGCCACATGAAATGTGTGGTAACCTGATATCTCCGAAACCGCTAACCGGAAGTGGTCGAAATTTTGCCTACTCTGAGATATTATTAATGTTATCATATTCTGCAAGTTTCAAGGAAATCGGTTATTGTGGTCTGTAGCCGTGCCACATGAAATGTGTGGTAACCTGATATCACGGAAACCGCTTACCAGAAGTGGCCCAAATTTTGACTACTCTGAGATATTATTAATGCTATCATATTCTGTAAGTTTCATTGAAATCGGTTGATAATTGTGGTCTGTAGCCGTGCCACATGAAATGTGTGGTAAACTGATATCTCGGAAACCGCTAACCGGAAGTGGTCGAAATTTTGTCTAATCTGAGATATTTTTAAAGTAATTATAATCTGCAAGTTTATTGAAATCGGTTGATAATTGTGGTCTGTAGCCGTGCCACATGAAATGTGTGGTAACCTGATATCTCCGAAACCGCTAATCGGAAGTGGTCGAAATTTTGCCTACTCTGAGATATTATTAATGTAATTATAATCTGTAAGTTTCATTGAAATCGGTTCATAATTGTGGTCTGTAGCCGTGCCACATGAAATGTGTGGTAACCCCCATATATCTCGTAAACCGCCAACCGGAAGTGGCCGAAAGTTTTGCTACTCAGAGATGTTATCAATGTTATCATAATCTGTAAGTTTCATTAAAATCGGGTAACAATTGTGGTCTGTAGTCGTAAGGCTATTTTGAAATTCTTACTTGCCACATGTGGCAAATAGCCACTGCCGTAATAAATATTATTTGTATTCTATAGAAGTGACCCGTGCATTGCTTTGAAGGCAAAGTCTTATCTAGTAGATTCAAGATGGCGGAACCGACATCGGCAATTTGTCTATAGATAACGTTCACCAGTTAATTGTCATTGTAAAAGGTGACAAATCAGGGCCCGACTAATCACCGGAATTCACCGGAATTCATTTACAATCACCGGAATTAACATATAATCACCGGAATTCACTTCGAAAATTCCCGATTCCTCCAACAAAACTAATTTATTTTAAATGTATAATACATTATAATGTAACGAATTACTATTTTGATATCTCCACAGGCCAAATAAAGGCCCTGTGTGTGTATTTATTTGAAAGACTACCGGAATTCATTTCAAATATATGCATCATGGTTATGATAACGTAGGGCGCGTCGTATTACCCAATAGGCCGAACTCCAAAATAACACTAGTAAAAAAAAATTTGCATCGAGTTACCCAATAACTCCAAAATAACAACCAATAACTTCAAAAATATTGACTGTGGAAACACAAAATAACAATTTAGTATGAGTTTAAGAAGCGTGGCTGGTTTTTGTCCAAATCGGAGGTTCACGGGAGATAACTCGTGTATGTGATTTTTGTTGACAAGAAACTTATGTATTCCTTTGTTGCAATTCGTTGTAATGTATTGTAATTAGAGATTGATTAATAGTTTATCAAAACAGTAATTATATGCATGAAACATATTATGGTATATATAGTGCAATAAACAATTTAATATTATAGCTATATTTATTTATTTATACTTGTGTCGATTGTAACTTTCGGTCATCGACATCGTAACTTGTTTTGAAATAAATAAATTCTCATTCTCATGTTATCATAGTTTATTATGGTTGTTGGATGTGTGATTGTATGTGATTTGTCACTTTATACAATGACAATATTTACATTTAATAGGATTTGTAAATCCGATATTTTGACCATTAAAGGGAGATTACTCGACATGTGTGGAGAAAATCTCGTAACTCGTCAAATTTGAGATGTTTTAAAACAATTATGTGTAGAACCTATTTGTAATTCATCAAAAAGCCTCTTTTATCAGCATTTCAGTCCTAATTTTAACTTACAATATTATTTGACCAAATCCATACACCGGAATTCACTTTGGAGATATCAGAATTCGCCCGTACAATCTTCCTATTTACTTATATTTTTCCATTAATATTAATAGTGAATTACTTTAAAACACATAAAATCACCGGAATTCACATCGAAAACACATAAACACCGGAATTCACATTGAAAACATATAAACACCAGAATTCACTTTCAACATATCTAAATTCGCACTGGAGACCTTCGTATTTACTAATATTTTACATTAATAACATATTACTTTAAATCACCGGGATTCACTTTGAAAACATATAAACATCGGAATTCACTTCCAAAATATCGGAAATCGCACTTAAGACGTTCGTATTCACTAATATTTTACATTAATAATAAATTACTTTTAAACACCGAAATCACCGGAATTCACATTGAAAACATATAAACACCGGAATTCACTTTCAAATATCGGAATTCGCACTTCAGACCTTCGTACTCGATCACAAATATTTTACAATAATGATAAATTACTTTAAAACACCGGAATTCACTTACAAAATATCTGAATTCGCACTTTAGACCTTCGTATTTACTAATATTTTACATTAATAAAAAATTACTTTAAAACACCGGAATTCACTTTGAGAAAATCGGAATTCGCCCCAAGACAATTGTATTTACCTATATTTTGCATTAATATTAATACTAGAATGTATCTGCTGTAAAACGATATTTCCAGATGGTCAACTCGGGGAAACACAATAAAGACACAGCAGTAATCCATGTAAAATGTCAAACCGAACATTTCTAGAATGTAGATGAGCTAAGTTTATTCGAAAATTAACTTAGTAATAGTCAGCCAATCAAATAATTATAAAGTCTCATCAATAATGGTTTGGATGTTTTCATAAATAATCCGTTGTAGCATGAAGCAGTCCAGATTAAATGAAGTGTAATTTTAATAATATGCCAATAGTAGGCATATAGAATGTTCACCAGTTAATTGTCATTGTAAAAGGTGACAAATCACATACAATCACACCTCCAAAAAACATAACAAACTATGATAACATGAGAATGAGAATTTATTTATTTCTAAACAAGTTACGATGTCGATGACCGAAAGTGACAATCGGCGCAATTTGCAATTATAAATAAATAAATAAATAAATATAGCTATAATATTAAATTTTTATTTTAATAAACTATTATCAATCTTTTATTACAATACATTACAACGAATTGCAACGAAAGTATACATTAGTTTCTTGTCAACAAAAATCACATACACGAGTTATCTCCCGTGAACCTCCGATTTGGGCACTTAAATCAGCGAGGCTTCTTAAATTCAACTAAATTGTTATATTGTGTTTCCACAGTCAACATTTTTGGGGTTATTGGCTGTTATTTTGGAGTTATTGGGTAATTCGACGCAAATTGTTATTATGTGTTATTTTGGCGTTATCATAATCATGATGCATATATATATTTGAAATGAATTCCGGTAGTCTTTCAAATAAATTCACCTACAGCGCCTTTATCTGGCCTGTGGAGAGATCAAAATGTATTATACATTTAAAATAAGTGAGTTTTGTGGGAGGAATCGGGGATTTTAGAAGTGAATTCCGGTGATTGTAAATGAATTCCAGTGATTGTAAATGAATTCCAGTGATTGTAAATGAATTTCGGTGAATTCCGGTGAATTCCGGTGATTAGTCTACCCGGACAAATCACATACACTCACACATCCAACAACCATAATAAACTATGATAACATGAGAATGAAAATTTATTTATTTCAAAACAAGTTACGATGTCGATGACCGAAAGTTACAATCGACACAATTTGCAATAAATAAATATAGCTATAATATTAAATTGTTTATTGCACTATAATCTACCATAATATGTTTCATGCATATAATTACTGTTTTAATGAACTATTAATCAATATCTAATTACAATACATTACAAAGAATTGCAACGAAAGTAGGGGCGCCGGAACCCGGGTACCAGCTAGGGCCCTTATTCACGAAAACTTAAACTAAGTTACAATCGAAATTTTAAGAAATACTGCAATTCGATTGGCTGACCAATATGCAAATTGGATATATGCAAATTGATTTTACTGGTCAGCCAATCTAATTGCAGTATTTCTTAAAATTTCGATTGTATCTTAGTTTAAGTTTTCGTGAATAAGGGCCCAGGGTATACAAATGGTACCCTAACTTTTCTGTATTTCAAATAAATACACTTACAGCGCCCTCATCTGGCCTGTGGAGATATCAAAATAGTTATTCGTTATATAATATTATAGATCGGATTTAATACAGTTCTATGGTTATATTATATTTAGTGGGAGGAATCGGGGATTTTCGACGTGAATTCCGGTGAATTCCGGTGATTGTAAATGGATTCCGGTGAATTCCAGTGATTAGTCTACCAGGTTTAGGAAGTGTTATTGAACTAACACATTTGTAACTGTAAAAGCAAAGAAGATGTATTGAAGTCAGACGATATGTGTGAAAACATCAGTCTTATTTGTGCAGTGTGTCGAATTGGTATTTATTCGGTAAATATATTATATTTATTCTAAATTTGGTTGATTACATAGAATATAGGCCATAATAATATATAGGGGTGATCATCCCATGGGTGTGCAAAGTTCAATGTTTTTGTTTCACTCGAGTTTTTTCTGGGTTTTTTTCTTTAATTTTAAAATTTAAAAATATTGCATGTAACTCCCCTTTATTTTTACAGAGAATTCGGATAAGAAATTTGGATTTATTTAATAGTTTATACATTTGATAAGATCAGACATGGGAGAGCTGGGGCCCTGGCTTTGGGTATGCTTTTCAATGTAACATGATGTACCGTCTACATGTACCGTATTTTTCAAATTGTTCTTTACTATATTGATCAAAAAAATAATCATGCCAATCAGGGCGCAAACATCTACTAGGACTATTGTCAGATTCGGTATACAACAGAGTCGTTAGGTATGGTAGAATCTTTAAAATTCAAATTTTAAATTGTCACTATCAAAATGCTCAACACGTAACACAGATAGTTTTCACGCAATAAAACTTATCTACTGAGGCGAGGGTCACTTCACCACGTGCCACCAACCATCTCTGTCAGACTCACCTGTCCAGCTTGAAAACAGTAACTGAATATTATAGAGTTAAAGGTAAATCCAATCAAAGTTCTGATTTTGCTCGCGTGTATTAATTCATAATCAACACCGTAACATGGTTTCCTTGCATTTGTAGTCGATTTGATCAGAAACAATGTATTTATTTGAATTTGAAATGGTGTACCGATACCTAATATACGTAAACGGCGTTTCTCACACATGCGCTCTTGGCTCAAAACATCATAAACTCCATGGTTCTCAACACCGTAACGCTCTTACGATGTTGAGGTTTGGTTCACCAACGCTTAAATTAAATCTTATCTTATCAACATAATCATGTAGAATAACATGGAGTTCCTCTAATATTTCACCGGAGTGGATATTCTCCACTCGGATGGCGAACATCCTAGAACGATAAAGATAGTTATTCGCCATTCGTTTTATACAATAAATTTAAAATTCGAGTAGATTGCTTGTGCTTTAAAGCGGAAATTGCAAATTTTCAAGTTATATTTTTAAAATGTATTAAAATAAAGCCTTAAAATAGATGGTATCCATAAACAGTCCTACCTTGTTAAAGAATAATCCTATTAATCCTATAATTCGCTATTGCCAGAGCTGAGAAATTGGCAAAAATATCATTTTTAACTTCAAATTCCAACGTTGGAAAATGGCTGCCCCATGTTGTCAATAGCAAAACAGGGGAGGTAATTGTGTTGTTATTTCCTGTGTCATAGATTTTTAAGGGTGGGAAATAATGCCCATGATCGTATAATAGTGATTTGATAACCTATTGAGCAAAAGACATAGAAATAATTATGTTTTGACTTTCTTAGAAAATTTGAAAACCTCGTTTTAATGGAAAATACAGAATCCGAATCCCTTTCTAATGGTCATTTGTTAATTGATGGGTGATAGTGTAAACAGACGTCCTCGTTTATAGCGAAGCGAAGGATAGAGAAACCGACATTTTGTATAGATAGGAGTAGCATAAATGTGAGAAGTTTCATATTCTATGAAAGTGTGTATCTTACTAAACCAGGAACATTGTAAAACACATTTATTTGTACTGTGTTGATCACAAATAAAATACCGTAAACTACAAACCTAATCCAATTTCATTCCTGTAGAGCAAAAAAGGCAGGTTCTATTGAAATGGGCCTGCCTGTCTATCTGATCCGCCCACCCGGACCATATATTTCATTGTCAACCTCAAATTTTATCTGCGACCTGTATATTTGATCTCTTACCATATATTTGATTTACTACCAATCAGGGCCGTAACTAGCTCAGAGCAACGGTGGTGGCGGTGGGTGGGAGGGGGAAGTGTTCTCAGGGGTGCTGTAAAAATGACGGACAATGTATATATAGGGGGGCTTCGAGAACATTTTTCAAAATTGAACTGCTGGAAACGCTTTTTCCTACACTCTGGACAGCCTCATCAATCGTCTTTCTCCCTTTCAAACCGAAGAAATCAGTCAATTTTCATGCAAGACCCCTCATTTTAAGAAAATTTGAGCAGAAAACCTCAAAATAGTCCTCTTTTGAAGATCTGAAAAAGGTAAAAAATCCGTAAACACTGAGAATCCGATATCAACTATACCGATGATCTTTTTCACATGGGGCAAATTTTTTTTATGGTTGACCAATTTTAGTTACGGGCCTGCTACCAATATATTTCATTTCCAACTGTGTGTTTTATTTGACATCCGTATATTTCAATTTAATACCCATATATTTCATTTCCCACCCGTATATATGTGTTTTATTTGCCACCCATATATTTTATTTACGACCAATATATTTCATATTTCATTTGCCACCCATATATATGTGTTTTATTTGCCACCCATATATTTTATTTACGACCAATATATTTCATTTGCCACCTGTGTATTTTATTTTCTACCAATAAATTTTCATTTCCAACCGTGTATATTTCAATATTCACATAGTTCACTTTCAACTGTGCATTTTATTTGCCACCCTGTATATTTCATTTACGACCAATATATTTCATTTGCCACCCATATATGTTTTATTTGCCACCTGTATATTTCATTTTCTACCCATATATTATATTTCATTTCCAAAAGTGTGTTTTATTTGACACCCGTATATTTCATTTACGACCCATATATACTGAGCGCCATAGAAAACGCATCACTTTTTTTTCCCAAATATTTTATTACTAGGTGGTTTTGTATGTATAATATTATGCAATACTATGAAATATTGTTTCACACAATGCTCCCAAACGCAAAAAATATCGGCCTGTGTGCAAAAAAAAAAATTGCACGAGATGCACATGAAAAACCCAATATTCACGTGCAGCATTGTGTGTGAGCCCTTTAAAAGCATGTTTTCAACTTAATGTGCAGTACATGAATTGTGAAACGTCAATCCGTCGTAATTTGTTGTTGGACGTGTGTAGGAATCGAGCTAGAGATGTCGAGACTTACTGAAAATTAACGGAATGAAGCCATGGGAATGTCCAGGGCTGGCATGTCTACACATGCTATTGCCAGACACTTCAATTGTCATCAGTCCACTATTGTAAGGTTGGTGGAACGTGTTCGAGTTACTGGATCAACACGTGACCGTCAACGTCCTGGTCCACAAAGTGTTACAACCCAGGCTCAAGACCGCTACACCCGGGTCACTCATCTGCGTGACAGATTCCGCCCAGCGACTCGAACAGGTCAGTCGTCGGAAGACAAGGACCAGTAAGTGCCAACACCGTAAGACGTCGTCTAAGAGAAGTTGGACTCCGTGCACGAAGACCTTCAGTGATGAAAGTCGCTTTCATCTTTATCACGCTGATGGCCGTCAACGTGTGTGGAGACGTCTTGAGGAACGTCTTGTTGCGTCTTCGAAACGAATCGATGGGGTGGGGGAAGTGTAATGGTGTGGGGAGGCTTCACATTTCATCACCGGACCGCCCTACACATTTGCAGGGGTCGCGTTAATGCTGTAGCCTACCGTGATGATGTCTTGCAACCAATTGTTGTTCCGATGTTTCAAGAGCACCCACAACTCGAGCACTTCTAACAGGATAATGCACGTCCGCATACCGCCCGTTTTAGTATGGACTACCTGGCTGCTAACAACATCAATGTCTTGGACTGGCCAGCCATGTCTCCGGACATGGCACCCATAGAACATGTCTGGGATGAGATTGGACGCCGTCTGTATCGGAGACCACAGATGCACACCATTGCTGCTTTAGAAGCTGCTCTTGTCCAAGAATGGAACAATTTGCCCCAGGCCTTCTTTCCAACATTGGTAAATTCCATGCGACATCGCTGCACAGCGTGCGTAAGAGCCCGTGGAGGACACACGCGCTACTGACATCTGTGTCGTACTTTTGGTTTTGACCCCTCTGACTTTGTACCGTTGATTACAGATTAAACATCCATAAGTGTACAAATGTGTTGTTATTGATGTGTTCCCATTTGAATATTGTTCACAATAAGAAGCAAAATAAATAAGATATGTTTACAGGATCATTTTGTTATACGAAAAACTAAGTGATGCGTTTTTCATGGCGCTCAGTATATTTCATTTGCCACCCATACATGTGTATATGTTTTATTTGCCACCTATATATTTCATTTTCTACCCATATATTATATTTCATTTCCAACCGTGTGTTTTATTTGATACCCGTATATTTCATTTACTACCCATATATTTCATTTCCAACCGTGTGTTTTATTTGACACCCGTATATTTCATTTACTACCCATATATTTCATTTCCAACCATGTGTTTTATTTACCACCTGTATATTCCATTTACTTCCCATACATTTTATTTTCAATCGCATGGTTTTTATGCCGACCATATAATTAATTAGTGTTAAATCAGTATTTTTATCAAGATTTTAATGTGCCTCCGGTAATATCGATCAAATATTCAACGAGTTTTGATTGTGTCTGGAATAAAATGTTCAATAAATTACGTGTTCTTGAAAGGTTAATTTATCAAAATGGCTATAATATATATTTTTGTGTAAAGTAGCAAACCACCAATTTAAAAATATCATTCTGAGCATTATTATTTCATATAAGGGCATATGTTATCTCAACACCGTCACATAATTTCAACACTGTCACGGGAATTCAACACCGTCACAGAGTGTAAATTCTCTCCTTGCTACTTTTTTTTAAAGTTAAGGAGCCATTTTATAAGCAAACAGAAATATTAATTGATCAGTTTGTGTTACTGAATCAAGAAATCAAATACAAAATCATTTTTTTATTGCGCTACACTTTAATACAATTATAAAATATGGAGCGATTTGAGGTAAGTGGTATAAACTAGAAATTACAGCAAAGAAATTATGACGATATAAAAAGAAATATTATTTTTGAAATGTTGAGATTTTGTAAAACACGTTCCACTAATAGCTTAATTTTTATACGCCCACATTGAAATGTGGTCGTATATTGTTGTCACCTTCGGTCGGTCCGTCCGTCCGTCCGTCCGTCCGTCCGGCGGTCCAGCGTCCACAATTGCTTTTGGACGCTCTATAGGCTAAAGTCAATATCCGATTGACTTTAAATTTATACACAGTGTTTAAGGTCATGAGTCGAAGAAGCCTATTGATTTTCTGCGACTTTTGATAATTACTGCAAGAGTTATGGCCCTTGATCACTTCAAAAAATCTTGTGGATGCTCTAGAGGTCAAAGTTAATAGCCGATTGACTTTAAATTTATACACAGTGTTTAAGGTCATGAGACGAAGAAGCCTATTGATTTTCAGCGATTTCCGATAATTACTGCCAGAGTTATGTCCCTTGATCACTCTGAAAAATCTTGTGGACGCTCTAGAGGCCAAAGTTAATATCCGATTGACTTTAAATTTATACCCAGTGTTTAAGGTCATGAGACGAAGAAGCCTATTGATTTTCAGCGATTTCCGATAATTTCTGCCAGAGTTATGTCCCTTGATCACTCTGAAAAATCTTCTGGACGCTCTAGAGGCTAAAGTTAATATCTGATTAACTTTAAATTTATACACTGTGTTTAAGGTCATGAGACCAAGAAGCCTATTGATTTTCAGTGATTTCCGATAATTACTGCCAGAGTTATGGCCCATGATCACTTTGAAAAATCTTGTGACACTCTAGAGGCTAAAGTTAATATCCGATTGACTTTAAATTTATACCCAGCGTTTAAGGTCATGAGACGAAGAAGCCTATTGATTTTCAGCGATTTCAAATAATTACTGTCAGAGTTATGTCCCTTCATCACTCTGAAAAATCTTGTGGACGCTTTAGAGGCTAAAGTTAATATCCGATTGACTTTAAATTTATACACTGTGTTTAAGGTCATGAGACGAAGAAGCCTATTGATTTTCAGCGATTTCCAATAATTACTGTCAGAGTTATGTCCCTTGATCACTCTGAAAAATCTTGTGGACGCTTTAAAGGCTAAAGTTAATATCCGATTGACTTTAAATTTATACACTGTGTTTAAGGTCATGAGACGAAGAAGCCTATTGATTTTCAGTGATTTCTGATAATTACTGCCAGAGTTATGGCCCATGATCACTTTGAAAAATCTTGTGACGCTCTAGAGGCTAAAGTTATCATCCGATTGACTTCAGATTGATACACAGAGTTTAAGGTCTTGAGATGAACAAGTTTTTTGATTTTCAATGAATTTTTTTGACTTGAACAGCTAAATCCATGATGTTAAAAGTTTCGTATAATAAACGTTAGCATGGGGCAGAACTTTATAAAAACCAAACAAATTCTAATGGTTTTCTGATAATAACTTAATGAGTTGTTACTCTAAACCCGTTAACTGTGTAGTTTTTAAAATGTTAACTACCCCCTATTGTGTAATTAAATTGACGAAAAACGTCATTTTTGTACCTTTTTATTCCTGAAAAAAAAATGATAGTAGTCTGAAAGCATATTAAAACTAACGGTAAATAGAGTTGTCTCCCTTCAATTAGATTTCCTCAACCAGGCGTAATATAACGTCCTACACATGCTGAGATCGTATGTCCGCTGACAGTTTCTGTCGCTTTCTATAGCTGCAATATGAAAATATGGTAAAAATACCGCTCTTCCCGGGCGCGTCGAATTACCCAATAACACCCAATAACTCCAAAATAACACCAATAATGCCAAAAATAACACCAATAACTCCAAAATAACAGGCTCCAAAATGTTGACTTTGGGAACACAAAATAACAATTTCATTAAATTTAAAGGAGCTAAATCGCTAATATTTGGGACCTAGAAATTGACACAAATGGGTCGCAACGCATACAATAATGTTATCTGAATGTATATGAACTGATTTACATTCTATCGTTTCCGTTTTTACTCTAATTTCAAATCAGTTATGTTCAGCGAAATACGCCAGAAATCTCAGTCGAATATCAATTTCTAGCGTCTGGTTATTCCAGTCTATTGCGCATGTTCTCCATATATGAATATGGCGTCAGCGCTTGACATGACTTATGGAATCTCTAGTCTCGTTCTTCTTGTCCCTTGTTAAAAATGACACTAAACGCATTATGGTACACGATTCATGTACCAATGGTAAAATGCCAAATTTCATTAACTTTCTATGTTGGCGTATCGAGTTATACCGCTGCAAAGTTCCTAGAACCCAGATTCGAGGCGGAGTTTGTGGGTTCAATAAACAACGGGTACGCCCACGCTCCATCAAAAAACGACCCAAACCAGCTTTGGTGGGAAAATGTTTTTTATTTCACGGAATCAAGGGATGAATAAACTATATTAGAATACAAAATTTCAGAAGCTTCCTATGCTGGCTTTTAGAGATATATCACCGTAAACATATTAAAAAATGGGGGAATCGTGTTAGGGTAGGCTCACTGCGCACGCAATAACTTCTAACAGAGTCCGAGGTAGTAATGGGCCTATTGTGTCCAAATTTCATCGTTTTCGGACAATCGGTGCTGGTGTCGCGCCGAAATTCCACTTTTTTCCCCTTTTTTCGAATTTTTGAAATATTCAAATACCAAACATTCGACCATGAGCCAGGCTATCCTGAAATGTATTAATTTCGGTAATAGGAGACAGATTCTTTAAGCCACGACCAATTGTGGATGTTTTCAAGCCCATTAATGTTGATTTTTCACTATTTTTCATTTTCAATTCAAAATGGCGTCCATCATTTGCCAGAAATCAAAATTCTAATTCCTACAATTTATGGGCTTTTCTTCAAGGATTCGGAAAATATAATTCCCGACATTTCACATTTCAAGATGGTGGCACTTCCGGAATGGGCTACAAACTCCATTTTCTGTGAACGAATCAGAAGTGTCGTAGCTAGCAAAGAAAACAAATTTCAAGGCAATCTGACCTATATTTAGTCGATTTTTGGTATCGTTAAAGTTGGGTCATTGAGATGTACATACATTCCAAATTTCATGAAAATCGTACCAATATATAAGAAGTTGTCAATTCTGTTTTACTTCCGGGACGAAATGTCAATGACGTTATTTTCGAAAATCGGATATAGCAGATTTCAAGAAAATATTTCAAGGTACTCAAAGAAAAAAGAATTAGTAAAATAGGTCACAGAGTTATTGGTATGTAGGTCATTATCTTGGTTCGTAAAATTCGGTATTTCGGATTCGTAAAACGTTTTGAAAATATATGTAATCAAAAGCTACCACCCAATTTTTTTTTTTTGGGGGGGGGGTGTCAAAGTTTCAGAAAGATCCCCTAGTTAGATTCTGAAAAATCCGATTTGCAGAAAGTACACAAAAAAATAATAATAATAATAATCTTAACAAAAACAATAAGCTATCGTATGAAATATGAAAGCTTAATAATCTTAACAGAAACAATAAGCTTTCATATGAAATATGAAAGCTTAACTAGATCTGCTACTGTCCCAATGCAGATATGAAACCTTTCATATTCATCGTCACGTGACATGGATTATATCAAGTATCTTAAAAGAAAATAGAACAACAAAAAATAATTATCAAAATCGGTGAAAAAGTCGCGAAGTTACAAGTCATAGTGAGAAACATTGCACCCGGGCAACAAAATAATTGAGACTTGGATTGCTGTAAAGTTTCAGAAAAATGGATCAAGCCGTTTAAAAATGGGACGGATGAGAACATGAAACGAAAATGGCGGGAAAGAATTAAAAAGTGGCAGGAAAATATCAAAAAAATAAATGAAATAACTTTGAACGGAACTAACATTTTTTGAATCAGATTGACCTTAGCTGTTCGAATATTTAGGTTAAATTTGTAAATTTTGAAAATTAAAGGCATAAATTGTCCTGCAAACAACTTTGTCGACAGGTCAAAGGCGAAATACGAAATTTTGAAAATTTTCAAACACCAAAAAATCGATCTTGATCTCGAGCTATCCTGAAATGCATTAATTTCAGAAATAAGAGACGCATTGAACATATTACGGCCTATTGTGTTTATTTTCACGTCTGTTCAAGTGGATTTTTCACTGTTCTTCATATTCAATTCCAAATGGAGACCATCAGTTGACCGAAAATCTTTTTTTTTGCTAAAATTTTTTTTTTTTTATTCGGATCAAAATGGGTGTAAGACACAAAGTCCGGGGTGGTAATGGGCGTATTGTGTCCAAATTTCATGGTTTTCGGACAATCGGTGCCGGTGTCATGCGAACTTCCACTTTTTTCGCACTTACTGAAGCCGTAAATGGCGGAAAAAGCCGAACGACAGGAACCGTGTGAAGAACAAACGACCTTATGAATCCAGTTATCGCCTTGAATTTTTCAGGGTACCTAGGTCCCAACGTGAAAAGTTCCTCGCCGTAATTTGGTAGTCATGGTACCTTTGGTTCCAGCGTGGCGCATGCGCGAAGTCAAAAGAAATTAAGGGCGATTTTGGGTATATTTCGGAGTGGTTTGGTGACGGTGGATCGGGGACCCAGATGAATCTAAGATGGCGATCATAATACAATATTATAATAACGTTGAAGAATGAGCAAATTTTCGCGACCGGGGTTAATTTGCTCTGCCCAGGCAACGTTCCGTTGGTCCGATTGCCTTCAAATTTGCACGGAATGTACCTTGGGATTCTAGCTATCACATATTAAAAATAGAAGAGTGTGGAATTCCGAGAACGTTGAAAATAAATTCGAAACCATCAAAGTTTTTTTGCTTAAAAAATTGCCGTATTTTAATATGTGATAAATATTGCGGCACAGCCAACCGCTAGAAATTCCAGAGATTTGGACCACCGGAAGGATGCCTCAGCAGTCAAAAACGGTCAAAATAGGTGAATTCGATTTTGGTATTGGTATGTAGGTCAGTATCTTCCTTCGTAAAATTTGGTGATTTCGGATTCGTAAAACGTTTTGAAAATATATTTAATCAAAAGCTGCCACCCAATTTTGGGGGGGTAGGTCAAAGTTTCAGAAAGATCCCACGGTTAGATTCCGAGAAATCCGATTTGCAGAAAGTATACAAAAAAAAAAAAATAATAATAATAATAATCTTAACAGAAACAATAAGCTTTCATATGAAATATGAAAGCTTAATAATAATAATCTTAACAGAAACAATAAGCTTTCATATGAAATCTTAATAATAATAATCTTAACAGAAACAATAAGCTCTCATATGAAATATGAAAGCTTAATAATAATAACTAGATCTGCTACTGTCCCATGCAGATATGAAAGCTTTCATATTCATCGTCACGTGACATGGATTATATCAAGCATCTTAAAAGAAAAAAGAACAACAAAAAATAATTATCAAAATCGGTGAAAAATTCACGAAGTTACAAGTCTAAATATAGTGAGTAACATTGCACCCGGACAACAAAATAATCTGGAAACTAGAGGGAAATAACTGAGACTTGGATTGCTGTAATCGGAATGACTTTCCGTTCCAGAAGTTTCAGAAAATGGATCAAGCCGTTTAAAAACGAAAATGGCGGGAAAGAACTAAAAAGGGGCAGGAAAATATCAAAAAAATAAATGAAATAACTTTGAACGGAACTAATATTTTTTGAATCAGATTGACCTTAGCTGTTCGAATATTTAGGTTAAATTTATAAATTTTGAAAATTAAAGGCATAAATTGTCCTGCAAACAACTTTGTCGGCACATGAAAGGTCAAAGGCGAAATACGAACATATTACGGCCTATTGTGTTTATTTTCACGTCTGTTCAAGTGGATTTTTCACTGTTCTTCGTATTCAATTTCAAATGGAGACCATCAGTTGACCGAAATAAAAATTCTGTTCTGAACGTTTTTTAGGCATTCCTTCAAGGATTCAGAAAATGTAACTCCCATGTCAGTAAGTTTAATATCGCGAAATTTTTCTCCTTTTAATATATGATAAATATTATCCCGGCGCAGCCAACCACTGGAAATTCCAGAGATTTTGACCACCGGAAGGATGCCTCAGCATTCAAAAAAAGTCAAAATAGGCGAATTCGATTTTTAGTGTTGCGGTCATTTTAAAAAATTGTCTTGTAAGGATAATGTGTATAGTACTAACACCTATCACATACGGAAGAGGCGATAAGATCCCTTTACATTTGCAATGTCAAAATTAATTAAAACAAAATTTAAATTTCGAAAATCGTTTTTTTGTTTTTTGCTAAAACTCTTTTTTTTTAATCGGATCAAAATTGGAGTAAAGCACAGAGTCTGGGGTGGTAATGGGCGTACTGTGTTTTAATTTCATGGTTTTCGGACAATCGGTGCAGGTGTTGTAGCGAAATTCCAATTTTTTCCCCTTACAGAATCCGTAAATTGACGAACGGCAGGAACCGTGTCAAGAACAAACGACATGAATGAATGCATGTATCGATTACCTTCAAATTTGCACAGAATGTACCTTGGGATTCTAGCTATCACATATTAAAAATAGAAGAGTGTGGAGTTTCGAGAACGTTGAAAATAAAAATCGAAGCCCACCCCCACCCATCAATGTTTTTTTTGCTTAAAAAATTGCCGTATTTTATCGATTTTTTATTGTTCTTGATATCTGAGCATTTTCTCCTTTTTAATATGTGATAAATATCATCGCGGCGCAGCCAACCGCTAGAAATTCCAGAGATTTTGACCACCGGAAGGATGCCTCAGCAGTCAAAAAAAAATCAAAATAGGCGATTTCGGATTTTTGTGTCGCAAACATCGCTGCGGTCATTTTAAAAAATTGTTTTTTAAGGATAATGTGTATAGTACTAATACCTATCACATACGTAAGAGGCGATAAAATCCCTTTGCATTTGCAATTTCAAAATTAATTAAAACTAATATTAAATTGCGAAAAATCTTTTTTTTTGCTAAAACTCTTTTTTTTTTAATCGGATCAAAATGGGAGTAAAGTACAGAATCCGGGGTGGTAATAGGCGTATTGTGTCCAAATTTCATAGTTCTCGGACAATCCGTTCCGGTGTCGTGGCGAAATTCCCCCTTTTCCCCTCACGGAAGCCGTACCTGACCTGGAGCCGTGCCAACAACAAACGACTTGAAGGAATGCAGGTATCGCTTTGAAATTTTCAGGGCACCTAGGTACCAACGTGAAAACTTCGTAGCCGGAATTTGGTAGTCATGGTACCTTTGGTTCCAGCGTTGCGCATGCGCGAAGTCAAAATGGACCTATCTCTTCGAAACTTCGGCTACCCCCCCCCCCTCAATTGTCTCCAAATTAAAATCGAACACCTAGTTCTATCTCTATTTTTTTGTTTTACTTTATGTACCCCCGGGAAAATGGCCACCGCTCGCCCCCCATGGGTCGGGCCCTAAAATTTCTTGTTTGGAATTGTGCTTGGGACCATAAGCCAGATACCCGGTGAGTTTCAAGTTGGTGTGCACGATAGTAGGGTTGTGACGCGCATGCGCGGCCCTACACTCGAAAACAACCTTGTCGGCACGGAAAACATCATAGGCGAAATTCGAATTTTTGAAATATTCAAATACCAAACATTCCACCATGAGCCAGGCTATCCTGAAATGTATTAATTTCGGTAATAGGAGACAAATTCTTTAAGCCACGACCAATTGTGTATGTTTTCAAGCTCATTAATGTAGATATTTCACTATTTTTCATATTCAATTCAAAATGGTGACCATCATTTGGCCTAAATCAAAATTCTGCTCTGAACGTTTTTTAGGCATTCCTTTAAGGATTCAGAAAATGTAACTCCCATGTTTGTAAGTAAAATATCGCAAAAGCAAAGTGATTTTTCACGTTTCAAGATGGTGGCACTTCCGGAATGGGCTACAAACTCCATTTTCTGTGAACGAATCAGAAGTGTCGTAGCTAGTACAGAAAAAACATTGCAAGGCAATCTGACCTATATTTCGTCAATTTTTTTGAAAATTTTGATCCTTAATTTCATCAAGGGGAGGTAATTTAGAAAATTTCTAATGACATCTTTCAAGTCGCATTGGTAAGATCTACTTACATACTAAATTTCATGAAAATCGTACAACTATTAAAGAAGTTGTCAAATTGGTTCGAAATCACAGCGACGAATTTTCGAAATTCGAAAATCTGAATCTGCAAATTTGAAGTAATTGTCTCAAGGTACTTAAAGAAAAAAGATTTAGTAAAATAGGTCAAATAGAACTAAAAAGTGGCAGGAAAATATCAAAAAAAAATTAATTAAATAACTTTGAACGGAACTAATATTTTTTGAATCAGATTGACCTTAATTGTTCGAATATTTAGGTTAAATTTGTAAATTTTGGAAATTAAAGGCATAAATTGTCCTGCAAACAACTTTGTCGGCACATAAAAGGTCAAAAGGCAAAATACGAAATTTTGAAAATTTTCAGACACCAAAAAATCGATCTTGATCCCGAGCTATCCTGAAATGCATTAATTTCAGATATAATAGACGCATTGAATATATTACGGCCTATTGTGTTTATTTTCACGTCTGTTCAAGTGGATTTTTCACTGTTCTCCATATTCAATTCCAAATGGAGAACATCAGTTGACCGAAATCAAAATTCTGTTCTGAACTTTTTTTAGGCATTCCTTCAAATATTCAGAAAATGTAACTCCCATGTCAGTAACTATAATATCGCGATTTTTTTTTCCTTTTATTATATGGTAAATATTATCGCGGCGCAGCCAACCGCTGGAAATTCCATAGATTTTGACCACCGGAAGGATGCCTCAGCAGACAAAAAAAGTCAAAATAGTCGATTTCGGTTTTTAGTGTTGCGGTCATTTTAAAATATTGTCTTGTAAGGATAATGTGTATAGTACTAACACCTATCATTTATGGAAGAGGCGATAAGATCCCTTTGCATTTGCAATGTCAAAATTAATTAAAACAAAATTTAAATTCCGAAAATCGTTTTTTTGCTAAAACTCTTTTTTTTTTAAATCGGGTCAAAATGGGAGTAAAGCACAGAGTCCGGTGTGGAAATTGGCGCAGTGTGTCCAAATTTCATGGTTTTCGGACTGGGGTGGTAATGGGCGTACTGTGTTTTAATTTCATGGTTTTCGGACAATCGGTGCAGGTATCGTAGCGAAATTCCAATTTTTTCCCCTTACAGAATCCGTAAATTGACGAACGACAGGAACCGTGTCAAGAACAAACGACATGAACGAATGCATGTATCGCCTTGAAATTTTCAGGGCACCTAGGTACCAACGTGAAAGGTTCCTAGCCAGAATTTGGTCGACATGGTTCCTTTGGTTCCAGCGTTGCGCATGCGCGAAGTCAAAAGGAGCAAAATATGTTTGTTATGAAGGGATTTTTTTACAAAATGGACCTATCTCTTCGAAACTTCGGCTAACTCCCCATTTCCGACCTCAGCGCATCCAAAAATTGTCTCCAAATTAAAATCGAACACCTAGTTCCATCTCTATTTTACTTTATGTACCCCCGGGAAAATGGCCACCGCTCGCCCCCCCCCCCCCATGGGTCGGGCCCTAAGTGCAATAAGTGTAAGTGCAATATCGCAAAAGTTATTAAGACTTTTCACGTTTCAAGATGGTGGCATTTCCGGTTCGATCGACAAACTCCATATTTTGTATATGAATCGGTAATTACTTGTCTAGTATCGAAAAAAAAAATTAGGTCATTCTGACCTATATTTCGATAATTTTTTTGAAAATTGGGTCCTTAATTTCATTAAGGGGAGATAATTTAGCAAATTTCTAATCATATTTTTGAAGTCGCATCGGTAAGATCTACTTATATGCTAAATTTTATGAAAATCGTACAACTATTAAAGAAGTTGTCAAATTGGTCATAAATACTGGTTCGAAATCACAGAGACGAATTTTCGAAATTCGAAAATCTGAATCTGCAGATTTGAAGTAATTGTCTCAAGGTACTCAAAGAAAAAAGATTTAGTAAAATTCGGTGATTTCGGATTCGTAAAACGTTTTGAAAATATATTTTATCAACAGCCACCACCCATTTTTGGGGGGGATAGGTAAAAGTTTCAGAAAGATCCTATGGTTAGATTCTGAGAAATCCGATTTGTGGATAAAACACAAAAAAAAAAAATAATAATAACAATAATAATTTTAACAGAAACAATAAGCTTAATAATAATATTAATCTTAACAGAAACAATAAGCTTTCATATGAAATATGAAAGCTTAATAATTTTAGTAAAAACAATAGTCTTTCTGAAAGCCTAATACGGGTAACAATAATAATTTTAGTTAAAACAATAGTCTTTCAGACAAACCTAATAATTTTAGTAAAAACAATAGTCTTTCAGACAAAAGTCTGAAAGCCTAATAAATAATAATAATTTTAGTAAAAACAATAGTCTTTCAAACGAAAGTCTGAAAGCCTAATAATAAATAAAACATTAAACATTAAGATTTTTCGACTGTTTCGTTGAAGTTAACGTTTTTAGATTATGAAAACGCAACGTTTAAAAAAACTAAGATCCAATATAATCAATATAAAGGCATGAATAAATATATTAATAACGTTCAAAGAATTATAAGTTAAAACGTTACATACTTTATTTTATAAGAAATAGTTTACTAATGTGTACAGGAGGTCTGATTAGGCTTAGGAAATAACTTTGTATCAGATGGTTCATTTGATGTTCTTGAAATCGCTTATTTGAACGTTAGTAAAGTAAACGTCCATAGATCAATACCAGTTAATGTTTAAAACTTCTCACAGTTTCAACGACGAAACGTCAAATAAAACGCGCTTGAAACATTAAGTCTAAATGCAGTTCTTGTCAGTAAAATATTTAAATAAAACCCATATAAAACGTTTTACGAACATTTTTGAACGGTTATTTTTGTTCGTTTAATTTAAACGTTTATTATATTAGGAACATGGAACGTCTTTAAAAACTAAAATCCAATATAATCAATATAACGTTTAAAGAGCCATAAGTTAAAACGGTACAAATATACACAAGAAGAACATAGTTTACTAACGTTTGCAGGTTATCTGACCAGGCTTGAGATATAACGTTGAATCAGACAGTTCATTTGACGTTGTTGGAACAAGTAATCTGAACGTTTCTAAAGTAAACGTCACTAGAAGGATATTTATTAATGTTTAGTAATGTCTCGCATTAATCTAAAGTCTTTATGCAACGATTGTCTAATGAAACATCAAAAAAGCATTGGAGGGTTATTGAATAAAATATTGTTTAAACTAAACTATTGGAGGGTTATTTTTGTTCGTTTAATTTAAACTTTTTAGAAGAGGAACACAGAACGTTTAAAAGTAAGTATAAAATCTAATATCAATATTACGTCTAGGAAATTACGTTTTATCAGATGGCTCACCCGAAGTTCTTAGAACATCAAATCTTAACGTTTTAAAAGTAAACGTCACTAGATACACTTTAATTAATGTTTAGTAACGTTTTACAGTATCAACGATGTAACGTCAAAGAGATCGCGATTCAAAGTAAAGGCACATATCTAGTAAAACATTCAGAAAAATATTTTTTTAATTAAGATGTAACACGAAAATACGTTTTCCGTCCGACTTTCATTGGAAGATTATATTTTTGTTCGTTTAATTGAAATATTTTAGATAAATAAAACGGAATATTTAAAATCCAATTAAAATCAATATATCGTCTTGAATAAATAATTTAACAACGTTCAAGGAATTATAAGTTAAACCGTTACATAAGCCACGCCACGTTAGAAGAAAATAGTTTACTAACGTTTACAGGCCTACCATGCTTAGGAAATAACGTGCTAACAGATGGTTCGACGTTCCTGGAACAACTAATCTGAATGTTGCAAAAGTAAACGTTACTAGAACGATATTAATTACTGTTGAGTAACGTCTCACAGTCTCAACGATGTAACGTCTAATAAAACGCGTTTGAAACATTTTTCTAAACTTTAAATGAAAATTGGGGGTGGTATTTTTATTTGTTTAGTTAAACGGTTTTAGATTAGGAAAACGTTTTAAAAACTAAGATCCAATGTAATTATTATAAATCGGAAATAATTCGGGATTATAAGTTAAATCTTATTTACATTAGAAGAAACTAGTTTACTAACGTTTACACACTGTCCGAACAGACTTAGGAAATAAGGCCGTATCTGCTGGTTCCTTTGACGTTCTTGGCATAACTAATCTGAACATTTCTAATGTAAACGTTCATAGAACAAGTTTAATTATTGTAAAAAAACGCCCCACAGTATCACCGATGTATACAGGTCACAATTCTATGGAATACAATTACTGCTTTTTACTGAGCGACGTTTCGACTAGGCTTCTCTAGTCATTATCAAGCTATGATAAAAAATGAAAATATGACAGGACAATATATACATGTACACCACAATGCTAAGTTAATGATGACAAACCAGGGATGTAACTTAATTACGTGTACCTAATGGTAATCTGATTTAATTGTACGCTAATAAGTAATAATACCAATTAACCTAAAAAATTGACTAATTGATTAATGGGTAAGTTGTTGTGGAGTATACACAATGATTAGTGGGTTTTAATAATACAAACGTTGCAAGAAAATGAAAATTGATGAAATGTTATCAACGACCCCTTTCACTGAAATAAATACAAATGGTAAAAGGATAGATTGTTGTGGAGTATTTACAACGATTTGATGAGGTTTTGATAATGACAACATCCCACGAAGATGAGATTTGATTTGTGTTATGACCAAAATAATTGATATGTGGATGTTGATGCGAGTGATTACACTGATATACGAAAAACCCTTAGAACAATGACTGCACAAATGATCAATAGTCCCCTGAAGGTTGACAATTTAAAATATTGAGTGGTACTTCACTGGATGTTATGGTGATGTAGAAAAGCAGGGTTAGAAATATTGAGTGCATTAAATTACAATAACCGCAGGCCTGAAAAGCAGAAATGCCTGAAAAGCAAAAATAGTTGGGAATTATTAGTTGTCATTTTTGCATATTATGATGGTTATTACAAACTTAAAGTTGTTACTGGAATATTGATAAGTATTAAATATGATAAAAAAGAAAGAAAAAAGTAGAATTATGCTTAGCCTTGATTATGTGATAAGAATATCATACGCCCTGGGAAGGAACAATCCTTGATCTCTGTTCATCGTTGGTTTGTGTCGTCGTATATGAATGGCTTCATGTAATCGGCGCGCTCTCTTGTTGCTTATATTCTTGCATAGTGGTTTTACGTTGGACCATTGGACTCTGTGGCGAGGGTTGGAGTTCAAATGTTCAGCTACAGCTGAGTTGTTGGTTGCTGCTTTCGACTTGTGGTCATCTATCCTTTTATTTAATGGTCGCTTTGTCTCCCCGATGTATGCAATCCCACAATTGCATACTATTTGATAAACACATCCCTTTGGTTGTGGTGGTTGTGTAGGATTTTGTTTACCATTGGCTCTTAATATATCTTTAGTGCTGTAGCTTTTTGTGAAAGTTACATCTATTTCTGGTTGTTGCATTAGTAGCCGTTTGATTTGGTAGGAGACTTTGCCGTTGAAAGGAAGGAAGATTCTGACTGGGGCAGTCGGGGTTTTTGGTTTAGCTGCACTCGCCGACAGGGTCTTGTTGATGGCGTTTGTCACAAACTTCCCTGGATAGCCGTTGAAATTTGTGAAGACATGTTTGAGATGATCAATTTCCTTGGAGAGGCTCTCAGGATCACATATCTTTTTCGCACGGTTCACCAGAGTTGAAATTGTGGCCGATTTGACGCTATTCGGGTGATTAGATTTGAAGTGAATGTATTGGTCGGTGTGAGTTGGTTTCCTATAGACACTGGTGCGGATCGAGTTGTTGGTTTTAGATACACAAACATCGAGGAAAGGTAGTTGGTTATCATTTTCGGTTTCCATTGTGAATTTTATACGTGGGTGTTGCCTGTTGAGGTGTTGTAACAGTGTTTCTGGATCATCTTGTTGATTGATAATAACAAGGGTATCATCCACTTGCCTAAAGAAGCATGTTGGGGTTACGGTGGATGTTTGAAGCGCCTTCTCTTCTAAATCAGTTAAAAATATTTCTGAAATTAAAGGGGAGAGGGGGCTTCCCATGGGTAATCCATTGGTCTGTTCGTAAAAATCGTCACCCCAGGAGAAATATGTTGAATTGATGCATTGTTTCAACAAGAGTATGATGTTGTCTGTTGATAGGGAAGTCTCTAGTGGGTTTTCTAAACTTTCTATGCGCTTGCGTAGAATCTTCAGGGCCTCTTTCCTTGGTACATTTGTAAACAAATCTACAACATCATATGAGACCATCCTCCCGGGGTTTTGAATATTCTGCAGTTTCTCACAGAATTCACCTGAATCTTTGATGAAGGACGATGCAGTTGTGCCAAGTGAGGAAAGTAGTTTTGATAAATATTGGGCTGTGTTGTAGAAGACTGAATCTCGAGAACACACCAGCAGACGGGCTTTCATGGGGTTTTTATGGATTTTTATAGTAGCCCTGGCATAAGGTGGTCGAGGGTGGTTTGGTCTGAGCTTGTAATAGAGAGCTTCAGAGATCTGTTTGTCTTCTTTTAGTTTTTTAAGCAAGTTTTCATGGCTGTCCTTGTGCGCGTTTGTTGGGTCTTTGCGGATTCTTCTATATGTTGCTGGATCTTGGAGTAAACCGTTGACCGTTGTGAGGTACTCGTGAGTATTCATGATGACTGTTGCTTTTCCCTTGTCGGCGGAAACAATTGTGATAGATCTGTCGTCTTTTAGGTCATTGAGGGCTTTCCTTTCTTGGCGGGACACATTGGTCGTCTGCTGCTTGGTAGATGCCTTTGCTAGTATTTCAGTTATTTGGTGCCTTAGGTAATCGACTTTACCACCTGGAGCGAGTTGACGTAATCCTTTCTCAATGTTGACAATATAGGTGTCATGGTTCAGGGACTTTGTGGTCGGTGCAAACTTTAATCCCCTTGATATAATGGTAATTTCGTCATCGGTTAAGTCTCGATCACTAAGGTTGACTACTGTTTTCGTTAAGTATTCTTCTCTTGATTGTCTGGTACTATTTGAAACTGGACGCTGTGGTAATGAAGATCTGAGGTTGTTGAATTTATCCACCTGCCGCTTTCTGACAGTTCCATCCAACAGGGCATTCGAACTGATTTGTTTTTCTCTCACTGTGTCGTAATCTTTAGGAGATAGTATGGATTGGAGCTGAATACGCTGTTGTTCAGAAAGAGTGAATAAGCGGTGCTTCTCATTTCTATTGTGCTGGATCCTCTCGCGAACCAAGCATTTGCTTGCTTTGGCGAGTATTTTCGATGCAGCAGGTGAGGTGATTGGTGATTTGATAATTAGGCCCTTGGGTACTATATCGGCATCCCTGCATCGCATCAAGAAAGTAAGATTATTACATACATGTACATATTTTCCTTCTGTTCTTCGTATCTGATCAATGAGTTTGACTGCCACATCTCCATACTGATGTCTGATAAACTGTTTCAATGGCATTTAGTAATTGAACTAGAGTATACAGGTCACAATTCTATGGAATACAATTACTGCTTTTTACTGAGCGACGTTTCGACTAGGCTTCTCTAGTCATCATCAAGCTATGATAAAAAATGAAAATATGACAGGACAATATATACATGTACACCACAATGCTAAGTTAATGATGACAAACCAGGGATGTAACTTAATTACGTGTACCTAATGGTAATCTGATTTAAACGATGTAACGTCAAAGAGATCGCGATTCAAAGTAAAGGCACATATCTAGTAAAACATTCAGAAAAATATTTTTTTAATTAAGATGTAACACGAAAATACGTTTTCCGTCCGACTTTCATTGGAAGATTATATTTTTGTTCGTTTAATTGAAATATTTTAGATAAATAAAACGGAATATTTAAAATCCAATTAAAATCAATATATCGTCTTGAATAAATAATTTAACAACGTTCAAGGAATTATAAGTTAAACCGTTACATAAGCCACGCCACGTTAGAAGAAAATAGTTTACTAACGTTTACAGGCCTACCATGCTTAGGAAATAACGTGCTAACAGATGGTTCGACGTTCCTGGAACAACTAATCTGAATGTTGCAAAAGTAAACGTTACTAGAACGATATTAATTACTGTTGAGTAACGTCTCACAGTCTCAACGATGTAACGTCTAATAAAACGCGTTTGAAACATTTTTCTAAACTTTAAATGAAAATTGGGGGTGGTATTTTTATTTGTTTAGTTAAACGGTTTTAGATTAGGAAAACGTTTTAAAAACTAAGATCCAATGTAATTATTATAAATCGGAAATAATTCGGGATTATAAGTTAAATCTTATTTACATTAGAAGAAACTATCTTTAGTGCTGTAGCTTTTTGTGAAAGTTACATCTATTTCTGGTTGTTGCATTAGTAGCCGTTTGATTTGGTAGGAGACTTTGCCGTTGAAAGGAAGGAAGATTCTGACTGGGGCAGTCGGGGTTTTTGGTTTAGCTGCACTCGCCGACAGGGTCTTGTTGATGACGTTTGTCACAAACTTCCCTGGATAGCCGTTGAAATTTGTGAAGACATGTTTGAGATGATCAATTTCCTTGGAGAGGCTCTCAGAATCACATATCTTTTTCGCACGGTTCACCAGAGTTGAAATTGTGGCCGATTTGACGCTATTCGGGTGATTAGATTTGAAGTGAATGTATTGGTCGGTGTGAGTTGGTTTCCTATAGACACTGGTGCGGATCGAGTTGTTGGTTTTAGATACACAAACATCGAGGAAAGGTAGTTGGTTATCATTTTCGGTTTCCATTGTGAATTTTATACGTGGGTGTTGCCTGTTGAGGTGTTGTAACAGTGTTTCTGGATCATCTTGTTGATTGATAATAATCGAAACGTCGCTCAGTAAAAAGCAGTAATTGTATTCCATAGAATTGTGACCTGTATACTCTAGTTCAATTACTAAATGCCATTGAAACAGTTTATCACCGATGTAAAGCCAAATAAAACGAGCCTGAAACATAAATTTAATGTTTCAATGGAACGTTTGTCAATGAAACATTACAAAGACATCTAAAATAACATTAGGTCATTGTCAAATTACAGGAGAAAGATGTAAAATAAAAAATAGAACGTTTTACGAACTTTATTGGAGATTATTTTTGCTCTTTTAATTTAAACACTTTTAGATTAGGAAAACAGAACATTTTGAAAACTCGAATCCAATACAATCAATATAAAGTTACAAACAAATATATTAATAACGTTCAAAGAATCATAAGTTAAAACGCTACAAAAATTAGAAAAACATACATTAGTTTACTGACGTTAACAGGTTGTTTGACCAGTCTTGTGAAATAACCTTGAATCAGATGATTCATTTGACGTTCTTGGAACAATTAATCTGGATGTTTTTAAAGTAAACATCAATAGAACGATACTAATTAATGTTAAGTAACGCCTCACAGTAACAACGATGTGACGACAAATAAAAACGGGATTCAAACATTAATCTAATGTTTTAATACAACGTCTGTCAATGAACATAAAAAAAACATCCCAAATAACATCAGGTCATTGGTAAATTACAGGAAAACGATGTAACATGGAAATATAACGTTTTTACGAACTTTATTGATGGGTTATTGTTTTCGTTTAATTTCAACGTTTTTCGATTAGGAAACAGAACGTTTTAAAAACCAAAATCCAATATAACCAATAGTACGTTACAAACAAATATATTAATAAAGTTCAAACAATCATAAGCTAAAACGCTACAAAAGTTTCGTTAGAATAACGTGGTTTACTGACGTTTACATGTTGTTTGATCAGGCTTGGGAAATAATGTTGAATCCGGTGGTTCAGTTGACTTTCTTGGAACAACTAATCTGAACGTTTCTAATGTAAACTCCACTAGAACGATATTAATTAATGTTTTGTAACTTTTCACAGTATCAACGATATAAAGCCATAATAAAACAAGGTTGAAACATTAATCTAATGTTTTAATGCAACGTTTGCGAATTTTATTGTAAGGTTGTTTTTATTTTTGTTTCATTTCAATGTTTTTAGATTAGGAAAACAGAACGTTTTAAAAACTCAAATCCAATAATCAATATAACGTCACAAACAAATCTATTAATAACGTTCAAAGAATCATAAGCTAAAACGCTACGAAAGTTATGTTAAACGAACATAGTTTACTGACGTTTACAGGTTGTCTGACCAGGCTTAGGAAATAACGTTGAATCAGATGGTTCATTTGACGTTCTCGGAACAACTAATCCCAACGTTTCTGAAGTAAAAGTCGCTAGAACGATAATAATTAATGCTTAGTAACGCTCCACAGTATCAAGGATATAACATAAAAACGGGTTTGAAACATTGATCTAATGTTTTAATGCAACGTTTGCTAATGATTTAAGATGTAAAGAATATGTAAAATAGAAATGCAACGTTTTACGAACTTTATTGAAAGGGTTTATTTTTCGTTTAATTTTAACATTTTTAGATTAGGAAAACAGAACGTTTTAAAAACTGAAATTAATATAATGTCACAAACAAATATATTACTAACGTTCAAAGAAACATAAGTTAAAACGCTACTATAGTTACGTTAGAAGAACATAATTTACTGACGTTTACAGGGTTGTCTGACCAGGCTTGGGAGATAACGTTGATTCGGCTGCTTCAGTTGACATTCTTGGAACAACTAATCTGAACGTTTCTAAAGTAAACGTCACTAGAAAGATATTAATTAATGTTTAGTAACGTTCCACAGTATCAACGATATAACGTCATAAAACACGGGGTTGAAACATTAATCTAATGTTTTAATACAACGTTTGCTAATGAAGTGAGATGTAAAGAACATGTAAAATAGAAATACAGCGTTTTACGAACTTTATTGGAAGTGTTTATTTTTCGTTTAATTTTAACGTTTTTAGATTAGGAAAACCGAACGTTTTAAAAACTGAAATTAATATAACGTCACAAACAAATATATTACTAACCTTCAAAGAATCATATGTTAAAACGCCAATATAGTTACCTTAGAAGAACATAATTTACTGACGTTTACAGGTTGTCTGACCAGGCTTGGGAAATAACGGTGCTCAAGGTGGTTCAGTTGACGTTCTTGGAACAACTAATCTGAACGTTTCTAAAATAAACGTCACTAGAACGATATTAATTAATGTTTAGTAACGTTTCACAGTATCAACGATATAAAAAAACGGGGTTGAAACATTAATCTAATGTTTTAATGCAACGTTTGCTAATGATGTAAGATGTAAAGAACATGTAAAATAGAAATACATTTTACTAACTTTATTGGAAGGGTTGATTTTTCGTTTAATTTTAACGTTTTTAAATTAGGAAAACAGAACGTTTTAAAAACTGAAATCAATATAACGTCACAAAACAAATATATTACTAACGTTCAAAGAATCATAAGTTAAAATGCTACAATAGTTACGTTAGAAGAACATAATTTACTGACGTTTACAGGTTGTCTGACCAGGCTTGAGAAATAACGTACAGTTGACGTTCTTGGAACAACTAATCTCAATGTTTCTAATGTAAACGCCACTAGAACGATATTAATTAATGTTTTGTAACGTTTCACAGTATCAAGGATATAAAGTCATAATAAAACGAGGTTGAAACATTAATCTAATGTCTTAATGCAACGTTTGCTAATGATGTAAGATGTAAAAAAGAAGTAAAATGGAAATACGTTTTGTGAATTTTATTGTAAGGTTGTTTTCATTTTCGTTTAATTTCAACGTTTTTAAATTAGGAAAACAGAACGTTCTAAAAACTAAAATCCATTAATCAATATAACATCACAAACAAATATATTAATAACGTTCAAAGAATCATAAGCTAAAACGCTACGAAAGTTATGTTAAACGAACATAGTTGCTGACGTTTACAGGTTGTCTGACCAGGCATAGGAAATAACGCTGAATTAGATGGTTCTATTGACGTTCTCGGAACAACTAATCCCAACGTTTCTGAAGTAAAAGTCGCTATAACGATAATAATCAATGCTTAGTAATGCCTCGCAGTATCAAGGATATAACGTAAAAAAAAAAAACGGTTTTGAAACATTGATCTAATGTTTTAATGCAACGTTTGTCAATGATGTAAGATGTAAAAAAAAGATGCAAACTGGAAATACAAAATTTTACGAAATTTATTGTAAGGTTTTTATTTTGGTTTAATTTCAACGCTTTTAGATTAGGAAAACAGAACGTTTTAAAAACTGAAATCCAATATAATCAATATAACGTCACAAACAAATATATTACTAACGTTCAAAGAATCATAAATTAAAATGCTACAATAGTTACGTTAGAAGAACATAATTTACTGACGTTTACGGGTTGTCTGGCCAGGCTTGGGAAATAACGTTGATTCAGGTGATTCAGTTGACGTTCTTGGAACAGCTAATCTGAACGTTTCTAAAGTAAACGTCACTAGAACGATATTAATTAATGTTTGTACGTTTCACAGTATCAGCGATATAACGTCATAAAAAACGGAGTTGAAACATTAATCTAATGTTTTAATACAATGTTTGCCGATGAAACATTATAAAAACATTCAAAATAACGTTCGGTCATTGTTGAATGAAAGTAAAATTAAAACGTCAAAAGATAACATTCTGTCGATGTTTCTGGGACGTTTATAAAAAGTACAGTCTACCTCTGAACCCTTTTCGAACGTTTGGAGAACATGCTTAAAAAAACATCCTGAACGCAACCATATTAGAACCAATTACGAATGTTAACAAAACGTTTTGTGTTTGCTGGGATAGCACACATAACACAAATGCCACAAAACTTGATGGATAAAGGTTGGTAAAATGAAATGTTATTGATCGATTCCGCTCATATTTGATTGATGGGAAATTTGAAGTCAACGTCTAGGTCACAACGATATTCACACATTTAAGGCCAATCCTGCAGCGTTTGGCAGGAAAAGCAGTGCGTCAGAATCCGTCTTGTTATTCTAGATTAAATAGTCAACAAACAAAATGGTGTCTATCGGGTAAACGTATCTTTGGGCAGAAGCTAAAACGTTGGTAAAATGAAAAGTTATTGATCGCTTTGGCTCAAATTTGATGTGAGGTCATGGCTAGTCCCCATTAACACCCCCTGCAAATTTCAAGTCTCTACAACCACGGGAACAGGTTGATGTGCAAAAGTGCAATAGCGCCGAACACTGAGTGGTTCAGGGTTTGCGATCAGTTGAATTCTGAGGTGAACACTGAGGCTACCACAGGCTCTTAAATATTTATTCACATGACAAGCCCATAATTGATCCTCTAGACCACCAGATGGTTGTGATTTTAAACAGATTGAAACACGATCACCATTTAATAATTTAATGTAAAAGTTTGTTTTATTGTAATAGGCCAGTAGCTGACATCTAATATCCTGTCACCTTTGCTACATCAAAAAGGATATTAACACTCTAGACCATCGAATGGTTGTAATTTTAAACGGATTGAAACGAGATCACCATTTAATAATTTAATTTGAAAATTGATAATCAAGACTTTGTTTGATCGTAATAGGCCAGAAGCTGACATCGAATATCTTGCCATCTTTGCTCCATCAAAAAGGATATTAATATTTTAGTGAAAGAATGTGTTAATTGTAGCATTCTCATGCCAAAAATCAAAGTTCTTAGAGAAGTACCCTGCAGTTTTGTTAAAATCCGCTTTTAAATTACGTGCTACATATCTCTGCCCGATCAAACAAAATGGAGTGTCAACTATATCTACGTTTGTTCCTTATTATTGTCTTTTGATAAATGAGTTCCTGTGTGCAAACTGACAGTGCACATTTTACATCTATAAGAGGAGGTGAGCTGAGCTAGTGGATTAACAGCTTGCCAGGCAAATTCCTCACATTGCACAGCTAGCCATTCGATATTCGTGCATAATGGACCGTAACTTACTTGATTATGACCCCTGATTGTACAACAAAATCGTGACTTTAACTTGTTGATCCTCTAGAGGTCACAATTTTTATCCGATTTTAAAAATCGATTTTAAATGTATCATCATTGCACCCTGATGATGATTGAATTCGTATTTTGTACAAATCGGACGGTAACTGCCCATCAAAATAGCCGCTCCTTGAATGCAAATTATGTAAAAGTATGTAATAACTAGGTTGTGGACCTGCTAGAGGTCACAATTTTTGTCTGATT
Source organism: Patella vulgata (assembly GCF_932274485.2). Lineage (NCBI taxonomy): Eukaryota > Metazoa > Mollusca > Gastropoda > Patellidae > Patella > Patella vulgata. Next base: position 38,945,950 of record NC_065882.2, read on the forward strand.
TTGATAAAACTTTGGATATTAGCACATATCAAACCATAACTTCCTGGATTATGAACCCTGATTGTACGCAAAATCACATTTTTAGCTTGTGGGTCCTCTAGAGGACACAATTTTTGTCAGATTTTAAAAAAACGTTTAAATATATCACTGTTTCACCATAACGAAGGTTGGATTCGAATTTCGGGAAAATTGAAACAAAACTGCTCAACAAAATTGCCGCTCCTGGTGTGCAAATTGTGTACAAGTATATAATACAAAGGTTGTGTACCCTCTAGAGGTCACAATTTTTGTCCGATTTTGATGAAACTTAAAATATATCTTTATATCCCAAAGATCTCAGTCCCTTTCAATATTCACACATTTCAGACCATAACTTCTTGAATTATGGCCCCTGATTGTACGAAAAATCAGGGTTTTTTTGGGTTCTTTTAGCGTGTTCTCTATCCATCTCTTGCAAAATGTGGGCGTATCTTGCCTGGCAACCAATGTATTTTTTCTGAGGAACTGAATCCAACAAGAACTTTGTATAATTAATGCCATTTTGTTATGGATGGGGAATAAATTCTACTCTAGACTGTGATATTATAGTGACATTGATGATATTTTGTTATAAACATTACTCATTTTTGCATAATAGTTTTTATTTGTGTTTTTATGTTCACATTTTTGTGTACACCGCATGTATGTTTATATAAAATACTGTCTATTTTTTAAAACTTTTAAGTTGTTTATAACCACCCTCTCTTCAGCAATGTCAATGTATATTACATAATGCATCTTTAATATAGCTGGAAAATCCTGCTTCTAATAACAGTATTACATAGAGAGAAGTATCAGATGGAAACAAAGTAACAGTATGAACGGCCAAACTCAAAACCTATGTGATGCTAATACTTAGTAATAGCTTTTTCATACCAAACTTCAATTTTCTTAAGGTGCGGCGAACCATTTGTCGCCTGCCTAACATTGTGGGTTTTCTCTGTGTTTTCAGGTTTCCTCCAACCAGATTACCAGACGTAACATATCTCTGTGCGAATGTTTGGTTCGCTAAATATATATGTTGGATATTTCAGTGCTTTAGAAGAATGTGCTGTAGAGGTCCGACCACTGTTAAACCAAACTTTACTGTACTCTGTCTTGGTTTAACAAAAGCTGGGAAAAGTTCACTACTGGCTCTACTAAGTGGAGATGATTTTCATAAAATAGAACCAACAATAGGTAACATTTTTAGAATATACACATGTAAATAAGCTTCTAATTTACATGTATTTAAAAGAATATTGCCAGATATTACAGCTGTGCTATTTACCATAAAAACAAAAAACTGATGTTAGCTCCTAATGCTCGAAATATAGCATTCAAAACCAAGTTTTTCATAGCCTATTGCCCAACATTGATAACTAACTATGACAAAAATAAATATAGCCGTTACTATCAAGATGTCTATTTAATTTCAAACCTGGTATTCAAATTTATTGTCAAGAGTGTACCAAATAAATCTTTTGTTGATAACTTTTAAAAAATTAATATTTGGAAGCCAATTGGGAATACTTTATTTCAGTACACATACACTTTGATTTGCACTCTGTAAATATTGGTCAGTTGTCTATCTTTATATTTGATGGGCTTTATCGTAGAGTATCTAACATGATACTGTGTTTAGGTTGATGATACAGTAATATTAACAGGAAATTGTTTAATCATAAGATTGTAATTTATGTTGTAGGGTTCAGTATAAAAGCTCTGCTGTTTGAAGATTGTATACTTGATGTAAAGGAACTTGGAGGTATGTAAATTTGCGAGGGAAACATAACGTGCGGTTTGTAGAAAGGGAACACCCATATAAACAAGTCTTTGTCCAGTGAAGTTTAATATCAAACTGACTGCCTTGTACATAGATACAAATGAATGAAATGGGATTTAACGTCCTACTGTTTTGCTCCTATACTGGGCTATTGAAGACGGGCATACGCCATACAGTGTGCAATGAGGGAAATTTTGCCCGGGCAGCGGCACTATCGCCTACTCTTATATCGAATTCCAACTACCAAGGGATCTTTTACGTGCATTCCAATATATACACGGGACCTCGCTTTTTCGTCTCATCCAAAGGACTAGACAGCTGTCCTTGTCAGGCCCTCTGTTCTGCACCACTGACAAGGGGAAACCACCTTGGAAAATCCAGATGAACTTTCTCGGCCAATGCAGGGATCGAACACCCGACCTCCAGGCTAGCGAGCCAGCGTCTTAACCACCTAGCCACCGTGGCTCCCACATAGACACAATGTTACAAACAATAAGACTGAAGTTCTGAACAATGTTCACCCAAACTAAGTTCACACAATTCAGTAGACTGATTACTATCTAAGGTATATCATGTACCCCCCGGATTTTGTATGATTTTGAACATTAAAAATCATATTTAAAAAACGTAAAGTATTGTTCACTTCACAACATGTCCTTATTTCTTGCATTTTCTAATTTAAGATCACCATTTGTATATGTCACTAAATTGTCCATATTAAATGCCACACGTAATCTGTTGAATGTGATTATTTCGCCATTATCTCTACATTCTTTTGTTAAAATATCAGCCACCATATTTTTATCACCATCTAACCAACTAAATGATTCAACAGAAACATCAATGAGCTTCTGTTTCAAACCTCTAATACTGTTTCTCAATAACTTCCTCTCTACTTGTCTGCTACTAACTATCGAGTCGAGTGTTGGCTTGGAATCTGTATAAATATTTTAACAGAAATATCACCATTTACATGACAAAACAACAACTGTTCTAAATGATCTGCTAAATATTTGGAATCATCAACCAATTTTACCATACTTCTAGTCTCAGCAAATTTAGCAGAATGACACGCCTTTGGAATGGTTTTACTCTTCCAATATAATGGTAATACAGCATGGTTCTTCTTATTACCTAATAAGATAATACTGCCACTGATTGAATTATCATCACTTTTATAAGATGCATCACCAATACCAAATACTTTCAAATCTTCTTTTCTACCAATTCTTGTAAACTTCACTGTACTTTCTTTACTCTTTATTCTCTTAACTACATGATTTATTTTCTTCAAATCTCCAATGGTTGCGGAATTATTTTTCTTAGCCATTAATAATGCAGTAATTGCTAAATCAGGTCTTGTGTTTTCAGCAAGCCAATTTATTTTCTCCCTGAAGTAATTTCTTCAAGACTATCAGCATAAGCTTGCATAGATAAAGTTATTCCACATTGACCTTTCTTTACATCAATTCCGGTAAATATATATACATTATCTTCAATTTTGGATATAGTTAAATTTTGTTTTTTCTTCTTGGTTGTTTCAGTTATAAAATCTGTCGTTCCAGCTATTGAAAAAATCATCTACATGTGTCAAGATCATTCCAATCAACTTTCCACCTTCATGCTTGTAATAAAATGCTTCATCTCCACTGTTTTCATTCCACTTTCCTCTAAAAAAAAATTATTTTTATTTTTTTTTTAAAACTAGTTTATTGACCGTAATTAGTAATATAATACAGTAATATACATTAACATACAAGTTCATAAGAAAGATGTAGACACATTTAACACTACAATCAGTTCATGATGTTTGTAAACTTAACAATCTCAACAGTTCGCGAAGAATCAGTGACGCAAAAGGAATTTCCACTTTTCTAAATTGTCCTTGTCTACTTGTGAGTCTATCTTTGCGTTTGGATGTAGAAAAGCGATGTACTTTTCTTTAGTTGGTTGATTGGATGCAAGTTTTGTCTTATAAATATAATATTTGGTTAATGTTATTGCATGGTTAACAAAGGAAACCTCAGACTGGTTTGTGAAATTTCCGATGTCTTCGTGCACATTATAGTATCCAAAATGGATGACAGGAGACATCAGGTTACAATGGATACCGTTTTTTTTTTTGCAATATTTCATTCAGTGAAGCCCATAGATTCTGGGAGTATTGACAGTAGAAACAAATGGTCGATCGTTTCAATATTTGATTGACAAAAGTCACATAAGGTTGAGGAAACCTTTCCTATTTTAAAAAGTTTAAAGTTGGTGTAGATTATTTTGTGAATATATTTGAATTGAAATATTCTAGTTTTTATGTCTGTACTTGTGTTATTGATTAAATTAAATATTGACTCGATTTCAAGTTCGTTGATTGTTTTACCAAGTTCCTCTTCCCATTTAGTAATGGCGCTTGAAATAATTGTATCGAAGTGAATTCTTGTTTTGTAAATGTTTTTTTTTGGGGGGGTTTTAAGTTTTGTGTTTTTATGCCATAATAGGACATTAAATTTGTCATAATATTATCATTTAGTATATGTATAGTTTTGTGGTCGCTTATAGGGTTATAGTCATCGTACAATTTTTTCACATTGTCTTTTGATAAATTTAAAGAATGGTCTTGCGCTTGGCACAATGTGTTTGTTAATTTTTTATAAGATTGAAATATAAATAGTTCATTGGATGTATAAGGTTTGGGTAAAGGTTTAAATGTATCAGAAACAAAGTATATGTTTTTATGAAATAATTCCATCGTTTTATATTTTGTAATATTCAGATTTTTGTTCATATATATATAATATCTGTTCAGTTATTTCTAATTCGTCTAAATTCACGTTATAAATTTTATGCCAATTTGTGAATAATTGTTATCAACCGATCTGTATGAAATTTATATGCATCATTTAAATTAGTAAAACAAAGAATCCTATTGAATTTCAGCAATTTCCGTTAATTACGCCGTGGGTTATGGCCCTTGTTTCACTTTGTTGTACCTTGTGAATGCTCTAACGACAAAAGTTAGTATCCGATCTGTATGAAATTTATATGCATCGTTTAAATTAGTAAAACGAACAAGTTTTTTGAGTTTCAGCAAATTTCCGTTAATTACATCTAGAGTTATGGCCCTTGTTTCACTTTGTTGAATCTTGTGAACGCCCGAGCGACAAGTTACCACCCAATCTGTATGAAATTCATATGCATCATTTAAATTAGTGAAATGAAGAAGCCTATTGAATGTCAGTAATTACTTCTAGAGTTATGGCCCTTGTTTTACTTTGTTCAACCATGTGAATGTTCGAACGACAAAAGTTATCATCTGATCTGTATGAAATTTATATGCATTATTTGAATTAGTAAAACGAAAAAGCCTGTCGAATTTCAACAATTTCTGCAGATTACTTCCAATGTTACGGCCCTTGTTTTAGTTTATAGAACCTTGTGAACCCTCAAACGACAAAAATTATAATGTCATCTGTTTGAAATTGTCTATTAAATGCCCCTAATTACCTACAAAAGAATAAATATGCGACAACCCTTGTCGACCGCACGGACGATTTAGCTGCTGTGGGCGTATGTTTTGTTGCCTGGCAACCTATCTTTCCAATGTGCCGTCTATTACAGCCTGAACAAACAATCACATAGATGACATAACTGGTTTTACAGTTCAAGGGTTGTTTAATATAGTCAGATTAGGTTTGTTACATAATTCCCATCCGTCGGCTTTTCGGGTAGAAATCGTGGAATAAGGTTTTGATGTTTAATGATAAAAAACCAATGTTGACATTTTTTCTGAGTAGGTCTTCATAGTATGGGAGTCCATTATTTGAGGGTAGCCATTTTGCGATAATATTCAACTTTTTTTTATTTTTATACGCCCACATTGAAATGTGGTCGTATATTGTTGTCGCCCCCGTCCGTCCGTCGGTCCGGCGTCCACAATTGCTTGTGGACACTCTAGAGGCTAAAGTTAATATCCGATTGACTTTAAATTTATACACAGTGTTAAAGGTCATGAGACGAAGAATCCTATTGATTTTCAGCAATTTCCGATAATTACTGCCATAGTTATGGCCCTTGATCACTTTGAAAAATCTTGTGGACGCTCTAGAGGCTAAAGTTAATATCCGATTGACTTTAAATTTATACACAGTGTTTAAGGTCATGAGACGAAGAACCCTATTGATTTTCAATGAATCTTTATGACTTGAAACAGCTAAATCCATGATGTTAAAAGTTTCGTATACTAAACGTTAGCATGGAAAAGAACTTTATAAAAACCAAACAAATTCTAATGGTTTTCTGATAATTACTTAATGAGTTGTTACTCTTAATCAGATTTGAATGTATTATAAATGTTTCATTACCGAAAAAAGTAAAAATATGCGACAACTCTTGTTGACTGCCCGGACGATATAGCTGCTGTGGGCGTATGTTTCGTTGCCTGGCAACCTATCTTTACCTTATTTATAATGTTATTGACATATCAACTGCGATTTGGCAATGCATTAATATTGGCAGGGGTCGTGACAATATTTCAGATTTTTTCGATCACTTTATGAAGATATTTCCCAGATGGCGGCCAATTTTGGCGATAAAATCGGACGATGTGCTTATTTCGATTAAGTAGTAGTGTTAGGTGTCAATAAACATGTTTTCAGGGGCACAGATTCAATTTCTGCCAGTTACAGATGTGTAAAAATGATCACATGTAGACCTATTTTGCATATTTCCAATATGGCGGCCATATTTTGGCAGTAAAATGGGACGATATGCTGATATTAAGTGGTCGTCTTTGGTGTCAATATATATCTTTACTGGGGCACAGATTCCATTTCTCCCAGTTAACAACCGTGTAAAATGATCACACGTTCATCTATTTTGCATATTTGCAAGATGGTGGCCATTTTTGGCAGGAAAATGGGGCGGTGTTCTGATATTGATTAAGTAGTCGTCTTTGGTGTAAACATATCTGTTTTCGGGACGCAGATTCCATTTCTGTCGTTTACAACTGAGTAATATGATAACATGTTCACATATTTAGCATATTTCTAATATGGCTGCCATTTGTGGCGGGAAAATGGGACGATGTGCTGATTTTGATTAAGTAGTAGTGTTTTGTGTCAATATGTTTTCTGGGCGCAGATTTGATTTCTGCCATTAACAGCTGCGTGAAATGATGGTATTGTCACTCATTCCGCATATTTCCAAGATGTCTGCCGTTTGTGGCAGGGCGTTTTCTAAACACATTACTGAAACGGTTTCTTAATCAATTCTGCTATGTATAAGCTTGTAGCATGTTCCTGGAAGCCATTGTTGTGTTTTACCCATTAGGAATATTATCCAACGATGAAAATTCCTCATCCGAGTTGACCACTGAGCTAATACCGATTTTCCAGGAAAAGGGTGCATTTACTTGGTCGATCAGTCTAATTTTAAGACTTGGTGGCCCCATCAAGACTTTCAGTTTATGTTGTCTGTCAGTTATAGATGCAAAATTAACGATGGTTAAAACTGTGAGACTTACAACTTTTGAAAAGGTAATTAATAAATTAATTAAAAAGTAGAACAGAAATGTATGATATTAAACATAAAGCAATATACAAAGAAATAAAAACAAGGACTGCAAATGAAATACTAACACTTGCTTTAAAAAAAACTTTGTAGCATAGATTATATTATCAACTGACATAAAGCTGCGTGTGGAAGGAGTTGTCCAAAGGAAAGCTGTTGCAAACAAAATATATCACCAATTAAACGACGACGTGACCCGTCATCTATGACATCACTGCCATCAACATTGAAAGAACTGGTAAAAGTCGCCGGCCACGTCGTTGTGTAAGTGGTGGCATACTTTATGTTTCCAACGCAACAGCATCCTGATAACATAATCTACGTATGTCATGAGGGCTTCTTAGCAAGTATTTCATTTACAGTCACGTCCCCACCACCTTCAACCACGTTGCCGCCAGGCTGGAACGAAGCTTCTAGCCACATGTTTGCTACGCTATTACGAACTTTTTGTATATATAGGGAAGTCTAGCTTCCTAAGAGGAAACATCAAGGAACTAAGAAATGTTCTTGATTGCTTGACGTGGTTGTTCTCTGCGTTCAAAGTGAATGAGGATGGAGTAAGCATGGCGCAATCACTATAGACGCAGCGAAAAGGCGTCTTATGCCTGGTAGCCACGTCACGGGAGTGTGTTGAGAACGTATCCCAGTCTGATTGCTGGTGGGAACACGGTGCGCGTATCGAGAGCTTGGCCATTAGCGTATTAAGATCTTGAGCGCAATGGGCGTAGAAAGCGCTTGGTGTAGTCGTGGCAGGAGCATGATGGGCGCGTGTCAATCTGACGCAGGCCCCACGCTGCCGTTCCGCTCTCTTCATGCCAGGAGACCAAGTGAGTAGCCTTTTCTTTCCCAGGAAAATCGATTTCAGCTCAGTGGTCATCTCGGATCAGTAATTTCCATCGTTGGATAATGTACCAAATCGGTCCGACACGGTACCGGCTTTCAGGAATGTGCTACAAGCTAATAGCCTACGTAGCAGAATTGGACGCAGAAACGTGTAAGTAACAACGAAAAGTAAATATATGATAATAATACGTTTAGAAAACGTTCTGCCGACTTGAAAATATGCTGAATTGATCATTTTACGCAGAAATCGAATCTGCGCCACCGAAAACATATATATTGACACCAAAGACAATCAGCTAAATATGTGAACATGTGATCATTTTACAAAGTTGTAAATGTCAGAAATGAATTCTGCGCCCCCGTAAACATATATATTGACACCAATTCCCGCCAAAAATTGCTGCCATCTTGGAAATATGCTAAGTATGTGAACATGTGATCAATTTACAAGGTTATAAATGTCAGAAATGGAATCTATGACTCCGAAAACAAATATATTGACACCAAACACTACTACTTAATCAAAATTTTCACACCGTCTCATTTTTCCGCCAAAAATGGCAGCCATCTTGAAAATATGATTATTTGGTCTTGACTTTTAACATACTGTATGCAAATGTTGAAAATGAAGAACTCTTTATTTATTTTTTTTATATTTTTTTGCTAATTACATATTTGTGTACATTAATGAGGACTAAGAAGGGATGAAAAGCATTGGTCTTTGTTTCTGGTTGTCATCTTTGGGCTTCATTTTATACACCCCTTTTGAACATTAACATGTAAATTAAACAGTAGACTGACTGTGCCTCAACACAATAATGTATTTCAATCTTACTTCATTAACATATAATTGAAGTTCTAACCATTAAAGAGTAAGATTATAATCAATATCACAATCCAAGTACTCAACATCCTACATGTAGTTTTATATGGCAACGTGAAGTTGGCACGTTATTCGGGATTCGTGAATCCCGAATACTGTGCTGGCTCGTTATTCGGGATTCGCCAATAACGAATAACGAGCCAGCACGTTATTCGGGATTCGCCACTAAAAGAGAACGATCTATCTTGCATCAGATCTTTTCCTCGTTGGGTGACCGATTAGCACGGAGACAACCGTTTCTACAGCGCGTAGGGTGCTGACTGGTTTGTTAGAGTGCACAGGGCAGTCATCTCAAGCAATCACCTGTTTTATTGCCGAATCCCGAATAACGTGCTGGCTCGTTATTCGGGATTTGCGAATAACGAGCCAGCACATTATTCGGGATTCGCTGCTAAAAAATAACGATCTATCTTGTATCTGACCATTTCCACGTTGGGTGACCGATTAGCACGGAAACGACCGTTTCTCAAGCGAGTAAGGTGCTGACTGGTTTGTTAGAGTGCACGGGGCAGTCATCTCCAGCAATCACCTGTTTTATTGAAGAATCCTGAATAGCGTGCTGGCTCGTTATTCGTGATTCGCGAATAAGGAATAATGAACCAGCACGTTATTCGGGATTCGGGATTCGCCACTAAAACATAACGATCTATCTTGTATCCGACCATTTCCACGTTGGGTGACCGATTAGCACGGAGACGACCGTTTCTCAAGCGAGTAGGGTGCTGACTGGTTTGTTAGAGTGCACGGGGCAGTCATCTCCAACAATCACCTGTTTTATTGAAGAATCCTGAATAACGTGCTGGCTCGTTATTCGTGATTCGCGAATAACGAATAACGAGCCAGCATGTTATTCGGGATTCGGGATTCGCCACTAAAACAGGCCGACCTACGTTGCATTCCACCATTTCCTCGCTACCCCCGACCGTAGGGGTAAGTGAACGTTGGGTGACCGACTAACAAGGAGACGACCGTTTTTCAAGCGAGTAGGGTGCTGACTGGTTTGTTAGAGTGCACGGGGCAGTCATCTCCAGCAATCACCTGTTTTATTGAAGAATCCCGAATCCCAAATAACGTGCTGGCTTCAGCAATAAAACAGATGATTGCTGGAGAGGACTGCTCCGTACACTCTAACAAACCAGTTAGCACCCTACTTGCATAACAAACGGTCGTCTCCGTGCTAGTTGGCCGCGCAACGTTCACTTATCCCTACGGCCGGAGGTAGTGAGGAAATGGTCGGGTAGAAGGTAGGCCAGTCTGTTTTACTATCGAATCCCGAATAACGTGTTGGCTCGTTATTCGGGATTCGACAATAAAACAGGTGAGTGCAGGAGAGGACTGCCCAGTACACATCGACAAACCAGTCAACACCTTATTCCCTCAACAAACGGTCATCTCCTTATTCGGGATTTGGCATTCTTCAATAAAACAGGTGATTGCTGGAGATGACTGCCCCGTGCACTCTAACCAACCAGTCAGCACCCTACTCGCTTGAGAAACGGTCGTCTCGGTGCTAACAGTTAGCAACATACTCGCATAACAAACGGTCGTCTCCGTGCTAGTTGGCCGCGCAACGTTCACTTAACCCTACGCTCGGAGGTAGCGAGGAAATGGTCGGGTAATAGGTAGGCCAGTCTGTTTTGCTATCGAATCCCGAATACGGTGCCACTAAAACGTTGCATCCGACCATTTCATCGCTACCCCCGACCGTAGGGGTAAGTGAACGTTGGGTGACCGACTAACAAGGAGACGACCGTTTGTTGAGCGAAAAAGGTGTTGACTGGTTTGTTGATGTGCACTTTGCAGTCATCTCCTGCACTCACCTGTTTTATTGTCGAATCCCGAATAACGAGTCAGCACCTTATTCGGGATTCGATAGTAAAACAGACTGGCCTACCTACCACCCGACCATTTCCTCGCTACCTCCGAGCGTAGGGATAAGTGAACGTTGCGTGGCCAACTATCACGGAGACGACCGTTTGTTATGCGAGTAGGGTGCTAACTGTTTTGTTAGAGTGTAGGGAGTAGTCCTCTCCAGCAGTCATCTGTTTTATTGCTGAATCCCGAATCCCAAATAACTTGCTGGCTCGTTATTCGGGATTCGCCAATAAGGAATAACGAGCCAGCACGTTATTCGGGATCCGGGATTCGCCACGATAAGAGAACGATCTATCATGCATCCTACTATTTCCTCGTTGGGTGGCTGATTAGCGCGGAGACGATCGTTTCTAAAGTGCGTAGGGTGCCGACTGGTTTGTTAGAGTGCACGGGGCAGTCACCTCGAGCAATCACCTGTTTTATTGCCGAATCCTGAATCTCGAATATTGCACTCTAACAAACCAGTCAGCACACTACTCGCTTGAGAAACGGTCGTCTCCGTGCTAATCGGTCACCTAACGTGGAAATGGTCGGATACAAGATAGATCGTTATGTTTTAGTGGTGAATCCCGAATAACGTGCTGGCTCGTTATTCGTTATTGGCGAATCCCAAGTAAGGAGCCAGCACGTTATTCGGGATTCAGCAGTAAAACAGATGACTGTTGGAGAGGACTGCTCCGTACACTCTAACAAACCAGTTAGCACCCTACTCGCATAACAAACGGTCGTCTCCGTGCTAGTTGACTGCGCAACGTTCACTTATCCCTACGGTCGGAGGTAGCAAGGAAATGGTCGGGTGGTAGGTAGGACAGTCTGTTATACTATCGAATCCTGAATAAGGTGCTGGCTCGTTATTCGGGATTCGACAATAAAACATGTGAGTGCAGGAGAGGACTGCCCAGTGCACATCAACAAACCAGTCAACACCTTGTTCGCTCAACAAATGGTCGTCTCCTTGTTAGTCGGTCACCTAACGTTCGCTTACCCCTACGGTCGGGGGTAGCGAGGAAATGGTCGGATGCAACGTAGGTCGGTCTGTTTTAGTGGCGAATCCCGAATAACGTGCTGGCTCGTTATTCGTTATTGGCGAATCACGAATAACGAGCCAGCACGTTATTCAAGATTCGGCAATAAAACAGGTGATTGCTGGAGATGACTGCCCCGTGCACTCTAACAAATCAGTCAGCACCCTACGCGCTTTAGAAACAGTCGTGTCCGTGCTAATCGGTCACCCAACTAGGAAATGGTCGGATGCAAGATAGATCGTTCTCTTTTAGTGGCGAATCCCGAATAACGTGCCAACTTCACGTTGCCGTTTTATATATATATTATATTAAATATATTATAGGTGGAGAAAATGTTCGTCTATATTGGGATAGATACTATGAAGGTACTCACGGTGTTGTATTTGTTTTAAATGGAACTGGTACTGATGAAGAATTAGAAATAGTTAAAACAGAGTTTCTTAAAGCATTAAATCATCCACAATTGGCTTATCATCCATTGTTAGTTCTAGTCAATTACCAAGATTTACCTGGAGCATGTAGTACAGATGAGGTTTGTTACTTACCATTCCACGAGAAAACCATGCAGAAGGTTCGAAGATGGGGTCGGCCGATTGAGTTGATATTTACAGGGTTTGGTCGACCCATCGAGCCTACCCCCCATCCAAAATCGCCGATTTTAGAAATCAACCGTTTCTGAGATACAGCCCGATTCCGTTTTTCGGCTGATTTTTTTCATTTTCCGGTCAAATTTCGACCATTTTTGTAGCATTGCTATAGCTGTTTAGCGGCCAATGGCGAACTAAGTTTTGGTTGGTGATTATAGTCCGGGTCTCACCTACCATATTATAATGGTCACCCAGTGCAACCTCTATTTCCGTAGGTGTCATGACCGCAGGCACCTGAATTATACCCTTTCTTTAAATTGCCATAACTCCACTGGAGCAGGGTTTGCGACAAAAATGAAAATCGTTTTATCTGCAGCTTGACCTGTTCTAACAACATAAAAAATAAAATCGTTGTCAACTAACCTTCAACAGTATGAAAATTGGTGTCGAAATTTACGAAATTTATCACTTTTCGCGTCGAATTTCGGTTTCTTAAGGGTTGGGATTTCGTCCGTACATTCCAGACATGCCCTACGCTATTTTCCAAATGTCCGGTCAGGAATATGCCAAATCGGACATCAAGATATGATGAATAGTGTATAACTACCACTCATCCCGATTATAGTTGATAAGTTATAGGTAATTAAGTGATCAGCGTATTTATCGTATTATACCGTCTATACCCCTACCTTGATTACCTGCTTAATCTGCCTTGCGTGTCTGACTTATTACTTTGTCGGGAAATTCATCAATCTAATCTTGAACATAAGTCATTGCTTCTCTTTTGTCGGACTATTTATCAATCCAATAATAGTGAGTATCAACCTTATCTACGTGATTACCTTGGTGGTTTTTCTATTGCCGGACAATTTAGTCTCATTGATATCAACCGACAGCACGTATAAACTAGTCCTTGGTGTCACATATTATCCTAATAGTATATAACACCCCGAATGAGTGGATGTCTATTGTTAGCTATTAAACCTTCAACTTATTTTCCGTAATGAAACTACTTCTTTTAAGACGCCCTATATAAATTCCCATCTACAATGGCATTTTCCCGTAATCTCGATTATCGCACGAAAATCGCTGCTTACTTCGAAACTACTGTATGTGTTATATGTTAACGGTCACGTACGCCATACGCTGAAGTTATGTATGCATTTTAGAAGTGATTTAACTATCAATGTAATTTTATATATATTATTTTACGAAAATGATTTGACATCACCACAAGTAATTCTCATTTCTGACGCCTTTCTTTCATTTGCTGCCGTATAAACGAAGACTCGTAATTTTGGAGGAATATTACTGGCGTGAATTTGATTGAAGCAGGCACGGATCGGCAAATTTCATTCTATTGTATTACGAAAACACATATTTTTTTAGGAATATTACTGACATAAATTTGAATACCACACGGGAATTAAATATGAATAAGCTGTTGTCATGCAAGATAAAACTACATTTTGCAAGAGATGCATAGAGAACAAACTAAATAAAAAGCAATTTTTCGCGTACAATCAGGGGCCATCATCCAGTATGTTACAGTCCGACATGCGACAATACCAAAAGGAACCAAGATCGTTGGTATATAAAAGTATACATAAAATCCGATTTTGTTGAAACTTGAAAGGTAAGTTTATAACCCAAAGATCTCAGTTCCTTTCGATATTCGCGCATAACTTCCTGAATTATGGCCCCTGATTGTACGAAAAATCGTGTTTTTAGCTTGTGGACCCTATAGAGGTCATAATTTTTATCCGATTTAAAAAATCGTATTATTATATCACCGTTATACCCTAAGGACACCTGAGTTCAAATTTCGTGAAAATCGGCCAAAAACTGACAGACAAAATGGCCGCCCTTCGTTCTCAAATAGCGTAAAAATATGGTATATCAAGGCTGTGGACCCTATAGAGGTCACAATTTTTATCCGATTTTGTTGAAACTTGAAATGTAAGTTTATAACCCAAAGATCTTGGTTCTTTTCGATATTCGCACATATCGGACAGTAACTTCCTGAAGTATGGCCCCCGATTATACGAAAAATCGCCTTTTTAGCTTGTGGACCCTATAGAGGTCATAATTTTTATCCGATTTAAGAAAAAAAACGTATTATTATATCACCGTTACACCCTAAGGACGGCTAAGTTCGAATTTCGTGAAAATCGGCCCAAAATTGACAGACAAAATGGCCGCCCTTCGTTCTCAAACAGCGTAAAAATATGGTATATCAAGGTTGTGGACCCTATAGAGGTCACAATTTTAATCCTATTTTGATGAAACTTGAAATGTAAGTTTATAACCAAAAGATCTTGGTTCCTTTCAATAATCGCGCATATCGGGACGTAACTTCCTGAATTATGGCCCCTGATTGTACGAAAAATCTCGTTTTTAGCTTGTGGACCCTATAGAGGTCATAATTTTTATCCGATTTAAAAAAAAACGTATTATTATATCTCCGTTACACCCTAAAGACAACTGAGTTCGAATTTCGTGAAAATCGGCCCAAAACTGACAGACAAAATGGCCGCCCCTCGTACTCAAATAATAATAATAATAATAATAATGGATTTGTATAGCGACTCGTATCCAAAAAGTTTGCTCACTGGCGCTGAGTTAGTCCGTCACATTTACGACAGTTTCCCATCATCTGCACTGAATAGTTGTGTTTTTAGAAATGATTTGAATATACACAATGATTTCGCATCCTTCTTAATATGTGATGGCAGCCTGTTCCACAGTTTAGGAGCAGCAACAGAAAAGCTTCTGCCTCCACATTTCACATAATTTGATCTCGGAATTTCTAATTGAATTTTGTTTGAAGAACGGGTTTCCCTTTGTGATGATTTAATGTGAAGTAGATCCTGGAGGTAGGTAGGAGAGGTGGTGTTTGGCTGTAAACATTTGTAAGTTATTAATAGTATTTTGTAATTAATACGTTGATAGACAGGAAGCCAGTGTAAATCTTTTAGTGCTGGTGTGATGTGCTCATATGGTAAGTTCTGGTTATAATACAGGCAGCAGTATTTTGAATTTTTTGAAGACATTGTAAAGATGATGCAGGGATGCCAAACAGTAACGAATTGCAGTAGTCCAGGCGAGGTATGATCAGAGCATTTACAATGGTTTTAGTTGTATCTGTATCTAGGTATTTACGAATTCTGTTTATCCTGTAGAGATGATAGAAGGAAGATTTGCAGATTGACGAAATATGTTGTTTCATGTCCATAGTGTTGTTGAAAATAACACCAAGGTTTCTAGCGGATTCTGAAGATGTAATAATATCGTTTCCAACAATAAGAGTGTTGTTTTGTAGTGATGACAGCATTTTCTTTGAACCAAGAGTCAAATATTCAGTTTTGTCTGTATTTGATTTTAAAATTTGTTCACACATCCATTCACTTATCTTTGATATACACTTTTCAAGGGTGAGTTGCTTATTCTGAATGACACATGGAGGTCCTGCGACATACAATTGGGTATCATCAGCAAATAAATGAAAATCGGTGTCAAACTGCCTAATAATGTCTCCTAGTGGACTAATGTAGATCGAAAACAAGAGCGGACCAAGAACCGAGCTCTGGGGACACCATATCGCAGACGGCTTGGCTTAGATTTACTGTTTTGTACACATACTATTTGACTTCGGTCCGATAGATATGAATGTATCAGGTTTACAGAAGGATGCAGAAGGATGCGGTGGTCTATCGTGTTGAACGCGTAAATAGCGTAAAAATATTGTATATCAAGGTTGTGGACACTATAGAGGTCACAATTTTTATCCGATTTTGTTGAAACTTGAAATGTAAGTTTATAAACCAAAGATCTCGGATCCTCTCGATATTTGCGCATATCGAATTGTAATTTCCTGAATTATGGCCCTTGATTGTAGGAAAAATCACTTTCGAAAATGTGGGCGTATCCTGTCTGGCAGCCGCTGGTTTAAAATCGGATAAAAATTGTGACATCTTCAAGCAAAAAATGCGAATTTTCGTATTTGCGTACGAGGAGCGGCCATTTTGTCCGGCAGTTTCACGAAATTCGAACTCCGCCATCATTAGCGTGTACGGGTGATATATTAAAACGTTTTTAAAAATCAAACAAAAGTATATAAGTGACCTCTAGAGGAGCTACAAGCTAAAAACGTGACTTTTTGTACAACCATGGACCATAATCCAGGAAGATAAGATCCGATATGCCAGAATATCGAAAGAAATTGAGATCTTTGGGTTATAAACATACCTTTTAATTTTCATGAAAATCAGATAAAAATTGTGACCTCCAGTGTCCACAGGCTAAAACTTGATTTCTCGTAAAATCAGGGGCCATAGTCCATGAAGTTATCAAGAGGAACCGAGATCTTAGGGACATAAACCTATATTTCAAGTTTTGTTGAAAGTGGATAAAAATTGTGACCTGTACAGTGTCCATTAACAAATTGTGGACGGGCGGACTGACAGGGGCGACGACAATATACGTCCACACGAAAATGCGGATGGATGGACAAACATGGGCGACGACAATATACTTCCACCCGAGAGGTTCCTATTTTTATTACGTGCGGATTTTAATATTTTGTTGACATTTTATAAAGAAGAAAACAATGTTTTGACATCACAAACTATTCTTATTCCGGAAGTTCTGCATTCATTTGCTGTCGTATAAACTAAGACACGGAATTTTGAAGGAATGTTACTGTTGTAAATTTGAAGCGGAAGCAGGATCGGCAAGGCTTCATTAAATCAATGTATTACGAAAATACGTAATTTTGTACGAATATTATAACATAAATTTGAATACCATACGGGAATTAAATAGAATGCATAGAATGAAATGGGGTTTAACGTCCTACTTTTCTGCTCCGACTGGGATAATGAAGACGAGGGAATTATATATCAAAAATATCGAGGTGCACCAATTTGTATTACGTACGGGATTTGAATATTTTGTTGACACGTGATTTTTAATTGTGGTATGAATCCGTCTGCTTAAATGTCTGCTTAAATAACGATAAGAATTTTGCCCCTTTATTTTCGGTAAAATGTCCGACAAGAAAATTTTTGAAATCCCAATTTATTTTTCAATATTGTCGAATGCGATATGGTTTGTCGATTGAGCAACGTGTGAACTTCAAATTGTATCCCTGGTGACCCCGCGATTGAAGGTCAATGTCAAATAGGCGATTTTCATGGAAATTGGGCCTGTTTTGCATAATTGTCGACGTCCATCATTTGAATTGAACTTTCTCATTTTCCATAGAAATAAAATGTTAACAAGCCAACAGTGAGGCTGATGTCCCCCGCCGAAATCCCAAAATAAATAGATGACTCATATTTATTAATCGCACATTTATTTTTTTTTCAAAAGTATCGAGCAATCAAACTATACACTAAGTTTCAGCACTCTCTATCAGATAGAATCAAAGTTATCTTGTCCCAAAGCATCGACCAATGTAAATCATTGAACATCAGCCATGACATGACATCAGACAATATTCATTATCGAACTAAGTCAAGGTATTGATATACTGAGCGCCATGGAAAACGCATCACTTATTTTCCCAAATATTTTATTACTAGGTGGTTTTGTATGTATAATATTATGCAATACTATGAACTATTGTTTCCCACAATGCTCTCAAACGCAAAAAAAAAAAAATCGGCCTGTGTGCACAAAAAAATTGCACGAGATGCACATGAAAAACCCAATATTCACGTGCAGCATTGTGTGTGAGCCCTTTAAAAACATGATTTTAACTTAATGTGCAGTACATGAACTGTGAAACGTCAATCTGTCGTTATTTGTTGTTGGACGTGTGAAGGAATCGAGCTAGAGATGCCGCGACTTACTGAAAATCAACGGAATGAAGCCATGGGAATGTCCAGGGCTGGCATGTCTACACGTGCTATTGCCAGATACTTCAATTGTCATCAGTCCACTATTGTAAGGTTGTTGGAACGTGTTCGAGTTACTGGATCAACACGTGACCCTCAACGTCCTGGTCCACAACGCGTTACAACCCAGGCTCAAGACCGCTACATCCGGCTCACTCATCTACATGACAGATTCCGCCCAGCGACTCGAACAGGTGCAGCAGTCGTCGGAAGACAAGGACCAGTAAGTGCCAACACCGTAAGACATCGTCTTACCTTATGTTGGAGGTATCCTCAGGGATCATCACCGTCAGTGGCGTTTGATATGGGCTCAAGGACACCAGACATGGTGAAGAGTAGACTGGCAAAGTGTGCTCTTCAGTGATGAGAGTCGCTTTCATCTTTATCACGCTGATGGCCGTCAACGTGTGTGGAGACGTCTTGGGGAACGTCTTGCAGACTGCTGCGTCTTTGAAACGAATCGATGGGGTGGGGGAAGTGTTATGGTGTGGGGAGGCTTCACATTTCATCACCGGACCGCCCTACACATTTGCAGGGGTCACGTTAATGCTGTAGCCTACCGTGATGATGTCTTGCAACCAATTGTTGTTCCGATGTTCAGCACTTCCAACATGATAATGCACGTTCGCATACCGCCCGTTTTAGTATGAACTACCTGGCTGCTAACAACATCAATGTCTTGGACTGGCCAGCCATGTCTCCGGACATGGCACCGATAGAACATGTCTGGGATGAGATTGGACGCCGTCTGTATCGTGACCACAGATGCACACCATTGCTGCTTTAGAAGCTGCTCTTGTCCAAGAATGGAACAATTTGCCCCAGGCCTTCTTTCAAACATTGGTAAATTCCAGGCGACGTCGCTGCACAGCGTGCGTAAGAGCCCATGGAGGACACACGCGCTACTGACATCTGTGTCGTACTTTTGGTTTTGACCCCGTTGATTACAGATTAAACATCCATAAGTGTACAAATGTGTTGTTATTGATGTGTTCCCATTTGAATATTGTTCACAATAAGAAGCAAAATAAATAAGAAATGTTTACAGGATCATTATTGTTATACGAAAAACTAAATGATACGTTTTCTATGGGCCTCAGTATATAATAAAGCTATACACCAAGTGTCCTCACTCTTACTTAATTGGGGGGTTGGATGGCCGAATGGTTAGCACGTGCGTGCTGTATCATAAAGCCTGTCATTGAGTCAACTGGCGTGGTTTCGAATCCCCGGTTGTACGTGACAAGGAGTAGGGTTGCCTGTCCAACCTCGTGGGTTTTCTCCGGGTCCTCCGGTTTCCTCCGACTGCTAAAGACCCCTACGCGCAAGCGAATTATTGAAATAAAATTAAAAAACCATATGTTTGTCCCGAAATGACCTAGTTTGTGTCGAGTGGACGTTAAACCCTATTTCTCTCTCTCTCTCACTTAATTAGAACTAAAGTTATCGTGTCCCAAAGCATCAACCAATCAAATTGCTTATTTCTGCTTAACCTAAGCACAAAATGCTCATGTTCGAACTCCATCAAGACATCGACCTAATAAACACCTACACAAAGTTTGAACATTCTACCTCAATTAGAAGGGGAGTTATTGTGTTCCAAAGTCTCGGCCAATAAAATTGCTTATCGCTCTGCTTACCCTAAGCAGAAAATGCTCATTATCGGACTCAGTCAAGGTATTGTTGTAATGAAGCTATACACCAAGTTTCATCACTTTCACTTAATTAGAACTAAAGTTATCGTGTCCCAAAGCATTAACCATTCAAATTGCTTATCTCTGCTTACCCTAAGCAGAAAATGCTCATTGACTCCCATGAAGGCATTGACCTAATAAACACCTACACCAAGTTTGAACATTCTAGCTCAATTAGACAGATAGTTATTGTGTCCCAAAAAGTGTGACGGACAGACAGACACGCGGACGAACCCATTTTAATAGCCCCCTGCTTTCTTCGAATGGCGGGGGACTAAAATAATCAGGATCGACATTATAGATTGAGAATTTGCGAAAATCCATATTCACTGGGAGGCGCCATCTTGGATTTGTAGACTGGATACCAAACCACACCGAGACTGAATATTTTGGCAAAGCGGGTTGAAGGGAGCTGGAGTTGATATATTGACCCTTTGAATAACAAAATATAGGCGATTGGGTAGCTGAATAACTTTCGACACAAATTTCCATACTGTTGCAAGCTGACTGACAACGATTTTATTTCTTATGTTGTTAGAACTGGTCAAGCTGCAAATAGGGTACATTTTAGGTATCTCCAGACACGTATCTTGTGTAGTCTCCTGTAGTAGTCCGACAAAAATAACTAAAATTTGGCCCAATATGGCAAAAATCAACCGAAAAACGGAATCAGTCTGTATCTCGGAAACGGTTGATTTCTGAAGTCGGCGATTTTGGCTGGGGATTAGGCTCGATGGGTCGACCAAACCCTGTGAATATGAACTAAAACGGCCGACCCCCACCTTCGAACATCTGCATGACATGGAATGACTCTTAATTATCATTTATGCTAGAGATGTGTACCATTCAGATATTGGACGTTCAAAAACTTTAATATGTGAACAGTCACAGTATCCATTTATGTCCTGACTGCATCTTGATCTTTCCCTGAGGGTCCCTTAGGAAGTGTGTGGAAGACTGCTTGTTTCGGGGGTGAGGGGGGGGTGGATGGCTGAATGGTTAGCGTGCGCGGGCTGTATCAAAGTCTGTCATTGAGTCGACTGACGTGGTTTCGAATCCCCGGGTGTACGTGGCAAGGAGTAGGGTCGCCTGTCCAACCTTGTGGGTTTTCTCCGGGGCCTTCGGTTTCCTCCCACTGCTAAAGACCCCTACGCGCAAGCGAATTATGTAAATAAAATTAAACCATATGTTCGTCCCGAAATGAGCTAGTTTGTGTTGAGTGGACGTTAAACCCCATTTCTCTCTCTCTCTGCTTGTTTCTCTTTTACTGCTTGCATAAGTAATGCATTAATGAATGTTAACTGCACTTTTGAGGTCAATTTTCTTCTCTTTTTTTGGGAGAATTATGTCTGTGATATCAACCATTCAACCCTACTTAGTTTGTCAGAATACCAACCAGGAAAAGGTTAATAATTTCTATATATGTAAGCAATTTAAACTATTTTTATTTTAGATAATCAAATTGTTGGAGTTGGAAAAAGAGACAGAAAAACAAAGAAAATGGACAATCCATGGATGTTCAGTTAATGATAAATCAAGCCTTGAATCAGCATTTGCTCAATTTAATACATTTCTAATACAAAAGGAGGAAGTGAAAAATGATAAGGGAGAATTTGATCAGATCTGATTACCAACAATTAATTTACTCAAATTATGTTTATTTTATATACGTGCTTGTATTAGTATTATAATGGCTGTTTTTATTTTTATACGCCCATATGGAAATGTGGTTGTATATTGCCGTCGCCCTTGTCCATCCATCGTTCACAATTTCTTATGAACACTCTACAGACTACATTTATCATCTGATTGTTTTAAAATGTATATATGATTACATTATTGAGATGAAGAATCCTATTTAATTTTCGTCAATTTCTTCTGGAGCTTTGGTCCTTGTTTCACCTCTTAGAACCTTGTGATCTGTATTAACTTTACATGCATTATTTAAATTAGTTATGAAGAAACCTATCGAATTTCAGCAATTTCCATTAATTACGTTTAGTCTTATGGCCCTGTAAATTACTTCCAGAGTTAAGGCCCTTGTTTCAGTTTGTAGAAAATTGTGAACCCTCAAACGACAAAAGTTATAATCTGATCTTTATGATATTGTATTGTAAATGCCCCCCAATTACCTACAAAAGAATAAATATTCAACAACCCCTGTCGACCGCTCGAACGATTTAGCTGCTGTAGGCGTATGTTTCGATGCGTGGCAACCTATCTTTTATCACAGGTATTAAAATAGATTGGGGTTTTTTTTCATTGGTTTTATTCTCAATATAGATACAAATTACAATACAGGAGATTCAAAACAAATCATTTCACAACAGTAGATCTTCACCAAATTTCTATTCTCTTTGCATCATTCCATACTATAGATTTCACAGACTTATCAAATATATACAATGATATTGTTTTGTGTTAGTCTGAAATATTTGACCTCTGAAATGTTTTTATGCCAGGAGAGTCTAAAGTTTTTGGCTTTGTCTATTGGGGGAAATCTTCCCATTGAATCCCCGGGTGTCATCCCTGCTGTGCAATTTTTACAAGGATATTTTCTTAATGTTACTACCCGAATTCATTACAGGGGTCGACTAATGTAGAAGGCCCGGTTTAAAGGGTGGGGTGCTGAGCTGCAGCCAACCAAGGGACCCCCAAATTACTTCTTAAAAAAAAATCTGGTACCATAAATGAATATATCATTTATTATGTTGTATATGTTTGTGTCAAATGAATCTATCTACCATACACTGATATTAGTGATATACATTATACCATTGTACTGCAGATGAAAGTTCTGACATTTATCTGAGTGAAAATTTAGTGACATTCACAGTTCTCTGCAAAGAGACCTGAATAAATGATATAAGGTATAATTATGTTAGTCCCAAATTATATATTTGTGTTGTTTGGACCCTTTTTCTCGCTGTGCCTCGTTATATTAGTTTTTGTGTAGATGTTTTGTCTGAATTCCAATGTCACTATTTAGTGTAGTACGACTATTCTATTTGGTTTTACAGTTAAATATTTATATATTATATAGTTAAATAAAACTGTTATAATTGAGTGTAGCCTCCTTTTCCACCATACATTACCTCTAAAAGTCTTCAATAGTATACACCTTTTTTTTTCGCCCACCCCAACATTGACATGGGGTTGTATATTGTTTTCATTTCTGTTGACACTCCAGGGGCTGAAGGTATCATCTGATTGACTTTAAATTTATACACATTGCTTATCTTCATGAGACAAAGAAGCTGATAGTTATTTTTATACGCCCCTGATTGTACATAAAATCGCTTTTGTTTTTAGCTTGTTCTCTATCCATCTCTTGCAAAATGTGGGCGTATCTTACCTGGCAACCGCTGGTTTGGAAGAAGAAACTGATAATTACTGTTGAAGTTATTGCAATTTATCACTTTTAAAAGTCGGGTGGCACAGTTAGTGGCTAATGTTGTTATCTGATTAGAAATTTGTGCAAAGTGTGCAGACTGATACACTATGGTACTGTGTTAAATAGTTCATTTGATCATATCTTCAAGTCACATACTGAAATATTGAATATCCACATGTCTCTGAATTTTATGCAACTTCGTGACTAAGAGATATGTCTAATTTTCAATATATTTTGCTAATTTTTGTTTAACCTATTAGGAAGTTCCAAATAAATCTATAAAATTTACCATATAATTTTAATCAAAATATGTAGCTTTCATTAAAATAAGTTTGTTATTTTCCCTGTTTGTTTTATTGTTTTAAAATAGTGTAAAGTAAATTATTCCCTTTATTCAGTCTGTCTATTTCTTTTCTAGGAGTTGATTTCAAAGCTGTAATACTTACCTGCTTCAAAATCTGTTGCATGTAAAGTTTAAATTGTTTATTTTTGATTGAATAAAATACTATTTCTTTACCTTATTATTGGATTATAAAGAAAAATCTTTGATTTATTATGTGTAGGATAAAGCACGAGACTGGGGTTATGCTGGGGAAAGAAATATACAGGATCACTGTCAGTCTAGTAGTCCAGTCAAAGTCATGTTCCTGAAACAACGACAGCGAGTTTTTCAACATCTAGACGTTGCTAGGCTGGTTTGCAATTCAAATCAAACATGGCGACCTCCATGGAAACCTTGACATTGAACAATCCTTGATCTTTGCAACTCGATTATTACAGGTAGACATTTTAGGCTCCCCAGCTGCGTCAATAGGCAATCGAATTTAGTGCCTCCGAAAATATGCAGGGTGTTACATGAAGGGCTTGATAAGATGTATGGAGTTAAAGCAAGATCAAGCCTTCTGTTGAAGATGGGTCAAAGTATACTATTCAAAAAAAGTAGGGGATATTTGATTTTGGGGGCATAATACTAAAATATGCAAATGACTACGAAAAAAGTCACTATAGAACCTAACAGAAGAAACATTTCCAGTTACATGTGACGCCCAAACGCACCAATAGCTACCGCATGGAATGCAGGTGATGCTTGGGATCATCATGGGGGTCCAACCCAAGATTTGCACGACTCTGACTTTGAATGTTACAGTCATTGTGGCATTGAATTCCAGGGTGGAAACATCAGTTTAATTGTTTTAGTGACCAGAAAACAAATTTTGATATGCGTCGGCTTACCCAAAATGAAAGGTTACGTGCCCTTGGCATGCTACAGATCGGCACAACACAGGCGGTTGTGGTGCGGACGATGAATGTTTGTCAGTCTGTCATAAGCAGGCCTTGAGAAATCGTGTCATCACAGCAAATCAGATCAGCGCTCGTCTTCAAACAGACACTGGTGTGAGAGTGAGTGGCCAGACGATTCGGAATCGACTGCATAGGGGTCACCTTCGCGCCCGACGTCCTCGCGTGATCCCTTGTTTGAGAGATCATCACATTCAGGCAAGACGTCGTTGGTGTAGGGATCGTCAACACTGGGATAATCGACGCTGGAGCAATGTGATGTTTTCAGATGAGTCAAGGTTCACTGTTGATTTTTTGGACAGACGTAGGAGGGTGTGGCGTCGTCGAAACGAGCGCTTCCAAGACTTTAACGTCATCAGACATGATCGATTTGGGGGTGGTTCTGTTATGGTGTGGGGAGGCATCACTGTTGCTGGAAGAACGGCTTTACATGTTGTTGCAGGGCGTGTTACAGGCCAGTACTACCGGGACAACATCTTGGCAGTCCATGTTGTGCCGTTCGCACGACGTCATGGCCGCCGTTTCATCTTCCAGGATGACAACGCAAGATGTCACAGGGCCAGGATCGTTACAGGTTACCTCCAACAACAGAACATCACCACATTACCTTGGCCAGCACTGAGTCCCGACCTCTCCCCCATCAAGCATGTCTGGGACATGCTTGGACAGAGGTTACGTCAACGTCAACAACGTCCTGCCAATGTCCAAGAACTTGCTGCTGCGTTGCAACAGGAATGGGACAATCTAGACCAAAATGACCTTAGACGTCCCATTAGGAGTATGCCACGTCGGATCAATGCTTGTTTGGCAAACAGAGGAGGATTTACCCGTTACTGACTTGGTTGTGATGCTGTGGTAACTTTGCTGTTTGACCCCGGGTATCATTTTACCCTTATAATGGTCAGTCTGTGCCTTACTTAGTCTAACGATCATTTGGAATAAATCGATGAATGTGAACTTCATTTCATTTTGTCATTTGTTTCTTCGTCAGTTTCATTAGGTGACTTTAATAACACTTAAAAATCAAATATCCCCTACTTTTTTTGAATAGTATAAGAGTTGACCTAGAACAAATTGCAACAGAAGGTTTATTGGAACCGTTGTGTTCGTGGGATCATCCTCTATAACATACCCAGAGGGAAAGGGCCTTTTGAGTCTCATAACTCCTTTAATATAGAGACATAACTCATTTAAATGACTAAGCTCCTTGGAAGACGTTAACTAACAGAAATTTAAATGTAAATTATCACATGAGCATTAAATTACAACGCAGTCCTGCATTGTCCCATTTATTCTAAAGTCTTGATAGTCTATCACATGTCCCAAATAGTATTTATCTTTTTTAAATTCTTTTCTGGGCTTAATTCACGGCGCTCTCCCCATCCTGCACTTGAGTACACACAGAAACCATTGATACTTTGCAACATCTGGAGTCGACGGTAAATTTTGAATCTGGACAGCGGATAAGCTTTTTACTTGCTTTTCCCTACGCTTTCTCCTGCGCCCACCTTACAAATACATTTGATCCTTTTTAAAAGGGACACTTTTTTCCAATTCTAAACAATCTGGATGTTGTATCACACCCAGCTATAGCATGCACAAACGGAAGGTATCAAACTCTGTCAATAAGCAGAACTTCGTAGATTTTTTGGTGTGAACAACTTGAAGACGCCAATGTAAAAACATTGAAGGCTAGTTGTGATTCCGATATGCTCGTTGCCTGGACAGGACTCAACCGCGCTCTGTCAGGTAATACCCATGCCGTTGGAAAGGACACGGACCGCTCGGTTCTACTAACAACAAACCAGAAGAAACCTATGTAGGCCTCACGGAAGGCCCTTTTAAAACTAGATTTAATAACCATACTCATCCTTTTAGAAACACTAAGCTGAAAAACAGCACAAAATTGAGTAAATACATATGGAAACTTAAAGACGATAATATAAATTACAGCATCACATGGAAAATTTTAAAGAATTCCAAACCGTACAGCCCCTCCACAAATAGATGCAACTATCATCAGAGCACTGAATTTGTATAAGGGTTGACCACCAAAATTTGAATTCACTGATATTCATAGCAGACTGGGGACAGAATATCATGACCGTGTTAGTGCAAAAACAAAACAACGCTTCTTGACTTGTTGTATTCTTACGCCATAAAAGTCTCAAACCAGGCAGAAAGTAGAAATTCAATACCTCTTCATCAATTCTACACCCAAGTGTCAATACAGATAGGCAATCAAAATGGCAAAAAAAGAAACGAGACCGACACCAAATCAGGCAGAACATAGATATTCAATACCTCTTCATCAATTCTACACGAAAATGTCAATACAGATAGGCAAACAATATGCCATAAAAGGAGGGAGAAAAATATATCTAAAAATAACCGGCACTACCGAAATATGCTAAATTAATAGTGTTCTACATCCATCTAGCCACATCAGCTACCAAACGATAATTTAGTCCCATAATGTCATACTAGCTGTGCTGTAAAGGGAAGTTCTCGACAAAATTTAGGGAATGGGGCTACTGCATACTGTATATTGGATAAACAACCATCTAAAAAACAACAAAACAACTCCCGGTTAGGCATGGGCAAGGGAACTTTTCGTGAAATATTGACAACAGTCTAAAACCCCTCCTGTACGTTGAAGATAAGGGGGTTGTGGGTGTTGGAGACTACAGACTTGATGCAATTACAGACCCTTGTTATTTCACGTGTATAATTATACTATAATAGCTAGTCAAAAAAAATATCCGATATTTTGAAAAAAACAAACTTAAAAAGTAAAAAATGGTGATCTTGCGAAAAAAGTGATTACAACGCCATATTTCAACGAATCAAAACAACTAAAGTGTCATTGGATAGCCCGAACAATGGACAATCTTATGACATCTCAATGGTAAAAAATCGCTGGTTAGGTAATATATTATAAGATGCTGAAAGTCTAGTATTTTCCTTTTTGGAGCCTATTCAGACGCTTTTATCTCGAAAATTACTCTTATTTCCTTTCTTAAACTTCTGTTACTTAGAGTTCTAACGCTGGTCTGGGCTGTGAATCCAAATTTAAAAGCCTCAATATAGTATAAATGGTCCAAAAGGGCCACAATCTTTGAAAAAAGTCGAAAAATCGTTATATCTGTAAATCTGTTTCTAGTGGTATAAGGGAGGTAAAACTGTCCAATGGATCTTTCTGAAACTTCTGGTACAGGAAGTTAAGTTCCCTACCACTTGTTAAATCTATCCCGATAATGATCTGTAAACAGGAAGTAGTCAAAAAAATATTCGATATTTAAAAAAAAAAAGACAGTAAAAATATCGGTGCTCTTGGAACAATCAGGATTTCACGGTCGGGTGTGACCGGATCAAAACATCTAAAGTATCGTTTGGTAGCTCGATAAATGGGCTATTGTATGACACACTTCCTGTCTGATTCCTGAAAGCCGGTTCAGTGCTGCTTGCAGGTCTAGTTATTATTA
This sequence comes from Patella vulgata, assembly GCF_932274485.2. Lineage (NCBI taxonomy): Eukaryota > Metazoa > Mollusca > Gastropoda > Patellidae > Patella > Patella vulgata. The sequence goes on from NC_065882.2 coordinate 38,974,304, forward strand.
TTATTATTATTACAGCATATTTATAGTGCGCCCTTTCATATAACATGTTCAGGGGCACTTTACAAAGTGACAATAATAAATAAAGAACAAGATTATGGACATGTTAACAATTGTATACAGAGTCAGTTAAAAGCCTGATTAAATAAATGTGTTTTAAGTTGTTTTTTTTAAAAGAATATAGAGATGTACAACATCTTAATGGTAGATTATTCCATAAAACAGGTGCTTGATAACTAAAAGAGCGCTGACCATAATAATAATAATCTTTATTCATGTATTGAAGCCTTACGGCCATAGTAAAAATTTAGCATATGGAAGTGAAAATTATGTACACTTATTTCAATTTTAACCATTAAATAATACTTTATAGATTTATGGAAAACATATAGATACAATAAATAGAGTGGTGCACAAAGTAGAAAAAGAAAGGAACAGTTTAGTATAGAAAATGACTAATATTTACAATGTTATAATAGTGTAATCCTCTGGCAATTTACGCCATTTACAAAGCGTGTTCATAAACAGGTACGATCCGCAACGAAATTTAATAAGCGCACGCTTAAATTTCTTGTCATATGTTGATAGCAAATACGGTTCTAGGCCAAGCATACTTTTAATTGGCTATAATAAACAAGTCTTGAGTTTTCATATAAGGAATAGTGCCATTCTTGAGTACAACATTCACGGATTTTCTGCGTGAATAGGTAAATAAATTCAGCACAATTTCCTATTGTTTGGGAAATCCATACTATACCAAAGCCATACCTAAATAGTAGATTTTTAACATCGCTTGCCCATGTTTTCCTGCCATTCATATCCAAGTTATGTAGCATTACATACGTTTGTTTGGGAAGTCGATGGTCTGGCATGCATAAAAGTTTAACTCAATATCTGATACATCTAAAAGGTAGATCTCCCGAGTTCACCTAAAACAGCAGAGTTACTAGTATGAGGAGGCAGTTTTAATACATATTTGAAGAATTTTAAATGGACATTTTCTATTTTTGTACAAAAAGAATGCCCCCATATCTCGGAGCCCTACAATAAAATTGGAAGGATCATTTTATCAAATATTTGTACAGCACAACTAAGATTGATACCTTGACACTTTTTGTCTATACATTTCATCATATTAATAACTTTCTCGGATTGTAGAATTTGAACTTCTTTTGTTTTCGACCATTTAAGTTTTGTTGAGAACACAACCCCTAGATATTTGTAGAAAGAAACGGTATCTATTGGGACATTATTGTAACTCCATTTTTCATATGCTCTCAGTGGACCACCATTTCTAAATACAAGTATCTTGGTTTTTTGGGTGTTGATGGACATTCCATATTTCTCACAAAATGATGTTAGACAGTTAATTTGGTGTTTTAGATTAAACACAGTATCGGCGATGTTTCCGATGTCATCGGCAAATAGTAAAGAGAATACATTGGGAAATACATTGGATACAAAGATACCATTACATTTCTTATTTTGAAACTCAATGACATATAGATTTATGAAGAGCGAAAATAATAACGGGCTTAATATACAGCCTTGTCTGGTACCCGCATTACATGCAAAGAAGTCAGTTAGAATACATGTTTCTGATGATATTGATGGATTTTCCATGGATACCTGCTTCCATCATGCGGACCCAGAACAAGTCATGCTGGACGGAATCAAACCCTTTGTGGAAGTCCAAAAATAGCAGATATATTTGCCCCCCTTTTCTCGATAGATATTTACTTATAATACCTTGTAAGGAGAATACATTATAGACAGTTGAGTATTTTTGGCGGAACCCAGCTTGATACTCATGGATAATATTATTTAAATTACACCAGGATAGTAGTCTGTTGTTTAATACTTTTGTAAATATTTTACACAAACAGTTGAACAGTTTTGGGCAGTGGCCATATTATCATTTACGGCAGATATGCATGGGCTGGGATTGTCTAATCCATATCCCATGGTCTAGAGAGTTGATTATGCGCTTGTATTGAATTTTAAACCAGAAGTGTGTGAGTTAGTTTTATTTAACGTCCGCTTCCACCGAGGTGATATCGCAGACAAACCAGAAGAAAGACCTGCAAAATTTAGACAGAATGAGCCACTTTAATCAGATTCCTGAAGTGAAAAAACTAAACAGTAACACAATGATAAATTAGGTGTCTATTACGTGATATAATAAATATATTATGATGATATAGATAGTCAATCAGAGAACAGAGAGCGACATGTCTGGTAATAATATACTAAACAGCAAAAAAAAAACGTCAGTACGATTTCAAAATCAGAGAGGCACTTTAATCAAATCATTCTAGAAAACAACTTACTGAATGGATGAAAGCATTTCTTTGTGATTAATTCATCACAATTTCAAGACATTACGAGAAGGTTTAGAGTTCGTACACAGTCTATACATCAATATCTGATGTGTCCACCGCGAGTGTCAATAACACCAGTGCAGCGTCTGTACATGCAGTGGACCAGACGATTGATGAACGCCATGGGCACCTGGAACCACGCTCTCAGAAAAGCCTGGCGCAATCCACTGGCTGCGTTTGGTCTCGGTACGACGTTATTAAGTCTTTTCTGAATTTCATCCCAAAGATGTTCAATCGGGTTTAAGTCCGGACTAATGGCTGGCCGGTGCATATCGTTGACACTGTTCTGCTGTAGAAAGTCCCGAGTAACTCTGGTAGTGTGGGCACGGGCGTTGTCATGCTGGAAAACGTTGTTTCGATGATGCGTGAAATGTGGGGTCTGAGAGCTTGATCGATGTAGCGCACGGCTGTGATGCCGCCTCCTCTCCCTGGACCAAGATTTTGGAACACCACAGGACGCACTCTCTGGTTCAGGCCGATTCCACCCCAAACCATTATGCTTGGACCTCCCCATGAGTCTCGTTCCATGACAGAATAACTCTGGCCATGTCAATGCCAACGCCATATTCTGGTACTGCCATCTGCAGTTGATACGCAATACCGACTCTCATCTGTGAAAAGAACAGTTCTCCATTGCCTGTGTCGCCAGTTCTGGTGTTGTTGGTCAAACTGTCGACATTCACATCGATGGCGAGGAGTGAGGATCGGTCCATGGTAAGGTCTATGGAAATGGATGTTCTCTGTCTGGGTTGGCGCACTGTATCGGTACTGATGGGTCTTCCGTGTGGTCTACCAATTCAGGGGCAATCATCCGTGGTGCTTGTGGCCCGAAAGTGTTCTGAAGCCTGTAGATGGTCCGAACATTGACCTGGAAGTGATTGACAATGGCTTAGGCATTGTGGCCAGCGTCGAGTCTTCCAAGCGCTTGGTTCCCCTTAGCTGTCGTGAGTTGTGGCATGCTGCTGACGTAGTGTGAATGATTCAACCAGGTATGGGCCCCATGGGGGATGCATTTTATGGGGCTGGTCCCGGTGAACAGCACGTGCAGCATGAGTTACATGAAAGTCATGGAGAATACATTACCATCTCAGAAGTCAGGTTACGTTTTTGAGAACATTTCCTGGGTTCAATTCTGTGTTTGGGAAGGACCCTTATTGTTCAGGTAAGGTTGGAAATATGGTCACAAATATACAATAAAAACATTTGCCCAGTTTTATGCAATACGTCTATTCAGAGTAACATACCAACCTGACGTTTCTTTTGCTGCTTAGTATATATGATCACTATCAGAAATCTTTATAAATATCATTACTTATACATCAGTATTAGATAACTGGACTACATTGTGTTTTTTTCATGAAATATATTGAATGTCATATTTAGAATTTCTTCTTTCTTCTCTGCATCACTGATATACTGTTTTATCGATTCTAACATCTAGAAGTAAAAAACAAAATACATAAAAGTTTTTTTTCAAAATACATACGCCCACAGCAGCCCATAACAGTTGTCACATATATCCTTTCTTTTCTTTGTAATGGAAAAATTTTCAAGACACTAAAGTATCTAATTAAGATTAACAACCCGTAAAGAAGTTTTCAGAAATAATTAAAATTTGATTGGCTTTTTTTTATTATACAAAACATATACCAGTATTGTATTCATATGATAACTTTAGCTGTTCAAGTTATCGGAAATCATTGAAGATGAACAGGAGGCAATTGGATCATAACTTGAGCCTCTTCATCATCCACCACATTTTTCAAAGGGGCAGCAATTATCAGAAATCATCACCTTAAACAATGTGTATAAATTTAAAAGTCAATCGGATATTGTCTTTAGCCTCTAGAGCTTGTGGATGACAGACAGGGGTAACAACATTATACGACCACATTTTAATGTGTGCGTATAAAAAAAATAGTTATTTCCCAAAAAGAGCTAATTAATTGTACTCATCCAAGTATAAGAGCCTGTCAATTGAATATATTCATTATAAACATTTTACTTTAGAACCATGTACCTTTTGTAAATAAGAAATACCAGTTGATTGTTTATAAAGGCCTGAGAGTGTAACTTGATTGTTGCAAGTTGAATATTGTTCTGCTAAAACTTGAAATTTATTCACTAGATCATCATCCCATATGGAATAGACAACTTGATAATCAAACTGATAAGGTATATCTACAAAGATAAAATCAACATATAAATACACAATACTAAGTTTACATTCAATTTTATTACAATGTTTGTAAAATATGGTATCAATCAATCAAACTGATTATCTTTTCTTAGTCTTGGCAGAAAATGTTCATGATCGAACTCAGTCAAGGTTTTGAAGTACCTGGTAGTGAAACTCTACACTAAGTTTTAATCACTCTCCATTTGTTAGACTCAAAGTTATAGTGTCTCAAAGTATTCACCAATGAAATTGCTTAGCTCTACTTAGCTTTAGCGAAAAAATGTTAATCATTCAACCAAATGAACAACTACACCAAGTTTAAACATTCTACCTCCATTATAAGCAGAGTTGTTATCGTTACTTAGCTAAAGCAGAAAATTCCCATCATCAGTCAAGGTATTGACATAATAAATTTATACTTCTGTTTCATCACTCTCGCCCAATTAGAACCAAAGTTATCGTGTTCCAAAGTCTCAATCTATCAAATTGGTTATCTCTGCTTAGCCTTAGTGGAAAATGCGCATGATCGAACACTGTCAAGACATTCACCTATTAAACACCTACACCGAGTTTGAACATTCTACCTCAATTAGAAGGAGAGTGATTGTGTTCCAAAGTCTCGGTCAATCAGATTGAAGTATCTGCTTTGCCTAAGCAGAAAGTGCTCTGGATTGAAGTTTGTTAAAGTATTGATGTAATCAAACTATACACTATCACTCAATTATAATCAAAGTTGTCGAGCTCCAAATTCTCGACCAATCAGCTTGAAGTATCTACTTAGCCTAAGCCGAAAATGGTTATCATCGCACTTAGTCAATGTATTGATGCAATGAAATTATACACAAAGTTTCATCAATCTCACTCAATTAGGATCAAATTTATCGAGCTCCAAACTGCTTAACGCTCTGCTTACCCTGACTTGAAAACGTTCATTATCCAACTCTGTCAAGGCATTTTAACTCATTTGTTTTTTACATGGCCTTAAAGAGAAGAGTAACATGCGGTGATTGCTGTTACAAGAAAATGAGCCTGCAACAACAAGTATTTATCTGCATCTGTGCACCTTTGTAATTCTCCTTTTTGTACCCCGCCGTCCGACAGCTGTCTGTATCATGTTTGTCCCATTTTTTTGACACTGCTTCTAATTTAGCTTGAATGTTCAAACTTGGTCCATTTGTTTATTAGGTATATGCCTTGACTAAGTTTGATAATGAGCGGAGAAAAGCAATTTCAATGGCGGAGAATTTAGGATAGAATAACTCCTGGTGTATAGTTTCATTACATTAATATCTTGACTAAGTTCGACAATGAGCATCTTTCACTTAAATTACACAGAGTGATGAACAATTTCATTGCTAGATGCTTTATAAAAATGTTAGATGTGCAAGTAATTATTGAGTGTAATCTATTTAGGGACAACAGCCTCACTGGTTGTTGCGAGTTCTACTCTTAACTGTTCTAACAGCGGTCATCGATTTTAATTGCTGTATTGGACCCATTTGGACCCTGATTCTGACTGGGACTTTTTTTGGGTGATAATATAGGTCTAGACCATAGAAATACTAATAAAATAGACTGCACCAAAGTTATGACAACTGTGAAGCCAGAAATTTCATATGACGTCATGAAAATATGACGTCAAGTGTACTATGATGTCCCGACAGACAGGGATGTGGATAGATATTTCATAGATTTCCTCAAAGAAGCGTGTATAGGATAAAAAAAACTGTCAGACATTTACTAGTTTGTGAGGCCTGATATCAGAGACTAAAAATTACCTCCCTTATCAGTTTTTCTTATGGTTAAAGTTTAGTTCTGGTTTATATATTTTTACCGGGCTAGTCTCAATTATCAATATGTAATTACAGTCCTTCAAAATAAAAGTTATCGAATCATCGATCCTGGGTTTTTATACCGCCACCATCAAAAATTCTCAACATGGTCCGACGAGACAGATCCGAGTAAAGTGGTCAAAATCCAAGTAAGCAATAATGGGAAATCATCCATAATTAACCGAAAATTCACGGTCGTAAATCTATACAGACACTGTCAGTCAATCATTCATACCCAATCAACATGGTGATTATGACAGACGTTAATAACCAAGATGTAAACAAATATAAACGAACGATCAGGGTGAGAACAAGTCTAAGAGTAAACAAGCTTTGAGTAGGAGTATCACTGATCTGGATCCAACTGAAATAAATGAACACAAGGTTCTTATAACACAATTAAGAGCAGCATTACTCGAGAAACTTACTATCATACAAGGATTAGATCATGAAATATTGGAATGCACCGTGGACGAGGACATTGAAGGTGATAACTTAAAGGACTCTGTTAATTTAATGACATTGAGGTTAGATTCAGCCCTAGAAAGTTTAAGCCCATCAAAACCCAAATTTAACCCAGTCCCTGAAAACCACACCTACCAGTACCAGCCTAGTGTATCGGCTGAACCAGAAAGTAGTCCAGGATACACCACAGGGGTGTGATTCATCTATTGGGAATTCAACCCATACAGTTTCACCTACAAGAAATCCAACATCAGCAAGACCACATGTAAAACTTCCAAAGCTCAATTTACGCAAATTTAGTGGAGATCATTCCAAATGGCAATCATTTTGGGATACGTTCACCACTTCAATTCATAGACATGGCAAGGTTTGGGGTCATTTGGAAAAGTGGACCGTGAAAAATTTATGAAACATTTTCTTTTTATTTTACTGGAACAATAATAGTTTATCCTATCATCTTGTAAGATGTGAGGAAAATAGGATTTTTTGTACAATCAGGGGTAATAATCCAGAAAGTTATGGTCTGAAATGCACAAATATCAAAAGGGACAGATCTTTGGAATATAAAGATATGTTTTAAGTTTCATCAAAATCAGGTAAAAATTGTGACTTCTAGAGGGTCCGCAACCTTCATATTGCATACTTTTACACAATTTGCGTACAAAGAGCGACCATTTTGTTAGGCAGTTTCATTTCGATTTTCCCGAAATCCAAATTCAACCTTCATTATGGTGGAATGGTGATATATTTGAACAGTTTTTAAAGTCGGAAAAAAAAGATTGTGCAAGCTAAAAAACGTTTTTTTTAAATCGGATAAAAATTATGACCTCTATAGGGTCCACAAGCTAAAAACGTGATTTTTCGTACAATCAGGGACCATAATTCAGGAATATGCACGAATATCGACAGGAACTGAAATCTTTAGGTTATAAACTTACATTTCAGGTTTCAACAAAATCGGATAAAAATTGTGACCTCTATAGGTTCCACAAGCTAAAAACGTGATTTTTCGTACAATCAGGGGCCATAATCCATGAAGTTTCGGTCCGATACATGCCAATATCGAAAGGAACCGAGATCTCAGGGAGATAAACCTATGTTTCAAGTTTTGTTCAAATTGGATAAAAATTGTGACCTGTAGAGTGTCCACAAACAAATTGTGGACGAACGTCCGGACGGACAAACAGGGGCGACGGCATAATACGTCCACATGAAAATGTGGGCGTATCAAAAAAACATTTTTTCTTTCAAAAATTTCTTCTCAGACCCCCTATATGCCTGTGTGGTACCAAACTCCACAAGATTTTCGACTTAGAATAATTCTGATAGAGTGTTTGGATCTGTGGTGTTTTTACCACAAAAGTTCCACAAGATATTGGACATAGAAAAATATATCAATTTTTTCAAAAATTTCTTCTCAGACCCCCTATATGCTTGTGTGGTACCACATTCCACAAAATTTTCGTAGAGTGTTTTGGATCTGTGGTGTTTATCACCACAAGAGTTCCACAAGATATATGACTTAGAAAATAAATCATTTTGATACAGTGTTTCTTCCCTATATGCCTGTGTGGTACCACATTCCACAAAATGTTCGACTTAGAAAAATTTTCATAGAGTGTTTTGGATCTGTTGTGTTTTTCACTACTAGAGTTCCATAAGATTTTCGACTTAGAATAATTCTGATAGTGTTTTGGGTCTGTGCCTGTGTGGCACCACATTCCACAAAATGTTCGACTTAGAAAAATTTTCATAGAGTGTTTTGGGTCTGTGGTGTTTTTCACTACTAGAGTTCCATAAGATGTGCCTGTGTGGTACTATAGTCCAGTGTTTTGATCAGTGTTTTTTGGGTCTGTGTTTTTTGGGGTTTTTTTTTTCAACATAAGAGTTTCCCAAGATATTGGAATCAAGATATTTTCGGGTTATGTGCCATACAGAAAACTAATTTAGGTTAACAATAATTTATAATAATAATAATAATAATATTAAGAGAGAGAGAGAAAGAGAGAGAGAGAGAGAGAAATGGGGTTTAACGTCCACTCGACACAAACTAGGTCATTTTGGGACTAACATATGGTTTAATTTTATTTCAATAATTCGCTTGCGCGTAGGGGTCTTTAGCAGTGGGAGGAAACCGAAGGACCCGGAGAAAACCCACTAGGTTGGACAGGCGACCCTACTCCTTGTCACGTACAACCGGGGATTCGAAACCACGCCAGTTGACTCAATGACAGGCCTTATGATACAGCACTCACGTGCTAACCATTCGGTCATCCCCCCCCCCCCAAACCATTAAACAGATTTTCACCTAAGCATAGCCACATCAAATAAAATGGACGTATAATCAACCAAATCCAGCAATATCAATTCATTTTATACATTTTTTACATGTAAGTGTACAGTACTTCCGGTGATAATGAAAATGTTCAATTAGTTTTATGAAATCAGACTCATTTGAATAAAATATCTGTTTTGGGGCGGCTGGGATCAGAGGTGACTTGCTTCAATGGTTCAAAAATTATTTGTATAACAGAAAGCAAAGCGTCGTTGTAAGTGGAGTCTCCTCTGACCCCAAAACCGTCCATGCTGGTGTACCACAGGGCTCTGTCCTCGGGCCCCCTTCTCTTTCTTATATATATAAATGATATCGTTAAGAACATAAAATCGAATATTCGACTTTTTGCGGATTACACTAGCATCTATCTAAAAATTAATGACCCAACCGCATGCGCGACTGTCTTAAATAGTGATCTTGAAATGCTAAACAAATGGGCAAAAACGTGGCTGGTTTCCTTTAACCCGCTGAAAACTGAATCACTTGCACTAACTACTAAACGAGACCCATTGTTACCTACACTAAATTTGGACGGAATTCCTATTAAAGAAGTTTATCAACACAAGCATTTGGGATTGATTTTTCAGAAGAAAAAAATGCAAATGGGACAAACACGTTAACAATATTTTGACTAAAACGAGTAAAATGATTAATTGTCTTAGGTCTTTAAAACACCGCCTTAATAGAAATACCTTGAAAACTATATATACCTCTTTTATTCTTCCACATTTTGACTATTGTGACGTAATATGGGATGGGTGCAGAGACGAACTAAAAAATAAATTAGAACACTTACAACTAGATGCACTCAGGACTATATGCGGGGCTGTGAAGGGTACCAGTCATAGGTTATTATATGAAGAAACAGGATTTATCACTCTGCAAGAGAGGCGAAGGCGTCATAAACCCATCTTAATGTACAAAATTATTAATCAGCTAACCCCTCCATACCTCCACAATTTAATCCAGTTTTCCAAAACTCCTTATACTCTTCGTAATAGCAATAATTTAACTGATTACTTTTGTCGAACAACTTTATTCTCTAAATCCTTTATACCTTACACCATAAAAGAATGGAATAACCTTGATATAAATATTAAAAATGCGACCTCTATAAGTAAATTTAAAACTAAAATAACTGATAAAGATAAAAATATACCACTTTGTTTCAACTTTGGCAAACGTAAAAATCAAATATTACATAGTCGACTTCGTCTCTCTTGCAGTGACCTAAATGGGCATACATTTTTAAGACATATTTCGGACAGCCCCGAGTGTGATCGCGGTCATTCCTTCGAAGATACCGATCATTTTCTTTTACATTGCTCCTTACACTCAGATGCACGCAAAATATCTATAAATCTTTTACCACCGAATTTTTTATTAATACACATAATCTGTTATACGGTGTAAGCAGCAATCATATTTCGTTAGCAATCTTTGAAAAGGTCCACACGTTTTTTGACAGCAGCAGAAGGTTTTAAGATCAGTGTAACATCTATATCGATTAAAATGCGAACATGAACAAATGCGTAGTCAATGTGTAAATATGTATATATAAAATGTTGATGATTAAGTATTCATTTTATTGTTTTGTTGTTTACTCACTTATTTCTTTTACATATTCATATTAATTCTTGTATTTAGTAGAGAGGTCATATAGGCTATGCCTTTTCCTCAATCCCTTTCAATTTCTGAATAAAATATTGTTTAAAAAAAAAATATCTGTTTTGAAGGCTAAAAATACAGTTTTTGCTAAAATGACGTTACTTCCGCCGACAGTAAAAGTGTTAAATTACTTGTATGAAATCGTAAATCACACACTGGAAATTTTATGAAAATCGAATAATAATTGACATTTTTATGGACCAAAAACCTTGAAAAGTTACCTGCTGAAAATCGTCTATTTCTCCGCAACTGAACAAGTTAGAAACGATTTTGTGATATCTATATGATCGTATGAGTTCATTCTATTAGTTGATTGGGATCAAATATCAAAAGTTTAAACAAATAACAAATACGCCTCATTTCCGTTGCCGAAAGGAAAATGTACCGGTAACAAAAACCAGCGGCTGCCAGGCAGGATACGCCCACATTTTCGAGAGATGGATAGAGAATAAGCTAAAGATAGTTTGCCAGGCAACGAAACATACGCCCACAGCAGCTAAATCGTCCGGGCAGTCAACAAGAGTTGTCGCATATTTTTACTTTTTTCGGTAATGAAACATTTATAATACACTAAAATCTGAGTAAGAGCAACAACTCAGAAAACCATTAGAATTTGTTTGGTTTTTATAAAGTTCTGTCCCATGCTAACGTTTTGTATAAAAAAACTTTTAATACTGTATCATGAATTTAGCTGTTCCAAGTCATAAAAATTCATTGAAAATCAATATACTTGTTCGTCTTAAGATCTTAAACTCTGTGTTTTAATGTGCAGTCCATCGGATATTAACTTTGGCCTCTAGAGCGTTCACAAGATTTTTCAAAGTGATCAAGGGCCATAACTTTGGCATTAATTATTAGAAATCTTTGAAAATGAATAGGATTCTTCGCCTCGTGACCTCAAACACTGTGTATAAATTTAAAGTCAATCTGATATTAACTTTAGCCTTTAGAGCATCCACAAGGTTTTTTGAAGTGATCAAGGGCCATAACTCTGGCAGTAATTATCGATAATCACTGAAAATGAATAGACTTCTTCGTCTCATGGCCTTAAACACTGTGTATAAATTTAAAGTCAATCGGATATTAACTTTAGCCTCTAAGAGCGTCCACAAGATTTTTCAAAGTGATCAAGGGCCATAACTATGGCAGTAATTATCGTAAATTGCTGAAAATCAATAGGATTTTTCGTCTCATGACCTTAAGCACTGTGTATAAATTTAAAGTCAATAGGATATTAACTTTGGCCTCGAGAGAGTCCACAAGATTTTTTTGAAGTGATCAAGAGCCATAACTCTGGCAGTAATTATCAGAAATCGATGAAAATCAATAGGCTTCTTCGTCTCATGACCTTAAACAATGTGTATAAATTTAAAGTCAATCGGATATTAACTTTCGCTTCTAGAGCGTCCACAAGATTTTTTGAAGTGATCAAGGGCCATAACTCTGGCAGTAATTATCGGAAATCGCTGAAAATCAATAGGCTTCTTCGTCTCATGACCTTAAACACTGTGTATAAATTTAAAGTCAATCGGATATTAACTTTGGCCTCTAGAGCGTCCAAAAGATTTTTTTGAAGTGATCAAGGGCCATAACTCCGGTAGTAATTATCGGAAATCGCTGAAAATCAATAGACTTCTTCGTCTCATGACCTTAAACACTGTGTATAAATTTAAAGTCAATCGGATATTAACTTTCGCCTCTAGAGCGTCCACGAGATTTTTTGAAGTGATCAAGGGCCATAACTCTGGCAGTAATTATTGGAATTCGCTGAAAATCAATAGGCTTCTTCGTCTCATGGACTTAAACACTGTATATAAATTTAAAGTCAATCGGATATTAAGTTTAGCCTCTATAGCGTCCACAAGCAATTGTGGACGCCGGACCGACGGACGGACGGGGGTGACGACAATATACGACCACATTTCAATGTGGGCGTATAAAAAGAAAGTGATATTTCCTACAATCAAGGGCCATAATTCAGGAAATTACTATTCGATATGTGCAAATATCGAAAGGAACCGAGATCTTTGTGTTATAAACTTGCATTTCCAGTTTCAATAAAATCGGATAAAAATTGTGACCTCCATAGGATCCACAACCTTGATATACCATATTTTACGCTATTTGAGAACTCGGCCGTCGTTATGGTGTAACGGTGATATAATAATACGTTTTTTTTTTTAAATCGGATAAAAATTATGACCTCTATAGGGTCCATAAGCTAAAAACGCGATTTTTCGTACAATCAGCGGTCATAATTAAGGAAGTTACGGTCCGATATGCGCGAATATCGAAAGGAACCGAGATCTTTGGGTTATAAAATTACATTTCAAGTTTCAACAAAATCGGATAAAAATTGTGACCTCTATAGGGTCCACAGCGGCCATTTTGTCTGTCATCTCGATCGCACAGCCCCGGTTTCATAGGCATGTTTTAAATCAGCAACTTTCCAATAAGTCTATATTTTATTTTTCTGTCGCTGGTAAGGATCGCTCGATTCCAGTTTTAATAGAAAATTTACAAAAAAATAATTGACCTGGTTGATCCTACCAAGCTTTCTATGCCCATTTTTAGCGGTTATAAAAACATACAATTTCTTCATTCCCCTTTTCTAATTTATTTGTCAATCCAGACGTCCCAGCAGACCGACATTCCAACACTTCGCAGAGTATTTTAACAAATCATTATTTTTAAAGAACTGTTTTCTTTAAACCAATCGGTTAATTTTCGGGTAGCAATTTATTTTACAAAATACACCTACTACTATCTACTTTGATATCGTGTTTGAAAAGTTGCCTTTGACATACGCTAAGTATGTCCCAAGGGGAACAATTGAGAATATATGTTTATTACAGATTAGTTCTAAATTACATATCTGTGTTTGGTAAATAATGACTATGTATTATTTATTATCAATCAATTTGTGAAATGTCGTAACAGATCATGTTTTTTGGGTAAGATTTGAGTTACGCTTTGTTTGATAAAGTGAATACACCTGCGCTGATTACCTTAATTTTTAACCTATTTATCTTTGTCATTATTTATTTAATACTCTCATTATTCCATGAAACGTTTCTTCAATAAACATACTTCCGAACATTATTTTTTTAAATGGGACAACAAATATAAATTTATAAAGGCATATTAACATATAAATACCAATATGAATAGACCTATGTGTCTATGGGTATACAGAAAATATAAATAAATTGTTTTAATACATTTAAATTGGACTGCACACATTAAGTACACGGCTATGGCCGATCCAAAAACTGAGCTGCGTTGCGCATGCTCTGAGATCTGAAATTCTATCGAATCATGAAGAAGATTTCCTCAGAGAGCAAATTAATATTTAAACGAATAGTCCCGAATGGTAGTGGTGGTTCATTTATTTTGGAAAAGAAATCTATAATTTTAAATGACTAAGAAAACATAACTCCGTTAACATTGAAACCTCAAAATAAATATCGCCGCCAGTAGTACACAAAAGCAGTGTATTTTAACGTACAGTCGAATGGATATATCTTGTGAAATATAGCACGCAGGTATAGTTTCTTGGCTGTTTATAATAAAGGATTATCTAGGGTTGTTGTTTATATAGATATAGTGTCATAACTGTAAATAGTTTTCGAGATTTTTTTTTTAGCTCGGGGCACCCTATGAAAAGAAAGGAAAATTATATGATATTTAACAATATTTAGCAAATAATTGGTAGTCTGATGCCAATGTCTTATCTCCCTTATACCATTAGATCATTAGAAAAAGATATAACGATTTTTCAACTTTTTTCAAAGATTGTGGCAATCTTTGGACCATTTATACTATATTGAGGCTTTTAAATTTGGATTCACACCCTAGACCACCGTTAGGACTCTAAGTAACAGAAGTTTAAGAAAGGAAATACGAGAAGTTTTCGAGATGAAAGCATCTGAATAGCCCCCAAGACCGGGACAAGACCGAGATATGGAAGAAACGATTCATTTATACTATACTATTCAAAAAAAGTAGGGGATATTTGATTTTTAAGTGTTATTAAAGTCACCTAATGAAACTGACGAAGAAACAAATGACAAAATGAAATGAAGTTCACATTCATCGATTTATTCCAAATGATCGTTAGACTAAGTAAGGCACAGACTGACCATTATAAGGGTAAAATGATACCCGGGGTCAAACAGCGAAGTTACCACAGCATCACAACCAAGTCAGTAACGGGTAAATCCTCCTCTGTTTGCCAAACAAGCATTGATCCGACGTGGCATACTCCTAATGAGACGTCTAAGGTCATTTTGGTCCAGATTGTCCCATTCCTGTTGCAACGCAGCAGCAAGTTCTTGGCCATTGGGGCAGGACGTTGTTGACGTTGACGTAACCTCTGTCCAAGCATGTCCCAGACATGCTCGATGGGGGAGAGGTCGGGACTCAGTGCTGGCCAAGGTAATGTGGTGATGTTCTGTTGTTGGAGGTAACCTGTAACGATCCTGGCCCTGTGACATCTTGCGTTGTCATCCTGGAAGATGAAACGGCGGCCATGACGTCGTGCGAACGGCACAACATGGACTGCCAAGATGTTGTCCCGGTAGAACTGGCCTGTAACACGCCCTGCAACAACATGTAAAGCCGTTCTTCCAGCAACAGTGATGCCTCCCCACACCATAACAGAACCACCCCCAAATCGATCATGTCTGATGACGTTAACGTCTTGGAAGCGCTCGTTTCGACGACGCCACACCCTCCTACGTCTGTCGAAAAAATCAACAGTGAACCTTGACTCATCTGAAAACATCACATTGCTCCAGCGTCGATTATCCCAGTGTTGACGATCCCTACACCAACGACGTCTTGCCTGAATGTGACGATCTCTCAAACAAGGGATCACGCGAAGGTGACCCCTATGCAGTCGATTCCGAATCGTCTGGCCACTCACTCTCACACCAGTGTCTGTTTGAAGACGAGCGCTGATCTGATTTGCTGTGATGACACGATTTCTCAAGGCCAAGGTACGGATAAATCGATCCTGGGCTTGAGTTGTCGCCCTTGGTCGACCTGAGCGTGGTCTGTCCTGTACAGATTGTGTATCACGGTATCTGGACCATAGCCTGCTTATGACAGACTGAGAAACATTCATCGTCCGCGCCACAACCGCCTGTGTTGTGCCGATCTGTAGCATGCCAAGGGCACGTAACCTTTCATTTTGGGTAAGCCGACGCATATCAAAATCTGTTTTCTGGTCACTAAAACAATTAAACTGATGTTTCCACCCTGGAATTCAATGCCACAATGACTGTAACATTCAAAGTCAGAGTCGTGCAAATCTTGGGTTGGACCCCCATGATGATCCCAAGCATCACCTGCATTCCATGCGGTAGCTATTGGTGCGTTTGGGCGTCACATGTAACTGGAAATGTTTCTTCTGTTAGGTTCTATAGTGACTTTTTTCGTAGTCATTTGCATATTTTAGTATTATGCCCCCAAAATCAAATATCCCCTACTTTTTTTGAATAGTATATATTGAGGCTTTTAAATTTGGATTCACACCCTAGACCACCGTTAGGACTCTAATAAACAGAAGTTTAAGAAAGGAAAAAAGATAAGTTTTCGGGATGAAAGCATCTGAATAGCCCCCCAAAATTAAAATACTAGATTTTCAGCGTCCCATTATATATTGCCTAACCAGCGAATTTTTACCATTTAGATGTCATACGATCATCCATTGTTTGGGCTATCCAATGACACTTTAGTTGTTTTGAAATCTTACGTAGTAATCACTTTTTTCGAAAGATCAACATTTTTTTTACTTTTTGTTTTTTTTTTCTCAAAATATCGGATATTTTTTCGACTACTTCCGGTTTTTGGATCATTGTCGGGATTAATTTTAACAAGTTGTTTGGTTACCTAACCTTCTATACAAGAAGTTTCAGAAAAATCTATACAGTTGTTTTCCAAAGAAAGAAAAATGGTAGAGTATCTTCGGTAATTTAAGGATTTTTCAACTTTTTTCCAAGATTGAGGTTCTTTTTGGACACCTTATATACCATTCAAAAAAAGTAGGGGATATTTGATTTTGGGGGCATAATACTAAAATATGCAAATGACTACGAAAAAAGTCACTATAGAACCTAACAGAAGAAACATTTCCAGTTACATGTGACGCCCAAACGCACCAATAGCTACCGCATGGAATGCAGGTGATGCTTGGGATCATCATGGGGGTCCAACCCAAGATTTGCACGACTCTGACTTTGAATGTTACAGTCATTGTGGCATTGAATTCCAGGGTGGAAACATCAGTTTAATTGTTTTAGTGACCAGAAAACAAATTTTGATATGCGTCGGCTTACCCAAAATGAAAGGTTACGTGCCCTTGGCATGCTACAGATCGACACAACACAGGCGGTTGTGGCGCGGACGATGAATGTTTCTCAGTCTGTCATAAGCAGGCTATGGTCCAGATACCGTGATACACAATCTGTACAGGACAGACCACGCTCAGGTCGACCAAGGGCGACAACTCAAATCCGCACCTTGGCCTTGAGAAATCGTGTCATCACAGCAAATCAGATCAGCGCTCGTCTTCAAACAGACACTGGTGTGAGAGTGAGTGGCCAGACGATTCGGAATCGACTGCATAGGGGTCACCTTCGCGGCCGACGTCCTCGCGTGATCCCTTGTTTGAGAGATCATCACATTCAGGCAAGACGTCGTTGGTGTAGGGATCGTCAACACTGGGATAATCGACGCTGGAGCAATGTGATGTTTTCAGATGAGTCAAGGTTCACTGTTGATTTTTTCGACAGACGTAGGAGGGTGTGGCGTCGTCGAAACGAGCGCTTCCAAGACGTTAACGTCATCAGACATGATCGATTTGGGGGTGGTTCTGTTATGGTGTGGGGAGGCATCACTGTTGCTGGAAGAACGGCTTTACATGTTGTTGCAGGGCGTGTTACAGGCCAGTTCTACCGGGACAACATCTTGGCAGTCCATGTTGTGCCGTTCGCACGACGTCATGGCCGCCGTTTCATCTTCCAGGATGACAACGCAAGATGTCACAGGGCCAGGATCGTTAAAGGTTACCTCCAACAACAGAACATCACCACATTACCTTGGCCAGCACTGAGTCCCGACCTCTCCCCCATCGAGCATGTCTGGGACATGCTTGGACAGAGGTTACGTCAACGTCAACAACGTCCTGCCAATGGCCAAGAACTTGCTGCTGCGTTGCAACAGGAATGGGACAATCTGGACCAAAATGACCTTAGACGTCTCATTAGGAGTATGCCACGTCGGATCAATGCTTGTTTGGCAAACAGAGGAGGATTTACCCGTTACTGACTTGGTTGTGATGCTGTGGTAACTTTGCTGTTTGACCCCGGGTATCATTTTACCCTTATAATGGTCAGTCTGTGCCTTACTTAGTCTAACGATCATTTGGAATAAATCGATGAATGTGAACTTCATTTCATTTTGTCATTTGTTTCTTCGTCAGTTTCATTAGGTGACTTTCATAACACTTAAAAATCAAATATCCCCTACTTTTTTTGAATAGTATATTATTTCAATGCTTTTATTTTTGGACTCACGCCATAATCCACCGATAGTACTCTGAGTAAAAAAAAGTTTAAGAAAAATCGTAGTGTTCGTTTTCGAGAAAATGGCGTCTCAAAATGCTCCAAAACGGAAAATACTAGATTTTCGGGGTACCATATTTTATTTTCTAGCCATCTAAATCGTATCATTCAGATGTCATATGATAGTCCATTAATGGGGCTATCTAGCGAAACTTTAGTTCTTTTGGTCCGCTAACATCTGATGGAGAAATCAAGTTTTTCGCAAGAGTGCATGATACGACAGTCCAGTCCCCGAGCAACTCATCGATCCCTTTATTTGTTATATCCGTTGATATCGGACGGAGAAATCGCGTTTTTCTGTAAAGCACTCATTTTTTACGTTTTTTTTTCAAAATTCCCGACATTATTTCGACTACTTCCGGTTTACGGATCGTTGTTGAAATTGCTTTACAAAACAGAATGACCAAAGGCTTTATGTTTCAGGACTTTCAGAAACAACAATTAATCCTTTCAAAAAAATGTAAGAGTTGGGGAATGGGCCCAAAATTCGAAAAATATCGAAAAATAAAAGGCGATAACTCGGAATGAAACTTATATTTCTGGAATTGGATGGTCTTCAGGTATCCAAAAATGTAGGTCAAATTTGAAAATTTTGAAAAATAACAAAAATTGTCTCGTAAACAACGTATTTTCAAATTTCGAACGACAAAAGCCATAGATGAATGTTCAAAATTGAAAAAAGTGAGATAGCCATTATCTCGGAAAAGATTTGGGGTTTCTGAAAATGTCATTTGTTTGAAAATAGGTAAAGAATTGACAAAACCATGGCCAATTTTCAATATAGCGAAAAAGTACAAAGTTCGGTCACTTCCGAATATTTGGTTCCAGATCGATATCTGTTTTCGATCATGGAGAAATAGGCTCCCGGGATAAATAATAATAATAATACTAATAATTTTAGTAAAAACAATAGTCTTTCAGACAAGAAAGCCTAATAATTTTAGTAAAAACAATAGTCTTTCAGACAAAGTCTGAAAGCCTAATAATAATTTTAGTAATCTCAATACGCTTTCAGACGAAAGTGTGAAAGCCTAACTAGACTTGCTCGCAAGACTGAGGGCTTTCACTGTAGCCAAGGCGTCACACGGTTGCCAGATGCATGACAAAAGATTATCCCCACCTCTCACCCCCTCCCCCAAATAAAAACACACATTTGCATAACTCAGATATTGACATGTTCTTTGCATGCGCATTACGATAGAAGGGAATCGAAAAATAAAGTTTAGCTACGCGAAATGGAAAAAGAATAGTTTCGCGAAATGGACGAAAAGCAATAACGTGGTCCACACCGAAGTTATGGTAAAAACTGAAATCGCAATAGATATTAACATCAAAGTAAAATGAAATGGTGTTTAACATCTAACTGTTCTGCTCGGAATGGACCATGAGGAAAGTTTTGCCAGTACAGTGGCCCTAGCCTACTCTTATATACAATTCCAACTGCCAAGGGATCTTTTACAGTCACACCAATGTGTACACGGTGGGACTTCGGAATCGCGTTCATGCCAGCTACTCAAATATGTAACTGGTTCAAAAATTAATTGAATATTCAATGAAATATCGCCAATTTGCTGGTTTCGTGCACGTTAAAGATTCGATGTCACTAACATATAAAAATTTCATATCAATTACAGATAGAGTCCATGTTCAAACAACGTCATGCCTTTAATCACATGTGCAATGTTCGATACTACTGTACGATACTACTGCAAACATTTAACAAATTGAGCTTACTTATAAACAGCGCGAGCCGTCGATTTCTGTCTAGATGATTACGGTTATAAGATAATTTTGACAAAGAAGCAAAAATATTAATTCAAAGACTAATTATTACACACAGCAATTAACTACTTCTGTTACAGGGTCACTAAACCCATATTTTGGATAGAAGAACACACCCATAGTTGAAATAGTTCAAAATTCGTCACTGTGAAAGAAAAAAACCAGCGGCTGCCAGGCAGGATACGCCCATATTTTCCAGAGATGGATAGAAAACAAGCTAAAACGAAAGAGATTTTATCTACAATCAAGGGCCATAATTCAGGAAATTAAAATTCGATATGTGCAAATATCGAAAGGAACCAAGATCTTTGAGTTATAAACTTACATTTCAAGTTTCAACACAATCGGATAAAAATTGTGACCTCTATAGGGTCCACAACCTTGATTTACCATATATTTAAGCAATTTGAGAACGAGGGGCGGCCATTTTGTCTGCCAGTTTTGTGCCGATTTTCACGAAATTCGAACTCAACTCAGTCGTCCTTAGGGTGTAACGGTGATATAATAATACTTTTTTTTTTTTAAATCGGATAAAAATTATGACCTCTTTAGGGTCCACAAGCTAAAAAGGCGATTTTTCGTACAATCAGGGGCCATAATTCAGTAAGTTACGGTCCGATATGCGCGAATATCGAAAGGAACCAAGATCTTTGGGTTATAAACTTACATTTCAAGTTTCAACAAAATCGGATAAAAATTGTAACCTCTATAGGGTCCACAACCTTTATATACCATATGTTTACGCCATTTGAGAACGAAGGGCGGCCATTTTATCTGTCAATTTTGAGCCGATTTTCACGAAATTCGAACTCAATCGTCCTTAGGGTGTAACGGTGATATAATAATACGATTTTTTAAATCGGATAATGATTATGACCTCTATAGGGTCCACAAGCTAAAAACGCGATTTTTCGTACAATCAGGGGCCATAATTCAGGAAGTTACGGTCCGATATGCGCGAATATCGAGAGTAACTGAGATCTTTGGGTTATAAACTTACATTTCACAAAATCGGATAAAAATTGTGACCTCTATAGGGTCAACAACCTTGATATACCATATTTTTACGCTATTTGAGAACGAACGGCGGCCATTTTGTCTGTCAGTTTTGGGCCGAATTTCACGAAATTCGAACTTAGCCGTCCTTAGGGTGTAACGGTGATATATTAAAACGGTTTTTTAAATCGGATAAAAAATTATGACCTCTATAGGGTCCACAAGCTAAAAACGCGATTTTTCGTATAATCAGAGGCCATAATTCAGGAAGTTACGGTTCGATATGCGCGAATATCGAAAGGAACAAGATCTTTGTGTTATAAACTTACATTTCAAGTTTCAACAAAATCGGATAAAAATTGTGACCTCTATAGGGTCCACAACCTTGATATACCATATTTTTACGCTATTTGAGAACGAACGGCGGCCATTTTGTCTGTCAGTTTTGTGCCGATTTTGATGAAATTCGAACTCTACCGTCGTTAGGGTTTAACGGTGATATAATAATACGGTTTTTTAAATCGGATAAAAATTATGACCTCTATAGGGTCCACAAGCCAAAAAACGCGTTTTTACGTAAAATCAGGGGCCATAATTCAGGAAGTTACGGTCCGATATGCGCGAATATCGAAAGGAAGCGAGATCTTTGGGACATAAACTTACATTTCAAGTTTCAACAAAATCGGATAAAAATTGTGACCTCTACAGTGTTCACAAGCCAAAAAACGGGATTTTTCGTACAATCAGGGGCCATTATCCATGAAGTTACGGTCCGATAGATGTCAATATCGAAAGGAACCAAGATCTTTGAGTTATAAACTTACATTTCAAGTTTCAACACAATCGGATAAAAATTGTGACCTCTATAGGGTCCACAACCTTGATTTACCATATATTTAAGCAATTTGAGAACGAGGGGCGGCTATATTTCAAGTTTCATTGAAATCGGATAAAAATTGTGACCTGTAGACTGTTCACAAACAATTACGGACGGACGGGGGCGACGGCAATATACGTCCACATTTCAATGTGGGCGTATAAAAATGATACAGTGGTTTCACACAACAGAGTACCCATTAGTCTCTCGATTGAGAAAGTTTAAAAAAAATCGTTGGTGGCGTTTCCGAGAAACATGCGTCTAAAATTGGTCGAAATCGCAAAACACCTTACTTTTCAAAGTCACGTAACTTTTTTATTTTTTGATAGAAACTTGTCGCTTAAGTACGATCTGATAGACAATTCAATTGGCTATTAATTGATATAAAACTGTAACTAATCGACAAGAACACAATTGATATAACGCATTTTCCGCACAGGCACACATTTTTCACAATTTTGTCAATGTTTGGATACCTTTCTTAACCACTTCCGGTGATTTTCATTTATAGTTCATGGACTGGTTTGGTCCTTCGACTTCATATTCCTGAAGTTTCAGAAAAATCGTTGGAGCCGTTTTAAAAAAATAAGAACTCTACGATTTGACCAAAATGCGAAAAAAAGTGAAAAATTAAAGTTAACAGTTCAAGACGAAACGTATATTGTTGGAATCGGATTGATATAAGTCAAATTTCAAAATTCCCAAAAATAAATTTTTTAGAAATTTTTGAAAATTTTCACCCAAAAAATGAGAGCGGCAAAGTTTCATAATTTGACGCATTTCCGCTGTGCGCACAAATTTGGTTTCACATTTAAGCACTAACCACCACCCATTTTCCCAGAGTAAATTCAAACTTCAGACCTCTATCTCTTATAGTTTCTGAGATATAGCTTTCCCCCTCCCCCCCCCCCCCAAAAAAATAATAACTAGACCCGCAAGCAGCACTGAACCGGCTTTCATGAATCAGACAGGAAGTGTGTCATACAATAGCCCATTTATCGAGCAACCAAACGATACTTTAGATGTTTTGATCCGGTCACACCCGACGATGAAATCTCGATTGTTGCAAGAGCAACGATTTTTTTACTGTCTTTTTTTTAAAATATGGAATATATTTTTGACTACTTCCTGTTTACGGATCATTATTAGGATAAATTTAACAAGTGGTATGGGAACTTAACTTCCTGTACCAGAAGTTTCAGAAAGATCCATTGGACAGTTTTACCTCCCTTATACCATTAGAAGTAGATTTACAGATATAACGATTTTTCGACTTTTTTCAAAGATTGTGGCCCTTTTGGACCATTTATACTATATTCACACACTATACCACCGTTAGGACTCTTAAGTAACAGAAGTTTTAGAAAGGAAATAAGAGAAGTTTTCGAAATAAAAGCGTCTGAATAGGCTCCAAAAAGGAAAATAATAGATTTTCAGCATTCCATTATATATTGCCTAACCCGCAAACTTTTACCATTGAGATGCCATAAGATCGTCCATTGTTCGGGCTATCCAATGACACTTTAGTTGTTGTGATTCGGTAAAATCTGGCGTAGTAATCACTTTTTTCGCAAGATCACCATTTTTTTTTTTACCTTTTACGGTTTTTTTTCTCCAAATATCGGAATTTTTTTCGACTACTTCCGGTTTTTGGATCATTGTCGGGATAGCTTTAACAAGTTGTTTGGTTACCTTACCTTCTGTACAAGAAGTTTCAGAATAATCCATTCAGCTGTTTTCCAAAGAAAGAAAATTAGAAGATCATTTTCAGTAGTTTAAGGATTTCAATTTTTTTCCAAGACTGAGGCTCTTTTTTGGACAACTTATGTTATTTCAATGCTTTTATTTTTGGACTCACGCCATAGTCCACCCATATGACTCTGAGGAAAAAAAGTTTAAGAAAAAACGTAGTTGTCTAAAAATGCCCCAAAACGGAAAATACTAGATTTTCGGCGTAACATAGTTTATTTTCTAGCCATCTAAATCGTATCATTCTGATGTCATATGATAGCCCATTAATGGGGCTATCCAGCGACACTTTAGTTCTTTTGGTCCACTAAGATCTGATGGAAAAATCAAGTTTTTCGCAAGAGCGCTAATCTTTTTTAACCTTTTTCTTCATTTTTTGAATACGTCCGGTATGGAGATTATTGTCGGGATAGTTTTAATAATCAATTTAGGCAATTAGATAGCTACAGGGCTCGGTAATGATATATTACATTATCTGATCAGTGCCAGAAATTCAAAAATGTCAAAATATCTAAAATTAAATTTCAATAACTCAATACATATTATACATCGTTAGAATCGTAATTACGTCAATGCTATCTGAATGTGTAACCTTTTCGTAAAAATCTGATTAAATAATAAAATAATATAGCATTTTCCAAAATTTCACGAATTTTCGACTTTTTTCGATTTTCAGTCCGTTTTTTTATCCTAATCCAGACATTTCAAAGTCTTATTGGGTGGTTTCATGCAAAAGACTATCGAATGGACTCTCGATAGAGAAAGTTAAAAAAAAATTGTAGGTTAAGTTTTTGAGATAAAGGCATCAAAAACGCTCCAAATCAGAAAATACTTGATTTTCAGCTTGTCATATTTTGCTGCTTGGTGATAGTATACGCATAAATTCGACATCATACGACAGTCCATTCCTCCGGCCACTCAACGAAAGCTTAATTCGTTTAATCCATTGATACTGGACGGAGATATCGAGTTTTTCCCCAAAACACCCATTTTTTGCGGGTTTTTTTTTTCGAAATATCTATCATTATTTCGACTACTTCCGGTTTCCGGATCGTTGTTGAAATTGTTTTACGCAGCGGTCCGACTATATAGCTTTATGTTCCAGTAGTTTCAGAAACATCATTTGAGGCTTTCAAAAAAATATATG
Source organism: Patella vulgata (assembly GCF_932274485.2). Classification (NCBI taxonomy): domain Eukaryota; kingdom Metazoa; phylum Mollusca; class Gastropoda; family Patellidae; genus Patella; species Patella vulgata. Next base: position 38,999,340 of record NC_065882.2, read on the forward strand.
GGTTATAAAATGAAAAATAAATGGCGATAACTCTGAATGAAACTTATATTAATGGAATCGGATAGACTTCAGGTATCCAAAAATGTAGGTCAAATTTGAAAATTTTGCAGAATAACAAAAATTGTCTCGTAAACAACGTATGTTAGAAATTGAAAAATGTGAGATAGCCATTATCTCGGAAAAGATTCGGGGTTTCCGAAAATGTCATTTATTTGAAAATAGGTAAAGAATTGACGAAACCACGGCCGATTTTCAATTCCGGAAAAAAGTAAAAAATTCGGTTGCTTCCGGTATGCGCAGAAGTTTCAAAATTGTTTTATCAAGTAGCCACCACATGGTTTCCTCGATAGAAAATTTCGTTTCAGATCGATATCTGTTTTCGATCATGGAGAAATAGGCTCCCGCGGGAAAAAAATAAAAAAAATAATAATAACTAGACCTGCAAGCAGCACTGAACTGGCTTTCAGGAATCAGACAGGCAGTGTGTCATACAATAGCACATTCATCGAGCTACCATTGGAAAATTTATACTATATTGAGGCTTTTAAATTTGGATTCACACTCTAGTCCACCATTAGGACTCTTAAGTAACACCAACAACTCCCAGCAATCTGTATTAGGGTTCACCACCAAAATTAACCAGGCAGAAAATAGAAATTCAATACCTCGTCATCAATTCTACACCAAAATGACAATTCAGATAGGCAAGCAAAATGGCTGAAAAGGAGGGAGGCAAAATATCTCAAAATAACCGGCACTACTGAGATATGGAGATAGAAATGGGGTTTAACGTCCACTCGACACAAACTAGGCAAAGGAAAAAAGAGAAGTTTTCGGGATGAAAGCGTCCCATTATATATTGCCTAACCAGCGAATTTTCACCATTTAGATGTGATACGATCGTCCATTGTTCGGGCTATCCAATGACACTTTAGTTGTTTTGAAATCATTTTTTTTACTTTTTATGTTTTTTTTTCTCAATATATTGGATATTTTTTCGACTACTTCCGGTTTTTGCATCATTGTCGGGATAATTTTAACAAGTTGTTTGGTTACCTAACCTTCTGTACAAGAAGTTTCAGAAAAATCCATTCAGCTGTTTTCCAAAGAAAGAAAAATAGAAGAGCATTTTCAGTAATTTAAGGATTTTTGAACTTTTTTCCAAGATTGAGGTTCTTTTTGGACAACTTATATTATTTCAATGCTTTTATTTTTGGACTCACGCCATAGTTAAAAAAGGTTTAAGAAAAATCGTAGTTTTCGTTTTCGAGAAAATGGCGTCTCAAAATGCTCCAAAACGGAAAATACTAGATGTTCGGCGTACCATAATTTATTTTCTAGCCATCTAAATCGTATCATTGAGATGTCATATGATAGTCTATTAATGGGGCTATCCAGCGATACTTTAGTTCTTTTGGTCCGCTAACATTTGATGGACACTTTAGTTCTTTTGGTCCGCTAACATCTGATGGAGAAATCAAGTTTTTCGCACGAGCGCTATTTTTTTTAACCTTTTTTCTTCATTATTTGAATACTTCCGGTATGGAGATTATTGTCGGGATAGTTTTAATAACCGGATTGGCTTATCAAATAGCCACAGGGCTATGTAATGATATATTACATTGTCTGATCAGATAAAATGCCCCTGGGAAATCCTATGTTCAATAGTGCCAAAAATGCAAAAATGTCAATATATCGAAAATTAAATTTAAATATTTCAATACATATTATACATCGTTAGAATCGTAATTAAGTCAGCTATCTGAATGAGTAACTTTTTGTAAAAATTTGTTTAAATAATAAAGTAATAGAGCATTTTCCAAAATTTCACGATTTTTCAACTTTTTTCGATTTTCAGTACGTTATTTTAGCTATTCGTATTTTCAAAATTTGAACGACAGAAGCCATAGATGAATGTTCGAAATTGAAAAATGTGAGATAGCCATTATCCCGGAAAAGATTCGGGGTTTCCGAAAATGTCATTTGTTTGAAAATAGGTAAAGAATTGACGAAACCACGGCCGATTTTCAATTCCGGAAAAAAGTACAAAATTCGGTTACTTCCGGAATGCGCAGAAGTTTCAAAATTGTTTTATCAAGTAGCCACCACATGGTTTCCCAATAGAAAATTTTGTTCCAGATCGATATCTGTTTTCGATCATGGAGAAATAGGCTCCCGCGGAAAAAAATAATAATAACTAGACCTGCAAGCAGCACTGAACCGGCTTTCAGGAATCAGACAGGAAGTGTGTCATACAATAGCCCATTTATCGAGTTACCAAACGATACTTTAGATGTTTTGATCCGGTCACACCCGACGGTGAAATCCTGATTGTTGAAAGAGCCCCGATTTTTTTACCGTCTTTTTAAAAAAAAAAAAAAATATCGAATATTTGTTTGACTACTTCCTGTTTACGGATCATTATCGGGATAGATTTAACAAGTGGTATGGGAACTGAACTTCCTGTACCAGAAGTTTCAGAAAGATCCATTGGACAGTTTTACCTCCCTTATACCATTAGAAGCAGATTTAAATATATAACGATTTTTCGACTTTTTTTCAATGTCAAAGTGTCTTGAATCTCATGACAAAACATTCCAGTCACCCAAAAGTGACCATATGAATCATTTTACCATGCTTCAAAAGCCACAAAAAGTGGTAGGCTGAGACACCGGAAATTGGTATTCCCCACTGGAATTCAATGAATACTACTTCCATTTGCTTTAAGTGCATCATAGATGGGGTCGGCATGATGACAAAACCCCAGAATGAACTTCAGATTATGAAAATCCAACCATTGTTGGCAGAGATAGCCATGAACTTGGTCAGAGGGGTCCGGATTTCAAAAAGGCCCCTCCCAGACGGGCCAAGGGTCGAAAACGAAACATTTGAACCCTAGAATAGGATCCACATGATGAACAACACCAGAATGAACTTCAGATCATGAAAATCCAAAGGTTATTGGCTGAATTCGATCCGAGTGTGACACCGGAAATTGGTATTTCCTACCGGAAGTCAATGAAGGCTACTTCCATTCTAAGTATATCATAGATGGGTCAGCATCACGAAAAACACCAGAATGAACTTCAGATCATGAAAATCCAACCATTATTGGCGGAGATAGCCATGACCTTGGTCAGAGGGATCCTGATGTTAAACATGCCCCTCTCAGAGGGGTCACGGGGTTGGAAAATTTGAAACCCGACATTTTTGGATAGCTTGGTCCAACATCAACCCAAAACAAGAAAAAAATCAATTTTAGCATACAAATCTTACGGTATGACTAGTAGGGGAAGATTAAGAAATGAAATGCCAAGAATTAATGAATGAATTAACAAACGGTTAACTTAGAAGCGTATTACTAATAATTTAGACCTATTATTTTTCAAGTCTTCCGATGCCAGTTACCGTTGGGTTCTCAATGACCAAATAACGGACATTAGTCATTGCTGAAATAGAAACAGCATTAAACTCAAAAATCTTAAATTCCATCTCAATAATTAATAATTACCTGATGTAGCAATTTACAACTTGCTGATTATCCAGAACCAAGATCAAACAGCACAATCCACATCTGTATTGGCTTAGATCACTACTGGGATTTCGCAACAGAACGAGTGAAACAAGGGGAGCAGGGAGCAGTGGGTATAGAAACATCACTGGGATGGATACTCTCTGGATCTTCTTTTGGCCTGGTTACCCCAACAGATCAAATTCTTATTATCACATTACAGGTTGGACTTGATAACAACTCCGTCAGTTTTGGGATCTGGAAGCCTTTGGACTTAAACCAAGCTCCATTTATAAAGAATTGACAGAAACCATCACATTTTCCAAGGGTCAGTATGAAGTTAAGACTTCCAAGGAAAAACCCTCATCACACTTTACCAGCCAACTAACAGTTATGTTTAAGGAGGCTTTATGGTTGCTTTCAACGCCTGAAGGGTAGTCCCACTCTTCTCCAAGATTATGATAAGATTATTTAAGAACAGAGAAACCAAAAGATTGCCGAATTAGTTGAAGATTGCCGAATTAGTTGGGTCGCCCGGAACTAGTAAATTTGGAACCATCCATTACTTACAACATCACCCAGTAATACGATCTGATAAATCTTCAACCAAGATTTGTATTGTTTACGATGTGTCTGCTAAGACTGAATCAAATCCATTATTAAAGATACATTATGGGAGATTAGATAAAGAGCTTGCAGTTCTCACTATAATAGTTAAAAACTAGATAATGTAAAGGGAATTTGAACCAGGTTACCTCAGTGCAGAAGTTGACCACCACGACGCGCCTTTTGTACCCTCAACAACTACCCGCTAAATCTGCCTATTGTTGATCTTTCTCTAGGCCTGAACTGTTATATATATAAACTATTAATTAGACATTTATTTACAAAACGAGACCATAATCGACTCTCGATGGCATCGGATACTCGAGATTTTAACTAGATTAAAACGGTTCGTCATTTCAAAATTTAATTAAAAAACGGGAAAGCTAGGCTAAGTCGCGATTATACCAGTGCGCTGGTTACCACTGTGCACACATCTTGTCAAAACTACAAACAATGATAACTTGGCGGAGAATGAAGTAATTTGAATGAAATTTTCAATATTTTCTTTTTTATCATCAATTCTTGAATTATTATAGCAAGAATGACCAACTCTTTATTAAACTCTTAACTAATGTATCTTAGTTAAACTAAGATTCTAGCTCAATTAGGAGAGTTATTGTGTTCCAAACGCTAGGGGTGATAAACTGTGCCACAGTGCGTTTTCACTAGAGGTGTATTAATTAACCCACCGGTAAAAAATGAATGTCAATGTATTTTAGTGTATTTTATTTAGCATCTTTCTTAAAGATATATTATGTAAGATGAAAAAATAATATATTGAAAATTTCAGTTAAATTACTTTATTCTGGACAAAGTTATAACTGTTGGAAGTTTTGACAAGAAATGGACATCAACTGACCCCATACCATTTCTGAGAATTGGCCATCGTTTGATTGACAGATGTTAACTCCGCCTACATATTCTGGTTTGTCAAGTAACATTATCTATGACTACGGTACTATTATCGAGTTTGAGATGGAAGATGCAATTCAATTCGTATTACTTTTATTTTTTTACTACAAATAAGACTTTTAATATAAAGATACAAGCCATCAGTGAGGCTGATGTTCCCCGCCGAAATCCCCAAATAAACAGATGACACATATTAATTAATCGCACATCTATTTTTTTCAAAAGTATCGAGCAATCAAACGGATTATCAACTATACACTAAGTTTCATCACTCTCTATCAGATAGAATCAAAGTTATCTTGTCCCAAAGCATCGACCAAGCAAATTGCTTATCTCTGCCTAGCTTTAGCTCGATATGTTAATCATTGAACTCAGTCAAGACGAACAACTACATCAAGTTTAAACATTCTACCTCAATTAGAAGCAGAGTTGTTATGTTCCAAAGTCTTGACAAATCAAAATGCTTATTGCTCCTTAGCCTAAGCAGACAATTCTCATCATCGAACTTAGTCAAGGTATTGATGTAAGGAAACTATACACCAACTTTCATCACTCAAACTTAATTAGAACTAAAGGTATCGTGTCCCAAAGCATCAACCAATCAAATTACTTATCTCTACTTACCATAAGCAGAAAATGCTCATCTTCACACTCTATCAAGGCATTGACCTCATAAACAACTACAACAAGTTTAAACATTCTAGCTCAATTAGGAGAGTTATTGTGTTCCAAAGTCTCGGCCAATCAAAGTGCTTATCGCTCTGCTTACCCTGAGCAAAAAATTCTCAATATCGAACTTAGAAAAGGTATTGATGTAATGAAACTATAGGCTACACCAAGTTTCATCACTCTCACTTAATTGGAACTAAAGTTATCGTGTCCCAAAGCATCAACCAATCAAATTGCTTATCTCTGCTTACCCTAAGCAGAAAATGCTCATCTTCGAACTCCATCCAGGCATTGACCTAATAAACACCTACACCAAGTTTGAACATTCTAGGTCAATTAGAAGGAGAGTTATCGTGTCCCAAAAAGTGTGACGGACAGACAGACGGACAGACAGACGGACGGACGGACCCATTTTAATTTTTTATAACTGTAAACCCAAGTGGCACAAAATTACACAAGAGCGTATAATTTTGAATTAGCATCAACGCAGTGTAAATGACCTAATTACCACTACAAGGCATCAGGCCCGTAGCTAGCGGGGGAGCAAGGGGGGGGGGGGCAGCTGCCATCCATGCCCTTTCCATTGGACGCAATACGAAATCAACGACCAACGTGCCCATATCAGTATGGGCGCCCCATAAAGCCGAGTGACATTGGTTGGGCTGCCCCCCTTCCCCCCTCCAGCTAGCTACAGGCCTGGACATCAGCCTGTTTTACTAAACTGGAATTTGTTGTGAGTTCCTATGCGTTTGTGTATTCCTCCTCTTTTTTTTTTTTTTAATTTAACTTCGTTTTTTTATACTTTCGATGGCCTACACTACATGAAGATCTGACCGGTTGTAATGATAGGTCGCGTCAGAGGTCATACGAGCAGCTTTTGACCCTATGACGTCAGACATTTGATTAACCAATCAGCACTGATGTTATTAGTGAATTACCCACAGTTCCATACAAAACACGCCTAAAGCTCGCCGTAACAGACCGTTTCATTGGCTTATCCCTCACGTCATTCAGAACACGTCAATGATAACAACTCTTCCAGATCCTAGTGTAGTAAAGACAAGTAAAACAAAATTCTGAACTATAAAAATAGGATCTGTGTTTTAATCAGATTGTTTGTATGCTGTCATATCATCAGAATTTGTGTTTTAAAATTTCTGGTTTTCTATAACAAGTGGATAAAATGAGTAATAGGGTAAGTTTTCATGCCTACATGTATTTTGGGTAAATGTGTGGTGATCAGCTGCATTAAGTCTATTAGATGAAATGATAAAAGTGAAATAGTATGGCGGTATATTGGATTCAAAATTCTAACATGCTATTGTCTGATTTCTAACTTCGATTCATGTAATTTCTAACTTCTATTCATGTAACTTCTAAATTAAGACAATGTATAATCCAATTTCTTTAGTTGTTCAGTTTAAATTTTAATTCTCTTTCATCTTATTCCATTATTAAGACAAAAAATGTCTACTTCATTGTCGCTTTTACATGTTAAGCATGAACGTCGAACAAATTTAGAATTTTGATACTTCTACCTAGCAACCATCATTATGACGTCATTTGGTGTCGCCACTGTGTGTTCAATTTGGCAATTAAGCACCTGATCGGGACCATTATGTTGATACAAACGACTAGCTCTCCATCAGGTTGAATGGTTCGGTGGAGTGTTAAAATTGAAAACAACATCGAAAAGTGATATCATTTGCAAATATAAGCTAAACAGCAGGATTTGGAGAATTTTATGTGATTTCTTTTTTAATGATAAACTTTTCTTGAAATGGTTGAAAGATATAAATTTAGAAATCCCATATTGTGTGGATGAAACAGCCTTTAAAGAAGACCGGGATAATCTGTTCATGTGGATAGCGATGAAGTTTCTATTTCTAATGCCTTCACTATACCAACCTGACTAAATTTATGGTAGTGGTGTTCTTGACGAAATTAAACCAAAATGAAATGGGATTTATCGTCTGTTGTTATTGATACAGGACAGGGTCTGGCACTGACAGTTACTAGGCGTTTGGATGGTATAAAGAGACATTTTTTTAGAGCAGTAAAAGAATATAGACCAACAGTATATAAATATTAACTGGCTCAACTGTAAAAAACAAAAATCAAATAAAATTCTCCAAATCCTTCACTTGTCTTCAAAAAAAAAAAAAATTAAAAAATGTTGTTTAGCTTATATTTGAAATAGTATTTGCCAACCATATCACGTTCAATGTTGTTTTCAATTTCAGCATCGATTCCCCGGTTATGTGTGACAAGGAGTAGGGTTGCCTGTCCAACCTTGTGGGTTTTCTCTGGGTTCTCCGGTTTCCTCCCACTGCTAGATCCCTACGTGCAAGCAAATTATTGAAATAAAATTGAACCATGTGTTAAGTCAAGAAATGACCTACTTGGTGTCGAATGGTTGTTAAACACTCTCTCTCTCAATTTCAACAATACCATCAACCAGACAAAGAGCGAGTTGTTTTATCAACATAATGGTCCCGACAAGGTGCGCAATCACAAAATGAGCACGCAGTGGCGACACCAAACGACTTCATAATGATGGTTGCTAGGCAGAAGTGTAAAAATTCTAAATTCGTTGAAGAATGAAGAAGACGTTTTTCGTCTAAACAATAGAAATAAAATGAACTAGATCTGCTAAGCAATATTAAAGCTTTCATATTCACAATCACTTCCTGTCACGTGTCATGGGTCATATAAAAAATCGGAACACGATAAAAAAAATCATTAAAATCGGTCAAAAACTCGCGAAGTTAATGCGATTTTTCATTCGTAATCAACTTTGTCGGCATGAAAAACGTCAAAGGCAAAATTCGAAATTGTGACATTTTCAAATACCAAAAATTCGACCCAGATCCCGGCTATCCAGAAATGTATTCATTTTGGAAATAGGAAACGTATTCTCCAAACTACGGCCTATTGTTTTCATTTTAATGACCGTTATCGTCGATTTTTCACTTTTTCTCATATTCAGTTCAAAATGGTGACCATCAGTTGACCGATATCAAATTTCTAATCCGATAGATTTTTAGGCATTCCTTCAAGGATTCAGTAAATGTAACTCCAAGGTCTGTAAGTAAAATACTGCAAAAGCCTTATGGATTTTTCACGTTTCAAGATGGTTGCACTTCCGGTTCAACTGACAAGACTTCATATTTTGTGTACACATCAGTCCTTTCTTAGCTAGTACAGAAAAACAAAATTCAAGGCACTATGACCTATATTTCGTCAATTTTTTTGAAAACTTTGATCCTGAATTTCATCAAGGGGAGATAATTTAGAAAAATTCTAATGACATCTTTTAAGTCGCATCTGTACGATCTATTTACATACTAAATTTCATGAAAATCGTGCAACTATTAAAGAAGCTGTAAAGTTGGTCTCAACTTCCGGTTAGAAATCACAGCGACGAATTTTCTAAATTCGAAAATCTGAAATTGTAGATTTGAAGTAAATGTTTCAAGGTACTCAAAGAAAAAAGAATTAGTAAAATAGGTCAAATAGTCACAAAGTGTGATTTCGGATGATGATTCTGGTATTTATATCCCATTTGGTGCATGGGATGACTTTAACAGAACAAAAGAAATCAAGACTGAAACAGATAAACATAAGCTTTATTTTACAAAACAATAAAAATTGTATGAAGACTGTGACAAATTACATGTACCATCTTTTTACAAGATTGATGAAATACTATATTAATACACAAACAATATGGAAAAGACTATTTACAAATACAACAAGCCAACAGTGAGTTCGATGTCCCCCGCCGAAATCCCAAAATAAATAGATGACACATATTAATTAATTGCACATTTATTTTTTCCAAAAGTATCAAGGAATTAAACTGATTATCAACTATACACTAAGTTTCATCACTCTCTATCAGATAGAATCAAGATTATCTTGTCCCAAAACATTGGCCAATGATAATCCATGAACTCAGTCAAGACATTCACCTAATAAACATCTACATCAAGTTTAAACATTCTACCTCAATTAAACGCAGAGTTGTTATGTTCCAAAGTCATGACCAATCAAATTACTTATCGCTCCTTAGCCTTAGCAGAAAATTCTCACCATCAAACTTAGTCAAGGTAATGATATAATGAATCTATATTCAGAATTTCATCGCTCTCATTTCTTTATGACCAAAGTAATCGTGCCCCAAAGCATCAATCAATAAGATTGCTTATATCTGCTTACCGTAAGCAGACAATGTTCATCATCGAACTTCATCAAGTTTGAACATTTTACCTCAATTAAAAGGAGAGTTATTGTGTTCCAAAGTCTCAATCAATCAAATCCCCCTCTCATCCTAGCGCCCGAAGGGCGTGTGGATGAGAAGGATTATAATGAATATATAGCCCGAGGGCTTGAGTATTTATATTGCATATTTCTAATTATTCTTTCTAACCATGCACACTCGGTCAAACTTTAAAGGCTAAAAATAGCTCACCGAATCAGTGTGTATAAACATGTGACCACGCTCTATATAAACGATCACAACACTTTCAGTATTGTCTTTTTAAAGATTTGTTGACAGCCGAATATAGCACAGGGAGGGCTCAAGGGAGGGAAGATAAATCCTTGAGCCCTCGGGCTATATATTCATATACTCAGCCATATTAAAAACTTGACACTGATGAATTTCAACAAAAAAATTTTTCTGGTAAGTCAAATAAATTTTAAAGTGTTTCTAACGATAGTAAGTAGTAAGAAGCCTTTAATTTCATAAAATTGTAAAGTCACGTGGATCACGTGACTTTTGAGCATATACAGATGAAAAACATGAAAAACACGTGCAAACACAAACTTGTGAGGTCAATCGATGCAAGTTTGTTTAAACTGAACAGGCACACGTAACTTGAACTGGAAAAACAAATTAAAATTGTTATTTTCATCTTTGTTAGAAAATGCAGCGCCTTTCAAATGTAGAACGTCTACGTGCTATAGGTAGGCTCTACGCTGGTCAGTCTGTGCTCACTGTTGCAAGAGCCTTTAATTGTTCACACCAGACAATAATTAATCTTAGAATGAGAGTGCTTCAAACTGGAACTATTGCCGACCACCCAAGGGCGGGAGCACCACGTGTGACGTCACTCCGGGTAGATCAAGCAATACGATTACGTCATCTTAGAAACAGATTTGTCACTGCAACCTCCACAAGTAGAGAGATGTATGGTGGAAGGGTAACTGCACAAACTGTTCGAAATCGCTTGCAGGCTGCTGGTCTTCGAGCTCGGAGGCTCTATAATGGACCAATATTGACACCTCTTCATCGTCGTAAACGACATGTGTGGGCCACAAGACACATAAGACTTACTCAAAGACAGTGGAATTCGGTTATCTTTAGTGACGAATCTCGATTTACTTTGAGATTTGCCGATGGCAGGGTCTGAGTGTACCGCAGACGAGGTGAACGTTGCGCTCAAGTATGCGTCAGAGAAGTTGACCGATTTGGTGGCGGCAGCGTCATGGACGATCTCCTCTTGTTGTTGTCCAAGGGAACTTAAATGCTGTCCAGTACAGAGATCAGATTTTGCAACCTGTTCTTCTTCCGTTTAGGAAGAGACATGGGCCTGGACTAACGTTTCAACAAGACAATGCTGACCCCATACAGCAATTGCTACCAAGAATTTTTTAAGAATTGCTGGTGTCCAAGTCCTGGATTGGCCGTCGCTTAGCCCCGACCTTAATCCTATTGAACACATCCGGGACGAACTGGGTCGACGTGTTCGTCAGCAAGTGAATCCATCACTGACGTTGCAGGACCTTCAACATGCTCTTGCTGAGCAGTGGCGACGTCTTCCTCGGGTAGTGTTTACTAATCTTCTGAGATCCATGAGAAGACTTTGTGTGGCAGTACGAGACGCTAGAGTAGGCCACAACCGTTACTAAACACTTTATTCCGATTGTTCTCCAAGTCTGTGACATCACGAACGTTATCAATGTCAAGGACTTTCGGCGAGACGTATTCTTGCTTTCTGTTGATGTCAAGGTCGTCTGTGCACAACATAACACTAAAATAGTTGCCTTAAACCAAATATTAAAAATCTAGTCCCAAAAATCGCGAGTGTCAAGTTTTTAATTTGGCTGAGTATATTTAAACAGTTTCTAAAATTTAATACAAATTGTGATTTCTAGTGGGTCCATAAGTTAAAAATGCGATTTTTCGAACAATCAGGGGCCATAATCCAGGAAGTTTCGTTCGGATATGCGCGATTATGGAAAGGAACCAAAATCTTTGTGATATAAACATAAATTTAAAGTTTCATCAAAAATAGGATAAAAGTTGTGGCCTCTGGAGGGTCCACAACCTTGATATACCATATTTTTACACTATTTGCATATGAGAGGTGGCCATTTTGTCCGGCAGTTTTGGTCCGATTTACACGAAATCAAAACTCAACCAAAATTACAGTGTAACGTTGAAATATTCTAACGTTTTTTTAAATCGGATAATAATTGTGACCTCTCGAGGGACCATAAGCTAAAAACGCTATTTTTCGTACAATCAGGGGCCATAATTCAGGAAGTTACGATATGTGCGAATACGAAAAGGAAAAAAAAATGTTGTTAAATGTGCACTCAACACAAACTAGGTCATTTCGGGACTAACACATGGTTCAATTATATTTCAATAATTCACGTTCGCGTACGGATCTTTAGCAGTGGGAGGAAACCGGAGGACCCGGAGAAAACCCACGAGGTTGGACAGACGACCCTACTCCTTGTCCCGTACAACCGGGGATTCGATACCACGCCAGTTTCCACCCCTTTTGGTTTAGGTATACTACTGTCACTACCTCATAATGTTATCTCAGTAAGTAACAATGTGCAAATTTATTTCAAAAATATAGTTTTACAAGGAAAATAAATTATAAGATACGTTGCCAGGAAACAAAACATACACCCACAGCAACTAAGTCGTCCGGGTAATCAACAAGAGTTGTCGCATATTTTTTCTTTTGTCAGTAATGAAACATTTATAATACACTAAAATCTTATTAAGAGTAACAACCCATTAAGTAATTATGAGAAAATCATAAGAATTTGTTTGGCTTCTAGTTCTATCCCATGCTTTACAAACACAATTTGTAAAATCGAAAAATAAAATACACAAACATAATACATTTTACACACAGAGACAAACGATTGTAGTACACATAACACTCAATATATAAATCAACACTTGAAGGCACTCTGGTAAAGGACGGTTTTAAGGTTTTTTAGAAACGTAGTTAATGATGATGCATTTTTCAGGGATTCACTTTAACTATTCCATAATTCAGGAGCAGCATACACTGTAACATTGTTACCGTTTAATCTAGCGTAAATAGCATTAATTTCTACTCTGTGTCAAATTATTCATAAATATTGTTGAATTTCGGCGAATAGTGCTCAATTTGTACTTCTATTGAATTTCTAGTGTTTATTTTCTCGACACGTGTTGAATTATAAGCGTCCCGTCTAATTAGCACGACTGTTCAATAATTAGTTGGACCGTTCAATTTCCCGAGTTGTGATTAAAATCAGTCAAGGTGTCCAATTACGCAAGGTGTTCAATTTTGTTGTCAAACATCTAATTTCATGTGCGATGTTCAGATATTACGATGTGTTTAGTTGTGGGTCATCGTTCAGTTTTGCCGTCGAATGTCTATTTTGCAGAACGATGTTGAAATACTGTAATACGTGTTAGTTTTAGTACTGACCTGTTGCGATATGGTAAAATATTATTTTTCAGGATTCATACGATGGCAGGTATCAGTACAAACGCCGCGAAGGTTTGACGAAACACGATTATCGTGTCGTTTTTTGTTGAAAATTGCCACAATATATAACTCGGTGTAGCAGTCGCTATTGTGTGACACAATAGGCCTAGGTGTAATTTTACACGCAAAATTAACAGTATTTATTTGTCATAAACAATCGATGTCAAAATGATATACTGCCACGATGTTATGAATGTTGAATATTTTCGTTAATAATACGGACGCGTTAGTCCACATTGTATAGTGAGAACACGCATGTTCACATATTCTGCACGATATATATGCGGTTATATTTCCAACCAGTCATGTAAAGCTGCATGTCTAGAACATTTTAAAGGACACGTATGCATAAGACTATACATGTATTACACAGTTTAGATATTTATGCTGTGTTCAAATTGTTTTGCATATTTACTGTATAAAGAGTGTATGGTTAAGAATTACTCTTGAATTACGGCAAAGATAGACTTTTAAATTGAAAACTATAAAGGTATTTTGGTTATCGGTCTTACAAATAGAAATAAGACATAAATAGAACTTGCAACGGGATTCGAAAGAGCTTTTAAGTCAGACGTATGCTCGTACTTACCGTAAAAATGAACTGAACGCAACACAAGTCTCCAATGAAAGAGAATATTAGTTAATTATAACTGATATCAAATCCACACAAAAATCCAAGGCACTCGTTTTATTTTAGAAAAGAATAACTGTATTTCGACCGAAGAGTCTATTCCACTCGAACCCCAAATCAATGATGAACTGTCAACTTGTTATGTAGTCATTCACGTGGAGATTGGTTTGAATAACAGAAATGTCCCGTGTATTAAAGATCAAAGAATACATTTGCACGTAGCCACTTTGTTTATCTAAAAGGAGCTTCGGCGCACTTTAAGGAATTATTTTTGACCCAATATTAACCATCGCCAATTTTTTTAATTCATAGGATAAAGTCAATCAACAAACAATACGGGTCTACTTTATTACAAAAAACATTGGTGAACTTATCATTTTGTCTAAAATCATAACGCTAATCAACAAACAATACTACCCACATAACAATATGATGTTAATTTTACGTTACATTTACGTAAAAATGGTCAGTCAGTTTACCATCATTTTGCTCATCTTTTTAACAATAATTTTACGTCAGGAAATGACGTTAATCTAACGTAAACTTTACGTCATTTTTACGTTATATTTACGTCATTTTCTGACGTAAATCTAACGTAAACTTTACGTCATTTTCTGACGTAAATCTAACGTAAAATTTGCGTAAAGTTTACGTCATTTTCGTTAGATTTACGTCAGAAAATGACGTAAACTTTACGTTAGATTTACGTCAGAAAATGATGTAAATATAACGTAAAAATGACGTAAACTTTACGCTAGATTAACGTCATTTCCTGACGTTAAATTGTCGTTAAAAGGATGAGCAAAATGATGGATATCTAACCGACCATTATAACGTAAATCTAACATTAAATTAACATCATTTACGGATGCAATTCTAATGTCAAATTTTGATGAGCAAAGTTACGAAAATATAACCAACCATTAAAACCTTCAAAATTATTCATTATTTGCGGCAGTAAATGGGAAGTACATTCAACCAATAATCAAATTTTCCTGACCCGTGGGTGAGGCTAAAAGTTGAGTGGTCCAACGTGTGCGCTTTAGATCATAAGGTCTTTCATTGAGACAAGTGGTTTGTTTCCACACCCAACTTGAACATGGGTTTTCTCTGGGTCTTCCTACTACTAAAGATTCCTGGTGCGGATGAATTATTCAACTTGAATTGAATCACTTAGTCCCAAAGGACAGTTTATGTCTATTGGATGTTTTACCCCATTGCTCTCTATCTACCCATAACCAGTCAGAATTCTAAATGTATTGCACAGAAAAGTTAAAAATCTAGCAGAATTATATGACAAAATATACTACAAGTATGTATACATATACTTTATTTAAAAGACAAAAATATAATGTTATAAAATACAAAATACACATTTAAATATTAACAGTTTTTATCCACAGCTGTTTGAGAAATGAAGACGGGCATATGCCACACTGTGTGCAGAGCTATGGCGTACTCTTATATAAAATTCCAACTGCCAAGGGATCTTTCACACACACACACACTTGAGTTTACACTGTACCTTGGTTTTTTTGTCCGTTCCATATGACTAGTCAGCCATCCATGTCAGGTCCTCTGTCCGGCATCACTGACAAGGGGAAATGTTCAAGAAAAAGGTCTACATTAGTGCTATGAAAGTGTTGATATGCATATAAGAAAGAAAAAACTGGGATATTGACCAAATTGGGCCAAAACCTATAGCCTCTATCTTATTTACTCAAGGTATTGATGGAATAGGAGTTAACTTTGGAATGAGTGAAATGAAATGGGGTTTAATGTCCTATTCCGACAGGGCTAATGACATGGAAATATGCTATACAGTGTCCTATTATGGAATTTTATCCAGACAGCGGCGCTAAAGCCTACTCTTATATCGAATTCAAACTGCCAAGGCATCTTTCACGTGCACACCAATGTGTGCACAGGACCTTGGTCATTCGTACCATCCAAACAACTAGACAGCTGTCCCTCCTTGTCAGGCCCTCTGTCCTGCACCTCTGACAAGGGGAGGAAACCAAGTCTGGAAATCACGAAGAACTTTCTCGGCCGACACTGGAATGGAATGTTGTGGAATGCTGAATATTGATAGGTTTCGTCCTCTCATGATTCCAGTGTGTAACACAAATTTGAAAAAGATCAATTAAGAATAAACACAGCATCTATTGCATTTGAAAAAGGGAGAATTAACCAAGGAAGGCAAAGTCCTGAAAAGCTGTATATTGATAATGCTTGTCCTTTCACAATCGGAATGATTCACTTTTCACACCCAGTGTACGGACAAACAGGGCCAAAATTGATATGTGGGTGTATAAACAAAGATATATACTACACCAATATTACATGTGTTGCAGAATTGGTTTAACACATTTCAAATATAATTGTAACACGGATATTTGCAATGGTTGATCCATGACAAAAGATTTGAAATATTTTGAAGAGACGCAAAAGGTTACGCAATACAGTCTGCTATGAGGGAAATTTTGCCCGGGCAGCAGCGCTATGGCCTACTCTTGTATCGAATTCCAACTGCCAGGGGATCTTTTATGTGCACGCCAATGTGTACACTGGACCTTGTTTTTTTTGTCCCATCCAAACGACTAGACAGCTGTCCTCGTCAGTCCCTCCGTCCTGCATCACTGACAATGGGAAACCACACCGGAAAATCAGGATGAAATTTCTCGGCCAATGCAGGGATCGAACACCCGACCTCAAGGCTAGCGAGTCAGCGTCTTACCCACTTCGCCACATGATCCCCCCTTGGCCTATGTACATGTAGAGATGAATTTTGAGTTACCTTTATATATATATTTCTATTTTTAAAACCCGCGACAAGTATATTTATATCAAGGATGTAACCCTCTATCAGTTAATCCGTCACGGAGTGGTTGCATTGGTGAACCAGTTCAAAATATTCGTTTCATATCATACCTGACCTTCAAATCCAGGAATTGTAGTCACAACGGGGATCACGTTGGCTAAGTCGGTAAGACACTGGCTATCTAGTCTGGAGGTCGGGTGTTCGATCCCTGCATTGGCCGAGAAAGTTACTCCAGATTTTCCGGCGTGGTTCTCCCCTGTCAGTGATGCAGGACAGAGGGCTAGACAAGACAGCTGTCTAGTCATTAAAATGGGACAAAAAAATGAGGTCCCATGTACACATTGGCGTGCACGTACAAGAGCCCTTGAAGTTAGAATTCGATATAAGAGAAGGCCGTAGTGCCACTTTCCGGGCAAAATTTCCCACATAGCACACTGTATGGCGTATGCCCATCTTCATTAGCCCAGTTCAGAGCAAAACAGTAGGACGTTAAACTTTCATTTCACTAGACACAGCTCTGTTTTCTTTCACCAAAGGGGGGGGGGGGCTGAATGGTTAGCGTGCGCGCGCTGTATCATAAAGTCTGTCATTGAGTCGACGGGTGTGGTTTCGAATCCCCGGTTGTACGTGGCAAGGAGTAGGGTCGCCTGTCCAACCTCGTGGGTTTTCTCCGGGTCCTCCGGTTTCCTCCCACTGCTAAAGATCCCTACGCGCAAGCGAATTATGTAAATAAAAAATTAAACCATATGTTAGTCCCGAAATGACCTAGTTTGTGTCGAGTGGACGGTAAACCCCATTTCTCTCTCTCTCTCTTTCACCAAAGGGGGGTATCAAGTGGCTAAGTGGGTAAGACGCTGGCTCGCTAGCCTGGAGATCGGGTGTTCGATCCCTGTATTGGCCGAGAAAGTTCATCCTGATTTTCCGGCGTGGTTTCCCTTGTCAGTGATGCAGGATGGAGGGACTGACAAGGACAGCTGTCTAGTCGTTATGGGACGAAAAACCGAGGTCCTGTGTAGACATTGGCGTGCACGTAAAAGATCCCTTGGCAGTTGGAATTCGATATAAGAGTAGGCCGTAGCCCCACTGCCCAGGCAAAATTTCCCTCATAGCACACTGTATGGCATATGCTCGTCTTCATTAGCCCAGGTTAGGAGCAGAACAGTGGGACGTTAAACCCCATTTCATTTCATTTCATTTCTTTCACCAAAGACCACATAAATACTTCATTTAGCACTTCTCATTTGAAACAGTTATAGCCTATGTCTTGTCTGGAAGTGGGGTATCATCACATTACCATACAGGGTATAAGTCGATGTTGAGTATAAGTCAAATTGCCAAATTTTACATTTTTCCGACCTACATCCATAATTAAGTAGAGTCGGTATATAAGACTA
This sequence comes from Patella vulgata, assembly GCF_932274485.2. Classification (NCBI taxonomy): domain Eukaryota; kingdom Metazoa; phylum Mollusca; class Gastropoda; family Patellidae; genus Patella; species Patella vulgata. The sequence continues at coordinate 39,017,674 of NC_065882.2, forward strand.
ATGTTTTTCAACTCCACGAGTTTCGGGACTGTTATCCTAGTCTAATACCGTGCCGGTGTACTCCGAAGAAAAGTTGGGCCATATAAATAATGAGGGTCTGGGACAGTTGTCAATAACACTTGCATTTATAAACAAACATGAATCGTGATGACGAATCAGGATTCAATAAAAAAAACAACATAGATATGGCCCATGAAGAGAGAAATTTTACAATAAAAAAAATTAAGAGTGTTGGATATTGAACTGACAATGCAATCAAATGGATTTTCGGAAATGGCATTCTTATATAAATTTCATGGGCGTCAACATCTTGTTTTAGGACTAGTTACCTCCCTTAGACTTTGTTTATGATAATGTAAAAGACCGGATAATCTAGCCTATGACCGATTATTCTCAAATGTTGACAACGCAACCACACTAATATTCGTAGAATATAGAATATTTTTTTCTAGATGATAGAGACTAATAATATGCCAACATTGAAATGTGTGCATAAATATGGTATATATGTTGACAACTTCATTTAGCACTTGTCATTTGAAACAGTTATAGCCTATGTCTTGTCTGGAAGAGGGGGCATCATCACATTACCATACAGGGTATAAGTCGATGTTGAGTATAAGTCAAATTGCCAAATTTTACATTTTTCCGACCTACATCCATAATTAAGTAGAGGCGGTATATAAGACTAATGTTTTTCAACTCCACGAGTTTCGGGACTGTTATCCTAGTCTAATACCGTGCCGGTGTACTCCGAAGAAAAGTTGGGCCATATAAATAATGAGGGTCTGGGACAGTTGTCAATAACACTTGCATTTATAAACAAACATGAATCGTGATGACGAATTAGGATTCAATAAAAAAAAACAACATAGATATGGCCCATGAAGAGAGAAATTTTACAATAAAAAAAATTAAGAGTGTTGGATATTGAACTGACAATGCAATCAAATGGATTTTCGGAAATGGCATTCTTATATAAATTTCATGGGCGTCAACATCTTGTTTTAGGACTAGTTACCTCCCGTAGACTTTGTTTATGATAATGTAAAAGACTGGATAAATGTTGACAACGCAACCACACTAATATCCGTAGAATATAGAATATTTTTTTCTAGATGATAGAGACTAATAATATGCCAACATTGAAATGTGTGCATAAATATGGTATATACTTAACTACACCAATATTATACCTATGTCTTAGAATTTTTTACACACATTACAAATATAATCTTAATAGAGATCTTTGCTATGGTTGATCTATCAGTAAAAATTTGAAGATTTGTAAGGAACGCAAAAGGTTATTGTTTACTGGCTGCAGCAGGGAGCAATAACAGGAACACAGATGATTTTCAACTCACTGATACAACTCAGTTTAAACTTTAAGCCAAAGAGCTGTTATATAATACTGTGACAGGATATCTGCTCTAAACTAACTAGTCATCAAAGAATTGACTGTCAAAAGTTCAGACAGAAAGTATTTTAGGCCTACAATGCTTGTAAAGCTTTGGCCTACATTCTGATGATATTTGTGCTACCATAGATACATATATATCATTACATTATGTGACAAGTAGTAGTGTTTGGCAAGTAGTAGTGTTGTCTAACTTTCATTATAAAGCCCATATAAATCTTTTTAGAACTTCTTTGTCATTACTGCCACCACGGGTGCTCAAATATACATGTAGGATCTGTAAAAAAAAAAAAAATAAATAAAAAGCAACTTTATACTCCCAAAAAAAACGATATTGGGTTAAACGGCCTACTGTTCAGCTCCAACTGGGCTGACAGCCAACCTACTGTGGATCTGTAATGAAATGGGGTTCAACATCATACTGTGCTGCTCAAACTGGGCTAAAGAAGTTGGACAAATGCTTGAAAGTGTGCTATGATGAAAATTTTGACTGGACCGTGTGTACAAAAGAGCTTGGTTTTTTGTCCTATCCGAACAACTGTACATTAGCCCTTACCAGCCCCTCTGTCTTGCACCAGTTAAAAGAGGAACCATGCCAGAAAATCCTGATGAACTTTCTTGGCCACCACAAGAAAAAATAAGCAGGGGAGTAGGACTGAAACCTTTATGTACAAGTATGTACGGGCAAACTTGTTATTTAATGTTATATCATATAAATAGGCCTATGTATATAAGCTTAAAGTCTTGATTATCCATTTTTCAATTAAATTAAATCATTAACATTAACCGCCAGTGTTTGAATCTGTGAACATCTCGAGCACCCGATGGCATTGAGACTTGATTATAGACTTAGCAAGTTAATACATTAAAATGTCTTATAAAAAAATTTAACATTTACAGTCTCAAGAAATACCTACTTAACCTACGTACAATATATAGATTTAGCTCTTGCATTATGCATTATTAAATTTGCAAAAATATCAGTACAATAACAACAAAAAAACCCAACCTGAAACACCCATAAAAATGTTTAGAAAATACTACATGTACTTATATTATAATTAGCACAGCCTGAATTTTAACAGTCTACATCATTAATAAATTCGTTATGTGTTTGATAATTTTTGGATCCAGATTTTTTAAAAACAATTTTGGAACCAGTATTACTTTCGATAACTTAAAGCAATGTTGATTTTGTTTATGAATAGTATGGTTTACGGACAATGTAACTGCATCGTGTTAAAAACAAATACTGACTGTCTGATATACAAAGTTGCGTGCAAACTTTTTCCACGGCCAGATTATTTTTTTATCAACATTAGATCTATCGGTATACTGTCAACGGAAGTTCGCATAAAAAGTGCACTTACCTTCAACTTTACTTTGCTGAATCCCAAATCGTGTGTGTATGTGTGGAATAGCTTTATTTAACTTTAAATCACGGCATCATTTCTTCTTTGGGAAAAATAATAACCTATGCCGCCATTTTAAATCCCAGAATTCCGTACGTTCCGGTCAAACGAACAAACAAAAAATATTTAATAAATAATTGAAGCAATTTTGATAAATAACAACAATAACCGTAACCTATAAAAAAATATTGTAATGTGAATAGAAATAATATGATATAAACCGATTTAAACACAATCATCAACCGTGAACAGATCGTGACCTTGACCTTGCCCGAGACGATAAAAATATATTTGTACATCTACATGTATTTAGGTCTAAAAATGGCGACTGTTCGTTTGAAAGGCCTGTAATATTTCTGATAATGAATCTATTCATATTATTTGTTTGTACGCTCTACCATATTTTATATGAGGTTACATGATTACGTTATATTAAAAGAATAATCAAATCGGGTAATTTTAATTTTCAGAGATAGGTCTTTTATCGAGAGACGATAAATATATGGACTCATATAGCTAGAGTAGATCTCTATGTTAATTGACTGGGTAATTATTATCTATTTTTCAGATTCATAACTTAAAAAAATGGAACTATACCTTATCCCTTGCCAGATCCTCCGCCCTGCCACAGTCCATACAAAATTTCCGCCATAGCACTCTGCATTGCGTATGACTATCTTCAATAGTCCGATTGGTTCAGAAAAGTATAAAAATGAATTTTAAATGGGGTTTGAACATCCTACTATTTTGTTCCAAGTGGGCTAATGAAGAAGGGCATATGCTATAATGGTTAAAATGTTGTGATTTCGGGTTAAAATGCCGTGATGTTGGGTTATCGCCTTACGAAGGGTGATATCAGTCACCATATCTACTGGGTTTCTTTAATACTCTTATTTATAGTATTTTATAGAGTCAGACTAGTGGACTAGTGAATGCACGGATTAGTGCACCCACAGACTAGTGAACCCGCAGACTAGTAATTGGCAATGATGGAAAAGTGTGTAAAGACATGTTTTACAGGTTGGCGTGCACTTAGAACTATTGGTAATGATTATATGTGGAAATGCTGCTCTCCAAGCAAAATGTCTTTCCTAGCACTTCTTCATTAGTAAGTGCGGTAATGCTGCTGTCCATGCAAAATTTCTGTCATAGCACATCTTCATTACTAATTTTGATAAAGCCATGGTGGCTAAGTGCGTAAGATGCTGGCTCGGGAATCCGGAGGGCACGTGTTCGATCCCTGCATTGGTGGAGAAAGTTCATCAGGATTTTCCGACATGGTTTCCCCTTGTCAGAGGTGCAGGAACAAGGACAGTAGTCTAGTCACTCAGATGGGACAAAAAACCGAGGTACCATGTATACATTGGCTTGCACGAAAAGATCCCTTGGCAGTTGGATTCGATATTAGTAGGCAAAATTTCCCTCATAGCACATTGTATGGTATGTACCTGTCTTCATTAGCCCAGTCGGAGCAGAACAGTAGGACAATAAACCGATTTCATCAGGACAAACCTACATGAGGAAAAACCTACATTTCACAAACTTAGTAATTAGTAACGGGGGGTTGGATGGCTGAATGGTTAGCGTGCGGGCGCTGTATCATAAAGTCTGTCATTGAGTTGACTGGCGTGGTTTTGAATCCCCGGTTGTACGTGACAAGGAGTAGGGTCGCCTGTCCAACCTCCGGTTTTCTCCCACTGCTAAAGACCCCTACGCGCAAGCGAATTATGTAAATAAAAATTAAACCATATGTTAGTCCCGAAATGACCTAGTTTGTGTCGAGTAGACGTTAAACCCCATTTCTCTCTCTCTCTAGTAATTAGTAACACACTGGCTAGCAAATGAGGGGTTCAATTTCCGTGTTGGTCGAGAAAAATGAAATGAAATCGGGTTTAACGTCCTACTGTTCTGCTCCTAAACTGAGCTAATGAAGATGAGCATACGCCATACAGTATGCTATGAAGGAAATTTTGCCCAGGCAGCGGCGCTATGGCCTACTCTTATATCAAGTTCCAACTACCAAGGGATCTTTCATGTGCACTCCTGTGTGTACACGTGACCTCAGTTTTTCATCCCTGACTAGACAGCTGTTCTTGTCAGGCCCTCCGTCCTGTATCACTGACAAGGGGAAAACACGCAGAAAAATCTGGATGAACTTTCTCAGCCAATGCAGGGATCGAACACCCGACCTCCAGGCTAGCGAGTCAGCGTCTTACCCACTTAGCGAACGTGATCCCCATGTTGGTCGAGAAAGTTCCCTTTGTTAGTAGTGGTGTAGGACAGAGGACCTCAAAAAAACAGTGTCTAGTCCATCACGTGGGTGTGCACGTAAAAGAACCCTTGACATTTGGAATTTGAAATGAGAGTAGATCATTCATTCATTCGTTTTCTCTTTGTGTGTCACCTAGAGACCGCAACTATTAAAGGAGCTAGATCTCTATTCTTGGGCACTTAGAAATGGATACAAAATGTAATGAAATGAAATGGGGTTTAACGTCCAACTGTTCTGCTCCGAACTGGGCTAATGAAGATGGCCATACACCATACAGTGTGTTATGAGGGAAATTTTGCCCCGACAGTGGCACTACGGCCTACTCTTATATCGAATTCCAACTGTCAAGGGATCTTTTACATGCATGCCAATGTGTACACAGGACCTCGTTTTTTTTTTTATCCCATCTGAACAACTAGACAGCTGTCCTTGTCAGGCTCTCCGTCCTGCATCACTGACAAGGGGAAACCACGCCGGAAATCTGGATGAACTTTCTCGGCCAATGCAGGGATCGAACACCCGACCTCCAGGCTAGCGAGCCAGGGTCTTACCCATTTTAATGACTAGACAGCTGTCTTGTCAGGCCCTTAATTGTTAGTATCATGACATTAAACTGACATTTGTTTTACGTTTTACAACTAATATCAGGTTTATGTTAGAAAACTAACGTTAGATTTATGTTAGAAAACTAAAGTTAGATTTATGTTATAAAATTAACATTAGATTTACGTTAGAAAACTAACGTTAAATTAACGGTTAAAATTATGACATAAAACAAACATTACATTAACGTTAGAAAACTAACATTTTATTAACGTTAGAAAACTAACGTTAGATTTACGTCAGAAAACTAACGTTAGATTTACGTCAGAAAACTAACGTTAGATTTACGTCAGAAAACTAACGTTAGATTTACGTCAGAAAACTAACGTTAGATTTACGTCAGAAAACTAACCATAAACTAACGGTTAGAAACCTGATGTAAAATTTACGTTAGATTAACGTTAGAATTATAACCAATAATACATATATAATTATTATGTCTGAATTCCGACTATATATCAATTGTTAGAATGTGCACACACTTGTAATGTTATTCAATCAAGAAGTATTCAAAGGGAAAAAAATTGGTTAGTAATCCGTCATAAAGTTTACGTTACATTTACGTCATTTTCTGACGTAAAAGTAACCATAACCATTATGACGTAAAAGTAACGTAAATTTAACCAAAGAATTTTACCATTATTGGACGCTAACCAAAATCTAACCATAATGACGTAAACTTTACGTAAATCTAACCATCAATGTTAACTGGGTGCAGGCAGGATTTTTCGAACTAATTAAGGGCCATAACTCTGGCAGTAATTACAGAAATCGTTGAAAAAATGTAGGTATCTTTTTCTCATGACCTTAAACACGGTGTGTAAATCTAAAGTCAATTGGATATTAACTTTGGCCTCTAGAGCGTCCACACGATATTTTAAACTCTGGGAGTAATCAACGAAAATCATTGAAAATCGATAGGCTTCTTCGTCTCATGACCTTAAACACTGTGCATAAATTTAAAATCAATCTGATATTATATAAATACAAATCCAAAATATAATTGAAATAACAAGAAAAATCCAAACAATTTGATTTTTAGAAATATTTATTAAAATAACAAGAATGTTGAAGAAAAATTACAATTTTTTGATTAAAGATACATTATGTAAAATTCAAATAAAGAGCTAGCCATTCTTGCTATAACAGTTCGAAAATTGATAATGTCAAATGAATAATTAGAAAATTTCATGCAAATTTCATGCAAATTACTCTAATGCGAGCAAATATATTAGTCTTTGAAGGATTGACAAGACGTGCAATAATCTCAACCAACGTACTGGTTGATCGAAGCTAAGTCTTGCTCCTCCATTTTTAGCTTAAAACAAAATATGGCTGAACTGTTCTAATCTATATAATATCGGAGAAATCCGATGCCATCGAGAGTTGATTATGGTCTGGATAAGTTAATTACTGTATAATTAATAATTTGAAAAAAAAATTCAGACCTAAAGAAAGACCTGCAATAGGCAGATTTAGCTCTTGCATAATGTATGTGTAAGAAACAATATCTTTTATAATGAAATCAATGGCGCAAACATCATCGAGGAGTTTATCAGACATCAGTCTATATTATTAGTATGTCTATGGTCTAGACCGACCATAAACCATGGTTGGCATTTCCATTGCAGCAACTGCTCGCACTTATATTGTCTTGCCTGGATTATATTAATATAATGAAACTATACACCAAGTTTCATCACTCTCACCAAAATCATTATGTCCCAAAGCATCAACCAATCAAATTGCTTATCTCTGTTCATCTCCATCAAACTCACCTAATAAAACCTACACCAAGTTTGGACATTCTAGCTCAATTAGAAGGAGAGTTATTGTGTCCCAAGGAGCCACGGTGGCTTTCTTCGAAAGTCGGGGGACAAAAATGAAGTTTGCGACAACAAAAATAATAATTGGATTATATTAATATAATAATAATAAAACTTTGTTTTAGAAAAATGTATGTAAATATTGAACTTACTACAATTTAGTTGTGGACAAATATCTTGACTTATAGTTAGACACTGAATCTCTGACTCATTTCCTGTACTTAGTCTATTGTATGGACTGACAATAACACCAACAAATTGACCTCCACCAAGTTTACTAAACCACTCCTAAAGTTACAATATACAGGGTGACCAAAAAGAAACAGAACCCATAACATTTTTTTAAATCCTTCACTTCAGTCTGTGTACGATTATTTCCTTGTTATGGTACTTGTTATTTGAGACTTGGCCTCGATTCGCCATTTGTAAATTAAATCATTAAAAAGCGACCATGTTTTAATAATTCATATAACATTTGAAGTCAAAATAAAAGACTGCAATAGGTCGATTTAGCTCTTTAATAATACATCTTTAATAAAGAATCTTTTACATGTACTATCAATTTGTACTTTCCTTGTCATTTCATCTAAAACATGTAGATTGTGTAATAAGCAATATATAAAAGTAGGGGATATTCAAAAACAATACAAAACTGTGGAAATGCACTGCTGTTTTTATTAGAGGTAACCAGTGTATGCTAATAACACGCCAATTGCCTACACATGAACATAAACAGTTCGTATGGGCGGCTTATCTGACGGCCCCATTTCACTCACAAAGAGATACACCGTCAAAAGTGAAAATGGACGTTTTTGATTTTTGTCTTAATAATGAGTAACTGCTCCACCAATCCTCAGACATTCAGCAATCCTCAGGCATGCTTCTAATCAACCGTCCAATCACGATTTGGGGCAATCTGACCCACTCCTCTTGCAGTGCCATGGCCAATTCTTGTAGTGTTGGGTTGACGTCGACGAACACGTCTCCTGATCAAATTAAACGTAACACACTAAAGCAAAGATACACTAAGCAGTAAATCTTATGCAAGAACCGATAGGAAAGCAAACATGGATAGATAAACCAGCACGCGGCAGTTTTCGTCAACCCTTCCTTGAAGTGTCAAATTTGACAATGAACCCCTCCTCCGTGTATGGCGCTATTGCGTGTCGTGTCACATGTGCAGCTCAGTGGTTCTGTTGGGGCAATAAGTTCTTCATCTGTGAACATACTCTCAAAGCATATCAAGTGACCATGACTATTTGTCATATCACAACCTGCATAGGTATTTGCATTTCAATATCCCCTACTTTTTTTGAAGAGTATATATAAGTACCTGAAATTTGATCTGTGTTTCAATATCTCGTATTGAAGGATTAGGAGAAAAGGTAGGATGGGAATGATACCAACCAACTACTTTTAAACACTTGGAATATATTTCTTCACTAGCTTGAGTCTGGGAAACTAGAACCAAGAAAAACAGTGAGGCTAATGCCCCCTGCCTCAATCCAAAAATAAATAGATGACACTCATTAATTGTTTTTACAAAACATCAAGCAATCAAATTATCAAAGGTATTGATGTTATAAAATTACACGCCAAGCTTTATCACTCTCCATTTGAATCAAAGTTATGTTCCAAAGCATCAACAATTCAAATTACTTAGCCTATGCAGGAAATCATCATATCAAACACAGTTGCAATATTCACATTCTACCTCAAGTTTGTGTCCCAAAAAGTGTGACAAACGGATATACAAACTCATTTTAATAGTTCCATGTTTTCTTAGAAGTGCAATTTTTAAATCATTAGAGATTTATATCTATTCACATAAATGGAACAGGAAATTTTATGAAATATTTACACTTCATTTTCTTGATTATCAATTCTATATTAAATGCACAGAAAACGAAGACAAATTTTTATACAAAAAATGTGTCATAGATTCAAATTAAAAATTTATCTGTATTATTATTGTACCATTATCACTTTATGTAGAAAATGATAAAAAAGAAAATATATCTTATAAATAGATAACATACTGGTATTTAGAAAAGATAAAATACACGTATAGCTAAATATACCTGGATCCATTTCACACTGCATGCAAGTACTCATACTTCTACAGGGTACAGCCATAACAATTTCTAATTGTGCATCATTTTCATTATATATACCTCCTAACATTCCTATAACTTCAGTCTTAGATATATGGGCATGTACATCCATTACAATAAGAGCTATGTTATTAAATTCAACTTTAAATGGTGCCTACAAAGAAATTTAGAATAAATGACACAATAAAGATGATCATAATTAAAATACTTAGTTCAACCTTTGATAATTAAAATTGGAAACTTATTTTGCAGCATTCTATAACTGGTTATTTTTATGGTTTATTAAAGATTTGCCCGCATACCACATTCTGTAACAGCTATATTTTCTGTTCTGTTGAAAATAACAGATATGTTCACAGGTCACCAAAAGAAAAAAACAAAACAATAATTCAATGTTTCTTTGCTAAAATTCGAAGAACTTATATTTTTGTTAATAAAATAAGCCACAGACCTTCTTTTCATCTGTAAAACTTAAACAAGGAACAAGTTTAAACGGATCATAGCTTTTTCTAGAGACGTTCATTATTTTAGGCTTTGTTTCTAGGTCACATCTAGAGGTGTTCTACAAAACAATTTTTATAACCATTATCAATTATATACAATTTGAAATATCCATTCAACTAGTGATGGTGCAAGTTGCTTCATGTCTTGTGAAGTTTGCATTATCCATTAATTTTGTACTACAAAATTGTCTTGGTTAGCATGTGCTGAATTTTCCAGTCCTTTAGCCAAATGACAACAAATCAGCAGATCATGTAAGACATATTGTCTAAAATGCCTTAGTCATTATGTCAAACATGTCAATTCAATTCTTTATTTCTTTAAGTCTACTGACTCATCAAATAACATATATACACAAACACAATATATACACGGCAAGTAAATACAAACATTATAATTACAAATACACAAACACAATATACACATGTCCATTAAATACAAATAGACAAAAAGTATGGGGATGGGGTGTAAATAAATTGTATTAAATTGCTAGCCTAAATTTAAACATGACGGAAAATGCAGAATTATTATAAGCTTCATAAAATGATCCGAACTTCTAAAATGACTTTAAAAGGTGAAAATAAGCTAGATTATTACCATAAAAAATAAATAAAAAAAAAGAAGAAAAAATAACAAAATAAACAGTCAAATCAAAGGGTGGGAGGACATTTTAGTTAGGTCAGGTAATGTGGCAAGTTTAATTATTATTTAATAGAGTGGTTCTTTTCTTATCTGCAGAAATGAGAAATTTGCCCAGGTTCCGTATTTCGGATGTTCAAGTTGTACTTAATAACTGAACAAGCCAACAGTGAGGCTGATGTCCCCCGCCGAAATTGCAAAATAAATAGATGACACATATTAATTAATCGCACATTTATTTTTTTCACTAAGTTTCATCACTCTCTATCAGATAGAATCAAGATTATCTTGTCCCAAACCATCGACAAATGAAATCGATTAGCTCTGCTTAGCTTCAGCTCGAAATGTTAATTATTGAACTCAGTCAAGACATTCACCTAATGAACATCTACATATACATCAAGTTTAAACATTCACCTAATAGACACCTATGCCAAGTTTGAACATTCTACCTCAATTAGAAGGAGAGTTATTGTGTTCCAAAGTTTCTACCAATCAAATTGCTTATCACTCTGCTTACCCTCAGCAAAAAATGTTCATTATCGAACTTAGTTAAGGTATTCATATAATAAATCTATACACCAAGTTTCATCAATCTCACTTAATTAGAACTAAAGTTATCGTGTCCCAAAGCATCAACCAATCAAATTGCTTATCTCTGCTTACCCTAAGCGGAAAATGCTCATCTTCGAACTCCATCAAGGCATTGACCTAATCAACACATACACCAAGTTTGAACATTCTAGCTCAATTAGGAAGAGAGTTATCGTGCCCCAAAGTATCAACCAATCAAATTGCTTATCTCTGCTTACCCTAAGCGGAAAATGCTCATCTTCGAACTCCATCAAGGCATTGACCTAATAAACACATACACCAAGTTTGAACATTCTAGCTCAATTAAAAGTTATCGTGTCCCAAAGCATCAACCAATCAAATTGCTTATCTCTGCTTACCCTAAGCGGAAAATGCTCATCTTCGAACTCCATCAAGGCATTGACCTAATCAACACATACACCAAGTTTGAACATTCTAGCCCAATTAGGAAGAGAGTTATCGTGTCCCAAAGCATCAACCAATCAAATTGCTTATCTCTGCTTACCCTAAGCGGAAAATGCTCATCTTCGAACTCCATCAAGGCATTGACCTAATAAACACATACACCAAGTTTGAACATTCTAGCTCAATTAGGAAGAGAGTTATTGTGTCCCAAAAAGTGTGACGGACAGACAGACGGATGGACGGACGGACGGACGGACCGACGGACCGACGGACCGACGGACGGACGGACGGACGGACGGACGGACGGACGGACGGACGGACGGACGGACAGACAGACAGACAGACAGACAGACAGACAGACAGACGAACCCATTTTAATAGTCCCCTGCTTTCTTCGAAAGGCGGGGGACAATTAATTTAAATATGTTAGGGTTTCGTAAAAAGAATGGTTTGATAAATTGGTGACGCAATTCATTATAGCAAGGGCAGCTTAAAATAAAATGAAATTCGTCTTCTATGTCATTCAGGTTACAAATTGTGCACTCTCTTTCACTACGTTCTATTCTATTGTATCGGCCTACTTCTATATTTAAATTATGCGCGGATAATCGGAATTTGCTTCTAGTTTTAAGGAAAATAGATTTAACGCTTTTTTTAAAATAGCTCTGCAGCGTCAAGTTAACGGTTAAATGTTGATAGATTATACCTTTGGCGGACGATTTTATTTTTTCCATATTTTCTTGGCCAAAGATATCAAATACAATGTAACCTATTTTTTATAATTTGGAACGTTTCACTGTTAACTTCTTTTAAAAGCAATATATATCTATCTAATTCAGTTTTAATAAATTTAATCCAACAAGTATTTGATAGGCTAAAAAGAGCTTTACGCCATTGGTCCGCTAAGCGTTTTTGCGTGTTATTAAATTTACCATTATAATTTAAAAGTACACCTAAGTAGTTAAATTCAGCGACAGTTTCTAAAACATTATTTTTATAGAACCAAATTTCGTTTTCTCTTATTTTACCACCGTTTCTGAAAATCATAATTTTAGTTTTTTCGATGTTTACGGTTAAGTCCCACGAATCGGTATACCTTTCGAGTGAGTTTAATAATTTTTGTAAGCCTTCAGGAGTTTCTGCAAATAAAACCATGTCATCTGCGTACATTAATAAAAATAAATTGATCATTTGTAAATTAATTGATGGACAATTATCTGTTAAAAATTGATCTTCACAATCGTTCACATACAGGGAAAATAATATCGGAGATAAAACCTCGCCTTGAAATAATCCATTTGAACATAAAAACATTGCTGAGAGTAAATTATCGTGTTTGACACAGCACCTGACATTGTCATAAAGTGACTTGATTATGTTAAAAATACGCCCTTTAACGCCTTGTTTTACTAATTTGTACCCTAAATTATGTCTATTTACAAAGTCAAAAGCTTTCCTATAATCCACGAAGCAGCAGTAAAGTCGTTTTTTTTTTATTAAGATATTTTCTAATTAGATAATGTAGGGAGAAAATAGCATCAGTAATTGACATATTTTTTCTAAATCCAAATTGTGCGTCTGTAATGAGGGAATACTGTGATCAATCTTTTATTTAAAATACTTGTAAATAGTTTACCTAAACAACTGAGTAGCGTTATTCCTCTAAAGTTGTCAGCGTCGTTTACATCTCCCTTTTTAAAGATTGGGACAATAGAGCCTATCGACTAACTTGTTGGAAAATAGCCCGAATCATAAACATTATTAAACAAATTCTTAAGACAAGGCATCAGGGTCATTTTGCATTTAATTAGAAACTCATTTAATATTCCATCTAATCCACTCGATTTATTAGTCTTTAAGTTATCAATTGCAGAAGATATTTCTAATTCTGATATTTCTAAATCTAGCTCTTGTGTATTCACATCAGTGAGATGATTTTCATATTTATTCATATATTCCTCTACTGTTTCGTTGACTTTAGCATTCGTGGAACATAGGTTTGAAAAATGTGAATAAAACTCTTCAGTAGATAAATTTGATTGTACCGGTCTACCAGCCCTTTTAAAATATTTATAAAATTGTCTGGGGTTATATTTTCTTAAAAAATCCAACATATTTCCTTGTTGTAATTTATATCTATTTTTTAACGTGCGCTCAATTCTCTTATATTTTCTTTTGTTAGTAACAAGAGTCGAATGATTTTCGAATGACTTATACATATTAAATGCATGAAGTGAATTTTTATATTCTTTAAATAGCTGTTTACATTCTTCGTCAAACCACGGTTGGTCGAACTTAGCAGATGACCTTTTATTTTTAATTACTTTGTGGGACCTACAGATTTTAATTTCACTGCAGAAAGGATGTATAATACTAACAAGCACCCCTAAAAACTTTTCAATCGAGTTGTTTATGCTACGTTGATTGTGTTTTTCAATTTTACATAGTTCAAACAACTTATTAAATTCATTACTAACAGCATTAACAACATGGGCTGAATTTTCCTCATTCCATCTGAAAATAGAGTTCGTGTGGTTGTCAGAATTTATACAATCAGTATTATCAGAATTTATACCATCATTGTTATCAGAATTTATACAATCATTGTTATCAGAATTTATACAATCAATGTTATAAATAACAGAACACAATTTTTATGGGAAACAATCACTGGTTTTATTCTAATAGCACGACGTTTCGACAAGTATCCTCTTATCGTTATCAAGTGCTTGATAACGATAGGAGGATACTTGTCGAAACGTCGTGCTATTAGAATAAAACCAGTGATTGTTTCCCATAAAAATTGTGTTCTGTTATTGTGTACCCCAATCACTAAATGCCACTTAAAGACAATGTTATAAACATTATTATAAACATTATTTCTTGTGTCAACCGGGCTACAAATTGTGAAGCTTACAGGTGCGTGGTCAGAGTATTGGTTAAACATACCACTCTGGAATGACAATATTTTAGAAAACGTTTTCTCATCGCATAAGACATAGTCTATTAAACTTGTGCCTCTAGTGTTATAAAATGTAATTGCCCCACTTTTATCTTCAACATGTCGACCATTCACAATTCTCAGACCGGTTGTTTTACACAACGAAAGTAAGTTTCTACCAAATTCATTTACATTTAGGTCGGTGTTATTTCGCTTACTAATGGTACATATATCAGGTGTGTATGTTATGACTGACGACAGATTATCTAAACATGTTTTAGACAAACAGTCCAGCTCAATGTGATCATTGTTAGTACTCGTTCTACTATTGAAATCTCCGAAGCAAACAATGGTACCATTTGATTTATATTTAAGTATACAATCTTCTAAACAAGTAAATAGATCTACATCATATTTATCATAGAAGACACCATTAATTGGTGGGAAATAGTTAGCTATCAAATATAATTTATCGTGTGATTCTTTATTGCGAGATACTTCTAGTACAACGATGCTGTCTTCTTTGGTTTCTAAAATTGTGCAATACCTACTAATTAAGGTATTAATATATATGACTATACCACCACCTTTTGCTTTAACCCTGGGTATACAATAATATGTATAATTATCTAACTCTAGGTATTGTTTATCTTCGGGTTTTATCCAAAATTCGAAAAGACATACAATATCATACTGACATATAATATTAACGAACTCACAGTCAATTACTTTATCTTTTAGTGATCTACAAATGTTCCAAGATACTACATTAATTGTATTCCCCAACACGTCCTATGCTATCTCTTGTCGCAGTCTCTCCGGCGTCGGTCCGTAGCGGGCTCGCTTCGGTGGTTGATAATATCGGTTGCTCTCAGAACTCTGTGTAGCTGCTGTGGCTGATAGATTACTTCGTGGAGTTTCATCTAACATTTCTAATGAACTGGTTTCATCTGTGTATAGCTGGCCGTCTATGAAAAGCTTATCTTTAATGAGACGTGTGCGGTGTCCTGACAACCGAAAGCGTCTTTCTATGGGGTATAACTGTTTCCTCCTCTCTTGGATAGCTACAGGGAATTGTTCACTGATTCCATAAGGCGTACCTTTAAGTTTGTATCCACGTTTCTTTGTTTCCCTGAGATCATTGTAGTAGATGAAACGAGCCACGATCGGGCGATGTTTACCATTCATGATTTTGCCAAATCTGTGCACATTGCCGAATTCCACACGATGGTGTATCCCTAATTCACGGTTGAGAAAATCTCTTAATTTAGCTTCAGTGTCTTCGGGATTTGATTCTCTTAAACCATTAAAAACTAGATTGTTTTTCATTGATCTACACTGTAGATCTAATAGTGTGTCTTTAATTTCACCGTGATCTTTAATCAGGGTTGTAATATCGGCTATGACTGAAGGGGAGATTTCAATACATGAGTTCACTTGCACTTGGATACTCTTAATCTGTTCTTTGTTTAAAGTGATTTGTCGGTGAGCTTCTTCACACATGTTGTTAATTCTCTGAGTAGTACTTTCTAATTCTTGACTTTTTACTTGAATTTGTTGAATAATATTTTCAAGATTTGCTACTTTTGTACAAATGTTATGCAAAGAAAGTTGAATGTCATCAATCTTTTCCATATGCACTTCGATATTATCTAGCCGTTTACATATCTTATTTAGCAAGGACTTTATACTACCATTTTCAATTTCAACCTCTATATCCATTTCTTTCTGGTCAGACATAATTTTCCATTTATTTTCTTTTCATTCGATAGATTGAGTTCGTAAAATCCACAACAAACACAAGTACAAGTAGACAGGCGGTATTGCCCTATAGTTAACACATTTGTTTAGAATAGGAGTCCATTGTAATAATCTCTATAGTGAGGAGCTTGACTATAACACGTCTACCCCTACCGACTGGTGGGTGCAAATTATGTTCCTGAGTGGATTACCTAGTTATTTGTGTTGATGAAGATTTATTACTGGTTGATGGCTCAAAGCAAGCGCTTTTGATAGCCTACATGTACTAATTAAATACTGGCTAAGCATAATATTAATATATTCTATTACAATTAATAATATTCAAATAACAGTCTCATCACTATTTTAAGAATAATAATTTATATAATGTACATGATTTCAATCATTTCTTTCAAAACTAATATTTAATAATAACTTTCACTTTGCTTCTTAGGGCGTTAGGTCTGTAGCAGTGATGGGATTTCGCCGGAAATATTCCGGACACGTCTGACGCTATTTTTCAAACGTCCTAAATTGTCCGACCAGGAATATGCCCACTCAGACATCAAGATTAATATAGTGTACTGAGTGTATAACTACCACTCAACCCAATTATCGTTGATAATAGGTTAGATTGATTAGATAATTAAGTGATCGACGTATTTATCATGTTATACCGTCTATACACGTACCTTGATTAACTACTTAATCTGCCTTGATTGGCTGACTTAATCCTTTGTCGGACAATTCATCAATCCAATATGAGTGATTATAAACTTAATCTATACGATTAACCGGTCATTTCTTCATTGTCGGACGTTTCAATCTCCTTGATGTTGGCCGACAACACATAGGAATTAGTCATATATGTCACATATCCTAATAGTATATAACACCCCAAATCAATATAACAATGTATCCGATAACTTGTCGGTGGTTTTTCTTCCGTGGACGCCGAAGTTAAATAAAGCTATATCACACACACACGATGGCGATTATAGTACAATAACTGAAATGGAAGTAGAAATCTCGCGAGACACGTGAAATTAAGAGATGTAAATGTGCCGAATCTCATACGTCTGATGCTGGAGAAAAGATTCTATTTTGATTGCATATTCTCGGATTTATGATCACATTTTAAATGAGGTTTATGTTTTTAAATAAATAAATAAACACGCTAAGAAATGTTGACGAATATTTCGATTGGAATAATGTAAGTAGTTAATTGTTTTAGATGATAGCGCAAGCTAGAGTTGAATGCAATTTTTTGGCAGTTGGTGTCGATCACTCGCTCGTTGTGGTAGAGCGATTTTTACTGCCAATTAAATTTCTGGATGTCATTTTTTTACCTTCAGTATATAAGTCGAAAACGGAGTATAAGAGTAAGACGAATGCTCAAATTCTGCTGAAAAATGTATCTACTCATAACCCGAAAAGTACGTTAATTTTGGAGGAATTTAAAACAGGTACGGATCGGCAGTAGTCGGCACGCTTTCATTCTATTAGTAAGTGCAGGGGGACTGCACCACACATAATTTACACAAAAACAAATATACAGACAAGACATATTACGCACAATTCAAATAAAGTGAATGGATCCGGGGGCTAGGCGTAGGCGTCCACTGCACTGTACAGTCCCGGGCCTGTAGTGACACAGACTTCGCTCAAATTTGAAAACAATCAGGAATAAAACCAGAGAAACCATTGTGTAATGCCAGCATGAGTCATGGTCTGCTATATGTTACAAGAAATATGAATGTAAGCATATTGTAGTAAAATTTAACTATACAAGTAATTTAAATAACCACATAGGTGAAATGTATAAAAAAACCAGCGGCTGCCAGGCAGGATACACCCACATTTTCGAGAGATGGATAGAGAACAAGCTTAAAAGAAAGTGATTTTTCCTACAATCAAGGGCCATAATTCAGGAAATTACAATTCAATATGCGCAAATATCGAAAGGAACCGAGATCTTTGTGTTATAAACTTACATTTCAAGTTTCAACAAAATCGGATAAAAATTGTGACCTCTATAGGGTCCACAACCTTAATATACCATATTTTTACGCTATTTGAGAACGAACGGCGGCCATTTTGTCCGTCAGTTTTGGGCTGATTTTCACGAAATTCGAACTCAACTGTCTTTAGGCTTTAACGGTGATATAATAATATGGTTTTTTAAATCGGATAAAAATTATGACCTCTATAGGGTCCACAAGGCTAAAAACGTGTTTTTACGTACAATCAGGGGCCATAATTCATGAAGTTACGATCCGATATGCACCAATATCGAAAGGAACCGAGATCTTTGTGTTATAAACTTACATTTCAAGTTTCAACAAAATCGGATAAAAATTGTGACCTCTACAGTGTTCACAAGCCAAAAACGTGATTTTTCGTACAATCAGGGGCCATAATCCATGAGAACTAAGGGCGGCCATTTTGTCTATCAGTTTTGGGCCGATTTTCACGAAATTCGAACTCAGCTGTCCTTAGGGTGTAACGGTGATATAATAATACGATTTTTTAAATCGGATAAAAATTATGACCTCTATAGGGTCCACAAGCTAAAAACGCGATTTTTCGTACAACCAGGGGCCATTATTCAGGAAGTTACGGTCCGATATGCGCAAATATCGAAAGGAACCGAGATCTTTGGGTTATAAACTTACATTTCAAGTTTCAACAAAATCGGATAAAAATTGTCACCTCTATAGGGTCCACAGCCTTGATAACCATATTTTTACGCTATTTGAAAACGAATGGCGGCCATTTTGTCTATCAGTTTTGGGCCGATTTTCACGAAATTCGAACTCAGCTGTCCTTAGGGTGTAACGGTGATATAATAATACGTTTTTTTAAATCGGATAAAAATTATGACCTCTATAGGGTCCACAAGCTAAAAACGCGATTTTTCGTACAATCAGGGGCCATAATTCAGGAAGTTACGGTCCGATATGCGCAAATATCGAAAGGAACCGAGATCTTTGGGTTATAAACTTACATTTCAAGTTTCAACAAAATCGGATAAAAATTGTCACCTCTATAGGGTCCACAGCCTTGATAACCATATTTTTACGCTATTTAAAAACGAATGGCGGCCATTTTGTCTGTCAGTTTTGGGCCGATTTTCACGAAATTCGAACTCAGCTGTCCTTAGGGTGTAACGGTGATATAATAATACGTTTTTTTAAATCGGATAAAAATTATGACCTCTATAGGGTCCACAAGCTAAAAACGCGATTTTTCGTACAATCAGGGGCCATAATTCAGGAAGTTACGGTCCGATATGCGCAAATATCGAAAGGAACCGAGATCTTTGGGTTATAAACTTACATTTCAAGTTTAAAAATTGTGACCTCTATAGGGTCCACAATCTTGATATACCATATTTTTACGCTATTTGAGAACGAACGGCGGCCATTTTGTCTGTCAATTTTGGGCCGATTTTCACGAATTTTGAACTCAGCCGTCCTTAGGGTGTAACGGTGATATGTTAACACGTTTTTTTAAATCGGATAAAAATTATGACCGCTATAGGGTCCACAAGCAAAAAAACGCGTTTTTGCGTACAATCAGGGGCCATATTCATGAAGTTACGGTCCGATATGCGCAAATATCGAAAGGAACCGAGATCTTTGTGTTATAAACTTACATTTCAAGTTTCAACAAAATCGGATAAAAATTGTGACCTCTATAGGGTCCACAACCTTAATATACCATATTTTTACGCTATTTGAGAACGAACGGCGGCCATTTTGTCCGTCAGTTTTGGGCTAATTTTCACGAAATTCGAACTCAACCGTCCTTAGGCTTTAACGGTGATATAATAATATGGTTTTTTAAATCGGATAAAAATTATGACCTCTATAGGGTCCACAAGGCTAAAAACGTGTTTTTACGTACAATCAGGGGCCATAATTCATGAAGTTACGATCCGATATGCACCAATATCGAAAGGAACCGAGATCTTTGGGTTATAAACTTACATTTCAAGTTTCAACAAAATCGGATAAAAATTGTGACCTCTACAGTGTTCACAAGCCAAAAACGTGATTTTTCGTACAATCAGGGGCCATCGGTCCGATAGATGCCAATATCGAAAGGAACCGAGATCTTAGGGTGATAAACCATTATTTTAAGTTTCATTGAAATCGGATAAAAATTGTGACCTGTAGACTGTTCACAAACAATTGTGGACGGACGGACGGGGGCGACGACAATATACGTCCACATGAAAATGTGGGCGTATAAAAACAGGTAATGTAAAACTAAATGCTCTAAGTCAATTAAGAAACGTTCTAGTATTCAATAGAACTAAGGCATATTGAACACAGTAGGGTAAATGTTCCACCCATCACAAAAACAGAGCAAAAAACAAACAGTACTGAATACAAAGAAGCAATTGGCTAATTCCATGCCAATGTTCCACACTTGAACAAAAATAAAATGATAAGGAGGAAGTTCAATGCAATTTTTTTTCAATATAATTATGTTGAAGTTATTTAAATTGGGTTGATATTTTATCTGTCTTACGTTATCACCAAAATACGAGGCGCCAAGTTGTTGGTCTTTTTTAAAAAAAATAGTTATGATTTAGCAGCCTAAATTTAATTTGCTCTGTTGTAATAAAATAGGGGTGGAAAATGAAGATAGTGGCATATTTGTATCATATAAACTAATAATAAACTGTGCAGTGTATATAATTTCTTTGAGGGTAAGTTAAAGTATCTTTCAAGCTGAAAATCTTGACAATAAATTATTGTCCCGTCTGTCACATAATACACTGAAAAGTTTCTGTATTAACAGAACTAGGTAATATTTAAAAGTTTAACAATAATAGCTACGGTATCTCAATCTTTATATGGCTGATTCAGAATATATAATTAATTAGATCTAACATGAATCAACAGAGTGAAAATTGTATTTGAAATGTGTCCCATCTGTCACAATTGTCCTGTCTGTCACAAATGTCCCATCTGTCACACGAGTTTATAATGCTGCTTTCCTGCTTTAATCTGATTTTTTGTACCTTCAAATAGTTCAAGAAGCTTGTAATAACATTGTTGAAATTTAATAGATCATTTGTCATTGATCTCTTTTTATTATTTAATAGTTCAATTGTAATTATCAACAAACTAATTCTTCCACAAAAGTTGGCTAACTTTAGGAATTTTTGGGAAACCCCAGTCAAAGTTGCTCCAATTTGAAATTTTTGAATTTTTAAAATGTTGATTTAGAATTTAAAAGATTAGGTATCTGAAGCCCTCATATCCAAATATACCAAATTTAAAATATTTATATATGTTCAGGGCATGACAAATTACTTCAAGATTATCCATCTTTAATTGTTATTATGATTTTTCTTTAAAGTACATGTTCTAGATTATTTTTTTTCTATCATGTAAAATAATTTTTAAACCCCAATCTTTGTTCTATTATGAATTGTCAAATCAGTGTCATATTATATTTGTCATGTAGTTTGTTTTTAAAAATAAATAAATTTAAACAAATTCTGAATGATACGAAATGGTTCCAAAAACTGAGAGATAACAGTTTAACAGTTAAACATCTCCATTAGAATCATAGAATAGATTTCAAACATCAGAAGACATGTTTTCATCGCTCATCATTAACTCCCAATTACTTAATCATTTCAAATAAGTTCTCTTATCCAAATTTGTCCCATTTGTCACACATACAAACTCACCCCTAAAAGTATATATTTAACATGATTGCTCTCATCATTGCCACAGATATGGTGCTTAATTTATGGGAAACTTGACATCATTATAACGATGTAGTTGAATTTTGATTTGAGAAAGAAAATTTGTTTTGAATAAATCCATAAATGTAGACCGTCTTGAAAGACAGCCGTCTGTTGACTGAATGACGTCACGTAATTTTGTAGGAATATTATTGACATAAATTTGAATAAAGTACAGGAATTTAAACATGAAAAATAGCGAGATGCACCTATCTTTTATTACGTATAATTTGAATATTTTGTTGACACGTGATTCTTTATTGTGGTTTGAAAATGCCTGCTTAAATAACAATAAGAGTTATTCCCCTTTATTTTCGAGAAAAAAATGTCCGACAAGAAAATTTTTGAAATCCCATCACTGGTCTGTAGCCAGACAATCCCAACAACAACAAGCAGAAAGAATGGTGAAGAGAAGTAAGGTAGTCATGAAAGCTGGAAGTATTGGTGACAATGTAGCAGTGCCTATCCGATCAGTAGATGAAGGCCGTGGCCATCCAAGAAACATCATTGGTGAGATTGTTGACGTTAGTGACAGTGAACAATATTCTATTGCATGTCCTGTCGGTGTTTTGCATGGTAAATATTCTAGGAACCAGTTTGGTATTTGTCCACAAAAGCTTCTTACTATGTCTGACTTTAATTACCCAGCCATCACTGTGTCTTTTTTCTGCAGTTGATATGGAATCGCAGAGTGGTGGCCAAGGATTTGTAAAATGTAACTGTTCAGGAACCTCTAAATTTATGACCAAGAGATGCAAGTGTTTCAAGAACAATCTCAAGTGCAGCAGTAGGTGCCATTCCAGCTTGAACTGTTGCAATAAGTAACTTTGTACCCTTTACATAAACAGTATATGGAATAGAAATTGTCAATATCCTAGTCATTTTAAATTTGGCCAGTTATGTGCTGATTATGATGTTAACAGTACTAACACCCTTAAGTCTTTATCGAAATGTTTTATTAACTAATTGAGAATGAGTTCGCGAGAGAATCATGCAAAATTTAAAAAAACAGCACAAGCGGTGTCGGGCGATTTTGACCAAACCTTGCAGATTTGGTCATTGGGTACCCCATATATCCCATATGAAATATGAGGGTTACCAACCTTGTAGTTACGGAGAACCAGCTATGGCCATTTTTAAAAAAATCCCTAAATTCAAATATTTCCCATAAATTGTCTATTGATTTTTTTTTTTTTTTTAATATTTTTTATGAATGATCATATCTACTACTTCAATATAATATATGACTATTAAATTTTTCCGAAACCATTTGAGAGAGAGAGAGAAATGGGGTTTAACGTCCACTCGACACAAACTAGGTCATTTCGGGACTAACATGTTTTTTTAATTTTATTTACATAATTCGCTTGCTCGTAGGGGTCTTTAGCAGTGGGAGGAAACCGGAGGACTCGGAGAAAACCCACGAGGTTGGACAGGCGACCCTACTCCTTGCCACGTTCAACCGGGGATTCGAAACCACGCCAGTCGACTCAATGACAGACTTTATGGTACAGCGCGCGCACGCTAACCATTCAGCCATCCAACACCCCGAAACCAATCTGAGGCTATGAGGAATTTATTTTGTGACGTAGTTTTTGCTATATGCTAAAACATAAATTTCAGGATGCTATATCTCACCCACTGCGGGGCTGAGGACAATTCTATTAATAATGGAAGTTGAGGACTACTAATACTAATATTTGGTTTTCACATCATTTTTGCAACAAAATCATTCATTGGCTGAATTATTAGGCCTGATAATGCCCCATGCAACCGCCTTCCAGCAATACCGTGTAGGGCTGGTACGGATGATTCAGGAGTTCTACAAAGATCAGTCCTTGGATCTGTCCTCTCTGTAATATATAGTAAGAATTTGGGACAACTACTCGTTAATCATGGTTTCTGGGACGACATTCTTATGCAGATGATACACAGCTGATCGCAAGTTATTCCCTTTCAAAAACTGTTTCATTCCCTAATTATTCTGATATCAAATTGTGTACACATGACATTAAAGATAGGATGACAAGAAATATGATGAAATTAAATTTAATTGAATTAAGTAAATCAGAATGTATTTTATTTGGTCAAAATACACATCTGAAAAATACAAGTTCAAATGATGTGGTTGTACGAGATGCAATATTTGAACCATGAGACACTGTGAAGAGGTTAGGTGTCCTCTTGGTGTCCAATTTAAGCATGGTCAGTCACATAAGTGAAATTTGTCGAAACTGTTATCTTTGGTCCAGGAACATTGGCCATATAAACACTTTATTAGCCAGGAAGCAGCTGCTACACTTGTATATTCTTTGGTATTCTCAAGGATTGACTACTGTAACAGCTTGTTTGTAGAAACATCTAGTGATAATATTAAAAAAAATCAACTTGTTCAAAATACCGCAGCTCGAATTCTTACCAGATCATCAAAACACTCTCATATTACTCCTGTTCTGAAATCAATCTATTGGCTGCCAATCATCTTCAAAAATCTGTCTTTGACGTATCAGTGTGTTAATGGCCTAGCTCAAATATACTTATCTAACTTTATGCACATACAAATTCCCTCGAGTAACCTCCGGTCAACACATATTCATCAGTTGTGTTGCTCATGGTGGAAATTAATATCATTTGGATACGGATCGTGCTCAGTGAATGCGCCTAAACTGCGTAACAATCTTCCAGAGATCATTAAATCATCTCAAACCCTTTCCTGTTTTACATCAAGACTTACCAGAGATTAATTAAATCAATTTAATTGTATGCGCAGTGGATATGCTTCTGTACATGGAGTACGTGCGCTTTATAAATGTACATATTAATATTATTATTATTATTCGTCAGGCCGAAGTTAGATTTGCACTCCAGCATCCAAGATGGCAGATGAAATCGGCTTTTCATTTTCCCGTCTTTTGCACAAATAAAATGCGGTTTAGTAGCCGGTTATCTGAAAGAAACTATAATAGCATATTCCTGAAGCAATAGCCAGAGAAATGCCGCTATTGACTTCTGATACTTACGTTTTTGAGGGAGTGTGTCTATTCTTCCCGTTCAATCAAATCGCTCCTAAGCAAAGTCTGTCGTTTAATCTGGGGTCTTCCCTAAAAATTTGGACAGTGATTTAAGGTATTAAAAATGGTGAAAGTAGTGTTCGTCTCCAAACAGTATTGTTTACATTGTAGCCATGTTGATAGCCTCATTTGTCATGCAATTAGTTTTTCTGCTATGCACTGGTTAATTGGGCGTGCAATATTCTGCTATGAACTAGTTAATTGGGCGTAATAAATTTAGTGAATCATGATGTAAAGTTATGTTAACATATTTGAAATTCTGTTTAAACCAGAATGATATTGTTACTCAGTTATTGGTTGTTAATCGGACTATAGACCAGTCGAAAATTTGAAACAGAAATTTGCTTTCATTACGGCAGTGTTGAGTGGGATTGGGTCTAATCAAACGAAACACTGCGGGGAGTATGCTAAAATAGTGACCTTTCGCTCATATACAATTTGTTTTTTGTCTTTTTGAAATATCGCTCGATTCGTTTGTCAAGTATAGACAGATGTATATGACTAGGACACTATTTAGGTTTTTTTTTACGATTTGCTGTTAAAAAATTCATCATCCTTTTACTAGTTCATGAGGTTATATTGCCGAATTAATAAAATGTTGACAAATAGTCTAGAGAGATTATTTGTATTTACCAAGAACAGCTCTTTTGGCATTTACAGTAAATTAAGCTTTTCAAACTTCATCGTTTGAAAATTTTAACGGTGTAATTGTGAGCTCAGTTTTCGTGATTAGATATTTATTGGATAGATAGATAGATAGATAGATAGATATTATGGCTTGCTCTTAATGGAACTGGAAACCACGTTAATTTGGTTTCAAGTGCCATGTTACACTTTTCAGTGTGTAAATAAAGCGGTTTATTTTACGTCATTTTTGTTGAAAATCGTTATTTTTGTACAAAAATGAAAATTATTTACTACTAAACAGGTCGAGTGCCACCCAATTTTTTTCTTGATCTTAATACTATAGATCATTGCCATTGCCTTTTCAGTCAGCATTCCAAAAAAATACTTAAACCCGCAGTGGGTGAGATATAGATAGAATAAAATGACATACCTAAATTGAGCTATTCTGGTACCTTGCAGCAATAAGTCCCTATCCCAAAAACCACTCCATGAAAATCCACCAATCTTTCAGAATGTATACTCACTAACACTGAGAACTACTAAGAGGTTGATCTGTACGCAGCCCTTATATAAATCTCTGTTAGGCTTGTTATTTGTACGTCTATCGAAAGAAAATTAATTTTCCGACTAATACTCGGTGTATTGTTGCGTTAAAATTGTAAATAAGGTGCGTTAATTAACAAGGTTGAAAAAGTGCCTGAGAGGTGAGTTTATTAACACTAGGGGTGAAAAACTGGGCGACGGTGCTTTTTCTGTAGAGGTGTATTAATTAACCGACCGGTAAAAAATGAATATCAATGGTGTGTATTGTTTAATTGGCGTGTTTTCTCGCTAGTTGCGATCACTGCACCAAAAGGAGTATAATCAAGGACCAACAGGCTTTATCTCACACGTACGTGTTAAATCAAAATTTGTGAAGTAAAACTGTTTTACCGTGCGATTTATCATTCAACCCTGTGTTTTACGCAGGTCTTTGTATAATTAAAGACATGTCTTTAGATAGGCGTGTGTGCTCACTATGATCTAGGTTTCTCTTATGTGTCTTTTGTATTGCGTACCATATATTATAAAGTTGCATTTAATGAAATAAAAATATGGACCATAATCTATCGTATACGGAAAGGCGATTGCAATGTCGTCATTTATAAATACCCAGACGTCAGCGCCCAATTTGAATATCCACGGGAATATAGAGAGTAAATCCAGCAAAAACTATTTTTTATACAACCGAAATATATTTCTGCTTTATTACTAAAAAGACGCGCACTCACCGTTTCACATTTATTAAATTTATAAAAACGCACCACCTTGCGTAAATTGTGCATCCTACCTTCAATAGCAATATCCATAAAACAGAAATCTCCATATTGATAAATACTACGACACAACCAACCGAACAGTGGTAATTCCCACACAAATGATATATTTAAACTAAAATTACTTTAGCTTTTCACTAAATGTACATCGCATACAATCCAGCGATCCTCATTCCAGAACTTGTAACTTATAATAGCTGTTTTTTTTATGCAATTACAGAATTGTCCCGTGATATAACATATCAAAGAAACATATACGCCCGAATTGTCACGTAATCATTTTTCGTGGCTTGTATTCTATTGTTACGACTATATCTGGCGTTTATACTGCGTACCATATCATCACGCTAGTTATAGATGAAGTTGCATTTAATAAAAATAAAAATATTGGCCTTAATCTATCGCACGAAATGCAATGTCGTCATTTATAGATATCAAACAGGTAGGCCCCAATTTGAACATCCCCGGGTATATAGCGAATAAGCCAAATTTGCTGTATGTAAATATACTGATTCTCTTAAATATACTGATTCTCGTAAATATACTGATTCTCGTAAATATACTGATTCTCGTAAATAGTAAATATACTTCTCGTAAATATACCTAATCTCGTCTTCCGACAAGTTATTATTTGTGTCTTCAAATTTGTACTATATAACCGGATTGCTGATCAAAAAAATAATATAATTCAAATGTCAACCCAACCATTTCAGACTTCGTGTTTCACCGTTTCACGCATAGTCCGTGCATAGCACGGTGTCGGCAGTCTCCATGATCAGATAACAATTATATTTATACATGTAAAGGCGTGCACAAGCTTATTCGCATGTATTGGAAAACTGTTCTGTAGCTTTATTTGAGAAGATACTGATATTAAACTATAAAATTTGTCAATTTTTTCTTTGAAAATTCTGATAAATCGGTAGCTTTTCGGGAAGCATTGATTATATCGCGTACACTGTTTGTGTATTGCATGTTTTTTTTTATAATAGCTGAAAGAACATATAGCTCGTTAAATAGATGAACAGCCCAACGAAGATTCGACACAAACAGCATTGTAATTTTATGCAAAAATACATTACCCTGTTCCCCAATCCAATTTAATTTGATTAAACTTCACATTTCATTTAGACCTTAGACAATTACGTTTCCAACTGGTACGGAGTAGTAATTCAAATTAATTATCATCATCGGAGAGATGTTTTTGCAAATAAAGGGGACAAAGCAATATTAATACTATAAATCGAAATTTTGTTACTTTTATACATATATAAGATAGGTTGCCAGGCAACAAAACATACGCTCACAGCAGCTATATCGTCCGGGCAGTCAACAAGAGTTGTCGCATATTTTTACTTTTTTCGGTAATGAAACATTTATAATACATTAAAATCTGATTAAGAGTAACAACTCATTAAGTAATTATCAGAAAACCATTACATGTAGAATTTGTTTGGTTTTTATAAAGTTCTGTCCCATGCTAATGTTTAGTATACAAACCTTTTAACATCATGGATTTAGCTGTTCAATTCATAAAGATTCATTGAAAATCAATATACTTGTTCGTCTCAAGACCTTAAACTCTGTACAAATCTGAAGTCAATCGGATGATAACTTTAGCCTCTAGAGCGTCACAAGATTTTTCAAAGTGATCAAGGGCCATAACTTTGGCAGTAATTATCCGAAATCATTGAAAATCAATATGATTCTTCATCTCATGACCTCAAACACTGTGTATAAATTTAAAGTCAATCGGATAATAATTTTAGCCTCTACAGCGTCCACAAGATTTTTCAAAGTGATCAAGGGTCATAACTCTGGCAGTAATTATCGGAAATCACTGAAAATCAATAGGCTTCTTCGTCTCATGACCTTAAACACTGTGTATAAATTAAAAGTCATTCGGATATTAACTTTAGCCTCTAGAGCGTCCACAAGATTTTTCAAAGTGATCAAGGGCCATAACTCTGGCAGTAATTATCGGAAATCGCTGAAAATCAATAGGCTTCTTCGTCTCATGACCTTAAACACTGTGTATAAATTTAAACTTTAGCCTCTAGAGCAATTGTGGACGCTGGACCGGACGGACGGACTGACGGCGACAATATTGGTGCCAGTCATTATCACATATGTGATAAAACTTGTTAAACACGCTCCAAATATTATTTTATCACAGAGATCATTGCTACAATAGATTCGTAATCAATGTTTCAACAATCGGAAGTGACGAACGCAAAAGAAAAACACAATTTATCCCTCTATATAACTGACTGGAGTGACGAGTGATAACAGATGCATGGGCGATATTGATACACTATATATTATTATAGTGCGCCCTTCCATGTAACTTAATTGTTCAGGGACACTTTACAAAGTGACAATTTAATCACATTAAAAAAAATCAAGATTATGGACATGTAGTGTCTATTAAAAGCCTGTTTAAATAACAGTGTTTTAAATAGTTTGTTTTAAAGAATATAGATATGTACAACATCTTAAACTAAATGGTTGGTTATTCCATAAAACAGATACGCCTGTATCAAGAGATAGTTTGTTACTGGTTGCAGTAAATTTTACTATAGACGTTTCTATGTATTCATTCTATTTACATGCCATAAAAAGTTTTAGACATAAATTACCTTAGTTTTCATATTGCACGATTTTTTTAAGTTAGCGAAAACAGTCAATTAATAAATCTATAAATAAAATTAACAACCGTAATTCAGACAGCAACTTCTAATACACATTTTGGTTGAAATAAATGATCCATGTAGCTTTTTATGACCCCAATCAAGTATCAAAACACCACATTTGTTACTTAACACCTATATATAGGTCAACATTTTCAAACATTCTGATCAATCAACCATAGCAAAAAGATGACAATACTTTCCCCCAGTTTGACTGTATATACAGGATATCAGTGCTCTAATGTTGTATTTTAAAAAAAAAACGATTAGAAATATAGACAGTGTTATTTAAATGTTCACATCACATCCCAAGTATTTATATCGTCTAGTTCTATCGGGAGCAGATCTATCGTTCAGTAATCATAAGTTTATGGACCTCTAAAATCTTCGCTGAATCCACTGGACAAATACAATACCATGCTGATTTTTATTTTTCATTTCGGCGCCAATGGCTCGGCCTTCAATGCATACTATCAATCAAAGGTCAATATTTGAGAGAGAGAGAGAAATGGGGTTTAACGTCCACTCGACACAAACTAGGTCATTTCGGGACCAATCAATATTTGAACTTACATGTTTAATCAAATGAAACAATGTCTAAAATGAGATCCCCTTCAATAACCAATTGTCATCTTGTAGTCTTGTATAGAGAGTATAATTTATATTGTACACATTTCATCTTTTCTTTTTTTAGCAATTCAAATCACTCTTATTTACCAAATTTTATGTCAAATTACTCGATAATCATACATACTCCCTCAATGTATATAAATGTACATTTCATTAACTTTTTATGTAATTTACAACCACTTTTTATATATTTTTCATCCACTTTTATAATGTATTTATTATGCTGACCGTAATGTATAATTTACATGCTTCCGGAAAGGGTGTTTTATGTAATAAAATCTTTCTATCACGGTTGACCTCAATACTGATATGCAAATACATGTAGTTGATGTTTTTCGGCACCATAAATAATTTAGAAACTAATCGTTAATTTATTTTAGCTACTAAAGATAGATTGCCAGCAGCTAAATCGTCCGAGCGGTCGTCAAGGGTTGTCGCATATTTATTCCTTTGTAGGTAATTGGGGGCTTTACAGTTCCATACAGATGAGAATATAAATTTTGTCGTTTGAGGGTTTACAAGGTTCTACAAACTGAAACAAGGGTCTCAACTTGTTGAAATTTGACAGGCTTTTTCGTTTTGTTAATTTAAATAATGAATATAAATTTCATACAGATCACATTTGTCATTCAAACGTTCACAATCGCCATAACTCTAGAAATTATTGACGGAAATTGCTGAAATTCAATAGACCTGTTTCACAAATTTAAATGATGCATATAAATTTCATACATATCGGATGATAACATCATCAATTGAGCATTAACAAGGTTTAACAAAGTGAAACAAGAGCAATAACTCTAGAAGTAATTATTGTAAATTGCTTAAATTCGTTTCAGTAACCTAAATAATGCATATAAATTTCAGAAAGAAAGGATCAATAAAGTGAAACAAGGGCCATAACTCTAGACGTAATAAACGGGAATTGCTGAAAGTCTATAGGCTTCTCCGTTTCACTAATCTAAATAATGCATATAAATTTCACAAAGATCGAATGATAACTTTTGGCGTTGAAGCGTTCACAAGGATCAATAAAGTGAAACAGGGGCCATAACTCTAGACATAATAAACGGAAATTGCTGAAATTCAATAGGCTTCTTCGTTTCAGTAACCTAAATAATGCATATAAATTTCAGAAAGATCGGATGATAACTTTTGACGTTAGAGTGTTCACAAGGATCAATAAAGTGAAACAAGGGCCATAACTCTAGACGTAATAAACAGGAATTGCTGAAATTCAATAGGCTTCTTCGTTTCAGCAATCTAAATAATGCATATAAATTTCAGAAAGATCGGATGATAACTTTTGACGTGAGAGCGTTCTCAAGGATCAATAAAGTGAAACAAGGGCCATAACTCTAGACATAATAAACGGAAATTGCCGTAATTCAATAGGCTTCTTCGTTTCAGTAATCTAAATAATGCATATAAATTTCAGAAAGATCAGATGATAACTTTTGACGTTAGAGCGTTCACAAGGATCAATAAAGTGAAACAAGGGCCATAACTCTAGATGTAATAAACGGGAATTGCTGAAATTCAATAGGCTTCTTCGTTTCACTAATTTAAATAATGCATGTAAATTTCAGAAAGATCGGATGACAACTTTTGGACGGACGGACAGACGGACCGACAGACGGACGGACGGGGGCGACGGCAATATACGTCCACATTTCAATGTGGGCGTATAAAAACTAAAAAACTCCAACTATTTGAAACATTGATGTGTATTTATTAGGGCTGTGTCGATAGATACGATACGATACGTATTGACGATACGGCAGACCGATACGCGATACCTATCGCGATATGATGACAACACGAATTATGCCCAAAATAATCTCAAACTACATACATTCTGTTTCAAGATGTTTGAGATGGGTAAGCATCAGGGTCCTTAATTCATTTTGAAACGAACTGGCCAGAATTGGGTCAATATTGAGGTCCCGTAGGATATGAGTTAATTATAAGCTTCATTCCCTTTAATATAACTATACTTCAACAAAAATAATTCTTGGTAATTTGTTGTGGAGAATGTCGTATCTTAATGTATGTGATTACCACATGTACCATCTTGAAGTTCACATCCGTAATATTCCAGAATAAATTAATTACTGTCTTCGTTTATTTAATTTGATGAAACGTTCGCGTTTCATAAGTAGATGATCTAAAATATTAGCATTTTTCAACTATTGCCAGTATCAGAAAATGCCGTAGTCAAAATAAGCTGATACGGCACCATGGCATTTCTTCATAACACAATTTGTAGTCTTTGTCGATCAGGTAACTAGTTACGTAACTTGGCAAAAGTTTTTATTCATTCGTCAATTGATAGACACACCGTACAATTGTCACGTGACAACCATACTAGAAATTGCTTTAAAATAAAAATTCAGTACGATTATGATATAGCCTTCAATAAAAACAATATTTTTAAAATTAAGCCTTTGTCAGAATGTGTATAAAATAAAAATTCAGTACGATTATGATATAGCCTTCAATAAAAACAATATTTTTAAAATTAAGCCTTTGTCAGAATGTGTATAAAATAAAAAATAAAAAAATCATAACGGTAAGCGCTATTTAGAACTGGTTTATTGACCTAATTCCAAGCGATATGCCACGTGTCATTGGAATTCTACCAGGAAAATATATTATTAAATGACTGTTTTTCGGTGTATTCGGTGTTCTATCAGGGGATTATATTCAATGAAGATTTAAATTTACCTAACAACTGGTCAGTGAATCCATCAATGTATGATCCAGTTATTATTTTAATATCTGCCGGTACCCTGAATTCATACCGAGATCGTCTTCTATCGCCACATGGGTTTTGTGGTCTTTCTTAACTGAAGAATTTTTTCAACGATACGGCTATATTACGTATCGATATAAATATCGCTGGAACGTATCGATACGTATCAGTGTATCGATATATCGACACAGCCCTAGTATTTATCAGTTACATTTTGGGCTGATTTTTTTAAACGCTAGACCATACATGTTGTTAGAGAAATGCGTGGTCTAACATATAAACGGTAGATCAAGGTCCATATTTTTATTTCATTAAATGCAACTTTACATATATGGTACGCAATACAAAAGACACATAAGAGAAACGTAGATCATAGCGAGCACACATGCCTATCTAAAGACCTGTCTTTAAGTTTAACTATACAAAGACCTGCGTTAAACACACGATCGAATGAAATCGTACGGTAAAACAGTTTTACTTCGAAAATTTTGATTTAACACGTACATGTCAGATAAAGCCTGTTGGTCCTTGATTATACTCCCTTTGGTGCAGTTATCGCAACTAGCGATAAAACACGCCAATTAAACAATACACACCAATGACATTAATTTTTTACCGGTCGGATAATAAACACACCTCTACAGAAAAAGCACCGTCCACAGTTTTTCACCCCTAGCGTTAATGAACTCACCTCTCAGGCAGTTTTTCAACCTTGTTAATTAACGCACCTTATTTACAATTTTAACGCGGCAATACCGAGTAATAGTCGGGAAATTAATTTTCTTTCGATAGACGTACAAATAACAAGCCAAACAGAGATTTATATAGGGGTGCGTACAGATCAACCACTTAGTAGTTCTCAGTGTAACCATATCTGCTACGCTATAAAGTTTCATTAATCTACTCACCGTAGTTTAGTTGTACGAAATAATTGAAAAGTGGCCTGAAAATGATGATTTTTTGGCTTTTTTCAGTCTTAAAATTTCAATTTTTTTTCTACACTCTAAAAATGGTTCGACTGATCTAAAATTGTGGCAGTGGGGTTTGGTGGGGTTATCCATCATACATAAAAAAAATGGTGAAAATCTTGTCACCCACCATGTGCCGGTCCCTGCATGGTTCTCTCGCAAACGCATTCTTAAGTTACATGCATTATAATGATTATCATTATTTAATAAAATATCATGATTATATAAGTTAGGACAATTGTAAAGAGTACTTATATCATATAAATAGAATATTTGCATAAGCTACATTCAATTTTTAATGTCTGCAATTCTGTAAATAGTTTTGGCTTATATGTATATTGAATGAAGACCACAGGGGAAAAACTGGTGATGTTCAAATCTATGCTTTTGTTCGATTACTTCCCCTGATTTTACCCCTTGGTCCCTTCTTTCTTCTCCATAAATATTGTATGGAACAACTGGACATGCCACTCTCTACAGAGGGTTTTTTGAAAGGCATAAAAGGGAAAAACTGGTGATGTCCAAACCATGGTCAGTCAAATCAAATGGCCAAAATACACCATAGGAATGCTATGGGAGTGTGCACCAGCTTAATTAATGTTCTCACTAAATGCATGATTCTCCATAGAAACTTGCAATATTTAAAAAAAAACTCTTCCGAACTGAAGAAATGAGTGTTTAAACTGGAAATTTCCATTTACTCAAAAGTCAGAAAACGTGACATCGCCAGTTTTTCCCCTGGAGTCTTCAGAAGACCACAGGGGAAAAACTGGTGATGTCCACATTTATGCTTTTGTTCGATTACTTCCCCATGATTTTACCCCTTGGTCCCTTCTTTCTTCTCCATAAATATTGTATGGAACAACTGGACATGTCACTCTCTACAGAGGGTTTTTTAGAAAGGCATAAAAGGGAAAAATTGGTGATGTACAAACCATGCTCAGTCAAATCAAATGCCTAAAATACACCATAGGAATGCTATGGGAGTCTGCACCAGCTTAAATGTTCTCACTAAATGCATGATTCTTCATAGAAACTTGCAATATTTTTAAAAAAAACTCTTCCAAATTGAAGAAATGACTGTTTAAACTGGAAATTTCCATTTACTCAAAAGTCAGAAAACATGACATCACCAGTTTTTCCCCTGGAGTCTTCAATTATTTAATATTTTGCGTATGATCTTATTACTGAATAAAGCATTACCAAGATTATTATTATGGAATGGAATAAACTTATGTTTTACTAATGAATCCTGCGTATGTCATGTTCTTTTTAACACATTAGGCATTTGGCCAAATGCCTGACCACATTTGGCATTTGACCAAATGACTAGGTGTTTGTCCAAATGGCTGATTTGACAGATTGACTGTAACATATAGACAAAGTAGGCTTAATAGAAAACTAGACACTATTTCACATTGTTTTGTGATTCACATCAAAAATGATATAACAATATTATTCTTAATAAATGTTCAGAACAATTTTTTTCAGTTCTAAAATACCAAACCTTTACTCTAACAATAGGTTTATTGCTAGAGCATACATACTGGCATGGAACTGTGTGCAGTATAAATGTACATATTATTATTATTATTAGTCTTTAATGAGTATGTATGGGATTTCAAAATTATACTTGTCGAACATTTTACCGAAAATAAAGGGGCATAACTCTTATCGTTATTTTAGCAGACGAATTCGTACCACAATTAAAAGTCACATGTCAAAATATTCAAATCCCGTACGTAATAAAAATAGGTGAACCTCGCTATTTTTCATATTTAATTCCCGTACAGTATTAAATTCATACCACAATTAAAAACCACATGTCAACAAAATATTCAAATCCTGTACGTAATAAAAATTGGTGACCTCGCTATTTTTTACACTTAAATCCCGTACGGCATTCAAATTTATGTCAGTAAATGTCCTACAAAATTAAGCATTTTCGTGATATGTTGATTTGATGCTTGCCGATCCTGCTTCGACATCAAATTCACAACCATAATATTCCTTTAGAATTACGTGTCTTCGTTTATACGGCAGCTAATGAATGCAGAACTTCCGAAATAGTTAAATCACTTGTAAACAGGCATAGCTAACTTCAGCGAATAACACTCTTTCATAGTCACGACAGAGTGACAGGCATCATAGGCAACACAGCAGAATGATTGACGCCTACAAATACGTTAGAAATTCTGCTCATATAGCTATTGGTAGCCCCTCCCCTTTTTGTTATTTTGCTGGGTGCGTACTAGTCTCGGTCACCCAGAAACTCCTAGTCTTCAACATATTCGTAGAATATTTTTCTGGATAATAGAGACTAATAGCCTACGTGACTCATCACACGGCTTCATAGTAAGCACTGCCTAATAATATGTTAAGCAATATTCGTGCCGCGCTCCAGATCAAGGGAAAGTGCCACTGTGGATGAGAATTTCTATATGGATTCTTAAAAGACGTAAAAGATATCGTAGACAA
The DNA here is from genome assembly GCF_932274485.2 of Patella vulgata. Lineage (NCBI taxonomy): Eukaryota > Metazoa > Mollusca > Gastropoda > Patellidae > Patella > Patella vulgata. The sequence continues at coordinate 39,054,443 of NC_065882.2, forward strand.
AATGACTGTCCATTGATTTAGGGTGTTATTTACTCTTACGATATGTGACATCTATGATTAGTTTATTATAGATGATGTCGGCTCACATCAATGCGATTAAGATGCCCGACAAATGAGGTGGATTAAAATTATAATCATTCTTATTGAATTGATGAATAGTCCGACAAAAGGAAAGCAATGACTTCTGTTTAAGATTAGATTGATGAATTGTCCGAAAAAGGATTAAGTCAGTCAATCAAGGCAGATTAAGTAGTTAAATCAAGGTAGGTTTATACTATAGACGGTATAACACGATCAATACGTTGATCACTTAATTACCTAGTAAACCCAGCGTATTATCGACGATAATCGGGTTGAGTGGTAGTTATACACTCAGTAAACTATATTAATTTCGGAATTTTGAATATTATTCACCATGTCTTGATGTCCGATTGGGCATATTCCCGGTCGGACAATTTTGGGCGTTTGGAAAAAAGATTCGGACAAGTCCGGAATATACGGGCAAAATCCCATCACTAGTATGTATGTATGCAAATTACCTCAATAGTTTTTCCTTCAAAGACTTTAAGATCAACCCACTCTCCTGTAGTATCTCGAATTCTTCGTTTTCTCAATCTCTACAATACAAAATTACAACAATGAAATTGTCAATCTTTTACTAATGGTCAATGACTTACTAAATTACAACCAATAAATTATAACAGAAACAAATTTGCAAGGTTTAGTAAAGGAATACGATATTATAAATTTTAAAAAAAAAAGGATAAAAGCTCTACACCATCAAGTTTTCACTTTATTTTGACTTAAACTGACTTATCTATAGACATAATGATAAAAACTATGTATAAAGACACCTGTAACACATTCAACCACCACTTTCATTCCATTCAATACCAGATAATCTGCCAGATTACTTTGAACTAATGAAATAAGTTTATTTATAGGTTGTTAAAATGATGTATGTATTTCTTCTATAGTATAAGTAAGAAAAGAGATGAAAGGAGACAAATATAAATTACCAACCATATCAGCTTTATCTGTGGTAAATACTGTTGGGTTTTCTGCTGTCTTGTATGTCAATAAGTGAGTTTTATTTAAATTGTTGTATAGCGCTTGTTCTGAAATATATTACTAGAGTTAAACCATATCAACAATACTTTGATCATCTGTAGTTCTCAATAGTTAGTCTTTTTAAACCAACTGAATTCATTAGCGTTACGTTTACTATATTTCTCATTCTGTTCTATGTTCTAGATCTTTTCTTTCAAATACTATATGACTGAAAGTAAATTATCAGATTTTACCAGTTGATTCAATGTTGACTTTACAGATTTACACAAGGTTAGATCAATAGAAATATAAAATTTCTAATGATCATCTTTCTATGTTTGAATGACAGTAATAAATCAATCAAGTCATACCGCAACCAAAGTTTATCACACCAATGCACTCTAGGTAGGAATGAATTCTTCCAATACAATTGACATCACCACAATTCTTCAAACCCTTTCTTACAGATGTTTTATTTAAATATACTGGTTTGCTTTTCAACCTAAAAATATATTACAAACTAGTTTTATTTAAACGAAAGTAGAACTAAAAGAGAGTGTGTAGATTACGAATCTGCAATCAGATGACAGGTGAGTGGTAGGGTTTGCACATTACTTGGCCATGAAAACCGAAAACAATTTGGTGTAATTGTATATTTTCTGGATTTTGTAGTGCTCCAGGAGCTACAAGAGAGAGAGAGAGAGAAATGGGGTTTAACGTCCACTCGACACAAACTAGGTCATTTCGGGACTAACATATGGTTTAATTTTATTTACATAATTCGCTTGCGCGTAGGGGTCTTTAGCAGTGGGAGGAAACCGGAGGACCCGGAGAAAACCCACGAGGTTGGACAGGGGACCCTACTCCTTGCCACGTACAACCGGGGATTCGAAACCACGTCAGTCGACTCAATGACAGACTTTATGATACAGCGCGCGCACGCTAACCATTCAGCCATCCAACCCCCCCAGGAGCTACAAGGTAATAGATACAGATCCATATTTAGGCCTATCCAGAGATTGACGGTAGTACTACATAAGAAATATATGAGAACGCATCAGTCTTCACTAGATTCCCAGAAAATCGGCCTCGAATATGGTTTTAGACACAAATTTTCGAAAATGTGTGATTTGGGTCTTTCCATATGTCAATTATCACCCAATGAGTTAAACTGTACCCACTTCGATTTTGCTGGAATACGGTTTAAATGTTTATTAGGCCTGAAAAAGCTGGTAGTCCAAATTTTAGCTTGATCCGACTATCACCGAATCGTGATACTAATTTTTAGTTCTTTTTCAAATTTTATTTTAAGAATACATAATTTAATTCTTAACTCTTTATTCACGTACATAGGCAATATAGCTAACATTAAGGTTATTAGTCTGCCTGTCTTTACTTTTAATGTTAATATTTTGATTTAAAGTCTATAAAGTAATTGCCTAAAATTGCCTAAAAGCAATAATGAATGAATGAATGAAATGTTGTTTAATGGCACGTCAGCTCCAACCGGGCTATATTGCGCCAAACATATGGTGAGGTTTCTCGAGACAAACTAGAAACATATAATCACAATATTATCTATATATACATAAATAAAAACAAATATCACAGTAAATATCAAATAAAAATAAATATAAACTTTATGTATATATATTTAAAACATGAAAGGGAAAATCAGATATATACAATTAAAATTTTCGATAAAAATTTGTCTCCTTTAAAAAATCTAGCGCTTTACAATATAGACCCGGTTGGGCAAACAACTGATGCAGTGATTGGCAACGGTAATGCTGTAGTCTTGTATCTTTGAGATGCTTGCACTCAATCAAAATGTGCTTAACTGTCAAAGGAACATGACAGTGTTCACATTCTGGTTGAGGCTCTCGCTTTAAGATGAAAATATGTGTTAAAAAAGTATGACCTATGCGAGAGCGACACAAGACAACTTCATCTCTCCTGCTCGTACGATAGAAGCTTGGCCAGTCTCCTAAGAGAGGCTTGATGTGATGAAGTTTATTTGTGTCTGCAAGATCCCAAGACCGTTGCCAGCGGTCAAATATAAATTCATTTATGGATGATTTAAAATCGATAAATGGTGTTAAAAATTCAGATATGGGAAGATCTAAAGCAGACTTGGCAGCCGAGTCTGCTTGATCATTCCCTTTGATATCCATATGACTGGGGAGCCAGCAAAGGACAGTGTCCTTGCTGATGAACTCGTTTGATAGTAGCAGACCATAAATGTCTGCTACTAATGGGTGATCAAGCTGTTTATTATAGATTGCTTGTAACGAGGACAAAGAATCAGAAAAGATAATATGCTTTAAAACTGACGAGGATTTAATGAACTCCAAGGCTTGGAGAATGGCCTGGAGTTCAGCTGTAAAGATGGAAGCAGCAGGTGGAAGTCGTAGAGAAATGGTCGAGGATGGTGTCACGGTAGCCGAAGCTACCCGTTCTCCATCTTTCGAACCATCTGTATAAATTGGAGCAGAATTACCATATTTAGACCTTAGCTCTCGAAAGAGAGACTGAAACACCGTCGAGCTAGTATCTCTCTTTTAATGTTGCGTCAGATCGAAATCGATCTTTGGGGGAGATATAGCCCACGGTGGAGTCCTAAAGAAAGGGGTATTCGCAATACTGTCAAGGCTGTTACCAGCCTCAGACAAAAGGGGTTGTATGCGAATACCGAATGGTGGAATAACTTTAGTCTTGAGCAGATATAAATGCTCATGATAGGGTCTAAATATGGCGCACACTGCAGGGCCAGTTTATCACGTCTGTTGTGCAGTGAGGGCTCATGCGCCTCAACGTATAAACTGTCCACTGGAGATCTACGAAATGCTCCTAAACTGGTTGTGTATGGTGTCGAGCTCTTTGAGATACGACTCGCGGGCAGACCCATACACAATACACCCATAATCGAATTTTGATCTGATTAATGCTCGATATAATCTGAGCAAGACAGATCTTACGGTCTGCTCTCCAGTCAGTATTTGATAAGACTCTCAATATGTTGAGGGCTTTCAGACATTTCTTTTTTAGGTTTTTAATGTGGGGGATAAATGACAATTTCTTATCAAATATCAGCCCCAGAAATTTGGTTTCATCTACAACCGGAAGGCGGTTGCCATCCAAAAATAGTTCTGGATCAGGATGCAAATCTCGTTTCTGACAGAAATGCATGCAGACAGTCTTGGATTTCGAAAAACGAAATCCATTTTCGGTTGCCCATTGTTGAAGTGAATTCAAACAAAGCAGCAACTTACGTTCGATTATCCGCATGTCTGTAGAACCATAGCACATCTGAAAGTCATCAACATAAAGAGCGCCGTTTGTACCTGGTTTAAGGCACGCTGGGATAGTATTAATTTTAATCGCAAAAAGAGCTGGAGATAAAATACTTCCCTGTGGAACCCCCATTTCCTGAGGAAATGGGTCAGAGAATATTGATCCCAGTCGTACCTTAAATGACCTATCTTCCAGGAACTTTTTAATGAAGATAGGCAAGCGACCTCGTAGGCCGAGGTTATGGAGGTCGCGCATGATACCGTGTTTCCACGTGGTATCATATGCTTTCTCCAGATCAAAAAATATTGCAACTAAATGTTGCTTCTGGATGAAAGCGTCCCTGATGAATGTTTCAAATCGAACAAGATGATCAAGAGTGCTCCTTTGGGACCGAAATCCACATTGGAGGTCAGTAATGAGGTTGTTGGACTCGAAGTACCAAACAAGCCTTCGATTGATCAATCTCTCCATCGTTTTGCAAATACAGCTAGTTAAAGCGATCGGACGATAGTTGGTAGGATTCGTATGATCTTTACCCGGTTTAGGGATGGGAATTATTGTGGCTTCATGCCACGAAGGGGGAAAATTCCCATCAACCCAAATCCGGTTAAAAAGATCCAATAAAATTAAGAGAGTGGAAAAAGGTAAATGTTTTAGAATTTGGTAGTGTATTTCATCTGGACCAGTTGCAGTGTCCCGAGCTCGCTTTAGCAAATCCTGAAGTTCTGCAATGGAAAAAATATCATTGTAGCATTCATCATTGCGGGACTTGAAATTAAGTCGCCTTTTCTCCTGCTGTTGTTGAATGCCTAGAAAGGCATTAGAAGAGAAATTGGATGATGAATTAAATAAAAATGTACTGGCCAGAGAATTAGCAATATCAGGAAATGTTGTTAAGGTGGTATTATCAACATTTAGATGATTAACTGATAATGCACTACTTTTACCTTTAATCCTACGAATCCTATCCCATACCGATTTGGATGTTGTACGGGAATTGATCCTAGAGACGTAACCTTGCCATGAAGACTTCTTTGCTTGACGTATGGTTCTACGGGCCTTCGCCCAGACCATCTGGTATGCCGCAATATTCTCCATGGAAGGATGGTTCTTTAGTTGTCTTAGGATACGATCACGCTCTTTTAGAGCAGATTTGCAATCGTCATTATACCATGGTTTATTGAGACGTTTTGGTTCAGTCGTGGTTTTTGGAATCGCCTGCTCAGCTACATCTTGAAGAATTGAAGTGAATAAGGCCATAGGCTCATCCGCATCTTCTAACTCTTTTGCATCAAAAGAGATGAGACACAAAGATTCAAACAGAGCCCAATCAGCCTTATGCAACTTCCACCTCTGGGGTCTTTCGACCGGAGAGGGACCATTATTATCTATCAAGATAGGAAAGTGGTCACTACCACACAGATCTTCATTTACCCTCCATGTAAAATCCTGAAACGGGACCGGGGAGCAAATGGTAAGATCGAGAGAAGAAAAAGAAGCTGTGGCAGGATGTAGATAAGTAGGCGAGTCATCGTTTAATAAACACAAATTATTAATGTTAATGAAGTCTGCTATTTGTTTACCTCTGTTGTTATCATCTGGACTACCCCAGAGTGAATGATGACCATTGAAATCTCCCGTAATAATAAACGGGAGAGGAAGTTGTGTAACAAGGTCATCAAGATCTCTGGGATTTAGATGTAAACTTGGTGGAAGATAAATAGAACAGAGTGTAATAGGAATATGTAGAGTCACTCTAACTGCAACTGCCTGTAACGGCGAGTTGAGGGTGACTTGACTCTGAGGAATGTCTCCATTAAGGATAATAGAAACACCCCTATGAGCTCTACCATCATTAGTTGAATGTTGATGATAACTAACAAAATGTCTAAAAGACAAAGAGTTAGAAATCCGTAAAAAAGTTTCTTGCAAACAAATAGCTAAAGGATTAAACTTTTGAATTAATAGTTGGACTTCATTAAAATTTGGCTTAAGACCACGACAATTCCATTGTAGAATGGAATTAACCATATTCAGGGAGGTTTTACAGGACTTCTAGGGGGTTTGTTATGGGGAGGGGCGTTGTGTATATCAACAACTGTAATACCTTCCTCCTCCATTGACTCAACTCCAAATCTGTTATACAAATCTATTGGGTCAGAACCTTTCCGGTTCCCTTTTTTCTTGTTTTTCTCTTTTTCTTGGGAAGGGGGCTCGGTTGTCCGACCCGGTTTGATAGCGATGGGAGGCTTTAGTTTATTATCACCTTTGTTACCATTTTGTTTGGTATTTTTATCCGAGCTCACAGGGGTTTGAGTTGAGCTCGTAGTCTCATTTGGAATTGATGAATTGTTTGATGACTTATCCTGTAAAACTGGTGTTTCTCCTCTTAGGCAAGATTCTGATGTCTGGACGCTAACTGATCTTGTCTGGACCTTCGCTTTGCTGGCGAAGGATCCATTAGGTGGAATGAATGTAGTTATTTCCACCTGCTTCTTAGCGTCATAATAAGAGATCTTTCTTTCAGACATTACCTGTTGAACTTTCTTTTCCTTTTGCCAGACGGGACATTCTCTGGAGTAAGCAGAATGTTTACCTTTGCAGTTGACACAGCAAAATTCAGCAGCACAGGAAGAGCTTTCGTGGCCATCAAGGCCACACCGGGCACACGTCTCTTTTCCTCTGCATACAGTTTTACTGTGGTCATATTTCTGACATTTAAAGCATCTCAAAGGATTAGAAATATAGGCATCAACAGGTATGTTAAGATATCCTGCCTTTATCGATTTTGGGATGTCGGGACGGTTGAAAGTAAGGATGTATGTACTTGTGGTAACTATTTTATCACCACGTCGAACACTGATTCTTTTAACATGTGTGACATTTTGTGATGATAAATGTTCAACCATTTCTTCCTCACTGCTGCCTTCGAGGTCCCGGCAGCGAATAACACCTTTAGATGAGTTTAAAGATCTGTGTGGAGTTACTTTGATAGGATAGTTAGCAAGCATGTCAGATTTAAGTAACATGTTTGCATGTTGTTCTTTGCTACATTCTATCAATAGTGCTCCACTTTTCAACTTCTTGATATTTTTGGGTTCCCCGGCCAAGCCAGCGATTCCTTTGGATATCAAGAAAGGTGAAACTCTTGAAAGATCGATATTAGAGGTGCTCTCGATAAGGAGAAACCTCAGCCATGATCTAGATACTTTTGAAGGAATATCCGGATCTTCATCTGTTTTTTTCCTTTTTAATGTTGAGTTGGGGATTGAGGGATCCATGAAAAAAATAATGGATGTTTCACCCTTTGCCTTCCCCCAGGTTACTTCCCTGCCAACAAGGGGAGGGCTAGCATGGCCGACCTGTGCATTGCCTCAGGGCTAGGCGAAGGGTATACTCGAGTAAGATGTATACACATATATATATATATCGAACTTGATTGACCCAAGCCATCGCATCAAAGAGGGTACCTAGGACACAAAGGTTACATTGCTAAGTTGATAACAAAGCACGAAAAAACTAAAGAAAAGTACCCTCTTTGATGCTGACATGACCACAGCCGATTGATGAGAGTGGGCCACTCTGACCTCCCGTCTAGATGAACCATGGGCCAAAGTAATGTGTTGCAGAGAAAGGGCTCGCAAGCCAAATCCCCACTCAATTACCAGGATTCCACTCTCCACCGACATGGGTCGCAACTCACGGCAAACACGTTGCCCCATTACAGGGATCCTTTTAGTCGCCTTTTACGACACGCAGGACATACGAACGGTATATTCTTATCCCCCCCTACACCCCAGGGGGGCCTAAAAGCAACAATGGTCTTGACTGTGTTATAACAATGCAGTCAGATCAGTGCCAAGCAAGTGTCAATGCTTTTTCATTTATTTAGGACTTAAAGCTTAGTAACTAATTTATTAATTATTATTTACTGTAAAACTTTTACCCAATGAAATTTATATATTAATTTAACTTCTTTCATTTGATTCGTTACTATATATTTTTATCCCTAATTTTATCTTTAATCTGATTTGTTGAAATGATTGTCTTTTTGTCTGTATGCAAATTAGTTTGTTTAAAAGACCCCTACACAGACAGACGAGATGGAAAATATACAGGGAGATCATATGATATAGGAGATAGGGTAATATTGAAATGGATTTGGAATTGGACTTATAATGCACAGCTGGGTGCATATTCAAATGCAGAATAGCCCCGAAACGTTGGTGATACGACTAACGGTTCCTGAGATACGGTCCACGCAATTTTTGGATTTTCCGCCAAAATGGCCGCTATTATTCAAAAGAGCATAACCCAGTAACCGATATGTCAAAATTGCTGGAATAAATATTTCTGGAATGGGAAAGAGGATGTCTTGCTGTTTAAATCATAGTTATCTATCTTTAGGAAAGTCTGCGGCAGGTTACTATGTATCATCAGAGCTTATCCATGAACATAATCCTGCTTTAAGTGCAAAGACACTGATTTTCAGCCTCAAGTGTGAATATAAAAGTTGATTTTGCATGTTTATATAGAAGATATTGTACCTCCAATTGTTTGACATTGTGTAGAAAACATGTTGAGCTAAATTTTTTATGAAAGTTCATTTCTAGGTCGCATGGTCTATAAGGTCAAATTCAAAGTCAAAAGGTCTTCACTCTTTAAAACACACCAATCTGATTAAAATACAGATCTATATTTTGTTTCGTTATTTTTATACTTTCGATGGTCTACACTACATGAAGATCTGACAAGTTATCGTGGGTGTTCACGTCAGGGGTCAAACAAGCGGCTTTTGACCCTATGATGTCAGACATTGATTAATCAATCAGCCTTGACGTTTCTAGTGGTTTACCCACAGTTCCGCACATCAAAAGGCCAAGAACTCGCCGTAACAGACCGTTTTATTGGCTAATCCTTCACATCATCCAGAACACGTCAATGATAACAACTCTTCCAGATCCTAGTGTAGTGAAAACAAGTAAAACAAAATTTTGAACTATAAACACGAAATGAAATAGGATCTGTCTTAATCAGATTGAAAACATACCTGGATGTCAAATATGAGTGTAGATTTAGAATCCTTGTGGAATTCCCATTCCAAAAATACTTATTTCAGCAATTTTACTGAGTTATAGTCATTTGAGTAATGGCAGCAACGCCCATTGTGGCCGTAATCACCAAAATTGGGTGGACCGTATCTCAGGAACTGTTAGTCGGATCATGCTAAAATTAGGAATATCAGCATTTTCAGCCATAATAAAAATACAAACCAAATTTCAGCAAAATCGATGGGGGTACAGTTTAACACATTGGGAAATAATTGACATGGGATGACCCAAAATACAGGTTTAGAAAAAATCGAAAAAATATCGAGATGGCATGGTTTTAACATATGTTAGAGACATTAGTACAAACTATAATTCCACCAAGTTTCAGATTTTCAGGTGCTCATCTACTCGGTTCTATCGGCTCGAAAATATAATAATTGACGTAGATTGACCCAAAACACAGGTTTTGAAAAAATCGAAAAAATATCTAGACAGCATGGGACAAAAATGGCTTTTAAGTTGGAGATATTAGTACAAGCTATAATGCCACAAAGTTTCATGTTTTTAGGTGTTCATGTACTGGGTTCTATCGGCTCGAAAATATGAGGTAATTTTCGAAAATTTGTCTCTAAAACCCAGGGTTTTTAATCCATTTAGAAACGAATCTGCCAGAATTGGGTCAAATGTTGAGATCCCGGTAGGAACTAGGTTTTTAAATATTAAGCTTCCATTCCATAACCAGACTTCAACAAAAATAATTTTTGGTAATTTGTTATGAGGAATATCGTATTCTACTGTATGTAATTACCACAAATATAACGACAAGCAGGTACACCGCTCGGAAAATTTTCCATATTTAATACACATAACAACTTGAAATTCATTTTAGTAATATTCGTGTACATGTCAGTAATATTTCTGTATAAATTACTGTATTCATTTTTTTTGATGGATATAAGCTGATACAGCACCATGATATTTCTTCATAACACAATTTGTAGGTAACTTGCAAATGCTTTTATTCATTCGTCCACGATAGACACACGACACAGTGATCAGGTGACAACCATGATTGAAATGGCTTTAAAATTAAATTACAAACGACTATGCCATATAGCTTTCAATGTTAATAACGACAATATTTCAAAAATTAAGCCTGTCAGCATGTGTATAACATAAAAAATCATAACGGTAAACACTATTTAAAACTAAAACTAGCATCGTTGGTTTATTGACCTAATTTCAACCGATGAAGTATTAGTCTGGTAAATATAATAAATAACCTAGAACAAATTGCAACAAAATTTTTCTCGACAGAATCTGGTCGAGGGGTCCTGAAACAAAAATCGCCCAAAATAAAAAGATAGGTTTTCGAGTAATTAGCATAAATCCAATATGGCCGCCATTGGCACCTAACCAGCGGCTGCCAGGCAGGATACGCCCACATTTTCGAGTGATGGATAGAAAACAAGCTAAAACAAAAGTGATTTTTCCTACAATCAAGGGCCATAATTCAGGAAATTACAATTCGATATGCGCAAATATCAAAAGGAACCAAGATCTTTGAGTTATAAACTTACATTTCAAGTTTTAACAAAATCGGATAAAAATTGTGACCTCTATAGGGTCCACAACCTTGATATACCATATTTTTACGCAATTTGAGAACGAGGGGCAGCCATTTTGTCTGTCAGTTTTGGGCCGATTTTCACGAAATTCGAACTCAGTCGTCCTTAGGGTGTAACGGTGATATAATAATACATTTTTTTAAATCGGATAAAAATTATGACCTCTATAGGGTCCACAAGCTAAAAACGTGATTTTTCGTACAATCAGGGTCCACAACCTTGATATACCATATTTTTATGCAATGTGAGAACGAGGGGCAGCCATTTTGTCTGTCAGTTTTGGGCTGATTTTCACGAATTCGAACTCAGTCGTCCTTAGGGTTTAACGGTTATATATTAACACAGTTTTTTAAATCGGATAAAAATTATGACCTCTATAGGGTCCACAAGCCAAAAAACATGTTTTTGCGTACAATCAGGGGCCATAATTCATGAAGTTACGGTCCGATATGCGCGAATATCGAAAGGAACCAAGATCTTTGTGTTATAAACTTACATTTCAAGTTTCAACAAAATCGGATAAAAATTGTGACCTCTATAGGGTCCACAACCTTGATATACCATATTTTTATGCTATTTGAGAACGAACGGCGGCCATTTTGTCTGTCAGTTTTAGGCCGGTTTTCACGAAATTCAAACTCAACCGTCCTTAGGGTTTAACGGGGATATAATAATACATTTTTTTAAATCAGATAAAAATTATGACCTCTATAGGGTTCCACAAGCCAAAAAACGCATTTTTGCGTACAATCAGGGGCCATAATTCAGGAAGTTACAGTCCGATATGCGCGAAAATCGAAAGGAACCAAGATCTTTGGGTTATAAACTTACATATCAAGTTTCAACAAAATCGGATAAAAATTGTGACCTCTACAGTGTTCACAAGCCAAAAACGTGATTTTTCGTACAATCAGGGACCATAATCCATGAAGTTATGTTCCGATAGATGCCAATATAGAAAAGAACCGAGATCTTAGGGTGATAAACCTATATTTCAAGTTTCATTGAAATCGGATAAAAATTGTGACCTGTAGACTGTTCACAAACAATTGTTGACGAACGGACGGACAGGGGCGACGACAATATACGTCCACATGAAAATGTGGGCGTATAAAAACTCCAATATCTCATTGAAATCGGATAAAAATTGTGACCTGTAGACTGTTCACAAACAATTGTGGACGGACGTACGGACAGGGGCGACGACAATATACGTCCACATGAAAATGTGGGCGTATAAAAACTCCAATATCTTGTAATGGTTGAGTTTCGAAGGTGTAAATGTATTAAAGGTAGATAGGAAAGTGGTGCATATGGCTCAGAAAAACACAGCTATATGGCGTCCCTTTGACGTCATACGGCCAACAATTAGCATAAATCCAATATGGCCACCATTGAAACATAAAATTCCGATATGATCTCGGGAATGGTTGAGTTTGGAGAATGTAAATGTATTATGAGTAGATAGGAAAGTGGTACAGATGACTCAGAAAAACACAGCTATATGGCATCCCTTCGACGTCATACGGCCAACAATTAGCATAAATCCAATATGGCCGCCATACCGTCAACAATTAGCATAAATCCAATATGGCCGCCATTGAAACTTAAAACTCCGATATGATCTCGAGAATGGTTGATAGTCAGGTCAATATATGGAAAATACCCCCTCAACCCCCCAAAAATTGCTACAAAAGGTTTCTCAACTGATTCTGGTAGGGTTTAGTGTACTTTATAACATACTAAAAGTTTACCAAAGTAGGATCCCTGGAAAAGTGTCTTTTGAAGATGGCATCAAAAATGGCTACCAAAACGTATTAAAATGATCATAACTATGTAACTATCAACTCAAATTTGATGATCATGGTGTCTTTCCCCAGGTTTTTGGGGGTAAAGAACACATTAAGATCATTTAAAATGATGTTGGCCTATTATGTCAAAAATGGCCGCCAACACCTAAAAATGACTGCAAGTCCATAATTATTGACTATAATTTGATGATCTTGATGTATATCTTCTGGTTTCGGGGGACAAGGAACACATTAAGAGAACTTTGGATCAGTGATGGGATTTCAAAATTTTAGTTCCCGAAAATAAAGGGACATAACTCTTATCGTTATTTAAGCAGGCGTTTTCAAACCACTATTAAGAATCATGTGTCAACAAAATATTCAAATTCATACGTAATAAAAAAAAAAGGTGCACCTCGTTATTTTTCATATTTAATTTCTGTACGGTATTTAAATTTATGACAATAATATTCCTACAAAATTACATGACATCGTAATACCATAGAATGAAAGCGTGCCGACTACTGCCCATCCGTACCGGTTTCAAATTCCCCCAAATTACCGTATTTTTCGGGTCTAAAGTCCATACATTTTTCAGCAAAGTCCGGCATTCGTCTTATACTCCGTTCTGATTTATATACGGAAGGTAAAAAAATGACATCCCAAAATTTATTTGGCCGTAAAGCGTAGTAAACGTCGCTCTAATACAACGAGCAAGCGACACCAACTGCTAAATAATACCATTCGACTCAAAGCATGCACTATCGTCTAAAACAATTACCGTAACTACTTACGTTATTCCAATCGAAATATTCGTCAACATTTCTTCGCATGTTTATTTATTTATTTAAAAACATAAACCCCATTCAAAATATGATCATAAATCTGACAATATGCCAGCAAAATAGAATCTTTTCTCCCGACATCAGACGTATTAGATTCGGCACGTTTACACCTCTTAATTCCATGTGTCTCGCAAGATTTCTACTTTCATTTTGCGTGTGTGTGAAATAGCTTTACTTAACTTCGGCTTCCACTGAAGAAAGATCACAGACAAATTATCGGACACAACGTATATTGATTTGGGGTGTTATATACTATTAGGATATGTGACATATATGACTAAGGAGATTAAAACGTGAGACAATGGAGAAATCACGGGTTAATCACGTAGATTAAGTTTATGGGATTGATATATAGTCCGACAAAGGAGAAGCAATGACTTCTGTTCAGGATTGAATTGATGAATTGATGAATTGTCCGACAAAGAATTAACTCAGCCAATCAAGGCAGATTAAGTAGTTAATCAAGGTAGGTGTGTAGACGATATAAAACGATAAATTACCTAATCAATTCAGCCTATTATCAACGATAATCGGGTTGAGTGGTAGTTATACACTCAGTTCACTATATTAATTTTGGAATTTTGAATATTATTTACCATGTCTTGATGTCCGATTGGGCATATTCCTGGTCGGACAATTTTGGATTTTTGGAAAATAGCGTCGGACATGTCCGGAACAAACAGGCAAAATCCCATCACTGGTCATACGTTTGAACTTCTGGTTACCACAAAAGGTGGAAGGTTACACCATGTTTAATTGTTGATGACAGTTTAAAAGTCAACACTTGTCAATCACTAAGCTAGGCTAACGATCAACGTGAAGATTTTCGCGTGTTTTCCACTATATAACTGACTGGAAATGAACATAGAAAACACTCTGAATATATATATCTATATAGATATAAGCATAATAAGGATATATGATACAAGCACAATACTATATAAGCTGTCAACATATACTATTCAAAAAAAGTAGGGGATATTTGATTTTTAAGTGTTATTAAAGTCACCTAATGAAACTGACGAAGAAACAAATGACAAAATGAAATGAAGTTCACATTCATCGATTTATTCCAAATGATCGTTAGACTAAGTAAGGCACAGACTGACCATTATAAGGGTAAAATGATACCCGGGGTCAAACAGCAAAGTTACCACAGCATCACAACCAAGTCAGTAACGGGTAAATCCTCCTCTGTTTGCCAAACAAGCATTGATCCGACGTGGCATACTCCTAATGAGACGTCTAAGGTCATTTTGGTCCAGATTGTCCCATTCCTGTTGCAACGCAGCAGCAAGTTCTTGGACATTGGCAGGACGTTGTTGACGTTGACGTAACCTCTGTCCAAGCATGTCCCAGACATGCTCGATGGGGGAGAGGTCGGGACTCAGTGCTGGCCAAGGTAATGTGGTGATGTTCTGTTGTTGGAGGTAACCTGTAACGATCCTGGCCCTGTGACATCTTGCGTTGTCATCCTGAAAGATGAAACGGCGGCCATGACGTCGTGCGAACGGCACAACATGGACTGCCAAGATGTTGTCCCGGTAGTACTGGCCTGTAACACGCCCTGCAACAACATGTAAAGCCGTTCTTCCAGCAACAGTGATGCCTCCCCACACCATAACAGAACCACCCCCAAATCGATCATGTCTGATGACGTTAACGTCTTGGAAGCGCTCGTTTCGACGACGCCACACCCTCCTACGTCTGTCCAAAAAATCAACAGTGAACCTTGACTCATCTGAAAACATCACATTGCTCCAGCGTCGATTATCCCAGTGTTGACGATCCCTACACCAACGACGTCTTGCCTGAATGATTTCTCAAACAAGGGATCACGCGAGGACGTCGGGCGCGAAGGTGACCCCTATGCAGTCGATTCCGAATCGTCTGGCCACTCACTCTCACACCAGTGTCTGTTTGAAGACGAGCGCTGATCTGATTTGCTGTGATGACACGATTTCTCAAGGCCAAGGTACGGATAAATCGATCCTGGGCTTGAGTTGTCGCCCTTGGTCGACCTGAGCGTGGTCTGTCCTGTACAGATTGTGTATCACGGTATCTGGACCATAGCCTGCTTATGACAGACTGAGAAACATTCATCGTCCGCGCCACAACCGCCTGTGTTGTGCCGATCTGTAGCATGCCAAGGGCACGTAACCTTTCATTTTGGGTAAGCCGACGCATATCAAAATTTGTTTTCTGGTCACTAAAACAATTAAACTGATGTTTCCACCCTGGAATTCAATGCCACAATGACTGTAACATTCAAAGTCAGAGTCGTGCAAATCTTGGGTTGGACCCCCATGATGATCCCAAGCATCACCTGCATTCCATGCGGTAGCTATTGGTGCGTTTGGGCGTCACATGTAACTGGAAATGTTTCTTCTGTTAGGTTCTATAGTGACAATTTTTTTCGTAGTCATTTGCATATTTTAGTATTATGCCCCCAAAATCAAATATCCCCTACTTTTTTTGAATAGTATATATGCACAAACAGTCACAGATTAGTGGGTTATTCGCCCATAACACATCAGGCCTTCACATAAAAGGAGTGTGATCGCTCTCGCTCTCCTGGGCGCACCTGGATGTCAGTCGAGGTGTGTTTTTATAGCTTGCCTCGATGTCTAAATTGACTCCCCTCAAAGAAAATAATCAGGAAAACTATACCAGTAACGAAATATACTGCCAATATCGACAATCAACATGCTTGTCGGCTGCAAAAAAAGTCGTAACTTAGTGAGAATCGGCCATCTGTTTCATAATCCGAGTAATCAGCACATTTTATGGTAATTTTGATAATTCAGTAAAGAAAACCAAAACAAGCTTGCTGGTTATTCATAACAGGTCCAGTAAGTTCCTTTGTAATAATAAGCCACATGGCGAATGAAGACATCTCGCTCGGCATGGATTGGTTATCTCGGGATTTGCGCCCCGTCTTCAATGCTCGATCTGTACGAATGCCAGGTAGATATTAAAATAATAATTGGATAATACATTTTATGGTTTCACTGACCCGTTGTTAGTTAAATTTAAATAGTCATTGAATAATCCCTGATAGAACACCGGAAATCCTGAGAAATAGACATTAATAATATATTTTTCCGTCAGGATCTCCAATGCTTTCCGATTCCCGATAACACATGACAAGCATCCATTGGAATTAGGTCAATAAACCAGCATTGCTTAATTTAGTTTTAAATAGCATTTTAGTTTTATTCATTTTTATTTTATACACATGCTGACAAGGAGTTATTTTTTAAAATATTATCCTTGTTATTTAAGGCTATGGCATAGTCGTACAGAATTTTATTTTATATAAAGAAATTTCAGTTATGGTTGTCGCATGATCATTGTGCCACTTGTCTATCATCCACGAATGAATAAAAACTTTGTGAAGAAATATGAAGAAATGCCATGGTGTCATGTCAACTTATTTTGGCTATTGCATTTTGTGACACTGGCCGTAGTAGAAAAATCCTAATTACGATCGACTGATGATATCCATTTATCCATCAAATAAACAAAGACAGTAATTTACTCAGGAATATTACTGGCTTGAATTTCAAGTCATATCTTAGCCTATTCAGAATACGACATTCTCCATAAATTACCAAAAATTATTTTTGTTGAAGTCTGGTATATTAAAGTTAACAAGAGCTTCTAATTACCCTATTTCCTACCGGGACCCCATTTGACCCAATTCTGGCCGGCTGGTTTCAAAATGGATTAAAACCCCTGTTCTTATCACAAATGCTAAAAAGCTTTCTCAGGAGAGCGGTTTACCCTTTTTCTAATTTCAGGAGAGCATTTTTTGACTCTCCAGGAATTTATTCACGTGAAGGCCTGACACATAGAGTTATATAAGATAGGTTGCCAGGCAACTAAACATACGCCCACAGCAGCTAAATCGTCCAGGCAGTCAACAAAAGTTGTCGCATATTTGTTACTTTTTTCGGTAATGAAACATTTATAATACACTAAAATCTGATTAAGAGTAACAACAAATTAAAGATTTAGATAAAGAGCTAGCCATTCTTGCTATAATAGTTCGAAAAAAGATAATGTAAAAAAAATAATTTGAAAATTTCATTCAAATTACTCTATTGCGAGCAAAGATATTAGCTTTTGAAGATTTGACAAGACGTGTGCAATAATTTCAGCCACCGTACTGGTTATTCGAAGCTAAGTCTCGCTCCTCCATTTTTAGCTTAAATCAAAATATGACTGAACTGTTCTACGATGCCATCGAGAATTGATTATGGCCTGGATAAGTTAATTAATGCCTAATTAATAATTTAGAAAACATTTCAGGCCTAAAGAAACACCTGCAATAGGCAGATTTAGCTCTTGCATAATGTATCTTTAAGTAATTATCAGAAAATCATAAGAATTTGTTTGGCTTTTATAAAGTTCCTTATGCCCCATGCTAACATTTAGTATACGAAACATTTAATATCATGGATTTAGCTGTTCAAGTTATCAAAATTCATTGAAAATCAATATACTTGTTCGTCTCAAGACCTTAAACTATGTATCAATCTAAAGTCAATCAGATGATAACTTTAGCCTCTAGAGCATCAAAAAAATTTTCCAAAGTGATCAAGGGCCATAACTTTGACAGTAATTATCTGAAATCGTTGAAAATCAATACACTTCTTCGTCTCATGACCTCAAACACTGCGTATAAATTTAACGTCACTTGGATATTAACTTCAGCCTCTAGAGTGTCTACAAGATTTTTCAAAATGTACAAAGGCCATAACTCTGGCAGTAATTATCGGAAATCGTTGAAAATGAATAGGATTCTTCATCTCATGACCTTAAACACTGTGTATAAATTTAAAGACAATCGGATATTAACTTTGGCCTCTAGAGCATCCACAAGATATTTTCATCTCATGACCTTAAACACTGTGTATAAATTTAAAGACAATCGGACATTAACTTTGGCCTCTAGAGCATCCACAAGATATTTTGAAGTGATCAAGGCCAATAACTCTGGCAGTGATTATTAGAAATCGCTGAAAATCAATAGGCTCCTTCGTCTTATGAAATGAAATGAAATGAAATGGGGTTTAACGTCCTACTGTTCTGCTCCTAACCTGGCCTAATGAAGACGGGCATACCCCATACAGTGTGGTATGAGGGAAATTTTGCCCGGGCAGCGGCACTATCGCCTACTCTTATATCGAATTCCAACTGCCAAGGGATCTTTTACGTGCATTCCAATGTATACACAGGACCTCGGTTTTTCGTCTCATCCGAAGGACTAGACAGCTGTCCTTGTCAGGCCCTCCGTCCTGCATCACTGACAAGGGGGAACCACGCCGGAAAATCTGGATGAACTTTCTCGGCCAATGCAGGGATCAAACACCCGACCTCCAGGCTAGCGAGCCAGCGCCTTACCCACTTAGCCACGTGATCCCCCCTTCGTCTTATGATCTTAAACACTGTGTATAAATTTAACATCAATCAGATATTAACTTTGGCCTCTAGACTAATATCGGAAATTGCTGAAAATCAATAGGCTTCTTTGTCTCATGACCTTAAACACTGTGTATGAATTTAAAGTCAATTGGATATTAACTTTGGCCTCTAGAGGGTCCACAAGCAATTGTGGTTGCTGGACGGACGGACGGATTTTAATAGTCCCCTGCTTTCTTTGAAAGGCGGAGGACAATTAATTGTTTTAGAGTATATATTTACCTCATCACTCCATGAACAAGGCCTCAAAAGGAACCAAGTTTGATGTGATGAAATAATATTAAAATAGACAAAGTAAAATTGTTTATATTATCACTCCAGTGCTTGATGCTGTATCATATGGTCACTGGTACCATATGATACAGCATGGTTTCTGACAGAAAATTAGCTGATGTTGAATAATCAAACTTATTTCATATTTAAAAGTCCAAAGGTATGCTTTCAGATATTTATTTCATAACTAATCTTATAAAGTATTAGTGAAGCCTTTTTTTTAAGTCAACCTGATTTCAACTCGTCTATACGTGACCTCTCAAAGTACCCCACAAGATGGAGAAATGAAACATCAAGAATAAATGAACAAGCCAACAGTGAGGCTGATGTTCCCCGCCAAAATCCCAAAAATAAATAGATGACACACATTAATTAACATTAATTAATCGCACATTTATTTTTTTTTTCAAAAGTATCAAGCAATCAATCTATACACTAAGTTTCATCACTTTCTATCAGATAGAATCAAGATTATCTTGTCCCAAAGCATTGACCAATGAAATTGATTAGCTCTGCTTAGCTTCAGGTCGAAATGTTAATCATTGAACTCAGTTAAGACATTCACCTAATGAACACCTACATCAAGTCTAAACATTCTACCTCAATTAAAAGCAGACAGACGAACGAACCCATTTTAATAGACAATAAATGAATGAATGGAATTTGTACTGACTGTTAACTTAAGCTGTAATACAAATAATTTAAATATATATTATCAAGTCTTCCTGTGGTTAACAGGTTGAGGTTAGGTTTTTATCAACCAGTTAAAGCGGAAACTGCAAATTTTTAAGTTATATTTTTAAAATTTATTAAAATAAAGCCTGAAAATAGATGGTATCCATAAACAGTCCTACCTATAATTCACTATTGCCAGCTGAGAAATTGGCAAAAATATCATTTTCCTCTTCATTTTCAAACGTTTGAAAAAGCTACCCCATGGTGGAGAATAGAAAACAAGGGAGGTAATTGTGTTATTATTTCCTGTGTAAATGTGTTTTAAGTGTGAGAATGACACCTATGATCGTATAATTGTGAGTTGACAACCTATTGAGCAAAAGACATAGAAATAATTACTTTTTGACTTTCTTAGAAAATTTGAAATTCTCACTTTAACCGGTTCAATGCTTTTTAAACCATTACATCCTTAGTTTCTGCGGTTTGATTATTTAAAGTTTCAGAACCCATCTATATTAATTTAGTCTGAAATACTGCCAGATTTCTTTTGTTTTTCCCCAGAGGTAACTTTTTCTTTGTGTTAACATTGTAGGTAATACATGTAAATAATAAAAGTACTATTCAATCAAGTAAATGGATCATGGAACCGGCCTCACACATAATAGTTATACCCTCAGTGCAGTTAATATTTACTTTTAATTTTGAATATAATTCACCATATTTTGATGTACGATTGGGCATATTCTCGGTCAGATGTTTGCCAATCCATGTAGGACATGATCGGCATATGCTGCCACAACCAGGATTCTTAATCCATTTTGAAACAAACCGGCCAGAATTGGGTCAAATGAGGTCCCGGTAGGAAATGGGTTAATTATAAGCTTCCATTCCCTTTAATATAACCAGACTTTACAAAAATAATTCTTGGTAATGTGTTATGGAGAATGTCCTATTTTAATGTATGTGATTACCACAAAAATGACAATTAGGTACACCCTTTGAAAATTTTACACATTTAGTTCACATACCAGCTTTATGTTTAGGGCAGTAATATTCCTGAATAAATTACTATCTTAGTTTATTCGATGAAACGTTCATGCTTCATCAGTCGATGATCTAAAATATTAGCATTTTTCCACTACTGCCAGTACCAAAAAATGCTGTAACCAAAATAAACTGATACGGCAACATGGCATTTCTTCATAAGACTATTTGTAGTTTTTTTGTCCATCATGTAACAGTCACTTAACTTGCAAAAGTTTTTATTCATTCGTCGATGATAGACAAACAACACAATTGTCACGTTGACTACCGTAATTGAAATTGCTTTAAAATAAAATTCTGTACGATTATGATATAGCCTTCATATGATTCTTATAATTAAGCCTTTTTCAGAATGTGTATAGAATTAAAAAAATCATAACAGTAAACGCTATTTAAAACTGGTTTTGTCATGTCATGTGTCATTTGAGTTTGGCATTGGAGATTCTATCGGGAAAATATATTATTAATGACTTGTTTCTCGGTGTATTCGGTGTTCTATAAGGGGATTATATTCAATTTAAGACATAATTTTACATAACAACTGGTCAGTGAATTCATCAATGTATGATGCAGTTATTATTTTAATATCTACCGGTACCTGGAATTCACACAGAGCGTGAAAGACGCTCGATTGGCAAACCATGACGAGATCGTCTTCTTTCACGTGGGCTATTTTTTTTTACAAAAGCAGCTTACTGATCCTGTTCTGTTATGAATAATCAGCAAGCTTGTTTTATTAAAATTACATTAAATGTAATGTGCTAATTAGGCTACTCAGATTATGAACCACATGGCCGATTCTCACCAAGGTATGACTTTTGTTGTAGCTGACAAGCAAGTTGATTGACTTTTAATTAACATGTAATAATTAAAGGCTCAACACCACTCTTGTTGTAACTGAATAATATGTCCCAATCTTTATTCTGGTCAACAAATTGCACTATTTTACAATATTCCAATTACTTGATAATACAAATTTCATCTTAACATACCTAATTTAAAAAATTGGAAAAATTCAAATAAATGATTTGAAAAGCCCGACGTAAAGCTTTTCAAATGTGACATGGATTTAAAAATAGGATAATTTACACAACAGGTAGGACACTAACACATCTAGTACTTAGAATAAGGCTATTTTTTATTTTATTGGAGCTGTCAAGCCAGCAAGAGTGTTATTGTCCCTTTAACAGTGATGGGATTTCAAAAATTTTCTTGTCAGACATTTTACCGAAAATAAAGGGAGGCAATTAAAAAGCATGTGTCAACAAAATATTCAAATCCTGTCCGTAATAAAAAATAGGTGAACCTCACTATTTTTCTTATTTAATTCCCGTACAGTATTCAAATTTATGTCTGTAAACGTTCCTACAAAATTACGCATTTTCGTAATACATTGAATGAAAGCTTGCCGATCCTGCTTCGACATCAAATTCAAACAGTAATATTCCTTCAAAATTATGTATCTTTGTTTATACGGCAGCAAATGAATGCAAAACTTCCAAAATAAGAATAGTTTGTGATGTCAGAACATCGTTTTCTTCTTTATAAAATGTCAACAAAATATTCAAATCAGCGCATAACAAGATGACTAGACATCAACATCCCGCGCCCTTGCACTTGTTTGGAAGAAATAAGGAAAAATAACTTGTTTATGCTATTGGTAATCAATATAAAAATGTATCAGATTTCGCAAACAGTGTCACTGGTCATAATATTGTGGCCCTGTTTAGTAGATATTGCTCCCTATTTCTGAAAACTAATGACTGATTGCTATTTACTAGAAGATTTGAGATAATTTATGACATTAAGCTCTGGTTTTAAAAATTAGACATGACTACATAGAAAATAGAGATATTTTGCAAGTGGAGGGAACTGGAGCTTTAGACAAATCTCATATTCCGACAAATGGAATATCAATTCACAGAATTTCATACTCTGATCACAGTAGCTCGGCAAGGCAGGGTCGCTACTCCCTGTAAGGTATGCACAACAACCTTTGCCTACCTCAATTAGCTGCTGTATGTTAAACAATAAACTTATACATCAGAAAATAAAATACTATAATAGGTTAATGTTTGTACAAAATTTCAAAAAGATTTCTTGAACAGATAATAAAATATGCTCCAGAAACAAAATCAGGATGGAAGGCTGGATTTCAGAAAATAAAATAATGGGTAAAATTATTTTAAAGGTATCTTGAACAGTCAAATGTGTTTCCATGGAAACACATAAAATTATCAAATCTGAGAAATTCAAAATAAGTGCCATGAAGATATCTTGAACGATTTATGAGATATGCTCCAGAAACAAAATTGTACACCAAAAACTAAGTAAAATTTGTTTCCATGGAAACACAAAAAATATAAATCTCAGAAATTCCTAAATGGCAAAAGGCACAACTACTGTAATAGGTTGATGTGTGTGCAAAGTTTCAGAAAGATATCTTGAACGGTTTATGAGATATGCTCCGGAAACAAAATTATACACTAAAAACTAAGTCAAATTTGTTTCCATGGAAACACAAAAAATATAAATCCCAGAAATTCCTAAATAGCAAAAGGCACAACTACTGTAATAGGTTGATGTGTGTGCAAAGTTTCAGAAAGATATCTTGAACGGTTTATGAGATATGCTTCGGAAACAAAATTGTACACCAAAAAAACTAAGTCATTTTTGTTTCCAAGGAAACACAAAAAAATATAAATCCCAGAAATTCCTAAATAGCAAAAGGCACAACTACTGTAATAGGTTGATATGTGTGCAAAGTTCCCTAAAGATATCTTGAACGGTTTATGAGATATGCTCCAGAAACGAAAACGGACGGACGAATGGACAGACGAACGGACGGACAACCCCATTTCAATATCCCTCCCTAACTTCGTTCGGCGCAGGATTATAAAAATAGGAATACCTCACTATTTTTCATATTTAATTCCCTTTTGGTATTCAAATCTATGTCAGTAATATTCCTACAAAATTACGGGTTTTTGTAATACGATAGAGTGAAAGCTTGCTGATCTGTACCTGCTTCAAGCTCATGCCAGTAATATTTCTCCAAAATTACATGTCTTGGTTTATACGGCAGCAAATGAAATAAAGGAGTTCGAAATAAAAATTCTTGTGGTGTTATCAAAACACCATTTTCTTCTTCACAATTACATTGATAGTTAAATCACTTGTAAAAAGTCATAGTTAACTTCAGCATATGGCGTACATAACTCATAGCACATAGCTTTAAAAGCACTGTCTTATATGGTAAGCGATTTTTGTGCGGCAATCAAGATCGTATGAAAGTGCCACTGTGGATGAGAATTTCTATATGGAGTTTTAAAGGACATAAAAGATATTACAGACAAAATAACTGTCCATTGATTTGGGATGTTATATACTCTTACGATATGTGACATCTATGAATAGTTTATATATGCTGTCGGTTGATACATGCTGTGATTAAAATGTCAGACAATGGAGAAACCACGAGGTAAACACTTAGATTAAAATTATAATCAGTCTTATTGGATTGATGAATAGTTTGACAAAGGGGAAGCAATGACTTCTGTTTAAAATTAGACTGATGAATTGTCCGATA
This sequence comes from Patella vulgata, assembly GCF_932274485.2. Lineage (NCBI taxonomy): Eukaryota > Metazoa > Mollusca > Gastropoda > Patellidae > Patella > Patella vulgata. The sequence continues at coordinate 39,079,169 of NC_065882.2, forward strand.
AAGGATTAAGTCTGTCAATCATGGCAGATTAAGTAGTTAATCAATGGTAGGTGTATAGACGGTATAACACGATAGATACATTGATTTAGCTAATCAATCCAGCCTATTATCAACGATAATCGGGTTGAGTGGTAGTTATACAATCAGTACACTATATTAATTTTGGAATTTTGAATATCATTCGCCATATGTTGATGTCCAATTGGGCATTTTCCTGGTCGTACTATTTCGGACGTTTGGAATTAGTGTTGGACATGTCTGTCCAGAAATACCATCACTGGTATGTACCATTTTAACTCACCAGGACTCAATAATGTGGTTTCTGATTTTAAGGTAGCGGTCTGGTGTCTTAGATTGTCGACCATCAAAAAATTCTGAATGTATGGTTTGTTCTTCTTCACTTATTTCATCAAAGTTTAATTCAACATTGGCTGTTGGTATGGGTAATTCTACAAGTTCACCACTTGATGATATTACACCATTTACTAGAAATATATACAATGATAATATAGATTATAAGAGACTATATAAATTACCAGTTTGAGAGATCAATGTGGAAAATTCTAAACTAACACTACCATGACACTGAGTTCAGAAAGTCAACTAAAATTAGTCATTCCAAAAAGTAAGAACCAGCGGTTGCCAGGCAAGATACGCCCACATTGTGCAAGAGATGGATAGAGAACAAGCAAAAAAAAAGCGATTTTTCATACAATCAGGGGTCATAATCCACGAAGTTATGGTCTGAAATGTGTGAATATCGAAATGGACTGAGATAAAGATATAATTTAAGTTTCATCAAAATCGGATAAAAATTGTGACTTCTAGAGTCCACAACCTTTGCATTACATACTTTTACACTCTTTATGTACAAGGGGCGGCCATTTTGTCTGGCAGTTTTGGTCCGATTTTCACGAAATTCGAACTCAACCATCATTAGGGTACAATGGTGATGTATTCAAATGTTTTTTTTAAATCAGATAAAAATTGTGACCTCTAGGGGAGCACCAGCTAAAAACGCGATTTTTTGTACAATCAAGGGCCACAATTCAGGAAGTTATGATCCGATACATGCGGATATCGAAAGAACCAAGATCTTTGGGTTATAAAAATGTATTTCAAGTTTCAACAAAATCAGATCAAAATTGTGGCCTCTAAGAGGGTCCACAACCTTGATATACCATATATTTACACTATTTGCATACGAGCAGCGTCCATTTTGCCTGGCATTTTGGTCCGATTTGCATAAAATTCAAACTGAACCATCATTTGGGCGTAACAGTGATATATTCAGACGGTTTTTTTTTAAATTGGATAAAAATTGTGACCTAACCTAGAGGGACCACAAGCTAATAACGAGACTTTTTGTACAATCAAGGGCCATAATTCAGGAAGTTACGATCCGATATGCGCCAATGTCAAAAGGAACCAAGATCTTTGGGTTATAAACATGTATTTCAAGTTTCAACAAGATAGGTTGCCAGGCAACAAAACATACGCCCACAGCGGCTAAATCGTCCCAGCAGTCGACAAGGGTTGTCACATATTTATTCTTTTGTTGGTAATTAGGGGAATTTAATAGACAATTTCCGTCGTTTGAGGGTTCACAAGGTTCTAAAAACTAAAACAAGGGCCGTAACTCTGGAAGTAATCTACAGAAATTGTTCAAATTCGACAGGCTTTTTTGTTTTACTAATTCAAATAATGCATATAAATTTCATACAGATCGGATGATAACTTTTGTCGTTCGAACGTTCACATTCAATAGGCTTCTTCATTTCACTAATTTAAATGATGCATATGAATTTCATACAGATTAGGTGATAACTTTTGTTGTTCAAGCGTTCACAAGATTCAACAAAGTAAATCATGGGCCATAACTCTAGACGTAATTGATGGAAATTGCTGACATTCAATAGGCTTCTTCATTTCACTAATTTAAATGATGCATATGAATTTCATACAGATTAGGTGATAACTTTTGTCGTTCAAGCGTTCACAAGATTCAACAAAGTTAAAGAAGGGCCATAACTCTAGATGTAATTAACGGAAATTAGCTGAAACTCAATAGGCTTGTTCGTTTTACTAATTTAAATGATACATATAAATTTCATACAGGTCGGATTATAACTTTTGTCGTTAGAGCACTCACAAGGTGAAACAAAGTGAAATAAGGGCCATAACTCCAGAAGAAATTAACAGAAGTTATTGAAATTAAATAGGCTTCTTCATCTCACCAAAGCAAACAACATATATCAATTTCAAAACAATCAGATGATAAATGTAGTCTGTAGAGTGTTCACAAGAAATTGTGGACGATGGACGGACGGACGAACCGACGGACAGGGGCGACGGCAATATACGACCAATATACGACAGATCAAAACTGTTTTCTCTAGAGGGTCTACAAAATTGAGGTATCATATATTTACACTATTTGCGAACGAGAGGCGACCATTTTGTCTGGCAGTTTTGGTCAGATTTTCATGAAATTTGAACTCAACCATCATTACAGTGTAACGGTATATATATTCAGACGTTTTTTTTTTTCAATTGGACAACAATTGTTACCTCTAGAGGGACCACAAGCTAAAAAAGCGATTTTACGTACAATCAAGGGCCATAATTAAGGAAGTTATGATCTGATATGCGCGACTATTGAAAGGAACCAAGATCTTTGGGTTATAAACATGCATTTCAAGTTTCATCAAAACCGAATCAAAATTGTGGACTCTAGAGAGTCAACAACATTGATGTATCATATATTTACACTATTTGCGAATAAGGGGAGTCCATTTTGTCTGATCTCACGAAATTTCGAACTCAACCATCATTATGGTGTAACAGTGATATATCACTGAGAAGTAGTAATAGTGTTATTTGTACGTTAAGGGCATAGATATCTCCCGATTTGGTAAATTTGTATGAATATCAGTAAAATTCTAATTATCGCAACAAATCTAATACGAAGAGGCTAAAATCTGTAGATATGGTGTGTTAATTAACAGGGGTGAGAAATTGACTGAGTGGTGATATAATTATCGCTAGGGGTGAAAATCTCGGCGACGGTGCGTTTTCTGTACCGGTGTGTTAATTAACGAACGGGTTAAAAACGACTGACACGGTGTGTATTCTTTGTTTGGTGAGTTTTCTCGAAAGAGTGTTATAACTGTACCAAAGGTGTTTTATCAAGGACCAACAGGCTTTATCTGACGCGTAGGTGTTAAATCCAATTTACCGTGCGATTTCTTGTTCGACTGTGTGTTTTACGCAGATCGGTCTTTGTTAAGTGTAGGTCTTTATACATGGATGTATATGTGCTGTAGTTACATATGTTCGTTCTTATACGTATTTCATTTCTTGATGAATACTACGTGTTTTATACTTCGTACCATAGTCGGGCTGCAATTATTTATATATTTGTCTTTTTTGTGGGTTTAATTTGTTTATATATTATCGTGCGTACCACTGAAGTATAAATGCACCTTATTTACCGATATCCGGACCAGCCTCCATTGATATCAGACTAACGAATCTGTTTCGAAAAGCAAGTTTATAAATATAAAATCAAGCAATTATTGAAAAACTATTGGTTTCGTCATGTCTATATTTACTACACGTGGGCGTTTTAATGCATAAATTTATTGTTTCTTACCTGGGTTGTAAAAAGGACTATCCAAGAAAAATTTAATTTCCACATATAACAAATGATAATTCACATATCAAATAACACTAATGCAAATAGGGACATGCGCTGGCGGTGATATTGTCCATTGACCTTTGACTTAATATGAAAATAGCGGCTTTACAAGAACAGCTAAATTTAAACACATGTTAATATTTCTATTGTTTACGATTTTATGAAATAGCTTTATTATTTTTCTCCCGGTACTAATAGACAACGGGTTGAGTGGATCCAATTTTTATTATGTGATTTATCAACGTGATGACAGATCGAGATCACGGGCTCCATGTGTCTATTTCTAAAAGCATGCAATCACCTTTGGGAATCAGTTAGTTTCCAGTCTAAAACGACTTTAAAATCTCTTTTGTTATTTTGGTCGCTTTATTTGAAAAGATTTTCATAATATGCCGTATTAATTTGTGATTTTGTTTTTATTGTTAATTCTGTTTAATTGTGAACATTTTGAAATCTAAATATTTAATATTTATTCTTGGGTACGGGTTTAGAATAGTGTTATAGCATGATTTATTTGTTAAAGATCTGTTAATTCCGAAACAACAATTTATTGCTGTAGTGATCAATTTCAACATTTTCACGTGCATTCTAAAGTCATAGTTTTAAACTTAAATAGCTTCATTTACAATATTTCCAGCCATATATTATGCTAAATTGAGTCCCACGTCATAAAAGTCTTCAACTTTTAGAACCGTGCATAGCACACATTATGTCCAGAATTTGACGTTTTAACAGCTTAATTAATAAATTTGATAAAGAAAACTGTTTCAGAACAACAATAATTTCTTATACACCTTTGATATCTTTGATGTAATTAATTGTTCGTTGGACAAATTACGGTTTTGAAATAGGATACACAACACATCTATATTAATTTAAAGGGTCATATTTTGAATTTTAATAAACCAAGGTTCATTCAAGAAAATTATTGTTGTGTTCTGATAAATTAAGTGTACCTGGGCCCTGTTTCTCAAAATCTTAACTAAGATAAAATCGTGAAACAGACCCCAGGTTTATAATACACATTCACTAAAATTGTTGAGCTGCGGCGATGATTAATTTATTACCCCTAATAAAGTCTGGCAATTAACAGTTGTTATATAACATCTAGGTCAACGGTGATCTAAGTTGGTGTTCTGCCAAGCGTACTTCCTGCCCTGATGCCAGTTTGTGTTGTAATATGTGACTTGGAAATACGTTTAATAATTTAACAAATTCAAGAAGAAGAAGAACACAATTTTTTTGTTTTGAAATATACTGTAGAAAAATAACTTAGTCCTCTAACTTCAGTACAACATGATAATAATGTAATAGTTAGTATTTCATTGTATTTAAATCTTATAATCCCTCTTGTTGTTTTCAGGTACCGTGAAGGTATCGGAATCGAAATCCCAGATAGGATATAAATTTTGATATTATATGTAAGATATGCTTACAATTATACTCAGTTTTGATATTATTTGCAAGATATGCTTACAATAATTATACTCATACTCATTGATCAATTTAGAGAATTTTGGCACTGATAATATCATAATATGTAGCAAATGGTGGACCACCTTCTCACTCGATAATCGTCGCTTTTTGATTCATTCTTCCATTTCCCATCAATGGTGAAAGTACAATTGAAATAATAATATCCGACTAGTCATGTTTATATATTTTACATGCCGTACGAAGCCATGGTTAAACTATCAAAATAATTGATTCTCTTCGAAAAGAATTGATGGCCATTTTGAATATTTCCTTCTAGCTCACTCTTAAATTCCACTTGTTGACCATGTTTCTTTTGAATTGCCCTAATATTCCACAAAATGTCATTATTGGAGCAGAGCTAATACGTATAGAAGCGAATGCTTCGGCCCATATCAACTGCCAATTAAAGAAAAAATAAATAAAGCAGATAATTTATACGTTACAATTTAATTAAGACGTTTAATATATGAAGGCATATGCATATCAATAATGTAATAATAAATAATGGTATTGCTTGTATTTTTGTCCTGTCTATTTTACTTGTGTGTTTGAACATTACTCTGATTATAATATAATCGCTTGGGCTGTTTATTTTTCATTTGAGATACTAACCGAAATTTCCTATGAGAAACAAAATAAATTGTATACATGTTGATAAAATATCAAGCTTTATTCAAATGAGATGATAGAGAAGTAAAACATACATTTAAATCATTGCAATAAAACCAACACTGAACAGACCACAGTATGTCATCCTTGAATTAAGTGTAACCGGCAAAAATAGTCACACTCCATCCAACTATTTCAGCAAATCCATTAACAGTGTCGCCTTTCAGTCTGAGACCAAAGGGGGTCTGAGATCAAAGGGCAATATCAAAGCGTGCTCTCCGGATAATATAAATTCTCTACTGAGGATGAGATTGAATCCACACACACGGTCGAACAAGAAATCGCACCGTAAACTGTATTTAACAAGTACGCGTCAGATAAAGCCTGTTGGTCCTTGATAAAACACCTTTGGTGCAGTTATTACATGCTTTCGAGAAAACTCACCAAACAAAGAATACACACCATATCAGTCGTTTTTAACCCGTTCGTACACATCCAGTACAGAAAACGCACCGTCGCAGAAATTTTCACCCCTGGCGATAATTAAATCACCTTTCAGTCAATTTCTCACCCCTGTTAATTAACACTATGTATCTACAGAATTTAGCCTCTTCGTATTAGATTTGTTGCGATAATTAGAATTTTACCGATATTCATACAAATTTACCAAATCGGGAGATATCTATGGCCTAAATGTACAAATAACACTATTACTACTTCTCAGTGTATTCAGATGACTTTTTTAAATCAGATTTAAATCATCCAGGCAGTCAATTACAGTTGTCGTATATTTTTACTTTTTTCGGTAGCCTAAAAATAAAAATAAAATAAAACCAAGTACGAACAATCCAAACTATAAGACAGAATTCAAAGTCCTAAAAAATGTTATAGGCAAAATAGTGTATTCAAGCAAAATAGTGTAATCAGCAAATGGACTGCTCCTCGTGTACAAAATACACGACAAACAGTGGTAACAGGTGTCCGGAAGAGTAAGCTAACCCTGCCTGGCGCCACACCCGCCATAGCTGCATCCAAAAGAAACATTTATAATACACTAAAATCTGATTAAGAGTAACAACTCATTAAGTAATTATCAGCAAAACATTATAATTTGTTTGGTTTTTATAAAGTTCTGCCCTGTGCAAACGTTTAGAATACAAAACTTTAATATCATGGATTTAGCTGTTCAAGTCATAAAAATTCATTGAAAATCAATATACTTGTTCGTCTGAAGACCTTAAACTCTGTGTATCAATCTGAAGTCAATCGGATGATAACTTTAGCCTCCAGAGCATCACAAGATTTTTCAAAGTGATCAAGGGCCATAACTTTGGCAGTAATTATCAGAAATCGTTGAAAATCAATAGGATTCTCGTCTCATGACCTCAAACACTGTGTATAAATTTAAAGTGAATCGGATATTAACTTTAGCCTCTATAGCACCCACAAGATTTTTTGAAGTGATCAAGGGCCATAACTCTGGCAGTAATTATCGAAAATCGCTGAAAATAAATAGACTTCTTCGTCTCATGACCTTAAACACTGTGTATAAATTCAAAGTCAATCGGATATTAACTTTAGCCTCTAGAGCGTCCACAAGATTAGTCAAAGTGATCAAGGGCCATAACTCTGGCAGTAATTATCAGAAATCGCTGAAAATCAGTAGGCTTCTTCATCTCATGACCTTAAACACTGTGTTTAAACAAGGACCAACGGACGGGGGCGATGACAATATACGACCACATTTCAATATCGGCGTATAAAGATGATTTTTCGTCTAATCAAGGGTCATAATTTAAGAAGTTACGATCCGATATGTGCAAATATGGAAAGGAACCAAGACCTTTGGGTTATAAACAAGCATTTCAAGTTTCATCAAAATTAGATGAAAATTGAAACCTCTAGAGTGTCCACAAGCTAAAAACGTCACTTTTTGTACAATCAGGTGCCCTAATACATTTAGTTTCGATCCGATACATGCCAATATTGAAAGGAACTAAGATCTTTTGGAGATAAACCTATATTTAAAGTTTCATCAAAATCGGATAGGAATTGTGACCTGTAGAGTGTCCAAAAACAAATTGCTGACAGATGGATGTCCGGACGGACAGGGGCGACGACAATATACGTCCACATGAAAATGTGGGCGTATCAAAATGCAATAGGAATATTTCAATATAATGATTAAACATGACAAGGGGGGGGGGGGGGTCTTCGGGGCTCTTTCTCATGTGATGCAAAATCAATAGAAATCTCTCTCTAACCCCCCCGCTACACAGTCGATAGAAATCTCTCTCTAATAACCTGTGTACAGTTGATAGAAATCTCCCTCTAATAACCATTGTACAATTGATAAAAATCTCTTTCTAATAACCGAGGTACAACTGATAGAAATCTCTCTCTAATAACTGAGGTACAATTGATAGAAATCCCTCTAATAACCAATGTACAACTGGTAGTAATCTCTAATAAACCCTGTACAATTGATAGAAATCTCTTCCCTCCCCAACTCTGCATGATCATTTCACAATTTTATTAACCCATGTGTCATCCAGAGAAATTTCTCACTGCTTATAACCCCTGTGCGTAATCTCTCTCTTTAATGAAGCCAAACAGGGTTACAAAAATATACTATAACAACTGTTATCTCTACTGACCTAATGTTTTTTGTATTTTTATTTTAGATTCACTGACTTCCTCCCTTGCACTACTAAAATGTCTTTGATTTTCACTGCTACAATTACTAACTTCTTCAAATTTAATATTGCTATCTTTCAAATCAGTTTTATGAATACAAAGATCATTTTCATCCTCTTCCTCATCAATTTTCTCATCTTTATCGATATCATCATTTGTTTCATCATCTGTTATTTCAGATAAATCAACCTTTGCCGATTGTAATAACTTTTCATATACTGATGTTGGAGATGTGGATCTGTTTAATAATATATTGTTATCTTCATCATCATTTTCTATATCAATATCAACATCTTCATCATCATTATCACCATCTTTTTCAATATTTCCCAATTTTTGTACAGGCGATGTGCGTTCTGTTTGTTTATCAAAGCTATCTAAATTATTAGTGTTTAAATGAGTTGAGAAATCATCCAGTAAATCAGGATTTATATGACTTGGTATTAACTGATTTGATCTAGTTGTACTGTTGCTTATGGTATTACCTATTAGCATACTACTGAGTAAATTATTGGGTATCTCTGTTTTAAACATAATATTAGCATTCATAGAATCAATTATAGAATTTTCAGCACAAGGATTTGCTTGGTTTAGAAGGTCATTGTTAGGGGATATAAGATTGTCTAATATATCTATAGTCGTATTTTCACTGGATGATGTTGTTTTCACAGTGCTCTTTGTAAAATCTGAAACTGTTTTTGATGCACTGATAACTGCCCGAAACTTTGTTGAGAACTTTAAACCATTTGATATACCCCTATGTAATCTATTTGGAGATTTGACACATTGAACTGTTGGCAGACCAGTCTCCATTGATGCCAAAACTTCACTGATAGCAACCGTTGGAGATTCATTTTTAGCTTGTGACTGATCAGAAAATATTTCCTTATGCTTAGTCTGAAAATCAAATGTACATTTAATTAAGTATATATATTTAATTTAAAAAAAAAACAACAAGCAATTGTAGGCATTTTGAAATGCTAAGATACATATTGCTACACTTACTTCTTGGCAGCATAATATCAACAAGTGGGGTATTCCCACTTGGCTAGCAGATTAACAGTACTAATTAAGGGATTAGGAGATTAGTGAGAGCTTATAGAGTTATAGTCTGTTTTAACTATTGTATTAAACATACATCATGCAAGAGATAAACCTGGATTATTGCAGGTTTTTCTTTAGGCCTGAAATGTTTTCTAAATTATTAATTAGACATTAATTAACTTATCCAGGCCATAATTAACTCTCGATGGCATCGGATTTCTCCGATATTAAATAGATTAGAACAGTTCAGCCATATTTTGATTTAAGCTAAAAAATGGAGGAGCAAGACTTAGCTTCGAACAACCAGTACGGTGGTTGAAATTATTGCACACGTCTTGTCAAACCTTCAAAGGCTAATATCTTCGCTAGAAATAGAGTAATTCAAATGAAATTTTCAAATTATTCATTTTACATTATCTATTTTTTAACTATTATAGCAAGAATGGCTAGCTCTTTATCTAAATCTAACATAATGTATCTTTAACAGTTTTAACCCATGATCTAGTAATTCTAGTTCACTAGCTGATGTTTCATTGTTTATGATACATAGTTAAATAGCTGCAAGTTCAAATTTTATTTCATTCCAAAATGGCTAATGCACAAGTTAACATTCAATTCATTCCAAATTCCATATAATCACAGATACCATTCATTGGAAGTGTACTGTCCATGAAAGCCCTGCCACTGTAAATACTAGGAATGGTCTTTTCACCACCTACAGAAACATTCATAGTCATCCAGCTGATCCCACCAAGTTGAAATCAGATATGTTCTTATCAACTATGAAAGAAGGGGTTAAAGTGGATTCTAAACCAGTTATAATTATATGGAAGGATAGATTTCAAAATTTTAACAGTTGTGTATCAGTGCCTTCATGGATATTATCCTTCATATATAAAGGAACTTGTTAATGCCCACCAGTCAATACGAGCTCTGTGATCCCAATCTCAACATTATGTTACAGTACCAAAGTGGAAACTGAAAAAATTTGGTTTTAAGTCATTTGAAGTTTCAGCAACTTTGAAGTGGAATGCCCTCCCGTTAGCTTTAAAATCTGCTCCAACATTTTCAATATTTAAATCTAAATTAAAGACATTCCTGTTTTCTAAATAAGTAACTTAGAATTGGCTCTGTGTGCGCTTTGAGCAGATTTTATTGCTTGGAGTTTAGCGCTATAGAATCCTATTATTATTATATTATAAGAAGTATAAGAAATAATAGATATTTTAATTTATATATCATAATAGATTTTTAAAATCATTTTTAACTCATACCATGGTATCGTTATTGTAGAATCAATAATTTAATTATTTATTGGATGTGATATGTAAATTTGAATAAATTCTATAATATTGTTCATCTCATTGTAGAGTTACGGGTTTCAGAAGTAGATGACTACATCAAGGCCGTTCCAACCTTTTACAATACACATTCAAGGCTATATCCAGGGTTCATACACTAAAATATGAAAGGAATTCCATGACTTTTCCATGACTTTCCAGGACCAAAATTAGAGCATTGCATGCACTAAAGTTTTTCATGAGAAGTCTACCAATGCTCTATGTAGTATTTTTACTGAATTAAATCTCCATGTATAATTAGGTTTATCTACATCTCTATGCAATGAAATCAACTTCTTGCAAATTATGAAGGTAAAACAAGCCATCAGTGAGGCTGATGTCCCCTGCTGAAAACCCAAAATAAACAGATAACACATATCAATTAATTGCACATTTACCTTTTTCAAAAGTATTGAGTAATCAAACTGATTATCTATTCTTAGTCTAAGCATAAAATGTTCATGATCAAACTCAGTCAGGTTTTGAAGTGAAACTATACACTAAGTATCATCACTCTCCATCAGTTAGAATGAAAGTTATCCTGTCCCAAAGCATCGACCAATGAAATTGCTTAGCTCTACTTAGCTTAGTCAAGACATTTGCCTAATGAATCTATACCTCAATGAAAAGCACAGTTGTTATGTTCCCCAAAGTCTTGACCAATCAAATTGCTTATCTTTGCATTAGTGGAAAATGTGCATGATGAACTCTGTTAAGGCATTCACCTTATAGACACCTACACCAATTTTGAACATTCTACCTCAATTAGAAGGAGAGTAAATGTGTTCCAAAGTCTCGACCAATCAGATTGAAGTCTCTACTATGCTAGAGCAGAAAATGCTCAGGATCAAAGTTTGTTATGGTATTAATGTAATGAAACTATACACAGAGTTTCATCACTCTCACTTAATTAAAACTTAAGTTATCGTGTCCTAAAGCATCTACCAATCAAATTGCTTATCTCTGCTTACCCTTAGCAGAAAACGCTCATCTTCAAACTCCCATCATGGCATTCACCTAATAAACACCTACACCAAGTTTGAACATTCTAGCTCAATTAGAAAGAAAGTTATTGTGTCCCAAAAAGTGTGATAATGGAACGCAATTCACATTGTTTTTATTATGACAAAGGGAGATGATGACCCGCCCTCTCTTCTCACAACAGCGATTTTATAAGTGGGTTTTAACGTGACTTTTTGATTTACAAGGACTTTTTTTATTTTTGTGTTTTTACCAATTTTCAACCCTTTAAGTGTAAATAATTTAAGTAAATCAACCTGTTCATAATATCATATTTATTGTATTGGACGTTAAATCTGTAATAAACAACAACAAACATAATAAACACCTACATAACATGATCAAACCTAGTCAATGTATAGTGTACCAAAGAACAGACCATTCAAATTGCTTATCTCTGCTTAGACCGAGCAGAAAATACTTATCATCGAACTTAGTCAAGGCATTCACCAGAGCTCACACTGACTTTCAATTTTTTTTTTCTGCCAAAATGGATGATAATTTTTATATAAAAAATGTTCATTTTTTTTTTTTTTTCCCGCCAACTGGAATATTTTATCTGACAAAAATGTGTGATAAGAAAGACAATATGTATGGTCAGTCTCAAGTAGGCCTATTAAAAAACAATTACCAATCTATACAATACAATATACAACAACTTAACCCTTAACCGGTCGAAGTCATTTTGACATTATGACGTCAAGTAGTCAGGCTAAATAAAGGCTGATGTGAAATATTTTGTATGTCTATTTCAATCGACTATTGCCGAATAATCATAAGTGATAGACTCTTGACACCAATAAACCAGCGGCTGCCAGGAAGGATACGCCCACATTTTCGAGAGATGGATAGAGAACAAGCTAAAAAGAAAGCGATTTTTCGTACAATCAGGGGCCATAATTCAGGAAGTTTCAACAAAATCGGATAAAAATTGTGACCTCTATAGGGTCCACAACCTTGATATACCATATTTTTACGCTAATTGAGAACGAACGACGGCCATTTTGTCTGTCCATTTTGGGGCGATTTTCACAAAATTCAAACTTAATTGTCCTTAGGGTGGAACGGTAATATAATAATACGTTTTTTTAAATCTGATAAAAATTATGACCTCTAATGGGTCCACAAGCTAAAAACATGATTTTTCGTACAATCAGGGGCCATAATTCAGGAAGTTACGGTCCGATATGGGCGAATATCGAAAGGAACCGAGATCTTTGGGTTATAAACTTACATTTCAAGTTTCAACAAAATCGGATAAAAATTGTGACCTCTATAGGGTCCACAACCTTGATATACCATATTTTAACGCTATTTGAGAATGAACGGCGGCCATTTTGTCTGTCAATTTTGGGCCGATTTTCACGAAATTCGAACTCGGCCATCCTTAGGGTGTAACGGTGATATAATAAAACGGTTTTTTAAATCGGATAAAAATTATGACCTCTATAGGGTCCACAAGCTAAAAATGTGATTTTTTGTACAATCAGGGGCCATAATTCAGGAAGTTACGGTCCGATATGCGCGAATATCGAAAGGAACCGAGATCTTTGGGTTATCAACTTACATTTCAAGTTTCAACAAAATCGGATAAAAATTGTGACCTCTATAGTGTCCACAAGCTAAAAACGTGATTTTTCGTACAAACAGGGGCCATAATCCATGAAGTTTCGATCCGATACATTTCAATATCGAAAGCAGCCGAGATATTTTGGAGATAAACCTATATTTCAAGTTTCGTCAAAATCGGATAAGAATTGTGACCTGTAGAGTGTCCACAAACAATTGTGGACGGACGGACAGACGGACGGACGAACGGACAGGGGCGACGGCATAATACGTCCACATGAAAATGTGGGCATATAAAAAGTTGCTGGGGATAAGTTGATCTATAATTTGCAAATCATTCTAAATCCTTTTCATCAGAAATATCGTCTTCAGAATCGAATTCATCGATATAATCGATTCGGAATAATTCATAAGTATTTCAACCACTTTGAGCGATTTTAACGTTCCGACACCGTTAAATTACGTTTTTCGTCATAAAATGTTGAACAAAGACATGTTTTTCTCAATGCCCTTGACAAAACAAGTTTCTGTCTGACACGCATGCCTGGCCATATCAATTAAAAACGAAACTAAATACTCAAATGCGGCTTATAAAAAAGGTTCTTGCTGTGGTCGACTTTAGTCGACCGTGACCACTTAGCTGTATAACGTTGTGGTGACTATAGTCGACAATGACCGGTTAAGGGTTAAAACATACACCCACAGCAGCTAAATCGTCCGAGCAGTTGACAAGGGTTGTCACATTTTTATTCTTTTGTAGGTAATTAGGGGAAGTTAATAGACAATTTCATACAGATGACATTATAATTTTCGACGTTTGGGGGTTCACAAGGTTCTAAAAACTAAAACAAGGGCCATAACTCTGGCAGTAATCTACAGAAATTGTTCAAATGCGACAGGCTTTTTCGTTTTACTAATTCAAATAATGCATATAAATTTCATACAGATCGAATGATAACTTTTGTCGTTCGAAAGTTCACAATGTTCAACAAAGTAAATCAAGGGCCATAACTCGAGACGTAATTGACGGAAATTGATGACATTCAATAGGCTTCTTCATTTCATTAATTTAAATGATGCATATGAATTTCATACAGATTAGGTGATAACTTTTGTTGTTCAAGCGTTCACAAGATTCAACAAAGTTAAACAAGGGCCATAGCTCTAGATGTAATTAACAGAAATTTGCTGAAACTCAATAGGCTTATTCGTTTTACTAATTTAAATGATACATATCAATTTCATACAGATCGGATAATAACTTTTGTCGTTGGAGCGTTCACAAGGATCAATAAAGTGAAACAGGGGCCATAACTCTAGACATAATAAACGGAAATTGCTGAAATTCAATAGGCTTCTTCGTTTCAGTAACCTAAATAATGCATATAAATTTCAGAAAGATCGGATGATAACTTTTGACCTTACAAGGTACAACAAAGTGAAACAAGGGCCATAACTCACAGCTTAATTAACGGAAATTGCTGATATTCAATAGGCTTCTTCGTTTCACTAATTTGAATGATGCATATCAATTTCAAACAAATCGAATGATAACTGTTGTCATTAGAGCGTTCACAAGATTCAACAAAGTGAAACAAGGGCCATAACTCTAGATGTAATTAACGGAAATTGCTGAAATTCAATAGGCTTCTTTGTTTTACTAATTCAAATGATGCATATAAATTTCATACAGATCGGTTGATAACTTTTGTCGTTAGAGCGTTCACAAGGTGCAACAAAGTGAAACAAGGGCCATAACTCCAGAAGAAATTAACGGAAATTGCTGAAATTCCATAGGCTTCTTCATTTCACTAATTTAAATGATGCATATCAATTTCATACAGATCGGTTGATAACGTTTGTCATTTGAGCATTCACAAGATTCAACAAAGTGAAACAAGGGCCATCACTCTAGATGTAATTAACGGAAATTGCTATAGGGTCCACAACCTTGATATAACATATTTTTATGCTATTTGAGAACGAACGGCGGCCATTTTGTCTGTCAATTTTGGGCCGATTTTCACGAAATTCGAACTCAGTCGTCCTCAGGGTGTAACGGTGATATAATAATACGTTTTTTTAAATCGGATAAAAATTATGACCTCTATAGGGTCCACAAGATAAAAACGCGATTTTTCGTACAATCAGGGGCCATAATTCAGGAAGTTACGGTCCGATATGCGCGAATATCGAAAGGAACCAAGATCTTTGGGTTATAAACTTATATTTTAAGTTTCAACAAAATCGGATAAAAATTGTGACCTCTATAGGGTCCACAAGCTAAAAACGTGATTTTTCATACAAACAGGGGCCATAATCCATGAAGTTTCGATCCGATACATGCCAATATTGAAAGCAGCCGAGATCTTTTGGAGATAAACCTATATTTCAAGTTTCGTCAAAATCGGATAAGAATTGTGACCTGTAGAGGGTCCACAAACAATTGTGGATGGACGGACGGACGGACAGGGGCAACGGCATAATACGTCCACATGAAAATGTGGGCGTATAAAAATTGAAAATCACTCTCTCATTTCAATAATATTCCCCAGTAATTACCTGCCTTTATTTATAGGATAGAAAATAAAATACATGTACTTCATAATGTCTTACCATCGTTTATCTTCTTTATAAGATAGTACTTTAAATCACTCGCCAAATGACACAGCAATCGACTTCGTGTATTATCAGGTCTAGTTTGTTATTTACACCTGTGTCAAGTCTGAAGTTTTCACGCCAAAATTAACCATTTTACTATTTTTGTAGTATGAAATGCCGTATTATAGTAATAAATAGAGTTCAACGTGTAGTATCACAGAATAATACCACTAGCGCGAAAATTTCAAAATGGAGCCTGAACAAAAGTTGTGAATGATGGATTAGCAGAAAATAAGTTAATTGGTGTTTATTAATAGCTAATAATAGGGAGCACGCTCGGATGGGTATATTTTTGGTGTGTAAGGCACATGTTGCCCAGTGAATGTTTCTTTGGGTTGGAATCTGGTGACAGATTCTTATGAAGGAAAATGATAGCAGGTTAAAATATTGTGTGATCGTGATTGACATCGGTACAGAGCTAATTAATAGGAAATAAATAAGAAGTAAACTTGAATAACACCGGCCTAGGCAATTTCTGATAATTTTCATGGCAATAAAATGTGCAGATGGGGAGAGTGATTATGGAGGACTGAGGAGAGCAATAAAATATGCACCTAGATTGGGATTTAGGTGAGCGATGGAGCGCTATAGCGTGCCTCAAACATGAATGCCTTGGTCTGGTTGTTGACTATATCTTGTGGTTTTATAAAACTATGCCTTGGTTAATACAAAAATTTAAATTTACTCACAAGGCCATTTAGGAACATTGACTTTTCTTCTAATGTCCATGCCCTTTTATTTCTATGTGACTTGACTTTAGTTGATGTAGGTTGAGATTTCTGTGGACTCGCAGTTTCTGGGATTTTAATTACTTTATTCACTTTCTCAACTATGTTTGACTGTTTACTCCATGTTTTTCCATTCAAATATTGTCTGATAAAATGTTAAAGATTTTATGGTATCAAATCAACATAAACCATGATTTACTATTTTTGCAATCAAAAGAACTCATTATTAAAAATATGTTGTTGCATTGTTAATTTACAATTATAGATGTATATATAAGTATAAATACTAATATTGTATTAAAGCTGATGGATTAATCTAATAATCAATGCTCTAAAATGTACCCAAATTAAGTATTTTGACAATATTTTGGTTGTTTTGACTTTGGTGAATTTTGGTCGTTTCGGTTTACGTCCCTTTTGACTATATCCAGAATTTATCTTCTGCAGAATACATGCAATGCTGAAATTTGTGAAATTTGTGAAATTTTTAATTCAGCATATCTTTGTAAATACTGAACAAAATGAAACCATTTTCACAATATTGTAGTAGGCAAGGGATTAACAAGTTCTCAATTGATGTTCAGAGACATTAAGATAAGTAAATACTAAAAGTTTTTTTTTTATCTCCTGTACAAGAGAGAGAGAAATGAGGTTTAACGTCCAAACGACAGAAACTAGGTCATTTTGGGACTAACATAATGGTTCAATCTTATTTCAATAATTCGCTTGCGCATAGGGGTTTTTAGCAGTGGGAGGAAACCGGAGGACCTGGAGAAAACCCAAGAGATTGGACAGACGACCCCACACCTTGTATCTTCTGTACAATTGGTTTACGTGTGTATATGGCAAAACACAATAATCTATAATTATAATGATATTGATATATGGCAAATTGTTCTTTATTGTTATATTAGGCTTTGTACAAGGATACTGTTCTTCCAATAACATCTTTTCAATAGTTGCCTTGGACTTTTCATCCATATCCAAAGTCCATCCCTGCAAATACAAATTATAAGAATTATCTTGATTTTAATTTTGATGTATTTTCTCACACTTTGTTTATTTATGAAATTACATTTACACCAAGCCATTTAATGATTTAAAAATCAACGAGAGCAATCTTCCCATCTTGGCTTTCGGACCATTCATATAATTAAAAGCCATTTAATTGTTAAATCAACGAGAGCGGTCTTCCCATCTTGGCTTTCGGGTCATTCATATAATTAAATGTTGGGTCATTCCATGTCAAGTGGACCAAATTTTGCAAAGTTGGAAACATGACACCCCCAGAAGAATTATAAAAAAATATATGTTATAGTATATGGCCTTAAGCTAACAAATCCAAATTATACCTCTCTTGGTTGAAAACGGGTACTGAAACGGATCATAAATTCAGTAATTTTTTTCAGATTCTCCGGTGCTTTAAACTCACATTTATAATAGGAGTAGACCTCTCTAACTTTGTAATCTAAGACAACTTTTTTTGTAGATATGTGCGATTCAAACAGTTCGTGCCACCAGGTGGCAAATTGTGGAACAAATGAACTATTCACATTTTTTTTTTTTTCAGGATTTCCACAGCCTCTGGCAAAGTCACTATTGTATACACAACCTTCAAAATTGACATAGTTAATGTCAGTTTGTCTTTTATTAATTTACAAAAGATTCTGAGTCGATGGGATATATACTTTTCCAAATATTCAGTCTTGAAATTCAATGCACACTGAAATCTTACAAAATATACCCATTTTCTCCTTCATTTTTGGCCATGTGGGACGGAGGTTAAAATTCTGAAAAATGTTGATAATGAAACTTCATTTACCCTACTATAACATACATTAAAGTCCATCTTGTGTATTTGAGGGCTTATATTTTTAATTGGCACTTGAAATCTGTGCGGTGATGAAGTTTTAATGGCTATCATCAAAATTGTTGACTTTTCACGTTGATTTTAAAATAACTTGTAAATGACCTACACCCCTCAAACATGTCTATTTGGAGTAAATGTTTGCGTAGATAACGAATATGCAATTATTTTGGATCTATATTGTATTGTTCTAATTTTATTTTGCCTCCCAAATGAGAAAAACATGGTTATTCTGCTTCACAAATTCAAATATTGGGCTTGCTTTGACAATCAGATTACAAGAGCTTCGCTAACTCTACTTTCATTGATCATGATATGGTACTTTTTAAAATGAAGAGATGAAATATGAAATGGCTGTAATATGACAAGAGGCAAAGAAGGCTAGGCGTTGGGTTTGTTTTGCCAAATTTACAGACAAAATATTAACAAAAAAGTGGATGTGATACTGCCCCGGGGATCAGGGCATGGATCAAAATAAATAGCTGCTGTCTTTACGGTATAAGGAATAAATATGCAAAGTTCCAAGATGATCCATTCAGAATTGCAGCCTGTAGAAGATAAATACAAAAATTGGATGTGGCTCTGCCCCTTGAGGTTGGAGATGGAACATTATAAATAGGTATCACCCTGTTATTGCAATGATTGATATGCTGAATTTGAATGAAATTTGTTAATCATTGCAACCTGTAGAGTATTTACCGATAAAAACTAACAAACCAGTGGCTGCCAGTTTTGAGCCGATTTTCACGAATTCGAACTCAGTCGTCCTTAGGGTGTAACTGTGATATAATGATACGTTTTTTACAATCGGATAAAAATTATGACCTCTATAGGGTCCACAAGCTAAAAACGCAATTTTTCGTACAATCAGGGGCCGTAATTCAGGAAATTACGGTCCGATATGCGCAAATATCGAAAGGAACCGAGATCTTTGGGTTATAAACTTACATTTCAAGTTTCAACAAAATCGGATAAAAATTGTGACTTCTATAGGGTCCACAACCTTGATATACCATATTTTTACGCTAATTGAGAACGAACGGCGGCCATTTTGTCTGTCAATTTTGGGCTGTTTTTTACGAAATTCGAATTCAGCTGTCCTTAGGGTGTAACGGTGATATAATAATACGTTTTTTTAAATCGGATAAAAATTATGACCTCTATACGGTCCACAAGCTAAAAACGCGATTTTTCGTACAATCAGGGGCCGTAATTCAGGATATGCGCGAATATCGAAAGGAACCGAGATCTTTAGGTTATAAACTTACATTTCAAGTTTCAACAAAATCGGATAAAAATTGTGACCTGTATAGGGTCCACAACCTTGATATACCATGTTTTTACACTATTTGAGAACGAAGAGAGGCCATTTTGTCCGTCAGTTTTGGGCCGATTTTAACGAAATTCGAACTCAGTCGCCCTTAGGGTATAACGGTGATTTACTAAAATGTTTTTTTTAAATCGGATAAAAATTATGATCTCTATAGGGTCCACAAGCTAAAAAGGCAATTTTTCGTACAATCAAGGGCCATAATTCAGGACGTTACAGTCCGATATGCACGAATAACGAAAGGATCCTAGATCTTTGGGTTATAAACTTAGATTTCAAGTTTCAACAAAATCGGAGAAAAATTGAGACCTCTATAGGGTCCACAACCTTGATATACCATATTTTTACGCTATTTGAGAACGTAGGGCGGCCATTTTGTCTGTCAGTTTTGGGTCGATTTTCACGAAATTTGAACTCAGCCGTCCTTAGGGTGTAACAGTGATACAATAATATGGTTTTTTGAATCGGATAAAAATTATGACCTCTATAGGGTTCACAAGCTGAAAACGTGATTTTTCGTACAATCAGGGGCCATAATTCAGGAAGTTACAGTCTAATATGCGGGAATATTGAAAGCAATCGAGATCTTTGGGTTATAAACTTACATTTCAAGTTTCATCAAAATAGGATTCAAATTGTGACCTCTATACGGTCGTCAACCTATATATACCATATTTTTACGCTATTTGAGAACGAACGGCGGCGATTTTGTCTGTCAGTTTTGGGCCGATTTTCACGAAATTCGAACTCAGCCATCCTTAGGGTGTAACGGTGATATAATGAGACAATTTTTTAAATCGGATAAAAATTATGACCTCTATAGGGTCCACAAGCTAAAAACGCAATTTTTCGTACAATCAGGGGACATAATTCAGGAAGTTACGATCCGATATGCACGAATATCGAAAGGAATCAAGTCTTTGGGTTATAAACATGCATTTCAAGTTTCATCAAAATTGGATCAAAATTGTGACCTCTAGAGTGTTCACAAGCTAAAAACGCGATTTTTCATACAATCAGGGGGCATAATCCATGAAGTTATGGTCCGATACATGCCAATATCGAAAGGAACCAAGATCTTAGGATGATAAAGCTATATTTCAAGTTTCATTGAAATTGGATAAAAATTGTGACCTGCAAAGTGTACACAAACAAATTGTGGATGGACGAAAGGACGGACAGAGGCGACGACAATGTACATCTACGTGAAAATGTGGGGGTATAAAAAGAGGGTGTGGTACCACACCCCTGGGGGTCAGGACATGCACCAAAATGTATAGTTGCTATCTTTACAGAATAAGGAATAAATATGCCAAGTTCCAAGATGATCCATTAAGAATTCCAGTCTGTAGACAAAAAACACAAAAATTGGGCGTGGCTCTGCCACTGCCCCTGGGGGTTGGATACGGACCAATATATATAGGTACAACCGTATGCCGGATCATTCCAAACTGGATCCAAATCCAGTGGCTCCGACATTGGGGGGGGTCAGGCATGCACCAAATACAATACGGATCATCCTTAGGGTATAAGGAACTTTTTCAAGACGATCGATTAAGAATTGTGGCCTGTAGGCGGCCCACAGACACACCAAAAAATGGGTGTGGCACTGCCCCTGGGGGTTGGGCATGCACCCCAAACAAATACAAGAAAAGGGAATGGATCTGCCCCTGGGGGTCGGGCATGCATCAAGAACAATAGGGACCATCCTTAGGGTATAAGGAATAAGTATGTAAAGTTTCAAGATGATCACTTAAGAATTATGGCCTGTAGGCGACCCACAGACACACAAAAAAAATGATTGTGGCACTGCCTCTGGGGGTTGGGCATGCACCCCAAACAAATACAAGAAATGGGAATGGCTCTGCCCCTGGGGGTCGGGCATGCATCAAGAACAATAGGGACCATCCTTAGGGTATAAGGAATAAGTATGTAACGTTTCAAGATGATCACTCAAGAATTGTGCCCTGTAGGCGACACACAGACACCCCCCCAACACAAACACACACACAAACACGCATGGGCGACGGCAATATACTTCTGAAAGACTTAGGCCCATCATATTTGTCATTTTAGAGCAATTTATAATGTAGAATAAGAATATGTTGTCCGCTCAAGAATTGAAGCACAGTAATGTTGTGACACTATCACTGAACACCTGAAAACTACAGGGCGTAATTCTTAATGCATCGTCTAGAAACTTTGCATACCTATTCCTTATAACCTAAGGATGTTCCCTATTGGTTTTGGTGCTTGCCGGACCCCCAGGGGCAGAAAGCCATGCTCAAAAATTATTTTGTAGCCCACAAGCCAAGAACAATAGGGATCATCCTTAGGGTGTAAGGAATAAGTATGTAAAGTTTCAAGATGATCACTTAAGAATAGTAGCCTGTAGGCCACACACACACAAGGGCGACGGAAGTATAAAAATTACTTCTGAAAGACTTAGGCCCCTCATATTTGTCATTTTAGAGCAATTTATAATGTAGAATGAGAATATGGACTCATTTTGGCTACAGGGGGTATCATTTCAATTAATTTTGTTTTCAAAAACAGCGGAAAACTTGTTTTGTCTGAGAAATTGAAGTACAGTAATGTTGTTACACTATCACTGGTACCTGAAAACTACAGGCCGCAATTCTTAATGCATCGTCTTGAAACTTTGCATACTTATTCCTTATACCTTAAAGATGTTTCCTATTGTTTTTGGTGCTTGCCCAACCTTTTTTTCTTTGCATGTCTGTGAGTTTTGCCTACAGGTCGCAATTCTTAATAGATCGTCTTGAAAACTTTTCATATACTAAGCAGGTTGGTATGTTACTCTGAATAGACGCATTGCATAAAACTTGCCAAATGTTTTTATTGTATATTTGTGACCACATCTCTAACTTTACCTGAGCAATAAGGCTCCTTCCCAAACACAGAATTGAACTCAGGAAATGTTCTCAAAGATAGGTTGCTGGGCAACAAAACAAACGCCCACAGCAGCTAAATTGTCCGGGCAGTCAACAAGTGTTGTTGCATATTTTTTTTATTTTTTTGGTAATGAAACATTCATAATACACTAAAATCTGATTAAGAGTAACAATTCATGAAGTAATTATCAGAAAACCATTAGAATTTGTTTGTTTTTTATAAAGTTCTGCCCCATTCTAACGTTTAGTATACGAAACTTTTAATATCATGGATATTCAAGTCATAAAAATTTATTGAAAATCAATATACTTGTTTGTCTCAAGATATTAAACTTTGTGTATCAATCTGAAGTCAATCGGATGATAACTTTAGCCTTTAGAGCGTCACAAAGTGATCAAGGGCCATAACTTTGGTAGTAATTATCGGAAATCGTTGAAAATCAATAAGATTCTTCGTCTCATGACCTTAAACACTGTGTATAAAATTTAAAGTCAATCGGATATTAACTTTGGATTCTAGAGCGTCCACAAGATTTTTTGAAGTGATCAAGGGCCATAACTCTGGCGGTAATTATTGAAAATCACTGAAAATGAATAGACTTCTTCGTCCCAAGACCTTAAACACTGTGTATAAATTTAAGGTCAATCGGATATTAACTTTGGCCTCTAGAGCGCCAAAAGATTTCTTGAAGTGATCAAGGGCCATAACTCTGACAGTAATTATTGTAAATCGCTGAAAATCAATAGGCTTCTTCGTCTCATGACCTTAAACACTGTGCATAAATTTACAGTCAATCGGATATTAATTTTGACCTCTAGAGCGTCCACAAGATTTTTAGAAGTGATCAAGGGCCATAACTCTGGCAGTAATTATCGAAAATCACTGAAAATGAATGGACTTCTTCGTCTCATAACCTTAAACAATATGTATAAATTTAAAGTCAATCGGATATTAACTTTAGCCTCTAGAGCATCCACAAGATTTTTCAAAGTGATCAAGGGCCATAACTCTGGCAGTAATTATCAGAAATCGCTGAAAATGAATAGGCTTCTTTGTCTCATGACCTTAAACACTGTGTATAAATTTAAAGTCAATCGAATATTAACTTTGGATTCTAGAGCGTCCAGAAGATTTTTTGAAGTGATCAAGGGCCATAACTCTGGCGGTAATTATAGAAAATCACTGAAAATGAATAGACTTCTTCGACTCATGATCTTAAACACTGTTTATAAATTTAAAGTCAATCGGATATTAACTTTAGCCTCTAGAGCGTCCACAAGATTTTTCAAAGTGATCAAGGGCCCTAACTCTGGCAGTAATTATCTGAAATCACTGAAAATCAAAAGGGTTCTTCGTCTCATGACCTTAAACACTGTGTATAAAATTTAAAGTCAATCGGATATTAACTTTGGATTCTAGAGCGTCCACAAGATTTTTTGAAGTGATCAAGGGCCATAACTCTGGCGGTAATTATTGAAAATCACTGAAAATGAATAGACTTCTTCGTCCCAAGACCTTAAACACTGTGTATAAATTTAAGGTCAATCGGATATTAACTTTGGCCTCTAGAGCGCCAAAAGATTTCTTGAAGTGATCAAGGGCCATAACTCTGACAGTAATTATTGTAAATCGCTGAAAATCAATAGGCTTCTTCGTCTCATGACCTTAAACACTGTGCATAAATTTACAGTCAATCGGATATTAATTTTGACCTCTAGAGCGTCCACAAGATTTTTAGAAGTGATCAAGGGCCATAACTCTGGCAGTAATTATCGAAAATCACTGAAAATGAATGGACTTCTTCGTCTCATAACCTTAAACAATATGTATAAATTTAAAGTCAATCGGATATTAACTTTAGCCTCTAGAGCATCCACAAGATTTTTCAAAGTGATCAAGGGCCATAACTCTGGCAGTAATTATCAGAAATCGCTGAAAATGAATAGGCTTCTTTGTCTCATGACCTTAAACACTGTGTATAAATTTAAAGTCAATCGAATATTAACTTTGGATTCTAGAGCGTCCAGAAGATTTTTTGAAGTGATCAAGGGCCATAACTCTGGCGGTAATTATAGAAAATCACTGAAAATGAATAGACTTCTTCGACTCATGATCTTAAACACTGTTTATAAATTTAAAGTCAATCGGATATTAACTTTAGCCTCTAGAGCGTCCACAAGATTTTTTTAAGTGATCAAGCGCCATAACTCTGGCAGTAATTATCAAAAATCACTGAAAATGAATAGGCTTCTTCGTCTCATGACCTTAAACACTGTGTATAAAATTTAAAGTCAATCGGATATTAACTTTGGATTCTAGAGCGTCCACAAGATTTTTTGAAGTGATCAAGGGCCATAACTCTGGCGGTAATTATTGAAAATCACTGAAAATGAATAGACTTCTTCGTCCCAAGACCTTAAACACTGTTTATAAATTTAAAGTCAATCAGATATGAACTTTAGCCTCTAGAGCGTCCACAAGATTTTTTCAAGTGATCAAGCGCCATAACTCTGGCAGTAATTATCAGAAATCGCTGAAAATGAATAGGCTTCATCGTCTCATGACCTTAAACACTGTGTATAAATTTAAAGTCAATCGGATATTAACTTTGGATTCTAGAGCGTCCACAAGATTTTTTGAAGTGATCAAGGGTCATAAATCTGGCAGTAATTATCGGAAATTGCTGAAAATCAATAGGATTCTTCGTCTCATGACATTAAGCAATGTGTATAAATTTAAAGTCAATCGGATATTAACTTTGACCTCTAGAGCGTCCATAAGATTTTTTGAAGTGATCAAGGGCCATAACTCTGGCAGTAATTATTGGAAATCGCTGAAAATCAATAGGCTTCTTCCTCTCATGACCTTAAACACTGTGTATAAATTTAAAGTCAGTCGGATATTAACTTTAGGCTGTAGAGCGTCAACAAGCAATTGTGGACGCCGGACCGCCGACAATATACGACCGCAGACCGCATTTCAATATGAGCGTATAAAAAACGAGGAAGTGCCACCATCTTGAAACGTGAAAAATCCATAAGGCTTTTGCAATATTTTACTTACAGACATGGGAGTTACATTTTCTGAATCCTTGAAGGAATGCCTAAAAATCTATCAGATCAGAAATTTGAGTTCGGTCAACTAACGGTCACCATTTTGAACTGAATAGGAGAAAAAGTGAACTAAAGAGAGAGAGAGAAATGGGGTTTAACGTCCACTCAACACAAACTAGGTCATTTCGAGACTAACATATGGTTTAATTTTATTTCAATAATTCGCTTGCGCGTATGGGTCTTTAGCAGTGGGAGGAAACCGGAGGACCCGGAGAAAACCCCGAGGTTGGACAGGCGACCCTACTTTTTGTCACGTTCAATGACAGGCCGTATAATACAGCACGCACGTGCTAACCATCCGGCCATCCAACCCCCCAAGTGAACTAGAGCGTCCACAAGATTTTTTGAAGTGATCAAGGGCCATAACTCTGGCAGTAATTATCGGAAATCGTTGAAAATCAATAGGATTCTTTGTCTCATGACCTTAAACACTGTGTATAAATTTAAAGTCATTGGATATTAACTTTAGCCTCTAGAGCAACCACAAGCAATTGTGGGCGTCGGACGGACGGACGGACGGACGGACGGGGGCGACGACAATATACGACCACATTTCAATGTGGGCGTATAAAAATCCACGATAACTGACATGAAAATGAAAACAATTGGCCGTAGTTTGGAGAATACGTCTCCTATTTCCAAAATGAATACATTTCTCAATGTGGTATTTGGAAATGTCATAATTTTGAATTTTGCCTTTGACGTTTTTCGTGCTGACAAAGTTGTTTATGAGTGAAAAATCACATTAACTTCTAGAGTTTTTGACCGATTTTAATGATTATTTTTTCTTGTTCAGATTCTTTATATGACCCATGACATGTGACAGGAAGTGGCTGTGAATGTGAAAGCTTTCATATCTGCCTCGCAGATCTAGTTGAGATTTGTTTCTGTGCTTCACGATGAGATAATAACACTGGTAAGTCAGTTTTACAACATTGCTATATTTGTCTTTTATCACATGAATTAAAAATGAACTACTTTTTTGTATTTTCAAAGAACAGTTCATTTTTTTTATTAAAAAAATAACCTCTTTTTTATTCAAAATGAATTATTATCCCGCGCCGAACGAAGTTAGGGAGAGATATTGAAATGGGGTCCGTCCGTCCGATTTCGTTTCAGGAGCATATCTCATAAACCGTTCAAGATATCTTTCTGAAACTTTGCACACATATCAACCTATTACAGTAGTTGTGCCTTTTGCTATTTAGGAATTTCTGGGATTTATATTTGTTGTGTTTCCATGGAAACAAAAATGACTTAGTTTTTGGTGTACAATTTTGTTTCCAGAGCATATCTCATAAACCGTTCAAGATATCTTTCTGAAACTTTGCACACACATCAACCTATTACAGTAGTTGTGCCTTTTGCTATTTAGGAATTTCTGGAATTAATATTTTTTGTGTTTCCATGGAAACACATTTGACTTAGTTTTTAGTGTATAATTTTGTTTCCGGAGCATATCTCATAAACCATTCAAGATATCTTTTTGAAACTTTGTACAGACATCTACTCATTACATAAGTTGTGTCTTTTGCCATTTAGGAATTTCTGGAATTGATATTTTGTGTGTTTCCATGGAAACAAATTTGACTTAGTTTTTGGAGTACAATTTTGTTTCCGGAGCATATCTCATAAATCGTTCAAGATATGTTCTTCGCACTTATTTTGAATTTCTCAGATTTGATAATTTTTTGTGTTTCCATGGAAACACATTTGGCTGTTCAAGATACCTTTAAAATAATTTTACTCATTATTTTATTTTCTGAAATCCAGCCTTCTGTCCTGATTTTGTTTCTGGAGCATATTTTATAATGTGTTCAAGAAATCTTTTTGAAACTTTGTACAAACATTAACCTATTATAGTATTTTATTTTCTGATGTATAAGTTTATTGTTTAACATACAGCAGCTGATTGAGGTAGGCAAAGGTTGTTGTGCAAACCTTACAGGGAGTAGCGACCCTGCCTTGTCGAGCTACTGTGATCAGAGTATGAATTTCTGTGAATTGATATTCCATACGTTGGAATATGAGATTTGTCTAAAGCTCCAGTTCCCTCCACTTGCAAAATATCTCTATTTTCTATGTAGTCATGTCTAATTTTTGAAATCAGAGCTTAATGTCATAAATTATCTCAAATCTTCTAGTAAATAGCAATCAGTCATTAATTTTCAGAAATAGAGAGCAATATCTACTAAACAGGGCCACAATATTAGGACCAGTGACACTGTTTGTGAAATCTGATACATTTTTATATTGATTACCAATAGCATAAACAAGTTACTTTTCCTTATTTCTTCCAAACAAGTGCAAGGGCGCGGGATGTTGATGACTAGTCATCTTGTTTTTATTTCATTCACCTTGATGACAACACTGGGTCAATATAAAGGACTTTGCAATGGTTGAATTGCTATCAAAAAATGATGTATCACTACGCCGTTATGTATCGGTAATCAGGTTCAGTAAAAATGAAGTCTATAGCAAAGAATTCTATTTATTTTTTTGTGCATGTAAGAAAGGATTCGGTGATAAACAAATTCTCCTACTCGTCTTTTTTGATATCAAATAAGACTTGTAGGAGATTCTCTATTTAATTATAACCATAATGCTTTGCACGTAGTGTCTGGGTCAATCAGCAAACGAGTTGTGTAGACAGCACAGCAACAAGCGGAGTTCGTTTACATTTTTTAGGGGTTTTAAAACTCGATTGTATCTGTTCAAGATAGGTTGCCAGGCAACGAAACATACGCCCACAGCAGCTAAATCGTCCGAGCGGTCGACAAGGGTTGTCGCATATTTATTCCTTTGTAGGTAATTGGGGGCCTTTACAAGACAATTCCATACAGATCAGATTATAATTTTTGCCGTTTGAGGGTTCACAAGGTTCTACAAACTGAAACAAGGGTCTCAACTCTGGAAGTAATTTACAGAAATTGTTGAAATTTGACAGGCTTTTTCGTTTTACTAATTTAAATAATGCATATAAATGTCATACTGATCAGATGATCACTTTTGTCATTCAAATGTTCACAAGTTCACAACCGCCATAAATCTAGCAATTATTGACGGAAATTGCTGAAATTCAATAGACCTCTCTCTGTTTCACAAATTTAAATGATGCATATAAATTTCATACATATCAGATGATAACTTCCATCAATCGAGCATTAACAAGGTTGAACAAAATGAAACAAGGGTCATCACTCTAGAAGTAATAAACGGAAATTGCTGAAATTCAATAGGCTTCTTCGTTTCACTAATTTAAATGATGCATATCAATTTCATACAGATCGGTTGATAACGTTTGTCATTTGAGCGTTCACAAGGTTGAACAAAGTGAAACAAGGGCCATCACTCTAGAAGTAATCAACGGAAATTGCGGAAATTCAATAGGATTCTTTTCTTTACTAAATTAAATGATGCATGCAAATTTCATACAGATCAGCAGATAACTTTTGATGTTAGATAGAGCATTCACAAGGTTCAATAAAGTGAAACAAGGGCCATAACTCTAGACGTAATAAACGGAAATTGCTGGAATTCAATAGGCTACTTCGTTCCCTAATTTAAATATTGCATATACATTTCACAAAGATCAGATGTTAACTTTTGGCATTAGAGCTTTCACAAGGTTCAACTAAGTGAAACAAGGGCCATAATAGACGTAATAAACAGAAATTATTGAAATTAAATAGGCTTCTTCATCTCACTAATGCAAACAACATATATCAATTTTAAAACAACTAAATGATAACTTTTGGCGTTAGAGAGCATTCATAAGAAATTGTGGACGACGAACGGATGGACGGACGGACGGGCGGTGGACAGACTGATTGGGGCGATGGCAATATACGTCCACATTTCTATGTGGGCGTATAAAAAACTAACCTGTTCCAACATCCATGGAGGATTTGTATATTCTGGTAACAGATTAGCACTCTTTGAGGGTAATTCATTAACATCATAGAACCCATCTTCAACTCTGAATAAAACATACAAAACTAAAACAATGTTCAACAGACACAGTATTTTTTATTGGTGAAGATAAACAATTGAGGAGGCAATTATTGTCATTTGCTTAGTGAATATAATAGGCAAGTTTTTAATAAACATAATTAATTAGTTTGTTCATACAAGACAAAATCGGTTTATAAGATAAGATGTTTATTGCATCAAAACGTCCATTATGGACAGCATGCATACATATACACTTAGACATAGTCATTTACATTTAATAATACATATTACATAGACAACACAATACATTCCAACAAACAGTATACTATATGTATATCTAAGGGGTTTCAGTTACATGTAGTTGCCACCAAATTTGATTTATGACGGCTGAGACAGTAACAAAGTAGCCTAGCCTAGTAGTAATCAAGATAATGTAACTATAATGATTTAAAGTGGCTATTTTTACGGAACCATAATGAATTACTGGTAGGCTATTTTTACGGCACTTCCCATCACTCATGCGCACTGGGAAAATATCCGAGAATTTTACTCATGTAAAGTAAAATAGTCCAATCGTATGTGAGTGCTGTAGACAAAATCTTTGGGCTATTTTTATGGAAGTGGCATAGACAAAAATATTTGGGCTATTTCTAGGGGTAGGGTTAGCTACCAATTGTTTAATAGTTTTAATGGTCTTTTGGCCTTAAAAAAACAACTGGAAGCAAACCCTAACTAGTGTATGCCAATTGGCTGTCACAAATATGGTACATTTTTTTGCAAAAAGTAGGTCTTCCATTATTGCTTCTTGTTGGTTTCCTGCAAATGAAACCGGTTCCATTCAACCGAAAACAGTTAAGAGGTTAAGGTTGCTCCGCATGGAAATTTTGTAACACATAACAAGGTAAGAATATTTTTTTTCTTCAATTGAAAAGTTTGAAATTTTGTAACTTTTTTCATGGAAGATGCGGAGCAGAAAAAAACTTGTTAAATACCTTCATTTATTTCCATAAGTGGACGTAAAAGTCGTAAAAATTCAACTTTTCTGAGGTGACCAAAATTTTATTGGCCATACTGTAATGGCGAAAGGCATTTCAAATGTAGTCTCGATCATTTGGAGGAATATTCCCCGTACACTTTTAACCAGGAGGTACTGGTGACCGAGACTATATGACCAGGTAGTAATTAACACAGCCATTCACCCAATATTAGGGAGTAGACGTACACCACAACTTGGCTCCCAAGATGGATTATCTATAGTAAGTTAACAATGGTAAGCTATGACAGCGATATGAGAGAGAGAGATAGAGAGATATGGAAATTTTGTAACACATAACAAGGTAAGAATATTTTTTTTCTTCAATTGAAAAGTTTGAAATTTTGTAACTTTTTTCATGGAAGATGCGGAGCAGAAAAAACTTGTTAAATACCTTCATTTATTTCCATAAGTGGACGTAAAAGTCGTAAAAATTCAACTTTTCTGAGGTGACCAAAATTTTATTGGCCATACTGTAATGGCGAAAGGCATTTCAAATGTAGTCTCGATCATTTGGAGGAATATTCCCCGTACACTTTTCACCAGGAGGTACTGGTGACCGAGACTATATGACCAGGTAGTAATTAACACAGCCATTCAACCAATATTAGGGAGCAGACGTACACCACAACTTGGCTCCCAAGATGGATTATCTATAGTAAGTTAACAATGGTAAGCTATGACAGCGATATGAGAGAGAGAGAGAGAGAGATATGGAAATTTTGTAACACATAACAAGGTAAGAATATTTTTTTTCTTCAATTGAAAAGTTTGAAATTTTGTAACTTTTTTCATGGAAGATGCGAAGCAGAAAAAAACTTGTTAAATACCTTCATTTATTTCCATAAGTGGACGTAAAAGTCGTAAAAATTCAACTTTTCTGAGGTGACCAAAATTTTATTGGCCATACTGTAATGGCGAAAGGCATTTCAAATGTAGTCTCGATCATTTGGAGGAATATTCCCCGTACACTTTTCACCAGGAGGTACTGGTGACCGAGACTATATGACCAGGTAGTAATTAACACAGCCATTCACCCAATATTAGGGAGCAGACGTACACCACAACTTGGCTCCCAAGATGGATTATCTATAGTAAGTTAACAATGGTAAGCTATGACAGCGATATGAGAGAGAGAGAGAGAGAGAGAGAGAGAGAGAGATGGGGTTTAACTCCACTAGACACAAACTAGGTCATTTCGGGACTAACATATGGTTTAGTTTTATTTAAATAATTCGCTTGCGCGTAGGGGTCTTTAGCAGTGGGAGGAAACCGGAGGACCCGGAGAAAACCCACGAGGTTGGACAGCCGACCCTACTCCTTGTCACGAAACCCCGCCAGTTGACTCAATGACAGACTGTATGATACAGCGCAGTGCACATGTGCTAACCATTCGACCATCCACCTCCAATTAAATACTACCCCTTAACAACTATAAAATATTAAGTTTAAACATATAAAGTAGTAATTATTGTTTATTGTTACCAAGTAACCTCTAGTATATTAGAGGAAAGATAGTAGATCACAGGCAGTTGACCACAGGCAGGCAGCAGGACATACTGAAGGGCAGGTCTCTGATAAGTTATTTCTTAGATGCAGTTCCTTATTAAGTTACCTAGCCCTGTGGGTCAGTAATGTATATATATTCTTATTGTTTAAGTATTGTTTCAGAACATAAGATTATACCAAGAAGAAGTGAGTTATTGAATTATGTTCACTCTTACACCCCCAACTAGATTGAACATATAACCCATTGTCGAAGGTTGGACTATAAGCAGGTCCATAAACCCCGGATGATATATGGGGAGTGCCAATTGATCAACGGAATCGCACAAGCCAAGCGAGTGTTCTTCTTTGTGTCTACACCCTAGAAAAGAAAGCTGATATTTTACTGATTTTTCTTCTTTTCGAATGATGGAGAGTTGTAACAACCATGCTACATATTTACAAAAATTCTCAGGTTATGGACAAAAGGATAATATACTATGGCTTGAAAGTTATAGTGTTCTTTAAAACTGGGAAGAGGACAAATAAAGATAGGTTGCCAGGCAATGAAACATATGCCCACAGCAGCTAAATCGTCCGGGCAGTCAACAAGTGTTGGCGCATATTTTTACTTCTTTCGGTAATGAAACATTTATTATACACTCATGAAGTAATTATCAGAAAACCATTAGAATTTGTTTGGTTTTTAATATCATGGATTTAGCTGTTCAAGTCATAAAAATTCATTGAAAATCAATATACTTGTTCGTCTCAAGCTCTTAAACTCTGTGTATCAATCTGAAGTCAATTGGATGATAACTTTAGCCTCTAGAGCGTCATAAGATTTTTCAAAGTGATCAAGGGCCATAACTGTTACAGTAATTATCGAAAATCACTGAAAATGAATAGACTTCTTTGTCTCATGACCTTAAACACTGTGTATCAATTTAAAGTCAACCGGATATTGACTTTGGCCTCTAGAGCGTCCACAAGATTTTTTGAAGTGATCAAGGGCCATAACTCTGGCAGTAATTATCGAAAATCGCTGAAAATGAATAGACTTCTTTGTCTCATGACCTTAAACACTATGTATAAATTTAAAGTCAATCGGATATTAACTTTAGCCTCTAGAGCATCCACAAGATTTTTCAAAGTGATCAAGGGCCATTACTCTGGCAGTAATTATCTGAAATCGTTGAAAATCAATAGGCTTTATCGTCTCATGACCTTAAACACTGTGTATAAATTTAAAGTCAATCGGATATTAACTTTGACCTGTAGAGCGTCCACAAGATTTTTTTAAGTGATCAAGGGCCATAACTCGGGCAGTAATTATTGGAAATTGCTGAAAATCAATAGGCTTCTTCGTATCATGACTTTAAACACTGTGTATAAATTTAAAGTCAATCGGATATTAACTTTAGCCTCTAGAGCATCCACAAGATTTTTCAAAGTGATCAAGGGCCATAACTCTGGCAGTAATTATCTGAAATCATTGAAACTCTACAGGCTTCATCGTCTCATGACCTTAAACACTGTGTATAAATTTAAAGTCAATCGGATATTAACTTTGACCTGTAGAGCGTCCACTAGATTTTTTTATGTGATCAAGGGCCATAACTCGGGCAGTAATTATTGGAAATCGCTGAAAATCAATAGGCTTCCTCGCTTCATGACCTTAAACACTGTTTATAAATTTAAAGTCAATCAGATATTAACTTTGGCCTGTAGAGCGTTCACAAGATTTTTTGAAGTGATCAAGGGCCATAACTCTGGCAGTAATTATCGGAAATCGCTGAAAATCAATAGGCTTCTTCGCTTCATGACCTTAAACACTGTGTATAAATTTAAAGTCAATCGGATTTTAACTTTAGCCTCTAGAGCGTCCACAAGATTTTTTGAAGTGATCAAGGGCCATAACTCTGGCAGTAATTATCGGAAATCGCTGAAAATCAATAGGCTTCGGACCGACGGACGGACGGACGGACGGGGGCGACGACAATATACGACCACATGCCTTAGATAAACTATTAAAGACAATGCTGCTGTATAGTTAAAATGTCTGCCAGAAGAAACAAGAAGTTACTATAAAATCAGTGAAAAGTGCTTTTATAGAACAATACTGTACAGAAGTGGATGATGGTAAAGAAGTGTTTAGGCTAATTTAGTAATTACACAGAGAAAACAGAGAGAGAGAGAGAGAGAGAGAGAGAGAGAGATGGGGTTTAACGTCCACTCGACACAAACTAGGTCAATTCAGGACTAACATATGGTTTAATTTTATTTCAATAATTCGCTTGCGTATAGGGGTCTTTAGCAGTGGGAGGAAAACGGAGGACCCAGAGAAAACCCACGCGGTTGGACAGGCGACCCTACTCCTTGTCACGTACAACCGGGGATTCGAAACCCAACCAGTGGACCCAATGACAGGCCTTATGATACAGCTAAATCGTACGAGCAATCGACAAGGGGTGTTGCATATTTATTCCTTTGTAGGTAATTGGGGGCCTTTACAAGACAGTTCCATGCAGATCAGATTATAATTTTTGCCGTTTGAGGGTTCACAAGGTTCTACAAACTGAAACAAGGGTCTCAACTCTGGAAGTAATCTACAGAAATTGTTGAAATTTTACAGGCTTTTTCATTTTACTAATTCAAATAATGCATATAAATTTCATACAGATTAGATGATCACTTTTGTCACAAGGTTCACAACCACCATAACTCTAGAAATTATTGACAGAAATTGCTGAAATTCAATAGACCGGTTTCACAATTTTAAATGATGCATATAAATTTCATACATATTGGATGATAACTTTCATCAATCGAGCATTAACAAGGTTGAACAATGTGAAACAAGGGCCACAACTCTCGAAGTAATAAACAGAAATTGCTGAAATTCAATAGGATTCTTCTCTCTACTAATTTAAATAACGCATGTAAATTTCATACAGATCGGCAGATAACTTTTGATGTTAGAGCATTCACAAGGTTCAATAAAGTGAAACAAGGGCCATAACTCTAGACGTAATAAACGAAAATTGATGAAATTCAATTGGCTTCTTTGTTTCACTAATTTAAATCATGCATATAAATTTCACAAAGATTGGGTGTTAACTTTTGATGTTAGAGCGTTCACAAGGTTCAACAAAGTGAAACAAGGGCCATAACTCTAAACGTAATAAAAGGAAATTGCCGAAATTCAATAGGCTTCTTCATTTCACTAATTTAAATCATGCATATAAATTTCACAAAGATTGGGTGTTAACTTTTGATGTTAGAGCGTTCACAAGGTTCAACAAAGTGAAATAAGGGCCATAACTCTAGACGTAATGAACAGAAATTGCTGAAATTCAATAGGCTTCTTCGTTTCACTAATTTAATTAACGCATATAAATTTCAGAAATATCGGATAACTTTTGGTGTTAGAACGTTCACAATGTTCAATAAAATGAAACAAGGGCCATAACTCTAGCGTTCACAAGGTTCAATAAAGTGAAACAAGGGCCATAACGCTAGACGTAATAAACGGAAATTGCTGAAAATCAATAGGCTTCTTCATTTCACTAATTTAAATAATGCATATAAATTTAAGAAAGATAGGATGATAACTTTTGGCATTACAGTGTTCACAAGATTAAACAAGGGCCATAACTCTAGAAGTAATAAATAGAAATTGCTGAAATTCAATAGGCTTCATCCTTTCCCTAATTTAAATATTCCATATAAATTTCACAAAAATTTAGATGTTAACTTTTGGCATTAGAGCGTTATCAAGGTTCAACAAAGTGAAACAAGGGCCATAACTCTAGACGTAATAAACGGAAATTATTGAAATTAAATAGGCTTCTACATCTTACTAATGCAAACAACATATATCAATTTTAAAACAACTGGATGATAACTTTTGGCGTTAGAGCGTTCACAAGAAATTGTGGACGATGGACGGATGGACGGACCGACAGACGGGCGAACGGGGGCCACGGCAATATACGTCCACATTTCTGTGGGCGTATAAAGACAAGTCTCATACGGTAATGAAAGTTGAAAAATGTGCAAAATTACAGAAAGTATATGTAATTATTATGCAAGGGAAGAAAACAGTGAAAAATTAGAACTTCATAAAAAGGAACAATCAAAACTCGAGGAGGTCGTGAATAACTATTATGCACTGTCAAATCAAGGCAACCATGAATATGAACAAGTTTCAAGACATTATACGGAGTATGAACAAGGCCCAAACAATACAATGGATTATAATGAATACAAATCAAGGCTAGCAGAAGGTAGGTGTGATTACAATTATCATAGTGGCTATTCATCATATCAGAACTATAGGTTTTCTCAAAATTCACACATGGATTTGTGTCCCATTTATGTATCAGATAACACTAACCATGATAGTGCTAGAAAACGTCCTCAAAAATATAATAACATAAAAATGTTACACATTATAACAGACTTCCATACAAAAGTCAAAAATATATCAACTATAAACAACCAAATAATCCAGAATTACAAAATAGTCAGTTAATTAGAAATAGGTATTGTGACGGAAACACTCAGTCCAAAAAGAAACAAATGTCGATTATCAATTAATGTTGTAAATGCGGAGCAAAATAGTTCCATAACAGTAATGTTAGGGAAAATATGTATAAGAGCGTTAGTAGACCAGTGTGTCTATCATATCTAAGGATCAATACAATAATAGTGGACTGAAAGACATACATAAACAACAACCAACGGAGACTGGACATGTTAGAGGTGTTGGAGGTTCACTAACAAAGGTACGTACATGGCATTGTGTCATTACCAATACGAATAGGGCGACTAACACTGCACCAAGAATTCCTTATTTTTGAAAGCAATGTTCATTCCTTAATATTAGGTGTCGATTTCTTACAAACACAAAAGGCAGTGACAGATTTTGATTTACAGACACTCAGTCTTCAGAATGGAATGACAGTTGTACCACTTGGAGAAAAACAATCATCAGTTACAAGGTATTTGGTCAAATTAAAGGACAACTTAAAAATTCCAAAAAGAACGGAAGCCATAGTACCTGTTGTTATCAAAAATGTTGGATTGAAAAATGGTATTGGCATCATTGAAGCAAATAAAACACTTATAAATAAATGTTACGTACTGGGTGCTAGATGTTTAGTAGATGTCATTAATGGTTTAACTTCATACAAACTGCTAAACCTCGACCAATGATGATGTGAGCCTAAACAGTAAAGAAGTGTTGGGTATGCTGTCATGGGTGTTCGAAGATGAAATCCTAGAGGAGCTAACTGATGAGCATTCACATTTCAATATCATGCAAGAGTCATTGGAAGCTGCTAACAAAAACAAAGCATTCATTGAAGAAGCTAAATTTCTGGGTGTGGAATTACAGTTAGACGACCGTTGGACACAAGCAAATGCGAGAAAATAATTGAAGTATTAACAATTTTAATTCTTTGAGACTGAATTTGTTATTTACGAAAGAAATTAAATTAGTTTGAATCCTGTGCTTTATCAATTTTGTGTTAAATAAAAATATTCTTCATTTGCACATCACGGCGTATGGCCAGTCTTCATTTTCATGTATACATTCATGGTGTGAAAAAAAAAAAAATCAGAAATGAAATAAAATTTAACGTCCTAACAGAAAATGAGTAAACCGTTAAACACCCATTTCATTTGATTATTGTTTACCAATATT
This sequence comes from Patella vulgata, assembly GCF_932274485.2. Classification (NCBI taxonomy): domain Eukaryota; kingdom Metazoa; phylum Mollusca; class Gastropoda; family Patellidae; genus Patella; species Patella vulgata. Next base: position 39,117,421 of record NC_065882.2, read on the forward strand.
ATCTAATCATATTTACTATAATTTTTCGGGTTCCTAGAAATTGGTAAAAGATTTGATTGAAACTTAGCATCTTGTTGTTTTTATTGTTATTGGTATAGTTAGGCTACACTAGGTACAGGTTTTGTTTGTATGTATATATGGCATATGGTTCATTTGTCAAGTTTTATTTTTTGATATTTTATAATTATTTATAGAAAATTTAAAATCATTGTAAAAGATATAAAAAGAAATGTTATTTAATTACTATTCAGAGTAATCATAAAATTCTGGTTTTGATTTGATCATTTCAACATCAGAAAGGTAACCAATTTCTATGATCTAATGTCTTTTTTTAGGTATTGTGGTACTGTGATACTGTTATTTTTTTCCACTCCAGTCAGAAATAAGACCGATTTCCTTTAATTTTATCCCAATTAAAAATTATTAAAATAGTTTTATATATGAGGTAGACATACATGTACATTGTAGGCTTACCTAAGTGTAACAGATTTCTGTTTGTTACAATTCATTTCCTTTTATTAAGTTTCATATTTTGTTTAAAATTTCATAACTGGTCAGAGAAAACATACTTCCCAGTTTGATTTTAGTATTCCATCACCAGAAAACCAATTTTCAAGATCTAATGGGGTTTTCTAATGGTTTTTTTTTTATGATTTTGTTTTATATTGTTATTTTTATTACTTTTCTGTACGAAATATGGCTGATTTCCTTTCAATTTTGTCCAAATAAAAAGTTAAAAGGTTAGATTTCGGGTTGATTTTAGTAAATGTGTATATCTAGCACATGTGTGTAAAATTATTTTATCATTTTTGCCAGGTTTTGACAGTATTTTGGAAAACGCTGCTTACTTAATGGTATATAAAACCAGCCACAAAAAAAAAATTCTGAACCAATTTTAAATTTTTTAAATAGATTAATGATTCTCAGGATTTTCTGTTAACTGTGTGCAAAATTACAGGTCTCTAGCTAAGAAAAATAGCACAAAGATTTTGTCTTTACGTGAACATGACTAAAATATTTTCCCTATGCGCAGGTGCAACGGGAAGGGCCATAAAAATAGCCTACGGATATGGAAAACGCTAGATCAGAGATCGTCATGGAGGTGTATATATTGACTAGAGTGTATTGTGGTCACGTGACCTCCATTGACGTAACACTAACGTCGTGAGCCATCACTGGAGACCGGCCGCCATGTTTCTGGTATATTTTTGGGGCTTTAATATTAAACATGCATTATGCAAGAGCAAAATCTGCTTATTACAAGTCTTTCTTTAGGCCTGAAATGTTATCTAAATTATCAATTAGACATTAATTAACTTATCCAGACCATAATAAACTCTCAATGTAAAGGCTAGCCTTCGATGTTGCTGTTTATATTAATGATTTTAGTAATGATGACCGAGACTATGCGAAAATTTCACCCACTTGGTTCTCGGCTCATAGTGGATCAATTTGACTGACATTTTCAGCAAATTACCTTTACACTATCTAGTTTTTAGCTATTATAGCGAGAACTGCCATCTCTTTATCTTATCTCCCATAATGTATCTTTAAGAATAACTCTAACATAATCATCATAACCGTGGACGTGGTATTGATATGGCGTATATTAGTGTAGAACTGCCGAAATCATGTTGATTTTATTAATTGAGCATAGTGACCGTCCTCAAATGTCCAGATCCATAAGGCGTTCAGCTAAATTTTGAAACGCGGCTCCTCACAGTTCACATAAAACTTCATTTTGAATTGATTGAAATAATTTGAAATGAAAGGAATGCTTGATGGACAGATAACGATAACATCATCCAGATGATAAGAGGTGATAAATAAAGAAATAAAATAGATTTTAAAAATAAATAAATAATCTAACTTCTATCATTTACCAGGAGAATATTATCTGATGGGAAAGATTTTAAAAAAAGGAAAATATAAACAGGGCTAGCAAGGCCTTAGGCTTATATGGTTTTCAATTTCCATGATACAGTGTCTGATTTTTCTTTGGTTGAAAAATACGGCGGTATATTAAATTTTACAAAAGAATAAGATTAACTTAATGAGATTTTTGCAGTAGCTTTGATTAAAAAAAATATTGGCCCTATTTTTTTACGAAATTTGACTGGGAATGAAGTTTTCACGACTTTGTCCTTATTATCAATAACCATTTTTTTTTTTACTAGTCAGGGGTTTTCATCGAATCGAATCAAAATTGTGACCTCTAGAGGGTCCACAACATTGATAAACCAGATGTTTACACTATTTGCGTACAAGGGGCGGCCATTTTGTCCGGCAGTTTTGGCCCGATTTTCACCAAATTTGAACTCAACAAACATTACGGTGTAATGGTGATATATATTCGAACGTTTTTTTAAACAAGCTAAAAACGCGATTTTTCGTACAATCAGAGGCCATAATTCAGGAAGTTACGATCTGATATGCGCAATTTATTGAAAGGAACCAAGATCTTTGGGTTATAAACTTCCATTTCAAGTTTCATCAAAATCGGATCAAAATTGTGGCCTCTAGAGTACCACAACTTTGATATACCGGATGTTTACACTATTTGTGTACGAAGGGCGGTCATTTTTTCTGTCAGTTTTGGTCTGATTTTCATGAAATTTAAACTCAGAGAAAATTACGGTGTAACGGTGATATATTCAAACGTTTTTTTAAATCGGATAATAATTGTGCCCTTTAAAGGACCACAAGCTAAAAATGTGACTTTTCGTACAATCAGGGGCCATAATTCAGGAGGTTACGATTCAACTCAATATGTACGAAAATCGATAGGAACCAAGATATTTGGGTTATAAACAAGCATTTCAAGTTTCATCAAAATCAGATGAGAATTGTGACCTCCAGAGGGTCCACAACCCTGATACACAATATTTTCACACTATTTGTGAACGAGGGGCGGCCATTTTGTCTGTCAGTTTCGGTCTGATTTTTACGAAGTTCGGACTCAACCATCCTTAGGGTGTAACAGTGATATATTTAAACGATTTTTTAAATCGGATAAAAATTGTGACCTCTATAGGGTCCACAAGCTAAAAACACGATTATTCGTACAATCAGGGGCCATAATTCAGGCAGTTTTGGTCCGATATGCGTGAATATAGACAGGAACCGGGATCTGTGAATTATTAACATACATTTCAAGTTTAAACCAAATTGAATACATGCCACTATCGAAAGGGACCGAGATCTTAGGGTGGTAAACCTATATTTCAAGTTTCATTGAAATCGGATAAAAATTGTGACCTGTAGAGTGTTCACAATCAATTGTGGACAGACGGACAGGGGCAACGACAATATACATCCACATGAAAATGTGGGCGTATAAAAACTCTACTATACCAGATGTGTATGATTATATATGCAATTTCCATAATAATTAAATATACATTAATTTGGAAGTTCGCTGAACACACAGAGATTGTAATTATTACATAATAAAAGTATCAGTACTAATAAATTATGTGAATCGGCCCGCACAGTTTCCGGCCCAAGCTTCAACTACTTCAAGTGTTCGACGTCTTCTCGCCGTGTTTATTAAATTATTTTACACAATTATCATGATTATGCTATATCTATTAGATCACTATTTTACTTATAACTTATCATACCTACATATGAAATGATAATCCACTCTCTTTTCGCCTGACATTGAATTAACCAAAACAACAACAACTCTCCGGCATGTTGGTATATGGGAACATAGGCTAAATCTTCCCGGTTGTAAAATGGCCTCCAAGCTCCATAGTTAGCACACAATCACGTGACCACCATACACTCTAGTCAACAGTCAATATATATATACCTCTATACATTTTACCGACCTTTTAGCTTCTGCCGAGAGATACGTTTAACTGATTGACGCATTTTGTTTGTTGACTATTTAGACTCAAATAACAAGACACTAAGAAGGATTCTGACACACTGCGCTTTTGCCTAACGCTTCAGTTCATAATAATAATAATAATAATAATTTTTGTATATTTTAATTTTCGCGCTAAGACACCATTTTCTATACACGACTATTTTGCGTTGACCATTTAGATTGGCCTTTAAATATGAACATTCCCGTGTTTATAGTTAACGACCTATAAATCTGACAGTCCCTCCATTCGTGTGAAAGTTTGTTTTTCAGACATTCTGGTAGATGACCCATCAATCTAACTGACAGCTATTTCCATCGTCCCTTAGTGTGAAAGTCTGTTAATCTGACCTTCTCATATTTCTAGTATATAATATACAAAGTTAACTTTCCATACAGCTATCAAGAACCCCTAGTACTTTTGTACAATATAGGCTTGTTACAGGCATACTGTATATATAATTTTTTTTTCACTAATCTGTTAATTTTTTATGCTTATTACTTTTTATATAATTTATTTCCATATATCATAGCATGTATACACTTGTCAGCGATATCACTTTGGTGGAAGCGGATGTTAAATAACGGTATTTCACACACACGACACAGTGATACACAATACGCCTTTCCTATTTCTTTAGTTGACAGGCTCAACTTTCATACATCATCCAGAAAAAGAACTTTTTGTAAATTAGTGTGACATTATGGAAATAATATAAATTTCTCGCCCCTCCTTACAATATTAAGTAACCAATCATATTTTCTGAAGGGCATCTTCTCTGCTTTCACCCTAGAGTGGGACAATATTTGAAAATTTCAAAATCACATATTGTTTCAAAAATTGTCAATATATTATCAGTATTGTGACCTGTCATGGCATAATGAATCGCAATGAGGAAATTTTGAATTTGATGTATAGTTTGTTTGAATCGGGCAAAAATTGACAGAGCTGTATCCATTTGACGCTACCCGACACATAAAATTAAGTTTTTTAGAAAAAGCAAGTCAATGATTTGGTATGTTCCAAAACAAAATCCCCCAGCAACCAGGCCATTTATTTGCTGTTTTCTCTTTGAATATATCTTACCAGGGGTTTTCAGGGGTTCTGAAGACGAAAATCGTAGTAAAAATTTGATCTGACGATTTCTGCCATTTATTTGCTATTTTGTTGTTTAATATTTTTTTATCTAGAATTTCAAGGATGCTGAAGACGAAAATTGTAGTAAATGCACTCTTTGCGTAAAGTAACATCCACAACACATTAATTAGCACCTCAGAAATGTTAATTTCATTGGCAAGAAATGCTTACATTCACTTTCGTGCATTTTGGCTTTGATGTAATTAAACAATGGCAGACTGTTTTTCCCACTTGAGAATCGTCGCATTTCGGCACGTTGGTTGTTCTCATTTTTTCAACCCATGGTGATAAGAGAATTTTAAACAATAATATCCATTATGCATTCCTCATTTTGCATGCCGTTTCAAGAAGGGACAGTAAACAGAATTCATCTATCAATAAAATTGGCCATTTTGTTTATTTCCATTTAAGGCCTATAAATTATTTTTTTAAAGATGAAACGAGAAATCAAATAATCACCACTTGGATTAATTATTAGGAGTAAATAATGAGTTGTTGTCGGCTTTATCATTGATCTGTGACAGTTGATTAGTATTACTCAATGACACACCTGCTTGTCAATTCGGCCATAATTCTGCCATGTGGTTTTGCTGAACACTCAACGGCAATCTATATATGATCAGAATTAATTTTTTTTTCTGCCACTTATCAGAGTGAATTACCAAAAACATTATCACCAAAACCAAATATCTATCGTCCGCTCGAGCCAGCCACGTAACCATAATGCTTTGCACATGGTGTCTGGGTCAATCAGCAAACGAGTTGTGTAGACAGCATAGCAACAAGCGGAGTTCGTTTACATTTTTTAGAGGTTTTAAAACTCGATTGTATCTGTTCAAGATAGGTTGCCAGACAACGAAACATACGCCCACAGCAGCTAAACCGTCCAAGCGGTCGACAAGGGTTGTCACATATTTATTCCTTTGTAGGTAATTGGGGGCCTTTACAAGACAGTTCCATACAAGGTTCTACAAACTGAAACAAGGGTCTCAACTCTGGAAGTAATTTACAGAAATTGTTGAAATTTGACAGGCTTTTTTGTTTTGCTAATTTAAATATTGCATATAAATTTCATACAGATCAGATGATCACTTTTGTCATTCAAACGTTCACAAGGTTCACAACCGCCATAAATCTAGCAATTATTGACGGAAATTGCTGAAATTCAATAGACCTCTGTTTCAAAAATTAAAATGATGCATATAAATTTCATACATATCGGATGATAACTTCCATCAATCGAGCATTAACAAGGTTGAACAAAGTGAAACAAAGGCCATAACTCTAGATGTAATTAACGGAAATTGCTGAAATTCAATAGGATTCTTTGTTTTACTCATTTAAATGATGCATATAAATTTCATACAGATCGGCCGATAACTTTTGATGTTAGAGAGCATTCACACGGTTCAATAAAGTGAAACAAGGGCCATGATTCTAGATGTAATAAACGGAAATTGCTGAAATTCAATAGGCATCTTTGTTTCATTAATTTAAATAATGTATATAAATTTCAGAAAGATCGGATGATCACTTTTGGCGTTAGAGTGTTCACAAGGTTTAATCAAGTGAAACAAATGCCATAACTCTAGACATAATGAACAGAAATTATTGACATTAAATTTGCTGAAACTCAATAGGCTTGTTCGTTTTACTAATTCAAACCATACATGTAAATTTCAGATAATAACTTTTGTCGTCAGAGCATTCACAATAATCACAAGGTACAACAAAGTGAAACAAGGGCCATAACTCATGGCATAATTAACGGAAATAGCTGAAATTCAAAAGGATTCTTTGTTTTACTAATTTAAATGATGCACATAAATTTCATACAGATCGGTTGATAACTTTTGTCGTCAGAGCGTTCACAGGGTGCAACAAGGGCCATAACTCTAGATGTAATTAATGGAAATTGCTGAAATTCAATAGGATTCTTTATTTTACTAAATTAAATGATGCATATAAATTTCATACAGATTGGTTGATAACTTTTGTCGTTAGAGCGTTCACAAGGTGCAACAAGGGCCATAGCATCTAGATGTAATTAACGGAAATTGCTGAAATTCAATAGGATTCTTTGTTTTACTCATTTAAATGATGCTGTAATGTTCAAATTTGTTTAGTGTCTAAATTGTCCGAGTACATGAGTATATAATTTCACTTAATATTCATGAGGTAATATAAACCGCTGGTGTGGCGGGAATTCTGGCAGTGAAAGCGTGACCACCGTGGTGTCGATTAGCGTGGAAGGCATATTGTCTTTTCACCGTGTATACATTATGTGTTTTTTATTTTAGTGATTTTAAATTAGTATGAACAAAAGTGACTCTAATGAGTGTATTAGGGATTTAGTCATAAGTGAATAATTTCATGTTATGAATTGTGTGTTGTGTTTCATATTAGTAAGTGACTTTAATTCATTTTGCAATGAGACATTCATCGTGTGGGTGAATAGTTTTCAAGCAATTAAGTGAGCTTTATATCTTCTGACTTATGATTATTATCATCAAAATCTAAACTATATATAGAACTTTATATACTTCAATATTAACTTTTGTAATCATTAAATTGCTGAATATAAACTATTATTAATTATTAACTGTGTTGGTGTCTACATATATGTAAAGAAGGTTCTCACGAAGACCGCGTGTTAGATAAAAAATTTCCCCTGCTCTGGGTGTAACCTTTCCTGTGTCAAGGCCACAACTTTGGTGGTTCTTGACAATTCCAGAGATAAGAAATACGTATAGTATAACGAGTGCAAAACAATAGAAGATTTCACGCACTATCGGCACAGTATAGCCATTTTTCAGCTATACATAATATTAGTGAAAAGACATCTACCGTTGCTATTGTGATGCACTGTAAAAAATAAAGTGTTAATTCTGAACAATGTCATCTACTGGCAGTGTTTCTGTTGATAATGACCCTAATGGGGCCGGTGAAGTCATTGATCCTAAAATTATTGTGCAACAACCAGTGGGAACAGCTAAGCATATGCCTCCAGTGGGCCATATTCAAGTGGACGCTGACATTCATACTGGTGAGACCGTGAAACCGCTCAGCTCTATTGAAGTTCAAGACGAAGGGGACCAAATACAGCCTCATGACAGTGTTTCTAATGTGTCCAACGGAAGTGGAAAGACTTCGTCAACAACGTTATCGAAATTAAGACTAAAAAACATTCAAAAGGAAATCGAGTTAAAACAAAAATTAGCGGCTCTAGAGGAACAAAATACAATAGATGATCAAATAAAATTGTTACAACGCAAAAAAACCCAAATTCAATTAGAATCTGAACTTATAGCTGCGATGGAAGTAAATAAACATTTTAAATTGCAATCTGATCCTGAAGTGACTTTCGGATCGCCGCAACGTGTTAATTATAGGGAGAATCAGGGTGTGAGGGAAAGTGCTGGTGAAAGTGAACAACATTTACTACCGTCTAGCGATAGTGACACATTGCATCCTACAAGTGCCAAGTCAGTGCCAAGTGAGACATTAGTGAAGGATGAAGATGACAATGTGAGTATGAAAGATATACTAAATCGTTTAATACAAAGCCAGCGTGAACAAGCCCTACCTACACAAGACATCAAAATATTTGATGGATCAAATCCATTGGAATTTCCAAAATTTATGCAAAATATTAAATACGTCGTGGAGAATAATACACAAGATAGTGCAAGAAGACTAGAACTTCTAATTAAGTATACTAAGGGTGATGCTTATGAATTACTAAAACAGTGTCCAATGATAATCCCTTCTTCAAAGGCCTATGAAACTGCAAAATCATTATTGAAACGAGATTACGGAAATCCACACATATTGGCTGCAGCATTTAAGAAAGAGGCTGAAGAATGGCCAAGAATTTCCTCTGGTGATAAAGTGGGAATACGGAAATATTCATTATTTCTGATCAGTTGTTGTAATGTGAAACAGAGTAACAGTGAGATGTCAACTATGGATGGCTATGAATTTTAGAGGCTATTAGCATCCAAATTACCTACAGCCCTACAACAAAGGTGGATAACACAAGTAGGCAGATTCAGAGAAGATGAGAACAAATCCGCCACATTAGAGGACTTTGAATATTTTGTCGGTAAAATATCAAGAGATGAAAATGATCCGAGAATTAGTGGCCTTGGTTATCAGTTCACAAGAAAACCTCAACATCAACCCTTGTATCATCAACGGGATTCAACGTCTAAGAAAGTTTTCTCAACACAGGTGAATAATGATTATAAACCACCACCACCAACACCACAGCAGAACTCGGCCATAACCAAACCATGTTCATATTGTGGTGATAATACTTTTCACAGTTTATTGTCGTGTCACAAATTTAATAATTTGACTATTGAAGGAAAATCTGAAAGTGCTTTGAAACTTGGACTATGTTTCCGATGTCTCAACCGAGGTCATATGGGAACTGAATGTCCAAATATTAGTTGGACAAGATGTGCTAAGTGCCCTAGGCCTCATGTAACGATTATGCATGATCCTAGAAGAGATAGAATAGTGAATAAGTTTGGCCAAGCACGAAACCCAGAACAAAAGTCTGTGGTATCAGGATATACAGAGATGTCTGTACAAAACATTGACTTTTCAAACCCTTTGATGGCAATCACGCCCATCTGTGTAAAATCAAAACTGTCGGACTCATTTATTATAACCTATGCATTTGTGGATCAGGGTTCAAGTGCGGTATTTATTGACTATGAATTGGCTTCTAACTTAAAAGTAAGACAAAAGAAGAAACAAGTCTCAATGAAAACTATAAACTCTGAAGAAGTGGTTGATCAAGATATGGTTTTAGATACTTTACAAGTGAGTGAAGTGAATGGTGGAGAATATTTGGACCTACCTAATGTGTATGTAAAGGATAAAATGCCTGTATCTATTGACGATGCGCCCACATCACGAGACTTAGAAAAATGGGAACATTTACGTGGTATCAGCATACCAGATATTTTCAAATGTGGAAATTATATTGTCGTTCCTCAGGTGACAATGATGATAGGTATGAATATGCCTGCTGCGACAATGCCTTTAGAAGTCGTGTCAGGGAAAATAGGCGAACCATACGCCATTAAATCTCCAATTGGCTGGTTAGTGTATGGATTACCAGGGAAAATGAATAGAACTATAAATATTAACTTTGTAGAAATTGGTGGTATGTCATCAAATTTAGAAAGTCAATTCCGTGATTATGTGAATATGGATTTTAGTGAACACTTGTGCGAGGATAAACATGCATTATCTGTAGAAGATCAAAAATTCTTAAAAGTAATGGATGAATCTATTGTTTTGAAAGACAATAATCACTATGAAACAAAGTTACCATTTAAGAATAGATCCGTGAATATGCCAAACAACAAAATGCAAGCTGAAATGTTTGTTTATAAACTTAAAAATCGTCTGTTAAAGGACAAGACATTGTTCAAACAATATTCAACATTCATGAACAGTTTGGAAGCGAACAAATTTGCGGAAAAGGTGCCGATTTATGACATAAATAGAAGTGACGGCCGTGTGTGGCTAATAACCCACCATAGTGTAACAAATCCTAAAAAACCTAACAAAGTGAGATGTGTATTTAATTGTCCCTTGCCATTTATGAACACCTCTTTAAATGAACAATTAATGCAAGGACCCGATTTAACCAATCTATTACTGGGTGTTCTCATTAGGTGGCGTCAGGACTTTATATGTGTAATGTCAGATATTTGCAGCATGTTCTACCAGGTCAACGTGCAGAAGGATGACTGCGATATGTTAAGATATCTTTGGTTTCCTGATAGTGATTTGAATAAGCCCCCGATACAATATAGAATGTTAGTACATCCTTTTGGCGCAGTCAGCTAGCCAAGTTGTGCCAACTATGCGTTAAAACGTGTCGCAATAGATAATAAAGACGATTATTCTACAGAGACATTAGAATCAATTAACAGAGCCTTCTACGTGGATGATTTTTTAAAATCTGTATCAAGTGAAAATGAGGCCATTAGTCTTGTGCAAGAACTCCGTAGCATTTTAGCAAAAGGCGGGTTCCATTTGACCAATGGGTGAGCAATAGTAAGGACGTATTGCTTACAATTCCTGAAGAGGATCGTGCCATGTCGATCAATGATATAGACATCTCCGCTGATGCACTGCATGTGCAGAGAGCGCTAGGTGTACAGTGGAATATTGCAACAGACGCAATAACATTTAGTCGTGGTGATATTAGGCCAACTGCAACACACAGATATATTCTATCTGTGATGAGTTCAATTTACGACCCATTTGGAATCGCTTCACCATTTGTACTTCAAGCGAAGTTAATCTTACAGCAGTTGTGCAAAGAAAAACTTTCGTGGGACGAACCCATTCCTTCTAATCATAAACGAGATTGGGAAAAATGGATTAATGACATTCAAAATTTAGAAAATCTAAAAGTGAACCGTTGTTTGAAACCAAAGGAATTTAGTGAACTGAGTGACATCCAAATGCATCATTTTGCTGACGCTTGCGCAGACTCATATGGAACCGTGACATATTTGAGATTTGAGTTGACGAGTCTATGTGTCATATTTATTAGGTCGTTCCCGTGTGTCGCCAATAAGACCACACACTATAGTCAAACTTGAATTGGCTGCGGCTACGGCAATTGTGAAGATTAATAATATGTTGACTCGTGAATTGACCCTTCCAGTAAACAATGTATATTTCTGGACAGACAGTCAAACTGTTTTGAAATATATAAACAATGACACTATGCGACATCAAGTTTTTGTGGCAAATCGTGTTGCAATAATTCGTGACGGTTCAGACATAGATAAGTGGTATCATATTCCAGGAAAGTTAAATCCAGCGGATTTAGCATCACGTGGCTCAAGTGCTCATAGCTTGATTCACAATTCCAATTGGTTACAAGGACCAGACTTTTTGTGGAAACCTATTAGTGAGTGGCCTGAACAACCGATATTGTCAAATGACAAACCCGAAACACTTCCTGTGTGTACTGTAGCTCTTGATGACAAATCGTCAGTTACAATGGATAGATTATTTGAGTATTACTCGGAATGGTATAAACTAAAACGTTCAGTGGCGTGGTGGTTAAGACTGAAAGAAATATTACGTCTTAAAGTTAAAAAGGCAGATATTCCTAACAGATTGTTGACAAAATCTTTGTCAGTAGATGAAATTAATAATTCTGAGACTGAAATAGTGAAATCCGTGCAACGCTGTTAATTTCCCGAAGAACATAAGCTTTGTTGTGAAAGTAAATCTATCAAGTTAAAGAGTGACATAGTGAAACTTGACCCTTTTGTAAAAGATGGTATTTTGAGAGTTGGTGGCAGGTTACGTAATGCTAAAATACCATATGATTCGAAACATCAAGTGGTATTACCAAAAAACCATCATGTGTCAACATTGATAATAAAACATTGTCATGTTAAAGTAGGACATTCTGGTAGAAATCATACTTTATCAGAACTTCGTAAGACTTATTGGATAGTTAAAGCTGGAGTAATGGTGAAAGGCATCTTGAGCAAGTGTGTAAGATGTCGAAAATATCAAGCTCGAATTGGTGAACAAAAAATGGCGGACATTCCTTCATTTAGACTTGAGACTAGTGAAATTCCGTTTACTTATTGTGGCATGGATTATTTCAGACATTTTGATGTCAAATTAGGACGTTCCATGAAAAAACGTTACGGTGTTGTATTTTCATGTTTGACGTCTCGTGCTGTGCATATCGAAGTTGCAGATAGTCTTGATACATCATCATGTATCAGTGCTATCAGAAGATTTTGTGCTAGAAGGGGTTTTCCCAAGAAAATCTTTTCGGATAACGGGACTAATTTAATCGGTGCATGTAATGAATTGAAAGAATCTTTAAAAGAACTTGATCAAACTTTTATTGAGAACTTTACTGTTAAAAATGGGATAAAGTGGCATTTCAATCCTCCAGCCGCGTCACATCACGGCGGTGCTTGGGAGAGAATTATTCGGACAATCCGTAAGATTCTTCATGCTATTTTAAGTGAGCAATATCTTAAGACATCCCAGAGTGATGAAGAATTAAGAACATTTTTCTGTGAAGTCGAGTCTATAATCAACAGTAGGCCGCTTACGCGAGTGTCAGATGACCCAGATGACTTAAACCCAATTACCCCTAATTCATTATTATTGGGTCAAAGTGACGTGACATTTCCTCCAGGACTTTTTACTGACAAAGATGTGTATGCGAGGAAACGGTGGAGACAAATTCAATATTTGTCGGATATATTTTGGAAGCGATTTTCCAAAGAATATCTTTCTACTTTACAGAAACGTGAGAAGTGGATTAAACCTTCAAGAAACTTTAATATAGGGGATGTGGTTTTAGTTGTTGATTCTAACGCCCCTCGTGCTTCCTGGATAATGGGACGTGTAATTGAGATTTTTTCTGACAAATCTAGTTTAGTACGAAGCGTTAGAATCAAAACTAAAACCACAACTTTAATTCGTCCTATAGTTAAACTGTGTATTATCTTAGAACAAGATAATTAAGTTACAAATTAAGTAAAATATGATTATTGAATTGTGAAGTGTGTAAACTCGATCATATGTAGTTCAAAGAAAAACATCAAATTGGATAATGTCATTTCATAGTGTTATGTATTTTGTACACAATATTAAAGCATGTATAATAAAAATATTTTATTATGTACGTGAAAGTAAGAATCATTTGTTAATTAATCGATAGTGATCTTTATATTTTAAGTAAAGAATCAAGTTTTTTAGTTAGAAATTTTGAACATTTTATGTTATGGTATCTCATTTATATTCGATAGGGGCCGGTATGTAATGTTCAAATTTGTTTAGTGTCTAAATTGTCCGAGTACATGAGTATATAATTTCACTTAATATTCATGAGGTAATATAAACCGCTGGTGTGGCGGGAATTCTGGCAGTGAAAGCATGACCACCGTGGTGTCGATTAGCGTGGAAGGCATATTGTCTTTTCACCGTGTATACATTATGTGTTTTTTATTTTAGTGATTTTAAATTAGTATGAACAAAAGTGACTCTAATGCGTGTATTAGGAATTTAGTGATAAGTGAATAATTTCATGTTATGAATTGTGTGTTGTGTTTCATATTAGTAAGTGACTTTAATTCATTTTGCAATGAGACATTCATCGTGTGGGTGAATAGTTTTCAAGCAATTAAGTGAGCTTTATATCTTCTGACTTATGATTATTATCATCAAAATCTAAACTTTATATAGAACTTTATATACTTCAATATTAACTTTTGTAATCATTAAATTGCTGAATATAAACTATTATTAATTATTAACTGTGTTGGTGTCTACATATATGTAAAGAAGGTTCTCACGAAGACCGCGTATTAGATAAAAAATTTCCCCTGCTCTGGGTGTAACCACTCCTGTGTCAAGGCCACAACTTTGGTGGTTCTTGACAATTCCAGAGATAAGAAATATGTATAGTATAACGAGTGCAAAACAATAGAAGATTTCACGCACTATCGGCACAGTATAGCCATTTTTCAGCTATACATAATAGATGCATATAAATTTCATACAGATCAGTTGATAACTTTTGTCGTTAGAGCGTTCACAAGGTGCAACAAGGGCCATAGCATCTCGTTGTAATTTACGGAAATTGCTGAAATTCAATAGGATTCTTTGTTTTACTCATTTAAATGATGCATATAAATTTCATACAGATCGGTTAATAATTTTTGTCGTTAGAGCAGTCACAAGGTGCAACAAAGTGAAACAAGGGCCATAACTCCAGAAGAAATTAACAGAAGTTATTGAAATTAAATAGGCTTCTTCATCTCACTAATGCAAACAACATATATCAATTTCAAAACAATCAGATGATAAATGTAGTCTGTAGAGTTTCCACAAGAAATTGTGGACGACTGACGGACAGATGGGGGCGACGGCAATATATGACCACATTTACGAGCTCGAAATTTAAAGTCAAAGTCAAGGTCATGGCAATATTCACACGTAAAGGCCAATCTAACTGTTCAATACTAAATAGTCGTTTATAGAAAATGGTAGCTTAGCTTAAAAATTAAAATATACGAAAATCATTATTATCATTATGAACTGCAGCATTAGACAGGAAGCGCAGAGCGTTGGAATCCGTCTTAGTGTTTTTTTATTTGAGTTTAAATTGTCAACAAACAAAATGGCGTCTATCGGATAAACATACACTCTGCAGAAGCTAACAGGTCAGTAAAATGAAAAGATATTGATCGATTCAGCTGACATTTGATGTGAGGTCATAGCTAGTCCCCCTTAACATCCCCTGAAAATTTCAAGTCTCTACAACCACGGGAACTGGTTGAGGTGCAAAAGTGTAATAATGCCCCTAATGGCTAAATAAATGGCTGATCAGCTGATCCCATCTCAAGTGACTTTGCCAAAAAGCAACACAGACAGAAGGGTGTACAAAACTGCTCGGTTTCACTGATTTACTATTACACACTATATCCTGAAATAGTAGTAGAGACATGTTAGGCCTATTATAGCTACGAGAACGTAGCTAAAAATGTTGAGATATATATACTGATGTGCTTGCTTTTAGCTACGATTGGGTGCCTTTAGTTTCACCTGGCAAAATTAATTTCTTTTATTAATGCATATAACATCTTATTACACATACGCAGCCCAATCTACTGAAACAACTTTCATTCATTGATCAACAAATATTGATAATAAAGTAAATCAAGTGTTGTTTTTATCAAAATTAATACGGACATTCATAATTATGGTGTATTACTCCTGCGCAACTCAGATCAGGTTAGTACTTTGATTGGCTATCGTACACAAGCCGCCGCCTTTATGTGTTAAAGACATCAAATTTAAAATGTCAGAGAAGGCAATCTATTATCGCTTCGAAGTTTGATTTAAAAGGAGGGGATTTGTACCCGTGTCAGGTAGGATTTTTGCGTAATTGTAGTTGGATGTGGCAGGAATGTTATAAATAACAAAGATAGGTTGCCAGGCAACGAAACATACGGCCACAGCAGTTAAATCGTCTGGGCAGTCAACAAGAGTTGTCTCATATTTTTACTTTTTTCGGTAATGAAACATTTATAATACACTAAAATCTGATTAAGAGCAACAACTCAGAAAACCATTAGAATTTGTTTGGTTTTTATAAAGTTCTGCCCCATGCTAACGTTTTGTATACAAAACTTTTAATACTGTATTTTTCCAAGTCATAAAAATTCATTGAAAATCAATATACTTGTTCGTCTCAAGATCTTCAACTCTGTGTATCAATCTGCAGTCAATCAGATATTAACTTTGACCTCTAGAGGGTCCACAAGATTTTTCAAAGTGATCAAGGGCCATAACTTTGGCAGTAATTATCAGAAATCTTTGAAAATCAATAGGATTCTTCGCCTCGTGACTTCAAACACTGTATAAATTTAAAGTCAATCAGATATTAATTTTAGCCTTTAGAGCATCCACAAGGTTTTTTGAAGTGATCAAGAGCCATAACTCTGGCAGTAATTATCGGAAATCGCTGAAAATCAAAAGGCTTCTTTGTCTCATGACCTTAAACACTGTGTATAATTTTAAAGTCAATCGGATATTAATTTTCACCTCTAGAGCGTCCACAAGATTTTTTTAAAGTGATCAAGGGCCATAACTCTGGCAGTAATTATCGGAAATCGCTGAAAATCAATAGGATTCTTCGTCTCATGACCTTAAGCACGGTGTATAAATTTAAAGTCAATCGGATATTAACTTTCACCTCTAGAGCGTCCACAAGATTTTTTTAAAGTGATCAAGGGCCATAACTCTGGCAGTAATTATCGGAAATCGCTGAAAATCAATAGGATTCTTCGTCTCATGACCTTAAGCACTGTGTATAAATTTAAAGTCAATCGGATATTAACTTTCGCCTCTAGAGCTTCAACAAGATTTTTTGAAGTGATCAAGGGCCATAACTCTGGCAGTAATTATCGGAAATCGCTGAATATCAATAGGCTTCTTCGTCTCATGACCTTAAACACAGTGTATAGATTTAAAGTCATTCGGATATTAACTTTGGCCTCTAGAGCGTCAACAAGATTTTTTGAAGTGATCAAGGGCCATAACTCTGGCAGTAATTATCGGAAATCGTCGAAAATCAATAGGCTTCTTTGTCTCATGGCCTTAAACACTGTATATGAATTTAAAGTCAATCGGATATTAACTTTAGCCTCTAGAGCGTCCACAAGCAATTGTGGACGCCGGACGGACGGACAGACGGACGGGGGCAACGACAATATACGACCACATTTCAATGTGAGCGTATAAAACAACAATCTTTGTTTTGAAGAACCAGCGGCTGCCAGGCAGGATATGCCCACATTTTCGAGAGATGGATAGAGAACAAGCTAAAAAGAAAGCGATTTTTCCTACAATCAAGGGCCTTAATTCAGGAAATTACAATTCGATATGCGCAAATATCGAAAGGAACCTAGATCTTTGTGTTATAAACTTACATTTCAAGTTTCAACAAAATCGGATAAAAATTGTGACCTCTATAGGGTCCACAACCTAGATATACCATATTTTTACGCTATTTGAGAACGAGGGGCGGCCATTTTGTCTGTCAGTTTTGGGGCAATTTTCATGAAATTCGAACTCAGCCGACCTTAGGGTGTAACGGTGATATAATAATATGTTTTTTTAAATCAGATAAAAATTATGACCTCTATAGGGTCCACAAGCTAAAAACGCGAGTTTTCGTACAATAAGAGGCCATAATTCAGGAAGTTACGGTCCGATATGCACAAATATCAAAAGGAAATGAGATCTTTGGGTTATAAACTTACATTTCAAGTTTCAACAAAATCAGATAACCAGCGGCTGCAAGGCAGGATACGCCCACATTTTCGAGAGATGGATAGAGAACAAGCTAACAAGAAAGTGATTTTTCCTACTATCAAGGGCCATAATTCAGGAAATTACAATTCAATATGCACGAATATCGAAAGGAACTGAGATCTTTGTGTTATAAAGTTACATTTCAAGTTTCAACAAAATTGGATAAAAATTGTGACCTCTATAGGGTCCACAACCTTGATATACCATATTTTTACGCTATTTGAGAACGAACGGTGGCCATTTTGTCTGTCAATTTTGGGTCGATTTTCACGAAATTCGAATTCAGTCGTCCTTAGGGTGCAACAGTGATATAATAATACAGTTTTTTTAAATTGGATAAAAATTATGACCTCTATAGGGTCCACAAGCTAAAAACGCGATTTTTCGTACAATCGGTGGCCATAATTCAGGAAGTTACGGTCCGATATGCGCGAATATCGAAAGGAACTGAGATCTTTGGGTTATAAACTTACATTTCAAGTTTCAACAAAATCGGATAAAAATTGTGACCTCTATAGGGTCCACGACCTTGATATACCATATTTTTACGCTATTTGAGAACTAACGGCGGCCATTTTGTCTGTCAATTTTGGGCGGATTTTCACAAAATTCGAACTCAGCCATCCTTAGGGTGTAACAGTGATATAATAATATGATTTTTTAAATCGGATAAAAATTATGACCTCTATAAGGTCCACAAGCTAAAAACGCGATTTTTCGTACAATCAGGGGCCATAATTCAGGAAGTTACGGTCCCATATGCGCAAATATCGAAAGGAACCGAGATCTTTGGGTTATAAACTTACATTTAAGGTCCACAACCTTGATATACCATATTTTTTTGCTATTTGAGAACGAACGGCGGCCATTTTGTCTGTCAATTTTGGGCTGATTTTCACGAAATTCAAACTCAGCCGTCCTTAGGGTGTAACGGTGATATAATAATATGGTTTTTTAAATCAGATAAAAATTATGACCTCTATAGGGTCTACAATCTAAAACGCGATTTTTCGTACAATCAGGGGCCATAATTCAGGAAGTTATGGTCCGATATGCGCGAATATCAAAAGGAACCAAGATCTTTGGGTTATAAACTTACATAACTATTTGAGAACGAACGAAGGCCATTTTGTCTGTCAATTTTGAGCCGATTGTCAAGAAATTCGACCTCAGCTGTCCTTAGGGTGTAACGGTGATATATTAATACGTTTTTTTAAATCGGATAAAAATTATGACCTCTATGGGTTCCAAAAGCTAAAAACGCGATTTTTCGTACAATCAGGGGCCATAATTCAGGAAGTTACGGTACAATATACGCGAATATCGAAAGGAACCGAAATCTTTGGGTTATAAACTTACATTTTAAGTTTCAATAAAATCGGATAAAAATTGTGACCTCTATAGGGTCCACAACCTTGATATACCATATTTTTACGCTATTTGAGAACGAACAGCAGCTAATTTGTCTGTCAATTTTGGGTCGATTTTCACGAAATTCGAACTCAGTCATCCTTAGGGTGTAACGGTGATATCATAATATGGTTCTTTAAATCAGATAAAAATTATGACCTCTATAGGGTCCACAAGCTAAGAACCGAGATCTTTCGTACAATCAGGGGCCATAATTCAGGAAGTTACGGTCCAATCGATATGCGCGAATATCAAAAAGATCCGAGATCTTTAGGTTATAAACCTACATTTCAAGTTTCAACAAAATCGGATAAAAATTGTAACCTCTATAGGGTCCACAAGCTAAAAACATGATTTTTCGTACAAACAGGGGCCATAATCCGTTGAAGTTTCGATCCGATACATGCCAATATCGAAAGCAGCCGAGATCTTTTGGAGATAAACCTATATTTCAAGTTTCGTCAAAATCGGATAAAAATTGTGACCTGTAGAGTGTTCACAAACAAATTGTGCATAGACGGACAGACGGACAGGGGTGACGACATAATACGTCCACATGAAAATGTGGGCGTATAAAAAAGGTTTAAAAAAATATTCAGATTCAGCTTGATCATCGTTTTATTCTTTCTGTTATTCATATTCCATTTTATAAAGATAGGTTGCCAGGCAACGAAACATACGCCCACAGCAGCTAAATCGTCCGGGGAGTCAACAAGAGTTGTCGCATATTTTTACTTTTTTCGGTAATTAAACATTTATAATACATTAAATTCTGATTAAGAGTAACAACTAATTAAGTAATTATCAGAAAACCATTAGAATTTGTTTGGTTTTTATAAAGTTCTGCTCCATGCTAATGTTTAGTATACGAAACTTTTAACATCATGGATTTAGTTGTTCAAGTCATAAAAATTCATAGAAAATCAATATACTTGTTCGTCTCAAGACCTTAAACTCTGTGTATCAATCTGAAGTCAATCGGATGATAACTTTAGCCTCTAGAGCATCCACAAGATTATTCAAAGTGATCAAGGGCCATAACACTGGCAGTAATTATAGAAAATTGCTGAAAATCAATAGGCTTCTTCGTCTCATGACCTTAAACATTGTGTATAAATTTAAACTTTAAGGTCAATCGGATATTAACTTTGACCTCTAGTGCGTCCACAAGATCTTTCAAATTGATCAAGGGCCATAACTCTGGCAGTACTTATCAGAAATCGCCGAAAATCATTAGACTTCTTCGTCTCATGACATTAAACACCCTGTATAAATTTAAAGTCAATCAGATATTAACTTTAGCCTCTAGAGCGTCCACAAGATTTTTTTTGAAGTGATCAAGGGCCATAACTCTGGCAGTAATTATCGGAAATCGCTGAAAATCAATAGGCTTCTTCGTCTCATGACCTTAAACACTGTGTATAAATTTAAAGTCAATCAGATATTAACTTTAGCCTCTAGAGCTCCACAAGATTTTTTGAAGTGATCAAGGGCCATAACTCTGGCAGTAATTATCGGAAATCGCTGAAAATCAATAGGCTTCTTCGTCTCATGACCTTAAACACTGTGTATAAATTTAAAGTCAATCAGATATTAACTTTAGCCTCTAGAGCTCCACAAGATTTTTTGAAGTGATCAAGGGCCATAACTCTGGCAGTAATTATCGGAAATCGCTGAAAATCAATAGGCTTCTTCGTCTCATCACCTTAAACACTGTGTATAAATTTAAAGTAAATCAGATATTAACTTTAGCCTCTAGATCGTCCACAAGATTTTTTGAAGTGATCAAGGGCCATAACTCTGGCAGTAATTATCAGAAATCACTGAAAATCAATAGGCTTCTTCGTCTCATGACCTTAAACACTGTGTATAAATTTAAAGTCAATCAGATATTAACTTTAGCCTCTAGAGCGTCCACAAGCAATTGTGGACGACGGACGGGCGGGGGTGACGAAAATATACGACCACATTTTTACTCCGTGCATCAAACAACTATTTTATCATTGGTGAGAGCCGTCTAAACGCGGGAAATTTACAGTAGCTATTGGTTAACAGCACGCATAAAAAATCCTATTTGCATATTACATACTATTTATAACTTATTAGCTGGAATTATTTTTAAGTCGATAGCCTCAAGGACCAACATAGTAGGTCTACCGTGTTTTATTCGTAGAGTATTGCATGCAGCGCAAAAGCAGACGACATCGCACGTAAAGTCCTGTCGGCAGTTGAATGTAAATAGGATAGACCATTTAAATCTTTTGTGTTATTAGTCCTGTAATAAATAGATAACATGTTTGGTCATAAAATGTGTAATAAACTTGACCAAATTCTAGTTCGAGTCATGAGCACGGATCAGTCATCCACTTGTTTTCCTCATTGCATACAGCCATTACGGGTCTGGTAAACTTGCCGTATCTTTTCTACATCAAAGTTTTTGTAAATATCGTGTCTGGCATTGGTTGGTAAACCTTACACGTATGTAGAAATGGCAATCGGTTCCATTTTATGTAAAACAAGCTTACTGTACGACGGTATTTTCACAAAAAAACACACAATGGCCTATGGGTTTCAATCTACGAATAAGGCCAGGGTCTGCGCATGACCGATAATGACGTCAAAAGAAAACCTGTAAAAGCTCCTATAGCTTTGTCGTAAAAGTACCGCAAACCGTGGCATGCTGTAACCCCTCAGTTTATGAAATGATCTCTTCCGAAGAGTGACGTAATCAACTTCAATTTTGGTATTTTTCGATGTCAGAAGTTTGTGGGATATTAAATTGTGCAATGGATTTTATTTAACGGGAGGTGATTTCAAACACACAGGTAATTTTATAATAACCAAAGTTAAGTAAGTTGTTCATTATCCAAAAAATCCGTTTAAAATTTACAATGACAATCACAATGGTTCACCGTAAAGGCGCTATTGCACTTTCGTACCTCTACCAGTTCCCGTGGTCGTAGGCACTTGAAATTTTCAGAGGATGTTAAGGGGGACTAGTGTAGCAATGACCACACACCAAATTTCAGCCGAATCGATCAATAACTTTTTATTTTACCGACCTTTTAATTTCTAACGAGAGAGAACTTCATCCTTTTGACGCCATTTGTTTTGTTTACTATTTACTCGAAAAACAAGACAATAAGACGGAAACCGACACAATGCACTAGCTGCCTAACACTGCAGTTCATAAAAATTAATATAATTTTCGTATACTTTAATTTTTGCGCGAAGCCACCATTTTCTATAAAATACTATTTGGTGTTAATCAGTGGATTGGCCTTTAGGTGTGAATATTGCCGTGACCTTGATTTTGACCTTGAGTTCAAACTTTCCATCCATATCGGGGCCTTTGCGTTTATGCTTGCCATGGCCTTATTTCTTACTGTATTATCAAAGTTAATGTTCGAGGTGAAAGCAGAGACAACGCCTTCAGAAAAGATAATTGGGTCAAAGTCGTAGGTCAAGGTCATCTTACAGAAAACTAAACTCAAACTTTACAAAGTCATTTTTGGGACATTTGACCTTGACTTACGACCTTGACCCCGTAACCATTTTCGAAGGCTATCACCTTGGCTTGAATCATGGACGTTTACCTTGGTCCTGTTGCACACTGCTCGGTCAGAAAACGGTCAAACGCAGAGGGCCCGTGTCCGAAAGGAAGTCAATGGGCGCGGTCAATGCGAAAGGTCGTGGTGATCTCCACTAGTCACCGTTAACCATCCGTGACCTTGAGTTTGACCTTGAGTCCAAACTTCCCATCCATTTTGGGCCCTTTGCATTTATGCTTGCCGTGGCCTTATTTCTAACTGTATTATCAAAGATAATTTTCGAGGTGAAAGCAGAGACGACGTCCTCCAAAAAGATAATTGGGTCAAAGTTGTAGGTCAAGGTCATCTTACAGAAAACTAAACTCAACCTTTTCAAAGTCAGTTTTGGGACATTTGACCTTGACTTACGACCTTGACCCCGTAACCATTTTCAAAGGCTACCACCTTGGATTAAATCAAGGACGTTTACCTTGGTCCTGTCGCACACTGCTCAGTCAGAAAACGGTCAATCGCAGAGGGGCCTGTGTCCGAAAGGAAGTGGTCACCACGACCTTTCACATTGACAACCCCCATTGACTTCCTTTCGGACACGGGCCCCTCTGCGTTTGACCATTTTCTGACCGAGCAGTGTGCAACACGACCAAGGTGAACGTCCACGATTCAAGCCAAGGTGATAGCCTTCGAAAATGGTTACGGGGTCAAGGTCGTAAGTTAAGGTCTAATGTCCCAAAAACGACTTTGAAAAGTTTGAGTTTAGTTTTCTGTAAGATGACCTTGACCTACGACTTTGACCCAATTATCTTTTCTGAAGGACGTCTCTCTGCCTTCACCTCGAACATTAACTTTGATAATACAGTAAGAAATAAGGCCATGGCAAGCATAAACGCAAAGGCCCTGATATGGATGGGAAGTTTGGACTCAAGGTCAAAATCAAGGTCACGGCAATATTCACACCTAAAGCCAATCCACTGATCAACACCAAATAATATTTTATAGAAAATGGTGGCTTCGCGCAAAAATTAAAGTATACGAAAATTATATTAATTTTTATGAACTGCAGTGTTAGGCAGCTAGTGCAGTGTGTCAGTTTCCGTCTTAGTGTCTTGTTATTCGAGTCTAAATAGTAAACAAAGCAAATGGCGTCAAACGGATGAAGTTTTCTCTCGTTATAAATTAAAAGGTCGGTAAAATAAAAAGTTATTGATCGATTCGGCTGAAATTTGGTGTGTGGTCATTGCTAGTCCCGCTTAACATCCTCTGAAAATTTCAAGTGCCTACGACCACGGGAACTGGTAGAGGTACGAAAGTGCAATAGCGCCCACAGTAAATTACAATCAATTTGGAAAAACGAATTTATTTAACATTTTTTGTATCACTTGTGAAACTTAATTATTAAGGTTTTATATTTGACAACAGTCACATCAGCTTCGCTTTAATCAGGCAATGTCTGTAACATATTAGATTCAATAAATGATGAATATTACTCGAGTTTAAAGTCAAATTCTCCTTCGATGTCAATTTCTCCATCGTCAGCCATGATGAATGTATACTTCCGGTTGACATTAAAGTCTTGGTCACCCAGAACATGGACAACCTGCTCTAAATGACGCCAGGCTAGTTTCTACGTCACTGTTCAAGTCAGAAAAGGAGTGACGTAGGAGCGAATCTGACGTATTAGAGCAGGTTATCCAGTCTAATTTAGTTCTATGCCCAGAAAGACTTCAACTTCAACGTCCTAATGCACTCGGCAAACCTCGGGTTTCTCCGTTTTTACTCTACATCTAGATGTAGGCATAGATATCCTATAAAAATAGGATATCTATGGATTTAGGGTAGGCCTACTGGAATCTGCTGAGGGTTGCCGAGTGCGCCCGATATAAACTCAGACTAGCAATTATTTGCCCCAGTGGTAGGGTGCCCCATGAGCCGAAAATTTTCCCTACTAAAAGTCTGAATAGCAGTAATATTTAGCTTTTTGGTTATTACTTACAGTAACTATGGTTCAACCATAGAGCTATATATAGGTTTCTATATATAACTCTATGGGTTCAACACATCAATTTTTAGTTGTATCCAGGGGGTCTACTTTGGTAGGAGGGTGACCACTTCCGCTACCCCACCCCTGTTAGGTACACAACTACACATTATGGGGAATTCCGTGAGTAACAGACTGACATTTGGAGAAGGTTTAATCAGTCTGTTGTCCGCTTCAAACTCAGAAATACAGGATCATGATGGTGCTGAATATTTGGCATATTGATATAGTTATCTTGCAGAATCATTTTAATACAAAACAATATCAATCACATACTTTTAAACAAATTCCATTCACTGCTTCTCAAAGTCATGGTAACAGACTGACATTCTCGCAACCTAACATTGATGGTCCACCAGTGTTGAATTGCTGTGAAGTTTGTAGATTTACAAAATCTTTGTATTTTGGATTAATTTAATTGATGGGCATCCTTTAATGTTAATTTTTTTCACTTTTGGCAATTATTTTCCATATTAGAACTAAGTAAAGTGAAATTGCCTTCTTCGGTAATAGACTGACATGATTAGTAACAGACTGACGTACGCCTTTTGATTAAAGATGATTTTAAAAAAATTGGAGTGGTGCCCCTCCATCTCAACAGCAGTAAGAAAATTGTAAAATAAAAATAAAAAAACAAGGACCCCCCAAATAAAAACTAGAACTGCGATGCAGTAATGAACTTATATCACTTCCGGTCCCAATGAAACCGTTAAACAGGTTTCCACATAAGCATTGCACACATGAAATAAAATGGACGCAGAATCAACCAAATCCAGCAATCAATTCATTTCATACATTTGTTACATGTAGGTGATCCTGACAAAATTACATTACTTCAGGTGATAGTGAAAATGTTAAATTAGTTTTATGATATCAGAAATGACATCATCACATGTTGAAAATTTTATGTAAATCGAATAATAATTGCCACTTTTATAGACCAAAAACCTTGAAAAGTGACTTGTGGAAAATCGTCTGTTTCTCTGTAACCGTACAAGTTAGACACCATTTTGTGGTATCTGTATAATCGTATGGGTTCATTCTATTTGTTGATTGGAATCAAATATCATAATTTTAAAAACATTACAAATCAGACTCATTTGAATAAAATATCAGTTTTGAAGGCTAAAAATACAGTAAACCAAAAGTTAAAATTATTAATACATATTAAATAATTCTTGGTTGAAAAAAATATTGATTTTAAAAGTTAAAAATGCATTTTTTGACAAAATGGCGTCACTTCCGGTGTCAATTTTAAATTGTAATCAATTTGATACGACGCATACTTGCTTTTTGAATCAAATGGTGTCACTTTTGTGAAAATCCAATAATAATTGACTATTTTACAGGCAAAATAACGAAAATAGTGACTTATGCAAAATTGCCCATTTCTAGGTAACTGCTTATACATGTATTACAAACTAATTTTGACATACATTTCTTCGTATGGATTATAGCTACAAGTTTATAAATCTTATGGACACTCTAGAGGCCAAAGTTAATATCCGATTGACTTTAAATTTATACACAGTGTTTAAGGTCATGAGACTAAGAAGTTAATTGATTTTCAGCGATTTCCGATAATTACTGCCAGAGTTATGGCCCTTGATCACTTCAATAAAAATTGTGGACGCTCTACAGGCCCAAGTTAATATCCGATTGACTTTAAATTCATACACACTGTTTAAGGTCATGAGACGAACAAGCCGATTGATATTCAGCATTTTATGATTATTACTGCCAGGATTATGCCCTTGATAACTTCAAAAAATCTAGTAGTATAGATTATAGCTCCAAGTTTATAAATCTTGTAAACGCTCTAGAGGCTAAAGTATATATCCGATTGACTTTAAATTTATACACAGTGTTTAATGTCTTATAATTACTGCCAGAGTTATGACCCTTGATCACTTCAATAAAAATTGTGGACGCTCTACAGGCCCAAGTTAATATCCGATTGACTTTAAATTCATACACACTGTTTAAGGTCATGAGACGAACAAGCCTATTGATATTCAGCATTTTATGATAATTACTGCCAGAATTATGCCCTTGATAACTTCAAAAAAATCTAGTAGTCGCTCTAGAAGCTAAAGTTTATATCCAATTCATTTTAAATTTATACACAGTATTTAATGTCATGATACGAATAACCCTATTGATTTTCAGCGATTTCCGATAGGAAATGCCAGAGTTATGCCACTTGATCACTTAAAAAACATTGTGCACGCTGTAGAAGCCAAGTTTAATATCCGATTGACATCAAATGTATACACAGTGTTTAACGTCATAAGGCGAACAAGTATACTGATTCTCGGCGATTTCTGATAATTACTCCCAAAGTTATGTCCCTTGATCACTTCAAAAATCCTTGAAGAAGCTCTAAACGCTAAGGTTATCATCCAATTAAATTTAAATTGATACACAGAGTTTAAGGTCTTGAGACGAACAAAGTTTATTAATTTTCAATGAATTTTGATAACTTCAGCACCTAAATCCATGATATTAAATATTTCCTACACTAAACATTACCATACACGACAACAGCAGTACAACAATTTTATTCGCAATATTTTCCTTTGTTCTTGTACACAGTTCATCAAGAATCTGATTATATTAACAATTTCTTTTTCTCATCTCTCCCCATCTTCAACATCTAGATCCGTATTTTAAACTTCTGAAACGGGGAGTCAATTCGATTACATCAATACAAGTCTCAATTATTTCCCTTCATTTTCCAGATTTTTTTTACCCAGGTGCAATGCTATTCACTATATATATACGTATATATATATAACTTCGATTTTGATATATTGTCGTCTACCCCGCCAGTCCGTAGCAACGGCGTCCACAAATGTATACTCAGTGTTAACAATCATGAGCCGAAGAAGCCTATTCATTTTCAGAATTTACCGATAATTACTGTCACAGTTACGGCCCTTAATCACTCCCAAAAATTGTGTGGACTCTCTAGAGGTTAAAGTTAATAACCGATTGAATTTGAATTTATAAACAGTGTTTTAAGTCATGAGATGAAGAAGTCTATTGATTTTCAGCGTTTTCGATAATTACTGTTAGGGTTATGACCCTTCATCACTTCAAACAATCTTGTGAACGCCCTAGACACTAAAGTTAATATCCGATTGACTTTTAATTTATACACACTGTTTATAGTCACGACATGAAAAACCCCATTGATTTTCAGCAATTTCGGATAATTACTGCCATAGTTATGCTTCTTGATCACTTCAAAAAATATTGTAGACACTCTATAAAGCTAACGTTAATATACGATTGACTTTAAATTTATACACAGTCTTTAAGGTCATGAGACGAAGATGCCTATTGATTTTCATCGTTTTCTGATAATTACTGCCAGAGTTATAAACCTTCATCGCTCTAGAACCTAAATTTCCTATCCGATTGTCTTTAAATTTATACACACTGTTTAAGGTCATCGCACGAACAAGCCTGTTGATGTTCAACGATTTCCGATCAATATTCCCAGAGTTATGGCAATTGATCACTTCAAAAAATCTTGTGGTCGCTGTAGAAACTAAAGTCCATATCCGATTGACTTCAAATGTATAAACGATGAGCTCTATTGATTTTCAGCGATTTCCGATAATTACTGCCACAGTTATGACCCTTGATCACTTCAAAAAATCATCTAGAAGCTGCAGAAGATAAAGTTATCATAAATTGACTTTAGTTTGATACAAATTCTAATGATTTTCTGATAATAACTTAATGAATTGTTACTCTTAATCAGATTTTACTGTAATATAAATCTTTCATTACCGAAATAGTATAAATACGCAACAACTCTTGTTGACTGCCCGGACAATTTAGCTGCTGTGAACATATCTTTCGTTGCCTGGCAACCTATCTTTATATAAGACATGACATATTACAGAAACTAACCGTGAATATGAAAGCTTTCATATCCGCTAGCAGATCTAGTTATCATTTTTTTTTTTTTTGTGTATTTTCCGCAAAACCTATTTCTCAGAATCTAACCATAGGATCTTTCTGAAACTTTGACCTACCCCCCCCCCCCCCCAAAAAAAAAACCCAAAACAAATGGGGTGCGAACGTGGAATAGTTATATTTTGAAAACGTTTTACGCATTCGAAATCACCAAATTTTACGAACAAATGCATTTGACCTACATAGCTGTAACTTTGTGACTATTTGACCTATTTTACTAATTCCCTTTTTGGGGGGTACCTTGAAACATTTACTTCAAATGTGCAATTTTGGATTTTTCAATTTCGAATATTCGTCGTTGACTTCTATCGTTCGAAATTCGGAAACACGTTGTTTATTAGTTTATTTTTGTTATTTTTCAAAATTTTCAAATTTGACCTACATTATTGGATACCTGAAGTCCTTCCGATTCCAATAATATAAGTTAAATCCCGAGTTATCGCCCTATATTTTTCGATTTGTTTCGAATTTTCTGCACATTTTCCAACCCTGATATTTTTTTGAAAGCATCAATCAACCAAATCCAGAAATATCAATTCATTTTATACATTTGTTACTTGTAAGTGTACATTAGTTTGATGAAATCAGAAATGGCACAAGGGATCACATGGTGAGAATTTTGTGTAAATCGAATAATAATTGCCACTTTTATAGACCAAAAACCTTGAAAAGTGACTTGTAGAAAACCGTCTATTTCTCTGCAACCGTACAAGTTAGAAACCATTTTCTGGTATCTGTATGATCGTATGGGTTCCATCCATTTGTTGATTGGAATCAAATATCATAATTTTAAAAACATTACAAATCAGACTCATTTGAATAAAATATCTGTTTTGAAGGCAAAAAATACAGTTGTTGCCAAAATGACGTTACTTCCGGTGATAATGAAAATCTTAAATTACTTGTATGAAATTGTAAATGGCATTAGGTATCACACAGTGAAAATGTTGTGAAAATCGAATAATAATTGACACTTTTATGGACCAAAAACCTTGAAAAGTGACCTGTTGAAAATAGCCTATTTCTCCGCAACTGAACACGTTAGAAACAATTTTGTGAAATCTATATGACCGTATGAATTTTATTAATATGGGAATGTAAACCAAAAGTTAAAATTATTAATACATATTAAATAATTCTTGGTTGAAAAAAATATTGATTTTAAAAGTTAAAAATGCATTTTTTGACAAAAAGGCGTCCCTTCCGGTGTCAATTTTAAACTGTAATCAATTTTATACGACGCAAACTTGCTTTTTGAATCAAATGGTGTCACTTTTGTGAAAATCCAATAATAATTGACTATTTTACAGGCAAAATAACGAAAACAGTGACTTATGCAAAATTGCCCATTCCAAGGTAACAACTTATATTACAAACTAATTTTAACATACATTTTCTTCGTATAGATTATAGCTACAAGTTTATAAAAGTTACGTAGAAATATTTTAAAATCTGAAAAGCCTGAATGGGTTGTAAATAGGTAAATTTTACACTTTTTTTCACCCCTTAATCGAATTTGCTCGAAAATGAAATCGAAATTAAAAAAACCGAGCCCAACATTTTGTGCGCCTTTAAAGGGCACACTCTTTTAGTTATATCGGTTTTTTTAAAAAATAATATTTGCTTTCGAAAAATGGTACCTAACTTTCAAAATTGTAGTTTTTTGCAAAATTAAGCCACTTCCGGTGCCGACAGATAACTCTATCGGTAACAAAAGAATGACAATTGAGACAACGGAGTATATGAACTTTGTTTTATACAAATCGAGCAATAAATAATTAATCTAGGACTGAAAAACTGAATTAGCCAATGGCGGCCAAGGAAAATTACTGAGACAAAAAAAAATCACATTTTTGCCCAAGTCAGATGACTCGTTAATTTTTTGTAACACAGGACTAAAAAATATTCATAAATAAACAAGTTTTTTGTAAAAATTTAAATTTTCAAATTTCGAACGACAAAAGCCATAGATGAATGTTCGAAATTGAAAAATGTGAGATAGACATTGTCTCGGAAAAGATTCAGGGTTTCCAAAAATGTGAATTGTTTTAAAATAGGTAAAGAATTGGCGAAACCACGGCCGCTTTTTGATTTATTGCTACCGTTCAAAATTCGGCCACTTCCGGTCTGCGCAGAAGTTTCAAAAATACTTTATCAAGTAACCACCACATGGTTTCCCGATAGAAAATTGAACCCCAGATCGATATCTGTTTTCGATCATGGAGAAATAGGCTCCCGCGGTAAATAATAATAATAATTTTAGTAATAATAACTAGACTTGCATGGCAGTACTGAATCGGCTTTCAGATAACGAAAGTCCATTCACTGAGCTATCGAACTATACTTTAGCTTTTTTGATCTGGTAATATCCAACGGAGAAATCGCGTTTTTGGCATAAATCTTTATTTTTACGCATTTTTTTTCAAAATATCGGATATCGTATCAACTAATTCCGGTTTACTATCAATTTCGGGATAGTTTTAAAACGTGACGCTGGCCTTTAACTTCCTTTACCAGAAGATTCAGATACATCCATTGAGCAATTTTGAATAAAAAGAAAAATAGAAGGGCATTTTCAGTAATTCAACGATTTTTCAATTTTTTTTTCAAAGTTTGAGGCTCTTTTTGGACCATTTATATCATTTCAAGTCTTTTACATTTGGATGCACACCCTAGACCACAACTCGCTAACCTCTAGATCCAATAGTCAATCCCCATATTAGTCGAGAAATTATCAGATTTTCCAGCTTGGTTCTTCCCTTGTGAAAAGTGTAAGGATGATGGATGGCCTGACAAAGGGCAACATATAGCCAGAGGTGTTAGGTTGAGGAAACCTGAGATTGCTTGGGGGAAGTATAAGAAATCGACGGTTCACAACTTTATTCAAACGGAGACAAATCATAATACATAAGACGGTGCATATACAAATGTAACATATGGAAAAAGTACCGGTGCATACTTAATTATGACATCGATGAAAATGACCAGCCAAGGTCTACACAATGTTAATCTCACACCCCTTTGGACTTCATAGCAAGAGTCTTGAAGTATTAATAAATGAAGGTGTGTTTAACACAAATGTCACTAAATACTGTACATATCCAAATGATTTGGGGTAAATCGTAGCACATCGATCCCAGAGTTTGGACTGTGGGTTTTGAATGCGCACCTCAGTGCCAATCTTCAGCGGAGCGAGGGATTTGGAGTGTGAATCATAAACTTCAGTCGCTCGCCTCCGCTGTGCGTCTGTCGTGTTCATCCATAGACTTGAGCCATTTCTCGTCAAATGCGCGGTAGTGAGTCGGTACCCGTGAACGTATTGGATGACCGTACACAATTTCTGCAGGACTTTTCCCACCAATCCTTGGCGTGTTTCTGAGCTCGAGTAAACCTTCGCAGAAATCTTCTGACACACGACCACCTGTTTTCTGAAGGAGACGTTTTGAGTTGCTTCACCGCTGATTCTGCGAGCCCATTTGATTGAGGATACTCAGCCGTGGACAGGCGATGACGTACTCCCCAATGCTGCAAAAATTGTTGAGTTTCCTCCACAACAAACTGTGGTCCGCCGTCGGAAAAGATACGAGTTTGACTTGGGAGGTGAAGTTGGCATTGCTCACATGCTTCTACCGTGGTCCGAACGTCTGAAGTAAGACCTGGCCAGTATACAGTTTGTCTGGCACGTCTAAGAGTTCGATCGATACCCTGGTGGGACGAATGCAGGCGCATCAGGACGTCTCGTCGCTTGGAACGCAGAATTAATAGTCTCTGCCCCTTTAAAATTAGACCATTCACGACTGTCAATTCTCCAAGTATTTTCGAATACTGACGCAACTCAACATCTACAGTTACATCCTTATCTTCACCGTGAAGTGCTTTGAGTAGAGACTGGTACTCCGAGTCTCGTTTTCCTGCAACCCGGATCTCTTCTAGAATAGGGTCGGCCAGCGTGTCTACCTGTAAATCATCGATTTCCCGCTCAATTGCGATGGCGGCAGTACGTTGCAGAGCACACACGTACCAATAAAGCTCTTCTTCCTCTTCTAGTGCGTCGGGGATTCTATGATCCTTGCCCTTCTTCCATATCGTAGTGAAAGTGTATGGCGCTGTGGCGACTTTCAAACGTTGAATTCGGGCATTATCAACACAGTCGATAGTCTGATGATCGAGGATTGACACTAAAGGTAGATGATCAACAATCAAGGTGAAGTGAGGTAGCTCGTATAGATAAATGTGACATTTCTTCATGCCCCATCTGACTGCTAACAATTCGAGCTCGACTATGGCATAACTTGCTTCCGTTTCTGTGATGTGATTAGACGCCAATGACCTTCCTCGTCCCGTTGCAGGAGTGCCAAGCCAAGTCCTTTTGTGCGAGAAGCATCTGTCTGTAACACGGTAGGGCGTTTTGGGTCGAAGTTGGCAAGTACGGGAGGTGACAGAAAAGTTGCTTTCGTTGCTTCGAATGCTCTGTCATGTTCTGGAAGCCAGCGAAATTCTGAACTCGCTTTCAGTAGTAGGCGGAGTAGTTGCATGGTGCCCGATACATCAGCAGAGAAGCTGGCAAGCTGTTCCACAAGTCCGAGAAAGGATCGTAAGTCCGTAATGTTGCTCGGCTTCGGGAAGTCTTGGATCGCTCTGATTCTGGCTGGATCGGCCTTAATCCCCTCGCGCCCAACAATGTAACCTGCGAAAAGGACCTGGTCCTGTGCAAGGCGAATTTTGTTTGGATTTAAAGTAATGCCTGCAGCACGACATTTGGAGAGAAAAACTCTGACTTGGGCAAGGTGTTCATCAAGATCGGTTCCATACAAGAGCACATCGTCGACTATTTTTTCCATGCAGGGAATATCTGCAAGTGCTGCATCCGTGCGACGGTTATATTCATCTCCAGCAGAAGTAAGTCCCATTGTAGGTCTGAGGTGTTTGAACCTTCCCCAAGGTGTGCAGAATGTCGTTAGAAGCTGGCTCTCGTGTGGTGTGCGAACTCGATGATGTGGTCGCTTGACAAACTTGTTAAGGTGTCGAAGGTCGACGCACAATCTGAGAGAATCACTACGAGGTTTGGGCTGAATGCTCATTGGGTGGAGCCAATCAGTTGGTTCGGTGACTAAAGCAATGACACCCTTCTTCTCAAGGTCATCGAGTAGTTTCTTTGTTTTCTCTCTTAAGGGAATCTGTATAGGGCGTGGCCCATTGACTTAAAAAGGTTTGACGTCATCTGTCAGCTCAATGTGGACGGGTGTGCACTCCATGGCACGCAACGGTTTGTCACCATCAAACACATCAGCAAATTCTTCAAGAAGCGTTGTTTTGGTAGCCTCCAAGTTGTCATTTGCCGGATAATGTGGTAGTGCATGGTTGACTCTCATCTGTTGAGGAAAAGGCACTGGTACTAAGCGGAGATCCTGACACACCCGACAATTGATGAGGGTACCACGGAATTCGTCCGAAATCAGAAATGTGGCTGGGATGCGGACATCGCCATACTCGAGCTCAAATTCAGCAAGTTGAAATGTGCAAGTCATTCGCAGCGAGAATCACATCATCTGTCTTGACAAGTTTTAGTGGATCCAATCCGAGTTCTCTGTAGTGTGCAACTGACATCAAGTTGGCACTAGCTCCAGTGTCCGGGAGAACATTCCTCAAGCTTCCATACAACTCCCCTGAGTGTAAGTTATAAAACTTGAGTTTAATTTTGGGCAACTCGCAATATGTATCACTTGTTTTGTGGATCCTTCCGCAGAAAATGGATGAAACCATAGCGTTTCGTTCGACATTCCGACCACCCCCCTTGGTGGCTGGCGCCGGTGTATCGTTCAGCTGCTTTCCAGCGGATCGACAAACGCTCCTAAAATGTCCACGTTTGCCACAGTCGTCACAGGCCTTGCCGTGTGCTGGACAATCATTCCTATCCTGGTGCCCTTTGTTACCACAGTTGCCACATTGGCCTGATGGCGGGCGAGCACGACTGCGCCCCCGTGAACGGGTTTGCCGCCGGTGACTCACTTTATGGACGTGAAATGTAGAGCCGTTGAGTGTTGCTTGATTTGTGGAAGCGGCCTCTGAGGCCCGGCAAATCTCAATTGCTCGCTGCAAAGTTGGGAATTCTCGCTCCTCGAGAAGGTCACGCTTTGCCTTGTCGTCCTTGGTTCCGACGATGATTTGTGTTACCATCTGGGAATCGACACATTGTGAGCAATAGTTCAGCGTCTTCAGCCAATTCTGCTAGTGCAAACCGGAATTTATCGAAAGTTTCATTTTGACATTGCTTTCGTTGGTGGAAATTTACTCTGTCCACTGCAATGTTTCTTTGGGCCCTGAAGTATGTCTGGAGTTTGTCCAAGATGAGTTCAACGGTAGTCTGAGGAGCCTTGAGATCAATTCCACAGTGTACCTCGACGATCTGACTTGCATGAGATCCAAGGGCCGTTACGAGTGCGTATACCTGCACCTCCCGTTCTTGCGCCAGACACGGAAATGCTTGACCGTGGAATCCTGCGGTAGGGGGTTCAGTGAGGAGGAGGAGATCTGGAACGTTTTCTGTGTCTGGTGAGCAGCGGCGGGCTGAGAACGACCCAGGGACGGTGTAACATTCAGGGACCGGCCCCGGAGAGAACGAATCACTATAATGACGTCATCAGATTGTTGTGAGAGTTCACACTCAGTCTGCTTGTACGTCGGTCATATCCTCCAGCACCTGACATTGTATTACGGCATACTTCTGCATCGCATTTTCTAAAGTGTCAGCCAGATTCTCTGCGACGGAAAGTTCACTAGCATCGATCTGTGGGGCTGCTAAGCGTAGATTTTCAGCCTGCTGCCGAGCACTCCCTAACAATCTCTTGACCCGTGCATAACACTGACCGCGACTTCTCCTTCCTGCTGTGGTTTCAGGCGACGCCATCTTACTAGGTTGAGACATGTTAGGCCTAAAATCACAATCTCGGTAATCCTTGAATTATCCTCGTTCCAAAGGTGTTAGCCTTGTCCTGGCCTAATCTTGGGAATATTCCCTCCTGGAATATCCTATCGGCGACGCCATGTTAGGTTGAGGAAACCTGAGATTGCTTGGGGGAAGATTTAAGAAATCGACGGTTCACAACTTTATTCAAACGGAGACAAATCATAATACATAAGACGGTGCATATACAAATGTAACATATGGAAAAATTACCGGTGCATACTTATTTATGACATCGTTGAAAATGACCAGCCAAGGTCTATACAATGTTAATCTCACAAGAGGGGTTAGAAATCTAGGTCCTATACATTTGCTTGCACGTAACACAACCCAAAACAATTAGAATACTAAATAAGTTCCCTATAGCGCTGCTGTCTGGGCAAAAATCCTTCATACCACAATTTTCTTAATTGATTATCTACTTCTGGTAATGTGCACCACTTTGATGCCATTTTCTACCTAAGCAACTGTGGGAGTGCCAGTCACATATTTTAAGGTGGGGTGGGGTGACCAAATGATTAACGCGTCCGTATTCCATCATGAGGTCTATCATTGAATCGATTGGTGTGGGTGTGTCATAGATTATACATGACAAGGACTAGGGCCTGTCCAATCTCCTGGGTTTCCTCCCACTGCGAAAGTTTCTGTCACGAAGTCAAAGTGCTGTGGAATCCAGAACCCTGCTGTACGTGACCAGTTCATAGAGTCATCTGGTTTCCCCCCACTGGTAAAGACCCTAATGCACAAGCATATTATTGAAATGAAGTTGGAAAATGGGCAGAAAATTCGAAAAAAATCGAAAAATAAAGGGCGATAACTCGGAATGAAACTTATATTACTGGAATCGGAAGGACTTCAGGTATCCAAAAATGTAGGTCAAATTTGAAAATTTGAAAAAATAACAAAAATTGTCTCGAAAACAACGTGATTTCAATTTTCGAAATATAAAAGTCATAGACGAATGTTCGAAATTGAAAAATGTGAGATAGCCATTATCTCGGAAAAGATTCAGGGTTTCCGAAAATGTCATTTGTTGAGAAATAGGTAAAGAATTGACGAAACAACGGCCGATTTTCAATTCCGGGAAAAAGTCCACAGTTCGTTCACTTCCGGTACGCGCAGAAGTTTGAAAAATAGTTTATCCAGTAGCCACCACATGGTTTCCCGATAGAAAACTTGGTTCCAGATCAATATCTGTTTCCGATCATGGAGAAATAGGCTCCCGCGGAAAAAAAATAAATAATAATAACTAGACCTGGATGGCAGTACTGAATCGGCTTTCAGGTAACAGACCGAAGAAAGCATACAAAAGTCCATTCACTGAGCTATCGAACGATACTTTAGCTCTTTTGATCTGGTAATATCCAACGGAGAAATTGCGTTTTTGGCATAAATCTTTATTTTTACGCATTTTTTCAAAATATCGGATATCGTATCAACTACTTCCGGTTTACGTATCAATTTCGGGATAGTTTTAAAACGTGGCGTTGGCCTTTAACATCATGTAGCAGAAGATTCAGAAACATCCATTGAGCAATTTTGAATAAAAAGAAAAATAGAAGAGCATTTTCAGTAATTTAACGATTTTTCAATTTTTTTCAAAGTTTCAGGCTCTTTTTGGACCATTTATATCATTTCAAGTCTTTTACATTTGGATGCACACCCTAGACCACAACTCGCTAACCTCTAGATCCAATAGTTAATCCCCATATTAGTCAAGAAATTATCAGATTTTCCAGCTTGGTTCTTCCCTTGTGAAAAGTGTAAGGATGATGGATGGCCTGACAAAGGACAACATATAGTCAGAGGGGATGAGAAACCTAGGTCCTATGTACGCATTTGCTTGCACGTAACACAACCCAAAACAATTGGAATACGAAATAAGTTCCCTATAGCGCTGCTGTCCGGGCAAAAATCCTTCATACCACAATTTTCTAAATTGATTATCTACTTCTGGTAATGTGCACCACTTTGATGCCATATTCTACCTAAGCAGCTGTGGGTGTGCCAGTCACATATTTTAAGGAGGTGTGGGGGTGGGGTGACCAAATGGTTAACGCGTCCGTATTCCATCATGAGGTCTATCATTGAATCGATTGGTGTGGATGTGTCATAGATTATACATGACAAGGACTAGTGCCTGTCCAATCTCCTGGGTTTCCTCCCACTGCGAAAGTTTCTGTCACGAAGTCAAAGTGCTGTGGAATCCAGAACCCTGCTGTACGTGACAAGTTCTTAGAGTCATCTGGTTTCCCCCCACTGGTAAAGACCCCAATGCACAAGCATATTATTGAAATGAAGTTTAACCATAAGTTATGCCCAAAATGACCTATTTTGTGACGATAGATGTTAAAAAACATTTCTTCATCAGCCAAGTCGGTATAAAAAATAGATTTTCACGATTAGCTATTATACACGTGAA
Organism: Patella vulgata; assembly: GCF_932274485.2. Taxonomy (NCBI): domain Eukaryota; kingdom Metazoa; phylum Mollusca; class Gastropoda; family Patellidae; genus Patella; species Patella vulgata. The sequence continues at coordinate 39,155,705 of NC_065882.2, forward strand.
ATAAAAATGGTCTGTCATTGCATCAAGTCGCGTAGTCTCCGACACCCACAACCCCCTAATCTTCAACGTACAGGAGGGGTATTAGACGGTTGTCAATATTTCACGAAAAGTTCCCTTGCCCATGCCTAACCGGGAGTTGTTTTTTAGATGGTTGATTATCCATACTAATATTTGTGACTGTCGTTTGTCTGTCTGTTCGGGGTTGGCGGCTACACTAGGTTTTCCCCGAGTCTGGAATTTGGGGTATAGGGGTAACTCGGACCGGGGAGTAACATAGGCCAGGTGGCGTTAGTCTACCACTTCCGGTTTCGGAGTTATGACCCCGAGCGAAGCAGGGTATCCTGCTAGTCCAATATATTTGGAGGCAAACCACTAATAATTTCTCCAATGTTGAATCACTGGTGTTCTACATGCAGTAGCCCATTCCCTAAATTTCGCCGAGAACTTCCCTTACAGCACGGCTAGTATGGCATTAGGGGATCATCAGAGTGCTGAATTTCTATAAGGGTTGACCACCAAAATTTCAATTCACTGATATTCATAGCAAACTGGGGAATATCATGACCGTGTTAGTGCAAAAACAAAACAACGCTTCTCGACTTGGTGTATTATTACGCCATAATAGTCTCAAACCAGACAGAAAATAGAAATTCAATACCTCTTCATCAATTCTACACCCAAATGTCAATACAGATAGGCAATCAAAACGGCAAAAAAGAAACGAGACGGACAACTAATCAGGCAGAATATAGATATTCAATACCTCTTCATCAATTTTACACCAAAATGTCAATACAGATAGGCAAACAATATGCCATAAAAGGAGGGAGAAAAATATATCTAAAAATAACCGGCACTACCGAGATATGCAAAATTAATAGTGTTCTGCATCCATCAAGCCACATCAGCTACCAAACGATAATTTACTTCTTTTGATTCAATGACACCCGACGGAGAAATTTTGATTTTTGCCAGAGTACCAATCTTTTTTCCTTAAAATATCGGATATGTAACGATATTTAGCAAATAATTGCTAGTCCGAGTTAATTTGTTAGGAGTGGTCACCTCCCTTATACCGTTACAAGCGTTATCATTAATATCAATCATATAGCGTTTTTTCGACTTTTTTTTCAAAGATCGGGGCCCTTTTTGGACCGTTTATGCTATATTGACCCTTTTAGATTTGCATTCACACCCTAAACCACCGTTAGGACCCTAAGTAACCGAAGAATAAGAAACAAATTTAGAGTAGTTTTCGTGATAAAAGCGTCTGAATAGGCTCTAAAAAGGAAAATTCTAGATATTCAGCGTCCCATAATTTATTGCCTTACGCATCGAATTTGTATCATTTAAGTGTCATAAGAACGTCCATTATTCGGGCTATCCAATGAGACTTTATTTGTTTAGATTCGGTGAAATTCAAAGGTGAAATCACGTTTTTGGCAAAAAATCTTCATTTTTTTTTTTCAAAATATCGGATATTTTTTCGACTACTTCCAGTTTTTGGATCATTGTCGGGATAGCTTTAACAAGTTGTATAGATACCCAACTTCCTGTGCCAGAAGTGTTAGAAACACCCATTTAGTAGTTTTCGAAAAAAAGATAAATAAAAGAGCATTTTCAATAATTTCACTATTTTTCAACTTTTTTCAGAGATTGAGGCCATTTTTGGACCACCTATATTATTTCAATGCTTTTATTTTTGGATTCACACCCTAAACCACCGATAGGACTCTGATTAAGAAAAGTTTAAGAAAAATCATTGGCGTCGTTTTCGAGAAAAAGGCGTCTCAGAATGCACCAAAACGGAAAATACTAGATTTTCGGCGTACTATAATTTATTTCCTAACCATCGAATTCGTATCATTTAGATGTCATAAGATAGTCTATTCATGGGACTATCCGACGACACTTTAATTGTTTTGGTCCGCTAATATCTGACGGAGAATTTGAGTTTTTAACAAGAGCGCCATTTTTTTTACATTTTTTTTCGTTTTTTAAACTACTTCCGGTATACGAATCATTGAAGGGCAGTTTTAACATCCGGTTTTGGAACTTGAATGGGCACAGGGCTTTATAATGATATACTAAATTAACCGATCAGATAAAAATCCCCCTGAGAAATCCTATGTTCAAAAGTGCCAAAAATGCAAAAATGTCAAAATATGGAAAATTAAATTTCAATAACTGACTACATATTATACATGGTTAGAATCGCTATTAGGTCAGGTTTTTCAATTTATAACTTTTTTTGAAAATCTGTTAAAATAAACAAATAATAGAGAATTTTCCAAAATTTCACGATTTTTCTACTTTTTTCAATTTTCAGTCCATTTTTTCTATCCTATTCCAGACGTCTCAAATTCTTATTGGATGGTTTCATGCACAAGACTTCCGAAAGGTCTCTCGATAGAGAAAGTTTAAGAAAAATCCTTGGAGCAGTTTTCGAGATAAAGGCGTCCAAAACCGCTCCAAATCAGAAAATACTTGATTTTCAACGTGCCATAGTTTGTTGCCTGGTCATAGTATCCTTATAAATTTGGTATCATACGACAGTCCAATCATCGTGCTACCCAACGATACATTAATTTGTTTAATCCGTTGAAATTGGACGGAGAAATCCCGTTTTTCCCAAAAGCACCCATTTTTTGCCTTTTTTTCAAAATATCAAGCATTATTTCGACTACTTCCGGTTTACGGATCGTTGTTGAAATTGCTTTATCCAACGGTCTGACACCATGGCTTTACGATCCTGGAGTTTCAGAAAGATCGATTGATGCTTTCAAAAAAATATAAGGGTTGGAAAATGGGCAGAAAATTCGAAAAAAATGGAAAAATAAATGGCGAAAATAAACGAAAAATGTGAGATAGTCATTATCTCGGAAAAGATTCAGGGTTTCCGAAAATGTCATTTGTTTGAAAATAGGTAAATAATTGACGAAACAACGGCCGATTTTCAATTCCGGGGCAAGCAGCACTGAACCGGCTTTAAGGAATCAGACAGGAAGTGTGTCATACAATAGCCCATTTATCGAGCTACCAAACGATACTTTAGATGTTTTGATCTGGTCACACCCGACGGTGAAATCCAGATTGTTGCAAGAGCACCGATTTTTTTAATGTCTTTTTTTTTTTTTTTAAATATCGAATATTTTTTTGACTACTTCCTGTTTACGGATCATTATCGGGATAGATTTAACAAGTGGTATGGGAACTTAACTTCATGTATCAGAAGTTTCAGAAAGATCCATTGGACAGTTTTACCTCCCTTATACCATTACAAGCAGATTTACAGATATAATGATTTTTCGACTTTTTCAAAGATTGTAACCTTTTTTGACTATTTATACTAAATTGAGGCTTTCAAATTTGGATTCACACCATAGACCACCGTTAGGACTCTAAGTAACAGAAGTTTAAGAAAGGAAATAAGAGAAGTTTTCGATATAAAAGCGTCTGAATACGGCCCAAAAAGGAAAATAATAGATTTTCAGCGTTTCATTATATATTGCCTAACCCGCGAATTTTTACCATTTAGATGTCATACGATCGTCCATTGTTCGGGCTCTCCAATGACACGTTAGTTGTTTTGATTCGGTGAAATCTTACGTAGTAATAACTTTTTTCGCAAGATCACCATTTTTTTACTTTTTATGGTTTTTTATTCTCAAAATATCGGATATTTTTTCGACTACTTCCGGTTTTTGGATCATTGTCGGGATAGTTTTAACAAGTTGTTTGGTTACCTAACCTTCTGTACAAGAAGTTTCCGAAAAATCCATTCAGCTGTTGTCCAAAGAAAGAAAAATAGAAGAGCATTTTCAGTAATTTAAGGATTTTTTAACTTTTTTCCAAGATTGAGGCTCTATTTGGACCACTTATATTATTTCAATGTTTTTATTTTTGGTCTCACACCATAGTCCACCGATAGGAATCTGAGTAAAAGAAGTTTAAGAAAAATCGTATTTTTCGTTTTCGAGAAAATGGCGTCTCAAAATGCTCCAAAACGGAAAATACTAGATTTTCGGCGTACCATAATTTATTTTCTAGCCATCTAAATCGTATCATTCAGATGTCATATGATTGTCCATTAATGGGGCTATCCAGCGATACTTTAATTCTTTCGGTCTGCTAACATCTGATGGAGAAATCAAGTTTTTCGCAAGAGCGCTATATTTTAAACCTTTTTTCTTCATTTTTTGCATACTTCCGGTATGGAGATTATTATCGAGATAGTTTTAATAAGCGGATTGGCTTATCAAATAGCCCCATATGTAATGATATATTACATTGTCTGATCAGATAAAATGCCCCTGGGAAATCCTATGTTCAATAGTGCCAAAAATGCAAAAATGTCAATATATCGAAAATTAAATTTAAATATTTCAATACATATTATACATCGTTAGAATCGTAATTACGTCAGCTATCTGAATATGTAATTTTTTTGTAAAAATTTGTTTAAATGATAAAGTAATAGAGCATTTTCCAAAATTTCACGATTTTTCAACTTTTTTCGATTTTCAGTACGTTATTATTATTAAGCTTTCATATTACATATGAAAGCTTATTGTTTCTGTTAAGATTATTAAGCTTTCATATTACATATGAAAGCTTATTGTTTCTGTTAAGATTATTAAGCTTTCATATTACATATGAAAGCTTATTGTTTCTGTTAAGATTATTAAGCTTTCATATTACATATGAAAGCTTATTGTTTCTGTTAAGATTATTATTGTTATTTTTTTTTTGTGTTTTGTCCACAAATCGGATTTCTCAGAATCTAACCATAGGATCGTTCTGAAACTTTTACCTATCCCCCCAAAAATGGGTGGTGGCTGTTGATTAAATATATTTTCAAAACGTTTTACGAATCCGAAATCACCGAATTTTACGAAGGAATGCATTTGACCTACAATGCTGTAACTCTGTGACTATTTGACCTATTTTACTAATTCTTTTTTCTTTGAGTATCTTGAAACATTTACTTCAAATCTGCAATTTCGGATTTTGGCATTTCGAAAATTCGTCGCTGTCATTTCGAACCGGAAGTTATTACCAATTTGACAACTTCTTTAATAGTTGTGCGATTTTCGTGAAATTTAGAATGTTAGTAGATCTTGCCAATGCGACTTCAATGATGTCCTTGGAAATTTTCTAAATTATCTCCCCTTGGTGAAATTAAGGATCAAAGTTTTCAAAAAAATCGTCGAAATATAGCTCAGAATGACTTAAAAAAAAAATTCGATACTAGACAAGTAATTACTGATTCGTACACAAAATATGGAGTTTGTCGATCGAACCGGAAGTGCCACCATCTTTAAACGTGAAAAATCAAAAAGGCTTTTTTGCTATTTTACTTACAGACTCGGTCGTCATATTTTCGGAATCCTGGAAGGAATACCTAAAAATCTATCGGATCAGAATTTTGATTTCGGTCACGTGATGGTCACCATTTTGAATTGAAAATGAAAAATAGAAGCAATTTGAAGGGCCGGGACTTTGGAACACAAGAACTCTCCTTCTAATTAAGCTAGAATGTTCAAACTTGGTGTAGGCGTTCACTAGGTCAATGTCATGATTGAGTTCAAAGATGAGCATTTTTTGCCTAGGGTAAGCAGAGATAAGCAAGCTGATTTGTTGATTCTTTAGGGCACGATGACATTGGTTATAATGAATGGAGGGCGATGAAACTCTTGTCAATCGAGAGGCTAATAGCTGGCCTGTTGTGTGAAATCATTGTATCATTTTTTATTCGAATTTCTCCTTTGATGTTTTCCGTGCCGACAAGGTTGTTTTCGAGTTTAGCTGGATTTGACTTCGCGCATGCGCTACGCTGGAACCAAAGGTACCATGAGTACTAAATTCCGGCGAGCAACTTTTCACGTTGGTACCTAGGTACCCTGAAAATTTCAAGGTGATACCTGCATTCGTTCAAGTCGTTTGTTCTTGTCACCTGCCTTTCGTCAATTTACGGCTTCCATGAGGGGAAAAAAGTGGAATTTCGCCGTGACACCGGCACCGATTGTCCGAAAACCATGAAATTTGGACACAATACGTCCATTACCACCCCGGACTCTGTGCCTTACCCCCATTTTGATCCCATTAAAAAAAAAGAGTTTTAGCAAAAAAACGATTTTCGGAATTTAATATTGGTTTTAACCCTGTACCCAGACAAGATATAGATATTATTATAATCCCTATGAAATATTTTAATTATTTACTGCTATAATATGAATTATCACTTATTCCCCGTTAAATAAATATCGGTCACCGGGTGCAGCTGTACAACTTCAAGGACCCTGGCTTCAAGTCAATTTACGGCTTACATGAGGGGAAAAAAGTGGAATTTCGCCGTGACACCGGCACCGATTGTCCGAAAACCATGAAATTTGGACACAATACGCCCATTACCACCCCGGACTCTGTGCCTTACTCCCATTTTGATCCGATTAAAAAAAAAAAAGTTTTAGCAAAAAAACGATTTTCGGAATTTAATATTGGTTTTAATTAATTTTGAAATTGCAAATGCAAAGAGATTTTATCGCCTCTTCCGTATGTGATAGGTACTGGTACTATACACATTATCCTTAAAAGACAATTTTTTAAAATGACCGTAACGATGTATCGACACTAGAAACCGAAATCGCCTATTTTGACCTTTTTTGACTGCTGAGGCATCATTCCGGTGGTCCAAATCTCTGGAATTTCTAGCGGTTGGCTGCGCCGCGATGATATTTATCACATACTAAATTGAGAAAAATCCTCAGATATCAAGAACAATAAAAATTCGATAAAATACGGCAATTTTTTAAGCAAAAAACCTTTGATTGTTGGGGGCGGGTTTTGAATTTATTTTGAACGTTCTCGGAATCCAACACTCTTCTATTTTTAATATGTGATAGCTAGAATCCCAAGGTACATTCTGTGCATATTTGAAGGCAATCGGAGCACAGGAACGTTGCCTGGGCAGAGCAAATCAAAGGCTTCTTCGTCTTATGACCTTAAACACTGCGTATAAATTTAAAGTCAATCGGATATTAACAGCAAAAGGGGGGCGACGACAATATACGACCACATTTCAATGTGGGCCTATAAAAAGTAAATCATTGCCAATAGAAAAGACCCACCTTTCCCCCAACAACAACCATGTAATGCACTAGCTATAATGGGGATTTTTCTGGAACACAGCGAAATGGGTCTTTTAAAATGTTCACAAGTGTATCACAAGGAGGGTTTGCTTCTTCTCTATGGGACACCCGATACCACTTCTCAACGAGGAATTCAGTCACACAGCCAACACCATTTTGTATGTTTGTGTAATCTTTATTCAGTATAAATCAAGTAATACAAATAAAAAAATACTTGGATTGATGAAAACATAATTTTTGAGAGTTATTCATACATGTAGCATAATTGTTCTTATTTAAAAAATGTACATGATTACATGTTTGTCATAAACAACATTAAATAAACAATCATGTTTCTTCACGATAACAGTAACAGTATAACAATTGTATGAAATATATTTTCCTTTATTTTTTTTTATTTTTAGAAAGGCCACTTCCTTGGTTTAAAATATATCATAAATTGTAGTTATCTAACATATACTTCCATGTATGTTTAGCTAACAGATTACCACGTCGCCTTATCTAACAGAGAGTAAATGGTATACAATATCAAATTATAATCTACCAGCATTACTTGTTTCAGTAATTTAATCGTGTGTTATTCTTGTATTTAAGTGAGAAGAGTGAATAAACTATCATGGGTTGAAACAAATATATTGGAGTAGAAATAAACATTGTATATTGGTTTGCAAATAAATAATTGGTACAGATAATGCAATGTCATACAACATACTTTTTGGATTCGGTACAAATACAACCTTTTTATCATCAATGAAAATAATGTGATTTCAAGGTAACGATGAATAAAAAAACATTGCTTATATAAAGTACATGTAATTGGGTTCATTTAATTCACTTTGTATCTATAATATACATGTAGTATTAAACAATAAATATATTGATTAATGCCAATTCTATACAAATCTCATAGTTGTATTCATGTTTTCTTTACCATAACAAGAAACAGTACAACAGATTTAGTAACAATATATTCCTTTCTACATCCGTCAGAGTGGTTGATGATTCATAGATTCTAATAACCCCTTTTGAAGTTTATATGAAAGCTTTGATATCTGCTATGCAGATCTAGTTAAGCTTTCATATTACATATGAAAGCTTATTGTTTCTGTTAAGATTATTATTGTTATTAAGCTTTCATATTACATATGAAAGCTTATTGTTTCTGTTAAGATTATTATTGTTATTTTTTTTTTGTGTTTTGTCCACAAATCGGATTTCTCAGAATCTAACCATAGGATCGTTCTGAAACTTTTACCTATCCCCCCAAAAATGGGTGGTGGCTGTTGATTAAATATATTTTCAAAACGTTTTACGAATCCGAAATCACCGAATTTTACGAAGGAATGCATTTGACCTACAATGCTGTAACTCTGTGACTATTTGACCTATTTTACTAATTCTTTTTTCTTTGAGTATCTTGAAACATTTACTTCAAATCTGCAATTTCGGATTTTGGCATTTCGAAAATTCGTCGCTGTCATTTCGAACCGGAAGTTATTACCAATTTGACAACTTCTTTAATAGTTGTGCGATTTTCGTGAAATTTAGAATGTTAGTAGATCTTGCCAATGCGACTTCAATGATGTCCTTGGAAATTTTCTAAATTATCTCCCCTTGGTGAAATTAAGGATCAAAGTTTTCAAAAAAATCGTCGAAATATAGGTCAGAATGACCTAAAAAAAAAATTTGATACTAGACAAGTAATTACTGATTCGTACACAAAATATGGAGTTTGTCGATCGAACCGGAAGTGCCACCATCTTTAAACGTGAAAAATCAAAAAGGCTTTTTTGCTATTTTACTTACAGACTCGGGCGTCATATTTTCGGAATCCTGGAAGGAATACCTAAAAATCTATCGGATCAGAATTTTGATTTCGGTCACGTGATGGTCACCATTTTGAATTGAAAATGAAAAATAGAAGCAATTTGAAGGGCCGGGACTTTGGAACACAAGAACTCTTTCCTTCTAATTAAGCTAGAATGTTCAAACTTGGTGTAGGCGTTCACTAGGTCAATGTCATGATTGAGTTCAAAGATGAGCATTTTTTGCCTAGGGTAAGCAGAGATAAGCAAGCTGATTTGTTGATTCTTTAGGGCACGATGACATTGGTTATAATGAATGGAGGGCGATGAAACTCTTGTCAATCGAGAGGCTAATAGCTGGCCTGTTGTGTGAAATCATTGTATCATTTTTTATTCGAATTTCTCCTTTGATGTTTTCCGTGCCGACAAGGTTGTTTTCGAGTTAAGCTGGATTTGACTTCGCGCATGCGCTACGCTGGAACCAAAGGTACCATGAGTACTAAATTCCGGCGAGCAACTTTTCACGTTGGTACCTAGGTACCCTGAAAATTTCAAGGTGATACCTGCATTCGTTCATGTCGTTTGTTCTTGTCACCTGCCTTTCGTCGTTTTTTTTCTAAGTCAATTTACGGCTTCCATGAGGGGAAAAAAGTGGAATTTCGCCGTGACACCGGCACCGATTGTCCGAAAACCATGAAATTTGGACACAATACGTCCATTACCACCCCGGACTCTGTGCCTTACCCCCATTTTGATCCCATTAAAAAAAAAGAGTTTTAGCAAAAAAACGATTTTCGGAATTTAATATTGGTTTTAACCCTGTACCCAGACAAGATATAGATATTATTATAATCCCTATGAAATATTTTAATTATTTACTGCTATAATATGAATTATCACTTATTCCCCGTTAAATAAATATCGGTCACCGGGTGCAGCTGTACAACTTCAAGGACCCTGGCTTCAAGTCAATTTACGGCTTCCATGAGGGGAAAAAAGTGGAATTTCGCCGTGACACCGGCACCGATTGTCCGAAAACCATGAAATTTGGACACAATACGCCCATTACCACCCCGGACTCTGTGCCTTACTCCCATTTTGATCCGATTAAAAAAAAAAAAGTTTTAGCAAAAAAACGATTTTCGGAATTTAATATTGGTTTTAATTAATTTTGAAATTGCAAATGCAAAGAGATTTTATCGCCTCTTCCGTATGTGATAGGTACTGGTACTATACACATTATCCTTAAAAGACAATTTTTTAAAATTACCGTAACGATGTATCGACACTAGAAACCGAAATCGCCTATTTTGACCTTTTTTGACTGCTGAGGCATCCAAATCTCTGGAATTTCTAGCGGTTGGCTGCGCCGCGATGATATTTATCACATACTAAATTGAGAAAAATCCTCAGATATCAAGAACAATAAAAATTCGATAAAATACGGCAATTTTTTAAGCAAAAAACCTTTGATTGTTGGGGGCGGGTTTTGAATTTATTTTGAACGTTCTCGGAATCCAACACTCTTCTATTTTTAATATGTGATAGCTAGAATCCCAAGGTACATTCTGTGCATATTTGAAGGCAATCGGAGCACAGGAACGTTGCCTGGGCAGAGCAAATCAAAGGCTTCTTCGTCTTATGACCTTAAACACTGCGTATAAATTTAAAGTCAATCGGATATTAACAGCAAAAGGGGGGCGACGACAATATACGACCACATTTCAATGTGGGCCTATAAAAAGTAAATCATTGCCAATAGAAAAGACCCACCTTTCCCCCAACAACAACCATGTAATGCACTAGCTATAATGGGGATTTTTCTGGAACACAGCGAAATGGGTCTTTTAAAATGTTCACAAGTGTATCACAAGGAGGGTTTGCTTCTTCTCTATGGGACACCCGATACCACTTCTCAACGAGGAATTCAGTCACACAGCCAACACCATTTTGTATGTTTGTGTAATCTTTATTCAGTATAAATCAAGTAATACAAATAAAAAAATACTTGGATTGATGAAAACATAATTTTTGAGAGTTATTCATACATGTAGCATAATTGTTCTTATTTAAAAAATGTACATGATTACATGTTTGTCATAAACAACATTAAATAAACAATCATGTTTCTTCACGATAACAGTAACAGTATAACAATTGTATGAAATATATTTTCCTTTATTTTTTTTTATTTTTAGAAAGGCCACTTCCTTGGTTTAAAATATATCATAAATTGTAGTTATCTAACATATACTTCCATGTATGTTTATCTAACAGATTACCACGTCGCCTTATCTAACAGAGAGTAAATGGTATACAATATCAAATTATAATCTACCAGCATTACTTGTTTCAGTAATTTAATCGTGTGTTATTCTTGTATTTAAGTGAGAAGAGTGAATAAACTATCATGGGTTGAAACAAATATATTGGAGTAGAAATAAACATTGTATATTGGTTTGCAAATAAATAATTGGTACAGATAATGCAATGTCATACAACATACTTTTTGGATTCGGTACAAATACAACCTTTTTATCATCAATGAAAATAATGTGATTTCAAAGTAACGATGAATAAAAAAACATTGCTTATATAAAGTACATGTAATTGGGTTCATTTAATTCACTTTGTATCTATAATATACATGTAGTATTAAACAATAAATATATTGATTAATGCCAATTCTATACAAATCTCATAGTTGTATTCATGTTTTCTTTACCATAACAAGAAACAGTACAACAGATTTAGTAACAATATATTCCTTTCTACATCCGTCAGAGTGGTTGATGATTCATAGATTCTAATAACCCCTTTTGAAGTTTATATGAAAGCTTTGATATCTGCTATGCAGATCTAGTTTTTTTTTTGTGTTTTGTCCACAAATCGGATTTCTCAGAATCTAACCATAGGATCGTTCTGAAACTTTTACCTATCCCCCCAAAAATGGGTGGTGGCTGTTGATTAAATATATTTTCAAAACGTTTTACGAATCCGAAATCACCGAATTTTACGAAGGAATGCATTTGACCTACAATGCTGTAACTCTGTGACTATTTGACCTATTTTACTAATTCTTTTTTCTTTGAGTATCTTGAAACATTTACTTCAAATCTGCAATTTCGGATTTTGGCATTTCGAAAATTCGTCGCTGTCATTTCGAACCGGAAGTTATTACCAATTTGACAACTTCTTTAATAGTTGTGCGATTTTCGTGAAATTTAGAATGTTAGTAGATCTTGCCAATGCGACTTCAATGATGTCCTTGGAAATTTTCTAAATTATCTCCCCTTGGTGAAATTAAGGATCAAAGTTTTCAAAAAAATCGTCGAAATATAGGTCAGAATGACCTAAAAAAAAAATTCGATACTAGACAAGTAATTACTGATTCGTACACAAAATATGGAGTTTGTCGATCGAACCGGAAGTGCCACCATCTTTAAACGTGAAAAATCAAAAAGGCTTTTTTGCTATTTTACTTACAGACTCGGTCGTCATATTTTCGGAATCCTGGAAGGAATACCTAAAAATCTATCGGATCAGAATTTTGATTTCGGTCACGTGATGGTCACCATTTTGAATTGAAAATGAAAAATAGAAGCAATTTGAAGGGCCGGGACTTTGGAACACAAGAACTCTCCTTCTAATTAAGCTAGAATGTTCAAACTTGGTGTAGGCGTTCACTAGGTCAATGTCATGATTGAGTTCAAAGATGAGCATTTTTTGCCTAGGGTAAGCAGAGATAAGCAAGCTGATTTGTTGATTCTTTAGGGCACGATGACATTGGTTATAATGAATGGAGGGCGATGAAACTCTTGTCAATCGAGAGGCTAATAGCTGGCCTGTTGTGTGAAATCATTGTATCATTTTTTATTCGAATTTCTCCTTTGATGTTTTCCGTGCCGACAAGGTTGTTTTCGAGTTTAGCTGGATTTGACTTCGCGCATGCGCTACGCTGGAACCAAAGGTACCATGAGTACTAAATTCCGGCGAGCAACTTTTCACGTTGGTACCTAGGTACCCTGAAAATTTCAAGGTGATACCTGCATTCGTTCAAGTCGTTTGTTCTTTTCACCTGCCTTTCGTCGTTTTTTTTCTAAGTCAATTTACGGCTTCCATGAGGGGAAAAAAGTGGAATTTCGCCGTGACACCGGCACCGATTGTCCGAAAACCATGAAATTTGGACACAATACGTCCATTACCACCCCGGACTCTGTGCCTTACCCCCATTTTGATCCCATTAAAAAAAAAGAGTTTTAGCAAAAAAACGATTTTCGGAATTTAATATTGGTTTTAACCCTGTACCCAGACAAGATATAGATATTATTATAATCCCTATGAAATATTTTAATTATTTACTGCTATAATATGAATTATCACTTATTCCCCGTTAAATAAATATCGGTCACCGGGTGCAGCTGTACAACTTCAAGGACCCTGGCTTCAAGTCAATTTACGGCTTCCATGAGGGGAAAAAAGTGGAATTTCGCCGTGACACCGGCACCGATTGTCCGAAAACCATGAAATTTGGACACAATACGCCCATTACCACCCCGGACTCTGTGCCTTACTCCCATTTTGACCGATTAAAAAAAAAAAAGTTTTAGCAAAAAAACGATTTTCGGAATTTAATATTGGTTTTAATTAATTTTGAAATTGCAAATGCAAAGAGATTTTATCGCCTCTTCCGTATGTGATAGGTACTGGTACTATACACATTATCCTTAAAAGACAATTTTTTAAAATGACCGTAACGATGTATCGACACTAGAAACCGAAATCGCCTATTTTGACCTTTTTTGACTGCTGAGGCATCATTCCGGTGGTCCAAATCTCTGGAATTTCTAGCGGTTGGCTGCGCCGCGATGATATTTATCACATACTAATTGAGAAAAATCCTCAGGTATCAAGAACAATAAAAATTCGATAAAATACGGCAATTTTTTAAGCAAAAGACCTTTGATTGTTTGGGGCGGGTTTTGAATTTATTTTGAACGTTCTCGGAATCCAACACTCTTCTATTTTTAATATGTGATAGCTAGAATCCCAAGGTACATTCTGTGCATATTTGAAGGCAATCGGAGCACAGGAACGTTGCCTGGGCAGAGCAAATCAAAGGCTTCTTCGTCTTATGACCTTATGACCTTAAAATTATAAATTTAAAGTCAATCGGATATTAACAGCAAAAGGGGGGCGACGACAATATACGACCACATTTCAATGTGGGCCTATAAAAAGTAAATCATTGCCAATAGAAAAGACCCACCTTTCCCCCAACAACAACCATGTAATGCACTAGCTATAATGGGGATTTTTCTGGAACACAGCGAAATGGGTCTTTTAAAATGTTCACAAGTGTATCACAAGGAGGGTTTGCTTCTTCTCTATGGGACACCCGATACCACTTCTCAACGAGGAATTCAGTCACACAGCCAACACCATTTTGTATGTTTGTGTAATCTTTATTCAGTATAAATCAAGTAATACAAATAAAAAAATACTTGGATTGATGAAAACATAATTTTTGAGAGTTATTCATACATGTAGCATAATTGTTCTTATTTAAAAAATGTACATGATTACATGTTTGTCATAAACAACATTAAATAAACAATCATGTTTCTTCACGATAACAGTAACAGTATAACAATTGTATGAAATATATTTTCCTTTATTTTTTTTTATTTTTAGAAAGGCCACTTCCTTGGTTTAAAATATATCATAAATTGTAGTTATCTAACATATACTTCCATGTATGTTTAGCTAACAGATTACCACGTCGCCTTATCTAACAGAGAGTAAATGGTATACAATATCAAATTATAATCTACCAGCATTACTTGTTTCAGTAATTTAATCGTGTGTTATTCTTGTATTTAAGTGAGAAGAGTGAATAAACTATCATGGGTTGAAACAAATATATTGGAGTAGAAATAAACATTGTATATTGGTTTGCAAATAAATAATTGGTACAGATAATGCAATGTCATACAACATACTTTTTGGATTCGGTACAAATACAACCTTTTTATCATCAATGAAAATAATGTGATTTCAAAGTAACGATGAATAAAAAAACATTGCTTATATAAAGTACATGTAATTGGGTTCATTTAATTCACTTTGTATCTATAATATACATGTAGTATTAAACAATAAATATATTGATTAATGCCAATTCTATACAAATCTCATAGTTGTATTCATGTTTTCTTTACCATAACAAGAAACAGTACAACAGATTTAGTAACAATATATTCCTTTCTACATCCGTCAGAGTGGTTGATGATTCATAGATTCTAATAACCCCTTTTGAAGTTTATATGAAAGCTTTGATATCTGCTATGCAGATCTAGTTATTGTTATTTTTTTTTTGTGTTTTGTCCACAAATCGGATTTCTCAGAATCTAACCATAGGATCGTTCTGAAACTTTTACCTATCCCCCCAAAAATGGGTGGTGGCTGTTGATTAAATATATTTTCAAAACGTTTTACGAATCCGAAATCACCGAATTTTACGAAGGAATGCATTTGACCTACAATGCTGTAACTCTGTGACTATTTGACCTATTTTACTAATTCTTTTTTCTTTGAGTATCTTGAAACATTTACTTCAAATCTGCAATTTCGGATTTTGGCATTTCGAAAATTCGTCGCTGTCATTTCGAACCGGAAGTTATTACCAATTTGACAACTTCTTTAATAGTTGTGCGATTTTCGTGAAATTTAGAATGTTAGTAGATCTTGCCAATGCGACTTCAATGATGTCCTTGGAAATTTTCTAAATTATCTCCCCTTGGTGAAATTAAGGATCAAAGTTTTCAAAAAAATCGTCGAAATATAGGTCAGAATGACCTAAAAAAAAAATTCGATACTAGACAAGTAATTACTGATTCGTACACAAAATATGGAGTTTGTCGATCGAACCGGAAGTGCCACCATCTTTAAACGTGAAAAATCAAAAAGGCTTTTTTGCTATTTTACTTACAGACTCGGTCGTCATATTTTCGGAATCCTGGAAGGAATACCTAAAAATCTATCGGATCAGAATTTTGATTTCGGTCACGTGATGGTCACCATTTTGAATTGAAAATGAAAAATAGAAGCAATTTGAAGGGCCGGGACTTTGGAACACAAGAACTCTCCTTCTAATTAAGCTAGAATGTTCAAACTTGGTGTAGGCGTTCACTAGGTCAATGTCATGATTGAGTTCAAAGATGAGCATTTTTTGCCTAGGGTAAGCAGAGATAAGCAAGCTGATTTGTTGATTCTTTAGGGCACGATGACATTGGTTATAATGAATGGAGGGCGATGAAACTCTTGTCAATCGAGAGGCTAATAGCTGGCCTGTTGTGTGAAATCATTGTATCATTTTTTATTCGAATTTCTCCTTTGATGTTTTCCGTGCCGACAAGGTTGTTTTCGAGTTTAGCTGGATTTGACTTCGCGCATGCGCTACGCTGGAACCAAAGGTACCATGAGTACTAAATTCCGGCGAGCAACTTTTCACGTTGGTACCTAGGTACCCTGAAAATTTCAAGGTGATACCTGCATTCGTTCAAGTCGTTTGTTCTTGTCACCTGCCTTTCGTCGTTTTTTTTCTAAGTCAATTTACGGCTTCCATGAGGGGAAAAAAGTGGAATTTCGCCGTGACACCGGCACCGATTGTCCGAAAACCATGATATTTGGACACAATACGTCCATTACCACCCCGGACTCTGTGCCTTACCCCCATTTTGATCCCATTAAAAAAAAAGAGTTTTAGCAAAAAAACGATTTTCGGAATTTAATATTGGTTTTAACCCTGTACCCAGACAAGATATAGATATTATTATAATCCCTATGAAATATTTTAATTATTTACTGCTATAATATGAATTATCACTTATTCCCCGTTAAATAAATATCGGTCACCGGGTGCAGCTGTACAACTTCAAGGACCCTGGCTTCAAGTCAATTTACGGCTTCCATGAGGGGAAAAAAGTGGAATTTCGCCGTGACACCGGCACCGATTGTCCGAAAACCATGAAATTTGGACACAATACGCCCATTACCACCCCGGACTCTGTGCCTTACTCCCATTTTGACCGATTAAAAAAAAAAAAGTTTTAGCAAAAAAACGATTTTCGGAATTTAATATTGGTTTTAATTAATTTTGAAATTGCAAATGCAAAGAGATTTTATCGCCTCTTCCGTATGTGATAGGTACTGGTACTATACACATTATCCTTAAAAGACAATTTTTTAAAATGACCGTAACGATGTATCGACACTAGAAACCGAAATCGCCTATTTTGACCTTTTTTGACTGCTGAGGCATCATTCCGGTGGTCCAAATCTCTGGAATTTCTAGCGGTTGGCTGCGCCGCGATGATATTTATCACATACTAAATTGAGAAAAATCCTCAGATATCAAGAACAATAAAAATTCGATAAAATACGGCAATTTTTTAAGCAAAAAACCTTTGATTGTTGGGGGCGGGTTTTGAATTTATTTTGAACGTTCTCGGAATCCAACACTCTTCTATTTTTAATATGTGATAGCTAGAATCCCAAGGTACATTCTGTGCATATTTGAAGGCAATCGGAGCACAGGAACGTTGCCTGGGCAGAGCAAATCAAAGGCTTCTTCGTCTTATGACCTTAAACACTGCGTATAAATTTAAAGTCAATCGGATATTAACAGCAAAAGGGGGGCGACGACAATATACGACCACATTTCAATGTGGGCCTATAAAAAGTAAATCATTGCCAATAGAAAAGACCCACCTTTCCCCCAACAACAACCATGTAATTCACTAGCTATAATGGGGATTTTTCTGGAACACAGCGAAATGGGTCTTTTAAAATGTTCACAAGTGTATCACAAGAAGGGTTTGCTTCTTCTCTATGGGACACCCGATACCACTTCTCAACGAGGAATTCAGTCACACAGCCAACACCATTTTGTATGTTTGTGTAATCTTTATTCAGTATAAATCAAGTAATACAAATAAAAAAATACTTGGATTGATGAAAACATAATTTTTGAGAGTTATTCATACATGTAGCATAATTGTTCTTATTTAAAAAATGTACATGATTACATGTTTGTCATAAACAACATTAAATAAACAATCATGTTTCTTCACGATAACAGTAACAGTATAACAATTGTATGAAATATATTTTCCTTTATTTTTTTTTATTTTTAGAAAGGCCACTTCCTTGGTTTAAAATATATCATAAATTGTAGTTATCTAACATATACTTCCATGTATGTTTAGCTAACAGATTACCACGTCGCCTTATCTAACAGAGAGTAAATGGTATACAATATCAAATTATAATCTACCAGCATTACTTGTTTCAGTAATTTAATCGTGTGTTATTCTTGTATTTAAGTGAGAAGAGTGAATAAACTATCATGGGTTGAAACAAATATATTGGAGTAGAAATAAACATTGTATATTGGTTTGCAAATAAATAATTGGTACAGATAATGCAATGTCATACAACATACTTTTTGGATTCGGTACAAATACAACCTTTTTATCATCAATGAAAATAATGTGATTTCAAAGTAACGATGAATAAAAAAACATTGCTTATATAAAGTACATGTAATTGGGTTCATTTAATTCACTTTGTATCTATAATATACATGTAGTATTAAACAATAAATATATTGATTAATGCCAATTCTATACAAATCTCATAGTTGTATTCATGTTTTCTTTACCATAACAAGAAACAGTACAACAGATTTAGTAACAATATATTCCTTTCTACATCCGTCAGAGTGGTTGATGATTCATAGATTCTAATAACCCCTTTTGAAGTTTATATGAAAGCTTTGATATCTGCTATGCAGATCTAGTTATTGTTATTTTTTTTGTGTGTTTTGTCCACAAATCGGATTTCTCAGAATCTAACCATAGGATCGTTCTGAAACTTTTACCTATCCCCCCAAAAATGGGTGGTGGCTGTTGATTAAATATATTTTCAAAACGTTTTACGAATCCGAAATCACCGAATTTTACGAAGGAATGCATTTGACCTACAATGCTGTAACTTTGTGACTATTTGACCTATTTTACTAATTCTTTTTTCTTTGAGTATCTTGAAACATTTACTTCAAATCTGCAATTTCGGATTTTGGCATTTCGAAAATTCGTCGCTGTCATTTCGAACCGGAAGTTATTACCAATTTGACAACTTCTTTAATAGTTGTGCGATTTTCGTGAAATTTAGAATGTTAGTAGATCTTGCCAATGCGACTTCAATGATGTCCTTGGAAATTTTCTAAATTATCTTCCCTTGGTGAAATTAAGGATCAAATTTTTCAAAAAAATCGTCGAAATATAGGTCAGAATGATCTAAAAAAAAAATTCGATACTAGACAAGTAATTACTGATTCGTACACAAAATATGGAGTTTGTCGATCGAACCGGAAGTGCCACCATCTTTAAACGTGAAAAATCAAAAAGGCGTCATATTTTCGGAATCCTGGAAGGAATGCCTAAAAATCTATCGGATCAGAATTTTGATTTCGGTCACGTGATGGTCACCATTTTGAATTGAAAATGAAAAATAGAAGCAATTTGAAGGGCCGGGACTTTGGAACACAAGAACTGTCCTTCTAATTAAGCTAGAATGTTCAAACTTGGTGTGGCGTTCACTAGGTCAATGTCATGATTGAGTTCAAAGATGAGCATTTTTTGCCTAGGGTAAGCAGAGATAAGCAAGCTGATTTGTTGATTCTTTAGGGCACGATGACATTGGTTATAATGAATGGAGGGCGATGAAACTCTTGTCAATCGAGAGGCTAATAGCTGGCCTGTTGTGTGAAATCATTGTATCATTTTTTGAAAATGTCCGGGGTAGCCGAAAAAAGGAGATCGAAATCCAAAAAGTCGTATTTTTACGATTTGGGGCATTTTTAGAGGTCGTGTAAAGTAAAATAAAGCATGCATATACATATATTATTGATATTAAATATATCATATAAAAAACTAAACAATGAATCAGCTGTCATTGACAGATTTTATATTATAAGCATGGTCAGTGGAAGGTCAGCGTATTGTCTAACTTGAACTCACTGACTCCGTAACATTATTGTGGGTATGGTATAAGCTGAATTTGATGAGATGCACATATCTCTAATGACTATTTGGTACTTACAGTGTTAGACTTTGTCGTAACGTTACGGTCTCCATTCATCAAATCGTCGTTGGGGCTATAATACGATTTTGAATCAAGTTATTTATCACTGAGGGACTCAAAATTAGGTTTGATGTAGCTCTGCTCATTTACAGTGGCGAATTTAACGGGCTCATGGGTTCCAGCTCCCTCCTCTAGAAATTTCACAGCACCCGCATGGATTGTGGCTAATTTTGTGGCAGAATTTTATTTTTCTGGGGGAGGTATTTCTAAATGGCTCCGACACAAGTGCCTGAAATGCCATGAAATCACGTTTTCGGCCTCCAATTAAAATTTCTTAGCGGGAGAACCCCCTGACCCGACCCCCTTGCGGGGCTTCACGGTCGGTATCAGCCCCCCTCCCCACCACCATGGTTAATCCGGCGTTGATGTTCCCTCTTGTGCAGCTGCAAAATAATGTACAAGTTCATTGCCTCATTGTCAAAGATCCCACTTTTCTACCCCACTTCGGGTAATGAGGTCGAGCGTATATTGTATAGGGGATATTAAACAAGCAAACAGTATGGCTGATGTCTCCCGCCAAAACCCCAAAGTAAAAGATGACACATTAATTAATCGCACTTTCATATTTTTTTCAAAAGTATCGAGCAATCAAACTATACTGTAAATTTCATCACTCTCTGTCAGATAGAAATCAAGGTTATCTTGTCCCAAAGCATCGACCAATGAAATTGCCAAGCTGTAGCTCAAAATGTTCAGTCAAGACCTGATGAACATCTACACCAAGTTTAAACATTCTAGCTCAATTAAAAGCTGGGTTGTTATGTTCCAGTACTTCATTATAACCAAAGTTATCATACCCCAAAGCATCAACCAATTCAAAGTCCCGGCCAATCAAGTTGCTTTGCTTATCCTGACTAAGAGAATGCTCATTGTCGAACTTGGTCAAGGTAATATGGTCAAGGTACTAATGTAATGAAACTATACACAAAGTTTCATCAAATTGCTTATCTCTGCTTACCCATTTTAATAGTCCCCTGCCAATCGAAAAGCCCCCCGACCCACCCACTCCACTCCCGTGTAATACATTAGGTTATAATTGTGTTACAAACGTATCACAAGGAGCATTTGAATATTCTCTCTGAGGCATCTGATACCACTTGTCATTGAGGTGTTCACACAGCCAACTCATTTTTGTTTGTTTGTGTTATCTTTATTCAGTATAAATCAACTAATACAAATGAAAAAAAGTACTTGGTTTAATGAGATTATCTTTTGAGAGTTGGTCATACAGGTATCACTAATCATAATTGCTCTTAACTTCAAATATATACACGATTATGTGTATTCTAAATATCAAATAAAACAATGATGATTTCTTTACGATAGCAGTACAACAAATTTATTCGCAATATTTTCCTTTGATCAGTTGATCAAAAACCTGATTATATTTACAATATATTCTAGGTCTTTGCTCTTTATATCATGTAGTCGTATATAACAAATAGAACAATGACATACAAGATGTTTCAAATCATAATCTATTTGCATTATTTATTTCAATAATTTGACCTGTGATATTCATGTATAAAGCAAAATAGTAAACATTGAATTTCATTCACTTTTATGTATAATATAGTATTAAACCGGTTAATTATTGTATACAACATTTATTTAATTTCATAGCAACATTTTATACTATTGTATTCATTGTAGTTTTTTGTCATTATTAGCCCAGTCCGTGCATAGCATTATGATGTGAAATCCCATTTCATTTCAATTATAATAGTCTTCATCTAGAAACAATATTACTATTTATATTGGTATGTTACTACCAAGATATAACAATAAAATTAGCAAAAGTATGTATAAATCAATAAAGTTCTCTTTAGTATCTTTCATGAATAGTCAATTGTTCAATACCATTATTTCTCTTCACCTCATGCAAATAAATTGAAATGGGATTTAATGTTCAACTGTTTTACTTCACAACTTACATAAATCATTTGGTGATAAAGAAACATACATTTCTAGTATTTTTTTAACAAAGTGTACTATACTATGCATCATTATATAGAAGACATATGAATGAATAAACAAAAATATGGCAAAATGAACAACATGAGAATGATTGTAGAAGTATAAGAACAAAGCAATTGTTTAATATTAAAAATATTTGATTTTCTTCTATTTTAAAGTTACATCCTTTACATTTGTATTTATACATTGTATGCAAAACATAATTAGAGAGAAATGGGTTTAACGTCCACTCAACACAAACAAGGTCATTTCGGGACTAACATATGGTTTAATTTTATTTCAATAATTTGCTTGCGCGTAGGGGTCTTTAGCAGTGGGGGGAAACCAGAGTACCCGGAGAAAATCAGGAGTATGGACAGGTGACCCTACTCCTTGCCACGTACAACCAGGGATTCGAGACCACGCCAGTTGACTTAATGGCAGGCCGTATGATACAGCATGCACACACTAACCATGATATAATATGAATTATCACTTATTCCCCGTTAAATAAATATCGGTCACCGGGTGCAGCTGTACAACTTCAAGGACCCTGGCTTCAAGTCAATTTACGGCTTCCATGAGGGGAAAAAAGTGGAATTTCGCCGTGACACCGGCACCGATTGTCCGAAAACCATGAAATTTGGACACAATACGCCCATTACCACCCCGGACTCTGTGCCTTACTCCCATTTTGATCCGATTAAAAAAAAAGAGTTTTAGCAAAAAAACGATTTTCGGAATTTAATATTGGTTTTAATTAATTTTGAAATTGCAAATGCAAAGAGATTTTATCGCCTCTTCCGTATGTGATAGGTATTGGTACTATACACATTATCCTTAAAAGACAATTTTTTAAAATGACCATAACGATGTATCGACACTAGAAACCGAAATCGCCTATTTTGACCTTTTTTGACTGCTGAGGCATCCTTCCGGTGGTCCAAATCTCTGGAATTTCTAGCGGTTGGCTGCGCCGCGATGATATTTATCACATATTAAATTGAGAAAATCCTCAGATATCAAGAACAATAAAAATTCGATAAAATACGGCAATTTTTTAAGCAAAAAACCTTTGATTGTTGGGGGTGGGTTTTGAATTTATTTTGAACGTTCTCGGAATCCAACACTCTTCTATTTTTAATATGTGATAGCTAGAATCCCAAGGTACATTCTGTGCAAATTTGAAGGCAATCGGAGCACAGGAAAATGCCTGGGCAGAGCAAATCAACCCGGTCGCGGAAATTTGTTCATTCTTTAAAGTTATTATAACCGCCATCTTAGATACACCGTCACCTACCAAACCACTCCGAAATATACCCAAAATCCCAAAATCGACCATAATTTCTTTTGACTTCGCGCATGCGCCGCGCTGGAACCAAAGGTACCATGACTACCAAATTCCGGCGAGGAACTTTTCACGTTGGTACCTAGGTGCCCTGAAAAATTCAAGGCGATACCTGCATTTCTTTCAGGTCGTTTGTTCTTCACATGGTTCCTGCCGTTCGGCTTTTTCCGCGATTTACGGCTTCAGTAAGGGCGAAAAAAGAGGAATTTCGCCACGACACCGGCGCCGATTGTCCGAAAACCATGAAATTTGGAAAGAATACGCCCATTACCACCCCGGACTCTGTGCCTTACTCCCATTTTGATCCGATTAAATAAAAAAGAGTTTTAGCAAAAAACCGATTTTCGGAATTTAATATTGGTTTTAATTAATTTTGAAATTGCAAATGCAAAGAGATTTTATCGCCTCTTCCTTATGTGATAGGTATTGGTACTATACACATTATCCTTAAAAGACAATTTTTTAAAATGACCGTAACGATGTATCGACACTAGAAACCGAAATCGCCTATTTTGACCTTTTTTGACTGCTGAGGCATCCTTCCAGTGGTCCAAATCTCTGGAATTTCTAGCGGTTGGCTGCGCCGCGATGATATTTATCACATATTAAATTGAGAAAATCCTCATTTATCAAGAACAATAAAAATTCGATAAAACCTTTGATCGGTGGGGATGGGTTTTGAATTTATTTTGAACGTTCTCGGAATCCAAAACTCTTCTATTTTTAATATGTGATAGCTAGAATCCTAAGGTACATTCTGTGCAAATTTGAAGGCAATGGGGTACATTTGCTCATTCTTCAAAGTGATTATCATAATGTGTTATGATCGGCATGTTAGATCAATCCGAGTCAAATCGACCGTAATTTCTTTTTACTTCGCGCATGCGCCACGCTGGAACCAAAAGTACGTTGACTACCAAATTCCGGCGAGGAACTTTTCACGTTGGTACCTAGGTGCACTGAAAACTTCAAGGCGATACCTGCATTCGTTCAGGTCGTTTGTTCTTGACACGGTTCCTGTCGTTCGTTTTTTCCCGCCATTTACGGCTTCTGTAAGGGCGAAAAGAGTGGAATTTCGCCACGACACCGGCACCGATTGTCCCAAAACTATGAAATTTGGACACAATACGCCCATTACCACTCTGTGACTTACTCCCATTTTGATCAGATTAAAAAATGGAGTTTCAGCAAAAAATAAACAACCGATTTTCGGAATTTAAATTTGGTTTTAATTAATTTTGAAATTCCAAATGCAAAGGGATCTTATCGCCTCTTCCGTATGTGATTACTATTAGTACTATACACATTATCCGTAAAAGACATTTTTTTTAAAATGAACGCAACACCAAAAACCGAAATCGACTAAATTTATACAGAGTGTTTAAGGTCATGAGACGAAGAAGCCTATTGATTTTCAGCGATTTCCGATAATTACTGTCAGAATTATGGTCCTTGACCACTTCAAAAAATCTTGTGCACGCTCTAGAGGCTAAATTCAATATCGGATTGACTTTAAATTTATACACAGTGTTTAAGGTCATGAGATGAAGAAGCCAATTGATTTTCAGCGATTTCCGATAATTACTGTCAGAGTTATGGCCCTTCATCACTTGTGGGTGCTCTAGAGGCCAAAGTTAATGTCCGATTGACTTTAAATTTATACAGTGGTTAAGGTCATGAGTCGAAG
Source organism: Patella vulgata (assembly GCF_932274485.2). NCBI lineage: Eukaryota > Metazoa > Mollusca > Gastropoda > Patellidae > Patella > Patella vulgata. The sequence goes on from NC_065882.2 coordinate 39,180,860, forward strand.
TAGGCGATTGATTTTCAGCGATATCTGATATTTACTGCCAGAGTTGTGGCCCCTGATCACTTCAAAATATCTTGTGGACGCTCTAGAGGCCAAAGTTAATATCCGATTGACTTTAAATTTATGCGCAGTGTTTAAGGTCATGACACGAAGATGCCTACAGTATTGATTTTCAGCGATATCTGATATTTACTGCCATTTCCGATAATTACCGTCAGAGTTATTGCCCTTGATCACTTTAAAAAATCTTGTGGACGCTCCACAGGCTAAATTCAATATCCGATTGACTTTAAATTTATACAGTGTTTAAGGTCATGAGATGAAGAAGCCAATTGATTTTCACCGATTTCCGATTGAATCCTTTGAAAATCACACCTAACTCTAAAACTAAAGGCAAGAAACGGGCCGGTTTACATTGAAGCACAACTAATTCCTGTCCTGCGTACTCTGTATATAATATACGGTTTTCTAAATATGCCTTGGATGGTAGCCACAAGTCGACAATTTTTGTTTTGTATTTTTGCCATTTTGTTCATAAGGTAAATGTAATTTTTCAGATACCTGATGACATTTATACTTATTGTTTCAATAGATTCTAATAACCCCCTTTGCAGTTAATATGAAAGCTTTCATATCTGCTATGCAGATCTAGTTATATGAAAGCTTACATATGAAAGCTTATTGTTTCTGTTAAGATTATTATTGTTATTTTTTTTTTGTGTTTTGTCCACAAATCGGATTTCTCAGAATCTAACCATAGGATCGTTCTGAAACTTTTACCTATCCCCCCAAAAATGGGTGGTGGCTGTTGATTAAATATATTTTCAAAACGTTTTACGAATCCGAAATCACCGAATTTTACGAAGGAATGCATTTGACCTACAATGCTGTAACTTTGTGACTATTTGACCTATTTTACTAATTCTTTTTTCTTTGAGTATCTTGAAACATTTACTTCAAATCTGCAATTTCGGATTTTGGCATTTCGAAAATTCGTCACTGTCATTTCGAACCGGAAGTTATTACCAATTTGACAACTTCTTTAATAGTTGTGCGATTTTCGTGAAATTTAGAATGATAGTAGATCTTGCCAATGCGACTTCAATGATGTCCTTGGAAATTTTCTAAATTATCTCCCTTTGGTGAAATTAAGGATCAAAGTTTTCAAAAAAATCGTCGAAATATAGGTCAGAATGACCTAAAAAAATAATTTGATACTAGACAAGTAATTACTGATTCGTACACAAAATATGGAGTTTGTCGATCGAACCGGAAGTGCCACCATCTTTAAACGTGAAAAATCAAAAAGGCGTCATATTTTCGGAATCCTGGAAGGAATGCCTAAAAATCTATCGGATCAGAATTTTGATTTCGGTCACGTGATGGTCACCATTTTGAATTGAAAATGAAAAATAGAAGCAATTTGAAGGGCCGGGACTTTGGAACACAAGAACTCTCCTTCTAATTAAGCTAGAATGTTCAAACTTGGTGTAGGCGTTCACTAGGTCAATGTCATGATTGAGTTCAAAGATGAGCATTTTTTGCCTAGGGTAAGCAGAGATAAGCAAGCTGATTTGTTGATTCTTTAGGGCACGATGACATTGGTTATAATGAATGGAGGGCGATGAAACTCTTGTCAATCGAGAGGCTAATAGCTGGCCTGTTGTGTGAAATCATTGTATCATTTTTTGAAAATGTCCGGCGTAGCCGAAAAAAGGAGATCGAAATCCAAAAAGTCGTATTTTTACGATTTGGGGCATTTTTAGAGGTCGTGTAAAGTAAAATAAAGCATGCATATACATATATTATTGATATTAAATATATCATATAAAAAACTAAACAATGAATCAGCTGTCATTGACAGATTTTATATTATAAGCATGGTCAGTGGAAGGTCAGCGTATTGTCTAACTTGAACTCACTGACTCCGTAACATTATTGTGGGTATGGTATAAGCTGAATTTGATGAGATGCACATATCTCGTATGACTATTTGGTACTTACAGTGTTAGACTTTGTCGTAACGTTACGGTCTCCATTCATCAAATCGTCGTTGGGGCTATAATACGATTTTGAATCAAGTTATTTATCACTGAGGGACTCAAAATTAGGTTTGATGTAGCTCTGCTCATTTACAGTGGCGAATTTAACGGGCTCATGGGTTCCAGCTCCCTCCTCTAGAAATTTCACAGCACCCGCATGGATTGTGGCTAATTTTGTGGCAGAATTTTATTTTTCTGGGGGAGGTATTTCTAAATGGCTCCGACACAAGTGCCTGAAATGCCATGAAATCACGTTTTCGGCCTCCAATTAAAATTTCTTAGCGGGAGAACCCCCTGACCCGACCCCCTTGCGGGGCTTCACGGTCTGTATCAGCCCCCCTCCCCACCACCATGGTTAATCCGGCGTTGATGTTCCCTCTTGTGCAGCTGCAAAAGAATGTACAAGTTCATTGCCTCATTGTCAAAGATCCCACTTTTCTACCCCAGTTCGGGTAATGAGGTCGAGCGTATATTGTATAGGGGATATTAAACAAGCAAACAGTATGGCTGATGTCTCCCGCCAAAACCCCAAAGTAAAAGATGACACATTAATTAATCGCACTTTCATATTTTTTTCAAAAGTATCGAGCAATCAAACTATACTGTAAATTTCATCACTCTCTGTCAGATAGAAATCAAGGTTATCTTGTCCCAAAGCATCGACCAATGAAATTGCCAAGCTGTAGCTCAAAATGTTCAGTCAAGACCTGATGAACATCTACACCAAGTTTAAACATTCTAGCTCAATTAAAAGCTGGGTTGTTATGTTCCAGTACTTCATTATAACCAAAGTTATCATACCCCAAAGCATCAACCAATTCAAAGTCCCGGCCAATCAAGTTGCTTTGCTTATCCTGACTAAGAGAATGCTCATTGTCGAACTTGGTCAAGGTAATATGGTCAAGGTACTAATGTAATGAAACTATACACAAAGTTTCATCAAATTGCTTATCTCTGCTTACCCATTTTAATAGTCCCCTGCCAATCGAAAAGCCCCCCGACCCACCCACTCCAATCCCGTGTAATACATTAGGTTATAATTGTGTGTTACAAACGTATCACAAGGAGCATTTGAATATTCTCTCTGAGGCATCTGATACCACTTGTCATTGAGGTGTTCACACAGCCAACTCATTTTTGTTTGTTTGTGTTATCTTTATTCAGTATAAATCAACTAATACAAATGAAAAAAAGTACTTGGTTTAATGAGATTATCTTTTGAGAGTTGGTCATACAGGTATCACTAATCATAATTGCTCTTAACTTCAAATATATACACGATTATGTGTATTCTAAATATCAAATAAAACAATGATGATTTCTTTACAATAGCAGTATAACAAATTTATTCGCAATATTTTCCTTTGATCAGTTGATCAAAAACCTGATTATATTTACAATATATTCTAGGTCTTTGCTCTTTATTCCATTGGTTCAAAATATGATAAAAGAGGCTTATCAAAAAGTTTATATCATGTAGTCTTATATAACAAATAGAACAATGACATACAAGATGTTTCAAATCATAATCTATTTGCATTATTTATTTCAATAATTTGACCTGTGATATTCATGTATAAAGCAAAATAATAAACATTGAATTCCATTCACTTTTATGTATAATATAGTATTAAACCGGTTAATTATTGTATACAACATTTATTTAATTTCATAGCAACATTTTATACTATTGTATTCATTGTAGTTTTTTGTCATTATTAGCCCAGTCCGTGCATAGCATTATGATGTGAAATCCCATTTCATTTCAATTATAATAGTCTTCATCTAGAAACAATATTACTATTTATATTGGTATGTTACTACCAAGATATAACAATAAAATTAGCAAAAGTATGTATAAATTAATAAAGTTCTCTTTAGTATCTTTCATGAATAGTCAATTGTTCAAGTGACTGTGAATATGAAAGCTTTAATATCTGCTTAGCAGATCTAGTTGTTATTTTTTTTTGTGTGTTTTGTCCACAAATCGGATTTCTCAGAATCTAACGATAGGATCGTTCTGAAACTTTTACCTATCCCCCCAAAAATGGGTGGTGGCTGTTGATTAAATATATTTTCAAAACGTTTTACGAATCCGAAATCACCGAATTTTACGAAGGAATGCATTTGACCTACAATGCTGTAACTTTGTGACTATTTGACCTATTTTACTAATTCTTTTTTCTTTGAGTATCTTGAAACATTTACTTCAAATCTGCAATTTCGGATTTTGGCATTTCGAAAATTCGTCGCTGTCATTTCGAACCGGAAGTTATTACCAATTTGACAACTTCTTTAATAGTTGTGCGATTTTCGTGAAATTTAGAATGTTAGTAGATCTTGCCAATGCGACTTCAATGATGTCCTTGGAAATTTTCTAAATTATCTCCCCTTGGTGAAATTAAGGATCAAAGTTTTCAAAAAAATCGTCGAAATATTTGTCAGAATGACCTAAAAAAAAATTCGATACTAGACAAGTAATTACTGATTCGTACACAAAATATGGAGTTTGTCGATCGAACCGGAAGTGCCACCATCTTTAAACGTGAAAAATCAAAAAGGCTTTTTTGCTATTTTACTTACTTATTTTCGGAATCCTGGAAGGAATGCCTAAAAATCTATCGGATCAGAATTTTGATTTCGGTCACGTGATGGTCACCATTTTGAATTGAAAATGAAAAATAGAAGCAATTTGAAGGGCCGGGACTTTGGAACACAAGAACTCTCCTTCTAATTAAGCTAGAATGTTCAAACTTGGTGTAGGCGTTCACTAGGTCAATGTCATGATTGAGTTCAAAGATGAGCATTTTTTGCCTAGGGTAAGCAGAGATAAGCAAGCTGATTTGTTGATTCTTTAGGGCACGATGACATTGGTTATAATGAATGGAGGGCGATGAAACTCTTGTCAATCGAGAGGCTAATAGCTGGCCTGTTGTGTGAAATCATTGTATAATTTTTTGAAAATGTCCGGGCTAGCCGAAAAAAGGAGATCGAAATCCAAAAAGTCGTATTTTTACGATTTGGGGCATTTTTAGAGGTCGTGTAAAGTAAAATAAAGCATGCATATACATATATTATTGATATTAAATATATCATATAAAACACTAAACAATGAATCAGCTGTCATTGACAGATTTTATATTATAAGCATGGTCAGTGGAAGGTCAGCGTATTGTCTAACTTGAACTCACTGACTCCGTAACATTATTGTGGGTATGGTATAAGCTGAATTTGATGAGATGCACATATCTCGTATGACCATTTGGTACTTACAGTGTTAGACTTTGTCGTAACGTTACGGTCTCCATTCATCAAATCGTCGTTGGGGCTATAATACGATTTTGAATCAAGTTATTTATCACTGAGGGACTCAAAATTAGGTTTGATGTAGCTCTGCTCATTTACAGTGGCGAATTTAACGGGCTCATGGGTTCCAGCTCCCTCCTCTAGAAATTTCACAGCACCCGCATGGATTGTGGCTAATTTTGTGGCAGAATTTTATTTTTCTGGGGGAGGTACTTCTAAATGGCTCCGACACAAGTGCCTGAAATGCCATGAAATCACGTTTTCGGCCTCCAATTAAAATTTCTTAGCGGGAGAACCCCCTGACCCGACCCCCTTGCGGGGCTTCACGGTCGGTATCAGCCCCCCTCCCCACCACCATGGTTAATCCGGAATTGATGTTCCCTCTTGTGCAGCTGCAAAAGAATGTACAAGTTCATTGCCTCATTGTCAAAGATCCCACTTTTCTACCCCACTTCGGGTAATGAGGTCGAGCGTATATTGTATAGGGGATATTAAACAAGCAAACAGTATGGCTGATGTCTCCCGCCAAAACCCCAAAGTAAAAGATGACACATTAATTAATCGCACTTTCATATTTTTTTCAAAAGTATCGAGCAATCAAACTATACTGTAAATTTCATCACTCTCTGTCAGATAGAAATCAAGGTTATCTTGTCCCAAAGCATCGACCAATGAAATTGCCAAGCTGTAGCTCAAAATGTTCAGTCAAGACCTGATGAACATCTACACCAAGTTTAAACATTCTAGCTCAATTAAAAGCTGGGTTGTTATGTTCCAGTACTTCATTATAACCAAAGTTATCATACCCCAAAGCATCAACCAATTCAAAGTCCCGGCCAATCAAGTTGCTTTGCTTATCCTGACTAAGAGAATGCTCATTGTCGAACTTGGTCAAGGTAATATGGTCAAGGTACTAATGTAATGAAACTATACACAAAGTTTCATCAAATTGCTTATCTCTGCTTACCCATTTTAATAGTCCCCTGCCAATCGAAAAGCCCCCCGACCCACCCACTCCACTCCCGTGTAATACATTAGGTTATAATTGTGTTACAAACGTATCACAAGGAGCATTTGAATATTCTCTCTGAGGCATCTGATACCACTTGTTCCTATTATTATTTTTTTTTTTTTGTGTCATTTCTACAAATCGGATTTCTCAGAATCTAACCATAGGATCAATCTGAAACTTCGACCTACCCCCCCAAAAATGGGGTGCGAATGTTGATTAAATATATTTTCAAATCGTTTTTCGAATCCGAAATCACCGAATTTTACGAACAAATTCATTTGACCTACATTACTGTAACTTTGTAACTATTTGACCTATTTTACTAATTCTTTTTTTGAGGGGTGCCTTGAAACATTTACTTAAAATCTGCAATTTCGAATTTTCGAATTTCGAAAATTCGTCGCTGTGATTTTGAACCGGAAGTTGAGATCAATTTGAAAACTTTTTTAATAGTTGCACGATTTTCATGAAATTTAGAATGTAAGTAGATCTTATCAATGCGACTTCAAAAATATCATTAGAAATTTTTTAAATTATCTCCCCTCGATGAAATTAAGGATCAAAGTTTTCAAAAAAATCGACGAAATATAGGTCAGATTGCCTTGATTTTTTTTTCTTTACTAGCTACGACACTACTGATTCGTACACAAAAAATTGAGTTTGTAGCTCAAACCGGAAATGCCACCATCTTGAAATGTGAAAATTACATAAGGCTTTTTTGATATTTTACTTACAGACAAGGCAATTATATTTTCCGAATCCTTGAAGGAAAGCCGAAAAACGGTAGATAACACAATTTTGATTTCCGGCAAATGATGGACGCCATTTTGAATTGAAAATGACAATTAGTGAAAAATCCACATTTATGGGCTTGAAAACATATACAATTGGTCGTGACCTAGAGAATATGTCTCCAGGATAGCCTGGATCATGGTCGAACGTTTGGTATTTGAATATTTCAAATTTCTCCTTTGATGTTTTCCATGCCGACAAGGTTGTTTTCGAGTTTAGCTGGATTTGACTTCGCGCATGCGCTACGCTAGAACCAAAGGAACCATGAGTACTAAATTCCTGCGAGCAACTTTTCACGTTGGTACCTAGGTACCCTGAAAATTTCAAGGTGATACCTGCATTCGTTCAAGTCGTTTGTTCTTGTCACCTGCCTTTCGTCGTTTTTTTTTTAAGTCAATTTACGGCTTCCATGAGGGGAAAAAAGTGGAATTTCGCCGTGACACCGGCACCGATTGTCCGAAAACCATGAAATTTGGACACAATACGCCCATTACCACCCCGGACTCTGTGCCTTACCCCCATTTCGATCCCATTAAAAAAAAAAGAGTTTTAGCAAAAAAACGATTTTCGGAATTTAATATTGGTTTTAACCCTGTACCCAGACAAGATATATACATATTATTATAATCCCTATGAAATATTTTAATTATTTACTGCTATAATATGAATTATCACTTATTCCCCGTTAAATAAATATCGGTCACCGGGTGCAGCTGTACAACTTCAAGGACCCTGGCTTCAAGTCAATTTACGGCTTCCATGAGGGGAAAAAAGTGGAATTTCGCCGTGACACCGGCACCGATTGTCCGAAAACCATGAAATTTGGACACAATACGCCCATTACCACCCCGGACTCTGTGCCTTACCCCCATTTCGATCCCATTAAAAAAAAAAGAGTTTTAGCAAAAAAACGATTTTCGGAATTTAATATTGGTTTTAATTAATTTTGAAATTGCAAATGCAAAGAGATTTTATCGCCTCTTCCTTATGTGATAGGTATTGGTACTATATACATTATCCTTAAAAGACAATTTTTTAAAATGACCGTAACGATGTATCAACACTAGAAACCGAAATCGCCTATTTTGACCTTTTTTGACTGCTGAGGCATCCTTCCGGTGGTCCAAATCTCTGGAATTTCTAGCGGTTGGCTGCGCCGCGATGATATTTATCACATATTAAATTGAGAAAATCCTCAGATATCAAGAACAATAAAAATTCGATAAAATACGGCAATTTTTTAAGCAAAAAACCTTTGATTGTTGGGGGTGGGTTTTGAATTTATTTTGAACGTTCTCGGAATCCAACACTCTTCTATTTTTAATATGAGATAGCTAGAATCCCATCGGAATCCAACACTCTTCTATTTTTAATATGTGATAGCTAGAATCCCAAGGTACATTCTGTGCAAATTTGAAGGCAATCGGAGCACAGGAACGTTGCCTGGGTAGAGCAAAACAACCCGGTCGCGAAAATTTACCTATACTTCAAAGTGATTATCATGTTGTGTTATGATCGCCATTTTAGATCAATCTGAGTCCCTGATCCACCGTCATCTACCAAACCACTCCGAAATATAGCCAAAATCCCAAAATCGACCGTAATTTCTTTTTGCTTCGCGCATGTGCCACGCTGGAACCAAAGGTACGTTGACTACCAAATTCCGGCGAGGAACTTTTCACGTTGGTACCTAGGTGCACTGAAAACTTCAAGGCGATACCTGCATTCGTTCAGATCGTTTGTTCTTGACACGGTTCCTGCCGTTCGTTTTTTTCCGCCATTTACGGCTTCTGTAAGGGCGAAAAAAGTGGAATTTCGCCACGAAACCGGCACCGATTGTCCCAACACCATGAAATTTGGACACAATATGCCAATTACCACTCTGTGACTTACTCCCATTTTGATCAGATTAAAAAATGGAGTTTCAGCAAAAAATAAACAACCGATTTTCGGAATTTAAATTTGGTTTTAATTAATTTTGAAATTCCAAATGCAAAGGGATCTTATCGCCTCTTCCGTATGTGATTGCTATTAGTACTATACACATTATCCGTAAAAGACATTTTTTTTTAAAATGAGCGCAACACCAAAAACCGAAATCGACTATTTTGTCTTTATCATACATTAAATATTATATGCCATCGGTTAATTTTTATACGCCCACATTGAAATTGAATTTCAGCGATTTCCGATAATTACTGTCAGAGTTATGGCCCTTCATCACTTAAAAAAATTCTTGTGGATGCTCTAGAGGCCAAAGTTAATGTCCGATTGACTTTAAATTTACACACAGTGGTTAAGGTCATGAGACGAAGTAGGCGATTGATTTTCAGCGATATCTGATATTTACTGCCAGAGTTGTGGCCCCTGATCACTTCAAAATATCTTGTGGACGCTCTAGAGGCCAAAGTTAATATCCGATTGACTTTAAATTTATGCGCAGTGTTGTGGCCCCTGATCACTTCAAAATATCTTGTGGACGCTCTAGAGGCCAAAGTTAATATCCGATTGACTCTAAATTTATGGTCATGACACGAAGATGCCTACAGTATTGATTTTCAGCGATATCTGATATTTACTGCCATTTCCGATAATTACCGTGAGAGTTATTGCCCTTGATCACTTTAAAATATCTTGTGGACGCTCTAGAAGCTAAATTCAATATCCGATTGACCTTAAATTTATACAGTGTTTAAGGTCATGAGATGAAGAAGCCAATTGATTTTCAGCGATTTCCGATTGAATCTTTTGAAAATCACACCTAACTCTAAAACTAAAGGCAAGAAACGGGCCGGTTTACATTGAAGCACAACTAATTCCTGTCCTGCGTACTCTATAAATATAATATACGGTTTTCTAAATATGCCTTGGATGGTAGCCACAAGTCGACAATTTTTGTTTTGTATTTTTCCCATTTTGTTCATAAGGTAAATGTAATTTTTCAGATACCTGATGACATTTATACTTATTGTTTCAATAGATTCTAATAACCCCCTTTGCAGTTAATATGAAAGCTTTCATATCTGCTATGCAGATCTAGTTATTAAGCTTTCATATACTATTCAAAAAAAGTAGGGGATATTTGATTTTTAAGTGTTATTAAAGTCACCTAATGAAACTGACGAAGAAACAAATGACAAAATGAAATGAAGTTCACATTCATCGATTTATTCCAAATGATCGTTAGACTAAGTAAGGCACAGACTGACCATTATATGGGTAAAATGATACCCGGGGTCAAACAGCAAAGTTACCACAGCATCACAACCAAGTCAGTAACGGGTAAATCCTCCTCTGTTTGCCAAACAAGCATTGATCCGACGTGGCATACTCCTAATGAGACGTCTAAGGTCATTTTGGTCCAGATTGTCCCATTCCTGTTGCAACGCAGCAGCAAGTTCTTGGACATTGGCAGGACGTTGTTGACGTTGACGTAACCTCTGTCCAAGCATGTCCCAGACATGCTCGATGGGGGAGAGGTCGGGACTCAGTGCTGGCCAAGGTAATGTGGTGATGTTCTGTTGTTGGAGGTAACCTGTAACGATCCTGGCCCTGTGACATCTTGCGTTGTCATCCTGGAAGATGAAACGGCGGCCATGACGTCGTGCGAACGGCACAACATGGACTGCCAAGATGTTGTCCCGGTAGTACTGGCCTGTAACACGCCCTGCAACAACATGTAAAGCCGTTCTTCCAGCAACAGTGATGCCTCCCCACACCATAACAGAACCACCCCCAAATCGATCATGTCTGATGACGTTAACGTCTTGGAAGCGCTCGTTTCGACGACGCCACACCCTCCTACGTCTGTCCAAAAAATCAACAGTTAACCTTGACTCATCTGAAAACATCACATTGCTACAGCGTCGATTATCCCAGTGTTGACGATCCCTACACCAACGACGTCTTGCCTGAATGTGATGATCTCATAAACAAGGGATCACACGAGGACGTCGGGCGCGAAGGTGATCCCTATGCAGTCGATTCCGAATCGTCTGGCCACTCACTCTCACACCAGTGTCTGTTTGAAGACGAGCGCTGATCTGATTTGCTGTGATGACACGATTTCTCAAGGCCAAGGTACGGATAAATCGATCCTGGGCTTGAGTTGTCGCCCTTGGTCGATCTGAGCGTGGTCTGTCCTGTACAGATTGTGTATCACGGTATCTGGACCATAGCCTGCTTATGACAGACTGAGAAACATTCATCGTCCGCGCCACAACCGCCTGTGTTGTGCCGATCTGTAGCATGCCAAGGGCACGTAACCTTTCATTTTGGGTAAGCCGACGCATATCAAAATTTGTTTTCTGGTTACTAAAACAATTAAACTGATGTTTCCACCCTGGAATTCAATGCCACAATGACTGTAACATTCAAAGTCAGAGTCGTGCAAATCTTGGGTTGGACCCCCATGATGATCCCAAGCATCACCTGCATTCCATGCGGTAGCTATTGGTGCGTTTGGGCGTCACATGTAACTGGAAATGTTTCTTCTGTTAGGTTCTATAGTGACTTTTTTCGTAGTCATTTGCATATTTTAGTATTATGCCCCCAAAATCAAATATCCCCTACTTTTTTTGAATAGTATATTACATATGAAAGCTTATTGTTTCTGTTAAGATTATTAAGCTTTCATATTACATATGAAAGCTTATTGTTTCTGTTAAGATTATTAAGCTTTCATATTACATATGAAAGCTTATTGTTTCTGTTAAGATTATTAAGCTTTCATATTACATATGAAAGCTTATTGTTTCTGTTAAGATTATTAAGCTTTCATATTACATATGAAAGCTTATTGTTTCTGTTAAGATTATTATTGTTATTTTTTTTTTGTGTTTTGTCCACAAATCGGATTTCTCAGAATCTAACCATAGGATCGTTCTGAAACTTTTACCTATCCCCCCAAAAATGGGTGGTGGCTGTTGATTAAATATATTTTCAAAACGTTTTACGAATCCGAAATCACCGAATTTTACGAAGGAATGCATTTGACCTACAATGCTGTAACTCTGTGACTATTTGACCTATTTTACTAATTCTTTTTTCTTTGAGTATCTTGAAACATTTACTTCAAATCTGCAATTTCGGATTTTGGCATTTCGAAAATTCGTCGCTGTCATTTCGAACCGGAAGTTATTACCAATTTGACAACTTCTTTAATAGTTGTGCGATTTTCGTGAAATTTAGAATGTTAGTAGATCTTGCCAATGCGACTTCAATGATGTCCTTGGAAATTTTCTAAATTATCTCCCCTGGGTGAAATTAAGGATCAAAGTTTTCAAAAAAATCGACGAAATATAGGTCAGATTGCCTTGAAATTTTTTTTCTGTACTAGCTAAGACAGTACTGATGAGTACACAAAATATGGAGTTTGTCGAGCAAACCGGAAGTGCCACCATCTCAAAATGTGAAAAGACCATACGGCTTTTGCAATATTTTACTTAAAGACATAAGAGTTACATTTTCTGAATGCTTGAAGGAAAGCCTAAAAATCTATCGGTTTAGAATTTTGATTTAGGTCAACTGATGGACGCCATTTTGAAATGAAAATGAAAATTAGTGAAAAATCCACATTTATGGGCTTGAAAACATACACAATTGGTCGTGGCTTAGAGAATCTGTCTCCTATTACCGAAATTAATACATTTGAGGATAGCCTGGATCATGGTCGAATGTTTGGTATTTGAATATTTCAAAAATTCGAATTTCTCCTTTGATGTTTTCCGTGCCGACAAGGTTGTTTTCGAGTTTAGCTGGTTTTGATTTCGCGCATGCGCTACACAGGAACCAACGGTACCATGAGTACTAAATTCCGGTGAGCAACTTTTCACGTTGGTACCTAGGCACCCTGAAAATTTCAAGGTGATACCTGCATTCGTTCAAGTCGTTTGTTCTTGTCACCTGCCTTTCGTCGTTTTTTTTTCTAAGTCAATTTACGGCTTCCATGAGGGGAAAAAAGTGGAATTTCGCCGTGACACCGGCACCGATTGTCCGAAAACCATGAAATTTGGACACAATACGCCCATTACCACCCCGGACTCTGTGCTTTACCCCCATTTTGATCCCATTAAAAAAAAAAAGTTTTAGCAAAAAAACGATTTTCGGAATTTAATATTGGTTTTAACCCTGTAATACCCAGACATGATATATTATTATAATCCCTATGAAATATTTTAATTATTTACTGCTATAATATGAATTATCACTTATTCCCCGTTAAATAAATATCGGTCACCTGGTGCCGCTGTACAACTTAAAGGACACTGGCCTCAAGTCAATTTACGGAGAGAGAGAGAGAGAGAGAAATGGGGTTTAACGTCCACTCGACACAAACTAGGTCATTTCGGGACCAACATATGGTTTAATTTTATTTCAATAATTCGCTTGCGCGTAGGGGTCTTTAGCAGTGGGAGGACCCGGAGAAAACCCACAAGGTTGGACAGGCGACCCTACTCCTTGCGTCAATTTACGGCTTCCATGAGGGGAAAAAAGTGGAATTTCGCCGTGACACCGGCACCGATTGTCCGAAAACCATGAAATTAGGACACAATACGCCCATTACCACCCCTGACTCTGTGCTTTACCCCCATTTTGATCACATTAAAAAGAAATTTTCGGAATTTAATATTGGTTTTAATTAATTTTGAAATTGGAAATGCAAAGAGATTTTATCGCCTCTTCCGTATGTGATAGGTATTGGTACTATACACATTATCCTTAAAAGACAATTTTTTAAACTGACCGTAACGATGCATCGACACTAGAAACCGAAATCGCCTATTTTGACCTATTTTGACTGCTGGGGTATCTTTCCGTACGTGACAAGGAGTAGGTCGCCCGTCCAACCTGTGTATTTTTTCAGGATCACCCGGTTTCCCCCCACTGCTAGACCCCTACGCGCAAGCGAATTATTGAAATAAAATTGAACCATACGTTAGTCCCGAAATGACCTAGTTTGTGTCGAGTGGTCGATCAACCCCATTTCGCTCTCTCAATTTTAGCACTCCTAACTCTAAAACTAAATGCAAGGAACGGGCCTATTTACAGAGGTCACAATTTTAACCTACATGCACACCTACATGATATACATATTATTATAATCCCTATGGGATATTTTAATTATTTACTGTTATAATATGAATTATCACTTATTCCCCGTTAAATAAATATCGGTCACCGGGTGCAGCTGTACAACTTCAAGGACCTTGGCCTCAAGTGCATGGGACCAACTCTACATTTTCTGAAATGTCAATAAAAGCCCTGGAATGATTTCATTTAAAAAAAATAATCAGAAAGTAAATCTAGTTTTATTTATATGCTATTTGTTGCCAGAAAATATATTTTGTTACGAGTCTAATTCAAATTTAAAAATAAACAATGGGTCTGAGGCATATTTTATTGATATATAGAAATTAATGCAGTGTTCTCATTATGTGATAAAAGAGTGCCAGAAATGTCTCGAAATTCAGCCATTTGTGTATTTAGTATATCAAGTATATGCGTGTATTACAAAGCTCTGATTTGTGTGATTTGTGTACACCCCGCTCCCCCCCCCCCTCCTCGTGTCACTATCATGTACATATCAATTCTGCTGCCAACCCACCCACGCGAACATGACTAAATTATGAAACATTGTCTAGTCGTTTGTATGTTACGACAAAACGAGGCCAGCGTGGCTCATTTGCTGCAGAACGGAAGGCCTTGCAAGGATTAGTGTCTAGTCGTTTGGATGGTACGAAAACCCGAGGTCAAAGTGGTTCCCCGTTGGCAGTGGTGAAGTATGGAAGGCCTAGCAAGGACCTGTGTCTAGTCGTTTCGATGGGACGAAAAACGCCCGTCCCCTCGTCCATGGTACAAGGATTAGTGCCTAGTCGCTTGGATGGTATGCAAAACAGAGGTCCCCGTTCTCTCCCTTTGTCTGTGGTTCTTGACCGAAGGCCCGACAACTAACTTTGCGTGCAGTTTTTTAGGTAGGACGAAAAATCGAAATCCTGTGTGCATATTGGCGTGCACGAAAAATAACCCTTTGCATTTGGAATTTTATGCACCCACCCCACCCTCGAACAACGCTTAACATAACATTTTGTTTTCACTACCTACATTGTAAAATTTGTTTGATTTCAGATGACTTAGCCCCGGTTTTTCACAGTGAAAGATTTTGATGAAACTTGACATGCATGTTTATAACCCAAAGATATGGTTCCTTTCGATATTTGCGCATATCGAATCGTAACTTCATGAATTATGGTCCCTGATTGTAAGAAAAATCACTTTATATTTCGCGTGTTCTCTATCTATCTCTCGGAAATGGAATATGGAAACATACACAAGCTAGCTAGTGTATTACAGGTTGGTGGTGGTGGGGATGAGGTCTTCTATTTGCAATGATTTTTTGACTACAAAATATACGCTCTAACTCATTACTCAAACTACAGCAAAAAAAAAAGCGGATCGGAAACATTCTTACAATAGCAACGCACTTCGGGATTAACTTAGAAATGGTTCCACTACTGATGTCTTCCGCCTTACTCCTGCCACAGTAGTGGCTTGTCCTACGGAGTTCCTTTCCGCAAGTTTTTTTTAGTCAAATGACTACAAAAAGGTTACTGGCCTATGTATAGCTCCCTTAATTTACACATAAACTGACCTAAAACTGCACTGCACATATAATAAACCAATTCCCATTGAAATAAAGGTGAAGCCGTACCGCATAATTATATGATTTGATGAAACCCAACTGCTACCTGAAGTTTCTCGCCTATCGAAGTTATAATATCCGCCGGTGTCATGGCGGCTCGCACATTATAAGAATCATTGCTTTGAAAATGTAGAACGCATTAACACAAAGAAAAACTGATGGGTAACTAGTTTAGTGGTCCAGTCTTCACTATAATTTGTGATAGAATTACTGTTTTAAAAAAAACTGAATGATGTAAAAATAAAAATGGTTGGAGTGCCCAAGTTTAGATTTGTCGTTGATTTCATAAAGATGTTAGGATATAGAACGTTAAATACTGTGTGATTCAACATGGCGGCCGAGGGGTTTAATATGATATAAGTACGAAATACATGTACATGTAGTACCAAATGGTTTATATGTATGAGAGTCAAGGTTTGGACTAAATGTCTTGGGGAAGTAGAGGGCGACTAGCATGTGCCTCTCTTTAGTGGACCGATGTGAGATTGCCCATTGTATTAACTGGACGGGTAGGCCTATTCACCTTCAGTTATGTGTCAATGTCAAATAAGCGGCTTCGTATCAACACGGTCGGCTCTGGGCCGGTTTAATTCTACGTATCTCTCGTAGCTGAGAGAAAAAAGATTTTTTAGCCCAGAGAATATCTTCCGTCAGAGTGGTTGTTGATTCATAGATTCTAATAACCCCTTTTGAAGTTTATATGAAAGCTTTGATATCTGCTATGCAGATCTAGTTATTGTTATTTTTTTTTTGTGTTTTGTCCACAAATCGGATTTCTCAGAATCTAACCATAGGATCGTTCTGAAACTTTTACCTATCCCCCAAAAAATGGGTGGTGGCTGTTGATTAAATATATTTTCAAAACGTTTTACGAATCCGAAATCACCGAATTTTACGATGGAATGCATTTGACCTACAATGCTGTAACTTTGTGACTATTTGACCTATTTTACTAATTCTTTTTTCTTTGAGTATCTTGAAACATTTACTTCAAATCTGCAATTTCGGATTTTGGCATTTCGAAAATTCGTTGCTGTCATTTCGAACCAGAAGTTATTACCAATTTGACAACTTCTTTAATAGTTGTGCGATTTTCGTGAAATTTAGAATGTTAGTAGATCTTGCCAATGCGACTTCAATGATGTCCTTGAAAATTTTCTAAATTATCTCCCCTTGGTGAAATTAAGGATCAAAGTTTTCAAAAAAATCGTCGAAATATAGGTCAGAATGACCTAAAAAAAAAATTCGATACTAGACAAGTAATTACTGATTCGTACACAAAATATGGAGTTTGTCGATCGAACCGGAAGTGCCACCATCTTTAAACGTGAAAAATCAAAAAGGCTCTTTTGCTATTTTACTTACAGACTCGGGCGTCATATTTTCGGAATCCTGGAAGGAATTCCTAAAAATCTATCGGATCAGAATTTTGATTTCGGTCACGTGATGGTCACCATTTTGAATTGAAAATGAAAAATAGAAGCAATTTGAAGGGCCGGGACTTTGGAACACAAGAACTCTCCTTCTAATTAAGCTAGAATGTTCAAACTTGGTGTAGGCGTTCACTAGGTCAATGTCATGATTGAGTTCAAAGATGAGCATTTTTTGCCTAGGGTAAGCAGAGATAAGCAAGCTGATTTGTTGATTCTTTAGGGCACGATGACATTGGTTATAATGAATGGAGGGCGATGAAACTCTTGTCAATCGAGAGGCTAATAGCTGGCCTGTTGTGTGAAATCATTGTATCATTTTTTGAAAATGTCCGGGGTAGCCGCAAAAAGGAGATCGAAATCCAAAAAGTCGTATTTTTACGATTTGGGGCATTTTTAGAGGTCGTGTAAAGTAAAATAAAGCATGCATATACATATATTATTGATATTAAATATATCATATAAAAAACTAAACAATGAATCAGCTGTCATTGACAGATTTTATATTATAAGCATGGTCAGTGGAAGGTCAGCGTATTGTCTAACTTGAACTCACTGACTCCGTAACATTATTGTGGGTATGGTATAAGCTGAATTTGATGAGATGCACATATCTCGTATGACTATTTGGTACTTACAGTGTTAGACTTTGTCGTAACGTTACGGTCTCCATTCATCAAATCGTCGTTGGGGCTATAATACGATTTTGAATCAAGTTATTTATCACTGAGGGACTCAAAATTAGGTTTGATGTAGCTCTGCTCATTTACAGTGGCGAATTTAACGGGCTCATGGGTTCCAGCTCTCTCCTCTAGAAATTTCACAGCACCCGCATGGATTGTGGCTAATTTTGTGGCAGAATTTTATTTTTCTGGGGGAGGTACTTCTAAATGGCTCCGACACAAGTGCCTGAAATGCCATGAAATCACGTTTTCGGCCTCCAATTAAAATTTCTTAGCGGGAGAACCCCCTGACCCGACCCCCTTGCGGGGCTTCACGGTCGGTATCAGCCCCCCTCCCCACCACCATGGTTAATCCGGCGTTGATGTTCCCTCTTGTGCAGCTGCAAAAGAATGTACAAGTTCATTGCCTCATTGTCAAAGATCCCACTTTTCTACCCCAGTTCGGGTAATGAGGTCGAGCGTATATTGTATAGGGGATATTAAACAAGCAAACAGTATGGCTGATGTCTCCCGCCAAAACCCCAAAGTAAAAGATGACACATTAATTAATCGCACTTTCATATTTTTTTCAAAAGTATCGAGCAATCAAACTATACTGTAAATTTCATCACTCTCTGTCAGATAGAAATCAAGGTTATCTTGTCCCAAAGCATCGACCAATGAAATTGCCAAGCTGTAGCTCAAAATGTTCAGTCAAGACCTGATGAACATCTACACCAAGTTTAAACATTCTAGCTCAATTAAAAGCTGGGTTGTTATGTTCCAGTACTTCATTATAACCAAAGTTATCATACCCCAAAGCATCAACCAATTCAAAGTCCCGGCCAATCAAGTTGCTTTGCTTATCCTGACTAAGAGAATGCTCATTGTCGAACTTGGTCAAGGTAATATGGTCAAGGTACTAATGTAATGAAACTATACACAAAGTTTCATCAAATTGCTTATCTCTGCTTACCCATTTTAATAGTCCCCTGCCAATCGAAAAGCCCCCCGACCCACCCACTCCACTCCCGTGTAATACATTAGGTTATAATTGTGTTACAAACGTATCACAAGGAGCATTTGAATATTCTCTCTGAGGCATCTGATACCACTTGTCATTGAGGTGTTCACACAGCCAACTCATTTTTGTTTGTTTGTGTTATCTTTATTCAGTATAAATCAACTAATACAAATGAAAAAAAGTACTTGGTTTAATGAGATTATCTTTTGAGAGTTGGTCATACAGGTATCACTAATCATAATTGCTCTTAACTTCAAATATATACACGATTAGGTGTATTCTAAATATCAAATAAAACAATGATGATTTCTTTACAATAGCAGTACAACAAATTTATTTTGATCAGTTGATCAAAAACCTGATTATATTTACAATATATTCTAGGTCTTTGCTCTTTATTCTATTGGTTCAAAATATGATAAAAGAGGCTTATCAAAAAGTTTATATCATGTAGTCTTATATAACAAATAGAACAATGACATACAAGATGTTTCAAATCATAATCTATTTGCATTATTTATTTCAATAATTTGACCTGTGATATTCATGTATAAAGCAAAATAGTAAACATTGAATTTCATTCACTTTTATGTATAATATAGTATTAAACCGGTTAATTATTGTATACAACATTTATTTAATTTCATAGCAACATTTTATACTATTGTATTCATTGTAGTTTTTTGTCATTATTAGCCCAGTCCGTGCATAGCATTATGATGTGAAATCCTATTTCATTTCAATTATAATAGTCTTCATCTAGAAACAATATTACTATTTATATTGGTATGTTACTACCAAGATATAACAATAAAATTAGCAAAAGTATGTATAAATTAATAAAGTTCTCTTTAGTATCTTTCATGAATAGTCAATTGTTCAATACCATTATTTCTCTTCACCTCATGCAAATAAATTGAAATGGGATTTAATGTTCAACTGTTTTACTTCACAACTTACATAAATCATTTGGTGATAAAGAAACATACATTTCTAGTATTTTTTTAACATAGTGTACTATACTATGCATCATTATATAGAAGACATATGAATGAATAAACAAAAATATGGCAAAATGAACAACATGAGAATGATTGTAGAAGTATAAGAACAAAGCAATTGTTTAATATTAAAAATATTTGATTTTCTTCTATTTTAAAGTTACATCCTTTACATTTGTATTTATACATTGTATGCAAAACATAATTAGAGAGAAATGGGTTTAACGTCCACTCAACACAAACAAGGTCATTTCGGGACTAACATATGGTTTAATTTTATTTCAATAATTTGCTTGCGCGTAGGGGTCTTTAGCAGTGGGGGGAAACCAGAGTACATATATTTATTTTATGAATAACAGTAAATGACAATTAGATACCTTATTTTTATATATGTCCTTAAATGTTATATATTTATTGTTTATATGTATTTTATATTTATTATATGAATCACAGTTAGTGATAAAACAATTTCCTCTTTTCTGATTGTATTGCAATCTTGTTATAAATAATATTATATCACACAATACGTTACATTTTATTATACTCTCAAAGGCTAGCTACCCTGTATATCACATATTCAATCCCAGCATTGTCAACAGAGTTCATCAGCAAACCCTGACAAAAAAGTCTAGTATGGTCCGATCTACCAAGGACCCTTCTATAAATTGTAATGCACGTAAAACATCCCTTGCCAATAAAACAGCAATATATTAGTGACCTAAATGCCACTAGGCCGGCAGCCAAAATTTCTACCGTGCAACTCCGCTACACAGTCCACCATAAAATAATCTGCGACCATTATAAAGTAGACGATGATGTTTTAAAGAAAATTTACTAGTGTTCCAAGCTTCGGCCGCGCAATTTGTGTGTGAAATAGCTTTATTTAACGTCCGCTTCCACCGAGGTGATATCGCAGACAATAACATGTTATTTGTGTATGGTGAGAATATTTACAAAGTGATTAATGGAAAATAGATAATTGAATATATATATGTACAGAAACATTGACTAACTGGTGCAAAGTAAAAAAAAGTGCTATTTGAGACGATCACAGACATAGACAGACGAGCACAGTGCAAGACATACATAAACATGGACGAACATATGGACAAAATGGACAATTACGAACAGACAGGAACATTTAAATACAGAGACATGATATGTACATATATATATATTTTGGTCATTTTGTCGGTCTGGTCGTTCTGTCCGGTAGAATGGCAGGGCGGTGCTACTCTTCCTTGGGGCTTGTCGGTGAGTGATAGGCCTGATCCATTCTTCCTTCCATTTGGTTTTTGTTGTCCGGTATGGTGGTTCTGTTTCATCTTCATTTTTTGTGTTCATTCCTTTTGTTTGTTGGTTCTCTGAAGGAAGAATCCAGCACCTGAAAAGAAAGAAAGAAAAAAAGAGTATCTGGTCTTACAGCTAATCTGGGATTATTTCATCTGAGATAAGGAACAGTGGAGGGGGGGGGAATGGTGGCAAAAAAAAATAACTTAAATAGAATGAAAGATATAATTAAAATAAATTGGATAGAGTCAGGTAAGAATAGTAGTAGGCATAAGGTTCAAATAAAGCATAGTATATTTATAAATACATTTTATAATTCTTTATTTCAAATCCATTAAGGGTGATATAAATTTATTCGTACGGGATTTATTTGACTCGCGCTGTTATAAAGCGTAGGGAAATAACTGGTGATTGGTCACCATGGGCCAATCAGGAGCTCGTATTGTGAACTGCTGACCCGACCTTGAAAGTTGTAAACAACAACACACATGTGTAATGGCTGCGCCCATGAAAGAACGTGAATCGACTGATATTTCATCAAATTTACGCTGTATTATTCATTACCAAGGATTTAGAAAGGAACGAGAACAATTATTTACAAAATCTCGCTGGGATAAATTCCGTGAATGTGCCCATGAATGGCTAAAACTTGATGGGCGAGCGAAATGGATAGCTGAACAGGCGACTTCGGGTGATATAATCAAACAAGGAATTTATCGACGGCGACGCGTCAAAAGATACTGGATTTCACCCAACATGCTACAGGCCTTTTACAGACAAATTCCGAATTGGGTCTGCCCGTAATCGTATAGATAAAGAAAAATTAAAATCCCCGGCTACAATCCAACCAGGGAATAGCGGGAGTGTAGACGATCTGGGACCTAGCTCTCCAAACAAATTACGCTCCTGAAGCAAAAAGAAAGAGTAAATCGGTGCTGCCTGTTGTGTGTATTATATGTAAACAACGTGACGGATTTGTCACTGTTGGAGAAAATAGGAAGAAGGATGTATTAACACAGACTCAGACCCAAACAGGCTCAGGTAGGCCTAATGTTAATATTATGTTACTTACTAAATTTATAATTATTACTAATAAATATTAAATATATTCATCCTACAGTTTTTAATTATTGTGTTGTTGTTTTTGTTGTAAATGGAATCAGAAGTGCTACTGCAATCACTGTAAAATTGTTATGAAGCTAGCCAGTAAAGCCCTTTACCCCATTTGTTGATTTGGCACAGTCATTGGTTAAAGTGTTGCACATTTGCTTGCACAAGGGATGAAACATAGAGAAGTTAACTTGTTTTTTATTTTCTTGGCCCACTTGTAGGTGCCTTGCTAAGACGATCTGTCTCTAGACCATTTCCGCTCACACAAAGGATCTGAACTAAACCGCATGCCAGAGTTGACCAGCCAGGTACATGTACATGTAGGCCTCAAAGTGACATTCCCTCCCCCACCCTTGAGCACAAACAACATTCAACGCTATATGCCTATATGGTGTATAATTTGTTTGCAAATTTGTTTGTAGGCCAACTGTTGAAAGCTGCTGAATTGAAAGAGGATGAAGATATTTTAAGGCATATCAGAGGGCAAGATTGTGTGGCCATTGAGGTCAGATATCACCAAAAATGTTATAGGCAATATACATGTACTGAATTTCTTAGACAGTTATCAGAAAGGTAAATATTTGTGATGTTTTTTTTATTTGTATTCTCCGCCTTCTTGCCACTGGTATTATTCAAATAAAACTGAACCATGGGTGAGTCCTGAAATTACTATGTTTTTGTCCAGTGGACGTTAAACCGCAATTCTCCTCTCTATCTCTCCTTGTACTGCTAATGCCTTCCTGTCTTCATTAGCTGGTTTCTGCATGAAAATAATATGTTAACCCTTGTGTAAGTGTATTTTTCCTCTGTTGTACGAAATTAATGAGAGTAAACCAAGCTCCAGAATTTTGTTTTAATTGTGTACATGTATATGTTTATTTATATTTTTCAGCAAAGATGACTAGCCCTCCGTCGAATATTAAACCACATACAATATATTCTGTGAAGATGTCATAAGAGAAAGAATCATAAATGGCCAGCAAAGTTGTCTTGTACAGAGAGAGAGAGAGAGAAATGGGGTTTAACGTCCACTCAACACGAACTAGGTCAGTTTGGGACTAACATACGGTTTCAATTTTATTTCAATAATTCGCTTGCCCGTATGGGTCTTTAGCAGTGAGAGGAAACCGGAGTGCCCGGAGGAAACCCACGAGGTTGAGAAGACGCCTCTATCTCCATGCCACATACGCTCACACCTGGGATCAAAGCCACAGCCACAAGCCAGAGGTGACCGACCAGCTAGAGGTCGAAGCGCGGCACTCTAGGCCATCCCAACCCCCCTTTCTTGTACAGACCTGTGCATGTGTAGTCAATGTGAAAATGAAAAAAAAAACTGTTAAAGAGACCGAATTTGATGTTAATACATTTAGTGACAGTGATGATGATAATGAAGATTAACTTTGATGACATTTGATGTGCAGAGTAACTGTTTAATTTTGATTTTCAATGATTGTTTCACTTTAATAAATAATTTCACAACTGTTCATCCTGTTTTCTAACCTTTCCCTTCATTCCAGCCCAGATACACAATTATTTTTTTTAACTTATATCTACATGTATGTTTGTAATTTGACCATTAATCATATCCGAAATAGTAGTTCACAGCTACATGTACAGTTGTAAAAATACTGTAGTGGCTAATTGAAAGGGAACATGTATGTGGGTTTAGAATGTTTATCTTAGTGGAAAAAAATCATGTGGTTCAATGCTTATAAAGTGCTACTGATCTCCATTATTTCAAAAGCATATCACTCAACTACTGTCAAACATATCCCCTGGCTAGAATATGCTACAAATCGACTCTAGCATGTTCCATACAAGCGATAATTTCTGAGCAAACATCCAACAACCAACCCTAACAGGCCCTTGAGATCCAACAAACAAAATAATTATTGGGCTTGTTTGCCCACACCTGGTCTTATGATTCATACAAGACCTGATAGTCTATCAATTACAGGCATTTGACAGAAAGGGAGATAATTCTTTTTTACCGTTAATGGATTTCCACAATTCTTTATTCACCCATGACATTTGTGTTTTGAGCATTTTTATTTACATCAAAATCTGTCCAATAAACTGTTCATTGCCAAGGATGAAGGCATGAGGTGTTTTACCAACTATTTAATTTTATGTCAACTTCAGAATTGTTAGTACACAAATAGCATTTATTTGACAATTTTGACGAATTTCATCTGGCCCTAAATCAATAAATTGCAAACATTTTGCTTGGAACTCCCAGATTTTGTCTTCCTGGCATCATAAGCTTTCCAAAAATGTATAGTTTTTCTTTTATGGAAGACCGTGTAGCGGAGTTGTGTTTCTAAGCTAGCTAGAAATTTTGGCTGCAGGCCTACACCTCCCAAGCTAAATTTCCCTCATGTCATCCTGTATAGCAAAGGCATATGACTGTCTTAATTAACCCAGTACTAAACACAATTTACTTGTTTCATTTTTCCAGCATTTTTCAGGATAGCTGATGGGATGCGGGTCAAGTTATGCCACTTGTCTATTTAATTATTTACCAGTTAAAAATCGAATTAACTTCACCAAATTTTTACTCATTATAATGATTTTTTTTTTCTGTTCATATTATTTCTATGACATGTGACAGTGACTGTGAATATGAAAGCTTTAATATCTGCTTAGCAGATCTAGTTATTGTTATTTTTTTTTTGTGTTTTGTCCACAAATCGGATTTCTCAGAATCTAACCATAGGATCGTTCTGAAACTTTTACCTATCCCCCCAAAAATGGGTGGTGGCTGTTGATTAAATATATTTTCAAAACGTTTTACGAATCCGAAATCACCGAATTTTACGAAGGAATGCATTTGACCTACAATGCTGTAACTCTGTGACTATTTGACCTATTTTACTAATTCTTTTTTCTTTGAGTATCTTGAAACATTTACTTCAAATCTGCAATTTCGGATTTTGGCATTTCGAAAATTCGTCGCTGTCATTTCGAACCGGAAGTTATTACCAATTTGACAACTTCTTTAATAGTTGTGCGATTTTCGTGAAATTTAGAATGTTAGTAGATCTTGCCAATGCGACTTCAATGATGTCCTTGGAAATTTTCTAAATTATCTCCCCTTGGTGAAATTAAGGATCAAAGTTTTCAAAAAAATCGTCGAAATATAGGTCAGAATGACCTAAAAAAAAAATTCGATACTAGACAAGTAATTACTGATTCGTACACAAAATATGGAGTTTGTCGATCGAACCGGAAGTGCCACCATCTTTAAACGTGAAAAATCAAAAAGGCTTTTTTGCTATTTTACTTACAGACTCGGTCGTCATATTTTTGGAATCCTGGAAGGAATACCTAAAGATCTATCGGATCAGAATTTTGATTTCGGTCACGTGATGGTCACCATTTTGAATTGAAAATGAAAAATAGAAGCAATTTGAAGGGCCGGGACTTTGGAACACAAGAACTCTCCTTCTAATTAAGCTAGAATGTTCAAACTTGGTGTAGGCGTTCACTAGGCCAATGTCATGATTGAGTTCAAAGATGAGCATTTTTTGCCTAGGGTAAGCAGAGATAAGCAAGCTGATTTGTTGATTCTTTAGGGCACGATGACATTGGTTATAATGAATGGAGGGCGATGAAACTCTTGTCAATCGAGAGGTTAATAGCTGGCCTGTTGTGTGAAATCATTGTATCATTTTTTATTCGAATTTCTCCTTTGATGTTTTCCGTGCCGACAAGGTTGTTTTCGAGTTTAGCTGGATTTGACTTCGCGCATGCGCTACGCTGGAACCAAAAGTACCATGAGTACTAAATTCCGGCGAGCAACTTTTCACGTTGGTACCTAGGTACCCTGAAAATTTCAAGGTGATACCTGCATTCGTTCAAGTCGTTTGTTCTTGTCACCTGCCTTTCGTCGTTTTTTTTCTAAGTCAATTTACGGCTTCCATGAGGGGAAAAAAGTGGAATTTCGCCGTGACACCGGCACCGATTGTCCGAAAACCATGAAATTTGGACACAATACGTCCATTACCACCCCGGACTCTGTGCCTTACCCCCATTTTGATCCCATTAAAAAAAAAGAGTTTTAGCAAAAAAACGATTTTCGGAATTTAATATTGGTTTTAACCCTGTACCCAGACAAGATATAGATATTATTATAATCCCTATGAAATATTTTAATTATTTACTGCTATAATATGAATTATCACTTATTCCCCGTTAAATAAATATCGGTCACCGGGTGCAGCTGTACAACTTCAAGGACCCTGGCTTCAAGTCAATTTACGGCTTCCATGAGGGGAAAAAAGTGGAATTTCGCCGTGACACCGGCACCGATTGTCCGAAAACCATGAAATTTGGACACAATACGCCCATTACCACCCCGGACTCTGTGCCTTACTCCCATTTTGATCCGATTAAAAAAAAAAAAGTTTTAGCAAAAAAACGATTTTCGGAATTTAATATTGGTTTTAATTAATTTTGAAATTGCAAATGCAAAGAGATTTTATCGCCTCTTCCGTATGTGATAGGTACTGGTACTATACACATTATCCTTAAAAGACAATTTTTTAAAATGACCGTAACGATGTATCGACACTAGAAACCGAAATCGCCTATTTTGACCTTTTTTGACTGCTGAGGCATCATTCCGGTGGTCCAAATCTCTGGAATTTCTAGCGGTTGGCTGCGCCGCGATGATATTTATCACATACTAAATTGAGAAAAATCCTCAGATATCAAGAACAATAAAAATTCGATAAAATACGGCAATTTTTTAAGCAAAAAACCTTTGATTGTTGGGGGCGGGTTTTGAATTTATTTTGAACGTTCTCGGAATCCAACACTCTTCTATTTTTAATATGTGATAGCTAGAATCCCAAGGTACATTCTGTGCATATTTGAAGGCAATCGGAGCACAGGAACGTTGCCTGGGCAGAGCAAATCAAAGGCTTCTTCGTCTTATGACCTTAAACACTGCGTATAAATTTAAAGTCAATCGGATATTAACAGCAAAAGGGGGGCGACGACAATATACGACCACATTTCAATGTGGGCCTATAAAAAGTAAATCATTGCCAATAGAAAAGACCCACCTTTCCCCCAACAACAACCATGTAATGCACTAGCTATAATGGGGATTTTTCTGGAACACAGCGAAATGGGTCTTTTAAAATGTTCACAATTGTATCACAAGGAGGGTTTGCTTCTTCTCTATGGGACACCCGATACCACTTCTCAACGAGGAATTCAGTCACACAGCCAACACCATTTTGTATG
This sequence comes from Patella vulgata, assembly GCF_932274485.2. Lineage (NCBI taxonomy): Eukaryota > Metazoa > Mollusca > Gastropoda > Patellidae > Patella > Patella vulgata. The sequence continues at coordinate 39,208,480 of NC_065882.2, forward strand.
TTTGTGTAATCTTTATTCAGTATAAATCAAGTAATACAAATAAAAAAAATACTTGGATTGATGAAAACATAATTTTTGAGAGTTATTCATACATGTAGCATAATTGTTCTTATTTAAAAAATGTACATGATTACATGTTTGTCATAAACAACATTAAATAAACAATCATGTTTCTTCACGATAACAGTAACAGTATAACAATTGTATGAAATATATTTTCCTTTATTTTTTTTTATTTTTAGAAAGGCCACTTCCTTGGTTTAAAATATATCATAAATTGTAGTTATCTAACATATACTTCCATGTATGTTTATCTAACAGATTACCACGTCGCCTTATCTAACAGAGAGTAAATGGTATACAATATCAAATTATAATCTACCAGCATTACTTGTTTCAGTAATTTAATCGTGTGTTATTCTTGTATTTAAGTGAGAAGAGTGAATAAACTATCATGGGTTGAAACAAATATATTGGAGTAGAAATAAACATTGTATATTGGTTTGCAAATAAATAATTGGTACAGATAATGCAATGTCATACAACATACTTTTTGGATTCGGTACAAATACAACCTTTTTATCATCAATGAAAATAATGTGATTTCAAAGTAACGATGAATAAAAAAACATTGCTTATATAAAGTACATGTAATTGGGTTCATTTAATTCACTTTGTATCTATAATATACATGTAGTATTAAACAATAAATATATTGATTAATGCCAATTCTATACAAATCTCATAGTTGTATTCATGTTTTCTTTACCATAACAAGAAACAGTACAACAGATTTAGTAACAATATATTCCTTTCTACATCCGTCAGAGTGGTTGATGATTCATAGATTCTAATAACCCCTTTTGAAGTTTATATGAAAGCTTTGATATCTGCTATGCAGATCTAGTTATTGTTATTTTTTTTTTGTGTTTTGTCCACAAATCGGATTTCTCAGAATCTAACCATAGGATCGTTCTGAAACTTTTACCTATCCCCCCAGAAATGGGTGGTGGCTGTTGATTAAATATATTTTCAAAACGTTTTACGAATCCGAAATCACCGAATTTTACAAAGGAATGCATTTGACCTACAATGCTGTAACTCTGTGACTATTTGACCTATTTTACTAATTCTTTTTTCTTTGAGTATCTTGAAACATTTACTTCAAATCTGCAATTTCGGATTTTGGCATTTCGAAAATTCGTCGCTGTCATTTCGAACCGGAAGTTATTACCAATTTGACAACTTCTTTAATAGTTGTGCGATTTTCGTGAAATTTAGAATGTTAGTAGATCTTGCCAATGCGACTTCAATGATGTCCTTGGAAAATTTCTAAATTATCTCCCCTTGGTGAAATTAAGGATCAAAGTTTTCAAAAAAATCGACGAAATATAGGTCAGATTGCCTTGAAATTTTTTTTCTGTACTAGCTAAGACAGTACTGATGAGTACACAAAATATGGAGTTTGTCGAGCAAACCGGAAGTGCCACCATCTCAAAATGTGAAAAGTCCATACGGCTTTTGCAATATTTTACTTAAAGACATAAGAGTTACATTTTCTGAATGCTTGAAGGAAAGCCTAAAAATCTATCGGTTTAGAATTTTGATTTAGGTCAACTGATGGACGCCATTTTGAAATGAAAATGAAAATTAGTGAAAAATCCACATTTATGGGCTTGAAAACATACACAATTGGTCGTGGCTTAGAGAATCTGTCTCCTATTACCGAAATTAATACATTTCAGGATAGCCTGGATCATGGTCAAATGTTTGGTATTTGAATATTTTAAAAATTCGAATTTCTCCTTTGATGTTTTCCGTGCCGACAAGGTTGTTTTCGAGTTTAGCTGGTTTTGATTTCGCGCATGCGCTACACAGGAACCAACGGTACCATGAGTACTAAATTCCGGCGAGCAACTTTTCACGTTGGTACCTAGGAACCCTGAAAATTTTAAGGTGATACCTGCATTCGTTCAAGTCGTTTGTTCTTGTCACCTGCCTTTCGTCGTTTTTTTTTCAAAGTCAATTTACGGCTTCCATGAGGGGAAAAAAGTGGAATTTCGCCGTGACACCGGCACCGATTGTCCGAAAACCATGAAATTTGGACACAATACGCCCATTACCACCCCGGACTCTGTGCTTTACCCCCATTTTGATCCCATTAAAAAAAAAGAGTTTTAGCAAAAAAACGATTTTCGGAATTTAATATTGGTTTTAACCCTGTAATACCCAGACATGATATATTATTATAATCCCTATGAAATATTTTAATTATTTACTGCGATAATATGAATTATCACTTATTCCCCGTTAAATAAATATCGGTCACATGGTGCCGCTGTACAACTTAAAGGACACTGGCCTCAAGTCAATTTACGGAGAGAGAGAGAGAGAGAGAGAGAGAGAGAGAAATGGGGTTTAACGTCCACTCGACACAAACTAGGTCATTTCGGGACCAACATATGGTTTAATTTTATTTCAATAATTCGCTTGCGCGTAGGGGTCTTTAGCAGTGGGAGGAAACCGGAGGACCCGGAGAAAACCCACAAGGTTGGACAGGCGACCCTACTCCTTGCGTCAATTTACGGCTTCCATGAGGGGAAAAAAGTGGAATTTCGCCGTGACACCGGCACCGATTGTCCGAAAACCATGAAATTAGGACACAATACGCCCATTACCACCCCTGACTCTGTGCTTTACCCCCATTTTGATCACATTAAAAAGAAAAGAGTTTTAGCAAAAAAACGATTTTCGGAATTTAATATTGGTTTTAATTAATTTTGAAATTGGAAATGCAAAGAGATTTTATCGCCTCTTCCGTATGTGATAGGTATTGGTACTATACACATTATCCTTAAAAGACAATTTTTTAAACTGACCGTAACGATGCATCGACACTAGAAACCGAAATCGCCTATTTTGACCTATTTTGACTGCTGGGGTATCTTTCCGTACGTGACAAGGAGTAGGTCGCCCGTCCAACCTGTGTATTTTTTCAGGATCACCCGGTTTCCCCCCACTGCTAGACCCCTACGCGCAAGCGAATTATTGAAATAAAATTGAACCATACGTTAGTCCCGAAATGACCTAGTTTGTGTCGAGTGGTCGATCAACCCCATTTCGCTCTCTCAATTTTAGCACTCCTAACTCTAAAACTAAATGCAAGGAACGGGCCTATTTACAGAGGTCACAATTTTAACCTACATGCACACCTACATGATATACATATTATTATAATCCCTATGGGATATTTTAATTATTTACTGTTATAATATGAATTATCACTTATTCCCCGTTAAATAAATATCGGTCACCGGGTGCAGCTGTACAACTTCAAGGACCTTGGCCTCAAGTGCATGGGACCAACTCTACATTTTCTGAAATGTCAATAAAAGCCCTGGAATGATTTCATTTAAAAAAAATAATCAGAAAGTAAATCTAGTTTTATTTATATGCTATTTGTTGCCAGAAAATATATTTTGTTACAAGTCTAATTCAAATTTAAAAATAAACAATGGGTCTGAGGCATATTTTATTGATATATAGAAATTAATGCAGTGTTCTCATTATGTGATAAAAGAGTGCCAGAAATGTCTCGAAATTCAGCCATTTGTGTATTTAGTATATCAAGTATATGCGTGTATTACAAAGCTCTGATTTGTGTGATTTGTGTACACCCCGCCCCCCCCCCCCCTCCTCGTGTCACTATCATCTACATATCAATTCTGCTGCCAACCCACCCACGCGAACATGACTAAATTATGAAACATTGTCTAGTCGTTTGTATGTTACGACAAAACGAGGCCAGCGTGGCTCATTTGCTGCAGAACGGAAGGCCTTGCAAGGATTAGTGTCTAGTCGTTTGGATGGTACGAAAACCCGAGGTCAAAGTGGTTCCCCGTTGGCAGTGGTGAAGTATGGAAGGCCTAGCAAGGATCTGTGTCTAGTCGTTTCGATGGGACGAAAAACGCCCGTCCCCTCGTCCATGGTACAAGGATTAGTGCCTAGTCGCTTGGATGGAATACAAAACAGAGGTCCCCGTTCTCTCCCTTTGTCTGTGGTTCTTGACCGAAGGCCCGACAACTAACTTTGCGTGCAGTTTTTTTAGGTAGGACGAAAAATCGAAATCCTGTGTGCATATTGGCGTGCACGAAAAATAACCCTTTGCATTTGGAATTTTATGCACCCACCCCACCCTCGAACAACGCTTAACATAACATTTTGTTTTCACTACCTACATTGTAAAATTTGTTTGATTTCAGATGACTTAGCCCCGGTTTTTCACAGTGAAAGATTTTGATGAAACTTGACATGCATGTTTATAACCCAAAGATATGGTTCCTTTCGATATTTGCGCATATCGAATCGTAACTTCATGAATTATGGTCCCTGATTGTAAGAAAAATCACTTTATATTTCGCGTGTTCTCTATCTATCTCTCGGAAATGGAATATGGAAATACACAAGCTAGCTAGTGTATTACAGGTTGGTGGTGGTGGGGATGAGGTCTTCTATTTGCAATGATTTTTTGACTACAAAATATACGCTCTAACTCATTACTCAAACTACAGCAAAAAAAAAGCGGAACGGAAACCCGATTTTATATATTCTTACAATAGCAACGCACTTCGGGATTAACTTAGAAATGGTTCCACTACTGATGTCTTCCGCCTTACTCCTGCCACAGTAGTGGCTTGTCCTACGGAGTTCCTTTCCGCAAGTTTTTTTTAGTCAAATGACTACAAAAAGGTTACTGGCCTATGTATAGCTCCCTTAATTTACGCATAAACTGACCTAAAACTGCACTGCACATATAATAAACCAATTCCCATTGAAATAAAGGTGAAGCCGTACCGCATAATTATATGATTTGATGAAACCCAACTGCTACCTGAAGTTTCTCGCCTATCGAAGTTATAATATCCGCCGGTGTCATGGCGGCTCGCACATTATAAGAATCATTGCTTTGAAAATGTAGAACGCATTAACACAAAGAAAAACTGATGGGTAACTAGTTTAGTGGTCCAGTCTTCACTATAATTTGTGATAGAATTACTTATTTAAAAAAAACTGAATGATGTAAAAATAAAAATGGTTGGAGTGCCCAAGTTTAGATTTGTCGTTGATTTCATAAAGATGTTAGGATATAGAACGTTAAATACTGTGTGATTCAACATGGCGGCCGAGGGGTTTAATATGATATAAGTACGAAATACATGTACATGTAGTACCAAATGGTTTATATGTATGAGAGTCAAGGTTTGGACTAAATGTCTTGGGGAAGTAGGGGGCGACTAGCATGTGCCTCTCTTTAGTGGACCGATGTGAGATTGCCCATTGTATTAACTGGACGGGTAGGCCTATTCACCTTCAGTTATGTGTCAAAGTCAAATAAGCGGCTTCGTATCAACACGGTCGGCTCTGGGCCGGTTTAATTCTACGTATCTCTCGTAGCTGAGAGAAAAAAGATTTTTTAGCCCAGAGAATATCTTCCGTCAGAGTGGTTGTTGATTCATAGATTCTAATAACCCCTTTTGAAGTTTATATGAAAGCTTTGATATCTGCTATGCAGATCTAGTTATTGTTATTTTTTTTTTGTGTTTTGTCCACAAATCGGATTTCTCAGAATCTAACCATAGGATCGTTCTGAAACTTTTACCTATCCCCCCAAAAATGGGTGGTGGCTGTTGATTAAATATATTTTCAAAACGTTTTACGAATCCGAAATCACCGAATTTTACGAAGGAATGCATTTGACCTACAATGCTGTAACTCTGTGACTATTTGACCTATTTTACTAATTCTTTTTTCTTTGAGTATCTTGAAACATTTACTTCAAATCTGCAATTTCGGATTTTGGCATTTCGAAAATTCGTCGCTGTCATTTCGAACCGGAAGTTATTACCAATTTGACAACTTCTTTAATAGTTGTGCGATTTTCGTGAAATTTAGAATGTTAGTAGATCTTGCCAATGCGTCTTCAATGATGTCCTTGGAATTTTTCTAAATTATCTCCCCTTGGTGAAATTAAGGATCAAAGTTTTCAAAAAAATCGACGAAATATAGGTCAGATTGCCTTGAAATTTTTTTTCTGTACTAGCTAAGACAGTACTGATGAGTACACAAAATATGGAGTTTGTCGAGCAAACCGGAAGTGCCACCATCTCAAAATGTGAAAAGTCCATACGGCTTTTGCAATATTTTACTTAAAGACATAAGAGTTACATTTTCTGAATGCTTGAAGGAAAGCCTAAAAATCTATCGGTTTAGAATTTTGATTTAGGTCAACTGATGGACGCCATTTTGAAATGAAAATGAAAATTAGTGAAAAATCCACATTTATGGGCTTGAAAACATACACAATTGGTCGTGGCTTAGAGAATCTGTCTCCTATTACCGAAATTAATACATTTGAGGATAGCCTGGATCATGGTCGAATGTTTGGTATTTGAATATTTCAAAAATTCGAATTTCTCCTTTGATGTTTTCCGTGCCGACAAGGTTGTTTTCGAGTTTAGCTGGTTTTGATTTCGCGCATGCGCTACACAGGAACCAACGGTACCATGAGTACTAAATTCCGGCGAGCAACTTTTCACGTTGGTACCTAGGCACCCTGAAAATTTCAAGGTGATACCTGCATTCGTTCAAGTCGTTTGTTCTTGTCACCTGCCTTTCGTCGTTTTTTTTTTCTAAGTCAATTTACGGCTTCCATGAGGGGAAAAAAGTGGAATTTCGCCGTGACACCGGCACCGATTGTCCGAAAACCATGAAATTTGGACACAATACGCCCATTACCACCCCGGACTCTGTGCTTTACCCCCATTTTGATCCCATTAAAAAAAAAGAGTTTTAGCAAAAAAACGATTTTCGGAATTTAATATTTGTTTTAACCCTGTAATACCCAGACATGATATATTATTATAATCCCTATGAAATATTTTAATTATTTACTGCTATAATATGAATTATCACTTATTCCCCGTTAAATAAATATCGGTCACCTGGTGCCGCTGTACAACTTAAAGGACACTGGCCTCAAGTCAATGATATACATATTATTATAATCCCTATGGGATATTTTAATTATTTACTGTTATAATATGAATTATCACTTATTCCCCGTTAAATAAATATCGGTCACCGGGTGCAGCTGTACAACTTCAAGGACCTTGGGCCTCAAGTGCATGGGACCAACTCTACATTTTCTGAAATGTCAATAAAAGCCCTGGAATGATTTCATTTAAAAAAAATAATCAGAAAGTAAATCTAGTTTTATTTATATGCTATTTGTTGCCAGAAAATATATTTTGTTACGAGTCTAATTCAAATTTAAAAATAAACAATGGGTCTGAGGCATATTTTATTGATATATAGAAATTAATGCAGTGTTCTCATTATGTGATAAAAGAGTGCCAGAAATGTCTCGAAATTCAGCCATTTGTGTATTTAGTATATCAAGTATATGCGTGTATTACAAAGCTCTGATTTGTGTGATTTGTGTACACCCCGCTCCCCCCCCCCTCCTCGTGTCACTATCATGTACACATCAATTCTGCTGCCAACCCACCCACGCGAACATGACTAAATTATGAAACATTGTCTAGTCGTTTGTATGTTACGACAAAACGAGGCCAGCGTGGCTCATTTGCTGCAGAACGGAAGGCCTTGCAAGGATTAGTGTCTAGTCGTTTGGATGGTACGAAAACCCGAGGTCAAAGTGGTTCCCCGTTGGCAGTGGTGAAGTATGGAAGTCCTAGCAAGGATCTGTGTCTAGTCGTTTCGATGGGACGAAAAACGCCCGTCCCCTCGTCCATGGTACAAGGATTAGTGCCTAGTCGCTTGGATGGTATGCAAAACAGAGGTCCCCGTTCTCTCCCTTTGTCTGTGGTTCTTGACCAAAGGCCCGACAACTAACTTTGCGTGCAGTTTTTTAGGTAGGACGAAAAATCGAAATCCTGTGTGCATATTGGCGTGCACAAAAAATAACCCTTTGCATTTGGAATTTTATGCACCCACCCCACCCTCGAACAACGCTTAACATAACATTTTGTTTTCACTACCTACATTGTAAAATTTGTTTGATTTCAGATGACTTAGCCCCGGTTTTTCACAGTGAAAGATTTTGATGAAACTTGACATGCATGTTTATAACCCAAAGATATGGTTCCTTTCGATATTTGCGCATATCGAATCGTAACTTCATGAATTATGGTCCCTGATTGTAAGAAAAATCACTTTATATTTCGCGTGTTCTCTATCTATCTCTCGGAAATGGAATATGGAAATACACAAGCTAGCTAGTGTATTACAGGTTGGTGGTGGTGGGGATGAGGTCTTCTATTTGCAATGATTTTTTGACTACAAAATATACGCTCTAACTCATTACTCAAACTACAGCAAAAAAAAAGCGGATCGGAAACCCGATTTTATATATTCTTACAATAGCAACGCACTTCGGGATTAACTTAGAAATGGTTCCACTACTGATGTCTTCCGCCTTACTCCTGCCACAGTAGTGGCTTGTCCTACGGAGTTCCTTTCCGCAAGTTTTTTTTAGTCAAATGACTACAAAAGGGTTACTGGCCTATGTATAGCTCCCTTAATTTACACATAAACTGACCTAAAACTGCACTGCACATATAATAAACCAATTCCCATTGAAATAAAGGTGAAGCCGTACCGCATAATTATATGATTTGATGAAACCCAACTGCTACCTGAAGTTTCTCGCCTATCGAAGTTATAATATCCGCCGGTGTCATGGCGGCTCGCACATTATAAGAATCATTGCTTTGAAAATGTAGAACGCATTAACACAAAGAAAAACTGATGGGTAACTAGTTTAGTGGTCCAGTCTTCACTATAATTTGTGATAGAATTACTGTTTTAAAAAAAACTGAATGATGTAAAAATAAAAATGGTTGGAGTGCCCAAGTTTAGATTTGTCGTTGATTTCATAAAGATGTTAGGATATAGAACGTTAAATACTGTGTGATTCAACATGGCGGCCGAGGGGTTTAATATGATATAAGTACGAAATACATGTACATGTAGTACCAAATGGTTTATATGTATGAGAGTCAAGGTTTGGACTAAATGTCTTGGGGAAGTAGGGGGCGACTAGCATGTGCCTCTCTTTAGTGGACCAATGTGAGATTGCCCATTGTATTAACTGGACGGGTAGGCCTATTCACCTTCAGTTATGTGTCAATGTCAAATAAGCGGCTTCGTATCAACACGGTCGGCTCTGGGCCGGTTTAATTCTACGTATCTCTCGTAGCTGAGAGAAAAAAGATTTTTTAGCCCAGAGAATATCTTCCGTCAGAGTGGTTGTTGATTCATAGATTCTAATAACCCCTTTTGAAGTTTATATGAAAGCTTTGATATCTGCTATGCAGATCTATTTTTTTTTGTGTTTTGTCCACAAATCGGATTTCTCAGAATCTAACCATAGGATCGTTCTGAAACTTTTACCTATCCCCCAAAAATGGGTGGTGGCTGTTGATTAAATATATTTTCAAAACGTTTTACGAATCCGAAATCACCGAATTTTACGAAGGAATGCATTTGACCTACAATGCTGTAACTTTGTGACTATTTGACCTATTTTACTAATTCTTTTTTCTTTGAGTATCTTGAAACATTTACTTCAAATCTGCAATTTCAGATTTTGGCATTTCGAAAATTCGTCCCTGTCATTTCGAACCGGAAGTTATTACCAATTTGACAACTTCTTTAATAGTTGTGCGATTTTCGTGAAATTTAGAATGTTAGTAGATCTTGCCAATGCGACTTCAATGATGTCCTTGGAAATTTTCTAAATTATCTCCCCTTGGTGAAATTAAGGATCAAAGTTTTCAAAAAAATCGTCGAAATATAGGTCAGAATGACCTAAAAAAAAATTCGATACTAGACAAGTAATTACTGATTCGTACACAAAATATGGAGTTTGTCGATCGAACCGGAAGTGCCACCATCTTTAAACGTGAAAAATCAAAAAGGCTTTTTTGCTATTTTACTTACAGACTCGGGCGTCATATTTTCGGAATCCTGGAAGGAATGCCTAAAAATCTATCAGATCAGAATTTTGATTTCGGTCACGTGATGGTCACCATTTTGAATTGAAAATGAAAAATAGAAGCAATTTGAAGGGCCGGGACTTTGGAACACAAGAACTCTCCTTCTAATTAAGCTAGAATGTTCAAACTTGGTGTAGGCGTTCACTAGGTCAATGTCATGATTGAGTTCAAAGATGAGCATTTTTTGCCTAGGGTAAGCAGAGATAAGCAAGCTGATTTGTTGATTCTTTAGGGCACGATGACATTGGTTATAATGAATGGAGGGCGATGAAACTCTTGTCAATCGAGAGGCTAATAGCTGGCCTGTTGTGTGAAATCATTGTATCATTTTTTGAAAATGTCCGGGGTAGCCGAAAAAAGGAGATCGAAATCCAAAAAGTCGTATTTTTACGATTTGGGGCATTTTTAGAGGTCGTGTAAAGTAAAATAAAGCATGCATATACATATATTATTGATATTAAATATATCATATAAAAAACTAAACAATGAATCAGCTGTCATTGACAGATTTTATATTATAAGCATGGTCAGTGGAAGGTCAGCGTATTGTCTAACTTGAACTCACTGACTCCGTAACATTATTGTGGGTATGGTATAAGCTGAATTTGATGAGATGCACATATCTCGTATGACTATTTGGTACTTACAGTGTTAGACTTTGTCGTAACGTTACGGTCTCCATTCATCAAATCGTCGTTGGGGCTATAATACGATTTTGAATCAAGTTATTTATCACTGAGGGACTCAAAATTAGGTTTGATGTAGCTGTGCTCATTTACAGTGGCGAATTTAACGGGCTCATGGGTTCCAGCTCCCTCCTCTAGAAATTTCACAGCACCCGCATGGATTGTGTCTAATTTTGTGGCAGAATTTTATTTTTCTGGGGGAGGTACTTCTAAATGGCTCCGACACAAGTGCCTGAAATGCCATGAAATCACGTTTTCGGCCTCCAATTAAAATTTCTTAGCGGGAGAACCCCCTGACCCGACCCCCTTGCGGGGCTTCACGGTCGGTATCAGCCCCCCTCCCCACCACCATGGTTAATCCGGCGTTGATGTTCCCTCTTGTGCAGCTGCAAAAGAATGTACAAGTTCATTGCCTCATTGTCAAAGATCCCACTTTTCTACCCCAGTTCGGGTAATGAGGTCGAGCGTATATTGTATAGGGGATATTAAACAAGCAAACAGTATGGCTGATGTCTCCCGCCAAAACCCCAAAGTAAAAGATGACACATTAATTAATCGCACTTTCATATTTTTTTCAAAAGTATCGAGCAATCAATATTTTAAGGCATATCAGAGGGCAAGATTGTGTGGCCATTGAGGTCAGATATCACCAAAAATGTTATAGGCAATATACATGTACTGAATTTCTTAGACAGTTATCAGAAAGGTAAATATTTGTGATGTTTTTTTTATTTGTATTCTCCGCCTTCTTGCCACTGGTATTATTCAAATAAAACTGAACCATGGGTGAGTCCTGAAATTACTATGTTTTTGTCCAGTGGACGTTAAACCGCAATTCTCCTCTCTATCTCTCCTTGTACTGCTAATGCCTTCCTGTCTTCATTAGCTGGTTTCTGCATGAAAATAAGATGTTAACCCCTGTGTAAGTGTCTTTTTCCTCTGTTGTACGAAATTAATGAGAGTAAACCAAGCTCCAGAATTTTGTTTTAATTGTGTACATGTATATGTTTATATATATTTTTCAGCAAAGATGACTAGCCCTCCGTCGAATATTAAACCACATACAATATATTCTGTGAAGATGTCATAAGAGAAAGAATCATAAATGGCCAGCAAAGTTGTCTTGTACAGAGAGAGAGAGAGAGAAATGGGGTTTAACGTCCACTCAACACAAACTAGGTCATTTTGGGACTAACATACGGTTTCAATTTTATTTCAATAATTCGCCTCTATCTCCATGCCACATACGCTCACACCTGGGATCAAAGCCACAGCCACAAGCCAGAGGTGACCGACCAGCTAGAGGTCGAAGCGCGGCACTCTAGGCCATCACAACCCCCCTTTCTTGTACAGACCTGTGCATGTGTAGTCAATGTGAAAATGAAAAAAAAACTGTTAAAGAGACCGAATTTGATGTTAATACATTTAGTGACAGTGATGATGATAATGAAGATTAACTTTGATGACATTTGATGTGCAGAGTAACTGTTTAATTTTGATTTTCAATGATTGTTTCACTTTAATAAATAATTTCACAACTGTTCATCCTGTTTTCTAACCTTTCCCTTCATTCCAGCCCAGATACACAATTATTTTTTTTAACTTATATCTACATGTATGTTTGTAATTTGACCATTAATCATATCCGAAATAGTAGTTCACAGCTACATGTACAGTTGTAAAAATACTGTAGTGGCTAATTGAAAGGGAACATGTATGTGGGTTTAGAATGTTTATCTTAGTGGAAAAAAATCATGTGGTTCAATGCTTATAAAGTGCTACTGATCTCCATTATTTCAAAAGCATATCACTCAACTACTGTCAAACATATCCCCTGGCTAGAATATGCTACAAATCGACTCTAGCATGTTCCATACAAGCGATAATTTCTGAGCAAACATCCAACAACCAACCCTAACAGGCCCTTGAGATCCAACAAACAAAATAATTATTGGGCTTGTTTGCCCATACCTGGTCTTATGATTCATACAAGACCTGATAGTCTATCAATTACAGGCATTTGACAGAAAGGGAGATAATTCTTTTTTACCGTTAATGGATTTCAACAATTCTTTATTCACCCATGACATTTGTGTTTTGAGCATTTTTATTTACATCAAAATCTGTCCAATAAACTGTTCATTGCCAAGGATGAAGGCATGAGGTGTTTTACCAACTATTTAATTTTATGTCAACTTCAGAATTGTTAATACACAAATAGCATTTATTTGACAATTTTGACGAATTTCATCTGGCCCTAAATCAATAAATTGCAAACATTTTGCTTGGAACTCCCAGATTTTGTCTTCCTGGCATCATAAGCTTTCCAAAAATGTATAGTTTTTCTTTTATGGAAGACCGTGTAGCGGAGTTGTGTTTCTAAGCTAGCTAGAAATTTTGGCTGCAGGCCTACACCTCCCAAGCTAAATTTCCCTCATGTCATCCTGTATAGCAAAGGCATATGCCTGTCTTAATTAACCCAGTACTAAACACAATTTACTTGTTTAATTTTTCCAGCATTTTTCAGGATAGCTGATGGGATGCGGGTCAAGTTATGCCACTTGTCTATTTAATTATTTACCAGTGAAAAATCGAATTAACTTCACCAAATTTTTACTCATTATAATGATTTTTTTTTTTCTGTTCATATTATTTCTATGACATGTGACAGTGACTGTGAATATGAAAGCTTTAATATCTGCTTAGCAGATCTAGTTATTATTATTATTATTATTTACCGCGGGAGCCTAGATCTCCATGATCGAAAACAGATATCGATCTGGAATTAGATTTTCTATCGGGAAACCATGTGGTGGCTACTTGATAAAATATTTTTGAAATTTCTGCGCATACCGGAAGTGACCGAACTTTGTACGTTGTCTAAAAATTGAAAATTGGCCATAGTTTCGTCAATTCTTTATCCATTTTCAAGCAAATTACATAGACAATGGCTATCTCACATTTTTCAATTTCGAACATTCGTCTATGACTTTTATCGTTCGAAAATTGAAAACATGTTGTTTACGAGACAATTTTTGTTATTTTTCAAAATTTTCAAATTTGACTTACATTTTGGGATACCTGAAGTCCATCCGATTCCAGTAATATAAGTTTTATTCAGTGTTATCGCCCTTTATTTTTCGATTTTTTTCGAATTTTCTTCCCATTTTGTGAGCTCGGGTTTCGTTTTATGGCAGAATTGACGTTTCTGAAACTTCTGGAACATGAAGTTATAGTCCAATACCAACTTATAAAGCAATTTCGACAAGAATCCTTAAACCGGAAGTAGTCGAAATAATATGCGATATTTTGAAAAAAAACGTGAAAAATTGGTGTTTTGGGTAAAAACACGATTTCTCCGTCCGATATCAACGGATTAAACAAATTAAGGTATCATTTGGTCGGGCGGTGATTGGACCACTGAATGATACCCAATTCCTGCGGATACTATGATCAGGCAGCAAAATATGGCACGCTGAAAATCAAGTATTTTCTGTTTTTTAGCATTTTTGGACGCCTGTATCTCAAAAACTACGCCAGCGATTTTTATGAAACTTTCTCTATCGAGAGACCTTGTGGTAGTCTTGTGTACGAAGCATTCCATTACGACTTTGAAATATCTGGAATAGCTGAAATAACGGACTGAAAATCGAAAAAAGTCGAAAAATCGTGAAATTTTGGAAAATGCTCTACTATTTTTTTATTTTAAGAGATTTTCAAAAAAAGGTTGTATATTCTTATAGCTGACCTAATTACGATTCTAACGATGTATAATATGTATGTAGTTATTGAAATTTAATTTTCGATATTTTAATTTTTTTGCATTGTTGGCACTTTTGAACATAGGATTTCTCAGGGGCATTTTATCTGATCAGATAATGTAATATATCATTACAGAGCCCTGTGGCTATTTTTGTGCCCAAACCGGCTATTAAAACTATTCCGACAATAATAACCATACCGGAAGTATTCAAAAAATGAAAAAAAAAAAGGTTAAAAACATTGTCGCACTTGCGAAAAAATTGATTTCTCCCTTAGGTAATAGCGGACCAAAAGAACTAAAGTGTCGTTGGATAGCCCTATTAATGGACCATCATATGGTATCTAAATAATACGATTTTGATGGTAAGGAAATAAATTATTGTATGAAGAAAAATCTAGTATTTTCCGATTTTTTAACATTCTGAGACGCCATTTTCTCGAAAACGACGCCTACGATTTTTCTTAAACTTTTCTTACTCAAAGTCCTATCGGTTGTCTATATAGTGAATCCAAAATGAAAAGCATTGAAATAATATAGGTGGTCCAAAAATGGCCTCAAATTTTGAAAAAAATTGAAAAATCGTTAAATTTTTGGAAACGCTCTTTGATTTATCTCTTTTTCCAAAACTACTCATTGGATGTTTCTGACACTTCTGGTACAGAAAGTTAAGTATCCAAAGAACTTCATAAAGCTATCACGACAATGATCGTAAACCCGGAAGTAGTCGAAAAAATGTCCGATATTTTGAAAAAGAAATTTTTTTTTACGAAAACCTTTTTAATTTTTTTTTACGAAAACCTTTTTTATTTATGAATATTTTTTGATGGTATTTTACACAGGGTTAAAATATCATCCTACTTGAGCAGAAATGAGAAAGTTACCTATTCAAACAACATGTTAAAACTATCTCGACAATGATCCAAAAACCGGAAGTAGTCGAAAAAATATCCGATATTTTGAAAAAAACAACTTAAAAAGTAAAAAATGGTGATATTGCGAAAAAAGTGATTACAACGCCATATTTCAACGAATCAAAACAACTAAAGTGTCATTGGATAGCCCAAACAATGGGCGATCTTATGACATCTCAATGGTAAAAAATCGCTGGTTACGTAATATATTATGAGATGCTGAAAATCTAGTATTTTCCTTTTTGGAGCCTATTCAGACGCTTTTATCTCGAAAATTACTCTTATTTCCTTTCTTAAACTTCTGTTACTTAGAGTCCTAAAGCTGGTCTGGGGTGTGAATCCAAATTTAAAAGCCTTAATATAGTATAAATGGTCCAAAAGGGATACAATATTTTAAAAAAGTCGAAAAATCGTTATATCTGTAAATCTGCTTCTAGTGGTATAAGGGAGGTAAAACTGTCCAATGGATCTTCCTGAAACTTCTGGTACAGGAAGTTAAGTTCCCATACCACTTGTTAAATCTATCCCGATAATGATCCGTAAACAGGAAGTAGTCAAAAAAATATTCGATATTTTAAAAAAAAGGACAGTAAAAAAATCGGTGCTCTTGGAACAATCAGAATTTCACCGTCGGGTGTGACGGGATCAAAACATCTAAAGTATCGTTTGGTAGCTCGATAAATAGGCTATTCTATGACACACTTCCTGTCTGATTCCTGAAAGCCGGTTCAGTGCTGCTTGCAGGTCTAGTTATTATTATTATTATTATTAGGGTTTCACACTGCGAAGCTTGTGTGAAACACTATTGTTTTTGTTAAAATTATTATTCTTATTAGGGTTTCACACTGCGTAGCTTGTGTGAAACACTATTGTTTTTGTTAAAATTATTATTAGGGTTTCACACTGCGAAGCTTGTGTGAAACACTATTGTTTTTGTTAAAATTATTAGGGTTTCACACTGCGAAGCTTGTGTGAAACACTATTGTTTTTGTTAAAATTATTATTAGGGTTTCACACTGCGAAGCTTGTGTGAAACACTATTGTTTTTGTTAAAATTATTATTCTTATTATTATTATTATTATTATTCTTCTTTTGTTTTGAGTAGATCTCAGCAACTACTTGTCGCATCGTTACGATTTCTTCGGTTTTACTGGGAAAGTGGGTGTGACTTAGAGGATAAAGCTATTTTGAACGTTCTGCGACAATGCGAAATGTCCGAAATCACCGAAGTTATCGTTTTTACAAATATTGCGGTAATTTTAACAATAATCATGGGATTTTAACTTTCGATACATTTTGGCATAGCTGGAGACAGGGCACATAGCTGCGCTACTTTCGATTTTTGATTTTCAGCAAAAATTCGAAGATATTAGGCGCCAAATTTCGGAAATTTAAAATTTTACAAAAAACTTTTTTATTGATGAATATTTTTTACTCGTGTTGTGCACAGAATTAAAGAGTCATCTGACTTGCGCAAAAATGTTAAAATTTTTTGTCTCAGTAATTTTCCTTGGCCTCCATTGGCTAATTCAGTTTTTCAGTCCTAGCTTAATTTTTTATTGTTCGATTTGTATAAAACAAAGTTCATATGCTTCGTTGTCTCAATTGTCATTTTTTTTATTACCAAAAGTGTTATCTGTCGGCACCGGAAGTGGCATAATTTTACCAAAAACTACAATTTTGACAGTTAGGTACCATTTTTTGAAAACAAATATTATTTTTTTGAAAAATTATATGACTCAAAGAGTGTGTCCTTTAAAGGCGCAAAAAATGTCGGAAGCAGTTTTTTTAATTTCTTTTTCATTTTCTAGCAAATTGGATTAAGAGGTGAAAAAAGGCGTAAAATTGACCTATTTACAACTCATTCAGGCTTTTCAGATTTTAAAATATTTTTACGTAACTTTTATAAACTTGTAGCTATAATCCATACGAAGAGAATGTATGTGAAAATTAGTTTGTAATATAAGCAGTTGCCGAGAAATAGGCAATTTTGCATGAGTCACTTTTCACGTAATTTTGGCTGTAAAAGAATCAATTATTATTCGATTTTCAATTTTCTTTCGCCATTGGATGCCTAATGCCATAGTGGACTATGTCAAACCATTTTACCCCTTGCGCTGCCACCGGAAATGACGTCATTTGCTCAAAACTTAAATTTTAGCCTTCAAAAAACAATATTTTATTCAAATGATTCGTATTTGTTATTTTTTTCAAATTATGATATTTGATTCTATTGATCAAATAGATTGAACCCATACGATCATACAGATACCACAAAATGGTTTCTAACTTGTACGGTTGCAGAGAAATGGGCGATTTTCCTTAAGTCACTTTTCAAGGTTTTTGGTCTATAAAAGTGTCAGTTATTATTCGATTTTCATAAAATTTTCACCATATGATATCTTGTGTCATTTATGATTTCATAGAACTAATTTAACATTTTCATTATCACCGGAAGTAACGTCATTTTGGCAAAAACTGTATTTTTAGCCTTCAAAACAGATATTTTTTTCAAATGAGTCTTATTTGTATTGTTTTTAAAATTATGATATTTGATTCCAATCAGCAAATAGATTGAACCCATACGATCATACAGATACCAGAAAATGGTTTCTAACTTGTACGGTTGCAGAGAAATAGGCGATTTTCTACAAGTCACTTTTCAAGGTTTTTGGTCTATAAAAGTGGCAATTGTTATTCGATTTACATACAATTTTCACCATGTGATGCCCTATGTCATTTCTGATTTCATAAAAGTAATTGAACATTTTCATTATCACCGGAAGTACAGTACACTTACATGTAACAAATGTATAAAATGAATTGATATTGCTGGATTTTGTTGATTCGGCGTCCATTTTATTTGATGTGTGCAATGCTTATGTGGAAACCTGTTTAATGGTTTCATTGGTACGGGAAGTAACATGTTTAGGGTAAAGTGGCACCGGTGAAACCCGTCATTACTGCATCGCAGTTCTAGTTCTTATTATTATTATTATTATTCTTTTGTTTTGAGTAGATCTCAGCAACTGATTGTCGGATCGTTACGATTTCTTCGGTTTTATCGGAAAAGTGGGTGTGACTTAGAGGATAAAGCTATTTTGAACGTTCTGCGACAATGCGAAATGTCCGAAATCACCGAAGCTATCGTTTTTAGAAATATTGCAGTAATTTTAACAATAATCATTGGATTTTAACTTTCGATGCATTTTGGCATAGCCGGAGACGGGGCACATAGCTACGTTACTTTTGATTTTTGATTTTCGGCAAATCTTCGCAGATATTAGGCGCTAAATTTAGAAAATTTAAATTTTTACAAAAAACTTTTTTATTTATGAATATTTTTTAATCGTGTTTTACACAAATATAACGAGTCCTCTGACTTGGGCAAAAATGTGAAATTTTTTTGTCTCGGTAATTTTCCTTGGCCCCCATTGGCTAATTCAGTTTTTCAGTCCTAGATTAATTATTTATTGTTCGATTTGTATAAAACAAAGTTCATATGCCCCGTTGTCTCAATTGTCATTTTTTTTGTTACCAATAGTGTTATCTGTCGGCACCGGAAGTGGCGTAAATTGACAAAAAACTACAATTTTGACAGTTAGGTACCATTTTTCGAAAGCAAATATTATTTTTTTCAAATCTGGTATAACTGAAATTGTGCGCCCTTTAAAGGCGCACAAAATGTTGGGACCATTTTTTTTAATTTCGATTCCGTTTTCGGGCTATTTCGATTAAAAGGTGAAAAAAGGTGAAAAAAGGTGTGAAATTAAGCTATTTACAACCCATCCAGCGTTTTCATATTTTAAAATATTACTTCGTAACTTTCATAAACTCGTAGCAATAATCTATACGGAGAGAATGTATGTGAAAATTAATTTGTAATATGCGCAGTTGCCGAGAAATGGGCAATTTTGCATGAGTCACTTTTTACGCTAGTTTGCCTGTAAAAGAGTCAATTATTATTCGATTTTCATAAAAGTGACACCATTTGATGTGTAATGTCAATTTTAACTAGGTCAAACCAATTTAACATTTTCAATATCACCGGAAATGACGTAATTTGGGCAAAAATTGTATTTATAGCCTTCGAAACCAGTAATTTATTCAAATGAGTCATATTTGTTATTTGTTTAAAATTTTGATATTTGATTCAAATGAACTAATACAATGAACCCTTACGATCATATAGATATCACAAAATGGTTTCTAACTTGTTCAGTTGCGGAGAAATAGGCAATTTTCAACAGGTCACTTTTTAAGGTTTTTTTGTCAATAAAAGTGTCAATTATTATTCGATTTTCATGAAATTTTCACTGTGTGATACATAATGCCATTTACGATTTCATACAAGTAATTTAAGATTTTCATTATCACTGGAAGTAACGTCATTTTGGCAAAAACTGTATTTTTAGCCTTCAAAACAGTTATTTTATTCAAATGAATCAGATTTGTAATGTTTTTAAAATTATGATATTTGATTCCAATCAACAAATAGAATGAACTCATTCGATCATACAGATACCTCAAAATGGTTTCTAACTTGTACGGTTGCAGAGAAATAGGCGATTTTCTACAAGTCATTTTTCAAGGTTTTTGGTCTATAAAGGTGGCAATTATTATAGGATTTACATAAAATTTTCACCATGTGATGATGCTATTTCTGATTTCATAAACCAATTTAACATTTTCATTATCACCGGAAGTAATGTAATTTTGACAGGATCACTGACATGTAGCAAATGAATTGGTTGCTGGATTTGGTTGTTTCTGTGTCCATTTTATTTCATGTGTGCAATGCTTATGTGGAAACCTGTTTAACGGTTTCATTGGTACCGGAAGTGACATAAGTTCAAGGGTAACGTGGCACCGGTGAAACCCGTCATTACTGCTTCGCAGTTCTAGTTCTTCTTTTGTTTTGAGTAGATCTCAGCAACTACTTGTCGCATCGTTACGATTTCTTCGGTTTTACTGGGAAAGTGGGTGTGACTTAGAGGATAAAGCTATTTTGAACGTTCTGCGACAATGCGAAATGTCCGAAATCACCAAAGTTATCGTTTTTACAAATATTGCGGTAATTTTAACAATAATCATGGGATTTTAACTTTCGATACATTTTGGCATAGCTGGAGACAGGGCACATAGCTGCGCTACTTTTGATTTTTGATTTTCGGCAAATCTTCGCAGATATTAGGCGCTAAATTTAGAAAATTTAAATTTTTACAAAAAACTTTTTTATTTATGAATATTTTTTAGTCGTGTTTTACACAAATATAACGAGCCCTCTGACTTGGGCAAAAATGTGAAAAAATTTTGTCTCGGTAATTTTCCTTGGCCCCCATTGGCTAATTCAGTTTTTCAGTCCTAGATTAATTATTTATTGTTCGATTTGTATAAAACAAAGTTCATATGCTCCGTTGTCTCAATTGTCATTTTTTTTGTTACCAATAGTGTTATCTGTCGGCACCGGAAGTGGCGTAAATTGACAAAAAACTACAATTTTGACAGTTAGGTACCATTTTTCGAAAGCAAATATTATTGTTTTCAAATCTGGTATAACTGAAATTGTGCGCCCTTTAAAGGCGCACAAAATGTTGGGACCAGTTTTTTTAATTTCGATTCCGTTTTCGGGCTATTTCGATTAAAAGGTGAAAAAAGGTGTAAAATTAAGCTATTTACAACCCATCCAGCGTTTTCATATTTTAAAATATTACTTCGTAACTTTCATAAACTCGTAGCAATAATCTATACGGAGAGAATGTATGTGAAAATTAATTTGTAATATGCGCAGTTGCCGAGAAATGGGCAATTTTGCATGAGTCACTTTTTACGCTAGTTTGCCTGTAAAAGAGTCAATTATTATTCGATTTTCATAAAAGTGACACCATTTGATGTGTAATGTCAATTTTAACTAGGTCAAACCAAATTAACCCTTTCAATATCACCGGAAATGACGTAATTTGGGCAAAAATTGTATTTATAGCCTTCGAAACCAGTAATTTATTCAAATGAGTCATATTTGTTATATGTTTAAAATTTTGATATTTGATTCAAATCAACTAATACAATGACCCCTTACGATCATATAGATATCACAAAATGGTTTCTAACTTGTTCAGTTGCGGAGAAATAAGCAATTTTCAACAGGTCACTTTTTAAGGTTTTTTGTCAATAAAAGTCTCAATTATTATTCGATTTTCATGAAATTTTCACTGTGTGATACATAATGCCATTTACGATTTCATACAAGTAATTTCAGATTTTCATTATCACCGGAAGTAACGTCATTTTGGCAAAAACTGTATTTTTAGCCTTCAAAACAGATATTTTATTCAAATGAATCAGATTTGTAATGTTTTTAAAATTATGATATTTGATTCCAATCAACAAATAGAATGAACTCCTTCGATCATACAGATACCTCAAAATGGTTTCTAACTTGTACGGTTGCAGAGAAATAGGCGATTTTCTACAAGTCATTTTTCAAGGTTTTTGGTCTATAAAGGTGGCAATTATTATAGGATTTACATAAAATTTTCACCATGTGATCATGCTATTTCTGATTTCATAAACCAATTTAACATTTTCATTATCACCGGAAGTAATGTAATTTTGACAGGATCACTGACATGTAGCAAATGAATTGATTGCTGGATTTGGTTGTTTCTGCGTCCATTTTATTTCATGTGTGCAATGCTTATGTGGAAACCTGTTTAACGGTTTCATTGGTACCGGAAGTGACATAAGTTCAAGGGTAACGTGGCACCGGTGAAACCCGTCATTACTGCTTCGCAGTTCTAGTTCTTATTATTATTATTATTCTTCTTTTGTTTTGAGTAGATCTCAGCAACTGATTGTCGGATCGTTACGATTTCTTCAGTTTTACTGAAAAAGTGGGTGTGACTTAGAGGATAAAGCTATTTTGAACGTTCTGCGACAATGCGAAATGTCCGAAATCACCGAAGCTATCGTTTTTAGAAATATTGCAGTAATTTTAACAATAATCATTGGATTTTAACTTTCGATGCATTTTGGCATAGCCGGAGACGGGGCACATAGCTACGCTACTTTTGATTTTTGATTTTCGGCAAATCTTCGCAGATATTAGGCGCTAAATTTAGAAAATTTAAATTTTTACAAAAAACTTTTTTATTGATGAATATTTTTTAGTCGTGTTTTACACAAATATAACGAGTCCTCTGACTTGGGCAAAAATGTGAAAAATTTTTGTCTCGGTAATTTTCCTTGGCCCCAATTGGCTAATTCAGTTTTTCAGTCCTAGATTAATTATTTATTGTTCGATTTGTATAAAACAAAGTTCATATGCTCCGTTGTCTCAATTGTCATTTTTTTTGTTACCAATAGTGTTATCTGTCGGCACCGGAAGTGGCGTAAATTGACAAAAAACTACAATTTTGACAGTTAGGTACCATTTTTCGAAAGCAAATATTATTTTTTTCAAATCTGGTATAACTGAAATTGTGCGCCCTTTAAAGGCGCACAAAATGTTGGGACCAGTTTTTTTAATTTCGATTCCGTTTTCGGGCTATTTCGATTAAAAGGTGAAAAAAGGTGTAAAATTAAGCTATTTACAACCCATCCAGCGTTTTCATATTTTAAAATATTACTTCGTAACTTTCATAAACTCGTAGCAATAATCTATACGGAGAGAATGTATGTGAAAATTAATTTGTAATATGCGCAGTTGCCGAGAAATGGGCAATTTTGCATGAGTCACTTTTTACGCTAGTTTGCCTGTAAAAGAGTCAATTATTATTCGATTTTCATAAAAGTGACACCATTTGATGTGTAATGTCAATTTTAACTAGGTCAAACCAATTTAACATTTTCAATATCACCGGAAATGACGTAATTTGGGCAAAAATTGTATTTATAGCCTTCGAAACCAGTAATTTATTCAAATGAGTCATATTTGTTATTTGTTTAAAATTTTGATATTTGATTCAAATGAACTAATACAATAAACCCTTACGATCATATAGATATCACAAAATGGTTTCTAACTTGTTCAGTTGCGGAGAAATAGGCAATTTTCAACAGGTCACTTTTTAAGGTTTTTTGTCAATAAAAGTGTCAATTATTATTCGATTTTCATGAAATTTTCATTGTGTGATACCTAATGCCATTTACGATTTCATACAAGTAATTTAAGATTTTCATTATCACCGGAAGTAACGTCATTTTGGCAAAAACTGTATTTTTAGCCTTCAAAACAGATATTTTATTCAAATGAATCAGATTTGTAATGTTTTTAAAATTATGATATTTGATTCCAATCAACAAATAGAATGAACTCATTCGATCATACAGATACCTCAAAATGGTTTCTAACTTGTACGGTTGCAGAGAAATAGGCGATTTTCTACAAGTCATTTTTCAAGGTTTTTGGTCTATAAAGGTGGCAATTATTATAGGATTTACATAAAATTTTCACCATGTGATGATGCTATTTCTGATTTCATAAACCAATTTAACATTTTCATTATCACCGGAAGTAATGTAATTTTGACAGGATCACTGACATGTAGCAAATGAATTGATTGCTGGATTTGGTTGTTTCTGCGTCCATTTTATTTCATGTGTGCAATGCTTATGTGGAAACCTGTTTAACGGTTTCATTGGTACCGGAAGTGACATAAGTTCAAGGGTAACGTGGCACCAGTGAAACCCGTCATTACTGCTTCGCAGTTCTAGTTAGGGTTTCACACTGCGAAGCTTGTGTAAAACACTATTGTTTTTGTTAAAATTATTATTAGGGTTTCACACTGCGTAGCTTGTGTGAAACACTATTGTTTTTGTTAAAATTATTATTCTTATTATTATTATTATTCTTCTTTTGTTTTGAGTAGATCTCAGCAACTGATTGTCGGATCGTTACGATTTCTTCAGTTTTACTGAAAAAGTGGGTGTGACTTAGAGGATAAAGCTATTTTGAACGTTCTGCGACAATGCGAAATGTCCGAAATCACCGAAGCTATCGTTTTTAGAAATATTGCAGTAATTTTAACAATAATCATTGGATTTTAACTTTCGATGCATTTTGGCATAGCCGGAGACGGGGCACATAGCTACGCTACTTTTGATTTTTGATTTTCGGCAAATCTTCGCAGATATTAGGCGCTAAATTTAGAAAATTTAAATTTTTACAAAAAACTTTTTTATTTATGAATATTTTTTAGTCGTGTTTTACACAAATATAACGAGTCCTCTGACTTGGGCAAAAATGTGAAAAAATTTTGTCTCGGTAATTTTCCTTGGCCCCAATTGGCTAATTCAGTTTTTCAGTCCTAGATTAATTATTTATTGTTCGATTTGTATAAAACAAAGTTCATATGCTCCGTTGTCTCAATTGTCATTTTTTTTGTTACCAATAGTGTTATCTGTCGGCACCGGAAGTGGCGTAAATTGACAAAAAACTACAATTTTGACAGTTAGGTACCATTTTTCGAAAGCAAATATTATTTTTTTCAAATCTGGTATAACTGAAATTGTGCGCCCTTTAAAGGCGCACAAAATGTTGGAACCAGTTTTTTTAATTTCGATTCCGTTTTCGGGCTATTTCGATTAAAAGGTGAAAAAAGGTGTAAAATTAAGCTATTTACAACCCATCCAGCGTTTTCATATTTTAAAATATTACTTCGTAACTTTCATAAACTCGTAGCAATAATCTATACGGAGAGAATGTATGTGAAAATTAATTTGTAATATGCGCAGTTGCCGAGAAATGGGCAATTTTGCATGAGTCACTTTTTACGCTAGTTTGCCTGTAAAAGTGTCAATTATTATTCGATTTTCATAAAAGTGACACCATTTGATGTGTAATGTCAATTTTAACTAGGTCAAACCAATTTAACATTTTCAATATCACCGGAAATGACGTAATTTGGGCAAAAATTGTATTTATAGCCTTCGAAACCAGTAATTTATTCAAATGAGTCATATTTGTTATTTGTTTAAAATTTTGATATTTGATTCAAATGAACTAATACAATGAACCCTTACGATCATATAGATATCACAAAATGGTTTCTAACTTGTTCAGTTGCGGAGAAATAGGCAATTTTCAACAGGTCACTTTTTAAGGTTTTTTGTCAATAAAAGTGTCAATTATTATTCGATTTTCATGAAATTTTCATTGTGTGATACCTAATGCCATTTACGATTTCATACAAGTAATTTAAGATTTTCATTATCACCGGAAGTAACGTCATTTTGGCAAAAACTGTATTTTTAGCCTTCAAAACAGATATTTTATTCAAATGAATCAGATTTGTAATGTTTTTAAAATTATGATATTTGATTCCAATCAACAAATAGAATGAACTCATTCGATCATACAGATACCTCAAAATGGTTTCTAACTTGTACGGTTGCAGAGAAATAGGCGATTTTCTACAAGTCATTTTTCAAGGTTTTTGGTCTATAAAGGTGGCAACTATTATAGGATTTACATAAAATTTTCACCATGTGATGATGCTATTTCTGATTTCATAAACCAATTTAACATTTTCATTATCACCGGAAGTAATGTAATTTTGGTACCGGAAGTGACATAAGTTCAAGGGTAACGTGGCACCGGTGAAACCCGTCATTACTGCTTCGCAGTTCTAGTTCTTATTATTATTATTATTCTTCTTTTGTTTTGAGTAGATCTCAGCAACTACTTGTCGCATCGTTACGATTTCTTCGGTTTTACTGGGAAAGTGGGTGTGACTTAGAGGATAAAGCTATTTTGAACGTTCTGCGACAATGCGAAATGTCCGAAATCACCGAAGTTATCGTTTTTACAAATATTGCGGTAATTTTAACAATAATCATGGGATTTTAACTTTCGATACATTTTGGCATAGCTGGAGACAGGGCACATAGCTGCGCTACTTTTGATTTTTGATTTTCGGCAAATCTTCGCAGATATTAGGCGCTAAATTTAGAAAATTTAAATTTTTACAAAAAACTTTTTTATTTATGAATATTTTTTAGTCGTGTTTTACACAAATATAACGAGCCCTCTGACTTGGGCAAAAATGTGAAAAATTTTTGTCTCGGTAATTTTCCTTGGCCCCCATTGGCTAATTCAGTTTTTCAGTCCTAGATTAATTATTTATTGTTCGATTTGTATAAAACAAAGTTCATATGCTCCGTTGTCTCAATTGTCATTTTTTTTGTTACCAATAGTGTTATCTGTCGGCACCGGAAGTGGCGTAAATTGACAAAAAACTACAATTTTGACAGTTAGGTACCATTTTTCGAAAGCAAATATTATTGTTTTCAAATCTGGTATAACTGAAATTGTGCGCCCTTTAAAGGCGCACAAAATGTTGGGACCAGTTTTTTTAATTTCGATTCCGTTTTCGGGCTATTTCGATTAAAAGGTGAAAAAAGGTGTAAAATTAAGCTATTTACAACCCATCCAGCGTTTTCATATTTTAAAATATTACTTCGTAACTTTCATAAACTCGTAGCAATAATCTATACGGAGAGAATGTATGTGAAAATTAATTTGTAATATGCGCAGTTGCCGAGAAATGGGCAATTTTGCATGAGTCACTTTTTACGCTAGTTTGCCTGTAAAAGAGTCAATTATTATTCGATTTTCATAAAAGTGACACCATTTGATGTGTAATGTCAATTTTAACTAGGTCAAACCAAATTAACCCTTTCAATATCACCGGAAATGACGTAATTTGGGCAAAAATTGTATTTATAGCCTTCGAAACCAGTAATTTATTCAAATGAGTCATATTTGTTATTTGTTTAAAATTTTGATATTTGATTCAAATCAACTAATACAATGACCCCTTACGATCATATAGATATCACAAAATGGTTTCTAACTTGTTCAGTTGCGGAGAAATAAGCAATTTTCAACAGGTCACTTTTTAAGGTTTTTTGTCAATAAAAGTCTCAATTATTATTCGATTTTCATGAAATTTTCACTGTGTGATACATAATGCCATTTACGATTTCATACAAGTAATTTCAGATTTTCATTATCACCGGAAGTAACGTCATTTTGGCAAAAACTGTATTTTTAGCCTTCAAAACAGATATTTTATTCAAATGAATCAGATTTGTAATGTTTTTAAAATTATGATATTTGATTCCAATCAACAAATAGAATGAACTCCTTCGATCATACATATACCTCAAAATGGTTTCTAACTTGTACGGTTGCAGAGAAATAGGCGATTTTCTACAAGTCATTTTTCAAGGTTTTTGGTCTATAAAGGTGGCAATTATTATAGGATTTACATAAAATTTTCACCATGTGATGATGCTATTTCTGATTTCATAAACCAATTTAACATTTTCATTATCACCGGAAGTAATGTAATTTTGACAGGATCACTGACATGTAGCAAATGAATTGATTGCTGGATTTGGTTGTTTCTGCGTCCATTTTATTTCATGTGTGCAATGCTTATGTGGAAACCTGTTTAACGGTTTCATTGGTACCGGAAGTGACATAAGTTCAAGGGTAACGTGGCACCGGTGAAACCCGTCATTACTGCTTCGCAGTTCTAGTTATTATTATTATTCTTCTTTTGTTTTGAGTAGATCTCAGCAACTGATTGTCGGATCGTTACGATTTCTTCGGTTTTATCGGAAAAGTGGGTGTGACTTAGAGGATAAAGCTATTTTGAACGTTCTGCGACAATGCGAAATGTCCGAAATCACCGAAGCTATCGTTTTTAGAAATATTGCAGTAATTTTAACAATAATCATTGGATTTTAACTTTCGATGCATTTTGGCATAGCCGGAGACGGGGCACATAGCTACGCTACTTTTGATTTTTGATTTTCGGCAAATCTTCGCAGATATTAGGCGCTAAATTTAGAAAATTTAAATTTTTACAAAAAACTTTTTTATTTATGAATATTTTTTAATCGTGTTTTACACAAATATAACGAGTCCTCTGACTTGGGCAAAAATGTGAAAATTTTTTGTCTCGGTAATTTTCCTTGGCCCCCATTGGCTAATTCAGTTTTTCAGTCCTAGATTAATTATTTATTGTTCGATTTGTATAAAACAAAGTTCATATGCCCCGTTGTCTCAATTGTCATTTTTTTTGTTACCAATAGTGTTATCTGTCGGCACCGGAAGTGGCGTAAATTGACAAAAAACTACAATTTTGACAGTTAGGTACCATTTTTCGAAAGCAAATATTATTTTTTTCAAATCTGGTATAACTGAAATTGTGCGCCTTTTAAAGGCGCACAAAATGTTGGGACCATGTTTTTTAATTTCGATTCCGTTTTCGGGCTATTTCGATTAAAAGGTGAAAAAAGGTGTAAAATTAAGCTATTTACAACCCATCCAGCGTTTTCATATTTTAAAATATTACTTCGTAACTTTCATAAACTCGTAGCAATAATCTATACGGAGAGAATGTATGTGAAAATTAATTTGTAATATGCGCAGTTGCCGAGAAATGGGCAATTTTGCATGAGTCACTTTTTACGCTAGTTTGCCTGTAAAAGAGTCAATTATTATTCGATTTTCATAAAAGTGACACCATTTGATGTGTAATGTCAATTTTAACTAGGTCAAACCAATTTAACATTTTCAATATCACCGGAAATGACGTAATTTGGGCAAAAATTGTATTTATAGCCTTCGAAACCAGTAATTTATTCAAATGAGTCATATTTGTTATTTGTTTAAAATTTTGATATTTGATTCAAATCAACTAATACAATGAACCCTTACGATCATATAGATATCACAAAATGGTTTCTAACTTGTTCAGTTGCGGAGAAATAGGCAATTTTCAACAGGTCACTTTTTAAGGTTTTTTTGTCAATAAAAGTGTCAATTATTATTCGATTTTCATGAAATTTTCACTGTGTGATACATAATGCCATTTACGATTTCATACAGGTAATTTAAGATTTTCATTATCACCGGAAGTAACGTCATTTTGGCAAAAACTGTATTTTTAGCCTTCAAAACAGATATTTTATTCAAATGAATCAGATTTGTAATGTTTTTAAAATTATGATATTTGATTCCAATCAACAAATAGAATGAACTCATTCGATCATACAGATACCTCAAAATGGTTTCTAACTTGTACGGTTGCAGAGAAATAGGCGATTTTCTACAAGTCATTTTTCAAGGTTTTTGGTCTATAAAGGTGGCAATTATTATAGGATTTACATAAAATTTTCAACATGTGATGATGCTATTTCTGATTTCATAAACCAATTTAACATTTTCATTATCACCGGAAGTAATGTAATTTTGACAGGATCACTGACATGTAGCAAATGAATTGGTTGCTGGATTTGGTTGTTTCTGTGTCCATTTTATTTCATGTGTGCAATGCTTATGTGGAAACCTGTTTAACGGTTTCATTGGTACCGGAAGTGACATAAGTTCAAGGGTAACGTGGCACCGGTGAAACCCGTCATTACTGCTTCGCAGTTCTAGTTCTTATTATTATTATTATTCTTCTTTTGTTTTGAGTAGATCTCAGCAACTGATTGTCGGATCGTTACGATTTCTTCAGTTTTACTGAAAAAGTGGGTGTGACTTAGAGGATAAAGCTATTTTGAACGTTCTGCGACAATGCGAAATGTCCGAAATCACCGAAGCTATTATTTTTAGAAATATTGCAGTAATTTTAACAATAATCATTGGATTTTAACTTTCGATGCATTTTGGCATAGCCGGAGACGGGGCACATAGCTACGCTACTTTTGATTTTTGATTTTCGGCAAATCTTCGCAGATATTAGGCGCTAAATTTAGAAAATTTAAATTTTTACAAAAAACTTTTTTATTTATGAATATTTTTTAGTCGTGTTTTACACAAATATAACGAGTCCTCTGACTTGGGCAAAAATGTGAAAAATTTTTGTCTCGGTAATTTTCCTTGGCCCCAATTGGCTAATTCAGTTTTTCAGTCCTAGATTAATTATTTATTGTTCGATTTGTATAAAACAAAGTTCATATGCTCCGTTGTCTCAATTGTCATTTTTTTTGTTACCAATAGTGTTATCTGTCGGCACCGGAAGTGGCGTAAATTGACAAAAAACTACAATTTTGACAGTTAGGTACCATTTTTCGAAAGCAAATATTATTTTTTTCAAATCTGGTATAACTGAAATTGTGCGCCCTTTAAAGGCGCACAAAATGTTGGAACCAGTTTTTTTAATTTCGATTCCGTTTTCGGGCTATTTTGATTAAAAGGTGAAAAAAGGTGTAAAATTAAGCTATTTACAACCCATCCAGCGTTTTCATATTTTAAAATATTACTTCGTAACTTTCATAAACTCGTAGCAATAATCTATACGGAGAGAATGTATGTGAAAATTAATT
This sequence comes from Patella vulgata, assembly GCF_932274485.2. NCBI lineage: Eukaryota > Metazoa > Mollusca > Gastropoda > Patellidae > Patella > Patella vulgata. Next base: position 39,239,265 of record NC_065882.2, read on the forward strand.
TGTAATATGCGCAGTTGCCGAGAAATGGGCAATTTTGCATGAGTCACTTTTTACGCTAGTTTGCCTGTAAAAGAGTCAATTATTATTCGATTTTCATAAAAGTGACACCATTTGATGTGTAATGTCAATTTTAACTAGGTCAAACCAATTTAACATTTTCAATATCACCGGAAATGACGTAATTTGGGCAAAAATTGTATTTATAGCCTTCGAAACCAGTAATTTATTCAAATGAGTCATATTTGTTATTTGTTTAAAATTTTGATATTTGATTCAAATGAACTAATACAATGAACCCTTACGATCATATAGATATCACAAAATGGTTTCTAACTTGTTCAGTTGCGGAGAAATAGGCAATTTTCAACAGGTCACTTTTTAAGGTTTTTTGTCAATAAAAGTGTCAATTATTATTCGATTTTCATGAAATTTTCATTGTGTGATACCTAATGCCATTTACGATTTCATACAAGTAATTTAAGATTTTCATTATCACCGGAAGTAACGTCATTTTGGCAAAAACTGTATTTTTAGCCTTCAAAACAGATATTTTATTCAAATGAATCAGATTTGTAATGTTTTTAAAATTATGATATTTGATTCCAATCAACAAATAGAATGAACTCATTCGATCATACAGATACCTCAAAATGGTTTCTAACTTGTACGGTTGCAGAGAAATAGGCGATTTTCTACAAGTCATTTTTCAAGGTTTTTGGTCTATAAAGGTGGCAACTATTATAGGATTTACATAAAATTTTCACCATGTGATGATGCTATTTCTGATTTCATAAACCAATTTAACATTTTCATTATCACCGGAAGTAATGTAATTTTGGTACCGGAAGTGACATAAGTTCAAGGGTAACGTGGCACCGGTGAAACCCGTCATTACTGCTTCGCAGTTCTAGTTCTTCTTTTGTTTTGAGTAGATCTCAGCAACTGATTGTCGGATCGTTACGATTTCTTCGGTTTTATCGGAAATGTGTGTGTGACTTAGAGGATAAAGCTATTTTGAACGTTCTGCGACAATGCGAAATGTCCGAAATCACCGAAGCTATCGTTTTTAGAAATATTGCAGTAATTTTAACAATAATCATTGGATTTTAACTTTCGATGCATTTTGGCATAGCCGGAGACGGGGCACATAGCTACGCTACTTTTGATTTTTGATTTTCGGCAAATCTTTGCAGATATTAGGCGCTAAATTTAGAAAATTTAAATTTTTACAAAAAACTTTTTTATTTATGAATATTTTTTAGTCGTGTTTTACACAAATATAACGAGTCCTCTGACTTGGGCAAAAATGTGAAAAATTTTTGTCTCGGTAATTTTCCTTGGCCCCCATTGGCTAATTCAGTTTTTCAGTCCTAGATTAATTATTTATTGTTCGATTTGTATAAAACAAAGTTCATATGCTCCGTTGTCTCAATTGTCATTTTTTTTGTTACCAATAGTGTTATCTGTCGGCACCGGAAGTGGCGTAAATTGACAAAAAACTACAATTTTGACAGTTAGGTACCATTTTTCGAAAGCAAATATTATTTTTTTCAAATCTGGTATAACTGAAATTGTGCGCCCTTGAAAGGCGCACAAAATGTTGGGACCAGTTTTTTTAATTTCGATTCCGTTTTCTGGCTATTTCGATTAAAAGGTGAAAAAAGGTGTAAAATTAAGCTATTTACAACCCATCCAGCGTTTTCATATTTTAAAATATTACGTCGTAACTTCCATAAACTCGTAGCAATAATCTATACGGAGAGAATGTATGTGAAAATTAATTTGTAATATGCGCAGTTGCCGAGAAATGGGCAATTTTGCATGAGTCACTTTTTACGCTAGTTTGCCTGTAAAAGAGTCAATTATTATTCGATTTTCATAAAAGTGACACCATTTGATGTGTAATGTCAATTTTAACTAGGTCAAACCAATTTAACATTTTCAATATCACCGGAAATGACGTAATTTGGGCAAAAATTGTATTTATAGCCTTCGAAACCAGTAATTTATTCAAATGAGTCATATTTGTTATTTGTTTAAAATTTTGATATTTGATTCAAATCAACTAATACAATGAACCCTTACGATCATATAGATATCACAAAATGGTTTCTAACTTGTTCAGTTGCGGAGAAATAGGCAATTTTCAACAGGTCACTTTTTAAGGTTTTTTGTCAATAAAAGTGTCAATTATTATTCGATTTTCATGAAATTTTCACTGTGTGATACATAATGCCATTTACGATTTCATACAAGTAATTTAAGATTTTTATTATCACCGGAAGTAACGTCATTTTGGCAAAAACTGTATTTTTAGCCTTCAAAACAGATATTTTATTCCAATGAATCAGATTTGTAATGTTTTTAAAATTAAGATATTTGATTCCAATCAACAAATAGAATGAACTCATTCGATCATACAGATACCTCAAAATGGTTTCTAACTTGTACGGTTGCAGAGAAATAGGCGATTTTCTACAAGTCATTTTTCAAGGTTTTTGGTCTATAAAGGTGGCAATTATTATAGGATTTACATAAAATTTTCACCATGTGATGATGCTATTTCTGATTTCATAAACCAATTTAACATTTTCATTATCACCGGAAGTAATGTAATTTTGACAGGATTACTGACATGTAGCAAATGAATTGATTGCTGGATTTGGTTGTTTCTGCGTCCATTTTATTTCATGTGTGCAATGCTTATGTGGAAACCTGTTTAACGGTTTCATTTGTACCGGAAGTGACATAAGTTCTAGGGTAACGTGGCACCGGTGAAACCCGTCATTACTGCTTCGCAGTTCTAGTTATTATTATTATTATTCTTCTTTTGTTTTGAGTAGATCTCAGCAACTACTTGTCGCATCGTTACGATTTCTTCGGTTTTACTGGGAAAGTGGGTGTGACTTAGAGGATAAAGCTATTTTGAACGTTCTGCGACAATGCGAAATGTCCGAAATCACCGAAGTTATCGTTTTTACAAATATTGCGGTAATTTTAACAATAATCATGGGATTTTAACTTTCGATACATTTTGGCATAGCTGGAGACAGGGCACATAGCTGCGCTACTTTCGATTTTTGATTTTCAGCAAAAATTCGAAGATATTAGGCGCCAAATTTCGGAAATTTAAAATTTTACAAAAAACTTTTTTATTGATGAATATTTTTTACTCGTGTTGTGCACAGAATTAAAGAGTCATCTGACTTGCGCAAAAATGTTAAAAATTTTTGTCTCAGTAATTTTCCTTGGCCTCCATTGGCTAATTCAGTTTTTCAGTCCTAGCTTAATTTTTTATTGTTCGATTTGTATAAAACAAAGTTCATATGCTTCGTTGTCTCAATTGTCATTTTTTTTATTACCAAAAGTGTTATCTGTCGGCACCGGAAGTGGCATAATTTTACCAAAAACTACAATTTTGACAGTTAGGTACCATTTTTTGAAAACAAATATTATTTTTTTGAAAAATTATATGACTCAAAGAGTGTGTCCTTTAAAGGCGCAAAAAATGTCGGAAGCAGTTTTTTTAATTTCTTTTTCATTTTCTAGCAAATTGGATTAAGAGGTGAAAAAAGGCGTAAAATTGACCTATTTACAACTCATTCAGGCTTTTCAGATTTTAAAATATTTTTACGTAACTTTTATAAACTTGTAGCTATAATCCATACGAAGAGAATGTATGTGAAAATTAGTTTGTAATATAAGCAGTTGCCGAGAAATAGGCAATTTTGCATGAGTCACTTTTCACGTAATTTTGGCTGTAAAAGAATCAATTATTATTCGATTTTCAATTTTCTTTCGCCATTGGATGCCTAATGCCATAGTGGACTATGTCAAACCATTTTACCCCTTGCGCTGCCACCGGAAATGACGTCATTTGCTCAAAACTTAAATTTTAGCCTTCAAAAAACAATATTTTATTCAAATGATTCGTATTTGTTATTTTTTTCAAATTATGATATTTGATTCTATTGATCAAATAGATTGAACCCATACGATCATACAGATACCACAAAATGGTTTCTAACTTGTACGGTTGCAGAGAAATGGGCGATTTTCCTTAAGTTACATACAATTTTCACCATGTGATGCCCTATGTCATTTCTGATTTCATAAAAGTAATTGAACATTTTCATTATCACCGGAAGTACAGTACACTTACATGTAACAAATGTATAAAATGAATTGATATTGCTGGATTTTGTTGATTCGGCGTCCATTTTATTTGATGTGTGCAATGCTTATGTGGAAACCTGTTTAATGGTTTCATTGGTACGGGAAGTAACATGTTTAGGGTAAAGTGGCACCGGTGAAACCCGTCATTACTGCATCGCAGTTCTAGTTATTATTATTATTCTTCTTTTGTTTTGAGTAGATCTCAGCAACTGATTGTCGGATCGTTACGATTTCTTCAGTTTTACTGAAAAAGTGGGTGTGACTTAGAGGATAAAGCTATTTTGAACGTTCTGCGACAATGCGAAATGTCCGAAATCACCGAAGCTATCGTTTTTAGAAATATTGCAGTAATTTTAACAATAATCATTGGATTTTAACTTTCGATGCATTTTGGCATAGCCGGAGACGGGGCACATAGCTACGCTACTTTTGATTTTTGATTTTCGGCAAATCTTCGCAGATATTAGGCGCTAAATTTAGAAAATTTAAATTTTTACAAAAAACTTTTTTATTTATGAATATTTTTTAGTCGTGTTTTACACAAATATAACGAGTCCTCTGACTTGGGCAAAAATGTGAAAAAAATTTGTCTCGGTAATTTTCCTTGGCCCCCATTTGCTAATTCAGTTTTTCAGTCCTAGATTAATTATTTATTGTTCAATTTGTATAAAACAAAGTTCATATGCTCCGTTGTCTCAATTGTCTTTTTTTTTGTTACCAATAGTGTTATCTGTCGGCACCGGAAGTGGCGTAAATTGACAAAAAACTACAATTTTGACAGTTAGGTACCATTTTTCGAAAGCAAATATTATTTTTTTCAAATCTGGTATAACTGAAATTGTGCGCCCTTTAAAGGCGTACAAAATGTTGGGACCAGTTTTTTTAATTTCGATTCCGTTTTCGGGCTATTTCGATTAAAAGGTGAAAAAAGGTGTAAAATTAAGCTATTTACAACCCATCCAGCGTTTTCATATTTTAAAATATTACTTCGTAACTTTCATAAACTCCTAGCAATAATCTATACGGAGAGAATGTATTTGAAAATTAATTTGTTATATGCGCAGTTGCCGAGAAATGGGCAATTATGCATGAGTCACTTTTTACGCTAGTTTGCCTGTAAAAGAGTCAATTATTATTCGATTTTCATAAAAGTGACACCATTTGATGTGTAATGTCAATTTTAACTAGGTCAAACCAATTTAACATTTTCAATATCACCGGAAATGACGTAATTTGGGCAAAAATTGTATTTATAGCCTTCGAAACCAGTAATTTATTCAAATGAGTCATATTTGTTATTTGTTTAAAATTTTGATATTTGATTCAAATCAACTAATACAATGAACCCTTACGATCATATAGATATCACAAAATAGTTTCTAACTTGTTCAGTTGCGGAGAAATAGGCAATTTTCAACAGGTCACTTTTTAAGGTTTTTTGTCAATAAAAGTGTCAATTATTATTCGATTTTCATGAAATTTTCACTGTGTGATACATAATGCCATTTACGATTTCATACAAGTAATTTAAGATTTTCATTATCACCGGAAGTAACGTCATTTTGGCAAAAACTGTATTTTTAGCCATCAAAATATATATTTTATTCAACTGAATCAAATTTGTAATGTTTTTAAAATTATGATATTTGATTCCAATCAACAAATAGAATGAACTCATTCGATCATACAGATACCTCAAAATGGTTTCTAACTTGTACGGTTGCAGAGAAATAGGCGATTTTCTACAAGTCATTTTTCAAGGTTTTTGGTCTATAAAGGTGGCAATTATTATAGGATTTACATAAAATTTTCACCATGTGATGATGCTATTTCTGATTTCATAAACCAATTTAACATTTTCATTATCACCGGAAGTAATGTAATTTTGACAGGATCACTGACATGTAGCAAATGAATTGGTTGCTGGATTTGGTTGTTTCTGTGTCCATTTTATTTCATGTGTGCAATGCTTATGTGGAAACCTGTTTAACGGTTTCATTGGTACCGGAAGTGACATAAGTTCAAGGGTAACGTGGCACCGGTGAAACCCGTCATTACTGCTTCGCAGTTCTAGTTCTTCTTTTGTTTTGAGTAGATCTCAGCAACTGATTGTCGGATCGTTACGATTTCTTCGGTTTTATCGGAAAAGTGGGTGTGACTTAGAGGATAAAGCTATTTTGAACGTTCTGCGACAATGCGAAATGTCCGAAATCACCGAAGCTATCGTTTTTAGAAATATTGCAGTAATTTTAACAATAATCATTGGATTTTAACTTTCGATGCATTTTGGCATAGCCGGAGACGGGGCACATAGCTACGCTACTTTTGATTTTTGATTTTCGGCAAATCTTCGCAGATATTAGGCGCTAAATTTAGAAAATTTAAATTTTTACAAAAAACTTTTTTATTTATGAATATTTTTTAATCGTGTTTTACACAAATATAACGAGTCCTCTGACTTGGGCAAAAATGTGAAAATTTTTTGTCTCGGTAATTTTCCTTGGCCCCCATTGGCTAATTCAGTTTTTCAGTCCTAGATTAATTATTTATTGTTCGATTTGTATAAAACAAAGTTCATATGCCCCGTTGTCTCAATTGTCATTTTTTTTGTTACCAATAGTGTTATCTGTCGGCACCGGAAGTGGCGTAAATTGACAAAAAACTACAATTTTGACAGTTAGGTACCATTTTTCGAAAGCAAATATTATTTTTTTCAAATCTGGTATAACTGAAATTGTGCGCCCTTTAAAGGCGCACAAAATGTTGGGACCATTTTTTTTAATTTCGATTCCGTTTTCGGGCTATTTCGATTAAAAGGTGAAAAAAGGTGTAAAATTAAGCTATTTACAACCCATTCAGCGTTTTCATATTTTAAAATATTACTTCGTAACTTTCATAAACTCGTAGCAATAATCTATACGGAGAGAATGTATGTAAAAATTAATTTGTAATATGCGCAGTTGCCGAGAAATGGACAATTTTGCATGAGTCACTTTTTACGCTAGTTTGCCTGTAAAAGAGTCAATTATTATTCGATTTTCATAAAAGTGACACCATTTGATGTGTAATGTCAATTTTAACTAGGTCAAACCAATTTAACATTTTCAATATCACCGGAAATGACGTAATTTGGGCAAAAATTGTATTTATAGCCTTCGAAACCAGTAATTTATTCAAATGAGTCATATTTGTTATTTGTTTAAAATTTTGATATTTGATTCAAATCAACTAATACAATGAACCCTTACGATCATATAGATATCACAAAATGGTTTCTAACTTGTTCAGTTGCGGAGAAATAGGCAATTTTCAACAGGTCACTTTTTAAGGTTTTTTTGTCAATAAAAGTGTCAATTATTATTCGATTTTCATGAAATTTTCACTGTGTGATACATAATGCCATTTACGATATCATACAAGTAATTTAAGATTTTCATTATCACCGGAAGTAACGTCATTTTGGCAAAAACTGTATTTTTAGCCTTCAAAACAGATATTTTATTCAAATGAATCAGATTTGTAATGTTTTTAAAATTATGATATTTGATTCCAATCAACAAATAGAATGAACTCATTCGATCATACAGATACCTCAAAATGGTTTCTAACTTGTACGGTTGCAGAGAAATAGGCGATTTTCTACAAGTCATTTTTCAAGGTTTTTGGTCTATAAAGGTGGCAATTATTATAGGATTTACATAAAATTTTCAACATGTGATGATGCTATTTCTGATTTCATAAACCAATTTAACATTTTCATTATCACCGGAAGTAATGTAATTTTGACAGGATCACTGACATGTAGCAAATGAATTGATTGCTGGATTTGGTTGTTTCTGCGTCCATTTTATTTCATGTGTGCAATGCTTATGTGGAAACCTGTTTAACGGTTTCATTGGTACCGGAAGTGACATAAGTTCAAGGGTAACGTGGCACCGGTGAAACCCGTCATTACTGCTTCGCAGTTCTAGTTCTTATTATTATTATTATTCTTCTTTTGTTTTGAGTAGATCTCAGCAACTGATTGTCGGATCGTTACGATTTCTTCAGTTTTACTGAAAAAGTGGGTGTGACTTAGAGGATAAAGCTATTTTGAACGTTCTGCGACAATGCGAAATGTCCGAAATCACCGAAGCTATCGTTTTTAGAAATATTGCAGTAATTTTAACAATAATCATTGGATTTTAACTTTCGATGCATTTTGGCATAGCCGGAGACGGGGCACATAGCTACGCTACTTTTGATTTTTGATTTTCGGCAAATCTTCGCAGATATTAGGCGCTAAATTTAGAAAATTTAAATTTTTACAAAAAACTTTTTTATTTATGAATATTTTTTAGTCGTGTTTTACACAAATATAACGAGTCCTCTGACTTGGGCAAAAATGTGAAAAAATTTTGTCTCGGTAATTTTCCTTGGCCCCAATTGGCTAATTCAGTTTTTCAGTCCTAGATTAATTATTTATTGTTCGATTTGTATAAAACAAAGTTCATATGCTCCGTTGTCTCAATTGTCATTTTTTTTGTTACCAATAGTGTTATCTGTCGGCACCGGAAGTGGCGTAAATTGACAAAAAACTACAATTTTGACAGTTAGGTACCATTTTTCGAAAGCAAATATTATTTTTTTCAAATCTGGTATAACTGAAATTGTGCGCCCTTTAAAGGCGCACAAAATGTTGGAACCAGTTTTTTTAATTTCGATTCCGTTTTCGGGCTATTTCGATTAAAAGGTGAAAAAAGGTGTAAAATTAAGCTATTTACAACCCATCCAGCGTTTTCATATTTTAAAATATTACTTCGTAACTTTCATAAACTCGTAGCAATAATCTATACGGAGAGAATGTATGTGAAAATTAATTTGTAATATGCGCAGTTGCCGAGAAATGGGCAATTTTGCATGAGTCACTTTTTACGCTAGTTTGCCTGTAAAAGAGTCAATTATTATTCGATTTTCATAAAAGTGACACCATTTGATGTGTAATGTCAATTTTAACTAGGTCAAACCAATTTAACATTTTCAATATCACCGGAAATGACGTAATTTGGGCAAAAATTGTATTTATAGCCTTCGAAACCAGTAATTTATTCAAATGAGTCATATTTGTTATTTGTTTAAAATTTTGATATTTGATTCAAATGAACTAATACAATGAACCCTTACGATCATATAGATATCACAAAATGGTTTCTAACTTGTTCAGTTGCGGAGAAATAGGCAATTTTCAACAGGTCACTTTTTAAGGTTTTTTGTCAATAAAAGTGTCAATTATTATTCGATTTTCATGAAATTTTCATTGTGTGATACCTAATGCCATTTACGATTTCATACAAGTAATTTAAGATTTTCATTATCACCGGAAGTAACGTCATTTTGGCAAAAACTGTATTTTTAGCCTTCAAAACAGATATTTTATTCAAATGAATCAGATTTGTAATGTTTTTAAAATTATGATATTTGATTCCAATCAACAAATAGAATGAACTCATTCGATCATACAGATACCTCAAAATGGTTTCTAACTTGTACGGTTGCAGAGAAATAGGCGATTTTCTACAAGTCATTTTTCAAGGTTTTTGGTCTATAAAGGTGGCAACTATTATAGGATTTACATAAAATTTTCACCATGTGATGATGCTATTTCTGATTTCATAAACCAATTTAACATTTTCATTATCACCGGAAGTAATGTAATTTTGGTACCGGAAGTGACATAAGTTCAAGGGTAACGTGGCACCGGTGAAACCCGTCATTACTGCTTCGCAGTTCTAGTTATTCTTATTATTATTATTCTTCTTTTGTTTTGAGTAGATCTCAGCAATTGATTGTCGGATCGTTACGATTTCTTCGGTTTTATCGGAAAAGTGGGTGTGACTTAGAGGATAAAGCTATTTTGAACGTTCTGCGACAATGCGAAATGTCCGAAATCACCGAAGCTATCGTTTTTAGAAATATTGCAGTAATTTTAACAATAATCATTGGATTTTAACTTTGGATGCATTTTGGCATAGCCGGAGACGGGGCACATAGCTACGCTACTTTTGATTTATAATTTTCGGCAAATCTTCGCAGATATTAGGCGCTAAATTTAGAAAATTGAAATTTTTACAAAAAACTTTTTTATTTATGAATATTTTTTGGTCGTGTTTTACACAAATATAACGAGTCCTCTGACTTGGGCAAAAATGTGAAAAAATTTTGTCTCGGTAATTTTCCTTGGCCCCCATTGGCTAATTCAGTTTTTCAGTCCTAGATTAATTATTTATTGTTCGATTTGTATAAAACAAAGTTCATATGCTCCGTTGTCTCAATTGCCATTTTTTTTGTTACCAATAGTGTTATCTGTCGGCACCGGAAGTGGCGTAAATTGACAAAAAACTACAATTTTGACAGTTAGGTACCATTTTTCGAAAGCAAATTTTTTTTTTTTCAAATCTGGTATAACTGAAATTGTGCGCTCTTTAAAGGCGCACAAAATGTTGGGACCAGTTTTTTTAATTTCGATTCCGTTTTCGGGCTATTTCGATTAAAAGGTGAAAAAAGGTGTAAAATTAAGCTATTTACAACCCATCCAGCGTTTTCATATTTTCAAATATTACTTCGTAACTTTCATAAACTCGTAGCAATAATCTATACGGAGAGAATGTATGTGAAAATTAATTTGTAATATGCGCAGTTGCCGAGAAATGGGCAATTTTGCATGAGTCACTTTTTACGCTAGTTTGCCTGTAAAAGAGTCAATTATTATTCGATTTTCATAAAAGTGACACCATTTGATGTGTAATGTCAATTTTAACTAGGTCAAACCAATTTAACATTTTCAATATCACCGGAAATGACGTAATTTGGGCAAAAATTGTATTTATAGCCTTCGAAACCAGTAATTTATTCAAATGAGTCATATTTGTTATTTGTTTAAAATTGTGATATTTGATTCAAATCAACTAATACAATGAACCCTTACGATCATATAGATATCACAAAATGGTTTCTAACTTGTTCAGTTGCGGAGAAATAGGCAATTTTCAACAGGTCACTTTTTAAGGTTTTTTGTCCATAAAAGTGTCAATTATTATTCGATTTTCATGAAATTTTCACTGTGTGATACATAATGCCATTTACGATTTCATACAAGTAATTTAAGATTTTCATTATCACCTGAAGTAACGTCATTTTGGCAAAAACTGTATTTTTAGCCTTCAAAACAGATATTTTATTCAAATGAATCAGATTTGTAATGTTTTTAAAATTATGATATTTGATTCCAATCAACAAATAGAATGAACTCATTCGATCATACAGATACCTCAAAATGGTTTCTAACTTGTACGGTTGCAGAGAAATAGGCGATTTTCTACAAGTCATTTTTCAAGGTTTTTGGTCTATAAAGGTGGCAATTATTATAGGATTTACATAAAATTTTCACCATGTGATGATGCTATTTCTGATTTCATAAACCAATTTAACATTTTCATTATCACCGGAAGTAATGTAATTTTGACAGGATCACTGACATGTAGCAAATGAATTGATTGCTGGATTTGGTTGTTTCTGCGTCCATTTTATTTCATGTGTGCAATGCTTATGTGGAAACCTGTTTAACGGTTTCATTGGTACCGGAAGTGACATAAGTTCAAGGGTAACGTGGCACCAGTGAAACCCGTCATTACTGCTTCGCAGTTCTAGTTCTTATTATTATTATTCTTCTTTTGTTTTGAGTAGATCTCAGCAACTGATTGTCGGATCGTTACGATTTCTTCGGTTTTATCGGAAAAGTGGGTGTGACTTAGAGGATAAAGCTATTTTGAACGTTCTGCGACAATGCGAAATGTCCGGAATCACCGAAGCTATCGTTTTTAGAAATATTGCAGTAATTTTAACAATAATCATTGGATTTTAACTTTCGATGCATTTTGGCATAGCCGGAGACGGGGCACATAGCTACGCTACTTTTGATTTTTGATTTTCGGCAAATCTTCGCAGATATTAGGCGCTAAATTTAGAAAATTTAAATTTTTACAAAAAACTTTTTTATTTATGAATATTTTTTAATCGTGTTTTACACAAATATAACGAGTCCTCTGACTTGGGCAAAAATGTGAAAAATTTTTGTCTCGGTAATTTTCCTTGGCCCCCATTGGCTAATTCAGTTTTTCAGTCCTAGATTAATTATTTATTGTTCGATTTGTATAAAACAAAGTTCATATGCCCCGTTGTCTCAATTGTCATTTTTTTTGTTACCAATAGTGTTATCTGTCGGCACCGGAAGTGGCGTAAATTGACAAAAAACTACAATTTTGACAGTTAGGTACCATTTTTCGAAAGCAAATATTATTTTTTTCAAATCTGGTATAACTGAAATTGTGCGCCCTTTAAAGGCGCACAAAATGTTGGGACCATTTTTTTTAATTTCGATTCCGTTTTCGGGCTATTTCGATTAAAAGGTGAAAAAAGGTGTAAAATTAAGCTATTTACAACCCATCCAGCGTTTTCATATTTTAAAATATTACTTCGTAACTTTCATAAACTCGTAGCAATAATCTATACGGAGAGAATGTATGTGAAAATTAATTTGTAATATGCGCAGTTGCCGAGAAATGGGCAATTTTGCATGAGTCACTTTTTACGCTAGTTTGCCTGTAAAAGAGTCAATTATTATTCGATTTTCATAAAAGTGACACCATTTGATGTGTAATGTCAATTTTAACTAGGTCAAACCAATTTAACATTTTCAATATCACCGGAAATGACGTAATTTGGGCAAAAATTGTATTTATAGCCTTCGAAACCAGTAATTTATTCAAATGAGTCATATTTGTTATTTGTTTAAAATTTTGATATTTGATTCAAATCAACTAATACAATGAACCCTTACGATCATATAGATATCACAAAATGGTTTTTAACTTGTTCAGTTGCGGAGAAATAGGCAATTTTCAACAGGTCACTTTTTAAGGTTTTTTTGTCAATAAAAGTGTCAATTATTATTCGATTTTCATGAAATTTTCACTGTGTGATACATAATGCCATTTACGATATCATACAAGTAATTTAAGATTTTCATTATCACCGGAAGTAACGTCATTTTGGCAAAAACTGTATTTTTAGCCTTCAAAACAGATATTTTATTCAAATGAATCAGATTTGTAATGTTTTTAAAATTATGATATTTGATTCCAATCAACAAATAGAATGAACTCATTCGATCATACAGATACCTCAAAATGGTTTCTAACTTGTACGGTTGCAGAGAAATAGGCGATTTTCTACAAGTCATTTTTCAAGGTTTTTGGTCTATAAAGGTGGCAATTATTATAGGATTTACATAAAATTTTCAACATGTGATGATGCTATTTCTGATTTCATAAACCAATTTAACATTTTCATTATCACCGGAAGTAATGTAATTTTGACAGGATCACTGACATGTAGCAAATGAATTGATTGCTGGATTTGGTTGTTTCTGCGTCCATTTTATTTCATGTGTGCAATGCTTATGTGGAAACCTGTTTAACGGTTTCATTGGTACCGGAAGTGACATAAGTTCAAGGGTAACGTGGCACCGGTGAAACCCGTCATTACTGCTTCGCAGTTCTAGTTATTATTATTCTTCTTTTGTTTTGAGTAGATCTCAGCAACTGATTGTCGGATCGTTACGATTTCTTCGGTTTTATCGGAAAAGTGGGTGTGACTTAGAGGATAAAGCTATTTTGAACGTTCTGCGACAATGCGAAATGTCCGAAATCACCGAAGCTATCGTTTTTAGAAATATTGCAGTAATTTTAACAATAATCATTGGATTTTAACTTTCGATGCATTTTGGCATAGCCGGAGACGGGGCACATAGCTACGCTACTTTTGATTTTTGATTTTCGGCAAATCTTCGCAGATATTAGGCGCTAAATTTAGAAAATTTAAATTTTTACAAAAAACTTTTTTATTTATGAATATTTTTTAATCGTGTTTTACACAAATATAACGAGTCCTCTGACTTGGGCAAAAATGTGAAAATTTTTTGTCTCGGTAATTTTCCTTGGCCCCCATTGGCTAATTCAGTTTTTCAGTCCTAGATTAATTATTTATTGTTCGATTTGTATAAAACAAAATTCATATGCCCCGTTGTCTCAATTGTCATTTTTTTTGTTACCAATAGTGTTATCTGTCGGCACCGGAAGTGGCGTAAATTGACAAAAAACTACAATTTTGACAGTTAGGTACCATTTTTCGAAAGCAAATATTATTTTTTTCAAATCTGGTATAACTGAAATTGTGCGCCCTTTAAAGGCGCACAAAATGTTGGGACCATTTTTTTTAATTTCGATTCCGTTTTCGGGCTATTTCGATTAAAAGGTGAAAAAAGGTGTAAAATTAAGCTATTTACAACCCATTCAGCGTTTTCATATTTTAAAATATTACTTCGTAACTTTCATAAACTCGTAGCAATAATCTATACGGAGAGAATGTATGTAAAAATTAATTTGTAATATGCGCAGTTGCCGAGAAATGGACAATTTTGCATGAGTCACTTTTTACGCTAGTTTGCCTGTAAAAGAGTCAATTATTATTCGATTTTCATAAAAGTGACACCATTTGATGTGTAATGTCAATTTTAACTAGGTCAAACCAATTTAACATTTTCAATATCACCGGAAATGACGTAATTTGGGCAAAAATTGTATTTATAGCCTTCGAAACCAGTAATTTATTCAAATGAGTCATATTTGTTATTTGTTTAAAATTTTGATATTTGATTCAAATCAACTAATACAATGAACCCTTACGATCATATAGATATCACAAAATGGTTTCTAACTTGTTCAGTTGCGGAGAAATAGGCAATTTTCAACAGGTCACTTTTTAAGGTTTTTTTGTCAATAAAAGTGTCAATTATTATTCGATTTTCATGAAATTTTCACTGTGTGATACATAATGCCATTTACGATATCATACAAGTAATTTAAGATTTTCATTATCACCGGAAGTAACGTCATTTTGGCAAAAACTGTATTTTTAGCCTTCAAAACAGATATTTTATTCAAATGAATCAGATTTGTAATGTTTTTAAAATTATGATATTTGATTCCAATCAACAAATAGAATGAACTCATTCGATCATACAGATACCTCAAAATGGTTTCTAACTTGTACGGTTGCAGAGAAATAGGCGATTTTCTACAAGTCATTTTTCAAGGTTTTTGGTCTATAAAGGTGGCAATTATTATAGGATTTACATAAAATTTTCAACATGTGATGATGCTATTTCTGATTTCATAAACCAATTTAACATTTTCATTATCACCGGAAGTAATGTAATTTTGACAGGATCACTGACATGTAGCAAATGAATTGATTGCTGGATTTGGTTGTTTCTGCGTCCATTTTATTTCATGTGTGCAATGCTTATGTGGAAACCTGTTTAACGGTTTCATTGGTACCGGAAGTGACATAAGTTCAAGGGTAACGTGGCACCGGTGAAACCCGTCATTACTGCTTCGCAGTTCTAGTTCTTATTATTATTATTATTCTTCTTTTGTTTTGAGTAGATCTCAGCAACTGATTGTCGGATCGTTACGATTTCTTCAGTTTTACTGAAAAAGTGGGTGTGACTTAGAGGATAAAGCTATTTTGAACGTTCTGCGACAATGCGAAATGTCCGAAATCACCGAAGCTATCGTTTTTAGAAATATTGCAGTAATTTTAACAATAATCATTGGATTTTAACTTTCGATGCATTTTGGCATAGCCGGAGACGGGGCACATAGCTACGCTACTTTTGATTTTTGATTTTCGGCAAATCTTCGCAGATATTAGGCGCTAAATTTAGAAAATTTAAATTTTTACAAAAAACTTTTTTATTTATGAATATTTTTTAGTCGTGTTTTACACAAATATAACGAGTCCTCTGACTTGGGCAAAAATGTGAAAAAATTTTGTCTCGGTAATTTTCCTTGGCCCCAATTGGCTAATTCAGTTTTTCAGTCCTAGATTAATTATTTATTGTTCGATTTGTATAAAACAAAGTTCATATGCTCCGTTGTCTCAATTGTCATTTTTTTTGTTACCAATAGTGTTATCTGTCGGCACCGGAAGTGGCGTAAATTGACAAAAAACTACAATTTTGACAGTTAGGTACCATTTTTCGAAAGCAAATATTATTTTTTTCAAATCTGGTATAACTGAAATTGTGCGCCCTTTAAAGGCGCACAAAATGTTGGAACCAGTTTTTTTAATTTCGATTCCGTTTTCGGGCTATTTCGATTAAAAGGTGAAAAAAGGTGTAAAATTAAGCTATTTACAACCCATCCAGCGTTTTCATATTTTAAAATATTACTTCGTAACTTTCATAAACTCGTAGCAATAATCTATACGGAGAGAATGTATGTGAAAATTAATTTGTAATATGCGCAGTTGCCGAGAAATGGGCAATTTTGCATGAGTCACTTTTTACGCTAGTTTGCCTGTAAAAGAGTCAATTATTATTCGATTTTCATAAAAGTGACACCATTTGATGTGTAATGTCAATTTTAACTAGGTCAAACCAATTTAACATTTTCAATATCACCGGAAATGACGTAATTTGGGCAAAAATTGTATTTATAGCCTTCGAAACCAGTAATTTATTCAAATGAGTCATATTTGTTATTTGTTTAAAATTTTGATATTTGATTCAAATGAACTAATACAATGAACCCTTACGATCATATAGATATCACAAAATGGTTTCTAACTTGTTCAGTTGCGGAGAAATAGGCAATTTTCAACAGGTCACTTTTTAAGGTTTTTTGTCAATAAAAGTGTCAATTATTATTCGATTTTCATGAAATTTTCATTGTGTGATACCTAATGCCATTTACGATTTCATACAAGTAATTTAAGATTTTCATTATCACCGGAAGTAACGTCATTTTGGCAAAAACTGTATTTTTAGCCTTCAAAACAGATATTTTATTCAAATGAATCAGATTTGTAATGTTTTTAAAATTATGATATTTGATTCCAATCAACAAATAGAATGAACTCATTCGATCATACAGATACCTCAAAATGGTTTCTAACTTGTACGGTTGCAGAGAAATAGGCGATTTTCTACAAGTCATTTTTCAAGGTTTTTGGTCTATAAAGGTGGCAACTATTATAGGATTTACATAAAATTTTCACCATGTGATGATGCTATTTCTGATTTCATAAACCAATTTAACATTTTCATTATCACCGGAAGTAATGTAATTTTGGTACCGGAAGTGACATAAGTTCAAGGGTAACGTGGCACCGGTGAAACCCGTCATTACTGCTTCGCAGTTCTAGTTATTCTTATTATTATTATTCTTCTTTTGTTTTGAGTAGATCTCAGCAATTGATTGTCGGATCGTTACGATTTCTTCGGTTTTATCGGAAAAGTGGGTGTGACTTAGAGGATAAAGCTATTTTGAACGTTCTGCGACAATGCGAAATGTCCGAAATCACCGAAGCTATCGTTTTTAGAAATATTGCAGTAATTTTAACAATAATCATTGGATTTTAACTTTGGATGCATTTTGGCATAGCCGGAGACGGGGCACATAGCTACGCTACTTTTGATTTATAATTTTCGGCAAATCTTCGCAGATATTAGGCGCTAAATTTAGAAAATTGAAATTTTTACAAAAAACTTTTTTATTTATGAATATTTTTTGGTCGTGTTTTACACAAATATAACGAGTCCTCTGACTTGGGCAAAAATGTGAAAAAATTTTGTCTCGGTAATTTTCCTTGGCCCCCATTGGCTAATTCAGTTTTTCAGTCCTAGATTAATTATTTATTGTTCGATTTGTATAAAACAAAGTTCATATGCTCCGTTGTCTCAATTGCCATTTTTTTTGTTACCAATAGTGTTATCTGTCGGCACCGGAAGTGGCGTAAATTGACAAAAAACTACAATTTTGACAGTTAGGTACCATTTTTCGAAAGCAAATTTTTTTTTTTTCAAATCTGGTATAACTGAAATTGTGCGCTCTTTAAAGGCGCACAAAATGTTGGGACCAGTTTTTTTAATTTCGATTCCGTTTTCGGGCTATTTCGATTAAAAGGTGAAAAAAGGTGTAAAATTAAGCTATTTACAACCCATCCAGCGTTTTCATATTTTCAAATATTACTTCGTAACTTTCATAAACTCGTAGCAATAATCTATACGGAGAGAATGTATGTGAAAATTAATTTGTAATATGCGCAGTTGCCGAGAAATGGGCAATTTTGCATGAGTCACTTTTTACGCTAGTTTGCCTGTAAAAGAGTCAATTATTATTCGATTTTCATAAAAGTGACACCATTTGATGTGTAATGTCAATTTTAACTAGGTCAAACCAATTTAACATTTTCAATATCACCGGAAATGACGTAATTTGGGCAAAAATTGTATTTATAGCCTTCGAAACCAGTAATTTATTCAAATGAGTCATATTTGTTATTTGTTTAAAATTTTGATATTTGATTCAAATCAACTAATACAATGAACCCTTACGATCATATAGATATCACAAAATGGTTTCTAACTTGTTCAGTTGCGGAGAAATAGGCAATTTTCAACAGGTCACTTTTTAAGGTTTTTTTGTCAAAAAAAGTGTCAATTATTATTCGATTTTCATGAAATTTTCACTGTGTGATACATAATGCCATTTACGATATCATACAAGTAATTTAAGATTTTCATTATCACCGGAAGTAACGTCATTTTGGCAAAAACTGTATTTTTAGCCTTCAAAACAGATATTTTATTCAAATGAATCAGATTTGTAATGTTTTTAAAATTATGATATTTGATTCCAATCAACAAATAGAATGAACTCATTCGATCATACAGATACCTCAAAATGGTTTCTAACTTGTACGGTTGCAGAGAAATAGGCGATTTTCTACAAGTCATTTTTCAAGGTTTTTGGTCTATAAAGGTGGCAATTATTATAGGATTTACATAAAATTTTCACCATGTGATGATGCTATTTCTGATTTCATAAACCAATTTAACATTTTCATTATCACCGGAAGTAATGTAATTTTGACAGGATCACTGACATGTAGCAAATGAATTGATTGCTGGATTTGGTTGTTTCTGCGTCCATTTTATTTCATGTGTGCAATGCTTATGTGGAAACCTGTTTAACGGTTTCATTGGTACCGGAAGTGACATAAGTTCAAGGGTAACGTGGCACCGGTGAAACCCGTCATTACTGCTTCGCAGTTCTAGTTCTTATTATTATTATTATTCTTCTTTTGTTTTGAGTAGATCTCAGCAACTGATTGTCGGATCGTTACGATTTCTTCAGTTTTACTGAAAAAGTGGGTGTGACTTAGAGGATAAAGCTATTTTGAACGTTCTGCGACAATGCGAAATGTCCGAAATCACCGAAGCTATCGTTTTTAGAAATATTGCAGTAATTTTAACAATAATCATTGGATTTTAACTTTCGATGCATTTTGGCATAGCCGGAGACGGGGCACATAGCTACGCTACTTTTGATTTTTGATTTTCGGCAAATCTTCGCAGATATTAGGCGCTAAATTTAGAAAATTTAAATTTTTACAAAAAACTTTTTTATTTATGAATATTTTTTAGTCGTGTTTTACACAAATATAACGAGTCCTCTGACTTGGGCAAAAATGTGAAAAATTTTTGTCTCGGTAATTTTCCTTGGCCCCAATTGGCTAATTCAGTTTTTCAGTCCTAGATTAATTATTTATTGTTCGATTTGTATAAAACAAAGTTCATATGCTCCGTTGTCTCAATTGTCATTTTTTTTTGTTACCAATAGTGTTATCTGTCGGCACCGGAAGTGGCGTAAATTGACAAAAAACTACAATTTTGACAGTTAGGTACCATTTTTCGAAAGCAAATATTATTTTTTTCAAATCTGGTATAACTGAAATTGTGCGCCCTTTAAAGGCGCACAAAATGTTGGAACCAGTTTTTTTAATTTCGATTCCGTTTTCGGGCTATTTCGATTAAAAGGTGAAAAAAGGTGTAAAATTAAGCTATTTACAACCCATCCAGCGTTTTCATATTTTAAAATATTACTTCGTAACTTTCATAAACTCGTAGCAATAATCTATACGGAGAGAATGTATGTGAAAATTAATTTGTTATATACGCAGTTGCCGAGAAATGGGCAATTTTGCATGAGTCACTTTTTACGCTAGTTTGCCTGTAAAAGAGTCAATTATTATTCGATTTTCATAAAAGTGACACCATTTGATGTGTAATGTCAATTTTAACTAGGTCAAACCAATTTAACATTTTCAATATCACCGGAAATGACGTAATTTGGGCAAAAATTGTATTTATAGCCTTCGAAACCAGTAATTTATTCAAATGAGTCATATTTGTTATTTGTTTAAAATTTTGATATTTGATTCAAATGAACTAATACAATGAACCCTTACGATCATATAGATATCACAAAATGGTTTCTAACTTGTTCAGTTGCGGAGAAATAGGCAATTTTCAACAGGTCACTTTTTAAGGTTTTTTGTCAATAAAAGTGTCAATTATTATTCGATTTTCATGAAATTTTCATTGTGTGATACCTAATGCCATTTACGATTTCATACAAGTAATTTAAGATTTTCATTATCACCGGAAGTAACGTCATTTTGGCAAAAACTGTATTTTTAGCCTTCAAAACAGATATTTTATTCAAATGAATCAGATTTGTAATGTTTTTAAAATTATGATATTTGATTCCAATCAACAAATAGAATGAACTCATTCGATCATACAGATACCTCAAAATGGTTTCTAACTTGTACGGTTGCAGAGAAATAGGCGATTTTCTACAAGTCATTTTTCAAGGTTTTTGGTCTATAAAGGTGGCAACTATTATAGGATTTACATAAAATTTTCACCATGTGATGATGCTATTTCTGATTTCATAAACCAATTTAACATTTTCATTATCACCGGAAGTAATGTAATTTTGGTACCGGAAGTGACATAAGTTCAAGGGTAACGTGGCACCGGTGAAACCCGTCATTACTGCTTCGCAGTTCTAGTTCTTATTAGGGTTTCACACTGCGTAGCTTGTGTGAAACACTATTGTTTTTGTTAAAATTATTATTAGGGTTTCACACTGCGTAGCTTGTGTGAAACACTATTGTTTTTGTTAAAATTATTATTAGGGTTTCACACTGGGTAGCTTGTGTGAAACACTATTGTTTTTGTTAAAATTATTATTCTTATTATTATTATTCTTCTTTTGTTTTGAGTAGATCTCAGCAATTGATTGTCGGATCGTTACGATTTCTTCGGTTTTATCGGAAAAGTGGGTGTGACTTAGAGGATAAAGTATTTTGAACGTTCTGCGACAATGCGAAATGTCCGAAATCACCGAAGCTATCGTTTTTAGAAATATTGCAGTAATTTTAACAATAATCATTGGATTTTAACTTTCGATGCATTTTGGCATAGCCGGAGACGGGGCACATAGCTACGCTACTTTTGATTTTTGATTTTCGGCAAATCTTCGCAGATATTAGGCGCTAAATTTAGAAAATTTAAATTTTTACAAAAAACTTTTTTATTTATGAATATTTTTTAATCGTGTTTTACACAAATATAACGAGTCCTCTGACTTGGGCAAAAATGTGAAAATTTTTTGTCTCGGTAATTTTCCTTGGCCCCCATTGGCTAATTCAGTTTTTCAGTCCTAGATTAATTATTTATAGTTCGATTTGTATAAAACAAAGTTCATATGCCCCGTTGTCTCAATTGTCATTTTTTTTGTTACCAATAGTGTTATCTGTCGGCACCGGAAGTGGCGTAAATTGACAAAAAACTACAATTTTGACAGTTAGGTACCATTTTTCGAAAGCAAATATTATTTTTTTCAAATCTGGTATAACTGAAATTGTGCGCCTTTTAAAGGCGCACAAAATGTTGGGACCATGTTTTTTAATTTCGATTCCGTTTTCGGGCTATTTCGATTAAAAGGTGAAAAAAGGTGTAAAATTAAGCTATTTACAACCCATCCAGCGTTTTCATATTTTAAAATATTACTTCGTAACTTTCATAAACTCGTAGCAATAATCTATACGGAGAGAATGTATGTGAAAATTAATTTGTAATATGCGCAGTTGCCGAGAAATGGGCAATTTTGCATGAGTCACTTTTTACGCTAGTTTGCCTGTAAAAGAGTCAATTATTATTCGATTTTCATAAAAGTGACACCATTTGATGTGTAATGTCAATTTTAACTAGGTCAAACCAATTTAACATTTTCAATATCACCGGAAATGACGTAATTTGGGCAAAAATTGTATTTATAGCCTTCGAAACCAGTAATTTATTCAAATGAGTCATATTTGTTATTTGTTTAAAATTTTGATATTTGATTCAAATCAACTAATACAATGAACCCTTACGATCATATAGATATCACAAAATGGTTTCTAACTTGTTCAGTTGCGGAGAAATAGGCAATTTTCAACAGGTCACTTTTTAAGGTTTTTTTGTCAATAAAAGTGTCAATTATTATTCGATTTTCATGAAATTTTCACTGTGTGATACATAATGCCATTTACGATTTCATACAAGTAATTTAAGATTTTCATTATCACCGGAAGTAACGTCATTTTGGCAAAAACTGTATTTTTAGCCTTCAAAACAGATATTTTATTCAAATGAATCAGATTTGTAATGTTTTTAAAATTATGATATTTGATTCCAATCAACAAATAGAATGAACTCATTCGATCATACAGATACCTCAAAATGGTTTCTAACTTGTACGGTTGCAGAGAAATAGGCGATTTTCTACAAGTCATTTTTCAAGGTTTTTGGTCTATAAAGGTGGCAATTATTATAGGATTTACATAAAATTTTCAACATGTGATGATGCTATTTCTGATTTCATAAACCAATTTAACATTTTCATTATCACCGGAAGTAATGTAATTTTGACAGGATCACTGACATGTAGCAAATGAATTGGTTGCTGGATTTGGTTGTTTCTGTGTCCATTTTATTTCATGTGTGCAATGCTTATGTGGAAACCTGTTTAACGGTTTCATTGGTACCGGAAGTGACATAAGTTCAAGGGTAACGTGGCACCGGTGAAACCCGTCATTACTGCTTCGCAGTTCTAGTTCTTATTATTATTATTAGGGTTTCACACTGCGTAGCTTGTGTGAAACACTATTGTTTTTGTTAAAATTATTATTAGGGTTTCACACTGCGTAGCTTGTGTGAAACACTATTGTTTTTGTTAAAATTATTATTAGGGTTTCACACTGCGTAGCTTGTGTGAAACACTATTGTTTTTGTTAAAATTATTATTCTTATTATTATTATTCTTCTTTTGTTTTGAGTAGATCTCAGCAACTGATTGTCGGATCGTTACGATTTCTTCGGTTTTATCGGAAAAGTTGGTGTGACTTAGAGGATAAAGCTATTTTGAACGTTCTGCGACAATGCGAAATGTCCGAAATCACCGAAGCTATCGTTTTTAGAAATATTGCAGTAATTTTAACAATAATCATTGGATTTTAACTTTCGATGCATTTTGGCATAGCCGGAGACGGGGCACATAGCTACGCTACTTTTGATTTTTGATTTTCGGCAAATCTTCGCAGATATTAGGCGCTAAATTTAGAAAATTTAAATTTTTACAAAAAACTTTTTTATTTATGAATATTTTTTAATCGTGTTTTACACAAATATAACGAGTCCTCTGACTTGGGCAAAAATGTGAAAAATTTTTGTCTCGGTAATTTTCCTTGGCCCCCATTGGCTAATTCAGTTTTTCAGTCCTAGATTAATTATTTATTGTTCGATTTGTATAAAACAAAGTTCATATGCCCCGTTGTCTCAATTGTCATTTTTTTTGTTACCAATAGTGTTATCTGTCGGCACCGGAAGTGGCGTAAATTGACAAAAAACTACAATTTTGACAGTTAGGTACCATTTTTCGAAAGCAAATATTATTTTTTTCAAATCTGGTATAACTGAAATTGTGCGCCCTTTAAAGGCGCACAAAATGTTGGGACCATTTTTTTTAATTTCGATTCCGTTTTCGGGCTATTTCGATTAAAAGGTGAAAAAAGGTGTAAAATTAAGCTATTTACAACCCATCCAGCGTTTTCATATTTTAAAATATTACTTCGTAACTTTCATAAACTCGTAGCAATAATCTATACGGAGAGAATGTATGTGAAAATTAATTTGTAATATGCGCAGTTGCCGAGAAATGGGCAATTTTGCATGAGTCACTTTTTACGCTAGTTTGCCTGTAAAAGAGTCAATTATTATTCGATTTTCATAAAAGTGACACCATTTGATGTGTAATGTCAATTTTAACTAGGTCAAACCAATTTAACATTTTCAATATCACCGGAAATGACGTAATTTGGGCAAAAATTGTATTTATAGCCTTCGAAACCAGTAATTTATTCAAATGAGTCATATTTGTTATTTGTTTAAAATTTTGATATTTGATTCAAATCAACTAATACAATGAACCCTTACGATCATATAGATATCACAAAATGGTTTCTAACTTGTTCAGTTGCGGAGAAATAGGCAATTTTCAACAGGTCACTTTTTAAGGTTTTTTGTCAATAAAAGTGTCAATTATTATTCGATTTTCATGAAATTTTCATTGTGTGATACCTAATGCCATTTACGATTTCATACAAGTAATTTAAGATTTTCATTATCACCGGAAGTAACGTCATTTTGGCAAAAACTGTATTTTTAGCCTTCAAAACAGATATTTTATTCAAATGAATCAGATTTGTAATGTTTTTAAAATTATGATATTTGATTCCAATCAACAAATAGAATGAACTCATTCGATCATACAGATACCTCAAAATGGTTTCTAACTTGTACGGTTGCAGAGAAATAGGCGATTTTCTACAAGTCATTTTTCAAGGTTTTTGGTCTATAAAGGTGGCAACTATTATAGGATTTACATAAAATTTTCACCATGTGATGATGCTATTTCTGATTTCATAAACAAATTAAAATTTTCATTATCACCGGAAGTAATGTAATTTTGACAGGATCACTGACATGTAGCAAATGAATTGGTTGCTGGATTTGGTTGTTTCTGTGTCCATTTTATTTCATGTGTGCAATGCTTATGTGGAAACCTGTTTAACGGTTTCATTGGTACCGGAAGTGACATAAGTTCAAGGGTAACGTGGCACCGGTGAAACCCGTCATTACTGCTTCGCAGTTCTAGTTATTCTTATTATTATTATTCTTCTTTTGTTTTGAGTAGATCTCAGCAACTGATTGTCGGATCGTTACGATTTCTTCGGTTTTATCGGAAAAGTGGGTGTGACTTAGAGGATAAAGCTATTTTGAACGTTCTGCGACAATGCGAAATGTCCGAAATCACCGAAGCTATCGTTTTTAGAAATATTGCAGTAATTTTAACAATAATCATTGGATTTTAACTTTCGATGCATTTTGGCATAGCCGGAGACGGGGCACATAGCTACGCTACTTTTGATTTTTGATTTTCGGCAAATCTTCGCAGATATTAGGCGCTAAATTTAGAAAATTTAAATTTTTACAAAAAACTTTTTTATTTATGAATATTTTTTAATCGTGTTTTACACAAATATAACGAGTCCTCTGACTTGGGCAAAAATGTGAAAATTTTTTGTCTCGGTAATTTTCCTTGGCCCCCATTGGCTAATTCAGTTTTTCAGTCCTAGATTAATTATTTATTGTTCGATTTGTATAAAACAAAGTTCATATGCCCCGTTGTCTCAATTGTCATTTTTTTTGTTACCAATAGTGTTATCTGTCGGCACCGGAAGTGGCGTAAATTGACAAAAAACTACAATTTTGACAGTTAGGTACCATTTTTCGAAAGCAAATATTATTTTTTTCAAATCTGGTATAACTGAAATTGTGCGCCCTTTAAAGGCGCACAAAATGTTGGGACCATTTTTTTTAATTTCGATTCCGTTTTCGGGCTATTTCGATTAAAAGGTGAAAAAAGGTGTAAAATTAAGCTATTTACAACCCATCCAGCGTTTTCATATTTTAAAATATTACTTCGTAACTTTCATAAACTCGTAGCAATAATCTATACGGAGAGAATGTATGTGAAAATTAATTTGTAATATGCGCAGTTGCCGAGAAATGGGCAATTTTGCATGAGTCACTTTTTACGCTAGTTTGCCTGTAAAAGAGTCAATTATTATTCGATTTTCATAAAAGTGACACCATTTGATGTGTAATGTCAATTTTAACTAGGTCAAACCAATTTAACATTTTCAATATCACCGGAAATGACGTAATTTGGGCAAAAATTGTATTTATAGCCTTCGAAACCAGTAATTTATTCAAATGAGTCATATTTGTTATTTGTTTAAAATTTTGATATTTGATTCAAATCAACTAATACAATGAACCCTTACGATCATATAGATATCACAAAATGGTTTCTAACTTGTTCAGTTGCGGAGAAATAGGCAATTTTCAACAGGTCACTTTTTAAGGTTTTTTTGTCAATAAAAGTGTCAATTATTATTCGATTTTCATGAAATTTTCACTGTGTGATACATAATGCCATTTACGATATCATACAAGTAATTTAAGATTTTCATCATCACCGGAAGTAACGTCATTTTGGCAAAAACTGTATTTTTAGCCTTCAAAACAGATATTTTATTCAAATGAATCAGATTTGTAATGTTTTTAAAATTATGATATTTGATTCCAATCAACAAATAGAATGAACTCATTCGATCATACAGATACCTCAAAATGGTTTCTAACTTGTACGGTTGCAGAGAAATAGGCGATTTTCTACAAGTCATTTTTCAAGGTTTTTGGTCTATAAAGGTGGCAATTATTATAGGATTTACATAAAATTTTCAACATGTGATGATGCTATTTCTGATTTCATAAACCAATTTAACATTTTCATTATCACCGGAAGTAATGTAATTTTGACAGGATCACTGACATGTAGCAAATGAATTGATTGCTGGATTTGGTTGTTTCTGCGTCCATTTTATTTCATGTGTGCAATGCTTATGTGGAAACCTGTTTAACGGTTTCATTGGTACCGGAAGTGACATAAGTTCAAGGGTAACGTGGCACCGGTGAAACCCGTCATTACTGCTTCGCAGTTCTAGTTAGGGTTTCACACTGCGTAGCTTGTGTGAAACACTATTGTTTTTGTTAAAATTATTATTCTTATTATTATTATTATTCTTCTTTTGTTTTGAGTAGATCTCAGCAACTGATTGTCGGATCGTTACGATTTCTTCGGTTTTATCGGAAAAGTGGGTGTGACTTAGAGGATAAAGCTATTTTGAACGTTCTGCGACAATGCGAAATGTCCGAAATCACCGAAGCTATCGTTTTTAGAAATATTGCAGTAATTTTAACAATAATCATTGGATTTTAACTTTCGATGCATTTTGGCATAGCCGGAGACGGGGCACATAGCTACGCTACTTTTGATTTTTGATTTTCGGCAAATCTTCGCAGATATTAGGCGCTAAATTTAGAAAATTTAAATTTTTACAAAAAACTTTTTTATTTATGAATATTTTTTAATCGTGTTTTACACAAATATAACGAGTCCTCTGACTTGGGCAAAAATGTGAAAATTTTTTGTCTCGGTAATTTTCCTTGGCCCCCATTGGCTAATTCAGTTTTTCAGTCCTAGATTAATTATTTATTGTTCGATTTGTATAAAACAAAGTTCATATGCCCCGTTGTCTCAATTGTCATTTTTTTTGTTACCAATAGTGTTATCTGTCGGCACCGGAAGTGGCGTAAATTGACAAAAAAATACAATTTTGACAGTTAGGTACCATTTTTCGAAAGCAAATATTATTTTTTTCAAATCTGGTATAACTGAAATTGTGCGCCCTTTAAAGGCGCACAAAATGTTGGGACCATTTTTTTTAATTTCGATTCCGTTTTCGGGCTATTTCGATTAAAAGGTGAAAAAAGGTGTAAAATTAAGCTATTTACAACCCATCCAGCGTTTTCATATTTTAAAATATTACTTCGTAACTTTCATAAACTCGTAGCAATAATCTATACGGAGAGAATGTATGTGAAAATTAATTTGTAATATGCGCAGTTGCCGAGAAATGGGCAATTTTGCATGAGTCACTTTTTACGCTAGTTTGCCTGTAAAAGAGTCAATTATTATTCGATTTTCATAAAAGTGACACCATTTGATGTGTAATGTCAATTTTAACTAGGTCAAACCAATTTAACATTTTCAATATCACCGGAAATGACGTAATTTGGGCAAAAATTGTATTTATAGCCTTCGAAACCAGTAATTTATTCAAATGAGTCATATTTGTTATTTGTTTAAAATTTTGATATTTGATTCAAATCAACTAATACAATGAACCCTTACGATCATATAGATATCACAAAATGGTTTCTAACTTGTTCAGTTGCGGAGAAATAGGCAATTTTCAACAGGTCACTTTTTAAGGTTTTTTTGTCAATAAAAGTGTCAATTATTATTCGATTTTCATGAAATTTTCACTGTGTGATACATAATGCCATTTACGATATCATACAAGTAATTTAAGATTTTCATTATCACCGGAAGTAACGTCATTTTGGCAAAAACTGTATTTTTAGCCTTCAAAACAGATATTTTATTCAAATGAATCAGATTTGTAATGTTTTTAAAATTATGATATTTGATTCCAATCAACAAATAGAATGAACTCATTCGATCATACAGATACCTCAAAATGGTTTCTAACTTGTACGGTTGCAGAGAAATAGGCGATTTTCTACAAGTCATTTTTCAAGGTTTTTGGTCTATAAAGGTGGCAATTATTATAGGATTTACATAAAATTTTCAACATGTGATGATGCTATTTCTGATTTCATAAACCAATTTAACATTTTCATTATCACCGGAAGTAATGTAATTTTGACAGGATCACTGACATGTAGCAAATGAATTGATTGCTGGATTTGGTTGTTTCTGCGTCCATTTTATTTCATGTGTGCAATGCTTATGTGGAAATCTGTTTAACGGTTTCATTGGTACCGGAAGTGACATAAGTTCAAGGGTAACGTGGCACCGGTGAAACCCGTCATTACTGCTTCGCAGTTCTAGTTCTTATTATTATTATTATTCTTCTTTTGTTTTGAGTAGATCTCAGCAACTACTTGTCGCATCGTTACGATTTCTTCGGTTTTACTGGGAAAGTGGGTGTGACTTAGAGGATAAAGCTATTTTGAACGTTCTGCGACAATGCGAAATGTCCGAAATCACCGAAGTTATCGTTTTTACAAATATTGCGGTAATTTTAACAATAATCATGGGATTTTAACTTTCGATACATTTTGGCATAGCTGGAGACAGGGCACATAGCTGCGCTACTTTTGATTTTTGATTTTCGGCAAATCTTCGCAGATATTAGGCGCTAAATTTAGAAAATTTAAATTTTTACAAAAAACTTTTTTATTTATGAATATTTTTTAGTCGTGTTTTACACAAATATAACGAGCCCTCTGACTTGGGCAAAAATGTGAAAATTTTTTGTCTCGGTAATTTTCCTTGGCCCCCATTGGCTAATTCAGTTTTTCAGTCCTAGATTAATTATTTATTGTTCGATTTGTATAAAACAAAGTTCATATGCTCCGTTGTCTCAATTGTCATTTTTTTTGTTACCAATAGTGTTATCTGTCGGCACCGGAAGTGGCGTAAATTGACAAAAAACTACAATTTTGACAGTTAGGTACCATTTTTCGAAAGCAAATATTATTGTTTTCAAATCTGGTATAACTGAAATTGTGCGCCCTTTAAAGGCGCACAAAATGTTGGGACCAGTTTTTTTAATTTCGATTCCGTTTTCGGGCTATTTCGATTAAAAGGTGAAAAAAGGTGTAAAATTAAGCTATTTACAACCCATCCAGCGTTTTCATATTTTAAAATATTACTTCGTAACTTTCATAAACTCGTAGCAATAATCTATACGGAGAGAATGTATGTGAAAATTAATTTGTAATATGCGCAGTTGCCGAGAAATGGGCAATTTTGCATGAGTCACTTTTTACGCTAGTTTGCCTGTAAAAGAGTCAATTATTATTCGATTTTCATAAAAGTGACACCATTTGATGTGTAATGTCAATTTTAACTAGGTCAAACCAAATTAACCCTTTCAATATCACCGGAAATGACGTAATTTGGGCAAAAATTGTATTTATAGCCTTCGAAACCAGTAATTTATTCAAATGAGTCATATTTGTTATTTGTTTAAAATTTTGATATTTGATTCAAATCAACTAATACAATGACCCCTTACGATCATATAGATATCACAAAATGGTTTCTAACTTGTTCAGTTGCGGAGAAATAAGCAATTTTCAACAGGTCACTTTTTAAGGTTTTTTGTCAATAAAAGTCTCAATTATTATTCGATTTTCATGAAATTTTCACTGTGTGATACATAATGCCATTTACGATTTCATACAAGTAATTTCAGATTTTCATTATCACCGGAAGTAACGTCATTTTGGCAAAAACTGTATTTTTAGCCTTCAAAACAGATATTTTATTCAAATGAATCAGATTTGTAATGTTTTTAAAATTATGATATTTGATTCCAATCAACAAATAGAATGAACTCCTTCTAACTTGTACGGTTGCAGAGAAATAGGCGATTTTCTACAAGTCATTTTTCAAGGTTTTTGGTCTATAAAGGTGGCAATTATTATAGGATTTACATAAAATTTTCACCATGTGATCATGCTATTTCTGATTTCATAAACCAATTTAACATTTTCATTATCACCGGAAGTAATGTAATTTTGACAGGATCACTGACATGTAGCAAATGAATTGATTGCTGGATTTGGTTGTTTCTGCGTCCATTTTATTTCATGTGTGCAATGCTTATGTGGAAACCTGTTTAACGGTTTCATTGGTACCGGAAGTGACATAAGTTCAAGGGTAACGTGGCACCGGTGAAACCCGTCATTACTGCTTCGCAGTTCTAGTTCTTCTTTTGTTTTGAGTAGATCTCAGCAACTGATTGTCGGATCGTTACGATTTCTTCGGTTTTATCGGAAAAGTGGGTGTGACTTAGAGGATAAAGCTATTTTGAACGTTCTGCGACAATGCGAAATGTCCGAAATCACCGAAGCTATCGTTTTTAGAAATATTGCAGTAATTTTAACAATAATCATTGGATTTTAACTTTCGATGCATTTTGGCATAGCCGGGAACGGGGCACATAGCTACGCTACTTTTGATTTTTGATTTTCGGCAAATCTTCGCAGATATTAGGCGCTAAATTTAGAAAATTTAAATTTTTACAAAAAACTTTTTTATTTATGAATATTTTTTAGTCGTGTTTTACACAAATATAACGAGTCCTCTGACTTGGGCAAAAATGTGAAATTTTTTTGTCTCGGTAATTTTCCTTGGCCCCCATTGGCTAATTCAGTTTTTCAGTCCTAGATTAATTATTTATTGTTCGATTTGTATAAAACAAAGTTCATATGTCCGTTGTCTCAATTGTCATTTTTTTTGTTACCAATAGTGTTATCTGTCGGCACCGGAAGTGGCGTAAATTGACAAAAAACTACAATTTTGACAGTTAGGTACCATTTTTCGAAAGCAAATATTATTTTTTTCAAATCTGGTATAACTGAAATTGTGCGCCCTTTAAAGGCGCACAAAATGTTGGGACCAGTTTTTTTAATTTCGATTCCGTTTTCGGGCTATTTCGATTAAAAGGTGAAAAAAGGTGTAAAATTAAGCTATTTACAACCCATCCAGCGTTTTCATATTTTAAAATATTACTTCGTAACTTTCATAAACTCGTAGCAATAATCTATACGGAGAGAATGTATGTGAAAATTAATTTGTAATATGCGCAGTTGCCGAGAAATGGGCAATTATGCATGAGTCACTTTTTACGCTACTTTGCCTGTAAAAGAGTCAATTATTATTCGATTTTCATAAAAGTGACACCATTTGATGTGTAATGTCAATTTTAACTAGGTCAAACCAATTTAACATTTTCAATATCACCGGAAATGACGTAATTTGGGCAAAAATTGTATTTATAGCCTTCGAAACCAGTAATTTATTCAAATGAGTCATATTTGTTATTTGTTTAAAATTTTGATATTTGATTCAAATCAACTAATACAATGAACCCTTACGATCATATAGATATCACAAAATGGTTTCTAACTTGTTCAGTTGCGGATAAATAGGCAATTTTCAACAGGTCACTTTTTAAGGTTTTTTGTCAATAAAAGTGTCAATTATTATTCGATTTTCATGAAATTTTCACTGTGTGATACATAATGCCATTTACGATTTCATACAAGTAATTTAAGATTTTCATTATCACCGGAAGTAACGTCATTTTGGCAAAAACTGTATTTTTAGCCTTCAAAACAGATATTTTATTCAAATGAATCAGATTTGTAATGTTTTTAAAATTATGATATTTGATTCCAATCAACAAATAGTATGAACTCATTCGATCATACAGATACCTCAAAATGGTTTCTAACTTGTACGGTTGCAGAGAAATAGGCGATTTTCTACAAGTCATTTTTCAAGGTTTTTGGTCTATAAAGGTGGCAATGATTATAGGATTTACATAAAATTTTCACCATGTGATGATGCTATTTCTGATTTCATAAACCAATTTAACATTTTCATTATCACCGGAAGTAATGTAATTTTGACAGGATCACTGACATGTAGCAAATGAATTGATTGCTGGATTTGGTTGTTTCTGCGTCCATTTTATTTCATGTGTGCAATGCTTATGTGGAAACCTGTTTAACGGTTTCATTGGTACCGGAAGTGACATAAGTTCAAGGGTAACGTGGCACCGGTGAAAGCCGTCATTACTGCTTCGCAGTTCTAGTTCTTATTATTATTATTCTTCTTTTGTTTTGAGTAGATCTCAGCAACTGATTGTCGGATCGTTACGATTTCTTCGGTTTTATCGGAAAAGTGGGTGTGACTTAGAGGATAAAGCTATTTTGAACGTTCTGCGACAATGCGAAATGTCCGAAATCACCGAAGCTATCGTTTTTAGAAATATTGCAGTAATTTTAACAATAATCATTGGATTTTAACTTTCGATGCATTTTGGCATAGCCGGAGACGGGGCACATAGCTACGCTACTTTTGATTTTTGATTTTCGGCAAATCTTCGCAGATATTAGGCGCTAAATTTAGAAAATTTAAATTTTTACAAAAAACTTTTTTATTTATAAATATTTTTTAATCGTGTTTTACACAAATATAACGAGTCCTCTGACTTGGGCAAAAATGTGAAAATTTTTTGTCTCGGTAATTTTCCTTGGCCCCCATTGGCTAATTCAGTTTTTCAGTCCTAGATTAATTATTTATTGTTCGATTTGTATAAAACAAAGTTCATATGCCCCGTTGTCTCAATTGTCATTTTTTTTGTTACCAATAGTGTTATCTGTCGGCACCGGAAGTGGCGTAAATTGACAAAAAACTACAATTTTGACAGTTAGGTACCATTTTTCGAAAGCAAATATTATTTTTTTCAAATCTGGTATAACTGAAATTGTGCGCCCTTTAAAGGCGCACAAAATGTTGGGACCATTTTTTTTAATTTCGATTCCGTTTTCGGGCTATTTCGATTAAAAGGTGAAAAAAGGTGTAAAATTAAGCTATTTACAACCCATTCAGCGTTTTCATATTTTAAAATATTACTTCGTAACTTTCATAAACTCGTAGCAATAATCTATACGGAGAGAATGTATGTGAAAATTAATTTGTAATATGCGCAGTTGCCGAGAAATGGGCAATTTTGCATGAGTCACTTTTTACGCTAGTTTGCCTGTAAAAGAGTCAATTATTATTCGATTTTCATAAAAGTGACACCATTTGATGTGTAATGTCAATTTTAACTAGGTCAAACCAATTTAACATTTTCAATATCACCGGAAATGACGTAATTTGGGCAAAAATTGTATTTATAGCTTTCGAAACCAGTAATTTATTCAAATGAGTCATATTTGTTATTTGTTTAAAATTTTGATATTTGATTCAAATCAACTAATACAATGAACCCTTACGATCATATAGATATCACAAAATGGTTTCTAACTTGTTCAGTTGCGGAGAAATAGGCAATTTTCAACAGGTCACTTTTTAAGGTTTTTTTGTCAAAAAAAGTGTCAATTATTATTCGATTTTCATGAAATTTTCACTGTGTGATACATAATGCCATTTACGATATCATACAAGTAATTTAAGATTTTCATTATCACCGGAAGTAACGTCATTTTGGCAAAAACTGTATTTTTAGCCTTCAAAACAGATATTTTATTCAAATGAATCAGATTTGTAAAGTTTTTAAAATTATGATATTTGATTCCAATCAACAAATAGAATGAACTCATTCGATCATACAGATACCTCAAAATGGTTTCTAACTTGTACGGTTGCAGAGAAATAGGCGATTTTCTACATGTCATTTTTCAAGGTTTTTGGTCTATAAAGGTGGCAATTATTATAGGATTTACATAAAATTTTCAACATGTGATGATGCTATTTCTGATTTCATAAACCAATTTAACATTTTCATTATCACCGGAAGTAATGTAATTTTGACAGGATCACTGACATGTAGCAAATGAATTGATTGCTGGATTTGGTTGTTTCTGCGTCCATTTTATTTCATGTGTGCAATGCTTATGTGGAAACCTGTTTAACGGTTTCATTGGTACCGGAAGTGACATAAGTTCAAGGGTAACGTGGCACCGGTGAAACCCGTCATTACTGCTTCGCAGTTCTAGTTCTTATTATTATTATTCTTCTTTTGTTTTGAGTAGATCTCAGCAACTGATTGTCGGATCGTTACGATTTCTTCGGTTTTATCGGAAAAGTGGGTGTGACTTAGAGGATAAAGCTATTTTGAACGTTCTGCGACAATGCGAAATGTCCGAAATCACCGAAGCTATCGTTTTTAGAAATATTGCAGTAATTTTAACAATAATCATTGGATTTTAACTTTCGATGCATTTTGGCATAGCCGGAGACGGGGCACATAGCTACGCTACTTTTGATTTTTGATTTTCGGCAAATCTTCGCAGATATTAGGCGCTAAATTTAGAAAATTTAAATTTTTACAAAAAACTTTTTTATTTATGAATATTCTTTAATCGTGTTTTACACAAATATAACGAGTCATCTGACTTGGGCAAAAATGTGAAAATTTTTTGTTTCGGTAATTTTCCTTGGCCCCCATTGGCTAATTCAGTTTTTCAGTCCTAGATTAATTATTTATTGTTCGATTTGTATAAAACAAAGTTCATATGCTCCGTTGTCTCAATTGTCATTTTGTTTATTACCAATAGTGTTATCTGTCGGCACCGGAAGTGGCGTAAATTGACAAAAAACTACAATTTTGACAGTTAGGTACCATTTTTCGAAAGCAAATATTATTTTTTTCAAATCTGGTATAACTGAAATTGTGCGCCCTTTAAAGGCGCACAAAATGTTGGAACCAGTTTTTTTAATTTCGATTCCGTTTTCGGGCTATTTCGATTAAAAGGTGAAAAAAGGTGTAAAATTAAGCTATTTACAACCCATCCAGCGTTTTCATATTTTAAAATATTACTTCGTAACTTTCATAAACTCGTAGCAATAATCTGTACGGAGAGAATGTATGTGAAAATTAATTTGTAATATGCGCAGTTGCCGAGAAATGGGCAATTTTGCATGAGTCACTTTTTACGCTAGTTTGCCTGTAAAAGAGTCAATTATTATTCGATTTTCATAAAAGTGACACCATTTGATGTGTAATGTCAATTTTAACTAGGTCAAACCAATTTAACATTTTCAATATCACCGGAAATGACGTAATTTGGGCAAAAATTGTATTTATAGCCTTCGAAACCAGTAATTTATTCAAATGAGTCATATTTGTTATTTGTTTAAAATTTTGATATTTGATTCAAATCAACTAATACAATGAACCCTTACGATCATATAGATATCACAAAATGGTTTCTAACTTGTTCAGTTGCGGAGAAATAGGCAATTTTCAACAGGTCACTTTTTAAGGTTTTTTGTCAATAAAAGTGTCAATTATTATTCGATTTTCATGAAATTTTCACTGTGTGATACATAATGCCATTTACGATTTCATACAAGTAATTTAAGATTTTCATTATCACCGGAAGTAACGTCATTTTGGCAAAAACTGTATTTTTAGCCTTCAAAACAGATATTTTATTCAAATGAATCAGATTTGTAATGTTTTTAAAATTATGATATTTGATTCCAATCAACAAATAGAATGAACTCATTCGATCATACAGATACCTCAAAATGGTTTCTAACTTGTACGGTTGCAGAGAAATAGGCGATTTTCTACAAGTCATTTTTCAAGGTTTTTGGTCTATAAAGGTGGCAATTATTATAGGATTTACATAAAATTTTCACCATGTGATGATGCTATTTCTGATTTCATAAACCAATTTAACATTTTCATTATCACCGGAAGTAATGTAATTTTGACAGGATCACTGACATGTAGCAAATGAATTGATTGCTGGATTTGGTTGTTTCTGCGTCCATTTTATTTCATGTGTGCAATGCTTATGTGGAAACCTGTTTAACGGTTTCATTGGTACAGGAAGTGACATAAGTTCAAGGGTAACGTGGCACCGGTGAAACCCGTCATTACTGCTTCGCAGTTCTAGTTCTTCTTTTGTTTTGAGTAGATCTCAGCAACTGATTGTCGGATCGTTACGATTTCTTCGGTTTTAGCGGAAAAGTGGGTGTGACTTAGAGGATAAAGCTATTTTGAACGTTCTGCGACAATGCGAAATGTCCGAAATCACCGAAGCTATCGTTTTTAGAAATATTGCAGTAATTTTAACAATAATCATTGGATTTTAACTTTCGATGCATTTTGGCATAGCCGGAGACGGGGCACATAGCTACGCTACTTTTGATTTTTGATTTTCGGCAAATCTTCGCAGATATTAGGCGCTAAATTTAGAAAATTTAAATTTTTACAAAAAACTTTTTTATTTATGAATATTTTTTAGTCGTGTTTTACACAAATATAACGAGTCCTCTGACTTGGGCAAAAATGTGAAAAATTTTTGTCTCGGTAATTTTCCTTGGCCCCCATTGGCTAATTCAGTTTTTCAGTCCTAGATTAATTATTTATTGTTCGATTTGTATAAAACAAAGTTCATATGCTCCGTTGTCTCAATTGTCATTTTTTTGGTTACCAATAGTGTTATCTGTCGGCACCGGAAGTGGCGTAAATTGACAAAAAACTACAATTTTGACAGTTAGGTACCATTTTTCGAAAGCAAATATTATTTTTTTCAAATCTGGTATAACTGAAATTGTGCGCCCTTTAAAGGCGCACAAAATGTTGGGACCAGTTTTTTTAATTTCGATTCCGTTTTCGGGCTATTTCGATTAAAAGGTGAAAAAAGGTGTAAAATTAAGCTATTTACAACCCATCCAGCGTTTTCATATTTTAAAATATTACTTCATAACTTTCATAAACTCGTAGCAATAATCTATACGAAGAGAATGTATTTGAAAATTAATTTGTAATATGCGCAGTTCCCGAGAAATGGGCAATTATGCATGAGTCACTTTTTACGCTAGTTTGCCTGTAAAAGAGTCAATTATTATTCGATTTTCATAAAAGTGACACCATTTGATGTGTAATGTCAATTTTAACTAGGTCAAACCAATTTAACATTTTCAATATCACCGGAAATGACGTAATTTGGGCAAAAATTGTATTTATAGCCTTCGAAACCAGTAATTTATTCAAATGAGTCATATTTGTTATTTGTTTAAAATTTTGATATTTGATTCAAATCAACTAATACAATGAACCCTTACGATCATATAGATATCACAAAATGGTTTCTAACTTGTTCAGTTGCGGAGAAATAGGCAATTTTCAACAGGTCACTTTTTAAGGTTTTTTGTCAATAAAAGTGTCAATTTTTATTCGATTTTCATGAAATTTTCACTGTGTGATACATAATGCCATTTACGATTTCATACAAGTAATTTAAGATTTTCATTATCACCGGAAGTAACGTCATTTTGGCAAAAACTGTATTTTTAGCCTTCAAAACAGATATTATATTCGAATGAATCAGATTTGTAATGTTTTTAAAATTATGATATTTGATTCCAATCAACAAATAGAATGAACTCATTCGATCATACAGATACCTCAAAATGGTTTCTAACTTGTACGGTTGCAGAGAAATAGGCGATTTTCTACAAGTCATTTTTCAAGGTTTTTGGTCTATAAAGGTGGCAATTATTATAGGATTTACATAAAATTTTCACCATGTGATGATGCTATTTCTGATTTCATAAACCAATTTAACATTTTCATTATCACCGGAAGTAATGTAATTTTGACAGGATCACTGACATGTAGCAAATGAATTGATTGCTGGATTTGGTTGTTTCTGCGTCCATTTTATTTCATGTGTGCAATGCTTATGTGGAAACCTGTTTAACGGTTTCATTGGTACCGGAAGTGACATAAGTTCAAGGGTAACGTGGCACCGGTGAAACCCGTCATTACTGCTTCGCAGTTCTAGTTATTAGGGTTTCACACTGCGTAGCTTGTGTGAAACACTATTGTTTTTGTTAAAATTATTATTAGGGTTTCACACTGCGAAGCTTGTGTGAAACACTATTGTTTTTGTTAAAATTATTATTCTTATTATTATTATTATTCTTCTTTTGTTTTGAGTAGATCTCAGCAACTACTTGTCGCATCGTTACGATTTCTTCGGTTTTACTGGGAAAGTGGGTGTGACTTAGAGGATAAAGCTATTTTGAACGTTCTGCGACAATGCGAAATGTCCGAAATCACCGAAGTTATCGTTTTTACAAATATTGCGGTAATTTTAACAATAATCATGGGATTTTAACTTTCGATACATTTTGGCATAGCTGGAGACAGGGCACATAGCTGCGCTACTTTCGATTTTTGATTTTCAGCAAAAATTCGAAGATATTAGGCGCCAAATTTCGGAAATTTAAAATTTTACAAAAAACTTTTTTATTGATGAATATTTTTTACTCGTGTTGTGCACAGAATTAAAGAGTCATCTGACTTGCGCAAAAATGTTAAAATTTTTTGTCTCAGTAATTTTCCTTGGCCTCCATTGGCTAATTCAGTTTTTCAGTCCTAGCTTAATTTTTTATTGTTCGATTTGTATAAAACAAAGTTCATATGCTTCGTTGTCTCAATTGTCATTTTTTTTATTACCAAAAGTGTTATCTGTCGGCACCGGAAGTGGCATAATTTTACCAAAAACTACAATTTTGACAGTTAGGTACCATTTTTTGAAAACAAATATTATTTTTTTGAAAAATTATATGACTCAAAGAGTGTGTCCTTTAAAGGCGCCAAAAATGTCGGAAGCAGTTTTTTTAATTTCTTTTTCATTTTCTAGCAAATTGGATTAAGAGGTGAAAAAAGGCGTAAAATTGACCTATTTACAACTCATTCAGGCTTTTCAGATTTTAAAATATTTTTACGTAACTTTTATAAACTTGTAGCTATAATCCATACGAAGAGAATGTATGTGAAAATTAGTTTGTAATATAAGCAGTTGCCGAGAAATAGGCAATTTTGCATGAGTCACTTTTCACGTAATTTTGGCTGTAAAAGAATCAATTATTATTCGATTTTCAATTTTCTTTCGCCATTGGATGCCTAATGCCATAGTGGACTATGTCAAACCATTTTACCCCTTGCGCTGCCACCGGAAATGACGTCATTTGCTCAAAACTTAAATTTTAGCCTTCAAAAAACAATATTTTATTCAAATGATTCGTATTTGTTATTTTTTTCAAATTATGATATTTGATTCTATTGATCAAATAGATTGAACCCATACGATCATACAGACACCACAAAATGGTTTCTAACTTGTACGGTTGCAGAGAAATGGGCGATTTTCCTTAAGTCACTTTTCAAGGTTTTTGGTCTATAAAAGTGTCAGTTATTATTCGATTTTCATAAAATTTTCACCATATGATATCTTGTGTCATTTATGATTTCATAGAACTAATTTAACATTTTCATTATCACCGGAAGTAACGTCATTTTGGCAAAAACTGTATTTTTAGCCTTCAAAACAGATATTTTTTTCAAATGAGTCTTATTTGTATTGTTTTTAAAATTATGATATTTGATTCCAATCAGCAAATAGATTGAACCCATACGATCATACAGATACCAGAAAATGGTTTCTAACTTGTACGGTTGCAGAGAAATAGGCGATTTTCTACAAGTCACTTTTCAAGGTTTTTGCTCTATAAAAGTGGCAATTGTTATTCGATTTACATACAATTTTCACCATGTGATGCCCTATGTCATTTCTGATTTCATAAAAGTAATTGAACATTTTCATTATCACCGGAAGTACAGTACACTTACATGTAACAAATGTATAAAATGAATTGATATTGCTGGATTTTGTTGATTCGGCGTCCATTTTATTTGATGTGTGCAATGCTTATGTGGAAACCTGTTTAATGGTTTCATTGGTACGGGAAGTAACATGTTTAGGGTAAAGTGGCACCGGTGAAACCCGTCATTACTGCATCGCAGTTCTAGTTAGGGTTTCACACTGCGTAGCTTGTGTGAAACACTATTGTTTTTGTTAAAATTATTATTAGGGTTTCACACTGCGTAGCTTGTGTGAAACACTATTGTTTTTGTTAAAATTATTAGGGTTTCACACTGCGTAGCTTGTGTGAAACACTATTGTTTTTGTTAAAATTATTATTCTTATTATTATTATTCTTCTTTTGTTTTGAGTAGATCTCAGCAACTGATTGTCGGATCGTTACGATTTCTTCGGTTTTATCCGAAAAGTGGGTGTGACTTAGAGGATAAAGCTATTTTGAACGTTCTGCGACAATGCGAAATGTCCGAAATCACCGAAGCTATCGTTTTTAGAAATATTGCAGTAATTTTAACAATAATCATTGGATTTTAACTTTCGATGCATTTTGGCATAGCCGGAGACGGGGCACATAGCTACGCTACTTTTGATTTTTGATTTTCGGCAAATCTTCGCAGATATTAGGCGCTAAATTTAGAAAATTTAAATTTTTACAAAAAACTTTTTTATTTATGAATATTTTTTAGTCGTGTTTTACACAAATATAACGAGTCCTCTGACTTGGGCAAAAATGTGAAAAAAATTTGTCTCGGTAATTTTCCTTGGCCCCCATTTGCTAATTCAGTTTTTCAGTCCTAGATTAATTATTTATTGTTCAATTTGTATAAAACAAAGTTCATATGCTCCGTTGTCTCAATTGTCTTTTTTTTTGTTACCAATAGTGTTATCTGTCGGCACCGGAAGTGGCGTAAATTGACAAAAAACTACAATTTTGACAGTTAGGTACCATTTTTCGAAAGCAAATATTATTTTTTTCAAATCTGGTATAACTGAAATTGTGCGCCCTTTAAAGGCGTACAAAATGTTGGGACCAGTTTTTTTAATTTCGATTCCGTTTTCGGGCTATTTCGATTAAAAGGTGAAAAAAGGTGTAAAATTAAGCTATTTACAACCCATCCAGCGTTTTCATATTTTAAAATATTACTTCGTAACTTTCATAAACTCCTAGCAATAATCTATACGGAGAGAATGTATTTGAAAATTAATTTGTTATATGCGCAGTTGCCGAGAAATGGGCAATTATGCATGAGTCACTTTTTACGCTAGTTTGCCTGTAAAAGAGTCAATTATTATTCGATTTTCATAAAAGTGACACCATTTGATGTGTAATGTCAATTTTAACTAGGTCAAACCAATTTAACATTTTCAATATCACCGGAAATGACGTAATTTGGGCAAAAATTGTATTTATAGCCTTCGAAACCAGTAATTTATTCAAATGAGTCATATTTGTTATTTGTTTAAAATTTTGATATTTGATTCAAATCAACTAATACAATGAACCCTTACGATCATATAGATATCACAAAATAGTTTCTAACTTGTTCAGTTGCGGAGAAATAGGCAATTTTCAACAGGTCACTTTTTAAGGTTTTTTGTCAATAAAAGTGTCAATTATTATTCGATTTTCATGAAATTTTCACTGTGTGATACATAATGCCATTTACGATTTCATACAAGTAATTTAAGATTTTCATTATCACCGGAAGTAACGTCATTTTGGCAAAAACTGTATTTTTAGCCTTCAAAACATATATTTTATTCAACTGAATCAGATTTGTAATGTTTTTAAAATTATGATATTTGATTCCAATCAACAAATAGAATGAACTCATTCGATCATACAGATACCTCAAAATGGTTTCTAACTTGTACGGTTGCAGAGAAATAGGCGATTTTCTACAAGTCATTTTTCAAGGTTTTTGGTCTATAAAGGTGGCAATTATTATAGGATTTACATAAAATTTTCACCATGTGATGATGCTATTTCTGATTTCATAAACCAATTTAACATTTTCATTATCACCGGAAGTAATGTAATTTTGACAGGATCACTGACATGTAGCAAATGAATTGATTGCTGGATTTGGTTGTTTCTGCGTCCATTTTATTTCATGTGTGCAATGCTTATGTGGAAACCTGTTTAACGGTTTCATTGGTACCGGAAGTGACATAAGTTCAAGGGTAACGTGGCACCGGTGAAACCCGTCATTACTGCTTCGCAGTTCTAGTTATTCTTATTATTATTATTATTCTTCTTTTGTTTTGAGTAGATCTCAGCAACTGATTGTCGGATCGTTACGATTTCTTCAGTTTTACTGAAAAAGTGGGTGTGACTTAGAGGATAAAGCTATTTTGAACGTTCTGCGACAATGCGAAATGTCCGAAATCACCGAAGCTATCGTTTTTAGAAATATTGCAGTAATTTTAACAATAATCATTGGATTTTAACTTTCGATGCATTTTGGCATAGCCGGAGACGGGGCACATAGCTACGCTACTTTTGATTTTTGATTTTTGGCAAATCTTCGCAGATATTAGGCGCTAAATTTAGAAAATTTAAATTTTTACAAAAAACTTTTTTATTTATGAATATTTTTTAGTCGTGTTTTACACAAATATAACGAGTCCTCTGACTTGGGCAAAAATGTGAAAAATTTTTGTCTCGGTAATTTTCCTTGGCCCCAATTGGCTAATTCAGTTTTTCAGTCCTAGATTAATTATTTATTGTTCGATTTGTATAAAACAAAGTTCATATGCTCCGTTGTCTCAATTGTCATTTTTTTTGTTACCAATAGTGTTATCTGTCGGCACCGGAAGTGGCGTAAATTGACAAAAAACTACAATTTTGACAGTTAGGTACCATTTTTCGAAAGCAAATATTATTTTTTTCAAATCTGGTATAACTGAAATTGTGCGCCCTTTAAAGGCGCACAAAATGTTGGAACCAGTTTTTTAAATTTCGATTCCGTTTTCGGGCTATTTTGATTAAAAGGTGAAAAAAGGTGTAAAATTAAGCTATTTACAACCCATCCAGCGTTTTCATATTTTAAAATATTACTTCGTAACTTTCATAAACTCGTAGCAATAATCTATACGGAGAGAATGTATGTGAAAATTAATTTGTAATATGCGCAGTTGCCGAGAAATGGGCAATTTTGCATGAGTCACTTTTTACGCTAGTTTGCCTGTAAAAGAGTCAATTATTATTCGATTTTCATAAAAGTGACACCATTTGATGTGTAATGTCAATTTTAACTAGGTCAAACCAATTTAACATTTTCAATATCACCGGAAATGACGTAATTTGGGCAAAAATTGTATTTATAGCCTTCGAAACCAGTAATTTATTCAAATGAGTCATATTTGTTATTTGTTTAAAATTTTGATATTTGATTCAAATGAACTAATACAATGAACCCTTACGATCATATAGATATCACAAAATGGTTTCTAACTTGTTCAGTTGCGGAGAAATAGGCAATTTTCAACAGGTCACTTTTTAAGGTTTTTTGTCAATAAAAGTGTCAATTATTATTCGATTTTCATGAAATTTTCATTGTGTGATACCTAATGCCATTTACGATTTCATACAAGTAATTTAAGATTTTCATTATCACCGGAAGTAACGTCATTTTGGCAAAAACTGTATTTTTAGCCTTCAAAACAGATATTTTATTCAAATGAATCAGATTTGTAATGTTTTTAAAATTATGATATTTGATTCCAATCAACAAATAGAATGAACTCATTCGATCATACAGATACCTCAAAATGGTTTCTAACTTGTACGGTTGCAGAGAAATAGGCGATTTTCTACAAGTCATTTTTCAAGGTTTTTGGTCTATAAAGGTGGCAACTATTATAGGATTTACATAAAATTTTCACCATGTGATGATGCTATTTCTGATTTCATAAACCAATTTAACATTTTCATTATCACCGGAAGTAATGTAATTTTGGTACCGGAAGTGACATAAGTTCAAGGGTAACGTGGCACCGGTGAAACCCGTCATTACTGCTTCGCAGTTCTAGTTCTTATTATTATTATTCTTCTTTTGTTTTGAGTAGATCTCAGCAATTGATTGTCGGATCGTTACGATTTCTTCGGTTTTATCGGAAAAGTGGGTGTGACTTAGAGGATAAAGCTATTTTGAACGTTCTGCGACAATGCGAAATGTCCGAAATCACCGAAGCTATCGTTTTTAGAAATATTGCAGTAA
The DNA here is from genome assembly GCF_932274485.2 of Patella vulgata. NCBI lineage: Eukaryota > Metazoa > Mollusca > Gastropoda > Patellidae > Patella > Patella vulgata. Next base: position 39,284,148 of record NC_065882.2, read on the forward strand.
TTTTAACAATAATCATTGGATTTTAACTTTGGATGCATTTTGGCATAGCCGGAGACGGGGCACATAGCTACGCTACTTTTGATTTATAATTTTCGGCAAATCTTCGCAGATATTAGGCGCTAAATTTAGAAAATTTAAATTTTTACAAAAAACTTTTTTATTTATGAATATTTTTTGGTCGTGTTTTACACAAATATAACGAGTCCTCTGACTTGGGCAAAAATGTGAAAAAATTTTGTCTCGGTAATTTTCCTTGGCCCCCATTGGCTAATTCAGTTTTTCAGTCCTAGATTAATTATTTATTGTTCGATTTGTATAAAACAAAGTTCATATGCTCCGTTGTCTCAATTGCCATTTTTTTTGTTACCAATAGTGTTATCTGTCGGCACCGGAAGTGGCGTAAATTGACAAAAAACTACAATTTTGACAGTTAGGTACCATTTTTCGAAAGCAAATTTTTTTTTTTTCAAATCTGGTATAACTGAAATTGTGCGCTCTTTAAAGGCGCACAAAATGTTGGGACCAGTTTTTTTAATTTCGATTCCGTTTTCGGGCTATTTCGATTAAAAGGTGAAAAAAGGTGTAAAATTAAGCTATTTACAACCCATTCAGCGTTTTCATATTTTAAAATATTACTTCGTAACTTTCATAAACTCGTAGCAATAATCTATACGGAGAGAATGTATGTGAAAATTAATTTGTAATATGCGCAGTTGCCGAGAAATGGGCAATTTTGCATGAGTCACTTTTTACGCTAGTTTGCCTGTAAAAGAGTCAATTATTATTCGATTTTCATAAAAGTGACACCATTTGATGTGTAATGTCAATTTTAACTAGGTCAAACCAATTTAACATTTTCAATATCACCGGAAATGACGTAATTTGGGCAAAAATTGTATTTATAGCCTTCGAAACCAGTAATTTATTCAAATGAGTCATATTTGTTATTTGTTTAAAATTTTGATATTTGATTCAAATCAACTAATACAATGAACCCTTACGATCATATAGATATCACAAAATGGTTTCTAACTTGTTCAGTTGCGGAGAAATAGGCAATTTTCAACAGGTCACTTTTTAAGGTTTTTTTGTCAAAAAAAGTGTCAATTATTATTCGATTTTCATGAAATTTTCACTGTGTGATACATAATGCCATTTACGATATCATACAAGTAATTTAAGATTTTCATTATCACCGGAAGTAACGTCATTTTGGCAAAAACTGTATTTTTAGCCTTCAAAACAGATATTTTATTCAAATGAATCAGATTTGTAATGTTTTTAAAATTATGATATTTGATTCCAATCAACAAATAGAATGAACTCATTCGATCATACAGATACCTCAAAATGGTTTCTAACTTGTACGGTTGCAGAGAAATAGGCGATTTTCTACAAGTCATTTTTCAAGGCTTTTGGTCTATAAAGGTGGCAATTATTATAGGATTTACATAAAATTTTCAACATGTGATGATGCTATTTCTGATTTCATAAACCAATTTAACATTTTCATTATCACCGGAAGTAATGTAATTTTGACAGGATCACTGACATGTAGCAAATGAATTGATTGCTGGATTTGGTTGTTTCTGCGTCCATTTTATTTCATGTGTGCAATGCTTATGTGGAAACCTGTTTAACGGTTTCATTGGTACCGGAAGTGACATAAGTTCAAGGGTAACGTGGCACCGGTGAAACCCGTCATTACTGCTTCGCAGTTCTAGTTCTTCTTTTGTTTTGAGTAGATCTCAGCAACTGATTGTCGGATCGTTACGATTTCTTCGGTTTTATCGGAAAAGTGGGTGTGACTTAGAGGATAAAGCTATTTTGAACGTTCTGCGACAATGCGAAATGTCCGAAATCACCGAAGCTATCGTTTTTAGAAATATTGCAGTAATTTTAACAATAATCATTGGATTTTAACTTTCGATGCATTTTGGCATAGCCGGAGACGGGGCACATAGCTACGCTACTTTTGATTTTTGATTTTCGGCAAATCTTCGCAGATATTAGACGCTAAATTTAGAAAATTTAAATTTTTACAAAAAACTTTTTTATTTATGAATATTTTTTAATCGTGTTTTACACAAATATAACGAGTCCTCTGACTTGGGCAAAAATGTGAAAATTTTTTGTCTCGGTAATTTTCCTTGGCCCCCATTGGCTAATTCAGTTTTTCAGTCCTAGATTAATTATTTATTGTTCGATTTGTATAAAACAAAGTTCATATGCCCTGTTGTCTCAATTGTCATTTTTTTTGTTACCAATAGTGTTATCTGTCGGCACCGGAAGTGGCGTAAATTGACAAAAAACTACAATTTTGACAGTTAGGTACCATTTTTCGAAAGCAAATATTATTTTTTTCAAATCTGGTATAACTGAAATTGTGCGCCCTTTAAAGGCGCACAAAATGTTGGGACCATTTTTTTTAATTTCGATTCCGTTTTCGGGCTATTTCGATTAAAAGGTGAAAAAAGGTGTAAAATTAAGCTATTTACAACCCATCCAGCGTTTTCATATTTTAAAATATTACTTCGTAACTTTCATAAACTCGTAGCAATAATCTATACGGAGAGAATGTATGTGAAAATTAATTTGTAATATGCGCAGTTGCCGAGAAATGGGCAATTTTGCATGAGTCACTTTTTACGCTAGTTTGCCTGTAAAAGAGTCAATTATTATTCGATTTTCATAAAAGTGACACCATTTGATGTGTAATGTCAATTTTAACTAGGTCAAACCAATTTAACATTTTCAATATCACCGGAAATGACGTAATTTGGGCAAAAATTGTATTTATAGCCTTCGAAACCAGTAATTTATTCAAATGAGTCATATTTGTTATTTGTTTAAAATTTTGATATTTGATTCAAATCAACTAATACAATGAACCCTTACGATCATATAGATATCACAAAATGGTTTCTAACTTGTTCAGTTGCGGAGAAATAGGCAATTTTCAACAGGTCACTTTTTAAGGTTTTTTTGTCAATAAAAGTGTCAATTATTATTCGATTTTCATGAAATTTTCACTGTGTGATACATAATGCCATTTACGATATCATACAAGTAATTTAAGATTTTCATTATCACCGGAAGTAACGTCATTTTGGCAAAAACTGTATTTTTAGCCTTCAAAACAGATATTTTATTCAAATGAATCAGATTTGTAATGTTTTTAAAATTATGATATTTGATTCCAATCAACAAATAGAATGAACTCATTCGATCATACAGATACCTCAAAATGGTTTCTAACTTGTACGGTTGCAGAGAAATAGGCGATTTTCTACAAGTCATTTTTCAAGGTTTTTGGTCTATAAAGGTGGCAATTATTATAGGATTTACATACAATTTTCAACATGTGATGATGCTATTTCTGATTTCATAAACCAATTTAACATTTTCATTATCACCGGAAGTAATGTAATTTTGACAGCATCACTGACATGTAGCAAATGAATTGATTGCTGGATTTGGTTGTTTCTGCGTCCATTTTATTTCATGTGTGCAATGCTTATGTGGAAACCTGTTTAACGGTTTCTTTGGTACCGGAAGTGACATAAGTTCAAGGGTAACGTGGCACCGGTGAAACCCGTCATTACTGCTTCGCAGTTCTAGTTATTATTATTATTCTTCTTTTGTTTTGAGTAGATCTCAGCAACTGATTGTCGGATCGTTACGATTTCTTCGGTTTTATCGGAAAAGTGGGTGTGACTTAGAGGATAAAGCTATTTTGAACGTTCTGCGACAATGCGAAATGTCCGAAATCACCGAAGCTATCGTTTTTAGAAATATTGCAGTAATTTTAACAATAATCATTGGATTTTAACTTTCGATGCATTTTGGCATAGCCGGAGACGGGGCACATAGCTACGCTACTTTTGATTTTTGATTTTCGGCAAATCTTCGCAGATATTAGGCGCTAAATTTAGAAAATTTAAATTTTTACAAAAAACTTTTTTATTTATGAATATTTTTTAATCGTGTTTTACACAAATATAACGAGTCCTCTGACTTGGGCAAAAATGTGAAAATTTTTTGTCTCGGTAATTTTCCTTGGCCCCCATTGGCTAATTCAGTTTTTCAGTCCTAGATTAATTATTTATTGTTCGATTTGTATAAAACAAAGTTCATATGCCCCGTTGTCTCAATTGTCATTTTTTTTGTTACCAATAGTGTTATCTGTCGGCACCGGAAGTGGCGTAAATTGACAAAAAACTACAATTTTGACAGTTAGGTACCATTTTTCGAAAGCAAATATTATTTTTTTCAAATCTGGTATAACTGAAATTGTGCGCCTTTTAAAGGCGCACAAAATGTTGGGACCATGTTTTTTAATTTCGATTCCGTTTTCGGGCTATTTCGATTAAAAGGTGAAAAAAGGTGTAAAATTAAGCTATTTACAACCCATCCAGCGTTTTCATATTTTAAAATATTACTTCGTAACTTTCATAAACTCGTAGCAATAATCTATACGGAGAGAATGTATGTGAAAATTAATTTGTAATATGCGCAGTTGCCGAGAAATGGGCAATTTTGCATGAGTCACTTTTTACGCTAGTTTGCCTGTAAAAGAGACAATTATTATTCGATTTTCATAAAAGTGACACCATTTGATGTGTAATGTCAATTTTAACTAGGTCAAACCAAATTAACACTTTCAATATCACCGGAAATGACGTAATTTGGGCAAAAATTGTATTTATAGCCTTCGAAACCAGTAATTTATTCAAATGAGTCATATTTGTTATTTGTTTAAAATTTTGATATTTGATTCAAATCAACTAATACAATGACCCCTTACGATCATATAGATATCACAAAATGGTTTCTAACTTGTTCAGTTGCGGAGAAATAAGCAATTTTCAACAGGTCACTTTTTAAGGTTTTTTGTCAATAAAAGTCTCAATTATTATTCGATTTTCATGAAATTTTCACTGTGTGATACATAATGCCATTAACGATTTCATACAAGTAATTTCAGATTTTCATTATCACCGGAAGTAACGTCATTTTGGCAAAAACTGTATTTTTAGCCTTCAAAACAGATATTTTATTCAAATGAATCAGATTTGTAATGTTTTTAAAATTATGATATTTGATTCCAATCAACAAATAGAATGAACTCCTTCGATCATACAGATACCTCAAAATGGTTTCTAACTTGTACGGTTGCAGAGAAATAGGCGATTTTCTACAAGTCATTTTTCAAGGTTTTTGGTCTATAAAGGTGGCAATTATTATAGGATTTACATAAAATTTTCACCATGTGATCATGCTATTTCTGATTTCATAAACCAATTTAACATTTTCATTATCACCGGAAGTAATGTAATTTTGACAGGATCACTGACATGTAGCAAATGAATTGATTGCTGGATTTGGTTGTTTCTGCGTCCATTTTATTTCATGTGCGCAATGCTTATGTGGAAACCTGTTTAACGGTTTCATTGGTACCGGAAGTGACATAAGTTCAAGGGTAACGTGGCACCGGTGAAACCCGTCATTACTGCTTCGCAGTTCTAGTTCTTATTAGGGTTTCACACTGCGTAGCTTGTGTGAAACACTATTGTTTTTGTTAAAATTATTATTCTTATTATTATTATTCTTCTTTTGTTTTGAGTAGATCTCAGCAACTGATTGTCGGATCGTTACGATTTCTTCGGTTTTATCGGAAAAGTGGGTGTGACTTAGAGGATAAAGCTATTTTGAACGTTCTGCGACAATGCGAAATGTCCGAAATCACCGAAGCTATCGTTTTTAGAAATATTGCAGTAATTTTAACAATAATCATTGGATTTTAACTTTCGATGCATTTTGGCATAGCCGGAGACGGGGCACATAGCTACGCTACTTTTGATTTTTGATTTTCGGCAAATCTTCGCAGATATTAGGCGCTAAATTTAGAAAATTTAAATTTTTACAAAAAACTTTTTTATTTATGAATATTTTTTAATCGTGTTTTACACAAATATAACGAGTCCTCTGACTTGGGCAAAAATGTGAAAATTTTTTGTCTCGGTAATTTTCCTTGGCCCCCATTGGCTAATTCAGTTTTTCAGTCCTAGATTAATTATTTATTGTTCGATTTGTATAAAACAAAGTTCATATGCCCCGTTGTCTCAATTGTCATTTTTTTTGTTACCAATAGTGTTATCTGTCGGCACCGGAAGTGGCGTAAATTGACAAAAAACTACAATTTTGACAGTTAGGTACCATTTTTCGAAAGCAAATATTATTTTTTTCAAATCTGGTATAACTGAAATTGTGCGCCCTTTAAAGGCGCACAAAATGTTGGGACCATTTTTTTTAATTTCGATTCCGTTTTCGGGCTATTTCGATTAAAAGGTGAAAAAAGGTGTAAAATTAAGCTATTTACAACCCATCCAGCGTTTTCATATTTTAAAATATTACTTCGTAACTTTCATAAACTCGTAGCAATAATCTATACGGAGAGAATGTATGTGAAAATTAATTTGTAATATGCGCAGTTGCCGAGAAATGGGCAATTTTGCATGAGTCACTTTTTACGCTAGTTTGCCTGTAAAAGAGTCAATTATTATTCGATTTTCATAAAAGTGACACCATTTGATGTGTAATGTCAATTTTAACTAGGTCAAACCAATTTAACATTTTCAATATCACCGGAAATGACGTAGTTTGGGCAAAAATTGTATTTATAGCCTTCGAAACCAGTAATTTATTCAAATGAGTCATATTTGTTATTTGTTTAAAATTTTGATATTTGATTCAAATCAACTAATACAATGAACCCTTACGATCATATAGATATCACAAAATGGTTTCTAACTTGTTCAGTTGCGGAGAAATAGGCAATTTTCAACAGGTCACTTTTTAAGGTTTTTTTGTCAATAAAAGTGTCAATTATTATTCGATTTTCATGAAATTTTCACTGTGTGATACATAATGCCATTTACGATATCATACAAGTAATTTTAGATTTTCATTATCACCGGAAGTAACGTCATTTTGGCAAAAACTGTATTTTTAGCCTTCAAAACAGATATTTTATTCAAATGAATCAGATTTGTAATGTTTTTAAAATTATGATATTTGATTCCAATCAACAAATAGAATGAACTCATTCGATCATACAGATACCTCAAAATGGTTTCTAACTTGTACGGTTGCAGAGAAATAGGCGATTTTCTACAAGTCATTTTTCAAGGTTTTTGGTCTATAAAGGTGGCAATTATTATAGGATTTACATAAAATTTTCAACATGTGATGATGCTATTTCTGATTTCATAAACCAATTTAACATTTTCATTATCACCGGAAGTAATGTAATTTTGACAGGATCACTGACATGTAGCAAATGAATTGATTGCTGGATTTGGTTGTTTCTGCGTCCATTTTATTTCATGTGTGCAATGCTTATGTGGAAACCTGTTTAACGGTTTCATTGGTACCGGAAGTGACATAAGTTCAAGGGTAACGTGGCACCGGTGAAACCCGTCATTACTGCTTCGCAGTTCTAGTTCTTATTATTATTATTATTAGGGTTTCACACTGCGAAGCTTGTGTGAAACACTATTGTTTTTGTTAAAATTATTATTCTTATTATTATTATTATTCTTCTTTTGTTTTGAGTAGATCTCAGCAACTGATTGTCGGATCGTTACGATTTCTTCAGTTTTACTGAAAAAGTGGGTGTGACTTAGAGGATAAAGCTATTTTGAACGTTCTGCGACAATGCGAAATGTCCGAAATCACCGAAGCTATCGTTTTTAGAAATATTGCAGTAATTTTAACAATAATCATTGGATTTTAACTTTCGATGCATTTTGGCATAGCCGGAGACGGGGCACATAGCTACGCTACTTTTGATTTTTGATTTTCGGCAAATCTTCGCAGATATTAGGCGCTAAATTTAGAAAATTTAAATTTTTACAAAAAACTTTTTTATTTATGAATATTTTTTAGTCGTGTTTTACACAAATATAACGAGTCCTCTGACTTGGGCAAAAATGTGAAAAATTTTTGTCTCGGTAATTTTCCTTGGCCCCAATTGGCTAATTCAGTTTTTCAGTCCTAGATTAATTATTTATTGTTCGATTTGTATAAAACAAAGTTCATATGCTCCGTTGTCTCAATTGTCATTTTTTTTGTTACCAATAGTGTTATCTGTCGGCACCGGAAGTGGCGTAAATTGACAAAAAACTACAATTTTGACAGTTAGGTACCATTTTTCGAAAGCAAATATTATTTTTTTCAAATCTGGTATAACTGAAATTGTGCGCCCTTTAAAGGCGCACAAAATGTTGGAACCAGTTTTTTTAATTTCGATTCCGTTTTCGGGCTATTTCGATTAAAAGGTGAAAAAAGGTGTAAAATTAAGCTATTTACAACCCATCCAGCGTTTTCATATTTTAAAATATTACTTCGTAACTTTCATAAACTCGTAGCAATAATCTATACGGAGAGAATGTATGTGAAAATTAATTTGTAATATGCGCAGTTGCCGAGAAATGGGCAATTTTGCATGAGTCACTTTTTACGCTAGTTTGCCTGTAAAAGAGTCAATTATTATTCGATTTTCATAAAAGTGACACCATTTGATGTGTAATGTCAATTTTAACTAGGTCAAACCAATTTAACATTTTCAATATCACCGGAAATGACGTAATTTGGGCAAAAATTGTATTTATAGCCTTCGAAACCAGTAATTTATTCAAATGAGTCATATTTGTTATTTGTTTAAAATTTTGATATTTGATTCAAATGAACTAATACAATGAACCCTTACGATCATATAGATATCACAAAATGGTTTCTAACTTGTTCAGTTGCGGAGAAATAGGCAATTTTCAACAGGTCACTTTTTAAGGTTTTTTGTCAATAAAAGTGTCAATTATTATTCGATTTTCATGAAATTTTCATTGTGTGATACCTAATGCCATTTACGATTTCATACAAGTAATTTAAGATTTTCATTATCACCGGAAGTAACGTCATTTTGGCAAAAACTGTATTTTTAGCCTTCAAAACAGATATTTTATTCAAATGAATCAGATTTGTAATGTTTTTAAAATTATGATATTTGATTCCAATCAACAAATAGAATGAACTCATTCGATCATACAGATACCTCAAAATGGTTTCTAACTTGTACGGTTGCAGAGAAATAGGCGATTTTCTACAAGTCATTTTTCAAGGTTTTTGGTCTATAAAGGTGGCAACTATTATAGGATTTACATAAAATTTTCACCATGTGATGATGCTATTTCTGATTTCATAAACCAATTTAACATTTTCATTATCACCGGAAGTAATGTAATTTTGGTACCGGAAGTGACATAAGTTCAAGGGTAACGTGGCACCGGTGAAACCCGTCATTACTGCTTCGCAGTTCTAGTTCTTCTTTTGTTTTGAGTAGATCTCAGCAACTGATTGTCGGATCGTTACGATTTCTTCGGTTTTATCGGAAAAGTGGGTGTGACTTAGAGGATAAAGCTATTTTGAACGTTCTGCGACAATGCGAAATGTCCGAAATCACCGAAGCTATCGTTTTTAGAAATATTGCAGTAATTTTAACAATAATCATTGGATTTTAACTTTCGATGCATTTTGGCATAGCCGGAGACGGGGCACATAGCTACGCTACTTTTGATTTTTTATTTTCGGCAAATCTTCGCAGATATTAGGCGCTAAATTTAGAAAATTTAAATTTTTACAAAAAACTTTTTTATTTATGAATATTTTTTAATCGTGTTTTACACAAATATAACGAGTCCTCTGACTTGGGCAAAAATGTGAAAAATTTTTGTCTCGGTAATTTTCCTTGGCCCCCATTGGCTAATTCAGTTTTTCAGTCCTAGATTAATTATTTATTGTTCGATTTGTATAAAACAAAGTTCATATGCCCCGTTGTCTCAATTGTCATTTTTTTTGTTACCAATAGTGTTATCTGTCGGCACCGGAAGTGGCGTAAATTGACAAAAAACTACAATTTTGACAGTTAGGTACCATTTTTCGAAAGCAAATATTATTTTTTTCAAATCTGGTATAACTGAAATTGTGCGCCTTTTAAAGGCGCACAAAATGTTGGGACCATGTTTTTTAATTTCGATTCCGTTTTCGGGCTATTTCGATTAAAAGGTGAAAAAAGGTGTAAAATTAAGCTATTTACAACCCATCCAGCGTTTTCATATTTTAAAATATTACTTCGTAACTTTCATAAACTCGTAGCAATAATCTATACGGAGAGAATGTATGTGAAAATTAATTTGTAATATGCGCAGTTGCCGAGAAATGGGCAATTTTGCATGAGTCACTTTTTACGCTAGTTTGCCTGTAAAAGAGTCAATTATTATTCGATTTTCATAAAAGTGACACCATTTGATGTGTAATGTCAATTTTAACTAGGTCAAACCAATTTAACATTTTCAATATCACCGGAAATGACGTAATTTGGGCAAAAATTGTATTTATAGCCTTCGAAACCAGTAATTTATTCAAATGAGTCATATTTGTTATTTGTTTAAAATTTTGATATTTGATTCAAATCAACTAATACAATGAACCCTTACGATCATATAGATATCACAAAATGGTTTCTAACTTGTTCAGTTGCGGAGAAATAGGCAATTTTCAACAGGTCACTTTTTAAGGTTTTTTTGTCAATAAAAGTGTCAATTATTATTCGATTTTCATGAAATTTTCACTGTGTGATACATAATGCCATTTACGATTTCATACAAGTAATTTAAGATTTTCATTATCACCGGAAGTAACGTCATTTTGGCAAAAACTGTATTTTTAGCCTTCAAAACAGATATTTTATTCAAATGAATCAGATTTGTAATGTTTTTAAAATTATGATATTTGATTCCAATCAACAAATAGAATGAACTCATTCGATCATACAGATACCTCAAAATGGTTTCTAACTTGTACGGTTGCAGAGAAATAGGCGATTTTCTACAAGTCATTTTTCAAGGTTTTTGGTCTATAAAGGTGGCAATTATTATAGGATTTACATAAAATTTTCAACATGTGATGATGCTATTTCTGATTTCATCAACCAATTTAACATTTTCATTATCACTGGAAGTAATGTAATTTTGACAGGATCACTGACATGTAGCAAATGAATTGGTTGCTGGATTTGGTTGTTTCTGTGTCCATTTTATTTCATGTGTGCAATGCTTATGTGGAAACCTGTTTAACGGTTTCATTGGTACCGGAAGTGACATAAGTTCAAGGGTAACGTGGCACCGGTGAAACCCGTCATTACTGCTTCGCAGTTCTAGTTCTTATTATTATTATTATTATTCTTTTGTTTTGAGTAGATCTCAGCAACTGATTGTCGGATCGTTACGATTTCTTCAGTTTTACTGAAAAAGTGGGTGTGACTTAGAGGATAAAGCTATTTTGAACGTTCTGCGACAATGCGAAATGTCCGAAATCACCGAAGCTATCGTTTTTAGAAATATTGCAGTAATTTTAACAATAATCATTGGATTTTAACTTTCGATGCATTTTGGCATAGCCGGAGACGGGGCACATAGCTACGCTACTTTTGATTTTTTATTTTCGGCAAATCTTCGCAGATATTAGGCGCTAAATTTAGAAAATTTAAATTTTTACAAAAAACTTTTTTATTTATGAATATTTTTTAATCGTGTTTTACACAAATATAACGAGTCCTCTGACTTGGGCAAAAATGTGAAAAATTTTTGTCTCGGTAATTTTCCTTGGCCCCCATTGGCTAATTCAGTTTTTCAGTCCTAGATTAATTATTTATTGTTCGATTTGTATAAAACAAAGTTCATATGCCCCGTTGTCTCAATTGTCATTTTTTTTGTTACCAATAGTGTTATCTGTCGGCACCGGAAGTGGCGTAAATTGACAAAAAACTACAATTTTGACAGTTAGGTACCATTTTTCGAAAGCAAATATTATTTTTTTCAAATCTGGTATAACTGAAATTGTGCGCCTTTTAAAGGCGCACAAAATGTTGGGACCATGTTTTTTAATTTCGATTCCGTTTTCGGGCTATTTCGATTAAAAGGTGAAAAAAGGTGTAAAATTAAGCTATTTACAACCCATCCAGCGTTTTCATATTTTAAAATATTACTTCGTAACTTTCATAAACTCGTAGCAATAATCTATACGGAGAGAATGTATGTGAAAATTAATTTGTAATATGCGCAGTTGCCGAGAAATGGGCAATTTTGCATGAGTCACTTTTTACGCTAGTTTGCCTGTAAAAGAGTCAATTATTATTCGATTTTCATAAAAGTGACACCATTTGATGTGTAATGTCAATTTTAACTAGGTCAAACCAATTTAACATTTTCAATATCACCGGAAATGACGTAATTTGGGCAAAAATTGTATTTATAGCCTTCGAAACCAGTAATTTATTCAAATGAGTCATATTTGTTATTTGTTTAAAATTTTGATATTTGATTCAAATCAACTAATACAATGAACCCTTACGATCATATAGATATCACAAAATGGTTTCTAACTTGTTCAGTTGCGGAGAAATAGGCAATTTTCAACAGGTCACTTTTTAAGGTTTTTTTGTCAATAAAAGTGTCAATTATTATTCGATTTTCATGAAATTTTCACTGTGTGATACATAATGCCATTTACGATTTCATACAAGTAATTTAAGATTTTCATTATCACCGGAAGTAACGTCATTTTGGCAAAAACTGTATTTTTAGCCTTCAAAACAGATATTTTATTCAAATGAATCAGATTTGTAATGTTTTTAAAATTATGATATTTGATTCCAATCAACAAATAGAATGAACTCATTCGATCATACAGATACCTCAAAATGGTTTCTAACTTGTACGGTTGCAGAGAAATAGGCGATTTTCTACAAGTCATTTTTCAAGGTTTTTGGTCTATAAAGGTGGCAATTATTATAGGATTTACATAAAATTTTCAACATGTGATGATGCTATTTCTGATTTCATAAACCAATTTAACATTTTCATTATCACTGGAAGTAATGTAATTTTGACAGGATCACTGACATGTAGCAAATGAATTGGTTGCTGGATTTGGTTGTTTCTGTGTCCATTTTATTTCATGTGTGCAATGCTTATGTGGAAACCTGTTTAACGGTTTCATTGGTACCGGAAGTGACATAAGTTCAAGGGTAACGTGGCACCGGTGAAACCCGTCATTACTGCTTCGCAGTTCTAGTTCTTATTATTATTATTATTATTCTTTTGTTTTGAGTAGATCTCAGCAACTGATTGTCGGATCGTTACGATTTCTTCAGTTTTACTGAAAAAGTGGGTGTGACTTAGAGGATAAAGCTATTTTGAACGTTCTGCGACAATGCGAAATGTCCGAAATCACCGAAGCTATCGTTTTTAGAAATATTGCAGTAATTTTAACAATAATCATTGGATTTTAACTTTCGATGCATTTTGGCATAGCCGGAGACGGGGCACATAGCTACGCTACTTTTGATTTTTGATTTTCGGCAAATCTTCGCAGATATTAGGCGCTAAATTTAGAAAATTTAAATTTTTACAAAAAACTTTTTTATTTATGAATATTTTTTAGTCGTGTTTTACACAAATATAACGAGTCCTCTGACTTGGGCAAAAATGTGAAAAATTTTTGTCTCGGTAATTTTCCTTGGCCCCAATTGGCTAATTCAGTTTTTCAGTCCTAGATTAATTATTTATTGTTCGATTTGTATAAAACAAAGTTCATATGCTCCGTTGTCTCAATTGTCATTTTTTTTGTTACCAATAGTGTTATCTGTCGGCACCGGAAGTGGCGTAAATTGACAAAAAACTACAATTTTGACAGTTAGGTACCATTTTTCGAAAGCAAATATTATTTTTTTCAAATCTGGTATAACTGAAATTGTGCGCCCTTTAAAGGCGCACAAAATGTTGGGACCAGTTTTTTTAATTTCGATTCCGTTTTCGGGCTATTTCGATTAAAAGGTGAAAAAAGGTGTAAAATTAAGCTATTTACAACCCATCCAGCGTTTTCATATATTAAAATATTACTTCGTAACTTTCATAAACTCGTAGCAATAATCTATACGGAGAGAATGTATGTGAAAATTAATTTGTAATATGCGCAGTTGCCGAGAAATGGGCAATTTTGCATGAGTCACTTTTTACGCTAGTTTGCCTGTAAAAGAGTCAATTATTATTCGATTTTCATAAAAGTGACACCATTTGATGTGTAATGTCAATTTTAACTAGGTCAAACCAATTTAACATTTTCAATATCACCGGAAATGACGTAATTTGGGCAAAAATTGTATTTATAGCCTTCGAAACCAGTAATTTATTCAAATGAGTCATATTTGTTATTTGTTTAAAATTTTGATATTTGATTCAAATGAACTAATACAATGAACCCTTACGATCATATAGATATCACAAAATGGTTTCTAACTTGTTCAGTTGCGGAGAAATAGGCAATTTTCAACAGGTCACTTTTTAAGGTTTTTTGTCAATAAAAGTGTCAATTATTATTCGATTTTCATGAAATTTTCATTGTGTGATACCTATTGCCATTTACGATTTCATACAAGTAATTTAAGATTTTCATTATCACCGGAAGTAACGTCATTTTGGCAAAAACTGTATTTTTAGCCTTCAAAACAGATATTTTATTCGAATGAATCAGATTTTTAATGTTTTTAAAATTATGATATTTGATTCCAATCAACAAATAGAATGAACTCATTCGATCATACAGATACCTCAAAATGGTTTCTAACTTGTACGGTTGCAGAGAAATAGGCGATTTTCTACAAGTCATTTTTCAAGGTTTTTGGTCTATAAAGGTGGCAACTATTATAGGATTTACATAAAATTTTCACCATGTGATGATGCTATTTCTGATTTCATAAACCAATTTAACATTTTCATTATCACCGGAAGTAATGTAATTTTGGTACCGGAAGTGACATAAGTTCAAGGGTAACGTGGCACCGGTGAAACCCGTCATTACTGCTTCGCAGTTCTAGTTCTTATTATTATTATTAGGGTTTCACACTGCGTAGCTTGTGTGAAACACTATTGTTTTTGTTAAAATTATTATTCTTATTATTATTATTCTTCTTTTGTTTTGAGTAGATCTCAGCAACTGATTGTCGGATCGTTACGATTTCTTCGGTTTTATCGGAAAAGTGGGTGTGACTTAGAGGATAAAGCTATTTTGAACGTTCTGCGACAATGCGAAATGTCCGAAATCACCGAAGCTATCGTTTTTGGAAATATTGCAGTAATTTTAACAATAATCATTGGATTTTAACTTTCGATGCATTTTGGCATAGCCGGAGACGGGGCACATAGCTACGCTACTTTTGATTTTTGATTTTCGGCAAATCTTCGCAGATATTAGGCGCTAAATTTAGAAAATTTAAATTTTTACAAAAAACTTTTTTATTTATGAATATTTTTTAGTCGTGTTTTACACAAATATAACGAGTCCTCTGACTTGGGCAAAAATGTGAAAAATTTTTGTCTCGGTAATTTTCCTTGGCCCCAATTGGCTAATTCAGTTTTTCAGTCCTAGATTAATTATTTATTGTTCGATTTGTATAAAACAAAGTTCATATGCTCCGTTGTCTCAATTGTCATTTTTTTTGTTACCAATAGTGTTATCTGTCGGCACCGGAAGTGGCGTAAATTGACAAAAAACTACAATTTTGACAGTTAGGTACCATTTTTCGAAAGCAAATATTATTGTTTTCAAATCTGGTATAACTGAAATTGTGCGCCCTTTAAAGGCGCACAAAATGTTGGGACCAGTTTTTTTAATTTCGATTCCGTTTTCGGGCTATTTAGATTAAAAGGTGAAAAAAGGTGTAAAATTAAGCTATTTACAACCCATCCAGCGTTTTCATATTTTAAAATATTACTTCGTAACTTTCTTAAACTCGTAGCAATAATCTATACGGAGAGAATGTATGTGAAAATTAATTTGTAATATGCGCAGTTGCCGAGAAATGGGCAATTTTGCATGAGTCACTTTTTACGCTAGTTTGCCTGTAAAAGAATCAATTATTATTCGATTTTCATAAAAGTGACACCATTTGATGTGTAATGTCAATTTTAACTAGGTCAAACCAATTTAACATTTTCAATATCACCGGAAATGACGTAATTTGGGCAAAAATTGTATTTATAGCCTTCGAAACCAGTAATTTATTCAAATGAGTCATATTTGTTATTTGTTTAAAATTTTGATATTTGATTCAAATCAACTAATACAATGAACCCTTACGATCATATAGATATCACAAAATGGTTTCTAACTTGTTCAGTTGCGGAGAAATAGGCAATTTTCAACAGGTCACTTTTTAAGGTTTTTTTGTCAATAAAAGTGTCAATTATTATTCGATTTTCATGAAATTTTCACTGTGTGATACATAATGCCATTTACGATATCATACAAGTAATTTAAGATTTTCATTATCACCGGAAGTAACGTCATTTTGGCAAAAACTGTATTTTTAGCCTTCAAAACAGATATTTTATTCAAATGAATCAGATTTGTAATGTTTTTAAAATTATGATATTTGATTCCAATCAACAAATAGAATGAACTCATTCGATCATACAGATACCTCAAAATGGTTTCTAACTTGTACGGTTGCAGAGAAATAGGCGATTTTCTACAAGTCATTTTTCAAGGTTTTTGGTCTATAAAGGTGGCAATTATTATAGGATTTACATAAAATTTTCACCATGTGATGATGCTATTTCTGATTTCATAAACCAATTTAACATTTTCATTATCACCGGAAGTAATGTAATTTTGACAGGATCACTGACATGTAGCAAATGAATTGATTGCTGGATTTGGTTGTTTCTGCGTCCATTTTATTTCATGTGTGCAATGCTTATGTGGAAACCTGTTTAACGGTTTCATTGGTACCGGAAGTGACATAAGTTCAAGGGTAACGTGGCACCGGTGAAACCCGTCATTACTGCTTCGCAGTTCTAGTTCTTCTTTTGTTTTGAGTAGATCTCAGCAACTACTTGTCGCATCGTTACGATTTCTTCGGTTTTACTGGGAAAGTGGGTGTGACTTAGAGGATAAAGCTATTTTGAACGTTCTGCGACAATGCGAAATGTCCGAAATCACCGAAGTTATCGTTTTTACAAATATTGCGGTAATTTTAACAATAATCATGGGATTTTAACTTTCGATACATTTTGGCATAGCTGGGGACAGGGCACATAGCTGCGCTACTTTCGATTTTTGATTTTCAGCAAAAATTCGAAGATATTAGGCGCCAAATTTCGGAAATTTAAAATTTTACAAAAAACTTTTTTATTGATGAATATTTTTTACTCGTGTTGTGCACAGAATTAAAGAGTCATCTGACTTGCGCAAAAATGTTAAAATTTTTTGTCTCAGTAATTTTCCTTGGCCTCCATTGGCTAATTCAGTTTTTCAGTCCTAGCTTAATTTTTTATTGTTCGATTTGTATAAAACAAAGTTCATATGCTTCGTTGTCTCAATTGTCATTTTTTTTATTACCAAAAGTGTTATCTGTCGGCACCGGAAGTGGCATAATTTTACCAAAAACTACAATTTTGACAGTTAGGTACCATTTTTTGAAAACAAATATTATTTTTTTGAAAAATTATATGACTCAAAGAGTGTGTCCTTTAAAGGCGCAAAAAATGTCGGAAGCAGTTTTTTTAATTTCTTTTTCATTTTCTAGCAAATTGGATTAAGAGGTGAAAAAAGGCGTAAAATTGACCTATTTACAACTCATTCAGGCTTTTCAGATTTCAAAATATTTTTACGTAACTTTTATAAACTTGTAGCTATAATCCATACGAAGAGAATGTATGTGAAAATTAGTTTGTAATATAAGCAGTTGCCGAGAAATAGGCAATTTTGCATGAGTCACTTTTCACGTAATTTTGGCTGTAAAAGAATCAATTATTATTCGATTTTCAATTTTCTTTCGCCATTGGATGCCTAATGCCATAGTGGACTATGTCAAACCATTTTACCCCTTGCGCTGCCACCGGAAATGACGTCATTTGCTCAAAACTTAAATTTTAGCCTTCAAAAAACAATATTTTATTCAAATGATTCGTATTTGTTATTTTTTTCAAATTATGATATTTGATTCTATTGATCAAATAGATTGAACCCATACGATCATACAGATACCACAAAATGGTTTCTAACTTGTACGGTTGCAGAGAAATGGGCGATTTTCCTTAAGTCACTTTTCAAGGTTTTTGGTCTATAAAAGTGTCAGTTATTATTCGATTTTCATAAAATTTTCACCATATGATATCTTGTGTCATTTATGATTTCATAGAACTAATTTAACATTTTCATTATCACCGGAAGTAACGTCATTTTGGCAAAAACTGTATTTTTAGCCTTCAAAACAGATATTTTTTTCAAATGAGTCTTATTTGTATTGTTTTTAAAATTATGATATTTGATTCCAATCAGCAAATAGATTGAACCCATACGATCATACAGATACCAGAAAATGGTTTCTAACTTGTACGGTTGCAGAGAAATAGGCGATTTTCTACAAGTCACTTTTCAAGGTTTTTGGTCTATAAAAGTGGCAATTGTTATTCGATTTACATACAATTTTCACCATGTGATGCCCTATGTCATTTCTGATTTCATAAAAGTAATTGAACATTTTCATTATCACCGGAAGTACAGTACACTTACATGTAACAAATGTATAAAATGAATTGATATTGCTGGATTTTGTTGATTCGGCGTCCATTTTATTTGATGTGTGCAATGCTTATGTGGAAACCTGTTTAATGGTTTCATTGGTACGGGAAGTAACATGTTTAGGGTAAAGTGGCACCGGTGAAACCCGTCATTACTGCATCGCAGTTCTAGTTCTTATTATTATTATTCTTCTTTTGTTTTGAGTAGATCTCAGCAACTGATTGTCGGATCGTTACGATTTCTTCGGTTTTAGCGGAAAAGTGGGTGTGACTTAGAGGATAAAGCTATTTTGAACGTTCTGCGACAATGCGAAATGTCCGAAATCACCGAAGCTATCGTTTTTAGAAATATTGCAGTAATTTTAACAATAATCATTGGATTTTAACTTTCGATGCATTTTGGCATAGCCGGAGACGGGGCACATAGCTACGCTACTTTTGATTTTTGATTTTCGGCAAATCTTCGCAGATATTAGGCGCTAAATTTAGAAAATTTAAATTTTTACAAAAAACTTTTTTATTTATGAATATTTTTTAGTCGTGTTTTACACAAATATAACGAGTCCTCTGACTTGGGCAAAAATGTGAAAAATTTTTGTCTCGGTAATTTTCCTTGGCCCCCATTGGCTAATTCAGTTTTTCAGTCCTAGATTAATTATTTATTGTTCGATTTGTATAAAACAAAGTTCATATGCTCCGTTGTCTCAATTGTCATTTTTTTGGTTACCAATAGTGTTATCTGTCGGCACCGGAAGTGGCGTAAATTGACAAAAAACTACAATTTTGACAGTTAGGTACCATTTTTCGAAAGCAAATATTATTTTTTTCAAATCTGGTATAACTGAAATTGTGCGCCCTTTAAAGGCGCACAAAATGTTGGGACCAGTTTTTTTAATTTCGATTCCGTTTTCGGGCTATTTCGATTAAAAGGTGAAAAAAGGTGTAAAATTAAGCTATTTACAACCCATCCAGCGTTTTCATATTTTAAAATATTACTTCATAACTTTCATAAACTCGTAGCAATAATCTATACGAAGAGAATGTATTTGAAAATTAATTTGTAATATGCGCAGTTGCCGAGAAATGGGCAATTATGCATGAGTCACTTTTTACGCTAGTTTGCCTGTAAAAGAGTCAATTATTATTCGATTTTCATAAAAGTGACACCATTTGATGTGTAATGTCAATTTTAACTAGGTCAAACCAATTTAACATTTTCAATATCACCGGAAATGACGTAATTTGGGCAAAAATTGTATTTATAGCCTTCGAAACCAGTAATTTATTCAAATGAGTCATATTTGTTATTTGTTTAAAATTTTGATATTTGATTCAAATCAACTAATACAATGAACCCTTACGATCATATAGATATCACAAAATGGTTTCTAACTTGTTCAGTTGCGGAGAAATAGGCAATTTTCAACAGGTCACTTTTTAAGGTTTTTTGTCAATAAAAGTGTCAATTATTATTCGATTTTCATGAAATTTTCACTGTGTGATACATAATGCCATTTACGATTTCATACAATTAATTTAAGATTTTCATTATCACCGGAAGTAACGTCATTTTGGCAAAAACTGTATTTTTAGCCTTCAAAACAGATATTTTATTCGAATGAATCAGATTTGTAATGTTTTTAAAATTATGATATTTGATTCCAATCAACAAATAGAATGAACTCATTCGATCATACAGATACCTCAAAATGGTTTCTAACTTGTACGGTTGCAGAGAAATAGGCGATTTTCTACAAGTCATTTTTCAAGGTTTTTGGTCTATAAAGGTGGCAATTATTATAGGATTTACATAAAATTTTCACCATGTGATGATGCTATTTCTGATTTCATAAACCAATTTAACATTTTCATTATCACCGGAAGTAATGTAATTTTGACAGGATCACTGACATGTAGCAAATGAATTGATTGCTGGATTTTGTTGATTCGGCGTCCATTTTATTTGATGTGTGCAATGCTTATGTGGAAACCTGTTTAATGGTTTCATTGGTACGGGAAGTAACATGTTTAGGGTAAAGTGGCACCGGTGAAACCCGTCATTACTGCATCGCAGTTCTAGTTCTTATTATTATTATTCTTCTTTTGTTTTGAGTAGATCTCAGCAACTGATTGTCGGATCGTTACGATTTCTTCGGTTTTAGCGGAAAAGTGGGTGTGACTTAGAGGATAAAGCTATTTTGAACGTTCTGCGACAATGCGAAATGTCCGAAATCACCGAAGCTATCGTTTTTAGAAATATTGCAGTAATTTTAACAATAATCATTGGATTTTAACTTTCGATGCATTTTGGCATAGCCGGAGACGGGGCACATAGCTACGCTACTTTTGATTTTTGATTTTCGGCAAATCTTCGCAGATATTAGGCGCT
Source organism: Patella vulgata (assembly GCF_932274485.2). Lineage (NCBI taxonomy): Eukaryota > Metazoa > Mollusca > Gastropoda > Patellidae > Patella > Patella vulgata. The sequence goes on from NC_065882.2 coordinate 39,305,241, forward strand.
AAATTTAGAAAATTTAAATTTTTACAAAAAACTTTTTTATTTATAAATATTTTTTAATCGTGTTTTACACAAATATAACGAGTCCTCTGACTTGGGCAAAAATGTGAAAATTTTTTGTCTCGGTAATTTTCCTTGGCCCCCATTGGCTAATTCAGTTTTTCAGTCCTAGATTAATTATTTATTGTTCGATTTGTATAAAACAAAGTTCATATGCCCCGTTGTCTCAATTGTCATTTTTTTTGTTACCAATAGTGTTATCTGTCGGCACCGGAAGTGGCGTAAATTGACAAAAAACTACAATTTTGACAGTTAGGTACCATTTTTCGAAAGCAAATATTATTTTTTTCAAATCTGGTATAACTGAAATTGTGCGCCCTTTAAAGGCGCACAAAATGTTGGGACCATTTTTTTTAATTTCGATTCCGTTTTCGGGCTATTTCGATTAAAAGGTGAAAAAAGGTGTAAAATTAAGCTATTTACAACCCATTCAGCGTTTTCATATTTTAAAATATTACTTCGTAACTTTCATAAACTCGTAGCAATAATCTATACGGAGAGAATGTATGTGAAAATTAATTTGTAATATGCGCAGTTGCCGAGAAATGGGCAATTTTGCATGAGTCACTTTTTACGCTAGTTTGCCTGTAAAAGAGTCAATTATTATTCGATTTTCATAAAAGTGACACCATTTGATGTGTAATGTCAATTTTAACTAGGTCAAACCAATTTAACATTTTCAATATCACCGGAAATGACGTAATTTGGGCAAAAATTGTATTTATAGCCTTCGAAACCAGTAATTTATTCAAATGAGTCATATTTGTTATTTGTTTAAAATTTTGATATTTGATTCAAATCAACTAATACAATGAACCCTTACGATCATATAGATATCACAAAATGGTTTCTAACTTGTTCAGTTGCGGAGAAATAGGCAATTTTCAACAGGTCACTTTTTAAGGTTTTTTTGTCAAAAAAAGTGTCAATTATTATTCGATTTTCATGAAATTTTCACTGTGTGATACATAATGCCATTTACGATATCATACAAGTAATTTAAGATTTTCATTATCACCGGAAGTAACGTCATTTTGGCAAAAACTGTATTTTTAGCCTTCAAAACAGATATTTTATTCAAATGAATCAGATTTGTAATGTTTTTAAAATTATGATATTTGATTCCAATCAACAAATAGAATGAACTCATTCGATCATACAGATACCTCAAAATGGTTTCTAACTTGTACGGTTGCAGAGAAATAGGCGATTTTCTACAAGTCATTTTTCAAGGTTTTTGGTCTATAAAGGTGGCAATTATTATAGGATTTACATAAAATTTTCAACATGTGATGATGCTATTTCTGATTTCATAAACCAATTTAACATTTTCATTATCACCGGAAGTAATGTAATTTTGACAGGATCACTGACATGTAGCAAATGAATTGATTGCTGGATTTGGTTGTTTCTGCGTCCATTTTATTTCATGTGTGCAATGCTTATGTGGAAACCTGTTTAACGGTTTCATTGGTACCGGAAGTGACATAAGTTCAAGGGTAACGTGGCACCGGTGAAACCCGTCATTACTGCTTCGCAGTTCTAGTTAGGGTTTCACACTGCGAAGCTTGTGTGAAACACTATTGTTTTTGTTAAAATTATTATTAGGGTTTCACACTGCGTAGCTTGTGTGAAACACTATTGTTTTTGTTAAAATTATTATTCTTATTATTATTATTCTTCTTTTGTTTTGAGTAGATCTCAGCAACTGATTGTCGGATCGTTAGGATTTCTTCGGTTTTATCGGAAAAGTGGGTGTGACTTAGAGGATAAAGCTATTTTGAACGTTCTGCGACAATGCGAAATGTCCGAAATCACCGAAGCTATCGTTTTTAGAAATATTGCAGTAATTTTAACAATAATCATTGGATTTTAACTTTCGATGCATTTTGGCATAGCCGGAGACGGGGCACATAGCTACGCTACTTTTGATTTTTGATTTTCGGCAAATCTTCGCAGATATTAGGCGCTAAATTTAGAAAATTTAAATTTTTACAAAAAACTTTTTTATTTATGAATATTTTTTAATCGTGTTTTACACAAATATAACGAGTCCTCTGACTTGGGCAAAAATGTGAAAAATTTTTGTCTCGGTAATTTTCCTTGGCCCCCATTGGCTAATTCAGTTTTTCAGTCCTAGATTAATTATTTATTGTTCGATTTGTATAAAACAAAGTTCATATGCCCCGTTGTCTCAATTGTCATTTTTTTTGTTACCAATAGTGTTATCTGTCGGCACCGGAAGTGGCGTAAATTGACAAAAAACTACAATTTTGACAGTTAGGTACCATTTTTCGAAAGCAAATATTATTTTTTTCAAATCTGGTATAACTGAAATTGTGCGCCCTTTAAAGGCGCACAAAATGTTGGGACCATTTTTTTTAATTTCGATTCCGTTTTCGGGCTATTTCGATTAAAAGGTGAAAAAAGGTGTAAAATTAAGCTATTTACAACCCATCCAGCGTTTTCATATTTTAAAATATTACTTCGTAACTTTCATAAACTCGTAGCAATAATCTATACGGAGAGAATGTATGTGAAAATTAATTTGTAATATGCGCAGTTGCCGAGAAATGGGCAATTTTGCATGAGTCACTTTTTACGCTAGTTTGCCTGTAAAAGAGTCAATTATTATTCGATTTTCATAAAAGTGACACCATTTGATGTGTAATGTCAATTTTAACTAGGTCAAACCAATTTAACATTTTCAATATCACCGGAAATGACGTAATTTGGGCAAAAATTGTATTTATAGCCTTCGAAACCAGTAATTTATTCAAATGAGTCATATTTGTTATTTGTTTAAAATTTTGATATTTGATTCAAATCAACTAATACAATGAACCCTTACGATCATATAGATATCACAAAATGGTTTCTAACTTGTTCAGTTGCGGAGAAATAGGCAATTTTCAACAGGTCACTTTTTAAGGTTTTTTTGTCAATAAAAGTGTCAATTATTATTCGATTTTCATGAAATTTTCACTGTGTGATACATAATGCCATTTACGATATCATACAAGTAATTTAAGATTTTCATTATCACCGGAAGTAACGTCATTTTGGCAAAAACTGTATTTTTAGCCTTCAAAACAGATATTTTATTCAAATGAATCAGATTTGTAATGTTTTTAAAATTATGATATTTGATTCCAATCAACAAATAGAATGAACTCATTCGATCATACAGATACCTCAAAATGGTTTCTAACTTGTACGGTTGCAGAGAAATAGGCGATTTTCTACAAGTCATTTTTCAAGGTTTTTGGTCTATAAAGGTGGCAATTATTATAGGATTTACATAAAATTTTCAACATGTGATGATGCTATTTCTGATTTCATAAACCAATTTAACATTTTCATTATCACCGGAAGTAATGTAATTTTGACAGGATCACTGACATGTAGCAAATGAATTGATTGCTGGATTTGGTTGTTTCTGCGTCCATTTTATTTCATGTGTGCAATGCTTATGTGGAAACCTGTTTAACGGTTTCATTGGTACCGGAAGTGACATAAGTTCAAGGGTAACGTGGCACCGGTGAAACCCGTCATTACTGCTTCGCAGTTCTAGTTCTTATTATTATTATTATTATTAGGGTTTCACACTGCGTAGCTTGTGTGAAACACTATTGTTTTTGTTAAAATTATTAGGGTTTCACACTGCGTAGCTTGTGTGAAACACTATTGTTTTTGTTAAAATTATTATTAGGGTTTCACACTGCGTAGCTTGTGTGAAACACTATTGTTTTTGTTAAAATTATTATTAGGGTTTCACACTGCGTAGCTTGTGTGAAACACTATTGTTTTTGTTAAAATTATTAGGGTTTCACACTGCGTAGCTTGTGTGAAACACTATTGTTTTTGTTAAAATTATTATTCTTATTATTATTATTCTTCTTTTGTTTTGAGTAGATCTCAGCAACTGATTGTCGGATCGTTACGATTTCTTCGGTTTTATCGGAAAAGTGGTTGTGACTTAGAGGATAAAGCTATTTTGAACGTTCTGCGACAATGCGAAATGTCCGAAATCACCGAAGCTATCGTTTTTAGAAATATTGCAGTAATTTTAACAATAATCATTGGATTTTAACTTTCGATGCATTTTGGCATAGCCGGAGACGGGGCACATAGCTACGCTACTTTTGATTTTTGATTTTCGGCAAATCTTCGCAGATATTAGGCGCTAAATTTAGAAAATTTAAATTTTTACAAAAAACTTTTTTATTTATGAATATTTTTTAATCGTGTTTTACACAAATATAACGAGTCCTCTGACTTGGGCAAAAATGTGAAAATTTTTTGTCTCGGTAATTTTCCTTGGCCCCCATTGGCTAATTCAGTTTTTCAGTCCTAGATTAATTATTTATTGTTCGATTTGTATAAAACAAAGTTCATATGCCCCGTTGTCTCAATTGTCATTTTTTTTGTTACCAATAGTGTTATCTGTCGGCACCGGAAGTGGCGTAAATTGACAAAAAACTACAATTTTGACAGTTAGGTACCATTTTTCGAAAGCAAATATTATTTTTTTCAAATCTGGTATAACTGAAATTGTGCGCCCTTTAAAGGCGCACAAAATGTTGGGACCATTTTTTTTAATTTCGATTCCGTTTTCGGGCTATTTCGATTAAAAGGTGAAAAAAGGTGTAAAATTAAGCTATTTACAACCCATTCAGCGTTTTCATATTTTAAAATATTACTTCGTAACTTTCATAAACTCGTAGCAATAATCTATACGGAGAGAATGTATGTGAAAATTAATTTGTAATATGCGCAGTTGCCGAGAAATGGGCAATTTTGCATGAGTCACTTTTTACGCTAGTTTGCCTGTAAAAGAGTCAATTATTATTCGATTTTCATAAAAGTGACACCATTTGATGTGTAATGTCAATTTTAACTAGGTCAAACCAATTTAACATTTTCAATATCACCGGAAATGACGTAATTTGGGCAAAAATTGTATTTATAGCCTTCGAAACCAGTAATTTATTCAAATGAGTCATATTTGTTATTTGTTTAAAATTTTGATATTTGATTCAAATCAACTAATACAATGAACCCTTACGATCATATAGATATCACAAAATGGTTTCTAACTTGTTCAGTTGCGGAGAAATAGGCAATTTTCAACAGGTCACTTTTTAAGGTTTTTTTGTCAAAAAAAGTGTCAATTATTATTCGATTTTCATGAAATTTTCACTGTGTGATACATAATGCCATTTACGATATCATACAAGTAATTTAAGATTTTCATTATCACCGGAAGTAACGTCATTTTGGCAAAAACTGTATTTTTAGCCTTCAAAACAGATATTTTATTCAAATGAATCAGATTTGTAATGTTTTTAAAATTATGATATTTGATTCCAATCAACAAATAGAATGAACTCATTCGATCATACAGATACCTCAAAATGGTTTCTAACTTGTACGGTTGCAGAGAAATAGGCGATTTTCTACAAGTCATTTTTCAAGGTTTTTGGTCTATAAAGGTGGCAATTATTATAGGATTTACATAAAATTTTCAACATGTGATGATGCTATTTCTGATTTCATAAACCAATTTAACATTTTCATTATCACCGGAAGTAATGTAATTTTGACAGGATCACTGACATGTAGCAAATGAATTGATTGCTGGATTTGGTTGTTTCTGCGTCCATTTTATTTCATGTGTGCAATGCTTATGTGGAAACCTGTTTAACGGTTTCATTGGTACCGGAAGTGACATAAGTTCAAGGGTAACGTGGCACCGGTGAAACCCGTCATTACTGCTTCGCAGTTCTAGTTCTTATTATTATTATTATTCTTCTTTTGTTTTGAGTAGATCTCAGCAACTACTTGTCGCATCGTTACGATTTCTTCGGTTTTACTGGGAAAGTGGGTGTGACTTAGAGGATAAAGCTATTTTGAACGTTCTGCGACAATGCGAAATGTCCGAAATCACCGAAGTTATCGTTTTTACAAATATTGCGGTAATTTTAACAATAATCATGGGATTTTAACTTTCGATACATTTTGGCATAGCTGGAGACAGGGCACATAGCTGCGCTACTTTCGATTTTTGATTTTCAGCAAAAATTCGAAGATATTAGGCGCCAAATTTCGGAAATTTAAAATTTTACAAAAAACTTTTTTATTGATGAATATTTTTTACTCGTGTTGTGCACAGAATTAAAGAGTCATCTGACTTGCGCAAAAATGTTAAAATTTTTTGTCTCAGTAATTTTCCTTGGCCTCCATTGGCTAATTCAGTTTTTCAGTCCTAGCTTAATTTTTTATTGTTCGATTTGTATAAAACAAATTTCATATGCTTCGTTGTCTCAATTGTCATTTTTTTTATTACCAAAAGTGTTATCTGTCGGCACCGGAAGTGGCATAATTTTACCAAAAACTACAATTTTGACAGTTAGGTACCATTTTTTGAAAACAAATATTATTTTTTTGAAAAATTATATGACTCAAAGAGTGTGTCCTTTAAAGGCGCAAAAAATGTCGGAAGCAGTTTTTTTAATTTCTTTTTCATTTTCTAGCAAATTGGATTAAGAGGTGAAAAAAGGCGTAAAATTGACCTATTTACAACTCATTCAGGCTTTTCAGATTTTAAAATATTTTTACGTAACTTTTATAAACTTGTAGCTATAATCCACACGAAGAGAATGTATGTGAAAATTAGTTTGTAATATAAGCAGTTGCCGAGAAATAGGCAATTTTGCATGAGTCACTTTTCACGTAATTTTGGCTGTAAAAGAATCAATTATTATTCGATTTTCAATTTTCTTTCGCCATTGGATGCCTAATGCCATAGTGGACTATGTCAAACCATTTTACCCCTTGCGCTGCCACCGGAAATGACGTCATTTGCTCAAAACTTAAATTTTAGCCTTCAAAAAACAATATTTTATTCAAATGATTCGTATTTGTTATTTTTTTCAAATTATGATATTTGATTCTATTGATCAAATAGATTGAACCCATACGATCATACAGATACCACAAAATGGTTTCTAACTTGTACGGTTGCAGAGAAATGGGCGATTTTCCTTAAGTCACTTTTCAAGGTTTTTGGTCTATAAAAGTGTCAGTTATTATTCGATTTTCATAAAATTTTCACCATATGATATCTTGTGTCATTTATGATTTCATAGAACTAATTTAACATTTTCATTATCACCGGAAGTAACGTCATTTTGGCAAAAACTGTATTTTTAGCCTTCAAAACAGATATTTTTTTCAAATGAGTCTTATTTGTATTGTTTTTAAAATTATGATATTTGATTCCAATCAGCAAATAGATTGAACCCATACGATCATACAGATACCAGAAAATGGTTTCTAACTTGTACGGTTGCAGAGAAATAGGCGATTTTCTACAAGTCACTTTTCAAGGTTTTTGGTCTATAAAAGTGGCAATTGTTATTCGATTTACATACAATTTTCACCATGTGATGCCCTATGTCATTTCTGATTTCATAAAAGTAATTGAACATTTTCATTATCACCGGAAGTACAGTACACTTACATGTAACAAATGTATAAAATGAATTGATATTGCTGGATTTTGTTGATTCGGCGTCCATTTTATTTGATGTGTGCAATGCTTATGTGGAAACCTGTTTAATGGTTTCATTGGTACGGGAAGTAACATGTTTAGGGTAACGTGGCACCGGTGAAACCCGTCATTACTGCATCGCAGTTCTAGTTCTTATTATTATTATTATTCTTCTTTTGTTTTGAGTAGATCTCAGCAACTGATTGTCGGATCGTTACGATTTCTTCGGTTTTATCGGAAAAGTGGGTGTGACTTAGAGGATAAAGCTATTTTGAACGTTCTGCGACAATGCGAAATGTCCGAAATCACCGAAGCTATCGTTTTTAGAAATATTGCAGTAATTTTAACAATAATCATTGGATTTTAACTTTCGATGCATTTTGGCATAGCCGGAGACGGGGCACATAGCTACGCTACTTTTGATTTTTGATTTTCGGCAAATCTTCGCAGATATTAGGCGCTAAATTTAGAAAATTTAAATTTTTACAAAAAACTTTTTTATTTATGAATATTTTTTAATCGTGTTTTACACAAATATAACGAGTCCTCTGACTTGGGCAAAAATGTGAAAATTTTTTGTCTCGGTAATTTTCCTTGGCCCCCATTGGCTAATTCAGTTTTTCAGTCCTAGATTAATTATTTATTGTTCGATTTGTATAAAACAAAGTTCATATGCCCCGTTGTCTCAATTGTCATTTTTTTTGTTACCAATAGTGTTATCTGTCGGCACCGGAAGTGGCGTAAATTGACAAAAAACTACAATTTTGACAGTTAGGTACCATTTTTCGAAAGCAAATATTATTTTTTTCAAATCTGGTATAACTGAAATTGTGCGCCTTTTAAAGGCGCACAAAATGTTGGGACCATGTTTTTTAATTTCGATTCCGTTTTCGGGCTATTTCGATTAAAAGGTGAAAAAAGGTGTAAAATTAAGCTATTTACAACCCATCCAGCGTTTTCATATTTTAAAATATTACTTCGTAACTTTCATAAACTCGTAGCAATAATCTATACGGAGAGAATGTATGTGAAAATTAATTTGTAATATGCGCAGTTGCCGAGAAATGGGCAATTTTGCATGAGTCACTTTTTACGCTAGTTTGCCTGTAAAAGAGTCAATTATTATTCGATTTTCATAAAAGTGACACCATTTGATGTGTAATGTCAATTTTAACTAGGTCAAACCAATTTAACATTTTCAATATCACCGGAAATGACGTAATTTGGGCAAAAATTGTATTTATAGCCTTCGAAACCAGTAATTTATTCAAATGAGTCATATTTGTTATTTGTTTAAAATTTTGATATTTGATTCAAATCAACTAATACAATGAACCCTTACGATCATATAGATATCACAAAATGGTTTCTAACTTGTTCAGTTGCGGAGAAATAGGCAATTTTCAACAGGTCACTTTTTAAGGTTTTTTTGTCAATAAAAGTGTCAATTATTATTCGATTTTCATGAAATTTTCACTGTGTGATACATAATGCCATTTACGATTTCATACAAGTAATTTAAGATTTTCATTATCACCGGAAGTAACGTCATTTTGGCAAAAACTGTATTTTTAGCCTTCAAAACAGATATTTTATTCAAATGAATCAGATTTGTAATGTTTTTAAAATTATGATATTTGATTCCAATCAACAAATAGAATGAACTCATTCGATCATACAGATACCTCAAAATGGTTTCTAACTTGTACGGTTGCAGAGAAATAGGCGATTTTCTACAAGTCATTTTTCAAGGTTTTTGGTCTATAAAGGTGGCAATTATTATAGGATTTACATAAAATTTTCAACATGTGATGATGCTATTTCTGATTTCATAAACCAATTTAACATTTTCATTATCACCGGAAGTAATGTAATTTTGACAGGATCACTGACATGTAGCAAATGAATTGGTTGCTGGATTTGGTTGTTTCTGTGTCCATTTTATTTCATGTGTGCAATGCTTATGTGGAAACCTGTTTAACGGTTTCATTGGTACCGGAAGTGACATAAGTTCAAGGGTAACGTGGCACCGGTGAAACCCGTCATTACTGCTTCGCAGTTCTAGTTCTTATTATTATTATTATTCTTCTTTTGTTTTGAGTAGATCTCAGCAACTGATTGTCGGATCGTTACGATTTCTTCGGTTTTATCGGAAAAGTGGGTGTGACTTAGAGGATAAAGCTATTTTGAACGTTCTGCGACAATGCGAAATGTCCGAAATCACCGAAGCTATCGTTTTTAGAAATATTGCAGTAATTTTAACAATAATCATTGGATTTTAACTTTCGATGCATTTTGGCATAGCCGGAGACGGGGCACATAGCTACGCTACTTTTGATTTTTGATTTTCGGCAAATCTTCGCAGATATTAGGCGCTAAATTTAGAAAATTTAAATTTTTACAAAAAACTTTTTTATTTATGAATATTTTTTAGTCGTGTTTTACACAAATATAACGAGTCCTCTGACTTGGGCAAAAATGTGAAAATTTTTTGTCTCGGTAATTTTCCTTGGTCCCCATTGGCTAATTCAGTTTTTCAGTCCTAGATTAATTATTTATTGTTCGATTTGTATAAAACAAAGTTCATATGCCCCGTTGTCTCAATTGTCATTTTTTTTGTTACCAATAGTGTTATCTGTCGGCACCGGAAGTGGCGTAAATTGACAAAAAACTACAATTTTGACAGTTAGGTACCATTTTTCGAAAGCAAATATTATTTTTTTCAAATCTGGTATAACTGAAATTGTGCGCCCTTTAAAGGCGCACAAAATGTTGGGACCATTTTTTTTAATTTCGATTCCGTTTTCGGGCTATTTCGATTAAAAGGTGAAAAAAGGTGTGAAATTAAGCTATTTACAACCCATCCAGCGTTTTCATATTTTAAAATATTACTTCGTAACTTTCATAAACTCGTAGCAATAATCTATACGGAGAGAATGTATGTGAAAATTAATTTGTAATATGCGCAGTTGCCGAGAAATGGGCAATTTTGCATGAGTCACTTTTTACGCTAGTTTGCCTGTAAAAGAGTCAATTATTATTCGATTTTCATAAAAGTGACACCATTTGATGTGTAATGTCAATTTTAACTAGATCAAACCAATTTAACATTTTCAATATCACCGGAAATGACGTAATTTGGGCAAAAATTGTATTTATAGCCTTCGAAACCAGTAATTTATTCAAATGAGTCATATTTGTTTTTTGTTTAAAATTTTGATATTTGATTCAAATCAACTAATACAATGAACCCTTACGATCATATAGATATCACAAAATGGTTTCTAACTTGTTCAGTTGCGGAGAAATAGGCAATTTTCAACAGGTCACTTTTTAAGGTTTTTTTGTCAATAAAAGTGTCAATTATTATTCGATTTTCATGAAATTTTCACTGTGTGATACATAATGTCATTTACGATTTCATACAAGTAATTTAAGATTTTCATTATCACCGGAAGTAACGTCATTTTGGCAAAAACTGTATTTTTAGCCTTCAAAACAGATATTTTATTCAAATGAATCAGATTTGTAATGTTTTTAAAATTATGATATTTGATTCCAATCAACAAATAGAATGAACTCATTCGATCATACAGATACCTCAAAATGGTTTCTAACTTGTACGGTTGCAGAGAAATAGGCGATTTTCTACAAGTCATTTTTCAAGGTTTTTGGTCTATAAAGGTGGCAATTATTATAGGATTTACATAAAATTTTCACCATGTGATGATGCTATTTCTGATTTCATAAACCAATTTAACATTTTCATTATCACCGGAAGTAATGTAATTTTGACAGGATCACTGACATGTAGCAAATGAATTGATTGCTGGATTTGGTTGTTTCTGCGTCCATTTTATTTCATGTGTGCAATGCTTATGTGGAAACCTGTTTAACGGTTTCATTGGCACCGGAAGTGACATAAGTTCAAGGGTAACGTGGCACCGGTGAAACCCGTCATTACTGCTTCGCAGTTCTAGTTAATATTATTCTTCTTTTGTTTTGAGTAGATCTCAGCAACTGCTTGTCGGATCGTTACGATTTCTTCGGTTTTATCGGAAAAGTGGGTGTGACTTAGAGGATAAAGCTATTTTGAACGTTCTGCGACAATGCGAAATGTCCGAAATCACCGAAGCTATCGTTTTTAGAAATATTGCAGCAATTTTAACAATAATCATTGGATTTTAACTTTCGATACATTTTGGCATAGCCGGAGACAGGGCACCTAGCTACGCTACTTTTGATTTTTGATTTTCGGCAAATCTTCGCAGATATTAGGCGCCAAATTTAGATAATGTAAATTTTTACAAAAAACTTTTTTATTGATGAATATTTTTTAGTTGTGTTTTACACAAAATTGACGAGTCATCTGACTTGAGCAAAAATCTGATTTTCTTTGTCTCAGTAATTTTGCTTGGCCGCTATTGGCTAATTCAGTTTTTCAGTCCAAGATTAATTATTTATTGTTCGATTTGTATAAAACAAAGTTCATATGCTGCGTTGTCTCAATTGTCATTTTTTTTATTACCAATAGTGTTATCTGTCGGCACCGGAAGTGGCGTAAATTGACAAAAAACTACAATTTTGACAGTTAGGTACCATTTTTCGAAAGCAAATATTATTTTTTTCAAATCTGGTATAACTGAAATTGTGCGCCCTTTAAAGGCGCACAAAATGTTGGGACCATTTTTTTTAATTTCGATTCCGTTTTCGGGCTATTTCGATTAAAAGGTGAAAAAAGGTGTAAAATTAAGCTATTTACAACCCATCCAGCGTTTTCATATTTTAAAATATTACTTCGTAACTTTCATAAACTCGTAGCAATAATCTATACGGAGAGAATGTATGTGAAAATTAATTTGTAATATGCGCAGTTGCCGAGAAATGGGCAATTTTGCATGAGTCACTTTTTACGCTAGTTTGCCTGTAAAAGAGTCAATTATTATTCGATTTTCATAAAAGTGACACCATTTGATGTGTAATGTCAATTTTAACTAGGTCAAACCAATTTAACATTTTCAATATCACCGGAAATGACGTCATTTGGGCAAAAATTGTATTTATAGCCTTCGAAACCAGTAATTTATTCAAATGAGTCATATTTGTTATTTGTTTAAAATTTTGATATTTGATTCAAATCAACTAATACAATGAACCCTTACGATCATATAGATATCACAAAATGGTTTCTAACTTGTTCAGTTGCGGAGAAATAGGCAATTTTCAACAGGTCACTTTTTAAGGTTTTTTGTCAATAAAAGTGTCAATTATTGTTCGATTTTCATGAAATTTTCACTGTGTGATACATAATGCCATTTACGATTTCATACAAGTAATTTAAGATTTTCATTATCACCGGAAGTAACGTCATTTTGGCAAAAACTGTATTTTTAGCCTTCAAAACAGATATTTTATTCAAATGAATCAGATTTGTAATGTTTTTAAAATTATGATATTTGATTCCAATCAACAAATAGAATGAACTCATTCGATCATACAGATACCTCAAAATGGTTTCTAACTTGTACGGTTGCAGAGAAATAGGCGATTTTCTACAAGTCATTTTTCAAGGTTTTTGGTCTATAAAGGTGGCAATTATTATAGGATTTACATAAAATTTTCACCATGTGATGATGCTATTTCTGATTTCATAAACCAATTTAACATTTTCATTATCACCGGAAGTAATGTAATTTTGACAGGATCACTGACATGTAGCAAATGAATTGATTGCTGGATTTGGTTGTTTCTGCGTCCATTTTATTTCATTTGTGCAATGCTTATGTGGAAATTTGTTTAACGGTTTCATTGGTACCGGAAGTGACATAAGTTCAAGGGTAACGTGGCACCGGTGAAACCCGTCATTACTGCTTCGCAGTTCTAGTTATTATTATTGTTATGTTTTCATTGTGAATTCCGGTAATTTTGTATGTTTTAAAGTAATTCAATATTAATGTAAAATATAAGTAAATAGAAAGATTTTACGGGCGAATTCTGATATCTTCAAATTGAATTCCGGTGAATTCTGATATCTTCAAAGTTAATTCCGGTATTTCTTAGTCAAAGTGAATTCCAATATTTGTTAGTGTGTTCCAGTGATTGTAAGTGAATTAGTTTACCCGGAATTATTCATCCGCAGAAGAAATAAACCTTTTTATGAACTTTGCTCTTCTTGTAGTGATGTATGGTTATAATCCCAGAAATATCGCAGTGACATTTTATTTTGCTACATTATTGAAATTACATTATTTCGATTTCGACGGTATCAACAAAATAATATGTTTTGATGAGGCGTATTATTTTTTTTTTATGAGCAACAACAGGAAGTCTAGTTTCCAACATTCGGCCATTAATTTATGAGCTGAACAAAATCGGCACAGAGAAGATATTAAATACGTTGACGTTGAATTTATTATAAACAGCAAAAATGAACCGATTAAAGTTTGAAGTACACAACCCGGAATCATACAGATGTTGTATTTGTTGTCATGTTCGAACAGGAACTCTGTTTCTTGGTCTTTTTTACTTGGTAGGCCTACGGTGTTTGTTTATATATTATTATTAGGCCTATAGGCCCTATAATATGGTAATGGTGTTCCTTAATTTTTGTCGGTACTATTTCAGTAACGTACCTCTACCAGTTCCTGTGATCGTAGAGACTTGTGTTCATGGGGCCTAGCCATGACCTCACACCAAATTTCAGCCGAATCGGTCAATAACTTTTTATTTTACCGTAGTTTAGCTTCTGTAAACTAAGAGATAAGTTTATCCGATTTTGACGCCATTCTGTTTGTTGACTATTTAGGCTCGAATGACGTCATATTATGTGGGTTAGGGTAAGGGCTAGGACCTGTAGATTTCATCATAGTCTCAAGATGTAGACAGGGCTATAGCCCTAACCCTAACCCTGGGTGAAGCCTAACCCTTACCCTAACCCATAATCCACATAAGACGTCATAAAATGCACAGGACTGTCTCCGATCTAGCGTTCTCCTTATGCGTGTCATGTCGGAACCCGTCTTAGTGTCTTGTTATTCAAGTCTAAATAGCCAACAAACAAAATGGCGTCAAAATTGGATAAACTTTCTCTCGTTATAAGCTAAACTACGGTAAAATAAAAAGTTATTGACCGATTCGGCTGAAATTTGGTGTGAGGTCATGGCTAGGCCCCATGAACACCCCCTAAAAATTTCAAGTCTCTAACGATCATGGGAACTGGTAGAGGTATGTTACTGAAATAGTACCTTTTTGTCCCCCACCTTTCGAAGAAAGCCGGGGACTATTATAATGGGTTCGTCCCATCTGTCTGTCTGTCCGTCACACTTTTTGTGACACAATAACTCTCCTTCTAAATCTAATTGAGCTAGAATGTTCAAACTTGGTGTAGCCGTAGGTGTTTATTTAATTATACTAGGCTAATGTCCAAAAGAAAGTATGCACTGTGCATTTTGTGCTGCATCAACCAAGGTCGTTTTTCCATGGTATACGGTATTTGGGTAGAATGTCAATTTGTTTCACATTTTATTTTGCTTAGAAATGTTGAGACAAACTGAGTACATGTAATGCTTTATCAAATGTTTTTGATCTAAACAAAATGCGCGGTATATTCAAACTGTTAAAAACGCTACGGGAAATTCCGTAGCCATGCAATTTCAGGCTTTGTTTACGCTACGGCGTAATTTAAATTACAAATTGTTGTTCGTTTTTGAGCAAGGGAAGATTACCTTTTGGCTCGTCCGAAGAGCCTGGTCCGTGACTCCCCGGAAGTAGTGACTGGTGACAGAATTACCTTCACTGATAGACCTCTTGTTAGAGGATGCTACACTTGCTTAAGACTGTTTCAAAGGTCACTAATTAATGACTGTAATTAAAATTTAGAGTATAGGTATAAAAAACATAGCAACATTATTTGTAACTAAGACTCCTGAGTTTAGAAGTCCTTTACGAATAGATATATAGTAATTTAAATTACAAGTTGTTGTTCGATTTTGAGCAAGAGAAGATTACCTTTTGGCTCGTCCGAAGAGCTTGGTCCGTGACTCACCGGAAGTAGTCACTGGTTACAGAATTACCTTCACTTATAGACCTCTTGTTATAGGACACTACACTTGCTTAAACATACATTATGCAAGAGAAAAATCTGATTATTGCAAGTCTTTATTTAGGCTTCAGATGTCATAGAAATTATAAATTAGATCTTTATTTACACAACAAGCACTAAATCAACTCTGTAGACCCATGGATGGCTTGGATTCGGCTTGGTTTTAAACAGGATTTCATTGATTGATTAAATTTTTAAATGGTGTCGTAAGCGGAGATTAACTGTTACGTTGACGTCATACTCCTGAAAATTTTAGATCGAGGCTAAATGATAGAGTGTACGAAGCGAGGCCGCTGTTGAGCGAGACCGCATGTCAGTCAATTTGAATGAAAGTTCGATATATACGGCCTTGATATTATGTTTAGTTGTGGTTAAAATGAGAGTTTGGATGTCAGTATTATACACACTTTTGTCACTTGAAAAACATCGCAGCTAACATCACCCCAGTTGAATTGCAGCCCCATTGGATCACTGTTTCCTATATTTGTCTGCTTCGGGAGTACACACAGGCTAACAAGATTGAAGAAGTCGGCTATAATTATGCCTCATTGATTTGGTCCAGTCCTTTCAAACTTTCGCTTCTTATCTATATATTAAAAGTCTTAATTTGTATTAAAAATAAATGTGATACAAATTGAATTGCAACCCCGTCTCAAACCGAACAGGCTAACGGTACCACAGCCATTGAAAACATTACTTGATAATCGAGATTATGTAGGTGGAGTTAACGCCTGTCAATCAAACGATCGGCCATTCTCGGAGACGGTAAAGAGAGAGTTGACTCCTATTTCTAGTCAAAAATTACAATGGTGATAACTTTGTTCAGAATAAAGTAATTTGACTGAAATTTTCAATATATTCTTCTTTCATCATCTATTTTGGAACTGTTATAGCAAGAATGGCCAACTCTCTATTAAAATCTCCCATAATGTATCTTTAAGACTGGTTCAAAGGTCACTCATTAGTGACTGTAATTAACCATACCCGAAACAAAGTCTAAAACTAGTCAGGAAACCAAAAATATCACTTAAGACTATTAAAGGGATATTCCCGAATTTCATAGAATCTGAGAATTACAAGTTCGTGTATGTATGAATTTTAAACGCCAAAATATAGAGGAATTATGTATTTACCTTGTCTGAAAAGTTCAGTTCAAAATATTGAGTCGTTTGGACGTGAACGTCAAAACCGCTTATCTGGGCACTAGCATTTTTATACGCCCACATTGAAATGTGGTTGTATATGGTCGTCGCCCCCGTCCGGCCGGCCGGCCGGCGTCCACAATTGCTTGTGGACGCTCTAGAGGCTAAAGTTAATATCTGATTGACTTTAAATTTATATACAGTGTTTAAGGCCATGAAACGAAGAAGCCTATTGATTTTCAGCGATTTCCGATAATAACTGCCAGAGTTATGGCCCTTGATCACTTCAAAACATCTTGTG
Organism: Patella vulgata; assembly: GCF_932274485.2. NCBI lineage: Eukaryota > Metazoa > Mollusca > Gastropoda > Patellidae > Patella > Patella vulgata. The sequence goes on from NC_065882.2 coordinate 39,322,397, forward strand.
GACGCTCTACAGGCCAAAGTTAATATCCGATTGACTTTAAATTTATACACAGTGTTTAAGGTCATGAGAAGAAGAAGCCTATTGATTTTCAGCGATTTCAGATAATTACTGCCAGAGTTAAGGCCCTTGATCACTTTGAAAAATCTTGTGGACGCTCTAGAGGCTAAAGTCAATATCCGATTGACTTTAAATTTATACATAGTGTTTAAGGTCATGTGACAAAGAAGTCTATTAAATTTCAGTGATTTTCGATAATTACTGCCAGAGTTATGGCCCTTGATCACTTCAAAAAATCTTGTGGACGCTCTACAGGCCAAAGTTAATATCCGATTGACTTTAAATTTATATACAGTGTTTAAGGCCATGAGACGAAGAAGCCTATTGATTTTCAGCGATTTTCGATAATTACTGCCAGAGTTATGGCCCTTGATCACTTCAAAAAATCTTGTGGACGCTCTACAGGCCAAAGTTAATATCCGATTGATTTTAAATTTATACGCAGTGTTTAAGGTCATGAGACGAAGAACCCTTTTGATTTTCAGTGATTTCAGATAATTACTGCCAGAGTTAGGGCCCTTGATCACTTTGAAAAATCTTGTGGATGCTCTAGAGGCTAAAGTTGATATCCGATTGACTTTAAATTTATACACAGTTTTTAAGGTCATGAGACGAAGAAGTCTATTCATTTTCAGTTATTTTCGATAATTACTGCCAGAGTTATTTCCCTTGATCACTTCAAAAAATCTTCTGGACGCCCTAGAGGCCAAAGTTAATATCTGATTGACTTTAAATTTATACACAGTGCTTAAGGTCATGAGATGAAGAAGCCTATTGATTTTCAGCGATTTACGATAATTACTGTCAGAGTTATGGCCCTTGATCACTTAGAAATATCTTGTGGACGCTCTTGAGGCTAAAGTTAATATCCGATTAACTTTAAATTCATACACAGTGTTTAAAGTCATGAGACGAAGAATTCTATTCATTTTCAGTGATTTTCGATAATTACTGTCAAAGTTATGGCCCTTGATCGCTTTGAAAAATCTTGTTACGCTCTAGAGGCTAAAGTTACCATCCGATTGACTTCAGATTGATACACAGAGTTTAAGATCTTGAGACGAACAAATATATTGAGTTTCAATGAATTTTCATGACTTGAACAGCTAAATCCATGATATTAAAAGTTTTGTATACTAAACGTTAGCATGGGGCAGAACTTCATAAAAACCAAACACATTCTAATGGTTTTCTGATAATTACTTCATAAGTTGATACTCTTGATCAGATTTTAGTGTTTTATAAATGTTTCATTACCGAAAAAAGTAAAAATATGCGACAACCCTTGTTGACTGCCCGGACGATTTAGCTGCTGTGGGCGTATGTTTCGTTGCCTGGCAACCTATCTTTAAATAGTTCGGGTCAAACTTTTCGTTGGCCACTTGATAAGCGCGACTATATTTGATACCTATTCTAAACTTAATCCATAGAGAGTTTTGACTGAGTCTGATTGTTGGTGGTAAGCGATAACTTGAGAAAATAAAATGGCCGCTCTTTGTACTTAAGTTGTGTAAAAGTGTGTAATACGAAGGTTGTCGACCTTCAAGTAACATTTTGGCAATGACTTCACCATCCTTGCAATCAAAATTGGCTTTGAAATCATTCCAATTTCCATCTAGCTATTTCTCCGCATAAATACACACATTCGTCTATTTTCTGTGCTCTGTAACCTCACATATACTCTTTTCTTCTTCGTTTCTTTGCAGTATCTGTATCTATTTGCTCTCTTTGACACTTTTGAGAATTATCCATGATGAATTGAACAAGATAAAACTCTGAACTTTCAATTTGACCCGAAAGATTCACTTTTTAGGCAGATGTACTGGTAAATTATAGCAATTGGTTGTTTAAAAATAAACATCCAATCAGATTTCTTTTCTCAAATTATATCTTACTGCCAACAAACGTATCGTAACTTCCTGAATTATGGCCCTTGATTGTACGAAAAATCACGTTTTTAGCATGTGGTCGCTCTAGAGATAACAATTTTTATACACCCACATTTTCATGTGGACGTATATTTTTGTCGCCCCTGTCCGTCTGTCCATCCACAATTTGTTTGTGGACATTTTACAGTTCACAATTCTTATCCGATTTTGACGAAACTTGAAATATAGGTTTATCTCCAAAAGATCTAGTTTCCTTTGGATATTAGCATTTATAAAATTGTAACTTCCTGAATTATGGCTCTTGATTGTAAGAAAAATCTCATTTTTAGCTTGTTGTCCCTCTAGAGGTAAAAAATTTTATCGGTTTTTTTAAAATCGTTTGAATATATCACTGTTACACCGTAATGATGGTTGAGGTCGAATTTTGTGAAAATGGGACCAAAATATATATCACCGTTACACCCTTATGATGGTTGAAAATCGGATCAAAACTGCCAGACAAAATGGCCGACCCTCATACGCAAATATTGTAAATATATGGTACATCAAGGTTGTGGACCCTGTAGAGGACACAGTTTTGATCCGATTTTGATGAAACTTAAAATAAATGTTTATGTCCCAAATATCTCAGTCCATTTCGATATTCGCGCATTTCAGAATATAATTTCCTGGATTATGGCGTCTGAATGTACGAAAATTCCCTTTTTTTTTTTTAGCTTGTTCTCTATCCATCTCTTGCAAAATGTGGGCGTATATTGCCTGGCAACTGCTGGTTATCCGATTTAAAAAAAAACCATTTTAATATATCATCGTTACACCGTAATGATGGTTGAGTTAGAATTTCGTGAACAAAATGGCCGCCCCTTGTTTGCAAATAGTGTAAATATACATGTATGGTATATCAAGGTTGTGGACCCTCTAGAGGCCACATTTTTTATCTGATTTTGATGAAACTTGAAATACATGTTTATAACCCAAAGATCTTGGTTCCTTTCGATAATAGCGCATATCAGATTGTAACTTCCTTATTATGGTCCTTGTGAAAAGTCGTGTTTTTAGCTTGTAGTCCCTTTAGAGCTCACAATTTTTACTAGATTTAAAGATTTGAAAAAAAAAAACGTTTGAATATATCTCCATTACACTCTACTGATGGTTGAGTTCAAATTCCGTAAAAATCTGACCAAAACTGCTGGACAAAATGGCTGCTCCTTGTATGCAAATACAGTAGAATCTGTATTAAGCAGCCACCCAAGGGAATTTTCACAACTGACCGCTTAACGGGAGTGGCCTCTTAATAAAATCTCGTTGCTTTTTGTGCCGACATAAATTAAATATTACTCTTGGATGCATTGGAAGTGGTAAATTTGGCCGTCGCTGAATCTTGCGCCGAACGAAAATTCTTTACTCAAATCTCGGACATAACTTAACGGGAGTGGCCTCTTAATAAAATCTCGTTGCTTTTTGTGCCGACATAAATTAAATATTACGCTTGGATGCATTGGAAGCGGTAAATTTGGCCGTCGCTGAATCTTGCGCCGGACGAAAATTCTTTACTCAAATCTCGGACATAACTTCTGTAAACTTGTCATTTTGTACCAACCTTCGATACTACTGTCTACCATTGTGATGCATTCGATAATATTTATCCATTTTTGTGAAGAAAATCGATGAATTCATTTTATTTTATCAAAAAAGCACATGAACAAAAACATCGCTAATTTTATCTCCTATTTACAGGGGGTGTAACTCTGTATGTAATATTATAGGAGGCGCTAAGAGAGATACTAGATGATCGTGACAAAACTCGGTACTTTTATTTTATTCAATCAGTATCAAATAATGTGTCGTTACGCGTGAAAACAATGATCAGGTTAGTCGTTTAATAAAACAAAAGATTAATTAACAGATAATCCCGGGTTGATTGTTATGTTTACATTTCTTTTTACCTGATCAGTGGGGGTCCAGTTAATTAACTACTACTCACGGGATTAGCGGGGGTGTTACAAAGAACGACAAGATGGTATCATTCAACAATGGCCGTTGAATGGGCGATGTTTTGTTGAATTTATTAGTAATATAGTGACCGTTGAATAAAGAGATGAAACAACAGAATTTCTACGGGGGGAATTTATCGTGACCGCTTACAAGGAGATGTCGCTGAATAGGAGTGGCTGCTCATACAGATTCTACTGTAGTGCAAAAGTATGTAAAACCAAGGTTGTGGACCCTCTAGAAGTCACAATTTGTATCCGATTTTGATGAAACTTGATATGTATGATTATAATTCAAAGATCTTGGTTCCTGTCAGTATTTGCGCATATCGGACCATAACTTCTTGGATTATGCCCCCTGAGTGTACGATAAATCACGTTTTTAGCTTATGGACCCTCTAGAAATCACAATTTTTATCAGATTTTGATGAAACTTGAAAGATATCTTTATATCCCAAATATCTCAATCCATTTCAATATTCGCACATTTCAGAATATAACTTCCTGGATTATGGCCCCTGATTGTACGAAAAATCGTTTTGTTTCTTTTTTTTAGCTTGTTCTATATCCACCTTTGCAAAATCTTGCGTGGCAGCCGCTGGTTAAATTCAATGTACATGTATAACAACTTCATAGAAGATAGAAGTTAGTATTTACAAGAAATTGAAGACAGTGGGAGTGTGGGACAATTGTGCAGTCTGTTCACCAAACCTGATTAAAGACAAAAAGATAACTGTAAAATTGACTACAGAAAACACTATAAAAAAACTATAGAACTAGAGTATTTTCCTTTAGAAATTTTTGCATAAATCTGCAGGAAAAATTATAGGATTTGCACTTCAGAAACTGTAGAGTATTTGCGGCCGTTATTTCCTACAGGCCCCCCAAATTATATAAAACACTATAGAATTTCATCCCACAGAAAATGTCATAGACCCCCCATCACACGTAGAATGCATTTGAACTTTTAAAGGTCAGTCATCTTAGTTCGAAGAAGGCTTTCGCATTAACTCTGTGAAACAGATTGACTAAATGCCTCTAAAGCTGCCAATTGGTCTCTATTTAGTTAGTCACAGAGGTTATTGAGCACTAAATGTTTGCACTACAGTACAACAATGATTATGTTGGCCCATACAGCAATGGTTCACAATCTTTTTTCACTCTCAGACCTTCTACAAATCTTTGAGGATACGCTGCTCTCACATCGATCTCGATTGACACTGTCCAGTCAGATTGTTTATAACAAATACTAAAATTCATTGTCTGACTACCATCGATACTGTAATTTGATAAATGGCCAAATCTTATTTTCAGCTGGTACAGTTATTCTGTGTCGGGTTACTGATCATGTTTTCAATACGTCCAGATATCTTGGTACCTAAACCTGGAAGCTCTATGATGTCTGGTGGGATATTTGTGACTGAAAATGAAGATGGAACACATATTGATACATACACAGTGTTAGCCAGTAGAAAATTCAGCAAAGGTTTGTACTGACTGTTAATGATAATCTATTTCAGATTTCATAGAATCGTTCTTTTTGTTAGGTACTGTGAAAGGACATATTTATGTGTTTTCATTGGGCGTTATCGATTTATGATGTCTTATTTCTTGATGTGTTTTGTAAAGTAAGTACAGGTTAATGAAAGATGTATATGTCGGACACAATACAGTTCCACCCTGTTGTTTCGGTCACTGTGATTTTTATACGCCCACATTGAAAAGTGGTTGTATATTGTTGTCGCCCCCGTCCGTCCATCCAGCCGGCGTCCACAATTGCTTGTGGATGCTCTAGAGGCTAAAGTTATTATCCGATTGACTTTAAATTTATATACAGTGTTTAAGGCCATGAGACGAAGCCTACTGATTTTCAGCGATTTCTGATAATTACTGCCAGAGTTATGGCCCTTGATCACTTCAAAAAATCTTGTGGACGCTCTAAAGGCCAAAGTTAATATCCGATTGACTTTAAATTTACACACAGTGTTTAAGGTCATGAGACGAAGAAGTCTATTGATTTTCAGTGATTTCTGATGATTACTGCCAGAGTTATAGCCCTTGATCACTTTGAAAAATCTTGTGGACGCTCTAGAGGCCAAAGTTAATATCCGATTGACTTTAAATTTATACACAGTGTTTAAGGTCATGAGACGAAGAAGTTAATTGATTTTCAGCGATTTCCGATAATTACTGCCAGAGTTTTGGCCCTTGATCACTTTGAAAAATCTCGTGGACGCTCGAGAGGCCAAAGTTAATATCCGATTGACCTTAAATTTATACACAGTGTTTAAGGTCATGAGACGAAGAATCCTATTGATTTTCAAAGATTCACGATAATTACTGCCTATGTTATGGCCCTTGATCACTTTGTGACGCTCTAAAGGCTAAAGTTATCATCCGATTGACTTCAGATTGATACAGAGTTTAAGATCTTGAGACGAACAAGTATATTGATTTTTATTTCTTGCCAGCTAAATCCATATTAAAAGTTTTGTATACAAAACGTTAGCATTAGGCATAACTTTATAAAAACCAAACAAATTCTAATGGTTTTCTGATAATTACTTCATGAGTTGTTGCTCTTAATCAGATTTTAGTGTATTATAAATGTTTCATTACCGAATAGTGTTAAAATAAGGTATATCAAAGTTGTGGACCCTGTAGAGGTCACAATTTTTATACGCCCACATTTTCATGTGGACGTATTATTACTATTATGCCGTCGCCCCTGTCCGTCCGTCCACAATTGTTTGTGGACTCTCTACAGGTCACAATTCTTATCCGATTTTGACGAAACTTGTATAGGTTTATCCCCAAAAGATCTCGGCTGCTTTCGATATTGGTATGTATCAGATTGAAACTTCATGGATTATGGCCCCTGATTGTACGAAAAATCATGTTTTTAGCTTGTGGACCCTATAGAGGTCACAATTTTTATCCGATTTTGTTGAAAATTGAAATGTAAGTTTATAACCCAAAGATCTTGGTTTCTTTTGATATTCACGCATATCGGACCGTAACTTTTTGAATTATGGCCCCTGTTTGTACGAAAAATCGTGTTTCTAGCTTGTGGACCCTATAGAAGTCATACTTTTTATCCGATTTGAAAAAACCATATTATTATATCACCGTTACACCCTAAGGATGGCTTAGTTGGATTTTCGTGAAAATCGGCCCAAAAATGACAGACAAAATGGCCGCCGTTCGTTCTCAAATAGCATAAAAATATGGTATATCAAGGTTGTGGACCCTATAGAGGTCTCAATTTTTATCCGATTTTGTTTAAACTTGAAATGTAAGTTTATAACCCAAAGATCTCAGTTCCTTTTGATATTTGCACATATCGGACCGTAACTTCCTGAATTATGGCCCCTGATTTTACGAAAAATCGCGTTTTTAGCTTGTGGACCCTATAGAGGTCATAATTTTTATCAGATTTAAAAAAACCTATTATTATATCACCGTTACACCCTAAGGACGGTTGAGTTCGAATTTCGTGAAAATCGCCCCAAAATTGACAGACAAAATGGCTGCCGTTCGTTCTCAAATAGCGTAAAAATATGGTATATCAAGGTTGTGGACCCTATAGAGGTCACAATTTTAATTCGATTTTGTTGAAACTTGAAATGTAAGTTTATAACCCAAAGATCTTGGTTCCTTTGGATATTCGCGCAGTTTGGACCGTAACTTCCTGAATTATGGCCCCTGATTGTACGAAAAATCGCGTTTTTAGCTTGTGGACCTTATAGAAGTCATAATTTTTATCCGATTTAAAAAACGTATTATTATATCACCGTTACACCCTAAGGAATGCTGAGTTCGAATTTCGTGTAAATCGGCCCAAAATTGACAGACAAAACGGCCACTGTTCGTTCTCAAATAGCGTGAAAATATGGTATATCAATGTTTTGGACCCTATAGAGGTCACAATTTTTATCTGATTTTGTTGAAATGTAAGTTTGTTCCTTTCGATATTTGCGCATATCGAATTGTAATTTCCTGAATTATGGCCCTTGATTGTAGAAAAAATCACTTTCTTTTTAGCTTGTTCTCTATCCATCTCTCGAAAACGTGGGCGTATCCTGCCTGGCAGCTGCTGGTTTTTCATTATTAAAACTGACCTGATGTCACACGTTGGGATAGCCAATATTTATGGAACGATAAACTCTTTGTTATTCTTCCTATGACATATTGCACGTACCTGATTTCGAAGACTTGGGTCTGCAGTACAGTAGTGAAATTTTCATTAAAGAAATAGACTTGATAATCAAGTCTGCTATTAAATCACGAGAGTTGGAAATAATGGCGGGAAAGGTCACTCGTTTTACCTCGCTGGAATTATATTGTTACATGTACCCGTAGTTAGGCTTTCAGGGAATTTTCAGCTATGGTTTTACAATTTTATTTTTACAAGACAAATGTTTTATATCACGTGAATATTTATTCTTGAATTCATGACAGTACACTAGATGGACTGACCTAGTTTAGTAGCATACGTGTTTGGATCTCTCCATTGAAGGAATGAATAATATGCCAGATTATATTCAATATCGGATATAGACAAATAAGACAGTAAGTAAGGCATACCATCGGAACACACACTCATCTATTCAACACTTGATCAAAATGGTTTAATAATATCCTCCCAAACTCTGGGAGCGTGCTGATATTTGCAAGCACGACCTCACTCCTACAAGGATAATTTCTTTCGGTGGACAATTTTATTTTTATTTCCGGTAATGAAGTACTGTTAAATATCTGGATGAAATATATTTCGGATTTAAATAGGGGCAATATAAATATTCTTAAAGAAGAATTTGATAGAACCATGAACAAAATATCCATGACAAAAAAAGTCGGCTCACAGGGCCGACCCACCATCTTCAAAATAAAAAGATGTCGGCCCGTCCAGTTATTTATCGGCGATGGACCGACGTAAATTCTAAACACTGTTGCAGCCATTTCATATTTTATTCTCTTCATCTTAAAAAGTACCATATCAATCATAGCTGGAATGTGGACGTATATTGCAGCGTAAGTGATGCTCTCGTTTTAGCTTGTGGTCCCTCTGGAGGTTACAATTATTATCCGATTTAAAAATACGTTTGATTATATCACTGTTACATCGTAATGAAGGTAGAGTTCAAATATCCTGAAAATCGGACCAAAACTGCCGGACAAAATGGCCGCTGCTTGTAATCGAATAGTGTAAAAATATGGTGTATCAAGGTTGTGGACCCTGTAGAGGTCACAATTTTAATCCGATTTTGATGAAACTGGAAATGCATGTTAATAACCCCAAAGATCTTGGTTGTTTTTGATATTCACGCATATTGGATCGAAACTTCATGATATGGCCCCTGATTGTACAAAAAGTCGCATTTTTAGCTTGAGGACTTTCAAGAGGTTACAATTTTGATCCGATTTTAATCAAACTTGAAATGCATGTTTATAACCCAAAGATCACTATTCCACCATAATGAAGGTTGAATTGGAATTTTGGAAAAATCGAAATAAAACTGCCGACAAAATGGCCGCTCTTTGTATGCAAATTGTATAATAAGTATGTAATTCAAAGGTTATGGACCCTCTAGAGGTCACAATTTTTATCCAATTTTGATGGAACTTAAAACATATCTTTATATTCCAAAAATCTCAGTCCCTTTTGATATTTGCACATTTCAGACCACAATTTTCTGGATTATGACCCCTGCTTGTACAAAAACTTGTTTTAATACGCCCACATTTTCATGTGGACGTATATTGTTGTCGCCCCTGTCCGTCCGTCCGTCCGTCCACAATTGTTTGTGAACAGTCTACAGGTCACAGTTTTTATCTGAGTTGACGATTTCAATGAAACTTGAAATACAGGTTTATCACCTTATAATCTCGGTTCCTTTCGATATTGGCATGTATCGGACTGTAACTTCATGTTGACGACTATGTCGATTGGAATAAGGTTAGTTAATTGTTTTAGACGATAGCGCGTGCTACAGACGAATGCGATTATTTAGCTGCAGTTAGGTGTCCCTTGCTAGTTTTTGAGCGACGTTTACTACGAAATAAATTTCGGGATGTCATATTTTTCCTTTCGTATATAAATCGAAACGGAGTATGAGATGAATGTCGGTCTTTGCTGAAAAATGTATCGAAATATGACCCGAAAAATACGGTAATTTGGGGGGAATTTGAAACAGGTACCGATCGACAGTAGTCGTCACACTTTCATTCTATGGTATTACGATGTCATGTAATTTTTTAAGAATATTATTGACATAAATTTTAATACCGTACGGGAATTAAGCATGAAAAATAACGAGGTGAAGATATTTTATTATTACGTATTAATTTGAATATTTTGTTGACACATGATTCTTAATTGTGGTTTGAAAACGTCTGCTTAAATAACGATAAGAGTGATGCCCCTTTATTTTCGGGAAAAAAATGTCCGACAAGATAAATTTTGAAATCCCATCATTGATTATACGCCTATTCTCAATAAAAGGGTACATTTTGAAAAATGGAAATATTTAAAAATTAAACTTCTCATTAGCCACTAATTATGCATTCAAATCATAGTTCAATGTGTCCAGATTGTCCGTCAAAAAGGATTTCAAGTTAACTTTTAAGATATTTTTTTCACGTTGGTTTTCGTAAGGTCAGTATTTCATCTTTTTGTACATACGTTACCATGCTTATAAATTATATTGGGCATAAGTGTTGACATTATTCAGTGGGGGGTTGGATGGCTGAATGGTTAGCGCGCGCGCTGTATCATAAAGTCTGTCATTGAGTCGACTGGCGTGGTTTCGAATCCCCGGTTGTACGTGACAAGGAGTAGGGTCGCCTGTCCAACCTCGTGGGTTTTCTCCGGGTCCTCCGGTTTCCTCCCACTGCTAAAGACCCCTACGCGCAAGCGAATTATTGAAATAAAATTAAACCATATGTTAGTCCCGAAATGACCTAGTTTGTGTCGAGTGGACGTTAAACAGGCATGAGAATTTTCCGCGGAATCGCGGAATTCCGTGTTTTTATTTTCATTTTGGTTGATTTTGAGATCAATACAAAAATGCAATAAAAATTTTCAAGGGGGGTGAGGTCTCAAATTTCACAATCTGCCGAGCGATCGTTTTCAGTACGCTCGGTAAAAATGTAAACAAACTATCTGTTACCCCAGTCTACAGTATACGTAGTAGGCTTGACTGAGGTTACCCAACGTGCCGCCTTCTCGCCATTAAACCATTCGGACCTCGGAGCATCCGGTACCCTACAGCATAGATATCTTATAGGATATCTATGCCCTACAGTTAGATATATCGTAGAATCTGCCGAGGTTTGCCGAATGGGCATTAAGCTTCTACATATTGTTGTCGTACATCAACGATTGTGGTAGTTCACTAAAGCGCGAAAATGGCAGCCATAATTCAAAGTGAGGAATCGGATGAACGTTTGAAAGAAATTGATACGAATATTAAGAATAAGTTTTGATGGAGCGGATTTGACCATTGAAATAGAGACTTCCGCTTTTGCATGAATGATACTTCATATTCGCCATCTTCTATATCTACGGATATTACTTGACCTATGAACCAATCCTAATCATACATGGCTGCAACAAAATCACTGGAAGATAACACCTTGTTAGGCAAATTGTCATCAACATCTAACTTGGCACCACTGTCAACATTGACACTTTCACCGGTAGCAGCTGAAGGGTTTGCATCAGGGTTAGCCTTAGCAGTAATGATAGGTACACGTGACCGAGTATCACAGTGCTGTCCACTCAAGCATTCAGGACAATAGCATGATGTTTCCCATGTATATATGACAGACGGACACCCACGGGAGGAAACAGCATGTAACTTTATTGTTCCTTTAACTGGGTTGATCTCCAGTGAAGATTACTGTTTCTTACAATCGGTCTTAGACACGAAGAAAAATGTAACGGCTTTCATACTGGAGTTCTTAGCCCAATCAAAGAAGTCCACGGCATCCTGAATTACTGCCTTGCCTGTTCTAACAGCATCATCTGCCATACGTTTTGAGGTACCACCTAACCCATCACATGGCCCTTTGCCATGACACGCTTCAAAATAGCTTCATGTTCCTTCGCAATTGAAACTCGTTTTGTGATTTGCAATGAAGTTAAATATAAATTTATTTCTGTATTGGCTTGTAGGGCTGTCAGTCCAGTAGTGTGTTCTCTTAATGTGATCAATGTAATCTAGTTGAGTGTACAGCTTTTCAATTATAGATTTAATGGTGACTGCATTATGTGCTAATTCATCAGATACTGCCACGTAGCTTCTATGACGTAGGGTTTTGGTTTGATAATCTCTATAATATACAGTAGAATCTGCATTAAGCAGCCACCCAAGGGAGTTTTCACGACTGACCGCTTAATGGGAGTGACCTCTTTATAAAATCTTGGTGCTTTTTGTGCTGAAATAAATTAAATATTACGCTTGGATGCATTGGACCCGAACATCAATACTTGCATCGGTAAATTTGACCGTCGCTAAATCTTGCGACGAACGAAAATTCTTTACTCCAGTCTCGTACATACTGTAACTTCTGTAAACTTGTCATTTTGTACCAACCTTCGATACTACTGTTTACCATTGTAATGCATTCGATAATATTTATCCATTTTTGTGAAGAAAATCGATGAATTAATTTTATTTTATCAAAAAAGCACATGAACAAAAAACCATCGCTGATTTTATTACCTATTTACAGGGGGTGTAACTCTGTATGTAATATTATAGGAGGCGCTAAAACGTCTGTTTTACAACAACGTGGCAATGGAAAAGAGACACTAGATGATCGTGACAAAACTCGGTACTTTTATTTTACTAAATCAGTATCAAATAATGTGTCGTTACGCCTGAAAACAATGATCAGGTTAGTCGTTTAATAAAACAAAAGATTAATTAACAGATAGATAATCCCGGGTTGATTGTTATGTTTACATTTGTTTTTACCTGATCAGTGGGGGTCCAGTTAATTAACTACTACTCACGGGATTAGCGGGGGTGTTACAAAGAACAACAAGATGGTATCATTCAACAATGGCCGTTGAATGGGCGATGTTTTGTTGAATTTATTAGTATAATAGTGACCGCCGGCTGCGTTAGAGGAGTGACCGTTGAATAAAGAGATCAACAATAGAATTTTTACGGGGGGAATTTATCGTGACCGCTTACAAGGAGATATCGCTGAATAGGAGTGGCTGCTCATACAGATTCTACTATACCACTATAGGATGCAAGGTTACAGCACTTTTATTCCAATATGTGCTTTGGATCTCGTTCACGCTCTTACAAGTGTAATTTTCAGAAAAATCCATACAAAATATCATCTCTTCATCAGGAAGACTCTCTTTTAGTATACTCGACATTGAAAATTTCTATGAATTGCTCCGTTGAAACCTTCTCCTGAACAATTTTCATTTTAAATTTGTCGTCAATGTTAACTCGCTTCCACAAAGAATATTCCACAGTGTCTGGCAAAACTTCATTTAAGCTTCTGACTTGTTCTTCAAGAAAGACTCAGGGTTTTCTGAAACATTAAATCCATAACGTTTTAAACAATGTAACTTCAGAGCCATATTTTGATGTTTCGTACACAGACAGGCCGTTCTGCTGAGAAATGATGCCAGTAAAATGTACTTTCGTCTCATACGACAAAATGACGAAAGAGAGATTTTTGTTTCAGGATTCTCACTGAGATATTTCTGGTGAAGGTTAGACATGTAATCAGTCAATATGGAAATTTGCTGCTTCTCTCCATTACCTGATGATTTTGCATCTTTCTTGCCAGGTTGTATACGACTATTATCTTGACGAAAAAGAAAATTTGTTACTGAATTGCGCACGTGTTCTGTTATACGACGTCGTTTAAGAGGTTGTATTTTCAGAATCTTGCCTGTTGCCCATAGTATTCTTTTTGACATCAAGGTAGATTTACTTAATTCATTCGGTCCACCTAATTAGCTACTGAATTTCACCGACTTACGCCACTTGTCGACTGCCTAATGTCTAGTCACTTTTCCTAACGACGACTGTTGTCGGCCTCTTTGATGTAAAGTTTCATTGATCAAGAAAGTTATCAAAAAAGGCTAATTGGCTTCCAAAAAGTAGTTATCCAATAAATATATAGTTTGAACTAATTACTGTAATCATAAAATTTGTAGGTCACATCAAAGGTTTAGGGGTTATAAAGGTCGTAAACTCGCAAGACAATTTGCCTATCAACGGCTGCTGCCAGCCTTTTTATACGGCCACATTGAAATGTGGTCGTATATTGTCGTCGCCGCGGTCCGTCGGTCCGGCGTCCACAATTACAAGAGTTATGGCCCTTGATCACTTTGAAAAATCTGGTGGACGCTCTATAGGCTAAAGTTAATATCCGATTGACTTTAAATTTATACACAGTGTTTAAGGTCATGAGACGAAGAAGCCTATTGATTTTCAGCGATTTCCGATAGTTACTGTCAGAGTTATGGCCCTTGATCACTTTAAAAAATCTTGTGGACGCTCTAGAGGCTAAAGTTAATATCCGATTGACATTAAATTTATATACAGTGTTTAAGGTCATGAGACGAAGAAGCCTATTGATTTTCAGCGATTTCCGATAATTACTGCCAGAGTTATGACCTTTGATCACTTTGAAAAATCTTGCGGATGCTGTAGAGGCTAAAATTATTATCCAGTTGACTTTAAATTTATACACAGTGTTTGAGGTCATGAGATAAAGAATCATATTGATTTTCAACGATTTTGGATAATTACTGCCAGAGTTATGGCCCTTGATCACTTTGAAAAATCTTGTGACGCTTTAGAGGCTAAAGTTATCATCCGATTGACTTCAGATTGGTACACAGAGTTTAAGGTCTTGAGACGAACAAGTATATTGATTTTCAATGAATCTTTATGACTTGAACAGCTAAATCCATGATGTTAAAAGTTTTGTATACTAAACATTAGCATGGGACAGAATTTTATAAAAACCAAACAAATTTCTAATGGTTTTCTGATAATTACTTAATGAGTTGTTACTCTTAATCAGATTTTAATGTATTATAAATGTTTCATTACCGAAAAAAGTAAAAATATGCGACAACTCTTGTTGACTGCCCGGACGATATAGCTGCTGTGGGCGTATGTTTCTTTGCCTGGCAACCTATCTTTGATGTATTGTTTTATTGATCAATAAAAGTATAAAAAAAGACGATTGGCTTTCCAAAAGTAGTTATCCAATAAGCGTATAGTTTGAACTAATGATTGAAATCATGAAACATATACGTCACATCAATGGTTTCGGGGTTATAAGGTCGCGGACTCTCGAGAAAATTTGTGTCATAGGGCGCCATTTTGTACGCAAGTTTAATATTTTCTCGCTCGTTCATCTAATAATTTCTTTGCTATGGAAAGTGATCCCGATTCAGAATTTGAAGGAATTTTATCAAAGGATATTTATTTACATGTGAATATTAATCTCAGTAATGACAAATGTTCCAGGGAAAGTGATTTTTCTGAGATATGAAACAGAGAAGAAGATATACGTGATATACGGCGTACCAAAAATGGCAGCCACTCTTCGTCGAATTGTAATATCCCAGCGCTCACTCTTTTAATAATTTCTTCACTATGGAAAGTGATTCCGAATCAGAATTTGTAGGATTTTTATCAAAGGGTATTTTAGATGTGAATATTAATTTTAATAGTGTTCGTGAAATTGTTTTTTCCGGGATTATAAACGGAGAAGAAGATGACCCAGATACGATTTTGTTTTATACAAATCGAACAATAAATAATTAATCTAGGACTGAAAAACTGAATTAGCAAATGGCAGCCAAGGAAAATAACTGAGACAAAAAAAATTCACATTTTTGCTCAAGTCAGATGACTCGTTAATTTTGTGTAAAACACTTTGGTAAAAAATATTCATAAATAAAAAAGTTTTTTGTAAAAATTTTAATTTTCGAAATTTGGCGCCTAATATCTGCGAAGATTTGCCGAAAGCTATGTGCCCTGTCTCCGGCTATGCCAAAATGTATCGAAAGTTAAAATCCAATGAATATTGTTAAAATTACTGCAATATTTCTAAAAACGATAGCTTCAGTGATTTCGGACATTTCGCATTGTCGCAGAACGTTCAAAATAGCTTTATCCTCTAAGTCACACCCACTTTTCCAGTAAAACCGAAGAAATCATAACGATCAGACAAGCAGTTGCTGAGATCTAATCAAAAAGTAATTGGAATAATAATAATGATAATAACTAGACCTGCAGGCAGCACTTAACCGGCTTTCAGTAATCAGACAGGAAGTGTGTCATACAATAGCTCATTTATCATGTTTTGATCCGGTCACACCCGACGGTGAAATCCCGATTGTTGGAAGGGCACAGATTTTTATACTGTCTTTTTTTTTTAAAATATCAAATATTTTTTTGACTACTTCCTGTTTACGGATCATTATCGGGATAGATTTAACAAGTGGTATGGGAACTTAACTTCCTGTACCAAAAGTTTCAGAAAAATCCATTAGACAGTTTTACCTCCCTTATACCATTAGGAGCAGATTTACATATATAACGATTTTCGACTTTTTTCAAAGATTGTGGCCCTTTTGGACCATTTATACTATATTGAGGCTTTTAAATTTGGATTCACACCATAGACCACCGTTAGGATTCTAAGTAACAGAAGTTTAAGAAAGGAAATAAGAGAAGTTTTCGATATAAAAGCGTCTGAATAGGCTCCAAAAAGGAAAATAATAGATTTTCAGCGTTCCATTATATATTGCCTAATCCGCGAAATTTTACCATTTAGATGTCATAAGATCATCCATTGTTCGAACTATCCAATGACACTTTAGTTGTTTTGATTCGGTGAAATCTGGCGTAGTAATCACTTTTTTCGCAAGATCACCATTTTTTCACTTTTTACGTTTTTTTTTTCTCAAAATATCGGAAATTTTTACGACTACTTCCGGTTTTTGGATCATTGTCAGGATAGCTTTAACAAGTTGTTGGTTACCTTACCTTCTGTACAAGAAGTTTCAGAATAATCCATTCAGCTGTTTTCCAAAGAAAGAAAATTAGAAGATCATTTTCAGTAATTTAAGGATTTTTCAACTTTTTTCAAAGATGTTCATCCAGATTTTCCGGCATGGTTCGCCCTTGTCAGTGATGCAGGACGGAGGGCCTGACAAGGACAGCTGTCTAGTCCTTCAGATGAAACGAAAAACCGAGGTCCCGTGTATACATTGGAATGCACGTAAAAGATCCCTTGGCAGTTGGAATTCGATATAAGAGTAGGCGATAGTGCCGTTGCCCGGGCAAAATTTCCCTCATAGCACACTGTATGGCGTATGCCCGTCTTCATTAGCCCAGCATAGGAGCAGAACAGTAGGACGTTAAACCCTTTTTCATTTCATTTCATTTCATTTTTTCCAAGATTGAGGCTCTTTTTGGACAACTTATGTTATTTCAATGCTTTTATTTTTGGACTCACGCCATAGTCCACCCATAGGACTCTGAGTAAAAAAAAGTTTAAGAAAAAACGTAGTTGTTGTGTTTGAGAAAAAGGCCTCTCAAAATGCTCCAAAAAGGAAAATACTAGATTTTCGGCGTACCATAATTTATTTTCTAGCCATCTAAATCGTATCATTCAGATGTCATATGATAGTCCATTAATGGGGCTATCCAGCAAATTTAATAAAATAATTATAATAACAAATTGTATTATAATACATCACAAATTACTAGTATTTTTTTTAATAAAATATAATAACAAATGGAATAATAATAGCACTTGAAATAGGATGATTTGTAAAAGAAAAGTAACTCAAGCACTGGAAATGTGGCCATTTAGATGAGCCAGTTCATTTTGCTACGATACGGTGGGGTGCGGAATCATTTAGCTATTGGGTGTTTTATATGATTACTAATTTAATGTTCCGCTGGTGGTGGAACAATATCACTGTTCGTGGTTTGACCACGATTGCCGAGTTCTAATTAAAAGAGTTGGTACTAGGCCTTATGATCAAAGATACATTATTAACATGGTTTGACTATACACCTTAATTGAAACTAGTTTCGTTGTATATACTATGGAGTTTTCGTATGGCACGGTTACGATGCCAGTGTATAGAAAGCTGTAAACAAACGCTATTTACAGTGGATATAATTGCATTACGAGAATTTAATTTATTAATTCATCGGGCATGGGTTACTGTTTAACGTTCGAGAATGGAAAAGGGCGAGCTCTCAGTTGCAAATGCATTGAATGCACTGACATCTGCAGTTTTTAGAAAAAAGCAAGTTAAAGGTGTCGGTATGTTCTAAAACAATATCACACAGCAACCATGCCATTAAATCTTTCGTTATTTTGTCGTTTAATATTAATATTTTCTTCTTTAGGTTTTCAAGGGTGCCGATAACGAAAATCGTAGTAAATGCGCTCTTTTCATAGTAAAACATCCACAACACATGCGGCATATTCACATTTCCTATGATAGCGTTATAATTTAGAACAGTGTATACATTAGTAGTCTAAGTATGTATATTATAACTTTGGTGAGATTAACTTCAGTTCAGTTAATCTCATCAATTATTTAGCACCTTGGTGCCAGTGGTCAGAAGATTAAAGTTGTTGATTGGGTAATCAAGTTTAGTAGCCTATCTTAATCATCAAAGAAGCAGCCACAGCAGCATGCCTGAATTAAGATTTTGCGTGTACAATAAGTCTGTTGTTAATTTAAGCCTGAGGTACCGTAACGGTATCAAAATATGAGTCCATAATAGAATAGAAATCTCAATTTCATTTCCATGAAATGCTTACGTTCATTTTGGAAGCGGTGTAATTAAATAATGGCAGATTATTTTTCCCACTCGATAATCGTCGCGTTTCGACTCATTGGTCGTTCTCATTTTCCCGACCCATGGTGATAATAGAATTTTAAACAATAATAATATCCAATATGCATTCTTAACTTTGCATGCCGTATGAAGCGACAGTAAACGGAATTCACCTATCAATAAAATTCTCTTCGGAAAGAAAATTATTGGCTATTTTGTTTATTTCCATTTAAGGACTATAAATTATTTTCTAACACACCAAACGAGACATTAAATCATCGCCGCTTTGATTAGTTATTCAGAGTAAATAATGAATTGTCGTGGCCTTATCATTGTTAATTATCAATCAACTAATCATTAATCCGTGAAAAGTGATTACAGATTAGTATTACTCAATGATACAAACGGCTTGTTGATTGATTTACAATGTTTTGATTAACACTCAACGGCTATCTATATATGATCAGAATTAAGTTGTTGGTATCCGAGGAGCTTTTTATTTTGTGTTTTTAACAGTTTTCAAGCGTAAATAATTTAATTAAATCAACCTGTCCATAATATCATATTCATTGTATTGAACGTTAAATCTTTAATAAACAACAACAACAACAGTTGTTTTCTGCCACTTCTCAGAGTGAATCGCATGTAGATACACCATAACATTGCCCAAATCTAATTTCTATCGTCTGCTGTGGCGGCTTCTTTGATGATTAAGATAGGCTACTAAACTTGATTACCCAATCAACAACTTTAATCTTCTGACCACTGGCACCAAGGTGCTAAATAATTGATGAGATTAACTGAACTGAAGTTAATCTCACCAAAGTTATAATATACATACTTAGACTACTAATGTATACACTGTTCTAAATTATAACGCTATCATAGGAAATGTGAATATGCCGCATGTGTTGTGGATGTTTTACTATGAAAAGAGCGCATTTACTACGATTTTCGTTATCGGCACCCTTGAAAACCTAAAGAAGAAAATATTAATATTAAACGACAAAATAACGAAAGATTTAATGGCATGGTTGCTGTGTGATATTGTTTTAGAACATACCGACACCTTTAACTTGCTTTTTTCTAAAAACTGCAGATGTCAGTGCATTCAATGCATTTGCAACTGAGAGCTCGCCCTTTTCCATTCTCGAACGTTAAACAGTAACCCATGCCCGATGAATTAATAAATTAAATTCTCGTAATGCAATTATATCCACTGTAAATAGCGTTTGTTTACAGCTTTCTATACACTGGCATCGTAACCGTGCCATACGAAAACTCCATAGTATATACAACGAAACTAGTTTCAATTAAGGTGTATAGTCAAACCATGTTAATAATGTATCTTTGATCATAAGGCCTAGTACCAACTCTTTTAATTAGAACTCGGCAATCGTGGTCAAACCACGAATAGTGATATTGTTCCACCACCAGCGGAACATTAAATTAGTAATCATATAAAACACCCAATAGCTAAATGATTCCGCACCCCACCGTATCGTAGCAAAATGAACTGGCTCATCTAAATGGCCACATTTCCAGTGCTTGAGTTACTTTTCTTTTACAAATCATCCTATTTCAAGTGCTATTATTATTCCATTTGTTATTATATTTTATTAAAAAAAATACTAGTAATTTGTGATGTATTATAATACAATTTGTTATTATAATTATTTTATTAAATTTATGAGAGTTTTTAGCATACTGTTGTCTTTTGAAAACTGTTGTCTTTTCTTATACTTGATAGCATAAGGTGTTGAATACCGTCGTTTCATTGGTATACCCTAGCCTGCAAAGTGTGACCATAACTGATGGATGACAATAAAATCATCGAATATGTAAAATGATAAATATTCGTTGGATCGACCCAACACCATGTTTTTCGTATTCAGCACCCCAGAAAACCTCTAAAATGATATATTACACGAGTACCAAGTATAAGAACTTCAATAATTGCCATTTTGGTGGCCATTTTGAAAGACAAGATGGAGGATACAGTCCAGTCGACCCCTGATGCTACAACCTTTATGCCTAACAAAACATATAAAATGACACGGTTACAAATATACGGTGATAAAAAAACCCCAGAATTGTCATTTTGGTCCCCATTTTGATAAAACAAAATGGTTGATATTGACGGATTAATTTTACTACTACGATTATCATTTTGGTCACCATTATGAAAAACAAAATGGCGGGTATTATCGGATTTATTCTTATACTGCAATTGTTTGATGTAGCACCCCCAAAACCCCATTCAATGACATTAATAAACACCTAACTTATGAAAACCTCGAAAATTTGTCATTTTGGCGTCCATTTTGAAAAAAAAAGATGGCGGAAATTGTCGGATCAAGTTGTTACTACAATTTTCGTCTTCAGCACCCCTGAAAACCCCTAGAAAACAAAACAGCAAATAAATGGCTTGGTTGCTATGGGATTTTGTTTTGAAACATACCAAATCTTTAACTTGATTTTTCTCAAAACTTACTTTGGTGAGTTGGGTGGCTTTAAGCAGTCACAACTCGGTTAATTTTCACCCGATGCAAACAAACTATACATCAAATTGAAGGTAATGAGTCGGAGAATGTGAAAATAACAATAACTCAATTTTCAAAATTTCCTCATTGCGACTCAGTATGCCATGGGGGGTCACATATAGCACTAGGCAGTAGGCCTAGCACTCGATGATGGCTCGTATCTTCCTAGTCCAGGAGATATCAGTTAAATTACCCAAAACAAATTGCAAAAGAAATAAATTTTGCGCTGTTCAACCCTGTATGGATGTATCTAAAATATATCAAAAATCGCCGTCGCCAAGTTTCTACAAGAGAATGATGATGAACAAATAACTATAGGTGATCTTGTAAAACGGATGGATGATTTGTGCCCTAGTGATACATACAGTTCTACATGTATGAAGAAAAAAATATTGGAATATTTTAAAGATCAAATAATTATTACTGAATTAAATGGCATCCCTAATGTTGTAACCTTCAAAGCAACTGCTTCTACCATACTGAATGAAATTTACAATCAGCCTAAAAATCAAGATGAAAATGAGGCAAAAATGTTTATAATTAAAGCAGCGGCTAAACTTATTCAAAGTGACATCAAAGATCTTCCTGCCTGTAAAGACAAATATCCATCTCCACATGATTTGTCGTCTGTGCAAGGTCAGCTAGATTACCTACCCCAGTCACTCAAGACTTTTCTTTCTTTAATGTGTCCACCAAAGACAAATTCTGTCAAAATTGCCTCTTTAGGACAGTCAATTATGCAAGCTGTAAGAACCAAAGTATCTTTATCCCCCATCCAATTAGGTCTTGCAGTTCAACTACATAATCAATTTTCGTCACAATTCCTCATCGACACACTTAATAAGTTTGGATTTTGCTCTAATTACAAAGAAGTAATGCGGTTTGAATGTAGTGCAGCTGTTGGAAACAGTGCTCACATTTCAAAGTTAAATGAAACCCAATCTGTACAATTCGTCGCCGACTATGTGGATCATTATATCAGGACATTAGATGGTCACAACACATTCCATGGTATGAGGATTATCGCAACAGTAACTCCTGGTTTGTCAGAAGAATCCAAACTGGAACACCTAACAGTTTCTCCAGACCTTCTATTAGCTTAGGGTAGAATTAACATAAAATTCTACAAATCACCAAAAGAACAACCATCTTTAAAGTTCAAGTGTTTAATTCACAAGCCAGTAGTTGACAAAACGGATAACTTAGAACTGATGTTAAAAGTAATTCGACCTATCAAGTCTACGTGTCCCGTTTGGTCCGGTTTTATGCAGACTGTTGGCAGTGTTGGGCATCTAATGCAGTCTTCTGGCTTGCAAGAGGCAATGGAAACAGTTTACGCTACAAATGCTGTACAGCACATGTTTAGTGGAAATGCAATCTCTCGAGCTGTCCGAGGACATTTTCTAGTTGATTCAGCACTAAATATGCTGATTGTTTCAGATATATATGGTTTATCTGTTACCCCCCCCCCCCCCAAGACAGAGAACTAGAAGATTCACAAGACCATGTAGATAAAGACGTTGGTGTTATTGCTTCTTTGTACGATCAACTGTTGAGCAAGGCTATTGGTATGGAGGACATAAGCAGTCACCCTGTCTTTGACAACGTTAGATCGAAGCTTGAAAGACGCAAAGGAGAACTTCTGCAATATCCTACTGCAGGTATGTGGATTCAATATATGGAAACTGTTGACATATTACGAAGGTTTATTAAAGCCGAAAGAACAGGAAATTGGGAGTTACACCTCAAAACAGTTGCTGATATGCTTCCTTACCTGGCAGCTACAGGTCACAATTTATACGTAAAGTCAGCCTATCTATATCTGCAACAAATGTATGAACTTCCTAGGAACCACCCGAAAGTATATACGGAGTTCATGGATGGACATCATGTAGTGTGCAGAAGTGATCGGTTCTGGGCAGGTTTGTCTACAGACCTAACTATTGAGCAGACTTTAATGCGAAGCTTAAAATCCACAGGTGGAATGAAGAGGGGCAAAGGAATGACAGAGACTCAACGCGTTCAATGGTTGCTTACTATGCCTATGTGTGCTGCAGTTAATTCGAGTATGCAAACCCTCACAGTGATTTCATTTTCGTCCAGTGAACAACACAAGGAAATGTTTGGTTCAAGACAAAAAAGAGACAGAGAAGATTTAATTACAGTTTTCGACTTTTTGAACGAGAGAAATCCATTTGAAAAAAATGGATATGTTGCGTAATATCGAGACTGGGGTAACTGCTAAAGACAATGTAAATGTTCACTTGGCAAGTTATTACTATGGATCAACATTCTTTTCTCAAAATAGAAAATGAAACGGTGCGAGTTAGCACACAGCGCTTGTTGGTTGCTGCTACAGGCGTTACTGAAGATATGCACCAAGTATTTTCATATGAACTCAGTTCTGTTCCTTCTGCGTTATTTGATAACAGTGGGTGTATGAGGGAAGCCCATAAGTCTACATTAGCAGATGTTATCTGGTCTTTGGGTGATTGTTCAGCGGATGAGAGAACTGACGCTGATATGAAGTATGTTGTAGATGGTGGTTCACTTTTACATCAACTTCCTTGGTCTAGGGGATTGACATTCTCTGAAATTTGTCAACTGTATGCCAACTATGTTAATACAAGATATATATATCCAACTATTGCATTTGACGGATACATGTCCAGCCCTTCAGCGAAGGATGTAACGCACCAACGTTGATCTAAAGGCATAATGAGCACAAATGTATTATTTACTGGTGATATGCCCTTTCGTTTGAAAAAGGACCACTTTCTAGCTAATTCTCTAAACAAGCAATCCTTCATCGATATGTTATCTTTAACCCTTGAAGTATAGGCTGCAAAGTTATCCAGGCAAATTCCGATGCAGATGTGTTTAGTTAAAACTGCTGTGGAATCTACCGTAAATTTCCCCACAACATTAATCGGTGAAGACACAGACTTATTAATCTTGTTGTGTTATTATGCATGTACAATACCAAATAGTCACGAACTAAAGTTCCGTTCAGGTAAAAGTACAGGTTTAATTCATAAAGCTAAAGTTTGGAGCATGCAAAAGACAATAGATGTTGTTGGGCGACAGATCTGTTCAATTCTTCCCACAGTTCATGCGCTCACAGGATGTGATACCACCTCAAGAATCTTTGGTGTTGGAAAGGCTAACGTATTTAAGAAAGTGCGAACAAGTGTTTATCTCCCAAGGTGAATTCGACAAATTCCAAAAGTGTCTTAGTTCTGATGATGTGGCGTGATTCGGTGAAAATATTATTGTAAAGCTATATAATGGATCAAGAGACGAAAATCTCAATCAGCTAAGATATCGTTTATTCAAGGAAAAGTCCATTTGTAATACTTCAACAGTTGAAATCCATACCCTGCCACCAACCTCGTCTGCTGCGAAGTTTCACTGTATGCGAGCTTTTCTTCAAATAAAAGATTGGACAAGCGACT
This sequence comes from Patella vulgata, assembly GCF_932274485.2. Lineage (NCBI taxonomy): Eukaryota > Metazoa > Mollusca > Gastropoda > Patellidae > Patella > Patella vulgata. The sequence continues at coordinate 39,347,199 of NC_065882.2, forward strand.
CGGTCATCGATGCAACTTTATGGGGATGGAAAGTTGAAAACGATTTATATCTACCCACCCAAACTGACATTGATCCTGCACCGTCAGCCATTCTTTCTATAATAAGATGTAAGTGCAAAGTGAACTGTGACAGTAAGCGGTTTTCTTGCCGAAAACACAGACTTGAATGCTCCATATCATGTAAGGAATGCAAGGGACTAAGTTGCTCTAATTCACCGGCAATTGACTTTAGTCATGATTGAACTTATTTGAACTATTGACTATTCGATTCCACAAACTATATTTTACTACTGTTGTGAATACCAATTTATGTGTTCCAAAATCAGAACACTTCAGCACTAAAAGCTTGCTGGGATAGGTGGCGCTGAATGTAGTGACACTTGCTAGTCAGCTCTAAACTTTCAGGCTTTTTGTGTGTGTTTTACATGTTGCAAGATCCTTTAAAATAGTGTAGCAGGAAAATGAACATCTGGACTATTGGAATCTTAAACATACTCCTCGGATTACTGTGTATTCTTGGAGAAATGAAGAATGATAGAAATCTCATCTCTATCAACTGCCAAACTACAGTGGACATTGAAATCGCTCAACTGCGAAGTAGGTCACTGTTGATAGTGTATAGCAGGCAAGCACTAATTGAGTTACGAAACCAAGCTCAGTGCAAGAACAATAGACACACTATTGACCCGTGGACATGTGCTCTAATTCGGCGACTTAGACTTAACAACAGATACAAAACAACTCGGCGAAAAAGAGGCTCAAGAGGGGGAAGCCACGTTAAAAATAAATCAAATTTCTTCTTGTGCATAAATCCCAACAATCGGTGTAAAGTGAACATCCAAATTAATAGGACCATACCAAAAACAACTGAGCTCATTAAAATGACAACTATAAATGTTCAATCAATCAAGAACAAAGATCATCTGGTGAGAACACATATTGACCACCTCAAAACTGACATTGTCGTCCTGAGTGAAACATGGCTAAATGAAGGCGATGATCACTGGATTAATCAATCTGAACTCAACAATGAGGGGTGGACGTTCTATTCGGCTCCAAGGACAGACCGCAAGGGAGGGGGTCTAGCAATCTGTACGAAGGTGAAGAAAGTCAAGGAAATTTGAAAGGGTCAAACACGGACATTCGAATTTGAAATATGGCAATTAATAATAAATAATGTAACAACATGCACAATAGGCATTTATCGACCACCCTACTCAGCAAAGCACCCAGCAACAATACCCCAGTTCCTGGATGATTTCACAGAATTTTTGGCCATAGTTCTTGCATCAATGACAAACATCATTATCTGCGGTGACTTTAATATTCAATATGACAATACTAATAATCCTGACGTCAACATATATGCTGATACCTGCGAGGCTTTGGGACTCACTCAACATGCTGAATTGCCCACTCATAAAGCAGGGCATATCCTGGATCACATCCTGACAGAAGCACAGAGTACTATCAAAGTTCAGAACTGTGAGACCGGTGCTTTCATTTCAGACCATTGTTTAGTTTTAATAACACTGGAAGCAGAGAAGGACAACATGCGAAGAAAAACCATCACTAATTGTAACTACGAGAAACTAGATGTAAATGCCTTGAGCTAAATGATTGTTTTTGATTCCAATACAGAGGACCTTGAATCCCTAGTGTCAGATTTCAACTCCGTTGTGAAACAGTCCTTAGACGTTCTTGTTCCTGAGAAGACCAGGACTATCACTATTAGGCAAAACAAAGATTGGTTCACGGATGAACTAAGAGAGTGGAGATCGAGAGTCAGAAGGAGAGAAAGGATTTACAGACACTATCGAGAAGATCATCAATGGACTGCACTGAAGAAAGTCAGGAACAGCTACAACTTTAAACTTAAAGAGAAGAAGAAAGAAATTCAATCTGAACTTATTACAAAATGTAAAGGTGACACCAAAAAGCTCTACCAAACATTCAATAAACTTACAGGAGTTGTTAAATTAAATCCTCTACCGGAGGGTAAGACTGACAACGAACAGGCGGATGAATTCGCAGACTTTTTCCTGAACAAAATCGACACAATAAGAGACAATCTAAATAACGTTCCATTGTACCAACCAAGTAGCGAAAGAGATATCCCCATTTTAGATCACTGGGAGGAGCTGTCAGAAAAGGATGTCCGGAAGACCATCACATCACTGTCAACCAAATCATGTGAAATCGACGTAATGCCAACCAAGATTCTGAAAGAAGTGTTGGATTCTGTGTTATGTATCATCACCAAAATTGTTAATTGCTCGCTTCGACGGGGCGCTTTTGTGTCATCATGGAAAAAAGCAATCATCCGTCCAATGCTTAAAAAATCAGGGTTAGGCCTAATCTGCAGTAACTATAGACCTGTGAGCCACCTCACTTTTCTCTCTAAAGTTCTGGAGAAAGTTGTACTTATCCAGTTCATACGACACTGTGAAAGTCACTCCCTAATGCCTGATTACCAATCTGCTTACAGAACGGGATACAGTTGTGAGACTGCACTGGTCAAGCTTAAGAACGACCTGCTATGGGCCAAAGAAAAACAGGAAGTCACTGCATTGATGGCGATGGACCTCCGTGCCGCATTCGACACAGTGGATCATGAGGTGCTACTTGATGTCCTCAAGGTAAACTTTGGAATCCAGTCAGACGCGCTACAATGGTTCGACAGCTATCTAAGACCTAGAAGCTGTGTTGTAAATGTCGGAGATCAGTACTCAATTACAAGAGATCTCCCATTTTCTGTTCCCCAGGGATCGTGTACAGGCCCTGTGCTGTATCTAGCGTATGCATCAACAATGGAAAAGGAAGTGAGTGGTGACATAGAGATACATGGATACGCAGATGACCATGCACTTCGGAAATCTTTCTGTACAAGCAACATAGATCAGGAAAGAATAGCGATACAAAGTCTTGAAGACAATGCATCTTCTATTAAACTATGGATGGATGCGAATCGGTTAAAAATGAATTCATCTAAAACTGAATATATATTATTTGGTCACAGGAAACAGCTACAGAAATGCACAACTTCATCTATCAACGTCAACGGGAACACCGTCCATCCATCACCAAGTATCAAGTACCTGGGTGTGACTCTGGATGAAGAGTTAACACTCAATCACCACATTAAACAGAAATGTAAAACCGCGATGTATGGGATCCATAGAATTAAGTCTATCAGATCAACCATTACCAAAGATGCTGCAGAGACACTGGCATTAGGAATTGTAATTTCACATCTCGATTATGCCAACGCCATCTTCATTGGTCTCCCACAGACAGCCATCGCCAAATTGAACAGAGTTCAACATATAGTTGCAAGGGTAGTACTGGGTAGAGAAGCTGAGGGTCTGCGGAACAAAGAATGTTTAAAGAAACTGCACTGGCTTCCAATTCAGTTACGAATACAGTTCAAAATTCGAGTTCTGGTATACAAGGCACTACACAACACCCCCCCGAATACATACGATCCATGTTGACTCTAAGCAACCCCTCTCTAACTCTCAGATCTAGCAGCATGTACTAAAAGCTTGAAGTTCCAACAATTCGGAAAAAAACGTTTGCGAAGCGTTCTTTCAGTTTTCAAGGACCTATATGGTGGAATAGACTACCAAACATCATCAAACAGACAGTGAAGATGTTTATAAAATCAAATTAAAAACAATACTGTTTGATCAATTTTAAATTCTCCTCCCCAGACATTCTCTGTGTTTACATTGCTTGTAAAGCACTTTTGATGATTTTTATCCTAAAACGCGCTATACCAAATTAAATATTTGTATTTGTTATTGCACCTAATTGTGTTCCTTTTTTTTTATCAAAATCCTAGAAAACAACTTTTTTATGCCCAAACTGAATTGACAAAATGTCCCTTATTTTCGTTGTCCCAAAGTTCGAAGATAAAAATAAATAGTTGTATGTATGGATTTATGTAATTCAGAACAACATTTTTGAGGTCATGATCTTATGACGTCATTATGCATAATGCCCTAATTAACGTCACTAATTATGCACAATGACCTAATTAAGATATAAAAAACCAAATATGTTCATAAGTGGATGCGTGATCCGTCTTTTTTACACAATCGATTTACAAGTATTTTATCAAAAGCAATTTCAAGATCCCCACCCACATTTTTTTAACTCTCAGGTGTTGTTCTAAATATAGTAGCTTAGACAGGTGAAAAATTGCATTATGGATCAAGGGATCTGTGGCGACTTTTGATAGGATGAACAACAAAGTCCAAACAATATATTAACGGTAAAAACATTTCTTTTGCAATTTGTTTGAGGTTCTGGCTTTATTTAGAGTATATCTCCTGGACTATACTCGTAGCAGACGACGCGACGTAGACTGAGCTCTTTTTCTTCAGGAATACTGAATTTTTTTAATCCCTCAATAGTCCCTAAAATAAAAACACCCGGCATAGGACCTACTCTGGGTACCATATCCACCACTCGGATGTTTACATTTTCTTCCGTTGTGCATCTTTGACGCTCCGTATGAATTCCAGGTACCAGTAGATTTTTAAATAATAATTGAATCGTACATTTAATGGTTTCGCTGACCAGTTGTTAGTTAAATTTAAATCTTAGTTGAATATATATTATCTTCGGATAGAACACCGAATACACCGAGAAACAGTCATTAATAATATATTTTTCCGACAAAATCTCCAATGCCGAATCCCCCAATGACACGTGACATCGGTTGGGATTAGGTCAGTAATCTGGGAATTCTTTTTATACGCCCACATTTAAATGTGGTCGTATATTGTCGTCCGTCGGCCCATCGTTCTGTCCGTTCATCGGTCCGGCGTCCACAATTGCTTGTGGATGCTCTAGAGGCTAAAGTTATTATCCGATTGACTTTAAATTTATACACAGTGTTTAAGGTCTTGAGACGAAGAAGCCTATTGATTTTCAGCAATTTCCGATTATTACTGCCAGAGTTATGGCCCTTGATCACTTCAAAAAATCTTGTGGACACTCTAGAGGCCAAAGTTAATATCCGATTGATCTTAAATTTATACACAGTGTTTAAGGTCATGAGATGAAGAATCCTATTGATTTTCAGCAATTTCCAATAATTACTGCCAGAGTTATGGCCCTTGATCACTTCAAATTATCTTGTGGACGCTCTAGAAGTTAAAGTTAATATCCAATTGACTTTAAATTCATACATAGTGTTTAAGGTCGTGCGACAAAGAAGCCTATTGATTTTTAGCAATTTCCGATAATTACTGCCAGAGTTATGGCCCTTGATCACTTTGAAAAATCTTGTACACGCTATAGAGGCCAAAGTTAATATCCGATTGATCTTAAATTTATACACAGTGTTTAAGGTCATGAGACGAAGAATCTTATTGATTTTCAGCGATTTCCGATAATTACTGCCAGAGTTATGGCCCTTGATCACTTTGAAAAATCTTGTGGATGCTCTAGAGGTCAAAGTTAATATCCGGTTGACTTTAAATTTATACACAGTGTTTATGGTCATGAGACAAAGAAGTCTATTCATTTTCAGTGATTTTCGATAATTACTGTCACAGTTATGGCCCTTGATCACTTTGAAAAATCTTGTGACGCTCTAGAGGCTAAAGTTATCATCCGATTGACTTCAGATTGATACACAGAGTTTAAGAGCTTGAGACGAACAAGTATATTGATTTTCAATGAATTTTTATGACTTGAACAGCTAAATCCATGATATTAAAAACCAAACAAATTCTAATGGTTTTCTGATAATTAATTCATGAGTGTATTATAAATGTTTCATTACTGAAAGAAGTAAAAATATGCGACAACACTTGTTGACTGCCCGGACGATTTATCTGCTGTGGGCGTATGTTTCGTTGCCTGGCAACCTATCTTTCAATTTTCAAAGCGTTGAAAAACTTGTCTTCCGCCAAAAGTAAAAAATCACAACTTTGAGCCTCCATAAAAGAAAATTAATCTGATTTTGAATCTGTAAAAAGTTTTGTGAGAAGAATGATGAGATCTACTTGAAAAACTAATAAAATCAAATGTATGATCATAATCTCAAAATCACCTTTTCCAGTAATAGTACATAACACCCCAAATCAATATGTATCTGAAAACTCGTCTGAGATATCACTTCGGTGGAAGTGAACTTTAAATAAAGCTATTTCAAACACATATCCGAAAAATTCTAGACAATGCTAACTATGTTTATGATCAGTTATAGTATGATAACTGAAACGGAAGTAGAAATCTCGCAAGACGCGTGAAACTATGAAATGAATACGTGACAAATTTCACCGTCTAATGCTAAAGAAAAGATTCTATTTTGATGGCATATTCTCGGATTTATGATCATATTTTGAATGAGGGTTACGTTTTTAAATAAAGAAATAAGTACGCTAGGAAATGTTGAAAAATATGTCGATTGGAATAGTGTAAGTACTTAATTGTTTTAGATGATAGCGCGTGCTAGAGTCAAATGCGATTATTTGGCAGATGGTGTCACTCGCTCGTTGTGGTAGAGCGATGTTTACTGCCAAATAAATATCGAGATGTCATTTTTATAAGCAATTGTGGACGCTCTAGAGGCTAAAGTTAAAATCTGATTTCCGATAATTACTGCCAGAGTTATGGCCCATGATCACTTCAAAAAATCTTGTGGATGCTCTAGAGGCTAAAGTTAATATTCAATTGACTTTAAATTTATACACAGTGTTTGAGGTCATGAGACGAAGAATCCTATTGATTTTCAGCGATTTCCGATAATTACTGCCAGAGTTATGGCCCTTGATCACTTTGAAAAATCTTGTAGACGCTCTAGAGGCTAAAGTAAATATCCGATTGACTTTAAATTGATACATAGTGTTTAAGGTCTTGAGACGAGAAGTATATTGATTTTCAATGAATCTTTATGACTTGAACAGCTAAATCCATGATGTTAAAAGTTTCGTATACTAAACATTAGCATGGGGCAGAACTTTATAAAAACCAAACAAATTCTAATGGTTTTCTGATAATTACTTAATGAGTTGTTACTCTTAATCAGATTTTAATGTATTATAAATGTTTCATTACCGAAAAAAGTAAAAATATGCGACAACTCTTGTTGACTGCTCGGACGATATAGCTGCTGTGGGCGTATGTTTCGTTGACTGGCAACCTATCTTTTTATTCCGTACGAATTTAAATATTTTTGTTGACACGTGATTTTTGTGTGTGGTCTAAAACTGCCTGCTTAAAGAACAATAAGAGTTATGTCCCTTTATTTTCGGTAAAAATGTCCAACAAGAAAAATTTTGAAATCCCATCACTGCCCCAATTACCTACAAAGGAATAAATATGCAACAACTCTTGTCGACCGCTCGGACGATTTAGCTGTTGTGGGTGTATGTTTCGTTGCCTGGCAACCTATCTTTAAGTTAGGTTTCCTTCAAGGTAATTAGAAAGGTGTCTCTGGTTGGTCATTAATCATGTAGTGTTATTTACATGTATATATTGTCTTGTTATATTTCATATTTTATTATTGCATGATAATGACTAGAAAATCCTAGTCGAAACGTCGCACAGTAATATTACTAATAAGTAGTAATTGTATTCCATAGAATTGTGACCTGTATGTTATTATTTTTTATCTTCTCCTTTTCAGAAGACATGTGCGTTGCCTATGGACTAACAGTTGCCTCTATTTTAATCACTGTATCACTTCTTTATGGTGTTATAAGGGTAAGAAATATGCTCATTCAAAAACTTTATTTTACAATAGAAAAAAGATAGGTTGCCAGACAATGAAACATACGCCCCGAGCAGTTCCAGACAGTAATGAAAACATTTACAACACCCGAAAATCTGATTACGAGTAACAACCCATTAAGTAATTATCAGAATTTGTTTCGATTGTTTGTGTCATGACCTTAACCCGTTAAGTGCGTAGGTCGTTATATAGCGTCCTGGACAACTGCAACTCTCTGTGTGTAAGGCGTAATATAACGCCTTGGAGGTATTTTCCCCAACCTATTCTTAGAACATAGTTCGTCACTTGGGGGAATCCCTTGGGAATTTCCCCACGATCGCAGCATGTGTAGGACGTTATATTACTTCCTGGACAACTGCCACTCACTGTGTGTAGGGCGTAATATAACCCCTTGGAGGTATTTTCCCCAACCTATTCTTAGAACATAGTACATAGTTTTTCGTCACTTCGTCAAATTAATTACACAATAGGTGGTAGTTAACGTTTTAAAAACGTCACGCTTAACGGGTTAAACACTGTGTATAAATTTATATTAATAGCCACTTTCTGTAAGATTCAGGCAAGGCCCTTAAGTGACCACATAATGTACCATTTAGTACTACAATCACAATACTAAAAAAGAAATCGTTATTTTTTGTCGGTTGCCGAGATATGGGAGCTTGAAAATTGACCCAAATTTTCAAAAACGGCTTTTGGAGAACTTTAACTGAAAAATTACAGCAAAGTACATGATTACCCATAGGTTATTTGGGTGGTTCTTGTTAACTGCTATAAGTAGAGATGAAAAATAGTGAAAAACCTGTGGGATACCTTTGGCTTACCAAAGTGTCGTGGCTCAAAAGTGCGCTAAAATGAATTTTTGAGCTTTTTCAATGGTCATTTTCTCCCAAAGCCTTGGGTATCCCATAGTTTTCTTTTGTGATATTGCAAGACTACCTACATAACTGTCTCTAATAGTAATATACAAAAACATTAATGGGAAAGGCTTTTGGATATATTTCAATTCAAAAATAAATTTTGTGTCCATTTTAACACTTTAACACACTGATGCCCCGCGTTTATAAAAAAAAAAAAAAACACTAAAATTAAACCTAAAACATAAAAATATTATTTTTTAAGGAGAAACCTATTGGATATTGACTCACTCCTTTAAAAAACTAATCTTCTGTAACATGTTTTTACCCAAAAAACTTGGGGGGTTGGATGGCTGAATGGTTAGCGTGCGCGCGCTGTATCATAAAGTCTGTCATTGAGTCGACTGACATGGTTTCGAATCATCGGTTGTACGTGGCAAGGAGTAGGGTCGCCTGTCCAACCTCGTGGGTTTTCTCCGGGTCCTCCGGTTTCCTCTCACTGCTAAAGACCCCTATGCGCAAGCGAATCATGTAAATAAAATTAAACCATATGTTAGTCCCGAAATGACCTAGTTTGTGTCGAGTGGACGTTAAACCCCATTTCTCTCTCTCTCCCAAACTTTACTTTAACCTTGAACTTGACCCTGTGGCCCATGTGACCTTGAGATGACCTTTTATTAAAAATTTAGCCCTACACAATATCAAAAATTGAAGGTATATTTTTAATTATTTGTCTGTAAAATCAAGGGCATTTCAATAGGAGAAACTTACTTGAATATTGACCTACTTAGTTAATAATTAATATTCATAGAAAGAATTTAATTTATTTTGAAAAAAAATGTGTTAATTTTTGTTTCTCCAATCGGGATAGATGGACCCTCGGACCATGTCCGACGTTTGGAGGCCTAGTTCGCTCCTTGACAAGATATCTCATAAACTGAGTTATGCTTAGGCTACATATCGTCGATCGGGAGTCAAAACCGCGTAACTTGGGTTTTTGCGATTTTCGTATTTTTGCTTAAATCGACAATTCCCGCCGTGATACATACTGCCTAAAAAACTTGTACGTCTACACCAATAAAATTTGGCGTAAAAGTCACATGAGCAAAACCTTGTATTTCGATTGGTTAGAACTGATGCACGCCAAAACCACGTACCTCGCATTCGACCACGTGTTAGCCTAAGGAAGGCTTAGACGAAATCCAAATAGAGTTAAATGGTGTATTTTGGTAAGTTTTATTACTATATGCTTGATATTTTAAACATAAACTAAGATAAATATTACTTCTGGTGTGATATGAATTGGTTTCGAATTAAACTTTTCACCTAATTTGTTTAATGAGGACAATTGTGTCAGATTTTGGAATTTTCAAATTTGGCATATTGTATGACTGACAGAAGTAAATTGTGTCTTATAAAATGTGTTATATGAGAACAATCTAATAGAAAACGCTTTGCCAACGTCCTATTTTGAGTCTGAATTGCAGTTTCATGTTTTTGCATTCTCCTAATTTGTTTTAATTATATCGACTTACGTGGTTTTGCACATATCACTCGACAAGTCAAATGAAAGAATGAATGAAAGAAAATGGGTTTAACGTCCTACTTTTTGTTCCAACACGGCTAATGAAGACAGGCATCTGACATGCAATGTGCTACGAGGGAAATTTTGCCCGGACATCAATAGAATTCCAACTGTAAATGGTTCTTTTACGTGCCCACCAATCTATAAACAAGGCCTCTGTTTTTCGTCCCATCCTAACGACTAGACCATCGAACCCCAGGCATTTAAATTTTATTTTAGAGTTTCTGTAGTTACCTAACCCTGTCTGAATTATGCCTTTATAAATACACTTACATAGTACGATTTCTTCAACATACCTGTTTTGCATTTCTTGTGTGGGGTATTATATTAATATATAATTATATATTGTACAATTACATAACTTAATAATTCCGATTAGTCACTAGAACTTATGTTTTTTTAAGCTTTTAACGTTATTTTATCTGGATTATCTCCCTTATTATTGTGATTTTTTTATCACCTTCTAAGATATGATGTCATTCTCAGTCAGCAGACGGCTGTCCCTCGAGACAGTCTACATTTCCTACTTGCTTCTCTGTATTCAGTTTTGTTTTTGTTTTTTGTGACTATGGAACATGTACCCTATATGTATTAAATACTGATGCGTTTCTTTATAGAATTTAAGAGTTTAGACTACTTTTTTTATACTTTTCACCTATGTGGTTACTTGTATAGTTGAATTTTACTACATATGCTTACATTCGTATTTCGTGTAGCATATAGCAGATCATGACTCATGCTGGCATTACACAATGGGTTCTTTGGGTTGTATTCCTAATTGTTTTCAAATTTGAGTGAAGTCTGTGTCACTACACACCCGGGACTGTACAGCGCAGTGGACGCTTACGGCTAGCCCCCGGATCCATTCACTTTTTTTGAATTGTCATTATGTTTGTGTTTTCCTGAGTATAATGTCCTGTCCGTGTATTTGTTTTTGTGTAAATTTTGTGTGGTGCAGTCCCCCTGCACTTACTATTAGTGAGATGGAGCCTTACTCACTGACCCACCTTGGCTGCGGTAAATCAAATGAAAGAATAGATTATAACAATTGACATCATATTTTTTTTTTAATTTCAGAATCACAATGATCTCAAATAAATTCAGCAACTGGACATTTACCAGAGGCGGAGCATGTGTCCGGATGGCTCTACAACAGGCTATTACAACAAAAGAACCATCTGCCCTGATTTTCAACCACAGAGTAGGACATCTAATCTTTATTCGTTGGCCAGCGATCCTAATCCTTTGACAAGTAAATGTCGCTGTTTTACTATCAATCATAGTCCGAACAACTCTGGTGATTCCGAAGATGTATCTGATGCTGAAGACTCGGAATGGGTTCCAGAAGCCAAATCATCGAAATGGACCCTCCCATTCGAAACAATCCCTGCGCAATCACCAAGTATTGAAATGACCTGTTTAGAGAATGCTTCTTGATCCTCTACTGACGATGATCCCTTGAATGTCTACAATTCAAGTACAAAACTTAGCCAAAGACGAATAAATTATTTAGCAAGGATGCAGGGTCAGTTGTATAAGGGTATAAAGAAAACCACAGAGGGAAAACACACTTATTCTACGGTCAAACAACCCAAGGCTATTTTACCTCGAGGTTGTAAACCATCCTGCAAAAAGAACAAGCAGACCCGGTGTGATGAATTCACCGTTTCGGCAACGTTGACAGGATTCGGAGCTATTTTTACCTCCTTGCCAATTTCGCGGTATCTTCTGGTAGTGTACAAGTCTCTGACAGTCGCTAAAGTTGGGTCGATGAATGAGGCAGATGAGTCCTTCTTGCGATAGCCTCCCTGGTGTCGTAGAGATGATGCTCTGGAGCTGAGGTGTCGACCCAATCCGTCGCCGTCCCGACCCGAACTGGAGCCTGAACTGTGAATGAACATTGTCACGGTTTTAGAGTCTACATATAAACATGATTATTATATGATAAGTATTATTATTAGTAAACAGTGAAACAGTATCAGACGACATCATATATAGATATATGTTCACAAATATAATCAATCAAATATTTAATCACATAAACAGCTAGGCTACTGCCAATACCCACATTCTACACAACAGTCAGGAGAAGTAACTCGCATTCTAGTTTTACAATAAACAGCTGGAAAATATGATCACTGACTGGGTTATTCTACATCGCACATACCACACAAAGCACACAAGGTGGTTTACCAAGTCTAGCTAGAGAAAACCCCAAAACACCCAAAGGAAGAGTTTACACAGCGATAGACAAAGAGTCACAGCTAAAGGAGTTTTGGGTATTTTTGGAGTCTTATAATTCTAGTTACGAGAACTTACAGCCTAGCTAAGCTATGGGAAGAGTCATCATTAAAGACCGACAGATTATTTTTGATGGTGTTTGGAAAATGGATTAGAACCAAAAAAGAGTTTTTATTTCCAGTAATGTTGACTCCGATAAACCTGCAGAAATAACGACAATGGCAGAACAGTCCAGAAGAAAACGAACCCTCACATACCATCTCAAAAGAGAAGATAACCGAATTCGTATTTGCAAATCTATGCTCCTATCAACAACTGGAATTGGAGAATGGCAGTTGCTACAGTGGACTCGAGAATCTTCAGATGGTGTTGGCACTCAAACCTCATCTTTGCTACAAACCACCCCCAATAGAAAACACGAGAAGAATGCAATTAACCGACAGTTTGTAAAGGACTTTATAGGAGATCTTCCAAAATTGCCTTCTCACTACTGCAGGTCATCTACATCTAGATTATACATGCAACCAGATATACCATCAATTGCCAAATTATATGAGCGGTATATTGAGTATTGTGGCGATAAAAGTGTCTCCAGTGTTTCCATGAGAGTATTTTTAGGTTATAGATGAAGAAAAAGTGTCGATCTTCCATCCTCGAAAAGATCAATGTGATGTTTGTTGTGGCCATGACACTGGTAATGTCACTGAAGAAGTATATTTATAGCATATTGAAAAGAAGACACAAGCCAGAGAAGAAAAGATTAGAGATAAGGAAAGAGTTGTTCAGAATGAGTGTAAAGTGACCATGTTAGATTTACAGGCAGTTTTGTTAGCTCCATCTTTACAAGCAAGTTCAATGTACTATAAAACAAAACTTGCATGCCATAATTATACAATTAATGATCTGGCATCTGGAAATGTATGTTGCTTTTTTTGGCACGAGGGAGAAGGGGGTCTGGAAGCAAATCATTTTGCATCGTGCCTCTTTGATTATATTAACAACATTATTGACTGCCGGTTAACGACTTATCATTTATAGTGACGGGTGTTTGTACCAAAACAAAAATTTCATATTGGCCAACACGCTCCTCTATATTGCGATTTCTAGAGGTATAATCATATATCAGAAAATACTTGAAAAGGGCCACACACAGATGGAGTGTGACTCCATCCACTCTACGATTGAAAGAACCATCCGTCGCAAACCAATTTTTGTTCGAGCTGATTATGTTGATGCCATCAAACGAGCCAGACTATCGCATCCTTATACAGTCAAATATCTAGATCATACGTTTTTCAGAGATTTTTCCAATCTGAATTACAAGTCAATTTGACCCGGGATGAACGTTGGGGATAAAAATGTAGCAGACTTGCGCATTCTTAGATATACACCAGTCGGGACAATTCAGTTTAAAACAAAGTATTCCGACGAGTTTGAGTCCTTGCCATCACTGCGCAAGTATAGGACGTCACAAAGTACCAGTGCTAATTTACAAATACAACCATTATACACATTCGGTCTAAAGATCAAAGCTTCAAAGTTTAAACATTTGTCAGAACTTAAAGCTGTTATGCCCCGCGATTATCATGGATTTTACGATAGTCTTAAACATGACTAAACAAAACGTTGTCAATTACATGATTGCGTTATTTCACTGGTCGGTAGATAAGAAATATTATTTCAAATAAACTACAAGTTAAGTTATAAAGCATAATAATATAATTATCTTGGTTGATTTACAATGTCATGTGTACCATTTGTTCTGAATGAAATAAAGATGATTTAATTGTGCTTTCTATCTTTACACACCAGAGAGTTAACTGTTAAGGGTTCTTTAACGTGCACGCCAATTTGTACACTGGGCCTCAGTTATTCGTCGCATCAGAAAGACTATACACTGTCACTTGCCAGGCCAACGTGTACACAACATTTCGGTTTTTCGTCCCTCCCGAAAGACTAAACATATCCTTACCAGGAACTTTGTCGTGTTCCACTGAAAGGGGAAAATAATACACTGGAAAATCCCGTGGTTGTTTCTCGGCCAACACCAGATTCGAACCCTGGACTTCCTTGTTAGTGATCATGCGCCTTACACACGGGGCCACCGCGGCTCCCCAAAATCTCGTATATATATAGTTCTGCATTAGGTAAAACCTCATAGCTCGACAACCACTTGAAAATCGTAACTCAAAATCTTGTAAGTCTGAAACTAGGCAAGAAATCAAGCCTTAGCAGAAACTCAACTTACAGTTTTATCCAATGTGCCAATTAGATCGTCCAATTAATATTTTTAATGAAATTGTACAGTTTTTTATACGCCCACATGTTCATGTGGACGTATATTGTCGTCGCCCCTGTCCGCCCGTCCACAATTTGTTTGTGGACACTCTACTGGTCACAATTCTTGTCCAATTTTGACGAAACTTGAAATATAGCTTTATCTCCAAAAGATCTCTGCTGCTTTCGATATTGGTATGTATCGGATCGAAACTTCATGGATTATGGGCCCTGTTTGTACGAAAAATTACGTTTTTAGCTTGTGGACCCTATAGAGGTCACAATTTTTATCCGATTTTGTTGAAACTTCAAATGTAAGTTTATAACCCAAAGATCTTGGTGCCTTTCGATATTTGCGCATATTGGACCTAACTTCCTGAATTATGGCCCCTGATTGTATGAAAAATCGCATTTTTAACTTGTGGACCCTATAGAGGTGATAATTTTTATCCGATTTAAAAAAAAGTATTATTATATCACCGTTACACGCTAAGGACAACTGAGTTCGAATTTCGTGAAAATCGGCCCAAAATTGACAGACGAAATGGCTGCCGTTCGTTCTCAAATAACGTTAAAATATGGTATATCAAGGTTGTGGACCCTATAGAGGTCACAATTTTTATCCGATTTTGTTGAAAGTTGAAATGTAAGTTTATAACCCAGAGATCTTGGTTCCTTTCGATATTCGCGCATATCGGACCGTAACTTCCTGAATTATGGCCTCTGATTGTACGAAAAATTGCGTTTTTCAGCTTGTGGACCCTATAGAGGTCATAATTTTTATCCGATTTAAAAAACCGTATTATTATATCACCGTTACACCCTAAGGGAGGTTGAATTCAAATTTCGTGAAAATCGGTCCAAAATTGACAGACAAAATGGTCGCCATTCGTTCTCAAGTAGCGTAAAAATATGGTATATCAAGGTTATAGAGGTCACAATTTTTATTAGACAAAATGGCCGCCGTTCGTTCTTAAATAGCGTAAAAATATGGTATATCAAGGTTTTGGACCCTATAGAAGTCACAATTTTTATCCAATTTTGTTGAAACTTGAAATGTAAGTTTATAACCCAAAGATCTTGGTTCATTTCGATATTTGCGCATATCAAATTGTAATTTCCTGAATTATGGCCCTTGATTGTAGGGAAAATCACTTTCTTTTTAGCTTGTTCTCTATCCATCTCTCGAAAATGTGGGCGTATCCTGCCTGGCAGCCGCTGGTTGTCTCTCCTGAAAACTTGACATTTTTGACTTACATGGTTTTGACTCCTAGTCGACGATATGAACCAATAAGGTTCAATTGTAGATTAATATAACAAACATGTATCTGCCCATGAAATTATTTTACATTATTCTGTATTGCAGACTCGACCAAGATATCTACTTCCCTTCTTCTGTCTGCAAGTGTTTGATTTTTGCTTGAAATGTATCACTGTAGTTGGATTTTTCACTTATGCTCCAGACATCAAACTATGGATAGAACAACAGGGATTTGTAAGTAGCCAATCATTGGCATTATTTTCATTTTTATACGCCCAAATTGAAATGTGGTCGTATATTGTCGTCACTCCCGTCCGTCCACAATTGCTTGGTTTTTGGTCCATTAAAGTGTCAATTATTATTCGATTTTCATAAAATTTTCACCGTGTGATACCTAATGCCATTTACGATTTCATACAAGTAATTTAACACTTTTACTGTCACCGGAAGTAATGTCATTTTGGCAAAAACTGTATTTTTAGCCTTCAAAACATATTTTATTCAAATGAGTCTAATTTGTAATGTTTTTAAAATCATGATATTTGATTCCAATCAACAAATAGATTGAACCCATACGATCATACAGATACCAAACAATGGTTTCTAACTTGTACGGTTGCAGAGAAATAGATGATTTTCTACAAGTCCCTTTTCAAGGTTTTTGGTCTATAAAAGTGGCAATAATTATTCGATTTGCATAAAATTTTCTCCATGTGACGCCTTATGCCATTTCTGATTTCATAAAACTAATTTAACATTTTCATTATCACCGGAAGTAATGTAATTTTGTCAGTATCACTTACATGTAACAAATGTATACAATGAATTGATATTGCTGGATTTGGTTGATTCTGCGTACATTTTATTTGATGTGTGCAATGCTTATATGGAAACCTGTTTAACGGTTTCATCGGTACCGGAAGTGACATATGTTCAAGGGTAACGGGGCACCGGTGAAACCCGTCATTACTGCGTCGCAGTTCTAGTTTTAAATTATTTTTTTTATGAATGATCTTGTCTACTACTTCAATATATATGACTATTAAATTTTTCCGAAACCATTTGAGGATATGAGGAATTTATTTTGAGATGTAGTTTTTGCTATATGCTAAAACATATAAATTTCATGATGCTATCTGTATCTCACCCACTGCGGGTCTGAGGACAATTCTATTAATAATGGAAGTTGGGGACTACTAATACTAATATTTGGTTTTGACAAAATGACTGGCACGGATTTCTTTCATATTAAATTTGATGGTCAAACTTAAAGAATATGACTTCATTTTTGACATCATTTTTCCAATAAAATCATTCATTGTCGGGATTATTAGGCCAGATAATGCCCCAAGCACCCGACTTCCAGATGATTCGGAGTTCCACAAGGATCAATCCTTGGACCTGTCTTTTCTGTAATGTATACTAAGAATTTAGGACAACTATGCAGATGATATACAGCTGATTGCAAATTACTCCCTTTCAAAAACTGTTCCATCCCCTAATTGTACACATGACATTGAAACATAGAACTAGAATACTAGTTCTAAGATTAAAGATAGGATGACAAGAAATATGTTGAAATTAAATTGAATTATGTAAATCAGAATGTATTTTATGTGGTCCAAATACACATCTGAAAAATACAAGTTCAAATGATGTGGTTGTACGAGATGCAATATTTGTACCATGAGACGCTGTGAAGTCCTCTTAGGGTCCAATTTGAGCATGGACAGTCACATTAGTGAAATTTGTCGAAACTGTTATCTTCGGTCCAGGAACATTGGCCAGGAAGCAGCTGCTACACTTTTATGTTCTTTAGTATTTTCAAGGATTGACTACTGTAACAGCATGTTAGTAGAAACATCTAGTGCCAATATTTAAAAATAAATCAACTTGTACAAAATACCGCAGCTCGAATTCTTACCAGATCATCAAAATACTCTCATATTACTCCTGTTCTGAAATCACTCCATTAGCTGCCAATTCATGAAATAATCATCTTCAAAAGTCTGTCTTTGACGTATCAGTGTGTGAATGGCTTAGTTCAAATATACTTATCTAACCTGATCACTAGTTTATATCCGACTAGAGAACAAAATGTCAAACGAACGGACTTGCGAACTTCAACGAATTCCCCTTGTGAGCGCCAAAGTAGCGAGTCCATTGGGGACCTTGCAAAGAAAATTTTGAAAAATAGACTGTCGGAAATGCTCTACAACATGCAAGTTTATGACTGAGTGGGGATGTGGGATTTATTCACCGTAGAAGGTATTGATTACCGAAACGTATCACAAATACTTTTTTTTATTTTATAAAATTATTGGGGGGGCAAACAGAGGGCAGACCAGATTTGGACTGCAGCATCCAAGATGGCGGCTGTAATCAGGCGTTCATTTTCCCGTCTTTTGCACAAATAAAATGCGGTTTAGTAGCCAGTTATCTGAAAGACACTACAATAGCATATTCCTAAAGCAATAACCCGAGAAGTACCACTCTGATCATTGCTGGATTGACTTCTAATACTTACGTTTTTGGAGGAGTGTGTCTATTCTTTCCGTTCAATCAAATCGCTCCTAAGTACAGTCTTTCGTTTAATCTGGGGTCTTCCCTAAAACTTTGGAGAGTGATTTAAGGTATTAAAAACGGTGAAAGTATTATTCATCTCCAAACAGTATTGTTTACATTGTAGCCGTTTTTATAGCCTCGTTTGTCACGCAATTAGTTTTTCTGCAATATTCTGCTATGCACTGGTCAATGGGGATAATAAATTTCGTGAATCATGACGTAACGTTATGTAAACATATTTGGAGCTCTGTTTAAACCCGAATGATATTGTTACGCAGTTAGGTTTTGGTTGTTAATCGGACTATTGACCAGTCATAATTTTGAACAGAAATTTGCTTTCATTACGGTAGTGTTGAGTGCGATTAGGTCTAATCAAACAAAACACTACAGGGAGTATGCTACAACAGTGACCTTACGCTCATATACTATTTGTTTTTATACGCCCACATTGAAATGTGGTCGTATATTGTCATCGCCCCCGTCTGTCGGTCCGGTGTCCACAATTGCTTGTGGACGCTCTACAGGCTAAAGTTAATATCCGATGGACTTTAAATTTATATACAGTTTAAGGCCATGAGACGAAGAACCCTATTGATTTTCAGCGATTTCCGATAATTACTGCCAGAGTTATGGCCCTTGATCACTTTGAAAAATCTTGTGGACGCTCTAGTGGCTAAAGTTAATATCCGATTGACTTTAAATTTATATACAGTTTAAGGCCATGAGACGAAGAACCCTATTGATTTTCAGCGATTTCCGATAATTACTGCCAGAGTTATGGCCCTTGATCACTTCAAAAAATCTTGTGGACGCTCTAGAGGCTTAAGTTAATATCCGATTGACTTTAAATTTATATACAGTGTTTAAGGTCATGAGATGAAGAAGTTTATTGATTTTCAGTGATTTTCGATAATTACTGCCAGAGTCATGGCCCTTGATCACTTCAAAAAATCTTGTGGACGCTCTAGAGGCTAAAGTTAATATCCGATAGACTTTTTATTTATACACAGTGTTTAAGGTCATGAGACGAAGAAGCCTATTGATTTTCAGCTATTTCTGATAATTACTACCAGAGTTATGGCCCTTGATCACTTCAAAAAATTTTGTGGATGCTCTAGAGGCCAAAGTTAATATCCGATTGACTTTAAATTTATACACAGTGTTTAAGGTCATGAGGCGAAGAAGCCTATTGATTTTCAGCGATTTTCGATAATTACTGCCAGAGTAATGGCCCTTGATCACTTCAAAAAAATTTGTGGACACTCTAGAGGCCAAAGTTAATATCCGATTGACTTCAAATTTATACAAGCGTTAATGGTCAGGAGACGAAGAAGCCTATTTATTTTCAGCGATTTATGATAATTACTGTCAGAATTATGGCCCTTGATCACTTTGAAAAATCTTGTGACGCTCTAGAGGCTAAAGTTATTATCTGATTGATACAGAGTTTATAACTTTATAACTTTATAAAAACCAAACAAATTCTAATGGTTTTCTGATAATTACTTCATGAGTTGTTACTCTTAATCAGATTTTAGTGTATTATAAATGTTTCATTACCGAAAAAAGTAAAAATATGCCACAACACTTGTTGACTCCTCGGACGACTTAGCTGCTGTGGGCGTATGTTTCGTTGCCTGGCAACCTATCTTTATCTTTTTGAAATATCGCTTGATTCGTTTGTCAAGTATAGACAGATGTACATGACTACTACACTATTTAGTTTTCACGATTTGCTGTTCAAAAATTCATCATCCTTCTACTAGAGATTATATTGCTGAATTAATAAAATGTTGAAAAATAGTCTAGAGAGATTAATTGTATTTACCAAGAACAGCTCTTTTGGCATTTACAGTAAATTAAGCTTTTCAAAATTTTAACGGTGTAATTGTGAGCTCAGTTTTCGTGATAGATACTTATTAGACAGACAGATAGATAGATAGATAGATGATTAGGTAGATAGTAAAGTATAGCGATATTTTTTAATTTGAAATACTTATTGATAATAAGTATTTGTAGTTTTGATAATGGAACATTTTTTAAACGTGAATTGTTTGATGAAAGTATATAATGCGTTTATATTTATTTGTTTATTTCTATTTCTATTATGGCTCGTCTTAATGGAACTAGAACCCACTTTAATTTGGTTTCCAGTGCCATGTTACACTTTTCAGTGTGTAAAAAAGCGGTTTATGTTTCATCATTTTTGTTGAAAATCGTTATTTTTGGACAAAAATGGAAATTATTTACTACTAAACGGGTCGAGTGCCACCCAATTTTTTTCTTGATCTTAATACTATAGATCATTGCCTTTTCAGTCAGCATTCCAAAAACATACTTAAACCCGCAGTGGGTGAGATATAGATAGAATAAAATGACATACCTAAATTGAGCTATTTTGGTACCTTGCAGCACAAGGTCCCTATACCAAAAACCACTCAATGAAAGTCCATCAAACTTTCAGAATCTATACTCACTAACCATATCTGCTACCCTATAAAGTTTCATTAATCTACTCGCCGTAGTTTAGTTGTACTCCATAATTGAAAAGTGGCCTTAAAATGATGATTTTTTTGTCTTTTTTCGGTCTTAAAATTTCAAAATATTTTCTACACTCTAGAAATAGTTTGATTGATCTAAAATTGTGGTAGTGGGGTTTGGAGGGGTTACCCATCATACATAAAAAAAAATGGTGAAAATCGGTCACCCACCATGTGCCGGTCCCTGCATGGTTCTCTCGCAAACGCATTCTTAAACCCTAAGGACGGCTGAGTTCGAATTTCATAAAAATCGGCCCAAAACTGACAGACAAAATGGCCGCTGTTCGTTCTCAAATAGCGTAAAAATATGGTATATCAAAGTTGTGGACCCTATAGAGGTCACAATTTTTATCAGATTTTGTTGAAACTTGAAATGTAAGTTTATAACCCAAAGATCTTGGTTCCTTTCAATATTCGTGCATATTGGACCGTAACTTCCTGAATTATGGCCCCTGATTGTAAGAAAAATTGCGTTTTTAACTTGTGGACCCTATAGAGGTCATAATTTTTATCCGATTTAAAAAACCTTATTATTATATCACCGTTAAACCCTAAGGACGACTGAGTTCGAATTTCGTGAAAATCGGCCCAAAACTGACAGATAAAATGGCCACCCTTCGTTCTCAAATAGCGTAAAAATATGGTATATCAAGGTTGTGGACCATATAGAGGTCACAATTTTTATCCAATTTTGTTGAAACTTGAAATGTAAGTTTATAACCCAAAGATCGTGCTTCCTTTCGATATTCGCGCATATCGAACCGTAACTTCCTGAATTATGCCCCCTGATTGTACGAAAAATCGTGTTTTTAGCTTGTGGACCCTATAGAGGTCATAATTTTTATCCGATTTAAAAAAATGTATTTTTATATCACCGTTACACCCTAAGGACGACTGAGTTCGAATTTCGTGAAACTCGGCCCAAAACTGACAGACAAAATGGCCGCCGTTCGTTCTCAAATAACGTAAAAATATGGTATATCAAGGTTGTGGAACCTATAGAGGTCACAATTTTAATCCTATTTTGATGAAACTTGAAATGTAAGTTTATAACCCAAAGATCTCGGTTCTTTTCGATATTCGCACATTTCAGAATGTAACTTCCTGAATTATGGCCCCTGATTGTACGAAAAATCACGATTTTAGCTTGTGGACCCTATAGAGCTCATAATTTTTATCTGATTTAAAAAAAACATTTAAGTATATCAAGGTCATGAGACGAAGAAGCCTATTTATTTTCAGCGATTTCCTATAATTACTGCCAGAGTTATGATCCTTGATTCAAAAAATCTTGTGGATGCTCTAGAGACTAAAGTTAATATCCGATTGACCTTAAATTTATACACAGTATTTAAGATCATGAGAAGGAGAATCCTATTGATTTTCAACGATTTCCGATAATTACTGCCAAAGTTATGGCCCTTGATCACTTGCAAAATCTTGTGATGCTCTAAAGGCTAAAGTTATCATCCGATTGACTTCAGATTGATACACAGAGTTTAAGATCTTGAGAGGAACAAGTATATTGATTTTCAATGAATTTTTATGACTTGGAACAACTAAATCCATGATATTAAATGTTTTGTATAAAAAACGTTAGCATGGGACCGAACTTCATAAAAACCAAACAAATTCTAATGGTTTTCTGAGTTGTTGCTCTTAATCAGATTTTAGTGTATTATAAATGTTTCATTATCGAAAAAAGTAAAAATATGCGACAACTCTTGTTGACTGCCCGGACGATTTAGCTGCTGTGGGCTTATGTTTTGTTGCCTGGCAACCTATCTTTAAAATTACTGCAATATTTTTAAAAATGATAGCTTTGGGGATTTTGGACATTTCGCATTGTTGCAGAACGTTCAAAATAGCTTTATCCTCTAAGTCACACCCACTTTCCCAGTAAAACCGAAGAAATCGAAACGATGTGACAAGCAGTTGCTGAGATCTAATCAAAATGGAATTGGAATAATAATAACTAAAACTGCAATGCATTAATGACGGGGTTTCACCGGTGCCACGTTACCCTAAACATATGTCACTTCCGGTACCAATGAAAGCATTAAACAGGTTTCCACATAAGCATTGCACACATCAAATAAATTGGACGCTGAATCAACCAAATCCAGCAATATCAATTCATTTTATACATTTGTTACATGTAAGTGTACAGTACTTCCGGTGATAATGAAAATGTTCAATTAGTTTTATGAAATCAGAAATGGCATAAGGCATCACATGGTTAAAATTTTATGTAAATCGAATAATAATTGCCACTTTTATAGACCAAAAACCTTGAAAAGTGACTTGTAGAAAACCGTCTAATTCTCTCCAACCATACAAGTTAGAAACCATTTTCTGGTATCTGTATGGTCATATGGGTTCAATCTATTTGTTGATTGGAATCAAATATCATAATTTTAAAACCATTACAAATCAGACTCATTTGAATAAAATATCTGTTTTGAAGGCTAAAAATACAGTTTTTGCCAAAATGACGTTTACTTCCGGTGATAATGAAAATCTTAAATACTTGTATCACACAGTGAAAATTTTATGAAAATCAAATAATAATTGACACTTTTATGGACCAAAAACCTTGAAAAGCGACCTGTTGAAAATTGCCTATTTCTCCGCAACTGAACAAGTTAGAAACAATTTTGTGAAATCTATATGACCGTATGAATTTTATTAATATGTGAATGTAAATCAAAAGTTAAAATTATTAATACATATTAAATAATTCTTGGTTGAAAAAAATATTGATTTTAAAAGTTAAAAATGCATTTTTTGACAAAATGGCGTCACTTCCGGTGTCAATTTTAAATTGTAATCAATTTGATACGACGCATACTTGCTTTTTGAATCAAATGGTGTCACTTTTATGAAAATCCAATAATAATTGACTATTCTACAGGCAAAATAACGAAAACAGTGACTTATGCAAAACTGCCCATTTCTAGGTAACTGCTTATAAGTTCTATTACAAACTAATTTTAACATACATTTTCTTCATATGGATTATAGCTACAAGTTTATAAAAGTTACGTAGAAATATTTTAAAATCTGAAAAACCTTGAATGGGTTGTAAATAGGTCAATTTTACACCTTTTTTCACCTCTTAATTGAATTTGCTCGAAAATGAAATCGAAATTAAAAAATCTGAGCTCAATTAAAAAATTTGTGCCTTTAAAGGGCACATTCTTTTAATTATATCAGTTTTTGGTAAAATTTCGCCACTTTGGTGCCAACAGATAACTCTATAGGTAACAAAAAAAGTGACAAATCGAACAATAAATAATTAAAAAATTTCACATTTTTGCCCAAGTCAGATGACTCGTTAATTTTGTGTAAAATGCGACTATAAAATATTCATAAATAAAAAAGTTTTTTTGTAAAAATTTAAATTTTCTCAATTTGGCGCCTAATATCTGCGAAGATTTGCCGAAAATCAAAAATCAAAAGTAGCGTAGCTATGTGCCCTGTCTCCGGCTATGCCAAAATGTATCGAAAGATAAAATCCAACGATTATTTTAAAAATTACTGCAATATTTTTAAAAACGATAGCTTCGGTGATTTCAGACATTTCGCATTGTCGCAGAACGTTCAAAATAGCTTTATCCTCTAACTCACAACCCACTTTCCCAGTAAAACCGAAGAAATTGAAACGATGCGACAAGCAGTTGCTCAGATCTAATCAAAATGGAATTTGAATAATAAAAAAAATAATAACTAGATCTGCTAGGCAGATATGAAAGCTTTCATATTCACAGTCAATTTCTGTCACATGTCATGGGTTATATAAAGAATCTCAACAAGGAAAAGGAATTATTAAAATCGATCAAAACTCGAAATTATATACGTATATGAGTAGGTGTCACAGCTCCATTGACCGCGTTGGAAGAAAGTCGTTTTTTCCCGATTTTTAACCCTTTTTTAACTTAACGTCAAACATTGGCTATTTAATCTTTTGTAATAATTTTTTTGTTTGATATAATTTTTATATATGTGTTTATTTTATTAATTTCATAAACGTAAGTTGAAAAACGTCAATTTCCTGTGTTTTGACAAAATTTTTGTCACGTTTTGAAACGAGGGTACCCCACTTCAAGTGCTCGGCGGCGGTTCCTATTTTTTATATTATTTTTTCATTTTAATATCATTAGAAAGATAATTGAACGATCTTTCGATCGGTCGGGGTGCTTTGTCGGCATTTCGAAATACCATGCATTTTTTGTAAGTTGAACGCTTCAATTCACGTAATCTTTTTTTGAGGCAATTTGTCAATATAGCACCCCTGACAGATCGAAAGTTAGTTTTATTGTCGTTTCAATGCTATTAAAATCAACAAAATTGGAGCATTTTAAGAACCGCCGCTGAGCATTTGAAAATTGTATACAATGGGCAATTTTTTCAAAAATAAATTGCGTAGTTTTGCCTTGTTATGACGTCATTTTTACACGAGAAGAAAAATCTATTCCAAGTTCCTGTGACTCATATTCGTTGTAAATTGGGTCGAAATGCTACTCGATGTTTATTTATGAAGAAATCGTTATGTTATATAAATAAAGAACTTGCCTGAAAATAAATAAGTATAGTAATTCCATTTTATTCACGCGTTTAACAGGGCCGACTGTGTTTACATCACATGACTCATATTCGTGCGGTTTTATAACCACGTGACAGGATATAAAATCGAAGGGAAATTTCCTCCCAGCTACCAGACGTCTCTACTTATAACACCAAACATTTTTCAAGAATTGGAGTTCCGTAACATTGACGAATATTTCATTGCTCTGAAATAATAAATTCGCTGTTAGCTGAATAATTCAAGCCCAATTTTAAAGCATTTACTGTGCACACGAATGGAAATAAAATCATAAAATATCCACATGAGTCTCGGAGAGCCATTTGGCATTACGTTACTGACCGCAGATGTGAGGGACGATAGCTACGATTTCTATCCACTTAAAAAGGAATTATACCTGAATAAAGTTCGACCAACAAAAGAATTAACGCTAGCTAAAATGGCTCAGTTTCTGAATTTGCTGTTGGCGATTTACAACATTTCGTTTGAATTTGAGATGATGGAAACGACATAGATTATTTATAGTTTAGAATTAGGTCAGTCATGTCAATGAATATGTCGATACGGACACCGTACCCAATTTTCGCAAAATGTTTTATTAAATAATTTAGCATTATATAACAGTAGTCATACTAGTTATTATAATTTTAATTCTTTGTTTTTTTAGGAAAATATATTTAACACCTCAAGTATTAATATATTTGTTGGTCAGTTAAAATTGAAAGAACCAACTTTGTATGTAAGGCCTACTTTTACTTTAGGCCTAGTTGCCATGCATGATTTATATTTGCCATGTATGATTTATATTTGCATTGATGAAAATATACAAAATAAAAAGAAAGTTGCTCAATAATAGGCTACATACCGATTTGAAGGAATAATAAAAATATTCAAAAGTGAAGTAAAAACAAAACAAATCTTTTTCAAAATGTAGCTTCCAGGCCTTTATAACATGACTACCATAGCCTATCAGTAACTGAGTAGGCCTAACCTATTTTAACACTTTAGAGAATAATTTTTTATTGGTCAATGTTTTTATTTTCTGAGTAGAAAATAATATGCCAAAGCAGAATTCTTCTTTTTTTAACAATAAAATAAAATAAACATTTTACCATTGGTACACGAATTGTGTACCATAGGGCTTTTCAGCGCCATTTGGAACAAGGGACTCAAAGAACGAAGCTAGACATATTCCACAAGTCATGTCAAATGGTGACGCTATATTCTTATCTGGAGAGCTTGCGCAATAAATACCATCGGTGTAAACTGGAATAACCAGAAACTAAATATTGTCATTTAATTGAGACTTTGGCGCATTTTCGCCGAACAGAACTGATTAGAAATTACAGTAAAAACAGAACCGATTGAATGTAAATCAGTTTATATACATTCATATTACATTATTATATGCGTGGTGACACACGGAGGTGTTCAAGAGCTTCCTTAAAAAATGCACTATACAGTAAAAATTTATGTGATTTAATTTTCCTCAAATAACCATTACACTTTGCCACATTTTCTTTATGAATGTCTCTCCTTTCACCTGATGAAATATCTGACAAATGAGAAATAATTACAGGGTAATCTTGAAGTACAATGTTCAGAGCTTTCAGCTTGTGTTCTATCCATCGTGTCCCACAAGACCTGATTGGCTTTCTTACTGGAATCTTAAGTATATCCCCTAAAGACTGTTTTTCTCTCCATCTCTTTGGAGAATTGCGGTAAAAATAATAAATGGAGAGCAGAATTTCCTCAATCTGAAAAATCAATTAATAATCCAAATGTAAGAAAAGAGTAAACCAATATTTAGGAGATAAACACGTTCCGTCAGCTGACTTCCTGTTTCGTATTGTAGCTCAAACCTTTTCGACCAATCAGAATCAAGGAAATTTCTAATTTGTGCTACAATTCTGAATCAATGTTATGATAAACTATAATTTTCAAGAATTGGTTTAAGATGAGCAGCAGAATAAATTAATAGAATATTTTTATTAGTATTTGATAGTATCTCAGAGGCTTACATAATATCTTCAATTACGCCTACATGGTTATTTCAATAAATACTAGATAACTCAAGCCCCAACAGTCAGATTAGCTATCCTCACCTCAGAAATGTAGGAGTCTTTAAATGCATTTTTCAGTGCTAACTCGAGTTTATGAGCCATACAGTGAATAGCTACTAGCCATGGGTTCACAGTCTTCAAACGTGTCATTACCCGTTCCTTGTTCCAAAATTTACGCTGGCTCCATCAGCAGCCGCTGCAACAAAGTGCTTCTTGGTATTTATGTTGTAATCAGCAAATACACCATTGAGTGAGTCAGATATACTTACACTATCCGCATACTGAAGATGACAAACTCTGAAAAAAAAAAAAAAAAAATTAATTATTTTTTTAATAAAAACTGATTTGGCTTCCTGTTTGAATACCATCATCACCCAAAGGACCATACCTCTGGCAGTAATTATTAGATATCGTTGAAAAATCAATAGGATTCTTTGTCTCATGGCCTTAAACACTGTGAATGAATTTAAAGTCTATCAAATATTCACTTTAGCATCTAGATCATCCACAAGATTTTAAAGTAACCTAGGGTCATAACTCTGGCAGTAATTATCGGAAATTTTTGAAAATGATTCTTTGTCTCATGACCTTACACTATACGACTGGTACCGTGGAATCTCGGGTAAATAGCGTTATTATCTAATCTATGTAGAATTATTCATACCGGTAAATAGCATTGAATTTGGCCTAATAGCATTCAATTTGTCCTTGTATACAACTTAAATCTCAACGTGCAATTTTGATTACCAAGCGTTAATTAACTAGTGTTTAGTTTGTCGACACGTGTGTAATTATAAGCGTCCCGCTTAATTTTCACGACTGTTCAATAATTAGTTGGACCGTTCAATTTCCCGAGTTGTGATTAAAATTAGTCAAGGTGTCCAATTACGCCAGGTATTCAATTCAAAATGTCATGCAATCAACCTTCGAAAATAGGAAACCAATTCAGGAAACGGCGGCTTATTCCGAGTATTTCCAAGCCGTTAATGCAGATTTTCACTCGTAAATAGCCTTTTCCAGTTAAATGAATCAATTTACTTTCATTCCAAATATGATGAAAATCGTGCTTTGATCCCTCATTTCTCCAAGGGGAGATAAGTTAGAAAATTTCTAAAGACATTGTTTAAGTTAAATAAATCAGGTCTACTTTTATTCTAAATTACATGAAAGTCGTGCTAATATTAAAGAAGTTGTCATATTCGTTTTTACTTCCGAAATAATATGTCAGTGACGTAATTTTTGAAGTTCAGAAATAGCAGATTTAAATTAAATATTCATTAACATTTGGTGATTTCAGATTTGTAAAGCGTTTCAAAAAAATGTATTCCAAAGTCAACATCCATAAGAATAATAATAAGAATAATAATTTTAACAAAAACAATAGTGTTTCACACAAGCTAAAAGTGAAACCCTAATAAGAAGAAGAATAATAATCTTAACAAAAACAATAGTGTTTCACACAAGCTACGCAATGTGAGGCCCTAATAAAGAGATCGAATTATTAGTTTATTTTCACGTTTTATCTTACACAATAGACATATTGTTAGCTTCTGACACGTGTATTAATTCTACAAGCGTTCTGTGTTTATTGCCCCAGATAATCGCACTACCCTTCAACCCAAAATGCTTTCTATAGATCACATATCATGTAATATATGATTGGTGCAATACCCATGCTGTTAGTCTTAATTGCGAAGACATTTAAACAAAAGGATTTAATCAGGGTAGGGAGTCGAAATGTACACATGTAAATCAGATGCGTGAGATTTATCAATCGTGGATGTGTTGTCAGTATGGGAAATATTGTTTTAAATGGATATATAGATACACGTTTTATGATTGTGGACGAAACGTTATGTGCATCTCAAGAAAGCTTTGCTTTGGAACCGACCCGTCGCCATTAAAAATCCAACATCTGTTTCACCGTAGTGATCTTGAAAAATAATCCCCGGATAATGACAGGCATTACAGATACCTGCCGTCGTATGAATCCTGAAAAATAATATTTCACCGTATTGCAACAGGTCAGTACTAAAACTTATTAGAGCATTTCAACATCGTGCGGCAAAATAGGCATTCGGCAGCAAAACTGAACGATGACTCACAACTAAACACATCGTAATATCTGAACATCGCACGTGAAATTGACAACAAAATTGAACACCTTGCGTAATTGGACACCTTGACTAATTTAATCATGGCTCGAGAAATTGAACGGTCGTGATAATTATGCGGGACGCTTATAATTAAACGTGTCGACAAACTAAACACTAGTTAATTAGACGCTTGGTAATCAAAATTAAACACTGAGATTTAAATTGGATACCAGTGCAAATTGAACACTATTTGCTGAAATTGAACTATAGTTATGAATATTTAAACACAGAAGAGAAATTAACGCTGTTTACGCAAGGTTAAACAGTACCAGATCTACAGTGTATCCTGTCTATATTTACACTCCAAATTATATTTATATATGAAATATTTTTCCGACCTAATTATTTATTTATGGAAATTGTTTTAAACTTTTTAAATGATTAGATTCTAAATACACCAGGCAACGAGCCGTATCGTCTACTGCAACGGGATCACCTAAAGACCTGAAAATACATTGATATAAACTTACATATATAAATACCTGAAAATACATTGATATAAACTTACATAAAATTAAATACTAGCTGCCACGGGGTCACCTACATATATAATAATACCAATTAAATACTAGTTGCCACGGGATCACCTATAGACCTGAAAACAAGAAGACATTATTATATAAAATCAGTAACTCACTCTTCTAATATTGGGGTTGGTCTCGCATATTCGACGGCCGCGACATCAATATTCATCTCACTTTCATCCATGCCATCCATTTCACTCTGATCCATCTCCATATTACCATCGACCACATCATCCATCTCCATACCACCGTCAACCACATCATCCATTTCTTCCCCTCTCACCTCGACATCAGCCTCCAGATCACTCGTGAAGGATGGAGCGTTGGGCAGTTCTATTGGACAATCTTGACAATAAAACTGGACACTCTCCACGAACGATCTGAACGATCTGACGATACGTCTCTCGACTCACTGCGGTATTGCAAATGCGATGTTGCCAGCGATCACAACTATCGCATTGCAATGCCTCTTGTCGGGGACGCACGTCCTTGGAGCATACTACACAGAAACTAGCCATAGTAAATAATTAGAGCTTATGATATAAATCAGTAAGAACTAATGAAGGTAATGAATGTTAAATTTTACGGTCAATATATACCCAACTTCTGATGAAGCCGTTTTACAATTATTATGACAGTGAGTTGCATTTAGCTAATCTTCAATGGGCGGCGTGCTTAAACTTCAGACAAATCGTGGCTATAATCATAACACCAAATAATAATCAATACTATATTACCAAAACCTCGATAATACTAATCAAACAAACAGAAATGCTAAAATCATAACACCAATTAACAAACAATACAATAAACTTTATTACAAAAACATCGTTAATAATAATCAAAAATGTTACAATCATAACGTCAATTAAAAGCGAATATACTTTATTAAAAAAACATCTTTAATACTAATCAATCAATCAAAAATGCTAAAACCATATGGCAATTAACAAACAATACAAAATACAAGTATACTTCATTGCAAAAACATCGGTGAACAACAAACTAACAAAACAAACAATAACATTGCCGTTTTGAGTAGGAGTAAATTGTGTACGAGTCTTATTCTTAGTTTCGGACGACATCACCAATAGTTGAGTACGAGTAAATTGTGTACAAGTCTTATTCTTAGTTGTGGACGACATCACCAATAGTTGAGTACGAGTAAATTGTGTATGAGTCTTATTCTTAGTTGTGGACGACATCACCAATAGTTGTGGACGACATCACCAATGCCTTGTGGACGACTCCACCAATGGATGTGGACGACTTCACTGTGGACGACTTTGCTTGTGGACGACTTCACTGGCACCCTTCCGCGAGACTCACATATATTTATAAATAAATCGAAAGTAGAATAACATCAACATCGAGATCACCGGATAAATTAAGTACATGTATTTAAATTATGGATGGACAAATGAATATATATTAAAAGGAAAATGTGACGAAAGACTAGGGAATGTGGGTGGATACGGATAAAACTTCCGTATCAACGGTAAGCTATGAAATAAAAACCGTCACACTTATTTGTAACTGCACAGTTTCTATTATAATTTATATATTGTCATTTTCTGTGGCTCTAATAATATTTTTTGGTCATCAGTGATGTAAAAAAAAATATTAACTTCTTTTAGGTAATTGAAATAAAAAAAAAAATATACGATCAAGACCGTATTTAATATCCATATAAATATTTTGGTACGAACTATTCCGAGTAAAAAGTGAAAGTAAAACGCACATTCCGGCATTCTGTACAAAAATAGAAAATGGCGACCGTTAAAAATATTGTTCAACTCGACGATATTCACGACATAAAAACGATTGACAACTTAAAAAATCCATGGAAATTGAGCTGGGTGGAGAAGGAGGTGAATGGAAAGGCCATTGGATTATCTATCTGAAAGTTGCGTCAACCAGGAAAAAGCTTTTTGCATTGTATGTGAAAAAGACATCAGCTACTGCACTCGTGACACGGGGATGGAAATTAAAGAAAAAAAAAAAGAAGAAAGCAAAGAAAAGAAAGAATACATAGAAATAAAAAGGAAAGCCTTAACTAAAAAAAAATCAAAGGAACTTTTCCAGTCTGCCTCAAAAAAGCCAGACTGTGTTTAAACAAATCTGTTTTTGTTTTGTATTTTTAATTTTTGCTGGAATTTGCTGCACCAGGTTCATTTTTATATGCCGACATGGAAATGTGGTCGAATATTGCCATCGCCCCCGTCCGTTCATCTGTCGTCCACAATTTCTTGTGAACACTCTACAGACAACATATATCATCTGATTGTATTGAAATTGATATATGTTGTTTGTATTAGTGAGATGAAGAAGCCTATTTAATTTCAAGAACTTCCGTTAATTTCTTCTGGAGTTATGGCCCTTGTTTCACTTTTTTGCACCTTGTGAATGCTCTAACAACAAAAGTTATCAACTGATCTATATGAAATTTATATTTATCGTTTAAATTAGTAAAACAAACAAGCCTATTGAGATCTTGTGAACGCTCTAATGACAACAGTTATCATCCGATCTGTTTGAAATTGATATGCATCATTTAAATTAGTGAAACGAAGAATCCTATTGAATTTCAGCAATTTCCATTAATTACGCCGTGAATTATGGCCCTTGTTTCACTTTGTTGAACCTTGTCAATGCTCTAACGACAAAAGTTATTATCCGATCTGTATGAAATTTATATGTATCATTTAAATTAGTAAAACGAACAAGCCCATTGAGTTTCAGCAAATTTCCGTTAATTACATCTAGAGTTATGGCCCTTGTTTCACTTTGTTGAATCTTGTGCACGCTCTAATTACAACAGTTATCACCCAATCTGTATGAAATTCATATGCATCATTTAAATTAGTGAAATAAAGAAGCCTATTGAATGTCAGCAATTTCCATCAATTACTTCTAGAGTTATGGCCCTTGTTTCACTTTGTTGAATCTTGTGAACGCTTGAACGACAAAAGTTATCACCTAATCTGTATGAAATTCATATGCATCATTTAAATTAGTGAAATAAAGAAGCCTATTGAATGTCAGCAATTTCCGTCATTTACTTCTAGAGTTATGGCCCTTGTTTTTCTTTGTTGAACCTTGTGAACGTTCGAGCGACAAAAGTTATCATCCGATCTGTATAAAATTTATATGCATTATTTGAATTAGTAAAACTAAAAAGCCTGTCAAATTTGAACAGTTTCTGTAGATTACTTCCAGAATTACGGCCCTTGTTTTAGTTTTTAGAACCTTGTGAACCCTCAAACGACGAAAATTATAATGTCATCGGTATGAAATTGTCTATTAAATTTCCCTAATTACCTACAAAAGAATCAATATGCGACAACCCTTGTCGACCGCTCGGACGATTTAGCTGCTGTGGGCGTATGTTTTGTTGCCTGGCAACCTATCTTTAATCAAGGCATTTACCATCCAAATGTCTTCAAAGTGCACGATTTAAAGTTAAATTTTAAAAATTTTCTCGGGGGGAGAGGAGGGGGAGATGTCCTTTCCATAAGTATAACCCGAACCCGAATGTCAATATTACCTGCAAAAGGTAAATTTCAACATTAGTAATTTCCGCCGTTTATGTACTTTTTCCGGTGACCTATAAAATTAGTGAAATGAAGAAGCCTATTTAATTTCAATAACTTTCGTCAATTACTTCCAGAGTTTTTTACGGAAAGTTACGACTACCCACAGAGAATGGCGGAAATTGCTAATGTTGAAATTTACCTGTTGGGTTCGTGTTATACTTAAGGATAGGATATGTTGATATAATTACTTGCATTATTTAAAAACATTGTGTACCTTTCCCGGTGACCTTTAAATTAGTGAAATGAAGAAGCCTATTTAATTTCAATAACTTCTGTCAATTACTTCCAGAGTTACGGGGGGATCACGTGGCTAAGTGGGTAAGACGCTAGCTCGCTAGCCTGGAGGTCGGGTGTTCGATCCCTGCATTGGCCGAGAAAGTTCATCCAGATTTTCGGGCGTGGTTCTCCCTTGTCTGTGATGCAGGACGGAGGGGCTGACAAGGAAAGCTGTCTAGTCGTTCGGATGGGACGAAAAACCGAGGTCCCGTGTACACATTGGCGTGCACGTAAAAGATCCCTTGGCAGTTGGAATTCGATATAAGACTAGGCTGTAGTGCCGCTGTCCGGGCAAAATTTCCCTCATAGCACACTGTATGGCGTATGCCCGTCTTCATTAGCCCAGGTTAGGAGCAGAACAGTAGGACGTTAAACCCCATTTCATTTCATTTCATTTTCCAGAGTTACGGCCCTTGGTTTGGTTTTTAGAACCTTGTGAACCCTCAAACGACGAAAATTATAATGTCATCTGTAAGAAATTGTCTATTAAATTCCCCTAATTACCTACAAAAGAATAAATATGCCACAACCCTTGTCGACTGCTCGGACGATTTAGCTACTGTGGGCGTATGTTTTGTTACCTGGCAACCTATCTTTTTTATTCATTCCTCAATGATTGAGAGACAATATTTTCAAAATTAAGCCTCTGTCAGCATATATGTGTATAAAATAAAAAATTATAACAGTAAACTGGTGTATTCACCTAATTCCAACCGATATGTCACGTGTCATTGGAATTCAGCATTGGAGATTCTGTCGGGGAAAATATATTATTAATGACTATTTCTCGGTGTATTCGGTGTTCTATCAGGACATTATATTTAATGAAGATTTAAATTTAACTAACAACAGGTCAGTGGATTCATCAATGTATGATCTAGTTATTATTTTGACATCTACTGGTACCTGGAATTCATACGGAGCGTTGAAGACGCATGAATTGCAAACCATGCTGAGATAGTCTTCTTTCGCCATGTGGTTTGCTGGTCATTGAACACCTTCCCAGTCTCCTTTATCTCACTTCTGTTTATTTATAATGACTTATATTTGCATTGCATACATATAACACCCATTTCCATATTCAGGGTTATCCAATGGTGTTTTTTTTTTTTTTTTTACAGGCTAATCTACCAGGCTGGAACACGCTAATGAAAATGGACAATAATTGGCTAATGCTGGGCTTTGTTACCTTCTTTATTATCATTCTTTGCATCAAGGTACAAATGTATAATACATTTTTAACGTTTTGAAGTTTTAAACTTCACTTGGGTATCTAAATCATGCAAGACAATCCTCTACAGGATAGAATTGTGTTATTACCGGGATGCAAACTGAGAATTTGATTCCACACAAGGTGAAGGAGTAGAGTTTTCTTATCCACTTTCATCCTGTTTTTAAGAGCACTGCTTATTATCCCGCGCTGAATGGGCTCCGGAGCATATCTCATTTAAGCCGTTCAAGATATTTTTATACGCCCACATTTTCGTGTGGACGTATATTGTCGTCGCCCCTGTCCGTCTGTCCACAATTGTTTGTGAACAGTCTACAGGTCACAATTTTTATCCGATTTCAATGAAACTTGAAATATAGGTTTATCACCCTAAGATCTCGGTTCCTTTCGATATTGGCATGTATCGTACTGTAACTTCATGGAATATGGCCCCTGATTGTACGAAAAATCACGTTTTTAGCTTGTGAACACTGTAGAGGTCACAATTTTTAACTGATTTAGTTTAAACTTAAAATGTATGATTATAACCCAAAGATCTCGGTTCCTTTCGATATTCGTGCATATCGGAACGTAACTTCCTGAATTATGGGCCCTGATTGAATGAAAAATCGCCTGTTTAGCTTGTGGACCATATATATAGAGATCATAATTTTTCTCCGATTTAAAAAAACGTATTATTATATCACCGTTACACCCTAAGAACGACTGAGTTCGAATTTCGTGAAAATCGACCCAAAACTGACAGACAAAATGGCCGCCCTTCGTTCTCAAATAGTGTAAAAATATGGTATATCAAGGTTGTGGACCCTATAGAGGTCACAATTTTTATCCGATTTTGTTGAAACTTGAAATGTAAGTTAATAACCCAAAGATTTTGGTTCCTTTCGATATTTGCGCATATCGGACCGTAACTTCCTGAATTATGGCCCCTGATAGTACGCAAAAATGCGTTTTTCGGCTTGTGGACCCTATAGAGGTCATAATTTTTATCCGATTTATAAAACCGTGTTAATATATCACCATTACACCCTAAGGACGGCTGAGTTCGAATTTCGTGAAAATCGGCCCAAAACTGACAGACAAAATGGCCGCCCTTCGTTCTCAAATAGCGTAAAAATATGGTATATCAAGGTTGTGGACCCTATAGAGGTCACAATTTTTATCCGATTTTGTTGAAACTTGAAATATAAGTTTATAACACAAAGATCTCAGTTCCTTTCGATATTCGCACATATCGGACTGTAACTTCATGAATTATGACCCCTTATTGTACAAAAAATCGCGTTTTTAGCTTGTGGACCCTATGGAGGTCATAATTTTTATTCGATTTAAAAAACCGTTGTATTATATCAACGTTAAACCCTAAGGATGTCTAAGTTCGGATTTCGTGAAATATCGACCCAAAACTGACAGACAAAATGGCCCCCGCTCGTTCTCAAATTGCGTAAAAATATGGTGTATCAAGGTTGTGGACCCTATAGAGGTCCCAATTTTTATCCGATTTTGTTGAAACTTGAAATGTAAGTTTATAACCCAAAGATCTTGGTTCTTTTCGATATTTGCGCATATCGAATTTTAATTTCCTGAATTATGGCCCTTGATTGTAGGAAAAATCACTTTCGTTTTAGCTTGTTTTCTATCCATCTCTCGAAAATGTGGGCGTATCCTGCCTGGCAGCCGCTGGTCATCCAATTTTGTTGAAACTTGAAATGTAAGTTTATAACCCTAAGATCTTGGTGCCTTTCGATATTCGCGCATATCGGACCGTAATTTCCTGAATTATGGCCCCTGATTGTACGAAAAATTGCGTTTTTAGCTTATGAACCCTATAGAGGTCATAATTTTTATCTGATTTAAAAAAACGTATTATTATAACACCGTTACACCCTAAGGACGGCTGAGTTCAAATTTTGTGAAAATCGGGCAAAACTGACAGACAAAATGGCCACCTCTCGTTCTCAAATAGCGTAAAAATATGGTATATCAACGTTGGGGACCCTACAGAGGTCACAATTTTTATCCGATTTTGTTGAAACTTGAAATGTAAGTTAATAACCCAAAGATATCGGTTTCTTTCGTTTTTCGCGCATAACGGAACGTAACTTCCTAAATTATGGCCCCTGATTGTACGAAAAATCACTTTATTTTTAGCTTGTTCTCTATCCATCTCGGGGGGTTGGATGGCCGAATGGTTAGCACGTGCGTGCTGTATCATAAAGCCTGTCATTGAGTCAACTGGCGTGGTTTCGAATCCCCGATTGTACGTGACAAGGAGTAGGGTCGCCTGTCCAACCTTGTGGGTTTTCTCTGGGTCCTCCGGTTTCCTCCCACTGCTAAAGACCCCTACGCGCAAGCGAATTATTGAAATAAAATTAAAAAATATGTTAGTCCTGAAATGACCTAGTTTGTGTCGAGTGGACGTTAAACCCCATTTCTCTCTCTCTCTCTCTATCCATCTCTCGAAAATCTGGGCGTATCCTGCCTGGCAGCCGCTGGTTTTGAAACTTTCAAAATACTCAATAGAAGCAAGTAAAATCGTTATGTGTACAACCCTATTTTAGGCCATGAACATACAGATTATGAACGAAAATGGGGAAATATAAAAACCTACGGAGACTACGTACAGTAGCGGTATGTAAATGCTGTGTGAAGCACAGAAATTGATGATGTAGTGTACAATTAAACTACGACATAGAATAATCTAATTATTCTCACGTCAGGGAAATTTTCTGCGTGTAAATTACACAGCGTCCATCAATATTTGCGTTTATTTTGATAAAAATGCATGACTGCAAACTCTGTTCCAGAGCATATCTCATCATTCGGCAAACCTCGACAGATTCTACGCATCTAATCTCGACTGTATGACGAATTCCGCCATATTGGAACTATTTTAAAGGTCCCGGATGAAGAATGGCTGCACCCAGGAGATTACTGTGGAGAGTGTATTATATCAACAAATGTCAATTTTGGCATTGGGTTTGGGAAATTACCAGGGAATTATATCAAACCAGCAGCCTTGAGACAATATCTCTGCTCGTTTAGTTATATACACTCAACAAAAGACGCCATTTTGGGACTTTTTTGTAAAAGCGGCACGTTTTCCTGTTAAAGTAAACCGGTAGCCGCATCGCAAATGTATGGGCGTAGGTACATATCAATTACTATCATACAGCCGAGGTTAGATGTAGGGTACCGGAATCTGCCAAGGTTTGCCGAGTGCATATCTCATATGCTGTGATTTAACCCCGAAAATCGTTTCATCTCGTCCCAGCAAATTTCGGGTGAAAATCTGACGCTTTGTTGAATAAGTTAACAAGTAAGCTGTCACTGTAGTACAAATTTCTTTTGCGATGCATTGCACAATCAGTCTAGCACTCGAATTACGTCTCAGACTACATTTGTCAAGTGTAGCCATAATGTGGTGAAAAAATCAAATTCTAAGCCAATCAGCAACCATAAAAGCAAACAACGTCATTGGGTCATGGGTCAATAGCCATAAATAGACAAGGGAATACCCTTTACGAGACGAAACACGTTGGTTTGTTTACATTTGTCAAAGAGAATTTCTCTGCAAATATGGCTGGACTAAGGAACAATAACATCAGATAAATGTTGCGCTGACACTGCTAACACGGCTAGCCCCTAATTTGTGGCATAAATATGGTCAAAAGCAAAATTGTATCAATGAATGTGATATTTCCTGGAAACAAGTATTTTTTCAATTTTATTTAAATGAAACAATATCCGAAAGAAATATGACTATAATATACAGATGAAAACGTTTTTTTCATGATTGAAATACTGGTTCGGTATTATAATTATATATAATTTTGAGAAAAAGACAAAAATAATAATACCATCCTGAGCTGAATGATACAACAGAATATTAATAAAGATACACCTAACATCTACCTCTGTACATGCACCAATTATACTTGTTTCTAAACAACAATAGACATATTTTAACAGGGGTCAAATATATATGTTGAGCGCTGATTACCCTCCTCGGACAGATTACTCCTCACATATGTTGAGCGCAGATTATCCTCCTCGGACAGATTACTCCTGTGCATGCGCGAATCTCCGTCTAATTTCCGATGAG
This sequence comes from Patella vulgata, assembly GCF_932274485.2. Classification (NCBI taxonomy): domain Eukaryota; kingdom Metazoa; phylum Mollusca; class Gastropoda; family Patellidae; genus Patella; species Patella vulgata. The sequence continues at coordinate 39,386,808 of NC_065882.2, forward strand.
TAATCTGCGCGCGCGAAGTGAACTTTGTCCGGACTAAAATGAATTACCGCGATGATAATCCGCCTAATCTTACTCGGTATTCACTATCATTGCGTTAGTTTTAGTCATTTTAATGATTACATTTTAATGAATTTTGTGACCGTCAGTTTACTGGTCGAGCAAATCGGAGCAAATCGATACGGAAAGAAAAGTATCACCACATTTGACTACCAGAAAAGAGGAAGTAGTAGAAGGGGTTTTGAGTTATAAAGCAGTTTCCGTCGAGAGGTCTACATGACATACTTTGTGAACCTACATACGGGTCTCTAAGACTTTGTTACTAATCTGCGCGCGCGGAGTGCAATCTGCGTAGGATGACAGCGCAAATTGCAATCTGCGCGAGTGGTGAAGATTGCGCCTCACATATACATTTATTTAAAGAAATGCACTATCCAAAATTAAAAGGTACATACTAGTATATGGGTGCAGGCTGTGGGCCCGACTAATCACCGGAATTCATTTACAATCACCGGAATTCACATATATTCACCGGAATTCACTTCGAAAACACCCGATTCCTCCCACAAAACTAATTTATTTTAAATGTATAATACATTATAATGTAACGAATTACTATTTTGATATCTCCATTTGAAAGACTACCGGAATTCATTTCAAATATATGCATCATGGTTATGATAACGTAGGGCGCGTCGTGTTACCCAATAGGCCGAACTCCAAAATAACACTAAAAAACAATTTGCGTCGAGTTACCCAATAACTCCAAAACAATTGTATTTACTTATATTTTGCATTAATATTAATACTAGAATGTATCTGCTGTAAAACGATATTTCCAGATGGTCAACTCGGGGAAACACAATAAAAACACAGCAGTAATCCATGTAAAATGTCAAACCGAACATTTCTCGAATGTAGATGAGCTAAGTTTATTCAAAAATTAACTTAGTAATAATCAGTCAATCAAATAATTATAAAGTCTCATCAATACTTGTTTGGATGTTTTCATAGATAATCCGTTGTAGCGTGAAGCAGTCCAGATTAAATGAAGTGTAATTTTAATAATATGCCAATAGTAGGCATATAGAATGTTCACCAGTTAATTGTCATTGTAAAAGGTGACAAATCACATACAATCACACCTCCAAAAAACATAAACTATGATAACATGAGAATGAGAATTTATTTATTTCTAAACAAGTTTCGATGTCGATGACCGAAAGTGACAAACGGCGCAATATGCAATTATGAATAAATAAATATAGCTATAATATTAAATTGTTTATTTTAATAAACTATTATCAATCTTTTATTACAATACATTACAACAAATTGCAACGAAAGTATACATTAGTTTCTTGTCAACAAAAATCACATACACGAGTTATCTCCCGTGAATCTCTGATTTGGTCACAAATCGGCGAGGCTTCTTAAATTCAACTAAATTGTTATATTGTGTTTCCACAGTCAACATTTTTGGGGTTATTGGCTGTTATTTTGGAGTTATTGGGTAATTCGACGCAAATTGTTATTATGTGTTATTTTGGAGTTCGGCCTATTGGGTATCATAATCATGATGCATATATTTGAAATGAATTCCGGTAGTCTTTCAAATAAATTCACCTACAGCGCCTATTTCTGGCCTGCGGAGAGATCAAAATGTATTATACATTTAAAATAAGTGAGTTTTGTGGGAGGAATCGGGGATTTTAGAAGTGAATTCCGGTGATTGTAAATGAATTCCGGTGATTGTAAATGAATTCCGGTGATTAGTCTACCGGCAGGCTGTTTCGTACTTAGTTCATTCGTACCTCATTTCGTACCTCAAATTGATTCGTAACTTTTCCTATGTTGTTGAAAGAAATTGAATATGACAAACCAGAATTAGAATATGCACGAGATTTGTACCTCAAATTGATTAGTTCTTTTTCGTAAATCCAATGGCTGCGCTAAATTTATAAATACACACATGATTTGTACCTCAAATTGATTCGTACCTTTTCCTTTATATATACTATTCAAAAAAAGTAGGGGATATTTGATTTTGGGGGCATAATACTAAAATATGCAAATGACTACGAAAAAAGTCACTATAGAACCTAACAGAAGAAACATTTCCAGTTACATGTGACGCCCAAACGCACCAATAGCTACCGCATGGAATGCAGGTGATGCTTGGGATCATCATGGGGGTCCAACCCAAGATTTGCACAACTCTGACTTTGAATGTTACAGTCATTGTGGCATTGAATTCCAGGGTGGAAACATCAGTTTAATTGTTTTAGTGACCAGAAAACAAATTTTGATATGCGTCGGCTTACCCAAAATGAAAGGTTACGTGCCCTTGGCATGCTACAGATCGGCACAACACAGGCGGTTGTGGCGCGGACGATGAATGTTTCTCAGTCTGTCATAAGCAGGCTATGGTCCAGATACCGTGATACACAATCTGTACAGGACAGACCACGCTCAGGTCGACCAAGGGCGACAACTCAAGGATCGATTTATCAGTACCTTGGCCTTGAGAAATCGTGTCATCACAGCAAATCAGATCAGCGCTCGTCTTCAAACAGACACTGGTGTGAGAGTGAGTGGCCAGACGATTCGGAATCGACTGCATAGGGGTCACCTTCGCGCCCGACGTCCTCGCGTGATCCCTTGTTTGAGAGATCATCACATTCAGGCAAGACATCGTTGGTGTAGGGATCGTCAACACTGGGATAATCGACGCTGGAGCAATGTGATGTTTTCAGATGAGTCAAGGTTCACTGTTGATTTTTTGGACAGACGTAGGAGGGTGTGGCGTCGTCGAAACGAGCGCTTCCAAGACGTTAACGTCATCAGACATGATCGATTTGGGGGTGGTTCTGTTATGGTGTGGGGAGGCATCACTGTTGCTGGAAGAACGGCTTTACATGTTGTTGCAGGGCGTGTTACAGGCCAGTACTACCGGGACAACATCTTGGCAGTCCATGTTGTGCCGTTCGCACGACGTCATGGCCGCCGTTTCATCTTCCAGGATGACAACGCAAGATGTCACAGGGCCAGGATCGTTACAGGTTACCTCCAACAACAGAACATCACCACATTACCTTGGCCAGCACTGAGTCCCGACCTCTCCCCCATCGAGCATGTCTGGGACATGCTTGGACAGAGGTTACGTCAACGTCAACAACGTCCTGCCAATGTCCAAAAACTTGCAGCTGCATTGCAACAGGAATGGGACAATCTGGACCAAAATGACCTTAGACTTCTCATTAGGAGTATGCCACGTCGGATCAATGCTTGTTTGGCAAACAGAGGAGGATTTACCCGTTACTGACTTGGTTGTGATGCTGTGGTAACTTTGCTGTTTGACCCCGGGTATCATTTTACCCTTATAATGGTCAGTCTGTGCCTTACTTAGTCTAACGATCATTTGGAATAAATCGATGAATGTGAACTTCATTTCATTTTGTCATTTGTTTCTTCGTCAGTTTCATTAGGTGACTTTAATAACACTTAAAAATCAAATATCCCCTACTTTTTTTCAATAGTATATGTTGGATTTCAATATTAGTGACTACGCCGAAGTCTTCAGGTTTAAAACAACGTTTTACCTCAACCTCGCAAATAGGCTTGAGGTAAGCATGCCATGTGTGCCATTCAGACCATAAATTGGGCGGTAATGGGTCGTTCCAATCGAGGTGTTGTCCTTCAGTAGTACTAAGATGAATCAAATTTTGAAGGACCTTCTTTCCAACTATGATGAATGGCGCGGCGAAACCTAAGGGTCGTACAGCAAATGGATTATTGACAGAACTCCACGTCTTGTATAAGGTTTATCTTTGTATGTTACCCGGAAGGTAAAGACATCTTTTTCAAGATCCCAATGTACTCCTAGAGTGCGTTGACTCGGTAGCTTATCGTGATCAAGATCGTGATCTGTCAACCCTTTAGCGAGATCTTGATTTGGAAAGGCTTTCATAACTTCTGGTTTATTAGAAACAACTTTATGAAGGCGCAAGTTCGAATCTGCTAGCATGGACTGAACTGACTTGAGTAGTTCAGTAGCTTTCCCTGAGCTTGAACAAGAATACACGCCATCATCAACGTAGAAGTCTTCGTGGATAAATTTATGTGCAGAATTTCCATACTTGTGACGAGCATCATCAGCTGATTTCCGAAGTCCAAATGTAGCCACTGCAGGGCTTGGTCCATTTCAGAAGAGATGTACATTCATCTGGTAATCAACAACTGGAGCATTTGGATCATTACCTTCAAACCAAAGAAAGCGTAAGAAACATCGATGTTCGGGATTGACATAAAAGCTATGAAACATTTACTCAATGTCGCACATTATCGCAACTTAATCTTGACTTATAAGGAGCAGCCTTCCGATAAGTACATTCATCAAGTCATGACCTTGGAGTAATTCTTTATTTAGGGATGTTCCATGGTATTCTACTGACGAATCAAAAACAACTCGAACTTGTGTAGGTTTTTTAGGATGCTACACTGCAAAGTGGGGGGTTGGATGGCTGAATGGTTAGCGTGCGCGCTGTATCATAAAGTCTGTCATTGAGTCGACTGATGTGGTTTCGAATCCCCGGTTGTACGTGACAAGGAGTAGGGTCGCCTGTCCAACCTCGTGGGTTTTCTCCGAGTCCTCCGGTTTCCTCCCACTGCTAAAGACCCCTACGCGCAAGCGAATTATGTATATAAAATTAAACCATATGTTAGTCCCAAAATGACCTAGTTTGTGTCGAGTGGACGTTAAACCCCATTTCTCTCTCTCTCTCACACTGCAAAGTGGGGAAGGTACCATTCTGTCCTTGGTATCACCTTGAGACGAATCAACTTGTGAAGTGTGGCCTCTTTGGAGAATCTTTGACATAAATTCAAGATAGTCAATTTAAAGTTGATTATTTCTTGCGAAGTTTCGTAGAAGACTTTCGAACCGCTTCTCTGCTTGAGCTCGGTTATTTGGCAAGTTCAATTTAGTCTCACAAAATGGAAGGGGTGCCTCCCAATTTCCTAAATAGTTCTTGTGGAATCCTTCCTCCATAATTTTCAAAAAGTGACGGTCATCTGGAGATGTTCCAACGTCTGAATCATGTTCTGAAGTAAAGAATCCATCTTGAGTAATATTGTTCAGTAAACCTTTCTGGTCAACTGATGTCTTTTCACAAATAACAGATGTGTACAGCTCACCCCTTGTCTTTGCTTCAAGCGGTTTTGCTATATGTTCTTTACAACGAATTTCATATTTACAAGCCTCTAAATTATATTCTGTTCCAACTAAGGTTCTACGACATGAAAGGTGCACGCTACCTCCAAGACGGTTCAAACAAATATCTCCATACACTGTCCAGCCTATGTCTAGACGTTGAGCCCATGGTGCTCCTACGGGGCTGTTGATGGATTCGCGAATTTTAAGAAGCTCTGGAGCATCTCTTCCAATTATCAAATTTATTCCTGTGGCTTCTTCGTGGGGTAGAAGAAATTTAGCTATATGCCGAAGATGTGGGATTTGCTGTATAGCTTCCTTCGTAGGAATTTCAGATTTGTCTTCCGGTATATTATCTGATTCGATGATTGTTGGAAGCTTGAATGTCTTGCTGTCCAAAGTACGGGCATACAAGTTTGTGCCTCGTCGCCCGAGACAAGTTTCTTTGCCATGACAGGTCTCAAGTATGTACAGGTGTCTATCTCCTGTGATGCCAAGGTCATCGAAAAGAGCTCCACTACCCTGGTCGTCGAGAGTGGCATACGTTCGGAATACTACGCTAAAATCATCTCCACGGATAATGTCAATGAGCGAGAACTTTCCACAGGTCCTCCCTTTGATGCCTGGTGATCCACGTATGTTCATGCAAACTGTTCCAACGTTCTCTCCAGTTGACTGAGAACTGAGAAGGGTTATATGAAGAGTTAGATGCGCTGTAATGCAAAAGTGTTGGATGTCTACGTCCGCAGCTATCACATTTGACATCTTATTTGCATTTTGTAGAGAAATGTTTTTTGGTGAGGCATCGAAAACAAATGTTAACATTCCTCACGATCTGCTCCCGCTCTCTGGGTTCTTTATCTGCAAATACACGACAAGTAAGCAAGGTGTGATGATCTTTACTTTCAGGATGAATAGGGCATAATATGTCTACTTCCGGAGTAATGTCTTCAGAAGTTTTGATATCCGTTTTCAATGACTTGGTATGTCCTGCTTTATTCGAATAGAAGTTCAAATGTGTAGTTTCGATGTAGATTCGTAGTCAACTCCAGGCATTTTGACGATAACTGGGTTGTTTTGTTTCAAAGCAATGTTATGCATGAGTTCAACAAAGGAAGAAAATGGAGGATAATCATCAGATTGTCTTGACATCATGTGTTTGTTAACTTTATTATGGTCATAATTCTAATCAAGCGGATGTATTATTTGCCCCTTCTTTTTTGCTAAACGGATGTCAAGAATTCATAATGTTCCATTTCAGTGGCAACTAGCTATTACTCATCAAACACAAACAGTCCACATTTCATGTCAATCACCATGTTATATATGCACACGATAGTGTTGTAAAAACCCGATATTTTCAGTGAAAATACATTTAACAAGGTATCAGTATCATTCTATTTTTGAGAAACAAGTGATGATCATCTAGTCAATCACCCACCATGTCAAAAAGACTTAAACCGCTCCTCGCGTATGTGCTACAGTTACATCTGTTCAACCGACCAACTGGGACATTTGTGCTCTGTGTCACGAACATGGCCGTGGAACACTCATAAACCCATCAACAATAGGTTACTCGTCTCTGGCCACTAATTTATCTGCCTTTCATGAATTGCACAAAGTGCCCTTACATATGACAGTGATAGCATGAAAAAAAAACCGATGGTAAAGCATAAAGTTGTTATGTCCTGTGTAATACAGTAAAAGTGGAGAGAGCCAAGAAGCTGCAAGAAAAGGCTTGTATAAACACGACCCAATCACCGCATAAAAAAACCCTACATAGTTCAACCACTTAAGCATGTTCCATGGATACAGACGAGCCACATCAACCTGCTTGTCATTTCTGTGATGGAACCAAGGGAAAATTTTACAAAGCAGAAACAATGTCCTTCGATACCTGGTTCCGAATAATCGCTACCGTACTCCAAGACATGATTGCAATTGATGCTGTGTATCACTTTAAGTGCTTGACATCATTTTATAACAAACATAGATCTCAAAAAAGATATTCGACTGAGAAGTTTCACCAAATTAATGTAGACGCTCTTGCATTTGCTGAGGTGGTTTCATATATTGAGGAATATGGCCAATAGGGTCTGGACCAGAGTCATATTTTCAAACTCACTGATCTCAAGACATTGTATAGTGAAAGACTACAAAGATTAGGTGCTGTCACAACTGGAAACGTCCGTCCATCCGTCCGTCGTCCACAATTTCTTGAGAACTCTACAGACTACATTTATCATCTGATTGTTTTGAAATTGATATATGTTGTTTGCATTAGTGAGATGAAGAAGCCTATTTAATTTCAAGAACTTCCGTTAATTTCTTCTGGAGTTATGGCCCTTGTTATCAACCGATCTATATGAAATTTATATTTATCGTTTAAATTAGTAAAACAAACAAGCCTATTGAGATCTTGTGAACGCTCTAATGAAAAACAGTTATCATCCGATCTGTTTGAAATTGATATGCATCATTTAAATTAGTGAAACGAAGAATCCTATTGAATTTCAGCAATTTCTGTTAATTATGCCGTGAGTTATGGCCCTTGTTTCACTTTGTTGTACCTTGTGAATGCTCTAACGACAAAAGTTATCATCCAATCTTTATAAAATTTGAATGCATTATTAAAATTAGTGAAACGAAGAATCCAATTGAATTTCAGCAATTTCCGTTAATTATGTCTAAGATTTATGGCCCTTGATTACTTTGGAATATCTTGTGGATGCTCTAGAGGCAAAAGTTAACATCCGATTGACCTTAAATTTATACACAGTGTTTAAGATCATCAGACGAAGAAACCTATTTTCAACGATTTCCGATAATTACTGCCAGAGTTATGGCCCTTGATCATTTTCGAAAATATATATATATTATGATAACTATGGTCTCTAAAGCATCCACAAGATTTTCCAAAATAATCAAGGGCCATAACTCTAACAGTAATTATCGGAAGTCGATGAAAATAGCTGTTCTAGTTACCAAAAATCAATATACTTGTTCATCTCAAAACCTTAACTCATCGGGTCCGATAGCTTGAATATGCGGGCCAATTAAACACCTCTCCTATACCGATAGCTTGAATATGCGGTCCACTGATTAATAGTGGCATCCCCGAGAGACTTAAATTCGCGGTCTCTGTGTTGCATTGTTTCCTCGAACCATAAATTGTTAAATTAAAGCCAATTGGCTAACTTAAAGTAGTTAATCCAATCAAATATAGTTTTAGCTAACGAATGGTCATAAAAAATGCATACTTTACAATATCTTCATTATGGAAAGTGATACGGACTCGGAGTTCGAAGGGTTTTTACCTGAAGATATTTTGGATGTTGATATCGATAATAGTAATGCCGTGGGAAGTGATTTTTCCGATATTTCGAGCGGAGAAGACGAAGATATTGATGTAACAACGGCCGACGAGAACCAGCATGGCGGACCGTCTTGCAGTAACGAGTTTATTTGGCAAACAACACTAAATCCAGTGACCAGTCCATCATTTTTAGGACCTGAGCCTGGGCCAACAGATATATTAGAAGAGGGGAAGAACGAGTTTGATTTTTTTAGTTTTTTTTTTGGATTAAATTTATACACGTTAATTGCTGATGAAACGAATCGGTACCACGATGCTAAATATCAAAATGGAGAGAAAAATTGGAGAAACGTGACCCCGGAAGAAATACGAGATTTTTTGGCCCTACGTGTGTTCATGAGTATATCAACCCAGCCAAGAACTAATATGTACTGGTCGCGAGACTATTATTTCGGTAATTACAAAATTGCTGATATAATGACCAGGGATCGGTTTGACAAAATATCCGAAAATTTCCACACAAATGACAATTCAACCATTCCCGCCAGAGGTGAAATAAACCACGATAAGTTACATCATGTAAGACCTATTTTAGATCATGTTTTAGACAATTGTTCCAAACGATATAATCCACATCAGAACACTTCAATTGATGAAGCAATGGTGGCGTTTAGAGGAAGAATAGGCTTCAAACAGTATATGCCTGCAAAGCCAGTGAAATATGGGATAAAAGTGTGGGTGGGGGCGGACCCGAACAATGGTTTTGTAAATGAATTCCAAGTGTACACCGGCAAGGAAAACCTGACTGCAGAAATTGGTCTAACATCTCGGGTTGTTTTAGACTTGACAAGAAAAGTTCAATTTCAGAATATGATTGTAAATGTCGACAATTTTTATACTAGTGCAAACTTATTTAGGGAATTAGAAAACGTTGGTATATTCGCCCGTGGAATGTGCAGGACTAACAGAAAGAATTGGCCTAAAAATCTGAAACCCAAGGACAAAGACGTAAAAAAATGGCCAAGTGGGGAATATAAGATAATGCAAGCCTCAAATTTGACAGCCGGCATGTGGAAAGACAAGAGGATTGTCAATTTTATGTCGACTGCCGATTCACCTTTATCCACAGTCGAAGTACAACGAAAGCAAAAAGATGGTACGGTAAAAACTGTCAAGTGCCCAGTAGCCATCAAAGAATATAATTCAAACATGGCTGGAGTTGATAGGTCAGATCAGTTACGTATGGAATATCCAACGTACAGAATGTCAAAAAAATGGTGGCTTTATTTGTTTTATTTTTTATTTGACTTGTGTATTTCCAATGCCTTTGGGATATATAAGGAATCAAAAAACCACGTAAAAAAAACTAAAAACGGCAAGATTCTTCCAATATCATTGCTTGAATTTAGAATTAATTTATTTAAGAATATGATCGGAAACAAACGGAACGGAAGAAAAAGAAAACGGGTTGAATCCGGAAAAGATGTACCCACAGTGCCAGGTGGACACTACCCAATGAGAATGGCCAAAAGAGCAAGATGCAGACAGTGCAGCAAATCCAAAAAATGTGCCGAAACGAACTTACAGTGTGACAATTGTTTGGTATATTTGTGTGCTACATGCTTTAGATCTTACCATGAAAACTAAAAACTTTTATAACAGTGCTATTGTGAGTTTGTGACTCTTGTGAGTGCCCTAAATTGTGCTAAATAGAACAGTAGGATTATTGAACTGTGCTAATCAATTATAATTTATTGTGAACTAAATGGATAAATTGTGATAATTATTTGGTACATTTGTGTGCTACATGATTCAGAGCACACTATGGATCTTAAAAATATAACAGTGCTATTGTGAGTGCTCTAGTCTAAACAAATGTGATAAACAGAACAGTGCCATTGACATCTTGATTGATGAACTTACTAATCATTAGTGCTAATCATTGTAAACCTTTAATAATATTATGTATATATTTGGACTAATTATTTTTTTCAAATTATTGACTTAAAAAAGACATTTTAGAAATCATTATTTACTTGCCAAAATTTATAATCTTGTAATGTGACTGTTTTTTTACTTATATGTTTTTTATTAAAGAATAACTCTGTAGTTATTTTGTATTATTGATTAAATTTTATACCATTGTAATGCCTGATTTTATATCTGCATTTGATAATATAAACATTTTTTGATTGGAGTAATAGTTTTTGTGTTATTTTGTATAATCTACAGTATATGAGATTAATGGATAATCCTTTAATTAGCTCCAGGGAGATAAGCTATTGTCTAGTTAATTGGCTCAGGGAGATTAAGGGGTAGTTACTTAATTAGGTCTAGGGTTCAATGAGTTAAACTATGTGTATCAATCGAAACAATTATATATATTTATATTTTATACTATGATATATATATATATATATATATATATAATTTAAGGTTTTGAGACGAACAAATGTATTGATTTTTGGTAACTTGAACAGCTAAATCCATTGTATTAATTGTTTTGTATACTAAAAGTTAGCCTGGGGCAAACAAATTCTAATGATTTTCTGATAATGACTTAATGAGTTGTTACTTTTAATCAGATTTTAGTGTATTATAAATGATTCATTACCAACAAAAAGTAAAAATATGCGACAACTCATGTTGACTGCCCAGACGATTTAGCTGCTGTGGGCGTATGTTTCGTTGCCTGGCAATTTATCTTTTGCTCAGCAGCTCGTACCTTAGCTTCTAGTCGCCTGGCACAACTTGATGTAGTGCAAATGAGCAGATTCGAAGAAAGCACGTGACTATTGAAATGGGTTCGCCCGTCTGTCTGTCCATCCATCTGTCTGTCTGTCCGTCACACGTTTTGGGACACAAAAACTCTCCTTCTAATTGAGATAGAATGTTCAAACTTGGTGTAGGTGTTTATTGGGTCAATGCCTTGATGGAGATCGAAGATAGCATTTTCTGCTTAGGGTAAGCAGAGATAAGCAATTTAAATGGTTGATGCTTTGGGACACGATAACTTTAGTTCTAATTAAGTGAGAGGATGAAATGTGGTGTATAGTTTCATTACAATAATACCTTGACTAAGTTTGATAATGCGCATTTTCTGCTCAGGCTAAGCAGAGCGATAAGCAATTTGATTAGCCAAGACTTTGGAACATAATAACTTTCCTTCTAATTGAGCTAGAACATTAAAACTTGCTGTAGGTGTTTATTAGGTCAATGCCTTGATGGAGATCGAAGATAGCATTTTCTGATTAGGGTAAGCAAAGATAAGCAATTTGATTGGTTGATGCTTTGGGACACGATAACTTTAGTTCTAATTAAGCGAGAAAGATGAAATTTGGTGTATGGTTTCATTACATCAATACCTTGACTAAGTTCGATAATGAGCATTTTCTGCTCAGGGTAAGCAGACCGATAAATAGTTTCCTTCTAATTGAGCTCCCCCCTGGGGTGTAGGGGGTGATAAGAATATACCCTTCGTATGTCCTGCGTGTCGTAAAAGGCGACTAAAAGGATCCCTGAAATGGGGCAACGTGTTTGCCGTGCGTTGCGACCCGTGTTGGTGGAGAGTGATATCCTGGTAATTGAGTGGGGATTTGGCTTGCGAGCCTTTTCTCTGCAAAACATTACTTTGGCTCATGGTTCACGTAGACGGGAGGTCAGAGTGGCCCACTCTGATCAATCGGCTATGGTCGTTTTAGCTCTGTAGAATGTACCTTTTCCAGTTTAATGCTCTGTTGTTTATTCACTCAGCAATTACCTACCTTTGTGTCCTTAGTGCATTCTACAGAGCGGCGGCTTGGGTCATTCTACCGAGCGGCGGCTTTGGTTGGAGTAGTACTTTTACTTTCTGGCTTGAGTATACCCCTTGTCGAGCCCCGAGGCCACGCGCTGGTTATCCGTGCTAGACCTCCCCCTGGGAGACGACGAGGGGTGAATTTAAAAAAAATAAGTTCATGGATTCCCCACCCCACCAACAAATGAACGACGAAAACAGAAACGTCCTAATCCAGATGACGTTTCTAATATATTTAAAAATAAAATGGCAAAGTCATGGCCGAGGTTTCTCTTGATTGAGAGCCCCTCTACTGACTTATCTAAAGTCTCACCCTTTTTGATAGCTAAGGGCTTGGCCGGTGAACCCAAAGCTATTTAAAAAAAATGAAAAATGGAACTCTTGATAGAATGTGTCAAGGAGCAGCATGCTACCATGCTTCTCAAATCAACAAATTTGATGGACATTCCTATCAAGGTGTCTCCACACAGATCATTAAATTCTAGTAGAGGTGTTATTCGATGTCGGGACCTTGAAGGCAGCAGTGAGGATGAAATGGTTGAATACCTTTCTTCTCAAGGCGTCCAACAAGTCAAACGAATTAGTGTACGCCAAGGAGATAAGGTGATTCCCACAAGCACCTATATCCTCACTTTTAATCGTCCCGACATACCAAAGTCAATCAAGGCAGGTTATTTAAATATACCTGTTGATTCTTATGTTTCAACCCTCTTCGCTGCTATAAATGTCGGAAATTTGGACACAGTAAGACCGTCTGCAGGAGCAAAGACACCCGCGCTCGCTGTGGTCATGACGGCCACGAGAGCGCTGCCTGCCAGGCTTGTTTTGCTGCGTTAATTGCAAGGGTAAGCATTTTGCTTATTCTCGCGAATGTCCAATATGGCAGAAAAAGAAAAGAATTCAGCAGGTAATGTCTGAACGGAAGATTCCTTATTTTGATGCTAGGAAGCAAGTAGAACTTACTTCACTCATTCCCATTGCACCACAGGGGAAATTGTTTTACTTCACTCATTCCCATTGCACCACAGGGGAAATCTTTTTCGAGTGTAGTTAAAGTATCTACTAAATCAATATCTGTTCAGACAGACGTAACCTGGCCTTTTAACCAGAAAAAAACCGAAGACTTTGCCTACACAATCAGATCATGTTAAAGGGGTCTCGAGTTCCACTGAGAGCTTGAGTCAATGCACTAACTCTCTCCCTGATGAGATTGTGTCCTCCTTGCTGCCATCTGGAGTTATTGGGACGATTCCCAATACTCCAACCCAAAATGGCAAGAAGGCTCCTCCCTCAACTGGGTCAGGGGTGCAGTTTAAGGGTACTCCATCTGAAAAGGAGAAAATAGTGCATTCCAAAAAACATCAAAATCTTTTAAATTTCGAGAGAAAAATACAAAGGGTTCAAAAAACCCTATCACTCTCTTCAATAAATATGGTGATGATCTGATGGATGACATTACTGTAGGGGATGTCCATGTGGACCCACTCAGTAAGCTGCCAAAAATAAAATTTCCCTGACAATGCTCAATTCCATTATTCAATGGAATTGTCATGGTCTAAAACCAAATTTTAATGAAGTTCAACTTGATATTAATTCAAAAGCACAATCCTTTAGCTATTTGTTTACAGGAAACTTTCTTAAAGAATTCTGACACTTTGTCTTTTAGACATTTTGTCGGTTACCATCATCACTCAGTTGGTGATGGTAGAGCTCATGGGGGTGTTTCTATTATTCTAAATGGAGATATCCCGCAGAGCCAGGTCACCATCAACTCGCCTTTACAGGCAGTTGCAGTTAGGGTGACGTTGCACATTCCTATAACACTCTGCTCTGTATATCTTCCACCAAGCTTACATCTCAATCCCAGAGATCTTGATGACCTTGTTGCACAACTTCCTCTCCCGTTTATTATTACGGGAGATTTCAATGGTCATCATTCACTCTGGGGTAGTCAAGATGATAACAACAGAGGTAAACAAATAGCGGACTTCATTAACCTTAATAATTTGTGTTTATTAAATGATGACTCGGCTACTTATCTACATCCTGCCACAGCTTCTTTTTCTTCCCTAGATCTCACCATTTGTTCTCCGGTCCTGTTTCAGGATTTTACATGGAGAGTAAATGAAGATCTATGTGGTAGTGACCACTTTCCTATCTTGATTGATAATAATGGTCCCTCTCCGGTCGAAAGACGCCAGAGTTGGAAGTTGCATAAGGCTGATTGGGCTCTATTTGATTCATTGTGCCACTTCTCTTTTGATACAAAGGAGTTAGAAGATGCAGATTAGCCCATGGCCTTATTCACTTCAATTCCAAAAACCACGACTGAACCAAAACATTCTAAGATGTAGGCGAGCAGGCGATTCCAAAAACCACGACTGAACCAAAACGTTTCAATTAACCATGGTATAATGATGATTGCAAATCCACTCTAAGATGTAGCTGAGCAGGCAATTCCAAAAACCACGACTGAACCAAAACGCTCTAAGATGTAGCTGAGCAGGCGATTCCAAAAACCACGACTGAACCAAAACGTTTCAATAAACCATGGTATAATGACGATTGCAAATTCGCTCTAAAAGAGCGTGATAGTATCATAAGACGACTAAAGAACCATCCTTCCATGGAGAATATTGCCGCATACCGGACGGTCCGGGCGAAGGCCCGAAGAACCATGCGTCAAGCAAAGAAATCTTCATGGCAAGGTAACGTCTCTAGGATCAATTCCCGTACAACATCAAAATCGGTATGGGAAAGGATTCAAAGGATTAAAGGTAAAAGTAGTGCGTTATCAGTTAATCATCTAAATGTTGATAATACCACCCTAACAACAATTCCTAACATTGCTAATTCTCTACATTTTCATTTAATTCATCATCCAATTTCTCCTCGGATGCCTTTCGGGGCATTAAAGAACAGCAGGAGAAAAGGCGACTTAATTTCAAGTCCCGCAATGATGAATGCTACAATGACACTTTTCCATTGCCGATGACAGTTAGGGGGGCAGAACCCGAAATGCCCGAAAAAATTTTGGTACCGGTCTTCCTCGAGATAGGAAGAAGCGGAGCTTACCTTGTATGCCCCCCCCCCCCAAAAGAAGATTTTGGAATATTTGACGGCTGCAAACACGTTTTCTTGCTATTTCAGTCCGTGAACAAGCAATTTCAATGTGGTCTAATATAGCCTAATTACAATTGCTGACTCGAATTCCAATCAAAAGATCAACCAACCGTTGGGAGAAAATTTTGAAAATTTAACTGCCGCAAACGCATTTTCCTGTTATTCCAGCCTGTGAATACAGCAACTTTAATTCGGTCCAATAATATAGTCTACCTGGCTGACCAGAATTTAACCACCGCAAATGGGTTTTCTGCTATTCTAGCAGCACCAAAATGTTTTAATCCATAGTCAACTCAGTACAAATTCGTTGTATTCAATTAAAAGAAAAGTAAAATTAGTGTTTTATTAGGGATCGATGACAGTTAGGAAAGCAAAACTAGAAATGCCCGAAAAAATTTCAGGTTTACAGACAGCGGCGCCGGTTTTCTTCGAGAGGCGAAGAAGCGGAGCTGACTTTGTATTAGATAACAAACCTTAAACATGCATTATGCAAGTGCTAAATCTGTCTATTTGCAGGTCTTTCTTTAGGCCTGAAATGTTATCTAAATTATCAATTAGACATTAATTAACTTATCCAGACCATAATAAACTCTTGATGTCAAGGCTAGCCTTCGATGTTGGCTGGATTAGATTCCTATATGCCGCTAACGGCCGTTGATAATTAAATCAGAAAAAGTGGATAATCAAGACTATGCTGTTTATATTAATGATTTTAGTAATGATGACCGAGACTATGCAAAAATTTCACCCGCTTCTTTCTCGGCTCATAGTATTGACAATATTTTTAATCAAAACAACGATTGGTTATTGTTATTTATAATATTTCTGCCACACCCAACTACAATTAAGCATATAATCCTACCTGAAACGGGTACAAATCCCCTCTTTTTAAATCAAAGCGACAGTAGATCGCTTTTCCCGACATTTTAAATTTACGTCTGTACACACATAAAGGCGGGGCCTCGTGTGCAATAGCCAATCAAAGTACCCATCTGATCAGAGTTGCGCAGTAGGTATTTCGGTGTAATTGTGAACGTCTGATAAAAACAACGCTTTATTTACTTTGTCAATATTTGCTGATAAATGAATGTTGTTTCAGTAGATTGGACTGCGTATGTGTAATAAGTACTAATAGTATAAAATTAACTTATTTTTAAGATGGTACATACATTAATAAAGAAATTGAGTTTGCCACTTGGAACTAAAGGCATCCAATCGTAGCTAAAAACAAGCACATCAGTATATCTCAGCGTTTTTAGTTACGTTCTGATAGCTAACCTTGTATGGACCCCCAAAAACTTTTTGGAATATTTGACGGTCGCAAGTTCGTTTTACTGCTATTCCAGCCAGTAAAATTAGTGTTTTATTAGATTTCGGGAACTTTATTTTGCCAAATAGATGAAATAATTTTTTTTTTCACTTTACCCGTCTGCCCGAAAAGTCAGCCTATGAGTTGAGATATTTACTTATTCAGTCGACGCATGTGTTGTAGTTCGAAATCTACCTTTTCACTCGATTGTCACTATTTTTGTGATTGAGAGAATTCAATTCCGGAACGTTCAATCGAGTACCCCCAATTTTTATCCGATTTTGACGAAACTTGAAATATAGGTTTATCTCCCAAAGATCTCGGTTCCTTTGTATTTGACCATAACTTCATGGATTGTGGTATGGCCTCTGATTGTATGAAAAATCACGTTTTTAGCTTGTGGACACTCTAGAGGTAACAATTGTTTTATCTGATTTTGATGAAACTTGAAATGTTTGTTTATAACAAAAAATCTCGATTTTTTCGCATATCGGACCGTAACTCCGTGGACTATGGCCCCTGATTGAACGAAGAATCACATTTTTTATCGTGTGGTCCCTCTAGAGGTCACAATTTTTATCCGATTTAAAAAAAAAAAACGTTCTAATATATCACCGTAACACCATAATGATGGTCAAGATTGAATTTCAGGAAAATCGGGCCGAAACTTATATACAAAATGGCCCTGTATTGTACGAAAAAAATCGCGATTTTAGCTTGTAGACCCTCTAGAAGTTACAATTTTGATCCAATTTTAAAAATCGTTTTAATGTATCATCGTTACACCCTGATGATGATTGAGTTCGAATGTCGTAAAAATTGGACTGAAATTGCCCGACAAAATGGTCGCTCCTTTAACGCAAACGCAAATAGTGTAAATGTATGTAATACAAGTTTGTGGACCCGCTGGAGACTAGAGGTCTGATTCTGATGAAACTTACAATATATCTCTATATCCCAAAGATTTCAGCCCCTTTCGATATTAACGCAAATGGATTATGGCCCCTGATGGTACGAAAAATCATATATTTTTTTTGTTTAGCTTGCTTTCTTTCCAAATGTGGGCATATTTGAACTTGCCAGGCAACCGCTGGTTTTTATACGCCCACATTGAAATGTGGAAGTATATTGCCGTCGTCCCCGTCCGTCTGTCGGTCCGTCCGTCCGTCCGTCCATCGTCCACAATTTCTTGTGAACGCTCTAACGCCAAAAGTTATCATCCAATTGTTTTAAAATTGATATATGTTGTTTTCATTAGTGAGATGAAGAAGCCTATTTAATTTCAATAACTTCTGTTTATTACGTCTAGAGTTATGGCCCTTGTTTCACTTTGTTGAACCTTGTGAACGCTCTAATGCCAAAAGTTAACATACGATCTTTGTGAAATTTATATGCAATATTTAAGTTAGTGAAACGAAGAAGTCTATTGAATTTCAACAATTTCTGTTTATTACGTCTAGAGTTATGGCCCTTGTTTCACTTTATTGAACCTTGTGAACGCTCTTACTCCAAAAGTTATCATCTGATCTTTCTGAAATTTACATGCATTATTTAAATTAGTGAAATGAAGAAGCCTATTGAATTTCAGCGATTTCCGTTTATTATGTCTAGAGTTATGGCCCTTGTTTCACTTTATTGAACCTTGTGAACGCTCTAACTCCAAAAGTTATCATCCAATCTTTCTGAAATTTACATGCATTATTTAAATTAGTGAAACGAAGAAGCCTATTGAATTTCAGCAATTTCCGTTTATTACATCTAGAGTTATGGCCCTTGTTTCATGTTATTGAACCTTGTGAACGCTCCAACGACAAAAGTTATCATATTCGATCTTTGTGAAATTTATATGCATTATTTAGATTAGTGAAACAGAGAAGCTTATTAAATTTCAGCAATTTCCGTTAATTACATCTAGAGTTATGGCCCTTGTTTCACTTTGTTGTTTCTTGTGAACGCTCTAACAACAAAAGTTATCAACCGATCTGTATGAAATTTATATGCATCATTTAAATTAGTAAAACAAACAAGCCTATAGAATTTCAGCAATTTCCGTTAATTACATCTAGAGTTATGGCCCTTGTTTCACTTTGTTGAATCTTGTGAACGCTCTAATGACAACAGTTATCATCCGACCTGTTTGAAATTGATATGCATCATTTAAATTAGTGAAACGAAGAATCCTATTGAATTTCAGCAATTTCCTTTAATTACGCCGTGAGTTATGGCCCTTGTTTCACTTTGTTGCACCTTGTTTATGCTCTAACGACAAAAATTATTATCCGATCTGTATGAAATTTATATGCATCATTTAGGGGGGGTTGGATGGCTGAATGGTTAGCGTGCGCGCGCTGTATCATAAAGTCTGTCATTGAGTCGACTGGCGTGGTTTCGAATCCCTGGTTGTACGTGGCAAGGAGTAGGGTCGCCTGTCCAACCTCGTGGGTTTTCTCCGTGTCCTCCGGTTTCCTCCCACTGCTAAAGACCCCTACGCGCAAGCAAATTATGTAAATAAAATTAAAAACCATATGTTAGTCCCGAAATGACCTAGTTTGTGTCGAGTGGACGTTAAATCCCATTTCTCTCTCTCTCTCTGCATCATTTAGATTAGTAAAACAAAGAAGCTTTTGAATTTCAGCCAGTTATGGCCCTTGTTTCACTTTGTTGAATCTTTTGAACGCTCTAATGACAACAGTTATCATCCGATCTGTTTGAAATTGATATGCATCATTTAAATTAGTGCAACGATGATGCCTATTGAATTTCAACAATTTCCGTTAATTACACCGTGAGTAATGGCCCTTTTTTCACTTTGTTGTACCTTGTGAATGCTTTAACGACAAAAGTTATTATCCGATCTGTATGAAATTTAAAGGTATCGTTTAAATTAGTAAAACGAACAAGCCTATTGAGTTTCAGCAAATTTCCGTTAATTACATCTATAGCTATGGCCCTTGTTTCACATTGTTGAATCTTGTGAACGCTTGAACGAGAAAAGTTATCACCCAATCTGTATGAAATTCATATGCATCATTTAAATTAGTGAAATGAAGAAGACTATTGAATGTCAGCAATTTCTGTCAATTACTTCTAGACTTATGGCCCTTGTTTTACTTTGTTGAATCTTGTGAACGTTCGAACGACAAAAGTTATCATCCGATCTGTATGAAATTGATATGTATTATTTGAATTATTAAAACGAAAAAGTCTGTCGAATTTCAATAATTTCTGTAGATTAGAACCTTGTGAACCCTCAAACGACGAAAATTATAATGTCAACTGTATGAAATTGTCTATTAAATGCCCCCTAATTACCTACAAAAGAACAAATATACGACAACTCTTGTCGACCGCTCGGAATCCCCGGTTGTATGTGACAAGGAGTAGGGTCGCCTGTCCAACCTCGTGGGTTTTCTCCGGGTCCTCTGGTTTCCTCCTACTGCTAAAGAACCCTATGCGCAAGCGAATTATTGAAATAAAATTAAACCATATGTTAGTCCCGAAATGACCTAGTTGTGTCAAGTGGACGTTAAACCCCATTTCTCTCTCTCTCTTGTCGCCCGCTCGGACGATTTAGCTGCTGTGGGCGTATGTTTAGTTTCCTGGCAACCTATCTTATATAGAAATTATTATCCACTTTGGCGGAAAAAAACTGAAATTCATGGTGAGCCCTGGCTGCGTCCTTGTCGATACCTTCGCAGACATCAGTGCATGGCAATGCATTTGCATCGACCTTTTCCATTCTAGAACTTTAAACAGTCACCCATACTCCCAGTAAATAATAAATTATTTCTAGTAATGCAATATTTCCACAGTAAATAGTCTTTGTTTATAGCTCTCTATTCCCTCCCGGGTGTTTGTTGTCAATGTCCTCGTTATGACAGTTCTGATATACTATGTCGCTTAAATGCCGTTACATATGATGTTACAGATTTTTATAACATTGTCATTTCAATGCTTATTCAATGGTAAAAAAATAATAATAATTTTACTTCCAGGCGATTTAAATTTTGAATGACTTTGTAGACTGACAAATATTCGTTGAAACGATTCTAAACTACGATTTTCGTATTCAACGGTCCGGAAAACCTCTAAAATGACATATTACGCGCTAGGGTAACAGATATACAGTGAAAAACTAAGATGGTTTATATATCCGGATCGACCCTGTATGCTACGACATTCATATTCAGTACCCTTAAAAACCTACAAAAAACAGTTACAAATATATTGTGAAAAACTATGATGCTCAGCACCCTAAACACATATAAAATGGTATTAATAAACACATAACTGACGAAAACTCCAAAGT
This sequence comes from Patella vulgata, assembly GCF_932274485.2. Classification (NCBI taxonomy): domain Eukaryota; kingdom Metazoa; phylum Mollusca; class Gastropoda; family Patellidae; genus Patella; species Patella vulgata. The sequence goes on from NC_065882.2 coordinate 39,407,870, forward strand.
TTGTCATTTTGGCGGGCATTGTCGGATCGACTTTATAGTATGATTTTCGTTTTCAACACCCCCGAAAACCTGTAAAAAGAAATAATATTGACGACAAAATAACAAATATATGGGCGTGGTTACTATGTGATTTTGTTTTAGAACATGCCAACATCTTTAACTTGCTTTTTCCCAAAACTATTTTTTCAGACTTGGGCCTCTTCGAACGGATATATATATATAGATTAGTCAATTTTTGCCCAATCCATACCAACAATACATCATTTTGAAGGTATTGAGGTGGAGAATGTGAAAATAACAAGTGAATTTTCAAAATATCCTGATTACAACTCAATTTTCCAGCCCGAGTCACATATATTGTTTTCAATGTAATGATTATAGTGAAAACTTTAATTTAAAGATGGGATTTTTAGCTAAATGTGTTTACTTTTTTCATTGTAGGCTTATTTGATTGGGGTTGTATGGGCATGTAACAAATATCTGCAAATGAAGCTAGCTAATCGCAGTGTAGTAAGAGAATATACTGTGGGCGCTGACTCTGAGGTTAGAATAGTATTAAAGTATCCACAGCAACATGTATTATTTTGTTTCAGTGATAGATAGTATGTTATAATATTCATCCGTTTAATGTTTAAATATGATAGAAAATATTTATGTAAGTGTAGTTCTGTATTCAGTTACTCTACATTCCTCAAAGAAGTAACTGGGATATAGGGCCCGTGACAGGTACACGCAACATTGCCCAGACTCGAAATTTGTGAAAGATACATCGTCTCTAGCGTCATTTTGGCGTATGTCCTGGGTAACTGAGATTTAACACAACATATGACATACCAAATACATGTACTACGTTTTAGTTTTTCTGATGGAGTAATAATCAGATGAACACAATTTTGACAGGACATTTTAAGCAAGCAAGCAAACAAACAAAAATCGTGACCATGAGATGCCAAAATATCATATAAACTATTCGTTTATTTTTTTTCAATACTCAAAATCATGTTGAACTGATTCAAACGGAATGGGACCAGATATCGTGACGATGGCGAAGTCCTCAAGCAGGACGTAGAAAAGTCACCGATTTTCTTCTACCTTACAATCAAGTAACAATATTTTTTTTTATTAAATTATACCAACATTTAAAAAAACATTACTCGGCATACCGCTGGGCTCCTCTAGGCTCCTAGCCTGTTGGCAAGTGTCCCAGCTGCCCCCCCTCCTCTCACGGGCCCTGCTGAAATATATTGATGGAAATTAGCAAAAATGATTGTGTGTGGACCCAGTCAAACTTAGAGCAAAGTCATGAATAAATATTTAATTTTCTTTTAACAGATGCTTCTTCCTCCAAAGTATGAAGATGCCATTAAAATGGAGTCTACTAGTCCTGCTCCTCCACCGTATACTCCTTAATTTATCAATGAAAATTCAACTTAACGGATTTTCGAATGTCTGATCTGAAGAGATCCACATTTTGTATCTGAACTGTAATTACAATTTAATCTTATGGATATGTTGGGTTTTTTTTTGTCCCCCGCCTTTCGAAGAAAGTTGGGGACTATTAAAATGGGTATGTCAGTCTGTCCGTCCATCCGTCACAATTTTTGCGACATAATAACGTCCCTTCTAATTGAGCTAGAATGTTTAAACTTGATGTAGGTGTTTAACTTTAGTTCTAATTAAGTGGGAGTGATGAAACTTGGTGTATAGTTTCACTACATCAATATCTTGACTCGGTTCGATAATGAGTATTTTCTGTTCAGGGTGAGCAGAGTGATAATCAATTTGATTGGTCGAGACTTTGGAAAACAATAACTCTTCCTTCGAATACAGGTAGAATGTTTGAACTTGGTGTAGACGTTCATTAGGTGAATGCCTTGATGGGGTTCGAAGATGAGCATTTTCTGCTTAGGGTAAGCAGAGATAAGCAATTTGATTGGTTGATGCTTTGGGACACGATAACTTACTAATTAAGTGAGAGTGATGAAACTTGGTGTATAGTTTCACTACATCAATATCTTGACTAAGTTCGATAATGAGCATTTTCTGCTCAGGGTGAGTAGAGCGATAAGCAATTTGATTGGTCGAGACTTTGGAATACAATAACTCTCCTTCGAACTGAGGTAGAATGTTCGAACTTGGTGTAGACGTTCATTGGGTGAATGCCTTGATGGGGTTCAAAGATGGGCATTTTCTGCTTATGGTAAGCAGAGATAAGCAATTTGATTGGTTGATGCTTTGGGACACGATAACTTTGGTTCCAATTAAGTGAGATTGGTGAAACTTTGTGTATAGTTTCATCACATCAATACATTGACTAAGTTTGATAATGAGCATTTTCGGCTCAGGGTATAGTTTCATTACATCAATACCATAACAAAGTTCGATGCTGATTAGTCGAGAATTTCGAGCACAATAACTCTCCTTCTAATTGAGACAGAGAGAGAGAGAGAAATGGGGTTTAACGTCCACTCGACACAAACTAGGTCATTTCGGGACTAACATAAGGTTTAATTTTATTTCAATAATTTGCTTGCGCGTAGGGGTCTTTAGCAGTGGGAGGAAACCGAAGGACCCGGAGAAAACCCACGAGGTTGGACAGGCGACCCTACTCCTTGTCACGTACAACCGGGGATTCGAAACCACGCCAGTTGACTCAATGACAGACTTTATGATACAGCGCGTGCACGCTAACCATTCAGCCATCCAACCCCCCTAATTGAGACAGAATGTTCAAAATTTTCGGCTCAGGGTAAGCAGAGTGATGGTGAAACTTTGTGTATAGTTTCATTACATCAATACCTTAACAAAGTTCGATGCTGATTAGTGGAGAATTTCGAGCACAATAACTCTCCTTCTAATTGAGATAGAATGTTCAAAATTGGTGTAGTTGTCTATTAGGTGAATGCCTTGACAGAGTACGATCATGCACATTTTCCACTAAGGCTAAGCAGAGATATGCAATTTGATTGGTTGAGACTTTGGAACACGATAATTTTGGTTCTAATTGGGTGAGAGCGATTCACAGTCTTGGGTATAGATTCATTATATCAATACATTGACTAAGTTCGATGATAAGAAATTTCTGCTTAGTCCAAGTAGCAATAAGCAATATGATTGGTCAAGACTTTGGAACATAATAGCTCCGCTTTTAATTGAGATACAGATGTTCATTAGGCAAATGTCTTGACCGAGTTCAATGATTATTTTTTCAGGCTAAAGCTAAGTAATTTCATTGGTCGATGCTTTGGGACAAGATAACTAACTTTGATTCTAATTAACTGATGGAGAGTGGCGAAACTTAAAGTAGCTAAGTCTTTAACCCAATATCATCCAAAGTCTTCGACATTGAAAACACAAATTATTTGTCAATTTTAATCATCAGTGATGTTGTGATCTTACTGTGAAAAGATGGGCTTCTGATATCCAATAATTAAGACAAAATAAACACTTTACCATTGGTACACGAATCGTGTACCATAATACGTTTCAGCGCCATTTGTAACAAGGGACTCAAAGAACGTGGCTAGGCATATTCAACAGGTCATGTCAAACGGTGATGCCATATTCTTATCTGTAGAGCATGCGCAATAAATACTATCGATGTAGACTGGAATAACCAGATGCTAGAAATTGCCATTAGATTGAGATTTCTGACGTATTTCGATAACATAACTGATTTGAAATTACAGTAAAACAGAAACGATTGAATGTAAATCAGTTTATATACATTCATATTACATTATTAAATGCGTTGCGACTCATTTGTATCCATTTCTAGATCCCAAACATTAGTGATTTAGCTCCTTTAATGTATAGTTTCACTACCAGCTACTTCGAAATCTAACAGTTTGATTGTGAACATTTTATCCTTAGACTAAGCATAGATAATCAGTTTGATTTGAAAAACATAAATGTGCAATTAATTAATGTGTCATCTGTTTATTTTGGGATTTCGGCAGAGGACATGAGCCTAACTGATGGCTTATTTTTATTAACAAGATTACACAATGGCACAATGGTTATTTATGTAAATGTATCATATTTATCATTCTATCTTAAGCTTGCTTATTTTCTTAAACTTTGGGACCTTTTTTTCTTTTATCTCATTCGTGTTGTTTAGTATCTTTATCACTACAGTTTAATGTAATATGTTTAAAAATGGGTTGATTAACACATTTTTAACAGTTGTCCTGTATCCCCTATTAAGTGGTTAGACACGTATAATTTTGTATACACAAATATGTATTTCACATTTATTTGATTAGAACTGGAGTTATATGTATACAATTATAATTTCATTGATACACTACCAACAAGAATTTTTCAGATATGTTCATCCTAAGATATTTGCTCAATAACAATTTTTGTCCCCAGCCTTTCAAAGAAAGCAGGGAACTATTAAAATGGGTCTTTCTGCCTGTCTGTCTGTCACATATTTTGAGACACGATAACTCTCCTTCTAATTGAGCTAGAATGTTCAAACTTGGTGTAGGTGTTTATTAGGTGAATACCTTGATGGCCTTCGAAGATGAGCATTTTCTGCGTAGGCCAAGCAGAGATAAGCAATTTGAAGGGTTGATCCTTTGAGACACGAGAACTTAAGTTCTAATTTAGTGAGAGTGATGAAACTTAGTGTATACTTTGATTTTATCAATACCTTGACTGAGTTTGATAATGAGCATTTTCTGCTCAGGGTAAGCAGGGTGATAAGCAATTTGATTGGTCGAGACTTTGGAACACAATAACTCTCCTTCTAATTGAGGTAGAATGTTCAAACTTGTTCTAGGCATTCATTATGTGGATTCCTTGATGGAGTTCAAAGATGAGCATTTTCTGCTTAGGGTAAGCAGAGATAAGCAATTTGATTGGTTGATGCTTTGGGACATGATAACATTGAAAGTGATGAAACTTGGTGTATAGTTTCATCACATCAATACCTTGACTATGTTCGATGATGAGCATTTAAAATAGGATTTAATGGATAATTTACACAACAGGTGGGACACTAACACATCTAGTACTTAGAATAAGGCTATTTTTTTATTTTCTGGAGCTGTTAAGCCAGCAAGAGTGTTATTGTCCCTTTAACAAAGTTCAATGCTGAACATTTTCTGCTTAGGCAAAGAAAAGGTGCGAAAAATGCAAAAATGTCAAAATGTTGAAAATTAAATTTTGATAACATCGTTAGAATCGTAATTAGGTTAGCTATCTGAATATTTAACCTTTTTTTGCAAATCTGTAAAAATAAAACAAGAGCTTTGATTGATTGATATGGTACTTTTTATACGCCCACATTCATAATACATTATGCCGTCGCCCCTGTGTGTGTTTATGTGTGTCTGTGGGTCGCCCACAGGGCGCAATTCTTACTGGATTTTCTTCAAACTTTGTATACTTATTTCTTATACCCTAAGGATGATCCCTATTGATTTTGGTGCATGCCCGACTCCCATGGACAGAGCCACAACCATTTCTTGTATTTGTTTGTTTGTCGTCTACAGGCCGCATTTCTTAACATATCATCTTGAAACTTTGCATACTTATTTTTTTTACCTTAAGGAACACTCCTATCGTTTGTGGGGCATGCCCAACCCCCAGGTGCAGAGCCACGCCCTTTTTCTTTTGTGTGTTTGTGTGTTGCCTATAGGCCACAGTTCTTAATCAATTGTCTTGAAAACAATTTCATATGAATTCCTTATACCCTAATGATGATCCATATTATTTTTGGTGCAGGCCCGACCCCCAGTGGCAGAGCCACGCCCATTTCTTGTATTTGTTTGTCATCTAAAGACCACATTTCTTAACGTATCATCTTGACCTTTTGCATACTTTTTCCTTCTATCCTAAAGAACATCCATATTGTCTTTGGTGCATGCCCGAACCCCAGTGGCAGAGCCACGCCCATTTCTTGTATTTGTTTGTCATCTACAGACCGTATTTCTCAGCGTATCATATTTCGTGCATGCCAAACCCCCTAGGACAGAGCCACGCCCAATGATTGTGTTTCGCCTACAGGCCGCAATTCTTAACAGATCCTTTTGAAACTTTGGATACCTATTTCGTATACCCTAAGAATGACCCCTATTGTTTTTTAGTGATTGCCCACCCCTCAGGGGCAGAGCCACACTCATTTTTTATACGCCCACATTTAAATGTGGTCGTATATTGTCGTCGCCCCCGTCCGGCCGGCCGGCCGGCGTAAGTCCACAATTGCTTGTGGACGCTCTAGAGGCTAAAGTTAATATCCGATTGACTTTAAATTTATACACAGTGTTTAAGGTCTTGAAAAGAAGAAGCCTATTGATTTTCAGCAATTTCCAATAATTACTGCCAGTGTTATGGCCCTTGATCACTTCAAAAAATCTTGTGGACGCTCTAGAGGCCAAAGTTATTATCCGATTTATCTTAAATTTATACACAGTGTTAAAGGGTCATGAGACGAAGAAGCCTATTGATTTTCAGCGATTTCCGATAATTACTGCCAGAGTTATGACCCTTGATCACTTTGAAAAATCATGTGGACGCTCTAGAGGCCAAAGTTAATATCCGATTGACTTTAAATTCATACATAGTGTTTAAGGTCATGAGATGAAGAAGCCTATTGATTTTTAGCAATTTCAGCTAATAACTACCAGAGTTATGGCCCTTGATCACTTTGCAAAATCTTGTGGACGCTCTAGAAGCCCAAGTTAATATCCGATTGACTTTAAATTTATACACAGTGTTTAAGGTCATGAGACGAAGAAGCCTATTGATTTTCAGCGATTTCCGATAATTACTGCCAGAGTTATGGCCCTTGATCACTTCAAAAAATCTTGTTGATGCTCTAGAGGCCAAAGTTAATATCCGATTGGCTTTAAATTCATACACAGTGTTTAAGGTCATGAGACGAAGAAGCCTATTGATTTCTAGCAATTTCCGATAATTACTGCCAGAGTTATGGCCCTTGGTCACTTTGAAAAACCTTGTGGACGATCTAAAGGCCAATGTTAATATCCGATTGACATTAAATTTATAAACAGTGTTTAAGGTCATGAGACTAAGAAGCCTATTGAGTTTCAGCGATTCCCGATAATTACTGCCAGAGTTACGGCCCTTAATCACTTTGAAAAATCTTGTGGACACTCTAGAGGCCAAAGTTAATATCCGATTGACTTTAAATTTATACACAGTGTTTAAGGTCATGAGACAAAGAATCCTATTGATTTTCAATGATTTCCGATAATTCCTGCCAAAGTTATGGCCCTTGATCACTTTGTGGTGCTCTAAAGGCTAAAGTTATCATCCGATTGACTTCAGATTGATACACAGAGTATCAACCTATCTTTATTAGAGGTAACCAGTGTATGTTAATAACAGGCCAATTGCCTACACATGAACATAAACAGTTCATATGGGCGGCTTATCTGGCGGCCCCATTTCACTCGCAAAGAGATACACCGTCAAAAGTGAAAATGGACGTTTTGATTTTTGTCTTAATAATGAGTAATTGCTCCACCATTCCTCAGACATACAGCAATTCGTCGTGGCATGCTCCTAATCAACTGTCCAATCACGATTTGGGGCAGTCTGACCCACTCCCCTTGCAGTGCCACGTCCAATTCTTGCAGTGTTGTCGGTTGACGTTGACGAACACGTCTCCTGATGAAAATAAAATAACACACTAAAGTAAAGATATGCTAAACAGTAAATCTTATGCAAGAACCTATGGGAATGCTAACATGGATAGATAAACCAGTACGCGGCAGTTTTCATCAAACCTTCTTTGAAGTGTCAAATTTGACAATGAACCCCTCCCACGTGTATGGCGCTATTGCGTGTCGCATGTGCATCTCGGTGGTTCTGTTGGGGCGATAAGTTCTTCATCTGTGAACATACTCTCAAAGCATGTCAAGTGTCCATGACTATTTATCATATCACAACCTGCATAGGTATTTGCATTTCAATATCCCCTACTTTTTTTGAAGAGTATATATTGGTCCATGTCCAACCCCCAGGGCCAAAGCCACGCCCAATTTTTGTGTTTTTATACGCCCATATTTTCATATAGACGTATATTGTCGTCGCCCCTGTCCGTCCGTCCGCAATTGTTTGTGAACACTCTACAGGTCACACTTTTTATCCGTTTTCAATGAAATTTGAAATATAGGTTTATCACCCTAAGATCTCGGTTCCTTTCGATATTGGCATGTATCGGACTGTAACTTCATGGATTATGGCCCCTTATTGTACTAAAAATCACGTTTTTAGCTTGTGAATACTGTAGAGGTCACAATTTTTATCAGATTTGGTTTAAACTTGAAATGTATGTTTGTAATCCACATATATTGGTTCCTTTCGATAGTCGCGCATATCGGACTTTAACTTCCTGAATTATGTCCCCTGATTGTACGAAAAATCACTTTTTTAGCTTGTGGACCCTATAGAGGTCACAATTTTTATCCGATTTAAAACATCGTTTGAATATATCACCGTTACACCCTAAGGATGGTTGAGTGTGAATTTCGTAAAAATCGGACCAAAACTGACGGACAAAATGGCTGCCCCTTGTTTGCAAATAGTGTCAAACTATAGTGTATCAGGGTTGTGAACACTCTGGAGGTCACAATTTTCGTCTGATTTTGATGAAACTTGAAATGCATGTTTTAACCCAAATTAATACAAATCTTTGGGTTGTTTTAGAATCCTTACCTTTTGACTGTGTATGTATCTTATTTGAATAAAATATTGTTTAAATCAATGGTTGAAGGGCAAAGCCAGAGTTATCGTTTTATTAATTAAAGAAAATACAACTTCTATGTTGCGAAAGTCGTCTTTTAAAAAAGGTTATCATATTAGTCATTAATCTCCTCTTAATCTATATCCCCATACACATTAATTACAGAAAGGGCCTGTACACGGCATTGTGAGCCATTCACTTTTCAGTTTACCGACCGTTATTTTAAATATACAGTGAAGTCATAAATGTCCGTTATTACAGTATAGATTAATTTTTTGATTGGTCGAATGTTATTGTTTTATTAATTCCCACCTGTGTTAAATCGTAAACTCAACCGTTCGGTCAAGTTCAAGTTCTTTATTCCTTTAAGTCAAAGACTCATCAGGTATAACATACAGTACAAACAAATAAATAAATACAATATGTACAAAAACAGTATCGAACACATATATACAACACATATCGAAAAGGGTTAGATATTTAAATATATAATTAGAAATATAGGAGAGCAAAACGTTTTTCTATTCACATTGTTTGGTTGCCAAGTATAGAAATTTCCCTAGATTAATTAATTCATTAGTTTTATCAGTATTTAATAGTTGGATTAACTTATAGATACTGGGGTTGGTATAAAAGTATTTTTTTTTTTATATATTTAATCCTAAGATCCGTATATAATGGGCAGATTTAAGATAAAATGATATTCATCTTCAATATCATCTAAATTGCAGTTTGTCCAAATTCTATCGCATCTTTTAATTTTATTATATCTTCCCTTTTCTATATTGAGATTATGGCTAGATAATCTTATTTTAGTTATTTCTTTACGATATTTTATATTTATTTGTTTTGTTAGGTAATATTGCAGGGAAAATGTATCAATGATTTGTTTATATATAACTCCCTTAGATGATTGTCTTATTTGCCCGTAGCACTCTTGTCTAAATATGTCGAGTAGTCTCCCTTTAATGATGACAATATCGGATTTACAAAACTTATGAAATGAGTTTTCCCACATATAACCAAGCTCTAATTTAAATAATTCATTTTTAACATTTATTACCCATGGGTCGTCATTTATAATCATATCCTTAAAACACTGGCGAAGTAAATTGTTTTCTGTATTGCATAGACGGATCCAATATTTAAATATTTTAATTTTACGAGTAATTTTTAATGGGTACCTGCCCAGTTCGAAATATAACATACAGGTATTCGTATAATTACGTGTACACAAAATTCTTTTAAGATAATTAGTATGAATTTTTTCGACCTCCCCAGCTTTGTGAAAACCCCATATCTCTGAACCGTAGGATAAAATAGTACCTATGTATGTATCAAATACAGAAAGCTTGGTTAAAATATTGAAATAATTATCATTACAAACTTTTTGAACTGAAAATAAAGCTTTTCTACCCTGGTCTTCTAATTTCCGTTGTGTGGAGCTGAATTTACCATTGAAATTTAATAATAGCCCAAGGTAGTTAAAATTATCTACAATGTCGACATGAACGTTATTAAAGGTCCAGGACTCAATGGTTTTGATCTTTCCCCCATTTCTAAAAATCATAATTTTGGTCTTATCAGTGTTAACGATCATATTCCATGTCTGAGTATAATTGTATAGAGAATTTAAAAGGTTTTGGAGGCCTTCAACCGTTTCTGAAAATATGACATTATCATCTGCATACATTAAAAGGAATAAATTAAGTGTTTGGATATTAACTGAAGGACAATTATCAGATATGAATTGAGACTCACAATCGTTAACAAAGAATGAAAATAAAAGCGGAGAGAGAACCTCGCCCTGAAATAATCCATTTGTCCTTTCAAAATATTCGGATAGATCTCCATTATATTTTAAACAACATTTAACTTTATCATATAATGATCTGATAATTGCAAGTATCTTCCCTTTAACGCCCTCATGAATTAGTTTATACCATAAGTTAGATCTGTTAACATAGTTGAATGCCTTTCTATAATCTATAAAACAACAATACAATCTCCTTTTATTTTTTTAAACTTCTATTAACAAGAGCCTGTAAAATAAAGATAGCATCCACTGTTGACTGATTTTTACGAAATCCAAACTGGCACGTGCTTATTTTATTATTGTTTTTATCAAATTGTAACAATCTGTTATTTAAAATCGAAGTAAAGAGTTTACCCAAACAAAATACAATTGTAATTCCTCTAAATTTATCGGGGTTATTCGGGTCTCCTTTTTTGAAAACAGGTATGATATTCCCTGCGGCCCAAGACGTCTGGTTACAACCAGAATTAAGAATGTTATTAAATATTTTAAGTACACATGGTATTAGTTCCGTCTCAAAATATTTAAGCATCTCGTTTTTAATGTTGTCACTAGCTGATGCTTTATTTAAATGTAACCGTTTAATATTTTCTCTTATTTCAGTCTCAGTAATCGGTTGATCTAGGTCCGATACGTCATTATTCACATAGTTATCTAGGAAGTTATCGACGATACCATTTGGGACAGGATTAGACGATGATACCCTCTTGAAATGGGTATAAAATGCATTTATATCTAAATTGGAGTTAATCCTGGATTTGCGTTTATTAAACAATTTATGGAAAGTTTTCGGGTTCGATTTTCTAATAAACTCAAAGTGATTTCCCGTTTTATTTTTATATTCATATTTCAACTTAATTTCTATTTGCTTATATTGATACTTTGCTTGTACTAAATCTAATCTATTTTCTTTTGTTTTATTCTTGTTATAGTGATTTAGTATTGATTTATATTCTTTGTATTTAGCTCGACACGCTTCAGTGAACCATGGCTTGTCTATTCTGTATCGCTTGTTAGTACGATTGGTGCGCACTGTTGTCACAGTGTAATCACACATCAAATCTTGTAAGACTAGTGAGAACTTTTCGACACTATAGTCGATAGTGACCTGGTTAGAATCGTTTGTTTCACATGACTGCAACAACAAGTCTTGATTATTTCTCAGGACAAGAAGAATTTGTTCGATCTTATCAATATTACTCCAATCCACTGAAACATTTGATATAGTTTTGATACTAGTTGACTCTTCCACTAATAGATCAAATTGTATTTCTTTAAAAATATTAAAAACAAGTGGAGAATGGTCTGAGAATTCATTAAAATTGCCAGATTCAAAATGATCAATAATATCAATAGCTTAATAATCAACTAATAAATAATCTATTAAACTTGAGCCTTTACTATTACAAAAAGTAAGATTTCCATGTCTGGGTGCCACATGAAACCATGATTTTGAATACACGTCCGTTATTACAGTATGGATTAATTCTTTGATTGGTCGAATGCTATTGTTTTATCACTTCCCACCTGCATTATTTGTGATAAATCACCTTTGATTTAATGCAATATGATTTAGGTATAACAAAAATCTTTGTACTGCAGTCAATATTTTATTGTCATCAATCAAGTGTTTACGTAGCATCAAGGCAGTAATCATTGAAGCATATTTCCTGTTGATACTGTTTGAACTCATTCCGATAACCCCGTCTGAAAATGGCGACAGCATAGCCGTACGAGCCAGGGGGGGAGTGGGGGGGGTCAGCTGCCCCCCTAACTTTCGGGGAAGCTGACTTTTCGGGCAGACGGGTAAAGTGAAAAAAAAATTTATTTCATCTATTTGGCAAAATAAAGTTCCCGAAATCTAATAAAACACTAATTTTACTGGCTGGAATAGCAGTAAAACGCACTTGAGACAGTCAAATATTCCAAAAAGTTTTTTGGGGTCCATACAAGGTTAGCTACGAGAACGTAACTAAAAACGCTGAGATATACTGATGTGCTTGTTTTTAGCTACGATTGGATGCCTTTAGTTCCAAGTGGCAAACTCAATTTCTTTATTAATGTATGTACCATCTTGAAAATAAGTTAATTTTATACTATTAGTACTTATTACACATACGCAGTCCAATCTACTGAAACAACATTCATTTATCAGCAAATATGAACAATAAAGTAAATCAAGCGTTGTTTTTATCATAATTGATTCAGACGTTCATAATTACGCCGTAATACCTACTGCACAACTCTGATCAGATGGGTACTTTGATTGGCTATTGCACACGAGGCCCCGCCTTTATGTGTGTACAGACGTAAATTTAAAATGTCGGGAAAAGCTATCTACTGTCGCTTTGATTTAAAAAGAGGGGATTTGTACCCATTTCAGGTAGGATTATATGCTTAATTGTAGTTGGGTGTGGCAGAAATATTATAAATAACAATAACCAATCATTGTTTTTATACGCCCACATGGAAATGTGCTCGTATATTGCCGTCGCCCTCGTCCGCCCGTCTGTCGGTCCGTCCGTCGTCCACAATTTCTTGTGAACACTTTACAGTCTACATTTATCATCTGATTCTTTTGAAATTGATATATGTTGTTTGCATTAGTGAGATGAAGAAGCCTATTTAATTTCAATAACTTTGTTAATTTCGTCTGGAGTTATGGCCCTTGTTTCACTTTGTTGCACCTTGTGAACGCTCTAACGACAAAAGTTATCAACCGATCTGTATGAAATTTATGTGCATCATTTAAAATAGTAAAACAAAGAATCCTATTGAATTTCAGCAATTTCCGTTAATTACATCTAGAGTTATGGCCCTTGTTTCACTTTGTTGAATCTTTTGAACGCTCTAATGACAACAGTTATCATCCGATCTGTTTGAAATTGATATGCATCATTTAAATTAGTGAAATGAAGAAGCCTATTGAATTTGAGCAATTTTCGTTTATTACGCCGTGAGTTATGGCCCTTGTTTCACTTTGTTGTACCTTGTGAATGCTCTAACGACAAAAGTTATTATCCGATCTGTATGAAATTTATATGCATCATTTAGATTAGTAAAAAAAAGAAGCTTATTGAATTTCAGCAATTTCCGTTAATTACATCTAGAGTTATGGCCCTTGTTTCACTTTGTTGCTTCTTGTGAACGTTCTAACAACAAAAGTTATCAACGGATCTGTATGAAATTTATATGCATCATTTAAATTAGTTATACAAAGAAGCCTATTGAATATCAGCAATTTCCGTTTATTAAATCTAGAGTTATGGCCCTTGTTTCACTTTGTTGAATCTTGTGAACGCTCTAATGACAACAGTTATCATCCGATCTGTTTGAAATTGATATGCATCATTTAAATTAGTGAAACGAAGAATCCTATTGAATTTCAGCAATTTCCTTTAATTACGCCGTGAGTTATGGCCCTTGTTTCACTTTGTTGTACCTTGTTTATGCTCTAATGACAAAAGTTATTATCCGATCTGTATGAAATTTATATGCATCATTTAAATTAGTAAAACAAAGAAGCTTATTGAATTTCAGCAATTTCCGTAATTACATCTAGAGTTATGGCCCTTGTTTCACTTTGTTGAATCTTTTGAACGCTCTAATGACAACAGTTATCATCCGATCTGTTTGAAATTATTGATATGCATCATTTAAATTAGTGCAACGAAGATGCCTATTGAATTTCAACAATTTCCGTTAATTACACCGTGAGTAATGGCCCTTTTTTCACTTTGTACCTTGTGAATGCTTTAACGACAAAAGTTAAAATCCGATCTGTATGAAATTTATAGGTATTGTTTAAATTAGTAAATCGAACAAGCCTATTGAGTTTCAGCAAATTTCCGTTAATTACATCTAGAGTTATGGCCCTTGTTTCACATTGTTGAATTTTGTGAACGCTTGAACGACAAAAGTTATCACCCAATCTGTATGAAATTCATATGCATCATTTAAATTAGTGAAATGAAGAAGTCTATTGAATGTCAGCAGTTTCTGTCAATTACTTCTAGACTTATGGCCCTTGTTTTACATTGTTGGACCTTGTGAACCTTCGAACGAGAAAAGTTATCATCCGATCTGTATGAAATTGATATGTATTATTTGAATTAGTAAAACGAAAAAGTCTGTCGAATTTCTGTAGATTACTTCCAGAGTTACAGCCCTTGTTTTAGTTTTTAGAACCTTGTGAACCCTCAAACGACGAAAATTATAATGTCATCTGTATGAAATTGTCTATTAAATGCCCCCTAATTACCTACAAAAGAACAAATATACGACAACTCTTGTCGACCGCTCGGACGATTTAGCTGCTGTGGGCGTATGTTTAGTTGCCTGGCAACCTATCTTGATTAAAAATATTGTCAATTTTGTTTACAAATGCCGGGTGCGAATCGCTCGCGCATGTGCTACGTTGAAGGCAATGGCCTCATCTCTTATCTCGAAACACGGAGGGTTGAGAGATTAAAGATACATTATGGTAGATAAGATAAAGGGATGGCAGTTCTCGCTATAATAGTTAAAAACTAGATAGTGTAAAGGTAATTTGCTGAAAATTTCAGTCAAATTGATCCACTATGAGCCGAGAAAGAAGCGGGTGAAATTTTTGCATAGTCTCGGTCATCATTACTAAAATCATTAATATAAACAGCATAGTCTCGATTATCCACTTTTTCTGATTTAATTATCAACGGCCGTTAGCGGCATATAGGAATCTAATCCAGCCAACATCGAAGACTAGCCTTGACATCGAGAGTTTATTATGGTCTGGATAAGTTAATTAATGTCTAATTGATAATTTAGATAACATTTCAGGCTTAAAGAAAGACCTGCAATAGACAGATTTAGCTCTTGCATAATGCATGTTTAAGGTTTGTTATCTAATACAAGGTCAGCTCCGCTTCTTCGCCTCTCGAAGAAAACCGGCGCCGCTGTCTGTAAACCTGAAATTTTTTCGGGCATTTCTAGTTTTGCTTTCCTAACTGTCATCGATCCCTAATAAAACACTAATTTTACTTTTCTTTTAATTGAATACAACGAATTTGTACTGAGTTGACTATGGATTAAAACATTTTGGTGCTGCTAGAATAGCAGAAAACGCATTTACGGTGGTTAAATTTTCAAAATTTTCTCTGGGAGTGTGATACCCCCATACCCCGCAACGATTGATTGGTTGTTTGGAATTCGGGTCAGCCAGGTAGGCTATATTATTGGACCGAATTAAAGTTGCTGTATTCACAGGCTGGAATAACAGGAAAACGCGTTTGCGGCAGTTAAATTTTCAAAATTTTCTCCCAATGGTTGGTTGATCTTTTAATTGGAATTCGAGTCAGCCATTGTAATTAGGCTATATTAGACCACATTGAAATTGCTTGTTCACGGACTGAAATAGCAAGAAAACGTGTTTGCAGCCGTCAAATATTCCAAAATCTTCTTTTGGGGGGGGAGGGGATACAAGGTAAGCTCCGCTTCTTCCTATCTCGAGGAAGACCGGCACCGAAATTTTTTCGGCCATTTCGGGTTCTGCCCCCCTAACTGTCATCGAGCCCGTGCGCCTATGGGCGACAGCTTGTCTATAGAGATTAGCAGATAGCGACTTTTTCGTGAGAGTGCAGAAGTCTCACGAGATTGTCGCCCTGCCACATTACTTTGCGAGGTTGACTTTTGGCGACGGTACAAGTGGAAGACTACGTTAATTCATTTGTGATTATACCTGGGATGTGATTTACCGATTTCCGATCATATAATTACCTGGGACGTGATTTACCGATTTTTGATGTATTTGTCAATGGTGGAATTACTATTTTTAATGGATAATAATACTTACGACCACGGTAAGGTGAACATCTAGATGGGTGTGCATTTTTTTTATATTCACCTTTTTTTTATTCGCACTTCATATGTAAATAATCGTAATCAAAATGAACCGATCGGATAAACGGGTTATAGACATAACGGCCAAAATAATTGGTCATAACGGCCAAAATGATTGGTCATAGCGGCCAAAATGATTGGTCATAACGGCCAAACAAATTGGGTCATAACGGCCAAACAAATTGGTCATAATGGCCAAACAAATTGGTCATAACGGCCATACCAATTGGTCGTAACTGCAAAAAAAAAACCCCAAAAACCCATACCATTTATTACATGTACAAAATGATATTTATTCATATAAATATTGCATAATAGATAATACCATAATATACTATTCAAAAAAAGTAGGGGATATTTGATTTTGGGGGCATAATACTAAAATATGCAAATGACTACGAAAAAAGTCACTATAGAACCTAACAGAAGAAACAATTCCAGTTACATGTGACGCCCAAACGCACCAATAGCTACCGCATGGAATGCAGGTGATGCTTGGGGTCATCATGGGGGTCCAACCCAAGATTTGCACGATTTGACTTTGAATGTTCCAGTCATAGTGGCATTGAATTCCAGGGTGGAAACATCAGTTTAATTGTTTTAGTGACCAGAAAACAAATTTTGATATGCGTCGGCTTACCCAAAATGAAAGGTTACGTGCCCTTGGCAGGCTACAGATCGGCACAATACAGGCGGCTGTGGCGCGGACGATGAATGTTTCTCAGTCTGTCATAAGCAGGCTATGGTCCAGATACCGTGATACACAATCTGTACAGGACAGACCACGCTCAGGTCGACCAAGGGCGACAACTCAAGCCCAGGATCGATTTATCCGTACCTTGGCCTTGAGAAATCGTGTCATCACAGCAAATCAGATCAGCGCTCGTCTTCAAACAGACACTGGTGTGAGAGTGAGTGGCCAGACGATTCGGAATCGACTGCATAGGGGTCACCTTCGCGCCCGACGTCCTCGCGTGATCCCTTGTTTGAGGGATCATCACATTCAGGCAAGACGTCGTTGGTGTAGGGATCGTCAACACTGGGATAATCGACGCTGGAGCAATGTGATGTTTTCAGATGAGTCAAGGTTCACTGTTGATTTTTTGGACAGACGTAGGAGGGTGTGGCGTCGTCGAAACGAGCGCTTCCAAGACGTTAACGTCATCAGACATGATCGATTTGGGGGTGGTTCTGTTATGGTGTGGGGAGGCATCACTGTTGCTGGAAGAACGGCTTTACATGTTGTTGCAGGGCGTGTTACAGGCCAGTACTACCGGGACAACATCTTGGCAGTCCATGTTGTGCCGTTCGCACGACGTCATGGACGCCGTTTCATCTTCCAGGATGACAACGCAAGATGTCACAGGGCCAGGATCGTTACAGGTTACCTCCAACAACAGAACATCACCACATTACCTTGGCCAGCACTGAGTCCCGACCTCTCCCCCATCAAGCATGTCTGGGACATGCTTGGACAGAGGTTACGTCAACGTCAACAACGTCCTGCCAATGTCCAAGAACTTGCTGCTGCGTTGCAACAGGAATGGGACAATCTGGACCAAAATGACCTTAGACGTCTCATTAGGAGTATGCCACGTCGGATCAATGCTTGTTTGGCAAACAGAGGAGGATTTACCCGTTACTGACTTGGTTGTGATGCTGTGGTAACTTTGCTGTTTGACCCCGGGTATCATTTTACCCTTATAATGGTCAGTCTGTGCCTTACTTAGTCTAACGATCATTTGGAATAAATCGATGAATGTGAACTTCATTTCATTTTGTCATTTGTTTCTTCGTCAGTTTCATTAGGTGACTTTAATAACACTTAAAAATCAAATATCCCCTACTTTTTTTGAATAGTATATAAATACATACATTACATAAACATTAATTTAATACGTAAATTTACATAGACATTTAACATAATACAAACTATAATATTTCACATACATAATACATTGTATAAAACATACAAACTATAAAATTTATATCTAAATATATAATTTACAGTATTGATAAAAGGGCTTTTGCATGATTTTAAAAGTCCCACCAATAAACCATTGCCCGGATTTAGCAAGCGAAGCCAACTATCTTGTGGTTGAAAACATCAAATGTCTTTCTCCTTTAACTTTTATATCGGCACGTAAAAAAATCATCAGGTATTGCATCTTCATTTACCTGTAAAATATACTTGTAAATATAGCTTAACCTATAAATATATTTGTAAATATAGCTTAACCTAAAATATATTTTGTAATATTAAAAATTTTGTAATATGGTAACATGATATTGTTAATTTGTAATTATAACTTTCAACATAATAAATAACTTACAGGTTTTTTCTCTTATTCTGTTAGTTGCTCTGATTAGGTTCTCTGGATTTTCTCTGAATGGATTGGAGATGGCCATTTCTTTTACCTTTAGTTGATAAAAAAATAAATGATTAATGTTTATCTCATATATTACCTAATCAGATCAGAGGGGCTGAAAAACCTTATTAGGGATTATCCAATCAATTGATTAATTAGTAGTCACCTCTTTCCTTTGAATTACAATTATACTTTACAGCATGTAATTTTCCGGTTTGGCTTGGGTTGTTATGTCTCCAGGACACATGATTTACATAAATGTAGCACCACATCGATGTTTTGTTTAAATATATTGTTTTTCATTAAATTAAAAATGTTTAGCCGTTACGACTAAAGTTTTTATTGGGCGTTATGACCAAACTGTTTGGCCGTTCTAAAACACTGACGTCAATTTACTTTATAAACAATTTTATTTTATTTAGAAAAAGTAACATAGCATAAAACGATAACGATAACAACCATTTATAACAACGGGAATATTTATTTGATGAAATAATAGCTTCAGTCGGGTATTCATTTATTTTATGAAATTTTTTTTTTTTCAGTTTTCCATTTCAGTTTTCCAATTATTTTAGTTTTTCACTGTCGTTAAGGGGAAGGCGGGCCATACAAATGGCTGATTTTTTTCAACAGTCGACTGGTACTGTTATCTTTGTTGTTTTATTCTTCCCATAACTTAAACAGTTGGCCCTTGCTATCTTTTCTGCTTCCGTAAACAATTCGCATATCAATAGATAAAAAGGCACCGGACCCTGGCGTTCACCCGTGAATTAGGTCTGTTGTGCTGGGTAGACTAATCACCGGAATTCATTTACAATCACCGGAATTCACTTCTAAAATCCCCGATTCCTCCCACTTATTTTAAATGTATAATACATTTTGATCTCTCCGCAGGCCAGAAAAAGGCGCTGTAGGTGAATTTATTTGAAAGACTACCGGAATTCATTTCAATTATATGCATCATGATTATGATAACGTAGGGCGCGTCGTATTACATAATATGAATTTGTGTCGAATTACCCAATAACTCCAAAATAACAGCCAATAACCCCAAAAATGTTGACTGTGGAAACACAATATAACAATTTAGTTGAATTTAAGAAGCCTCGCTGATTTGTGCCCAAATCGGAGGTTCACGGGAGGTAACTCGTGTATGTGATTTTTGTTGACAAGAAACTAATGTATACTTTCGTTGCAATTCGTTGTAATGTATTGTTATAAAAAATTGATAATAGTTTATTAAAATAAACAATTTAATATTATAGCGATATTTATTTATTTATAATTACATATTGCGCCGTTTGTCACTTTCGGTCATCGACATCGTTACTTGTTTAGAAATAAATAAATTCTCATTCTCATGTTATCATAGTTTGTTATGTTTTTTGGAGGTGTGATTGTATGTGATTTGTCACCTTTTACAATGACAATTAACTGGTGAACATTCTATATGCCTACTATTGGCATATTATTAAAATTACACTTCATTTAATCTGGACTGCTTCATGCTACAACGGATTATCTATGAAAACATCCAAACCATTATTGATGAGACTTTATAATTATTTGATTGGCTGATTATTACTAATGTTCGGTTTGACATTTTACATGGATTACTGCTGTGTTTTTATTGTGTTTCCCCGAGTTGACCATCTGGAAATATCGTTTGCCAGCAGATACATTCTAGTATTAATATTAATGCAAAATATAAGTAAATACAATTGTCTTGGGGCGAATTCCGATTTTCTCAAAGTGAATTCCGGTGTTTTAAAGTCATTTTTTATTAATGTAAAATATTAGTAAATACGAAGGTCTAAAGTGCGAATTCAGATATTTTGTAAGTGAATTCCGGTGTTTTAAAGTAATTTATTATTACCGATAGATCATTGGCCAATCACGCTAGTTTACCGACATTTCGCCTAATAGTTTGGATGCAGCTATGGCGGGTGTGGCGCCAGGCAGGGTAAGCTTACTCTTCCAGACACCTGTTACCACTGTTTGTCGTGTATTTTGTACATGAGGAGCAGTCCATTTGCTGATTACACTATTTTGCTTGAATACACTATTTTGCCTATAACGTTTTTAGGACTTTGAATTCTGTCTTATGGTTTGGATTGTTCGTACTTGGTTTTATTTTATTTGTGATCGAGTACGAAGGTCTGAAGTGCGAATTCCGATATTTGAAAGTGAATTCCGGTGTTTATATGTTTTCAATTTGAATTCCGGTGATTTTCAGTGTTTAAAAGTAATTTATTATTAATGTAAAATATTAGTAAATACGAAGGTCTTAAGTGCGATTTCCGATATGTTGAAAGTGAATTCCGATGTTTATATGTTTTCAAAGTGAATCCCGGTGATTTAAAGTAATTTATTATTAATGTAAAATATTAGTAAATACGAAGGTCTTCAGTGCGAATTCAGATATGTTGAAAGTGAATTCCGGTGTTTATATGTTTTCAATGTGAATTCCAGTGTTTATGTGTTTTCAATGTGAATTCCGGTGATTTTATGTGTTTTAAATTCAACATTAATATTAATGGAAAATATAAGTAAATAGGAAGATTGTACGGGCGAATTCTGATATTTCCATAGTGAATTCCGGTGTATGGATTTAGTCAAATAATATTGTAAGTTAAAATTAGGACTGAAATGCTGATAAAAGAGGCTTTTTGATGAATTACAAATAGGTTCTAAACATAATTGTTTTAAAACATCTCAAATTTGACGAGTTACGAGATTTTCTCCACACATGTCGAGTAATCTCCCTTTAATGGTCAAAATATCGGATTTACAAATCATATTAAATGTAAATATTGTCATTGTATAAAGTGACAAATCACATGCAATCACAACATAATAAACTAGTATCATAACATGAGAATACTCTGAACAAAGACAATTAATTGTCAGCAGAACTTATTTAAATTGATTTCATTTATTTATTTCAAAACAAGTTACGATGTCGATGACAGAAAGTGACAATCGACACAATTTGCAAGTATAAATAAATAAATATAGCTATAATATTAAATTGTTTATTGCACTATATATACCATATGTTTCATGCATATAATTACTGTTTTAATAAACTACTAATCAATCTCTAATTACAATACATTATAGTTATACAACGAATTGCAACGAAAGTATACATAAGTTTCTTGTCTACAAAAATCACATACACAAGTTATCTCCCGTGAACCTCCGATTTGGACAAAAACCAGTCACGCTTCTTATATAATTTTTGTATTTAATCGAGTGATTAATTAAACCATTGTTGTTTTAAGAAATAAAAACACTTCAACTTGTATTTAATACAGAAAATAACAACGCTTCTTATACTCATACTAAATTGTTATTTTGTGTTTCCAGTCAATATTTTTGAAGTTATTGGTTGTTATTTTTGAGTTATAGGGTAACTCGGCGCAAATTGTTTTTTAGTGTTATTTTGGAGTTCGGCCTATTGGGTAACACGACGCGCCCTACGTTATCATAACCATGTATATATTTGAAATGAATTCCGGTAGTCTTTCAAATAAATACACACACAGGGCCTTTATTTGGCCTGTGGAGATATCAAAATAGTAATTCGTTACATTATAATGTATTATACATTTAAAATAAATTAGTTTTGTGGGAGGAATCAGGGGTTTTCGAAGTGAATTCCGGTGCATTCCGGTGATTGTAAATGAATTCCGGTGTATTCCGGTGATTAGTCGGGCCCTGTTGTGCCAGCCCTCGACGTCGTTGTTTGTTCGAACTGGTTTCATGAAAACACACCAATCTTCTATAGGGAAGAGACGCGATGTTATCCACGTTTCCCCTACATACTGTAAGATTGGTTGTAGTTGTTCCGGGCACCTTCGTATAGATGGGCAAACATGCCAGCAATATATTCTTCTGATAGGGAGGGGAGACCCATTAGTTTACGTAGGTAGTTAAAAACATCCCCCTTTTCATTAAAAACCGTCTGAAATAATAAAATATAAATATAAATAGAGGAATATTGACATAAATCTATAGGCGAACATTGAAATGTCGTTGAACCTGTAGTTTAAATAATTTATTGTTATTTTCTGTATTAAATACAAGTTGAAGTGTTTTTATTTCTTAAAACAACAATGGTTTAATTAATCACTCGATTAAATACAAAAATCGCCGATCAATTAAATATAGATTAAAGAATCTCGGCTTGGTTTAACTAATCAACAAAAGGTAAGTAGCGGTGTTTTGGCGATCAATTATCGTCAATAATGTAAACTCACTCATCAAAATACAGATCTAATGCAATGATCGCCGATCATTTAAATTAAACAATAATATTGGTTTTACTTCAAGTTCAATTGCGTATGGTTTGTATGGGATAAATAAAACACAAAAGGCAAGTATTAATTTCTTTATTATTGTGATGGTCGCCGATCATTTAAATTAAGCAATAATATTGATTTTACTTCAAGTTCAATTGCGTATGGTTTGTATGGGATAAATAAAACACAAAAGGCAAGTATTAATTTCTTTATTATTGTGATGTTCGCCGATCAGTTAAATAAAACAAAACACAAAAGGCAAATGGGATAAATAACGTGCGTAAGGTATGTATGGGATAAATAAAACACAACTAACAATGTTTAATTTATTTATTATTGTGAATGGTCTGTTTTCAGCCTCACCTAAAACGAAAGAAAAAACAGTTATTACAAATATATACATATAATTTTTCAGATTTTATTCAGTCCGAAACCCCGTCAGTCCGAGTCCGAAAAGTCGCCTGACCGAGTCCGAAACGTCGCTGAGTAAGTCCGAAAAGTCACCTGACTGAGTCCGAAACGACGTTTGTGTTGAGTCCGAAATGACGAGGGACCGAATTGACGTGATACATGTCATTTCGGTCCCGCATCATTTCGGACTTACGTCATTTCGGACTCCCAAAAATATGTCCTCGACATTTCGGACTCGGACTGGCGACGTTTCGTACTCAATAAAATCTGAAAAATTCTATGTATATATTTGTAAAAACTGTTTTTTCTTTCGTTATAGATTGATTACCATACTTACCATATTGGTTTGAAATATTTCACTATATTCTATGAATACTATTATATATGATCTACAGTTGATCACAAAGTATAGATTGATTACCACACTTATTATAAATTGGTTTGAAATATTTCACTCTATCCTATGAATACTACTATATATGATCTACAGTTGATCACAAATTATAGATTGATTAACACACTTATCATATATTGGTTTGAAATATCCCACTCTATTCTATGAATACTATTATATATGATCTACAGTTGATCACAAAGTATATAAAAATTACCTCACTTATCTTATATTGGTTTGAAATATTTCACTCAATTCTATGAATACTATTATATATGATCTACAGTTGATCACAAAGTATAAAAAAATTACCTCACTTATCATATATTGGTTTGAAGTATTTCACTCAAATCTAGGAATGTTATACATTAGGTACGGTTGATCACAAAGTATAGATACATTTATCTGATATATTTGGCTCGGTAGCAAAATGATATTATTGATGAATATCTTAAAATATTTACCATTAATAAATAAAACACTAAATTTCTATATCAGATTAAACAGACAAAGATAAACTTATCTTTTATACTTGTCTTGAAATGTTTATACTTTGATATTAGCATGCATCACCTATAGCTGATCAATAATTATTGTTAAATTTATCTTCTCAAATATTTTGTTTGACATAGTATACTATACTCTGATCAATAATTATAGACTAAACTATAGACTAACTACCTTATCCGTGACACTACATTACATTAACTCTAGTAGATCACAAACTATACTTATATTAGGATTGAGATGCTTGTTGAAATCTGTTATAGATTACCTCCCTTATCATATATTGGTTTGAAATATTTCACTCTATCCGATGAATGTTATACATTATCTACAGTTGATCACAAAGTAACATTAGTTATCTCACTTACTATATACTGGTCTGAAATATTTCACTCTATCCTATGAATGAACCGATGAAAACTTAAAATGTATATGTTTAACTGTCTATACCCCAAAATAGGAATGTAAATGTAGGAATGTAAATATTATATTGTAGTATATCAACATTTGTATATATTAATTCATATTGACTTTTGTATATAACGATTGTAAATAAAAATAAATAAATAAGTTTAATGTATAAAAAAAAGGAAACTATTTATCAAATAGTTGATTTGATATTTGTTTATTTGGTGCAATGTCTATTTTCTGTCTTGTCCGCAGGTTTATCTTGTAGAATTTTTGTTTTACGCGTAGTGCGGTCCTCCTGCACTTACTATTAGTAACAACACGGACAACTATCTGTATATCTCAACCAACCAGACGCTAAAGTTTATGAAACCATATAATTAAGCTTTCATATTACATATGAAAGCTTATTGTTTCTGTTAAGATTATTAAGCTTTCATATTACATATGAAAGCTTATTGTTTCTGTTAAGATTATTATTGTTATTTTTTTTTTGTGTTTTGTCCACAAATCGGATTTCTCAGAATCTAACCATAGGATCGTTCTGAAACTTTTACCTATCCCCCCAAAAATGGGTGGTGGCTGTTGATTAAATATATTTTCAAAACGTTTTACGAATCCGAAATCACCGAATTTTACGAAGGAATGCATTTGACCTACAATGCTGTAACTCTGTGACTATTTGACCTATTTTACTAATTCTTTTTTCTTTGAGTATCTTGAAACATTTACTTCAAATCTGCAATTTCGGATTTTGGCATTTCGAAAATTCGTCGCTGTCATTTCGAACCGGAAGTTATTACCAATTTGACAACTTCTTTAATAGTTGTGCGATTTTCGTGAAATTTAGAATGTTAGTAGATCTTGCCAATGCGACTTCAATGATGTCCTTGGAAATTTTCTAAATTATCTCCCCTTGGTGAAATTAAGGATCAAAGTTTTCAAAAAAATCGTCGAAATATAGGTCAGAATGACCTAAAAAAAAAATTCGATACTAGACAAGTAATTACTGATTCGTACACAAAATATGGAGTTTGTCGATCGAACCGGAAGTGCCACCATCTTTAAACGTGAAAAATCAAAAAGGCTTTTTTGCTATTTTACTTACAGACTCGGTCGTCATATTTTTGGAATCCTGGAAGGAATACCTAAAAATCTATCGGATCAGAATTTTGATTTCGGTCACGTGATGGTCACCATTTTGAATTGAAAATGAAAAATAGAAGCAATTTGAAGGGCCGGGACTTTGGAACACAAGAACTCTCCTTCTAATTAAGCTAGAATGTTCAAACTTGGTGTAGGCGTTCACTAGGTCAATGTCATGATTGAGTTCAAAGATGAGCATTTTTTGCCTAGGGTAAGCAGAGATAAGCAAGCTGATTTGTTGATTCTTTAGGGCACGATGACATTGGTTATAATGAATGGAGGGCGATGAAACTCTTGTCAATCGAGAGGCTAATAGCTGGCCTGTTGTGTGAAATCATTGTATCATTTTTTATTCGAATTTCTCCTTTGATGTTTTCCGTGCCGACAAGGTTGTTTTCGAGTTTAGCTGGATTTGACTTCGCGCATGCGCTACGCTGGAACCAAAGGTACCATGAGTACTAAATTCCGGCGAGCAACTTTTCACGTTGGTACCTAGGTACCCTGAAAATTTCAAGGTGATACCTGCATTCGTTCAAGTCGTTTGTTCTTGTCACCTGCCTTTCGTCGTTTTTTTTCTAAGTCAATTTACGGCTTCCATGAGGGGAAAAAAGTGGAATTTCGCCGTGACACCGGCACCGATTGTCCGAAAACCATGAAATTTGGACACAATACGTCCATTACCACCCCGGACTCTGTGCCTTACCCCCATTTTGATCCCATTAAAAAAAAAGAGTTTTTAGCAAAAAAACGATTTTCGGAATTTAATATTGGTTTTAACCCTGTACCCAGACAAGATATAGATATTATTATAATCCCTATGAAATATTTTAATTATTTACTGCTATAATATGAATTATCACTTATTCCCCGTTAAATAAATATCGGTCACCGGGTGCAGCTGTACAACTTCAAGGACCCTGGCTTCAAGTCAATTTACGGCTTCCATGAGGGGGAAAAAGTGGAATTTCGCCGTGACACCGGCACCGATTGTCCGAAAACCATGAAATTTGGACACAATACGCCCATTACCACCCCGGACTCTGTGCCTTACTCCCATTTTGATCCGATTAAAAAAAAAAAAGTTTTAGCAAAAAAACGATTTTCGGAATTTAATATTGGTTTTAATTAATTTTGAAATTGCAAATGCAAAGAGATTTTATCGCCTCTTCCGTATGTGATAGGTACTGGTACTATACACATTATCCTTAAAAGACAATTTTTTAAAATGACCGTAACGATGTATCGACACTAGAAACCGAAATCGCCTATTTTGACCTTTTTTGACTGCTGAGGCATCATTCCGGTGGTCCAAATCTCTGGAATTTCTAGCGGTTGGCTGCGCCGCGATGATATTTATCACATACTAAATTGAGAAAAATCCTCAGATATCAAGAACAATAAAAATTCGATAAAATACGGCAATTTTTTAAGCAAAAAACCTTTGATTGTTGGGGGCGGGTTTTGAATTTATTTTGAACGTTCTCGGAATCCAACACTCTTCTATTTTTAATATGTGATAGCTAGAATCCCAAGGTACATTCTGTGCATATTTGAAGGCAATCGGAGCACAGGAACGTTGCCTGGGCAGAGCAAATCAAAGGCTTCTTCGTCTTATGACCTTAAACACTGCGTATAAATTTAAAGTCAATCGGATATTAACAGCAAAAGGGGGGCGACGACAATATACGACCACATTTCAATGTGGGCCTATAAAAAGTAAATCATTGCCAATAGAAAAGACCCACCTTTCCCCCAACAACAACCATGTAATGCACTAGCTATAATGGGGATTTTTCTGGAACACAGCGAAATGGGTCTTTTAAAATGTTCACAAGTGTATCACAAGGAGGGTTTGCTTCTTCTCTATGGGACACCCGATACCACTTCTCAACGAGGAATTCAGTCACACAGCCAACACCATTTTGTATGTTTGTGTAATCTTTATTCAGTATAAATCAAGTAATACAAATAAAAAAATACTTGGATTGATGAAAACATAATTTTTGAGAGTTATTCATACATGTAGCATAATTGTTCTTATTTAAAAAATGTACATGATTACATGTTTGTCATAAACAACATTAAATAAACAATCATGTTTCTTCACGATAACAGTAACAGTATAACAATTGTATGAAATATATTTTCCTTTATTTTTTTTTATTTTTAGAAAGGCCACTTCCTTGGTTTAAAATATATCATAAATTGTAGTTATCTAACATATACTTCCATGTATGTTTAGCTAACAGATTACCACGTCGCCTTATCTAACAGAGAGTAAATGGTATACAATATCAAATTATAATCTACCAGCATTACTTGTTTCAGTAATTTAATCGTGTGTTATTCTTGTATTTAAGTGAGAAGAGTGAATAAACTATCATGGGTTGAAACAAATATATTGGAGTAGAAATAAACATTGTATACTATTCAAAAAAAGTAGGGGATATTTGATTTTGGGGGCATAATACTAAAATATGCAAATGACTACGAAAAAAGTCACTATAGAACCTAACAGAAGAAACATTTCCAGTTACATGTGACGCCCAAACGCACCAATAGCTACCGCATGGAATGCAGGTGATGCTTGGGATCATCATGGGGGTCCAACCCAAGATTTGCACGACTCTGACTTTGAATCTTACAGTCATTGTGGCATTGAATTCCAGGATGGAAACATCAGTTTAATTGTTTTAGTGACCAGAAAACAAATTTTGATATGCGTCGGCTTACCCAAAATGAAAGGTTACGTGCCCTTGGCATGCTACAGATCGGCACAACACAGGCGGTTGTGGCGCGGACGATGAATGTTTCTCAGTCTGTCATAAGCAGGCTATGGTCCAGATACCGTGATACACAATCTGTACAGGACAGACCACGCTCAGGTCGACCAAGGGCGACAACTCAAGCCCAGGATCGATTTATCCGTACCTTGGCCTTGAGAAATCGTGTCATCACAGCAAATCAGATCAGCGCTCGTCTTCAAACAGACACTGGTGTGAGAGTGAGTGGCCAGACGATTCGGAATCGACTGCATAGGGGTCACCTTCGCGCCCGACGTCCTCGCGTGATCCCTTGTTTGAGAGATCATCACATTCAGGCAAGACGTCGTTGGTGTAGGGATCGTCAACACTGGGATAATCGACGCTGGAGCAATGTGATGTTTTCAGATGAGTCAAGGTTCACTGTTGATTTTTTGGACAGACGTAGGAGGGTGTGGCGTCGTCGAAACGAGCGCTTCCAAGACGTTAACGTCATCAGACATGATCGATTTGGGGGTGGTTCTGTTATGGTGTGGGGAGGCATCACTGTTGCTGGAAGAACGGCTTTACATGTTGTTGCAGGGCGTGTTACAGGCCAGTACTACCGGGACAACATCTTGGCAGTCCATGTTGTGCCGTTCGCACGACGTCATGGCCGCCGTTTCATCTTCCAGGATGACAACGCAAGATGTCACAGGGCCAGGATCGTTACAGGTTACCTCCAACAACAGAACATCACCACATTACCTTGGCCAGCACTGAGTCCCGACCTCTCCCCCATCGAGCATGTCTGGGACATGCTTGGACAGAGGTTACGTCAACGTCAACAACGTCCTGCCAATGTCCAAGAACTTGCTGCTGCGTTGCAACAGGAATGGGACAATCTGGACCAAAATGACCTTAGACGTCTCATTAGGAGTATGCCACGTCGGATCAATGCTTGTTTGGCAAACAGAGGAGGATTTACCCGTTACTGACTTGGTTGTGATGCTGTGGTAACTTTGCTGTTTGACCCCGGGTATCATTTTACCCTTATAATGGTCAGTCTGTGCCTTACTTAGTCTAACGATCATTTGGAATAAATCGATGAATGTGAACTTCATTTCATTTTGTCATTTGTTTCTTCGTCAGTTTCATTAGGTGACTTTAATAAAACTTAAAAATCAAATATCCCCTACTTTTTTTGAATAGTATATATTGGTTTGCAAATAAATAATTGGTACAGATAATGCAATGTCATACAACATACTTTTTGGATTCGGTACAAATACAACCTTTTTATCATCAATGAAAATAATGTGATTTCAAAGTAACGATGAATAAAAAAACATTGCTTATATAAAGTACATGTAATTGGGTTCATTTAATTCACTTTGTATCTATAATATACATGTAGTATTAAACAATAAATATATTGATTAATGCCAATTCTATACAAATCTCATAGTTGTATTCATGTTTTCTTTACCATAACAAGAAACAGTACAACAGATTTAGTAACAATATATTCCTTTCTACATCCGTCAGAGTGGTTGATGATTCATAGATTCTAATAACCCCTTTTGAAGTTTATATGAAAGCTTTGATATCTGCTATGCAGATCTAGTTATTGTTATTTTTTTTTTGTGTTTTGTCCACAAATCGGATTTCTCAGAATCTAACCATAGGATCGTTCTGAAACTTTTACCTATCCCCCCAAAAATTGGTGGTGGCTGTTGATTAAATATATTTTCAAAACGTTTTACGAATCCGAAATCACCGAATTTTACGAAGGAATGCATTTGACCTACAATGCTGTAACTCTGTGACTATTTGACCTATTTTACTAATTCTTTTTTCTTTGAGTATCTTGAAACATTTACTTCAAATCTGCAATTTCGGATTTTTTCATTTCGAAAATTCGTCGCTGTCATTTCGAACCGGAAGTTATTACCAATTTGACAACTTCTTTAATAGTTGTGCGATTTTCGTGAAATTTAGAATGTTAGTAGATCTTGCCAATGCGACTTCAATGATGTCCTTGGAAATTTTCTAAATTATCTCCCCTTGGTGAAATTAAGGATCAAAGTTTTCAAAAAAATCGTCGAAATATAGGTCAGAATGACCTAAAAAAAAAATTCGATACTAGACAAGTAATTACTGATTCGTACACAAAATATGGAGTTTGTCGATCGAACCGGAAGTGTCACCATCTTTAAACGTGAAAAATCAAAAAGGCTTTTTTGTTATTTTACTTACAGACTCGGGCGTCATATTTTCGGAATCCTGGAAGGAATACCTAAAAATCTATCGGATCAGAATTTTGATTTCGGTCACGTGATGGTCACCATTTTGAATTGAAAATGAAAAATAGAAGCAATTTGAAGGGCCGGGACTTTGGAACACAAGAACTCTCCTTCTAATTAAGCTAGAATGTTCAAACTTGGTGTAGGCGTTCACTAGGTCAATGTCATGATTGAGTTCAAAGATGAGCATTTTTTGCCTAGGGTAAGTAGAGATAAGCAAGCTGATTTGTTGATTCTTTAGGGCACGATGACATTGGTTATAATGAATGGAGGGCGATGAAACTCTTGTCAATCGAGAGGCTAATAGCTGGCCTGTTGTGTGAAATCATTGTATCATTTTTTATTCGAATTTCTCCTTTGATGTTTTCCGTGCCGACAAGGTTGTTTTCGAGTTTAGCTGGATTTGACTTCGCGCATGCGCTACGCTGGAACCAAAGGTACCATGAGTACTAAATTCCGGCGAGCAACTTTTCACGTTGGTACCTAGGTACCCTGAAAATTTCAAGGTGATACCTGCATTCGTTCAAGTCGTTTGTTCTTGTCACCTGCCTTTCGTCGTTTTTTTTCTAAGTCAATTTACGGCTTCCATGAGGGGAAAAAAGTGGAATTTCGCTGTGACACCGGCACCGATTGTCCGAAAACCATGAAATTTGGACACAATACGTCCATTACCACCCCGGACTCTGTGCCTTACCCCCATTTTGATCCCATTAAAAAAAAGAGTTTTAGCAAAAAAACGATTTTCGGAATTTAATATTGGTTTTAACCCTGTACCCAGACAAGATATAGATATTATTATAATCCCTATGAAATATTTTAATTATTTACTGCTATAATATGAATTATCACTTATTCCCCGTTAAATAAATATCGGTCACCGGGTGCAGCTGTACAACTTCAAGGACCCTGGCTTCAAGTCAATTTACGGCTTCCATGAGGGGAAAAAAGTGGAATTTCGCCGTGACACCGGCACCGATTGTCCGAAAACCATGAAATTTGGACACAATACGCCCAATACCACCCCGGACTCTGTGCCTTACTCCCATTTTGATCCGATTAAAAAAAAAAAATGTTTTAGCAAAAAAACGATTTTCGGAATTTAATATTGGTTTTAATTAATTTTGAAATTGCAAATGCAAAGAGATTTTATCGCCTCTTCCGTATGTGATAGGTACTGGTACTATACACATTATCCTTAAAAGACAATTTTTTAAAATGACCGTAACGATGTATCGACACTAAAAACCGAAATCGCCTATTTTGACCTTTTTTGACTGCTGAGGCATCATTCCGGTGGTCCAAATCTCTGGAATTTCTAGCGGTTGGCTGCGCCGCGATGATATTTATCACATACTAAATTGAGAAAAATCCTCAGATATCAAGAACAATAAAAATTCGATAAAATACGGCAATTTTTTAAGCAAAAAACCTTTGATTGTTGGGGGCGGGTTTTGAATTTATTTTGAACGTTCTCGGAATCCAACACTCTTCTATTTTTAATATGTGATAGCTAGAATCCCAAGGTACATTCTGTGCATATTTGAAGGCAATCGGAGCACAGGAACGTTGCCTGGGCAGAGCAAATCAAAGGCTTCTTCGTCTTATGACCTTAAACACTGCGTATAAATTTAAAGTCAATCGGATATTAACAGCAAAAGGGGGGCGACGACAATATACGACCACATTTCAATGTGGGCCTATAAAAAGTAAATCATTGCCAATAGAAAAGACCCACCTTTCCCCCAACAACAACCATGTAATGCACTAGCTATAATGGGGATTTTTCTGGAACACAGCGAAATGGGTCTTTTAAAATGTTCACAAGTGTATCACAAGGAGGGTTTGCTTCTTCTCTATGGGACACCCGATACCACTTCTCAACGAGGAATTCAGTCACACAGCCAACACCATTTTGTATGTTTGTGTAATCTTTATTCAGTATAAATCAAGTAATACAAATAAAAAAATATTTGGATTGATGAAAACATAATTTTTGAGAGTTATTCATACATGTAGCATAATTGTTCTTATTTAAAAAATGTACATGATTACATGTTTGTCATAAACAACATTAAATAAACAATCATGTTTCTTCACGATAACAGTAACAGTATAACAATTGTATGAAATATATTTTCCTTTATTTTTTTTTATTTTTAGAAAGGCCACTTCCTTGGTTTAAAATATATCATAAATTGTAGTTATCTAACATATACTTCCATGTATGTTTATCTAACAGATTACCACGTCGCCTTATCTAACAGAGAGTAAATGGTATACAATATCAAATTATAATCTACCAGCATTACTTGTTTCAGTAATTTAATCGTGTGTTATTCTTGTATTTAAGTGAGAAGAGTGAATAAACTATCATGGGTTGAAACAAATATATTGGAGTAGAAATAAACATTGTATATTGGTTTGCAAATAAATAATTGGTACAGATAATGCAATGTCATACAACATACTTTTTGGATTCGGTACAAATACAACCTTTTTATCATCAATGAAAATAATGTGATTTCAAAGTAACGATGAATAAAAAAACATTGCTTATATAAAGTACATGTAATTGGGTTCATTTAATTCACTTTGTATCTATAATATACATGTAGTATTAAACAATAAATATATTGATTAATGCCAATTCTATACAAATCTCATAGTTGTATTCATGTTTTCTTTACCATAACAAGAAACAGTACAACAGATTTAGTAACAATATATTCCTTTCTACATCCGTCAGAGTGGTTGATGATTCATAGATTCTAATAACCCCTTTTGAAGTTTATATGAAAGCTTTGATATCTGCTATGCAGATCTAGTTTATTATTATTATTATTATTGTTCCATTTTGTGTGTATATTATAATTATATAGTTTTAAAATAATTTATCATATTTATATTGCACATTGTATAATATTAACTTTAAATGTATATTTGTATACTTATATCATCTGTAAATAAACTAAAAAAAAGGTCTGTATGGGATAAATAAAACCCAACTAACAATGTTTAATTTCTTTATTATTGTGAATGGTCTGTCTTCAGCCTCACCTAAAACGAAAGAATAAACAGTTATTACAAATATATACATAGAATTGTTCAGCTTTTATTGAGTCCGTTATTGAGTCCGAAACGTCGCTAGTTCGAGTCCGAAAAGTCGCCAAACTGAGTCCGAAACGACGTTTGTGTTGAGTACCCTCGGCTCCATTATCCCTTCTTAAAAATATCAACCGCGTTCTATACAATCCCGAATACACACTAATATTATCTGTTTATATAAGTGATAATTCTCGACAGTTTTCCTTTACGAAAATATAATAAAAACGACTACATTCGAGCGAATTAGTTCATCGATGAACCCTACGCACAACGAGATGGCTACAGATCACTAATGATTTCCCCGTTGACTTTAATGTTAATTCTCGTCTCTTAGATCGGCTCTAGCTTTTTCCCAAATTTTCGTTGGGTAGAACGATTTCTGCCAAAAATGGAGCAACGTGTTGATTTCTTCATGAAAAACTTGAGATACACAAGCTGGAAGTAGAGACAAGTCAACATGCAATTTTCGGCCCTACATTTCAACCTAACCTCTCAACTCGCGTATCCTTCCGCCTCAAAATCATGAATATTTACCAAAACCTGGCAGAGAATATATTCTACACCAAAAAGTCAACAAAAATTGCCATGCAATAGGGGGGAAAAGTAAAAGGGAGAGAAAGTCTAAAAATAATTTTGGCACATGGTATGTGACGTAATACACAATATTTTCAACACGTGATCCAGTAAAACACGCAAATTTGAGTCATGCGCATACCACCTGGTTGCGGTGGATGGAAAAAAAAATGCTTACCGGATTATAGTCGCGCTTACCAAGTCCGGATAAGCGGTTTTAGATATCCCTTTAAACGATTTAGATCAGTTGTTTTATGTGTAGAACCTTTATTTACAAACCGATTTTGATGAGACTTGCAGAATAAGCACCAACTCTATTTATCGTTTATCATTGACATTTTACCTGATTTCAAAACAACTTTTTAAAAACAACTTCAATTTTATGATGTCACTTTAAAATAAATCTAGGTCAAATATCAAAATTCCAATACGATCAATTGATTGCGAATTTCCAAAAATATGACGATATTACGTAGTAGTAGTAGTAGTAGTAGTAGTAGTATAAAAACTAATAATAATCCTAACAAAAACAATAGAGACTTTTGGCAAGCGTAAATTCCTGGTACGTATCTATGGAAGGATAACGTTGCCAATATTATTTCATTGTTCACGGTGCAAACTGCAAATGTCAGTAGTTCACAATACGTATTTTAGTTTTACAATTTACAATTTCCATTGCTCAACAATACCAATGTCACAGTGTTAAAATACAGAATACACTTTTCAATAATACAAAATACAGTATAATAGTTATTTTGCACATTACACTTCTGCATTCTGCATAATAGAGCCTTGCATAGTAGAACATATACCTTATATGGGATGTACGACGTACGTCATTTGCATACGGAAAAAAATCCGGACTATGA
Organism: Patella vulgata; assembly: GCF_932274485.2. Lineage (NCBI taxonomy): Eukaryota > Metazoa > Mollusca > Gastropoda > Patellidae > Patella > Patella vulgata. The sequence continues at coordinate 39,443,418 of NC_065882.2, forward strand.
CGGAAATTAATGATTTACGCGATAAAGCCATAAGGCCGAGGTCATTAGAAGGGGTCAGTACTCGATTTTGTTAGTCTTCAACGTCCAGGCTCTATAATGTAATCAGTTCGAGACTATTCTTATTTGTTCTCATCGGTAAAAAAACAGATATTTCAAGTGAATCAATTTCTTGTTAAAAATTAAATTGAATATCTTATTTAAATGACAGGTCTCTAAAACCCTTTTTTTGGGTAAGGTTAAAGAATCTTATAGTAACCGAGCGGAATCTCTCTCCCGTAGTCCAGCACTCGGATTCGAAATGAAGTTAGCACACATATTCCTAGCGCCAATAAAAACCTAGATATAATTATCACGAAAATAATTGTAACCTTTATATTAGAAAATAACATTTTAAGACATATTAATGCAAAGTATATAATAATATGTAATAGGACCCCCCCCCCCCTCCCAAAGAAATTTGCTGAAATAACCCTAACCCGATTCCCCCACATATTTAGTACGTTTAGTACATAGGAGGTTTCTGAAATTGTGCAGTCTAGTAGTTTATTCACCCCTTGATTCTGTGAAACAAAAAACATTTTGCCACTAAAGCTGGTTTGGGGGCTTTTTGATGCAGCGTGGGCGTACCCCTTGTTTATTGTACCCACGGACCTCGCCTCGAATCCTGATGCAAGGAACTTTTCGGTGGTATAACTCGATACGCCAACATAGAAAGTTATTGAAATTTGGCATGTTCATACCTTATGCACCTGTCAATTGGGAGAAATAAAGATCCTGGAGCCACCAAAGCTAGTTTAGAAGTTATTGCGTGCGCAGTGAGTCTACCCTAACACGATTCCCCCATATTTTTAGTATTTTTACGGTAATATATCTCAAAAAGCCAGCATGGGAGGCTTCTGGATTTTTGTATTCTAGTAGTTTATTCAACCCTTGACTCTGTGAAATACAAAACAGTTTGCCGCCAAAGCTGGTTTGGATGCTTTTTGATGCAGCGTGGACGTACCCCTTATTTATTGAACCCACGAACCCCGTCTCGAATCCGGGTGCTAGGTACTTTGCGGTGGTATATCTCGATACGCCAACATAGAAGGTTAATGAAATTTGGCATGTTCACACCTTATGCATCTGTCGATTTGGTGAAATAAAGATATTGCAGCCACCAAAGCTAATTTAGAAATTATTGTGTGCGCAGCGAGCCTACCCTATCCCGATTCCCTCACATATTTAGTACGTATACGGTAATATATCTCTAAAAGCCAGCATAGGAGGCTTCTGGGGTTTTGTATTCTAGTAGTTTATTCATCCCTTGACTCTGTGAAATACAAAACATTTTGCCACCAAGGCCAGTTTGGAGTGCTTTTTAGTGGACGTACCCCTTGTTTATTGCACCCCGCGAACCCCGCCTCGAATCCAGGTGCTGGGAACTTTGCGGTGGTATAACTCGATACGCCAAAATAGAAAGTAAATGAAAATTGGCCTGTTCATATCTTATCCATCTGTTGATTTGGTGAAATAAAGATCTTGGAGCCACCAAAGCTATTTTCTAAGTTATTGCGTGCGCGATGAGCCTACTCTAACCCGATCCCCCCCATGGTTTTAGTATGTTTACGGTGATATTTCTCTAAAAGCCAGCTTAGGAAGCTTCTGAAAATTTGTATTCTAGTAGTTTATTCATCCCTTGATTCCATGAAACAAAAAAACATTTTGCCACCAAAGCTGGTTGCAGTGCGTTTTGATGCAACGTGGACGTACCCCTTTTCTGCGTGCTCAGTTAGCCTAGTGTGCGATATTTTAGTATGTTTACGGTAATAGTATATTTTTTTTTCATGGGGGGGGGGGGGGTCTATTACATATATACTTTGCATTAATATGTCGTTTTCTAATATAAAGGTAACAATTATCTTCGTGATAATTATATCTAGGTTTTTATTAGCGCTAGGAATATGTGCTAACTTCGTTTCGTATCCAGGCGACCTTATGGCTTTATCGCGTAATTCATTAATTTCCGTCATAGTCCGGACTTATTTCCGTATGCAAATGACGTTCGTCGTAGATCCCATATAAGGTATATGTTCTACAATGCAAGGTTCTATTATGCATTTGTCTATTATGCATAATGCAGAATGCAAAAGTGTAATGTGCAAAATAACTATTCTACTGTATTTTGTATTATTGAAAAGTGTATTCTGTATTTTAACACCGTGGCATTGGTATTGTTGAGCAATGGAAATTGTAAAACTAAAATACGTATTTTTAAACTACTGGCATTTGCAGTTTGCACCATGAACAATGAAATAATATTGGCAACGTTATACTTCCATACGTATCGAGTATCCGCATCGATTTTGTGTTTGACGTCACCGATGTGTGTGTATTTCTCATACGTGATATGGCACACGGATACGACAGCTCATATCGAACAGCTTCCATACGGAAAAGATCCGTATAACATCGTCGTTTTTTACTGTCCTCATTGCTACTTTTAGACGCTGAAATGTTGTGCCATAGCGTTTTTATGAATCTATGTGTATCTTAGAACACGAAGTTGTATATTTGATGTGATTTAAACCATGATAAAGACTTGAATTTAATCATTATTTTTCACGAGTTTTTCTCTGAATTTTCATATGTTTCCCGTCTGCATGCTGGTTGATATTCTTTCTAAATTTAGGGAAGCGGGACCTTGCAAATCAGTAAATGATTTTATTCTATGGTAAAGGGGTATAAACTTTCTGAAATGATACCATAGTGAAACCAAAAATTGCTTTTAATAAGATTCGACATTGAATTTATTTTTAATAGCCCAGCGACTGTCGGGCGACTTTACTCCCTCCAGGAATTTGTAGGCTAGACACTTGATGGTGATCCTGGTAGATAACTGCCATCACGCTGTAATAGAACTAAGCTCAGCTCAGTTACTCATACGTACCAAAACTCTAAAAATACATTAGAGACTTTTGGCAAGCGGAATTTTCCCACCCGTGTCACGTATCCGTATCGTATACGTGATACGTTGCGTCAATGTAGTTTTAGAGTTTTGGCAAATTTTCGCGTCGCGTACGTGTGCGTCGATCAGCTGAACTTAGTTCTATTACAGCGTGATGGCAGATATCTACCAAGATCACCATCAGTACTAGTCAAGTGCCTATTAGAGCCGACAATTTCCCGGAGGAAATAAAATCGCCCGACAGTCGCTGAGCTATTAAAAAAAATAATGTCGAATCTTATTAAAAATCTTCGACTTCGACTCGACTGCAATTTTTGGTTCACTAATGTATCATTTCAGAAAGTTTATACCCCTTTACCACAGAATAAAATCATTTACAGAATTGCAATGTTCCGTTCCCTAAATTTAGCACGTAGATCAACCATCATGGTTAACATCGCGTCAAATATACACCTTCGTGTTCTAGAATACACAAAGATTCATAAAAACGCTACGATACAACAATTCCGCGTCTAAAAGTAGTAAAAAAAATCGGTAAAAGGACACAATGTAATACGGACCTTTTCCGTTTGAAAGCTGTTCGATACGTGCTGCCGTATCCGTTTGACGTATCTCGTATGAGAAATGCACACACATTGATGACGTCACACGCAAAATCCATACGGATACGCGATACGGGCCAGAAATTTACGCTTGCCAAAAGTCTCTATTGTCGCAACGTATCACGTGACGATACGAATACGTAACACAGTTGAAAAAATTCGGCTTGCCAAAAGTCTCCAATGGTTGTTAAACTACGTAGTAGTATAAAAAAAAAATAATAATAATCCGAATAAAAAAGTATAAAAACTAATAATCCGAATAAAAACAATAGTATAAATATGAAAGCTTAAAGTAGCCAAGTCTCTAACTCAATATCATCCAAAATCTTCGACATTGAAAACACGAATTTAAATCAACATTGATGTTGTGATCTTAAGGGGAAAAGGTGGGCTTCTGATATCCAATACTTTAGACAAAATAAACATTTTACCGTTGGTACACGAACGGTGTACCATGGTGCATTTCAGCGCCATTTTTAACAAGGGACTCGTAGAAAGAGGCTAGATAAGTCATGTCAAACGGTGACATCATATTCTTATCTAGAGAGCATGCGCAATAAATACTATCGGTATAGAGTGGAATAACCAGCCGCTAGAGATTGCCATTAGATTGAGACTTCTGGCGTATTTCACCGAATATAACTGATTAGAAATTGCAGTAAAAACAGAAACGGTTGAATGTTAATCAGTTTATATACATTCACATTACATTATTATATACGTTGCGACCCATTTGTGTCAATTTATAGATCCAAAATATTAGCGAGTTAGCTCCTTTAATAATAATAATAATAATAATAATAATAATAATAAAAAGAAGAAGAAATATAAAAGATGAAGAAGAAATATGAAAGCTTAATAATAATAATCTCAACAAAAACAATAAGCTTTCATATGAAATATAAAAGCTTAATAATAACCTTTAACAAAAACAATAAGCTTTCATATGAAATATGAAAGCTTAATAATTTTAGTAATAATAGTCTTTCAGACGAAAGACGAAAGTCTGAAAGCCTAATAATTTTAGGAATAACAATAGTCTTTCAGACGAAAGTCTGAATACCTAACTAGACCTGTAGGGCAGTGCTAAACTGGCTTTCAGGAAACAGACCGGAAGGAATCATACGAGAGTCCATTCACCGGGCTATTTTTTTTCAAAATATCGGATATTTTATCGACTGCTTCCGGTTTACGCGTCATTTTCGGGACAGTTTTAACACGTAACACGTGGCGTTGGCACTTAGCTTCCTGTACCAGAAGTGTCAGAAACATCCATTGAGCAGTTTAGAAAAGAAAAAAAAAAAGAAATATAGAAAAGCATCTTCAGTAATTTAACGATTTTTCAACTTCTTTCACAGATTTTTTGACCATTTATATCACTCCAGGACTTTTACATTTGGATTCACACCCTAGGCCACCGATAAGACCCTCAGTTAGAGAATTTTAAGAAATAAAATTGGCGTAGTTTTCGAGATAAAGGCGTCCCAAAAGGCTCCAAATTATTGAAAAATAGTAGATTTTCGACCTACCATAATTTATTTCCTAACTATCGAATACGTATCAATTGGATGTCATATGATAGTCATGGGACTATCAAACGACACTTTAGTTGTTTTGATCCGCTGACATCTGACCGAGAAACAAAGTTTTTCGCATGAGCACCAACTTTTTTTTACCTTTTTTCCCCTTTTTTTGCACTACTTTCGGTATACGAATTATTGTTTGGATAGTTTGGACAACGGGTTTGGGTACTTGAATGGTAGCAGGGCTCTATAATGATATACTACATTATCTGATCAGATGAAATCACCCTGAGAAATCGTATGTTCAAAGTGCCAAAAATGCAAAAATGTCTCAATACATATTATACATCGTTAGAATCGTAATTAGGCCAGCTACCAATACATGTTATACATGTACATCATTAGAACCGTCATTAGACCAGCTATCTAAATATATAAACCTTTTTTCGAAATTCTGTAAAAATAAAAAAACCAAATGGCGCATTTTCCAAAATTTAACGATTTTTCGCCTTTTTTCTATTTTCAGTCCCATTTTCGTCCAATTCTCCTGATATCGCCATCGTATTGGACTGCTTCATGCACATTGTCCCCAAAGGGACTCTCGATAGAGGAAGTTGAAAAAAAAACCGCAGTAGTTTTCGAAAAATGAAGCTTACAAAATGGACAGAAAATTCGAAAAATAAAGGGCGATAACTCTAAATGAAACTTATATTGCTGGAATCGCACGGACTTCAACTATACAAAAATAGCCTTAGGTATTTTCACGTTTCAAGATGGTGGCACTTCCGATTCGATCGATAGACTTCATATTTTGTGTACGCATCAGTGATGTCTTAGCTAGTATAAATTTTGAGCGCAATCTGGCCTACTTTTTGTCGATTTTTTTTGGAAAATTTGATCCTTAATTTCTCCAAGGGGAGATAAGTTAGGAAATTTCTAATGCAATCGTTCAAGTCGCATCAGTAAGATCTACTTACATTCCAAATTCCATGAAAATCGTGCAAATATTAAAGAAGTTGTCAAATTGGTCAAGGGGAGATAAGTTAGGAAATTTCTAATGCAATCGTTCAAGTCGCATCAGTAAGATCTACTTACATTCCAAATTCCATGAAAATCGTGCAAATATTAAAGAAGTTGTCAAATTGGTCAAAACTTCCGGGACGAAATTACAGCGACGAATTTTCGAAATTTGAAAATCTGAAATTGCAGGTGAAAATGAATTTCGTCAAGGCATTCAAAGAAAAAAGAATTAGTAAAATAGTGCTTTATCAGGACGAGTTTCAGACTATTTGCAAATTCAGTGTCATTATCATTGTTCAGCAGAATAGTCCGCTCAGCATTATGATCCAATAATGAATTCACAACTTTATAGGTCGTTTAGTCTGTTCTCATTTATTCACATTGTTTTATAAAGATTTATAAATCTGTTTATGGACATACATTTGTATCTAAACCCACAGGAAAGTGCTTTAAAACCCATCTACATCGATTCCGGGGGACGACCTAGACCCCCACCCCACCCTCGCATATGCCCTTCCCTGGCCGATCCGTTAATCCACCCGTCTTTATTGTTGTAAAGAAGGGAATGGCGCCAGGCTATTATCCTTCAAAACAACTATACAAATATCATGTGACGAGGGAGTCAGATGGACTATGTATTATATAATATGTAAGTGACAGTGTATTAACCCATACACCGAGAAAACAAGGTATATAACTGACTTATACTAAATACTTTTTCGAGAAATAGAGATTTTTTCTATTTTCCCAATTTCAAAAGCATTTTTCATTTCACAAATTTATCAAAGTTTCCCATTTAGAGTCCCCCAATTATCTCATCGCAAACGCTTATTTCTAGTCAGGTAAATGATGTCCGTACACCGCACGTGCATTTCACGGTTTCAATCAGGTCAGGGAAAATGTTCATAACTGGGATATTGATTGGTTGAGAAAAGCAAACGTCATCCAATCCTTTTGTACAATAGCCATTTCTTGTTGTTTTGCCAACATCCTGGCTGCGTCGATTGTAGTGGATGGCAGAAATGAATGCGGGAGAGAGAGAGAGAGAGAGAGAAATGGGGTTTAACTTCCACTCGACACAAACTAGGTCATTTCGGGACTAACATATGGTTTAATTTTATTTACATAATTCGCTTGCGCGTAGGGGTCTTTAGCAGTGGGAGGAAACCGGAGGCCCCGGAGAAAACCCACGAGGTTGGACAGGCAACCCTACTCCTTGCCACGTACAACCGGGGATTCGAAACCACGCCAGTCGACTCAATGACAGACTTTATGATACAGCGCGCGCACGCTAACCATTCAGCCATCCAACCCCCCCAATGAATGCGGGAATTCGTCGAAGAATCCTACTTTATAGTGTCACAGATATATATTTCTAAGACCGAGAATATCAGTTCTGCAAGAGATTTCAATGATCGCGACGATTTAGAAGCCCGATCCTTCACAATCACAGAACAAGAAATTAAAGCCATGCAGATGAGTCGAATTCTGCCAAACACGAGGAAAAATACCAATTGCATAGGAATATGGTGACACTTCGAGATCAGTACAAAAGATTGGATTTTAACTTTTTTGATAAGCAAGGTACATTTGCTAATTTCCGCACAGATCAATTCATTAACTTCGCGAGGTATTGACATCCACTGACAGACAAAAACAAGAACAGCCATTAAATGAAGACGAGTTGGAATTGTAGAGTTCTCAAGTTTGTAGTGTAGAAAATGCCAATGGATTAATTTATACTAGTAATATATTTGGATTACGTGCTGCGGATGAGCCTGAACCGCGACAAAATGTGAAAGTTTTTAGTGTTGAAAATGCCAAGAAATTAATTTATAATAGTAAAATATTTGGATTATGTGCTGCGGATGAGCATAAGCCGCGACAAAATGTGAAGGTGCGACAAAATGTGAAAGTGCGACTAGATATCAAAATGTAAAGAAATGTGAGACAAAATGTAAGAATATGACTGAGAGTGACGCACATTCGAAAAGTGCTGAGACAGTTGAAAATGATGACTCTTTTACCATAACATGTTCAAAACGGGTTGTAGATGTTCAAATAAATATGTAAATTATGATTTTGTTATTTTTGTCCCTTTTCAACTGATACACGGCCACTTTTCAACTGATACACGGCCACTTTTCAAAAGTGGCCGTGAAAAGTGGCCGTGTATCGGTGTATACCCTCCCATTTTCATCAAAGAGTCGAGAAAAACTATGGGTATAATGAAAGTTATTATGTTTCAATGAACCATGTGATGTATTAGTCAGATATGGTATTAAAAGGGGTGTGATGCAGGTGTTAATATTGTAACTCAGGAATAATCTATGGTGCCACTTGAAAGAGGCATAAACACTCTTGTATTGGGTGACTCAATCAAACAGAAGCTGCCGTTTGATAAAACATAATTGACATAAACGAGAGGACAATGCTTTTTGGTCACTGATTTCAGACAAAGTCAGGGCTTTCAGGAATAATCAATGATGCCACATGAACGAAGATTAGTACTCTTTCAAGCCATGCCATGTATTGGGTGGCTCAAATAAAATGGTAGCGGACGTTGGGTAAAACAGAATTAATTAACAATAAAGAAAGGGGTTGGGGTAGCTTTCCTGGGACGGATTTCAGATTATGCTGAGGACTTTAAAGAATAAGATATGGTACAACATGAATGAGGGATAAACACTCTTTCACTCCATGTGCCAAGTATTGCGTGGCTCAAGAAACTGAATTAGCAGCGGACGTTTGGTAAAGCCCAATTTACAAATAAAAAAGAGTGCGGGGGGGGGGGGCTTCGGGGACTATGTCGATGACTTTCAAAAATAATCTATGTTGCAACACGAAAGAGGGATAACAGTCGTCCATTCCATGCAAAGTATTGAGTTGCTCAAGAAAATGAAACAGCAGCGGACGTTTGGTAAGATTATTGACATAAAAGATAGGGGCGGGGTTACAACATTCCTCGGACGGATTTCAGACTAAAACGGGGGCTTTCTGGAATAATCTATAGTGTCACATGAAAGAGGAATAAACACTTTCATTCCATGCCATGTATTGGGTGGCTCAAGAAAATAAAAAAGCAGTGGACGTTTGGCACAACAGAATTGACAAACAAGATGGGGCTGGGAGGTACTGCTTTCCTAGGCGGATTTCAGATTATGCTGAGGACTTTCAAGAATAATCTATGGTGCCACATGATAGAGCGATAACCACTCTTTCATTCTATGCCAAGTATTGCGTGGCTTAACCCTTAACCGGTCGATGTCATTTTGACGTCATGACGTCAAGTGGTCAGGCTAAATAAAGGCTAAAGTGGAATATTTTGTATGCCTATTTCAATCGACTACTGCCGGATAATTATAAGTGATAGACTCTTGACACCAATAAAAAAGTTGAAGGGGATAAGTTGTTCTATAATTTGCAAATCATTCTAAATCATTTTCATCAGAAATATCGTCTTCAGAATCAAGTCGGAATCATTCATAAGCATTTCAACCACTTTGAGAGTCTTCCCGACATCGTTAAATTACGTTTTTTGTCCAAAAATGTTGAACGAAGACATGTTTTTCTCAATGCCCTTGACAAGACAAGTTTCTCCCTGACACGCATGCATTGCCATATCAATTAAATACGAAACTAAATACTCAAATGCGGCTTATAAAAAAGATTCTTGCTGTGGTCGACTTTAGTTGACCGTGACCACTTAGCTGTATAACGTTGTGGTGATTATAGTAGACAATGACCGGTTAAGGGTTATGAAAACGAAATAGAAGTGGTCGTTTGGTAAAGCACAGTTCACAAAGAAAGAGTGTAGTCGATGGGGGTGGGAGCTTTTCGGACGTATTTCAGACTATGTCGAGGATTTTAAAGAATAATCTATGTTGCAGTATGAAAGAGGGATAAACAGTCTTCAGTTCTATGCCAAGTATTGAGTGGCTCAAGAACATGAAACAACAGACGTTTGGTAAGATTATTGACATAAAAGAAGGGGGGTGGGCAGCTTTCCTGGGACGGATTTAAGACTGAGTGGAGGGCTTTCAGGAATAATCTATGGTACCACATGAAAGAGGGATAAACACTCTTTCATTCCATGCCATGTATTGAGTGGCACAAGAAAATAAAATAGCAGCGGCCGTTTGGTGAAACAGAATTGACGAAAAAGACGGGTTGGTGTTAGCGCTTTACGGGGACGGATTTCTGGCTATGCCGAGGACTTTCATGAATATTCTATGGTGCCACATGAAATAGGAATAAACACTCTTCCATTCAATGCTAAGTATTGCGTGGCTCAAGAAAACGAAATATCAGTGGTCGTTTGGTAAAGCACAGTTCACAAAGAAAGAGTGAAGGGGGTGGGGTTGGGGGAGCTTTTCGGACGTATTTCAGACTATGTCGAGGATTTTAAACAACAATCTATGTTGCAACATGTAAGAGGAATAAACAGTCTTCCATTCCATGCCAAGTATTGAGTGGTTTAAGCATATTTTATTGCAAATAATTTACAAAGGGATTAGGACAATTTATAAAAATTATGAACCTTCTCCCAGGGAATAGTATAATATAATATTATATACTCTTCAAAAAAAGTAGGGAATATTCAGAAACAATACAAAACTGCGGAAATGCACTGCTGTTTTTATTAGAGGTAACCAGTGTATGTTAATAACAGGCCAATTGCCTACACATGGACATAAACAGTTGATATGGGCGGCTTATCTGACGGTCCCATTTCACTCACAAAGAGATACACCGTCAAAAGAGAAAATGGACGTTTATGATTTTTGTCTTAATAATGAGTAATTGCTTCACCAATCCTCAGACACTCAGCAATTCGTCGTGGAATGCTCCTAATCAACCGCCCAATCATGATTTGGGGCAATCTGACCCACTCCTCTTGCAATGCCACGGCCAGTTCTTGCAGTGTTGTCGGTTGACGTTGACGTCGACGAACGCGCCTCCCGATGAAATTAAACGTAACACACTAAAGCAAAAGATACGCTAAACAGTAAATCTTATGCAAGAATCGATAGGAAAGCAAACATGGATAGGATAAACCGGCAAGCGGCAATTTTCACCAACCCTTCCTTGAAGTGTCAAATTTGACAATGAACCCCTCCCACGTGTATGGCGCTATTTCGTGTCGCACATGCAGCTCAGTGATTCTGTTGGGGCGATAAATTCTTCATCCGTGAACATACACTCAAAGCATGTCAAGTGTCCGTGACTATTTATAATATCACAACCTGCATAGGTATTTGCATTTCCATATCCTCTACTTTTTTTATCATATCATATCGATTGTCTTGAAAAAAATTTCAGACGAATTCCTTATACCCTAATGATGATCCATGTTGTTTTTGGTGCATGCCCGACCCCCAGTAGCAGAGCCACGCCCATTTCTTGTATTTGTTTGTCATCTACAGACCACATTTCTTAACGTATCATCTTGACACTTTACATACTTATTCCTTCTATCCTAAAGAACATCCATATTGTTTTTAGTGCTTACTCACCCCAGTGGCAGAGCCACGCTCATTTCTTGTATTTGTTTGTCATCTACAGACCGCATTTCTCAGCGTATCATATTTGGTGCATGCCCAACCCCCTAGGACAGAGCCACGCCCAATGTTTGTGTATCTTGTGTTTCGCCTACAGGCCGCAATTCTTAACAGACCCTTTTGAAACTTTTGCATACCTATTCCGTATACCCTAAGGATGACCCCTATTGTTTTTTGGTGATTGCCCACCCCTCAGGGGCAGAGCCACAATCATTTTTTCTTTGTGTCTCTGTGTGTTACCTACACACGATTATTAATGGATCGTCTTTGAACTTGGAATATGTATTCCTTATAGCCTAAGGACGACAACTGCATGTCCCGACCCCCAGGGGCAGAGCCACATCCAATTTTTTGTGTTTATCGTTTTAGTCTGAAGGGGGGCGGGGGTGACCATCAAATGGGCACAAAACCAGACCCAACTTTTCTAGAGTAAATTTTTGCGTAGAATACGTATTTTTGAAACAGGCTCCCGCACTGAGCCTCCGGTCTATTTACAGGCCGCAATTCTGAATAGATCATCATGGTACTTGGCATATGTATTCCTTATAGCCTAAGGGCATCAACTATTGATGTTGGTGCACGACACCCTCTTCCACACCACGCCCTGTCCTTACGGTGGTGCCGCACCCACTTCTTGTTGCTATTTTGTCTGTAAATGATATACGGGTTGCAATTATTAACAGATTTGGATCCAATTCGGAATGATCCAGCATAGGGTTGTACCTATACATACTCTTCAATCAAAGTAGGGGATATTAGAGGTAACCAGTGTATGTTAATAACCGGCCAATTGCCTACACATGAACATAAACAGTTCATATGGGCGGCTTATCTGGCGACCCCATTTCACTCGCAAAGAGATACACCGTCAAAAGTGAAAATGGATGTTTTTTTGATTTTTGTCTTAATAATGAGTAATTGCTCCACCAATCCTCAGACATTCAGCAGTTCGTCGTGGCATGCTCCTAATCAACCGTCCAATCACGATTTGGGGAAATCTGACCCACTCCCCTTGCAGTGCCACGGCCAATTCTTGCAGTGTTGTCGGTTGACGTCGACGAACACGTCTCCCGGTGAAAATAAACGTAACACACTAATGCAAAGATACGCTAAACAGTAAATCTTATCCAAGAACCGATAGGAATGTTAACATTGATAGATAAACCAGCACGCGGCAGTTTTCATTAAACCTTCCTTGAAGTGTCAAATTTGACAATGAACCCCTCCCACGTGTGTGGCGCTATTGCGTGTCGCATGTGCATCTCGGTGGTTCTGTTGAGGCGATAAGTTCTTCATCTGTGAACATACTCTCAAAGCATGGCAAGTGTCCATGACTATTTATCATATCACAACCTGCATAGGTCTTTGCATTTCAATATCCCCTACTTTTTTTTGAAGAGTATATATTGGTCCATGTCCAACCCCCAGGGCCAGAGCTGTTCGATACTTTTGTGACCGTATCTACTTGAATACCCCAGGCTAGATAAGGCTAAGCATTGGCATGAACACAAGAACAATAGAACCGCTCTTTATTCGCTTCCCTTTCCCCGGATGAGAATCCGGGAGATAACTCCAATTAAGGGTGACAGGGTTATTATACAACATCCCTCTTTCTAAGAAGACAAAAACATAATATGTGAAATGACCCGAGTTCACTAATGGACAACAATTTAGGAACTAAAATTACATCAGTCCTTCAACACTGTTCGATGTAACGTTTTGTCTTTTGTCTAACTCTAGTGGACCGACGCTCTTCGGGCACTGGCAACATACTGGTAAGTTTCCTTAATCTCGGTTGGCCACGATCAGTATTCTCACCTACGTCTGATAACCGTACTTCCGGAATAGGGGAAATCAGAGGACGGCATGCCGACGATAACACCGGAGGCTTTGATGGAAGTAGTTTACGTGTCATGGTTCGATTTCGCCTCACATTTCCATGGCTCGCTAGCCTGGAGGTCGGGTGTTCGATCCCTGCATTGGCCGAGAAAGTTCATCCAGATTTTCCGGCGTGATTCTCCCTTGTCAGTGATGCAGGACGGAGGGGCTGACAAGGAAAGCTGTCTAGTCGTTCGGATGGGACGAAAAACCGAGGTCCCGTGTACACATTGGCGTGCACGTAAAAGATCCCTTGGCAGTTGGAATTCGATATAAGAGTAGGCCGTAGTGCCGCTGTCCGGGCAAAATTTCCCTCATTGCACACTGTATGGCGTATGCCCGTCTTCATTAGCCCAGGTTAGGAGCAGAACAGTAGGACGTTAAACTCCATTTCATTTCATTTCATTTTATTTCACATTTCCATGTCTTGTTTCAACAATGTATGATCTTGGAGATTCATGATCACTGATCACTGTTCCTTCAGTTTTGAGATCGGGTATCCAAACTCTATCTCCTGAAGTATAAACATCACCGGATACAACTTTATGTCGACGGTCATATGTTAACTTCATTTTATCTCTGTAATCCTTTTCCCTCTTTCGTAGAATTTCAAAATCAGGGATTCTGGGTTTTAGTTCATCTGGGTGAACTGGGATACGTGTTTTCAGTCTGCGACACATACTGAGTTCAGCAGGCGAATAACCAGTTGAAGAGGTGTGTTCCGGTATGTGAGAAGTGCAAGATACTCATCATCACTTTTCTGTAACATATTCTTTATTGTCTGGACAGTACGTTCGGCTTCCCCGTTGGATTGGGGGTAATATGCTGGAAGATGTAATATGCTGGAATCCCCACGTAGAAGCAAAACACTTAAACTGTTCGGAGGCATATTGAGGCCCATTATCTGAAAACACTATGTCAGGAATACCATGTCGGCTAAATACTTTCTTCAGCTTCAGAATTGTCTCAGTGGTATTAACACTGTTGGACACTAAACATATTTCCACGTCTCGACTGAAATAATCCACCACTAAAAGATACATTCTATGTTTGTACTGAAAGAAATCAGTCGCTACACGTGACCAAGGTCTCGACGGAAACTCTGTACCTTTCATTGGTTCAATTTTTCGTCTTCGGTATTTTTCACAAACAGCACAGTTCCTGACAACTTTTTCAATGTCTCTTGTAATTCCCGGCCACCAAACACTTGATGCAGCATTCTGTCTGGTTCTGGTAACACCTTGGTGACCATAATGTAGGTAAGTTAATATGTTTGGCTGTAAAGATGACGGAATTACTAGAAGTTTACCCGTAAAGAGTAAATTGTCATGGAGTGAAAGTGTACCCCGTTCTGTCCAGTATGGCCTCATAGGAACTGCATTATTAAAGTGGGTAGGCCATCCAGTTTGTATATATTGCTTGACTGTTTTAAGGGTATCGTCCTTGTCAATTTCCATGCGAATCTGTTCAAGACGTGCATCACTGGCTGGGAGAGTAACTAGAATACTGTTGACATAACAATCAACTTCTTGGTTGAGTTCCGGAATACTGTATGAACGAGAAACTGGCAAGCGTGACAGAGTATCTGCGTGTATACAGATTTTTCCCTGGAACATGTACAATGGCGAAATTGAATCTCAGCAATCTCATTCTGAATCGTTGTATACGAAGAGGCAACTCATCTATCAGTTTGGTAGAAAATAAAGGGACAAGTGGCTTGTGATCTGTTTCTATTCTAATGTTTGTCAATCCAGTGAGAAGATCGGACCAATGTTCCATGGCCCATGTGATAGCTAAGGCCTCTTTTTCGATTTGAGCATAACGACACTCTGTACCTGTCATGGCACGGCTAGCATAAGCTACGGCTTTCAGATGTCCTGGCGACTGTTTCTGCATAAGAACTGCACCCAATCCAAAATTACTAGCGTCAGCGGAGACGACGGTTTCTTTCTCTGTGCTGTAGAGTGCTAAACTACGATCGGACAGAAGTTCATTTTTGATTGTCTGGAATGCTTGATTGTGAACATTTCCCCATGCCCATGACGATTCCTTTTTCAAGAGATCACGAAGGGGTTTCGTAGTTTCTGCTAAATTATTACAAAACTTCATCTGCTGATTGACCATGCCCAAAAATCTGCGTAGTTCTGAAATATTCTTTGGTGCTGCTATGGCGATGATGGCTGTAACTTTAGCTGGATCTTTCTTTATGACCCCGTTCTCTATGACTTGACCTAAGTACTGGAGTGAAGACTTGGAGAACAAACACTTGTCAGGGTTTAGTGTAAGACCACTGGCTTGCAGTCGATCTAGAACACTGTGGAGACGTCTATCATGTTCATATTGATTACGCCCAATTATCAATATGTCATCCATGTGACAAAGGACACCAGGTAATCCGGCTGGGATCTGATCCATTCTCTTTTGGAAAATTTCGGGCGCTGAGGATATTCCATAAGGAAGACGCTTGAATTTATAACGGCCATAGGGTGTGATGAAACATGTCAGACGGGTACTTTCTTCATCCAACTGGAGTTGATGGAACCCTGAATTTGCATCCAGTTTAGAGAAAACCGATCCCTGGACAATATTAGCCATAGTCTCTTCCACTTTTGGGATTGAATAAATTTCTCTTTTGACACTCTTATTGAGCTTTGTTAAGTCCACGCAAATGCGTACATCACCATTTGGTTTGGGAACTACGACGATGGGAGCACACCAATCTGTAGGCTCGTCGACTGGTTCAATAACTTCACGTGAAACGAGTTGATTCAAGTTGTCTTTAACCTTTTTCATCAAGGGTAAGGGAATTCTTCTTGTCAAACAGAAGGGTTTAACATTGTCACTAAGGCATATTTTATGTGTGCCATCCAGTTTTCCTAAGCCATTGAAAAGCTTACTGTACCTCTTCAAAATTTCATCTCTTGACTTGAAGACAGGATGAGAAGGAAGTTTATATGGATTGGAATTGTCTGAATCTATTTTAACGGCTTTGACACTGTACGTCCCTGGTATATTATGGATGAGTCCAAAACTGTGAATTGCAGGTAAACCTAATAAAAGTTTAGGTCCGTCCACAATATAGACCTGTTCTTGGATCTGTGTTGAATCATTCTGAAGAGTCATAGATACATAGCCTTTTGTATCAAGGGATTTATCACCAGGTCCTACAAGTTTTCGGTCGGTTGGAACCAATTTTCCAAAGGAGTTATTGTACACTGGAAACGGCATGACGGAGACTTGCGCACCAGTATCAATGGTCCATGTAAGCTCTTTTTGATGATCACCGGTTTTTAACCTAATGTGAAATCCTGGATCTGGAATGGTAGGTATGTCGCTATTAATTCCGCCAATAAATGTACTAGCACATGTAGCAGTCTCTGAATGTGAATCATCTGCAATGTGATGAACACCAGCAGTTTGTGAGCTTTTGCAGATTGAAGCTAAATGCCCGGTTTTCCTACATTTGGAACATTGTTTATTCTTCATGCATGCTGAGGAAACATGGCCTACTTTCTTGCACTTATAACATACAGCTTGAGCAGCCGGGCAATTTGTCTTTCCCGGTGGGTGTATACCATTACAGTAGTAACAGGAAGTGTGGTCTGAATGTGGGGCGTGTCTCTGACTTTGACTTTGTTGTTGGCTGTCTATTTGGCGAGACTTGAACTTGTTCCTCTCGTGGTGTGAGTGTGACCAATGACGATTATCTGGTGGCTTGTGACGAAGAAAATCCACCATTGCTGATTTTGTCTCATAAGTTCACGTTGTGTGGCTTCTTTCATTGAAAGAATCTGAATTGTCTTTTCAAGACTAAGTTCTGCACCTTGGTCATACAACTTTAATTTGACACTATCATCCTTTATCTCGAATAGCCTGTTCGAGAAAGTTATTTGGGAATTTGCACAACGAGGCCTGTTCTCGGACTGTTACAACCCAAGAATCAAATGATTGAGCTGGATCTCGTGTTAAGTGGAACCAAAATTTCTCACGCAACATCAATTGTGGATCACGGCGTGTAAAATACGCATCAAATTTCTGAATAACTGTATCAAAATTTTCTTCATCTTCGGCTGGAATTACATCATCGTCACCTTCCTGTTCTGGCAGAAAAACAAAATTAGAGAAGATTTCGAGACAACGATCTCCTATGTGATTCAGCAATAAACCCACTTTCATAGCATCAGGTCGTGTTGACATACCTGTGGCCTTGAGATAAATATCAAATCTCTGTTTCCATTTGTTCCATGCATAAGATGGGTTTCCACCGCTTATTTCTAACGGCTCTGGTGGCTTGACGAAGGGAATGGAGTCCGCCATTTTGTTTACGTGCGTGATCGAAGCAGTTGTCTGTTGACGTCTGGGTGAATTTCAGAAATGTCTTTTTCTGTGATAAAGCATGAATTACGGTCTAGCGTTAATTCGCCACTTCTGACACCATGTTCGATACTTTTTTGACCGTATCTACTTGAATACCCCAGGCTAGATATGGCTAAGCATTGACATGAACACAAGAACAATAGAACCGCTCTTTATTCGCTTCCCTTTCCCCGGATGAGAATCCGGGAGATAACTCCAATTAAGGGTGACAGGGTTATTATACAACAAGAGCCACGCCCAATTTTTGTGTTTTTATACGCCCATATTTTCATGTGGACGTATATTGTCGTCGCCACTGTCCGTCCGTCCGTCCGCAATTGTTTGTGAACACTCTACAGGTCACACTTTTTATCCGATTTCAATGAAATTTGAAATATAGGTTTATCACCGTAAGATCTCGGTTCCTTTCGATATTGGCATGTATCGGACTGTAACTGCATGGATTATGGCCCCTTATTGTACTAAAAATCACGTTTTTAGCTTGTGAACACTGTAGAGGTCACAATTTTTATCCGATTCGGTTTAAACTTGAAATGTGTTTATAATCCACATATATCGGTTCCTTTCGATATTCGCGCATATCGAACCTTAACTTCCTGAATAATGGCCACTGATTGTACGAAAATCGCGTTGTTAGCTTGTGGACCCTATAGAGGTCACAATTTTTATCCGATTTAAAAACCGTTTGAATATATCACCGTTACACCCTAAGGATGGTTGAGTGTGAATTTCGTAAAAATCGGACCCAAACTGACGGACAAAATGGCCGCCCCTCGTTCGCAAATAGTGTCAAACTATTGTGTGTCTGGGTTGTGGACCCTCTGGAGGTCACAATTTTCATCTGATTTTGATGAAACTTGAAATGCATGTTTATAACCCAAATTAATATAAATCTTTGGCTTGTTTTTGAATCCTTACCTTTTGGCTGTGTATGTATACAAAATCTATCTTATTTGAATAAACTATTGTTTAAATCAGTGGTTGAAGGGCCAAGCCAGAAATTAAATAAAATACAACTTCTATGTTGCGAAAGTCGTCTTTTAAAAAAGGTTATCATATTAGTCATTAATCTCCTCTTATTCTATATCCCCATACACATTAATTACAGAAAGGGCCTGTAAACGGCATTGTGAGCCATTCACTTTTCGTTCGTTCGTTCGTTCGTTCTTGGTGTTTAACGTCTGCTTCCACATAAGTGATATCGCAGACAAGACATAGGAGAGCCGAAGCTGATTCCTGTTTTTTAGAATATGATTTTGCAATCTTTCCATTTGGCCCTAGGCCATGGATTTGGTTTAGTGGGAAGTTCTTCCCTTTATTTAATATAAAACATATCGTTTGGTAGATGATCTCGTCAGCTTCTGGATTGGTAGATGTCATCGTTTGGGGTTAGTGTTTAGGTGCCAGACCCGTCTTATCGTGGCCTCCCCTTACTCCACTATCCCACTCTCTGGGTTTGGTATCGGTTTTATTTGCGGAATAGTGTTTAGGTGCAAAGTTCGTCTGACCGTAACTCCCCCTTACTCCACTATCCTGCTAGTTTGGTAGATGTCATCTTTGTGGGGTTTGTGTTTAGGTGCCAGGCCCGTCTTATCGTGACCTCCCCTTACTCCACTATCCCACTCTGTAGGTTTGGTGTCTGTTTTTGGTGGAATAGTGTTTAGATGCCGAGTCCGTCTGATCGTGACTCCCCATTACTCCACTATCCTGCCAGTTTGGTATAAATCCCCTATGTAGTTTAGTGTTTAGATGCCGGGCCCGTCTAACTGTGACCCCCTCTTACTTCACTATTCTACTTAATCCAACTGTGTCCATTAGGGCGTGGATTTGTTCGAAGATTTGCAGTTTCAGATCTGGTTTCGGGAAGAGTAGGTTCTTAGTGTGGAATGGTATGTTGTTGGTCTCCATTGTTCTCACTAGTTCCCTTCTCTCCTCCTCGTATACCTCGCAGTCTACCAGGACATGGTTGGCGGTACATTCTTCTCCGCACTCACAGATGATGGCTTGGTGTTTGTAGTCTCGCAGCCGCTCTTTCACCCTTAGCTTCGATATAAGTCTACAAATATCCCTTCTAGGGTGATTGAGTGTTGTCTTTGTGTAGATCTTGTCATCCAGCCGGAATCTGTATGTGTTAAGTTCAACGAGATTTAATTCCCAGACGTGTCTTTTGACCATACTGTAGATTTCCGTGGTGCTGTAGTCTTTGGTGCGGAGTGGTGCTGTGTCCTTGAGACCTTCATTGGCGAGTCGATCTGCCTCCTCGTTTCCTCTAATGTTGACATGTGATGGAATCCACACGAGTTCTACTTTGCTTCCCTTCTCTAAAACCATCTGGTACAGCTGCCTGATTTCCAAAATGACTTCTGGTCCGAGTTGTCATTTTGGATTGAAATCAGACTGCTCAGAGAGTCGCTTGGAATGACGAACTTACTAGTCTTTTGATGGGAAATCCATGATATAGCGTCACGAATGGCCACAAGCTTTGCAGTGTACACCGAACAGTTATTGGGTAGTTTCCTGCTTATTCCCTGTTCCCCGTTTGGCAGGTATATTCCAAACGAGCTGGTGTCCCTTATAGGATTGCGTGAGCCATCCGTGTACACATGGTCCCAGTCATCAGACGGCCAGTTGTCTTCCAGGTGTTCTAGAGAGAAAGCACGTGCAGCAGTGGGGTTGTTTTTCTTGTCGGTTTTCTGCAGTAGATCTAGATTAACCGGCGGTATAGGGAGCGTCCAAGGGGCGATCACTGGGGGGTCGTGTTCATTTATCACGAGCTCCCCCAGATTGTTTCCCTGATACCCTGGCCGAAGCTTTTCTTTCTAGGATCTCTCACATATCTTGTATTTTGTAGACTGACAAAGGTTGGGGATCTTTCGCCCAGTTGCGAGATCTTAGCCCAGTACCTTGTCGCTAGTTCTTTTCTTCTTAGGGATAGGGGCAACTCCCCGACTTCCTGCAGTAGTGCCTCTCTCCCAGTCCCTTGCCCTACGCCAGTCGCAATACATAGAGGTTTGTATTGGATGGTGTCAAGCTTCCTTAAGAGTAATGGCGCGCAGTTCATGAAGGCCAGAGAGCCGTAGTCTAATACAGATCGTATTAGAGCACGATACACCATCATTAGTAGGGTGACCCACCATAAATAAATATCTCCAAATATCTCGACAATTACGCCACAATATTTATATATATGCCAAGCCTCAAATCAGTTTCACACAATTATAGTCACTAAATAAACGATCATGTTGTACTTAATAAGCTATGACCATTAATCATCTATAAATAATAGACTGAAAACTGGTTCCAAGTGTCGTCCATAACACCCAGACACTTTTGAGTAAAAGATAGGTTACGTGCCCTTGTTTTGAAATTAGTCTCGCTTAACCAGTCTATCGACCATTCTACGTCTGATTGACAGGTCGGGATAATCAAGACTACTTTTTTACGAAACATAACAGAAAGCTAGAACAAGAAATTGAATTTAGCAATAAGCACGTTAGCTAGCTCAACAATTGTTTTAAGAAGCTTGTAAAAGTAAAATGAAACTACTGCTAGTATCATGTTCATGTCTAACCCGAGTGTTTCAGAGATATTATTTGTACTAAACCAAAAGATGCCGCTCTTAACGGTACAGTTAATGATAAAGCGATTTAAAAAATGAAACGTAATAACCAAGAAGCTTAATTTTACTGCTATTCAAAATCGTCAACAATAAATTTTTTACGGCTGTAATAGTTGATAGATTTGTAGAGAATTGCACGTGCCATGGCTATTTATAGTATCATACTGTCAGAAATTTGTTCTCGACACGGCGAATGTGCACGCTTCACTGGTGGTCTCGAACTATCAGCGGTGGACTGTATTTCTGTAGAGTGCATGGGTCACCCTATCATTAATGTGACTCTGTTGGCCCCCCAAGTGCTGCCCGTTATTTTCCTCATTAAGTTTAGGATTTTGGTGCATCTTTCTACAGTCTCGTCGATGTGCGGTTTCCAGGTCAGCCTTCGGTCAAAGATTACGCCAAGGAACTTGGTTTGGTCTTTAAACTCGATGGTTTTCCCGTTCATACACAGAGTCATTCTGTTATCCCTCTATCCCTGCTTACAAGCATGCCGACTGTTTTCTTCTCCGAGACTTTGAATCCCCATTCGTTTGCCCATGCCATGAATTTGTCTAAGGCCTTCTGCATTTTCTTTTGTAGTTCACAGAAGTTCCTCCCTTTCCTCCATATGGTACTGTCATCAGCAAATTTACCTAACTCAGTTTTGGCGTCGAGGTAGGAAGATTTCTGTATGTCGTTGATCATGATATTGAAGAGAGTGGGACTGATAACCGATCCCTGAGGCGTGCCATTTTCTAATGTTTGCTCGGCACTCAGGAATCTGCCAACATTCATCTGTATCTTTCTATCGCTCAGAAAGCTTTTGATCCACCGAAACATTATGCCCGCTATACCAATACGTCCTAACTTGAAGAGCAGCCCGTCTAGCCAGACTAAATCGAAAACCTTAGTTAAATCTACGAACACGACACATAACAGGTTCCCAGAGAGGAGTGCCTGCGACATGACTTGCTGTAGTCTCACCAAGTGGTCCATTGTTGAACGCCCTTTCCTGAACCCGCTTTGATTTTCGTCGATCAGTCGGTTGCTCTCCAGATAGAACTGTAGTCTTATGTTAACCATTGTTTCCAAGGTTTTGCACAGTGTGGATGTCAAACTTACTGGTCGATAGGACTCTGCCTTTGTTCTCTCTTTACCTGGTTTTGGAAGAGGGATGACGTTGGCTTTCCGCCATTCTTTAGGTACCTCTCCTGCCAGCCAGGATGTGTTGAAGAAGTTTAGTAGTATCCTTTTGGCATTTCTAGGCAGATGTTTGAGCATCGAGTACTTTACTTTGTCCTCACCAGCCGCACTATCCTTCTTGAGGGAAAGAGCCTTATTTAACTCCTCCTCGGAGAAGGGTAGATTGATTGGTTTAGCCCCTTCATTAGTTTCAATTTCTAATGAAGGGTGCTGTGAGTAAAAGATTTCCTTTCTCTTCAGAAACTCTGGTGATTGGTTTTCGTCCCTGCTTGCGTCAGCGAAAGCTTTTGCAAGTAGATCTGCCTTTTCATTGCCGTTGGTAACGTACTCATCTCCATTCTTTAGGTTTGGTATGTTGAATGATCTGCGCTTCCCGTTCATGGCGTTCAGCTTCTTCCAGACGGCACCTGTTTGCGTGTTTTGATTCAACGCATTACAGAATGTCATCCAGTGTCCGCTTTGTGCCTTCCGGATGGTGTCTCTTGCGGCGTATTTCAACTTCAGGTAGTTTTGGCGATTGACTTCATTGTGGTGGCGTTTCCGTAGGCGTAGTGCCTTCTTTCTTTCGTTAACCGCCTTCTGACATTCTGGTGACCACCAAGGTTTTCTAATCCTTGATTGTCTAATCAGCCTCTTTTATTTTCCAACTGGGTTTCCCGTTATAGACTTCCCTGGTTGTTTCACATTGGATGCAGAGTTCTATCCGTAGATGGTCGCTGCCAAGTGTTTCATCTTCGTGTACTTGCCAGTCGCAGTGGTTTGCCATACCAAGCGTACAGAGCGTGAGATCCAGATGTGAAGGTGGGGCATTTCCTCCAACAAAAGTAGGGCTCTCGTCGTTCAGTACGCATAGGTCGTTCTCTTCTATTATTGAGCATAGGCTAATCCCCCGACAGTCATTCCTCGGTGACCCCCACAGGACGTGTTTTGCGTTGAAATCCCCGCAAAACACAAATTCGCCCTGCGGAAGCTGGCCGAGAAGTGACTGGAAGTGAACTGGTTTTCTCGTGACATCTGGGGGTACATAGACATTCACTATTGTCAATTTTGTATTATTGCTCAATGTGATGGCTATGCCCATTGCTTCTAGAGGATCCTCTACGTAGATGGCAAGACCACCGCCACGTGTCGTGCTGTCCGGTCTGTCCCTTCTCTGACAAGTGTATCCGGGCAAGTAGATGTCGTTCTTGGTTGGTAGTAGCTTGGTTTCTTGGAGGCATATTACATCTTTGGGGTTGCGGGTGATGTATTTTCTCAGCTCAGCACATCTGGGGGCCAATACATTAACGTTTAGTTGTAGAACTTTTACCTGGCCCGCCATGATGACTGTCCGGATGGATGCCTCTCTGTCTTGTCTATTTATTGGTCAATTGGCGTTTCACATTCCATAGGAGGTACCTCATTAGTGTTCGTCTTTGGTGTTAAAACCGGCAAGCAACTGGGCATATCGCCAGTGCTGTAGTGACGAACATGAGATATCCTTCTACGGAGTGCGAGGTTTGCCGTTTGATCGCGTTTTGTGGTTTCTTCGTCGTCGTCTTCTTCTCTTGATCTTTTTTTACCGTGTTGATTGAATTAATCATGACGCACGGGACATCGGGGTTGACCATGTTTGTCCTTATTTTGCCGATTAGGTTTGTCTTTAGGGTAGTTTGGTCCTCATTGGACACGGCCACCCTGAGGAACTCGATTATGAAGTTCATGAAGCCACTTTCCGTTTTAAATTTAGGAATGAAGTGTGATTCATGAACATTCGTTTTCGGTTTCTCTTCCTTCTTGAATTTGGTCTTGTTCTTTGGTGTTGGTTTGTCTTTTTGGTTGGTGCCGTGGTGGGTTTTTTCGGCGTTTTTTGGGATGTCGATGGAATCGGCTCCGGAATTGGTTTTGCAACCGGAGCCCTATTCCTGACATCTTTTGTCTTCCCTTCCTTCTTTTTCAGCATCAATGAGGCTTCATTGAAACTTACTTTCTCTTTTACCTGGATCTTTAGAGTTTCCTTGGTGTTCTGGATTTTCGGGCATTCGGGAGAGTTCGCTGCGTGACCGCCTTTGCAGTTTGAACATTTTTTTTGAATGCCCGCCCTGCAGTCGGTCGCCGCATGACTCCCCCCACACTGGGCGCACACAGTCTTTCCTTTGCAGTACTTGACTGTGTGCCCCAGCTTCTGACAGTTGGTGCAGTGCCTTACCCTCTGTACATAGGGGTGAGTACGTCGGTTGAGGTAGACGATTTTAAGTGCCTCGGGCGCTGTACCTTTCTTGAAGGTTAGGGCGACACTTCCCTGGTCCTTCCCCTCGGCCACTTTAAACCGATATACCTCGGTTGCTTGGTACCCCCTCTCTATTAGATCCTCCAGAATTTCGTCCCCGGTATATCCGGCCGGTATCCCATGAACAATCACCTTGTCTATTGACAAAGTGGACGGTTCGGACACCGTCACGGCCATACCGAGAAGTAGGTTCTGGGCCAGCGCTAGGTCCATGTCAGACCTATTTTTTAGGGCAAGTCTAACATGTCCCGGCACTGTGATCTTTATGTCGGGTATGTTGATAATACCCCACTTACTCTTCAATTCCTTGCCCACGGTCGTAAGTTTGGCTCCTTGGAAGGACTTACCTTCCAGTGGCCTCACAAGTACGACGTGGGTCTGTTCTTCTCTCCTTTTTGTCGCAGGAAAGAACTTTGGTGGAGGGCTGCTTTTAAAAGCGTCAGCCATTGACGTGTGTGAGCTAGCCTCTGTCGCCATCGTTCTTATGCTGCCGAAAAGTAAAATCAAAAACAAAAGGAGTGACTGAACAGTGTTGATTAAGGTTGTATGCTGTTGTTAATTAATGCCGTAAGCTGATATAACTGTTGTTAACCCTTTCCACAAAGAGCCGCTAGTCAATCAGTGTTATTAATACTAATTAACTATGGGTTCCTATTGCTTGTATGAGTTTACTTAACAGTTATGAGGTTTGGTAACTATAATAATAATTTAGATTGTTAGTGTTGTTTTAGGCTGGTATAACTGTCGTTAACCCTTTCCACAAAAAAGCCACTAGTCAATCAGTGTTATTAATACTAATTAACTATGGGTTCCTATTGCTTGTATGAGTTTACTTAACAGTTATCAGGTTTGGTAATTATAAAAGAGATTTAGCTTGTTGGTGTTCTTTTAAGAGGTTTGTGACGAGTTCAATCAGTTGATTGGCTTGTACACTAAGCTTCTTGGTTATTAGATGATAGAAAGAAGAGTAGAATAGTTAAATAAATGAAGAGTCTGATAAGGAAAATAATGGAAATAGGGAAAGGATGAGAAAGAAAAATAAATAAATAAATAAATGGAGTTAAGAAGTTGGTATATAGGGAGAATGAAAAAACAAATAACAAAAAGTAAAACAGAGTGAGGGGAAGGTAACTAAATAAAGTAGATTAAATAAAGTAGATGAAAAATGTAGAAAATAAATAGAAGGAGGAATTAAGGAAATAAGCTTATATCTGATATAAAAAGAAAAAATAGTATCCTAACAATAAATCAAAGAGAAAAGAAGCAAAAAAAAAGTGGAAGAGCAAAATAAAATAAAATAAGGTAGATAGAAAAGAAAAAAAATGAGAACAGCTTATACCTTGTGATGGTATAAAAATAAAGACAACCTTAAAATTACTTATGGACTGGAGGATCTAGTAATCCTGGGTTTGAGGAGTCTTTTGGAGTCTGGCTAGGCTACTTTATCTATGATAAACTCAGCAATAGCTTTGGAGCTCTGATGCACTAGGTGTTATCAGTACGAGTACTAATTAAATTATTTTAAATATACAGTGAAGTCATAAATGTCCGTTATTACAGTATAGATTAATTTTTTGATTGGTCGAATGCTATTGTTTTATTAATTTCCACCTGTGATCACATGTCTGGGTGCCATATGAAACCATGATTTTGAATACACCTCCGTTATTACAGTATGGACTAATTCTTTGATTGGTCGAATGCTATTGTTTTATCACTTCCCACCTGCATTATTTGTGATAAATCACCTTTGATTTAATGCAATATGATTTAGGTATAACAAAAATCTTTGTACTGCAGTCAATATTTTATTGTCAAGTTCAAGTTCTTTATTCCTTTAAGTCAAAGACTCATCAGGTATAACATACAGTACAAACAAATAAATAAATACAATATGTACAAAAACAATATCAAACACATATATAAAACACATATCAAACAGGGTTAGATATTTAAATATATAATTAGAAATATAGGAGAGCAAACGTTTTTCTATTCACGTTGTTTGTTTGCCAAGTATAGAAATTTCCCTAGATTAATTAATTCATTAGCTTTATCAGTATTTAATAGTTGGATTAACTTATAGATACTGGGGTTAGTATAAAAGTATTTTTTTATATATTTAATCCTAAGATCCGTATATAATGGGCAGATTAAGATAAAATGATATTCATCTTCAATATCATCTAGATTGCAGTTTGTGCAAATTCTATCGCATCTTTTAATTTTATTATATCTTCCCTTTTCGATATTGAGATTATGGCTTGATAATCTTATTTTAGTTATTTCTTTACGATATTTAATATTTATTTGTTTTGTTAGGTAATATTGCAGGGAAAATGTATCAATGATTTGTTTATATATAACTCCCTTAGATGATTGTCTTATTTGCCCGTAGCACTCTTGTCTAAATATGTCGAGTAGTCTCCCTTTAATGATGAAAATATCGGATTTACAAATCTTATGAAATGAGTTTTCCCACATATACCCAAGCCCTAATTTAAATAATTCATTTTTAACATTTATTACCCACGGGTCGTCATTTATAATCATATCCTTAAAACACTGGCGAAGTAAATTGTTTTCTGTATTACATAAGCGGATCCAATATTTAAATATTTTAATTTTACGAGTAATTTCTAATGGGTACCTGCCCAGTTCGAAATATAACATACAGGTATTCGTAGAATTACGTGTCCACAAAATTCTTTTAAGATAATTAGTATGAATTTTTTCGACCTCCCCAGCTTTGTGAGAACCCGATATCTTTGAACCGAAGGATAAAATAGTACCTATGTATGTATCAAATACAGAAAGTTTGGTTAAAATATTGAAATAATTATCATTACAGCATCAATGAGGCTTCATTGAAACTTACTTTCTCTTTTACCTGGATCTTTAGAGTTTCCTTGGTGTTCTGGATTTTCGGGCATTCGGGAGAGTTCGCTGCGTGACCGCCTTTGCAGTTTGAACATTTTTTTTGAATGCCCGCCCTGCAGTCGGTCGCCGCATGACTCCCCCAACACTGGGCGCACACAGTCTTTCCTTTGCAGTACTTGACTGTGTGCCCCAGCTTCTGACAGTTGGTGCAGTGCCTTACCCTCTGTACATAGGGGTGAGTACGTCGGTTGAGGTAGACGATTTTAAGTGCCTCGGGCGCTGTACCTTTCTTGAAGGTTAGGGCGACACTTCCCTGGTCCTTCCCCTCGGCCACTTTAAACCGATATACCTCGGTTGCTTGGTACCCCCTCTCTATTAGATCCTCCAGAATTTCGTCCCCGGTATATCCGGCCGGTATCCCATGAACAATCACCTTGTCTATTGACAAAGTGGACGGTTCGGACACCGTCACGGTCATACCGAGAAGTAGGTTCTGGGCCAGCGCTAGGTCCATGTCAGACCTATTTTTTAGGGCAAGTCTAACATGTCCCGGCACTGTGATCTTTATGTCGGGTATGTTGATAATACCCCACTTACTCTTCAATTCCTTGCCCACGGTCGTAAGTTTGGCTCCTTGGAAGGACTTACCTTCCAGTGGCCTCACAAGTACGACGTGGGTCTGTTCTTCTCTCCTTTTTGTCGCAGGAAAGAACTTTGGTGGAGGGCTGCTTTTAAAAGCGTCAGCCATTGACATGTGTGAGCTAGCCTCTGTCGCCATCGTTCTTATGCTGCCGAAAAGTAAAATCAAAAACAAAAGGAGTGACTGAACAGTGTTGATTAAGGTTGTATGCTGTTGTTAATTAATGCCGTAAGCTGATATAACTGTTGTTAACCCTTTCCACAAAAAGCCGCTAGTCAATCAGTGTTATTAATACTAATTAACTATGGGTTCCTATTGCTTGTATGAGTTTACTTAACAGTTATGAGGTTTGGTAACTATAATAATAATTTAGATTGTTAGTGTTGTTTTAGGCTGGTATAACTGTCGTTAACCCTTTCCACAAAAAAGCCACTAGTCAATCAGTGTTATTAATACTAATTAACTATGGGTTCCTATTGCTTGTATGAGTTTACTTAACAGTTATCAGGTTTGGTAATTATAAAAGAGATTTAGCTTGTTGGTGTTCTTTTAAGAGGTTTGTGACGAGTTCAATCAGTTGATTGGCTTGTACACTAAGCTTCTTGGTTATTAGATGATAGAAAGAAGAGTAGAATAGTTAAATAAATGAAGAGTCTGATAAGGAAAATAATGGAAATAGGGAAAGGATGAGAAAGAAAAATAAATAAATAAATAAATGGAGTTAAGAAGTTGGTATATAGGGAGAATGAAAAAACAAATAACAAAAAGTAAAACAGAGTGAGGGGAAGGTAACTAAATAAAGTAGATTAAATAAAGTAGATGAAAAATGTAGAAAATAAATAGAAGGAGGAATTAAGGAAATAAGCTTATATCTGATATAAAAAGAAAAAATAGTATCCTAACAATAAATCAAAGAGAAAAGAAGCAAAAAAAAAGTGGAAGAGCAAAATAAAATAAAATAAGGTAGATAGAAAAGAAAAAAAATGAGAACAGCTTATACCTTGTGATGGTATAAAAATAAAGACAACCTTAAAATTACTTATGGACTGGAGGATCTAGTAATCCTGGGTTTGAGGAGTCTTTTGGAGTCTGGCTAGGCTACTTTATCTATGATAAACTCAGCAATAGCTTTGGAGCTCTGATGCACTAGGTGTTATCAGTACGAGTACTAATTAAATTATTTTAAATATACAGTGAAGTCATAAATGTCCGTTATTACAGTATAGATTAATTTTTTGATTGGTCGAATGCTATTGTTTTATTAATTTCCACCTGTGATCACATGTCTGGGTGCCATATGAAACCATGATTTTGAATACACCTCCGTTATTACAGTATGGACTAATTCTTTGATTGGTCGAATGCTATTGTTTTATCACTTCCCACCTGCATTATTTGTGATAAATCACCTTTGATTTAATGCAATATGATTTAGGTATAACAAAAATCTTTGTACTGCAGTCAATATTTTATTGTCAAGTTCAAGTACTTTATTCCTTTAAGTCAAAGACTCATCAGGTATAACATACAGTACAAACAAATAAATAAATACAATATGTACAAAAACAATATCAAACACATATATAAAACACATATCAAACAGGGTTAGATATTTGAATATATAATTAGAAATATAGGAGAGCAAACGTTTTTCTATTCACGTTGTTTGTTTGCCAAGTATAGAAATTTCCCTAGATTACTTAATTCATTAGCTTTATCAGTATTTAATAGTTGGATTAACTTATAGATACTGGGGTTGGTATAAAAGTATTTTTTTATATATTTAATCCTAAGATCCGTATATAATGGGCAGATTAAGATAAAATGATATTCATCTTCAATATCATCTAGATTGCAGTTTGTGCAAATTCTATCGCATCTTTTAATTTTATTATATCTTCCCTTTTCGATATTGAGATTATGGCTTGATAATCTTATTTTAGTTATTTCTTTACGATATTTAATATTTATTTGTTTTGTTAGGTAATATTGCAGGGAAAATGTATCAATGATTTGTTTATATATAACTCCCTTAGATGATTGTCTTATTTGCCCGTAGCACTCTTGTCTAAATATGTCGAGTAGTCTCCCTTTAATGATGAAAATATCGGATTTACAAATCTTATGAAATGAGTTTTCCCACATATACCCAAGCCCTAATTTAAATAATTCATTTTTAACATTTATTACCCACGGGTCGTCATTTATAATCATATCCTTAAAACACTGGCGAAGTAAATTGTTTTCTGTATTACATAAGCGGATCCAATATTTAAATATTTTAATTTTACGAGTAATTTCTAATGGGTACCTGCCCAGTTCGAAATATAACATACAGGTATTCGTAGAATTACGTGTCCACAAAATTCTTTTAAGATAATTAGTATGAATTTTTTCGACCTCCCCAGCTTTGTGAGAACCCGATATCTTTGAACCGAAGGATAAAATAGTACCTATGTATGTATCAAATACAGAAAGTTTGGTTAAAATATTGAAATAATTATCATTACAAACTTTTAGGACTGAAAATAAAGCTTTTCTACCCTGGTCTGCTAATTTCCGTTGTGTGGAGCTGAATTTACCATTGAAATTTAATAATAGTCCGAGGTAGTTAAAATTATCTACAATGTCGACATGAACGTTATTAAAGGTCCAGGACTCAGTGGTTTTGATCTTTCCCCCATTTCTAAAAATCATAATTTTGGTCTTATCAGTGTTAACGATCATATTCCATGTCTGAGTATAATTGTATAGATAATTTAAAAGGTTTTGAAGTCCTTCAACCGTTTCCGAAAATATGACCTTATCATCTGCATACATTAAAAGGAATAAATTAAGTGTTTGGATATTAACTGAAGGACAATTATCAGATATGAATAGAGACTCACAATCGTTAACAAAGAATGAAAATAAAAGCGGAGAGAGAACCTCGCCCTGAAATAATCCATTTGTACTTTCAAAATATTCAGATAGATCTCCATTATATTTTACACAACATTTAACTTTATCGTATAATGATCTGATAACTGCAAGTATATTCCCTTTAACGCCCTCATGAATTAATTTATACCATAAGTTAGATCTGTTAACATAGTCGAATGCCTTTCTATAATCTATAAAACAACAATACAATCTCCTTTTATTTTTTAAACTTCTATTAACGAGAGCCTGTAAAATAAATATAGCATCCACTGTTGACTGATTTTTACGAAATCCAAACTGGCACGTGCTTATTTTGTTATTGTTTTTATCAAATTGTAACAATCTGTTATTTAAAATCGAAGTAAAGAGTTTACCCAAACAAGATACAATTGTAATTCCTCTAAAATTATCGGGGTTATTCGGGTCCCCTTTTTTGAAAACAGGTATGATATTCCCTGCGGCCCAAGACGTCGGGTAACATCCAGAATCAAGAATGTTATTAAATATTTTAAGTACACATGGTATTAGTTCCGTCTCAAAATATTTTAGCATCTCGTTTTTAATGTTGTCACTAGCTGATGCTTTATTTAAATGTAACCGTTTAATATTTTCTCTTATTTCAGTCTCAGTAATCGGTTGATCTAGGTCCGATACGTCATTATTCACATAGTTATCTAGGAAGTTATCGACGATAGCATTTGGGACAGGATTAGACGATGATACCCTCTTGAAATGGGTATAGAATGCATTTATATCTAAATTGGAGTTAATCCTAGATTTGCGTTTATTAAACAATTTGTGGAAAGTTTTCGGGTTCGATTTTCTAATAAACTCAAAGTGATTTCCCGTTTTATTTTTATATAAATATTTCAACTTAATTTCTGTTTGCTTATATTTATACTTTGCTTGTACTAAATCTAATCTATTTTCTTTTGTTTTATTCTTGTTATAAGGATTATGTATTGATTTGTATTCTTTGTATTTAGCTCGACACGCCTCCGTGAACCATGGCTTGTCTATTCTGTATCGCTTGTTAGTACGATTGGTGCGCACTGTAGTCACAGTGTGATCACACATCAAATCTTGTAAGACTAGTGAGAACTTTTCGACACTATAGTCGATAGTGACCTGGTTAGAATCGTTTGTTTCACATGACTGCAACAACAAATCTTGATTATTTCTCAGTACAACACGAATTTGTTCAATCTTATCAATATTACTCCAATCCACTGAAACATTTGATATAGTTTTGATACTAGTTGACTCTTCCACTAATAGATCAAATTGTATTTCTTTAAAAATATTAAAAACAAGTGGGGAATGGTCTGAGAATTCATTAAAATTGCCAGATTCAAAATGATCAATAATATCAATAGCTTTATAATCAACTAATAAATAATCTATTAAACTTGAGCCTTTACTATTACAAAAAGTAAGATTTCCATTGTCATCAATCAAGTGTTTACGTAGCATCAAGGCATTAATAATTGAAGCATATTTGCTGTTGATACTGTTTGTACTCATTCCGATAAGCCCGTCTGAAAATGGCGACAGATTGTCTATAGAGAGTGGCCTGTGGTGGAGGATATTGATGAGCATGTAGAACAAAGTTCATCATCTATTTTAGTAAGTTCCCCAAGTTTTGTGGAGATATCACAGTGAACAAAAAAGTTATGGCCAAAAATGTGTTTTCGACCTGCAATTTTGGCAGAATTTTCCGTTTTTGGCCATAACTTTTTTGTTTACTGAGATATTTCAGATTAACTAAAATGTTATTCTCCAAATGGCCTAAAAATTGGCATGTGCATCTGTTAGTGTATTTTTATTAAGTTCTCCAAGTATTGTGGAGATATCTCGGTAAACAAAAAAGTTACGACCAAAAATGTGTTTTCGACCATATTTTTCGACCTGCAATTTTTGCAGAATTTTTCGTTTTTGGCCATAACTTTTTTGTTTACTGAGATATTTCAGATTAACTAAAATGTTATTCTCCAAATGGCCTAAAACTTGGCATGTGCATCTGTTAGTGTATTTTTATTAAGTTCTTCAAGTATTGTGGGGATATCTCGGTAAACAAAAAAGTTACGACCAAAAATGTGTTTTCGACCATAATTTTCGACCTGCAATTTTGGCAGAATTTTTCGTTTTTGGCCATAACTTTTGCATTTACCGAGATATTTCAGATTAACTAAAATTAAAAAAGCTGTACTTTTTAATAATGAACTTTATTAGATGAATAAATGCTGAAAATTTGATACAATTCTGTTGTATGGTTGTTTTTATATGGGTTTCTGAAATTGGGTCATTTTTTGCTCTTTTTGGCACTTTTTATCAAATGGCGATTTTGGCCCCGGAGCCTTTTTGGGGGTAAATTTCCCTGTGTTACAACTTTTTGCTACCACCAGAAAAAATTGGAGAGGTAGAACCTTTCCCATAGACACAGAAAATGTGAAATAATGACTTTCTGGGTCAATAAATTTTTCAAAAATGGCCGTCAAATAGGCAAGCAATCCTATTGGGGACCTCCGCAATACAGTGAAAAATTGATTTTTTTGGCATTTTTGTTGGTCAATTACAGAAAAAGTAAGCCACCCATGCCTCTGAAACTCTTTGTGCCCTTTCTCTGGGGTAAATATTAGTAGAAAATAGCATTAGAACTAAACCTGGATGCTTTCTTATTGAATAGGGGGGTCCCAAAAATGGTACCTTATACTTCCCCGTCACGCCCATAACCATGGAAACAGTAAAAATGTTCCCATTTTCTTATTTCTTGTCCGATTTTAGCAAATGAGGTGTCGTTGGACTCGTAACAACAACCCCAATAAGATAAAACAATCAGAAGTCACCTAAAAACACTTTAAAAAATTCACTTGTGGTACCTATTGTTACATAATCAGATTATCTGATGTTAAAGACGCTTCCTGCCAACTTGACACCTGTTCGTTATCGACATGCCTGGAGTCCTTGGTCTATGTGATTATGTAATGATTATGTAAACTTGCTGGCATGTTTTATTTAAACTTTCTTTGTCTGATTAGCATGTATCGAATGTTAAACTTGATATGATACATTAGCCAGATGTTTAATAAGATTCCGTTGTCTGGAATGGTTTATAAACCCAGATTAACAAACGAAATCTCAGAGAGGTACGGCCAGTGCAGGCCACGCAGGTCTAGAGTTACGACGGACAACGGCCATGTAATGTAAGAGTTGGGAGTTGGCACACTCGTGCCTAGCCGAGCTAGGGCATGGCTCTCTCAACACAAGCTAGTTATGGAGTCTTTAAGTTTTGTATATAATATGTTAGAAGAAGCAGAGAATAAAAGTATTTTAAGATGTTAAACTAGTCTTGTCATCCGAACCTGATTACAGAACTAATACTGTCACATATTAATTGGTGCCGTAGACTAGACCAACGTTTTGAAGTCCTACCACTAGATAGAAGATCACAGGCCACAGCAATTAGTATTCACAGGTAAGTCTTTTTCTGATCCTACCATGGCCACGGTTAATAATGACATTGTGCTATAATGTATTATAATTTAACTGGGAAATCAGCAGTTTATCATCACGCTTTATTAAATATCATGGTGTAGTTACTTAGCTAGTAGTGGAACAGTCCTTAACTATTTGTAGGAAAATGACTAAAACAAAATTGTATATATATTGTTTGTTTTACAATAGGTCATGTTGTTTTTAAAAGATTATAAATGATAATTGTTTGTTTTTGAACACATATTTTGGCATTTAAAAGTAGTAGTAACAGGTTAATATCGAAAAGTAAAATGTTTTGTGATTGTTTAACTAGAATTGGGTTAACAGTATCGTAATTTGGAATTTAACCCAATAACATTCACAAAGTATTAACGCGTTTATCTCTAAGGTTTTTTTTGTTGTTGTTTTGTCTATATGTGTCTATTACCCCAAATGTTAATGGGATGCCCCGATATTTACGGGAGAGAATTTTATTTGTGATACCCCTAATGTTAATATGGGATGCCCCGATATTTACGGGAGGGAGGTTTTTTTGTGATACCCCTAATATTAATAATGGGATGACCCGATATGTACGGGAGAGATTTTTATTATTTTTTTAATTTTGTGATACCTCAATACTATGAAATTGGGAGGTCCCGATATGTTACGGGAAAATTTTTTATGTGAAACCCCAGTCAGGTGGGATTGGTTTAACCCCAGGAGAGGGTCGTGCTCAGAATTACGAGCGACCGTATTGTCTTGTTTTGTGTTGTGTTTCAAAAATTATAGAAATAAACCGTTATTAATTTTGATACGTTCTTTCAAAATATCTTATTAAAGATTGTAAAATGTGTTCAGAAAAAAACAAAACAATATGACATCCTAATTTCAATTCTATCCATGTAAATAATAATGTAAATATCGTTAGATAGCTAATTAAAGTCTGTTCCACTTGCTATTTTGATTAACTATTAATTAAGTTCACTCCATGATATGATAAACAGATGAAAAAAACTTCACATGGGTGGCAGTTATAATACTCTTCATAGCACATGTCGCACCGTCCCGGCCAGGCGGTATGGAAAAGATAAGACTACCGGAAGACACCGACTCCTTGCCATTACGGGAAACTTATACAAGAAGACGACGGAATGAAGGAAGAAGAAAAAAATGAATTTGTCTCTCCCTACAGTTGGCTTCAAGGATTGTATTTCGCGCTTCTCGAGTGTGTGCGAACATTAGAATAGTTACAGTGTTTTGGGTTTTTTTTTATAATTTTTAGTGATTGTGTGCGAACATTAGAATATTATAGTTTTACAGTGTTTTTTTTTTTTGTTACAATTATTAGTGATTCAAATATCAAATAACTCGCGTGTGTGCAAATTCAAATATTTTTCATTATATATGCGATTCCAGGAACTCGTGTGTGTGAACAGTAAAATTATCTGCGACATAATTATGTGATTTCAATGTCTCGCGTGTATGAACACTGTAGTATATATGTATGAACTTTTCAACCAGTATCTTATTACTTTTCAACCAGTGTTTTATTCTTTTGCCATTTGCATTTTTTCTTTTTGTTTATATAACTTTTAATCAGCTTATAGTTATTTTTCGTATTTTTGTTTATATATTAATTAGGGTAGTTACCATCGACTCCATTTATATTTAATTTTGTAATAGTCTTTAAAAGTTATTTCATATAATTCATAACTTTATTCAAAAAAAAGGGAAGGTATGTTACATAATCAGATTATCTGATGTTAAAGACGCTTCCTGCCAACTTGACACCTGTTCGTTATCGACATGCCTGGAGTCCTTGGTCTATGTGATTATGTAATGATTATGTAAACTTGCTGGCATGTTTTATTTAAACTTTCTTTGTCTGATTAGCATGTATCGAATGTTAAACTTGATATGATACATTAGCCAGATGTTTAATAAGATTCCTTTGTCTGGAATGGTTTATAAACCCAGATTAACAAACGAAATCTCAGAGAGGTACGGCCAGGGCAGGCCACGCATGTCTAGAGTTACGACGGACAACGGCCATGTAATGTAAGAGTTGGGAGTTGGCACACTCGTGCCTAGCCGAGCTAGGGCATGGCTCTCTCAACACAAGCTAGTTATGGAGTCTTTAAGTTTTGTATATAATATGTTAGAAGAAGCAGAGAATAAAAGTATTTTAAGATGTTAAACTAGTCTTGTCATCCGAACCTGATTAAAGAACTAATACTGTCACACTATTTAAAACGGTATGGCATCATCATTCTGGTTTATGGAACCAATGAATAGAAGCGATGTTCGAGGTAAGAATAAATATTTTTTTTTTTTGGTATTTGCTCTTGTATCTAGAGACTAGTTTAGTACTCTCTCTAGTACTACTCTAGTAGTACGTATTAGGCCTAGTAGACAAATTTTGACAACCGTGACCTACTTTTAGTACTTCTTAAAAACCGTCAACACAGAGTTTTCAATTCATTAATTTTTAAAATAATATTTTTTTTTCTTTATCATTTGTATGTTCAACTTGCAGAATTCTTCAATCTGGAAGGAAGAAGATACTGGTGGTAGTAATAATGATATAAGTATAAGTAAAATCAATGATGAGGATGATGCTGATATTGACCTTGTGTTTAAAGATATGGCGTTTCTGTTCAATGTAAGTAAATTAGCCTAACCATTAGAAATATAAACTACATTTTTGTTTTAATTAAATAATTTAATTTTAATAATATATTATAAAATAAGGCTATTGAAGTTTTTGATGTAAATAATTTAGTCTCATCATTTAATGAATTGTAGGAAGAATTTGAGGAGGAGTCAGCATTGGTGGAAGCTAATAATAAGATGCCTTTTTAAAATAGTCTAATTATTCATTTAACTACGTAACATTAACATTGATCTCTTTATTTAAAAACACAATTATTATTTATTTATCGTAAAATTATTGTTAATTAAAGATGCATTATTTAAGATTTAGATAAAGAGATGACTGTTTTCAGTATAATAATAGTTAAAAAATAAATAATCAAAAGGGAATACTGGTATGTTAAAAATTTCAATCAAGTTACTACATTCTGAATGAAGTTATGGCTGTTTGATGAATAGTGTGGTTTTGATTGTCATTTCTACCCTTGTTATGATTATCCATTTTTTAAATAAATTATTAAATGGAAATCATGTTTAAATCAGTTGCAAATAACAACCATCTGATGATATAGAGAGTTGATTATGGGCTTTGCATGTGAATAAATGTCTAATTAATGATTTGTTTATACAACATTTGAGGCCAAATTTACCTCTTACATAATGCATCTTTAACTGTTACATTTTATTTAGGGCATATAAAAAAAATATTCTGGTTCTTCGATAATCCTTCCTCACTTAAAAAGACCTTGTTGACAACACCACATAAATATTTTACCCAAGTTACAGGAAGTAACTCTATGAAAATATTTTAATGGATCCACTGGTTAATTTGTCAAGTATGAAAACCTCATAAATGTAATGCTATTGATGATACTGGGTAATCAAATAGTCCTATTTATATAAGCAATATGATGAGATAAATCTACATGTAGTGCCTTAAAATTTAATGGCCATGAAAAGTCATTTAGTCCAGTAGTTATCCTTTCACAAAATAAAAACACAAAAATAAAATAAACCCAGATTATTGGCACAGGATATATATTTTTTGTATTGCCCAATTATATTACAGGATACACAAGTAATCAACAATACGGACATTATTAATGCTTTGAATGAAATTTTAAAATTTAATATGATGGACGAGAAAACAATATTACATCTGAAATCTAGAGGTAACCAAGTTAAACATTTTATTTTCAAATGTCCACAATCTACATGGAAATGTGGGCGTATAAAAATACTTACATGTATTTGAAAACCAAAAGTATGCCTCCATACTGTTGAAAATAGGCCTGCAGCCACAAAAATTCTAGCGCGAAGTTCCGCTACAAGGTCTTCCCTAATAAACAAACTATACATTTTTGGAAAGCTTATAACACCAGGAAGACAAATCCAGAGAGTTCCAATCCAAGCACAAAGTTTGCACTAACTTGATTTTGGGCCAGATGAAAATTGTGATAATTGTCAAGTAATTGCTATATTTATTATAATATTATCTTTGTATTTTTCAGTTTCAGATATCAAGGATGAAGTTGCCTTTTTGAACTCCTACCAATCAATTAATAAACAAGATTCCTGAAGGAAATATCATTTAGGCCTATCTATTTTAGAACATAAAACTATTTCGTTCATACCTAACTAATACTTCTTTTTTTTATTGTAAAAATGTTTTCTTTTTTCTTAAATAGAATTATTATATCCGCTGAAGCTAATTTGATTTTCCAACCAAACCTTGATCAAAAAGACTATGAAATAATTGCGTATATTGGGGGGGTGGATTATTAATAAACTTGTTTCTAGATATGTGCAAGCTGAAAAAAAAGAATGTGTTCATATGCTTGCATGCAATGTGGATGGGGGGCAAGCTGCATTTATCAAATTAACTAAATTAAAGGACAGAGGGGGGTTAAAATATATAAATGGCCATTTTCTTATATTATTAATTAGATTGGAAAAGAATTTTGTAGGGATATTTACACCTTTATCGACCAAAGTAGATAAAGATGAATTCATTAACAAATGCACATTTGAATGTAAACAAGATTTTTAAAACTGTTTTGATAAACCAATTATTGATGATAAAATCCAACATCTAATTTTAATAGATATAGTAAAATTATTTTTTAATATAAGAATACATCATAGATGTAAAATTATTATTGAAAAATTGAAACTGAAGAAGTCTAAAGGTCTTAGAAAAACATTAAAAAAACTATAAATTCTACTCGAGTCATCATCCAACAATTTAGCATATTTATATGTGTATTCTATGAGAAGTACCTTATTTATTTATTTATTATGTGACATAATTTTTTTAACAGCAGTCTTTATTTATTTATTATGAAATTGTCTGAACATTATCATATAACCAAGCATTTCAATATAGTGCTTGTGGTGTGTATTTTTATGTAATATATTTTTTTAGTAATTGTCGACATTTTCGATTTAAATCTCCTCCGTGCAAATATCTGAAACAAAAATGTAACAGATACATCCAATCTAACAAAATGTTTAGTATTTCAATTGAGTAAAATGACAGTATTCACTGATTATATCGTTTACATATTTCATAAATATATAGAAGTGTAATATTGCAATTTTACCAAGTGTAGATACTCCTAATTTATTTGCATAAAAAGTCAAACATCTCACCACAGTTTCCTCTTTTTCAGAGGTTGTGCATTTATTTTAATGGAACCACTTTCTTTCTCAATATTTCCCTTATTAGATTGAAAGAGAGAAGAAAGGTTTCTTTGAAGTCTAATCTTGTTTTCCTGGTATCTATCAAATTATAAAGAACGGACTAAATAACAATATCCTAACAATGTAAATGAAACCAATGAACAAACTTAATGGGGTTTAATGTCCTACTTTTATTTTGAATTTAATTGAACAAAGACAGACAATTTTTAATAATTCTCGAAAATGGCAGTAACAATAAATATAAAAATTTTAGCCAATAAAATACATTTGTCTAGTGCCGTCCCGTTAGAGTTATCTGTCTTGAAGTACTCAAGTAGTTCCACGAGAAGTGCATCATATTACAATTCTATGGTGCGTGAATGCAATATTTATTTAAAGGAGCGCATTACTGAATTTCCTAATTGGGCTTTGGCTAGATTGCGTGGAGTGTCGGCTGAACACCCACCCAATCATTTGTTCTGTGATGGAATTCATTTCAATGATATTGGCTTAAAGCTGTATTATAGGTGTATTCGGGGAGCCATATTACGCATGTTAGCTTAGGTAAGCATCTATTGAATGTTATCCTACGTAAATTTCCTGTTAGAATTGTTCCCTCATGCAAAGCAAGAGTGATGGTTGATTCACATATAAAAAAGGGGTTTGGTGGTTGAGTCACAGTAAATTGTGGTTAATTCTGTATATAAAGCGAGTTTGGTGGTTGACTCGTATACAAAGCAAAGTGGTGGGTTACTCACATATATAAAGCGAGTTTGGTGGTTGACTCGCACAGTAAATTGCTTAATATAAAGCGAGTTTGGTGGTTGACTCGAATACAAAGCAAAGTGGCGGGTGACTCACATATAAAACGAGTTTGGTGGTTGACTCGCACAGTAAATTGTGTTTACTTCACATATATCAAGCGAGTTCGGTGGTTGATTCGTATATGCAGAGTAAGAGTGATGGTAGGTGCCTTACATCTATATAGCGAGTTTGGTGGTTGACTTGCACAGTGGGTGACTCACATATATCCGAGCTTTGCATAG
Source organism: Patella vulgata (assembly GCF_932274485.2). NCBI lineage: Eukaryota > Metazoa > Mollusca > Gastropoda > Patellidae > Patella > Patella vulgata. The sequence goes on from NC_065882.2 coordinate 39,484,695, forward strand.
TAATAAATTGCCATTTGGGTGGCTGACTCTTCTTTAGGTACCGGGTAGTGGTCCCTTTGCTTATTATACAGATGTTTCAATATGGTACACTGTCCTTATCCGCTTTATTTTTCAGAATAATATGGAATGTGTAACAAATTCGGAGCCCAGCCCAGCTAAACGAATTAGAATACCGACACAAAGAGCTGCTGACAGTCGGCCAACTCCAACTGTAAAAAAGACAGTTACATCCTTCCGCAGAAAAAACACCCTTCAAGCTAAAAAAATCAGCCACACGTTTAACTAAGGCATCTGATCCGAATATATCATCACCATTGGGTTCGTCGCCAGTACCATCATGCTCAACAAATAGAGACACAAATGAAGAATTTTATTATGCAAACAGTTCGTGGTATTGTACCCGACATCACAAGTTCGGTACTTGATGCTGTAAAACAACATTTGGCAACGAATGAAAAGACCCCAAACAACGAGGATCACAATCAAGAGGTTCAGGAAGGTATTTGGGCTAATGAACATTTGTCAGATGACGGACATTCTGTCGATCAGGCTAGTGATAATACTGATGATGTCCAGGCTTTTAATGCTAATCCTGGTTCATATTTTCCAACTACCCATGCAGTTGGTCAGATGCCAGGCTTTCCCTTGTTACATCATTCTGATCTCCCTTCCACATATACAAATCCACAGGTCACGACACAGTCTTTGTCCCATGGCAAAATAATTACTCCAAAAATTAAGGCCCAGATTTGGACAAATGAATACGTGGATTTTAATCTTTTATTGGGTAAACAAGAAGCCCAAAAATTTGTAATGAAGCAATCTGGTGAAGGGTTGACGTTCTGTAGGGAAGAGGAGAGAACTAAGCCATTGGAGGGAATGACTTAGTGGGTTAGGGCATTTTTTACTTTTGTGAGCATATATTCTGAACGATATCCAGCTGAAACCCCAAGTCTGATGAAATATGGTTCACTTATTTTGATTTAAAAAATCAAACATGCGAACAGGCCGCCATTGCATATGACGAGTCATTCAGACGTCAAAGGCAAACAACTAGAACTCCATGGAATGTCATTCATCCTGAATTTACCAGGTTGCTTTGGCTTCAGGCATAGAGTATAAACTTAGGTTTTCAGTAAACAAAACGTCATTTCGTTCAAATACCTTTCAATTTGGCTCCAGTAGAAAGGAGGAAATTGGTAAGATCTGTTGGCAATACAATAACACAGGGGCCTGTCCTTGGGGACCAACATGTTCCTATAGACATTGTTGCCAACGCTGTCGAGGACCACATAGCAAGTCATTATGCCCCATCGTCGCCCGTGGATCAACTCGACAGTCTAGTGGATCATCCCAGCCGGCAAAAATTTCAAACTATTTGCCATCTAACGCAACAAATTCCATTACAAACAAGTCCCCTGCTTCAATGCCAACAAAATTCTCATTCAGGAAATAATCTTACATTTAATTTCCAAGCTATAACTGATTCAGATAAATATGCTTTGCAATTGTTAAATGAAAAAATTGTTACACCAATTAATTCATGTAGTTTAACAAAATGGTTAGTGGGTCATGCGGATCAACCGTTTTTGGTGGATGGGTTTTCTAATGGATTTAGAATTCCATTTACTGGTTCTAGGACTTTCCGTACATCGAAAAACTTAAGATCGGCTGTACAGAATATTTCAATTTTAAAAGATAAAATCAAAAAAGAGTAAGAGACAGGTAGGGCGGCTGGACCATATGATAAACTTCCAATTCCTTCCTTGCAAGTGTCTCCGTTGGGACTAGTTCCCAAGAAAGAATAGAATGCCTGGCATGTTATTCACCATTTGTCGTATCCCCCTGGGAAGTCTATAAATGAGTTTATTCCTGAAAACTATTCTACGGTAACATATCAAACTATTGATAATGCAGTGACTTTTATCAGAACACTAGGTAAAGGGACATTACTCGCCAAAACAGACACCGAACACGCATATAAATTAATACCAATTCATCCTTATGATTATTCGTTATTAGGATTTCAAATAGACGAAAAATTTTATTTTGATAAAACCTTGCCAATGGGCCTGAGCTACTCTTGTAACTTATTCGAAAACTTTAGTTCTGCATTACATTGGATATTAAGCAATAAATTGGAAGCTCCATATTGCGTCCATGTCCTAGATGATTTTCTGTTTGTTGGCCAACCCAACAGTGATTCTTGTTCTACTGCTTTGAATAATTTTTATAAACTTTGTCAAGATATAGGTGTCCCAATAAAAGAGGAAAAAACGGTTTATCCTACGACTACGATTACATTCTTGGGGCTGGAATTAGATACAATTTCAATGGAGATCCGACTCCCAAATGACAAACTTTTGAAATTACGTTCTTTGTTAGAAGAGTTTCTTTATCATAAAACCAAAGTTACACTCAAAGAGCTTCAATCACTCATAGATCTGTTGAATTTTGCATGCTACGTAGTTTGCCCAGGTAGAGCTTTTCTTAGGCGATTGATTGACCTTACAATTGGTTTAAAGAAACCGCATCATAGACGACGTCTCAATTTGGATGCAAAAGCAGATTTACAGGCCTGGTCAATTTTCGTGAATAATTTCAATGGACGTGCTTTGATACTGTCTGATATTTGGGAAACTTCTGAGTCTTTGACTATTTACACAGATGCTAGCGACAAAGCTTGTGCAGGAATTTTAAACAATCATTGGTTTGTCATCCCTTGGTCGAAAGCTGACTTGAAGCATCATATTAATGTACGTGAACTTTATCCCATAGTAGTAGCTGTGGAACTGTATGCCGACTGCCTTAAAAATTCTTGTGTTGAATTCTACACTGACAATCTTTCAGTTGTTTACATAGTAAACAAACAAACATCTAAAGACAAAATTATTATGCAATTGGTTCGGCGCTTGGTTAGCAAAATGCTGAAATACTATATCTGTTTCCGTTGTTTGCATATTCCAGGTATACAAAATACAGCTGCTGATTTACTGTCTCGTTTGCAGGTTTCCAAGTTTCAAGAAATGTGTCCAAATGCAGACACCCATCCAACGCCATTACATCACACAATCCACAGCATCAGCTTTTAAGACAGCAGGCATCTTCTATCATTAAAGCTGCTCTGGCACCATCATCATCAATTCTTTATCAAAGGGCTGTTGATAATTATTCGTCTTTCATAAATACACAGTTTCCTGGAATCCCAATTATTCCTCTCCAGGTTGACCATATATTGCTGTTCATCTCTCATTGTCACCTAAACAAACTGTCTCCCTCTACAGTCTCTACTTTTTTATCGGCTATTGCTTATTTTCAGCAGATGAAAGGGTTTCCCCCATTTTCTTCTCATTTCCTTATTAGGAAAATGATGCAGGGATATTATAAGCTGAAACAAACAGTTGACCAGAGACTGCCAATAACTCTTCCAATATTGATTATCTCCCTTGATCATTTTCAATACACAGTGTTTGTAAGAACACTTTTGAAAGCTATGTTTTTATTAGCATTCTATGGTTTATTGCTGGTGGGAGAAATAGTTTCAACAGGAAAAGATAGTCATGCTTTGCAATTTCAAGATATTACTGTTGTGTCAGATAAACGTAATCAGCCTTTGTCTCTGCATCTTGACATTGCTCATTTTAAACATAGTGCAGGTAAACATTGTGCAAAATTAATTATTTATCCTAACCAATCAAACCCGTGTTTATGTCCAGTAACAGCCATAGTAGATTTCCTTTATTTGCGTGGTTTATTTCCAGGTCAACTGTTTTCTTTTCTTGATGGTCGACCCGTTTCTAAACGTTTCTTTTATACACATCTTCACTATTCATTGCAATGGGCAGGTCTAGACACATCTAAATACAAAGGTCACAGTTTCAGGATTGGAGCAGCAACAACTGCTGCAAGCATGGGCATGAACAGTCATAATATACAGCAAATGGGGCGTTGGAGATCTAATGCATTTCAAAAATATATTCGAATTTCCACATTAAACCTAGATTTGTGAGTCACGATGTGATTAGGTTGTCCGAGGGAAGGGCAAGAGCTTTCTCTCATATTTTCATACATGTTACGAATTCTGTTGTTCTGCCATTAGATTTAGAACGTTAGAATTGTTTATATGTTGACATGGTTATAGGATGGAAGGGCAATGAGCATTCCATATAGTTTAATGGAAGGGCAATGAGCATTCCGAATCACATGGTGTAAGAGCAAAGAGCATTCCATCATGTAATTTACTATTTGTGTCACATTCAATTTTGTCAATATTAGATTATATTTTTTATATTGTGGTATTATTATGTACTTTAAGGAGCTTTCCTTACATCTTCCAGATAGTGTTGTATTAAAACATTCTACAAATGTTAATTTTTCTAGAGAATTGTAACCATTTCTCTATACTTGATTAATCCGTCCTTTCATTGATGGAAGAATTTCACTTTTGTAAGAAGTTCAATTTTTTGCGGTGTTACACCCGCCATCTTTGATCAGAGGTTTACTAATTTTGCTCATTTATGTAAGATAGATATTTTGTTAGAATAATTCTTAAGTATATTAATGATAACAATATTTTATGCTTACTTGTTACAAAAAGGCCTTTATATGTCTGCGCTGAAAAAAACATTTTCGATTTTTCCGATGTGCCGAAGCCTTCTCTATTTTCAACAGAAAATTTCCAGTTTTTGAAATAGTCCAATGCATCATTTAACAGAAACTGTAAAAAAAACCAAGCAGAAATATGCTGCCAAAGATGGTTATCAGTTATGAACATCACACAAACACAGGACGGTACTTATGATGATACATGCAGACAAGATGTGCAACACTCTAGACCAGCAGGCGATCCCCCCCCCCCCCCCACTACAAAAAAAAAAAAAAAAAAAAAAAAAAAAATAATTGCCTCAAATCTTTTATCTTCAACATCTGTATATGGCATTAAATCAGTTTTTTTAACCCTGTTACCTTCTGACTTTGATCTTACATTAAGGCAATCAAAAAGTCTGTCAACAATTTCTATAAAGTTAGCTGTCTCCCAGGTATCTTCTGTCATGTATGCCTTCATAACTCTAAGGACCGTTTTGCTCATTACCTGATAAATAAGTCATAAAAAATACCAGTACTTGGTAGCGATCTACTATATATTTTACTAAAGTATTATTCCATTCAATAGTGAAAAAAACACTTCAGTATCGCAATCTCTATAAAAGTTCACAATAGTAGGGTGACCCACCATAAATAAATATCTCCATATATCTCGACAATTTCGCCACAATATTTATATATATGCCAAGCCTCAAATCAGTTTCACACAATTATAGTCACTAAATAAACGATCATGTTGTACTTAATAAGCTATGATCATTAATCATCTATAAATAATAAACTGAAAACTGGTTCCATGTGTCGTCCATAACATCCAGACACTTTTGAGTAAAAGATAGGTTACGTGACCTTGTTTTGAAATTAGAGTCGCTTAACCAGTCTATCGACCATTCTAAAGCTGATTGACAGGTCGGGATAATCAAGACTACTTTTTTACGAAACATAACAGAAAGCTAGAACAAGAAATTGAATTAAGAAATGAGCACGTTAGCTAGCTCAACAATTGTTTTAAGAAGCTTGTAAAAGTAAAATGAAACTACTGCTAGTATCATGTTCCTGTCTAACCCGAGTGTTTCAGAGATAGTATTTGTACTAAACCAAAAGATGCCGCTCTTAACGGTACAGTTAATGATAAAGCGATTTAAAAAATGAAACGAACGTAATTTCTAAATCTGCTGTAATAACCAAGAAGCTTAATTTTACTGCTATTCAAAATCGTCAACAATAAATTTTTTACGGCTGTAATAGTTGATAGATTTGTAGAGAACTGCACGTGCGACACGGCGAATGTGCACGCTTCAGTGGTAGTCTCGAACTATCAGCGGTTGACTGTATTTTTGTAGGTGCATGGGCCACCCTAACAATAGAAATTTATTTCTGCTTGCACAATACTTTTAATCACAAAAGTTATAAAATATTCTTACCTGAGCAGCAAGATTAACTTTCATTCTAGAATAGGAATTGAGATCTACATGAGCAGGGGTTAGTTTTGTTCTTCGTAATTCTGTTTTGCTATCTTCCATAAATACTTGTCTTACATGAGACCATAAAAGATGTTTGCCATCATTTTAAAAAAGATGTTTGCCATAATTATAAAAAAATGTTTCTATTTTACAAATTATTTAAGATTATACATTTCAATAGCAAATATAATAATTCAAAAAGTACAAACCCAAAGGTAACGTGTCTTCAGTCCAGATCCTGAGTTGGCAAGATTATTTCTTAGCGTTTTCAACAAATGGGGTACATCTGATACAATTTAAATTATTCTTTCCGGAGCAAGAGTATTATTTGTAGAATAAATAGCTTCCTTGTCCTCTCGATGCATATCGATAAGCCTTTGATTTGGCGCTGCTTTATCAGAGGTGGAAGCAAATACCTGTAATAATATTTTTGCAGGTTAGAAATGAAATGTATTTAATCAAACTGATACGGAAGCGTATAGGGGTCACGCAAAATTTTGTAGAAGACCTCGAGATCCTGCGATCCTGTGATACTTTCTCGAGATCTCAACTTAATGTTCTCGAAATCCCCTAATAATTTTCTCGAGAATCTCCCATCCTGTGTTAACGAACTCGAGAATTCGAGTTAACTTTCTCGGGATCTTGCCATCATATGTAAATTTTCTCGAGATCTCGGGTGTTTTTATGCGTGCGCGTAGATTTAACGTATTCTCAGTGCCCCACAACCAGCTGTTTCGTAGTTTACCCCCCCCCCCCCCATCACTTTCCCAAAAACCTTAATAGCACGATAGAGCCTACAGATTTTAACGGATTTGTTTCAAATTTAGTGTAAAGTATTGGTGCCATGAGAGGGTGGTCCCTGTCGCTTCTAGCGCACCTTGTCGTTCTGGAGTTGTCCACCTTTTCCGAAAAAAATGTTAACCCATTAGAGGCTAAAGTTTTTAACTGATTTTGTTTTTTAAATGTGGTGTGAAGCACTAGGACCTTTCGATTTTCAGTACTTCGCAAACTTCTGTTCGAGAGTTACCCTCTTTGTTCGTATTTTTTTCAAATGTGACGATGAGAGGAAGAACCCTGTCGATATACAGCATTCTTTGACCTTCTGTTCCGTAATATACCCCCCCCCCCCCCACACACACACACCCTTCACCTCCCTGGAAGCCTTGTTCACGTCATAGAGGCTTCGCTTTTACAATTTTGTGTGAAGTTTTGGGGTCATTCATATTCAATGGTTAGCGATCTTCCGTTCCGGAGTTATACTCTCCATTCTTTGAAAACCTCGTTTTTAACGGATTTTCGATATTCAGTGTTCCGCGACAAAGATGACTGACCCCTGTTAATTTTCAGCAATATAACGTTTTCTGTCCCAGAGATATAACAAGCACGTGAACACGATAAAGATTAAATTTCTTGATGAATGCTAGATCCTTATTCAATTTATTAAACAACCAAGTTTTCCTTTCGAATAATTTGTTGCGTGGGCGTATCTCCACACTTTGCGATTTTCCGGTAAACCTTGTGAACGCGTTAGAGCCCAGAGTTTTTCAAGATTTTTTATTTAAAATCTGCTCCGAAGCATTTGTGCCACAAGACAATAAACTCTATATCTAGCTTTATTCTAAAAAAATATATGGTCTGAAAACCATGCAAAAAATGACATTTTCAATTAAACGTCGCCCACACATTAAATTGGAATAATTTAACAAGATGTCTGTAATTCAAAGCTTCACACATTAAATCTAACGTGGCAGGGTTTTGAATTTCATATTTGGTGTGAAGTATTGGGGCCATAAGAAGACGAACCCTATCGATTTTAATCATATTTCAAATTTAGTGTAAATCATAGGTACCCTATCGATTCTTTCATTAGTTAGCAGTTTTCCTTTGTAAAAAATGTTAGAGTACTTTTTTTTTTATCAAATTTGGTGCGAAGTATTAACCCGGGATCTCGAGAAAATTTACATAAGATGTCAATATCTCGAGAACATTCACTCGAATTCTCGAGAAAATTTACACAGGATGTCAATATCTCAGGAAAATTATCAGGGGATTTCGAGAAGATTAAATTGAGATCTCGAGAAAATTAACAGGTGATCACGGGATTTCGAGAAAGTATCACAGGATCGCAGGATCTCGAGACGTTCTATAAAATTTTGCATGACCCCTATACGCTTCTGTAAACTGAAGCACAATAATTTATTTTCAAAACATCATCAGTATTAAAATGATAAAAACAACAAATTTTAAAAATTGTCAATACCATAAATGCTTTTTATAAAATTAAAACATGTTATTTAGCTTTACTTAAAAGTATTGTTGTTATATTAATCTTTAATAAAAAACAAACATTTTTCATAAGTATTAAAATTACGGAAGCGTATAGGGGTCATGCAAAATTTTGTAGAAGGTCTCGAGATCCTGCGATCCTGTGATACTTTCTCGAAATCCCGTGATCACCTAGTAATTTTCTCGAATCTCAATTTAATGTTCTCGAAATCCCCTGATAATTTTCCTGGGATATTGACATCCTGTGTAAATTTTCTCGAGAATTCGAGTTAATTTTCTCGAGATCCCGAGTTAATATGAAACCTTATATGATAGTGTCTCCACGTTGTGAAGCAACCATTGTCCCAATACTTCGCACCAAATTTGATAAAAAAAATACTCTAACATTTGTTACAAAGGAAAACTGCTAACTAATGAAAGAATAAACGGACAATCGACAGGGTACCCATGATTTACACTAAATTTGAAATGTGATTAAAATAGATTGGGTTCTTCGTCTTATGGCCCCAATACTTCACACCAAATATGAAATTCAAAACCCTACCACGTTAGCTTTAATGTGTAAAGCTTTGAATTACAGACTTGCTTGTTAAATTATTTCAATTTAATGTGTAGGGGACGTTTAATTGAAAATGTCATATTTTGCATGGTTTTCGGACCATATTTTGTTTTAGAATAAAGCTAGACAGAGAGTTTATTGTCTTGTGGCACAAATGCTTCGCAGCAGATTTTTAAATAAAAAAATCTTGAAAAACTCTGGGCTCTAACGCGTTCACAAGGTTTATCGGAAAATAGGAATAACGCCATAACAAAACTTCAGGGAGCGCTGCAAATCAATAAGGTTCATTGTTCCGCCGAAAATAAATAGGGTTCCTCTGCTTGTGACACTAATGATTCAAAAGAAATTTTAACGATAGTCACGCAAAGTGTGGAGATACGCCCACGCTGCATCTATGCATCAACAGCAGATTATTCGAAAGGAAAACTTGGTTGATTAATAAATTGTATAAGGGTCTAGCATTCATCAAGAAATCTAATCTCTATCGTGTTCGCGTGCTTGTTATCTCTCTGGGACAGAAATCTTATAATGCTGAAAATTAACAGGGGTTATCCTTGTCGCGGAACACTGAATATCGAAAATCTGTTAAAACACAAAATTTGAAACAAAACCGTTAAAAACTCTAGGATCTACCGTGCTATTAAGGTTTTCGGGAAAGTGTGTTTGTGTGTGTGTGTGTGTGGGGGGGGGGGGGTGTAAACTCCGAAACAACAGGTTGTTGGGCGCTGAGAATACGTTAAAACTACGCGCATACATAAAAATACCCGAGATCTCGAGAAAATTTACACAGGATGGCAAGATCCCGACAACATTAACTCGAATTCTCGAGATCGTTAACGCAGGATGGGAGATTCTCGAGAAATTTATTAGGGGATTTCGAGAACATTAAATTGAGATCTCGAGAAAGTATCACAGGATCGCAGGATCTCGAGGTCTTCTACAAAATTTTGCATGACCCCTATACGCTTCCGTTGAAATGATAAAAACAACAAATTAAATAAATTGTCAATACCATAAATGCTTTTTATAAAATTAAAACATGTTATTTAGCTTTACTTAAAAGTATTGTTGTTATATTAATCTTAATAAAAAACAAACATTTTTCATAATTATTAAAATGATAAAAACAACAAATTAAATGAATTGCCAATGCCATAAATGCTTTTTATAAAATGAAAACACATTATTGAACTCTACTTGTTTTGTTGCAATTTTTATGAATATGCAAAATGAATTGTCAATACAATAAATGCTGTTTACAAGACGAAAACATATTATTTAGCTTACTTAACAGTTTGGTTGTTATATTTATGTTAAATATACAAAAAACATATTTCGTAAGTTCTAAAATTATAAAAACAAGAAATTAAATAAATTGTCAAAGTCAAAACCATAAACTTTGGATACTAAAAGTATAACCATGATACATAATAACATCTCACAGCACATTTACAAAAGAAAATAAACAAAGGTTTAAAAAAAAACAACAAATACAGAACTTGTAATTTAAAAAGTATTGAAAATTAAAGTTTCTGTAGTGATTTGATCGAAATAGAAATCTCTTGCAAACAAGAATATTGTCAAATTTATTTAGTTTTATTTTAGTATTCTAATAGGAATATCAATCAAAAAAAGTGCAATTCCGTTCGGTGAGTTTGGCAGTGTTTAGTGGGATTAGGTCTAATCGAAACACTGTAAAAAGTTTGACAATGAACTGAAATTCTATTGATCTATGTTGCTCCCGTATTACCTATGTACATGATACACTTTACTTTCCTTTTTTCTTGATTACATTATATATATAATAAGCAAGGATTAAGTCATGATAAATGTGAATCACACACGTACAGTTACTTTAACAAACTATTAATTGCTCAAATTAATGGGTATATGTCTTCAGCTCTTGCTGAACATGTACCAAAATAACCAAGGCTGAATCTTATTGGCCATTCAAGAGGAGCTGTTAATCCTACAACCATGAAAACTAGAACATGTCTAGCTACCTTACTTCCATCTGGTATGAAGCCACATAATTTCCCTAATCTTGGGTTATACATGTATACCTGCATAGACAATTATGTAGAAAATTGTCATAATACTGAAAATGTGAAATTAATAACTATTGTCAATGTACTATATAAAACATACATACTAAATCAGACTTGATAGTCATTTCATCATGAATCAAAACTACCCATTTTTCATTATCTTTCAGTTCTTTTACCATGTCTTTCAGATAATTAATCACCTAAAAAAAAATAATTGAATTTTTATAAAAGCAGTATGTAACATATCGTCTGTGGGGAGTCGAAAGGTTGTTATCTCGGTTTTGCGAAATAGTCCAGTAGAGCCAAAAATCGCACAGAGATTAGAAACATCACGTCAAAATGTTTTATGTAAAATGATGTATTTCTAAAGATTTAGGTCAGATTTTAACGAACTTAACCTTCATTGATGTGTAACTGGGTAATAATCCAGGAAGTTACGTTCAGATATATGCGACACAAAATGGATTTTTTCAAATAAATAACAAATTTAGTTCTTACATCTGGATTGAAACCATGAGTTGGACTTATGGCGTTACTGTAATCCCCAGGTTCGATTTTCCGGGTAGATGCAAAAGTCCAGTTTGTTTTAAAGACCTGTAAGCTTTGGGGGATTGAGTGTGTAAAAGAATAGCCAATCTAATTATCATTGGGTGCCATCCTTTCCCAGAAGACTTTCTGTTAAAAAATGTTTTTTGTTCCTTCCAAAACAAGTCAAGAAAAGGGTTTATAAGTGTTTCTCTATCCATGATATCTAACAGCCTTTTATGTAATTGTTCAGAAACTTCTTCGCTTTCATTTCTTAATCGTTTTTTTCATGGTCTTTATTTCTTTTTCTAATCTACTATTTTTTACTCTGATATCTTTTAAGGCTTTTGATAATTTTTCTTTTGAAGTTTTTGCTAAAGGTGTATTCTTGTTGATATTAACTGTTCTTTTTCTAGCAATGCCTAATCTGTTTTTTTTTGTTTAAGAATATTCTTTGTTTTTTTACATTCTATGCAGACTGGCCCAATAACAAGACATTTAACGCTATGGACCATAGTCTGCATAGAATTTATATGTTGGTTGATCACGACCCTCCTTGTCGTAATTGAGGTTAGTAAAGTCTGATACATCTATTAGATCTTTTTCAAAGACACCCATGCATTAGTGGAACAGATAAGAGCATTTTTTGGGAAGAATCGTGCAAATGATGATACAAGCATCAAATTTGGCACAATTGTTCTCCAAGGGATACTTATCAAATCTGCCCGATTGGCCAATTGAAAATCCAAGATGGCCGCCATTTTTCAAGATGGCCGCCAAAATGGCCACCCGAAGTTGATGTTTTGCTTAGAAATATTTGTAGTTGTCCGATTTGCATAATCTAAGTGTCGATTCCTATGTTTTAAAGCCTGCTGAACTACATTTTCCTGTTCAAAAAGCACTCAGAGACATATTTTTCTCACTTCGCATGTTTATTCATGAGTTTCATACGTTTGCATGTATTTGGAATGTAAGGGGTGTGTGGGGTGTAGTGTTAGAGGTAGTACCTTTGTACAGATCGTACGGGACTTATGACACTGGATGAACACTCGGACTAGGTGTAGGTCACAATGCAAGAACCCAGTTGTATCCCATACAGGAAAGGGCCCATTATACATTACATAGTGTATAGTGTACATAATGAATATAGTGTGTATAGTGTATAGTGTATAGTTCTATAGAGTACATACATAGTAGGTAAATAGTGTACATACATTACATACATATACATAACAGAGTGGTAAAAGGATAAACCCTCGACCCTGAACGAAGTCTGCAACTCCTCGATCCCAGAACCTTCTTCTAGTCTTGCAGGGTCTAGATTGATTGGTAGTGCATTGTGTGAGTGAAACAGGTTCATATATCCATCATCCCCTCTTCTGGCAGGGTTGGCCCGGGGAGATTTTAGTTCTTTCCTTACTTCCTGACAAAGGCAACACTTAGTTCAGGGCCCTGTTTCACAAAAACTTAAATCTCCTTAAAGTCATCTTAAGCTAAAATTCCATCCTAACTTAAGATAGATAAAATCCACTAAAATAATATTGTAAGTTAAAATTGTATCTTAACTTAAAATAGTGGCGTTTCACAAAACTATTTTAGGGACAATTTTAACTAAAATAAATTTTAACTTAGGACAGCTGTCAACAACTCCTAACTTAAAATCACAACATTACCAAACATTCATTAGAGCTACGTTGTGAGATCTATTGCGACATATAGATATATTTGGAATAATGATAATATTGCCAATGGCCCGGGTTACATAATTTAAACATACTATCATTCACAAAAATAATTTTCATTCAACTTCTTTTCATTGCATAGGAAATATAGCTGCGGCTCACTCGCTTATTTTAATGTAAGGCAATATAAGCAATTAGATGACGCCCCAAATTAAAACCCCAAGAACAAAAAAACCCTCAAAACCCCAGTTACTATTTTATATATTACCATGATTCAAGTATAATTATACTATTTTCAAATAATTAATAGACCAAAAACAAAAAAGCCCTAAAAAAATCTAAACCCACTTCATATCTAATGTCAAAAAAATATCTTTGTAGGCCTACTATTGTTTAAAATGAGAGTGTGTGTGTGTGTGGGGGGGGGGGGGTCATTTCGGGACTAGGGAGAGAGAGAGAGAGAGAAATGGAGTTTAACGTCCACTCAACACAAACTAGGTCATTTCGGGACTAACATATGGTTTAATTTTATTTCAATAATTCGCTTGCGCGTAGGGGTCTTTAGCAGTGGGAGGAAACCGGAGGACCCGAAGAAAACCCACGAGGTTGGACAGGCGACCCTACTCCTTGTCACGTACAACCGGGGATTCGAAACCACGCCAGTCGACTCAATGACAGACTTTATGATACAGCGCGCGCACGCTAACCATTCAGCCATCCAACCCCCCCCCCCCATTTCGGGACTAACACATGGTTCAATTTTATTTGAATAATTCGCTTGCGCGTAGGGGTCTTTAGTAATGGGAAGAAACCGGAGGACCCGGAGAAAACCCACGACCCTACTCCCTGTCACGTACAACCGGGGATTCAAAACCCCGTCGGTCCTATAATACTAGATACGCCATATGCAAAGTATTTATGGTTTCGGGGTTATGATGATTTTTATAGGAGCCAAGGGTATTTTATATTGGGAAAAATCATTTTAATTTAGTAAGATAAATAGGCATTATCCAATAAGGAGTGTGGCACTTTGGCATTTTCAAATTATTATTGAAAGGGTCCATGGGACTGACATTTCAAATCTAGGCATCGGAACATTGGTTATTTCGTGTATTACTTGTAGTTTAAAAGTTATTAAATACTTTTAAAATTCGACAATACTTTAGTGTAGAGTAATCGTTTGAGTCAGAAATATCACATGTTTGTGACAATTTCTCAATAGTTTATGTTATCCAAAATACCATAAAACTACGAAATGCAAGCGATTTAGTTTATCGATACGGATTGTTTCCAAAGAAGCCTGCGAGTAAATCAAATGCCAAGGTCACGAAAGCGACATGCAAGTTCAAGGCCAATCAACTGATACATATCAAAACGAATAACAAGACTGTCTGACCATGTGCAGACATTGTTACAACGTATGAAACCCTCCTCGTTGGTATTGTAACGGTTAGTTCAACCTGGCAACAGTTTTCAGTTCCAAAGCGTGTATGCTTACACCCTAAGTGCCCTCACCGGAATTGTGCACTGCGCGAGCGCAAGCAATTTTAACTAAAATCTATTAAAATTGCATTTTAATTTACAATCGATCTTATTGAAACGCATAAAATTTAAAATTTCAGTTTGATTTTAGTTAAAATCTATTTTAATGATTTTAGTTTAGTTTTAGTGCGATCTGTACAAAGGTACTACTCCTAACACTACACCTATACACCCCTTACATTGCAAAGACATGCAAACCAAACGTATGAAACTCGTGAATAAACATGCGAAGTGAGAAAAATATGTCTCGGAGTGTGAAGAAAGACAGACAATCAATCGTGCTTTTAATGTAAATTTGTTATAGAAATTAAAATAGATATGTATATTGTGTATATATATATATACTCTTTAAATCAAACTAGGGGATATTGAAATGCAAATACTTATGCAGATTGTGATATATGATAAATAGTCATGGACACTTGACATGCTTTGAGAGTATGTTCACAAATGAAGAACTTATCGCCCCAACAGAACCACTGAGCTGCACATGCCACACGCAATAGCGCCATACACGTGGGAGGGGTTCATTGTCAAATTTGACACTTCAAGGAAGGGTTGATGAAAACTGTCGCGTGCTGGTTTATCTATCCATGTTTGCTTTCCTATCGGTTCTTACATAAGATTTACTGTTTAGAGTATCTTTGCTTTAGTGTGTTACGTTTAATTTGATCGGAAGACGTGTTCGTCGACGTCAACTGACAACACTGCAAGAATTGGCCGTGGCAATGCAAGAGGAGTGGGTCAGATTGCCCCAAATCGTGATTGGACGGTTGATTAGGAGCATGCCACGACGAATTGCTGAATGTCTGAGGATTGGTGGATCAATTACTCATTATTTAGGAAAATATCAAAAACGTCCCGTTTTCTCTTTGCGAGTGAAATGGGGCCGTCAGATAAGACGTCCATATGAACTGTTTATGTTCATGTGTAGGCAATTGACCTGTTATTAACATACACTGGTTAGCCTACCCCTAACAAAAACAGCAGTGCATTTCCGCAGTTTTTTATTGTTTCTGAATATCCCCTACTTTTTTTGAAGAGTATATATAAAAAATATGTCTCAGAGTGTTGTTCCTGTGAAAATATGTCTCTGAGTGCTTTTTGAACAGGAAAATGTAGTTCAGCAGGCTTTAAAACATAGGAATCGACACTTAGATTATGCAAATCGGACAACTACAAATATTTCTAAGCAAAACATCAACATCGGGTGGGGACCACGTGGCTAAGTGGGTAAGACGCTGGCTCGCTAGCCTGGAGGTCGGGTGTTCGATCCCTGCATTGGTCGAGAAAGTTCATCCAGATTTTCCGGCTTGGTTTCCCCTTGTCAGTGATGCAGGACGGAGGGCCTGACAAGGACAGCTGTCTAGTCGTTCGGATGGGACGAAAAAACGAAGTCCCGTGTACACATTGGCGTGCACGTAAAAGATCCCTTGGCAGTTGGAATTCGATATAAGTGTAGGCCGTAGCGCCGCTGCCCGGGCAAAATTTCCCTCATAGCACACTGTATGGCGTATGCCCGTCTTCATTAGCCCCGGTTAGGAGCAGAACAGTAGGGCGTTAAACCCCATTTCATTTCAACTTCGGGTGGCCATTTTGGCGGCCATCTTGAAAAATGACCGCCATCTTGGATTTTCAATTGGCCAATCGGGCAGATTTGATTAGTAACCCTTGGAGAACAATTGTGCCAAATTTGATGCTCGTACCATCATTTGCACGATTCTGCTGTTATCTGCCCCACTACATGGTTTTATCATGGTAATCTTCTCAATAATTCTTTCTATATCTTCCGATTTTGTGATAATAGATGGTTCATTAATATGAATAGTTTTAAGGTTCATACCTTCTATAAATAGCTGGTACTCCATTCTATTATCTATTTTCACACAATGTGATATCTAAAAAAAAAAAATTAATTTAAAACAATTGTGCCAAATTTGATGCTCGTATCATCATTTGCACGATTCTGCTGTTATCTGCCCCACTACATGGTTTTATCATGGCAATCTTCTTAATAATTCTTTTTATATCTTCCGATTTTGTGATAATAGATGGTTCATTAATATGAATAGTTTTAAGGTTCATACCTTCTATAAATAGCTGGTACTCCATTCTATTATCTATTTTCACACAATGTGATATCTAAAAAAAAAAAAATTAATTTAAATTTATTACTGCTGTACACCTGTCAACTATTTTGTTAGATCTACTTTAGATGTACATCGATAATTTTGGTTTACAAGAGGTTCAAACATAAAGCTTTAACGCCAAAGAAAAAAAGGGAAATATACCTTCATATCTGTATGCCTGTATTTAACAACATCTACCCCATTTTCATGTTGCGTAACAAACCAACCAGGTATGGTATGAAGGGTATTCAGAACAGTCTCTTTTGTGATAACTGTCTGAGTTGCTTTAAATTCTTCAGGTTCAGTTGTCAACTTTTAAGCTACAATTAAAGGAGCCACGTCTTTAAATCAATATCATCCACAGGCTTTGCCATTGCAAACACGACCTATTGGTCAATTTAAATCAACATTGATATTGTTATCTTACCGTGAAAAGTTGGGCTAATGATATCCAATATCAAAGACAAAATGAAAATTATAAAATTGGCAGACAAATCATGTGCCAGACCAGAAAACTTTTTTCAGATCTGTGCTAATCTTATATAGTTTTCTGTAATATGCTTAAGACTCGCGTTACCTGTGTGATTTAAAATTTTTTACGTGTGTGACCCCTGGGATGTGAAATGTAAAGTTGTCTGATTAGGAGACTGATGGATATAAAACATAAAATCAAATTAATATCATATGTATTAGCCATGTGAACTCTCTAAAGGAGAATCATGAACCAATAATCAATACAATAAGATTGAAAAGTACAAGTTTTTGATTTGTGTCACTAAAAACAAAATTTAATATATGAATGTAAAAGAAAATATTGTTTAAAGGTAATCAACATGTAAATTACAATTCATAAACCATGTAAAGTTAACATTGTTCAAAGGCTTATCAAGTGAAATATCAATAATATTAATATCCCACTGGTTAATTATCAATAATATCCCACTGGCTTATGATGTCATAGTTATTAAGTATAACGTATCACACATCCTATGACTTTTTGTACAAGTAGTTATGAATTGTAATTAATAGTTGAATACCTTGAAATTATATTTTAAAATAATGTTAGGTGTATAACACAAATCAAGCACTTGTATTTTCAATTTTATTGTACAGACTCAAATGAATATCTTGAAATATAATTACTGTGTCGGTTTAATCTGTAATTAAAACTTATATAGATTTTTGGTAATCTATCCATTCATCAGAAAGGATAGTTTTACCAAATTGTTTCGTGAGTGACATGTAATTTTCAATTATCTACAAATAAAAATTAAAAATATAATTTCCTTTTGTATATTTTTTACCTTATAAATTTTAGACAGAACTACAAGTCTGTTAGAGATTACATTTGAGTTTGTTTGGAAAAGGTAATTTGTATTCTGGACATGTACTATAAAGTATGGTAATCCAGTTCTGTCATGAAATTTATTTTTTTATGAAATTTGTGTATTATCAATGACATTTTGGTATTTTAAAATGGTACCGTAATGAATATGTTCTTTGGGAAAAATAAGTGTTTTGTGTTATTTTAATATATCTAATTTTCTGAAGAGTCGCCCAACACAAGAATTAGATCTATGTTTAGTAAATACGAAGGTCTTTGTATGAAGTTAGATGTATATCTAGCCTATATCGATGTGTTGGCTGTGCAGTCAACCAATATTCAATACATTGTTTTGTGTATTTGTATAAATACAATCATGTTAAATTTAGGGAAAAAAAGAGACAGAAAAATACTAACGGGTGATCTTCTTTGAGCAATTTTCTTTTCGGAAGACTTATGTGGTATATGTTTGGTAGGTAAACTATTTTCCAACAGAACTCTTTTTCCAGTTGATTCTGTAAAATATCAATCATATTAAATTACACTATATATAATACAAAAGAAAGTATGATTCTGATAAGAAGGGAGTTCAAAATTTGATATATAATAAAGTTATTACATTAAATTTTAAAATCTAGGGTCTGCATTTTTTTTTTTTTTTTTTTGTTTGTACCAGACTACAAAACTATACTTACAATTTTCTTTGAAACAAGTATCCTCAAAATGACGAGAACAGATTGTAGCAGACTCTGGATTGAAACTGCTATCAATCCTGTTTATAATGCTGATTAACTTCTTCTCCCAAAAAAATAAATATAACTTATCTTAATAAGTAAAGGTAAATTAGTCTATACTGTACTCTATCACAATATTATTATTATTATTATTATTATTATTACTGTAATCTATGACGGCCGTTATCACGATATTATTATTATTATTATTATGGTTATCTATGACGGTCCGTAGTGTCGGCTGCTAGACCGGAAGTACCCCCCCCCCCGGCGCAATTTCACGTAAAGGATTGTACACGAGTTGGCAATCATATCACATGTCTTGAACTCTTTTTTGCTGTCTATACTGTTAAAAGCTTACACGGTACCACACACTTTTTATTTCGTTTATAGGCCTACTTTTATAGCTTACAGTGAAGTGCCTGCGCGATTTTAAAATTCTAAGCACAATATTAGAAAATGTTCTCCCTGAAGCCTAAAAATCAAGGCTCTCTCACTGATCCGTGAGAGAAGGACAAATAGGCGTGTGAAAAAAAATAAACACTTCAATCGTGGGAAATTCTTTGAAACGAGAGAAGCGCCTTGTAAGCGTATGGCAGGGAAAGTGTCGACAACTCTTCTCCGAACAGTGCACAGAGGCCAAGAAAACGGCGTGGCAGGCCGAGCGGTACCTCCAGAAACTGTTGCGGCAAACCCGCCGCGAGCTCCGTCGATTACAGGCCCTGGAGCTCGACCAGCATAGAGAGAGGTGGTTGGACCTCTATCGGCTACAGGCTGATGGAGTACTACCCCTACCGTAACCCCTACCGCCTTACAGTCTATACCCTCGGCTGTAAGGCAAACCTGAAAACAACAAAAAAAAACCCAAACAGAAACAAACAATCTATAGTGCTGCGACACTTGGTGATCCGATTTGGAGCATATTACATTCGTGCCTGATTTTTAATGTTTTTAGTATACATTTTAAATTGATTGATTTCTGTAGGTCAAGAAGGGTGCTCTCTATGAGGTCCGCGCTGAGGGGGCTCGGAGATCTCGATCCTATTATATTGCATAAAAGGCCAGCCGTTCGCGCTTTTTTGTCAATCCATCATGGGGTCTTACATTATGCTGGACGGCGATGAATGGTTTGAGGTGATGGAAGAGGTGTTGGTCATACCAGATAGTACAACACAAACTGCACCAGAAACTGTACCAGAAACTGCACCAGAGACCGCCCTTGAGCCAACTGAACCTAATGTCATAGTCGTGAGCGATAGCGACAACGACGACGACGACGACCTTCGAGCCACTGGTCCACTCCGAAGATCCATTCTGGTCATATACACCGGCCACTCCACCGACACTATCGGCACCCCTATATGACCCGTTTACGGGTACGTGGACGCTGAAGACTTGGTACCAACCCATCACGCTATCCCGTACCAGGTACCAGGACGAGGACGATGCAGAGTTTATTAGACGTGTCCGCCTTGGTTAGGCGGTCAACCAACCAACGGCCTTTTCAGGGCCACCAACTTATTCAGAAAGAGTTTTCATATTCTATTTTGATAATGAAATTAAATAGTGAACAAAATATCGATAGTTAAACGTGCTTATTTTGACGTCCGCGTTTGACGGCGTTCGGAGATCTCGATCCTATTTTTAGATCCTATTTCCCAATCCTTTTTTTTCTTAGGTCTAATCATATAATTAAGAAGGGGCTCTCTATGAGGTCCGTGCTGAGGGGGCTCGGAAATTTCGATCCTATTATTTTGCATAAAAGGGTCGGCCGATCGCGCTTTTTTGTCATTTCATCATGGATTCTTACAAGATGTTCGAAGACTGGTTGTTGGAAGAGGTGGTACTGGACGAAGAGATGCTGGGTGTACCAGAGACGGTAGAAGTCGGGACGACGGAAACGATGGAAACCGACTACGAAGCAGATGACGAGGGAACCTACAGCGACCCATTCCTGGCCGATATGGATGACAAGATGTACAGTTAGTTGTATGAGGAGGCGTTCAGGCCGAACGCCTCCTCTGCGCCAGCTAGACCAACCACTCCACCACCGGATTCCATATTCGCGACATTCACTGAAGAGTTGGTACCAGCCCGACTGGGCCACCAATGACGTCACGTATGACGTCATCACCGGAAGTGACCGCTGTATAACGTCATCGCCGGAAGTGACCGTTGCTAAGGATGACCGGAACATCAATGTAGCAAGGCCCCCATATATTATTGATAGAAGGAACTAAATTTTCTAAGTATGACCATTTATTATTTTCCAAAGTAAACAAAGTCTACGGATTTTTCTGCGATCGCATAGTTTGGGCCACTCAGTTTCCAAATATAAAGCTGACCTCGGTGTGTAAATTGTGCATCCTGTGACAATTCTTGCTGCCATTGGCATTGGTGGACACTCGATGATACCAGGACGCAGTACACGCCGATAGGTGGTGGTATGGTCAGGCATCCACTTCCTGTAAGCTGTCGAGTCACATGACGTCACAAAATGATTTTCTTGTTGACGTTATGACGTCAACGGGTCTTCCCGCAGACCCAAGCCTGCAGCGGCTCGTCCCGCCAAAAATGCACTTCTACTTATACGGCCATTACGGATGGCTTGCAATGAATCTTCCGCTAAAAAATGGACATCGTTTGTTACGGCGACACATTCGCAGTCAGATAATTACACCGGCTGGGTGAAACGGGATTCTTTTCATGATTTTTTAACATCTTTTGAATTTGAAACGAACACCAAGTTTGTCACAACATGGAGTGCACATTCTAACTTTGGAAATACAGGTAGATCAAGACCTATTCTAGGCTAATTATTTTTTAATTGCGAATGAAATGCGGTGATTTCAACGTTTTGAAATTGCATATATAAGATATCTTATAACTAATTTCTATCTACATACATACCAAGTTTGTCACAACATGGAGTGCACATTCTAACTTTGGAAATACAGGTAGATCTAGGCCTATTCTACTACTCTAGGCTAATTATTTTCTAATTGCGAATGAAATGCGGTGATTAAATTGCATAGATATCTATAACTAATTTCTATCTACATACATGACGTAAAAACATAACATTAAGGCCTAAAATTGTAGGCCTAGATCTACAGTTTTATATTATGATTAGGCATTCGTTATGATTAATAATATTATTAATAAAATGTAAACGAATTAAATTAGACGATGTCTCTATTCTATTAATTACAAATAGTACCGGTAACAAAATAGGTTTAGTTAGACTTACTCACTTAGATTCACAGTTTGACGTTGGCTGCATAAAATAAAAGAAAATAATAAAAAAAACTACATAAAGAACTTTGACGTCCACTTTGAGTTTGACTTTTAAAGCTTGCTTTTCCCGTCAGTTGGGTTGGGGGGGGGGGGCTGAAATGCCCGAAAAAATTCCCTTTATTTTTATCACTCAGCGAGCGCAGAAGTTGTACAGTCATTGGACCTCCCCAATAGCAATATTGTAGCGCCGATTAATTAATAACCGACGACAGGGTTTGGGGTATAGAATTAGCCCTGTTACAAGTGATTGATATTAGGCCAATCACGAACAACGGACAAGGTAAGGAAAACGCGCACAGGTATATTCGAGTATTCATGAAATACTTTCAGCGATTGAACATTTTTTTTGTTTTTGTTTTTTCTTTTTATAAAGAATTTATTCACTCAATAAAAATATTATACATCATATCAAAAATCCCATCATCTATGTACAAACAGTGTAAAAATGTACAAAGATAAAAATTAAAAAATTGATGATGGGGAGTGAATAATGTTAAAATATTGTCATTATTGTCAACATCAATCACGTGATCAGACATTATAAACCACCGTGGTATACACACTCACCGCACTGAATCTAACTCTGCGGGGGAAATCTGCACTCGAAAAGCTTGCTTTTCCCGTCAGTTGGTTGGGTGGGTGGGGGGGGGGGCTGAAATGCCCGAAAAAATTCCCTTTATTTTTATCACTCAGCGAGCGCAGAAGTTGTACAGTCATTGGACCTCCCCAATAGCAATATTGTAGCGCCGATTAATTAATAACCGATGACAGGGTTTGGGGTATAGAATTAGCCCTGTTACAAGTGATTGATATTAGGCCAATCACGAACAACGGACAAGGTAAGGAAAAAACGCACAGGTATACTCGAGTATTGGTGAAATACTTTCAGCGATTGAACATTTTTTTTTTTTTTTTTTTTTTTTATAAAGAATTTATTCACTCAATAAAAATATTATACATCATATCAAAAATCCCATCATCTATGTACAAACAGTGTAAAAATGTACAAAGATAAAAATTAAAAAATTGATGATGGGGAGTGAATAATGTTAAAATATTGTCATTATTTACTTTAAATTGCAATTAGAAAAATAAACAAAGTACAAATTAACTGTTAACAAAAATATTACCAAAAACGTATATACACCAAATAATATAAAACAATAAACATATTTACAAGCATAATACACATAAACACATGTACAATATTATAATACACAACAAACTATAGCTAATACAACAGAATAATCACAATGTGAAATGAAAAGAAACTAAATTAAAAGGTCGAGAAATTTTCATAATTCAAAAACTAAAAGACAAATTACCATTTTTATCTAACAAACAAAATAAACCGGGATCAAGCCAATATTTATGAAATTTGCTAGGGGTAAATCTAAATTTATCAACAGTTATTCTAAATCTTAATTTCTCTAAGAAATCACAAATAATAGTTTCCGTAGATACAGACTTTTGTTTAAATTTACAATCCTGACGATTACGCCATATAACAGCCTTAGCTAAATTAACAATATACAAAATAACATCAAAAATAAATTTGTTCATTTTAGGAAAAGTTAAAAACCGAATCAATTCAAAAGTTAATGAAATAGAGCCTAAAGATAAACTGTCAATCCAATTATGAATAATTACCCATATAGGGGAGACAACTCCACATGTATAAAATAAATGTTCCAGCGTTTCAATATTATTACAAAAAGTACATTTTTTCTCTAAAGAATGCTTACGAGTATAAAGCGCCACATGCAAGGAACAATATCATGCGCGAAACGCCAAGCAAAACTTCTTACATGAGGATCAACAAAATTACAATGAACATTAGAAAATACAGTTTGAAAATTAATCTGAGGCATAATCTTAACTATAAAATTTTGTTTAACTATAGGTTTCAACAATAAATAATAAAATTCTTTAGATGAAGTATGATCATGCCAATTAAAATCCGGATACAGCTTAATGAAATTCTCTAAAATTACCTTACAATTCTTATAGAAACTTGGTACAGAATCACCATGTGGCATATTATTTGTAAATAAGGAAGAGTCAATTTTTTTGAGAGTAAACCCTAGCCAATAAAAAACAAAATACTTAAAATTAGAATTACAACCATTAACAATATTATGTATATGTTTAAGTCTAAGAGATTGAAATTTTAATAAAATATGCACAACTGACAAACCCCCTTCCCGCTTACTACCGTATAAAACCAGACGTTTAAGACATTCAAAACGTTTAGTGCCCCATATAAATTTGAACATTATTGAATTAAATTTTTTAATTAATATATTCGGAACGTCGATTATACTTCCAACATGCCAAAGTTTTGATAAACCGACTGCTTTTATAATATTAGCACGACCAAATATGCTCATATCTCTATCACCATAATCAAAAGTAACATATATAAAAGAATTCAAAATCTTATTAAAATTATCATCTACAGTAATGGATTTCCCAAATTTAACTCCCAAAACTTTATGAGAATCTACCCAGGATACACCATAGGCCTAATCCGAAGTATCAAAATTACAAAAAGTTAAAACCTTCGTCTTACTTTTATTTAAACGGGCCCCCGAACCTCGACCGTATTGTTCATAAACATCTAAAACCCGCCGGACACTCAGTGCTGTTGTGCAAATACCGGTGACGTCATCTGCATAAGCAGTGACACGAGCCTCGCCGTTATTACCGGGAAGGGAAATACCTTTAATAAATGGATCAGACCTAAGGCGAACCAAAAAAGGTTCTAAAGCTAAAACATATAATAATGGTGATAACGGACAACCCTGTCTAACAGAACGTGTCACTTTAAAAGATTTAGATATAAAACCATTAACGAGGACTGAGCTGGATACATCTGTATATAAAAGTTTCACCCACTTAATAAAAGATTCACCAAAATTATATCGTTTTAAACACGCGAAAAGGAAATCGTGATCTACTCGGTCAAATGCTTTTGCCGAATCTAGATTAACAAATGCGACTTTCAAGTGTTTTTGTTGACAGTAGTCAATTACGTTCCGTATCAAGTGAAGATTAGCAGAGATTTGGCGGCCAGGAACAGAACAAGTTTGATCAAAATGTACGATTTCCCCGTTACACAGCTCAATCTTCGTTGAATAATTTTTGAAAGAATCTTAAAATCTACATTAAGTAAAGATATTGGTCTCCAACATTTTATATCATAATCATGATTTCTGTCTTTACATAATAAAGTGATAACACTAAGTTTTTGAGATTCACAAAGAGAAAAATTATCATAACAAGAATTATAAAGTTCTAATAAAATAGGACCAAAAATATCAAAAAATTTAGCAAAGAACTCCCGACTTAGACTATCAAGACCAGGACTACGATCATGTTTAAAATTATTAAGACCAGTTCTTATTTCTTCCAGAGTTATATACCCATCACGGAGCTCGCTTTCCTCATCATCAAGTGTCGGTAAATCGTGTAAAAAATCGTTCATTATATCATGGTCAATAGGCTCTTTAGTGAATAAATTTGAATAAAAGTCACTGGCTATGCGAATTAGATTCTCAGAATCAGTAAAAGTTTTATTACAAGAAGGATCATTTAATTTAGAAATATATTTATCTTTGGCGCGTTTACTTTCTTTATTTAAAAAAATTTTTGACGGTGTTTCGTTGTTATCTAAGTATCGGGCCTTGGCTCTAATAATATGACCTCTATCTTTAATTAAGTTAAAAGTTAACAATTATTTCCTAACAGCCTTAATTTGATCAATATATGCACCAGGATCGGACGATTCAGCGGAAATTAACTGATAAAAACGTTTTTCTAATTCTCTACGTAAAATACAATTATTCTTATTTTTATTTCTACAAAACGACACAATAAAATTCTTTATATCTATTTTACATTGTTCCCACCATGATGTAGAAATTACCTCATCAGTATCAAAATATATCTCCCAAAACAATCTAAATTCAAGAATAAAATTATCATCATCAAGTATTGAATTATTCAACTTCCAAAAACCTGGCCCAATAGTAACAGAAGAATTTAAATTAATATTGATATAAACGAAATCATGATCAGAAGCTGAACAAGGCAATACTTGATGATGATTAACAAACTGTAAATATCTCTGAGAAATATAAAATCTATCTATTCGTGATGAAACCCCCACCCGCGCCACGTAGAAATGACCCCCGTAGGGTTTAACGACCTGAAAACATCAACTAAATTAAGATCAGCTACAAGATTTCTCAACTGCACATGGCCTTGCAATACAGCAAAGGGGTTTCCCCCTATTTTATCCTTCTCAAGATCTAAAACACAATTAAAATCACCCCCCAAAATTAGAACATGTGATGTAATACAAAATTTATGGATATACGTAAAAAATTCCCGTCTGTCGGTACTATCAACTGGAGCATACACATTTAGAAATCTAAAAAATATATTATTAATGGATACATCTAGAAAAATCATACGACCAGAAAAATCAAAATCAAATTTAATAATGTTTAAATTAATTCTATTAGATAAAAGTATCCCTACGCCCTTTTCTCTATTTGCCCCGAAACTCCAAAAGGCCTTAAATTCACCAAAAGATTCTAACATTTTGCCGTCTGCTACAGACTGAATGTGTGTTTCTTGTAAGAATACAACATCAGCTTTATGCGAATTAATATCGTTCATTACAAGTCTTTTACGTTTTTAATCAGCTAAACCATTAACATTAATAGTGATAATATTTAAAGTTGGAATTGACATTTTATTGTAGATGGGGAAATAACAGCAATGATAGAAATTGAAACAATAATAAGATAATTCAATAAAATACATATAAAAATATTTAATTGGCAAAAACCCATTATGAATACTAGATAGACAAAAACGTACAGGCTTACAGTGATTACGTTTTTACCTGTTAACACACATGAACAGTGGTGAGTAAAGGCTACAGTGACTGGTGTGTGTATAAAACCATACTCTGTACAAACATCGCAGCAGACGACAGAAAACAACATCACACTATATACACTTTCTAAACAGTTTAAAGTGGCGGTTCTACAACCTGCAAAATAAAAAACTTGTTGAAACAACACATCATTTATATATATACACATGTTAAAGTTTATTTTTCTTTTTGTCCTTAACAATGGTAAAGCCTTCATCATCTTGCATATGACGTTTATTACGAGAGTCAAAATTTGTTTGTCTCAATCCGGGATGCCAAGGGGTGATCGGGGATAAAAGAGGACTACTACCCCCTGTCACACAAATCTCTTCCTCCTTAACGTTATTGGTATTACTCTCGCGATCATCCATTTCTTCAATCATATTACCTTCCATTCCATCTACCTGTTTATCACCATCTTCGCTGTTCTGATCAATTTCCCTTTCATCCTCAATACCATCCTTTTCACCTTCTTTCAATACCTCGACCGCAGGCACCTGCTCAGCTGAAATTGCGCTAGGACGTGGGGGCGATACTGCCTCAGCAAAGGTTTTTTTGGGTGGACCCCAAACAGAATTTATACAGTTTGCGCTAACATGACCAATACAGTTACATTTCAAACATAGTGGCAGCCTACCTGGAGCAGTTACGAGCATACGCAGATTACTTTTCTCAACCCGTATCATGTGCGGAATAGGGGTCTTTAAAAAATCAGAAATTACTAAAGTTACTGCTCGCATTCCTGTACCAAGCTGTACCCCCTCGTAAGACGATCTCTCTTCGTAAACCCGGGTCACCTCGCCAAATCGTTCAAAAATCTTCCTTAAAAATCTATCCTTAACGTATCTGGGCACCCAGTGTACTCGTAGGTTCACCACCGACTTGGTTGCGTCACAAAAATAATATCTTATGCCATTGTACGTACCGCTACCTATGTCAATTAGTGCTTCAACCATTTTACTAGATTTAAGAGTAACGTACCATTCTTCAGACTTGTCCCTTTTACTAATCGCTTCAACAGCCTTGGATGAATTTAAAGCTAAACATATCATCTTGAAAATCGTTGGCCTATAAACCATTACCTTCTTGTCTAAGGTCACTTTAACTGTCCTGGAAACGACATCGTCATCAATATCATCATCTTCAAAATCAACATCAATCACGTGATCAGACATTATAAACCACCGTGGTATACACACTCACCGCACTGAATCTAACTCTGCGGGGGAAATCTGCACTCGAAAAGCTTGCTTTTCCCGTCAGTTGGGTGGGTGGGGGGGGGCTGAAATGCCCGAAAAATTCCCTTTATTTTTATCACTCAGCGAGCGCAGAAGTTGTACAGTCATTGGACCTCCCCAATAGCAATATTGTAGCGCCGATTAATTAATAACCGATGACAGGTTTTGGGGTATAGAATTAGCCCTGTTACAAGTGATTGATATTAGGCCAATCACGAACAACGGACAAGGTAAGGAAACCACGCACAGGTATGCTCGAGTATTGGTGAAATACTTTCAGCGATTGAACAATAATCCTCACCTAGCCACAGTTCAATAATACTATGAGAATGCAAATTATCAAGTATAAGTTTAGTACAAATAAACATAACAGAATGGTAATGGTTTATGAACCATTTCAGACAAAGAATGAATATTGATAATTAGAATAAATGTGAAACATATGCATGATATACACATATAAAATTAGCAGAAGATTTTGATAATAAAATAAAATATAAATAAATTAGAAATATATAGATTATTTACATAAATCATTCAATAAATGGACATGAATAGGGTTATCTACCCTTATAAAAAACCAACGCAAAACGAAGGCCGTTTGTCACAACATGGAGTGCACATTCTAACTTTGGAAATATAGGTAGATCTAGGGGTATTCTAGGCTAATTATTTTTTAATTGCGAATGAAATGCGGTGATTAAATTGCATAGATGTCTATAACTAATTTCTTTCTACATACATGATGTAAAAACATAACATTAAGGCCTAAAATTGTAGGCCTAGAACTACAGTTTTATATTATGATTAATAATATTATTAATAAAATGTTAACGAATTAAATTAGACGATGTCTTTATTCTATTAATTACAAATAGTACCGGTAACAAAATAGGTCTAGTTAGACTTACTCACTTAGATTCACAGTTTGACGTTGGCTGCATAAAATAAAAGAAAATAATAAAAAAAACTACATAAAGAACTTTGACGTCCACTTTGAGTTTGACTTTTAAAGCTTGCTTTTCCCGTCAGTTGGGTGGGTGGGGGGGGGGCTGAAATGCCCGAAAAATTCCCTTTATTTTTATCACTCAGCGAGCGCAGAAGTTGTACAGTCATTGGACCTCCCCAATAGCAATATTGTAGTGCCGATTAATTAATAACCGACGACAGGGTTTGGGGTATAGAATTAGCCCTGTTACAAGTGATTGATATTAGGCCAATCACGAACAAGGGATAAGGCAAGTAAAACACGCACAGGTATATTCGAGTAGTGGTGAAATACTTTCAGCGATTGAACAACAATCCCCACCTAGCCACAGTTCAATAATACTATGAGAATGCAAATTATCAAGTATAAGTTTAGTACAAATAAACATAACAGAATGGTAATGGTTTATGAACCATTTCAGACAAAGAATGAATATTGATAATTAGAATAAATGTGAAACATATGCATGATATACACATATAAAATTAGCAGAAGATTTTGATAATAAAATAAAATATAAATAAATTAGAAATATATAGATTATTTACATAAATCATTCAATAAATGGACATGAATAGGGTTATCTACCCTTATAAAAAAACCCAACGCAAAACGAAGGCCGTTTCAATATTATTAAATTTAAAGGGAGGCAAATCCACTTAACCTCAATATACTACGGACCCCACTACTATAGCAAAAGCGATTACAAAAATTAGCACATTCAACATTACAAACCAAATGAAAGAAAAATAACGATAATAAATATATTATAACAATATAGGCTAATTTAGGATAAAAATTTCGACTCCTAAAAATATAATGTATGGAATGGAGATACGAGTCTCTACGACAGATCACATAGCAAAAGCGATTATTGAAAATGACATATATAGGGTAATATGGGCTCCTAAAATATTATTTATGAAAGGGGATAAATCCACTTAACCACTGTAGTATATAAGACTGACCACTATAAAAAATGATTATAGAAATTGATACATATTGGGCAATATGGGCTCCTAAAAATATTATTTATGGAAGGGAGATAAATCCACTGAACCATTCTGTATACTACAGACCGCTATGCATATTTGATATTTGATAATTAATCATCAATCTCAAATATTTTTAGGCCTATAAATATGATGCTTAACCAAAATACAAAAACGGAAAAGTTCATTTAATATCTACATTCCCACAAGTTATTAACCTAATAATATTTGTAATGGCTAAACAAATTAAAAAAGCTAGTGGATTTTTCAATAACATCAAACAAACATTTTCTGTCTGTTGCCAGATGTGTGTAATTAATAAAAAATGGACTTCTTCCTCAAATTTCCCGATTGACATTTGTAACAGAAGTGGAATTCACTGTCATCATTGGTAAATGAACCCTTACTGATCACTTCAAAAAAATTATTGTCATTTTATTTGCAGATATTTATGACAAGAAACATTTTGTTCGTTACGAAGATGACACAATACCATATGACGGAACGCCGTTTATGGTTTTAAACGTAAAAAAGTTATCATGCCAGCATGGAACAGATATGCATGCCAGTCAAAAAGCAAAAAGAGAAAAATCATTAGCTGAGGTATCTATAAGAATTTATCGATCTAAAATAAATATTTTATCAAATATGTCTTAAATATAATAGGAGGGGATATGCGTAATGAGGGAGTCACGGTGGCTTATTGAGTAAGATGTTGACTCACTAACCCGGAGGTCCTGTTTTCGATCTCTTTATTGGCCAAGAAAGTTCCCCCTTGTCAGTGGTGCAGGACAGAGGGCAGGGTATAGTCATTCGGATGGCACAAAAAAGGCCTGTGTACACATTGGCGTGCTTGTAAAAATCCCTTGAAATTTGATATAAGAGTAGGCCGTAGCACAGCTGTCTGGGCAAAATTTCCCCCATAGCACACTGTTTTCCGTATGTCCGTCTTCGTTAGCTCTGTTGGGACAGGACAGTAGGACGTTAATTAATACGAGTAATATATTGGAGTGATGAAGAGGTCTTATGATTACATATCGTCCGGCCGGGTATATTTTGAACTGGTGATGATAATGAATTTTTTTAGACACCCCTTTCCTGCTTAATAAAAGTAGTCGTATCTTATTTTCAGGATGGAGATCATGTTATACCAAAGAAAAGAAAAAAAGATTGTCCAGGATTCCTACAAGTTTGATTGCGCTGCCAAAATTATTCTAAAGGAAGTTGTCAGATTTCCAGATTTTAAGGTAGCTATATGTATGCTACTTGCAACTACTGGACTAGTACTATATGACACTAGTTATGTTGGTGTGGGGCATTATGTATATTAGCTAATATAAATCTATCTATTCGCACATATAAGACTGTAACTTCCTGGATTGTCGCCCCTGATTGTTCGAAAATTCATGTTTTTTAGCTAGTGGATTCTCTAGAGATCACAATTTTTATTCTGATTTTAAAAACTGTTTAAATACATCACCATTCCACCATAATGACGGTTGAATTTGAATTTCAGGAAAATCGAAACCAATCTGCCCTACAAAATAGCTGCTCTTTGTTCTCAAATTGTGTAGAAGTGTGTAATATGAAAGTTGTGGACCCTCTAGGTCACAATTTTTATCCGATTTTGATTAAACTTAAAATATAGCTTTATTCCCCAAAGATCTCAGTCCCTTTCGATAACTTTCTGGATTAAGGCCCTGAACAAAGTGAGCTGAAATTTCACAAGCTCACGATAAAAGGCGGTACAAATGGATACATATATACATACACAGAAGACTTAGAGTCTTTTCGAAAGTATACCTACATAAGAAATAATAAATACTCAGTTGTCAATGTTTTGTTAATTGATATTCTTTGATGTGATTCAGGAGATAATAACATGGATAAGTACGGTACAACACTTTCTTATTGCATAGAAAACCAATGTGTTAAAACAAACAAAATTATCTGTAAACTATCAATAGATAAATGCTAATAAATGCATTACTGGTCTCAATGATTTTTCAGCTGGATGTTGACACTGTCCGAAATCGAAAGGCTGCAAGCACTAACGTGAGAGAATCTATGGAAAATGGGAATGAGGGACAGAGAACTTTTTTCATCACACTGCCGAGAATATCAGACCACAATTCACACCATATAGGAGAGGTAGGATTACATTTAAAGTCATCTTGGTGTATGCCCCCTTCCAAAAATAAAAAACAACAACTTAAAAGCTATTCTGCATTATATGACATTCTGTTCCGGACTTACCTCCATTTCTTTCAAATACCACGTTAACATGATAAAGTCTAAAGTTTTTATGGGTTTTTTTTAGGGGGGGGGGGGTCAAGTTTGGTGTGAAGCTTTAGGATCAACATCAAAGTTTTCCTTCGGAATAAGTTGCGATCCGTGGGATTGTTGAAAGAATTTTAATTTGTAATATTTTTTGTCATTATAGGGAGCAGGTATGCTACTATTTACTGACAAGCGGATTACAAAACAGATCCATGAATATGTTGTCACAGACAACGTTCGTCAGGTATCGACCATCAAAAAATTAGTAAATAATTTTGTAAGAACTAAGCTATTTTCGAACTCTGAATTGCCACCTATAACCAATAGATGATACTGGCCGACGAACAACGACATAAGGAACCACATGCATAGAGCTATTATGTCAACTAGATTTAATTAGCATGACCAGGAAAATCTGATAGAAAAAATCAAAGTATGGAAGAAAAACAGTATCACAGACAATTCTTTCTTTCGTCCATCTAAAACAGTTGATTGTACTGATGACTCCAGCGATGGTCTGCTATTTGTCCACCAGACAACATGGCAGCGACGACTTCTTCAAAAATATGGCCAGGAGCTCTGTCTGTTGGACGCTACATACAAAACAACTCGATATGCGCTACCTCTCTTCTTCGTTTGTGTCAGAACAAATGTAGGATATCAGATTGTTGCTGAATTTATTTGCCAGGACGAGACATGTAATTCTATCACTGAAGCCTTGCAAATGTTGGTACTGTGGAACCCTGACTGGAAACCGAGTCATTTCATGACAGATTTTTGTGAAACAGAAATTAACGCACTGGAAAGAACTTTTAACAACATTAAAGTATTGATATGTGACTTCCACAGGGAACAATGCTGGGAGCGTTGGTGTAAAAAACTAACCAATGAGGTTAAACCTTATAAACAAGAAATACTAAGTCGCCTCAGGCGGTGCGCAAGGGCGCGGTCAGTTGATAGTTTTCAGAATGCCGTCAAATCTCTCAAAGATTGTGATCTCTGGAAGAACTCCAAAAAACTTCAAAATTGGTTTGAGAAATCTTGGTTGCCTCAAGCAAAGGTATGTAGAAAGCACAGCACAGCCAAATTATATGTATATGTGGTTATAATTTGACTTGAAATAATTTTCAGTTTGTTAGTTAGTTAATATAAAAAAAAATCAGTAATTGTAATATCTAATTTGGCTCATATAGAAAATAGGATTCCAGTCCAGTCAAGGAAATTAGAAAAAAATAATTTTGAAATATTGTTTTAAAGTTTTTAATTTTTATGTGCATTGCCATATTTCAAGACAATGGCTATTTTGATGCATTTCAATATCACTGCCTTATAAAACATAATAGCAAGTGCAGGAGAACCCCACTGTGCTCAAACCACACAGACATTTCCAGCAGTAAACAACACACGTATCAAATCGAGTGATTTCTAAATACCTCATCTGATGTTCCCACACACAACATTCATGGAATCTTAGCATTATTTTTGCATATTGTGAGCACAAAATTACAATATACATTTCTTAAATTTTCAGCGTTGGGTTTGGGCATATCGCAAAGATGATTTGTCATTTATTATCAACACAAACAATGGGATTGAAAGACAAAATGAAGCGTTTAAGCACCAGTACCTACAACAACAAATTGGACATAGCACTTTGTCAAACACGATAACAATCCTTTTAGAAGACTTTCTTCCAGACAAGTACAGAAGGTAATGTTCGATCTCTGGTAACAACGGCTTTCAAAATATAACGAAATAAAATGGGGTTTATCATCCTACCGATCGGGCTAATATGTCCTACTGTACTGTACTAACTGGTATAATGAAGATGTGCATATACCATCCAGTGTGCTATGAGATAAATTCTGCCTGGACAGCATCGCCACGACCTAATCTTATTTGTAATTCCAACTGTCAGGCACCCCAAAATTGCCCAGTAACAACATCAATTCTAACAGAATAATAACTCTTAATTTTTCTCTTCCAGTTACATCTCACTAAATACATCATTTTCGTCCCTTGCTCGGAGATATAGCCCAGATGTTCCAGAATATCTTCGAAACAGACCAAGAGATTTTACCATGCATTGTATGAAGAGGATTGGTGAAGCTGAATATGCTAGTGAGGGTTATGTGGTCGTTGAGGAGGGATATACATATACCGTAAGATCATCCAAAGATGCAAACCTCTGGTATGTTGTTGGTTTTGGCGATGATTCCACTCTACCGTCATGTGAGTGCTGGGATTTTGAATCAAGTAAATGGCCCTGCAAACATTTCTTTGCAGTATTGACTCTTGTGCCAGATTTGTCCTGGATGAACCTTAGTAATAAGTTTAGGTCTTATCCTTTAATTAACCTTGATGAAGACATTCTTTTTGCTAGTGGTAAGATCCAGACTAACTCGATTACTCCTGACGCTGCAGAAGTATGTGATGTTGATGCTGTAAGTGAAGATCATACCCAGGATGTTGACCATAACAACCAGGAAAAAGATGAAGAAAAAAACCAAATAACATCAGTTAAATCAGAAAGTTTTGAAGCTGAAGCTGCTGCATGCAGAGAACTTTTGTGCGAAATCAAGTCGTACACTTTTTTGATAACCAAGCATAACA
Organism: Patella vulgata; assembly: GCF_932274485.2. Lineage (NCBI taxonomy): Eukaryota > Metazoa > Mollusca > Gastropoda > Patellidae > Patella > Patella vulgata. The sequence continues at coordinate 39,519,948 of NC_065882.2, forward strand.
GTATAAATGAACTTAGAAACATCCTGAGTAATGCCCTGGAACTATGTAAGCTTAATACAGAATGTGACAACGGTCAGCCATTACCGCTTAGACAGAAGAAAGAAAAACCAAAGAAAAACAAGAAAGTTTACAGTGACCCTCCATTGCCATTTCATAAAAGATACCCCTTCACTGGACGGTATGGACAAACTATCACAAAGTTCGAAATTCCAAATACAGATTGATAACTTGTATATGTGCAATATTGTTACATCTGATACCCGGAATATACGGGCGAAATCCCATTACTGACTACATCATTAACACAAACCAATTCTGAAGTAGTAGTTAACACAGCTATAATAAACTATATTTCTATTTCTCATAGGTGAATGGGATAAATCAAAAGATGAGATGGATGTGCAAGAATCACTAATTGATAATATTGTTGATGTAACTGAAGACATTATCTTGGTGAGGACCTGGGTTTTATTTGCCCACATTAAAATCATCATCCGATTGCCTTACTGATTTAATAATAATCACTCTTTCAAATCATAGTCACTTATTCACCTTCAGATATTAGAGGATCTTATCTGTATCACAGTCTGTTACTAAACCGTGTTCTGTGATTGGTGGCTATACATATACCCCATTACTTTGGTTTCTTTTATGATTAAATCCTTTTTAACAAAATTCATCTGATTTATTGCAGGTAGAGCCTAATGATGTGACTCAGGAAGATTGCACAACACTAGATGTGTCTTGGTCGCATGCCACTATAACCCCACATGAACCTGTTAGGTCCCAGCCAACTGACATCAAGCCCGTTGAAATGAAGAGAAAAGCAAAAAACACACACGTGAATGTAAGTATTTTGTAAAAACACCCCCCAAAACCCAATAAACAGATCGGCTTATGTCGTTGTGTACGTCTGATAAAATTAAGATAACTTGCATGGTAAGGATATGGTGAAATAGTTTGAATTGACCTCTCTTGAGTGTACTGAGCAGTGGACTAACTCTTCAATACTGCTGGATTTTTTTTACGTATGCGAGCCAGTAGGATTCTTAACAGCAGGATTCTTAACAGCAGGATTCTTAACAGCATTTTTTTTAGACTTTCGGTGAAATGCTAACAAAGGTACTAATTAAGTTTTCTCTTTCTCTTCAGCATAGAAATTATGAGACAACTTCAACATTTCCCTGTCCCAGAGATTTGCAACGGAAATTCCTCACACCAAAGCAGGGGGCAACTACTGAAGATTTTGTTCTGATAAGTGATGATGAGGAAAATGAGAACAGTACTTTTATTTCAACACAAGATTCTGTCTGGGTAAATGTTGGTTCCTATATACTTCATCATAGAGACAAAGTGGTTATTTTATCAAGTGATGGTTGGCTGACATCAGATATTATTGATGCGGCCCAGCATTTAATATATAAAGCAAACCCCAATGTAGGTGGTTTAAAACCAGTGATTCTCCAACAAAACTACAGCATGGATATTATGACTGATGAGTTCATCCAAATTTTAAATCGGGATGGTAACCACTGGATGACCTGGCGCCTGGTACGTTCGGGCAGGCATAGTATTTCACCGTAACACCACAGCCACTCTAACCATTCATAATACATCTAACTATCCCTTTACAGCACTTCACTCCCTACACATTTCCCCTCGTCCTACTTTCCCAAACGTCAACAACACATCTCATACATCCAGTTCGCTGATTAACCCTTGTACCACGTCTACTGGATGACCTGGCGCCTGGTACGTTCGGGCATTTTTATGCGCGAACTCTTAGGTTTTTTTTACTGGCATGCGCACAGGTACTATTTCTTTTTCTTTTAACAAGTACCCAAATCGGGGATTTCGTGCGGAGGTAGTTCGGAGGTAAACAGTCTGTGAAGTACAACACTTGCCACTGTACCTGTATATCGCTAATTATAAACCGAATGTGTGAAGACAGTTCATACATATCACTCAAAAATTTTTCAGTACAAACTCAGTTGATTCACACTCGATTTGCTACTAAACAAACCCATCGATTTATTTTCTCAACAGTGTGACCCGAAGTGACCGCGGATTTATTGACCTTGTATGAACTTATCCATAGCTATATCCTTACACCGAGAGAAATTATCTAGTCTCGGTGAAAAGAACCATGGTCATCTGGTAGAAAATTACTTTTGTATTTTTTGGAACGGAAAACAGTGTTTTTAGAAGCAAACTAACCTGCCGCACATGAGGAAGTCATTATACTAATAATAAAAGGCGAGACCTCTTTTTGCGGCGCAGGCTTATCACTGAGTAGTAAACCGTCAACAAACAATAATTTTGGAAGCCTAGTGACGAGTGTAGTACTGTAAGTAGGCTATAGACTATAGGTTTGAGTCGAGATTACTCGCTTTCAGTTTACTCTGTTTTTGCGATAACCAATTATGTGAGAAATACCATACTGACATTCGGTTTTTAAAAGTTGTACGCGAACTAAATGCGTTTGTTAGATACTGACAGAGCAGCCCCGAGTCGAACAATCGCCGCCCGAGCTGTCTTCGTCAGCTAGTTTCACAATATCGTGCAATAGGTGTATTAATGTGATTTTTAGGTTTAACCCCGCAAACAATGCCAAAATAGTGTTTTCACTGCTTACAGAAAACTGAAATTTAAAAAAAAATTTTTTTATGAGGGTGACCCTCCCACACACTCCCTATCGAGCTGCCGCTCGGTCTGCGCAGCCTCATGCCTGGCACATACTGTCAACATTGTATATTTTTCCGTTTCCGCCCTTCCCCCCCCCCCCCACAATATATATTTCACGGCTACGTTGCGACGGTACCAGCATACCCAGTTGTTGACACCCATTACATCACTCCTGTCTAACAAATCATAAAGCTGTGGTGTTACGGTGGCGGCATAGTATTTCACCGTAACACCACAGCCACTCTAACCATTCATAATACATCTAACTATCCCTTTACAGCACTTCACACCCTACACATTTCCCCTCGTCCTACTTTCCCAAACGTCAACAACACATCTCATACATCCAGTTCGCTGATTAACCCTTGTACCACGTCTACTGGATGACCTGGCGCCTGGTACGTTCGGGCATTTTTATGCGCGAACTCTTAGGGTTTTTTTTACTGGCATGCGCACAGGTACTATTTCTTTTTCTTTTAACAAGTACCCAAATCGGGGATTTCGTGCGGAGGTAGTTCGGAGGTAAACAGTCTGTGAAGTACAACACTTGCCACTGTACCTGTATATCGCTAATTATAAACCGAATGTGTGAAGACAGTTCATACATATCACTCAAAAATTTTTCAGTACAAACTCAGTTGATTCACGCTCGATTTGCTACTAAACAAACCCATCGGTTTATTTTCTCAACAGTGTGACCCGAAGTGACCGCGGATTTATTGACCTTGTATGAACTTATCCATAGCTATATCCTTACACCGAGAGAAATTATCTAGTCTCGGTGAAAAGAACCATGGTCATCTGGTAGAAAATTACTTTTGTATTTTTTGGAACGGAAAACAGTGTTTTTAGAAGCAAACTAACCTGCCGCACATGAGGAAGTCATTATACTAATAATAAAAGGCGAGACCTCTTTTTGCGGCGCAGGCTTATCACTGAGTAGTAAACCGTCAACAAACAATAATTTTGGAAGCCTAGTGACGAGTGTAGTACTGTAAGTAGGCTATAGACTATAGGTTTGAGTCGAGATTACTCGCTTTCAGTTTACTCTGTTTTTGCGATAACCAATTATGTGAGAAATACCATACTGACATTCGGTTTTTAAAAGTTGTACGCGAACTAAATGCGTTTGTTAGATACTGACAGAGCAGCCCCGAGTCGAACAATCGCCGCCCGAGCTGTCTTCGTCAGCTAGTTTCACAATATCGTGCAATAGGTGTATTAATGTGATTTTTAGGTTTAACCCCGCAAACAATGCCAAAATAGTGTTTTCACTGCTTACAGAAAACTGAAATTTAAAAAAAAAATTTTTTATGAGGGTGACCCTCCCACACACTCCCTATCGAGCTGCCGCTCGGTCTGCGCAGCCTCATGCCTGGCACATACTGTCAACATTGTATATTTTTCCGTTTCCGCCCTTCCCCCCCACAATATATATTTCACGGCTACGTTGCGACGGTACCAGCATACCCAGTTGTTGACACCCATTACATCACTCCTGTCTAACAAATCATAAAGCTGTGGTGTTACGGTGGCGGCATAGTATTTCACCGTAACACCACAGCCACTCTAACCATTCATAATACATCTAACTATCCCTTTACAGCACTTCACACCCTACACATTTCCCCTCGTCCTACTTTCCCAAACGTCAACAACACATCTCATACATCCAGTTCGCTGATTAACCCTTGTACCACGTCTACTGGATGACCTGGCGCCTGGTACGTTCGGGCATTTTTATGCGCGAACTCTTAGGTTTTTTTTACTGGCATGCGCACAGGTACTATTTCTTTTTCTTTTAACAAGTACCCAAATCGGGGATTTCGTGCGGAGGTAGTTCGGAGGTAAACAGTCTGTGAAGTACAACACTTGCCACTGTGCCTGTATATCGCTAATTATAAACCGAATGTGTGAAGACAGTTCATACATATCACTCAAAAATTTTTCAGTACAAACTCAGTTGATTCACGCTCGATTTGCTACTAAACAAACCCATCGGTTTATTTTCTCAACAGTGTGACCCGAAGTGACCGCGGATTTATTGACCTTGTATGAACTTATCCATAGCTATATCCTTACACCGAGAGAAATTATCTAGTCTCGGTGAAAAGAACCATGGTCATCTGGTAGAAAATTACTTTTGTATTTTTTGGAACGGAAAACAGTGTTTTTAGAAGCAAACTAACCTGCCGCACATGAGGAAGTCATTATACTAATAATAAAAGGCGAGACCTCTTTTTGCGGCGCAGGCTTATCACTGAGTAGTAAACCGTCCACAAACAATAATATAGGAAGCCTAGTGACGAGTGTAGTAAGTAGGCTATAGACTATAGGTTTGAGTCGAGATTACTCGCTTTCAGTTTACTCTGTTTTTGCGATAACCAATTATGTGAGAAATACCATACTGACATTCGGTTTTTAAAAGTTGTACGCGCACTAAATGCGTTTGTTAGATACTGACAGAGCAGCCCCGCGTCGAACAATCGCCGCCCGAGCTGTCTTCGTCAGCTAGTTTCACAATATCGTGCAATAGGTGTATTAATGTGATTTTTAGGTTTAACCCCGCAAACAATGCCAAAATAGTGTTTTCACTGCTTACAGAAAACTTAAATTTAAAAAAAAATTTTTTTATGAGGGTGACCCTCCCGAACACTCCCTATCGAGCTGCCGCTCGGTCTGCGCAGCCTCATGCCTGGCACATACTGTCAACATTGTATATTTTTCCGTTTCCGCCCTTCCCCCCCCCCCCCACAATATATATTTCACGGCTACGTTGCGACGGTACCAGCATACCCAGTTGTTGACACCCATTACATCACTCCTGTCTAACAAATCATAAAGCTGTGGTGTTACGGTGGCGGCATAGTATTTCACCGTAACACCACAGCCACTCTAACCATTCATAATACATCTAACTATCCCTTTACAGCACTTCACTCCCTACACATTTCTCCTCGTCCTACTTTCCCAAACGTCAACAACACATCTCATACATCCAGTTCGCTGATTAACCCTTGTACCACGTCTACTGGATAAAAATTTCGTCAATTGAGCTGAGAAGTCCGTCTTGTTTACGTGTCTTTGACAGTATGTCCACTCACAACTTCAGTTACAATATGAAATGCCTTTTCTCTAATATTCTGTGTCCAATGCAAGATAAAATAACCCTCAAAATAGAAGATATACAACAACAAAATGATGGCAACAGCTGTGGTCTCTTTGCTTTAGCTAATGCAACCTCCTTAGCTCTGGGCACTGATCCTAGAACAGTATATTATGATGTTAGAAAAATGAGGGAACACCTTGTTGAGTGTCTCGAAAAAAATGAAATAAGTATGTTCCCTGTGTTAAAAACGACAAGAATCCACCATATGGCCAAACTTACAAATTTCAGAATTTATTGCCATTGTCGTCTACCTTGGAAAGAAGGTATATTTCTTGTTCAATGTGATATTTGTGGTGAATGGTTTCATTGTGAATGTGATACTTATAATCCGTCTATGAGTGAAGCTACCTGGTTTTGTAGGTTATGCCAAAAGGACACAATCTTCCCTGGTTTGCTCTGAAAAAATGTATAAAATGTGTTTTTGGCGAATGTGGGTATTCCATAATTTAAGTGTGCAGTTACGTTTTTCGCATAGCCAAGGATATTATGTAAAATAAGCCTATGAATACTGATTTAAGGTAACACACCTAGTTCAAAATACATTATGTAAGATTTAGATAAAAAGCTAGCTGTTGTTGCTATAATAGTTCAAAAATAGATAATGCAAAATGAATATATTGAAATTTTCATTTTATTACTTTATTCTGAGCGAAGATATTAGCCTCTGAAGGTTTGACAAGATGTGTGCACCTACCCATAGGTAATTCATTGTACTGTACTTGGCGCAAGTGCATTCGTAGGCTGTTGGACATTCCATGTGGTACACATAATGTCTTGATTCCATTAATTTGTCAGGATTATTCTATAGACGCTCAGGTTGCCAGGATACAAGGACCATAACTCTAGATGTAATTAATGGAAATAACTGAAATTCAATAGGGTTCTTCGTTTCACTAATATAAATGATGTAAATTTCATACAGATAGGATGATACCTTTTGTCTTTAGAGCATTCCCCATGTTCAAGAAGGAGAAATAAGGGCCATAACTCAAGAAGACATTTATAGAAGTTATTGAAATTAAATAGGCTTCTTCATCTAACTACTGTAAACAACATAATTATCATGTCAATTTCAAAACAATCCGATCATAAATGTTATGAGCGTACGGTCTCGGTGACAGTTAGGGGGGCAGAACCTGAAATGCCCGAAAAAATGTCGGGTTTACAGAGGCGAAGAAGCGGAGCTTACCTTGTATGGACCCCCCCCCCCCTCCGTTTTCCTGCTATTTCAGCCCGTGAACAAAGCAACTTCAAAGTGGTCTAATATAGCCTAATTAAGGTGTCTGACTCGAATTCCGGGGAGTTGGATGGCTGAATGGTTAGCACGTGCGCGCGGTATCATTAAGTCTGTCATTGAGTCAGCTGGCGTGGTTTCGATTCCCCGGTTGTACGTGACAAGGAGTAGGGTCGCTGTCCAACCTAGTGGGTTTTCTGCGGATCCTCCGGTTTCCTCCCACAGCTAAAGACTCCTACGCGCAAGCGAATTATTGAAATAAAATCGAACCATGTGTTAGTACCGAAATGACCTAGTTTACGTACATCAGATAAACTACTTTTAAAGCCCAAAACTGTTCAACTAGTCTCCTATGGTCAGCGCTCTTTTAGTTATCAAGCACCTGTTTTATGGAATAATCTACCATTTAGTTTAAGATGTTGTACATCTCTGTATTCTTTTAAAAAACAACTTAAAACACATTTATTTAATCAGGCTTTTAACTGACTCTGTATACAATCGTTAACATGCCCATAATCTTGTTATTTATGTGTGATTTACATTGTCACTTTGTAAAGTGCCCCTGAACATGTTATATGAAAGGGTGCACTATAAATATGCTGTAATAATAATAATAATAATAATAATAAATAGTTTGTGTCGAGTGGACGTTAAACCCCATTTCTCTCTCTCTCTCTCTCTCTCTCTCTGACTCTAATTCCAATCAATCGTACAGTCCACGGAGACGGGACCGTTGGGATAAAATTTTGAAAACTTAGCATCCGCAAATGCGTTTTCCTACTATTCCCCCATTTGAATACAGCAACTTCAATTTAGTCCAATATAGCCTACCTGGCTATCCCGAATTCCAAACAACCAATTAATGGTCGCGGGGTATGGGGGCCTCACCCTCCCATAGAAAATTTTGAAAATTTAAACACCGCAAATGCGTTTTCTGCTATTCTTGCCCGTGTAAGCAACTTCAAGAGTATCCAATGGTTTTGTAACCGAAATCCCATTCTGAATTCCAATCATCCAATCAGACTGTTGCAGCTGCATTCACAAATAATAATCGATGCCCGAAAAATCGCGCAAAGTAGAGTGGCTCCAGACAAAGAAGCGGAGCTAACCTTGTATCGCCCCCCCCCCCAAGAAAAGTTTGGAATATTTGACGGCCGCAAACGAATTTTACTGCTATTCCAGCCCGTAAAATTAGTGTTTTATTAGATTTCGGGCACTTTCTTTTGCCAAGTAGATAATTTTTTTGTTTTTTTTGTTTCACTTTATCCGTCTGCCCGAAAAGTCAGCTTGCTCGAAAGTTAGGGGGGGCAGCTGTCCCCGCCCCCCGCGCCCCCCCTGGCTCGTACGCCTATGGTAATAACTGAAATTATTGAAGTTGTAGTTGTAATATTAAAACTGTAGTTGTAGATATACAGTTCTAGGTATAATTATTAAAATTGTAGTCATATTTATTCTAAAAAAATGTAGTTAGAAATAAAAAGTTAGTTATGAATATAATGGAATAATATAAACTGAAATGAAATGGGGTTTAACGTCCTACTGTTCTGTTCTGAACTAGGCTAATGAAGACGGGCATACGCCATGCAGTGTGCTATGGGGGAAATTTTGCACGGACAGCGGCACCACAGTCTACTCTTATATCAAATTCCAACTGTTAAGGGATCTTCTACGCGCATGACAATGTCAGGGCTGGGGTAATGGGTAATGGGTAATGGGTAATGGTAATGGAATCATTACATTTTTTAAGTAATGGCTATGTAAAGAGTAATGGAAGATTTCAAAAGTAATGAGTAATGGAAATGTAATTAGTTACATTCCAAAAATCATGTAATGATCAATTACATTTCAATTACTTTTGAATTGCATGTTTGAAAAGGAGCCTTATTTCTCAAGTAAAGTTGGAGATGTGGTCACAAATATACAATAAAAACATTTGGCAAGTTTTATGCAATGCGTCTATTCAGAGTAACAACATATCAACCGGACGTTTATTTTGCTGCTTAGTATATATACATAAAGTATTTGTTTTGAATTGATATTTGCATTTTTATTAATGTATGTATAAACATCAGAACGTTAAATCAATTATTTGCCCAACCGGGTCTATATTGTAAAATACTAGACTTTTAAAAAGAGACAAGTTTTTATAGACAATTTAATTGTAAATACAATGTATATATATATCATCTTGTTTTTCGTTAATTAATTACTTTCAATGTAATGGGTAATGGTCCAATATGTACACGGGACCTTGTTTTTCGTCCCATTCGAACAGCTAGACAGCTGTCCTTGTCAGGCCCTCCGGGAACCGCGCCGGAAAATCTGAATGAACTTTCCGCTAGCGAGCCAATGTCTTACCCACTTCGCTACCATGACCCCCAATAATATAAACTGGTATTTGTTGCATGTATAGTGTTTTCATAATGATGTATATCATTTGTAGGGAGACGGGCTTTGTAAGTAAATTCACTTGTCTCTCATCCCTTTGATGATTTATGATCAATATAATATGTTTAAATTAAATTAAAAGGGGCATGTCATCTTTTTTATTTTAGTTCACAAAACATTCTCAAACTTAATTTTATGAATAACTTAAAAATTAGCTAAATTGTAGCCCTTTATTAAACTTTAATTGTTTTAATGTATCATATACATCAATAAGAAACTATTAAATTATTAATTATAAACACTGCATTATGGTTGATTTCTTTGTTTGACTTGTACCTGAATAAAAGATTTGAAGGAAAAATGTGATCAGGTAAGTCTATTGACAGTTGATGGACAGAAAATTGATAGTAAACACCAAATTCTTGAACCTTGCTGAGCTTGTTTGGTTTCCACAGATCGTTCTTAATTTTGTCTTACCCTGTCACAGGCATGTGTCTGTTTTGACCTCCTCCATTCTTAATTCTATACATGTATATGTATGCACCTAATTGAGGAGAAATATTATCTCAGAGCTTAAATTATGAAAAATCCCCCGGACCTCATGTTGTCTCCACCTTGAACCTCACTGCTCAAATTCCTAAAAAGACAGTTGCATCATACAAAGATAAAATGTGGGTTAACGTCCTATTGGCAAAAACTATGTCATTTTGGGACAAATGTATGGTTAAACTTTATTTAAACTATTTGCTTGCACATATAGGGGTCTTCACTTTAGCTAGTGGAAGAAAATCCGGAGAAAACCAACGAGATTGGACAGGCTACCCCACTCCTTTACACGTACAAGTGTGGGCTCGAAACCACTCCACTTCACTCAATGACAGATCTTATGATCTAATGCAATGTGTACCCCTTTCCCCCACCCCCATCTCAGTATCAGTTAGTTCAACATGAATTCCCTTTGATAGATATTATGCTATCCAACGACTGAGTGTACAACTTGTTATATTGACCGTCATCAATATAGTAACAGAAACTAATTGGATGCAAAAATATGCTTGGGAATCAATATAATGGCAGGTAGGCTATAGGCCTATTCATAATATTATATATAGTCGTCAAAAATTTCTCTCATAATATATAGTCAGGGGCATGAGATCCAGGAATTTTTGCAGGAGTAAGTTTGCCAGGTTCCTGTTTAGGAAATATGAGTTGACAATGCATGATGCCATCATCATCTCCAAATTACGTAGGCAGACATACATTAACATACACACTGCGCTTTTTAAATAGAGAAATCCAACACCCCATCTGACGTCAATTTTTATGACGAATTAATCACATTGTGATTCAATATCATTGATGCAAAGCCAAAGCATTAATTGTGATATCACATTTGTCTGTCTTTACAATTATCTTGCGCTTTGAATGTCCACATATATATATATATCTAATATAATTATGATATTATTATAATTATAATTTATAAAGTCCAAAACCAATAAAATAATACAATCAATGAATTATGAGTCTTCAAGGGTTGGAGGTTTTCAGCAGTACCTGAAAAGCAGTCTCTTTAGAAATATAAAGATGCGTGGATAAGTGTCAAGTCAAAGGTGACTCTTCCTATCGTATGATCTATTCGACCAACGATAATTGTCAGGTATGTCACCAGCATACACTCAGTGCAAATTTGTTCCAAATCCAGTTCATTAAAAATAATCACAACACCAAATACAATTATGAGATTTATATGATTCCAATAATACATAACAATATATATAAAAAAAATTAATTGTAACTATTATCAGCAAGGCTATATACAAAAAAAATTGTATGGGACGGTAAATTAAATAAATCTTAATAAATAATATCGTGCGGCTAGCCAAAGCATTCTGTTCCGACTAAAGCATTGACGTCATCTATATATGACGTCATTGGACTAAAGCGTCACCAGACCTAGCCAAAACTTTCGGTTCCGAGTAAAGCGCCATCTGACGGCATATACTGCGTCCTGGTATCATCGAGTGGCCACCATTGGCATTAGGCTAGTTCATCAAATAATTCTAATTTATAAATAGGCCTATATTGAAATTTGCACAGGAATCCCAAACTTCACATGCATATATTAATTAGGTCTAGTAAAACATTTATACAACTTATTTAAGGAGGACTGTGATAAAATATATTTTACTTTTCTTAAAAGAAATAGTTTTAAAGAGGGTTAAATTCCACTTTGCATCACTTTGAAAAAGTACCCCTAAATGTTTATGATAATATGAATTAACTAGAAAGGTTTTATGAAATTTAATATTTAACGGATAGCAAATTCTTTTGTTTGTAAATATAAGTAAGAGTGGGGCGGTTAAGCAAAAATTCGTGCACTTTGGGTTAAAAGCATGAAACTTGGCACATAGATGGCATCAACCCTACTGATTATTTTGGGATGTGGATCCACACCAGCAGCTCCCCCTGGTGGTCGTTACGGTCATCTTTTCCAAAATGGCCGCCTATCCATTGAAATACATATAACTAGGTGTGTCACAATAACACATTTTTTTTTTACAAATCATTTCAGGCCGGCAATTTCCAGAGGCGAAATTGCTAATGGAACGCGGCTTTTGAAAAAAGGTTTATCTATGACGTCATTTTCGGTTGGGGTTTGTCTAATTTCAAAAATGGCCGCCAAAATTTGAAGAAAAATGAATTTCCAGATAGGATGGGTGATTATCACGAAAGGTTTTGCTTGTAATATATCAAATATAAGGTTTTTGTTGTAATTGAACTGAAAAATAATCTCTAAAGCTAGTTTCCCAAATCCAAGATGGCGGAAATTCAAAATGGCGGCCAAAATATACCCAAAATGATCGATTGGTCAGATTAAAGTCATTTCACTGTTTGATTAGGTTTGTAATATATAATTTAAAGGGTTTACAGTGTCACTAAACTTAAAATTAATCTAAAAAAAAATAGTTTCCAAAATCCAAGATGGCGCAAATTCAAAATGGCAACCAACATTTATCTAAAATGGCCGATTTGTCAGATAAAAGTCATTTCACTCTTTGATATGGTTTGTAATATGTAATATAAAGGGTTTTCAAGTCATTGAACTTAAAATCAATCTAAAAAAAAAGAGTTTCCAAAATCCAATATGGCGGAAATTCAAAATGGCGGCCAGAATTTCCCTAAAATGATCAAATTTTAAGATAATCGTCAATTTTCTGTTTGACGTGGCTTGTAATATGTCCTCTATTAAGTTTTCAGAGTCACTTAATTTGATAATTGTAAATGATTGTTTCAGAAAAAGAAGGGACAATCATCAATCTTTCTATTGGATTGGTTTATAATAGCAAAGTGTAATAGTGGTTTGAGGGCATCTGAAATTGACCGGACTCAGGAATCTACCTGTCAGTCAATTAACCATGTGCAGTACTTACCAGTAAGCTAATTAGAATTTCAAAGAATTTAACCTTAAGACACAATAAATGTAGTTTAATTGTTTTATGCATAAAACCATATGATGCTAATGATAATGTTAAGAATTGAAACATTTTTTGGAGAAAATATCTGGTAATTCTGACCCTCCACCTCCACGCCATAACAATACAAGGGGGCCAACTGAGGCATTTTTAATTTCATCTCCTTTGTCTTTGCACCATTTTACCGGAGTGAGAATCATTTATGGTATATGCAGTTGTTAAGAATTTAAGTTCTCCTATTCGTTCAGAAATAGTAATGTGATCGGTTTTTGCATCGAAGACTCTGTCTAGTAACGTTTGTGGTAGAGTCTAGATGTCGTATCCACTGGTCATTTTCGTCAGTGACGTATTTCACAACAAGTTCTACATGTAACAACAACACATTAGAAAAGAGGAAATCGTCGGGGATGACTTTTGGGATACCTATACTAGTCGTAAATGCATTTCAAATTATTTTCGTGATGATTAGAACTTGGTGTGCAATATATTACAGACGAAAATGATCTGTGGATACCATATTTAGACTATACCACAAAAGTTGCCGGACATAGAGACTTTGATGATTCATTTTACACTTTTCACTTTGTGAAATACATGACTGACAAATATGAAAATATGAATCCATCTGTCTAGATGATACCACAAACGGTTTCCGGACATAAGTCTTCTGAACCAGAAATGGGGTTTAATGTCCTACTGCTCTGTACTAACAAAGTTAATGAATATTGTTATTCGTCAAGCAGTGTGCTATGAGGAAAATTGGTCGAGACAGTGGTGCTATGGCATACTCTTATTTTGAATTCCAACTGTTTAGGGTTCTTTTATGCGCACGTCAACGTGTACATATAAACCTGGTTTCTTGAGAAGCCCCCGTGCTGCATCCTGGAAAATCCTGAAGTACTTTCTCAGCAAACATAGGGATCGAACCCCTGACCTCGTTCTTGGCGAGTCTTACTCTTACCACTGCCTCGAACCATTTCTGAATAAACAATAGATGAATTCGTAACAACTGGATATATGCCCCATTGTTTTGCTGGAATAATATTAAATCTTGTTTATGTGAGATCCAGTCTAACTATTCCAGTTACCATCAAAATAACTACTACTCTTTGCTATTACAAGCCAATCCAAGAGGAAAATTCACAATCATCTACCATCTTCAAAATTCATTTTTGATGTAAAATATTCATTTTCAAAATTCATTTCTGAGGTAATATTCATTTTCAAAATTCATTTTTGAGGTAATATTCATTTACAAAATTCATTTCTGAGGTTATTTTCAAGTCCATAAAGGACATTATTACAAGCGATACAAAACCGAAAAAATGACAATTATCTGAAAAATCTTTCATTTTAGGGAAATTCTAGTCGCCATTTTGGATTTTCAACCATCTTGGATTTTGGAAACTCTTCTTTTGAGGTTGTATTTAAGTTCAGTGACACAGAAAACCCTTTAAATCGCATATCACTAGCCATATCAAACTTAAAAATAACGATTATTTGCAAAATCGACCATTTTAGGGAATTTCTGGCCGCCATTTTGAATTTCCGCAATCTTGGATTTTGGAAACTCTATATATTTAGATTAATTTTAAGTTCAGTGACACTGAAAACACTTTAAATTACATATTATAAACCATATCAAAGAGTGAAATGAGTTTGAAAAGTTAGTTCCAATATTTATTTATTTTTAAGTTTAAACAAAATATGCTTTAAATTCATTTTGAATGTGCTGTTTGATGTAATTGATTATATCTTATGTTTTTGTGTCCGCTGGCTTGGTTGAGCAATACATTTAGACACATAGATCATAGTTCTACAATGTATACTTCTAAAGATATATATGTATTTCAATAAATTGGCGGCAAATTTGAGAAAAATCGCCGTAACGACCACCAGGGGGAGCTGCTGAGATGGATCCACATCCCAAAATATTCAGTAGGGCTGATGCCATCTATGTTTTAACCCAAAATGCACGATTCTACCAAAAATTCTTCCTTAAAATTAATCAACAATTTCTTTGACCATGTAATGTATACAAGATATCTAGATCTGAATTTAAGTTTTTTTTCAATGTTGTTGATAGATATATCAATTGAAATTAGAGATGTGTCGTCTGCAAATAATCTAGAAATGCTTATTAGACCTTCATATATGTCATTTATATAGATAAGAAAAAGTAGCGAACCAAGTACAGAGCCCTGTGGGACCCCGGCATTGCGAAATGTAATACACGAATGACAGTTTTCAAGTATGACTTGTTGTTTTCTATGTGTTATGTAATTGGAAACTAGCCCAAGTAAATCACCTTTAATTCCATAATTAGACATTTTATGAAGTAAACCGTTATGGGAAACTTTGTCAAAGGCTTTCGAAATATCACAAAATATTATTGCTGTAATTTGTTTATTAACTAAAATATGCTGATATATAATTCTTTCAAATAGTTTTGAAACAGTGTTAAGCAGAGAAATTGGCCTATAATTTTTTTAAGTCTGTTCGGTTATCTTTTTTTGTGCAGAGGAATTACATAAGCTAATTTCTAATTGCTCGGAAACGTACGCTTACTTACAATTAAATTAAATATCTTACTAAGTGGGAGACATATACTTTGCAAAGTTGATTTTAAAAATAGATTATTAATATTACCAGGTCCATTTGCTTTCGAAGTGTTCATTTTTTTAATAAGTGATTTTATTATATCAGTGGTTATATTGATTGGCGGACACGTATTATTACATCGAGGCAGAAATTTTGGAAGTTGTACCATATCATTTATTCAGTGGCTCAAGAACATGAAACAGCGGACGTTTGGTAAGATTATTGACATAAAATAAAGGTGGGGGGGGGAGCTTTTCTGGGACGGATTTAAGACTGAGTGGAGGGCTTTCATGAATAATCTATGGTGCCAACAGAAAGAGGGATAAACACTCTTTCATTCTATTACATGTATTGAGTGGCTCAAGAAAATAAAATAGCAGCGGACGTTTGGTACAACAGAATTGACAAACAAGACGGGGGCGGGAGGTACTGCTTTCCTGAGGACTTTCAAGAATAATCTATGGTGCCACATGATAGAGAGATAACCACCCATTTATTCCATGCCAAGTATTTGCGTGGCTCAAGAAAATAAAATAGGACTGGACGTTTGGTAAAACGGAATTGAAAAAAAATGAAATAGCACTACGTGTTTTGTAAAGCACACTTCACAAAGAAAAGGTGTAGGGAGGGGTCGGGTGGGAGCTTTTCGAATATATTTCAGACTATGTCGAGGATTTTAAAGAATAATCTATGTTGCAACACGAAAGAGGGATAAACAGTCTTCCATTTCATGCCAAATATTGAGTGGCTCAAGAACATGAAACAGCAGACGTTTTGTATGATTATTGACATAAAAGAAAGGGGGAGGAGGACAGCTTTCATGGGATGGATTTGAAAAAAAATGACGGGATGGGGGTATTGCTTTTCGGGGACAGATTTCAGACTAAGTCGAGGGTTTTAAGGAATAAAATATGGTGCCACATGAAAGATAAATTTTTTTATATGAAAATAAAATAGCAGCGGAAGTTTGGTAAAGCAGAATTGATAAAAAAAGTGAGGGGTGTAAGTGCTTTTCGGGGAAGGATTTCAGACCAAGTCGAGGCCTTTGAGGAATATTCTATGGTGTCAAGGCCTTTGAGGAATATTCTATGGTGTCACTTTTAAGAGGGGTAGACTCTCTTTCATTCAAAGCCTATTTTCGGGTGGCTCAGGAAAAATAAAATAGCAATGGATGTTTTGTGAGACAGAATTGACAAAGAAAGACAGAAGTGTGTCGATGACTTTCAGGAATATTCTATGATGCCACATGAAAGAGGGATAACTACCCTTTCATCCCATGTAATGTATTGGGTGGCTCACCGAAATAAAATAGAAGCGCACGTTTGGTAAAACAGAATTGATAAAAAGATAGGGTAGGGTGTGCTTTTCGGGGAAGAATTTCAGACTAAATCGAGGGTTTTCAGGAATAATCTATGGTGCCACATGAAAGAGGGATAACACTCTTTCATTCCATGCCAAGTATTGAGTAGCTCAAGAAAATAAAATAGGAGCGGCCGTTTTGTAAATCAGACTTGAACAAATAAACACGGGGTGGGGGTATTGTTTTTCGGGGACGGATCTCAGACTAAGTCGAGGTATATAAGGAATAATCTAGGGTGCCACCTGAAAGAGGGATACACACTCGTTCATTCAATGCCAATTATTAGGTGGCTCAAGGAAATGGCAGAGGGCGTTTGCGTTTGGTAAATCACAATTGAGAAAAAAGTGTGTGGGGGGGGGGGGGGAGGGAGGGGTGTAGAGCTCTTTCGGGACGGATTTCAGACTCTTTCGAGGACTTTCAGGAATATTCTATGGTGCCATGTAATGTATTGGATGGCTCAGGAAAAAAAGAAACATTTATGTTTGGTAAATGAAAGTCGATAGAAAAGGGAGATCAGTATATTCCGGTGTTTTGCGGTTTAACCGGTAATTAATTCAACCTGACTTTCAGAAATTATCTATGGTGTCACATAAATGGGGGATAAAGAATGGTTCATGTCATGCCAATTATTGTGTGTCTTCAATGGATTAAATACTAGCGCGGAGATTTGTTATTTATTCCGTACTCACTTCAACAGCTAAACATAGTGTTTTGTTAACCGCAGCTTTCGACGATGAGGGTCAAGGTCATAAAACGTCCACTCAAATAACGTCCCCTGACTTCATCCCAACGGCCCAAGACGGGAACAGGGACAGCAATGAAATATTACGCAGCTTTATGTATATTCATATCTTCTTTTGCAGTTGGAAAATGTATCGTATGGGACACACAAGGCTATGTGATTTACTGTCCCTGCATGGGTATGGTTAAATTTTTATTAATGTAAAATATTATTGAATACTAAGGTCTTAAGTGCGAATTCCGATATGTTGAAACAAAGTAATTCCGGTGTTAATATGTTTTCAATGTGAATTTCGGTGATTTTATGTGTTTTAAAGTAATTCAATATTAATATTAATGGTAAATATAAGTAAATGGGAAGATTTCACGGGCGAATTCTGATATCTTCAGAGTGAATTCCGGTGAAACGAACACAAATTGGCTGGGCTGAAGTCAGCGGACGTTACGCTGAGTGGACGTTTTATGACCTTGACCCTCATCGTCGAAAGCTGCGATTAACAAAACACAATGTTTAGCCGTTGAAGTGAGCGTACGGAATGAATAACAAATGTCCGCACTACTAATCTATTTAAACCACTGAAGACACACAATAATTGGCACGAAATGAAACAGTCGTTATCCCCCATTTCTGTAGCACCATAGATAATTTCGGAAAGTTACTGGAATACACCGCAAAACTGGTTGAATTAATTACCGGTTAAACCGCAAAACACTTTAATGTCAATTCTGTTTACCAAACGTCCGCTGCGTTGCTGTTTCATTTACTTGAGCCACTCAATACTTGGCATAGCTTATTCTTTAAAATCCTCGTCATAGTCTTAAATACGTCCGAAAAGCCCCCACTCCCCTACTCTTTGTGAACTGTGCTTTACCAACCTACCGCTACTATTTCATTTTCTTGAGCCACTCAATACTTGGCATAGAATGAAAGAGTGGTTATCCCTCTATCATGTGACACCATAGATTATTCTTGAAAGTCCTCAGCATAATCTGAAATCCGTGCTAGGAAAGCAGCTTTTCTGGGACGGATTTAAGACTGAATCGAGGGCTTTCAGAAATAATCTATGGTGCCACATGAAAGAGGGATAAACACTCTTAAATTCCAAGTCATGTATTTTAAAGAATAAGCTTTGTTGCAACATGAAAGAGGGATAAACACTCTTTAATTCCATGTCATGTATTTAGTGGCTCAAGAAAATAAAATAGCAGCGGTCGTTTGGTAAACCAGAATTGACAAACAAGACGGAGAGGGGGGGGGGGGTACTGCTTTCCTAGGACGGATTTCAGATTATGCTGAGGATTTTCAAGAATAATCTATGGTGCCAAATGATAGAGGGATAACCACTCTTCCATTCTATGCCAAGTATTGAGTGGCTCAAGTAAATGAAACAGCAACGCAGCGGACGTTTGGTAAACAGAATTGACATTAAAGTGTTTTGCGGTTTAACCGGTAATTAATTCAACCAGTTTTGCGGTGTATTCCAGTAACTTTCCGAAATTATCTATGGTGCTACAGAAATGGGGGATAAAGACTGTTTCATTTCGTGCCAATTATTGTGTGTCTTCAGTGGTTTAAATAGATTAGTAGTGCGGACATTTGTTATTCATTCCGTACGCTCACTTCATTGGCTAAACATTGTGTTTTGTTAATTAAAGCTTTCGACGATGAGGGTGAAGGTTATAAAACGTTCGCTCAGCGTAACGTCCGCTGACTCCAGCCTAGCCACAAATTGGCAACCTATTCGCCTAGCGGCAGATTGGACCGATCAAGCCGCCAAGATCAAGTCAACCCTAAGTAAGTTATTCTTCACTAAGAATACTTACCCTTCACTAACTGCGAATCAAACTGGCCGACAGTTAAGCACATATTGATTGAGTGCAAGCATTTAAAGGATATTAGATCGAATTTTTACCGTTGTCAGTCATTACATCACATGTTTGCCAAACCGGGTTTATATGGTAAAGTGTTCGACTTTTTAAAGGAGACAGGATTTTATCATTAATTTTATATCATTGTATTTAATATTTCTATGCATAAAAGTTCTTTTTTATTTTTAATTTTACTAACTGTGGTATTGTTTTTATAAGCCCACATTTTCATGTGGACGTTTATTGTCGTCCGTCCACAATTGTTTGTGGACACTCTACCGGTCACAATTCTTATCCGATTTCGACGAAACTTGACATATAGGTCCCCAAAAGATCTCGGCTGCTTTCGATATTGGCATGTATCGGATCGAAACTTCATGGATTATTGCCCCTGTTTGTACGAAAAATCACGTTTATAGCTTGTGGACCCTATTATACGCCCATATTTTCATGTGGACGTATTATGCCTTCGCCCCTGTCCGTCCGGACGTCCGTCCGTCCGGCCGTCCGTCCGTCCACAATTCTTTGTGGACCCTCTACACGTCACAATTCTTATCCGATTTTGACGAAACTTGAAATATAGGCTTATCTCCAAAAGATCTCGGCTGCTTTCGATATTGGCATGTATCGGATCGAAACTTCATGGATTATGGCCCCTGTTTGTACGAAAAATCACGTTTTTAGCTTGTGGACCCTATAGAGGTCACAATTTTTATCCGATTTTGTTGAAACTTGAAATATAAGTTTATAACCCAAAGATCTCAGTTCCTTTTGATATTCGCGCATATCGGACCGTAACTTCCTGAATTATGGCCCCTGATTGTACGAAAAATCGCGTTTTTAGCTTGTGGACCCTATAGAGGTCATAATTTTTATCCGATTTAAAAAACCGTATTATTATATCACCGTTACACCCTAAGGACGACAGAGTTCAAATTTCGTGAAAATCGGCCCAAAATTGACAGACAAAATGGGCACCCTTCGTTCTCAAATAGCGTAAAAATATGGTATATCAAGGTTGTGGATCCTATGGAGGTCACAATTTTTATCCGATTTTGTTGAAACTTGAAATGTAAGTTTATAACACAAAGATCTCGGTTCCTTTCGATATTTGCGCATATCGAATTGTAATTTCCTGAATCATGGCCCTTGATTGTAGGAAAAATCACTTTCTTTTTAGCTTGTTCTCTATCCATCTCTCGAAAATGTGGGCGTATCCTGCCTGGCAGCCACTGGTTATGCAATATTGTTGAAACTTGAAATGTAAGTTTATAACCCAAAGATCTCGGTTCCTTTCGATATTTGTGCATATCGGACCGTAACTTCCTGAATTATGGCCATTTTGAATTTCAGCCATAATGGATTTGGGGAAACTAGTTTTAGAGACTATTTTTCAATTCAATTACAACAAAAAACCTTATATTTGATATATTACATGCCATACTTTGCGTGATAATCACCCATCCTATCTGGAAATTCATTTTTCTTCAAATTTTGGCGGCCATTTTTGAAATCCGACAAACCCCAACCGAAAATGACGTCATAGATAAATCTTTTCTCAAAAATCGTGTTCAACTAGCAATTTCGCCTCTGAAAATTGCTGGCCTGAAATTTTTTGTAAAAAAAATGTCTTACTGTGAGGTGGATCCACATCCCAAAACAATCAGTAGGGTTGATGGCATCTATGTGCCAAGTTTCATGCTTTTATCCCAAAATGGACGATTTTTTGCTTAACCGCCCCACTATTAAGCTACAAAGCAAGCATGTGGTGGTTGCCCATGTCATCTGAACACTTACCTGTTGTCGTTAAAATTAGCCATCACAGGCTTTCTTTTTCTGTTTACATGTCCAGGTCTTGAAATTATAATCTGTGAAACAGGGTCTGGTTAAATTTTCGCCACCCTTGGCTTATCTCCCTGCTGTGGTAAACTCGTCGATGATGGTTGTGAAGGGACATTTTTCTATCCTCCTATCTTCCATTTCAATCATTATTATTATTGCCAACACATGAGCACACACACTATCCTCTCATTCTAAAAAACCCAATGATTTTGCAAGGTTTAAAAGGCTCATATAAATAGGCCTACTACTAGTACTAGGATAATATGAATGTGAAGATAAAAAATAGGGCCTAATTAGGCTTTCACCTTTCGGTGAAAGACTATTGCTATTACTAAGATTAATATTATGATTTAGTTTTTTATTGGGGGAGCCTATTTCTCAGCAACTATAAGAGATAGAGGTCTGAAGTTTGGTTTTCTCTCGGGAAACTGGGTGGTGGTTAGTTGATAAATGTAAAACAAAATTTGTACGCATACTGGAAATGCGTCAAATCTTTAACGTGCACGAAAGTTGAAAATCGGCCATCATTCTCTTAATTCTCAATGGATTCTTCAGATATTTACATTTTTGGATAGCTGGAGACATTTCTGAGCAAATAGCAGTTCTAAACTGTGTAATTTAGAAACTTTGTCGCTCTCATTTTTTTGGTGAAAAATGGAAAATTTTCAAAACTTTCTCAAATTTTTATTTTTGGGAATTTTGAAATTTCAGTTATATTTTTGTATAGCTGACATCAATCCGATTCCAACAATAAAAGTTTTGTTCTGAAATGTTAACTTTGATTTTCACTTTATTTCGCATTTTGGTCAAATCGTAGAGTTCTTATTTTTTTAAAACAGCTCCAACGATTTTTCTGAAACTTCAGGAATATGAAGTCAAAGGACCAAACCAGTCCATCAACTATAAATGAAAATCCTCTAATCATCGGAAGTAGTCAAGAAAAGTACCCAAACTTTGACAAAATTCAGATAAATGGGTGCCTGTGCGGAAAATGCGATGTACCAATTGTGTTTTTGCCGATTAGTTAAAGTTCTATATCGTTTCATAGCCAATTGAATTGTCTATCAGATAGTACTTCAGCGACAAGTTTCTATCAAAAAATAAAAAAGTTATGTGACTTAGAAAAGTAAGGTATTTGGCGATTTCGAGCAACTTTAGACGCATGTTTCTCGGAAACGCCCCCAACGATTTTTTTAAATCTTTCTCAATCGAGAAACTAATGGGTTGGCTGTTTTGTGAAACTACTGTATTATTTTTTTAAATGTCAGGGGTAGCCGAAAAAAGAGATCGAAAATCGAAAACGTCGTATTTTTACGATTTGGAGCATTTTTAGAGGTCTATTTCTCGAAAAGCCAACATATGTTTTTGGAACTTCTTCTACAAAGAGTCCTATCAGTAGTGTTATATATAAAACCATTGTACAACAGTTCCAAATTTCAGGAGTAGCAGAGCAAAGGGATCGAAAATTGAACACGGCACCTTTCATTGTTAAGCGAAACATAAGGGGTATACAATCTGTACGTTTTGTCAACGTATAGAGCCTATTGAAGAGTGCTTTTATCAGTGATGATATTTGAACTAAAATTATTCCAACTATGAGTGATTTCTTCTATCCAAAATATGGGTTTAGTGACCCTGTAACAGAAATAGTTGATTGCTGTGTGTAATAATTAGTCTTGGAATTAATATTGTTGCTTCTTTGTCAAAATTATCTTATAACTGTAATCATCTGGACAGAAATCGACGGTTCGCGTTGTTTATAAGAAAGTGCAATTTGTGAAGCGGTTGCAGTAGTATCGTATATGTGATAAAAGGCATGAAGTTGTTTTTGAACATGGACTCTATCTGTTAGTGACGTCAAATCTTTAACGTGCACGAAACCAGAAAATGAGCGATATTTCATTGAATATTCAATCAATTTTTATACGCCCACATTGAAATGTGGTCGTATATTGTCGTCGCCCCCGTCCGTACGTCGGTCCGGCGTCCACAATTCATGAGACGAAGAATTCTATTGATTTTCAGCGATTTCCGATAATTACTGCCCTTGATCACTTTGTAAAATCTTGTGGACGCTCTAAAGGCCAAAGTTAATAGCCGATTGACTTTAAATTTATACACAGTGTTTAAGGTCATGAGACGAAGAAGCCTATTGATTTTCAGCGATTTCAGATTATTACTGCCAGAGTTATGGCCCTTGATCACTTTGAAAAATCTTGTGGGCGCTCTAGAGGCCTAAGTTAATATCCGATTGACTTTAAATTTATACACAGTATTTAAGGTCATGAGACGAAGAAGACTATTGATTTTCAGCGATTTCCGATAATTACTGCCAGAGTTATGGCCCTTGATCACTTTGAAAAATCTTGTGGACGCTCTGTAGGCCAAAGTTAATATCCGATTGACTTCAAATTTATACACAGTGTTTAAGGTCATGAGACGAAGAATTCTATTGATTTTCAGCGATTTCCGATAATTACTGCCCTCGATCACTTTGAAAAATCTTGAAGACGCTCTAAAGGCCAAAGTTAATATCCGTTGACTTTAAATTTATACACAGTGTTTAAGGTCATGAGACGAAGAAGCCTATTGATTTTCAGCGATTTCAGATTATTACTGCCAGAGTTATGGCCCTTGATCACTTTGAAAAATCTTGTGGGCGCTCTAAAGGCCTAAGTTAATATCCGATTGACTTTAAATTTATACACAGTATTTAAGGTCATGAGACGAAGAAGACTATTGATTTTCAGCGATTTCCGATAATTACTGCCAGAGTTATGGCCCTTGATCACTTTGAAAAATCTTGTGGACGCTCTGTAGGCCAAAGTTAATATCCGATTGACTTTAAATTTATACACAGTGTTTAAGGTCATGAGACGAAAAATCCTATTGATTTTCAACGATTTCCGATAATTACTGCCAGAGTTATTTCCCTTGATCACTTCAAAAAATCTTGTGGACGCTCTAGAGGCTAAAGTTAATATCCGATTGACTTTAAATTTATACACAGTGTTTAAGGTCATGAGACGAAAAATCCTATTGATTTTCAACGATTTCCGATAATTACTGCCAGAGTTATTTCCCTTGATCACTTCAAAAAATCTTGTAGACGCTCTAAAGGCCAAAGTTAATATCCGATTGACTTTAAATTTATACACATTGTTTAAGGACCTGAGACAAAGAATCCTATTGATTTCCGATAATTACTGCCAAAGTTCTGGCCCTTGATCACTTTGTGATGCTCTAAAGGCTAAAGTTATCATCCGATTGACTTCAAATTGATACACAGAGTTTAAGATCTTGAGAGGATGATTTTCAATGAACTTTTATGTCTTGAACAGCTAAATCCATGATATTAAAAGTTTTGTATACAAAACGTTAGCATGGGGCAGAACTTTATAAAAACAAACAAATTCTAATGGTTTTCTGATAATTACTTCACGAGTTGTTGCTCTTAATCAGATTTTAGTGTATTATAAATGTTTCATTACCGAAAAAAGTAAAAATATGCAACAACTCTTGTTGACTGCCCGGACGATTTAGCTGTTGTGGGCGTATGTTTCGTTGCCTGGCAACCTATCTTTGAACCAGTTACATATTTGAGTAGCTGACATGAACGCGATTCCGAAGTCCCGTGTACACATTGGTGTGACCGTAAAAGATCCCTTGGCAGTTGGAATTCTATATAAAAGTAGACTAGACTAAAATAAAATACGGTAAAATAAAGTGAAGTAAAGTAGAGTAAAGTAAAGTAATAAATTCAATACGGCACTCTTAATCGTATATTCATACGGTTGAACGTATAAGTTAGTTTAAAAATGTTCTTTATTTCAATATCATTTGTAAGTACAATACAGCATTATAAAAAATGTCATGGATGTACAATCAATCGTTATTTAAGTATATATTTGATATAATATAATAAGATGGGGTGCAAGGTGGTTTGCGTTACCCACTTTTGTGGTCATTATTGCGCACCACCCTGCTTAGGTTGTTTTAATTGGTTTGTACAGGACGGAACGTTTCCCTCGTGGGGACATTTTTGCGCCCCGTCCTGCTCTGTTTTTTTTAAAATTAATTAGTTTAGTTGCCAGATGAGTTACGCTTCTCTCTAGGATACATTTGTGCGTACTACCTGGCTTACGCATATCATTATATATGTTTTGTTAAACCTATTTCTTCAATGAAATCCCAGATAAGCTGAAAGGTCCAGTATCTATCATCTGGCGGTGGAGAGAGTTGAGACAAAGTGTTCTTCCCCTCCCTATCAGTTTGTCGATCATTGATTGGCGTTCTTTCTTTAGTTGGTTGCAGTCGATTAGTAGGCGTGAAGTGTCCACACGGGCATTTGATGGGTGTATAGGTGTAGTCTTTGACTACATCTATTGTTTTGAGCCTCGTGATGAGTTTGCATATTTTGATTGAAAGATGATTAAAGTAAACCTTGTCTACCAAATTGCTATCTATTTGATAGCGGTGGGTGTTTTCTTGTTTTAGACGGGATTTCCATGCATTTTTAATCTTCTCTTTCGCTATGCAAATTCCTGACTGCTATATTCTACATTGTCTATTTCATTTAGTGACAAACCGTCCATCGCTAGCGTGCCGGCCTGTTCGTTGCCGAAGATGTTGACGTGGGAAGGAATCGATGCAAGGATCACCTCCCTCCCACGTGTTGTAATTTTATGAATGTGGTCCCTGACTTGGAGGATTAGGATCTGCCTGTTTTTGGTGCGTTTGCATATCTAGCCATTCCAGTGCAGTTTTAATGGCCATCAGTTCTGGTAGCCTTTTCCTGATGTTCAGCTTTACTTTAGGTATGTATATGCCGTATCCTGTTGCTCCCTTTGTAGAATCTTTTGAACCATCTGCGGATTATCATTGTGGTAATCCATTAAATAGCCCGGACAAAGTTCACTTCGCGCGCCCAGATTACTCATCGGAAATTAGACGGAGATTAGCGCATGCGCGGGAGTAATCTGTCCGAGGAGGGTAATCTGCCCTCAACTTTTTCTTTTAACCAATTTCTATTTGATTAGAGTATGAAGGTCATAGTGGATATCTGAGCTATATTATACTATTCAAAAAAAGTAGGGGATATTTGATTTTGGGGGCATAATACTAAAATATGCAAATGACTACGAAAAAAGTCACTATAGAACCTAACAGAAGAAACATTTGCAGTTACATGTGACGCCCAAACGCACCAATAGCTACCGCATGGAATGCAGGTGATGCTTGGGATCATCATGGGGGTCCAACCCAAGATTTGCACGACTCTGACTTTGAATGTTACAGTCGTTGTGGCATTGAATTCCAGGGTGGAAACATCAGTTTAATTGTTTTAGTGACCAGAAAACAAATTTTGATATGCGTCGGCTTACCCAAAATGAAAGGTTACGTGCCCTTGGCATGCTACAGATCGGCACAACACAGGCAGTTGTGGCGCCGACGATGAATGTTTCTCAGTCTGTCATAAGCAGGCTGTGGTCCAGATACCGTGATACACAATCTGTACAGGACAGACCACGCTCAGGTCGACCAAGGGCGACAACTCAAGCCCAGGATCGATTTATCCGTACCTTGGCCTTGAGAAATCGTGTCATCACAGCAAATCAGATCAGCGCTCGTCTTCAAACAGACACTGGTGTGAGAGTGAGTGGCCAGACGATTCGGAATCGACTGCATAGGGGTCACCTTCGCGCCCGACGTCCTCGCGTGATCCCTTGTTTGAGAGATCATCACATTCAGGCAAGACGTCGTTGGTGTAGGGATCGTCAACACTGGGATAATCGACGCTGGAGCAATGTGATGTTTTCAGATGAGTCAAGGTTCACTGTTGATTTTTTGGACAGACGTAGGAGGGTGTGGCGTCGTCGAAACGAGCGCTTCCAAAACGTTAACGTCATCAGACATGATCGATTTGGGGGTGGTTCTGTTATGGTGTGGGGAGGCATCACTGTTGCTGGAAGAACGGCTTTACATGTTGTTGCAGGGCGTGTTACAGGCCAGTACTACCGGGACAACATCTTGGCAGTCCATGTTGTGCCGTTCGCACGACGTCATGGCCGCCGTTTCATCTTCCAGGATGACAACGCAAGATGTCACAGGGCCAGGATCGTTACAGGTTACCTCCAACAACAGAACATCACCACATTACCTTGGCCAGCACTGAGTCCCGACCTCTCCCCCATCGAGCATGTCTGGGACATGCTTGGACAGAGGTTACGTCAACGTCAACAACGTCCTGCCAATGTCCAAGAACTTGCTGCTGCGTTGCAACAGGAATGGGACAATCTGGACCAAAATGACCTTAGACGTCTCATTAGGAGTATGCCACGTCGGATCAATGCTTGTTTGGCAAACAGAGGAGGATTTACCCGTTACTGACTTGGTTGTGATGCTGTGGTAACTTTGCTGTTTGACCCCGGGTATCATTTTACCCTTATAATGGTCAGTCTGTGCCTTACTTAGTCTAACGATCATTTGGAATAAATCGATGAATGTGAACTTCATTTCATTTTGTCATTTGTTTCTTCGTCAGTTTCATTAGGTGACTTTAATAACACTTAAAAATCAAATATCCCCTACTTTTTTTGAATAGTATATATGTTAACACAAATATTCTGTATAGGGCTGTTTTCGGGTATACGCATGAAATCGACATACTGTATATTATATAGACATCGTGTATTAATATACACTCTTGATGACCTATTTTATACACCAGCAGGAATGATAAGACACAATATAAGCCATTTGGGATGGGGGTGGGGAATGGGCGGGATATCAGGCGTATTAATATTTATAGTTGTATTGATTGTCCCCCGCCTTTCGAAGTAAGCAGGGGACTATTAAAATGGGTTTGTCCGTCTGTCTGTCCGTCACACTTTTTGGGACACAATGACTCTCTTTCTAATTGAGCTTGAATGTTCAAACTTGGTGTAGGTGTTTATTAGGTGAATGACTTGATGGAGTTCGAAGATGAGCATTTTCTGCTTAGGGTAAGCAGAGATCAGCAATTTGATTGGTTGGTGCTTTGGGACACGATAACTTTAGTTCTAATTAAGTGAGAGTGGTGAAATTTGATGTATAGTTTTATTACATCAATACCTTGACTAAGTTCGATAATGAGAATGTTCTGCTCAGGGTAAGCAGAGCGATAAGCAATTTGATTGGTCGAGACTTTGGAACACAATAACTCTCATTCTAATTGAGCTAGCATGTTCACACTTGCCGTAGGTGTTTATTAGATGAATGCTTTGATGGAGTTCGGGGTTAGAAGATGAGAATTATCTGCTTAGGGTAAGCAGAGATAAGCAATTTGATTGGTTGACGCTTTGGGACACGACAACTTTAGTTCTAATCAAGTGAGGGTGAGGACACTCGGTGTATAGTTTTATCACATCAATACCTTGACTATGTTCCATAATAAGCATTTTCTGCTTAGGGTAAGCAGAGCGATAAGCAATTTGATTGGTCGAGACTTTGGGACACAATAACTCTCCTTCTAGTTAAGGAAGAATGTTCAAACTTGGGATAGGCGTTCATTAGGTGAATGCCTTGATGGAGTTCGATGATAAACATTGTCTGCTTACGGTAAGGAGAGCTAAGCAATCTGATTGGTTGATGCTTTGTGGCCAGTGACTTTGGTTTTAATTAAGTGAGAGTGATGAAACTCCGAGTATAGATTCATTATATCATTACCTTACCTAACTTTGATGATAATAATTTTCTGCTTAGGCTAAGGATCGATAAGCAATTTTATTGGTCAAGACTTTGGAACATAACAACTTTGCTTTTAATTGAGGTAGAATGTTTAAACTTGATGTTGATGTTCATCAGGTGAATGTCTTGACTGAATTCAATGATTTACATTTCGAGCTGAAACTAAACAGAGCTAAGCACTTTTATTGGTGGATGCTTTGGGACAAGATAACTTTGATTGTATCTGATAGAGAGTGATGAAACTTAGTGTATAGTTGATAATCAGTTTGATTGCTTGATACTTTTGAATAAAAAAAAATGTGCGATTAATAAATATATGTCATCTATTTATTTTGGAACTTCGGCGGGGGGCATCAGCCTCACTGTTGGCTTGTTTATATACTTTTAAGTTGTAGTTGTGTGTGCTGCGTTTAAAAAACGTTTTGTGTGCTATATCATAATAGGTTAGATATTCGATGTATTCGTAATATTCTAATCAAAAAAAAAAAAAAAAAAAAAAAAAAATGCGACCTTCGGATTATAATGCGTTGTCGTTTTTTTTCTTCTATAACTTAACACTGAAAACTACGGAGCCCGGTAAGGGACGCAAAAAAAAAAATATAATAATAATAACGGGCGCGCGCCGGATAATAACGGGCGCGCACCGGATAAATAACTGGCGCGCGGCGGATAATAACTGGCGCGCGCCGGATAATTTCCAATAAGAAATAGAATGAAATAACTGGCGCGCGCCGGATAATAACTGGCGCGCGCCGGATAATAACTGGCGCGCGCCGGATAAATAACTGGCGCGCGCCGGATAATTTCCAATAAGAAATAGAATGAAATGGGGTTTAAAGTCCTACTGTTCTGCTCCAACTGCACTAATGAAGACGGGCATACGGGATCTTTTACGTGCATGACAATGTGTACACCGGACCTCGGTATTTCGTCCCATCCCAACGTCTGTACGTTGACCGTAGGCTCGCTATCCAGGAGGCCGCTTGTTCCATCCCTGCGTTGGCCGAGAAAGTTCATCGGGATTTCAGTTCCTCCTGCACCATTGATTGACAAGGAGGAACCACGCCGGAAAATCCAAATGAACTTTCTCGACCAACGCAGGGATGGAACACGGGACCCCCAGATAGTGAGCCAACGTCTTATTAACTGAACCACGTGACCCCCTTTCCAATAACAAGGGTTGGGTAGCCAAATAAGGTCCGACATTGAATCAAGTGACGTGGTTTTGCTTCCCGCCTTGTACGTGGCAAAAGGGGAGGGGGGGGGAGGGTGTCGGGTCATTTCGGGGCTAACATATGCTTACATTTTATTTTAATAATTCTTTTGTGTTGTGCGAAGGGGTAATTAGCAGTAGGAGGAAACCAGAACACCTGAAAGAAAATGGTTAAACAGGCGACCCGACCCTCCTTTTGCCACGTACAAGGCGGGGATCAAAACCATGTCACTTGATTCAATGTCAGACCTTATTTGGCTACCCAACGTGGTTCAGTTAATAAGACGTTAGCCTGCTATCTAGGTGGTACCGTGTTCCATCCCTGCGTTGGCCGAGAAAGTTCCTCGGGATTTTCCGGCGTGGTTCCTCCTTGTCAATCTATGGTGCAGGAGGAACCACGCTGGAAAATGCCGATGAACTTCCTCGGCCAAAGCAGTGATGGAACAAGGGGTCTCCTGGATAGCGAGCCTACGGTCAACGTACAGTAGTTGGGATGGGACGAAATACCGAGGTCTGGTGTCCACGTTAATGATCCGCTGGCATTTAGAATTCGATATAAGAGTAAGCCGTAGTACCGCTGTCCGGGCAAACTTTTCTTCATAGTACGCACTATATATGGCGTATGCCCGTCTTGATTAGTCCAGTAGGAGCAGAACAGTAGGACTTTAAACCCCATTTCATTCTATTTCTTATTAGAAATTATCCGGCGCGCGCCAGTTATTTATCCGGCGCACGCCTGTTATTTATCCGGCGCGCGCCAGTTATTTATCCGGCGCGCGCCAGTTATTATCCGGAGCGCGCCGGTTATTATTATTATTTTTTTTTTTTGCGTCCCTTACCGGGCTCCGTAGAAAACACATATGACAGGGAAAATAGAGGAATTGTACGCCAAAGCCACCGGTTCTCGGACGCTTCGAATTACACAATAATACCCAATATCCCAATGACTACACAATAACAACCCAATAAATGTAAATTTCAATACTTGCCGAATATGAAATACTTTTGTGGCATCTTTGTAAGACCGACCGACACAAAAGGGTAGCTGGCATAGCAAACTTCCATTTCATGTCAGTATAATCACATTTCAACACAAATCCCATTGCTGACAGACAAGAATGGTTGGCCCAAGTCCCGAGTCTTTCCTAATCTTAGGTAAAATACAATTTGAAGAAGATTGTATAGGCGAGAACTCAGTGATTTACTATAAAAATGTGTTTTATTTTAAAAACCTTCCACCTTATGCTCCAATTTTATACGCCCACATGGAAATGTGATCGTATATTGCAGTCACCCCCGTCCGTCCGTATGTCTGTCCGTCGGTCCGTCGGTCCGTCGTCCACAAAAGTACCTGTGAACACTCGACAGACTACATTTATTATCTGATTGTTTTGAAATTGATATATGTTGTTTGCATTAGTGAGATGAAGAATCCTATTTAATTAGAATAACTTTCGTTAATTTCTCCTGAAGTTATGGCCCTTGTTTCACTTTGTTGCACCTTGTGAACGCTCAAACGACAAACGTTATCAACCGACCTGTATGAAATTTATATGTATCGTTTAAATTAGTAAAACAAAGAAGCCTATTGTATGAAATTTATATGTATCGTTTAAATTAGTAAAACAAAGAAGCCTTTTGAATTTCAGCAATTTCCGTTAATTACATCTAGAGTTATGGCCCTTGTTTCACTTTGTTGAATCTTGTGCACGCTCTAATTACAACAGTTATCATTCGATCAGTTTGAAATTGATATGCATCATTTAAATTAGTGAAACGAAGAAGCCTATTGAATTTCAGCAATTTCCATTAATTACGCCGTGAATTATGGCCCTTGTTTCACTTTGTTGAACCTTGTCTAACGACAAAAGTTATTATCCGATCTGTATGAAATTTATATGTATCGTTTAAATTAGTAAAACGAACAAGCCCATTGAGTTTCAGCAAATTTCCGTTAATTACATCTAGAGTTATGGCCCTTGTTTCACTTTGTTGAATCTTGTGAACACTTGAAAGACAAAAGTTATCACCCAATCTGTATGAAATTCATATGCATCATTTAAATTAGTGAAATGAAGAAGCCTATTGAATGTCAGCAATTTCCGTTAATTACGCCGTGAGTTTTGGCCCTTGTTTCACTTTGTTGTACCTTGTGAATGCTCGAACGACAAAAGTTATTATCCGATCTTTATGAAATTTATATGTATCGTTTAAATTAGTAAAACGAACAAGCCTATTGAGTTTCAGCAAATTTCCGTTAATTACGCGTAGAGTTATGACCCTTGTTTCACTTAGTTGAATCTTGTGAACGCTTGAACGACAAACGTTATCACCCAATCTGTATGAAATTCATATGCATCATTTGAATTAGTGAAATGAAGAAGCCTAGTGAATGTCAGCTGTTTCCGTTAATTATGTCGTGAGTTATTGCCCTTGTTTCACTTTGCTGTACCTTGTGAATGCTCTAGGGACAAAAGTTATTATCCGATCTGCATGAAATTTATATGTATCGTTTAAATTAGTAAAACGAACAAGCCTATTGAGTTTCAGCAAATTTCCGTTAATTCATCTAGAGTTATGGTCCTTTTTCACTTTGTTGAATCTTGTGAACGCTTGAACGACAAACGTACGTTATCACCCAATCTGTATGAAATTCATATGCATCATAAATTAGTGAAATGAAGAATCCTATTGAATGTCAGCAATTTCCGTTAATTACGCCGTGAGTTATTGCCCTTGTTTCACTTTGTTGTACCTGGTGAATGCTCTAACGACAAAAGTTATTATCCGATCTGTATAAAATTTATAGGTATCGTTTAAATTAGTAAAACGAACAAGCCTATTGAGTTTCAGTAAGTTTCCGATAATTACATCTAGAGTTATGGTCCTTGTTTCACTTTGTTGAATCTTGTGAACGCTTGATTGACAAACGTTATCACATAATCTGTATGAAATCCATATGCATCATTTAAATTAGTGAAATGAAGAAGCCTATTGAATGTCAGCAATTTCCGTTAATTACGCCGTGAGTTATTGCCCTTGTTTTACTTTGTTGAACCTTGTGAACGTTCGATTTCAACAATTTCTGTAGATTACTTCCAGAGTTACGGCCCTTGTTTTAGTTTTTAGAACCTTGTGAACCCGCAAACGACACAAATTATAATGTCATCTGTACGAAATTGTCTATTAAATGTCCCTAATTACCTACAAAAGAATAAATATGCGACAACCTTGCGACGATTTAGCTGCTGTGGGCGTATGTTTTGTTGCCTGGCAACCTATCTTTTGTCAAGAGAGAGACAGTGAGAAATGGAGTTTAACGTTCACTCAACACAAACTATTTCATTTCGGGACTAACATAATAATGGTACAATTTTATTTCAGTAATTCGTTTGCGCGTATCGGTTTATTATTATTAAATTCATTATTTTTTATCATCATGATTACTGTCAGGCTTTTTCTGAATAGTTTAGTTATTGTGGATGTATTATACACCAAGAACTGACGGAAGCGCTGGGCACCCTGATTTCCCAAACTAGAGCCGCCATAATAACTAGCTAAGTATAACTCAAATGTCTGGCATTGGACAATCCGTGGATATTGTTTATAAAAGTTGACGGAATTAAATAGGGATAGACACTATTAAAACCATTGCGATGGTTACTGCATGTCGGCGATATTTTTTTTCGAAAACTCGGAAATAATTCTGAGTTTTCGTCCTGTGCCGAAAAGTCGGATTTTTCTTTCTCTCCGAATTTTCGTTTTTTGCATAATTATATAATCTGTTCGAAGGTGAGCATTTTATGCTTATATAGGCTAAGGCGTATATAGAGATACGCAATTTGAATGGTTGACGCATTGGGACATGATAACTTTGGTTCTAATTAAGGGAAAGCGACGAAACTTGGTGTATAGTTTCAATACATCAATACCTTGAAGATGATCGATAATGAGTAAGCAGAGTGATAAGCAATTTGATTGGTCGAGACTTTGATTCTGATTGAGTGAGAGATGTGAAACTTCAGGTATTGTTTCATTACATCAATACTTTGACCAAGTCCGAAGATGAGCAATTTTTGCTTAGGCTAAGTAGAGACTTCAGTCTGATTAGTCGAGACTTTCGAACGCAATAACTCTCCTTCAAATTGAGGTAATGTTCAAACTTGGTGTGTCTATTAGCTTGAATGACTTTTCCACTAAGACTAAGGCTAAGCAGAGATAAGAATTTGGTTGATTGAGACATTCACGATAACTTTGGTTCTAATTTGGTGAAAATGACGAAACTCGAAGTATAGATTCATTATATCAATACCTTGGCTAAGTTCTGCTTAGGCCAAGTAGTAACAAGTAGTTTGATTGGAACATAACAACGCCGCTTTTAATTGACGTACAATTTTTAAACTTGGTGTAGATGTTTATTAGATAAATGTCTTGACTGAGTTCAGTGATTAACATTTTCAGCTGAAGCTAAGCAGAACTAAACAATTTCATTGGTCGATGCTTTGGGACAAGATAACTTTGATTCTAACTGATGGAGAGTGATACCAGGTAAATAAAAACCTTGACTGAGTTCGATCGTGAACATTCTCTGCTTAGACTAAGTATAAATAATCAGTTTGAGTGCTCGATACTTTTCAAAAGATACATGTGCAATTAATTAATATGTATCATCTATTTAACAGTCTCACAGTTGGCGTGTTAAATCATTAAAGGGCGATTGTGTTTAAATCTCTGATGTCTAGAGAGTTGATTATAGTCTTTTCATTTGAATAAACGTCTAAATAATAATTTATATAACATTTGAAGCCAAAATAAAGCCTGCAATAGGCATATTTAGCTCTTTCATCGTTTTTCCAGTTTTTGATAACTGGATAAGTATTTAATTTGCAGTCATGACTTTTATTTCTTTTTATACAGCTTTATATTTAATATCATTAATTCCCGTTCTACTTTTTAAAGTATTTATTACCTTTTCCAAAGTTGTAAGTCTTAGATTTTTAACCATCGTCATTTTTGTATCTATAACTGACAGACAACATAATTTGAAGAAATCCATTTTCACACGAGGTGAAGGGCTTGCAATGAGACTGAAAGTCTTGATGACGCCACCAAGCCATAGAATCGGTATTTCATGGTACTGGCTTCTAGGAACATGCTACAAGTAAATACATAGCACATTTAGATTCAAAAACCTGTAAATAACAACAAAAAATTAATAAATAATAATAATGATAAAGAACAGTAGAACATCTTTAGAAAATGTCCCGTCACAAATAGCTGCCATCTTGGAAATGCGCTAAATTGGTGAACATATTATTAATTGGCGCAGTTGTAAATGGCAGAAATGAAATCTGCTCCCCCAAAAACATTGACACAAAACATGACTACCCGTACTTAATTAAAATCAGCACATCGTCATATTTTCCGGTCATAAATGGCAGCCATCTTAGAAATGTGCTAAATAGGTGAAATGAAATGGTTTAACGTCCTACTGTTCTGCTCCGAACTGGGCTAATGAAGACGGGCGTACGCCATACAGTGTGCTATGAGGGAAATTTTGCCCGGACATCGGCACTACGGCCTACTCTTATATCGAATTCCAACTGTCAATGGATCTTTTACGTGCACGCCAATGTGTACACGGGACCTCGGTTTTTCGTCCCATCCGAACGACTTGACAACTGTCCTTGTCAGGCCCTCCGTCCTGCATCATTGACAAGGGGGAACCACGCCGGAAAATCTGGATGAACTTTCTCGGGCCAATGCAGGGTTCGAACACCCGACCTCCAGGTTAGCGAGCCAGCGTCTAAATAGGTGAACATGTGATCATTTTACACAGTTGTAAATGAAAGAAATGGAATCTGCGCCCCCGAAAACATATATATTGACACCAAACACGCCTACTTAAAGTAGCTAAGTCCGTAACTCAATATCATCCAAAATCTTCGACATTGAAAACACGAATTTTTTTGCAATTTAAATCAGCATTGGTGTTGTGATCTTACCTGGAAAAAATGGGCCTCTGATATCCAATATTTAAGACAAAA
The DNA here is from genome assembly GCF_932274485.2 of Patella vulgata. Taxonomy (NCBI): domain Eukaryota; kingdom Metazoa; phylum Mollusca; class Gastropoda; family Patellidae; genus Patella; species Patella vulgata. The sequence goes on from NC_065882.2 coordinate 39,556,301, forward strand.
TAAACATTTTACGATTGGTACACGGTACCGTTCCATTTTTCTGCCAAAAATTGCTGCCGTTTTGGAAATATCTTCAAAGAGAGAGAGAGAGAGAAATGAGGTTTCACGTCCACTCGACACAAACTAGATCATTTCGGGACTAACGTATGGTTTAATTTTTATTTCAATAATTGGCTTGCGCGTAGGTGTCTTTAGCAGTGCGAGGAAACCGGAGGACCCGGAGAAAACCTACGAGGTTGGACAGTCGACCCTACTCCTTATCACGTACAACTGGGGATCGAAACCACGCCAGTTGACTCAATGACAGACTTTATGATACAGCGCGCACGTGCTAACCATTCAGTCATCCAACCCCCCCCCCCCCGGAAATATATTCCAGTTTTTTTTCTAATTAAACACCAAAACCTTCAGAATAATTTCTACCCAAAAAACCGACGGATTCAAATTCAGTAACAAAATGACACAGACTATATATAGTTCTGATACATCATTTAGCTCATTTTCCCCAATTTTAGTAATTGGACAAGCCCCCCCCCCCCCCCTCAAATGAGTGATCATCACCTGCACTAAAACCTACTTATGCGGTAAACTTGTTCTATTATATTATCCAGCCCGGTGTCATTACTCCCCGGTCAGCCACCAGATAATTATGAGTGACAGTATCACAATACAACCCTGCAGTATGTAGTAGTTATTAGCACACTTTCCGAGGTGTATCGGTGAATATCAGGACAGTTTTGGTCGAGGGGCCCAGCCGAGGCGGCTCCCGACCAAAACTGTCCTGATATTCACCGATACACCGAGGAAAGGTGCTAATAAGTTACTTACATCACATTTCTATCGAGTATTGTGAAGCAAAATGTGAAAAATAGTATTTATTATCGAGTCGTTTCAACCGAAAGTGACAAATACTTTCTGCTCTTTCATTATTTATCCCTTTCTGAGCCCCACGTTACATTTCATGGTAGAATGATTTCGCAGTGGAGAGACGACCTGAGTAGTATTTACACGTGCGTCTTGCTATGATTACTCTCAGCGTAAAACAATCACGTGTTTGTTTAGACCACATCGTCAAAACAACTTGTCTATGGCGTAGAGGACTGCGATATTATTAAATGTAGTGTAAAGGAAATGCGAAACGTGGGTCATTCCTGGTGAAAGTATGCATCGCCGGATGGTTCTTCCGTTGAAATTTATTTGTAATAAAGTTTATGACTTTCTAGGCGTTTTTTTCATCCTGCTTATTTTCAATGCCTGTGAAGTGTCCAGCAAGAGAACTGCGCCTTCTATCATCACAATTAATTAAAACAATTATTCAATATTCTAATTTATATATTTTGCATATTAATATAAATCAAACCAAATTATGAAATAGATGCCAATTGATATGTATAATAATTGATTTTTGTAATATGTTGTTATGTTAATTTAATGTCATTGTATATGCTTTTGAACTGCCATGTAGTTCCCCCCATTTTGTTTTGTTACTATGATTTTGACTAGTTGTTTCATGTACATTATCCTTGTGCATTGTATAGATCCATCGTTATCAATTGCGATCTGGGTCGGACTAAACGTCCGCTACTTATTGCTTGATTTGTATCTAAAACGGTATAAAAGTATCTGTGTATCAGTACTCTTTCTGTACATTTCTGATACACGGATACTTTTAAGCATGTATTGAAAATAAACAGGGCAGTTTTATCAAAGGTTGCCAGTGGCAACGAGTATAAGTGGGATGTAAATGCTATAATTTACAGTAACAAATTTCATTGTGCTCTTCATTAACTTCGGAATATTTGTCACGAAGTCCCACTTTGTTGGCTTTTTGGTTTTGCCAATACGCTCTTTTTTCAAAGATTTTTTTTTAAATCTTTAGGGAGATTTGGAAATCAAGCTGAACATTTCCTAGGAAGCTTAGGATTTGCCAAACAAATCAACAGAACATTGATACTTCCACCTTGGCGATCTTATGTGAGTAAATATATTTTATAATTAAAGTTTACATAACATAGGCTTACATTATTAGATATTGGGTACTGAATGTATCAGAGATTGAAACAAAAGAAAACTCTATTCATTTCATCTGTTCTCAATATGGCAAAATTTGACCACAGAAACACTATACTTGCCCTGTAAGGAACAACGGTGGTCAATGGTTTGGTCCTGATTATGGCCGAGAAAGTGCCTCAGGATTTTTCAGAGAAGTATCTCAGGATTTTTCACAGAAAGTATCTCAGGATTTTTCAGAGAAAGTATCTAGGAATTTTTCAGAGAAGGTATCTCGGGATTTTTCAGTGTGTTTCAGTCTGGCTAAGAACATAGTCTCGTTGATTTGATGGGACGAAAAACCGAGGTGAAGTCTGTTACAATATCAGTATTTAGATATTGTTCTTAGTATTATTTAGTTGTATTGTGCATCACTGTATGTAGGCCTATTATTAATGTAGTGCATCACATCAGGCGAGTTAACTCTGTTTTATTAAATATGTTTGAACTATCGTGGCCTCCTTCTTAAACATGGAGGCTGAATTTGGGATCAACATTGCCTCAAAACTAACTTAATTTCAACTTTAATGTGAAAACATCCTATCATTAACCTACAATGAATAATCCCATACTTGAAAATGAACGTGGTATTGATCCTGTTGTCTTGCAGGCTGCTGTAGTTGCAGCAATGTCTGCCCCGAATTTAACCGCCAATAATCAAGCTGAAAACAATGAGGCCCGTCAATAAAGACAAACCACCTCTGTGAAAGCCCCTTGTTAAATTGATGTATGTATGAATGCAATCTCTGATGATTTCAAACTTTGGGTACAACAATGGCAAATTATGAAGTCGCTACTGGCCTCAGTAATTACCCTCCTGCTGTTAGAAAAGCCACGTTTTTGGCCTACATACATCAGATGCCTTGAAAGTTTACAACACGTTCACATTTGAAGATGATGATTACACCATTGAAGATATTACTGAACAATAACCTTCAAAATATTGTATTCTTTTGATGATTCCTTGAAGATTTTCCATAAAATATAGTTCCGAATATAGTATACTTATTTATATATCATAAGTGAATTTTGTCAAACATCTAAACGTGTGTATAATAATGTATTCTTTATCAACACAAAAACATAAACTCTGTTTGTTTAACACTAAAAGTACATTAACTAAGAAAATAGGAAACATGGTTTGGTTATATCACAACAAAAAGACTTTTATCTTTTGGAGATCGATCTTTTACCGTCCAGGCACCGAAATTATGGAATTCTTTACCTTTTAATATAAGATGCTGCACAAATTTAATCTCTTTTAAGTCACTTCTTAAACATTTTTGTTTAAGAAAGCCTTTAACTTATAATTATTTTATAACCTATTTGTGATATCAGATTTTATTCTACGCTACCGTGTTATGTTTTACTTCTATAGATTTATTTACTTTTCCTATATGTATATTTATTTTTATTACATATTTTTATTGAATTGTATTGTACAGCGCATCTGAACACGTTTTGTGGAAGATAGCACTCTATAAATGTTAATAATAATAATAATAATAAATGAATATGAAATGTCTTGGAATGATTTACGTATGTATACTTATGAGAAATAATCACAATGAACTGAATTTCGATCATCCTGTCAGCTTCATATTGAACTGTAGCCTATTTTTTTTATTAATTAATGAGTGAGTTGAATTCTGACAAAATTCAAGTTCATGTAATTTCTGTGAACTATATTCATTTTATTAATTAGTGAGTGAGTTGAATTCTGATAACAATCAATTTAAGTGAACTATATTAATAATGACTGGGCCCTGCCTCATTAACGCTTTTAATCCGTTTTTAACCCATCAAAGAGTGCCTCGGTCGACTTTCCAAATTCTGGTGAGTCGGCGATATGGGAAGACCCCGTCCTGGCTTGTGTCGAGTGGACGTTAAACTCTCTCTCTCCAATTAAAACAGCACGCTCGATACCGATCATTCACAAATTGGCACAAGATCGTCTTCATTACCCCGGTTGGTACAGAAAAGTAGGACTTTAAACCCAAATACATTTCATTCCAACCACCGTTTACTAGGTTATCTTTCTTTTATGAATTGCCAACGGTGTGTAAAGCTGACTAATTACACATCGGTTAAACGACACACTCACGGAGTAGAAATTATCTTAAATCTTAAATAGTTGTTCTATTACAACACAACAATTAAGCTGAGATTATGTTAATTAAAGTAGCGTGAATGTATATTGAACAGTTTTGCCTACAGACCAGTCCCGTGGATAATTTGTAAATATGTTGTATATGTTTTATTTTTCTATTATGTCTTTGTTTATGTTTTTTCTTTTTCATTGATGAATGTAATTATCCACCAACCCAACAGTTACCAATGTCCAAATACTCTCAATTTGTGTACTATTCGAACGCAAGGTAATCGTCGATTCGCCATATCTCCTCCACCAAATTATTTTCAATATATTTATAATTAGTAATACTTTTGGAAGACTGGTGGCGACGGTTTATTCCCACGGTTCATTCCCATATCGCCGACTCGCCGAGTTTTAGGGGGAAAATTTGGGTCGGTGTTAAGGGGTTGAGTGGCCAAGAACAATAGACCCAAGCTGAAAGATAAAACTAATTTTAATTAGTTTAAAGCAGATAATTTTGGGAGAATTTATTTTTTTTTAATTTTTAACAACCTTTAACACATAACATAACTTTTTGCACGCATAAAGTGTCCAACATAGTCTAAAAATTCTAACAAATTCATTCTTTCTTTTTCATATCTATGTTTCGAATCTTTCTGTTGATATCAGTGTATTTATTTGGTTGTCGCTGGTCACTTGAATACTGCAATAACTGAATTTCAATCGTCTTTTGCTCTTCTTGCAAAAATGTCATTACTTCAAAAATATTAGAATAAGCTTTTGCGATCCCTCTTAAGAGTTGTTGGTTCATCGCGTGGTTTGGTTGTGGTTCCATTGTATCTGTGTAAATTGGCCTTCTAACCATTGCGTAACCATATAGTCGGCCAGTTGTCTATATTTCTCATTTCTCATTAATTTGGGAAATTTCGTATTCCTGGCTCTATATACAGTACTCTTCTTGGAGTAAAAGGTTGGCATGATGGCGATGGTGGCTATATTATCTTCTGTCCATTCACCATTCCGTTTACCGTGTATTTCTTCTTGATAAAGCTGCGTAATCGGAGTTGTCGTAGACTGGACCTTTTCCTTTAAGGGTTGCATCATTACGGTAATCTATAAAATAAGATTTATTTTTTAATAATAATGTATAAATAGTAGAATATAAAATTAGAAGCTTACAGGTGAAATTACAAGAAATTGAGAATTGAAGTGCAATTTTAAAGATGGTAGATGCTGTAGCCCTACATTCCTTGCTTTTTTCACAGCACTGCCATATCACTAAGTCGTTATTCTTTCTCTTATTCAGTCTATACTTAAAATCAGCAACACATATATGTATCTGCCACCTTTTGCTGTAGGAATAAACTTAGTCTGTAACTGTGCATTAGCCATCGTAGAAAGAAATGAATATGAAATGTCTTGTTGTTTATTAAAGATTTAACTTCCAATACAATGAATATGATATTATGGACATATTGATTTAATTAAATTATTTACACTTGAAAATTGTTAAGAAATGTCTTGGAATGATTTACGTATTTATACTTATTATGAGAAATAATCACAATAAACTGAATTTCGATCACCTGTCCGCTTTATGTAGCCTATTTTTTTATTTATTAATGAGTGAGTTGAATTATGACAAAATTCAAGTCCATGTAATATAAGTGAACTATATTCATTTTATTAATTATAGAGAGAGTTGAATTCTGATAAAAATCAAAATTTAAGTGAACTGTATTAATAATGACTGGTCCCTGCCTCATTAACGCTTTTAATCCGTTTTTAACCCATGAAAGAGTGCCGCAGTCGACTTTCCAAATTCTGGTGAGTCGGCGATATGGGAAGACCCCATTCCGGTTCATTCCCACGAAGGCGCAGTTTTTCACCGTAACGGATTAAAGCAGGTCGTTTTCGAGGTTTAACCTCGCTTTCCCCACATTTGAGTGTTTTGATAAAGGATCAGGAGGTTAGTAGACCGTGGGTGTAGGACTGGGGTGTTCTCATCCAGCTCAAAATATTGATTAAGGGGATTAAGGGTTTACGGCTGGGGGATTATGGTCTGTAGCTGAAATGTCTTCACCTAATTAGATATGGATTAACCGTTTAATAAGTGTCATGTGAACTGTGTTTAATAAGTGTCCTGTGAACTGTGTTTAATGAGTGATTTTTTACAAAGTAATGAATCAATTTGGTTCAATTAAAACCTAGAAGAGAGACTTCAAGCATTGAAAGATCAGTTCCGAAATGGTCAAAGAGACATCATGCTTTATGTAGATGCGGTATCTCATCTTGTCCATTTAGAGTAAAAAGTATGAAATGTTTACTTGTCCATATGAAATATATATTTTTAATGTTGATGCTCATTTCATAGTGCTATTTAGTTATTTATTTTTTATATTAAGTTTTTCCATTTACATTAAAAGTATTAAAATAAACATGTTTTACTATAATAAATGTTGAATAAAACATTATCAAGTGATTTTGTTTTACTATTAGGTTTAACCTAATGAAATAACAGTGCCCAATGTGAAACAGACTACAGCTAATCCTTCTTTAGAAATTCCAATTAACACCTTAGTCACGCTAACATGATTATTTAAGTTTTGAGCTGGGTGAGAATGAACCGTAGGACTATAGTCTGTTTTAATTAATTAGTATGACTGGTGTAAATTTCTCACTCTAATTAATATTACTGGTGAACACTTCCCACTATCAGTAGATTGGGCAAATTAGTGAAATCAGTTTACTAATAAATTTACATTGTGAGCTGTTTTGATGTAATAATTAATTTGAAATAAAACCAATAAACTACTGATATTTAATCACAGCTTGTCAGTTGATATATATAGCTCATCTGAATCACATGGCTATTCCAAAATGGCGAACGCTCTGGTTAACGTTGAGAGACAGAGGCTAGACGTGTTTTTGTTAGAGGTCTACTAAAGTAAAGATATATATAGTGTTTTCAAATATATCATCTGAAACAATGTATAGAGTTTTACATATGAACTAAAATGTGATAAATATCAAAACGAATCTGGCGTCCTGTGAAGGATCGATAGAGGATAATTGAAGTTTGTGTTGCTTACAATAACCGAGAGCTGAAGAGCCAATATGGCGGCCAAGAAGAACAATAGTGATAACTTGGTCGTGACTCTTCTCTAAACTGTACTATAGTGTATATTTGCGTCGTATATAAAAGTGAAATAAAAAAAAAAAAAAAAAAAAAAAAAATTATAAACAAAACTATATAAACAAAAGCCATGCAAAATATAAGGGCTACAAAAACAACTGTGGGACCTGAAGGTGTTAGTGTGACAAATGAACTCAATAGAGAGAATACAATACTTATATCTCCAGTATGTGGTGAGACAAAATTGTCATCAGTTGAACTTGTAACATTTATCCTAGCCCATGATAATTTTGATATAAAATATATTAAATGTCTTCAGAATATAGGAAATGGGAATTTCTATCTGACAGTTGACTCTCAACAATCTAAAGATATCTTTGTTGGACTCTTTGAATCATTTACCATCAATGATCTGGAATATGAGTCGAAAGGCACCATCAAAGCTATCTGGGAATACCCAGTAGACTCTATCCCGATAGTTATCTATAATCTATTCTATGAAATAGATAATAAGGACATTGCACGAAAAATATCAAACTATGCCGATGTCATCAGATGTGAGAGGCCATGCTACAAAAATTTTCCAACAATAGAAAGTGGGGTGAGAATCATTCATGTCAAACGCGTGTTCAAGCCTATCCCATCCCATATTTTCATAAAAGGCCTGCGAGTAGGCGTTAAATACGAAGGGCAGATCAGATATAATAAGACTTGTTTCAACTGCGGAGAACAGGGTCACCTAGGAAGGGATTGTCCCTTGCCTGACAAACGTACAAATAAATCTAACTTCTCACCCATCCCAGAGGATTTTCCACCCCTGCAATCCTCTCCATCTACAGAGCTACCTATAACTCCTGATCCATACAGAAATATAGATGAGCTACCTATAACTCCCAAAATGGATCTAAATCTGAAATACTCTCCTCAGGAGAATTCTACAACAGAAAATGATGAAACAGAGTTGAAACAAACCCACTCTGACACATTTGATCCAAATAATGATGTGAATAAAGACGACCATAAAATTATTGATACATTAATGGATTTTAATATAAACAAAAATGATGTTGCAGTCAAAGAAGCACAGGAAACTGAGTGTACCAGTGCAGACTATGTTAAAATCCAAGATAGCAAAAATACAAAGAAAAGGAATATCAGCAATAATGAAGATGTAACGGATAAAAAACTAAGAATGAAAAGTCCAATAGTTGAGGTCTTTAACAGACTGACTAGAAAAAACTGATATAATAACTAAAAAGTGTTTTGGACTCAATTGTGAAATCATATTAACTGAATAAGTTTATATATAACAATACAATTATTATTCTACAATGTCTATAGTGAAAATCTTGATTATCTCACTAATTATGCATATTATATCCTCTAATATTCAAAGAGGCTTTGATGAAAAAATAAACATCTTAACAGATAAATTCAGCTACCCAGAGATACTCTGTTTACAAGAAACAGTGTCAAATACTAAAATTATAAATGAATCCAAGATATATCAAGATGGTAACTATAAAATTATATCAAATACTATTGATAATAACTATCTGGGAACAAGCATGCTTATCCGAAATGACATTGAATTTAAAGAACATACATATCCAAACTTACTACAAGGAAGGTACCAACATATATCATTATACATTAACGATAAAACAACCAATGTAATGAATATATATGGCCCTCCTGGTTCAACTAAAGAAAAACAAAATTTCTTTCAAAGTTTACACAATCATATAATAAATATCTATAATGAGAAAGAATACTACATTTTAATTGGTGATTTCAATGTAACAGAAAATAAGATTGATTCCAAAAATGATACCTACTACTCCCAGATAGTTATTGACTTACTTATCAATATCACAAAAATAATAGAAATATCAGATGTTTTCAGGAATAAATTTCCAGACAAGATATTATATACATGGTCCAATACAAGAGGTAGTGCTAGTCGAATTGACAGAGCATACATATCTAATAACCTACTAACTAGTGTTACACATTTAAATCACCATCCAAATACAAAATCAGATCACAAAACTTTATCTTTGAAAATCAATCTAGACAGCTATAGATGGGGAAGAGGATTTTGGAAATTTAACAATTCAGTACTCACAAACAACAATTATAAATCAGCCATAACAAAATTTTGGGAATTCTGGCAAAAGGAGAAAACGAATTTCAGACACAGTAATGAATGGTGGGACAAAGGGAAACAAGAAATTCAATTAATCACAAAAACCTTCTGTATAGCCATATCAAAAATCAAACAATCAAAATTAAAACTTCTCTACAGCTGTCTAGAAGATGAAGAACAAACCCAGAAGCCAGATCAAAATAAAATTAACAAAATTAAAAATGACATCACCCACATTGAAGACTATAAAAATGAAGGATATATTATTCGGTCAAAATTAGATATAAATATTACTGACAACTCAAATATTGATATTTTCAAATTAGCCGAAGAAAAGAATGCATGTAATAAAAAGATAACACAACTTCAAAATAATCATGGGGAGATACATACAACTAAACAAGATATACTAAAAACCATACATGAATATTATACAAATCTATATACATCTCAAAACATAAATCCCTATACAATAGATACATATTTAAACAAAAATAACCTATCAAAAATTACACTTGAAGATAGAGAACAAATATCACATTTGATAACAAATGAAGAAGCGCTAAGTGCCCTAAAACAATTTAAAAATAACAAGTCTCCAGGCATAGATGGCCTATCAAAATCCTTTTATCTAACTTTCTGGAACATAATAGGTGATGACTTTGTAGAGGTGTTGAACAACATTTATCTGAAGGGTGAACTCACACCTACAATGAAAGAGGCAATAATTAATATCAGTTATAAAGGAAAAGGCAACTCAAACTATTTGAAAAACTACAGACCTATAAGTCTATTATGTCAGGACTACAAAATATTAACAAAAATTTTGGCCAATAGATTAACACCAATGTTAAATAGCATAATATCTCCACTGCAAACGGGGGCTGGGGAAGGAAAATCTATACTAAATAACCTAATGTCAATTCACAGTATTATTACATACATGGAAGAAAAAAATATACCAGGATTACTACTGAGTTTTGATCAAATGAAAGCCTTTGACATGATAGAACATAACTACATTATAAAGCTATTACAAAAATACAACTTCCCAGAGTTCATTGTAAGATGGATTACAATAATCTATACAAACATTGTCAGTAGGGTGCAGGTAAATGGCTCATTTACAAGGGAGATTAATGTAACAAGAGGAATAAGGCAGGGGTGTTGTCTATCAATGTTAATATACTGTCTTGCCATAAATCCTGTTGCGGTACAAATAAATCAGAACAATTGCATAAAAGGAATCCATATCCCAAACACTTCTGAAGAAATAAAACTATTTCAACATGCAGATGATCTATCATCAATTATAACAAACAGTACATCATATACCTACCTTATAGAAGACATAGAATCTTTTGGCTCTGCCTCTGGATCAGAACTAAATCCATCAAAAACTGAAATAATAAAAATAAATAATATTACTATACATAGAAACGATATTCCACAAATAAATATAAAAACACAAATAAAACTCCTAGGAATATGGTTTGGTCACAACAATGTTGAAAAAAACTGGCTACCCATACTGGCAAAACTAAGCAAATTAATAGATAAATGGATAAAATACAAATACTTTTAGTATTAAATACTTACATACTCAGTAAACTCTGGTACACATGCCGAATTATCACGCCACCAAAACACATTATAAAATCTATAAATAAGGAAATATTTAGATTTATCTACCAAGACACACCAGAAACTATCAAAAGAATGTCACTACACCAACCATTCAAAAAGGGTGGTCTAAATGTGCCTAACATAGAAAATAAAATAAGGGCAATGGCACTCCAACGAATTATAATCATGAAAAATAACATAAACCCATGGATTAATCTGTTTGCATATTGGTTTGGGTATACACTTAAAGGAATATTGCCATGGTTAGCATCCAACAAACTATCACATACAGTAAATACACCACAAATTTATAAAAACATAAAAACTACTTACCTTCACTACCGCGATAAAATAAATCTTTCAGACACCACAAAATTAAAACATATCTACAATGAAATAAACAAATTAGACTTTAATAAACCAAGTATTATGTACAAATATCCAACAATAGACTTCTTTAAAATATGGCAACAACTTGCTAGTATGCCTTATACCCTCTTCGATTTTGACCTCGTCATTTTCGTAACACATCAAACACTGCCTACAAAACAAATATTATACGAGAGAAATCTATGTAGTAACAATAAATGCAGCCTATGCATGAAACATGAGGAAACATTTACACATATCTTCCTACAATGTGAGACAATAAAACTCTATAAACAAAACGTCCAAACCTACCTAAAAGAATTCTCCACAAATAATCATTTTGAATTTAATAAATACACACTACTGTTCCATGATGTAACATCACCAATTTTAATTTGTGGAATACTGTATTACCTGAAAACATTGTGGGAATATAAATGTAAAATCAAACCAAAGAATAGCATAAACAACAAAATAAACACAGATTTGACGCAACAATTTCTCAAAGATTTAAATGCCACTATAGCTATGTATAATCTAACAACAAACACAGATAACCCCCAACTGCCCTAGTAGTGTAACACTGACCCAGTCACCCATTGACCACGATCGAAGTCACATGCTATTTCTAACCTACAATAATTATAAATAAGACACAGGACATGTAGAATGAAAGAATCTATGAACAAAACAATATACTAATCAACTCTTATCAGAATAATAAAGACATTAATATAGATAACACAATAAGAAAACCGTTACCTGTTCACCAGTGAAATAAAAACATCCGGTTACAGTATTCATCGACATCATCCAGTCTCTCAGAGATACATACGACTGACACCTAGTATAGTCTGCCGAATAAAACCGGACTGCACAAATTTTAATGTAATATATTATATATTTATATTTATTATATACTTGTACTTATTATATATTAAAACTTATTATATATTTGTAATTATTGTATATTCAACAATTTGTATATTATAATAAAAAAAAAAAAAAAAAAAAAACTTTAAATACATTGCTAATACTAAAGGTGGTCAGAATTTAGTCTAGATGGTTTTAAATTCAGAGTTAAGTCTAGAGGTAATACTACCATATACTGGGAATGTTGCAAAAAGTACTGTACAGCTAGGGCTACTATTCGCGATGGTATTCTAGCATCCCCTCTTCCTCAACATTATCACCCTTCAGAGGAGAACAAGATAGCAGTCCTAGAGGCTGTAGAGAAGATGAAGGCCAGAGTCAGAGCTGACTGCAGAGCTATACCTTCGTTGTACAAAGAAGAGCTTCGAGGTAAAATTATAATCTTTTTTTTGAAACAATATTTATTATGAAGGTTCATAGATTTTTCATTTACAATCACGGAATTATTGGATCTGAAAAAGCTTATGTAAAAGGTTAAGTGAAGTGTACTTTCATTATTTAGTTATCCTTTCATTGAGAATCTAGTAACACAATTATAATATTATATTAGATTTTAATATATTCCCTTTTTATTGTTTCAGCCTTCAACCACCGCGAAGGACATGATATGGCGGCAACAGTCCCTACACTATACAGCTTAAAAGCCAGTCTATACCGGTCCCGTGCCAAGGACGTCCCACCTCTTCCGTAAGACCGTCAGAAATCAACCTCCCACCAGCCTACAAATTGACATCTTCCTAACAACCGTTCCTCCTGGCCCAGCAAGAGAAGATGCTAATTTTTGCTACACCAGACAACCTGTACCACCTGTCAAGAGCTTATACCTACTTCTGTGATGGCACCTTCCACACCAGCCCTAGCCTGTTTTATCAGCTCTATGCCTTTTTATCCATGCCTTTATTAACGATAAGATGTGTCCCCTAGTCTACGGCCTACTCCCTGACAAGAAGCAGTCCACATACCTTACTTTCTTCGACACCATCAAAGAGAAGGCTGCAGAGAACAACATCGTCCTTGCCCCCACAACAATCGTCACCGACTTCGAAGTTGCCGCCCAAAATGCCGCCCGTACTTCATTTGCTTGTGACTTGAAAGGCTGCCTTTTCTATTTCCGCCAGGCAGTGTGGCGAAATGCACAGAAGAACGGCCTCCAGACTTTGTTTAGAACTGACCCATCTGTCACCCACTTCATCAAGCGTGCCTGTGCCCTGGTTCGACCACGTGACATAGAAGATGCCTGGTTTTATGCCATAGAAGAATCCAAATCGGACGATCCCCGAATCATCCAGTTTGCCGACTATTTTACAGAGCAGTGGATCGATGGTGACAGAGAAATCTGGAACCATTTCGCCACTGTGGGGCCAAAAACAACAAATCATTTGGAAGGCTGGCACTGTAAACTAAAGAAGCTTGGTCCGGGCCATCCAAAAATATACAAGTTCCTTGACTTAATTAAGACTGAACAAGAAGATGTAGAACTAACCACCAGACAATTAGAATCTGGGGGCAGACTTGCTCCCAAAAGAAGAAAGTACCGCCGTCTTGATGAGAGAATCGCAGAAGAGAAGAATTTATTAATAACAGGTGCCAAGACCCCAATTGAATACCTCAATGCAGTTATGAATTTTGTTGGACTGTGAATTGTCATGTTTATAAATTGTTATAGATATATATACTATAAAAATGTATTTATTTATTTAGTTAATAAACCCAGTGATCCTATTGTTGCCCAATTCAATGACTTACTTTATTCGTATAATCTGGTTCAGCATGTGAATCAAGCTACACATGTAAAGGGGCACATTCTTGATTTAATTATCACCAGGAATGATGACCACCTGATTGACTCCGTGGATGTATTGCCCGATATTATTTCTGACCACCATCCTGTTTATGGAATAATCAGTCGAAAGCCAGACGCTGAAACTAACTTACAAGTAACATCGCGAAAACTTAGAAACATAAATCTAGCGGACTTTTCTAGCGATCTGTCAGAATGTTTCAATAGTACACTGATTGGAGATCCAACTAAATCTGTTGAGGATTATGATACCTGCATTATCAGTGTATTGGACTGTCATGCGCCACTGTAAACTTGGAAGCTAAAATCCAATCGCCATTGTCCTTGGTACGATGATGCAATTCATAGTGAGCGCAAAATTCGTAGAAAAACCGAAAGAGTGTGGCGTAAAACCAAGTTAGAGGTTCATAACCAGATATACAGAGCACAGTCTGCAAAGGTCATATCTATGATCAGATCTGCCAAGAATAGTTACTATAATAATAAATTATCATCTTCACAGCCACGTGATTTATTTAAAATTGTTCAGTCACTTACATCCGATACAACCCGACAGCTTCCATCATCAACTGATGAACTTGGGCTTGCCGAGAGGTTTTGTTCTTTTTTCCAAACTAAAGTATCTGATATTAGGAAAGGACTAGATAGTGTGGTCGACTCCGATTCGGAGGTTGATGAACCACTTCCGTCGTTAGAGTGCAATCTAAATTTATTTACCACTGTTTCTGAAGAACAGGTCAAGAAGATTATACTTAAGAGTAAATCTGCTACATGTAATTCTGATCCTCTCCCAACCTGGCTTCTGAAAGAGGAGAAAGTATTGGAGGTTCTGCTTCCAATCATTACTGGCATTGTTAATGATTCTATAACCACTAGTACTGTTCCTGTTTGCTTAAAGTCAGCTCTGATCTCACCTTTGTTGAAGAAACCAAACCTTGATCCTCAGCTGTGTAAGAATTATCGACCTGTTTCCAACTTACCATTCATCGGCAAGGTTATTGAAAGAGTTATTGCTTCTCAAATTTCAAATTATCTGTCTGAAAACGGTTTACACGAATCACTTCAATCAGCTTACAAACGAGGTCACAGTACAGAGACGGCTCTACTTAAAATTAAAAACGATATTGACCTGGCACTGGATTGGAATCTAGCCGTACACCTAGTACTTTTGGACCTCAGTGCTGCTTTTGATACTATAGATCATAGTATTTTATTTCAAAGGCTGGAATGTTCGGTTGGGATCTGTGGTGCCGCACTGTCATGGATAAAGTCATATCTTCAAGATAGAACACAAAAGGTGCAAATAAACAGGTATGTGTCTCAACCCTGTGCTGTTAGGATAGGTGTTCCACAAGGATCTGTATTGGGACCCCTACTTTTTCTTCTATACATTCTTCCGATTGGTCAAATCATAAGAAGACATGGGGTACAAAACCACGGCTTTGCTGATGACACCCAAATATATGACTATTTTCAACACAACAACTATCTTGCTTCCAAGGATTCTATCAGTAGACTTGAGTCTTGTCTTAATGACATTCGAGGATGGATGACCAGAAATAAGCTAAAACTTAACGATGACAAATCTGAATTTCTTATCATATCATCAAAATCACAATCCAGTAAATTGTTTAAAGCGGATTCCATTCAGATCGGTGATTGCTCTATATCTCCCAAGAAGCAGGCTAAAAATCTCGGCTATGTTACTGATGAATTTATGTCCCCAGTTCCCCAAATCAATAGTATCATACGAAAAATGCATCATCAAATGAGAGCTATTTCGAGAATACGCTCTAATCTGAATACTGATGCGTGCCAGAGTGTTGTTAGAGCATTAGTAACATCGCACATGGATTATGCAAATTCTCTTCTATTAGGAGCACCAGAAACAGCTTTAAACAGACTACAAATAGCGCAAAACAATGCTGCACGTCTTATAACTAAAACACGAAAATTTGATCATATATCAGCTAAGTTACAGAAACTCCATTGGCTTCCAGTTCGAGCGAGGGTTCAATTTAAAGCTCTTGTGAATGTGTTTAAATCAATTTATTCTGACACCGCACCCAGTTATTTAAAAGAACTCTTTGATTTCTATACTCCCCAGCGATCCAACCTTCGTTCTTCAAGTGATCGTAGCATATTGAGGATCCCCAAATATAATAAGCGTTCTGGTGAATATGCTTTCTCCGTCAAAGCAGCAAAAATGTGGAATGATCTTCCAAAAACTCTTAGAGAGTCCTCTTCCATCCAAAACTTTAAGACTAACTTAAAATCCTACTTATTTCAAAAATGTTTTTGAACTGTTTTGTTGTGAATGCGCTTAGAAACACTCATGTGTAATGAAGCGCTATATAAATCGAACAATAATAATAATAATAATAATGTTTATAAACTGTTATAAATATATATACTATAAAAATGTATTTATTTATTTAGTTAATATATGTATTTGTTTTTTTTATACGCCCACATTTTCATGTGGACGTATATTGTCGTCGCCCCTGTCCGTCCGGACGTCCGTCCGTCCGTCCACAATTTGTTTGTGGACACTCTACAGGTCACAATTCTTGTCCGATTTTGACGAAACTTGAAATGTAGGTTTATCGCCAAAAGATCTCGGCTGCTTTCGATATTGGCATGTATCGGATCGAAACTTCATGGATTATGGCCCCTGTTTGTACGAAAAATCACGTTTTTAGCCTGTGGACCCTATAGAGGTCACAATTTTTATCCGATTTTGTCGAAACTTGAAATGTTAGTTTATAACGCAAAGATCTCGGTTCCTTTCGATATTCGCGCATATCGGACCGTAACTTCCTGAATTATGGCCCCTGATTGTACGAAAAATCACATTTTTAGCTTGTGGACCCTATAGAGGTCGTAATTTTTATCCGATTGAAAAAACCGTATTATTATATCACTGTTACACCCTAAGGATGGCTGGGTTCGAATTTCGTAAAAATCGGCCCAAAATTGACAGATAAAATGACCGCCATTCGTTCTCAACTTGCGTAAAAATATGGTATATCAAGGTTGTGGACCCTATAGAGGTCACAATTTTTTATCTGATTTTCTTGAAATTTGAAATGTAAGTTTATAACCCAAAGATCTCGTTTCCTTACGATATTCGCGCATATCGAACCGTAACTTCCTGAATTATGGCCCCTGATTGTACAAAAAATCGCGTTTTTAGCTTGTGGACCCTATAGTGGTCAAAATGTTTATCCGATTTAAAAAAAACGTATTATTATATCACCGTTACACCCTAAGGGTGGCCGAGTTCGAATTTCGTGAAAATCGGCCCAAAATTGAAAGACAAAATGGCTGCAGTTCGTTCTCAAATAGCGTAAAAATATGGTATATCAAGGTTGTGGACCCTATAGAGGTCACAATTTTTATCCGATTTTGTTGAAACTTGAAATGTAAGTTTATAACACAAAGATCTTGGTTCCTTTCGATAATTGCGCATATCGAATTGTAATTTCCTGAATTATGGCCCTTGATTGTAGGAAAAATCACTTTCTTTTTAGCTTGTTCTCTATCCATCTCTCGAAAATGTGGGCGTATCCTGCCTGGCAGCCGCTGGTTTAGTTAATATATGCATATATAATATATATATATTTTTTATATATTTGTTTATTTATTTATTTAGTTAATATATGTATTTGTTTATTATATATCTGTACTTGTTTATTATATATCTGTTCTTATTATATATCAAACTTTATAAAATTTATACTATAAAAAGGTATTTATTTGCTATGTATTTATTTGCTAGTGGACCTTGACTCTAAACAATAGATGTGGGGAAAGTGACGCCTTTTCGACGCCTTCGTGGGAATCCAGCCTTTAGGGATTAAAATTGATTAAAAATGTAACAATGGTGTTATAGATTGTTATAAGAATTTAACCCTTTCCCCGACAACTGGGTGTAATCCACCCGGAAGCTCCGTATTTTTGTAATTACTCGCTTTTCGTTTTTTGGATAGTTGTTGTGCATTGCCGGATTGGTTCAATTTATCGTATTTGTACTTTGGTGGAAATTGTGGGGTTTCAATTTTTTTTTCTACAGTCCCTGACAGCTGGGTGTATCTCACCCGTATATCTTTGTGCATTGCCGGATTGGTTGGATTGGTTCAATTTATCGTATTTGGTGGAATTCTTCTTCTTTGTGTCTTCTTTTTAATGCCTGGAGCTGTCTTTGAATTTGGGCATAATTATGTTTCTTCTTTGGTGATTCCTGTCCCCCGGCATACTGTACGATTCTTATTTCAATCATATGTTGTAAAAATGCGATCATTTCAAAAACCTTCGGATGAGCTTTCTTAACTAGCTTCTTGATCCTTGAATGCCATCCTTCCAGAGTGTTGTTGGTTCTGTGTCCCCCCGTGTCGTAGTGGTTCCACTGACGAGTAGCATACCCCCCACCCCTTGAACCATTGGTTTATTACGTAGTCGGCCAATTCATTTATCTTTGGATCGGCCCAACCACCTGGGGGGCTGTACCGTTTCACCAAATTTTAACTAAGATAAAATCTAAATTTTAGTAATTTGATTGGATAACATTAGCTTGATTTTAGTGCTTAGCCAATCAAAATTGAAGTATCTACTAAAATTTGGATTTTATCTTTAGTTAAGATTTCGAGAAACAGAGCCCAGAACAAAGATATCGTCCTCCGCGACTTGTAGGTACAAAGCTGAATTCAAGTTGTGCGTTTGCCATTGTAGAATTTTATCTGAATTTCGGATAGTGTTACGGTTGTTGTTGTTGTTGTTTATTACAAATTTAACGTCCAATACATAATGTATGATATTATGGACAGGTTGATTTAATTAAGTTATTTACATCTGAATGAGTAAAATATAGAAGTTAGGTAAAAGCACTAAATAATAAAAAGTTCTTGTATATCTAAACGTCACTTTAAAACAGATTTAAAATAATTAAAAGTTCTTGTATATCTAAAAATCACTTTAAAACACGGTTTTAAAAATGGTTTTAAAATCGTTGTCGCGGGAAGAGAGGGCGGGTCTTCTCACTTTGTCATAATGAAAGTTAAAATGGGAGATCCAGCTGTTTGATGCCATCGCAGCGGATCGAAAAAACCCTGTGGGAAAAAGAATCCGCTGTTTAATGTGGAAAAGTGAAGTTCTCGCAGTAAAAACCACATAACTGGATCCGTGGAGTATTTACAAATGAATATGGCCGTGTGGTTCTTTCCATATTATAAAAGTTAGTTAAAACAAATCCTTTAGCACAGATCTCATATAATAAAAGTTAGTTAAAAAGTCCTTTGATACACATCACAACTTCGGTTTTTAAAATCATTTATTTTCTGCAGACCATTAAAATATTTCTTTGTGTCTGACTCTTCCCAGATAAAAGTTACTTGAAAGGGAAAAGAGACAGCAGCAACACAGAACAGAACAATTTAAACATTTATAAGAACAGTACATTACACTAAATATACTGAGCGCCATGGAAAACGCATCACTTAGTTTTTCGTAAAACAAAATGATCCTGTAAACATATCTTATTTATTTTGCTTCTTATTGTGAACAATATTCAAATGGGAACACATTTGTACACTTATGGATGTTTAATCTGTAATCAAGGGTACAAAGTCAGAGGGGTCAAAACCAAAAGTACGACACAGATGTCAGTAGCGCGTGTGTCCTCCACTGGCCATCATCACGGTAGGCTACAGCATTAACGCGACCCCTGCAAATGTGTAGGGCGGTCCGGTGATGAAATGTGAAGCCTACCCACACCATTACACTTCCCCCACCCCATCGATTCGTTTCGAAGACGCAGCAGTCTGTAAGACGTTCCACAAGACGTCTCCACACACGTTGGCGGCCATCAGCGTGTTAAAGATGAAAGCGACTCTCATCACTGAAGAGCACACTTTGTCAGTCTACTCTTCTCCATGTCTGATGTCCTTGAGCCCATATCAAACGCCGCTGACGGTGATGATCCCTGAGGATAGCTCCAACATAAGGTCGTCGTGCACGGAGTCCTACTTCTCTTAGACGACGTCTTACGGTGTTGGCACTTACTGGTCCTGCTGCACCTGTTCGAGTCGCTGGGCGGAATCTGTCACGCAGATGAGTGACCCGGATGTAGCGGTATTGAGGCTGGGTTGTAACGCGTTGTGGACCAGGACGTTGACGGTCACGTGTTGATCCAGTAACTCGAACACGTTCCACCAACCTTACAATAGTGGACTGATGACAATTGTAGCGTCTGGCAATAGCACGTGTAGACATGCCAGTCCTGGACATTCCCATGGCTTCATTCCGTTGATTTTCAGTAAGTCTCGGCATCTCTAGCTCGATTCCTTCACACGTCCAACAACAAATTACAACAGATTGACGTTTCACAGTTCATGTACCGCACATTAAGTTGAAAACATGCTTTTAAAGGGCTCACACACAATGCTGCACGTGAATATTGGGTTTTCCATGTGCATCTCGTGCAATTTTTTTTGTGCACACGGGCCGACATTTTTTGCGTTTGGGAGCATTGTGTGAAACAATAGTTCATAGTATTGCATAATATTATACATACAAAACCACCTAGTAATAAAATATTTGGGAAAAAAAAGTGATGCGTTTTCCATGGCGCTCAGTATACAAATTATATAGATTTATATGCACTGCCATTGTTACTAAAGGGTTGTGTAGATCCTTATCCCTTTTGTCATTATTATTAGATTATACTATTATATTAAATCATGCAGTAGACTGAACCGCCATACTGTCCTACAACAATAGTTCCTTCCTTTGTAACTATATATGTAGTTCCCTATCTTAATGTGAACCTATTCTGATATTATTATAGCACCTGTTCTACACAACCAGTTATCTTTCCATGACTAGTGCTCTTTTCCGCAACTTACTTAACAGTTGATTCCCGATTCTTCTATAAATTTTGAGATCGCTTCATAAATTTTATATGACATATTCCGAGTGGGGAAGAGGACATTTTGGAGGGTATATTGAAGTTTGACATCTTCCATTAAACTTATTACAGGTTGTCTTTTATCTTCCAATTTATTGCATGTAATGAAGACATGATTAACGGTCAAAATTTGACCGCATTCGCACTTCACTGGCTTATATTTATGGTCGGTAATTAAATCTTTAGTTCTAAGTATTGTGATTAACCCACAAATTTTGCGCGATGGGTGATTGATCTCCGTTTTTACAACAAGGTCTTTGTTTATTTGAATCTAAAAGTATTTGCTTTGGCCAACTCAGTTTTCCATTCTGATTTAATTTTACTTTTAACAATGCTAATAAATTCCTGAACGCTGTATTTTAAGTCTTCGGTTTCGCATAGGCTGAGCCCTTTGCGAGCCCGAGTGTCTGCAGTCTCGTTTCCTACTATACCGACATAAGATGGTATCCATGCAAATTCCACGGTTCTATTTTTGCTTTGGAGGGAGTTAACATTTGCATGAATGTTGTGAACAATTTCTGGTCTTGGTGTTGTTTTGTCGTGTTTTATTGACTCTATACTACTAAGGGAGTCTGACACGATGACTGCTTTTTGAACGGTGCATGACACAAGCCACTCAAGAGCTGTCGATATTGCCTTTAATTCTGCTGTAAAGATGGAACATCCATCTGGTAACCTTTTTGATATATTAACATTGAATTCGGGAATGCTGACACCTAACGCAGTTTTGTTTGTATTAGGGTCGTGAGAGCTGTCCGTGTATATTTTCACATGCGATGGCAATTTTTCGTTCAAGAGTTCCCGCGAGAGCATTTGAGCTTGTTGCGGATTTTCTTTTTTCCTAACAACATTATTTAGGCTTGTATTATAGTTTGAATTCAGTAAAGTCCAGGGAGCTTGATAAGAAAATACCCTGTCAGTGATTGGATAGTGGTCTAATCCTAGATCTTTTAATAAATCATTTGCTCTGTGACCGGACGGTTGAGTCTCCGATTTTACATTTCTTTTAAATTTCTTCCTTGATGATTTTGTACACTTGAATGTTGGACAGCTGTCCCCTAGATACTGTAACTTGACCCAGTATCTTAACGTCAGTTCGTTGCGCCTCAATTCGAAAGACATTTCACCTACTTCCTGCAATAGACTTTCCCTTTTTGTACCAAATGAGGCTTTTGTTGCTATCTTTATAGCTTGGTATTGTAAACTGTCTAATTTAGCAAGAGCTGTTTTATTTGCACTCGCAAAAGCAACACAGCCATAGTCACATATTGATTTTATCATGGACCTATATATCATGAGCAGGGTGGTTTTATTGGCTCCCCAGGATATGCCCGTCAGACATCTCATTACATTCAGAACCTTCTGTCCTCTTTTAACAACATTTTCAATATGTGGTATGAAAGTCATTTTACGATCAAAGGTCACCCCTAAAAGCTTTGCCTGATTTTTGTCCCCCGCCTTTCGAAGAAAGCAGGGGACTATTAAAATGGGTTCGTCCGTCTGTCTGTCCGTCTGTCTGTCCGTCACACTTTTTGGGACACAATAACTCTCTTCCTAATTGAGCTAGAATGTTCAAACTTGGTGTATGTGTTTATTAGGTCAATGCCTTGATGGAGTTCGAAGATGAGCATTTTCCGCTTAGGGTAAGCAGAGATAAGCAATTTGATTGGTTGATGCTTTGGGACACGATAACTCTCTTCCTAATTGGGCTAGAATGTTCAAACTTGGTGTATGTGTTGATTAGGTCAATGCCTTGATGGAGTTCGAAGATGAGCATTTTCCGCTTAGGGTAAGCAGAGATAAGCAATTTGATTGGTTGATGCTTTGGGACACGATAACTTTTAATTGAGCTAGAATGTTCAAACTTGGTGTATGTGTTTATTAGGTCAATGCCTTGATGGAGTTCGAAGATGAGCATTTTCCGCTTAGGGTAAGCAGAGATAAGCAATTTGATGCTTTGGGACACGATAACTTTAGTTCTAATTAAGTGAGAACTATTATAAATTAATTAAATATGTAGTATGCAATAATGAATTGACATTTAATGACAGAAAGAAAACAGTGAACTTTGCACAACTTGCAGCAAGATGGAAAATAGACCCGTTGATACAACCAA
Source organism: Patella vulgata (assembly GCF_932274485.2). NCBI lineage: Eukaryota > Metazoa > Mollusca > Gastropoda > Patellidae > Patella > Patella vulgata. Next base: position 39,579,539 of record NC_065882.2, read on the forward strand.
ACTCTAGATCTGTAGGCATAGAGCATGTTTTCCCCTTAATATGCTATAATTATTCCATCAAAAACATTGTATGCTTAGACTATAAGTAAAGATATACTGTTTGATTGTTCAATACTTTGTAAAAGATAATTTGTGATAAATTTATATGTGTCCTCTAATTATTTTCCTATTTCGGCGGGGGACATCAGCCTCACTGTTGGCTTGTTAAATTCAATTCGAGTATTATTCAATTCTAGTTTCATAGACGCCACTTCCCTATGATTCTTACAGAAGAGCATACCTACTGTTTTACTTTCAGATATCCGAAATCCCCAGTCATTAGACCAATATGATCAATAGTGGAGCGCTGCTGTTTGGACTTATTAATCCATTACTTTTACGGACTTTTATACATCTTTAAAAATGGCACTGATTAAGAGTGAGCGAATATGTGAACACTACTTGGATGCTTTGATGATATTTATTATTAGTTGCCAATGATTAAGATTCATATTGAATATTTGGATGATTTTCATCATTAGTTACCAATTGGTGAATTAAATTCAGAGTGAACACTACTTGGATGATTTGATGATATTCATCATTAATTGCCAATTGGTGAATAAAATTCAGAGTTAACATAAATTCATAAAATCTTTAACACCGTTAATTGGGTCCTAATCACAACATGCCTCTCTTCAAACGAAAGTTGACAAGTCGATATCTGCGCCTTCATGGGAAGGATTAATTTTGGTCACCCTCTGTAACTGCGCCGTCGTGGGAATACACCATGGCGACCTAGCCTTGCTCTTCTCGTAAAATACACCAAAGCCAAATACATGCATTTTTTTTAGATCTTATTTCGTGCTACATGATATGCAACCTAAATGCCCAGAAAACGTATTTTAAATCTACATTATTGTTGAGCGGGGATGTTCATCCAAATCCAGGTCTAAATCAGTTTTCGGGTCTTCATTTAAACTCAAGGAGTATAAGAAACAAACTTGATGAAATATCAATAGAATTAACGAAATACATCTTAACATTTTCTGAAACTTGGTTAGACAACACCGTTCCGTTAAGCAATGTATTGATTGATGGTTTCCACCCACCGGTCTTACTGAATAGGGAGGATGGGAAGTGCGGTGGGGTCGCTATATATGCTAAAAATAACTTATAATTACTGAATAGGGAGGATGGGAAGGGCGGTGGGGTCGCTATATATGCTAAAATAACTTATATGTTAAACCTCGCCCAGATCTTTTAATTCATAATCTTGAAGCCGTTTGGATTGAGTTGCATCTAAAGAATTGCACATTTCTTATTGGTTTCTTTTACCGGAAACCTACTGCAAACGTCGACTATTGGAACTTAATAGAAGAGTGCTTCGGCGAATGCAATAGACTCCATATCTTTCAATATTTTAATTCTCGGTGATTTTAATGAGGATTTTTTGTCAAATAAAAACAGTAAATTAAAAGATCTTATTAACGTATTTGACCTTCAACAAATTATAAAAGAACCGACACGTGTATCGGAGACCTCTTGCAGCCTCATTGGTCTACCAATCTTAAATTGATCTCACCTCGTAAACAGTGTAGACTTTTTAGAATCTTGTATAAGTGATCATAGTCCCATTGTTGTAAATTTAAACCTAAAGAAAAACAACGTTTATTCCCTTACTCGTACAATATGGAAATACTCAGATACTAATATAACAGGTTTCGAACATTACCTACGCGAATATGATTGGGAAGAATTATTTAAAAAAAAAAATGAATGCTGTCCACATAAAGCTAGTAAAGCATTTTTGAACGTAATTATTAGTGGCATTAAAACATTTGTTCCTAATAAATGTGTTACTATAAGACCAAAAGAAGGACAATGGATGAAGGGACACATTCGAAGATTAATTAGACAAAAGAACAGATCACACACAAAAGCGAAAAATTTACCAAACCACTGGGCAGTATTTAGACAAGAAAGAAATGTAGTGGTAAACGAAATAAGAAAATCGAAGAAAGAATTTTTCCAAAAAATAGATACAAAAATCAATTGTAATGAATTTACTGACTCAAACTGGTGGTCACTAGTAAAGCGAGTATCTTTTAACTCAGGACATCATAACAAAGAAATCCCTCCTCTTAAATTGAACGAAACCATAATTTTTGAAAGAGCTAATATTATGAATGATCAGGATCAGACTCTGTGAAGCTAAATGCGACACGATTACCAGACCTAAAACAGAAAATGAAATGCTAACAATAAAACAAAATGAAATCGGAATGATTCTTATATCCCTTTAAGAAAAAAGGCCTGTCATACAGATAACATAAACAATTATATCCAAAAAACTCTAGCGAAAAGTATTAGTTCTCCAATCCACAAGCTTCTTGAAATATTACTGGAAAAATCAGTCTTTCCAAATTGCTGGAAACAGGCAAACGTAGTCCCGATATACAAAAATGGCGATCCCAATAAGTTTTCAAACTACCGTCCAATATCACGTCTAAACACTGGGCAAAAGTTTTGAAAAAATCATATTTAAAAATATCTATAATTTCACAATAAGTGAAAAACTAATAACACCCAATCAGGCCGGTTTCCAGCCAAATAACTCCGCTTCTTACCAACTGTTAGAATTATACGATCATATATGTAAGGCCTTAGACAAAGGTAGCGAAGTAAAATCAATATTTTTTGACATTAGTAAAGCCTTCGATCGCGTCTGGCACACTGGACTAATTCATAAATTAAAATCAATTGGAATCAGAAATAAAGAATTAAAACTTTTGGAAAATTATCTATCAAAACGAGAACAAAGAGTAGTAATAAACGGTATTAGTTCTTCCCCGAAAGTAAACAAAGTAGGGGTTCCTCAAGGCTCTATTCTAGGTCCTTTGTTGTTTTTATCTTTATCAACGACATAGTTGATAATATTGATTCTAACATACAAATTCGCAGACGATACATCTATATTTTTAATTATTGATAATCCTAAACTGGCATAATATACTTTGAATAAAGACATACAGAAAATCTACGAATGGTCGAAAGTCTGGAATATTGAATTTAACCCAGCTAAAACTATTAGTCTTACATTCCCCCGGAAAATGTCTACGTCAAATTTAAGCTCACATTTAACACATCGGAAATATCGGACCATCTGTCACATAAACATTTGGGCATATTCCTTAATAATAAGTGTACGTGGGAAACTCATATTGATTACCTCGTAACAACAACCAGTAACTCGATTAATTGTATGCGCTCTTTTAAATATGGATAACGGGATTATCACGAGGTACATCACTTGATATCCTATATAACGAAACGGGCTTTTGCGCGCTGAATAAACGCCGTTCGATGCATTAAGTGATACTTTTTTTTACAAAATACTACATAAACAAGTGCCCAGCTATTTGTCTGGCATTATACCGCCTCTTGTCGCCTCATCTACTTCTTACAATCTTCGAAATTCAGAAAACATAAAACAAATTCCATGCAGAACAAGTCATTATCAAAACTCTTTCTTTCCATCAGCGATACAAGACTAGAATTATTTAACCCTGGGCATTAAAGAATCTACAATGCTCTCAGAATTAAAAAAAAATATCTTCAATCTATCAATTAAAACCTAAAGAATACTTCTACTTTGGCAAAAGAAACGGGCAAATCATTCATTGTAAAATGCGAAACTCAAAAAGCGATCTCAACTATCATAAATTTCTAATGCACATAAGTAATGATCCTTCCTGCTTTTGTAAGAAAATATTTGAAAATTGCGACCACTATTTTTTTAAGTGTCCTTTGTACTTAACCCAAAGACAAATCACAATCGAAACATTGGACGCAGACTCGAAAAATACAAAAATTCTTCTAAATGGAAACGAAAATAACAGTTTTGAAGAAAACATTGATCTCTTCCCAATTGTTTTTAAATTCATTGAATTAACTAAGCGTTTTAAATAATCGTGATATACTTGTATCCCATTCAATTTACACGTACTGAGGAATATGACATTACTAATTTAACAAATCACTAAAAAATGTGTGTTTATTAATAAGGCTTCAAACACGCCATATATTAAACTGAGACTTTCCAGACATTGGTATCTGATGATTGGTTCAAAGTTGGAATTACGAAATGAAATGATTATGTTACACCTCTAAAATTAGTAGGGGAGCTAGCTGACCGTTGTTTCTAAACTCGCGGACAAAATTGGTACTATGCCTAACGGAGGCACCATCATGGCCGATGATCAGAATGGGAATTCTTAAGTTATGGCTGGTTACTTCAGTCGCTGGTTACTTCAGTCAGTTTTATAGAAGGATAACTCGTGTTTTCCTTTTGCTTTTTTTCACTTCCATTTCTTGAAATCTTCGTACGCATCTATCGTAGAAATGGTCTCTATGTTAAAATTACTTTGGGACCATACCCTATCATGTGAAAACGGAATCAAAGTTGTCGGTAATATTTGAAATAAACATGTCTGTCGGGGGCACTAGGGGGCGTTCTGAACTGCAGAAACCAGGTGATATTCTCTTCATAGGGGTACTTTTTTATAGGTCAATTGTGGCACCATGCTTACGAACGCAGAATTTTGTCCGACATACTTGAAACACATCAGTCTTCTACCGGGATTTCGTAATGTGTTCAGCTTAGAACCGGTTCTGGAGTAGGAACCCAGGAGATTTTTCGTTCTGAAGTGGTGTTTTATTCAATTTGGGGCCATACCCGATCAGCTCAAACAGGAATCAAAGTTGTCTGTAACATTTGAAATAAACATGTCTATTGGGGTCACTAAGGGGCGTTCTGAAGTACAGAAACCAGATGATATTCTCTTCTGAAGGGCACTTTATATTTATAGGTCAATTGTGGCACCATTCTCACGAAAGAAGAATTTTATCCGCCATACTTGAAACAAATCAGTCTTCTACTAGTTCTACCGGGATTTTGTGATGTGTTCAACTTGGAACCCGTTCTGGAGTAGGAACCCAGGGGATTATTTGTTCAGAAGTTGTGTTTAATTTACTTTGGAACCATACCCTATCAGCTGAAAAAGTTATCAAAGTTGTCCGTCATATTTTGAAATAAACCTATGTACTCGGGTCACTAGCGGGCCTTCTGAAGCCAGAAGCCAGGGGATAGGTTTTTCTTGTCATTAAATTGGTCACACCCTTAGAACATAAACTCACAGTCCACTTGAGGCACAGACATGTAGACCTATGGCTTCCAAGTCGAACTAGAAGTTAAGATACAGCAAATATGTCCGCAAACGATAAAAAGTAACAGTCTAGTAATACCGATATTACATCTACATTGCAAGTACTTCTTGTACTTACGTGGCTTATAAAGTTGCTTCATTGAAGGCCCCTAATGCCCACCGGCAGGATAAATAGAATCCACCTGGTAAGGGGAGACATGGGGGGGGGGGGGGTATTGTTTGTTCTTGTTATATATGTATATGTATGTAAAATTATGCATGTAATTTTGATATACCTACACTCCACTGCTGTAAAAAAAATATGAAACCTCTGAATAAGAGTAGATTAGAAATATATCAAAAACCAACTAAAACACTATTTGATAATGGATAATAAATTACAAATACTGTCAGCTAATTGACAAGGTCTAGGAAGCACTGAAAAAAGAAAGGATGTATTAAATACAATATATACTGCTTGCAAGACAAACATCTAACAAAGCAACTTGAACCATATGTGCAAAGTGAATGGGGTTACAACTGTATATTTAATTCGCTTAATAGTACGGTAACTCAAGAGAAGTGGCTATATTAATAAACAATAATATTAATATAGATTATAAAATTAAAGGACAATACGCAGATAATACAGGAAACATCTTAATATTAGATCTTAGATGAATGCGGGAATTCGTCGAAGAATCCTACTTTATAATGTCACAGATATATATTTCTAAGACCGAGAATATCAGTTCTGCAAGAGATTTCAATGATCGCGAAGATTTAGAAGCCCGATCCTTCACAATCACAGAACAAGAAATTAAAGCCATGCAGATGAGTCGAATTCTGCCAAACACGAGGAAAAATACCAATTCCATAGGAATATGATGACACTTCGAGATCAGTACAAAAGATTGGATTTTAACTTTTTTGATAAGCAAGGTACATTTGCTAATTTCCGCACAGATCAATTCATTAACTTTGCGAGGTATTGACATCCACTGACAGACAAAAACAAGAACAGCCTTTAAATGAAGATGAGTTGGAATTGTAAAGTTCTCAAGTTTGTAGTGTAGAAAATGCCAATGGATTAATTTATACTAGTAATATATTTGGATTACGTGCTGCGGATGAGCATGAACCGCGACAAAATGTGAAAGTTTTTAGTGTTGAAAATGCCAAGAGATTAATTTATAATAGTAAAATATTTGGATTATGTGCTGCGGATGAGCATAAGCCGCGACAAAATGTGAAAGTGCGACTAGATATCAAAATGTAAAGAAATGTGAGACAAAATGTAAGAATATGACTGAGAGTGACGCACATTCGAAAAGTGCTGAGACAGTTGAAAATGATGACTCTTTTACCATAACATGTTCAAAACGGGTTGTAGATGTTCAAATAACTATGTAAATCATGATTTTGTTATTTTTGTCTCTTTTCAACTGATACACGGCCACCCTGTATCGGTGTATACCCTCCCATTTTCATCAAAGAGTCGAGAAAAAGTATGGGTATAATACCATTTACATCCCACTTCTACTCGTTGCCACTGGCAACCTTTGATAAAACTGTCCTGTTTATTTGCAATACATGCATAAAAGTATCCGTGTATCAAGCAATAAGTAGCGGACGTTTAGTCCGACCCAGATCGCAATTGATAACGATGGCTCTATACAATGTACATGAAACAACTAGTCAAAATCATAGTAACAAAACAAAATGGGGGGAACTACATGGCAGTTCAAAAACATATACAATGACATTAAATTAACATAACAACATATTACAAAAATCAATTATTATACATATCAATTGGCATATATTTCATAATTTGGTTTGATTTATATTAATATGCAAAATATATAAATTAGAATATTGAATAATTATTTTAATTAATTATGATGATAGAAGGCGCAGTTCTCTTGCTGGACACTTCACAGGCATTGAAAATAAGCAGGATGAAAAAAACGCCTAGAAAGTCATAAACTTTATTACAAATAAATTTCAACGGAAGAACCATCCGCCGATGCATACTTTCACCAGGAATGACCCACGTTTCGCATTTCCTTTACACTACATTTAATAATATCGCAGTCCTCTACGCCATAGACAAGTTGTTTTGACGATGTGGTCTAAACAAACACGTGATTGTTTTACGCTGAGAGTAATCATAGCAAGACGCACGTGTAAATACTACTCAGGTCGTCTCTCCACTGCGAAATCATTCTACCATGAAATGTAACGTGGGGCTCAGAAAAGGGATAAATAATGAAAGAGCAGAAAGTATTTGTCACTTTTCGGTTGAAACGACTCGATAATAAATACTATTTTTCACATTTTGCTTCACAATACTCGATAGAAATGTGATGTAAGTAACTTATTAGCACCTTTCCTCGGTGTATCGGTGAATATCAGGACAGTTTTGGTCGGGAGCCGCCTCGGCTCCGCCTCGGCTGGGCCCCTCGACCAAAACTGTCCTGATATTCACCGATACACCTCGGAAAGTGTGCTAATAACTACTACATATTCGCTTATTGATTAATGTATGTTTCTTTTATGCATAATAGGATAATGTGAAATAGCTTACAATTACACTTGGTCACATAATATATATGCTAAAATTATATATTCAATTATTCATTAATAGATAATTTGTAATTGATGTTTTAATTGTGATTTCAATATATCTTTATTTGTGTTATATGTTCATTTGTTAATAAACCGAGTTCGACGTCAAATAATTAGTACTTATGTTTCTTATACATTAAAGCTCCTTGGATAATAAATAATTAGGGTTTCACTTGAGCATATCTCAGAAACTATTTGTCGGATCAACTCGATGTCTTCGGTTTTACTGGAAAAGTGGGTGTGACTTAGAGATTAAAGCTATTTTGAACTTTCTGTGACAATGTGAAATGTCCGAAATCACTGAAGTTGTCGTTTTTTGAAATATAGCCGTAATATTAACAATAATTGTCGGATTTTAACATTTGATACGTTTTGACATAGCCTGAGACACGGCAAATAGCTACGATTGTTTAGATTTTTGATTTTCGATTAATCTTCGAAGATATTAGGCGCCAACTTTTGAAAATTTAAATTTTGACAAAATTTTATTTTATTTATGAATATTTTTTTATGGCGCTTTACCTATAATTAAGGGGTCGTGTGATTTGAGCAAAAATATGAAAAAATTTTGTATCGATAATTCACCTTGGCCGCTATTGGCTGATTCAGTTTATGGGTTCTGGGTTAATTATTTATTGCTTGATTTGTATAAAACAAAGTTCATATGCTCAATGATGCAAAGTCTCAACTTTTTTATTACTGATAAAGCTTTCTGTCAGCAGTGGAAATGACGTAATTTTGACCAAAACTACAATTTTGGCGGTTAGATACGTCTTTTCGAAAGCAAATATTATTTTTTTAAAATAAGTAAAAAGTAAGAAGTTGCGCCATGTAAAGGCGCAAAAAAAGTCGGAAGCAGTTTTTTTAATTTCGATTTCATTTTTGCACCATTTCGATTTAAAGGTGAAAAACGGTGTAAAATTGAGCTATTTACAACCCATTCAGGCGTTTCATATTTTAAAATATTTCTTTGTGACTTTCATAAACTTGTAGCATTAATTCATACGAAGAGAATCTATCTCAAAATTAGTTTGTAATATGAGCAGTTGCCGAGAAATGGTCAATTTTGCAAGTGTCACTTTTTACACTATTTTGCCCGTAAAAGAGTCAATTATTATTGGATTATCATAAAAGTGATACCATTTGATGTGTAATGTCAATTGTGACTAGGTCAAACCAATTTAATATTTTCAATATCATCGGAAATGACGTAATTTGGGCAAAAACTATATTTATAGCTTTCGAAACAAATAATTTATTCAGATGAGTCGTATTTGTTATTTGTTTAATATACTATTCAAAAAAAGTAGGGGATATTTGATTTTTAAGTGTTATTAAAGTCACCTAATGAAACTGACGAAGAAACAAATGACAAAATGAAATGAAGTTCACATTCATTGATTTATTCCAAATGATCGTTAGACTGAGTTAGGCACAGACTGACCATTATAAGGGTAAAATGATACCCGGGGTCAAACAGCAAAGTTACCACAGCATCACAACCAAGTCAGTAACGGGTAAATCCTCCTCTGTTTGCCAAACAAGCATTGATCCGACGTGGCATACTCCTAATGAGACGTCTAAGGTCATTTTGGTCCAGATTGTCCCATTCCTGTTGCAACGCAGCAGCAAGTTCTTGGACATTGGCAGGACGTTGTTGACGTTGACGTAACCTCTGTCCAAGCATGTCCCAGACATGCTCGATGGGGGAGAGGCCGGGACTCAGTGCTGGCCAAGGTAATGTGGTGATGTTCTGTTGTTGGGGGTAACCTGTAACGATCCTGGCCCTGTGACATCTTGCGTTGTCATCCTGGAAGATGAAACGGCGGCCATGACGTCGTGCGAACGGCACAACATGGACTGCCAAGATGTTGTCCCGGTAGTACTGGCCTGTAACACGCCCTGCAACAACATGTAAAGCCGTTCTTCCAGCAACAGTGATGCCTCCCCACACAATAACAGAACCACCCCCAAATCGATCATGTCTGATGACGTTAACGTCTTGGAAGCGCTCGTTTCGACGACGCCACACCCTCCTACGTCTGTCCAAAAAATCAACAGTGAACCTTGACTCATCTGAAAACATCACATTGCTCCAGCGTCGATTATCCCAGTGTTGACGATCCCTACACCAACGACGTCTTGCCTGAATGTGATGATCTCTCGTCTGGCCACTCACTCTCACACCAGTGTCTGTTTGAAGACGAGCGCTGATCTGATTTGCTGTGATGACACGATTTCTCAAGGCCAAGGTACGGATAAATCGATCCTGGGCTTGAGTTGTCGCCCTTGGTCGACCTGAGCGTGGTCTGTCCTGTACAGATTGTGTATCACGGTATCTGGACCATAGCCTGTTTATGACAGACTGAGAAACATTCATCGTCCGCGCCACAACCGCCTGTGTTGTGCCGATCTGTAGCATGCCAAGGGCACGTAACCTTTCATTTTGGGTAAGCCGACGCATATCAAAATTTGTTTTCTGGTCACTAAAACAATTAAACTGATGTTTCCACCCTGGAATTCAATGCCACAATGACTGTAACATTCAAAGTCAGAGTCGTGCAAATCTTGGGTTGGACCCCCATGATGATCCCAAGCATCACATGCATTCCATGCGGTAGCTATTGGTGCGTTTGGGCGTCACATGTAACTGGAAATGTTTCTTCTGTTAGGTTCTATAGTGACTTTTTTCGTAGTCATTTGCATATTTTAGTATTATGCCCCCAAAATCAAATATCCCCTACTTTTTTTGAATAGTATATTTGGATAGTTGATTCCAATCAACTAATAGAATGAACCCATAGGATCATATAGATATCACAAAATGGTTTCTAAATGGTTCAGTGGCGGAGAAATAGGCGACTTTCAACAGGTCACTTCTCAAGGTTTTTGGTCCATAAAAGTGTCAATTATTATTCGATTTTCATAAAATTTTCGTGTTTGATACCTAATGCCATTTACGATTTCATACAAGTAACTTAAGATTTTCATTATCACCGGAAGTAACGTCATTTTGGCAAAAACTGTATTTTTAGCCTTCAAAACAGATATTTTATTCAAATGAGTCTGATTTGTAATATTTTTAAAATTATGATATTTAATTCCAATCAGCAAATAGATTGAAGCCATACGATCATACAGATACCAGAAAACTTGTACGGTTGCAGAGAAATAGACGGTTTTCTACAAGTCACTTTTCAGGGTTTTTGGTCTATAAAAGTGGCAATTATTATTCGATTTACATAAAATTTTCACCATGTGATGCCTTATGCTATTTCTGATTTCATAAAACTAATTGAACATGTAAAAAATGTATAAAATGAATTGAAATTGCTGGATTTGGTTGATTCGGCGTCCGTTTTATTTGATGTGTGCAATGCTTAAGTGAAAACTTGTTTAATGATTTCATTGGTACCAGAAGTGACATATGTTTAGGGTAACGTGGCACCGGTGAAACCCGTCATTACTGCTTTGCAGTTCTAGTTCTTATTATTATTATTTTTTTTTTTTCCAATTTAATTGTATCTCAGAAACTACTTGTCGGATTGATTCGATGTCTTCGGTTTTACTGGAAAAGTGGGTGTGACTTAGAGATTAAAGCTATTTCGAACGTTCTGCGACAATGCGAAATGTCCGAAATCGTCGATTTTTGAAATATTGCCGTAATATTAACAATACTCGTCGGATTTTAACATTGGATACATTTTGACATAGCCACGGTTCTTTAGATTTTTGATTTTCCACGAATCGTCGGAGATATTAGGCGCCAAATTTTGAAAATTTAAATTTTTACAAAAAACTTTTTTATTTATGAATATTTTAATGTGGTATTTTATCCAGGGTTAAAGAGTCATCTGATTTGACCAAAAATGGCATCATTTTTTGTCATCGTAATTTTCCTTGGCCGCCATTGGCTAATTCAGTTTTTCAGTCCTGGATTAATTATTTATTGCTCGATTTGTATAAAACAAAGTTCATATGCTCCGTGATCCAAAATGTCATTTTTTTTTTGTTACAGGTAAAGTTACCTTTCGGCAACGGAAGTGACGTAAATTTAGCAAAAACTACAATTTTGACAGTCGGTACCACTTTTTGAAAGCAAATATTATTTTTTTCAAATCTGGTATGACTGAAAGTGTGTGCCCTGTAAAGGCGCAGAAAACATCGGGCTCAGTTTTTTTAATTTTGATTTCGTTTTCGGGTCATTTTGATTTAAAGGTGAAAAAAGGTGAAAAAATGAGCTATTTACAACCCATTCAGGCTTTTCATATTTTAAAATATTTCTTTGCAACTTTCATAAACTTGTAGCATTAATCCATACGAAGAGAATCTATCTCAAAATTAGTTTGTAATATGAGCAGTTGCCGAGAAATGTTCAATTTTGCATGAGTCACTCTTTGCGCTATTGTGTCTGTAAAAGAGTCAATTATTATTGGATTTTCATAAAATGACACCATTTGATGCGTAATGTCAATTGTGACTAGTTCAACTCAATTTAACATTTTCCATGTCACCGGAAATGACGAAATTTGAGCAAAAACTGTATTTATAGCCTTAGAAACAAATAATTTATTGAAATGAGTCGTATTTGTTGTTTGTTTAAAATTTTGATATTTGATTCTAATCAACTAATAGAATGAACCCATACAATCATATAGATATCACAAAATGGTTTCTAACTTGTTCAGTTGCGGAGAAATAGGCAATTTTCAAAGGTCACTTTTAAAGGTTTTTTGTCCATAAAAGTGTCAATTATTATTCGATTATTATTCCAAAAACCACGACTACACCAACACGTTTCAATAAACCATGGTACAACGATGACTGCAAATCCGCTCTTAAAGAACGTGATCGCATCCTGAGGCGATTAAAGAACCATCCTTCCATGGAGAATATTGCGGCATACCAGATGGTCCGGGCGAAGGCTCGTAGAACCATACGTCAAGCAAAGAAATTTTCATGGCAAGGTTACGTCTCAAGGATTAATTCCCGTACCACATCTAAGTCGGTATGGGATAGGATTCGTAGGATTAAAGGTAAAAGTAGTGCATTATCAGTTAATCATTTAAATGTTGATAATACCACCTTAACAACATTTCCTGATATTGCTAATTCTCTGGCCAGTACTTTTTCATTAAATTCATCATCCAATTTCTCCTCCGATGCCTTTCGAGGCATTAGACAACAACAGGAGAAAAGGCGACTTAATTTCAAGTCCCGCAATGATGAATGCTATAATGATACCTTTTCCATTGCAGAGCTTCGGGATTCGCTAATGCGAGCTCGAGATACTGCAACTGGGCCAGATGAAATACACTACCAAATTCTTAAACATTTCCTGATATTGCTAATTCTCTGGCCAGTACTTTTTCATTAAATTCATCATCCAATTTCTCCTCCGATGCCTTTCGAGCATTAGACAACAACAGTAGAAAAGGCGACTTAATTTCAAGTCCCGCAATGATGAATGCTATAATGATACCTTTTCCATTGCAGAGCTTCGGGATTCGCTAATGCGAGCTCGAGATACTGCAACTGGGCCAGATGAAATACACTACCAAATTCTTAAACATTTACCTTTTCCACTCTCTTAATTTTACTGGATCTTTTTAACCGGATTTGGGTTGATGGGAAATTCCCCCCTTCGTGACATGAAGCCACAATCATTCCCATCCCTAAACCCGGCAAAGATCATACGAATCCTACCAACTATCGTCCGATCGCTTTAACTAGCTGTATTTGCAAAACCATGGAGAGATTGATCAATCGAAGGCTTGTTTGGTACCTTGAGTCCAACAGCCTCATTACTGACCTCCAATGTGGATTTCGGTCCCAAAGGAGCACTCTTGATCATCTCGTTCGATTTGAAACGTTCGTCAGGGATGCTTTCATCCAGAAGCAACATTTAGTTGCAATATTTTTTGATCTGGAGAAAGCATATGATACCACATGGAAACATGGTATCATGCGCGACCTCCATAACCTCGGCCTACGAGGTCGCTTACCTATCTTTATTAAAAATTTCCTGGAAGATAGGTCATGTAAGGTACGACTGGGATCAATATTCTCTGACCCATTTCCTCAGGAAATGGGAGTTCCCCAGGGAAGTATTTTATCTCAAACATTGTTTGCAATAAAAAGTAATACTATCCCAGCGTGCTTTAAACCAGGTACCAACGGCGCTGTTTATGTTGATGACTTTCAGATGTGCTATGGTTCTACAGACATGCGGATAATCGAACGTAAGTTGCAGCTTTGTTTGAATTCACTTCAACAATGGGCAACCGAAAATGGATTTCGATTTTCGAAATCCAAGACTGTCTGCATGCATTTCTGTCAGAAACGAGGTTTGCATCCAGATCCAGAACTTTATTTGGATGGCAATCGCCTTCCAGTTGCGGATGAAACCAAATTTCTGGGGCTGATATTTGATAAGAAATTATCATTTATCCCCCACATTAAAAACCTAAAAAAGAAATGTCTGAAAGCCCTCAACATATTGAGAGTCCTATCAAATACAGACTGGGGAGCAGACCGTAAGGTCTTGCTCAGATTATATCGAGCTTTAATAAGATCTAAACTCGATTATGGGTGTATTGTGTATGGGTCTGCCTGCGAGTCTTATCTCAAAGAGCTCGACACCATACACAACCAGGGACTTAGAATCAGTTTAGGAGCATTTCGTACATCTCCAGTGGACAGTTTATACGTCGAGGCGCATGAGCCCTCACTGCACAACAGACGTGATAAACTGGCCCTGCAGTATGCTACGAAAATAGCATCACTTCCGAATCACATTTCATTTAACACCATATTTAGACCTCTTTATGAGCATTTGTATCTGGTAAAGACTAATGTTATTCCATCATTCGGTATTCGCATACAAGTACAACCCCTTTTGTCTGAGGCTGGTATCAGCCTTGACAGTTTTGCGAATACTCCTGTCTTTAGGACTCCACCGTGGGCTATATCTCCCCCAAAGATCGATTTCGATCTTACTCAACATAAAAAGAGAGATAATAGCTCTACGGTGTTCCAATCTCTCTTTAGAGAGTTAAGGTCTAAGTATGGTGATTATGCTCCTATTTACACAGATGGTTCTAAGGATGGCGACCGGGTAGCTTCGGCTACTGTGACGCCATCTGAGACCATTTCTGTGTGTCTTCCACCTGCTGCTTCAATATTTACAGCTGAGCTCCAGGCCATTCTTCAGGCCTTGGAGTTCATACAATCCTCTTCATCTTTAAAGCATATCATCTTTACTGATTCTCTGTCCTCGCTTCAAGCAATTAACAATAAACAGCTTGAACACCCATTAGTAGCAGATGTTTATCGTCTGTTACTATCTTACGAGTTGAGCAGCAAAGACGTTGTCTTTTGCTGGCTCCCCAGTCACGTTGATATAAGGGGTAATGATCAAGCAGATTTTGCTGCCAAAGCTGCTTTAGATCTTCCCCAATCACACTTTTTAATACCATATAAAGATTTTAAATCATGCATAAATTATTTTATTTATGACCGCTGGCAACGGTCTTGGGATCTTGCAGGCAAAAATAAACTTCATCACATTAAGCCTCTCCTAGGAGATTGGCCCAACTCCTATAGAACCAACAGGAGGGGTGAAGTTGTTTTGTGTCGCTCTCGCATTGGTCATACCTTTTTAACTCATATTTTCATTTTGAAGCGAGAGCCTCAACCGGAATGTGTTCACTTGTCATGTTCCTTTGACAGTGAGACACATCTTGATTGAGTGCAAACATCTCAAGTACATTAGATCTAAATACTACCGATTGCAGACAGTACGTCAGCTATTTGCTCAACCGGAGCTATATGATTAAGTGCTAACATTTTCAAAAGAGAAAAACTTTTATTCTCAATTTTAATTGTATATATTTAATCATGTATATCTTTTTAAATATTTATATATGTAAAAGATTTGTTATATTTATTTTTAATTAATATATTTTCTGTGATATTTGTTTTTATTTAAATATATATAAATTCATTTATGTGATATCGTTTTAATTTGTCTCGTTAGATTCACCATATGTTTGGCGCAATATAGCCCGGTTGGAGCTGACGTGCCATTAAACAATATTTCTTTCTTTCTTTAATGGGGGCCATTAAGATTATGTAAGCAGTGAACAAGGTATAATGTCAAAATGTTAATGTCGATATAATCTAGCCAAAAAAACCTGTAAATGAAAAAATAATATTAGAAAGGAGTTAGCACCAGCGGACGGTCTCAAAAGTAGGTCAGCCACCACGCTTCATTCAAGCCAGCAACAGTAAGCGTGAAACCTCACTAGTTCAAGACAACAACATGACTTTCAAAATTCGATGTATAGCTACTTCTCTGTAGATGTGTATAGTAAATAATATCACATGTGTGGCAGAAACATTCGGTCCTTATCTTCCAACTACATTCCAAAATGGAGATAGCAAACCAACATAGGTTAAGGAAACGGGAAGATAGAGAAGGCCCCCCACCTATAATAGTGAAATTTGTGCACTATAGAGACTTAGAAGCCGTATTACATAAAAACAAAACCTGCTGAAAAAAGGACAACAAGTTCTTCAGGATCTACCTCAACCTATGAAACAGGAACGTCATAAACTGGCCGGTATTGCATATGACATTAGAAAACAGGAACACCTTAAAACCAGAATACGAGATCAAGGAATACATATGATTCTAGAGACTCAGTATACTGGCGAAAAATGGAAGAGAAGAGAGACTTCACTTTAATGTGTGGAAAAAAAAGCTGGAAACTGTTAGTATATGCTATTACACTTACTTTTGACAGAGTATAAAAGAAACTGTTGATATACATAAATGGCATTAAGTTAACAAAATCTGTAATATCTCTACATGGGTTTGAATCTATGCTTGATATCAACCTAACAAGAGGAAAGTTGGGGAGTTTTATATTTATTGTTATAAATGCATGTATAGTCTCCTATTTAGCCAGGTTTTTGTTCTATATCAGACTATTTAGGTTTAAGATATAGAACTAATTAGCCATGAAGTAGATTGGTCCCTGAAACCCATTTATGAAACATCCTTTTATACACCTATTTCTGTACAGCTCTTGATTTGCTATAGAGGTTAACCACTGATTTGAATATCGTAAAGAAACTGTAGAATATGTGATATACATACTAATAGACTCATTATAATACTTGAGAATGGAAAATGTGAAACACACCCCACCTACTGGATAGGTTTTTCTTGTCATTAAATTGGTCACACCCTTAGAACATAAACTCACAGTCCACTTGAGGCACAGACATGTAGACCTATGGCGTCCAAGTCGAACTAGAAGTTAAGATACAGCAAATATGTCCGCAAACGATAAAAAGTAACAGTCTAGTAATACCGATATTACATCTACATTGCAAGTACTTCTTGTACTTACGTGGCTTATAAAGTTGCTTCATTGATGACCCCTAATGCCCACCGGCAGGATAAATAGAATCCACCTAGTAAGGGGAGACATGGGGGGGGGGGGGGATATTGTTTGTTCTTGTTATAAATGTATATGTATGTAAAATTATGCATGTAATTTTGATATACCTACACTCCACTGCTGTAAAAAAAAAATGAAACCTCTGAATAAGAGTATATTAGAAATATATCAAAAAACAACTAAAACGCTATTTGATAATGGATAATAAATTACAAATACTGTCAGCTAATTGCCATGGTCTAGGAAGCACTGAAAAAAGAAAGGATGTATTAAATACAATATATACTGCTTGCAAGACAAACATCTAACAAAGCAACTTGAACCATATGTGCAAAGTGAATGGGGTTACAACTGTATATTTAATTCGCTTAATAGTAACTCAAGAGGCGTGGCTATATTAATAAACAATAATATAGATTATAAAATTAAAGGACAATACGCAGATAATACTGGAAACATCTTAATATTAGATCTTGTAATTGAAGACAATGAAGTAATTTTGATAAATATATATGGTCCAAACAATGACAGTCCACTGTTTTTTGAAAACCTATTTAATAAGATTGAAGAATTTCAAAATGATAAGATTATAATGTGTGGAGACTTTAATATGGTGATCAACCAAAACCTAGACACAAAAAATTATTTACATGATAATAACCCAAAAGCTAAAAAGAAATTAAATGAAAAAATTGAGCTATATGACTTGAAAGATGTCTTTAGGGAGTATTACCCCAGCCTTAAAAGATATACTTGGCGTAAAAAAAATCCCCCAAAACATGCAAGATTAGACTTTTTCCTGGTCTCCAATAGCTTAATGACCAAGATCACAAGCACCCGAATTGAAACAAACTATAGATCAGATCATTCACCAGTTCTTCTAGAAATTAAAATAAGCGATTTGCAGAAGGGTAATTAATATTTTTAACTTTACTACCTCTATAAAAATATCTTGGATAAATAAATTACTTAAATCCAATGCTATCTGGACAAAATTGTTTAAAAGCATAGTAATAAAATAAAATAAAACCAAGTACGAACAATCCAAACCTTTAGACAAAATTCGAAGTCCTACCCCCCCCCCCCCCAAAAAAAAAACCGGTATAGGCAAAATAGTGTAATAAGGCAAAATAGTGTAATCAGCATATGGACTGTTCACCATGTACAAAATACACTAAAAACAGTGGTAAGCGAATTAATAAAATATGGAAATAGCTTTATTGGAAAAAGTTAAAAAATATTACAAACCATTTTTGGAGAGATGTCTTACAAAACTGGTCATTGCTACAGAATATAATGAAACCGAAAAACATGGTCGACTTCAATTGTACAAATGTCTGGTATAATAAAGATATAACGATAGACAACCAACCAACACATACTAATACATATAGTAGTGAAGGAATAAATTTTATACGAGAATTAAAGATAAAAATAACCAATTTCTTAGTTATGAAGAAATTATTCAAAAATTTGGCATAAAAACAAACTTTTTGAAACATGAATCATTGTTGCAAGCAATCAAAAAATTTGAGAAAAAACTTAATATAGAACACACAAATGCAATCATCCAAGCCCCAATATTGCCATTTAAACTGTACAGCTTCCTGAAGTATAAAACTAATGGTAATAGAGAAATAAAAAAAAACCTACAAAAAATACATCCTCCAAAATCTCAAAACAAATTTAGACGGAAAGGTGTCTACATAACGCACAGTGATGGGAAAAGAAACTATCTGACACCTTTTAACTGTTGTAGTGATACAAACTTACAATGGTTCCAATATAAAATTATACACAGAATCCTCACTACTAACACCTTCCTATATAGAATCAAGTTTATAGACTCACCTCAGTGCACTTACTGTTGTGAGACACCAGAAACACTAGAGCACCTAATGTATTAATGTCCAAAAGTACTAAAAATTTGGAAAGAAATTTTCTGGTGGATTAGAAAAATCACAGAAAAACCATTAATACTTGACAAAACCACAATTTTATTTGTAAGTCTAGATGAATCCCTGAGTGATGACATATGTAATATGGTTAATTGGATAATCATAAATGTTAAATTGTTTATTTACAAAACAAAATTTAAACATATATCACTGGAAATCAAAGCAATTAAAAATATGCTAAAAGAAAAAATTGAAATAAAAACATATTGTTTACAAAGGAGTGAAAATTCTGACAAATACGTATGAGAAATTGAATAAATTACTAGTAGAATAAAAGCTGACTTAATCCCCTAAATCCATTTACAGCAAGATAATACAAACAGAGCACGCTCGCAGAACCAACGGATTGGTTAAATAATATTGTTACCGCTGTGAAGAATAATGGTGATATTAGATTATGTCTGGACCCCCGACCATCAAATAAGGCGTTAAAAAATGAAAGATGTCAACTGCCTACCATAGAAGATATTCTACCTGAACTCTCTAAAGCTCGGATATTTGCATCTGTTGATTTGAAAACAGCCCGCTGGCATTGTGTGTTAGACGAGGAAAGCAGTTATTTGACAAAGTTTATGGCCGAAACTCTGGTTACAGATTTCTACGCTTACCCTATGGGGCAAGTGTCTCTAGTGAAATATTCCATTGCAAACTTCGAAAATCTGGAAGGACTGAAACCAACTTATTCTATTGCTGATGATATCATGATGTTTGGTATTGGTGATAATCTGGAATCGGCTAGGCACAATCTTTACGAAGTGATGTCAAATCTTTTAGAAAGGTGCAGAAATGTTGGAATAAGACTGAATTTGGACAAACTCAAGATGAATCTTGTTTGAATTCCTTTTATGGGTCATTTAGTGTCAACGTAAGGACTCAAACCCGATCCTGCTAAAATTAGTGCTGTCTTGAAAATGCCTGCCCCTACGTGTCATGAAGCTGTCTTAAGACTTCAAGAATTTGTTAATTATCTCGCAAAATTCTTGCCTTTGATTTCAGAAAGACTTCAACCTAATCGCCAACAAGCTTTTGATGATATCAAGAAATCTGTCTGTGAAGCTCCAATCCTTTCCTACTGTGATCCTGCTAAGAACTAACTGTACATAACAGAATCTAGATATGCCCAAATAGAGAAAGGAATGCTATAAATAGCCATCGTTTACTCTGTTGAGAAATTTCATCAATATACTTATGGCCGACCTGTAAATGTTTTGTCTGATCATCGCCCTCTTGAAACTATTCTTAAGAAACCTTTACATGTTGCTCCTAAACGTCTACAAACCATGATGTTACGTCTTCAAAAATACGATGTTAATGTTACTTACATACAAGGGAAGAAGATGTATATAGCTGACACCCTGTCTCGTGCATACCTACCCGATACCTCAGATCAGTTTCAAGATGAATTTGAAAGTGTTAATATGTCCCAACACTTACCTATATCTGAAAAGCGTCTGGACTGCATTTGAAACAGCTAAAGATGAGACATTACAAATATTGAAGGAAACTGTCCTTAAAGGGTGGCCAGATGAGAAAAGTCGCGTGAACACACTAGCGAATCCTTACTTTCACTATCGTAATGAAAACGCTGTACATGATGGTTTGTTATTTAAAGGTGATAGAGTTATTGTACCTCATTCCATGAAAAACGAAATGAAACAAAGACTCCACTCATCTCATATGGGTATTGATTCCTATCTACGTCTAGCGCGAGACTGTGTACTGGCCGTGTATGAACAGTAACATTACAGATATGATATCTGCTTGTGATATATGTCAGCAATATGGTCGTGGTCAACAAAAGGAAACGTTAATGTCACACGATCTTCCCTCTTGACCTTGGCAGAAGGTCGGAACAGATTTATTTCTATTGGTGAAAATGATAACCTAGTTGTTGTGGATTACTTCTCCAACTTTATTGAAGTAGACAAGCTGAATAACACAACAAGTGAAACCGTAATCATAAAGTTGAAATCTTATTTTGCTCGTTATGGTATTCCTGAGGCTGTGATAAACGACAGCGGTCACCAGTATACATCTATGCACTTTAGACAGTTTGCAGAAACATGGGATTTCGAGCATATTACCAACAGTCCTGGTCATGCACAAAGTAACGGGAAAGCTGAATCAGCTGTTAAAACAGTTAAATTGCTCCTAAAGAAAGCTGTAGATGCCGAGGCTGATCCTTATTAATTGGCATTACTTGATTTAGAAATACTCCAGATCAAGCTACGCATCTCAGACGCTAATCAATCGTCGATCAAGAACATTACTTCCAACTAAGACATCACACCTACAACCAAGATCAGCTGATTCATTTTCTGTTCACGAAAAACTGAGAGATTAACAAAGGAGCCAAAGATCTCTCTGTTTTACAAGAAGGAGACATAGTAAGGATTAAACTGTTTGTCAGCGAGAATAAGAAATACCAACAAGGAACTGTGTTTTGTCGGTTGGATGAAAGTTCGTATAGGGTTGAAACAAATGGAACTGTTCTTCGACGAAACGGGAGGTATCTGCGCAAAACTAACGATCCCCACATATGACGGATACTACATGTAGTTCACCTATCTCAAATGAGAAATCGCTAGCATAAGACCATTCATAAGTAGACCAACGTCATTCAAGTTCAATAAATCGGCATCTAATTTAGCCGGAAAGAAAACTACTATCCTTAGCACTATCAAGCATGATACACCCAACCATGTTTAAAGGGACCTCATCAAGCTCAATCTATTCATGTAACATTCTCCCCAGTTCATCTCAATCCAAGTCCAGACTCGTTCAGGAAGAACTGTAAAAATCCCTCAAAGACTTATTTATCCTTGATTGTGTTTAATGTTTTTATAATAGTAACACTGTAGTATTATTGACATTTTAGTTAATTTATTTTCTTCCTTACAGAAAGAAGGATGTTACAATACCAGCATTTAGATATTGTTCCTCACACTGATCCGCAGTGAATATTCGCTTGGCCGCTACAATCACTGATAAGGATGACATCGATGCGACTTAATGACTACAAAATATTAACTTTTATCTTTCGACAAATTAAATTCTGAAACATTTTTTTTAAGTATTAGAAAAATAAATAAAAGTGTTTGAAGTATATCTGGATGAAAAATATTCCATATTTAGCGTAAATAGGTACAGAAAATAGTACGTGGAGGCGTACAATGGGTAAAACGATATAATTCTGCCCGTACATGTTCATATTACTACGTTCGATGTAAACAACGCACGTGTTACCATCAATTTGACGTTTTTATCTGTTTGTTTGCTTTTGAAACATTTGGATTATTTTCCTGTTGTACTGAACACCGTTTTTAATTGATTAAGGATTCTTAATATTGTGTTTTAAAACTTAATCGACCGGTTTTTCAACCAAAAAGATGTGAGATACCGCATCTTGCTTTGTTGGTAAACATTATGATTTGACGTCACCCGTAGGACTATAGCAGTCTGACCTTTTAAAGGTCCGTCATCTTGGACAGAGATAAAAGACGGATGTCGCATTAGTTCTGTAAAACAGATTGATTGTTCCTAGTATTATTTAGTTGTATTGTGCTTCACGGTATGTAGCCCTTTTATTAATGTAGTGCATCACATCAGGGGAGTTAACTCTGTTTTATTAAATGGAGGCAGACCACCATTAATTTCCCCATTGACTTCAGTGTTAATTCTGGCCTCTTTGCCCACCTCCAACTTTTCCCCAAATTTTCGTTGGGCAGAATGCTTTTCACTACAGACAGGGGAACAAATGGTCATGTCTTTGCACTAAAATTTGTATGAGGTTGACCACCAAAATTTTGAGATACACAAACTTGAAGAAGCATATTAAAAACATGTAACTAGTTGCCGTACATATCGCCGTAGCTAACCTGATAACCCTCTTATCCTTCCGCCTCAAAATCATGAATATTTACCAAAACCTGGCAGAAAATGTTAATTCAAACCCTCTTCGTCCATTCTAGACCAAAAAATCAATACAAATGGGCATGCAAAAGGGGAGAACAGAGAGAGAGAGAGAATTGCTATAAATAGACGAACTAGAATTCATGGGTACCGAGATGATGAAATTTAATGGAGGTCTGCCTCCTATATGGTTTTATAAGTTCATATATCATCAAAATTCTTTTCTTTATAGCTTCACATTTTTTTTTGCAACATTATTATAATACAGAATCAGAAAAAAATAATTACTGCAGAAATGGTGACCCTTTAAAGTTATGTAGTGTTTTGTATACCGGATTGCAGCTCAGGTCCATGGGCCTTTTATTCTAAAATTGAAGATTCTTTCTTAATTTTGTCGAAATGTGAGTTCTGCGAAAAGATTTAAAGAGTTTCAGACAAGTCACATCAAAAATATTCAAAATATTGGAATATTTTTCAAAAATTGACTTTCTTTTACCTTTTTCTACAAAATGGTCCATTTTTGACACTTTGTATGCCTCAAAATGCTAATATTTCCCTATTTCTGGGAAAGTCTGAGATGAAAAGCATTTATTTCTAGAAACCTTGGCCGGTATACAGGAAGACAAGCTGCAAATTTGTTGCATTGAAGGTAACTGTAAGGAACTATAGTGAAACCTGTAAGCCCACCCCCTAAAAATGTTGGTGTGGTAACAAATCCCACTTGTGTCCACATAAGTAATACTGTTGATGGAATATGGCTAAAAGCCATGTTCTTCTATCCCTGGCTTATATACATACATATAAACACAGTTTGTTATAAAAGTATGAATAATTTATTAAAATATGGATTGATAAATGTAAAATAAATGCTGTATTTAGGTGACAACCAGCCACTCTAATAAAAGGGTCGCAAAGCACTATTTTTTTTTAAAAAATGGGAATATTTCAATTTTTAAAATACTTTAACAATAATCAGAGGTTTCCTTGAAATTACATAGTGTAAATATTATGTGGAAGCAAGTTGTTTTAATCTTTACATCAATGTCCTGACAAAATGAGATGGAAAAAGGGAGTTCTGACATAATTCAAAGCATAAAAGGGGTATGAAAAGGCTATTTATTAATATTTTATTGCCCTGTAAGTGCCACATTTTCAAAGATCACCACAAATAATAGATTTACATTCAAAATGTAAAACATTAAGCTGCAAAAAACACATCTACAACATATCCATTTTGGGGTGTGGACTCATTTGGAAGAAATGTCATAGGATTACATGTTTGACCATAAACAAAAAGTCTTAGAAATCCTTGAAATCTTATATGTAACTATTTGTTTGTGTCAAATAAAATGCTCGGTTACAATTCAAGCACAAAATCAGATTACTGCTAATTTGGAGTCAACAAATGTTCAATTGAATATCCAAATATCATCTTCAAGAAAAGGGGTGGGGTGGGGAGGGTGAGCCAGTCTAAATGAAATGAAGACAGAGAAATTTCCCTGCAAACACATAGATTTTACTTTCTCGAGAAGGGAAATGCAACAATTTCAGGTTTTGAAAGATTAAAATTGTGTTAAGCCTGAGGAAAACAGCAGCAAAATGCAGTTCACTCATGTTTTGAAAATTCTAACACATCTAAGCAGAACATAATTAGACTAAATTTCTTAATTTTTAAATTTTTGACAAACACATGAATACTTTTTCAATATCTGACAAACACATGGATCCTTGGCAAGTTATTTAACAATGAAAATAAAGACATGCAAGACATTTTGGTTCATTTTACAACAGATGAATAATTAAAATTTTGACAGCAATATTGGGGGTAATCTGAAGAGTTTCAGACAATTTATCATGATTTTTAGGCAAAATTGAGTGAAATTATGATACTTTCTTCCCGTCTAACAATTATAATGCAGAAAAAGTAAAAATCATACATTAAAATATTTTCCACTAATTTTGAAAAGTAAATAAACACTGAAAATTACAAAATTTTGATTAAAATCAAAATTTCCCCTCCCAAATTTGTCAAATATTTTTGAAATTTTACCATTTCACATTTTTTACTATCAAAATGCCATATATCACATTTTCTGACAATTTGGAGATCATATCATCAAATTTAGGCCTTTCATCCACTGTCAGGTTGTTTTCATATAGGAGGCAGACCACCATTAATTTCCCCATTGACTTCAATGTTAATTCTGGCCTCTTTGCCCACCTCCAACTTTTCCCCAAATTTTCGTTGGGCTGAATGCTTTTCACTACAGACAGAGGAACAAATGGTCATGTCTTTGCACTAAAATTTGTATGAGGTTGACCACCAAAATTTTGAGATACACAAACTTGAAGAAGCATACTAAAAACATGTAACTAGTTGCCGTACATATCGCCGTAGCTAACCCTCTTATCCTTCCGCCTCAAAATCATGAATATTTACCAAAACCTGGCAGAAAATGTTAATTCAAACCCTCTTCGTCCATTCTAGACCAAAAAATCAACACAAATGGGCATGCAAAAGGGGAGAACAGAGAGAGAGAGAGAGAGAATTGCTATAAATAGACGAACTACAATTCGTGGGTACCGAGATGATGAAATTTAATGGTGGTCTGCCTCCAAATATGTTTGAACTGTCATGGCTTCTTTCTTAAACAAAGTTCTGTGTACTTGGTGCAATGGATGTTGTGGTAACCCGTCAGATTTTCTGCTATGTATTGTATTATTAATGCCAACGTCTATGGTAACCTGTAGGAATTGGAAGTGAAAGATCAGAATTTAATAAATTTGATAAATGAAGTCATGTTTTCTTTTGTTTTAATATTGAACATTAACATTTGTAACACAAACTGAATATGATTCAATGATTTTAAAAATTCCCCACTATTAACTCTGGGTCCAACAAACATTAACTTTTGTTTAAAAGTCTTATTCAATATTATATGACTTGGTTTTTAAGAGCAGGTCACTATATCAGGAATCGTACACTATCAGTCTTTTGTAAAATAAACTGAAAATTCAGATCAATATGTCACTTGAGTTTATCAGTTTAAAACTTATGAAACAATTTAGGCACTTGCATTTTACCGTTAGCCAAATTGGGTATAGTATTTTCACTTTTAAAAAATAATTCACAAAATCTGACTAGAAAAGTAAATATTAATTTTAACAACTGTCAATACAGTTTAAAATAACACCACAAATTCTGACTAGAAAAATCAATTTCATGAACCGTTAGCAGTTATAACTATTTTTCTTATACAGTGTCTGACATATCATTCCCCATTTCCGACTCATCTGTCCCCACGTCTATCTCCGATTCCTCTGTATCAGATGTTAAAGTGAAGAAAGGTTCATCTCTGGTAAGTGCGTTCTGTTCTAGGACATCGGCAGTTGAAACGGGTAAGTATCTATCCTCAGTTGTTGCGTAGCCACTTACAAGGGAATCCGCGCCCGTTTTATCTAGCTTCTTGGTTGATTCCCTTCGACGTTTGTTTTTTAAGTACAAATCTACGGCCTTGTCAATAAGCTTCTGTTTATAAGTAGGGTCACATTTATGTAGTGTATGAAGGTTAATTTTAACTACCATGAGGTCATCTAAAGTATAATTCGACAGTCCTAACCTGGTATTAGAGAGAATTCTACCCATCATGCTGAATCCGCGCTCAACAGTCGCACTGGAGTAAGGCGTTACCAAGATAAGCTCAATGATGAGCAGGATGTGAGGGAATTCCTCGTAATCGTGGGAGAAAACTTGGTGCCACATAGCAACTTTGTTCTTGAAATGGCTGAACTTGGAAACGACCAATCGTTTCAGACCCCTCCATTCCATTAGAGCTTTGTCCAGGGAGCACTTGTGGTAGTCTAGACAGCGTTTAAAATTACTGTGTATGTATTTGACCTCCTGAACACCATAGCTTTTTTCTGAGATGTCCCACTGGGTGTAGTCGGCAATCTGATAGGAGGTAAACCGCTCGGACTCAAAAGACTCCATCCCCTTCTTAATCTGCGTGGCAATATCAGGGATGAGCTTAGATTTAATACGGTTAACAGAAGCTTTGCCATCGCTCACCCTCTTAATATCATAGGATTCCTTGACTGAGGTGACACATTTCTCTTCTTTGGCTGTCTGTGTCGCTGTTAGTTGGTTCTTCTCTTTGAATCGAAGATTTGCTGGAAGATTAGTGCCATCCACGGTTATTTTCACACTGTCATCCTCCCTCACTTCAGCAGGGAATGGCAGATCTTGTGCTTCATGTGTAAATGAATTCAGCACCTCGGTTGTCGACTTCAACGCTCTGATGACATCAGTGACTAACTGGGTGTTGTCCTGGAAGTAGTAAATGAATATAAAAATTATGTAGCTTTCGAAAACCTAATGTGCTTCAAATCAGTCCAGTTTAACTACTTTATTTTTGATGTACATGTGTTAACAAGTAGGCAAAATTAGCCAAGTATTTTACTGGCAGGCAAACAATTTTATTTTGTGATCACTTTGTATTTGTGAAATAGAGAGCCAGAGGTTTACGTCATGATTTTTCTCTGAAATGACACTTGACGTTCTAAATATTTTAAAATAATTTTGAAAAAAACGTTAGGGTTTGTATATGGCACTTAGTCACTGTGCATCTTTCAGTCCCATTATACATGTAATAGCAATAAATTATCTCAATACCTGACAGCAGTTTCCCTGTAGTGTGAGCCGGTAGAAATGGAGACTTGCTAAATATTAGTAGGACAGCCATTGGTGGAGGTAACCTCGGGGCTTTGCCTTTTGTTCCCCACTGCATGCACGGTTATTGGCTTCAATCATGTTCTCTGCAAAAAGGCATAGTGGAAGGGAGTTGACTATCAGACACCGTATTGCTCGGTACTCCTGAACTTGAAATCTAGACCCGGCTGACTTTGGGAAGCGCTGTACTAGGACACCGAGTCGCTCTGCTAGGAGGAGAATTATTCTCCAACACTTCTCACTATTACGAAAGAAATAGTACAGGTTTAGAGCCATCCCATCAATTCTAGTGAAATCTGGAATTTTCTCAAATGCATCTTTCACTGCCAACTCAATCATATGTGCGCTACAGTGTACTATCAAAAGCCATGGTCTGTTCTCTGCTTGAAGTCTTGTCAATGCACCATTCAACCGACTTAGGTTGACAGAGGCTCCGTCTGCACAAGCAGAGACTTGACAGTTAGTGTACTTGTCGCCGTTGACCCTATAGGAATTAAATGCGTCATCGATAGCCTGTTTTGTTGCTTCTGTATTGACACCGCCATATGATGCCATTTTTTGACATTTCAATAGAAGTTCTACAGGTCTGCCTCGAATAACTAATTTAACGAATACCAGCTCTTTCTCCTCTCAGGATTTCCTGGCCTCGGAACCATTTTGCTCACAAGACAGAAAATTTGCCTTGTCTAATGTCATTCGTATATCTTCCCTGACTGCCAGTGCAATGCATTGTATAAATTCTCTGCAGGCGTGATTTACCATTTTACCATTGACAAATTTTAAAGAATTTCTCTTTTGGAACTGGATTAGTTCAGCAAAGTCTGTCATAGGCCTCTCCTTCAGTACAATTGTTAGTGCTGTGTTTCTGTACTGCTGACGAGACGAGGTTGTGAATAGTTCAGCAATTCTATTGCTGCTGAGTGCTGTTGTTGTTGTTGTCGGCACACCTTCCTCCAGCTTTTGTAGACGTCCCCATGTTTCCTAGGTCTCTGCAAAATTTCTCTTTCGTCCACGCATGTAAGCCATTGGGTCGTACATGCCTGCAGACGTTACTTTTATGTATGTAGTTCACTCCGTCCACATGCGCAAGCAACGAGTCAAAACTTTGGCCCGTTACATTGCGTAAGGTTTCTTCGCGTCTTATTTCTGTGTAGTGCGTACTGCATATCTTACATGTGAGCTTTGTAAGTTTATTGTCATTGTCCACCTCGTAGGAGAAGTCGCCGTTGAAATCCTACGACAGGAACGTCTTCAACGCGACTGTCTCACGTTTCGGTTTCGTCGCGGAGGCTGCATTTTTAAACGAACGAAGACGGGGCTGTACAGATGCTAAGGAAGGAAATTTTCGTCATCGAGTATCACGTGATCGGGAATACCACAAGGGAAATCCCCCCGATGTATGACTTGTCGTATACGAAACCACAGGAGTCTGACCATCTGTCCGTATATATATATATATATATATATATATATATATATATATGCATACACCATGTCGTACCAGACAATATATTTTGTCCCCCGCCTTTCGAAGAAAGCAGGGGACTATTAAAATGGGTTCGCCCGTCTGTCCGTCACACTTTTTGGGATCCATAACTCTCTTTCTAATTGAGCTAGAATGTTCAAACTTGGTGTAGGTGTTTATTAGGTCAATACCTTGATGGAGTTCGAAGATGAGCATTTTTGCTTAGGGTAAGCGGAGATAAGCAATTTGATTGGTTGATCTTTGGGACACGGTGACTTTAGTTCTAATTAAGTGAGAGTAATGGAACTTGGTGTATAAGTTCATTACACCAATACCTTGACTAAGTTCGATAATGAGCATTTTTGCTAAGGGTAAGCAGAGCGATAAGCAATTTGATTGGCCAAGATTTTATAAACAAAATAACCCTCCTTCTAATTGAGCTAGAATGTTCAAACTTGTTGTAGATGTTTATCGGGTCAATGCCTCGATGGAGTTCGATGATGAACATTGTCTGCTTACGGTAGGCAGAGATAAGCAACCCGATTGGTTGATATTTTAGGACACGATAACTTTAGTTCTAATTAAGTGAGAGTGAGGACACTTGTTGTATAGCTTTATTACATCAATACCCTGACTAAGTTCGATAACGGACATTTTCTGCTGAGGGTAAGCAGAGCGATAAGCAATTTGATTGGTCGAGACTTTGGAACACAATAACTCTCCTTCTAATTGAGGTAGAATGTTCAAACTTGGTGTAGGCATTCATTGGGGGAGTCCCTTGATGGAGTTCGATGATGAACATTGTCTGCTTCCGGTAGGCAGAGATAAGCAATCTGATTGGTTGATGCTTTAGGAGCACGATAACTTTGGTTATAATGAAGTGAGAGCGACGAAACTTTGAATATAGATTCATTATATCATTACCTTGACTAAGATCGATTGTGCGAATTTTCTGCCTGGGCTAAGGAGCGATAAGCAATTTGATTTGTCAAGACTTTGGAACATAAAAACTCTGCTTTTAATTGAGGTAGAATGTTTAAACCTGATGTAGATGTTCATTAGGTGAATGTCTTGACGGATTTCAATGATTAACATTTCAAGCTAAAGCTAAGCAGAGCTATTCAATTTCATTGGTCGTTGCTTTGGGACAAGATAATCTTGATTCTATCTGATAGAGAGTGATGAAACTTAGTGTGTAATTTGATTGCTCGATACTTTTGAAAAAAATAAATGTGCTATTGCCACCTTTTCCCTGTATTAAATCATTAGTGTGTTTTAATAAGAAAAGATGGCTTTTTCACAAAATCGTTTATTATACTCTAAATAGTTCCTCTAATAGATCACACATCAATCGTTACGTTAACACAATACATGACGTTAAACTTAAGATAAACTGTTCGTTATAAAATACTGAATCGTTCGTTAGAATACGTTAAAAGATGACGTGATGATGGTTTTGATGATAACTACGTTTGATGAGATTATTACGTTGGATGACTACATTTCGTTTTGACGTTTGATGGTTTGATAATTACATTTTGATGATTTAGATGGTTTGACGTTTATTGGTGGTTTGATAATTACATTTTGATGATTTAGATGGTTAGATGGTTTCTCTTTAATAAAAATAATACATCGTTACAATTAAATAATAACATGACATGAGTTTAACATTCTAATATCAGAACATCGTTAGAAATAAGCTTAATCGAGTACTAGCGGGGGGAGGGGTGTCCCTTCAAACGTATTGTCCCTTATACTTGCAGGAAAACCACGTGCGCTAAGACAAGGGCGATGCGAGTGCCATACATCGATACAACACAACCATCAATTTATGCAGTTAAGAGGATAAACATTTAAATAATTATGCATAAATCTTGACCACAAAACATCTATGTAACTAAAATATAAACATTAAAAGCTTACTAACATCTTGTGAGGAACTACAGGTAGAGTGGTTCAATGGTCACTTATTTGTCCTTATTATAAACATGCACAGGTCTCTGCCTGACTGCATCATCGGAGATATTTTCTGAAGTGAGCAATGTTTAGTCCCGCGCACGTGATTTTGGAGGTCGCAGCAAATATACGTCACAAATAGCTTTCCACGTGGTATTATACAAACATGTTTTGGTATATGAAGCCAAGTAAAAATACACTCATTACGCGCTTCGACTTTCGTGTTTATTTAATAGCGAACGTGAGCAAAAGTTTCGATTACAACTCTTTGGTTTAATTTTTGATTTAGGGGTTTTTGGTGATTTCGGTACAGAGCTAGCTGTAATAGCTTCGTTTAATTTCTAACTTTTTAATCCATGAGCGTGGCAAGATAAACTCATTACAGCATTTTCGGATTTTCTTTTATTTGGTCGTTACAACCTTCGTTTACGTGGCGCTCTATTAACTTTAGGAAATAAATATTTGCTAGCTCTAAATACGCAGAACTATTTGAGACCGGAAAGTAACCGAAACAAACTTTTTAGTGGTAGTCTTTTTTTCCAGACACTTTTCGGTAACTTGGTGTAAATTACTTTCATAATCATAGTATCTTATTTAATTATTCTGTAGCCATAAATAAACTAATAACTGCTCCACTGTGGCGCATATTAGAAAGCGGTATTAATGCTCTTGATATGAAACATATTTATAAAAAATTACATGATTATTTTTGAAACAACAAATTTACATGACTTTGCAGAAGGTAAATCACACCCGTTTGAATCTCTGATTAAAATTGAAAACGATCCGGTCCTTGATCACTTAAAAAAATTAGATTTTAATTCCGATATTAATTCAACCCTCATCCATTTTTTTTAAAATCCTCTTTGTCGAGTTTAAAAAGTACATTTCAAATATTTTACTTGAGTATCGAGATGACTTTAATCCTTCATGTTCGGGTTCTGCCATGCCTCACAACAAATTGCCGGAAACCGTGTTCAGTCATCTCGATAGATTATTGAGGATCGCGCCCTCGTCTAATACTTTTGGAAAGGAAGCATCCATTTTATATAAAATGAATAAATGTAACGAATGGCTTAAAACTCTTTCTCCTGATATACGTAATTTGGTCATAATGGATGCTCGAATTATAACGAAAAAGCAACTTTCTAAATTTAGACAAAGGCGCGAAGAGATTGAGAGAAAAGGGATAAATTAAAAGAAAGGGGACAACTTGAGATTAGGAAAAAAGAGCGCCTAACAGCAGAAATTGCCGGGATGGGACTTTGGATAAATAAAGAAGGAATGGAGGTTGGGCTTTCAAAGTTTTCGTCACTCGGGGAAACAAAAGAGGCATTGAAAGCACAGCCCCGATTTCGTAGATACGTCATGAATCAGCCAGTTTCTGATAAATCACTTTTTTATTTTTCTTCGGCGGGTTCTGTTCCAAATTTATAGGCAAATTTAGAACAAAAAATTTGTATGGCTCACCCTACTTAATCGGAAGAAGTTTACAATGCCTCTTTCTTAGCGGTTATGAAATGCAGTTAATTGATTTTTTTTTTTATTTCTATGTCCATTTTATTCTTCATTCCAGATGTCCCAGGCAGACAGACATTCTATGACAAAGCGAATACGTTTTAATCATTTAATACCCTCTATTTACAGTTTCGGTTGTTTTCTGGTTCATTTTAACTGTGCATATTTATTAATTTATTAGTTTGTTGTAAATCCTTTTGTTCCAGGAAATATTGTGAACAATGTTTGTTAATTTAATTTTACATTTTATTGTTTGATAAAGAAGAGGATATTATCAACTGGCGTTTTGAACGATCATCTTTTTTATTTATTGGTTTGTAGTAAATCCTTTTGTTCCAGGAACTATATAGTCAAGAATAATGTTTGTTAATTAAATTTTACAATTTATTGTTTGACAAAGAAGAGGATATTATCAACTTATGTATTACATTTAAATATAGATCGTGGTATCGGGTGACGATTAGGTAACAGATTTAGAAAGTTCAATTTAAATAGGTTGTGTGTACAGGCGATTACAATTAATAGATTAATTTAATTTCAACTTAAATCATCTTTGGGAAACTTGTATTTCTGTGGTTAAATAGCTGACATGATAACATTGATTGTTATAAAAAATATCTGAACAGACAGATATATGGTTATACTGTATAAGTACATGTATATGATTTAATGATGTTGCAAAAGACAACATTCGGTAGCAAATTCAGCTCTAACATACAGACATATTCATTCAGGGGGCGTTGGTCACGATGAAATGTGTTTTGGTAAATGTTATTGAGCGCTTTGTACGAAATAGAACAGATAACAGCATAAATGTTCGTGTGTAAATGCTAGCATACCACACGAGAGAACGTGGTCCTAATTTTGAATTTGTTGTTATTATATTATCTTTTATGCTGCATTTACCCCTCCCCACTATACCAAGTTCGAATTCAAATCTCCCTGAATATCGATCTTTATTGTATTTGTAATACTTATAGAATATCGTCCCCAGACTTTATCCAGCAATGTGTTTTTTTTTTCATAACAAACATCATACGGCACAATATATTTATTTATCTGTGGGACAAAAAAATAAAGTGTTAAATTAATAGATTTATAGGTCTTTATCCCTCACTCTCCGTATTACATGCCATTATATTTTCCTCGTACTTTATCCGACAATTTATTTTTCATAACAAATATCATGCTGCCCAATATATTTATTTATCTTTGGGATTAATATTAAAGTGTTATATTATTAGATTTATAGACGTCTCTCTCTCTCGCTCCGTCTGTATATAACATGCCATTTTAAACAGACCCGGTGTCTGTGGGTATACAGAAATGAAAGCACTGTTCTTTTTAATACATATGTTTGGCTAATCTTTAAACAATTCATGTCAAACGTCGATCGTTTCATATCCAGCTAAACGTGTATTTTAATATTCACTGTAGCATTATAAACAGTTAATATTAAGACATGTGAAGGCGTGGATATATTGTTAAAACAACTAAGCGTTTGCGCATGCGTACACATGTTAAATTCAATCGTCTCATAGAGTGTATTCCGTTACTTCTCAGCAAGGAAATAAACGATGCTTTCCGATTGCGATAATGAAATTTCGTTTCAGGGGCTTCCGTACCATTTTTACCGCGACCAAGGGACATAACTCTTATTCTCACTAAGAGTTATCTGCCTTGATTATGGAAGACGGGTAGATTTTGAGGCATTTATAACATATTTGCAAATGGTTATATCCTCAAAAATCAAATGTTGTCAGACTTCCATTGTTGATAAATGAAGATTTTATGTTATGTCTTATCATATACTATTCAAAAAAAGTAGGGGATATTTGATTTTGGGGGCATAATACTAAAATATGCAAATGACTACGAAAAAAGTCACTATAGAACCTAACAGAAGAAACATTTCCAGTTACATGTGACGCCCAAACGCACCAATAGCTACCGCATGGAATGCAGGTGATGCTTGGGATCATCATGGGGGTCCAACCCAAGATTTGCACGACTCTGACTTTGAATGTTACAGTCATTGTGGCATTGAATTCCAGGGTGGAAACATCAGTTTAATTGTTTTAGTGACCAGAAAACAAATTTTGATATGCGTCGGCTTACCCAAAATGAAAGGTTACGTGCCCTTGGCATGCTACAGATCGGCACAACACAGGCGGTTGTGGCGCGGACGATGAATGTTTCTCAGTCTGTCATAAGCAGGCTATGGTCCAGATACCGTGATACACAATCTGTACAGGACAGACCACGCTCAGGTCGACCAAGGGCGACAACTCAAGCCCAGGATCGATTTATCCGTACCTTGGCCTTGAGAAATCGTGTCATCACAGGAAATCAGATCAGCGCTCGTCTTCAAACAGACACTGGTGTGAGAGTGAGTGGCCAGACGATTCGGAATCGACTGCATAGGGGTCACCTTCGCGCCCGACGTCCTCGCGTGATCCCTTGTTTGAGAGATCATCACATTCAGGCAAGACGTCGTTGGTGTAGGGATCGTCAACACTGGGATAATCGACGCTGGAGCAATGTGATGTTTTCAGATGAGTCAAGGTTCACTGTTGATTTTTTGGACAGACGTAGGAGGGTGTGGCGTCGTCGAAACGAGCGCTTCCAAGACGTTAACGTCATCAGACATGATCGATTTGGGGGTGGTTCTGTTATGGTGTGGGGAGGCATCACTGTTGCTGGAAGAACGGCTTTACATGTTGTTGCAGGGCGTGTTACAGGCCAGTACTACCGGGACAACATCTTGGCAGTCCATGTTGTGCCGTTCGCACGACGTCATGGCCGCCGTTTCATCTTCCAGGATGACAACGCAAGATGTCACAGGGCCAGGATCGTTACAGGTTACCTCCAACAACAGAACATCACCACATTACCTTGGCCAGCACTGAGTCCCGACCTCTCCCCCATCGAGCATGTCTGGGACGTCAACAACGTCCTGCCAATGTCCAAGAACTTGCTGCTGCGTTGCAACAGGAATGGGACAATCTGGACCAAAATGACCTTAGACGTCTCATTAGGAGTATGCCACGTCGGATCAATGCTTGTTTGGCAAACAGAGGAGGATTTACCCGTTACTGACTTGGTTGTGATGCTGTGGTAACTTTGCTGTTTGACCCCGGGTATCATTTTACCCTTATAATGGTCAGTCTGTGCCTTACTTAGTCTAACGATCATTTGGATAAATCGATGAATGTGAACTTCATTTCATTTTGTCATTTGTTTCTTCGTCAGTTTCATTAGGTGACTTTAATAACACTTAAAAATCAAATATCCCCTACTTTTTTTGAATAGTATATAATGTTAAAATAATCCCGAAATAGTGTGTGTTTGTTGTTAAAAAAATTGAGTATGAACCACTCTACTACAGGGCAAAAAGAAAATACATTTCACCTTTTTATAAACAAGAAACAATGGCGACTTCGTTAACTATCGACCTTGACCGAAAATAAACTAATCTAAGAAAAGGACAAGGATCAAAACATTATAAAATACTGACTCGGATACATCACAAATGAAAATAATGCGAATTGTGCCGTAACATTCCGGACCCTTAAACAAACAGCTGTTTAACAAAATCTGCATTACGGTAGAATGACATGTTCAGCATTATTCAAGTCTGTTACGTTTAATGGAACCATTTTCATATCATGTCGTTTAATTATATTCATTTCTGTTTCGATCTTCGTTGAACGTCGAATCGGGTCTAAAGAATCTTTGACGTATTCTTCCAGAACCTTGCGATCGTTCCGCCATTTTCGAAGGTTCCCTTTAAAACGAAGAATCCATGCTACTGCACGTTTCAAGCTATACCAATCTGAATAATATTCTATAAGCTTCAAGGTTGAAGAATCAGCTACTTCCGTTGTGTGGGTTACAACATCTTGTTTCACTTCCGGGTCATCAGATGTCACCTTAGATAACGTTGGTTGATTTGGCCATGACAATTTCTTTTCCCATAGAAACCCCGGCCCCGTTAACCATCTGGGGCTCTTGATAATTTCTAACGCAGTTAATCCTCTAGACGCGTCATCGCCTGGGTTCAATGATGATTCAACATAAAACCACTGGTCAGGCGTCGATAAATCCTTTATAGCAGCTATCCGATTTGCCACAAAAACATGAAAGCGTTTTCTCTCGTTGTTGATATAACTAAGTACTATTGTACTATCCGTCCAAAATTTTACTTCATTGGGTGTATTGTCAAGTTCTTTCAAAAGCGAGCAGCTTAAACGAGCTGCAACAGTTGCTGCACTGAGTTCCAGACGTGGAATAGTAACAGTTTTAAGTGGTGATAACCGACATTTACCAAGCACATATGCCCAATGAATTTCGTTCTGTTCGTTTATTATTCTCTGATAGGCAACACAAACGTAACCGGTCGAGCTGGCATCTGCGAAAAAAATGAATTTCACGTTTCACAACGTTTCCGAAATTGACTGGTTTAAGACATCGATCGATTTTATAGTCTTCGAAACTAACTAATTGTTCTCTCCATTTCAACCATTCGTTACTGTAATAGTCTGAGATAGGGTCATCCCATCCCTTACTTTCGTTACAAATGTCTCTAAGAATACGTGGTGCCACAAAACCGAGTGGGTCAAAAATCGAAGACACTACTGATAAAATACCTCGTCTTGTTAATGGTTTGTCCGTTAATACAATTCTGAAACCGAATTGGTCATTTTCAATGCACCAATGTACACCTAGGGCCCGTTCAATCGGCAAATCGTCATAATTAAGATCAAGATTTTTCATATCTTTAGCCAGTTTTTCTTCAGGAATATTATTAATACAAGTTCTACTGCTGCTCGTAAATTTAGTTAAATTAAAACCACCTTTAGCACACGAGTCTATCAATTCGCGGGCTAATTGTACTGCGTCAGTAGCCGTGTCACAGGATTTCAACCAATCGTCGACGTAAAAGTTACGTCTAATAGCTTCTGCTACGCGTTCAGATTGTGCACAAAAGTCATCTGCAGTTCTACGTAATGCAAAATTGGCGCAAGTGGGACATGAAACAGCTCCAAACGGATGTGAGGTCATCTGATATTCTTCGGGGTCACAATTAATGTTAAAGTCAGGCCACCAAAGAAATCTAAGAAAATCGCGGTTAGACTGGGGCACTTTTACTTGGTGGAACATTGCCTCTATGTCCGCCATAAAAGCAACTGGGCGTTCCCGAAATCGTGTAAGCACAGCAAACAAAGTGTTAGTCATATCTGGACCTTGTAATAGAAGACTATTTAGTGATTTACCATTAAGCTTGGCACCACAATCGAAAACAACACGAATTTTGTTAGGCTTCCTTGGGTGGTAGACACCATGATGCGGGATAAACCATGCCTTACCACGTTCAACTTCTAAGCGTTCTGGGGGCATTTTAATTGCGTATTCTTTGCGTATAAGTTCGCTAAGAAAGTTAACATAGTCTGACATGTAATTAGCGTTTCTCTGAAATTTACGTTTCAACCAACCCAAACGTTCGAAAGCCTGTTCTTTGTTAAAGGGCACCGTTACGCTTTTGTCGCGGAATGGTAATGGAATGTAATAATGTCCATCTTCGTACTTTATTTCTTTGTCAACCATAGACAAGAACCTTTTGTCTTCTTCAGAATGCCCTAATTCCGATGCATGATTATTTTGCTCAATAAAATCACTCTCAAACATATGATTTATCAGTTTTACGTTATCAATTTCATGAACAGTTTCGTTGAATGCTAACTTATGACAATTATCTGAGTTTACTTCACGCACAATTATACGGTTACAGGTTATCGCTACATGTTTAGACGAAGATACTTTAATGGGACCCATAACTGTCCAACCAAGTCTTGTTAATATAGCATATGGACCTTTATTTATAATAGGCCTAACTTGAAGTGGTTCAAGGGCTAGTGGGCAATTAATACCGATCAAAAGTCCAACTTCGAGAAAGCGTGGAATTTCAGGAAGGGGCAAAGATTTTAGATAATCCCACTGATATACGTTATCATGCGTTGGAATGTTCGAAGCGCTAACCGGTATTTCATCTCTTGTATAAAGTTTTGGTAATGGGATTGAGAACGTTTCGTTCATATCTGACACAATCAGATCCGATATAATCGAACTATCAACTAAAGACTGGCCGTGCATGGTACCTAGACGAATTGTAGTTTTTTGTCCTTTTACACAAAGTCTTTTCGCAGTAAGATACGTGATAAAACTCGCACCAGATCCATTATCTAGAAATGCTAAGGCAGATATTGATGATTGTTGGCCTTTCTGTTTCAGTTTAATGCAGGACGGAGGGCCTGACAAGGACAGCTGTCTAGTCCTTCGGATGAGACGAAAAACCGAGGTCCCATGTATACATTGGAATGCACGTAAAAGATCCCTTGGCAGTTGGAATTCGATATAAGAGTAGGCGATAGTGCCGTTGCCCGGGCAAAATTTCCCTCATAGCACACTGTATGGCGTATGCCCGTCTTCATTAGCCCAGCATAGGAGCAGAACAGTAGGACCTTAAGCCCCATTTCATTTCATTTGTTTCAGTTTAACAAGCAGTATTGGAAGCATAGAGTCTGAATCATCACCAATGAAACCATTATTTATATTCACTGTGGCTCTGCTCTGCGATGCTGGGTTTTGCGTTTTATTAGCACTTTGCTGAATCGAAGACGATGACGAAGGATGATCATACGGATTAAATGAGGGCGTGTCAGCCTTTAAAGGACCATTCGTTGGTTTATTCATAGCGTTATTCGTTGAAGGTCGAAAACTTGAATTCGGCGTTGGCTTGCATTCGTTATACGTTGAAGGTCTATGACTTGAATATAGCATTGGTGTATACTGGTTGTAGACGTTCGATGATTGCTGCGTGTTGACAAATCTATTTGGGAATTCACTTGAGGAAATGGCATTCTGACTTTGAGGTATAAAGTCAAGGTGAAACACCGTTGGGTGACATTTGCCGCTCATACGACAAATTTTCTTAAAATTACAACATTTAGAGTTATGTCCCTTACCCAAACATCCAAAACACAAATTATTACTTAGGGCGTATTCGCGTCATTTCTCAAAAGGCATTTTCATAAATTCATAACAAGTGTCCATAGTATGTAAATTCTTGGAACAATACAAACATGTTTTACTTTGACTCTGGGATTGATACATGTAGTCTGAAGAAAACGTGTTCGCAGAATTCGTTGCATAACTCTGTTTAGGCCTATGACTATAGGGCTGTGATTTATTTACAAAACTATCAGTTGATCTTCCGAATATTGGATCTGTTAAAGCATCTACTTCTTGCTTTACAAAAGTAACAAAGTCCTCAAAAATAATTTGACGGTTATTCGTAGACTTGACCCTTTGAACTCTTTTACGCCAGCCGTCTCGCATATTTAAGGGTGATTTCTCCATTAGTTCTTTAAGGTTTTTTGGGTGGTTCATTTCTGATAAATATTTTATATCGTTCATAGCATTCATACAGTTTGTTAACGCCAATGAGAATTTACTTAAAAGTTCAATGTTTTCCGGCTTCATTGAGGGCCATTTCAGAAGCTTTTCTGTATATGCTGTCGTTATTTTATAGTCATCACCGAAAGTATTATGCAACAGTTGTTTGGATTTCTTAAAACCTTCCTCTGGGTTCATATGAAGACAGCTTTTGGCGAGTGAGTTTGGTTCTCCTTCTGTGAGCTGAGCGAGATAATAAAGGCGATCTTTGTGGTCTGTTATTCGTTGTTCGAACCTATTTTCGAACGACTTAATAAAAGAACGATATTCAAGAGGGTTACCTCTAAATTTAGAAATATGCGGCTGGGGTAGGAGACTTGGATTCTGATGCTCCAAGAGAATTTCCGTTAAGTTTGTTTGTTTAGCTTGTAGATCAGTTTGTTGTTCTTACAGCTTCTGAAAAACTGTAGGAGGCACAGCGTCGTCGAATTGTACATTAGAGCGTTCATTTGAATTATAGCCTACAATGTTCTGAGAAACTCGGGGCGTTGAAAACATAGGTGCCTGTACGTTAATTCTATCGAAACGAGTTGGTTCAAGCAATGGTACAGATGTTTCTTTATTAATTGTATGTGTAAAAGTGTTTGACTGATAGGTGCCATGATTGAGTCTGATCGTGGGATTTTCAGCTTGCGTATTAGTCTTTTCTAATGACCAAAGACCATAATTATAAGCATTTTCTTGCGTAAATTGATCCGGCAATACTATATACCGGAAAACATATACCGGAAAACACAGGAAAACAACCGGAAAACAACGGAAAACAACCGGAAAACACCATTTTATACTGAATACCGGAAAACACCTGAAAAACACTAAATACCGGAAAACATCCTAAATACCGGAAAACACCCTAAATAGGTAACCCGGAGCCTGGTCCTCTGTGTGCGGTTTTGGACCAAGTGAGCGCCGATGAAGGAAGGTCAAGGTCATTACGATGTTCGTTTTACAAATAGCCCCCCCCCCCCAAAAAAAAAAAAAAAATTCCTATTTTTTTTTCTCCAAAATTTTTTGGACGAAAAAGAATTTCTGTCACAAAAAAAAAATTCAAATTTTTCCGAAAAATTGGTTTTACAAAAAAACATTCCGTAGAAAATAATTTTACAGAGAAAAATACTGGAAAAACATTTTCTCGGGTACATTTTTTTCCGAATACGCATTCGGTGTAAGTCTTCAGCCACCAGGAAGTGGTTAACATAGTTATGTTTTATTACGATAGTAGTACATAAAACAAATTGGTTGCCTGAGGTTCTCGGGGGGGAAAAGCAGCCTCATCGGCTAGAGTCCTCTATTTCACAAACAAAAACAACAATTGCTTCCTTGAAAATTTATCGATCAACCCTTTTCACAGACGTCCAGCTTACCACTTCCCGTCAATGCAGTAAGATAGAATATGTAGTTTTTTCTCATGGAGAATTGGGCGAAAGTTGGGGTTTTCTCAAGGAAAACTGGTCAAGAAGTTGGGGAAAAAAGCTCGAAAAGTAATCCAGAAAAAAATCCTGTGTGCGGCCCTCGAAATATGATGGAATATGTTGAATATTATTATGGTTCAAGTGATTATATTTGACCCTGGAATGAAAGTAAGCTCAGAAACAAGTAGATTTGTAGCACTTCCAACGAGATGGATAGCTCTTGGAAAGGATAGGCACTTTTCAGATTACAGCCTGTCCGAGAATTGCGTGGCATCCATTTCGTTTGGTGATTAGGACACATAGCGGTTAAACCTGGAACTTCAACTTGAACTATTCAGCAATTTATTAACTCGCTTTTGATGATACTTGCTGTTTTATGATGCGATTTTTTGTTACCTTGGGAGGAGTTGGCCTAGTCGTGCCTTCCACTAATTCGTACCACCCTGATGCTAGCGTTACTGGTAATAATCAGGAGACCGGCGCAACCGGCATATAATGGGGCCCTCCGAGGGCTGTGTTTAATCTACTGAAATACTAAAACACTGAAATCTACTGAAATTTACTGAAAACTAAAATTAAAATACAAAATTAAATATGGTCATCGGCGCTCACTTGGTCCAAAACCGCACACAGAGGACCAGGCTCCGGGTTACCTATTTAGGGTGTTTTCCGGTATTTAGGATGTTTTCCGGTATTTAGTGTTTTTCCGGTGTTTTCCTGTATTCAGCATAAAAT
This sequence comes from Patella vulgata, assembly GCF_932274485.2. Taxonomy (NCBI): domain Eukaryota; kingdom Metazoa; phylum Mollusca; class Gastropoda; family Patellidae; genus Patella; species Patella vulgata. Next base: position 39,622,029 of record NC_065882.2, read on the forward strand.
GGTGATTCCCGGTGTTTTCCGGTTGTTTTCCGGTATTTTCCGGTTGTTTTCCGGTGTTTTCCGGTATATAGTATGGCCCAATTGATCTGGGCAGAAATTTTCAAAAATTGACTGTTTGGCTCGCGAGATTGATAAATTAGTTTTCAGCTCAAGTTCTTCGCGTTTTCTGTTTAAAATTAATTGTTCTTCCTGTAACCTTTGTTTCTGTTTCAATGCCTCTCCAGCGCTAGGGGTTCTACCTGTTTAGTTTTCTTTTTGGCCAGGGCAGATATCACTGAAAACTTGGACGACGCTTTACTGCTTATACTTATATTATCATTGTTGTCGTTGGCTTGCTGATTTTCGATTACAGGTGCCGCATTTTTGACCGAATAAAGTTCCTGCAGATCAACATAATCACGATCTTCCATTTCGTCCATTTCATCAAAACTCGCAAACCATAGTTCTTTTGCTGTAGCCATTGTCGTTATAGGTTGGAATATACGAGACATATGCGTTCACATACATACGTTAACAGTTCTTAAATAAAATACACAAACAAAGTCTATTCTAAGATAGAAACTTTATTGCCATCGTTTCCCTGTATTAAATTATTCGTGTGTTTTAATAAGAAAAGAAGGCTTTTTCACAAAATCGTTTATTATACTGTAAGTAGTTCCTCTAATAGATCACACATCAATCGTTACGTTAACACAATACATGACGTTAAACTTAAGATAAACTGTTCGTTATAAAATACTGAATCGTTCGTTAGAATACGTTAAAAGATGACGTGATGATGGTTTTGATGAGATTATTACGTTGGATGACTACATTTCGTTTTGACGTTTGATGGTTTGATAATTACATTGTGATGATTTAGATGGTTAGATGGTTTCTCTACAATAAAAATAATACATCGTTACAATTAAATAATAACATGACATGAGTTTAACATTCTTATATCAGAACATCGTTAGAAATAAGCTTAATCGAGTACTAGAGGGGAGAGTTGTCCCTTCAAACGTATTGTCCCGTATACTTGCAGGAAAACCACAACCGCTTAGCCCTGGGCGATGCGAGTGCCATACATCGATACAACACAACCATCAATTTATGCAGGAAAACCACGTGCGCTAAGACAAGGGCGATGCGAGTGCCATACATCGATACAACACAACCATCAATTTATGCAGTTAAGAGGATAAACATTTCAATAATTATGCATAAATCTTGACCACAAAACATCCATGTAACTAAAATATAAACATTAAAAGCTTACTAACATCTTGTGAGGAACTACAGGGCAAAAAGAAAATACATTTTACATTTTTATAAACAAGAAACAATGTCGACTTCGTTAACTATCTTCGATCCCTGCATTGGGCGAGAAAGTTCATCTCGATTTTCCGGCGTGGTTTCCCTTTGTCAGTGATGCAGAACGGAGGGCCTGACAAGGACAGCTGCCTAGTCGTTCGGATGGGACGAAAAACCGAGGTCCCGTGTACACATTGGCGTGCACGTAAAAGATCCCTTGGCAGTTGGAATTCGATATAAGAGTAGGCCGTAGCGCCGCTGCCCGGGCAAAACTTCCCTCATAGCACACTGTTTGGCGTATGCCCGTCTTCAATTAGCCCAGGTTAGGTGCAGAAGAGTAGGACGGTAAATCCCATTTCATTTCATTTCATTTCGTTAACTATCGACCTCGACCGAAAATAAACTAATCTAAGAAAAGGACAAGGATCAAAACATTATAAAATACTGACTCGGATACACCACAAATGAAAATAATGCGAATTCTGCCGTAACATGTGTGATTAATTAATATGCGTCATCTATTTATTTTGGGGTTTCGACGGGTGACATCAGCCTCACTGTTGGCTTGTTTTATTATGTATTGTCTGGTACGATATGGTGTATGCATATATATATATACGGATAGAAGGCCAGACTCCTGTGACGAAACAAAAGTCTAACTCACAATTAAGTAAATAAAATTACACCGGACCCCTGGCGTTGACTCAATCAACAAAAGGAAGGTAGCGGTGTTTGATTTCTCAATCGTTTCTTAACGGCTTTAAGAATCGCCGATCAATTGATCAATTATCGTCAATAATCTAAACTTACTCAGATTAAATACAACAATCGCCAATCAATTAAATAGAGATTAAATAATCTCGGCTTGGTTTCACTATGTTATCATATACCTGACAATAGATAATGCACAGTTGTATATCTGTTTGATTTGTATATAAACTTTTGGGAAAAAAATAGCTGAATAGCTACATATAAAAATCTATAAACAAAATTTAAAATGTATTATATGTTTGTCCATGCATATTGTTAATTGTACCTATTATAATTTTGTATACGTGTATATTTGTAAATAGATAAAGCTATTAAAAAAAAAAATAAATAAATAAATAAATACAGTATTCGCCGATCAAGTAATATTGGTTTTACTTCAAGATCAAGGTCTGTATGGGATAGATAAAACACAACTAACAATGTTTAATTTCTTTATTATTTTGAATGGTCTGTCTTCAGCCTCACCTAAACGAAACAAATAAAAGTTCAAGTGCGTAAGGTCTGTATGGGATAAATAAAACACAACTAACAATGTTTAATTTCTTTATTGTTGTGAATGGCCTGTCTTCTGCCTCATCTGAAACGAAAGAATAAACAGCGCGTAAGGTCTGTATGGGATAAATAAAACACAACTAACAATGTTTAATTTCTTTATTATTGTGAATGGTCTGTCTTCGGTCCCATCTAAAACGAAAGAATAAACAGTTATTACAAATACATACATAGAATTTTTCAGCTTTTATTGAGTCCGTTATTGAGTCCGAAACGTCGCCAGTCCGAGTCCGAAAAGTCGCCATACCGAGTCCGAAAAGTCGCTAAGTAAGTCCGAAAGGTCGTCAAACTGAGTCCGAAACGACGTTTGTGAGGAGTCCGAACTGACGCGGGATCGAAATGACGTGCTACCTGGCGACCTCCCGGTAACCCAAACGACCGTTCGCCACTTATTACCAACCTTGAATTAAAGAGTAGGCTAAAATGCTACTGTCTGAGCAAAATGTCCCTGGTAGCACACTACATGGTGTATGCCTGGCTTCTTCACAGCCTGGTTAGTGCAGAAAAGTAGGATATTAAACAAAACTGCATTTCATGTCATGCATGCACTATAATTTTTTGTGTTTGATTGACTTGACCAGTGGTAAGTTTTTGCTATCGTGAAAACATTCTCACATGTTCTCGTCTTGATCCAATGTTGTTACATTCAGAACTGCAAGGTTTAAAGCACATTTCATAAATTTATAAGAAGAATTTAACATGTATTTCAGAACAATGAACCCTTTGATAGCTTGTTTAAAATATACCCAATAAAGAAATATCACAGGGTTATCCTAGCAGAGGATTTCATGAAGAATTTGGCACCAATTCATTGGCCACCTGGAAAGCGTGTTGGTTGGTGTTTTCACCATAGATATACTGGTTCAGAAAATCCAGTTTGTGAAATGAAAAAAGGTTAGTATTAATGTTCTATGGATTTGTTTCGCAAATCCAGGGATTCCAAGGAAATGTTCAGTTTGGAGAGCCGATGTGGGTCAGTGAGTAAGTCACCAGGAGGTCTCGGGTTCGCTCCCAGCGTTGACCGAGAAAGTTCATCAAGATTTTCCATCACGGCTTCCTTTGGATGCAGGATGGATGGCCTAACAAGGAATGGTGTCTAGTCGTTTGGATGGTACAAAAAACAATGTCTCGTGTATACAATGTCATTGCACTCTGTATGGCATTTACTCGCCTTCTTTAGCCCAGTCAGTGCAAAACAGTAGGACATTAGAGCAATTTCATTGATAAATCGGTAAAGAATTATTTCGAAAAGAAAAATGGACTGGCTAGTGGCTGCCTGTCAGCATCTTGATTCACATGTTTTTGATTGTGAATATTGATCTTTAAATCAGTTTTTTTAAGGTTGACTTTCTCAACGGTAGTTAACAGATGAAGTAGTAATCCTTATTGAACAAAGTGAACATTCTCGAGCTCACAGAAATGACAATTGTTTCATATTCCCTTCCTTTAGTGTTTTCTTTGATCGGGTTCATTCCAAAGAATCAATATAAACAGATGATTTTAAAAAAATCTCCTTAATTTTGTAGGTAATCCAATGGGTCCATTTTGGGATCATTTAAAGATCGATTTTGACTCATACGAAATGTATGGCTTAAGCTACGCCAGTAGTTCCAGTGAATGGATAAGGTATGTAATACTTTTACCTTTTTTGTTATTGGCCTATATTGGAATGTGGTCATATATTTTCATCACCACTGGCACTGTCTGACTGACCTGAAATAGTTACACAGTCTTTTACATGAATGTTATGAAGAAGCCTAACGATTGGTGAGTCGCTTGGTGAGTATAATGATCATGATTTTTCGCTAACTAGCCTTATTTCCCGTTGTCAGTGGCGCAGAACAAAGGTCTAACATATTTGATAAAGATCCCTGTGTATTATCATATTTACTTCATCTGTACTACCGGTTTTACGGCATGTCATGTGACCTAATAAAATGCTACGTGTTATTCCAAGATCTAACTGGTCTGCTTTATTAACGTAAATATAATGTATGTGCGTTACTTGGTGTCAGAAGTCTTGCAAATAATATGAATTTATTCAGGACTTCATGAATTGGCTGCCGGAAGGTAATAGTCCGCCATCAGGTCGACAAACCTAGAGATATAGTCCACCTAATGTTTTTTGATGGATTATATTTCTTCAGTATGTGTAGATTCCGAATCCGGATGATGCCACCCTGGCACCCTTGGGGGAATTTAAATATTCAAGATGGCCACCCTGAGGCATTTTCTAGTTATTTAGCGGAGTAAAATATGTGGCAGATTCTCCCGGACTTAAGTTTGAAGATGTTTTCTATAAGAATTCGACCCGCTGAATTTAATGAGCTTGGGTATTCCTCCTGAGAGTGACGGTTAATCCCGCTAGGGGGCCAAATTCAAAATGGGAGCTTATTTTGGCAGGAAACCTATCAAGTTCCCTACAAAGGTGCGTAATATATTGAAATATAGGTTTTCGGTGTGTTATATATATTCAACATGTGTAGTTTCAGAATTCGGATGATGCCACCCTGGCATCCTTGGGGAAATTCAAATATTCAAGATGGCCGTCATGAGGTATTTCCTAGTTATTTTCTTTAATTTAGTGGGGTAGAATTCGGGACAGGTTCTCTCGGATCTCGGTATGAAGGTAGTTTCAAAAAGAATTTGACCCGCTGAATCCAATAAGCTTGGGTATTCCTCCTAAAAGTGACGGCTAATTTCGCTAGGGGGCCAAATTCATGTTTGAGGTAAACTCATAATGTTCCCTAATACGGTGTGTAATATACTAAAATATAGATTTTCGTTGTCAATTACTTCAGATATAAACATAAAAAAATTGTTCGACCAAAAGTATTCAACCCGATGATTTTCTTCCCCTTGTATTCTTATAAGGACACAAATTATACACAGTCAAACACAATCAACTATCAGACCATCGGGAAATGAAAGTAAATGTTTCTAATAGCTAACTGGGACTCACATATTTGTCTTGTGCAACCTCACGTATTTGTCTAACTCCTCCTCTCTTGAATCACTGGAATACTCGCAATCGGTAGAACAGTCTGATTCTTTCCATTTCATCCGTATCATGCAACGGGGATGGGCTTTGTCTTGACAGTTATTTGGTCACTCATACACCCCGGTAAAGCTGGGGTTTTGTATCACACTGACAAACATTTTTCATCCCTTATTCCCTTTTGATTTTTAGTAGAGAAGGTGACATAGTGGGTCATAATGTATGCTTGACAATTCGCTCTCCATAACTTCTGGCCGTGTTCTTAGTCTTGTGATACATAAGTTTTTACATTACCGGTCCTATTTTCTTCCATGGTATAGTAAACTTAGTTGTTTTGTTGAATTTGGCACCATATTGGCGTTTCGTTCGGTCATGACACATTTCGCCATTTAGATATGAATTCGGCGAACCCGAAAACCTATAGTTAATACATTGCTAACATAGTTATGTCTTGCCAAAAATATCCACCACCATTTTGAATATGAGCTCAACCAGGAATACTTTTTGGTCGGAACATGTTTTATGCTTATACTCCAAGTAACTGACACCGAAAACCGATAGTTTAATATATTGCTAGGGTGACCAACCATAAATAAATATCTCCAAATATCTCAACAATTACGCCACAATATTTATATACTATTCAAAAAAAGTAGGGGATATTTGATTTTGGGGGCATAATACTAAAATATGCAAATGACTACGAAAAAAGTCACTATTTATACCTAACAGAAGAAACATTTCCAGTTACATGTGACGCCCAAACGCACCAATAGCTACCGCATGGAATGCAGGTGATGCTTGGGATCATCATGGGGGTCCAACCCAAGATTTGCACGACTCTGACTTTGAATGTTACAGTCATTGTGGCATTGAATTCCAGGGTGGAAACATCAGTTTAATTGTTTTAGTGACCAGAAAACAAATTTTGATATGCGTCGGCTTACCCAAAATGAAAGGTTACGTGCCCTTGGCATGCTACAGATCGGCACAACACAGGCGGTTGTGGCGCGGACGATGAATGTTTCTCAGTCTGTCATAAGCAGGCTATGGTCCAGATACCGTGATACACAATCTGTACAGGACAGACCACGCTCAGGTCGACCAAGGGCGACAACTCAAGCCCAGGATCGATTTATCCGTACCTTGGCCTTGAGAAATCGTGTCATCACAGCAAATCAGATCAGCGCTCGTCTTCAAACAGACACTGGTGTGAGAGTGAGTGGCCAGACGATTCGGAATCGACTGCATAGGGATCACCTTCGCGCCCGACGTCCTCGCGTGATCCCTTGTTTGAGAGATCATCACATTCAGGCAAGACGTCGTTGGTGTAGGGATCGTCAACACTGGGATAATCGACGCTGGAGCAATGTGATGTTTTCAGATGAGTCAAGGTTCACTGTTGATTTTTTGGACAGACGTAGGAGGGTGTGGCGTCGTCGAAACGAGCGCTTCCAAGACGTTAACGTCATCAGACATGATCGATTTGGGGGTGGTTCTGTTATGGTGTGGGGAGGCATCGCTGTTGCTGGAAGAACGGCTTTACATGTTGTTGCAGGGCGTGTTACAGGCCAGTACTACCGGGACAACATCTTGGCAGTCCATGTTGTGCCGTTCGCACGACGTCATGGCCGCCGTTTCATCTTCCAGGATGACAACGCAAGATGTCACAGGGCCATGATCGTTACAGGTTACCTCCAACAACAGAACATCACCACATTACCTTGGCCAGCACTGAGTCCCGACCTCTCCCCCATCTAGCATGTCTGGGACATTCTTGGACAGAGGTTACGTCAACGTCAACAACGTCCTGCCAATATCCAAGAACTTGCTGCTGCGTTGCAACAGGAATGGGACAATCTGGACCAAAATGACCTTAGACGTCTCATTAGGAGTATGCCACGTCGGATCAATGCTTGTTTGGCAAACAGGGGAGGATTTACCCGTTACTGACTTGGTTGTGATGCTGTGGTAACTTTGCTGTTTGACTCCGGGTATCATTTTACCCTTATAATGGTCAGTCTGTGCCTTACTTAGTCTAACGATCATTTGGAATAAATCGATGAATGTGAACTTCATTTCATTTTGTCATTTGTTTCTTCGTCAGTTTCATTAGGTGACTTTAATAACACTTAAAAATCAAATATCCCCTACTTTTTTTGAATAGTATATATATACCAAGCCTTAAATCAGTTTCACACAATTATAGTCACTAAATAAACGATCATGTTGTACTTAGTAAGCTATGGCCATTTAATGATCTAGAAATAATAGACTGAAACTGGTTCCAAGTTTCGTCCATAAGGCCACAGATCACCAATTATTGCCCCATTGACTTCAATGTTATTTCAAGCTCATGTCACAAGCTGTAACTCTTTCCTCAATATTCGTTGAGCTAATTCCTTCACAAGGCATAAACTATAGCATCTGGCACTGCAGTGATCTCCTCCGAAGCATGTATGAGGTTCATCATGGAAATCCCAAATCAGGAAAAGTTAAAGTAGACTGGGGTCAATTCTGTACTTCCGGTTCAATGTGAGACGTCTTTCACGCCCTTTTACCCATGTTATTCTTCCGCACAAATATCCTCTTTTCCCACCAAAACTGGCTAAATATTCAAAATTCAAAACCTTCACAACAATTCCTCATCTAAAAAAAACCCCCAAAACGTCTGAAAAGGGGAGAAAAAAATAAGGGAAAGTTAGTCTATTTTTAGATTGGGACTTGTTTCGGGGGTGACTAAAGTAGGAATTTTTTGGTGATCTGTGTCCTATATAGGGATGAAGTTTGTTATATTTACAAAACAACTTATGCTCCCCAACCTGGACCATACCACCTACACCCTGTCCAAAAGAAATGGCAATATATGCATTTTTAGACAGATAATAGGTTACTTGCTAATGTGTACATATTTCCCCTATTTATGCTCTTTGAGGTCAGTAAATTTGCAAATCTACAATTTTCATTCCTTTATAACTTGCCTGTTTATCAAAATAATTACATTTTGTAAAATGATTTTAATAATTGAATTCAAAACGAGCTTGAAAAATATAAAAAATGTGTATTGTCCATTCAATTTTTTTTACGAAAAATCGGGACACTTTTTGGTCTATATCATCTTGACAAAAGTCGAAATTTTGAGATTTTTAAATTATTGAAACCAACAAGGGTAATTATTTCTGATACATCTGTCAGTTGACTGCAACAACACAGGCCAATTAGTTTAAAATAATCTAATTACATAACAAGACAACATGTTTATGACCCCCCCCCCCCCCCTTGGAATGAAATCCGAAAGATGCTTGACCAACCATAATCCTGTCTTCCAAGTCACACCTTAAAAGTGCTACAGACTGACAATGATATTTACAACTTCCCTGGCCAATATAGCAGCACACAAGCAAGCAAAAAATTTAGTTAGGTCTATTCGAAGAAAATGAGAGGGTTGAGGACACGAACACATGCCTTATTCCAGCCTGGCCATGTAAAACGCCCGAAAAAGTTGCTAGAGTCAACAACAGGTACACAAACCGATTATGACATTTCATCTACATCTACAGCTGACCCTGGAAATATTTCTGAGACAGATATTCTTCTTCCTTTTTATGATGACATGGGCTCTGGCAGCAGGAGAGAATTGAGGTCCAAGCCTAAAAAAACACAAGATGATGACAGTAAGAACATGGATGCTATTGAGGGAAACAGAATCATCAACATTGAAAAAATGGTTAACATGTGGAATTCAGTGATCAAACTTCACTTCCAATTGGAGAAAGAAGGTTGCTAAATGCCAAATTTTGAAATAGCCACCGAGGAGAAATGGGGAGCAGGATGGAAATATTCGATTCGATGCACCAAATGCGGTTTCACCTCTCCTGTTTACAAATTATACGTTGAGGTAGATACAGGCAGAAAGGGACGGAAGGCTGCTGCTATTGACTTAACACTATATTCTGGTTTGTTGGATATGCCTATTGGAAACACCAAGGCCAGGCTTATGTTGGCTGGCTTAGACATTCCGCCACCATCTCGGACCAGTATGCAGAAATTATCCAAGACCGTCAGTGAAAAAACAGTTGAGTTAAATGCCCAGTGCATGAAGGAAAAAGTTGATGAGGTTAAAGCCATCAATGCAAAAAGGGGGGTGGGCAGAGAACCAAATATAATAAATGTAGCTGTTGATGGCAGATACAACTGTATCACAATTGGGCATAGCAAAAAGTCACGCCAGGGGGCTTCGCAGGCAATAGCTCTTGCATGTGAAACAAACACAAAAAATCAGTACATTTTAGGGGCAGTTATATGCAAAACAAACTCTGTTGGACTGGAGCCTGGTTGAAGGGGAAAGGGCTTTCCGTAGACTGTCCAGGGGGCCACGAAGGATGCACGGCCAACTTATCAGCCGAGGCTCCACTTTCCGAGCTACACATGGGTAGAAATTTAGGTGAGGAGTTTGCTTTACAGGACGTCCTTGTCAAATGTGTGACAACAGACGGAGATGGAAGATCTGCAGAGGGAATAGAGGAGAGTTTAAAAACTTTACATCCGATGTGGAAAGTGGAGAGGCTAGCGGATCCCACACACCTGGCTACCTCCCAGTTTAGACAGTGCAGCAGAGCAAAGTTTAGCGATGACATGTTCCTGGGAAAAACAAGACTAGAAAAATTGCGGATTAAGAAAATCTTCAGTCAGGATGTCAAGGCCAGATGTAGTCTCGTTGTAAAAGAATTGTTTCACAACCATTGTGGACACCTGCAAGAAATCAAGAAACGCCTACCTAAAATCCTAAAGGCAACTGTCAAGTGCTACGATGATGCCGCAACTGTTCAGTCGTCTGTGGGGGTGGTTTTCACAATTCGTGGTGGCTACGTTCCATATTCCTGGCTTCTAACAATATAACTGTTCTGCAAATGAATGAAAATGACAAATTAATATTAAATGAGATCCTGAAAGTTAGACTTAGCGAGGAAGCCATTTCAAAAACCAGATATCAAACAAATACACAAAAATGTGAGGCGCTGAACCGGTCTCTAAATGTATCCCTACCAAAAAATGTAAATTTTGGAAGAAATGCTATGGGCAGGCTATCGCCGACAGTTATACCTAACAATATTGGCATTAGGGAATCTTTGGAAAAAAAGGCCAGAAATGTTGGTGCTTCCCTTTCCCCAAAAACAAAAAAGTCCTTAAATCAAATGGAGAATGAACGGATTTACCAGAAAAACTACAAACATAGACCGGGAGTCAAAAGGCGTGCACTGTGGTCTAGGGGAAGAAAACTGTATGACTTTGCTAAATACAAGCAGATACATTCTGCTGTTTCTGGCTATAAGAAAGGGCAATTGGACATAAACTTACCAGATGGCATGATGACGGAAACACAAGAGGAAGCCCTGCAGGATCATTCATACACGCAGTCTTGAACTGTGAACTCAGATTTTGACGTCTGAATAGAGAAGTGAATAACATAGCCATAGAATAGTGACATTAAAAACAGAAAAAATAACAAAACAAAAAAAAATATCATATGGTTGAAAAAAAGGAAGACCTCCCCGTGGTTTCAACCGGTAATTGAAATACATGTATTAAAGTATTTCCAGCGAACATTCCTTCACCCCCCCCCCCCAAAAAAAAACCCTCAAAAGCAAAACATGCCATAAAAGTTGTCAATACCCACCTACAAAAGCATCAAATGCAAGAAACACATGCCGTATTGGCCATGCCCTGTTCAAAATCTAAACGCTTTACATCTTTGTCTATTATTATTAATATGACGAGGCTCTAAACTCAGGTGACTTGGATTGACACACAGGCTGTTATGACACAGATGTGAGCAATCCAAGTCAACTGGTAAAGTGAAATCTAATGCGGTGTAGACCATACATGATAGTCTATGTGCCTTTCTAGTGCGCCATATACCGTCTGGACACTTCACACGAATAATGCCATATTTGTTGTTTGAGGTCCACGACCCCTGCCAAAATTCACATTGGCCGTTGACAGACATTTCAGAAAATATGTTGATATTATTAGCATAAAATGCAAATGGTGCTGCCATTTTAAAACATGTGCTTTCTAAAGTGATAGAATACAGTATAAAACACATAATAAACATTGTCCTACAATGTTCATTCCAATATTAGTGATTTTCATGAATAGACGAGTGTAAACAAACCGAAAATTTAATGTAAGAGCCTGAAATTTTAATTTAGACTTAATGCATAAGAAATAAAGGTGATTATAATAACTGCAATGTCAACTGTACCTGCTCTGAAAATTTCAAGTAAAAATCTTCAAAACTTTGATCACAGCAAAAAATGTAAAATTTGTTCCATTCACTACAGACAGGCCACAGATCACCAATTATTGCCCCATTGACTTCAATGTTATTTCAAGCTCATGTCACAAGCTGTAACTCTTTCCACAATATTCGTTGAGCTAATTCCTCACAAGGCATAAACTATAGCACCTGGCAGTCATCTCCTCCGAAGCATGTATGAGGTTCATCATGGAAATCTCAAATCAGGAAAAGTTAAAGTAGACTGTGGTCAATTCTGTACTTCCAGTTCAATGTGAGACGTCTTTCAAGCCCTTTTACCCATGTTATTCTTCCGCACAAATATCCTCTTTTCCCACCAAAACTGGCTAAATATTCAAAATTCAAAACCTTCACAACAATTCCACATCTAAAAAAAAAAACAAAAAAACGTCTGAAAAAGGGAGAAAAAAATAAGGGAAAGTTAGTCTGTTTTTAGATTGGGACTTGTTTCGTTGACCAAAGTAGGAATTTTTTGGTGATCTGTGTCCATAACATCCAGACACTTTTGAGTAAAAAATAGGTTACGTGCCCTTGTTTTGAAATTAGGCTCGCTTAACCAGTGTACCGACCATTCTACGTCTGATTGACAGGTCGGGATAATCAAGACTATCTTTTTACGAAACATAACGCACGTTAGCCAGCTCTACAATTGTTTTAAGAAGGTTGTAAAAGTAAAATGAAACTACTGCTAGTATCATGTTCCTGCTAACGAAAGTGATTCAGAGATATTATTTGTACTAAACCAAAAGATGCCGCTCTTAACGGTACAGCTAATGATAAAGCAATTTAAAAAATAAAACGGACATAATTTCTAAAGCTGCTGTAATAACCAAGACGCTAAATTTTACTGCTATTCAAAATCGTAAACAAGAGATTTTTTACGGCTGTAATAGTTGATAGATTAGTAGAGAATTGCACGTGCCATGGCTATTTATAGTATCATACAGTCCACCGCTGATAGTTCGAGACTACCACTGAAGCGTGCACATTAGCCGTGTCGAGACCATCTTTCTGTAGAGTGCATGGGTCACCCTAATATTGCACACCTTTTTGGGGGACTTTATGAGTTTCCCGGCAAAATGAGCTTCCATTTTGAATTTGGCCCCCAAGTCGAATTAGTCATCTTTTTTAGGAGGAATACCCAAGTTCATTGGATTCAGCTGGTCAAATTCTGATAGAAATCACCTTCATACCAAGGTCCAAGAGAATCTGTCCCGAATTTTACCCTACTAAATTAAAGTAAATAACCAGAAGGCCATCGTGCATATTTGAATTTCCCCAAGGATGCCAGAGTGGCATTATCCGGATTCTGAAACTACACATATTGAAGATATATAATGCGCCGAAAACCTATATTTCAATATATTACGCACCTTTCTAGGGAACTTTTTAAGTTTCCTGCCAAAATAAGCCTCCATTTTGAATTTGGCCCCCTTGTGGAATTAGCCATCACTTTTAATAGGAATACCCAAGCTGATTGGATTCAACAGGTCGAATTCTTATAGAACCCATCACATATTTACAGCATTAAATAACCAGAAAATGCCTCATGGCGGCCATCTTGAATATTTAAATTTCCCCAAGTGTGCCGGGGTGGCATCACCCGGAATCAGAATCTACACACATTGAAGATATATGATCCACCAAAAGCATTAGGCGGATTATATTTCAACGTCAAGGCTTAAAATGGGGTTTGACAACTAGACTGTAAAGCCAGAAGCTGTCATTGTTATTGTCAACAACAAAAAAGTCAGCGTCGGTGAAAATTAATAAACACATGGCAGAAGGAAATGACAGTAACACGCCAAATAAGATAAGATAAGATTTTATTGTATCGAAACATCCATTGAGGACAACATACAATATAAACGTGTAGATAAATAACAATATGACAAATAATATATATATTTACAAACAAGACGGTTGATAATTTAAATCTAGCTTAAATGTACATTTACTATCAGGACAAACAGTATCTGTAGATACATTTGATAATGGCACATCATTCAATGCAACAAGTATGATGCATGGATATAAATATTATAAATACATAAATAACTAGAAGACTTAGTATAGGTATTTACATGGAAATATATATAGGAATGCAAGAAGCTTTATATGAATCAAGTAAAAACGTATGGAATGGAATATATTAAGACATAGAAATCTTCATAATAATTTTGATACAGAAAAGTAGAGATAGCTCAACACAATTTATGCTCTTAGATTCATTGGATGGAATACAAATGCACTAACTTATTTTGCAACTGTTTTGGGTGGGTTAAATAGATTTTCTAGAGAATAGGGTAGATAATTATTTGTAAATGTTGGGTATATGTGGACGGTACGTAAATCTTCATACAGTGGACATTCTAGTAAAAATGTGCTTCATCTTAAACTTTGTGCATAGAGCATTGTTGACATATTCTTAGATCTGGAAGGACATTTTTGTATCTGCCCATTTCAATTTGAAGTGAGTGGGAACTAAGTTGGAGTGCAGTCATGGCTATTTTAAAGTTCTTACTGTGTACATAACCGAGATATTCAGCAGGTTTTTAGAAAAATTTTTTTGATAGTTTAATATTAGAGTTAGCTATTTTAATATCGTCATTATAGGCTTCAGTCAGTAACGGGTGAGATTCTTTCATTTCAAGTCGGTTTAGTCTTTTATAATAGAGTAGCATTCTATGGCATATGAGGGAAAATTCCGAGCTCTGCAAGGCAGTCTATATTAGTAATTTTAGGGGGTTGGCACAACATTGACTTGCAGGTTTTTATGGTTATCTTGTTGTGTTCTATATTACTCCACTTTGTTAAATTTAATCCTACATTGTGCACTAAATGAGAACCCTAAACATCAGAGGCATACAATCCAATTTGCTTAACAACAGAGTCGTACAGTCAGTCTAATTAGAACTTCTGTGGGTGATTGATTAGGGACGCATTCTTTATTTTTAATACTGTAAAAAGCTCGCAATGCCTTTTTGCAAAGGTCAGACATAGCTCCTTTATTTGTTATATTTACTCCTAAATACATATTTGAACTATATATGAAGTACCGCTATACATTGAATTTATTATGTTAAAGATATTTCCATTTGTGTCATGTTTAAGTAATTTAAGTAATAGCCCCTTTCTCCAAATGGTATCGAATGCTTTAGTAAAATCTATGAAACTGATAAAAACATTTCAATTCTTACTTTTATATTTATTAAGGATCGTTTACAATGACCTTGATCTAACGTATTGTTTGACTGGAGATAATTTGTAATTCTGTTATTAATAACTGAGAAGAAGCATTTAGAAAGACAACTAGCTAGGGCAATGTCCGGGGTCTTCTCTTAAATTTTTTTTTTGTGTACTTGTACTATGTAGGCTTGATTCCAGCTTGAAGGTACACTGTAAAACCTTTTCCGTAATTGTCGTAAAAATTATGACTAAAGATTGGCAACTTAGCTGCCAGCCATTTGTACGCAAATTTTACGGAAAATGTTTTACACCCACAAATCCATATTTTTAACACATTTTAACACATTGGATCAAGAGCAGGTTTGCTATTACAATATGGAGAATGTGTAGAGATTGAACATATTTTTTGGTTGCCAAGCAGTTTGGTGGTATATTTCAACAAAGACAAGGCTCTTTACATAATTCGTGAAGACTTCAACAACAACAACAACAAAGCTCTCCAAAATATTTATCAACTTCTCTCAAGTGTATGTAAAAATTTTCAGGAATGTATGAAAGAATGGGTAGCAACAAAATGCAAATGTCTAAAGGAAAGTTCAGACGAAAAAGTTAACAATAATGAAATTATCCATTCAAATTCTTGTACATGTAACATTTACATTATAATATTTGAATGAAATTTTAAAAATTACATTCTGAATCTATTCTAGAAATATAAGTCAGTAATACAATAGTATTACCCTCAAATTTTTTTCTAAAATCTTACCATGGTGTTGTAATATTCACCACAAATCTATTATTTAAAATACCAACAGCATGAAAGTAAAACTATCACTGTATCAGTAAATAATTACAGTAAAACATGATCTAATAAAATAATGAAATCATTCAAATGTTTGGAGATTAACGAATTTGCATTTTAAATGTTTAAATGAACAATTTAAAATCTAACAATTATTAAACTCCAAAAGTATCAAGACTTTAAAGGGCCAATCCCGATAATATTTTGGAGAATAAAACTGCTCAAGTTTGTGTTAAAATCCCTTAAAATCCTCTACCTAAGATCTGAGCAACTAACTCAATATTTGTCATACGTTTTCAAACAACATAAACCAACTCATCTGGAAATGGAGACCGTTGTCCAAACTGTATTATACGGTGTCTTGATAAAACCAGACTTTAATTTATAAAAATAATATGTAGGTGAAATTTACCCTTCGTTATGAAATACAGCACACGGGTCATTCACTGTATAGACCTCTAAAGAAACGGAAATCGATTATCAGTTCGCCCAACGAAACAATTAACCCGAAATTTTGAAAGGGTTACGTGTCCGGATAAGCATTTTTGACTTTCACGTCCAAACGACTCAATATTTTGAGCTGATATTTTGAGATAAGGTAAATTCACCATTTCTCTATATTTGGATTTTTATTTTTGAGACTCTGTTCAAATCGGTATAGTCCCTTTAAAACGAGAACAGCATGAATGCAGAATTCCTATTATTCCACCTTGGGTGTACAGCTTGTTTCAATATGATTAGCTAGCTTAATTTCTGTTTGAAAATGTACATCGTTAAATTTTGCACAATAACTCTGCCTAAGCATGTTTACATTCCTTAGTGAGAATGGCATAAATTGATTCAGTCTCGTTGATAAAAATTTAGATGGAACTAGACTACTGACAAAGTTAATGTATCAGTTCCAAAATGAAATGTGCAGATTAAAGTTTAAATATTTATACAATACGGCCGAATATTTAGAGACGAAATGTAAGTTACAATCCGTTGTCCCTGATATAAACGGGGGATAATTTTACAAATGTACCAAATCATGGATGGACAAACCAGATGACCAACAGATTTTTTAGCAAAGAGTAAACCGACATCTTATCAATAGCAAGATCAAGTTTAAGAAAATTCATTACACAGATTTCTCGCAGTGTGTTTAAAGCCTCATTTATAAAGAATTGCTCATAAGAGTGTTGTGCATCGGTCTCCTATCATCCAATCACCACCAATTTTATCCACACTACGTGTTGGTGTATAAAAATTAACCATAAACCACCGCAGGAATTATTAACCTCAATAGGTTATATGCCTAAAGTTTGCATGCATGAACATTATACCATTCTAGGCTGCAACGATACGTATGGCAGTATTTCATCTCAGGCGTGTTTCCGTCTTTGTAAGAAATGTCAACAAAACGATGTCGACACGCTGACGTTTTTGATTCAAAATGTTCCCATATCCGTGATTTGTGATTTGCCGGAGGGGAATGTCCTTTCGGCGGGACACATGTTTCGTTGGCGAAAGCCATCATTCCTTCTTGTCATGTGAACTACAGGGGAACATTTTGCATGATAGTTGAGTATCGGAAGAAAACGAACAGTTAAAAAATCTGTACTATGTTTATCGAACCGCGGTACGGAATTTAAAAGTACCTTGAACCGAAATGTGGCACCTATACCGCGGTATACTGTCTCACGGTACCGGTATAGCGTTACAATCGTACTCCATCCATTCAAAGTTTGACAGTTCAGTGATTAGTTATATATCACTTTTTGGACCACTTGAGTCTTCCTTCTTTTTCTTGATTTCTGTCTGTTATCTAGGTTTATTCCAAAAATGCACCCACAAAACAAATATTCTCAATCAGCTTTTTTTATGACATCCATCATTAATATAAAATTACAGAAAGCCGTCCAGAAATAAATAATGAGACCGAACGCGGACATGTAGTTATAAGTTGCGCTACAGTTTGGTGTTGTCGGTCACTTCCAAATGTTTGAATGGGAATATGCACACATGGGGAGATTACAGTTTAGTTTCATTCTTTCCTGAAGGCACTCATCAAAGTCTCTTCAATTTCAAAAGAACACATTTTAATTTTAATAGTAAAATTGAGGCTTCGTGTCCACAAACAGAAGACTAAACATATCCCACAGAATACTACCGGTGCAGACTGGAATAACCAGATGCCAATGACTGCCATTCAATTAGGACTCTTCGCATATTTCGCCGAGCATAACTGATAAAAAAATACACTTAAAACAGAAACAATTGAATGTATTCATTGCGACTCATTTGTGTTCATTTCTAGGTGACAAAGAATACAGATTTAGCTCCTTTAAGTTAGGTTGAACTTCTCTGATCATATTGGTAGCTGTAACTAACACCTATCTCTTTATGTATAGGATATTAACCTACCCGAGGTTGATATGATAGAGAACACGCGGGCGAAGCCCAAGTGTTCTCTATCATATCAATCCGAGGGAGAGAAGGTAGCAGACTTAATATTTGTATTGAATTTGTAGTTTGCAAATTTTGTTTTGTATTTTGAAAGTAACGTAGTGGGGTGCAGCGTTTTGACATAAATATGCACCACAGCCTGCACAGGTCTGTAAAATATAATGCGATCACACATTGTCATGTTTGACGACAATGCATAACTGCAATGTATTATGTAGAACTGAAAGTAATGGACGCTTTGGTTAAAGCTCAGTAAAAATTTGTGAAAATGATCAAATTTCCTTGGTTATAGTACCATAAAATTAGTAAAATGATTACCGCCATTTTGTGTTTGATATCTATCACCGACAATGCCACCAAAAAAATGTACTCGAGCAGGATCGCAATCAAAGGGACCGGAGAAGGAAAACGATAAGGAAGTATGGAAATGTAAAATGTGTAAAGGGATTTTGAAATGCTTCTGACAAGATCGTCCAATGTGAGTATTCTAGTGAGTATTACTGTAGTAAATGCCTAGGGTTGTCTGTACTAGAATATCAGGGTTTTAAAACTCCAGCACTGCATTGGTACTGCCATCCAACAAGGTATCGTATAAATCAAGAGCCATCCTTACTAGATCTTATTTATTGTGAACGATAGTAATTATATACAGAATATTGAATACTTAGATCCGGTTGGTCGCAGT
The DNA here is from genome assembly GCF_932274485.2 of Patella vulgata. Classification (NCBI taxonomy): domain Eukaryota; kingdom Metazoa; phylum Mollusca; class Gastropoda; family Patellidae; genus Patella; species Patella vulgata. The sequence continues at coordinate 39,641,089 of NC_065882.2, forward strand.
GATCATTGTGTATTATCATTTAATTTTAAATGCTACCTTAGCTATGAAAACACAAAGAGTGAAAAGTTCAACTATTTCAAAGGAGATTATGTTAAACTTAGTCAAGAACTGGATATAGACTGGAATGAAACATTACAGGGTAAAGACACAACAGAAATGGTAGATATATTTATGAACAAACTAATATTAGCCATGAAACATAACATCCCGACTAGGGTTGGTATTAGAAAGGCAACAAACCATTGAGCCCGGAGGCTAGACGCTCAATTAGAAAGAAACATAGAAGCTGGGAAAAATACCGATTGAAAAAAGATAGCGAAAGCTACAAAGAGTATACTAAAGCCCGGAATAAGGCAAAATCGATTATCACAAAGGAACGGAAGAACAGTGAAAAGCAGATAGCTGAATCGGCAAAAGCTAATAGTAAAAACTTTTGGTCGTATGTTAATAGTAAGAGAAAAACAAAACCCGGAGTCTCCGAACTACACACGGTACGTGATGGAAAGAACGTTATTGCTTCAGACGATGAGAAAAAAGCGGAGATATTAGCTGAATTTTTCTGTAGTGTTTTCAGTATAGAAAACGATGATGATGAAACTTTACTTGAAAATATGAAATATGATGAACATTCAAACGACAATGATTTCACAACTTCTGAAGTAAATAAGCTATTAAAAGAACCAAACACTACAAAATCACCTGGTCCAGATCAAGTACACCCTAAGTTACTGTATGAATTAGCAGACACTATCGATAGGCCACTCTGTATTATATTTAACAGTTCATTTAAGTCAGGTACAGTACCCGAAGGATGGAGAATTGGTCAAATAACAGCACTCTTTAAGAAAGGAAGTAAGAACTCTGCATCCAACTATAGACCTGTTAGTCTTACCAGTATAATATACTATTAAAAAAAAGTAGGGGATATTTGATTTTTAAGTGTTATTAAAGTCACCTAATGAAACTGACGAAGAAACAAATGACAAAATGAAATGAAGTTCACATTCATCGATTTATTCCAAATGATCGTTAGACTAAGTAAGGCACAGACTGACCATTATAAGGGTAAAATGATACCCGGGGTCAAACAGCAAAGTTACCACAGCATCACAACCAAGTCAGTAACGGGTAAATCCTCCTCTGTTTGCCAAACAAGCATTGATCCGACGTGGCATACTCCTAATGAGACGTCTAAGGTCATTTTGGTCCAGATTGTCCCATTCCTGTTGCAACGCAGCTGCAAGTTCTTGGACATTGGCAGGACGTTGTTGACGTTGACGTAACCTCTGTCCAAGCATGTCCCAGACATGCTCGATGGGGGAGAGGTCGGGACTCAGTGCTGGCCAAGGTAATGTGGTGATGTTCTGTTGTTGGAGGTAACCTATAACGATCCTGGCCCTGTGACACCTTGCGTTGTCATCCTGGAAGATGAAACGGCGGCCATGACGTCGTGCGAACGGCACAACATGGACTGCCAAGATGTTGTCCCGGTAGTACTGGCCTGTAACACGCCCTGCAACAACATGTAAAGCCGTTCTTCCAGCAACAGTGATGCCTCCCCACACCATAACAGAACCACCCCCAAATCGATCATGTCTGATGACGTTAACGTCTTGGAAGCGCTCGTTTCGACGACGCCACACCCTCCTACGTCTGTCCAAAAAATCAACAGTGAACCTTGACTCATCTGAAAACATCACATTGCTCCAGCGTCGATTATCCCAGTGTTGACGATCCCTACACCAACGACGTCTTGCCTGAATGTGATGATCTCTCAAACAAGGGATCACGCGAGGACGTCGGGCGCGAAGGTGACCCCTATGCAGTCGATTCCGAATCGTCTGGCCACTCACTCTCACACCAGTGTCTGTTTGAAGACGAGCGCTGATCTGATTTGCTGTGATGACACGATTTCTCAAGGCCAAGGTACGGATAAATCGATCCTGGGCTTGAGTTGTCGCCCTTGGTCGACCTGAGCGTGGTCTGTCCTGTACAGATTGTGTATCACGGTATCTGGACCATAGCCTGCTTATGACAGACTGAGAAACATTCATCGTCCGCGCCACAACCGCCTGTGTTGTGCCGACCTGTAGCATGCCAAGGGTACGTAACCTTTCATTTTGGGTAAGCCGACGCATATCAAAATTTGTTTTCTGGTCACTAAAACAATTAAACTGATGTTTCCACCCTGGAATTCAATGCCACAATGACTGTAACATTCAAAGTCAGAGTCGTGCAAATCTTGGGTTGGACCCCCATGATGATCCCAAGCATCACATGCATTCCATGCGGTAGCTATTGGTGCGTTTGGGCGTCACATGTAACTGGAAATGTTTCTTCTGTTAGGTTCTATAGTGACTTTTTTCGTAGTCATTTGCATATTTTAGTATTATGCCCCCAAAATCAAATATCCCCTACTTTTTTTGAATAGTATATATGTAAGTTAATGGAAAAGTTAATTAGAAAAAGAATTATCCAACATATGGACAAATTAGACTTATTTAGTGTAAAACAATTTGGTTTTATGGGTGGCAGATCTACCACACTACAACTCTTGAAGGTACTAGACCATTGGACTACCATACTCGACAATGGTGGAACCATTTACACTGACTTCATGAAAGCCTTTGATAAGGTACCACATATAAGATTAGTCAACAAAATACGTTCATATGGTATAAGCAACCAGACATATACATGGGTTAATATATTCTTGAATAACCGGAAACAAAGAGTACAACTAAATGGATCCTTTTCAAAATGGCATAGTGTGGCAAATGGTATACCGCAAGGCTCTGTACTGGGACCAATATTATTTGTTCTATTTATTAACGATCTACCTCTAACTGTGGAATCTGATGTATACATGTTTGCAGATGATACGAAGTTATATAGGGAAATTACCAATCAAAGTTACATTGAAATAGTCCAAAATGATATCAATAATCTTTTTAGATGGAGTGAAAAATGGCTATTGCGTTTTCATCCAGACAAGTGTAAAGTCTTGTCTATCTCTGGTAAACGACAGCAACCAAGAACCACGAACTACACGATGCCAACCTACGCAGGCTCATATGTTAATTTAGAATCTGTTGAATCCGAAAAAGACATTGGAGTTACGCTGGACTCAAAGCTTAATTTCGAAAAACACATACAGACACAAGGGAATAAAGCAAATCAAATAGTTGGGATAATCAGGAGGTCATTTAAATACTTGAATTTTAAAACATTCTGTCCATTATTCAAATCGCTTGTCAGACTTAACCTGGAATATGCGAGTAGCGATTGGAACCCATACAAAATTAAAGACATAGAATCAATTGAGAATGTTCAACGTAGGGCCACTAAAATGTTACCAGATATGAAGGACTTGACATATGAAGAACGACTAAGAAAACTAAAGCTCCCATCACCGAGATTTAGACGACTGAGAGGCGATATGATCGAGACATATAAAATTGTAACTGGTAAATATGACAAACGTTTAACAGGAGATTTACTACCGATCAGAGTACTTTTCACCAAACTCGTGGACATTCACTTAAACTAGTTAAGAATAGATCTAGACTGGAAATACGTAGACATTATTTCACAAACAGAGTAGTAGAAGACTGGAACAGCTTACCAGGATCAGTTATCACGGCCAAAAACGTAAAATTTTTCTGAAACCGATTAGATCAACTATGGCAAAACCACCCCATGATGTACGATTACTCATATTCATATAGTGAAGAAAAAGCCACCCGGAGAAGACAATTAACTCAAATAGATGACGAAATAGAGTCAAATACAGAGGAGCAAGCTGACTCCTGCGTTTGGAAAAGACAAAGGTAGACATAGGTAGGTATATCCGACATATACAACGTCATAGTTTTAATCGCCCTTAAATTAAACGGACTCTTCCACTAAAAGTCAACAATGATTGGATAATTGCTCGATAGTTTCCGCCAAATCGCGTGAATGCATTGTTTACACTGTCGCCAATTTGGAGTGAATATAGATGCAATTGAATTGAAAGCAAAAGCAAAATGGATAGTGATACGTTATCAGACGAATAATCAATTCTTTTTAGCCAACAGATTGACGGTGGAATAGATGTGATTGCAAATTCCGACGAGGATCTACCGCTAGCCAAAGGCTGTAGAAAAATTGGATCAAAAGGCAATCTTTTCCGATAATTCTGACAGTGAACCGTGAAGGTTTTCGGCATGTTCAGAAAAGGATTTGACCGACTGTGTTAAGTGGACTGTACCCAAAAATACTTTAGAAAGGAACTCTTGGGCTATAAAAACTTTCAAGTCTTGGAGTGTGTGGAGAAATAACGAAATGTGGACGAAAAGAAAATTCTGAAAGATATCTTAGACATGGATAACCGAATCTAAATATGCCGACAAGTACGCCGTCTATTTCAGTGCTGAATACTTTAACCGTACAAGCAGTGGGAGGAAAACGAAAGACCCAGAAAAAACGAACAAGGTTAGTCAGGCGATCTTACTCCTTGTCACGTACATGCGTGGGATCGAAACCACGCCACTTGACTCAATGAGAGACATGGTTGGACCATTCGCCCAACCACTCCCTCAAAACTCAAGGTCCGAGCTGAGGGCAGGAAGTGTTGGTTTTCACTGACAATGCCCCCGATTCCCAACGGTAACAGGTTTATTATCTTAGTATTTTTCTTTTACCTTTGAAAACATTCCACTAACCCAGAGAGAGACTGGGTAGGCTATACGATAGATGACAGATATGGCACTCAAATCTCCAATAAGGTGTGCCTAAACATTAAAATAAAAAATAAAAGATCTTATTATGCAGTCAATTAATTCTTAATGGTTTTCAGTCACGTATACTATGAAGCCTTTCATAGTTCATATATACTATTCAAAAAAAGTAGGGGATATTTGATTTTTAAGTGTTATTAAAGTCACCTAATGAAACTGACGAAGAAACAAATGACAAAATGAAATGAAGTTCACATTCATCGATTTATTCCAAATGATCGTTAGATTTAGTAAGGCACAGACTGACCATTATAACGGTAAAATGATACCCGGGGTCAAACAGCAAAGTTACCACAGCATCACAACCAAGTCAGTAACGGGTAAATCCTCCTCTGTTTGCCAAACAAGCATTGATCCGACGTGGCATACTCCTAATGAGACGTCTAAGGTCATTTTGGTCCAGATTGTCCCATTCCTGTTGCAACGCAGCTGCAAGTTCTTGGAAATTGGCAGGACGTTGTTGACGTTGACGTAACCTCTGTCCAAGCATGTCCCAGACATGCTCGATGGGGGAGAGGTCGGGACTCAGTGCTGGCCAAGGTAATGTGGTGATGTTCTGTTGTTGGAGGTAACCTGTAACGATCCTGGCCCTGTGACATCTTGCGTTGTCATCCTGGAAGATGAAACGGCGGCCATGACGTCGTGCGAACGGCACAACATGGACTGCCAAGATGTTGTCCCGGTAGTACTGGCCTGTAACACGCCCTGCAACAACATGTAAAGCCGTTCTTCCAGCAACAGTGATGCCTCCCCACACCATAACAGAACCACCCCCAAATCGATCATGTCTGATGACGTTAACGTCTTGGAAGCGCTCGTTTCGACGACGCCACACCCTCCTACGTCTGTCCAAAAAATCAACAGTGAACCTTGACTCATCTGAAAACATCACATTGCTCCAGCGTCGATTATCCCAGTGTTGTCGATCCCTACACCAACGACGTCTTGCCTGAATGTGATGATCTCTCAAACAAGGGATCACGCGAGGACGTCGGGCGCGAAGGTGACCCCTATGCAGTCGATTCCGAATCGTCTGGCCACTCACTCTCACACCAGTGTCTGTTTGAAGACGAGCGCTGATCTGATTTGCTGTGATGACACGATTTCTCAAGGCCAAGGTACGGATAAATCGATCCTGGGCTTGAGTTGTCGCCCTTGGTCGACCTGAGCGTGGTCTGTCCTGTACAGATTGTGTATCACGGTATCTGGACCATAGCCTGCTTATGACAGACTGAGAAACATTCATCGTCCGCGCCACAACCGCCTGTGTTGTGCCGATCTGTAGCATGCCAAGGGCACGTAACCTTTCATTTTGGGTAAGCCGACGCATATCAAAATTTGTTTTCTGGTCACTAAAACAATTAAACTGATGTTTCCACCCTGGAATTCAATGCCACAATGACTGTAACATTCAAAGTCAGAGTCGTGCAAATTTTGGGTTGGACCCCCATGATGATCCCAAGCATCACATGCATTCCATGCGGTAGCTATTGGTGCGTTTGGGCGTCACATGTAACTGGAAATGTTTCTTCTGTTAGGTTCTATAGTGACTTTTTTCGTAGTCATTTGCATATTTTAGTATTATGCCCCCAAAATCAAATATCCCCTACTTTTTTTGAATAGTATATTTATTTGTATCAATGAGTTATGTCATATACGAGTAGCCTATATGACCTGTGGTAGAGTAGAACTACTAACTAGAACTGAAGCCTCCAAAAATAATGCTATGATTTGTAATAACAGTGTATGTCTTGTCTAGTTACTATTTAAAAAATCTTACGAATTTTACGTATGCCATTTGATTTTTCAAGTTTTTAACTTTTTAAATACATTTCTTACTTCTATGACTGAAATGTCTTGGTTTACATTAATTGATATTTGGAGATTGTGAATTAATTTATCTATTTCCCAAGAGTCAGAATCCTTTATATGTTTATTTTGGAACAATTTAGAAAAATGCTGACGCCAGTTGTCAATAGGAATGTCACTATCAGTTTTAGGGTTATCATTTCTATCGTCTAACAAAGAATTTACTAGGTCCCAATAAATATTGGGGTCATTTGTCACTAACTCATTAAGCTTCTTAATAAAGGTATTTTTAGCTTCACGGGTTTTATATTTAGTTACCTTTTTATAAATTTTCTTTCTGCTATAATAGATTTCTATTAAGTAATTATTTTGTGGGCCGTTTGTTAAAATTATGTTGGGCCTCTAACATATCCCTTCGTTATCCGTTACAGTCTTTGTCAAACCATTTATGTTTTTAGTTGGTTTTATGATCCTGACAAATCTGAAACATGCCCTAAAATGTTAGTCAGATCTGAGTTAGCATTATCTGTGTCTTTAGCATTGAAAGGCTTTGACAAAAAATTGTTAGCTTGAGTCCGGAAAAAGGGTTTATTTAGTTATTCGATAAAGGATTGGTGCGAATCAGCTTTCCATATGAATTTATAAGGTTTATGTATAGGATTAGAGGGGGTATTGTCAGAGAGGGTGTGACCAGAAGGGTTACTCATTATGGGGAATAATATGTTCTGATCAGGTTCAACCAAAATTTTGCAAGATATAAAACAATGATCAGACAGGTAGGTCAAGGCCGAAATTTTAAAACAATCAATTTTGTCAGTTAATGATGTACTTGTAAAAATGTAGTCTACCGAGCTGCAGCCTATATAATTAATACAAGTATGATAGCCCATGTAATCACCAAGTGTTCTACCATTAAGGATATACACATCTGTTGTATTACATAGTTGGACAAGTTCTCTTCCCCATGTCTTTATAACAGAATCTGTGTTGTCCCCCGCCTTTCGAAGAAGGCAGGGGGCTATTAAAATGGGTTCGTCCGTCTGTCCGTCTGTCTGTCTGTCCGTCACACTTTTTGGGACACAATAACTCTTTTTCTAAATGAGCTAGAATGTTCAAACTTGGTGTAGGTATTTATTAGGGTAAGCGGAGATAAGCAATTTGATTGGTTGATGCTTTGGGACACGATAACTTTAGTTCTAATTAAGTGATAGTGATGAAACTGATAATGAGCATTTTCTGCTCAGGGTAAGCAGAGCGATAAGCAATTTGATTGGCCAAGATTTTGGAACACAATAACTCTCCTTCTAATTGAGTTAGAATGTTCAAAATTGGTGTAGGTGTTTATTAGGTTAATGCCTAGATGGAGTTCGAAGATGAGCATTTTCTGCTTAGGGTAAGCCGGGGTAAGCAATTTGATTGGTTGATGCTTTGGGGAACGATAACTTTAGTCCTAATTAAGTGAGAATGAGGACACTTGGTGTTTAGCTTTATTACATCAATACCTTGACTAAGTCCGATAATGAACATTTTCTGCTCAGGGTAAGCAGAGCGATAAGCAATTTGATTGGCCAAGATTTTGGAACACATTAACCCTCCTTCTAATAGAGCTAGAATGTTCAAACTTGGTGTAGGTGTTTATTGGGTCAATGCCTTGATGGAGTTCGATGGTGAACATTTTCTGCTTAGGGTAAGCAGAGATAAGCAATTTGATTGGTTGATGCTTTGGGACACGATAACTTTAGTTCAAATTAAGTTAGAGTGAGGACACTTGGTGAATAGCTTTATTACATCAATACCTTGACTAAGTTCGATAATGAACATTTTCTGCTGAGGGTATGCAGAGCGATAAGCAATTTGATTGGCTGAGACGTAGGCACACAATAACTCTCCTTCTAATTGAGGTAGAATGTTCAAGTTTGATGTAGGCATTCATTAGGTGAATCCCTTGATGGAGTTCGATGATGAACATTGTCTGCTTACGGTAGGCAGAGATAAGCAATCTGATTGGTTGGTGCATTAGAGGCACGATAACTTTGGTTATAATGAAGTGAGAGCGATGAAACTCTGAATATAGATTCATTATATCATTGACTAAGTTTGATTGTGCGATTTTCTGCCTGAGCTAAGGAGCGATAAGCAATTTGATTGGTCAAGACTTTAGAACATAAAAACTCTGCTTTTAATTGAGGTAGAATGTTTAAACCTGATGTAGATGTTCATTAAGTGAATGTCGTAATGAACTGATTTCAACGATTAACATTTCAAGCTAAAGCTAAGCAGAGCTAATCAATTTCATTGGTCGATGCTCTGGGACAAGATAATCTTGATTCTATCTGATAGAGAGTGATGAAACTTAGTGTGTAGTTTGAATTTTGTCCGTCAGTTTCGTTCCAATTTTTACGAAATTTTTTAAATCGGATAAAAATTGTGACCTCTATTGGGTCCACAAGCTAAAAACGCGATTTTTCGTACAATCAGGGGCCATAATTCAGGAAGTTATGGTCCGGTATGCGGGATTATCGAAAGGAACCGAGACCTGTGGGTTATAAACATACAATCAGGGGCCATAATCCATTAAGTTACAGTCCGATACATGCCAATATCGAACGGAACCGACATCTTAGGGAGATAATCCTATATTTCAAGTTTTGTTGAAATCGGATAAAAATTGTGACCTGTAGAGTGTTCACAAACAATTGTGGACGGACGGACAGGGGAGACGACAATATACGTCCACATGAAAATGTGGGCTTATAAAAGTAGGTAGAATGAACGATTTGTAAACAGTTTCCAATGTTTTGCGATTTAATTGGTAATTTAAAGATCTCAGACAGCTTATCAGCTTACTTGTTATTGAAGTTAGATAGTTAATATGTGACTCCCAATTTCCCTTTGAGTTGAAAATAACACCGAGGTGCTTATAGTTGCTACTGTCACTTATGGTTACATTATTAAAATCAAGACTAAAATCAGAAGGGGATATTTTTCTTGAGAATGTCAAGCTAATAGTTTTAAAAGGATTAAAATTAACTTTCCATTTTACGGACCACTGATAGATACGTTCAATGTCTCTGTTTAGAATATCGCGTGGTATGATCAGGATTGTTAATAACAAGAAACAGAGACGTGTCGTCCGCAAATAATCTCACGTTTGATTCGAGATCTTCAGATATGTCATTAATAAAGATTAAAAAGAGCAAGGGGCCTATTATTGAGCCTTGTGGTACACCAGATAAAATTTATCTAGGACTTGACGAGCTACCAGCTACATTAAGTCTTTGGAAGCGATTTGACAGGTAACTATTTTATGAGTTCCAATGTTTCGTTACGAATACCAGAAGCGTTTAATTTATGAATTAGCTCGTCGTGCCATACTCTATCAAAAGCTTTACCTATGTCAAAGAATATTGCTTTTACTTCACCCCCGGAATCTAAAACCTGTCCAATAAAGTCATACATATCGATTAGTTGATATTTGGCGCGTTTTCCAGGTTGAAAGCCACATTGATATGACTAAGTAATTTAATTGAAAAAATAAAATTGTAAATGTGATTATAAATTAATGTTTCGAAGACTTTGCCAAGAGAGGACAACAATGAGATTGGGCGATGATTTGAGCACTGGTGTGCATCTCCCTATTTATACGCCCACATTCAAATGTGGTCGTATATTGTCGTGGCCCCCGTCCCTCCGTCCGTCCGTCGGTCCGGCGTCCACAATTGCTTGTGGACGCTCTAGGGGCTAAAGTTAATATCTGATTGACTTTCAATTTATACACAGTGTTTAAGGTCTTGAAACGAAGAAGCCTATTGATTTTCATCGATTCCCAATAATTACTGCCAGAGTTATGGCCTTTGATCACTTCCAAAAATATTGTGGACGCTCTAGAGGTCAAAGTTAATATCTGATTTATACACAGTGTTTGAGGTCATGAGACGAAGAATCATATTGATTTTCAACGATTTCCGATAATTACTGCCAAAGTTATGGCCCTTGATCACTTTGAAAAATCTTGTGGATGCTCTAGAGGCCAAAGTGAATATCCGATTGACCTTAAATTTATACACAATGTTTAAGGTCAGGAGATGAAGAAGCCTATTGATTTTCAGCGATTTCCAATAATTACTGCCAGAGTTATGGCCCTTGATCACTTCAAAAAATCTTGTGGACGCTCTAAAGGCCAAAGTTAATATCCGATTGACTTTAAATTTATACACAGTGTTTAAGGTGCGAAGAAGCCTATTGATTTTCAGTGATTTCCGATAATTACTGCCAGAGTTATGGCCCTTGATCACTTTGAAAAATCTTGTGAACGCTTTAGAGACCAAAGTTAATATCCGGTTGACTTTAAATTTATACACAGCGTTTAAGGTCATGAGACGAAGAACCTTATTCATTTTCAGCGATTTCCGATAATTACTGCCAGATTTATGGCCCTTGATCACTTTGAAAAATCTTGTGGACGTTCTAGAGGCCAAAGTTATTATCCGATTGACCTTAAATTTATACACATTGCTTAAGGTCACGAGACGAAGAATCCTATTAATTTTCAACGATTTCCGATAATTACTGCCAGAGTTATGGCACTTGATCACTTCAAAAAATCTTGTGGACGCTCTAGAGGTCAAAGTTAATATCTGATTAACTTTAAATTTTTACACAGTGTTTATGGTCATGAGATGAAGAATCCTATTGATTTTCAGCGATTCCCAATAATTACTGCCAGAGTTATGGCCCTTGATCACTTCCAAAAATTATTGTTGACGCTCTAGAGGTCAAAGTTAATATCTGATTTATACACAGTGTTTGAGGTCATGAGACGAAGAATCATATTGATTTTCAACGATTTCCGATAATTACTGCCAAAGTTATGGCCCTTGATCACTTTGAAAAATCTTGTGACGCTCTAGAGGCTAAAGTTATCATCCGATTGACTTCAGATTAATACACAGAGTTTTAGGTCGTGATAAGTATATTGATTTTAAATGTTCTTTTATGACTTGAACAGCTAAATCCATGATGTTAAAAGTTTTGTATACTAAACGTTAGCATGGGGCAGAACTTTATAAAAACCAAACAAATTCTAATAGTTTTCTGATAATTACTAATCAGATTTTAATGTACTATAAATGTTTCATTACCAAAAAATGTAAAAATATGCGACAACTCTTGTTGACTGCCCGGACGATATAGCTGCTGTGGGTGTATGTTTCGTTGCCTGGCAACCTATCTTCTGATTTCCGATGTAACTTTATTTCGGAAAATTCGAAATTTACGCCATTGTTCAGGATTATTTGATAATTTTGCTTTCTTGTGAAGTCTGTTTTTCTGTCTTAGTAGTTTTCTCAAGTGGCTGTTAAACCATTGAGGGTCTTTTGGCCGGATAGTCACGGTTTTATAGGGCACGAATGTTTTTATTCCATTAATAATTACCTCTGAGAAATTAGCAGCAAGAGATTCAAGATCCTGTTTGTTTAAGAAGGGTGCTTCCCAGTCATAGGTAAAGATACATCTATTTAGGCCATCTACATCTATATTTTGGTATTTCCAGATAGTTCGTTGGTAACTATGGAATTTCGGTTTGGAGGTGTTAAGATAAAAGACGATTGGGCTATGATCACTTATGCTACAATCAAGAATTTCAATATCTTTTACGAAATCAGGACAGCTTACAATAGCGAGATCAAGTAGAGTTTTAGAGAGGGGCAGGATACGGGTAGGGGAATTAATCACTTGTTTATGTGATGATCCGAAATTTCTGTAACTAGTAATAGTATTACGTTTTCATGTATATTTGGCTTTAAATTTAATTACGGGTTTCTTTTGGTTTCTAAAATTATCTCTTTGGCTTTTTGTGTCTCACCTTGCCTACGGCTTCGTCAGTTGTTTATTTTTATATCTAATTTTAATGTCATCATTGTCCATTGTATTTGTTTTATCGGTAATCCTTCTATTTGTTTATCGTTCGCTATAATGTCCTGTATTGTGTGTGGTTAATCTAGTCTACTTCCGTCTCTTTTGTCTCACTGCGCATGCGTGGCGCGCATTATTTAAGAACGGACAACTAGTCTGTCTGGGATTCAGATGCTTGATTTCAAGGTGAGAGGTCGCGTGTTACTTCTCGTGTCTGGATACCTGACCATTTCTTGGGCCGTGTGCTTCAAGTTACCTTGACCATAATCTGGGCTTTTGCTCATACGTTGGTCGATACTTGTACGCCCTAGTGTCTCAGTGTTAACCAGTGTGTTCTAGTGGAATACAGCGGGTGGCCGCGAACGTGTCTCGTGGGTCAAGCCATTTTCTTGGCCTTTCGTACAACGCGTAGACGTCGGCTGTAGGTTGATCGCATTAGTGGATTTGGGGTTGCCCCTTCCCGTTGTTGCATAATCGACTCCCACTCGTGAGTTAACTCTGAGTAAGCCTTTTATTGGTCGGATTTGTGTCGACTTTAGGCCTCTATTGGATAGTGAAGTGCCTTATTTTATATAATATATTCCGTCCCAGTGTTTTACCAGTGGATTATTTTTAATATTTATATGATATTCATGTTTTTGGATTATTTGTACCCGTATATGTTTATGTGTTGAAACTGAAAGGATTACCGGGATACCGATTGCTTTATTGTTGAGATTATTTTTCATGTTATTACTCGATGCCTTTATATTTTAATATATAAATTATCACCTGGATAATCTTGTGGGTTTTTTTTGTGTTATTGAGATCAGAAAGAGAGAATTTGGGGATCCTTAAACGTCAAGACATTGACATAAATTCAGGGTCTCGGGTCTGGCAGTAGATGAGTATAGTCACTTTTGAGCTGACACTTGCCCCCGTTTTCTCCGAAGAGTAGCTGTGGTCTGAGGGTAGACCGAAGAACCTCATCCCTTGGATTTCCGTCCAGCGCTGAGCACACCCGCCCTTTCCATTGTATTGAGAGTTAGGCGGTAGAGTGGCCGAATCGGACGCCACAGGGTTTTTCTGGTGGCAGAGGTGGGATACCATTTTTTTTTCCAATAACCAAATTCTCTCTCTGGTTTCAATATACAAATTTGTGCTTGTTCTATTCCAATTGGATTACTCTTGGTGTATTCCCCTGGATTACGACATGACTAATTACGGATTACTTGACATGGATTTGATGTGTCTCGACGATTCGCTACCTGTGCTATCGCAATGTGTGACTGACCGTGGGACTGCGGTGCAATTTGGTGACAATAACAATGTGAGTGCTGTAAATGATTTGATAAAACTTGATGGAGTAACAGGCACTGGACCCATCAGTGATAAAAAGTGTAGTGGGGCGACCAGTAGTGTATTAGATAAGGATTTTATGAAAAGTTTTAGTGAATTCCGACACGGGATTATTGAACATTTGGATTCATTACAGAGTGAAATGCGGTGCACCAACTCTTCACTACAGGAGACTAAACTGTGTTTAGATGAAGTGCGACATACGAATTCATCGCTTCGAAGTGGTATGAGGCTGATTAATGATCAAATGGATAATAATTCTCTCTCTGGTTTCAATATACAAATTTGTGCTTGTTCTATTCCGATTGGATTACTCTTGGTGTATTCCCCTGGATTACGACATGACTAATTACGGATTACTTGACATGGATTTGATGTGTCTCGACGATTCGCTACCTGTGCTATCGCAATGTGTGACTGACCGTGGGACTGCGGTGCAATTTGGTGACAATAACAATGTGAGTGCTGTAAATGATTTGATAAAACTTGATGGAGTAACAGGCACTGGACCCATCAGTGATAAAAAGTGTAGTGGGGCGACCAGTAGTGTATTAGATAAGGATTTTATGAAAAGTTTTAGTGAATTCCGACATGGGATTATTGAACATTTGGATTCATTACAGAGTGAAATGCGGTGCACCAACTCTTCACTACAGGAGACTAAACTGTGTTTAGATGAAGTGCGACATACGAATTCATCGCTTCGAAGTGGTATGAGGCTGATTAATGATCAAATGGATAATTTACGTACACCTGTTGTTAAAAGTGCCGAAGTGGAAAGCGAGACTAAACTTGATAATCATGTAGTGGAGTATGAACCAGTGATTCATTCAGATTTCGTGTCGCGTAAGGATTTTAAAAACTTTCAAGGACTGATCACGGAACAGTTGGCAGTTATTACAGATAGTCTATCCCGGACAACCCCACAAAGTTATTGTGAAACCCCAAAGTGCGCGGGACCCACAGTGAGTGATTGTGATAAGGGAAGTGAATTTAAACCGACAAGTGCTTCTACTCCCATGCCTCGTACTGGTCATAGCTCTTTCAGGACGAAGACCCCAAGTGATTTCAATGGTAATACTTCTCTCATGGATTATAAAGCACATTTTGAAATTTGCGCAGAAATAAATGGCTGGAATGCGGAAGAGATGGCCCTTCACTTAGCTAGCTGTCTTCAAGGATCGGCCCAAACTGTGTTAACTTCCTTAAAGGGGGACGATCGAAGGAATTACCCGAAGTTAATGACTGCACTTGAAAACCGTTTTCTTCCCCAGAATCAAGGGCAACTTTATCGATCTCAGTTAAGACAACAACACAAGGAAAGTTTACCGGAACTAGGACAGGCAATAAAAAGACTTGTATCTTTAGCCTATCCTTCCGGTCCTTCGGAAATGCTGGACATCATAGCCAAGGACGCATTCTATGATGCACTTAAGGAAGACCGAGACATGGCTTGGCAAGTTATGGTGTCACGACCAAGTACTTTAGATGAAGCTGTGCAAATCGCGGTAGAACTAGAGGCACATAGAGTGATCAGTGGTTCTGATAAGGGACATCTTCGTGGTGTTGAGTCCAAAACTGAAGACAAGGGCCTTAAGAGGGAACTTGATAAAATGTGGGAAGTGTTAAATGATGTGTCTTCTAAGTTTGAAAAGAGTTTGGCTGTTGAGAATAAGACCGATTCTAAAGGCGTGAAACCAAAGAATCAGGGTACTTCTAATCAGAGAATGTTGCGAAAACAAAAAAACGAAACTAAGAAAGCCGCGAAATCTGATACTCTAAGAAGCTCAGACCCCCGCAAATTTGGCCCGCCAAATGGAACTGGATTACATATAACGTGCTATGTGAATACCGTGCCCGTCAATGGATTAATTGATACTGGTGCCTGTGTTAGTATTGTGTCTGAAGAGAGTTACGAAGAAATACCTGAGGGGATGCGACCCAAACTCGAATGTGTAACACAAATATTTCATGGTGCTAATGGTGGCCTTCTGAAGACACTTGGGAAGGCCATCTTTAACATTGACGTCCGTGGTACCACGTACAAGAAAGAATGTGTTGTTGCTCCTGTTGGATCCCAATTGATACTGGGCTTAGATTTCCTTGAAATGTACAAAGGCATAATTGACATAGGGAATAGAACGATTCAAATTGAAGGTAAATCCCATCACGCGGTTATGGAAAGCCATGCCGGAGTTTGTCATGTTGCGTTAGCTGAAAACGTGCGTATCCCCGCTAGACAAGAAATAGTGGTGAAAGGTGCTATACCCAAAGAGTGTGTATGGGTTTATGACAATGTGGATGTAGTACTAGAACCCAGGACAAATCTATTGGAAAAGTATTCTGTGATTCCTGCGAAAGTAGTATGTCATCCATCATTACGGAAACCATGGATACCTGTTCGACTCATGAACACAAATGAACATGATGTTTTCTTATACAAGAACACCAGTCTCGGTGAGGTTGAACCGGTAGATATCGTAGAACATACTCCCGAGGCAACGGTGTCGTGCATTAATGCTGGTGAACGTGGACATGGCTTACCCCCTCACGTGTTGGATTTGTGGGAAAGGGCCTGCGTTGGATTAAATGACCTGCAGTCTCGACAAGTCTTGGATCTGTTGTCTAAAAATAAAGACTTATTTGTGTCAACTTCCATGGAACTGGGTAAAACCAATTTGGTCAAACACCAAATCGAGGTTCGAGATAGTGCACCTATTAAACAAAGGCCTAGGCGCGTGGCTTTGCATCAGAAGCATGAGATAGACCGCATGGTGAATGAAATGTTAGAGAAAAAAGTGATTGAACCGTCATCCGGGCCATGGTCCAGTCCAGTTGTTTTAGTCAAAAAGCGGGACGGGACTTTGCGCTTTTGTATAGATTATCGGAAGTTGAACGACATCACAGTTAAAGACGCATACCCACTTCCCCGTATTGACGAAACATTGGATACATTGGCAGGTGTGAAGTGGTTCTCAACTATGGACTTGGCATCCGGCTACTGGCAGGTGGAGGTCGACCCTAAGGACAGGGCAAAAACCGCCTTTACTACCTCGAAAGGGTTATACCAGTTCAAGGTTATGCCATTTGGCCTGTGCAATGCTCCAGGCACGTTTGAAAGACTTATGGAGACTGTGTTACATGGCCTGCAATGGGATATTTGTCTAGTCTATTTGGACGACATTATCATCTTTTCGCATAGTTTTTCTCAGCACATGGATAGGATCGAAATTGTGTTGGACAGGTTGAGATGCGCAGGGCTTAGACTGAAGGCATCTAAATGCAACCTGTTCAAGGAGGAAGTGCATTATCTTGGTCATGTTGTTTCGTCGCAAGGAATATCTACAGATCCTGAGAAAATAAACTGTGTGAGGAATTGTAAGACCCCGACTAATCTGACACAGGTTAGAAGTTTTATGGGGTTGTGCAGCTATTATCGCCGGTTCATCGAAGGGTTTTCCGAATTAGCTAAACCCCTGAACAGATTGACAGAGAAAGGAAGGGAGTTCCTGTGGACAGGTGAATGTGAAACTTCTTTTGGTGCCCTGAAGCGGAAGCTAACGGAAACGCCCATCCTAGCTTTCCCAGATCCCTCAAAGCGGTTCTTGATCTATACGGACGCGAGTGGGTACGGGATAGGTGCTGTCGTGTCACAGCTTCATGATGGTAAAGAACGTGTGGTGGCTTACGGTAGTCGTGCTTTGACAAAAGCAGAACGAAATTATAGTGTGACCAGGAAGGAACTTTTAGCGGTAGTGTATTTCGTGAACTATTTTAAGGCTTACCTCTACGGAAATAAATTTTTAATTCGTACGGACCATGGAGCATTGCGGTGGTTACTTAATTTTAGAAATCCGGAGGGTCAAGTCGCAAGATGGATAGAACAGCTTTCAGCTTATGATTTTGACATCGAACATCGTCCTGGGAGAGTGCATAATAATGCTGATTCATTATCCCGTGCACCTTGTGTTAGTGAAAGTGAGAAAGTGATTAGTTTGATTGGTGTGGATACTACTCAATTAAGTGAAATGCAGCACAAGGACCCGGATATCTCCCTCGTTATTCAATGGGTAGAATCAAAGGAAAAACCAAAGTGGAATATAATTTCTCCTCAAAGTCCTGTACTTAAGAAATTGATGACCAAATGGAATTCTCTTGTGTCCGAAAATAAGGTATTATATGTGAAGAGTGTTGATGGCAGTCGTGTCGTGAAACGAGCCGTTGTACCTGTGACTCACAGAGGAGAGGTACTCCGTACGTCCCACGACCTTCCGACTGGTGCCCACCTTGGGATTCATAAGACAGTGGAGAAAATAAAGCAAGGCTATTACTGGCCCGGTTTAAAGGCTGACGTACAGGAATACATAAACACTTGTTCTAAGTGTGCTGCCCTGAAACTTAAAAAGAAGAAAGCCCCACTTTCCCCTTACATGGCGGGAGCACCCTTTGAACGGGTGGCTGTGGACATTGTTGGTAGAATAGATCCCCCAACCTCTGATGGACATCGGTACATCTTGGTAGTGTGTGACTATTTTACAAAGTTTGCCGATGCTTTCCCCATCAAAAATATAGAGGCGATCACGGTTGCTAAAGTGCTTGTGGAAAGGTTCTTTTTAACATTCGGCATACCGAGACAGATTCACAGTGATCAGGGCAAGCAATTTGAGAGTTCGGTGTTCCAGGAGATGTGTAGTCTGTTAGGTGTCCATAAGACCAGGACGACGCCATATCGGCCCCAGTCCAACGGCCAGGTGGAACGAAATAATCGGACTATTAAAAGTATGCTGTCCGCCTTTGTTCAACAAAGTGGAGACGAGTGGGACCAGATGCTTCCTTATGTGATGTATGCATATCGATCGAGTGTACATGAGAGTTCCCATGTGACCCCGAATTATGCTATGTTCGGCCGGGATTTCAATACGCATTTGGATTTGCAGTTTGGTAGTCCCCCGCAGGGTGAATGTCTTCTGAATTTTTGGAATCGTGAAGTGTCCGATCGATTGGTGGATTGTCATTCTTTCGTAAGACGCCATCTTGGGGTAGAACATGCCCGACAGAAGAACTACTATGACCATAAACATGGTCAGGACCATCTTGTGCCAGGTGACAAAGTGTGGCTGTTTACACCGACGATCACTAAAGGGATACCTAATAAATTCGCAAAACATTGGACCGGTCCCTTTAATGTGGTTCGGAACATTTCAGACATTACGGTCGAGATTGTGGACAGCAAATCAAATCGTAAGCAAATTGTGCATGTTGACCGACTTCGACGATATTGTCAGCGAGATGACAGTGAGGTTGATGAAGGTCCACTTCATAGTGCTACTGTTGACGTTGATGGTGATGACGAGGACAGTGACCATAGTGACCTGGACTTGGACATCCAGGGGTTTTCTCCAAGAGTTAGCCAACGGGGTAGGACAGTGCGTCTCCCGAAACACTTTGGCGCTTACATAATGTGTGCCTCTTCTTTTGCAGGGGGCAAGATGGCTTCCTCTTCAAGGTCACTTTCTTGTGATATCTGTGCTGGCGCCACATTTATGACCAAATCCAAATTCAATCGACATTGTGCTGGTTCGCGTCATCGACTTTTAGTTTTGGAGATAGAAGAGATGAGAAGGGGAGAAAAGAGGAAGCAGAACAAGGAGACAAAGGAAGAGAGAAGAAGCGAGAAGAAAAAGAATGAGACAGTAACTTCGAGAGACTTGGAAGAAGAGAAGAAGAAGAATGAGACGGTGACTTTTGAAGAAGGCAAGAAGACGAATGAGAAGGGTAGTTTGAGAGAAGTTGAAGAAGACAGGGAGGAAAAGAAGATGAGCCCCATGGTCGTTTTGACGTCATTACCCATCCGCATGGTTCAACCAGTTACGCATGACGATCTAGGAGAGGAGCCAAAGTTGGATTTTTTATTGGAATGTGGTATTCAGCAACCTAGGGCTTTTGAGTATAGTGATGTGAGTGAGGGGGAAGAGTTGTTGGAAGAGATAGAGGCGGAGTCTGCTGCTGTGAAAAGTGAGGAATGCGCTGAAGAGACGGAGAGAGGGGTACAGGTTACGCCCCAGACAGCTGATAAGGAGACGCAGGTGGTGATGGGGAGTTTTACCAGAATCAGCCGATATGAGGTGAGGGAAGAGGGAGGTGGAGTAACTCGTACTGTCGAGATCCGGGAGGACTGGCCCTATGACGTCGAGGGTTACTTACAGCGAGCACACAGCATCAGACAGGAAGCAATGGGACCGTACGACGCAGCTGAACCAAACCGTTTTCCGGTGTAAACTGTGTATTGCATTATTTTAATTATTTAATCATGTTTTGTATACTTCGTTTTTTTTTACCAATAGGTCAATGCGGGACGCATTGGACGGAGGCGTGGGTAATGTGATGATCCGAAATTTCTGTAACTAGTAATAGTATTACGTTTTCATGTATATTTGGCTTTAAATTTAATTACGGGTTTCTTTTGGTTTCTAAAATTATCTCTTTGGCTTTTTGTGTCTCACCTTGCCTACGACTTCGTCAGTTGTTTATTTTTATATCTAATTTTAATGTCATCATTGTCCATTGTATTTGTTTTATCGGTAATCCTTCTATTTGTTTATCGTTCGCTATAATGTCCTGTATTGTGTGTGGTTAATCTAGTCTACTTCCGTCTCTTTTGTCTCACTGCGCATGCGTGGCGCGCATTATTTAAGAACGGACAACTAGTCTGTCTGGGATTCAGATGCTTGATTTCAAGGTGAGAGGTCGCATGTTACTTCTCGTGTCTGGATACCTGACCATTTCTTGGGCCGTGTGCTTCAAGTTACCTTGACCATAATCTGGGCTTTTGCTCATACGTTGGTCGATACTTGTACGCCCTAGTGTCTCAGTGTTAACCAGTGTGTTCTAGTGGAATACAGCGGGTGGCCGCGAACGTGTCTCGT
Organism: Patella vulgata; assembly: GCF_932274485.2. Classification (NCBI taxonomy): domain Eukaryota; kingdom Metazoa; phylum Mollusca; class Gastropoda; family Patellidae; genus Patella; species Patella vulgata. The sequence continues at coordinate 39,661,856 of NC_065882.2, forward strand.
GGGTCAAGCCATTTTCTTGGCCTTTCGTACAACGCGTAGACGTCGGCTGTAGGTTGATCTTTTTTATGGATTTGGGGTTGCCCCTTCCCGTTGTTGCATAATCGACTCCCACTCGTGAGTTAACTCTGAGTAAGCCTTTTATTGGTCGGATTTGTGTCGACTTTAGGCCTCTATTGGATAGTGAAGTGCCTTATTTTATATAATATATTCCGTCCCAGTGTTTTACCAGTGGATTATTTTTAATATTTATATGATATTCATGTTTTTGGATTATTTGTACCCGTATATGTTTATGTGTTGAAACTGAAAGGATTACCGGGATACCGATTGCTTTATTGTTGAGATTATTTTTCATGTTATTACTCGATGCCTTTATATTTTAATATATAAAGTATCACCTGGATAATCTTGTGGTTTTTTTTGTGTTATTGAGATCAGAAAGAGAGAATTTGGGGATCTTTAAACGTCAAGACATTGACATAAATTCAGGGTCTCGGGTCTGGCAGTAGATGAGTATAGTCACTTTTGAGCTGACACTTGCCCCCGTTTTCTCCGAAGAGTAGCTGTGGTCTGAGGGTAGACCGAAGAACCTCATCCCTTGGATTTCCGTCCAGCGCTGAGCACACCCGCCCTTTCCATTGTATTGAGAGTTAGGCGGTAGAGTGGCCGAATCGGACGCCACATTTAAAATCCAAATTATCGATAAATTTGTGAATCTTAGATCTAGTTTGCTTCAAAAAGTCGACATTAAAATCGCCTTAAATGACAGTGTTAAAATCAGCGAAATCCTTAGTGAAATTAAAACTATCTTGGATTAAATTCCAATAGGAAATACTAACAGAGGGTGGGCGGTAAAAAGTGCCTATCAGAAATTTATCTTTTGTATACCGAACCTCATGCCACAGAGCTTCCAAACTTTTAATTGTGAGGTCATGTCTTGGTTTGAAGTGTAGGTATTCTTTGACGTAAACTGCTACACAGCCACCCTCACAATCCTCACGGTTTAGTAGGATCGACGGGTGATAACTATCGATTGTGATATTAGTGAGATCAACCGAGTTATCTAGCCATGTTTCCGAAAAAGTCAAAATATCGAACTTTATTAATTCCAATGAAATTTCATTGTTTCTAATGCTTCTTGTATTTAGATGGAGAACGGAAAGGTTAGGTCGACCTGGGTTCGGATGAACATCGTTACTTAGTAAAACTAAAGCAATCTGAAGATACGGATGACTAAAACATAAATCAACGAGACGAGATAAGAATTCATTAAAGAAACGCCCAGAGTTGACTGCTTATTTTGCGGTGTATCACCATTTAAAGATACCATCATTGACATTTAGTTATATGATTTAATGTAACATGTATACCGCAAGAATTTAGCGAACTGCCAGCTGTTATTGAGATAGGGAAAAGATGAAAAAACTGATCCTCTAGACTGATTACAGGCTGTTGATACAAATGTGCAGGAATACAGATCACAATAGAACATGAAGAAATAAAATACAACTACCAACTATAATAATCAACTATAACCCACATAACATTATGATGTTAATTTTACGTTAAATTTACGTAATAATGGTTGGTCAGTTTGCCATCATTTTGCTCATCTTCTTAACGACAATTTAACGTCAGGAAATGACGTAAATCTAACGTAAAGTTTACGTCATTTTCTGACGTAAATCTAACGTAAATTTTACGTAAAGTTTGCGTCACTTAGGTTAGATTAACGTCAAAAAATGATGTAAACTTTACGTTAGATTTACGTCAGAAAATGACGTTATTCTAACGTAAAAATGACTTAACTTTACGTTAGATTTACGTCATTTCCTGACGTTCAATTATCGTTAAAATGATGAGCAAAATGATGGTCAACTGACCGACCATTTTAACGTAAATCTAACATTATTTAATTATTAACTATAATAATCAACTATAACCCACATAACATTATGATGTTAATTTTACGTTAAATTTACGTAATAATGGTTGGTCAGTTTGCCATCATTTTGCTCATCTTCTTAACGACAATTTAACGTCAGGAAATGACGTAAATCTAACGTAAAGTTTACGTCATTTTCTGACGTAAATCTAACGTAAATTTTACGTAAAGTTTGCGTCACTTAGGTTAGATTAACGTCAAAAAATGATGTAAACTTTACGTTAGATTTACGTCAGAAAATGACGTTATTCTAACGTAAAAATGACTTAACTTTACGTTAGATTTACGTCATTTCCTGACGTTCAATTATCGTTAAAATGATGAGCAAAATGATGGTCAATTGACCGACCATTTTAACGTAAATCTAACATTATTTATTTATTTATTTATTCTTCCAAGAGGCATATCATACATGACAATATAGATGATCATATGAAGTTACATGATAATAAGATGAGAAAGTTTTGATGAGAGAAAAAGTAATGATGTCATGGATGACCAGCCTCTTGAGGATAACCCATAAAAACCTGCTTAAAATAAAACTAGGTTTATTTCCAATGGGGTCCTTGGAGGAGGATCAGGTTATGTCATCATAGAGGGGCAGATTCATTTATGAAAGATAGAGGATGGAATATGACAATAAATAGTGAAATGTGTGTGTACCATAAGGGATGTGAAGTACAAAGAGGTATGAAAGACATCGGGGTATACATACATAAACTAAAACATTTGTATTTGTTTTCCTAGCAAGTGTTGTTTAACATTTTTCTTAAAAGTGCCAATGTTCTCTATTGATTTAAGTTGGTTTGGAAGTTCATTCCAGGCCTGAATACTTGAATAGTAGAAAGTTGAGTATTGGGTATTATTTTTGCATTTTGGTACAACATAATTATAAATGCTTGATCTAGTACTATGTAGATGAGCATCCCTCACTAAGCGAAAATTGGCTTTCATGTACACCGGAGACACATTATGAAAGATTTTGTGAACATGGTTCAGTTTCAGTTGTTTGACTCTATTATCAAGATTTAAACTATTTAAATCTTTGTACAAATTTTGGGTAACTGAATCTCTTGGACCTAAGCCGTGTATGAATCGGATAACTTTGTTGTGAATAATTTGTAGTTTGTTCTTCAGCTTTTTGTTTAAGCCTGAGAACCAAGCTGAACATGCATAATCTAAGTGGCATTGTATAAGAGCATTGGTTAATAATTTCCTAGTATACTTTGTTAAAGACTTGTTATACCTATATAAAAATTTCAATCTGGTATTGACCTTTTTAATAATATTATTAACTATTAATTCACCAGAGAGACAATGATCAATATATAGACCTAAACATTTTACACTATCTGTTGCCTGAATGACATGATCATTACACACTATTTCAAAACTACTAGTTTTCTTTAGTTTTCTACTTGGGCCAAATAACATGCATTCAGTTTTACCTAAATGGAGGGATAATTTGTTGTCTACTAACCAGTCTGAACAAGCCTTTAAGGCTTTGCTAAGTTTTAAAGATACTATTTCAGGATTTGGATGAGAAAACAGGATTGCACTGTCGTCAGCATATAAGATTAATTTACAAGGGGCAGGTATGCTAATGATCATGTCATTCACATAACAGAGAAACAACAAGGGACCCAGGATGCTGCCCTGTGGAACTCCACAAGAAATGTCCAAGGGGTCTGAGAGAGTTTTACCAACGTTGACAACTTGTTTCCTGTTGGAAAGATATGAACGAAACCATCCTGTGGATCGGACGCCAAAGTTTTTTACACAAGATATCATGGTCGACTGTGTCAAACGCTTTTTGCAGGTCCAATAGGACCATACCGGTAAAATTCCCCTTAACATTTTGATCCTTGAGATGATCCAACAAACTGATCAAACATGTGTCAGTTGAATGGCTGCCCCTGAAGCCAGATTGTTGTTCATATAATAAATTATTGTCTTTCAAATGAGTCTCCAGTTGTATATAAACAGCTTTTTCCAGAATCTTTGACACAATACTGAGAATGCTCACATGCCTATAGTTGCTCACAAGAAGAGAACTGTTTTTTTATATAATGGTTTGACCCTAGCTAATTTCAGTTCATCCGGAACTGAATTCTCTGAAATGGATAAATTGATCAAAAATGTAATGGGTATTTTAAGGACATCAGCACCATCTTTTAAAAAGCGAGCTGGAATGTCATCTAGACCTGTACTTTTGGCAATGCTAAGTGATTGAAGCTCTTTATGTACAAAATCTTCTGAAACATGATGCAGGCTAAAATTAAGACTGTGAACATTACCAGTTCTGTTGTCATAGAAATCTGAAAAAAGTGTAGAATTATAATCATAAATAGAGGTAGGAATAGGTAACTGTCGAACTAGTGTTGAAGCGACAGTAGTGAAGAATGCATTGAATAAACATTAAATAAACATCATTTTTGGCCGCTATTCTAATGTCAAATTTTAATGAGCAAAGTCACGAAAATATAACCAACCATTAAAACGTTCGAAATTAATTATTATTTGCGGCAGTAAATGGGAAATAGTCAACCAATAACCAAATGTTATTTACCCGTGGGAAAGGCTAGAAGTTGAGTGGTCCAACGTGTGCGCTTTAGATCATAAGGTCTGTCATTGAGTCAAGTGGTTTAGTTTCCACACCAAACTTGAACATGGGTTTTCTCTGGGTCCTCCCACTACTAAAGATTCCTGGTGCGAGTGAATTATTGAACTTGGATTGAATCACTTAGTCCCAAACGACAGTTTATGTCTATTGGATGGTACACCTCATTTCTCTCTATTTACCCATAACCATTCAGAATTCTAAATGTGATTGCACAGAAAAGTTAAAAATCTAGCACACCTTACAGAATTATATAACAAAATATACTATAAGTATCTATACATGTACTTTATTTAAAAGACAAAAGATATAAGGTTATAAAAGACAAAAATATAACGTTATAAAATACAAAGTATACATTTAAATATTAACAGTTCACATGTATATCCACAGCTGTTTGGGAAATGAAGACGGGCATATGCCACATAGTGTGCTATGAGGGACATTTGTTCTGGACAGCAGGTCTACGGCTCTTATAACTACCAAGGAATCTTTCACACACACACACACCAAATTGTACACAGGACCTTGGTTTTTGTCCCATCCATATGACTAGTCAGCTATAAATGTCAGGCCCTCTGTCCTGCACTGACAAGGGAAAATGTTCCAGAAAAAGGTCTACATTAGCGCTTTGAAAGTGTGGATATGCATATTAGAAAGGAAAACTGTGATATTGACCAAATTTGGCCAAAACCTATAGCCTATAATACTAGAACACTTATTATGGATACAATCACTTGGTTTATTGTACTGCAACGTTCCAACTAGATTTTACAAGTCGTTTTCAAGCAAATACCCCATGTACAAATGAGATATATCATGGATGAAATATATATATATATATGTACAATCAACAATATCACTAATTAATGAGCTATATAGACAGGTGACAAAGATAACTTTAATGTTTTTTATAAGAATAGAAGTCTACTTGGAGTAGCCTCTATCTCGTTTGCACAAGGTATTGGTGGAATATGAGTTAACTTTGGAATGAAATGAAATGAAATGTGGTTTAACGTCCTATTCCGACTGGGCTAATGAAGATGGACATACGCTATAAAGTGTGCTATCAGAAAAATTTTGTCCAGACAGCGGCGCTAAGGCCTACTCTTATATCGAATTCAAACTGCCTGGGGATCTGTTACGTGCACACCAATGTGTACACAGGCCCTTGGTCATTCGTACCACCCGAACGACTAGAAAACAGTCCTTGTCAGGCCCTCTGACCTGCACCACTGATAAGGGAGGAAACCACGTCTGAAAATCACGAAGAAGTTCTTGGCCAACACTGGAATGGAGAAGTTGTGGAATGTTGAATATTAATAGGTTTCGTCCTCTCATGACTCCAATGTGTAACACAAAATTTGAAAAAGATCCATTAAGAATAGACACAGCATCTATTGCATTCGAAAAAGGGAGAATTAACCAAGGAAAGGAAAGACGATGGCTCGCTAGCCTGGAGGTCGGGTGTTCGATCCCCGTATTGGCCGAGAAAGTTCATCCAGATTTTCCGGCATGGTTCTCCCTTGTCAGTGATGCAGGAGGAGGGCCTGACAAGACAGCTGTCTAGTCGTTCAGATGGGACGAAAAACCGAGGTCACGTGTACACATTGGCGTGAACGTATGAGATCCCTTGACAGATGGAATTCGATATAAGAGTTGGCCGTAGTGCTGCTGTCCGAGCAAAATTTCCCTCATAGCACACTGTATGGCGTATGCCCGTCTTCAATAGCCCAGTTTGGAGCAAAACAGTAGGATGTTAAACCCCATTTCATTTCATTTCGGTAGCCACATTTCACTAAAGACCACATAAATACTTCATTTAGCACACGTCATTTGTTATTATATCACAGGAACTTAATGCCTAAATTCCCGCTCAATGTTTTGTAAACGTTTTTAGCACACGCTGCCAAGCATGGAACTTAAAAGCTATAATACTATTAATTTAAATATGTATCAGCAAGTCTTCCTTTGGTCCAACAAATATTTTGATAGAAATTTTTATACGCCCACATTTTCATGTGGACGTATATTGTCGTCGCCCCTGTCCGTCCGGACGTCCGTCCGTCCGTCCGTCCACAATATGTTTGTGGACACTCTACAGGTCACAATTCTTATCCGATTTTGACGAAACTTGAAATATAGCTTTACCTCCAAAAGATCTCGGCTGCTTTCGATATTGGCATGTATCGGATCTAAACTTCGTGGATTATGGCCCCTGTTTGTACGAAAAATCACGTTTTTAGCTTGTGGACCCTATAGAGGTCACAATTTTTATCCGATTTTGTTGGAACTTGAAATGTAAGTTTATAACCCAAAGATCTCGGTTCCTTTTGATATTCGCGTATATCGGACCGTAACTTCCTGAATTATGGCCCCTGATTGTACGAAAAATCGCGTTTTTAGCTTGTGGACCCCATAGAGGTCATAATTTTTATCCGATTTAAAAAAAAACGTATTATTATATCACCGTTACACCCTAAGGACGGCTGATTTCGAATTTCGTGAAAATCGGCCCCTGATTGTACGAAAAATCGCGTTTTTAGCTTGTGGACCCTATAGAAGTCATAATTTTTTATCCGATTAAAAAAACCGTATTATTGTATCATAGTTACACCCTGAGGATGGCTGAGTTCTAATTTTGTGAAAATCGACCCAAAACTGACAGACAAAATGGCCGCCGTTCGTTCTCAAATAGCGTAAAAATATGGTATATCAAGGTTGTGGACCCTATAGAGGTCATAATTTTTATCCAATTTTGTTGAAACTTGAAGTGTGAGTTTTTTATCCAAAGATCTTGACTCCTTTCGATATTCGCGCATATTGGACCTTAACTTCCTGAATTATGGCCACTGATTGTACGAAAAATCGCGTTTTTAGCTTGTGGACCCTATAGAGGTCATAATTTTTATCCGATTTAAAAAACCGTATTATCATATCACCGTTATACCCTAAGGACGGCTGAACTCGAATTTCGTGAAAATCGGCCCAAAATTGACAGACAAAATGGCCGCCGTTCGTTCTCACATAGCATAAAAATATGGTATATCAAGGCTTTGGACCCTATAGAGGTCACAATTTTAATCCGATTTTGTTAAAACTTGAAATGTAAGTTTATAACCCAAAGGTCTTGGTTCCTTTCGATATTCGCGTATATCGGACCGTAAATTCCTGAATTATGCCCCCTGATTGTACGAAAAATCGCGTTTTTAGCTTTTGGACCCTATAGAGGTCATAATTTTTATCAGATTTAAAAAACCGTATTGTTATATCACCGTTACACCCTAAGGACGGCTGAACTCGAATTTCGTGAAAATCGGCCCAAAATTGACAGACAAAATGGCCGCCGTTCGTTCTCACATAGCATAAAAATATGGTATATCAAGGCTTTGGACCCTATAGAGGTCACAATTTTAATCCGATTTTGTTGAAACTTGAAATGTAAGTTTATAACCCAAAGATCTTGGTTCCTGTCGATATTTGCGCATATCGAATTGTAATTTCCTAAATTATGGCCCTTGATTGTAGGGAAAATCACTTTCTCTTTAGCTTGTTCTCTATTCATCTCTCGAAAATGTGGGCGTATCCTGCCTGGCAGCCGCTGGTTTATCAAATGTGAATAAATTGGTTAACCAGTTGCGGTTGGGTTTTTAATATCTTAATTTATATCTTTTTGTTTATGATAAGGTCAAAAAAGAGGTTCTGTAACGGATGGAAAATAGGGTAGGGTCGGTAGGCTAGATTATGATTTAAATATTCTCTTTGGGGGCAAATGAACTTTTTAATCGTTCCATGATGAAAAAATAATTATCGTAGGGAGGCCATTTTGTTCAAGGGAAAGAACTCACAATAAAAACTTAAAAAATCATATCGTGTTATCGCACGAAATAGGTCGAGCAAATCATATCCACCTGTTTGAAATATACATTCGCTTGTATTTGTCTAATTGCATACCATTAATTATTAGAACGAAAGTTGTGAGGATTATAGCTTTTCGGAATATGCAGTGGTAAATCTATACGAAACCTGTAGTCTCGATTTTCATGTCAGTTAGCAATCATGCGTCAAAAGTATGGCAGTGTTTATTAAACGTTCGCTGTACCCGCCTATTCCGATCGTTAAATGCAGATTCAAAGAACGATGACATTCATATTGATATATAACAACAAATAATATAGGCATTTTCAAGAATTGGGTAGGCTTGGGGTATTCTGAACGGTATCTCGATAAACAAAGGTTTTATTTTTTATTTTCCTTACCACTAAAACAATTTTTGAGTCAGCAGGTTTTGTAATAGGTTGGTCTGGTTACCGGCAACAGAACATTTTTTTTAGGAGGAGGGGAGGGGGATAAAGTCATTTAATTACAATTTTACAGGTTACACCACATACATGTAGATTACAAATAGCATATCTGCATTTGACTAAAAGTATATGATAACAGTCTTTTTTTCTTTGCCATCTTGAGGGTAGAATGGATAAGAGCACTTTAGATCATAACGTCCGCCGTCATTGAGTCCAGTTGCATGGTTTTGATCCCAAGTTTGTACATGATTAGGAGTAAACTAATGTCACCTGACTACCATGTCCGTAAACAAAGCCTTCATAAATCTTTTTGTAACTTCTTTCACAGTACTGCCACCAATGGTGCTCAAATATAGGATCTGTAAAGAAGGGATTTTGCAGAGAGATAGAATAAAGAACATATTCATAGTATACATGTGAATTGTTCATTGTATGAGATGCGAATATAACTTTTGATTATGGACGAAAAGCAATGAAACACTGTCAAGTTTAGAATTATCGGTCAAGTCAGAAGCTCTCGGGATCACTGACAAGGGGAAACCACGCCGGAAAACCTGGATGAACTTTCTCTGCCAATGCAGGCATCGATCACCCGACTTCCAGGCTAGCGAGCCAGCATCTTACCCACTTAGTCACCTTGGTCCCCGTATGTAAAGGAAATTATGGCTATATTTTATAGACCTATATATATTGCAATGCTTAAGCATGCTCTTTTAAAAATTGAAGTAGGGTGGATATAGACTACAATTGTATTCATTGCCACTGTTGATTGCATCCTCGTGGAATAATAACTCAAATAACTGAAGTGAAAAATGTTTGGTTCCCGGATTTTTTGTTACCAATAATTCTACCGTGATTTTTCTAAACAGGTTTATTTTCAATTAAAGTAGTTTTGATTGTGTGTGAAAATAACAGGCCATCTAATCTTGTGTCTTTTTTTTTACCGTTGTTTGTTTTTTTTTAGCGCTTTACTTACTGTTTTTGTGTAAAATTGTCACCGGTCATGTATTCGCTGAATTTGTAGATCTACAAATTATATGAAGACAGATGTTCGTATTTAAATGGGCACTTAATTACTTTCATACATGCTTCTACTAACTTTAAATCAGGGCACCATTTCTTTTTTATGTGATATAAATAGTATTCTATCCCAAATCTTCCACACTTATTGCCATTTTGGCGCCATCTTTATATACCACAATTCCGTTCGCTTTTATTATTCTCCAACACAGAGGTCGTCTATACGTATTTCTGATAATGGAATCTATGTATGCATTTAATCTGTTTCTGTGCGCTTTACCAGATTTTATATTAGGGCTGTATAACTACATTGTAAGGATAATCAAAAAGATCAATTTTAATTTTCATATGTCTTTTATCGACTCGATGGATCGTGAAATGACTAGGTCAAACTCGAATTCGATTCTTGACGAAGTGAAAGTCTTGTAATGTGTTTTGGATTGAATTTGATTGTAAATTCCAATTCACCCATATTATTATATCTCCAATACATTTGATAAGCTTTATTTTTGTCGGGTTTTACAACTTATTTATAAAGACAAGCGTAAAACTTTTAAAATTGGATATAAACAAACGAACACTAATCATGACCTATTTTATATATTAACCCGCACGCAGCGGCCATCTTGATGCAGACAAAGCGGATTATCATCGTGGTAATCCATTAAATAGCCCGAGCAAAGTCCACTTCGCGCGCGCAGATTAGTCAACGGAAATTAGACAGATTCGCGCATGCGCGAGGGTAATCTATCCACGGAGGGTAATCTGTACTCAACATACATATTACAGGACATCTAAATCTTTAAATTTAACTAACGTTTTATTTAGATAAGTTTCATTTTAAGAAAATATATTGTCATATATGTAAAGATTCAAAAACAAGCTAAAAGCTTTTAATGAACCCATCATCTCCTTATATTAATGATCGTGTTACAAAATACAAAATGTAGACTTATAAATATATCTATGCAATGTAACATTGACTTGATAGGTCTACAGTGATGATTATTGTTTGAAATGGTAGAAATTAGCAAATTTAACAATTTAATAATAACATATAATTTATAGTTGGCATAGGCGTATGCTGCCCCACAACATTCGGGCTGTAAGATTTTTCGGGCAGTGCAAAAAAAAAAGTAATTATGGTACCGGTATATAATATTTGGGGGGAATTTTTTTTTTTACCTTACATGTAGCACTAGTTGACAAAATAAAGTGTCCAAAATCCGATACCTTTTGAGTCTGGAGCCACTCATACTTTGTGGGACAGTTTTCGTGCATTAATCCATATTTGTTTCATCAATGTTGGGGGAACTGAAATTATCATAATGGGGTTTAACGACCCAAACTAGGATTTACATATGATTCAATATTATTTCAATAATTCACTTGTGCTAAGAGTTATTTAGTAGTTGGAGGAAATCAGAGGACTCAGAGAAAACCCACGAGATTGGACAGGTGAACCTATTGAGGTCCTTGACATGTACAAAATGAAATGGGGTTTAACGTCCTACCGTTATGTTTCGACTTAGCTAATGAAGATATGCACGTAACAGGAATGTTGCCTTGACTTTACAGGCAAAAGGAATCTTTTACATACACGCCAATGTGTACACAGACCTTGATTTTTTAAAACAATCCTAACGACTATATACGTCGTCCCCTCCCAAGCGATCTGTCCTGTACCATCCGAATGACTAGACAGCTGTCCTTGTCAGGCCCTCCACCCTGCATCACTGACAAGGCGGAACCAAGCCGGAAAATCTGGATGAACTTTCTCGGCCAATGCAGGGATCGAACACCCGACCTTCAGGTTAGCGAGCCAGCGTCTTACCCACTTAGCCACCGTGACCCCCTTAAATTGACCAATAAGTTGTGTTTGCAATGTCAAAGACTGTCGATGCTATTGAGTTAAAGACGTGCCTCCTTTTATGGATCGCCTTGTACATTTTTCATTTTTATTCCTTATACCCAAAGGATGACCTGTATATTTTTCGTGCATTTCCGACCCCCCAGGGACAGCCATGCTCAATTTATTTGTGTGTCTGTGTCAACTACAGGTCGCAATTTTTAACAGATCCTCTTGAAACTTTGTGTACCTAGTCTTTATACCCTAACGATTATCTCTATTGTTTTTGTGAATGCCCAACCCTCAGGGCCTCAAACATTTCTTCTTTGTGTGTTTGTGCCTACAGGCCACAATTCTTAATGGATTGTCTTGGAACATGGAATATATTCCTTATAGCCCAAGGATGACAACTATTGATTTCGGTGCATGTCTCAATCCCTAGGGGAAGAGCCATGCTCAATTTTGTGTATATTGTATGCAGGTCGCAATTGTGATTTGATCATCTTGGAATGCAACATATTATGTATTCTGTATAGCCTGATCATCTTGGAATGGAACATGTGTATTCTGTATAGCCTAAGGACGGCAACTAATGATTTTACTGCATGTCCCCACCCCAGGGGCAGAGCCACGCCCAATTTTTGTGTTTAGTTCCTCGATGCCAAAATTCTGAATTGATTGTCTTGGAACTGGTATACGTATACCTTAAGCATGGCAACTATTGTTTTTGTGAATGCCCAAACCTCAGGGCCACAAACATTTCTTCTTTGTGTGTCTGTGCCTACAGGCCACAATTCTTAATGGATTGTCTTGGAACATGGAATATATTCCTTATAGCCCAAGGATGACAACTATTGATTTCGGTGCATGTCTCAATCCCTAGGGGAAGAGCCATGCTCAATTTTGTGTATATTGTATGCAGGTCGCAATTGTGATTTGATCATCTTGGAATGCAACATATTATGTATTCTGTATAGCCTGATCATCTTGGAATGCAACATATGTATTCTGTATAACCTGAGGACGGCAACTAATGATTTTACTGCATGTCCCCATCCCAGGGGCAGAGCCACGCCCAATTTTTGTGTTTAGTGCCTCGATGCCAAAATTCTGAATTGATTGTCTTGGAACTTGATATACGTATACCTTAAGCATGGCAACTATTGTTTTTGTGAATGCCCAACCCTCAGGGCCACACCCATTTCTTCTATGTGTGTCTGTGCCTACAGGCCACAGTTCTTAATGGATTGTCTTGGAACATGGAATATATTCCTTATAGCCCAAGGATGACAACTATTGATTCCGGTGCATGTCTCAATCCCTAGGGGAAGAGCCATGCTCAATTTTGTGTATATTGTATGCAGGTCGCAATTGTGATTTGATCATCTTGGAATGCAACATATTATGTATTCTGTATAGCCTGATCATCTTGGAATGCAACATATGTATTCTGTATAGCCTGAGGACGGCAACTAATAATTTTACTGCATGTCCCCATCCCAGGGGCAGAGCCACGCCCAATTTTTGTGTTTAGTGCCTCGATGCTAAAATTCTGAATTGATTGTCTTGGAACTTGGTATACGTATACCTTAAGCATGGCAACTATTGATTTTGTTGCATGATCCGACCCCCTTGGACGGTGCCACACCCACTTTGTTAATATTTTGTCTGTAAATAGTCCACAGTTGTTAACAGTTCTAGTTCCACCAAAGGGTTGTACCTATTTATATGGCTCTATGCCCAATCCCCAGTGGAAAAGCCAAGCAAAATTTTTGTGCTTCTAATTTATAGGCCGCAATTCTGAATGGATCATCTTGGAATTTGGTATATTTATACCATAAGGATAGCAACTATCTATTTTGGTGCATAGACCGACCCCCAGGGGAGGTGCCACAAGAAATAGCTACCGACCGGTTGAGCACATTAGACAATTTTTTTTATTTTTCTTCGTCGGCTACCAAATGGCTTCAGACATTTAAAATCAGTGTTCCAGTACTAAACAGCGGTTAGATTGACCTACTCTTGGTTAGTCACTTTGCTTTATGTATGACACACTTTTTTTTATGCATTATCATTATTTGTTTTCCCTTCCGAGTTGGATTTCGGTTGCAAAACCAAATAAAAATGGCTATTTATTGGTCCACTTTCAAGTTACTGTAGTCACAGACTGGAATAATAAGGAGAATCTGTTTGTGTACTGCACAGGTTTCTAGTCTTTTGGATGGGACAAAAAACTGAGGTCCCATGTGCACATTGGCATGCACGTTAAAGATCCCCTGGCAGTTGGAACTCAATATAAGAGTTGGCCTTAGCACAGCTATCCAGATGAAAGTCCCTTGTAGCACACTGGCGATTGTTGGATGGCCAATGGTTAACTTTCAAGTTAACACACTGGCTAACTAACGAGGGGTTCGATCCCGGTGTTGTTCAAGAATTCCCCCCTTGTTAGTGGTGTAGGACAGAGGACCTGGCAAGAACAGTGTCTAGTCCTTCAAATAGGACAAAAAATCAAGATCTTGTGCTCATGTTGGATGTGCATATTAAAGAAATCTTGACAGCTGGAATTCGAAATGAGAGTAGGTCATTCATCCATTCCCTTTTCTCTTTGTGTGTCGTTCGATTCCTGCATTGGCCGAGAAAGTGATGCAGGACGGAGAGCCTGATAAGGACAGTTGTCTAGTCGCTCTTGTGGGACGAAAAACTGAGATCCTGTGGACACATTAGTATGCACGTTAAAGATCCTTTGACAATTGGAATTCGATATAAGAGTAGGCCGTAGTGCTGCTGTCTGGGCAAAATGTTCCTCATAGCACACTGCATGGCGTTTGCCCATCTTCATTAGCCCAGTTCGGAGCAGATCAGTAGGACGTTAAACTCCATTTCATTTCTATTCTTGGGCCCCAGAAAATGGACACAGATGGGTAGCAAGGCATATAATAATGTAATATGAATGTATATAAACTGAATAAAGTTCACTCTTATCTGGTTTTACTGTATATATTTTGATCAATTATGTTCGACGAAATATGCAAAAAGCCCAAATTAAATGACAGTTTTTGGCGTCTGCTTATTCTAGTCCACACCAGTATTCTCCTGTGGGATATGGTTAGCCTTGTTCATCGAGTCGCTTCATTACAAATGGTGCTCATGATATTAAACTGACATTTGTTTACGTAAGAAAACGAAGGATAAAAAATTACAGTAATTCAATTGTTAGTATCATGACATTAAACTGACTTTGTTTTACGTTATACAACAAATATCAGGTTTATGTTAGAAAACTAACGTTAGATTTATGTTAGAAAACTAACGTTAGATTTATGTTAGAAAACTAACGTTAAATTAACGCTTAAAAGTATGACATAAAACTAACATTACATTAACGTTAGACAACTAACGTTTTATTAACATTAGATTTAGGTCAGAAAACTAACCATAAACTAACGGTTAGAAACCTGATGTAAAATTTACGTTAGATTAACGTTAGAATTATAACCAATAATACATATATAATTATTATGTCTGAATTCCGACTATTTATTAATTGTTAGAATGTGCACATTATGACGTTTCGCTAAATTCACACTTACAGTTACACTTAGTAGGTGGCGACACTGAGAATAGCAGACGATAGGCACGAGAACATGGACGCTGACGAAATTTTAAGGTTAACCTTGGAAAATGATGATGAAGAGACTTCAAACTATGCCATCCTACTTGGTATTGGCAGCCATGTATCCAATTCAACTTACGATCCGGACTGACCAAGATTTAACCTAAATAACCTCTCAGACGAACAGATTAGGTGTCATTTCAGATTTGATATGAATGGAATTCACCGTCTTGCCGCAAGTCTTCATATCCCGGATGAGATGTTTTGTGAAAACCGGGCACGGGTAAATGGAGTTGATGCTTTATGCATTTTGCTACGGCGTTTGGTCTATCCTAATAGGCTTGTGGACCTTGAGAAATTATTTGGAAGGCCGAAATCAACACTCTCTTTGATCATAAATACAACTCTCGACTTCATTTATAATGCATTTGGTCAATTACTAAGTTATTTAGATCAGCCATGGTTAGGGGAAGAAAAGCTACGAGAGTATGCGGTTGCCATACATGAGATAGTTGCTCCACTTGAAAATCTATTCGGCTTTATTGATGGAACTGTGAGAGCTGTCTGTAGACCACGAGAGAATCAAAAAGTCTGCTACAATGGCCACAAGCGCGTCCATGCCCTCAAGTTTCAGTCGGTAGTCACTCCTAATAGACTCGTTGTAAACATGTTTGGACCTGTTGAGGGAAGGCGACATGATTGTGGACTTTTAAAACTTAGTAGATTACTAGATCAGTTAGAAACCAAAGATTTTAAAACTTCAAATGGTCAGTCTTTGGCATTATATGGAGATCCTGCGTATCCAGTAAGGAATAATTTACTGTGTCCCTTTAAAGGTTCTAATCTTACGGCGGCTGAAAATAACTCTCAAATGTAAAGTGTAAGAGAATGCGTGGAATGGGAATTTGGAAAGATAATAAATTTGTTTGCCTTCCTAGACTTTAAGAAGAATTTGAAGCTCATGCTGCAACCCGTCACCAAATACTACTTGGTTGGTGCACTGATTTCCAACTGCCACACGTGTCTTTATGGGAGTCAAACAAGCAGTTTTTTTCCAGTTACAGCCTCCTACTATCGAAGAATATTTAGGAAGAAACTGATGGTTTACTAAACAAACACCAAATTGTGATATAGAGCTTTATAATATATATACAAAACTAGAGTGTAATAAATAAATATATATAATTTATTTTTGTAATTTATCACTTTTGATTCTGACTAAGTCTTATTAATAATTCCATCATCTGCTGGTCCCTTTGTAGTCTTGCCCCCCTCTCTACTTTCTCCAATTCAAGTTTCTTCTTTTCTAGCTCTAGTTGTTCCCATTTTAACTTGGATTCCTCCGCGTGTTTCTCCCTAAGAAACGTGATGTAGTCTGCAGCTGGTGTTGACAAGTGCGATTTTCTCTTTTTGGTGGGTGTTACAGTGTCATCTTCTACAAAATAAATACATAAAGATAAGGAACCGTAACATTTAATGATTAGAATTGTTTCTTCATCTGATTTCTATCAACAATGAAAACCATTTTCAAAAATTAATAATCTATAGATTTCAGACGAATAAAAACATAAGTTTACCCTCAGTTTCCATAGATGTGCGTTTGGTCCCAGTAAGAGTCTGCATTGCCAGTCGTCTCACGTCTCCCCCCTGTTCCTGTTTCTTCCTATCTAATGCCGAAGCCTTTCCCTTCTCTCCAGTTTCCTACATATTTCTGTTAATAATTGCTCCCTCTCCCCATATTCTTCATCCGTACCGGATCTGCCAAGGAATAAATTATTGAATTATGAAAAGGTAAATAAATTTTAACTAACGCTTACATTAGACTTACTTCCGAAATAATATCATCACATCTTCTAGTTTTTGTTTTATTTTCATGATAGCATACAGTAACAAATAAAATATGGTATTGCCAGTGGCTTATTGGTCCGTATACTTACGCTTTGCTCTGAGTGATGATAACTCATCCTTATTAAATTTCTGCAATAAATCTTGCTTCCGACTTCTGCAAGCTCTAACTGAAACTTGAGAATTTCGCCGTATGATCTGCAGAACCTCATTGATGCTCTTTGCCACCGAATCCCATGACTTTGAGTCGTTCGGTCTCTTCGAGATCACTTCTTTAGGTAACAGTATATCCAACGCCGGCCAGAATCTAACATTCTGGGGCTCAACGGGTGAAGAAGACGGCATTATTGTTCAGTTGTTGAGGGAAAATGATCTACTTTTGCTGAAAAATATAATATCGATAGATATAAAATGGATTTCATGCGCAGTACGGTATTTCATTTGGCTAGCCTACGGCATTTGAGCTACCACTTGGCATATTAGTAACGCCAAAAAAATAGAACATAGTTGGGGGGAGGGTCTAACGCGTGCGCTTTAGCCTAGATCATAATGGCTAGTGGTTAATGGCACCGTAGCTCCGAGGGCCTAACTAAGTAAGACTGGGTATAATAATGTCTGTCATCGGGTCAAGTGGCGAGGTGGTTTCCTAAGCTTGTAGTTATACGAGGCAAGGCTATACTAAATTTAGGGTCCCCTCCCCAACATAGTGGGTTTTCTCCAAGTTCTTCGGTTTCCTTCCACTGCAAAAGAGAGTGTGAAGGATAACCAAGCCTTCCCAAGGTAGCCACAGACTATGCCAGGTCCATGATATCGATAGGCCTACATAGCACCATAGTCATGGGCAGTTCTAGAGCACATCACGGATAGATCGTTGAATTACTAAAGCACGCATGTTTTGTCTCGGTCTCTTCCTTTTTGTCTAGGAGAAGGTCTTCTCTGTGGATGTAGTTCGTGAAAACCACGATTCAGAGAACAATTATGGACTTGATCATAGAAATTAAACAAGGTTTAGCTAAGTGTTGTGAACTTACATTTATGGAGGCTGCTATCCGTCTGCTACACTTTTATGACGTGCTCTTTACGTCACACGTCACAAAAACCGATGACGTTTTACCGTCTACATGTAAATGTAAATGTAAGTGTAAATGTAAAGTTGCGAAACCCATAGATATCCTATAAAGACTAGATCGGCCCAACGTCATAGACTACGCATGATCAGACGGGACCAGCGTCCGCCATATTGAACAAATGACTACCCGTGACAGCTGTTTGTTTACATTGCACGATTAAAAAGTTGATCGGCGTATTGTATCGTTTAAAATTCCAATTTTGGGATTACGCATGTTCATTTCAAGGTTTTTATAGAAAAGGTAGAATTTTCTGGAATTCAGATAACATTTGATATGTGAAATTTAAGAATATGGACCGAAAAAAGGGATTAAAAGAAGTTAGAACAGCGATACGATGGTTGGTTTGGGTGATAAATCATTTTTACATCAAATAATTTGTAATAAGTTCCATCATATAGGCTACTGAATAAAACCAGTCTAGTTTTTATTTATCGGTTATTAAATTTATTACGTCTCTACTTCAAAAATAAAAAAAAAATCTTGGAAAAATCAATGCGTACGGTAACGATAAATCAATTTGACATTTTAAATAATTTGTACCGTAATAAATTCCATTATATAAAATTATATGTTGAATAAAACAATTCTAGTTTTTATTTATCAGTCATTAAATTTATTACATCTATATATAAAAAATAATGGACAAAATCAAGTCATGGGCATCAAACCATTACCATTAAAATTTTACGTTATTTATCAGACATTAAATTTATTACATCTGTATATAAAAAATAATGGACAAAATCAAGGCATGGGCATCAAACCATTACCATTAAAATTTTACGTTACGCGTATTCAGAATAAAAAAAAAGTATTGACAAAATCAAGGCATGGGCATCAAACAATTACCATTAAATCTGTATTTATTCAAATTAAAAAAATTAATTGACAAAATTCAGCCACGGGCGCATCCAACCATTCAAATCTTAGTTATTCAAAATAAAAAAAATTATTGACCAAAAGTAAGGCAACCATTACCATTAAAACCCCCACTCCCTGTAACCTACAAGCTCACGCTCGAAACTCACCACTTGACACAATGACAGATCTTAAAATCTAAAGCGCACGCTTTAAACCATTCGACTATCCAACTCCCCTCCAAACACTTGGGGCGATGGCATAATATGTCCACATTATGAATGTGGACGTATAAAGATAATTGACAAAATTTAGGCATGGGCATCTAACCATTATCATTAAAATTTTTATTATTTAAAATAAAAAAATAATTGACAAAAATAAGGCATGGGCACCCAACCGTTACCATTAAAATTGTATTTATTCAAAATAAGAACAAGAGCATCCCTAAGGCTGCATTTACATCCACATTCTGCTTTGAGTGGTAGTTTTTTTAAAATGAAATATGAAATGGCTGCAATGACTGTTTATTTGAAATGAATGATCATGCCTATGTGAACAAATTCTGTTAATAATAGCAGCCTGTATAGTGTTTACAGACATGCACAAAAATCAATAGGTACCCGCCTGTCTTCGAAATGAATCATAAGGCATAAGTATGCCAAGTTCCAGGATGATTCATTCAGAATTGAGGCCTGTAGGTGATACACATAAAAATTGGTCGGGACTAACATATTGCTCAATATTATTTCAATAACTGGCTTTCGTGTGCAGGAGTCTTTAGCAACGGGAGGAAACCAGAGAAAACCCACAAGGTTGGACAGGTGACCCCACTCCCTGTAACGTACAAGCTCACGCTCGAAACTCACCACTTGACACAATGACAGATCTTAAAATCTAAAGCGCACGCTTTAAACCATTCGACTATCCAACTCCCCTCCAAACACTAGGGGCGATGGCATAATATGTCCACATTATGAATGTGGACGTATAAAGATAATTGACAAAATTAAGGCATGGGCATCTAACCATTATCATTAAAATTTTTATTATTTAAAATAAAAAAAAAATTGAAAAAATTAAGGCATGGGCATCCAACCATTACCATTAAAATTTTAGTTATTCAAAATAAAAAAAATATTGACAAAATCAAGGCATGGGCATCAAACCATTACCATTAAAATTGTACTGATTCGAAATTAAAAAAAAATATTGACAAAATTAAGGCATGTGCATCCAACCATTACCATTAACAAGCCAACAGTGGAGTGAGGCTGATGTCCCCCGCTGAAATCCCGAAATTTCATCACTCGGACTTAATTAGAACTAAAGTTATTGTGTCCAAAAGCATCAACGGATCAAATTGCTTATCTCTGCTTCGAACTCCATCAAGGCATTGACCTAATAAAACACCTACACCAAGTTTGAACTTTATAGCTCAATTAGAAGGAGAGTTGTTGTGTCCCAAAAAGTGTGACGGACGGACAGACAGACAGGCGGACGAACCCATTATAATAGTTCCCTGCTTTCTTTGAAAGGCGGGGGACCGAAATATTGACAAAATTAAGGCTTGGCATCAAACCATTACCATTTAAATTATTGACAAAATTAAGGCTTGGCATCAAACCATTACCAGTAAAATTAATCAACTGTGAAGGGGATCACGTGGCTAAGTGGGTAAGACGCTGGCTCGCTAGCCTGGAGGTCGGGTGTTCGATCCCTGCATAGGCCGAGAAAGTTCATCCAGATCTTCCGCCGTGGTTTCCCCTTGTCAGTGATGCAGGACGGAGGGCCTGGCAAGGGCAGCTGTCTAGTCATTAGGATGGGACGAAAAACCGAGATCTCGTGTACAGATTGGCATGTACGTAAAAGATCCCTTGGCAGTTGGAATTTGATATAAGAGTAGGCCGTAGCGCCGCTGCCCGGGCAAAATTTCCCTCATAGCACACTGTATGGCGTATACCCGTCTTCATTAGCCCAGTTTAGGAGCAAAACAGTAGGACGTAAAACCCCATTTCATTTCATTCCATTTATCAACTGTGAAGAATTTCCGACAACCCTGATAGGGATCATCCTTAGGGTATAATAATTAAAGATACATTATGGGAGATTAGATAAAGAGCTGGCAGTTCTCACTATAATAGTTAAAAACTACATAATGTAAAGGGAATTTGCTGATAGTTTAGTCAAATTGTTACACCCTGAACCGAGAGTTTAAGGATTGAGTTTTGGGCCTAACCTCGATCATCATTTCCAAAGTCGGAACGATAAAAAACATAGTCTCAATTATCCAATTGTGCGAAAATCTTCTAATATACCTTTCTGCACATAGTAACACTTGAATGGTTCCATCTGAAGGAAGGATACATCCACCATTTTGTTTATTGAAAATTAAACAATATGATGAGATGAAAGCCTGGGAAGGTTTTTCTGTTGCCAACATTGCTTTGCAATCTATACATTTAACCTGGTGAAGCAATTTCCGTATTACCCAACCTGAAATAAAGCCGGGAACATCATTATTTTAGTGTTGAACACATACAGGAAGGGGTCTTGATTTTTAGTCCCATAATATTATAATAGTGACCATTAAAACCCTTTTGTCATTGTGATTTACATGTGAAATGAATAAATATTAATTGTATAAAATCTATCCCAAAGGTTAACCAAAAACAGTTAAAACTGTTCACCTGCTATATAAACTACAACATTTTCTACAAGGGGCTCCATCCTTATTGTATCATATGTATGATTTATGGCAGCCAAGTTGCCAGCAGATAGACTTAATCCATCATTGCCCTCATTGTATTCTGTGACAGGTGGCACATAACCATCTAAAGCACATCGAAGCAGTCTTGTCTCTTCATCTTCAAGAACCAAACAGTTCCCATGCTTAGACATCTGAATGAAAGATGAAAATATTATTATTTTAAGACAGAAGCTGTCTCAAAAACAAAACATAGCCATTGATAGCAGCTTATCTGAATGGAAAACTTGGATGTTGACCAAATTTGATAACGATTCCTTTTGCCTTCAAGAAATCTGATCTCTATTGTGTTTACAAGCTTCTTCCATGTTTGAGGGTGGGGGCTGAATGCTCTAACAGCCCTTTAGATGAGGTTTGTTATTGAGTCAAGTGGCGTGGTTTCAATCCCAACCATGTGGGTTTTTCTCCGGGTTCTTCAGTTTTCTTCTACTGCTAAAGACCGCTATGGGCTAGCAAATTATTGAAATAAAGTTGCATGGTACATGTTAGTTCTGAAATGAACTAGTTTGTGTTCAGTGGACTGTAAACTCTCCCCCTCTCTCATGTTTAATTCTGTAATATTAACTTACTGTTAGGGCTCCACAATGGGAAATAATCTTTTTTAAATGATGCAGTAAACCCGTTAGCTGTAGGATTATTATTCAATATTGCTGTAATAATAAAACAACAAAATTAGTGAAAAATAATTAAATCTTTGTAATAACGAAAGACTGACAGCCGAATTAGTTATGTAATGTTCATGGAATAGATAATAGTATCTTACCAGTACGGCGTACAGCATTAAAGAACAGCTCCAAGTGATCTTGAGAACACTTGTATGTTAACAAGTACTGTTGTTCATCCAGAATTTGGTTAGCAACTCCAAGAACAGAATCAATGAGGATTATAAACCTCCTTACACACATTCCTCTAAAATTAGTTTAAAAATTAACATTTATCATTTTTGTAAGCTCAATATTACTTATTAAATTAGTTATTTTTCTGAAAGAGATAAGTCATATATACCAAAATTATAAACCCCTTCACACACAATCCTATAAATATATTTTGAAAATTAACTATCAGTCTTATTAGCTCTGCATTACTAATCAAATGAACTATTTTTCTGAAAGAGATTTGTCATATACAATGTACCAATACCCTATTTTTAAACGCATAATATTACAATGTTCAAAATACTTGAGACATAAACTGAAAATATAGCAAACTAAAAAAGGGCAGAGAAAAACCTTTGACAATTTAATATAAAACAGCTATGCTCGGTTAAATATCATAATATTAAACAATTACTGAATAACAGCGGATAAAAATATAGTATTTACCAAAATGACCTCATTTACAGTGACAGTGAAAATGTTAAATTGATTTGAACTGATTTAAAGATGCATTAGGCATCAAATGAAAATCGAATAATCTGTCAGTCATGCACACTTTCCCAACAAAATTGAACAGATGGGAACAATCCGACAAGTAGTTCCTGAGATATAAGCAAAGTGGAAAAAGAATAATAATAATATCAACAAAAATAATAGTGTTTCACACTGAAACTGTGTGAAACCCTAACACTCGTTCTAACACAAAACAAAAACAATATAAATAATAAGGGAAAAACTAAAGATGTGTTATGTAAGAGCTAAATCTGACTATTGCAGGTCTTTTTTTCTGGCTTCAAATGTTATATAAATTATTATTTAGACATTTATTCACATGACAGACCCATAATCAACTCTCTAGACCAAGTTAGATTACACAATGTTCGCCATATCCTCGTTAAACACTAATATGGATGCCCCTCACAAGACTGCTGAGTAAAGGACTGAAAATCCAGACTTTGTTTATTATCGTGGCATTGGTACTTGACAATCGAGACTATTTAGGATATTTCTTGCCAAAACTTCAAACATTAATAACTTCGCTCTGAATAAAGTAATTTGACTGAAATTTTCAATATAATCATTTTTCTTTATCTATTTTTAAACTATCATAGCAAGAACGGCCAGCTATTTATCTAAATCTTACATAGTGCATCTTTAACACAGAACGTAGCTATATCAACATGTAACTGTCCCGATAAATACCTCTTTGTTCATACAAGAAATGGGCCATTGTTAAGTAACCTCAAACTGAGTAAATATGCACTGGTCTCCTCTAAAAACTTAGTTTTGCCTTGCAAATTATGTTTGTTTATTGGACTTTTGTAGCCCTTTGCTATAGGAGATCTGCTATTCATTATATCGAAGAGATGGTCCACACGCTATATAAAAGTACATGAACATTAATTTTAATTTTACTATGACATAAGAGATATTGCTATAATACATGTTATATATAATATTAACAATTTTACTACAAGCTGATCTTGATTTAAAGCAGTGTTGAAATAGATGATTTCTTACCTCAAGGAATTTTGCAGTGGCTTCACATTCTGCAAATTGTTTATCACCAATGTCTTTCATTGTTCTCAATGCCTTCGCTACTGATGAGGAGATAACTTGAACAGCCAGACTGACCTTCATCTTCTGTTGAGCAAATTGTATATGTTTCATTGGTAGTTTGTTAGCTAGCTTCAGACCAGATTCATTTTGAACATCGTTAAGTTCTTTTATAAATTTCCAAACGACCTGTACATCATCACTAGTAAATCCACCATAGGCTTGAAGAGTGTTTCGAAATAATTTGATCATATGACAAGCGCCAGGAAATATATAGGTAGTGTGGCTTTGACCTAATGATGGTATGGAAGTCTTAATCTCATCAGTAAAAGTGGAAAAATCAAGCTTGGCTCCAAGCAATCTACACATAACCATATTAGTGGCATGTCCATCCATAGTTATAACATATACATTAAACCCTAGCTCAAACAGTTTTTCAAGACAATTAGTGACCAGTTGTTTTTGTGTTTCTGCAGATAAACCGCCTGTAAAAAAGTATCCAACAGGAGCTTTCCAATGCCCACCAAGGCCCACAACCATAAATACCTATACTTCTTTGGCTTCAACCTCTTCATCTTCTCCATAACCTAAATCAACATAACCCGTGAAATGGCCATTGTGTTGGTTGTAATCCCCTTGTTTTCTGATGGACATAGCATCTAACATGAGACAGCAACTGAAAAGAAAAATATTTTGTTATTGAGCATATTTTATTGGCACTTGCTTTTGATCTATGTATGCACCTTTTCACGTCCCTTTTTATACACCCACATTATGGACGCTCTAGAGGCTAAAGTTAATATCCAATTGACTTTAAATTTATATACAGTGTTTAAGGTCATGAGACGAAGAAGCCTATTGATTTTCAGCGATTTCCGATAATTACTGCCAGAGTTATGGCCCTTGATCACTGTGAAAAATCTTGTGGACGCTCTAGAGGCTAAAGTTAATATCCGATTGACTTTAAATTTATACACAGTGTTTAAGGTCATGGGACGAAGAAATCTGTTCATTTTCAGCGATTTTCGATAATTACTGCCAGAGTTATGGCCCTTAATCACTTCAACAAATCTTGTGGTCGCTCTAGAGCCCAAAGTTAATATCCGATTGACTTTAAGTCTATACATAGTGCTTAAAGTCATGAGACGAAGAATCCTATTGATTTTCAGCAATTTACGATAATTACTGCCAGAGTTATGGCCCTTGATCACTTTGAAAAATCTTGTGGACGCTCTAGAGGCTAAAGTTAATATCCGATTGGCTTTAAATTTATACACAGTGTGTAAGGTCATGAGACGAAGAAGTTTATTCATTTTCAGCGATTTTCGGTAATTACTGCCAGAGTTATGGCACTTGATCACTTCAAAAAATCTTGTGAACGCTCTAGAGGCTAAAGTTAATATCCGATTGACTTCAGATTGATACAGAGAGTTTAAGATCTTGATACGAACAAGTAAATTTTTATGACTTGAACAGCTAAATCCATAATTTTAAAAGTTTTGTATACTAAGCGTTAGCATAGGGCAGAACCGAACAAATTCTAATGGTTTTCTGATAACTTCGTGAATTGTTACTCTTAATCAGAATTTAGTGTATTATAAATGTTTCATTACCGAAAAAAGTAAAAATATGCGGCAACACTTGTTGACTGCCCGGACGATTTAGCTGCTGTGGGCGTATGCTTCGTTGTCTGGCAACCCATCTTTATTAGACTTCATCAAATGAAATGACCTGTAGTCAATAAAATATTTATACTTTATTTAAAAAAAAGTAACCGCAATATTAACTAACCTTGATATCTTGTTATAGATTTTATGAAAGATAGTTACTTGGTACATCTTGCGCTTTTCGGCAAGAACTGTGATCATTGCGTCATTTAATCCTGGACTGCAGCCGATACTTTCCATCCACCTGAAATAATGATTTATTTGTTTACAGTTCCTTACATATCTTGTTTGTATACTGCGATTAGGGAGCAACTATCAATTTGCCTGTCACCGAAAGTCGCTATTGGAACGAAAATTCCTTGCCTAAAATCTGATATGAATTCTTTGTTATGGTAAAGAAAATCTTTCTGCTCGACGCATCAATGTATAGCATGAAGTAGGCTGATAATCGCATCGATGAATGATAATAGCACCAATTAGCACTGGGCATTATGAAGAACTTCTTGATCAGTGATTTTACCCAATGATTTATTATATGAATATTTTCCATTTTAATGATAAAACTGAAATTTGACATACTTTCTTAAAGTCCTTGGATTGGGAAGAGGAAATCCAGCAGTTCTCAGATAATCATAGGCTTTTGGTGACATAAGGTGAAGGGATATCGCAAAATCTCGCTGAGAAGTGTTGTATTCTTTGGTATCTTTTATCTTTCTTAAACAACTCCCATGAGAGATTGAACTTTATTACAGGCGAAGCAAAAAGTTTGCTGTAGCCAAAACATGTATACAAATATAAATAATATACATTGATAATTAATAAAAGTATGAATAATAATAGAGTGTAAATACCCCCATCTCCCTTAGTGCAAATTCACATCACTACCCTAAATACTTCGAAAATTTATGTACACCTATATACATATACATATCAGAAGGAGAGAGCAAAGAATATATACTAATTTGATACCGCCCCCACCCCATCCCCCCTTCCCACCAAATAATAATTTAAATAAAATAGATAATTTAATAAATCGGAACAATTACTATTTGATACTCCCACCGCACCCCAATCCCACTAATTCAAAAAAAAAATATAAAATAATGATAATAAAAAAAAGAAAAAGAAAATCAAACTAGACCCTTATACATGTAACTATATTACACACGCGAGAACTATTGCATCACCACCAAGTAAAAACGAATTATACCCACCCCGTCGCCGCGCACTCAAGCATAGAATAAGGATATTTAATTATGGTCGATTGATAGATAAAAGTATTACGATTCTAACAGTTGATTTCTAATTTTCATTGAATATTATAAATATTTTCCAAGATAAGCCAGTGTCTTTTTATTATTATTTCCTTGATTCATCAGGTTTATGGCATGTCTATAAATAAATTAAAAGACATTATAGTTACATGTAGGATACCTGCATAAAGCTCGTGGGGAATAATATGTATATACATGTGTAAGCTTATATATAGAAAACAATGAAACTTGATAGAAAGGGTTATGCTGAAGGAAATTTTATTCATTATCACAATAAAAGGAAGACGTATATCTCTTACCCCCAAAGGAGTCTAATTTTGTTTTGAGTTCAATGTTGATATGGTTTTCTGCATACAGCTTATCTGTTTGTTTCTTACAAGATGTTTTAAATTTTTTCGTCATGTCATCTAACTTTTCTTCTGTGTCATACAGTTTATGTTTCCACTTCATTGGAGATGCTGAATAATTGTGATCCTATGAAACAAAAACAAAATAACTTACTTTTATGAAATTGAGGTAATCGAATGAAGTATAGACTACTGCATGGACAACTCACAGGTAGTTTGTAAAGCTTGTAAACTAGTTTAGTCCCTCTGGATTTTTCTGATGTGGGTTCCCTTTGTCAGTTATGGACGGAGGGCCTGGCCAGGAACAGCATCTAGTCGGTCAGATGGGATAAAAAAAACCGAGATCTCGTGCACACATTGGCATGCACGTTAAAGAGACCCTGACAGTTGGCATTCGAAATAAGAGTAGGTAGTTGCGCTGCTGTCCGGGCAAAATTTCCCTCATGAGACGAAGAAGCCTATTGATTTTCAGCGATTTCCGATAATTACTGCCAGAGTTATGGCCCTTGATCACTTTGAAAAATCTTGTGGATGCTCTTGAGGCTCAAGTTAATATCCGATTGAGTTTAAATTTATACACAGTGTTTGAGGTCATGAGACGAAGATTCCTATTGATTTTCAACGATTTCCGATAATTACTGCCAAAGTTATGGCCCTTAAGTTATCATCCGATTGACTTCAGATTGATACACAGAGTTTAAGATCTTGAGACGAACAAGTATATTGATTTTCAATGAATTTTTATGACTTGAAAAGTCAAATCTATGATATTAAAAGCTTTGCATACAAAACGTTAGCATGGGGCAGAAATTTATAAAAACCAAACAAATTCGAATGGGTTTTTCATGTGCATCTCGTGCAATTTTTTTGTGCACACGGGCCGAGATTTTTTGCGTTTGGGAGCATTGTGTGAAACAGTAGTTCATAGTATTGCATAATATTATACATACAAAACCACCTAGTAATAAAATATTTGGGGAAAAAAGTGATGCGTTTTCAATGGCGCTCAGTTATTTTTCTTCTTTATTTTTCTTCCTATTTGGTGCTAAATCATATAATATTTACTATCAAACATATTCGTATCGAAAAAATAGAATATACCTTCTGATGTATCTAATAAAAGAGAAAGGTAAGACACTTTTCTGCTGACAATTTTTTCTCCGTGAGGCACCCCTTTCGCTATTTAATTCAAAATCGTGAATAAAATTGCTTGCCTTACAAATCAACCACTGGGTTCCTTTCGATATATATTCCTTTCGATAAAAACACATATTTCAATTTTTACTAATCCACCCTGAACTGAGTATTTAGCGATTGAATTTTGGGCCTAGCCTCGATCATCATCGGTACGATAAAAACACATAGTCTCGATTATCCATTTTTTGATTTAATCAGAAGCAGCAGATCGGATTATAATCCAGTAAATATCACAGGCTAGCGATGCCATCGAGCATATTTTATTATCTGAATAAAGAAAGACCTGCAATTGGCAGATTTAGCTCTTGCATAATGTATGTTTAATATGGATGAATTGAATTTTCATATACTGATATTTAATAATGTTCATATTCATAATTAATATTGAAGATTAGAGTTGTGGGACCAACAATGCCAAAAACACCGAAAAGTCACTAAAATAAGTTTTATTTCAGAAAGAAAGACATATAATACGCTTGCTGTGGTCCACCCAATTCAATAAAAATCAATCTAGTGTTATTACCAGAAAATTAAGTTACCGGTGGTTTCCTTGGATCCAATTTCTTTGTTGTAACGCTTTTCTGTGGACCCAGAATTTTTGTAAACATCTGAAATATTCATAAAATCATAATAGAAACGTTCACACAAACAAAACAAAAGGTTCAGATATAATTATATTTTTTCCATGCTTGTTGATTATTCATATTGGGAACCAGATTATTTCCTATTTTAAAAGTAAAAGGATTTGACTGGTCAACGTCAGTCATAACAATTTTAATTTTTATGGAGCTGCTCAGTTAAAACTTTGACCATACAACCTTATTCGGTATATTGTTAAGAGAGAAACGTCATGCTGTCACATTCATCGGGTGTAGTATTCGTCAATTTCATAACAAATCGCAAGTAGACTGGCTACGGCATTAATTAAAACAAACCTATAGCATGCAACTTGATGAGAGAAAAGGTAAAATCTAACGGGCAAATATGAGAATACAGACACTCAGCTAGTATGGGTTAAATTTAATTTCAGTGTAGGTTGTCAGGGTGAACTGCCTACTAGAATCTACATAATTTAATTCCTTTTGAGTGTTCACTTACTTTCTTTCAACGAAACAATCCGGCTCAAACTACTCAAAGTGCTTTGAACATATCGTCAAAGTCTTTTCATTTATCGGGTCTGATCTAGTAGAACTGTATGATACGTAATAGATTCTCTCTCTACTCTGTGTTGTTTTTGGGTAAGCGATAGAAAGATAAACCCCAATTTCTTCTATTGCAGGCGGAACATCCGAACAAAGCACAACAGGCATTTTGTTTGTGCGAGCAGAAACCGGAAGTACGTTGTGTCCGATATCAGCGTCAGAAGCCGGTCGTCACATAAGGTAGTGACGTCACACGGTGGGCGTTCCCGTTAGTATTCCAGTTCTATGATTTAACCGTAGAATTTTACCATTTTTGGACGCTAATCAAATCTAACCATAATGACGTAAACTTTACGTAAATCTAATCATCAATGTTAACTGGGAATATTTACAAAACATAATGTAGGATACATTTTAAAGGAGGGTCCTCGAGTTTAGCAGCATGTTGTTTTTAAGGTCGAACAAGGGTAGTGCCTTTGGTGTTACATAAACTACCTAGTAGCAAGGACAAGAAACCGTTTACACTAGGTTTCCCAGATAACTAAGTTAATTTTGTTTCAGAGTCATCGAGCTCCTTCCTACAAATATTTAAGCCCCCCCCCCACCCCGACGTTATACCTGGTAGATTTGACGGCAATATAAATGTCATGGTTAACATGGGCTTTACCATGTGACAACAGTTTAAAAATAAAACAAAGGGGATGCGTGAGGCTGTATATTTTAAGGCAAGGTATAACACATCAGATTCCAAAGTATTACCCATACTATGTCATGTATATTCACACATACACACGCGCATATATCTGTGCTAGCCGGATGTGGACAGCGTGGATGACAAGTAGTGAATTGGGTGTGGGCGTGGCCTGCCTCTCTTTTTGTATGCCGTACAATCGTCATGATTTTCTACAACTTGAAAACAAGTATGGCGATTATTTTGGGCGTTAATTTTTTTTATTTAATTATTTCTGTAGTTTTGTAATCGGAGTTCAGCTTTAATCTTTTTATTTACAGTCGGCAATTTTAATTGATTTGATGAATACGTAAGGGCAACAACACCGAGCACATTTCACTTGTGGATTATACCGTTCATGAGTGACAACTCACATTCCCGTCAGTAAATCGGAAATCTAACTGTGGTTTACTTAGCTCATGCTACTGTTCACCCAACCTATGTATAAGTTGGTCTTCAAGATCAGGAAATAGTTCGATTCTACAAGTTTTATCGTTGTGGCCCTGTGCTCGCACTTTCCCGTTAGAATACCAGGATGATTTGGCAAGAGAATGTTTTTGTACTTTGTCCAATAATCGAACATTTTCTAGGGTCATGTCTTCAGCTAATATACTCAGCCAAATTAAAAACTTGACACTGATGAATTTCAACAATTTTTTTTCTGGTAAGTCAAATAAATTTTCAAGTGTTTCTAACGATAGTAAGTAGTAAGAAGCCTTTAATTTCATAAAATTGTAAAGTCACGTGGATCACGTGACTTTTGAGCATATAAAGATGAAAAACCTGAAAAACACGTGCAAACACAAACAGGTGAGATCAATCGATGCAAGTTTGCTTAAACTGATCACGCACAAGTAACTTGAACTGGAAAAACAAATTAAAATTGTTATTTTCATCTTTGTTAGAAAATGCCGCGCCTTTCAAATGTAGAACGTCTACGTGCTATAGGTAGGCTCTATGCTGGTCAGTCTGTGGTCACTGTTGCAAGAGCCTTTAATTGTTCACGCCAGACAATAATTAATCTTAGAATGAGAGTGCTTCAAACTGGAACTATTGCCGACCACCCAAGGGCGGGAGCGTCACGTGTGACGTCACTCAATACGATCAAGCAATACGATTACGTCATCTTAGAAACAGATTTGTCACTGCAACCTCCACAAGTAGAGAGATGTTTGGTGGAAGGGTAACTGCAGAAACTGTTTGAAATCGCTTGCAGGCTGCTGGTCTTCGAGCTTGGAGGCCCTATAATGGACCAATATTGACACCTCTTCATCGCCGTAACCGACTTGTATGGGCCACAAGACACATAAGATTTACTCAAAGACAGTGGAATTCGGTTGTCTTTAGTGACGAATCTCGATTCACTTTGAGATTTGCCGATGGCACGGCCCGAGTGTACCGCAGACGAGGCGAACGTTACGCTCAGGTATGCGTCAGAGAAGTTGACCGATTTGGTGGTTGCAGCGTCATGGTTTGGGGTTCTTTTTGTGCACATGGACGTTCTCCTCTTGTTGTTGTCCAAGGGAACTTAAATGCTGTCCAGTACAGGGATTAGATTTTGCAACCTGTTCTTCTTCCGTTTATGCAGAGACATGGGCCTGGACTAACGTTTCAACAAGACAATGCTCGACCCCATACAGCAATTGCTACCCAGAATTTTTTAAGAAATGCCGGTGTCCAAGTCCTGGATTGGCCGTCGCTTAGCCCCGACCTTAATCCTATTGGACACATCTGGGACGAACTGGGTCGACGTGTTCGTCAGCAAGTGAATCCACCACTGACGTTGCAGGACCTTCAACATGCTCTTGCTGAGCAGTGGCGACGTCTTCCTCGGGTAGTGTTTACTAATGTTCTGAGATCCATGAGAAGACGTTGTGTGGCAGTACGAGACGCTAGAGGAGGCCACAACCGTTACTAAACACTTTATTCCGATTGTTCTCCAAGTCTGTGAATTTCATTTTGGGGGGTACTGTGACATCACGAACGCTATCAATGTCAAGGACTTTCGGCGAGACGTATTCTTGGCTTCTTTTGATGTCAAGGTCGTCTGTGCACAACATAACACTAAAATAGTTGCCTTAAACCAAATATTAAAAATCTAGTCCCAAAAATCCCGAGTGTCAAGTTTTTAATTTGGCTGAGTATACTTCTCCCCCCCATGAAAGGGTGCAACTTCTAAAGACGCAAGAACAGTTAGAAAATATGAATGATGATGATGAAGACATACAATCTAGTAATATGATTGGTAGGTATCAGAAACGCCTAAAAAAGCTTGAACAGATATCATTAGCTGAATACTTGGCCTTTTATGACAGAAAAAAGAGTTATACGAAAAGATAAAAAAACTATTGAAGTTGAAACACTAGTAGAAAATGTTGATGGAACATAACTCGGATGATGATAGTAATAATATTAAAAAGGGAAGAAGAAGTATTCCTAGAGTAATTCGTTATGTAAATTTTAATATTGATAATATTGCAGCCAAAACTGTGCATGGTGAAAACATTCTACCAACGTAGGCAAAGTTGGCCAACGTGGATCTAAATATTAAATATAAATTGGATCATTTTTGACAAACGGGAAGTGTTTTATGGATGCGACAAAAAATAATCTTAGATTGCACATATCTCGGTTATTTCTCAACGGATCTTCTTCGATTTTCATTTTTGGATTCATTGGACGAATCCCATATGGGCTCTGACTAACGGTTTTTCGATTAATATTGGCATCAAAAATTTGCGAAAGTGTTCTTCATCATTTTTTCGACATTCAAGATGGCGTATCTCTGTCACTATTTCATGTATCAAGTTGAAACTTGGTAGGAATAAGGAACACATCGATGCCTTCAAAATGGCATATTCAAAAATTTTGTGACTCCTTACGGAAACTTTCGGAAATTACCGAGGCCTTCCGATTTTTTCCGAACATGAATAGTTCTCTCCATTTTAAAAATTGACAAAAAAAAAGACATATAGTGGTGTTACACTCAGATAATATCTTTCATTTTCAAAGACCTTGGTCCATAACATTTTCAACCTTTAGGCTGCCATATTGGAATTTACAAAAAAAACCTTCAAATCGATATTCAGTCGCCCTTTTAATTCAAATTTTTAAAAAAATTTGATTTGATCCTACTCCAAATGGCAACAATCCTTAGGGAGCCGATTTTGTACTTTTGATTTCGTTTACTTCCGGTTTCACTTTAAATTTCCTTCTACTCTTCAACTTCTATCTGGTGACCTAACCTTTTAATGACCCTTGACCTTTTCATATATGATGATCATCATGTCTACTAACAATTAATATCAAAACGTTCGGCAATCAACTATAACTTCCGGTTTTATTAAGAGTTCAAAATGACAGTTTTTTTTCCACTTTAATAGGTATTGTATGTTACTATAATACTCAATAATGCATGGTGTAACTTGAATGTTGACATAACAAGGCGTGGCGTGACGTGGCGTGACATACCGAAACACGCCAGTACTCATTAGGGGTTTTGGGTATTTTGTTTTTTGGTGGAATTTAGTCAGTTTGTGCAACCAGAACTGTATATGGTGCAAATATTCTGCCAACACTTTTTTGGGTATTGAACCTTCTCCAAATGGCAACAATTGCATTGGATGTTACTATACTCAATAATTTATGTTGACATAACAAGGCGTGGCGTGAGGTGACGTGACATACCGAAACACGCCAGTACTGCTCAGGAGTTCTAGCTATTATTATTATTGTTGTTATCATTATTATTATGTGAACAGAGACTTTTATCTTATTTTTGTAGCACATACCCAGCAGACAAATACCCTGTTATGGCATTTAAAGGAGCTCCTTCGAGTTTTCCTGTTTCAGAAAAATATGTAGGTTTACAGAAATATTTGGAGTGGTCTTTAGAAATAAAGCAAGCAGCAGATAATTACATCGATGAGAATTTTTCTGGTAAAAAGTTTGTTGGTATACATCTAAGAAATGGTATAGATTGGGTAAGTAAAATGTTATATTCAGCTGCAATAATCGACAATGTTGTTGAACATCTCAAAACAAACGAGAATACAAAATCGTTCAATATGTGTTCATGCAGATGCAGTCATTGTTTTTAAGGTGCCCGATCGAGCCCCTGAATCTCGATCGAGGAGAGTTTGAAAATACAGTCACGTGTCCCAATTTTTTAAAACTGAGATTTAATGTTTATCTTAAAGGGGACTGAAACTGCTTTCTGTTGATATATAAATTATGCAAATCACAAAAAAATGGCTGAGTTACGGCCATCTGAAGTTCCATAGCTGCCAGATACAAAATAATGAGAAATTTGCCTTTTAATACAGCCAAAATAAATCCCATAGCAACACATATAACTATTGCCTACATCGAAATAAAATTTTGTGCATTTCATAATGTGTGGTGTACCAACATTTGTACAAAATTTCACCAACATATTCCTTTAGTAACATATTTTTATGCGCCCACATTTTCATGTGGACGTATATTATTGTCGTTGCCCCTGTCCGTCCGTCCACAATTGTTTGTGAACACTCTTCAGGTCACAATTTTTATCCGATTTCAATGAAGCTTGAAATATAGGTATATCACCCTAAGATCTCGGCTCCTTTCGATATTGGCATGTATCGGACTGTAACTTCATGGATTATGGCCCCTAATTGTACGAAAATCTCGTTTTTGGAACACTGTAGAGGTCACAATTTTTATTCGATTTGGTTTAAACTTAAAATGTATGTTTATAACCCACAGATCTCGGTTCCTTTCGATATTCGCGCATATCGGACCATAACTGCCTGAATTATGGCCCCTGATTGTACGAAAAATCGCGTTTTTATCTTGTGGACCCTATAGAGGTCACAATTTTTATCCGATTTAAAAAAAAACTGTGACTATATCACCGTTACACCATAAGGATGGTTGATTTCGAATTTCGTAAAAATCGGACCGAAACTGACGGACAAAATGGCCGTCCCTCGTTCGCAAATATTGTCAAAATATTGTGTATCAGGGTTGTGGACCCTTTGCAGGTCACAATTTTCATCTGATTTTGATGAAACTTGAAATGCATGTTTATAACCCAAATATCTTGGTTCCTTTCGATTTTCGTACATATCGAATTCTAACTTCCTGAATTATGATTTGCTGGAGATACTTACAGATCCTCTTCTGAGCGCTTGCCGTTGACCACTATTCTCAGATTCATATAGTCGGTTTCGCTTGTTTTATTTTGGGTATTCCGGTTGGATTTGAAGTTATACAGAAGTTCTTGATTAATCCAATGTTTGTCCAGACGTTTTTCAAATGTTTTTGTACTTTTTGCTGTTATTACACTGTCAGGTAGATTGTTCCATATTTGTACTACTCTATTTGTGAAAAAGTTCTTCCTGATATTTTTGTTTGATCTTCTTAAATATAATTTTTTACTGTGTCCTCTTGTTTTAGTTGTGTAAGTATCTGGGTGTAGTTGACATAATTGTGACAGACTATTGTCATAGATTCCTGATGTTATTTTATAGGTCTCGATCATGTCACCCCGAGTACGTCTGTATGCTAGTGTTGGGAGTTTCAGCTTCAAGTTGTGGGTGGACTAGTGCTCTGTACAGTAGTAGGAATGTTGTTTGGTTTAGATATGTGAAGGACCGGCATATTAGTCCCATTATGCTATTGGCTTTATTTATTTTTTCACTTATGTGGTCTTCAAAGTTTAATTTATTGTCAATAATTACCCCAAATATCCTTTTCCTTCTCTGTATATTTGAGTTTGGTGTCACACAGCTTGTATTCGTATGGTGGTAAAGTTCTCGTTCCTGTAGTCAGTACCTTGCATGTGTCGGGATGGAATTTGAGTAACCATTTATTAGACCAATTTTCTAATTCCAGCATATCTTGTTGTAGAGTTTCCATATCCTTTTTTCATCTATTTCTTTGAAGACTTTTGTGTCATCAGCAAACATGTAACATTCTGACTGTATGTTGTCTGGTAGATCATTGATGTATATGACAAATAATATCCGTCCAAGGACACTGCCTTGTGGGATTCCGCTAATTACTGGTGTCCAGTCGGAAAAACTATTCATAACTCTGACCCGTTGTCGTCTGTTCTGGAGAAACGAGTTAATCCATTTTACAATATTGCTTGAGATACCATAACTCGACAGCTTCAGCAGTAGACGGTGGTGTGGCACTTTATCAAACGCCTTCATGAAATCTAGGTATACACAATCTAGGCTACCTCCATTATCTAGTATTTCGGTCCACCTGTCTAGTACGTGTAATAGCTGCAGTGTTGTTGATCTACCGGAGATAAAGCCGAATTGTCTAGTTGAAAAGAGCAGATTAGTGTCCATGTGGTTTACTACATGGTCTCTAATGTTCCAATACTTTACATAAGATGCAAGTAAGGCTTACTGGTCTATAGTTTTCTGCCAATTTCCTATTTCCCTTTTTATACGCCCACATTGAAATGTGGTCGTATATTGTCGTCGCCCCCGTCCGTCGGTCCGGCGTCCACAATTGCCTGTGGACGCTCTAGAGGCTAAAGTTAATATCCGATTGACTTTAAATTTATATACAGTGTTTAAGGCCATGAGACGAAGAAGCCTATTGATTTTCAGCGATTTCCGATAATTACTGTCAGAGTTATGGCCCTTGATCACTTCAAAAAATCTTGTGGACGCTCTAGAGGCCAAAGTTAATATCCGATTGACTTTAAATTTATACACAGTGTTTAAGGTCATGAGACGAAGAACCCTATTGATTTTCAGCGATTTCCGATAATTACTACCAGAGTTATGGCCCTTGATCACTTCAAAAAATGTTGTGGACGCTCTAATATCCGATTGACTTTAAATTTATACACAGTGTTTAAGGTCATGAGACGAAGAAGCCTATTGATTTTCAGCGATTTCCGATAATTACTGCCAGAGTTATGGCCCTTGATCACTTCAAAAAGTCTTGTGGGCTCTAGAGGCCAAAGTTAATATCCGATTGACTTTAAATTTATACACAGTGTTTAAGGTCATTAGACAAAGAATCCTATTGATCTTCAGCGATTTCCGATAATTACTGCCAGAGTTATGGCCCTTGATCACTTCAAAAAATCTTGTGGACGCTCTAGAGGCCAAAGTTAATATCCGATTGACTTTAAATTTATACACAGTGTTTAAGGTCATGAGACAAAGAAGCCTATTGATTTTCAGCGATTTCCGATAATTACTGCCAGAGTTATGGCCCTTGATCACTTCAAAAAATCTTATGGACACTCTAGAGGCCAAAGTTAATATCCGATTGACTTTAAATTTATACACAGTGTTTAAGGTCATGAGACGAAGAAGCCTATTGATTTTCAGCAATTTACGATAATTACTGCCAGAGTTATGGCCCTTGATCACTTTGAAAAATCTTGTGGACGCTCTTGAGTTAATATCCGATTGACTTTAAATTTATACACACTGTTTAAGGTCATGAGACGAAGAAGTCTATTCATTTTCAGTGATTTTCGATAATTACTGCCAGAGTTATGGCCCTTGATCAATTCAAAAAACCTTGCGGATGCTCTAAAGGCTAAAATTAATCTCATTGACTTTCAATTTATACACAGTGTTTAAGGTCACGAGGCGAAGAATCCTATTGATTTTCAAAGATTTCTGATAATTACTGCCAAAGTTATGGCCCTTGATCACTTTGAAAAATCTTGTGGACGCCCTAGAGGTCAAAGTTAATATCCGATTGACTTAAAATTGATACACAGAGTTTAAGATCTTGAGGCGAACAAGTATATCGATTTATAAAACCAAACAAATTCTAATGGTTTTCTGAGTTGTTGCTCTTAATCAGATTTTAGTGTATTATAAATGTTTCATTACCGAAAAAAGTAAAAATATGCGACAACTCTTGTTGACTGCCCGGACGATTTAGCTGCTGTGGGCGTATGTTTCGTTGCCTGGCAACCTATCTTTTAACAGTGCTTTGATGCAGCCTTCGCGCCACTCGTTTCGGATATCAATGACTTTGATTGAGTTATTAAAGATGATTGATATGGGTCTTGTGATCTCATCACATAAGTCATGGAGAAATCTTGGGTGCATGTTATCTGGACCAGGGGATTTGCAAATTTTGAGGTCAGAAAGCCTTTTTTTTAACCATTTCCTCTGTAATTTCTATATCACCCATATTTATGTTTACTTGTTTTTTTCTCTATTGTTGGGATGTATAGACACTTGAGAAGAAACTGGATAGGGTGTTCGCCTTGTCTCTATCATTAGCTGTAAGTCTCTCTGACCCATTTTGTGGTTCCATTTTTAAATCAGATATGCCTATGCGTGTCTTAGTTTTAGACTGTGTGTATTGCCAGAATTTCTTGGGGTTCTTCATAACTTCTTTAGCTATTTCGATTTTGGTCAAATCGTAGAGTTCTTATTTTTTTAAAACGGCTCCAACGATTTTTCTGAAACTTCAGGAATATGAAGTCGAAGGACGAAACCAGTCCATGAACTATAAATGAAAATCCTCTAATCGCCGGAAGTAGTCAAAACAGGTATCCAAACTTTGACAAAATTGTGAAAAATGGGTGCCTGTGCGGAAAATGCGATGTATCAATTTTGTTCTTGTCGATTAGTTAATAGCCAATCGTTTAATAGCCAATTGAATTGTCTATTGGATGGTACTAAAGCGGCATGTTTCTATCAAAAATTTAAAAAGTTATGTGACTTTGAAAAGTAACGTTTTTTACGATTTCGAGCAACTTTGGACGCATGTTTCTCGGCAACGCCCCCAACGATTTTTTTTAAAAACTTTCTCAATCGAGAGGCTAATGGGTACTCTGTTTTGTGAAACCACTGTATCATTTTTTGAAATGTCAAGGGTAGCCGAAAAAAGAGATCGAAAATCGAAAACGTCGTATTTTTACGATTTGGTTCATTTTTAGAGGTCTATTTCTCGGCAACGCCCCCAACGATTTTTTAAAAACTTTCTCAATCGAGAGGCTAATGGGTACTCTGTTTTGTGAAACCACTGTATCATTTTTTGAAATGTCAGGGGTAGCCGAAAAAAGAGAATTCGAAATCGAAAACGTCGTATTTTTATGATTTGGTTCATTTTTAGAGGTCTATTTCTCGGCAACGCCCCCAACGATTTTTTAAAAACTTTCTCAATCGAGAGGCTAATTGGTACTCTGTTTTGTGAAACCACTGTATCATTTTTTGAAATGTCAGGGGTAGCCGAAAAAAGAGAATTCGAAATCGAAAACGTCGTATTTTTACGATTTGGTTCATTTTTAGAGGTCTATTTCTCGAAAAGTCGGTAGTGTTATACATAAAACGATTGTACAACAGTCCCAAATATCAGGAGTAGGAGAACAGAGGGATCGAATATTGATAACGGCAGCTATTATTGTTAAGCGAAACATAGGGTGGATACAATCTGTACGTTTTGTGTCAATGTATAGAGCCTGTTCAAGAATGTTTTTTTTTCTTTCACAATGACGATATTTTGAATTAAAATTATTTCAACTATGAGTGTTTACTTCTGTCCAAAATATGGGTTTTGTGACCCTGTAGCAGAAATAGTTGATTGCAGTGTGTAATAATTAGTCTTTGAATTAATATTGTTGCTTCTTTGTCAAGATTATCTTATAACCGTAATCATCTAGACAGAAATGGACGGCTCGCGCTGTTTATAAGCAAATCCAATTTGTTAAATGTGTGCAGTAGTATCGTACAGATGTATCGAATATTGCACCTCTGATAAAGGCATTACGTTGTTTGAGCATGGATTACATCTGAAATTATTATTAAATTTTTATATGTTACTGACGTCAAATCTTTTACGTGCACGAAACCAGAAAATTGCCGATATTTCATTGAATATTCAATCAATTTTTGAACCAGTTACATATTTGAGTAGCTGACATGAACGCGATTCCGAAGTCCCGTGTACAAATTGGTGTGACCGTAAAAGATCCCTTGGCAGTTGGAATTCTATATAAGAGTAGACTAGCGCCGCTGTACGAGCATGTTTAGAGGTCTTTTTCTCAAAAAGGCAATCTAATATTTTTTGGGGGAACTCCTTCTATAGAGAGCCTAACCACCGTACAACGGTCAAAAGTATCAAGAGTGGCCAAACAAATGGCACTGTATATCGACAAAAGTCCGAAATGGTCATAATCGGAACGTTTTGCATACGTATAAAGCATATATAGAGACCTTTTTATTAAGTGGCAATATTTGAACTAAGGGTATTTTACTGTCAACCAAAATACGGAATTGGTGCTTTTAGGCTGGAAATAAGTTATTTTAGTAAATAACATTTAGTCGTAGAATTTATGTGCGAGGTCATTTGTCTACATGACGTCATCACTTGATACCATTGAAAATAAAGGAATCCGATGCGCCTATTTATAAAGAAGTCGCCTTCTTTTCATCAAAAATGAAAATCTAATGCTTGTAAGTATGTTTTAGGTTTTGGTAGTTATCTTAGACCTAAGATTCTTTTTTTGTCCCATTCGGAAAACTGTTTTGTTTATTCCTTTTCTAATTCGTGTAGATCTTTGAAACTGTGACAGGTTGAGTTCTGAATATTTATTTTCACATGTTTTAAACTGTTAGTACTTATAACTATGGCGAAAGTTATGAACAGACCCGAAATGA
This sequence comes from Patella vulgata, assembly GCF_932274485.2. Lineage (NCBI taxonomy): Eukaryota > Metazoa > Mollusca > Gastropoda > Patellidae > Patella > Patella vulgata. The sequence continues at coordinate 39,703,242 of NC_065882.2, forward strand.
AGTAAATCTTTAACGTGCACGAAAATTGAAATCCGGCCCTAACTATGTCAATTCCCAACCGATTTTCGAAAAAGTTATATTTTTGTACAGCTGGGGATATTGCGGATGCGATAATGGCCGAAGTGAGATATCGTGTCGTTCTCATTTTTTCTTCAAAATTTGAAAATTTACTAATATTGTTATTTCATGGAATTTTGAGTTTTCGATTACATATTTGGATTGTCGGCATCTGTTCGATTCTACCGATCTAGGATTATCATGATGTGAATTGTTCAGCTATATTTTTCAATTCCTTTCTCTATCGTAATGCGCATGCAAAGAACTTGTCAATATCTGAGTTATGCATATTTGTGTTTTTATTTGGGGGTGAGGGGAGTGGCGGGGATAGTCTTTGTCATGGATCTAGCGACCGTGTGACGCCTTGGCTAGGGTGAAAGCCTTCAGTCTTGCAAGCAAGTCTAGTTATTATTGAAATTCCTACGGTGGATTTCGTCAATATTTTCTTCTGGTTCCCAAGTTTTAGATGTATCATCCCATAGTATTTGGTACTGAACTTTATCCCTATACTTTCGTTTTCTTAGAATTCTAATAAAGTTATATGCCTGTCTGTATCCACATTTATGCTCTTAGTCCATCGATTTACATGTTGAGACATACTGTCTGTATTCGCTGGTCCTCCAATGTCCATTTAACAACTTTGATTCACACTTTCCACAGAACACATTGTTTCCACCGATACCAAAGGCAATGAGTCGGTCTCCACGGCCACTTCAGCAGTTTTAGGCACCCTGGGCCCATTTGTATCACTTCGTTTACGATGAGTAGAATTGCTCCACTTAAAACATATTTCTGTGGTACTGTAATCCTGTCGTAGACTCCAAGTTACTATTAACGTGTCCATATACCTGAAGACGGCCAATGCTTCTGCTGGTAAATAGCGTTCCATATCCATGCCGTTGTTACTTAACTCGCTGAAGGGGTTCACCGGAAAATATGAGTAACTCAATACTCCACCCGCTTTCTCCACCAATTGCCAAAGTGCTGTTTTCTGGGGTTTGTAGCATATTCCAACACTAACGACGAAACTCAGATACATAGTTAATATTGTACTTTTAATAAACGAGTGTCCAAAACTGGCTAACGGTCACAATAACGAGATAGGTATCGCTAGGGCGAGCCGGTCACCAGACTAAAGTTACAGTAGAATATAGAACATACATACAAGCTTAGGATTAAAATAATTATATAATAATATTTGATCGGAGATATTAAATAGGAAACAGATGTTTAAATACAGAAGATATCGACATAGCAAGAACGCGTGTTAACTATAATTACGTTATATATATCGTTACATTAAGTATAAACCCAAACAGTTAAAAGACCAGAAACATTAAAGATATATCAATTCGGACATTGGTCAATGGCTATTTTGACTAGAATTAAATAGTAATAAAATATATAGAAAGACACACTATAACATAGCTAATCGTGAAAATCTATTTCTTATACCGACTTGGCTGATGAAGAAATGTGGTTTAACATCCATCGACACAAAATGTGTCATTTTGGGCATAACTTATGGTTAAACATCATTTCAATAATATACTATTACGCCAACTAAAGTGCCATTGGATAGCCCGAGCAATGGACCATCTTATGACATCTAAATGGTAAAAATTCGCTGGTTAGGCAATATATTATGGGACGCTGAAAATCTACTATTTTCCTTTTTAGAGCCTGTTCAGATGCTTTCATCTCGAGAACTACTATTATTTCATTTCTTAAACTTCTGTTACTGAAAGTCCTAACAGCGGTCTAGGGTGTAAATCCAAATTTAAAAGCCTCAGTATAGAATAAATGGTCCAAAAAGGGCCACAATCTTTGAAAAAAGTCGAAAAATCTTTATATTTGTAAATCTAATGTATTATTTGCTACAATCCGATGTTTTGAAAAAAAATGCAAAAAAATGAAAATATTTACCAAAAACACGATTTCTCCGTTGGATATTACCAGATCAAAAAACCTAAAGTATCGTTCGACAGCCAAGTGAATGGAGATTCGTATGCTTCCTTCCGGTCTGTTGCCTGAAAGCCGATTCAGCACTGCCATGCAGGTCTAGTTATTATTATTTTTTTTTCGCGGGAGCCTATTTCTCAGTGCCTGTAACAGATGCCGATTTGGGACCTAATTTAAAGAAATTAAGGTATCTTTGGGTGGCCCGGGGATTTGACTGCCATATGATACTCATTTCACACGAATCCTATCAGAGGGCAGCAAAATATGACATGCTGAAAATCAAGTATTTTCTGATTTGGAGCGTTTTTGGACGCCTGTATCTCGAAAACTGCTCAAATGATTTTTTTCAAACTTTCCCTATCGAGAGCCCCTCCGGTAGTCTTGTGCATGAATCCATCCAACAAGACATTGAAATGTCTGGAATAGGTAAAATAACGTACTGAAAATCGAGAAAGTTGAAAAATCGTGAAATTTTGGAAAATGCTCTATTACTTTATTATTTAAACAAATTTTTACAAAAAGGTTACACATTCAGATAGCTGACCTAATTACGATTCTAATGATGTAAAATATGTATTGAAATATTTAAATTTAATTTTCGATATATTGGCATTTTTGCATTTTTGCATTTTTGGCACTATTGAACATAGGATTTCCAAGGGGCATTTTATCTGATCATACAATGTAATATATCACTACACAGCCCTGTGGCTATTTGATAAGCCAATGCGGTTATTAAAACTATCCCGACAATAATCTCCATACCGGAAGTATTCAAAAAATGAAGAAAAAGGTTAAAAAAAATAGCGCTTATGCGAAAAACTTGATTTCTCCATCAGATGTTAGCGGACCCAAAGAACTAAAGTATCGCTGGATAGCCCCATTAACGGACTATCATATGACATCTGAATGATACGATTTAGATGGCTAGAAAATAAATTATGGTACACCGAAAACTCGCTGGTAGGGCAACATATAATGGGACGCTGAAAATCTAGTATTTTCATTTTTGGGGGCTATTCAGATGCTTTCATCCCGAAAACCTCTCTTATTTCCTTTCTTAACCTCCTGTTACTTAGAGTTCTAACGGTTGTCTAGGGTGTGAATCCAAATTTAAAAGCCTCAATATAGTATAAATGAATCGTTTCTTTCATATCTCGGTCTTGTCCCCAGTCTGCTATGAATATCAGTGAATTGAAATTTTGGTGGTCAACCCTTATACAAATTCTATACTCTAATGATCCCATGATGTCATACTAGCTGTGCTGTAAAGGGAAGTTTTCGACGAAGTTTAGCGAATGGGCTACTGCATGTAGAACACCAGTGATTGAAGAAATTAATCGTGGTCTGCCTCAAAATATATTGGATAATTAACCACCTAAAAAAAACTGCCGGTTAGGCATGGGTAAGGGAACTTTTGGTGAAATACTGACAACAGTCTAAAACATCTTCTGTACGTTGAAGATTTGGGGGTTGTGGGTGTCGGAGACTACGCGACTTGATGTAAGTACAGACCCTTGTTATTTCACGTGTGTAATAGCTGCCGAAGTGCTGCTTTCTGGGGGTTGTAGCTTATTCCAACACTAACGACGAAAACTCAGACAAATCGTTAAAATTGTACTTTTAATAAACGAGTGTCCAAAACTGGCTAAAGGTCACAATAACGAGATAGGTATCGCTAGGGCGAGCCGGTCACCAGACTAAAGTTACAGTAGAATATAGAACATACATACAAGCTTAGGATTAAAATAATCATATAATAATATTTGATCAGAGATATTAAATTGTACATAGGAAACAGATGTTTAAATACAGAAGATATCGACATAGCAAGAACGCGTGTTAACTATAATTACGTAATATATATCGTTACATTAAGTATAAACCCAAACAGTTAAAAGACAGAAACATTAAAGATATACCAATTCGGACATTGGTCAATGGCTATTTTGACTAGAATTAAATAGTAATAAAATATACAGAAAGACACACTGTAACATAGCTAATCGTGAAAATCTATTTCTTATACCGACTTGGCTGATGAAGAAATGTGGTTTAACATCCATCGACACAAAATGTGTCATTTTGGGCATAACTTATGGTTAAACATCATTTCAATAATATACTATTACGCCAACTAAAGTGTCATTGGATAGCCCGAGCAATGGACCATCTAATGACATCTAAATGGTAAAAATTCGCTGGTTAGGCAATATATTATGGGACGCTGAAAATCTACTATTTTCATTTTTGGAGCCTATTCAGACGCTTTCATCTCGAAAACTACTATTATTTCATTTCTTAAACTTCTGTTACTGAAAGTCCTAACGGCGGTCTAGGGTGTAAATCCAAATTTAAAAGCCTCAGTATAGAATTAATGGTCCAAAAAGGGCCACAATCTTTGAAAAAAGTCGAAAAATCTTTATACTTGTAAATCTAATGTACTTTTAATGGTATAAGGGAGGTAACTAGTCTTAAGCTAGATGGAGTCAGACTACCAATTATTTGCTACAATCCGATATTTTGAAAAAAAAAAGCAAAAAAAATGAAGATATTTGCCAAAAACACGATTTCTCCGTTCGACAGCCCAGTGAATGGAGTTTCGTATGCCTCCGTCCGGTCTGTTGTCTGAAAGCCGATTCAGCACTGCCATGCAGTTCTTGTTACTATTATTATTTACCGCGGGAGCCTATTTCTCCATGATCGAAAACAGATATCGATCTGGGGTTCATGTTTATATCTGGAAACCATGTGGTGGCTACTTGATAAAGTATTTTTGAAACTTCTGCGCAGACTGGAAGTGGCGAATTTCGTGCGGTGCATTAAAATTAAAAAACGGCCGTAGCTTCGTCAATTCTGTACCTATTTTCATACAAATGACATTTTCAGAAACCCTGAGTCTTTTCTAGGACGATAGCAGTTGAAAATTTCGAAATTTCGAAACTTCGTCGCTGACTTCTAGCGTTCGAAAAATGAAAAATGTTGTTTAAGAGACAATTTTTGTTATTTTTCAAAATTTTCAAATTTGACCTACATTTTTGGGTACTTGAAGGCAATCCGATTCCAGTAATATAACTTTCATTCAGAGTTATCACCCTTTATTTTTCGATTTTTTTCGAATTTTCTGCCCATTTTGTGAGCCCGAGTTTCGTTTTACGGCCGAATCGACGTTTCTGAAACTTCTGGAACATGAAGTTATAGTCCAAATCCAACTGATAAAGCTATTTCGACAAGGATCCTTAAACCGGAAGTGGTCGAAAAATTGTCCGATATTTTGAAGAAAACGCAAAAAATGGGTGCTTTTGGGAAAAACGTGATTTCTCCACCCGATATCAACGGATTAAAGAAATTAAGGTATCGGTGGGTAGCCCGGGGATTCGACTATCATATGATACCAATTTCACACGAATCCTATGTGAGGGCAGCAAACTATGACATGCTGAAAATCAAGTATTTTCTGATTTGGAGCGTTTTTGGACGCCTATATCTCGAAAACTATTCCAAGGATTTTTCTTAAACTTTCCTATCGAGAGTCCCCCAGTAGTCCTGTGCATGAATCCATCCAATAAAACTTTGATGTGTCTGGAATAGGTAAAATAAGGGACTGAAAATCGAAAAAAGTTGAAAAATCGTCAAATTTTAGAAAATGCTCTATTATTTCTTTATTTTAACAGATTTTCAAAAAAAAGTTATACATTCAGATAACTGTTCTAATTACGATTCTAACCATGTATAATATGTATTGAGTTATTGAAATTAAATTTTCGATATTTTGACATTTTGATATTTTTGACGCTTTTGAACATAGGATTTCCCAGGGGCATTTTATCTGATCAGACAATGTGGCTATTTGATAAACCAATCCGGTTATTAAAACTATCCCGACAATAATCTCCATACTAGAAGTATTCAAAAAATGAAGAAAAAAGGTTAAAAAAATATAGCGCTCTTGCGAAAAACTTGATTTCTCCATCAGATGTTAGCGGATCAAAAGAACTAAAGTATCGCTGGATAGCCCCATTAATGGACTATCGTATGACATCTGAATGATATGATTTTAGATGGCTAGAAAATAATTTATGGTACGCCGAAAATCTAGTATTTTCCGTTTTGGAGCATTTTGAGACGCCATTTTCTCGAAAACGAAAACTACGATTTGTCTTAAACTTTTCTTTTACTCGGAGTCCTATCGGTGGACTATAGCGTGAGTTCAAAAATAAAAGCATTGAAATAATATAAATGGTCGAAAAAGAGCCTCAATCTTGGAAAAAAGTTGGAAAATCCTTAAATTACTGAAAATGCTCTTCTATTTTTATTTGTTGGGAAAACAGCTGAATGGATTTTTCTGAAACTTCTTGTACAGAAGGTTAGGTAACCAAACAACTTGTTAAAACTATCTCGACCATGATCCAAAAACCGGAGTAGTCGAAAACATATCCGATATTGTGAGAAAAAAAACCCATAAAAAGTGAAAAAAATGGTGATCTTGCGAAAAAAGTGATCACTACGTCATATTTCACCGAATCAAAACAACTAAAGTGTCATTGGATAGCCCGGACAATGGACGATCTTTCGACATCTCAGTGGTAAAAATTCGCTGGTTAGGCAATATATTATGAGATGCTGAAAATCTAGTATTTTTCTTTTTGGAGCCTATTCAGACGCTTTTATCTCGAAAACTATTCTTATTTTCTTTCTTAAACTTCTGTTACTTAGAGTCCTAACGGTGGTCTAGGGTGTGAATCCAAATATAAAAGCCTCAATATAGTATAAATGGTCCAAAAACGGTCAAAATCTATGAAAAAAGTCGAAAACTCGTTATATTTGTATAAGTCTAATGTACGTCTAATGGTATAAGGGAGGTAACACATTGGAATCAGACTACCAATTATTTGCTAATTATCGTTAAATATCTTCTAATTTTCCTTTCTTTTAAAAACTGTCCAACGGATCGTTCTGAAACTTATGGTACAGGAAGTTAAGTTTCCATACCACTTGTTAAATTTATTCCGACAATGATCCTTAAACCGGAAGTAGTCGAAAAAATATTCGATATTTTGAGAAAATATAGTAAAAATCGCGATTTCTCAGCCGGGTGTCACTGAATCAAAACATCTAAAGTATCGTTTGTTAGCAAGTTGATGACACACTTCCTGTCTCATTCCTGAAAGCCGGTTCTGTGCTGCTTGCAGGTCTAGTTATTATTATTATTATTATTATTATTATTAGTATTATTCAAATTCCATTTTGATTAGATCTCAGCAACTGCTTGTCGCATCCTTTCGATTTCTTCGGTTTTGCTGGGAAAGTGGGTGTGACTTAGAGGATAAAACTATTTTGAACATTCTGCGACAATGCGAAATGTCCGAAATCACCGAAGTTATCGTTTTTAAAAATATTTTGACATAGCCGGAGACAGGGCACATAGCTACGCTACTTTTGATTTTTGATTTTTGATTTTCGGCAAATCTTCGCAGGTATTTTACGCCAAATTTAGAAAATTTAAATTTTTACAAAAAACTTTTTTTATTTATGAATATTTTTTAGTCATGTTATACACAGAATTAAAGAGTCATCTGACTTGATCAAAAATGTGAATTTTTTTTTTATCTCCGTAATTTTCCATGGCCGCCATTGACTAATTAAGTTTTTCAGTCCTAGATTAATTATTTATTGTTCGATTTGTATAAAACAAAGTTCATATGCTCCGTGGTCTCAATTGTCATTTTTTTTGTCACCGATAGAATTATCTGTCAGCACCGGAAGTGGCGTAATTTTACCAAAAACTACAATTTTGAGAGTTAGGTACCATTTTTCGAAAGCAAATATTATTTTTTTAAAAACTGATATAACCAGAAGAGTGTGCCCTTTAAAGGCGCAAAAAAGTGTGAGCTCAGTTTTTTTAATTTCGATTTCATTTTCGAGCAAATTCGATTAAGAGGTGAAAAAGGTGTAACATTGACCTATTGACAACCCATTCAGGCTTTTCAGATTTTAAAATATTTCTACGTAACTTTTATAAACTGTAGCAATAATCCATACGAAGAAAATTATGTTAAAATTAGTTTGTAATATAAGCAGTTGCCTAGAAATGGGCAATTTTGCATAAGTCACTGTTTTCGTTATTTTGCCTTTAAAATAGTCAATAATTATTGAATTTTCATAAATGTGACACCATTTGATTCAAAAAGCAAGTATGCGTCATATCAAATTGATTACAATTTAAAATTGACACCGGAAGTGACGCCATTTTGTCAAAAACTGCATTTTTAACTTTTAAAATCAATTTTTTTTTTCAACCAAGAATTATTTAATATGTATTAATATTTTTAACTTTTGGTTTAACTTAACATATTAATAAAATTCATACGGTCATATAGATTTCATACAATTGTTTCTAACTTTTTCGGTTGCGGAGAAATAGGCGGTTTTCTACAAGTCACTTTTGAAGGTTTTTGGTCCATAAAAGTGTCAATTATTATTCAATTTTCATAAAATCTTCACCATGTGATGCCCAATGTCATAGACGATGTTATAAAACTAATTTAACATTTTTAGTATCACCGGAAGTAATGTCATGTTGGCAAAAACTGTATTTTAAGCCTTCAAAACAGATATTTTATTCAAATGAATCTCATTTGTAATGTTTTTATAATTATGATATTTGATCCCAATCAACAAATAAAATGAACCCATACGATCATACAGATACCACAAAATGGTTTCTAACTTGTACGGTTGCAGAGAAATAGACGATTTTTTACAAGTCACTTTTCAAGGCTTTTGGTCTATAAAGATTGGAAAATCCTTAAATTACTGAAAATGCTCTTCTATTTTTATTTGTTGGGAAAACAGCTGAATGGATTTTTCTGAAACTTCTTGTACAGAAGGTTAGGTAACCAAACAACTTGTTAAAACTATCTCGACCATGATCCAAAAACCGGAGTAGTCAAAAACATATCCGATATTGTGAGAAAAAAAACCCATAAAAAGTGAAAAAAATGGTGATCTCGCGAAAAAAGTGATCACTACGTCATATTTCACCGAATCAAAACAACTAAAGTGTCATTGGATAGCCCGGACAATGGACGATCTTTCGACATCTCAGTGGTAAAAATTCGCTGGTTAGGCAATATATTATGAGATGCTGAAAATCTAGTATTTTTCTTTTTGGAGCCTATTCAGACGCTTTTATCTCGAAAACTATTCTTATTTTCTTTCTTAAACTTCTGTTACTTAGAGTCCTAACGGTGGTCTAGGGTGTGAATCCAAATATAAAAGCCTCAATATAGTATAAATGGTCCAAAAACGGTCAAAATCTATGAAAAAAGTCGAAAACTCGTTATATTTGTATAAGTCTAATGTACGTCTAATGGTATAAGGGAGGTAACACATTGGAATCAGACTACCAATTATTTGCTAATTATCGTTAAATATCTTCTAATTTTCCTTTCTTTTAAAAACTGTCCAACGGATCGTTCTGAAACTTATGGTACAGGAAGTTAAGTTTCCATACCACTTGTTAAATTTATTCCGACAATGATCCTTAAACCGGAAGTAGTCGAAAAAATATTCGATATTTTGAGAAAATATAGTAAAAATCGCGATTTCTCAGCCGGGTGTCACTGAATCAAAACATCTAAAGTATCGTTTGTTAGCAAGTTGATGACACACTTCCTGTCTCATTCCTGAAAGCCGGTTCTGTGCTGCTTGCAGGTCTAGTTATTATTATTATTATTATTATTATTATTAGTATTATTCAAATTCCATTTTGATTAGATCTCAGCAACTGCTTGTCGCATCCTTTCGATTTCTTCGGTTTTGCTGGGAAAGTGGGTGTGACTTAGAGGATAAAACTATTTTGAACATTCTGCGACAATGCGAAATGTCCGAAATCACCGAAGTTATCGTTTTTAAAAATATTTTGACATAGCCGGAGACAGGGCACATAGCTACGCTACTTTTGATTTTTGATTTTTGATTTTCGGCAAATCTTCGCAGGTATTTTACGCCAAATTTAGAAAATTTAAATTTTTACAAAAAACTTTTTTTATTTATGAATATTTTTTAGTCATGTTATACACAGAATTAAAGAGTCATCTGACTTGATCAAAAATGTGAATTTTTTTTTTATCTCCGTAATTTTCCATGGCCGCCATTGACTAATTAAGTTTTTCAGTCCTAGATTAATTATTTATTGTTCGATTTGTATAAAACAAAGTTCATATGCTCCGTGGTCTCAATTGTCATTTTTTTTGTCACCGATAGAATTATCTGTCAGCACCGGAAGTGGCGTAATTTTACCAAAAACTACAATTTTGAGAGTTAGGTACCATTTTTCGAAAGCAAATATTATTTTTTTAAAAACTGATATAACCAGAAGAGTGTGCCCTTTAAAGGCGCAAAAAAGTGTGAGCTCAGTTTTTTTAATTTCGATTTCATTTTCGAGCAAATTCGATTAAGAGGTGAAAAAGGTGTAACATTGACCTATTGACAACCCATTCAGGCTTTTCAGATTTTAAAATATTTCTACGTAACTTTTATAAACTGTAGCAATAATCCATACGAAGAAAATTATGTTAAAATTAGTTTGTAATATAAGCAGTTGCCTAGAAATGGGCAATTTTGCATAAGTCACTGTTTTCGTTATTTTGCCTTTAAAATAGTCAATAATTATTGAATTTTCATAAATGTGACACCATTTGATTCAAAAAGCAAGTATGCGTCATATCAAATTGATTACAATTTAAAATTGACACCGGAAGTGACGCCATTTTGTCAAAAACTGCATTTTTAACTTTTAAAATCAATTTTTTTTTTCAACCAAGAATTATTTAATATGTATTAATATTTTTAACTTTTGGTTTAACTTAACATATTAATAAAATTCATACGGTCATATAGATTTCATACAATTGTTTCTAACTTTTTCGGTTGCGGAGAAATAGGCGGTTTTCTACAAGTCACTTTTGAAGGTTTTTGGTCCATAAAAGTGTCAATTATTATTCAATTTTCATAAAATCTTCACCATGTGATGCCCAATGTCATAGACGATGTTATAAAACTAATTTAACATTTTTAGTATCACCGGAAGTAATGTCATGTTGGCAAAAACTGTATTTTAAGCCTTCAAAACAGATATTTTATTCAAATGAATCTCATTTGTAATGTTTTTATAATTATGATATTTGATCCCAATCAACAAATAAAATGAACCCATACGATCATACAGATACCACAAAATGGTTTCTAACTTGTACGGTTGCAGAGAAATAGACGATTTTTTACAAGTCACTTTTCAAGGCTTTTGGTCTATAAAGATGGCAATTATTATTCGATTTATATAAAATTTTCATGTGATGATGCTTTTTCTGATTTCATAAACATTTTCATTATCACCGGAAGTAATGTAATTTTGTCAGGGTCACTGACATGTAAGAAATGTATAAAATGAATTCATTGCTGGATTTGGTTGATTCTGCGTACATTTTATTTGATGTGTGCAATGCTTATATGTGTTTAATGGTTTCATCGGTACAGGAAGTGAAATATGTTCAAGGGTAACGGGGCACCGGTGAAACCCGTCATTACTGCGTCGCAGTTCTAGTGATGATTGTTTTTACCCAAAAAAAACAATCATCCAACACGTTGGCCGTTTTATTTTCCACTTGAGTCTATCTCAGAAACTACTTATAATGTCAATTTTAACTAGGTCAAACCAATTTAACATTTTCAATGTCACCGGAAATGACGTAATTTGGACAAAAACTGTATTTATTGCCTTCAATACCAGTAATTTATTCAAATGAGTCGTATTTGTTATTTGTTTAAAATTTTGTTATTTGATTCCAATCAACTAATAGAATGAACCAATACGATCATATAGATATCACAAAATGGTTTCTAACTTGTTCAGTTGTGGAGAAATAGACGATTTTCAACAGGTAACTTTTCAAGGTTTTTGGTCCATAAAAGTGTCAATTATTATTCGATTTTCATGAAATTTTCAGTGTGTGATACCTAATGCCATTTACGATTTTATACAAGTAATTTAAGATTTCCATTATCACCGGAAGTAACGTCATTTTGCCAAAAACTGTATTTTTAGCCTTCAAAGCAGATATTTTATTCAAATACGTCGGATTGGTAAATTGTTTAAAATTATGATATTTGATTCCAATCAACACATAGATTGCACCCACACGATCATACAGATACCAAAAAAAAATGGTTTCTAACTTGTACGGTTGCAGAGAAATAGACGATTTTCTGCAAGTCATTTTTTAAGGTTTTTGGTCTATAAAAGTTCAAGGGTAACATGGCACCAAAAATGACATAAATTCAAGGGTAACGTGGCACCATTGAAACCCGTCATTACTGCTTCGCAGTTCTAGTTCTTATTATTATTTTTTTTTTCCACTTGAACATATCTCAGAAACTACATGTCGGATCAATTCGATGTCTTCGGTTTTACTGGGAAAGTGGGTGTGACTTAGAGATTAAAGCTATTTCGAACGTTCTGCGACAATGCGAAATGTCCGAAACGCCAAAGTTGTCGTTTTTATACGCCCACATTGAAATGTGGTCGTATATTGTCGTCGCCCCCGTCCATCCGTCCGTCCGTCCATCAGTCCGTCGGTCCGGCGTCCAATTGTGGACGCCCTAGAGGCTAAAGTTAATATCCGATTGACTTTAAATTTATACACAGTGTTTAAGGTCATGAGACGAAGAAGTCTAATCATTTTCAGTGATTTTCGATAATTACTTCCAGAGTTATGGCCCTTGATTACTTTGAAAAATCTTGTGGACGCTCTAAAGGTCAAAGTTAATATCCGATCGACTTTAAATTTATACACAGTGTTTAAGGTCATGAGACGAAGAAGCCTATTGATTTTCAACAATTTACTGCCAGAGTTATGGCCCTTGATCACTTTGAAACATCTTGTGGAAGCTCTAGAGGCCAAAGTTTTAACTTTGAATATCCGATTGACTTTAAATTTATACACAGTGTTTAAGGTTATGAGATGAAGAAGCCTATTGATTTTCAGCAATTTCTGATAATTATTGCCAGAGTAATGGCCCTTGATCACTTCAAAAAATCTTGTGGACGCTCTAGAGGGTAAAGTTAATATCCGATTGACTTTAAATTTTTACACAGTGTTTAAGGTCATGAGACGAAGAAGTCTAATCATTTTCAGTGATTTTCGATAATTACTTCCAGAGTTATGGCCCTTGATTACTTTGAAAAATCTTGTGGACGCTCTAAAGGTCAAAGTTAATATCCGATCGACTTTAAATTTATACACAGTGTTTAAGGTCATGAGACGAAGAAGCCTATTGATTTTCAACAATTTACTGCCAGAGTTATGGCCCTTGATCACTTCAAAAAATCTTGTGGAAGCTCTAGAGGTCAAAGTTTTAACTTTGAATATCCGATTGACTTTAAATTTATACACATTGTTTAAGGTCATGAGACGAAGAAGCCTATTGATTTTCAGCAATTTCTGATAATTACAGTTAGAGTTATGGCCCTTGATCACCTTGAAAAATCTTGTGGACGCTCTAGAGGCTAAAATTAATATCCGATTGACTTTAAATTTATACACAGTGTTTAAGGTCATGAGGCTAAGAATCCTATTGATTTTCAGCGATTTCCGATAATAACTGCCAGAGTTATGGCCCTTGATCACTTCAAAAAATCTTGTGGACACGCTAGAGGCTAAAGTTTTAACTTTGAATATCCGATTGACTTTAAATTTATACACAGTGTTTAAGGTCTTGAGACGAACAAGTATATTAATTTTCAATGAATCTTTATGACTTGAACAGCTAAACGTTAGCATGGCGCAGAACTTTATAAAAACCGAACAAATTCTAATGGGTTTCTGATAATTACTCAATGAGTTGTTACTGTTAATCAGATTTTAATGTATTATAAATGTTTCATTACCGAAAAAAGTAAAAACATGCGACAACTCTTGTTGACTGCCCGGACGATATAGCTGCTGTGGGCGTATGTTTCGTTAAATTTTGACAAAAAACTTTTTTATTAATGAATATTTTTTTTATGGCATTTTACCCAGGGTTAAGGGGTCGTCTGATTTGAGCAAAAATGTGAACATTTTTTATCTCGATAATTTTTCTTGGCCACTATTGGCTAATTCTGTTTATCGGTTCTAGGTTAATTATTTATTGCCCGATTTTTATAAAACAAAGTTCATATGCTCCATGGTGCAAATTCTAAAATTTTTTTATTACCGGTAAAGTTTTCTATCGGCACCGGATGTGACGCAATTTTGCTAAAAACACTAATTTTGTCGAGTCGAAACGTCTTTTCACTAGCAAATGTTAATTTTTTTGCAAATCTGATAGATCAAGATAAATGCCCCTACAATAGAGGCAAAAAATCGCGGACTCGCTTTTTTAAATTTTGGTTTTGTATTTGCGCCATTTCGATTTAAAGATTAAAAAAGGTGTAAAAATGAGCTATTTACAACCCATTCAGGCTTTTCATATTTTAAAATATTTCTTCACAACTTGCATAAACTTGTAGCATTAATCCATACGAAGAGAATCTATGTCAAAATTAGTTTGTAATATAAGTATTTGCCGAGAAATGGTCATTTTTGCATGAGTCACTTTTCACGCTATTTTGCCTGTAAAAGTGCCAATTATTATTGGATTTTCATAAAAGTGACACCATTTGATGCGTAATGACAATTTTGACTAGTTCAAACCAATTTAACATTTTCAATGTCATCGGAAATGGCGCCATTTGGGCAAAAAATGTATGTATAGCCGCCTTCAAAACAGATATTTTATTCAAATGAGTCTGATTTGTAATGTTTTTGAAATTATGATATTTGATTCCAATCAACTAATAGAATGAACACATACGATCATAAAGATATCACAAAATGGTTTCTAAGTTGTTCAGTTGCGGAGAAATAGGCAATTTTCAGCAGGTCAGTTTTCAAGATTTTTGGTCCATAAAAGTGTCAATTATTATTCGATTTTCATAAAAATTTCACTGTGTGATACCAAATGCCATTTACGATTTCATACAAGTAATTTAGTATTTTCATTATCACCGGAAGTACCGTCACTTTTGCAAAAACTGTATTTTTAGCCTCTAAAACAAGTAATTGTTTGAAGTAAGCGATATTCATTATTGGTGTAAAATTATGATATTTGATTCTTATGGACAAATAGTATCAATCAATACGATCATATTGATATCACAAAATTGTTTCTAACATCTTCCCTTGCCGAGAAATAACCAATTTTGTCAGGATCACCTTTTAAGATATTTCGCATTTTAATTTTAGTGTATGGGTTCTGTGTTAATTATTTATTGCCTGTGTAAAAGAAAAGACCACATGGTGCAAATTCTCAACTTCTTTCTACCTATAAAAGTTTCTGTCGGCACCGGAAGTGACGTAATTTTGCCTAAAACTTCAATTTTGACGTGTCGAAAGGTCTTTTAAAAAGCAAATATTAATGTTTACAAATCTAATAGATCAAGATGAATGCTCATACTAAAGACGCAAAATATATCTTGCTTTGATTTTTTTTTCATTTCGGTTTTGCATTTCCATCATTTTGATTTAAAGCTGAAAAAAGGTGTAAAAATGAGCTATTTACAATGCATTCAGGCTTTTCATATTTTAAAATATTTCTTGACAACTTTCAGGAACCTGTAGGATTAATCCATACGATGAAAATGTATGTTGCTGAGAAATAGGCCATTTTGCATGAGTCACCTTTCGCGTTATTTTACCTGTAAAAGAGTTAAGGGTCTCGAGCTTAAGACATTGCGTAATATATTGTAAAAACACTCGGGCCTACGGCCCTCTTATTGTTACAATATATTACTTAATGTCTCGCTCGCGACCATTAGACCTTCAACAGATCTTCAAAAGCTCGCCTTAACAAGCGAGACTAACATATGGTTTAATTTTATTTCAATAATTCGCTTGCGCGTAGGGTCTTTAGCAGTGGGAGGAAACCCGGGGACCCGAAGAAAACCCACGAGGTTGGACAGGCGACCCTACTCCTTGTCACGTACAACCGAGGATTCGAAACCACTCCAGTTGACTAAATGACAGACTTTATGATACAGCGCGCACACGCTAACCATTCAGCCATCCTACCCCCAACAGCTGTAGTCAAAACAATAGACATATTATTATTCATATTTCCATAACAATAGCCTTGAATAAATTGTACATTTTCATGAGATGTGGAATCCTATTGATTTTCAACTAATTTCAGGGGTTACTGCAATTGATCTTGATGAGTTTGAAAAATATTGTGTATGCTTAGGAGGCTACAGTTACCATCACGTTGACTTGGAATTTATATCCATTGTTTAAGTTCACGAGACCAAGAATTAAGTCCATTTATTTCAATAATTACTTTATTCTCCGTGATCACTTGTGAGTTTGTGACTAAATTTATAATCCGATTGAGTTGATGTGTTGTTTAGCACTATTGAAGCTTATTGAATAATTACTTCTTGGGTTGGGACCCTTGATCACTTTTCTTGAATTGTAAATATTTTAGTAATCTTGCTTTTTTCCAATCAAATAATTATTCGAATTGGTTCATTTGAATTCGTTGGAATATACACTTCTGAAATATTCTAATCTGCACTAAACTGCAGGTCTTGTTTGCTAGATTTATACAACCAGATTCATCCATGATTGTTGTTAACAAGGCAACCAGAATCTGGACTAGACACTGTGTTAATGAGATAAATCACAATTCTCTTAAAATTCCAACTTTATAAATGGTAATCTTTGCCATTCGCAGTAATTTTACAATGTCTTAGTATTGGATACAGTATTATGTGTGATTGTGAATATTTGGCACAATATTTCTTATGTATGAATGTAATTTTCTTTTCAGAAAAATGCATGTGAAAGAGTCAATAATTATGATTCATTCATGTCATCCTATCAGTGTTATGGTTTCAATAATAAAAAGAAAATTGATTATAATGTATGCTTTCCATCTGAACAAACTATTTTGAGGTAAAAACAGCATTTCTTATTCTTGAATTACTATATTCCAATGCTGTGGAACTCGTACTCTGTGAAATAATTACCTGGTGGCTTAGGTAATTCAGATCTAAAAAAGTAATGTTTGAAGTGATGGGGATGGGGTATTGTTATTTTCAACAAACCAACAGTGAGGCTGATGTCCCCCGCCGAAATCCCAAAATAAATAGATGACACTTATTAATTAATCGCACATTTAATCGCACAAAGTATCAAGCAATCAAACTGATTATCAACTATACACTAAGTTTCATCCCTCCCTATCAGATAGAATCAAAGTTATCGTTTCCCAAAGCATCGACCAATGAAATTGCTTAGCTCTGCTTAACTTTAGCTTGAAATGTTAATCATAAGACATTCACATAAGGGGCATCTACATAGTTTAAACATTCTACCTCAATTAAAAGCAGAGTTGTTATGTTCCAAAGTCTTGACCAATCAAACTGCTTATCGCTCCTTAGCCCAAGCAGAAAATTCTCATCATCGCACTTAGTCAAGGTTATGATATGATGAATCTATACCCGGAGTTTCATCACTATAACTTATTTATAACCAAAGTTATCATGCTCCAAAGCATTAACCATTCAGATTGCTTATCTCTGCTTACCGTAAGCAGACAATGTTTATCACCGAACTCCATCAAGCCATTCACTTAATGAACGCCTACACCAAGTTTGAAAATTAGAAAGAGAGAGAGAGAGAGAGAGAGAAATGGGGTTTAACGTCCACTCGACACAAACTAGTTCATTTCGGGACTAACATATGGTTTAATTTTATTTCAATAATTCGCTTGCGCGTAGAGGTCTTTAGCAGTGGGAGGAAACCGGAGGACCCGGAGAAAACCCACGGGGCTGGACAGGCGACCCTACTCCTTGTCACGTACAACCGGGGATTCGAAACCACACCAGTCGACTCAATGACAGACTTTATGATACAGTGCGCGCACGCTAACCATTCAGCCATCCAACCCCCCCATGAACATTAGAAGGAGAAGGAGAGTTATTGTGTTACAAACTCTCTACCTATTAAATTGCTTAATGCTCTGCTTACCCTGAGCAGAAAATGCTCATCATCGAACTTAGTCAAGGTATTGATGTAATAAAACTATACACCAAATTTCATCATTCTCATCGTGCTTATCTCTGCTTACCCTAAGCAGAAAATGCTCATCTTTGAACTACTAAACACCTACACCAAGTTTGAACATTCTAGCTCAATTAGAAGGAGAGTTATTGTGTCCCAAAAAGTGTGACGGACAGACGTGCAGACAGACGAAACCATTTTTATAGTCCCCTGCTTTCTTCGAAAGGCGGGGGACATTGAGCTGCAAGGCTGATGAATGACTTCAAATAATTTTTTAAATAATGCTTTAAAGTTTAAACTATACTAATGCCCAAACGAAAGTATACACACTAAGAATATGACTTAAGTTTTGTTTAAATCAAAAAAATGTGATAAAACTACACTGAACATGTCTCATGCGTCCTAACTCAATATTTCTAAGCAAATAAAAGGCAAAACAGATGGATATTGTACCCAAATACCGCATACAGTGGAAAAACGACTTTGTTTGAAGCAGGACAAAATGCACAGTGTATACTTTCTTTTTGAAATCAGTATAGATACAAGACCAATGATGGTCGTCTCAAAAAGGCAGGATGGGGTTGATCTTTATAGAAAGTAAATGCTTTGGGGGGGGGGGGGGGGTTCTAATTCAAAGTTATTCCATTGAAGGTTCTGGGCAGTTACCCACGGATAAGGTTGATTTTATACATTTTCATTTAGATAATTTAGATACCTAGTTCATTGAAGGGTTAATTTATGGCACTTATCATCTCTTAAATGGCTTAAAGGATTCAAGCAAAATTGAAGTAAGAGTTTTGTAATGGTGGTGCACATTCAAATTTACTATAAATATAAAAGTATGATGAGTAACAAAATTGCAATATAGAGCTTAAAACAGTAATTTATGTATACGGGTAATTTTTATTATACGCCCAGATTGAAATGTGGTCGTATATTGTTGTCGCCCCCGTCCGTCCGTCCTTCGGTCCGGCGTCCACAATTGCTTGTGGACGCTCTATAGGCTAAAGTTAATATCCGATTGACTTTAATTTTATACACAGTGTTTAAGGTCATGAGACGAAGAATCCTATTGATTTCCAACGATTTTCGATAATTACTGCCAGAGTTATGGCCCTTAATCACTTTAAAAAATCTTGTGGACGTTCTAGAGTTCCAAGTTAATATCCGATTGACTTTAAATTTATTCACAGTGTTTACGGTCATGAGACGAAGAAGCCTATTTATTTTCAACGATTTTCAATAATTACTGCCAGAGTTATGGCCCTTGATCACTTCAAAAAATCTTGTGGACGCCCTAGAGGCTAAAGTTAATATTCGATTGACTTTAAATTTATGCACAGTGTTTAAGGTCACGAGACGAAGAATCTTATTGATTTTCAACGATTTCCGATAATTACTGCCAGAGTTATGGCCCTTGATCACTGAAAAATTGTGGCCGCTCTAGAGGCTAAAGTTAATATCCGATTAACTTTAAATTTATACACTGTGTTTAAGGTCATGAGATGAAGAAGCCTACTAATTTTCAGCGATTTCCGATAATTATTGCCAGACTTATGGCCCTTGATCACTTTTAAAAATCGTGTGGACGCTCTAGAGGCTAAAGTTAATATCCGATTGACTTTAAATTTATACACTGTGTTTAAGGTCATGAGGCGAAGAAGCCTATTGATTTTCAGCGATTTCCGATAATTATGGCCCTTGATCCAGTTGACTTCAGATTGATACAGAGTTTAAGATCTTGAGACAAACAAGTATATTGATTTTCAATGAATCTTTTTGACTTGAACAGCTAAATCCATGATGTTAAAAGTTTCGTATAGTAAACATTAGCATGGGACAGAACTTTATAAAAACCAAACAAATTCTAATGGTTTTCTGATAATTAATTAATGATTTGTTTCATTACCGAAAAAAGTAAAATATGCGACAACTCTTGTTGACTGCCCGGACGATATAGCTGCTGTGGGCGTATGTCTCGTTGCCTGGCAACCTATCTTTAGGAAAATCATAGCTTTTTTTACGCCCACAGTTTCATGTGGACGCATATTGTTGTCGCCTTTGTCCGTCCGGCCAACAACAATTTATTTGTGGACACTCTACAGGTCACAATTTTTAGCCGAAGTTGACGTACTCCCAAAGATCTCGATTCCTTTCGATATTGGCATGTAACTTCCTGGATTATGGCCCCTGATTGAATGAAGAATCATGTTTTTTAGCTGGTTTTCTGTCCATATCTTGGAAAATGTGGGGCGTGTCTTGCATGGCAACCACTTATTATATTTATTGTTTCAGACAAGTAAGAGAAACTGTAGTGAATATAAAAGCTGAAGTGGTTTATATATCTACTGATAAAAATTCTATGTTAAATGAAATAAAACAAGATCTACAAGATCTACAAGTAAGCCTCTTGTCATTAATTCAAATCCAAATAATATCGCTAATGATCACTGTACATGTAATACAAAGAATTAAAAAAACCTAGGGTGTTGAACTTTTTATACGCCCACATATTATCGTCGGCCCTGTCGGTCTACAATTTGTTTGGGGACACTCTACCGGTCACAATTTTTATCCGATTCGAGGAAACTTGAAATATAGGTTGATTTCCCAAAGATCTCGGTTCCTTTCGATATAGGCATGTATTTGGCCGTAACTTCATGGATTATGACCCCTGATTGTACAAAAAATTTTACGTTTTTAGCTTGTGGACATTCTAGACGTCAAAAGTTTTGGCAGTGTGAAGTTAGTTGAATCTCAAAAAAGCAGATTTGGTGGAGGTATATCTACAGAACACCTCCAAAACACATTTGACAGATAGGTTTTCAAAAACGAACTAAAGATATCATCAATGAGGATGTCTGAGCAGTGGATTCGCATAAGAAATGCTCTTTGTTTTTTTATATTGGCGAATGTCGAAAATGAGCTCCTCGTTTTTCGATATTTAGACTTGAATCTCGAAAAAGCAGATATAATGGAATGTCTCCAAAACACGTTTGATTAATTTTTTGTTCTAAAACGAACTAAGGATATCATAAATGAGGATGCCTGAGCAGTGGATTCACATATTGGCGATTGTCAAAAAACGAGCTACTCCTTTTTCGATATTCAAACATGAATCACAAAAAAGCAGATTTGATTGATGTATGTCTACAGAATGTCTCCAAAACACATTTGATTATATCAGTTTTCTAAAACGATCTAAAGATATCATAAATGAGGATGCCTGAGCAGTAGATGTATATCTACAGAATATCTCCAAAACACATTTGACAGATAGGTTTTCAAAAACGAACTAAAGATATCATCAATGAGGATGTCTGAGCAGTGGATTCGCATAAGAAATGCTCTTTGTTTTTTTATATTGGCGAATGTCGAAAATGAGCTCCTCGTTTTTCGATATTTAGACTTGAATCTCGAAAAAGCAGATATAATGGAATGTCTCCAAAACACGTTTGATTAATTTTTTGTTCTAAAACGAACTAAGGATATCATAAATGAGGATGCCTGAGCAGTGGATTCACATATTGGCGATTGTCAAAAAACGAGCTACTCCTTTTTCGATATTCAAACATGAATCACAAAAAAGCAGATTTGATTGATGTATGTCTACAGAATGTCTCCAAAACACATTTGATTATATCAGTTTTCTAAAACGATCTAAAGATATCATAAATGAGGATGCCTGAGCAGTAGATGTATATCTACAGAATATCTCCAAAACACATTTGATTAAATACGTTTTCTAAAACAAACTAAAGATGCCATAAATGAGGATGCCTGAACTGTGGATTCACATACAAACTGCACTTTCTACTTCTTCTTTTTTTATATTGGCTAGCTAGTTTTTCGATTTGATGGATGTATATACAGAATGTCAACAAAACGCATTTTGCCCGGGCAGCGGCGCTACGGCCTACTGTTATATCGAATTCCAACTGCCAAGGGATCTTTTACGTGCACGCCAATATGTACACGGGACCTCGGTTTTTCGTCCCATTCGAACGACTAGACAGCTGTCCTTGTAAGGCCCTCCGTCCTGGTGAACAACTCTAATGGGTTGTGAAACAATGACATGTTATCAGTGCAGGATTTACTTACATGCATAGGCTTAGTCGGTTTGAAGCCAAGGGCCTCAAGATCTAGGGGGCCTCTGGCTCAGGTGTATAATATTGTTATACGCCCACATTTTCATGTGCACGTATATTATCGTCATCCCTGCCCACATGGACTTAAGTCCGTCCACAATTTGTTTGTGGAAACTGTACAGGTCACAATATTTATCCGATTTTGACGAAACATGACATATAGATTTATCTCCAAATGATCTCGGTTACTTTCGATATCGGACCGTAACTACATGGATATTGGCCCCTGATTGTACGGAAAATCACGTATTAGCTTATGGACACTCTAGAGGTCACAGTTTTTATCCGATTTTGATGAAACTTGAAATGTATGTTTATAACCCAAAGATCTCGGTTCCTTTCAATATTCGCGCATATCGGACCGTAACTTACTCGATTATGGCGACGCATTTTACGAAAATACAGATCTTAATAAACGTTGTCTGATCACTGCAAAATTATGCATGACTTAGCGAGCGTGGAAGTCTGATTTTGTCACGAAAACGTTATGATTTTTGACCAAAAAAACCGTATTTGACAGGCATGTTCAAATAACGAAACATATAGTAGCAATGGCAATGATCAGTGGTCGTTTAAGAATAATCGTTGGTCATTCGTAAAAAAAAGCGCTGCTTTGGTTAGATTTGCTGATATAAAAGCTTACCATGCCAGCCCATACATTTATACACTTCCCTGCTACTAACTACAGAATACAAATGAGGATAATGGTTGTCTGATTCTGCAAAATTATACACCAGTTATGCCTCTTCCCTACGACGATCGGGAACGTCCGATTTTGTCACAAACACTTTAAGATTTTTAACTAAAATAACATATGACCCGGAATATAGAGAGGCAGAAAATAGTAGGGAAATGAAATCTAAAAGTTTAAGACGCTCAGACCCGAAATATAGAGAGGCAGAAAAAGGAAGAGAACCTGCAGCTAAAAGAAATAAACGGAATGAAGTCTGGTGTTCAAAATAAAGATCTGTTGGTGGATTTTCATAATAAAATTAAACATGGGCCAACATTTTCTTGTGAATGTTGTCATCAGTTGTGGTTTAGACATAGAGTAAAAAAATCAAGTAGCATGAAACATATGAATGAAACAGCAAATTTATGTCTTGGCGATAAGGGTAATGGATGGACTTGTCGCACCTGTGAGAGTTATATTAAGAAAAACAAGATTCCACCCTGCTCTCTATATAACACAATGACGATAGCAGCACAATTGAAACGGCAATTGAAATACAGTCATGCAGTGATGACAGAAAATATACGACCTTATAAGATAATGGAAGCTGCTGAATGGTTACAAAAAAATGGTAAGTTGTATGAAAGAGAAGGCATACATTTTGATGTAAACTGGAATGATAACATAGATGATGAGTTGGCAAACACTTAAAACAATAAATTAAAATCTGAAAATGAAGATAAAACTGAAAAAAAAAATTGATAATGATGAAAAGTTGGAAAATGAAGGAAATGAAGATGACTGGAGTGAAGATGAAGGAGAAGGGATGTCTAATGCAAAAGATACTCTTCTCACATCACCAGACTTTATTGAAAATAATGAAAAAGAGAAGATTCATAATTTTGCCCCAGGGAAGGAAATATCCCGATGAGTATCTTCATGTATAGGAATTCTGAAGAGATGTCATTTCCAAATATATTTTATGGAAATGCACGTTTGGAAAAGAACAAAAGAAAAGTCCCTGTATATTACAGTGAAATCTGTAAGGGATGACAGAAGAGCAGCTAATGACATTGACAATATTTTCTTCAAACTGAAAACCCTACAAATGAAAATTGTCCTTGGAAACGCATCAATAGCTCTTAGAAAAAATAAGACTGAAGGAAAAAAAAATAACAGCTGGAGACTTGCGAACTCCAGGAACCATAGAAAAACTTGTACATTTTGACGAAGGGTATATGATTTTAAAAACATTAAGAGGTTCACCCCCCCTATTTTAAGAAGGCCAAGAGCGATTTATTTGCTCTCGGGAGAGAGCCACATTAGTGCGTTTAATACCACGGATTGGATTTTCTAAAAAATCGTGTTTGTTCCACATCACCGGGTTAGGGCGGGGGATTCTTATATCTAGTTGATTTTATTTACTAACGGTTAGGGATAGGATTTGATATATGGTTTGTTTTGGAATAGGGTGGAGACTGGTCTTATTTAATCTAATTTACTGTGCACTAGGATGTCGTTCAGATTTTTATTTTTAGAATATGCAATTATAAGTTTCTGTGTGAATATTTTCGGGTGATTTTCTTGGAGATCAGTATAGTGTTTTCTGATGATTTTGGATGCACTTGCTGCTGTTGCGCTAAATAGAACTACAAAAGGAGCTATTTGCGCTAGCCGTATGAATATTCAAACCTAGGGGGGGCTGTTGTTTTCAATTTGTCAATCCAGAATTTTTCTCTTGTTAGCCTAAACGTTTTAATTTCTTCTGTAGTTGCAAAGTCGCTCTTGTGTTTTTCTATTGGCGTGACAATGAGATCAGAAATGTCATGATTTGGTTGGTTGAAATGAATTGAGACAGGTTTGTCTTTTTTGGTGACTATGTCTGATCGGTGACCGTTAATTCTTTCCCTAAGTGCATTTTGAGTCTCCCCTACGTATTGCTTGTCACATTTTCTGCATGAAATTAGATAAATTATGTTTGAACTACTGCATGAAAGTTGGTCTAATATTGGGAATTGTGTGCCAGATGTTTTGTTATGGAAATAGTCGGAATGTTTAAGATTTTGCATGTTTGACATCTTGGATGGCCACAAATTTTGGTTTTAACTGATGATTGTATATTATTTGTTTCTTTGGCGGCAAGCTCAGCTAGAGTGTTGTTTTTTATACGTCGTAGATAGCGTTTGGAGTATCCCCTTTCTCTTAGTTTGCTAAATACCAGTGTACATGCTGACTCAAAGTCGGTCTTCTGAGTACATATCCTATGAAAGCGGAGAATCTGAGATTTTATGATGCCAGAGAAGGTATGTTTGGGGTGAAAGGAGCTCTTGAACAATAGTTGATGTGTATCGGTTTCTTTGAAAAATACCTAAGTTTCTTGTTGGCCAGAGTTTTTGGTGTTGCTACTTTTAAAGACGGTGGTGTCAAGAAAATCTATGCTGTTATGACTTACATTTGCGGTTAATTTGACAGATGAATGGTGATTGTTCAAAATGTTGAAAAACGTCCAAAATTCGTCTAGTGTGTACGTCCAGACTATGAAAACGTCATCTAGAAAGCGTCCATAGAAATCTGGTTTTAATGGACAGAGTGGCAGAACTTCCCTTTCCCACTCCGCCATGAAGAGGTTTGCATAACTTGGGGCAAATCGTTTTACCATCGCAGTTCCGGAAGACTGGAGGTATACTTGGTCGTTGAAAGCGAAGTCATTCCTCCTCAGACAAATGTCGAGTAGTTTAAGGATTTCTTCGTCCGGCCTGGATGCTTGCGGGTTCCTAAGAAATGCTTTTCTAACTGCTCCAATACCTGTGTTATTATCAATGTTCGTGTACATGCTTTGTACGTCGATGGATATTAAAATGGTGTGTTCGGGGACTCTTAACTGTTTGATTTTCTGAATGAAATCGTTAGTGTCTTTAAGGTAGGATGGGTGTTGGCATGCTAGGGGTAATAAGAAATGGTCTATATATTGTGATACGTTGTATGATTCGCTGCCACAGTCTGATATTATTGGGCGTCCCTTGGGTAATTTATTAGGTATAAACCATTCTGTTTCTGGATTTTTATGTACTTTTGGTATTGTATAGAGATGTCTTTGTCGGCAGTCAGATTTAGCAGATAGATAATCATATTGTTTTGCTGTTATGTATTCCTTATCCTGCAATTCATATAAGATGTTCTTTATTAAAGTTGCGGTGTCCTTAAAGATGGGTTGGTCTAATTTAGTGTAATGTATAGGATTACTTAATTGTTTTTCTGCCTCTGAGATATAGTCTGCGCGATTCATTATGGCACAACACGAGCCTTTGTCGCTTTTCTTAATTATTATGTTTTTGTCTTTTTTAAGGGTGTTTAATGCTGTTTTAGTTGCTCGGTTGAGATTTGGTTTTTGTGATTGTGGTTGAAGGGATGATATTTCTATATTCATTTCGTCGAAAGTTTTTAGGATGGCTGGTGATAATGACTTTTTAGGTGGTTTCCATGTGGATTTTGCTGTGAATAATTTTTTACCTCTGCCGGGTTTGTTCCTAAAAAAATAAGTCAACGAAAGTAGTCTTTGGAAGCGATCGGTTGCCTGGGTGATGGGGTCTATGGATGTTATTGTGGGGGTTGGGATGAATTTAAGGCCTTTATCAAGAATTTTCATTTCTAGGGGGTTGAGAAGTCTGTCGCTCAAATTGACAACTGTCTGTCCTAAAGACGGCTTCTCATTCCTTTTCCCTAATCCTAGTTTAAATTCCTCATCCAGCAGTTGATGATCACTCTGGCCGTGTCTGGGCTCCAGTGGATTGCGTCGTTACCTTTCAGTTCTATTTTGCCCTTGAAGGTTGGTAATGTGGTGGCGTTTGGTGAAGGTGCAGTGGAGATCAGTTGGTTGTAGCTGGTGATGTTTTGGTAGGCGATCGGATTTTCTTGTCGGAGTCGGGAAGAAGTGGGAATCTGTGTGGCGAAGAGCTTGGTTGTTGGGAAAGCTGCTCTGGTCACCTTGAGTAGATCTAGCATCTGCTCGTGTATCCTTGGTCCACTTTCCTCCCTGTTGTTGAGCCCGACGTGCATCACTAATTCCTCTGGTGCAGGACCCTTGTAGTTCTGGAGTATCTGTTTGATGTGGCTGATCTTGGCTCCAGGATAGCTATGGATCTCCCAGTCCCCGAGGAAGGATGCAATCCTAGCCAGGTTAGAGGATCCAATAACCAGGGTCTTTGCCATGACGGGTGGTAGGAACCATAAATCCTTCTCGTCTTTACCTTTGTAGCTGTGAGGTCTCTTTAGGGATAGGTTGAGTGATCGCCTACATCTGGTGGAAGATCTGGTGGCGATTCTAGGGTTAGGTATGATGGGCGATCTAGGGGACAGACAGTCGACAAGCGCGTTTAGTGGCGATATAGATCCCGAAGAAGTAGGTGAGCCAGACACAACCCGGGGCGAACTGGTTGATCTAGCTGCACGCTTCGAGGGAGTGTTAATGCAAGTGCCTTCTCCAGGGGATAATTTTCTCTTGTTGGGTGTGTATCGTTTTGGTGTGTCCCGGAGAAGGTTGTGTGTAATGTGCATGGGTGATGGGGGACGGGGCGTGACAGTTTTAGAGATCGTGGACAGTAGGCGGTGGAACTCTGTCTTCACACTATCCTGAAGTCGCCTGCCGTAGGACTTCTTGGCCAATGCTATGGCGTGGCTAGAGTACTCTTGTACAGCATCTTTGGTAAAGTGACGTGACTTCAAGTACTCCAGTTTCTCCGCTAGCATGTCTCGGTAGTGTGTCGACAGGGATGAGGCGACGTCCTTGGCCCATTTCAAGTTCAATGTCTCAATGGTAGTGCCTATTGTAGGCGTCTTCATGGCCGGCTTCACGAACTTATTCAGGTCTTGGATCTTCCAAGTGAAACTTCTGGTTGGTGTTCCATTCTCCTGACTCTCCATAATGGTCAAGTGGTGGAGGCATTGGAGGACCTGAAAGAAGGCTTTCACGACACCTGCATTTTCTGGGGGTTGTTGGCGCTCCTTAGGTAGGCATTGGTTTGGTTGGCGCTCCTACGTTGGTTTGGTTGGCGCTCTTTTGGTAGACGTTGGTTTGGTTGGCGCTCCTTTGGTAGGCCCTGGTTTGGTCGGCGCTGGAATCACGGTGGTGGTTGGTGGAATCCCTGTGGTGGTTGGTGGAATCCAGGTGTGGTTGGTGGTGTTTTACGGTAGTTTTCCAGTGTTTTCCGGATGTTTTCGGTTGTTTTCCGGTTGTTTTCCGGTGTTTTTCGGTGTTTTCCGGTATATAGTATAGCCCTTCATTCTTAAACCAGAATTCACTCATAACACCTTCTAATTAGTTTTAAGCTACCAGATAGGGCTTTTTTTTCATTAGAATGAATTAATTTAAGAAAACTGGTCATCTGGTTCAACTATTAGTTAGCTTATTAGTATGGACCATGATAGCAGGGGCATCTGGTTCAACTAATGTAGTTAGCTTATTAGTATGAACCATGAAAGCAGGGGCATCTGGTTCAACTAATGTAGATAGCTTATTAATATGGACCATGAAAGCAGGGGAATATGGTTCAACTAATGTACATATTAGCTTATTAATATGGACCATATTGATAATCTGGTTCTACCAGCGTAGTCAAGTTAATAGTTAATAGTGGAAATGAGCATCTGGTTCAACTCGATCAGTGTAATTTGTGTATATGTTAACTGTGCAACAAAATTAGTGCATCTTTATGGTAGCGATAATATTTTTGGATATATACCTATCGTACATCTATATACATGTGTGTAATTTTCTATTAATATTAATTGCGTTCTTAATTATAGGCATATAGGCCTACTATTTTGTTAAATTAATTCAACAAAAATGGAAGTTTATAATTGATGTTTAAAGTTCAAAAAGTGTAAGGGGATTTTTCCTTGTTAGTGTAAACCACTGAGTAGCACCTTGATATTGAAGTTGTGCTTCATAACTTTTGATGACCTTTACGGTTGTGCTAATGTTTTTGGATATATATTTGTCTCAGTTTCAAACGTGAAATATGATCAGATAATGCACTTATAAACACAAATTAAACCAATATTAAAGAATAGACACGGACATGTATGTAAGTGTAATCCTTGATTGGTATTAGTTAAAGATACATTATGGGAGATTAGATAATGAGCTGGCAGTTCTCACTATAAAAGTTAAAAACTAGATAATATAAAGGGAATTTGTTGAAAATTTAAGACAAATTGATCCACTCTGAACCGAGAATTTAGTAATTGAATTTTGGGCCTAGCCTCCATCATCATTACTAAAGTCAGTACGATAAAAACATAGTCTCGATTATCCATTTCTTGACTAAAGGAAGAACTGCAATAGGCAGATTTAGCTCTTGCATAATGTATGTCCAAACCAATGACTGTGTGTAATATTTGCTTGATAATGGCACACACTTAATCTTCTGGTGTGCCCTTGCGATAAATCCTTAAGCTAGATTAGTCAATATTTATCTAAAATCATGCAATGAGTAAACCAGCAATAATTTTGTCCTTGAAATTATTTATGGATAGCTCTCACTCAGATGTTTTCTTTGTTTGCTGAGCCTTTATTGTTGATATGATACTGAAGTGTAGTGGGCAAAATATTGAAGACGTTTACAATGGCAATATATTTGTTAGACTCTTAATAAGTTACTCCTCTTAGCCTGGACTTATTATTGTAAAGAATTGTTTGTGTGATATGCTTGTTTCCAAAATATATAGCTACAGTACCTTTACATCAGCATGAACACAGTTGTTCATTTTACTCCATATTCAATCTTATTTATGTCTGGCTTTTGATGAAGAGTTACAGTCACTCATTACAATTATGTCATTGTAAATTTCGTTAGTTGTTTGCCGAATCAGGTATCCGCAAACAAAGAAAACGTGTGAGAGCTATCCATAAATAATTTAATGGACAAAATTATTGCTGGTTTATTCGTTCTGTGATTTTAGATAAATATTGACTAATCTAGCTTAAGGAATTATCGCATGGGGATCTAGCTTAAGGATTTATCGCAAGGGGACACCAGAAGATTAAGTGTATGCCATTATCAAGCAAATATTACACACGGTCATTAGTTTAACTAATACCAATCAAGGATTATATTTATATAGGTATCCATTCTTTAATATTAGTTCCAATGATGTTTTTAAGCATTATCGGATCATACTTCCTATATGTAACCGGTACAAGTTTCTGTGCCAACTGTGGTCACTATCTTGACCCAGATCGATCTTTTTTCTGTAATACAGATTACTCAATAATATAACCGTTTGCATCTTCATAATAGGGTTACAGAATGAACACTTTTACAGGGGGTAGCTAGAAGGTGTGATGGGAGGATACCTTTTTCAGGGCAATGGAGGATGGTGATCAACTTGATGTATGTTTCAGCACAACTAATCATTAAAACCGAGGTCATAGGCTTACTGTGGATGATTTACAAAGGATGTCTATCATGTTTATGACATATCATTTTTGATATCACAAATAGAAAGAATTTGTATTTTGATCAAAAGAATTATAATAAACAAACTCAAACCTATCTTAAAAATTTTGATTATTTCTGATAACTACTGAATGGGTTGGCACAATTCATCAATTTTTAGTGATTTGTAAATGCTCCCATTACCTGTAAAACCATAAATATGCGCCAACTCTTGTGGACTGCACGGACGACTTAGCTGCTGTGGGCGTATGTTTCGTTGCCTGGCAACCTATCTTTATTATATTCATATATTCATTTCTCATCAAACTATAAACAATTTAGATTTAACATTAACTGATAGTATCTTAAAAATATATATATATATATATATATATATATATATATATATATATATATATATATATACCTTTCATTAAACATCAGACTATTTCTTAACAGTATTTACATTTGTGGGCCGAGAAAAATGACAATATATTTTCAATGAATTTACATAATTTTAACACATGTAGTTCGTTACCCTTAACATGCAATAACTCATTCATTTTACGTGTGGATGGAAATTGGAAATAATATCTCTTTACATATTGAGACCTGTAGTCCGCAAAAAATGGACACTCTAACAAATAATGTAATTCGTCTCCTACGACGGACGTATATTTAGTCTACATAGATGACATTTCCTTTCCCGTCTTGGTATATTGGTATATGATAAAGGCAATCTATGAATTCTACATCGCAATTTTGGGGGCAGATTTAACATGTAATCTTCTAATTCAAACTGTTTCTTAAATATTCTATAATTGATCCATTTACTACTTTCTGATTTTTTGGTATTCCAATTCTGCACAAACTCATCTTTTAGCTTTTCTAATAACGTTTGCTTCAACCATTTGCGATTAACATTTTGACCCTGTTGGTGCCATATTAAAGACCAGCATTATCTAGGATCGTTATTAATCCAACCAAAATTATTATATGCAGTACTAATAAACAACATGCTGTATGTAAACTTGTTAGGGGTTCCAGTGATAATTTTATGCCAGTATGAAACCATTTTACGTATATATCGATCGGAAAGACCCCAAGTTCGCCATATACCATTACATTAGGAGTAGAGTATTTTTACGCCTAAAACTAGTTTACAAAATTTCAATTGTGATCTCTGTAATAAAGTTATATCTCATTACCCCACACCTCGCTTCCAATCAAATCTGCTTTTTTGACATTCAAGTTAGAATATCGAAAAACAAATCGACATTCGCCAATTAAAAAAAAACAAGGAGAAAGAGCATTCTTTATATGAATCCACTGCTTAGGCATCCTCATTTATGATATCTTTAGTTCGTTTTAGAAAATGTATTTAATCAAATGTGTTTTGGCGACATTCTGTAGATATACATCCATCTAATCTGCTTTTTTGAGATTCAAGTTTAAATATCAAAAAACGAGTAGCTCGTTTTTCGACATTCGCCAATATCAAAAACCAAGGAGAAAGAGCATTTTTATACACCCACATTTTTATGTGGACGTATATTGTCGTCGCCCCTGTCCGTCCGTCCGTCCGTCCGTCCGTCCGTCGGTCCGCCCGTCCGTCCGTCCGTCCACATTAATTGTTTGTGAACAGTCTACAGGTCACAATTTTTATCCGATTTCAGTGAAACTTGAAATATAGGTTTATCATGCTAAGATCTCGGTTCCTTTCGATATTGGCATGTATCGGACTGTAACTTCATGGATTATGGCCCCTGATTGTACGAAAAATCACGTTTTTAGCTTGTGAACACTGTAGAGGTCACAATTTTTATCCGATTTGGTTTAAACTTAAAATGTATGCATGTAACCCAAAGATCTCGGTTTCTTTCGATATACGCGCATATCGGAACGTAACTTCCTGAATTATGGCCCCTAATTGTACGAAAAATCGCGTTTTTAGCTTGTGGACCCTATAGAGGTCATAATTTTTATCTGATTTAAAAAAAACCCGTTAAACCCTAAGGACGGCTGAGTTCGAATTTCGTGAAAATCGGCCCAAAACTGACAGACAAACTGGCCGCCGTTCGTTCTCAAATAGCGTAATAATATGGTATATCAAGGTTGTGGACCCTATAGAGGTCACAATATTTATCCGATTTTGTTGAAACTTAAAATGTAAGTTTATAACCCAAAGATCGCGGTTTCTTTCGATATTCGCGCATATCGGACCTTAACTTATAGAATTATGGCCCCTCATTGTACGAAAAATTGCGTTTTTAGCTTGTGGACCCTATAGAGGTCATAATTTTTATCCGATTTAAAAAACCGTTTAATTATATCACCGTTACACCCTAAGGACGGCTGAGTTCGAATTTCGTGAAAATCGGCCCAAAACTGACAGACAAAATGGCCAACGTTCGTTCTCAAATAGCGTAAAAATATGGTATATCAAGGTTGTGGACCCTATAGAGGTCACAATTTTTATCCGATTTTGTTGAAACTTGAAATGTAAGTTTATAACCCAAAGATCTCAGTTCCTTTCAATATTTGCGCATATTGAATTGTAATTTCCTGAATTATGGCCCTTGATTGTAGGAAAAATCACTTTCTTTTTAGCTTGTTCTCTATCCATCTCTCGAAAATGTGGGCGTATCCTGCCTTGCAGCCGCTGGTTTTATGTGAATCCACTGCTCAGACATCCTTATTTATATCTTTAGTACGTTTTAGGAAACTTATTTAATCAAATGTATTTCGGAAACATTTTGTAGATATTCATCCATTATATCTGCTTTTTCGAGATTCAAGTCTGAATATCGAAAAACGTTGAGATTCACCAATATAAAATAAAACAAGGAGACATCAAATCTGCTTTTTTGAGATCCAAGTTTGAATATTTTCGACATTCGCCAGTATCAAAAATCAAGGAGAAAGGGCATTTTTTATGTGAATCCACTGCTTAGGCATCCTCATTTATGATATCTTTAGTTCGTTTTAGGTAACTTATTTACTCAAATGTGTTTTAGAACAAAGATTTAATCAAATGTGTTTTGGAGATATTCTGTAGATATACATCCATTATATATGCTTTTTCGAGATTCAAGTCTAAATATCGAAGAGCGAGTAACTTGTTTTTCGACATTCGCCAATATCAAAACACAAGGAGAAAAATCATTTTTTTATGCGAATCAACTGCTCAGACATCGTCATTGATGATATCTTTACTTCGTTTTACAAAACGTATTTAATCAAATGTGTTTTGGAGACATTCTGTAGATATACATCCATTAAATCTGCTTTTTCCAGATTCAAGTTTGAATATTGAAAAACGAGTAGCTTGTTGTTCGACGTTCGCCAATATCAAACAACAAGCAGAAAGAGCTTTTTTTATGTGAATATCTTTATAATATCTTTAGTTCGTTTTAGAAAACATATTTAAACAAATGTGTTTTGGAAGTATTCTGTAGATATACGTCCATCAAATCTGCTTTTTTGTGATTCAAGTTTGAATCTCTCGTTTTTCGAGATTTGCCAATATCGAAAAACGAGAAAGTTGTTTTTCGTTATTCGCCAATATCGAAAAACGAAAATCGAGCTAACTTCACACTGCAACAATTTTTATACGTCCACATTTTCATTGTCGTCGTCCTTGGAGGTCCGGACGTCCGTCCGTTTACATTTTGTTTGTGGACACTGTGATCCGATTTTGTCGAAACTTGAAATATAAGTTCATCTTCAAAAGATCTCAATTCCTTTCGGTATAAG
Organism: Patella vulgata; assembly: GCF_932274485.2. Taxonomy (NCBI): domain Eukaryota; kingdom Metazoa; phylum Mollusca; class Gastropoda; family Patellidae; genus Patella; species Patella vulgata. The sequence goes on from NC_065882.2 coordinate 39,737,419, forward strand.
GATGCATCGGACAATAACTTTATGGATTATGGACCCTGATTGTACGAAAAATCACGTTTTTAGATTGTGGACGCTCCTGAAGTTACATTTTTTTTTAGCAGATTTTAAAAAGCTTCTAATGTATCACCGTTAGATCCTAATGACGGTTGAGTTTATAACCCAAAGATCTAGGCCTGCAGCCAAAATTTCTAGCTTGCTTAGAAACACAATTCCGCTACAAGGTCCTCCCTAATAAACAAACTATAGGAAAGCTTATAACACCAGGAACACAAATCCAGAGAATTCCAAGCAAAATGTTTGCACTAAATCGATTTAGGGCCAGATGGATATTGTGATAATTTTCAAGTAAATGCTATATTTATACTAACAATTGTGAAGTTGACATAACATTGGCGAAAACACCCAATGCTTTCATCCTTGGCAAAGAATATGCTATTGGTTAAATTTTGATTTAAACCAAAATGCAGAAACCATAATGGACAAGGGAACATACAGAATTTTGGAAATCCATTAGGAGGCAGACCACCATTAGTTCGTCTATTTATAGCAATTCTCTCTCTCTCTCTCTCTCTCTCTCTCTCTCTTTTCTCCCCTTTTGCATGCCAATTTTTGTTGATTTTTTGGTCTAGTATGGACGAAGAGGGTTTGAATAAACATTTTCTGCCAGGTTTTGGTAAATATTCATGATTTTGAGGCGGAAGGATAACAGGGTTATCAGGTTGGCTACGGCGATATATACGGTAACTAGTTTCATGTTTTTAGTATGCTTCTTCAAGTTTGTGTATCTCAAAATTTTGGTGGTCAACCTCATACAAATTTTAGTGCAAAGACATGACCATTTGTTCCTCTGTCTGTAGTGAAAAGCATTCAGCCCAACGAAAATTTGGGGAAAAGTTGGAGGTGGGCAAAGAGGCCAGAATTAACATTGAAGTCAATGGGGAAATTCATGGTGGTCTGCCTCCATTAAAGTTAATAGGAGTTATCTCCCTTTCTGTCAAATGTCTGCAATTGATAACAATATTTCAGGTGCGTGTTGACTGCTGATGTTGTAGGACGCACAAGACCATGCGTGAGCACACAAGCCCAATATTTATATCGTTAATGGGGTCTCAGGGGACTGCAAGGGTTGGTGAGCGGGTGTTTACCCAGAAATTATGGGCGGGGCGCCTAGTCTGATGAGCAAGGAGATGTGTTTGACATTGGTTGAGCAATATGTCTCTGAAGTAATGGAGACCAGACTCTGTCCGTAGTTTTGTAAATCGCATTGAAACCACGTGATTTTTTCCACTAAAACATAAACCCACGCCCACATACCCATTCAATTAGACCCTACATTATTTTTACTACAGGTAGCTGTAAACCTCTAGTTCAGATATTTAAAGATACATTATGGGAGATTCGGTAACGAGATGGCAGTTCTCACTATAATAGTTAAAAACTAGATAATCTAAAGGCAATTTGGTGAAAATTTCATTCAAATTGATTCACTATGAACCGAGAACTGAGCGACTGAAATTCCCATAAGCCTCGGCCATCATTACTAAAGTCAGTACGATAAACAGCATAGTCTCGATTATCCATTTAATCGTTTAATAGAGAAGGAAAGTTATGCAGTAAATCGGCTTACAATCCACTAAAGATCGCAGGCTAGCGCTGCCATCTAGAGTTGATTATGGCCTGGATAGGTTAATTAATGTCTAATTAATAATATAGATAACATTTCAGGCCTAAAGAAAGACCTGAAATAGGCAGATTTAGCTCTTGCATAATGCATGTTTAAGGCCGAATTACAAACATTTAAACTGAAACCGTATCAGTTATGATTGTGTGATTTGCTAACAAATATACATATAAGACAAAAACTAATTATTTAGTGAAGTAAAACAATTATTGAAAATCAAAATTACATATTTTTACTCTTCACTTTAAATGTCATCAAAGTTAGTTGTTATCATCATCACTGTCACTACATGTATAAACACCAAATTCGGTTTCTTTAATTCTTTAACAGTCTTTTTGTTTCATTTTCACATTTACTACACTTACACAGATTGGATATGTACATGTATAAGACAACCCCGGTGTGTTTTTGCCCTGTCAGTGGTATGGGATGGGGGGTGGGCTGGAAGGACAATACCCAGTCGTTCGGATGAGAGGGAAAACAATAGTTTAAACAAGATTTGATTCAACAAACTGAATCGGATTGAACAACAGGTAAGGGGCTGCATGGGTGTAGGGGGCCAATCTCAGTTGTGAGTTGGGAGGGGGCTGAGGAGCCTATTTGCCCGAAAAATTTCTTTGTCGCCGAATTTTCTGAATGAATCAATCATTAACTAGACGCTGTCCATCATAGCCCCCCCCCCACTTCCTACACCACTGACAAGGGAAACAACGATGGAAAGTTTGGGGAACTGTCTAGGTCAACACGGGGATCAAACCCCGGACCTCCTGATTAGTGATCCACGGACAAGGGGAACCACGCTGGACTAGGGTTAAACCCTGGGCCGCCCGGTAAGTGAGCCAGTCCTTTAATGAGTCACCGCGGCCCCATTGCACACGGATGATGACACTTGCATACTAGCTGTATACGTATAATGCCCACCCACTCACCCCAACAACTATAATATATGACGTATGCTCATCTTCATTATTTATACGGGTTAGTGTAGCACAGTAAGACATTAAACTCCATTTTAGTCCGGTGGCTGAAGGGGGGGGGGGGGAATCGCCACCCGAGCTGTGCATTTATGAGGCCAAGTTTTTTCTAGACCAGTTTTTTGCGTTGTTTCCGAATCTGTGTGGGGATCGGGCGTTTGAGGGGGCGTTTTCGAGATATATGGGGTCCAATGTCTACAATTGGGGGACATAAATGATTATCATGTTATATATTAATAAAACATAAATTTCTAGGACTGTCCATCTATAAAGAAGTGTGTATGATGCCCTTGGACAACTGTTTTAATTTGTGGCGAAGTGGGGTGTTGTGGTTGCAGGTTTGCGTGTGTGGAGGGGGGGGGGGGTAAAATTGGCGAGAAATGAGCTCACGTTGATTTAAATGATGATTTTCTCAGAACTTGATGAAACATCTGTAAATATGTTTATAAGACTCCCATTGTGTGTGGGGGTGGGCGCCGGGGTGGGTGCCCGAAGTGGGGGGGGGGGGGGCAACATGTGTTTTTGTGGAAAGAAATCGTTTGGTTCAAAATTGACCTTACAAGTTTAAAAGTGGTTTCTCGTTGGCCTTTTCGTTCAGTACCTATTTCGTCATTCAATATATTAAATTATAAAGGTACTTCTCAAGAGATCTGGAAATGTAAATTAAAAACACATTAAATCAGAGACATGTTTAGATATTAGTTTATTCTTAGTCTTTATCAGAAGATTCAAAATCAGGGGTCATAATATGAGCGGGATAAATATCTTCTTGGTTGCTGACCAACAGCTCGCATATATCATTTGCATATGCTTCAGATTCCAGCCATGCAGCAAAAGACCACTACGGCAAGGTGGTAATAAAGAAAGGTCTGTTATTTTTTTCACCCAGAAAATCTTTCTTCTAGAGTCATCTACTGATGTATGTCGCCTTCCGCGATATTGTCTACCTTTGCCCGTTTCATTATCGATCAGAATGTGTATATTTGGATCATTGTTTGCGAGGAGAATGATTGGGATGTCTATTTCGCCCAAGCAAGACCGCAAAATAAAATTTGTTTCAGCGCCTCCATTAATTTACAATGCGAAGAGGAGTAGGTGAGCTATTTTGGTGTCCTCTTGGTTTGTTTCAGTTCTAGAATATTCTCGACACCTTCAATACTAATCTTGATATATTTTTTTTTATCCAATCAAGATTAGTATGGAAGTGTCAAGAATATCTTGGCCTCATGCTTTCAGTGGTAACTAGTTTCTAACAATTTTAAAGAGCTGGGACAAACAAATGATTGCTGGTTTAGAAACAAATGTTTGTACCATGTACGACGAAAGGCGACTTGCGTCAAAAGATGACACTAGAAGAAAGATTTCTGGAGGAATTTTAATTGTGATGAAAAATATCAAACCTTTCTTTTTTTATTACCATCTTGCCTGAGTAGTCTTTTGCTGCACATTAAACGCAACACTTATGTTGCAACAATATGGAGACAGGATGCAAAACCAATGATTGAACAAGATGATCCTGCGATACAAGGCTGGAATGAAGATTTACAATGTGAATGGATATCTGAAGCATATCCAAAGGATATATGCGAGGTGTTGATTAGCCATCCAGAAGATATCTATCCTGCTCATATTATGAACTTTGATTTTGAATCTTCTGACGAAGACTAAGAATAAACTAATATGTAAACATGTCTCTGATTACATTTCCAGATCTCTTGAAAAGTACCATTATAATTTAATATTTGGAATAACGAACTTTGTACTCAACGAAAAGGCAAACTGGTTAAAAGACAAATGTATATTTCTTTTGGTTATTCTTATACTTTCGATGACCTACACTACATGAAGATATGGCCAGTTGTACTGGGAGGTCGCGTCAGGAGTCATACGAGCGGCTTTTGACCCTATGACATCAGACATTGATTAATCAATCAGCGTTGACGTTTCTGGGGGTTTACCCACAGTTCCGTGCAGAGCACGCCAAGAATTGGGCCATACTATATACCGGAAAACACAGGAAAACACCGGAAAACAACCGGAAAACACCAGAAAAACACTAAATACCGGAAAACATCCTAAATACCGGAAAACATCCTAAATAGCGGAAAACACCCTAAATAGGTAACCCGGAGCCTGGTCCTCTGTGTGCGGTTTTGGACCAGGTGAGCGCCGATGAAGGAAGGTCAAGGTCATTACGATTTTCGTTTTACAAATACCCCCCCCCCCCCCAAAAAAAAAGAAAAAAAAATTCCGATTTTTTTCTCCAAAATTTTGTTGATGCCTATTATGTTTTGAATGTTTTAACAGACGCAATCAGTCTACCTCCATCATTGACCATATTTTATTTTGTATTTTAATTTTAGTTTTCAGTAAATTTCAGTAGATTTCAGTGTTTCAGTATTTCAGTAGATTAAACACTGCCCTCGGAGGGCCCCATTATATGTCGGTTGCGCCGGTCTCCTGATTCTTACCAGTAACGCTGGCATCAGGGTGGTACGAATTAGTGGAAGGCACGACTAGGCCAACTCCTCCCTAGGTAACAAAAAATCGCATCATAAAACAGCAAGTATTATCAAAAGCGAGTTAATAAATCTCTGAATAGTTCGAGTTGAAGTTCCAGGTTTAACCGCCATGTGTCCTCATCACCAAACGAAATGGATGCCACGCAATTCTCGGACAGGCTGTAATCTAAAAAGTGTCTACCCTTTCCAAGAGCTATCCATCTCGTTGGAAGGGCTAAAAATCTACTTGTTTCTGAGCTTACTTTCATTCCAGGGTCAAATATAATCACTTGAACCATAATAATATTCAACATATTCCATCATATTCCGAGGGCCGCACACAGGTTTTTTTTCTGGATTACTTTTCGAGCTTTTTTCCCCGACTTGTTGACTAGTTTTCCTTGAGAAAACCCCAACTTTCGCCCAATTGTCCATGAGAAAACTACATATTCTATCTTACTGCATTGACGGGAAGTGGTAAGCTGGACGTCTGTGAAAAGGGTTGATCGATAAATGTTCAAGGAAGCAATTGTTGTTTTTGTTTGTGAAATAGAGGACTCTAGCCGATGGGGCTACTTTCCCCCCCCCGAGAACCTTAGGCAACCAATTTGTTTTATGTACTACTATCGTAATAAAACATTACTATGTTAACCACTTCCTGGTGGCTGAAGACTTACACCGAATGCGTCTTCGGATAAAAATGTCCCCGAGAAAATGTTTTTCAGACAATCGATATTCGAGATGTCTTCTGTTTCACAAATTATGCTGCACTGTGTAAGAACTTGCATCCTTTGATCTGAAGATTGTAGAAGGAAAAGTATCATTTGCACTATTTCAAAGTAAACCTGCATTTTCGTATATCATCCCGTAATTTGTGATTAATGACAATGACTGTGGAAATAATATGGGTTGAGGAACGGAAGATCTATGTTCGTCACGTGACTGGACAATTCCACCCCCGTCCCACCCTGACGATGATCCCTCCCAGAACGGCCGGGCGCGGCGCGCTCTCGGGCACAGTTTACTCTTTTAAGTTTTCCGGTAGCTATTTAGTAACCCGGTGTTTGGTCCTGGTGTGTGGTTTTGGACCAGGTGAGCGCTGATGAAATAAGTTCATTAACATACAAGCGAGCGATCGCCTACGGTCAAAGAAAAATTTCTTTTCAGATTTTTTTTAACAATTTCTTCTCCCAAATTTCTCTCAAAAAACAATTCAAATTCTTTTTCCAGTATTTTTCTCTGTAAAATTATTTTCTACGGACTGTTTTTTTTTGTTAAACCAATTTTTCGGAAAAATTCGAATTTTTTTTTGGAAAAAAAAAAAAAGGAATTTTTTTGGGGGTGGGGGGCTATTTGTAAAACGAACATGGTAATGACCTTGACCTTCCTTCATCGGCGCTCACTTGGTCCAAAACCGCACACAGAGGACCAGGCTCCGGGTTACCTATTTAGGGTGTTTTCCGGTATTTAGTGTTTTCCGGTATTTTCCGGTATTCAGTATAAAATGTTGTTTTCCGGTGTTTTCCGGTTGTTTTCCGGTGTTTTCCGGTTGTTTTCCGGTATATAGTATTGCCGCCAAAAATTCGCCGTAATAGACCGCTTCATTGGCCAATTTTGAACCAAGTGGTTTCTGTCCCCAGAATTACACCCGCTCACCCCGCCCCCCCCCCCCATATAATGGGAATCTTGCACCCATATATAGAGGTGTGCAGTGGAATTAAAAAGCAATGTTTTTACCAATCTCAAAGAAAATCATCATTCTCCGCCAATTTTACCACCCCCACCCTCCATACACGCTCACCTGCTACCCCCACCCCACCTCCCCACAAATCAAAACAGTTGTCCAAGGGCATCGTACACACTTCTTTAAAGATGGACAGTCTTGGAAATTTATGTTTTATTAATATATAGCATGATAATCATTTATGTCAACATAATGACATTGCCCCCCCAATTGTAGATAGACATTGGACGAACTATATCTTAAAAACGCCCCCTCAAACGCCTGATCACCACCCAGATTCGGAATCTACACAAAAGACTGGTCTAGAAAAACTTGGTCTCATAAATTCACAGCTCGGGTGGCGATCCCCCCCACCCTTCAGCCACCGGTCTATTTGGAGGTGGTTTAATTTTAACCAATAGCATATTCTTTGCATAGGATCAAGGCATTGGGTGTTTTCGCCAATATTTAATTTTGTGTCAACTTTACAACTGTTAGTATAAATATAGCATTTACTTCATAATAATCACAATTTTCATCTACCCCGAAATCGAGTTATTACAAACTTTTTGCTTGGAACTCCCCGGATTTGTGTTCCTGGTGTTATAAGCTTTCCATAAATGTATAGTTTGTTTATTTAGGGAGGGCCTTGTATGGGAACTTTAGGCTAGAAATTTTGGCTGCAGGCCTATCTAGGCTCCTTTCGATATCCGCGCATATCGAACCGTAACTTCCTGGATTTTAACCCTTGATTGTATGAAAAATCGTGGTTTTAGTTTGTAGTCCCTCTTGAGGTCACAGTTTTTAATCGATTTTAAAAACTGTTCGAACCTATTGAATTCCGTGAAAATCGGACTGAAATTGTCTGACAAAATGACTTGTTCTCTGTCCACCTCTTACAAAATGCGGGCGTATCTTGCATGACTGAAGTAACAATTTAAATTAAAAGATCCTAGAAAAGCTTTGTGACGAATTGGAGAAGGAACTTTTCCTGATAAATATGACAATAATAATAACATTTTACATTTCAGGTAGAAGTGTTTCACCACCAGCCAAGTTTTCCACAATTAAATATAGCCATTTTAGGTCGATCGAATCACTTTATTGGATCATGTATTTCTTCATTTTCTTCTTTCGTTAGTCGAGACAGAAAGAAACACAACCTGCCATCATCCTACTGGGGTTATACCCAATCACATGATATACATTCAGAACTGTAATATGACAATATTTCTATTTTACTCGGCGTTTTGGTAATTATTCAAAGTATGATTTTTTCTGAATAAGAAAAATGTGAAAATTCAGTGGTTCAAACCTGATGAGAAAGGAATATTCATAGTGGTAGAGTGGTTCATACTCTAAAATTTTTACAACAAATAGACAATATTTCAGGTTTATTTTAACATTATATGATAAGACTTACCATAAAAACTTCATTCATCGACAATGAAGTCTGACCACGTTGGATTTTTGAGGATATAACCATTTGGAATTTTTTTTTTATATAAATGGCTCAAAATCTGACAGAGTTATGTTCCTTGGTCACATTAAAATTATAACCCACGCCCCTGTAACGAATATTCCTTTATCACAATCGGAAATCAACGTTTATTTCCTTATGAGAAGTAACGGAATACACTCAATGAAGCGATTGAATTTGACATCTGTACGCATGCGCAAACGTTTAGTCATTTTAACAATACACCCACGCCTCCAAATGCCTTAATATTAACTGTTTATAATGCTACAGTGGCGATTAAAATACACGTTTAGCTGGATATGAAAAGTAGTTTTATTTCTGTATACCCACAGACATCCGTCTGTTTATAATGGAGAGCGAGAGAGAGAGAGAGAGAGAGAGAGAGAGAGAGACTTTATTTTAGTCCCATAGATAAATAAATATATTATGCAGTATTGTTTGTTATGACCCCCCCCCCCCCCCCAACACATTGCCTGATAAAGTACAAGGAAAATATTCTATAATTATTACGAATACAATGAAGATAGAGCTTCGGGGAGATTTGATGGGGATTTGAATTCGAATAGTGGGGAGGTGTAATTTTTAATTTCGAAAATAACCGATTTACAAAACGGTCCAGCTTTTTCGCCGAGATCTGCCAGCGGTTATTGCATGTGTGCCGAATTTAGAATCAAATTTATCGACGCGCTCACATATTATTCTTTGGACTGTACATTCTGATGGAATGTAATTAGATTTCAGTCCGCAGCTATCAAATATGCAGGTTATAACCGCTGCTACGTTATCATTCGAAAAGTTTAGATTGTTTAAGTTCCATGACCAAGCTACGGCATTCTGAGGTGTATCTTTGATTTTCGACATCATATAAAATTACTTCGTTCTTCTTAAAAGGTTTGGACTACCAACCAGTTTTTTTTACCTGATATTTTTTTTTATTTTCATTATTAGCATCGACAGATGTCTGAGTCTTTCTATTGATTAAATTAATTTCACTAGTGTCTGCTGATGGGAGCCTCATTCGCTATCCCAGGAAAAAATGGGGTGTCAAGAAAATCGTCGTTTGATTTTATAGATTTTTTGGACTCGGCAGCATTTTTACCAAACTTCCTAATCTTTGTCTTTAGTCTGACCTGTTTATTTTGAATGTCTTTGTCACACAGTCGTCATGTAAAGCAGTTATAATAGACCGATGCTCCGTAGTTTTCGGGAATTTATTAACAATGCCTAGTAGTTTAGTTACAGTGCTCAAATCAGGGGTACTTGTCCAATCCAATGCTGGATAACAAATCATCGGTGGACGCCAACTTGCAGGACTCAGTCTCAGATCTAGAAAAAAAGTCCGTCGATCAACACTTAAGGCCACAAAATAATTAAATAAGATACTATGAAAATAATCTACACCAAGTTACTGAAAAGTGTCTGGTAAATAAAGACTACAAATAAAAATTTTGTTTAGGTTATTTTCCAGTCTCAAATAGTTTTGCTTATTTACAGTAGAGCTAGAAAATATGTATTTTCTAAACCCACGAGAGTGGCACGTAAACGAAGGTTGTAACCACTAAATAAAAGTAAGTCCTAAAGTGTTGCAATGAGCTTATCTTGCCGCGCTCATGAGTTTGAAAGTTAGAAAAGAAACGAAGCTATTGCAGCTAGCTCTGTACCGAAATCGCCAAAATCAAAAATTAAATCCACGAATGCAATCGAAATTTCTGCCCGGGTTTGCTATTAAATAACCACGAAAGTCGAAGCGCGTAATGAGTGTATTTTAATTCGGCTTTATATACCAATACATGTTCGTGGAAAGCTATTTGTGATGTAGATTTGCTGCGACCCCCGAATCTACTTGCGCGGTATTAAGCTTTGCCCACTTCAGAAAATCTCCTCGATGATGCAGTCAGGCAGATAACTGGGTCAGTTTTTATAAAGACAATCATTTGAGGCCGTAAACCAGTGCAAGATTTACCTACATGCATAGGCTTAGCCATCCTCGGTTACCCAGTGTACTCATTCCGTTCTACTCCACTATACTCTGGGTTAATCTATGGGGGAGACACGTTTTCAAGTTATCCGCCCTTGATGAGTGTGCTATTTTTATCGACCAATCCCATAAATTGTTATTTGAAAAGGAAGTTGGCAAAGGGAAGTAACTCTCATCGGACAATGTTAGGAATTGGCCTATTCTAAATGCGTAATTATTAACAACCAATTACATATTATGTTAATGAAGACCAGGCGTTCATATAATAATGTAGGGTCATTAGTTTCATTTTATGTCCACGTGATATCGTAGACATGTTATTGTGAATTTGTTCGTTTCTAGAGTTGTGCGTCCACTTCCACCTGAGGTGATATGGTAGACAATTACTGTGAATCAAATTGCCAAGTATAAGTTCAATAAACATAACAGAATGACATATTTCAGACAAAGAACGAATAGTAATAATAATAACAAAAGTCAAACATATAGATGTTATACATATTGTAATACAATATCATTTGGGATCTAAATTTTATTATTGTATTTTGAATTCATATTTTAATTTATATTTTTCATTTGTAACTCATTTTGGACATGTGACAGATTAATTGTAAAATTTAATCTGCATCAGGTGTGAGGGTTATGGCATAGTATTATGTAAGATATAATGGGTTGTCAAACTCATTTGCTCGGTTTGTCTTTAGACAAGTATATGATGTAAGATTTAAGCTTAACAAGTATTCTTAACAAGTATTCTTAACAAGTATTAACACCTATTGTCTTGTGTAAGATGTGTGATTCTTAATAATTAGTTTTCATTGTTCTGATTACCGACGCTTATTTACTCGGCTTGCTATAAAAACAGACACTAAGTCATTAGCCTTCCATTGTTCTAAATCAACTATAGAGTCCCAGCTGTCAATCAGTCTCTATGTGCCTACGAGTTATCCAATAAGCTTAATTGTTTATATAACATGTAAACCAATCAGGATTGTCTGTCGAGATCACGTGACAGATACCCCTGCATGTTACAAAAGGGCATACTTTGAGAGGAGAGGGCTTGTCTACGATATCACCTTAGGTGGAAGTGGACGTAAAACTCCAGAAACAAACGCACGAACGAGGAGAGGGCAGAGGGGTCCTGTGAGGCCTAGGAAGCAGCTATAGATAGACGTTACTATACCCCACCAAATGATGTTCATATGTAGAATTGTACCTGTAAATATGTTATCCAGTATTAAAATATCTTTTTAATAAATAAGAGTTATGTATTGTATCACAATATTTGAAATCAACAACACATACTACAGATTTTGATAATTAAATATAAATAAATTAGAAATATATACATTATTTACATAAATCATTCAGTAAATGGACATGAATATGGTTATCTACCCTTATAAAAACGAAGGCGAAACGATTGGTTTCTAAACTGTTTTCTGATTGGTTGGTAGACTGTAGCTACATTATAGGCCAGGGCAGATAATTTGAAACCGTGTAAAACCTATGGATTAACCCAGGGAGTAGAACAGAATGAGTACACTGGGTAACCGAGGATGAGGCTTAGCATGTTTATAACCCAAAGATCTTGCTTGGTTCCTTTCGATATTTGCGCATATCGGACCGTAACTTCCTGGATAATGGCTCCTTGTTGTACGAAGAATCACGTTTTTAGCTTTAAATTTATCACCGTTACACTTTAATGACAGTAGAGTTCCGATTTCGTGAAAATCGGACCAAAACTGCCACAGAAAATGGCGGCTCCTTGTACGCAAATGGTGTAAAAGTATGTCACACCAAGGTTGTGGGTCCTCTAGAAGTCATAATTGTTATCAGATTTTGCTGAAATTTAAAATATATGTTTATGTCCCAAAAAAGTTCGGTTCCTTTCGCTAGTTACGCATATCAGACCGTAACTTCCTGGATTATGGCCCATGATTGTACGAAAAATCGTGTTTTTTAGCTTGTGGATTCTCTAGAGGTTACAGGTTTTTATTATCCGATTTTAAAAACCGTTTAAATATATCGACATTCCACCATAATGGAGTCTGGATTCAATTTTCGGGAAAATCGAAACGAAGCTGCCCGACAAAATTGTGTAAAATTATGTAATACGAAGGTTATGGTCCCTTCGGAGGTCACAATTTTTATCCAATTTTGATGAAACTTAAAATAAGTCTTTATATCTCAAAGATCTCAGTCCTTTGCGCATTTCAGACCATAACATTCTGGATTTTTGCCCCTGATTGTACGAAAAATCGCTTTTGTTTTCAGCTTGTTCGCTATCCACCTCTGGCAAAATGTGGGCGTATCTTGCCTGGCAACCGCTGGTTATCCGATTTTAAAAACCGTTAAAATAAATCACCACTATGACGGTTGAGGTAGAATTTCGTAAAAATCAAACCTAAACTTTTCGACAAAATGGCCCCTCCCTTGTACTTCACATGTTGGATGTGGGGAGTTTTTCCACATCTAGCCAGCGACTCATAGAACTGCATGGTACTACATATTTGATTTGGTGCACGCGACCAAACGTCCGAGTACCCTGGACGAAATCTGGAAGAAAACCCGTAGAAACCAGTAACCCAAAAATCTGGTGGAAAAAAAAATTGGTGCAAATATTCTCAAATGGGTAAATACATTTTAATACCATTACCAAATGACGTGACGCCAAATTGAATGACAACGTTATTTTGGCAAAAAGTTGTCTGAAGACACTGCCTATATCTACCTCAAATGATAATGAAATCATCTATATTTTGCATACTGTATTAACAATAGAATTAACTTTTTAATGATACCAAACATGTCAACTTTATTTTTATTGATGACACGGAATACCCTTGGGAAGTTTACCCATTTTGTTTAGTGAAAATACCACGACGTCCAAATGCGTACCGTCTTTCCGTTGAGCAGTCACCTAAAAATAGCTCGGGTTGTCTCATTTTGCGTCAGAATGAGATCATTTGGCAGCCAATGAGACGAGGATTCCCGCAAGACAACGCAACTTCCGTACGGAAATTGATTCTGCTATGTTGATTGACTGTGGGTTAGAGGCTACATGAGATGCGCGCGCAGCTAACTGATCATTAGCGTGCAGCTTTTTGAATGGAAAGGACGTGTTCCTTTCTTCTCACAAATAATTTGAATTTTTTCAAGTTTTTGAATCGTTTTAGGTTGCCACTGGCTCTCTTTAACGCTATTAAATATTGATTGATCCACGTGGTCGACTCTCCTACATGGATTCCAACTCCAACATGGTCAAGCCCATCAACTTCAAGGGGAAAACGAAAACGGCAGAATTTGACTTGGCTTCTAATATTTTTGATAAATCAAAGGCAAAGAGGGCTAGAAATGGGGTAAAATCCCCGAATGACACACAAACCGCTTCTGAAGGGGGGAAATTATCCTCAACCTCTCGAGATTCAAGTCCCACACTCGGCAAATCTCGACAGATTCCGGTACCCTACATCTAATCTCGGCTGTATGACAGTAAGTGATATGTGCCTACGCCCATACATTTGCGATGCGGCTACCGGTTTACTTTAAACAGGAAAACGTGTCGCTTTTACAAAATTGCGTCTTTTGTAGAGTGTATATACCTAAATGAGCAGAGATATTGTCTCAAGGCTGCTGGTTTGATCAAATTCCCTGGTAATTCCCCAAACCCAATACCAAACGTGACGTTTGTTGATATAATACACTCTCCACAGAAATCTCCATGGGGGCAGCCATTTTTCATTCGGAACCTTTCAAATAGTTCAGATATGGCGGAAATGGTCACACAGCCGAGATTAGATGCGTAGAATCTGTCGAGGTTTGCCGAATGTCAAGTCCCAGTCAAGTTGGGATAGCGAAGAACGCTATGTGTAGTTCTATGAATAGCAACAAAACGGTTACTAGGCCTAGTGAGGCTAGTGTTGGCCATAGAGCTATATATAGAAACTAGAGTCCGCACTGATCACGTGACAGCGTGCTGACATGGGGCCTTGTCCGCCATGTTAGTTCCGGGGAGTTGACGCTGACGACCATTAGATCTTTTAAATCGTGTTTTATAATCAATATGCCAGAAAGTTGCTGCTGTTTTGGCTGCTCAAACACCCGAAAAGCGGTAGTGGAATAGCGTTTCACAGGTTAGATTGATTTATCAACTGTACCTATCAAAAATCGGTCTATTCTTCTACTTCTAGCACTGGGTTAGGGTCAAGCTCATTCCAATGTAAACGTCAATAGGCCTACTCAATAACAATCGAATTAATGTCATTAATTTGATGTGAAGACCTAATCTAAAAGTCATTTTAAAATAAAAGAAACCCTTTTTAACTACTAAATCTTTATAAGAAACTTAAAATTATAATAAATTTTCATGTCATAATATTTTTCTAAACACAAACAAGTTCGCCTAATGAAGAATGAAATGGGGTTTAACGTCCTAGCGGGATAATGAAGACGGTCATACACCATACAGTGTGCTCTAAGGGGAATTTTGCCCGGACAGCAATTGAATTCCAACAGGCAAGGGTTCTTTACGTGCACGCCAAGGTGTAGGCCTACACAGGACCTCGGTTTTTCGTCCCATCCGAACGAGACGCTGTCTCTGCAATGCTCCCCGAAAACAAACACACTCATTACTCAACCGCAACCTCACACAATGGGCGCCTACCACCCCCCCCCCCCGCACACACACACACACACACAATTTGACACATTTAACACCTTTTTTAAAAAAAATATAATATTAAATTATACAGCCACCATATCTTCTAACTCGTAGGCCTATGTGTCATAGAGTCAACTGGCGGGGTTTCGATTCCCCGGTTGTACGTGACAAGGAGTAGGGTCGCCTGTCCAACCTCGTGGGTTTTCTCCAGGTCCTCCGGTTTACTCTCACTGCTAAAGACCCCTACGCGCAAGCGAATTATTGAAATAAAAAAATTAAACCAGGGCAATTCCACGGTAACGGACGTACATTTTGAACTCGCCATATTTTTATTACTTCCAATATTTTCTAACCATGAATAATTAACTGTTTGAGTTTTATATAGCATTAAAGACATATGATTTCAGTATCAATTGACATATAATTTAATTTGTTCATGAACACTGGAAATAAATATTGGCTCTTCAAAGTATAGGTACGGACATACAGAAATGAACAGCCACCATGATTTGCCTGCATGAACATAGTTTCAAAACTCTGTGAATTGTCTTGTGGAATTTAAAAGTTGTAATCCTTTTAAGAAAAGGCACTAATACTACATGTTTACTGCATAATCACTTCTCACATTTGGATTCTTGTAACCCAGTAAATTAGAAATTATTGTGGTAACGGACGTACATATTTTCTGGTAGCTGATGTAACCCATTACATTAGATATGTAAACTTACAAATAATCGGACTTATAGATAATAATAATAGTTAACTCATTTGAATTAATGGAGCAGTTACTTTCCTAAAAACATTACTCCTTGAATGAAATATTGTGACCCTAAAATTTTGGCAACGGACGTACATTTTTACCCTAAAATTTTGGTAACGGACGTACATACATCTATGAAACCCTAAGTAATTCAGAGAATTTTGGCAAATGATTTCTTTTTACGGTCATAGTAACAAGAATGAATTAGCTTTAAATATGAGTTTTTGAACAGTTCCATCAATAAATATGAATAAGAGAGATAAAATGGAAATATTTGGTAACATGAAATACTGTGAAAAGTAACGGACGTACATCTATAAAAACCCACGTTATTCTAAGAATTTTTGCAAATCTTTTCTTTTTACAGTCATTATAGTAAGAATGGGTTATTATAGCTTTAGATATGAAGTTTTAAATAATTCCACATAAAAATATGAATGAGAGAAAAAAAAATGTAAATATTTGGTAATGGACATACATTCTCGTAGTGATATTTTTCAATGTTGGTTACCTTCACAAAAATGTATTACTTTTATATTTTAATGTATAAATATCATGTTTATATACATTGTCAGATAACTAATGCCAAATCATTCATTATGAGCCAGAATAATCAAACAAACACAAAGTAAGAAAATACAATAGAATTATAAATTCGACATTTACAACGTAAACCTTGACACAAGACCAAATAAAAAAAAATTGGAAGAGTCTCCACCCAAATTGAGATTTTTCTTCAAAATATGGATTATTTCCCACCATAAGACACTATTTTTGTCCACTTATCAACTAATTAAATTGTTCACCTAATTGTATTACTTTAGCGTGGAATTGCCCACCATATGCCATACGTTAGTCCCGAAATGACCTATTTGTGTCGAGTGGACGTTAAACCCCATTTCATTTCATAAATATTTTTTTCATTCTGCAAACATATTTCCTTTATTGTTGTTGTTGTTCTTAAACTATTCATTTCTCTACAGGCCATTAATTTCTCTTCACTTTTTCAGTTCCACAAATTTCTAAAAATAATTAACAAATAAATAAATACCGGTAAATAGAAATACAACATTTTACGCAGGCTATTAATTTTTCTTCACTTTTTATTCCCTAATTTCCTAAAATAAAATAATTAACAAATAAATAAAAATACCGGTTGGCTACATATAATTCTGCGGGCTATTGATTTCTGTTCACTTTTATTGTAAAAAAAACCCCATTCATTTCTCTACACTCTTTATTAATTAGTTCCATAAATTTCTAAAACAATTTAACAAATTTACTGTATAGGAATAATTATTGTGTACATTGCACTAATTTAAAAGATCAATATTTTAATAAAAATTAAAAGAGAAAGCGAAGGTAAGTACAACTAGGTAGACGTAGAGAAACTGCGGTCGAGATCGCTGACATGTCAAATTAAAATGTTCTATAACCTTTACTGTGGAAAGTGGAGCCCGGAGATAAGTCGGTCCATTGATCTTTATTATTATTTTTATTAAACAATAAAAATTTGGGTGAGAAAATTTAAAAATTTAATATTTGTGCACATTTTAAAACAGTTTGACACAGATTGATTGATGCGATAACATAGTGAACATCCGGGGATTTACGTTCATGTCAAATTAAAATGTTCTATAACCTTTACTGTGGAAAGTGGAGCCCGGAGATAAGTCGGTCCATTGATCTTTATTATTATTTTTATTAAACAATAAAAATTTTGGTGAGAAAATTTAAAAATTTAATATTTGTGCACATTTTAAAACAGTTTGACACAGATTGATTGATGCGATAACATAGTGAACATCCGGGTATTTACGTTCATACTCCCCGGAACTAACATGGCGGCCGTCGCTCCATCCCGGCACAAACCTTTAACGTTGTAGTCATGGGGGTCACGTGATCAGTGCGGACTCGAGTTTCTATAATAACTCTATGGTGTTAGCCAAACTGTCGACGACACCAAATTGAACACTGTTACGACAGAATCAACTACAAAAGCTGTTTTGGACACGGTCCGTACAGAAATGTGTAATTTTCAAAAACAAAGCTTGTCAGAATTAAAGCAGTTCATTTTAGACAGCTTACAATCAGACGATGTACGACAATCAAATGTTGGTCGCTCATCATGTAAACAAGGTCAAGGCTGTGATGTGTATGACAGCGAAAATAGTCGACAAGATGAACTTAAAACACGCAGAAAGCGTAAACACGAACGCAGAGAGATCTTTAAAAATGTTGTTTTCGATTCGGATTTAGATGAGGATGATATTATTCCTTCTGCACAACATGTGCGACATGATAATGACAACGATGATGTCATTGACCAAATTGATGACTTGTTGGCGGACGATAATAGTGTAAAGGGAGATAATCTCGAAATCAACAAAGATGAAACAGAGTCTTTTGAAACTGTTCTTGAACAAGAATACACTATAAAAGAAGTCGTGGGGGCAAACTTAAACCCAAAATTGATTTCTATTGTTAATCAATTGTTTGTAAAGGTACTGCCCGAGGAAAATCTTAAGGAAATAACAGAGAAATATCCTAAGCCAGCAAATATGGAGGTTAACATGCCTTTAGTAAATAAGGAAATTTGGTCGGTGTTGAAAACTAACACGAAAACTACAGACCTGAAGTCTCAGAAAATTCAAAATAAAGTGGTTAAAACTTCTTACTCACTTGCAGAGCTGATTGCTTTTTTAATGGAATTGAAGAAAAAGGCGAAATATTCTCCAGATGACATGTCAAAGGCTATCAGAATGGCAATGGATAGTATGACTATGTTGGCACAGGCAAATCGTGAATTAAATCAAAAGAGAAAAGACACTTTGAGATCAGATTTGTCATATCCCTCTAAATTGTTGTGCAATCCTCCAACTGGATATGTTGAAAATTCTGTTTTCTATTTGGAGAAGAGCTGGGCAAGAAAGTTAAAGAACTGAAGGAAGCTAACAGTGCATCTCAGCCTTCAACCTCAGGGTCTACTTCTGCTTATAAATACGGAAATAACTATAATAATTATCGGTACCAGCCTTACAAAAGAAGTACTAAGGGTTACTCAAATAATGGAAAGCCTTTTTTGTCCCAGGGCTTCCGGAAAACGGGCCAAACAAGATATCAGAAATCTTGGAAAAGCAGCCACTACAAAGACAAAAACCTACATGTAACTCAAACAAAGAGTTAGAATCTGACCTTTTGGTGAGTGAAATTCGGAGTAAGTCTGATTCCTGGGAAAATTTTACTAATATTATATCTGCAAACCTGCCTTTATTAGAATCCTTTTTTCAAGCAGGTCAACTGAAAAAACGAGTAGAATCTTGGAAGAATTTCACAACAGATCGAAATATCCTTCAGATTGTCTGTGGTTTAAATCTGCAATTTGATTTAAAACCTAAGCAAGATTTCATTGAATATCCATACAAATTTCATGAAAATAAAATAAATGCAATTTCATTAGAAATTTCAAAATTTTTAGAAAAGGGTATTATTGAAAAATGTAATCATGTTGAGGGTGAATATATTTCAAATATTTTTACCAGAGATAAGAAAAATGGAAAGCTTAGAATTATTTTAGACCTCAAGGATTTAAATGAAAATATAACATACCATCATTTTAAGATGGAAACTCTTGAAATAGCTCTTAATCTTATTTCAAAAAATTGCTATATGGCCTCAATAGATTTTAAGGAAGCTTATTTTTCGGTTAATGTAGCTATATCAGACAGAAAATATTTGAGATTTATTTGGGATGCTCAATTGTTTCAGTTTACCTGCTTACCAAATGGACTTTCCTTTTTCTAATCTTCGGGCAAAAGGACATATAAATTCGGCATTCATTGATGATAGTTTACTTCTTGGATTCAGTCTTTCTGCTTGTCAGCAAAATGTCATAGACACAGTTAATTTGGCGATTTCTGCTGGGTTTACTATCAATTATGATAAGTCAGTATTTAAACCAGTACAGGTTATTCAATATTTAGGTTTTATCATTAATTCAAAACAAATGACTGTAAAATTAACTCAAGAAAAGACTGTTAAGATACTATCAAACTGTACTTCTATAATAAGTAAAAAACAGGTTACAATTAGAGAGTTTGCAGCTGTAATTGGTCTGCTTGTATCAGCTTTTCCTGGGGTACCCTATGGCAAATTATGCTATAAAAGGTGTGATAACTTTAAATCTAGTGCTTTAAAATCAAAATTTGGGAATTTCGATGCTAAAATAATACTTCCAGATTATTGTATTGAGGATCTAAATTGGTGGATTAATCATATTAAGTGTCAAGAAAAATCTCTAATCATTAAAAATAATGAATTTACTTTACAATCTGATGTTTCTAAAACTGGATATGTCATTGTTTTCAATGGACATGAAACTAAAGGGTTTTGGAATGACCTAGAATCTAACAAACATATTAATGAACTTGAATTGCTTGCAGCAAAATTTGGAGTTTTTACATTTATGAAAGAATTTTAAAATGTCAATATTTTACTTCAAATTGATAACACCACAGCTGTTAGTTACATAAATTTTCAGGGTGGTAGAATTAATCATTTAAATGATATTGTCAGAGACATATGTACTGCTGTTTTGTATTGATCGGAATATTGAAATATCAGCTTCTTATTTACCAGGTATTTTAAATGTGGATGCAGATAGATTAAGTCGTGACGATCCAAATAAAGATAATTTAGAATGGGAATTAGATTCTGACATGTTTAATATGATATGTTGCAATTGGGGTACACCAGAGGTTGATTTATTTGCCTCACATATAAATTATAAATTGTCTAGATATTTTTCTTTTAAACCTGATCCATTTGCAGAAAAAATTGATGCTTTTACGGTGTCATGGAAAAGCATTTCTTTTTATGCATTTCCTCCTTTTGCTGTGATTGGCCGTGTTCTTAAGAAAGTTGAGACAGACCGTGCCACAGAAATATTTATTGTGCCATGGTGGAACACACAAGCATGGTTTAGTAAAATGATCCACATGCCAATTGATTACCCTTTTATTTTACCTAGGGTAGAGAAAAGACTTCATCATCATGCCAAAAATCCAAGGACAGATTTGCCAAAGATGTGTTTGTTAGCAGTGAGGATAACAGGATTTTCTTCTCAAAGTACAATATTTCACAGCAAACTAAAGACATTCTCCAATCATCATGGAGAAAATCAACAATGGTTCAATACAGATCGTATATCGACAAATGGTTTAGGTACTGTAATAAATGGAAAGTGGATGCCTTTCAACCATCTGTAGAAAATATTCTGGAATTCCTAACCTATCTTTTTAAGTCTGGATTGAAATACAGTGCAATTAACACAGCCCGAAGTGCATTGTCTTCATTTATTACAATTAACAATCAACCTGTGGGTTCTTTGCCTATCGTGACAAGATTTTTAAAAGGTGTTTTTAATATTAGACCTGCTTTACCAAGAAATAAGTGTTCATGGGATGTAAATATTGTTCTATCGTACTTAAAAAAAGTTGTCTCCTGTGAAGAAAATCTCGTTAAAACTTCTGACTTTTAAATTAATTATGTTATTTAGTTTGTTATCAGCAAGTCGAATTCAGACTTTGCAGTTATTGGATATAAGAAATATCCGAATGGGAAAAGGTTCAGTTCAGTTTATAATTGGTGATAAATTAAAGCAAACTAGACCCGGATTTCATCAAGAACCTATCAGAATAAAAGCTTATGTTCCTGATAGACGTTTGTGTTTAATGACAGTGTTAAAAGAATATATGGATAGAACAAAAGATATTCGTTCATCTAATCAATTATTTTTAAGCTTCATAAAGCCTTACAAACCAGTTGGCAGGGAAACCATTTCCAGGTGGATTAAGACAGTTTTAAAATCAGCTGGAATTGATATAAAACGATTTGTTCCTTATAGTGTTCGATCAGCAGCATCGAGTGCTGCACTAAGAGCATGTGTTCCTATTCAATCAATAATTAAAACTGCAGGTTGGTCAAGAGATACCACATTCAGAAAATATTATAAAAAAAATTTGTCTGCAGAAGGAATTTTTAGTGCAAAAATTCTGGAAAATTTACATACCGATAATGACTGATTACAAAACTTTAAGCTTGTTTATTCCTTAGATTAAAGATCTAAGATCTGATATAAAATAATTACTACTATGGTTTAATGTGTTTAATAATAAATGCTTAAAAAATTTACAACTGTCTGTGTTTGATTACAACTTTGAAGTCTCATGTAGCCTCTAACCCACAGTCAATCAACATAGCAGAATTTAAAAATTAAACGAAACTTACCTGGAAGTTGAAGTTTGATTGTAATTCTGCTATGTTGTTGACGGGGTTAGAGGTAACATGCCCTCCCTGTTGGGTCACTCCTTAGGCTTGTGCTAGAGTAAAATGTTCCCTAACTTCCCTGTCCCCCTTTTTTCTACATTGTATTATGTTTGGAATCAAACACACTTTAAAGAATGATCAGTTAGCTGCGCGCGCATCTCATGTTACCTCTAACCCCGTCAACAACATAGCAGAATTACAATCAAACTTCAACTTCCAGGTAAGTTTCGTTTAATTTTTAAATTCTACACTAGACGACACATTGAAGAGTCAAAGATTGCGAAGCGAAATTTTACACAGTTTTGGTGCTGCGGCTCGTAATTTTTTTGAAGAGGTATGTATTTTATAATATCTTCTTAATTTATATACACTGAATTAATTAATAAAAAACCTATTAGTCAGTATAAAACGCGATCTAAATAGACCGATGAGCGTCAAAACGGTACTAGTTCTAAGCGGCCTTGTCAAGCGTGTTTTGTCACGTGACGCACTGTCAATAGTTTTATTGAGCAGCCCGCTATTCTTCCGAGTTTTAGATACAAAACGCAATTTATACCCATCATGAAATACATCATTAAAACGTCAATTAAATTATCTATAAGTAGAAATTGGTAAAGTTTTATAAAATTGTTGATGGTTGTAGAACGAACGAGTTGAAGATGTATTTACGGCAAAAGAAATAACACCGATTCGATAACGTCAAATACGTTGTTGTTACGTATAATGTTGTTATTGAACTTATTGTTTGTTTACATATTATTCGCTTTCATTTTCTGCAAATATTTGTAACTGTAACCAATATTGTAACTTAAGTAAAACATTGATGATCATGGAAGAAGGAATTTTAAAAAATTATATTATCAAAAACTTGCAAATGTAGTTTATTATGTACGCGACCTTAGGCATACCTTATAAAAATAATTTTAAAATTTTTTCTCACGAACTAGGCCTAACCTTCATTTAACAGAAAATTATCTTACTAGTTAGATAATAAATTCTACTAAAAAATATAATTATTTAACTAAGTTAATCAATATTTTTCCTTTACACAGATGGTGAAATTAAAAAGGAAAAAACCCAAAGATTACATAGGAAGTTTTGCTGATGCTGTTGGCATTACTTTAATAAATTTAAAAAGTTGTGAGTTTCCTGCAGTTCCTGATCTAATTAATGGTGTGGTTTTAGACCTGTATAGAGAGGTTTGTGAGAAGGAAAGGATAAACAGTCATACAACTTACAACTTTGGACAGGTTGGAGAAAAAAGTTAGCCAACATACTCGACAATGTACACCCAAGTGAAATTCAGAAGTTTATTGAAGATCTGCACAGTAAGCGAGACAATTTGAGACGTAGACGAAAAGATGCAGAAAGGATCCACTTAGATAACTCTAAATTTTGTTTCTCTTCATTAAATTAGGTAACTTACGATATTAATGGTACTGGTGCAGAGGAAACTACTTTTTCTATAGTCAATAACTTGATAGTGAAATTACAAAAAAGAAGAAATACATATCAAAACTTAACAACAAATCTGCAAAATTGAAGAAATCTTTTATCTACCTAAAAATCAAGTATAGACCAAGAAATGTAAATGACCGGGAAGAAAGAAAAAATGACAAACTCAAGAAACTCAAAAAACAAGTATTGAATTTACAAAAAGAAATAAGATCTTTACAAGTAAATAACAGAAAATTACAAACCAAATGCGTATTTTGGAAGAGAAAATACAAAAGAGTTCTATCAAACGAAAGTCAAGAGAAGAGGTTAAACAAGCTCGAACAAGAAATCACATCAATCAACACCCGTTATGCTTTGGAGGAGAGTGAAGTACATGTACCTCCATGTACGTTGACTGAACAGGGGATATTTTCAGATGATTCCCGACGATGCATTCTTGAGCTTTTGTCGTACGAAGTGGCTACAGATAAAATTCCCGGAGTTATTGAAAGTGTCCTGAAACATATTGTCCACACACCAATAGAAAAAAGTAATTTACCTCAAAGACAAACTGTTCTTAATGTTTCTGATGAAGGCCAGTACTTGGTGAAAAAGATGTATGCTGATTTAATAAATTCATCTGAACATTTTGGTATTCACAAAGATGGAACATCGAGAAAAAAAAAAGATTTTGGGAAACTCACTTACACTGTCAAATTCAGATGTGCTGCCCCTTGGCTTTCGACATGTTGCCACTGAAACTGCTCAAATTATAACAAGCACCACTCAAACAGAATTATCGGAAGTTGCATCATGTGGACAGACTGTTGTGACAGATATTGTAAGAAAGCTCTCTTATGTTATGTCTGACAGGGCAGCCAATGAAAAGTTGTCTAATCACCAAATTACAGAGTGGAAAGATGACTTGTTAAAAGAGTATGATGGTGAGGAAGACAGGAGTACAATCTACTCATTTTATTGTATGGTTCATGTTCTTCTGGGCTACCATTCCTATGCAGTGAAACATCTAAACCGTATTCAGAAAGAATTAGAAGATAAGGGAATTAAACTTGGAAGAGACCAGACAGTTTTATACAGACGAGAAATCGCAGGAGTGCGGACTGTTCGATTTATTTCTGATTTATTGGGGCCTGTTCCTGATGAGAAGAATGATTTAAGAGAACGATGGTTAGCATACTGTAGAATCCACAACATCAAGTCTTTAATTGGAAGTTATAAAGACAACAGATTTAATTGTCTCTTTGAAACATCTGCCCAAGTGCTATTCCACAGGAAAGACATACTTAACTTCTTTAGTGATCTTCAAACTACAAACTTGAAGGTAAAGTCGGCAAATCTCGATCTGTTGGATGGTAAAATAGTTGCTATAATAACTTCGTTGGCTTCAGTTTATTTCAAGATCAGTGGTCCATACTGGGATGCTATGACTAGTGGACACTGCAACTACCTCTCATTACATGAGTATGTTCAACCAATGTACCAGAAAATAATGTTATGGGTGAAAGATCCACTGAGCATCTTGAATGTAAATGATGATCCTTTGTTTGAAGATTTTCCTGACAAAAGTCTGTCATGTTCCTGACATCAATGCAACAGCCATCCGAAATAGAATTTTTCCTTAAGTGTACAAGTGGTATTTGTGAAGGTATGCTTGAATGTTGCAACAACCAGCTTTCAGATTTTCTATCTGGTGGTATGAGTAGACCTGTCGAGAAGAAAAAGGAACAGTTAGTATCGGGAGCACCGCTGCATAATTTGATTTGTGAAAGGCACTTTGGAATGCTGGATGCCAGCCAATCAAGACGCAGAAATGCAACTTTCCACTACCACACAAGTTTATTACTGCTTAAATCAAACAGTAAGCGTCTGAGTGACTGGCTAGATAAGAAGACTGCTGATGAAAGAAGGGCGCTCTTCAGAGAAGCAAGATGCGAGGGTTTGAAGCTTTGTAAAACTCATAAAAAAGTTGAAACTACTACAAACACAGAGATGGAACAAAATCTTATTAAAGAAGCTGCGAAACAGAAACGAAAAAGGCCAACAATTTCAAAAGACTGCAAGAAGCCATTTGAAAATGATGATGATGAAAGTGACAACTATGAAAAAGATGAATACAGCAGGGGCGTGCTGGCCCCGATGGGGCCCGTCGGTCGCCGAAGGCGCGCCGCTGATAGGGGGGTCTGGGTGGGTTCTCCCCCCGGACAATTTTTGAAATTTGACAACGGGAAACGCGTTTTGCAAGCACTTCTGGGAGAAATCTAGGTATCATATTTTCCAAATTTATGCTGCTATTTTGACGATAAGACATACTACTGTACTACACAAGACACTCATGACAGGTCTGCTTAATATAATGCTAATACAATTTATTTCTATCCAAATAATAAATTTCATCTTATACATATGGAGGCATGAAAACATGTATCAAAGACCATTTCACCTTAAGGTGACAGACATTTGCACGTCAGCATATGTTTTACTAATCGTTGTGTATGTATGATTTTTCGCGTGCGAACTCTCAATTTTTTGAGGGGATTCCGCGTGAAAATTAGAGCTCTCGGGGGGGGGGGGGGCTCTTATACGGGTGGACTTATTGTTTAATGGGGGCTTGGGAGGACACCGTCCTCCTAAACTCCCTGCCAGCACGCCCCTGGAATACAGTAATGATATACTTGCTGATGGAGACAACATAGATAGCGATGATTGGATTGCTGTGGCTTTCGACAATGGATGGTTCCCAGGTACGAACTTTTAACATTTGCTTTTCTTGTTTTACTATAATGGCATTAAGTTAAGACAAGAGTAAAGATCAAAGAGAGGGATAGAAATGGGGTTTAATTTCCAATCGACACTAACTAGGGCATTTCGGGACTAACATGGTTCAATTTTATTTCAATAACTTGCTTGCGTTTAGGGGTTATGTAGAAGCGGGGATTCAATCAATACCATGCCCTTACAATTTCATGTGCACCTGTGAACCTTTCGCCCCCCCCCCCCCAATACAGACAAAGCTGCACGCATTCATAGGAATATATCTGAATTCACTTACGTTTGAAAAATTTATTATCTTATATCTTTTTAGGAATGGTAACCAGTGTCTGCCATGAGAATGTAATAGTTGACTTTCTTCAACCAACATCACTGCCATGCCAGTTTAAAAGACCAACACCCAAAGATGAAGTTGAAATAAAAAGAATTTATGTTTTTGCTGGACCGCTTCTTCCTCCAGTACCAACAAGTGGTGGTCGACTGTTTTCACTTCCTCAAACTGAAGCTGTTGAATTATCATACACAAAGTTCAAAGCAAAGTAAGTAATTTATTTTATTACTAAAAACAAAACGTAAATTTTAAATATCTGTATTAAAAACTAAATAGCAAAAGAGGATCTTTAGGTGGTGAACTGAAAGATAAAGAAAAGTACATAGTAAATTCAAAACATGTTACATATAAATTATTTTATTGAAATATTATTAAGAAAAGTGCATAGTATTTAGTATTAGTAAATTTCAAAAAAATGTTACATATAAATTATTTTCTTGTTTTTCATTTTCAGGCACTGGTGAAGTTGAAAGGTCTGTCAACTCCTTGTTATTTTACTCCAGAAATGTATATAGCCTAATTTATTTCATTATATTTTGAGTGATCCTGTCTGATGAATATTTTAGAAACTTATAATAAGACTGGTCAGTTTCACATATTATATAATTTAAATACAACATACCTGGTTGAATAGTGCTTCTGTAGAGCTTTAATTTGATATGCAACATGAAATAGTTCCCTTCAAGTTTCAAAATTTGTTGTTGTGCCACGCCCCCCCCCCCCCCCCCCCGTGCGACACATCATTTATGAAATAAGCTTTTAAAGATAATAAAAAATGTCAATTTCAGTTATTTTTGACATGTAAACCCTTATTGATCTCTTTCGGATGATGTTTTGATCAATAAATATGTATTTTTATGACTGCCAATCATCCAGATTATGTTATCTTAAAAACAAAGATGGGTGCCACGCCCCTTTTTGCAAATTGATTTATCAGAAATCAGGAATATGAATATTTTATAATTAATTTTACTTCAGGAACCTTAGTTATCCATTTAATATCAATTTTATTGAAAAATAAAACATTTGTACAGTGCTTTATTTATTAAATGTTTGTTATTAATGTTAATTAAGGGATCACCGAAGTCAATATTTCTTACTTTAGCCACGCCCCTTTTTACACGTCCGTATATGGAATCTCTAATTAAAAAAAAATTGAATTTTTCAGAAAATTTTACCTAGGTAGCATATTTTCATCACCAATGGTCAAAATCTAGACACACAATATTAGATTTAAACTATGGACCAAATTTCAACAAAAACACACGGAAAATTACGTGTTTTCCCTTCTTTAATTACAGTATCATTTTTGTACAAAATATCAAAATCTGACATCTTAATATTATCAAAACTTTTTAAATAATTTTTCAATTTACATAATTCAAAAAGAATTGAGATCCTTGAAGCAGCCCCTAAATAAATACATACATTAAAATGCTGTTAATCAAAGTTGAAATTTTGATGTGGTAATGCTAATTTTAATGAAAAATTGAACATGTAAATTTGTTTAACAGACCAAATAATGTTTAGTAGTTAATTTAAGATTAAAATTAAATAAGATAGGTGTTTAAAATTCAACTGTACAGGGAATAAAATATATTCATTATCACTATTAATAGGTTTATAAATAATGTGATATGACTAGCTAGGTATGTTTAAATGTAGACAATTTGGGGGATTATTGCAAAATCAGTAAATACGAGTTTAATTGGAGGTTAAGGTGAGAATAAGACACCTTTGCGAAAGGTGGATAAAGATATACGGTAGATATTATCCGTATATAATTTATGTCATTTTGTGTAATTAAATTTTGCTTTAAAAACGTAATATTATAAACATTAAATATATATTTGCTAAATGTTATTGTTTCCGCGTATGTTGTTAAAATATGTAACTGAAAGCTAAGTCTATGTTAATATAAATATATACTATGTTCTGAGTGAATGAACTGCAGTCATTTGATTGGGAAATAGTTCTAAATATAATATAATATAATATAATATAATATAATATAATATAATATAATATAATATAATGTGAGAGCTCCGCTTGTGTCAAGTTCATTCTGATATGAAATGTTTATAAAAACGAAATACAAAATTGTAAATGATTATAGGTCAAAGGGTCAGATTAATTTTTTTGGCATAATTATAAAACAAAAAAGGAAATTATAAATTGTAGATTACTGAATTAAAGTCAAGAGATGAAGGTTAGTTTATAGATTTATAACTTTAAAAAAAATACTGTTTTAGAATTCTGATGATTAAAGAGACAATCAAAGTTTATTAACAATTAAATGAACGTTTAATTTTAATTAAGAGTAAGAGTAAATAATAAGTTCTAGGAATAATAATGTTAGACTACTATTTTTAAATTTACAGTTTTGAATTTGGAATATTTAGTTCTTGGTCTGATGGCAATGACATGTTTTGATTTGACCGATAAAATGTCTAACCAGTCATCAAAAGAAGTGCTGATTGGAAATTCTCACAAGCCGGGACCTGGTGATTAACTTAGAGAATCCTTACTAATAAGAAAAAGAAAGTTTCATTATCGAGACTTTGGTAGCTGAAACAGAGCAATCGAAATCCAAGATGATGAATTGCACAATTTAAAGTGGAAACTGAACTTTATAAATTAAAAGTGCAAACTGAACTTTATAAATAGAAAGTGCAGTGTTCTAGTGTTTAGGGATGAGAGAGAGAGAGAGAGAGAGAGAGAGGGGGGGGGGTGTTAACGTCCATTCGACACAAACTAGGTCATTTCGGGACTAACATATGGTTCAATTTTATTTCAATAGTTCGCTTGCGCGTAGCGGTCTTTAGCAGTGGGGGGGGGGGGGAAACAGGTACAACCGGGGAATCGAAACTACGCCAGTTGACTCAATAACAGACCTTATGATACAGCGCACGCGTGCTAACCATTCGGCCATCCATCCAGCCCCCCCCCCCCGACTTTGAAGGGAAGTGATGCGTTTATTTGTTTTTTTCTTTGATACTTTTATTCTTGAAACAGATTGAAGCGGATTGTTGATCATATGTAATCTTGTATGTTAATCGTATAGTAATCGTATATATTTATGTGCATGTTGCATGAATAATCATATAATAATATGGTTTAGTAAATGGAAGTTTTTAAGGGTCTCCTACCTGATAATCTCTTACAAGGGGAGGTAATGAAAGAATATCGAAGGCGAGATTTGTGCTACATGCATGAATACTTATATAATCCTATAGATGTTGATATGGTCGCTGTAAAGGTTTCAAGGGATCTTTTACTTTATACTAAGCAAAAATTCTTAAGAAAGGGAGGAATGTAAGACTATTGTAGATTTTTTGCGCTTTACGTTAATAGCATTATATTAACTATGGCGCGTTAAGGGTAGGGGAGAAAGACATGTTAATTTTAAGTATTGTAATGTAACCTATGCTTGTAATCTATGTATCCAGGCTTGACATAAAAATGTAGAAACGAATTGATGCATTGTTATTTCTGGAAGATGAACGTCTTAACAGCTGAGATGAAGAAAATACACAACGTGAAAAAGGGTCCTTGACATAAGAAACAAATATAACCAGAGACAATACTAGACGATCACAAGGCTATTAATATATGTAGCAGAGAAGAGAATATGCGTCACACGTAGGATGTTGGGAATTTTTGCTACTGTTGTCTTTCCACATCTAACCAGCGGTGCATAGCACGCATATCGCTACAAATTATATTTCTTCCATCTGGGCTATTCCCTGATAATTCTGAACTAGTTCAAATTATTTAAGCCTTTATTCTTAATATTCCTGAAACCTTTTAACTGTTCTTTATTTCAAAATAATGCTTTTGTTTTTTTCATTCTTAGCTATACACAATCCATGATCATTGTTAAGACAACTGGCCAGACATGTATGTAATTATGTTAAATGAATGATTTTATTAGAATTACACTTGCCAAAACAGTGACCTGGTTATTATCCTTGTAATCTCCCTTGATATGAACGCATTTTTGCAGTGCGATCGACCAGTCCAATATACTTATTGAGTGTTTAAAAAGACCTGATCGAATGCCATATGCTTGGGCACACTATTTCTGATTCTCTGCTCGACTGGGGCGTTTATTTGGCGCATTGAATCTCTGGTCGTCCCGACAGCGACCAATTTGCAAGGTAAATCGTGCACATGGCTTTGTTTACAAATGTTATGTCCCGGCACTTGACCCGGGGCTGTGACATATTCAATTTTATCGAGTGCATACATATTTTATACTGAACAATGTACATGCCATAGCCATAACATAGCCGGGTGTTACTTAGATGGAGAAACATTAAATCAGTAATATATTAAATAAATAAAACGGTACTTATAAATGATCATCTTCACCCTTGAACCCCTCACAGAATAACTGGTCAGGGTCATCTAATAGCGATCATTCAGCAAACAAAGCTTTTTAATCACTCCATTTGTCTATATATGTCTCATAATTCCAATTCATTTTGTATTTGTATTTTTCAAGTTTTATGTAGTATCTTATTTCTCTTTTGATACCGTCTGGGGATACTGTTTGTTTTAATAGTTTATTTTTATAAATTTAGTTTTTTATGATTAGCAAGAGTAGGTTAATTTGATTATTGCAGGGTTTTAATTTCCCGAATATTATATCCACTGGAGATAAGGTTAGGTCGGAATTCAGGATCGAATTAAACCAATTAAGAAAATTTTTCATAATTTTTTAGTTTTTTCACACTCGACAAATATGTGAGTGATAGTTTCTACATAATTTTTACAAAATGTACATTTATCATTTTCTTGTATACCTATTTTTTTAGATATTGATTAGTACTACCAGGTATATTGTAACCAGATAAGTTTGGTGTCTTTAGTTATTTTACCAGCTAAAGAATTGATATTTTGCCACAAATCACCTATATTTTCATGAAATGTGATTGATTCCCATTTGATTTCGCTTTTTGTTATTTTTTTGAAGCTGGGCAACA
This sequence comes from Patella vulgata, assembly GCF_932274485.2. Classification (NCBI taxonomy): domain Eukaryota; kingdom Metazoa; phylum Mollusca; class Gastropoda; family Patellidae; genus Patella; species Patella vulgata. Next base: position 39,769,052 of record NC_065882.2, read on the forward strand.
AACAGTTGATAAAAATCTTTTGAAATAACTTTTTTTACCCATGATAGTTTGGATGTGTTTTGGGCTGCCATGGTAGTAGCCGCAGTAACCAATATTTTGATGGTTTTCGAGAAACGTTTTAATAGACTTTAAAATTCCTAAAAATTTGGTAAAAGAGGGATTGAAATTAATTTTTTTGTTGAATTGGGCTAAATTAATTAGATTCCCTTCCCCATCTAAGAAGTATAGATAAATATTATTCCTTTTTCATACCACTCTTTGTAGTAGATAGGATTTCTGGAAATTGTAATTTTGTTATTGTTTTCTGGCTAGCATGGATAAAGTCGTAGAGAGCTTTGAAAACGTCTTTCCAGAATTGGTTAGTAGTTTCATTTATTAGTTTTTTTACAAGTTCACCACCGCACGATGTCATTTTCTCTAGGCTTATAGGCAAGATATCTTTTATAAGTTTTGACCAGTTAGAGTTTTCTGTAAGGAGTTTTTTGTATCCATGACAATTTAAAAAATTTTATGAAACAGTTTACATTTAGCATTCTTAATCCACCGTTTTCATACTCCTGTACTATTAATTTTCTCGAGATTCTATCTGTTTTGCCATTTCAGATATAATTTAAAATCATGGTCTCAATTTGCTTAGTAACTTCCTGGCTTGGAGTAGGTAAACTACTAAAGAGATGTACCAGTTTTGATATTAGGATATTTTTCACTACTGTTATTTTCCCTATTACTGTTAGGAATCTTTGACCACATTACAATTAATCTCTTTATTTCCTCAACTTTAGAAGTATAATTTGTGCTAACTATATCATCGAGATTCCTTGAGAAGGTAATTCCCAAGACCGTATAATTTTCTAGAGATGGTTTTAGACCTGTTTCAGAGATATGATTTAGGTTATCTTCTGTGAACATCCCAATTGGGATGCACAAAGTTTTGTTTAGATTTGGAGTTAAACCAGAGAATTTGCAATACTGATCAAGGAGAGTCAATGCATTTTCTAGAGATTTGATTGATTCATCCAAAAAGATGGTTGTATCATCTGCATATTGTGAGAATTTATATTCGGTATCTTTTATTTTAATCCCTTTTATGAGGGTATTATTTCTAAACATTATACTCATTATTTCGGCACATAGAATAAACAGATATGGAGATATTGGATCACCTTGCCTACATCCTCTTGATATACTAAAGAAAGACGAATAAAATTTGTTTTGGCGCACACAGAGCTGCACATCATTTACATGTAGAATAATATTGATGCATTTTCTGAAGTTTTTTCCAAAATTGAAATGAATCAATGCCTTTTTCATAAATTTCCATGATATACTATCGAAAGCTTTCATAAAATCGACTAAAGATCAGCGTCTGATGTGATGATAAGCAGTGAGAGACAAGTTGAAGTTAATAACGTAAAGAAATCTTACCAAGGCCGATTCACCGTACATTCAGTGACAAATGAAGACTTAAAAAGCTTGATATTAGAACTAAATGGTAACATGGAGAAAAAAAAAGATGGACAGAATGGAAAACTCGATGAGTAGTCTGATATCCGACATAGCCAATCTAAAAGAAGATCTACAAACGACAAATGACTAGGTAAATAATCTTAAAACTCATTGGTTTCTCAAGAGAACAAAATAGCTAAACTGGAAAATGATAGACCAACGACCGAGCAGATCCAAAAAACCTTGGACAAGATAGAGAAGATCGAAGATCGTCTCCTGTTTACAAAATATCGCAGTAGAAAATACAATTTACTGTTCTATGGATTTGCTAAACATGAGGGCGAAAACGTTGAACAAATAATAAGAGACTACTTATCTAATAATATCAAATAAGACGATCAGTATGTAAGGTCAATAATAATAGCTAACGCACATAGAATCCCTAAAAATCCGGCATCACAAACGGCAACAACCAATAGAGCCGAAGCCATTATTTCACTTTATTATTATTACTTTATTTACTTTATTATTTTAAAGAATGCAGGACGGAGGGCCTGACAAGGACAGCTGTCTAGTCATTCGGATGAGACGAAAAACCGAGGTCCTGTGTACACATTGGCGTGCACGTAAAAGATCCCTTGACAGTTGGAATTCGATATAAGAGTAGGCCGTAGTGCCGCTGTCCGGGCAAAATTTCCCTCATAGCACACTGTATGGCGTATGCCCGTCTTCATTAGCCCAGTTCGGAGCAAAACAGTAGGACGTTAAACCCCATTTCATTTCATTTCATTTCATATTTTAAAGAATAAAAATGAACAGTAATACATGTATTAATATTAATAATAATAATAATAAAATCTTGATTCAAGTACTTTGTGGCGAAAAGCCAATGATACAAAATGTATACAATATAAAAAAGAAACAAAAAAAAAAAAAAAAAACAACACGTAATTAATCAATATAAATGAAGAAAACAAACAGCACACATTACAGAAAAATATACAATTTTATGTTTATGTTGGTTATATTGATAATAATTCTTCCCTTTTTTTCATGCCTTTTTTAATATATACACAAAGATTCTTAATATCATTTTCGTTTTTACATTGGAATAACGACTTCAATTTTATTTCGTTTGGTGATGAGTGGCAATATTTCGGCAGAAAGTTCATTCTAATATCTTGCAGGATTGGACAGACAAGAATGAAATGGTACTCGTTCTCAACACATTTTAAATTACAAATTTCACACACACGTCTAGAAACAGGAATACCATGTCTACGGCCTAATTCAATGTTAAGTTTATGCTTTGAACATCTAAAATTTGCTAAATAAAATCTTAGTGATTGGGATAGATTAATATTTAAGTAATTCTCACATACAAAATCTGACTTTATGATAGAATAGAATGTACATTTAGTTGATTGGTTGATGTTTGATTGCCTAGACTGGTATCACGGAGACGTTGTTTGAAGACAAACATGAAATGTGATATACTGCCTACCCCTTGAGCAATCCACACATCCCCAAAACCATACTTATATAAAACATTCCTAACAGAAGTGCACCAGTTTTTTCTATCCAATAAATCTTGTTTAAATAACATTTTATAACATAATTTCGGTAATCTATTATCTTCCATGAGTTGCAGTTTAAGAAAATATTTGATAGGCCTGCACATATAGTTTACATACAATTCATATCTACCACATTCACCTCTAATCATATAATTTGTAGTCTTTTCTCCGGTATATAACAACCATTTGCAAAATTTATTTTGTACAGACTCAATCTGTGGTCTTACTTCAAGCCCCCATAGTTCAGATCCATAATATAGGATAGGTGCTATCATGGAATCAAACAATTTAAAACCTGCTTTACAATTTCTAATCCCATGTTTAGTCAGACATTTCTTTATTACATTGAGTGCTTTTAGAGCTTGTTGGGCAAGATTTGTGCAACATATATTCCATTTTAATCTGCTGGAGAAATAAATTCCTAAATATTTATAGTGAGACATAGATTCTATTTCTGACCCCATAAAAAAAAACTTTTCTTTTTTTGATAACACACCTCCATTCTTGAAAACAACAATATTTGACTTTTCTAAGTTTACAGACACATTCCATTGTTTACAATAATTCTCTAAAACATTTAATCTGTCTTGAAGGTTGCCAATACTGTCAAAAACTAGTGACAAGTCATCAGTAAATAATAGCGAAAATATATTTTCAATCGACTGATGTACAAAAATACCATTTCTACATTCTGATTTTAGTTTTAAAGCAAGCTCATTTATGAACAATCCAAACAAAAATGGACTCAGGATGCAGCCTTGTTTGACCCCAGATTGACATAAGAATTCTCCCGTTACATGGCCATTACACCTGACTTTACTCTTGACATTACTGTAAATACTTTGTAACATTGTAATCATAGGCCCATGCAAATTATGCTCTAACAGTATATAAAATAATTTTTTTCGATTGATTCCGTCGAAGGCGCGCCTGAAATCGATAAAACCAACGTATAGTCGACCTCCTTTACAGTTACTCATATACTTTTGCACAAGACAGTTTAATACAAAAGCATTGTCAATAGTCGAATACCCTTTTCTGAATCCAGCGTGTTCCTCCACGATTAACTGCTGCTCATCGCACCATTTTACCAATCGGCTATGTAAAACTGATGTAAATAGTTTACTTATGGCATCAGAGAGTGATATACCCCTATAATTACTTGGCAGTGTGGGATCCCCCGTTTTATGTTGTGGAACTATGATGCTAGATGACCAAGATTCAGGAAATTTTCCTGTGACAAATATTGAATTAAACAATTTTGTTATAAGAAGCAGTAGTCTATCTTGAGCATATTTATAAAACTCAATAGGTATCATATCCTCACCAGTACTTTTTCTATTTTTCATTTTACTTAAAGCTCTAACAATTTCTAGCTCACTAATATCTTCGTTTAAACAAGAATTATCCACAGTACATAAGTTACAATCAGTATTATGATTATTTACTATCGTATATACATGATTACTAAAATCTAAGTCCAAATCGTCTAGGTTTGGATTTAAAAGTTCTTTAAAATAATTAAACCAATCATCATCACTAATAGAGGGGTGCACGTCTGGACGAGGTTGCAAATAATTCTTAACTTGGGTCCAGAATTTACATGGATCTCTTTCTTGAGATAAATTGACCAATTTGACCTTGAGATTTTCATTAAAGATTTCCTTCTTACAATGACACGCATGTCTGTACCTTGCTTTACAATCAAGATAGTCATCTAGTGCTATAGGACAATTTGTGACACGAAATGATTTCAATAGATTATTCTTCTTATACTTCAATATCTTTAATTCCTTATCAAAACACGGTTGATCTCGATTCAATTTATTCGTTTTATTTGAAACAAAAAGATCAGCCGGGTCACCAACCTCTTTTAATAAGCAATTTAATTTTAAAATAGAATTGTTTATATTCAGATCAATTTCATCAATAATTTCATCTATTTTCCCCCCAATATCCCTACCATCAAATACATCACTATATACCTGTCTATTAGAATGTTTTCACTTGTATTTTCTGCTAGACTTAGGCTTAAAATCACATTCAGTTTCTAGACAACATGAGCCTATGTTGATTTCACATCTGATAGGTGAATGCTTGCTAATATCATTATCAATAACACTAAAAGATTTGACCCGTGACAGACCATCAAAGTTAATAATTGCGTAATCAATTGTGCTTACGCCAGTGTTACTAATATATGTAAAATCACCAGTTGTATCAGGAGGTTGTCTTCCATTTAAGATCACAAAATCATTTTCACAGCAAAAGTTTACGAGGACCTTTCCGAAATTATTAACAATTTTATCTTTATTTGTGCGTACGTCTATATCCACAATCGTTTCACTCCCAAAGTCATAGAATGCCCTGAGTTCCGGAACATGATCACTTTCTTCACTTGGAATAAAGTCTTTGAGTTCACCGGTCCGAGCATTAAAATCTCCAGTAACCAAGACATCACTAACTGGATACTTATTTTTAATCTCACAAACAGCAGCTTCGACTAATTCAATACCACAGTGCACATCTTTATTATTGTAGAATATTGATCTCTCTGGTGGAATATACACAGCACCAATAATTAGATCCTTTTCGCATCCAAGACTTGTTAGAGAAATTTTTATCCATACAGCCTCTTCTCTTACTGTAGTAAATACTTGACTTATATATTCCTTCAACCAAGTTTTAATAAATACAACAACACCCCCAGACACCTTATTTGTTTCACATATTCTGGCACAACTAAACACAAAGTAATCGGTAAATTGTTCACTAAAATCATCTTCCGGTTTATGAAAAGTTTCATTAAAACTTACAATATCGTCTAAATTACTCCTTAATTTAGACTGCAGGCCTTCTATATTCCACGAAACTATCTTTAAACTGGATGATCCTATAAGTGATATCTGTACTGTGATGATGGCTATCTGTTATCAAGACATATAATTCCTTTCTTATCCAAATCATACGTAAATGCCGATTTACCTATGATAAGTTTATCATATTTGAGGAAAGCCTTGACATTTTCATCGTTGCTTTTGGCTTCTTTTAACTTTGGTATTAGAGCCCTTCAAATGTTTCTCACTCGACTGGAGTGAAGTTTATAAAGTTTGTCAATTTCTCTCATCGAACTCGTATCCTGTTAGAAAGCAGGTTGGGTAAAGCCCCGAAAGGAATTACAGTACGGACAGACATTCCTACCGCTCTTAAACCTAAACGTGCTAGGTTAGCTACTGTCGCCTATAATTTTAGAACAAAAGAAAAACTTCAGACCAGAATACGTGAAGCATATAATGACGTTTGGCTAGACGTGAGACGAAGTAGATCAGAACCGTGGGAAAAATACAATGAGTGAGTGTCTTGCATCCTATGTACAATTAGTTTTTTGAGGTCCTGTTTATCTTTTTTTTTCTAAATCCAAAATTACGCTAAAGACACAAATTTAATATTTAATTCTGTCATGTCTTTCATTATTTCGCCGCCTTTTCCATCAGTTTGTTGAATATTTAATTGTAAATCACGAATCTGGGAGTCAGTGTCATTTCTCTTTAAATTTAAATCGTCACTAGATCTACTTCTATCCTTACTAGGTCTAACATTATCAGCCGACTTGAGAATTTCACTGTTTGATTTGTCTGCTATTTTAAACCACGACCTAATTTGACAATCACAATTAAATAAGTCTGCACTGAATCAAAGTTTAATAATATGCACCGCCGAAAATTACCGAATTCACAATATCGATAAAATAAATAACTATCACGCTATTGTCTCAAATAAATAAATTCATAAGTTCAGCGAACGTTTGAAAAAAGAAATGGGGATTAAAATGACTTGGATTACCACGCGCCTTGTTTCCTACCAGGAACGCGGACTTCTCTCTTCGCGCCAAAAAAAAAAAAAACAAACAAAAAAAACCAAAACAATGATGTGACTCGTCATTCTTATTCATATACCGGTATTATTTCATCATCTTGCAACTTCAGTTTGCAACTAAAATTAGATCAGTTACTGGACACGGGTCTTCAACCCTCCAGCACGAAACCAGTCGCATGTCCCAATTTTTCAAAACTGTGAGCCATTTCTATCTAATAAGTTCCAGATTTGATTGACTTCCTGTTCTAAGAATAGCTTTCCATGACGTCATAGCACCGGGACATCCCCCGTGATGACGCTATTGTCTCAAATAAATAAATTCATAAGTTCAGCGAACGTTTGAAAAAAGAAATGGGGATTAAAATGACTTGGATTACCACGCAATTAATTCAATTGCGTTCCAAATAGTCCGTCTGCGGATAATCTACTTGTTTACAGATATAGCCTGTGTCACGCTGGTGTCAATCTAGATATAAATAATAATATTGTTCTCGAGTTTGACATCGGACATGATTGATTTTTTCCGTCGATTGACAAATCCGAGTGCTAGTGATATTTAAGTCACGCGTGTAATTATTGGTAGATCATCATGCCTAGAAAGCGTTCTATTGAAGATGGAGAAAGGGGGTGGTTATTGATTCGGCTAAGAAGCGCAAGCAATCAGGGGTCTGTTTCACGAAATTTTAACTAAGATAAAATCCCAATTTTAGTAATTTGATTGGATAGTATTAGATTGATTTTAGTGCTTAGCCAATCAAAATTAAATTATCTACTAAAATTTGGATTTTATCTTTAGTTACGATTTCGAGAAACAGGGCCCAGGGTATCAGAGACAGTTCAGGCTGAGATGGTCGTTAACAAATGTGAATTTGGGAACAAAGCAGATTAGGTGGGAAGAATTGAAGGGGAAGCTGAATATAGAGACCGGTGAAGAATTGGCAAAGCTGTTATTACATAGGTAAAAATATATTATCACTGAAAACCAATTTCGACCTATTGTTATAAGCTTATTATTTTCCATGGGAAATTTTACCTTGGACGCTACGCTGCAAAAGGCAATATGTGTCTTTGCTTAAGGAAACGAAATCGAATAGGCCTACTAATTATTGACCTTACATCTCCTATCCATACTGGACTAAACCTACGATATGGCTTCTCTGACAAGTTTCTTAGTAAACACTTGTCTGCGATATCACCCTAGATGGAAATGTGCATTACACCTAGAGCCCCCCCCCACCCTTCAGACTGGAGGATAAAGGCAAGGCATGAAGGAAAAACTACTGGGTGAGGCTGACCCCTGAAAGATTGCTAGGACCATTGCCGAAACCGAGCCTGAACTAACTTCATAATAGTCTTCTTGGATTAAAACGATTATACTGTCCATTTCTCTCCAGAAACAATCTCCATATCTTCAGGACACAACAGGCGGGTGTTACGACTATATTCCCTGTACCAAGGCGTCACATTAAAAACAGTCTATGCCATGTGTCATCTGTTTTCCTTGATGAAATCTTTCAAAGGATATTATGACAGAAAAGAATCACTTATGCCCCCGTCAGACCGGGGTCGCGTCCTTACTGCGCTGCTGCGACCGTACGGCGACCAGAAAATGCACAAGGTCGCCGACAAACGTGAACACAACGCGCAAAAAGGTCCCCAAAAATTAAAAGGTCGTGTTCTCATAGCTTTCCAGTTCAGATCGCAAAACCTTGGCGTTTGTTTTGAACATGCTCAAAACAAACGCCGTGACTCGGCGATCATTGGCGACCATGGTGACCACAGCACGATAGCTGGCGTTTCCACCACGCTTATGGCGATCTTAACGCGCTCTAAAACCATTTTCCGTCGCCGTAGCAGCGAAGTAAGGACGCCACCCCGGTCTGACGAGGGTATTACTGGTTGTAAAGAAATACAATTCTCTGGTTAGTTACAACATAAATTCTCAATATCTGAAAGTGACTCGGCGATCATTGGCGACCATGGTGACCACAGCACGATTTTAATTAGACATATTGGCTAAAATTTTATTTACTTGCATTTTTGTTTTACAGGTATTTCTAAAGCATTCTATTTGAGGGTGTTTTTGTTTTTTTTTGGGGTGGGGGGCAGTCTACCGTTTTTGTGTCGGATAATGATTCCTCCTGGCATATCCGACACAAAAACGGTATTTCTAAAGCATTCTATTTAAGGGGGGGTTTTTTTTGTGGGGGGGGGGGGCAGTCTACCGTTTTTGTGTCGGATATGCCAGGAGGAATCTAATAAGTAAATAAAATTCTAGCCAATATGTCTAATTAAAATTAATAATTACACACAAGACATTTTCCTGATCCGTCCCAATCTGATTAAAATACAGATCTATATTTCGTTTTGTGTTTTTATACTACATGAAGGTCGTGTCAGGAGTCGTACGAGCGGCTTTTAACCCTATGACGTCAGACATTGATTAATCAATCAGCGTTGACGTTTCTAGTGGTTTACCATAGTTCCGTGCAAGTCTCCATAACAGACCGTTTCATTGGCTTATCCCCCACTTCAACCAAAACACCGGTAATATAACATTTCTTCCAGATCCTAGTGTAGTAAAGACAAGTAAAACGAAATTTTGAACTATAAAAAACTAAACGAAATAGGATCTGTGTTTTAATCAGATTGGATCCGTCCCAACTGCAGAAATAAATCTTATGAATAATTTATTTAGCTTGATACTACTGACTGAGGGTGTAACGTCAAATAATCAGATCCTATGAAGTATGATCAATCAATACTATTTTTAAAAAAATCATCGAATTTTAAAGATAATCAGAAAGTTTGCTCAATTAGTTAACCAGGCACAGCCAGTGATAATCAGTTTACTCGAGCCGACAACGCCAAAGGGTATCGTGGATTATTTACAAATTAAAAACTGTTCGTCCAATAACTAGACAAATATGTAAATATTTTTAATATGTAAATAATCCACGGGTCCACCTATGTGATTTTTTACTGCGAGCACTTCGCTTTTCCACATAACGCAGGCGGATTCTTTTTCTCCACGGTTTTCTTTTCTATCCGCACTGATTACGCCAAACATCAGTCAGCTGAACCTCCGGTTTTAACCTGTTTTTTTTATTATTTTATTACGGCAAAAGGAGAAGATGACCCGCCCTCTCTTCTCACGACAGCGATTTTATAAGTGTGTTTTAAACTGACTTTTTGATATACAAGGACTTTTTTATTTTGTGATTTTGTGTTTTTACCAATTTTAAGGTGACTTTTGACATACACTGACGTTTTTATTTTGTGTTTTTACCAATTTTCAACGCAGTAAGTGTAAATGATTTAATTAAATCAATTTTTTAAATTAGGTGTGTTGAGATGAAATTTATAACAGCAATGAATTGGAATATTGTAAAATAGTACAATTTGTTGACCAGAATGAAGATAGGAGCATTTTATGTAGTGACATTGTCACTTTCAGATATTGAGAACTTATGTTGTTGTAACTAACCAGAGAATTGTATTTCTTTACAACCAGTAATACCCTCGTCAGACCGGGGTGGCGTCCTTACTTCGCTGCTACGGCGACGGAAAATGGTTTTAGAGCGCGTTAAGATCGCCATAAGTGTGGTGGAAACGCCAGCTATCGTGCTGTGGTCATCATGGTCGCCAATGATCGCCGAGTCACGGCGTTTGTTTTGAGCATGTTCAAAACAAACGCCAAGGTTCTGCGATCTGAACTGGAAAGCTATGAGAACACGACCTTTTTTCAAGTTTTTAATTTTTGGGGACCTTTTTGCGCGTTGTGTTCACGTTTGTCGCCGTACGGTCGCAGCAGCGCAGTAAGGACGCGACCCCGGTCTGGCGGGGGCATAAGTGATTCTTTTCTGTCATAATATCCTTTGAAAGATTTCATCAAGGAAGACTAATATAATAGAAAAGGTTAGCACAGACAGCAGTAGTTAAATCACCCTCATATCACTCCTTTTCAAATTTCCTGGTTTACTGGAAACAGATTTTAAAAATAGTTAATTTAGTTTTTTCAGAAGTTTGAACAGTATTGTTTATAGCCAGGAGTTCTCGATCTTGCCAATGGGTACCGAACTGATGTCCTAGCAATTGGTAAGGACGACAACGTTAATTGCAGCAGATGACACATGGCATAGACTGTTTTTGATGTGACGCCTTGATACAGGGAATAGAGTCGTAACACCCGCCTGTTGTGTCCTGAAGATATGGAGATTGTTTCTGGAGAGAAATGGACAGTATAATCGTTTTAATCCAAGAAGACTATTATGAAGTTAGTTCAGGCTCGGTTTCGGCAATAGTCCTAGCAATCTTTCAGGGGTCAGCCTCACCCAGTAGTTTTTTCCTTCATGCCTTGCCTTTATCCTCCAGTGTTGGTTGATTCGGCGTCCATTTTATTTGATGTGTGCAATGCTTATGTGGTAACCTGTTTAATGGTTTCATTGGTACCGGGAGTGACATAGGTTTAGGGTAACGTGGCACCGGTGAAACCGTAGTCGAAAAAATATTCGATATTAAAAAAAAAACAGTTAAAATCGGTGCTCTTACAAAAATCGTGATTTCACCGTCGGGTGTGACCGGATCAAAACACCTAAAGTATGGTTTGGTAGCTCGATGAATGGGCTATTGTATGACACACTTCCTGTCTGATTCCTGAAAGCCGGTTCAGTGCTGCTTGCAGGTCTAATTATGATTATCAATAGGATTTACAGACATATTATTTGACACAGCAGGTTGAAAATGCCCTGATGAAATAAAATAATACTAACAGGCGGTGGTACTGTAAAATAAGGCAGAACAACATTATTCACATGCGGATTAAAATAAGTGGTGTTTACACCAGTATTGTCTACTTATGAACAGGTAAACAATGATTAAATCTATCATATGGCCTAGAGTAAACCGTATAAGGCCTATCATGCATAGATGAAGGAATATTAACAGATGTAAACAAAGGTAATTATCAGAGCTACAATAAGGCATACTGGTACAATAGGTACTACTTGACATAAACACAGGCAAATTACTTGAAACAGTTATATAGGTAAACTATCTGATATAGAATCTGACAAATTCGATGAAACAACATTAACAGGATTAAATTGTTCAACAGGAGGGGGTGGGGCACTTACACTATTAGCAGACAAGGCAGAATTAGCAAGGAACAGTAGACACATCTTTTCTTTTTTTTCTTTATCAGACTCTTCATCCATGTAAATCTTGAGGCTAACTTCTGTCTGCTCTTCCTCCATTTTCGCTTCCATTAATTCTGATTGTTGCTTTAATTCTGATATTTTCTGTTCTAATTCATGTTTTTTTCTGAGCTAATTCATGTTTTTTTCTGTAACTATGTCACTTTAAGCTTAGCTAAGGCTAACTGTTCTCTTTTCTTCAAACGAACTCAGCTTAAATTGTGACTATCTACACTACCGAATATTGAATTCTCAACAGGCTTTGTTTTCTTCGTTTTATCGTTTTGCCATGAAATTGTCAATTTGTCAAATTGAGTTTTCTCTAATAACTCACTCTCATATAATTGCCGAGACGCTTCTTTCTCTTCCGCGTCCACCAAATCTTTATAAATATTCTCATGACATGGAACAAAATTCTTCCATGTGCTTTCGTGTTTTGAGATCCCACTCGTATACTCAATATTACAAAATGAGTCCTTAGTAGTTATAAGATACTGAATCTCTTCATTTAGCTTTCGTACTTGTGTGAGATATATGTCTCGTTCCGCATAAAGTTCATTCCTCGCGGCATCTGGGAAATTGTCGAAATCCATACTAAGTTCACAAGTAGGCCTAAATGTCAACAAAATAATTAAGCACCAAATCATGAAATACACCATATAGAAAACAACAATTATGTTTGCTTGACAGTCTATTACACACCAATCTTAATGTCGGTCGCTTATAACTTGAAAATTTCATATACCATTTTCACAGTATATTCAAAGTCAAAACAAAGTCAAAGTTCAATGTTTATTAAAATAACCGGTGGGTTCAATAGAAACACAGTGAAATCTAACAGTCAACTATGGTGGCTGATAGTGGCCATGTTAAATCTCGCCCTTTTCATAACGCGACAACACGACATCACGACAGTATTGGCGCAATCATACGACACTTAACTCTGTCGTATCATCGTGTTATTTTTATCCTAACGTCGAGATGTCGACTTATTGGCATAGTCTCTTTCTACAAGTCACAAAAATATAGCTGTACTCATTACACTCATTACATCAGATTAGATACAATAAGACTCGTCAAAAGAGATAATAGGAAAGTGTTGATTAATTATTCGTTTTCTCAAAATAATGAAACATTTTGCGCCCAAAATTGAATTATTGGTATTATATTCAAAAAATCTAGAATTATAATAGCAGGACAAAAGTGAGTCAGCTATGTTAATTCCTTGAATAAGAAGTGGTGTCGGTAGGTATCGAACAAGCATGCATTGCCTCGTGTACGACACCCACCAATACTTATAGATTACTGAAGCGATAGTTTAGAAGCGATTTCAGAAGATTTCCAATTTATTTTATTAGAGTGGGAAGGGGATTATATAAAACCTCAAATCAGATCACAGAAAATCACTGCATTGGTGTAGCACGCCATCCCAATAAGAGCAGGGGAGGTTTTTTTATGAGGTGAAGAAAGCGATTTGCAGCTGTTATTGACCTTATCGCGTATTCACCCGTTTGGCATCACTAATGGGATCGGGGCCTAGATGATTAAAAATAGGCCCAGTATTGCCTTCAGCTATGAACACACTCCGAAAGTCCCCTACGCATCCTCCCCTCTTATTTTGTTTAACAAATAATTTCGGAATCAATAAAATGGCAGGTCCCTATCAATGATGTTTGATACGACTGGAAATTAATGTGTCTAAAATTGATTAAACAACATAGGGTAGTAAATATTACATTTCGAATCCGTATCAATGATACATTTACTCAAAATGTTCCTTCTAATGGATCACCATTTAACTTGAAAACAAGGGAAGCAGCCGATCGAAGAAAAAAAGATTTTAAAAAACAAGTTTCAATATGACAGTCGTGGTTCGGTCATGCATTTACATCCGTGGGTGTCATCCTTTCTTTGAAAGTAATGATTGTGCCAAATTTGAACAAAGTCCATCTAGATTCGCGGCCTGTAGGTAAAGTGTTGACAGATAAAACGAAAAAAAAACAGACCTATAAAAATATATTTTCTAAAACTATTTTAATTTTGAAATTATATTATTTTCATATTTGCCAAGTGTTTTAGCGAATAGTTATAGAAAGGGTCTTGTCGATTAAGACCATAGCGCATGTGCAATGTGCAGTTTTAAACTTCCGAGACGACAAGTCGACAAGTCGATGATACGACAGTTTCGCTTTTTGTCGTGCCGTCGTATCATCGACTTGTTGTGGCGATAAGTCGATGATACGACGGCACGACAAAATTGGGTCGATGACACGACAAAATCACGCGATCTTACGACAGTTTGTTCTGTCGTAAGATCGCGTGATTTTGTCGTAAGATCGTGTGATTTTGTCGTGTCGTCGTATCATCGACTTACAGTGGCGATAAGTCGATGATACGACGGCACGACAAAATCACACGATCTTACGATAAAATCGGGCGATCTTACGACAGAACAAACTGTCGTAAGATCGTCTGATTTTGTCGTATCATCGACCTTATTTTGTCGTGCTGTCGTATCATCGACTTATCGTCACGACAAGTCGATGATACGACGGTACGACAAAACACTAAACTGTCGTATCATCGACTTGTCGACTTGTCGTCTCGGGAGTTTAAAACTGCACATGCGCTATAGTCTTTATCTACAAGACCCTTCTATAAATAAAAAAACAAAACTAACACAGTTATATGGGACAACAATCATTGTTTTATTATACACAAGCACAACGTTTCGATAAGTATTCTCTTATCGTTATCATTGTGCTTGATAACGATAAGAGTATATTTATCGAAACGTTGTGCTTGTGTATAATAAAACAGTGATTGTTGTCCCATATAACTGTGTCAGTTTTGTTATGTTTCCAATTGCTAAATGCCACTAAAGGATTATATTACCTTCTATAAATATTCGCTAAAACACTTAGCACATGTGAAAACAATATAATTTCAAAATTAAAAGAGTTTAAGAAAATATATTTTTATAGGTCTGGGTTTTTTTGTTTTTTTTTTACATTTGATCTGTCAACACTCTACCTACAGGCCGCGAATCTAGATGGAATTTGTTCAAATTTGGCACAATCATTACTTTCAAAGAAAGGGTTGCACTCTCGGAGGTAAATGCATGACCGAAGCACTACTGTCACATTGAAACCTGTTTTTTTTTTAAAATATGTTTTCTTCGATCGACTGTTTCCCTTGTTTCAAGTTAAATGGTGATCTATTGGAAAGAACGTATTGAGTAAATCTACGCTATCACTAATACGGATTCAATATGTAATATTTCTCATTACTACCTATGTTGTTTAATCAATGTTATACATGTTATTTTTCAGTCGTATCAAACATCATTGATATCATTTTATTGATTCTGAAATTATTTGTAAAACAAAATAAGAGACGTGGGGAGGGGGGGGGCGTATGAGGCTTTCATAGTGTGTAATCATCTAGGCCTCGATCCATTGTTTTTGGTGCTTAATATTTTGCGGGGGAGTCGCAGTATCTAGGCAGGTAAGACGTTGGTTCGGTAACCCGAAAGCTGGGTGTTCGATCCCTTCATTGGACGAGAAAGTTCATCCAGATTTTCCGACGAGGTCTTGTCAGTTGTGCTGGACAGAGGGCCTGGCACGTAAAATATCCCTTGGTAGTTGGAATTCGATATAATGGTAGGCCATAGTGCGCTGTCCTGGCAAAATTTCGTTCATAGTATGGCGTATGCCCGTCTTCAATATGACAGTAGTGGTTCGGTCATGTATTTACACCCGAGAGTATCATCTTTTCAGAGGATGGCGTGGCTACGTGGGCAAGACGCTGGCTAGCTAGCCTGGAGGTCGGGTGTTCGATCCCACACTGATAAGAATGACATCGATGCGACTTAATGAGTCCCCAATATTAACATTATTCCTCCGACAAATTTAATTCTAAAAAAAAATTTTTTATGTATTAGAAAAATAAATAAAGACATTTGAAGTATTTGTAGGTAAAAAATATTTCCTATGTAGCGTAAATGGGTATTAAAATGAGTAAAAGGCATCATTCTACCCGAAGCAGTTACGTCTTATATAAACAATGCACGCGCCATTGGTCCAATGATTGACACCGCGTGACGTGATTGCATGTGTTGAAAACAGTCATCTTTTACAGAGATATTAGACGACTTTTTTCACAGATTGGTTCGATCCCTGCATTGGCCGACAAAATTCATCAAGATTTACCGGCGTGGTTCCCCCTTGTCAGTGATGCAGGACGGAGGGCCCGACAATGACAGCTGTCTAGTCGTTCGGATGGGACGAAACACCGAGGTCCCGTGTACACATTGGCGTGCACGTAAAAGATCCCTTGGCAGTTGGATTTCGATATAAGAGCGGGCCGTAGCGCCGCTTCCCGGGCAAAATTCCCTCATAGCACACTGTATGGCGTATGCCCGTCGTCTTTAGCCCAGCTTAGGAGAGAACAGTAGGACGTTTAACCCCATTTCATGCCATCCTGTCTTTGAAAGTAATGATTATGCCAAATTTGAACATCTAGTTCCGCAGTCTGTAGTTATACCAGAGGGTTGACAGATAACACCTTAAAAAAAACAGATCTATGAAAATATATTTTCTAAACCTTTTTTAATTTTGAAATTATATTGTTTTCACGTGTGATAAGTGTTTTAGCGAATAGTTGTAGAAAGGGTCTTGTAGATTAAGACTATAGCGCATGTGCAGTTTTAAACTTCCGAGACGACAAGTCGACAAGTCGATGATACAACAGTTTGGTTTTGTCGTATCATCGACTTGTCGACTTGTCGTCTCGGAAGTTTGAAACTGCACATGCGCTATAGTCTTAATCTACAAGACCCTTTCTGTAACTATATGTATTCGCTGAAACACTTAGCACACGCGAAAACAATATTATTTCAAAATTAAAAGAGTTTTAGAAATATATTTTTATAGGTCTGGTTTTTTCTTTGTTTTTTTTTTACGTTTGATCTGTCAACACTCTACTTATAGGCCGCGAATGTAAACTGACTTTGTTCAAATTTGGCACAATCATTACTTTCAAAGAAAGCATGACACTCTCGAATGTAAATGCATGACCGAATCACTACTGTCATATTGAAATGTGTGTGTTTTTAAATCTTTTTCTTCGATCGCTGCTTTCCTTGTTTCATGTTAAATGATGATCCATTGGAAGGAACATATTGAGTAAATGTACGTTATCACTGATACGGATTCAATATGTAATAATATTTCTCATGTTTAATCAATTTTTGACATATTATTTTCCAGTTGTATCAAACATCATTGATACCATTTTATTGATTCTGGAATTATTTGTAAAACTAAATAAGAGACGTGGGGTGGGGGGGGGGGTATATGAAGCTTTTAGAGTGTATTCATAGTTGAAGATATTACTGGGCCTATTTTTACTCATCTAGGCCCCAATCCCATCAGTGATGTCAAACGGATGCAAGCCTATATGCGATAAGGTCAATAACGGCTGCGAATCGTTTTCTCCACCTCATAAAAAAACTCCTGCATCTATTTGGGTGACGTGGGGGGGGGGGTATGAGGCTTTTAGAGTGTGTTCATAGTTGAAGATTACTGGGCCTATTTTTACTCATCTAGGCCTCAATCCCATTAGTGATGTCAAATGGGAGAGAGAGAGAGAGAGAGAGAGAGGGGGTTTAACGTCCACTCGACACAAATTAGGTCATTTCGGGACTAACATATGGTTTAATTTTATTTCAATAAATCGTTTGCGCGTAGGGGTCTTTAGCAGTGGGAGGAAACCGGAGGACCCGGAGAAAACCCACGAGGTTTGACAGGCGACCCTACACCTTGTCACGTACAACCGGGGATTCAAAACCACGCCAGTTGACTCAATCACAGGCTGCGAATCGTTTTCTCCACCTCATTCAAAAAAACTCCTGCAACTATTGGGGTGACGTGCTGCACTATGATAATGCTGTGATTTTAAAGAATGTGGCCCGATTTGGTTTTTTTACAATCCCCTTCCCACCCTGTCTTCTGAAATCATTTTTAAACTATCGCTCCAGTCATCTATAAATATTGGTGGGTGTCGTACACATGGCAATGAATGCTTACTTGTTCGATACCTCCCGACACCACTTTTTCTTCAAGGAATTAACTTAGCTAACTCACTTTGGTCCTGCTATTGTAATTCTAGATTTTTTAAATATAATACCAAATATAATTCACTTGTGGACACAAAATGTTTCATTATTTTGAGAAAACAAATAATTAATCAACGTTTTCCTACTACCTCTTTTATATTTATCAAATCTACTACTTAGGCCTATATATGATGTAATAAGTACAGCTGTATTTTTGTGACTTGTAGAAAGAGACTAGGACAATAAGTCGACATCTCGACGTTACGATAAAAATAACACGATGATACGACAGAATAAAGTGTCGTATGATTGCGTCAATACTGTCGTGATGTCGTGTTGTCGCGTTATGAAAAGGGCGAGATTTAACATGGCCACTATCAGCCACCATAGTCAACCGATATACATACGACGTACTAAATGTAATACAAAACAGTTTACCGAATGGGTTTAGATGTCCGTATCTAACTCATAATAACAAATTCATTTAACTCACTGAATTCACTAGTTTTCGAGTTGTTTGGGATCACATCCACAAACAAATACTTATCCTGGGTGATTTTAATTTCCACATTGACAAACCCAGTGATCCTATTGTTGCCCAATTTTAATGACTTACTTTTTCCCTATAATCTGGTTCAGCATGTGAATCAAGCTACACATGTAAAGGGACACATTCTTGATTTAATTATCACCAGGAATGATGACCACCTGATTGACTCAGTGGATGTATTGCCCGATATTTTTTCTGCCCACCATCCTGTTAATGGAATAATCAGTCGAAAGCCAGATGCTGAAACTAACTTACAAGTAACATCGCGAAAACTTAGAAACATAAATCTAGCGGACTTTTCTTGCGACCTGTCAGAATGTTTCAATAGTACACTGATTGGAGACCCAACTAAATCTGTTGAGGATTATGATACCTGCATTATCAGTGTATTGGACTGTTTTGCGCCACTGAAAACTTTGAAGCTAACATCCAATCGCCATTGTCCTTGGTACGATTACGCAATTCATAGTGAGCGCATAATTCGTAGAAAAACCGAAAGAGTGTGGCGTAAAACCAAGTTAGAGGTTCATAACCAGATATACAGAGCACAGTCTGCAAAGGTTATATCTATGATCAGATCTGCCAAGAATAGTTACTATAATAATAAATTATCATCTTCACAACCACGTGATTTATTTAAAATTGTTCAGTCACTTACATCCGATACAACCCGACGGCTTCCATCATCAATTGATGAACTTGGGCTTGCCTAGAGGTTTTGTTCTTTTTTCCAAACTAAAGTATCTGATATTAGGAAAGGACTAGATAGTCTGGTTGATTCCGATTCGGAGGTTGATGAAAATCCAAATTTTAGTAATTTAGTAATTTAGTAATACTAGATTGATTTTAGTGCTTAGCCAATAAAAATTGAAGTATCTACTAAACTTTGGATTTTAACTTTAGTTAAGATTTCGAGAAACAGGGCCCTGGTCAAGAAGATTATACTTAAGAGTAAATCTACTACATGTAATTCTGGTCCTCTCCCAACCTGGCTTCTGAAAGAGGAGAAAGTATTGGAGGTTCTGCTTCCAATCATTACTAGCATTGTTAATGATTCTATAACCACTAGTACTGTTCCTGTATGCTTAAAGTCAGCTCTGATCTCACCTTTGTTGAAGAAACCAAACCTTGATCCTCAACTGTGTAAGAGTTACCGACCTGTTTCCAACTTACCATTCATCGGCAAGGTTATTGAAAGAGTTATTGCTTCTCAAATTTCAAATTATCTGCCTGAAAACGATTTACACGAATCACTTCAATATGCTTACAAAGGAGGCCACAGCACAGAGACGGCTCTACTTAAAATTAAAAACGATATTCACCTGGCACTGGATAGGAATCTAGCCGTACACCTAGTACTTTTGGACCTCAGTGCTGCTTTTGATACTATAGATCATAGTATTTTATTTCAAAGGCTGGAATGTTCGGTTGGGATCTGTGGTGCCGCACTGTCATGGATAAAGTCATATCTTCAAGATAGAACACAAAAGGTGCAAATAAACAGGTCTGTCTCAACCCTGTGCTGTTAGGATATGTGTTCCACAAGGATCTGTATAGGGACCTCTATGTACTTGACCTATGGCGCTATAAATAGCTATGTTGGGTTCATATCAATACGTGTTGAATCTTGAGGACTGTATTTATTTATCTGACATAAAGTTTTAACAAAACATCATCCATAAATCGGTATTCTATGCATAACGACAACAATCATGGCAGACGTCCACTTTCGTTCATTGGCCCGCTAAAAAACATGGGGAATTAACTCTAATCTACAGAACAAGGGGACTAGTAAAACAGAACACATGGGCTTTAGAATTATAGTATATAACTCAGTCACACTCCCCCCTGATGACCAGTGGAATTCAAAGTCCTAACTTTACTTATGGAGATGGTCATCACACAGATAAAATAATCACTTGAATACAGTCTGTTTGTGTGCACCGAGCCTTTGAAAACATCACTTTAAACCTTAAAAGCCGTTATACTTATAGTTCTTCACTTTGTACAGTTCAAAATAGAAATGATGAAAAACACATGCACAAACAAACTAATTAAAATAAGTCTTTAATCCACAGTCGTCGTTTCTCGTTAGCTGCTTTTGCCGCCGTTCTCATCTGGCGAACTTGTTCGAATAAATCAGGTGCTATATCGGCATCTGATGGAACTGGTGTTAAATCTGGTCGATTTGGATTAACCTCTGGTAATTGATCTGGATTAACTTCTGGTAATTGATCTGGTATTATCTGATCGGGCACTGGTTCAGTAGATTTAACCTCCATGGGATATAAATTCTGGACAGGTCTGCGTAGTGTACTGTATCTACCATCTTTGTTGTGAACTCGTACTACTGCTCCGCGTATCTGGTTGTCCCTTCCTAATATAAGTTGTTCGATCTTACCCAATTTCCACTGACCTCTTGGGTGATCTTGATCATGAATAATGACTACATCTCCAACTGACGCTATCGAACTTCCTTGTGGCTGCATCCGATGGCTAGATCGTAACTCTAGCAGATATTCATTCTTCCATCGTTTCCAAAAATGGTTGATAGTGTTTCTGAGGTGTATCATTCTTCTGGTTAAATCATTCTGGTTGGTATTAAAATCAGGATCTTCATGGTTAACTGTGCTAACATCTGATAAGTTGGTGACTCTACGACCATACAGAAGGTGAAATGGGGTCAGAGGTTCTTCTGCATCCTCTGTCGAGACGTAAGTGAGGGGTCGAGAGTTTAAAACTGCTTCGGCTTCACAAAGGACGGTTTCCAATTCTTCATAGGTGAGTCGTGCTCCTCCTATTGTCTTTTTAAGACATCTCTTGGTGGACTTAATAAGTCGTTCGAATATTCCACCCCACCATGGGGCCTTCTCAAGGTTGAAGGACCAGTGAATGCCTTTACCCTGGAAGTACTGTATAACATCTGGGTTTGTTAATAACTTTTCAAATTCTCTGGATGCTGACTGGAATGTCTTGGCGTTGTCGGAGATGACTCTTTCTGGAACTCCTCGACGTGACGAAAATCTTCGAAAGCATCTAAGAAAGGTTGTTGTGGCTAAATCAGGAACTAACTCTAAATGAACTGCTCGACTGGAACAACACGTAAATAACCAAATCCATACCTTCCTCAATTTTTTGTCGTTGGTTTTAACAAATAGTGGGCCGGCAAAATCTACTCCAATGTGACTGAAAGGTGGATTCTCTGTGACTCTAAAATCTGGTATTGAGGGGCTTGTGCTTTATCATATGGTTTACCATCATATCTTCGACATGTGACGCAGCTATGGATAATTTTTCTAACAAATTGGCGACCTTTAATTATCCAAAATCGTGCTCTAAGCTCTGTTAACGTGGCCTTGGTTCCGCTATGCATGATTCTAGAGTGGCAATCTCTGACGATAAGCGATGTAAGATAGTGTTTGGAGTCTAATAATACAGGAAATTTGGTATCTACTGGTAAATCTGAATTGGCTAATCTTCCACGACATCTTAATATGAGGTCTTTGTCTATATAAACATCAAACTGTCTTCTCCAATTTTCGAAATTCTTGTGCTGCTTCAACTGTTTCTGGATCTCTCTAATCCAATGGGTTTCTGCTGCTTTAATTTCTTCAAGTGTTAATTTATCACTTCTGGAATGGTAGGTATCGTTGAATGGTTTATTAAGTATTCTTGACTTAAGACGTCTGACAAATCGGAAAACGTAAGCAGTAACTCTGTAAAGTCGATTAAGGTCACTGTAATCTTCATAGGTGATTACTTCTGGTAAATAGTTGGATTCTTGATTAACAATAAGTGCTGTATCATATGTGACTTTATCTTTGGACCTGATTTCTTCAATACATTCAGAAGGTATGTCTTCTGTGTGATATGAATATGTGCTTTCTTCACCATTGTGGAGTAACCATTTTGGTCCCTCAATCCATAGTTGATCATTTAAGAAGTCCTTTGGGTTTTTCCCTCTTGAAGGTATATCAGCTGGATTGTCTAATCCGTGGCAGTGTTTCCATGAAGTGACTGGTATCAAGGTTCGAATCTCGTTGACTCTATTCTGGATGAAAGGCTTCCATTCTTTAGAAAGTTGAACTATCCAATAGTAACTGACCTTAGAATCTGTAAAACATTGGGGTCTTCCAGTGTGACTTCGGTCTCCAGTGCTTGTTGACAAAAGTTCTAGTCGCGGAATGGTTTGGTGGACGAGTGGGGCAACTCTCGTCTTCGAGGCCAAAAACTTGACATAGTTTCCAGTTGTTGTTGTGACTAACATATATACAACTGCTGCATAAGCTCTTCTGGAGGCATCACAAAATCCCACAAGTCTGCACGATAAAACATCTTCTGTGTTTTGGTCAAACTAGCATCTGGGTATGGTTAAGTGCTGAATCTGTGAAAGACTTTGTACTAATTCTAACCATTGGCCTAAATATTCTCCTTCTAGTAATTCATCCCAATCTTTTCTGAGTTTACATAAATCTTGGAACAGTATCTTGAAACGTATCGTTAATGGCGAGATGAATCCAAGAGGGTCAAAAAACTTTGATGCTGTGCTCACGACGTTTCGTTTTGTTGGTTTGGCCTTTTCAGCGAACCGGGCTATATCTTGGAGGTCAAATATAAATTCATCTGTGATGAAGTTCCAGCATACTCCAAGTATCTTTTGTTCTCCCCGTTCTGCTTCAGTTAGTGGTCCAACTGTGCTCTTGGCAAATGACTCATCTTCTTCACAAATAATCTGTTTGACGGGTAATTCTAATGGTAAAGTTACCTTATTTATTTGTGCTTCTTCACTCCGAATTCCTTCCCTTAGTTGACTTGAATTCGTGACAAACTTTCTTAAATTAAATCCCCCTTCTGATGAACAAGATTTTGATTTCTGGAACAACTCGAAGCTTCATCATCATTTTTAGCTCCGGATATAAGATCGTCGACGTAAATGGACCTCATAAATAGTCTGACAAACTCCGAATCAATTTGTTCAAACTTCTCCATGTGGTACTTTAGAGTTGCGTTAAGAAGAAACGGGCTCGATGATATTCCAAAAACAACTCCTTCTCTATATCATCTATCCACAAAATTCTCTGTACATCTCGATCCTTTTCTTTCATCGAAATCATTAAAAATGCTTTTTCAATATCAGCTGTGATGGCGACTCTGAATGTTCTAAATCTAAGAATTATATCAAATATTTTCTGGTTGAGAGGTGGTCCGGAATACAGACAATCGTTGAGGGAAGGGGTTGATTCTGTCTTAGCTGATCCATCATTAACAATACGAACTTTGGTTGTACTCTTTTCTCTTCTTATAACAGGGTGATGTGGCAGATAATGGACGTGTCCTACTTCTCCAGAACTATGATCAATTTCTTCCAATATTCCAGCTTTAATTTGTTCTCTAATAACTGCGTCATATTCTCTGAATAAAGCTTTGTCTGTTCGTAATCTCTTTAATAAGTTGGTCAATTTCTTCTTGCACATAAGGAAATTGTCAGGTAAAATTGGATGCGGTGTCATCCATGGTAAATGAACTTCGTATCTGTTTTTACTAAAGTTAATATTTTCGGCTAACTCATCATAGACTGTCTTATTCTGTAATCCAAGAGATTCTATATCCCAAAATTTCTTCAACTGATCATCTAAACTAACATGTAGAGTAGTGACTAAAATGTGATCCGATGGCTGCATACTTCCTGTCATTGGTCCAGATAATACCCAACCTAGTTTTGTTTCCATTGCTGTAGGACCTGCAGACTCCCCCCGTATTACACGACCGGTTACAATATTCCAATACTGGTCAGATCCTATCAAGATATCAACCTCTGTATCTGTGTTACTCGTGATATAATCAGCCAGTTTAAGATGAGCAAAACGTGGGTAGTCAGCTTTAACTTCATCAAAATTCTGTCCCTTCAGTGGTTGGCATATCATAGGTACTACAAATGCAGTAATCTGGATATCGTTTCCAAAGGAGTTCTTCATCATAAATTTCACGACATCAATATCTTGGTAAGATTCTTCAGATGATCCAAATGTCTTAATTAAGACTGAGGTTTGGCCGATTGGTCTTAACTTCAACAGTTCTTTCAGACGTGTGGTTATGTAGGTACGTTGGCTAGCTGTGTCTAAAATACTTCGATAGTTAAATGTCTTGTCTGCACTATCAATATTGTACACATCTGCTCGAGCGGTCTGTAGTAGAACTGAACATGAACTTTCTGCAGTGTACATAGTCGTAGTTGTCTTCTGACTAGTTTCATTGGCGTCAGGCCTGGGTGCTGGATACGAACTTCTGTGCGCTGTGGGGCATATACTAATATGGTGTCGTAGATTACAATGTGGGCAACTTCTCCTTTCAGGACAGTTTCTTCCTAAGTGTTTTCTTCGTAGGCAAAGGTAACATCTTCCCTGTTTCTTCAGTATTTCTCTCCTGGCGTCGATATTAGAAACAGTTTTACAGGAGTTTGAAGAGTGTTGCTGCAAACAGTAAGTGCATCCTGGTGGAGCTTCTCTGTTATCTGAATAAAGGGCTGTGGTTGTAGAAGGTTTCCATTGGGACTGTGAACGATAATTTGAAGGGTTACTCTGGGTGTGCTGAGTCTTGTGGTGGGCGTCTATAATTCGTCGAAGAAGTTGTAAGTGTTCTCTCACGTGCTTCTATTTCTTGTTCCATGATTTGTAGAACTTTAGGCAAATCCCAGTCATCATTAAGCTTCCAAAATTCGTTGATGGAACTCCCAGTGAATTAAGGCTTCTAATGTTTGATTCCAATGTATCGTAGAATTGTCTGAGAGATCGTAGATTCTGTAGATCTGTAATTGCTTTGGTATTCAATAGAAGATTCATATGTCTGTTAATTATCTGTTGCCGATTACCAAACTGCTTTTTTAAAATAGAAATTGCTTCTTCATAATTGACAGCTGTGAGGGCTAAACCTGAAATAGAATGAGCAGCAGATCCTTCCAAAAGAGAGTTCAAATAGTTGAACTTGTCGATGTTAGTTAACTGTGTTATTGTGAATCGCGGACTCAAAAGCATCCCAAAATGCTTGCCATTTAAACATTTCTCCATTAAAGGGTTTCAATGTAAGCTTTGGTAATTTGATGTGGATTCCTGGGTTTCTGATTTGAGAGCCTGTGTGATTGATAGATTGTGATTGTGTAAATTCATTGGTACCATTAGTTGGCGGTGGCGAAGGGATAGTTTCATTTGATGCCGGCTGTACAACCGAATGAATGGACTTCAATGAAATATCGCTTTTTCTATCTGAAACTGCAATTCTAATTTCTTCTAACTTGGATTCTAATTTCACAATGGTTAATTCTGTAGTTTCTCTAAAAATGTCAGCTTTTTCAATCTCAGATGCAAAATCATCATCTTCCTTTAAACCATCTAAAATGTCTTCATCCAAATCTCTTAATATGGCAATCTTTTCCTTCAAATTCGATATATTTTGTGTGATTTTTTCTTTTAATGTGGGCAAATTCGGGTTTTCTTTATCTTCTGTAGAAATCAACAATATGTCATTCGCCGAAGACAAAAGTCGCTTCGTCGAAGTTCTGTGGGCCTCACGCTTTTTTAATATTATTTTCTTTCCAGTTTCTCGAGACATCATGAAATATTCTGTGGGGCATCAATCATCAAAAGAGTAGGTTCAAAATCAAAAAATTCAATACCTTGGGGGCTCGGTTCTTTGTGGCTGATGCAGTCGTGCGTGACGAAAATTCTAGAAATCAGGGAAAATCAAAACATCAATATCCGTCTCGTCGGACCATGTACTTGACCTATGGCGCTATAAATAGCTATGTTGGGTTCATATCAATACGTGCTGAATCTTGAGGACTGTATTTATTTATCTGACATAAAGTTTCAACAAAACATCATCCATAAATCGGTATTCGGCGCTATTGCACTTTCGTACCTCTACCAGTTCCCGTGGTCGTAGGAACTTGAAATTATTAGAGGATGTTAAGGGGGACTAGCAATGACCACACACCAAATTTCAGCCGAATCGATCAATAACTTTTTTATTCTACCGACCTTTTAATTTCTAACGAGAGAGAACTTCATCTGTTTGACGCCATTTGCTTTGTTTACTATTTAGACTCGAATAACAAGACACTAAGACGGAAACCGACACACTGCACTAGCTGCCTATCTCTGCAGTTCATAAAAATTAATATAATTTTCGTATACTTTAATTTTTGCGCGAAGCCACCATGTTCTATAAAATACTATTTGGTGTTGATCAGTGGATTGGCCTTTAGGTGTGAATATTGCCGTGACCTTGATTTTGACCTTGAGTCTTAACTTCCCATCCATATCAGGGCCTTTGCGTTTATGATTGCCGTGGCCTTATTTCTTACTGTATTTTCTAAGTTAATGTTCGAGGTGAAAGCAGAGACGACGTCCTTCAGAAAAGATAATTGGGTCAAAGTCGTAAGTCAAGGTCATGTTACAGAAAACTAAACTCAAACTTTTCAAAGTCATTTTTTGGACATTTGACCTTGACTTACGACCTTGACCCCGTAACCGTTTTCGAGGGCTATCACCTTGGCTTGAATCATGGACGTTTACCTTGGTTCTGTCACACACTGCTCGGTCAGAAAAGGGTCAAACGGAGAGGGGCCCGTGTCCGAAAGGAAGTCAATGGGCGTGGTCAATGTGAAAGGTCGTGGTGACCTCCACTAGTCACCGTTGACCATCCGTGACCTTGACCCTGACCTAGTGTCCGAACTTCCCATCCATCTCGGGCCCTTTGCGTTTATGCGTGCCGTGACCTTATTTCTTACTGTATTATAAAAGTTAATGTTCGAGGTGAAAGCAGAGACGGCGTCATTCAGAAAAGATAATTGGGTCAAAGTCGTAGGTCAAGGTCATGTTACAGAAAACTAAACTGACTTTGAAAAGTTTGAGTTCAGTTTTCTGTAACATGACCTTGACCTACGACTTTGACCCATTTATCTTTTCTGAAGGACGTTGTCTCTGCTTTCACCTCAAGCATTAACTTTGATAATACAGTAAGAAATAGGGTCACGGGAAGCATAAACGAAAAGGGCCCGAGATGGATGGGAAGTTTGGACTCAAGGTCGAAGTCGAGGACACGGATGGTTAAAGGTGACTAGTGGAGGTCACCACGAACTTTCACATTGACCACGCCCATTGACTTCCTTTCGGGCACGGGTCCCTCTGCGTTTGACCGTTTACTGACCGAGCAGTGTGCGACAGGACCAAGATAAACGCCCATGATTCAAGCCAAGTTGATAGCCTTCGAAAATGGTTACGGGGTCAAGGTTGTAAGTCAAGGTCAAATGTCCCAAAACTGACTTTGAAAAGTTTGAGTTTAGTTTTCTGTAACATGACCTTGACCTACGACTTTGACCTTTTTAACTTTTCTGAAGGACGTTGTCTCTGCTTTCACCTCAAGCATTAACTTTGATAATACAGTAAGAAATAGGGTCACGACAAGCATAAACGAAAAGGGCCCGAGATGGATGGGAAGTTTGGACTCAAGGTCAAAGTCAAGGTCACGGATGATTAAGAGTGACTAGTGGAGGTTCACCACGACCTTTCACATTGACCACGCCCATTGACTTCCTTTCGGACACGGGCCCTTTGCGTTTGACCCTTTTCTGACCGAACAGTGTGCGACAGGACCAAAGTAAACGTCGATGGTTCAAGCCAAGGTGATAGCCTTCGAAAATGGTTACGAGGTCAAGGTCTTAAGTCAAGGTCAAATGTCCCAAAACTGACTTTGAAAAGTCCGAGTTTAGTTTTCTGTAAGATGACCTTGACCTACGACTTTGACCCAATTATCTTTTCTGGAGGACGTCGTCTCTGCTTTCACCTCGAACATTAACTTTAATAATACAGTTAGAAATAAGGCCACCTCAAGCATAAACGCAAAGGGCCCGAGATGGATGGGACGTTTGGACTCAAGGTCAGAGTCAAGGTTACGGATGGTTAACGGTGACTAGTGGAGGTCACCACGACCTTTCACATTGACCACGCCCATTGACTTCCTTTCGGACACGGACCCTCTGCGTTTGACCGTTTACTGACCGAGCAGTGTGCGACAGGACCAAGTTAAACGTTCATGATTCAAGCCAATGTGATAGCCTTCGAAAATGGTTACGGGGTCAAGGTCGTAAGTCAAGGTCAAATGTCCCAAAAATGACTTTGAAAAGTTTGAGTTTAGTTTTCTGTAACATGACCTTGACCTACGACTTTGACCCAATCATCTTTTCTGAAGGACGTCATCTCTGCTTTCACCTCGTATATTAACTTTGATAATACAGTAAGAAATAAGGCCACGACAAGCATAAACGCAAAGGCCCCGATATGGATGGGAAGTTTGGCCTCAAGGTCAAAATCAAGGTCACGGCAATATTTACACCTAAAGGCCAATCCACTGATCAACACCAAATAGTATTTTATAGAAAATGGTGGCTTCGCGCAAAAATTAAAGTATACGAAAATTATATTAATTTTTATGAACTGCAGTGTTAGGCAGCTAGTGCAGTGTGTCGGTTTCCGTCTAAGTGTCTTGTTATTCGAGTCGGTTTCCGTCTTAGTGTCTTGTTATTCCAGTCTAATTAATAAACAAAGCAAATGGCGTCAAACGGATGAAGTTCTCTCTCGTTAGAAATTAAAAGGTCGGTAAAATAAAAAGTTATTTATCGATTTGGCTGAAATTTGGTGTGTGGTCATTGCTAGTCACCCTTAACATCCTCTGAAAATTTCAAGTGCCTATGACCACGGGAACTGGTAGAGGTACGAAAGTGCAATAGCGCCTCGGTATTCTATGCATAACGACAACAATCATGCAGACGTCCACATTCGTTCATTGGCCTGCTAAAAAACAAGGGGAATTAACTCTAATCTACAGAACAAGGGGACTAGTAAAACAGAACACAGGGGCTTTAGAATTATAGTATATAACTCAGTCACACTCTACTTTTTCTTCTATACATTCTTCCGATTGGCCAAATCATAAGAAGACATGGGGTACAAAACCACGGCTTTGCTGATGACACCCAAATATATGACTATTTTCAACACAACAATTATCTTGCTTCCAAGGATTCTATCAGTAGACTTGAGTCTTGTCTTAATGACATTCGAGGATGGATGACCAGAAATAGACTAAAACTTAACAATGACAAATCCGAATTTCTTATCATATCATCAAAATCACAATCCAGTAAATTGTTTAAAGCGGATTCCTCTTTATCTCCCAAGAAGCAGGCTAAAAATCTGGGCTATTTTACTGATGAATTTATGTCCCCAGTTCCCCAAATCAATAGTATCATACGAAAAATGCATCATCAAATGAGAACTATTTCGAGAATACGCTATAATCTTAATACTGGTGCTTGCCAGAGTGTTGTTAGAGCATTGGTAACATCGCACATGGACTATGCAAATTTTCTTCTATTAGGAGCAACAGAAACAGCTTTAAACAGACTACAAATAGCGCAAAACAATGCTGCACGTCTTATAACTAAAACACAAAAATTTGATCATATATCAGCTAAGTTACAGAAACTCCATTGGCTTCAAGTTCGAGCGAGGGTTCAATTTAAAGCTCTTGTGAATGTGTTTAAATCAATTTATTCTGACACCGCACCCAGTTATTTAAAAGAACTCTTTGATTTCTATACTCCCCAGCAACCAACCTTCGTTCTTCAAGTGATCGTAGCATATTCAGGATCCCCAAATATAATAAGCGTTCTTGTGAATATGCTTTCTCCGCCAGAGCTGCTAAAATGTAGAATGATCTTCCAAAAACTCTTCGAGAGTCCTCTTCTATCCAGAGCTTTAAGACTAACTTAAAAACATACTTATTTCAAAAATGTTTTTGAACTGTTTTGTTGTGAATGCACTTAGAAATACTCATGTGTATTGAAGCGCTATATAAATCGAACAATAATAATAATAATAATAACTAGACCTGCAAGCAGCACTGAACCGGCTTTCAGGAATCAGACAGGAAGTGTGTCATACAATAGCCCATTCATCGAGCTACCAAACCATACTTTAGGTGTTTTGATCCGGTCACACCCGACGGTGAAATCACGATTTTTGCAAGAGCACCTATTTTTACTGGGTTTTTTTAATATCGAATATTTTTTCGACTACTTCCTGTTTACGGATCATTGTCGGGATAGATTTAACACGTTGTATGGGAACTTAACTTCCTGTACCAGAAGTTTCAGAAAGATCCATTAGACAGTTTTTAAAAGAAAGGAAAATCAGAAGATTTTTAACGATATTTAGCAAATAGAACTGCGATGCAGTAATGATGGGTTTCACCAGTGCCACGTTACCCTAAACATATGTCACTTCCAGTACCAATGAAACCATTAAACAGGTTTCCACATAAGCATTGCACACATCAAATAAAATGGACGTCGAATCAACCAAATCCAGCAATATCAATTCATTTTTACATTTGTTACATGCACAGTCAATGGGGAAATCATTGATGATCTATACCCTTATGTAAATAATAGTTTCGGACATGGGCAAGTGCCCAGGAGCAAACACACACTGGGAGTCAATCCCAATGACGTCAATCCACACTGTCACACCGGATCCATACGCAACAAGAACTACTTGTTTGAATCGAATTCGAAGCCGTCAATGTACATAATTACTATCTGTGGCCCAATGGATCTTTATGCTGTTTAATATTATTGTCATGTTAACAAGTTCTATGACAATCACGTCCATATACTCCATAAGTATTTAGAAATTAGACAGACTTTTGCGTCTCACTGTCATGAGAACGTTCACAAGATTCCACAAAAGTGATCCAAGACAATAAGGCATCTGGGTCTTACTGATTTTAACAACATATATAAACTCTAATAAATAAGATCAGATGATAAATGTAGGTTAGTCTATAGTAATCACAAGACGAGGCGAAGGGCACTATATAACCATATTTCATTGTGGGGGAACAATACCGGTATCTAATTTTTTCATAAAAATATATTTCTACTGAACATAAACATATGTACTCCTATGTAATGAATTAATTATGTCTTCTATATAAATTATAATACAACAATAGCTATATATACATTGTATAAATAATTTCATACTATGCACTGGAATACAAGTAAAGTCTAAAATCAAAAAAATATCTTTATTAATAATAATGTACATGATTGGATGATGGACAGGATTTAAGACGATTCCATTTTTGTCTAAAACAAGACTTTTAGGAATATGCTCGTTTAGGAATAGGCTCATAGATATTGGGATGGAAAATTCATCTGCATACAACATAATTAAACACAACAGTAGCAACTCTGTAACGGCTATTCAAGAGTTATGATCTAAAAATGCAGAATTAATGTTATAGCGTTCTAATTTGTGACCCAAAACCCCCACCCCCCTCTTTAATTTGATCCAATTCGTTAGGGTGGGGTGTGGCGGGGGGTCTACTGGAAATTGGGCAAAAATATTTTGGTACAGACACTTTCACAATTTGACATGATCTTGCAATGCATACCAGTGTCTGGATTTAAAGATAATGATAGGTTTCCAGGCAACACTACATTGATGTAGTGATTAGGGCAAAAAGTTATTAAGTATTTATCAGTAATAATTGAAATTTGATTCGATTATTCCCTACTACCTGTATAGGCCTGCAGCTAAAAATTTTAGCTTGCTTAGAAGCGCAATTCCAATCTACTAAACAAACTATACATTTTTGGAAAACTAATGTGATAATTGTCAAGTAAATGCTATATTTATACTAACAACTGTGAAGTTGACATAAAATTAAATATTCACGAAAACACCCAATGCCTTCATCCTGGTCAAAGAATATGGTATTGGTTAAAGTTTGATTTAAACCAAAATGTAGAAAACATAATGGACAATGGAAAATACAGAATTTTGGAAATCCATCAACGGTAATGGAGTTATTTCCTTTTCTGTCAAATGTCTGCAATTGATAACAGTATTTCAGGTGCCTGTTGACTGCACATGCTGTATGACGCACAAGACCATGTGTGAGCACACAATTACAATATTTATATTGTTAATGGGGTTCCAGGGGCCTGCAAGGGATGGTGAACTGATGTTTACCCAGACATTATGGGCGGGGTACCTAGTCTGATGAGCAAGGAGATGTGTTTGACATTGGTTGAGCAATATGTCGATGAAGTAATGGAGACCAGACTCTGTCCGTAGTTTTGTAAATCCATTGAAACCACGTGATTTTTTTCCACTAAAATATAAACCCACGCCCACATACCCTTTCAATTAGACCTTACATTATTTTTACTACAGGTAGCTGTAAACCTCTAGTTCAGATATTTACGGCCAAATTACAAACATTTAAACTAAAACCTTATCTTTAATTGTGTAATTTGCTAACAAATATAGATATAAGACTAGAACTAATTATTTATTGAGGTAAAACAATTATTGAAAATCAAAATTACACAGTCTTCACTTTAAATGTCATCAAATTTAGTCGTCATCATCTTCGCTGTCAGTACATGTATTAACATCAAATTCGGTTTTGTTTCATTTTCACATTTACTAGACTTACACAGATTACTGTCTGTTCCAAGAGATACTCTGACTCTCAAATTCCTTGCCATTTCTTCAGTTTTTAATTTAAACGGCCAAAAATTGGTGACATACCTGAAATTGTCATCCCGTTGCTCGCTTCGTCAAGCCCTAATGCCTAAAAGTTCCATAAGATCCACTCTCCTCTGGAAAATTTCACATATTTCGACATTGTTTCTTTCTCAAAACATCAACATTACGAGTGCGTCTGCGTAATGGGAGACTTGCATTTCGCGTAAAGGGTAGACAGGTATCTCCTAATCGGGTAAATTCGCCCGTTTCTTTTGCGGCAGTAATACTTAGGTTTCAGACTGTGGATCATGTTTTTTGGTCGGATTAATATTATGTTCTGTTTTAACCCGCTTATTTTGCAGAAACTGCGCATTAAGCCACTCGGTTTTTGGGAGTAAGGTCTAGAGATATGACATTTTTATAAACACTTTATTAGTTTTCCAATGTATATAGGTTCTGATCAGCTGTATATAAATATTCAAAATATATTTGTCCAGATTATTTCCCTTTGGCCTTGCAGTTTTTAGCCTATAAACTAAATAATAATTATCCGATTGACACAGAATCAACGGCATGCTATACATGTTGGCACTATCTATAATAATAATTAATACAAAATATTATCTTATCGCAAATTAGCTGATATATATCTGGATAGTCCTCGTAAATATGCAGAGCAAGGCAGGTATCGATTTTCGTATCGTTTTTCCCGCAAATATTATTTAACTTTTTTATTTTATAATATTTGTATTCTAAACATTTATCTACACGTAGGGTTGATATATAACATCAACCAAATATCCATGAATCATTTTGAATTTTTGCTATTTCTGAGAAATAGGCAGTTTTGTGGGAGTCACTTTTCAAAAGAATAAAATATTGTTCTATTTTAGTGACATTTGCTCGATTTGATACTGCAACTGTTCATTATTGTAACATTCTTGTCATTAGAAATGGCATCATTATGGCAAAATTGGTACTTTTAGCCCTTATTAAACAAACTTTAATTTTAAATATACCTGTTTGTTCATAATTAAATTTTAAAACTTTAATTCCACATATCGAAAAGCACAAACCACTGCAAACATATGAATATATCAAAAGATAGTTTGTAACTTTATGCAATTGTCCAAAGTACCTTTTTACGTTGTTTAAGTTTTCCATAATATTCTGAGCTCTTTCTAAACGCCCTTTTTGCAACATAAATACCGTTATTTTAATATTCCTTACAGTTCACTGCTGGATCTTAGATATTCATAATATTGTTATTTGACAACAGTTCAGATTTATTTCAGATATTCAGCTAGAAAAGACAAAAAAGCGAATCTTCGAAAATATAACCCCTTCAATAATTGATTATTGTTATCTACAGTTTATTATTTGAAGATGAAAATTACGCGAGATGTCAAGGAATGAACCAAACTATTATGAAGTTATTTTGAGAAACAGAATTATTTACTCCCCGCAGTGTTCCTTTTGAATAGATCTAATCCCACTTAACACTGCTGTAATGGAAGCAAATATCTGTTCCAAATTATGACTGGTCAATAGTCCGATTAACAACCAACAGCTAACTGCGTAACAATTTCATTAAGCTTTAAACAGAGCTCCAAATTGGACCAAATATGTTTACATAACGTTAAGTCATGACTCAAGAAATTTACGCCCAATTAACCAGTACATAGCCAAAATTGCAGAAAAACTTATTGCGTGACAAACGAGGCTGTCAAAATGGATACAATATAAACAATACTGTTTGGGGACGAATAATACTTTCACCGTTTTTAATACCTTAAATCACTGTCCAAAGTTTCAGGGAAGACCCCAGATTCAACGAAGCGCTGTGATGTTGCTGTACTTGGGATAGATTTGATTGAACGGGAAGAATAGACACACTCCAGCAAAAGCTAAAGTATCAGAAGTCAATCCAGCAATGGCCAGAAAGGGATTTCTTGAGACAATAGCTTCAGGAATATGTGTTCTGCGTTGCATAACCTTGATTGAAGATATGAAATGAAATGATGTAATTGATGTTTAATGGCACGCCAGCATCAACCTGGCGCAATCTGGTTAATAATAAAACACAGATCCTATTCCGTTTCGTTTTTATAGTTCAAAAAAACGAAACGAAATATAGATCTGTATTTTAATCAGATTGAACCGGGCGATAATACGCCAGACATAATTATTATATAAATATCGTTTTACTTTTGTTGTAGGCTTCACGAGAAATTAGGTTACATATACATTTAGTCTAATCATTGCTCCAGCCTAAATTCAACTTTAAATTGTCTAAAGGCAAAGTCGTAAGCAAGGGAATAACTTATATTAACTATGCAATCCGCGATTACTTTTGCATATTATGGACCAAGTTATTGTGTACGCCTATAGCCCCCTTCAAAATTTCCATCACATGCAGTTCAGGATAAAATTTGTACGCAGTTTATATGAATATCAAAACGCTACAGCCCTCGGGGGCCAATTAAATATTCAACTCAGTTGGACAAACTGCGGTGGTCTTGGATTCAGTAAAAATAAAAGTTATATACTACTGGGCCGAAACAACTTCCTTGACGTCCAAGTAGACCGAAACGACTCGAGCCAAACCAACGCCCCCTCCCTCTTCGACTCTTCCGGATAACTAGGTCAAACATGGCTGATGTTCAACAGCGGGATGTAAACAAACTATGATTTTTCATGAGAGAGAGGTTATATAGCTTGATCTGAATTTGGTTTCCTCGTGTAAGAAAGTAATGGGATGGCAATTCCAGGTATGTCTAAATTAAAAATTGAAGAAATGGCAAGCAATTTTCGTGTCGTAGCGTCACCTGGAACAGACAGTAGATATGTACATGTACAAGACAATTCTGGTGCAGTTTCCCCCTGTAAGTGGTACGGGATGGGAGGGGGTCTAGAAGGATATTATGCTATAAGGGGAATTTGGTCAAATCAGCATTGACGTTCAATCTACTCTTTATTTCGAATTTTAAGTTCTTGTACGTGCCCGGCAACGTGTGCATGAGACCTCAGTTTTATATTCCATCCCAATAACTAGACGCTGCCCATCACAGTCCCACCCCCCTTCCTGCACCAATGACAAGGGGGGAAAGAACGCTGGAAAGTGTGGGGAACTGTCTAGGTCAACAAGGGGATGAAACCCAAGACCTCCTAATCAGTGAGCGACTGACAAGGGGAAACCATGCCGGGCCAGGATCAAACCTTGGACTGCCTGGTAAGTGAGCCAACCCCTTTCTGAGTCACTTCGGCTCCCTTGAACACTGATGACACTTGCATGGAAAGCAGCAGGAATACCCCCCCCCCCCCCCCCGCAAACTATAATGTATGGCATATGCGGGTTGGTGTAGAACAGTAAGACATTAAACTCCATTTGATTACATTTCTCTTCACTACAATTTCACTCGCATTACAGTATTATTTAGTTTTGGCCATATCTATTTTAGTGAGAAAAGAGAGAGAGAAATGGGGTTTAACGTCCACTCGACACAAACTAGGTCATTTCGGGACTAACACATGGTTCAACCTTATTTCAATAATTCGCTTGCGCATAGGGGTCTTTAGCAGTGGAAGGAAACCGGAGAAAACCCACGAGGTTGGACAGGCGACCCTACTCCTTGTCACGTACTACCGGGGATACGAAACCATGCCAGGCCTTATGATACAGCATCCAACCTCGTTTTAGTGAGAAAACTAAATATCTCTAGATATGTTTTCTGCATTTTGCTTTAAATCAAAATTTAACCAATAGCATATTCTTTGCATAGGATGAATGCATCGGGTGTTTTCGCCAATATTCAATTTTATGTCAACTTCACAATTATTAGTTTAAATATAGCATTTACTTGACAATTATCACAATTTTTAACCTGACCTTAAATCGAGTTATTGCAAACATTTTGCTTGGAACTCTCTGGATTTGTGTTCCTGATGTTACAGTTATAAGCTTTCCAACTTCACGCTACAAATTTTGGCTGCAGGCCTAGTAATTAGATTATAATTTTACATATGACTCTTCTTCTCATGGACATAAACACTGTGTATAAATTGGATGATACCTTTAACAATTCGGCAAGTATTTATCAAAATTAGGATTCTTCTTCCCATAAATATAAACTCTATGTATAAATTGCAAGTCAATCGGATAATAACTTTAGCCTCTAAACTAGAGAATCCACATGCAGACTTATCATTTATGACATGAGCACGTATTTATGCCTTAAACGACAAGATCAACATTACAGATTTCAAGCTTTTTCTGATCTTATGGCAATCAGTTCATCTTATAAATATCCGCTTACAGTATCATATTAAATCTTCTCCGTCAAAGGAATTATCAAGATTTCTATCTTAAAATTAAACTTGGAATCGGTTTAGCCAATTCCATCACATAAAGAAAAGCTGTGGAAGCTGATAACATAATAACTAGCTAATATTATCTTACTAATTATGATACTATATTTTGGGTTAGGATTATTAACTATACAAAATCTAAAAAAAAACACTTTTAAAGGTGCTAACCTATCATCCTTGGTATCCCTGGTGGTCTTATTCCATTCTATTCCACTATACCCTGGGTTCATGCACAGGATATTCATGTATTCAAATTATCTGCCCTTGATCATAGTTTGATTCTACGAACCAATCAAAAAAAACAAAACAGTTTACAAACCAGTGTTAGCCTCATTGTCCTAAAACAGCTTTTTGATGGAAAAGATATTTTTATGTCAGTTTCTATGTATTTAACGATATATACTGAGCGCCATGGAAAACGCATCACTTTTTTTCCCCAAATATTTTATTACTAGGTGGTTTTGTATGTATAATATTATGAATACTATGAACTATTGTTTCACACAATGCTCCCAAACGCACAAAATATCGGCCCGTGTGCAAAAAACAAAAATTGCACGAGATGCACATGAAAAACCCAATATTCATGTGCAGCATTGTCTGTGAGCCCTTTAAAAGCATGTTTTCAACTTAATGTGCAGTACATGAACTGTGAAACATCAATCTGTCGTAATTTGTTGTTGGACGTGTGAAGAAATCGAGCTAGAGATGCCGGACTTACTGAAAATCAATGGAATGAAGCCATGGGAATGTCCAGGGCTGGCATGTCTACACGTGTTATTGCCAGACACTTCAATTGTCATCAGTCCACTATTGTAAGGTTGGTGGAACGTGTTCGAGTTACTGGATCAACACGTGACCATCAGTGTCCTGGTCCACAACGCGTTACAACCCAGGCTCAAGACCGCTACATCCGGGTCACTCATCTGCGTGACAGATTCCGCCCAGCAACTCGAACAGGTGCAGCAGTCGTCGGAAGACAAGGACCAGTAAGTGCCAACGCCGTAAGACGTCATCTAAGAGAAGTAGGACTCCAGGCACAACGACCTTATGTTGGAGCTATCCTCAGGGATCATCACCGTCAGCGGCGTTTGATATGGGCTCTAGGACACCAGACATGGAGAAGAGTAGACTGGTAAAGTTTGCTCTTGAGTGATTAGAGTCGCTTTCATCTTTATCACGCTGATGACCGTCAACGTGTGTGGAGACGTCTTGGGGAACGTCTTGCAGACTGCTGCGTCTTCAAAACGAATCGATGGGGTGGGGGAAGTGTAATGGTGTGGGGAGGCTTCACATTTCATCACTCTATGGACTACCTGGCTGCTAACAACATCAATGTCTTGGACTGGCCAGCCATGTCTCCGGACATGGCACCGATAGAACATGTCTGGGATGGGATTGGACGTGGTCTGTATCGGAGACCACAGATGCACACCATTGCTGCTTTAGAAGCTGCTCTTGTCCAAGAATGGAACAATTTGCCCCAGGCCTTCTTTCAAACATTGGTAAATTCCATGCGACTTCGCTGCACAGCGTGCGTAAGAGCCCGTGAAGGACACACACGCTACTGACATCTGTGTCATACTTTTGGTTTTGACCTCTCTGAATTTGTACCGTTGATTACAGATTAAACATCCATAAGTGTACAAAAATGTGTTGTTATTGATGTGTTCCCATTTGAATATTGTTCACAATAAGAAGCAAAATAAATAAGATATGTTTACAGGATCATTTTGTTATATGAAAAACTAAGTGATGCTTTTTCCATGGTGCTCAGTGTATTTCTTTGGTCGATAAAAATAGCACAATCATCAAGGGCAGATAATTTAAATACATGTCCCCCCCCCCCCCCTGCGGATTAACCCAGGTGTTAGTGGAGTGAAATGGAATGAAATCACTAGGGAAGTTTTGTCCCGACAGCAAAACTACAGCCTACTTAGTACTATTATTTCTATTTCCAACTGTCAGGAGACCTTTGATATACACCTTTATGCTCCAATGACGAGGGGAAATCAGATTGAAACATCCAAAGGATCTCAGCCATAACTCTAACATTAATAATCTTCTCTGTCCCATGCACATAAACACTGTGTATAAATTGTAATTGTTGATGATGGATTGACGGACAGGGGTGACAACAAAATACAACCCCAAAATGAGTCGGAATGCGCAAAGTCTAATAATGAGCATCTTTGCTAGCCAAGGGTTACCATTCGCTTCTCTTCACCCTTGGCAGATCTGGTGATATATCGAAGTTGCACCCCTTACATAGACGTCATCGCTAACCAATCAGAATAGTTTTGTAATACACATGTTGGAGAGTTGAAAATGACCGCGCCCAGTACAGAAAAATTGATATGTGATAAATTTAATTTAGAAGCACTAACTGTGAATCTGGTGAAAAATTTAATTGCTTTGACAGACAGAAAAGATATTTTTGTTGGCACGAAAACAGGAAGTGGAAAATCATTTACTTATGTCCGCTGTCATAGCTGTAACCAATGAAATTTTGAACCACAAATCCTCAAAATGTATTCCAGATCTGCCAAGTGAAACGTAACTCTTGGCTACCAAAGATGAATAATGAGCTACAGACAAAACAAGTGAAAATATTGATTTTGATTGAAATTGAGATTTTCACAATACATAGTCTATATCTATCGACCCAAAAGATCAAAATAGCAGTAAAACATTTTAAAACGCCTTTATTTGGACGTTTTCTAAGAGTATTGTATTCTTAAATCAGCGAAATTAGTTATTTTTTGACGCATGTTTTTCTTAAAATAGTCAGCAAAATTAGTTATTTTTGGACGCATGCAGAGGGACGACTGGTCAATCTCCTTGCGTAATACTTGACATCGATGTGAAGCCGTGAATCTCTAGCGATGACATCGAGAGTTGATTATGGTCTATATAAGTTAATTAATGTCTAATTAATAATTTAGATAACATTTCAGGCCTAAAGAAAGAGAGAGAGAGAGAGAAATGGGGTTTAACGTCCACTCGACACAAACTAGGTCATTTCGGGACTAACATATGGTTTTTAATTTTATTTCAATAATTCGCTTGCGCGTAGGGGTCTTTAGCAGTGGGAGGAAACCGGAGGACCCGGAGAAAACCCACGAGGTTGGACAGAGGCCTAAAGAAAGACCTGCAATAACTTTAGCCTCCAGAGCGTCCACAAGCAATTATGGACACCGGACCGACAACAATGTACGACCCCATTCCAATATGGGCTATAAAAATGGATAATTCAGACTTTGTTTTTTATTGTACCGACTTAAGTAATGATGATCGAGGCTAGCCTAAAATTTAAAAGCTAATATCTCTGGTCCTAAAATTTAAAAGCTAATATTTTGGGTCCGAGTAGAGCATTTTGTCTGAAATTTTCAGCATATTTTATCTACATTATCTATTTTTTTAACTATTATAGCGAGAACTGCCAACTCTTTATCTAATCTCCGATAATGCTCCTTCAATGATTAGTTGATTGATAATTGCTACTTATAAAGTCTTCCCAAAGTCATTATTTACTCTGAATAATTAATCCAAGCGGTGATTATTGATTATATTGATATTTCGTTGCATCTTAAAACCATTGGGGTGTAACTAGTGCTCCTACGACTAGTCGGATAGCCGTAAACGGTTAGAACTGGACGGTTAAACGGTTTGAATTCAACGGTACGGTTATTCGGAGATGTCCCCCATTACATAGAGTTGTGTCTGATTATATTCCTCTTTATAACAAAACTTGCCCGTTGTAATTTTGTATTTGATGTTTGAAAATTTTAGAATGTAACAGTCGTCCAACGATGTCGACTGCTAAACAATGATACTATTAATAGCACTCGTCGTAGTCACACGGCAAAGTCAACGGACCTTGTTCGTCTTTTGCTATTGTTAATCCAATCTAAATACTTCTCGGCATTTCTAACTATATTCTACCTTGTTTATTATTTACTTCAAAACGTAACCACCATTCAAAATATAATCATAAAGGCTAGAAAATGACATTATACTAGATTCGTTACGGCATTGAACACGTTTCATATCTCGTAATTTCTCGAATGAATTCTACTTTGGTTTTCAGTTAAATTAACCAATCATAAAAATTCTACTTGCATGCGAGGAATTATTTCTTTATTGTCCAATCAATAGACACCTTCTAATTTACTTTATTCTATTCTTAGTAACATTGTGTTATCGTAATATTATCGCCGTCTGTCACGTACGAAGGGAAATTGAGTATTGTTTTGTATATTATCGTTATATTGAATTAAAAAAATGTTTCAAATGAACCAAGTTAACCAGGTAAATAAATAGCTACGGTCTTAGATAGTTTAAATTTTCATTAAAGAATTGTTCATGTCTGAAAAAATTCCTGAAATTTTTGCGCGTGTAATGCCTTTTATAAGGCGAGTATAGCGTGCGCACGAGTAATGACTCGTAGCTCCTGACAAGCTCTGTTTTATGTTTAAAATTGATACCATACGGTTAACGGTTACTAACCGGTTAATAGCTACGGATATTCGAATAACAAAAAGTCCTAACCGTAGGAGCACTAGGTGTAACAGTGATATATTCAAACGTTTTTTTAAATCAGATAAAAATTGTGAACTCTAGAGCGACCACAGGTTAAAAACACAATTTTTCGTAAAAAGAAGGGCCATAATTCAGAAAGTTATTATGCGATATGTGCGAATATCAAAATCGGATCAAAATTGTGACCTCTAGAGTTAACTCCTTTGTAACATCCAGAATTGACTAATGTAACTCACTCCTATATAATTCTCCCAAATATCAAATTGGCCGTTTGCAGAAACTACAAAATAAAGCCATCTGAGAAAATCAGTCCAATTTTGAAAGGACGTCATTGGCTCCAAATCAACTACAGAATCGAATTCAAGATTTTATCCATGACCTATTCAACTCTAAACTGCGAATTTGTCACAGAATACCTAAAAGATCTCATTATCCCATATACTCCATCCCGAACCCTGCAATCATCTTCAAGTAACCTGCTTGTTAAACCAAACCAGTGACTGCCAGGCAGGATATGCCCACATTTTGCAAGAGATGGATAGAAAACAAGCCCTAAAAAAATGGGATGTTTTGTACAATCAGAGGCAATAATCCAGAAAGTTATGGTCTGAAATGCGCAAATATGAAAAGGGACTGAGATCTTCGGGATATAAAGATACGTTTTAAGTTTCAACAGAATCGGATAACCAGCGGCTGCCAGGCAGGATACGCCGACATTTTCGAGAGATGGATAGAGAACAAGCTAAAAAGAAAGTGATTTTTCCTACAATCAAGGGCCATAATTCAGGAAATTACAATTCGATATGTGCAAATATCGAAAGGAACCGAGATCTTTGTGTTATAAACTTACATTTCAAGTTTCAACAAAATCGGATAAAAATTGTGACCTCTAGAGAGTCCACAACGCGATTTTCGTACAATCAGGGGCCATAATTCAGGAATTACCGTCCGATATGCGCAGTATCGAAAGGAACCAAGATCTTTGGATTATAAACTTACATTTCAGGTTTCAACAAGATCGGATAAAAATTGTGACCTCTATATCGGTCATCCTTAGGGTGTAAGGGTGATATAATAATACGTTTTTTTAAATCGGATAAAAATTATGACCTCTATAGGGTCCACAAGCTAAAAAAACGATTTTTCGTACAATTAGGGGCCATAATTCAGGAAGTTACGGTCCGATATGTGCGAATATCGAAAGG
This sequence comes from Patella vulgata, assembly GCF_932274485.2. Lineage (NCBI taxonomy): Eukaryota > Metazoa > Mollusca > Gastropoda > Patellidae > Patella > Patella vulgata. The sequence continues at coordinate 39,812,526 of NC_065882.2, forward strand.
AACCGAGATCTTTGGGTTATAAACTTACATTTCAAATTTTAACAAAATCGGATAAAAATTGTGACCTCTATAGGGTCCACAAGCTAAAAACGTGATTTTTCGTACAAACAGGGGCCATAATCCATGAAGTTTCGATCCGATACATGCCAATATCAAAAGCAGCCGAGATCTTTTGGAGGTAAACCTATATTTCAAGTTTCGTCAAAATCGGATAAGAATTGTGACCTGTAGAGTGTCCACAAACAATTGTGGATGACCGGACGGACAGGGGCGACGACAATATACGTCCACATGAAAATGTGGGAGTATAAAAATTGTGACCTCTGGAGGATCGACAACCTTCGTATTGCGAACTTTTACACAATGTGAGTACAAAGAGCATCCATTTTGTCGGGCAATTTCAATTCGATTTTCCCAAAATTCGAATTTAACCTTCATTATGGTGGAATGGTGAAATATTTAAAGGGTTTTTAAAATAGGAAAAAAAAATTGTGACCTCAAGAAAATCCGCAAGCTAACCAGCGGCTGCCAAGCAGAATACGCCCACATTTTGCAAGAGATGGATAGAGAACAAGCTAAAAACAAACAGGATTTTTTGTACAATCAGGGGCAACAATCCAGAAAGTTATGGTCTGAAATGCGCAAATATCAAAAGGGACTGAGATCTTTGGGATATAAAGATTTGTTTTAAGTTTCATCAAAATTGGATAAAAATTGTGACCTCTAGAGGGTCCACAACCTTTGCATTGCATACTTTTACACAATTTGCGTACAAAGAGTGGACATTTTGTTTGGCAGTTTCATTTCGATTTTCCCGAAATTAAAATTCAACATTCATTACAGTGGAATGGTGATATATGTAAACGGTTTCTAAAAACCGAACTCAATCAAAATTACGGTGTAAGGGTGATATATTCGAACGTTTTTTTAAATCAGACAATAATTGTGACCTCTGGTGGGATCACAAGCTAAAAACGTGATTTTTCGTACAATCAGGGGCCATAATTCAGGAAGTTATGATCTGATACGCGCTAATATCGAAAGGAACCAATATCTTTGGGTTATAAACATGTATTTCAAGTTTCATCAAAATCAGATCAAAATTGTGACCTCTAGAGGGTCCACAACTTTGACATACCAGATGTTATACACTATTTGCGTACGAGGGGCGGCCATTTTGTTGGCAGTTTTAGTCCAATTTTCACGAAATTCGAACTCGGCCAAAATTACGGTGTAACGATGATATATTTGAACGTTTTTATCAATCGGATAATAATTGTGACCTCTAGATCAGGGACATGAAGCCAAAAACATGATTTTTCGTACAATCAGGGGCCATAATTCAGGAAGTTACGATCCGATATGCACGAATATAGAAAGGAACTAAGATCTTTGGGTTATAAACATACATTTTAAGTTTCATAAAAATCGGAAAAAAATTGTGGCCTCTAGAGGGTCCACAACATTGATATACCATATTTATACTCTATTTGAGTATGAGGGGCGGCCATTTTGTCTGTCAGTTTCGGTCCGATTTTTACGAAATTGGAGCTCGACCCATCCTTAGGGTGTAACGGTAATATATTCAAACGTTTTTTTTAAATCGGATAAAAATTATGACCTCTATAGGGTCCACAAGCTAAAAACGTGATTTTTCATACAATCAGGGGCCATAATTCAGCAAGTTACGGTCCGATATGCGCGAATATCGAAAGGAAACAAGATCTTTGGGTTATAAACTTACATTTCAAGTTTCATAAAATTCAGAAGACAATTGTGACCTCTAGAAGGTCCACAACCTTGATATACGATATTTTTACACTATTTGAGTACGAGGGGCGGCCATTTTGTCTGTCAGTTTTGGTCTGATTTTCACGAACTCTAGATCAGGGACATGAAGCTATAAACGCGAATTTACGTACAATCAGGGGCCATAATTCAGGAATTTACAATCCGATATGCACGAATATCGAAAGAAACCAAGATCTTTGGGTTATAAACATACATTTCAAGTTTCATAAAAATCAGAAGAAAATTGTAGCCCTTAAGCAGTGGACACATTAGCCGAATCGTTCGGCCGAATCAATCGGCGGCGAATTTTATTCGGCCGAATGGGTGGACACACTAGCCGAATGCTTCGCCCGATTCAACCTGTCGATTGCATCACCTTTCACGTCACATGATTAAACATGGCGGCGTCTATGGCTTTAATCTATCACGTGACTTCTCGATGTGAGTGGTGATTGGACAGACAGACAGACAGAAATGGGGTTTAACGTCCACTCGACACAAACTAGGTCATTTCGGGACTAACATATGGTTTAATTTTATTTCAATAATTCGCTTGCGCATAGGTTCTTTAGCAGTGGGAGGAAACCGGAGGACCTGGAGAAAACCCACGAGGTTGGACAGGCGACCCTACTCCTTGTCACGTACAACCGGGGATTCGAAACCACGCTAGTCGACTCAATGACAGACTTTATGATACAGCGCGCGCACGCTAACCATTCAGCCATCCAACCCCCCGAGTGGTGATTGGCTAATGAATTCTATATTCGGCCGAATGCTTCGGCGAAGCGGACACACCAGGCGAATATAATTCGGCCGAATATATCAAACTTGTTTGATTCAGCCGAATCATTCGGCTAGTGTGTCCACCGCTTTAGAGGGTCCACAACATTGATATACCATATTTTTTACGCTATTTGAGTATGAGGGGGGGGGGGGGGCATTTTATTTTTACGAAATTCGAACTCGACCCATCCTTAGGGTGTAACGGTAATATATTCAAACGTTTTTTTTAAATCGGATAAAAATTATGACTGCTATAGGGTCCACAAGCTAATAACGCGAATTTTTCGTACATCAGGGGCCATAATTCAGGAAGTTATGGTCCGATATACATGAATATCAACAGGAACCAAGATCTTTGGGTTATAAACATACATTTCAAGTTTCATGAAATCATATAAAAATTGTGACATTTAGAGTGTCCACAAGCTACGATCATGATTTTTCGTACAATAAGGGGCCATAATCCATGAAGTTACGATTCGATACATGCCAATTTCGACATGAACCAAGATCTTAGGGAGATACACCTATATTTTAAAATCAGATAATAATTGTGACCTGTAGAGTGTCCACAAACAAAATGTGAACGAACACACGGACAGGGGAGACAACAATATACGTCCAGATGAACATGTGGGCGTATAAGAATAATATTCTGATAGTTGAATTTCGGTTGCTCTGACTTCATACGGCATGTAAAATATTATTGTTTCAAATTCTATTATCACCATGGGTGAGACCAACGAACGAGTCGAATAGCCATGATTCTCGAGTGAGAAAACAGTCCACAATTTGTTTCATTATACCGCTGCCAAAATGTACTATAGTGAACGTAAGCATCTCTTTTTACTAGTCTTACAAATGGAACTGAAATTTCTATCACTCTTTCAGGGTATCTGATTCTGATACCATTACGGTACCTCAAAATAACTGTAGACCTATTGTACATGCAAAACCTTATTTTCATTCATTTATGTGACGAAGATATAACAGAACACGCGTATGGCTTGGCGACTTCTTTGATAATCAAGAAACTAAACTTGATTACCCAATCAACAATCCTAATCTCCTATGCACTAAGGTGCTAATTAATTGGTAAGATTAACAGAAATTATTCCCATAAAAGTAATAATATACAAAACCTACATTAGATTACTAATGTATGGACTATTCTATTTTGTTCTAAATTATAACATCGAAAGAAATATTAAATGAAAAAAATTCATACCAACTATACATCATTTTGAAGGTATTGAGGTGGAGAATGTGAAAACAACAATAACTCAGTTTTCAAAATTCCACATTGTAACTCAATTTGCCAACACAGGTCACATATTTCAACAATTCCAAAAACATTTTTGTTTTCAAACAACTATTTCTAATTGTTTCATACCTGACCACAGAGCAATAATTTTGTGTTTATTCGGCATAGAAAGAATCTATAACTGATTGATACATTTTAACCACAATAGGGCGGCGTAGTTTCAAGGTTGGCCCTGCAAAACATAAAAAAAAAAAACAAGCAAGTTTTATATTTAATCGAAAATTTTGTTTTCCAAGTTTAGTCAAAAAGATCTTCAGCAGGACATATAATTAAAGAATGATCATTTTTTTCATCATTCACATAAATAATAATATCCTGAATAAATTGGATATTTTATAAACATCAAAGTTGATATTTTATTTTGTCAAATATAAATAATTATGTTATAACTTCTGTTGATAGGGATTGAAAGCTATCAGGCATGAGCTGCATGGTAACCATGCTAGTGCTGTCAACACAATTTTAGAGGGAAACAGTGGTTTGTTGACTGAATAAAAATTGTATTTTCTATTGCGTTCATAATGGTTTTTAACAAAGGGAATTAAACGCTGGAACTCAAGGTTGTGGAATGCTGAATATTGATAGAGTTTGTCTTCTCATTACCCAAATGTTTCACACCAAATTTGAACCAGCAGTTGCCAGGCAAGATACGCCCACATTTTGCAAGAGATGGATAGAGAACAAGCTGAAAACAAAAGCGATTTTCATACAATCAGGGGCCATAAAGATATATTTTAAGTTTCATCAAAATAAGATAAAAAGTGTGACCCCTAGAGGGTCCACAACCTTCGTATTACATACTTTTACACTATCTGCATACAAAGAGCGGCCATTTTGTCGGGCACTTGGGGTCAGATTTTTACGGAAATGAAATGTTGTTTAATGGCACGTCAGCTCCAACGATGTGTAATCATGATATATTAAAACGTTTTTTAAAATTGAATACAAATAGTGACTTCTAGCGGGTCCAAAAGCTAAAAATGTGATTTTTTTAAAATTGAATTCAAACTGTGACTTCTAGAGGGTCCAAAAGCTAAAAATGCGAATTTTCTAACAATCAAGGGCCATAATCCGGGAAGTTACGGATATGCGAGATTATCGAAAGCAGAGAGAGAGAGATAGAGAGAGAGAGAGAGAGAGAATGGGATTTAACATCCACTCGACACAAACTAGGTCATTTCGAGACTAACATATGGTTTAATTTTATTTCAATAATTCGCTTGCGCGTGGGACAGGCGACCCTACTCCTTGTCACGTACAACCGGGGATTCGAAACCACACCAGTTGACTCAATGACAGGCCGTATAATACAGCACGCACGTGCTAACCATTCGGCCACCCAATCCCCCTTTGTCGAAAGCAACCAAGATCTTTGTGATATAAACATAAAATATAAGTTTCATCAAAATCGGATCAAACTTGTGGCCTCTAGAGGGAGAGAGAAAGAGAGTAATGGGCTTTAACGTTTACTCGACATAAACTATGTCATTTCGGGACTAACCCATGGTTCTATTTTATTTCAATAATTTGCTTGCACGTAGGGGTCTTTACCAGTGGGAGGAAACCAGAGGACCTGGAGAAAACCCACGAGGTTGGATAGGCGACCCTATTCCTTGTCACATACAACCAAGGGAGAGAGAGAGAAATGGGGTTTAACGTCCACTCGACACAAACTAGGTCATTTCGGGACTAACATATGGTTTAATTTTATTTCAATAATTCGCTTGCGCATAGGAGTCTTTAGCAGTGGGAGGAAACCGGAGGACCCGGAGAAAACCCACGAGGTTGGACAGGCGCACATACAACCAAGGAATGGAAACCACACCAGTTGACTCAATGACATATCTTGTGATACAGCGCGCACATGCTAACCATTCGGCCATCCAAACCCTCCAGGCCTCTAGAGAGCCCACACCCTTGATACACCATATCTTTACACTATTTGTGTACGAGGGGCAGCCATTTTGTCCAGCAGTTTTGGTCCAATTTTCACGAAATTCGAACTCAACTGACATTACGTACGATTTTTCGTACAATTGTAGTGTCCTACAAGAATATTGTTGATGTTATTATGGTCTGAGATGTATAAGTATGAACAGAGTTATATCCCTTTTATGCCAAGAGGTGGCGCTTTGAGTTTTTTAGCATTGTATGTCAACCATGCTTGCCTGATAAATATTTCTTCTTTGAAACCCGATGTTTCTCATTCATTGTATATGAACCCCACTACATATGCTGACGAGGATGGTCTAGAAACATTAAAGAAGAAGTGTACAGGTGAAATTAAGCCTTGTAAACGGTAATTTTGTCACCATGGCTGGCAGTAGGGATCTCAGGATTGAATCCATTTCTGTCAGAATCAGACCCCATATTGACCGAACCCATGGGCAAAATGGTTAGATGAGTTTGAATTACTGATGATCAAGACAAGGTCGATGCAATCAATATTTATGGTGGTGAAGAGGTCAGAAATAAAATTAAAAATATGAGAGATATTTAGGATCAAACTACAGGGAATGATGTTGAGAGTGATGAAGATCCACAAACACAGGATAACTATAGGAAAATTATCAATAAATTAAATTGTTATTATGTTCCCCTGAAGAATATATCTCATGCTAAATTCAAATTTGGTCAACTTACACAAGGTTAAGGTGAGTCGACAATCAATCAGTATGCAGTAAGATTGAGAGAATACGCCAAGAAATGTGACTTTCTAAACCTTCAGAAATTTCTTCAAAAATCCCAAAGTCGTGAAGAAACGCACAGACAGGCTTCAGAAATTGAAGGCGAAAGGGAGAGAGACGTTAATCGAACATTGATCTCCAAGGGAAGGTTTCCTAAAAATCACAGGGAAAGAGACAGTTCAAATCATTATCCTGAAAAGAAGGGAGAAAATCATGATAGAAACTATTCAGTCCATGACTGCCCTTCCTGCAAATGTGATCAACGCAATAAATGAAATGAAATCCTCACAGAGGTAAAAGTCGCTATCGTCAGTACGGTGGTACTTTTTACCGCCGACCACCGCCGACTACCGCCGACCAAATGCTTTTTACCGCCGACCGTCGTGTAATTACCGCCGACCAAATACTTTTTACCGCCGACCGCATTGTAATGACTTTCGACCGTAATATAATTACCGCCGATCAAATACTTGTTACCGCCGACCAAATGCTTAATGATTCCTTGTTACCGCCGACTATTTTACGGTTGTTTTTTTTTATAAAAAAGAATACAAGAATGTTATTTTTTATTTGAGGTGTAATCACGTACAACTGTCGAAAAACATTCATATATATTTTAAAGAATATGGAAGGACAAACTACAATTTATATACTGAAGGGCAAATAAAAAAAATATCAAGATTGTTTCAGCTACTGGTTATAAATAAATAACATTTTAGGCCTATCTTCTATTAGTGCGGGGGTTAGGGTTAGGGTTGTCGACCATATTTATTTATAATAAAATCTATATTTTTATCAAACTCTGTGTATTTAACCAAATCTATTTATTTGTCACTAATAATTTAATTAATTTTATATAGTCGGCGGTAACAAGGAATCATTAAGCATTTGGTTGGCGGTAACAAGTATTTGGTCGGCGGTAATTATATTACGGTCGGCGGTAAAAAGTATTTGGTCGGCGGTAATTTCACGACGGTCGTCGGTAAAAGTATTGGTCGGCGGTAAAAGTATTGGTCGGCGGTAGTCGGCGGTGGTCGGCGGTAAAAAGTACCACCCTCGTCAGTAAAGTTTATACAGAAATCAATCAAGGTATCGCAGCCAATCACAGTCTACTTCAAGAAAAGTCAAATTTGATGAAGACAGTGATTAATCCAACTGTGTATATTACAGTAAATTAACAAACAAAACCAACTGTGGTGATGAGTATTCAGCAAAGATCAAAGTCCAGATCAATGATGTCAGGGTACAGTGCGAAGCGAATTCTGGTTCCAGCGCTAATCTCATTGATGAAAATTGATTCCAACAGATACAAGATCGACTACCAGTCTCACAAAAACTGAAGCTGAAGCCTACAAAAGCCAAGTTACTGTCATATGCTGATTTTAAGATTCCTATTATTGGTTGTTTGATGACTTGTTGAAAACAGAGAAACTGGTAAATCTGAGATGGACGAATTTTTAGTAGTAAAAGGAAGAACTAAATCTGGACCATTACTAAGTTTGAGAACCTCCATCAAATTAGGAATTCTACACATCAATAATAAGACAAAAACACAGACTGTCAAATCTTTAAATGAGAATCAACGTTATATAGATGAGATCCTCCTCAAACATGATCAAATATTTCATGGTCTGGGCAAACACAAACTGTATAAAGCCCAATTTATTGTAGATGGAACTGTCGAACCTGTTATTCAAAAGCAACGAAAAGTTCCATACAATCTACAGGACAAGGCTTTGGCAGAAGAAACACGTTTAATATATAACAGCACAATTGAAGATTTACTCAGTATAGAACCAATTACCTGGTGTACAAATCCTGTAGACACTATAAGATATTGCACTAATATGAGACCTGTGAATAATGCTATAAAACGTCCTATTGTTGAAGCGCCAACAGTAGAAGATATAGCTGTCAAACTGAACGGTGCACGAGTATTCTCCAAACTCGATATGAATGAATCTTATCACCAAATAAAATTGGATGAGAAATTGGATGAGAAATTTTATGGTGTAAATGGTAAGAAAAGATTCAAACGCCTCAACTACGGATCCGTTTCATTACAAGATATTTTGATGGTATCATGCAGTAAACTGTAGGTGATATATCTGGTATCCTCAACATCAGAGACGATATCTTATGTTATGGTGAAGACACAGCGTCCCACAATAGAGCATTAAACAATGTGCTTTAACGATTTAAAAACTGTGGTTTGACACTTAACAAGAACAAATGTCAGTTAAATCTCAAAGTAAAATTGTTTGGTTTTATATTTTCAAATAATGGTATTAGACCTGATCCGGAAAAAAGCAGACATAATTTAGAATTTAGAAGCCCCGAAGAGTGTTGACTAAGTTAGATCTCTTGTCAGCATGGTTGCATTTTCATCAAGATTTATTCCTGGTTTTTCATCAATCACCGCTCCTTTACGAAAACTGACAGAGAAAAACGCTAAATGGCAATGGGGACCAGACCAGGAAAAAGCATTCGCAACATTCAGTCCTACAACAAACAATATTAAACACACATTTATACTGATGCAGGACCTAATGGTTTGGGTGCGATGTTAGCCCAGAGGAAATCCGGACAAGACTTTAGTTCGCGACCAATACTGTTTGTAAGTCGTTCTTTAACAAAAGTTGAGAAACGATACTCCCAGATTAAGATGGAAGCTCTTGGTGTTCGATGGGCCTGCGAAATTTTAACCAATCCCAAACCATCGTTGCCATTGTTTAATAATCCAAATAGTATGTTGGTTACTGTATTTACAACAATTTGACCAGACCGTGGTGTATGAAAAAGGGAAATATAATCCAGCAAATTATTTTAGTCGTCATCCAAACGATCACAACAAGACTGATCAGAAAATGGTAAAATCAACGAAATGGCAGTTAGAACTGTAATTCATCATTGTGCTCCACCTGCCGTTAGGTTAAGACAAGTTCATGATGAAACCGTTAAAGATGAATCGTTGAATAAACTGTAAGACTATATCAAAAGTGGTAGTCAGAAAACGTGTGCTGAAGATCCTAGCACAAAACAGTTTTCGCAAGTATTTTCGGAACTGTGCGTGTTAGATGACATTATCTTGAAAGGTTACAAAGTTGTTATACCACAATCACTGCAAAAACAAGTAACCAGACTAAGTCATAAGGGCCATCAAGGTAGGACTCTCACAAAACAATTATTACGCACAAGAGTTTGGTTTCCTCATATGGACAAAATGGTAGAACAGGAAATCAAGAATTGTTTTACCATGTCAAATAGCTACTTCATTATGCATGTCTCCTCTACCAAATGGTCCTTGGGAAAAGATATCAGCTGATTTTTGTGTCCATTTCCCACAGGCGAATACGAATACGCTTTGGTAATCATAGATGAATAATCTAGATTCCCAATTGTAGAATTGGTCAGTTCAACTTCATTCTCCGCAGTAAAATCTCAATTACAGAAAATTGATACACTGTATTCCACTTCAAACCACAAGGCTTGATTATGTCTTTTAAAATATATTATTTTACACAGTATTTCGATACATTAAATATACATGTTAATTGTTTTATTTCATTAAGTTACAATCTCATCTAAAAGAGGGAAGGAATGTAGTGTCCTACAACAATATTGTTGATGTTATTGTCGTCTGAGATGTATAAGTATGAACAGAGTTATATCCCTTTTATGCTAAGTGGTGGTGCTTTAAGTTTCTTAGCATTGTATGTCAACCATGCTTGCCTGATAATAAATATTTATTCTTTGAAAGCTGATTTTTCTCATTCACTGTATATGAACCCCACTACAACAATCAGGGGCCATAATTCAAGAAGTTACAATCCGATAGATGCGAATATTGAAAGGAACCAAGATGTTTAGGTTAAAACATGCATTTCAAGTTTCATCAAAATTGAATTAAAATTGTGACCTCTACAGGGTCCACAACCTTGACATATACCCTATTTTTACACTATTCGTGTACAAACGGCGGCCATTTTGTCCGGCAATTTTGGTCCGATTTTCCCCAAATTCAAACTCAACCTTCCTTAGGGTGTAACGGTGATATAATAATACGTTTTTTTAAATCGGATAAAAATTATGACCTATGTCCACAAGCTAAAAACACGATTTTTCGTTTAATCAGGGGCCATAATTCAGGAAGTTACGATCTGATATGCGACAATATCGAAAGGAACCAAGATCTTTAGGTTACAAACATGCATTTCAAGTTTCATCAAAATCGAATTAAAATTGTGACCCATACAGGGTCCACAACCTTGATTTACCCTATTTTTACACTATTCGTGTACAAACGGCGGCCATTTTGTCCGGCAATTTTGGCCCGATTTTCCCCAAATTCTAACTCAACCTTCCTTAGGGTGTAACGTTGATATCATAATACGGTTTTTTAAATCAGCTAAAAATTATGACCTCTATAGGTTCCACAAGCTAAAAACGCGATTTTTCGTACAATAAGGGGCCATAATTCAGGAAGTTACAGTCCGATATGCACGGATATCGAAAGGAACTGAGATCTTTGGGTTATAAACTTACATGTCAAGTTTCAACAAAATCGGATAAAAATTGTGACCTCTATAGGGTCAACAAGCTAAAAACGTGATTTTTCGTACAAACAGGGGCCATAATCCATGAAGTTTTGATCTGATACATGCCAATATCGAAAATCACCGAGATCTTTTGGCGATAAACCTATATTTCAAGTTTCGTCAAAATCGGACAAGAATTGTGACCTGTAGAGAGTCCACAAACAAATTGTGGACGTCCGGACGGACAGGGGCGACGACAATACAGTTTCACATGAAAATGTGGGTGTATAAAAATTGTGGCCTGTACAGTGTCCACAAAGAAATTGTGGACGGACGTCTGGTAGGCCAAGGGCGACAGCATAATACATGAAAGACAGACAGGGGTTGCAACTATATACTGTATGGGGAGTCCTAGCAATGGGTTAATAAACAATGTGCTTTAACGATTTAAAGACTGTGGTTTGACACTTAACAAGAACAAATGTCAGTTAAATCTCAAAGTAAAATTGTTTGGTTTTATATTTTCAAAAGATGGTATAAGACCTGATCCGGAAAAAAGCAGACATAATTTAGAATTTAGAAGCCCCGAAGAGTGTTGACTAAGTTAGATCTCTTGTCAGCATGGTTGCATTTTCATTAAGATTTATTCCTGGCTTTTCATCAATCACCGCTCCTTTACGAAAACTGACAGAGAAAAACGCTAAATGGCAATGGGGACCAGACCAGGAAAAAGCATTCGCAACATTCAGTCCTACAACAAACAATATTAAACACACATTTATACTGATGCAGGACCTAATGGTTTAGGTGCGATGTTAGCCCAGAGGAAATCCGGACAAGACTTTAGTTCGCGACCAATACTGTTTGTAAGTTGTTCCTTAACAAAAGTTGAGAAACGATACTCCCAGATTAAGATGGAAGCTCTTGGTGTTCGATGGGCCTGCGAAAGACTTTACATGTATGTTTTTGGTTCCAAATTTGAAATTTTAACCGATCCCCAACCATCATTGCCATTGTTTAATAATCCAAATAGTATGTTGGTTACTGTATTTACAACAATTTGACCAGACCGTGGTGTATGAAAAAGGGAAATATAATCCAGCAAATTATTTTAGTCGTCATCCAAACGATCACAACAAGACTGATCAGAAAATGGTAAAATCAATGAAATGGCAGTTAGAACTGTAATTCATCATTGTGCTCCACCTGCCGTTAGGTTAAGACAAGTTCATGATGAAACCGTTAAAGATGAATCGTTGAATAAACTGTAAGACTATATCAAAAGTGGTAGTCAGAAAACGTGTGCTGAAGATCCTAGCACAAAACAGTTTTCGCAAGTATTTTCGGAACTGTGCGTGTAAGATGATATTATCTTGAAAGGTTACAAAGTTGTTATACCACAATCACTGCAAAAACAAGTAACCAGACTAAGTCATAAGGGACATCAAGGTAGGACTCTCACAAAACAATTATTACGCACAAGAGTTTGGTTTCCTCATATGGCCAAAATGGTAGAACAGGAAATCAAGAATTGTTTTACCATGTCAAATAGCTACTTCATTAAGCATGTCTCCTCTACCAAATGGTCCTTGGGAAAAGATATCAGCTGATTTTTGTGTCCATTTCCCACAGGCAAATACGCTTTGGTAATCATAGATGAAAAATCTAGATTCCCAATTGTAGAATTGGTCAGTTCAACTTCATTCTCCGCAGTAAAATCTCAATTACAGAAAATTGATACACTGTATTCCACTTCAAACCACAAGGCTTGATTATGTCTTTTAAAATATATTATTTTACACAGTATTTCGATACATTAAATATACATGTTAATTGTTTTATTTCATTAAGTTACAATCTCATCTAAAAGAGGGAAGGAATGTAGTGTCATACAACAATATTGTTGATGTTATTGTGGTCTGGGATGTATAAGTATGAACAGAGTTATATCCCTTTTATGCCAAGTGGTGGTGCTTTAAGTTTCTTAGCATTGTATGTCAACCATGCTTGCCTGATAATAAATATTTATTCTTTGAAAGCTGATTTTTCTCATTCACTGTATATGAACCCCACTACAACAATCAGGGGCCATAATTCAAGAAGTTACAATCCGATAGATGCGAATATTGAAAGGAACCAAGATGTTTAGGTTAAAACATGCATTTCAAGTTTCATCAAAATCGAATTAAAATTGCGACCTCTACAGGGTCCACAACCTTGACATATACCCTATTTTTACACTATTCGTGTACAAACGGCGGCCATTTTGTCCGGCAATTTTGTTCCGATTTTCCCCAAATTCAAACTCAACCTTCCTTAGGGTGTAACGGTGATATAATAATACGTTTTTTTAAATCGGATAAAAATTATGACCTATATAGGATCCACAAGCTATAAACACGATTTTTCGTATAAACAGGGCCATAATTCAGGAAGTTACGATCCGATATGCGACAATATCGAAAGGAACCAAGATCTTTAGGTTACAAACATGCATTTCAAGTTTTATCAAAATCGAATTAAAATTGTGACCCGTACAGGATCCACAACCTTGATTTACCCTATTTTTACACTATTCGTGTACAAACGGCGGCCATTTTGTCCGGCAATTTTGGTCCGATTTTCCCCAAATTCAAACTCAACCTTCCTTAGGGTGTAACGGTGATATAATAATACGGTTTTTTAAATCGGATAAAATTTATGACCTATATATGGTCCACAAGCTAAAAACGCGATTTTTCGTATAATCAATGCCCATAATTCAGGAAGTTACGATCCGATATGCGACAATATCGAAAGGAACCAAGATCTTTAGGTTACAAACATGCATTTCAAGTTTTATCAAAATCGAATTAAAATTGTGACCCGTACAGGGTCCACAACCTTGATTTACCATATTTTTACACTGTTCGTACCTTTGAACCCTGACCGGAAGATGGGAACACGTGATCTTCGGTATGCGCCATTCATCAACAACCGCTTGGGAGGGAAAGATCGTATGTTCAAATGCCTGTTAAAAATCCAAATGCATCCCTTTCGGGGAATGATCTTTTTAAAATAGTTTTATCGTTTCGGAAAGGAATGAAGGATGTTTATTCTTTTAATAAGGATCAGGATCTTAAAACTTTATCTAAAAACGAGTTACAGGTGGGTTTGATGGAGATAGGGCTAAAACATTAGCATTTGGATGAAATGGCAGTAATTTTGAATTTTGATGATTTTTCGTCAGCCCCTCAAGCAGATATAGTAAAATTAACAAGCGCAGCTATTCATGTAAGTGTTATTTTAAATGTTCAGATGTATTATCTTTTCATAGATTAAAGCCAGTGGGCCATTTTTCCTTTTCGAGTCTGGGTGACATGCTCTCAAGTGGTAACTTGATAAATTTCGATGTATGTGGGCTTTAAATACCTTCCCCACCCCCGCCCCTTCATCTTGCGAGAAAAACAATGGACCAATAGGTGTCATAATGTGTAATTCATGGTTGCGGAAGAATTTAAGTTTTGCCACCCCAAGTAAACACAAATGGCAGAGGGAAGATACCATTTGATTTGATTTTCTTGTAAACCTGTACTGGCTACAGATATGCAGAGAGCCCCTCTTGCCATTTATGGGCATTTTAATGTCGAAGGTGTATTCTATTGCATAGTTCCTTGAGTTTGGTTTTCTTCATGGGTTTATTTGTAGGTTGCCAATGCTAACGTGGGAAATTGCTCCAGGACTTCTAGTCAACACGAACAGTCTATATTACATGGAAGCACTGAACGTCCATCAACCTCAAAGAGGAAATTAGAGGGTGGTCAAGATTCTGAGGTGATTATTTGTTGATTTAAAGATTAGAAAAGTTTAATTCTGTAGTGAACCTTGGTGAAACTGATTCTGATAGATGATTGATACGCATATGTATATTAAAGAAGCAGTGGTGTGTGATATTTGTTATATGCATTTTATAATGTGAAATTTGAATATCAGCCCAAAAATAGTTCAAATCCCTTTAGTATTAACAAAGTTATGCCCACTTTAAATTCAATACGCTGCTCTCAATGTCTAACAAAGCTACCGCCACATATTTTTTTTACCACGGATAAAATTGATGGCGCACATTTTAAATCCAATTGAACTTCGATTTTATTTCTAACATGGTATTTTAGAACATTAAGTTTTAGAAAGGGTCGGATTAGGTTCGCTAAAGTTAGTTAGATATTTAGGTTTGTTTAGTACTTTTCAACTCAAGAATGTGACAAAGTCCCACCTACTTCCTTGCAAGTTTGTTGCCGCTAAATTTATTATTTTGCCATTCACAATTTTGTATAGGAGTTCTCCTAAAATCATGCATTATGTATTTGGATTATAGTTTTGTGACAGTTTTGGTTAGTGATAGTTTTGGTTTGTGATGATTTCGGTTAGTGAGTTCTATTTAGTGAGAGCTCTGGTAAATGAATTTTGATCAATGATTGCATCCGTAGGTGATAGCATTGGTAGGTGATAATGCTCGTAAGGGATAATGCTCGTAAGGGATAATGCTGGTAAGGGATAATTGTGGTAAGTGAGAATTGTGGTAAGAAATAGTTTTAATAAGGCACTGTGTTGACTTTATCAGCCGTAAGTGATAGGTTTGGCTCTTTCAGTCGTAAGTGATAGTTTGGCTCTTTCAGCCGTAAGTAAGTGGTAGTTTTGGTTCCTTCAGCCGTAAGTGATAGTTTTGGTTCATTCAGCCGTAAGTGATAGTTTTGGTTCATTCAGCAGTACGTGATAGTTTTGGTTTCAACAGTAAGTGATAGTTTTGGCTCTATCAGCAGTAAGTGTTATATTTGGCTCTATCAGCCGTAAGTCATAGTTTTGGCTCTATCAGCCGTAAGTGTTATATTTGGCTCTATCAGCCGTAAGTGTTATATTTGGCTCTATCAGCCGTAAGTGTTATATTTGGCTCTATCAGCCGTAAGTGTTATATTTGGCTCTATCAGCCGTTAGTGTTATTTGGCTCTATAGCCGTAAGTGATTGTGTTGGTTCTTTCAACCGTAAGTGATAGTTTTGGCTCTATCAGCCGTAAGTGATAGTTTTGGTTCTTTCAGCAGTAAGTGTTATATTTGGCCCTATCAGCCGTGATTGTGTTGGTTCTTTCAGCCCTAAGTGATTGTGTTGGTTCTTTCAGCCCTAAGTGATTGTGTTGGCTCTATCAGCCGTAAGTGATAGTTTTGGCTCTATCAGCCGTAAGTGATAGTTTTGGCTCTATCAGCCGTAAGAGATAGTTTTGGCTCGATCGGCCGTAAGAGATAGTTTTGGCTCAATCGGCCGTAAGAGATAGTTTTGGCTCGATCGACCGTAAGAGATAGTTTTGGCTCGATCGGCCGTAAGTGATAGTTTTGGCTCGATCAGCCGTAAGTGATAGTTTTGGCTCGATCAGCCGTAAGTGATAGTTTTGGCTCGATCAGCCGTAAGTGATAGTTTTGGCTCGATCAGCCGTAAGTGATAGTTTTGGCTCGATCAGCCGTAAGTGATAGTTTTGGCTCTATCAGGCGTAAGTGATAGTTTTGGCTCAATCAGGCGTAAATACGGCGTTGGCTCGATCAGCCGTGGTTGATAATTTGGTGCCTATGTTAATGTGTGACTTTGTGAACCGTAACTGACATGGTTGTTAATTCAAGTTGTTATTTATGCAATTTGTACTCATTAAATTCGGGGGCATTTCAATTTAAACTTTATACCGTTTCAATACCTGTATTTAAAATTTTATAGTCTGTATGGGGTAGAGCCAAATTTCTTCTGTGACATTTAATGTTGGGTGTAACATTTATTTTGTTCAAATATTAGAAATAGTTTCAACAATAGGGATTTTGCCTCAGTTGGGGTGGATTGGTTTTCTCATTCCCACTTGTTGATGTGCGAATATCTTCAAGATATGAGCATGCAAGGCTATAAATGGTGCCGTTTAATGGGCAACTTAATCGCAGTTTGTACAGGTTCGATTTGGACAAGCTAAATAGTTGGTAAATATACGATATTTTTATTTTTTACAGTCCTCAAACAATTTGGATGTTGATAGCTTTAAAGCCAGAATACGCGAACTGGATGAAAATGTAAATTCCACTAAATATACAAAGCAAAAACAGAGGTTGAGTGATGAATTAGTAAAGTTTTTGTTTCGACTGTCTCCCGCGAAAAGTTTAGATGATGCATCGCCGTTTGACCTGCGTCAGTTTTTGGTGTATAAGGAGGCGAATGGTAAAACGGTAGTCCATAGTACTGTTTGTAGTAGACGTTTCCATAGATCCCATTCAGTTGAGTGTTATTGTCCGCGTCGTATGGCTGCGTCTTCAGTGGATAGCCTTATTGGTCAGTTGCGAGCAATTTTTCGGGATCACGGTCGTGGCTCTGACTGGAATGCATTATTAGGTTTGGGCAACCCACTTGCTTCTCCTTCGATTAAGAACCACTTGAAAGCGGTCAGAATTGAACAAGCAAGGTCTTTAATCGCAAAAAAGAAGTCAACGCCATTGTTTTTAGACAAAATAGTGCGCATGTGTAGAGCTATAAACTACGATCTTGCTAATCACGAGTATCCCCCAAGGAAACGTTTTTGTTTGTATAGGGATAAGGCTTACTTTAAACTAATGTGCTTCACAGGTGACAGGGCGGGAGATTTAGGTCGTATAAAATATCAAAATGTAAGATGGCTCCCAGATAAATCGGGAATTTACATCCATTTAATTGAAGGGAAAGCAACAAAAGGTGTGCCGCGTAGACTAATAGTGCCATGTTTACCAGACAAAGATTATTGCCCAGTCGAGGAATTAAATACATATATAAAAATAGCCTTTGATTTGGGTGTGAAACCTACAGATGGGTACGTGTTTAGACCATCGTCGAATGAACAGGGTAATATTGCATGTGACAAACCGCTCACTTCCTCAGCAATGAATCATAGGTTAAGGAAGCATTTGTCAGAAGCAAAACTGTGGTCAGGTGAAACTTCGCATGGTATACGCAGTGGATGTGCAATAAGTTTGAAGTCGTTGGGAGTCACCGACTCGGACGTAATGGCACATGTTGGATGGACGTCTCCGGGGATGTTGCAGGAGTACATTATTCCGCAGTCAGTCCTACGTCAAATGGAATCCTCTAGGATATTGCCAGAGGCACAGAACCGTGTACACAATGTTCAAGCCGTTGTCCAGTCCATTAAAAATTGGACGGATTTAGATAATATTTAATTTAATGTTTTCATCTAAAAGATGAAGTGAAAAAATTAAAAGCGCTTATTCAGGAACAACAGAAAGATATTCAGCAAGAGTCACTACAATCCATGGTACGTGAGGTAAAAGAATATGCATCTCGCACCACAGAAGTTAATTTGGATACCCTTTATCAAAAACTTATTGTTCTTAACGAAAAAGCCAGGAAAGTTGAATCTCCTTGTTCAGAGGAATATGGTTTTATATTGCAACTATTCCTAGCAAATAAGCAAAATGTTGCCTCCTTGGTAGTTTTGATGCTTTCAAGTAATACTGAATATAAGTTAATGGAGAAAGAGCATAAATTTTTGAAGTCTTGGGGAGATTATCAGGGTAAACAGACATATAAAAGCAAATATCAATATTCACAAAATCTTCAAAATAGGCAGCCTAAAATTATTTGTTATAGATGTGGTGAGCCCGGACACATTGTGTCCAGATGCACAAAGCCAAAAAACCAAGGATAGAATTATCAATTTAGGCGATAGCTTAATTAAGATTCCATTTCTGGGGTTGATTTCAATTTATTCTATTTCTTTTATGAAGGTTGTAATTATTTTTGTTAAAATGATATGTTGTATGTGTTGGTAATGATTAGTTATTTATTAATTCCATTTCTAGCTTACTTGTGGAGTACAATGGGTTAATTATAGAGGGATTTCGTGTAAATGGAGAGAGGTGATGCCTGCAGAGATAGCCAAAGTTAGTCCGGGTTCAGTCTCGATAGATCAGTTAATTTTTCCTGATCCTGATAATTTCAAGGCTGGCGGTCTTCATAATATTGTAATTGAATGGCAGAACATTTTGATTAATTCCACTGATTCAACAATGATTTTGAACTGGCTAAAATATGGTGTAAATATTTTTAATTTTTTTCAACATTTCAAGGGTTCATATGGGCCGATCTTGTATGACGATTCTGTTCCACCTTCAAATTTATTCCCAAATTCGGAATCTTGTGGGAAATTTCATGATTTCATTTCAAAAGAGGTATCCAATAGACTGAATACTGGAGCTATCTCTGTGTGGGGAAAGGTGGACGAGGTCAATCCGCCTTACATTGTTTCTCCAATTACAGTGGAGCCTACTAAACCCAGAATGTGTCTCAATATGAGATATTTGAATTTATGGATGAAAGACACACCATTTAAACTTGACACACTGATGTAGTTCCCAGAATTGTTTCTTCAGAATCATTTCTTACAAAGCTTGATGACAAGTCTGGATATGATTACGTTCTCGTTTTGGAGGCATCCAGACCATTTTTGGGGTTTCAGTGGGGTGGTGTTTTTTATGTGTGTAATACCATTCCAATTGGTTGGAAAAATTCCGCTTATGTATATCACACACTTAGTGTCAATGTAGCTTCTTATTTAAGACAACTTCAGGTTAATAATATTGTTTATATTGATGATCGCCTTATCGAGCAGGTCAGTATTCCCAATATGTCACCAAAGCGACAAGCAGAGATTGCAATATATATGGTTTGTCAGGTGGTTGTACGATTGGGTTACTGTATCGGCTTAACAAAATCAGAACTCTCACCTGTAAATTGTATTATATACTTGGGAATGTGGGTTGATGCATGTAATCAGACATTTAGATTAACTGAATCCAAAAAGAGTAAATTTTGTTATTTAAGAGAGGAAATTTTGTCTCAAAAGGAGGTAAATTTGCTATCCCTTCAAAGATTCTCGGGAAAATGCATGTCGTTTGTTTTGGCGATACCTGGGGCAAAGTTATTTGTTTCCGAATGTTTCCGGTGTATTTCTATGTTTGGTCAAAGTGGTTGCGATAAAATACGCATTTCGCAAGAATTAAGAAATGAACTTGAATTTTGGTGTTTTCTAGATAATTGGAATGGTTCTCATCCATGGAAACCAGAATATCACTGCACTTTAAATTTATCATCCGATTCTTCGGATTATGGATGGGGTGCTAAGTTTACTTTTAAAGGTGGTTCAAGTGTAATCCATAATTATTGGGACATATCATTCATAGATGCCCCTATTGCTGTAAAGGAAGCCAAAGCCTTGTATTTAGCTGTTAAATGTCTTAAAGATAAAGTTAAAAACTGTAGACTCGATGTTTGTGTCGATAACAAAGTATTGATTTATAGCTGGAACAATCAGATGTGCCGGTCGCCTATTCTAACTAGCGTCCTGAAGGACTTGTTCTTTCTTATTTTGGAATACAATATTTATATTAACTTGACTTATGTATTGTCTGCCTCTAATGAAGCCGATGCTCCTTCAGATGCTTGTATTTCTCATATGACATTTAAAAGGGTAGAGCAGTTCTTTGGGCCTCACACTTTAGATCTAATGGCGTTAGATTCTAACTGTATGACTGGTGTGGATGGCTCCCCATTAAAACATTACACACCTTTTGAAATGCCTTTATCGGCTGGAATTAACGTATTTGCTCAAATCATAACAGATGATGAAAACCCTTACATTTTCCCCCCTTTTAATCTAATTCCATCCATCTTAAATTTGTTGGAAGAACAATCAATCCATTGTACGGTGGTGGTGCCTGCATTATCTCCCACCCCTGCATGGTTTCCAAAGTTGGCACGATTTTGCCATGAAGCTCATTTGTTGGCTTTTAAGGGGGACAAATCGGCTTTGTTATATCCTTCAAAGTCGGGATTCAAGGCAGACAAATTGGGTTTACCTTGGAATTTGTGGGTCGTTCGTTTCACACCCCAAACTATTATTATTATTGGCGATTCGATCGTTTCTAGTCTAAAACCATTTGTTATGGAAGGGAAGCTGTTGTGCATACCTGGTGCGAGAATTTCAGATATAATTCATAATTTAAGGTGCATGTCAAAGTTTATTGCATGTAATATTCTTATAGTGCATGTTGGTATTAATGACATTAATAAACCTTTGAATGAATTCGATCAGTTAACTGTCTGTATGAACAGCTTAAAAGACTTGATATCTGTATTAAAAAGATGTTTTAAGGAAACTACTTTCATTTTTTCGGAGATATTGCATATAGAAAAAAAAAAATTAGAGCTCGTTGTGACTTGGTAAATGAGTATGTATTAAGTTTGTCAGAAAAGGGGTACTGGGCGGTTGTAAAACATTCTAACATCGGCCAAACTGATTTAGTTGACAGATTACATCTGAATAATCGTGGTGCTAGGAAATTTGCTGGAAATTTGGGTTTATATGCCTAAAAGCATCGTTGATTTCTGCTGTGTGATGTTAATTTATATGTTATGGCATCTTTACGAGATTGTAATAAAATAAAATTGATATTTTGTAGTTTGAGTGTTTCTTTTTTCAAGTGCAGCTGTCTGGTCGTTCGGATGGGATGAGATACCGAGGTCCCGTTTCACATGGGCGTGCACGTGGGGGATCCCTAGACATTTAGAATTCGATATAAGAGTAGGCTGTAGTGCTGCGGTCCGGGCAAAGTGTCTCTCATAGCACGCTGTGTGCCCTGTTCGGAGTAGGACGTTGAACCCCATTTCATTTCGTTCGTTAATATTTTTCATGAATAATGCAGAGCTTTGTAATGATGTGGGTTCATACTTTACGATCATTCGAAAAGTGGTCCATGTGAGTATTTTCCACTTGGATGTACCGTGCTAAGTGCTAATCGTAAGCAAAGGATTTCGGGGGAGGGTTGTGTTAACTGAGTTTTGGGTTAATTAAGTATTGGGTATCGGTCAATATGTGGATTTTGGGTGAGTGGTCTAGTAATATATCAGTCCTGTTGCTACTTGAGTTACGTCATATTTTCACTCCAGATCTCACATCTGTAGAAAGGAGGTGAAACGGTGCGACCAGTATACGGTTCGTACCTTTGAACCCTGACCGGAAGATGGGCACACGTGATCTTCGGTATGCGCCATTCATCAACAGCCGTAAAGCGAGGGTAGATTATAAAGTAACTATTGCATATTCAGGTTTTTCGGGGGGGGGGGGGTTTGTTTTGTTTTTTTTTTTTGTGTTTTTTGAACCCACCCCACGCCTTACCCCCTTTGATAATTTTGCTTTCTTTCTACAGTAATTCCGACATATTTTCACTCCAAATCTCACATCTGTAGAAAGGAGGTGAAACAGTGCGACCAGTATACTATTCGCGTACAAACGGCGGCCATTTTGTCCGGCAATTTTGGTCCGATTTTCACGAAATTCAAACTCAACCTTCCTTAGGGTGTAACGGTGATATCATAATAAAAGGGTTTTTTAAATCAGATAAAAATTATGACCTCTATAGGGTCCACAAGCTAAAAACGCGATTTTTCGTACAATCAGGGGCCATAGTTACGGTCCGATATGCACAGATATCGAAAGGAACTGAGATCTTTGGGTTATAAACTTACATGTCAAGTTTTAACAAAATCGGATAAAAATTGTGACCTCTATAGGGTCCACAAGCTGAACACGTGATTTTTCGTACAAACAGGGGCCATAATCCATGAAGTTTTGATCCGATACATGCCAATATCGAAAGCCGCCAAGATCTTTTGGCGATAAACCTATATTTCAAGTTTCGTCAAAATCGGACAAGAATTGTGACCTGTAGAGAGTCCACAAACAAATTGTGGACGGACAGACAGGGGCGACGACAATACAGTTCCACATGAAAATGTGGGCGTATAAAAATTGTGGCCTGTACAGTGTATACAAAAAAATTGTGGACAGACATCCGGTAGGCCAAGGGCGACAGCATAATACATGAAAGACAGACGGGGGTTGCAACTATATACTGTAAGGGGAGTCCTAGCAATGGGTTAATAAAATAAAATGTACCTAATTCACCACCAGGAATAGAGAAATCTTTAGGTAAAATGGTCCATTTCTGTATTACAGATGCTCGACTAACAGCTGCTTTGTTTGCTTTATCTATACCTTGTTGTATGTATTTCATTACTGCTTCATCATTTTTACCCGCAATATCTGAGACATTGTTAGCTGAGCTACCAATACTACGACACCATTCTATAACTTGATTTGTTAGTTTGTCTTTAGGTTCCTGACTATCTGTATCAATATCACTCTACAAAACATATCATTTAAATAAATACTGCACATATATTTAACCCTACATAACTTACATTAATAACTGTTGACAATAGCAGTGCGAAACGGGTGGGACAATTTACCCAATACCACCACATACTACCCAATACTACAAGACAATGATGCAAAATAGACATATCATTTTATTTTTTTCAAAAATAGAGAGTTATATCTTGGGAAATGTACTTCAAATGTGATACCGATGTCGGGCTGTTCCATTTGCCTCCCTATACCACCCAAAACAAGTCAATAATAACCCAATACTACCAAATACTTATCAAATACTACCAAATACTACCCAATATGATTAAATAACAACCTAATATTGTCAAATAACAGTACATTAGTATAATTACTGCAACAAATATTAGATATTTTGCAGAAAATTGAAATGTTTACCCAGTTATCTCCCTTTACAACCGATAAATAGATTTTAGATTGCTACTTAGTTTAATCATCATCTTTGGCTTTGCAGTTGGTTTCCAAGACGACAAACTTAAAATAAGAAAAACAAGTATGATGATATACGATATTTTATTCCCAAAATGACCGCTTGATAGTGACAAGGTGTGGGGTCTTCTGTCAAACAAGGTGGTTTTCTCTGGTCCACCGGTTTCACCTCACCGTTAAACACACCTTCACGCAAGCGAGTTAATGAAATAATATTGAACTATATGTTAGTCCCGAAATTACCTATTTAATGTTGACTGTATTTAATTTAAAATTAGTGCTTTAACAAAACAATTGTATAAATGTTTATATGTATTTTTTCATGTCAACTATTAAGTTATAGCATTATTTACTTAGTGCAAGATGTTTTATATAAAATTAACGAAATTGCAAATGTTTCTTTCAAGTGTGTAATTTTCGACGCGACACATCTCAGGTCATCAAAACTGTCATTTGCGGCGTGTTACAGCTGTCGGTTTCTTTGATAATATAAATAAACCAGAACTTAATTACCCAATCAACAATTTTGACCCCGTTGATTAATTGTTAAGTCAGAAGGAACGTATATTCGAGTAGAGCATTACCGTACATTTTTGTAATAAATATGTGCATTGTAATAAACGTGCAATTTCGATAATTTTAAAATAAAACATCGCCCATTAAGTATTATGCAATAACTTAATCGTTGACATATGCATATGCATATGTGGGAGGAAACTGGAGACTGTGTCTCTTCATTTAAGTGCTAATGACATCCCCGCAAGATCGTCACCTGTAGATATATACCATAGAATAATTAGAATTTAAATAATTAGAATCATTTAAGAGCCATTCCACGAGAAAACCATGCAGAAGGTTCGAAGGTGGGGGTCGGCCGATTGAGTTCATATTTACAGGGTTTGGTTCGACCCTACTCCCCAGCCAAAATTGTCGATTTTAGAAATCAACAGTTTCTGAGATACAGCCCGATTATGTTTTTCGGCTGATTTTTGTCATTTTCAGGTCAAATTTCGACCATTTTTGTAGCATTGCTATAGCCGTTAATCGACCAATGGCGAACTAAGTTTTGGTTGGTGATTATAGTCCAGGTCTCACCCTACCATTTTATAATGGTCACCCAATGCAACCTCTCTTTCTGAAGGTGTCATGGCACTACACAAAATACGTATCTGCAGTCACCTGAATTATACTCTTTCTTCAAATTGCGATAAATCCACTGGAGCAGGGTTTGCGATAAAAATGAAAATTGTTTTATTTGTAGGTTGACCTGTTCTAACAACATAAAAAATAAAATCGTTACGAAATTCGTTACTTTTTGCGTCGAATTTCAGTTTCTTAAGTGTTGGGATTTCGCCCGTATATTTCGGACATGTCCTGCACTATTTTCCAAATGTCCGGCCAGGAATATGCTCAATCGGACATCAAGATCTGATAAATAATATTCAGAATTTCAAAATCAATATAGTAAACTGAGTGTATAACTACAGGCTCGATTGATTAGGTAATTAAGTGATCAGCGTATCTATCGTATTATACTGTCTATACACTTATGTTGTTTACCTGCTTAATCTACCTTGCTTGACTGACTTATTACTTTGTCGGGAAATTCATCAATCTAATCTTGAACAAAAGTCATTGCTTCTCTTTTGTCGGACTTTTCATCAATGCAATAATGAGTATCAACCTTATCTACGTGATTACCTCGGTGGTTTCTCCATTGCCGGAAAATTTAATCTCATTGATATCAACCATGAGCATGTAGAAACTAGTCCTTGATGTCACATATTATCCTAATAGTATATAACACCCCAAATCAATACAGTCATTATAAATTTCAAAACCTCTGTCCATTGTTAGCTATTAAACCGTTAACTTTTTTCCATAATGAAACTACTTCTTTTAAGACACTTTCCCGCGATCTCGATTATCGCATGAAAAGCGCTTACTATGTAAGGCAGTGCTTACTACGAAACTAACTGTATGTGTTATATGTTAACGATCAAGTACGCCAAACGCCGAAGTTATGTATGTCTTTTATAAGTGATTTAACTATCATGTAATTTCAAAATATCATTTTACGAAAATGATTTGACATCTACGCAAATAATTCTGATTTCGGATGCCTTTCTTCATTTGCTGACATATAAACGAAGACTCGTAATTTTGGGGCAATATTACTGCCATGAATTTGATTGAAACAGGCGCGGATCGGCAAATTTCATTCTATCGTATTACGAAAACACGTAATTTTGTAGGAATATTACTGACATAAATTTGAATACCATACGGGAATTAAATATGAATAAGCGGTTGCCATGCAAGATACAACCACATTTTGCAAAAGATGGACAGAGAACAAGCTAAATAAAAAGCGAAATCTAGATCAGGGACATGAAGCTATAAACGTGAATTTTCGTACAATCCGGGGCCATCATCCAGTATGTTACAGTCCGAAATGCAACAATATCAAAAGGAACAAAGGTCTTTGGGATATAAAAGTATATAATATAAAAGTTTCATAAGTCGAATAAAAATTGTAACATTAAGAGGGACTACAAGATCAAAACATGTTTTTTTGTATATTCAGGGATCATAATTCAGGAAGCTACGATGTGATATGCGCGAATATCGAAAGGAACCAAGATTTTTGGGATATAAATATACATTTTAAGTTTCATCACAATTTTGGAATTACATACTTTTACACTATTTGCTTATGAAGAGCAGCCAATTTGTCCGACAGTTTCGAACTTTGAACTTAGTCATTAGGGTGTAACGGTGATATATTGAAACAGTTTTTAAAATCGGATAAAAATTGTGACCTGAAGAGGAACTTCAAGCTAAAAACACGATTTTTCTTAAAATCAGGGGTCATAATATTCCACGAAGTTACGGTCCAATATGCGCGAATATTGACAGGGACTGAGATCTTCGGGATCTAAACATAATTATTTTAAGTCTCATGAAAATCAGATATAAATTGTGAGACCTCCTCGTACACTATTTGCGTACAAGGAGCGGCCATTTTGTCCAGCAGTTTTGATCCGATTTTCACGAAATTCGAACTCCGCCATCATCATTTGCGTACAAGGAGCAGCCATTTTGTCTGGCAGTTTCGATCCGATTTTCATGAAATTCGAACTCTGCCATTATTAGCGTGTAACGGTGATATATTAAAATGTTTTTAAAAATCGAATAAAAATTGTGACCTCTAGAGGGCCTACAAGCTAAAAACGCGACTTTTTGTACAATCATGGGCCATAATCAAGAAAGTTAAGATCCGATATGCGAGAATATCGAAAGGAACCGAGTTCATTGGGTTATAAAAATATCATTTAAGTTTCATCAAAATCGGATAAAAATTGTAACCTCCAGTGTCCACAAGCTAAAAACGTGATTTTTGCGTAAGTTCAGGGGCCATAGTCCATGAAGTTACGGTCCGATACATACCAATATCGACAGGAGCTAAATTCTTAGGGACATTAACCTTTATTTCAAGTTTTGTTGCAAATGGATAAAAATTGTGACCTGTAGAGTGCTTATAAACAAATTGTTGACGCACGGGCGGACAGGGGCGACAATATACGTTCACACGAGAATGTGGGTGTACAAAAATAGCAAGGTGTTCCTATTTTTATTATGTGCAGATTTGAATATTTTGTTGACACATGATTTTTAATTGTGGTATGAATTCGTCTGCTTAAATAACGATAAGAGTTATATCCCCTTTATTTTTTTCGGTAAAATGTCCGACAAGAAATTTTTTGAAATCCCAACTCTAACTCATTTGTTTTTCTTTATTTTCGAATGAGATATGGTTTATCGATGGAGCAACGTGTGAACTTCAAATTGTATCCCTGATGACCTCGCGATTGAAGGTCACGGTGAAGATTAAACAGGCGATTTTCATGGAAATTGTGTCTGTTTTGCATAATTGTCGACTTTCATCTGCTCTAACTCGACTGTTTTTCAAAATTTTGAATAGAAATTTCTCATTTTTTATAGAAAAAAAATGTTTAAATAATCAGGATCGACAGTTTAGATCGAGAATTTGCGAAAATCCATATTCACTTGGATTTGTAGACTGGATACCAAACCACACCGAGACTGAATATTTTTGCAAAGCGTGTTGAAGGGGAGACGGAGTTGATATATTGAACCTTTGAATAACAATATTTGCGATTGGGTACCTGAATAATCCGATGGTGTATCCCAATCAAAACTAAAGTTTTTGGTAACTTTCGACACAAATTTTCATACTTTTGCAAGTTAGCTGACAACGATTTTATTTCTTATGTTGTTAGAACCGGTCAAGCTGCAAAAAAATTGATTTTAATTTTCATCGCAAACCCTGCTCCAGTGGAGTTATCGCGATCTGAAGATAGGGTACATTTCAGGTATCTCTAGACACGTATCTTGTGTAGTCTCCGGACACCTATGGAAAATGAATTTGAACCGGGTGACCATGATAATGTGATAGGGTAAGACCCCGACTATCACAAACAACCAAATCCTAGTTCGCCAGGGTCATGCAACAGCGGTAGTAGTGCGACAAAAATAGCTAAAATTTGGCCTAAAAATGACAAAAATCAGCCGAAAAACGTAATCGGCCTGCATCTCGAAAAAGGTTGATTTCTGAAATTGGTGATTTTGGATGGGTCGACCAAACCCTGTGAGTATGAACTCAATCGGCCAACCCCCACCTTCGAACATCTGTCTGATATTGCATGGTTTTCTCGTGGAATGGTCCTTAAAAGACAAAGAAAACGCGTTAATAAGTCATTAAAAGACAAATATAAAGATAATTTTGTGTGCTTTCCTGGCATATTATACCCAAATGATTATTTACAGGACCGCGTGTACTTTCTAGACAGCGTGTTATACTAAAATCACCAGGATGAAGAAATATAGTATAAGAAGACTTTTGAGTAGGCCACGATACCGTTAAATGAACATTTTTAAATCAACCTCTAAAATACTTGGATGTTTGGCTGTTTATTTTATAAACTGGTTTTATTTTTATGCATTTTTAAATCTTTGTTAACTTCTTTTAAAACTCTTTTTATTTTATGTTATGTTATATATTGATATGCTTTTAACGTGTAATATTGTATGAATAAACTATAGCGGGGGCATCTATAATAACTTGTTTTAACTTTGTTGTCTTGGAAACAAACTGCAAAGCCCAACAAGATGATTAATCTGAGTAGCAATCTAAAATCTATTTATCTGTTTTAAAGGGAGATAACTGCGTAAATATTTCAATTTTCTGCAAATTGTCAAACATTCATTGCAATTATTATACTGATATGGTGCTAATTGACGATATTAGGTTTGTATATTATAATATTGGGTAGTATTTGTTAAGTATTTGGTAGTATTGGGTTATTATTTGCTTGATTTGGGTGATATAGGAAGGCAAATGGAACAGCCAGACATCGGTAATCACATTTGAAGTACTTTTCCCACGATATATCTCACTATTTTTGAAAAAAATCAAGTAATATGCTCATTTGGAACCATTATGTTGTAGTATTGGGTGGTATGTGGTGATATTAGAGTGGTATTCGGGTGGTATTGGGTAGTATTGGGTAGTATTGGGTAAATCGTCCTGCCGGTGCAAAACAGTTTTAATAAATTTTTGCTAATCAAATCAAATTTTAATTAGCACTTTTGGTCATTTGAGGTGCAGTTACAATCTATCATGAATACTCAATATTAATTAAAGGGGCATAAAGGGAGATTAGATAAAGAGCAAACAGTTCTCGCTATATACTCTTCAACAAGCCAACAGTGAAATCCCCAAATAAATAGATGACACATATTAATTAATCGCACATCTATTTTTTTCATAAGTATCGAGCAATCAAACTGATTATCAACTATACACTAAGTTTCATCACTCTCTATCAGATAGAATCAAAGTTATCTTGTCCCAAAGCATCGACCAAGGAAATTGCTTATCTCTGCTTAGCTTTAGCTTGATATGTTAATTATTGAACTTAGTCAAGACGAACATCTACATCAAGTTTAAACATTCTACCTCAATTAGAAGCAGAGTTGTTATGTTCCAAAGTCTTGACCAATTAAAATGCTTATTGCTCCTTAGCCTAAGCAGACAATTCTCATCATCGAACTTAGTCAAGGTAATGATGTAATGAAACTATACACCAAGTTTCATCACTCTCATTTAATTGGAACTAAAGTTATCGTGTCCCAAAGCATCAACCAATCAAATTGCTTTTCTCTACTTACCCTAAGCAGAAAATGCTCATCTTCGCACTCCATCAAGGCATTGACCTAATAAACACCTACACCAAGTTTGAACATTTTACCTCAATTAGAACAAGAGTTATTGTGTTCCGAAGTCTCGGACAATCAAATTGCTTCCTGAGCAGAAAATGCTCACTATCGAACTTAGTCAAGGTATTGATGTAATGAAACTATGCACCAAGTTTTATCACTCTCACTTAATTAGAACTAAAGTTATCGTGTCCCAAAGCATCAACCAATCAAATCGCTTATCTCTGCTTACCCTAAGCAGAAAATGCTCATATTCGAACTCCATCAAGGCATTGACCTAATAAACACCTACACCAAGTTTGAACATTCTAGGTCAATTAGAAGGAGAGTTATTGTGTTCCAAAAAGTATGACGGACTGACAGACAGACGGAATAAACCCATTTTAATAGTCCCCTGCTTTCTTCGAAAGGCGGGGGACAAAAAAAGAGGGGATATTGAAATGCAAATACCTATGCAGGTTGTGATATGATAAATAGTCATAGACAATTGCATGCTTTGAGAGTATGTTCACAGATGAAGAACTTATCGCCCCAACAGAACCACCGAGCTGCATGTGCGACACGCAATAGCGCCATACACGTGGGAGGGGTTCAATGTCAAATTTGACACTTCAAGGAATAGTTGATGAAAACTGCTGCTTGCTGGTTTATCCTATCCATGTTTGCTTTTCTATCGTAGCATATCTTTGCTTTAGTGTGTTACGTTTAATTTGATCGGGAGACGTGTTCGTCTACGTCAACGGACAACACTGTAAGAATTAGCCGTGGCACTGCAAGAGCAGTGGGTCAGATTGCCCCAAATCGTGATTGGACGGTTGATTAGGAGCATGACACGACAAATTGCTGAATGTCCATTTTCACTTTTGACAGTGTATCTCTTTGTGAGTGAAATGGGGCCGACAGATAAGCCGCCCATATGAACTGTTTATGTTCATGTGTAGGCAATTGGCCCGTTATTAACATACACTGGTTACCTCTAATAAAAACAACAGTGCATTTCAGCAGTTTTGTATTGTTTCTGAATATCCCCTACTTTTTTTGAAGAGTATAGTTAAACCAGAGGTTGCCAGGCAAGATGCGCCCACATTTTGCAAGTCGAGTTGGATAGAGAACAAGCCAAGGAAGCAAATTAATATAAGCCTACTCGGCTTGTTTTTGTATCCTATTATTTATGCCTTTTACATTGTATAATATTCTCGAAATAAATACTGTTTAAACCAAAAGTGATTTTTCGTACATCAGGGGCCATAATCCTGATAGTTATGGTCTGAAGGGACTGAGATCTTTAGGACATAAACATATATTGATCAAAATTGTGACTCTAGAGGGTCCACAACCTTTGTATTATATACTTTTACACAATTTGCATACAAAGAGCGGCCATTTTGTTGAGAATTTTAGTTCCGATTTTCCAGAAATTCGAACTCAACCGAAGTTACGGTGATATAGTCGAATGTTTTTTTTCAATCGGATAATAATTATGACCTCAGCTAGGAAATTACGTTCGGATATACGCAATTATCAAAAGGAACCAAGATCTTAGTGTGTACTGGTGATATATTCACATTTTTAAATCGGATAAAAATTGTGATCTCTACATGGACGCCAAGCTAAAAACGTGATTCTTCGTACAATCAGGGGCCATTATTCAGGAAGTTACGATTCAATCTGCGCGAATATCGAAAGGAACCAAGATCTTTAAGGTTATAACCATGTATTTAAAGTTTCATCAAAATCGGATCAAAATTGTGACCTCTAGAGGATCCACAACCTTGATATATAATATTGTTACACTATTTGAGTACAAGGGGCAGCCATTTTGTCTGGTAGATTTGGTCCGATTTTCAAACAAACTTGTTAGGCAATGCATAAAAGTTGACATCAATTTGCCAAACTACATTACACAGAAAAGGCAAAATTCCTCATAGTCACCTTTCTTCCTGTAAGCGTACTAGATTAATATTTTTGGAATTTAAGGATATGTTTTAAGTTTCATCAAAGTTGGATAAAAATTGTGACATCTAGAGGGTTCATAACCTTTGTATTACATACTTATAGACAATTTGCGTACAAAGAGCCGCCATTTTGTTGGGCACTTTCATTTCTGTTTTTCTTGAAATTCCATTTCAACCTTCATTATTGTGGAATGGTGATATAATTAAACGGTTTTTAAAATCTGAAAAAAAATGTGACCTCTAGAGAATCCACAAGCTAAAAATGAGATTTTTCGACCAATCAGGGGCCATAATCTAGGAAGTTATGTTCAGATATATGTTATTATCAAAAGGAACCAAGATCTTTACGATAAATACATATTATGGACATAATGAAATTTGTGTACTTTTATCCAATCAGAAGCTTAGTAGATATTTAGTGGAGAATAGTGACGCTAGTTATATAGGTCAGACGAGTACATGCCACGTTACAGCTTGCAAACCTTGAAAAGCTGTAGCATTTGTTTAAAATCAGCATTATTTTTGTGTACAATTCGTATCTCTGCAGAGGTAACATTTGTTTTTACAGGTTTGTTTGTGTACGACCTGTGCTAACTGTTCTGAATTCCTCAATTGTTCTGCATGTGCTCGTTTTTATTATCGTAACTTTGTTTTTTCACCTTGACTTTTTCTCGTTGAAAAATGGCGGTTCCATTCGATAACCATGTTATCTGCGATGGCTACGTGTACACCGCTCTCTCCTGTGAATTTAGATCATTCAACATTTCCGAATGTGCCGATAAAAATTGCAGTGTTTGGTTCGTCGTACATCAAACGTTTAATTCCAGTTGTGCATGGTGTTTATTCTAATCTATATTTACCATCCGATCTTTGTCAGATATCGTGTTCAGGGTATGCGGTCTATGTGTTGTAAACGATCGTTTTCAACGGCTTTATAAAAATTTTGATCGTTTTTCATTTGTTGATATTGTCTTTATTCATGTGGGATCGAATGATTTGTGTGACGTGACGGATTAACCGGAGTTCGTGGCCTATTCCATTGTGGAATTTGTCTTAGACATTTTGGCAACATATACGCCCCGAAATGTGTTATATCCCAACTTGTAAAATGCCAATTGGTTGTTGATGACGAATACAATCAAAGAGTGTATGGCACAAATCGCCACTTGAAGAATATCTGTGAATCCTTCTCAAACATTTCTTTTTGGAGGCATCGGTCTGGCCTTTGCCAGCCAGTTAGCAATGTGTATGCCCCAGATGAAATCCATCTATCTGATGACCGAGGTGCTCTGCTATTCATGAAAAGTATTCGTAATGCGTTGCTGCGGCACATGAGATGGTGTCAATTGCTGTTACCCGCAATTTGATTTTGGTGTCGCTTTTACGGGATGTGATTGCTATCGGTGCATGTAATTCATTTTGTAAAGAACGACATATTCACCACAGATGAAGAGGAGTTGCCCGGAAAAGCTGGCTATTCGAAGTAAACTTGATCTTTAACAGCTGACTAATTACTTGCTTGCCACACGGTTAACCAATGGTTAAACCGGCCTTATTTACTGACAACTTATTGTTAATTTTTCCAATAATCTAATGTTAACCTTACATTTATGCTTTTTCCGAAAGGACTTCTTGCTATGTTTTTCCGAAAGGATCTTTGCTATGCTTTTCCGAAAAGATCTTTTGCTATGCTGCTTTCCGAAAGGACTTTTGCTATGCTGCTTTTCCGAAGGGATCTTTTGCTATACTGCTTTCCGAAAGGACTTTTGCTATGCTGCTTTTCCGAAAGGACTAGTGCTATGTTGTTTTTTTTCCGAAAAAGACTTTTGCTTGATGCTTCGCTTTCCGAAGGACTTTTGCTATGATGCTTTTCCGAAAGGACTTTTGCCATTATATTGTGCTTTCCATAATGATTTTATTGCCGCTTATTTATATTGTGCCTCCCCAAAAGGTTTTGGCCTTGCTTGTCGCAAGTAATTCCAAAAGGACTTTTTCTACTGTAACAGGACGGGGTGTAATCGATTTGCACTCGAGCGGTGGGAGTGACCGACTCTTATGCAAACCGGAAGTCCAGGTTCGTATGCAGGATGTCCGGTTTCTCGCGTGAAATGAAGGAAAAGAGAACACATTTATAAAGTTTCAAAGTTTTTATTTCGGAAAATACAAAGATTGAAAGGCCGAAACGTGCGTTCGTAACTGTTGGTCTTCTCCCCTCCAATGGTGAACCAGCTGAAATAAAAGAACTCTGCCAAGTTCATCAACTATGTCTCTTTACCAAACAAGAAACTGAGCGTCCCGTCTACACAAAGTTCTATATCTTCCGAATGAAAACGGCCGAATGAATGAAACTTAGGAAAGTTATTGACAACGATTGACGCCTGCCTCAGTCTGAACTAATAATATTCATCCAGAGGGACGCCACAACTCTTACATCACCCAAAATAGAACCCGTAAAATAACTAAGAACTCATAACTTCATAATAACGTATAAACATCATAACTTTGCCTGCCTCAGCCTGAACTTACAACATTCATACAAAGGGGAGCAAACAAGTCTTATATCACCCCAAGCGGAACCCATAAATTAACTAGAAACTCGACCCGGCTTGTAATCCTAATTCAGAACCCACTCTCCATTGGCTGGTTGCTACCACCGCCATCCAATCAGAAGCGCCGAACTACACATCCCAAGCCATTCAACAAAATGGCGGGTTTCTCTAGAATTTTCACGTGGTACGAGCGTTAATTCAAGTTTAATGTAATATATAGAGTTGATAATATAGGCCATTTCTATTTGTGGGCAGAAATAAGGTGAGTCAAAGTTTATCTCAACGCTTATCACCTACGAAACCCCCACACTACAATACCTGAAAGGACCCTTGCTGTGTTATTCCAAAAGGACTTGTACTTTTTGTCTCAAGGGGACTCTTGCTGGGATGTTCCGAAAAGAACCTTTTGCTTGAAATTATGCTTTATGTAAGGACTTCACCGCATTATTATTGATGCTTTTCCATTAGGACTTTGACTTTGCTCTTCACAAATAATTCTGAAATTACAATGGCTTGTGCAGGACCTTGGCTTTGCTTGTCGCAAGCAAGTCTGAAATTACAATAGCCTGTGCATGCTGGCTATGTAATATGTTGCTTGTTGGAGCAAGATAAAACAATTATGTCGTTACGGTATCAGCATTAGTTTCATTTTTCAGAACCATGCCGAAACGGAAAACCCCCTCCATCCATGACCACAGCGGAGGATCGACTGACGGACATCCTGATGAGGAAACTGGTACAACATGGTTTGGTGGCGAAAGCCCAAAGAGTCCTAGCAACCCCCATCAGCACCCCTGCTCCTGGCCCAACCTCAGTTCCTGAACCAACAGAACTGCCGCAAGACTCATCACCACCAACAGACAAAGGGCCATATGTATTCTCTATACAGGCCAATGACATATTCCCGCCAGAACAAGGTAATTCAAACGAGGCGGTACCAATGTCAAACATTGCTAATTTATGTGCTCCTATCTCAAGCCATATATCAGACAAGATTAAGTCCGACATCTGGTCTGACAAGTGCATTGAATTCTCAACCCTTTTACCAGGTTACATGGCAACGGAATGTCACTCAATATTATAGAGGTCGACGATACATCCACCTTTTGTATATCGTCGGTACCAAAACTAAAACAGTGACATCAGGCCTTCCTAATATTTATGGATGTTTACATCTAACTTCCCCCCATGCGGCATCAAGTCTATTTTCTTATATGTCGTCTGTTATGGACCTGTCTTTGCCCTGGAACCAAATCCATTCAGAGTTGTGGCTGAAAGCGTCAACTGTGCACGCGACAAAAAATGTTGGGTCAGATTATCGAGTGCACCTTCCAAATTGGTTTGCTACGACTACAACTCCACCAAGGGTTGTGGTAGACCACTATGTAAGTACCCGCATGTTTGCTGACTATGCCACTATAAACATCCCATCATGGCCTGCTCTGCAAGATGCTCCACAGTACAAAATACATATAGATCTGACCTCACAGGACATTTCCTCTCACAGCCAATGCCAGTAAACCCTCCAGTACCTGCGTACACCATGCCTCCCCCAGTAAAACACCATGCTGTTATTTCGCCATCTACAGCTGCCACGTCTGTCCCTCCTGTCAATAACTGCTTTCGTAGAAGTGGTCTTTCCTTCAGCAAGAATGCCAACACCGGTCAATCCCGTTAAACTTAATATTGCATTAGAGGGCTACGACCCTCAAGACCAGTCCCTTTTAGTTGAAGGCTTTACGAATGGTTTTCGTATTCCCTACACAGGAACTAGACAACTGTCTGTAACCAAAAATCACTCCTCCTGCTTCGATAATTATGACATTTTATACTAGAAAATAAATCATGAGCTAGCTAATAATCGAGTCATGGGTCCCTTTCTGGCTCCCCCCTTTTCAAATCTCATATGTTCCCCCTTAGGGGTGCCTTTAGGCTAATTGAAGATTTATCGTTCCCTCTTGGTAATTCAATTAACGCCCATATTTCCGAAGAATTTACAACAGTTTCCTACGATACTATTGATGACGTCATCTCCAATGTTAAGCAAATGGGTCAGGGAGCATTAATGGCAAAGGCGGATATTCAGGATGCCTATCGCTTGCTGCCCATTCATCCTGACGATTACGATCTATTGGGGTTCACCGTATGCCATAATGAAAAATTGTTCTATTTTGCCGATATGTGTCTTCCTATTGGTTTGAACATGAGTTGCCAGACATTTGAAAAATTCAGTACATCCCCTCCATTGGATCATGGCCAATAAATATGGGGCTGCCATGAGTCACATGATTGATGACTTTTCTTTGCGGGCCCTGCAAATCCTTCTAAATGTCTCAATTCCCTCAACGCATTCCTCGAGTTAGCAAAATTTTAAATATTCCTATAAAGAGTTCCAAAACGGTGTTACCGGTCACAACTTTAACTATTTACAGGATTGAAGTTGATTCTGAATTAATATTGGTACGGTTACCTGTCGATAAATTAGAAAAAACTCAACTGGCATTTAGTGCCTTAAAGTCGTGTCGGAAAGTCACATTACGTCACTTACAGTGTTGGGTTTGCTTAATTTCGCAACCTTAGTAGTAGTGCCTGGTCGTACCTTTTTGCGACGTTTGTATGATTTGACCCTCAGTATTTTAAGGCCTCATTATAAAATTCGCATAACCAATGCAGCCAGACTAGATCTGCTAGTGTGGTCTCAATTCTTCGATAATTTTAATGGTCGTTGCTTATTTTTAAATGACAAGTGGTTTGCGTCCGATACCTTGAAACTCTTTACCAATGCGGCATCGTCCACTGGTTTTGCTACCGTCTTCGGATCAAAATGGTTTTCCCATCCCTGGCCGGATAGTTGTAAAGAATTATCAATCAATGTGATGGAGTTAACCCCATTGTGCTGGCCATTGAAACTTGGGGCCCATTATTGCATAATCATAAATTGTTAATTCTGTCAGATAACCAATGTGTGACCTGTGTCATTAATAAAGCGACAGCAAAGTGTTCACACCTCATGAAGTTAATTCGTCGCTTAGTCACAGCGACTATGACCTATAATATTCTTATTAAGGCTAAGCATATTCCTGGGAAAACCAATTTAATTGCCGATAAACTGTCCTGTTTTCAATTTCAGACAGCCAGGAATTGGGCTCCATGGTTAGATCCGGACCCTCAAGGGTGTGCCTCACCAATTTGATCTTCTGAGTTCTCTGGCCTGCTTTCTGCTTGCTCATGCGTTGGCCCCTACATTCCACGTAGCTTACAACCGAGCTTGGAATAAGTTTTTAAATTTTTGCTCAGAGATAGGGATCAATCCAAATTTTCCTATTGTGCCTGTGATAATTGTAAACTTTTTGGCCGATTTATTCGAAAAGGGCTTTGCAGTAAGTACCATTTCTTCACACGTTTCCGTCTTAGCATATATCCATAAATCCTTGCGTTTTCCTGATGTGTGTACCAGTGTTTAAAATTCGGCAAGAAAAGTTGTAAGCCAACAGGACTCGCTGGTAGACGCCATTGATGAAAGTTGTAG
This sequence comes from Patella vulgata, assembly GCF_932274485.2. Taxonomy (NCBI): domain Eukaryota; kingdom Metazoa; phylum Mollusca; class Gastropoda; family Patellidae; genus Patella; species Patella vulgata. Next base: position 39,850,713 of record NC_065882.2, read on the forward strand.
GTCCAAACATTAACTTGTGGGCCCAATAAATATTAACAAAACACACGTACACTACCCCATCCCAAATTCCTTAAACTTTTAAGTTCCGTAGGTGTCTTCTACAGCCATTTGGGAAAGGTTTAAAAGTTAAAATATGTATTCAATATTGATTGACTGTTCACATTACAATTTTAACTTTTGAAAGATTTAATGTTTATACTTCGTATATAGAAAGAAAAAAATCATTCCTGCCCAGGCTTGATATTTATTTTTTCTGTAATAAATAAATATTCACTTGTAATAATCTTGGTGATTATATGTAGGTCTACTTTATGGTACTGACAACGTATCTCGAAATTCCATTCACATAGAAATCTGAAGATTAAAATGGCTCTTCACATTCTCCGAAAATTAACAGAATATATTGTGCATATAAATGAAATGAAAATGGTTTTTAAGGTCTTACAAAACACAGATTGACATGTCTTACATTTCAATGAACTTATTAAATTTGCTGTCCGATAGCAATAATCACTTGATTTGTTTCCATCACCTGTGAAATAAAAGACCGTGACCTCTTTCAACATGAAAGTAAACTATCAGTGCTGTTTGGCAGATGACACATTATTTTTTATCATTATTAAAACTGACCTGATGTCACACGTTGGAATAGCCTATATTTATGGAATGATAAACTCTTTGTTATTCTTCCTGTATGACATATTGCACGTGCCTGATTTCGAAGACTTGGGTTTGCAGTACGGTTGTGAAATCTTCATTAAAGAAAGACTTAATAATCAAGTCTGCTATTAAATCACAAGAATTGGAAATAATGGCGGGAAAGGCCACTTGTCTTATCTCGCTGGAATTATATTGTTAAAGGCTCAATACCACTCTTGTTGTAACTGAATAATATGTCCCAATCTTTATTCTGGTCAACAAATTGCACTATTTTACAATATTCCAATTAATTGATGATACAAATTTCATCTTAACACACCTAATTTAAAAAATTGGAAAAATTCAACTAAATGATTTGAAAAGCCTGACGTAAAGCTTTTCAAATGTGACTTGGATTTAAAAATATTTTTGAACCCTCTGGACAAGTAAAATAGGATTTAATGGATAATTTACACAACAGGTAGGACAATAACACATCTAGTACTTAGAATAAGGCTATTTTTTATTTTCTGGAGCTGTCAAGCCAGCAAGAGTGTTATTTTTACAAGACAATGGTTTTATATCAGGTGAATATTTATTCTTGGATTCATGGCAGTACAGTAGATGGACTGACCTAGTTTAGTAGCATACGTGTTTGGATCTCTCCATTGAAGGAATATAATATGCCGGATTATGCATGTGTATTCAATTTCGGATAAAGACAAATAGGACAGTATAAAATAAGGCATACTATCGGAACACACACTCATCTATTCCATACTTGATCCAAATGGTTAAATAAAATCCTCCCGAACTCTGGGAGCGTGCTGATATTTGCAAGCACGACCTCACTCCTACAATGATAATTTCTTTTGGTGGATAATTTTATTTTTATTCCCGGTAATGAAATACTGTTAAATATCTGGATGAAATATATTTCAAATATAAATAGGCAATGTAAATATTTTCGAAGGAGAATTTGATAGAACCATGAACAAAATATCCATGACAAAAACAGTCGGCTCACAGGGCCGACTTGCCATCTTAAAAATAAAAAGATGTCGGCCCGTCCAGTTATTTATTGGCGCCGGACCAACGAAAATTTTAAACACTGGTGTGTGCTAATTTCCTAGTGCACTCCCTATTAAAAGGAGCAAAGCGACTATCCTCATCAACATCTAGTTCACGGCTCCCTATTACGTTGCCGATTCTGTATAAGCTTATTAAAGTAATACCAATTGTATTTAGAGGTCGTTATCAACACATTTTATTACAATCTTTGTTTCCCTAACTTTTGCTGGATTCTTTCGCATTGGCGAATTAGTGGTTAAATCCCAGTCTGACTTAGCTCTGGTGGTGCAGATATCTCACGTCCGATTTAATTTTAACAAAACCCACCTAGTGTTGCTTGAACTCTCATTACATCATTTTAAACACAAACCGACCATAGGTCCTGTGGTATTAAATTTTAAATCTTCTTGTGCCGCGTGTGTGCACACGTTTGCTCCGTGTTTATTACTAAAATATGTTAGGTCCTGTCCTCATTCGACTGGCCCATTATATCAGTGGCATAATGGGGCATCAGTGTCGTACAGCTTTTTGAACGCTTGCTTAACCCAATTTGTCTCATTTATTGGTCTCGATACAACACGCATTAAACTCTATTCCTTCTGTATTGGTGCTGCAACCACAGCAGTTTTAAAGGGTTATTGGGAAAACCAAATAAAAACTATGGGTCGCTGGCATAGCAATGCAGAACGAAGTTATATTCGACTGCCTGTTCTCCAACTTTAAGACATCTCTTTGTTTATCATAATCAGGGTCGAGTGGCTACGCATGTAAATAGGTGTTACATTTGTTTTCTATCTAGTTTGTATAAGTTTCATGTAAGTGTTTGCGGGACTATGACATAGTTTTCAGTGTAGGCTGGTACTATCTTGTCTGGTCTCATATTCCTGTTTATGTATATTGTATCTGCATGAATGTTTATATTGCAATGTTAGGGTTATGTTGGTTTATCTTAAGGCCCTTCCCAGTACCCATTGTCAGATTTCCCTGTGTTGGGCTAGTCATTCCTTACTGTGTGCCAGTGGGAATGCATTTGGCAGAACTGGGGGCACTAATTTACTCCAACATGAGTATTGTGGGGGGTCAGGGAAAATAATCATTGGGAGTAGTATAATGTGTATTTTTATATAATTATTGTGATTCTTATTATGTGTATCTTTATATAATTATTGTGATTCTTATTATGTGTATCTTTATATAGTTATTGTGATTCTTATGTGTATTTTTATAGAATTAATATGTTTATTGTGATTCTTATGTGTATTTTTATATAATTAATATTTTAGTTACTATTGTTTTCTAGTCATTTATTTGTTGTCAGTAATAAATGACATTTTACACTCGATCAAGTGTTGAGTTCGTTTATTGGGTGAGGGACACAAATACATATTATGGACATAATGAAATTTGTGTACTTTTATCTAATCAGAAGCTTAGTAGATATTTAGTGCAGAATAGTAACGATAGTTATCCAGGTCAGGCAAGTACGCGCCACGTTACAGCTTTCAAACCTTGAGAAGAGCGGTAGCATTTGTTTAAAATCAACATGCTGAAAATTTCAGTCAAATTGCTCCACTGTGAACCGAGATATTAGCGATTGTTGCATTTTAGTGCTAGCCTCGATCATCATTACTGAAGTTGGTACGATAAAAAAACAAAGTCTCGATTATCCATTTTGATGTTAAATCATCCATCATAAAATGTATTCAAAGCCAGCAAATATCACAGGCTAGCGATGGCATTGAGAGTTGATTGTTGTCTAGATTAGTTAATTAATGTCTAATTAATAATTTAGATAACATTTCAGGCCGGTCGACAAGGGTTGTCACATATTTATTCTTTTGTAGGTAATGAGGGGCCATTTACAAGACAATTTTCTACAGATCAGATTATAAATTTTATTATTTAAGGGTTAACAAGGTTCTATAAACTGAAACCAGCGGCTGCCAGGCAGGATACGCCCACATTTTCGAGAGATGGATAGAGAGAGAGAGAGAGAGAGAGAAATGGGGTTTAACGTCCACTCGACACAAACTAGGTCATTTCGGGACTAACATATGGTTTAATTTTATTTCAATAATTCGCTTGCGCGTAGGGGTCTTTAGCAGTGGGAGGAAACCGGAGGACCCGGAGAAAACCCACGAGGTTGGACAGGCGACCCTACTCCTTGCCACGTACAACCGGGGATTCGAAACCACGCCAGTCGACTCAATGACAGACTGTATGATACAGCGCGCGCACGCTAACCATTCAGCCATCCAACCCCCCAGATGGATAGAGAACAAGCAAAAAAAAAAAGAAAAAAAGTGATTTTTCCTGCAATCAAGGGCCATAATTCAGGAAATTACAATTTGATATGCGCGAATATTGAAAGGAAGCGAGATCTTTGGGTTATAAACTTACATTTCAAGTTTCAACAAAATTGGATAAAAATTGTGACCTCTATAGGGTCCACAACCTTGATATATCATATTTTTAGGCAATTTGGCAACGAAGGGCGGCCATTTTGTCTGTCAAGGTAATATAATAATACGTTTTTTTAAATCGGATAAAAATTATGACCTCTATAGGGTCCACAAGGGGCCATAATTCAGGAAGTTACGTTCCGATATGCCCGAATATCGAAACTAACCGAGATCTTTCGGTTATAAACTAACATTTCAAGTTTCATCAAAATAGGATTAAAATTATGACCTCTATAGGATCCACAACCTTGATATACCATATTTTTACGCTATTTGAGAACAAACGGCAGCCATTTTGTCTGTCAGTTTTGGGCCGATTTTCACGAACTTCTAACTAAGCCATCCTTAGGGTTTAACGGTGATATAATAATACAGTTTTTTAAATCGGATTAAAATTATGACCTCTATAGGGTCCACAAAGGAACCAAGATGTGTGGGTTATAAACTTACATTTCAAGTTTCAACAAAATCGGATAAAAATTGTGACCTCTATAGGGTCCCCAACCTAGATATACCATATTTTTACGCTATTTGAGAACGAATGGCGGCCATTTTGTCTGTCAGTTTTGGGTCGATTTTCATGAAATTCGATCTCAGTCATCCTTAGGGTGTAACATGGTGATATAATAATACGGTTTTTTAAATCGGATAAAAATTATGACCTCTATAGGGTCCACAAACTAAAAACGCAATTTTTCATACAATCAGGGGCCATAATTCAGGAAGTTATGTTCCGATATGTGCAAATATCAAAAGGAACGGAGATCTTTCGGTTATAAACTTACATTTCAAGTTTCAACAAAATCGGATAAAAATTGTAACCTCTATTGTGTCCACAACCTTGATATACCATATTTTTTACGCTATTTGAGAACAAACGGCGGAAATTTGAACTCAACCGTCCTTAGGGTTTAACGGTGATATAATAATACGTTTTTTTAAATCTGATAAAAATTATGACCTCTATAGGGTCCACAAGGTAAAAATGAATTTTTCGTACAATCAGGGGCCATAATTCATGAAGTTACGGTCCAATATGCGCGAATATCGAAAAGAACCAAGATCTGTGGGTTATAAACTTACAAAATTGTGACCTTTATAGGGTCCACAACCTTGATAAACCATTTTTTACGCTATTTGAGAACGAACGGCGGCCATTTTGTCTGTCAAGTTTCAACAAAATCGGATAAAAATTGTAACCTCTATTGTGTCCACAACCTTGATATACCATATTTTTTACGCTATTTGAGAACAAACGGCGGAAATTTGAACTCAACCGTCCTTAGGGTGTAACAGTGATATAATAATACGTTTTTTTAAATCAGATAAAAATTATGACCTCTATAGGGTCAACAAGCTAAAAACGTGATTTTTCGTACAATCAGTGGCCATAATTCAGGAAGTTACGTTCAGATATGCGCGAATATCGAAAAGAACCGAGATCTTTGGCTTATAAGCATACATTTCAAGTTTAAACCAAATCGGATAAAAATTGTGACCTCTACAGTGGTCACAAGCTAAAAACGTGATTTTTCGTACAATCAGGGGCCATAATCCATGAACTTACAGTCCGATACATGCCAATATCGAAAGGAACCGAGATCTTAGGGTGATACACATATTTTAAGTTTCATTGAAATCGGATAAAAATTGTGACCTGTAGACTGTTCACAAACAATTGTGGACGGACGGACGGACAGGGGCGACGACAATATACGTCCACATGAAAATGAGGCCTTAACTCTGGAAGTAATTTACAGAAACTGTTGAAATTTGACAGGCTTTTTCATTTTATTAATTCAAATAATGCACATAAATTTAATACAGACCTTGCCAATTGAATTTTGAGGCACTAATTGTTCAAGTATAAGGTACTATATCTGATAACAAGCAGTTGCCATGCAAGATATGACCACATTTTGCAAGAGATGGGCAGTGAACAAGCTAAACAGAAATGCCATTTTTCGTATAATCAGGGGCCATAATCCAGGAAGTTTGGGTCCAATACATGCAAATATCAAAAGGAACCAAGATATTTGCGATATAACCATATACATGTATTTTAAGTTTTATCAAAATTGGACAACCAGCGGCTGCCAGGCAGGATACGCCCACATTTTGCAGGAGATGGATAAAAGCTAAAAAGAAACAGGATTTTTTGTACAATCAGGGGCAATAATCGAGAAAGTTATGGTCTGAAATGCACAAATATCAAAAGGGACTGAGATCTTTGGGATATAAAGATATGTTTTAAGTTTCATCAGAATCGGATAAAAATTGTGACCTCTAGAGGGTCCACAACTTTCGTATTGCATACTTTTACACAATTTGCGTACAAAGTGCACCCATTTTGTTCGGCACCTTCAATTCAATTTTCCCGAAACTCGAATTCAACCTTCATTATGGTGGAATGGTGAAATATTTAAACGGTTTTTAAAATTGGAAAAAAAAATTGTGACCTCTCGAGAATCTGCAAGCTAAAAATGCGATTTTTTCGAACAATCAGAAGCCATAATCCAGGAAGTTACGTTCCAATATACGCGATTATCAAAAGGAACCAAGATCTTAGTGTATAATGGTGATATATTCACATGTTTTTATTAAATCGGATAAAAATTGTGACCTCTACATGGACGGCAAGCTAAAACCGTGATTTTTTGTACATTCAAGGGCCATAATTCAGGAAATTATGATCCGAACAGAACCAAGATCTTTGGGTTATTAACATGTATTTCAACTCTTCATCAAAATCGGATAAAAATTGTGACCTCTAGAGAGTCCACAAGCTTGATATACCAGATACTATACACTATTTGCGTACGAGGGGCGGCCATTTTGTCCGGCAGTTTTGGCCCCATTTTCACAAAATTCGAACTCAATAAACAGTACGGTGTAACAGTGATATATTTTAACGTTTTTTTAAATTGGATAATATTTGGGACATCTAGAGGGACCTCAAGCTAAAAACGTGATTTTTCGTACAATAAGGGGCCATAATTCAGGGAGTTACTATCCGATATGCGCAAATATCGAAAGGATCCAAGATCTTTGGGTTATAATCTTACATTTCAAGTTTCATCAAAATCAGAAGAAAATTGTGACCTCTAGAGGGTCCACAACTTTGATATACCACATTTTTACGCTTTTTGAGTACGAGGGGCGGCCATTTTGTCTGTCAGTATTAGTTTGATTTTTACGAAATTCGAATTCAACCATCCTTAGGGTGTAACGGTAATATATTCAAACGTTTTTTTAAATCAGACAAAAATTATGACCGCTATATGGGTCCACAAGCTAAAAACGTGATTTTTCGTACAATCAAGGGCCATAATTCAGGAAATTACAATTCGATATGCGCAAATATCGAAAGGAACCGAGATCTTTGTGTTATAAACCTACATTTCAAGTTTCATCAAAATCAGAAGATAATTGTGACCTCTAGTGGGTCCACAACCTTGATATACCATATTTTTACGCTATTTGAGAACAAGGGGCAGCCATTTTGTCTGTTAGTTTTGGGCAGATTTTCACAAAATTAGAATTCATCCATCCTTAGGGTGTAACAGTGATATACTAAAACGTTTTTTTTTAATCGGATAAAATTATTACCTCTATAGGGTCCACAAGCTAAAGAAGCGATTTTTCGTACAATCAGGGGCCATAATTTAGGAAGTTACGGTCTGATATGCGCGAATATCGAAAGGAACCCAGATCTTTGGGTTATAAACTTACATTTCAAGTTTCATCAAAATCAGAAGATAATTGTGACAATCAGGGGCCATAATCCATGAAGTTAAATATCGAAAGGAACCGAGATCTTAGGGATATAAACCTATATTTCAAGTTTCATTGAAATCGGATACAAATTGTGACCTGTAGAGTGACCACAAACAATTGTTGACGGACGGACAGGGGCGACGACAATATACATATAAAATTGTATCGAAAGGAACCAAGACTATGGTGTAACAGTGATATATTTGAATGGTGTAACAGTGATATATTTGAATGGTGTAACAGTGATATATTTGAATGGTGTAACAGTGATATATTTGAATGTTTTTTTTTTTTAAATCAGATAAAAATTGTGACCTCAATGTCCAAAATCTAAAAACGCAATTTTTAGTACAATCAGGGGCCATAACTCCGCTCCAGACATTATAATTAAACTCTACACACCATCACTGCCAATTTATATTCTTTTATTTCACTAACGCATGAACATAGGGGATCCTAGTTCAGCTCTGAACGTAGGTCTCATTACTCACCCTGTACGTTCAGGAGCCGTCCTGTTGAATCCTTGTCGAAAAGGTATCGGCCGCCAATCAATTTTACTGGACAAATTTTTACTGCTAAAGGGTGTACAATCAGGGGCCATAACTCCGCTCCAGACATTATAATTAAACTCTACACACCATCACTGCCAATTTTCATTCTTTTATTTCATTAACGCATGAATATAGGGGATCCTAGTTCAGCTCTGAACGTAGGTCTCATTACACTCGCCCTGTACATTCAGGAGCCGTCCTGTTGAATCCTTGTCGAAAAGGTATCGGCTGCCAATCAATTTTACTGGACAAATTTTTACTGCTAAACGGTGTAGTGAGAAAATAAGACCTTGCTTACCTCGCCCAATTACAATCGATTTTTTAAAAAAAATTCCAATTTTGTTTCACCCATTTGCCTAAATTGCGTTTCGTCTTATATGGCCGAGTTACTTAAGTTTGTGCGTTACCCTATATTTAGACTTCAATGGCTTCTGCCAAGCCATTTAGCAGAAGGGGACGTATTTTTAATAGCATGTTGTGTTGCACATGCCGACTAGCGAGGTAAGCAAGGTCTTATTACAGTACAAACGATGCGAAGGTTTGATGAAACACGATTATCGTGTCTTTTTTTTTGAAAATTGGCACAATAACGCCAAGATATTGCCACGATAAATAACTCGGTGTAGCAGTCGCTATAGTGTGCACGACAGTCGTGTGACACAATAGGCCTTGGTGTAATTTTACATGCAAAATTAACGGTATTTATTTTTCATAAACAATCGATGTCAAAACGATATACTGCCACGATGTTATGAATGTTGAATATTTTCATTAATAATACGGACGTGTTAGGTCACGTTGTATAGTGAGAACACGCGTGTTCACATATTCTTCACAATATATATGCGGTTATATTTCCAACCAGTCATGTAAAGCTGCATTTCTAGTACATTTTGAAGGACACGTATGCAAAAGACTATACATGTATTACACAGTTTAGATATTTATGCTGTGTCCAAATTGTTTTGTATATTTACTGTATTAAGAGTGTATAGTAAAAAATTAGTCTCGATTCACGGCAAAGAAAGACTTTTAAATTGCAAACTATAAAGGTATTTTGGTTATCGGTCTTACAAATAGAAATAAGACATAAATAGAACTTGCAGCGGGATTTGAAAGCTCTTTCAAGTCAGATATAAGCTTGTATTTACCGTAAAAATGAAATGAACGCGACAAGTCTCCGATGTAAGAGAATATTAGTTAATTATAACCGCTATCAAATCAACACAAAAATCCAAGGCACTTGTTTTATTTTAGAAAAGAATAACTGCATTTCGATCAAAGAGCCTATTCCACATGAACCCCAAATCAATGATGAACTGTCAACTTGTAATGTAGTCATTCCCATGCAGATTGGTTTGAATAACAGAAATGTCCCGTGTATGAAAGATCAAAGAATAAAATAAAATTGCACGTAGCCATGTGAATTGTCTTCAGTCGTTAAGACTACATGGCGCCTCAAATTACCCAAAGTTCCCAGAAACCATGCAGTGTTCACCTTACAACGGGTTTCATTGATTTATAATACCGTTTAGACCACAATGTGTTACGATTCGCATTATATATGCAAGTTTATATGCAATATGAAATTAATTTGGATGGGTATTATTTTTATCTTTTTCTGTGATAATTATTAACCAGCGGCTGCCAGGCAGGATACGCCCACATTTTGCAAGAGAGGGATAGAGAACAAGCTAAAAACTAACAGGATTTTTTGTACAATCAGGGGCAATAATCCAGAAAGTTATAGTCTGAAATGCGCAAATATCAAAAGGGACTGAGATCTTTGGGATATAAATATATGTTTTAAGTTTCATCAAAATCTGATAAGAATTGTGATCTCTAGAGGGTTCACAACCTTTGTATTGCATACTTTTACACAATTTCCGTACAAAGAGTGGACATTTTGTTGGGCAGTTTCATTTCGATTTTCGGATATAAATTGTGACCTTCGTAGCATACTTTTACTTGCGTACAAAGTGCGTCCATTTTGTCGGGCGATTTTATTTCGATTTTCCCAAAATTTGAATTCAACCTTCATTATGGTGGGATGGTGATATATTTAAACGGTGTTTAAAATCAGAAAAAAAAAATGTGACCTCTAGAGAATCTGCATGCTAAAAGCGTGATTTTTTAAACAATCAGGAGCCATAATCCAGGAAGTTACGTTCGAATATATGCGATTATCAAAAGGAACCAGATCTTAGTGTGTAATGGTGATATAATCACAAGTTTTTTTTAAATCAGATAACAAGCGGTTGCCATGCAAGATATGCCCACATTTTGCAAGAGATGGACAGAGAACAAGCTCAAAAAAAGAAGTGATTTTTCTTACAATCAAGGGCCATAATGCGGGAAGTTACGATCCGATATGCATGAATATTGAAAGGAACACAGATCTTTGGGTTATAAACATGTATTTCAAGTTTCATCAATATCAGATCAAAATTGTGTCCTCTCTCTAAAGGGTCCAAAACCTTGATATACCATATATTTAAATACTTGCGTACGAGGGGCAGCCATTTTGTCCGTCAGTTTTGGTCCGATTTGTACGAAATTCAGACTCAACCATCATAAGGGTGTAACAGTGATATATTTAAACGATTTTTTTAAATCAGATAAAAATTGTGACATCTGGAGGGATTACATCCTAAAAACATGACTGTCGTACAATCAAGGGCCATAATTCAGGAAGTTACGATATGCGCGAATATCGACAGGAACCAAGATCTTTGGGTTATAAATATGTATTTCAAGTTTCGTCAAAATCGGATCAAAATTGTGGTCCTCTAGAGGATCCACCTTGATATACAATATATTTCCACTATTTGCGTGCAAGAGGCGGCCATTTTGTCCGTCAGTTTTGGTCCGATTTCCACGAAATTCGTACTCAGCCATCATAATGGAGTAACGGTGATATATTCGAACTTTAAATAGGTTAATAATTGTAACATCAAGAGGACCACAAGCTAAAAACACAATTTTTCGTACAATCAGGGGACATAATTCAGGAAGTTACGATCCGATATGCGCGAATATCAACAACAACCAAGATCTTTGGGTTATAAACATTCATTTCAAGTTTCATCAAAATCGACACAGAAATTGTGACCTCCAGAGGGTCCACAACCTTAATATACCAGATGTTTACACTATTTGCGTACAAGGGGCGGCCATTTTGTCTGGCAGTTTTGATCCAATTTTCCCGAAATTCAAACTCAACCTTCATTACAGTGTAACAGTGATATATTCAAACGGTGTTTTAAATCGGATAATAATTGTGACCTCTAGAGCGACCCCAAGCTAAAAACGTCATTTTTCGTACAATCAGGGCCATAATTCAGGAAGTTACGATCAGATATGCACAAATATTGAAAGCAACCAAGATCTTTGGGTTCTAGACATGCATTTCAAGTTTCATCAAAATTGGATTAAAAGTGTCACCTCTACAGGGTCCACAACATTTTTCGTACAATCAGGGGCCATAATTCAGGAAGTTACGATTCGATATGCACAAATATCGAAAGGAACAGATATCTTTGGGTTATAAACTTACATTTCAAGTTCCATCAAAATCAGAAGAAAATTGTGACCTCTAGAAGGTCCACAACCTTGATATAATGAAGGATGAGTTTAAAGTTTGATTTTCAGTAAATTTGAACTCAACCTTTATTATGGTGTTACAGTGATATATTCAAACGATTTTTAAAATCAGATTATAAGTGTGACCTTCAGAGGAACCACAAGCTAAAAGAGGCGATTTTTCGTATAATCAGGGGCCATAATTCATGAAGTTACGATCCGATATGCGACAATATCGAAAGGAACCAAGATCTTTAGGTTATAAACCTGCATTTCAAGTTTCATCAAAATCGAATTAAAATTGCAACCTCTACAGGGTCCACAACCTTGACATATACCATATTTTTATACTATTCGCGTACAAGCGGCGGTCATTTTGTCCGGCAATTTTGGTCCGATTTTCACGAAATTCAAACTCAACCTTCATTACAGTGTAACAGTGATATAATCAAACGTTTTTTTAAATCGGATAATAATTGTGACCTTCAGAGGGACCACAAGCTAAAAAAGGCGATTTTGCGAACAATCTGGGGCCATAATTCAGGAAGTTACGATCCGATATGCAACAATATCGAAAGGAACTAAGACATTTAGGTCACAAACATGCATTTTAAGTTTCATCAAAATCGAATTAAAATTGTGACCCATACAGGGTCCACAACCTTGATTTACCCTATTTTTACACTATTCGTGTAGAAACGGCGGCCATTTTGTCCGGCAATTTTGGTCTGATTTTCCCCAAATTCAAACCCAACCTTCCTTAGGGTGTAACGGTGATATAATAATACGTTTTTTTAAATCGGATAAAAAAAAAACCTATATAAGGTCCACAAGCTAAAATAGCGTAAAAATATGGTATATCAATGTTGTGGACACTATAGAGGTCACAATTTTTATCTGATTTTGTTGAAACTTGAAATTTAAGTTGATAATCCAAAGATCTTGGTTCCTTTCGATATTCGCGCATATCGGACCGTAACTTCCTGAATTATGGCCCCTGATTGTACCAAAAATCGCGTTTTTAGCTTGTGGACGCTATAGAGGTCATAATTTTTATCCGATTTAAAAAAACATATTATTATATCACTGTTACACCCTAAGGATGGCTGAGTTCGAATTTCGCGAAAATCGGCCCAAAATTGACAGACAAAATGGCCGGCGTTCGTTCTCAAATAGCGTAAAAGTATGGTATATCAAGGTTGTGGAACCTATAGAGGTCACAATTTTATCCGATTTTGTTGAAACTTGAAATGTAAGTTTATAACCCAAAGATCTTGGTTCCTTTCGATATTCGCGCATATCGGTCCGTAACTTCCTGAATTATGGCCCCTGATTGTACCAAAAATCGCGTTTTTAGCTTGTGAACCCTATAGAGGTCATAATTTTTGTCCGATTTAAAAAAAACGTATCATTATATTACCGTTACACCCTAAGGACGGCTGAGTTTGAATTTCGGGAAAATCGACCCAAAATTGACAGACAAAATGGCCACTGTTCGTTCTCAAATAGCGTAAAAATATGGTATATCAAGGTTGTGGACACTATAGAGGTCACAATTTTTATCCGATTTTGTTGAAACTTGAAATGTAAGTTTATAACCCAAAGATTTCGGTTCCTTTCGATATTTGCGCATACCGGACCTTAACTTCCTGAATTATGGCCCCTGATTGTACGAAAAATCGCGTTTTTAGCTTGTGGACCCTATAGAGGTCATAATTTTTATCCGATTTAAAAAAAACCGTTTTATTATATCACCGTTACACCCTAAGGACGACTGAGTTCGAATTTCGTGAAAATCGGCCCAAATATGACAGACAAAATGGCTGCCGTTCTTTCTCAAATAGCGTAAAAATATGGTATATCAAGGTTGTGGACCCTATAGAGGTCACAATTTTTATCCGATTTTGTTGAAACTTGAAATGTAAGTTTATAACCTAAAGATCTCGGTTCCTTTCGATATTCACACATATCGAATTGTAATTTCCTGAATTATGGCCCTTGATTGTAGGAAAAATCACTTTCTTGTTAGCTTGTTCTCTATCCATCTCTCGAAAATGTGGGCGTATCCTGCCTGGCAGCCGCTGGTTATCCGATTTTGTTGAAACATGACATGTAAGTTTATAACCCAAAGATCTCAGTTCCTTTCGATATTCGTGCATATCGGACCGTAACTTCATGAATTATGGCCCCTGATTGTACCAAAAATCGCGTCATAATTTTTATCTGATTTAAAAAAAAAGTAATATTATATCACCATTACACCCTAAGGAAGGTTGAGTTCGAATTTCGTGAAAATCAGACCAAAATTGCCGGACAAAATGGCCGCCATTTGTACGCGAATAGTGTAAAAATATGGTAAATCAAGGTTGTGGACCCTGTATGGGTCACAATTTTAATTCAATTTTGATGAAACTTGAAATGCATGTTTATAACCTAAAGATCTTGGTTCCTTTCGATATTGTCGCATATCGGATCATAACTTCCTGAATTATGGCCCCTGATTATACGAAAAATCGGGTTTTTAGCTTGTGGACCTTATATAGGTCATAATTTTTATCCGATTTAAAAAAACGTATTATTATATCACCGTTACACCCGAAGGAAGGTTGGGTTCGAATTTGGGGAAAATCGGACCAAAATTGCCGGACAAAATGGCCGCCGTTTCTACACGAATAGTGTAAAAATAGGGTAAATCAAGGTTGTGGACCCTGTATGGGTCACAATTTTAATTCGATTTTGATGAAACTTAAAATGCATGTTTGTAACCTAAAGATCTTGGTTCCTTTCGATATTGTTGCATATCGGAATGTAACTTCATGAATTATGGCCCCAGATTGTACGCAAAATCGCCTTTTTTAGCTTGTGGTCCTCTGAAGGTCACAATTACTATCCGATTTAAAAAAACGTTTGATTATATCACTGTTACACTGTAATGAAGGTTGGGTTCGAATTTCGTGAAAATCGGACCAAAATTGCCGGACAAAATGGCCGCCGCTTGTACACGAATAGTGTAAAAATATGGTATATGTCAAGGTTGTGGACCCTGTAGAGGTCGCAATTTTAATTCGATTTTGATGAAACTTGAAATGCAGGTTTATAACCTAAAGATCTTGGTTCCTTTCGATATTGTCGCATATCGGATCGTAACTTCATGAATTATGGCCCCTGATTATACGAAAAATCGCCTCTTTTAGCTTGTGGTTCCTCTGAAGGTCACACTTACTATCTGATTTTATAAATCGTTTGAATATATCACTGTATCACCATAATAAAGATTGAGTTCAAATTTCCTGAAAATCAAACCAAAACTGCTGGACAAAGTGGCCGCCGCTTGTACGCGAAAGGTGTAAAAATATGGTATATCAAGGTTGTGGACCCTGTAGAGGTTACAATTTTAATCCGATTTTGATGAAACTTGAAATGCATGTTGATCTTGGTTCCTTTCGATATTTGTGCATATTGAATTGTAACTTCATGAATTATGGCCCTTGATTGTAGGATGATGATGATGAGTTAGTTGTATTTTACGTCCGCTTTAGCTTGTTCTCTATCCATCTCTCAAAAATGTGGGCGTATCAAGCCTGGCAGCCGCTGGTCCGATTTAAAAAAAACATATTATTATATCACCGTTACACCCTAAGGATAGCTGAGTCCGAATTTCGTGTAAATCGGCCTAAAATTGACAGACAAAATGGCCGCTGTTCGTTCTCAAATAGCGTAAAAATATGGTATATCAAGGTTGTGGATCCTATAGAGGTCACAATTTTTATCCGATTTTGTTGAAACTTGAAATGTAAGTTTATAACACAAACATCTCGGCTCCTTTCGATATTACGCATATCGAATTGTAATTTCCTGAATTATCGCTCTTGATTGTAGCAAAAATCACTTACTTTTTAGCTTTTTCTCTATCTATCTCTCTCCAAGATCTTTGGATTATAAATATGCATTTCAAGTTTCATCAAAATCGGATTAAAATTGTGACCTGTGTAGGGTCAACAAGCTAAAAACATGATTTTTCGTACAAACAGGGGCCATAATCCATGAAGTTTCTATCCGATGCATGCCAACATCAAAAGCAGCCAAGATCTTTTGTAGATAAACCTATATTTCAAGTTTCGTCAAAATCGGATAAGAATTGTGACCTGTAGAGTGTCCACAAACAAATTGTGGACGGACGGACAGGGGCGACGACAATATACATCCACATGAAAAGGGCCATAATTCAGGAAGATACAATCCGATACACGCGAATATCGAAAGGAACCAAGATCTTTGGGTTATAAACATGTATTTCAACTTTCATCAAAATCCGATCAAAATTGTGACCACTAGAGGGTCCACAACCTTGATTTACCAGATGTTTACACTATTTGCGTAAGAGGGGCGTCCATTTTGTCCAGCAGTTTTGACCCGATTTTCACAAAATTCGAAGTCAACAAACATTACTGTGTAACGGTTATGTATTCGAACGTTTTTTGAAATCAAATAATATTTGTGAACTCTAGAGGGACAACAAACTAATAAAGTGATTCAGGAAGTTACAATTTGATATGCACGAATATTGACAGGATCCGAGATCTTTGGGTTATAAACTTGCATATCAAGTTTCATCAAAATCGGATAAAAATTGTGAACTCTGTGGGGTCCACAAGATAAAAACACAGTTTTTCATACAATCAGGGGCCATAAAATTCAGGAAGTTATGGTCCGATATGCACGAATATCGAAAGGAACCGAGATCTGTGGGTTATAAACATGCATTTCAGGTTTCATCAAATTCAGTTAAAAATTGTGTCCTCCAGAGGGTCCACAACCCTGATACGCAATATTTTGACACTATTTGGGAATGAAGGACGGCCATTTTGTCCATCAGTTTCGGTCCGATTTTCACGAAATTCGAACTCGACCATTCTTAGGGTGTAACAGTGATATATTCACACGTTTTTTTCAATCGGATAAAAATTGTGACCTCTATGGGGTCCACTAGCTAAAAACATGATTTTTCGTACAATCAGAGGCCATAATTCAGGAATTTACAGTCTGATATGCACGAATATCGAAAGGAACTGAGATCTGTGGATTATAAACATACATTTCAAGTTTAAACCAAATTGGATAAAAATTGTGACCTCTACAGTGTTCACAAGCTAAAAACGTGATTTTTTTATACAATTAGGGGCCATAATCCATGAAGTTACAGTCCGATTCATGCCAATATGGAAAGGAACCAAGATCTTAGGGTGATAAACCTATATTTCAAGTTTTATTAAAATCGGATAAAAATTGTAACCTGTAGAGTGTTCACAAACAATTGTGGACGGACAGACGGACAGGGGCGACGACAATATACGTCCACATGAAAATGTGGGCGTATAAAAATATTTAAGATCTACATTATGAGTAAGGTAAGGTAAGTACTTTCTGCATATTGTGTAAATTTTTAATAATGTACATTATGTAAGCATTTAAAGATATCAGCCGAAAACGTAACTGATAAATTCACGACAATGTTTCCTTATATTTGGAGTTGTTTAGTTCCATTTCGTGTACGGAAAATAGATTAACGATTAGTTTCAACATTATTTATGATGCCGAAACAGATTTCATTTTGTCTTGTTCAAGGGAAGTTCGTACTATTTAAGAAATCAACAAAATCGAAGTCAACAAACATTACTGTGTAACGGTTATGTATTCGAACGTTTTTGGAAATCAAATAATATTTGTGACCTCTAGAGGGACAACAAACTAATAAAGTGATTTTTCGTACAACCAGAAGCCATAATTCAGGAAGTTACAATTTGATATGCACGAATATTGACAGGATCCGAGATCTTTGGGTTATAAACTTGCATATCAAGTTTCATCAAAATCGGATAAAAATTGTGAACTCTATGGGGTCGACAAGATAAAAACACAGTTTTTCATACAATCAGGGGCCATAATTCAGGAAGTTATGGTCCGATATGCACGAATATCGAAAGGAACCGAGATCTGTGGGTTATAAACATGCATTTCAGGTTTCATCAAATTCAGTTAAAAATTGTGTCCTCCAGAGGGTCCACAACCCTGATACGCAATATTTTGACACTATTTGGGAATGAAGGACGGCCATTTTGTCCGTCAGTTTCGGTCCGATTTTCACGAAATTCGAACTCGACCATTCTTAGGGTGTAACAGTGATATATTCACACGTCTTTTTCAATCGGATAAAAATTGTGACCTCTATGGGGTCCACAAGCTAAAAACATGATTTTTCGTACAATCAGAGGCCATAATTCAGGAAGTTACAGTCCGATATGCACGAATATCGAAAGGAACCGAGATCTGTGGGTTATAAACATACATTTCAAGTTTAAACCAAATCGGATAAATATTGTGACCTCTACAGTGTTCACAAGCTAAAAACGTGTTTTTTTCATACAATCAGGGGCCATAATCCATGAAGTTACAGTCCGATTCATGCCAATATCGAAAGGAACCAAGATCTTAGGGTGAAAAACCTATGTTTCAAGATTTATTAAAATCAGATAAAAATTGTAACCTGTAGAGTGTTCACAAACAATTGTGGACGGACAGACGGACAGGGGCGACGACAATATACGTCCACATGAAAATGTGGGCGTATAAAAATATTTAAGATCTACATTATGAGTAAGGTAAGGTAAGTACTTTCTGCATATTGCGTAAATTTTTAATAATGTACATTATGTAAGCATTAAAAGATATCAGCCGAAAACGTAACTGATAAATTCACGACAATGTTTCCTTATATTTGGAGTTGTTTAGTTCCATTTCGTGTACGAAAAATAGATTAACAATTAGTTTCAACATTATTTATGATGCCGAAACATATTTCATTTTGTCTTGTTCAAGGGAAGTTCGTACTATTTAAGAAATCACTTTTTGGCCCCACATACATGTATGAATAATCGCCATCTTATAAAAATGTGAATTCAGTTTATCTAAAAGGGTCTCCGGTGCAATTTAAGGAATTATTTTTGACCCAATATTAACCATCGCCAATTTTTCAAATTAGGGATAAAGTCCATCAACAAATAATACGGGTCTACTTTATTACAAAAACATTGGTGAACTTATCATTTTGTCTAAAATCATAACGCTAAGCAACAAACAATACTATTGTTCTTTATTACAAAAACATTGGTGAACTAATCTCTGTCCCGATGGCCAGCCAAGCTAGTTGATTATTAGATAAACCAGCGGCTGCCAGGCAGGATACGCCCACATTTTCGAGAGATGGATAGAGAACAAGCTAAAAAGAAAGTGATTTTTCCTACAATCAAGGGGCATAATTCAGGAAATTACAATTCGATATGCGCAAATATCGCAAGGAACCAAGATCTTTGTGTTATAAACTTACATTTCAAGTTTCAACAAAATCAGATAAAAATTGTGACCTCCATAGGATCCACAACGTTGATATACCATATTTTTACGCTATTTGAGAACGAGCGGCGGCCATTTTGTCGGTCAATTTTGGGCCGATTTACACGAAATTCTAACTCAGCCGTCCTTAGGGTGTAACGGTGATATAATAATACGGTTTTTAAAATCGGATAAAAATTATCACCTCTATAGGGTCCACAAGCTAAAAATGTGATTTTTCGTACAATCAGGGGCCATAATTCAGGAAGTTACGGTCCGATATGCGCGAATATCAAAAGGAACCAAGATCTTTGGGTTATAAACTTACATTTCAAGTTTCAACAAAATCGGATAAAAATTGTGCCTCTGCATGGTCCACATCCTTGATATACCGTATTTTTACGCTATTTCAGATCGAATGGCGGCCATTTGGTCTGTCTGTTTTGGGTCGATTTTCACGAAATTAGAACTCAGCCGTCCTTAGGGTGTAACGGTGACATAATAGTACGTTTTTTTAAATCGGATAAAAATTATGACCTCTATAGTGTCCACAAGCTAAAAACGTGATTTTTTGTAAAATCAGGGGCCATAATTCAGGAAGTTACGTTCCGATATGCACAAATATTGAAAGGAACCGAGATCTTTGGGTTTTAAACTTACATTTCAAGTTTCAACAAAATCAGATAAAAACTGTGACCTCTATAGAGTCCACAAGCTAAAAACGTGATTTTTCGTACAAACAGGGGCCATAATCCATGAAGTTTCGATCAGATACATGCCATTATCGAAAGCAGCCAGTGAGTAAAACTGATTTATTCTAATCAATTAAATTATATACGAGTCAAGTATTACCTTAACCGTGTTCGTGTTTGTTTGTGGACGGGTTAACTGACACCGCCGTTCAACTTATAAATTCCAAATACAAACTGCTTACCATGTTCATGCCATAGACGATAAATATCCAAATTAATAAAACAATTCCTTTTCCAATAATTATCACAGACACAAATATTAACTTTGATTGGTTTATCCATCTTTGTGGGGTTTGTGTTTAGGTGCCAGGCCCGTCTTATCGTGACCTCCCCTTACTCCACTATCCCACTCTGTAGGTTTGGTGTCTGTTTTTGGTGGAATAGTGTTTAGATGCCGAGTCCGTCTGATCGTGACTCCCCCTTACTCCACTATCCTGCCAGTTTGGTATAAATCCCCTATGTAGTTTAGTGTTTAGATGCCGGGCCCGTCTAACCGTGACCCCCTCTTACTTCACTATTCTACTTTGTCCAACTGTGTCCATTAGGGCGTGGATTTGTTCGAAGATTTGCAGTTTCAGATCTGGTCTCGGGAAGAGTAGGTTCTTAGTGTTGAATGGTATGTTGTTGGTCTCCATTGTTCTCACTAGTTCCCTTCTCTCCTCCTCGTATACCTCGCAATCTACCAGGACATGGTTGGCGGTACATTCTTCTCCGCATTCACAGATGATGACTTGGTGTTTGTAGTCTCGCAGCCGCTCTTTCACCCTTAGCTTCGATATAAGTCTACAAATACCTCTTCTAAGGTGATTGAGTGTTGTCTTTGTGTAGATCTTGTCATCCAGCCGGAATCTGTATGTGTCAAGTTCAACGAGATTTAATTCCCAGATTGAATTGACGTGTCTTTTGACCATACTGTAGATTTCCGTGGTGCTGTAGTCTATGGTGCGGAGTGGTGCTGTGTCCTTGAGACCTTCATTGGCGAGTCGATCTGCCTCCTCGTTTCCTCTAATGTTGACATGTTATCGAATCCACACGAGTTCTACTTTGCTTCCCTTCTCTAAAACCCTCTGGTACAGCTGCCTGATTTCCAAAATGACTTCTGGTCTTGAGTCCGAGTTGTCACTTTGGATTGAAATCAGACTGCTCAGAGAGTCGCTTGGAATGACGAACTTACTAGTCTTTTGATGGGAAATCCATGATATAGCGTCACGAATGGCCACAAGCTCTGCAGTGTACACCGAACAGTTATTGGGCAGTTTCCTGCTTATTCCCTGTTTCCCGTTTGGCAGGTATATTCCAAACGAGCTGGTGCCCCTTTCAGGATTGCGTGAGCCATCCGTGTACACATGGTCCCAGTCATCAGACGGCCAGTTGTCTTCCAGGTGTTCTAGAGAGAAAGCACGTGCAACAGTGGGGTTGTTTTTCTTGTCGGTTTTCTGTAGTAGATCTAGATTAACCGGCGGTATAGGGAGCGTCCAAGGGGCGATCACTGGGGGGTCGTGTTCATTTATCACGAGCTCCCCCAGTCGCAGTTCTTTGATTGTTTCGCTGATACCCTGGCCGAAGCTTTTCTTTCTAGGATCTCTCACATATCTTGTATTTTTTAGACTGACAAAGGTTGGGGATCTTTCGCCCAGTTGCGAGATCTTAGCCCAGTACCTTGTCGCTAGTTCTTTTCTTCTTAGGGATAGGGGCAACTCCCCGACTTCCTGCAGTAGTGCCTCTCTCCCAGTCCCTTGCCCTACGCCAGTCGCAATACACAGCTTTGTATTGGATGGTGTCAAGCTTCCTTAAGAGTAATGGCGCGCAGTTCATGAAGGCCAGAGAGCCGTAGTCTAATACAGATCGTATTAGAGCACGATACACCATCATTAGTGTGACTCTGTTGGCCCCCCAAGTGCTGCCCGTTATTTTCCTCATTAAGTTTAGGATTTTGGTGCATCTATCTACAGTCTCGTCGATGTGCGGTTTCCAGGTCAGCCTTCGGTCAAAGATTACGCCAAGGAACTTGGTTTGGTCTTTAAACTCGATGGTTTTCCCGTTCATACACAGAGTCATTCTGCTTATCCCTCTATCCCTGCTTACAAGCATGCCGACTGTTTTCTTCTCCGAGACTTTGAATCCCCAATCGTTTGCCCATGCCATGAATTTCTCTAAGGCCTTCTGCATTTTCTTTTGTAGTTCACAGAAGTTCCTCCCTTTCCTCCATATGGTACTGTCATCAGCAAATTTAGCTAACTCAGTTTTGGCGTCGAGGTAGGACGATTTCTGTATGTCGTTGATCATGATATTGAAGAGAGTGGGACTAATAACCGATCCCTGAGGCGTGCCATTTTCTAATGTTTGCCCGGCACTCAGGAATCTGCCAACATTCACCTGTATCTTTCTATCGCTCAGAAAGCTTTTGATCCACCGAAACATTATGCCCGTTATACCAATACGTCCTAACTTGAAGAGCAGCCCATCTAGCCAGACTAAATCGAAAGCCTTAGTTAAATCTACGAACACGACACATAACAGGTTCCCAGAGAGGAGTGCCTGCGACATGACTTGCTGTAGTCTCACCAAGTGGTCCGTTGTTGAACGCCCTTTCCTGAACCCGCTTTGATTTTCGTCGACCAGTCGGTTGCTCTCCAGATAGAACTGTAGTCGTATGTTAACCATTGTTTCCAAGGTTTTGCACAGTGTGGATGTCAAACTTACTGGTCGATAGGACTCTGCCTTTGTTCTCTCTTTACCTGGTTTTGGAAGAGGGATGACGATGACGTTGGCTTTCCGCCATTCTTTAGGTACCTCTCCTGCCAGCCAGGATGTGTTGAAGAAGTTTAGTAGTATCCTTTTGGCATTTCTAGGCAGATGTTTGAGCATCGAGTACTTTACTTTGTCCTCACCAGCCGCACTATCCTTCTTGAGGGAAAGAGCCTTATTTAACTCCTCCTCAGAGAAGGGTAGATTGATTGGTTTAGCCCCTTCATTAGGTTCGATTTCTAATGAAGGGTGCTGTGAGTAAAATATTTCCTTTCTCTTCAGAAACTCTGGTGATTGGTTTTCGTCCCTGCTTGCGTCAGCCTTTTCATTGCCGTTGGTAACGTACTCATCTCCATTCTTTAGGTTTGGTATGTTGAATGATCTGCGCTTCCCGTTCATGGCGTTCAGCTTCTTCCAGGCGGCACCTGTTTGCGTGTTTTGATTCAACGCATTACAGAATGTCATCCAGTGTCCGCTTTGTGCCTTCCGGATGGTGTCTCTTGCGGCGTATTTCAACTTCAGGTAGTTTTGGTGATTGACTTCATTGTAGTGGCGTTTCCGTAGGCGTAGTGCCTTCTTTCTTTCGTTAACCGCCTTCTGACATTCTGGTGACCACCAAGGTTTTCTAATCCTTGATTGCCCTCCAGAAGTCTTGGGAATGGAGTCGTCTGCGGCACCTATAATAGCACTCGTGATGTTGGCTGCGTACACGTCGATGTTGGCATCGATGATGTCTTCTTCTTTCCACCCAAGGCAGCCTACACGGAAGTTAGCCCAATCAGCCTCTTTTATTTTCCAATTGGGTTTCCCGTTATAGACTTCCCTGGTTGTTTCACATTGGATGCAGAGTTCTATCAGTAGATGGTCGCTGCCAAGTGTTTCATCTTCGTGTACTTGCCAGTCGCAGCGGTTTGCCATACCAAGCGTACAGAGCGTGAGATCCAGATGTGAAGGTGAGGCATTTCCTCCAACAAAAGTAGGACTCTCGTCGTTCAGTACGCATAGGTCGTTCTCTTCTATTATTGAGCATAGGCTAATCCCCCGACAGTCATTCCTCGGTGACCCCCACATCAAAGAGTGTAGAATAAATTGTCTAACAGAAAAATCATGCTTTGTAAGTTGTAAGGCAATTTAAGGAATGACCTTTTTGCACAATATAATGAAATGATTACGACCGGTGTAAGGAATGATTACTAATTAAATTGATATTACATGTAGTAGGTGGGGTGGAGATTCCAGCCAAATCCTAACAACTCTATGAAATCGCGACGAGTAACTTCTCAGTTACCATAGTCATATTGTAAGTGTAACTTTGTTTTCTTTATTTTGACATTCTGCTAATTGACAAACCATTTGAGTAATAAATACAGATTATTGAATGGACTAAAGCTACATGTATAATCAAAAATACATCGACATCTCTTCTGAAAATTTGTAATTATCACTACTGACAATTAACAATAAAAGTCATATTGTCCACACAACAAGGTAACAGTTTGTTGTTAAAGGGGCGTCTATTTTCTGTCAATCGGTTTCTTTTGATGTCACGTGTCAATCCTCATTATGGAACCTTGATTGACAGTATGCATTCACCAGACTCTTTGGTGCCGAAATGAAAAAGTCAGCAAGGTGTTATCGGACTGATACGTGTCCATGTACAAGTATTCAACAAAGTACCATAAATTCTGGCATTGTGTGATTAAATATCAGGAGACAGAGGCTTTTAATTCATTTGTGATTTAAACCAGAAAAGATATAAAATAATTGAGGTGTGATTTACTGATATTAGATGCGATGTGTGACTTATTTGTCATTATGTGAATTACTATTTAGATGGATAAAACTACGCCCCCGGTAAGACTAGCATATATTGGTGTGCATTTTATAATTTTTCCGTAATTTGATTGAATTTGTAATAGTCCATCGATGCAAGTCTTACAAATGTCAAATATATTTCTGTTTTAAAGAAAACAAAATGTCAATTACCCCGTGATATAACAGAGGCATGGTTTAATTAAAACACTGAGTCACACCGTGTTTTCAATACCTAGGCAGTGCTATCCGGTCACTCGATATTCGCTCGGTGTTCACTCGGTAAATCAGGGAATTCCACGATAAAAAACATGTTTGAGAGATCATCACATTCAGGCAAGACGTCGTTGGTGTAGGGATCGTCAACACTGGGATAATCGACGCTAGAGCAATGTGATGTTTTCAGATGAGTCAAGGTTCACTGTTGATTTTTTGGACAGACGTAGGAGGGTGTGGCGTCGTCGAAACGAGCGCTTCCAAGACGTTAACGTCATCAGACATGATCGATTTGGGGGTGGTTCTGTTATGGTGTGGGGAGGCATCACTGTTGCTGGAAGAACGGCATTACATGTTGTTGCAGGGCGTGTTACAGGCCAGTACTACCGGGACAACATCTTGGCAGTCCATGTTGTGTCGTTCGCACGACGTCATGGCCGCCGTTTCATCTTCCAGGATGACAACGCAAGATGTCACTGGGCCAGGATCGTTACAGGTTACCTCCAACAACAGAACATCACCACATTACCTTGGCCAGCACTGAGTCCCGACCTCTCCCCCATCGAGCATGTCTGGGACATGCTTGGACAGAGGTTACGTCAACGTCAACAACGTCCTGCCAATGTCCAAGAACTTGCTGCTGCGTTGCAACAGGAATGGGACAATCTGGACCAAAATGACCTTAGACGTCTCATTAGGAGTATGCCACGTCGGATCAATGCTTGTTTGGCAAACAGAGGAGGATTTACCCGTTACTGACTTGGTTGTGATGCTGTGGTAACTTTGCTGTTTGACCCCGGGTATCATTTTACCCTTATAATGGTCAGTCTGTGCCTTACTTAGTCTAACGATCATTTGGAATAAATCGATGAATGTGAACTTCATTTCATTTTGTCA
Source organism: Patella vulgata (assembly GCF_932274485.2). Taxonomy (NCBI): domain Eukaryota; kingdom Metazoa; phylum Mollusca; class Gastropoda; family Patellidae; genus Patella; species Patella vulgata. The sequence continues at coordinate 39,876,609 of NC_065882.2, forward strand.
TTTGTTTCTTCGTCAGTTTCATTAGGTGACTTTAATAACACTTAAAAATCAAATATCCCCTACTTTTTTTGAATAGTATATGTCAGGTATCCTAATAGTATATAACACCCCAAATCAATATACATTGTATCCGATAACTTGTCTGTGATACTTCTTCTGTGGAAGCCGAAGTTAAATAAAGATATTTCACACACACGTATTACAATAACTGAAATGAAAGTAGAAATCTTGCAAGACACGTGAAATTAAAAGATGTAAACGATTCGAAACATAGGTCTGATGCCAGAGAAAAGATTCTATTTTAATGGCATATTCTCGGATTTATGATCATATTTTGAATGGTGTTTATGTTTTGAAATAAACATGCTAAGAAATATTGATGAATATTTCGATTGGAAGAATGTAAGTAGTTAGACAATAGCGCGTGCTAGGGTCGAATGCGATTATTTAGCAGTTGGTGTCACTCGCTCTTTGTAGTAGAGCGACGTTTAATGCCACATAAATTTCGGGATGTCAGTTTTTTTACCTTCCGTACATACAAGTTGAAACAGGGTAGAAGACGAATGCCGGACTTCTGCTGAAAAATGTATCGACTTATACCCCGAAAAATACAGTAATTATGGAGGAATTTGTAACAGGTACGGGTCGGCATGCTTTCATTCTATCCTATTACGACAACACGTAATTTTGTAGGAATATCACTGACATAAATTTGAATACTGTACAGGAAATAAATATGAAAAATAACTGCAACAAATTTCCCAGAACTTTTGAAAGTGGTTAGATAATATACACCAAATATAAATGCAAGGCCATTTTGTCCAGTATCCAGCAGGAATTTTGAAGTTGTCATTAAGTTTGTTTACCTCAAGACATGTTCCCACATAGCCACCTTTACAAGCTAGGGATACAGAACAGTTACAGACTTCCATACTCAAAGATCTTGGCACTGCTATGATGAGTATGGCAGATTCCTTATGTTATGTTCTTTCGAAACCCTCCATCAGAACTTCTTTATTTTGATGGAAAGTCGACTTTAGTACAAGGTTCTGCAGAGGATAAACGCAGACATCAAAATTGTAAATATTGTTTTAAATTTTATAAGTTATATGAATGTCCTGTTTTCAAAGACAAAGCAGTAGAGACTAGATATATTTTTATCAGAAGACAAGGACTTTGTCTTATATCGACAGACCACATGTCCCTATAGTGTAAGTTGGATCCAGTTTGAAAGGCAGAAGATACAAGATACAAAAGTGAACATCATACATTGCTTCATCCTCTACCTCAACGATTTTCTAGATATGGTCCCTACACAACAGACAGGAAATCACACACGCCAGAGTTTCGAGATGGGCTGGTCATCCAACAGAGAATACTTCTTCAGAGTTAACAGCCAGCAAGGAACAAATTAATACAACGCTGAGACGAAGTACAAGTATCTTTCTTTAAATAGTTGCTGTTAGGGTATGGAATATTGAACAGAGAAGTTATCTTTTGACTACAGTTTGTGGATTAAGAAACGAAAGATGCACTGGAGATAAAGCTACATTTAAGTTCTGTTGAAGCTGAAGACTTGGTCAAACTATCGGATGTATGAGTAGTTCAGAACTCTAATATTGCAAAAACACATTGTCCAATGAAGAGTGAACTTTTAAAGATCTTCCTTTTGCAGAAGTAGACATTAACAAGGTTTCATACAGCATGATAATCGAATTGGAGAAAAACATGAACCAATTGCCGGAAAAACAATTCTCGTTTGGAGTTTGATATGTGGTCAACAGACATCTGAATCTTTGGAACAGATAAACTTTACACACATGGAGAATGAGAAACTCTCAAAGCAAGTTGAGAAGTTTTGGCAGATAGACTCTGTGGGTGCAGTAAGAAGTACAAAATCGGGTATGTCCGTGGAAGATAAAAGAGCCCTTTCAATTATGAAAACCTCTATTCAGATAAAGGATGGTCATTACCAACTTGATATCCCATGGAAGCCATCAAGCATAAGTTTAACAAACAACTGTAAAGTAGCCGAAAAATGTCTTCAGATGATAATGTATAAATTTTGTACTACCAATCATATCAAGCAGCTATTAATGAATATATTGATAGTGGTTACGTGCTTAGAGTGCCAGAACATAGACTCAGTAATCCAAGCAGAATATGCTAGTACTTATTTCATCATGGAGTGAGCCATCCCCACAAACAGTGTTCGAATCCTGCTTGCCTATTTCACTCGAGTCTGTGGGCCTTCACCTTGTTATCTCGCACAGTTAGTGTAAACATATGACAAATCTGGAAATTAGATAACTGTCATAGAAACACAACCTCTGAGTCTCCGATAGTTTATACGAGCATTGACGGAAGCCATTGTTTTGCCAAAAATTAACTCGTGTAACCAGCCTCTGATTTGTTGCTGGACATGGGCTATTGTGCTAACAATTTAGGGCTTGCCAAGCGAGTTTATGCCAACGACCATTACATCATTCATCAACGTTATCGCCACACGCCAAGGTTATTTTGTAACCATTTGAAGTTTACGTAGTTTAATTAATAAAAACTCTAAATTATGTAGCTATGAATATAATTGTTTCCATTAAACTGAAATGACACACAAGTTCGATTGTGTCTTTTTTTTCCTTTCACATATTACTAAACCCTTAGTCCTTCTGTGAAGTACTGGCATGTCAATCGATGATGACAATTTAATACGCATGCACATCCGCTTTATATATGTACTTCCTTTCCTCTGATCGTTCTGCGCTTTGCTTGGAAACTATAAAGATGTATTTTTATTTTTTTTGAATTAATGTGGGAGAGTGATTTTATTGGGGAATATTTTAAAGTCACCAATACTAAGTTTTAAATGTTAGATAATATGTTCCACTTCACTAGCTTTAGCTATCCTGTGTTTCTATCGACTTTCTATCCACTATCTTAAGTTAGAGTGAGTTTCTTCTCACTTTTGGTATCTTGTCTTGGTTTTAACCTTTGAACCTGAGTATATTGTGGTCAGGTGATTTGGTATCCAGGGAATGTTTGGACACTTAGGTAATAGAGTTTGAGGCAATAGGTTAACTATTTTCAGTTCTCCATATTGCAACTTATTTCTGTATAGTCATAGTTTAATTAGCTAGTTTTAGATATTTCATTTCTAATATAGTTTATATAGAAGTTAGATTAAAGTATTCAATAGTTCCAGTGATTGCCAGATACTTCAAAGGTACTTCACCTTTGACAGTCTGTCTAGCCAGCAAAACCCCTCTCTAGGGGTTTCTGTTATATTGTTATGTGGGTTTAATCCCACTGGGGGTGTCACTATTTCTCAATCTTTAACTCTCAATAAAGAAAACACCATTCAATGATCCACATGTTTATTCTCTTCTCCCAAGGGCAGATCACTCATACAAAGTAGAAACATCAATAATTCTTTTTATAAATCAAAGGCAAAGACAGTTAAAGAGAGGTAACTCTTTCAAGCTTAACTAAGATTCAGACCACAATTAACTACTTATGTAACTAGACTTATCACTATATAACATCCCTCCCTCCTAAGTCAAAAACACAGTTTTTGGAAAAACTAGTTTGACAATACATATCATCTATGTTTGTAAAAATACTAATGTGTAACATATATTACAAAGCATGAAACTTTGAACAAATCAAAGACATCTTAAAAAACGACAAATCAGAATAGGTTTATTCAAATGCTCCAAAACCCCCAAAAGCATGTAGTATATATTACCAAGAATAGATTGCTTTAAAATATGCTATACAGGTGGGTCTATGAATAAACAAGATTCAGAGATGTTAGAATAACACTTATGTTATAATCCCCAAATGAATGTAAAACAATAATTATTATAACAAGGTTTGATATTTCCTTAGGCTACCAGTTACTTGTAGTTTATTACAATTGATAAGTCCATTGGCTACATTAAACAAAACAGGAGATGAGTTAACTGGTATCCAGGAAGAAGTTTGACCTTTCTTGACATTAGAGGTAGTTATCAAAACTTGCAATGAACCACATTTGAACCTAGCTTTATGCAGTTCCATAGAAGACACATTAGACATTTCCTGTAACATCTTACATTGTTCTGATAACTGATAGTGTGATAACTTATCTACATAAGCAATATTATGATTATTTGTACTATTTGGGAGATAATGACAAATATTAATAGGATTTGTAGACCTATTAGAAACAATATCACTCTCATCAAATATAGGTAAGATAACATCACATTCATCCGTAATGAAACATTGATTAGTTTCAGTTAAAACATTAAGATTGTCATTGTTAGGAATATTACCTAACTCTTTCTGAAGTTGATCAATGTGGGTAATTTTTGTCTCAAAATTAGGAGACCTAACAAAACATGGTTTTAACCGATTAATCGAATAGACGTCCTGTAGGACCTTACCATCCAACGTAGAGAGAACGTAATGGGTTCGATCAAGAATTTGATGCACAACCAAAGGACCACACCAATCAGCTTTGATTTTACGTGAATTTGAAGTAAGGCTTGATGATGACGGTTTGAGTACATAAACTAACTGGCCCAATCCGTAAATAGGATTCTTACTGAGGGTGTGTGCAATACTGATATTCTGAGATTCCTGTTGACATCTTTGTAATTCAAGCATAGTCTTAGAAATATGATCAAACTTGTCCTTTAAATGGGAAACATACTCGAAATATGAACGACAAACTCCATCGAATTGCCAACGAAGATGGGTAAGGTTTTTGGGCTTCTTACCAAATACCAACTCGTAAGGGCAAAAGTCACCTAACTGTGGTGAAACAAAAGAATTGTAAGCATAGCAACAGGGAGACACATATCTGACCCAATCAGTTCCATACTGATTTAAGTTAACCTTGAGAAAATCAGAGATTGATCTAATGTGGCGTTCTGCCAGAAGACTACCATGATTTGCAACACTAATTACTTTTTGACTAATACCAAGTGTTGTACAAAGAGAGGTAACCAATTTTCCGATGAAACTTGCAGCTGCATCTGTTACTATGACAGATGGGGGACCAAAGAGACAGACTACTTTCTGGATTAAAGCTTCACACACTGTTTCGGCGTCAACTGACTTAGTTGGGACGCAAATGATGAAGCAAGTAATCTCATCACATATAACTAGAAGATGCTTAAAACCAGAGATGGATGCAGGCATGCTTTTGAAATCAATACTAAGTTTGTCAAAAACATTGTATTCTTCAGGTATCCTAGGATGAAATGTTCTGGTTTTATCTGTCTTGGGTTTGAATTTCTGGCAAGTAGAACATGTATTAATGTACTGTGCGATCCTCTGAAACATGTTGGGAAAGTAGAAGAGCTTTCGCATAGTCAAATAAGTCCGAACTATTCCCTGATGATTACACAACTGGCTATCATGATACTGATGTATCAAATTTGTGCACATTGACTCAGGAATGACAAGTTGAAGAGTAAAGCGATCATCCTTGGGTAGGAGAAGACGAAATAAAATATGCTCTGCTAAAATGTACTCTTCTGCTTGGAGTTTGAAACATTTCGCAGCTTTAGGATCACTGGGCAATATATTGTGAGACAAATAATCATAGATAGGCTTAAATTGGGGAGAAGACGCTTGTTCAAGCCGAAGCTTATTTTGATCGAATGTCAAATTATAGTCTCTGATGATTTTACGCTTAATAACATTGTACAACTTATCCAATTCAGCTTGTCTTGGGAAATGATTAGTGACCAGCCGTTCACAATTGTGGATGAGGGGTTTGGGAGGAATACAGAGATCAATGTGAGTATCTCCATCTATATCAATGTCTACTGATTTATCGACCAGACGAGATTCAGGTATAGAATCATTAGAGGAAGATACTTGTGTGTCGGCAAGAACTGGTGGTGGTTTAGGTGGGACAGCATTCTGGCTTGGTTGGCGTATATAGGGAAGGGGAATGGAAGAGTTCTGTTGAGATTTTGACTGGTGAGTTCTAGAATTCCTTGACTGTGAAGAGATATTATTGGAAGACACCATGGAAGAAGGGATTTCAGTTGAAGTACTAGAAGTTGGTTGACTAACGGTAGTAGTGCGTGTGGAAGGGTTGGGGAAGAGTTCGGGAATGGCGATTTGCTTCTGTTTTGCATATTGACGTGTAACCGGGCGACTTACTGACTGAGTAACAGGAAATGCGAGCTCAGAAAGGGTAAAAGCAGTGGGCACAACTTGATCAATTTCATCGTCTGTATCAGTTGAACTCCTTGATAAGAAATCTGCTAAGACTAATTCAGTTCCCTTTTTATAGAAGATTTTGAATGAATATTGGGATAGTTTGACAATTAACTTAGTGAGACGTTGAGAACAAGGCTCTTTCTTGGAGTACAGAAGTTGAACTATTGCAGAGTGGTCAACATAAGCAGTAAACTCAACTCCTTTGAGTAAGTACTGGAAATTTGTGATGTTTATGAGAAGACCAAACATTTCCAACTCGGTAACACTGTAATTCTTACATGCCGGAGGTAACTTCTTAGAATAATAACCCAATATGCGCTCCTTGCCATTTATGATTTGTGTAATGTACGATCCAGTAGCTGATCGAGATGTATCGCTATAGAGACTCAAGGGACCATTTGCAGTCGGGAGGTACAAAACAGGTGGGTTAGTAAGAAGATATTTTACATCTTGAAAAGCCTTTTCATGTTCTTCGGTCCATGAAAATTTAGATCTCTTGGACGAAATCTGATGAAGGGGCTGCATAACTTCTTGTAGCCTTGGCAGAAAGTTTGAGACATAGTTAACGGCTCCTATAAACCTACGAACTTCTTTACTAGACTTAGGACGAACAAGATGTTGAATTGCCTGGCAACGATTTGCCAATGGTTGGAGGGTAACAAGTCCTTCGTTATTAATCTTAATTAAATGACCCATGTACACAACTTGATTTCTGAAGAACGAACATTTACGAGGAGAAATCTTCAGTCCATTATCAATAAGTGCTTGAAAGACAGCCTGTAAGTGACTACTGTGTGACTGGACATCCTTATTAAATACAATGATATCGTCGTGATGAGCAATACAGTAATGACGGCTGTCAGGTACTTGAGAGAGAATCCTATCAATTTCGGCTTGAAAAATAGCAGGGGATACACTTAAGCCTTGTGTTAAGCGCTTGAAGTAAAAGTGGCGACCTCCGTGGTAGGACGATATACCCGTGTATTGTTGAGCATTTTGTGAAAGGGGCATAGAAAAGAAAGCAGACTTAAGGTCAAGGCAGCTGATAACTGTGGGTTTAGCATGACCAATTCTTTGCAAGGTAGATGATAATAAAGGGAATGGATGGTTATACCTCTTAATGCGCTTATTTAAGTGACGAAAGTCAACTACAACACGTTTATCTGTAGTTCCCTTTTTTAGGGAGAATTAAAACAGGAGAGGTGTACGATTGGTGACCCTCGGCGATAATACCCAATTTTACTAATTTATCAAGTTCAGCATCGATAACCTCTTTATCTGATTCAGTGGTATGATATGGGCGAATATAAAATGGACTAGGGTCATTAACATTAATGTCAACTTCAATGTTAGAACAATGGCCAATCTCACCATAAAGACTGAATGCTTCTCTGCTTTGGGATAGTTGTCTTTGAAAATCTTTCTTCTCATTAGGTGACAAAATACAATTATCATACAAGTTAATTTGCTGTTGTAAAATCTCATCTTCTGATAACTGCAATAAAGGATCATCCTTCTTAAGGTGGGAATATTGTTCTGCACGTTGAACAAAATCTGAGGAATCACACACAAAAACAGTACCTGTGTTGAAATAGAACAAAGGATGAGATTGCCTAAGGTGAAGAGTTTTACTACCAGGGTTTGATATGGGAACAACAGCTCTGTTACGCTGTAAAGTAGCGAGTATAAACGATGAACATGTGTTATCTGATCTCTTCTGAAGAAGGACCTCACGATTCCTATAAAGACCTGGGACATGACCATATAAGGCGACATAGCGTGTATGACCTGGCTTAATGTACACATTGTGTGTTGGGGAAAAGTTGACTCTTTTAGGCTTACACTGAAATACATTATCCTCAAAATGTAAGGAACCTTGTAACTCTGATAAGGTATCCTGACCAAAAATAAGATCAAAGCCCACTAAATGTGGGGCAACATAAACCTTTAAACGAAACGAATAACCTTGAATAAAGACTTGTATAAACATGAAAGTTGAACAACTTAACATTTGACCATTACCCATACAAAATTCCAAACATTTTTCTAACTTATGTACAGGTAAACTTGACAAATAAGGAGAAGAATTAACAACGGATTGTGAAATAAGTGATTTAGAAGCACCACTATCAAATAAAATAAGCACAGATTTTCTATCTGATAAACTACCCTTACAGTAATTAAAGGGACTTAACTGAAGAATGACATCCGAGTTAATGTCCTTTGAAACATGTTTGGCTAGATGATTGAGTTGGGGGAATATTTGTGGAGCATTATTATCAAATATTCCCCTATTCAAAAATCCTTGCGAGAACTATGTGTGCGTTGATCTGAGCGTTGTGGCCTAGATGATCCACCAGGTTGTCGAAAACCCTGTCTGTCAACAGCAGAAGGCTGCGACTGAAAATCTGACGTATAAGGTGACTGATAACTAGTAGGGTTGAAAGAGTGTGACAAATGTCTACGCCTACTCATAAGATCATCTTGCCGAGCAAAACAGGATCTCCATGTGTGACCCGGATTGAGGCAATAATCGCAAAATATAACACGCCTCGACTGACGTATTGGACTGTTATCTCTAAAGGGTGACTGTGAATTGCGCAGCCTAGAATTTGAGGGACTTTTAGGTCGTTGAACCCGGAAAGGTGAATGAGATGTGTCTCTGCTGGAATCAGAATGTGCTGGGGTTCTCCTTTGGGGACTATGGGAATTCTGGGATTGCAATCGTAAACTGGACAAATTCTCAGACAAATTAAAGGAAACCTCTTTAACAGCTGTAGTTGGTGATGAATTACTACCCACATCAAAATAGCGTTGAGCTTGAAACGCAAGTGCTTGTGCAGTTGTGTCATCTGAACTTGCCATAATAACAGCCTGTTTACAGTTGGTTGGTAAAATAGATATAAATTTATCCCTAACTTGTGACAAATTATAACCTAACTGATTGGCTAATTTCTTGATTTTATCTAAATTGTCACTAGGTGACAATGAACAATCATATTGAATATTGGAATATTGGCTATACAATCCAAGTTTAGTTTTAGTTGAGGAATACTTGTCAATGAACTGGTCTTTCAAACTAGCGTAAGAATCAAATTCAATGTCCTCTATCCAAAGACGAGCCTTGCCCTTGAGCGATTGCTTAAACAGTTGTGATATGTGCTCAAATTCTTCATCGTCAATAGCAATATCTTGATGGTTGAGGTAATCCTCAAAGCTAAGAATGTGGGCTCTTGCAGTATCCCTATCAATAACAGACCCATCGAACCGATCAATCATTTTCTCCATTGCAGATAATAAGAAGAGAAATATTAGGCCAAAAAATAACATTTAAAGTTACGGTACCTAGGACCTTACACACACTGACACTGATCAATTTCTGGTAATAAAAGAATAGGCCTACACTTAAATCATAAAACTTAAACCTGAAAAGAAATTTTGTTTAGTAACATGCAATTGATTCCTACAAGAAAACAAATATTACATATCAAGGAGTTGACAATATAGTTTTGGACAAATTGACTAAATATTACTAAACAGTTCTGTAAATTAAATTAATAGTTTTATAAAACACAGAATATCAAATTAATGTTGTTATAAAAGCTAAAATGGATGAAAATGTTACTGCACTCCTTTCGAAACAGCACATGTAACAGGAATCGCTAGGGAGTTGAAAATGAATCAAATGTCACTGGACACAGCACACATTCAATGATTTTAAAAACTGGAAGTTGAAATTGTTCAGCTTGCAAATAAGATCTGATCTGAGCTCATCTACACAAAAGTTTGTAATCATTTTCATTCGTCATCATTCATATTACTGCATCTTTGCTTTAATGTTTATAAAAGGCATGACAGGCTAAATTAGGTCTAACTGATTCTTGGCAGTGTTCATGTCTAGATCTAGGCTAATAATTCAATGAAGTGGAATACCTCACCAAAATTTCACAATGAAAATGATAAAAATGTTCTTGAACAAAGTCAAACTGCAACCACAAATAGGCACAATAATTGTCTTTTCACACAATGACAATGCGAATATTCACAGCTGTAAGCAGCCTGAAAAGTTAAAGCTGGGCTTGACTCAAACCAGGCGAGTTTGGCTGGCACAAAATAAAAATCAAATCCAATTCAATCGAAGAAAAGTCATGGCATCCACTCAAATTCAATGACTATAAAGTTACTTCAGGGAAAGATCTGGCGTCTCCACCATGTTATGTGGGTTTAATCCCACTGGGGGTGTCACTATTTCTCAATCTTTAACTCTCAATAAAGAAAACACCATTCAATGATCCACATGTTTATTCTCTTCTCCCAAGGGCAGATCACTCATACAAAGTAGAAACATCAATAATTCTTTTTATAAATCAAAGGCAAAGACAGTTAAAGAGAGGTAACTCTTTCAAGCTTAACTAAGATTCAGACCACAATTAACTACTTATGTAACTAGACTTATCACTATATAACAATATCTGAATAAACCGTTGAATCGAACCCTTGGTGTGTTTTTTTTTACAACTAGAGAATGGACCCCCCGTAACATTTGGAGCCCGATAAATTTTGATGGTATAATGGTATAAAGATTAATGGTATAATGGTTATCAGTTTAATGGTGATTTTGAAGAGTATAGACTACTATAGAAGATAAAATTCAGTGAGCTCACACGCGTGCGCGATCAACAGCAATAGCAGTATACCAGTGCAGTGACATTAACTTTATTTAGTATATTTTGGTGATTTGTGTTTCATTTGGATTTATAAGGATTTTCCATAAGGTGGGAAAGGAGACAGGGTGAAGACCCATTACTTCGGCAACTCCGCAATGACATCCTGAATGGAAGACCAGCTAGGACAAAAACAGGATCACCAGAAGAAGCTGCATTGTACCGCCATTATGAACACTTCGTTCTTAAGTCTGGTACCCTGTATAGGCGCACAATGGTGGCAGGAGATGAGATTTTACAACTGGTTTTGCCTGAAGCCTACAGACGTTTGGCGATTGTCGGAGTCCATGACGACCTAGGACATCAGGGAAGAGATCAAACTATAGGTTTAGCTCAAGAAAGGTTCTACTGGTCCAAAATGACGTTTCAGATAGAGGAGTATATACGAAACTGTCCTCGGTGTGTGCGTAGGAAGGCTTTACCATCAACCTGTCCTTTGGTCAACATCAAAACCGGTCAACCGATGGAATTGGTCTGCATGGACTACATGTGTGTGGAAGAGGCGAAAGGAGGCTATGATAGTATATTAGTCATCACTGACCATTTCACCAAATATACCCAAGCAGTGCCAGTTAGGAACACCACAGCAAAAACAACTGCCAAGGCATTATTTGACAACTTTATCGTGCACTATGGGATCCCTCAACGGCTACATAGTGATCAAGGCCAGCAGTTCGAGGGAAAAATCATCAAGGAATTGTGCCAGTTGACTGGGATCGAAAAGTCTAGAACAACACCATACCATCCACAAGGGAACGGACAATGTGAACGGTTCAATCGGACTTTCCTGAATATGCTCGGAAATTTGCATCCTGAACAGAAGTCAGACTGGAAATCTTACGTTGCTCCACTCATCCACGCATACAATTGTACAAGACATTCATCAACAGGATATTCACCGTACGAATTGATGTTCGGAAGGAAACCAACCTTAGCTGTTGATGTTATGCTAGGAATTGTGGATAGTACAGAGGCCAAAGGAAACTAGAACTCGTATGTTGGATCTCTGAAGGAAAAGCTGGAACACGCATATCTTACAGCATCAGCTTTTAGGGAGGATACGCAGGAAAAAATGCAACCTAAGAGCCAGGATAAATGTGTTGGAACCAGGGGATTGTGTTTTAGTGAAACGTCTAGTTTTTCCAGAGGGCAGACACAAGCTAGCAGATAAATGGGAGGATAAGCCATGTAAGATTTTGAGACAGCCAAACAAGGACATACCGGTTTACGAACTACAAGCGATTGGTGGAAATGGTCGGAAAAGGACATTACACAGGAACCATCTTTTACCCATCAGTACGTTACCGGAAATTTCACCAGATGTCAACACTAGAACAAGACCAGTACCACGACCAAGAACTAGACAACCAAAGGTAATACCAGAACCGGAAGAGTCATCCAGTAGTGAAGAAGATGAGGATCAGGTGTACTTAGTGGAGGATGCAACCTACTTGCAACCTGCTAGCACCACTGAGGTACACGATGGGAACGAAGGACAAGCTGAGATCGACACCAGTGTTCAAGATGGTGGAAGCAGGCCTGAACCACCAGACTCAGCTGTTTCTGAAGTGTCAGAGGAAAATTCACAGCCAGATGACCCGGAGCCCAGAAGATCGGGAAGAGAAAGAAAACAACCGCTCCGGTATGAAGATTATGTCATGTCACAGCAACCAGCATCTTCGGTACCTTCTACCCTACAGTTGCGTGCTGAACTGGCAAGATCGCTGTTACCACCAGATTTCATGAGTTTGTCACCAGATAGGTTGCAGGTCGTACTAACTATGTTGCCAGGTTTATGCAAGTCCTTGTTTCCGGATGTATTTTAGTTTAGCTGGTGTTGGAGACGGCCAGGTCATATTGTGATCGGATGTCGAATATGGTTAATGTCGGGGACAACATTTGCATTAGGGGGGAAGTATGTGGGAGAGTGATTTTATTGGGGAATATTTTAAAGTCACCAATACTAAGTTTTAAATATTAGATAATATGTTCCACTTCACTAGCTTTAGCTATCCTGTGTTTCTATCGACTTTCTATCCACTATCTTAAGTTAGAGTGAGTTTCTTCTCACTTTTGGTATCTTGTCCTGGTTTTAACCTTTGAACCTGAGTATATTGTGGTCAGGTGATTTGGTATCCAGGGAATGTTTGGACACTTAGGTAATAGAGTTTGAGGCAATAGGTTAACTATTTTCAGTTCTCCATATTGCAACTTATTTCTGTATAGTCATAGTTTAATTAGCTAGTTTTAGATATTTCATTTCTAATATAGTTTATATAGAAGTTAGATTAAAGTATTCAATAGTTCCAGTGATTGCCAGATACTTCAAAGGTACTTCACCTTTGACAGTCTGTCTAGCCAGCAAAACCCCTCTCTAGGGGTTTCTGTTATATCTGAATAAACGTTGAATCGAACCCTTGGTGTGTTTCTTTCTTACAACTAGAGAATGGACCCCCCGTAACATTAATATAATCATATCCTGCAAATAATATCTTTAATTGTACACTTTGCATATGAATGCAATAACCACCTTGATTGCACCTGCATGTCACCTGATTTAACTAGTAGTCTGTTGGGGAACTACTTCATTTCTGACAAGACATCATTGCATTTACTGGAGATGTTCAACCAGGTTCATGTCAGCCCAAAGGACTGATGCCCTGAGATTCTTTTTGGATTCCAGGTGATGATCTGAGGCAAGAATTTGTCGCATTTCACATGAAGGTACATCTGTTCGACGGAGTTTGTTAGCCTTCCTGTTGTAATTTCGCTCTGCAACAGAAAACAACTGATAATCAAGATGATTTTGACGCCGATGTTATACAAAGTACTTCCAGAAAATTCTATGTTGATGATCTGTTAAAATCTGTTGAAGACGAGACATCTGCAATACATATAATGAAATCATTTTGCGAGTTACTCCAGAAAGGTGGTTTTATATTTACAAAGTTCCCAAGTAATAGTCGTAAAGTCTTGGAATCGGTGCCTGAAAATGACCTCACCACTTTAAGAATGAAATTCAAGATAAGATACATAGAGGTATACTGTCATTAATAGCATTAATCTATGATCCACTAGGACATTTAGCCATTATTACCCTGCAACCTAAAAGAATTCTTCAAGAACTCTGTAGACCTAAACTGGAATGGGATGATAAGATTCCAGAGCAATGGTTGTCAACCCTGTCATAATTACAAGATATGAGAATACCTCGCTGTTACTACCCATTGGAATTTGGTAGAATTATGATTCAGAAATCAGAACAACAAATTCTATTGTTGTCTTGTCCTTGGTAAATCTTGTGCAACACCGATGAAAACAAAATCAATACCAAGATTAGAACTCAACTCAGCAGTTACAGCAGTAAGAATAAATCAAGTTCTACTGAATGAGCTCGAGTAAGTAATCCAACAAGTTTTCTACTGGACGGACTCAACCACCATGCTTAAGTACATAAAAAACTTGGAATCGAGAAGATTCCAAGTGTACATCTCAGACAAAGTATATGAAATATATGATGGTTCAAATCCAAAACAGTGGTTTTATGTGGATACCAAACTCAATCCAAGTGATGATGCGTCACATGGTATACCTGTTACTTCCTTGTACTGTGAACATTGCTGGTTTAAGGGCCCATCCCTCTTTTGGTTGTCAGAAAGTGAATGGCAAAAACAACCAGAAATAGTGAAGACAGTTTCAACTGATGATCCCGAACGGAGGAAGCTCAAGTTTGTAATGGCAAATTTAACTCAACAAGAGACTTTAGTGAACATTTTGTTCAAACAGGGGGGATCAAGTGGCTAAGTGGGTAAGACGCTAGCTCGCTAGTCTGGAGGTCGGGTGTTCGATCCCTATATTGGCCGAGAAAGTTCATCCAGATTTTCCAGTGTGCTTCTCCCTTGTCAGTGATGCAGGACGGAGGGGCTGACAAGAAAAGCTGTCTAATCGTTTGGATGGGACGAAAAACCAAGGTCCTGTGTACACATTGGCGTGCACGTAAAAGATCCCTTGGCAGTTGGAATTCAATATGAGGGAAATTTTGCCCGGGCAGCGGCACTATGGCCTACTCTTGTATCAAATTCCAACTACCAAGGGATCTTTTATGTGCACGCCAATGTATACACGGGACCTTGGTTTTCCGTTCCATCTGAACGACTAGACAGCTGTCCTTGTCTGGCCCTCCCATCTAGCACCACTGACAAGGGGGAAAGCACGTCAGAAAATCCTGATGAACTTTCTTCGCCAATGCAGCATGCGTGTAGAATTAAGCCAGAAGCGCCACCGTTTTCTAGAATCGGCATTGATCTATTTGGTAATTTTTACGACAAACAGAGACGTACCTGTTTAGAGATAAGAGAGAGGGAGAGAAATGGGGTTTAACGTCCACTCGACACAAACTAGGTCATTTTGGGACTAACATATGGTTTAATTTTATTTCAATAATTCGCTTGCGCGTAGGGGTCTTTAGCAGTGGGAGGAAACCGGAGGACCCGGAGAAAACCCACGAGGTTGGACAGGCGACCCTACTCCTTGTCACGTACAACCGGGGATTCGAAACCACGCCAGTCGACTCAATAACAGACTTTATGATACAGCGCGCGCATGCTAACCATTCGGCCATCCAAGCCCCCTTAGAGATAAAAGCAGTAC
Source organism: Patella vulgata (assembly GCF_932274485.2). Lineage (NCBI taxonomy): Eukaryota > Metazoa > Mollusca > Gastropoda > Patellidae > Patella > Patella vulgata. The sequence goes on from NC_065882.2 coordinate 39,892,205, forward strand.
ATTTTGAAGTTCTTCAATCCTTGAAGTCATCCTAATTCATTGATGGATTCAGACGATTTATCAGTAGACGAGGCAAGCCACTTGAATTTAGAAGTGATCGAGAAAAAAACTTTATTGGAAGTAATAAGGAGCTTTGTCAGAGTATAGCTGAATGGAATCAACAGTCTATAGATCATTTTCTACTTGAAAATCAGATTGAGTGAAGTTCAACTCTGCCACAGCAAGTCATCAAGGAGGTGTGTGGGGAACGGCTCATTTGCTCTACTTGGAACGGTTATGTCAAACTCTTAAGGAGCAGCTAGTAAACGATGAATCAAACCTCACTGTAATAGCTGAAGCAGAGTCCATTTTGAATAGCAGGCCATTTTGTCGTCGCCCCTGTCCGTCCGTCCGTCGGTAATTGTTTGTGAACACTCTACAGGTCACAATTTTTATCCGTTTTCAATAAAACCTGGAATATAGGTGGACGTATATTGTCGTCGCCCCTGTCCGTCCGTCCACAATTGTTTGTGAACACTGTACAGGTCACAATTTTTATCCGAAATTGACAGACCTCTATAGGGTCCACAATCTAAAAACGCGATTTTTCGTACAATCAGGGGCCATAATTCAGGAAGTTATGGTCCGATATGAGCTAATATCGAAAGGAACCAAGATCTTTGGGTTATAAACTTACATTTCAAGTTTCAACAAAATCAGATTAAAATTGTGACCTTGATATACCATATTTTTACGCTATTTGAGAACGAAGAGCGGCCATTTTGTCTGTCAGTTTTGGGCTGATTTTCACGAAATTCGAACTCAGCCGTCCTTTAAGGTGTAACGGTGATATAATGATACGTTTTTTTAAATCGGATAAAAATCATGACCTCTATAGGGTCCACAAGCTAAAAACGCGATTTTTCGTACAATCAGAGGCCATAATTCACAAAGTTACGGTCCGATATGCGCGAATATCGAAAAAAACCGAGATCTTTGGGTTATAAACTTACATTTCAAGTTTCAACAAAATCGGATAAAAATTGTGACCTCTATAGGGTCCACAACCTTGATATAGCATATTTTTACGCTATTTAAGAACGATTGGCGGCCATTTTGTCTGTCAATTTTGGGCCGATTTTCACGAAATTCGAACTCAACTGTCCTTAGGGTATAGCGGCGATATAATAATATGGTTTTTTAAATCGGATAAAAATTATGACCTCTATTGGGTCCACAATCTAACCAGCGGCTGCCAGGCAGGATACGCCTACATTTTCGAGAGATGGATAGAGAACAAGCTAACAAGAAAGTGATTTTTCCTACAATCAAGGGCCATAATTCAGGAAGTTACGGTCCGATATGCGTGAATATCGAAAGGATCCCAGATCTTTGGGTTATAAACTTATATTTCAATTTCCAACAAAATCGGATAAAAATTGTGACCTCTATAGGGTCCACAACCTTGATATACCATATTTTTACGCTATTTGAGAACAAACGGCGGCCATTATGCTGTCAATTTTGGGCCGATTTCCACGAAATTCGAACTCAGCCGTCCTTAGTGTGTAACGGTGATATAATAATACGTTTTTTTAAATCGGATAAAAATTATGACCTCTATAGGGTCCACAAGCTAAAAACGCGATTTTTCGTACAATCAGGGGCCATAATTCAGGAAGTTACGGTCCTATATGCGCGAATATCGAAAGGAACTGAGATCTTTGGGTTATAAACTTACATTTCAAGTTTCAAAAAAATCGGATAAAAATTGTGACCTCTATAGGGTCCACAAGCTAAAAACATGATTTTTCGTACAAACAGGGGCCATAATCCATGAAGTTTCTATCCGATACATGCCAATATCGCAAGCAGCCGAGATCTTTTGGAGATAAACCTATATTTCAAGTTTCGTCAAAATCGGATAAGAATTGTGACCTGTAGAGTGTCCACAAACAATTGTGGACAGACAGGGGCAACGACAATATACGTCCACATGAAAATGTGGGCGTATAAAAACCGTTTAAATATTTCACCATTCCAGCATAATGAAGGTTGAATTCGAATTTCGGTAAAATCGAAATGAAACTGCCCAACAAAATGGCCGCTCTTTGTACGCAGATTGTGTAAAAGTATGCAATACGAAAGTTATCGACGAGGGTTCTTAATCCATTTTGAAATGAACCGGCCACGGGTAGGCCTAACGAATAGTCGTCTTTTCAACAACAAACATGTTGGTTTATTCATACTCTATTCACGACAGTAATTGCATAATTCACTAATTGCATAACGTATTCGGGATAATAATAGCTGAAACTCCGAATAAACAGGACCTTTATAATTGCATACTTGTATCAATACATCGCTATAATATCGACATTTATAGTCATTATTATTTCAGCAACTTGCATTGCATATTCCTACTTTTGCTTTCATCCAACTAAACGGAAGTTATAAATTAGTAAAAACTACAAGTACATACAAATGTTTTTTTTTAAATTATATTATTCGTAAGCACATGTTAATATATATAAAAATAAAAAAGTATATAAATAACAAAGTAGCAAAAATCAGTTTCCGTGTAGTCGGAACTCGGAAATATGCTGTACGTACGAAAGGTCATGTGGCCAATTGTCGTGATTCAGGTTAGTTTATTTTTAGTGTTACCAGGAAGGATCTCTTCCTCAATTTCACTGAATATTAAAGAAATAAATTCACAACAATAATTAAAATCACGATATAATTTTTTTGTCATTTCATGTCCCGTTCTGTCAAATCGTTCAATTATTGTTCATAATCATAATTTTTGATGGCAATGTTTCTTTTTGCTATGAAATACGCATTTCGGATTAAAGCCCGGTTTGAAATAATTTCTATAGATTTAGGAATTAAACTCTTTGTTCTGCCATCGTCTTTCTTTGCTACGTAGGTATGATCGTCAGATTAATATGGTATTTTATTGCCGATAATTTGGTTGACCTATACTGGACGTGGGAGGATCTCTGGCTTTTGGAATTTCCATTGACGACGTGAATGCTTGAAGTTCAAGGTCAACGCCGCCATCTCTATCTTCAGTTAAATCTCGTTTACGTTTCCTGGTGTCATTCTGCGAGGTGTTCAAGTACTTGGCATGATTACCTCAATTAAGTTGTTTATTTATGAAAAAAGCCGAAGGTATTCATTGTAATGATTGACTCTTTGATGGGTTTCTTAATCGACGAGTAATAATTAACTCTTTGTAATTGGCCGAAAGTAGATTGATTTATGATAGTGGCCGGTTCATTGTTTTACCAATCGGCCTGATAATTAATTCTTTGTAAATCGGCCGAAAGTAGATTGATTTGTGATACCTTAGTGGCCGGTTCATTGTTTTACCAATCGGCTAGATTAAAGATCAATCGGCTAAAGCCGACAAAAAACAGCCGATTAAGATCCCTGTTATCGACCCTCTTAGAGGTCACAATTTTTGTCTGATTCTGATGAAAATTAAATCATATCTTTATATCCCAAAGATCTCAGTCCCTTTTGATATTTGCGCATTTAAGACCATAACTTTCTGGATTATTGTCCTTGATTGTACAAAAAATCCTGTTTGTTTTTAGCTTGTTCTCTATCCATCTCTTGCAAAATGTGGGTGTATCCTGCCTGGCAGCCGCTGGTTTATTTTTAACAAACCTTCATTGCAGGAGCAATAAGGGTTACGTGGCCTCTTGTTATTAAAGTAAAGCCTGGTTGTGACGGACTTGTTTGTTTGGTTAATTAAAAACAAGTAATAGTGAATATTGAAGAAGATTAATAAGTTGTGTTAATTAGAAGGACATTAAGTTGTATTCACTTAACATTTACGAACACATATGTAGTAGTTTTATGTCTTGCATGTGTTTATGTTTCAGGTTAAAGTGATGGAAACTAAATTGACGGATTCGTTACTTTTTAGGACTCATTCATGGGGCTGGGTGTATGGGTTTTTATACCTTGTAAAAGTAATTGGCACTGTGCGCTGACTGGAGCAGTGCAAATTGTTTGTTGACTTGGTTACCTCACTAGCTTCAAGGGCGGAAGTGAGCAAGCGACAGTAATTAAGATGCCAGTGATTTAAAATGTTTTTCAAACTAAGTTCTTAAACTTGATTAAACCGTTGTCATGGTTATGCCGCTGATAAGGAATTTTTATTGTTTCAAACCTCAGCAAACCCTATAATAATGCATACCTGCGTAATAATACAAGTTTTCATACTGTACAAATAGTAGGCTATAGGTCAGACCTTCCATTTACTTACCTTTAATGTAATTAACATAGATAAAAACTTTCGTTTATCACCTATTATCATACAATTACTAACTACAGGTAATACTGCTTTTACAGCATCTTCTACAGGTACAGGTGCTATATTCTCTCCTCCAGCTGTTATTATTAACTCTATAAATATATTGTAAATTTTTCTTTGGCTTTAGCAAAATATGTCGACCGTTAGGCAGGAGGAATGTTCAAATGATTGGCACCAAGAATAGAGGATCATGGGAGGAAATGAAAAGAAATGAAATGAAATGGGGTTTAACGTCCTACTGTTCTGCTCCTATACTGGGCTAATGAAGACGGGCATACACCATACAGTGTGCTATGAGGGAAATTTTGCCCGGGCAGCGGCACTATCGCCTACTCTTATATCGAATTCCAACAGCCAAGGGATCTTTTACGTGCATTCCAATGTTTACACGGGACCTCGGTTTTTCGTATCATCCGAAGGACTAGACAGCTGTCCTTGTCAGGCCCTCCGTCCTGCATCACTGACAAGGGGAAACCATGTCGGAAAATCGGGATGAACTTTCTCGGCCAATGCAGGGATATCATGGGAGGAAGTGGTATCAATATAAGTATCCGATTACCAGCTATAGTACTGGATATTAAAACAATAAAGTCATCGACACAAATACTATTATATATCATAATATTCATCTTTGTTTATTGCCTAATTGATTGCTCAAGACTGACATTATAATTAAGGTCTCCACACAGTCACTGTCACATTTTCATTCTTTTACATCATTAATGTATGACAACAATTGCACAGTAACACCCCTCAAAATTAAAATCAGGAGGTGTTATCTCTTAAATAATGAACATTCTATAAAATACAAGGCAGGGGCTGAAATGGTTAAACAGCTAAAACCCCATATCTTACAACAGAGAATTTCAAATTTGCCAGCTGAGTTCATCCAACTGTCAAAATCTACTTTTGGAAGTGGTATTGTTGTCATGAAGCAGCAGAACCTGACAAACACACTGCTTATTGTATGCCATAGATAGAAATGTTCAGGAAATATTCCCTTTTTAATGGATTATCTCCTTATTTGTGAGTTTGTTTTCATTGTGAAGCCTATTTGACTACATACAAGGGACTGGGCCCAGGATTCATTCAAAATATCCTTTTTTAAAGAGCAATGACCCAATTCCTCATTTAATAGTCAAATAATTTGTTCTGCAATGGTACCTTTTATTCTACCAGTTATAAACAGGAAACCATCTTTATCTTTCTTTCCAATATCTCCTGTTCTCAACCAGCCCTCTTCGTCAATTACTTCTTTAGTCTTTTCATCTTCATGTAAATAACCCATAAATACATGTCGACCATACATACAAATCTGGAAATATAAACCAAGTAATCATTATGTCAAGTTGCAATGTGCATACTGAATTCATTCTTTTTCAAAATTGCCTATCTGTGGGAGAAGATGTTTGCCAAGAGTTTTGTATTCATTATTTCATTTAAAGTATTTTTGTTGGGAAGTGTTACTAAACTAAGAATTAAACTAAACTAGATAGAGTAATAAACTATAACTCATATTTATGGAAAGCAGCTACTAATATGTTATATTCTTTTGATAATATGTTATATTTATTATATGTATTTTAGTTGATACAATTTTGTTAAATCATGATACTATCTTACCTCACCATTACCTTCTTCATCAACATTTGCTAACTTTGTAAAACTTCCTGGATATTCTTTACCAACACTTGTTATTCTTCTGCATCCAATCCGTGTAAATGTATGGGGTCCTGTACAATAATAACCAGATATATTCACATCTTTTAATGACAAACTAAATAAATTCATTTAAGTAAAAAGAAAATAAGATTGATCATTTTTCACACAAGAGTGTATTTTGTTTATAGTGTGGGGAGAATTCATGATTGCTAATGATGGATGTATAAGGTACTCTGCATGGTAATATTATGGGGTTGTTTTTGATAACTCATTACCAAAAAAACAGTGTGTGACCTTGTAGATATGATTTCAACCTTCATTGACAAGCCTCCAGTGCTCTCACGGCCCTAAGGCTTCACACCAATTTTCTTTTTCAAGAAATCTGATCTCTATCTTGTTCACAAGTTTTCCCACACAAGTAATATATCTCTGAAACAGGAAGTCCTTGAATGCTAAACATCAAGAACATGGTTCATCCTCTTTGATGCCAATGCTTCACACCATTTTGAAAAAAATCTGTTAAAAATTGTTGCCTCTATCGCATTCACAAGACAAGTGATGACAGAAGGACATGGGCGATGACATAATACACCAGTGATGGGATTTCGCCCATATATTCTGGACATGTCCGACGCTATTTTCCAAACGTCCTGAATTGTCTGACCAGGAATATGCCCGATCGGACATCAAGACGTGGTGAATAATATTCAAAATTCCAAATTTAATATAGTGTACTGAGTGTATAATAACTATTACTTTACCCACGGGCTGGATTGATTAGGTAATTAAGTGATCGACATATTTATCATGTTATACCGTCTATACACCTAATTTGATTAACTAATTAATCTGCCTTGATTGCAATTGGTGGACTTAATCCTTTGTCAGACAATTCATCAATCCAATCTTGAACAGAAGTCATTGCTTCTCTTTTGTCGGACTATGTATCAGGGATCTTGTTTTTTGTCGGCTTTAGCCGATTGATCTTTAATCTAACCGATTGGTAAAACAATGAACCGGCCACTAAATTATCACAAATCAATCTACTTTTGGCCGATTTACAAAGAATTAATTATCAGGCCGATTGGTGAAACAATTCACCCGGCCACTATGGTATCATAAATCAATCTACTTTCGGCCGATTACAAAGAGTTAATTATTACTCGTCGATTAAGAAACCCATCAAAGAGTCTTCTTTGATTGGCATTTAGTAATTGTACATATTAACACAAGGTACAATTTTATGGATATACAATTACTGAGTTTGATACTAAGCGACGTTTCGACGAGGATACTCTCGTCTTTATCAAGCAAATGATACAAATATGTGAATTGTGGGCACATATATATATGGAATATGCAACAAAGATAATAATCAAATGCAATTAAAGCCTAACACCTTTGATTAGGGGGCCATTAGGAACTAAACCTACACAACAGAAATCTCTTACAGGGATTAAAAGAGGGAGAATGCTATATTTATAAAGATCAGTGAATTAACGGCGTGTTCCCACTTAGCCGGCAGGCTTTGATGTCAAATTTTGCCGCTAATCCAGAGTTAATCCTAGAACAATGGTGTTATAAACTATAGTCCATATCTTTTTTAAGACTAAAACTGTATTGATTTTAACAAATTTAACTTTTATTAAATAACATTAAATAGCTTACACATATAAAAATATATTGATTTTAACAAATTTAATATTTATTAAGTAACATTAAATGATTTACACATATAAAAATATATTGATTTTAACAAATTTAATATTTATTAAGTAACATTAAATGATTTACACATATAAAAATATATTGATTTTAACAAATTTAATATTTATTAAATAACATTAAATGATTTACACATATAAAAATATATTGATTTTAACAAATTTAATATTTATTAAATAACATTAAATGATTTACACATATAAAAATGCATTACAATTTACACATTTAACTTTTATTAAATAGCATTATATAATTTATAAATAAATGCCTTACAACATAACAATCATTTTACAGCCCCACTAAATAGGAAATATTTGTTCCATACCGATTTACACTTTCAAATGTTCAATTCTTGTATCAAGTTGTCGATATTTCTTAACTCGAGGCCTTTTGGTACCACCAAATAATATCTGTGAAATGGTGATTTCGACATAGGATTGTTCTTGTTTTATTAAGTTAACCTGAATATTAACCTGAACGTTTGCCATTTTAAAATAAGTATAATTTCGACACAGATCGACCATCTATTTATATTAATATAGTGAATTGAATTCATGTTTGAAATCATAACGCCGGCATGAACTGTGTTCAAAATGTCATTAATTAGTTGGTTAATAAATTTTATTAAGAGGGATTAAGAGCTCATTAATGCTGAACACTAGTGAACAGTTCTTGAGTGACTACTTTTAAACAGACTATAGTTTTAAGATCAATCAAAGGATTAACAGTCTGCCGGCTAAGTGGGAACACACCGAATTAACACTGTTAATGGAAAACCAATTAACCTGAGCTATAGATAAACAATAATATAAAGAGAAGTGTGTATGTATACATGGACAAGAGTGATGGCTGAAGCAGGTGTACAGAAAATAATAATAAATTAAAAAATTAAAAATAAAATTATAAAAATATAAAATACTGTGTATTAATTCAATGAGCAAAATCATGGAAGATATTTAAAGCTTGTTATTAGACTGTAAAAAATGGATGGGGGAAGCTGTAATTATATTGATTCAATATACTGAAAATAAAGAATAGTGAAACATATACTCAGCCAAATTAAAAACTTGACACTGATGAATTTCAACAAATTTTTTTTCTGGTAAGTCAAATAAATTTTAAAGTGTTTCTAACGATAGTAAGTAGTAAGAAGCCTTTAATTTCATAAAATTGTAAAGTCACGTGGATCACGTGACTTTTGAGCATATAAAGATGAAAAACCTGAAAAACATGTGCAAACACAAACTCGTGAGTTCAATCGATGCAAGTTTGCTTAAACTGAACATGCACAAGTAACTTGAACTGGAAAAACAAATTAAAATTGTTATTTTCATCTTTGTTAGAAAATGCTGTGCCTTTCAAATGTAGAACGACTACGCGCTATAGGTAGGCTCTATGTTGGTCAGTCTGTGGTCACGTGTTGCAAGAGCCTTTAATTGTTCACGCCAGACAATAATTAATCTTAGAATGAGAGTGCTTCAAACTGAAACTATTGCCGACCGCCCAAGGGCGGGAGCGCCACGTGTGACGTCACTCCAGGAAGATCAAGCAATACGATTACGTCATCTTAGAAACAGATTTGTCACTGCAACCTCCACAAGTAGAGAGATGTTTGGTGGAAGGGTAACTGCACAAACTGTTCGAAATCACTTGCAGGCTGCTGGTCTTCGAGCTCGGAGGCCCTATAATGGACCAATATTGGCACCTTTTCATCGCCGTAACCGACTTGTGTGGGCCACAAGACACATAAGATTTACTCAATGACAGTGGAATTCGGTTGTCTTTAGTGACGAATCTCGATTCACTTTGAGATTTGCCGATGGCAGGGTCCGAGTGTACCGCAGAAGAGGTGAACATTACGCTCAAGTATGCGTCAGAGAAGTTGACCAATTTGGTGGCGGCAGCGTCATGGTTTGGGGTTCTTTTTGTGCACATGGACGTTCTCCTCTTGTTGTTGTCCAAGGGAACTTAAATGCTGTCCAGTACAGGGATCAGATTTTGCAACCTGTTCTTCTTCTGTTTATGCAGAGACATGGCCCTGGACTAACGTTTCAACAAGACAATGCTCGACCCCATACAGCAATTGCTACCCAGAATGTTTTAAGAAATGCCGGTGTCCAATTCCTGGATTGGCCGTCGCTTAGCCCCGACCTTAATCCTATTGAACACATTTGGGACGAACTGGGTCGACGTGTTCGTCAGCAAGTGAATCCACCACTGACGTTGCAGGACCTTCAACATACTCTTTCTGAGCAGTGGCGACGTCAACCTCGGGTAGTGTTTACTAATGTTCTGAGATCCATGAGAAGACGTTGTGTGGTAGTACGAGACGCTAGAGGAGGCCACAACCGTTACTAAACACTTTATTCCGATTGTTCTCCAAGTCTGTGAATTTCATTTTGGGGGGTACTGTGACATCACGAACGTTATCAATGTCAAGGACTTTCGGCGAGACGTATTCTTGCTTTCTGTTGATGTCAAGGTCGCCTGTGCACAACATAACACTAAAATAGTTGCCTTAAACCAAATATAAAAAATCTAGTCCCAAAAATCCTGAGTGTCAAGTTTTTAATTTGGCTGAGTATATCTCCAGGCTATAAAAAACTGGTTAAGTACTGAAAACGAAGATATGTAGAATGTATAATTAGAATGTGAAAAACTGGATAAGCACTGAAAAAGAGACAAAAGTATGGGAACCAATAAACTGGAAGTCCTGAAGTATAAAACCTATTATTGGAGTATAACCCTGGAAGAAAGAAACCGTAAATATATTATTTCTATGTATTGAAGATCAATAATTGTGAACTGTATTTTTGACTGTAAAACTGCAACCAAGATATGTAAAGTTTATAACTAGACTGTGAAACTGGATAAGCACTGGATTGTGTTAATTCTGAAAGCTAGAAAATTATGAGAGAAGAAGGTATTATTAGACTTAAATCTGGACGAGGGACACAGTAAATATATTCCTCTAATAAACTGAACCCAATAAATGGGAAATATATCCTCAGACTGTAAAGTTGGGTAAGTGCTGAAAGTCAAGATATGTATGATGTGTAATTAGACTGTGAAAACCTGATAAGCGCTGAAATAGAAATAAAGTATTAGAATCAATGTATAAGTTGGTCATAAGCCCTTGGTATAAATAGTCCGACATCACGGTTTAACTTGGGCTTGAAGCGTTTTATATTGATGGCCTCAAGAAGTTTTCTGGTTTTCTTCTGGTGATGATGTACTGCAAGGGTTCTTGTTTGGTAACACAAAGAGTCAATCATTACAATGAATACCTTCGGCTTATTTCATAAATAAACAACTTAATTGAGGTAATCATGCCAAGTACTTGAACACCTCGCAGAATGACACCAGGAAACGTAAACAAGATTTAACCTAAGATAGTGATGGCAGCGTTGACCTTGAACTTCAAGCATGCACGTCATCAATGGAAATTCCAAAAGCCGGAGATCCTCCCACGTCCAATATAGGTCAACCAAATTATTGGCAATAAAAGACCTTATTAATCTGACGATTATACCTGCACAGCAAAGAAAGTCGATGGCAGAACAAAGAGTTTAATTCCCAAATCTATAGAAATTATTTCAAACCGGCCGTTAATCCGAAATGCGTATTTCATAGCAAAAAGAAACATTGCCATCAAAAATTATGAACAATAATTGAATAGCAGGGACATGAAATGACAAAAAATTTATATCGTGATTTTAATTGTTGTGGTGAATTTATTTCTTTAATATCCAGTGAAATTGAGGAAGAGATCCTCTCAGATATTCGAACTAGTCCCGCTGCATTAAATCCCGACATTTGTATACTGGTAACACTAATAATAAACTAATCTGAATCACCACGCCACGTGACCTTTCGCACGCACAGCATATTTCCGACTATACACGGAAACTGATTTGTGCTACTTTGTTATTTATATTGTTAGAGTTTGCTATGAAATGGGGGGGGGGGGTATTGATTTTTAAGATTAAGCCATTAGTATTTACAGAGTATTATTAGTGCGATTGAACCAATAGTGGTCTGATACTTAAAGGGAGATAACTCATTTACTAAAATCTTCAATGAGTGAGGCTGTAAAGGTCACTTTTACACGTCGCCATTTTCCTAAATAAATATTTCGTACTAAGCTTTTCTTCATTTCTTCCACAGGTATTCAGTTCTCTTATTGTTTATTGTCAAAATTGAATAGATTGGTTTTCCAAGCAAATATTTAGCATATTTTCCATTCGTGACATTGGTGTAATTTGCCATGTTTTATCTTTGAAGTAAGGCGATGTCAGGGCTACACAGCCATGTGTTTCAGTTTGAGGTCTTGACGTTTGTGCTTGTTATTTAAAATGTTGCAAGTTTACTCAGCTATCCCATGTTCGATCACGCTGTGATTGATTACTTTGTGTGCACTTTATGACTTAATAGATCAAGAATTAAATGTAGAAATATACAAAATTAGCTAACCACATTGTTAGACTACTACACATTTATGTATATTTTAATGCAAGCCAAATTTTAGTATTTCCCTAGAAAGTTCTAATATACAATCTTGTTAAAGGTTTCAAGTTTGCATTCATGTTTAATTAATATCATTATCATGTAAACTGTAGACTTTTACAAGTCGCCATTTCCCTAAATAAATATTAACTCCATTTTGTACAAAGCTTTTCTTCATTTCTTCCACAGGGATCAGATCTAGGATCCGGATTCATTTAAGGCTTACATATATGAAAAGCTTACATTTGGGGGCTTGTCCGGGTTCTGACAACATGGAGAAAGAGAATAAGCTAGCCCTGAAGTATGGTGTTTTGGGAAGACTGTATCAGTCGCCAGTAGATGTCCTGATAAAATGTCTGACACAATTGAAACTAGTAAAAAAGGAACCAACTGATATCAATCCTATAGAGGCTCAGAAAATCATTACAGAATTCCTTGAAACAGAATGTGGCAACGAGGATGGGGGCGAGGGAGTTCTTGTGCTGTTGAATGAGATTTTGCCGAACTTTCAACTTTTGAAGCGGGAGTCAATGATTACGTCTGAATCAACCGGGGTTGAGTCTCATACTGTTCCAGAATCCGTTAAATCACGAAAGGAGGAAACTCCAACGGAGCCCAAACATGTTAGTATTTTCAAGAAGGACTTTAAATTAACAGGAACAATCGGTGAAAACAGTAAAACAAATGTTCCGTTCATCTCATTAATGAGACAAATCGACAATGCTAAGAAGGGTTTCTCTGAGGTCGAGATCGTCGAGGGAGTTGTACGAGCAACATCACCTTCTTCACAATTGCGAGTGTACCTGGAGGGTAGGACAAATATCTCCATCAGTGAGATGAAACAGATGTTAAGATCCTTTTATCAAGAAAAATCAGCGACAGAATTATATCAGGAATTGGGATCAACTCTACAGAAAGGGGAGAATCAAGTACAGACTTTTTACTTAGATTGTTGTCTTTGAAGCAAAAGATACTCTTTGTAACTGATGTAGATCTAAAGTATGATCCAGAATTGGTCAGCCAGCAATTTTGTAAAACGCTATATTCGGGTCTACTCGATGAAACCATCCGTAGGGAAATTCAGCCATCGTTAGACATGAAAATATCGGATGAGACACTTATCCAAAAGATGAGCGTAATAGAGTCTAGAGAATTAGATAGACAAATTAAAATGAGAGGGCACTGTAAAGTGAGTGAAGTGTCGCAAGCTGACCCAACTCTTAAAGAAAAACCGAAGAAAAACAAGATAAAGAGGGAGGAAAGATCAGAGTTACAAGAGTTGAAGGCTGAGGTAGCGCAATTAGCAGAAATGATTAGAGAAGACAAAAAGAAGAAGGTGTTTGATAACAGCTGTAATAAGTGTTGTGAAAAGAAACTTTCAAATTGTAGACATTGTTGGGATTCTGGTAGCGCAGGTCATTTCAGGTCTTTTCACTATAATAAGTTGGAAAACAGGATGAGATCACCTCAAAAGGTGGACAGGTGATCTGTGAAACCACACCCCCAGCAATGTCTGCAGTCAAAGGTCAGGTGTTTTGTCTGTCACCTCGCAAGCGTTCAAAATTAGTTAAGTTGGTTGGTGAAAAATGTCATGTTAATTGTAAACTAAATGATGTTCTTGTGACTGTTTTATGGGACTCTGGAGCTCAGGTATCATTAATTAATAAGTTGTTATTAGCCAAATATTTCCCAAACCTGGAAATTCGCAGCATACAGGAATTGACTGGTGAACAACCACTCAAACTTTTATCAGCAAATGGGTCAGATATCCCTTTTGAAGGATGGGTCGAATTTAAATTCAAATAAGGTTCTAGTGCCCCATTTTCTGTGCCATTCTTGGTAACTGAGGCTGCAGGTTTAGATGTTCCAATTGTTGGGTATAATATTATTGAACAATTCATTATGAGTAGTGATAAGGACAATCTGATAGAAAATTTAAAATATTCTTTCGGAAAATTGTCAGTGAATCAAGTATCAGGTTTAGTAGATATTGTCCGTCAAAATAATCAAGAGGCTATTTGTCAAGTGTACTCTGGGTCACGTAATATTCGTATTAAGAAACAAACCTCAAAGGTTCTTCGTGTATCCATACGTACAGGCTCTTCTCAAAGCTCTCTTGATTGTTTATTCAAACCTGAATGTAACAGTTCTGGGTTAGATTGTCAAGAAATGTTAGTTAAGGTAAACAAATCCAATAGGGTGAATTTAATTGTTAGTAATCCTACGAAATGTGATATTGTTCTCAAAAAGAAAGCACATTTAGGGGAGCTTCAGTCAATTAGGTCATTGTTTTATATTGTACAGTCAAATAATAATACCCAAGTAGATGATGTAAATGTTGCATCATTATCAACCATTCAGAATTCTGATGTATGTGAATTGCAAATTGATTTAAAACACTGTGATATTACGTTTTCTCTAAAACGGATGACGACATTGGATTTATACCGGACTTGAAACTTGATATTCATTTGAAAGACAATATTCCGGTGAAACAGTCATACGTTTCAATTCCAAACCCACTGTATGAAGAGGTTAAGGATTATCTGAGAGATTTAATAGCCAAAGGATTTATTCGGAAATCAAAATCGAGTTATTCTAGTCCTATCTGTGTGCGAAAAAAAGATGGCGGGTTAAGACTATGTTGTGACTATAGGAAAATAAACCAAAAATCAATAATAGACAGTGGGCCGTTACCCCGCATTCAGGATGCATTGGATGGCTTAGGGGGTAGTCAGTGGTATAGTCTGTTAGATCAGGGACAGGCTTACCATCAAGGAGTTGTAGGGGAGGAGAGCAAACACGTAACTGCTTTTGTCACCCCCTGGGGTCTATACGAGTGGGAAAGGATACCATTCGGGCTGTCTGGAGCGCCCTCTGCTTGTCAGAACTATATGAACGATTGTCTAGATGGACTTAGAGACAGGTGTTGCCTTCCATACTTGGACGATATCCTCATATACAGTAAGACGTTTGACGAACACGTGGAGCATCTCCAGCTTGTGTTTAATCGACTTCGTGAAAAAGGGGTTAAACTAAAGCCTTCAAAGTGCCTAGTATTTCGAAAGGAAGTAAGATATTTAGGGCACCTTGTGACTGCGTCAGGTTATACAGTGGACCCTGAAGATAAACGTGCGGTTCTGGAGCTTAAAAACAAAATCCCTTCGAATGTTGGAGAGCTTCTTAAAATATTTATCGTCTTTTATCGTACTATCGCAAATTCATTCCTGATTTTGCACAAAGAGCTAAGCCCTTGTACAATCTTTTGCGGAAACCACCAGACTTATCAAAGGATAGAATTAAAAGATTAAAGGGAGGTCAGTTGTCGTCCAAGGAAAGAATAGGTTGGACCAAACAACATTCGGATGCTTTAGAGGATCTCATTAACTTTCTTGTGTCGCCACCAGTAATGGCCTACCCTGTGTTCGATCTACCGTTCTCTTTACATGTTGATGCGTCTGGAGAGGGTTTAGGAGCCATTCTCTATCAACAAGGTAATGATGGACGTCAACATGTTGTGGCTTACGCATCGAGGACATTAAGAGCGTGTCCGCGAGAACACTATGCTGAAGGTGCTAAGGCTTCAATCACAGATTTTGACCAAATTTGGTTTATAAGTTGGGATAGTCGTGCAATATCAGATATATGTTTCAATTCCTGACTGAGAAAATTGAAAAAACATTTTTCATATGGTGAAATTGCCAAAATCTGTCTTTTCTCAAGTACCAACTTTGGCAAGTCCTCACATTCTTCTATACGTAGATGACCTAGTACTGTTACCACAAAATTAATTTCAGACGATTCTGGCGAACGAGATCTGTACACAGGCTGGATATCAAAACCTATCTAAATTCCCTATTTTTCGTCACCCAAAGTTTGACGCCCTATAGCTACTTCTTTCATCGGGTGGGTTCAAAAAATTTATGCTCGCGTGAACAAGCAACCTCCCAACATTTGATACAAACAATAAAAATGACCGGAATCAACTTTACATAAACTAGGTAAAGGAAACAATAACCCATGAAATTAACCTGTAATTTCCCTATTTTGGAGATAATTAACCGTAGTAGATAAAAAAAAAACTAACAATTTTGTTTCCTTTTCATTCTTATGGTGTTTACTACCAGCCCTAAAACACATTAGTATCTGTTTTATAAAAATGTCATGAAAAAATACTTTAAAAGGTCTGTAATCGTTCATGGTTCATCAGGCGCCGACGGGAATTGGCTTCCGTAGTTGTCCACGAGCTTCCATTGGAGTTTTGACGTGCTCAATGAAATGATCTTAGCAAAACATATCCATTACTCTCAAATAGACATTATTTTAAATAAAATAATCCAAACAAAAATGAAAAATTCATCTAAAAGTGAGATTCGACCCACCCCCTCACCGAGTTGTTTGTCCCAAGGCCCATGTCACGGGCCCTGTTCAGGGGGATGCCTAGAGCCTCTCTTATTTCTAAATCCGGCCCTGAAGGTGTAGCTGACGGCGCCCGAGAGCCGTAGCTACCATGAACACTGTTTGTCGCCCACATCGACGCAAGGCTGCGTTGCCGTTAAAATTTAAGCTTCCACATACTGTATTGTAAAAATGAGTGGATGTGTCCCAAAATGAATATTGGAAACATGCTCTGAAATTGAACATTTTGTAGCCATTTCCGGTGACCGGTTGGAAAATGAAACTTTAAATAGACAATACAACAAATATGTTAAAGGGACAATACGACAATACCAAATATACAATAAATACAAATATACACTTATCTACAGTACCACATGGTACAAATGGTGGCTATGGATTTGATGAAAACGTATAAAAGTAAAAAAAAATATTTCTCTTATTAAATTTGCAAAAAAATGTATCACAAAAGCTTATTTTTAGAACTTTTCAATAAGCTCTATATTGTAAGAATGTTGCATTCCGGTCATTTTTTTTACACCTATTGATACTATGTGCTTAGCACTTCAAAACCATCCGATGAAATTCTACTTGCGACCATGAAAGAAAAAGTTACAGTGTATCTTATTCTGTACTATAGGGACAATGTGTGTGAATATGGTACCCTAAAACAAGTAAAAAAAAATATTTCTCTTATTAAATTTGCAAAAAAATGTATCACAAAAGCTTATTTTTAGAACTTTTCAATAAGCTCTATATTGTAAGAATGTTGCATTCCGGTCATTTTTTTTACACCTATTGATACTATGTGCTTAGCACTTCAAAACCATCCGACGAAATTCTACTTGCGACCATGAAAGAAAAAGTTACAGTGTATCTTATTCTGTACTATAGGGACAATGTGAATATGGTACCCTAAAACAAGTCCACAAATAATTAGTATGGACTGATTTTTCTTATTCAAATTAGTGCTTGGGTGGAAGTTGACCACCCGCTTATCAGACAGGGTCCAAATTAGAAGGTTGCTATTGCACAATAGAATGCAATCTGTGCTCAAAAATGGTGATAAATACACATGTGAAAACCAAAATTTTACCCATAAAATTACTATTTCCAGTACAGTCCTTTATAGTCACTTCTTGTCCCTAGGGGGTGTCATACCATAAGTTTGATCAAAAACTTCCGATCCCCCATCTTAGCACATTTTGCGATTTTTGCCTGGTCTTCTCGCGGATACACTAGTACCGACGAATTAATTAAAGCTCAAGAAGATGATGAGGACATTTTTGTGGTAAAACGATTTGTGCGTAAGTGGGAGAAACCCAGCAAAGCCATTCGTGAAAGTATGTCGTCAGAATCTTTAGTGTTAACCAGAGAATTTTCAAATCTTCAAATTGATCAAGATGGGCTTTTAAAACATAAACGGTGTATTCCAGGTCAAGATATAGGTTACCAATTAGTGTTACCAAAGAAATATCGAAATTTGGTGATAGATGAACTGCATTGCAAAATGGGTCATCTCGGGACGGAAAAAGTGATATCCCTCATTCGAGATAGATTTTATTGGCCAAAGATGGTGTCTGAAATCGAACATTTTATAACAAAAATGTGCACTTGTGTGAAATCAAGGAAACCAAATCGGCTTAATGAAGCACCTTTAAAACCGATCGAAACCACACACCCATTCGAGTTAGTTTCGATTGACTTCTTACATTTAGAGAAATGTAAAGGGGAATATGAGTACATACTGGTTGTTGTTGACCATTATACCAGATTTGCTGCTGCTTATCCAATTAGGAACAAATCTGGAAAGACAGCTGCGGACAAAATATTTAATGATTATGTTTTGAAATATGGTTTCCCTGAGAAATTACACCACGACCAAGGCCGAGAGTCCGAAAACCAGCTGTTCCATAGACTACAAAAATACTGTGGCATTGGACGATCACGTACCACGCCCTACCACCCTAGTGGTAATGGACAATGTGAAAGGCTGAACCGAACTTTATTATCAATGTTGAAGACACTGCCCGAGGATCATAAATATGATTAGAAAAACCATATTAATAAAATGACTCATGCATATAACTGCAAGAAAAATGATACCACAGGGTTTTCACCATTCATTTTGTTATTTGGAAGACATCCTAAACTTCGAATTGACATTATATTTGGATTTGAAATAGTGGAAACGTTTCGTATCGTGATTATGTTCAAAAGTGGACTAAATGCATGAGTGATGCTTATAAAATTGCATCACGCAATGCCCAGAAATCTAGTATGACTGCAAAGAAGTACCATAGTAATAAACCTACTAGTGTGACTCTTGTCCCAGGAGATCGCGTTTTAGTGCGGAATTTAGGCGAACGCGGTGGTCCAGGAAAATTACGCAACTATTGGGAGGACAGCATTCATACCGTTCTAAGGAGAATGTCCGATGATTCGCCAGTGTATGAAGTCAAATCTTCACACAAGAATGGAAAAATACAGAGACTTCATATGAATTTATTACTTTTGTGCAACGATTTACCACTCGACAAAGATTTTGTGATTGACACTACAGAAACTCATGTTACACGGAAACGTTCGAGATCTAAAATAGTGAATTTACCAAAAAATGACTCAAATAGTGACTCTGAAAGTGATGAGGCATTTAACTATTTTCCAGTGTCAGATAAACGCATTGAATTAAATCCAGAAGCGGAAGAGTTTGTTCCTGCTACACCGGAAAATGTGAATGTATCAGAACCAGAAGTTCAGATACAAGACACCGAGACAGAAGCGCGAAATCAAGATTCATCTGAAGTAAGTGAATCAGGATCTACAGGTCATGTTTCTAATGAATCCAGTGTTCAAGCAAATGACAATGATGCTGTTGAAAGTGATTCGGAAGCTTATAAAACTTCTTTGGAATCTGTGGAATCAGCAGATGAACATGTTCTACCAAATCGTCGTGCTGTACAACCGCCTCCTCGGTTAACATATGACCAGTTGGGTCAACCTTCAAATTGTGCTTGGTCGAATAGAATTTGTGAACGCCCCTTAAATGTGGTTTTCTAAAGGTAATAATGAATCTTGAATGATTATGTACTAAAATATTATCATACATCACGATTATAGCATTATTAGAATCTGTTTTGAGTGTTGGAAGTTGTTTTATTACATTTTTATTGGATGTGGTAAACTCTTGTTGATAAACCAAGAAGATTTTACTATCTGTATTTAGCATGTTGTGGTAGTGAACAAATTTGTTGAAACTGACTAGTCAGACACTTAATCATACTTGCAGTATTACAAACCATTATTATGAATGATTGTAAATTATATGTTTTCCAGACTGATCACCTGTAAAATTTCATACTATCATGCGATATTTTAGAATATCTGAGTAATATTTGAAGTATGTGTCAATATTATTAGTTATTACTGGAAAGACTAATTTATTTTAGTGATTGGGGTTTCAAAGCCTGAAACCTATTATGTTAGATATTATGTTGTTTAAAGCTATCTTGATTGTGTAAATGTCGGGACGCCATTTAATTTAGTGGGGGAGTATGTTGAGGTTTGCTATGAAATTGGGTGGGGGGTATTAATTTTTAAGATTAAGCCATTAGTATTTACAGAGTATTATTAGTGCTATTGAACCAATAGTGGTCTGATACTTAAAGGGAGATAACTCATTTACTAAAATCTTCAATGAGTGAGGCTGTAAAGGTCACTTTTAGAAGTCGCCATTTCCCTAAATAAATATTACCGGTAACTCCATTTCGTACTAAGCTTTTCTTCATTTCTTCCACAGGGATCAGATCCAGGATCCGGATTCATTTAAGGCTTACATATGAAAAGCTTACAATATACTTTGTTATTTTTATATATATATTAACATGTGCTTACGAATAAAATAATTTTAAAAAAAACCATTTGTAATTGTATGTACATGTAGTTTTTACTAATTTATAACTTCCGTTTAGTTGGATGAAAGCAAAAATAGGAATATGCAATGCAAGTTGCTGAAATAATAATATGACTATAAATGTCGATATTATAGCGATGTATGAATACAAGTATGCAGTTACAAAGGTCTTGTTTATGCAATTAGTGAATTATGCAATTACTGTCGTGAATAGA
Source organism: Patella vulgata (assembly GCF_932274485.2). Lineage (NCBI taxonomy): Eukaryota > Metazoa > Mollusca > Gastropoda > Patellidae > Patella > Patella vulgata. The sequence continues at coordinate 39,912,930 of NC_065882.2, forward strand.
GTATGCATAAACCAACATGTTTGTTGTTGAAAAGACGACTGACTATTCGTTAGGCCTACCCGTGGCCGGTTCATTTCAAAATGGATTAAGAACCCTGCTATTAATCCAATAAGAGTGATTATAAACCTAATCTAGAACGTGATTAACCCCTGATTTCTCCAATGTCGGACGTTTCAATCTCCTTGGTGTTGGCCGACAACACGTAGGAATTAGTCATATATGTCACATATCCTAATAGTATATAACGCCCTAAATCAATATACGTCTGATGCCGGAGAAAAGATTCTATTTTGATAGCATATTCTCAGATTTATGATATTTTGAAAGGGGTTTATGTTTTTTAATAAATAAACACGCTAAAAAATATGGACGAATATTTTGGTTGGAATAATGTAAGTAGTTAGACGATAGTGTGTGCTAGGGTTGAATGCGATTATTTAGCAGTTGGTCTCACTCGCTCATTGTGGTAAAGCAATGTTTACTGCCAAATAAATTTCGGGATGTCATTTTTTTTCCTTCCGTATATAAGTCGAAACGGAGTAGAAGACGAATGCCAGACTTCTGCTGGAAAATGTATCGACTTATACCCCGAAAAAATTCAGTAATTATGGAGGAATTTGGATCAGGTACGGATCGGCAGTAGTCGGCACGCTTTCAATCTAGGGTATTACGATGTCACGTAATTTTGTAGAAATATTATTGACATAAATTTGAATACCATATGGGAAATAAACATGAAAAATAACGAGGTGCACCTATCTTTTATTACATATGAATTTGAATATTTTGTTAATTGGGGTTTGAAAACAGCTGCTTTATTTTCGGGAAAAATTGTCTGACAAGAAAATTTTTGAAATCCACATGTAATACACATATATAAAAATAAATAAAAAAAAATCATTATTTTACTGACCTGTGCTTTCACTCATTCCATACACCTCATCAATCATAACATCTAAGCTCATAAAATACTTTAATGTTTCTTTGGTGATTGGTGCAGCTCCGGAAAACATAATCTTACACTGATCTAAACCAAGACTTTCTTTGACTTTTCTAAACACAAGACTGTTGGCTAGAAACCATCCAAATGGAACATCTCCTCTATAAATATTTAAAAAATTTGGCCACATAATGATCTGAAGTAAATGTTTCGAGGTTCATACTTTCTTCAGTTCAATCTAAAAATAATGTCGCATCGTCAGCATATTGGATAATTTTACATTATTTGCCAAAAACTGTGAGACCTTTTATGCTGTAAACTTAATTATGATATATCAAAGTAATGTGAGTTTTTTAGTTTAAAATACATTTAGAAATGAACAAAAATTAAATGCATGTGACTTAACCAAGCTAACAGGTGTGTTGGTTCTATTGATAATAATTGTATTCCCTTTACTCAAAAATATGTTGGCAACTCTTGACAAACAATTGTTTTAGTTGATCACTTAACACTTCCAGATATATGATGTAAGAGAGGTATAGGCCTTTCACATTACCCTAAGATTGTGCAAATTATTACGAGACATTGGTGGTTTCACCAGTGTTAGATTTTAGCAGATTAAACTTTGATTTTTCAACAAAGAACTACGGCATAACTCTATAATAAAAGAAGAAAATAATACAGCTGTCATATAAGTTTTGATAAATTAGCATAAACATTGTGATGGAAAAGATGCATATAAACAGTTTTAAAATGCAGAGAAATAACACTTATATCATGTGACAATATAAATACATTGACTATTGTTACGTCATTTCACTGAAGTGTCGGAAACTGTTAAATGGTCAGTTGTTCATTTTGTTTCACTCGACCCTTTGTAAAGACAAAAGTAACCCTTGTAAAAAGACTACAGAAAAATTTAGGCTGATGTCACTAGTCAAATTGAGAAACGTGTGTTTCTGTTACGTTACTAGATGCCTATATTAAGTCAAACCAACTTTTATGGATGCACTGCAGTTTTGAAAATTCTACACATTCCAGATACACAACCCAGTGCAAATAACAAAAAACAAGCAGTTGCCATGCAAAATACGCCCACATTTTCAAGAGACTGACACAAAACAAGCTAAAAAAGAGCAATTTTTCGTACTATCTGGGGCCACAATCCAGGATGTTATGGTCCGACATGTGTCAATATCGAAAGAAACCGAGATCTTTTGGATATTAACATATGTTTAAAGTTTCAACAAAATCAGATAAGAATTGTGACCTTGGTATTACATGCTTTTTATACTATTTGCGTGAAGGGAAGCAGTCATTTTGTCAGATAATCTCAGTCCAATTTGTCCAAAATTCAAACTTAACCATAATTGAGGTGTTAACGGCGATATAATAGAATGTTTGTTTTTTTTAAATCTAATAAAAATTGTGACCTCTAGAGCATCTTGAAGCTAAAAATTTGATTTTTTGTACAATCTGGGGCCATAATCCAGGAAGATACAGTCCGATATGCGCCAACATAGAAAGGAACCAAGATCTTTGAAACAGAAAGATATTTTAATTTGCATCAAAATCGGAAAAAATTGTGACCACTAAAGTGTTCACAACCTTGGTACCGTTACATGCGTTTATGTCATTATTGACGGAAGTTTCGGTTCGATTTTTACAAAATTTGACTCAACTGTAATTATGGTTTAACAGTGATATATGTGAACGTTTTTTAAAATCAAACAAGCCAACAGTGAGTGAGGCTAATTATAATGTCCCCTGCCGCAATCCCCCAAAAAGTAGTTGACACCTATTAAATAATTGCACATTTATTGTTTTGATAAGTATCAAGCAACAAAACTAATTATCTATACTTAGTGTAAGCAGAAAATGTTTTGAAGTACCTAGTAGTGAAACTATACACTAAGTTTCATTACTCTCCATCAGTTAGAATCAAAGTTATCTTGTCCCAAAGCATTAACCAATGAAACTGCTTAGCTCTGCTTAGCTTTAGCGGAAAATGTTAATCATAATGTGAACTCTGTCAAGACATTCACCTAATGAATATCTACACAAAGTTTTAACATTCTACCACAATTAGAAGCAGAGCTGTTGCGTACTAAAGTCTTGGCCAATCAGTTTGAAGTTTCTATCCTTCTGAAGCAGTAGAACCAATTTAGCAATAGGTCGGCATACAGTAGCAGCTCTAACTAGCTCTTTATTATCAATTTCTGTTGAAACGATTCTTTCCATTATCCATTCGTTTCTAGGCTGACTGTCATCACATACAAGAACAATATCACCAATCTGGAGATTACGTTGAGGATGACACCATTTATTACGTTCCTGTAAACATATCATGTTCTCCTTCTTCCATCGGGCCCAATACAAATTAGTGAGGTACTGGACTCTGCGCCACCTGCGGCGTAGATATAGATCTTCATGTTGAAAACATGCAGGCGGTGATAAAACAACTTGAGTCTTAGTAGTTAAAGCGATAATTTCATATTTTCTAAGAAAGTCAACTCACTATTATACAACCATAGGTATTATTCTCCCACTTAAAAATCCTTTGACCCCGGAAATAATAACACAATTACCTCCCTTGTTTGTCTATTCCCCCCATTGAATAGCTATCTTCAAACGTTTGAATTTGAAGTTTAAAATGATATTTTTGCCAATTTCTCAACTGGCAATAGTGAATTATAGGATTAATAGGATTATTCTTTAACAAGGTAGGACTGTTTATAGAAGAAAAGAATGTAAGAGGTCTAGAGTTTAAGATGTGTTTGACCTCGCACATTAAAGTTCTAAACAATTCATCATATAGACCATGTTCCTTGAGGAGAAAACTGAAGACCTTTCTAATTGAGCGAATTTGGCTCTCTCAAATTCCTCAGGGCTAGAAATTCGTCATTTTTTGCGAGAATCTAATAAGATTCTCATATATGCAATCTGCGTGAATCTTTTAAATTTTAATAATACTGACTAAAAAATAAAATTGTGTTTATTGTTTATCGCCAGCATCAGAAAATGCTGTAGTCAAAATAAGCTAATATGGCGCTGTGGCATTTCTTCATAACACAATTTGCAGTCCTTTGTCCATCATGTAACTTGCAAAAGTTTTTATTCATTCGTTGATGATAGACAAACGGCACAATGATTATGTGACAACCATAACTGAAATTGCTATAAAATAAAATTCTGTACGACTATGATATAGCCTTCAATAATATTTTTAAAATTAAGCTTCTGTCAGTTGTGTATAGAATAAAAAATCATAACGGTAAACGGTATTTAGAACTGGTGTATTGACATAATTCGGCAATGGAGATTCTGTCGGGAAAATATCCACTGTTTCTCTCTCTGTGTATTCCATGTTCTATCAGGGGATCATATTTAAAGAAGATTTAAATTTACCTAAAAACTGGTCAGTGAATCCATCAATGTATTATCCAGTTATTATTTTAATATCTGGATGGAGTGTGGAAGACGCGCAATTCAGAAACCATGGCGCGACCGTCTTCAATGGCCATATGTATATATATATATATATTTTTATTACTTTTCCGTATGAAATATGGCCGATTTACTTTAAATTTTGTCCAAATAAATGATAAAAACAATATTTTTGTGGTTGATTTTAGTAAATGTGTTTATCTAGCACATGTGGGTGAAATCTGAGCTTGCTCCAAAGTCATTCAAATTATCATTTTATCATTTTTGCCCGTTTTTGACGGAATTTTGCAAAACGCTGCACTGTAATCCGGGTATCATTTAATCTTGTGTATTTAGCACTAATTCTTTCACAATTGTTTAATATTAAATCTTTGTTTAAAAATTCGTAAAAATCATTCAAAATCACTCCAAATCATCTAATTTGTTCTTGTATCCAGTTCAAATCTGACAGATTAATTTTGATAATGAGTGTTTAATTTACAAGTATTTAGTTTCCTGCCCACTGTTCAAAAATTAATCATAATACATCAATAATCAATTGGGTTGTTTATTTTTTTAACAGTGATCAAGAAATTAAATGCTTGTAAATTGTCAAATTGAATGGTCAACTTTAAACCGGACACAAATACAAGTTAGATGATTTTTGGTGATTTTAAGCGATTTTTACGAAGTTTTAAGCAAGGATTTGATATTGAATTAATGTTAAAGAAATTAGTGCTATATACACAAGATTAAATGATACCCGGATTACAGTGGTGCTTACCTATGGGTATATAAAACCAGCTACAAAAATAAAAGTTCTGAACCGACTTTTAAAATTTAAACAGATTAATGATTCTCAGGTTGTTTTCTAACTTTGTGCAAAGTTTCAGGTCTCTAGCCCCAAAATTTGATTGGCACATGCTAATTATAGTTCCATGTATCAATATTTGTTGTTTTAGTTTTTTGTTTTTTTTTTAAATATGTGACCGCATATATCAAAGTGAGTCAGAATACGCAAAATCTAATTTTGGACTAGAGACAAAATAAGTGAAAATATTGATTTTGATCGAAATTGAGATTTTCACAAAAATGAGTCTATAAATATACTATCTATCGACATAAAAGATCAAAATACCAATAAAAGATTTTAGAACACCTTTATTTGAACGGTTTGTAAGAGTACCGTATTCTAAAATTTGTCCTATTTTTTAAAATTCTTGGCGAAATTAGTTAATTTTCATCGCTCGCTAGGGGACGACCGGTCATTACTCTTGCATAATAATTGGCATCGCTGTAAAGCGAAGAATCTCTAGTTTACAAACATGATCAAATTAATGTCGTTGAATTGAATTTGAACAGATACAATTGAGTTTTAAAACCCCTAAAAAATATAAACCACCTCCACTTGTTGCTATGCTGTCTACACAACTCATTTGCTGATTGGCCCAGACACCGAGTGAAAAGCATTATGTACGTGGCTGACTCGAGTGGGCGATAAATATTTGGTATTGGCGATAATGTTTTTGGGTACATTTTGTTTTTGATAAGTGGCAGAAAAAGATTTGATATCTCATATCATCTTTAAAAAAATAATTTATAGGCCTTAAATGGAAATAAACAAAATGGCCAATAATTTTCTTTTGAAGAGAATTTTATTGATAGATGAATTCCCTTTACTGTCGCTTCTTCATACGGCACGCAAAGTAAGGAATGCATCTTGGATATTATTGTTTAAAATGAGTCGAAAAAATGACAATGACCAACGAGCCGAATTGGGACGATTCTCGAGTCTGCCATTGTTTAATTACACCAAAGCCAGAATGCACGAAAGTGAACATAAGTATTTCTTGACTATGAAATGATCATTATTGTAAATAATGTATTTTGTGTTTTATCCAATCATAACGTTTCTGTTAATTAACTGCGGGATTGTTATTATGTTAATGAGCTGATTGAGATTTCCCGCCGTTTTAATCATTGTTTCAATGCTCGGCCACCCACCTAGATGGTTACGTATTTTGTTGTGAAGAATTGATAATTGAAGTGTATTTTACGATTTTCATTGGTGGTTATTTATTTGACGGAAGAATTCCATTTTACCAGCTAAGTAATTTGTTTTTGCAAGTTCATTGTTGTGTTTTGTGATAGTGAAAGTGTATTCAATTCAAGCATTGACATCGTGTTGCCTTACCGCCATCAGTAGACGAGCCTCGTTTTCATTTCCTTTGTTTCAAGGTGGCAACTGGCTTCATCCGATTCTGTGCCATTATTTAGTCCAACATTCCTTTCCGGTGTCCCGACCGATCAATGTAGCTATTTTCGGCACTTTGTATGTTAAAACGTTTAGCGGACCATATTGCATTATATGATGATAATTTAGGTTTAGATTACCGCTTGTGTGTTGTTCGCTGTTGGGGGTATGGTGGATTACGTGTAAGAAATGACCCTCACGGTCGTTTATTTAAATGATTTACACAGTAGCCCCGTTCGAACGGCCTTGGATATCGTATCATTTGCAGGTTATATTCAGATTGGCTGGGTGCCAAAATGTGTGATAATTTCCCAGTTGTTGCCGCGGAAGAAGGTTCCATATGACACCTATAACAACAACATTGTCCTAACGAACAATGCCATCATGCAGTTTTGTCGGGATGAGCCCACATTGAGTTTTTGACGACACCGAGCTGGGCTTTGGCAACCGATCGCATATCCGTATGACCTGGATGGTATCCATTTATCCCATGAAGTGGGCAACCCCTTGTTTTTATCCAGTATACGGGATGCTATCTTACGCCATATCCGTTGGTACTGCATGGTAGGTCAAATATTTATCTAAAAAATTTCACGGGGGCCATCTTCTGACAAACAGTTGCTTACAGTTACTGATAAGGGGCTTTGGCCCTTGGTGCTATTTTGTAAAAAGAAGAGTTGCATGCAGTGATTAACAGGTGGCCTGAATGCTATCTTGATATACAAAAGTTGCATGCAGTGATTGTTAAGAACTGAATTTTACTTGAAATAATGTAGTTTGTAAATTGTATTTTCGTTTTGTTTTATTTTTGTATTTCGTTTCGTTTTATTTTGTTCATTCCGAATTTTGTATGTAACCCTGTGTGTGTAACTTTTTTTGTGTGTTCTGTTCTGTTAAGTTTTATACATGTACATCGACATCGCCCGCCAATAAATACATCGAAATAAACAAGACATTAATGTGCTTGTCAACATGTTTAGTTCTTATCAACATGTTTATGGTAGCAGAGCGTGGTTCTGTCGGTGAGTGATAGGCTGTTAGAATGAGGGCCTTTCATGATAATTGTACAGTGATGTTTGAACTGAAACGCTAGTCAACAAAGTCACATCGGTTGGCCTGGCGCCATGTCGGAAACTTGGGACACTAATCAACCTGATGCTGAAAAGGAAAGAGCAGAACATTCGGATGATGTTTCGGCACATCAGACTGAAGATGATAGACTAAAAAGCTTACTGAAAAGGAAACGCCTGTTGAAAGCCCGGCTAACAAAAGCACGACTCGAATTAACTGCAAAGTTATGTGCGACAAGTGAGGAAAACGAAAGTAGCATCCGTCACGCGGTCAGTCAGATCTTGAAGAATCAAGAAGAGGTAATTGACATTTTGCTTTCATTGTGTGACATCGACAGTGAGAAATACGAATCTGAACTTGACTCTGTGCAGAATGACGCAGCCTTTATTGGGATTTTGGCCAAGGCAACTGATTTTCTATGTGTGTTGTCAAAAAATAAAATTTGTGAAAGGGACGTAACTCCTAAGGACAGGGATCAGCCTACAATTAATCAATTCCGCCTAAAAGTGGTAGCGAAAGTGGTGGTCCACAAGCAGTGAATACTGAAGCATATCAGATTGACAGAGATCTGTTCCAGCTATTACAGCGTGTCACAATTCCAAAATTTAATGGCAACAAAAAGGAATATCAACTTTTCAAAGATGCATTTACACAGTGCATTGATAAAGCCAAATGCTCGGATGGGTACAAAATGCTCCAACTGAGACAATATCTTGAGGGAGACGCCCTGAAGGCAATCGAAGGCTTTCCAGCATCGACAGTTGGATACGAATCGGCTAAAAACAGACTAGGAGAAAAGTTTGGAGGACACAGGAGACAAATTCTTCTGCATCTTGATTCAATTCGTCATTCGAAACCTGTATTATTTCAAGACATAAAAAGTGTTGAAGCCTTTAGCGACAAGTTGGAGTTGGCTATTATTTCACTAAAAAATTCAGGCCGAACTGAAGAGTTTGATGAAAACTCAATGTGTTATAGTATTGCAAAGTCTAAAATATCGCCTGTCAATATCGCACACTACAAACGCTGGGCTGCAGCTACAACAAACTCTGAGAATTTACAAAGTTTATATAAGTGGCTTTCTACTGAGTTGCGTTATCGTGTCGAGGCGCATGAAGAATTTGAGGGTTTCGTAAATGTGAAGTCTTTTAACTATTATAAGCCAAAATACTCATCGAACAATTCACGGACTTACACAACCTTTGACAAATCCAAGTTACCTTCTCCTAATCAAAGCCCTTTGTGTTTAAAGTGTGGTTATTTTCATGAGCTTCAAAACTGTTCATCGTTCCAATCTATGCCACTCATCTCACGATGGGATTGCGCGAAAGAAAAACAGTTGTGTTATCGTTGTCTGAGTAACTCACATTTTGGTTCTAAGTGTTCAAACTCTCATCGCTGTGGCATTGATGGATGCCCTCAGATACATAATTGTCTTCTTCACGGAGAGGGATCTGCTCTTGGACCGTAAACTCATGTTTGGAATGGGTCGCAGAATCGTGGTGCCCCTTCGTCAGCGACTGCACCACCCACAAGTACACGTGCTCACACAACAAATAAACTTAATGGCGATTTTGTGGCCATGCGGGTCTCACCTGTTATACTAGTAAACGGTAATAAGTATATACAGGTAAATGCTTTAATAGACGAGTGTTCAACAGACAGTTATGTTGATGAAAGTGTTGCTGCAGAGTTAGGTGTAACTGGACCTATAACTTCCTTAAGCATAGGCGTCTTAGGCGGTACAACCAAGCCTTTGAACACTACTAGGGTAAAGCTTGTTATGCAAAGCGCTGATGGAAGTAATACTTTTGATTTTAATGCATTTACTGTCGGTCGCAGTAATCGTGTAGACTTATTGATAGGCCTTAACGTTCCAGGTGTCCATCGCTGTGTTACGGAAATCTATGGTGGGCCAGGCGAGCCAGTTGACCGTTTAACACCCCTCGGCTGGACATGTATTGGGCCATGTGATCCATTAATTAGCCACACTCAGAATCATTTCGTTAGAGCATTTTTTACGCTGAACCAGAATAATACTAACTCACTTATTCGTCGAATGTGGGAACTTGACTTTATGGGAGTTTCATCGTCCCAAAAGCAAAGTTTATCCATGTCAGATATTGAGATAGACAGAAAAGTTCGTTCATCATTAGAATTCTATGAACCTAGCTTGGACAATAATTTTGATCTTGCAAAATCGAGATTATTGACCCTCGAAAAGTCACTAGCCAAACGACCATCAGTTGCGTCTTCTTATTGTGCAACTATTAGAGATCATATCGATAAATCGTATATAAAAGAAGTGCTACCTCCAGAGAGACATTCAGAAAACATATGGTATCTTCCACACTTCCCAGTAGTTCGACCCGATAAGAACACAACTAAAGTATGCCTCGTAATGGACGCAGCTGCAAAATTTCGAGAAAAGTCATTGAATGATTGCATATTTCAGGGCCCTAAATTGCAAAGGGAGCTAATTGATGTTTTGATAAGGTTTCGTAGTTCACCCATAGTTCTTGTGGCTGACATCACAGAAATGTTTTTACAGGTGGAATTGAGATCGCAAGATTGTAGATACCATAGATTCTTGTGGCGTGATATGAATATGGACTCACCCATACGAGAGTATGAATATCAACGTTTGGTGTTTGGAAACACGGCATCCCCCTATTTGTCACAGACTGTTTTACGTGAGCATGCGAATAGAAACAAAGGACAGTTTCCGCTCGGTTTTGACGTTGTATTAAATTCGATGTATGTTGACGACCTATTCGACAGTGTGGACACCTTGTCGGCCGGAATAAAGCTACGACATGAAATTTCTGACTTATTATTGAGTGGTGGATTTGAAATTCGCAAGTGGTTGACAAATGAACCGCATTTATTGGAAGATATTCCCATTAAGGATAGACTTTCTAGTCTTACGCTTCAAGATGAAGAACTGCCTTCCACAAAAACTTTAGGCATTCTATGGAATGCAAGTGAGGACACTTTTGCCTTTAACATCGAACCTCCCAATGATTCAATACTTACAAAACGCTTTGTGGTTAGCAAGACAGCAACCTTGTTTGATCCCTTGAACCTTCTCGCTCCATTCATAATCCGCGCCAAAATTGGCATCCAGTCGTCTTGGATTCTGGGAACGGATTGGGACGACGTACTCCCAGACAATTTAGCAAGAAAATGGGCTAATTGGTTTTCGGAACTTGATCAGCTGTGTTCAATAAGTGTTCGTAGATGTTTAGTTTTAGATAAATCTCCAATTGATTGTAAAACATTACACAAATTCGTTGATGCCTCGGAGAAGGCTTATGCGGCTGCTTGCTACCTTCATTGTACTTAAAAAGATGGAACTGTATCAGTTAATTTGATAGCAGCCAAAACTAGAGTTGTGCCTCTGAAAACTATATCTATTCCAAAGTTAGAACTCTGTGGTGCAGTTCTTGGTCTTCGATTGACACAAACTATTCGCAGTGTTTTGAATATTTCACCTTGTCAAAAAACTTACTATTCAGACAGTCAGAACATTTTGTTTTGGATCCGGGGCAAATGAAGAACATACAAACCCTTTGTGTCACATCGAGTGGGAGAAATACATGAATTGTCAGATCCTGAAAACTGGCGTTACGTTCCAAGTAAATTAAATAGCAGGGTTGTCTGCCTCAGAACTCAATCACAGCAGTCTATGGTGGCACGGACCAGATTTCTTACATGAGGATCGATTAAACTGGCCTGTGAATCGCAATTTTAACCCAAAAGAGGCCTGTGAAGAAATTCGTCAGAATGTCAGTACCGATGCCTTCATTACAGTTGCACAGGACATCGATCTCGGGAGACTAAGTCCAGATAGATATTCAAAATGGTTACGTTTTATTAGAGTTACTGCTTGGGTTTATCGTTTTGTTCGGAAATGTCAAAATAAAGATAAAGTTACCAGCAACTTTCTTACATCAGAGGAAATTTCACGTTCTGAAAATGTGTGGTTTCGATTCGCTCAAGGAGAAGTGTTTCGTGATGAGATTCGTGATTTAAATAAAATCAACCTATAAATAGTAATTCGAAATTATCCAGTCTTAGTCCATTCCTGGATAATGAAGATGTATTACGCATTCAAGGAAGATTAGAGAAGGCTGACAACTTAAGTTACAGTGCACGGTTCCCTGTGATCTTGCCATCAAAACATCAAGTTACTAAATTAGTCATAGCACATGCTCACGAGCTTTCAAATCATAATTTGGGTGTGTCACATACTCTTTCAGATCTGAGATCTCAATTTTGGATATTACGTGCTAGAGAATCTGTGAAAAGTGTCATAGCCAAATGTTGTGAATGTATTCGACGCCGAAAGCGCCCAGCTAAGCAAATGATGGCACCATTGCCTAAGATGAGGTTGGGAGTGCCCCTTCGTGCTTTCGCCAGGGTTGGTGTTGATTTTGGTGGACCATATTTGACCAAGCAAGGCTGTGGTCGTGTTCACACTAAACGATATTTATGCTTGTTTACATGTCTCGCCACTCGTGCTGTCCATTTGGAGATGGCATGGAGTATGGATACTAATAGTTTTTTATCTGCCCTTGACAGATTCGTGAGCCGTCGACCAAAGCCTATTCAGATTCTATGGATACTGATAGTTTTTTATCTGCCCTTGACAGATTCGTGAGCCGTCGATCAAAGCCTATTCAGATTCTATCGGACAACGGATTGAACTTTGTGAGTGCTAATCGGGAACTTAAAGACTTGCTCTCAGCTCTAGATGAAGAGAAAATAGGTAACCATTTATCAAACCAAGGAATTGTTTGGAAATTTAACCCTCTCTTATTTCCACATTTGGCGGAGTTTTTGAATCCCTCATCAAATCTGCAAAACGTGCTATGAATGTGATACTAGGTAATGCAGACATAACTGATGAAGAATTATTAACCGCTATAGTGGGTGCTGAAGGACTTATGAATAGTCGTCCATTGTGCTATATAGGAGATAGTTGTCACGATGATCCTGTTCTAACCCCAAATCACTTCCTTGTTGGACAACTAGGTGGTTCGCTTGCACCTGAATCAATTGACGAACTCCCTTTTAATCCACGAAGGAGATGGCGTCGTGTACAAGACTTATTGAAACACTTTTGGCAAAGGTGGTTACGCGAATTCCTGCCTACCCTGAACAATCAAAATAAATGGAACAATACTTCGAAAAACTTAGAAATCGATGATGTCGTATTAGTGATCGATCCCCATTCGCCTCGTGGAAAGTGGCCTTTAGGGCGAATTGTTAAGACCTTTCCTGGTAGTAATGGACTGGTTCGTGTCGTAGAGGTCAAAGTTGGTGACACTATTTATAAACGGTCCATTCATGGATTGTGTCCCCTTGAGGCATAATTTTGAGACTACATGTCACTGGACATTCACAAACTGTGTGATCGGTGAAATTTTATGTTTAATTAAATACTTTAATAGTCATATGTGTGAGATCGTGATACTTGATTGATATTGTTATAATGTACACATCGACACCGTCTTTACATCGACATCGAAATCATTTGTTTTATTATATGAACATAGTCAAATTGTTTTGTACATCGCTTCAATTGTATTGACATCGTAGGCCTACTTAAACATCGTTTGAACATCGCATGAGTATAATTCTTTTTAACATCGTAAAGCCAACATTGTTAGTATTTGATATTGATGTTTCTTTTTAGGGCACATCAAGTAGAGGGATGTGTTAAGAACCGAATTTTACTTGAAATAATGTAGTTTGTATTTTCGTTTCGTTTTATTTTTGTATTTCGTTTCGTTTTATTTTGTTCATTCCGAATTTTGTATGTAACCCTGTGTGTGTGTAACTTTTTTTGTGTGTTCTGTTCTGTTCTGTTAAGTTTTATACATGTACATCGACATCGCCCGCCAATAAATACATCGAAATAAACAAGACATTAATGTGCTTATCAATATGTTTAGTTCTTATCAGTGATTAAGAAGTGGCCTTGGTGTTACTTTGATATACAAAAGTTGCATGCAGCGATTAAGAAGTGGCTTTGGTGCTATTTTGATATACAAAAGGTTGCATGCAGTGGGTAAAAGTGGCTTTTAGTGCTATCTTTATGATCAAAACATATCTTTGGTGCTATTTTAGTGTACAAAAGGTGCATGCAATGATTAAAAAGTGGCTTTGGGCTATCTTTATTTTTAAAAAAAAAAAAAAAAAAAATTGCATGCAGTTATTGGAAAGTGGCATTAGTGCTATCCTTTACCCAACTGACAATCTGTGTTTCCTCTGCAGTAATAATTTATATTGGTGTTCCATACTTTAATTTTAGAATAATGCCGAAACGACGAGTAATGCAAAATGAATCCAGTGACAGTGATGAGGCCCCTGTTATGTGACCGGCGGAAGATCGTTTGACGGACATACCGATCCGTAAGATGATGGATAGGGGTCTGGTTTTTAGCCAAAATCAGCTGCTTAAACCTAAAAGGCCAAAAAACGCAACTCCATCTGTAGCAGTCTCAATGGAAACAACATCAATGCAATCGCCACCAGTCGCAAATGAAATTCCAGCCTCACCACCAGCCTCATCTCCAGCTATCCCAGTAACTGCTACAGCTACTTTGAATATGCCGCCGATATGTAGTACGTCGACAGCATCAACTGCAGCAAACCAATCTGTGTTGAATCTAAAAGCAGCACAACTGCTGCAACATCCAGGTATGGGTCATACTACCCAACCAGTAAACACTTCCTTTATGAATAGTATCGTGCAGCCATGCAGTGGACATGTCCATATCCAGACATGTTTCAGACAAAATCAAACAAGATATCTGGTCTGACAAATTTGTCGAATTTTCATTATTATTACCTAGTGGGAATGGGCCAACTCAGTTAGCGATCAATATTTCTGAATTGGGGGAGGACCCAATTTTTAAACTCTCATCTACCCCTAAACCCGCTAAAGAATTAAGTTTTGATCAATGGCGGCGTGCATTTACGATTTTCATGGATATTTTGATCCAACGCACGCCTAATTTGGCTTCTGGATTACTGACATATAGCTCTTACTGAGTTGGCTCAGACTTATGGCTCTCAAGCTTTTAATTATTACGACTCTCAATTTCGGTTGTTACGCCAATACCAATTGCTACCATGGGACCATATTCATGCTGAGCTTTGGCTTCGGGCCACAATTTTGTATGGGGCTCACATCAATAATTCATTACATAGATCTTCCCGTATGGCATACCCTCCTGCATCTACATCCAAATGGGTTTGCTGGGCTTTTAACTCTCAGCAGGGTTGTTATCGCCCAAATTGTAACTTTTCACATATTTGTTCTAAGTGTGGCTTTAACCATTCAGTTGTCCAGTGTTTTGCTAAAAATCGCAGGAATCAACCTTACAATACTCAAAATTCGCCAATCTGTCCCAGTTTGCCCTCGTCCAAGATGTTAACGGATAATCCTGCCCTTTCCACCTCAAAAATGTCTATACCACAACCTGTCACAAGTAGCCCACCCCAGTCAATTTCAATTCCTCCACCCCCGGCAGGTGTTAGGTCACAGTCCCGGTATTCATTTCGGACTACTAGTGGAGGCAACAAACGTAATTTCAACACCAGTAATCCCAAGTAGGTTGTGGGAGATATAGGAGGGTTATAATATTGATAAACGCAAATTTTTAGTCACTGGATTTACTGAAGGTTTTCATATTCCATTTATGGGTCAAAGAGTATTTTCTGTAGCTCGTAACCATACCTCTTGTTTTAGTCATATGGAGATGTTAATGAAAAAGATCAATAATGAGTTGGCACATGGTCGTGTTATGGGTCCGTTTGCACTCCCTCCCTTCCAAACTTTGCATTGTTTACCTTTGGGTGTGATACCCAAGCAGGAGCCGGGTGCGTTTCGCTTAATTCATGATTTATCTTTTCCATCCAATAACTCTATTAACTCAGGCATACCCGAACCTTTCACTAAAGTACAATATGAGTCCATAGATCAAGTCATTCAGATTGTAAAATCCAAAGGTAGAGGCGCGTTAATGGCTAAGGCTGATATTGAGGATGCATATCGATTATTGCCAATCCACCCAAATGATTATGAGTTGTTGGGATTTACGGTTCAATTAGGTGAAGAGTTGTTATATTTTGCCGATAAGTGTTTGCCAATGGGTATTAGCATGAGTTGCCAAACCTTTGTTAGAAAATCATAAGTTATTAATTTTTACGGATAATGAATGCGTTGTATATGTTATTAATAAATCCACCTCCAAATGCCCAGCAATTATGACTCTAATCCGTCGCTTAGTGTTAGCATCAATTAAATTTGATGTTTTGATACGCGCAAAACAAATACCAGGCAAATCTAATCTTGTTGCTGATTGCTTATCTCGATTCCTCTTTCAGGAAGCAAGAGAGTGGGCGCCATGTTTGGATCCTACTCCTCAGATGTTACAACCAGAACTTTTGAAGATCTGAGTTCATCAGCTTATATGTTAATTGGGCAAGCGTTATCGCCAAGCTCACGGTCATCATATTTAAGAGATTGGGTCAGATTTACCGATTTTTGTACTTCGTTTTCGTTAAATCCACAGTTTCCTATTCCGAATGTTGTCATTATTACCTTTTTGACTTTTCTCTTCGAGTCAGGTTTTGCCCCGAGCACCATCACTTCTCATGTGTCAGTTATTGCATTTGTTCAAAAATCCTTAGGTTATCCGGATACAATTAATTCATTTATGTTAAAAAATTTGTTAAAAGGGGTAAATAAGTTACATGTTCCATCTGAATCTAGATTACCAATTACGCATAGGATTTTAATTCAGTTATTGCAAGCAGTCCCTTTAGTGTTTAGGTTACTATCGCATCAAATTCTGTTGAAATCCGTCTTTGCTCTGGCCTTTGCAGGCTTTTTTCGTCTTGCCGAATTGGTACTAAAAACAGGTTTTGATAAGAACAAAATAGTACAAACCCAACATGTTCAATTTTCTTTTTATGATACCTTGTTGAAAGCAGTGGAAATATCATTGCATTTTTATAAGCACAAGTCTTCTACTACCCCAATTAAATTGGTTTTACAGTGCTCATGTCATATATCTACAATAAGCTGTGCGTCTTGCATACTTTTAGAATATTTCCGAAATTTTCCCCATGTTATGGGCCCCTTGTTTCAGTGGCCTGATGGTTCAACTGTATCGTATAATTTTTTAAATTCTAGATTGACTAAGTTGGTTCATTTTGTTGGGCTGGATAGTTCTCGCTATAAATTGCATTCTTTTCGTATTGGGGCTGCGACATCCGCTTTTCTGAATGGCCATACGGAGGATGCTATTCACAAGATAGGGCGGTGGAAAAGTAGTGTCGTACGCTCGTATATAAGATTACCTATTTTAAAACTTTAATCCACTCAGGGTCTCATTGGTATATCACATTTATCCTTTTCATTACATCTCCCAATTTTTACACATTAATTAATTATTTTTATATGTATTTTTAAAAATGTAATTGTGTTTTAGATATATCCTTATCATATTATCCATTTTACTTGTCAGTGTAGGCTGGTGTATTGTGGTTGCTTTGAAATATTAAAAAATGTATTTGTGTTTAGATATATCTTTTATCATATGATCCATTTTTTACTTGTCAGTGTAGGCTGGTTTATTATTGGTTGCTACAACATACTTTTAAAATTTTAAAAATATATTTGTGTCGATATATATCTTTGTCATATCCATTTTACTTGTCAGTGTAGGCTGGTTTATTATGGTCACTTCACCATATTTAAAAAATGTGTTTGTGTTTATATATATCATATTACCCATGTTACTTGTCAGTGTAGGCTGGTTATAGTAATTGCTTCAGCATATTTAAAAGATGTTGTCCTGTGTATATATATCATTATCATATCATCCATTTTACTTGTCAATATAAACTGGCTTATTGTGGTTGTCTTCAGCATATATAGAAGTGTAATTGTGTTTTAGATATATCTTTATCATATTATCTAGGTTTTTTGTTAGTGTAGGCTGGTGTATCGCGCTGGCGTTAACATATCCAGTAAAGTTGTTCTTTCAATCATTTACTATGTTACATTCTAAAATACAATAGTTGCTAGCAAATTATTTAGTTAGTTGTAGGTGCATGGCCATCGTTGTCGTTGACTGGTGTGTTCTTTGTTGGGCCAGATATCCCAGACTGTGATGGTCTCTGTTTGGCGCAGTTTGGGCCGATTATTTAGCCCAACAATTAGTTGATATGGGATTTATATTGTTATTAATGTAAACCCTTGTATATATGTTATTTTGAATTATTTTGTTAGTAGTGAAAACTCTTGTATATATGTTATTTTATAATTTTGACGTCATTTATATATTCAGTTAATAAATGACATTATTCACACCGATACGATGACTTATTGTAAATAATGTATTTTGTGTTTTATCCAATCATAATGTTTCCGTTAATTTACTGCGGGATTGTTATGATGTTAATGAGCTGATTGAGATTTCCCGCCGTTTTAATCATTGTTTCAATGCTCAGCCACCCACCTAGACGCTTACATATTTTGTTGTGAAGAATTGATAATTGAAGTGTATTTTACGATTTTCACCCTCCTCCACCCCATATTTTGATACCGTTACGGTACCTGAAAATAATAATAGACCTATCATACACGCAAAATCTTATTTTAATTCATGTGTTAAATGAACTGTTAATCTCACCAAAGTTATAATATACAAAACAGACTACTAATGTATCGATTATTCTTCAGTATAACACTTATCATGTGCATATGCCGCATGTGTTATGGATGTTTCGTCATGAAAGGAGTGCATTTACTACAATTTTCGTCGTCAGCAGCCTTAAAATCATAAATAAAAAAAATATTAAATGACAAAATAGCAAATAAATGGTGGAAATCGTCGGATCAAATTTTTACTATTCAACGACAAAACAGCAAATAAATGGCCTGGTTGCTATGGGATTTTGTTTTGGAACATACCAAATCTTTGACTTGCTTTTTCTCTAAACTTACTTTTGTGAGTTGGGTAGCTTCGAATGGACAGAGCTCAGTCAATTTTTGCCCGTTTCAAACAAACTACCCTTAGCAAAAAGTCCCATAGAATCCTACACTAAGAGATCTATAGAAATTCTATAGAGTTTTTTTTTGGGGGGGGGGGGGAGGCGTGTCCAGTTGAATTCTACAGTATTTTGTAGAAATTACTTTAGAATTAGCAAACTACAGAAATTCTGAAGAGTTTTTTGGGGTGTGTGTCCCATGACAATTCTATAGAAAAATTGTATAGTATTTACTACAAAATCAAGCAACAAAAATTCTTTACTTATCTACAGGAAATCGTCTAGAATTCTACAGGAAATCCTATAAATATCTGTAATATATCCTATAAATATCTACAATAAATCCCATACGATTCTACAGGAAATCCTGCAAATATCTACAGTAAACCCTATACAATTCAACAAAAAATTCTATAAATTTCTGCAGTACACCCTATAGATTTTACAGGAAATCCTATAAATATCGGTAGTAAAACCTACAAAGTTCTACAGGAAATCCTATAGATATATGAAGTATATCCTATATAATTCTACATGAAATCCTATAGATATATGTAGTAAACCGTATGGAAATCCTATATATATATGTAGTATATCCTATAGAATTCAACAGGAAATCCTATAGATATATGTAGTAAACCCTATAGAATTCAATAGGAAATCTTATAGATATATGTAGTATATCCTATATAATTCAACATGAAATCCTATAGATATATGTAGTATATCCTTTAGAATTCAATAGGAAATCCTATATATATCTGTAGTATATTCTATATAATTCTACATGAAACCCTATAGATATATGTAGTAAACCCTATAGAATTCAATAGGAAATCCTATAGATATATGTAGTATATCCTGTAGAATTTAATAGGAAATCCTATAGATATTTGTAGTAAATCCTATAGAATTCAATAGGAAATCCTGTAGATACGTGAAGTAAACCATATAGAATTATATAGGAAAGCCTATAAATATATGTAGTATATCCTATAGAATTCTACAGTGAATCCTATAGATATCAGTAGTGAAACCTATAGATATATGTAGTATATCCTATATAATTCTACAAGAAATCCTATAGATATTTGTAGGAAATCCTATACAGGGGCGTACATAACGATTTTGTTTGGGGGGGTGTTTAGCGAAAATGTGACCATACCCCCACTACGAGTGACGCAGTCAAGAACCGAGCACCACAGGTGCGAGTTTTGTAGGGGCCATGTGAAGTAGTGGATCTAGATAGGGGTGGGGGTGGGTTCCAAATCTAGGGCACCACCTCAGCCACAAACCCACCCCACAATGAATGTCAACAAAATACTGGCTATAACATTAAGCGTCCCGGTAGAACATAGATGGTATTGTATAATTATATAGTTGTTTGCCGATCGTTGTCTCGCTGGAAAGCAGTTTTATTTCAGTTGACATAAAGTTTATGTCATATAGATTGTGCCTATAACACTGAGCAACCTGAGAAAATTTTGAAAAATTGAGTCAATATCTTGGCATTTGAGGTCATTGCTGGGAGAAATTCTTGTGGACGAGGGGGCCAGAAATGTGAGTCAATTAGACAAAACCTCGAGATCTGCCCCCTGTCAATTCCGCCTGTTTTGCAAGAGTTGATAGAACTTTTGTATAGTCTGACGCCCCACGACCCACACACCAGTGCCAGTGGTACTACTAACATAAGTAGGCAGTTCAGTATAACCGTGAATATGATAGTGCTCAGACAGTATAAGACAACAGAGGAGTGGAAGAATGATGTTATAATGGAATCGAGAGCCGCAGGCGCGAAAAAATTTGAGATGTGTAACCGAGCTTTTAATCTTTGGGACTGGGCCTGACAATTTTAGTCAATGTCATGGCAAATGGATCCAAATTCTCGTTAACGAGAGGATAAGAAATGGGACAGAATCTTGAGGACTATCTGTCAATGTCGCCTGTTTTGTGAGAGTAGAACTAACAATTCTACAGTCTTTTGACCCACGACTCACTCACTAGTGGTACTACTAACTGAGCGATTCACTGTAACTGTGAATATGATAGTGATGAGATAGTAAAAGTCAGAGAAGGAGTTGAAGAATGATGGCATAATGGAATTGAGACCAACTATTTTTTTGCCATGGGGTGAAAAACATTTTTTTCAAACATGATAAGTCGACAAGGTTATTTTATACTAAAGTTTTGCTTGAGTAGAGTGACGTGTGCAGTAAGCATTTATTTTGATACCGACTGCTCATATCTTACGACCGACTGCACTGATTTTGCGACCGACTAGTATTTGGGATCTATTCTGGCATTATTTGTTTACCTCATTAATTCATTAAGACGGCAATGCATAATTTTGAGACCGACTGCAGTGACTGCACTTATTTTGAGACCGACTATTTTTCTCCCTGGGGGAAATTTTGTTCTTAGACCTACATACTCACAACAGAATAAGAGTGAAACACATTAAGTTGACAAGGTTATTTTATACTAAAGTTTTGCGTGAGTAGCGTGACGTGTGCAGTGAGCACTTATTTTGATACCCACTGCTCTTATTTTGCGACCGACTGTACTGATTTTGCGACTGCTCTTATTTTGCGACCGACTGCACTGATTTTGCGACCGACTATTTTTTTTCCCACACCCCCCCACATTTACACCCCTGATCCTATATATATATGTAGTATATCCTATAGAATTCTACAGGAAATCATATAGATATATGTAAGTAAATCCTATAGAATTCCACAAGAGACCCCACATATATCTATAGTATACCCTATTCCCACACCCCCCCACATTTACACCCCTGATCCTATATATATATGTAGTATATCCTATAGAATTCTACAGGAAATCATATAGATATATGTAAGTAAATCCTATAGAATTCCACAAGAGACCCCACATATATCTATAGTATACCCTATAGAAATACCTCCAAATATCTGTAGCATTGACTATGTAGGATTTGACCAAACATGTCCTTTATACATGTGGTCTTATCAACAAAAACTAAAATTCTTATAAATATCAGTAGTGACCAGAAGTAGGTGGATTATGAGATAATTGCTTGTGGCACGTCACATATATTATAAGATATAATGGTTTTTATTTTATAAAATTTATGATGGAGGTGGATGGTTTGAAACCGGGTGTGGGGCGTGTGATAATTTCGAACCTGCAGAAGAGGGGGGGGGGGTTAATGACAGATTGATACCAATGTCAAAAAAGTTTGGATGAGGGTCATAGTAAAATCAGAAGCATTATTTTCCGGATGATGTTGTAGCAAATTTAATGTCATTTCCAACCTTCATAAATTAATGATACACTGCGATTATTTCAAACGAAAATAAAAACCCAAGATAAATGTTAAATATTTTATTGCACCTCGTTGTTTGGTTTGATTTTCTTTTTTTTTGCAATTGTTTTAGATGCATTATTTGCATTATTCAGCTTCGCCCGAATATACCGTTTGGCTTCGGATTCTTTTTTGCATATTGTTGGAAATGTTGTTTGAAGCTGGGCTAGAAAACAAAACAAAAATATATTACATTTTATTCCTAACAGTAAAGCATGCTGTATATAATAAAATTCTTAAAATTGCAACATTAATGAATTATAGCACCGCTGGAATATTTGTCAACGACTAAAACAAATCATTGATAATATTGCCCAAACTTATTTCCAATCGCTGAATGAAATTTTTCCCCCTGCAAGTTTGATATTGGACGAGCAATACATTTCGAAAGGGGAGATGTATTTATCTTTCCGTGTTTGAAAGGGACGTGTCTTTTATATTACCAACCGAACAGTTATTTAATGTCCGTATAGCACAGAAGTATACATTAAAAAGATCTTTTTTTATTTAAATTTATACATCTAGTTGTGACAATTGAGAAATCGGGACCATGCGATTTTGTTGGTCGCAATTTAGTCACAAAATGTCTTATTTACGTCGCAATTTTGCCGCGCTCCCAGTGGCGCCTCGGAAGTTCGTGCAGTTCTTATTTATGTCAATATACGCCCATAGCATATATCAGTGCGACGTAATCTGTTAACTATGTGAACTTGCCAACTAAATGCAAAGAGAACTGTTCTCGACATGGTACCCAATCTCTACCTTGTGCACTACATCCGTCATTACTTATAGCTAATAGGATTAAAAATAAATGAACAGATTTACCTATAAGCATTGTCCCATGCAACTTATCCATCGGATCTTTTATCTCGTCAGTGGATTTGCTGCGCTTGAATCCTGTGATGGAATGTGTTGCCATATACTCATCGTCATATAAACCATGCATTATATCATTGATGAACTTTTGTGGATTCTCTTTTGAGCATTCGTTAAGCAGCTCTGCAGTTATCTAAAAACCAAAAACGAAATACCAGTATTGTTTTACATACACATAAATATTACTTTGCACAAAATGATTGGCTATTAACGGGTCTTTAACGCTTTGTTAAATTATCATTGAACACGCCCTATTGTGTTTTTTTTATGACACCAAAATAATATTGTTTTTCAACAAGCAAGTAAAAGACAACTACTTGATATAATATTACCAGTAAGTTGTTTCTTGGCAAAATGATATCAGGTTTTTAGTTCTGTCTATATAGTGAGTGGGAGACCCCACCCCCACCACCACGTTTACCCCCATTTCAAAATATCGGACAAAAGATCTATGCATCTGTGTAAACTTACAAAACTAGTGTTAGGTGATCTATTTTCACGATTAACAACCTCCTTTTCTGTATCGTAGGTAGTATCGACTTCCTTTAATGATATAAAAGATTCGTCCCCCTCTTCTTTCTTCTTCAGTTTAGAAATCAGGTTCTCCGTTTCTTGGACTAAGTCTGGTAATTTAGAAATCAGGTTTTCCGTTTCTTGAAGCAAGTCTGGTAATTCTTTTTTTTTTTCAAACAAAGAAAATGAAAGCAATATGTTAAAACAATTACATTGCTTATTGTTATTGTTCTTGCCATTTGTTATAGATCTGTATTTTTAATTTCGAATTAAGTTATTAAGTGTAAACCTAGTATAATGGAAAGTGTAGTGGGACCGCATGCACCAAGAAAATAAACATGCGGACATGAAAATGCGTTTGGTCTCGGAACCTGGCTTGGTTTGGTACCTCAAGTTTTTCTAATTGGAAAAAAGGTGACTTCACACTTGATATATCAATAATATACAATACAGTGCTCTGGAGATGTTATATATAAGACAGGAATAAAATCAGAAGAATCTTATGACATGTTTAAATAGGGGTTACCCTTTTGGAGCTTGATAATTGTTTATTTGACTAAACAATTAGGTGAGTTGATTCGATTATTTTTTCTTTTAAACTAAGATTTGGTGAAAGTGATAATTTCTTATGTATGCCATTCAGGAGTTTTAAATTTTCTAATATACGTTGAATGCCTCAAACTTTCTTTAAAGACATAATGTGTCAACTTTCATTCAAAGACAGTTCTCGAAATGAAACAATTGGAATTGCAGAAAATGGCAATTTAATTCACGCCAATTTATTTTTATGTTTTCTTTCTTTTATGAAAATGTACTAGGTTAAATCAAATTTATAGTAATACTATATTATACATTACTCACTTTTATTCAAAGCTATGATGGAAGTTAAATTTTTTATATTTTGTCTGTATAATTTAGCGTCTTGCTGCAGTTTCCAATTAGATTTTTTAAGAGTTGTGATATGAGTTCTTTCATCATCCGTGTCGGGTTCACTGCATGTCGTATGGTCACTGTCGGAATCCTATAAAATATATATATATATATACAGATATAGAGCTTTATCAACATATTACATGATCATCTTTCCTTGGATTTTACGGGGGGGTTGATGGCCGAATTGTTAGTACGTGCGCGCTGTATTATAAAGCCTGTCATTGAGTCAACTGGCGTGGTTTCGAATCCCCGGTTGTACGTGACAAGGAGTAGGGTCGCATGTCCAACCTCATGGGTTGTCTCTCTTGGATTTTACAGGCCATAACGCATAAATAATAAACATAAACGCGCTTGGTCGGCTATGTGCTACAAGCTATCTCAATGTCAGCACATTGAAGAAAAAATTCTATGTAACTTTTCCTTTTCAAGAAATCCAGGTAAAATATCAAGTTAATATACATGCAGAGTGCTTTATAACAGTCGATAGGGACAGAAACATTATATACGTGTGGAAAAATAGCAAGTGTGTTAAATATAAAGCCCTTATTTCTATAAAACAGAAATATAAGAGAGAATCAACATAAATGATGCGACCGGTTTGGGCGGTGCCGTCTGCTATAAGTGACCGTTTCCCCGATGCCCTGGTCATGATTACATCAATAGACTAAAATAATTTAACTAATCATACCTTGCTGTTTTCTAATGGACGCATCTGTAATGAATTTTCAATATTTCTCGCCCTCTTATACATATGTAAAATACTATTATTAGCTTTCTTGACAGAATCGATCTTTTTTTTTTTCAGGACCTGTAATATAATATTAAATAGTTCAGAACATATCGGTAGAAGTATTATTGAACTAATAATACAATAGCAGACTTATCACGACCCAACACATAGCATAATAAAATGGCCCAATCAATTGTAATAGTACACGTACCCTCGCACGGCACAGTTCATGGTGTTGAACACGTGTCTCAGAGAGATTCGTAAGCAATCGATTCCTGCTTGCAAGGATATTTATATATGTTCAGGATATATATATTATGGTGATTCAATGAGCAAATTTGGGTAACTAACTCCTTCTTATAGAATAGAAAAGAATTATAATTCTAAATTTATTGCGCCAAACAATTCTTTGAAAAAAAAAAGACCTTTCTGCTGTTATTACTATGTGCGGTATTCTCATCACTATTCTCACATTCTTCGTCACTGCTAGACAGTGTTTTTCTTTTCTTCTCCCTCAATCCTCTTCCTAATTTTGGACTTTTAAATACTTCTTCCAGATCCTTCCCATTAACAATTTCTTGAATCACAGTTCGTAAAGTAAGCTCCGAATCTACCAATAAAAGAAATATGCAAATCTGTACAATAATAATATATTATTGATCTACTTATATGTTTTATTTGGTTTTTTAAAAAATATATTTTAATAATGGATAAACTTGGTCCTAGATTAATCAGTGCCATTAGTTTAAAACTGAATCTATTTGCCAATAATTTATTTGAATATATAGGAAATTGATGTAGCATTGTTCTGTTAATTTAAATATGTGATCTTTTATATTCTGTTCTCTTAAAATAAACACGAAATATGACATCATTTTAGAATTTATTATTATTTATTTTTATATAAACAGAACTAAAATTTGAAAAGAAGTAGTGCGTTATCTGTTAAAACTTACCTCCAAAACATACTATTTTAGCTGGACAGCTTTCAACTTTGCCGTTTTTCTTCGATTTCAAACCATTTTGAGGCCAGTTGACTTTAATTTCTGTATCAAAGTTCCAGTCACTATTGTTTAATTGATTTAAATTATATTGTTCAGAAACAATATCTACCCATTCCACTAAACCCAGTTCATAAGTAGGTTCAACTTCTTTCACAAAGTAAAAAACTGCGTATTTAGACGACATCTTTCAGGAATAAAATGTATTTCTGCGTGTGTTGGCGCCAAAAGAAACACTGACAATTTTGTAAAGATATGGTGAATCTCGTGAGATTCGGTGCCTGTTAAAGTCATTAAAGTGTTGTGATAATAACCATTGACGTGTGTCACTGTAGTTCCTGATTGACCTCTATTACGAGGAAGGCGTGGTATGTTACCTAACAAATAGAATTAATAGCCTGCGCAAAATATGTCATAGAAAAGCGCAACACATCGTCTCTATAAAAAAAAGTTCATAAAAAAGAAGATCATTTTCGGAGAATTATGGCATTCTTCCCAAGACCAAGACGATGCAAAAGGTACTTAGTAGATACAACATTAGAAATCCCACATGAAACAAAGAGACGGCAGGAAAAAGCAAAAAAAGATGATGTTGATCCAATATTTCATAATGAACAAAATGATCTTTCGGTAAGTATATAGTAAAATACTTATTTACTATGATTATTTACTCTAATCATGATTTTATTAAAAAAAAATTGTTTAAAGTATTTTAGAGTAAATAATCATAGTCTTATTTTATATTAAAAGCAAAGCCAAGTAAGTCCATATTGTCGATTGTAGGTTCTTGTCAATTGTCAATCGATTAATATACTGCGTAGAACTATTTGGTTTGTTTCAAGTTTCGGCATGGTTTCCCTTTGCCAGTGGTGCAGGAAGGGGGTCATTCGGTTGGGATGAAAAACTGAGTTCCCGTGAATATACCGATGGTAGTTGGAATTCAAAATAAGTCGTAGCGCCAATGTTCATGCAAAATTTCCCTCGTAGCACGCTGCATGACGTATAAGCCTGTCTTCATTATAAACCAGTCCCTGCATAAACGCAGGACGTCAACCGCAATTTCATTTTAATTTTGTTTATAGTCTAATGCAATAGGGTGAAATTCAGAGTAACTCTACGCTATATAAACTGACCCTAATTCTCTCCAAAAGCTGTCGTTTATGCGAAAACCCGTTAAGAATTGGAAAACACATCAATTGGTTATTGTTTAGAATTGTTCGTTAACTCATTTTGTCCTTGATATTTAAAAAAAAACCAATAATGTCAGTGTTTTCCTTGAATCTTAATTCCTAAAGCTTTTTAATTAATTCTATAGTTTTCTTTTCCTATAGTTTTGCCATGAATTCTATAGTTTCCTATATACCACACTTTCCAATAGTTCTGCAAAGAATTCTACAGTTTTCAATGGAAATATGTGGTTCACTATTACGACACTGCTTATATTTTTAAATGAATTCCGTAGTTGTTGACTTAATAAGACATAGTTTTCTGTAAATTAACAGATATTTATTTCCATCTCTCAATAGACAATCCATGAAATTCTTTTCTAGAATAATTGTAGTTATAGCAATTCTTGTGTATTAGATGGGACCCATTTTATACTGCAGTATAAGAACGATTTTATAGACTCTATAAAATACTATAAAATTTAAGGTAATAAGAAGAATTTTAGTGTTTTGTGCTATAGAATTCTATAGATTAATATAGTATTAGTAACTCATCTATAGTAAACTACACTTTCCGATAGAATACAATTCAAATTGACAAGCTTACTATAGTTGACTACACCATTCTTCAGATTACTATAGTTAAATCATTCTCCACAATACTTTAGTGCGCCATCACGTAAAAATAGTATATTCCCTGGTTCTATAGGAAAGTATATTCCATACATACTTTAGTTCACTATACAAAATCTATAGGAAACTATAATTCAGATTACAATTCCACAGATTTATTTGAACTCCCCTCAGAAAACTATAAGAAGCAACAGTTTATCAGAAACAATATTTACACCATCTATAAAAACTACAGAAACAAACAAATTTCCTGTGGTTTTCTAT
Source organism: Patella vulgata (assembly GCF_932274485.2). NCBI lineage: Eukaryota > Metazoa > Mollusca > Gastropoda > Patellidae > Patella > Patella vulgata. Next base: position 39,941,162 of record NC_065882.2, read on the forward strand.
ATAAGTCTTTAGAATAATACAGATTTCATTTCATTTATAGAATTCTTCACATTTTCTGTAGGACTTTTTCATAAGGGTATACATCAAATTGAAGGTAATGAGTTGGAGAATGTGAAAATAACAATAACTCTATTTTTAAAATTTCCTCACATCAACTCAGTATGCCATGGGGGGTCACATATAGTTGCATTGCACTACATTTTCCAGACCTTTGGTATTAAGTGAGGGGGATGAAATATAGTAATGATTATACTATACTTGTTGTCCCTTTAATGTAGGGTTGTGTGTGAGAGAGTGTATAGGACTACTCCAGTGAGGGAAGTCAGTTAACTTGTAGTTGTCAGTGTGAGAGGACATACCATTGTGTTGTAGTTTTCATCATAGTTAACTAGAATAAACTCTTTTAGAACTTATACTTCTGTCATCCAATTTATACAAATAGGCTGGAAGTCTATTCAACAAAATGAATAAAGGCATAACGAAAGAAAGCTCATCAAACCAAATCTACTTAGAGATGCTATGATTATGATGATATATGGGTGAATGCATTTACTGATGACTAATTTGTCACAAACTAAATGCTATGTTTCCTCAATATGCTAATGAAAATGTAACAATTTAACAGAGATAACTGACCAATAATGATCAAATTTTCAATAGTATTAACATTTCAAAATTGTTCACTTTTAAAAATTGAATTTTAGTGGATATCTTGTCGACTCAACAACTATAATCTATTGACAATTTAAACTTTGTTTTATTGTTGAATTAGTTTAACTCAAATCTTGTATGACATACCAATGTTACTCGCTTTTATAATATTGTAACTTACCCATTCAATAGGTTTTCATTTCCCCGTACACCTATATCCTTGGCCCATTTTGCTATCTTCAGTTTAATTCCTCTAGTGTTTCTACCAACATCCTGCATTTTTTCCATAATTTTTTCCCATACTCGTGGAACTCCTAAGAAACCTGTGGGTCTGACCTCTTTTAAAGTTGCACCAAGCGATCCCTGCATTCAAATTTATTGTTAACTGTTAAACCAGTGGTTGCCATGCAAGATACACCCATATTTTGCAAGAGATGGATGGAGAACAAGCTAAAAAAAACCCCAAGTGGTTGCCATGCAAGATACGCCCACATTTTGCAAGAGTTGAACAGAGAACAAGCTAAAAAAAAATGCAACTTTTGGTACAATCTGGGTCCATAATCCAAGAAATTACGGTCCGATATGCGCGAATATGAACCAAGATCTTTTGGATATAAAGATATTATTGTGATAATAAATTTTGTGATATGCCTGTCTGATATTTTTTACATATGGGCAGCTAGCTCGTACTATTTCCGGTGGCGCGTCGATCTTTTTCCTGCCACTAAGACTTGTGCTCATTTTCTATCCTGCTTGGATAGGTTGTCTGATCAGCTGTCGCAAAGAATAATTTGGAACTGCTTATTTCAATCCATAATTCACGCGCGCCACCTGGTGAGCTCCTCGTCGGCGAACCCCATTGTACGTACGATCACTGTTTTTTCTGTAATTATGTGCAGGGCTATGTTTTAGTCTTGTTTTATTGCAATTTATTGAACGTGCATCATTGACCATGCCACTTTTTTCTTTGTCTTTGCATAGCGTATTTCAAAATGGCGGTCCTGTTCCCTTTGGCATCTTCATGGAAAATTATGAAAAAATCGGGGGTGGTACGGGTGCCATCAAGACCCCTTAAGGTAGTGCTTTTTGGATCCTCGTATGTCAAGAGGTTGAGGCGGTTCGTAATGAATGCTACGCAAACTTAGGTTTAGATGCTCGGAACTGCCATGTTTGGTTTTTTTTGGGAACGGTGGTTTACTGGTGAGACAGGATCCGTTCCACCGACTGCGACATAATTCATATCGGTTTATAGATGCCGACATCATTATAATTCATTTTGGATCTAATGACTTATCAAATGGGTTGAGGACTCCTGTGGAGGGTAGCCTCGGATATTTTAGATTATGCCAAGCGTTTATTAGAAGGTTTTCACCCGCAATTTGTGATAATTAGCCAATTGTAGCCCTGGCATGTAGAGCCGTGTCATAACTTTAATAAATTTTATACTCAGTGCTCAGTGTGTCAATTTCCCCAACATTAATTTTTGGAGACATCGATCAGGGCAGTGGAATCCAGTGGTGCATATCTATGGCATATCTAAAGCGCTACAGAGCAGTCAGACTGACTGAATGTTCAGCGCTATAGAAAACGATTATTATTATTATTATTATTATGGTGACGATGGGATTCATTAGTCCGATCACAGTTCGCTGGTTTTGCCAAAGGGTATGTCTTCTTTATTCATGCTTACTCGCTACTACCCCAGTGGGAATAGTGGTACGTTATAGGTCGGGTAATTCTACTAGAGTTTAGTTGTAATAACCATGGGCGTGGATTTAGGGGGGATGGGGGGGACAGGTCCCCCCCCCCCTTAGAATTGAAAGGGGGGACGAATAGGTCTCTGTCCCCCCCCCATGATTTTGATCGCCAGGACAGATTTTCAGGTTTATATCCACATGAATGTCCCGTTCTGAAGGCTATCTAACCACTGCCTTGGGTCTCGCCACAATAATTCATCTTCACGATATCTTCCTCCTTAATCATAATCATATTACCCCTAGTTACAGCTTTCATCGAAATAACACTGGTAAACTGTTTGTAATTATTATTTTGGTTTGGTAATGAAAGGTTCCAGGGTTCGTCCGTCCCCCCCAAAAATTATGACAAATCCACGCCCTTGGTAATAACATCACCCTGGTTGGGCTTATATTTCTGACCTGCATTGTCACTGGTTAGTCAAGACCTGCTGGGTCACGTGTTAAACTAGACCGGCCTGCATTGGCCACTTGTTAAATTAAACCTGCTTGGTCTCTAGTTACACCCACAGAGTCACTTGTAATTTGAACCTGCTAGGCCTCTAGTTATTTTTAGCCCTGCTTGGTCATTGGTTATTTTTAGACCTGCTTGGTCACTAGCTATGTTAGACCTGCTTGGTCACTTGTTGTTTTAGACCTGCCTGGTTGTTTGCTATGTCATACACTTCCTTTTCCAGTTTCATCATGTCTAAGAGGAGAAGTTCTGCTGATGTCCCTACCAGTGAGGGGGAAGATGATATAGAAACTGAGTGCATATAGATCACACTGCCTCAACTTCTAAAAAAGTAACCTGTTTGACATCTGCTGAGGAAAAGTTGTCCGACATTATTCTACAAAAGATGTTGGAGAGAGGCTTGGTAGTTCTCCAACCGCCAACAACGCTTTCTGTAGGGCCTACCACACCACCAGATGCCTCATTCACTACAGCGTCTACATCTGCCTCATTTCCATTGCCAGTGTCCCAGGATGCTTCAGTACCCACCACATCAGTCTTTGCAGTTAATGCAGTCAACTTGTTCTCCACTCATGCAGATAACCGCAGCAGTTGCCAGGTATTGCCGCCGTTACATCTACGCCATCTTTTTCTTGTCATGTTTCAGACAAGATAAAATCGGATATATGGGCTAATGCTTTTATTGAGTTTTCAGTATTGTTACCAGAGTCTGTGTCTACTCAGTTAGTGCTGAACATTGTGGAGGGCGAGGATGAACCCTTGTTAAAAATCTCCTCCGCTCAAAAATCTAAAGTATTGAATTTTGCTCAGTCCATGGCAGTGGGCATTTGCCATTTTTATGGATTTTGTCATCAAAAAAGAACCCCAGACTAGTTCTGCCCTACTGAGCTACACAGCACTAATGACCGAGTTGGTCCAGACTTATGGTACTCAAAGTTTTAATTTCTATGATACACAATTCCGTTTTGGACAATTAAATCTTTGCCCGTGGAACCAAATAAATGCTGACATTTGGCTGCGGGCTACAACCTTGCATGGCTTTAAGGCTGCCTGGCCTTTGGTACTCCAGGATAAAGTTGTTAAACGTTCGTCAGTGAGTTTGCTGGGAGTTTAATGGCCCAAGAGGTTGTAGGTGGCACCACTGTATCTTTCCTCACATTTGTGGGAATTGTGGATTTGACCATCCTCAGTTGCGATGTTTTGCCCGGGGTTCATGAAATCTGGCAGATTACCCTCAGTCTAGACAGCAAATACGTCCACAGCCTACTTCAGTGTCAACTCGTGCATATATGCAACCAAGAATGACAGTGCCCCAAAGAACTCCCCAAAGTTTACCTGGCATTGCTGCCCAGGTAGCTCAACCGCCCACTTTTGCCCTGTCTGTCAAATCAAATCCACCCGTACTTGCCAACCAACTCCAGTGCTTTATAACCGTCTTAGAAATTTATTGGCAGGATATGATTCATAAGAGACAGAATTCTTATGTCAAGGCTTTGCCCAAGGTTTTCGTATCCCTTTCTCGGGTGTTAGGTCGTTTAGTGTTGCCAGGAATCATTCAACCTGCACTCAGAACCTGAATATTTTAATTACAAAAATAAACGATGAATTAACAGCAGGCAGAGTTAATAATTTACTGTGTTCGCTGTTGGGGGTTATTCCCAAACAGGAAAAAGGAACATTTCGTTTAATTCATGATCTATCGTACCCTCTAGGTAATTCCATTAATTCAGGCATAGATGAAAATTTACGTTAGTCTCTTATGATTCCATTGATAAGGTTGTTCAATTAGTCAAGAAAATGGGGAGGGGTGCTTTGATGGCAAAAACTGATAATGAAAATGCATATCGCCTCCTTCCCATTCACCCTAATGCCTATGAACTTTTAAAACAAAAATAAAAATGATTGGAGTGCACAAGTTTAGATTTGTCGTTGATTACATGAATTGGCGGGGTTACCGGGGTTGGCCCCTTGGTGGGGTTTGCGAATTTGTTACCGGGGTCGGTAGCCCGCTTACCAGGGTTGTACAGAGGTTTGACAAATTAGTAGGGTTCCAAATTTGTTGCCGGGGTCACTAGCTCGCTTACCGGGGTTGTACTGATCGTTTAGATTGAAGTGCTAGTGTCCATAATTTTGCTAACTATGATGCCTTTGGTTGGTTTGCTAACGTCCTACTGTTCTGCTCCTATACTGGGCTAATGAAGACGGGCATGCGCCATACAGTGTGCTATGAGGAAAATTTTGCCGGGGCAGCGGCACTATCGCCTACTCTTATATCGAATTCCAACTGCCAAGGGATCTTTTACGTGCATTCTAATGTATACACGGGACCTCGGTTTTTCGTCTCATCCGAAAGACTAGACAGCCGCCTTGTCAGGCCCTCCGTTCTACACCACTGACAAGTGGAAACCACGTCGGAAAATCTAGATGAACTTTCTCGGCCAATGCAGGGATCGAACACCCGACCTCCAGGCTAGCGAGCCAGCGTCTTAACCACCTAGCCACCATGGGAAGGGATAGTATATGGACAAGGGTGTTGATGTAAAACTGTGAGATTGTCTGTTGTATTAACTGGACGAGTAGGCCCAATGACGTCTATACTAACTAGACCGTGTGCAGACGATAAATTGGTGGAGAACGGCGTCTAACATCCGGTGGTGGGTGAAACGTCAAAGCGTAGAATAGAATCAGCGAAAACCAAAGTAAACAAAATGCATGCGAATGGTGAACTTGAGGGCCTTGTTAACAAGTCCAGCTTATCAATTTATTTGATTCATACCATGCATGATTTTATATTTCTATAGTTTTACTAGAATAATAAAGAGTTGAACATTTTTTTTATAGTAAAATATAGACTCGATTCAACTCTCTGTAATACTAATAGTAATTTCAGTTGCCTGTAGCCTAAAAAAATAAACCAATTATTTACAACAACAAAAAAAGAATTCCAATGTTTAAAGCTCATGCTCTAAAATAGAGCATTCTACGGTTCATAAAATGGCTTAATTTGAAATTTGAGTTTTCACATTTTTATTTTTAAAGTATAATTATGGAAGTGCCACGCCCATTTTTTAAGTTATAAATGTTGGTACATATATATTTTGTTATTTTTTTTCTACTAGTTGTAATTGAGAAAGCTACTGGAAAATTTGAGACAACCATCTTAAATATGTGAAGTTTTTAAATACACAAAGACAGTATTTTTGAAATCATTATTTTTTTTATATAAAGTGCCTCAAGACAAATTTTCTTTTAAAAAAAAGAACAACCCAAAACTACTTTTAAGTTAGGAACAGATTGTGTGTGTGTGTGAGCGCGTGTGTGTGCGTTTGTGGATGGTCCTTATCGAGGATTAGAACTGGCTATCCAGGCATGCTCAGAAGCCCCAAAATAGATATATCTGTAAAAATCACTTGATTATAATTCATACCTTGATAAAGCGGTTCTGTACCGTCGGGGTGTATCGGTGTGTTTAGCGTTTTTTTATCAAGAACCAGCGGCTGCCAGGCAGGATACGCCCACATTTTTGAGAGATGGATAGAGAACAATCTAAGAAGAAAGTGATTTTTCCTACAATCAAGGGCCATAATTCAGGAAATTACAATTCGATATGCGCAAATATCGAAAGGAACCGAGATCTTTGTGTTATAAACTTACATTTCAAGTTTCAACAAAATCGGATAAAAATTGTGACTTCTATAGGGTCCACAACTTTGATATACCCTATTTTTACGCTATTTGAGAACGAAGGGCGGCCATTTTATCTGTCAGTTTTGGGCCGATTTTCACAAAATGCGAACTCAGTCGTCCTTAGGGTGTAACGGTGATATAATAATACGTTTTTTAAATCGGATAAAAATTATGAGCTCTATAGGGTCCACAAGCTAAAAATGCGATTTTTCATACAATCAGGGGCCATAATTCAGGAAGTTACGGTCCGATAGGCGCGAATATCGAAAGGAACCAAGATCTTTGGGTTATAAACTTACATTTCAAGTTTCAACAAAATCGGATTAAAATTGTGACCTCCATAGGGTCCACAACCTTGATATACCATATTTTTACGCTATTTGAGAACGAAGGGCGACCATTTTGTCTGTCAGTTTTGGGCCGATTTTCACGAAATTCGAACTCAGCCGTCCTTAGGGTGTAACGTGATATGATAATACGTTTTTTTAAATCAGATAAAAATTATGACTTCTATAGGGTCCACAAGCTAAAAACATGTATTTTCGTACAATCAGGGGCCATAATTCAGGAAGTTACGGTCCGATATGCGCAAATATCAAAAGGAACCGAGATCTTTGGGTTATAAACTTACATTTCAAGTTTCAACAAAATCGGATAAAAATTGTGACCTCCATAGGGTCCACAACCTTGATATACCGAATTTTTACGCTATTTGAGAACGATCGGCGGCCATGTTGTCTGTCAATTTGGGCCGATTTTCACGAAATTCGAACTCAGTCATCCTTAGGATGTAACGGTGATATAATAATACAATTTTTTAAATCGGATAAAAATTATGACCTCTATAGGGTCCACAAGCTAAAAACGTGATTTTTCGTACAAACAGGGGCCATAATTCAGGAAGTTACGGTCTGATATGCGCAAATATCGAATGGAACCGAGATCTTTGGGTTATAAACTTACATTTCAAGTTTCAACAAAATCAGATAAAAATTGTGACTTCTATAGGGTCCACAACCTTGATATACCATATTTTTACGCTATTTGAGAACGAATGGCGGCCATTTAGTCTGTCAATTTTGGGCCGATTTTCATGAAATTATACATGTTTTTAGCTTGTGGACCCTATAGAGGTCATAATTTTTATCCGATTTAAAAAAACGTATTATCATATCACCGTTACACCCTAAGGACGGCTGAGTTCGAATTTAGCATTTAGCAAAAACTACGTCTCAAAATAAATTCCTCATAGCCTCAAATGGTTTTGGAAAAATTTAATAGTAGTAGACATGATCATTCATAAAAAATAATTTTAAAAAAATAAAAAATCAATAGACAATTTATGGGAAATATTTGAATTTAGGGGTTTTTTAACTCTAAAATGGCCATAGCTGGTTCTCCGTAACTACAAGGTTGGTGACCCTCATATTTCATGTGGGGTATACGGAGTTCCCAATGACCAAATTTGCAAAGTTTGGTCAAAATCGCCCGACACCGCTTGTGCCGTTTTTTTTTAAATTTTGCATGATTCTCTCGCGAACCCATTCTTAATATCTTAAAAATTTTAAGTTCTTAAAAGTTTAAGTTAATAACTTCAAAATTAAGTTAAAATCTTAAATGTTAAGTTACAGAGGCCTTCTAATGTACAAACTGTATGATGTGATGATATATTTGGGCTAAAACATATTCAAACTAATTAATCTATCAAAGATAGATTGCCAGGCAACGAAACATACGCCCACAGCAGCTAAATCGTCCGGGCAGTCAACGAGAGGTGTCGCATATTTTTACTTTTTTCGGTAATGAAACATTTATAATACACTAAAATCTGATTAAGAGCAACAACTCAGAAAACCATTAGAATTTGTTTGGTTTTTATAAAGTTCTGCCCCATGCTAACATTTTGTATACAAAACTTTTAATACTGTATCATGAATTTAGCTGTTCCAAGTCATAAAACTTCATTGAAAATCAATATACTTGTTCGTCTCAAGATCTTCAACTCTGTGTATCAATCTGCAGTCATTTTTTAAAGTGATCAAGGGCCATAACTTTGGCAGTAATTATCAGAAATCTTTGAAAATCAATAGGATTCTTCGCCTCGTGACCTCAAACACTGTATAAATTTAAAGTCAATCAGATATTAACTTTAGCCTTTAGAGCATCCACAAGGTTTTTTGAAGTGATCAAGGGCCATAACTCTGACAGTAATTATCGAAAATCACTGAAAATGAATAGACTTCTTCGTCTCATGACCTTAAACACTGTGTATAAATTTTAAGTGAATCAGATATTAACTTTAGACTCTAGAGCGTCCACAGGATTTTTTGAAGTGATCAAGGGCCATAACTCTGGCAGTAATTATCGTAAATTGCTGAAAATCAATAGGATTCTTCGTCTCATGACCTTAAGCACTGTGTATAAATTTAAAGTCAATAGGATATTAACTTTGGCCTCTAGAGAGTCCACAAGATTTTTTTGAAGTGATCAAGGGCCATAACTCTGGCAGTAATTATCGTAAATTGCTGAAAATCAATAGGATTCTTCGTCTCATGACCTTAAGCACTGTGTATAAATTTGAAGTCAATAGGATATTAACTTTGGCCTCTAGAGAGTCCACAAGATTTTTTTGAAGTGATCAAGAGCCATAACTCTGGCAGTAATTATCGTAAATTGATGAAAATCAATAGGTTTCTTCGTCTCATGACCTCAAACACTGTATAAATTTAAAGTCAATTGGATATTAACTTTCGTCTCTAGAGCATCCACAAGATTTTTTGAAGTGATCAAGGGCCATAACTCTGGCAGTAATTATCGGAAATCGCTGAAAATCAATAGGCTTCTTCGTCTCATGACCTCAAACACTGTATAAATTTAAAGTCAATCAGATATTAACTTTCGTCTCTAGAGCACCCACAAGATTTTTTGAAGTGATCAAGGGCCATAACTCTGGCAGTAATTATCAGAAATCGCTGAATATCAATAGGCCTCTTCGTCTCATGACCTTAAACACTGTGTATAAATTTAAAGTCAATCGGATATTAACTTTGGCCTCTAGAGCGTCTACAAGATTTTTTGAAGTGATCAAGGGCCATAACTCTGGCAGTAATTATCGGAAATCGCTAAAAATCAATTGGCTTCTTCGTCTCATGGCCTTAAACACTGTATATAAATTTAAAGTCAATCGGATATTAACTTTAGCCTCTAGAGCGTCCACAAGCAATTGTGGACGCCGGACCGCCGGACGGACGGACGGGGCCAACGACAATATACGGCCACATTTCAATGTGGGCGTATAAAAAATTGCTTCAAATCCTTCTCAAGACATCGTATTCAGAAGGAAGAACCCCAAAATGTCAAATTCTATTTTAAAAGCCATGTTTGCCACGTTACTTGATTGAGGGCGGGTCCATTTCAGAATGTATTTGTCCTTACTTACTGTTCATTTACCGTATATATTGAAGCCTAAGTAAATTATTTGATTATCCTCTGCCAAATTATTTTTCCGCCATTTGATTGCAGGGTCTATTGTATGTTTAAACCCCTGAATGTTCCCCAAACCACTTAATTGTTTGATTAAGAAATAATAGCAGCTTCCTAAGTCAATCTGGCAGACAGTGAGTAATACCCTGACATCCCTGCCCTGTGCCTGCCCCATTCAGTATTTTTCTAGTAAGATTGGGCGTCTCTACTTTCGATATGTACTAAATTTGCCATACTTTTATTGGAAATAACTACCCTATAAATATATCTTTCATATATCTCCAGTCTTCCCTCAGCCACCCCGCCCGTTTCAGTTCACTGACGCTCTGATTTCATTTACCAAATAATTCCATGTAATAATATAGACCTAACTAGATTTTATAATTTTCTCATGTACTCTCATCCACCGCCCCCACCCTTTCTTCTACTTCTCCAATCGTTTTCAGACCATTACAAACTGATGATGACGATGATAATGTTAAATAATAATAATAATAATAATAATAGGGTAAGAAATTAGGCCAGGCCTTTTTACAATTCTGCCCTTGAAACATAACAAAAAAATGAAAGAACAACAATGAGATCAACAAAAAAAAAGGTTAACTACCTTCTCTATTATGAATTAAAATTATGTACCTAAGGTTTACTAAGGTTAGGAATGTCAATGTATCTTTAAAAGATGGACCTGGAAAGCTGCCAGGATGCCTCCCAGGCCAGTGTTCCCAACAAAACGTCAGGAACACGTTGGAAAAACTTTCCAATTTTTCGCAGTTATCCTGAGCCCGAAGCTTTCCCTGAGAGACATAAGTGCCGCTGATATGTAACCAAGCAAGATACTGAGATCTCCCAACATGAAAATTCACCCGATGATGTTGATTATCGGCGAAGCTACCCTGGAACTTTCCCACAGCAGCTAAATCGTCCGGGCAGTCAACGAGAGGTGTCGCATATTTTTACTTTTTTCGGTAATGAAACATTTATAATACACTAAAATCTGATTAAGAGCAACAACTCAGAAAACCATTAGAATTTGTTTGGTTTTTATAAAGTTCTGCCCCATGCTAACATTTTGTATACAAAACTTTTAATACTGTATCATGAATTTAGCTGTTCCAAGTCATAAAACTTCATTGAAAATCAATATACTTGTTCGTCTCAAGATCTTCAACTCTGTGTATCAATCTGCAGTCATTTTTTAAAGTGATCAAGGGCCATAACTTTGGCAGTAATTATCAGAAATCTTTGAAAATCAATAGGATTCTTCGCCTCGTGACCTCAAACACTGTATAAATTTAAAGTCAATCAGATATTAACTTTAGCCTTTAGAGCATCCACAAGGTTTTTTGAAGTGATCAAGGGCCATAACTCTGACAGTAATTATCGAAAATCACTGAAAATGAATAGACTTCTTCGTCTCATGACCTTAAACACTGTGTATAAATTTTAAGTGAATCAGATATTAACTTTTGACTCTAGAGCGTCCACAGGATTTTTTGAAGTGATCAAGGGCCATAACTCTGGCAGTAATTATCGTAAATTGCTGAAAATCAATAGGATTCTTCGTCTCATGACCTTAAGCACTGTGTATAAATTTAAAGTCAATAGGATATTAACTTTGGCCTCTAGAGAGTCCACAAGATTTTTTTGAAGTGATCAAGGGCCATAACTCTGGCAGTAATTATCGTAAATTGCTGAAAATCAATAGGATTCTTCGTCTCATGACCTTAAGCACTGTGTATAAATTTGAAGTCAATAGGATATTAACTTTGGCCTCTAGAGAGTCCACAAGATTTTTTTGAAGTGATCAAGAGCCATAACTCTGGCAGTAATTATCGTAAATTGATGAAAATCAATAGGCTTCTTCGTCTCATGACCTCAAACACTGTATAAATTTAAAGTCAATTGGATATTAACTTTCGTCTCTAGAGCATCCACAAGATTTTTTGAAGTGATCAAGGGCCATAACTCTGGCAGTAATTATCGGAAATCGCTGAAAATCAATAGGCTTCTTCGTCTCATGACTTTAGCCTCTAGAGCGTCCACAAGCAATTGTGGACGCCGGACCGCCGGACGGACGGACGGGGCCAACGACAATATACGGCCACATTTCAATGTGGGCGTATAAAAAATTGCTTCAAATCCTTCTCAAGACATCGTATTCAGAAGGAAGAACCCCAAAATGTCAAATTCTATTTTAAAAGCCATGTTTGCCACGTTACTTGATTGAGGGCGGGTCCATTTCAGAATGTATTTGTCCTTACTTACTGTTCATTTACCGTATATATTGAAGCCTAAGTAAATTATTTGATTATCCTCTGCCAAATTATTTTTCCGCCATTTGATTGCAGGGTCTATTGTATGTTTAAACCCCTGAATGTTCCCCAAACCACTTAATTGTTTGATTAAGAAATAATAGCAGCTTCCTAAGTCAATCTGGCAGACAGTGAGTAATACCCTGACATCCCTGCCCTGTGCCTGCCCCATTCAGTATTTTTCTAGTAAGATTGGGCGTCTCTACTTTCGATATGTACTAAATTTGCCATACTTTTATTGGAAATAACTACCCTATAAATATATCTTTCATATATCTCCAGTCTTCCCTCAGCCACCCCGCCCGTTTCAGTTCACTGACGCTCTGATTTCATTTACCAAATAATTCCATGTAATAATATAGACCTAACTAGATTTTATAATTTTCTCATGTACTCTCATCCACCGCCGCCTCCAATCGTTTTCAGACCATTACAAACTGTTGATGACGATGATAATGTTAAATAATAATAATAATAATAATAGGGTAAGAAATTAGGCCAGGCCTTTTTACAATTCTGCCCTTGAAACATAACAAAAAAATGAAAGAACAACAATGAGATCAACAAAAAAAAAGGTTAACTACCTTCTCTATTATGAATTAAAATTATGTACCTAAGGTTTACTAAGGTTAGGAATGTCAATGTATCTTTAAAAGATGGACCTGGAAAGCTGCCAGGATGCCTCCCAGGCCAGTGTTCCCAACAAAACGTCAGGAACACGTTGGAAAAACTTTCCAATTTTTCGCAGTTATCCTGAGCCCGAAGCTTTCCCTGAGAGACATAAGTGCCGCTGATATGTAACCAAGCAAGATACTGAGATCTCCCAACATGAAAATTCACCCGATGATGTTGATTATCGGCGAAGCTACCCTGGAACTTTCCCGATTATTGGGAGCCATCCCCGATGATTCACGGCAATTGCTCGGGGGCATTGCCAGAAGTTTGTGACCATAGCCGAAGCATCAGTGCACACTCACCAGACCACGCCCGATGCTTAATAAGTTAAATTTCTCACGGGACCCATCCGGAGCAAATTTGTTGATTTCCCTATTGCCGATGATTTTCCACAGTGGGGAAATATAGTTTGTGAAATATAGTTAGTGATCTGCACTTTTCCAAATTGTATTAAAGAACTCAATATGAAAGACTGGGTTCTGTTATTAACATTTTGATCCACACATCTTAATTATAATAGATCCCGTTGTATGCCCTTTGCATACCACTGATGGTTAAGGACGATCCCATGCTTAACTTAAACAGTGTATTGCATACAAGTAGTATATCGAATAAACATACATAATAGTTAAACTCGTCTTGTAATGAAAATCTTTTTAACATTTAGATTGATGAATTGTCGTTAAGAATTTGATATCAATGTGTCATAAACAAATGTTCCATAAACGGGAGTTTTATTCTAAAAATATCTCGTTTTATATGAAAGACTACGGAAGTCTTTCGTTTCAAGTAAATATCTTGAAAATGTAAGTTAGTATCTTGAAAATTCAAGTTAATATCAAGTTAGTATCTAGTAAATTCAAGTCAGTAGTTTAAAAGTTTAAGTTAATATCTTAAAGATGGGTTCCCAGAAAAGTATTTATCGGGTGGTTATTTCCAATAAAAGTATGGCAATTTTGGTATATATGGAAAGTAGAGATATCCAATCTTACTAGAAAAATACTGGATTCCCCCGAAAAACACACATGGATTGTATACTGGACAAAAATGTAAGGGTTCCCCTAATCGACAGCCCGACGATTAGGAATTTCTGCACGCGTGATGTCAAAGGTCACACGCGAACATTGAGCGCTTGATGTACAAGTTGATAAACTTTATGAAGAGTTAGACGCACAACACTTTCTGAGATAAAAATAATGGAAAAAGACGCGGGTAGTGGATAATCCAAGAATTTAATTAGGATTCGATATTTGTAATAAATAGTATAACTATAAGCGATTAAAGACAACATCGTCTTATGTATGCAATGAATTCTCCTCTGATTTCCAAGAGAGGTAAGTCACATGACGTAAACATGACCTGGCTTGATCAAATTTTTATAGCAGGGCATTCCTTCGCAATTACAACGTTTGAGAAGGATTTGAAGCAAAATTATGACAAATTAATTAGTTTGAATATGTTTTCAGTCCATATATACCATTAAATCACCCAGTTTGTATCTTTAAAAGTTTAAGTTAATATCTTAAAAGTTTAAGTTTATATCTTAAAGCTACGTTCCCAGAAAAGTATTTATCGGGTGGTTATTTCCAAAAAAAAGTATGGCAATTTTGGTATATATGGAAAGTAGAAATATCCAATCTTACTAGAAAAATACTGTATTCCCTGAAAAACACTTATGGATCGCATACAGGACAAAAATGTAAGGGTTTCCCTAATCGACAGCCCGACGATTAGGAGTTTCTGCACGTGTGACGTCGAAGGTTGAATGCGGAGATTGGGCGCTTGATTTACATTTTGATAAACTTTATGAAGAATTAGACGTACAACACTTTCTGAGATAAAAATCACGGAAAAACATGCGGGCAGTGGATAATCCGAAAATTTAATTAGGCTTCAATATTTGTAATGTAATAAATAGTCAGCGATTAAAGACAATATCGTCTTGTGTATGCAATGAATTCTCCTCCGACTTCACTTGCGTTGCTAGGTACCGAGAGAGGTAAGTCACGTGACACAAACATGACACAAACAGGACGACCTTCGGTTGCACGGATTTTTGTACTATAGTCGAACTATCTGCATGCGAATAGGTACACAAACACAATGCAGCTAGTTCGCCTATATAAAGAAATATAATGGTATTTTTTTAAAAATACTTAACGCCGTAGAAACAGAATTTTATATTATTTCATATAAACACCGTTCTGTCGCTATAAATGCGTTTTATGCCACGGTCGAATTCGGATTTTAAATAAACAAATTATTTTATACCGGGTATAGCCTATAAACAAACATCGTTTTGTCGCTATAAACGTGTTATGTCACGGTCGAATTCGAATATTTGTTCTGATACGTGATACTTATTATTGCGAATAGTGATTCTTATGCATCAAAGGGCGAATTAGACCCACCAAAAGCGACTTCTATTCCTCACGATGTCGAAGAATGAATGAACTTTTTATCTTTTGAGAATTAGACCTATTGTTTATTATTAGTACATTTTGTTACACCGTAAAATGACAAAAGTTTCAGAATTCAGGTGAGTAAAAACAGTTAATTTGTTTTCTTCTAAAATACATCTAATGTCATTTCCCAATGACTCTTTTTGTATAGAATTATTCTTTTTGATGGTAGGCCTATTTAATAGCCTACGTAGTTTAATATAAATATAATATAGCCCTGTGGGCCTACTGCAGTATGATATTGTTAAGACACTATTGTATACCTAGCAGTCATATTCCAGACACCTGCATAGCCCTTTAGTCTAATAAAAATTGAACTTACTTCAGTGTAGCCTATGTTCAGTCCCAAATGACAATTTTGAAAGTTATTAGTAACTGCATGTGTCAACTACAATAGTAATTTGAGGCTGCGATGTCTAACGAATAACAATTTTACATGCACACCCAGCCAGTGTCAGGTGAATATATGACATGGGCCTATGCATCCGGTGTCGGACGCCACAGCCGTATGTAGTATACGGATCAGTTGCCCGACAAATAGCAAATTGATATACGAATTCGAATATATGACATGGGCCTATGCATCCGGTGTCGGACGCCACAGCCGTATGTAGTATACGGATCAGTTGCCCGACAAATAGCAAATTGATATACGAATTCGAATATCCACAGCCTTTTTCAGATTTGCCACGCATCATCGACAAGAAAATACTATACAAATGTAGATCTTTTTTAAGATTATTAAAATAGTAGATTAATACGTGCTTATTTAATTATATATTTTAGATCTGATGTTGATTCTTTAGGGGAATATCTTATTATGAAATAACATGGATCATAAAGTTTGTCTACATCAGAGTCGGGGGACATATTGGTTGAAGCTTTGCTGAGATACTAATCACAGCCTAGTTAAGTTTGAATTTGACATTTCCAACAGAGATTTGTTTTTAAAACTTCAAACTGTGATGAGGCATGTTCATTTAAATCGTAATCACAGGAGGACTGTACTACATGCAAACAAAACCAAAGCGATGTAAAAACAACAAATATCAAATCAAGTGAATGGCTCTGGGGCCAACCATACACCGCTAATGTAGCACTTTGACCCTTGAGACAATTTTGGGTTTTTATAAAATTGTTTCTTCAATGTTGTCTATAAAGTCAAATCTCACGTACTTAATGAACATGGGTATAGTTATTCGTAAAAAAACAGTGATATTTTGGTCAAATTATAATCATTGTCAAAATAGTCATCAAATTCTGGCTGTTTATTGACCTATGGTTTATAGACCAAAAATAGGTAATGTTTCCTATCTTATAAGAGTTTTATTCCTTATATGATGTGGAAATTAACGTCAAGGTTATCAAAGACCTGCAGAAATTAGGGGGTATTATATAAATTAGGATGTACAGGCATGCTGGATTAGAGTTCACCCAGAAATTTCTACCAGCCATTATCATTGGGACAGTACAACTAAGAAATAAAGTTGTGAAACTATTTTATGCTGTAGTCTTATTAAAGATCACCAGAAAGTAAACACAAGAAGAAGAAGTCCTATAGTATTACACTACTGCGCTGTACAGTCCAGGGCAAGTAATGATACAGACTTCACTCAAAATGAAAAAAAGAAAACAATGATTTACAACAAAGATTCAATAGGGATAATGTTACCATGTCTACAGTGATTGTCTCCTGAATTGCATTTCTTGATGGTGATAGTATACCAGTGGGTGCCATAAGTTAGAACATCAAAACATTACCAATAATAAGGGTAATAATCCAAATAGAATTTCAGAAAACTTTAAAAATTAATCGAGCGTAGTGAGAAAACAGGAGCAAAGTCCACCAAAGAACACATTCTTTAGGGACAATGACACAGAGCATGTCTAAATTAGTTAACGCCCATGGAAACTTTTGACATGGTAAACAATAGTAAACATTGCTTGAACTGACACGATGGCCAAATATTGGAAATTTGTTAATGAAAAATAAAATATGATCATTGTAGAAATTAAATATTATAATCAGGTGGAATTCAGATGTGTTATTATTTATTCAGGCTTTCAATCAAAAAAAGATGTTTGCGTTCATTTTTATTTTTGAATATGATGAAAATTCTATTTTTTAAAAATGTTGCCATGGTAACCAGCCAAAAACAGTAATTTGTGTAATTGTTAGATATCAAACAAAAACCTAAGCTAATGTGAGTTTATGTGTAATACTAATAAAATCATATTTTAAACTGTCAAACTTTTATGAATAGGAAATTTGGTTTTCATAATCACAACCCATGTGATTACAAGATCATTTTAGAAAGTTTAAAAAAAAAAAAGATAGGTTGCCAGGCAACGAAACATACGCCCACAGCAATTAAATCGTCCGGGCAGTCAACAAGGGTTGTCACATATTTTTACTTTTTTCGGTAATGAAACATTTATAATACACTAAAATCTGATTAAGAGCAACAACTCACAAAGTAATTATCAGAAAACTATTAGAATTTGTTTGGTTTTTATAAAGTTCTGCCACATGCTAATGTTTTGTATGCAAGCTTTTAATATCATGGATTTAACTGTTCAAGTCATAAAAATTCATTGAAAATCAATATACTTGTTCATCTCAAGATCTTAAACTCTGTGTATTAATCTGAAGTCAATTGGATGATAACTTTAGCCTTTAGAGCGTCACAAGATTTTGCAAAGTGATCAAGGGCCATAACTTTGGCAGTAATTATCGGAAATCGTTGAAAATCAATAGGAATCTTCGTCTCATGACCTCAAACACTGTGTATAAATTAAAACTCAATCTGATATTAACTTTAGCCTCTAGAGTATCCACAAGATTTTTTGAAGTGATCAAGGGTCATAACTCTGGCAGTAATTATCAGAAATATCTGAAAATCAATAGGTTTCTTCGTCTCATGACCTTAAACAATGTGTATAAATTGAAAGTCAATCGGATATTAACTTTGGTCTCTAGAGCGTCCACAAGATTTTTCAAAGTGATCAAGGGCCATAACTCTAACAGTAATTGTCGGAGATCGTTGAAAATCAATAGACTTCTTCGTCTCATGACCTCTAATACTGTGTATAAATTTAAGGTTAATTGGATATTAACTTTGGCCTCTAGAGCATCCACAAGATTTTTCAAAGTGATCAAGGGCCATAACTCTGGCAGTAATTATCGGAAATCGCTGAAAATCAATAGGCTTCTTCGTCTGAAGACCTTAAACACTGTGTATAAATTTAAAGTCAATCAGATATTAACTTTAGCCTCTAGAGCCTCCACAAGCAATTGTGGACGCCGGACGGACAAACGGACGGACGGACAGGGGCGACGACAATATACGACCACATTTCAATGTGGGCGTATAAAAAATGAATTGTTCATGTGATGTTATTAAGTTATTGTTAAATTAAATATAACCATATAAGATTATGTCAAATTGAGCCATGTGCTATTTTTTTACTCTGATAAGCGGGCTGGTCTAGATTTTCCCCTTTGAATGTGATATAAAACAAACTATTTATAAAACTTGTTACCATGGTAACTGGCAAAAATAGTTTCATTCGGTTGTCTCAAGAAATTTTGTATCCCCCCCCCCCAAAAAAAAACCCAAAACAAATTAAGATGTGCAAAATGATCTGATCTGCGGATAAAATCATATTTAAAATGTGGAACCAGGCCTTTGTACCCATGTCCATAACACAGCCAATGCAAAAAATATGGATTTCAGGTAAATTTCAGAACCCCCCCCCCAAAAAAAAAAATCTTACCAAAGGTATATGTTGTTGAAATTTTGTACAAATGTTGGTACCCCACACATTATTATATGCACAAATTTTCATTTTTATGTAAGCAATAGTAATATGGGTTACTATGGGATTTATTTTGGCTCTTTTAAAAGGCAAATTACTCATTATTTTGAATTTGGCAGCATCGCAGCTATGGAAACTTCAGATGGCCATATCTCAGTCAATTTTTTTGTGATTTGCATATTTTATATATCAACAGAAAGCGGTTTCAGTCCCCTTTAAGATAAGCATTAAATCACAGTTTTTAAAAATTGGGACTTAGGTCTGGTTTTGTGCTGGAGGGTCACATATTATAGATGTATAAAAATTCCCGCTTCATAACATTTCGGATGATACAAAAATTATCCGTTGATATATAATGCACTAAATTCATTATAATCACTTGAAAAATAATTCTTATATTTATGTTATGCAAAAATTAAATAATTTATTATGTTAAAATTATCCTTCCAATTTATTATGAACTAATTTCTCTATAATCCCTTGAAATATCCAAAAATTAAATAATTTATTATTGTGTTTATCCTTAAACACTAAATTTTTAATTAGGTGAAATATCACGCTTATTTTTATATCCCAAAAATTATTATGTTAAATAATATAATACACTAAATTCTTTTTAATTGCTTAAAAAATCACTCATAGTTATATATTTTTATCCAAAAATTATATAATTTATTATGTTGAAATTATAAGTCTAGAAATCATAATCTAAATTCTTTTTAATTGCTTGAAAAATCACTTTTATATTTATATCCCAAAATTAATTTATTAGATGTCAACATTATCCATCTTTCATTATTCATTAAATTCTTTATAATTGCTTGTATCACCGAATAGTGATACTAATTTTTAGTTCTTTTTCAAATTTTATTTTAAGAATACATAATTTAATTCTTAACTCTTTATTCATGTACATAGGCAATATAGCTAACATTAAGGTTATTAGTCTGTCTGTCTTTACTTTTAATGTAAATATTTTAATTTAAAGTCTTTAAAGTAATTGCCTAAAATTGCCTTAACCCTTTCAATGCTAGACGTAAATCCACTGCCTGTGCTAGACCCTTTTTTGAGGAAAAAAGGGAGGTTGGAACTGAATGCCAAGCAGTACTTATGGAAGCTTTTATGAAAAATCTTTTTGTCTGTTGGGATGGGCATGAGGTTGGGCTAAGAGGAAAAAATAGAATTTTGGAAATTTGCATAATAATGTAGTCGGATGACGTCATGGCGGCCATTTTGGATTTCTCATTTATCACTAAAGCTAACACAAAAACGAATTTTTCTCCATGAAATACTTAAAAGATATTGTTTTTTTCACTGGATTTTGATAAAGATGTATAAAATAAACAAAAATATCAATAGCAGCCATGAGCAATGCCGCCACGAACACGCATATCACGTCTCTCACTGCCATGACCACGTGCGGATTGCAATACCTTGTTTTTACTTTCACTTTCATCCCCAAGTCCCATATCATTATCAATATAGTCAGTCAATAGATCTACACGTTCGGGACTCAGGAACTGCCTACGTCTTTTACGATCCAGCAGGCCAGCATTATTATCAACATCAGAATTATTGTCAGAATCTACTGCAGACACAAGGCTATCGTGTTCACATTGGGCTTGTTCATCATGCACGGGAGACATAGCTAGCCATGGGCGGAACGTCGCGCAACAAATCACACACTTCATAATACCAATCACTGTCCTGGCTACTATCATCTTATCAAGTAACTGGAAACAAATTATGTGTATCACCCGCCTCGAAATTGTCCACGTGTTGGTCAGCAAGACGTCATTCACGACTTCGTCGAGAGTGCATCGTCTACGTTGTCACTATGCACTCCGCCATTTTACGGTTTGCAGCTTTGAAACACGTGGAAACATGTTCTAGTGTATAGAAAATACAATAGATGGCACTTGCAGTTATGGTACTAATTTTAGCGAGGGCTTTACTGAGTACACGGTAATACCGGGTACGCGCATTTTATTTTGCTGATATGTGCCTCCCAATGGGTTTAAGTATGAGCTGCCAAACATTTGAATGGTTTAGTTCAGCATTGCAATGGGATATGGAGTCTCATTATGGGGCCCACCTTAGCCACATGATAGATGACTTCTTTTTTATAGGCCCAAAAAATTCTACAGTCTGCTCTGACTTTTACAAACTTTCCTGAATGTCGCTAGCCACTTGGCAGTTCCCATAAAGGCATCTAAAACGGTGCTGCCAAGTAATAGAATCACCATTTGTGACCCCACATAGCATACCGAGTCACAATGAGGAAATTTTGAAAATTGAATTATTGTTATTTTCACATTCCCCAACTCATTACCTTTAATTTGATGTATAGTTTGTTTGAATTGGGCAAAAATTGACTGCGCTGTGTCCATTAGAAGCTACCCAACTCACAAAAGTAAGTTTTGAGAAAAAGCATCTCAAAGATTTGGTATGTTCCAAAACAAAATCCCATAGCAACCAGGCCATTTGTTTGCTGTTATGTCGTTGAATATATCTTTCCATTTATTTGCTATTTTGTCGTTTAATATTTTTTTGATTTAGGATTTCAAGGGTGCTGACGATGAAAATTGTAGTAAATGCACTCCTTTCGTGACGAAACATCCATAACACATGCGGCATATTCCCATGATAGTGTTATACTAAAGAATAATCTATACATTAGTAGTCTGTTTTGTATATTATAACTTTGGTGAGATTAACAGTTAATCTCATCAATTAATTAGCACCCTATTGTCAACTAGTGGTCAGGAGATTAAGATTGGATAATCATCAAAGAAGCCGCCACAGCTGTACGCGTGTTCATTTAACACGTGAATTAAAATAAGATTTTGCGTGTATGATAGGTCTATTCTTATTTTTCAGGTACCGTAACGGTATCAAAATATAAGTCCCTATAGAAATGTCAATTTCATAGTCAAAAATTACTTACGTTCACTTTCGTGCATTCTGGCTTTGATGTAATTAAACAATGGCAGACTCGAGAATCGTCGCAATTCAGCTCGTTGGTCGTTCTCAGTTTTTCGACCAATGGTGATAAGCGAATTTTAAACAATAATATCCAAGATACATTCCTTACTTTACATGCCGTATGAAGAAGCGACAGTAAAGGAAATTCATCTATCAATAAAAATCTCTTCGAAAAGAAAATTATTGGCCATTTTGTTTATTTCCATTTAACGCCTATAAATTATTTTTTTAAAGATGAGATGAGATATCAAATAATCAGCGCTTGGATTAATTATTCGGAGTAAATATGGAGTTGTCGAAGGCTTTATCATTGACCCGTGACAGTTGATTAGTATTACTCAATGACACCCACCCGCATGTCGATTAATTTACATATCAGCCATATGGTTGGGATTAACACTCAACGGCAATCTATATACGACCAGAATTAATTTTTTTCTGCCACTTATCAGAGTGAATCGCATGTATGTACCCAAAAAGCATTATCGCCAAAACCAAATATTTATCGCCGGCTCGTGTCAGCCACGTAACCATAATGCTTTTCACGCAGTGTCTGGACCAATCAGCAAACGAGTTGTGTAGAGAGCATAGCAACAAGCGGAGGTGGTTTATATTTTTTAGGGATTTTAAAACTCGATTGTACCCGTTGAAAATCAATTCGACATTAATTTGATCATATTTGTAAACTAGAGATTCTCTGCTTTACAACGATTCCAATTATTATGCATGACCAGTCGCCCTGCAGCGAGCGAAGAAAAATAACTAATTTCGCTGAGACTTTTAAGAAATAGGACAGATTTAAGAATACGATACTCTTACAAAACGTTCAAATAAAATTTGATCATATTTGTAAACTAGAGATTCTCTGCTTTACAACGATTCCAATTATTATGCATGACCAGTCGCCCTGCAGCGAGCGAAGAAAAATAACTAATTTCGCTGAGACTTTTAAGAAATAGGACAGATTTAAGAATACGATACTCTTACAAAACGTTCAAATAAAAGTGTTCTAAAATCTTTTATTGCTATTGAAAATCTCAATTTCGATCAAAATCAATATTTTCACTTATTTTGTACAAAATTAGATTTTGTGTATTCCGACTCACTTTGATATACACGGTCACATTTATGGAATAGAGGTTGAAGACAAAGTGGAAAAAATTCGCCAGGCACTTCAAAATAGTTTAAATAGAAAAAAGATATCCTTAAAACAGTTACAATCGTTGCTGGGTCTCCTAAATTTCGCAACGTTGGTAGTTGTGCCAGGTCGTGCCTTTTTATGAACATTGTACAATCTCATGATTGGTGTTACAAAGGCGTATTACATGATTCATTTAACTAATGCAGCTAAGGCAGACTTGAAAGTTTGGCATCAATTTATGCAGGGCTTTAATGGTCGATGCATATTTTTAAACGATTCCTGGGTTGGCTCGGATCACATTAAGCTATTTTCGGATGCAGCACAATCAAAAGGCTTGGCCCTCTGACACGAGAAGCCTGAATATTAGTGTTTTAGAGTTATTTCCCATTGTTTTGGCTATTGATAGGGTGCCCCACCATAAATAAATATCTCGACAATTACACCACGATATCTATATATACACCAAGCCTTAAATCAGTTTCATACATTTAGTCACTAAATAAACAGTCATGCTGTACTTAATAAGCTATGACCATTTAATCATCCATAAATAATACACTGAAAGATGGTTCCGAGTGTCGCCCATAACATCCGAGCACGTGTGAGTAAAAAAATAGGTTACGTGCCCTTGTTTTGAAAGTATTCTCGCTTAACCAGTCTACTGATCATTCTACGTTTGATTTATAGGCCGGGATAATCAAGACTACTTTTTTATGAAACATGACTGAAAGCTGGAACAATAAATTGAATTTAGAAACACACACGTAAGGCAACTCAACAATTGTTTTAAGAACCTTGTAAAAGTAAAATGAAACTACTGCTAGTATCATGTTCTTGCCTAAAGCAAGTATTTCAGAGATATTATTTGTACTAAACCAAAAGATGCAGCTCCTAATGGTACAGTTAATGATAAACCAATTTAAAAAATAAACGTACGTAATTTCTGAAGCTGCTGTAATATCCAATAAGCTAAATATTACTGCTATTCAGAATCGTCAACAATAGATTTTTTACGGCTGTAATAGTTGATGTAAGTGTAGAGAATTGCACGTGCGATGGCTATTTATAGTATCATCGACTCGACCGCTGAGTGCATAGTGTATGCGAGAAATCACTTCAAGATAAGACACAGAAGCGTGTACATTCGCCGTGCCGAGACAAACTTTGGGGCCATTTACTGAAAAATCATAAGGTTCTACTGTTAACCGATAATGAAGCAATTGTTTTTGTAATAAATAGATCTTTGTCAAAATGCCCTCTACTTATGGCCTTTTTACGACGGTTAGTTGCAACAGCTATTAAATTCAACATTTTGCTCAGAGCTAAAAACATTACTGGCAAGTCCAATCTAGTGGCTGATTGTTTGTCACGCTTTCAATTTAAGTTAGCCAGAGCCTGGGCGCCCTGGTCGGATGCAATCCCACAACGGCTGGACCCAACCTCTTTGAAGATCTGACACCAACGGCAGTACGTTTGTTAGGTGCTTGACTGGTTCCTTCATCTAGGTTGTCTTATGCGAGGGCTTGGAAAAAGTTTATTGCATTTTGCTCTCAAAAAATTTTGAATCCCTCATTTCAGTTACCAAATATTTTGATCATTAATTATTTAGCGCATTTATTTGAGACTGGGTTTTCTCCCAGTACCATTGCTATTCACGATTTGTTTTTGGCATTTGTACAAAAAATCCCTGGGTTATTCAGATTCAATTAACTCCTTTTTGTTAAAAAATCTGCTAAAAGGCGCCCGAAAGTGTCACAATTCTTCTCCATCACGCCTGCCTATTACAAGTACTATTCTAGAACAGCTATTATCTGCAGTTCTAATTGTTATTACCATAAACACACACCAGATTTTGTTGAAAGCAATTTTTTCACTTGCTTTTGCTGGGTTTTTTTCGCATGGGGGAGTTGGTTTTCAAATCGGTGGGGGGTTCGCTCAATGTCCTCCAAACACGGAATGTAAAATTCTTATTTTTGGCTAATCAGTTGTCCCATATGGAGATTTTGATGGGAAATTTCAAACATAAATCTGATAAAACGCCTCTTATACTCATTCTCCGCTGCCATTGCCATACTGTTAAATTGATATCTTGTGCAGCTTGCCTTGTATTAGCATACATGCGAAGTTGTCCACATGCAGTGGGTCCGTTATTTCAGTTTTCCAACAAATCTCAGGTATCTTATGCCTTTGTCAATTTTCGACTATACAGACTTATTGCCTTTTTGGGTCTTGACACAACAAGGTTTAAACTCCATTTCTTTCGGATAGGTGCCGCCACCTCAGCTTTCATGAAAGGTTATTCGGAAGATGTTATTTAGGTGATGGGGCGTTGGAAAAGCAATGCTGTGCAGTCATATATAAGATAACCTAATTTACTTTTGTAAGTGTTCTCTCTAAATGTGAGGCCGTCTTAATGTGTGAAGTCAATGGCAAGCACGATAGGCTGGCTCTATCAAAATTTTAGAGTCTGTTAGCAAGCATGAATTTTTGACTAGCACAGTGTTAGACTGACTTACTCTTTGCCTTCATGTTTTGTGGGATATCATTTCAGGGTTGTGACACGTGGTATAAATTGGTGTACTATTTTAATTATTGTTTATCATTTCATTTGCATGTATGTATATCGTGTATTCAAATTTGTATTGTCATAGTAGTTTAATATCATAGTGTCCAAACATTGAAATTGTCATTAAGGTTATACCAGTCACTGGTCGTGTGCATTTTAATTACTGTTACCATTTCATATCCGTTTGCATTCTAGTTAGTGTTTTTATATGGGTTATAATGGGGCTTACATTGTATGTCTTGTCCCTATAAGTTAGTTTTTATTTACCTTATATCATGTCTTTTATAATCCATTGTTGTTAATATGTCTATCTAGTTATTATTCAATTTTAATCATATCCTAGTCAGCTTTAAATCTAAATTTTAATTGTTTTAACGATGACAGGATTACGCTCAACTGTCTCTGTTTTAAATTGGTGCAATATTTTGTTTCAACTACATGTATTTAGCATATAGGTTGCATGTCTTGTCAGTTATTATTCCATGTTTCATTTACATTATAACATGTCAATCCTACGATATGTCACTTTCAAATGCCGTCCATCGTTGAGTATCGACTGCATGTCAGTATGTTCGGCTTAATACTCTCAATTTTGTCAAGCATATTTTGGTGTATTATTCTATATATATATATCCAGTCTGATGTTAGTAAAAAATTAAGTTACCGTTATTTTGCTCGTTGTTTATTATTTGGTTGGTGTGATTTGTCTGTAGTTGGGCACGACAGCTCAATCGGGATGCATTTGGAGCTGTGTCTTGCCGGTTAGATGGGTTTCGATTTAGCTCAACGATTATTTGATCCTCAGAAGCATGAGGTTCTTCGGGTAATTGCTTGATAGTTTTTAATAATCACATATCTTTAATGCAATCTAATTATATTTAATTACTCTCAGAACCTGTGCTTTAACCGTCATTTAATAAATTGACATTTTCACACCAACAATATTGTGTTTATTATTTGTTTTAAGATTGTCTTCCAAGGCAGAGAGCACAAAAAGATATTATTGTGATAATAAATTTTGTGCTATGCCCGTCTGTTATTGTTTACATACAGACAGCTAGCTCGTACTATTTCCGGTGGCGCGTCGATCTTTTTCCTGCCACTAAGACTAGTGCGCATTTTCTATCCTGCTTGGATAGGTTGTCAGTGATCAGCTTTATTTGTTTTAAGAGTGTTTTCCAGGGCAGAGAGCACAAAAACATATGTTAAAGGGGTATTCCAGGATTTCATAGTGCCTAAGACATAAAAGTCTGTGTACGTATGAAATTTATAGAAGAATTGTGTATTTACCTTGTCTGAAAACTTCAGTTCAAAATAACAAGTCGTTTGGACGTTAACGTCAAAACCATTTATCCTGACACAAGCATTTTTAAGAGGTTTGGGTCAAACTTTTTGTTGACCACTTGATAAGCGCGACTATTCTATATCAATTGTAAACTTAATGAATAGAGGGCTTTGACTAATTCAGCTTGTTGGCGGTAAACTATAATTTGAGAAAAGAAATCTGATTGGATGTTTATTTTTACACAGCCAATTGCTATAGTTACAGGTACATTCGCCCAAAAAGTGAATCTTGCGTGTAAAAATGAAAGTTGGGAGTTTTATCTTGTCCAATTCATCATGGATAACCCTCAAAAGCATCAAAGAGAGCGAAAAGTTACCAATTCTGCAAAGAAAAGAAGAAAGAGTATATGCAAGGCCACGGAGCAAAGAAAAAAGACGAATGTGTGTATTTATGTGGAGAAGTAGCGAGAAGGAAATTGGAACGTTTTTAAAGTCAATTTTGATTGCAAGGATGAGGAAGACGTTGCTAAAATGTCAATTTCAAAAGTATATGTGTAGGGCCGGCTGGCAGACAAGAACACTTATAAATCTCAAGTAATAAAAACTGGAAGTATAAAATTTTATTGGAGGAATCATCTGTAAATAGTGTAAACTAGTAGTACTGGTATAACATAAAAAAATATAATTTATTATCTTTCAGAATCTTCTATGTACATGTACTACATCACAGCTTTTAGTTTTAACAATTTATTTCTTTTCTTTCTTTATTTTTAAGTAATTATTACATGTAGTTTCATTCAGTTAGTTTCGTGTCTCGTTTGAAGCCCCCAGTCTCCCAGAGTGCCTTCAAGTCCCTGTGAGGTCTGTTCACTATATTGGCTAAGTTCCAGGGCTGGTGTTCTGCTTTAGGACGTCTGGCTTCGAAATTTGGTTCAGGCGTTTATCTCTCCAGAAACTGGTGATCCTATGGACGGTTGACTACGCCGAGAGGGAGATACAGTTCGATCACCAGAATGAAGTCGACCACCTTTCGGATCGACTTTATTCTGGTGATGGAACTGTATCTCCTTCTCAGTGTAGACAACCGTCGGTATGATCACCCAGATGCAATATTCTCTCGATCGCCACAACGCACACATGGGCCGATGCATTGAGCCTTCGTTGCTGAGAAATGCATGGTGGGCCTTTCGATGGTGTCCGAAGTAGGAAGCAATTAAACAATACTAAAGCACTTAAAGGACTAATGGAAGCAGGTGGCTTTGTTGACGTTAAAGGCCAGAAAATGATCCAGGCACTCAAGGACTTTAACAACGTCCGGTAGACTTTTTTTTCGGCAACAAGTTGGATGATGGTTCCAAACAAGCGATAAAATCTTTCGAAAGTTCATATAATGAGCTAGGTATTCCAGTAACAAGCAAAAGTTCATGCTATATTTTACCATATCGACCAGTTTGTGGAGAGACAAACGCCTGAACCAAATCGCAGAAATCAGAGTTTCCAAGAGCAGAACACCACCCCAGGGACCTGGCCACTGGAGTCAAGAGTCCTTCGAGTCTGTTCACAGGAACTTTAAGACACTACGACAGACCAGGGGCTACAAATTTAAACGAGACACGAAGCACACAAAGTACGCAGCGAAACTACTAGAATGTACAAAAATAATTGTTTATTGCTCTCATCATATTTGATATCAAAATGTTTACGAAAATTGAATGAGTGATTTTTTGCGAATGACATGAGAATTGTTGAACGAAATGGTCGTATAAATGACCTAATATAACTACAGTTGAAAAAAAAAATGATCATTTAACATGTTTTGCTCCGAAACCTTCTTGTCTCTCAAATGCGACAAAAATAATGAGCGTGTTTCATGTGCTAGCCTTGTAAAAATTTAAGAAAATAGTTATTGGCTCACCATGGAAAAAGCCCTCTATAGGTGATTTTCATTTTTTGATAATTTTGATGCCTAATGGGTGTACTTTCC
The DNA here is from genome assembly GCF_932274485.2 of Patella vulgata. Classification (NCBI taxonomy): domain Eukaryota; kingdom Metazoa; phylum Mollusca; class Gastropoda; family Patellidae; genus Patella; species Patella vulgata. The sequence continues at coordinate 39,970,419 of NC_065882.2, forward strand.
CTAGATAATGTTGAATACCTGTGTACTTTTTTTATACCCTGCCGGCAACTCACCGGGTATGTGGTCAGTGAGTAAACAAACAAAAGAGAACTGGGTCTACGATGGAATTCTTTTCCCGCTAGAATAAAATAATGAATTTTCCCATTATAATCACGGATGCATAATATAGATGCCACAATGCAATGGGACTAACTTTTTCTGACAATTACTTTATTTTAAATTTCAGTAAATTAACCAATCCTGATTGTGACAGTCTCTGAAATAGAACCTGAATTTTCGTTATCTATTCATGAACTGAAATCATGGAAAGTTGCAGAATTAAAGGCATGGCTTGATAAATATAACCTCAAGAAGTCTGGTAATATTATAAAGAGAGTTTTTAACTATATGACAAAGTATGATAACTTGTATTCGTCAAGTGATGCTTCTAGTGACGAATTTGACGACTTGAAAGTTACCCCAATTTTTCAAGTCTCAAACCCATGGAAACCATTAGACAGCTCAGACATACCTGCAGTTTCCAGCAAAGGTGTAGATAGCTACTTCATTTACCACAAGAATCCATGGCAGTCACTGGTGAACGGTTAAAATTTGAGAGACAGTTAAAGAAATGAAATGAAATGAAATGGGGTTTAACGTCCTACTGTTCTGCTGACAATTAAAGAAAGCAAAGCGGTTATGCAATGAAGGCTTTGTTCGAGATACTGAATTTAATAAGGTACATGATGAGGCGGGATATTGTTATATCCAGGCCAAGTGTTTGCCATCTATGAGGCAAACTGTTCAAATTGGGAATTGTGGAAATACAGCTAAATTTTATACATTGCATGTGTGTATTATTCCAAAGACAGGTCATATTATAAGTGCAAAGTGCAACTGTAAGGCAGGAAGTGCAGGACTATGTGCTCATTAGACCAAAAATGCATGCACATCAAATGAGTGTACATGGGACAGACCAAGACCATTACAAAGAAAACCAAGTTCAAAAAGGGTTTACGATATAAACTTTGTGAAGACTGAAAAGGATAAGATTGTTGAAAAGGTGAAGCCATACCCAGGTATCTACAATGCAGAACCACATAAAGATTGCTCATTTTTAGACGATATTTTAGATTGTCTTAAGGATGTTCAACCTCAAGCAGTCATATACCAGACATTGAGAGGTGATGATTTCAAAATAGGCTCATTTTTGTCTACATATCAACCACCTTTCATGAATGTGGACAGTGTTGACTTGAAATCAGATATGTGTACTGATGTCTTTCGGTCATTCTTGGACAACATTAATTTGACTTCAGACCTATGCAAATCAAAACTGGCTGAAGGCTAGGACTTGCCTAATAACAGCATCTGTGATGGGGGAAGTGTGTCGTAGGACTAAAGTTGCACCAGACAATTTATTGAAAAAAATTTGTGGTTATACTGATGTCCCAAAATATGTCAAGAGTATTACATATGGAAATGCAAATAAATTAGTTGCATTGGCCAAGTACATGCAAAGTCATCTGCAGACAGATGAAACTTGTGGCCGTTTAGTAAATGCAAAATACCCTTTTCTAGGTGCTAGTATTGACAGACTTGTTACTTGCCCCAAGTGTGGCACAGGCCTAGTTGAAATAAAGTGTCCATATGGGAGTGACACAACCGATATTCCCTGGAGAAATATGCCCCGGATCGACTGTGCTATGGACAAGAATTTCTTTTGTAAAATATTAAATGGCAAGTTAACAGGAATCACACAATTATATGTTTCAAGTACAAGGACAAATGGCTGTGTATGAACTGTCTTTGGTAGACTTTGTTGTATACACAAAGAAAGACATCAATGTTGAGCGAATTAGATTTTCTCCATCAACTTGGGACATGATGTACATTCAACTTAAAAACTTTTATCTTGCTAGCATTATTCCAGAATTTTTTTCAAGAAGAGTGCAAAGGGGAAAATTGTTATTTATGTCTTGAATGATATTAAAAAGAAGAAATACAAACACATTTGTAGTTTTTAATTATTTTCTGGTGTTTTATTTTTATAGTGGGGGAGTAAATTTGTGAGTGCAGCACTTATAAGAACAATTTGCTCAGATATGGGAAAGCATGAGTTGAGAATTCTATAGTTTTTTATTTGTTCCATTTTCATTTCAACCACCATTCGAGCTGAGGCGGGGGGTTGGATGGCCGTATGGCTAGCACGCGCGCGCTGCATCACGAGGCCTGTCATTAAGTCAACTGGCGTGGTTTCGAATCCCTGGTTGTACGTGACAAGGAGTAGAGTTGCCTGGGTTTTCTCCCGGTCCTCAGGTTTACTCCCGCTGCTAAAGACCCGTATGCGCAAGCAAATTATTGAAATAAAAATTAAACCATATGTTGGTCCCGAATTGACCTAGTTTGTGTCGAGTGGACGTTAAACCCCATTTCTCTCTCTCTCTCGAGCTGAGGCAATTCTGTTTGTTTTAAAAAATTCATTTGATGACATTTGACACTTAGTTGACACCCGGGGAGGAACATTTAAACCAACATCAGTGGGTAGCAAATCTTCAATTGTGTAGCCTTTGTCAGCCATTAAGACATCTCCTGTTAGAAGCCTTGGCAAAAACCCATCATGGTGTGCTATATGATGGTCAGACACGTTTCCACCCCAGAGTCTTGAAATGTATGTAACCTTTCCACTTGGTGACACCCCAATTAAAACTTTTAATGTGTTGGAGTGCTTTATATTCTGACCATGTCATCCACTGGGCCTTCAGAGATGATGTTTTCTCCATATAAAATTCTGTGCAGTCCAGGACAATTCGGGTATCAGAGTGCAATGAAAACAGTCTTGGTAAATTAGCCATAATTTGCTCTCTAGTTGGCCATGTTATAATCTAATCTAAAACGCATACACACCATCAAAAACTCGTCCGCCGGTCGAAGAGAACGTTTCCTATCAGGTTTTCTAATGCCTGGTTCATGGTATGTCTTATCCCCCATTGACCTCGCTTCCCCTTCCAAGTAATTCAGTTTATCGGCACCAAGTTTTAATAATGTCAAATAAAACATCCAGATTACTTTAAAAGACACAAATCCTGTATAGAATCTGGTTTCACTATCAATTAACTGCAATGTCCTCAAATGTCATTTTTGGTAGGTCAATCTACCACACTGTATACCAATCGACACAGTCTTAACATCATTAGTATTTACACAAGCATGTGACGTTACTACCTCTGGGGTCTTTGTGCAAATTTCCTTAGTCTTTCACACCCCTAGATTGCGTCCGGGTGATTTTCAATCTCGGACAAATCTTTTTCATTTCAAGTTTCATCAAAATCAGATCAAAATTGTGGCCACAACTTTGATATACCAGATGTTTACACTATTCGCATACGAGGGGCGGTCATTTTGTCGGGCAGTTTTGGTCCTATTTTCATGAAATTTAATTTCAGACAAAATTACGGTGTAATGGTGATATATTCGAACGTTTTTTTAAATCGGATAATAATTGTGAACTCCAGAGGGACCACAAGCTAAAAACGCGATTTTTCGTACAATCAGGGGCCATAATTCAGGAAGTTACGATTCAATATGTACGAAAATGAAAAGGAACCAAGATATTTGGGTTATAAACATGCATTTCAAGTTTCATTAAAATCAGATGAAAACTGTCACCTCCAGAGGGTCGACAACCCTGATACCTAATATTTTGACACTATTTGCGAATGAGGGGCGGCCATTTTCTCCGTCACTTTCGGTCAGATTTTTACGAAATTCGAAGTCAAACATCCTTAGGGTGTAACGGTGATATATTCAAACGTTTTTTTTAAATCTGATAAAAATTGTGACCTCTATAGGGTCCACAAGCTAAAAACGTGATTTTTCGTACAATCACAGTCTGCACCATTAACTTTCAAACTCACTTGCCCTGCGGGCAAGTACAATGACAACATTTACTTACCCCAAAATTTTTTTACTGTACCGTCAGCAGTCACATGGAAATGGTCAATTGAAATAAAAAAGAACAAAACACAATTTTTATTAGATCATATATTTTGTTATTCATTAAGATAAAATGTTCAGCCTTTACAATCCTAAAGTTTCCAGTGATCGCATCCACAAATCGGTTATTTTTATTCGTTTTGATGCAGTAGGAACAGGTCATAGAAACAGAATAATTCTGAGACATTCTCCCTCTGGTTCACATTTAACCAGGGCCTCCCAATTAGCCAATTTTGTTTAAATTCACGTTTATGTGACACTGTTTCATACCTGCGCTTTGATTCTGCTACTACTTGAGTAACATCGTCACCGGATCCGCGTTTCTTATTATTCAATGTCTTGCCAGGCTGTGCCCCTTCCACCCATCTTAACATCTCCCGACGACAAAGAGTGAAAGACAAACAACAACAGAAAAACGAAAGTCAAGGAAAACCATCAACAAAGGTCACATTTCCAAGGTCATAAATGTCAAAGCGGAAGTAGGCAAGTATTAAATGGAATTGTCTCCCTTGGAGTAGAAACTGCGCTCCACCGCGTTTCCTCGATCTTTTACCGAACCCCAAACTTTAACAGTGTGAGCAACGGGGAAATGGATATTTTTAATTTTTTTTAGCGAAATTTTCGCGTGTCATCTTCCTCATTGTACATTATTTGTATCTCATTCTATTAAAAAACAGTACTGTACCGGCGGGCAAGTCCCAATGAAAGTTTTACTTGTTCGCCGTAAATTTTACTTGTCCCGGGCAATCGGACAAGCGCTAATGTCGCAGACTGCAATCAGGGGTCATAATTCAGGAAGTTATGGTCTGATATGCGCGAATATCGAAAGGAACCGAGGACTGTGGGTTATAAACATAAATTTCAAATTTAAAAGAAATCGGATAAAAAAAATTGCGACCTCTACAGTGTTCACAAGCTAAAAACGTGATTTTACGTACAATCAGGGGCCATAATCCATGAAGTTACAGTCCCATACATGCCAATATCGAAAGGAACCAAGATTGATGCTGATAAACCTTTATTTCAAATTTCATTGAAATCGGATAAAATTTGTGACCTGTAGAGTGTTCACAAACAATTGTGGGACGGACGGGGCTACGACAATATACGTCCACATGAAAATGTGGGCGTATAAAAAGGTGTAAAAATAGGCTATTTACAACCCATCCAGCGTCTTCATATTTTGATATATGTGACTGGCCACAGCTAAATGAGTCAGAAAGCGCTCGAATCAATAATGAGAAAAAGACAAAATAAGTGAAAATATTGATTTTGATCAAAATTGAGATTTTCACAAAAATGAGTCTATAATTATATACTATCTGTCGACACAAAAGGTCAAAATAGCAATAAAACATTTTAAAACACCTGTCTTTGAACGTTTTGTAAGAGTACGGTATTCTTAAATCTTTCCTATATTTTTGATAAATGACGACATTGCATTTCGTGCGATAGATTAAGGTCAATATTTTTATTTTATTAAATGCAACTTTATAAGTAGCGTGACTATATGGTACGCAGCATAAACGCCAAGTATAGTCGTAAGAATAGAAAACGTGTCTCCAAAAATGATTACGAGTCATATCGGGCGTATGTGCTTCTTTGATATGTTAGATCACGGGACAATTCTGTAATTGCATATAAGCGGCTATTATAAATTACAAGTTCTGGAATGAGGATCGTTGGATTGTATGTGATGTAAATGTAGTGAAAAGCTAAAGCAATTTTAGTTTAAATATATTATAAATTACAAGTTCTGGAATGAGGATCATTGGATTGTATGTGATGTAAATTTAGTGAAAAGCTAAAGTAATTTTAGTTTAAATATATCATTTGTGTGGAAATTATCACTGTTCGGTTGGTTGTGCCGTATTATTTATCAATATGGAGATTTCTGTTTTATGGATATTGCTATTGAAGGTAAGATGCACAATTTACGCAACGTGGCACGTTTTTATAAATTTAATAAATGTCAAACGGTGAGTGCGCGTCTTTTTAGTAATAAAGCAGAAATATATTTCTGTTGTTTTTGCTGGATTTACTCTCTATATTCCCGTGGATATTCAAATTGGGCGCTGACTGCTGGGTATTTATAAATGACGACATTACATTCGCCTTTCCGTATACGATAGATTAAGGTCCGTATTTTTATTTCATTAAATTCAACTTTATATATATTGTACGCAATACAAAAGACACATAAGAGAAACGTAGATCATAGCGAGCATACACGCCTGTCTAAAGACCTGTCTTTAATTATACAAAGACCTGCGTAAAACACACTGTCGAATGATAAATCGCACGGTAAAACAGTTTTAATTCCCAAATTTTGATTTAACACGTACGGTTCAGATAAAACCTGTTGGCCCATGATTATTCTCCTTTTGATGCAGTTATCGCAACTAGCGAGAAAACACGCCAATTAAACAATACACAACATTGACATTCATTTTTTACCGGTCGGTTAATTAACACACCTCTACTGAAAACGCACTGTCGCAGAGTTTTTCACCCCTAGTGTTAATTAACTCACCTCTCAGACAGTTTTTCCACCCTTGTTAATTAACACACCTTATTTACACTTTTAACGCGGTAATACCGAGTAGTAGTCGGAAAATTAATTTTCTTTCGATACACGTACAAATAACAACCATGACTGAGAAATATATGGTGGCTGTGCACAGATTCACCCTTTAGCAGTTCTCAGAGTGAGATGGAGAGTGTGAAAATAACAATAACTCAATTTTCAAAATTTTCTCATTGTGACTCTCAGTATGCTATGAGGGGTCGCATATTTCTTTGTAACTTTCATAAACATGTAGCAATAACCTCCTATACAAAGAAAATGTATGTCAAAATTAGTTTCTAATATCGGCAGTTGCCAAGAAATAGACAATTTTGCAGGAGTCACTTTTCACGGTATTTTGCCTGTAAAAGCATCAAGTATTATCTGATTTTCAATTTTCTTTCAGCATTTGATGCCTAATGCCACTTTTGACTAGGTCAAACCATTTTGACACTATTACTGTCACCGGAAATGACGCCATTTTGATTTAAAGGTGAAGAAAAGGTGTAAATATGAGCTATTTACATTGCATTCAGGCTTTTTATATTTTAAAATATTTCATGACAAGTTTCATATAAACCTGTAGCAAAAATCCCAACGAAGACTATGTATGTCAAAATTAATTTGTAATATTAGCAGAGGCCAAGAAATAGACAATTTCACTTTTCAGATTTCCAATTTTTTTTCACCAAGTGATGCCTAATGACACATTTGACTGAGCAGAACCAATTTCACATTTTTAATATCACCGAAAATGGCGTAATTTCAACATAAACTCTATTTTTAGCCTTCAAAACAAATATTTTATTCATCTGAGCCATATTTGTAATTACAATGAACAAATAGAATGAACCCATGCGAACATATAGATATCACAAAATGGTTTCTAACTTGTACGGTTGCAGAGAAATAGACGATTTACTACAAGTCACTTTTCAAGGTTTTTGGTCTATAAAAGTGTCAATTATTATTCGATTTTTATAAAATTTTATACCATGTGATGCCTTAAGCCATTCCTGATTTCGTAGAACTAATTTAACATTTTCATTATCATCGAAAGTAATGTCATTTTGGCAAAAACTGTATTTTTAGCCTTCAAGTGCGTTATATTTATTATTTGTTTAAAGTTGTGATATTTGATTCCAAGTGACATATAGATTAGATCAATACGATTGTATAGATGTCCACAAATTGCTTCTAGCGTCTTCCCTTGTTGACATCTAACCAATTTTTTCAGGATCACTTTTTAAGATTATTTTCGCGTTTTAATATCACATCAGATAGTCAGCTAACTTAGCAGTAAGTAATTAGTGGAGGGACCACAAGCTAAGACCGCGATTTTTTGTACAACCAGGGGCAATAATTCATGAAGTTACGCTCCGATATGTGCAAATATCGAAAGGAACCAAGTTCTTTGGGTTATAAACAGGATTTCAAGGTTCATCAAAATCAGATAAAAATTGTGATTTCTAGAGTGTCCACATACGAAAAATGCAATTTTTCGTATAATTTGGGGCCATAATTGATGAAGTTTTGATCCAATACATGCCAATATAGAAAGGAACTGAGATCTATTGGAGATAAACCTACATGTTAAGTTTCGTCAAAATCGGATAAGAATTGTGACCTGTAGAGTGTCCGTCCACAAACAAATTGTGGACAGATGGGCAAATGGACGTCCAGACGGACATGGGCATATAAAAATGACTTACCTTCATAGCATCAGGTTGAGCAAAGAAAACAGTAGCCCCATGATATATAGGTAAATATAAATCTATAACTTGAGCTGCTACATGACTTAATGGTAAGTAACTAACAATTCTTTCTTGTCCAAATACCAAATTAGCCAGACGTACAGTGTTGATAGGGGTCCATGTCATCTATCAAAAAAAAATATATATTTGAGTTGTCTACTTCATGGATTGTAGTTCAGAATGATTGTGTGTGTATGTGTTTGTGCGTATGTAAATGGTGTACAACGAGGACACACATGTGTATACACACCTAACAGAGGATATCCTCGGTTAAAACTGACTTGCTGGGGATGCTTAGGAGAGCCTAAATATTGACATATCTAAAAAATCTTGCAAATTCCTCGGTTGTCGGTACAGTACATGTTGTGTGTATGATGTGTTAACCTGAAAAAATTATGGTGTGTATTCTCTAGAAAATCAACGCCCTCGTTCACTTGAACACGTACTGTCTGAACATTGTCCTTGATAGAGCTGTTTTAAATGTGTACACACAATCACATGATCAGTACGTTACATCGGTATAAAATGGCGGATTGATTTTTGATTTAAAGTTTATTTCTCTTAAGTTATTGTTACACAGAAAGCAGATAACAGGCCAATACAAACGTTTGTAAAATAATTTCGTTGATTAGCAGGACCAACGTTTAATGTACATGTGTTTATGACATCTAACATTGGCCCCCACCAATCGAGGACAGATAACGTCCACAGTTGTGAACAAGCCAACAGTGGGCTGATGTCCCCCGCCGAAATCCCAAAATAAATAGATCATTTATTTTTTTATAAAAGTATCGAGCAATCAAACTATACACTAAGTTTCATCACTCTGTAGCATCTTGTCCCAAAGCATCGACCAATGAAAGTGATTAGCTCGAAATGTTAATCATTAAACTCAGTCAAGATATTCACCTAATGAACTTAGTCAAGACGAACATCTACATCAAGTTTAAACATTCTACCTCAATTAAAAGCAGAGTTGTTATGTTCCAAAGTCTTGACCAATCAAATTGCTCATCGTTCCTTAGCCTAAGCAGAAAATTCTTACCATCGAACTTATAGTCAAGGTAATGATATAATTAATCAATATTCGGAGTTTCATCGCTCTCACTTCATTATAAACCAAAGTTATTGTGGCCCAAAGCATCAACCAATCAGATTGCTTAACTCTGCTGCTTCCCGTAAGCAGACAATTTTCAACTCCCATCAAGGCATTCACCTAATGAACGCCTGCGCCAAGTTTAAACATTCTACCTCAATTAGAAGGAGGGTTATTGTGTTCTAAAGTCTCGACCAATCAAATTGCTTATCGCTCTGCTTACCCTAAGCAGATAAATGTTCATTATTGAACTTAGTCAAGGTATTGATGTAATGAAACTATACACCAAGTTTCGTCACTCTTACTTAATTAAAACTAAAGTTATCGTGTACCAAAGCATCCACCAATCAAATTGCTTATCTCTGCTTACCCTAAGCAGAAAATGCTCATCTTCGAACTCCATCAAGGCATTGACCTAATAAACACCTACACCAAGTTTGAACATTCTGGCTCAATTAGAAAGAGAGTTATTGTGTCCCAAAAAGTGTGACAGACAGACGAACGAACCCATTTTAATAATCACCTGATTTCTTCGAAAGGCGGGGTACAACAATGTGAAACGTGGGTCAAAAGTCTGGAAGTAATAAACGGAAATTGCTGAAATTCAATAGGCTTCTTAGTTTTGACTTATATAAAGGATGCATATAAATTTCATACAAATCAGATAACTCTTATCATTGGAGCGTTCACAATGTTCTACAAAGGCCATAACTCCAGAAGAAATCAACGGAAACTATTGAAATTAAAATGACCTTTTCATCTCACTGATTTAAACAACATATATCAATTTCAAAACAATCAGGTGATAAATGTAGGCTGTAGAGTGTTCACATGACACAAGAAATTGTGACGGACGGCAATTAATACGACCACATTTCTAAGTTCCCGTATAATAAACAAGGCATTGACCTAATCAACACATACACAAAGTTTGAACATTCTAGCTCAATTAGGAAGAGAGTTATCGTGCCCCAAAGTATCAACCAATCAAATTGCTTATCTCTGCTTACCCTAAGCGGAAAATGCTCATCTTCGAACTCCATCAAGGCATTGACCTAATAAACACATACACCAAGTTTCAACATTCTAGCTCAATTAAAAGTTATCGTGTCCCAAAGCATCAACCAATCAAATTGCTTATCTCTGCTTACCCTAAGCGGAAAATGCTCATCTTCGAACTCCATCAAGGCATTGACCTAATCAACACATACACCAAGTTTGAACATTCTAGCCCAATTAGGAAGAGAGTTATCGTGTCCCAAAGCATCAACCAATCAAATTGCTTATCTCTGCTTACCCTAAGCGGAAAATGCTCATCTTCGAACTCCATCAAGGCATTGACCTAATAAACACATACACCAAGTTTGAACATTCTAGCTCAATTAGGAAGAGAGTTATTGTGTCCCAAAAAGTGTGACCAACAGACAGACGGACAGACAGACAGACGGACGAACCCATTTTAATAGTCCCCTGCTTTCTTCGAAAGGCGGGGGACAATAAAGCAACCAAAATGTTGCCTATCTGTAGTAATGAGACACACACAAACATTTTAATCAAATATTCTGCTAATTGAATACAGTTCTAGCTGTGTTTGTGTCAGACTTTTACCATGTGTACTAAATAATAATGTTGCAGAGTCTGACACCCAGTCAGTGACTAGTCGGCATGATACTCTCACCCAGATGATACCAAGCAAGAAATCTTGGGTCTTGAGTGACCTTAATATAGAAGAATATGAATCCGTGGTTGAAAGAACACCCCCTCTTTTATAACAAAGGGAAATAAATACAACTTGCGAGCTGAGCAATCTATGTTGCTGGGTAAAGATTTTCTGAACATCATGGTGTGGTAATGGTCTATCCGGACCAGGTACGGCTGACGATTGAAACAGATATCTGGTGCAGAAGTTGGAGAACGGACCATTCTGCAGGCGTGGTAGGACACTTGATCACCTTATTTTTGTACTCATGGACTTCATTCCCAACGAGAGACAAGGTATTAGATGGGATTTTGAAGTCAAACTTCATACTGGCGTACGTGTCACAAGATGCCGCAAAGTGGGCTGCAAGCTTCTTCCCTGGATCTATAGCCTTTGGGTAATTGGTATCCTTCTTAGTGATTCTTGGGGCAAGTCTGGAGAGCAGCTCAATAAACATATCTGGTGGAATTCTGAGAAAACTGTGGAAAGATGCAGGATCTTCATGCCTCAACTCATGTCGATTAAAATGCCCAAACTGAGATTTTCGGACATCACCCAGCCATGGTCTAACCCAGCATCTTCTTCGCATTGCCTTCCTGCTCCTTGCCCTCCTCCATCTTTGACGTTTGATGATGTTTACAGCTGCAGCATCATTGTCTGACTGTTGCTGCACAATAATCAATTGTTGTAGTATTAGCAAGTTCTGGATATCTTCCGACATGATGATGAAGACAACATATACATGATGAAGACGACATACATACTGATGTATGAACTTTGAATCGCCTTTTTTTATAGCAAGTCGCACATAAAAGCATGGTCATAGGAGCATAATGCAAGCTTGGTAACAGTGCCATGCTCATATTAAGAACTCCATAAACGCAGTGTGAACCCCATAAGTTTGTCATACCCAGAAAAAACACCATATTTGGCACAGACACGGCCCATATCTGGCAACATCTGGTAATGTCCGTCCACAATTTGTTTGTGGACTCTCTACAGGTCACAACTCTTGTCCGATTTTGACAAAACTTGAAATATAGGTTTATCTCCAAAAATCTCGGCTGCTTTCGATATTGGCTTGTATCGGATCGAAACTTCATGGATTATGGCCCCTGTTTGTACGAAAAATCACATTTTTAGCTTGTGGACTCTATAGAGGTCACAATTTTTATCTGATTTTGTTGAAACTTAAAATGTAAGTTTATAACCCAAGGATCACAGTTCCTTTCGATATTCGTGCATATCAGATTGTAACTTCCTGAATTATGGCCCTTGTTCGAATTTCGTGAAAATCGGACCAAAATTGCCGGACAAAATGTACGCGAATAGTGTAAAAATATGGTAAATCAAGGTTGGGGACCCTGTATGGGTCACAATTTTAATTCGGTTTTGATGAAACTTGAAATACATGTTTATAACCTAACGATCTTTGTTCCTTTCAATATTGTCGCATATCGAATTGTAACTTTATGAATTATGGCCCTTGGTTGTAGCAAAAATCACTTTCTTTTTAGCTTGTTCTCTATCCATCTCTCAAAAATGTGGGCGTATCCTGCCTGGCAGATTATGGTTAGCTTGTGGACCCTATAGAGGTCATAATTTTTATCCGATTTCAAAAAACGTTTTAGTATATCACCGTTACACCCTAAGGACCGCTGAGTTTGAATTTCGTGAAAATCGGCCTAAAACTGACAGACAAAATGGCCGCCCCTTGTTCTCAAATAGCGTAAAAATATGGTAGAGGTCACAATTTTAATCCGATTTTGATGAAACTTGAAAAGCATGTTTATAATCCAAAGATCTTGGTTTCTGTCGATATTTGCGCATATTGGATTGTAACTTCCAAAATTATTCCCTTGATTGTACAGTCACGTTTTTAGGATGTGATCCCTCTAGATGTCACAATTTTTATCCGATTTAAAAAAATGTTTGAATATATCACTTTTACACCCTTATGATGGTTTAGTCTGAATTTCGTACAAATCGGATCAAAATTGCCGGACAAAATGGCTGCCCCTCGTACGCAAATATTGTAAATATATGGTATATCAAGGTTTTGGACCCTCTAGAGAGAGGACACAATTTTGATCCGATTTTGATGAAACTTGAAATACATATTTATAACCCAAAGATCTTGGTTCCTTTCAATATTCATGCATATCGGATCGTAACTTCCTGAATTATGGCCCTTGATTGTACGAAAAATCCCTTCTTTTTTTGAGCTTGTTCTCTGTCCATCTCTTGCAAAATGTGGGCGTATCTTGCATGGCAACCGCTTGTTCTGATTCTTTGGTAGCACTTTCCTACCTACCCGCAATACATTTACACCCTCTGAACTCAACCATTCCCGATATATTGCAGTTTTAAGGTTCCAATGGCAGCCATATTGGATTTATGCCAATTGTTTGATGTATGACGTCACAGGGCCTCATAGATTATGCTTTTTTTATTCTTTGGTACCACTTTTATATGTACCCCTAATACATTTACACCCTTTAAAATCAATCACTCCCGAGATATTGGAGTTTCAAGGCGCCAATGGCGGCCGTATTGGATTTATGATAATTACTCGAAAACCTATCTTTTTATTTTGGATTCATGCAAATTGTTGGCCTTATGACTTATGACATCATGAGGACGTCACCTGGCATTGTTTTTCTAGTTATTTGGTAGTACTTTCCTATCTACTCGTAATACATTTACATTCTCCAAACCCAACAATTCCCGAGATATTGGATTTTTAAGTTTCAATGACAGCCATATTGGATTTATGCAAATTATTGGCCGTATGATGGTATGACATCACAGGAACGTCTTTTAGCTATGTTTTTCTGAGTCATCTGTACCACTTTCCTATCTACCCGTAATACATTTACACCCTCCAAACTCAACCATTCCCGAGATATTGGAGTTTTAAGGTGCCAATGGCGGCCATATTGGATTTATGCTAATTACTCAAAAACCTATCTTTTTATTTTGGGCGATTTTTGTTTGGGAGACCTTCAGGGACTCCTCTACCAGATTCCGTCGAGAAAAATTCTGTTGCAATTTGTTCTAGGTATCCACTCCATATGGCTTATCTTTACCCGACTATTAGGGTCATCTTCAATAGAAGGCTTGATCGCTTTAACTACGTACATCTTATCAAGGCCTTCAAGTAATACCCTGCATATTGCGGCACTAATTTCGATTGGGTACACGCCCAACTTGTGAGCCTATCAGATTCCTCAATCGTCGCAAATACCAAGTCTTGCGCTTTCAAGCTAAAATGTCTACCTGTGATAATCGAGTTGCAAAGTTCAAGGTTCATTCAATGTCAAGGTTTCCTTGGAGGTCGCGATGTCCCAACCGATTAGACGCTACTACTCACGTGTCTGTAGATTACATAGCTATAAGTTCGGAAATTGTGAAGTAAACAAGCAACGGCCAGATGTTGTGAAACTCGCAGTCGTTGCTTCAGGAACATGCCTTAGGGTATAAGGAATACGTATAAAAACGTTTTCAAGACGATCGATTAAGAATTGTGGGCTGTAGGCGACACACAGACACACAAAGAGAAAATGGGCTTGGTACTGTCCCTGGGGGTTGGGCATGCACCCAAAACGATAGAGATGCTCCTTAGGGTACAAAGAATAAGTATGCAAAGTTTCAAGATGATATGTTAAGAAATGCAGTCTGTATACAACAAACAAACAAATATAAGAAATGGGCGTGGCTCTGCCCCTGGGGTTTGGGCATGCACCAAAAACAATAGGGATCATCCTTAGGGTATAAGGAATAAATATGTAAAGTTTCAAGATGATCACTTAAGAATTGTGGCCAGTAGGCGACACACAGACACAGAAAGAAAATGGGTGTGGCTCTGTCCCTGGGGGTTGGGCATGCACCCCAAACAATAGGGATGTTTCTTAGGGTACAAAGAATAAGTATGTGAAGTTTCAAGATAATATGTTAAGAAATGCGACCTGTAGACGACAAACAAACAAATACAATAAATGGGCGTGGCTCTGCCCCTGGGGGTTGGGCATGCACCCAAAACAATAGAGATGTTCCTTAGGGTACAAAGAATAAGTATGCAAAGTTTCAAGATGATACATTAAGAAATGTGGCCTGTAGACGACAAACAAATACAATAAATGGGCGTGGCTCTGCTCCTTGGGGTCGGGCATGCACCAAAAACAATAGGGATCATCATTAGGGTATAAGGAATAAGTATACAAAGTTTGAAAAAAATCGAGTAAGAATTGCGCCCTGTAGGCGACCCACACACAGACAGACAGAGGCGACAGCATAATACGTCCACATTATGAATGTGGACGTATAAAAAACACTTCTCCGGGGTCGTACTTTCTACTTTGGTAAACTCTTAGTATGTTATACAGTACACTAAACCCTGCCAGAATCACTTGAGAAACCGTTTGTAGCAATTTTTGGGGGGTTAAACTGTATTTTGACCTGACTATCAAGTGAATACTCCAGGGATATTTCCAACTTTTTATGCATGTTTATTTATATTTAAAAGGATACTGAAATTATTGACATATTATAAAATATCGAGATACAGTGATTTCAGAAAATGTTGTGATATCTGTTTCCGGACAGACAGACCAATTTCAATAGTTCCCTGGTTTCTTTGAAAGGAGGGGGACAAATATGGGTACTCAGCACCATCAGCTGTGATAAAAGTTTGTTTGATTGGTTTATGAAATTATATATATTCAAAATATATTTACTTACATTATCATGACTGAGCATTACTCCTTTAGGGTTTCCTGTAGTACCTGACTGAAAATAGAATAAATGAATTTATTACTTATTAGTGACAAAACAATTCAATAAATATAATTGTAGTGTCTGATGAATATGTATGTAATCCTTACATCCCACTTCTACTCGTTGCCACTGGCAACCTTTTGATAAAACTGTCCTGTTTATTTTCAATACATGCTTAAAAGTATCCGTGTATCAGAAATGTACAGAAAGCGTACTGTTCATTTCTGATACACCGATACTTTTATACCGTTTTAGATACCTATCAAGCAATAAGTAGCGGACGTTTAGTCCGACCCAGATCGTAATTGATAACGATGGCTCTATACAATGCACAAGGATAATGTACATGAAACAACTAGTCAAAATCATAGTAACAAAACAAAATGGGGGGGGGGGAACTACATGGCAGTTCAAAAACATATACAATGACATTAAATTAACATAACAACATATTACAAAAATCAATTATTATACATATCAATTGGCATCTATTTCATAATTTGGTTTGATTTATATTAATATGCAAAATATATAAATTAGAATATTGAATAATTATTTTAATTAATTGTGATGATAGAAGGCGCAGTTCTCTTGCTGGACACTTCACAGGCATTGAAAATAAACAGGATGACAAAAAAGCCTAGAAAGTCATAAACTTTATTACAAATAAATTTCAACGGAAGAACCATCCGCCGATGCACACTTTCACCAGGAATGACCCACGTTTCGCATTTCCTTTACACTACATTTAATAATATCGCAGTCCTCTACGCCATAGATAAGTTGTTTTGACGATGTGGTCTAAACCAACACGTGATTGTTTTACGCTCAGAGTATCATAGCAAGACGCACGTGTAATACTACTCAGGTCGTCTCTCCACTGCGAAAACATTCTACCATGAAATGTAACGTGAGGCTCAGAAAGGGATAAATAATGAAAGAGCAGAAAGTATTTGTCACTTTTCGGTTGAAACGACTCGATAATAAATACTATTTTTCACATTTTGCTTCACAATACTCGATAGAAATGTGATGTAAGTAACTTATTAGCACCTTTCCTCGGTGTATTGGTGAATATCAGGACAGTTTTGGTCGGGAGCCGCCTCGGCTAGGCCCCTCGACCAAAACTGTCCTGATATTCACCGATACACCTCGGAAAGTGTGCTAATAACTACCACATATAAGGTTACTTATTAAGAATGAGTTCGCGAGAGAATAATGCAAAATTTAAAAAAAAACATCACAAGCGGTGTCAGGCGATTTTGACCAAACATTGCAGATTTGGTCACTGGGTGCCCCGTATACCCCACATGAAATATGAGGGTCACCAACCTTGTAATTACGGAGAACCAGCTATGGCCATTTTAGAGTTAAAAAAACGTCATTTTTTTTTAAAAAAATATCCCTAAACTCAAATATTTCCCATAAATTGTCTATTGATTTTTTTTTTTTCTTATTTTTTATGAATGATCATGTCTATTACTTCAATATATATGACTATTAAATTTTTCCGAAACCATTTGAGGCTATGAGGAATTTATTTTGAGACATAGATTTTGCTATATGCTAAAACATATAAATTTCATAATGCTATATCTCACCCACTGCAGGGCTGAGGACAATTCTATTAATAATGGAAGTTGAGGACTACTAATACTAATATTTGGTTTTGACAAAATGACTGGCACGGATTTCTTTCATATTAAATTTTATGGTCGAACTTGAAGAAAATGACATCATTTTTGACATCATTTTTCAAAATAAAATCATTCATTGCCTGGATTATGCCCCATGCACCCGGCTTCCAGCAACCCTGTGTAGGGCCGGTACAGATGATTCAGGAGTTCCACAAGGATCAGTCCTTGGACCTGTCCTCTCTGTAATGTATACTAAGAATTTGGGACAACTAATCGATAATCCTGGTTTCTAGGACGACATTCTTATGCAGATGATACACAGCTGATCGTAAGTTGTTCCCTTTCAAAAACTGTTTCATTCCCTAATTATTCTGACATCAAAGTGTGTACCCATGACATTAAAGATAGGATGACAAGAAATATGTTTAAATTAAATTTAATTGAATTTAGTAAATCAGAATGTATTTTATGTTGTCAAAATACACATCTGAAAAATACAAGTTCAAATGATGTGGTTGTATTAGATGCCATGATACACTGTGAAGAGGTTAGTTGTCCTCTTGAGGTCAATTTGAGCATGGACAGTCACATTAGTGAAATTTTGTTAAAACTGTTATTTTTGGTCCAGGAACATTGGCCATATAAACACTTTATTAGCCAGGAAGCAGCTGCTACACTTATATGTTCTTTGGTATTCCCAAGGATTGACTACTGTAACAGCTTGTTAGTAGAAACATCTAGTGCCAATATTAAAAAAAATCAACTTGTAGAAAATACTGCAGCTCAAATTCTTACCAGATCATCAAAACACTCTCATGTTCTGAAATCAATCTATTGACTGCCAATCATCTTCAAAAGTCTGTCTTTGACATATCAGTGTGTGAATGGCTTAGCTCAAATATACTTATCTAACTTTATGTACATACAAGTTCCCTTGAGTAACCTCCGGCAGAACACCCATTCATTAGTTTTGTTGCTCACATGGGCGCAGATCCCGGTGGGGACACCGGGAAGCGTCCCCACCAATATTTTTAGTGGTGGGGACATGATATACTGTGTCCAAAATGTCATTTTTTTTGTTACCGGTACATTTTCCTTTCGGCAACGGAAGTGACGTAAATTTAGCAAAAACTACAATTTTGACAGTTCGGTACCACTTTTTGAAAGCAAATATTATTTTTTTCAAATCTGGTATGACTGAAAGGGTGTGCCCTGTAAAGGTGCAGAAAACATCGGGCTCAGTTTTTTTAATTTCGATTTGGTTTTTGGGTCATTTCGATTTAAAGGTGAAAAAATGAGCTATTCACAACCCATTCAGGCTTTTCATGTTTTAATATATTTCTTCGCAACTTTCATAAACTTGTAGCAATAATCCATACGAAGAGAATGTATGTGAAAATTAGTTTGTAATATGAGCAGTTGCCGAGAAATGGGCAATTTTGCATGAGCCACTATTTACGCTAGTTTGCCTGTAAAATAGTCAATTATTATTCGATTTTCATTAAAGTGACACCATTTGATGCGTAATGTCAATTTTAACTAGGTCAAACCAATTTAACATTTTCAATGTCACCGGAAATGACGTAATTTGTGCAAAAACTGTATTTATTGCCTTCGAAACAAATAATTTATTCAAATGAGTCGTATTTGTTATTTGTTTAAAATTTTGATATTTAATTCAAATCAACTAATAGAATGAACCCATACGATCATATAGATATCACAAAATGGTTTCTACCTTGTTCAGTTGTGGAGAAATAGATGATTTTTAACAGGCAACTTTTCAAGGTTTTTGGTCCATAAAAGTGTCAATTATTATTCGATTTTCATAAAATTTTCACCGTGTGATACCTAATGCCATTTACGATTTTATTCAAGTAATTTAAGATTTTCATTATCACCGGAAGTAATGTCATTTTGGCAAAAACTGTATTTTTAGCCTTTAAACGGATGTTTTATTCAAATGAGTCTGATTTGTAATGTTTTTAAAATTATGATATTTCATTCCAATCAACAAATAGATCGAACCCATACGATCATACAGATACCAAAAAATGGTTTCTAACTTGTACGGTTGCAGAGAAATAGACGATATTCTACAAGTCACTGTTCAAGGTTTTTGGTCTATGAAAGTGGAAATTATTATTTGATTTACATAAAATTTTCACCATGATTTCATAACATTTTCATTATCACCGGAAGTAATGTAAGTTTGTCAGGATCACTTACATGTAACAAATGTATACAATGAATTGATATTGCTGGATTTTGTTGATTATGCGTACATTTTATTTGATGCGTGCAATGCTTATATGTGTTTAATGGTTTCATCGGTACCGGAAGTGACATATGTTCAAGGGTAACAAACTGGTCACCGGTGAAACCCGTCATTACTGCGTCGCAGTTCTAGTTCTTATTATTATATTTTTTTCCAATTTGATTGTATCTCAGAAACTACTTGTCGGATTCATTCGATGTCTTCTGTTTTACTGGGAAAGTGGGTGTGACTTAGAGATTAAAGCTATTTTGAATGTAATGCGAAATGTCCGAAATCGTCGAAGTTGACGATTTTTTAAATATTGCCGTAATATTAACAATAATCGTCGGATTTTAACATTGGATACATTTTGACATAGCCAGAGACAAGGCACATAGCTATGATTCTTTAGATTTTTGATTTTCGACGAATCGTCGGAAATATTTGGCGCCAAATTTTGAAAATTTAATTTTTTCAAATTTTTTTTTTAATTATGAATATTTTTATGTGGTATTATGTGGCACCATTTTTTGTCACCGTAATTTTCCTTGGCCGCCATTGGCTAATTCAGTTTTTCAGTCCTGGATAAATTATTTATTGCTCAATTTGTATAAAACAAAGTTCATATGCTCCGTGGTCCAAAATGTCATTTTTTTTGTTACCGGTAAAGTTGCCTTTCGGCAACGGAAGTGACGTAAATTTAGCAAAAACTACAATTTTGAGAGTTCGGTACAATTTTTTGAAAGCAAATATTATTTTTTTCAAATCTAGTATGACTGAAAGGGTGTGCCCTGTAAAGGCGCAGAAAACATCGGACTCACTTTTTTTAATTTTGATTTCGTTTTCGGGTCATTTCGATTTAGTTTGCCTGTAAAAGAGTCAATTATTATTGGATTATCATAAAAGTGACACCATTGGATTCGTAATGTCAATTTTAACTAGGTCAGACTAATTTAACATTTTCAATATCACCGGAAATGACGTAATTTGGGCAAAAACTGTATTTAAAGCCTTCGAAACATAGAATTGATTCAAATGAGTCGTATTTGTTATTTGTTTAAAATTTTGATATTTGATTCAAATCAACTAATATAATGAACCCATAGGATCATATAGATATCACAAAATGGTTTCTACCTTGTTCAGTTGCAGAGAAATAGACGATTTTCAACAGGTAACTTTTCAAGGTTTTTAGTCCATAAAAGTGTCAATTATTATTCGATTTTCATAAAATTTTCACCATGTGATATGTAATGCCATTTACGATTTTATTCAAGTAATTTAAGATTTTCATTATCACCGGAAGTAATGTCATTTTGGCAAAAACTGTATTTTAATCCTTTAAAACAGATATTTTTTCAAATGAGTCTGATTTGTGATGTTTTTAAAATTATGATATTTCATTCCAATCAACAAATAGATTGAACCCATACGATCATACAGATACCAAAAAATGGTTTCTAACTTGTACGGTTGCAGAGAAAAAGACGATTTTCTACAAGTCACTTTTCAAACTTTTTGGTCTATGAAAGTGGCAATTATTATTCGATTTACATAAAATTTTCACCATGTTATGCCTTATGCCATTTCTGATTTCATAAAACTAATTTAACACTTTCATTATCACTGGAAGTTATGTAATTTTGTCAGGATTACTTACATGTAACAAATGTATACAATGAATTGATATTGCTGGATTTGGTTGATTGTGCGTACATTTTATTTGATGTGTGCAATGCTTATATGGAAACCTGTTTAATGGTTTCATCGATATCGGAAGTGACATATGTTCAAGGGTAACGGGGCACTGGTGAAACCTGTCATTACTGCGTCGCAGTTCTAGTTATTATTCGTCAGGCTGAAGTTAGATTTGCACTCCAGCATCCAAGATGGTGGATGAAATCAGCTGTTCATTTTCCCTTCTTTTGCCAGTTATCCGAAAGAAACTATAATAGCATATTCCTGAAGCAATAGCCAGAGAAATGCCGCTCTGGCCATTGCTGGATTGACTTTGATACTTACGTATTTGAGGGAGTGTGTCTATTCTTCCCGTTCAATCAAATCGCTCCTAAGTAAAGTCTTTCGTTTAATCTGGGGTCTTCCCTAAAACTTTGGACAGTGATTTAAGGTATTAAAAACGGTGAAAGTATTGTTCGTCTCCAAACAGTATTGTTTACATTGTAGCCATGTTGATAGCCTCGTTTGTCACGCAATTAGTTTTTCGGCAATATTCTGCTATGCACTTGTTAATTGGGCGTAATAAATTTCGTGAGTCATGACCGAAGGTTATGTTAACATATTTGAAACTCTGTTTAAACCAGAATGATATTGTTATGCAGTTAGGTATTAGTTGTTAAAAGGACTATTGACCAATCATAATTTGGAACAGAAATTTGCTTTCATTACGGCAGTGTTCAGTGGGATTAGGTCTCATCAAACGAAACACTGTGGGGAGTATGCTAAAATAGTGACCTTACGCTCATATACAATTTGTTTTTTGTCTTTTTGAAATATCGCTCGATTCGTTTGTCAAGTATAGACAGATGTATATGACTAGTACACTATTTAGTTTTTACGATTTTTGCTGTTCAAAAATTCATCATCCTTCTACTAGATCATGAGGTTATATTGCCTAATTAATAAAATGTTGACAAATAGTCTAGAGAGATTAATTGTATTTACCAAGAACAGCTCTTTTGGCATTTACAATAAATTAAGCTTTTCAAATTTCATCGTTTGAAAATTTTAACGGTGTAATTGTGAGCTCAGTTTTCATGATTAGATACTTATTGGATAGATAGATAGATAGATAGATAGATAGATAGATAGATAGTAATAAGTATTTGTAGTTTTGATAATGGAACATTTTTTAAACTTGAATTTTTTGATGAAAGTATATAATCTGCGTTTATATTTATTTGTTTATTTCTATTTCTATTATGGCTTGCTCCTAACGGAACTGGAAACCACGTTAATTTGGTTTCAAGTGCCATGTTACACTTTTCAGTGTGTAAATAAAGCGGTTTATTTTTCGGCATTTTTGTTGAAAATCGTTATTTTTGTACAAAAATGGAAATTATTTACTACTAAACGGGTAGAGTGCCACTCAATTTTTTTCTTGATCTTAATTCTATAGATCATTGCCTTTTCAGTCAGCATTCCAAAAAAATACTTAAACCCGCAGTGGGTGAGATATAGATAGAATAAAATGACATACCTAAATTGAGCTATTTTGGTACCTTGCAGCAATAAGTCCGAATACCAAAAACCGCTCAATGAAAGTCCATCAAACTTACGGAATGTATACTCACTAACCATATCTGCTACGCTATAGAGTTTCATTAATCTACTCATCGTAGTTTAGTTGTACGAAATAATTGAAAAGTGGCCTGAAAATGATGATTTTTTGGCTTTTTTTCGGTCTTAAAATTTCATATTGTTTTCTACGCTCTAAAAATGGTTCGATTGATCTAAAATTGTGGCAGTGGGGTTACCACAAGGTGACAAGACTGCCATGTTGTGCGACAGCACGTGCAGAATCCCTTCACACAGGCATCTGAGACAGTAGTCAGACAGTGGCAACATACGGAGGAGACCCATCAGTACTGATACAGAGAGAGAGAGAGAGAAATGGGGTTTAACGTCCACTCGACACAAACTAGGTCATTTCGGGACTAACATATGGTTTAATTTTATTTACATAATTCGCTTGCGCGTAGGGGTCTTTAGCAGTGGGAGGAAACCGGAGGACCCGGAGAAAACCCACGAGGTTGGACAGGCGTACTGATACAGTGTGCGGACATCTCACAAGAGAGAACATCCATTGCCGTAGACCTTACTGTGGACCGATTCTCACCCCTCGCCATTGACGTGAACGTCTACAGTTTGCCCAACAACACCAGAACTGGCGACACAGGCAATGGAGAACTGTTCTGTTCACGGATGAGAGTCAGTATTGCATATCAACTGCAGATGGGAGGACCAGAATATGGATTCGATGTGGCGAGCGTTATTCTGACCAATGTGTCATGGAACAAGACTCATTGGGAGGTCCAAGCATGATGGTTTAGGGTGGAACTGTGAATTCCGTGACTCGTGAACTCTAATTATTGAATTAGAACTGTCAACAAAGAAAACTGTCAACTTGTTTATGTTTGTACTGTAACTCTTGTTTCTTTTATATGTTTATTTACATAAATATTCATTAATATTTCAAAGCCTTATCATTTCATTCAAGTGTTATCCTGTGATTTGATTGACTGTTGTCCTGTCAATTTGATTTGCCAGCCCACTCCGAATAAACACTTCGTGTGGAGAGGGTCAACATCTTTTTTACCCACAACACCGCAGCATGCCGAGATGAGATTTGGGTAATCTTTTACTTCTTCACACTCTGGTCAAAATTGGTCAACCTGTGATCAGTAGATTTGAGTGGATATGGGAAAGCACAATAAATGAATAGGTACAAGCCTAAGTTCATATATTTTAGCCTGTCTCTGCATATGGGCAGTCTTAGACTATCTTTGCTAATAATTCAGACTCAGAATTTTGTCGAACATCAACTCAATATAAATACTGTATTTATAACATATCGTCTTGTCATTTGTTCTATTGCTCAGCCTTTTAGTAGTTAGGTATTGCACATACTTTTGGGTGGTCTAAAATGAGATATTTCAAGAAACACATTTTCTTGCACAAGATTTTAGGGTGGTCTAATAAGCAACTGTGAGGAACACATTTTCTTGCGCATGATTTCTGGGTGGTCAATTAAGCAACTGTGAAGAACACATTTTATTGCGCAAGATTTTAGGGTGGTCTTTCTTAAAAATGATGGTGCATATTTTTTTACGCAAGATTTTAATGGGTGGGTGGTCTACCCAGGTCCAGTGCATATTTTTCGACTTGACGTATGATGTTTTTTTTACTACTGCAGAACTCAGTTAGACCACCCAATTTTCTTACCCGGAAATGTTTTTTTTCTTGCAGAACTCAGTTAGACCACCCAATTTTCTTACCCGAAAATGCACTTTTTCTTGCACTTTTTTCGGCTGGCAGACCCACCCCACCCCCCAGTTGCTGTTTGTATTTTTTTTTACAGTTGCCCCCTGATGACGTGAGGTTGGTTGACGTATGCACGAAAGTTGATCGTTGTACGCAAAAGTCAAATTAAATTGTCATTTCTGGTCATTTCACCCATGAGCCGTCTGTTTTGTTGTTCTTATTCAGGATAGAAGGGGATTTCGCATTCTTAATTTAGTGTTATGTTCTAGTGGACCAATAGTGAAACTTTTAACGAAAAAATTAATGTTGTACGCCAAAGTCGAATTAACTCATCTCTAAGGGGGGTTAAGAAGGTGTTCTTAAGGGAGGAAGGAAGGGTCTGGGGCCTTCTTAAGCAGTGTTTTTCATGACATATGCATGGAAGTTGATCGCTGTACTCAAAAGTCGAATAAAATCGTCATTTTTAGTCATTTCACCAATGCCCGACCACCCTTTTTGTCATAATTATTCGGGATAGAAGGGGATTTCGTGTTCTTAATTTAGTGTTATGTTCTAGTGGACCAATAGTGAAACTTTAAACGAAAAAATTAATGTTGTTTGCGGAAGTCAAATTAATTCATTTCTCTGGGGGGGGGGGGGTAAAGGGAGTGTTCTTAATGGAGAAATGAAGGGTCGGGGGGTCTTCTTAAGCAGTGCTTTTGGCGACATCGAGGTTGGTCGACTTATGCACGAAAGTCAAATTAAACTGATTAAAATTAATTCAGCTATCTTCACTCAAAAGGGCAAAAGGAGACCTCCAGTAATAACAACTTTGCCAATTATCGAAAACACTCTTAATCCCCTCTGACACCAGTGATGTTTATTCCTTAATTACCTGTATACAGCCGGCGTGTGTATTCATTAATGCCTGACTGATTCCTTAATCCCCTAATTAAATGACACAATTGACTATGGAATAATGTTTGCTTCTTTGAGCGGAATTTAGCAATTGACATACGTAATAACACAAAACCACAATTACTATTTTAATTAAAGCGACGTTTCGTTGAGGGTTCTCTCAATGTTTTCAAGCAAATGATGATGAAAATAATATACAGAAGGTTCTCTTCCGACAGAAGAGTATTGTGGTTCTAATTTCCCCCCTGAGTAAAAGAGTACAGGAGTAAAAAGATGTGGTCATGCAAAATGTATCATAAAAGTCAAACATGATTGAAACACGATTTGTAAATGACGAGCCGTTATCAGAGTAGCCAACTGTATCTCAATATACTTTAGAATTAACAGTACACATAAATTTTGTTGGTAACCATCTAAATCGAATAACAGATTGAGAAGGGTCATCTAACTATCTTTGTGTATGGCAATTGTTGTGTCATTAATATCTGTCATTAATCAATCCGACTAAAGTTGCACAGACATGGAGTCATAAGTTATATTTATAGAATGGCTTTCATGAGTTAACCTGTTAAGAGCGTGTTCGCGAGAAAACCATGCAGAAGGTGCTAAGGCTTCAATCACAGATTTTGACCAGATTTGGTTTATAAGTTGGGATAGTCCCAAAACACATAAATGTGCAATATCAGATAAATTTTTCAATTCCTGGCTGAGAAAATTGAAAAAACATTTTTCATATGGTGAAATTGCCAAAATCTGTCTTTTATCAAATACCAACTTTGGCAAGTCCTTACACCTTTACTATACGTAGCAGAAAGACCAAACTCACAAATTTGTAGATGACTCACTGCTGTTACCACAAAATTAACTTCAGACGATTCTGGCGAACGAGATCTGTATAAGGACTGGATATCAAAGCCTGTCTAAATTCCCCATTTTTCGTCACCCAAAGTTTGACGCCCTATAGCTACTTCTTTCCTGGGGTGGGTTTAAAAAATTTATGCTCACGTGAACAAGCAACCTCCCAACATTTGATACAAAAAATAAAAATGACCGGAATCGACTTGACAAAAACTCGGTAAAGGAAACAATTACCCATGCAATTAACCTTTAATTTCCCTATTTTGGAGATAATTAACCGTAGTAGATAAAAAAAAAAACTAACAATTTATTTTCCTTTTCATTCATATGGTGTTTATTACCAGCCCTAAAATACATTAGTATCTGTTTTATAAAAATGTCTTGAAAAAAAAATACTTTCAAAGGCCTGTAATCGTTCATGGCTCATCTGGCGTCGACGTGAATTGGCTTCAGCAGTTGTCCATGAGCTTCCATTGGAGTATTGACGTGCTCAATCTTAACAAACATATCCATTACTCTCAAATAGACATTATTTTAAATAAAATAATTCAAACAAAAATGAAAAATTCAACTAAAAGTGAGATTCGAACCACCAACCGCATGACCCACCCTCTCACCGTGTTGCTTGTCCCAGGGTCCATGTCGTGGGCCCTCTTCAGGGGGTTTGCCTAGGGCATCTCTTATTCTAAATCCAGCCCTGACGGTGCAGCTGACGGTGCCCGAGAGCCGTAGCCACAATACTACAAGGCTTCGTTGCCGTTAATATTTAAGCTTCCACATTTCTGTATTGTAGAAATTAGTGGATGTGTCCCAAAATGAATAGTGGAAACATGCTCTGAAATTAAACATTTTGTAGCCATTTTCGGTAACCTGTTGGAAAATGAAATCTTAAAGAGACAATACAACAAATATGTTAAAGGGACAATACGACAATACCAAATATACAATAAATACAAATACACACTTATATACAGTACAACATGGTACAAATGAATATTATGAAAACGTATAAAAGTCAAAAAATTTATTTCTCTAATTAAATTTGCAAACAATGTATCACAAAAGCTTATTTTTAGCACTTTTCAATAAGCTGTATATTTTAAGTATGTTGCATTCCGGTCATTTTTTTTACACCTATGGATACTATGTGCTTAGCACTTCAAAACCATCAAAAGAAATTCTACTTGCGATCATGAAAGAAAAAGTTACAGTGTATCTTTTTCTGTGCTATAAGGACCATGTGAATAGGGTACCCTAAAACAAGTCCACACAAAATTAGTATGTACTGATTTTTTTTTTCAAATTAGTGCTTGGCTGGAAGTCGACTACCCGCTTTATCAGACAGGGTCAAAATTAGAAGGTTGCTATTGCACCATAGAATGCAATCTGTGCTTAAAAAGGGTGATAAATACACATGTGAAAACCGCAATTTTACCCATAAAATGAATAATTCCAGTACAGTCCTTTAGAGCGACATCAGGCTGTAACCACTTCAGCATGTCACCTCTTGCACCTAGGGGGTGTCATACCATAAGTTTGATCAAAAACTTGCGACCCCCATCTTAGCACCGTTTGCGATTTTTGCATGGTCTTCTCGTAGATACACTCTTAACGAATGAAGCGTGCTATATATGACTTGTAACATTGACACCTGCTCAACATGCTTGTTGTTATTGCACAGAAAACCCACCCCACTTCTCTATATGATTTCTACTAAAACTAGTGTAAACTAGCAGAAGAGTGCAATAATATTGAACATGTTTTATTTATAGCACGGCTTTCATGAGTTAACAGGTTTAAGCATTGAGGCCGTAGGCCAAGATGTTAAACCTGTTAACTAATAAAGTGTGCTATAAATGACTTGTAACACTGACAACTGCTCAACATGCTTGTTGTTATTGCACAGAAAATCCACCTACTTCTCTATATGATTTCTACTAAAACTAGTGTTAACCAGCAAGAGTGCAATAACATTGAACATGTCTAGTTATTGCAAGGTTAAGCTCCATGCAATCTACTAGAGGGAAAACAATCTGCTTAGTCAACGAAAAGAACAAAGGAAGATTTCCCGTCCATGTTACAAATTAATTTACACCTCGATGTGGGATTAAGAATGCTGATAAGGTAATTATCTTTTCACGCTTACCAGACCAAAGACATCACTCTAGGTGGAACATGTGTGTGTAATACCCCACGAACGAACGAAGAAAGTTACGGGGGAACTTTTTACAAACATTTCTCCACACCATAGCTAATCGTTGAATCGTACACACATTATTTGTATAGAATAATTAAGTTTTACTGATCAGTTGTTCATAATCATTATTTACCCAATAATCAATTAGCTTTGTTCTTTGATGTTTTTGTAATAAAGTAGCCTCGTATTATTTATTGATTGGCGTATAGACAACATTTAATTGATTTGATATGAAATCTCAATATAAATTCTTAGATGGACAATTTTAAGGTGACTTGATATACACAGACTTTTTATTTTATGTTTTACCTATTTTCAACCCATTAAGTGTAAATAATTTAATTAAATCGACCTGTCTATAATATATTTCATGTATTGGATGTTAAATCTTTAATAAACAACAACAATAGTTGTGATAAGCTTAGGTTATAATGTCTAATATCGTTTAACTTCTTTATAAAAACGTTATTTTACAGTTACATTGAAAGTTTAATCACTCACCAAACGGCATCAGGAACTCCACATATGATCACATGTATTTGATATTCATGCCCATGAATCCCGTCTAATGAAGACGGGCATACGCCATACAGTGTGCTATGAGGGAAATTTTGCCCGGCAGCGGCGCTACGGCCTACTCTTATATCGAATTCCAACTGGCAAGGGATCTTTTATGTGCACGCCAATTTGTACACGGGACCTCGTTTTTTTGTCCCATCCGAACGACTAGACAGCTGTCCTTGTCAGGCCCTCTGTCCTGCATCACTGACAAGGGGAAATGACGCCGGAAAATCTGGATGAACTTTCTTGGCCAATGCAGGGATCGAACACCCGACCTCCAGGCTAGCGAGCCAGCGTCTTACCCACTTAGTAACGTGATCCCCGAATTTCAAATGGAGATACAATAAAAGTTGTTCTTTGTGTATAGAAATGATTATTATTATTATATATAGCTAATAATGAATATATCGACAAATGAATGGCACTATTTGTATTTCTGTACTTATAGAGAATAGTTTGGGATATCAAGTATTACAGGGTTATCCAAATTACTGGCAAATGCACTAATTGCTTGGGTCATCTTCATTTGCCATACGGCCTATTTAAACAAAGGCAGTTTAAATGGATATACGGCAAGATACAGCATTTTAAATTCACTCTAAAATATTCCAATCACAAATGCCTAATCTATAACAATGCAAGACGATAAATCGGTGATTATGATTTGGCCAGTCACATGTTAATTGGACCCTCAGTAGACACTTGTCATCTAGTGGTGTGTATAGACAGTGATATATTGTATAGATAATGTATATACTATGTGTAGTCCCTGTGACGTCACCAGCCAATCAACCAGATTAATAATAAGGTTGAAAAACTGAAAAGCGTTTTGGAGTGTTGGATACTTAAACATTAATAGCTGAATTAATTTTAATCAGATTGGTGTGAACTTGCCGTAAAGTGGATATGTTAACCACAGTGGTGGCGCCAGCCGTCGGTGATTGGAGGGGCAAAGCTGGGGCAAAGTCCAAGGTTAAGGGGCCAAAGGCACGAGCTTTAATTAGGGGTAGGGGGCCTCCCCAAGAAAATTTTGAAAAACAGGTTGCCGGAAATGCAGCCTGGCAGTATTTCAGGCACTGATCGATGAGGTAAAGTGTCAAACGAACAGACTTGCGAATCACGACGAAGCCCACTGAAGAGTGTCAAATTAGGGAGTCATTCCCCAGAAAATTTTGAAAAATAGACTGCCGGAAATGCTGTCTTACAGTATTCTGTCAGGCACCGATCTTCGAGTTAAATAGATCTGACCAGATACCGTCCGTCGCCTAATCACTAGTTTATCCGACTAGAGAACAAAATGTCAAACGAACGGACTTGCTAACCTGAACGAATTCCCCTAGTGAGCGCCAAAGTAGCGAGTCCATTGAGGACCTCGGCAAGAAAATTTTGAAAAATAGACTGTCGGAAATGCTCTACAACATGCAAGTTTATGGCTGAGTGGGGATGTGGGATTTATTCACCGTAGAAGGTATTGATTACCGAAACGTATCACAAATACGTTTTTTATTTTCTAAAATTATTGGGGGGGGGGGCAAACAGAGGGCAGACCAGATTAATGGGGGGGCAAATGCCCCCCCTTGCCCTCCCCTGGCGCTGCCACTGGTTAACCATTGGCTATACAAACCGAAAAGTAATGTTCACCATCTTATGCGCAAGGTTCAGAGTATGGGCCACAGCTGTCCACTCATCTAGCATTGTAGAAATTTTATAAGCAACACCCCAGCAACATACCAAATTCCTATCCACATTATGCTGAAATCTATCAAGTTGAAAATGAAATGGGCTAAAAGCAATATATATTGACATCTAGAAGAATAACAAATATTGAATAGATATTTTATGAAAGAAATGCAACTTACAGTGTATATTAGTGTACAACATTTATTTGGTGCAAGGTGTTGGAATCTTTCCTCTAACATGGAGTCTGGTATATCATCTCCGGCTTTCATAAATTCTTCCCACTAAATAACAAATATCACAATATAAAAGTATTACAGCTATTTGTATAAACATTTCTGAATTCACTGTAATACCAGCGGCTGCCAGGCAGGAAGCGCCCACATTTTGCAAGAGATGGATAGAGAACAAGCTAAAAACAAACGTGATTTTTTGTACAATCAGGGTCAATAATCCAGAAAGTTATGGCCTGAAATATGCAAATATCAAAAGGGACAGAGATCTTTGGAGTATAAAGATATGTTTTAAGTTTCATAAAAATCAGAAAAAAATTGTGACCTCTAGAGGGTCCACAAACATTGTATTACACACTTCTACACAATTTGCGTATAAAGAGCAGCCATTTTGTCAGGCAGTTTCATTTCAATTTTCCCGAAATACGAATTCAACCTTCATTACGGTGGAATGGTGATGTATTTAAACAGTTTTTAAAATCAGAAAAAAAATTGTAACCTCTAGAGAATCTGCAAGCTAAAAATGTGATTTTTCGAACAATCAGGGGCCATAATCCAGGATATACTCACACGTTTTTTTTTTTTAAAAACAAGCTAAAAACGCGATTTTTATACGCCCACATTTTCATGTGGACGTATATTGTCGTCGCCCCTGTCCGTCCGCAATTGTTTGTGAACAGTCTACAGGCCACAATTTTTATCCGATTTCAACGAAACTTGAAATATAGGTTTATCACCCTAAGATCTCGGTTCCTGTCGATATTGGCATGTATCGGACTGTAACTTCATGGATTATGGCCCCTGATTGTACGAAAAATCACGTTTTTAGCTTGTGAACACTGTAGAGGTCACAATTTTTTATCCGATTTGGTTTAAACTTGAAATGTATGCTTATAACCCAAAGATCTCGGTTCCTTTTGATATTCACACATATCGGACCGTAACTTCCTGAATTATGGCCCCTGATTGTACGAAAAATCGCGTTTTTAGCTTGTGGACCCTATACAGGTCATAATTTTCATCCGATTTAAAAAAAACGTATTATAATGTGACCGTTACACCCGAAGGACAACTGAGATTGAATTACGTGAAAATCGGCCCAAAACTGACAGACAAAATGGTCGCCCTTCGTTCTCAAATAGCGTAAAATATGGTATATCAAGGTTGTGGACCCTAGAGAACTCACAATTTTCATCCGATTTTGTTGAAACTTGAAATGTAAGTTTATAACACAAAGATCTTGGTTCCTTTCGATATTCGCACATATCGGACTATAACTTCACGAATTATGGCCCCCGATTGTACGAAAAATCGCTTTTTAGCTTGTGGACCCTATAGAGGTCATAATTTTTATCTTATTTAAAAAAACGTATTATTATATCACCGTTAAACCCTAAAGATGGCTGAGTTCGAATTTGATAAAAATCGGCCCAAAACTGACAGACAAAATGGCCGCCGTTTGTTCTCAAATAGCGGAAAAATATGGTATATCAAGGTTGTGGAATCTATAGAGGTCACAATTTTTATCCGATTTTGTTGAAACTTGAAATGTAAGTTTATAACCCATAGATCTCAGTTCCTATCGATATTCTCGCTTATCGGACCGTAACTTTCTGAATTATGGCCCCTGATTGTACGAAAAATCGCGTTTTTAGCTTGTGGACCCTATAAAGGTCATAATTTTTATCCGATCTAAAAAATCGTATTATTATATCACCGCTACACCCTAAGGACGGCTGAGTTCGAATTTCGTGAAAATCGGCCCAAAATTGACAGACAAAATGGCCTTTCGTTCTCAAATAGCGTAAAAATATGGTATATCAAGGTTGTGGACCCTATAAAGGTCACAATTTTTATCCGATTTTGTTGAAACTTGAAATGTAAGTTTATAACCCAAAGATCTTGGTTCCTGTCGATATTCGCGCATATCGGTCATAACTTCCTGAATTATGGCCCTTGATTTTGCGAAAAATTGCTTTTTTAGCTTGTGGACCCTATAGAGGTCATAATTTTTATCTGATTTAAAAAACATATTATTATATCACCGTTACACCCTAAGGATGGCTAAGTTCGAATTTCGTGAAAATCTGCCCAAAACTGACAGACAAAATGGCCGCCCTTCGTTCTCAAATAGCGTAAAAATATGGTATATCAAAGTTGTGGACCCTATAGAGATCACAATTTTAATCCTATTTTGATGAAACTTGAAATGTAAGTTTATAACCCAAAGCGCTCGGTTCCTGTCGATAATCGCGCATAGCGGAACGTAACTTCCTGAATTATGGCCCCAGTTTGTACGGAAAATCGCATTTTTAGCTTGTGGACCCTATAGAGGTCATAATTTCTATCCGATTTAAAAAAACATATTATTATATCACTGTTACACCCTAAGGACGACTCATGAAAATCGGCCAAAAACTGACAGACAAAATGGCCGCCCCTCGGCCTCAAGTAGCGTAAAAATATGGTATATCAAGGTTGTGGACACTATAAAGGTCACAATATTGTGACACTATTTGCGAACGAGGGGCGGACATTTTGTTTGTCAGTTTCGGTCCGATTTTTACGTAATTCAAACTCAACCATCCTTAGGGTGTAACGGTGATATATTCAAACGTTTTTTGAAATCGGATAAAAATTGTGACCTCTTTGGGGTCCACAATCTAAAAACACGATTTTTTCGTACAGTCAGGGGCAATAATTCAGTAAGCTATGGTCCGATATGCCCAAATATCGAAAGGAACTGAGATCTGTGGGTTATAAACATACTTTTCAAGTATAAAATTGTGACCTCTACAGTGTTCACAAGCTAAAAACGTGATTTTTCGTACAATCAAGGGCCATAATCCATCAAGTTACAGTCCAATACATGCCAATATCGAAAGGAACCGAGATCTTAGCGTGATAAACCTATATTTCAAGTTTCATTGAAATCGGATAAAAATTGTTACCTGTAGAGTGTTCACAAACAATTGTGGACGGACGGATGGACTGATAGGGGCGACGACAATATAATTCCACATGGAAATGTGGGGTATAAAAAAGTTAAATGTAGTTATTGGATATAAATACCATGTAAAAAGACTTACAGTATACAAATTAGGTTGTGGTTCCTCAATATCGCCTGTATATTGTACTATAGCCTTTAAATTAGGTAAGTTATCTCTGATCTTTAATATCTTCTGTAACTGAACTGTATTTTCAACAACAACAACATTAGCTGTGCTATCAGACGCTACATACTGGCATGCTTCAGGAGAATTTGTAGTATATATGCCAACTGCAAACCCACTAGACATTAAAAATAAAATAAAATGACATTTAAACTTATCATCAGTTATTCTCTGATGACTCAAATAATATGTTATATAAAGATATGTTGGCAAACATAATTTTGAGCTAGAGACAAAATAAGTGAAAATATTGATTTTGATCGAAATTGAGATTTTCACAAAAATGAGTCTATCGACACAAAAGATCAAAATAGCAATAAAAGATTTTAGAACACCTTTATTTGGACGTTTTGTAAGAGTATTGTATTATTAAATCTGTCCTTATTTCTTAAAATTCTCAGTGAAATTAGTTTTTTTTCTTTGCTCGCAGCGGGACGACCAGCCATTCCTCTTGCATAATAATTGGCATCGTTGTAAAGCGGAGAATTGCTAGTTTACAAATATGACCGAAATATTGCCGATGAATTCATTTTTAACTGATACTATCGAGTTTTAAAACCCCTAAACAATGTAAACAAACTCCGCTTGTTGCTATGCTGTCTACACAACTTGTTTGTTAATGGGCCAGAAACTGCTGGTGCAAAGCATTCTGGTTACATGGCTGGTTCGAGCAGACGATAGATATTTGGTTTTGGTGATAATGTTTTTGGGTACCTACATAAGATTTACTCTGATAAGTAGCAGAACAAGCCAACAGTGAGGCTGATGTCCCCCGCCGAAATCCCCAAATAAATAGATGACACATATTAATTAATCGCACATCTATTTTTTTCAAAAGTATCGAGCAATCAAACTGATTATCAACTATACACTAAGTTTCATCACTCTCTATCAGATAGAATCAAAGTTATCTTGTCCCAAAGCATCGACCAAGGAAATTGCTTATCTCTGCTTAGCTTTAGTTCGACATGTTAATCAGTGAACTCAGTCAAGACGAACATCTACATCAAGTTTAAACATTCTACCTCAATTAGAAGCAGAGTTGTTATGTTCGAGAATCTTGACCAATCAAAATGCTTATTGCTCCTTAGCCTAAGCAGACAATTCTCATCATCGAACTTAGTCAAGGTATTGATGTAATGAAACTATACACCAAGTTTCATCACTCTCACTTAATTAGAACTGAAGTTATCGTGTCCCAGAGCATCAACCAATCAAATTGCCTATCTCTACTTACCATAAGCAGAAAATGCTCATCTTCGCACTCTATCAAGGCATTGGCCTAATAAACACCTACACCAAGTTTGAACATTTTAGCTCAATTAGAAGGAGAGTTATTGTGTTCCAAAGTCTCGGCCAATCAAATTGCTTATCGCTCTGCTTACCCTGAGCAGAAAATGCTAAATATCGAACTTAGTCAAGGTATTGATGTAATGAAACTAAACACCAAGTTTCATCACTCTCACTTAATTGGAACTAAAATTATCGTGTCCCAAAGCATCAACCATTCAAATTGCAGAAAATGCTCATCTTCACACTCCATCAAGGCATTGACCTAATAAACACCTACACCAAGTTTAAACATTTTAGCTCAATTAGAAGGAGAGTTATTGTGTTCCAAAGTCTCGGCCAATCAAATTGCTTATCGCTCTGCTTACCCTGAGCAGAAAATGCTCAATATCGAACTTAGTCAAGGTAATGATGTAATGAAACTATACACCAAGTTTCATCACTCTCACTTAATTAGAACTAAAGTTATCGTGTCCCAAAGCATCAACCAATCAAATTGTTTATCTCTGCTTACCCTAAGCAGAAAATGCTCATCTTCGAACTCCATCAAGGCATTGACCTAATAAACACCTACACCAAATTTGAACATTCTAGCTCAATTAGAAAGAGAGTTATTGTGTCCCAAAAAGTGTGACGGACGGACAGACAGACACATTTTAATAGGCCCCTGCTTTCTTCGAAAGGCGGGGGACAAAAAAAATAATTCTGATCATATATAGATTGCTGTTGAGTATTAATCAAAACCATGTGGCAATATTATGTAAATCAATTGACAAGCAGGTGTGTCATTGAGTAATACTAATCAACTCGGAATAATTAATTCAAGCGGTGATTATTTGATATCTCATTTCATCTTTAAAAAAATAATAATTTATAGGCCTTAAATGGAAATAAACAAATTGACCGATAATTTTCTTTTTGAAGAGAATTTTATTGATATCTGAATTCCATTTACTGTTGCTTCTTCATATGGCATGCAAAGTAAGGAATGCATATTGGATATTATTGGTTAAAATGGCCACCATTGGACCAAAATCACGTTTTTTCTGCTCATATTCTATCAAAGCTGTTGTTTGAGAAGGCTTAGGTGCAACTAGTGATGATAGTGATAACTGCAGTATCGAACAGGATTAAGAACCATCATCTTTAGATTCAGAAGATAGTGCAGGCCTATGCGAATTAGGTATCTGTAAAGAAAAAATATTTGCTGCCTGCCCTTTCTGCCTTACAATGATGTATCACTCGCACTTCATTCTAGAATGTCACTGTCAAAAGAGCAGAAAACATCCTGAGAATTTCACGGTAGAAGGTATATCTAGTGATAAAACGGAGCCAATTGAGCTTAAACGGGGTTTATTGTGCGATTCTTTGTCAGAAGCCAGACGTCAAGTTATTCTCACAGCCTATTTTGCTCTTCCTACACTCCACGATAAAAGACCAGCGGCTGCCAGGCAGGATACGCCCACATTTTCGAGAGATGGATAGAGAACAAGCCAAAAAGAAAGTGATTTTTCCTACAATCAAGGGCCATAATTTAGGACATTACAATTCGATATGCGCAAATATCGAAAGGAACCGAGATCTTTGGGTTATAAACTTACATTTCAAGTTACAACAAAATCGGATAAAAATTGTGACCTCTATAGGGTCCACAACCTTGATATACCATATTTTTACGCCATTTGAGAACAATGGGCGGCCATTTTGTCAGTCAGTTTTGGTCCGATTTTCACGCAATTCGAAATCAGCCATACTTAGGGTGTAACGGTGATATACTAAAACATTTTTTAAATCGGATAAAAATTATTCAGGAAGTTACGGTTCGATATGCGCGAATATCGAAAGGAAACACGATCTTTGGGTTATAAACTTACATTTCAAGTTTCAACAAAATTGGATAAAAATTGTGACCTCTATAGGGTCCACAATCTTGATATACCATATTTTTACGCCATTTGAGAACGAAGGACGGCCATTTTGTCTGTCAGTTTTGGGCCGAGTTTCACGCAATTCGAAATCAGCCATACTTAGGGTGTAACGGTGATATACTAAAACATTTTTTAAATCTGATAAAAATTATGACCTCTATAGGGTCCACAAGCTAAAATCGTGATTTTTCGTACAATCAGGGGCCATAATTCAGGAAGTTACATTCCGAAATGCGCGAATATCGAAAGGAACTGAGATCTTTGGGTTATAAACTTATATTTCAGGTTTCTTCAAAATAGGATTAAAATTGTGACCTCTATAGAGTCCACAACCTTGATATACCATATTTTTACGCTATTTGAGAACGAAGGGCGGCCATTTTGTCTGTCAGTTTTGGGCCGAGTTTCACGAAATTCAAACTCAGCCGTCCTTAGGGTGTAACAGTGATATAATAATACGTTTTTTTAAATTGGATAAAAATTATGACCTCTATAGGGTGCACAAGCTAAAAACATGTGG
Organism: Patella vulgata; assembly: GCF_932274485.2. Classification (NCBI taxonomy): domain Eukaryota; kingdom Metazoa; phylum Mollusca; class Gastropoda; family Patellidae; genus Patella; species Patella vulgata. The sequence goes on from NC_065882.2 coordinate 40,008,514, forward strand.
CCATAATTCAGGAAGTTACGGTTCGATATGAGCGAATATCGAAAGGAAACACGATCTTTGGGTTATAAACTTACATTTCAAGTTTCAACAAAATTGGATCAAAATTGTGACCTCTAAAGGGTCCACAACCTTGATATACCATATTTTTACGCTATTTGAGAACAAGGGCAGCCATTTTGTCTGTCAGTTTTGGGCCGAGTTTCACGAAATTCGAACTCAACCGTCCTTAGGGTCTAACGGTGATATAATAATACGTTTATTTAAATCAGATAAAAATTATGACCTCAATAGGGCCCACAAGCTAAAAACGTGATTTTTTGTACAATCAGTGGCCATAATTCAGGAAGTTACGGTCCGATATGCGCGAATATCGAAAGGAACCGAGATCGTTGGGTTATAAGCATACATTTCAAGTTTCAACCAAATCGGATAAAAATTGTGACCTCTACAGTGTTCAAAAGCTAAAAACGTGATTTTTCGTACAATCAGGGGCCATAATCCATGAAGTTACAGTCCGATACATGCCAATATCGAAAGGAACCGAGATCTTAGGGTGATAAACCTATAGTTCAAGTTTCATTGAAATCGGATAAAAATTGTGACCTGTAGACTGTTCACAAACAATTGTGGACGTCCGGACGGACAGACGGACAAGGGCAACGACAATATATGTCCACATGACGTATACTGCCTGAAGATTTTTTTCAAAATGTCTTACCTTCAAATTACATTTTCTACTCTTAACCTGAATGGTAGAAGATTATCAAATACAGATTTAGATGAACTCAATCAAAAGGCCTACAGTAATCCCCCAAAGATATCAAATGAAAAATACACTGATCTGAAGTCTCTCTGCACTTGTGATAACCCAGTGATTAGATCTCTAGAAGCTAGACTATTTTACGAAAATTTACCCCATTAATAACTTAAATTATTAATACATGTGTTTTACCATACTCAATCTTAATTGACGATTGTTTAAATTCATTTATAGACAATAAGATTTATTATAGTAAACATATAATTTTGTTTATTAAATAGGGTTTCACATTGCGTAGCCATTGTTTTTGTTCAGATTATTATTCTTATTAGGGTTTCACACTGCGTTTCTGTTCGGATTATTATTCTTATTATTATTATTATTATTATTTTTCCATTTGAGCATATCTCAGAAACTACTTGTCAGATCGATTCGATGTCTTTGGTTTTACTGGGAAAGTGTGTTTGACTTAAATTTTAAAGCTATTTCCAACGTTCTGCGACAATGCGAAATGTCCGAAATCACCAAAGTTGTCGTTTTTCGATATTTTGCCGTAATGTTATCAATAATTGTCAGATTGTAATATTTGATACATTTTGACATAGCCAGAGACAAGGCACATAGCTAAGGTTCTTTGGATTTTTTATTTTCGACGAATCTTCGGAGATATTAGGTGCCAAATTTTAAAAATTAAAATTTTTACGAAAAACTTTTTTATTAATAAATATTTTTATGTGGTATTTTACCAAGGGTTAAAGGGTCATCTGATTTGACAAAAAATGTTGACATTTTTTGTCACCGTATTTTTCCTTGGCCCCCATTGGCTAATTCAGTTTTTCAGTCCTGGATTTATTATTTATTGTTCGATTTGTATAAAACAAACTTCATATGTTCCGCGGTCCAAAATGTCATTTTTTTTGTTACCGGTACATTTTCCTTTCAGCAACGGAAGTAACATAAATTTAGCAAAAACTGCAATTTTGAGAGTTCGGTACCACTTTTTGAAAGCAAATATTATTTTTTTCAAATCTGGTATGACTGAAAGGGTTTGCCCTGTTAATGCGCAGAAATCATCGCGCTCAGTTTTTTTAATTTTTATTTCGTTTTCGGATCATTTCGATTTAAAGGTGAAAAAAGATGAAAAAATGAGCTATTCACAACCCATTCAGGCTTTTCATATTTTAAAATATTTCTTCGCAACTTTCATAAACTAGTAGCAATAATCCATACAAAGAGAATGTAAGTGAAAATTAATTTGTAATATAAACAGTTGCCGAGAAATGGGCAATTTTGTATGAGTCACTTTTTACGCTAGTTTGCCTGTATAAGAGTCAATTATTATTCGATTTTCATAAAAGTGACACCATTTGATGCGTAATGTCAATTTTAACAAGGTCAAACCAATTTAACATTCTCAATGTCACCAGAAATGACGTAATTTGGGCAAAAATTGTATTTATAACCTTCAAAACCAGTAATTTATTCAAATGAGTCTTATTTGTTATTTGTTTAAAATTTTGATATTTGATTCCAATCAACTAATAGAATGAACCCAAACGATCATATAGATATCACAAAATGGTTTCTAACTTGTTCAGTTGCGGAGAAATAGACGATTTTCAACAGGTAACTTTTCAAGGGTTTTGGTCCATAAAAGTGTCAATTATTATTCGATTTTCATAAAATTCCCCGTGTGTGATACCTAATGCCATTTACGATTTCATACAAGTAATTTAACACTTTTACTGTTACCGGAAGTAACGTCATTGTGGCAAAAACTGTATTTTTGGCCTTCAAAACAGATATTTTATTCAAATGAGTCTGATTTGTATTGTTTTTAAAATTATGATATTTCATTCCAATCAACAAATAGATTGAACCCACACGATCATACAAATACCAAAAAATGGTTTCTAACTTGTACGGTTGCAGAGAAATAGACGATTTTCTACAAGTCACTTTTCAAAGATTTTGGTCTATAAAAGTGGCAAATATTATTCGATTTACATAAAATTTTCAACATGTGATGCCTTATGCTATTTCTGATTTCATGAAACTAATTTAACATTTTCATTATCACCGGAAGTAATGTAATGTTGTCAGGATCACTTACATGTAATGAATGTGTTATAGTGACTGATTTTACATTTCATGATCAGACCAGCCTCCAAAGGATTAGCAATTAACTATAACGACTTAATCCCTAGGATATCAGTTAGCAATGAAGTATTGACTGGGTTATCTCTTTAATCTTTTCATAGATAAGAATACATTATTCTATACGTTTAATTAGTTTATATACATGGTAACCAAAACCAGTATATATACCCCAGTCATCCAGAATACGATATCACTTCTATTCTGGACATTAAATACTTCATATCAGTTAACTGTGTTCCTGTACTATTTTAGGTGAGTCACTCCCATGTACTAATTTTACCATTCACTATAGCTATTCGAAGTAAGCATTTAATGTGTTCGTCCGTTAATCATATGGGACATACAATTTCTCAGTACCATGTAATTATTGAATTATAATATATATCATGTAAAATATATTGTGTAATATATATATAACTATTTCATTTATAATTGTATGTTAATATGTATGTATAGATCACTTCTATTCTGGACATTAAATACTTCATATCAGTTAACTGTGTTCCTGTACTATTTTAGGAACCCCTGCTTACGTGAGGACTCTGACTAATAGCTTGCGAGTTACAGTTAGGCACCAGTAAAGTGCATGTCCTCAGATGGTGGAGATTGGTCGATTCTGGGCCCCCAAAGAAATTTAAATGCCGAAAGGAGTGTCACCAACATTGAATGCCCCTAACCTCCGAAGTGGCACCGCAGCAGTAGACGAACGAGATCGGACTCTAGTGGTTAATACAGCAAGCCAATCAACAGGTGGCAGTGTTAGTACAGTGGAGTACAACATGGCTATAAATATTGGAAAATTCAGTGGAAAGTCTGAGGACGTGCACTTTTCTAATTTACATGATTGGTCCAAAGCGTGGCTTATAAAATTTAACCCTCTAAAAACTAATGTTGTAAACTTTTTTCCAAAATGCCATAAACAGTCACCTAAATTAATTTTTGGAAATCAAGTCTTATCAAGTGTTGATCACCATAAACACCTTGGTGTAACGTTATCTGGTGACTGCAAGTGGTCTGAACACATCGATCGCATATGCAAATCTGCGTCAAAACGTTTAAATATTCTACGAAAATTTAGATATTCAATTGATAGAAAATCCCTAGATATTATATATAAAACTCATATTAGATCACTTTTAGAATATGCTTGCGAAGTTCGGGATGGGTGTAACATCATCGATTCTGATAAACTAGAAAAGATTCAGTTAGAAGCAGCTAGAATTGTGACCGGTCTTCCTAAATACGCAAGCAGGGAGTCATTATATTATGAAACAGGTTGGACCAAATTATCAGAGCGTCGTGTTATTCGCCGGTTCTCGCTCTTTCATGACATTTTAAACAATAGGTCACCGTCATATTTAGTTGACATACTGGCCAGTACAAAAAATCTTTTTTTCCTTCTACCATAGCTGATTGGGATTCATTGGACACAACTTTAAGAAAAGTCAATGACTCAAAAGAATTTAGATCAACTCTAAAAAAGAAATACAAAAATAATCATTCATATCCTAACTATTATATGTGAATGTGAATATGGCTGGCACGACGAAAATGCTGAACATTACTTCTTTAAGTGCAAACGCTTTTCAGTTAACAGGACTACACTATTAAATTCCCTAACCAATTTCAAAATCACTGACGTGTCCATGTTACTATGGGGTGACGTGGATCTGCCTGATGAAAAGAATACTTATATATTTTCTCAAGTTCATACTTATATAACATCAACTAAACGATTTACCTAACTGCAATTATAATATGTATATAGTAGTTCCTCTGCACTCTTTGTATGTATGGTTTTTTTTGGTTTTTTTATTTTGTAAATGTAAATGTGTTTATTTCATATTCCACAAATTTATAAGTATTATTTGTTAAAATATTCCATTTATTTATATGAATTGAGCATCTACTGCAATATATTAATGATTAGTTCAATGAAATGAATATAACTTTGTATCTATCGTATGAAATATTCTCATCAATTACTGTTTTTTAAGAAGAAGACGTTTATAAGTTGTTAGAACTTTTGTTTAATCCTTTTGTATTGTACAATGATATGTTGGTGCAATAAAATAAGTTTAAACTAAACTAATTGAATTGGTTTTGAATATGGCTGTAAAAAGTACGGAAAATTCATCAGACACTGTACTCTGATTTTTAGAAGATGTGTGGGGTCGATACAGGCAAACGAAATGTAACGATGGCTTGGTAGTATTTCAATACAAAGAGAACCCATGTAAACTACTCCAACACCACTGCCAATGCCAGTTGATCTGGAAACCTGAGTGAAAGCATAGCCATTCAGGGTTAGTTCTGATATTCTGGACTCATCGCCAATTGCTTTAAACCATGTTTCAGTTAAGAATAGGATATCTATTTTGTCATCAATAATAAGATCAGGAATGTCTAAAGTCTTATTACGACAGGATTGTGCATTTAAGAGGGCAACGTGTAGTTTTGATGTAGAGTTGGTGCTCTTTTGTGTCTGACTATTTTGTTTATAAATTGTGTTTCTGTTTGGTAGATGCTTAATATCAGTTTTCTATTTTGTACCACCACAGTTCCCATGAAAACATTTTATTAAGATACACAAAAACCTGAGGTGTTCAAAAAGTTCAGTTGATAATTTAACATTTCTTGAATTATATCTGAGTAGATCCTCACGAGAATAAGAACTCATCAAGTGTTTAATCAAGGAGGGTGATTAAAATTACTACTAGTAAGAAACTAACCACTGATTGAACTGAGTAATTTTTAAACTCACAATCACTGTTGAACAATGTTCAGGAAAATTACAAACCATGTAAAATTCACAATGGATATATACAGATATGACATTAAAAAGTTTCAATATATCGAAAACAAATCACACACTAGGCACAAAAAATAGCTAAATCCGACCTCTATAATGTTATACAGGTATCAGCCAAGTATTAATCCGAATTTTAATCCGGTTTATGAAATATTATCAAACAAGCCAACAGTGAGGCTGATGTCCCCCGCCGAAATAGGAAAATAATTAGAGGACACATATAAATTTATCACAAATTATCTTTTACAAAGTATTGAACAATCAAACAGTATATCTTTACTTATAGTCTAAGCATACAATGTTTTTGATGGAATAATTATAGCATATTAAGGGGAAAACATGCTCTATGCCTACAGATCTAGAGTTTGGTTGTATCAATGGGTCTATTTTCCATCTTGCTGCAAGTTGTGCAAAGTTCACTGTTTTCTTTCTGTCATTAAATGTCAATTCATTATTGCATACTACATATTTAATTAATTTATAATAGTTTCTTTTTCAATTTGTTTTTTCCATTTATTTGTTTATTTACCTTGCCTATATTCATTGTATTGGATTGTATTGGAATTGCTCAATTGATGCTTTTATCAATACCTGGTTATAATAATTTTGAACATTTTAACTCAATTCGAAGGAGTGTGACGGACAGACAGACAAACAGACGACGGACGAACCCATTTTAATAGTCCCCTGCTTTCTTCGAAAGGCGGGGGACAATAAGCATACACACCAATTTTGAACATTTTAACTCAATTCGAAGGAGAGTTATTGTGTTCCAAAGTCTCAGCAAATCAAATTGCTTATCGCTCTGCTTAATCTGAGCAGAAAATGCTCATTATCGATCTTAGTCAAGGTATTACTGTAATGAAACTATACACCAAGTTTCATCACTCTCACTTAATTAGAACTAAAGTTATAGTGTCCCAAAGCATCAACCAATCAAATTGTTTATCTACTTAATTAGAACTAAAGTTATAGTGTCCCAAAGCATCAACCAATCAAATTGTTTATCTCTGCTTACCCTAAGCGGAACGGACAGACAAACAGACAGACGGACGAACCCATTTTAATAGTTCCCTGCTTTCTTCGAACGGCGGGGGACAATAAGCATGAACATTTACTCAATTCGAAGATCAACCAATCAAATTGTTTATCTCTGCTTACCATAAGCGGAACGGACAGACAGACAAACAGACAGACGGACGAACCCATTTTAATAGTTCCCTGCTTTCTTCGAAAGGCGGGGGACAATCAAAGTAGGAGAGTTATTGTTTTCCAAAGTCTCGACCAATCAAATTGCGTATCGCTCTGCTTACCCTGAGCAGAAAATGCTCATTATCAAACTTAGTCAAGGTATTACTGTAATGAAACTATACACCAAGTTTCATCAATCTCACTTAATTAGAACTAAAGTTATCGTGTCCCAAAGCATCAACCAATCAAATTGCTTATCTCTGCTTACCCTAAGCGGAAAATGCTCATCTTCGAACTCCATCAAGGCATTGACCTAATCAACACATACACCAAGTTTGAACATTCTAGCTCAATTAGGAAGAGAGTTATCGTGCCCCAAAGTATCAACCAATCAAATTGCTTATCTCTGCTTACCCTAAGCGGAAAATGCTCATCTTCGAACTCCATCAAGGCATTGACCTAATAAACACATACACCAAGTTTGAACATTCTAGCTCAATTAAAAGTTATCGTGTCCCAAAGCATCAACCAATCAAATTGCTTATCTCTGATTACCCTAAGCGGAAAATGCTCATCTTCGAACTCCATCAAGGCATTGACCTAATCAACACATACACCAAGTTTGAACATTCTAGCCCAATTAGGAAGAGAGTTATCGTGTCCCAAAGCATCAACCAATCAAATTGCTTATCTCTGCTTACCCTAAGCGGAAAATGCTCATCTTCGAACTCCATCAAGGCATTGACCTAATAAACACATACACCAAGTTTGAACATTCTAGCTCAATTAGGAAGAGAGTTATTGTGTCCCAAAAAGTGTGACGGACAGACAGACGGACAGACAGACAGACAGACGGACAGACAGACGGACGAACCCATTTTAATAGTCCCCTGCTTTCTTCGAATGGCGGGGGACAAAAACTTAGACAGCCATTCCATGTGCAGCCTGGTTGGGCGCCATCTTGTAAAGATGCATTCCTTACTTTGCATGCCGTATGAAGAAGCGACAGTAAACGGAATTCAGCTATCAATAAAATTCTCTACGAAAAGAAAATTATTGGCCATTTTGTTTATTTCCATTTAAGGCCTATAGATTATTTTTTTAAAGATGATATGAGATATCAATTAATCCATACTTGGATTAATTATTCTGAGTAAATAATGAGTTTTCGACGGCTTTATCATTGACCCGTGAAAGTTGATTAGTAATGGTATTACTCAATGACACACACCCGCTTGTCGATTAATTTACATAATCAGCCACATGGTTTCGATTAACACTCAACGGCAATCTATATATACGATCAGAATTAATTTTTTTTCTGCCATTTATTAGAGTGAATCGCATGTAGGTACCCAAAAATATTATCGCCAAAACCAAATATTTATCGATAATGCCTTGCACACGGTATCTGGGCCAATCTGCAAACGAGTTGTGTAGACAGCATGGCAACAGGCGAAGTTTATTTATTTATATTTTTTGGGGGTTTTAAAACTCGATTATCTCAATTCAATTCATCAACAATATTTTGATAATATTTGTAAACTAGAGATGCCCCGCTTTACAATGATGCCAATTATTATGCAAGAGGTATTATGAGATCAGATGAATCAATTACAAACTTGGCTGGCTCTAGGCTTAGTCTTGCATTTTCTCACCACGACCTTCATATTGACCAAGCCCATTGACTTCTTTCTGAATGCATGCCCTCTGCATTTCACCGTTTTCTTACCAAGCAGTGTGTGAAAGGATCAAGGTGGTGGCCTTTAAAATTGTATATAGGGTGAAGGCCATAAGTCAATGTCAAACATGTAACATGACCTTGACCCAGTTATTTTTCTGAAGGGCATCGTCTCTGCTTTCACCTCGAACATTGACCTTGATAATACAGCAAGAAATATAGCCATGGCACGCATAAACGCAAAGGCCCCGAGATCGATGGGAAGTTTGGAGTCAAGGTCAAAGTCAAGGTCAGGGTTGGTTAGCGTTGATTACGGTAGGTCACCACGACCTTTCATATTGACCGCCGAGGTCTGACGGGGGATTCGGCGATGGGCTCTTCCCGCTTCGCTCACCGCTACCGAGGGAATCCCGGTTGGTTTCTTTTCCTCCGCTTAGTGATATGCTTAACTTGAGCAGGTAATGTCGCTCAATCCAAGGCCAGTGAGAAAAGATGACGGAGGGGAGAGATGCAGAGAGTACGTGCGCCCGAAAGGACGCCCCCCAAACCCGTTCTGTGAGCCACCCGAGAGAGTTATCCCAAGCGAGAATGAAACGTTGGAGTGACACTGGGGTGGGGCGCTCGAGAGCGTCCCTTCCATGCTCCTCCCGCACTCCACTCCGTCGCTTGTCAGGTCTGCCTTTGCGGAGACGGGGCCTTGCGGCAACGACTCCCACTACTCCCAGTCTTGGTGATTCTTACTTTCCGGCCTTCGGACGAACGTGGCCGCGGGAGGACCCGCTGCCGGCATTTGCGTTTGAGACGTCGATGATCGTCACTGCAATTCACATCACTTAACGCGTCAGGCCGCGCTCTTCATCGACACACAAGCTTTCATGAAGTCTGACGGCCGCCGAAAACGACGCCCGTGTAAAAGTGTTTCCATCATAGTGTGAAAAAAAATCATGACCAATCGAGAAGATCACCGCCGGTCCCGGTGCTGACGACCGAGACTCTTTGAAAGTGCCCGCTCGCTCTCCAAGTGTCTCTCTCTCCGCAGAGTTGCGGAGGAGGTAGGGAAAAAGAGGGGTCGTGGAACACGTACCGACAAGACTGAAGCCACAACCGTGGCAGTGCAAATCCGCACCACACAAGGACGGCAGTGGAGCACAGTAGCCAGGAATGAACACCGCAGGCCTCGTTCGCTGCGAGCACTCTCAGGCTAAGAGGAAGACCCTAAGACCGCGAAGAGACAAACTCGAGCACGCCACGCCGCCACGATGAAGCACTCCGAGCGACACAGCACAATATACGCCGACGGGGACAAACTCTCTCGTACGACTGGGCACGTCCTCCCGGCGCGTGAGAAGCCAACTACCCGGCAAGCTGGATTCTGCTGATCGCACTGGCGGTTCCGCCCGTTTGCCTGTACGCGCTTTCACGGACGAACCCATTTTAATAGTCCCCTGCTTTCTTAGACAAGAGTGAAGCCACAACCATGGCAGTGCAAATCCGCACCACACAAGGACGGCAGTGGAGCACAGTAGCCAGGAATGAACACCGCCGGCCTCGTTCGCTGCGAGCACTGCCAGGCTAATCGGAAGACCCTAAGACGGCGAAGAGACAAGCTCGAGCACACCGCGCCGCCACGAATCGGGATCTCTCCGCTGGCCGCACAACCTCCCCCGGAGTTACGTTTGCCCTAGAGCTGACTGGAGCAGACAGTCCGAAGACAGGTGCGACGCTCCGAGAGACGCGCCCCTCGCCTCACTCCAGTCGAGATGAAGCACTCCGAGCGACACAGCACAATATACGCTGACGGGACGAACTCTCTCGTACGAAAAGGACAAGTCCCGGCGCGTGAGAAGCCAACTACCCGGTGAGCTGGATTCTGCTGATCGCACCGGCGGTTCAGCCCGTTTGCCTGTACGTGCTTTCACGGACGAACCCATTTTAATAGTCCCCTGCTTTCTTAGAAAGGCGTGCAACAAAAACAAGATTTTTCGTGAAATCAGGGGCCATAGTTCAAGAAATTACGATCTGATATGCGCGAATATCGACAGTAACCAAGATCAATGGGTTATAAACATGAATTTCAAATTTCATCAAAATTGGATGAAAATTTTGACCTCTAGAGGGTCCACAACCTAAAATGTGATTTTTTGTTCAATCAGGGTCCATGAGCTAAAAACGCGATTTTTCATACAATCAGGGGCCATAATCCGCGAAGTTACGGTCCGATATGCACGAATATCGAAAGGAACCAAGATCTTAGGGATAGAAACATATTTTTTAAGTTTCACCAAAATCAAATAAAAATTGTTTAATCTAGAGGGTCAACAACCTTGATATTACATTCTTTTACACTATTTGCGTACAAGGAGCGTCCATTTAGTCCAACAGTTTCAGTCCAAATTTCAGGGATTTTGAACTCGACCATCATTATGGTGTAACGGTGATATATTTGAACGTTTCTTTTTAAAGCGCATACAAATTGTGACCTCTAACAGGGACCACAAGCTAAAAAAAGAACTAATCTAGGAAGTTGCGGTCCGATGTGCGCTAACATCGAAAAGAACTGAGATCCTATGAAGAAAAACCTATATTTCAAGTTTCATCAAAATAGGATAAGAAATGTGGGCGTATAAAAATGGGCCCTCCCTCAATCAAAGCAGAACAGTAGGACGTTAACCATGGCTTCTAAAAATAGATTTTTATAGCTTGAGGTATATTTGCGAGGGATCCGAAGCAAATTTTTGATAGATTAATTAGTTTGAAGATACCTTCCCACCTACAAACTGCGCGATTTGATGATATATTTGGACTAACCAGCGGCTGCCAGGCAGGATACTCCCACATTTTCGAGAGATGGATAAAGAACAAGCTAAAAAGAAAGTGATTTTTCCTACAATCAAGGGCCATAATTCAGGAAATTACAATTCGATATGCGCAACGGAATGAAGCCATGGGAATGTCCAGGGCTGGCATGTCTACACGTGCTATTGCCAGACACTTCAATTGTCATCAGTCCACTATTGTAAAGTTGGTGGAAAGTGTTCGAGTTACTGGATCAACACGTGACCGTCAACGTCCTGATCCACAACGTGTTACAACCCAGACTCAAGACCGCTACATCCGGGTCACTAATCTGAGTGAAAGATTCCGCCCAGCGACTCGAAGAGGTGCAGCAGTCGTCGGAAGACAAGGACCAGTAAGTGCCAACACCGTAAGACGTAGTATAAGAGAAGTAGGACTTCGAGCACGATGACCTTATGTTGGAGCTATCCTCAGGGATCATCACCGTCAGTGGCATTTGATATGGGCTCAAGGACACCAGACATGGAGAAGAGTAGACTGGCAAAGTGTGCTCTTCAGTGATGAGAGTCGCTTTCATCTTTATCCGGACATGGCACCGATAGAACATGTCTGAGATGAGATTGGATGCCGTCTGTATCGGAGACCACAGATGCACACCATTGCTGCTTTAGAAGCTGCTCTTGTCCAAGAATGGAACAATTTGCCCGAGGCCCTCTTTCAAACATTGGTTATTTCATGCGACGTCGCTGCACAGCGTGTGTAAGAGCCCGTGGAGGACACACGCGCTACTGACATCTGTGTCGTACTTTTGGTTTTGACCCCTCTGACTTTGTACCGTTGATTACAGATTAAACATCCATAAGTGTACAAATATGTTGTTATTGATGTGTTCCCATTTGAATATTGTTCACAATAAGAAGCAAAATTTATAAGATATGTTTACAGGATCATTTTGTTATACGAAAAACTAAGTGATGCGTTTTCCATGGCGCTCAGTATATAATAATACAGTTTTGAAATCGGATAAAAATTATGACCTCTATAGGCTCCACAAGCTAAAAACACGATTTTTCTTACATCAGGGGCCATAATTCAGGAAGTTACTTTCGGATATGAGCGAATATCGACAGGAACCGAGATCTTTGGGTTATAAGCATACATTTCAAGTTTAAACCAAATCGGATAAAAACTGTGACCTCTACAGTGTTCACAAGCTAAAAACGTGATTTTTCGTACAATCAGGGGGCATAATCCATGAAGTTACAGTCCGATACATGCCAATATTGAAAGAAACAGAGATCTTAGGGTGATAAACCTATATTTCAAGTTTCATTAACATTGGATAAAAATTGTGACCTGTAGACTGTTCACAAACAATTGTGGACGGACGGACGTTCGGATGGACGGACAGGGGCGACAACAATATACGTCCACATGAAAATGCAGGCGTATAAAACCAGGCGTATAAAATGTTGTCTTTAATCGCTGACTATTTATTACAAATATCGAAGCCTAATTAAATTTTCGGTTTATCCAATGCCGCGTCTTTTTCCATGATTTTTATCTCGGAAAGTGTTGTACGTCTAATTCTTCATAAAGTTTATCAAAACGTACATCAAGCGCTCAATCTCTGCATGCAACCTTCGACGTTACGCATGCAGACACTCCTAATCGTCGGGCTGTCGATCAGGGAAACCCTTACATTTTTGTCCTGTATGCACTCCACGAGTGTTTTTCAGCGAATCCAGTATTTTTCTAGTAAGATTGGATATTTCTTTCTACCTTCCATATATAACAAAATTGCCATACTTTTATTGGAAATAACCACCCGATAAATACTTTTCTGGGAACGTAGCTTTAACGGTTTACTTACCCAGCAAAAATAGCACCTAGATCTGCTATAAACCATTCTGGACTGTTAAAACCCAATATACCAACACCATGATATGGTTGTAAACCAAGCTAATAATATCAAAACATAATTCTAATCAGATCTGTACAGGTTAAGTAAGTTACAGTAATGAAATTGCAGATATCAATTAATGTATATCAAAATAACATTTAAACCAGCAGCTGCCAGGCAGAATACGCCCACATTTTCGAGAGTTGGATAGAGAACAAGCTAAAAAGAAAGTGATTTTTCCTACAATCAAGGGCCATAATTCAGGGAATTACAATTCGATATGCGCAAATATTGCAAGGAACCGAGATATTTGTGTTATAAACTTACATTTGAAGTTTCAACAAAATCTGATAAAAATTGTGACCTCTATAGGGTCCACAACCTTGATATACCATATTTTTACGCTATTTAAGAACGAACGGCGGCCATTTTGTCTGTCAATTTTGGGCCGATTTACATGAAATTCGAACTCAGCCATTCTTAGGGTGTAACGGGGATATAATAATTTGTTTTTTCAAATCGGATAAAAATTATGACCTCTATAGGGTCCACAAGCTAAAAACGCAATTTTTCGTACAATCAGAGGCCATAATTCAGGAAGTTACGGTTCGATATGCGGGAATATCGAAAGGAACCACGATCTTTGGGTTATAAACGTACATTTCAAGTTTCAACAAAATCTGATACAAATTGTGACCGCTATAGGTTCCACAACCTTGATATACCATATTTTTACGCTATTTGAGAACGAAGGGCGGCCATTTTGTCTGTCAGTTTTGGGCCGATTTTCACGAAATTTGAACTCAGCCGTCCTTATGGTGTAACGATGATATAATAATATGTTTTTTTTAATAGGATAAAAATTATGACCTCTATAGGGTCCACAAGCTAAAAACGTGATTTTTCGTACAATCAGGGGCCATAATTCAGGAAGTTACGGTCCGATATGCGCTAATATCGAAAGGAACCGAGATCTTTGGGTTATCAACTTACATTTCAAGTTTCAACAAAATCGAATAAAAATTGTGACCTCTATAGTGCCCACAAGCTAAAAACGAGATTTTTCGTACAAACAGGGGCCATAATCCATAAAGTTTCAATCCGATACATGCCAATATCGAAAGCAGCTGAGATCTTTTGGAGATAAACCTATATTTCAAGTTTCGTCAAAATCGGATAAGAATTGTGACCTGTAGAGTGTCCACAAACAAATTGTGGACTGACGGACAGGGGCGACGACAATATACGTCCACATGAAAATGTGGGCGTATAAAAATGGGGTTTAATGTCCTACTTTTCTGTACCAATTAAACAACTACTGTATCTGTCACTATGATGAGAAGAATGATCAAATGTCACTTTGTAACCCCAAAACAAAATTTGATTTTATATTTCATGATATTCAGGGATGTAAAAAATCCACTAGCGCGACGTCCAGGGCTACAAAAAGTACCTAAAATGGCACTTGCACACCATTTGTTCTTTGGCAGGAAAAAACGTGTCTTGTGGGCGAATGACAATAACATGGAGGTCATACCTGAATTGCATACAGGTGTCGATACTACGCCAATGTTATTTTAGAAGACAAACAATGTTTCGACATCACGAACTATGCTTTCATTTTCTGCCGTATGAATGAATGATATTTTGACATCACAAACTATGCTTTCATTTTCTGACGTATAAACGAAGACACATAATTATGGAGGAATATATTACTGGTGTGGATTTGAAGCAGTGATGGGATTTCGCCCGTATATTCCGGACATGTCGACATTATTTTTCAAACGTCCTAAATTGTCCGACCAGGAATATGCCCAATCAAACATCAATGTATAGTGAATAATATTCAAAATTCCAAAATTAATATAGTGTACTGAGTGTATAACTACTACTCAACCCGATTACCGCTGATAATAGGATGGATTGATTAAGCAGAGATGGGATTTCAAAATTTTTGACGGCCATTTTACCGAAAATAAATCGGTATAACTTTTATTGTTATTTAAGGGGGAGAGAGAGAAATGGGGTTTAACGTCCACTCGACACAAACTAAGCCATTTCGGGACTAACATATGGATTAATTTTATTTACATAATTCGCTTGCGCGTAGGGGTCTTTAGCAGTGGGAGGAAACCGGAGGCCCTGGAGAAAACCCACGAGGTTGGACAGGCGACCCTACTCCTTGCCACGTACTACCGGGGATTCGAAACCACGCCAGTCGACTCAATGACAGACTTTATGATACAGCGTGCGCACGCTAACCATTCAGCCATCCAACACCCCCCCCCCCCCCATTGTTATTTAAGCAGATGGATTTATACCACAATTAAAAATCTTGTCAACAAAATATTCAAATACCATACATAATAAAAATAGGTGAACCTCGCTATTTTTCATATTTAATCTCCATACGGTATTCAAATTTATGTCAGTAATATTCCTACAAAATAACTCTTTTTCGTAATACATTGAATGAAAGCTTGCCGATCCTGCTTCAGCATCAAATTCACAATAGTAGGCCTAATATTCCTGCAAAATTACGTGTCTTCGTTTATACGGGCAGCAAATGAATGCAGAACTTATGGAATAAGAATCCTTTTCTTCTTTATAAAATGTCAACAAAATATTCAAATCTGCGCGTACCGGGTAATAAAAATAGGAACACCTCACTATTTTTCACATTTAATTCCCGTATGATATTCAAATTTGTGTCAGTAATATTCCTATAAAATTACGTGTAATACGATACAATGAAAGCTTGCCGATCTGTATCAACTTGTAAAAAGGCATAGCTGACTTCAGTGTATGGTGTACATGACTCACAGCATTGCCTTATAAGCGATTTTCATTTGGCAATCAAGATCGCGGGAAAGTGCAACTATTGATGAGAATTTCTATATGGAGTCTGAAAAGACATTAAAGGTATCGCAGACAAAATGACTGTCCATTGATTTGTGGTGTTATATACTCTTACAATATGTGAGATCTAAGACTAGTTTATACATGCTGTCGGTTGGTACATGCTGTGACTAAAATGTCCGACAAGTCAATGTAGAAACCACGAGGTAAACACCTAGATTCAAATTATAATCACTCTTATCGGATTGATGAATAGTCCAACAAAGGGAAAGCAATGACTTAACTGTTTAAGATTAGACTGATGAATTGTCCGATAACGGATTAAAGTCAGTCAATCATGGCAGATTAAGTAGTTAATCAAGGTAGGTGTATAGACGGTATAACACGATAAATACGTTGATCACTTAATTACCCAATCAATCCAGCCTGTTATTGATGATAATCGTGTTGAGTGGTAGTTATACACCCAGTACACTATATTAATTTTGGAATTTGGAATATTATTCTTGTCTATGATATCACCCTAGGTGGAATTGGACGTAAAACTCTAGAAACGAACGAATATTCCTGGTCGGACAATTTTGGACGTTCGGAAAATAGCGTCGGACATGTCCGGAATATACGGGCGAAATCCCGTCACTGTAATTAAGTGATCAACGTACTTATCATGTTATATCGCCTATACACCTGCCTTAACTAGTTAATCTGCCTTGATTGCCCAACTTGATCCTTTATTGGACAATCATCAATCTAAATCCTGAAGAGAAGTCATTGCTTCACCTTTGTCGGACTATGTATCAATCCAATAAGAGTGATTATAAACTTAATCTACGTGATTTACCCGTGATTTCTCCTTTGTCTGACGTTTTAATCTCCTTGATGTCGGCCGACAACACGTAGAAATTAGTCATCTATGTCACATATCATAATAGTATATAACACCCCAAATCAATAGACATTGTATCCGATAACTTGTCTGCGATATCACTTTGGTGGAAATGAGCGTTAAATAAAGCTATTTCACACACACACCCACACATATCCTAAAAATACTAGACAATGCAACCTGTGTCTGATCGCACGCTGTTATATACTCTTCAAAAAAAAGTAGGGGATATTGAAATGCAAATACCTATGCAGGTTGTGATATGATAAATAGTCATGGACACTTGACATGCTTTGAGGGTATGTTCACAGATGAAGAACTTATCGCCCCAACAGAACCACTGAGCTGCACATGCGACACGCAATAGCGCCATATTTTTGTGTGCCGTAGTAGACCCAATCTACCCAAATTAGTTTAAAGAAAGAAGTATTGTCATTTTGTTTATTTATATTTAGAAGTTGTGTAGGTCTATTCATTTTACAATTCTACAGTCTTTAAATTTGTGTATTTGCCGTAAATAGGTCACCCAGACAAATTTACGGCACTCCAATAAAGGTTTGGATGTCATAAATGGTGTCGTAATTCATGAGACACAAGTCAAATAAAACAACGTGTTTTAATTATCAATATCTACCTGTTGTCATAATTCGTTGTACTCAAATAAAACACAAACCCCGTTTTAAGAATCGTTTTAATTTTTAATCTCAAAGTAATAAAGTAATATTTGAAAAAACAAAACAAAAGAAAACTGAGAAACTGAGTGGGGTGGGGCAATTTTATGCTCAGCTGTTTGGTGTCAAAAAGTTATTAGATCCCTGGCAGAGTCTTTGTATCATTGATGAAAATTAAGTGAATTTGGTAAAAATTTAAATATATAAATGGAAATTTGATTTGCACTGAAGCAAATACAAAAGGCAGCAAATGCTCTGAAAATACACCCAAGAAGGATTGAATTTTCATAAAAGACCACGCCCCCCCTCCAAAACAAATTTTTTCATCGCTCCGCTCGGAAGCTATTTTTTCCACAACTCAGCAATTCCTGGCTACATCCATGCTTAATGAACAGGGCAGGGCTCACACTGTCGGTAGCAAAAGTCGCAATTTTCGATAAAAATATGAAAGTGGCGATTAAAATATGCTTTTGGCGATAATGTTTGGCAGTACTGGCGATTCTTTTTGAGATTTGGCAGAAAAAAATCCTAAAATTCTAATCTTTTTTATCCTGGATTAACCATTATTGAGTGTCAATCACATGGTGGGAAACTATAGATTAATCAACTGGCTGATAATCCGAATCGCATCAATGAGTAATACTGATCAGTTGTCTTGGATTAATGATTCGCTGATTGATAATTGCCAATGACATCTATAAAGCCTATCTCAAGTCATTATTTACTCCTAATGAATAATCCAAGCGTGGATTATTTGATTGTAGGCCTAGCCTACACGTAATCAAAAGGCCGACAGTTTCTTTCGAAGAGAATTAAATATTTTGATAGCTGAATTCCGTTTACTGTGGCTTCATCATATACGGCATGTAAAATATACAAGCATGCCTATCAGATATCATCATTTCAAATTGTATTATCGTGAAAACGTAAGAGCGAGTTGAATAGTGACGATTCTTGAGCGAGAAAACTGTTCGTCATTTGTATCATATTACCATCGCCAAAATGTTTTAAAAGTGAACGACGGGTATAATGTAAGCATCTCTTACAAATATAATTGACATTTATATCATTCTATCTGGGATTCATATTCTAATACCTTTACGGTACCTGAAAAAAAAAAACAATAGGCCCATTGTAAACCAACACATAAATCTTTGGAAAATTGGCAATCCTTGGACAAATTCTGACGTGTAAATATATTGTGCAGTACGATTGTTCAAATAGACTATAGTCACTTAAAATAAAATCTGATCTTAGTAAATCCAAACTTTGCTAACCTATTATGTAAAGACGGATTTTTAAAGTTGTATTGTATTGTATATACCGGTAATTGTTTTATAATCAACCTAGCTGACGCATAAAATTGTTAGATGTTGTCTTTTTTATCATACATTTTTGGCAGATAAAGTATTCCAGTTGGCGGAAAAAAATATGAACATTTTTTTTATACCAGCGGCTGCCAAGCAGGATACGCCCACATTTTCGAGAGATGGATAGAGAACAAGCTAAAAAGAAAGTGATTTTTCCTACAATCAAGGGCCATGATTGTGGAAATTACAATTCGATATGCGCAAATATCGAAAGGAACCGAGATCTTTGGGTTATAAACTAACATTTGAAGTTTCAACAAAATCTGATAAAAATTGTGACCTCTATAGGGTCCACAACCTTGATATACCATATTTTTACGCTATTTGAGAATGAGGGGCGGCCTTTTTGCCTGTCAGTTTTGGGCCGATTTTCACAAAATTCGAACTCAGCCGTACTTAGGGTGTAACGGTGATACACTAAAACGTTTTTTTTAAATCAGATAAAAATTATGACCACATAGGGTCCACAAGCTAAAAACGCAATTTTTCCTACAATCAAGGGCCATAATTCAGGAAATTACAATTCGATATGCGCAAATATCGAAAGGAACCGAGATGTTTGTGTTATAAACTTACATTTTTAAGTTTCAACAAAATCTGTAAAAATTGTGACCTCTATAGTGTCCACAACCTTGATATACCATATTTTTACGCTATTTGAGAACGAAGGACGGCCATTTTGTCTGTCAGTTTTGGGCCGATTTTCACGAAATTCGAACTCAGCCGTCCTTAGGGTGTATCGGTGATATACTAAAACCTTTTTTTATATCGGATAAAAATTATGACCTCTATAGGGTCCACAAGCCAAAAAACACGATTTTTCGTACTATCAGGGGCCATAATTCAGGAAGTTACGGTCCGATATGCGCGAATATCGAAAGGAACCAAGATCTTTGGGTTATAAACTTACATTTCAAGTTTCAACAAAATGGATAAAAATTGTGACCTCTATAGGGTCCACAACCATGATATACCATATTTTTACGCTATTTGAGAACGAACGACGACCATTTTGTCTGTCAGTTTTGGGCCGATTTTCACGAAATTCGAACTCGGCCGTCTTTAGGGTATAACGGTGATATAATAATACGGTTTTGAAATCGGATAAAAATTATGACCTCTATAGGATCCACAAGCTAAAAACACAATTTTTCTAAAATCAGGGGCTATAATTGAGGAAGTTACTTTCTGATATGCGCGAATATCGAAAGGAACCGAGATCTTTGGGTTATAGGCATACATTTCAAGTTTAAACCAAATTGGATAAAAATTGTGACCTCTACAGTGTTCACAAGCAGGATGTTGTTTAATTGGATTATGATCAGGAGAATCTTCAAAATGAACAATGTTTATTTGTGATCTATTCCGGCGTAATGTTCATGCTGAATCTGTTGTAACGACATAGGATCGTGGAATGTCTCCTACTGCATTAGCGATGACACCCGATTCACATCTTTTGGTTGTTGGATTCTGGATACGGACCTGTTGACCTGGAAGTAGAGTAGATAACTCCTTTGAGTGTTTATCATGGCTCTGCTCTGGATATTTTGACGTTGCTTCATAATATCAACAATTTCGTTGTTTTCACCAAGGTTATGTTTTCGAGGCAAGTTGAATAGGTCTTCCTTAGAGTAGTTCAGCTGGTGATAGGAGTTTGTTGTCAATTGGTGTACTTCGAAGACATAAAGGGAAATATTTGGATCAGTTTGGGTCTCTACCGCTTTCTTTAGTTTTCTTTTTACTATTTTGATTTGACTCTATGAATCTGTTGCTTCGTGGATAATACGGTGAACTTGTAGTGTGTTGGAAACCATATCCGTTTGCTAAGTCTCTGTATGCTTGTCCATAATATTGTGGTCCATAATATTGTGGTATGCCATGCTCGCTGAAAATTTGTTTGGTTAGATCAGCGACTGTTTTGCTTGTGGCACTTTCTTGTGGCAATTTTCGTACAAAGGGAAACTTTGAATAATCTGAAATAAGGAGGTATTCTCTATCGTTGAAATGGAATAAGTCTGTTGCGATGGTATGCCATGGCCTTGCGGTGGTAAATCGGATGGTATAAGGGGCTCTTTGGATTGTTGTGGAAAGTATTTTGGCAAGTGGCACAATTTTTTGTGATATCGACAATATCAGAATTCAGATTCCTCCAAAACACAGACGTTCTGGCTCTCGGCTTAGTTTTTTCAACCCCCGGATGAGCTTCATGGAGTCTGTGGAGAATATTCTGTTTCAATGAATCTGGAATGATGATTCTTGATCCCTTGAGTAGGATACCATTTTCTACGGATAACTCTTCTCTGTATGTCCAATATGATCTTGCCGAGTTGCAATTTTGATCTTGTTTATCATGTCGTTTGTGAAATTTGGCATCAGTTATTGGTACATCTTTACCAGGTACATATTTTATTGTAAAGTTGTATGACTGAGGGTGCAATAGCATGCGTTGAATTGAAGACGTGGTGGTGCCGAAACTAGGTGTTTGAAGTGTATGGCTTCCAGTGGTTTATGGTCTAATTCTATAATGAAGGTTTGACCATATAGATATGTGTGAAATTTCTCACAGCCGAAAAACAACAGCTAGTAGTTCACGTTCAGTGTTTGTGTAGTGAGACTCTACATCTGTTAGAGCTTTGCTTGCAAAGGCGACTGGCTTGTTTTCTTGTAGTAGAGTGGCACCTAAACCTTTTAAGGATGCATCAACTTGTAACGTTATAGGTTTCGTTGAATCAAAGTAAGTTAGAGTTGTTTTCTCACTAATATTGTCTTTGATTTCGTCGAAAGCAATATGATTAAAATACAGATCTATATTTCGTTTCGTTTTTTATATATTTTCGATGGCCTACACTACATGAAGATCTGACAAGTTATAGCCATAGGTCATGTCAGGGGTCAAAAGACCGACTTATGACCCTATGACGTCAGACATTTGATTAACCAATCAGCATTGATTTTACTAGTGGATTACCCACAGTTCCGTGCAAAACACGCCTAAAGCTCGCCGCAACAGACCGTTTCATTGGCTTATCCCTGACACCATTCAGAACACGAGTTAAATAACAACTCTTCCAGATCCAAGTGTAGTAAAGACAAGTAAAACGAAATTTTGACCTATAAAAACGAAACGAAATAGGATCTGTGTTTTAACCAGATTGCGTCGAAAGCTGTTTGATGGCTAGCAGCCAACTAGAATATACTGTTTTTCTTGGTGAATTCACCTAAGGGTGCATTTAACTGGCTTAGATTTGGTATAAATGGAGCAATATATGTGACCGCGTATATCAAAGGGAGTCGGAATGCGCAAAATCTAATTTTGGACTAGAGACAAAATGCGTGAAAATATTGATTTTGATCGAAATTGAGATTTTCACAAAAATGTGACTGGCCACAGCTAAATGAGTCGAAATGCGCACAAATCAATAATGAGATAAAGACAAAATAAGTGAAAATATTGATTTTGATCGAAATTGAGATTTTCACAAAAATGAGTCTATAAATATACTATCTATCGACACAAAAGATCAAAATAGCAATAAAACATTTTAAAACACCTGTATTTGAACGTTTTGTAAGAGTACCGTATTCTTAAATCTGTCCTATTTCTTAAAATTCTCAGCAAAATTAGTTATTTTTCTTCGCTCGCAGCGGGACGACCGGTCATTCCTCTTGCATAATAATTGGCATCGTTGTAAAGCGGGGCATATCTAGTTTACAAATATGATCAAAATATTGTTGATGAATTGATTTTAAACGGATACAATCAAGTTTTAAAACCACTAAAAAATATAAATAAACTCCGCCTATTGCCATGTTGTCTACACAACTCGTTTGCTGATTGGCCCAGGCACCGCGTGCAAGGCATTATCGAAACCACGTGGCTGATTATGTAAATTAATCGACAAGCGGGTGTGTGTCATTCGGTAATACTAATCAACTGTCAGGGGTCGATGATAAAGCCGTCAACAACTCCTTATCTCCTTATTTACTCCAAATAATTAATCCAAGCGCTGATTATTTGATATCTCATATCTTTAAACAAAATAATTTATAGGCGTTAAATGATAATAAACAAAATGGCCAATAATTTTCTTTTCGGAGAGAATTTTATTGATAGATGAATTCCCTTTACTGTCGCTTCTTCATACGGCATGCAAAGTAAGGAATGCATCTTGGATATTATTGTTTAAAATTCTCTTATCGCCATGGGTCGAAAAAATTAAAACAACCAACGAGCCGAAATGCGACGATTCTCAAGTCTGCCATTGTTTAATTACATCACATCAAAGCCACAATGCACAAAAGTGAACTTAAGTATTTCTTGACTATGAAATTAACATTTCTATAGGGACTTTACTGTCGCTTCTTCATACGGCATGCAAAGTAAGGAATGCATCTTGGATATTATTGTTTAAAATTCTCTTATCGCCATGGGTCGAAAAAATTATAACGACCAACGAGCCAAAATGCGACAATTCTCAAGTCTGCCATTGTTTAATTACATCACATCAAAGCCACAATGCACAAAAGTGAATTTAAGTATTTCTTGACTATGAAATTAACATTTCTATAGGGACTCATATTTTGATACTGTTACGGTACCTGAAAATAATAATAGACCTATCATACACGCAAAATCTTATTTTAATTCACGTGTTAAATGAACACGCGTACAGCTGTGGCGGCTTCTTTGATGATTATCCAATCAACAATCTTAATCTCCTGACCACTAGCTGGCACTAGGGTGCTAATTAATTGATAAGATTAACTGTT
This sequence comes from Patella vulgata, assembly GCF_932274485.2. Classification (NCBI taxonomy): domain Eukaryota; kingdom Metazoa; phylum Mollusca; class Gastropoda; family Patellidae; genus Patella; species Patella vulgata. The sequence continues at coordinate 40,032,376 of NC_065882.2, forward strand.
AATCTCACCAAAGTTATGGTATACAAAACAGACTACTAATGTATAGATTGTTCTTCAGTATAACATTACTAATGTATAGATTATTCTTCAGTATAACACTATCATGTGAATATGCCGCATCTGTTATGGATGTTTCTCACGAAAGGAGTGCATTTACTACAATTTTCTTCTTCAGCACCCTTGAAATCCCAAATAAAAAAAAATATTAAACGACAAATTAGCAAATAAATGGCGGAAATCGTCGAATCAAATTTGTACTACAATTTGCACCCCTGAAAACCCATGGAAAAATATATTCAACGACAAAACAGTAAATAAATGGCCTGGTTGCTATGGGATTTTGTTTTGGAACATACCAAATCTTTGACTTGCTTTTTCTCAAAACTTACTTTTGTGAGTTGGGTAGCTTCAAATGGACAGAGTGCAGTCTATTTTTGCCCGATTCAAACAAACTATACATGAAATTGAAGGTAATGAGTTGGAGGAAAATGTTAAAATAACAATAACTCAATTTTCAAAATTTCCTCACTACGACTCAGTATGCCATGGGGGGTCACATCTGTAGCAAGACCGAGGAAAGTCTGTAGTTCTTTAGTGGATGTTGGTGCGGCCATTTGTTTTAAAGCGGCAACTTTGTTTGGATCCAGTTGCACTCTGTCCGCAGAACATATAACACCATAAAATTTTATATTCGATTCTTTGATTTTGCATTTATCAGGATTAAGTTTGAGTCCTGTATCTATACAGCGTTCCATCATTGTTTTGATGTTTTGGCTATGCTCTTCTGCTGTTTTTCCAAACACATCTTGAAACACGTCTTGTGACATTTTCAATCTGACTGTCATTTGTAGGAATCTGTATCTACCAAAGGGTGAATTAAAGGTAGTGAGGTAGCTCGAGTCTTTATCTAGTTCGATAATAACCACACTTTGCATCCACGATGGAAAAGTATCTCGCTCCAGATAGCTTAGGTAAAATTTCGGTTAGTGTTGATACAACAAATGGTGATCTCGTTTAATTGCTGTTTTAAGGTCTTTTGGATCCAGGCATAATTGAAGGTCGCCATTTGGTTTTCAACAGTATACTAGACTGTTGACCCAGGCGGTAGGTTCGCCTGGTCGTACTGGTACGTATGGGGCGCCGTTTGTAAATTAATTATTTAGCTTTTTATATAGCAAAAAACACTAGATTTAATTTAAATTTATATATATAGTTAAATCTCGACTTTTGTGCAAATTTTTCACTTTTAATATTTAAACTAAAAATACAACAAAAACTCAATATTTAACATAATATATATAAATATTTCTTGATTTGTCTCTATTTTCATATTTAACATTTAGCATTGAATATTAAGACCAAAACAAGAGATTTGATGATATATAAATATTTAGCTAAATATTTAGTTAAATGTTTAAACATTTAGCTAAATATATATTTAGTTAAATGTTAAAATATTTAGTTAAACATTTATATATTTAGTTAACATTTATATATTTAGCTAAATAATATATATACTATTCAAAAAAAGTAGGGGATATTTGATTTTGGGTGCATAATACTAAAATATGCAAATGTCTACGAAAAAAGTCACTATAGAACCTAACAGAAGAAACATTTCCAGTTACATGTGACGCCCAAACGCACCAATAGCTACCGCATGGAATGCAGGTGATGCTTGGGATCATCATGGGGGTCCAACCCAAGATTTGCACGACTCTGACTTTGAATGTTACAGTCATTGTGGCATTGAATTCCAGGGTGGAAACATCAGTTTAATTGTTTTAGTGACCAGAAAACAAATTTTGATATGCGTCGGCTTACCCAAAATGAAAGGTTACGTGCCCTTGGCATGCTACAGATCGGCACAACACAGGCGGTTGTGGCGCGGACGATGAATGTTTCTCAGTCTGTCATAAGCAGGCTATGGTCCAGATACCGTGATACACAATCTGTACAGGACAGACCACGCTCAGGTCGACCAAGGGCGACAACTCAAGCCCAGGATCGATTTATCCGTACCTTGGCCTTGAGAAATCGTGTCATCACAGCAAATCAGATCAGCGCTCGTCTTCAAACAGACACTGGTGTGAGAGTGAGTGGCCAGACGATTCGGAATCGACTGCATAGGGGTCACCTTCGCGCCCGACGTCCTCGCGTGATCCCTTGTTTGAGAGATCATCACATTCAGGCAAGACGTCGTTGGTGTAGGGATCGTCAACACTGGGATAATCGACGCTGGAGCAATGTGATGTTTTCAGATGAGTCAAGGTTCACTGTTGATTTTTTGGACAGACGTAGGAGGGTGTGGCATCGTCGAAACGAGCGCTTCCAAGACGTTAACGTCATCAGACATGATCGATTTGGGGGTGGTTCTGTTATGGTGTGGGGAGGCATCACTGTTGCTGGAAGAACGGCTTTACATGTTGTTGCAGGGCGTGTTACAGGCCAGTACTACCGGGACAACATCTTGGCAGTCCATGTTGTGCCGTTCGCACGACGTCATGGCCGCCGTTTCATCTTCCAGGATGATAACGCAAGATGTCACAGGGCCAGGATCGTTACAGGTTACCTCCAACAACAGAACATCACCACATTACCTTGGCCAGCACTGAGTCCTGACCTCTCCCCCATCGAGCATGTCTGGGACATGCTTGGACAGAGGTTACGTCAACGTCAACAACGTCCTGCCAATGTCCAAGAACTTGCTGCTGCGTTGCAACAGGAATGGGACAATCTGGACCAAAATGACCTTAGACGTCTCATTAGGAGTATGCCACGTCGGATCAATGCTTGTTTGGCAAACAGAGGAGGATTTACCCGTTACTGACTTGGTTGTGATGCTGTGGTAACTTTGCTGTTTGACCCCGGGTATGATTTTACCCTTATAATGGTCAGTCTGTGCCTTACTTAGTCTAACGATCATTTGGAATAAATCGATGAATGTGAACTTCATTTCATTTTGTCATTTGTTTCTTCGTCAGTTTCATTAGGTGACTTTAATAACACTTAAAAATCAAATATCCCCTACTTTTTTTTAATAGTATATTTAGGTAAATAATATATATTTAGGTAAATAATATATATTTAGGTAAATAATATATATTTAGGTAAATAATATATATTTAGGTAAATAATATATATTTAGGTAAATAATATATATTTAGGTAAATAATATATATTTAGGTAAATATTTATATATTTAACTAAATAATTATATATTTAGCTAAATAATTATATATTTAGCTAAATTTATTTAGCTAAATAATTATATATTTAGCTAAATAATTATATATTTAGCTAAACATATAGTTAAATTTACAAAGCGCAACCGTACCACGCCGTTTGTAAAATAATTATTGTTGTAAGCGACTTCACACTAAACGATGACGTAGTGTACAACTTTCCATTGACTGCACAACACAGTACTATCTGGTACCTGAACGCTCAGCTTAGTTCTTACACCCGCAATTCGTTAATAATGCCTACATATATGTAACGTTAGACATCGATCACTCATAAATATGGTAAGTTCACGACGTGTCAGGTACACGTCATCATTTTATACGCAGTTTTTTGTATCGCTTACGATAATAGAAATATTGGCGGGACCACAAATATATATTTAGTTAAATATTTATACATTTAGCTAAACATATATATTTAGCATGATATTTATATATTTAGTTAACTGTTTATATATATATTTAGTTAAATGTTTATATATTTAGTTAAATGTTTATATATTTAGTTAAATGTTTATATATTTAGTTAAATGTTTATATATTTAGTTAAATGTTTATATATTTAGCTAAATGTGTATATATTTAGTTAAATGTGTATATATTTAGCTAAATGTTTATAGATTTAGCTAAATGTTTATAGATTTAGCTAAATGTCTATACATTTAGCTAAATGTCTATACATTTAGCTAAATGTCTATACATTTAGCTAAATGTCTATACATTTAGCTAAATGTCTATACATTTAGCTAAATGTTTATATATTTAGCTAAATATTTAACTTTAGATTTTTCAGTGATTTAGTATTTATACCTACGAAAAACAGCACATTTAGCTATATATTTAACTAAGCGATGTGAAATCAAGATATAACATTTAAAGTTTTTCATAGACCAAAAACTCGACTTTTAGCTACAATATTTTTTATATTTACATATATGCCATTTTTGTTCTAATATTTATCTAAATATATATATTCGGAGTTAAATCTAATGTTTTTTGCTATAAAAAAAATTAAATAATTATTTTACAAACGGCGCCCCATAGGTACGATGTCATTCTCGACCATGCTGTCTAATTATTTCTTGATGTCATCCTTAAGGCTGATAGGGCCTCGTTGTGGTGGGTGTATCACTTGTGGTATATTGGGATCAATGGTGATATGGTACTGGCCTTTGAATTTTCCTACTCCATTAAAACTGTTTGGGTATGTTGCAAGGAATGTTTGTTTGTGGTGGATAACCGTACTTGATATGTGTCAGGGTTTTGTGGGAATGCCAATCTCAAAGTTCAGGGTAATCAACTTCAGTTTTTCAATAGTTGGAAATCCAATAATGGCAGGACCTCCTGGTTTGGTAACATGGAAAGTCGTTGCTGTTCGGTTGCCATTATGTTCGCAGTCAATGGTACGGCTACCATATTGGTCAATTTGAGATCCACCATAGGCTGTGAGGATATCCTGGGGTTGTTTCAATATTCCAGGTTTTGGAATTCCATCAATAACATGTTCAGGAAATATCTATTTATATATTCTCAACGGCAGGACATTACCTTGTGCTCCCGGTGTCAAGTTTTGCTTTGAGCTTATTATGACCCTGATTTATATTGAGATCTAAGTAAACCTCTGTTCGGTTTCTGTCGTTTCAAATGTCAAAGATTCAAATTCGTCTGTAACTTTGTCTTCTTGTTCGAGTGAGTAAAATCTTTGGAAATTGCATTGTGGTGTTCGATCTCTGTAATCTCTACTGCGTCCTCAGTTTCTCTGTTGTGATCTGCCGTTTTGACTGGTTGAACTTTTGTTTAGGTTTGGATTTCTGTATTTGTATCTCGATTCATTTCTTTGTTTCATATAACAACATTTAGAGAAATAATTAGACCCCTTGCAGTAACTATAAGCTGGACAACTACGGTGGTTGTTTCTATCATGACACTTTCCACAGTTATAGCATGAACTGTGGCGATTAGGTGTTCTGTTTCGGTGATCTGTTTTAGGTTTTATTGCATGTATGGACTCTGTGTTTGAGTTTGCGTGTCCACTAATACCGAGTCGTTGCATCTGGATTAGGGTTGCTTCTTATGTTCTTGCAATATTGATTCCTTTATCCAAGTCAATCATATCTCCTTTACCTAACATTATTTCTTGTACTGCTGTCTAGTGCTGAGTACCGTGTATCAATTGTTCTATTAACCGGTGGGAAAATTCTTCTTCATCAAGGAATTTGCATTTCTTTGCTTGATGTCTACATTTTGACATAAAATCATCAACTGGTTCGTCTTGTCTCTGAGTTGTTGAAGTTGAAATCGTGCTAACAGGTGATTTATATTAGGGGCAAGGTGCTGTTTAAATTTCAGCCGTATTTTATCTGGTTTATTTGATATTGATACTTCTCCGTTTTCTTCAGAAGATGTTCTGTACTGTTTATAATGTGGGTATGTTTACCACTTCTGACACCATGTCATAATCTTGTTTGATAATGAAACATAAAAGTGTTGTTTTATACTTTAATATGGTGCAACAATTCTACTACATAGTCTTAACAGGAAATTCTAAAAAGCATGCTGTTTTTTTTGGTCAGTCTACTGAGACTTAATGAACAGGGGTCTTAGACCAGTCCACTAATTATGGCAGGGGTGACAGGTTATAACTGCCTGTAGCTGGAACTTTAACACAGAGTATAGGACGAATGCCAGACTTCTGCTGAAAAATGTATCGACTTATGACCCAAAAAATACAGTAATTTTGGAGGAATTTGAAACAGGTACAGATCGCCAGTAGTCGGCACGCTTTCATTCTATCACATTACGACATCACATACTTTACAGGAATTAATTATGAAAAATATTTATTACGTACGAATTTGAATATATTGTTGACATGTAATTTTTGTGTGTGGTCTAAAACTGCCTGCTTAAATAGTGATGAGTTATGTCCCTTTATTTTCGGTAAAAATGTCCGACAAGAAAAAATTTGAAATCCCATCACTGATTTGAAGTACGTACGGGTCGGTCACTTCCATTGTATCTTGTTACCAAAACACGTAATTTTGGAGGAATATTATTGACATAAATTTGAATACCGTACGGGAATTAAATATGAAAAACAGCGAGGTTCACATATTTTTTTATATTCAGAACACATGCTAGCCTAAATAACACAGAAATATTTGTAGTTGAAGTGGATTAGAGGGAATGGAAGCTTATTGACATTATTTCCTGAAGTTGAGCTAATTCTTGACTCTATTAACTCCAACTTAAAATGTCCGACGGGCAAAATTATAGAATCCCTGATTGATGTTCATGTACTATGACTATGTGGGCAAGGGAGGAGAATTTTATGCACACTTCGGCATTCCCAATTACTTTTCTATTTATCAAGTTTTATTTTACATACAGACGAATATTAAAGCTTATACCTTGTCCAATTATAGAATAGTGGAAATCAATGCCGGGCTAGTGGATTCAATTTTTTTTTAAGCCCCTGTGATATATGATGATCTTATAGCTGAACTCATTTACTTAATTACTGTAATGCAAAATGCTGCTTGAAAATTTAATAAGACCACCAGGAATCTGTTAACTGTGCCTGCAGCCGAACTGTTTACATACTTTAGTTTGTTTTAACGCTTAGAGGGAGGCAAATCTCTTTATTATACAGATGATGTAAGCAAGCGGGAAGTGTGCAAAAGAAAGATGGCGAGTAAACAGCGGTCTCAAACTATTTGTAACCGTTGTCAACGTTCAAGTTTCCCTATAGATACTTAACCCATAAGTGCATGGCTACGGCATACGCCGTAGAGTAAACAAAGGCTGAAATTGCATGGCTACGGAATTTCCCGTATCGTTTTTAACAGTTTGTATTTACCCCGCTAAAGGTGGTTCCACAGGAAATCCCCTTGTCTAAATCCAGCATGGCCGTCGTGGCAATGTTTTGAGTAAAGTTTCGGTAACTTTTCGACGATTTAAGACATGATTTGTACAGGATCCCATTCATAGTTGCCAAGGAATATTGTGCGAGTTGGATTACGATACAGAGTGTGTATTTTTGTGGGGTTTTTTACGCAAAATAGCAGGGTTTTTTGTCCAGTTTTTTGCTTCACATAGAAATCGTAGATATTTGTGCTGCAGTTCAGTGTGTTTGATCATAATCTATGGTTTGATGAGTGTACAAAATGTATAACAGCAGCAATAGTGACTCGGATGATGATGTCGCCTGTCTAACCTTGTGGGTTTTCTTCAGGTCCTCCGGTTTCCTCCCACTGCTGTTGTAAAGTCATTGGATATTTTCCAAAAAAATAATTCTGTATTGTGTAACAAAGAGATGCCTCTGAAAGCAGCATACTTCATTTTCCCAAAAAATAATTCTGTATTGTGTACCAAAGAGATGCCTCTGAAAGCAGCATACTTCATTTCTAACACTCTGCATCAATAAAAAAATTTTATTGCACTCAGAAGTGGAAACTTTTTTTTTTTCTGATTTCAAGTTTTCAATTCTACCTCCACCTACATTCATGTAAAAAATATTTCCCTAATTTTCTTTACAGATTCAGAAAGCCCTTTTTATACTCTTTCTAAATATATATACTTTGTAGGGTTTGTCATTGTCAGAAAATACTTCTTTCCTCATTTTTGTATTTGGCACCAATTTCCCTCGCAATGCCAGGAATAAGGCTTATGCACGAAAAGGGGTTTGGGAACAAAAAATGGTTATGCACTTATGGTTTAATAGTTATGTCACACAGTGACATTTCAGGAAATTGAGTGTTGATGGTAAACTGTAAGCTAGTTTAAGGTCTCAATTCGTCGTGTCTCTGTGAAAGGCTAACGGTAAACAAGACATTGGCTATTGGTAACGGCATGGCTACAGTTTAAAGTTAAAGGGAGGGGGACGCGTTTCAATAATACTATATACAAGGTTTACTTATAAATCCTATGGTGGACTAAATAAAGAAATTTTACGGTTTGAATGTATTTTCTTTATCAAGTTTACGGCCATCATATTAACCTTCCACTAATTTCAACTCCATAGGGTTCTTTTACATGCAATACCAACAAATACATAGGGTTCTTTTAATGTTTCAATTAAAGCTTTTTAATTGGTTTAATTATCGAGCAATCAAACTATACACTAAGTTTCATCACTCTCTATCAAATAGAATCAGAGAGAGAGAGAGAAATGGGGTTTAACGTCCACTCGACACAAACTAGGTCATTTCGGGACTAACATATGGTTTAATTTTATTTCAATAATTCGCTTGCGCGTAGGGGTCTTTAGCAGTGGGAGGAAACCGGAGGTCCCGGAGAAAACCGACGAGGTTGTACAGGCGACCCTACTCCTTGTCACATACAACCGGGGATTCGAAACCACGCCAGTTGTCTCAATGACAGGCGTTATGATACAGCGCGCACATGCTAACCATTCAGCCATCCAACCCCCCCAGATAGAATCAAGATTTTCTTGTCCCAAAGCATTCAGCTAATGAACATCTACATCAAGTTTAAACATTCTACCTCAATTAAAAGCAGAGTTGTTATGTTCCAAAGTCTTGACCAATCAAACTGCTTATCGCTCCTTAGCCTAAGCAGAAAATTCGTACCATCGAACTTAGTCAAGATAATGATATAATGAATCTATATTTGGAGTTTCATTGCTCTCACTTCATTATAACCAAAGTTATCGTTCCCCAAAGCATCAACCATTCAGATTGCTTATCTCTACTTACCGTAAGCAGACAATGTTCATCATCGAACACCATCAAGGCATTCACCTAATTAACGCCTACACCAAGTTTGAACATTCTGGCTCATTTAGGAGAGTTATTGTGTTCCAAAGTCTCGGCCAACAAAATTGCTTATCGCTCTGCTTACCCTGAGCAGAATATGCTCATTATCAAACTTAATCTCGGTATTGATGTAATAAAGCTATACACAAAGTTTCATCACTCTCACTTAATTAGAACTAAAATTATCGTGTCCCAAAGCATCAATCAATCAAATTGCTTATCTCTGCTTACCATAAGCAGACAATGTTCATCAACAAACTAGATCAAGGCATTCACCCAATGAACACCTACACCAACTTTGAACATTCTATCTCAATTCAAAGGAGAGTTATTGTGTTCCAAGTCTTGGCCAATCAAATTGCTTATCACTCTGCTTACCCTGAGCAGAAAATGACCATTATCAAACTTAGTCAAGGTATTGATGTAATGAAACTATACACCAAGTTGCAATTTGCGATAAAAATATGAAAGTGGCGATTAAAATTTAATTTTGGCGATATTGTTTTGTGGTACTGGTGATTATTTTTGAGAACTGCCGCAAAAAAATCTTAAAATTCTAATCGTATTTATCCTGAATTAACCATTATTGAGTGTCAATCACACGGCTGATAATCCGGATAGCGTCGATGAGTAATACTAATCAGTTGTCTTTGATAAATGATTAATTGATTGATAGTTGCCAATGATATATATAAAGCCTACATCAAGTCACAATTTACTCCTAATGATTAATCCAATCCGTGATTATTTGATGTTTCGTTTTGTCTTAAAAAAAAAAAGATAATATACATGTAATGGAAATGACCGACAGTTCCTTGCGAAGAGAATTAAATATTTTGATAGCTGAATTCGTTTACAGTGACTTCATATACGGCATGTAAAAAATACAAGCATGACTATCATTATTTCAAATTATATTATCCCCACTGGTTGAAAACGTAAGAACGAGTTGTATAGTGACGATTCTTAAGCGAGAAAACAGTTCGCCATTTGCCAAAATGCTCTAAAAGTTAACGACGGGTATATTGTAAGTATCTCTTAAATATAATTGATATTTATACCATTCTGTCAGGGATTCAGATTCTGATACCATTACTGTACCTGAAAATAACAATAGGCCGATTGTGCACGCAACACATAAATTTATAGAAAAATGGCAATTCTTGGATGGGATTTGACATGTAAATATTGAAAATATATTGTGCAGTACGGTGTTCAAATAAACTAAAGTCACCAAAAATAAAATCTTAACTTACTAAATCCAAACTTTGGTAATCTATAATGTAAAGACAGATTTTTAAAGTTGTTGTATATTGTATTGTATATATTGGTAATTGTTTTATAATAAGCCTAGCTGAGATAAAAAAATTGTTAGGTGTTGTCTTTTTTATCACACATTTTTGGCAGATAAAATATTCCAGTTGGCAGGAAAAAATATGAACATTTTTTTATATAAAAATGATCATCCATTTTGGCGGAAAAAAATTGAAAGCCAGTGTGAGCCCTGCTTAATTAGAACAAAAGTCATCATGTTCCAAAGCATCAACCAATCAAATTGCTTATCTCTGCTTACCCTAAGCAGAAAATGCTCACCTTCAAACTCCATCAAGGCATTGACCTAATAAACATCTACACCGAGTTTGAACATTCTAGCTCAATTAGGAGAGTTATTGTGTTCCAAAGTCTCTGCTTACCCTGAGCAGAAAATGCTCATTATTGAACTTAGTCAAGGTATTGATGTAATGAAACTATACACCAAGTTTCATCACTCTCACTTAATTCGAACTAAAGTTATCGTGTCCCAAAGCATCAACCAATCAAATTGCTTATCGCTGCTTACCCTAAGCAGAAATGCATTGACCTAATAAACACCTACACCAAGTTTGAAATGAAATGAAATGAAATGAAATGGGGTTTAACGTCCTACTCTTCTGCACCTAACCTGGGCTAATTGAAGACGGGCATACGCCATACAGTGTGCTATGAGGGAAATTTTGCCCGGGCAGCGGCGCTACGGCCTACTCTTATATCGAATTCCAACTGCCAAGGGATCTTTTACATGCACGCCAATGTGTACACGGGACCTCGGTTTTTCGTCCCATCCGAACGACTAGGCAGCTGTCCTTGTCAGGCCCTCCTTTCTGCATCACTGACAAGGGGAAACCACGCCGGAAAATCGAGATGAACTTTCTCGGCCAATGCAGGGATCGAACACCCGACCTCCAGGCTAGCGAGCCAGCGCCTTACCCACTTAGCCACGTGATCCCTACACCAAGTTTGAACATTCTAGCTCAATTAAAAAGAGTTATTGTGTCCCAAAAAGTGTGACGGACAGACAGACAGACGGACAGACATATATAGGCCTAAGTCCAATTCTGTTTAGAGAAAAATGCACATTGTTGTTGTATGCCTGTAATTTTAGAGCATTTATTTCACTAATTTTAGGCTATTCACATAGGCTTTATGATTGGCCTTGGCCATAATCTGTAAATTATGTTCTCCTTTACTATTCCTTTTATTCATTAACATCTTTCTAAGCTAGAAATCGGAAGTATGCCTAAATTCTAAATTAAGGTCGTGAACATGAGCAAATAATAGGGCGTGCATTAAAATTGTGGCTAAATTGATCCTATTTTCGACTAAATATGATTGTTACTCCACTTACTCATGTATGAAATGATTAAATCACAATGTAAAGTTTGTGGCTGCTTTTGAATGCAACATAACACAGCATTATTGGCAAAACTACATAAGGTAACATTGAACAATGGCGTCATGTGTGATAGTGGAAGATGGTGTATTTTTTTACCTCCTGTGGTGTCACTGTTGTCCATATTGACATCATTGGACCACAGATCACTAATGATTTCCCCATTGACTCTAATGTTAATTCTCATATCTTAGACCGACTCTAACTTTTTCCCCAAATTTTCGTTGGGTAGAACACTTTCTACCACAGATGGGGCAACATGTGGTAACCTCTTGCCCAAAAGCATGTATGAGGTTCTTCATAACGATTTTTGTTGACTTTTTGGTGTAGAATCGAAGGAAAGGGTTTGAAAATACATTTTCTGCCAGGCTTTGGTGAATATTCATGATTTTGAGGCAGAAGGATACAAGAGTTGAGAGGTTGGTTAGGTTGAAATGTGGGGCAGAAAATTGCATGTTTATTGGTCTTTACTTCCAGTTTATGAATCAAGTTTTTCATGAAGAACCTCATACATGCTTTTGGGCAAGAGTTTGCCACATGTTGCTCCATCTGTAGCAGAAAGCGTTCTACTCAACGAAAATTTGGGAAAAAGTTAGAGCCGGTCTAAGAGACGAGAATTAACATTAAAGTCAATGGGGAAATAATTAGTGATCTGTGGCCTGTCTGTGTATAACAATCCTGTGACTGACATGCCTTAGTTTTGAAAATATGAAGACTAAATTATCAGAAAATATGTATAAAATATTTTGAGTACAGAAAAACTAAATAAAATGTTAAATCTTAAAAACAATTATCGATTTTGGCGAAAAATTGTGATTTTACTGCAAATTTGTGATTGAATTGCGACTAGGAATGTTATTTTGCAGTGCACCAAGAAATGGTTATTTTGTACATTTCAAGGATTTCTAACCTTTTTTATTTAAAGTCAAACTTAGAACCATAAGACATGTCAGGCCAATGAGACCACACCCTGGTACAAAACTGGTGTAGATCTGTAAATGTCAGTTTAATGTTCCATATTTTTTTATCAAAATCTAGGATTTGTGGTGTTTGTTGCATTTATGTTGCTTATAGAACAATAAAATGTAAATTTTGCTCATTTTCAGGCCTCCTTTTTGTTGTCAATTCTGTCATAACCACTTTTTTGACTTCATTTTTTCAGGAAATTGATGTAAAGGTCCAGACATCTTGCTTCAGCACTAGGATTGCAATAAAAATTTGTATGATGCCTCTGAGGTTTGAGATGTTGGAAACTTTGAAATATTTCCAAATTTGTGAAAAATGTGTATCCTGTGACCCTTTTGTTAGAGAGGAGTGATCATAGACTAAATATTGCATTTTTTTTTCATTCATCAAGGCCTATTTTAAACCATAATTCATATTTATTACACCTATTTTAGTTTCTATGCACATATGTTAGCCAGGGATGGTAAAACATAGCTGTTAGACAGATTCCTTTGATAATGTTAGTTCTGCAACCAAAGATTAGATTGATTCAATCTGTGGCATGTTCAGGGGGTAGGGATACATGTTTCAGTATAAATCTCAAATATTGCAATCAATGCAACTGATTTGCAATTTTTCTGTTTGCACATTGTCCACAGATTCTAAAAATATATTTCTTGCCAGTCTGGATATTTAAAAAAGTGGAAAATTATTGGTATTTTGAAAGATGCTACATGTAAATTTTGTACATTTTTCATGACATGGCAGTAAAAAATTATTTTTTTGAAAAAAATTCCAAATTATGAGTGTTTTCTATGTAGTTTATTTGCAACTTGTCTAATTTTTTCACAGAACTCAAATACTGCCCCTAATAAGAAAGATTTCTAAATTTTAGCACAAAAGGCCCATGGACCGGAGATGCACCACTGTACATAAAGCAGCATGAATACTTAAAGGGCCATCATTTTTGCAGTTATTCTTTGATTTTGATTTCCTTTCACCAGCATGTTGCCAGAACACATGGGAAGCAAATAAAAAAGGCCTTTTGGTGATACCTGAAGTTTCACCCCTATATAGGACACAGCTCACCAAATATTTCTACGCCATCACCCACGAAACAAGGGCCAAAGTTATTTTTAGTCTCTCTCTCCCTTTCCCTTTTTCCCCCTTTTGCATGGCGATTTTTGTTGACTTTTTGGTGTAGAATCGAAAAAAAAGGTTTGAAAATACATTTTCTGCCAGGTTTTGGTGAATATTCATGATTTTGAGGCGGAAGGATACAAGAGTTGTGAGGTTGGTTACGTTGAAATGTAGGGCCGGAAATTGCATGTTTACTTGTCTCTACTTCCAACTTGTGTATCTCAAGTTTTTCATGGTGAACCTCATACATGCTTTTGGGCAAGATTTTGCCACATGTTGCTCCATCTGTGGCAGAAAGCGTTCTACCCAACAAAAATTTAGGAAAAAGTTAGAGCCGGTCTAAGAGACGAGAATTAACATTAAAGTCAATGGGGAAATAATTAGTGATCTGTGGTCATATAGGGGTGAAACTTCAGGTATCACCAAGCACACCCCGGACCATAGGTCGGACAGGCAGCGGGCACTAGGGTGTACCTACCACACCTAAGATTTTAGCATTATGGCAAAGTGTGCCAGGCTGCGCACGCTCACATTCTTTCTTTTCTTACACCCGGAGCCTCTCCTTTCAATGAATATACGTTGGGTGCTTCCCTGCAAAGACACTGTGTCTTACCCAAATAAGCTGGATCAAGCCTATTTTGTGGCTTCCTCTGGCAAGTTTCTTAAGAAACACTTGTCTACGATATCACTCTTAGTGGAAGTGGACATTTAACACCAAGACCGACCGACCGATATCACCAAAAGGCCTTTTATATTTGCTTCCCATGTGTTCTGGCAACATGCCGGTGAAAGAAAATCAAAATCAAAGAATAACTGCAACAAGAGGCTGCCAGGCAGGATACTGTGGCGGTATATTAGATTCAAAATTCTAACATGCTATCGTCTAATTTCTTACTTCCATTCATGTAATTTCTAACTTTCATTCATGTAATTTTTAAATTAAGACAATGTATAATCCAACTTCTTTATTTGTTGAAAGTAAATTTTAATTTTGTTTCATCTTATTTCTATTATTAAGACGAAAAATGTTGACTTCATTGTCGCTTTACATGTTAACCCATTTTTGACAATAGCGAAACAACTCGCACCAAGTGACTCACGGGTAAGGCTTTCGTCGTTTACTCGCGTCACTCAAGTCGACTCCATTGCCGAGTTTACCCGAGTGAAACATCCCGAACGGTCCGAGTAGTCACATGACATCAAAACAAAATGGCGAGACACCTTATTTTATTTTTTTTCGCGTCGGTTTTTGTAGATTCAATTTGAGATTGCAGCGGATCACAAACTACCACGGATCACAGAGTTACGACGTCAGTATGTGATCGAGATACAGGCTTTTTTGCTCAACGGGGAGTAAACGGGTTAGTCACGTGATGCGACTCGAGTCAGTCATGTGACCAACTCGATTCAAAACTACGCGAATGGTCTGGTGTCGACTCGAGTGACTCAGGTGAACAACGAAAACCTTACCACGGTAGCGAATCAACTCGTGGACCCATCATTCTTTGCAACGGCATTAGCAAACAAAAGCGCCAGATCAATCAACAGATTTCTATTGTGTTTATTTGAATATTTCATAAATTAATGGTGATTGAGTAATAAAAATAAAGCACCCAATTTCAAGGAATGTTATATTCGCCAATTATCGAATCAAAAACATACGTTTCAACAAAGGATCTTCCAGTATTTACGTAATAGGTCAGAGGTGAAAATTCACACCGTGTCAATGACTTTGGCAGTATTCCAATATTTTCACGTTGTCACTTACGGCTAATAATTTTATGATATCAAGAGTGAAATGGAATCAGATTTTTTATGATTTACCGCCAGGCATATCGTAGAATATGATAATGTCGAAGAAATCAACTATTTGTTATTTTTTTTTTTTGACGTTATGATGCGAAGAACACGGATACTCGAACCGAGATCAAGCGTGTCGCCGCCATCTTGGATACGGTACGCTTTCAAACAGACGATAACACAAAACTTACGGCTAATAATTCTAGACTTTGGAAAACTAAATTGAATCAAAACTTTTGGGATTTAATAGAAGCTATATAGAGGAATATTACATTGTCGAAGATTTCAACTATATATTTTTATTTTCGACGCAATAAAGCAAAGAAGACAACCATATATCCAAAGAAAGGCAGAAATGTTAAAATGCCGATAGCGATGAAGTGACCGTCACTTGGGTATGGGGCGCCGTTTGTAAAATAATTATTTAATTTTTTTATAGCAAAAAACATTAGATTTAACTCCGAATATATATATTTAGATAAATATTAGAACAAAAATGGCATATATGTAAAAAATATTGTAGCTAAAAGTCGAGTTTTTGGTCTATGAAAAACTTTAAATGTTATATCTTGATTTCACTTCGCTTAGTTAAATATATAGCTAAATGTGCTGTTTTTCGTAGGTATAAATGCTAAATACTAAATCACTGAAAAATCTAAAGTTAAATATTTAGCTAAATATATAAACATTTAGCTAAATATATAAACATTTAGCTAAATATATAAACATTTAGCTAAATATATAAACATTTAGCTAAATATATAAACATTTAGCTAAATATATAAACATTTAGCTAAATATATAAACATTTAGCTAAATATATATATTTAGTTAAATATATAAACATTTAACTAAATATATAAACATTTAACTAAATATATATATTTAGTTAAATATATAAACAGTTAACTAAATATATATGTTTAGCTAAATGTATAAATATTTAACTAAATATATATTTGTTGTCCCGCCAATATTTCTATTATCGTAAGCGACACAAAAAACTGTGCATAAAATGATGACGTGTACCCGACATGTGAGTCTTGGCACAATAGGCCTACTAGCAATTAAAAATGGAAGCTGACCACGAACTTGTAACCCGAATCACGGGTGTAAGAACTAAGCTGAGCGTTCAGGTACCAGATAGTACTGTGTTGTGCAGTCAATGGACAGTTGTACACTACGTCATCGTTTAGTGTGAAGTCGCTTACAACAATAATTATTTTACAAACGGCGTGGTACGGTTGCGCTTTGTAAATTTAACTATATGTTTAGCTAAATATATAATTATTTAGCTAAATATATAATTATTTAGCTAAATATATATTATTTAGCTAAATATATATTATTTAGCTAAATATATATATTACTTAGCTAAATATGTAAATGTTTAACTAAATATATAAATGTTTAACTAAATATTTTAACATTTAACTAAATATATATTTAGCTAAATGTTTAAACATTTAACTAAATATATATCTAAATATTTATATATCATCAAATCTCTTGTTTTGGTCTTAATATTCAATGCTAAATGTTAAATATGAAAATAGAGACAAATCAAGAAATATTTATATATATTATGTTAAATATTGAGTTTTTGTTGTATTTTTAGTTTAAATATTAAAAGTGAAAAATTTGCACAAAAGTCGAGATTTAACTATATATATAAATTTAAATTAAATCTAGTGTTTTTTGCTATATAAAAAGCTAAATAATTAATTTACAAACGGCGCCCCATACTTGGGGTGATATTTCTTTTTAAAAGTTATATTTACATTTACTTTGAACACTGTTGCCAATGTGAGGGACTATATTTGTGTTCTATTTTTAAAAAAAAATTATTAGGGGATACTTGTTCTCATAATTTTACCATTATGACAGAGAAAAGTCATAATTTTAGTGGAACTGACTTTTCAATGTTATTTATAGTAATATAATTTTACATCATTGGAAAGAACACGACAATCTGTACATTTTTGTAACAGAGTATTTCTATGTATAGAAAATATTTGTAGAGGGTATTAGGATTAAAGGAGCTAAATCGCTAACATTTGGGACCTAGAAATTGACACAAGTGGGTCGCAACTCATATAATACTGTAATATGAATGTATATAAACTGATATACATTCAATGGTTTCCGTTTTTACTCTAATTTCAAATCAGTTATGTTCCGAGAAATAAGCCTGCAGTCTCAATCGAATGCAAATTTCTAGCGCCTGGTTATTCCAGTCTACATACGCCGTTTGGTTTGGTGCAATATGTCTAGCCTTGTTCCTCGAGTCTCTTGCTAGAACTGGGGCTGAAACGCATTATGGTACACGATTCGTGTACCAATGCTGATTTAAATTGCAAAAAAATTTGTGTTTTCAATGTCGAAGATTTTGGATGATATTGAGTTACGGACTTAGCTACTTTGAATATCATCCAAAATCTTCAACATTGAAAACACAAATTATTTGTCAATTTAAATCAATTACTGGAAAAAGATGGACTTCTGATATCCAATATTTAAGACAAAATGAACATTTTACCATTGGTACACGAATCGTGTACCATAATGCATTTCAGCGCCATTTGTAACAAGGTGCTCAAAGAATGAGGCTAGACATATTCCATAAGTCATGTCAAACGGTGATGCCATATTCTTATTTGGAGAGCATGTGCAATATATACTATCGGTGTTGACTGGAATAACCAGACGCTAGAAACTGTCTTTCAGTTGAGACTTCTGGCGTATTTCGCCGAACATAACTGATGACAATTCACAGTAAAACGGAAACGATTAAATGTAAAACAGTTTATATAAATTCATATTACATTATTATATGTGTTGCGACCCATTTGTGCCAATTTCTAGGCCCAAAATATTAGCGATTTAGCTCCTTTAACAATAATCCACTATTTGGCTTAGGGAGATGGGCCCTGCTGATTTAATTAGCTTAGGGGTAGGGTAACTAATCTTTTAATTGACTCAGATTTAAATGGGTTAAATGAACTCAAACAAATTTAGAATTTTGATACTTCTACCTAGCAATCGTCATTATGACGTCGTTTGGTGTCGCCACTGTGTGCTCAATTTGGCGATTGTATCAACAGAATGGTCCCAATCAGGTGCTCAAACGACTCGCTCTTCGTCAGGTTGAATGGTTTGGCAGGTTGAATGGTTTGGCGGAGTGTTAAAATTGAATATACGAGAGAGAGAGAGAGATGGGATTTAACAAACTAAGTCATTTCGGGACTAACATATGGCTCAATCTTATTTCAATAATTCGCTTGCACGTAGGGTCTTTAGCAGTGGGAGGAACCTGGAGGACTCGGTGAAAACCCTTGAGGTTGGACAGGCGAACATAGTCCTTGGCACGTACAACCGGGAAATATCTCTCTCTCTCTCTCTCAGCAAATTTCAGCACTCTGTCCAACCTTCAACCCGACAAAGGACCAGTCGTTTATATCAACATAATGGTCCCGACCAGGTGTGCAATCACCAAATGAGCACGCAGTGGCAACACCAAACGACTTCATAATGATGGTTGCTAGGTACAATGTAAAAATTCTAAATTCGTTGATGTTGATGCTAAACGTTTAAAGCATCAATGAAGAAGACGTTTTTCGTCTAAATAATAGAAATAAGATGAAATAGAATTAAAATTTTCACTGAATAAATAAAGAAGTTGGATTATACATTGTCTTAATTTAAAAGTTGCATGAATAGAAGTTAGAAATTACATGAATAGAAGTTAAAAAATACATGAACAGAAGTTAGAAGTTAGACGAAAGCATTTTAAAATTTTGAATCTAATATACCGCCATAGGATACGTCCACATTTTGCAAGAGATGGATAGAGAACAAGCTAAACAAAAAGCGATTTTTCGTACAATCAGTGGCCATAATTCAGTAAGTTACGATCCGATATGCACAAATAGCGAAAGAAACCAAGATCTTTGGGTCTTAAGCTTACATTTCAAGTTTCATCAAAATCAGAAGAAAATTGTCACCTCTAGAGGATCCACAACCTTGATATACCATATTTTTACGCTATTTGAGTCCGAGGGGCGGCCATTTTGAGTGTCAGTTTTGGTCTGATTTTCACAAAATTCGAACTCAACCATCCTTAGGGTGTAAAGGTGATGTGTTTGAATGGTTTTATAAATCGGATAATAATCGTGACCTCTAGAGTTACCACAAGCTATAAACGCTATTTTTCGTACAATCAGGGGCCGTAATTCAGGAAGTTACGAGATCTGAAAGCAACCAAGATCTTTAGGTTATAAACATGCATTTCAAATGGGACAGATACAATACCGTGCTGATTTTTATTTTGGCACCAATGGGTTGGCCTTCAATGCATACTATCAAAGGTCAATATGTGAACTTAGACGTTCCAACTAACGAAAGCAATGTCTAAAATGAGATTTCCTTAAATAACCAATTGTCACCTCGTAGTCTTGTATAGACAATAGGATTTATATTGCAATTCAGATCACTCTTATTTACCAAATTTTATGTCTTATTACGCGACTATCAAACGGTTGACCTCAATATCAAAGAATAATTACCATTGTCGCGCTATGCATGTACATATGACCATGGGTTCAGACCACAAAACTAGCTAACTGGCTCCGTGACATCAAATGTCTGTTATCTGGTAATAACATATCAAGTTTTTGTATATTATATACATTATAATTACCTTTACAAAACTTTTGGCTGCTCTGCAAGCATCAGTATAATATTGGTGATATGTCCATTTCTTCCAAGATCCATTACGTTTTACACCTTTAATTGATTTTTGACAATGTTGGTGTCTAACAATATTATGTGATAGAAATGGTTAACCACATTCCAAATATAATTTTAACACAGAGATCATTGCTACGGTAGATAAGTAACGATGATTTGAAGAAACAGGAAGTGGCGCAACTAACTGAAGTAGAGAGCGATAACAGATACACGATCATTTTCAGCTAACTGATAATTCCTTTGAAGACGACAAGTTGCTACATGAACATGAGACTGTGTGAGGATATCTGTTCGAATTTGAAAATTCATAAAAAGAATTGTCTGTCACTAGATAAGAGAAAGCGAGAAAAATAGAAATATACTAAGCAGCAAAAGAAACGTCAGGTTGGTATGTTACTCTGAATAGACTCATTGCATAAAACTTGCCAAATGTTTTTATTGTATATTTGTGACCACATCTCCAACTTTACCTGAGCCGTCAGTACCGATACAGTGCGCGACGTCTCACCAGAGAGAACATCTATTGTCGTAGACCTTACTGTGGACCGATTCTCACCCCTCACCATCGACGTGAACGTCTACAGTTTGCCCAACAACACCAGAAATGGCGACACAGGCAATGGAGAACTGTCCTGTTCACAGATGAAAATCGGTATTGCGTATCAACTGCAGAACCGGAATATGGCATCGACGTGGCCAGCGTTATTCTGACTCATGGATAGGTCCAAGCATAATGGTTTGGGGTGGAATCAGCCTGAACCAGAGAGTGGGTCCAGTGGTGTTCCAAAATCTTGGTCCAGGGAGAGTAGGCGGCATCATAGCAGTGCACTACATCGATCAAGCTCTCAGACCCCAAATTCTGAGGAGACTTAATAATGTTGTACCGAGACCAAACACAGTCGATGGATTGCGCTCCCGTTATTGACACGCTCGGTGGACACACCAGACACTGATGTATAGACTTGTGTACAGACTCTAAACCTTCTCGTAATGTCTTGGAATTGTGAATAATTATATACGTATATACTGTTCACAAAAAATTGCTTTGAACCATTTAGTAAATCGTTTTTTAGAATGATTTGATTAAAGTGCCTCTCTGAATTTGAAATTGTACAAATGAATTTATATACAAAAGTAAAACAAATACTGGCTAGGTATGCAAACTCCTAACATGGGAAGTGGTATCAGTTGTCATGGAATAAGAGTAAGCATATCCGGATGCGGGTCAGTTCATCCCACAACCGTTTCATCTCGAGCTGTTTCATCCCAACCTATTTTTTATCGGGCTGTTTCATCCCGGGCTGTTTCATCCCCTTGTTATTATAATAGCAGTCAATTAACTGAGTTGTACTTATTATTAAATAAACTGTTAAACCCTTACTTATTGCTAAATCAATAATAATGTATAGAATAAATAAGTTTTACTCGTCGATTGTTGTTGATTACCGATCATGACCGAGATTAGTTGGCTGTATATTCGTATTGTTTGTTAATTGGTGTTATGATTTTATATTTTAGGTCTAAAATGTTTTTGTAGTAAAGTATATTCGTATTGTTAGTTATTTGCTGTTATGATTTTAGATTTGTTCATCGATGTTTTTGTAAATGAAATGAAATGAAATGAAATGTTGTTTTATGGCACGGCAGCTCCAACCGGGCTATATATCGCCAAACGATGTTTTTGTAATAAAGTATACTCATATTGTTTGTTAGTTTATGATATTTAACATCATTTATCTTCTTTATAAAAGGTTATTATAAAATTAAACATTGACATATTAATCACTCGCCGAAATACATCATGCACTCTACGTATTACCCAATAATCAACTAAATTGCGCAGGAGCCCCTTTTAAATAGAATACCAAAATGCGAATCGTAACGCATTTTGGTCTAAACTGTGTGATAATTATAAAATAAATCGTAAATCAATGGAACCTGTTGTAAGGTGGACACTGCACGCTTTCTTTTAACATTGTTCTATCACGGGCAATCCTGTTACGGTGAAACCAACATGCATAAAAATGACTATATTACAAGATTGTAAGTGTTGTAATTTTAGTGAAATTGGTGTCGAGAATTGGTGTGGCTTCGGAAAGTTAGCTAAAGCATATGCAAAGGAAGAAGTTGGACACTATTCATGATAATATCATGGGCATTATAATACATGGACAGAATGCATGCTGCACGTGACGGGAGAGTCGGCTATGCCTTTTTACGAGTGATAAACTGTCAATGTAAATTTTATAAAATATCGTTTTATAAAGAAGAAAACAATGCTCCAACAATATAATCGAAAGATTCTCTCAGAAATTCCTCCAGTGTAAATTAATTTCAAATCCAGTTGTAACTTATTATTTAATTCACAATCAGAATGTGCCGTTATTGTGTTCGAAACAACGAATAAACAGTTCCTGACATTAGTCAGGGGGATCTTCGACTATTCGCCCCCCCCCCCCCTCGGCATATGTAAAATGCCGCCTTTTTAAATGACAGGTTTTTTTTCTATTGTACCGTCTTCTGCGGCTTCTCTTGTTGATTTTCGTCAATATGATTATCGCTATATATGTTAAAATTAAAATAGTACGTACGGGAATTGTTGTACTAGTGAATTCTAATCTATTGCCAGTATTGGATTTTTAATTAGCAGTTAAAGCTGTAAGGGTAAGTCAGAACACGGGAATGTCTTACTCAGCTCAATCGCGTAACTAAATATCAAAACTAATGACTTAGTAAGTGTTGTTTATTGCCAATTTAAACGATTTATTCCAACATCTCTTTAGCACAAACTCAAAAAAATGTACTACAGTAATATACAATCAGCTATTCAGTGTTCACGCGTCATTTTATAATTTGCATAGTCAACAAACAATCACAAGAAAAAAAACTCGGAAGGCAGTACAGACATTGCCATTATAAAATTTATACGGCATCCGATTAATCGGCACGGATACGATTTTTGGCTGGCTGATTAACCGATTCAAGAATTTTGTAATCGTGACAACACTAATTGTTATTGGTATTAATGTATAAATAAAATATTAAAATTCATGTAATACCTGTTTTAAAATTTGTGGGATGAAACGACACGATGTAAGTGGGATGAAAGGACTCGTGTAAATTTGGGATGAAACAGCCCGAGATGAACCGGTAGAGGGATGAAAGGACCTGCTCCCGCATATCCTACCTCGTACACAACGCTGACCACTACTTTTGATCCGATGTTAATTGATTTCAGAAGCAGGAGCTACTAACCATCCGGCATACTAAAATATCTCTGAAATACCACACCCACGAAAAAGAAAATTACAAAGGGGCTTAAATTGTGCAAATCAGACCTAGAATTCAATCTGGATATGCTACAAGTTTGCAATTATTTTTATTGTTGATAGCAAAGGAATAAAGATCGTGTTCATATAGAATTGTTCACGCAGAATAATTGTTATTTCTAATGCATGTGGTGTAGACTGTAGAATGACTTTGTAATTATATACCGTTGTGAATATGCTTGTATCAGGTTTTAAACAAATATATTGATATGTTTCTATAATAGCACAATATATGCTTTCTCTTAATTTGTGACAGTCAATTCTTTTTATGAATTATTAGTTTTAAACAGATATATATTCTCTCAAAGTCTAGTATAACAACTTTTTGTCTTATAAAGAATTATCAGTGAGCTGAAAATCTAAAGTGTATCTGTTATACTGTTAGTATAGCTCTCTACTTCAGTCAGTAATTATAACTAGCTACACTGTAAAACTGGTATCGTTTATAATGGGGGTTATAGCGCTAAAAACTAGGTATATAGTTTAATTTCAAAACATCGTTTGATATTTGATAATAATCGTTTGAAATTTACAAAAATAGTTTAATTAGTACTATGGCTTAATTTAATGGTACAGCGTTTAACTTCTCCAAGAGGGGTTTAGAAATGTCCGACTGTTCACTTATCTAGTGCGTTTTTTTTATTAGACGAGTAGTTCAATTTCCCGAGATGAGTATAGAAATAAGACCTGCTTAATTTATCTACTATGTTGAATTATTAGATGAATCGTTTATTTTCCTGTGAGCCGTCTATCCGATCGGTTCATTTTGATTACGATTATTTGCATATGATCGAAGTGCGAATAAAAATGTTGAATGTTAAAAAAAAGCACCTTACCGTGGTCCTAGTATTATTATCCATTATCATTATCCATTCAAAATAGTAATTCCGCCATTGACAAATATATCAAAAATCGGTAAATCACGTCCCAGGTAATTATACATTTGGAAATCAGTAAATCTCATCCCAGGTAATGTATCTTCTTTAAATCACAAATGAATTAATGAAGTTTTCCACCTGTACACATTTACAGAAGTCAACCTTGCAATGTACAAATGCACAACGATAATCTCGTGAGACGAAGGAAAATATTTATTAACTTGAAACAGATGGTTATTAAAAGGCTCCACTAAACGATAAACCATTAGTTGCACTTACGGTTCTTTGATAATCACCGTTTCTCGTATTGTAATATATTTGCTAAAAAAGAATAACATGCCTATGAATTTATTTGAAAATGACCTACACAAAATCAAAAGTAAATATTTACACGACATGCACTCTTTTTACTAGACCCTAGAAATTGTTAACAATAACCTGTAAGCTGCACGTTGATGCATACCTCGACAAGCTTCTCGTAGATGGCAGTACCAATCGATAAATTAGTGCGTACAAAGCAAGTTTTTTTTTTTTGTGGAAAATATTAGAAATAGCAACGATCAAAGCTGATTAACCGATAATCCGCATCTTATTGTATTATGTGCAAATAAACCTTACGGTTCTTTTGTGAATCGGGAAAACCGCGAGATGTCAATCATTGAGAATGGCGGCCTCTGTGTTGATTGCAATTATTCCGTTTTACGCAATAACATTAGCAGTCATCGGTCAATCAAGCTCGTTTACTATTTGATAAAAGAGAAACAACAAAGTATTACTAAATATACACAAATTTTCAAATGCTCGCCGATGAAACAAAATAAGAGAACTAGCAAGTGTTAATCGCAGTCTCAACAATCGCCAATCAATTAAATAAAACAAAAGACAACTATCAGTCTCACATAAAACGAAAAACACAAACAGCTGTTACTATATATCACATATATGTGGGTATCAATAAACCTAATCCTAACCCTAATAACATATATCGGTGGACTGATGAACCCTAACCCTACCCTAACCCAGCCCTAACCCTACCCTAACCCTAATAATAAATATCGGTGGACTAATGAACCCTAGCCCAACCCTAATAATAGACTATAGAGTTTTATCGTAAATAAAATTAATAGAGTCCTCTGTAACATACTGGTAATACCTGATGTAAATTGTAGGAGGTGTCTGTGTGTGTGTGTGTGTGGGGGGGGGGGGGGTAGGTGCTATTCATCGTAGCCCGTTCGTAATTTAGCCATGACAACGGCACCTATTTTGTGTGAAAATCCAGATTGGTCGCGTCCCAATTGTAATTGTTCTTTAATAATGAGGTCAACTGATTATTTAATGACAATTCAGAATAAAAGTATTGTCTACAAGACTACGACATGGTAACAATTTGTTGTTAAAGGGGCTTCTATTATAGTCAATTATAAATTTCTTTTGATGGCATGTGTGAATTCACGTAATATGGAAACTTGATTGACAGTATATGCATTGACTCAGATTCTTTGGTGCCGAAATGAAAAGGTCATCACGGTATTATCCGACTGATACGTACATGTGTTCAGCAAGGTTGACGGTGACTTCTGGCAATGTGTGCTTAAAAACAGGAGATGAGCATTTAATTCATTTGTGATTTAAATCCCAAGATATATTACTTCAGGTGTTATTTACCGATTTACAATGTATTGTGTAACTTATTTGTCAGAATGGGAATAGCTATTTTAATGGACAAAACTTTCGCCCACGGTAAGACCCGCATTTAATTTTTGTAATTTGAATGAGTTTGAAAGTCTTAGAAATGTCGAACATATTGACTATGTGATGTATCGGTACAGCCATAACTCTGTTTATTTTATTATTTAAAAGCCTGTCAATGTTTGATAATTGATATTTTTCAATATAAGTCAGTAAAATCTGCGTGTCTAACCGTGTTAAATTAACAATCTTTTTTTTGCATGCCGTGTTAGCTGATATTCGACTACGATATGATAAATAAACCTATTTCAAACCAGCTAAGGATGTGCTGACTGTACATGCGTGGAAAGTCCGACTTCTTAAAATTTGTGGTGCATCTGTCAAGCTATAATTTCCGCGGCGATTTAAAATAATCGCGGAGGTCGATCGGCGGTTTACTCATATTTGCGGAGGAAATTTAGAGTGGAATTTGGAGCGTGGCCAGAGCGGATTGATTAATTGGCGCCCGCGATTTTTCATTTCCGCCTAGGCCCGACTTCGGGGAAATTTAGTACTTCCGCCGGACTTGTACTGCATTATCTGGGATGTGATTTACGGATTTCCAAATGTATAATTACCTGGGACGTGATTTACCGATTTTTGATATATTTGTCAATGGCAGAATTACTATTTTGAATGGATAATAATACTACGACCACGGTAAGGTGCCTTTTTTTAATATTCACCATTATTATTCGCACTTCATATGCAAATAATCGTAATCAAAATGAACCGATATGATAGACAGCTCGCGGGAAAATAAACGATTCATCTAATAATTCAACACAATAGATAAATTAAGCAGGTCTTATTTCTATACGCATCTCGGGAAATTGAACTACTCGTGATAAGTGAACGGTCGGCCATTTCTAAACCCCTCTCGGAGAAATTAAATGCTGTACCATTAAATTAAGCCATAGTACTAATTAAACTATTTTTGTAATTTTCAAACGATTATCAATTATCAAACGATGTTTTGATAAGTATTTATAACAATATATAAACTGAACTTTGCCCAATCGATATCTTGATGCGTGTTGTTATTGTTATCACCTTAACCATTAAGTCATAGTCATGTGTGCATGAAGTACCAGGTATTTACGATATATTGATAATACTAACTCATCACAGTAGTTACAGTACTGTGTGCTTATTATTGCTTTGTATGAACACTTTATAATAGTCAACTAATAGATAACTTAAATTAAGTCTACTCCGTAGCATTGTAAAACTTTTCTTCCAGAAGTAATAAACTACTTACTAATATAAATCATGGCATCAGGTAAGAGATTTAGACTTGATAGCGACAGCAACGAAACAATCCAACGTCCAATATGTGAAATTAATATAAAAGTTGCAGAAGCTGCTCTGCAGTGCGAAATGTGCGAACAGTGCTTTTGCCTATCTTGTTCAAAAATGTTCAAAGAAACCTATGAGGTTCTCCAGAACAATAACTTTGAAAACTTAGTCTGGACATGCAGAGTGTGTAAAATTAACTTTCCCAAATTTAGCAAAATAAGCAATAGTCGTAAGCAAATTGACAACGACAATAAGGCGCGACTTAGTCTAGTTGAAGATAAGCTTGAACAATTCCAGGTTAAAGAATATGACGAAAGAAGAAGAAGAGAGTCCAATATAATGATTTTCAACCTACCAGAATCAAAAGCTGAGAATCCTGACTTGCGGAGAACAGAAGATGAGGACATTTTATGGAAACTTATTCTTTGCAACGCTAGTAACAGAAGAAAAATCTTCGATGCATGTCGGCTTAACAGAACATTTCCTTTTAAACCATAGCATCCTCAACAAAGTAGTTATTACCAGAGATTATACACCAGTACAAAGGGATGGAAACCAGATACTACGTCACGAACTAAAAAGAAGACAAGATGCTGGAGAAAATGTTAAAATTAGAGGTGACAAGATAGTCACAGCAAATAATCTTACAAAACCCTCTAGTAGCAAGGATATTCCTCAACCAGTAATAAGAACCTAACCTGGAACACCAATACGCACCAATATTCCAGGACAGACAATGAATTCCATAACTAGTACACCAAAATTGGCCCATAGCTTACCAAGAACCACTCATGTGGATAACAGAAGAATCACCTACCTAAATAATGACTCTTTAAATGATTCTCTACCAACAGAAGAAACAACTATGGCGTATACAGATGCAGATGTAGATAACAGCGCATAGGTTTTTTGTCTTAATCTGCCCAACAATATAGATATGTGCACAAATGAAATTACAGCATTGTATTCTAATGTAGATAGTCTTTTAAATAAACGCAGAGAATTGGATGTTCTAATAGAGGAATATCACCCCGCAATAATAGCCATTACAGAATTTTTACCAAAAAACAATCCGGGTAACCTAGAGGAGGTCGAATTTTTAATCCAGGGCTATGATACTTTCTACAACCAACTTGACCAAGGGAGGGGAGTTATTATATACACAGCGACAGAATTATATGCTGAGAAAGAAGAATATCTGACATCGGAGTTTGAAGAAGTAGTCTGGTGTAAATTCAGAATTTATAACAGTAATGAGCTAGTAGTAGGATGTTTTTACAGAAGTCCGTCAAGTAGCACAGAAAATTCAACCAATATGAACAACCTTATAAGAGAAGCGAATAGAAGATATAGACAAGTTCTGATGGTTGGTGATTTTAACTACAAGGATATTGACTGGAAAAAACGAAACCACTAGCAACCTACCTGGTTCATGTACGCATGACTTTCTCAAATCCATTCGAGACAGTTTTCTATATCAGCATTTGACAGAAGCAACTCGATTTCGACACAATCAAATGCCTTCCACTCTCGACCTAGTATTTACTAAAGAGGAAAAATTAATAACAAGTATAGAATTGTTAGATCCACTTGGTAAGAGCGACCATCTAAGCATGGTGATTACTCTCAACACAAATTCTGCCAGCGACCCGAAGTCAGAACCACTAAGATATAGTTACTTCAAAGGAGATTACGTAAAGATGAGGCACGACATGGCAAGATTTAACTGGGATAACCTCCAACCTTCCAATGCCTTAGAGACGTGGGAAGTCGTCTTATCCACAATAACCAATAGTGTCAAACGCCATATTCCTCTAAGTAAGCCACACCCAAGGCCCAAAAAATTATGGTTCACAAGAAAGGTAATTACATCTTTAAAACTGAAAAGAAAAACTTGGAATAAATATAAACGTAATACGACCAATCTGAACTACGAGGATTATCGTATTGCCAGAAACAAAGCAACCAAAGTACAGAGAAATTCCCATAAGCACTATGAAAAACAAGTAGCTGACGATATAAAGACAAACCCCCAAAATTTCTGGAGATATGTCAAATCCAAAACTTAGGTAAAGACAGGCATTGGTATTTTAGAAAAAGAAGATGGTACAACTCTAACAGACAATATTGAAAAAGCCATTGAACAAAACAACTATTTCAGTGGAGTATTCACATCAGAAGACATAAGCACAATACCAAAGGTTTGTACAGGAATCCAGTCTGAGCTGACAGATATAGAAATTTACCCAAAAAGTTGTTAAAGATAGACTCAGCAAATTGAAAACTTCGAAATCACCAGGTCCAGATGGCATACACCCAAAAGTCTTGAAAGAACTTGCTGATGTCCTTGATGTACCCTTATCTAATGCGTTCAAAAAATCTTTAGATGAAGGTATCTTACTTGAAGTATGGAAGTCAGCCAATATAACGCCTCTGTTTAAGAAAGGCAACCGTAAAAAGGCAAACAACTATCTCCAATAAGCCTTACTAGCATTGTGGTTAAAATAATGGAATCTATAATCAGAGATGCCATTAACAAATACTTAGAAGCCAATGATCTTCTTTCAAATGAACAGTATGGTTTTAGAGCAGGGAGAACTACCACACTGCAACTTATTGAAGTGCTAGATTTCATTACTGAAGCAATAGACAATCACGAAACCGTAGATGTTATTTGGACTTCCAAAAAGCCCTCGACAAAGTTCCACACCAATGCCTACTAACCAAACTCAAAGCTATTGGAATAGGTGGAAAGGTACTTAATTGGATTGCCAATTTTTTAAGTGAACGTAAACAAAGAGTAACTATTAACAACCAATCATCATCGTGGTGCTTAGTAGAAAGTGGAGTACCACAAGGCAGTGTACTTAACGACATTCCCGAGGCAGTAAACTCCCTTATTAAACTGTTCGCAGATGATACTAAATAATCGGTATTAGCAGCACAAGCATCCACTCAGACGTGATACAAGAAAACCTGAACAATTTAATGGCATGGACAAAAGAGTGGCAACTTCAACTAAACACAGACAAATGTAAATCGATACACTACGGATACAACAATTCAAAAAGGAAATACTTAATGGGCAAAGAAGGAACCCAACTAGAATTACATCAAGATTCCAAAGAAAAAGACCTTGGAATTACATTTCAGGATAATCTAAAGTTTGATAAACACATCGCCAATAACGTAAAAAAGGCCAACAGATTGCTTGGAATGATACGCAGGACCTTCACAAACCTAGATCGAAACATTTTTCTACAATTATACAAGTCATTTATAAGACCGCATCTGGAATATGCTGTTAGCGTCTGGCATCCATTTCTAAAAAAAGAAATTATCCAATTAGAAAACGTACAGCGAAGAGCATCGAAACTAGTGCTGGGACTTTAAAACCATTCTTATAGTGAGCGTCTAATCAGTCCTGGTCTTCCATCACTAGAATACCGCAGGAAACGCTATGATGTCATACAGGTCTACAGAATTCTTAGTGGAAAAGACACAATTGTTAATAAGGACATTCTAGCTAAATAAAGACACTAGAACAAGAGGACACAATTTAAAACTACAAAAGACACGTGCAAGGCTAGATGTTAGAAAAAATTCATTTTCAATAAGAGTTATAAATGACTGGAATTCATTGGCAGCATTTGTGGTCAATTCAAGTACTCTCAACCAGTTTAAGTCAAACCTAAATATAGCCTGGAAAAATGAAGAAAATAAATTCAACCCAACATGTTATTAAATATTGAAAAATCAAAAACTACCTTAAGATTGAGAATCGAACATTAATATAGTCAAAAACTGTGAATTTGTGTAATGCAATTGAAATAGTAGTCGTTCGCGATAATTATTACATGCGCAAACCCCACAGAAAGAAGTCAAGACAGTATCAAGGCAATCCAGAAGCTATCTATAGCTTAACCAAGATCGAAGAACATATTCAACATTCTTCAAATCTTCGTTATGCATCTACCATAGCAAAGATCTCTATATTATATTTGGAATGCGTTAAAGCAGTTCTATCACATATTGGCTGACACTAACATTGTCCTTTAAGAAGTATGAAAATTGAATGCACATAAAAGTGATATGTACTTGATACACTAATGAGAGGTTGCCAGGCAACTAAACATACATGCACAACAGCTAAGTCACATGAACAGTCCATATGTTTCTTTGCAAAAATAAAAACACAGAACATAAATTTATGTAGATCAGATAATGACTTTTGCTGTTAAGACATTCACATGTTTCTACAAAGCGAGCAAGGGCCATGAGTATGGAAACTCAGATAATCAATATAAAATGCGGCGGGACGATTTACCCAATACCACCCCAATATCACCACATACTACCCAATACTACAAGATAATGATGCAAAATAGACATATCATTTGATTTATTTCAAAAATAAGAAGTTATATTGTGGGAAATGTACTTCAAATGCAATTATCAATGTTTGGCTGTTCTATTAATTGGCTCCCTGTATCACCTAAAACAAGCAAAAACTACCAAATACCACCAAATACTACCCACTATCATCAAATAAACAACCTAATATTGTCAAATAGCAACACATTAGTATAATTACTGCAAGGAATATTCGATAATTTGCAGAAAATGGAAATGGTTATACAGTTATCTCCCTTTACAACCGATAAATAGATGTTAGATTGCTATTCAGATTAATCATCTTCTTTTGCGTTGCAGTTGGTTTCCAAGTCGACGAAATTAAAATAAGAAAAACAAGTATTTTGTTGTGTATATTTTAATCATTATATATAATTAACTACTGTATTATTATATAAGATGGCCGTCAGTGTATAAATAACTATTTCAACCCCTCCATGGGTATCGTCAGGAGGTATGTCCTTTAACAAAAAACTGCATATGTTTATATTTTTTTTTTCATGTTAACTATAAAGTTATTGCATATTTACTTTCATTTTAAAATGAACGAAATTGCACATGTTTATTACAAATGTGTAATGCTCTACTCGTATATACATTCCACAATTAATCAATGGGATTAAGATTGTTAATTGAATAATCAAGTTCTATTTATATTATCTATCGATGAAACTGCTACCAGAGGGTGCGAATCCCTTTCAGTAGAGTTGAGATATCGCACTTCTTTGGAGATGGTTCTGAACCAAACAAACATAGATAATCATAAATTATAAATGAACCTTTTGAACTATATGAGTAATAAAGCCAACAGCCAAATAAAAAATATTCTACAGGCAGATTTTCTTTAATTAATATACACATAACAGAATAACGTGTTTAGCGTTGACAACCAGGTATACATTTTCACATTCCTTTTTTTTACATTTTATATGTGATATCATTTTGAAGAGAATAAAATTAA
Source organism: Patella vulgata (assembly GCF_932274485.2). Taxonomy (NCBI): domain Eukaryota; kingdom Metazoa; phylum Mollusca; class Gastropoda; family Patellidae; genus Patella; species Patella vulgata. The sequence continues at coordinate 40,065,350 of NC_065882.2, forward strand.
CTGCCAAACTACTCTTCGTACATCGTTGGGTAGCGCATTCGTGCGTAGAATTGTATATATTTAATAAATATTGTTTTTAAAGGGGAATAAAATTAACTGCCAAACGACTCGATACCCAATCGAGTAGCGCATTTGTGCGTAGAACGTTTGGCAGTTAATTTACGAACTGTTTATATTTAATCAATATTGTTTTTAAAGGGTAATAAAATTAACTGCCAAACGACTCGTTACCCCGTCAGGTAGCGCATTCGTGCGTAGAACGTTTGGCAGTTAATTTTACGAACTGTTGATATTTAATAAATAATGTTTTTAAAAGGTAGTAAAATTAACTACCAAACGACTCGTAATTTCAATTCTTATGTTATTCATCTAGGCTATGTATTAAATCTTTGTTAATTTTATAAACTTATTTTAAACTTATGTTATTATTTTTCCATTCTTACATATTGATTAAAGTATGCCTTTAAAGTGTAATATTGAATAATATGACCTCATATGTTAATTGAATGAAAACAATAACTATAGCGGGGACTTCTGTGATAACTTTCTGTTATTGCCACTACCTGACGATACCCATGGAGGGGTTGAAATAGTTATTTATAGAGTGACGGCCATCTTATATAATAATACAGTAGTTAATTATATATAATGATTAAAATATACACAAGAAAATACTTGTTTTTCTTATTTTAAATTCGTCGTCTTGGAAACCCACTGCAAAGCAAAAGAAGATGATTAATCTGGATAGCAATCTAAAATCTATCAGTTGTAAAGGGAGATAACGCTGCGCAAACATTTAATTTTTCTGCAAATTATCGAATATTCGTTGCAGTGATTATACTAATGTGCTGCTATTTGACAATATTAGGTTGTTAATTGATAATATTGGGTAGTATGTGATAAGTATTTGGTAGTATTGGGTTAGTTTTTGCTTGTTTTGGTTGATATAGGAAGGCAAATGGAAAAACCAGACATCAGTAATCACAATTAAAGTACAATTCCCGCGGTATAACTAATTATTTTTGAAAAAATTCAATATCATTATGTTGTATTATTGGGTAGTATGTGTTTATATTGCAGTGGTATTGGGGTGGTATTGGGTAAATCGTCCCACCCTGTAAATGTGTTACTATAAGGAAAATTAAACTAAACCAGCGGCTGCCAGGCAGGATACGCCCACATTTTGCAAGAGATGGATAGAGAACAAGCTAAAAACAGACGTGGTTTTTTGTACAATCAGGGGCAATAATCTAGAAAGTTATGGCCTGAAATGTGCAAATATCAAAAGGGACTGAGATCTTTGGGATATAAAGATATGTTAAGTTTCATCAAAATCGGATAAAAAATTGTGACCTCTAGAGGGTCCCCAACCTTCGTATTACACACTTCTACACAAGTTGCATACAAAGAGCGGCCATTTTGTCGGGCAGTTTCATTTCGATTTTCCCCAAATTCAAATTCAACCTTCATTATGGTGGAATGGTGATGTATGCGATTTTTCGAACAATCAGGGGCCATAATCCAGGAAGATAAGTTCGGGTATCCGCGATTATGAAAAGGAACCAAGATCTTAGTGTGTAATGGTGATATACTCACACGTTTTTTGTTTAAATCGGATGTATTTCAAGTTTCATCGAAATCGGATCAAAATTGTGACCTCTAGAGGGTCCACCACCTTGATTTACCAGATGTTTACGCTATTTGCGTATAAGGGACGGCCATTTTGTCCGCAAGTTTTGGCCCGATTTTCACAAAATTCGAACTCAACAAACATTACGTTGAAACAGTGATATATTCAAACGTTCTTTTAAATCGCATAATTGTGATCTCTAGGGGGACCATAAGTTAAAAACGCGAATTTTCGTACAATCAAAGGCAATAATTCAGGAGGTTACGATCCGATATACCAGATGTTTACACTATTTGCGTACAAGGGGCGGCCATTTTGTCCGTCATTTATGGTCTGATTTTCATGAATGTCACACTCAGACAAAATTACGGTGTAACAGTGATATATTATAACGTTTTTTGGGATCGGATAATAATTGTGACCTCTAGAGAGACCACAAGCTAAAAAGGCAATTTTTCGTACAATCAGAGGCCATAATTCAGGAAGTTACTATTCGATATGTACGAAAATGGACAGGAACCAAGATATTTGGTTATAACCATGCATATCAAGTTTCATCAAAATCAGATGAAAATTGTGACCTCCGGAGGGTCCACAACCCTGATACACAATATTTTGACACTATTTACGAACGAGGGACAGCCATTTTTACGAAATTCGAACTCAACCATCCTTAGGGTGTAACGGTGATATATTCAAAGATTTTTTATATCGGATAAAAATTGTGACCTCTATAGGGTCCACAAGCTAAAAACGTGCTTTTTCATACAATCAGGGGCAATAATTCAGGAAGTTATAGTCCGATATGCGCGAATATCGAAAGGAACCGAGAGCTGTAAGTTATAAACATACATTTCAAGTTTAAACGAAATCAGATAAAAATTGCGACCTCTACAGTGTTCACAAGCTAAAAATGTGATTTTTCGATATAATCAGGGGCCATAATCCATGAAGTTACAGTCCGATACATGCCAATATCGAAAGGATCCGAGATCTTAGGGTGATAAACCTATATTTCAAGTTTTAGTGACCTGTAGAGTGTTCACAAACAATTGTGGACGGACGGATGTACAGGGATGACGACAGGGCCATAATCCATGAAGTTACAGTCTGATACATGCCAAAATCGGATAAAAATTGTGACCTGTAGAGTGTTCACAAACAATTGTGGACGGACGGACGGACGTACAGGGGCGACAACAATATACGTCCACATGAAAATGTGGGCGTATAAAAATTTATCACAAATGATGCTGCAAAAACTCTGAAGTATCGATGCTTGATTTGCATTTTTGAGAAAATTAAATAAAATAAGAAAACATATTTTAACCAATGTTATAAACCTACATAATGCAGCATTATTAGGAATTCTTTCAGAAGTACTCAGTAACATAGCAACAACTGTTTGTGGAGGTTCTGATCCCCCACCCTTTTCTGTCATACGTAGTCGAACGGGTCCATCTCTTTGTGTTGTCCATAAATTTTCTGCAGGAAAAAGGGTGTCGAGATCTGTAAATATCATTATTTAATACTAGTTTAGACAACAATTATCTCAATCGGATTAAAACACTGATCCTATTTCGTTTCGTTTTTATAGTTCAAAATTTCGTTTTACTTGTCTTTACTACACTAAGATCTGGAAGAGTTGTTATCACTGACCTGTTCTGAATGGTGCGAGATATTAGCTAAAGAAACCGTCTGTTACAACGAAATTTAGGCATGTTTTACACGAAACTGTGGGTAACCCACTAGTAACATCAATGCTGATAGGTTAATCAAATGTCTGATGTCATAGGGTCAAAAGGAGCTCATATGACCCCTGACGTGAACTCCCACTATAACTTGTCAGATCTTCATGTAGTGTAGGCCATCGAAAGTATAAAAAAATGAAACGAAATATAGATCTGTATTTTAATTAGATTGCAAATATCTTTTAGTTAAATTTCTTATGTGTACTTAGCCATAATTATAAAATGCTTATGATAGAACTTAGTTACGGTTTTGATGTAGGAAACTATACACCAAAATTCACCACCAACAACTCTCAATCACACAGAATCAAATTTATCATGTTCCAATTTGACCAGCTTATTCTAAGCAGACAATGCGCATGGTCAAAATATTGGTATATTTAATCTATAACCCAAGTTCACCACTCTCACTCAATTAAAATTATCACCAAACTTAGTAAAGACATTCACCTCAGAACATCAAGTTTAAACATCCTACCTGAATTAGATGCATTGTTATTGTGTTCTAAAGTCTTGGTCAATCAAAACTCTTTACTTAGCCCAAACCAGAAAATGCTCATCATTGAACTTAGTCATGGTACTGATGTAAAGAAAATACTAAGTTTCACCACGCAGGCTCCATTAGAATCAAAGTTATTGTGTTCCAAAGTCTCGAAAACTGCTCGTCATCAAACACTGTCAAGGCATTCGCTTAATAAACATCTACACCAAGTTTGAAAATAAATGAAATGAAATGGGGTTTAACGTCCTACTGTTTTGCTCCGAACTGGGCTAATGAAGACAGGCATACGCCCTACAGTGTGCTATGAGGGAAATTTTGCCTGGACAGCAACACTACAGCCTACTCTTGCATCGAATTCCAACTGTCAAGGGATCTTTTATGTGCACGCCAATGTGTACACGGGACCTCCGTTTTTCGTCTCATCCTTATCAGGCCCTCCGTCCTGCATCACTGACAAGGGGTAACCACGCTGGAAAATCTGGATGAACTTTCTCGGCCAATACAGGGATCGAACACCCGACCCCCAGGCTAGCAAGCCAGTGTCCCCTACACCAAGTTTGAACATTCTAGCTTATTTGCAGCAGAGTTATTGTGTTCCAAAAAGTGTGACTGATAGACAAACCCATTTTAATAGTCCCTAATTGTTACTATCTGATATGCACGAATATCAAAAAGAACCAAGATCTTTGGGTTATAAACTTACATTTCAATTTTGATCAAAATCAAAAGAAAATTGTCACCTCTAGAGGGTCCACACTCCACAACCTTGATATACCATATTTTTACGCTATTTGAGTACGAGGGGCAGCCATTTTGAGTGTCAGTTTTGGTCTGATTTTCACAACACCTCTAAAGGTCACCATCCTTTTTTTAAATCAGATAAGAATTATGACCGCTACAGGGTCCACAAGCTAAAATCACGATTTTTTGTACAATCAAGGGCCATAATTCAGGAGGTTTAGATTCGATATGCACGACTATCGAAAGGAATCAAGATCTTTGGGTTATAAACTTACATTTCAAGCTTCATCAAAATCAGAAGGAAATTGTGACATCTAGAGGGTCCACAACCTTGATATACCATATTTTTACGCTATTTGAGAACAAGGGGCAGCCATTTTGTCTGTCAGTTTTGGGCCGATTTTCACAAAAATCAAACTTAACCATCCTTAGGGTATAACAGTGATATATTAAAACGTTTTTTTAAATAGGATAAAAATTATGACCTCTATAGGGTCCAAAAGCTAAAACGTGATTTTTCGTACAATCAGGGGCCATAATTCAGGAAGTTACGGTCCGATATGCGCGAATATCGACAGGAACTGAGATCTTTGGGTTATAAACTTACATTTCAAGTTTCAACAAAATCGGATAACCAGCGGCTGCCAGGCAGGATACGCCCACATTTTCGAGAGATGGATAGAGAACAGGCTAAAAATAAAGTGATTTTTCCTACAATCAAGGGCCATAATTCAGGAAATTACAATTCGATATGGGCAAATATCGAAAGGAACCAAGATCTTTGTGTTATAAACTTACATTTCAAGTTTCAACAAAATCGGATTAAAATTGTGACCTCTATAGGGTCCACAACCTTGATATACCATATTTTTACGCTATTTGAGAACGAACGGCAGCCATTTTGTCTGTCAATTTTGAAACTTACATTTCAAGTTTCAACAGAATCGGATAAAGGTCTATAAGGTCCACAATCTTGATATACCATATTTTTATGCTATTTGAGAACAAAGGGCGGCCATTTTGTCTGTCAGTTTTGGGCCGATTTTCACGAAATTTGAACTCAGCCGTCCTTAGGGTGTAACGGTGATATAATAAAACAGATTTTAGACCGGATAAAAATTATGACCTCTATAGGGTCCACAAACCCAAAAATGCGATTTTTCGTACAATCAGGAGCCATAATTCAGGAAGTTACGGTTCGATATGCGCAAATATCGAAAGGAACCAAGATTTTTGGGTTATAAACTTACATTTCAAGTTTCATCAAAATAGGATTAAAATTGTGACCTCTATAGGGTCCACAACCTTGATATACCATATTTTTACTTTTGTCTGTCAGTTTTGGGGCTTTTCACAAAATTCGAACTCAGCCGTCCTTAGGGTGTAACGGAGATATAATAATACGTTTTTATAAATCGGATAAAAATGATGACCTCTATAGGATCTACAAGCTAAAAACGAAATTTTTCGTACAAATCAGGGGCCAAAATTCAGGAAGTTACAATCCGATATGCGCGAATATCGAAAAAAACGAGTTCTTTGCGTTATAAACTTTCATTTCAAGTTTCAACAAAATCAGATAAAAATCGTGACATTTATAAGGTCCACAACCTTGAAATACCATATTTTTACGCTATTTGAGAACGAAGGGCGGCCATTTTGTCTGTCAGTTTTGGGGCGATTTTCATGAAATTCAAATTCAGCCATCCTTAGGGTGTAATGGTGATATAATAAGATAAAAATTATGACCTCTATAGAGTCCACAAGCTAAAAACGCGATTTTTCGTACAATCAGGGGCCATAATTCAGGAAGTTGCGCTCCAATATGCGCGAATATCGAAAGGAACCGAGATCTTTGGGGTATAAACTTACATTTCAAGTTTCAACAAAATCGGATAAAAATTGTGACCTCTATAGGGTCCACAAGCTAAAAACGTGATTTTTAGTACAAACAGGGGCCATAATCCATGAAGTTTCCATCCGATACATGCCAATATCGAAAGCAGGTGAGATCTTTTGGAGATAAACCTATATTTCAAGTTTCGTCAAAATCGAATAAGAATTGTGACCTGTAGAGTGTCCCCAAACAAACTGTGGACGGACGGACAGGGGCGACAGCATAAAACGTCCACATGAAAATGTGGGCGTATAAAAATTGTGACCTCTATAGGGTCCACAACCTTGATATACCATATTTTTACGATATTTGAGAATGAACGGCGGCCATTTTGTGTGTCAATTTTGGGCTGATTTTCACGAAATTCGAATGCAGCTGTCCTTAGGGTGTAACGGTGATATACTAGAACGTTTTTTTTTAAATCGGATAAAAATTACGACCTGTATAGGGTCCACAAGCTAAAAATGTTACGGTCCGACATGCGCGAAAATCGAAAGGAACTGAGATCTTTGGGTTATAAACTTACATTTCAAGTTTCAACAAAATCGGATAAAAATTGTGACCTCTATAGGGTCCACAACCTAAAAACGTGATTTTTCGTACAAACAGGGGCCATAATCAATGAAGTTGCGATCTGATACATGCCAATATCGAAAGCAACCAAGATCATTTGGAGATAAACCTATATTTCAAGTTTCGTCAAAATCGGTTAAGAATTGTGACCTGTAGAGTGTCCACAAACAAATTGTGGATGGACGAACGGACGGCTGCACGTCCGGACGGACAGGGGTGACGGCATAATACGTCCACATGAAAATGTGGGCGTATAATATGCATGTATCTACATAAATCATGCTGCCTGTCAAACTCAGCATAAGTGATCCTACAATCACTGAGAACTGCTAAGGGGTCAATCTGTGCACAGCCCTTAAAGAATTCTTTGTCGCGTTTGTTATTTGTCATTATGTCGAAAAAAAATTAATTTTCCGACTATTACTCGGTATTACCGCGTTAAAATTGTACATAAGGTGTGTTAATTAACAAGGGTGAAAAACTGTCTGAGAGGTGAGTAAATTAACGCTAGGGGTGAAAAACTGTGCGACGGTGCGTTTTCTGTAGAGGTGTGTTAATTAACCGACCGGTAAGAAATGAATGTCAATGTTGTGTATTGTTTAATTGGCGTGTTTTCTATCTAGTTGCGATAACTACACCAAAAGGAGTATAATCAAGGACCAACAGGCTTTATCTGACACGTGCTTGTTAAATCAAAATTTGGGAAGTAGAACTGTTTTACTGTGCGATTTATCATTTGACCATGTGTTTTACGCAGATCTTTGTATAATTAAACTTTAATTTAAAGACAGGTCTTTAGATAGGCGTGTGTGCTCGCTATATTAAACTATAAAATTTGATACTTTTTTCATTGAAAATTCTGACAAATTGGTAGCTCTTCGGGAAGCGTTGATCATATCGCTTAGCCTGTTTTTATAATTGCTAGCAAATAATTTATGATATCTGAATACTTTCTGAAAGAACATTGTAATTTTATGCAGACACTATCCCTTCTATTTCTGGGTAGATGGCAGAAGCTGGACGGGCATCCTCATCTGACGAACTATCACTGCCACCTCTCTCGTCAGTACAGGTACCACCTGCTCTCTTACCGCCTGCTCTCTTAGACATCTTGAATCTGAAAACAAAGGGACATAAGCCCAAACGAGGGAAATGGGTAAAAAAGTGAGTTAACATTAAACACATAAGCCACACATGAGCCAGTCCATGGCTAAACCTGGGCAGGGTATCCTTAACTGTAAAGGGTAAACAAAGAAGCCAGCCAAACATGGCAATATAAAGGCCGAGACAACAGGACCATTAAAGCTCAGCCAAACATAGACAATTGAAATTCAGTCAAACATGGACTAAACAGTTCAGTCAAACATGGACAATAATTAGCAGCCAAACATGGACAATTAATAGCAGCCAAACCTGGACAATTAAATAGCAGCCAAACATGGACAATTTAATAGCAGCCAAACATGGACAATTAAATATTCTAATCTATGATGGGGATCCACCATTACGAGTAGCTTACAGTTTCCTTTGTAGCAAAACCTGACACAAGCGGAAGTCGAGAATCCTTCCGATTCGAGTCGCGAGCGGTGTTGTTGTCCGCAGTTCGTTTGGCCCCCGCGTCATTGTGAGGAATTGAGGAGAGGAATTTTTTATAAACTCAGAACACAAGAGCAACTCACAAAAACCAGACAAGTCTGACAGTAAAATTATTTCTACTCGGTGTTCTCGTTTGTCGTCGCGATTGCAAGAATTGCCAGTGTCGTCTGCCACCATTTTGGCACCCGCGTCATCATGAGAACAAAAAATTCCAAGTTCCACTTGCAAACAAAGGAAAGGAATTTTGCCAGGAATTTGTTTATAACTCGGAGCACACGCTCAAAATACAAAAACACAGACAAGCCTGTCTGACAGTACAATTTTTTCTATCTAAATTGTTCGCGTTGCGAGCACTAGCCTATTGTCTGCCGCCATTTTTTGGCACCCGTATCATTGTGACAAAACAAAATATAATCCGAGTGCCACGGCAAACAAAGAAAAGTAAATGGATTAGAAATCGGAACACATGAACAACTTACAAAAAACAGATAAGCCACAATAAAAACTAAGCACCGCAAATGTGCAACACAGTAACTCTTTAGATAATACTATGTTACAACCAGCGGCTGCCAGGCAGGATACGCCCACATTTTCGAGAGATGGATAGAAAACAAGCTAAATAGAAAATGATTTTTCCTACAATCAAGGGCCATAATTCAGGAAATTACAATTCGATATGCGCAAATATCGAAAGGAACCAAGATCTTTGAGTTATAAACTTACATTTCAAGTTTCAACAAAATCAGATAAAAATTGTGACCTCTATAGGGTCCACAACCTTGATATACCATATTTTTACGCAATTTGAGAATGAGGGGCGGCCATTTTGTTTGTCAGTTTTGGGTAGATTTTCACGAAAATCGAACTCAGTCGTCCTTAGGGTGTAACGGTGATATAATAATACGTTTTTTTTAAATCGGATAAAAATTATGACCTCTATAGGGTACACAAGCTAAAAACGTGATTTTTCGTACAATCAGGGGCCATAATTCAGTAAGTTTCGGTCCGATATGCGCGAATATCGAAAGGAACCAAGATCTTTGGGTTATAAACTTACATTTCAAGTTTCAACAGAATCGGATAAAAATTGTAACCTCTATAGGGTCCACAACCTTGATATACCATATTTTCACGCCATTTGAGAACGAAGGGCGGCCATTTTATCTGTCAGTTTTGGGCCGATTTTCACAAAATTCGAACTCAACCGTCCTTAGGGTTTAACGGTGATATAATAATACGGTTTTTTAAATCGGATAAAAATAATAACCTCTATAGGGTCCACAAGCCAAAAAACGTGTTTTTACGTACAATCAGGGGCCATAATTCAGGAAGTTACGGTCCAATATGCGCGAATATCGAAAGGAACCGAGATCTTTGGGTTATAAACCTACATTTCAAGTTTCAACAAAATGGGATCAAAATTGTGACCTCTATAGGGTCCACAACCTTGATATACCATATTTTTACACTATTTGAGAACGAACGGCAGCCATTTTGTCTGTCAATTTTGTGACGATTTTCACAAAATTCAAACTCAGCCGTCCTTAGGGTGTAACGGTGATATAATAATACGTTTTTTTAAATCGGATAAACATTATGACCTCTATAGGGTCCACAAGCTAAAAACGCGATTTTTCTTACAATCAGGGGCCATAATTCAGGAAGTTATGATCCGATATGCGCGAATATCAAAAGGAACCGAGATCTTTGTGTTATAAACTTACATTTCAAGTTTCAACAAAATCGGATAAAAATTGTGACCTCTACAGTGTTCACAAGCCAAAAACGTGATTTTTCGTACAATCAGGGGCCATAATCCATGAAGTTACGGTCCGATAGATGCCAATATCGAAAGAAACCGAGATCTTAGGGTGATAAACCTATATTTCAAGTTTCATTGAAATCGGATAAAAATTGTGACCTGTAGACTGTTCACAAACAATTGTGGACGGACGGACAGGGGCGACGACAATATACGTCCACATGAAAATGTGGGCGTATAAAAAACACTTTCACAGTAGCTCAATGCTTGAGAAAATTCCCAGGATTGCATTCACCAAAGTTGAGATTCCTGCAGACTAGAATGTCGGTCAAATTCCTGTATGTATAACCTCATTGCATCAACACAAATTTGATTACGTACGTAATCTCTATTTCCCTGTTCCCAAATCCAATTTGATATTTGATTAAACTTCACATTTCATTTAGACCTTTACAAATTATGTTTCCAACTGGCATGGAGAAGTAATTCAAATTATTATATTAAAGTTTAAGAACGAATATTGATACACTATATGTGACCCGCCGCATGTAAATGAGTCGGAATGCGGTAAAATTAATTTTGCACAAGAGACAAAATAAGCGAAAATATTGATTTTGATCGAAATTGAGATTTTCACAAAAATGAGTCTATAAATATACTATCTATCGACTCAAAAGATCAAAATAGCAATAAAACATTTTAAAACGCCTTTATTTGGACGTTTTGTAAGAGTACCGTATTCTTAAATCTGTCTTTTTCTGAATATTCTCAGCGGAATTAGATATTATTCTCTGCTCGCAGCGGGGCGACCTGTCAATCATCTTGCAAAATGCTTGGCATCGTTGTAAAGCGGAGAATCTCTAGTTTATAAATATGACCAAAGTATTGCCGATGAATTCATTTTGAAGAAATACAAAAGGGTTTTAAAACCCCTAAAAATGTAAACATACTCCGCTTGTTGCTATGCTTCCAACACAACTCGTTTGCTGATTGTCCCAGACGACGCGTGCAAAGCATTGTGGTTCCGTGGCCGCATCGAGGCTCAAGCAGACGATAGAAATTAGATTTGGGCAATGTTATGGTGTATCTACATGCGATTCACTTTGAGAAGTGGCAGAAAACAACTGTTGCTGTTGTTTATTAAAGATTTAACGTTCAATACAATGAATATGATATTATGGACAGGTTGATTTAATTAAATTATTTACACTTGAAAACTGTTATAAACACAAAATAAAAAGCTCCTCGGATACCAACAACTTAATTCTGATCGTATATAGATAGCCGTTGAGTGTTAATCAAAACATTGTAAATCAATCAACAAGCCGTTCTTGTCATTGAGTAATACTAATCTGTAATCACTTCTCACGGATTAATGATTAGTTGATTGATTAACTATTCATTATTTACTCCAAATAACTAATCAAAGCGGCGATGATTTAATGTCTCGTTTGGTCTGTTAGAAAATAATTTATAGTCCTTAAATGGAAATAAACAAAATAGCCAATAATTTTCTTTCCGAAGAGAATTTTATTGATAGGTGAATTCCGTTTACTGTCGCTTCATACGGCATGCAAAGTTAAGAATGCATATTGGATATTAATTTTGTTTAAAATTCTATTATCACCATGGCTCGGGAAAATGAGAACGACCAATGAGTCGAAACGCGACGATTATCGCTTCCAAAATGAACGTAAGCATTTCATGCCAATGAAATTGAAATTTCTATTCTATTATGGACTCATATTTTGATACCGTTACGGTACCTCAGGCTTAAAATAACAATAGACTTATTGTACACGCAAAATCTTAATTCAGGCATGCTGCTGTGGCGGCTTCTTTGATGATTAAGATAGGCTACTAAACTTGATTACCCAATCAACAACTTTAATCTTCTGACCACTGGCACAAAGGTGCTATACAAACTTAGACTACTAATGTATACACTGTTCTAAATTATAACGCTATCATAGGAAATGTGAATATGCCCCATGTGTTGTGGATGTTTTACTATGAAAAAAGCGCATTTACTACGATTTTCGTTATCGACACCCTTGAAAACCTAAAGAAGAAAATATTAATATTAAACGACAAAATAACGAAAGATTTAATGGCATGGTTGCTGTGTGATATTGTTTTAGAACATACCGACACCTTTAACTTGCTTTTTCTAAAAACAGCAGATGTCAGTGCATTCAATTCATTTGCAACTGAGAGCTCGCCCTTTTCCATTCTCGAACCTTAAACAGTCACCCATGCCCGATGAATTAATAAATTAAATTCTCGTAATGCAATTATATCCACTGTAAATAGCGTTTTATTTACAGCTTTCTATACACTGGCATCGTAACCGTGCCATACGAAAACTCCATAGTATATGTTCTCTTTTCTTATACTTGATAGCATAAGGTGTTGAATACCGTTGTTTCATTGGTATACCCAACTCTGCAAGGTGTAATCATCGAATATGTAAAATGATAAATATTCGTTGCATCGACCCAACACCATGTTTTTCGTATTCAGCATCCCCGAAAACCGCTAAAATGATATATTACACGAGTACCAAGTATAAGAACTCCAATAATTGCCATTTTGGTGACCATTTTGAAAAACAAGATGGAGGATACAGTCCAGTCGACCCCTGATGCTACACCCTTTATGCCTAATAAAACATATAAAATGACACGGTTACAAAGATATGGTGATAAAAAAACAACAGAATTGTCATTTTGGTTGCCATTTTGATAAAACAAAATGGTTGATATTGACGGATTAATTTTACTACTACGATTATCATTTTGGTCGACCATTGTGAAAAACAAAATGGCGGGTATTATCGGATTTACTCTTATACTGCAATTGTTGATGTAGCACCCCCAAAAACCCATTCAATGACATTAATAAACACATAACTTATGAAAACTCGAAAATTTGTCATTTTGGCGTCCATTTTGAAAGAAAAGATGGCGGAAATTGTCAGATCAAATTGTTACTACAATTTTCGTCTTCAGCAACCCTGAAAACCTCTAGAAAACAATATTCAACGACAAAACAGCAAATAAATGGCTTGGTTGCTATGGGATTTTGTTTTGAAACATACCAAATCTTTAACTTGATTTTTCTCAAAACTTACTTTGGTGAGTTGGGTGGCTTTAAGCAGTCACAACTCAGTCAATTTCTGCCCGATTCAAACAAACTATACATCAAATTGAAGGTAATGAGTCAGAGAATGTGAAAATAACAATAACTCAATATTCAAAATTTCCTCATTGCGACTCAGTATGCCATGGGGGGTCACATATATTATTATAGTGCGCCCTTCGATCCATGTAATGTGCTTAGGGACACTTTACAAAGTGACAATTTAATCATAAAAAAATAAAGATTATGGACATGTAGTGTCGGTTAAAAGCCCGTTTTAATAACTGTGTTTTAAATAGTTTTTTTTTTTAAAGAATATAGAAACTAAATGGTAGATTATTCCATAAAACAGATACGCCTGTATCAAGAGATAGTTTGTTACTGGTTGCAGTAAATTTTACTATGCACGTTTGTATGTATTCTATTTACATGCCATAAAAAGTTTTAGCCATAAATTACCCTACTTTTCATTTTGCATGATTTTTTTAAGTTAGCGAAAACAGTCAATTAATAAATCTATAAACAAAATTAACAACCATAATTCAAACAGCAACTTCTAATACACATTTTGGTTGAAATAAATAATCCGTGTAGCTTATTAATTAGTTTATTACTTTATGGCCCTAATCAAATACGCAACACCTATAGGTCAGCGTTTTCAAACATTCTGATCAATCAACAAAAAGATGGCAATACTTTCCCCCAGTTCGACTGTATATACAGGATACTAGTGCTCTAATATTGTATTGTAAAAAACGATTAGAAATATAAACAGTGTTATTGATGAACTATTTAAATGTTCACATCATATCCCAAGTAATTATATCGTCTAGTTCTATCGGGAGCAGATCTATCGTTCAGTAATCATAAGTTTATGGAACTTTAAAATCTTCGCTGAATCCACGGGACAGATACAATACCATGCTGATTTTTATTTTTCATTTCGCCGCCAATGGCTCGGCCTTTAATGCATGCTATCAATCAAAGGTCAATATGTGAACTTGCGCGTTTAATCAAACGAAACAATGTCTAAAATGATTATACAATAAACTTGATATTGCTTTCTAATGTGGCTGGGTTATTTGAGGTGCCAGTCATAAGAACAAGAAGACAGTATATTTACATACGGCAAATTTGGCTTATTCGCTGTATACCCGGGGATATTCAAATTGGGCCCTACCTGTTCCATATTTATAAATGACATTGCATTTCATGTGATAGATTAAGTTCAATATTTTTATTTTATTAAATGCAACTTTATTTATAAGTAGCATGACTAGATGGTAGCAGTATAAACGCCAGGTATAGTCAAAAGAATAGAAGACAAGTTGTAAGACTTTGGTCCTTAAGACAATTGTTGGTTAACTCTTTCTATAGAGTCAAATCCCACGTACTAATAAAAGCGAATGATATGTTTATATGTAAAAAACAGTGATATTTTGGTAAAATCATAACCATTGTCAAAATATCCATCAAATTCTATTTATTTATGACATATGGTTGGTAGACCAAATAAGGTAATGTTCTGCCCCTGGTCTTGGGAAATGGGGAGGTTGATTCCATATTTTGGATGGAAATTAACGTCAAGGTCCATCTAGGACGTGCAGAAATTAGGGGGTTATAAAAGAGGGTGTTCAATGAGACTGATCATGAAGAAAACACAACAAGGAAGTCCAATATTACTACAAAGTCTCGAAAAATGATTACGTGTCATATCGGGCGTATGTGTTTCTTTGACATGTTAGATCACGGGACAATTCTGTAATTGCATAAAAACGGTTATTATAAATTACAAGTTCTGGAATGAGGATCGTTGTATTGTATGCGATGTAAATTTAGTGAAAAGCTAAAGTAATTTTAGTTTAAATATATTATAAATTACAAGTTCTGGAATGAGGATCATTGGATTGTATGCGATGTAAATTTAGTGAAAAGCTAAAGTAATTTTAGTTTAAATATATCATTTGTGTGGGAATTACCACAGTTCGGTTGGTTGGCCGTATTATTTATCAATATGGAGATTTCTGTTTTATGGATATTGATACTGAAGGTAAGATGCACAATTTACGCATCGTGGCGCGTTTTTATTAATTTAATAAATGTGAAATGGTGAGTTCGCATCTATTTTTGCTGGATATATTCTCTATAATTCCGTGGATATTCAACTTGGGCGCCGACTGCTGGGTATTTATAAATGGCGACATTACATTCGCCTTTCCGTATACGATAGATTAAGGTCCATATTTTTATTTCATTAAATGCAACTTTAAATATATGGTACGCAATACAAAAGACACATAAGAGAAACGTAGATCGTAGCGAGCACACACACCTATCTAAAGACCTGTCTTTAATTATACAAAGACCTGCGTAAAACCCACGGTCGAATGATAAATCGCATGGTAAAACAGTTTTACTTCCCAAATTTTGATTTAACACGTACGTGTCAGATAAAGCCTGTTGGTCCTTGATTATACTTCTTTTGGAGCAGTTATCGCAACTAGAGAGAAAATATGCCAAATAAACAATACACAACATGGACATTCGGTTAATTAACACACCTCTACAGAAAACGCACCGTCGCACAGTTTTTCACCCCCAGCTTTAATTAACTCACCTCTTAGACAGTTTTTCACCCTTGTTAATTAACACACCTTATTAACAATTTTAACGCAGTAATACCGAGTAATAGTCAGAAAATTAATTTTCTTTCGACAAACGTACAAATAACAAACGCGACAAAGAATTCTATAAGGGCTGTGCACAGATTGACCCCTTAGCAGTTCTCAGTGAATCCACATGTATACAAAGTTTGGTTTAAAATGGGTTGATATGTAGGGAAGTTAACGCACATAGAAACTAAAGCGGAACTGACAGTTAGATGGACCAAACTTAGTAATTCCCCACTTCATGGAAGTAGTTGACAAAAATATATTGAATTATATTTACAAACTTTTTAATGTATGATTTGAGGAATCTGTTTCAGGTTCTGGTTGATCAACTGATTCTGAATTTTCTTTGTTTGCTTCTGGTACTATTGTTTTAGTGGTTTCATTCATTTTATTGTTTTCATTTATATCCATTCTAGAAGAAATAAAATATACAAATTTTTATATATGTACACTTTACAATATGACAATATACTCACTTTACAATATTACATGTACACAATGTGACTCACTTTACAATATTATTTACAATATTACAATATTATTTACAATATTACAATATTATTTACAATATTATTTACAATATTACAATATTATTTACAATATACACACTTTACAATATCACTCTTTTTAAGTTTTCCTCCAGTGTGACATTTTGACACCAGAGTTATATTTATCGCAGACTGTACAAGCTAAATGAGTTCAACCACTGATTGTAAATGAGAGCATGTGAGTGCATCTTGATTGCCAAATAATAAAAAACGAGAGCATCGCTAACCCTGCAATATACGTCCACATTCCACCATTGATTGATATGGTACTTTTAAAAAAGAAGAGAATGAAATATGAAATGGCTGTAATATGATAGAGGCAAAGAAGGCTAGGCGTTGGGTTTGTTTTGCCAAATTTACAGACAAAATACTAACAAAAAAGTGGGTGAGACACTGCCCCAGGAGGTCGGGGCAAGCACCAAAATAAATAGTTGCTGTCTTTACGGTATAAGGAATAAATATGCAAAGTTCCAAGATGATCCATTCAGAATTGCAGCCTGTAGACGATAAATACAAAAAATGGGTGTGGCTCTGCCCCTGGGGGTTGGATATGGAACAATATAAATAGGTACCACCCTGTTATTGAAATGACATCAATAGTTGCCGTCCTTAGGGTAAAAGAAATAAGTATTCCAAGTTCCAAGATAATCCATTCAAAATTGTGGCCTTTGGGCGCTAAAGGCAAAATTTGGGCGTGGCTCTGCCCCTGTGGATCGAAGCATTCACCAAAATCAATAGTTGACTCCCTTAGGCTACAAGGAATACATATGCCAAGTACAAAGTTGATCCATTCAGCACTCCGGCCTGTAAACGATAAACACAAAAATTGGGCGTGGCTCTACCCCTGAGAAGGGGGGGCTGGACATATCCCATAAGGGTATAAGGAATACATATCCCAAGTTCAAATACAATCCATTAGGAATCGTGGCCTGTAGTCAACTCATAGAGACCCAAAGAACAAATGGGGGGCATCCTTAGGGTACAAGGAATAGGTATGCAAAGTTTCAAAATGATCTGTTAAGAATTGCGGCCTGTAGATGACAAACAAATAAATAAAAGAAATGAGCGTGGCTCTGTCCCAGGGGGTCGGGCATGCACCAAAAACAGTGTGACGACACACATACACACAAAGAGAAAATGGGTGTGGGTTTGCCCCTGGGGGTTTGGCCATTCACCAAAGAAGGAATACATACGTATGCAAAGTTTCAAGGTAATATGTTAAGAAATTTGGTCTGTAGATGACAAACAAATAAATGCAAGAAATGCGTTTGGCTCTGCCCCTGAGGGTTGGGCATGCACCCCAAATGATAGGAATGTTCCTAAGGGTACTAAGAATAAGTATGCAAAGTTTCAAGATGATATGTTAAGAAATGCGGCCTGTAGACGACAAACAAACATATAAAAGAAATGGGCGTTGCTCTGCCCCTGGGGATCGGGCATGCACCAAAAACAATAGGGATCAAATGAAATGAAATGAAATGGGGTTTAACGTCCTACTGTTCTGCTCCGAACTGGACTAATGAAGGCGGGCATACGCCATACAGTGTGCTATGAGGGAAATTTTGCCTACTCTTATATGGAATTTCAACTGTCAAGGGATCTTTTACGTGCACGGGACCTCTGTTTTTCATCCCATCCGAACGATTAGACAGCTGTCCTTGTCAGGCCCTCTGTCCTGCTTCACTGACAAGGGGAAACCACGCCGGAAAATATGGATGAACTTTCTCGGCCAATGCAGGGATTGAACAACCGACCTCCAGGCTAGCAAGCCAGCGTCTTACCCCCTTAGCCACGTGATCCCCCAATAGGGATCATCCATAGGGTATAAGGAAGTCATACTAAATTTTTCAAGACGATCGATTAAGAATTATGGCCTGTAGGCGGCACACAGACACACAAAAAGAAAATGGGTGTGGCTCTGCCCCTGGGGGTTGGGCATGCACCCCAAACGATAGGGGTGTTCCTTAGAGTACAAAGAATAAGTATGCAAAGTTTCAAGATGATATGTTAAGAAATGCGGCCTGTAGACGACAAACAAACAAATATAAGAAATGGGCGTGGCACTGCCTCTGAGGATCGGGCATGCACCAAAAACAATTGGGATCATCCATAGGGTATAAGGAATTGAACAACCGACCTCCAGGCTAGCGAGCCAGCGTCTTACCCACTTAGCCACGTGATCCCCCAATAGGGATCATCCATAGGGTATAAGGAAGTCATACTAAATTTTTCAAGATGATTACTTAAGAATTGTGGCCTGTAGACGACACACAGACACACAAAAAGAAAATGGGCGTGGCTCTGCCCCTGGGGGTTTGGCATGCACCCCAATCGATAGGGATGTTCCTTAGTGTACAAAGAATAAGTATGCACAGTTTCATTATGATACGTTAAGAAATGCGGTCTGTAGATGACAAACAAAGAAATACAAAAAATGGGCGTGACTCTGTCCCTGGGGGTCGGACATGCACCAAAAGCAATAGGGATCATCCTTAGGGTATAAGGAATAAGTATGTAAAGTTTCAAGATTATCACATAAGAATTGTGGCCTGTAGGCGAAACACAGACACACCCACACACAGGCGACGGCAATATAACCCACATAACAATATGATGTTAATTTTACGTTACATTTACGTAAAAATGGTCAGTCAGTTTACCATCATTTTGCTCATCTTTTTAACGATAATTTTACGTCAGGAAATGACGTTAATCTAACGTAAACTTTACGTCATTTTTACGTTATATTTACGTCATTTTCTGACGTAAATCTAACGTAAACTTTACGTCATTTTCTGACGTAAATCTAACGTAAAATTTGCGTAAAGTTTACGTCATTTTCGTTAGATTTACGTCAGAAAATGACGTAAACTTTACGTTAGATTTACGTCAGAAAATGATGTAAATATAACGTAAAAATGACGTAAACTTTACGCTAGATTAACGTCATTTCCTGACGTTAAATTGTCGTTAAAAGGATGAGCAAAATGATGGATATCTAACCGACCATTATAACGTAAATCTAACATTAAATTAACATCATTTACGGATGCAATTCTAATGTCAAATTTTGATGACCAAAGTTACGAAAATATAACAAACCATTAAAACCTTCAAAATTATTCATTATTTGCGGCAGTAAATGGGAAGTACATTCAATCAATAATCAAATTTTCCTGACCCGTGGGTGAGGCTAAAAGTTGAGTGGTCCAACGTGTGCGCTTTAGATCATAAGGTCTGTCATTGAGTCAAGTGGTTTGTTTCCACACCCAACTTGAACATGGGTTTTCTCTGGGTCCTCCTACTACTAAAGATTCCTGGTGCGGATGAATTATTCAACTTGAATTGAATCACTTAGTCCCAAAGGACAGTTTATGTCTATTGGATGTTTTACCCCATTGCTCTCTATCTACCCATAACCAGTCAGAATTCTAAATGTATTGCACAGAAAAGTTAAAAATCTAGCAGAATAATATGACAAAATATACTACAAGTATGTATACATATACTTTATTTAAAAGACAAAAATATAATGTTATAAAATACAAAATACACATTTAAATATTAACAGTTTTTATCCACAGCTGTTTGAGAAATGAAGACGGGCATATGCCACACAGTGTGCAGAGCTATGGCGTACTCTTATATAAAATTCCAACTGCCAAGGGATCTTTCACACACACACT
Organism: Patella vulgata; assembly: GCF_932274485.2. NCBI lineage: Eukaryota > Metazoa > Mollusca > Gastropoda > Patellidae > Patella > Patella vulgata. Next base: position 40,085,849 of record NC_065882.2, read on the forward strand.
TGAGTTTACACTGTACCTTGTTTTTTTGGTCCCTTCCGTATGACTAGTCAGCCATCCATGTCAGGTCCTCTGTCCGGCATCACTGACAAGGGAAAATGTTCAAGAAAAAGGTCTACATTAGCGCTATGAAAGTGCTGATATGCATATAAGAAAGAAAAAACTGGGATATTGACCAAATTGGGCCAAAACCTATAGCCTCTATCTTATTTGCTCAAGGTATTGATGGAATAGGAGTTAACTTTGGAATGAGTGAAATGAAATGGGGTTTAATGTCCTATTCCGACAGGGCTAATGACATGGAAATATGCTATACAGTGTCCTATTATGGAATTTTATCCAGACAGCGGCGCTAAAGCCTACTCTTATATCGAATTCAAACTGCCAAGGGATCTTTCACGTGCACACCAATGTGTGCACAGGACCTCGGTCATTCGTACCATCCAAACGACTAGACAGCTGTCCCTCCTTGTCAGGCCCTCTGTCCTGCACCTCTGACAAGGGGAGGAAACCAAGTCTGGAAATCACGAAGAACTTTCTCGGCCGACACTGGAATGGAATGTTGTGGAATGCTGAATATTGATAGGTTTCGTCCTCTCATGATTCCAGTGTGTAACACAAATTTGAAAAAGATCAATTAAGAATAAACACAGCATCTATTGCATTTGAAAAAGGGAGAATTAACCAAGGAAGGCAAAGTCCTGAAAAGCTGTATATTGATAATGCTTGTCCTCTCACAATCGGAATGATTCACATTTCACACCCAGTGTACGGACAAACAGGGCCAAAATTGATATGTGGGTGTATAAACAAAGATATATACTACACCAATATTACATGTGTTGCAGAATTGGTTTAACACATTTCAAATATAATTGTAACACGGATATTTGCAATGGTTGATCCATGACAAAAGATTTGAAATATTTTGAAGAGACGCAAAAGGTTACGCCATACAGTGTGCTATAAGGGAAATTTTGCCCAGGCAGCAACGCTATGGCCTACTCTTGTATCGAATTCCAACTGCCAGGGGATCTTTTATGTGCATGCCAATGTGTACACTGGACCTTGGTTTTTTTTTTGTCCCATCCAAACGACTAGACAGCTGTCCTTGTCAGGCCCTCCATCCTGCATCACTTTCGATGGGAAACCACACCGGAAAATCAGGATGAACTTTCTCGGCCAATGCAGGGATCGAACACCCGACCTCAAGGCTAGCGAGTCAGCGTCTTACCCACTTGATCCCCCCTTGGCCTATGTACATGTAGAGATGAATTTTGAGCTACCTTTATATATATATTTCTATTTTTAAAACCCGCGACAAGTATATTTATATCAAGGATGTAACCCTCTATCAGTTAACCCGTCACGGATTGGTTGCATTGGTGAACCGGTTCAAAATATTCGTTTCATATCATACCTGACCTTCAAATCCAGGAATTGTAGCCACAACGGGGATCACGTTGGTTAAGTCGGTAAGACACTGGCTATCTAGTCTGGAGGTCGGGTGTTCGATCCCTGCATTGGCCGAGAAAGTTATTCCAGATTTTCCGGCATGGTTCTCCCTTGTCAGTGATGCAGGACAGAGGGCTAGACAAGACAGCTGTCTAGTCATTAAAATAGGACAAAAAAATGAGGTCCCATGTACACATTGGCGTGCACGTACAAGAGCCCTTGAAGTTAGAATTCGATATAAGAGAAGGCCGTAGTGCCACTGTCCGGGCAAAATTTCCCACATAGCACACTGTATGGCGTATGCCCATCTTCATTAGCCAAGTTCAGAGCAAAACAGTAGGACGTTAAACTTTCATTTCACTAGCCACAGCTCTGTTTTCTTTCACCAAGGGGGGTGGGGGGGGGGTGGATGGCTGAATGGTTAGCGTGCGCGCACTGTATCATAAAGTCTGTCATTGAGTCGACTGGCGTGGTTTCGAATCCCCAGTTGTACGTGGCAAGGAGTAGGGTCGCCTGTCCAACTTCATGGGTTTTCTCCGGGTCCTCCGGTTTCCTCCCACTCCTAAAGACCCCTATACGCAAGCGAATTATGTAAATAAAAAATTAAACCATATGTTAGTCCCGAAATGACCTAGTTTGTGTCGAGTGGACGGTAAACCCCATTTCTCTCTCTCTCTCTTTCACCAAAGGGGGGGATCAAGTGGCTAAGTGGGTAAGACGCTGGCTCACTAGCAAGGAGATCGGGTGTTCGATCCCTGTAAGTTCATCCTGATTTTCCGGCGTGGTTTCCCTTGTCAGTGATGCAGGACGGAGGGACTGACAAGGACAGCTGTCTAGTCGTTATGGGACGAAAAACTGAGGTCCCGTGTAGACATTGGCGTGCACGTAAAAGATCCCTTGGCAGTTGGAATTCGATATAAGAGTAGGCCGTAGCCCCGCTGCCCAGGCAAAATTTCCCTCATAGCACACTGTATGGCATATGCTCGTCTTCATTAGCCCAGGTTAGGAGCAGAATAGTAGGACGTTAAACCCCATTTCATTTCATTTCTTTCACCAAAGACCACATAAATACTTCATTTAGCACTTGTCATTTGAAACAGTTATAGCCTATGTCTTGTCTGGAAGAGGGGGCATCATCACATTACCATACAGGGTATAAGTCGATGTTGAGTATAAGTCAAATTGCCAAATTTTACATTTTTCCGACCTACATCCATAATTAAGTAGAGGCGGTATATAAGACTAATGTTTTTCAACTCCACGAGTTTCGAGACTGTTATCCTAGTCTAATACCATGCCGGTGTACGCCGAAGAAAAGTTGGGCCATATAAATAATGAGGGTCTGGGACAGTTGTCAATAACACTTGCATTTATAAACAAACATGAATCGTGATGACGAATTAGGATTCAATAAAAAAAAAAACAACATAGATATGGCCCATGAAGAGAGAAATTTTACAATAAAAAAAAATTAAGAGTGTTGGATATTGAACTGACAATGCAATCAAATGGACTTTCGGAAATGGCATTCTTATATAAATTTCATGGGCGTCAACATCTTGTTTTAGGACTAGTTACCTTCCTTAGACTTTGTTTATGATAATGTAAAAGACCGGATAATCTAGCCTATGACCGATTATTCTCAAATGTTGACAACGCAACCACACTAATATTCGTAGAATATAGAATATTTTTTTCTAGATGATAGAGACTAATAATATGCCAACATTGAAATGTGTGCATAAATATGGTATATACTTAACTACACCAATATTATACCTATGTCATAGAATTTGTTACAAACATTACAAATATAATCTTAATAGAGATCTTTGCTATGGTTGATCTATCAGTAAAAATTGGAAGATTTGTAAGGAACGCAAAAGGTTATTGTTTACTGGCTGCAGCAGGGAGCAATAACAGGAACACAGATGATTTTCAACTCACTGATACAACTCAGTTTAAACTTTAAGCCAAAGAGCTGTTATATAATACTGTGACAGGATATCTGCTCTAAACTAACTAGTCATCAAAGAATTGACTGTCAAAAGTTCAGACAGAAAGTATTTTAGGCCTACAATGCTTGTAAAGCTTTGGCCTACATTCTGATGATATTTGTGCTACCATAGATACATATATATTTATATCATTACGTTATGTGACAAGTAGTAGTGTTTGGCAAGTAGTAGTGTTGTCTAACTATCATTATAAAGCCCATATAAATCTTTTTAGAACTTCTTTGTCATTACTGCCACCAAGGGTGCTCAAATATACATGTAGGATCTGTAAAAAAAAAAAATAAATAAATAAAAAGCAACTTTATACTCCCCAAAAAAAACGTAATTGGGTTAAACGGCCTACTGTTCAGCTCCAACTGGGCTGACAGCCAACCTACTGTGGATCTGTAATGAAATGGGGTTCAACATCATACTGTTCTGCTCAAACTGGGCTAAAGAAGTTGGACAAATGCTTGAAAGTGTGCTGTGATGGAAATTTTGACTGGACCGTGTGTACAAAAGAGCTTGGTTTTTTGTCCTATCCGAACAACTGTACATTAGCCCTTACCAGCCCCTCTGTCTTGCACCAGTTAAAAGAGGAACCATGCCAGAAAATCCTGATGAACTTTCTTGGCCACCACAAGAAAAAATAAGCAGGGGAGTAGGACTGAAACCTTTATGTACAAGTATGTACGGGCAAACTTGTTATTTAATGTTATAGGCCTATGTATATAATTAGAGTCTTGATTATCCATTTTTCAATTAAATTAAATCATTAACATTAACCGCCAGTGTTTGAATCTGTGAACATCTCGAGTACCCGATGGCATTGAGACTTGATTATAGACTTAGCAAGTTAATACATTAAAATGTCTTATAAAAAATTTTAACATTTACAGTCTCAAGAAATACCTACTTAACCTACGTACAATATATAGATTTAGCTCTTGCATTATGCATTATTAAATTTGCAAAAATATCAGTACAATAACAACAAAAAAACCCAACCTGAAACACCCATAAAAATGTTTAGAAAATACTACATGATGGACATGTACTTATATAAAAATTAGCACAGCCTGAATTTTAACAGTCTACATCATTAATAAATTCGTTATGTGTTTGATAATTTTTGGATCCAGATTTTTTAAAAACAATTTTGGAACCAGTATTACTTTCGATAACTTAAAGCAATGTTGATTTTGTTTATGAATAGTATGGTTTACGGACAATGTAACTGCATCGTGTTAAAAACAAATACTGACTGTCTGATATACAAAGTTGCGTGCAAACTTTTTCCACGGCCAGATTATTTTTTTTATCAACATTAGATCTATCGGTATACTGTCAACGGAAGTTCGCATAAAAAGTGCACTTACCTTCAACTTTACTTTGCTGAATCCAAAATCGTGTGTGTATGTGTGGAATAGCTTTATTTAACTTTAAATCACGGCATCATTTCTTCTTTGGGAAAAATAATAATTACATTATGCCGCCATTTTAAATCCCAGAATTCCGTACGTTCCGGTCAAACGAACAAACAAAAAATATTTAATAAATAATTGAAGCAATTTAGATAAATAACAACAATAACCGTAACCTATAAAAAAAATATTGTAATGTGAATAGAAATAATATGATATAAACCGATTTAAACACAATCATCAACCGTGAACAGATCGTGACCTTGACCTTGCCCGAGTCGATAAAAATATATTTTTACATCTATGTAGTTCTAAAATGGCGGCTGTTCGTTTGAAAGGCCTGTAATATTTCTGATAATGAATCTATTCATATAATTTGTTTGTATACGCTCTACCATATTTTATATGAGGTTACATAATTATGTTATATTAAAAGAATAATCAAATCGGGGAATTTTAATTTTCAGAGATAGGTCTTTTATCGAGAGACGATAAATATATGGACTTTTTTAGCTAGAGTAGATCTCTATGTTAATTGACTGGGTCATTAATATGTAACAGGCATTGCCTGAGTAGAGCGAAGCTGATTATTGTCAAATATAAAACCTTCATAATTAATTTTCTCAAGTGATACAAAAAATGTTAAATAATTTAGTTTTTCAAAATTGATTTTTATTTAGATCAAAATTTTATACATTAATTTTGTTTTTTAAAAAAAAGAACAAAAAAGTGTGAGAATTATTTTCATTGACGTAAAAAATATGTGACGTCATTGATTAGACGCATCATAGAAATAGTTCTATGAGGCGCGTAATCTTGCTTGGACGAGATTTGGTAAGTTGACATGCGCATTGCCTGTTTTCTCCAGTGTATCCGGTTTCGGTCTGAATTTTTTCTTAATCAACAGTCTGTGGGTAACATTCTCAATTACGCTCCTGTGTTACCGGAAAAGAGCTTTGCTCAAGCACCGCGCTTCGCGCGATGCTGTAGAGCTTCTCTCTATATTATCTATTTTTCAGATTCATAACTTAAAAAAATGGAACTAGTCTTAGTCCAACCTTTATTTTTATATGGTTTTACAACTTATATAATTAAGTGTTGAACTTTTAAATTCGAAATAAAAAAACGGCACCAATCGACTCATGACCTATTTTATATATTAGGCGTTTTTGTGAGTCAATTAGATTAGGTTTTGATTTGCTAGTACGATTTGGTATGATTTCGATTTGATTAGCTATGGTCCACAAATGTGAAATTTGATAATTACGATTTGGTAAGATGGCTGCCACCACGGACACCGATCAGAAAAAAAATTGTCTCTGGTAACATGACGAGGGGGGCGTGTGTTTCACGTGTAGTCCAAGTTACCTACAGATTACAGTGACACTGCTGGCACCCAGAGGGCCTAAAATTGCTTAGAGCCAGAGGTGATCTAACATTCTTGTGGACTATAAAGTTAACATTAAAGGAGCTAAATCGCTAACATTTGGGACCTAGAAATTGACAAAAGTGGGTCGCAATGCATATAATACTGTAGTATGAATGTATATAAACTGATTTACATTCAATGGTTTCCGTTTTTACTCCAATTTCAAATCCGTTATGTTCGGCGAAATAAGCCAGCAGTCTCAAGTGAGTGCAAATTTCTAGCGTCTGGTTATTCCAGTTTACATACGCCGTTTGATTTGGTGCAATGTGTCTAGCCTCGTCCCTCGAGTCTCTTGATACAACTAGGGCTGAAGCGCATTATGGTACACGATTCGTGTACCAATGGTAAAATGTTTATTTTGTCTTAAATATTGGATATCAAAAGCCCATCTTTTCCCGTTAAGATCACAACATGAATGTTGATATAATTTGACAAATAAATCGTGTTTTCAATGTTGAAGATTTTGGATGATATTGAGTTAGAGACTTAGCTACTTTAAACACATCAAATGCGTTTTAAAAAAACATTTTTTATGGAGAAAAACAACAATAAGCATTCAAAATTACTTACGATGTCGAACATTCCGCCATTTTGAAAACGTCAAATCTAATCGCCTAAACACCTCCTGGGACGATTAGGTCGATTTGCCTAATCAGTTGAGTTAAATCGTCTCACAAATGTAACGATTAGCATAATCAACTTGGTTCACAAATGCGTATAATAGCTAATCGGTCTAATCTAATCGGTTCACAAAAACGCCTATTGTATATGTAGACAGCCGCCATTTTAAATGACATTAACAACACACATTGATTTAAGCTCTGAGTGAGCTAATGAAGACAGGCATACACTATATACAGTGTACTATGACGGAAACTTTGCACGGATAGCGGCACTATATGGCCTACTCTGATATTGAATTACAACTGTCGGAGTGTCTTTTACGTGCATGCCAATATGTACATGAGGACTTGATTTTTCGTATGACCCGAACAACTATACCTTATCCCTTGCCAGATCCTCCGCCCTGCCACAGTCCATAGAAAATTTCCGTCATAGCACTCTGCATTGCGTATGACTATCTTCAATAGTCCGACTGGTGCAGAAAAGTATGAAAATGAATTTTAAATGGGGTTTGAACATCCTACTATTTTATTCCAAGTGGGCTAATGAAGAAGGGCATATGCTATAATGGTTAAAATGTTGTGATTTCGGGTTAAAATGCCGTGATGTTGGGTTATCGCCTTACGAAGGGTGATATCAGTCACCATATCTACTGGGTTTCTTTAATACTCATATTTATAGTATTTTATAGAGTCAGACTAGTGGACTAGTGAATGCACGGATTAGTGCACCTATTGGTAATGACTATATGCGGAAATGCTGCTCTCCAGGCAAAATGTCTTTCCTAGCACATCTTCATTAGTAAGTGCGGTAATGCTGCTGTCCAGGCAAAATTTCTGTCATAGCACATCTTCATTACTAATTTTGATAAAGCCACGGTGGCTAAGTGCGTAAGATGCTGGCTCGATAATCCAGAGCACGTGTTCGATCCCTGCATTGGTGGAGAAAGTTCATCAGGATTTTCCGACATGGTTTCCCCTTGTCAGAGGTGCAGGAACAAGGACAGTAGTCTAGTCACTCAGATGGGACAAAAAACCGAGGTACCATGTATACATTGGCTTGCACGAAAAGATTCCTTGGCAGTTGGATTCGATATTAGTAGGCCATAGTGCCGCTGCTGGGGCAAAATTTCCCTCATAGCACATTGTATGGTATGTACCTGTCTTCATTAGCCCAGTCGGAGCAGAACAGTAGGACAATAAACCGATTTCATCAGGACAAATCTACATGAGGAAAAACCTACATTTCACAAACTTAGTAATTAGTAACGGGGGGGGGGGGGGGGGGGGGGGTGTTGGATGGCTGAATGGTTAGCGTGCGGGCGCTGTATCATAAAGTCTATCATTGAGTTGACTGTCGTGGTTTCGAATCCCCGGTTGTACGTGACAAGGAGTAGGGTCGCTTGTCCAACCTCCGGTTTTCTCCCACTGCTAAAGACCCCTACGCGCAAGCGAATTATGTAAATAAAAATTAAACTATATGTTAGTCCTGAAATGACCTAGTTTGTGTCGAGTAGACGTTAAACCCCATTTCTCTCTCTCTCTCTAGTAATTAGTAACACACTGGCTAGCAAATGAGGGGTTCAATTTTTGTGTTGGTCGAGAAAAATGAAATGAAATCGGGTTTAATGTCCTACTGTTCTGCTCCTAAACTGAGCTAATGAAGACGAGCATACGCCATACAGTATGCTATGAAGGAAATTTTGCCCAGGCAGCGGCGCTATGGCCTACTCTTATATCAAGTTCCAACTACCAAGGGATCTTTCATGTGCACTCCTGTGTGTACACGTGACCTCAGTTTTTCATCCCTGACTAGACAGCTGTTCTTGTCCGGCCCTCCGTCCTGTATCACTGACAAGGGGAAAACACGCAGGAAAATCTGGATGAACTTTCTCAGCCAATGCAGGGATCGAACACCCGACCTCCAGGCTAGCGAGTCAGCGTCTTACTCACTTAGCCAACGTGATCCCCATGTTGGTCGAGAAAGTTCCCTTTGTTAGTAGTGGTGTAGGACAGAGGACCTCAAAAAAACAGTGTCTAGTCCATCACGTGGGTGTGCACGTAAAAGAACCCTTGACATTTGGAATTTGAAATGAGAGTAGATCATTCATTCATTCGTTTTCTCTTTGTGTGTCACCTACAGTTCGCAACTATTAAAGGAGCTAGATCTCTATTCTTGGGCACTTAGAAATGAAATGAAATGAAATGAAATGGAGTTTAACGTCCTACTTTTCTGCTCCTAACCTGGGCTAATGAAGACAGGCATACGCCATACAGTGTGCTATGAGGGAAATTTTGCCCGGACAGCGGCACTAAGGCCTACTCTTATATCGAATTCCAACTGCCAAGGGATCTTTTACGTGCACGCCAATGTGTACAAGGGACCTCGGTTTTTCGTCCCATCCGAACGACTAGACAGCTTTCCTTGTCAGCCCCTCTGTCCTGCATCACTGACAAGGGAGAACCACGCTGGAAAATCTGGATGAACTTTCTCGGCCAATGCAGGGATCGAACACCCGACCTCCAGGCTAGCGAGCTAGCGTCTTACCCACTTAGCCACGTGATCCCCCACTTAGAAATGGATATAAAATGTAATGAAATGAAATGGGGTTTAACGTCCAACTGTTCTGCTCCGAACTGGGCTAATGAAGATGGCCATACACCATACAGTGTGTTATGAGGGGAATTTTGCCCCGACAGTGGCACTACGGCCTACTCTTATATCGAATTCCAACTGTCAAGGGATCTTTTACATGCATGCCAATGTGTACACGGGACCTCGTTTTTTTTTTTATCCCATCTGAACAACTAGACAGCTGTCCTTGTCAGGCTCTTCGTCCTGCATCACTGACAAGGGGAAAAAACGCCGGAAATCTGGATGAACTTTCTCGGCCAATGCAGGGATCGAACACCCGACCTCCAGGCTAGCGAGCCAGGGTCCTACCCATTTTTGTCCCATTTTAATGACTAGACAGCTGTCTTGTCAGGCCCTTAATTGTTAGTATCATGACATTAAACTGACATTTGTTTTACGTTTTACAACTAATATCAGGTTTATGTTAGAAAACTAACGTTAGATTTATGTTAGAAAACTAACGTTAGATTTACGTCTGACGTAAAAGTAACCATAACCATTATGACGTAAAAGTAACGTAAATTTAACCAAAGAATTTTACCATTATTGGACGCTAACCAAAATCTAACCATAATGACGTAAACTTTACGTAAATCTAACCATCAATGTTAACTGGGAATGTGGACGTATCAAAATTAATTATGAGGTAATTACATTTATACTAATTAGTACAACCATAGTTAGTACATTCATAAAGTGAATTACATGTATCTAATAATTTATATTTATTAATATCGCCATAATCGATAATCTGTTATTGGTTGTGTGGCAAAGCCAGTTTCATTGTGTTAATATTATTTTATTTATAGCCTAAATCAGGGGTCACCAAACTTTTTCATAGTGGGCCAGAAATAACTGAAAGAATGCTGAGTGCGGGCCAGATAAATATTTTGCTCAGTACAATACACTTTCGTTGCATATCAAGCAACTAGCTTTCTGGTTATTTGTTTCCACAAAGAAGTACTTTTCTCCCAATAATTCTTTATGGAAAATGCGTCTTCATTATCAACCTTTCTCTTCTTAATTAGTAGCCATAACGATGGGTGAAGAAAAACAAAAGCATACTTAGATGTCCGTGTCAGATATTCTCGTTTCAATTAATGTCACTAATAACTGACTGGCTTGAGGCGCACGTAGTTTCTGTAGTAATTATTGTGGCGCACGAAATGCACACCGGCCAATCATAGGGCTGCAGTGTCTTTGGTCAGTAATAACCCTGCACATAAAAGAAAATTGGGCTAGCAACAATGCATACCCATAGCCCATGATGTTACCGATATGCGTTAGGGCTGTGTCGATACAGTTCATTTTCGATAAAATACGTATTGACGATACAGCAAACCGATATGTATCGCGATATGATGACATCACAAATTATGCCCAAAATAATCTCAAACTACATTCTGTTTCAAGATGTTCGAGATGGGTAAGCATCAAGGTTCTGAAACCATTTTGAAACAAACCGGCCAGAATTGGGTCAATTGAGGTGCCGTAGGATATGGGTTAATTATAAGCTCCATTCCCTGTAATATAACTAGACTTCAACAAAAATAATTCTTGGCATTTTGTTGTGGAGAATGTCGTATTTTAATGTATGTGATTACCACAAAAATAACGACGGGTACACCTTTTGAAAATTTTCCATATTTAATTCACGTATCATCTTGAAGTACACGTCCGTATATTCCAGAATAAATTAATTACTGTCTTCGTTTATTTGATGAAACGTTTGCGTTTCATAAGTCGATGATCTAAAACATTAGCATTTTTCAACTATTGCCAGTATCAGAAAATGCTGTAGCCAAAATAAGCTGATACGGCACCGTGGCATTTCTTCGTAACACAATTTGTAGTCTTTGTCTATCAGGTAACTAGTCACGTAACTTGGCAAATTTTTTATTCATTTGTCAATTCATAGACACATGGCACACATGTCACGAGACAACCATACTTGTAATTGCTTAAAAATAAAAATTCTGTACAATGATGATATAACCTTCAATAAAAACAATCGGTGTTCTATCACGGGATTATATTCAATGAAGATTTAAATTTACCTAACAACTGGTCAGTGAATCCATCAATGTATGATCAAGTTATTATTATAATATCTACCGGTACCTGGAATGCATACGGAGCATGGAAGACGCTTGATTTGCAAACCATGCCGAGATCGTCTTCTTTTGCCACATGGGTTTCGTGGTCTTTCTTAACTGAAGAATTTTTTTCAACAATACAGCGATACAGCTATATTATGTATCGATATAAATATCGCTGGAATGTATCAATACATATCAGTGTATCGATATATCGACACAGTCTTAATATGCGTTAGGTAAGAAATGTAAGAAGCTAAAGCATGTTTTTTTTTCGGCATGCAACGGTGTGCCGGACAAACTGACAGGCCCGTGGGTCATAGTTTGGCGACCCCTGGCCTAAATAGTCGAGACTATAACAGCCATAACTAGAACTGTACGTGATGCAGTGATGCATCACCAATGTTTCGGGGCTATTCTGCGTTTGAATATGCACCCAGGTGATACATATGTAATGATACATATGGATGAGCTAGGATTGGGGGTGTAAAGCTCATTCGTGGAGAAGTATTCTAGTGAAGGTCGTCACTGTTCATTATAAGTCCAATTCCAAATCCATTTCAATATTACTTTATATACAGTTTAAAAATACATTATTTACAAGATCATATCAAAGGGTTAATAAACGTCTTAACCCTATCTCATCTGATCTCCCTGTATATTTTCCATGTCTCTTCTGTCTGTGTAGGGGTCTTTTAAACAAACTAATTTGCATACAGACAAAAAAACAATCAATTCAACAAATCAGATTAAAGATAAAATTAGGGATAAAAATATATAGTAACGAATCAAATGAAAGAAGCTAAATTAATATATAAATTTCATTGGGTAAAAGTTTTACAGTAAATAATAATTAATAGAATTAGTTAATAAGCTTTAAGTCCTAATTAAAGTAAAAAGTGTTGACACTTGCTTGGCACTGATCTGACTGCATTGTTATAACACAGTCAAGACCATTGTTGCTTTTAAACAATTTTAGGCAATTACTTTATAGACTTTAAAGGAGCTAAATTGCTAACATTTGGGACCTAGAAATTGACACAAGTGGGTCGCAACTCATATAATACTGTAATATGAATGTATATAAACTGATATACATTCAATGGTTTCCGTTTTTACTCTAATTTCAAATCAGTTATGTTCCGCGAAATAAGCCACAGTCTCGATCGAATGCAAATTTCTAGCGCCTGGTTATTCCAGTCTACATACGCCGTTTGGTTTGGTGCAATATGTCCAGCCTCGTTCCTCGGGTCTCTTGCTAAAACTGGGGCTTAAACGCATTATGGTACACGATTCGTGTACCAATGGCAAAATATTTATTTTGTCTTAAATATTGGATATCAGAAGCCCATCTTTTTCCGGTAAGATCACAGCATCAATGTTGATTTAAATTGACAAATAATTTGTGTTTTCAATGTTGAAGATTTTGGATGATATTGAGTTAGAGACTTAGCTACTTTAAATCAAAATAATAAGATTAAAAGTAAACACAGACAGACTAATAACCTTAATGTTAGCTATATTGCCTATGTACGTGAATAAAGAGTTAAGAATTAAATTATGTATTCTTAAAATAAAATTTGAAAAAGAACTAAAAATTAGTATCATTATTCGGTGATAGATGACAGGTTTCACCGGTGGTACATTACCCTTGAACTGATGTCACTTCCTTATCCAATAGAACCATTAAACAGATTAACATATGAGTATTGCACACGAGTTATAAAATGGACGCAGAAAGTTCGAAATAGCTTTAAACTCTAAGTCACACCCACTTTCCCAATAAAACCGAAGACATCAAATCGATCAGACAAGTAGTTTCTGAGATATGCTCAAGTGGAAAAAATAATAATAAGAAGAACTAGAACTGCGAAGCAGTTAATGACACATTTCACCGGTGCCATGTTTCCCTTGAACTTATGTAATATGTCACTTCCTGTGCCACATTACCCTTGAACTTATGTCACTTCTGGTAACAATGAAACCGTTAAACAGATTTCCACAAAGGCATTGCAGAATCAACCAAATCCAGCAATACCAGTTCCAGAAAATTTAAATGCAAAAAAAAATCTTAAAAAGTGATCCTGACAAAATTGGTTATTTCTTGACAAGGAAAGATGCTAGAAACAATTTTTGGACATCTATATGATTGTATTGATCCAATCTATAGGTCCATTAAAATCAAATATCATAATTTTAAACGAATACCGGGTAAATATAACTCAATTCAAAAAAATATTTGTTCTGAAGTCTAAAAATACAGTCTTTGCCAAAATGACATTAATTCCGGTGATAATGCAAATGTTAAATTAGTTCTATGAAGTCATAAAAGGCATAAGGCATCACATTGTGAAAATTTTATAAAATTTGCACTTTTATAGAGCAAAAACCTTGAAAAGTGACTTGTAGAAAATCATCTATTTCTCTGCAACCGTATAAGTTAGAAACCATTTTGCGATATCTATATGTTCCCCACGGGTTCATTCTATTTGTTCATTGTAAGCAAATATCTTAATTATAAACAACTTACAAATGTGTCTCAGTTGAATAAAATATTTGTTTTGAAGGCTAAAAATAGAGTTTTTGCCAAAATGACCTCATTTCCGGTGATATTGAAAAAGTGAAATTGGTTCCGCCCAGTCAAAAGTGTCATTAGGCATCACTTGGTGAAAACATATCGGACATCTGACTATAATTAACTCCTTTACAGGCAAAATAGCGTGAAAAGTGACTCGTGAAAAATTGCCTATTTCTCGGCAACTGCTAATATTACAATTTAATTTTGACATACATTGTCTTCATTGGGATTATTGCTACAGGGTTATGAAATTTGTCTAGAAATATTTTAAAATATAAAAAGCCTGAATGCATTTATAAACAGCTCATGTTTACACCCTTTCTTCACCTTTAAATCAAAATGGCACAAATACAAAACCGAAATAAACAAGCCAACAGTGAGGCTGATGTCCCCCGCCAAAATACCAAAATAAATAGATGACACATATTACTTAATTGCACATTTATTTTTTTCAAAAGTATAGAGCAAGCAAACTGATTATCTATACTTAGTCTAAGCATAAAATGTCCACAATCAAATCCAGTAAAGGTTTTAAAGTATCTGGTTTGGTAGGGAAACTATACACTAAGTTGCTTATCTCCGCTTACCCCTAGCAGAAAATGCTCATCTTCAAACTCCATCAAGGCATTCACCTAAAGAATGCCTACACCAAGTTTGAACATTCTACCTCAATTAGAAGGCAAGTTATTGTGTTCCAAAGTTTCAACCAATCAAATTGCTTATCGTTCTGCTTACCCTGAGCAGAAAATGCTCATTATCACATTAGTCAAGGTATTGATGTAATGAAACTATACACCAAGTTGCATCATTCTCATTTAATTATTATTATTATTATTATTACAGCATATTTATAGTGCACCCTTTCATATAACATGTTCAGGGGCACTTTACAAAGTGACAATGTAAATCACACATAAACAACAAGATTATGGGCATGTTAACGATTGTATACAGAGTCAGTTAAAAGCCTGATTAAATAAATGTGTTTTAAGTTGTTTTTAAAAGAATACAGAGATGTACAACATCTTAAACTAAATGGTAGATTATTCCATAAAACAGGTGCTTGATAACTAAAAGAGCGCTGACCATAGGAGACTAGTTGAACAGTTTTGGGCTTTAAAAGTAGTTTATCTGATGTACGTAATGTTCGGCCAGGTGTATAAAGTTCTAAAAGATCTGAGAGGTAAACAGGAGCTAAATTATTTAAACATTTAAAAGTAAGTAATAAAATCTTAAAATCAATTCGATATTTAACAGGTAACCAGTGTAAATAAAGTTATCGTGTCCCAAAGCATCAACCAATCAAATTGCTTATCTCTGCTTACCCTAAGCGGAAAATGCTCATCTTCGAACTCCATCAAGGCATTGACCTAATCAACACATACACCAAGTTTGAACATTCTAGCTCAATTAAAAGTTATCGTGCCCCAAAGTATCAACCAATCAAATTGCTTATCTCTGCTTACCCTAAGCGGAAAATGCTCATCTTCGAACTCCATCAAGGCATTGACCTAATCAACACATACACCAAGTTTGAACATTCTAGCCCAATTAGGAAGAGAGTTATCGTGTCCCAAAGCATCAACCAATCAAATTGCTTATCTCTGCTTAGCCTAAGCGGAAAATGCTCACCTCCGAACTCCATCAAGGCATTGACCTAATAAACACATACACCAAGTTTGAACATTCTAGCTCAATTAGGAAGAGAGTTATTGTGTCCCAAAAAGTGTGACGGACAGACAGACGGACGGACGGACGGACGGACAGACAGACGGACGAACCCATTTTAATAGTCCCCTGCTTTCTTCGAAAGGCGGGGGACAAAAAACTAAGCCTGAAACAGTTTGCGTCTTTAGTAGGAACATTCATCTTGATCTTTTAGATTTGTAAACATTAATATTTTCTTTTGAAAAGACCTTTCGATATGTCAAAATTGATGTTTTCGGTAATATAACATCACTTCCGGTGTCGACAGAAATCTTTATTGGTAGAAAAATTGTGACCTCTATAGGGTCCACAACCTTGATATACCATATTTTTACGCTATTTGAGAATGAAGGGCGGACATTTTGTCTGTCAGTTTTAGGCCGATTTTCACGAAATTCGAACTCAGTCGTCCTTAGGGTGTAACGGTGATATAATAATACAGTTTTTTTTAAATTGAATAAAAATTATGACCAAAAGCTAAAAACGCGATTTTTCGTACAATCAGGGGCCATAATTCAGGTAGTTACGGTCCGATATGCGCGAATATCGAAAGGAACCGAGATCTTTGGATTATCAACTTACCTTTCAAGTTTCAACAAAATCAGATAAAAATTGTGACCTCTATAGTGTCCACAAGCTAAAAACGTGATTTTTCATACAAACAGGGGCCATAATCCATGAAGTTTTGATCCGATACATGCCAATATCGAAAGGAACCGAGATCTTTTGAAGATAAACCTATATTTCAAGTTTCGTCAAAATCGGATAAGAATTGTGACCTGTAGAGTGTCCACAAACAAATTGTGGACAGACAGACGGACGGACGTCCGGACAGGGGCGATGACAATATACGTCCACATGAAAACGTTGGCCTTACGACAACAAAACTTTCCTGGCTTACGTCAGATGAACATTCAAAACTAACGTGAAATAACCATAATAATAATAACTAGACCTGCAAGCAGCACTGAACCGGCTTTCAGGAATCAGACAGGAAGTGTGTCATACAATAGCCCATTTATCGAGCTACCAAACGATACTTTAGATGTTTTGATCCGGTCACACCCGACGGCGAAATCCCGATTATTGCAAGAGCACCGATTTTTTTACTTATTTTTTTAAATATCGAATATTTTTTTGACTACTTCCTGTTTACGGATCATTATCGGGATAGATTTAAAAAGTGGTATGGGAACTTAACTTCCTGTACCTTAGTTGTTTTGATTCGTTGAAATATGGCGTTGTAATCACTTTTTTCGCAAGATCACCATTTTCTGACTATATAGCTTTATGTTCCAGGACTTTCAGAACTATCGATTTATCCTTTCCCAAAAATATAAGGGTTGGGAAATGGGCAGAAAATTCGAAAAAAATCGAAAAATAAAGGGCGATAACTCGGAATGAAACTTATATTTCTGGAATCGGATGGTCTTCAGGTATCCAAAAATGTAGGTCAAATTTGAACATTTTGAAAAATAACAAAAATTGTCTCTTAAACAAAATTTTTCATTTTTCGAACGCTAGAAGTCAGGGTTTCTGAAAATGTCATTTGTATGAAAATGGGTACAGAATTAACGAAGCTACGGCCGTTTTTTAATTTTTATGCACCGCACGAAATTCGGCCACTTCCGGTCTGCGCAGAAGTTTCAAAATTGTTTTAAGGAGTAACCACCACCTGGTTTCCCAATAGAATATTTGGTTCCAGATCGATATCTGTTTTCGATCATGGAGAAATAGGCTCCCGGGATAAATAATAATAATAACTAGACCTGCAAGCAGCACTGAACCGACTTTCAGGAATCAGACAGGAAGTGTGTCATATAATAGCCCATTTGACTAGTTCTATTTACGGATCATTATCAGGACAGATTTAACAAGTGGTATGGGAAATGAACTTCCTGTACCAGAAGTTTCAGAAAGATCCATTGGACAGTTTTACCTCCCTTATACCATTAGAAGCAGATTTACAGATATAACGATTGTTCGGCCTTTTTCAAAGATTGTGGCCCTTTTGGACCATTTATACAAAATTGAGGCTTTTAAATTTGGATTGACACCATAGACCACAGTTAGGACTCTAAGTAACAGAAGTTTTAGAAAGGAAATAAGAGAAGTTTTTGAAATAAAAGCGTCTGAAAAGGCTCCAAAAAGGAAAATAATAGATTTTCAGCGTTCCATTATATATTGCCTAACCCGCGAATTTTTACCATTTAGATGTCATACGATCGTCCATTGTTCGGGCTCTCCAATGACTCTTTAGTTGTTTTGATTCGGTTGAATATTACGTAGTAATAACTCTTTTCGCAAATCACCATGTTTTTTCCTTTTTATGTTTTTTTTTCTCAAAATATCGGATATTTTTTCGACTACTTCCGGTTTTTGGATCATTGTCGGGATAGTTTTAACAAGTTGTTTGGTTACCTAACCTTCTGTACAAGAATTTTCAGAAAAATCCATTCAGCTGTTTTCCAAAGAAAGAAAAATAGAAGAGCATTTTCAGTACTTTAAGGATTTTTCAACTTTTTTCCAAGATTGAGGCTCTTTTTGGACCACTTATATTATTTCAATGCTTTTATTTTTGGACTCACGCCATAGTCCACTGATAGGACTCTGAGTAAAAGAAGTTTAAGAAAAATGGTAGTTTTCGTTTCCGAGAAAATGGTGTCTCAAAATGCTCCAAAACGAAAAATACTAGATTTTCGGCGTACCATAAATTATTTTCTAGCCATCTAAATCGTATCATTCAGATGTCATATGATAGTCCATTAATGTGGCTATCCAGCGATACTTTAGTTCTTTTGGCCTGCTAACATCTGATGGAGAAATCAAGTTTTTCGCAAGAGCGCTATTTTTTTAAACCTTTTTTCTTCATTTTTTGCATACTTCCGGTATGGAGATTATTGTCGGGATAGTTTTAATAACTGGATTGGCTTATCAAATAGCCACAGGGCTATGTAATGATCTATTACATTGTCTGATCAGATAAAATGCTCCTGGGAAATCTTATGTTCAATAGTGCCAAAAATGCAAAAATGTCAATATATCGAAAATTAAATTTAAATATTTCAATACATATTATAATCGTTAGAATCGTAATTACGTCAGCTATCAGAATATGTAACTTTTTTGTAAAAAATTGTTTAAATAATAAAGTAATAGAGCATTTTCCAAAATTTCACGATTTTTCAACTGTTTTCGATTTTCAGTACGTTATTTTACCTGTTCCAGAAATTTGAATGTCTTATTGGATGGATTCATGCACAAGACTACCACAGGGACTCTCGATAGGGAAAGTTTTAAAAAAATCCTTGGAGAAGTTTTCGAGATACAGGCGTCCAAAAACGCTCCAAATCAGAAAATACCTGATTTTCAGCATGTCTTATTTTGCTGCCCTCTCATAGGATCTGTGTGAAATGGGTATCATATGACAGTCGAATCCGCGGGCCACCCAACGATACCTTAATTTCTTTAATCCGTTGATATCGCGTGGAGAAATCACGTTTTTCCCAAAAGCACCCATTTTTTGCGTTTTCTTCAAAATATCTGACAATTTTTCGACCACTTCCGGTTTAAGGATCCTTGTCGAAATAGCTTTATCAGTTGAACTTGGACTATAACTTCATGTTCCAGAAGTTTCAGAAACGTCGATTCGGCGTAAAACGAAACTCGGGCTCACAAAATGGGCAGAAAATTCGAAAAAAATCGAAAAATAAAGGGTGATAACTCTGAATAAAATTTATATTACTGGAATCGGATTGCCTTGAGGTACCCAAAAATGTAGGTCAAATTTGAAAATTTTGAAAAATAAAAAAAATTGTCCCTTAAACAACATTTTTCATTTTTCGAACGCTAGAGGTCAGCGACGAAGTTTCGAAATTTCAAAATTTTCAACTGCTATCGTCCGAGAAAAGACTCAGGGTTTCTGAAAATGTCATTTGTATGAAAATAGGTACAGAATTGACGAAGCTACGGCCGTTTTTCAATTTTTATGCACCGCACAAAATTCGGTCACTTCCGGTCTGCGCAGAAGTTCCAAAAATACTTTATCAAGTAGCCACCACATGGTTTCCCGATAGAAAATTGAATCCCAGATCGATATCTGTTTTCGATCATGGAGAAATAGGCTCCCGCGGTAAATAATAATAATAATAACTAGACCTGCAAGCAGCACTGAACCGGCTTTCAGAAATCAGACAGGAAGTGTGTCATACAATAGCCCATTCATCGAGCTACTTAACGATACTTTAGGTGTTTTAATCCGGTCACACCCGACCGTGAAATCACGATTTTTGCAAGAGCACCGATTTTAACTGGTTTTTTTTAATATCAAATATATTTATATGACTACGGTTTCACCGGTGCCACGTTACCCTAAACATATGTCACTTCCGGTACCAATGAAACCATTAAACAGGTTTCCACATAAGCATTGCACACATCAAATAAAATGGACGCCGAATCAACCAAATCCAGCAATATCAATTCATTTTATACATTTGTTACATGTAAGTGTACAATATTTCCGGTGATAATGAAAATGTCCAATTAGTTTTATGAAATCAGAAATGGCATAAGGCATCACATGGTGAAAATTTTATGTAAATCGAATAATAATTGCCACTTTTATAGACCAAAAGCCTTGTATAAAAGTGACTTGTATAAAACCGTCTATTTCTCTGCAACCGTAGAAGTTAGAAACCATTTTCTGGTATCTGTATGATCGTATGGGTTTAATCTATTTGTTGATTGGAATCAAATATCATTATTTTAAAAACATTACAAATTAGACTCATTTGAATAAAATATCTGTTTTCAAGGCTAAAAATACAGTTTTTGCCAAAATGACGTTACTTCCGCTGATAATGAAAATCTTAAATTACTTGTATGACATTGTAAATAGCATTAGGTATCACACAGTGAAAATTTTATGAAAATCGAATAATAATTGACACTTTTATGGACCAAAAACCT
Organism: Patella vulgata; assembly: GCF_932274485.2. Classification (NCBI taxonomy): domain Eukaryota; kingdom Metazoa; phylum Mollusca; class Gastropoda; family Patellidae; genus Patella; species Patella vulgata. The sequence continues at coordinate 40,106,761 of NC_065882.2, forward strand.
TGAAAAGTGACCTGTTGAAAATCGCCTATTTCTCCGCAACTGAACAAGTTAGAAACAATTTTGTGATATCTATATGATCGTAAGGGTTCATTGTATTAGTTGATTTGAATCAAATATCAAAATTTTAAACAAATAACAAATATGGTTTCATTGGTACCGGAAGTGACCTTATGGATTATATTAATATGTGAATGTAAACAAAAAATTAAAATTATTAATACATATTAAATAATTCTTGTTTGAAAAAAATATTGATTTTAAAAGTTAAAAATGCACTTTTTGACAAAATGTCGTCACTGCCGGTGTCAATTTTAAATTGTAATCAATTTGATACGACGCATACTTGCTTTTTGAATCAAATGGTGTCACTTTTGTGAAAATCCAATAATAATTGACTATTTTACAGGCAAAATAACGAAAATAGTGACTTATGCAAAATTGCCCATTTCTAGGTAACTGCTTATATTACAAACTAATTTTAACATACATTTTCTTCGTATAGATTATAGCTACAAGTTTATAAAAGTTACGTAGAAATATCTGAAAATCTGAAAAGCCTGAATGGGTTGTAAATAGGTCAATTTTACACCTTTTTTCACCTCTTAATCGAATTTGCTCGAAAATGAAATCGAAATTAAAAAAAACTGTTCCCAACATTTTGTGCGCCTTTAAAGGGCACACTCTTTTAGTTATATCAGTTTTTTAAAAAAATAATATTTGCTTTCGAAAAATGGTACCTAACTGTCAAAATTGTAGTTTTTGGTAAAATTAAGCCACTTCCGGTGCGGACAGATAACTCTATTGGTAACAAAAAAAATGACAATTGAGACAATGGAGTATGTGAACTTTGTTTTATACAAATCGAGCAATAAATAATTAATCTAGGACTGAACAACTGAATTAGCCAATGGCGGCCAAGGAAAATTACTGAGACAAAAAATGTCACATTTTTGCCCAAGTCAGATGACTCGTTAATTTTGTGTAAAACACGACTAAAAAATGTTCATTAATAAAAAAGTTTATTGTAAAAATTTAAATTTTCAAATTTCGAACGACAAAAGCCATAGATGAATGTTGGAAATTGAAAAATGTGAGATATCCATTGTCTCGGAAAAGATTCAGGGTTTCCAAAAATGTGAATTGTTTTAAAGTAGGTAAAGAATTTGCGAAACCACGGCCGATTTTTGATTTATTGCTACCGTTCAAAATTCGGCCACTTCCGGTCTGCGCAGAAGTTTCAAAAGTACTTTATCGAGTAACCACTACATGGTTTCCCGAGAGAAAATTGAACCCTAGATCGATATCTGTTTTCGATCATGGAGAAATAGGCTCCCGCGGTAAATAATAATATTAATAATAATAATAATAATTTTAGTAATCTCAATAGGCTTTAAGACAAAGTCTGAAAGCCTAACTAGACCTGCAAGCAGCACTGAACCAGCTTTCAGGAATCAGACAGGAAGTGTGTCATACAATAGCCTATTTATCGAGCTACCAAACGATACTTTAGATGTTTTGATGCGTAATGTCAATTGTGACTAGTTCAACTCAATTTAACATTTTCCATGTCACCGGAAATGACGAAATTTGGGTAAAAACTGTATTTATAGCCTTAGAAACAAATAATTTATTGAAATGAGTCGTATTTGTTGTTTGTTTAATATTTTGATATTTGATTCTAATCAACTAATAGAATGAACCCATACGATAATATAGGTATCACAAAATGGTAGAGAAATAGGTAATTTTCAACAGGTCACTTTTCAAGGTTTTTTGTCCATAAAAGTGTCAATTATTATTCGATTTTCATGAAATTTTCACTATGTGATACCTAATGCCATTTACGATTTCATACAAGTAATTTAAGATTTTCATTATCACCGGAAGTAACGTCATTTTGGCAAAAACTGTATTTTTAGCTTTCAAAACAGATATTTTATTCAAATGAGTCTGAGTTGTTATGTTTTTAAAATTATGATATTTGATTCCAATCAACAAATAGAATAAACCCATACGATCATACAGATTCCAGAAAATGGTTTCTAACTTGTATGGTTGCAGAGCAATTGACGGTTTTCTACAAGTCACTTTTTAAGGTTTTTGGTCTATAAAAGTGGCAATTATTATTCGATTTACATAAAATTTTCACCATGTGATGCCTTATGCCATTTCTGATTTCATAAAACTAATTGAATATTTTCATTATCACCGGAAGTACTGTACACTTACATGTAACAAATATATAAAATGAATTGATATTGCTGGATTTGGTTGATTCGGCGTCCATTTTATTTGATGTGTGCAATGATGAGGTGGAAACCTGTTTAATGGTTTCATTGGTACCGGAAGTGACATATGTTTAGGGTAACGTGGCACCGGTGAAACCCGTCATTACTGCATCGCAGTTCTAGTTATTATTAAGCTTTCATATTACATATGAAAGCTTATTGTTTCTGTTAAGATTATTAAGCTTTCATATTACATATGAAAGCTTATTGTTTCTGTTAAGATTATTATTAAGCTTTCATATTACATATGAAAGCTTATTGTTTCTGTTAAGATTATTATTGTTATTTTTTTTTTGTGTTTTGTCCACAAATCGGATTTCTCAGAATCTAACCATAGGATCGTTCTGAAACTTTTACCTATCCCCCCAAAAATGGGTGGTGGCTGTTGATTAAATATATTTTCAAAACGTTTTACGAATCCGAAATCACCGAATTTTACGAAGGAATGCATTTGACCTACAATGCTGTAACTCTGTGACTATTTGACCTATTTTACTAATTCTTTTTTCTTTGAGTATCTTGAAACATTTACTTCAAATCTGCAATTTCGGATTTTGGCATTTCGAAAATTCGTCGCTGTCATTTCGAACCGGAAGTTATTACCAATTTGACAACTTCTTTAATAGTTGTGCGATTTTCGTGAAATTTAGAATGTTAGTAGATCTTGTCAATGCGACTCCAATGATGTCCTTGGAAATTTTCTAAATTATCTCCCCTTGGTGAAATTAAGGATCAAAGTTTTCAAAAAAATCGTCGAAATATAGGTCAGAATGACCTAAAAAAAAAATTCGATACTAGACAAGTAATTACTGATTCGTACACAAAATATGGAGTTTGTCGATCGAACCGGAAGTGCCACCATCTTTAAACGTGAAAAATCAAAAAGGCTTTTTTGCTATTTTACTTACAGACTCGGGCGTCATATTTTCGGAATCCTGGAAGGAATACCTAAAAATCTATCGGATCAGAATTTTGATTTCGGTCACGTGATGGTCACCATTTTGAATTGAAAATGAAAAATAGAAGCAATTTGAAGGGCCGGGACTTTGGAACACAAGAACTCTCCTTCTAATTAAGCTATTTGTTGATTCTTTAGGGCACGATGACATTGGTTATAATGAATGGAGGGCGATGAAACTCTTGTCAATCGAGAGGCTAATAGCTGGCCTGTTGTGTGAAATCATTGTATCATTTTTTATTCGAATTTCTCCTTTGATGTTTTCCGTGCCGACAAGGTTGTTTTCGAGTTTAGCTGGATTTGACTTCGCGCATGCGCTACGCTGGAACCAAAGGTACCATGAGTACTAAATTCCGGCGAGCAACTTTTCACGTTGGTACCTAGGTACCCTGAAAATTTCAAGGTGATACCTGCATTCGTTCATGTCGTTTGTTCTTGTCACCTGCCTTTCGTCGTTTTTTTTTTAAGTCAATTTACGGCTTCCATGAGGGGAAAAAAGTGGAATTTCGCCGTGACACCGGCACCGATTGTCCGAAAACCATGAAATTTGGACACAATACGTCCATTACCACCCCGGACTCTGTGCCTTACCCCCATTTTGATCCCATTAAAAAAAAAGAGTTTTAGCAAAAAAACGATTTTCGGAATTTAATATTGGTTTTAACCCTGTACCCAGACAAGATATAGATATTATTATAATCCCTATGAAATATTTTAATTATTTACTGCTATAATATGAATTATCACTTATTCCCCGTTAAATAAATATCGGTCACCGGGTGCAGCTGTACAACTTCAAGGACCCTGGCTTCAAGTCAATTTACGGCTTCCATGAGGGGAAAAAAGTGGAATTTCGCCGTGACACCGGCACCGATTGTCCGAAAACCATGAAATTTGGACACAATACGCCCATTACCACCCCGGACTCTGTGCCTTACTCCCATTTTGATCCGATTAAAAATAAAAAAGTTTTAGCAAAAAAACGATTTTCGGAATTTAATATTGGTTTTAATTAATTTTGAAATTGCAAATGCAAAGAGATTTTATCGCCTCTTCCGTATGTGATAGGTACTGGTACTATACACATTATCCTTAAAAGACACTAGAAACCGAAATCGCCTATTTTGACCTTTTTTGACTGCTGAGGCATCCAAATCTCTGGAATTTCTAGCGGTTGGCTGCGCCGCGATGATATTTATCACATACTAAATTGAGAAAAATCCTCAGATACCAAGAACAATAAAAATTCGATAAAATATGGCAATTTTTTAAGCAAAAAACCTTTGATTGTTGGGGGCGGGTTTTGAATTTATTTTGAACGTTCTCGGAATCCAACACTCTTCTATTTTTAATATGTGATAGCTAGAATCCCAAGGTACATTCTGTGCATATTTGAAGGCAATCGGAGCACAGGAACGTTGCCTGGGCAGAGCAAATCAAAGGCTTCTTCGTCTTATGACCTTAAACACTGCGTATAAATTTAAAGTCAATCGGATATTAACAGCAAAAGGGGGGCGACGACAATATACGACCACATTTCAATGTGGGCCTATAAAAAGTAAATCATTGCCAATAGAAAAGACCCACCTTTCCCCCAACAACAACCATGTAATGCACTAGCTATAATGGGGATTTTTCTGGAACACAGCGAAATGGGTCTTTTAAAATGTTCACAAGTGTATCACAAGGAGGGTTTGCTTCTTCTCTATGGGACACCCGATACCACTTCTCAACGAGGAATTCAGTCACACAGCCAACACCATTTTGTATGTTTGTGTAATCTTTATTCAGTATAAATCAAGTAATACAAATAAAAAAATACTTGGATTGATGAAAACATAATTTTTGAGAGTTATTCATACATGTAGCATAATTGTTCTTATTTAAAAAATGTACATGATTACATGTTTGTCATAAACAACATTAAATAAACAATCATGTTTCTTCACGATAACAGTAACAGTATAACAATTGTATGAAATATATTTTCCTTTATTTTTTTTTATTTTTAGAAAGGCCACTTCCTTGGTTTAAAATATATCATAAATTGTAGTTATCTAACATATACTTCCATGTATGTTTATCTAACAGATTACCACGTCGCCTTATCTAACAGAGAGTAAATGGTATACAATATCAAATTATAATCTACCAGCATTACTTGTTTCAGTAATTTAATCGTGTGTTATTCTTGTATTTAAGTGAGAAGAGTGAATAAACTATCATGGGTTGAAACAAATATATTGGAGTAGAAATAAACATTGTATATTGGTTTGCAAATAAATAATTGGTACAGATAATGCAATGTCATACAACATACTTTTTGGATTCGGTACAAATACAACCTTTTTATCATCAATGAAAATAATGTGATTTCAAAGTAACGATGAATAAAAAAACATTGCTTATATAAAGTACATGTAATTGGGTTCATTTAATTCACTTTGTATCTATAATATACATGTAGTATTAAACAATAAATATATTGATTAATGCCAATTCTATACAAATCTCATAGTTGTATTCATGTTTTCTTTACCATAACAAGAAACAGTACAACAGATTTAGTAACAATATATTCCTTTCTACATCCGTCAGAGTGGTTGATGATTCATAGATTCTAATAACCCCTTTTGAAGTTTATATGAAAGCTTTGATATCTGCTATGCAGATCTAGTTAAGCTTTCATATTACATATGAAAGCTTATTGTTTCTGTTAAGATTATTAAGCTTTCATATTACATATGAAAGCTTATTGTTTCTGTTAAGATTATTATTGTTATTTTTTTTTGTGTTTTGTCCACAAATCGGATTTCTCAGAATCTAACCATAGGATCGTTCTGAAACTTTTACCTATCCCCCCAAAAATGGGTGGTGGCTGTTGATTAAATATATTTTCAAAACGTTTTACGAATCCGAAATCACCGAATTTTACGAAGGAATGCATTTGACCTACAATGCTGTAACTTTGTGACTATTTGACCTATTTTACTAATTCTTTTTTCTTTGAGTATCTTGAAACATTTACTTCAAATCTGCAATTTCGGATTTTGGCATTTCGAAAATTCGTCGCTGTCATTTCGAACCGGAAGTTATTACCAATTTGACAACTTCTTTAATAGTTGTGCGATTTTCGTGAAATTTAGAATGTTAGTAGATCTTGCCAATGCGACTTCAATGATGTCCTTGGAAATTTTCTAAATTATCTCCCCTTGGTGAAATTAAGGATCAAAGTTTTCAAAAAAATCGTCGAAATATAGGTCAGAATGACCTAAAAAAAAAATTCGATACTAGACAAGTAATTACTGATTCGTACACAAAATATGGAGTTTGTCGATCGAACCGGAAGTGCCACCATCTTTAAACGTGAAAAATCAAAAAGGCTTTTTTGCTATTTTACTTACAGACTCGGGCGTCATATTTTCGGAATCCTGGAAGGAATGACTAAAAATCTATCGGATCAGAATTTTGATTTCGGTCACGTGATGGTCACCATTTTGAATTGAAAATGAAAAATAGAAGCAATTTGAAGGGCCGGGACTTTGGAACACAAGAACTCTCCTTCTAATTAAGCTAGAATGTTCAAACTTGGTGTAGGCGTTCACTAGGTCAATGTCATGATTGAGTTCAAAGATGAGCATTTTTTACCTAGGGTAAGCAGAGATAAGCAAGCTGATTTGTTGATTCTTTAGGGCACGATGACATTGGTTATAATGAATGGAGGGCGATGAAACTCTTGTCAATCGAGAGGCTAATAGCTGGCCTGTTGTGTGAAATCATTGTATCATTTTTTGAAAATGTCCGGGGTAGCCGAAAAAAGGAGATCGAAATCCAAAAAGTCGTATTTTTACGATTTGGGGCATTTTTAGAGGTCGTGTAAAGTAAAATAAAGCATGCATATACATATATTATTGATATTAAATATATCATATAAAAAACTAAACAATGAATCAGCTGTCATTGACAGATTTTATATTATAAGCATGGTCAGTGGAAGGTCAGCGTATTGTCTAACTTGAACTCACTGACTCCGTAACATTATTGTGGGTATGGTATAAGCTGAATTTGATGAGATGCACATATCTCGTATGACTATTTGGTACTTACAGTGTTAGACTTTGTCGTAACGTAAATCAAATTTACGCTGTATTATTCATTACCAAGGATTTAGAAAGGAACGAGAACAATTATTTACAAAATCTCGCTGGGATAAATTCCGTGAATGTGCCCATGAATGGCTAAAACTTGATGGGCGAGCGAAATGGATAGCTGAACAGGCAACTTCGGGTGATATAATCAAACAAGGAATTTATCGACGCGCCAAAAGATACTGGATTTCACCCAACATGCTACAGGCCTTTTACAGACAAATTCCGAATTGGGTCTGCCCGTAATCGTATAGATAAAGAAAAATTAAAATCCCCGGCTACAATCCAACCAGGGAATAGCGGGAGTGTAGACGATCTGGGACCTAGCTCTCCAAACAAATTACGCTCCTGAAGCAAAAAGAAAGAGTAAATCGGTGCTGCCTGTTGTGTGTATTATATGTAAAAAACGTGACAGATTTGTCACTGTTGGAGAAAATAGGAAGAAGGATGTATTAACACAGACTCAGACCCAAACAGGCTCAGGTAGGCCTAATGTTAATATTATGTTACTTACTAAATTTATAATTATTACTAATAAATATTAAATATATTCATCCTACAGTTTTTAATTATTGTGTTGTTGTTTTTGTTGTAAATGGAATCAGAAGTGCTACTGCAATCACTGTAAAATTGTTATGAAGCTAGCCAGTAAAGCCCTTTACCCCATTTGTTGATTTGGCACAGTCATTGGTTAAAGTGTTGCACATTTGCTTGCACAAGGGATGAAACATAGAGAAGTTAACTTGTTTTTTATTTTCTTGGCCCACTTGTAGGTGCCTTGCTAAGACGATCTGTCTCTAGACCATTTTCGCTCACACAAAGGATCTGAACTAAACCGCATGCCAGAGTTGACCAGCCAGGTACATGTACATGTAGGCCTCAAAGTGACATTCCCTCCCCCACCCTTGAGCACAAACAACAGTCAACGCTATATGGTGTATAATTTGTTTGCAAATTTGTTTGTAGGCCAACTGTTGAAAGCTGCTGAATTGAAAGAGGATGAAGATATTTTAAGGCATATCAGAGGGCAAGATTGTGTGGCCATTGAGGTCAGATATCACCAAAAATGTTATAGGCAATATACATGTACTGAATTTCTTAGACAGTTATCAGAAAGGTAAATATTTGTGATGTTTTTTTTATTTGTATTCTCCGCCTTCTTGCCACTGGTATTATTCAAATAAAACTGAACCATGGGTGAGTCCTGAAATTACTATGTTTTTGTCCAGTGGACGTTAAACCGCAATTCTCCTCTCTATCTCTCCTTGTACTGCTAATGCCTTCCTGTCTTCATTAGCTGGTTTCTGCATGAAAATAAGATGTTAACCCCTGTGTAAGTGTCTTTTTCCTCTGTTGTACGAAATTAATGAGAGTAAACCAAGCTCCAGAATTTTGTTTTAATTGTGTACATGTATATGTTTATTTATATTTTTCAGCAAAGATGACTAGCCCTCCGTCGAATATTAAACCACATACAATATATTCTGTGAAGATGTCATAAGAGAAAGAATCATAAATGGCCAGCAAAGTTGTCTTGTACTGAGAGAGAGAGAGAGAGAGAGAGAGAGAGAGAGAATGGGGTTTAACGTCCACTCAACACAAACTAGGTCATTTTGGGACTAACATACGGTTTCAATTTTATTTCAATAATTCGCTTGCGCGTATGGGTCTTTAGCAGTGAGAGGAAACCGGAGTGCCCGGAGGAAACCCACGAGGTTGAGAAGACGCCTCTATCTCCATGCCACATACGCTCACACCTGGGATCAAAGCCACAGCCACAAGCCAGAGGTGACCGACCAGCTAGAGGTCGAAGCGCGGCACTCTAGGCCATCCCAACCCCCCTTTCTTGTACAGACCTGTGCATGTGTAGTCAATGTGAAAATGAAAAAAAAACTGTTAAAGAGACCGAATTTGATGTTAATACATTTAGTGACAGTAATGATGATAATGAAGATTAACTTTGATGACATTTGATGTGCAGAGTAACTGTTTAATTTTGATTTTCAATGATTGTTTCACTTTAATAAATAATTTCACAACTGTTCATCCTGTTTTCTAACCTTTCCCTTCATTCCAGCCCAGATACACAATTATTTTTTTTAACTTATATCTACATGTATGTTTGTAATTTGACCATTAATCATATCCGAAATAGTAGTTCACAGCTACATGTACAGTTGTAAAAATACTGTAGTGGCTAATTGAAAGGGAACATGTATGTGGGTTTAGAATGTTTATCTTAGTGGAAAAAAATCATGTGGTTCAATGCTTATAAAGTGCTACTGATCTCCATTATTTCAAAAGCATATCACTCAACTACTGTCAAACATATCCCCTGGCTAGAATATGCTACAAATCGACTCTAGCATGTTCCATACAAGCGATAATTTCTGAGCAAACATCCAACAACCAACCCTAACAGGCCCTTGAGATCCAACAAACAAAATAATTATTGGGCTTGTTTGCCCACACCTGGTCTTATGATTCATACAAGACCTGATAGTCTATCAATTACAGGCATTTGACAGAAAGGGAGATAATTCTTTTTTACCGTTAATGGATTTCCACAATTCTTTATTCACCCATGACATTTGTGTTTTGAGCATTTTTATTTACATCAAAATCTGTCCAATAAACTGTTCATTGCCAAGGATGAAGGCATGAGGTGTTTTACCAACTATTTAATTTTATGTCAACTTCAGAATTGTTAGTACACAAATAGCATTTATTTGACAATTTTGACGAATTTCATCTGGCCCTAAATCAATAAATTGCAAACATTTTGCTTGGAACTCCCAGATTTTGTCTTCCTGGCATCAAAAGCTTTCCAAAAATGTATAGTTTTTCTTTTATGGAAGACCGTGTAGCGGAGTTGTGTTTCTAAGCTAGCTAGAAATTTTGGCTGCAGGCCTACACCTCCCAAGCTAAATTTCCCTCATGTCATCCTGTATAGCAAAGGCATATGCCTGTCTTAATTAACCCAGTACTAAACACAATTTACTTGTTTAATTTTTCCAGCATTTTTCAGGATAGCTGATGGGATGCGGGTCAAGTTATGCCACTTGTCTATTTAATTATTTACCAGTGAAAAATCGAATTAACTTCACCAAATTTTTACTCATTATAATGATTTTTTTTTTCTGTTCATATTATTTCTATGACATGTGACAGTGACTGTGAATATGAAAGCTTTAATATCTGCTTAGCAGATCTAGTTGTTATTTTTTTTTTGTGTTTTGTCCACAAATCGGATTTCTCAGAATCTAACCATAGGATCGTTCTGAAACTTTTACCTATCCCCCCAAAAATGGGTGGTGGCTGTTGATTAAATATATTTTCAAAACGTTTTACGAATCCGAAATCACCGAATTTTACGAAGGAATGCATATGACCTACAATGCTGTAACTCTGTGACTATTTGACCTATTTTACTAATTCTTTTTTCTTTGAGTATCTTGAAACATTTACTTCAAATCTGCAATTTCGGATTTTGGCATTTCGAAAATTCGTCGCTGTCATTTCGAACCGGAAGTTATTACCAATTTGACAACTTCTTTAATAGTTGTGCGATTTTCGTGAAATTTAGAACGTTAGTAGATCTTGCCAATGCGACTTCAGTGATGTCCTCGGAAATTTTCTAAATTATCTCCCCTTGGTGAAATTAAGGATCAAAGTTTTCAAAAAAATCGACGAAATATAGGTCAAATTGCCTTGAAAATTTTTTTCTGTACTAGCTAAGACAGTACTGATGAGTACACAAAATATGGAGTTTGTCGAGCAAACCGGAAGTGCCACCATCTCAAAATGTGAAAAGTCCATACGGCTTTTGCAATATTTTACTTAAAGACATAAGAGTTACATTTTCTGAATGCTTGAAGGAAAGCCTAAAAATCTATCGGTTTAGAATTTTGATTTAGGTCAACTGATGGACGCCATTTTGAAATGAAAATGAAAATTAGTGAAAAATCCACATTTATGGGCTTGAAAACATACACAATTGGTCGTGGCTTAGAGAATCTGTCTCCTATTACCGAAATTAATACATTTGAGGATAGCCTGGATCATGGTCGAATGTTTGGTATTTGAATATTTCAAAAATTCGAATTTCTCCTTTGATGTTTTCCGTGCCGACAAGGTTGTTTTCGAGTTTAGCTGGTTTTGATTTCGCGCATGCGCTACACAGGAACCAACAGTACCATGAGTACTAAATTCCGGCGAGCAACTTTTCACGTTGGTACCTAGGCACCCTGAAAATTTCAAGGTGATACCTGCATTCGTTCAAGTCGTTTGTTCTTGTCACCTGCCTTTCGTCAATTTACGGCTTCCATGAGGGGAAAAAAGTGGAATTTCGCCGTGACACCGGCACCGATTGTCCGAAAACCATGAAATTTGGACACAATACGCCCATTACCACCCCGGACTCTGTGCTTTACCCCCATTTTGATCCCATTAAAAAAAAGTGTTTTAGCAAAAAAACGATTTTCAGAATTTAATATTGGTTTTAACCCTGTAATACCCAGACATGATATATTATTATAATCCCTATGAAATATTTTAATTATTTACTGCTATAATATGAATTATCACTTATTCCCCGTTAAATAAATATCGGTCACCTGGTGCCGCTGTACAACTTAAAGGACACTGGCCTCAAGTCAATTTACGGAGAGAGAGAGAGAGAGAGAGAGAAATGGGGTTTAACGTCCACTCGACACAAACTAGGTCATTTCGGGACCAACATATGGTTTAATTTTATTTCAATAATTCGCTGCAGAACGGAAGGCCTTGCAAGGATTAGTGTCTAGTCGTTTGGATGGTACGAAAACCCGGTGGTGGTGAAGTATGGAAGGCCTAGCAAGGATCTGTGTCTAGTCGTTTCGATGGGACGAAAAACGCCCGTCCCCTCGTCCATGGTACAAGGATTAGTGCCTAGTCGCTTGGATGGTATGCAAAACAGAGGTCCCCGTTCTCTCCCTTTGTCTGTGGTTCTTGACCGAAGGCCCGACAACTAACTTTGCGTGCAGTTTTTTAGGTAGGACGAAAAATCGAAATCCTGTGTGCATATTGGCGTGCACGAAAAATAACCCTTTGCATTTGGAATTTTATGCACCCACCCCACCCTCGAACAACGCTTAACATAACATTTTGTTTTCACTACCTACATTGTAAAATTTGTTTGATTTCAGATGACTTAGCCCCGGTTTTTCACAGTGAAAGATTTTGATGAAACTTGACATGCATGTTTATAACCCAAAGATATGGTTCCTTTCGATATTTGCGCATATCGAATCGTAACTTCATGAATTATGGTCCCTGATTGTAAGAAAAATCACTTTATATTTCGCGTGTTCTCTATCTATCTCTCGGAAATGGAATATGGAAATACACAAGCTAGCTAGTGTATTACAGGTTGGTGGTGGTGGGGATGAGGTCTTCTATTTGCAATGATTTTTTGACTACAAAATATACGCTCTAACTCATTACTCAAACTACAGCAAAAAAAAAGCGGAACGGAAACCCGATTTTATATATTCTTACAATAGCAACGCACTTCGGGATTAACTTAGAAATGGTTCCACTACTGATGTCTTCCGCCTTACTCCTGCCACAGTAGTGGCTTGCCCTACGGAGTTCCTTTCCGCAAGTTTTTTTTAGTCAAATGACTACAAAAAGGTTACTGGCCTATGTATAGCTCCCTTAATTTACACATAAACTGACCTAAAACTGCACTGCACATATAATAAACCAATTCCCATTGAAATAAAGGTGAAGCCGTACCGCATAATTATATGATTTGATGAAACCCAACTGCTACCTGAAGTTTCTCGCCTATCGAAGTTATAATATCCGCCGGTGTCATGGCGGCTTGCACATTATAAGAATCATTGCTTTGAAAATGTAGAACGCATTAACACAAAGAAAAACTGATGGGTAACTAGTTTAGTGGTCCAGTCTTCACTATAATTTGTGATAGAATTACTTATTTAAAAAAAACTGAATGATGTAAAAATAAAAATGGTTGGAGTGCCCAAGTTTAGATTTGTCGTTGATTTCATAAAGATGTTAGGATATAGAACGTTAAATACTGTGTGATTCAACATGGCGGCCGAGGGGTTTAATATGATATAAGTACGAAATACATGTACATGTAGTACCAAATGGTTTATATGTATGAGAGTCAAGGTTTGGACTAAATGTCTTGGGGAAGTAGGGGGCGACTAGCATGTGCCTCTCTTTAGTGGACCGATGTGAGATTGCCCATTGTATTAACTGGACGGGTAGGCCTATTCACCTTCAGTTATGTGTCAATGTCAAATAAGCGGCTTCGTATCAACACGGTCGGCTCTGGGCCGGTTTAATTCTACGTATCTCTCGTAGCTGAGAGAAAAAAGATTTTTTAGCCCAGAGAATATCTTCCGTCAGAGTGATTGTTGATTCATAGATTCTAATAACCCCTTTTGAAGTTTATATGAAAGCTTTGATATCTGCGATGCAGATCTAGTTATTGTTATTTTTTTTTGTGTTTTGTCCACAAATCGGATTTCTCAGAATCTAACCATAGGATCGTTCTGAAACTTTTACCAATCCCCCCAAAAATGGGTGGTGGCTGTTGATTAAATATATTTTCAAAACGTTTTACGAATCCGAAATCACCGAATTTTACGAAGGAATGCATTTGACCTACAATGCTGTAACTCTGTGACTATTTGACCTATTTTACTAATTCTTTTTTCTTTGAGTATCTTGAAACATTTACTTCAAATCTGCAATTTCGGATTTTGGCATTTCGAAAATTCGTCGCTGTCATTTCGAACCGGAAGTTATTATCAATTTGACAACTTCTTTAATAGTTGTGCGATTTTCGTGAAATTTAGAATGTTAGTAGATCTTGCCAATGCGACTTCAATGATGTCCTCGGAAATTTTCTAAATTATCTCCCCTTGGTGAAATTAAGGATCAAAGTTTTCAAAAAAATCGACGAAATATAGGTCAAATTGCCTTGAAAATTTTTTTCTGTACTAGCTAAGACAGTACTGATGAGTACACAAAATATGGAGTTTGTCGAGCAAACCGGAAGTGCCACCATCTCAAAATGTGAAAAGTCCATACGGCTTTTGCAATATTTTACTTAAAGACATAAGAGTTACATTTTCTGAATGCTTGAAGGAAAGCCTAAAAATCTATCGGTTTAGAATTTTGATTTAGGTCAACTGCTGGACGCCATTTTGAAATGAAAATGAAAATTAGTGAAAAATCCACATTTATGGGCTTGAAAACATACACAATTGGTCGTGGCTTAGAGAATCTGTCTCCTATTACCGAAATTAATACATTTGAGGATAGCCTGGATCATGGTCGAATGTTTGGTATTTGAATATTTCAAAAATTCGAATTTCTCCTTTGATGTTTTCCGTGCCGACAAGGTTGTTTTCGAGTTTAGCTGGTTTTGATTTCGCGCATGCGCTACACAGGAACCAACGGTACCATGAGTACTAAATTCCGGCGAGCAACTTTTCACGTTGGTACCTAGGCACCCTGAAAATTTCAAGGTGATACCTGCATTCGTTCAAGTCGTTTGTTCTTGTCACCTGCCTTTCGTCGTTTTTACGGCTTCCATGAGGGAAAAAAAGTGGAATTTCGCCGTGACACCGGCACAATACGCCCATTACCACCCCGGACTCTGTGCTTTACCCCCATTTTGATCCCATTAAAAAAAAAGAGTTTTAGCAAAAAAACGATTTTCGGAATTTAATATTGGTTTTAACCCTGTAATACCCAGACATGATATATTATTATAATCCCTATGAAATATTTTAATTATTTACTGCTATAATATGAATTATCACTTATTCCCCGTTAAATAAATATCGGTCACCTGGTGCCGCTGTACAACTGAAAGGACACTGGCCTCAAGTCAATTTACGGAGAGAGAGAGAGAGAGAGAGAAATGGGGTTTAACGTCCACTCGACACAAACTAGGTCATTTCGGGACCAACATATGGTTTAATTTTATTTCAATAATTCGCTTGCGCGTAGGGGTCTTTAGCAGTGGGAGGACCCGGAGAAAACCCACAAGGTTGGACAGGCGACCCTACTCCTTGCGTCAATTTACGGCTTCCATGAGGGGAAAAAAGTGGAATTTCGCCGTGACACCGGCACCGATTGTCCGAAAACCATGAAATTAGGACACAATACGCCCATTACCACCCCTGACTCTGTGCTTTACCCCCATTTTGATCACATTAAAAAGAAAAGAGTTTTAGCAAAAAAACGATTTTCGGAATTTAATATTGGTTTTAATTAATTTTGAAATTGGAAATGCAAAGAGATTTTATCGCCTCTTCCGTATGTGATAGGTATTGGTACTATACACATTATCCTTAAAAGACAATTTTTTAAACTGACCGTAACGATGCATCGACACTAGAAACCGAAATCGCCTATTTTGACCTATTTTGACTGCTGGGGTATCTTTCCGTACGTGACAAGGAGTAGGTCGCCCGTCCAACCTGTGTATTTTTTCAGGATCACCCGGTTTCCCCCCCACTGCTAGACCCCTACGCGCAAGCGAATTATTGAAATAAAATTGAACCATACGTTAGTCCCGAAATGACCTAGTTTGTGTCGAGTGGTCGATCAACCCCATTTCGCTCTCTCAATTTTAGCACTCCTAACTCTAAAACTAATTGCAAGGAACGGGCCTATTTACAGAGGTCACAATTTTAACCTACATGCACACCTACATGATATACATATTATTATAATCCCTATGGGATATTTTAATTATTTACTGTTATAATATGAATTATCACTTATTCCCCGTTAAATAAATATCGGTCACCGGGTGCAGCTGTACAACTTCAAGGACCTTGGCCTCAAGTGCATGGGACCAACTCTACATTTTCTGAAATGTCAATAAAAGCCCTGGAATGATTTCATTTAAAAATAATAATCAGAAAGTAAATCTATTTTTATTTATATGCTATTTGTTGCCAGAAAATATATTTTGTTACTAGTCTAATTCAAATTTAAAAATAAACAATGGGTCTGAGGCATATTTTATTGATATATAGAAATTAATGCAGTGTTCTCATTATGTGATAAAAGAGTGCCAGAAATGTCTCGAAATTCAGCCATTTGTGTATTTAGTATATCAAGTATATGCGTGTATTACAAAGCTCTGATTTGTGTGATTTGTGTACACCCCGCTCCCCCCCCTCCTCGTGTCACTATCATGTACATATCAATTCTGCTGCCAACCCACCCACGCGAACATGACTAAATTATGAAACATTGTCTAGTCGTTTGTATGTTACGACAAAACGAGGCCAGCGTGGCTCATTTGCTGCAGAACGGAAGACCTTGCAAGGATTAGTGTCTAGTCGTTTGGATGGTACGAAAACCCGAGGTCAAAGTGGTTCCCCGTTGGCAGTGGTGAAGTATGGAAGGCCTAGCAAGGATCTGTGTCTAGTCGTTTCGATGGGACGAAAAACGCCCGTCCCCTCGTCCATGGTACAAGGATTAGTGCCTAGTCGCTTGGATGGTATGCAAAACAGAGGTCCCCGTTCTCTCCCTTTGTCTGTGGTTCTTGACCGAAGGCCCGACAACTAACTTTGCGTGCAGTTTTTTTAGGTAGCACGAAAAATCGAAATCCTGTGTGCATATTGGCGTGCACGAAAAATAACCCTTTGCATTTGGAATTTTATGCACCCACCCCACCCTCGAACAACGCTTAACATAACATTTTGTTTTCACTACCTACATTGTAAAATTTGTTTGATTTCAGATGACTTAGCCCCGGTTTTTCACAGTGAAAGATTTTGATGAAACTTGACATGCATGTTTATAACCCAAAGATATGGTTCCTTTCGATATTTGCGCATATCGAATCGTAACTTCATGAATTATGGTCCCTGATTGTAAGAAAAATCACTTTATATTTCGCGTGTTCTCTATCTATCTCTCGGAAATGGAATATGGAAATACACAAGCTAGCTAGTGTATTACAGGTTGGTGGTGGTGGGGATGAGGTCTTCTATTTGCAATGATTTTTTGACTACAAAATATACGCTCTAACTCATTACTCAAACTACAGCAAAAAAAAAGCGGAACGGAAACCCGATTTTATATATTCTTACAATAGCAACGCACTTCGGGATTAACTTAGAAATGGTTCCACTACTGATGTCTTCCGCCTTACTCCTGCCACAGTAGTGGCTTGTCCTACGGAGTTCCTTTCCGCAAGTTTTTTTTAGTCAAATGACTACAAAAAGGTTACTGGCCTATGTATAGCTCCCTTAATTTACACATAAACTGACCTAAAACTGCACTGCACATATAATAAACCAATTCCCATTGAAATAAAGGTGAAGCCGTACCGCATAATTATATGATTTGATGAAACCCAACTGCTACCTGAAGTTTCTCGCCTATCGAAGTTATAATATCCGCCGGTGTCTTGGCGGCTCGCACATTATAAGAATCATTGCTTTGAAAATGTAGAACGCATTAACACAAAGAAAAACTGATGGGTAACTAGTTTAGTGGTCCAGTCTTCACTATAATTTGTGATAGAATTACTTATTTAAAAAAAACTGAATGATGTAAAAATAAAAATGGTTGGAGTGCCCAAGTTTAGATTTGTCGTTGATTTCATAAAGATGTTAGGATATAGAACGTTAAATACTGTGTGATTCAACATGGCGGCCGAGGGGTTTAATATGATATAAGTACGAAATACATGTACATGTAGTACCAAATGGTTTATATGTATGAGAGTCAAGGTTTGGACTAAATGTCTTGGGGAAGTAGGGGGCGACTAGCATGTGCCTCTCTTTAGTGGACCGATGTGAGATTGCCCATTGTATTAACTGGACGGGTAGGCCTATTCACCTTCAGTTATGTGTCAATGTCAAATAAGCGGCTTCGTATCAACACGGTCGGCTCTGGGCCGGTTTAATTCTACGTATCTCTCGTAGCTGAGAGAAAAAAGATTTTTTAGCCCAGAGAATATCTTCCGTCAGAGTGGTTGTTGATTCATAGATTCTAATAACCCCTTTTGAAGTTTATATGAAAGCTTTGATATCTGCTATGCAGATCTAGTTTATTATTATTATTATTATTTTTTTTTTTGGTAGAGCCTATTTCTCAGTGCCTGTAACAGATACCGATATGGGGCCTAATTTTCTATTGGGAAACATTGTGGTGACTACTTGATAAACTATTTTTGAAACTTCTGCGCAGACCGGAAGTGGCCGAATTTTGTGCGGTGCATAAAAAGTAAAAAACGTCCGTAGCTTCGTCAATTCTGTACCTATTTTCATACAAATGATATTTTCAGAAACCCTGAGTCTTTTCTTGGACGATAGCAGTTGAAAATTTCGCAATTTCAAAACTTTGTCGCTTTCTTCTAGCCTTCGAAAAATGAAAAATTTTGTTTAAAAGACAATTTTTGTTATTTTTCAAAATTTTCAAATTTGACGTACATTTTTGAATACCTAAAGACCATCCGATTCCAGAAAAATAATTTTCATTCTGAGTCATTGCCCTTTATTTTTCGATTTTTTTCGAATTTTCTGCCCATTGCCCAACCCTTATATTTTTGGGAAAGAATAAATCGATAGTTCTGAAAGTCCTGGAACATAAAGCTATATAGTCAGACCGCTGGATAAAGCAATTTCAACAACGATCCGAAAACCGGAAGTAGTCGAAATAATGATAGATATTTCGAAAAAAAAGGCAAAAAATGGGTGTTTTTGGGAAAAACTCGATTTCTCCGTCCATTATCAATGGATTAAACGAATTAATCTTTCGTTGAGTGGCCCGAGGAATGGACTGTCGAATGATGCCCAATTTATACGGATACTATGACCAAGCAGCAAAATATGACAAGCTGAAAATCAAGTATTTTCTGATTTTGAGCGTTTTTGGACGCCTTTATCTCAAAAACTTAACCTACAATTTTCTCTATCGAGAGTCCTTTAGTTAGTCTTGTGCATGAAAACATCCAAGAAGTCTTTGAAATGTCTGGAATAGGATAAAAAAGGGACTGAAAATCGAAAAAAGTCGAAAAATCGTGAAATTTTGGAAAATGCTATATTATTTTATTATTTAATCAGATTTTTACGAAAATGTTACACATTCAGATAGCTGACCTAATTACAATTCTAACGATGTATAATATGTATTGAGTTATTGAAATTTAATTTTCGAGGTTTTGACATTTTTGAATTTTTGGCACTTTTGAACATAGGATTTCTCAGGGCCATTTTATCTGATCAGATAATGTAATATATCATTACAGAGCCCTATGGCTATCTAATTGCCCAAACTGGTTATTAAAACTACCCCGACAATAATCTCCATACCGGACGTATTCAAAAAATGAAGAAAAAGGTTAAAAAAAAATATAGCATTTTCCAAAATTTCACGATTTTTCGACTTTTTTCGAAAAGACTCAGGGTTTCTGAAAATATCATTTGTATGAAAATAGGTACAGAATTGACGAAGCTACGGACGTTTTTTACTTTTTATGCACCGCACAAAATTCGGCCACTTCCGGTCTGCGCAGAAGTTTCAAAAATAGTTTATCAAGTAGTCACCACAATGTTTCCCAATAGAAAATTAGGCCCCATATCGGTATCTGTTACAGGCACTGAGAAATAGGCTCTACCAAAAAAAAAAATAATAATAATAATAATAAATAATAACTAGAACTGCGATGCAGTAATGACGGGTTTCACCGGTGCCACGTTACCCTAAACATATGTCACTTCCGGTACCAATGAAACCATTAAACAGGTTTCCACCTCATCATTGCATACATCAAATAAAATGGACGCCGAATCAACCAAATCCAGCAATATCAATTCATTTTATATATTTGTTACATGTAAGTGTACAGTACTTCCGGTGATAATGAAAATATTCAATTAGTTTTATGAAATCAGAAATGACATAAGGCATCACATGGTGAAAATTTTATGTAAATCGAATAATAATTGCCACTTTTATAGACCAAAAACCTTAAAAAGTGACTTGTAGAAAACTGTCAATTGCTCTGCAACCATACAAGTTAGAAACCATTTTCTGGAATCTGTATGATCGTATGGGTTTATTCTATTTGTTGATTGGAATCAAATATCATAATTTTAAAAACATAACAACTCAGACTCATTTGAATAAAATATCTGTTTTGAAAGCTAAAAATACAGTTTTTGCCAAAATGACGTTACTTCCGGTGATAATGAAAATCTTAAATTACTTGTATGAAATCGTAAATGGCATTAGGTATCACATAGTGAAAATTTCATGAAAATCGAATAATAATTGACACTTTTATGGACAAAAAACCTTGAAAAGTGACCTGTTGAAAATTACCTATTTCTCTACCATTTTGTGATACCTATATTATCGTATGGGTTCATTCTATTAGTTGATTAGAATCAAATATCAAAATATTAAACAAACAACAAATACGACTCATTTCAATAAATTATTTGTTTCTAAGGCTATAAATACAGTTTTTACCCAAATTTCGTCATTTCCGGTGACATGGAAAATGTTAAATTGAGTTGAACTAGTCACAATTGACATTACGCATCAAATGGTGTCACTTTTATGAAAATCCAATAATAATTGACTCTTTTACAGACACAATAGCGTAAAGAGTGACTCATGCAAAATTGACCATTTCTCGGCAACTGCTCATATTACAAACTAATTTTGAGATAGATTCTCTTCGTATGGATTAATGCTACAAGTTTATGAAAGTTGCGAAGAAATATTTTAAAATATGAAAAGCCTGAATGGGTTGTAAATAGCTCATTTTTTCACCTTTTTTCACCTTTAAATCAAAATGACCCGAAAACGAAATCGAAATTAAAAAAACTGAGCCCGATGTTTTCTGCGCCTTTACAGGGCACACACTTTCAGTCATACCAGATTTGAAAAAAATAATATTTGCTTTCAAAAAGTGGTACCGAACTGTCAAAATTGTAGTTTTTGCTAAATTTACGTCACTTCCGTTGCCGAAAGGTAACTTTACCGGTAACAAAAAAAATGACATTTTGGATTACGGAGCATATGAACTTTGTTTTATACAAATCGAGCAATAAATAATTAATCCAGGACTGAAAAACTGAATTAGCCAATGGGGGTCAAGGAAATTTACGATGACAAAAAATGGTGCCATTTTTGGTCAAATCAGATGACTCTTTAACCCTGGGTAAAATACCACATTAAAATATTCATGAATAAAAATGTTTTTTGTAAAAATTTAAATTTTCAAAATTTGGCGCCTAATATCTCCGACGATTCGTGGAAAATCAAAAATCTAAAGAACCGTGGCTATGTGCCTTGTCTCTGGCTATGTCAAAATGTATCCAATGTTAAAATCCGACGATTATTGTTAATATTACGGCAATATTTAAAAAATCGACAAATTCGACGATTTCGGACATTTCGCATTGTCGCAGAACGTTCGAAATAGCTTTAATCTCTAAGTCACACCCACTTTTCCAGTAAAACCGAAGACATTGAATCAATCCGACAAGTAGTTTCTGAGATACAATCAAATTGGAAAAAAAAAAATAATAATAATAATAAGAATAATTTTAACAAAAACAATAGTGTTTCACACAAGCTACGCAGTGTGAAACCCTAATAATAATAAGAATAATTTTAACAAAAACAATAGTGTTTCACACAAGCTACGCAGTGTGAAACCCTAATAATTTTAGTAATCACAATAGGCTTTCAGACAAAAGTCTGAAAGCCTAATAATAATAATTTTAGTAAAAACAATAGTCTTTCAGACAAAGTCTGAAAGCCTAACTAATGTTTTCAAAACGTTAACGTTTTCAATACGTTAACATTAATGTTCAGTAAAGGTATCCTGTAACGTTTGTAAAAACATTAACGTCACGTGCCACAAACATTCACAACGAACGTTAAATAATGATAAAATATTGTTTTGAAAACGTTCAGAAAACAAAATTTTGTTTGCTGGGTTATGACTAGGTCAAACCATTTTAACACTTTCATTCAATCTGATTAAAATACAGATCTATATTTCGTTTCGTTTTTTTATACTTTCGATGGCCTACACTACATGAAGATCTGACAAGTTATAGCGATGGTCACGTCAGAGGTCAAATGACCGAGTTATGACCCTATGACGTCAGACATTTGATTAACCAATCAGCATTGATGTTACTAGTGGATTACCCACAGTTCCGTAAAAACACGCCTAAAGCTTGCCGTAACAGACCGTTTCATTGGCTTATCCCTGACACCATTCAAAACACGAGTTAAATAACAACTCTTCCAGATCCAAGTGTAGTAAAGACAAGTAAAATGCAAATTTGAACTATAAAAACGAAATAAAATAGGATCTGTGTTTTAACCAGATTGCACTTTCATTGTCCCCGGAAGTGATGTCATTTGGGCAAAAACTGAATTTTTGGCCTTCAAAACAGATATTTTATTCAAATGAGTTGTATATGTTATTTGTTTAAAAGTTTGATGTTTTATTCCAATCAACAAATAGAATGAACCCATACTATCATAGAGATACCACAAAATGGTTTCTAACTTGTACGGTTACAGAAAATAGACAATTTTCCACAAGTCATTTTTCAAGGTTTTTGGTCTATAAAAGTGTCAAGTATGGTTTCTACTGTGTGAACCATGGTAAATTTAAAACGGATTTCTTCGATTATGAACAAACTACTTAACTTTGGTTCTTATAAACTTACCTGTGTGTTTGAAATCAACTCCCGTTAAATAAAATCCACTGCACAACTAATTATCCCAACGAATAAAAAAGTTCTCTCTTGAAAAATTGAATTCCCACAAACTTTGACACAGAAAAATACCAATATGGAAGCTGATTACGTCACTCTCCGGGAGATATCATTTCGTATAAGGGGTGACAGCATAGCAAATCGGCACTTTTACGACAATTCAAGTTTGGTTTAAGAAAAAGCTACAGTACAAATCTCGGCTCGGCATTGAGTTTGGGCGTTCACACACATAACTGTCCGTATTCTTTTATTTTGTTGCCGTCTTTTACATTCTAGTAAAATCTCTGCAAATTTTATAACTGTACATCTTTTGAAATATTTTATTTTAATTATTTGATTAGCTACTCGGATGAGATAATTTTCTTTTGAACACACATGCTGCACAACAACAATTACATTTGTTTTACGGGCCTTAAATATTACCCATGATTATCTTTAATATAATAAATTAATAACATATTTTTAGTTTATATATGACTTTATTTTTACGAGTATCAGTGATATTTTCATTGTGAATAAAATTTGATAGACTGGCGATCAATGGTTTCAACATGGACCGTGTATATAGATGCACAGGAAACGTCCACGAAGCCTTTAGAATTCTGTGCCGCAACAAAAAATAGACTGGACAATTAACTCCCATCGCACAATTACCAGTATTAAGTTTAAAAGCAAAGAAACATAAATCAATTCATAATATTTTTTATTAATCTTGCTACTCTTTTTTTCTTTGCCACCCATACATAGATAATAAATGTAGTAAATGTATCAACACATCGTCTTTGTTTACTTCAGACGCGCCCATGTGAATTCGAAAAAAACATGTCGAGTTTTCGTTAAAAACAAACCTACTAAAACATTCTTTTAATTTTTAATTCTTCACAATTAATCATCATTCCGGACAGTATTATTCCTTAACTTTATTTTCGTAATTTTAAAATCCTTCGTCCATGCGGGAATTTTGAGTAGTTAGCAAAACCAAAATGCTTACAAAAACTACGAAAATATTGAAATCGATCATTCCACAATTTTCAACTGCTGCATTTGTGAATTTCAAAGTTCTAAATTGGAGAAATTCGTCACTACCGTATAGGAATACTTATTGGGTTGAAAAATTACCATGTAACTATAAGAATACTGTAAGTTCGAGAAATTAATCTGTATAAAATCCAGCTATTTCAAATATCACATCGCTTGATTTGCCATTGACAATTGAGATCTCGTCATGTCTCGAGCAAGCGGCAGAGAATCCAACCAACGGGACTATATGGTCCATGGTTTCAATATAAATCTTCAGTTGATATTTTCCGTCGCCCAAACTCAAACGATCGTAATGACCGCGCTTTGTTTTCATTGCAACACATGGTTATCAAACTATCTGTCAAAATTAAACCACCCCCTCAATAGCTGCAATGGGGTGGCCCAACATGTAACGAAATCATTGTTGTCGTCTACTCAGTCAAAATACAAGTAAATAGTCAAATTTGTCAAGAGAGAACTTTTTTATACGTTGGGATATTTAGTTGTGCAATGGATTTTTATGCAATTATTCGATTTTGAGAAAATTTTTGATTCCATAACACTAATTTAACATTTTCATTATCGCCAGAAGTAATGTTTAGTTTAAACAATATTTCATTCAATAAACTGAGTTGGATTGAACAACAGGCAAAGGCCTATATATGTTCTCTCCAACCATATAAAATAGTTAAATCTTATGTTTACAATACAATGGTGGACATACGTACAGGCAGTGAGTTACAAACATATAAACATTTTTTAGATTGTAATTTTAAGTTTTAGTCTGCCGGATTTAGATTATTTCCTAGAAAAAAGACCCATCAAAGCAAACTTGGTCTCAAATGAAAGGTGGGGTACGTAGGTACTCCAGAATATGATCGCTTGGAGAAAATTTTGGGGGTGGGGCCAAAGGTTAAGGTAGACCAATCAGAAAATAGCAGTCAATTTCTCAAAAACTATCAATGTTAGACCCTATAAATTTATTATTAACATATAGGAGCTCTATATCTGAGTCAGATAAAGCAGTCTGCATCCACCTATGATGTCACATGAAAAACCAATGCACACATCTTGTCAAAACTACAAATCGTGATAACTTGGCTCAGAATAACATAATTTGAATGAAATTTTCAATATATTCATTTTGCATTATCTTGTTTAAACTTGTGTAGCAAGAACGGCCAGCTCTTTATCTAAATCTTACATAATACATCTTTAACATTTAATTACTAAACTACTGAGAGAGAGAGAGAGAGAGAGAGAGAGAGAGTGTTGAAGATCTGCCTTGGACATGTCCCAATTCTATCAATTTTATTTCAACAATGCGCTTGCGCGTAAGAGTCTTTAGCAGAGGGAGAAAACCGGAGGACCCGGAAAAAAACATGAGGTTGGACAGGTAACCCTAATCCTTGTCACGCACAAGCCGGGAGTCGAAACCATGCCACTTGGCTCAATGACAGATCTCTTGATGCAAATTAATCATTCGCCGCTCCCCCCCACCCACATTCACCAAACTACTAAATGGCCCCGTATTATTATACATGATCTTTGAATGTCTTTGAACATAATATAACACAACACAGTTCTATAGATAACAATCACTATCTGTTATTATTGTTGAATGTACATATAATATATAACACTTTCGCTTTTTTCCTCCTTTGTAAATTTGTTTGCTTGATAACGACCAGTCGAAGTGTCGTGTTATATATTATTATACAGATTTCTCATTTTATACTAATGGACTTAAATGCGAGTGCCTGGGCAAGGTTCCACCATAGAACAGATAACCTATGGGGTTGTCCCAAAATGACCGAGGTAATGTGTGGGCGAAAGGTTTAACGCAATTATAATTTATTTTAAAAAATTTAAAGAAACATTAGGTAAGATTATAGTAAGGGAGCTATGAAAGACGATGGTAGGGGCTTTGGACACATGCTCCTTAATTCAGAGATCTAGGGTCGTTTGAATTCACCAATGTAATATTCTCCATATATACAGTTAATTTGTTAGACACAGCCTTTAATGAAAATATCACTATGTCTGGAAGATCTAGGAACATCATGAGTATGACGAATCCTACAGATTGTATTTAGGTGAAACAGAATAGACGTCTGGAGCTTTTAGGATCATCAACTAAATCAACTCCCTTCTCCGGGAGCCGAGTTATTTAAAACCTGTACTAACCCGTGGACTAATAGTGAAATGTTTAACGAAAAAAATAATGTTGTACGCGGAAGTTGAATTAACCATCTCTGAAGGGAGTAAAGGGGGCATTCTTAAGGGGTGAAGAATGGGTTGGGGATCTACTTAAGCAGAGTTTTGATGTTATCTGAGGTAAGTGTACATAGGCAGAAAGGATGATATTTGTAGGCTGAAGTTGACTTAAATCATCAGTTTTGGCTTTCTCGTCCTTGTCCGCGATAGATGGGGATTTCGCCCTCTTAAGTTAGTGTTATGTTCTAGTGAACTAATAGTGAAACTTAACGAAAAAATTAATGTTGTACGTGGAAGTCGAATTGACTTCTTTCTCAGGGGGTAAAAGGGGTGTTCTTAAGGGGGGAAGGGAGGGTCGGGGGTCTTCTTAAACAGTGTTTTTGGCGACATCTGAGGTTGGTTGATTTATGCACAAAAGTTGATTGTTGTACGCCAAAATCGAATTAAACTAGAAATATCAACGTTTTGTCTGACCTCCCACCCCCATGGAAAGGGGACTCACAACTTAACAATCAAGATTAGGGTATCGGACACCACTGTCCACTCATCTAGCACAGTAGAAATTTTGTATACGCGATGTTGATAATACATTTATAGTTTTTGAGATATTGACGTTTTTTTTCTGATTGGTCATCCTTGACCTTTGACCCTGCCCCAAAAATTTTCCCCAAGCGATCCTGACATATAGATTGGATCAATAAGATCATTTAGATGTCAAACAATTGCTTCTAGCATCTTCCCTTGTTGAGAAATAACCAATTTTGTTATGATCATTTTTTAAGACTTTAAGGTTAATTATTTATTGTTCGATATGTATAATCCAAATTGTAAACTTTTTTGTTACCGATAAAGTTTTCTGTCAGCACCGGAAGTGACAGAATTTTGCAAAAATTTACAATTTTCATCGGTCGGAATGTCTTTTCGCAAGCGGATATTAATTTTTACAAATCTGATAGATCAAGGAGAATGCATCTTTGACAGGTGCAAACAAATGTCAAACTCAATTTTTTTTAATACTGGTTTTGTGTTTGCGCCATTTTGATTTATAGGTGAAAAAGGGTGTAAAATTAAACAATTTACAACCCATTCAGGCTTTTCATATTTTAAAATATTTCTATGTAATGTTCATAAACTTGTAGCATGTATCTATACGAAGACAATCTATGCCAAAATTTGTAATATGAGCAGTTGCCGAGAAATGGGCAATTTGATGCACAAAGCAAATGTGCATTTGAGCAGAATTTAAAATTGACACCGGATGTGACGCCTTTTTGTCCAAAACTATATTTTTAGCCTTCAAAACAGATATTTTTTCAAATGAGTCCTATTTGTTATGTGTTTAAAAGTATTACATTTAATTCCATTCAACAGATAGAATGGACCCATAATACAATCATATAGATATCACAAAATGGGTTCTAACTTGTAAGGTTGCGGAGAGATAGATGGTTTTCTGCTAGTCAATTTTAACGGTTTTTTGTCCATAAAATTGTTAACTATTATTCGAATTTCATAAATGCTTCACCATTTGATGCCGAATGCCATTTGTGATTTCCTAAAACTAATTTCAACATTTATTTTTACTGGAAATGACAACATTTGGACAAAAATTGTATTTATAGCCTTCAAAACAAATATCTTCTTCCAATGGGTGTTATTCAATATTCCTTTAAAATTATGATATTTAATTTCATCCAACATATAGAATGGTTTAATACAATGCTATAGATATAAACAAATACAAATTATGGTACATAATAACATTTGTGTGATTCAGCCAATCAGAATCTTCATAATCAGTTGTCTCAGTCTAATGACGCTTTTAATTAGGTCACAAGATTTACATACTTGAGACAAAAGAACTGTGGCATTCTAGCTATTGCTTTGCACGTGCTTGTTTGAGGAAGGAATTGTGCTTATTTTGTGTTGCCTGCAGTGCTTAATTTCAACTATTTGCTTTACTTACTTCAGAGGTAACTTTATAATACCGCGTTCGGTGCAAACTTTTGTTTTACGTAATTAGTTCCGTGGTGCTTCGTGTCGTTACACTTTCTCCTTTGCTTTTGACGGCACTGGCACGATTCCTTTGTTCTTTTCATAATGATGACTCTATGATATGGCAGCATAGATCGCAGTCATGTGTTTACTTCAGAGGTAACTTGGATAAAATATCGGTTGCAGAAGTTGGTTTACGCAATTAATTCTGTAGAGCTCCGTGTCGGAGTCCAGCGGCGGATTCTTTTGGGCATAAATGGGGGCTCTAATTTAGCCCAACAGGATTCATAGGTAGGGGTGGCATGTTAATGATTACTCAAGTATAATGCTCATTTGATTAATGTTTTTATTTTAATTTTGTTAGTCATTTATTTGTTTATAAATAATAAATGACATTTTACACTATACCCAGATGTGTTTGTTGATTCTTTGATTGAGGCACACAAAAAGCTTTTAAGTGCTTGTCCACGAGAAAACCATGCAAAATCATGCAAAATCGGGAAGGTGATGGGTCGGCCGATTCCATTCATATTCATAGGGTTTGGTCATGCCCATGAGACTACTCGATAGCCCAAACCGCCGATCTCAGAAATTGACCCTAGCCGAGATACGGCAAACAGGTGTTTTTGGGGCTTTTTTCTCATTTTTTCGTCAATTTTAGGCAATGTTAGCTGCTGTTTTTCAGGTTGTAAATGAGTACAATGAAACGAATGATGATTCGATATATTAGGCTAGGTAGTAATGTTTCAAAAAAATGAAGAAAGAAAAAAAAATCTATCTTTCCACTCAGGGGTGCCATTTGGTTATTCCTGAAGTGTATAAATAAAACCTTATAAAGAACCCTAACTTTATGCCGAGATATCTCCACTGCTGCGGGGTCCCATGAATTCTTTTTGTGGTTGTTAGTAACTGGGTATCAGGTCTCTCGATTAAAAAAATAAAATTTCATATATGTCTATAACTACACTCTCAAAAATAGTGGGTAATTTTGACAAAAATCGGATAAATTCGACAATTTTACGAAGTTTTATCTCCAATATTATCAAACTGATATTCAAACAAATGTAGTATAATACAGACGCCTTCACAGCTGCTATGTTTTCGCAACATAATGTTCGTATGACAACTGACAACTCTTACTGCAACTGGAAGTGAAAATTTGCTAAAATTCGCATTATTTCACTCTTAAATCTCTTGATATGTACAGATCTCATTATAAGCTGCAGTTGAGAGAACTGTCATAGCTCACAGTAGTCATTGAATAGTAAAATGTAGGCCTAAATCCTCAAGATTGGAAAATAAATTCTACACTCTAAAAAGTTCCAGGTCAGCACGACTAAAAAGGCAAGATTTTGTCTTTTCTTTCAATTTTCAGGACCGATGTTATCTTTACCTCTACCTGCGACCAACGAGTTAATCAGCTATATTTAGACTATACCCTACATACACGTAGTAGTCCTACACTCTTAAAGTACGGTGATCATCATCTTCACAAAAAGCCCCAAAAATAAACAAAAAACATTTTTTTTTTTCAATTGGCTTGATGTAGCAATAGGTGTACGTATATATCAGAATATCGAACAGCAACTTTTGGTACTTGTAGTAGAGTAGTTTTATACATGTTGGTCTAACTCATAACATTTTTTTTAACTTGTTGTACGTAAAGCAGAAAGCGCAGATTGCTCTCTGAGGTAAGAATATACAATCGCAGATTAAATACTAAATTTGGCAATGCCGGTATATTATTGACCTCGTGAGTCAATCCTTATTCCTCACAAATTATCAAATATATACAATATTTACTTTCGGGAGGGAATACTAATCCTTACAAAATATCACATCTAATTACATTCATGAACCCTCACAAAATATCAAATGTAATACAAAAACTACGTTCATAATTTTTCACAATATATCAGAGACATTCAATGAATCCTTTCCTTACAAAATATCAAATACAGTATTATACAAAATTTACATTTAATTTTATGAACCCTCGCAAAATATCATACAAAATTTACATTCATAAATTTTTACAAAATATCAGAAGGATAAAATAGTGGAAGTACCTCATGAATCTAATCTCCTCACTGTATATCAGGATCTATCACCAGGACGGTGTTACTATCATTGACAAATAGTAAATATCATCAGGACGGTGTTATAATCATTGACAAATAGTAAATATCATCAGGACGGTGTTATAATCATTGACAAAAAGTAAATATCAGCAGAACGGTGTTATAATCATTGACAAATAGTAAATATCATCAGGACGGTGTTATAATCATTGACAAATAGTAAATATCAGCAGAACGGTGTTATAATCATTGAAAAATAGTAAATATCAGCGGGACGATGTTACTATCATTGAAAAATAGTAAATATGAGCAGGATGATGTTACTATCATTGATTATAAATAGTAAATATCAATGAAATGCTCCCTCAGATATCACCAGTAATCACTCTTAGTATTTAGCGTCCGCATAATAAATCCACTGCTACCAATGATAAGATACCCTCTGATGTCTTTAGTACACTCTTTCAATAAAACATGCTCAGTCTCTGTAGGATACACAGTGAAAACGCCGCATTTTGAAGTAGAAAACTGCGAAAAACTACATACAGCAGCCACCATCTTGGATGGCTGGATACCAGAACTGATAGTTTTGACAGAGCGGGTTCTACGACTGCCTGAACGGGTTCGAAACGCTAGTCTGTCAATTGCCGATGGTATCGAGTCGTTTAGCATCCATATTTTGTCACTATATTGATTAGAACATATAAACATCAGATGATCCAATATCAAAATTGTCAAAACTTGGACAATGTTATCGCGCATGCGTATGAAGATATATGAAATTTTATTTTTTTAATCGAGAGACCTTGTACCCGTTTACAAACAACCACAAAAATAATTCACGGGACCCCGCGGCAGTGGAGATATCGGGGCATAAAGTTGGGTACTTTATAGGGTTCGATTTATACCCTTCAGGAATAACCAAATGGCACCCCTCAGTGGAAAGATAGATTTTTCTTTTTTCATTTTTTGCAAACATTACTACCTAGCCTAATATATCGAATCATCATTTGTTTCATAAATACTCATTTACAACCTGAAAAACAGCAGCTAACATTACCTAAAATTGACGAAAAAATGAGCAAAAAGGCCCAAAAAACACCTGTGAATATGAATGGAATCGGCCGACCCCTCACCTTCCCGATTTCTGCATGGTTTTCTCATGGACTGGCACTTAACTTCTGTTACTGAGTAATAACCAATTTTGTCAGGGTCACTTTTTAAGATTTTTTTCGCATTTTAATTTCCCATTAAAAAGTCTGATCAACTAATTATAACTTAGCAGTAAGTTAGTAAAAAATTTTCTCAGGTTCACTTTTTTAACATATGTAACAAATGGTAACAAATGGAATTGATATTGCTGGATTGGGTTGATTCCAAGTCTCTTTTATAACACATGTGGAATACTTATATGGAAATCTGTTTAATGGTTTCATTGGTACCGGAAGTGACATACGTTCAAGGGTAACGACGCATCGGAAGTGACATGAAATCAAAGGTGTATAGTGGCACCAGTGAAACCCGTCATTACTGTGTCACAGTTCTAGTTAGAACTAAAGTTATCATGTCCCAAAGCAGCAACCAATCAAATTGCTTATCTCTGCTTACCCTAAGCAGAAAGTGCTCAACTCCGAACACCATAAAGGCATTCACCTAATAAACACCTACACCAAGTTTGAACATTCTAGCTTAATTAGAAGGAGAGTTATTGTGTCCAAAAAAGGGTGACAGACAGACCCATTTTAATAGTCCCCTGTTTTCTTTGAAAGATAGGGGACAAAAATATCGAATGGAGATGCGAACGATATGACACTATAGTTCAAATACATTCATCACCTAATCATGAACCCTGATAATGATGTTGAGAAGCTGTCAATATGTGTAGTGCAGTCAAAATATCCATGTTATGGACATCTAACAGTATACAATATTACTTACCTATACAAACACTTTATATGTCCTTAAACAGTATGATTATAAGTGTGTATAGGGGTACAACATTGATATAAAATAGTTTATTCACGATGGACCAGGTACATAATAAAGGAGTGTGTTTAAAAGCAACCAACCATGACATACAAATCATTTCATACTTTATATCTCTCTTATGATATGATGTATATCCGAATGAAGAATTAAAAGTGACCAGAATTTTGTAAAATATTTTTTGATGTATTTATCTGCTGTAAAACATAGAAATACTTAAAGAGCACATAAAATGGTCATATCAAAATTGTATGTACTTGAAGCCATTTGACATATGACCGTTTATTTGTCAGGCCCTCTAAACACTTCTCAATTTTTCGATTACAGCCTTAACAACGGGCCTATCTGGTCTAGTATTGTTATAGATTATAACTAGTGACTGGATTATGTTCTATTTGCTAATTTTGCATTATCTTTAATTTTGTGACCGAGAATTGTGTTAAGTCTTACAAAGGTAGTTACTGCTCCTTTTTTCATAAATTTACCAAGTACAAAGTATTACAGAAAGAGTGGGTTGCTTTTGTAAATTATTCAAATCCTGATTGTCTACTAAATGTCACAACGCTGGTTTGCAATAAACATTTGTTATGGTGTACAGCATAACTTTATTGCATTTTTCGGAATATGCAAACATAAAACAAATTCACATATTCCCACAATTAAATCATTAACATCCATTGTCAACATCATACCAGTTTCTGTTTAAAACTTAGTTAGCAGTTAGTCAACAAATAACACAAACATTCATTCCTTTTTCATTATGAATATCTTTAAAAGAAAATAATCCAAAAGAGTCTACTCTCATTAGAGGTGAAATCTAGAACAACATTTTTTTTTATTATGTAAACTTCTGCTTATCTAAATTTGAACAAAATTATTCGATAAACACCATTATTTGGCCAATTTAACACACAAATACAAAGTTGATATAGAGTGAACCAAATATGGCATGGGAATTCAATTCACAAAGTTAATTTTAAAAATCTTGTGTCCTTTTCGCAACATTAAACCTTTTTTTAATTCAGTTGTGTGACGAAGATAACAGAACACACATGCAGCTTTTTTGATGATCAACAAACTAAATTTGAATACCCAATCAATAATCATAATCTCCTGACAACTAAAGTGCTAATTAATTGGTGAGATGAACATGTTATCCTCTGATCTGCACGGATATCGCAAGGAATCTAGATCTTTTGGAGATAAAAATTGTGACCTGTAATGTGTCCGCAAACAAAATGTGGATGTCCGGGGGCGACTAAATTTATGTTTATCACTTGAAATCCATTTGTTTTGTAAAAGCCGACAAATAATTTTGTTAAATTGGCTTCAATGGTTTTCTCATATTAATGGCATCGATAACAATTTCATACACTCCTTGTTTTAATCGTAAGCCTATTATTGTATTTGTATTGTTGGCTAACTCAAATATAATCTGATCAAAATGATATGGGAATATGGCTACGCTAATTTCTCTCGCTTACATCATAAACCATTAGTCTGTATTTTATTAGGCGATTAAGGAATCAATCCGGCATTAACCCTTTCAATGCTAGACGTAAATCCACTGCCTATGCTAGACCCTTTTTTGAGGAAAAAAGGGAGGTTGGAACTGAATGCCAAGCAGTACTTATGGAAGCTTTTATGAAAAATCTTTTTGTCTGTTGGGATGGGCATGAGGTTGGGCTAAGAGGAAAAAATAGAATTTTGGAAATTTGCATAATAATGTAGTCACGTGACGTCATGGCGGCCATTTTGGATTTCTCATTTCACACTAAAGCTAACACGAAAACGAATTTTTCTCCATGAAATACTTAAAAGATATTGTTTTTTTTACTGGATTTTGATAAAGATATATAAAATGAACAAAAATATCAATAGCAGCCATGAGCAATGCCGCCGCGAACACGCGCATCACGTCTCCCTCTGCCATGACCACGTGCGGATTGCAATACCTTGTTTTTACTTTCACTTTCACTTTCATCCCCAAGTCCCATATCATTATCAATATAGTCAGTCAATAGATCTACACGTTCGGGAATCAGGAATTACCTACGTATTTTACGATCCAGCAGGCCAGCATTATTATCAACATCAGAATTATTGTCAGAATCTACTGCAGACACAGGGCTATCGTGTTCACATTGGGCTTGTTCATCATGCACGGGAGACATAGCTAGCCATGGGCGGAACGTCGCGCAACAAATTACACACTTCATAATACCAATCACTGTCCTGACTACTATCATTATCAAGTAACTGGAAACGAATTATGTGTATCACCCGCCTCGAAATTGTCCACATGTTGGTCAGCAAGACGTCATTCACGACTTCGTCGAGAGTGCATCGTCTACGTTGTCACAATGCACTCCGCCATTTTACGGTTTGCTGCTTTGAAACACGTGGAAATATGTTCTAGTGTATAGAAAATACAATAGATGGCACTTGCAGTTACGGTACTAATTTTAGCGAGGGCTTTACTGAGTACACGGTAATACCGGGTACGGGCATTTTACCGACATTTTATAATACCCGGTACTACCGGGTATACGCAGTGAAAGGGTTAATGAGTACACATCCAAGCTGTGTATATAGTAATTAAGTAATTACCATTTCTAATATGCATTTGGTCACTGTGATGTCACTGGCGTTTGAGGGGATTTAAGAGTGTTTTCGATAATGGGCCATGTCGTTTTTATGGAAGGTCGATATTTGCTACTTTGAGTGAAGATGGCTCAATTAAGATGGCCATAAGCAAGGGCGTAAAAGTGGGGGTGGGGGTGGTGGGGGTGGCGGCGGGGTGGGGGGTGTACACCCCCCAGGAAAAAAAATAGTCAGTCGCAAAATCAGTGCAGTTGGTCGCAAAATAAGAGCAGTCGGTATCAAAACAAGTGCTCACTGCACACGTCATGCTACTCACGCAAAACTTTAGTACAAAATAACCTTGTCAACTTAATGTGTTTCACTCTTATTCTGTTGTGAGTATGTAGGTCTAAGAACAAAATTTCCCCCAGGGAGAAAAATAGTCGGTCTCAAAATAAGTGCAGTCACTGCAGTCCGTCTCAAAATTATGCATCGCCGTCTTAATGAATTAATGAGGTAAACAAATAATACCAGAATAGATCCCAAATACTAGTCGGTCGCAAAATCAGTGCAGTCTGTCGTAAGATATGAGCAGTTGGTATCAAAATAAGTGCTCACTGCACACGTCACTCTACTCACGCAAAACTTTAGTATAAAATAACCTTGCCGACTTATCATGTTTGAAAAAAATGTTTTTCACCTTAGGCAAAAAAATAGTCGGTCTCAAAAAAAAGTGCTCAGACTAAATGAATTAATGGGGTGTTTTCTGACCATCAGAATTCTGCAAAATCTCTGCCCAAAGTCTGGGGCATTTCAGTGTAACCGTGAATATGATAGTGCTGAGACAGTATAAGACAACAGAGGAGTGGAAGAATGATGTTATAATGGAATAGAGCGCGCAGACGCGAAAAAATTTCAGATGTGTAACCAAGCTTTTTTTTATTTTTGGGACTGGGACTGACAATTTTAGTCAATGTCATGGCAAATAGATCCAAATTCTCGTTAACGAGAGGATAAGAAATGGGACAGAATCTTGAGGCCTATCTGTCAATGTCGCCTGTTTTGTGAGAGTAGAACTAACAATTCTACAGTCTTTTGACCCACGACTCACTCACTAGTGGTACTATATAACTGGGCGATTCACTGTAACTGTGAATATGATAGTGATGAGATAGTATAAGACAGGGAAGGAGTTGAAGAATGATGGCATAATGGAATTGAGCGCCGATATGTAACTGAGCTTTTAATTTTTGAGGACTGGGCCTGAGGGAACTTTACCTCAATGGGGCGCTTACTTGGTCTCTGAAATGCCCCAGACTTTGGGCAGAGATTTTGCAGAATTCTGATGGTCAGAAAACACCCCATTAATTCATTTAGTCTGAGACCGACTGCGGTGAGCACTTTTTTTTGAGACCGACTATTTTTTTGCCTAAGGTGAAAAACATTTTTTTCAAACATGATAAGTCGACAAGGTTATTTTATACTAAAGTTTTGCGTGAGTAGAGTGACGTGTGCAGTGAGCACTTATTTTGATACTGACTGCTCATATCTTATGACCGACTGCACTGATTTTGCGACCGACTAGTATTTGGGATCTATTCTGGCATTATTTGTTTATCCATTAATTCATTAAGACGGCGATGCATAATTTGAGACCGACTGCAGTGACTGCACTTATTTTGAGACCGACTATTTTTCTCCCTGGGGGAAATTTTGTTCTTAGACCTACATACTCACAACAGAATAAGAGTGAAACACATTAAGTTGACAAGGTTATTTTATACTAAAGTTTTGCGTGAGTAGCGTGACGTGTGCAGTGAGCACTTATTTTGATACCGACTGCTCTTATTTTGCGACCGACTAATTTTTTTCCTGGGGGGGGTGTACCCCCCCCCCCCACACACACCCACATTTACGCCCCTGGCCATAAGTACTATATATCTCCTGCCTCAATCTAAAATTAAACAAGCCAACAGTGAGGCTGATGTCCCCCGCCGAAATCCCAAAATAAATAGATGACACACATTAATTAATTGCACATTTATTTTTTTTTCAAAAGTATCAAGCAATCAAACTATACACTAAGTTTCATCACTCTCTATCAGATAGAATCAAGAATATCTTGTCCCAAAGCATTGACCAATGAAATTGATTTGCTCTGCTTAGCTTCAGCTCGAAATGTTAATCAATGAACTCCAGTGAAGACATTCACCTAATGAACATCAAGTCTAAACATTCTACCTCAATTAAAAGCAGAGTTGTTAATGTTATGTTCCAAAGTCTTGACCAATCAAATTGCTTATTGCTCATTAGCCTAAGCAGAAAATTCTCACCATCGAAATTAGTCAAGGTATTGATATCATGAATCTATATTCGGAGTTCCATCGCTCTCACTTCATTATAACCAAAGTTATCGTGCCTCAAAGCATCAACCAATCAGATTGCTTATTTCTGCTTACCGTAAGCAGACAATGTTCATCATAGAACTCCATCAAGGCATTCACCTAATGAACGCCTACACCAAGTTTAAACTTTCTACCTCAATTAGAAGGGGGGTTATTGTCTTTCAAAGTCTCGACCAATCAAATTGCTTATCGCTCTGCTTACCCTCAGCAGAAAATATTCATAATCGAACTTAGTCAAGGTAATGATGTAATAAAGCTATACACCAAGTGTCTTCACTCTCACTTAATTAGAACTAAAGTTATTGTGTCTCATGTATATCAACCAATCAAATTGCTTATCTCTGCCGAAAACTCTCATCTTCGAACACCATCAAGGCATTAACCTAATAGACACCTATGCCAAGTTTGAACTATCTGACTCACTTAGATTGAGATTTATTGCGTTCCAAAGTCTCGACCAATCAAATTGCTTATTGCTCAGCTTACCCTGAGCAGAAAATGCTCATTATCAAACTTAGTCAAGGTATTGATGTAATGAAACTATACACCAAGTTTCATCACTCTCGCTTAACTAGAACTAAAGTTATCGTGCCCAAAAGCATCAACCAATCAAATTGCTTATCTCTGCTTACCCTAAGCAGAAAATGCTCATCTTCGAACTCCATCAAGGCATGGACCTAATAAACACCTATACCTAGTTTGAAGATTCTAGCTCAATTAGAAGGAGAGTTATTGTGTTCCAAGGTCTCGACCAATCAAATTGCTTATCGCTCTAGCTCTTACCCTAAGCAGAAAATGCACATTATCTAACTTAGTCAAGCTAATGATGTAATGAAACTATACACCAAATTTCATCACTCTCACTTAATTATAACTAAAGTTATTGTGTCCAAAGCATCAACCAATCAAATTGCTTATCTCTGCTTACCCTAAGCCGAAAATGCTCATCTTCGAACTCCATCAAGGCACTGACCTAATAAACACCTACACCAAGTTTGCACATTGTAGCTCTATTAGAGAGTTATTGTGTCCCAAAAAGTGTGACGGACAGGCAGACGGACGAACAAGCCAACAGTGAGACTGACAGCAAGACGAATGTTCCCCGCTGCAATCCCAAAATAAATCGATGATACATATTAACCCTTTCATTGCGTCTACCCGGTAGTACTGGGTATTATAAAATGTCGTTAAAATACGCGTACCCGGTATTACCGTGTACTCAGTAAAGCCCTCGCTAAAATTAGTACCGTAACTGCAAGTGCCATCTATTGTATTTTCTTTACACTAGAACATATTTCCACGTGTTTCAAAGCGGCAAACCGATATTACCGTGTACTCAGTAAAGCCCTCGCTAAAATTAGTACCGTAACTGCAAGTGCCATCTATTGTATTTTCTATATACACTACATAACACTAGAACATATTTCCACGTGTTTCAAAGCGGCAAACCGGTATTACCGTGTACTCAGTAAAGCCCTCGCTAAAATTAGTACCGTAACTGCAAGTGCCATCTATTGTATTTTCTATACACTAGAACATATTTCCACGTGTTTCAAAGCGGCAATCCTGTATTACCGTGTACTCAGTAAAGCCCTCGCTAAAATTAGTACCGTAACTGCAAGTGCCATCTATTGTATTTTCTATACACTAGAACATATTTCCACGAGCTTCAAAGCGGCAAACCGTAAAATGGCGCAGTGCATAGTGACAACGTAGACGATGCATTCTCGACGAAGTCGTGAATGACGTCTTGCTGACCAACACGTGATACACATAATTCGTTTACAGTTACTTGATAATGATAGTCAGGACAGTGATTGGTATTATGAAGTGTGTGAATTGTTGCGCGACGTTCCGCCCATGGCTATGTCTCCTGTCCATGATGAACAAGCCCAATGTGAACACGATAGCCCCGTGTCTGCAGTAGATTCTGACAATAATTCTGATGTTGATAATAATGCTGGCCTGCTGGATTGTAAAAGACGTAGGCAATTCCCGAATCCCGAACGTGTTGATCTATTGACCGACTATATTGATAATGATTGGGACTTGGGGATGAAAGTGAAAGTGAAAACAAGGTATTGCAATCCGCATGTGGTCATGGCAGCGGGAGACATGATGCAAGTGTTTGTAGTATCATTGCTCATGGCTGCTATTGATATTTTTGTTCATTTTATATATCTTTATCAAAATCCAGTGAAAAAAACAATATCTCATAAGTATTTCATGGAGAAAAATTCGTTTTTGTGTTAGCTTTAGTGAGAAATAAGAAATCCAAAATGGCCGCCATGAGTAGACAGACATTATCAGGGATAGTATACGCGTCAATTAAATATATCTAGAATAATAGCCGAGAGAGACATGTTATATTTACCAATCAAGTCAATATGACGGCCATAAAACTTTTTAAAGGTTTTAATAAGTTTAGTTCGCAAGTATCCCTGTAGTTGAAGCTTAGATGACAAATGCCTCGATCTACTTAAAAAATCAGAATAAAATAAACAAGCTCTCGCGTAACGAATTAGTTGAGACACAAACACTCCATAAGCTGGTGATATTGGAATGTTACTACTAATAAATGGAAAGTTAACAATCGGAAAGTCAAAGTCATCACGTTTATCGTACAATTTAACACTAAGTTTATGGCAATTGTCAAAATCGAGACGCAAATCCAAGTAGGAAGCGTAATTGTCACCGTCAGTAGTGTTTTTAATTTCGAGCTCATCAGGATATATCAATTCTACATAATCACTAAATTTTGGATTATTCAGTGATAGAACATCATCAATATATCGATAAGTGAAATTAAAATGTCTGACTAATCGTTTATTTGATTTTACAAGTGCCTGTATGTAATCGGCTTCGTAGGAATAGAGAAACAAATCAGCAAGCAAAGGTGCACAGTTGGTGCCCATGGGGATACCTACCACTTGCTGATAAATTTCCCCTCCAAATTCAACAAAGATATTATCAATTAAAAAATCCAACATCCGAATTATCTTGTTGGCGGTGAATTTATTTTTGGAATCACTATGGTTCTTGACAAAATATGTGGAATTGTAATTAACAACTAAATATTGATATCTAACATTTCCTGATTTAGATAAAAAGACACTGTGAATAATAATGTCTTTTAACCAAGCTTTTAATTTACTATGGGGAATTTTAGTGTACAAAGTAGAAAAGTCAAATGGTTGTATAGATGAGATTGAAGCAAGTGATCTAGATTGTAAACCATCAAGTAATTTTTTGGAATTTTTCAATATCCACATTTGATTAAAACCACTACGAGAGTATATTTTGTCACAGTATTTTTGAATACCCTCTTTCACTGCCTTTAGTATGGATATCAATACTTTTGAAAGTGGTTTTGTGGAAGAACTGGATGAACCTGCTATAAAACGTTGCTTGTAGGGATTCTTATGTAGTTTAGGTATCCGATATAACAAGGGCAGATCTGTATAGGTATCTCCACATGGAGTACCAAACATAGGCGTACAATTGTACTTTGTAAAAGTTGTATAAAATAATATTGCGTACTTGAATGTGTCCAATTTAACAGCGAATTTATTATTATTATGTAACATACTAAGAACCTAACTACATTTTTTGGGGCACCAACCCCCCCCCCCCCCCCCTTGATATACCATATTTTTACGCTATTTGAAAACGAACGGCGGCCATTTTGTCTGTCAGTTTTCAGTTGATTTTCACGAAATTCGAACTCAGCCATCCTTAGGGTGTAACGGTGATGTAATAATACGTTTTTTTAAAGCGGATAAAAATTATGACCTCTATAGGGTCCACAAGCTAAAAACGCGATTTTTCGTACAATCAGGGGCCATAATTCAGGAAGTTACAGTCCGATATGCGCAAATATCGAAAGGAACCGAGATCTTTGGGTTATAAACTTAAATTTCAAGTTTAAACAAAATTGGATAAAAATTGTGACCTCTATAGGGTCCACAACCTTGATATACGCTATTTGAGAACGAACGGCGGCCATTTTGTCTGTCAATTTTGGGCCGATTTTCACAAAATTCGAACTCAGTCATCCTTAGGGTGTAATGGTGATATAATAACACGTTTTTTTCAATCGGATAAAAATTATGACCTCTATAGGGTCCACGAGCTAAAAACGCGATTTTTCGTACAATCAGGGGCCATAATTCAGGAAGTTACGGTCCAATATGCCCGAATATCGAAAGGAACCGAGATCTTTGGATTATCAACTTAGATTTCAACAAAATCGGATAAAAATTGTGACCTTTATAGTGTCCACAAGCTAAAAACGTGATTTTTCGTATAAACAGGGGCCATAATCCATGAAGTTTTGATCCAATACATGCCAATATGGAAAAGAACCGAGATCTTTTGGAGATAAACCTATATTTCAAGTTTCGTCAAAATCGGATAAGAATTGTGACCTGTAGAGTGTCCACAACAAATTGTGGACGGACGGACAGGGGCGACGACAATATACGTCCACATGAAAATGTGGGCGTATAAAAACATTGTGTTCGTCTTTGTTAATAATTTGTGTTTCACATTTTGCTAAAAAGTTGGATCATTGGAATTTTTTATCTAAAACTGAGTCTTCGGGGTTATTATGTCCTGTGTATTCCCATATATCACAAACATACGAAACATTTACCTGAAGTTAGCAATAAATACATGTACAGTACACACTTATTCTACTGCTCTCACCTCTATAAAACATATACTACATTTAACACAACTTGTCACAAGTCACTAGACATTTTATATCAGATGTTCAAGTAACCACTCAACTATGATATGTTCCAACATTTTTGCCCTACTTTTTATTACATATTACTATCTTTTAAAGCTACGTTCCCAGAAAAGTATTTATCGAGTGGTTATTTCCAATAAAAGTATGGCAATTTTGGTATATATGGAAAGTAGAAATATCCAATCTTACTAAAAAAATAATGGATTCACTGAAAAACACTCATGGAGCACATACATGACAAAAATGTACAGGTTTAATTAAGCGATAGCCCAACGATTAGGAGTGTCTGCACCCGTGACGTCGAAGGTTGCACGCGGAGATTGAACGCTTGAAGAGTTTGACGTACAACATTTTCTGAGATAAAAATCACGGAAAAAGACGCGGGCAGTGGATAATCCGAGGATTTAATTAGGCTTCGATATATTTGTAATAAACAGTCAGCGATAAAGGCAATGAATTCTCCTCCGACCTCGCACCCGTGTGTCAGGTGACACAAACATGACCTCTTTTGATCGATTATTTTTATAGCCGGCTATTCCCTGACAATTGCAATGTTTTGAGAAAGATTTGAAGCAAAATTATGATAAATTAATTAGTTTGAATATGTTTTAAGTCCAAATATATCATCAAATCACCCAGTTTGTACCCGGGAATGTATCTTTAAAGAATAT
The DNA here is from genome assembly GCF_932274485.2 of Patella vulgata. Taxonomy (NCBI): domain Eukaryota; kingdom Metazoa; phylum Mollusca; class Gastropoda; family Patellidae; genus Patella; species Patella vulgata. The sequence goes on from NC_065882.2 coordinate 40,149,672, forward strand.
AAATATTGTAACTGACAAATTGCAACACATTCTTATGGTAGTGTTAACCATAAAGAAAACAAGCAGTTGCCATGCAAGAGATAGACAGAGAAAAAGCTATAAAAAAACAGCGGCTGCCAGACAGGATACACCCATATTTTGCAAGAGATGGATAGAGAACAAGTAAAACAAAAAGTGATTTTTCGTACAAGTTACGATCTGATATGCGCAAATATTGAAAGGAACCAAGATCTTTGGGATATAAACTTATATTTCAAGTTTCATCAAAATCAGAAGAAAATTGTCACCTTTAGAGCATCCACAACCTTGATATACCATATTTTTACGCTATTTGAGTACAGGAGGCGGCCATTTTGTCTGTCAGTTTTGGTCCGATTTTCATGAAATATTGAAACGTTGTTTTAAATAGGATAATAATTGTGACCTCTAGAGGAACCTCAAGCTAAAAACGCGACTTTTCGAACAATCAGGGGCCATAATTCAGGAAGTTACAATCTGATATGCGCGAATATCAAAAGGAACCACGATCTTTGGGTTATAAAGCTATATTTCAAGTTTCAACAAAAATCGGATAAAAATTGTGACCTCTAAAGGGTCCACAACCTTGATATACTATATTTTTACGCTATTTGAGAACGAGGGACGGCCAACCTCACCTTAGGGTGTAACGGTGATATAATAAACCTTTTTTTTTTAAATCGGATCAAAATTATGACCTCTATAGGGTCCACAAGCTAAAAACGCTATTTTTTGTACAATTAAGGGCCATAATTCAGGAAGTTACGATCCGATATGCGCGAATATCAAAAGGAACCGAGATCTTTGGGTTATTATAAACTTATATTTCAAGTTGCAATAAAATTGGATAAAAATTGTGGCCTCTGTAGGGTCCACAAGCTAAAAACGTTTTTTTTTCATACAATCAGGGGCCATAATAAATGAGGTTTCGGTCAGATACATGCCAATATCGAAAGCAGCCGAGATCTTTTGGGGATAAACCTATATATGTTAAAATCGGATAAGAATTGTGACCGGTAGAGAGTCCACAAACAATTGTGGACGGACGTCCAGACATACGGACGTCCAGACGGACAGGGGCGACGACAATATACGTCCACATGAAAATGTGGGCGTATAAAAAAACAATTTTTCATACAATCAGGGCCCATAATCCAGGAAGTTACGGTCCAATATGTGCAAGTATAGAAAGAAACCCAGATCTTTGGGATAGAAACATATATATTTGAAGTTTCATCAAAACCGGATAAAAATTGTGACCATTAGAGGGTAGAAAACCTTGGTATTACATACTTTTTCAACTATTTGTGTATGACGATCGGACATTTTGTCAGGAGTTTCGGTCCAATTTTCAAAAAATTTGACCTCAACCATCTTAATGTGTAATGGTGATATATTTGAAAATCCTTTGTTACCTGTAGAGGGTCCACAAACTAAAAACGTACAATCAGGAGCCATAATCCAAGAAGTTACGGTTTGATATATACAAATATTGACAGGTTATAAACATATATTTTAAGTTTCATCAAAATCGAATAAAAATTGTGACCTCTAGAGTGTCCATAAATCACGAGGCCATAATCCATGAAGTTATTGTTCGGTACGTGCCAATATCGAAAGGAACCGTGATCTTTGCGATATAAACCTATCTTTCAAGATTCATCAAAATCAGATAAAAATTGTGACCCGTAGAGTGTCCACAAACAAATTGTGGACTGACGGACATATTGAATAATTGTTTTTATATAGCCGTATAAAAACAATTATTCAGTGTGTATATAGGTTACTATACACTGTGACATACAGTCATACGATTTACCATTTTCATGTTGTCAAGATATTTATCCAAATGTAAAACTGATAAAATTTATAATATACATGATACATACAACTCTGACAGTCCTACATAGTCTGTCAGATAAAAGTCATGATATATTGCCTTTCTTATACTCTTTTAATTGAAAACATTGGACCCGATTTTTGGTCATATTTGCTGGATGGAACCAACTGTCTTATAATAGTGTTTTAATGAAAAGAAGCTTGATTCAAATCTCCATTAATGTTTCCACAGTCAGCTATCTGAACGCCATGGACCAGCAAGCAAATTTGCTGAAGGAAATGTTTTTTAGAAATTCACCAACAACATGGTGACTAGATGCATTATTTGGAAGATTTAGGTCTAAATCTATTTTTAGATGATGGAACTGGCCTTGAACTCTGCGACTTCCGTCTAGTCTCATCCAATATGCATGCAACTTCCAAAATGCACTAGTCTTAGGGCCACTCACAAGTCTTGGCGTGGGCCGCTCGCACCGCTGCTTATGTATGTCATGTAAAAAAGTTTTATATAATAATGGCTTCAAAAAATAAAAGACACAATGCGGGTAACAAGATGAAGGATGTGCTGCAGGCCTTGCTTACCGATTCGGAGGAAGAGGAGACAGACATAATAACAGATCCAACCGCTAATCCTGACCCTGTGAACCCGATGCTCACTATTCCCGCCATTGGTTCTATTGTTCAGGATGAACCTGCAGCGTCAGACACACAAAGCACAAGCCACCGCCATTCGGATTCTAATTCTCAAGCCGATCCAGAGCTGACCGCACTCCAATCAGAGCTTCACCGGTTTAGGATAGAACGCCAGAAAGCCTTGAACTGACAACAAATTGAAGAGGAAAAGTCGAAGATCGCGGCCATCAACAGTTCGGGACAGAATTCTAATAGTAATACACCGAATGCACCGGCGGCCATTGTTGGAGATGAGCTCATAAATCTGCTGGCGGATCTAACAGCCGACTTGCAACCCAAGTGTCTGCAGGACTTAAGTAGTAAGCCAGAGAAGAAGGCTTTACAAATCATTAATTTCTTGTGGCCTGACCCAGTGCCGGCCTATAACACGTTCATGGTTGGCACAGATGTTGAATTCCGTATTGGGAAGAAGCGCACCCTAGACAAAGTTAGTATAGAAGAATGAGGGTATGCCAACACTCGCATCTCACAGGAACTGTTGAAAACTGATAAAAAATTTGATATACGAGCATACCTGAAATATACCGCAGACATATTCAGGTTGGCAGGAAAATACATTTGGTACTCGGTACTGTTATACGACCAGGAATACCGTGAGCAACAAGCAGAGGAACAATTTGAATGGGTGACCTGTCTTCAAGACCTAAGAGAATTTCAATTAGTACTAAAAAGGGACCACCCGACCGCCCGAGCTCTTCACGACCAAAGTCACACACCCTCCTCGAACTACCCCTACCGAGCGCAGAGACCACCAGCCCAGCCTAAGTCCTGGCCCAGTCGCACCAAGGGACCTTTTATGCCGGATGGATGAGAGCTGTGTCGTAATTTTAATAACAATATCTGTTTCCGTCATATGTTACTCCAACGTTCACTCAGCTACTGATGGCCACAACTCTACTCCCCTACCACCCACACCCCAAAATTTTCCCCAACGAACTGCTTAGATCAACAGTGCAAAACAGGAGTTGCCTCCCCCCCCCCCATTTTCTCATCAATCAAACTACAGTAACAGTCTTCGTTATGAAGCTTGGGAGCGACTCTTACCTCGTGATATTAAAGACAGGGATTTTATTTTGTGTGATGTCAGGGATGGTTTTAAACTGACAACAAAATATGGCCCATATCGGCCCGTGGAACGTGACAATTACACCTCAGCATTTCTGTTTCGGGACAAGGTCGAACAACAAATAAAATTTGAGATCACATAGGGCAACTATGTGCCTACTACAAATAAACCGACAATTATCAGCGCTTTGGGGGTCATCCCCAAACACAATGGCGACGTACGCTTGATCCACGACGCAAGTGCACCAGCTGAAAACTCTCTAAATTCATACACCTCCGGCACAAGTTGTTCTTACATGGATCTAAAATCGGCCTTATCTCATATTATCCCCCACTCGCAAAGGTAGATCTAAAAAGCGCCTACCGCTCGGCCCGGTGCCACAGTTACGATCATCCGCTAACTGGCATATAATGGCTCTTTCATGGTGAAAAATCAGCGGTCTATCTCTACGATTCTAAGCTCCCGTTTGGGCATGCCAGGAGCCCAGCAATCTTTCAAATGTTGAGTTCGGCAGTGTGCAGTATCATGAAACATAAATATGGCATTACCTGCATAGCATACCTGGACGACTTTCTAATCATTGAAAAAACTTTAGCCTTGTGTAGTAGGGGCTTACGTTGGTTGATTCACACCTTACGCGAATTAGGATTTAATATCTCTTGGACTAAACTGGATGGACCCGCCCAGAGGCTTACTTTTTTGGGCATTGTGATCAATACACGAGAGCTGACGTTGACCATGCCAAGTGAGAAACAGTCAGAGTTTTACGAGTTGCTACGAGTTTTTCTGACACGGAAACGCGCCAGACTCAAACAGCTCCAGTCGCTCTACGGAAAACTTAATTGGGTCTGTCAAATGGTCAAGGGAGGCCGGACATTTCTCCGTCCTCTCATAGATTTGATGGCATCGGTTCCTTGTCATAGCTCAAAACTCAAACTGTCAGCTGATTTTCATTTAGACATTGACTGGTGGGTAAACTTTATGTGTGCGTTTAATGGAACCGTTCATTTTCTAGATAAGAACCCCATTACCTCCTTACAGACAGACGCTTCAAACAGCGGTGGTATCTGTCACTATCACGGTGACTTCTTCTACGTTAATTGGAACCTCGACCTACCTCAGTATGCAAATGCTCACATTAATGTTAAAGAAACTGTGGCTGTGGCGTTATCGGCTTCAAGATGGGCCCCCCTCTGGAGCAACAAAACAGTCATTGTAGCCACCGATAATATGACGACAAAGTGTACCATTAACAAGGGTTCTTCCAAGAACAAATCTTTGATGATGTGCCTCAGATATCTATTTTGGCTAGCAGTTCACTACAATTTTGACCTCCGTGCTGTTTACATCCGGGGTAGCTGTAATATCATAGCCGATGCGGCTTCCCATTTTCACGAAGCCGGACAGCTCTGTAAATTGTTTAATATTTTGTCATTTTATGATTTCAACTTTAGCACATGACCTATGCTTTTTATACTTTTAGGTGGTGTAGACCTACAACAATTAGAAGTGTTGGTTGCACGCCTCCGAAACAAGGGGTGGGCTAACTCCACTGTTGTTACTTACCGGACACACCTTGCATGTTTTACTGATTTTTGTGCTCGCATCAGGCTGTCTGTGATTCCTGTAGCTCAGCACACTGTTGAATTATATGTTGTCTATTTAGTCAATGTTAAGCGATTCAAGTTTAGCTCTGTGGTATCATATGTCAATATAATTACTGTTATTCACAAATTGAACGACCTGCCAGACCCTTTATGTACTTGGTCTTTCAAACATTTTGTTACTGGGGTAAAACGTTATCTTGGTACGACTCAAAAGTGTACAGCCCCTATTACCCCCAACATTTTGCTTCACATTAAAACCTCACTCAGATCTTGCCACAATAACGCTGTCTTTTGGACTGCTTGTCTATTAGGGTTTTTTGGGTTTTTAAGGCCAAATAATTTCCTTGTAAAAGACATGTTTAACCTGCTTCGCCACATCCAGCGGCAGGATGTCAAACGGTTCCCTTGGCGTTACATTGTTAGCATTAAGATCACCAAGACTATGCAATTTCGTAGTAAGCCTGTTCTCGTTTGCTTTCCACGCCTTTCCAATTCCCCCCTTGACCCTTTTGTCGCTTTGAGTACTCTTTTGTCCATGGAGGCCCCACCTTGTGCTCCATTATTTACGTTCTTACCTGACCTATGGCTACTTCCTCAGGGCCCTCCGTCTAATTCTTAAGCAACTGGGACTTCCCCCTCTATCTTAAGGCGGCCACTCTTTCCGCCGTGGGGCAGCTACTTGGGCCAGTTTATCCGGTCTCTCAGATCAGTTTATAACCCAAAGATCTTGGTTCCTTTCAATATTCATACATATCGGATCGTAACTTCCTGAATTATGGCTCTTGTTTGTACGAAAAATCACTTCTTTTTTTGAGCTTGTTATCTGTCCATCTCTTGCAAAATGTGGGCGTATCTTGCATGGCAACCGCTTGATTTTGTTACCGATAAAGTTACCGGTCGGCACAGGAAGTGACATAATTTTACCAACCAGCGGCTGCCAGGCAGGATACACCCACATTGTCGAGAGATGGATAGAGAACAAGCTAAAAAGAAAGTGATTTTTCCTACAATCAAGGGCCATAATTCAGGAAATTACAATTCGATATGCGCAAATATCGAAAGGAACCCATTGATATCTTTGGGTAACTTACATTTCAAATTTAAACAAAATCGAATAAAAATTGTGACCCTTATAGGGTCCACAACCTTGATATACCATATTTTTACGCTATTTGAGAACGAGGGGCGGCCATTTTGTCTGTCAATTTTGGGCCGATTTTCACGAAATTCGAACTCAGTCGTCCTTAGTGTGTAACGGTGATATAATAATATGTTTTTTTAAATCGGATAAAAATTATGACTTCTATAGGGTCCACAAGCTAAAAACGCGATTTTTTGTACAATCAGGGGCCATAATTCAGGAAGTTATGGTCCGATAGGCGCGAATGTCGAAAGGAACCAAGATCTTTGGGTTATAAACTTAAATTTGAAGTTTCAACAAAATCGGATAAAAATTGTGACCTCTATAGGGTCCACAAGGTAAAAACGTGATTTTTCGTACAAACAGGGGCCATAATCCATGGAGTTTCAATCCGATACATGCCAATATCGAAAGCAGCCGAGATTTTTTGGAGATTAACCTATATTTCAAGTTTTGTTAAAATCGGACAAGAATTGTGACCTGTAGAATGTCCACAAACAATTGTGGGCGTATAAAAAGCGATTTTTCTTTTCGTACAATAAAGGGTCATAATTCATGAAGTTACAATCTGATATGCGCAAGTATCGAAAAGAACCAAGATCTTTGGGTTATAAACTTACCTTTCAAGTTTCATCAAAATCTGAAGAAAATTGTCAACTCTAGAGGGTCCACAACCTTGATATACCATATTTTTTTTACGCTATTTCAGTACGAGGGGTGTAAAAGTGATATATTCAAACGTTCTTTTAAATCGCATAAAAATTATGACCTCTTGAGGGATTTCAAGTTAAAAACATGATTTTTTTGTACAATCAGGGGCCATAATTCAGGAAGTTACAATCCGATATGCGCGAATATCGAAAGGAACCAAGATCTATGGGTTATAAACTTATATTTCAAGTTTCATCAAATCAGAAGAAAATTGTGACCTCTATAGGGTCCACAACATTCATATACCTTATTTTCATGCTATTTGAGTATGCGGGGCGGCCATTTTGTCTGTCAGTTTTGGTCTGATTTTTATGAAATTCGAATTCAACCATCCTTAGGGTGTGAAGGTTATATATTCAAACAGTTTTTGAAATCGGATAAAAATTATTACCTCTATAGGGTCAACATTCATATACCTTATTTTCATGCTATTTGAGTACGCGGGCGGCCATTTTGTCTGTCAGTTTTGGTCTGATTTTTATGAAATTCGAATTCAACCATCCTTAGTGTGTGACGGTTATATATTCAAACAGTTTTTGAAATCGGATAAAAATTATTACCTCTATAGGGTCCACAAGCTAAAAAACGTGATTTTTCGTACAATCGGGGGCCATGATTCAGGAATTTATGGTCAGATATACGCGAATATTGAAAGGAACCAAGATCTTTGGATTATAAACTTACATTTCAAGTTTCAACAAGATCAGATAAAAATTGCGACCTCTATAGGGTCCAAAAGCTAAAAATTTCATTTTTCGTACAATCAGGGGCCATAATCCATGAAGTCTCGGTCCGATACATGCCAATATTGAAAGCAACCGAGATCTGTTAGAGATAAACCAATATTTCAAGTTTCGTCAAAATCAGATAAGAATTGTGACCTGTAGAGTGTCCACAAACAATTGTGGACGGACGGACAGGGGCGGCGACAATATAAGTCCACATGAAAATGTGGGCGTATAAAAATCAAACGTTTCTATTGTTTTTGCATGAACTTTTTTATTGATTTTTTCTAAAGTGTCTACTATAAGTTTATTTTTATCAATTATGAAAAAACTATTAATTCCAGTATAGCTACGAAGTGTTCTGCACCAAATGGTATGTTGGGTTTGGCATAATTTAAGTCCTTTGGTGATAGTCTTAGCTAATGGTTTCGATACTGGAGGATATTATGTATCTGAATTTTACTGGGTTTTTATGGAATTTAGGTATAGAATAAACGTAAGGTAGTGCATCTATTTTCACATTGTCTTTAATATCATTACTCCTGTTAAATGTATATTGGTTATGTAAAATATCTAGTTTAGTTAAATCCGTACTGCATTTATAAGTGTCAATATGGGTATTGGGCCAAAGTTTAACTTCTGTAAGAATATTTCTAATATAGTAATTTTTACAGATAAAGGCAATATTATTGCTGGCCTTATCGACAGACATTAGAACAAATCTATCTTGAAGAGAAGAAAAACATTCAACTGGGGATGCACAGCTATTCTTGTATCATGAAAACCTGCTGAAAATGATCAAAAGTAATTACTCTTTCAATAAAAATGTATAAACTTGCTAAATTCACTTTTGTTCTTTGTTGCATAACAGAAATAAAACACTTTGAAACCTGTTTGAAAAATGTGTAAAAGCTGTCAAATCGAAATCTGCTCGATTTAGTTTGACAACGATTGTTATACATAATAATGAAACTAGTTGTCCGAAAAACAATTGAATAGTTTCATGGTTGGACTCCAGTCTGCAGGACACATGGATTTCCGGGAATCCTGATGTTAATGTGCGACACGAAAACACATATCTGCAACGTGATTAAAGGTTTGTAAATTTGCAAACCCAACTTTTCTATAGTAAAATTTTGCGTAGAATACGTTGGAGAGTGGTAATCAGTCCACCGTTGGGGCGTTTTCGAGATATTTCGGATCAAAGGTCAAATGAGGTCATTTGCACTGAAAGTTAATGCACAGCCATTTCTGTATCATGAAAACCTGCAGAAAATGATCGAAAGTAATCATCGTTTCAATGAAAATGTAAACTTGCTAAATTCAGCTATGTTATTTGTGTCCCCAGAGGTCAAAAGGTCAAGCATCAAAAGGAACCAAGATCTTTGGGAGATAACCTATATTTCAAGTTTCATTAAAGTCAGATAACCAGCGGCTGTCAGGCAGGATACGCCAATATATTGCAAGAGATGGATAGAGAAAATGCTAAAAACAAAAATGATTTTTTGTACATCAGGGGCAATAATCCAGAAATTTATGGTCTGAAATGCCCAAATATCAAAAGGGACTGAGATCTTTGGGATATAAAGATATGTTTTAAGTTCCATCAAAATTGGATAAAAATTGTGACCTTTAGAGGGTCCACAACCTTCGTAGCATACTGTTACACAATTTGCGTACAAAGTGCGGCCATTTTGTCGAGCAGTTTCATTCCGATTTTCCCGAAATTCAAATTCAACCTTCATTATGGTGGAATGGCGATATATTTAAATGGTTTTTAAAATCGGAAAAAAAAAAATTGTGACCTCTAGAGAATCTGCATGCTAAAAATGTGATTTTTCGAACAATCAGAAGCCATAATCCAGGAAGTTACGGTGTAACGATGATATATTCGAAAGTTTTGTTAAATCGAATAATAATTGTGACATCTAGAGGGACCACAAGCTAAAAACGCGATTTTTTGTACATTCAAGGTCCATAATTCAGGAAGATACAATCCGATTCGCACGAATATCGAAAGGAACCAAGACCTTTGGGTTATAAACATGTATTTCAACTTTCATTAAAATCGGATCAAAATTGTGACCTCTATAGAGGGTCCACAACCTTGATTTACCAGATGTATACACTATTTGCGTACGAGGGGCGGCCATTTTGTCCAGCAATTTTGGCCCGATTTTCACGAAATTCGACGTCAACAAACATTATGGTGTAACAGTGATATGTTCGAACGTTTTTTTAAATTGAATAATAATTGTGACCTCTACAGGGACCACAAGCTAAAAACGTGATTTTTCGTACAACCAGAGGCCATAATTCAGGAAGTTACGATTTGATATGCGTGAATATTGAAAGGAACCAAGATCTTTGGGCAATATTCTGACACTATTTGCGAACGAGGGGCGGCCATTTTGTCTGTCAGTTTCGGTCCAATTTTTACGAAATTCGAACTCAACCATTCTTAGGGTATAACGGTGATATATTCACACGTTTCTTTGAATCGGATAAAAATTGTGACCTCTATGGGGTCCACACGCTAAAAACACGATTTTTTGTACAATCAGGGTCCATAATTCAGGAAGTTATGGTCCGATATGTGCGAATATCAACTGGAACCGAGATCTGTGTGTTATAAACGTACATTTCAAGTTTAAATCAAATCGGATAAAAATTGTGACCTCTACAGTGTTCACAAGCTAAAAACGTGATTTTTCGTACAATCAGGGGCCATAATTCATGAAGTTACAGTCCGATACATGCCAATATCGAAAGGAACCGAGATCGTAGGGTGATAAACCTATATTTCAAGTTTCATTGAAATTGAATAAAAATTGTGACCTGTAGAGTGTTCACAAGCAATTGTGGACGGATGGACAGGGGGACAACAATATATGTCCACATGAAAATGTGGGCGTATAAAAATCTGTTGAGTATCTACAAACAAATTATGGACTACAGACAGGGTTGTATAAAAAGTGGGCATATAAAAACCTACCTTGTTTGATTAACATTATTCTCAACTTTTTTAGTCACACATATAGATGTTACATGGATGCCTTTAGTTTGTGAGTCTGGTAACTTGCTTGATTTAGATGACATGTTGAGTACTTCTAACTACTGGGGAAAAGATAGGCTGACAGGCAACGAAACATACACCCACAGCAGCTAAGTGGTCCAACCAATTTACAAGGGTTGTCACATTTATGCTTTTACAAGACACTGATATCAATTTCATACAAAATAAATACAGTAAAATCTGTATTAAGCAGCCACTCAAGGGAATTTTCATGACTGGCCGCTTAACGGGAGTGACCTCCCAATAAAATCTGAGTGTTTGTTAGTGCTGACATCAAGTAAATTTTATGCTTGGATGCATTAGGAGTAAACATCAATACTTGCGTCGGTAAATTTGGCCGTCGCTGAAACTTGCTTGGGACGAAAATTATTTGATACAAATCTCTGTAAACGTGTCATTTTGTACCAACATTGATACTACTGTCAACAACTGTGATGTATTCGATATTATTTATCCATTTTTGTAAAGAAAATCCATGAATTCATTTTATTTTATTAAAAAGCACATATCCAAAAGAAAGGCACTAAAACTTCTGTTTGGCAACAAAGTGGCAATGGAAAATAGATACTAAATGATCGCGACAAAACTCGGCTTTGACGGTATTAGTATTAGTTGATTCAATCAGTATCTAATAATGTTTCAATATGTGTGAAATCAATAATCAGGGTTTGTCATTTAATAAAACAAAAGATTAATTAACAGGTATTCCCAGATTTATTGTTATTTTCACAGTTCGTTTTACCTGATCGGTGGGGGAGTAGATTATTAACTATTAATCACGGGATTAGCGGAGGTGCTACAAAGTACGACAAGATGGTATCATTCAACAATGGCCTTTGAATAAGCGCTATTTTTGTAATTTTATTAATAAAATAGTGACCGCTGACCGCGTTAGAGGAGTGGCGGTTGATTAAAGAGATGAAACAATAGAATTTCTACGGGGGGAATTTATCGTGACCGCTTACACTGTACGCCCCCATTTTGCAAGGAATAGAGAACAAGCCAAAAAAAAATAAAAAAATCAGGGGCTATAATATAATGAGACAAATTACAGTCTGATATGCAAAGAGAGAGAAATGGGGTTTAACATCCACTCGACACAAACTAGTTCATTTTGGGACTAAAATAAGGTTCAATTTTATTTCAATAATTCCTTTACATGTAGGCGTCTCTAGCAGTGGGAGGAAACTGGAGGACCCGGAGAAAACACACGATCGTATGAGGATCTCCTGGGAAATCGAAACCACGCCAGTTGACTCAATGACAGGCCTTATTATGCAACGCGCATCGGCCATCCACCCTCGCACCCTCCAATATGAACGAAATCAAAGGGAACCAAGATCTTTTGGATATAATCATATATTTTAAGTTTCAGCAATATCGGATACAAATTGAGGACTCTAAAGGGTACGCAACCTTGGTATTAAATACTTTTACACTACTTGCATACAAGTAACAACCATTTTGTCGGGCAGTTTGGGTCTGATTTTCACGAAATTCACACTTCACCATCATTAGGGTGCTTTGGTGATATTTTTAAATCAGACAAAAATTGTGACCTCTAGAGGGTAAAACAACTTTGATATACCATACTTTTACACTCTTTGCGTACGAGGAGCAGCCAGTTTGTCCAGCAGTTTTGGTCCGCTTTGCATAAAATTCAAATCGCACCAGCATTGTGGTGTAACAGTGATATATTCAAACATTTTTTTAAATCATTAACCAGCGGCTGCCAGGAAGGATACGCCCACATTTTGTAATATATGGATCAAGAACATGCTAAAAACGAAAATGATTTTTTGTACAATCAGGGGCCATAATCCAGACAGATATGGTCTGAAATGCACAAATATCATAAGGGACTGAGATTTTTGGAATATAAAGATATGTTTTAAATTTCATCAAAATCAGATAAAAATTGGGACCTCTAGAGGGTTCATAACCTTTGTATTATATACTTATACACAATTTGCGTACAAAGAGCGGACATTTTATCGGGCAGTTTCATTTCGATTTTCCCGAAATTCGAATTCAACCATTCATTATGGTGGAATGGTGATATATCTAAACAGATTTTACAATCGGAAAAAAAATTGTGACCTCTAGAGAATCCACTATTTGCGTACTAGGGGCAGCCATTTTGTTCTGATTTTCACGAAATTTGAACTCAACCAACATTACGGTGTTTTTGTAAATCTGATAATAATTGTGACCTCTAGAGGGACCACAAGCTAAAAACACGATTTTTTTTACAATCAGGGGTCATAATTCAGGAAGTTACCATCTGATATGCGCATATATTGAAAGCAACCAAGATCTTTGGGTTATAAACATGCATTTCAAGTTTCATCAAAATCGGATGAAAATTGTGACCTATTTGCGTATAGGGGCAGCCATTTTGTCTGACAGTATTCGTCCGTTTTCACAAAATTCAATCTCAACCAACATTACGGTGTAACGGTGATATATTCAACAGTTTTTTTAAATCCGATAATAATTGTGACCTCCATAGGACCTCAAGCTAAAAACGTGATTTTTCGTACAGTCAAGGGCCATAATTCAGGAAGTAACAATCCGATATGCCCGAATATCAAAAGGAAGCAAGATCTTTGGGTTATAATCATGTATTTCAAGTTTCATCAAAATCGGATTAAAATTGAAACCTCTAGAGGGTGCACAACCTTGATATACCAGATGTTTTACACTATTTGCATACAGGGACGGCCATTTTGTCTGGCAATTTTGGCCCAATTTTCACGACATTAAATCTAAATAAACAATATGGTGTAACGGTGATATAATCAAATGGTTTTTTTAAATCGGATAATAATTGTGACCTCTAGAGGAACCACAAGCTAAAAACATGATTTTTCATACAATCAGGGGACATAATTCAGGAAGTTACCATCCGATATGCTCAAATATCAACAAGGTCCAAGATCTTTGGGTTATAAACATGCATTTCAAGTTTCATCAAAATCAGATCAAAATTCTGAACTCAAGCTAAAAATGGGAGTTTTTGTACAATCAGGGGCCATAATTCAGGAAGTTACGATGCGATATGCCCAACTATCAACAGGAACCAAGATCTTTGGGTTATAAACTTACATTTCAAGTTTCATCAAAATCAGAAGAAAATTGTGACCTCTAGAAGTTCCACAACCTTGATATACCATACTTTTACACTATTTAAGTACGATGGGCGGCCATTTTGTCTGTCAGTTTTGGTCCGATTTTTACGAATTTCGACCTCAACCATCCTTAGGGTGTAACAGGAATATATTCAAACGTTTTTTTAAATCCGATAAAAATTATGACCTGTATAGGGTCCACAGGCTTAAAACGTAATTTTTCGTACAATCAGGGGCCATAATTCAGGAAGTTACGGTCCGATATGCACAAATATCAAAAGGAACTGAGATCTTTGGGTTATAAACTCAAATTTTAAGCTTCAACAAAATCGGATAAAAATTGTGACCTCTATAGGGTCCCCAAGCTAAAAACAGGATTATTTGTACAATCAGGGGGCGTAATCCATGAAGTTACAGTCCAATACATGCCAATATCGAACCAAGATCTTTTGGAGATAAACCTATATTTCAAGTGCCGTCAAAATCAGATAAAAATTGTGACCTGTAGACGTCCAGGGGTGGCAACATAATACATCCACATGAAAATCAGACCAAAACTGCCTGACAAAATGGCCGCTTCTTGTACGCAAATAGTGAACCAGCAGCTCACATTTTCGAGAGATGGATAGAGAACAAGCTAAAAAGAAAGTGATTTTTCCTATAATCAAGGGCCATAATTCATGAAGTTACAATTCGATATGCGCAAATATCGAAAGGAACCAAGATCTTTGGGTTATAAACATGCATTTTAAGTTTCATCAAAGTCGGATTAAAATTGTGACCTCTACAGGGTCCACAACCTAAAAAAGGCGATTTTTCGTACAATCAGGGGCTATAATTCAGGAAGTTACAATTCAATATGCGCAAATATCGAAAGGAACCAAGATCTTGGGGTTATAAACATGCATTTCAAGTTTCATCAAAATCAGATTAAAATTGTGACCTCTACAGGGTCTACAACCTTGATATACCATATTTTAATACTATTCGCGTACAAGCGTCGGCCATTTTGTCTGGCAGTTTTGGTCCAATTTTCACAAAATTCGAACTCAACCTTTATTACGGTGTAACGAAGATATATTCAAACGTTTTTTAAAATTGGATAATAACTGTGAGCTTAATAATAAAAATAATAATAATATCTTTATTTTCAAAGGTGAAAAATTAGGCTTAAAGCCTGTTTACAATTTGGCCCTTAGGACCACAAGCTAAACCAGCAGCTGCCAGGCAGGATACGCCCACATTTTCGAGAGATGGATAGAGAACAAGCTAAAAAGAAAGTGGTTTTTCCTACAATCAAGGGCCATAATTCAGGAAATTACAATTCGATATGCGCAAATATCGAAAGGAACCAAGATCTTTGTGTTATAAACTTACATTTCAAGTTTCAACAAAATCGGATAAAAATTGTGACCTCTATAGGGTCCACAACCTTGATATACCATATTTTTACGCTATTTGAAAATGAACCTTGTGAACCCTCAAACGCCAAAAATTATGTCATCTGTATGAAATTGTCTATTAAATTCCCCTAATTACCTACAAAAGAATAAATATGTGACAACGGTTGTCGACTGCCCGGGCGATTTAGCTGCTGTTGGGGTATATTTTGTTGCCTGGCAACCTATCTTTATTTCACCATATGATGCCTAATGCCATTTTTGACTGGGCGGATCCAATTTTACATTTTCACTCTCACCGGAAATGACGTCAAATGGGCAAAAAAAGATATTTTATTCAAATGAGTCTGATTTGTAATGTTTTTAAAATTACCACAGATACCACAAAATGGTTCCTAACTTTTACGGTTGCAGAGAAATTGACGATTTTCTACAAGTCACATTTCAAGGTTTTTGGACTGTAAAAGTGTCATAAAATTTTCACTATGTAATGCCTTATGCCAATTATGATTTCATAGGACTAATTTAACATTTTCATTATCACTGGAAGTAATGTCATTTTGGCAAATACTGTATTTTTAGCCTTCAAAACAAATATTTTTTGGGAGTTACATTTATTATTCGTTTAACATTATGATATTTGATTATAATGGACATGTAGATTGGATCAATACGATCATATAGATGTCCAAAAATTGCTTCTAGCATCTTCCCTTGTCAAGAAATAACCAATTTTGACAGGATAACTTTTTAAGATTTTTTTTTTTTTGCATTTTAATTTCACATTAGACAGTCAGCTAACTTAGCGGTAAGTTAGTAACAAATTTTGTCAGGATCACTTTTTTGACATAATTATGTAACACATGGTAACAAATATATGAATGGAATTGATATTGCTGACTTTGATTCATTCTGCGTCCATTTTATAACACGTCTGCAATCGCTTATATTAGGCGCGAAATTTTGAAAATTTAAATTTTTACAAATATTTTTTTAATTTATGAATATTTTTTGATATTTTACACAGGATTAAAGGGTCATCTGACTTGAGCAAAAATGTGAACAATTTTTGTCTCAGTAATTTGTGTTAGCCGCCATTGGCTAATTCAGTTTTTCGGTCCTAGATTAATTATTGATCGTTCGATTTGTATAAAACAAAGTTCATATGCTCCGTTTTGCAAAATGTCATTTTTTTTGTTACCGTTAATGTTTCCTGTCGGCACATTAAGTGACATAATTTTACCAAAAATTACAATTTTGACAGTTCGGTACCACTTTTTGAAAGCAAATATTATTTTTTTCAAAATGTCGGGCTCATTTTTTTAAAATTTTGATTTCGTTTTCGTGATTTTTCGATTAAAAGGTGAAAAAAGGTGTAAAATTAAGCTTTTTACAACCCATCCAGCGTTTTCATATTTTAAAATATTTTTTCGTAACTTTCACAAACTCGTAGCAATAATCTATGCGGAGAGAATGTATGTGAAAATTAATTTGTAATATGCGCAGTTGCCGAGAAATATGCTATTTTGTATGCATCACTTTTCATGTTATTTAGCCTGTAAAAGAGTCCATTATCATTTGTTTTACGATTTGATGCCTAATGCAAATTTTGACTAGGTCAAACCATTTTAACATTTTCACTGTGACCGGAAATGACCACATTTGGGCATAAACTGTATTTTTAGCATTCAAAACAGATATTTCATTCAAATGAATCTGATTTGTAATGTTTTTCAAATTATGATATTTAATTCCAATCAACAAACAGAATGAACCCATACAATCATACAGATACCACAAAAGGGTTTCTAACTTGTACGGTTGCAGAGAAATGGACGATTTTCTACACGTCACTTTTCAAGAATTTTGGTCTATAAAAGTGGCAATTATTATTCGATTTACATAAAAATGTTCACCATGTGATGCCTTATGCCACATATGATTTCATAGAATTAATCTAACATTTTCATTATCCCCGGAAGTAATGTCATTTTTAGCTTCTAAAACAAACATTTTTTTTAAGTGAGTTATATTTATTATTCGTTTAAGATTTTAATATTTGACTCCAAAGAACATATATATTGAATCAAAACGATCATAAAGATGTCCAAAAATTGCTTGTCAAGAAATAACAATTTTATCAGGATCATTTTTAAAGATTTTTTTTCGAATTTTAATTTCCCATTAGAAAGTCAGCTAACTTAGCGGTAAGTTAGTAAAAAATTTTGTCAGGATCACTTTTTTGACATATGTAACACATGGTAACAAATGTATGAATGGAATTGATATTGCTGGGTTTGATTGATTCTGTGTCCATTTTATAACACGTCTGCAGTGTTTATTTGGAAATCTGTTTATCGGTTCCATTGGTACTGGAAAAAGCAAGAAGCAAAGAAGCAAAGAAGGCTAGGCATTGGGTTTGCTTTGCCAAATTTACAGACAAAATATTAACAAAAAAGTGGGTGTGACAATGCCCCAGGGGATTGGGGCATGCACCAAAATAAATAGTTGCTGTCTTTATTTTATAAGGAATAAATATGCAAAATTCCAAGATGATCCATTCAGAATTGCAGCCTGTAGACGATAAATACAAAAATTGGGTGTGGCTCTGCCCATGGGGGTTGGACATGGAACAATATAAATAGGTACCACCCTGTTATTGAAATGATATGCTGAATTGGAACAAAATCTGTTAATTATTGCAACCTGTAGAGTATTTTCACCAAATTCGAACTCAGCCGTCTTTAGGGTGTAACGGTGATATACTAAAACGTTTTTTTAAATCGGATAAAAATTATGACCTCTAAAGGGTCCACAAGCTAAAAATGCGATTTTTCCCACAATCAAGGGCCATAATTCAGGAAATTACAATTCGATATGCGCAAATATTGAAAGGAACTGAGATCTTTGTGTTATAAACTTACATTTCAAGTTTCAACAAAATCGGATAAAAATTGTGACCTCTATAGGGTCCACAATCTTGATATACCATATTTTTATGCTATTTGAGAACGAAGGGCGGCCATTTTGTCTGTCAGTTTTGGGCCGATTTTCACGAAATTTGAACTCAGCCGTCCCAAGGGTGTAACGGTGATATAATAATACAGATTTTAGACCGGATAAAAATTATGACCTCTATAGGGTCCACAAACCAAAAAATGTGATTATTCGTACAATCAGGAGTCATAATTCAGGAAGTTAAGGTTCGATATGCGCAAATATCGAAAGGAACCAAGATCTTTGGGTTATAAACTTACATTTCAAGTTTCATCAAAATAGGATTAAAATTGTGACCTCTATAGGGTCCACAACCTTGATATACCATATTTTTACTGTATTTGAGAACGAAGGGCGGCCATTTTGTCAGTTTTGGGCCGATTTTCACAAAATTCGAACTCAGCCGTCCTTAGGGTGTAACGGAGATATAATAATACATTTTTATAAATCGGATAAAAATTATGACCTCTATAGGATCCATAAGCTAAAAACGCGATTTTTCGTACAAATCAGGGGCCATAATTCAGGAAGTTACGATCCAATATATGCGCGAATATCGAAAAAAACGAGTTCTTCGCGTTATAAACTTTCATTTCAAGTTTCAACAAAATCAGATAAAAATCGTGACCTTTATAAGGTCCACAACTTTGAAATACCATATTTTTACGCTATTTGAGAACGAAGGGCGGCCATTTTGTCTGTCAGTTTTGGGGCGATTTTCACGAAATTCAAATTCAGCCATCCTTAGGGTGTAACGGTGATATAATAATATGGTTTTTTAAATTGGATAAAAATTATGACCTCTATATGGTCAACAAGTTAAAAACGCGAATTTTTGTACAATCAGGGGTCATAATTTAGGAAGTTACGGTCCGATACGCGCAAATATTGAAAGGAACCAAGATCTTTGAGTTATAAACTTACATTTCAAGTTTCAACAAAATCAGATAAAAATTGTGACCTCTATAGGGTCCACAACCTTGATATACCATATTTTTACGCTATTTGAGAATGAAGGGCGGCCATTTTGTCTGTCAGTTTTGGGCCGATTTTCACGAAATTCGAACTCAACCATCCTTAGGGTGTAATGGTAATATAATAATACGTTTTTTTAAATCGGATAAAAATTATGACCTCTGTAGGGTCAACAAGCTAAAAATGCGATTTTTTGTACAATCAGGGGCCATAATTTAGGAAGTTACGGTCCGATACGCGCACATATTGAAAGGAACTGAGATCTTTAGGTTATAAACTTACATTTCAAGTTTCAACAAAATCGGATAAAAATTGTGACCTCTATAGGGTCCACAAGTTAAAAACGTGATTTTTCTAACAAACAGGGGCCATAATCCATGAAGTTTCAATCCGATACATGCCAATATAGAAAGCAACCAAGATCTTTTGGAGATAAACCTATATTTAAAGTTTCGTCAAAATCGGATAAGAATTGTGACCTGTAGAGTGTCCACAAACAAATTGTGGACAGACAGACGCAAGGGCGACGACAATATAGGTCCACATGAGGGGGTCGTGCTACAGCATCAATAGTTGCCGTCCTTAGGGTATAATGAATAAGTATACCAAGTTCCAAGATAATCTATTCAGAATTGTGGCTTTCGGGCACTAAAGGCAAAAATTGGGCGTGGCTCTGCCCCTGGGGGTCGGGGCATTCACCAAAATCAATAGTTGACGCCTTAGGCTATAAGGAATACATATGCCACGTATCAAGCTGATACATTCAGAATTGCGGCCTGTAATCGATAAACACAAAAATTGGGCGTGGCTCTGCCCCTGGGGGTTGGGACATGCAGTTTTTGTCCTTAGGCTCTAAGGAATACATATCTCAAGTTCAAAGACGATCCATTAAGAATCTTGGCCTGTAGGCAACACACAGAGACACAACCCCTGGGGTCATCCTTAGGGTATAAGGAATAGGTATGCAAAAGGATGTTAAGAATTGAAGCCTGAATCAAAATGAAGTCTCTACTCATTCTGAACATAAGAGACACACTACCTGCGGAGAATTATAGCTAGCTATATTTAGTTTTCAAGTGCTAGTTATGTATGGTCTCTACTTAGCCTTTAAGTAGAAAATAGCTTTCACCGAACTCAGTCAAGGTATTAATGTACATGTAACGGAACTATACACACTCTCACTCAATTAGAATCAAAGTTATCAAGCTCGGAAGTCTCAAGCAATTGAATTGCTTAATACTCTGCTTAAAGTTAACCTGAACCTGATCTTAAACAATGTATTAATTTATATTCCTTTTTTTTGTAATTCAATTCTGAGGGGAGATGAACATATCTTTCGTAAGACATTTTCAGATCTTGTAACTGAAGCTGTATCTTTATATTATCTAATTAAATATAAAGTGTTAGGAAAAATAACCATACCATTGTCCACCTACTTGCTGTTTGCAAGGGTTTGGATTTGTCATAATTTTTTGGGGGGGACGGACGAACCCTGGAATCTGGAACATTTCCTTACCAAACGAAATAAACAGTTACGAACAGTTTACTGTACCAGTGTTATTTCAATGAAGGCTGTAACTAGGGGCAATACATGTATGATGACAATATGGAAAAATTGAATACCTACATCAAAGCTGCATAAATATTGATTGTTCATGAAGTTAAGTGAATCGTCCAAAGACGTTCGTTCTACGATCAGGACTGTTCTCTTTGAATATCTTGGCGACATGAAGGGGGTCATTATGCACCGCACACGCCTTCAAGTGGCTCAGTCCGTTTTGCGGCATGGAGTTGCGCAGCCGAGTTTTGATACGCCACAGAATGCTGAAGGATCGCTCGGCTGAGCAGGAACTAGCAGGTTTCAGCAGTGTGAGATGAGAAGAGCTTTAAAAAATTGACAGAAGGGAACGTCTGCCTCACTTCAGGTGACATAACGTGGAACGCTTCGTGCACACAAGTGAAATAGATTTGGTCGAAAACTGGGGCTTGAAGAATGGCAATTCTTGTTCCAAGTCCCCATTCAGATTCAGCTCCAGATACGTTGAAACAAGCTTACCATCATGTGGATATAAACCTGAAAATCTGGCCTGGCGATCAAAATCATGGGGGGGGGGACAGAGACCTATTCGTCACCCCCCCATCCCCCCTAAATCCACGCCCATGGCTGTTTGTGGTTTATTTAATTAAGATTATATCAATACATTAAAAAAGCCCATAATTAAAAGCACAAAAATTTGTATTATATAATATAATTTTTTCCTTATATAGTATAATTTATACATAGACTCAAGAACTGATATAAAAAACCTCCATATTTACCTTTATTTCACTATAAACAGCTACAAATATTATTGTATCCTCACTGTCTAGTTTTCAAGATATAAATTTATATGTTGACCTACTTTTCAGAGTTACTACACATTAAGAAGAAAATCCAATGCAGGAGCTTTCAAATAAAAGCACTTTCTATACAACCTAATAATTTATGTTCATCCAGCCAATGGCAAATAATCCCCATTCAGCCCTACAGTAGTCAATAGTAAAAATAAACTACTTTACGTTTATTTCCTTCAGGTATAGAGTGGATATTTTAGGCCTTTTGACCCGTGACGTTGGCCAGATTGATCACCTTGAATGAACATTTATAAAAGTACAAATGATGTTAAACCAGAGGGGGCATGATAGTCTGTCACTTTCTGTCATAGTTTATCTACATACTGAATATTTCTATAATATATATTTGGGTTTCCTGCATGTTGAATCTAATCCTTTGATAAGATCAATTTCAGTATGGGGTTATGTCGAGTATCCAAATATTGAACAAGGGCACCTTAAATTTTGTAAAAGGCTTCTACATGTCAACACCCCCGTAAGCAGTCTATGGCGAACTAGGGAGGCACTCTATTCATGTCACTCATAAGTATAAAATGATTAAATATTGGCTCAAAATAACCCGGATGTCTGTTGATAGACACCCCAATGCATGCTATAAACTTCTGTACAAGTTGCATAATTGTTTTAGTTGTATCAATACCAGATTCCACAAATCTCTCATCAGTTGATTTAGGTGCGGTTATCACCACCTTGCAGTAGAAACTGGTATGGTGGGGCACGGCAAGAGAAGATAGAATTTGTCTTTATTGTTTTGGACGAGATAATGTGTGTATATATTGGAAGATGAGGTTCATTTTATCTGTCAATATCCATTGTATGAGACTTTAAGAAAAAGCATTATTCCACAAGAATGTATCCTTAATGATTTGAATGCATTGTTTATTAGGGTTTCACACTGCGTAGCTTGTGTGAAACACTATTGTTTTTGTTAGGCTTTCAGACTTTCGTCTGAAAGCCTATTGAGATTACTAAAATTAGGGTTTCACACTGCGTAGCTTGTGTGAAACACTATTGTTTTTGTTAAAATTAATATTCTTACTATTGTTATTACTAAGAATATTCTTATTATTATTATTAGGCTTTCACCTTCGGTGAAAGACTATTGTTATTACTAAAATTCTTCTTCTTATTAGGCTTTCACCTTCGGTGAAAGACTATTACTAAGATTATTAGGCTTTCAGCTTCGGTGAAAGACTATTGTTATTACTAAGATTATTAGGCTTTCACCTTCGGTGAAAGACAATTGTTATTACTAAAATTATTAAGCTTTCATATTACATATGAAAGCTTATTGTTTCTGTTAAGATTAATAAGCTTTCATATTACATATGAAAGCTTATTGTTTCTGTTAAGATTATTATTGTTATTTTTTTTTTGTGTTTTGTCCACAAATCGGATTTCTCAGAATCTAACCATAGGATCGTTCTGAAACTTTTACCTATCCCCCCAAAAATGGGTGGTGGCTGTTGATTAAATATATTTTCAAAACGTTTTACGAATCCGAAATCACCGAATTTTACGAAGGAATGCATTTGACCTACAATGCTGTAACTTTGTGACTATTTGACCTATTTTACTAATTCTTTTTTCTTTGAGTATCTTGAAACATTTACTTCAAATCTGCAATTTCGGATTTTGGCATTTCGAAAATTCGTCGCTGTCATTTCGAACCGGGAGTTATTACCAATTTGACAACTTCTTTAATAGTTGTGCTATTTTCGTGAAATTTAGAATGTTAGTAGATCTTGCCAATGCGACTTCAATGATGTCCTTGTAAATTTTCTAAATTATCTCCCCTTGGTGAAATTAAGGATCAAAGTTTTCAAAAAAATCGTCGAAATATAGGTCAGAATGACCTAAAAAAAAAATTCGATACTAGACAAGTAATTACTGATTCGTACACAAAATATGGAGTTTGTCGATCGAACCGGAAGTGCCACCATCTTTAAACGTGAAAAATCAAAAAGGCTTTTTTGCTATTTTACTTACAGACTCGGGCGTCATATTTTCGGAATCCTGGAAGGAATGCCTAAAAATCTATCGGATCAGAATTTTGATTTCGGTCACGTGATGGTCACCATTTTGAATTGAAAATGAAAAATAGAAGCAATTTGAAGGGCCGGGACTTTGGAACACAAGAACTCTCCTTCTAATTAAGCTAGAATGTTCAAACTTGGTGTAGGCGTTCACTAGGTCAATGTCATGATTGAGTTCAAAGATGAGCATTTTTTGCCTAGGGTAAGCAGAGATAAGCAAGCTGATTTGTTGATTCTTTAGGGCACGATGACATTGGTTATAATGAATGGAGGGC
Organism: Patella vulgata; assembly: GCF_932274485.2. Lineage (NCBI taxonomy): Eukaryota > Metazoa > Mollusca > Gastropoda > Patellidae > Patella > Patella vulgata. Next base: position 40,173,756 of record NC_065882.2, read on the forward strand.
GATGAAACTCTTGTCAATCGAGAGGCTAATAGCTGGCCTGTTGTGTGAAATCATTGTATCATTTTTTGAAAATGTCCGGGGTAGCCGAAAAAAGGAGATCGAAATCCAAAAAGTCGTATTTTTACGATTTGGGGCATTTTTAGAGGTCGTGTAAAGTAAAATAAAGCATGCATATACATATATTATTGATATTAAATATATCATATAAAAAACTAAACAATGAATCAGCTGTCATTGACAGATTTTATATTATAAGCATGGTCAGTGGAAGGTCAGCGTATTGTCTAACTTGAACTCACTGACTCCGTAACATTATTGTGGGTATGGTATAAGCTGAATTTGATGAGATGCACATATCTCGTATGACTATTTGGTACTTACAGTGTTAGACTTTGTCGTAACGTTACGGTCTCCATTCATCAAATCGTCTTTGGGGCTATAATACGATTTTGAATCAAGTTATTTATCACTGAGGGACTCAAAATTAGGTTTGATGTAGCTCTGCTCATTTACAGTGGCGAATTTAACGGGCTCATGGGTTCCAGCTCCCTCCTCTAGAAATTTCACAGCACCCGCATGGATTGTGGCTAATTTTGTGGCAGAATTTTATTTTTCTGGGGGAGGTACTTCTAAATGGCTCCGACACAAGTGCCTGAAATGCCATGAAATCACGTTTTCGGCCTCCAATTAAAATTTCTTAGCGGGAGAACCCCCTGACCCGGCCCCCTTGCGGGGCTTCACGGTCTGTATCAGCCCCCCTCCCCACCACCATGGTTAATCCGGCGTTGATGTTCCCTCTTGTGCAGCTGCAAAAGAATGTACAAGTTCATTGCCTCATTGTCAAAGATCCCACTTTTCTACCCCAGTTCGGGTAATGAGGTCGAGCGTATATTGTATAGGGGATATTAAACAAGCAAACAGTATGGCTGATGTCTCCCGCCAAAACCCCAAAGTAAAAGATGACACATTAATTAATCGCACTTTCATATTTTTTTCAAAAGTATCGAGCAATCAAACTATACTGTAAATTTCATCACTCTCTGTCAGATAGAAATCAAGGTTATCTTGTCCCAAAGCATCGACCAATGAAATTGCCAAGCTGTAGCTCAAAATGTTCAGTCAAGACCTGATGAACATCTACACCAAGTTTAAACATTCTAGCTCAATTAAAAGCTGGGTTGTTATGTTCCAGTACTTCATTATAACCAAAGTTATCATACCCCAAAGCATCAACCAATTCAAAGTCCCGGCCAATCAAGTTGCTTTGCTTATCCTGACTAAGAGAATGCTCATTGTCGAACTTGGTCAAGGTAATATGGTCAAGGTACTAATGTAATGAAACTATACACAAAGTTTCATCAAATTGCTTATCTCTGCTTACCCATTTTAATAGTCCCCTGCCAATCGAAAAGCCCCCCGACCCACCCACTCCACTCCCGTGTAATACATTAGGTTATAATTGTGTTACAAACGTATCACAAGGAGCATTTGAATATTCTCTCTGAGGCATCTGATACCACTTGTCATTGAGGTGTTCACAGAAAATTTCGCCCGGTTGAAATGTTTCTTGCTATAAGTCAGCAATTTTCCGAATTCAGGGAGGCTGAATGGCTGAATGGTTAGCATGTGCGCGCTGTATCGTAACGTCTGTCATTGAGTCAACGGGCGTCGTTTCGATCTTCAGGTTGCACGTGACATGGAATATGATGTCCAACCCCGTTTATTGCGAATGATTAAGCTGTTCAGGGGGAGCTTATTTTTAAAAGTTTTGTAATATTCGGTTGATAACTAAAGGTACCGTGCAAATTAAACTGTTAAAATAGAAAATTTGGCCCGGTTGAAATGTTTCTCGCTGTAGGTCAGCTAGAATGTTCAAACTTGGTGTAGACGTTCACTAGGTCATTGTCTTGATCGAGTTCACAGCAGAAATAACAGTGAAACGATCAACGAACTCATAGCAGAAATAACAGTGGAAAACTTAACGAATTCATAGCATAAATAGCAGAAATGAAATGGGGTTTTACGTCCTACTCTTCTGCACCTGACCTGGGCTAATGGAAGACGCGGCATACGCCATACAGTGTGCTATGAGGGAATTTTTGCCCGGGCAGCGGCGCTACGGCCTACTCTTATATCGAATTCCAACTGCCAAGGGATCTTTTACGTGCATTCCAATGTGTACACGGGACCTCGGTTTTTCGTCCCATCCGAACGACTAGGCAGCTGTCCTTATCAGGCCCTCCTTCTGCATCACTGACAAAAGAAACCACGCCGGAAAATCGAGATGAGCTTTCTCGGCCAATGCAAGGATCGAACACCCGACCTCCAGGCTAACGAGCCAGCGCCTTGCCCACTTAGCCACCGTGATTCCCATAAATAGCAATGAAACGATCAACGAATTTATAGCAGTAATAACACTTCAACAATTAACGAATTCGTAGCAGAAATAACGGTGAAACAATTAACGAATTCGTAGCAGAAATAACAATGAAACGTTCAACGAAATCATAGCCGACATAAGAGTGGAACAATCAACGAATTAATAGTAGACAAGTTCATAGTAGAAAAAACAGTGAAACAATGAACGAATCATAGCAGAAACCACCAGAAGGCTATCCATACACTGTGAAATTTGAAACCTAAATGGCCCGGCTAGGAACAATATCTACATGCCCGTAAAAGACTACTTAACAGTTAGAATTCGAAAGAAAAGACCGTAACGACGCTGTCCGATCAAAATTTAGTTAATTCAGTCAGCGCAGACAGATAGGTCGTTAAAACCATTTCTGTTCAGTTCATTCCATTTCCTTAAATCTATGAAAGTTGTGTGAATTGGGAATCGGGTATTACTCAACAGTTTCAGGGGAGATAAGCCGTCTTTGAGATTGGAAATCAATTTTTGATATCGACTGTGTATGATTGCTACTAGATCGATTGTGATTCAGGTTCTAATCAGTTTGGATTGAAGAATCGGGGTGGTATATGTGTGGGGTGGGGGTGGTGGCACAAGACGCTATATCCCATTCGCAACCACACACCTAACAAATGCAGGGTATAGGTTGCGATCAGTTCTTTCAAGATTTTCATATATTTAAGCCACTTTATTACACGCCTCATCTGAAAATGTCTGTGTTAGTGTAGATAAATGTTGACCAAATAACATCTTTCACCATTTTGACTTTCAGTTACAGAACTAGCATAGGGGCGTTTTAAGGTTTATCATGGCGGAGGCTGTACTATTTTGAGGGCCCTCTGTCGCGAGGGGAGGTTCTTGATTGATGATTGTCATGCCAATGCAATGGCTGCATTCTCATTCAGTAGTGGATTCGACAGTAACAGTGTATAGAAAACGATTGAGTTGGACTCGGGGGCCCTTTCCCTTGGCCCTAGGGACCCTTTTGTCATTCGTGGGACCCTTTTGTCTGTCTTTAGAGCCCTCCCTAACTAGGGTACATTTTCATTTTTCGCATCGGTTGTAGCATTTTTCTCCCGTTTTATTTTTTCAACTGCTTTGATTTTTTTCGCGGAGAGGCTGGCGCCTCCAGCGCCTCAGCTATAAAACGCTTTTGAACTAGCAGTACTATTGACATAATACCGTTTTTTCCAGTAATGGTAACTCACTCGTTTCTGCACTGAATAACCATGACACGGAGAGAGAGAGAGAGAGAGAGAGAGGGGGTTTAACGTCCACTCGACGCAAACTAGGTCATTTTGGGACTAACATATGGTTTAATTTTATTTCAATAATCTGCTTGCGCATATTAACAGTGGGAGGAAACCGCAGGTCCCGGGGTAAACCCAGGAGATTGGACAGGCGAGATTGTAGGTTAGGGTTAGGATAAGCGCTAAGATTAGGTCTTGGGTTAGGATTAGGATTAGCGATATCTCTATTTACATCTCGTGACCTTTGACCAAACGTAATGAAGACAGGATTTGACGTATATATGCACATTGAGGTTATCAAGCTATAGACCGGACTAGTAGTAAGCTATAAACGGATAAATAACAAGAGTTTATATGTATATTATTTTATTAAATTTATATATACCTTAACTCCCTGATTTACATATATACATTATGCATGAACAATAGAAACTATATACTAGTATTTATAAGTATTAAAGCTATGGTAATATTATGCTATCAAATAGCCGTATTGTCTTAATATTTGTTGTAACCGCAACCTTGATAGTTATTGTAAGAAGGATAACGGTTGTAGTTGTTGTATCCGTTACCGTATCCGTTGTTATTGTAGTTGTTATATCCCTTCCCATATTCGTTGTTATTGTGGCCATTGTTGTAACCGTTGTTGTAATTGTAGGGGCCGTTGTAACTATTGTATCCTTTATTATTGTATTGGTTGTACTTGTATAGTCCGTTGTTGTATCGGTTGTATGGCCCGTTGTTGTACCCGTTGTAGTTGTATGATTGTTTGTAAGCTCCAATCTTTCCATGTCCAACAAGTCCGTTTCCAATTATACCGTGTCCGATACCGTTACCAACGATACCATGACCAATTCCGTGTCCAACAATACCGTGTCCGATACCGTTACCAACGATGTCATGCCCAATGCCGTTACCAATCTTTCCATGTCCAATAAGTCCGTGTCCGATTCCGTTTCCAATGATACCATGTCCGATACCGTTACCAAAGATACCATGACCAATTCCGTTTCCAACAATACCGTGTCCGATACCGTTACCAACGATGCCATGCCCAATGCCGTTACCAATCTTTCCATGTCCAATAAGTCCGTGTCCGATTCCGTTTCCAATGATACCATGTCCGATACCGTTACCAACGACTTTGCCAACAGCTACTATTCCGTGTCTGAGTCGGTTTCCTTGGATACCATGTCTAATACCATGGTTGAGTCCGTTGCCAATAGCTCCTACACCAACAAGACCATGTCCAACACCGGCATGTCCTCTTCCAAATCCTTTACCATTTCCGTTTCCAAAGACACCAACACCATGTCCGAAACCGTGTCCGATTTTAGCATCGATGTATTGGGAAGCAGCTACTGTCAAACAGACAGCGAAAGCGACGAAAGCCTGAAAAAGAAAAAAAAACATGTGTTTTACAGAAATAGCCGTAGATTTGATTCCATACTAAAAAAAAAATCGCGAGGGTTTATTTATTTATAACCAAAAACTTGACAATCAAGAAATTTTACTGTGCCGCCATTATTTAGTACATGATCGAGTTTTGGCGTTACCAGGCAAAATCACAAATAATGTTCAACTCTGGGTAATAATTTACACTTTTTATAATTTACCGTTCTGGCCCTATGAATATAAAACTGCCTTTAATACAATGTCAAGGGCGATAAGCAATAATACAACAGTGACGATGCAATACCATGTTCAACCCTCGATTTCTACCAGTTTTAAATTTAAAGATGGACCTATGGGTATGAATGCCAAGTGCGATAAGCAATCATATAAAAATTTAGTATGTAATGAAACTTATTAGTGCTATACCAAATTAGATATCAGGTTTCTTGTCCAGAAAGTTCAAGTATATCCCATCTGGGTCACGATCCTTGTCACTACATACCGCTAATGGGAAGTATTGAAGATTATTTAGTCAACAAGTTAAATTTACTCTCTGTAGATTATTACAATGTTTTACTGTATTAGCCCAGTCTGTACAGAACAGAGGGGCGAAAAAGCAAGTCCCATTTAAGATTTCAGGGACCGGGTATGCTTATCTTAAAACTTCAAAGATTTGAAATCTTATACGGAGTAGGGCAAAAGTCCTACTTTATACACCGACTGGACCATTGAAGACAAACAGATAGATTTTGCCCGGACATCTATATTACGATATACTCTATCAAGGAATCTTTTACGTGCACGCCAATGTGTACACTGAACATTGCTTTTCGTCCCATCCTGACAATTAGACACTATTCCCTGTCAGACCGGGCAGACCTACTGTCCTGTACAGCTAACAAGGGCAGTCAAGCCTGTACAATTGACTTTCTGGTCAAACCCCGGGAGAGAGCCCAAGACCTACTGGTTAGTTAATCAGTGTCTCTTATCACTGAGCCACCATGATCCCCATACATTAAAAACATGGAGTTCGTAGATGAGCATTTTATGCTTAGGGTAAGCAGAGATAAGCAATTAGATTGGTTGATGATTTCGGACACTTTCACTTCAGTCAGAGTGATGAAACTTGGTGTATAGTTTCATTACATCAATACCTTGAATACGTTCGACAATGAGCATTGTCTGCCCTGGATAAGCAGAGCGATGAGCAATTTGATTGGTCGAGAATTTGAAACAAAATAACTCTCCTTCTTATTGGGGCAGAATGTTCAATCTTGGTGAAGGCGTTCATTAGGTCAGTGCCATGAAGGAGTGCGAAGATGAGCATTGTCTGCTTACAGTAAGCAGAGATAAGCAATCTGATTGATTGATTCTTTGGGGCACGATAACTTTGGTTATAATGAAGTGAGAGTGACAAAATTCCAAATATAGATTCATTATGTCATTACCTTGACTAAGTTTGATGTTGAGAATTTCTGCGTAGATTTAGGAGCAATAAGCAATTTGACTGATCACATTGGAACATAACACCTCTGTTTTTAATTAAGGTAGAATTTGAACCGGTTGAATTGTTTCTCGTTATAATTCTTTTTCTTTTTTAAGATTCTTTATATAACTCATGAGATGCGACAGAAACTGACCGTGAATATGAAAGCTTTAATATCTGCTTAGCAGATCTAGTATTATTAAGCTTTCATATTACATATGAAAGCTTATTGTTTCTGTTAAGATTATTAAGCTTTCATATTACATATGAAAGCTTATTGTTTCTGTTAAGATTATTATTGTTATTTTTTTTTTGTGTTTTGTCCACAAATCGGATTTCTCAGAATCTAACCATAGGATAGTTCTGAAACTTTTACCTATCCCCCCAAAAATGGGTGGTGGCTGTTGATTAAATATATTTTCAAAACGTTTTACGAATCCGAAATCACCGAATTTTACGAAGGAATGCATTTGACCTACAATGCTGTAACTTTGTGACTATTTGACCTATTTTACTAATTCTTTTTTCTTTGAGTATCTTGAAACATTTACTTCAAATCTGCAATTTCGGATTTTGGCATTTCGAAAATTCGTCGCTGTCATTTCGAACCGGAAGTTATTACCAATTTGACAACTTCTTTAATAGTTGTGCGATTTTCGTGAAATTTAGAATGTTAGTAGATCTTGCCAATGCGACTTCAATAATGTCCTTGGAAATTTTCTAAATTATCTCCCCTTGGTGAAATTAAGGATCAAAGTTTTCAAAAAAATCGTCGAAATATAGGTCAGAATGACCTAAAAAAAAATTCGATACTAGACAAGTAATTACTGATTCGTACACAAAATATGGAGTTTGTCGATCGAACCGGAAGTGCCACCATCTTTAAACGTGAAAAATCAAAAAGGCTTTTTTGCTATTTTACTTACAGACTCGGGCGTCATATTTTCGGAATCCTGGAAGGAATGCCTAAAAATCTATCGGATCAGAATTTTGATTTCGGTCACGTGATGGTCACCATTTTGAAATGAAAATGAAAAATAGAAGCAATTTGAAGGGCCGGGACTTTGGAACACAAGAACTCTCCTTCTAATTAAGCTAGAATGTTCAAACTTGGTGTAGGCGTTCACTAGGTCAATGTCATGATTGAGTTCAAAGATGAGCATTTTTTGCCTAGGGTAAGCAGAGATAAGCAAGCTGATTTGTTGATTCTTTAGGGCACGATGACATTGGTTATAATGAATGGAGGGCGATGAAACTCTTGTCAATCGAGAGGCTAATAGCTGGCCTGTTGTGTGAAATCATTGTATCATTTTTTGAAAATGTCCGGGGTAGCCGAAAAAAGGAGATCGAAATCCAAAAAGTCGTATTTTTACGATTTGGGGCATTTTTAGAGGTCGTGTAAAGTAAAATAAAGCATGCATATACATATATTATTGATATTAAATATATCATATAAAAAACTAAACAATGAATCAGCTGTCATTGACAGATTTTATATTATAAGTATGGTCAGTGGAAGGTCAGCGTATTGTCTAACTTGAACTCACTGACTCCGTAACATTATTGTGGGTATGGTATAAGCTGAATTTGATGAGATGCACATATCTCGTATGACTATTTGGTACTTACAGTGTTAGACTTTGTCGTAACGTTACGGTCTCCATTCATCAAATCGTCGTTGGGGCTATAATACGATTTTGAATCAAGTTATTTATCACTGAGGGACTCAAAATTAGGTTTGATGTAGCTCTGCTCATTTACAGTGGCGAATTTAACGGGCTCATGGGTTCCAGCTCCCTCCTCTAGAAATTTCACAACACCCGCATGGATTGTGGCTAATTTTGTGGCAGAATTTTATTTTTCTGGGGGAGGTATTTCTAAATGGCTCCGACACAAGTGCCTGAAATGCCATGAAATCACGTTTTCGGCCTCCAATTAAAATTTCTTAGCGGGAGAACCCCCTGACCCGACCCCCTTGCGGGGCTTCACGGTCGGTATCAGCCCCCCTCCCCACCACCATGGTTAATCCGGCGTTGATGTTCCCTCTTGTGCAGCTGCAAAAGAATGTACAAGTTCATTGCCTCATTGTCAAAGATCCCACTTTTCTACCCCAGTTCGGGTAATGAGGTCGAGCGTATATTGTATAGGGGATATTAAACAAGCAAACAGTATGGCTGATGTCTCCCGCCAAAACCCCAAAGTAAAAGATGACACATTAATTAATCGCACTTTCATATTTTTTTCAAAAGTATCGAGCAATCAAACTATACTGTAAATTTCATCACTCTCTGTCAGATAGAAATCAAGGTTATCTTGTCCCAAAGCATCGACCAATGAAATTGCCAAGCTGTAGCTCAAAATGTTCAGTCAAGACCTGATGAACATCTACACCAAGTTTAAACATTCTAGCTGAATTAAAAGCTGGGTTGTTATGTTCCAGTATTTCATTATAACCAAAGTTATCATACCCCAAAGCATCAACCAATTCAAAGTCCCGGCCAATCAAGTTGCTTTGCTTATCCTGACTAAGAGAATGCTCATTGTCGAACTTGGTCAAGGTAATATGGTCAAGGTACTAATGTAATGAAACTATACACAAAGTTTCATCAAATTGCTTATCTCTGCTTACCCATTTTAATAGTCCCCTGCCAATCGAAAAGCCCCCCGACCCACCCACTCCACTCCCGTGTAATACATTAGGTTATAATTGTGTTACAAACGTATCACAAGGAGCATTTGAATATTCTCTCTGAGGCATCTGATACCACTTGTTCCTATTATTATTTTTTTTTTTTGTGTCATTTCTACAAATCGGATTTCTCAGAATCTAACCATAGGATCAATCTGAAACTTTGACCTACCCCCCCAAAAATGGGGTGCGAATGTTGATTAAATATATTTTCAAATCGTTTTTCGAATCCGAAATCACCGAATTTTACGAACAAATTCATTTGACCTACATTACTGTAACTTTGTAACTATTTGACCTATTTTACTAATTCTTTTTTTGAGGGGTGCCTTGAAACATTTACTTAAAATCTGCAATTTCGAATTTTCGAATTTCGAAAATTCGTCGCTGTGATTTTGAACCGGAAGTTGAGATCAATTTGAAAACTTTTTTAATAGTTGCACGATTTTCATGAAATTTAGAATGTAAGTAGATCTTATCAATGCGACTTCAAAAATATCATTAGAAATTTTCTAAATTATCTCCCCTTGATGAAATTAAGGATCAAAGTTTTCAAAAAAATCGACGAAATATAGGTCAGATTGCCTTGATTTTTTTTTCTCTACTAGCTACGACACTACTGATTCGTACACAAAAAATTGAGTTTGTAGCTCAAACCGGAAATGCCACCATCTTGAAATGTGAAAATTACATAAGGCTTTTTTTGATATTTCACTTACAGACAAGGCAATTATATTTTCCGAATCCTTGAAGGAAAGCCGAAAAACGGTAGATAACACAATTTTGATTTCCGGCAAATGATGGACGCCATTTTGAATTGAAAATGACAATTAGTGAAAAATCCACATTTATGGGCTTGAAAACATATACAATTGGTCGTGACCTAGAGAATATGTCTCCAGGATAGCCTGGATCATGGTCGAACGTTTGGTATTTGAATATTTCAAAAATTCGAATTTCTCCTTTGATGTTTTCCGTGCCGACAAGGTTGTTTTCGAGTTTAGCTGGATTTGACTTCGCGCATGCGCTACGCTAGAACCAAAGGTACCATGAGTACTAAATTCCGGCGAGCAACTTTTCACGTTGGTACCTAGGTACCCTGAAAATTTCAAGGTGATACCTGCATTCGTTCAAGTCGTTTGTTCTTGTCACCTGCCTTTCGTCGTTTTTTTTCTAAGTCAATTTACGGCTTCCATGAGGGGAAAAAAGTGGAATTTCGCCGTGACACCGGCACCGATTGTCCGAAAACCATGAAATTTGGACACAATACGCCCATTACCACCCCGGACTCTGTGCCTTACCCCCATTTCGATCCCATTAAAAAAAAAAGAGTTTTAGCAAAAAAACGATTTTCGGAATTTAATATTGGTTTTAACCCTGTACCCAGACAAGATATACATATTATTATAATCCCTATGAAATATTTTAATTATTTACTGCTATAATATGAATTATCACTTATTCCCCGTTAAATAAATATCGGTCACCGGGTGCAGCTGTACAACTTCAAGGACCCTGGCTTCAAGTCAATTTACGGCTTCCATGAGGGGAAAAAAGTGGAATTTCGCCGTGACACCGGCACCGATTGTCCGAAAACCATGAAATTTGGACACAATACGCCCATTACCACCCCGGACTCTATGCCTTACTCCCATTTTGATCCGATTAAAAAAAAGAGTTTTAGCAAAAAACCGATTTTCGGAATTTAATATTGGTTTTAATTAATTTTGAAATTGCAAATGCAAAGAGATTTTATCGCCTCTTCCTTATGTGATAGGTATTGGTACTATACACATTATCCTTAAAAGACAATTTTTTAAAATGACCGTAACGATGTATCAACACTAGAAACCGAAATCGCCTATTTTGACCTTTTTTGACTACTGAGGCATCCTTCCAGTGGTCCAAATCTCTGGAATTTCTAGCGGTTGGCTGCGCCGCGATGATATTTATCACATATTAAATTGAGAAAATCCTCAGATATCAAGAACAATAAAAATTCGATAAAATACGGCAATTTTTTAAGCAAAAAACCTTTGATTGTTGGGGGTGGGTTTTGAATTTATTTTGAACGTTCTCGGAATCCAACACTCTTCTATTTTTAATATGTGATAGCTAGAATCCCATCGGAATCCAACACTCTTCTATTTTTAATATGTGATAGCTAGAATCCCAAGGTACATTCTGTGCAAATTTGAAGGCAATCGGAGCACAGGAACGTTGCCTGGGTAGAGCAAAACAACCCGGTCGCGAAAATTTACCTACACTTCAAAGTGATTATCATGTTGTGTTATGATCGCCATTTTAGATCAATCTGAGTCCCTGATCCACCGTCATCTACCAAACCACTCCGAAATATAGCCAAAATCCCAAAATCGACCGTAATTTCTTTTTGCTTCGCGCATGTGCCACGCTGGAACCAAAGGTACGTTGACTACCAAATTCCGGCGAGGAACTTTTCACGTTGGTACCTAGGTGCACTGAAAACTTCAAGGCGATACCTGCATTCGTTCAGATCGTTTGTTCTTGACACGGTTCCTGCCGTTCGTTTTTTTCCGCCATTTACGGCTTCTGTAAGGGCGAAAAAAGTGGAATTTCGCCACGAAACCGGCACCGATTGTCCCAAAACCATGAAATTTGGACACAATATGCCAATTACCACTCTGTGACTTACTCCCATTTTGATCAGATTAAAAAAAGGAGTTTCAGCAAAAAATAAACAACCGATTTTCGGAATTTAAATTTGGTTTTAATTAATTTTGAAATTCCAAATGCAAAGGGATCTTATCGCCTCTTCCGTATGTGATTGCTATTAGTACTATACACATTATCCGTAAAAGACATTTTTTTTTAAAATGAGCGCAACACCAAAAACCGAAATCGACTATTTTGTCTTTATCATACATTAAATATTATATGCCATCGGTTAATTTTTATACGCCCACATTGAAATTGAATTTCAGCGATTTCCGATAATTACTGTCAGAGTTATGGCCCTTCATCACTTAAAAAAATTCTTGTGGATGCTCTAGAGGCCAAAGTTAATGTCCGATTGACTTTAAATTTATACACAGTGGTTAAGGTCATGAGACGAAGTAGGCGATTGATTTTCAGCGATATCTGATATTTACTGCCAGAGTTGTGGCCCCTGATCACTTAAAAATATCTTGTGGACGCTCTAGAGGCCAAAGTTAATATCCGATTGACTTTAAATTTATGCGCAGTGTTGTGGCCCCTGATCACTTCAAAATATCTTGTGGACCCTCTAGAGGCCAAAGTTAATATCCGATTGACTCTAAATTTATGGTCATGACACGAAGATGCCTACAGTATTGATTTTCAGCGATATCTGATATTTACTGCCATTTCCGATAATTACCGTGAGAGTTATTGCCCTTGATCACTTTAAAAAATCTTGTGGACGCTCTAGAAGCTAAATTCAATATCCGATTGACCTTAAATTTATACAGTGTTTAAGGTCATGAGATGAAGAAGCCAATTGATTTTCAGCGATTTCCGATTGAATCTTTTGAAAATCACACCTAACTCTAAAACTAAAGGCAAGAAACGGGCCGGTTTACATTGAAGCACAACTAATTCCTGTCCTGCGTACTCTATAAATATAATATACGGTTTTCTAAATATGCCTTGGATGGTAGCCACAAGTCGACAATTTTTGTTTTGTATTTTTCCCATTTTGTTCATAAGGTAAATGTAATTTTTCAGATACCTGATGACATTTATACTTATTGTTTCAATAGATTCTAATAACCCCCTTTGCAGTTAATATGAAAGCTTTCATATCTGCTATGCAGATCTAGTTCTTCTTATTATTATTTTTTTATTATTTGGGGGAAGCTAGATCTCAGCAACTATAAGAGATAGTGGTCTGAAGTTTGGTTTTCTCTCGGGAAACTGGGTGGTGGTTAGTGCTTAAATGTAAAACAAAATTTGTGCGCATAGCGGAAATGCCTCAAATCTTTAACGTGCACGAAAATTGAAAATCGACCATAATTCTGTTAATTCTCAACCGATTTTTCTGATATTTACATTTTTACATAGCTGGAGACATTTCTGAGCAGATAGCATTTCAAAAACGTCGAATTTAGAAACTTTGTCGCTTTCATTTTTTGGGTGAAAATAGTTAAATTTTCTAAATTTTCTAAAATTTTTATTTCTTGGAATTTTTCAATTTTGATTACATTTTTGGATAGCTGGTGTCTATCCGATTCCAACAATATAAGTTTTGTTTTGAAATTCTGATTTTGATTTTGGTCGATTTTTTGCGATTTTTAGTCAAAATTTAATAACTCTAAAACGGCTCAAACGATTTTTTTGAAACTTCAATACTATGAATTTATAGGAGGAAACTAGTGCTTAAACTATATATGAAAATCCTCTAATCAACGGAAGTGGTCAAGAAAAGTACCCAAACTTTGACAAAATTCTGAAAAATGGGTGCCTGTGCGGAAAATGAGATGTATTCATTGTGTTTTTGCCGATTAGTTAAAGTTTTATATCTTTTAATAGCCCATGGAATTGTCTATCAGATGGTACTAAGGCGACAAGTTTCTATCAAAAATTGAAAAAGTTATAGGACTTTGAAAAGTAAGATTTTTTACGATTTCGAGCAAATTTAGACACCATTTTCTCGAAAAATAAGCCTATTTGTTTTTTTTAAAACTTTGTCAATCGAGAGTGTAATTTGTAGTCTTTTGTGTGAAACCATTATATCATTTTTTGAAATGTCAGGGGTAGCCGAAAAAAGAGATCGAAAATCGAAAACGTCGTATTTTTACGATTTGGAGCATTTTTAGGGGTCTATTTCTCGAAAAGTCAACATAATATTTTTTTGGAACTTCTTCTACAGAGAGGCCTATCAATAGTGTTTATATAAAACTATTGTACAACAATTACAAATTTCAGGAGTAGCAGAACAAAGGGATCGAAAATTGAACACGGCACCTTTCATTGTTAAGCGAAACACAAGAGGGGATACAATCTGTACGTTTTGTCAACGTATAGAGCCAATTCAAGAGTGCCTTTATCAGTGGTGATATTTGAACTAAAATTATTTCAACTATGAGTGTGTTCTTCCATCCAAAATATGGGTTTAGTGACCCTGTAACAGAAATAGTTGATAGCTGTGTGTAATAATTAGTCTTTGAATTAATATTGTTGCTTCTTTGTCAAAATTATCTTATACCGGTAATCATCTGGGTTTCTAACTTGTACGGTTGCAGAGAAATAGACGGTTTTCTACAAGTCACTTTTCAAGGTTTTTGGTCTATAAAAGTGGCAATTATTATTCGATTTACATAAAATTTTCACCATGTGATGCCTTATGCCATTTCTGATTTCATCAAACTAATTGAACATTTTCATTATCACCGGAAGTACTGTACACTTACATGTAACAAATGTATAAAATGAATTGATATTGCTGGATTTGGTTGATTCGGCGTCCATTTTATTTGATGTGTGCAATGCTTATGTGGAAACCTGTTTAATGGTTTCATTGGTACCGGAAGTGACATATGTTTAGGGTAACGTGGCACCGATGAAACCTTGGTCAAAAAAATATTTGATACTAAAAAAAACCCAGTAAAAATCGGTGCTCTTGCAAAAATCGTGATTTCACCGTCGGGTGTGACCGGATCAAAACACCTAAAGTATCGTTTGGTATCTCGATAAATGTGCTATTGTATGACACACTTCCTGTCTGATTCCTGAAAGCCGGTTCAGTGCTGCTTGCAGGTCTAGTTAAAATTATTATTAGGCTTTCAGACTTTCATCTGAAAGCCTATTGAGATTACTAAAATTATTAGGCTTTCACACTTTCGTCTGAAAGCCTATTGAGATTACTAAAATTATTAGGTTTTCAGACTTTTGTCTGAAAGCCTATTGTGATTACTAAAATTATTATTATTTATTAGGCTTTCAGACGAAAGTGTGAAAGCCTAATAATTTTAGTAATCTCAATAGGCTTTCAGATGAAAGTCTGAAAGCCTAAAGTCTGAAAGACTATTGTTTTTACTAAAATTATTATTAAGCTTTCATATTACATATGAAAGCTTATTGTTTCTGTTAAGATTATTATTAAGCTTTCATATTACATATGAAAGCTTATTGTTTCTGTTAAGATTATTATTGTTATTTTTTTTTTGTGTTTTGTCCACAAATCGGATTTCTCAGAATCTAACCATAGGATCGTTCTGAAACTTTTACCTATCCCCCCAAAAATGGGTGGTGGCTGTTGATTAAATATATTTTCAAAACGTTTTACGAATCCGAAATCACCGAATTTTACGAAGGAATGCATTTGACCTACAATGCTGTAACTTTGTGACTATTTGACCTATTTTACTAATTCTTTTTTCTTTGAGTATCTTGAAAGATTTACTTCAAATCTGTAATTTCGGATTTTGGCATTTCGAAAATTCGTCGCTGTCATTTCGAACCGGAAGTTATTACCAATTTGACAACTTCTTTAATAGTTGTGCGATTTTCGTGAAATTTAGAATGTTAGTAGATCTTGCCAATGCGACTTCAATGATGTCCTTGGAAATTTTCTAAATTATCTCCCCTTGGTGAAATTAAGGATCAAAGTTTTCAAAAAAATCGTCGAAATATAGGTCAGAATGACCTAAAAAAAAAATTCGATACTAGACAAGTAATTACCGATTCGTACACAAAATATGGAGTTTGTCGATCGAACCGGAAGTGCCACCATCTTTAAACGTGAAAAATCAAAAAGGTTTTTTTGCTATTTTACTTACAGACTCGGGCGTCATATTTTCGGAATCCTGGAAGGAATGCCTAAAAATCTATCGGATCAGAATTTTGATTTCGGTCACGTGATGGTCACCATTTTGAATTGAAAATGAAAAATAGAAGCAATTTGAAGGGCCGGGACTTTGGAACACAAGAACTCTCCTTCTAATTAAGCTAGAATGTTCAAACTTGGTGTAGGCGTTCACTAGGTCATTGTCATGATTGAGTTCAAAGATGAGCATTTTTTGCCTAGGGTAAGCAGAGATAAGCAAGCTGATTTGTTGATTATTTAGGGCACGATGACATTGGTTATAATGAATGGAGGGCGATGAAACTCTTGTCAATCGAGAGGCTAATAGCTGGCCTGTTGTGTGAAATCATTGTATCATTTTTTGAAAATGTCCGGGGTAGCCGAAAAAAGGAGATCGAAATCCAAAAAGTCGTATTTTTACGATTTGGGGCATTTTTAGAGGTCGTGTAAAGTAAAATAAAGCATGCATATACATATATTATTGATATTAAATATATCATATAAAAAACTAAACAATGAATCAGCTGTCATTGACAGATTTTATATTATAAGCATGGTCAGTGGAAGGTCAGCGTATTGTCTAACTTGAACTCACTGACTCCGTAACATTATTGTGGGTATGGTATAAGCTGAATTTGATGAGATGCACATATCTCGTATGACTATTTGGTACTTACAGTGTTAGACTTTGTCGTAACGTTACGGTCTCCATTCATCAAATCGTCGTTGGGGCTATAATACGATTTTGAATCAAGTTATTTATCACTGAGGGACTCAAAATTAGGTTTGATGTAGCTCTGCTCATTTACAGTGGCGAATTTAACGGGCTCATGGGTTCCAGCTCCCTCCTCTAGAAATTTCACAGCACCCGCATGGATTGTGGCTAATTTTGTGGCAGAATTTTATTTTTCTGGGGGAGGTATTTCTAAATGGCTCCGACACAAGTGCCTGAAATGCCATGAAATCACGTTTTCGGCCTCCAATTAAAATTTCTTAGCGGGAGAACCCCCTGACCCGACCCCCTTGCGGGGCTTCACGGTCGGTATCAGTCCCCCTCCCCACCACCATGGTTAATCCGGCGTTGATGTTCCCTCTTGTGCAGCTGCAAAAGAATGTACAAGTTCATTGCCTCATTGTCAAAGATCCCACTTTTCTACCCCAGTTCGGGTAATGAGGTCGAGCGTATATTGTATAGGGGATATTAAACAAGCAAACAGTATGGCTGATGTCTCCCGCCAAAACCCCAAAGTAAAAGATGACACATTAATTAATCGCACTTTCATATTTTTTTCAAAAGTATCGAGCAATCAAACTATACTGTAAATTTCATCACTCTCTGTCAGATAGAAATCAAGGTTATCTTGTCCCAAAGCATCGACCAATGAAATTGCCAAGCTGTAGCTCAAAATGTTCAGTCAAGACCTGATGAACATCTACACCAAGTTTAAACATTCTAGCTCAATTAAAAGCTGGGTTGTTATGTTCCAGTACTTCATTATAACCAAAGTTATCATACCCCAAAGCATCAACCAATTCAAAGTCCCGGCCAATCAAGTTGCTTTGCTTATCCTGACTAAGAGAATGCTCATTGTCGAACTTGGTCAAGGTAATATGGTCAAGGTACTAATGTAATGAAACTATACACAAAGTTTCATCAAATTGCTTATCTCTGCTTACCCATTTTAATAGTCCCCTGCCAATCGAAAAGCCCCCCGACCCACCCACTCCACTCCCGTGTAATACATTAGGTTATAATTGTGTTACAAACGTATCACAAGGAGCATTTGAATATTCTCTCTGAGGCATCTGATACCACTTGTTCCTATTATTATTTTTTTTTTTTTGTGTCATTTCTACAAATCGGATTTCTCAGAATCTAACCATAGGATCAATCTGAAACTTTGACCTACCCCCCCAAAAATGGGGTGCGAATGTTGATTAAATATATTTTCAAATCGTTTTTCGAATCCGAAATCACCGAATTTTACGAACAAAATCATTTGACCTACATTACTGTAACTTTGTAACTATTTGACCTATTTTACTAATTCTTTTTTTGAGGGGTGCCTTGAAACATTTACTTAAAATCTGCAATTTCGAATTTTCGAATTTCGAAAATTCGTCGCTGTGATTTTGAACCGGAAGTTGAGATCAATTTGAAAACTTTTTTAATAGTTGCACGATTTTCATGAAATTTAGAATGTAAGTAGATCTTATCAATGCGACTTCAAAAATATCATTAGAAATTTTCTAAATTATCTCCCCTTGATGAAATTAAGGATCAAAGTTTTCAAAAAAATCGACGAAATATAGGTCAGATTGCCTTGATTTTTTTTTCTTTACTAGCTACGACACTACTGATTCGTACACAAAAAATTGAGTTTGTAGCTCAAACCGGAAATGCCACCATCTTGAAATGTGAAAATTACATAAGGCTTTTTTGATATTTTACTTACAGACAAGGCAATTATATTTTCCGAATCCTTGAAGGAAAGCCGAAAAACGGTAGATAACACAATTTTGATTTCCGGCAAATGATGGACGCCATTTTGAATTGAAAATGACAATTATCTCCCCTTGATGAAATTAAGGATCAAAGTTTTCAAAAAAATCGACGAAATATAGGTCAGATTGCCTTGATTTTTTTTTCTTTACTAGCTACGACACTACTGATTCGTACACAAAAAATTGAGTTTGTAGCTCAAACCGGAAATGCCACCATCTTGAAATGTGAAAATTACATAAGGCTTTTTTGATATTTTACTTACAGACAAGGCAATTATATTTTCCGAATCCTTGAAGGAAAGCCGAAAAACGGTAGATAACACAATTTTGATTTCCGGCAAATGATGGACGCCATTTTGAATTGAAAATGACAATTAGTGAAAAATCCACATTTATGGGCTTGAAAACAAATACAATTGGTCGTGACCTAGAGAATATGTCTCCAGGATAGCCTGGATCATGGTCGAACGTTTGGTATTTGAATATTTCAAAAATTCGAATTTCTCCTTTGATGTTTTCCGTGCCGACAAGGTTGTTTTCGAGTTTAGCTGGATTTGACTTCGCGCATGCGCTACGCTAGAACCAAAGGTACCATGAGTACTAAATTCCGGCGAGCAACTTTTCACGTTGGTACCTAGGTACCCTGAAAATTTCAAGGTGATACCTGCATTCGTTCAAGTCGTTTGTTCTTGTCACCTGCCTTTTAGCAAAAAACCGATTTTCGGAATTTAATATTGGTTTTAATTAATTTTGAAATTGCAAATGCAAAGAGATTTTATCGCCTCTTCCTTATGTGATAGGTATTGGTACTATACACATTATCCTTAAAAGACAATTTTTTAAAATGACCGTAACGATGTATCAACACTAGAAACCGAAATCGCCTATTTTGACCTTTTTTGACTGCTGAGGCATCCTTCCGGTGGTCCAAATCTCTGGAATTTCTAGCGGTTGGCTGCGCCGCGATGATATTTATCACATATTAAATTGAGAAAATCCTCAGATATCAAGAACAATAAAAATTCGATAAAATACGGCAATTTTTTAAGCAAAAAACCTTTGATTGTTGGGGGTGGGTTTTGAATTTATTTTGAACGTTCTCGGAATCCAACACTCTTCTATTTTTAATATGTGATAGCTAGAATCCCATCGGAATCCAACACTCTTCTATTTTTAATATGTGATAGCTAGAATCCCAAGGTACATTCTGTGCAAATTTGAAGGCAATCGGAGCACAGGAACGTTTGCTGGGTAGAGCAAAACAACCCGGTCGCGAAAATTTACCTATACTTCAAAGTGATTATCATGTTGTGTTATGATCGCCATTTTAGATCAATCTGAGTCCCTGATCCACCGTCATCTACCAAACCACTCCGAAATATAGCCAAAATCCCAAAATCGACCGTAATTTCTTTTTGCTTCGCGCATGTGCCACGCTGGAACCAAAGGTACGTTGACTACCAAATTCCGGCGAGGAACTTTTCACGTTGGTACCTAGGTGCACTGAAAACTTCAAGGCGATACCTGCATTCGTTCAGATCGTTTGTTCTTGACACGGTTCCTGCCGTTCGTTTTTTTCCGCCATTTACGGCTTCTGTAAGGGCGAAAAAAGTGGAATTTCGCCACGAAACCGGCACCGATTGTCCCAAAACCATGAAATTTGGACACAATATGCCAATTACCACTCTGTGACTTACTCCCATTTTGATCAGATTAAAAAAAGGAGTTTCAGCAAAAAATAAACAACCGATTTTCGGAATTTAAATTTGGTTTTAATTAATTTTGAAATTCCAAATGCAAAGGGATCTTATCGCCTCTTCCGTATGTGATTGCTATTAGTACTATACACATTATCCGTAAAAGACATTTTTTTTTAAAATGAGCGTAACACCAAAAACCGAAATCGACTATTTTGTCTTTATCATACATTAAATATTATATGCCATCGGTTAATTTTTATACGCCCACATTGAAATTGAATTTCAGCGATTTCCGATAATTACTGTCAGAGTTATGGCCCTTCATCACTTAAAAAAATTCTTGTGGATGCTCTAGAGGCCAAAGTTAATGTCCGATTGACTTTAAATTTATACACAGTGGTTAAGGTCATGAGACGAAGTAGGCGATTGATTTTCAGCGATATCTGATATTTACTGCCAGAGTTGTGGCCCCTGATCACTTCAAAATATCTTGTGGACGCTCTAGAGGCCAAAGTTAATATCCGATTGACTTTAAATTTATGCGCAGTGTTGTGGCCCCTGATCACTTCAAAATATCTTGTGGACGCTCTAGAGGCCAAAGTTAATATCCGATTGACTCTAAATTTATGGTCATGACACGAAGATGCCTACAGTATTGATTTTCAGCGATATCTGATATTTACTGCCATTTCCGATAATTACCGTGAGAGTTATTGCCCTTGATCACTTTAAAAAATCTTGTGGACGCTCTAGAAGCTAAATTCAATATCCGATTGACCTTAAATTTATACAGTGTTTAAGGTCATGAGATGAAGAAGCCAATTGATTTTCAGCGATTTCCGATTGAATCTTTTGAAAATCACACCTAACTCTAAAACTAAAGGCAAGAAACGGGCCGGTTTACATTGAAGCACAACTAATTCCTGTCCTGCGTACTCTATAAATATAATATACGGTTTTCTAAATATGCCTTGGATGGTAGCCACAAGTCGACAATTTTTGTTTTGTATTTTTCCCATTTTGTTCATAAGGTAAATGTAATTTTTCAGATACCTGATGACATTTATACTTATTGTTTCAATAGATTCTAATAACCCCCTTTGCAGTTAATATGAAAGCTTTCATATCTGCTATGCAGATCTAGTTGTTATTTTTTTTTTGTGTTTTGTCCACAAATCGGATTTCTCAGAATCTAACCATAGGATCGTTCTGAAACTTTTACCTATCCCCCCAAAAATGGGTGGTGGCTGTTGATTAAATATATTTTCAAAACGTTTTACGAATCCGAAATCACCGAATTTTACGAAGGAATGCATTTGACCTACAATGCTGTAACTCTGTGACTATTTGACCTATTTTACTAATTCTTTTTTCTTTGAGTATCTTGAAACATTTACTTCAAATCTGCAATTTCGGATTTTGGCATTTCGAAAATTCGTCGCTGTCATTTCGAACCGGAAGTTATTACCAATTTGACAACTTCTTTAATAGTTGTGCGATTTTCGTGAAATTTAGAATGTTAGTAGATCTTGCCAATGCGACTTCAATGGTGTCCTTGGAAATTTTCTAAATTATCTCCCCTTGGTGAAATTAAGGATCAAAGTTTTCAAAAAAATCGACGAAATATAGGTCAGATTGCCTTGAAATTTTTTTTCTGTACTAGCTAAGACAGTACTGATGAGTACACAAAATATGGAGTTTGTCGAGCAAACCGGAAGTGCCACCATCTCAAAATGTGAAAAGTCCATACGGCTTTTGCAATATTTTACTTAAAGACATAAGAGTTACATTTTCTGAATGCTTGAAGGAAAGACTTAAAATCTATCGGTTTAGAATTTTGATTTAGGTCAACTGATGGACGCCATTTTGAAATGAAAATGAAAATTAGTGAAAAATCCACATTTATGGGCTTGAAAACATACACAATTGGTCGTGGCTTAGATAATCTGTCTCCTATTACCGAAATTAATACATTTGAGGATAGCCTGGATCATGGTCGAATGTTTGGTATTTGAATATTTCAAAAATTCGAATTTCTCCTTTGATGTTTTCCGTGCCGACAAGGTTGTTTTCGAGTTTAGCTGGTTTTGATTTCGCGCATGCGCTACACAGGAACCAACTAAATTCCGGCGAGCAACTTTTCACGTTGGTACCTAGGCACCCTGAAAATTTCAAGGTGATACCTGCATTCGTTCAAGTCGTTTGTTCTTGTCACTTGCCTTTCGTCCTTTTTTTTTTTAAGTCAATTTACGGCTTCCATGAGGGGAAAAAGGTGGAATTTCGCCGTGACACCGGCACCGATTGTCCGAAAACCATGAAATTTGGACACAATACGCCCATTACCACCCCGGACTCTGTGCTTTACCCCCATTTTGATCCCATTAAAAAAAAGAGTTTTAGCAAAAAAACGATTTTCGGAATTTAATATTGGTTTTAACCCTGTAATACCCAGACATGATATATTATTATAATCCCTATGAAATATTTTAATTATTTACTGCTATAATATGAATTATCACTTATTCCCCGTTAAATAAATATCGGTCACCTGGTGCCGCTGTACAACTTAAAGGACACTGGCCTCAAGTCAATTTACGGAGAGAGAGAGAGAGAGAGAAATGGGGTTTAACGTCCACTCGACACAAACTAGGTCATTTCGGGACCAACACATGGTTTAATTTTATTTCAATAATTCGCTTGCGCGTAGGGGTCTTTAGCAGTGGGAGGAAACCGGGGGACCCGGAGAAAACCCACAAGGTTGGACAGGCGACCCTACTCCTTGCGTCAATTTACGGCTTCCATGAGGGGAAAAAAGTGGAATTTCGCCGTGACACCGGCACCGATTGTCCGAAAACCATGAAATTAGGACACAATACGCCCATTACCACCCCTGACTCTGTGCTTTACCCCCATTTTGATCACATTAAAAAGAAAAGAGTTTTAGCAAAAAAACGATTTTCGGAATTTAATATTGGTTTTAATTAATTTTGAAATTGGAAATGCAAAGAGATTTTATCGCCTCTTCCGTATGTGATAGGTATTGGTACTATACACATTATCCTTAAAAGACAATTTTTTAAACTGACCGTAACGATGCATCGACACTAGAAACCTAAATCGCCTATTTTGACCTATTTTGACTGCTGGGGTATCTTTCCGTACGTGACAAGGAGTAGGTCGCCCGTCCAACCTGTGTATTTTTTCAGGATCACCCGGTTTCCCCCCACTGCTAGACCCCTACGCGCAAGCGAATTATTGAAATAAAATTGAACCATACGTTAGTCCCGAAATGACCTAGTTTGTGTCGAGTGGTCGATCAACCCCATTTCGCTCTCTCAATTTTAGCACTCCTAACTCTAAAACTAAATGCAAGGAACGGGCCTATTTACAGAGGTCACAATTTTAACCTACATGCACACCTACATGATATACATATTATTATAATCCCTATGGGATATTTTAATTATTTACTGTTATAATATGAATTATCACTTATTCCCCGTTAAATAAATATCGGTCACCGGGTGCAGCTGTACAACTTCAAGGACCTTGGCCTCAAGTGCATGGGACCAACTCTACATTTTCTGAAATGTCAATAAAAGCCCTGGAATGATTTCATTTAAAAACAATAATCAGAAAGTAAATCTAGTTTTATTTATATGCTATTTGTTGCCAGAAAATATATTTTGTTACGAGTTTAATTCAAATTTAAAAATAAACAATGGGTCTGAGGCATATTTTATTGATATATAGAAATTAATGCAGTGTTCTCATTATGTGATAAAAGAGTGCCAGAAATGTCTCGAAATTCAGCCATTTGTGTATTTAGTATATCAAGTATATGCGTGTATTACAAAGCTCTGATTTGTGTACACCCCGCTCCCCCCCCCCCCTCCTCGTGTCACTATCATGTACATATCAATTCTGCTGCCAACCCACCCACGCGAACATGACTAAATTATGAAACATTGTCTAGTCGTTTGTATGTTACGACAAAACGAGGCCAGCGTGGCTCATTTGCTGCAGAACGGAAGGCCTTGCAAGGATTAGTGTCTAGTCGTTTGGATGGTACGAAAACCCGAGGTCAAAGTGGTTCCCCGTTGGCAGTGGTGAAGTATGGAAGGCCTAGCAAGGATCTGTGTCTAGTCGTTTCGATGGGACGAAAAACGCCCGTCCCCTCGTCCATGGTACAAGGATTAGTGCCTAGTCGCTTGGATGGTATGCAAAACAGAGGTCCCCGTTCTCTCCCTTTGTCTGTGGTTCTTGACCGAAGGCCCGACAACTAACTTTGCGTGCAGTTTTTTTAGGTAGGACGAAAAATCGAAATCCTGTGTGCATATTGGCGTGCACGAAAAATAACCCTTTGCATTTGGAATTTTATGCACCCACCCCACCCTCGAACAACGCTTAACATAACATTTTGTTTTCACTACCTACATTGTAAAATTTGTTTGATTTCAGATGACTTAGCCCCGGTTTTTCACAGTGAAAGATTTTGATGAAACTTGACATGCATGTTTATAACCCAAAGATATGGTTCCTTTCGATATTTGCGCATATCGAATCGTAACTTCATGAATTATGGTCCCTGATTGTAAGAAAAATCACTTTATATTTCGCGTGTTCTCTATCTATCTCTCGGAAATGGAATATGGAAATACACAAGCTAGCTAGTGTATTACAGGTTGGTGGTGGTGGGGATGAGGTCTTCTATTTGCAATGATTTTTTGACTACAAAATATACGCTCTAACTCATTACTCAAACTACAGCAAAAAAAAAGCGGAACGGAAACCCGATTTTATATATTCTTACAATAGCAACGCACTTCGGGATTAACTTAGAAATGGTTCCACTACTGATGTCTTCCGCCTTACTCCTGCCACAGTAGTGGCTTGTCCTACGGAGTTCCTTTCCGCAAGTTTTTTTTAGTCAAATGACTACAAAAAGGTTACTGGCCTATGTATAGCTCCCTTAATTTACACATAAACTGACCTAAAACTGCACTGCACATACAATAAACCAATTCCCATTGAAATAAAGGTGAAGCCGTACCGCATATTTATATGATTTGATGAAACCCAACTGCTACCTGAAGTTTCTCGCCTATCGAAGTTATAATATCCGCCGGTGTCATGGCGGCTCGCACATTATAAGAATCATTGCTTTGAAAATGTAGAACGCATTAACACAAGGAAAAACTGATGGGTAACTAGTTTAGTGGTCCAGTCTTCACTATAATTTGTGATAGAATTACTTATTTAAAAAAAACTGAATGATGTAAAAATAAAAATGGTTGGAGTGCCCAAGTTTAGATTTGTCGTTGATTTCATAAAGATGTTAGGATATAGAACGTTAAATACTGTGTGATTCAACATGGCGGCCGAGGGGTTTAATATGATATAAGTACGAAATACATGTACATGTAGTACCAAATGGTTTATATGTATGAGAGTCAAGGTTTGGACTAAATGTCTTGGGGAAGTAGGGGGCGACTAGCATGTGCCTCTCTTTAGTGGACCGATGTGAGATTGCCCATTGTATTAACTGGACGGGTAGGCCTATTCACCTTCAGTTATGTGTCAATGTCAAATAAGCGGCTTCGTATCAACACGGTCGGCTCTGGGCCGGTTTAATTCTACGTATCTCTCGTAGCTGAGAGAAAAAAGATTTTTTAGCCCAGAGAATATCTTCCGTCAGAGTGGTTGTTGATTCATAGATTCTAATAACCCCTTTTGAAGTTTATATGAAAGCTTTGATATCTGCTATGCAGATCTAGTTATTATTATTTTTTTCCGCGGGAGCCTATTTCTCCATGATCGAAAACATATATCGATCTGGAACCAAATTTTCTATAGGGAAACCGTGTGGTGGCTAATTAATAAAACAATTTTGAAACTTCTGCGCATACCGGAAGTAACCGAATTTTGTACTTTTTTCCGGAATTGAAAATCGGCCGTGGTTTCGTCAATTCTTTACCTATTTTCATACAAATGGCATTTTCGGAAACCCCGAATCTTTTCCGAGATAATGGCTATCTCACATTTTTCAATTTCGAACACTAATCTATGGCTTTTGTCGTTCGAATTTTGAAAATACGTTGTTTACGAGACAATTTTTGTTATTCTGCAAAATTTTCAAATTTGACCTACATTTTTGGATACCTGAAGTCTATCCGATTCCAAAAATATAAGTTTCATTCAGAGTTATTGCCCTTTTTTTTTTTCGATTTTTTTCGAATTTTCTACCCACTTTATAACCCTTATATTTTTTTGAAACCCTCCATTGATGTTTCTGAAATTACTGGAACATACAGCTATATAGTCAGACCGGTTGGTAAAGGAATTTCAACAACGATCCGGAAACCGGAAGTAGTCGAAATAATGATAGATATTTCGAAAAAAAAGGAAAAAATGGGTGTTTTGGGGAAAAACTCGATTTCTTCGTCCAATATCAATGGATTAAACGAATTAAGCTTTCGTTGAGTGGCCCGAGGAATGGACTGTCGTATGATGCCCAATTTATACGGATACTATGAACAAGCAGCAAAATATGACAAGCTGAAAATCAAGTATTTTCTGATTTGGAACGTTTTTGGGCGCCTTTATCTCAAAAACTTACCCTACAATTGTTTTTTAACTTTCTCTATCGAGAGTCCTTTCGGTAGTCTTGTGCATGAAAACATCCAATAAGTCTTTGAAATGTCTGGAATAGGATAAAAAAGGGACTGAAAATCGAAAAAAGTCGAAAAATCGTGAAATTTTGGAAAATGCTATATTATTTTATTATTTAATCAGATTTTTACGAAAAGGTTACACATTCAGATAGCTGACCTAATTACGATTCTAACGATGTATAATATGTATTGAGTTATTGAAATTTAATTTTCGATATTTTGACATTTTTGAATATTTGGCACTTTTGAACATAGGATTTCTCAGGGCCATTTTATCTGATCAGATAATGTAATATATCATTACAGAGCCCTGTGGCTATCTAATTGCCCAAATTGGTTATTAAAACTATCCCGACAATAATCTCCATACCGGACGTATTCAAAAAATGAAGAAAAAGGTTAAAAGAAATTAGCGCTCGTGCGAAAAACTTGATTTCTCCATCAGATCTTAGCGGACCAAAAGAACTAAAGTGTCGCTGGATAGCTCCATTAATGGACTATCATATGACATCTGAATGATACGATTTAGATGGCTAGAAAACAAATTATGGTACACCGAAAATCTAGTATTTTCCGTTTTGGAGCATTTTAAGACGCCATTTTCTCGAAACTGAAAATTAAGTTTTTTCTTAATTTTATCGGTGGACTATGGCGTGAGTCCAAAAATAAAAGCATTGAAATAATATAAGTGGTCCAAAAAGAACCTCAATCTTGGAAAAAAGTTGAAAAATCCTTAAATTGCTGAAAATGATCTTATAATTTTCTTTCTTTGGAAACAGCTGAATGGATTATTCTGAAACTTCTTGTACAGAAGGTAAGGTAACCATACAACTTGTTAAAGCTATCCCGACAATGATCCAAAAACCGGAAGTAGTCGAAAAAAATTCCGATATTTTGAGAAAAAAAAACGTAAAAAGTGAAAAAAAAAATGGTGATCTTGCGAAAAAAAAAGATTACTACGCCAGATTTCACCGAATCAAAACAACTAAAGTGTCATTGGATAGATCGAACAATGGACGATCTTGTGACATCTAAGTGGTAAAAATTCGCGGGTTAGGCAATATATAATGGATCGCTGAAAATCTATTATTTTGGAGCCTATTCAGGCGCTTTAATTTCGAAAACCTGTCTTATTTCCTTTCTTAAACTATTAAGTCCCACTTTATTTTGTAAGTGAATTGTCTTTAATATGCTTGGTCGGCAGTAAAAAGTATTTGGTCGGCGGTAATTTCACGACGGTCGGCGGTAAAAGTATTGGTCGGCGGTAGTCGGCGGTAAAAAGTACCACCCTAGATTTTGTGGAGAAAAATATAATGCATGAGCCTTCTATAGTTTTCTGTAGAATTTATATGTATACTGTACTTAAACCATTTTAACAAATAGCCTACTGTAGTTTCCTACATAATAATGTAGAAACAATGTTCTATACTACAGATTTCATAAATTGGTGATGTCTTTTATTCATACTATACTATAGTTTACGACAGAATTTAGTGAGGCACTTGTGTGAATTATGTAAACTTTTCCAACATAATTTTCCTGGATACGGTTTTCCTTAATTTATTGTGATACCAAATGACAAACTAAAATAAGCTTACCACGAAAAATAAAATATTATGTATAAAATAGTGTATATAATATGAATGAAATAGTGATACATGTTGACACTCAAAGGAATTCCCCACCCACCCTCAAAAAAATGCCAGTAAATGTAGATCTTCACAACAAAAATATCAGATAATAAATTATTCTTCAGATAAGTCAATGACAAGACAAAGTTTATTTAGAACAGAGCAGTCTGACTGTTATTTGATCCTGCTAGTTAGATCTTAAGGACTATAGCAGATTCTGTACTCAAATTATATAATTTGTTCAAGTCACCAGGTCAGCCGTTTATACCTGTCAACAAATTATAATTAACAGCCAATGTACTCTCTTGAAATCTGTTTGGCCATTGGCTGAATTTTAAATTCAAAAATTCAGTGTATAACAACTTAATATGTTAGTATTAACAAGAAACTGAAGAGAATGGTGCTATTTTTTTCACAGATTCGATTAAAGATAGAAAGATAAGTATACTTTATTACTTTCTTAACAATAATATTAAATTACTTTAATTAGATAAGATTTATGTGATTTTGTTATTTATTTAACTTTATTACCTATTCTTTTCCTTATATTTCAGTTATACCAAGGAAAAAAACTTTTCATGGTTCTGGCTGGTGAATCATCAACAGAATTCAGATTTATCCATGAGAGAAAAAATAAGCTTATCAATTTAGAAGCATCCATGAGAGAAAAAATAAGCTTATCAATTTAGAAGAAATCATGGGCCAACTATAGTTTTATTCCCAAAATAAGATTTAATAAAAAAAAGTCTATAGAATTCTATAGTACCCATTCCTACAGAAAACTATAGTGGCCCAATTTTCAAACTACAGACTGCTACAGTATTCATTCTTATACATAACTGTAGAATTTCCTACAGAAAGTGCAATAAAAAAAACCTATAGAATACTATATTTTCCTATAGAAATTTTGCCATAAATCTGTAAGAAAAACTATAGGATGTGCGCTACAGAAATTATAGAATATTTGGGGTCGTTATTTCCTACAGGCCCCCAAATTCTGTAGAATACTATAGAATTTTATCCTATAGAAAATAAAACTAAATAGGCCCTCCAGCAACTGCCGCCTCAGGCCTTGGTGGAGCTTAATCCGCCACTGGGTATAAGTCGATACTTTTTTTCGTGGTGACCGGGACTCGTCTTATTGTTGTTAGTTAGTTGTATTTTACGTCCGCTTCCACCGAGGTGATATCGCAGACAATAACATGTTATGTATTCAAGGTGCAATAATTTACAATGTGATTAGTGAAAAAGAAGATAACTAGGCTGTTATATATATGTACAGAAGACAATAGATAACAGAAAGAGACATGAGATAACAGGTGCAAAGAATAAAGAGGTGCCAGTGGACGTTTACAAAACAGACGAATTTGTAACAAAACAGACATGAATGCGGACGAACATTTGGACAGAGACAAACATTTAGACATAGTATGTACATATATATATATATTTAGGTCGTTTTCGTCGGTCTGGTCGATTTGTTCGGTTGAATGGCAGGGCGGTGCAACTCTTCCTTGGGGCTTATTGGTGAGTGTAAGGCCTGGACCATTCTTCCTTCCATTTGGTTTTGTTGTCCGGTATGGTGGTTGATTTCGTCATTATTTCTGTTGTTCGTTCCTTTGTTGTTGGTTCTCTGAAGGAAGAATCCAGCGCCTCGTCTTATACCCCGCTTCGACTTATATATGGATGAAGGTGGCAAAATTACCTTAAGTTATATGTGGATCAAGCTCGAAATATTGCTTCGACTTTTTTCAGCATTTTATAGCCGTCAATATCAACATATAGCTAACATCCTAGTGAAAAATCACAACGCCACGTGGTACACGTTAAACGAAGTCACGCGAGTTATTGCGTTATTTTGCGAGACAGTTAACCAGTCAAAGAACGGAAACGTATTCTGCGGCAATCTGTTTCACAGAGAATTACGAGTCTTCTAATATCTCTGTAAAAGATGACTGTCTTTAACACGTGCCGTCACAGCACGCGGCGTCAATCATTGGCTGAATGGCGCGTGCATTGTTTACAAAAGACGTTACTGCTTCGGGCAGAATGCTGCCTTTTAGTCATTTTAATACCCATTTACACTAAATAGGAAATACTTTTTACCTAAGAATACGTCAAACGTCTTTATTTATTTTTCTAATACATCAATAAAATGTTTTAGAATTTAATTTGTCGGTGGAAAAAAGTTAATATTTGAGACTCATTATTAGGTCGCATTGATGTCATCCTTATCAAAGATTGTAGCGGCCTAGCGAATATTGTCTGCGATATCACCTCGGTGGAAGCGGACGTAAAATACAACTAACTAACAACAACAAACCTAGCGAATAATCACTGCTGATCTGTGTGATTCTACGGTACCAAGAAGCTTTAATAAACTGGAGAGGGCATGACGTCATTTTACCATTATGACGATTGAAGCCAGTGCCGCCATAATTGTTAACCCAAAACATTAAAATCAATTGATTGTGTGCAGTGAATAAAACTTTTTTATTTAAAACAAGAATCAGATAATACTTCATTATCCCAGAGGAAATTTGTTTTACGTGAAAGCAACACACGTACAGATATAAATAATAAATTATTTAAGTTATAATAAATCATGTAGGCCCTAATTTCCATAAAGTTATAGAATTGAAAATATCATCTTTATATCTGTCTTTTAATGACTTATTAACGCGTCTTCTTTGTCTTTTAAATGATTCCGGTTCCATACCAGGAAACCAAGCTGATTGGGACCATGGCTGATTGGGACCAAAAGTCAACAAAGCTGATTGGGACCACATTCCAGGCTGCTTGGGACCACATTCCAGGCTGATTGGGACCACCACTAGAAACTGAGGTTTTGATATTGATTTAAGTTTAAAGGAGTTTTATCAAGGCTATAGCGTGACTATAATTATGTGCTTTTATGTAGGCCTACGTTATTTATGTTTATATTCCTTTTTTTTATGTCACAGTTACTATATTAACAGAGATTATCTCATTAATCTTATGTAAATTATTATATGTTTTATGCAATTTAAACAGACCATTTTTATTTTATTTTATAAACTTCATAGCTTGTTTCGGAATCCATTATAGCCTATATATTGTGTGTAATTATACGTAGATATACTGTTTAAACCAATTTATTGTAATTTCAATAAGTCGTACAAATTTAAAAACTAGTACTAGCAATACAGTAGCATAACGGAAATCCGAATCCATTATACATATATTGGGTGTAATTATTTTATAGAAATAATGTTTAAAGTAGCTAAGTCTCTAACTCAATATCATCCAAAATCTTCAACATTGAAAACACGATTTATTTGTCAAATTAAATCAACATTCATATTGTGGTCTTACCGGAAAAAGATGGGCTTTTGATATCCAATATTTAAGACAAAATAAACATTTTACCATTGGTACACGAATCGTGTACCATAATGCGCTTCAGCCCCAGTTGTATCAAGAGACTCGAGGGACGAGGCTAGACACATTGCACCAAATCAAACGGCGTATGTAGACTGGAATAACCAGACGCTAGAAATTTGCACTCGCTTGAGACTGCTGGCTTATTTCGCCGAACATAACTGATTTGAAATTGGAGTAAAAACGGAAACCATTGAATGTAAATCTGTTTATATACATTCATATTACAGTATTATATGCGTTGTGACCCACTTTTGTCAATTTCTAGGTCCCAAATGTTAGCGATTTAGCTCCTTTAAACCATACAAATTTGAAAACTAATACCAGTAATACAGTAGCAACGGTAATCGGTTATTTCAAATATGATGTATATAAAAGCAATCAAAATGTTTATCCTACCTTGTACAGAAAAAAACATAATAGATTTATAGACTCAATTTTAACACAAGTAAACAGGTAGGTGATATCTAGGAAAGTCCGAAAGTGTACTATATTACTACATGAAAATTACTCAGATCTTACTGACAGCCACAACAGGGAATTTGTGTTCGTTCGTTCTTGGTGTTTAACGTCTGCTTCCACATAAGTGATATCGCAGACAAGACATAGGAGAGCCGAAGCTGATTCCTGTTTTTTAGAATATGATTTTGCAATCTTTCCATTTGGCCTTAGGCCATGGATTTGGTTTAGTGGGAAGTTCTTCCCTTTATTTAATACAAAACATATCGTTTGGTAGATGATCTCGTCTGCTTCTGGATTGGTAGATGTCATCGTTTGGGGTTAGTGTTTAGGTGCCAGGCCCGTCTTATCGTGTCCTCCCCTTACTCCACTGTCCCACTCTCTGGGTTTGGTATCAGTTTTATTTGCGGAATAGTGTTTAGGTGCCAATTTCGTCTGACCGTAACTCCCCGTTATTCCACTATCCTGCTAGTTTGGTAGATGTCATCTTTGTGGGGTTTGTGTTTAAGTGCCAGGCCCGTCTTATCGTGACCTCCCCTTACTCCACTATCCCACTCTGTAGCTTTGGTGTCTGTTTTTGGTGGAATAGTGTTTAGATGCCGAGTCCGTCTGATCGTGACTCCCCCTTACTCCACTATGATGCCAGTTTGGTATAAATCCCCTATGTAGTTTAGTGTTTAGATGCCGGCCCGTCTAACCGTGACCCCCTCTTACTTCACTATTCTACTTAGTCCAACTGTGTCCATTAGGGCGTGGATTTGTTCGAAGATTTGCAGTTTCAGATCTGGTCTCGGGAAGAGTAGGTTCTTAGTGTTGAATGGTATGTTGTTGGTCTCCATTGTTCTCACTAG
The DNA here is from genome assembly GCF_932274485.2 of Patella vulgata. Taxonomy (NCBI): domain Eukaryota; kingdom Metazoa; phylum Mollusca; class Gastropoda; family Patellidae; genus Patella; species Patella vulgata. The sequence continues at coordinate 40,207,034 of NC_065882.2, forward strand.
TTCTCTTCTCTCCTCCTCGTATACCTCGCAGTATACCAGGACATGGTTGGCGGTACATTCTTCTCCGCACTCACAGATGATGACTTGGTGTTTGTAGTCTCGCAGCCGCTCTTTCACCCTTAGCTTCGATATAAGTCTACAAATATCTCTTCTAGGGTGATTGAGTGTTGTCTTTGTGTAGATCTTGTCATCTAGCCGGAATCTGTATGTGTCAAGTTCAACGAGATTTAATTCCCAGATTGAATTGACGTGTCTTTTGACCATACTGTAGATTTCCGTGGTGCTGTAGTCTATGGTGCGGAGTGGTGCTGTGTCCTTGAGACCTTCATTGGCTAGTCGATCTGCCTCCTCGTTTCCTCTAATGTTGACATGTGATGGAATCCACACGAGTTCTACTTTGCTTCCCTTCTCTAAAACCCTCTGGTACAGCTGCCTGATTTCCAAAATGACTTCTGGTCTTGAGTCCGAGTTGTCATTTTGGATTGAAATCAGACTGCTCAGAGAGTCGCTTGGAATGACGAACTTACTAGTCTTTTGATGGGAAATCCATGATATAGCGTCACGAATGGCCACAAGCTCTGCAGTGTACACCGAACAGTTATTAGGCAGTTTCCTGCTTATTCCCTGTTCCCCGTTTGGCAGGTATATTCCAAACGAGCTGGTGCCCCTTTCAGGATTGCGTGAGCCATCCGTGTACACATGGTCCCAGTCATCTGACGGCCAGTTGTCTTCCAGGTGTTCTAGAGAGAAAGCACGTGCAGCAGTGGGGTTGTTTTTCTTGTCGGTTTTCTGTAGTAGATCTAGATTAACCGGCGGTATAGGGAGTGTCCAAGGGGCGATCACTGGGGGGTCGTGTTCATTTATCACGAGCTCCCCCAGTCGCAGTTCCTTGATTGTTTCCCTGATACCCTGGCCGAAGCTTTTCTTTCTAGGATCTCTCACATATCTTGTATTTTTTAGACTGACAAAGGTTGGGGATCTTTCGCCCAGTTGCGAGATCTTAGCCCAGTACCTTGTCGCTAGTTCTTTTCTTCTTAGGGATAGGGGCAACTCCCCGACTTCCTGCAGTAGTGCCTATCTCCCAGTCCCTTGCCCTACCCCAGTCGCAATACGCAGAGCTTTGTATTGGATGGTGTCAAGCTTCCTTAAGAGTAATGGCGCGCAGTTCATGAAGGCAAGAGAGCCGTAGTCTAATACAGATCGTATTAGAGCACGATACACCATCATTAGTGTGACTCTGTTGGCCCCCCAAGTGCTGCCCGTTATTTTTCTCATTAAGTTTAGGATTTTGGTGCATCTATCTACAGTCTCGTCGATGTGCGGTTTCCAGGTCAGCCTTCGGTCAAAGATTACGCCAAGGAACTTGGTTTGGTCTTTAAACTCGATGGTTTTCCCGTTCATACTAAGAGTCATTCTGCTTATCCCTCTATCCCTGCTTACAAGCATGCCGACTGTTTTCTTCTCCGAGACTTTGAATCCCCAATCGTTTGCCCATGCCATGAATTTGTCTAAGGCCTTCTCCATTTCTTTTGTAGTTCACAGAAGTTCCTCCCTTTCCTCCATATGGTACTGTCATCAGCAAATTTAGCTAACGCTTTCTGTATGTCGTTGATCATGATATTGAAGAGAGTGGGACTGATAACCGATCCCTGAGGCGTGCCATTTTCTAATGTTTGCTCAGCATTCAGGAATCTGCCAACATTCACCTGTATCTTTCTATCGCTCAGAAAGCTTTTGATCCACCGAAACATTATGCCCGTTATACCAATACGTCCTAACTTGAAGAGCAGCCCGTCTAGCCAGACTAAATCGAAAGCCTTAGTTAAATCTACGAACACGACACATAACAGGTTCCCAGAGAGGAGTGTCTGCGACATGACTTGCTGTAGTCTCACCAAGTGGTCCGTTGTTGAACGCCCTTTCCTGAACCCGCTTTGATTTTCGTCGATCAGTCGGTTGCTCTCCAGATAGAACTGTAGTCGTATGTTAACCATTGTTTCCAAGGTTTTGCACAGTGTGGATGTCAAACTTACTGGTCGATAGGACTCTGCCTTTGTTCTCTCTTTACCTGGTTTTTGAAGAGGGATGACGTTGGCTTTCCGCCATTCTTTAGGTACCTCTCCTGCCAGCCAGGATGTGTTGAAGAAGTTTAGTAGTATCCTTTTGGCATTTCTAGGCAGATGTTTGAGCATCGAGTAATTTACTTTGTCCTCACCAGCCGCACTATACTTCTTGAGGGAAAGAGTCTTATTTAACTCCTCCTCAGAGAAGGGTAGATTGATTGGTTTTGCCCCTTCATTAGGTTCAATTTCTGATGAAGGGTGCTGTGAGTAAAATATTTCCTTTCTCTTCAGAAACTCTGGTGATTGGTTTTCGTCCCTGCTTGCGTCAGCGAAAGCTTTTGCAAGTAGATCTGCCTTTTCATTGCCGTTGGTAACGTACTCATCTCCATTCTTTAGGTTTGGTATGTTGAATGATCTGCGCTTCCCGTTCATGGCGTTCAGCTTCTTCCAGACGGCACCTGTGTGCGTGTTTTGATTCAACGCATTACAGAATGTCATCCAGTGTCCGCTTTGTGCCTTCCGGATGGTGTCTCTTGTGGCGTATTTCAATTTCAGGTAGTTTTGGTGATTGACTTCATTGTAGTGGCGTTTCCGTAGGCGTAGTGCCTTCTTTCTTTCGTTAACCGCCTTCTGACATTCTGGTGACCACCAAGGTTTTCTAATCCTTGATTGCCCTCCAGAAGTCTTGGGAATGGAGTCGTCTGCGGCACCTATAATAGCACTCGTGATGTTGGCTGCGTACACGTCGATGTTGGCATCGATGATGTCTTCTTCTTTCCACCCAAGGCAGCCTACACGGAAGTTAGCCCAATCAGCCTCTTTTATTTTCCAATTGGGTTTCCCGTTATAGACTTCCCTGGTTGTTTCACATTGGATGCAGAGTTCTATCAGTAGATGGTCGCTGCCAAGTGTTTCATCTTCGTGTACTTGCCAGTCGCAGCGGTTTGCCATACCAAGCGTACAGAGCGTGAGATCCAGATGTGAAGGTGGGGCATTTCATCCAACAAAAGTAGGGCCCTCGTCCTTCAGTACGCATAGGTCGTTCTCTTCTATTATTGAGCATAGGCTAATCCCCCGACAGTCATTCCTCGGTGACCCCCACAGGACGTCTTTTGCGTTGAAATCCCCGCAAAACACAAATTCGCCCTGCAGAAGCTGGTCGAGAAGTGACTGGAAGTCAACTGGTTTTCTCGTGACATCTGGGGGTACATAGACATTCACTATTGTCAATTTTGTATTATTGCTCAATGTGATGGCTATGCCCATTGCTTCTAGAGGGTCCTCTACGTCCAGCGAAACAGAAATATAATTTAAGTTATCACTGACGTAGATGGCAAGACCACCGCCACGTGTCGTGCTGCCCGGTCTGTCCCTTCTCTGACAAGTGTATCCGGGCCATTAGATGTCGTTCTTGGTTGGTAGTAGCTTGGTTTCTTGGAGGCATATTACATCTTTGGGGTTGCGGGTGATGTATTTTCTCAGCTCAGCACATCTGGGGGCCAGTCCATTAACGTTTAGTTGTAGAACTTTTACCTGGCCCGCCATGATGATTGTCCGGATGGATGCCTCCCTGTCTTGTCTATTTATTGGTCAATTGGCGTTTCACATTCCATAGGAGGTACCTCATTAGTGTTCGTCTTTGGTGTTAAAACCGGCAAGCAACTGGGCATATCGCCAGTGCTGTAGTGACGAACGTGAGATATCCTTCTACGGAGTGCGAGGTTTGCCGTTTGATCGCCTTTTGTGGTTTCTTCGTCGTCGTCTTCTTCTCTTGATCCTTTTTTTACCGTGTTGATTGAATTAATCATGACACACAGGACATCGGGGTTGACCATGTGTGTCCTTATTTTGCCGAGTAGGTTTGTCATCTTGGTAGTTTGGTCCTCATTGGACACGGCCACCCGGAGGAACTCGATCATGAAGTTCATGAAGCCACTTTCCGTTTTAAATTTAGGAATGAAGTGTGATTCATGAACATTCGTTTTCGGTTCCTCTTCCTTCTTGGATTTGGTCTTGTTCTTTGGTGTTGGTTTGTCTTTTTGGTTGGGTGCCGTGGTGGGTTTTTTCGGCGTTGTTTGGGATGTCGATGGAATCGGCCCCGGAATTGGTTTTGCAACCGGAGCCCTATTCCTGACATCTTTTGTCTTCCCTTCCTTCTTTTTCAGCATCAATGAGGCTTCATTGAAACTTACTTTCTCTTTTACCTGGATCTTTAGAGTTTCCTTGGTGTTCTGGATTTTCGGGCATTCGGGAGAGTTCGAACATTTTTTTTGAATGCCCGCCCTGCAGTCGGTCGCCGCATGACTCCCCCCACACTGGGCGCACACAGTCTTTCCTTTGCAGTACTTGACTGTGTGCCCCAGCTTCTGACAGTTGGGGCACTGCCTTACCCTCTGTACATAGGGGTGAGTACGTCGGTTGAGGTAGACGGTATATTCGGCCGGTATCCCATGAACAACCACCTTGTCTATTGACAAGGTGGACGGTTCGGACACCGTCACGGTCATACCGAAAAGTAGGTTCTGGGCCAGCGCTAGGTCCATGTCAGACCTACTTTTTAGGGCAAGTCTAATATGTCCCGGCACTGTGATCTTCATGTCGGGTATGTTGATAATACCCCACTTACTCTTCAGTTCCTTGCCCACGGCCGTAAGTTTGGCTCCTTGGAAGGACTTACCTTCCAGTGGCCTCACAAGTACGACGTGGGTCTGTTCTTCTCTCCTTTTTGTCGCAGGAAAGAACTTTGGTGCAGGGTTGCTTTTAAAAGCGTCAGCCATTGACATGGGTGAGCTAGCCTCTGTCGCCATCGTTTTTATGCTGCCGAAAAGTAAAATCGAAAACAAAAGGAGGGACTGAACAGTGTTGATTAAGGTTGTATGCTGTTGTTAATTAATGGCGTAAGCTGATATAACTGTTGTTAACCCTTTCCACAAAGAGCCGCTAGTCAATCAGTGTTATTAATACTAATTAACTATGGGTTCCTATTGCTTGTATGAGTTTACTTAACAGTTATGAGGTTTGGTAACTATAATAATAATTTAGATTGTTAGTGTTGTTTTAAGCTGGTATAACTGTCGTTAACCCTTTCCACAAAAAAAGCCGCTAGTCAATCAGTGTTATTAATACTAATTAACTATGGGTTCCTATTGCTTGTATGAGTTTACTTAACAGTTATCAGGTTTGGTATTTATAAAAGAGATTTAGCTTGTTGGTGTTGTTTTAAGAGGTTTGTGACGTGTTCAATCAGTTGATTGGCTTGTACACTAAGCTTCTTGGTTATTAGATGATAGAAAGAAGAGTAGAATAGTTAAATAAATGAAGAGTCTGATAAGGAAAATAATGGAAATAAGGAAAGGATGAGAAAGAAAAATAAATAAAAACAAATAAATAAATGGAGTTAAGAAGTTGGTATATTATAGGGAGAATGAAAAAACAAATAACAAAAAGTAAAAAAGGGTGAGGGGAAGGTAACTAAATAAAGTAGATTAAATAAAGTAGATTAAAAATGTAGAAAATAAAATAGGAGGAAATAAGCTTATATCTGATATAAAAAAGAAAAAATAGTATCCTAACAATGAATCAAAGAGAAAAGAAGCCCAAAAAAATGGAAGAACAAAATAAAATAAGGTAGATAGAGAAGAAAAAAATGAGAACAGCTTATACCTTGTGAAGGTATAAAAATAAAGGCAACCTTAAAATTACTTATGGACTGGAGGATCTTTGCAGAATCTAGTAGTCCTGGGTTTGAGGAGTCTTTTGGAGTCTGGCTAGGCTACTTTATCTATGATAAACTCAACAATAGCTTTGGAGCTCTGGTGCACTAGGTGTTATCAGTACGAGTGATTGGATCTGATTATTTATTGGATTACTAGGCTTGTCATTAATTAATAATAAATGGTGTGATTAGGGTCTTGTATATTGCTACCGGAGTTTTATACTATAATGTGTGAATTAATTAACTTTGTTTAATGTGTATATTACTAAGAAAATTTTACCCATTTGTCAACCAATTTAGTATAAAAAATACTAGAAACCGAGGTTTTGATATTGAATTGTGTTTAAAGGTGTTTTATCTAGGCTATAACGTGACTATAATTATGTGCTTTTATGTAGGCCTACGTTATTTATGTTTATATTCCACGATGGCTGGATGGTTAACGTGCACGCGCTGTATCATAAAGTCTGTCATTGAGTCAACTGGCGTGGTTTCGAATCCCCGGTTGTACGTGGCAAGGAGTAGGGTCGCCTGTCCAACCTCGTGGGTTTTCTCCGGGTCCTCCGGTTTCTTCCCACTGCTAAAGACCCCTACGCGCAAGCGAATTATTGAAATAAAATTAAACCATATGTTAGTCCCGAAATGACCTAGTTTGTGTCGAGTGGACGTTAAACCCCTTCTCTCTCTCTCTCCATTTTTTTATGTCACAGTTACTATATTAACATTAATCTTATGTCAATTATCATACGTTTTATGCAATTTAAACAGTCCATTTTTATTTTATTTTATAAACTTCATAGCTTGTTTCGGAATCCATTATAGCCTATATATTGTGTGTAATTATACGTAGAAATACTGTTTAAACCAATTTATGCTAATTTCAATAAGTCATACAAATTTGAAAACTAATACTAGCAATACAGTAGCATAACGGAAATTCGAATCCATTATACATATATTGGGTGTAATTATTTTATAGAAATAATGTTTAATCCATACAAATTTGAAAATTAATACCAACAATACAGTAGCAAAGGTAATCGGTTATTTCAAATATGACGTTTGTAAAAGCAGTCAAAATGTTAATCCTACCTTGTAAAGAAAAAATCATAATAGATTTATAGACTCAATTTTAACACAAGTAATTATAAACAGGTAGGTGATATCTAGGAAAGTGTACTATATGACTACATGAAAATTACTCAGATCTTACTGACAGCCACAACAGGGAATTTGTGTGATTGGATCTGATTGTTTATTGGATTACTAGGCTTGTCATTAATTAACAATAAATGGTGTGATTAAGGTCTTGTATATTGCTACCGGAGTTTTATACTATAAAGTGTGATTTAATTAACTTTGTTTAATGTGTATTACTAAGAAAATTTTACACATTTGTCAACTAATTTAGTGTATTGCATTCAACACTTGTCTGGATCAGGAAGGTCCTACTAAATAATAAAATATTGGTTTGTAAAGGAATTGAATCGCCACCAAATGTCTCGTTATATGAAACAGGCCTACCTAAAACCCTTTTACAGACACAGCTAATGCATATAGGCCTACCATTCTTAAGTTCTTATTTTGTATGACGCTATAATGTTACTAAAACTCACCTAATAGGATACTACCCATATATATAAACTATGTTGTGTCTGCTCACTTAATAAAGCTTACACATAACCCTACCTATATTCAAATACAGCTAATCCCCATACCTTAAAATTCTCTTCTAGTTCAATTATATAATTAGTTAGTTAAGAGTTCATATATTTATCTGTTTTGCTTACAAGTTGAATAATATTTAATAATACGATTTTGAAATGAACCCGACCCTAACTTATTATAACAGATATGTGATTTGGAATGTAACCAAATGACAAACAAGTGGTACGAGTTCGACCCCACTGCGCTCAGTCAACGGACGTTATAGCGCTCCCCCGCTACAATTCAAGCCCTGTACAATAAATTTTAAGCATTATTTAGTCGCAAAGTACCTCAGTTTGTGTTGAATGAACGTATAACTCCTCCCCTTTAACGGTTATACCGACACTGTCAACGTATACTTACCGCTATGTTTTCACGCAATCTAACACCACGTGGTCTAGAAATATCGCTATCCCACAATTATCTGATTACGTCACCCCTAATTTTAGAAACATGGGCCTCGACCTGAGCATCTCCCAGGAGTTTAATCTCTTACAGTATAATTACTGTCATGCGGTATATTTTAAAGGGCATGTACTAGTCAAATGTTATAGTTACTAATTAATACTTATTGTTGTATATATCCGATTGTATATATTGTTCAAAAGTGACTGTATATTGCTTTGTATATTATGCCATACTATTGTTTCTTATATACAACCGTTAACTTTGAAAATGTAAATACATGTAATTAGATATTGACCCTCAAGGAAATGTAATTATTTAAATCCTATAATATAAAATTGTATATTGCAAAGAAAAAAAAAAGACATAAAATGATATTTACTAATTAAAATATTATACAAAGTAGGCCTACAATTTGTCTGTCATTTTTTCAACTTTACTCATTACAAAATATCGCATTCGTTGCAGTAATTATACTGATATGAGGCTATTTGATATTGGGTTACAATTTGATAATACTGGGTAGTATTTATTGTCATGCAAACATATTTAAAACACTCTCGTCATTGGTCTGATCATGGTCCGAATCAGCCAAGAATCTGGTCCCAATCAGCCAAGAATGTGAGGCATCTTCTCTGTGATTTAGCTCATTTGTATTGAAGCCGTCATTCACTAATTACATTATTATTTGTGACTAATTACACTATTTATTGTCATAGTTGTCTTATTATCAAAAATATGCAAACATATTTTAAATACTCGCGTCATTTAAGTAATGGTCCGAATGAGCCTTGTCGTGGTCCCAATCAGCCAAAAATCTGGTCCCAGTCAGCCAAGAATCTGGTCCCAATCAGCCACAAATCTGGTCCCAGTCAGCCACAAATCTGGTCCCAGTCAGCCAGGTCCCAATCAGCCATGGTCCCAATCAGCCAAATACCACTGAAACCGCACTCCTTAGAGTGCATAACGATGTTATAGATATGAACAAGGAAGACTGAATTTATTAGAATTTTTGGACTATGTTGGACTGCGTGCAAAAATTTAAAATTGTGTTATGTTATGTATTATAAAATTTTAAAAAAATAAATGCTCCCAAAATTATCTGCTTAATGAGGTTTATCCTTCAGCTTGGGTCTATTGTTCTTGGCCACTCATTCCCATAACGTCGACCAAAATTTTTCCTCTAAAACTCGCTGAGTCGGCGATATGGGAATGAACCATTTAAGTAATGGTCCGAATGAGCCTTGTCGTGGTCCCAATTAGCCTAAATCTGGTCCCAGTCAGTCAAGAATCTGGTCCCAATCAGTCGCAAATCTGGTCCCAGTCAGCCACAAATCTGGTCCCAGTCAGCCAGGTCCCAATCAGCCATGGCCCCAATCAGCCAATTACCCATACGAGGCGCCTTTTAAAAAAAAACCTCTTGTCAAAATTTCACTACTATTGTCACTACTGAACAAATTCTAAGTATTTTACGGTATATACCCACAGGCGAGGGTGTCGCGGCGATGTCATTACCACCTAAATGAAAAGACACGGTCTCCAGTTTCCCCCCACAATGTGTAATGCTCTACTCGTATATACATTCAACCCGACTTAACAATTAATCAACGGGATTAAGATTGTTGATTGGGTAATCAAGTTCTGTTTTATTTATATTATCAAAGAAACCTACAGAGCTGTAACTGGGCGCAAATAATATTTTTGATGAACTGAGATGTGTCGCGTCGAGAATTACACACTGGAAAGAAACATGTGCAATTTCGTTAAAGCGAGAATTTCATTTTCTAAGAAAGTCAAAACATAATTATTTCTATGTCTTTAGCTCAATAGGTTGTCAAGTCACTATTATAGGATCATACGTATCATTATCACACTTATAAAATCATTCACACCGGAAATAATAAACACAATTACCTCCCTTGTTTTTCTATTCCCCGCATGGAATAGCTATCTTCAAACGTTTGAAGTTGAAAATGATATTTTTGCCAATTTCTCAACTGGCAATAGTGAATTATAGGATTATTCTTTAACAAGGTAGGACTGTTTATAGATACCATCTATTTTAAGGCTTTATTTTAAAACATTTTAAAAAATATAACTTAAAAATATGAAATTCTTGCTTTAATCTATCTATACTAATATTTGTGACTGTCGTTTGTCTGTCTGTCTGTTCGGGGTTGGCGGCTACACTAGGTCTGCCGCGAGTCTGAAATTTGGGGTATAGGGGTAGCTCGGACCGGGGAGTAACATAGGCCAGGTGGCGTTAGTCTACCACTTCCGGTTTCGGAGTTATGACCCCCGAGCGAAGCCGGTCTGTTCGGGGTTGGCGGCTACACTAGGTCTGCCCCGAGTCTGAAATTTAGGGTATAGGGGTAGCTCGGACCGAGGAGTAACATAGGCCAGGTGGCGTTAGTCTACCACTTCCGGTTTCGGAGTTATGACCCCCCGAGCGAAGTCTGTCTGTTCGGGGTTGGCGGCTACATCTGCCCCGAGTCTGAAATTTGGGGTATAGGGGTAGCTCGGACCGGGGAGTAACATAGGCCAGGTGGCGTTAGTCTACCACTACCGGTTTCGGAGTTATAACCCCCGGGCGAAGCCGGTCTGTTCGGTGTTGGCGGCTACAAAGGTCTGCCCCGAGTCCTAAATTTGGGGTATAGGGGTAGCACGGACCGGGGAGTAACATAGGCTAGGTGGCGTTAGTCTACCACTTCCTGTTTCGGAGTTATGACCCCCGAGCGAAGTCTGCCTGTTCGAGGTTGGCGGCTACACTAGGTCTGTCCCGAGTCTGAAATTTGGGGTATAGGGGTAGCTCGGACCGGGGAGTAACATAGGTCAGGTGGCGTTAGTCTACCACTTCCAGTTTCGGAGTTATGATCCCCGAACGAAGCCGGGTATCCTGCTAGTACTACATGCAACGCGAGGCCGATTAAATACGCGGTATTGCATTTCCGTGTTTCTGGGATATATAGTATAATGTCCTTAATATACGTAAAACGCTCAAAAGAAATATGATTATTTTATCAAAATCAATTGAAAAAATATCCCTCAAATCTTTTAAACATAAGAAAACGTCCCACTGCTAAGCGAGGCCGATTGTGTACTTCATGTGATATAGTGCGATGAATTCCGCTATTTCTGTGATATTATTCTTAATTTATATAATACAATCACTTAAATATAATTTTTCTATGAAATTTAATTCATAGAAATACTTTATAATCTTCCAAAATGTAAGAAGTTGGTATATAGGGAGAATGAAAAAACAAATAACAAAAAGTAAAAAATGGTGAGGGGAAGGTAACTAAATAAAGTAGATTAAAAATGTAGAAAATAAAATAGGAGGAAATAAGCTTATATCTGATATAAAAAAGAAAAAATAGTATCCTAACAATGAATCAAAGAGAAAAGAAGCCAAAAGAAATGGAAGAACAAAATAAAATAAAATAAGGTAGATAGAGAAGAAAAAAATGAGAACAGCTTATACCTTGTGAAGGATAAAAATAAAGACAACCTTAAAATTACTTATGGACTGGAGGATCTTTGCAGAATCTAGTAGTCCTGGGTTTGAGGAGTCTTTTGGAGTCTGGCTAGGCTACTTTATCTATGATAAACTCAGCAATAGCTTTGGAGCTCTGGTGCACTAGGTGTTATCAGTACGAGTGATTGGATCTGATTATTTATTGGATTACTAGGCTTGTCATTAATTAATAATAAATGGTGTGATTAGGGTCTTGTATATTGCTACTAGTAAGTTCGTCATTCCAAGCGACTCTCTGAGCAGTCTGATTTCAATCCAAAATGACAACTCGGACTCAAGACCAGAAGTCATTTTGGAAATCAGGCAGCTGTACCAGAGGGTTTTAGAGAAGGGAAGCAAAGTAGAACTCGTGTGGATTCCATCACATGTCAACATTAGAGGAAACGAGGAGGCAGATCGACTAGCCAATGAAGGTCTCAAGGACACAGCACCACTCCGCACCATAGACTACAGCACCACGGAAATCTACAGTATGGTCAAAAGACACGTCAATTCAATCTGGTAATTAAATCTCGTTGAACTTGACACATACAGATTCCGGCTGGATGACAAGATCTACACAAAGACAACACTCAATCACCCTAGAAGAGATATTTGTAGACTTATATCGAAGCTAAGGGTGAAAGGGCGGCTGCGAGACTACAAACACCAAGTCATCATCTGTGAGTGCGGAGAAGAATGTACCGCCAACCATGTCCTGGTAGACTGCGAGGTATACGAGGAGGAGAGAAGAGAACTAGTGAGAACAATGGAGACCAACAACATACCATTCAACACTAAGAACCTACTCTTCCCGAGACCAGATCTGAAACTGCAAATCTTCGAACAAATCCACGCCCTAATGGACACAGTTGGACTAAGTAGAATAGTGAAGTAAGAGGGGGTCACGGTTAGACGGGCCCGGCATCTAAACACTAAACTACATAGGGGATTTATACCAAACTGGCATCATAGTGGAGTAAGGGGGAGTCACGATCAGACGGACTCGGCATCTAAACACTATTCCACCAAAAACAGACACCAAAACTACAGAGTGGGATAGTGGAGTAAGGGGAGGTCACGATAAGACGGGCCTGGCACCTAAACACAAACCCCACAAAGATGACATCTACCAAACTAGCAGGATAGTGGAATAAGGGGGAGTTACGGTCAGACGAAATTGGCACCTAAACACCATTCCGCAAATAAAACTGATACCAAACCCAGAGAGTGGGACAGTGGAGTAAGGGGAGGACACGATAAGACGGGCCTGGCACCTAAACACTAACCCCAAACGATGACATCTACCAATCCAGAAGCAGACGAGATCATCTACCAAACGATATGTTTTGTATTAAATAAAGGGAAGAACTTCCCACTAAACCAAATCCATGGCCTAAGGCCAAATGGAAAGATTGCAAAATCATATTCTAAAAACAGGAATCAGCTTCGGCTCTCCTATGTCTTGTCTGCGATATCACTTATGTGGAAAGTAGTAGGTAGGGTACTTCGGTGCAATTTTGGAATTCCAGACATTCCAAAGGTCTGACGTCACACATTCCTAAGGTCTGACGTCAGAGCATTCCACAGGTGTTCTATTTATAGTTTGAATATGGTTATTGTTGACTGAACAATGAGGTTATGAATAATAAAAAAGGTATGCAGGTGTTGTATTCTTTGATCGTGTTTGACTTTTGTAACGAGGGTATGGGGTCCACGAATTGTTTATTGGAGGGTAGGGGGGGAAGATATTTCGCTTTATAGGCAGGTGTGTAGAGGTTACATTGAGTTCACGCCAAGTGTAGCTATACCTGCATTAAGGGACAATGACCTCCGCCATTAAACTTGACAGGTGATTTTGTCGATTTTGTTCTAAGCCAATAGTTTTAATCTACATATTTGTGACAGGGTGTAGTTAAATTTTGGTTTTAAGTTTCGAAAATCTAGGTATAAAAGGGGGTTGATTACACGTTCAAATGTAGAATTGTTTTATGAAGTTGAAAACAAGAGATTAACATCATGAGTATCGACTTGTATCGAAAGGATATTGGAAATGATTATTTGGTTGTAAAATGTATTTGGCAAGAAGATGTGTGTTATCACATCAGACTGTATGGTTACGGTTTTAAGAGTGATAGATATCCAACACCCAATGGTATCATGTTTTTCGAGCGGCAATGGCAGGCATTGATGAACACTGCCTCAGAGATAGATGAGTATTTACAAAAAAACATTGTAAAGAAATCAGTGCCTATTGGTAATGACGTGTACGTAACGATCGACAACAAATACCCTGGAGTCAACATTCGTAAATTTTGGTGGTGTGAAGAGGAACGAATGCCAAAACCTACCCGAAAGGGTGTTCATTTAAACGTGAAACAATGGGAGGCATTGAAAGTTAGCTTCAAAGAGTTGTGTGAAAATAATTTTACGGGTGAGGAACCACCCCTAGGTGTAGTAGGCTTAGCAAAGGCGGAGACTTGTGTATAATTTCTGTCCAACGTATTTTTTATTGGGCGGTCTGTGCGAACCAATAATATGACGAGTTGTATATATATATATAAATAGATGCCTAACTATTGAGTTATCATACGAAACAACATGGCTTCACCCAAGATATCAGATGTTTCAGTCGGTTTGACATTGAGTTTAGGGGACAATGATAATACAACCCCTGAAATATTACTGAAGGCTGGTTATTTAGGGTTGAAGCGTAAAATGGTTTTTAAGATGACATTAAAAGAATGGAGTCGGGTTGTTGATCGTTTCAAAAGATATTTATCCTGTACAAAACCTACCAAATTTGCCATCAACAGTGAGTTAAGCTGTGAACTGGGAACCGCCCGCCAAATGGTTCTGGAGAGAAAAAATGGTAGACAATTGGTGATACCCGAAAAAACCTTTTCCGACCTAACAGGCATGTCTCGAGTTACAAGATCGTTCAAGCGCGGTCGTTATCATGTGTATGGTTGTTCGCCTGCCAAGTCGGGTCTCGGGGTAAAGGATTGGAGTTTGTTAAAATCTGGACAGACGTGGCACAATACTCCAGAGGATTGTGTTTCTGCAGCAAACAATGAAGGATGGGACCAGCCTGATTGCTACAGCACGGAAGTACGCGTAGAAGGGGTCTACGCCGAAAATCAACTCATTTTCCACGAGGATCTTGTAGATGCGGAGGAACACGTTACACACCTCGTACCGTGCACCATGTGCTCAAAACCTATGCATGTCAATGACGATCATTACTGTCCTGCCGAAAATATACGTACGTTAGTTGTGCAAATATTGGGAGACATGATCAACACGGAGATTTCAAAAAGTGTAACCGGTCGCTGTGAAGGCTGTCTCAATGGTCGTGGAGGGCAGCTTGAACATACATGCCTGGGGATCGACTATTGGTTCGATGAAATCAACTTTGTGGACTTGTACTTCGAATCCTGTTTTCTAGAGTTGAATAAAGATCGTTTTTTACAGATAGCACGATTCGTCCCAGAGATTCGCGATCAGAGCGAAGAGTTGTTTCTACACGCAACGTTGTATTGGAAACCTCAAATCCTAGAATGTGTTCACACGTTGACTAAATAACTTTTTTTTTTTTTTTTTTTTATGATTATAATTTTCATTTTCTATATGTATTACATTTGTACTTTGATATAATAAAAGATTAAACATTTTTAAATGGAATTAGTTATTTTTACCCCGGCTAACGAAATGGATGTAAGGCTAAAGACCCCATTTACATGTATGATATCAGGGCCCACACAATCGGGTAAGAGTCAATTGGTCAGGCGCTTGATTCTAGAACTACCACAAGTTGTCGATCAACCCATAGATCGTATCGTGTGGTGTTACGGTGTTTGGCAACCTTTGTACGAAGAATTAGCGGGTATCGTAGAATTTGTCGAAGGGTTATCCGCTAGTCTAAACCCAAAGGAAAGAACACTATTGATCATTGATGATTTGATGGACGAGACAACGGACAAAGTATCAAAACTCTTTACCCGCGGAAGTCACCACGAAAATACTTCCGTCATTTATATTGTTCAAAATCTGTTTCATAAAGGTAAACATCACAGGACGATCAGTCTCAATGCCCATTACATGATTATATTTAAGAACCCTCGAGACATGTCTGCTATAACGCAATTAGCCAAGCAGATGTACCCAGGGAAAACTAATTTTGTTCGTGAAAGTTACGAGGACGCTACAAGGAAACCCTATTCGTATTTATTTCTCGATTTGAAGAGTACAACCCCAGACCTTTTGAGACTTCGGAGTAGTATTTTCCCTAGGGATAACCCCACGGTGTACGTACCAAAGGTATAAAAGCAATTGATTTTCGACTGTACCTACACACAGTTGTCCGAAAATAGATAATGTATGGTCTAGATCGTCACGCCAAGCTATTACAAGCACTCAAGCGGGTCAAACCAAGACAGCGAATACATATTATTAAAAACGCAAGTAAACCAGTCATTGACGCATTGTGTGAGTGTTGTCTTAACATCTTGAAAGGGAGAGTTCGACTCTCGGCATACCACAAGAAACGATTGTCGAAACACAAACGTAGTCTAAGACATTTAGCGGACCGTAAAGTCGCCCTGAAACAGAAGAAAAAAATCCTGCAGAGGGGTGGATTTCTTGGTAGCTTGCTAGCACCTCTGGTAGGGATTCTAGGGAGTGTGGTACCTAAAATATTCGGGTTGTAATGGAATTTACTAAAAAGATGGCTCTAGTACCCGAGAGTTTGCTGGAAAATTTGCAAACACCTAAACCCCAGATATTACAGCCACCCTCTGTGAGAAAAGTTTCTGAATTAGACGTCGAAATACGACGCATCCTCGAGGACCCCGAAATGGATGAAAAATATTATCTAAAATACTTAATCATTCAATATTCCATTATTTTGAAAATAAAAATCACACAAAAAAATGTTTAGGAAGCAAATTTCTGAGCGTTAATATCCCCGTGAATAATATTATCTAAAATACTAAATCATTCGAGTTACCGTATATCCCCAAAACCTGTAAGAAATCAAATTAATTGTTAATTATCATCCTAGTTTATACATGCAATGTGTTCATTTTAGTGTATTTCATACTTGGTCATTTTTGAGAGTAAATAGCAGTTTTATCAATAATGTTCTCAAATTGCATCAATCACACACCAAACGTCAATTGGGATTAGCTTATCAAACGGGGGAAATTTGTTGCAATAAGAAATACCTATATTCGGACATTGATTTACTATAACATTAATACATCAGCAGTAACTATAAAAAACGTTAAAGGAGCTAAATCGCTAATATTTATGGGACCTAGAAATTGACAGAAATGGGTCGCAACGAATATAATAAGGTAATGTGAATGTATATAAACTGATTTACATTCAATCGTTTCTGTTTTTACCGTAATTTCTAATCAGTTATGTTCGGCGAAATGCGCCAAAGTCTCAATTGAATGACGATCTTTAGCGTCTGGTTATTCCAGTCTAAACCGATGGTATTTATTGCGCATGCTCTCCATATAAGAATATAGCATTGACATGACTTGTGGAATATGTCTAGCCTCGGTCTTCGAGTCCCTTGTGCCAAATGGCAAATGTACCAATGGTAAAATGTTTCTTTTGTCTTGAATATTGGATATCAGAAGCGCATCTATTCCTTGTAAGATCACAAGACCAATGCTGATTTGAATTGACAAATAATTCGTGTTTTCAATGTCGAAGATTTTGATGATATTGAGTTAGAGACTTAGCTACTTTAACAATAATTTTTGTAGATATGGAAAAAAAAGATATTGATCACATAGAAATACCAAAATTTTTTTAAAGATATGGAAAAAGATGTTGATCACATAAAAATACCAAATTTATATTCCATAAATGGTAGATGTAGACATTAAACATACATTATGCAAGGGCTATATCTCCCTATTGCAGGACTTCCTTTAGGCCTGAAATGTTTTCTAAATTATTAATTAGACATTAATTAACTGATCCAAGGCCATAATTAACTGATCCAAGGCCATAATCAACTCTCGATTGCTTCGGATTTCTCAGATATTAAATAGATTAGAACGGTTCAGCCATATTTTAATGGCTGCAATTATTGCAACGTCTTGTCAAACCTTCAAAGGCTAATATCTTCTCTCGCAATAGAGTAATTGGAATGAAAATTTCAAATTATTCACTTTACATTATCTATTGTCGAACTATTATAGCAAGAATGGCTAGCTCTTTATCGAAATCTTACATACTGTATCTTTAAGTTAAAGATAAAAGTTACAAGTTTGTTTTTATATGAAATTTTACAATTTTATAATAATCTACCGGAAATATACATAACAGGGATAAAGCATAACGTTTCCACGATATAATAACCATGAATGTAAGTGAATAAACAACAAACAACACTTCAAAATTCATACGTTCATGGAAAAATCTTACCAATCGGTGCATAGATACGATAAGCATTCATTAAAAATCACAGAGAATATAAAATATGTGACTGGACAAAAATATTACTATATGATATATATGTCCAGACTGAAAAATCTCTGTTCAGACTGATATAATAAAATATCTGCAGTTTATAGGGAACTCTGTAAGATGCACATAAGTATATACCACTGTTTTATTTCGAACAACTATAAAAACATTTCATTGGAGAGATTAAACATTATTGACATAGATTTATAATGATGTTTAGTTATTTTCGAAAGATATTTACTCGTGAAGTAAGGTTTGTTAAATAATCTCTTCAGTGTTTAATCAATTGTAACGGTGATTTTCCGAGTTGTTTGACTTGAACCGTGAATGTTAAATATGTTTTGTACTAGACAATGTAACGGCATATATATACATTTCGATAATTGCACTTTTATTAAAGTTCAAATGTTCGGGGTGCATATTCCATATGTCGTGAATGCGGCGAGGAAAATGATGCATGCCTATTTTTTAAGTCTTCATAATAAACCATCTAGAAACCTCAATTTAAAGCCGGAAATCAGCTGTATCGCGTTATGGGGAATGGAAGTAATTGTATAAGGTATTAGACAGGGAAAGATTTGTCAATGAATGTCGGTGAAGGGGAAATTTCCAAATAATGTTTAACCCGTTTCATATAAGTTGTGAATAAAAGGGGTAGCTTATTCCAAACCATATAGCTCATATTGTCTTGATCATCCCTATGTGCGTAAATAATCATCTAATAATGTGTTTAAGTAAATATAGCCTCATGCAACAGAATGACCATATGTTCAGATAGGGAAAAATGCCTCTTCAGACTAAAATATCTGCAGTTTTGCAGAACGACGAAGTCCAGTTAAGTTTATCCACGTAAAAGTAACTCCATCTCGACAAATAACGACACCCCAGTTTGAAAGGTATATTATTTGTGTGCTGGTGATATCAAATGGAAGTACTAAAATGGCTGAAGTATGTCGAATGTACAACCGTCTGTTATCAACACAATGACGACAGGGTATTCCCTTATAGTAGTAAACCAAGCATCCATTTTTTAAATGCAGTTAAGCCCCCCCCCCCTTTATTATATAATCTGTTACTCTAATGAACTTTTAAAAAAAACGAAAAAAAAACCGAAGAATTAATTTATAAAATTAAAAATGAAATTATAAAATTAAAAATGAATTTATAAGATTAAAATTGAATTTATAAAATTGTAAATGAATGTCATTATAAAATTGAAAATGAATTTATAAAATTAAAAATGAATTTATAAACTTAAAAATGAATTTATAAAATTAAAAATGAATTTATAAAATCAAAAATGAATTTATAAAGTTAAAAATGAATTTACAAAATTGAAAACAAATTTACAAAAATAAAAATTATTCTACAAATTTAATTTATTTCTTTTTTTTTAAATTGAGGATTATTTTCCAAAATTAAAAATTATTTTCCAAAATTTAAAATTATTTTCCAAAATTAAAAATTATTTTCCAAAATCAAAAATTATTTTCCAAAATTTCGATTTCCATACTCCCCTGGCAATACAATCTTTTGTTCTTCAAGTGCTGACAGAATCTATTTTTCACTGTCAGAGCATCTAAAATATGGAATAATCTTCTAGATACACACTTAGTCTTCGTTGTGTCATTAGTAACAATAAACAAATTGGAGGGGGGGGGGGGGACAAGAAAACTAACAAAATTCATACTTTCAAATGAAATCTTTATTATACACATTACGGTATCAGAAATTTAAAATCGAAAAGATTATGACGAATACATATATATTTATATATATATATTTATATATATATATAAACAACATATTAACCATGCCAGTATGACAAAATGTGTATTGTTTTCAATACGTTTTAGGTATGCCACTCTAGAATTTCGTTGGATTTCGTAATGGGGTTTTATTATCTTTCGAGACTTGTTGTCGCAGAATCTCCATTTTAAGTTTATGTTCATTCACGATAGCATTGATCTTAGCATTTAACAATGCCAGTCTTAAATCATGCGCAGATGTCCTATTATTTACACTGAATGGTTCGGAAATGATGTCGAGTGGTTGCTGACTGATTACATTCGGATCTACATTACCACCGTGGCGACCGCCACAGTATTCAGTATTATCTGAAAAAAGAAAATATCCAAATAGTTTAGTCTAACAAGGACATATCAATATTTTAATTATGTGAATAATTTATGTTGTTGCAATGTATCTAAATCTTTCAAGCAAAAAACAACGTATCCACCGATGCATCTAATGTGTCGTTTTAACATAGTATAGTGTTTTAAGTGGCTTTTAATTACTTACCAAAAGAAGCCCCATTTTTTACGCTTTCACCCGGCCTTTTCTTTGACGTTCTTGTTAGCTTCATTTCGTTTCTTTTAAGATGACGCCAGTAATTCTTTAATTGAGTCGAACTTCTAACAGGGAAATTTGGCTGTGCACAGAAACGTTTTTCAATTTCTTTCCAAGCCTGTTCTTTGAGAGAAACCGATTCTACATCCCTTCGCTTATTATCAATTATATTTAGGAATTCTTTTACCACTGTCAATAGGAATTGTTTCTCGAAATCTGTCATTGAAGGTGAGCGACTTTTTGGGGTATCCATCACGTACAAATTATGTCTGTTGTACTGAGAAAACTTATCACAACTCTACTTTATAAATAATCACAATAATACAATAATAGAAGCATTGCAAAAGAAATTGGCCAGATTATAGTACAAACGGTAGTTGTGTACAATATACACAAGATCTGCTACGTCACACAACGTCTTTCAATGCGACTTTTCCGACAACGATACCATTTCGTCCACGCCGTCAGTTATTTCGCTAGAAAATTTTTTGTGGTAATTGTATCTTCAGATGTTTGGCCCCAATATACACCATACACACACCCATCAGGTATTTCGATAGGACAAATTTTGTGGTAATTGTACCTTCAGATGTTTGGTCCCCGATATACACCATACACACAGCCACACACACCACACACCACACACACCACACCAAGCATCATTACTAGACGGTCATGTCTGAGTACATTGAGTATAATAATCGTCTAGCCACGTTTGACAACCAATGGACCCATGTTCATCCATCACCTTACAAGTTAAGTGAATCCGGATTTGTTTATTTCGGGGATAATGGTCGTGTGCAGTGTTTCAGTTGTAAATTGATATTGAAGGATTGGAAGCCATTCGACGATCCATTCCACGAACATGCTAAATATAAACCAAACTGCCCCTATATGAGAATGATTAAAGGGTCTTTGGGTGGTGGTTACCGATGGGAATACAAAGGAATACTAGATGGAAAAGTCATCCAGTTGGCACATTCCCGTGTGTTGTACAAGTGTAAAGCCGAATGTATTGACGCTGCTAAGAAAGCCGACTTTAGCTATATTGATAGTATGGGTAGATCTTATTTATTCCTGACAGAGTGGAATTGCAAAGAAGATAAAGTCAAACAGTGGGATATAGACAACATGTCAGCCAAAACACTTGATTTCGAAGCTTATTTGTTTAAACAGTGAATTACCACAAAATTTGTCCTAGCGAAATAACTGATGGCGTGGACGATATGGTATCGTTGTCGGAAAAGTCGCATTGAAAGACGTTGTGTGACGTAGCAGATCTTGTGTATATTGTACACAACTACCGTTTGTACTATAATCTGGCCAATTTCTTTTGCAATGCTTCTATTATTGTATTATTGTGATTATTTATAAAGTAGAGTTGTGATAAGTTTTCTCAGTACAACAGACATAATTTGTACGTGATGGATACCCCAAAAAGTCGCTCACCTTCAATGACAGATTTCGAGAAACAATTCCTATTGACAGTGGTAAAAGAATTCCTAAATATAATTGATAATAAGCGAAGGGATGTAGAATCGGTTTCTCTCAAAGAACAGGCTTGGAAAGAAATTGAAAAACGTTTCTGTGCACAGCCAAATTTCCCTGTTAGAAGTTCGACTCAATTAAAGAATTACTGGCGTCATCTTAAAAGAAACGAAATGAAGCTAACAAGAACGTCAAAGAAAAGGCCGGGTGAAAGCGTAAAAAATGGGGCTTCTTTTGGTAAGTAATTAAAAGCCACTTAAAACACTATACTATGTTAAAACGACACATTAGATGCATCGGTGGATACGTTGTTTTTTGCTTGAAAGATTTAGATACATTGCAACAACATAAATTATTCACATAATTAAAATATTGATATGTCCTTGTTAGACTAAACTATTTGGATATTTTCTTTTTTCAGATAATACTGAATACTGTGGCGGTCGCCACGGTGGTAATGTAGATCCGAATGTAATCAGTCAGCAACCACTCGACATCATTTCCGAACCATTCAGTGTAAATAATAGGACATCTGCGCATGATTTAAGACTGGCATTGTTAAATGCTAAGATCAATGCTATCGTGAATGAACATAAACTTAAAATGGAGATTCTGCGACAACAAGTCTCGAAAGATAATAAAACCCCATTACGAAATCCAACGAAATTCTAGAGTGGCATACCTAAAACGTATTGAAAACAATACACATTTTGTCATACTGGCATGGTTAATATGTTGTTTATATATATATATAAATATATATATATAAATATATATGTATTCGTCATAATCTTTTCGATTTTAAATTTCTGATACCGTAATGTGTATAATAAAGATTTCATTTGAAAGTATGAATTTTGTTAGTTTTCTTGTCCCCCCCCCCCTCCAATTTGTTTATTGTTACTAATGACACAACGAAGACTAAGTGTGTATCTAGAAGATTATTCCATATTTTAGATGCTCTGACAGTGAAAAATAGATTCTGTCAGCACTTGAAGAACAAAAGATTGTATTGCCAGGGGAGTATGGAAATCGAAATTTTGGAAAATAATTTTTGATTTTGGAAAATAATTTTTAATTTTGGAAAATAATTTTAAATTTTGGAAAATAATTTTTAATTTTGGAAAATAATTTTTAATTTTGGAAAATAATTTTTAATTTTGGAAAATAATCCTCAATTTAAAAAAAAAGAAATAAATTAAATTTGTAGAATAATTTTTATTTTTGTAAATTTGTTTTCAATTTTGTAAATTCATTTTTAACTTTATAAATTCATTTTTGATTTTATAAATTCATTTTTAATTTTATAAATTTATTTTTAAGTTTATAAATTCATTTTTAATTTTATAAATTCATTTTTAATTTTATAAATTCATTTTCAATTTTATAATGACATTCATTTACAATTTTATAAATTCAATTTTAATCTTATAAATTCATTTTTAATTTTATAATTTCATTTTTAATTTTATAAATTAATTCTTCGGTTTTTTTTTCGGTTTTTTTAAAAGTTCATTAGAGTAACAGATTATATAATAAAGGGGGGGGGGGCTTAACTGCATTTAAAAAATGGATGCTTGGTTTACTACTATAAGGGAATACCCTGTCGTCATTGTGTTGATAACAGACGGTTGTACATTCGACATACTTCAGCCATTTTAGTACTTCCATTTGATATCACCAGCACACAAATAATATACCTTTCAAACTGGGGTGTCGTTATTTGTCGAGATGGAGTTACTTTTACGTGGATAAACTTAACTGGACTTCGTCGTTCTGCAAAACTGCAGATATTTTAGTCTGAAGAGGCATTTTTCCCTATCTGAACATATGGTCATTCTGTTGCATGAGGCTATATTTACTTAAACACATTATTAGATGATTATTTACGCACATAGGGATGATCAAGACAATATGAGCTATATGGTTTGGAATAAGCTACCCCTTTTATTCACAACTTATATGAAACGGGTTAAACATTATTTGGAAATTTCCCCTTCACCGACATTCATTGACAAATCTTTCCCTGTCTAATACCTTATACAATTACTTCCATTCCCCATAACGCGATACAGCTGATTTCCGGCTTTAAATTGAGGTTTCTAGATGGTTTATTATGAAGACTTAAAAAATAGGCATGCATCATTTTCCTCGCCGCATTCACGACATATGGAATATGCACCCCGAACATTTGAACTTTAATAAAAGTGCAATTATCGAAATGTATATATATGCCGTTACATTGTCTAGTACAAAACATATTTAACATTCACGGTTCAAGTCAAACAACTCGGAAAATCACCGTTACAATTGATTAAACACTGAAGAGATTATTTAACAAACCTTACTTCACGAGTAAATATCTTTCGAAAATAACTAAACATCATTATAAATCTATGTCAATAATGTTTAATCTCTCCAATGAAATGTTTTTATACTTGTTCGAAATAAAACAGTGGTATATACTTATGTGCATCTTACAGAGTTCCCTATAAACTGCAGATATTTTATTATATCAGTCTGAACAGAGATTTTTCAGTCTGGACATATATATCATATAGTAATATTTTTGTCCAGTCACATATTTTATATTCTCTGTGATTTTTAATGAATGCTTATCGTATCTATGCACCGATTGGTAAGATTTTTCCATGAACGTATGAATTTTGAAGTGTTGTTTGTTGTTTATTCACTTACATTCATGGTTATTATATCGTGGAAACGTTATGCTTTATCCCTGTTATGTATATTTCCGGTAGATTATTATAAAATTGTAAAATTTCATATAAAAACAAACTTGTAACTTTTATCTTTAACTTAAAGATACAGTATGTAAGATTTCGATAAAGAGCTAGCCATTCTTGCTATAATAGTTCGACAATAGATAATGTAAAGTGAATAATTTGAAATTTTCATTCCAATTACTCTATTGCGAGAGAAGATATTAGCCTTTGAAGGTTTGACAAGACGTTGCAATAATTGCAGCCATTAAAATATGGCTGAACCGTTCTAATCTATTTAATATCTGAGAAATCCGAAGCAATCGAGAGTTGATTATGGCCTTGGATCAGTTAATTATGGCCTTGGATCAGTTAATTAATGTCTAATTAATAATTTAGAAAACATTTCAGGCCTAAAGGAAGTCCTGCAATAGGGAGATATAGCCCTTGCATAATGTATGTTTAATGTCTACATCTACCATTTATGGAATATAAATTTGGTATTTTTATGTGATCAACATCTTTTTCCATATCTTTAAAAAAATTTTGGTATTTCTATGTGATCAATATCTTTTTTTTCCATATCTACAAAAATTATTGTTAAAGTAGCTAAGTCTCTAACTCAATATCATCAAAATCTTCGACATTGAAAACACGAATTATTTGTCAATTCAAATCAGCATTGGTCTTGTGATCTTACAAGGAATAGATGCGCTTCTGATATCCAATATTCAAGACAAAAGAAACATTTTACCATTGGTACATTTGCCATTTGGCACAAGGGACTCGAAGACCGAGGCTAGACATATTCCACAAGTCATGTCAATGCTATATTCTTATATGGAGAGCATGCGCAATAAATACCATCGGTTTAGACTGGAATAACCAGACGCTAAAGATCGTCATTCAATTGAGACTTTGGCGCATTTCGCCGAACATAACTGATTAGAAATTACGGTAAAAACAGAAACGATTGAATGTAAATCAGTTTATATACATTCACATTACCTTATTATATTCGTTGCGACCCATTTCTGTCAATTTCTAGGTCCCATAAATATTAGCGATTTAGCTCCTTTAACGTTTTTTATAGTTACTGCTGATGTATTAATGTTATAGTAAATCAATGTCCGAATATAGGTATTTCTTATTGCAACAAATTTCCCCCGTTTGATAAGCTAATCCCAATTGACGTTTGGTGTGTGATTGATGCAATTTGAGAACATTATTGATAAAACTGCTATTTACTCTCAAAAATGACCAAGTATGAAATACACTAAAATGAACACATTGCATGTATAAACTAGGATGATAATTAACAATTAATTTGATTTCTTACAGGTTTTGGGGATATACGGTAACTCGAATGATTTAGTATTTTAGATAATATTATTCACGGGGATATTAACGCTCAGAAATTTGCTTCCTAAACATTTTTTTGTGTGGTTTTTATTTTCAAAATAATGGAATATTGAATGATTAAGTATTTTAGATAATATTTTTCATCCATTTCGGGGTCCTCGAGGATGCGTCGTATTTCGACGTCTAATTCAGAAACTTTTCTCACAGAGGGTGGCTGTAATATCTGGGGTTTAGGTGTTTGCAAATTTTCCAGCAAACTCTCGGGTACTAGAGCCATCTTTTTAGTAAATTCCATTACAACCCGAATATTTTAGGTACCACACTCCCTAGAATCCCTACCAGAGGTGCTAGCAAGCTACCAAGAAATCCACCCCTCTGCAGGATTTTTTTCTTCTGTTTCAGGGCGACTTTACGGTCCGCTAAATGTCTTAGACTACGTTTGTGTTTCGACAATCGTTTCTTGTGGTATGCCGAGAGTCGAACTCTCCCTTTCAAGATGTTAAGACAACACTCACACAATGCGTCAATGACTGGTTTACTTGCGTTTTTAATAATATGTATTCGCTGTCTTGGTTTGACCCGCTTGAGTGCTTGTAATAGCTTGGCGTGACGATCTAGACCATACATTATCTATTTTCGGACAACTGTGTGTAGGTACAGTCGAAAATCAATTGCTTTTATACCTTTGGTACGTACACCGTGGGGTTATCCCTAGGGAAAATACTACTCCGAAGTCTCAAAAGGTCTGGGGTTGTACTCTTCAAATCGAGAAATAAATACGAATAGGGTTTCCTTGTAGCGTCCTCGTAACTTTCACGAACAAAATTAGTTTTCCCTGGGTACATCTGCTTGGCTAATTGCGTTATAGCAGACATGTCTCGAGGGTTCTTAAATATAATCATGTAATGGGCATTGAGACTGATCGTCCTGTGATGTTTACCTTTATGAAACAGATTTTGAACAATATAAATGACGGAAGTATTTTCGTGGTGACTTCCGCGGGTAAAGAGTTTTGATACTTTGTCCGTTGTCTCGTCCATCAAATCATCAATGATCAATAGTGTTCTTTCCTTTGGGTTTAGACTAGCGGATAACCCTTCGACAAATTCTACGATACCCGCTAATTCTTCGTACAAAGGTTGCCAAACACCGTAACACCACACGATACGATCTATGGGTTGATCGACAACTTGTGGTAGTTCTAGAATCAAGCGCCTGACCAATTGACTCTTACCCGATTGTGTGGGCCCTGATATCATACATGTAAATGGGGTCTTTAGCCTTACATCCATTTCGTTAGCCGGGGTAAAAATAACTAATTCCATTTAAAAATGTTTAATCTTTTATTATATCAAAGTACAAATGTAATACATATAGAAAATGAAAATTATAATCATAAAAAAAAAAAAAAAAAAAAGTTATTTAGTCAACGTGTGAACACATTCTAGGATTTGAGGTTTCCAATACAACGTTGCGTGTAGAAACAACTCTTCGCTCTGATCGCGAATCTCTGGGACGAATCGTGCTATCTGTAAAAAACGATCTTTATTCAACTCTAGAAAACAGGATTCGAAGTACAAGTCCACAAAGTTGATTTCATCGAACCAATAGTCGATCCCCAGGCATGTATGTTCAAGCTGCCCTCCACGACCATTGAGACAGCCTTCACAGCGACCGGTTACACTTTTTGAAATCTCCGTGTTGATCATGTCTCCCAATATTTGCACAACTAACGTACGTATATTTTCGGCGGGACAGTAATGATCGTCATTGACATGCATAGGTTTTGAGCACATGGTGCACGGTACGAGGTGTGTAACGTGTTCCTCCGCATCTACAAGATCCTCGTGGAAAATGAGTTGATTTTCGGCGTAGACCCCTTCTACGCGTACTTCCGTGCTGTAGCAATCAGGCTGGTCCCATCCTTCATTGTTTGCTGCAGAAACACAATCCTCTGGAGTATTGTGCCACGTCTGTCCAGATTTTAACAAACTCCAATCCTTTACCCCGAGACCCGACTTGGCAGGCGAACAACCATACACATGATAACGACCGCGCTTGAACGATCTTGTAACTCGAGACATGCCTGTTAGGTCAGAAAAGGTTTTTTCGGGTATCACCAATTGTCTACCATTTTTTCTCTCCAGAACCATTTGGCGGGCGGTTCCCAGTTCACAGCTTAACTCACTGTTGATGGCAAATTTGGTAGGTTTTGTACAGGATAAATATCTTTTGAAACGATCAACAACCCGACTCCATTCTTTTAATGTCATCTTAAAAACCATTTTACGCTTCAACCCTAAATAACCAGCCTTCAGTAATATTTCAGGGGTTGTATTATCATTGTCCCCTAAACTCAATGTCAAACCGACTGAAACATCTGATATCTTGGGTGAAGCCATGTTGTTTCGTATGATAACTCAATAGTTAGGCATCTATTTATATATATATATACAACTCGTTATATTATTGGTTCGCACAGACCGCCCAATAAAAAATACGTTGGACAGAAATTATACACAAGTCTCCGCCTTTGCTAAGCCTACTACACCTAGGGGTGGTTCCTCACCCGTAAAATTATTTTCACACAACTCTTTGAAGCTAACTTTCAATGCCTCCCATTGTTTCACGTTTAAATGAACACCCTTTCGGGTAGGTTTTGGCATTCGTTCCTCTTCACACCACCAAAATTTACGAATGTTGACTCCAGGGTATTTGTTGTCGATCGTTACGTACACGTCATTACCAAAAGGCACTGATTTCTTTACAATGTTTTTTGTAAATACTCATCTATCTCTGAGGCAGTGTTCATCAATGCCTGCCATTGCCGCTCGAAAAACATGATACCATTGGGTGTTGGATATCTATCACTCTTAAAACCGTAACCATACAGTCTGATGTGATAACACACATCTTCTTGCCAAATACATTTTACAACCAAATAATCATTTCCAATATCCTTTCGATACAAGTCGATACTCATGATGTTAATCTCTTGTTTTCAACTTCATAAAACAATTCTACATTTGAACGTGTAATCAACCCCCTTTTATACCTAGATTTTCGAAACTTAAAACCAAAATTTAACTACACCCTGTCACAAATATGTAGATTAAAACTATTGGCTTAGAACAAAATCGACAAAATCACCTGTCAAGTTTAATGGCGGAGGTCATTGTCCCTTAATGCAGGTATAGCTACACTTGGCGTGAACTCAATGTAACCTCTACACACCTGCCTATAAAGCGAAATATCTTCCCCCCCTACCCTCCAATAAACAATTCGTGGACCCCATACCCTCGTTACAAAAGTCAAACACGATCAAAGAATACAACACCTGCATACCTTTTTTATTATTCATAACCTCATTGTTCAGTCAACAATAACCATATTCAAACTATAAATAGAACACCTGTGGAATGCTCTGACGTCAGACCTTAGGAATGTGTGACGTCAGACCTTTGGAATGTCTGGAATTCCAAAATTGCACCGAAGTACCCTACCTACTACTGTGGAAGCAGACGTTAAACACCAAGAACGAACGAACGATACTATAAAGTGTGAATTAATTAACTTTGTTTAATGTGTATATTACTAAGAAAATTTTACACATTTGTCAACCAATTTAGTGTATTGCATTCAACACTTGTCTTGATCAGGAAGGTCCTACTAAATAATAAAATATTGGTTTGTAAAGGAATTGAATCTCCACCAAATGTCTCGTTATATGAAATAAAATGATATTTACTAATTAATATATTATACAAAGTACAATTTGTCTGTCATTTTTTCAACTTCACTCATTACAAAATATCGCATTCGTTGCAGTAATTATACTGATATGAGGCTATTTGATATTGGGTTACAATTTGATAATACTGGGTAGTATTTATTGTCATGCAAACATATTTAAAACACTCTCGTCATTGGTCTGATCATGGTCCGAATCAGCCGAGAATCTGGTCCCAACAGCCAAGAATGTGAAGCATCTGCTCTGTGATTTAGCTCATTTGTATTGAAGCGGTCATTCACTAATTACACTATTATTTGTGACTAATTACACTATTTATTGTCATAGTTGTCTTATTATCAAAAATATGCAAACATATTTTAAATACTCGCGTCATTTAAGTGGGGTCTTCCCATATCGCCGACTCACCGAGTTTTGGAAAGTCAACCGCGGCACCCTTTGATTGGATTAAAACGGATTAAAAGCGTTAATGAGGCAGGGACCAGTCATTATTAATATAGTTCATTGAAATTGATTTTTACCACAGACCTTTATTGACTTTTTTGTCGAAACAATTATTAAAATTCGTGAAAAGTTTGTTGACTCCCCCCTCCCCCTTACACTGACATTAATGTCCCACCCCAGTGTAATTTCTCTGCTTTTGAGCCATTGAATGTTGATGATGTAATATCAGTGGTGTGTCGAATGAAGTGTAAGTCATGTGCTCTGGACCCAATTCCTACAAAACTACTAAAAGAGTGTCTGGATGAAATAGCACCAGCTTCGACGATTATTATAAATGATGTGCTCTCCTCTGGTATTTTTCCGGATGATTGTAAGGAGGCCATTGTAAGACCTCTGATTAAAAAAACAAGTCTTGACCGTAATGCACTCAAAAGTTATAGACCAGTGTCAAATATTTCATTTTTAGCAAAATTGCTTGAAAAGATCATTTTATCTCAAATAATAGATTATCTCACTCGAAACTCACTGCTCGGTAAATTCCAGTCTGCTTATCGAGAGGGGCATAGCACTGAAACGGAACCAAGCTGATTTGGACCATGGCTGATTGTGACCATGGCTGATTGGGCCAAAAGTCAAAGCTGATTGGGACCACATTCCAGGCTGATTGGGACCACCACTGGGCTGATTCGGACCACACTATAAAAAATACTAGAAACTGAGGTTTTGATATTGAATTGTGTTTAAAGGAGTTTAATCTAGGCTATAAGGTGACTATAATTATGTGCTTTTATGTAGGCCTACGTTATTTATGTTTATATTCCATTATGGCTGAATGGTTAGCGTGCGCGCGCTGTATCATAAAGTCTGTCATTGAGTCAACTGGCGTGGTTTCGAATCCCCGGTTGTACGTGGCAAGGAGTATGGTCGCCTGTCCAACCTCGTGGGTTTTCTCCGGGTCCTCCGGTTTCTTCCCACTGCTAAAGACCCCTACGCGCAAGCGAATTATTGAAATAAAATTAAACCATATGTTAGTCCCGAAATGACCTAGTTTGTGTCGAGTGGACGTTAAACCCCTTCTCTCTCTCCATTTTTTTATGTCACAGTTACTAAATTAACAGAGATTATCTCATTAATCTTATGTCAATTATCATACGTTTTATGCAATTTAAACAGTCCATTTTTATTTTATTTTATAAACTTCATAGCTTGTTTCGGAATCCATTATAGCCTATATATTGTGTGTAATTATACGTAGACATACTGTTTAAACCAATTTATGCTAATTTCAATAAGTCATACAAATTTGAAAACTAATACTAGCAATACAGTAGCATAACGGAAATCTGAATCCATTATACATATATTGGGTGTAATTATTTTATAGAAATAATGTTTAATCCATACAAATTTGAAAATTAATACCAACAATACAGTAGCAAAGGTAATCGGTTATTTCAAATATGACGTTTGTAAAAGCAGTCAAAATGTTAATCCTACCTTGTAAAGAAAAAATCATAATAGATGATGATGAGTTAGTTGTATTTTACGTCCGCTTCCACCGAGGTGATATCGCAGACAAATCATAATAGATTTATAGACTCAATTTTAACACAAGTAATTATAAACAGGTAGGTGATATCTAGGAAAGTGTACTATATGATTACATGAAAATTACTCAGATCTTACTGACAGCCACAACAGGGAATTTGTGTGATTGGATCTGATTGTTTATTGGATTACTAGGCTTGTCATTAATTAACAATAAATGGTGTGATTAAGGTCTTGTATATTGCTACCGGAGTTTTATACTATAAAGTGTGATTTAATTAACTTTGTTTAATGTGTATTACTAAGAAAATTTTACACATTTGTCAACCAATTTAGTGTGTTGCATTCAACACTTGTCTGGATCAGGAAGGTCCTACTAAATAATAAAATATTGGTTTGTAAAGGAATTGAATCGCCACCAAATGTCTCGTTATATGAAACAGGCCTACCTAAAACCCTTTTACAGACACAGCTAATGCATATAGGCCTACCATTCTTAAGTTCTTATTTTGTATGACGCTATAATGTTACTAAAACTCACCTAATAGGATACTACCCATATGTATAAACTATGTTGTGTCTGCTCACTTAATAAAGCTTACACATAACCCTACCTATATTCAAATACAGCTAATCCCCATACCTTAAAATTCTCTTCTAGTTCAATTATATAATTAGTTATTTAAGAGTTAAGAGTTCATATATTTATCTGTTTTGCTTACAAGTTGAATAATATTTAATAATACGATTTTGAAATGAACCCGACCCTAACTTATTATAACAGATATGTGATTTGGAATGTAACCAAATGACAAACAAGTGGTACGAGTTCGACCGGGGAGTAACATAGGCCAGGTGGCGTTAGTCTACCACTTCCAGTTTCGGAGTTATGATCCCCGAACGAAGCCGGGTATCCTGCTAGTACTACATGCAACGCGAGGCCGATTAAATACGCGGTATTGCATTTCCGTGTTTCTGGGATATATAGTATAATGTCCTTAATATACGTAAAACGCTCAAAAGAAATATGATTATTTTATCAAAATCAATTGAAAAAATATCCCTCAAATCTTTTAAACATAAGAAAACGTCCCACTGCTAAGCGAGGCCGATTGTGTACTTCATGTGATATAGTGCGATGAATTCCGCTATTTCTGTGATATTATTCTTAATTTATATAATACAATCACTTAAATATAATTTTTCTATGAAATTTAATTCATAGAAATACTTTATAATCTTCCAAAATGTAAGAAGTTGGTATATAGGGAGAATGAAAAAACAAATAACAAAAAGTAAAAAATGGTGAGGGGAAGGTAACTAAATAAAGTAGATTAAAAATGTAGAAAATAAAATAGGAGGAAATAAGCTTATATCTGATATAAAAAAGAAAAAATAGTATCCTAACAATGAATCAAAGAGAAAAGAAGCCAAAAGAAATGGAAGAACAAAATAAAATAAAATAAGGTAGATAGAGAAGAAAAAAATGAGAACAGCTTATACCTTGTGAAGGATAAAAATAAAGACAACCTTAAAATTACTTATGGACTGGAGGATCTTTGCAGAATCTAGTAGTCCTGGGTTTGAGGAGTCTTTTGGAGTCTGGCTAGGCTACTTTATCTATGATAAACTCAGCAATAGCTTTGGAGCTCTGGTGCACTAGGTGTTATCAGTACGAGTGATTGGATCTGATTATTTATTGGATTACTAGGCTTGTCATTAATTAATAATAAATGGTGTGATTAGGGTCTTGTATATTGCTACTAGTAAGTTCGTCATTCCAAGCGACTCTCTGAGCAGTCTGATTTCAATCCAAAATGACAACTCGGACTCAAGACCAGAAGTCATTTTGGAAATCAGGCAGCTGTACCAGAGGGTTTTAGAGAAGGGAAGCAAAGTAGAACTCGTGTGGATTCCATCACATGTCAACATTAGAGGAAACGAGGAGGCAGATCGACTAGCCAATGAAGGTCTCAAGGACACAGCACCACTCCGCACCATAGACTACAGCACCACGGAAATCTACAGTATGGTCAAAAGACACGTCAATTCAATCTGGTAATTAAATCTCGTTGAACTTGACACATACAGATTCCGGCTGGATGACAAGATCTACACAAAGACAACACTCAATCACCCTAGAAGAGATATTTGTAGACTTATATCGAAGCTAAGGGTGAAAGGGCGGCTGCGAGACTACAAACACCAAGTCATCATCTGTGAGTGCGGAGAAGAATGTACCGCCAACCATGTCCTGGTAGACTGCGAGGTATACGAGGAGGAGAGAAGAGAACTAGTGAGAACAATGGAGACCAACAACATACCATTCAACACTAAGAACCTACTCTTCCCGAGACCAGATCTGAAACTGCAAATCTTCGAACAAATCCACGCCCTAATGGACACAGTTGGACTAAGTAGAATAGTGAAGTAAGAGGGGGTCACGGTTAGACGGGCCCGGCATCTAAACACTAAACTACATAGGGGATTTATACCAAACTGGCATCATAGTGGAGTAAGGGGGAGTCACGATCAGACGGACTCGGCATCTAAACACTATTCCACCAAAAACAGACACCAAAGCTACAGAGTGGGATAGTGGAGTAAGGGGAGGTCACGATAAGACGGGCCTGGCACCTAAACACAAACCCCACAAAGATGACATCTACCAAACTAGCAGGATAGTGGAATAAGGGGGAGTTACGGTCAGACGAAATTGGCACCTAAACACTATTCCGCAAATAAAACTGATACCAAACCCAGAGAGTGGGACAGTGGAGTAAGGGGAGGACACGATAAGACGGGCCTGGCACCTAAACACTAACCCCAAACGATGACATCTACCAATCCAGAAGCAGACGAGATCATCTACCAAACGATATGTTTTGTATTAAATAAAGGGAAGAACTTCCCACTAAACCAAATCCATGGCCTAAGGCCAAATGGAAAGATTGCAAAATCATATTCTAAAAACAGGAATCAGCTTCGGCTCTCCTATGTCTTGTCTGCGATATCACTTATGTGGAAGCAGACGTTAAACACCAAGAACGAACGAACGATACTATAAAGTGTGAATTAATTAACTTTGTTTAATGTGTATATTACTAAGAAAATTTTACACATTTGTCAACCAATTTAGTGTATTGCATTCAACACTTGTCTTGATCAGGAAGGTCCTACTAAATAATAAAATATTGGTTTGTAAAGGAATTGAATCTCCACCAAATGTCTCGTTATATGAAATAAAATGATATTTACTAATTAATATATTATACAAAGTACAATTTGTCTGTCATTTTTTCAACTTCACTCATTACAAAATATCGCATTCGTTGCAGTAATTATACTGATATGAGGCTATTTGATATTGGGTTACAATTTGATAATACTGGGTAGTATTTATTGTCATGCAAACATATTTAAAACACTCTCGTCATTGGTCTGATCATGGTCCGAATCAGCCGAGAATCTGGTCCCAATCAGCCAAGAATGTGAAGCATCTGCTCTGTGATTTAGCTCATTTGTATTGAAGCGGTCATTCACTAATTACACTATTATTTGTGACTAATTACACTATTTATTGTCATAGTTGTCTTATTATCAAAAATATGCAAACATATTTTAAATACTCGCGTCATTTAAGTGGGGTCTTCCCATATCGCCGACTCACCGAGTTTTGGAAAGTCAACCGCGGCACCCTTTGATTGGATTAAAACGGATTAAAAGCGTTAATGAGGCAGGGACCAGTCATTATTAATATAGTTCATTGAAATTGATTTTTACCACAGACCTTTATTGACTTTTTTGTCGAAACAATTATTAAAATTCGTGAAAAGTTTGTTGACTCCCCCCTCCCCCTTACACTGACATTAATGTCCCACCCCAGTGTAATTTCTCTGCTTTTGAGCCATTGAATGTTGATGATGTAATATCAGTGGTGTGTCGAATGAAGTTTAAGTCATGTGCTCTGGACCCAATTCCTACAAAACTACTAAAAGAGTGTCTGGATGAAATAGCACCAGCTTCGACGATTATTATAAATGATGTGCTCTCCTCTGGTATTTTTCCGGATGATTGTAAGGAGGCCATTGTAAGACCTCTGATTAAAAAAACAAGTCTTGACCGTAATGCACTCAAAAGTTATAGACCAGTGTCAAATATTTCATTTTTAGCAAAATTGCTTGAAAAGATCATTTTATCTCAAATAATAGATTATCTCACTCGAAACTCTCTGCTCGGTAAATTCCAGTCTGCTTATCGAGAGGGGCATAGCACTGAAACGGAACCAAGCTGATTGGGACCATGGCTGATTGTGACCATGGCTGATTGGGCCAAAAGTCAAAGCTGATTGGGACCACATTCCAGGCTGATTGGGACCACCACTGGGCTGATTCGGACCACACTATAAAAAATACTAGAAACTGAGGTTTTGATATTGAATTGTGTTTAAAGGAGTTTTATCTAGGCTATAAGGTGACTATAATTATGTGCTTTTATGTAGGCCTACGTTATTTATGTTTATATTCCATTATGGCTGAATGGTTAGCGTGCGCGCGCTGTATCATAAAGTCTGTCATTGAGTCAACTGGCGTGGTTTCGAATCCCCGGTTGTACGTGGCAAGGAGTATGGTCGCCTGTCCAACCTCGTGGGTTTTCTCCGGGTCCTCCGGTTTCTTCCCACTGCTAAAGACCCCTACGCGCAAGCGAATTATTGAAATAAAATTAAACCATATGTTAGTCCCGAAATGACCTAGTTTGTGTCGAGTGGACGTTAAACCCCTTCTCTCTCTCCATTTTTTTATGTCACAGTTACTATATTAACAGAGATTATCTCATTAATCTTATGTCAATTATCATACGTTTTATGCAATTTAAACAGTCCATTTTTATTTTATTTTATAAACTTCATAGCTTGTTTCGGAATCCATTATAGCCTATATATTGTGTGTAATTATACGTAGACATACTGTTTAAACCAATTTATGCTAATTTCAATAAGTCATACAAATTTGAAAACTAATACTAGCAATACAGTAGCATAACGGAAATCTGAATCCATTATACATATATTGGGTGTAATTATTTTATAGAAATAATGTTTAATCCATACAAATTTGAAAATTAATACCAACAATACAGTAGCAAAGGTAATCGGTTATTTCAAATATGACGTTTGTAAAAGTAGTCAAAATGTTAATCCTACCTTGTAAAGAAAAAATCATAATAGATGATGATGAGTTAGTTGTATTTTACGTCCGCTTCCACCGAGGTGATATCGCAGACAAATCATAATAGATTTATAGACTCAATTTTAACACAAGTAATTATAAACAGGTAGGTGATATCTAGGAAAGTGTACTATATGATTACATGAAAATTACTCAGATCTTACTGACAGCCACAACAGGGAATTTGTGTGATTGGATCTGATTGTTTATTGGATTACTAGGCTTGTCATTAATTAACAATAAATGGTGTGATTAAGGTCTTGTATATTGCTACCGGAGTTTTATACTATAAAGTGTGATTTAATTAACTTTGTTTAATGTGTATTACTAAGAAAATTTTACACATTTGTCAACCAATTTAGTGTGTTGCATTCAACACTTGTCTGGATCAGGAAGGTCCTACTAAATAATAAAATATTGGTTTGTAAAGGAATTGAATCGCCACCAAATGTCTCGTTATATGAAACAGGCCTACCTAAAACCCTTTTACAGACACAGCTAATGCATATAGGCCTACCATTCTTAAGTTCTTATTTTGTATGACGCTATAATGTTACTAAAACTCACCTAATAGGATACTACCCATATATATAAACTATGTTGTGTCTGCTCACTTAATAAAGCTTACACATAACCCTACCTATATTCAAATACAGCTAATCCCCATACCTTAAAATTCTCTTCTAGTTCAATTATATAATTAGTTATTTAAGAGTTAAGAGTTCATATATTTATCTGTTTTGCTTACAAGTTGAATAATATTTAATAATACGATTTTGAAATGAACCCGACCCTAACTTATTATAACAGATATGTGATTTGGAATGTAACCAAATGACAAACAAGTGGTACGAGTTCGACCCCACTGCGCTCAGTCAACGGACGTTATAGCGCTTTGTATATTATGCCATACTATTGTTTCTTATATTTAAATCCTATAATATAAAATTGTATATTGCAAAGAAAAAAAAAAGAAATAAAATGATATTTACTAATTAAAATATTATACAAAGTAGGCCTACAATTTGTCTGTCATTTTTTCAACTTCACTCATTACAAAATATCGCATTCGTTGCAGTAATTATACTGATATGAGGCTATTTGATATTGGGTTACAATTTGATAATACTGGGTAGTATTTATTGTCATGCAAACATATTTAAAACACTCTCGTCATTGGTCTGATCATGGTCCGAATCAGCCGAGAATCTGGTCCCAATCAGCCAAGAATGTGAAGCATCTGCTCTGTGATTTAGCTCATTTGTATTGAAGCGGTCATTCACTAATTACACTATTATTTGTGACTAATTACACTATTTATTGTCATAGTTGTCTTATTATCAAAAATATGCAAACATATTTTAAATACTCGCGTCATTTAAGTGGGGTCTTCCCATATCGCCGACTCACCGAGTTTTGGAAAGTCAACCGCGGCACCCTTTGATTGGATTAAAACGGATTAAAAGCGTTAATGAGGCAGGGACCAGTAATTATTAATATAGTTCATTGAAATTGATTTTTACCACAGACCTTTATTGACTTTTTTGTCGAAACAATTATTAAAATTCGTGAAAAGTTTGTTGACTCCCCCCTCCCCCTTACACTGACATTAATGTCCCACCCCAGTGTAATTTCTCTGCTTTTGAGCCATTGAATGTTGATGATGTAATATCAGTGGTGTGTCGAATGAAGTGTAAGTCATGTGCTCTGGACCCAATTCCTACAAAACTACTAAAAGAGTGTCTGGATGAAATAGCACCAGCTTCGACGATTATTATAAATGATGTGCTCTCCTCTGGTATTTTTCCGGATGATTGTAAGGAGGCCATTGTAAGACCTCTGATTAAAAAAACAAGTCTTGACCGTAATGCACTCAAAAGTTATAGACCAGTGTCAAATATTTCATTTTTAGCAAAATTGCTTGAAAAGATCATTTTATCTCAAATAATAGATTATCTCACTCGAAACTCACTGCTCGGTAAATTCCAGTCTGCTTATCGAGAGGGGCATAGCACTGAAACGGAACCAAGCTGATTGGGACCATGGCTGATTGTGACCATGGCTGATTGGGCCAAAAGTCAAAGCTGATTGGGACCACATTCCAGGCTGATTGGGACCACCACTGGGCTGATTCGGACCACACTATAAAAAATACTAGAAACTGAGGTTTTGATATTGAATTGTGTTTAAAGGAGTTTTATCTAGGCTATAAGGTGACTATAATTATGTGCTTTTATGTAGGCCTACGTTATTTATGTTTATATTCCATGATGGCTGAATGGTTAGCGTGCGCGCGCTGTATCATAAAGTCTGTCATTGAGTCAACTGGCGTGGTTTCGAATCCCCGGTTGTACGTGGCAAGGAGTATGGTCGCCTGTCCAACCTCGTGGGTTTTCTCCGGGTCCTCCGGTTTCTTCCCATTGCTAAAGACCCCTACGCGCAAGCGAATTATTGAAATAAAATTAAACCATATGTTAGTCCCGAAATGACCTAGTTTGTGTCGAGTGGACGTTAAACCCCTTCTCTCTCTCCATTTTTTTATGTCACATTTACTATATTAACAGAGATTATCTCATTAATCTTATGTCAATTATCATACGTTTTATGCAATTTAAACAGTCCATTTTATTTTATTTTATAAACTTCATAGCTTGTTTCGGAATCCATTATAGCCTATATATTGTGTGTAATTATACGTAGACATACTGTTTAAACCAATTTATGCTAATTTCAATAAGTCATACAAATTTGAAAACTAATACTAGCAATACAGTAGCATAACGGAAATCCGAATCCATTAT
Source organism: Patella vulgata (assembly GCF_932274485.2). Lineage (NCBI taxonomy): Eukaryota > Metazoa > Mollusca > Gastropoda > Patellidae > Patella > Patella vulgata. The sequence goes on from NC_065882.2 coordinate 40,246,621, forward strand.
ACATATATTGGGTGTAATTATTTTATAGAAATAATGTTTAATCCATACAAATTTGAAAATTAATACCAACAATACAGTTGATTTATAGACTCAATTTTAACACAAGTAATTATAAACATGTAGGTGATAAATTAAGAAAATGTACTATATGATTACATGAAAATTACTCAGATCTTACTGACAGCCACACAGGGAATTTGTGTGATTGGATCTGATTGTTTATTGGATTACTAGGCTTGTCATTAATTAACAATAAATGGTGTGATTAAGGTCTTGTATATTGCTACCGGAGTTTTATACTATAAAGTGTGATTTAATTAACTTTGTTTAATGTGTATTAGTAGTTATGGTGCCTGTTCAGCCATTTTTTTTGCGCGTGCGTGGGCACATGCGCGTGCATGCATGTGCGTGCACGTGACCTTGCACGTGCATGACCCCGTGACCTTGCAGGTGCGTGACCTTGCACTGAATGACCCCGTGACCTAATTCGTCATGACCTTGCACTGAGTGACCCCTTGCACGTGCAGTGACCTAGTTTGAGAAAGAGAGGGCGCGCGCGCGGGAAGAGAGAGAGAGAGAGAAAGAGAGAGAGAGCAGAAGGGAGAGCAGAAGGGAGAAGAAGGGGGAGAGGAGGGGAAGGAAGACCAAAAGAAGGGGAGACAACTCTTTTGCATTGATTAAGTTGGCCCTGAAAAGGGCCGTTGGCCTCACTAGAACGTGGGGGTTCCTTAACAGGAACACTTCGGCTTTTCCACCAAATACCTTGGCCGCTTCTGGCATTTGAGATGATGTTTCGACCTCTTATGATAGGTATTGGAAACATCTACGCCACACCAGTAGCAGACAAGGTAATCGACATCCGGCCGATTACCCCTAAACATTGGGTAATACCCCCCACAAGTCTTACAAAATCTCTTATCGTTTGGAATTCGATCCATTTGCTAATGACATCTCTGGCTTTGACACTCCTATTTATAGCTCGGGAGGGGACGAGTCTAAGGTGTTGGGACGATACCATTTTTCACCAATCAGAATAGCATGACGTCACAAAAAACCATGACGTCACGAAAAAAAACAGACACGTGATATGTTGTCGACATTTTATTGAACAAAACTTTTTATCATGACAAATCAAACTTACAAAAAACATATTTACAGAGCAAAAAAGCATCGACATCGTTGACCCTTCTTCTGTTCCTGTTGCAAGTTGGGAAAATGATCCCTAGCCCATTGTTCGACGAGTATATCGTTTACACGATACACGCGACCGAAAACGGAAAGGGGATATGGGGAAGGAACGTGAAATCGATGACACAGAAAATACAAGCAATAATGTCCGCACACGACACTGTCGAGTCCTTGAATCCATCTGGGTTGGTAGTCGAGTCGTTGATCTTGAACGAAACGTCGAAAGGCGTCTCCATAGATATCAGGGGGGCAACCATAGGAATCAAAGAAGGTGACGTGATTTGGCCCTTCACACACAAACACGGTCCAATGTTTGCCCGGTTGGTCTTCGTCGTCCGTGTTGATGACGTAGGCTTTGGGGTACGAGGTCGGGTGCAGTATATCCAGGTGATTACGAGCCCACACGCCTCCGAAAATGGGAGCGGGGAGATGTTTTTTTAAAGCTCGTGTCAGTTATCGGTTGGAGAGAGCCTCACCAATCGGTGATGATTTTCCGTAAGTGGTCGATTTCCAAGACATTGTCGTATTCGGCAAACAGAACAAGACTGAGGTGATTTGTCGGGGCCGCACCGAACTTGAGTTCCAAATTCAGTTCACCTGTCTCTTTCACATGAAAGTAGTTACCGTCGGCTCCGTGGTCGTTGGTCAAATCAAAACAATACAGGTTGTACCCATTAATATAGTCGTGGAAAGGGAGGTCCAGGTCTTCTCTGGTGTTTAAGACGGCCACCCTTTTCATCAAATCCAGGTAGGGTGCGATGGCTTGTCGCTGGGGAAAGTTCACGTCGTATTCGCTCACGATTTCCCCGTGCTTGGTCAGCTTGATATTTTCCAATTGATTGTGTTCGAAATGGAACGGATTTCTGTTTTTTCTTCCGTCATAGGCCGTATTGCGCACCAACCCCACGATCAGTCTCTTCGGCAAGATTTCCTTGTCGAACAGATTACCTAGGATGTGATGAGTGCGGTTGTCGGGAATGACCATGTCTCGGACCACCACGCGATTCACCGGATACTTGGCATTGGACGATAGAAGTTGCTGTTCGATGCGTGTCCGGGTACTGGGATTCAGTGTGACGAACGGGATATTCAGGTAGGCTTTGGTGAATTCGACTTTGTAGTCTTCTGCATCGTTGCCTTCGCCGTACATCAGAAAAAATTTCGGGGATTGTTTTTCCAATTTCAATCGCACGTCCACACCGCTAAGCAGATACCGATCTTGTAGACACATGTCCAAGTGTAGACGTGACTGCAGTTCAAAGGTGCGACTGCCAGCGATGACTTTCTGACGTTGTTCCAATCCTTTGTTACTCGGCGCCTGTCGTACACCGTCCACCGTGGTGACGACGGATCTCGTGGAATCGAACTGACCGGCTGTGTCTTTTTCCCACATGACTTGTTTCGACAGGTGATCGTTCTTGGCTCCCTTACCGAAACTCAACAAATTCTCCAAGTAAGCCCGGTAGGCATAGTTTGGCAGAGAAGTGGTGACCAAGGTTTCGGCAGCTGTTCCCAAGCGTAATTTGACGTCTTTGAACAACGAATGAAACAGGTTGTTAACGGGTGCGACTTGACTGTCCGCATCCAGGTCACTCCCGTCGTTCTTGGTCACCTTCAGGGCCAGGTGCAGCGTCATGTTGGCCAAATCCATGTAATCTTTGGTGTGATTGGAAATATGAAATTCGATGGGTCCGTCGTGGTTCAAGTCGGGTGTCAAGGGATACTTTCTGATATTGGTCACTTTGTGTATGGCCGTCTGCGTGTCGGGTACGCTGAACAAATTCTGCAATTCGTCTCGCGCACAGGGACAGGAATCATTGCGCATTACCTGCGTAGCCATGATCGAAGATATCTAATTTGCGTCGTTTGTGAGAAGTGACCTGTGTCTTCTTCTTCCTCTTTGGACGATGTGAAGTGGACGGGGATTGCGAGGGGTCTTTTATAGGTTCCAGGTGGGCGACCACGTTCTTGAGTGTGTCGGACATCGTGTTGGACACCGCGGGCCGAAGCGTGTCCTGAGCGACTTTCTTCCAGTTCCATTTTTCCCGACCGCTGACGGCGTCGAGCACGCTCTGTCCCACTTTGGGTAACACTTGGACCACATTCTTTTTCACGGCCGCTTTGCCGGCCGACCACAGAGTCTTTCCCACGGATTTGACGGCATTCAACAATCCCGACCATCGCCCGGCACCCCGTTGTCGCAGAATTCCCCCTCTGTACACTACCAGTCCGGCCCCTCGCTGTCTGAGCACTCCACTTTTGTACACTTGAATCATCGTCGGCGACGGAAATGAAGTTGGACCACCACCTTACCGTCGAGAAATGGCACGGCGTTTCCCGTTCCGTTCCTTATATAGAGACCAATGGAGTTTAGTCGACTGTACTTCAGTGGTAAGTATTGAATCCTGGCGGGACGATGATACAATCGTCGACTGGGAATCACGTCCAACAGGGGAGCCTGCATGTCGCCCACAATCTGAGGTGCAATAATGTCCGTGTACACGTAAAACAGATCGTAATGGATTTGAAGATTTGGGGTGTGGTGAGCGTAGTAAGGCAGGAGACTTTGGCCATCGTCGCCGGTCATTATTATGGACTGCAGGGGAATCATCATTTCGTTTCCCGACCATCCCAACATGGACACGATGGGTCCCCGCAGACGAACTTCGATTCTCGGCAATACGTCCAAGTAGAAAAGCGTCTGCACGTGATTGATTTTCAGATACACTTTATCGTTGGTGTGGTCTTTCTTGAAAGAAACGAAGGAACCTCTTTGCACAGCCCCTTGACGCATTATCTCTCGAGTTTCGTAATCGCTCTGCTGTTTCTTCTCGTGGTCGGTCATTTCCTTGTTGTTGGGATCCAAGCGGACGGGTTGATTGGCCAAATGATTGTAGATGGGAGCCAGATTCCACAAATCATCCAGTCTAGTGTTCAGGACATCCAGGATATGTTTGAGCGACTCGTAGTTGTCACTCTTGATGTGTGTTTCCATTTCGATCGATCCCTTGGCCTCTTCGCCCTGGACACCCTTGAAACAATACGAGGGATCGATGCTGTGGTGTTCCCGGCATACCTTTACTTCGGGTTCTTCGCTCGAGGGCGACCAAGAATGAACGCGTAAGCCGATCGTATTGTGTCGGTGATCGATGTTGTTCCATTGGTCAGGTAACGTGATCATGGACAGTCCCACTTCCCATTCCCGATGATCGACGAGAAGGGGCGGATCCAGGTGTGTTTGATACGTGGACACGGTGTTGTCGGGATACCACGACATGGAACTGTCACTAGGGAGCGTGAGGTAAAAGGGTCGATCGTTGTTCATTGTGTTTGGTTTTCAAGGTCGGAGAAGGTAACAGGTAACCCAGGGTACTGGAGAGCAAGGCCGTCCACAACGTGGTCTGTGATCCGTCGGGTTTGAAAGCCAATTGGGACAAGGAAACACCTGCCACGACGTACACTAAAATCACTTGACAGAAAAAGACGATTTCCGCTTGGGGCACACGTTTTCCCAAGAGTGACCAATTGTGGGATGTCGCGGATGTGGACGTGGTTTCGTCTTGCATGTTGACTGAAGTGAGCGTCTCTCACTCCTATTTATACGTTTTGGAGACTGGTCCTGTCGATCCACGAATTAAAACTCGCCGGATAACCCAACCATTTCACCAACACTTTGTCTTTTTTTCTTTCGAGTACTCTTTCGATGGGAAAGATCTCGTCGTCGTTGACTTGAACCGCTTGCAATTCTTCGGGATAGAAGGTACCTTGTATGGGTTCGCCTCTTTCGTCCAACAGCTTGTAACCGGGACCAACGTTGGGTGCGACGTTAAACGTTTCCAGAGTCCAGTTCGGCCAGTAACCTTTGTCGAAGGCACCGTGTTTCGGTAAAGCCAAACGTACGGTCGTACCGACGTCCATTGCTCTCTTTTTCTTTTTGCGGGGGCGTGGAGGTGTTGTCAACATCCATTCGTGTTCGGGACGAACGTCTTGGGGTGCCATACCGATGGTCCGATGTCGTCTGGCGTTGTAAGCCCGAACCAATTCATCTAGCACGTCAATGTACCGTTGTGTTTGTCGATGAGTAAAGTATCGCCACATGCGCTCTTTCAGTGTCCGCTGAAATCGTTCCACCACACTGGCCTTGGTTTCGACGTTGTGTGTCACGAAAAAATGAATTTGTTTCTTTTTCAGGTAAGCTTGCATTTTTCGATTGAGGAATTCGGTGCCTTTGTCCGTCTGAAGTCGCTGGGGTTGTCGACTTTGAAAGATGCGACGAAAGGCGTCCACCAAACTATCTCCCGTTTTGTTTTTGAGGGGCAACACCCAAGCGTACTTGGAAAACACGTCGATGACACACAGCAAGTACCTGTATCCCTCATTCTGTTTGGCCAAGGCCGACATATCGCTCAAATCGGCTTGCCACTGATGATCTATGCCGGCCACCACGGTGGGAGTCCGAGAAAATTTCTTTTTCAGTGGTTTGTGCAAGGTGTACGGCCTTTGTTGTTTCAACCATGTTTTGACTTTGTCCAAGGGCACACCGGTAGCTTTGTGGAGACCCAGGGCTCCACCAAAAGCGGCCGGGTGTTTCGGGTCGTAATAGACTTTCTTCAGCTTTCGTTCCATGTTTCTGTCGGTTTCCATGTGATCAGGCTATTTATAGTTTTTGCAAGGGGAGCCATCGGGCTCGCTTGGTAGATGTAGATCTGACTCGCCCAGTAGGTGTACTCGTAGTCGGGGTATCGGTACTTGAGATTTTCTTCTTTCTCGGGCGTCGCGGCGGAACGGGAGTCCGTGTGGGTGGCGTGGACAACACGTTCCATCGTTCTTGATTGCCAATGGCTTCGCGCGGTACGTTCGTGACTTTCAAACTTTGCATCACGCCAAACCATCCCAGTGGAGCCTGAGTATTCTTTCGCCGACGAACCAAATCATTCACGATGTCGATGGCATTGGTGCCGGGTACGGGTACGCCATTCCGAACCAATTCCAAGTTCTCGTTCCACGACCAAGGTGTTTTCTCCTTCAGGTGTTTCAACAAAAGGCGAGCTCGATGTTGAAAGACCCGGGGGACCGACTCCAGGATGGGGGCCTCCGAGACCACGGTTGCTTCTTCTTCTTTTTGTTCGGGTATGTTCTCGTCCGACAAGGGAATGACCTGCTTTCTTTTCCTTTGCATCGTTTGAAAACGTTGTAACAATTGTCCGTATCGTTGCATTTTATTTTCGTCGGTTAGTGTGGGATCGTTTAGCACGTGTTGCATGTCTTGGTAAACATTTTCGACGACCTGTTCCAGTGGATCTCGATCGTATGCGGGTTCCACTTGTCTGACTTCGATGGGTTTGACGTCGGTGGGACCGTCGAAGGGCACCAGTTTCATTTTCTTGGCGAATTTCATCTTTCGGAAAGGACCGGGCCAACCGCTTGAAAAATCCCCCTTTTTGTTGCTTCAGAAGTCGCCGACGGGTCTTCCAAGGTATTTTAGACGTGCCCAAACGTCGTAACAAGGGGGCGTCCTTTTTCAAACGTTTGACCACGTTCTTGGTCACAGGAACGTTGCCGCGAATCAGGTTTCCAATACACTCACACACACCGTCGACGATGGGTTGAGCCTCGAGCAGAAGTGGTCGGTCTTTGGGTGCAGTGTTCAACAGGTACCGCAGTGTGTCCATGACTGAGCTCGGGGCCGTTCACCGGTTCCCTTTTTATACCTTTTCCCTTATCCCCCAAATAATCTAGATAACTCGGCGGCCATAGCGTTCGCTCTCTCGCTCCTTCTTATGAAGGGATGTTTACCACCTTGTTGTCCTCCCAATAGTTTAGATACCAAAGGGGCTAAAGCTGGGAGGGCCATAGCGAGCAATGCACCGATGGCACCACCTTGTTGATTGAGAAGTCGCTGTTTGACGACGGGTGATGTTCGTGGATTAGTCAATTTGCGAAGCAATGCTTGATATTGTTTCAACTCCTCGGGACTCAGACCCCTTCCGCGCTGAACGTTCCGTCGAACGAATTTATTTCGTTTCTTGTTTCTTTCCTCTTGCAGTCTTTCCTTCCATCGCAGCAAGATACGAATTAACACACCCCCGAAGAACCCACGTCCTCCAGGTTTCATGATCAGAGAGAGTTTTTCGGCCGTCGGCATGTTTCTCTCGGTCAGTTGGCTCAACACTTGTCGATTTCGTTCCACCCATTTCTTGTGCTGGGCATGCAGTGGTTGAATGTTACCATTCAACAAATGGTTGGCCGCCAACTTGAACCACTGCAACAATCCAAGACGTGCCCTACCCGTTTTCTTGACCAACTGTCCATAAGCCATATCGGGAGTCAGATGTTGTAACTTGCGAATAAAGGACTTCAATCCTTTCATAGAACTCTTCTTTTCTCTTCGGGGTCGACGAATGATCGGCGAGGGAGACCGAGAAGGGGATCTTGTGTGGCGTGGAGGTGTGACCGGTTAGGTGAGACGTGGTGGCGTGGCCGGTAAGGGAGACATGGGGCTCCCAGGTGGTGTCAACGAGGGCAGCCATTGTGTTGTGGGTGCCCTCATTCTCGGACGAGTCTGCCTTCGTACCGTGGGATCACGAAGGTCCGGTGCCAGGGTCGGGAACGTCGCTCTGGGAAGGGTCGGAGGCGGGTGTTTCCGCTGCGTATTCTTCGTACGAGCCATCGTGACTAACAGAATCAAGTCGAGTGACAGGTTCCCCTTTTATACTTTTTGAACGTAGGCGATGGGTGGTTCCTCTTGGGGTAAAATGTTGGATCTCAAACGCAAAGCTTCGGGCGTATCGGGTTTCAAATCAATGAGTAAGTAACTGCGAGGGGTACTCGTCGCATCGGCATAAGCTTCCTGCATATACTTGGAGTGGGAGGGGTACATCTGACGGGCCAACACGCCAATTTGTGAGGCGTCTCGGGGATTCTTGAACAAGACCAAGTAATGGGCATTCAGGCTGATGGTACGCTGTTGCTTGTCGAACAAGTTTTGCAAGTAAATGACACTCGTGTCGTGGTGATGACTCTTTTTCGTGAACCACTTTTGCAATATCTCCGTGTCTTCTCCCATCAAATCGTCCACGACCAAGACTTGTGGACCCTTGACTTGCTCCATCACGTCGTCAATGTCTGTCAAACCTTTGACGTAAGTGTAAGGAAAGCGATCGTAACTCCCTTGCCATTCCCCATAGGCCCACACGATGCGCTGGGGAGGGATGTCGAACAGGGACGCTTGGAGAAATTTCTGTACAAAGACCGTCTTTCCAACACCCGTTGGACCGCTGACTAACATGGTAAAGGGGTGTTTGAACGCCACATCCATCTTGCACTGTTTCCCCCCTACCCTTTTCCCCAGCCTTTTATACCTTCGCGCCCACCACAGAACAACAGACATGGAGTGAAACAAGAACAGAATTTATTTTACAAAAAATACAAACATAGCATGGCATTCAATACAAATACAAAAAACATGGCCTATAGTACAAAGGAAAAGAAAAAATGTTAGTTATCACGTTGTCTCTTCAGGATCTCTTGTCGCAGCCAGGGTACGTTTCGCAGGACGCGAGGAATCCAATACACATGTCCCAAAAACTTCTGCATCGTATCGTGTGGGTGCCAGTCTTCCAATTCGGCAAACGTGACGACGACGGGTACCCATTCGCTCATATCGAAACAGGGGGGATAGGACAAGACTTCGGTCATATCTCTCGGACCCGCATATTGGATAAGTGCTCGGGAAAAACTGTCTGCTTCCTTCTCCGCCAACAAGAGAACGGTCGGCTTCGGGGTTTCACTGGTTTCACTGGTTTCACTGGTAGTCGGGGAAATAACTGGTGGACTGGAAAGCTTCGTCGGCTGTTTTCTTTTTCTCTTTGTAGCGTCTGTAGAGTTCGAACGCTTCTCCACACCAGTACCAGTATCGCTGACTGCGGGTGTTGTCTCTGGGCACATCGATGTTGTTGTCGAACATGCGACTGGCGACGGCTTCGAAGTTGTTTTCTGTTTGGATTTCTTCTTGGCACTCGAGCAGGCCGTGGCCGAGCTGTCCACAGTTGAGGCACTTGTGATTGTCGTCGGTGGGTCTCTTGACTCCGTAACACTTTCGTTTGACAGTGTCTTTTCTTTCTTCGTCACTCTTCGCTTTTTGGGCTTCGGTTCGTTTTCCACACTGGGGTGCCCAGTGTCCTGGTTCTCCACAGAGGTAACAACTTCCATAGGAGCCATAAGCTGGTCTGTCTTGTCTTGGTTTTCGTTGCTGTTGTTGGGAACGAGTAGGGCAGTCTCTATACCAGTGTCCGACATTGTTACAAGAGAAACAAGCTTGACTAGCCATCGAGAGCAGAATTAAATTTGATTCGTTCGTTCGTTTCTGGGGTTTTACGTCCACTTCCACCTAAGGTGATATCGTAGACAAGTAAATTTGATTCTGACACTTCGCTTCTTATAGTCTTGGCCGTGACGTCACTCTCTTTTGATTGGTTCTTTCTTTTCCTTTGTTTCTATTGGTTCGTTTCTAGTCTATGATTTCCAGGCTTTCCACGTACTTTTGCACTTCTTCCCAATCGATGACGGCTTCACTCACGTGACAGGCCTCCAACAACGTCACCAGGTCGGCTCGATTACCGTGTTTTTGTCGCCACTGATTAAAGACGGTGAAAATCTGCATGCGCGCGTTGTTAGGATGACTCATCTTGGCTTGACTGATCCGCGCTTCTCTGATTCCTAGATGTCTGCCAATACATTCCCAACCTTCTCCCAGCTTGCCGGACATGACGTTGATATCCATTTGATCCAGGGACCATCGTTTCTTTTTCTTCGGTAACTCGTCTATCCACCGTCGTATGAGATTCTCTTCGTCTTTGGGTTCGAGGAACTCGTCTTTGCGTTTGATCAACACCGTCTTAAATCCCGGAACCACATGCCAAAACTTTTTCAAGGCTTCGTCGACGTCTTCTCGCCATCGTTGTTCATCCTCCCACTTCTTGACTCGGTCCCGTGGATCGTCCATCATACTGCCGAGCACGCTATCGATGTCTTCTGGTTTCGGCTCGTCCACCCAGAGGTAGTGACTGTAATCGTCGACGGGATGTGAGGGTACGCCCGTTATGGAACACACGCCCAATCCCAGACACGAATGGTATCTCTGACTGGGATGCTCGTACTTGCAGCCGATACACTCCTCGCGTTGCTTTTCCTCTATGATGGGTAAGTAACAGTTGCAGACCCGAAAGTTGAGCCATCGTCGTCTTAGTTTCTCGATCAAATCTGTATTTTCCGCCGGTTCGTCATCTTCCCTGTTTGGTCGCCATCGCCCTGACACACGAAAGTCAGTATCCATAGGGGTAAGTGTTGATCGGTTGGCCATCGTCGTTAAATTGAACAAAACGTTTGTCGTACACGATTTTATATCTTTTGTTCTCGGGGCGTGTCCAGAGACGTCGGTCACGTGATCTGAAAATCTTGAACGGATTGGCGATGACAAGCGGTTCGTTTTGATTGACGTGCCGTACATTCTCTTTCATGATGTTGTAATTGAGTTGTTGGGAGGCACGATAATTCAGGGTGAATCCCCGGACTTTGCAGACAGTTTTTCCATCACTTTGCCTGTACGCGTAATTCTTTGGCCCTCCGCTGACAAATTCCTTAATGGTAACATTCTCGGGCAACTCGTTCTTCCATTGACCCAAACTCGAACCTTCCGGGGGATTCCATGAGGTGGAGTGGTATTGGTAGATGACGCTGTCCGTGTCAAAATAACAAACACGTTCTCCCAACTTTTCCAAGACGGAATAGAGTTTCAAGCGGGCCTGGGCGGTGACAAAGGCCGCGATCACTACGTTGGTGATGGGACAGGGTGCGACGTGTTCATCTTTTTTCAGTGTTTCCACCAATACCATATTGTCGTTGACCAACTGGACATCTCGCACGGTCTGGGTCACGTCCAACATTTTCTCGAAATAGTCGCTGGGCTCCGTGATGTATTCGGTCTTGGGAAAGTTGTCTCTCTGTCCGAATTTCCCCCACGCTGTGTTCAATTGGAGCTTACTAAACGCCCGCATACCTTTGTTGGGTTTTATGGAGGCGGGATCCAGGCGAATACCTTCGGTGTCGTACACGTCGTTCACGAAGAGGGTCTTATCTTCTTCGGTGTGACAAGTGTCGGGATAACCGCTACTTTCCATCTTCTTCTTTAGGTAGTGATTGATGTACCCAGTAAATAAACCTCCTGTTTTGGCCTCGGGATCGTAGGTGCTGAATTCATTCCAGTGCCAGACTTCGTACACTTTCAATACTTGGTATCCCAGGGCCACCGCTTTCTTCAGTTCTAGGGTGACAAACGTACCCACCCAGGCTCGCTGTTCATCGGTGTGATCACAAGGTTGGTATTCGGCAATCTCTCCTTGTTGCATGTGTTCGTCGACGCAGCTTCGACACAGGGCAAACACCAATTTCTGTTTGCGTCGAAAAGGAAGCACCGGGTGGTACAGGCCACGAGGCGGCAAAACCGAACACTGGATCAACCCTTCGTACTGCTGCCACTGGTCTTGATCGGACTGTGTGACGATCGTGGGTTCCTTGATGGGAAACGTACCGTACTTGCAAATGTAGGGGTAGAGAGACACCACGTCGATGTAGCGCATGTCTTCGGCCGACTCGTTGACCATCAGTTGAATGGCATTGGTTCTCCCGCCGAAGAAAGCGTTACGGGGCAACAAAGGTTCGGGGGCCGGCCATTGCTGATCTTCCAATCCGCTCAGAAATTCGTTCATCTCGGGATCTTGGCGTCGTTCTTCCTCCATCCCACACTCCCACATGACACGGATGGTCTGCATACCGTACTGTTCCTGGAGTCGGCGGTGACGTTCTTGGGTCTTCTGGTACAAGTCTCTCATACTACGAGAGGGGTCGTAGGGATGTTTGTGTTGAACGTCTTGGACGGGGCCCGGAAAACATTTGGGACAACCGTGAAAGGCACACCCGTGAAATTCGTACACTGTACCGGTGGTCGTGTCCATACCATCCAAACTGTAAGGGCCGACTCGGCATTCACTACCGTTGCGGGCGTGTCGAATGTTGGGTAGTGGGGTCTGGTTTCGGAAAGCGGCCATGGTCTGTCGATGTTGTTCCCATTCCAACCATCGAAGGGCTTTGTTGGACTGTTGTCGAGGCTGGAAGCGATGCCAGTCTTTACCCGGTTTCGGTTCTTGCATCAGGGCTCGAGGAATGACGACGAGGGTGTCTTTCTTCAGGTAGTGTGTGCGTAGTACGCGACTGCAGGCAGAGGCCAGGGTCAGGCTTTTTTCGAAGGGATCGATGCCCGTGTCCATGAGGAATATCTCGCGAAATACACCACAACATCGGCGCAAGACATCTACATCGCTGCGGCAGTAAGCCAAAATTTCCTGACGAAAATCAAAGACGTCGTGACTGTGTTGTTCGTACCACTTGTGAAACTTCTCTCGTTCCGATACACTCATACCATCTGGATCGTAATCGGTGTCGGGAGGATAGGCGCCCACGTAATCTTCATTCTCCGGTCTGTTAAAGTGGTGAGGGAAGTAACCTTTCTTGAGTTCTTGCAGGCCAAAAGTCTTGGGCATGTCCCGTAAAGCCATCGGTAAAAAGTTGAGGGAATCGATGAATTTTACCGTACCGACAGTGATCGTCATCGCTTTACCCCCGTTCATAATCACTTCGGGTTGCGCCACGGAATGTTTGTGCAGCGTCTGTAAAATCAGCAGTCCGTCGTAACCTTTGAAATTGTGCGCCACGGCGATCACGGGACTCGATTCGTGACTGTCATGTTTCCGACCATCTACCACCGTACCGTGAGCAGCGAGTTGCAAAAACCATTTTCCCACATCGTCCAGCGTGTCTTGACCTTTAAACACAATTTCTCGTTGGTGATTCCAGTACATGTCGCAGTTCTCGCAGGGTTCTTGATTATCGAGGCAAAAGTGACAACAGGTTTGCAGGACACATAAGTTGGGTATGTGCTCACCGGAATCTTGCTGGCATTCAAAGTCAAAGAAGACAAAGCGGGTCAGCGTTGCTTTCTGCTGTTTGTCGATTTGGGTCTTTCTGTCTTCATTCATGTCGATGGGTGATTTCAGCGGTTGAATGTAGCAAAACTGTTTTGCGGCCGTGTGCCACTCTCGGCAGATGGAGCACTGGTATTCTCCGCATCGGTGTTCTTCCAAATTTCGCTTGGCTTTGATGACGTCCCACTCCTTTTGACATTTTTCACATTTCTTCCACCGGTGACATATACTGCACTTGGCTCTGGAACGGGTAGCGAGATGGTTGTCGAAACACTGCCGGCTCATAAACACACGATGACATCGGTAACACGTCTTTGTATTGGGATCGGGTGGACAGGGTGGACCCACTTTCTTACAACCTTGGCACATGACGTGACACGAATGTTTCTCGGCACTACTGTATCCCACCTGACAGGTCTCACAAAAATACGACCTTTCCACAAAGGCGGGCATGGAGGTAATGACGTCATAATGTCTGCTGTGTAAATACAGGTTCAGATGTTTTGGTGTTCCGTTGACGTATTTTGTTCCGCGATAGATCGCCTTACCAAAGATGACTTGAGAGAAAACGTTGAGTTGGTATCCTTGTTGACCCAAATACTTGGCATACAGTTCCCACGTTTCCATCCCCGTACAAGCTTCCCTGGTTCCACCAACGGCCTCGATGAGGGCTTCCGTTTTCTTCGTCTGCCATGTTCGGGGTCCTGTGTTGTTGACTAATCTCTTCCTTTCTCTTTCCCATTCAGGCGTGTCCTGTTTGTTGGCATAGTGACGAGCGACGACAATAGCTCGCTGAAAACATAATTCGTCGGCATTTTTAATGGTGACGAGGCATCTCTTTTTCTTTAAATACTCGTCGAAATTAGCACTGTGTCTCTTCTTCACGTTTGTTCCGCTACCCCTGCCATCCGGAAGAGACACGTGACATATATTCATAGACATGCGCTGATCCAGTCGAAATTCTTCATTACTCTGTAATACGGCAGCCACTTTCTGTAAAAGGTCTTCGGCTTTTAACAACCGATGCTCACGAAACGGTAACCAGATAGGTGATTTGAGTCCTGGGTGACTGATGGCGATTCTAACATAGTCACTTTCTCTAGCGTCCAAGGTTCGACAAATTTCCTCAATGATGGCCTCAAAGGTGTCGTGTAATTGCTGTGGTACATCTATGGCCGGAACGTGGGACCAATCCTCCAAAAAGTCTATGTCCACACATAACGATTCGGTTCGGAACAATCTACTGTATCTTCTATCGACGGGTCGTAATGAAAAACTCATCTTGCGCGGCTCGATGATAGCGTGAAAGTGTTCAAACCTATCGCGTCTCTCCCTTTTATCCCCCATATGCCGTGACGTCATCAAACGTTCGATATCGTACACCCCACGTGATATAACGTTGCACATGCGTTGTATAACGTTACATCACGTCTATATTTAGCCTCCAACGTACAATCTACGATGTATCACGTTGCATCACGTTATGCTAAGCGCTGTGACGTCACTCCATGCATGGACTCGTCTGTGACGTCATACCCTTAACTGGATTCGTCCTATGACGTCACTCCACGAATGGACTCGTCCGTCAAATGGATTCGTCCTTACGGTAATAAAACGACGGACCATCCCTCTCTCAGTATCAGAATGGCTGACGGCGATCCCATCATTCGCCTCGAGGAAAACCTCAACGTAGATACGCTCTTGTATCTCAGAGGGAATACTCTTGCCGTGATTACCCCTGACGATATCTTTGTCTTACCTGACGAGGTATTAAAAACACCTCCCAGGAAAAGACCCCCTCCCGAATTAGTGGAGACCATCAGACGCAACCGACATAAAGTGCGTCGCACCCTCACGTTCTAGTGAGGCCAACGGCCCTTTTCAGGGCCAACTTAATCAATGCAAAAGAGTTGTCTCCCCTTCTTTTGGTATTCCTTCCCCTCCTCTCCCCCTTCTTCTCCCTTCTGCTCTCTCTTCTGCTCTCTCTCTCTTTCTCTCTCTCTCTCTCTCTTCCCGCGCGCGCGCCCTCTCTTTCTCAAACTAGGTCACTGCACGTGCAAGGGGTCACTCAGTGCAAGGTCATGACGAATTAGGTCACGGGGTCATTCAGTGCAAGGTCACGCACCTGCAAGGTCACGGGGTCATGCACGTGCAAGGTCACGTGCACGCACATGCATGCACGCGCATGCGCCCACGCACGCGCAAAAAAAATGGCTGAACAGGCACCATAACTACTGTATTACTAAGAAAATTTTACACATTTGTCAACCAATTTAGTGTGTTGCATTCAACACTTGTCTGGATCAGGAAGGTCCTACTAAATAATAAAATATTGGTTTGTAAAGGAATTGAATCGCCACCAAATGTCTCGTTATATGAAACAGGCCTACCTAAAACCCTTTTACAGACACAGCTAATGCATATAGGCCTACCATTCTTAAGTTCATATTTTGTATGACGCTATAATGTTACTAAAACTCACCTAATAGGATACTACCCATATATATAAACTATGTTGTGTCTGCTCACTTAATAAAACTTACACATAACCCTACCTATATTCAAATACAGCTAATCCCCATACCTTAAAATTCTCTTCTAGTTCAATTATATAATTAGTTATTTAAGAGTTAAGAGTTCATATATTTATCTGTTTTGCTTACAAGTTGAATAATATTTAATAATACGATTTTGAAATGAACCCGACCCTAACTTATTATAACAGATATGTGATTTGGAATGTAACCAAATGACAAACAAGTGGTACGAGTTCGACCCCACTGCGCTCAGTCAACGGACGTTATAGCGCTTTGTATATTATGCCATACTATTGTTTCTTATATTTAAATCCTATAATATAAAATTGTATATTGCAAAGAAAAAAAAAAGAAATAAAATGATATTTACTAATTAAAATATTATACAAAGTAGGCCTACAATTTGTCTGTCATTTTTTCAACTTCACTAATTACAAAATATCGCATTCGTTGCAGTAATTATACTGATATGAGGCTATTTGATATTGTGTTACAATTTGATAATACTGGGTAGTATTTATTGCCATGCAAACATATTTAAAACACTCTCGTCATTGGTCTGATCATGGTCCGAATCAGCCAAGAATCTGGTCCCAATCAGCCAAGAATGTGAAGCATCTTCTCTGTGATTTAGCTCATTTGAACTGAAGCCGTCATTCACTAATTACATTATTATTTGTGACTAATTACACTATTTATTGTCATAGTTGTCTTATTATCAAAAATATGCAAACATATTTTAAATACTCGCGTCATTTAAGTAATGGTCCGAATGAGCCTTGTCGTGGTCCCAATCAACCAAAAATCTGGTCCCAATCAGCCACAAATCTGGTCCCAGACAGCCACAAATCTGGTCCCAGTCAGCCAGGTCCCAATCAGCCATGGTCCCAATCAGCCAAATACCACTGAAACCGCACTCCTTAGAGTGCATAACGATGTTATAGATATGAACAAGGAAGACTGAATTTATTAGAATTTTTGGACTATGTTGGACTGCGTGCAAAAATTTAAAATTGTGTTATGTTATGTATTATAAATTTTAAAAAAAATAAATGCTCCCAAAATTATCTGCTTAATGAGGTTTATCCTTCATTCCCATAACGTCGACCAAAATTTTTCCTCTAAAACTCGCTGAGTCGGCGATATGGGAATGAACCATTTAAGTAATGGTCCGAATGAGCCTTGTCGTGGTCCCAATTAGCCATAAATCTGGTCCCAGTCAGTCAAGAATCTGGTCCCAGTCAGTCAAGAATCTGGTCCCAGTCAGCCACAAATCTGGTCCCAGTCAGCCAGGTCCCAATCAGCCATGTCCCAATCAGCCAATTACCCATACGAGGCGCCTTTTAAAAAAAAACCTCTTGTCAAAATTTCACCGATTCTTCCAAAATTGTCACTACCCACAGGCGAGGATGTCGCAGCGATGTCATTACCACCTAAATGAAAAGACACGGTTTCCAGTTTCCCCCCACAATGTGTAATGCTCTATTCGTATATACATTCAACCCGACTTAACAATTAATCAATGGGATTAAGATTGTTGATAGGGTAATCAAGTTCTGTTTTATTTATATTATCAAAGAAACCTACAGAGCTGTAACTGGGCGCAAATAATATTTTTGATGAACTGAGATGTGTCGCGTCGAGAATTACACACTGGAAAGAAACATGTGCAATTTCGTTAAAGCGAGAATTTCATATTTTCTAAGAAAGTCAAAACATAATTATTTCTATGTCTTTAGCTCAATAGGTTGTCTAGTCACTATTATAGGATCATACGTATCATTATCACAATTATAAAATCATTCACACCGGAAATAATAAACATAATTACCTCCCTTGTTTTTCTATTCCCCGCATGGAATAGCTATCTTCAAACGTTTGAAGTTGAAAATGATATTTTTGCCAATTTCTCAACTGGCAATAGTGAATTATAGGATTATTCTTTAACAAGGTAGGACTGTTTATAGATACTATCTGTTTTAAGGCTTTATTTTAAAACATTTTAAAAAATATAACTTAAAAATATGAAATTCTTGCTTTAATCTATCTATACTAATATTTGTGACTGTCGTTTGTCTGTCTGTCTGTCTGTTCGGGGTTGGCGGCTACACTAGGTCTGCCCCGAGTCTGAAATTTGGGGTATAGGGGTAGCTCGGACCGGGGAGTAACATAGGCCAGGTGGCGTTAGTCTACCACTTCCGGTTTCGGAGTTATGACCCCCGAGCGAAGCCGGTCTGTTCGGGGTTGGCGGCTACACTAGGTCTGCCCCGAGTCTGAAATTTGGGGTATAGGGGTAGCTCGGACCGAGGAGTAACATAGGCCAGGTGGCGTTAGTCTACCACTTCCGGTTTGGGAGTTATGACCCCCCGAGCGAAGTATGTCTGTTCGGGGGTGGCGGCTACATCTGCCCCGAGTCTGAAATTTGGGGTATAGGGGTATTGCGGTATTGCATTTCCGTGTTTCTGGGATATATAGTATAATGTCCTTAATATACGTAAAACGCTCAAAAGAAATATGATTATTTTATCAAAATCAATTGAAAAAACATCCCTCAAATCTTTTAAACATAAGAAAACGTCCCACTGCTAAGCGAGGCCGATTGTGTACTTCATGTGATATAGTGCGATGAATTCCGCTATTTCTGTGATATTATTCTTAATTTATATAATACAATCACTTAAATATATTTTTTCTATGAAATTTAATTCATAGAAATACTTTATAATCTTCCAAAATTAAGAAAAAATCCAACTGCTCAGCGAGGCCGCTTGTATACTTCATGCATAGCGAGGCTGATTGGATGATAAATTTATACGTAATATACGTATTTAACGTTCGAAAGAAATATGATTATTTTATCAAAATCAATTGAAAAAATATCCCCCAAATCTTTTAAACAAAAGAAAAAGGCTGACTGCATTGCAAGGCCGGTGGGGGGTTCTATATGTAGTACAGTGCGATGGAATTTACTATTTCTGAGACATATAAAATAAAAGTGAGAGAGAGAGAGAGAGAGAGAGAGAGAGGATGGGGGTGGTTGGGGTTTGTAACCATTTAGTGGAAGATCCAACATTTATTTCTGCAACTACTATACAGCGAGCCTGTTTAGATTCTTTGTGATATAGGGCGATGAGTTTGCCTACTAGATGTCAGATAATATTCATAATTTATATTAACATTCAAGTATGGAAATTAATTGAGAAAATTTATACAAGATATAAACATAAGATTCGGGTGCAGGAAGATCCAAACTCTCATTTTAATCACAACAAAAAGTAATATCAAGGCCGTATATCGAACTGTCAATCAAATTGACTGACATGCGGCCTCGCTCAGCAGCGGTCTCGCTTAGTACGCTTTATCATTTACCAACCGTAAGACTGGCGTTAAAAGGAAAGTTACCACAGTCTCACAACTCCGTCTTCTTCGAGATCAAGTTAGCAGACATATTCTCTCACCGTATTCCAGCACCCGGATTAGAGATCAAGTTAGCCAACGTATTCCTAGCGCCAAGAAAATCCTAGATATAATTATCACGAAAATAATTGTTACCTTTATATTAGAAAATAAAATTTTCAAGCATATTAATGCAAAGTATATATGTAATAGATCCCCCGACCCACCCCAAACCTCAAAATATACTATTACCGTAAACATACTAAAATATCGCACAATAGGCTAACTGAGCATGCAAAAAAAGGGGTACGTCCATTTTGCATCAAAAAGTACCCCAACCAGATTTGGTGGGAAAATGTTTTTTGGTTTCAAGGAATCAAGAGTTGAATAAACTACTAGAATACAAACTTTCAGAAGGCTCCTGTGTTGGCGTTTCGAGATATATTACCTTAAACATACTAAACATATTGAAGCATCGGGTAAGGGTAGGCTCATCGCACACGCCAATAACTTCTAAACTAGCTTTGGTGGATCCAAGATCTTTATTTCACCAAATCGACAGATGCACAAGGTATGAACATGCCAAATTTCTTTAACTTTCTGTGTTGGCGTATCGGGTTATACCACCGCAAAGTTCCTAGAACCTGGTTTCGAGACGGAGTTTGTGGGTACAATAAACAACGGGTACGCTCACGCTGCATCAAAAAACGACCCAAACCAGGGAAAATGTTTTTTGTTTCACGGAATCAAGAGATGAATAAACTACTAGAATACAAAATTCTAAAATTCGCGATAATTATATCTAGGTTTTTCTTGGCGCTAGGAATACGTGGGCTAACTTGATCTCGAATCCGGGTGCTGAAATACGGTTAGAGAATATGTCTGCTAACTTCATCTCGAATCCGGGTACTGGAATACGGTGAGGGAATATGTCTGCTAACTTGATCTCGAATTCGGGTGCTAGAATACCGATTAGAGATTCCGCTCAGTCATGCTTAGAGGTCTTTTTCTCAAATCTAATATTTTTTAGGGAACTCCTTCTATAGAGAGCCTAATTTATATATTTGTGTATGAAACCACTGCACAACGCTCAAAAATATCAAGAGTGGCCAAACAAATTGCACTGTATATCGATAAAAGTCCGACATGGCCATAATCGGAACGTTCTGCATACGTATAAAGCATATATAGAGGGCTATTTTTCAAAGTGGCAATATTTAAACTAAGGGTGTTTTACTGTTAACCAATATATGGCAATGGTGCTTGTAGAGTGAAAATAATTCATATTAGTAAATAACAGTTACTCCTGAAATTAATATCCCAGTTTTTTGTATACATGACGTCATCACTACCATTTAAAATAAAGCTCCCTGCTGCAAATATTTATAAGGAAGTCGCCCCTCTAAGTAAGGAAAAGTTAATGTTGACAATTATGATTTAGGGTTTTGTTTGCTATATGAGACTTAAAAGACTGTTTTTTGTCTCATTCGGAAAACTGTTTTTTTTATTCCATTTACAATTCGTGTAGATCTCTGAAACTAACAGATAGTGTTCTGAATATTGATTTTTCCCTTGTTTTTAACAATTATTACTTATAACTATTGCGAAAGTTGTGGACAGACTGGAAGTTGTGTAAATCTTTAACGTGCACGAAAATTGAAAACCGGCCCTAATTACATGTATGTGGATTCCCAACCGATTTTCGAAAAAGTTATATTTTTGTACAGCTGGGGATATTGCGGATGCGATAACCGCCAAATTGAAATACCATGTCGTTCTCATTTTTTCTTCAAAATTTGAAAATTTACTTAAATTGTTATTTCTTGGAATTTTGAGTTTTCGATTACATATTTGGATTGGCGGCGTCTGTTCGATTCTACCGATCTAGGATTATCATGATGTGAATTGTTCAACTCTATTTTTCAATTCCCTTCTCTATCGCAATGCGCATGCAAAGAACGTGTCAATATCTGAGTTATGCTAGTGTATTTGGGATTTTTTTTTGGGGGGGGGGGGGCGGGGTGTGTGGTGAGGATAGTCTTTTATCATGCATCTGGCGATCGTGTGACGCCTTGGCACGGTGAAAGCCTTCAGTCTTGCAAGCAAGTCTAGTTAGGCTTTCAACTTCGGTGAAATACTATTGTTTTTACTAGGGATTATTATTAGGCTTTCAGACTTTTGTCTGAAAGACTATTGTTTTTACTAAAATTATTATTATTGTTAGGCTTTCAGACTTTTGTCTGAAAGACTATTGTTTTTACTAAAATTATTAGGCTTTCAGACTTTTGTCTGAAAGACTATTTGTTTTTACTAAAATTATTATTATTATTAGGCTTTCAGACTTTTGTCTGAAAGACTATTATTTTTACTAAAATTATTATTAGGCTTTCAGACTTTCGTCTGAAAGACTATTGTTTTTACTAAAATTATTAGGCTTTCAGACTTTTGTCTGAAAGCCTATTGTGATTACTAAAATTATTAAGCTTTCATATTTCATATGAAAGCTTATTGTTTTTGTTAAGATTAGTATTAATATTATTTTTTTTTTTTTGTATACTTTCTGCAAATCGGATTTCTCAGAATCTAACCATGGGATCTTTCTGAAACTTTGACCTACCTCCCAAAAATTGGGTGGCAGCTTTTGATTAAATATATTGTAAGCCTACAAGCATCCTAGCACTGCCGGCGAGACGTTACGGAAATATTCAGAGATCTGTATTATCATACGCGGAGGGAGGAAGGGGGGGGGGGAGTATTCGAGTCCTTTCTCCATTCCTACGACAGCAACCCTTCCAGTACTATGGCTTTATTTTAAGGCCTCAATAGTTAATCGCCTCCATTCCTGATTTAGGTTCTCCATGCCTCCTCCTTTGTCACTGTTCTGTTAGACAAGCTCTCCATCACTCCGCCGTTGCTGCTCCTCCAGGAATGCTGATGCCATTCCTCCCGTGAACAGGTAATTATGCGCTAGGAATATGTACGGTAGTTTGGGACCTTAAAGCGTATAAAGGGGCATAACTCCATTGGGCATATCGCAGCCCATTAACTAATAACCAAGTAACGCCGTATTTACCAAGGCCAATAAAGTTATTTATTCGGCGAATATGATTACTGTATGCAATATGTATTAAAATAAATATTTACAATTCATTGGAAAAACAATATTGAAAGCATAGCGTTCGATGTCCGACGTGGTGGGATATAGCTAGCATATAGTCTAGAGCCAAATTCTAACGAAGTCGCATTCCGCACACCTTAAAGCGGCGAATAGTAGAAGCCGTTAAGCGCTTGAAAAACATCATGAAATATCGTATAATATTATAGGAATGAAAATGTACCGATCATGTTTTATAATAAATCCTCACCTAGTAAAACAATAGGTGCTACTGTTAAAATAGTTTGAAATATAAAGTGATTTCTTAAGAATACTCGAAAGGCTCCAGAGTAGAGATGCTGCTTGACCGAAGTCGATTGCTATTTGCCATCACGTCGTTAACGGGGTCTTATATAGGCAACACCAACGTACCAGGTGACCGGATTGACCAATGGTAGGTTGTCCTTTTTGGGAGCGTCGGAACTAATTACAGCCTAGCGACAATAACATCATAATTTAAAACGATAACAGTCTATGCCGACTTGTCCGGTGCATGTCCGATCTGCTTAAATTTAGCAGTAGTTGATTTAAAATATACAGAATAAGAATTAATGAAATAATCATAAAACGGACAAGTATCAACACAAAGCCCCAGCATACATAGGCCTAGTGGCGTCGTGAGCCATTACACAATGAGTGATGGACAAAACGTAGTTCGTACTTTACATTATTAAGTACGGCCAATTATAAGTTAGAAAAGCAATATAAATACAACAACAACAGTAGAAATACTATGATAATTTAACAATATTCAACATTTCTGGTTTAAATAGAATATATATATATTTGACATTTCAATGACGTTTGTTTGTAAAATCTATCATGGACGACTAGGTTGAAATCGTACGAATTTACAATGACGTTTTATCGAATTTCGAGGAGTTTACATGCTCTAGTACATAAAGTTTGCTATCGGGAAAATGTGATGATCCAAGGACACACATTACCGGATATAAATACGTAAGTTATAGTTTTGAAATAGTAATAATGTACATAAATCGGACGAAAGTAACGTGTTTCATGACGACGTTCAAGAAATCAAATAACATTATAATAATAACACGGCGGATCGTCGTAGTTGGATTGTAACTAGTCATGATAACTACAATAATATTACATATTAAACTCCCCCCACCAAAGTTTTGAAAATTCTCCCGAATTTTGCACCGTTGCCCTTTAAATAACCAACATGGCATATAAAAACATTGTATATAACAATTACATCATGTAAGCGGAAATCTTTAAGCTGAATCATCTTGTACTCTTAAAGAGATGGCTGCGTCATCGATTACGTCAATGAAACGGTCGGTGTCCCGACTTCTCCGTTCTGCGGCGCTCTCCAATATATCCAGGGTCATGGTTGCGGAAGGAGACACATATTTTTCCAACGCGATTTCTCTCAGTAGATTGTACAGGTAATATTTTGATTTTCCTGCGGCCTCCGAGTTCTTCGTAGATGGCTTGAATACAGCTGTACCGGGCAGTGCCAGAAAATTAAATTTTAACAGAAGTTCATCTCTGTCGAACGTGAATGATCCACATCTGAGGTTGAGGCATACGCTCATATACTCCCAAGCAGTCAACTTCTCGGTAGCGTTCATACTTCTCCAGTTTACAGGAGGCCACTTCAGCGACGGTGACGAACCCAAATCTACGACCTCGCTTTCCTCCCAATCACGTCGTCCAGGTGGAAAGAGGGGCATGGCCCCACATCTCAACAGCTTAGAAGCTCGGGAACTCAGTTTCCAGTCTGGCCTCCGGTCTTCCATCGGCCGTGTCTCGTTTCTTCTACTCGACTGTACATCTCTTCCGTTACCGTCCGTTACTCTAACCCTCTTCCCACTCGAATCGTCTTGTTCCGTCGTATTCATGTCGCCATCGTTTCTACCTGTCTCCCTATTTATGTCCCCCTCTTTATTAAAATCCTCAATCTTCATTACATCTCTCGCCTTCTTCTTCATTTCCTCTCCGTTTTTCCCCGTTTCTCCTGTCTTGCTGAAATCTTCCTCCCCGTTCTTTTCCTGGTCTCGGCCTTTCTTTCGATTTTCATCTTTATCTTCATTCTTGTTCAAATTTCTGTCTTTCTTATTTAAATCTACCCCTCCCTTCTTGTTTATCATGTGGCTCACGTCTTTCCTCCCATCATTTGATCGGTTGCTCTTACACTGTTCTCCCTTCTTGTCTTCTCCCTGTCCTACATCATTATTAGTCCCTGCTTTGTTCTTGATACCATCCCCTTTCTTCCTTTCAAGGCCACTGGTGTTCTCTATCACGACAGTGTCCCCAATTCTCACCGTCTTCGGCTTTCCTTTACACTTGTCTGCATTCTCGTTCTCCTCCACATCTCGTCTAATCTGTAATAATTCCTCCGATGAGAACCAAGGCTCATCCTCGACGTCCAGAGTAATGTCTGAGGTGGATGGAGTTGGTAGGGGTGACAGCTGTACGCTATGGGTCTTATTAAAATTGAAACGACAGGATTGCACGTGACTGATAAAGTGTGGTTCTATGCCTAACATCTTTTCCTTTATTTTCCCGACCTCTTTGAAGACCATTGGTTCCTTTACGTTCTTGTTGTTCTTAAGAGTCACTAACCTTCTAACCAGGGCGTCCATAGACTTGCTGTGGCCTAAAACCGCATCATTCATAATAATTCTGACCCAAAAGGCGCCCGTGCCTACCTCCGTGCGAAACATAGCGTTGGTATTTCCCTGCATTATGTTGATGTTCCTTAAGGTCAGGTCTTCAGAAATTCCAGGTCTGGAAGGCGAGTAGGTGCGCTTGGCCGCAGCGTTCCGTTCCTCGAACTCCCATCCTCGGTACCACTGCTCGCTGGTTCGTGAACAGCCTACTCTGTCTATCATGGCTAAAATCTCCATTCGTGCTTTCATGGCTTCTTCCGAGTTTCTAGACGATGGTTGGATGACCGATCCATAGTTCTCTGGGTGGTAAGCCATCCAGAAACCATTGTTCTCTGACAGAAACTTCTCCGGCATGAGTCCCAGCTTTTCCGAGTGTTCAGCCTTCATATGGGTTTTCAGATCCACCATTCGCCTGAACGAAGTCTCACGGTCACACCATACACAAACCATTTTCAACCGTTGATGTGGTGCAGCTGCAAGGTGGTTTTTCAGTTTTCGTTTGTTCGGGAAAACTTCTTGACACAACCCGCAGGTGCAGGAATCTTCTTGACTCATCATCCTGGAATGAAGAAGGTCTTGTTCAGAATTGTGTGGTATTGTAACAGTGTACATTGACAAAATATGCAATATATTTTATTTTAGATATTTTATTCTTATGTATATTTTATAGATTATATAGTTTATTTTAAATGTATATATGTTTATTAAAGACGTCGAGTCTATATTGCATAAATCAACCTTGACGCTGATTTGGTGTCAATAGATCTTAAGCATATTATATAATGGTATACTGATATAGAAGAACTTGAATAGAGGGTCCTTTATTGGTTGTTTATTTTAAAGTAATTAAGTAAGATTAATGGTGACAGCTTTAACTTTAAAAACAATACCTAGGATTACACTGACGCTATTACTCGGGTTGTCGTTACCTGACATATTAAGTCAAGCGAGTCTAGATCCGGCCAATCAGATTTCGTATCGAGTAATGGGCGTCTTCCGTAAATGGTCTTCCACCAATCAAAAAATGAGATTAATCCAATACCCGGCATCTCCACCAATTGTAAAAGTGTGGTTTTCGGTGGTTTTTAATCTGAATATAAGAGAGATCCAATATTGTCGTTTCAAAGTAATTTATTAAGTGAAGATGATCATTATTCAAATTCAAACATTAATAACAATATAACGTAAATACTATGTAAAGGATGGTGTAGCTTATAATAATATATATACATAGGGTGGTGTAGCATATAATAACAATAATAATATATGTATAATTTCAATGTAATACAATAGAGCTAACTCGCTTGTGAAGAGGTACAAGTTACTGATGTAGAATTTCTTAAATGTACGATCCTTATTAAATGTAACTAATAAATATAACTATTAAATCTTTATTAAAGATTTATCGAATATATAGTACTTTTCCGTCTATTAAAAATATATATTGTAAAATATTCGCTAGAAGTTAAACAAGTAATAAATCATGTAAATCCTTACTTTTCCGTTTAATTTAGCGCGAACCATTTCTAATTATTTTAGACATTAATTATCTGTTATTGAAACATATTTAAACAAACAAGTATTTCGTCGACAAACGTACTTTTCCGTTTTAATAAATATATATATTGTAAAATATTCTCAAGTAATTAAACAAGTAATGAATCATATCAATTCTTACTTTTCCGTTTATTAATTAATATTTTACGTAGATGAAGAAATATCTATTAATGTAATACTCGATTCTACTAATCGTATTGATCCGATATAAAAGGATATAATTCTAAATCAAAGGTTAGAATAAAATATATATAAAGTTTAAACAATCAAAATATACATAGAGGCTTACCTGAATATAAGAGAGATCCAATATTGTCGTTTCAAAGTAATTTATTAAGTGAAGATAATGGTGAAAGTTTAGCTAGATATATTTATATCTTCCAAAAATCCCGGCAAATATTAGAGATGCCACGTGTTGGATTAATCTCATTTTTTGATTGGTGGAAGACCATTTACGGAAGACGCCCATTACTCGATACGAAATCTGATTGGCCGGATCTAGACTCGCTTGACTTAATATGTCAGGTAACGACAACCCGAGTAATAGCGTCAGTGTAATCCTAGGTATTGTTTTTAAAGTTAAAGCTGTCACCATTAATCTTACTTAATTACTTTAAAATAAACAACCAATAAAGGACCCTCTATTCAAGTTCTTTTATATCAGTATACCATTATATAATATGCTTAAGATCTATTGACACCAAATCAGCGTCAAGGTTGATTTATGCAATATAGACTCGACGTCTTTAATAAACATATATACATTTAAAATAAACTATATAATCTATAAAATATACATAAGAATAAAATATCTAAAATAAAATATATTGCATATTTTGTCAATGTACACTGTTACAGTATACTTGTTATACCATCCGTTATCTCCCCCTTAAAAAAAACCCGATTTGTATAAAACTCCGTATTTCAGCTCTACTATTATCCGCTATTAAGGAACCAGTCACGTCCATCACCGCAATTTGCGTTTAAATACTTTATGGTTATTATACTAAAAGGAGTCACCACTACCAAGTTTACCAGCCTAAGGTATATGTTCCTAGTGTATGTATGTGTGTCGATCTTTAATGGAAAAGCTAAGTAGGATCCACACTCCCGAAATGTATCAACAGTGACCATCCTAGGTCAGTAACCGACGATTGGTCGCGCGCTAACCATATCGTCAACCTGGGTCAGGGCCCTAGACAACCCTCCGTCCCTCTTTATACCGATGTTCGCTGGGGCCGACTGCCAGGCAACCTATAATTACAAGACATGAGCGTATCCATCCACCATCCGGTGTTACTGTAAACGTTAACAGTTCCATGAACGCGGTCATTACTTGATCGACCGTGTAGCTTATCCCCGTCTTTATTCCCCCTATAATCCAAGTATAAAGCCCTGGAGAACACGTCTCCGTTTCTCCTCTGACCAAACATAAAAATCCCCGTTCGGGCAGTTCCTAGATCGCCTTTACTTTGCTATTATAGATTATTTTACATTTGTTTCAATTATTTATTTTCTTGGGTAATCCTCTTAATTTATTCATTGGTTTGTTTGTTTTTTTCTGTTATACACCAAGTTGGCAGATTCTTTCCTTGATAGGGCATTTACCGATCAAGATGATAAACTTTGGGCATTTGCTTCTTGGATCGTTTTATAAGATATGTAGTGTCATCTATTCGTTTCATCACCATGTAAGGGCCTTTCCATTTTGAGGTAAGTTTGTGACACACACCTGCTTTCCTGGAGGCGTCATACAGCCAGACAGCTTGTCCGTTTTCTAAAAATCGTTTCTTCGCTTTCAGATCATAATGCCTTTTCTGGTAATCGGAATTTTTCTTTAATTTCTCGCGGGCAAGGGAATGCGCCCCAGATAATTTATGTTGCAATTGATGTATGTACTCGTTTACTTCCACAGTATCGATTTCTTCCGTTTCTGTCGGTTTCAGTATAATAGCCTGGACGGGCATGATAATGTTTCTACCTAGCATCAACATATTTGCCGTAGATCCGGTACTGGAATGAACAGACGACCTATACGCCCTCATCACCTGAGCAAGGTATTCGTCCCAGTGTCTCTGATCGCGCTCACAGAACATCGTCTACATGGAGGCCAAGGTACGGTTAAACCTTTCTACGGTACCGTTAGCTTGCGGTCGATGACTCGTAGTTCTCGTTTTGTCTATTCTGAATAGAGAACACATATCCTGAAATAACTTGGATTCGAAACACCTGCCCTGATCAGTGTGTATTTGAAGTGGCGTACCGAATCGACAGATAAACTCGTTGACGACAACCTTTGCAATGGTGGAGCTTTCTTGGTTTGGTATAGCGAATGCTTCGGTCCACTTGCTGAAACAATCGCATATGACTATAATACGACTGTTTAATCCGATTCATTGTCTTCTCTGCTCCAAGATGTCCCGCAGAGGGCAAGTCGTGGAAATATTTTATAAGTTCCTGCCTGTGAGAATTAGGTATGATCAGTTGCAGATAGTCATCGCCAGGTTCAAAGAATCTTCGATAAAGTACACCGTCCTTAATTTCTAACCTCTCCCATTTTCTCCACAAGCTTTTAGTAATAATACCATAACTGGAAACTTGGTCCCATTGCGGTCTATTATTTCCGCTTTCTAATGCAGTCATAAGGATGGCGATATCTACGTCTAAAAGCTGAGCTTGTCGAATCTCGTCTAAATTCCAACCATTGAGTACGAACAGATTGCGAGTTGGAACATTACCGGTGCAGCAGGCAGTGGATCTTGTTTTATTTTCAATGATATTCTCTTGGTTCTCTTCATCCCCATCTTCCAGGTCCAAATCGTTGCGCTCCTGCCTAAAACAAGACGTGCATGGCTTTCTTTAGAGTGCGTCTGCGTTACAGTGTTTGCGACCAGCTCTATGAAATATGGTCAAATTATAGGTCCCCAGCTCCTGTAACCATCTGGCTGTCTGTCCAGTGGGTCTCTTCAAATTTTGCATCCAGCTGACAGCTGCGTTATCTGTGCGGAGTGTGACTGCTTGACCATAAACATACAAATGGAATGTTTTGAGGGCCGTAACAGCTAAGAGCTCCTTCCTCGTTACGCAGTATTGTTGTTCATGTTTGTTCATAGTTTTATTCATATATGCAATAACCCTTTCCTCCCCATCTTGCAACTGTGAAAGTACCGCTCCGACTGAACAGTCGCTTGCGTCACTGTCCACGATAAACATGTCACCTGGCCTTGGGTATTCTAATATCGGTGTGCTCGTTAACGCATGTTTTAGAGTTTCGAACGCTTCTTGACAATCTTCAGTGCATTCAAGGCATACTCCTTTATCGCAAAGTTTATGTAGAGGTCTGGCTATTTGTGCAAACCCCTTCACAAATCGCCTGTAGTACGAACATAATCCTATGCAACTTCTAACGTGTTTGGCACTTCTCGGAACAGGCCAATTTGTAACAATTTCATTCCAATCAACAAATAGATTGAACCCATACGATCATACAGATACCCAAAAATGGTTTCTAACTTGTACGGTTGTTGAGAAATAGACGATTTTCTAAAAGTTACTGTTCAAGGTTTTGGGTCAAGGAAAGTGGCAATTATTATTCGATTTACATAAAATTTTCACCATGTGATGCCTTATGCCATTTCTGATTTCATAAAACTAATTGAACATTTTCATTATCACCGGAAGTACTGTACACTTACATGTAAAAAATGTGTAAAATGAATTGATATTGATGGATTTGGTTGATTCGGCGTCCATGTGATGTTCTGATTTCATAAAACTACTTTAACATTTTCATTATCACTGGAAGTAATGTAATTTTGTCAGGATTACTTACATGTAACAAATGTATACAATGAATTGATATTGCTAGATTTGGTTGATTGTGCGTACATTTTATTTGATGTGTGCAATGCTTATATGGAAACCTGTTTAATGGTTTCATCGGTACCGGAAGTGACATATGTTCAAGGGTAACGGGGCACCGGTGAAACCCGTCATTACTGCGTCGCAGTTCTAGTTATTCTTATTAGGGTTTCACACTGCGTAGCTTGTGTGAAACACTATTGTTTTTGTTAAAATTATTCTTATTATTATTTTTTTTTTCCAATTTGATTGTATCTCAGAAACTACTTGTCGGATCGATTCGATGTCTTCGGTTTTACTGGAAAAGTGGGTGTGACTTAGAGATTAAAGCTATTTCGAACGTTCTGCGACAATGCGAAATGTCCGATTTTTGAAATATTGCGGTAATATTAACAATAATCGTCGGATTTTAACATTGGATACATTTTGACATAGCCAGAGACAAGGCACATAGCTATGGTTTTTTAGATTTTTGATTTTCGACGAATCGTCGGAGATATTAGGCGCCAAATTTTGAAAATTTAAAGTTTTACAAAAAACTTTTTTATTTATGAATATTTTAATGTGGTATTATTTTTTTCAAATCTGGTAAAACTGAAAGTGTGTGCCCTGTAACGTAATGTCACTTTTAACTAGGTCAAACTGGATTTTCATAAAAGTGACACCATTTGATACATAATGTCAATTGTGACTAGTTCAACCCAATTTAACATTTTCATTGTCACCGGAAATGACGTAATTTGGGCAAAAACTGTATTTATAGCCTTCAAAACCAATAATTTAGTAAAATGAGTCGTATTTGTTATTTTTTTTTAAATTTTGATAATTGATTCCAATCCAATCAACTGATAGGATGAACCCATACGATCATGTAGATATCACAAAATCGTTTCTAACTTGTTCTGTTGCGGAGAAATAGACGATTTTCAACAAGTAACATTTATAGGTTTTTGGTCCATAAAAGTGTCAATTATTATTCGATTTTCATAATATTTTCAGTGTGTGATACCTAATGCCGTTTACGATTTTATACAAGTAATTAAAGACTTTCATTATCACCGGAAGTAACGTCATTTTGGCAAAAACTGTATTTTTAGCCTTCAAAACAGATCTTTTATTCAAATGAGTCTGATTTGTAATGTTTTTAATATTATATTTGATTCCAATCAACAAATAGATTGAACCCATACGATCATACAGATACCACAAAATGGTTTCTAACTGGTACGGTTGCAGAGAAATAGACGATTTTCTACAAGTCACTTTTCAAGGTTTTTGGTCTATAAAAGTGGCAATTATTATTCGATTTACATAAAATTTTCACCATGTGATGCCTTATGCTATTTCTGTTATCATAAAACTAATTTAACATTTTCATAACCACCGGAAGTAATGTAATTTTGTCAGGACCACTTACATGAAACAAATGTATACAATGAATTGATATTGCTGGATTTGGTTGATTCTGCGTACATTTTATTTGATGTGTGCAATGCTTATATGGAAACATTGAAAACATCGGACATTGAAAACATAAAAACACCGGAATTCACTTTGAAAACATTAACATCGGAATTTACTTTCAACATATCGGAATTCGCACTCAAGACCAGCTTCCTATTTAGTAATATTTTACATTAATATTAAATTACTTTAAAACACCGCAATGACAGGAATTCACTTGGAAAACATATAAACATAGGAATTCACTTTCAACATATCGGAATTCGCACTCAAGACCTTCGTATTTAGTAATATTTTACATTAAAGATACATTATGGGAGATTTTTATAGAGAGTTGGCCATTCTTGCTATAACAGTTCAAAAGTAGAAGATGAAAGAAGAATATATTGAAAAATTCAGTCAAATTACTTTATTCTGAACATAGTTATCATCGTTGTAATATTTGCCTAGAAATGGTAGCGAAATGTGTCTTCACCTTCGGCGATCGTTTGATTGACAGGCGTTAACTCCACCTACATATCTCGATTATCAAGTAATGTTTTCAATGGCATACGGAAACCCTTTACAGCGGCCTCGCTAAGTACACTATCATTTAGCCTCGATCTAACTGACGTATTTTCATCAGGTTACCCCTTATTTGATCTAATCAATCAGTGAAATCCTATTTTAATCCGAGCTGTAGCCGAGCCATCCGTGGGTCTACAGAGTTGATTTTGGTCTTGTTATTTAAATAAAGATTTAATTTATAATTTCTATAACATCTGAAGCCTAAATTAAGACTTGCAATAATCAGATTTAGCTCTTGCATAATGCATGTTTAATAATAAATTACTTTAAAACACCGCAATGGCCGGAATTCACATTGAAAACATAAACACCGGAATTCACTTTCAAAATATCGGAATTCACTTTCAAAATATCGGAATTCGCACTTCAGACCTTTGTACTTAAAAATATTTTACACTAATAATAAATTAATTTAAAACACCAGAATCCACTTACAAAATATCTGAATTTGCACTTAAGACCTTCGCATTTACTTATATTTTACATTAATAATAAATTACTTTAAAACATCGGAATTCACTTTGAGAAAATCGGAATTCGCCCATATAATTACTGTTTTAATAAACTATTAATCTCTAATTACAACAAATTGCAACGAAAGTATACATTTATTTTTGTCAACACGGGACCTCGGTTTTTCGCCCCATCCGAACGACTAGACCACTGTTCTTGTCAGGCCCTCCGTCCTGCATCACTGACAAGGGAAAATCAGTGCCTATAAAGATTGGAAGGTAGATATTTTCTTAGCCACTTATTTCCTGAAGTTTTGAATAGTAAGTGTCAGAAAAGGTAAGAATACTGCTTTTTGACCACTTGTTATCAAAATAGCCATTATTGGGAGTATCTGTTGGCTGAGTGTGAATTTGGGGTGTAAATGTTAACATTTCGTTCACTATGATGTCAAAACATGGTTAGGTCTAAATATTAAGGCCAACTCAACTGCAGATTTGATCTAACCCACGACCCAGCCTTTACCCCAACCCTAACCCACAATCTTGT
Source organism: Patella vulgata (assembly GCF_932274485.2). NCBI lineage: Eukaryota > Metazoa > Mollusca > Gastropoda > Patellidae > Patella > Patella vulgata. Next base: position 40,280,024 of record NC_065882.2, read on the forward strand.
CAACATTCATGTGCCGTAGGCCTAAGCTAGTCCCTTGCTTTCTTTGAAAAGCGGGGGACAATAAACCTTTCAGTAAGAGCATTTAACCATCTTCTCAAGGTTGGGATTAACCCCACTCCATAATCTTCACAGCTAGCTTTAGTTTATCACTATCACATTGGTGGTTTCTTGGTATGGACAGGTACCTTTATTCTTGTGTGGTCAAAAATAAATAAGCCTTTTAATTTCTAAAATGTGTTAATATAAATGATAATTTATTCATGAAAAGCTCAGAACTTTATGGATGACAAATTATGTATGTAAATAACTATAGTTATAACATGCTGTCAAGATCTACAGAAAAATTACATTTTAACTTTGATGAATGCCTCAAATTCAGTAAAGGGATCAAACAATTGGACAAAGCCAGCACCATATTGGCACCTCATTAATGATTTTAAAGGAGCTAAATCTCTAATATTTGGGATCTACAAATTGACACAAATGGGTCGCAACGCATATAATAATGTAATATGAATGTAAATGTTTCCATTTTTACTCTAATTTCAAAGCAGTTATATTCGACGAAATACGAATGAAGTCTCAATCGAATGGCAATCTCTAACGTAGTATTTATTGCGCATGCTCTCCATATAAAAATATGGGGTCACCGTTTGACATGACTTGTGGAATATGTCTAACCTCGTTCTTCGAGTCGTTTGTTACAAATTTTGCTGAAATGCATTATGGTACACGATTCGTGTACCAATCGTAAAATGTTTATTTTGTCTTAAATATTGGATATCAGAAGCCCATCTTTTCCCGGTAAGATCACAACACCAATGTTGATTAAAATTGACAACTAATTTGTGTTTTGGATGATATTGAGTTAGAGACTTAGCTACTTTAATATTAGAACTATTCACTTCAATTTTTTGTAATGAATTAAAATAAGCAAAGTAACCTCGAAATTTCATTTGTTTTAATAAATACAACATGAACACTGAAAATTAACCAAACTTCACACAGACCTTCATATTGATCAATTGTAATTTAGTATGAATCTTGTAATGAATGACCAAGTATATTTTTTATCTAACAATTATTGACATAAAAAAGGTGGCAGTAAATAAGTTCAGGGATAACATGTGTCATACAGCCATATTAAATTAACAGTTTAAGAAAAGAATGACACCAGTCGCAGTATAAAATGTGTATACAGATTAGTTTTGCACATGGTATTCCTAATCACCTTCTCCCTTAGATGCTTCATCAAAATTTTCTACCAAGTCTGAAAAAGAAATAGCCAACAAATCCATTATTGTTGCCATTATCAGTTTTATCATTAGACTGATATAAAGATAGGTTGCTAGGCAATATGCCCACAGCAGCTAAATCGTTACTAAAACAAGGGCCTTAACTCTGGAAGTAACTTACAGAAATTGTTGAAATTTCGTTTTACTAATTTAAATAATGTAAGTTTACATACAGATCAGATAACTTTTGTCATTTGAGCAGTCACACGGTCCAACAAGATGAAACAGGGGCCATAACCCATAACTCTAGAAGCCATTAAACAAAAATTCCTGAAATTCAACTGGCTTCGTCATTTTACCAATTTAAATGATGCATATCATTTTCACACAGATGGGTGATAACTTTGGTTGTTAAAGCATTCACACAAGGTGGAACAATGTGAAACAAGCCAACAGTGAGGCTGATGTCCCCGCCGAAATCCCAAAATGACACATTACTCGAACATTTATTTTTTACAAAAGTATCACGCAATCAAACCGATTATCAACTATACACCAAGTTTCATCACTCTCTAAATCAGATAGTATCAAAGTTATCTGGTTTACCGTTAGCCCGAAATGTTAATCATTTAACTCAGTCAAGACTTCACCTAATAAACATCAACATCAAGTTTTAAACATTCTACCTCAATTAAAAGCAGAGTTGTTATGTTCCAAAGTCTTGACCAATCAAATTGCTTATCGATCCTTCCTTAGCCTAAGCAGAAAATTTTCATCATCAAACTTAGTCAAGGTAATGATATAATGAATCTATACTCGGAGTTTCATCACTCTCACTTAATGAAAACCAAAGTTATTGGCCCTAAAGCATCAACCGATCAGATTGCTTATCTCTGCTTACCGTAATAGTCTGGAGGCTCAGGGTGGAGGGGTGTAGTAAAATTTCGCTTAGAATACGATGCCGAGTGGTAAGCAGTCTGCCGTTGGGGTGTTTGAGATATTTTGGGTCAAAGATCAAATTAGTTTATTTTGCACTGAAAGTGAATGCGCAGCCATTCTTGTATCATGAAAATAAGCTGTAAATGATCAAAAGTAATCACCCTTTCAATAAAAATGTAAACTTGCTATATTCACCTTTGATCTTTGTCAACCCAGAAGTCAAAAGGTGAAATTTTCTGTTTTAGCACTAGGAAGATTTAAAGCAATAAATCATAAATGTCAGCATAAAATATAACAACTAAAGTGTAACCCGTTCTAATTAATAGTAGGAACATTTTAAACTTATCTTTAGGTGGTCTTGGCACCAAACTTTTACTTTGGCATGTCGAAAAAGGTCTTGTATAATAACAGTGCCAAAACCAGTTTCAAATATACGTAAAAATGGTCAAATCAAAATCTCTCCGAAATAGTTTTACAACAAATGCTATACATAATGATACTAGTTGTCTGAAAAAACAATTGAATAGTTTTATGGCTTCACACCAGTTTGCAGACGCGTCACATTTACCAATACAATATTTTTATCCCGTAAGCTATTATGTACAATGCATCCGTTGGTTTTATCCGTGTCCATGTTCCGGCGAAATTCATAAAAATTTGCAAACATTTAATCTTGTGGTCAGATACATGTTTTCCGGTCACAGATTAACGTTGGTTTTCCCAGACTGGCATTCCCGGAAATCCACGCGGCCTTCAGGCTGGAATCCAACCATGAAACTATTAAATTGTTTTTAGGACAACTAGTTTCATTATGTTTAACAATCGTTGTTAAATTAAATCAGGTGGAACAAGCCAACAGTGAGGCTGATGTCCCCGCCGAAATCCCAAAATGACACATTAATCGAACATTTATTTTTTAAAAAAGTATCACGCAATCAAACCGATTATCAACTATACACCAAGTTTCATGTATATTACGCAATATCTTTTTCGACGTTCCAAAGTCAATACAGTAGAATCTGTATTAAGCAGCCACTCAAGGGAATTTTCATGACTGGCCGCCTAATAGGAGTGACCGCTTAATCAAATCTGAGTGTTTGTTAGTGCTGACATCAAGTAAATTTTACGCTTGGATGCATTGGAAGCAAACATCAATACTTGCATCAGTAAATTTGGCCGTTGCTGAAACTTGCTTGGGACGCAAATTATTTGACACAAATCTCTGATATATCTTCCGTAAACATGTCATTTTGTACCAACATTGATACTACTGTCTACCAGTACTGATGTATTCCATATTATTTATTCATTTTTTGTGTTGTTTTCAACATATCGGACTTATTTCGACTACTTCCGGTCTACGGATCATTGTTGAAATTGCTTTATTCCTTGCTATGGTCATATGACTTCATGCTCCAGAAGTGTCAAACATCGATTTCTTCGTAAAAAGAAAAGATAGGTTACCAGGCAACGAAACATACGCCCACAGCAGATAAATCGTCCGGGCAGTCAACAAGTCTTGTCGCATATTTTTACTTTTTTTGGTAATGAAACATTTATAATACACTAAAATCTGATTAAGAGTAACAACTCATTAAGTAATTATCAATCTGAAGTCAATAGGATGATAACTTTAGCCTCTAGAACGTCACAAGATTTTTCAAGGTGATCAAGGGCCATAACTTTGGCAGTAATTATCGGAAATCGTTGAAAATCAATAGGCTTCTTCGTCTCATGACCTTAAACATTGTGTATAAATTTAAAGTTAATCAGATATTAACTTTGACCTCTAGAGCTTTCAACAAGATTTTTTGAAGTGCTCAAGGGCCATAACTCTGGCAGTAATTATCGGAAATCGCTGAAAATCAACAGGATTCTTCGCCTTATGACCTTTAACACTGTGTATAAATTTAAAGTCAATCTGATATTAACTTTGACCTCTAGAGCTTCCACAAGATTTTTTTGAAGTGATCAAGGGCCATAACTGGCAGTAATTATCGGAAATTGCTGAAAATCAATAGGATTCCTCATCTCATGACCTTAAACACTGTGTATAAATTTAAAGTCAATCGGATATTAACTTTGACCTCTAAAGCGTCCACAAAATTTTTTGAAGTGATCAAGAGCCATAACTCTGGCAGTAATTATCGGAAATCATTGAAAATCAATAGGCTTCTTCGTCTCATGACCTTAAACACTGTGTATAAATTTAAAATTAATCAGATATTAACTTTGACCTCTAGAGCGTCCACAAGATTTTTGATGTGCTCAAGGGCCATAACTCTGGCAGTAATTATCGGAAATTGCTGAAAATCAACAGGATTCTTCGTCTTATGACCTTTAACACTGTGTATAAATTTAAAGTTAATCAGATATTAACTTTGACCTCTAGAGCGTCCACAAGATTTTTTGAAGTGCTCAAGGGCCATAACTCTGGCAGTAATTATCGGAAATCGCTGAAAATCAACAGGCTTCTTCGTCTTATGACCTTTAACACTGTGTATAAATTTAAAGTTAATCAGATATTAACTTTGACCTCTAGAGCGTCCACAAGATTTTTTGAAGTGCTCAAGGGCCATAACTCTGGCAGTAATTATCGGAAATCGCTGAAAATCAACAGGATTTTTCGTCTTATGACCTTTAACACTGTGTATAAATCTAAAGTCAATCTGATATTAACTTTAGCCTCTAGAGCGTCCACAAGTAATTGTGGACGCCGGACCGACGGATGGATAGGGGCGACGACAATATACGACCACATTTCAATGTGGGCGTATAAAAAGTAGGATATAAAATGGGCAAAAAATTCGAAAAAAAAAATTGAAAAAAAAAGGATGATAACTATGAATGGAACTTATATTACTGGAATCGGATCGACATCAGGTATCCCAAAATGTAGGTCAAATTTGAATATTTTGAAAATTAACAAACGACATGTTTGCCAACGACAAAGTTTCGAAATTTCGAAATATTCGACTGCTATTGTTCCAGAAAAGACTCAGGGTTTCCGATAATGTCATTTGTTTGAAAATATGAAAATAATTGACAAAACTATGGCCAGTTTCCGATTTTTGGGCACCGTACCAAATTCGACCCCTTCCGGTCTGCACAGAAGTTTCAAAGGTAGTCGATCAAGTAGCCACCACATGGTTTCCCCAATAGAAAATTAGGTCCCAGATCGCTATCTGTTACAGACACTGAGAAATAGGCTCCTAGGCGGAAAAATAATAATTTTAGTAAATAGGCTTTCCAGACAAAAGCCTGAAAGCCTAATAATAATCCAAACAAAAACAATAGTGTTTCACACAAGCTACGCAGTGTGAAACCCTAATTATGTTTCAATTTTCACATTTTTGTAATAATTACACCGATTTCCACAGCAACTGCAAAATACATAGGTTTTCTCAAAAATTCCATTTTGTCAATTTTTTCATCAAAAATGCTCTTGTGCATGTTGTATCTGAAATATTAAACCTGGTTGTTATGCATGTTAAAATCAGTAGCTATCAAGTATGATTAACGAAAAAAAAAAGTAAAAATATCTCTCAAGAGCTGTATTATATATGTTCATTTTTGAACAATTTTCCGCAGCACACAATTGCCCATTTTTGGGGCGTTTTTGGGACATTAATAAAATATGAAAGAATGGAGATACACAAGTGAAATTATGGGAATATGCCAAAAAGTTTGTGAATTTTTAAAATTACTTATTTCCAATCCGCCATATATTATCAATTTTGGTTGTCATAGCAACCAAAATGGAAAAAAATGCAATTTTTGACCATTTTCAACGCTATTTACCATAACCCAAAAGGTCATCACCACATTTTAAAGTAAGCAGTTTAAAATATTTGAAACCCATGTAATATCAAATGATATGGATCGTGTAAGTTTGAGAAAAATATGAAGGAGTTTGGGATGTTACCATAGCAATCATATTTATTTTTTTCCAAAAAGCATTATTTTCCAATAATCATGACATCAATATTGATAATTGTATTATTTTAAAAACAGAAGCTATTGGACAAGATTTTAAAAAATAAATAAAATCAAAATATTTATATGTCTTCTTCCAAGAGCTGGAAAGGAGTTCCCTTTTGAAAACCATTCTGCAGTAGCTAATTGTCCATTATTAAGACATAAATAAAATATGAAGGAATTAAGATCTTGAAGAGAAATTTTGTTTACAAGTAAATATGTTAGTGAATTTTTAAAATTATTTATCTTTACTCTTGTATATTACTTAATATTTGGTTGTTATAGCAAACAAAACGAAAACCCCCAAAAAGGCAATGTTATTCGATTTTCAATGGTGTTTACCACGACAAATCAATTGATCACCACATTATAAGTACAGTAGCAGAAAGCATTTTAGCATATATTTACAGCCCATGTAATATAAAATATTAAGAATTGTATAATTTTTAAGGATTTTGGATGGTTGTCATGGCAACCACATAATTTTAAAAAAATAGGTTGCCAGGCAACAAAACATATGCCCACAGCATTTTTTGGTAATGAAACATTTATAATACATTAAAATCTGATTAAGAGTAACAACTCATGAAGTAATTATCAATCTGAAGTCAATCGGATGATAACTTTAGCCTCTAGAATGTCACAAGCTTTTTAAAGTGATCAAGGGCCATAACTCTGGCAGTAATTATCGGAACTGTTTTAACAACATGGAACTTATTGGACGAACACTTTTAATGTTAATAATATACGGGTCCAGCTATGTGGTTTTTACTGCAAGCACTTCGCTTTTCCACAAAGCCAGCGGATTCTTTTTCCCCCACAGGTTTTTTTCTATCCACTCTAATGACGCCAAACATCAGTAAGTTGGACCCCCTGTTTTAACTTTATTATGACAAACGGAGAAGATGACCCGACCTCTCTTCCCATGACAGAGAACTTATAAGTGTGCTTTAAGGAACTTTTGCTATCCGAGGACCTTTTATTATGTGTTTTTAACAATTTTCAAGTGTAAATAATTTAATTAAATCAACCTGCCCACGTCATTGTTTTGGACGTTAAATCTGTATTAACAACAACAATGAAGACGACAAAAGCAATTAGCTCATTTACCGGTAATTTGGATAACCCCGTAATACCATACTCCTTGCAGTGTTTCGTTTGATTAGAGCTTATCCCACTACTCACTGCTGTAAAGAAAGCAAATTCTTGTTCTAAATTATGACTGGTCAATAGTCCGATTAACAACCAATAGCTAACTGCGTAAAAATACCACGTTACATCATGACTCACGATTTTAGTATGTCCAATTAACCAGTGCATAGCAGAATATTACAGAAAAACTAATTGTGTTACAAATGAGGCTATCAAGACGGATATAATGTAAACAATATTGTTTTGAGACGAACAACACTTTCACCGTTTTTAATACCTTAAATCACTGTCCAAAGTTTTAGGGAAGGCCCCTGATTAAAAGAAGGGCTGTCATGTTGCTGTGCTTGGGGATAGATTTGATTGAACGGGAAGAATATACACACTCCCTCAAAAGCGCAAGTATCAGAAGCTAATCCAGCAATGGCCAGAGGGATTTCTCGGGCCATGGCTTCAGGAATATGCCGTAATACTTGATATCCCAAACTATTCTCTGTAAGTACAGAAATACAAATGGTGCCAGTCATTTATCGATATGTATTCATTATAAGCTATATATAATAATAATAACCATTTCTATACAAAGAACAAATTTTATCGTAACTCCATTTTAAATTCACAGCGAATATGGAATTTTACGATGACTATGCATAACAATAGATCGCCCCCATTTCTCAGCCAATCAACGCTGGGAATCTTATTACCATGTACGGTTTAACTTTGGCGCGAAAATTGCATGGGATTCATGGACATGAATATCAAATACACTTGATCATACGAGGAGTTCCTGATGCCGTTTGGGGAGTGATTAAACTGTCGATGCAATTGAAAATACTTTTATTATAAAGATGATAAACGATGTTAGACATTATAACCTAATCGTATCACAAACGTTTATCAGATGTTCAGATTTCATATCAAGTCAATTAAATGTTGTTTAAACACAAATCAACAAATAATACGAGGCTACTTGATTACAAAAAACACTGGTGAGCAATAATTATAAACAACTGATGAGTAAAACTTAATTATTTTATACAATTAATGTGTGTGTGTGTACGATTCTACCACTAGTTTGTTAGTTGGGTATTACGCACACGTTCCACCTAGAGTGATGTCTTTGATCTGGCCGGCGTAAAAAAAGATAATTACTTAATCAGCATTCTTAACTCCACTAACACTCACTGCCAACACTGAGGTGTAAATTAATTTATGACCCTATGTCTGTATAACTTTAGTCGGATTGATTAATTAATGACAGATATTAACGACACTACACTTGCCATATTATTATCAATACACAGAGATAGTTAGATGACCCTTCTCAATCTGTTATTCCATTTAGATAGTTACCAACAAAATTTATTTGGTCTGTTAATTCTAACGTATATTGAAATATTTTTTTGTATTTCATTTTTACGGTCTATTTCAGAGTAATGAAGTCATATCCGCATGCAGAAAGAAAGGCACCATACGATGATAACGGATCGTCATTTAAAAATAGCGTTTCAATCATATTTGACTTTTATGATATATTTTGCATGACCACATCTTTTTATTCCTGTACTCCTTTACTCGGGGAAATTAGAACCACAATACTCTTCTGACGAAAATGTATCTCGAATCGTTTGGACTGCACACGATGGTAGAGGGTATTAAAGAAGGGTTCCCAGAAAAGTATTTATCGGGTGGTTATTTCCAATAAAAGTATGGCAATTTTGGTATATATGGAAAATAGAGATATCCAATCTTACTAGAAAACTACTGGATTCCCCGAAAAACACTCATGGAGCGTATACAGGACAAAAATGTAAGGGTTCCCCTTATTGACAGCTCGATGATTAGGAATTTCTGCACGCGTGAAGTCAAAGGTCACACACGAACATTGAGCGCTTGATGTACAAGTTGATAAACTTGATGAACAGTTAGACATACAACACTTTCTGAGATAAAAAATGACGGAAAAAGACGCGGGTAGTGGATAATCCGAGAATTTAATTAGGATTCGATATTTGTAATAAATAGTAAGCAATTAAAGACAACATCGTCTTATATATGCAATGAATTCTCCTCTGACTTCCAAGAGAGGTAAGTCACATGACGTAAACATGACCTGGCTTGATCAAATTTTTATAGCAGGGCATTCCTTCGCAATTACAACGTTTGAGAAGGATTTGAAGCAAAATTATGACAAATTAATTAGTTTGAATATGTTTTCAGTCCATATATACCATTAAATCACCCAGTTTGTACGCGGGAATGTATCTTCAAAAGTTTAAGTTAGTATCTTAAAGGTTTAAGTTTATATCATAAAGCTACGTTCCCAGAAAAGTATTTATCAGGTGGTTATTTCCAATAAAAGTATGGCAATTTTAGTATATATGGAAAGTAGAAATATCCAATCTTACTAGAAAAATACTGTATTCCCTGTAAAACACTCATGGAGCGCATACAGGACAAAAATGTAAGGGTTTCCCTAACCGACAGCCCGACGATTAGGAGTTTCTGACGGCGAAGGTTGCACGCGGAGATTGAGTGCTTGATGTACATTTTGATAAACTTTATGAAGAATTAGATGTACAACACTTTCTGAGATAAAAATCACGGAAAAACATGCAGGCAGTGGATAATCCGAAAATTTAATTAATTAGGCTTCAATATTTGTAATGTAATAAATAGTCAGCGATTAAAGACAATATCGTCTTGTGTATGCAATGAATTCTCCTCCGACTTCACTTGCGTTGCTAGGTACTTTTTTTATAGCCAGGACGACCTTCGGTTGCACGGATTTTTGTACTATAGTCGAACTATCTGCATGCGAATGACATTAGTTCAATCAGTGGTCGTGACCAGCTGTACAACACTTTCCGAGATAAAAAATGACGGAAAAAGACACGGGTAGTGGATAATCCGAGAATTTAATTAGGATTCGATATTTGTAATAAATAGTCAGCGATTAAAGACAACATCGTCTTATGTATGCAATGAATTCTCCTCTGACTTTTGAGAAAGCTAAGTCACAGGACGTAAAAATGACCTGGTTTGATCGAATTTTTATAACAGGGCATTCCTTGGCAATTACAATGTTTGAGAAGGATTTGAAGCAAAATTATGACAAATTAGTTTGAATATGTTTTTAGTCCATATATAACATTAAATGACCCAGTTTGTACACGGGAATGTATCTTGAAATTAAAATGAATTACAAAACAAATTATTCCGTAGTCCAGTGATGGGATTTTGCCCGTATATTCCGGACTTGTCCGAATCTTTTTTCCAAACGCCCAAAATTGTCTGACCGGGAATATGCCCAATCGGACATCAAGACATGGTGAATAATATTCAAAATTCCGAAATTAATATAGTTTACTGAGTGTATAACTACCACTCAACCAGATTATCGTCGATAATATGCTGGATTGATTAGGTAATTAAGTGATCAACGTATTTATTGTGTTATCTGCCTTGATTGACTTAATCCTTTGTCGCACAATTCATCAATCTAATCTTAAACAGAAGCCATTGTTTCCCCTTTGTCGGACTATTCATCCATCCATTATAATTTTAATCTTCGTGTTAACCTTGTGGTTTCTGCATTGTCGGACATTTTAATCGCATTGATGTGAGCCGACAATATATATAAACTAGTCATAAAAGTCAAATATTGTAAGAGTATATAACGCCCAGATCAATAGACAGTCATTATAATTCGTCTGCGATATCACTTCGGTGGAAGCGAGCGTTGAATAAAGCTATTTCACACACACATATATCCGAAAAATAGACATTTCTAGCATGCGGGGAAACCTCGGCAGATTCCGTTACTCTACATCTAGCTTCGGCTGCATGACGGTAAGTGATATGTACCTACGAACTTGCCGGTTTTAGAAAGAAGTTATCAAAATTGCATCGTTCGAAGCGTGTTTAGAATTTTCAGAGCAAAGTTGTCCTTGTTTGAAGAAAATCTGATTAGGTACATATCACTTACAGCTGAGGCTAGATGTAGAGTAACGGAATCTGCCGAGGTTTGCCGAGTGCTATACCGGTATTAGAAATCTCGCGAGGCGTGTGAAATTATGAAATGAATATGTGACTAAATTCACACTTCTAATGTCGAAGAAAAGATTCTATTTTGATGGCATATTCTTGGATTTACGATCATATTTTGAATGGGGTTTATGTTTTTAAATAAAGAAATAAGTAATCTAGGCAATGTTGGCGAATATGTCGATTGAAATAGTGTAAATACTTAATTGTTTTAGACGATAGCGCATGCTAGAGTAGAATGCGATTATTTAGCGGATGGTGTCATTCCTCGGGATATCATATTCTTACCCTCTGTACAGAAGTCGTAACAGAGTATCAGACGAATGCTGGACTTCTGCTGAAAAATGTAGAGACTTATGACCCGAAAATACGGTAATTTTGGAGGAACGCTTTCATTCTATCGTATTACGAATTTTGTAGGAATATTACTGACATAAATTTGAATACCGTACGGGAATTAAATATGAAAACTAACGAGGTGCTCCTATTTTTATATTACGGACGAATTTGAATATTTTGTTAATACGTGATTTTTGTGTGTGGTCTAAAAACTGCCATCTTAAATAACGATAAGAGTTATGTCCCTTTATTTTCGGTAAAAATGTCTGACAAGAAAAATTTTGAAATCCCATCACTGCCGTAGTCAATTGTTTTATTTATTTAGGCCGATTAAGGAATCGGTCAGAGGTTAATGAATACACACGCCGACTGTATATAGGTAATTAAGGAATAAACATTCCGAATATGCATTCGGTCACTGTGACGTCACCGGCGTCTGAGGGGATTAAGAGCGTTTTCGATAATTGGCACAGTCGGTTTTACGGGAGGTCTATTTTTATAACTTTGACTGAAGATAGCTGAATTAATTGCAATCAGATTGATGTGAACTTGCCAGAAAATGGATATAGTAACCATCTTATGTGCACTTTAAATAATGCATATAAATTTCACAAAGATTGGATGATAACTTTCAGCGTTGGAGTGTTCACACGCCGACTGTATATAGGTAATTAAGGAATAAACATTCCGAATATGCATTCGGTCACTGTGACGTCACCGGCGTCTGAGGGGATTAAGAGCGTTTTCGATAATTGGCACAGTCGGTTTTACGGGAGGTCTATTTTTATAACTTTGACTGAAGATAGCTGAATTAATTGCAATCAGATTGATGTGAACTTGCCAGAAAATGGATATAGTAACCATCTTATGTGCACTTTAAATAATGCATATAAATTTCACAAAGATTGGATGATAACTTTCAGCGTTGGAGTGTTCACACGGTTCAATAAATTGAAAAGAGCCATAATTCTAGACGTAAAAAACGGAAATTGCTGAAATTCAATAGGATTCTTTTTTTTTTACTGACTTAATTGGCACATACTGATTGGCAAATAACTTTAGAGGTTAGAGTGTTCACAAAGTGAAACAAGGGCCATAACTCCAGAAGAAATAAATGGAAATTGCTGAAATTCAATAGGATTCTTCTCTTTACTAATACTAATTGAAATGACGCATATAAATTTCATACAGATCGGCAGATAACTTTTGATGTTAGAGTGTTCCCAAGGTGCAACAAAGTGAAACAAGGGCCATAACTCTCGACGTAATAAACGGAAATTGCTGAAATTCATTAGGCTTCTTTGTTTCACTAATCTAAATCATGCATATAAATTTCATACAGATCGGCAGATAACTTTTGATGTTAGAGTGTTCACATGGTTCAATAAAGTGAAACAAGGGCCATAACTCTAGACGTAATAAACGGAAAGTGCTGAAATTCAATAGGCTTCTTCGTTTCACTAATTTAAAAAAGGCATTTAAATTTCACAAATATCGGATAACTTTTGCTTAAGAGCGTTCACAAGGTTCAATAAAGTGAAACAAGGGCCATAACTCTCTAGACGTAGTAAACGGAAAGTGCTGAAATTTAATAGGATTTTTCGTTTCACTAATTTAAATAATGCATATAAATTTCACAAATATCGGATGATAACTTTTGGCGTAAGGTTCAACATAGTGAAACAAGGGCCATAACTCTAGACATAAAAAAACAGAAATTAAATAGGTTTCTTCGGCTCACTAATGTAAACCACATATATCAATTTCAAAACAATCGGATAATAACTTTTGGAGTTGGAGGGTTCACAAGCAATTGTGGATGACGGACGGGGGCGACGGATTAGTTTAACATAAATATTTTAATGTATACCTTTGGGTTTTTAAATACAAAATAAGTTTGATTATTTAACATATCAGCTATTTCCAGGTGTTTGTTTCTCAAGCCATGAGGTATGGTACCAGTGAACTGTATGTCGTCAACTTTGACCCCATGGCACATCATCAAGGGGCCCTTGAGTGATATAAACAATTTTACTATCCTGTCTATTTTAATATTATTTCATCACATCAAAGTGTTTTGTTTTCTTTTGAGACCTTGTTTAAGGAGTGACGAGGTTAATAAATACTTTAAAACAATTAATTTGTATCTACCGATTTTGGTAAATTTGTATGAATATTGGTAAAATTCTAATTATCGCAACAAATCTAATACGAGGCTAAAATCTGTAGATACGTTGTGTTAATTAACAGGGGTGAGAAATTGACTGAAAGGTGATTTAATTATCGCTAGGGGTAAAAATCTCTGCGACGGTGCGTTTTCTGTACTGGGTGTGTTAATTAACAGACGGGTTAAAAACAACTGACACGGTGTGTATTCTTTGTTTGGTGAGTTTTGTCGATAGCGTGTTATAACTACACCAAAGGTGTCTTATCAAGGACAAGCAGGCTTAATCTGACGTGTGGGTGTTAAAGGGTTAATCCAGATATTTTTTGCAGAATAAAACTGCTTAATTTTGTGTTAAAATCCCTTAAATTCCTCTAGCTAAGGGCCGAGCAACTAACTCAATATTTGTGATACGTTTTCAAACAACTTAAACCCGCCAGTCTTCATCTGGAAATGGAGACGGGTGTCCAGGGATGTCATTTTTCAAGTAACAGGAAATTTTGCTAAAGTAAGGGGCAGCAAATTTAGGGCCAGAGGCCTGAATCTGCGGGCAAACCGAAGGGTGGGGAGTGTGTTATGGTATCGGATTCATGTGGAGAGGGTGATCGAAAGAATGAAAAAATTAAAAATTATAGGATCTCGACTTTCACTTAATTTGAAGCCAGTTGCGTCTCAGATTGTGCATATTATTGGACTTTTGGTTAATTATCAAGAGCCACTTGTAAAATAAAATGTTTGTTGAACATTTTGCATTCCTAGAAAGAAATTTATTGTTTTGATTTTATTACCAATCATATTTCTAAAAATAAAAAAACAACCAAAAAAACAATTCATTTTATGCATTATAACTATAATTTATTATGTACAAGTTCTGAATGTTTGATTATCAAACAAATTAATTTAAATTGAAGATGTAAAATATTGAAGATGTAAAATACAGTACAATCAAATGAATAGTTTTATGCTTTTATTTATCACTGGGCTGATCTAGGCTTAGATTGACTGGTAACAGTCTGCGAGGGATTCTCTGCTCAAAATACTCTGGCACTAATATATTGTGGTGAAAATCGATCAGTTTTGGAAAAAGTGCATTCCAAAATCCAATGTCTCTTTGTATCCTCTCGATACACATTCCCTTTGGAGACCAAATGCTAAAATCACAAAAGTCAACTCCACAGATTGCAATCTGCATTTGAATTTGAAAATAGTATGAATGTGTTCGGTTCAGAACTAATTCCCCATTTTCTATTTTATAACACAGATTGTTTATTTGATTTTTTGATAAGTTTTCTAAATCAGTGGGTCCACTATTTTCTAGCACAAGGGGACACTTTATTTCCAGCACACCCACTAATTTTTTATTACAATCCCAGATTAAGCCATCAGGGCTACAACCTAATTCTGGATATTTTGGGTTTACCCAAAAACCACTCTTGGTCAGAGCATGTCCAGGTGTTAAACTTCCCTCTTGGAAATTTTTAAATGCGTGGTCCTCATTGTCCCGTCCATATTTTAGCGCTTTGAGGTCCAGCACTTTTTTACTCCAAAGAAGTCGCTTCAGTAAATTATACTGTCCTTGCTTGGACTTAGTTGTCGTGACAGTTTTTGCATTTGAAGCAGTAACTCGAAGTGAGCGTGCTTCATACCAGCTGTCCGAGGTTGTCTGCCCCTTCGTATTGTCTATTTCTATAGGCTGGTTTCCTTGAATACTCTCTTTTAAACTATTTATTGTTAACTGGGAAAGTTTACGAAGATGGTCAGTGTCCACCACATAGTCATTGTATTTGATCTCCATGATCTGCGCAAACATGGTATTACTGCCCGCATTTGGGATTGTTGCCACAAAGTTGTTAACGAAAGTTTCATCATCTGGAATCATATGTTGGGGACGAGGATTATGTGATATAATCCTGTCGGATCTCAGCTTTTTGTTGTATGTGGCTTCATTATATGGCATGGTTTAGGATCACACTTCGCTTTCCGTCCCACATTCCATTTACACAACTCACTTGTTGCACTTATTGGTTGATATCCAAAGCGAATCGTATAATCTTCTAGTGCAAACAAGATACCAGCCACATGGCTACACCTGCTCATGGCAGACGCACAGCATTCGCATGAGGCATCTAAAACTTTAGCCGAATTTGAGTCTTAAGGTTAAAGTTACATTATAGTCTTTATCGGTCTCGTATGAAGCTAATACCTTGCATTTTAAAAAATAGCATCCATGCTTTTGTTGGTCTTCAATGTCCTTGACATGTCCGCTAACAAAATATTGTCGACCTTTATGCATAGCTTTTGATGTGCCAAAGTCAGTTACAGTTTGATCACCATCTGGATCATGCACTACAGCAGTGGCTATGATGTGGTCATATATGGTACCATAGGAAAAAGCACTTGGCACCTTTTTTGACGGAAATTTACTCCACCCTGTAGTTGGCAAAAGTGGAACTTCAGACAACTGATCAGCACATGAAGCTTGTAGAACTTTAGTAACTTTTCTCTGGTGCCAGCTTCCACCATCAATAGACACTACAATTTCTCCATCTTCGCTTGCTTCTATACAGCACAGGCATCTAAAGTTAAATAAACAAGCCAACAGTGAGGCTGATGTCCCCCGCCGAAATAGGAAAATAATTAGAGGACACATATAAAAATCAAATTGCGTATCGCTCTGCTTACCCTGAGCAGAAAATGGTCATTATCAAACTTAGTCAAGGTATTACTGTAATGAAACTATACACCAAGTTTCATCAATCTCACTTAATTAGAACTAAAGTTATCGTGTCCCAAAGCATCAACCAATCAAATTGCTTATCTCTGCTTACCCTAAGCGGAAAATGCTCATCTTCGAACTCCATCAAGGCATTGACCTAATCAACACATACACCAAGTTTGAACATTCTAGCTCAATTAGGAAGAGAGTTATCGTGCCCCAAAGTATCAACCAATCAAATTGCTTATCTCTGCTTACCCTAAGCGGAAAATGCTCATCTTCGAACTCCATCAAGGCATTGACCTAATAAACACATACACCAAGTTTGAACATTCTAGCTCAATTAAAAGTTATCGTGTCCCAAAGCATCAACCAATCAAATTGCTTATCTCTGCTTACCCTAAGCGGAAAATGCTCATCTTCGAACTCCATCAAGGCATTGACCTAATAAACACATACACCAAGTTTGAACATTCTAGCTCAATTAAAAGTTATCGTGTCCCAAAGCATCAACCAATCAAATTGCTTATCTCTGCTTACCCTAAGCGGAAAATGCTCATCTTCGAACTCCATCAAGGCATTGACCTAATAAACACATACACCAAGTTTGAACATTCTAGCTCAATTAAAAGTTATCGTGTCCCAAAGCATCAACCAATCAAATTGCTTATCTCTGCTTACCCTAAGCGGAAAATGCTCATCTTCGAACTCCATCAAGGCATTGACCTAATCAACACATACACCAAGTTTGAACATTCTAGCCCAATTAGGAAGAGAGTTATCGTGTCCCAAAGCATCAACCAATCAAATTGCTTATCTCTGCTTACCCTAAGCGGAAAATGCTCATCTTCGAACTCCATCAAGGCATTGACCTAATAAACACATAATAATAATAATAATAATAATAATAATAACATTTATATAGCGCTATTCCACACTGTGTAGTATGCTCATAGCGCTCAAGTCAATTCTGCAAAGTCTGAACAATATACTGTGTCATCTCATTACATATAGCGACGGAACAGATGTGTCTTCAGTGATGATTTAAAACTTGCTAGGGACGGACACTGTTTTAAGGAAGTTGGGAGTTTATTCCAATGGAAAGCAGCTTGATATGAAAATGTTCTTGCTCCAAAAGTTTTTAAATTGTATGTTGGTAATTGTAGTTGACAAGTGTTACTAGATCGAAGGTTTTTGACTGGTAAATGTTCGTTAACAAGTTCTTGAAGATAAACAGGTGCAGTCTTATAAACAGCTTGATAAGTTAGGCACAACAATTTGAATTCTATACGTTCATTAATACGAAGCCAATGAAGAGAGGATAAAACTGGAGATATGTGGTCACGGACTTTGGTTCTTGAGACTAGTCTGGCTGCTGAGTTTTGTATACGTTGGAGGCGTTTTGTTTGCTCATTGGTAATCCCAGATAGCACACTGTTGCAATAGTCGAGGCGAGAGAGGATAAGACATCGGACGAGGGTAGCTGCAGCATCTGATGTTATAAAATGACGTATTGAGCCAATATTCCGAAGGTGGTAGTGACATGTTTTACACAGAAAACTGATGTGGTTTTCCATAGACAAATTCGTATCCATAATAACACCGAGGTTTTTGACGTATTTTGATGGATTGATGTAAGATTGTTCAATTTTTAAATGGGTTATGTCGCTCTTATGTAGTCTGCGTGTAGGGGCGATCAATAACAGTTCTGTTTTGTCCGAATTTAGTTTAAGCATATTGTTTGTCATCCAGCTTTTTACATCTGTCACACATGTTTCAATTTTTTCACAACAAGATAGTTGACTATTTTGTTCAGGGAGGAAAAAGTCCATGATCTGAGAGTCATCAGCATAAAAGTGGTGATTTAGATCCTTTTTAATGAGAAGATTGCTGAGTGACTTTATGTACATACAGAAAATAATTGGTCCCAATACTGATCCCTGTGGTACACCACATGTAAGATCGACTGTGTTAGAAAAGGAGCTGTTAACCATAACTGCCTGTGTTCTACCTATTAAATATGATGAAAACCAGTTTAACACAAGGCCATTGATACCATACTCGGATTCCAGTCTGTTGAGTATTCTGCTATGATCCAGCGTATCAAAGGCAGCAGATAGATCAAGCAAAACGAGCATAGCGATGGAACCTTGGTCAACTCCACTTCGGATCGTATTGAAAACGTGGTTTAGAGCAGTTTCGGTACTGTGGTTGTTTCTGTAAGCTGACTGGTACTCGTACATTAAACTGTGATTTTGCATATGTTCCAACAGTTGTATTTTGACAACTTTTTCTAAGATTTTGGAGATAAATGGAAGGTTCGAAACAGGGCGATAATTTTTTAATACTTCCGACTCGAGAGATGGTTTCTTAAGTAAGGGCTTGATCAAAGCGTGCTTGAATGGCTGTGGCACAAAACCAGAATTTAAGCTGTTATTAATGATGGCTGTCAGGATAGGTAATAAAACATCCAATATTTTTAGCATAAAGCTGGTTGGAATTGGGTCTAAAACACAAGACGTTGGTTTTGAAGATAAAATAATTTTCTTTAGTTCATCTTCAGTCACTTCCTTGAATGATGTGAATGGTTTACCTTGAAAAGTGTTGACTTGTTGATTTTCATCTGTTTCTGGTATTAGTGCAGATCTGATTTTGTTAATTTTATCAGTAAAATACTCACAAAATTTGTTGGCTACATCAGATTCTTCACCTCGAGGCAGAATGACATCCTGTGATTTCCCCAAAAGTTTGTTGAGAGTTGAGAAAAGAACTCTTGGATTCTGTTGGTTGTTATTAATAATAGTGTTGATGTGATCAGATTTAGCGTTCTTGATCATTAAATTTACGGAATTACGAGCTGAATTTAGTATTTGTCTATCGATTTCAAGTTTTGATTTTCTCCACTTACGTTCTAAACTATGGCGCTTGTTTCTTGCTTCTAAAATATCGGGTGAAAACCAGGAAGTGTTTTTACGTTGACGGATAGTCTTTGTCTTTAATGGTGCATATTTATCAAGAAGAGTTGTAAGAACATCAGTAAGATTATCTAACAGTTGCGAAGAATCACAGACAAATGGTGGTGTTAAGACAGACTGCGATAATTCATGGGTAAAGTCAGTAATATGGATATTTTTCAAGCCACGAAAGGTGCATGTGACTGATGGTGCTACAGGTCTATCAAAAATAACATCAAAGGATACAAGGAGATGATCTGAAATTTGTTTATCTAACACTTCTATGTTTTGAATAAGGGAAGCATCTCTGGTAAGCACCCAGTCAATAATATGACCACTACGATGGGTTGAAGTTGGAACGTGTTGAATATAATCATGACTGTCAAGAATCTTGAGTACTTTCTTTGTTAGGAAATTATCTTGAGAATCAAAATGAATATTGAAGTCTCCGAGTATGATGGTGCTTTCTTTCTTCCTATCTAGAAGGTCACAAAGAGTAGCAAATTCTGTTAGAAAACTGGATTGTGTCAGTTCGTTTTTCTTCGATGGAGGTGGCCTATACAGACACACAAAGCGTAAAGACTTTTTTCCGCAGCTAATTATACATGTCAATAATTCAAAAGATGAAAATTCTGCAGGTATTTTTGAAATATCCAGAACTAAATTCTTTATATGTAAAAGAGCCAATCCGCCACCGGTCCTTTGGAGCCTAGGGACATGGATAAATTTATAGCCATCAGGAATTAACTCTGCAATTTTACTCTGATCGCCATCTTCTCTCAACCAAGTTTCTGTGATAAACAACACATCTAGATTTGATTCCAATATTAATTCAGAAACAGAAATTGTTTTATTTTTAACAGATTGAGCATTCCATAACCCAATCTTAAGAAAGTTTGAACTATTTGTATCTATATTGGTGATAGTAGTAGTAAGGTTATTCTTAAGAGAATTAATGTCATGTTTAACTAAATTTCTTGTGAACACATCAAACTTCTTTTGTTTTCTCTTTCCACCCCTTGTTCCTCTCCTTGTTGGTTTAGTTAGGTTTATTTTAAGATCACATATAGTATTGAACAGGTCTTGATTAAGCCTATTGTATTGGTGAGAAAGATTAATTAACACTTCTTTACTGAGAGTAGTCAGCATGTCACAAGCTGAACATCTGTGGTTGTGGCCAATTAAAGGTTAATAACAGTTCAACTTTCAAAAATATACAAAATACAAAAATGCATATTATCTGCATAAATATCCAAGTTTGAACATTCTAGCTCAATTAGGAAGAGAGTTATTGTGTCTTCGAAAGGCGGGGGACAATTAATAATTAGTGTTTTCTGCTAGACTGAGAATAGTTGAAATAATTCAATTTCATCGTGATTGGTTCTTAAAACTATTCTACACCCGTACTACTTTACTAGTCCGTAGTCAACTAGACAGTACTGTACCAGGTAGTACAAACTACAAACAATAGTCAATACTTCAATAATTACTTTTAGTGTTTACCGGTACATTCATTGTTTATGATTTAATAGGCCTAAGTAACAAAATACATACCTGTTGCGGTGTAAATAAAGCTGGTATTGGATCAAGATGATCGTTTGTGGGACAATTTTCACCAACAAAATGCTTACTGCATATACAAGTCCATTTCTTTACGTTTTATGTGGTGAAATTTTCTCAGCCACAAGCACGTGCCCACCGCTGACATTTTTCAAAGTTTCTTTTAGGTTTTGGAAAAGTTAACCTATTTTTAGAGTATTTCTCTACTAACGATGGGTGCTATTGCTCCACCAATCCTCAGACATTCAGCAATTCGTCGTGGCATGCTCCTAATCAACCGTCCAATCACGATTTGGGGCAATCTGACCCACACCTCTTGCAGTGTTGTTTTACAACCCAGGTAAGAAATACATTTATAAAATATAACGGCGATGAAACTTAATTGCAAGATTTTTTTGTTTATAATTGTGCTTTCAAAACAGTTCAGTGCATCTGATATCAATAGAGATTAGAATATTATATCGGATAATCAAATGGAGGTTTGACGGGATATCGGTAAATAACGATATTGCGTGTGACGGATTTTAA
Source organism: Patella vulgata (assembly GCF_932274485.2). NCBI lineage: Eukaryota > Metazoa > Mollusca > Gastropoda > Patellidae > Patella > Patella vulgata. The sequence continues at coordinate 40,301,633 of NC_065882.2, forward strand.
GACACATTTAATTATAGTTATAGTTCTGTGGTACCACGATAATGTTAACGAACAAAACCCACAAAAAGACAAGAAATATAAATAACTGCAGCCAGACAATGGTACGCAGTGTAAAACACGTATTCATCAACAAATGAAATACACATAGATTAAAGAAGGCACATGTAACTACAGCACATATAAATCCATGCATAAAGACCTACCATTAACAAAGATCGATCTGCGTAAAACATACGGTCGAATAAGAAATCGCATGGTAAATTTGGATTTGACACCTACGCGTCAGATTAAGCCTGCTAGTCCTTGATAAAACACCTTTGGTGCAGTTATAACACGCTATCAAGAAAATTCAAACAAAGAATACACACCGTGTCAGTTGTTTTTAACCTGTTCATTAATTAACGCACGTAGTACAGAAAACAAACTGTCCAAGAGATTTCCACCCCTAGCAATAATTAATTCACTTCCTGTGTGGTATATTACAAGTGACAAACTTGTGCTATTTGAAGTATTTATGTGGTCTTTAGTGAAAGAAAACAATGTTGTGGCTACCAGAGGTGACCGGTCAGCTAGAGGTCAAAGCGCAACACTCTAGACCACTAGGCCATCCTAAACCCCATTTATCTTTTGTAAAATGTAAAGTATAAAGCAGAAAATGCTCATGACCAAACTTAGTCGAGGCAACTTATTTAATGAAACAATACACCAAGTTTTACTTAATTAAATTCCAAGTTACTGTTAGAACAGACCATTGGCGAAATGATCATATTAATAATATTAAATTATCACACTAACCTGGAACATCATCATCTTCATCAATATCCCCACTTGATCCCTTGTTATCACCTAAAAGTATAAATCAATGTCAAATGCAACTACCAATAACAATCACACCAATTATATGGCATGTTTTTGGGGGGTTTTATTATTTTTTGGGGACATTATGATGCGAAGAATACGTATACATGTACTCCAGCCGAGATTAAGCGTGTCAGCCGCCATATCTTGGATACGCTTCCAGACAGACGATACCACAAAACTTTTTATTTTCGACGTATTGAAGCAAAGAATATGACAATTCCCGCCATATATTCAAAGGCAGAAATGTCAAATGAAGATAGCAATAAGTGACGGTCATTTCTTTTTAAATGTTATATCTATATTTACTTTGAACACTGTTCTATTTAAAAAAAAAAAAAAAATAATAATCTTAGGGGATACATGTTCACGTTATTTTACCATTATGACAGAAAAGTCATAATTGTAGTGGAACTGACTTTTCAATATTATTTATTGTAATATAATTGTTTGTACAATTGAATTTTATATCATTGGAAAGAACACGACAATCTGTACATTTTTGTAACAGACTATTTCTTTGTAAAGAAAATATATTTTTAGTTATTTGCAATTTAGTAGAGAGTATTAGGCAGTGATTGGATTTTGCCCGTATATTCCGGACATGTCCGACGCTATTTTCCAAACGTCCTAAATTGTCCGACAAGGAATATGCCCAATCGGACATCAAGACATGGTAAATAATATTCAAAATTCCAAAAGTAAGATAGTGTATTGAGTGTATAACTACCACTTAACCCGATTATCGTTGATAAAAGGCTGGATTGATTAGGTAATGAAGTGATCAACGTATTTATCGTTTTATACCGTCTATTCACCTACCGTGATTAACTACTTAATCTGCATTGATTGCACTGTAACATTGGTACCGTTTAATCTTGCGTAAATAGTGCTAATTTCTACTCTGTGTCCAATTACTCATAAATATTGTTGAATTTCGGCGAATAGTGCTCAATTTGTACTTCTATCGAATTTCAATCTCACTGTTTAATTTTGATTACCAAGCGTCTAATTAACTAGTGTTTAGTTTCTCGACACGTGTTGAATTATAAGCGTCCCGTCTAATTAGCACGACTGTTCAATAATTAGTTGGACCGTTCAATTTCCCGAGCCGTGATTAAAATCAGTCAAGGTGTCCAATTACGCAAGGTGTTAAATTTTGTTGTCAAACATCTAATTTTACATGCGATGTTCAGATATTACGATGTGTTTAGTTCTTGGTCATCATTCAGTTTTGCAGCACAATGTTGAAAAACTGTAATTAGTGTTAGTCTTAGTACTGACCTGTTGCGATACGGTGAAATATTATTTTTCAGGATTCATACGATGGCAGGTATCTGTAATGCCTGTCATTATCCGGGGATTATTTTTCAAGATCACTACAGTGAAACAGATGTTGGATTTTAAACAGTTCCGAAGCAAAGCTTTCTTGAGATGCACATACCGTTTCATCCACAATCATAAAACGTGTATTTATATATCCATTTAAAACAGTATTTCACACACTGACAACCCATCCACGAATGATAAATCTCACGCATCTGATTTACTTGTGTACACATCTACTCCCTACCCTGATTAAATCCTTTTGTTTAAATGTCTTCGCAATTAAGACTAACAGCATGGATATTGCACCAATCATATATTACATAATATGGGATCTATAGAAAGCGTTTTGGGTTGAAGGGTAGTGCGATTATCTCGGGCAATAAACACAGAAGGCTTGTAGAATTAATACACATGTGTCAGAAGCTAACAATATGTCTATTGTTAAAGACAAAACGTAAAAATAAACTAATAATTCGAACTCTTTATTTCTTTTTATTATTATAGAACGACAACCCTTTTTCGCTGAAGATCAAGTAAAACCTACTAAATACATTTCATGCTTATATGTAATGCATAACTTTGCCAAATTTATTTCAGAGAAAGCCAATTTTAAAAGGAATTGTATCATATATACTGAGCGCCATGGAAAACGCATCACTTAGTTTTTCGTATAACAAAAAGATCCTGTAAACATATCTTATTTATTTTGCTTCTTATTGTGAACAATATTCAAATGGGAACACATCAATAACAACACATTTGTACACCTATGGATGTTTAACCTGTAATCAACGGTACAAAGTCAGAGGGGTCAAAACCAAAAGTACGACACAGATGTCAGTAGCGCGTGTGTCTTCCATGGGCTCTTACGCACGCTGTGCAGCGACGTCGCATGGAATTTACCAATGTTTGAAAGAAGGCCTGGGGCAAATTGTTCCATTCTTGGACAAGAGCAGTTTCTAAAGCAGCAATGGTGAGCAAGAAGGCCTGGGGCAAATTGTTCCATTCTTGGACAAGAGCAGCTTCTAAAGCAGCCAGGTAGTCCATACGGTGATGAAATATGAAGCCTCCCCACACCATTACACTTCCCCCACCCCATCGATTTGTTTCAAGACGCAGCAGTCTGCAAGACGTCTCCACACACGTTGACGGCCATCAGTGTGATAAAGATGAAAGCGACTCATCACTGAAGAGCACACTTTGCCAGTCTACTCTTGTCCATGTCTGGTGTCCTTGAGCCCATATCAAACGCCGCTGACGGTGATGATCCCTGAGGATAGTTCCAACATAAGGTCGTCGTACACGGAGTCCTACTTCTCTTAGACGACGTCTTACGGTGTTGGCACTTACTGGTCCTTGTCCTCCGACGACTGCTGCACCTGTTAGAGTCGCTGAGCGGAATCTGTCACGCAGATGAGTGACCCGGATGTAGCGGTCTTGAGCCTGGGTTGTAACGCGTTGTGGACCAGGATGTTGACGATCACGTGTTGATCCAGTAACTCGAACACGTTCCACCAACCTTACAATAGTGGACTGATGACAATTGAAGTGTCTGGCAATAGCACGTGTAGACATGCCAGCCCTGGACATTCCCATGGCTTCATTCCGTTGATTTTCAGTAAGTCTTGGCATCTCTAGCTCGATTCCTTCACACAAATTACGACAGATTGGCGTTTCACAGTTCATGTACTGCACATTAAGTTGAAAACATGCTTTTAAAGGGCTCACACACAATGCTGCACGTGAATATTGGGTTTTTCATGTGCATCTTGTGCAATTTTTTATTTGGCACACGGGCCGATATTTTTTACGTTTGGGAACATTGTGTGAAACAATAGTTCATAGTATTGCATAATATTATACATACAAAACCACCTAGTAATAAAATATTTGGGAAAAAAAAGCGATGCTTTTTCCATGGCGCTTGTATATTTAAGTTAAATTTTTGATAAAGAATGGGGTTATCATAAATACAGGCCTCAGTGTAATTTTACATGCAAAATTAATGATATACCACCACGATGTTATGAATGTTGAATATTTTCGTTAATAATACGCACGCGTTAGTCCACGTTGTATAGTGAGAACACACGTGTTCACATATTTCTGCACAATATATATGCGGTTATATTTCCAACCAGTCATGTAAAGCTGCATGTCTAGAACATTTTAAAGGACACGTATGCATAAGTCTATACATGTATTATACAGTTTAGATATTTATGCTGTGTTCAAATTGTTTTGCATATTTACTGTATTAAGAGTGTATAGTTAAGAATTACTCTTGAATTACAGCAAAGATAGACTTTTAAATTGCAAACTATAAAGGTATTTTGGTTATCGGTCTTACAAATAGAAATAAGACATAAATAGAACTTGCAATGGGATTCGAAAGCGCTTTCAAGTCAGACGTAAGCTCATACTTACCGTAAAAATGAACTGAACGCAACACAAGTCTCCGATGTAAGAGAATATAAGTTAATTATAACCGCTATCAAATCCACACAAAAATCCAAGGCAATCGTTTTATTTTAGAAAAGAATAACTGTATTTCGACCGAAGAGCATATTCCACATGAACCCCAAATCAGAGATGAACTGTCAACTTGTTATGTAGTCATTCACGTGCAGATTGGTTTGAATAACAGAAATGTCCCGTGTATAAATGATCAAAGGATGAAATTGCACATAGACACTTTGTTTATCTAAAAGGGGCTCCGGCGCACTTTAAGGAATTATTTTTGACCCAATATTAACCATCGCCAATTTTTTTAAATCATGAGATAAAGTCAATCAACAAACAATACGGGTCTACTTTATTACAAAAATATTGGTGAACTTATCATTTTGTCTAAAATCATAACGCTAATCAACAAACAATACTATTGTTCTTTATTACAAAAACATCGGTGAACTAATCTCTGTTGTTATGGCGAGACAAGCTAGTTGATTATTAGGTAAATAAAACAATATAAACAACCAAGAGTAAAACTGATTTATTCCAATCAATTTATATACGAGTCAAGTATTACCTTAACCGTGTACGAGTTTGCATTTGAACGGGTAAACTCACACCATTTCAACTTGTAAATTCCAAATACAAACTGCTTAACGTATTCATGCTATAGACACTAATAAACTAATTAAAAAAACCGTTCCGTTTCCAATAATTATCAGACACAAATATTAATTCTGATTGTTTTATCCATCAACACACAGAGTAAACACATCTAACAACCAGAACTTATGAATTGGAGCCTCTTCAATAGTTATAAAGCACATCAAACAGTGTAGAATAAATTGCCTAACAGAAATTCATGCTTTATAATTTGTTAAAGGGGCGTGGGGCTATTTAAGGAATGACGTTTGTGCACAATGCAATGAAATAATTACCACCGGTGTAAGGAATTATTTCGACAGAATATGTCAACTGTAAATATGATGACTAAACATCAGTTTGTTCAGAAGACGCTCTGCATGCGCAAACTATCAAGTCTGTACCGATTTAATAAGATAGGTTGCCAGGCAACGAAATATACGCCCACAGCAGCTAAATCGTCCGGGCAGTCAACAAGAGTTGTCGCATATTTTTACTTTTTTCGGTAATGAAACATTTATAATACACTAAAATCTGATTAAAACCATTAGAATTTGTTTGGTTTTTATAAAGTTCTGCCCCATGCTAACGAGTTGTATACACAACTTTTAATACTGTATCATGAATTTCGCTGTTCCAAGTCATAAAAATTCATTGAAAATCAATATACTTGTTCGTCTCAAGATCTTCAACTCTGTGTATCAATCTACAGTCAATCGGATATTAACTTTGGCCTCTAGAGCGTACACAAGATTTTTCAAAGTGATCAAGGGCCATAACTTTGGCACTAATTATCAGAAATCTTTGAAAATCAATAGGATTCTTTGCCTCGTGACCTCAAACACTGTATAAATTTAAAGTCAATCAGATATTAACTTTAGCCTTTAGAGCATCCACAAGGTTTTTTGAAGTGATCAAGGGCCATAACTCTGGCAGTAATTATCGAAAATCACTGAAAATGAAAAGACTTCTTCGTCTCATGACCTTAAACACTGTGTATAAATTTTAAGTCAATCGGATATTAACTTTAGACTCTAGAGCGTCCACAAGATTTTTCAAAGTGATCAAGGGCCATCACTCTGGCAGTAATTATCGTAAATTGCTGAAAATCAATAGGATTCTTCTTCTCATGACCTTAAGCACTGTGTATGAATTTAAAGTCAATAGGATATTAACTTTGGCCTCTAGAGAGTCAACAAGATTTTTTTGAAGTGATCAAGAGCCATAACTCTGGTAGTAATTATCAGAAATCGCTGAAAATCAATAGGCTTCTTCGTCTCATGATCTTAAACACTGTGTATAAATTTAAAGTCAAACGGATATTAACTTTCGCCTCTAGAGCGTCCACAAGATTTCTTGAAGTGGTCAAGGGCTATAACTCTGGCAGTAATTATCGGAAATCGCTGAATATCAATAGGCTTCTTCGTCTCATGACCTTAAACACTGAGTATAAATTTAAAGTCAATCGGATATTAACTTTGGCCTCTAGAGCGTCAACAAGATTTTTTGAAGTGATCAAGGGCCATAACTCTGGCAGTAATTATCAGAAATCGCTGAAAATCAATAGGCTTCTTGGTCTTGTGGCCTTAAACACTGTATATAAATTTAAAGTCAATAGGATATTAACTTTAGCCTCTAGAGCGTACACAAGCAACTGTGGACGCCGGACCGACGACAACATACGACCACATTTCAATGTGGGCGTAAATTTTTTTAAACAATCCCATATATCCACATTCCTAAAAACAGGAGTTTTACCGTAATACAGTAATCACAATTACTTGTTAGGCTTTCACCTTCGGTGAAAGGCTATTGTTATTACTAAGATTAATTAGGCTTCACCTTCGGTGAAAGACTATTGTTATTACTAAGATTATTCTTATTATTATTTTTTTTTTTATTGGAGGAAGCTAGATCTCAGCAACTATAAGAGATAGAGGTCTGAAGTGTTGTTTTCTCCCGTGAAAATGGGTGGTGGTTAGTGCATAGAGGTAAAATGAAATTTGTGCGCATAGCGGAAATGCGTGAAATCTTTAACGTGCACGAAAATTGAAAATCGGCCATTATTCTCTTAATTCTCAATCGATTCCTCAGATATGTACATTTTTTGGATAGCTGGAGACATTTCCAAGCAGATAGCAGTTCAAAACTGTGGAATTTAGAAACTTTGTCGCTCTCATTTTTTTGGTGAAAAATGGAAAATTTACAAAATTTTCTGAAATTTTTATTTTTAGGAATTTTGAAATTTCAGTTATATTTTTGGATAGCTGACATCAGTCCGATTCCAACAATATAAGTTTTGTTCTGAAATGCTGACTTTGATTTTTCACTTTTTTTCGCATTTTGGTCAAATCGTAGAGTTCTTATTTTTTTAAAACGGCTCCAACGATTTTTCTGAAACTTCAGGAATATGAAGTCGAAGGACCAAACCATAAATGAAAATCCTCTAATCACCGGAAGTAGTCAAGAAAGGTATCAAAACTTTGACAAAATTGTGAAAAATGGGTGCCTGTGCGGAAAATGCGATGTATCAATTGTGTTCTTGTCGATTAGTTAAAGTTTTATATCGTTTAATAGCCAATTGAATTGTCTAAAGCGGCATGTTTCTATCAAAAATTTAAAAAGTTATGTGACTTTGAAAAGTAACATTTTTTACGCTTTCGAGCAATTTTAGACGCATGTTTCTCGGAAAGCCTCCCAACGATTTTTTAAAAACTAATGGGTACTCTGTATTGTGAAACCACTGTATCATTTTTTGAAATGTCAGGGGTAGCCGAAAAAAGAGATCGAAAATGTTGTATTTTTACGATTTGGAGCATTTTTAGAGGCCTATTTCTCGAAAAGTCAACATAATTCTTTTTTGGAACTTCTTCTACAGAGAGGCCTATCGGTAGTGTTATACATAAAATGATTGTACAATAGTCCCAAATTTCAGGAGTAGCAGAACAAAGGCACCGAAAATTGAACACGGCACCTTTCATTGTTAAGCGAAACATAAGTGGGGGATACAATCTGTACGTTTTGTCAACGTATAGAGCCTTTTCAAGAGTGATGATATTTGAACTGAAATTATTTCAACTATGAGTGTTTTCTTCTTTCCAAAATATGGGTTTAGTGACCCTGTAACAGAAATAGTTGATTCTTGTGTGTAATAATTAGCCTTTGAATTAATATTGTTGCTTCTGTGTCAAAATTATTTTATACCGGTAATCATCTGGACAGAAATCGACGGCTCGCGCTGTTTATAAGAAAGTCCAATTTATTAAGCGTTTGCAGTAGTATCGTACAGTGGTATCGAATATTGCACCTGTGATAAAAGGCATGACGTTGTTTGAGCATGGAATCTTATCTGTAATTAATATTAAATTTTAATTAGTGACGTCAAATCTTTAACGTGCACGAAACCAGAAAATTGGCGATATTTCATTGAATATTCAATCAATTTTTGAACCAGTTACATATTTGAGTAGCTGACATGAACGCAATTCCGAAGTCTCGTGTACACATTGGTGTGACCGTAAAAGATCCCTTGGCGGTTGGAATTCTATATAAAAGAAGACTAGCGCCGCTGTACGAGCATGTTTATAGATCATTTCGGGACTAACATATGGTTTACTTTTTTTTATTTCAATAATTCGCTTGCGTGTAGGGGTCTTTAGCAGTTGGAGGAAACCGGAGATAACCCACGGGGTTGGACAGGCTCGTCACGTTCAACCGGGGAATCGAAACCTAGCCAGTTGACTCAATGACAGACCGTATGATACAGCGCAGTCCCAAAGGCTGTAGCCTACCGTGCAAATTCCAGCCAGCATAATGTATCTATATAAGAAACATTTATTCCTACTGGCGATTTACAAATATTGCATGAAGAAATTCAAATCATAAGAACATAAACACGACTAATGCACAGTATCATATTGATTATAAAAGTATAATGTATATATTGGTTATACTATATATGTCACAAAACAACAATCATTAGATAATAATAATTATTTACTAATTATATAAATCATTTAAGAGGTAGGAGTTATCCATTGTTTAATTTAACAGTTATATAATTACCCTGGTTAGAGAGAGAGAGAGAGAAAAATGGGGTTTAACGTCCACCCCACAAAAACTAGGTCATTTCGGGACTAACATATGGTTTAATTTTATTTCTATAATTCGCTTCGCGTAGAGGGGTCTTTAGCAGTGGGAGGAAACCGGAGGACCCGGAGAAAACCCACGAGGTTGGACTATCGACCCTACTCAACCCCCCACCCTGGTTAGAAAGGTATGAACAATTAGAGAGAGAGAGAGAAATGGGGTTTAACGTCCACTTGACATAAACTAGGTCATTTCGGGACTAACATATGGTTTAATTTTATTTCAATAATTCTCTTGCGCGTAGGGGTCTTTGTTGGTGGGAGGAAACCGGAGGAAACCCATGAGGTTGGACAGGCGACCCTACTCCTTGTCACGTACAACCGGGGATTCGAAACCACGCCAGTCGACTCAATGACAGACTTTGTGATACACGTGTTAACCCCCCCCCCTCCGGTATGAAACCACCGTACAACGGTCAAAAGTATCAAGAGTGGCCAAACAAATGGCACTGTATATCGACAAAAGTCTGATAGGGTCATAATCGGAACGTTCTGCATACGTATAATATGGAGAGCTATTTTTCTAAGTGGCAATATTTGAACTAAGGGTGTTCTACTGTTAACCAATATCTGGCACTGGTGCTTCTAGAGTGAAATATTTCATATCAGTAAAAAACAGTTGCTCCTGAAATTAATATCCCAGTTTTTTTGTGTACATGACGTCATCTCTTTATACCATTTAAAATAAAGCTCCCTGCTGCAGCTATTTATAAGAAAGTCGCCCCTGTCTTAGTATGAAGGAAAGTTGAGGTTGATATTTATGATTTTTGGTTTTATTTGTTATCTGAGACTAAAAGACTGCTTTTGTCCCATTCGGAAAACTGTTTTTTGTTGGTTTTTTTTATTCCACTTACAATTCGTGTAGATCTCTGAAACTAACAGATAGTGTTCTGAATATTTATTTTTCCCTTGTTTTTAACAATTATTACTTATTACTATTGCGAAAATTGAAAACCGGCCCTAATTATGTGAATTCCCAACCGATTTTCGAAAAGGTTATATTTTTGTACAGCTTGGGATATTGCGGATGCGATAACGGCCGAATTGAAATACCATGTCGCTCTCATTTTTTCTTCAAAATTTGAAAATTTACTACAATTGTTATTTCTTGGAATTTTGAGTTTTCGCTTACATATTTGGATTGGCGGCGTCTGTTCGATTCTACCGATCTAGAGGTTTGAAATTTGATTTTCTGTCGGAAAAGTGGCTTGCAGCTACTGCTTAAAGCTATTTCGAAGTTTGTACGCAAAGCGGAAATGCGTCAAATCTTTAACGTGCACAGAAATTGAAAATCGGCCATTATTCTCTTAATTTACAATCGATTCTTCAGATATGTACATTTTTGGATAGCTGGAGACATTTCCAAGCAGATAGCAGTTCTAAACTGTGGAAATTAGAAATTTTTTTGGTGAAAAATGGAAAATTTTCTAAAATTTTTATTTTTGGGAATTTTGAAATTTCAGTTATATTTTTGGATAGCTGACATCAATCCGATTCCAACAATATAAGTTTTGTTCTGAAATGTTGACTTTGATTTTTCACTTTTTTTTCGCATTTTGGTCAAATCGTAGAGTTCTTATTTTTTTAAAACGGCTCCAACGATTTTTCTGAAACTTCAGGAATATGAAGTCGAAGGACCAAACCAGTCCATGAACTATAAATGAAAATCCTCTAATCACAGGAAGTAGTCAAGAAAGGTATCCAAACTTTGACAAAATTGTGAAAAATGGGTGTCTGTGCGGAAAATGCGATGTATCAATTGTGTTCTTGTCGATTAGTTAAAGTTTTATATCGTTTAATAGCCAATTGAATTGTCTATCGAATGGTACTAAAGCGGCATGTTTCTATCAAGAATTTAAAAAGTTATGTGACTTTGAAAAGTAACGTTTTTTACGATTTCGAGCAACTTTGGACGCATGTTTCTCGGAAACGCCGCCAACTATTTTTTAAAAAATTTCTCAATCGAGAGACCAATGGGTACTCTGTTTTGTGAAACGACTGTATCATTTTTTGAAATGTCAGGGGTAGCCGAAAAAAGAGATCGAAAATCGAAAATGTCGTATTTTTACGATTTGGGGCATTTTTAGAGGTCTATCTTTCGAAAAGTCAACATAATACTTTTTTGGAACTTCTTCTACAGAGAGGCCTATCAGTAGTGTTATATTTAAAACCATTGTACAACAGTTTCAAATTTCAGGAGTAGCAGAACAAAGGAATCGAAAATTGAACACAGCACCTTTCATTGTTAAGCGAAACATAAGAGGGGATACAATCTGTACGTTTTGTCAACGTATAGAGCCAATTCAAGAGTGCTTTTATCAGTGATGATATTTGAACTGAAATTATTTCAACTATGAGTGGGTTTTTTTTATCCAAAATATGGGGCTAGTGACCCTGTAACAGAAATAGTTGATTGCTGTGTGTAATAATTAGTCTTTGAATTAATATTGTTGCTTCTTTGTAAAAATTATCTTATACCGGTAATCATATGGACAGAAATCGACGGCTCGCGCTGTTTATAAGAAAATCCAATTTTCCAATCGGTTGCAGTATTATCGTACAGTATTATCGAATATTGCACCTATGATAAAAGGCATGACGTTGTTTGAGTATGGTCACTATCTGTAATTAATATCAAGTTTTTATTAGTGACGTCAAATCCTTAACGTGCACGAAACCAGAAAATTGGCGATATTTCATTGAATATTCAATCAATTTTTGAACCAGTTACATATTTGAGTAGCTGAAATGAACGAGAATTCGAAGTCCCGTGTACACATTGGTGTGACCCTAAAAGATCCTCCCTGGCGGTTGGAATTCTATATAAAAGAAGACTAGCGCCACTGTACGGGCATGTTTAGAGGTCTTTTTCTCAAAAAGGCAATCTAATATTTTTTGGGGAACTCCTTCTATAGAAAGCCTAATTGATATATATTTGAATGAAAAGAGAAAGAGAGAGAAATGGGGCTTAACGTCCACTCGACACTAACATATTATTTAATTTTATTTACATAATTCGCTTGCGCGTAGGGGTCTTTAGCAGTGGGAGGAAACCGGAGGACCCGGAGAAAACCCACGAGGTTGGACAGGCGACCCTACTCCTTGTCACGTACAACCGGGGATTCGAAACCACACCAGTCTACTCAATGACAGACTTTATGATACAGCGCGCGCACGCTAACCATTCAGCCATCCACCCTCCCTGAATGAAAAGAGAGAGAGATGGGGTTAAATGTCCACTCGACAGAAACTAGGTCATTTCTGGACTAACATATGGTTTAATTCTTTTATTTCAACAAATCGCTTGCGCGTAGGGTTCTTTAGCAGTGGGAGGAAACCGGAGGACACCCATGAGGTAGGACAGGCGACCCTACTCCTTGTCACGTACAACCGGCGAATAGAAACCCCGCCAGTTGACACCCATGAGGTTGGACAGGCGACCCTACTCCTTGTCACGTACAACCGGCGAATAGAAACCCCGCCAGTTGACACCCATGAGGTTGGACAGGCGACCCTACTCCTTGTCACGTACAACCGGCGAAAAGAAACCCCGCCAGTTGACTCAATGACAGACCTTATGATACAGCGCACGCTGAAACAGAAAGAAGCTTTAAAGGAGCTTCTGTGCCATCGGAAAGTAGCATGTCGATATCAGAGAGTTCATCGCTGACCTTTCGACCTCAGTCCCAAACGCTAGCCTACCGTAGAACTTCCAGCCAGCATAATGTATCTATATAAGACATTTATTCCTACTGGCGATTTACAAATATTGCATGAAGAAATTCAAATCATAAGAACATAAACACGACTAATACACAGTATCATATTGATTATAAAAGTACAATGTAGATATTGGTTACACTATATATGTCACAAAACAATCATTAGATAACAAGCCAACAGTGAGGCTGATGTCCCCCGCCGAAATCCCCAAATAAATAGATGACACATTAATTAATCGCACATCTATTTTTTTCCAAAGTATCAAGCAATCAAACTGATTATCAACTATACACTAAGTTTCATCACTCTCTATCAGATAGAATCAAAGTTATCTTGTCCCAAAGCAGGAAATTGCTTATCTCTGCTTAGCTTTAGCTCGATATGTTAATCATTGAACTCAGTCAAGACGAACATCTACATCAAGTTTAAACATTCTACCTCAATTAGAAGAAGAGTTGTTGAACTCAGTCAAGACGAACATCTACATCAAGTTTAAACATTCTACCTCAATTAGAAGAAGAGTTTGACCAATCAAAATGCTTATTGCTCGTTAGCCTAAGCAGAGAATTCTCATCATCGAACTTAGTCAAGGTATTGATGTAATGAAACTATACACCAAGTTTCATCACTCTCACTTAATTAGAACTAAAGTTATCGTGTTCCAAAGCATCAACCAATCAAATTGCTTATCTCTGCTTACCCTAAGCAGAAAATGCTGATCTTCACACTCCATCAAGGCATTGACCTCATAAACCCCTACACCAAGTTTGAACATTCTAGCTCAATTAGAAGGAGGGTTATTGTGTTCCAAAGTCTCGGCCAATTAAATTGCTTATCGCTCTGCTTACCCTGAGCAGAAAATGCTCATCATCGAACTTAGTCAAGGTATTGATGTAATGAAACTATACACCAAGTTTCATCACTTTCACTTAATTGGAACTAAAGTTATCGTGTCCCAAAGCATCAACCAATCAAATTACTTATCTCTGCTTACCCTAAGCAGAAAATGCTTATCTTCACACTCCATCAAGGCATTGACCTAATAAACACCTACACCAAGTTTGAACATTCTAGCTCAATTAGAAGGAGGGTTATTGTGTTCCAAAGTCTCGGCCAATCAAATTGCTTATCGCTCTGCTTACCCTGAGCAAAAAATGCTCATCATCGAACTTAGTCAAGGTATTGATGTAATGAAACTATACACCAAGTTTCATCACTCTCACTTAATTGGAACTAAAGTTATCGTGTCTCAAAGCATTAACCAATCAAATTGCTTATCTTTGCTTATCCTAAGCAGAAAATGCTTATCTTCACACTCCATCAAGGCATTGACCTAATAAACACCTACATCAAGTTTGAACATTCTAGCTCAATTAGAAGGAGGGTTATTGTGTTCCAAAGTCTTGGCCAATCAAATTGCTTATCGCTCTGCTTACCCTGAGCAGAAAATGCTCATTATCGAACTTAGTCAAGGTATTGATGTAATGAAACTATACACCAAGTTTCATCACTCTCACGTAATTATCATGTCCCAAAGCATCAACCAATCAAATTGCTTATCTCTGCTTACCCTAAGCCGAAAATGCTCATCTTCGAACTCCATCAAGGCATTGACCTAATAAACACCTACACCAAGTTGGAACATTCTAGGTCAATTAGAAGGAGAGTTATTGTGTCCCAAAAAGTGTGACGGACGGACGACTGGACGGACGGACAGACAGACAGACAGACAGACAGACAGACAGACAGACAGACAGACGGACGAACCCATTTTAATAGACAATAATACCATGTGATCTGATCGATACAATTAATAACAAGGCATTGACCTAATCAACATTCTAGCTCAATTAGGAAGAGAGTTATCGTGCCCCAAAGTATCAACCAATCAAATTGCTTATCTCTGCTTACCCTAAGCGGAAAATGCTCATCTTCGAACTCCATCAAGGCATTGACCTAATAAACACATACACCAAGTTTGAACATTCTAGCTCAATTAAAAGTTATCGTGTCCCAAAGCATCAACCAATCAAATTGCTTATCTCTGCTTACCCTAAGCGGAAAATGCTCATCTTCGAACTCCATCAAGGCATTGACCTAATCAACACATACACCAAGTTTGAACATTCTAGCCCAATTAGGAAGAGAGTTATCGTGTCCCAAAGCATCAACCAATCAAATTGCTTATCTCTGCTTACCCTAAGCGGAAAATGCTCATCTTCGAACTCCATCAAGGCATTGACCTAATAAACACATACACCAAGTTTGAACATTCTAGCTCAATTAGGAAGAGAGTTATTGTGTCCCAAAAAGTGTGACGGACAGACAGACGGACAGACAGACAGACGGACGGACGAACCCATTTTAATAGTCCCCTGCTTTCTTCGAAAGGCGGGGGACAATAATAATTATTTACTGATTATATAAATCATTTTAAGAGGTAGGAGTTATCCGTTGTTTAATTTAACAGTTATATCATTGAAATGAAATGAAATGAAATGGAGTTTAACATCCTACTGTTCTGCTCCTAACCTGGGCTAATGAAGACGGGCATACGCCATACAGTGTGCTATGAGGGAAATTTTGCCCGGACAGCGGCACTACGGCCTACTCTTATATCGAATTCCAACTGCCAAGGGATCTTTTACGTGCACGCCAATGTGTACACGGGACCTCGGTTTTTCGTCCCATCCGAACGACTAAACAGCTTTCTATGTCAGCCCCTCCGTCCTGCATCACTGACAAGGGAGAACCACGCCGGAAAATCTGGATGAACTTTCTCTGCCAATAGTTATATCATTACCCTGGTTAGAAAAATACGAACAATTAAGGTATTTAAACAAATGGTTACGAAAGTACATAACACTATAGACTTCTATGATAAGACATATAATACATGTTTAATATATTTATAAATGAAAATGTCCTACGTTAACAAATAATGAAATATGATAGTATCGGTAAATATAAAAAAACAAAGTAGTCGCGAACATCTTGGCTCTTGACTGCTTCAGTTGTTTGATCCTGGACTCTGTAATTAATAGTAAACTTTTACATGACGTCAAATCTTTAACGTGCACGAAACCAGAAAATTGGCGATATTTAATTTTTGAACCAGTTACATATTTCAATAGCTAGCGCCGCTGTACGTTCGAAACATTCCTCATGGTCCATTCCGAGCAGAATGTCGTTAAACCCCATTTCATTTTACTTTGATATCTATTGCGACATTGCTTTTCGTCCATTTCGCAAAACTGTTCTTTTTCTATTTCGCGTAGATCAACTTTATTTTTCGATTCCCTTCTAACGTAATGCGCATGCAAAGAACATGTCAATATCTGAGTTATGCAAATGTGTGTTTTTATTTAGGGGTGGGGGAGTGTGTGTTTGTTTAGGGGGTGAGAGGTGGGGATAGTCTTTTGTCATGCATCTGGTGATCGTGTGACGCCTTGGCGACAGTGAAAGCTTTCAGCATTTCACGCAATTCTAGTTACAAATTGGTATTACATGTAACGGGTGGAGTGGGGGTCCAGCCAAATCGCGACGAATAACTTCTTAGTTATTCATATTGTAAGTGTAACTGTGTTTTCTTTATTTTGACATTTTGTTAAATTAGAAACCATTTGAGTAATAAATGCAGGTTATTGAATGGACTGAAGCTACATGTAAAATCACAAATACATCGACATCTCTTTTCAAAATTTGTAATTATTACTACTGACAATTAACAATAAAAGTCATATTGCCCACACAACCACAGCAAGGTAACAGTTTGTTGTTAAAGGGGCGTCTACGTTCTGTCAATCGGTTTCTTTTGATGTTACGTGTCAATTCTCAATATGGAACTTTGATTGACAGTATGCATCAACCAGACTCTTTGGTGCCGAAATGAAAAAGTCAGCAAGGTATTATCGGACTGATATATGTGTCCATGGTATTCAGCAATAGTTCAAGCAGAAAATGAACCAAGAATGTTTTACAATCAACAATGCTGATTGTTAGCCATTTTCTAACATTTCTTCCAAGTTGAAACTATATGCTTCACGATTTTTGCACGAAGCTAAAATTATTGTCACAGGTAAATGCCAAAATTTCTGCCTAGAAAGTATGGCAGCACGAACTCAGTAAAATTTTAAGATTGGCGTCCCCATTCAGTCTGAAGAACAGTTCCGTTCGTCTTTTTAATTCTACCTTACTTGTTGTTCTGTAACCCCTAATCTAAAATGCTCTTTCGATCTCATCTAATATAGTACATGCCACAAAAACATCGAATTAACTTATTTATGATATCCCCATTCTTTATTAAAAATCAAACTTAAATATATGATACAATTCCTTTTTAAATTGGCTTAATATGAAAAATAACGAGGTTCACCTATTTTTTTTTATTACCTATGAATTTGAATATTTTGTTGACACTTGATTCTTAATTGTGGTTTGAAAACGCCTGCTTAAATAACGATAAGAGTTATGTGCCTTTATTTTCGGAAAGAAAATGTCCGACAACTAAAATTTTGAAATCCCATCAATGGTCTATACACTTACCTTGATTAACTACTTAATCTGTCTTGATTGGCTGACTTAATCCTTTGTCGGACAGTTCATCAATCTAATCTCAAACAGAAGTCATTGCTTTCCCTTTGTCGGACTATTCATCAATCCAATAAGAGTGATTATAATTTTAATCTAAGTGTTAAACTTGTGGTTTCTACATAGACTTTTACATTATAATCACAGCATGTACCAACCGACAAACTAGTCTTAGATGTCACATTTCGTAAGAGTAAAAACACCCCAAATCAGTGTACAGTCATTTTGTCTGCGATATCTTTTACGTCTTTTAAGACTCCATATAGAAATTCTCATTTGCAGTGGCATTCGCTGCGATCTCAATTGCCGCGAGAAAATCGCTTACGATGAAGCTATGTGCCGTGAGTCACGTACGCCATACGCTGCAGGAAGCTAGGTCTTTTTAGAAGTCTATACGGATTGGCAAGCTTTCATATTACGAACACACGTAATTTCGTAGAAATATCACTGACATAAATTTGAATACCCCAATTAAATATGAAAAATAGCGAGGTGTTCCCATTTTTATTACGCATAGATTTGAAAATTTTGGTGACGTTTTATAAAGAAGAAAACACTTCTTATTCCGGAAGTTCTGCATTCATTTGCTGCCGTATAAATGAAGACACGTAATTTTGCAGGAATATTAGGCCTACTGTTGTGAATTTGATGTCATAAATAATCAGTCTTGTGATCTAATATGGTAAGATTACTAAGATACAAAACTCCCAATAATAATCAGTATCATATTTACATTAATAAAGTACTGAAAAATATCTTACCTGCAACTGTTGTAGCTAATTTTTTCAAACTACTCAAACTTTCTGCTCCTAACTGATTTAAAATTCCAGGTAACATTTCTGCTATTTCTGAAAAAAAAAAATCACCCCCAAAACTCTATAAATCATTAAATATAACAATTTGATTGTAAAATGTTTATTTGGGATAGTATAGATATTTGACTTAAAAATACTTTATGGGAGATTCGATAAATGCAGTTCTCACTATAAATAATAGTTAAAAACAAGATAATGTAAAGGCAATTTGCTGAAAATTTCATCCAAATTGATCCACTATGAACCGAGAACTAAGCGGTTGAAATTTCCGGCTAGCCTTGATCATCATTACTAAAGTCAGTACGATAAACAGCATAGTCTTGACTATCAATTTAATCGTTAATTTGTGAAGGAAAGTTATGCAGTAAATTGGCTCACAATCCACTAAAGATCGCAGGCTAGCGATGCCATCTATAGAGTTGATTATAGGGTCCACAAGCTAAAAATGTGTTTTTTCGTACAATCATGGGCCATAATCCATGAAGTTTTGGTCCAATACATGCCAATATCGAAAGCAACCGAGATCTTTTGGAGAGAGAGAGAGAGAAATGGGGTTTAACGTCCACTCGACACAAACTAGGTCATTTCGGGACTAACGTATGGTTTAATTTTATTTCAACAATTCGCTTGCGCATAGGGGTCTTTAGCAGTGGGAGGAAACCGGAGGACCCGGAGAAAACCCACGAGGTTGGACAGGCGACCCTACTCCTTGTCACGTACAACCGGGGATTCGAAACCACGCCAGTCGACTCAATGACAGACTTTATGAAAATGTGGGCGTATAAATATTGAGCGTGGCTCTGCCCCTGGGGGTTGGGACATTCACATGATAACAATACACGTCCAAATGAAAATATGGGCATATAAAAATGAATACAAATTTTAACTTCTAGAGGGTCCACAATCTTCCAATACGGGTGATTATCGAAAGGAACTGAGATCTTTGTCATATAAACATAAAATTGGAGTTTCATCAAAATCGGATAAAAATTGTGACCTCTATAGGGTCCACAACCTTAATGATACACCATACTCTTACACTGTTTGTGTACGAGAAGCAGCCATTTTGTCGGGGTTCTGAAAATGAATTTTAAAGTGCTTTTTGTCAGCTAAATTATTAAGTATTTTGGCTTAAATTTAATCTACACTCAAAAGCCATTAAAAACCCAATGCCAAATTCAAAGTTTATTTACTGCAACAACTTTTAACAAATGTACATAACAATTGACAAAATTGAGATATTAAGCATCTGTGGATAATTTCATAAAAGAATTCACTACAAATGCACAAAACCGAAACATCAGACAACCATGAAACAAAGCAGGGGTCAGCTGAAGTCAGTGTCGGGTATGTCCACCCTGAGCTCTTACACATGCCTGAAGTCGCCTTGGCATGGACTGGCCCAGATGTCTCAATAGACGCTGTGGAATTTTTGCCAATGATTTTGGAGTGCCTGTGCCAACTCTGCAACAGTTCGTGGTGGCACGGATTGAGTTTGAACCCATCGTCCAAGTTCATCCCAA
This sequence comes from Patella vulgata, assembly GCF_932274485.2. Classification (NCBI taxonomy): domain Eukaryota; kingdom Metazoa; phylum Mollusca; class Gastropoda; family Patellidae; genus Patella; species Patella vulgata. Next base: position 40,321,715 of record NC_065882.2, read on the forward strand.
AGGTGTTCGATCGGGTTCATGTCGGGAGACATAGCAGGCCATTCCATAACACGAACATGATGATTGTTCAGAAAGTCTCTTGTCAACCTGGCAATGTGGGGCCGGGCGTTTTCATGCTGAAGAACCATCTGTCGACGGACGCCTTGTTGATCCAGCAATGGAAGCAACACCGGATGAAGGATGGCGTCAACATAATGTTGAGGGTTGAGATTGCCTTGGACCACCACCAACTGGGACCGGAAGTTGACGTCGATAGCGGCCCAAACCATGACGCCACCTCCCCCGAAATGATCCCTTTCCAGCACGCAGTTAAGATACACCAACATTTTGCAAGAGATGGATAGAGAACAAGCTACCCCCCCCCCCTCCCACACACACAAATACGAAACGTCGCCAGATAATCATGTCTCGTTAACACAAATCTGCAAAACAGTCCTGTATTTATCTAACCAATTGTGGACCAGTGCCGGACAACATTTGACTTTATTTGAATATGAATGTATATAAACATAGCTTACGTTTCATTTCTGCATGACCAGTAACTGCAAAGGTATTTGCTGCCAAGGAGGCCTGTACTTTTGGATTATTAAAATGAATGACCTGACCATCTTCTTTGATCATATTTACCTTAAAATAATTATGAAAGCAATTAAGATTGATGTTAACATATGTTCAGAGAGGTCAACTCCCATGGACATTTCAGTACTAAACAAGTCAACAGTGAGGCTGATGTCCTCCGCCGAAATCCCAAAATAAATAGATGACACATTAATTGCACATTAATTTTTTTCAAAAGTATCGAGCAATCAAACTACACACTAAGTTTCATCACTCTCTATCAGATAGAATCAAGATTATCTTGTCTCAAAGCATCGACCAATCAAATTGCTTAGCTTTAGCTTGAAATGTTAATCATTGAAATCAGTCAAGACATTCACCTAATGAACATCTACATCAGGTTTAAACATTCTACCTCAATGTTCCAAAGTCTTGACCAATCAAATTGCTTATCGCTCCTTAGCCCAGGCAGAAAATTCGCACAATAGAACTTAGTTAAGGTTATGATATAATGAATCTAAGCAGACAATGTTCATCACTGAACTCCATCAAGGGATTCACCTAATGAATGCCTACACCAAGTTTGAACATTCTACATCAATGACAAGGAGTGTTATTGTGTTCCAAAGTCTCGACCAATCAAATTGCTTATCGCTCTGCTTACCCTCAGCAGAAAATGTTCATTATCGAACTTAGTCAAGGTATTGATGTAATCTATACACCAGTGTCCTCACACTCTCACTTAATTAGAACTGAAGTTATCGTGTCCCAAAGCATCAACCAATCAAATTGCTTATCTCTGCTTACCCTAAGCAGAAAATGCTCATCTTCGAACTCCATCAGATAATTGACCCAATAAACACCAACACCAAGTTTGAACATTCTAGCTCAATTAGAAGCAGAGTTATTGTGTTCCAAAATCTTGGCAATCAAATTGTTTATCGCTCTGCTTACCCTGAGCAGAAAATGCTCATTACCGAACTTAGTCAAGGTACTGATGTAATGAAACTATACACCAAGTTCCATCACTCTCACTTAAACATGCATTATGCAAGAGCTAAATCTGCCTATTTCAGGTCTTTCTTTAGGCCTGAAATGTTATCTAAATTATTAATTAGACATTAATTAACCTATCCATGCCATAATCAACTCTAAATGGCAGCGCTAGCCTGCGATCTTTAGTGGATTGTAAGCAAATTTACTGCATAACTTTCCTTCTCTATTAAACGATTAAATGGATAATCAAGACCATGCTGTTTATCGTACTGACTTTAGTAATGATGACCGAGGCTCATGGGAATTTCAGTCGCTTAGTTCTCGGTTCATAGTGGATCAATTTGAATGAAATTTTCACCAAATTGCCTTTACATTATCTAGTTTGTAACTATTATAGTGAGAACTGCCAAATCGTTACCGAATCTCCCATAATGTATCTTTAATTAGAACTAAAGTTATCATGTCCCAAAGCATCAACCGATCAAATTGCTTATCTCCGCTTACCCTAATTGGAAAATTCTCATCTTCGAATTCCATCAAGGTATTGACAAGATTTTTTGAAATGATCAAGGGCCATAACTCTGGCAAAAATTATCAGAAATCGCTGAAAATCAATAGGCTTCTTTGTCTCATGACCTTAAACACTGTATCCATTTAAAGCCATTCGGATATTAACTTTAGCCTCTAGAGCGTCCACAAGATTTTTCAAAGTGATCAAAGGCCATAACTCTGGCAGTAATTATTGGAAATCGCTGAAAATCAATAGGCTTCTTCATCTCATGACCTTAAACACTGTGTATATATTTAAAGTCAATCGGATATTAACTTTAGCCTCTAGAGCATCCACAAGATTTTTCAAAGTGATCAAGGGCCATAACTCTGGCAGTAACTATAGGAAATCGCTGAAAATCAATAGGCTTCTTCGTCTTATCACCTTAAACACTTTGTATAAATTTAATGTCAATCGGATATTAACTTTGACCTCTAGAGCATCCACAAGATTTTTTGAAGTGATAAAGGGCCATAACTCTGGCAGTAATTATCGAAAATCGTTGAAAATCAATAGGCTTCTGTCTCATGACCTTAAACACTGTATAAATCTAAAGTTAATCGAATATTAACTTTGACCTCTAGAGCGTCCACAAGATTTTTTGAAGTGATCAAGGGCCATAACTCAGACAGTAATTATCGAATATCGCTGAAAATCACTAGGCTTCTTCGTCTCATGACCCTAAACACTGTGTATAAATTTAAAGTCAATCGGATATTAACTTTAGCCTATAGAACGTCCACAAGAACATGTGCACGCCAGACGGACGGACGGGGGCGACAATATACGACCACATTTCAATGTGGGCGTATAAAAAGAGAGTTATTGTGTTCCAAAAATTGTGATGGACGTACGCGTACGCGTTAACCACTCGGCCACCCAACCCCGCTCCTTTGATGGGAATAGTGGGGGATTAAAGTTATAAAGTAGTTAAGGGTGGATACAAACTAAAGCCAGCGGTTGCCATGCAAGATTTGCCCACATTTTGCAAGTAATGGATAAAAAACAAGCTAGAAATGACAGTCGAGTTTGAATTTCGTTAAAATCAACAAAATACTGGCTCTTATAATGGGCGTCCCAGTAGAACATAGGTAGTATTGCCTATATAGTTGTTCGCAGATCGTTATCCCGCCAGAAAGTAATTTTATTCATGTCATATTATGATTTTTATTGTTTTTGTTATTAATTTTTTTTAAACCCAGGGGCAGTAGCTATAACACTTAAGAATGCGTTTGTGAGAGAACCATGCAGGGACCAGCACATGGTGGGTGACCGATTTTCACCATTTTTTTTTTTTTATGTATGATGGTTAACCCCTCCAAACCCCACTGCCACAATTTTAGATCAATCAAACCATTTTTAGAGCGTAGATCATTTTCAGGCCACTTTTCAATTATTTCGTACAACTAAACTACGGCGAGTAGATTAAAGAAACTTTATAGCGTAGCAGATATGGTTAGTGAGTATACATTCTGAAAGTTTGATGGATTTTCATGGAGCGGTTTTTGGTATAGGGACTTATTACTGCAAGGTACCAAAATAGCTCAATTTAGGTATGTCATTTTATTCTATCTATACATGTATCTCACCCACTGCGGGTTTAAGTATTTTTTGGGGAATGCTGACTGAAAAGGCAATGATCTATAGTAGCAGATATGGCTAGTGAGTATACATTCTGAAAGTTTGATGGATTTTCATGGAGCGGTTTTTGGTATAGGGACTTATTGCTGCACAGTACCAAAATAGCTCAATTTAGGTATGTCATTTTATTCTATCTATATCTCACCCACTGCTGGTTTAAGTATTTTTTTGGAATGCTGACTGAAAAGGCAATGATCTATAGTACTAAGATCAAGAAAAAAATTGGGTGGCACTCAACTGGGGCGTGCACTCCTAATCAGCGAACACTTGCTTCAACGAGCACCAAAAAATCCCCCCCCGCCCCCGAGCGATTTTTAAGTAATTTAACCCCTACTAAACACGCACCTGTTCAACGCACGCAACGGGCATCACGATTAATTCCCCCCATAAAAATTCTACTGTTTCAACGGTCACTCCTCTAATGCGGCCACTATTTTACTAATAAATTCAACAAAACATCGCCCATTCAACGGCCATTGTTGAATCATACCATCTTGTCGTTCTTTTTTTTTAATACTCCGCTAATCCTGTGAGTAGTAGTTAATTAACTGGACCCCCACTGATCAGGTAAAAAGAAATGTAAAAATAACAATCAACCTGGGATTATCTGTTTATTAATCTTTTGTTTTATTAAACGACTAACCTGATCATTGTTTTCACGCGTAATGACACATTATTTGATACTGATTAAATAAAATGAAAGTACCGAGTTTTGTCACGATCATCTAGTATCTCTTTTCCATTGCCACTTTGTTGTAAAACAGACGTTTTAGCGCCCCCTATAATATTACAGAGTTACACCCCCTGTAAATCCGTGATAAAGTCAGCGATGGTTTTTTTGTTCATGTGCTTTTTTGATAAAATAAAATTAATTCATCGATTTTCTTCACAAAAATGGATAAATATTATCGAATGCATCACAATGTTAGACATTAATATCGAAGGTTGGTACAAAATGACAAGTTTACAGAAGTTATGTTCGAGATTAGAGTAAAGAATTTGGAATTTTCGTTCGGCGCAAGATTCAACGACGGTCAAATTTATCGATGCAAGTATTGATGTTCGCTCCCAATGCACCCAAGCGTAATTAATTTATGTCAGCACAAAAAGCACCAAGATTTTATTAAGTGGTCGCGTAATCGCTAAAATAGTTGGGGTGGGAAATACTCAAATTCATCGCATCTTGAAACGTTTTTAGACGCTATGACTCAGTATGATGAAAGTGTAAAATAAATATTTGGGGGGGGGGGGGGGGTCAGAGATCAAGTATTACTAAACAAACATGTATACGCGATCACTTTCAATTCACAACTAGATAAAAAAAGTACATGTATTGTTATTGTTATACTACATGAATAAAAAAAATATATGCAATCTATATCTTTATTTTTTTGTGGTAGGGGTTGGGGCAATATTGGATACCTCTAGTCAAAGAGCACCTCCATTAAGCAAGCATTTTTAAATTTCCCTTGGGTGCTTGCTTAATACAAGTTCTACTGTAGTAAACAATTTCTATTTTTGTACAAAAATAGCGATTTTCAACAAAAATGACGAAAAAAATACCGCTTTATTTACACACTGAAAAGTGTAACATGGCACTTGAAACCAAAATAACGTGGTTTCCAGTTCCTTTAAGAGCAAGCCATAATAAAAATAGAAATAAACAATATAAATATAAACGCAGATTATATACTTTCATCAAAAAATTCAAGTTTAAAAAATGTTCCATTATCAAAACTACAAATACTTATTACTATCTATCTATCTATCTAGCGCTATCTATCTATCCAATAAGTATCTAATCACGAAAACTGAGCTCACATTGTCCTTATAGTGCAGAAAAAGATACACTGTCACTTTTTCTTTCATGGTCGCAAGTAGAATTTCTTTGGATGGTTTTGAAGTGCTAAGCACATAGTATCTATAGGTGTAAAAAAATTGACCGGAATGCAACATACTTAAAATATACAGCTTATTGAAAAGTGCTAAAAATAAGCTTTTGTGATACATTTTTTTGCAAATTTAATTAGAGAAATAAATTTTTTGACTTTTATACGTTTTCATCATATCCATACCCATTATTTGTACCATGTTGTACTCTATATAAGTGTGTATTTGTATTTATTGTATATTTGGTATTGTCGTATTGTCCCTTTAACATATTTGTTGTATTGTCTCTTTAAGATTTCATTTTCAAACAAGTTACCGAAAATGGCTACAAAATGTTTAATTTCAGAGCATGTTTCCACTATTCATTTTGGGACACATCCACTGATTTCTACAATACAGAAATGTGGAAGCTTAAATATTAACGGCAACGAAGCCTAATTGCGTCGAAGTGGGTGACACTGAACAGTGTAGTATGGTAGCTACAGCTCTCGGGCACCGTCAGCTGTACCTTCAGGGCTGGATTTACAATAAGAGAGGCCCTAGGCAAATCCCCTGAACAGGGCCCACGACATGGACCTTGGGGCCCTGGGACAAGCAACTCGGTGAGAGGGTGGGTCGGGGGAAGTCATGGGGTTGGTGGTTCGAATCTCACTTTTGGGTGAATTTTTCATTTTCGTTGGATTATTTTATTAAAAATAATGTCTATTTGAGAGTAATGGATATGTTTGTTAAGATTGAGCACGTCGAAACTCTAATGGAAGGTCGTGGACAACTGCGGAAGTCAATTCCAGTCGACGCCAGATGAGCCATGAACGATTACAGGCCTTTGAAAGTTTTTTTTTTCAAGATATTTTTATAAAACAGATACTAATGTATTTTAGGGGTGGTAGTAAACACCATATGAATGAAAAGGAAAATAAATTGTTAGGTTTTTTTTTATCTACTACGGTTAATTATCTCCAAAATAGGGAAATTACAGATTAATTTCATGGGTTAATGTTTCCTTTACCTAGTTTTTGTCAAGTCGATTCCGGTCATTTTTATTTTTTGTATCAAATGTTGGGAGGTTGCTTGTTCACCCCATGAAAGAAGTAACTATAGGGCGTCAAACTTTGGGTGACGAAAAATGGGGAATTTAGACAGGCTTTGATATCCAGTCCGTATACAAATCTCGTTCGCCAGAATCGTCTGAAGTTAATATTGTGGTAACAGCACCGAGTCATCGATAAACTGTGTGAGTTTGGTCTTTCTGCTACGTATAGTAAAGGTGTAAGGACTTGCCAAAGTTGGTATTTCAGAAAAGACAGATTTTGGCAATTTCACCATATGAAAAATGTTTTTTCAATTTTCTCATACAGGAATTGAAAGATTTATCTAATATTGCACATTTATGTGTTTTGGGACTATCCCAACTTATAAACCAAATTTGGTCAAAATCTGTGATTGAAGCCTTAGCACCTTCTGCATGGTTTTCTCGCGGACACACTCTTAACAACCAATACCTAACTGCGTAACAATATCTTTTTGGTTTAAACAGAGTTTCAAATATGTTAACATAACGTTACGTCATGATTCACGAAATTTATTACGCCCAATTAACCAGTGCATAGCAGAATATTGCAGATAAACTAAATTGCATGACAAACGAGGCTATCAACATGGCTACAATGTAATAATACTGTTTGGAGACGAACAATACTTTCACCGTTTTTAATACCTTAAATCACCATCCAAAGTTTTAGGGAAGACCCACTTTTGAGATTAAACGAACAATTTGATTGAACGGGAAGAATAGACACACTCGCTCAAAAACGTAAGTATCAGAAGTCAATCCAGCAATGGCCAGAGCGGAATTTCTCTGGCTATTGCTTCAGGAATATGCTATTATAGTTTCTTTTGGATAACTGGCTACCAAACTGCATTTTATTTGTGCAAAAGACGGAGGCGACGGCAATAACGTCCACATTTCTATGTGGGCGTATAAAAAGGAATAGCCAATGGCATCACGACCTTCACAGAATCAGTAGTGTTACTATTTTAATGTAAAGAAACCTTTCCCAGACTATGGATCGAACTTAAAAGGACCATATAAGTTTCAGTCTTGTTAATCGGGGAGAAATTCGCCAGCACCATACTATGGAGACAAACGGACAGCTTGTCGCGTGCTGCTAAATAACGTCTACTAATTTGTTTTAAAATGAAAAGTTCCCCCTCTTCCAATTTTATTGGAGTGAATAAATTAGACATACATTTTTAGCGTGAATTTTTATAGATATTATAGTTGTCGCCGACGACTAGTAGATTTTTCTTCTACTTTTCCATTGAAAATGTTACTTGGATTCGACAAGAAGACAAGCGTTGTTTCGACCCCTAGGTCCACATGAAAATGTGGGTGTATAAAAATCATAGTAATAGCCTTACCTCTTCTATACCAGGTATTGAATTAACAGACAACCTTTTTAAAGAACTCTGTAATTTTTTATCATCTGTGATGGTAGTTCTATGCTGAACCTTTCGCTTTCTACGAGCAGAACCCTAGAATACAGTATAAGATAGGTTGCCAGGCAACGAAACATACGCCTACAGCAGCTAAATCGTCCGAGCGGTCGACAAGGGTTGTCGCATATTTATTATTTTGTAGGTAATTGGGGGTCTTTACAAGACAATTTTATACAGATCAGATTATAATTTTTGCCGTTTGAGGGTTCACAAGGTTTTACAAACTGAAACAAGGGTCTCAACTCTGGAAGTAATGAACAGAAATTGTTGAAATTTGACAGGCTTTTACGTTTTACTAATTTAAATGCATATAAATTTCATACAGATTAGGTGATCACTTTTGTCACAAGGTTCACAATCGCCATAACTCTAGAAATTATTGACGGAAATTGCTGAAATTCAAAAGACCTCTGTTTCTCAAATTTAAGTGATGCATATCATACATAATGGATGATAACTTTCATCAATCTAGCATTAATAAGGTTGAACAAAGTGAAACAAGGGCCATAAATCTAGAAGTAATAAACGGAAATAGCTGAAATTCAATAGGATTCTTCGTTTCGTTTCGTTTCCCTAATCTAAATATTGCATATAAATTTCACAAAGATCAGATGTTAACTTGTTTCATTAGACTAGAGCGTTCACAAGGTTCAACATAGTGAAACAAGGGCCGTAACTCTAGACATAATAAACGGAAATTATTGAAATTAAATAGGCTTCTTCATCTCATTAATGCAAAAAACATATATCAATTTTAAAACAACTGGAGGATAACTTTTGTCGCAAGAGCGTTCACAAGAAATTGTGGACGACTGACGGACGGGGGTGACGGCAATATACGTTCACATTTATATGTGGGCGTATAAAAATGAACAGACCATTGGACTAAGATATAGCTACTAAATTAATAACCATTTATCTTGAATTTCAGATAAATTTCCAAAAAGGTCATGTTTCACGAATTAATTCTTTCTTCAATACTTTAGTTAAAGAGAAATTTCCAAATCTTTCAAATTGTCAGCTAGAATTCATCATCATTATTCATATTTACACACCAGAAATCCTATACCAGTAAAAGTAGCCTACCTTTCCACCAATGCGAACTTGTTCAGCTTTATTTTGAAGTAACTTTAACTTTTCGGGATTCATTTTAAAAAATTAATTCTGGAATGAAAAGGAAAGAAACATATTTCAGGCCTTCATATAAAAGGAGAGTCATCGCTCTCGCTCTCCTGGGTGCGCCTGGATGTCAGTCGAGGTGAGCTTTTTATAGCTCGCCTCAATGTCTAAATTGACTTCCCTCAAAAAAAATCAGGAAAATATACCGGTAACGAAAAATACTGTCAATATTGACAATCAACTTGCTTTTCGACAACAATACCAGTCATACCTTAGTAAGAATCGGTTCATAATCCGAGTAATTCGCACATTTAACAGTAGTAAAAATAAAAAAACAAGCTTGCTGGTTATTAATAACAGGTCCAGTAAGTTTCCTTTGTAATAATAAGCCACGTGGCAAAAGACATCTTGCTCGGCATGGATTGTGAATCTCGGGATTTGCGCCCTGTCTTCAACGCTCAATCTGTAGGAATTCCAGGTGGATATTAAAATAATAATTGGAAAATACATTTTATGGTTTCACTGACCCGTTGTTAGTTAAATTTAAATAGTGATTGAATAATCCCTGATAGAACACTTAATAACGCGAGAAACAGACATTAATAATACAGTAAACCTCGCGTAAGTCGGATTCGTATAAGTTGGATCTTCACTCCACTCGGATAAAATCGTTTGGACCCGTTGATCCTTCACGGTTTTCTTATTAAATTTCTGCGCATAACTCAGATTTCCGATGTCGGACCTTTGCTCAACTCGGATCCAAATGTTCGGTCCATTTGATCTAATTCAGGCTTTTTTCCTTCGCCTAAGTCGGATCAGCAGTATGTTCAGAATTTGACTAAGTCAGTTTTGTACCGATGGCCTAAAACACGGTTAGGTATTCCATGCACAGAACCCCAAAATACTTTCCCCCCAAATCTGCCTGTTTGACGCGATACAGACCTGATAATTTCATTGGCATTATAATACATGGACTGAATGCATGCTACACGAGACTGGGAAGTTGGCTGTGCCTTTTCAGGAGTGATAAACTGCCAATGTAATTTTAATAAAATACCGTTTATAAAGAAGAAAACAATGTTCCAACAATATACATGTAATTGAAATTCCTCCAGTATAAATTAATTTTAAATCCAGTTGTAATTTATTATTGAATTCACAATCAGAATGTGCCGTTACTGTGTACGAGACAACGAATAAATGAGTTCCTGACATTACCAGTCAGGAGGATCTTCTATTCGCCACGCCCTAGGAATATGTTGACGCCTTTTTAAATGACACATGTTTTCTTTTCTATTTGTACCGTCTTCATCGAAGTCAAGGTCATGAAATCGTTGGGAGGCAGAATTATTTTAACTGTGTTAATTTCATCAATTGTCATAAATAATTTCATCTATCATCACTATGAAGCTTGTACAGCTCAACATAACATCTTCCGGAACAACCTGCAACAGCATTTCTATGGTTTGGTTAATCATTTTAGTGAAATTTTCAATGAATCAGTATCATTGTAATACATCAACAAGAAGAGAAGGGAGACAATCCAATGTATGTGTCGTCTGCTCAATACAAATAAAATGTTGAACCAAAGTAGTAATATGCCCAACATGTTTTTCCTGTACCCATGCCAAGTGTTTATCCCGAACTATAGTGAACAAATTGAATCTAAAGGGTTCTCTATCCTATGAAATTGAATGTTACCAGTGTAGCTTTGCAAACCTACCATTTTTTCATGATAACATTGAAACCCAGGAAAACGTAAAACAACCGAGTTCCAGTACCACGGATATTTCCAGAGATTTATTCCAATGCTTTTCGAATAAAGGACTACACTTTCTTCATGTAAATGTTCGATCATTACTACCCAAATTATCTGAACTGCGACTAATTGCGTCATATTCTAAGGCAGCAGTTATATCAATTTCTGAAACATGGCTGGATAACAGTGTTACTGACACCGAAGTTAGTATTAACAATTATGACATAGTACGAAAAGATAGGAATAGACAGGGCGGGGGAGTATGTTTATATGTATGTTTATATGTTAGATCAGACTTGGCCACAACCAACAGAGCAGATCTACAACATAATGATGTTGAATCCGTGTTTATTGAACTCTTATTACCTAAAACCAAACCAATACTTGTTGGAACTATTTATAGGCCACCTAAGCAAAATAACTTTCTGGAATACTTTGAAACACTTATCTCGAATTTGAACATTGACAATGAAACCATACTCCTAGGTGATATTAACATATGCTTGTCAAAAAAGTGTAGCCCATTGTATAAACTGTATACTAACATTCTAAAGCTTTATAACTTTCAACAGATAATCGTGGATTTTACAAGAGTGACAGGAACAACTAAAAGTATTATTGATCACATATTGTGTAATTTTGGTGACAAAATTTGTAATTCTCGGGTAATAAATATAGGGCTGACCTTAAAAATATCCTTGTTTCGCCTAACGTGACCGACTAACTAAAACCACCCCCGACTTAAATTATTTTATTGCACTTTTCCGCGATCTTTTTATTTTATTTTGTGGGTCAACCTGAAATATATCACGAGAGTTATTTCCCTTTACTATGGCTATGGTTTGATTCATTTATTGAAACTGGTTGATCAAGACGAAAGCGTCATAGGTGTCGCTTCTCAACAAAATGGTTGCAGACGAAAGCACGTCCATTCCCACGAAATGATTCTGCCTCTATGTCTGTGGGGCGTCGTTTTAAACATGACGACGATATTTTCAATATCCGTTTTCGAGAAAAATAAAGGCACAACCCGCACGATCGTTAAAAACGTGTTGAGGGAGTTTCAAACGTGAGTTTGTCGCAATTTGTGTGCGAGTCGTGCATCAAGAAAAATCCCGATGTCATTGATTTGTTTGCCAATAAAAGAAGACGAATGTTTGCACCCGGAAAATTATCAAGCTGTCAAATTAGCTCTTAAAAAAAAGAAATCTGAAAAAAAACCCGACCTACCGACCCTTCAACTCGATTGTGGGTCGGGTTTGGTGAAACAAAGATATTTTTAAGGTCAGCCTAGGTCTCAGTGATCATTACATTACCTATTGTACTAGGAAATGTAACAGGATCCCAATTAATAAGCATAATGTAATTAAAATTAGATCTTTAAAACAATACTGCAAAGAGGAATTTATTCAAAAATTACTTGAAGCAAAATGGGAAAATCTTTTTAATAGCACAAATGTCACTGAAGCTTGGTTAAGTTTCAAAGATATATTTACTGAAGTATTGAATTCTGTGGCACCCATTAAACACATTAGATTAAAACAAAGGACTGAACCATGGATAAATAGTGAAATTCTAGAATTGATATCAAAAAGAGATTGGCATCTTAGCCGTTTCAGAAAAACTGAAAATCTAAATGATTACAAAAACTTTTGTAAAATTAGAAATAAAACACAAAGAGTAATAAAGAAAGTTAAATCAACATATTTAGCAAACAAATTAGAAGAGAACAAAAATAATTAAAAAAAACTTTGGCAAAATCTTAAAGATCTTGGATATAAAAACAATAAAAAGGATAAAGCAAACATTGTCTTAAATGTAAATGACACTAATATCCATGACCCAAAGTCTGTTTCAAACCATTTCAATAACTTCTTCACAACGGTTGCATCAACTCTTGTGCAAAAGTTACCTCCCCCTAGCAATCGGTTTAACTTCAAATCACTTCTGTTACAGAATTTTTACACCAAAAAGAATGTACATAAAAGCACTTTTAATTTACATCATGTAACTGAAGATTTTATTTACAAGCAACTTTGTTCTCTTAATCCGAAAAAAAGTACAGGTCTCGATGAGATCCCGGCAAGATTCTTAAAAGATGGCACCGACGTCTTAAAAGTTCACATTCAATTTCTTATCAATTTATCTATATCAGAAAACACTGTACCTGGTGATTTGAAGCTAGCTAGAGTTAAACCTTTGTACAAAAAGAATAGCTCTTTGGACGTTGGTAACTACCGACCTGTAAGTGTCCCGAGTATTGTCTCAAAATTACTTGAAAAATCTATTTACATTCAATTAGAGTCATATCTCACTCAAAACAACCTTCTCTATGAGTATCAGTCCGGTTTTCGTGGACGCCACTCTACTGACTCATGTCTTATGCACCTTCTGGACCACTTGAAAGACCAAAATGCAAAATGTCTTTTTACAGGGATGATAATGCTTGACCTCCAGAAGGCATTTGACACTGTTGATCCTGATGTCTTAAGTGAGAAACTAAAACTGATGGGCGTTCAGTCCACGGATTGGTTTTGTTCATATCTAACATTTAGGAAACAAGTAGATAGTATTGGTGATACGTTATCCGAACCTGCTTCCATAACCTGTGGCGTGCCCCAGGGTAGTATCCTGGGACCGTTATTATTTCTGTGCTATGTAAACGATATGGTTATCAGTATCCCCTCAAAATGTAAACTTATTTTATACGCAGATGACAGTACAATATTATTTTCCGATCAGAATCCTGAAGTTGTTTCACAAACACTTGGCTGTGCTCTTGATTCCTGTTCAGAATGGCTCATCGATAATAAACTGTCGCTCCATCTCGGTAAAACCGAGTGTATTCTCTTCGGGCCTAAACGTAAACTAAGAAGTATTAAAGAGTTTACAATAACCTGCAATAACCATACCGCAAAAGCAACAGATAACCTTAAATATTTGGGTCTACGTTTTGACAAATACTTGTCTGGTGAGGACACTGTTAACAGCATTATTAAAAAAGCAAATTCAAGATTAAAATTTCTGTTTCGCTATAATAAATGCCTTAGCAAAAAACCCAAAAATTTACTTTGTTCTGCACTTATTCAGTGCCACTTTGATTATGCCTGCTCAGCCTGGTATTCTGGTGTGAATCAATCACTTAAAAATAAATTACAAGTTGTTCAAAATAAGGTTCTTAGATTTGTGAATGGGCTAGGACGTAGAGATCATGTTTCATATTATGATTTGAATATACTTAATGTTGAAAACCGAGTTAAACAGTTAAAACTCAATCATGTACATAAGATTTTTCATAATAATTGTCCATCATACCTTAAATCAAAATTCAAATGTGTTAGAGATACTCATCAATATGGCACAAGATCTAGTTTATTCAATTTTGTGGTTCCAAAATGCTCGGGTAGAGATCAGCTCACATCATTTTATTATACCGCCATAAGTGTCTGGAACGATTTACCAAATGATATTAAGTCTTTAGATTCACTTTACAGCTTTAAAGCTGCAGCCAAGAAGTATTTATTGTTAATACAATGTTAATCTGTGATACAAGTTTGATAATCTACTATTAATAAAATTGGTTGATGTATAACATGTAGACATAAATATATTTTATTATTTGTGATACAATGCTGTGATGGCATGTTTATTAAATTTTGCCTCCCAATGATGACCTGACGCGACCTTGGCAACTTTGGACCCCATTGGAAATAAGCAACGGATGTTATATACGTCAGGCTTTATGGGCTATCCTAAGTAAAGGTCTCTTCATGACACCATAGGTATCATATTTCTCTATGCTTGTCTCATATGGCATCCCACATTACAATGTAGCACATAGTTCTTATTTTCATATACATATCTGTATTTATTGTTGTCACTTTCCCAGTCGTGTAATGCGACACTAGTTCTTATTATAATACATTAATTTATTGTCATGGTGTAACCTTTACTTGAAGAATAAATAAATAAAATAAATAAATTCTGCGGCTTTTGTACTTGTTTTTAAGTCAGAACATATGAATGTCTTGCTCAGCTATTCAGTGTTCACGCATCATTTCATAATTTACTTATCAACAAACAATCACAAAAAAAAAACCTCGGAACGCAGTACAGATATTGACATTACAGAATTTATACGGCATCTGATTAATCGGTACTACTTTGAATCAGTTATTATCCGGCTCTTGCTTTTTATTTCTGAGCTACGATTGAATTTCGGTCTTCGCTTAACTCGGATCTTCGCTTAACTCGGATAAAATTGGTCAGTCCACTGAGATCTGACTTATGCGAAGTTTATTGTATATGTTTCCTTCAGGATCTCAAATGCTTTCTTATTCCCGATAACCCGACATGCATCGGTTGGAATAAGGTCAATAAACCAGCATTGCTAGATTTAGTTTTAAATAGCGTTTTAGTTTTATTCATTTTGATTTTATACACATGCTGACAGGGAGGTATTTTTTTAAATACTGTCCTTATTAATATTATTCAAGGCTATAGCATAGTCTTACGGAATTTTATTTTATATAAAGCAGTTTTAATTATGGTTGTCACATGATCATTGTGCCGCTTGTCTATCATGCACGAATGAATAGAAACTTTTTAAGTTACGTGATAGACAAAGATAGGTTGCCAGGCAACGAAACATACACCCACAACAGCTAATTCGTCTGGCAGTCAACAAGCATATTTTTACTTTTTTCGGTAATGAAACATCTGATTAAGAGTAACAGCTCATTAAGTAATAATCAGAAAATCATTAGAATTTGTTTGGTTTTTATAAAG
The DNA here is from genome assembly GCF_932274485.2 of Patella vulgata. NCBI lineage: Eukaryota > Metazoa > Mollusca > Gastropoda > Patellidae > Patella > Patella vulgata. The sequence continues at coordinate 40,337,515 of NC_065882.2, forward strand.
TTCTGCCCCATGCTAAAGTTTAGTATACGAAACATTTAATATCATGGATTTAGCTGCTCAAGTTATCAAAATTCATTGAAAATCAATATCCTTGTTTGTCTCAAACCCTTATGCTCTGTGTATCAATCTGTAATCAATCGGGGCCCTGTTTCTCCATCTTGCAGCTTTGACAGGTCAGGTATAAACAAGTTGAAATCCGGTTGATTTGAAAACAAAAGACTCAAGGGGGCCGGAACCCGGGTATACAGGGTATAGAGTGACCGGGTATATAAATATGGTAAAACAATTAATTTGTCAGTCAGTCGAGGCTATCTCGTGCTTTGCAGTAAGTGCTAATAATAACGTAACGTATACAAATCTTCGAGTGGGAATTAAAGGACGTTAATTTACTGTGATATATTACAAGTGACATGCGCTAATGAAGTATTTATATGGTCTTTAGTGAAAGAAAACATTGTTGTAGCTACCATTCCTGGATTTGAAGGTCAGATATGATATGAAAACGAATATCGGTTTGTAGTTTTTTGAACCGTTTCACCAGTGCAACCAAACCATAACCGGGTAGCCGTATACATCCTTTATTATTAGGCAATCGTCTACGATCTTTATTAACCAGCGGCTGCCAGGCAGGATACGCCCACATTTTCGAGAGATGGATAGAGAACAAGCTAACAAGAAAGTGCTTTTTCCTACAATCAAGGGCCATAATTCAGGAAATTACAATTCGATATGCGCAAATATCGAAATGAACTGAGATCTTTGTGTTATAAAATTACATTTCAAGTTTCAACAAAATGGGATAAAAATTGTGACCTCTATAGGGTCCACAAACGAACGACGGCCATTTTGTCTGTCAATTTTGGGCCGATTTTCACGAAATTCGAACTCAACCTTCCTTAGGGTGTAACGGTGATATAAAAATTATGACCTCTTTAGGGTCAACAAGCTAAAAACGCGATTTTTCGTACAATCAGGGGCCATAATTCAGGAAGTTACGGTCCGATATGCCCGAATATCGAAAGGAACTGAGATCTTTGGGTTATAAACTTACATTTCAAGTTTTAAAAAAATCAGATAAAAATTGTGACCTCTATAGGGTCCACAAGCTAAAAACATGATTTTTCGTACAATCAGGGGCCATAATCCATGAAGTTTCGATATTTCAAGTTTCGTCAAAATCGGATAAGAATTGTGACCTGTAGAGAGTCCACAAACTATTGTGGACGTCTGGACGGACGTCTGGACGGACAGGGGCGACGGCATAATACGTCCACATGAAAATGTGGGCGTATAAAAACGATAGGTTGGCAGGCAACAAAACATATGCCAAATATTGAAGCTTAAATCTTGTACCTTGTCCAACTATGGACTAGTGGATATTAATGCCGGTCTAGTGCCTAACAGTAGACTACTAGCCCTGGGCTAGTGGATTCAAAATTATTTTTACAACCCTGGAAACAAGGGCCATAACTCTAAGACGTAATAAACAGAAATTATTGAAATTAAAAAGGCTACTTCGTCAAAACAGATATCAATTTTAAAACAATCAGATCATCACTTTTTGCGTTAAAGCGTTCACAAGAAATTATGGACGGACGGACGAACAATATACATCCACATTTCCATGTGGTCGTATAAAAAGGGGAGATAAGTTATAAAATTTCCAATGACATCATTGAGGTTGGATCAACCACATCTACTTATATTCCTAATTTCATGAAAATTGTACTAATATTCCAAGCAGTTGTCATGTTAGTTTTACTTCAGAGATGAGATGTCAATGCCGTGATATTTGAATTTCGAAAATAGCAGTAAATGTTTTAAGGTACTCAAAGAAAAAGATAGGTTGCCAGGCAACAAAACATACGCCCACAGCAGCTAAATCGTCCGAGCGGTCGTCAAGGGTTGTCGCATATTTATTCCTTTGAAGGCAATCGGGGGCCTTTACAAGACAGTTACATACAGATCAGATTATACATTTTGCCGTTTGAGGGTTTACAAGGTTCTACAAACTGAAACAAGGGTCTCAACTCTGGAAGTAATCTACAGAAATTGTTGAAATTTGACAGGCTTTTTCGTTTTACTTAAAGTTAAATAATGCATATAAATTTCATACAGATCACATGATCACTTTTGTCATTCAAAGGTTCACAATCGCCATAACTCTAGAAATTATTGACGGAAATTGCTGAAATTCAATAGACCTGTTTCACAAATTTAAATGATGCATATAAATTTCATACATATCGGATGATAACTATCATCAATCGAGCATTAACAAGGTTTAGCAAAGTGAAACAAGGGCAATAACTCTAGAAGTATTTATTGTAAATTGCTGAAATTCAATAGCCTTTTTTCGTTTCACAAATTTAAATCATGCATATAAATTTCACAAAGATTGGGTGTTAATTTTCTGCGTTATAGAGTGTTCATAAGGATCAATAAAGTGAAACAAGGGCCATAACTCTAGATGTTATAAACGGAAATTGCTGAAATTCAATAGGATTCTCCGTTTCACTAATCTAAATAAGACGTAATAATGGAAATTGCTGAAATTCAATAGGCTTTTTCGTTTCACCAATTTAAATAATGCATGTAAATTTCAGAAAGGTTCAATAAAGTGAAACAAGGGCCATAACTCTAGACGTAATAAACGAAAATTGCTGAAATTCAATAGACTTCTTGGTTTCAGTAAACAAAATACTGCATATAATTTTCAGAAAGATCGAATGATAACTTTTGACGTTAGAGCGTTCACAAGGTTCAATAAAGTGAAACAAGGGCCATAACTCTAGACGTAATAAACGGAAATTGCTGAAATTCAATAGGCTTCTTGGTTTCAGTAATCTAAATACTGCATATAATTTTCAGAAAGATCGAATGATAACTTTTGACGTTAGAGCGTTCACAAGGTTCAATAAAGTGAAACAAGGGCCATAACTCTAGACGTAATAAACGGAAATTGCTGAAATTCAATAGGCTTCTTGGTTTCAGTAAACTAAATAATGCATATAAATTTCAGAAAGATCGGATGATAACTTTTGACGTTAGAGCATTCACAAGGATCAATAAAGTGAAACATGGGCCATAACTCTAGACGTAATAAACGGAAATTGCTGAAATTCAATAGGATTCTTCATTTCACCTATTAAAATAATGCATGCAAATTTCAGAAAGATTGGATGATAACTTTTGGAGTTAGAGCCTTCACGTAAAAGGAGCGTGATCACTCTCGCTCTCCTGGACTCGCCTGGATGTCAGTCGAGGTGCGCTTTTTATAGCTCTCCTCAATGTCTAAACTGACTTCCCTCAAAGAAAAAACTCAGGACAAATATACTGGTAACGAAAATACTGTCAATATCGACAATCAACTTGCTAGTCGGCTACAATAACTAACAGTCATACCTTAGTGAGAATCGGCCATCCGGTTTATAATCTGAGTAATTAGCACATTTAATTTTGATAATTCGACAAAAAACACTACAAGCTTGTTGGTTATTAATAACAGGTCCAGTAAGTTACCTTTTAGTGTTGAAACTACTATTCGGATATCCGTTAACGGATACAAAATAAGGGTTATCCGAATCATTTTACTATCCGTTTACTATTCGTTACAATATATTCTGACATTCCCGATGCTCTATATTTCACCCGATTAGATTTTATTACATACTTCGAGAAGGTATTTGTTGAGTAATAAAACCTTCTAGTAGTTTATCGAGGGCTGGCCGTTCTTACCGCACGGTACAAATAAAACCTAGTAGTTTATCGAGGTTCGGGTGCTTCCTGAGTCCAAAATGGCCGCTTTATATAAATGAGAATTTTGGGGATAACTAACCCGAGCCCTAACCCTTTTTAAAAGACTGAACTTGGATCTAATTTAGTTTTTACTTCTCTTTAAAGGGTTAGGGTTCGGGTTAGTATTCCCCTAAATACTCATTTGTATAAAGCGGCCATTTTGGTATGAGTTCTGGCTTGTTCTGGAATTTGTTATTATCACGAGTATTATTTAGCGATAGTAACTAATAACAGTAGTCTAAATAAAACCAGCGGCTGCCAGGCAGGATACGCCCACATTTTCGAGAGATGGATAGAGAACAAGCTAAAAAGAAAGTGATTTTTCCTACAATCAAGGGCCATAAATCAGGAAGTTACAGTCCGATATGCACGAATATCAACAGGAACCGAGATCTTTGGGTTATAAACCTATATATCACGATTCAACAAAATCAGATTAAAATTGTGACCTCTATAGGGTCCACAACCTTGATATACCATATTTTTACGCTATTTGAGAACGAAGGGCGGCCATTTTGTCTGTCAGTTTTGGGCCCATTTTCACGCAATTCGAACTCAGCTGTCCTTAGGATGTATCGGTGATATAATAATAGGATTTTTTAAATCGGATAAAAATTATGACCTCTATAGGGTCCACAAGCTAAAAACGCGATTTTTCATACAATCAGGGGCCATAATTCAGGATGTTACAATCCGATATGCGTGAATATCGAAAGGAACCGAGATCTTTGGGTTATAAACTTACATATCAAGTTTCAACAAAATCGAATAAAAATTGTGACCTCTATAGGGTCCACATCCTTGATATACCATATTTTTTACGCTATTTGAGAACGAACGGCGGCCATTTTGTCTGTCAATTTTGGGCCGATTTTCACGAAATTCGAACTCTGTCGTCCTTATGGTGTAACAGTGATATAATTATACATTTTTTTAAATTGGATAAAAATTATGACCTCTATAGGGTCCACAAGCTAAAAACACGATTTTTCGTACAATCAGGGGCCATAATTCAGGAAGTTATGGTCCGATATGTGCAAATATCGAAAGGAACCGAACCCTTTGGGTTATAAACTTACATTTCAAGTTTCAACAAAATCGGATAAAAATTGTGACCTCTATAGGGTCCACAACCTTCATATACCATATTTTTATGCCATTTTGTCTGTCAATTTTGTGCCGATTTTCACGAAATTCGAACTCACTCGTCCTTATGGTGTAACGGTGATATAATAATACGTTTTTTTATATCGGATAAAATTTTTCACCTCTATAGGGTCCACAAGCTAAAAACGTGATTTTTTGTACAATCACGGGCCATAATTCAGGAAGTTACGGTCCGATAAGCGCGAATATCGAAAGGAACCGATATCTTTGGGTTATAAACTTACATTTGAAGTTTCAACAAAATCGGATAAAAATTGTGACCTCTATAGGGTCCACAACCTTGATATACCATATTTTTACCCTATTTGAGAACGAACGGCGGCCATTTTGTCTCAATTTTAGGCCGATTTTCACGAAATTCGAACTCAGTCGTCCTTATGGTGTAACGGTGATATAATAATAAGTTTTTTTAAATCGGATAAAAATTATGACCTCTATAGGGTCCACAAGCTAAAAACGTGATTTTTCGTACAATCAGGGGCCATAATTCAGGAAGTTACGGTCCGATATGCGCGAATATCGAAAGCAGCCGAGATCTTTTGGAGATACACCTATATTTCAAGTTTTGTTAAAATCGGATAAGAATTGTGACCTGTAGAGTGTCCACAAACAAATTGTGGACGGACGGACAGGGGCGACGGCATAATACGTCCACATGAAAATGTGGGCGTATAAAAAAGCTTTTCTTCATACCTGTTGCTTCAGTAAATAACCTGTCACTCTCAATTATCAAAATCAAAGACTAATCACATCACACATATCCATACATGTAGGTACACACACACATGGTTAGGTCTTTGACGTACATTGCTCTATATAAATATCGTAATATGAAACCTTTTTATTTCTTAGACATCGGAATGCCTAAAAGTTCTTGAAAGTTGGCGAATCTACTTTGGCTCAGCGACTCGAAGATTCGTACAATTCTATCATCCGTATCCACATGAATTCCGCAAAGTATCATGGTACCACACTTCCTTACTAAATTGAATACTTCACCTTTGAGTTGTACAGGGATGTGCCTACTATTACAATTACCGGGCGGCACCGCCCGGCACCAATATTGTCCGCCCGCCAAAAATATCTTGAAGCAGATTTCCGCCCATCTCCATTTTCTTGTAAATAAAGATAATCTAAATTGGTAAAAGCGTTTTTATTTGTTGCTTTTAACCTCATAAATTGAATAAATCATTTTGACTCGTGTCAAACTGACCTCGTATCATAGACATCTATTATAACGTTAGTTTTCGACGAAATATATTACTTTCAATTTCTTATTTGATGCGCAGAGTTATCTGATACTATTTTCGCTATTTAAACTATTTTTATAGATTCGTGCAATTCTATAATCCGTATCCACGTAAATTCCACCAAATATAAGTATCATGGTACCAAACTTGCGTTTCAAATGAATACTTCGCCGTTGAGGTGTTGAATTCCGATTATAAAATATCTGTAATATACTGTAGCCTAATTTGATTATCAAAAGACGATTTCACACAGTGCATGACATTATATTACATGAACTTCGTGCGGCGGACATGTAACACCCCCTGGAATTCCTTTCTAACGTCACGTCTTTATTTACGCTAAAAATTATATTATAATAATTTATATGATATATTTTCCCGACCTAATTATTTGATTTGATCATATTTTCCAATAAATTATTCATAGCCGTTATTTCTGGAAATTGTTTTGAACTTTTTAAATGATTAAATGATTAAATAAACCAGTCAGCGAGCCGTGTGCATCTCCATTCCATTCCCAGCATGTGACGTACTTTTACGGTAGAATTAGGTCAGATGACTTGGGGGAATACATGTTTTATTGAGATATAATAAATACTTCATATTACATAATGCTATAAACTAGGCCTAGTGACAAACACAGGTGAAAACATGCGTAGATGGTCATTCATAATTGTTATAAAATTGGCTGCTAGTGCTACCTGACTTCCAACCATTTGAGTAGGCGCATGACAATGGACCGTATACGTTCCATGGTACGACTGAATGAATGCCGACTTGTGTTTTCGATAGAAAAATACAGTCACGAGAACTCAGGAAAGAAACAAAACAATAATTAATAAATTCCTATTTACGCAGGTATACAATGGTGGTTTCAGTGTCAACATTGGCAAATTGCCGTCATCATATTCTTAAATAAATTACCTCGACTAAAGATGTCGCCCGTAGTTCTTATTTATTTTCTACGGTAATTTCGCTAAATACTACGGTGCGGTGACGTCGTGAATTTTGACCCCTGGACTCATGAAATTGCGCATTTTCGATCGAAAGTAAAAACCCCGATAATTTTCTGCCGAAGATTACCGCCCGGCATAAATATTTTTCTGGGCACATCCCTGGTTGTAGAATTCAGATTTTAAAATATCCGTAATAAATTGAATATCAAAACACAAATCACACCTGTGCATGGCACCGTATTTACATGTACCGCGTGCAAAGGACAGATAACGTCACCTGGAATTCCCTTCTCACATATCTGGACTATATTTACGCTACAAATTATATTTATACAATGTATATAAAATATTTTTCCGATTAAATACACCAAGCAACGAGCCGTGTGCATTTCCATTCCAACCACTACTTAGTACTATATTTACTGTGGTGTCGTGACGGTAGAATTATTTCAGATGACTTTGGGGTGCGTTTTAATTTATTTAGATATAATACTCTATAATGCTATAAACTAGTGTCAAGCAGATGAAAACAAGCGTAGATGGTGTGAAATTCATTGATATAAAATTTTCTACTTCCAAACTGTGTGAGTAACACTGTAGCCTACGACAGAGCGAAATGTAAACAGTGCAAATGGCGGCTTTTCGCGGTATATTTCCGTGCTTAATTCTTGCATTTAGAAACAAATAATTAAATGTACGTGACGTGGACGTGAGTATTGTGGTCAATTTACTGAACATTAGTGCTGATATCAAGTATCGATGCATCGTTGTTAGTTAAATTCAAATATTTATTGAATAATCCCTGATAGAACACCAGATATCTCGAGAAACAGATATTAATGATATATTTTTCCGTCAATATCTTCAATGCTTTCAGATTCCCGATAACATGTGACATGCATTGGTTGGAATTAGGTCAATAAACCAGCATTGCTAGATTTAGTTGTAAATAGTGTTTTAGTTTTATTCATTTTTATTTTAAACACATGCTGACATTGACTTAAAAATAATTTGTGTTTTAAATATACTCTTCAAAAAAAGTAGGGGATATTCAGAAACAATACAAAACTGCAGAAATGCACTGCTGTTTTTATTAGAGGTACCCATTCTAATTTCATGAAAATTGTGCAAATATTAAAGAAGTTGTCAACTTCGTCTGAACTTCCAGTACGAACTCACTGCAACGAATTTTAGAAATTTGAAAATCGGAAATTGCAGGTGAAAATGACTTTCGTCAAGGTACACAAAGAAAAAACAAGCCAACAGTGAGGCTGATGTCCCCCGCCGAAATCCCAAAATAAATAGATGACACATATATTGATCGCACATTTATTTTTTTCAAAAGTATCGAGCAATCAAACTGTACACCAATTTTCATCCCTCTCTACCAGATAGAATCAAGATTATCTTGTCCCAAAGCATCGACCAATGAAATTGATTAGTTAAGTTCTGCTTAGCTTCAGCTCGAAATGTTAATCATTGAACTCAGTCAAGACATTCACCTAAAGAACATCTACATCAAGTTTAACCATTCTACCTCAATTAAAAGCAGAGTTGTTATGTTCCAAAGTCTTGACCAATCAAATTCTTGTTGCTCCTTAGCTCAGAAAATTCTCACCATCGAATTTACATGTAGTGAAGGTAATGATATAATGAATCTATATTCCGAGTTTCATTCATTACTTCATTATAACCAAAGTTATCGTGCCCTAAAGCATCAACCAATCCGATTGCTTATCTCTGCTTACCGTAAGCAGACAATGTTCATCATCAAACTTCATCAAGGCATTCACCTAATAGACAGCTACGTCAAGTGTAAATATTCTAACTCAATTAGAATGAGAGTTGTTGTGTTCCAAAGTCTCGACCAATCAAATTGCTTATGGCTCTGCTTACCCTGAGCAGAAAATGCTCATTATCGAACTTAGTCAAGGTATTGATGTAATGAAACTATGCACTAAGTTTCATCACTGCCACTTAATTAGAAATAAAGTCATCGTGTCCCAAAGCATCAACCAATCAAATTGCTTATCTCTGCTTACCCTAAGCAGAAAATGCTCATCTTCGAACTCCATCAAGGCATTGACCTAATAAACACTTACACCAAGTTTGAACATTCTAGCTCAATTAGAAGGAGTTATTGTGTCCCAAAAAGTGTGACAGACAGACGGACGAACCCATTTTAATAGTTCCCTGCTTTCTTCGAAAGGCGGGGGACAATTATTAATAAAATAGGTAAAAAAACCCACAAAGTTATGACTATGCATTGTTAGTTTTTTCGTTCGTAAAATTCGGTGATTTCGGATTCCTAAAACATTTTGAAAATATATTTAATCAGAAACAATAAGCTTTCATATGAAATCTTAATAATAATCCGAACAAAAACAATAGTGTTTCACACAAGCTACACAGTGTAAAACCCTAATAATCCAAACGAAAACAATACTGTTTTACATAAGCTACGCAGTGTGAAACTCTAATACATGTAATAGTCTCATAAATATTAACTTCTGGTACTGGTCGGTAAACCTTTTATTTTATCTAAATAGAAATAGTTTTAAGTTCCATTTTAAGCAAAACATGCTATGGGTACTACAAGTCAAGGGTATTTTCACTCCTCAAAATCATGTAACAGCCTATAAGTTTCTGTGAGTAAATAAGGCCAGGCCGGAAATGAAGTTAAAAGGGAAATCCATAAAAGCTCCTATGCTTATTTGTAGTTGGATGTGGCAGAAATGTTATAATTTTGTAGATAACATAACAATAATTAATCGTTTTGAAGAAAAAAATGTCAAGTTTGCTTATTGAAAGCCCGATTTTGCGCCGAGTTCAACTAGCGGCTGCCAGGCAGGATACGCCCACATTTTCGAGAGATGGATAGCGAACAAGCTAAAAAGACAGTGATTTTTCCTACAATCAAGGACCATAATTCAGGAAGTTACAGTCCGATATGTACAAATATCGAAAGGAACCGAGATCTTTGGGTTATAAACTTACATTTCAAGTTTCAACAAAATCGGATAAAAATTGTCACCTCTATAGGGTCCACAAGCTAAAAACGTGATTTTTCGTACAATCAGGGGCCATAATCCATGAAGTTTCGATCCGATACATGCCAATATCGAAAGCAGCCGAGATCTTTTGGGGATAAACCTATATTTCAAGTTTCGTCAAAATCTGTAGAGAGTCCACAAACAATTGTGGACGTCCGGACGGACGGAGGCATAATACGTCCACATGAAAATGTGGGCGTATAAAAAGCAAGTTAAGAATTTACTAAAAATTGTTCACCTTATTTTAACTGAAATATAGCCCTTTATAAAACTTTTGTTGTTTTAATGTATCAAATCAATAAGAAACTATGTGCAAAGTTTTGTGTTTCTGGATCCCCGATATTTCTCATAAACAGTGAATGAAAGTTGCATGTGTATATTCTTAAAGTTACAATTTCATATTTTTAAGTTATATTTTTAAAACGAAGTGTATATTTTGCCGTCCGACGGTTCCTTACTTTATTTATTATTTAGTCGTACTTCCGTTCGAACTGCGCAGTTGTCCGTCTCCTGATATATTCCACCATTTTGGAACATTAAAAACAACTTGTCTTTCAAGTTCAGCGCAGAAGCACGATTTTACGGGAAAAACATAAACCACTGACAGTCTAAGTAGTTAAATTAAAAACCAAAATCCGCAGAAATGCGCCCTTGACCAAAATAGAATATTCTAAATGCTTTTCTACAATTTACATTTATTATCCTATTTTCTTTTAAAAATAATTCTCCAGTTTCTACCATCAGAAATTCAAGTATGGCTATTTGCTTCCTTATAAAAAACGGAGAAAGAAGCAATGTTAGACAAAGGACGAATAGAACTGTCTGGTGGATTGGGGTTGGGGTTGGGTTAGGTTATGGGTTAACGTCAGACGGTAAAATAGCCTATGAGTTGAAATCATTGCCAAAGCGAAAACTGCTAAGTCCAGGAATCAGACAACTGCGCACACTAGGGACCGGGTATCGTCCAGACTTTACGAAAAGGTAGGTTGCCAGGCAACAAAACATACGCCCACAGCAGCGTTCGTCAAAGGTTGTCGCATATTTATTCCTTTGTAGGTAATTGGGTGCCTTTACAAGACAGTTCCATACAAATCAGATTATAAATTTTGTCGTTTGAGGGTTTACAAGGTTCTACAAACTGAAACAAGGGTCTCAACTCTGGAAGTAATCTAAAGAAATTGTTGAAATTTGACAGGCTCTTTCGTTTTACTAATTTAAATAATGCATATAAATTTCATACAGATCACATGATCACTTTTGTCATTCAAACGTTCACAATCGCCATAACTCTAGAAATTATTGACGGAAATTGTTGAAATTCAATAGACCTGTTTCACAAATTTAAATGATGCATATAAATTTCATACATATCGGATGATAACTATCATCAATCGAGCATTAACAAGGTTTAACAAAGTGAAACAAGGGCAATAACTCTAGAAGTAATTATTGTAAATTGCTGAAATTCAATAGGCTTTTTCGTTTCACTAATTTAAATCATGCATATAAATTTCACAAAAATCGGGTGATAACTTTTTGCGTTAGAGCGTTCACAAGGATCAATAAGGTGAAACAAGGGCCATAACTTTAGACTAATAAACAGAAATTGATGAAATTCAATAGGCTTCTCCGTTTCACTAATCTAAATAATGCATATAAATTTCACAAAGATCGAATGATAACTTTTGGCGTTGGAGTGTTCACAAGGTTCAATAAAGTGAAACATGGGCCATAACTCTAGACGTAATAAACGGAAATTGCTGAAATTCAATAGGCTTCTTCATTTCACCTATTCAAATAATGCATGCAAATTTCAGAAAGATTGGATGATAACTTTTGGAGTTAGAGTGTTCACAAGGATCAATAAGGTGAAACAAGGGCCATTACTCTAGACGTAATAAACAGAAATTGTTGAAATTCAATATGCTTCTTCGTTTCACTAACTTAAATGTTGCATATAAATTTCACAAAGATCGAATGATAACTTTTGGCGTTGGAGTGTTCACAAGGTTCAATAAAGTGAAACATGGGCCATAACTCTAGACGTAATAAACGGAAATTGCTGAAATTCAATAGGCTTCTTCATTTCACCTATTCAAATAATGCATGCAAATTTCAGAAAGATTGGATGATAACTTTTGGAGTTAGAGTGTTCACAAGGATCAATAAGGTGAAACAAGGGCCATTACTCTAGACGTAATAAACAGAAATTGTTGAAATTCAATATGCTTCTTCGTTTCACTAACTTAAATGTTGCATATAAATTTCACAAAGATCGTATGTTAACTTTTGGCATTAGTGCGTTCACAAGGTTTAAGGGCCATAACTCTAGACGTAATAAATTGAAATTGCTGAAATTCAATAGGCTTCTTCATCTCACTAATGTAAACAACATATATCAATTTTAAAACAATTGGAAGTTAACTTTTGGCGTTAGAGCGTTCACAAGAAATTGTGGACGACGGACGGACCGACAGACGGACGGACGGGGAACGACAGCAATATACGTCCAAATTTCAATGTGGGCTTATAAAAAGGAAAGAAACTAAGCTTATCGTCAAGAATTTAATACACATATCCAGCTAATAGATTGCCGTCAAGAATGTGTTAAATGCCGTCAAGATTCACCAAAAACCGCCCAGTTTGTGCTACCGTGTAGATTAAGAAACACTGTTTACTTTTGACAACGATCGTCTGCTTTACGACCGTCCAGTTTCTCGGGATGTTTTTTTTAGAAATGAACACTACCATTTAGATTTGAAAGGGTTTAGTTTTTAGACAAGGCATTTATTTTCCCGGATGTTGTCAAGAAATGAACAGAGCGTTTAGATTCTACGCCAAATTACCACTTTACCGAGAGCCGTCTAGTAACTTACGGGTGAGTAGTAATGCAATGCCGTTTACTTTTCATGTCTTGTAATTAGTTTGCCCAGTGTCATCTAGAAAACTTAAGGCGTTTGTTTTTGTGTGAAATATTTAATTTCTGTCTCCCAATTTTAGAAACTATGTTCAGATTTAGAATCTGAGTATAGTGTCTGAAATTCTCGAATGAATTGCATATTTGTTGAATATCGTCCATTCTTCGGTATTACCGACGTCCGTTGGGAAAAGTCGATTTACAATGAATTGACAATTGTCCGTACATTCCCTTGTTTTTATTCGTTCTATACTTAATAAAAACATGGTAATGCACTGACTTTTTCTCATTGAGTCAATATTTTTTTTCTTTCAATTGTCAGATATATGCTAGACAAGTCGTCCACACGAAAAATCTGGTTAAGTCATCCACGCTGCATTGGTTGACTCGTCCACGCGACTTAGTTTAATTTAGGGATGTAGATTAAGTTGTCCACACGACATTGTGTAATGTTAGGGACGCAGAAATATTCATAGTCAGTATAATATGAGTGTTTGATATAAGTATAAGCAGACTCGCCAATCTAGAGCGGTCGCATTTATAAATAAACAACAAAATAAATCACTTTATTCAATAACAATTTCACTAATAAATAACGTCACTACACAGCCACTAAACGACTCACCTCGGTATACAGACAACTTATCCCAACTTTAAAACATGAATCGAGATATAAGACAACTCATCCCAACAAATATAAGTGCTAGTTTTATTTGTTTTAATAATGATATTGAGAGTAGGCATAAAAGAATGAATCATAAGGCAAAATAAGAAAACCTCCAATTTTACCTTCTAACATTGTTAGCTACCAACCCAGATAAAAATGGTGTCTGAGGGGAAATTGAGAAAACACAAACAGAAGCAGACCAGACACACACAGTTCAAGCTATTCCAACTGTGGTATTTATTTGTAAACCAAACAAAACTATTTTGGCATGAGTGTTTTCTTTAAAGTTGGGTCGAGTTGTCTTCTAACTTAGGATGAGTTGTCTTATATTGGGATGAGTTGTCTTGGACGAGTTGTCTTTGGGATGAGTTGTCAGGTATTCCTCACCTCTATAGTCCCGGTACACTTTTCTTCCCCAGTTCATATAATTTCCATTTTATAAATATACTGAGCGCCATGGAAAACGCATCACTTAGTTTTTCGTATAACAAAATGATCCTGTAAACATATCTTATTTATTTTGCTTCTTATTGTGAACAATATTCAAATGGGAACACATCAATAACAACACATTTGTACACTTATGGATTGTAGATGCCGAGCTGGTGAAGACTAGTTCGATGATGTTCACTTCACTAAAATATTCACATGACACCGCTATTTAGTCCCTTTCAGCCCATCGTTTCATACGCGCTTGAAAACCCATGATATGTAAGAAACACGATACTGCAAACAACAACTATTTATTCACTGTCACATAATATTACACAAAAGTTCACAGCTTGCAGGTCACATTTTATACATACATAGATAATCAAATGTCCAACATAGCGTCTGCGTTTGCGGTAGAAAACAGTACGCTGTCACCAGCTCACATCACACACTCGCAGCTTCACTTGCACATGTTCTCAACATCCGCTCGGTTGCTAAGCAATTGACTCGATTTACTAGACACTACGTACTATTCTACCTGATGCTAATTAGACCCGATTAAACGCTCATTTAACCTAATATTCTGAATGTATGCACTGACACATTATATTGCCATATATAGATTTTGAACATTACATGGATGTTTAATCTGTAATCAATGGTAAAAAGTAAAAGGGGTCAAAACCAAAAGTACGACACAGATGTCAGTAGCGCGTATGTCCTCCACGGGCTCTTACGCACGCTGTGCAGCGACGTCGCATGGAATTTACCAATGTTTGAAAGAAGGCCTGGGGCAAATTGTTCCATTCTTGGACAAGAGCAGCAACGGTGTGCATCTGTGGTCTCCGATACAGACGGCGTCCAATCTCAACCCAGACATGTTCTATCGGTGCCATGTCCGGAGACATGGCTGGCCAGTCCAAGACATTGATGTTGTTAGCATCAAGGTAGTCCATACTAAAACGGGTGGTATGCGGAATTGCATTATCCTGTTGGAAGTGCTGAAGTTGTGGGTGCGCTCGAAACATCGGAACAATTGGTTGCAAGACATCATCACGGTAGGCTACAGCATTAACGCGACTCCTGCAAATGTGTAGGGCGGCCCGGTGATGAAATGTGAAGCCTCCCCACACCATTACACTTCCCCCACCCCATCGATTCGTTTCGAAGATGCAGCAGTCTGCAAGACGTTCCCCAAGACGTCTCCACACACGTTGACGGCCATCAGTGTGATAAAGATGAAAGCGACTCATCACTGAAGAGCACACTTTGCCAGTCTACTCTTCTCCATGTCTGGTGTCCTTGAGCCCATGTCAAACGCCGCCGACGGTGATGATCCCTGAGGATAGCTCCAACATAAGGTCGTCGTGCACGGAGTCCTACTTCTCTTAGACGTCTTACGGTGTTGGCACTTACTGGTCCTTGTCTTCTGACGACTGCTGCACCTGTTCGAGTCGCTGGGCGGAATCTGTCACGCAGATGAGTGACCTGGATGTAGCGGTCTTGAGCCTGGGTTTTAACGCGTTGTGGACCAGGACGTTGACGGTCACGTGTTGATCCAGTAACTCGAACACGTTCCACCAACCTTACAATAGTGGACTGATGACAATTGAAGTGTCTGGCAATAGCATGTGTAGACATGCCAGTCCTGGACATTCCCATGGCTTCATTCCGTTGATTTTCAGTAAGTCTCGGCATCTCTAGCTCGATTCCTTCACATGTCCAACAACAAATTACGACAAAATGACGTTTGACAGTTCATGTACTGCCCATTAAGTCGAAAACATGCTTTTAAAGGGCTCACACACAATGCTGCACGTGAATATTGGGTTTTTCATGTGCATCTCGTGCAAATTTTTTTTTGTGCACACGGGCCGATATTTTTTGCGTTTGGGAACATTGTGTGAAACAATAGTTCATAGTATTGCATAATATTATACATACAAAACCACCTAGTAATAAAATATTTGGGAAAAAAAGTGATGCGTTTTCCATGGCGCTCAGTATATTTTATCATGAATAGTGTCCAACGTCTTCTAGGGGTGATGATTTTCCGTTTCAGAAAATAGCAAATTCCGTTTTAAGTATTTTTTATTCCGTTATTTTCCGTTTCAGAGCTGACCATATTCCGTTTTTTCAAGATAAAATGTTATTTTATGAATAAATGAATAAAACATCTTAAAATGCCTTTTATTACAAAACGGATCATTTTAAACCAATGATAACAAATGTTGAATTGTGAATGACTTGTAATGTTCAATGACTAGTTATTCTTTAAACCTGTTTCCCGAATTAAATAACAGAAAATTACATCTTGTGAGCTCGTTTCATCTTTTTAGCAGACGAAGCCATTTTTCTCAGCTGCTAGTTGTAGTCGCGATTTATCCAGACATCTTCGTAGTTACTACCGTTTCTTCGAGAATAAGGGCTGGATTCACAAGGCTACGGTATATTTCTGATGTCACATGGTTAATGCGGATAAACACGAGTCACGAGCCTGGCAGTAAAATAAGAAGTAAATGAAACGATTTTTACTTTTATGAAGTGACAGAAGTTTTTTTTATGAAATATATATGTACATTACAATGTTTAATTCAAGTTAAACTACAGAGTAATTTTATACAGGGATACATGAAAGATGGGTTTTCGTTTCAATTAAAATTATGATTCCTAAATGATGAAATGAAAGTAGCTAAATACTAAAATAGACAGTAACAAAACCACGCGATATCATACTTGGATAACTGCAAAATTGTTTTGAGTTTGTGTTTAGTATCAGCAAATATCGGCTTTTCCGTCTTTTCCGTGTGAGATTTCAAATTCCGTTTTGAGTGGACAATTCCGCGATTTCCGCGATCACGGAAAATCATCACCCCTAGTCCTCCTTTACATGTACATACGCTTTAGCTCATTTTCCAAACACGCCTATTCTCAGCACCACTTTCACTAAAATTACATCGCAAATAATCGAGCGATCCTCAATCATACTCAATGCAAAACTTTAAACTTGTAATATAGTAGGGTGACCCACCATAAATAAATATCTCCAAATATCTTGACAATTACGCCACAATATTTATATATATGCCAAGCCTCAAATCAGTTTCACACAATTATAGTCACTAAATAAACGATCACGTTGTACTTAATAAGCTATGACCATTAATCATCTATAAATAATAGACTGAAAACTGGTTCCAAGTGTCGTCCATAACATCCAGACACTTTTGAGTAAAAGATATGTTACGTGCCCTTGTTTTGAAATTAGTCTCGCTTAACCAGTCTATCGACCATTCTACGTCTGATTGACAAGTCAGGATAATCAAGACTACTTTTTTACGAAACATAACAGAAAGCTAGAACAAGAAATTGAATTTAGAAATAAGCACTTTAGCCAACTCAACAATTGTTTTAAGAAACTTGTAAAAATAAAATGAAACTACTGCTAGTATCATGTTCCAGCTAACGAAAGTGATTTAGAGATATTATTTGTACTAAGCCAAAAGATGCCGCTCTTAACGGTACAGTTAATGATAAAGCAATTTAAAAAATAAAACAAACTTAATTTCTAAAGCTGCTGTAATAGCCAAGAGGCTAAATTTTACTGCTATTCAAAATCGTCAACAATAGATTTTTTACGGTTGTAATAGTTGATATATTTGTAGAGAATTGCACGTGCCATGGCTATTTATCGACTCAAAGAGAGAGCGGGGTAGTCAGAAATCAGTTCGAGACACGCAACTGAAGCGTGCACATTTAGCCGTGTCGAGACCAACTTTCTGTAGAGTGCACGGGTCAGCCTAAATATATAGTCCCTTTCCTGCAGGTTGGTTTCACCATAACAGAATTGCCCTGTGATATAACAGATCAAAGAATAAACTGCACTAGTCACTTTTTCGACACGTGTTATCTTCAGTTGTTCAGACTACCTGGCACCTCAAATAACCCAACGTTAAAAGAAAGCATGCAGTGTCCACCTTACAACAGGTTCCATTCATTTATGATTTATTTTATAATTTATTACAAAGTTTTGACCACAATGTGTTTCGATTCGCATTTTGGTATTCTAATTTGATTCTTATACGGAAGTCTTATATTTAGTTTCATTTTGTGTGCGGAAATTAAATCAACGATTAGTTTTAAAATTAATTATGATGCCGAAATAATATTAATCCAATTGTATTTTGGCGAAAGATTAAGTTGTCAATATGTAATTGTACAAGCCAACAGTGAGGCTGATGTCCCCCGCTGAAATCCCAAAATAAATAGATGACATATTAATTAATCGCACATTTATTTTTTTCAAAAGTATCGAGCAATCAAACTATACACTAAGTTTCATCATTCTCTATCTGATAGAATCACGATTATCTTGTCCCAAAGCATGCAGTCATCACTCTCACTTAATTAGAATTAAAGTTATCATGTCCCAAAGCATCAACCAATCAGATTGCTTATCTCTGTTTACCATAAGCAAACAATGTTCATCATCGAACTCTATCAAGGCATTCACCTAATGAACGGCTACACCAAGTTTGAACATTCTACCTCAATTAGAAGGAGAGTTATTGAGTTCCAAAGTCTCGACCAATCAAATTGCGTATCGCTCTGCTTACCCTGAGCAGAAAATGCTCATTATCAAACTTAGTCAAGGTATTACTGTAATGAAACTATACACCAAGTTTCATCAATCTCACTTAATTAGAACTAAAGTTATCGTGTCCCAAAGCATCAACCAATCAAATTGCTTATCTCTGCTTACCCTAAGCGGAAAATGCTCATCTTCGAACTCCATCAAGGCATTGACCTAATCAACACATACACCAAGTTTGAACATTCTAGCTCAATTAGGAAGAGAGTTATCGTGCCCCAAAGTATCAACCAATCAAATTGCTTATCTCTGCTTACCCTAAGCGGAAAATGCTCATCTTCGAACTCCATCAAGGCATTGACCTAATAAACACATACACCAAGTTTGAACATTCTAGCTCAATTAAAAGTTATCGTGTCCCAAAGCATCAACCAATCAAATTGCTTATCTCTGCTTACCCTAAGCGGAAAATGCTCATCTTCGAACTCCATCAAGGCATTGACCTAATCAACACATACACCAAGTTTGAACATTCTAGCCCAATTAGGAAGAGAGTTATCGTGTCCCAAAGCATCAACCAATCAAATTGCTTATCTCTGCTTACCCTAAGCGGAAAATGCTCATCTTCGAACTCCATCAAGGCATTGACCTAATAAACACATACACCAAGTTTGAACATTCTAGCTCAATTAGGAAGAGAGTTATTGTGTCCCAAAAAGTGTGACGGACGGACGGACGGACGGACGGACCGACAGACAGACAGACAGACAGACAGACAGACAGACAGACAGACCCATTTTAATAGTCCCCTGCTTTCTTCGAAAGGCCGGGGACAAAAATACCTTTTATTTATCCATCTAATAATTTATATTCAGATTTCATATCAAGTCAATTAAATGTTGTCTAAACATTAAAATCATAACGCCAATTAACAAACAATACGAGTATACTTTATTACAAAAACATCAGTGAAGTATTCTAAAAATCTAAATTCATAACGGCAATAAAATAACACGAATATACTTCACTACAAAACCATGTGTCTGGATTAGGGGATTAATTAAACAATAGGTAGCGGCCATTCAAAGAATCTAACGACAGACATTTATGACCGTTGTATATTCCATGCGACGGTGGTGTAATTACACGTCTGTCAGCGATATGTTTTCAGACGGAACCGAGACACATGGCTAGAATTTGTGATATAAGCAGGCGGCCATTCAAAGAATATAATCTAAATTGTAATGACGAGCATTTATGACTGTATATATTCCAAGTGACGGCATAGGCTATGGTTTCGGATGGAACAGAGATAGCTAGGACGTAGCTGGAATTTGTCATTTATAAAACAATAGTAGTAGGTCATTCAAAGAATATAATCTGATATCGCCGATTAAATTTTGAACTTTTGTGTAAATATGTTTTTATATTTTGTGTTTGTAAGCAATACGCGGATTAGGTTTTAGACTTGGATGTGAGGTGTTATATGTGCATATAGTTTGTAGAGGAACTTTCCATGTATTTGGATATTAGATATTATAATGACCCTGCTTGTTTTGCGTTTGTTTTTTGATTAGAAATACTTGATTTTATTGTGACAAGACTAACAAGCCAACAGTGAGGCTGATGTCCCCCGCCGAAATCCCCAAATAAATAGATGACACATATTAATTAATCGCACATCTATTTTTTTCCAAAGTATCAAGCAATCAAACTGATTATAAAACTATAAACTAAGTTTCATCACTCTCTATCAGATAGAATCAAAGTTATCTTGTCCCAAAGCAGGAAATTGCTTATCTCTGCTTAGCTTTAGCTCAATATGTTAATCATTGAACTCAGTCAAGACGAACATCTACATCAAGTTTAAACATTCTACCTCAATTAGAAGAAGAGTTTGACCAATCAACATGCTTATTGCTCGTTGGCCTAAGCAAAAAATTCTCATCATCGAACTTAGTCAAGGTATTGATGTAATGAACTATACACAAAGTTTCATCACTCTCACTTAATTAGAACTAAAGTTATCGTGTTCCACTTCCAAAGCATCAACCAATCAAATTGCTTATCTCTGCTTACCCTAAGCAGAAAATGATCATCTTCGCACTCCATCAAGGCATTGACCTCATTAACCCCTACACCAAGGTTGAACATTTTAGCTCAATTAGAAGGAGGGTTATTGTGTTCCAAAGTCTTGGCCAATCAAATTGCTTATCGCTCTGCTTACCCTGAGCAGAAAATGCTCATCATCGAACTAAGTCAAGGTATTGATGTAATGAAACTATACACCAAGTTTCATCACTCTCACTTAATTGGAACTAAAGTTATCGTGTCCCAAAGCATCAACCAATCAAATTGCTTATATTTGCTTACCCTAAGCCGAAAATGCTTATCTTCGCACTCCATCAAGGCATTGACCTAATAAACACCTACACCAAGTTTGAACATTCTAGCTCAATTAGAAGGAGGGTTATTGTGTTCCAAAGACTCGGCCAATCAAATTGCTTATCGCTCTGCTTACCCTGAGCAAAAAATGCTCATCATCGAACTTAGTCAAGGTATTGATGTAATGAAACTATACACCAAGTTTCATCACTCTCACTTAATTGAAACTAAAGTTATTGTGTCCCAAACAAAGCATCAACCAATCAAATTGCTTATCTTTGCTTATCCTAAGCAGAAAATGCTTATCTTCACACTCCATCAAGGCATTGACCTAATAAACACCAACACCAAGTTTGAACATTCTAGCTCAATTAGAAGGAGGGTTATTGTGTTCCAAAGTCTCGGCCAATCAAATTGCTTATCGCTCTGCTTACCCTGAGCAGAAAATGCTCATTATCGAACTTAGTCAAGGTATTACTGTAATGAAACTATACACCAAGTTTCATCAATCTCACTTAATTAGAACTAAAGTTATCGTGTCCCAAAGCATCAACCAATCAAATTGCTTATCTCTGCTTACCCTAAGCGGAAAATGCTCATCTTCGAACTCCATCAAGGCATTGACCTAATCAACACATACACCAAGTTTGAACATTCTAGCTCAATTAGGAAGAGAGTTATCGTGCCCCAAAGTATCAACCAATCAAATTGCTTATCTCTGCTTACCCTAAGCGGAAAATGCTCATCTTCGAAC
Organism: Patella vulgata; assembly: GCF_932274485.2. NCBI lineage: Eukaryota > Metazoa > Mollusca > Gastropoda > Patellidae > Patella > Patella vulgata. Next base: position 40,359,485 of record NC_065882.2, read on the forward strand.
TCCATCAAGGCATTGACCTAATAAACACATACACCAAGTTTGAACATTCTAGCTCAATTAAAAGTTATCGTGTCCCAAAGCATCAACCAATCAAATTGCTTATCTCTGCTTACCCTAAGCGGAAAATGCTCATCTTCGAACTCCATCAAGGCATTGACCTAATCAACACATACACCAAGTTTGAACATTCTAGCCCAATTAGGAAGAGAGTTATCGTGTCCCAAAGCATCAACCAATCAAATTGCTTATCTCTGCTTACCCTAAGCGGAAAATGCTCATCTTCGAACTCCATCAAGGCATTGACCTAATAAACACATACACCAAGTTTGAACATTCTAGCTCAATTAGGAAGAGAGTTATTGTGTCCCAAAAAGTGTGACGGACAGACAGACGGACAGACGGACGAACCCATTTTAATAGTCCCCTGCTTTCTTCGAAAGGCGGGGGACAATTATAAACTAGATACGATTTGCGGTCCTTGCCCGTTTCAATGTGGGGAAACTGTACCTACAATTGTTAGAAATTCCCCTCCTTCGGTATTTCTTCAACATTCCCAAGGGATGGGGATACAAAAATAAATGTTGGCGAAAATAGTCCCCCAAAGACATCTAGATAAATGGCAAAAATGACGTTTCATTTGTGGCTGAAACGAGAACTGCACACATTAATTTTTAAATTCACAAATACATTTGTTATTAATTGCGGAAGCGGGTAAATAACACAGAAAGCAAGATTATAAGTAACAAGATATATGTCCATTGTTTTGTTATTTTCTAATAAATAAAATGTGAGTTTTATCTACGCCGGGAAAATTGTCGATTCATTGTAATTCGACTTTTCCCAACGGATGTCGGCAATACCGAAGAATGGACGATATTCAACAAATATGCAATTCATTCGAGAATTTTAGACACTATACTCAGATTCTAAATCTGAACATAAGTTTCTAAAATTGGGAGACAGAAATTAAATATTTCACACAAAAACAAACGCCTTAAGTTTCTAGATGACACTGGGCAAACTAAATACAAGACATGAAAATTAAACGGCATTGCATTACTCCTCACCCGTAAGTTACTAGACGGCTCTTGGTAAAGTGATAATTTGGCATAAAATCTAAACGCCTTAAATAATTAAACACTCTGTTCATTTCTTGACAACGTCTGGGAAAATAAACACCTTGTCTAAAAACTAAACCCCTTTCAAATCTAAATGGTAGTGTTCATTTCTAAAAAAAACATCCCGAGAAACTGGACGGTCGTAAAGCAGACGATCGTTGTCAAAAGTAAACAGTGTTTCTTAATCTACACGGTAGCACAAACTGGGCGGTTTTTGGTGAATCTTGACGGCATTTAACACATTCTTGACAGCAATCTATTAGCTGGATACGTGTATTATTAAATTCTTGACAATAAGCTTAGTTTCTTTTCTTTTTTTCGTAAAGTCTGGACGATACCCGGGCCCTAGTGGCATGTCAAACGGAAGTGACAGGTAAATAAAGTAAAGAACCGTCGGACGGCAAAACATACACTGCCTTTTTAAAATGTATTAAAATAAAGTCCTAAAATAGATGGTATCTATAAACAATCCTATCTTGTTAAAGAATAATCCTATAATTCACTATTGCCAGTTGAGAAATGGGCAAAAATATCATTTTCAACTTCAAATTCAAACGTTTGAAGATAGCTATTCCATGTTGAGGAATAGAAAACAAGGGAGGTAATTGTGTTATTATTTCCAGTGTGAAGATTTTTAAGTGTGAGAAAGATCGTAGAATAGTGAGTTGACAACCTATTGAGCAAAAGACATAAAAATTATTATGTTTTGACTTTCTCAGAAAATATGAAATTGTAACTTTAACTTAAGTCTGAGAATGCTTTTTGAACTCCGGGCTGACCTCCATCGGAATTTGCTAGCCCGCTGCCAAGGTGGATCTATGTACTACTAGTAGTATTAGTAATACATTATACCATTCGTTATCTCGAAACACAGAGGGTTGAGAGATGGGGTTCCTTATAATTACCTACTCTACATCCATGACATTGTCATCCAGTCTAATTGGGAGAGAGAGAAATGGGGTTTATGTTCATTAGACAAAGACAAACTACTGTATGAACCGTGGTAAATTATAAACAGATTTCTTCGATTGTGAACAAACTACTGAATAAATGTTATTAAAAACTTGCCTATGTGTTTGAAATCACTTCCCGTTGAATAAAATCCATGGCACAATTAAATATCCCAACGAAAAAAATAGTTCTCTCTTGAAAAGTCAATGTTTTTGCTTGTATTTTCGACAGTCTCCATCACAACATTGCACTTGTCATGTGGTGAGTTAATCCATCGTAATATTTTGAAGGGGGGTAAAGATTGACAATTTTTAACAATCACGTGTGCTGCTATCAGAACAGCACACAACCTTTTCGATCGTTTGAGTTTGGGCAACAAGATTAGGAACTAAAGACAATAATATTAATTCGGACACAATTAATTGATTGTCAGTTGATAGGCAACTTTGCGGCTAACATTACAAATAAACACACTTTATTTCATAATTTTAATTGATCATATTTCATAACAGGGTCTAATCCCAATGCTCTGTGGTTATTAGTCCATTTACAAAATTTTATGATTACCCAGTAAAACAAAAAAAAACTAAAAAGGTCACCACCTGTTAATAATTTCCATATAAAATTCATGTTTCGAATGTTTATGTCAATAATATTCCTGATTAAATTACTCTTTTTTGTTTATTCGACAAATACTGAAATCGAAACATTCTTGAATAGAACAGTTCGGGGTGTCTAAATATCGTTTGTCGTCTTTATAAAAATGTATTTAAAACAAAAAAAAAATCACTCATCAAAAGAGGAGCGCAGATTGCGTGTATTATTGTGTGTTAATTCTGCAGACCGTGGGAAAAACTCGTGAAAGTTTGCGCCAAATTTAACTGTTTTCACTGCATCTGTGTAGTAATATACAATAACTCATATGGCATGGTACCTTTTACGGTAATAGAATTCAAAGCGTTGAAGGCCGAGGCATGATCGCGATCTACAAAATGCCATCAGGAAATAGTAAAGATATATAAGTGTGAGATTCAAGACCTGTAAAACGAATGTCGTTCTTTTTTTACTGCACCTGTGTTTAAAAGAAATAATCACACCCAACTCTCTAACCAAATAATTAATACAAGACGAAAACAAAATAACGAACTACGGGCGTATTTATGGTTGTAAAGGCCCAAACTCATGGGTCCGAGAGCAATAGTGTATTCAAATTAAATTAAATACCGTTACGATATAAACAAGTCTTGCTGCGACCCCCTTGTACGAAATGATCTATGCTGATAAGTGACGTAATTAGCTTCCATGTTTGTATTTCTAGATGTCCAAGTGTGTGATGAGTTCAATTTTACAAGAGTAGGGTGACCCACCATAAATATCTCCAAATATCTCGACAATTATGCCACAATATTTATATATATGCCAAGCCTCAAATCAGTTTCACACAATTATAGTCTCTAAATAAACGATCATGTACTTAATTAGCTATGACCATTAATCATCTATAAATAATAGACTGAAAACTGGTTCCAAATGTCGTCCATAACATCCAGACACTTTTGAGTAAAAAATAGGTTACGTGCCCTTGTTTTGAAATTAGTCTCGCTTAACCAGTCTATCGACCATTCTACGTCTGATTGAAAGGTCGGGATAATCAAGACTACTTTTTTTACGAAACATAACAGAAAGCTAGAACAAGAAATTGAATTTAGAAATAAGCACTTTAGACAACTCAACAATTGTTTTAAGAAACTTGTAAAAGTAAAATGAAACTACTGCTAGTATCATGTTCCTGCTAAAGAAAGTGATTCAGAGATAGTATTTGTACTAAACCAAAAGATGCCGCTCTTAACGATGCAGTTAATGATAAAGCAATTTAAAAAATAAAACAAACGTAATTTCTAAAGCTGCTGTAATAACCAATTAGTTAAATTTTACTGCTATTCAAAATCGTCAACAATAGATTTTTTACGGCTGTAAAAGTTGATATATTTCATTGTAGAGAATTGAACGTGCCATGGCTATTTATCGACTCAAAGAGAGTGCGGGGTAGTCAGAAATCAGTTCGAGACACGCAACTGAAGCGTGCACATTTAGCCGTGTCGAACCAACTTTCTGTAGAGTGCACGGGTCACCCTTACAAGAGAGAACTTTTTTATTCGCTGGGATATTTAGTTGTGCAATGGATTTTATTTAACGGGAGTTGATTTCAAACACACAGGTAAGTTTATAATAACCAAAGTTAAGCAGTTTGTTCATAATCGAAGAAATGACCCTACTTCTTGTTATGAGAACTGGGGATTCGAAACCACGCCAGATGACTCAATGACAGACCTAATGATACAGCACGCACGTGCTGACCATTCGCCATTCGGCCATCCAACCCCCACATCGGAATATCACTCCGTCTACTTACTTGAGAGATTAACGTCACAAGCAACATTACAATGCAGGATTTTAGCTTATACAGAAATAAAATATTAATCGAAGAAATCCGTTTATAAAATAGGAAGGTTCATACGTCAGTAGGTCATTTCGGAACTAACATATACGGTTCAATTTTATTTCAATAATTCGGAGAAACCCACAAGGTTGGACAGGCGACCCTACTTCTTGTTATGAGAACCGGGGATTCGAAACCACGCCAGATGACTCAATGACAGACCTAATGATACAGCGCGCACGTGCTGACCATTCGCCATTCGGCCATCCAACCCCCACATCGGAATATCACTCCGTCTACTTACTTGAGAGATTAACGTCACAAGCAACATTACAATGCAGGATTTTAGCTTATACAGAAATAAAATATATTAATTGATAGAGATCTACAAGCTGTGTACTTAATTCGCTTCTATTTTATTAAATTGTGGTGATTTATACCTGAAATCGACTGATAGCTAATAACATAAATAACTGATCCACGAGGTGTGCTTAATGGCCGTCTCGAAGAGAATCTTGACGTCACACTTCTTTGTGTTGTTTGTTCAAAACTCTCGAGACAAATCATTTCCGTAACATGCCATGGCCATTTTTTTTATATTTAAGTATATGTTTGTACAAAATTGTCATAATTAAATCTTGTAATGACAAACACAAATATTTTTTTTTCGAAGCTAATGATCTTTTATATTCTTTTATGTTTTAGTTTGGAGATTAGTGCGTAAAGGAAGCTAGGCGATCGGCGCGAATTCAAGAAAAGTTAATGGTGTTCATACTTTGTCCGTGCAGATAAATATAGAAACAAAGCCGATCTTTCCCCCCATTACAATGGCAACCACTGACAGTACTAGCAATGAAACGTCAGCGGATAGGTATTAATTTTAAATAATTAAATTAAAGATACTTTATAGGAGATTCGATAACGAGATGGCAGTTTCTCACTATATAAATATAATACAGGGCCAGGGGCGGATCTAGGAATTTTGAAAAGGAAGGGGGGGGGGGCGCCGCAAAATGAGGGCACTGACCGCGGAGACGGGGCACGCCGAAAATTATCCGTCATTTCCCTGCTTCTGTAGCCATAAGTAAACGTTCGGAAATCTTGCAAAAGAGCCTTAAAATCGAGCAAAAAAGCCAGTTGAACATGCGACTCGAAAATTATCAAGGCGAGCGAGGCATTATGATGGGAAAAAGACGAATCTATTCCCTAGCCACTTCACTATTTAAGCCTTGTAACTTATACTGTGTACTGTCCACACATGAAACAATGCTACATCAAGTTGCACTCATGCGCGTCAGTGATGGGCATGAGTGTATACGCCGCCGATTTCACAAGATGCTATCATTGATGTCTGTCTATAGTCACCCTATAGGATTACGTTTATGTCAGCTAAACAAGAATTCGTTTGGAAGTGGAAGCACTTATTAGACCAAACTGGTGTGTTTGAGTCGATGGTTTGAGTCATTTGGGATCCCTGCAACGGGTTGGGAACGGACATATTTGGGTCTGAGAAAAGGGCAGTAAAAAAGGGCACTGTCGAAAATATGGGGGGGTGCGCGCGCCCCTTGCGCCCACCCTTAGATCCGCCTCTGTAATACAGTGACAGTCCAACCAAGGACTAACTAGAAATCAGCCAGATTTCTTCAAATTTGGGAATCTGACCTCAAAGGTTTGTTGAAGAGAATTCTGTCATCAACTTCTCAAAGAACAATAAATTGTAGCCCAATTATTATCTAAGTGTCATATTACACTGCTCTATATTTAGAATGTAAAAGCTGGGTTTGGAATCAGGTTCCATGAGATTTTCAATTCAAATTGAATAAAATAAGAGAATAAGAAAAACTGATCAAATTAAACATAGAAATAAACAAATTTAAAAACAATTTAATAGAATAAAAAAAAATTGATTCAAATATTACATAACTTAATAATAAGCTTAATAATTAGATGTAATATCCAGTCATTGTTTTTTTGAGACGCGCGATCGCTCGCGAGCGCCTGCCACGCACCTGAATGTTGACCGAGGGGAGGTTTTTCTCCCTCGCCTTAAAGAGACAATAACACTCTGGCTGGCTTGACAGCTCCAGAAAAGAGAAAAATAGCCTTATTCTAAGTACTAGATGTGTTAGTGTCTTACCTGATGTGTTAATTATCCATTAAATCCTATCAAGGGAGGTAATAAACTCCAGATTTGATTGACTTCCTGTTCTAAAAATAGCTTTCCATAATGTCATAAGGGGGGATATCCTCAAGTGTTGCGCGGTTTATTGTCGCAAATAAATAAATATGTAATGTCAACATGGGGATTAATATGACTTGGATTACCACACAATTAATTCAAACTGATTAATAACATTCTAGACAGTCTGTCTTTGGTCTAATTAGCCTGAATTGTATATACACGTTGAGGTGTCAATCAGCTAGATCTCTAATCCAACAAGCTAGATGTTACTCTTTGATATTCTGAGGACGTAACATCTAACATCCGAACGGTCAAAAGCTTGTCGCAAAAGTTGATAACTAGTTTACTTCTTTCAGCGGACGGCACAATTCACAATGTTAAGTTATCTGCACTGCTAACACATTAAACTTACATATGGGTATTGGAACTGCCACGCTGCTTCTTCCTTCTGTAACAGCTATTGGTAACGACACCAGTAACAGTAATGACTTAGAACTATCAATAATAGACCTAGATCAGCTAATGATGATTACATGCAAAATCTTTAGTAAGGTTGCTAAGAGTTCGCTGAAACCCTACATCAAAACAAATCAGAATTAGAATACTGGGATTAGTTCAAGATTCGCATGTAATCATCATTACCTGATCTAGGCCTATTATTCGTAGTCATTACTGTCACTGGTGGCGCTACCAATAGCGGTTACAGAAGGAAGTGGCAGTTGCAATACCCATAGCTGCAGATGATGTAGTAGCACTAGCAGCAGATTGATGATGGATGTAAGCAGCACTACCAGTAGCTGCAGATGGTGTAGCAGTGGGAGACATGTCACCAAACCATATAAAATAATTTACTAAACTTATTTTTTAATGTACTATTTGCAGGGGGCAACATTTGTAAAATTTTCTGAAACTGGTCCCAGTCAATCCATCATCCGGAGACTCGATACAAGAGATTTTTCAATTGCCCATATACGTTTGGGTTGATATTAAGAATATTTTCAATCTGATTAAAACACAGATCCTATTTGGTTTCGTTTTTATAGTTCAAAATTTCGTTTTACTTGTCTTTACTACACTAGGATCTGAAAGAGTTGTTATCATTGACATGTTCTGAATTCTGTGAGGTATTAGCCAATGAAACGGTCTGTTACGGCGAGCTTTAGACATGTTTTGCACGGAACTGTGGGTAAGCCCCTAGAAGCACTAATGCAGATTGGTTAATCAAATGTCTGATGTCATAGGCTCAACTGCCGCTCGTATGACCTCTAACGTGACCTATCGCAACAACCAGTCAGATCTTCATGTAGTGTAGGTCATAGAAAGTATAAAAAAAACGAAACGAAATGTAGATCTGTATTTTAATCAGATTGGAATATGTTGAGAGGTGGCCCCTGATAGGAATGTCCTTCATGTACAAATTCAGTTTTAAAAGGCCCAGCAAGATCCATTTTGGGCTCCGAAAATGATCATATGATGATGTTGAATTTTTGACCCTATGCCATATTTTTTTATTTGAGGAACTACCCTGAGGCAGTGTAGTAACTTGGCTCTCTTGACAGCCCATTTCCTCATTATGGGCAGCATAATATTTCTGGCATACATAACATAGAAGAAAAAATTCTAAAATTAACAAGAATTTTTTAATGCTGCCAAAGTTTAAAAAAAAAAGCAGAGAGCTGGCCTTTAGTAAAGGTATTACAGCTATATCAGACTCGATGCACAGCTGGTTTGAGGACTTCTGAAGCCCATCGCTTAACTTAATCAACTGGAGTATCACCGCACAACTGTTTCCTGCTAATTTCAATAGTATTTTATTTCACTTAGCCGTTCCAATAGGTATAAGTTGATTCCAAGTGACACAATGCGGTCTTTGTATGGCTTCTCCTTAGATGTGGCAGCATGCATCCGTTTGGAATATTCCATTTAATGCAGCTTCGTCAAGAAATCAGCTCCCATTCGGTTCTCACATCACTTATTGCTATGTGATGTGCTAAAAGTTGGGCCTTAATGTCCTTCGTATATCAAGCCTCATCAAAGAGATTAGTTTTGCTCGAGGGGGTTTCAAGCTGCTACCAGTGAGCGCGGGCGAATGATTTGGTGAAGAAACGGAGATAGCTGGCTTACCCTGAATGAAAGTAGCTGGCCATTTCATAGAGAATGAGAGATTTACAATAGGGAAAATTCACCAACTTTGACTTATGACTTCGCTTTGATTGAAGAGAGGTGACAGAGATTTTATTTCTTATAATATATCGATAGAGGGAGTCGAGCTGTGCATAAAACCATTTCGATATCTTGACCTACCGCATCATAGAAAATAGAGCTAATCTTCACAGGTGTATATTTTCTGTTTTTTTCACCATATCTTACAATTTTGCTGATCATTGCTCCCAGAGAATAGATGCGACTTCATGGTCTTCACACTGGGGCACAGGAAGACCCCCACTAACATCACCAGTCACCACCATTTTCATCTAAACCCTAGACTCGCCACAATAGGTGGCTGAAAATTGACCAAAAATGACCTGAAAAATGGCAAAATTGGCCAAAAACCACCCAGAGGCTGTTTCTCAATAACGGTGAAATTTTGACATCGGCCCTTCTGGCTATGAAGTAGTCAGGGGGAGTCCATAAAATCCCCCCGAGATAAACTCGATCTGCCGACCCCCATCTTCCCGATTCTGCACGATTTTGCAAGGTTTTCTCATGGAATGACTTTTAATAATAATAACATTTTATAAATAATAATCTCAATCATACCGCCTTTGCTAGAATTTATCACGGCATAACGGCAAAACTGTCGTAAAAAGTAAAAGCTGAAGCAAACACGGACTGCCACGGTAATAAAAATAGCCCAAATAGCCCAATAACAACCATTGGGAACACGAATAACTAAAGGATCGAAAGGAAAACAAATTTCGATGACTTTATTACTCCAAGAGGAATCTGTAAATTTTATACTTATGACAGTACCACCAAAGGGGCATTCCATGTCAACTGTACACAAAATTCGGGCGATTTTGACATGACCAACACAGATTTTGATGATTTTTGGCGTGCAAGTTAACCATGACGAAAGAATGTGATGTGCAAAATTTTAGCGCTGGGGGCCCCTTCAGGGGCATCCCAAAATTTGGGTCTTTTCAGCTGACCTTCAAACTTTGAAAATCCATAACTTCGCCCCTAGTAATCTTACTTAATGAAATTGATATCAAATTGTTCAGAAAACAGAGATTTTTCTAATGACTGGAAGCATGAACTCCACAGAACAAAATCCAAGCAGATCGTGTTTGACCTTGACCTTTGAACCCACGCCCCCGAAAAGGGGTAGATTCGATTTGGCCAATTTTTCGTGTGAACATTGTCCCACCTATAAATTACAAACACAAAAAATCAAAGTGGGATCTCCATGGGAACAGATTTGATGGATATGAAGTCCACCTAGGTCGCAACAACAGACCTCGATTTTATTAGAATTCACTGTAGGTTGTTTTGTGCAAGCTGACTTCTGTACACTAATTTCACTATGGTAACTTGCACTCTGTTTTTGTCACTGGACGATCCATTAATAGTTTACCGACCTCAAATTTTTACCGCACCTCGAGGACAGAATCACAAATTTCCCACGGCTTTTTATCTCGCTTGAAAATTTCCTCGTTGACTTTCAACAGAACAAGTACAGAAAACGTCCGGACTATTACTGTCATATAAGTATTATAAGACACAGCAAAATGTAAACGAATAGATGCTTATGTGCAGTCGTTTTTTGAATCGTACACTATTAAAATCCAATCATATATTCTACATGCTTTATGCTGTCAGCTTGACTCGGGTTAGTCGTATGAGTTTCACAGCGTGTGTTGCTCATCGTTGGCATGTTTATTTCACTATCTGTACCTACCTGCATCTATTAACTATTTGCAATATTCCTTGATCACCAATCAAACTCGTCCGAAAATGTAAATGCCAGTTACCTCCCTTGACCCATTCGCCACTAACACCACTTCCGGTTCAGTTATTTCTCGGACGCCATTTTTTCTAGTTGTGTTTTTTTTACAAGCGGAAGATATTTTAATCGAATTTTAGTCCTTTTACGAAAGATTAACCGTCTTTTCTTTTGTTTTTGTGTATTGTATTATCTAAGGTAAGTACTTACCCTGTAACATCTATCTCCCTAAATGTCCAGCACTAAGGACTCTGGTTTCCTGTCTTCTGACCTACCTCTTTTCTTTTGTTTTTGTGTATTGTATTATCTAAGGTAAGTACTTACCCTGTAACATCTATCTCCCTAAATGTCCAGCACTAAGGACTCTGGTTTCCTGTCTTCTGACCTACCTCTTAATAAGGAACCTTCTGACATTAGGGATTCCATTCCTCTTATTCCAGCTGTTTCCAATTCTCAGAATTTTGCAGCCAACAGTAATGTGGATCCTAGTATGCTTCAAACTGTCTTAAAAACAGTCACTCTGAAGCTATGGATAAAAGGTTGGAAGACTTTTCTAAGAAGTTGTCTATGACAAATTCTAATAACGACCAGGCTTCAGCTGTGAGAAATATTGAACAGTCTAAAAGAAGGTATGATAAGTTTAATTCAAATCGTAAAATTCTAATAACGACCAGGCTTCAGCCGTGAGAAATATTGAACAGTCTAAAAGAAGGTATGATAAGTTTAATTCAAATCGTAAAGATTTAGATTCAAGCTCTGAAAATAATGTGACGGTACACGAGCAAGCTTTGAGTCTGGCGGACTCAGATAATATACTGAGCGCCATGGAAAACGCATCACTTAGTTTTTCGTATAACAAAATGATCCTGTAAACATATATATCTTATTTATTTTGCTTCTTATTGTGAACAATATTCAAATGGGAACACGTCAATAACAACACACGTGTTGATCCAGTAACTCGAACACGTTCCACCAACTGATGACAATTGAAGTATCTGGCAATAGCACGTGTAGACATGCCAGCCCTGGACATTCCCATGGCTTCATTCCGTTGATTTTCAGTAAGTCTCGGCATGTCTAGCTCGATTCCTTCACATGTACAACAACAATTTACGTCAGATTGACGTTTCACAGTTCATGTACTGCACATTAAGTTGAAAACATGCTTTTAAAGAGCTCACACACAATGCTGCACGTGAATATTGGGTTTTTCATGTGTATCTCGTGCAATTTTTTTTGTGCACACAGGCCGATATTTTTTGCGTTTGGGAGCATTGTGTGAAACAATAGTTCATAGTATTGCATAATATTATAACCACCTAGTAATTAAATATTTGGGAAAAAAAGTGATGCGTTTTCCATGGCGCTCAGTATATTAGTAATGGTAGATCATCCAATTTTGACAATTTACATGAACCCACTTCTGATGTCAAGGATTCTAGGATTCGTGAGACAGATTGGGATGGTTTTGTTCGCAAGATGGTTGAAGCCCTTGACATTGATTGCGAGGGTACTTCAAAGACAGAAGAGCATAAGTCTTACATTTCTGGGCGACTTTTGACTGACCAAAGGTCCAAATCTAGAATGTGTCAATTACCTTTAGAAGGTTCTATTTTAGATTCTTTACACGATGTGGACGATGAAGTTTCTAAAAGAAAGATTCGAGCTTATAGATCAGCTGATGCTTCTCATTATAAGGTGTCATCTGATCACTTTAGACAGTATTGTTACACTCCGCATCTTGATGAAAATATAGCTGAAGGATGATCTTCTCAGTCTTCTAGCTAAGTCTCCTTTTACCAATGCTTCTTGAGGTAAAGGGGTCAAATTACAAAATAAACAAGCCCGTACTCGTAACAGTGACTTTATTAAGATAGACACTGAAGCTAGACTTTTTTTAATAGAAAGTTCATACAGGTCGCCATGGCTCGAAATGTTCGTCTGACAGGTAGCAAATAAAACTACCCGTCGCTTGCGACAGGTGGACTAAATTTTACTTGATGTTTAGTAAATTGACATAAGATCACAATACTCGCGTCCACGTCACATACATTTAATTATTCATTTCTAAATGCAAGAATTAAGCACGGAAATACCGCGAAAAGTCGCCATTTGTACTGTTGACATTTCGCACTGTCGTAGACTACAGTTACTCACACTGTTTGGAACTAGACAATTTTATAACAATGAATTTCACCCCATCTACGCTTGTTTTCATCTGCTTCACCACACTAGTTTATAGCATTGTGGAGTATTATATCTAAATAAATCAAATCGCACCCAACGCACCCCCAAGTCATCAGAAATAATTCGACCGTAACGACACCACAGTAAATATAGTGGTGGTTGGAATGGAAATGCACACGGCTTGTTGCTTGGTGTATTTAGTTTTAAACAATTTCCATAAATAAAGGCCATGAAAGACAATTTGACAAAATCAAATAATCAGGTCTGAAAAATATTTCATATATTTATAAATATAATTTGTAGCGTAAATATAGTCTGGATATGTGAGAAGGGAATTCCAGGTGGCGTTATCTGTCCTTCGCACACGGTACATGTAAATACGGTGTGATTTGTGTTTTGATATTAAATTTATTACAGATATTTTAAAATCTGAATTCTACAACTCAACGGCGAAGTATTCGATTTAGTACGGAAGTGTGGTACCATGATAATGTACGGAATTCACGTGGATACGGATGATTGAATTGTACGAATCTTCGAGTCGCTGAGCCAAAGCAGATTCGCCTACTTTCAAGAAATAAAAAGGTTTCATATTAAGATATTTATATGAAGCAATATCTGTCGAGACCTAAACAAACGTGTGTACCTACTTGTATGGATATGTGTGATGTGATTAGTCTTTGAGTTTGATAATTGAGAGTGACAGGTTATTTACTGAAGCGACAGGTATGAAGAAAAGCTTTTTATACGCCCACATTGAAATGTGGTCGTATATTGTTGTTGCTCCCGGCCGGCCGGCGTCCACAATTGGTTGTGGATGCTCTATAGGCTAAAGTTAATATCCGATAGACTTTGAATTTATTCAGTGTTTAAGGTCATGAGGCGAAGAAGCCTATTGATTTTCGGCGATTTTCGATAATTACTGTCCGAATTATGGCCTTGATCACTTCAAAAAATCTTGTGGACGCTCTAGAGGTCAAAGTTAATATCCGATTGACTTTAAATTTATACACAGTGTTTAAGGGCATGAGACGAAGAAGCCTATTGATTTTCAACGATTTTCGATAATTAGTGCCAGAGTTATAGCCCTTGATCACTTCAAAAAATCTTGTGGACGCTCTAGAGGTCAAAGTTAATATCTGTCACAATTGGTATGTTAATTTGCTATGTATAATTGTGACATGGTTTATTTCTGTGATTTAGGGTACCTAATTAATTTGGTACATGGCTAAAGGGAATATTTATTTCTTTTAAAGACATTCATTAAGGGTTGTACAGGTTTTGGTTAATAAAGTTTAATTATTTTCATTGTATATGCATTGTTTTTTACAGAACGATTGTTGGTATGTCTGAGCAAGTTAGGTAATGAGGGTGTAAAGTAATGAATGTGTCTGGATTGTGATGCATGAGCATGTGGTGCATAGTTCTGATTGGATGTTTGAGTGACTAAAGGTTTCTTGGTGTAGGAATCAGAAAAGTTTGTCAGAGAGGTTTAAAATAAGTTACAGGATAGACATGGCTGTTTTCTCTACTTAGATCAGAGAGATTTTAAAGGACCAGACATGACTGTTTTTCAATATCTACGGTAACACCAATGACTGGCTTTAGATGCTTAGAACCTGGTAATTAAATACGATGTATTTAAATGTGATGAATCCGTTCCTTGATGAAATAACATTTAACCGGTAATGTCTAGGTGACCGATATAAATCATATTTCAACCCAGGGGTAACATTGTGAATCATATTGTAGTTTAATCTTGGTGAACTTTGTGAATCGTACGCATGTAGTCTTGGTGAAGTACATTTCAATCTTGGTGAAGTTTTAATACAATTAGGGAGTCTAGGTGAATCCGGGAAATAGATCTGTGACATGTGAAGGTTTTGTGTTTTCCAAGAATTTGTGTTCGGGTTTAAAGTGTTTTAAAATATACTATTCAAAAAAAGTAGGGGATATTTGATTTTGGGGGCATAATACTAAAATATGCAAATGACAACGAAAAAAGTCACTATAGAACCTAACAGAAGAAACATTTCCAGTTACATGTGACGCCCAAACGCACCAATAGCTACCGCATGGAATGCAGGTGATGCTTGGGATCATCATGGGGGTCCAACCCAAGATTTGCACGACTCTGACTTTGGATGTTACAGTCATTGTGGCATTGAATTCCAGGGTGGAAACATCAGTTTAATTGTTTTAGTGACCAGAAAACAAATTTTGATATGCGTCGGCTTACCCAAAATGAAAGGTTACGTGCCCTTGGCATGCTACAGATCGGCACAACACAGGCGGTTGTGGCGCGGACGATGAATGTTTCTCAGTCTGTCATAAGCAGGCTATGGTCCAGATACCGTGATACACAATCTGTACAGGACAGACCACGCTCAGGTCGACCAAGGGCGACAACTCAAGCCCAGGATCGATTTATCCGTACCTTGGCCTTGAGAAATCGTGTCATCACAGCAAATCAGATCAGCGCTCGTCTTCAAACAGACACTGGTGTGAGAGTGAGTGGCCAGACGATTCGGAATCGACTGCATAGGGGTCACCTTCGCGCCCGACGTCCTCGCGTGATCCCTTGTTTGAGAGATCATCACATTCAGGCAAGACGTCGTTGGTGTAGGGATCGTCAACACTGGGATAATCGACGCTGGAGCAATGTGATGTTTTCAGATGAGTCAAGGTTCACTGTTGATTTTTTGGACAGACGTAGGAGGGTGTGGCGTCGTCGAAACGAGCGCTTCCAAGACGTTAACGTCATCAGACATGATCGATTGGGGGGTGGTTCTGTTATGGTGTGGGGAGGCATCACTGTTGCTGGAAGAACGGCTTTACATGTTGTTGCAGGGCGTGTTACAGGCCAGTACTACCGGGACAACATCTTGGCAGTCCATGTTGTGCCGTTCGCACGACGTCATGGCCGCCGTTTCATCTTCCAGGATGACAACGCAAGATGTCACAGGGCCAGGATCGTTACAGGTTACCTCCAACAACAGAACATCACCACATTACCTTGGCCAGCACTGAGCCCCGACCTCTCCCCCATCGAGCATGTCTGGGACATGCTTGGACAGAGGTTACGTCAACGTCAACAACGTCCTGCCAATGTCCAAGAACTTGCTGCTGCGTTGCAACAGGAATGGGACAATCTGGACCAAAATGACCTTAGACGTCTCATTAGGAGTATGCCACGTCGGATCAATGCTTGTTTGGCAAACAGAGGAGGATTTACCCGTTACTGACTTGGTTGTGATGCTGTGGTAACTTTGCTGTTTGACCCCGGGTATCATTTTACCCTTATAATGGTCAGTCTGTGCCTTACTTAGTCTAACGATCATTTGGAATAAATCGATGAATGTGAACTTCATTTCATTTTGTCATTTGTTTCTTCGTCAGTTTCATTAGGTGACTTTAATAGCACTTAAAAATCAAATATCCCCTACTTTTTTTGAATAGTATACCAACTTACGCGATTGGGACGGTGGAATTAAGACGGAGAATTAATCTGAATGCTATCCAGGAGGATTGATTAGAATTAAAGCAACAGAGTATTAAATGCCGGAATGAACTGTAACTTTGTAATTTTGTAAAAAAAAACTCTTAAATTGTATATGTAAATTGATTGTACAATATACATATTTAAAATAAATTGATTAGTTGTGTTGTTTGTTGGAAATTTGGAAAAGGGGACAATTAAGTTAAAGAACCTGAGGTCACTTTGTGACAATATCCGATTGACTTTAAATTTATACACAGTGTTTAAGGTCATGAGACGAAGAAGCCTATTGATTTTCAACGATTTTCGATAATTAGTGCCAGAGTTATGGCCCTTGATCACTTCAAAAAATCTTGTGGACGCTCTAGAGGTCAAAGTTAATATCCGATTGACTATAATTTATACACAGTGTATAAGGTGATGAGACGAAGAAGCCTATTGATTTTCAGCGATTTACGATTATTACTGCCAGAGTTATGGCTAAGGCTGGGAATCGATATGAAATTTCAATATCGATTATCGGCAAGAATTTGTCAGCGATTATCGATAATAATCGATTATCATTTTTCCGGAAAAATCCGAACTTTACCGACCTGTCATTTGTGTTCATCGAGTTACAGAAGTGTTATTATCCTAGTCTAATACTGTGCCGATGTACGTAAAAAAATCAATTAATGTAAAATAATTACATATAGTTGCTAAATGTAGGACTAACTTGAGTATTATTCTAAGTTTTGTTCTTGATTCATTTGAACCTTTTTTTATTTCAATATCTCCGATAAATACAAAGACAATACATGGTTTCTCTTTGCAAGTGACTGGCGATCATACAGTGTTACTACTAATAGTCTGATTCGGTTTATTACATAATTTCCATCTGTCGGCTTTTCGGGTAGAAATCATGGAATAAGTTTTATTTTGTAGGTTTTGATGTTTGATTACAAAAAACCAATGTTGACATTTTTTCTGAGTAGGTCTTCAAAGTATTTGAGGCCATTATTTGAGGGTAGCCATTTTGCGATAATATTCCAACTTATTTTATTATTTTCACCTTATTTAAGATTTTATTGACATATCAACTGTGATTTGGCAATGTATTAATATTGGCAGGGTTCATGACTATACCTCAGATTGTTTTCCATCATTTCATTATGATATTTCCAAGATGGCGACCATTTTTGGCGGGAGAATCGGACGATGTGCTGATTTCGATTAAGTAGTCGTGCTTGGTGTCAATATATATGTTTTCGGGGCCACAGATTCTATTCCTGACATTTACAACCTTGTAAAATGATCACATGTTCATATACTTAGCATATTTCCAAGATGGCGGTCATTTTTGGCGGGAAAATAGGACGATGAGTTGATGTTGATTAAGTAGTCGTCGTTGGTGTCAATATATATGTTTTCAAGGGCACAGAATCCATTTTGGTCAGTAACAACTGTGTAAAATGATTATTTTGCAATTTACAATATGATGGCCATTATTGGCGGGAAGATGGAACGATGTGTGGATATTCATTAAGTAGTCGTCTATGGTATCAGGATATATTTTTTGGGAAGCAGATTCCATTTTTGCCGTTTACAACTGTGTAAAGTTATCACATGTTCACATATTTAGCATATTTCCAATATGGCTTTCATGTCGGACGGGAAAATGGGACGATGTGCTGATTTTGATTACGTAGTCGCTTTTTTGTGTCAATATTTGTTTTTCGGGGGCGCAGATTCGATTTCTACCATTTAAAACTGCATGAAATGGTGGTATGTTCACACATTCAGGTTTCTGAATCCAATTCTGCTATGTATAAGCTTGTAGCATGTTCCTGGAAGTCTGTGCCGAGTTTACCCATTAGGTATATCATCCAACAATGTAGTTAGTAGTTGAACTCCAGCGCAATATCATTCCACATGTTCGTTCTACATTCATCTTGGAAGTCAGTTGGTAACATAATCTATGTTATGAGGGCTTCTTAGCAAGTATTTCATTTACAGTCACGTCCCCACCACTATCATCCATGTTGCTGCCAGGCTGGAACGAAGCTCCTGGCCATATGCTTGCTACGCTACATTAGGACCTTTATGTATATATAGGGAAGATACTGAGCCCCGTCCGTCAGCTCCAGTCTAGCACCCAAAGAGGAAACCTCAAGAAAACTATGAAATGTTCTTGATTGCTTGACTATTGGTTGTTTTCTGCTTTGAAAGTGAATGAGGACGGATGAGCATGGCACAGTCTCTATAGGCGTGGCAAGAGAATGCCTTATGCCTGGTAGGCACGTCACTGGAGTGTGGTGAGAAAGTATCCCGGTCTGACCGCGAGATCATGGTGTGAACCCTCTTCGCGCAGCCAGATCTTAATTGTAGTAAGCGCTTGGTGTGGTCGTTGCATGCGCATGATGGGCACGTGGCGTAAGCACCACGCTACCGCTATGCTCTTTTTGCCTTCATGCCAGGAATAGGCTTTACTTTCCCAGGAAAATCGATGATAAATAAATGCTAATAATGTGTTTAGAAAACGTTCCACGTCTTGGAAATATGCTAAATTGGTGAACATACAACCATTTTACGTAGTTGTATATGACAGAAATCGAATCTGCCTCCCCCGAAAACTTATATATTGTCACCAAAGACAACTACTTTCTCGAAATCAACCCATCGTCCGATTTTCCCTCCACAAGTGGCAGCAATATTGGAAATATACTAAATATGTGAACATCTGATAATTTTACATGGTTATAAATGTCAGAAATTTATTCTGCGCCCTCGTAAACATATATATTGACACCAAACACTACCACTTAATCAAAATCTGCACATCGTCTCATTTTCCCGCCAAAAATGCCCGCCATCTTGGTAATATGCTAAGTATATGAACATGTGATCATTTTACAAGGTTTTAAATGTCAGGAATGGAGTTTGTGACCCCGAAAACATATATATTGACACCAAACACTACTACTTAATCGAAATCGGCACATCGACCGATTTTCCCGCTAAAAATGGGCGCCATCTTAGTAATATCATCATGAAATGATGGAAAACAATCTGAGATATAGTCATGTGTGCCGCCAATATTAATACATTGCCAAATCACAGTTGATATGTCAATAACATTATAAATAAGATGAAAATAAAAAATAATTTGGAATATTATCGCTAAATGGCTACCCTCAAATAATGGACTCCCGTACTATGAAGACCTACTCAAAAATGTCAACATTGTTTTTTTGTAATCAAACATCAAAACCTACAAAATAAAGCTTATTCCACGATTTCTACCTGAATAGCTGACAGATTTAGATTAACGATCGGACTATAATAGAATAAAATAAAATAGAAGGCGTTTATTGATTGGACAATAAAAAAATAATTACGGGCTTTCAAAGTAGAATTTTTATGATTGGTTAATTTAGATGAAAACCAAAGTAGAATTCTTCCACGAAATTACGAGAGATATAGATATTTTCCCTGGAAGTCAAAAACGTGTTTTGTATGGGCTGTATCTGACATGATTTAGTAATAAAAGCGGAGTTGATCATAAATAATAATATTAGTTTTATCGTGAAAGCAGACGATTTCTCTACAGATCAATCAAGAACAAAGAAGGGAGATAATTCTAATTTTACTATATATCACGTGCGATTGTCATTGTTCACAAAGTGCGTGACCTATTTTAGTTTCAACTAGTAATAACAACAAAAACAACGAAAATATTAAAATAATGTATTTAATCTTAAAGTTTAGTTTTTTACAATAATATATATTTAAAATGGGCCAGTTTGTAAGCAGAGGGGGGAAATTGTTGTTGTGTTGACGTTGTGTATTCATTCATTCGTCTGCTAATGCCAAACTACGGCAAGTTCAGTCATGTGAAAGTGACCGTAACTTGCAGACAGAAGGTAAATATACCGATAATCGATATTTGAATTTCAATATCGATTATCGTGTCGCTAAATATCGATATTTTTGCACAGCCTTAGTTATGGCCCTTGATCACTTTGAAAAATCTTGTGGACGCTCTAGAGGCCAAAGTTAATATTCAATTGACTTTAAATTTATACACAATGTTTAAGGTCATGAGACGAAGAATCCTATTGATTTCCGTTAATTACTGCCAGAGTTATGGCCCTTGATCACTTCAAGAAATCTTGTGGACGCTTTAGAGGCCGAAGTTAATATCCGATTGACCGTAAATTTATACACAGTGTTTAAGGTCATGAGACAAAGAATCCTATTGATTTTTAACGATTTCCGATAATTACTGCCAAAGTTATGGCCCTTGATCATTTTGTGACGCTCTAAAGACTAAAAGTTATCATCCGATTGACTTCAGATTGATACACAGAGTTTAAGTGCTAGTCCACGAGAAAACCATGCAAAATCGTGCAAAATCAGGAAGGTGGTGGGTCGGCCGATTCCATTCATATTCATAGGGTTTGGTCATGCCCATGAGACTACTCGATAGCCAAAACCGCTGAACTCAGAAATTGACCCTAGCCGAGATATGGCAAACAGGTGTTTTGGGGTCTTTTTTCTCATTTTTTCGTCAATTTTAGGCAATGTTAGCTGCTGTTTTTCAGGTTGTAAATGAGTACTTATGAAACGAAGGATGATTCGATATATTAGGCTAGGTAGTAATGTTTAAAAAAAATGAAGAAAGAAAAATCTATCTTTCCACTCAGGGGTGCCATTTGGTTATTCCTGAAGTGTATAAATCAAACCTTATAAAGAACCCTAACTTTATGCCGCGATATCTCCACTGCCGCGGGGTCCCATGAATTCTTTTTGTGGTTGTTAGTAACTGGGTATCAGGTCTCGCGATTAAAAAAATAAAATTTCATATATGTCTATAACTACACTCTCAAAAATAATGGGTAATTTTGATAAAAATCGGATAATTTCGACAATTTTACGAAGCTTTATCCCCAATATTATCAAACTGATATTCAAACAAATGTAGTATAATACAGACGCCTTCACAGCTGCTATGTTTTCGCAACATAATGTTCGTATGACAACTGACAACTCTTACTGCAACTGGAAGTGAAAATTTGCTAAAATTCGCATTATTTCACTCTTAAATCTCTTGGTATGTACAGATCTCATTGTAAGCTGCAGTTGAGAGAACTGTCATAGCTCACAGTAGTCATTGAATAGTAAAATGTAGGCCTAAATCCTCACAAAATATCAAATTTATACAAAATTTACTTTCGGGAGGGAATACTAATCCTTACAAAATATCACATCTAATTACATTCATGGACCCTCACAAAATATCAATTGTAATACAAAAACTACGTTCATAATTTTTCACAATATATCAGAGACATTCAATGAATCCTTTCCTTACAAAATATCAAATACAGTATTATACAAAATTTACATTCATGAACCCTCGCAAAATATCATACAAAATTTACATTCATACATTTTTACAAAATATCAGAAGGATAAAATAGTGGAAGTACCTCATGAATCTAATCTCCTCAGTGTATATCAGGATCTATCAGCAGGACGGTGTTACTATCATTGACAAATAGTAAATATCATCAGGACGGTGTTATAATCATTGACAAATAGTAAATATCAGCAGAACGGTGTTACTATCATTGACAAATATGTAGTAAATTTCATCAGGACGGTGTTATAATCATTGACAAATAGTAAATATCAGTAGAACGGTGTTACTATCATTGACAAATAGTAAATATCATCAGGACGGTGTTACTATCATTGAAAAATAGTAAATATCAGTAAAACGGTGTTACTATCATTGGCAAATAGTAAATATCAGCGGGACGCTGTTACTATCATTGACAAATAGTAAATATGAGCAGCCATTCATAAATTTTTACATTATATCAGAAGGATAAAATAGTGGAAGTACCTCATGAATCTTATCTCCTCAGTGTATATCAGGATCTATCAGCAGGACGGTGTTATTATCATTGAAAAATAGTAAATATCATTAGAACGGTGTTATAATCATTGACAAATAGTAAATATCAGCAGAATGGTGTTATAATCATTGACAAATAGTAAATATCAGCGGGACGATGTTACTATCATTGAAAAATAGTAAATATGAGCAGGACGATGTTACTATCATTGATAAATAGTAAATATCAATGAAACGCTCCCTCAGATATCACTCTTAGTATTTAGCGTCCACATAATAAATCCACTGCTACCAATGATAGATACCGTCTGATGTATTTAGTACACTCTTTCAATAATACATGCTCAGTCTCTTTAGGATACACAGTGAAAACATAGCATTTTGAAGTAGAAAACTGCGAAAAACCACATACAGCAGCCACCATCTTGGATGGCTGGATACCAGAACTGATAGTTTTGACAGAGCGGGTTCTACGACTGCCTGAGCGAGTTCGAAACGCTAGTCTGTCAATTGCCGATGGTATCGAGTAGTTTAGCATCCATATTTTGTCACTATATTGATTAGAACATATAAAAATCAGATGATCCAATATCAAAATTGTCAAAACTTAGACAATGTTATCGCGCATGCGTATGAAGATATATGAAATTTTATTTTTTTAATCGAGAGACCTTGTACCCGTTTATTAACAACCACAAAAATAATTCATGGGACCCCGCGGCAGTGGAGATATCGAGGCATAAAGTTGGGTACTTTATAGGGTTCGATTTATACCCTTCAGGAATAACCAAATGGCACCCCTCAGTGGAATGATACATTTTTCTTTTTTCATTTTTTTGAAACATTACTACTTTTCCTAATATATCGAATCATCATTTGTTTCATAAGTACTCATTTACAACCTGAAAAACAGCAGCTAACATTGCCTAAAATTGACGAAAAAATGAGCAAAAAGCCCCAAAAATCACCTGTTTGCCGTATCTCAGCTATGGTGAATTTCTGAGATCGGCGGTTTTGGCTATCGAGTAGTCTCATGGGCATGACCAAACCCTGTGAATATGAATGGAATCGGCCGACCCCTCACCTTCTCGATTTCTGCATGGTTTTCTCGTGGACTGGCACTTAAGATCTTGAGACGAACAAATATATTGATTTTCAATGAATTTTTATGGCTTGAACAGCTAAATCCATGATATTAAAAGTTCTCAAATAGTGTAAAAATATGGTATATCAAGGTTGTGGACCCTATAGAGGTCACAATATTTATCCGATTTTGTTGAAACTTGAAATGTAAGTTTATAACCCAAAGATCTCGGTTCCTTTCGATATTCGCGCATATCGGACCGTAACTTCCTGAATTATGGCCCCTGATTGTACGCAAAAACGCGTTTTTTGGCTTGTGGACCCTATAGAGGTCATAATTTTTATCCGATTTAAAAAAAAAACGTATTATTATATCACTGTTAAACCCTAAGGACAGTTGAGTTCGAATTTCGTGAAAATCGACCCAAAACTGACAGACAAAATGGCCGCCGTTCCTTCTCAAATAGCGTAAAAATATGGTATATGAAGGTTGTGGACCCTATAGAGGTCACAATTTTTATCTTATTTTGTTGAAACTTGAAATGTAAGTTTATAACACAAAGATCTCGGTTCCTTTCGATATTCCCGCATATCGGACCGTAACTTCATGAATTATGGCCCCGATTGTACTCAAAAAACGCGTTTTTTGGCTTGTGGACCCTATAGAGGTCATATTTTTTATCCGATTTAAAAAACCGTGTTAATATATAACCGTTACACCCTAAGGACGGCTGAGTTTGAATTTCGTGAAAATCAGCCCAAAACTGACAGACAAAATGGCCACCCTTCGTTCTCAAATAGCGTAAAGTGAGGTATATTAAGGTTGTGGACCCTATAGAGGTCATAATTTTTATCCGATTTAAAAAAAAGTTTTATTATATCACTGTTAAACCCTAAGGACGGTTGAGTTCGAATTTCGTGAAAATCGGCCCAAAACTGACAGACAAAATGGCCGTCGTTCGTTCTCAAATAGCGTAAAAATATGGTATATCAAGGTTGTGGGCCCTATAGAGGTCACAATTTTTATCCGATTTTGTTGAAACTTGAAATGTATGTTTATAACCCAAAGATCTTGGTCCCTTTCAATATCCGCGCAGATCGGACAGTAACTTCCTGAATTATGGCCCCTGATTGTACGAAAAATCACGTTTTTAGCTTGTGGACCCTATAGAAGTCATAATTTTTATCCGATTTAAAAAAACGTATTATTATATCACCGTTACACCCTAAGGACGACCGAGTTCGAATTTCGTGAAAATCGGCCCAAAATTGACAGACAAAATGGCCGCCGTTCGTCCTCAAATAGTGTAAAAATATGTTATATCAAGGTTGTGGACCCTTAGACGGAGAGAAATAAAAAACTAGCGAGAACAAATTGCAAAAGAATTTCTTTCACTGGAATCTAGTAAAGGGGTGTCTAAAGGACTTCCAACTCAAAATTGTCCGCTGAAACCCTGTAGCGTTTTTCATAATAAGCATAAATCCAAGATGGCCGCCAATTGGACTTTCTGGCCTCCATATCTTCGAAACGGCTCGTTTTAGAGCAATAAATGTATTATCATTAGATACAAAAAGTGATATCAACGAATCGGAAAATAAAATTATCACAACGCCAGCAGGTCATAATTTGACGCCCTGACGTCACAATGACGTCACACTGCCGTTATTTTGACGCTAAAACACTGCTTTGATACTGAATAAGCGGATTTGACGGGAGTTCTGATGTCTTAGAGAACTCAGAATAAGTGGGCTGTGACCTAGTCTGTTTTTGCGACACTGACTGACTGGACTGGAATCCAGTCAGGTGATTGGCTTGGAATACAGTCTGGGTTTTCTCCAGATATTTGAAACTTTCTTTTGCTAATTTTGTGAAAAGAGTCGTATTTCGCCATGGATACGTGCATAATTTGCGGCAGTATCCTAAATAATGGTGGGGATGTTGTCAAGCCCTTGTGATTAACTTGGAATCCAGTCTGGGTTTTCCCCAGATATTTGAAACTTGTTTTTGCTAATTTTGTGAAAAGAGTTGTATTTCATCATGGATACGTGCATAATTGGCGGCAATAACCTAAATAATAGTGGGGATATTGTTAAGCTCTGGTGATTGGCTTGCAATCCAGTCTGTGTTTTCCCCAGATATTTGAAACTTTTTTTGCTAATTTTGTGAAAAGAGCCGCATTTCGCCATGGATACGTGCATACTTTGCGACAATAACCTTAATAATGGTGGGGATGTTGTCAAGCTTGCCACCAAGGGAATGTAATCAATCAGGCTGCTCAGCTTCACCAGTTGGACATTTCGTTCACCCCTAATGCTCATGTGCATGAATAGTGCAGATAGAATTTCACTCACCAGATTGTATTCCAGTCCAGTCAGTCAGTGTTACAAAAATAAACTAGTTCTCAACCCGCTTATTCTTAGTTCTCTATGACACCAGAACTCACGTCAAACCCGCTTATTCGGTATCAAAGCAGTTAGTCCGGTCGTCAAACCTCAATATATATCGAGTGAATCTGGAAATTGTCTATTAAGTTTTTTTTTAGGATTGATTTTAGTAGCCCATGGAGTCCTCTTTCAGAATCTGCCGGGTGAACTCTGGTCACCCTTGAGCGTTTCGCGAAATTCAAAAATGGCGTCCAAGACGGCCGCCATTTCAAATAATCCCCCATAACTCTAATAGTATTTATTCTAGGACGATAATTTTGGTGTCTAAACGTATGTTACTCGGGTCAAGGAATACACTATAGTCATTCACTATGTTGTGGGGTGATTAGATGATAGTAAAATCTAAAGTGCCAGACAATATGGCCCTTTAACTCGTTAGCAGCGGCTGAGGGCCATTATTTCACCAAACCAAACTATATCTAGAGACAAACTACATATTTCTGGATAAAGGAGCATATGAGTGATGTGATAACATCACATACATGCCTATTAGGGGCTCCTGGGCCACATGGGCCGGCCCAGAAAAGGGGGTCACAGGCTGTTTTGTGAACATTTAAACAAACAAATTCTACCCACAAAACACGAAAATAACCCCCACAAAACTAGGCAATATTCAGTTTAATCCTTTGGTCGTATTTCTGGCTGCAACCTTAGACAGTACAAGCACAAAATACTGTACATTCTAAGCCATCCGTAGTGCATCTACAAGCAAGCGTACTGCATAGGTGTCATTCTTGTATCTGCATCTGATGAGACACATGACAGACCCTGGAGCAAGTTGGCCGGTTGTAGTGTTATCAATTTAGTATCCTTCACCCAGCAATGGCTTGTTGATGAGCTCTTTTTACGTTCCCTGTAAATGCATCATTCATTGAGCAAGATTAATTTTAGATGTCCATACCCTCCAGCGTGTTTCAGGCATCGATTTGCTAGAACTCTGTCCATAACAAGCTGACATAAATACAGTGGCCTGTGTAAGCACCGATTCTACTACTCCGACATGTAAATGGTTGTTTCTTCTTTGATTGGTGATTCCAATGTCAACGGTTGTTTCTTCTTTGATTGGTGATTCCATTGTGACGTGATTCTTGTCAGCTTGTTATGGACAGAACTCTTGCAAATCGACGCCTGAAACACGCTGAAGGGTATAGGCATCCGAAACTGGAAATATATCGTCATTATCCACACTTAAACCATGTAGTCTTGCTCCAACGAATGATGCATTCGTATGGAAAGTAAAACGATGTCACCACGATGCTTTTGTGTGGCGTTCACTGGAAGATCGCAATCCATCGGAACTTGATCCAGAACTGTATTGCTGGGTTAAGGTGACTAAATTGAGAACATTACAATCGGTCAAATTGCTCCTGTGGCTCATCAAATGCGGATGCACGAGTGACGCACCACATAGTACGCTTGCTTGTAGCTGCAATAGGGGTGGCTTAGAATGTATAGTATTTTGCACCTGTTCTGTCACAGGTTGCAACCAGACCCACGACTAAAGGATTAAACTGAATATTACATAGTTTTGTGGTGATATTTTTCGTATTTTGCGGGTAGAATATGTTTTTTAAATGATCAAAACACAGATTGTGCCTTTCCAGGGCCGTCCCATGTGGGCCTGGACCCCTGTTAGACATGTATGTGGTGTTACCATATCAATCATATGCTCCTATGTCCATAAATATATAGTTTGGTTCGGTGAAATAATTATTGTCCAAACAGCCGCTATCGAGTTAAAGGGCCATATTGTCTGGCATTTTGCATTTTACTATCATCTAATCACCCCACAACATAATGGATGATTTCGGTGTATTCCTTGGCCCCAAAAACATACGGTTAGACACCAAAATTATCATCATCTTGAATTTCTCAAAAAGCTCAAGGGTGACCAAGGTTCAACCAACAAATTATTAAAGAGGACACCATAGGCTACTAAAATCAATCATAAAATAATCTTTGTGTACAAACTTCCAGGTTCAGCCATAGTTCTGCTGGACTAAGTGTTTTGACGTCAAAAAAACGTCAGTGTGACGTCATTACGTCACAATGCCGTCATGACGTCACACCATGACCTGCTTGAGTCGTGATAACCTTTTTTTCCGATTCGTTGATATCACTTTTGTATCTAATAATACATTTATTGCTCTAAAACGAGCCGTTTCCAAGATATGGAGGACAGAAAGTCCAATTGGCGGCCATCTTGGATTTATGCTAATTATGAAAAACGCTACAGGGTTTCAGCGGACAATTTTGAGTTGGGAGTCCTTAAGACATCCCTTTAGATTCCAGTGAAAGAAATTCTTTTGCAATTTGTTCTCGGTACTTGACAAACAGAAATTATATCTCTCAGTCTACCTATAGAGGTCACAATTTTGATCCGATTTTGATGAAACTTGAAATACATATTTATAACCCAAAGATCTTGGTTTCTTTCGATATTCGCACATATTGGATCATAACTTCCTGAATTATGGCCCTTGATTGTACGAAAAAATCACTTCTTTTTTTGAGCTTGTTCTCTGTCCATCTTTTGCAAAATGTGGGCGTATCTTGCATGGCAACCGCTTGTTATCCGATTTTGTTGAAACTTGAAATGTAAGTTTATAACGCAAAAATCTTGGTTCTTTTTGATATTCGCGCATATCGGACCGTAACTTACTGAATTATGGCCCCTGATTGTACGAAAAATCGCGTTTTTAGCTTGTGGACCCTATAGAGTTCATAATTTTTATCCGATTTAAAAAAACGTATTATTATATCACTGACAAAGGACAACTGAGTTCGAATTTCGTGAAAATCGGCCCAAAACTGACTGACAAAATGGCCGCCCATCGTTCTCAAATTGCGTAAAAATATGGTATATCAAGGTTGTGGACCCTATAGAGGTCACAATTTTTATTCGATTTTGTTGAAACTTGAAATGTAAGTTTATAACTCAAAGATCTTGGTTTCTTTCGATATTTGCGCATATCGAATTGTAATTTCCTGAATTATGGCCCTTGATTGTAGGAAAAATCACGTTTTTAGCTTGTGGACCCTATAGAGGTCATAATTTTTATCCGATTTAAAAAAACGTATTATTATATCACTGACAAAGGACGACTGAGTTTGAATTTCGTGAAAATCGGCCCAAAACTAACTGACAAAATGGCCGCCCATCGTTCTCAAATTGCGTAAAAATATGGTATATCAAGGTTGTGGACCCTATAGAGGTCACAATTTTTATTCGATTTTGTTGAAACTTGAAATGTAAGTTTATAACTCAAAGATCTTGGTTTCTTTCGATATTTGCGCATATCGAATTGTAATTTCCTGAATTATGGCCCTTGATTGTAGGAAAAATCACTTTCGTTTTAGCTTGTTTTCTATCCATCTCTTGAAAATGTGGGCGTATCCTACCTGGCAGCTGCAGGTATTTAAATGTATTACTAGCAATTGTGTTGTAATAGTTTAATATCAATCTCAATATCTGCAAAGATTCAGACTCAAAATTTATCGAAATTTAAGCGAATTTACTGTTTATATATACGGGAGACGCCTATCTGTTTTATTACTCATATTAGGGGTTTCAGGTCACGTGACTTTAGCGTGGAATCTGACAGCCAGCAGCTGAAATATAGCCTGCTTCAATCTACGATTCTGAATTACTATTTTATTTAAATGTATTACTAGCAATTGTGATGTAATAGTTTAATATCAATCTCAATATCTGCAAAGATTCAGACTCAAAAATTATCGAAATTTAAGCGAATTTACCGTTTATATACGGGAGACGCTCACAGGGAAATATCACTCTTGACGTCAGGCTACCAGAGATTTTCCATCAACACAAATTGCTACGGCTGACTTTATTGGCAAATCCGCAACATAGTCAATTTGTATTTCTACTTTTTGTCAAAATAAAAAAAAATAGATAAACTAGACACCTTCTACTGATATAGTATTACTGTAAAATTCAATATTGGTAGATGATAGTGTAGAAACCTATTTGACCGTAAGAAAATCTTAGGGGAAATCCTATCATGGGGAGTCAATGCACACCGTGTCGATACCGGCGGGAGCTGACTCCTACAACTGCTTGTGCGGTAAACGGTAATCACACACCAGGAACCATCTCACACTGTCACACTGGGTTTGATCCATAAATGCTGATGTATTTTACATTTGCTTCGGCAAAATTAATAGCCGAGGCCATTGAATCATTGAATAGGTAGTATACGGTTATTTTTTTTATATAAACATGTACATACCAAAAATTATTATCAACAACAAATCATACTGAACATCTGTTTAATTATTGGCAGATAGTTCTGTGTCTTCGAATATTATTTCCGTTGTTCAAAAACTGTTCAGAATTTTGCGCCTCGATAACACAATTAACTCTCAGTTATTAACTATAGGCCTATATTAATCACAAGTACAACTCCAGTTTGAAATCCACAGAGAATGGATTTTTCTGATGGCATTTCGTAGATCGCAATCTTGCCTCAGCCAATCAAAGCTTTAAACTCTATAGCCCGATTAGGTTTGTTACATAATTCTCATCCGTCGGCTTTTCGGGTAGAAATTGTGGAGTAAGCTTTATTTTGAAGGTTTTGATGTTTAATGATAAACCAGCGGCTGCAAGGCAGGATACGCCCACATTTTCGAGAGATGGATAGAGAACAAGCTAAAAAGAAAGTGATTTTTCCTACAATCAAGGACCATAATTCAGGAAATTCCAATTCGATATGCGCAAATATCGAAAGGAACCGAGATCTTTGGGTTATAAACTTACATTTCAAGTTTCAACAAAATCGGATAAAAATTATGACCTCTATAGGGTCCACAAGCTAAAAACGCGTTTTTCGTACAATCAGGGGCCATAATTCAGGAAGTTACAGTCCGATATGCGCAAATATCGAAAGGAATCAAGATTTGTAGGTTATAAACTTATATTTCAAATTTCAACAGAATCGGGTCATTTTAGAACGAACGGCGGCCATTTTGTCTATCAATTTTGGGCTGATTTTCACGAAATTCGAACTCGGCCGTTTTTAGGGTGTAACGGTGATATAATAATATTTTTTTTTAAATCGGATAAAAATTATGACCTCTATAGGGTCCACAAGCTAAAAACGCGATTTTTTCGTACAATCAGGGGCCATAATTCAGGAAGTTACGGTCCGATATGCACAAATATCGAAAAGAACTGAGATCTTTGGGTTATAAACTTACATTTCAAGTTTCAACAAAATCGGATAAAAATTGTGACCTCTATAGGGTCCACAACCTTGATATACCATATTTTTACGCTATTTGAGAACGAATGGCAGCCATTTTGTCTGTCAATTTTGGGCCGATTTTCACGAAATTCGAACTCAGCCGTCCTTAGGGTGTAACGGTGATATAATAATATCGAAAGGAACCGAGATCTTTGGGTTATAAACTTACATTTCAAGTTTCAACAAAATCGGATAAAAATTATGACCTCTATAGTGTCCAAAAGCTAAAAACGCGATTTTTTGTACAATGAGGTTTCATAATTCAGGAAGTTATGGTCCGATATGCGCGAATATCGAAAGGAACCGAGATCTTTGGGTTATAAACTTACATTTCAAGTTTCAACAAAATTGGATAAAAATTGTGACCTCTATAGGGTCCACAAGCTAAAAACATGATTTTTCGTACAATCAGGGGCCATAATCCATGAAGTTTCGATCCGATACATGCCAATATCGAAAGCAGCCGAGATCTTTTGGGGATAAAACAATATTTTAAGTTTCGTCAAAATCGGATAAGAATTGTGACCTGTAGAGAGTCCACAAACAATTGTGGACGGACCGGGGCGTCGGCATAATACGTCCACATGAAAATGTGGGCGTTTAAAAACTAATGTTGACTTTTTTTTCTGAGTAGGTCTTCATAGTAGGCTATTATTTGAGGGTAGCCATTTTGTGATAATGTCCATCTCTGGTAAAATGTGGATGTATCTTGCTTGGCAACAGCTTGTTAACAGACATTTCAGATTTGGGGGTGGGGGGGTGGGAAGCATTAGGGTAAAGAGAGGATGAATGTGATTATCAGCATTTCGCTACTTTCAATTTCAGAGTTGCCCCTCACTTTTTGATAAAAACCTTCCGAACTCTATAATTTTAATGATCTTTTTCAAATTTTGGGAAGCATTGATTGGGTTCAAGAAAGGATGAGTTCTATCGATTCTCAGCATTTCGTGATTTTTCCCTGCTAGAGTTCTCTTTCAAAGAAACATCATATTCAGAAAAATTAATGCATAAATAATTATTATTACAGGGCCAAGGATACCGGAACAGCGGTCAACTTGATGGCTCAAGGAAAAAGGAACATGATTTGTGGTGAAATACCGGTCGCTGTCAATCAGTTCCAAGATGCATGTCAGCTCTTGTAAGTTACGTAATTCTAATGAATATATTTATGTTCTGTTTAGTTTATTTCGGTTGAATGGTTTCTCCATGTTTTATTTTTGTATGTAGGTAAACACGGTGATGACAATACGGGCGTCATGTAGTGGTTCCGGTTTATAGCGTACTTGACTTGTCAAAGTTATGCTATGGCGTCTGTTGAAAGGCCTAATCCTAATGTAAATAAATCGCCGCGTTCGTTTAGAAAAAAGAGTGGCGGTGGAAGTTTTTGCTGCGTGCCTTTTTGCAGTAATCAAAGTGGCAGTGATAAAATCAAAAGAAGGTACTACAGGTTTCCCCAGCAGAAAAGTAAGCAGTTCAAGCTGTGGCTTGCTGCCATAAGACGTGACGATTTTGAGTATAAAGATTGGCATCGGATTTGTTCCGACCATTTCAAGAATGGTAATATTTTTTGCATAATTTAATAATTATTATAGCCGAAGTATTTTTCATTCGGAAAATAATCTAGAGATATTAAACCTTCTATGTAAGCAACTTAGGCCTAACCTATAATATCTTATTCCAAATAGTCATTAGTCCCCTGCATCGTTTCAATCTTAAATTAGCACTGACTACCGACCTAAGAGTTAGGCCAAGCCCTAGATCAATGCAAATCAAAACAGCCCTTTTCAATGATTGTCAACTCATTTTGTATTCTAAACAATTTTATTTTATGAATTCAAACAATTTTATTTAACAGATCCAACAATTTTATTTTGTGCATTTTAAACATAAATCCAAACCTTTGTATAATCCATAAATAAACAGGGTTCAACAATTTTTAAATTACGAACAAATGTAGTACCGAGTAGGCCCAATTTAATAAATGGGTCTTATTCCATTATCAATAATCAATAATTCAATTCAAAAGTTAATAATAATAAATTACAAAGAAATGTAGAAATAAATAGTTCTGATTCCATTAACAAATTATAATCAATAAATAAATAAATAGGTTTATTGTAAAGTCAATACAACAATATGTACAATGATATATAGTTCTGATTTCATTCAACAATAATAATAAATAACTATGGATCTTTACTATTTTTAATATTCATTTTTGGTTGGGCATTTAGAATATAAAATCTATTATTATTTCTTTATTTCCTGGGTATCTGTACATGATAAATATAATATCAGTCAAAGGATATTGATAATGGTATTATATTATAATATTTTCTGCCTCCCCCCACCCTCGTTAGTAACATAGGACAATAATTCTACTTATTTTTCTTGCAGGTATAAAAGGCCATTCTCCTACAGATGCTGGATATGTCCCTACTTTATTTCCATTTCAAAAAAAGGTAAATAAACGACAAAGCAGGACTTCAGGTCAAACTGTTGTTATATCCCCACTTAAGCATACAAGTGCAACGACAACGTGCAAAAAGAAATTAGAGAAACCTCTTAATTTGGATCATGCTGCAGTTCAAAGCTCAACTATTATGATAAACAATCATGACTATCTTGAAACTGAAACAGAAAACTGTAAGGAAATACAAAAATATCTACCAGAAATAAATGAAAAAATGAAACAACTTGAAGATGCTGTTCAGGACAATGAGATTTTTAGGAGTAAAATTTTAGATCTTGAAAAAATTATGGAACATCCAAAACAAATTCAATTCTGGACTGGTTTTCCTAATTATGTTACTCTCTTTGCTTTATTTACATTTTTAGAACCACGTGCAAGGAACATGAAGTATTGGAGAGGTAGTGCCTTGTCTAATAATAATGAGCATTTTTCAAAATCTCATCACAATAAACCTGGTCCACAAAGAAAACTGAAACTGATAGATGAATTTTTTCTTACTTTAATTCGATTAAAAGTTGGACTTTTAACTGAAGATTTATCAGATAGGTTTGGTATTTCTTTCGGAACAGTTTCGTCAATATTTACATCTTGGATTCATTTATTATATTCAGATTTAAAACTTATTTGTGAATTACCATCAAATACGGTCACACGTGAAAACCAGTCACATGCTATTGGTTCTTTTAATGATGTACAAGTTATCCTTGACTGCACAGAACTTTTTATTCAAAATCCAACCAAGTTAGATGTAAAAAAACAATTTTTTTTAAATTATAACCATCATATGACATATAAATTTTTGATTGGCATTTCACCACAATTAAGGATAACTTTTGTAAGTAAAATGTATGGTGGTAGGGCATCTGATAAATTTATTACATCAGATTCAGAAAATTTATTATATAACTTAGAAGTTGGAAAGGGTTCGGTTATGGCCGATAGAGGTTTCCTTGTTAAAGGAATATTAAGTGATATGGGAGTTCAACTTCATATGCCTGCTTTTAAAGGTAACAGACCTCAATTTAGTTCTGCTGATGCCGCTGCGTCAGAAAAAATTTCAAGCGTTCGTAAAAATATAGAACGAGCCATTCAACGCATTAAAATATATCATATCCTAGATGGCGAATTAAAACTCAATGAAGGATATCGCAGAGGAAATATTTACTGTATGTGCATATTTAGTCAATTTTCAGTCACCTATTGTGAGGTTATAAATACTGTTT
Organism: Patella vulgata; assembly: GCF_932274485.2. Classification (NCBI taxonomy): domain Eukaryota; kingdom Metazoa; phylum Mollusca; class Gastropoda; family Patellidae; genus Patella; species Patella vulgata. The sequence goes on from NC_065882.2 coordinate 40,394,204, forward strand.
TGATGACAAGTTAATGTTACTAGATATCTTATAACATATAATATTCTACCATTTTTATCAACTTTTTTTTAACTTTCAGGATGTTGAAAACATTTGTAAGCCAAATTAAAGGTATTCTTAATATAATATATAATTTGAAGGAGCTTCCCCTGATATGTTTCCGAGAATAAAACAGATTAATTCTGTGTAAAAGTCGTCTTTATTTTCTACCTAGTTCGGTGATGTGTTTTCATATTAATCAAATCAAATAATCAAAACACGTCTATGGAATACAATTTTTTAATTTTTAATGTGTTACTAAACGCCTTGTAAAGTTGTTTATTAGATAACATAATGAAATTATCTGAGTTATGGATATCCTCTGAAATCTTGGAAGGCACCTTCAAAAGAAATACATTAATATAGTCACTAGCACATGTATTACAAAAATAGATAATGCAATTTTGCAAATTGAATATACTGAAAATTTCATTCAAATTACTATATTCTGAGTGAAGATATTAGCCTTTGAAGGTTTAACAATATGTGGCCACTGATTGTAACCACTGTACTGGTTGTTTGAGGCTTAGCCTCGCTTCTCCATTTAGAAATTTAATCATTAAATGGCTGAACCGTTCTAATCTACTTAAAATCAGACCAATCCAATGGCATTGAGACTTGATCATGGTCTTGTCATGTTAATAAGTGTCTAATTAATAGTTCATATAACATTTAAAGCCTAAAGAAAGACCTGTAATAGGTAGATTTTAGCTCTTACATTGTTAATAAAGGTTGTAAAATTGTGTATTGTAATCCAAGTGCTTGAGACTATGTAGTACTAGTACAGTATATATTATTAAAGTCAAATCTTAAGCTGATTTAAAATTACATGTATGTTTAAGCAGATCTATAATTACATGTATCTTAATAAAAACCTTTGCTAACACATAATTTCTTTTTATCTGGATGACACTCTTGACATCTTTTACAGACATATTATTGGTCCACATATTGTAAAGGCAATCGCCGAAATCCTTCACAAAAAAAGTGATACCAAGTATTTTTATCACATATCAAATTTGCATCACATGCAATATGGCGGCCTTTTACTCTTGAAAACTGAGGCGACTTAGTATCTTTGCAATAGTTTGCACATCCCAAAGTCCATTCGTTAGGTACATGCGTGGTGCTATGATTTAATGAAGTGCTGTCGGATGAATCACTGTCAGAAACAGAATTATCAGACGTGATTTCTATAACGTTATTAACTATAGTCGGTTCAACAACAGTGTTAGAATCTGCTATAATAGTGGCATCATTGTACAGTTTCAAACCCTTTTTTACTCTCTCGGTTAACAATTCGGGCACTACACAGTCAGTAAATAATAACTTTAATGAAGGTAACATCTCATTATTCCAATAAAAAGGTTCAAAAGGTACATTAACAACAATATAGTTCACTTTTGACCATATCAAAAGTTCTGCATTTATATGCTCTTTAAGTAAGGCTGGCCATTAATTATATTGATGTAATCTAATTTCCCATTCTTCATGCAAGCATTGATATCGTCGTTACGAAAACTGTATGGACACTTAACTTCGACAAGTTTTCTGCCATGACATGAACAAGTTATTGTGCAATCAGGACTAACCCGTATATATGGGAATTGTGGATGAACTAGCAATCCTGGACGAAAAAATTCAACATCTTTATGAGTTTTTTTAAAATCATGTACATATGCCTGAATAGCTATATTTTCATTTTTCAAACCCCAAGCTAAAGCCGGAACTCTTGAGAGTGTTGAATCATAATTATATTGCATGACATCAGTAATAATATGCTCTGGAGAAGACTTTAAATGTATAAAATGACATAATTTTTGTAACTTTACTACCAGTTATACAACCCTTACGTTGATCAAACCATTCCAAACTTGCAGATTGTTGACGTGTCAACAATTCAATATTTTCAATGTCTTTATTTGTATAAATAATTGAATCAATAAAACGTTTCTTTGCTAATGAAAAATCAACATCATATACTGACTTAAAAACAGGATGTGAAAATTTATAAAGTGGCAATGGATGTGTCAATACATTAATCTCATTTGTAAAAGGTATATCAAAATCAACACACTGATCAGGTAAAAAGGGAATTTCTTGAGGAATTGCACAAGGAGATGTTCTAAATCGGTCGATGTCAAGAATATTTACAATTGGTGGCATAGATGATGAAACATTACTATTTCTGACATCGGACATTAATTTTAAAATACGTTGATAGTTCTCTTCTTTCGATAGTTCTGGTGCAACACTGTTAGAATAATTACTATTTGAGGGATCAGACTTATCTTTTTTAATATTAGTATCTTTAGCACATTTAGGGTCGATGTGTGCACTTTTCGGTTCTAACCACTGACATAAAGTGTCTGTACAAGATTTCTCATCATCATTATTTAACTGAATACTGCCCTCTGCAATAAAATCGGCAAGAAGAAAAAGAAGGGCACTAATATGTGAGCATGTCTGCATTTTCCTGAAATAAAAAAAAAAAAAAGTAAGCAGAGTAATGACTAATGAAATGGTAAATGTTTTTATGCTTTGAGTAAATCAAATCATTTTACGTCATACACATACTCATTCTACAATTTCTAGTGGGACTTTGTGGATGGTTTTTTTTATTTGATTTATGGAAATGTTTAATGTTAATTGTGAAATCAAATTTAAGAAACCAGAGCTACAGCTAAGACTAATTTTTATATTGTGTTTTCTGTACTGTTTACTACTCTGATATGATTTTGGTCTTGCACAAACAACTCTGGATAAAATTAAAAATACAGTAAATTATTTAGTCCACATACCCAACCGAACATGTGCAAAATCCACCATATGGTTCACCTGTGTGTTGATCAAGAATTATAAACAAAGATTTCACTCGTCTTGAATCACCACTCTGTGATGGTAAACACTGTGCTTTTACAATAATAAAACTTTGATTTTCTTCTAAATAATTAAGTAAAACACTATTGATATGATTTGCTTTAAAATGTGCATAACTACGAGTAAGTTTATAGCTCTTTAAACTCTGAGGAGAAAACAAATCAGAACCAGTTTCAAGCAGATATTTCTTCACAGTAGCAATGTCTAAATCTTGGAATTTAGATAGATCCCTTGTCCAGTTTATAAGCGAATATATAAAAGGAACTGTCAAGGTAGAAAATAATGTAAGTTCTTTAGTATTAAAACAATGACGGTGATTAATGTTATGGGCAGCTACTGACGACGTTATCTGAACCTGATACACAAACTTTACTGTCACAGTTATCTGTATATATACCCAAAAAATTACAAATTAAAATGTCTAGGGAGTCTCGACCAATGTTTTTATATTCTAAATTTAAATCTTTACACAATTTTATAATATTTCCGTGGGATAAAGCTTTTACATCTTTATAACAATTGGCAGACGACATTACATTGTTATTGGTTACAGTCGATACGGCCTTGACTTGAAACCGGAACCACACAAGACGCGCGTTGCATGCTGGGTCTATGCAAACGAGTATATAATGTGGTATAGATCAGTGAACTGCCGGTACCATTGTATCCAGCGTTATTTTCTTTAACGTATAGAAAAATTTGTAAATATAGTTGAATATGGATGAAAGCATTCAATTTGTACTTGATGGTCGAATTTTGATAACAAGAGTCCAGTTAACTACCGTTTAGTTTCCCGATATGTATTCAATTATAAGCACCCTTCTTAATTATCATTGCTGATCAATACATGTAATTAGTTGAACCATTTAATTTGCCGAGCCATGATTAAAATAAGTCCATGTGTCCAATTACGCAACATGTTCATTATATATACACTCACATTTTTATGTTGACATATATTGTAGGGGCGATGATTATCCGCGGAAAAAACTTGAAAACCGGCACTCTACCTAAATTTTAATCTCCCACGGAAAAAGACGGAAAAGTCGATAATTTGCTGATAGATACATACATTAAACAAAAACTTATCTAAGTATTTTATCTTTCTATTCATAAAAATCAAAATTATTGAATGATATCACATGGTTTTATTACTATTTTAATATTTAGCTACTTTATTTTATCTTTTAAGTTTTATACGCCCACGTGGCACAGATCTTGGTGCCTTTCGATATTCGCGCATATCGGACCGTAACTTCCTGAATTATGGCCCCTGATTGTACGAAAAATCGCGTTTTTAGCATGTGGACCCCATGTAGCAATATAGTCGTGTCGACATTGTTTTTAAATTTATAGCCAAAGAATAGAGAAATAAGATGACATTCTATATATTTAATTAATTAATATATTTGGCAAATTAATAGTTTCACACATATTCACATATAGACGGAGAGAAATAAAAAACTACCGAGAACAAATTGCAAAAAAATTTCTTTCACTGAAATATGGTAAAGGGATGTCTAAAGGACTCCCAACTCAAAATTGTCTGCTGAAATCCTGTAGCGTTTTTCATAATTAGCATAAATCCAAGATGGCACCCAATTGGACTTTCTGGCCTCCATATCTTGGAGACGGCTCGTTTTAGAGCAATAAATGTATTAGCGTTAGATACAAAAGTGATATCAACGAATCGGAAAATAAAATTATCACAACGCCAGCAGGTCATGGTGTGACACCCCGATGCCACAATGACGTCATGACGTCACACTGCTGTTATTTTGACGTCAAAACACTGCTTTGATACTGAAAAAACGGGTTTGACGTGAGTTCTGATGTCTTAGAGAACTCAGAATAAGCGGGCTGTGACCTAGTTTGTTTTTGTGACACTGACTGACTGGACTGGAATCTAATCTGGTGATTGGCTTGGAATCCAGTCTGGGTTTTCCCCATATATTTGAAACTATCTTTTGCTAATTTTGTGGAAAGAGTCGTATTTCGCCATGGATACGTGTATAATTTGTGGCAATAACCTAAATAATGGTGGGGATGTTGTCATGCTCTTGTGATTGGCTTGGAATCCAGTCTGGGTTTTCCCCAGATATTTGAAACTTGTTTTTGCTAATTTTGTGAAAAGAGTTGTATTTCGCCATGGATACGTGCATAATTGGCGGTAATAACCTAAATAATAGTGGGGATGTTGTTAAAGTAGCTAAGTCTCTAACTCAATATCATCCAAAACCTTCGACATTGAAAACACGAATTAGTTGTCAATTTTAATCAACATTAGTGTTGTGGTCTTACCGGAAAAAGATGGCCTTCTGATATCCAATATTTAAGACAAAATAAACATTTTACGATTGGTACACGAATCGTGTACCATAATGCGTTTCAGCGCAATTTGTAACAAATGACTCGAAGAACGAGGTTAGACATATTCCAGAAGTCATGTCAAACGGTGACCTCATATTCTTATCTGGAGAGCATGCACCATAAATACTATCGGTGTAGACTGGAATAACCAGACGCTAGAGATTCCCATTCCATTGAGACTTCCCGCGTATTTCGTCGAACATAACTGCTTTGAATTTAGAGTAAAAATGGAAACGACTGAATGTAAACCAGTTTATTTACATTCATATTACATTATTATATACGTTGCGACCCATTTGTGTCAATTTGTAGATCCCAAATATTAGCGATTTAGCTCCTGTAAGCTCTGGTGATTGGCTTGCAATCCAGTCTGGGTTTTCCCCCGATATTTGAAACTTTTTTGCTAATTTGGTGAAAAGAGCCATATTTCGCCATGGACACGTGCATAATTTGCGACAATAACCTAAATAATGGTGGGGATGTTTTCAAGCTCACCACCAAAGGATGGAATGTAATCAATCAGGCTGCTCAACTTCACCAGTTGGACATTTCGGTCACTCCTTATGCTCATGTGCATGTACAGTGCAGGCCCCGAGTTCACTTGTTCACCTTATTTTAACTAATATATAGCCCTTTATAAAACTTTTGTTTTAATGTATCAGATACATCAATAAGAAACTGTGCAAAGTTTTGTGTTTCTGCATCAAAGATATTTCTCATAAACAGTGATTGAAAGTTGAGCAAATTCTCAACATAAGTCTGAGAATGCTTTGTGAACTCACCAGATTGGATTCCAGTCCAGTCAGCCAGTGTTACAAAAACAAACTAGTTCTCAGCTCACTTATTCTTAGTTCTCTAAGACACCAGAACTCACGTCAAACCCGCTTATTCGGTATCAAAGCAGTTAGTCCGGTCGTCAAACCTCAATATTTCGAGTGAATATGGAAATTGTCAATGGTTTTTTTTAGGATTGATTTTAGTAGCCTATGGTGTTCTCTTTCAGAATCTGCCGGATGAACTCCGGTCACCCTTGAGCGTTTTGCGAAATTCTAGATGACGTCCAAGACGGCCACCATTTCAAATAATCCCGCTCCCATAGTATTTATTCTAGGACGATGAATTTGGTGTCTAAGGAATACACTGAAATCATTCATTATGTAGTGGGGTGATTGGATGATAGTAAAATCTAAAATGCCAGACAATATGGCCCTTTAACTTGTTGGCGGCAGCTGAGGGCCATTGTTTCACCAAACCAAACTATATCTAGAGACAAACGACATATTTCAGGATAAAGGAGCATATGAGTGATGTGATAACATCACATAATGCCTATTTGGGGCTCCAAGGCCACATGGGCTGGCCCTGAAAAGGGGGCACAAGCTGTTTTGTGAACATTTATCATTTATACAAACAAATTCTACCCACAAAACTAGGAAATATTCAGTTTAATCCTTTGGTCGTATTTCTGGCTGTCACCTAAGACAGTACAAGCACAAAATACTGTACATTCTAAGCCATTCGTAGTGCATCTGCAAGCATCTGATGAAAAACATGACACACCCCAGAGCTAGTTGTAGTGTAATCAATTTAGTGTCCTTCACCCAGCAATGGCTTGTTGATGAGCTCTTTTTACGTTCCCTGTAAATGCATCATTCATTCAGCAAGACTACCATGTTTGAGTGGGGATGATGACTTTTTAGATGCCCATACCCACCAGCGTGTTTCAGGCATCGATTTGCTAGAACTCTGTCCATAACAAGCTGACATAAATACAGTGGCCTGTGTAAGCACCGATTCTACTACTCCGAGGACTGAGAGAGAATAGAATCAAGCTCTCACCACTTCCAAAGCTGTAGTAGCATGTAACCGTGTCATATCGAGTAAGTGTATGGGCTGACAAGATTCCAATGATAATTGACATGTCAGCGGTTGTTTCTTCTTTGATTGGTGATTCCAATGTCAACGGTTGTTTCTTCTTTGATTGGTGATTCCATTGTGACGTGATTCTTGTCAGCTTGTTATGGACAGAGCTCTTGCAAATCGACGCCTGAAACACGCTGAAGGGTATAGGCATCCAAAACTCGAAAAATATCGTCATCATCCACACTTTATGTAGTCTTGCTCCAACGAATGATGCATTCGTATGGAAAGTAAAACGATGTCACCACCATGCTATTGTGTGGCGTTCACTGGAAGATCGCAATCCACCGGAACGTGATCCAGAACTGTATTGCTGGGTTAAGGAGACTAAATTGAGAACATTACAATCGGTCAAATTGCTCCTGTGGCTCATCAAATGCGGATGCACGAGTGACGCCCCAAATAGTACGCTTGCTTGTAGCTGTACTAGGGGTGTATTAGAATGTATAGTACTTTGCACCTGTGCTGTCGCAGGTTGCAACCAGACACACGACTAAAGGATTAAACTGAATATTACCTAGTTTTGGGGGGTATTTTCGTATTTTGCGGGTAGAATTTGTTTTTTTAAATGATCAAAACACAGATTGTGCCCTTCTTTTCAGGGCCGTCCCATGTGGCCCTGGACCCCCTGTTAGGCATGTATGTAGTGTTATCGTATCAATCATATGCTCCTATGTCCATAAATATATAGTTTGGTTCGGTGAACTTATTATTGTCCAAACCGCCGCCATCGAGTTAAAGGGCCATATTGTCAGGCATTTTTATACGCCCACATTTTCATGTGGACGTAAATTGTTGTCGCCCCTGTCCGTCCGGACGTACGTCCATCCACAATTTGTTTGTGGACTCTCTACAGGTCACAATTCTTGTCCGATTTTGACGAAACTTGAAATATAGGTTTATCCCCAAAAGATCTCGGCTGCTTTCGATATTGGCATGTATCAGATCAAAACTTCATGGATTATGGCCCCTGTTTGTACGAAAAATCACGTTTTTAGCTTGTGAACCCTACAGAGGTCACAATTTTTATCCGATTTTGTTGAAACTTGACATGTAAGTTTATATCCCAAAGATCTCAGTTCCTTTCGATATTCATGCATATCGGACCGTAACTTCCTGGCCCTTGATTGTACGAAAAATCGCATTTTTAGATTGTGGACCCTATAGAGGTCATAATTTTTATCCGATTTAAAAAAACGTATTATTATATCACCCTTACACCCTAAGGACGGCTGAGTTCAAATTTCGTGAAAATCGGCCCAAAATTGACAGACAAAATGACCGCCCTTCGTTCTCAAATAGCGTAAAAATCTGGTATATCAAGGTTGTGGACCCTATAGATGTCACAATTTTTATCCGATTTTGTTGAAAATTGAAATATAAGTTTATAACCCAAAGATCTCGGTTCCTTTCGATATTCGCGCATATCAGACCCTAACTTCCTGAATTATGGCCCCTGATTGTACGTAAAATCGCGTTTTTAGCTTGTGGACCCTATAGACTATAGAGGTCATAATTTTTATCCGATTTAAAAAACCGTATTATTATATCACCGTTACACCCTAAGGATGGCTGAGTTTGAATTTCATGAAAATCGGACCAAAATTGCCGGACAAAATGGCCACCGTTTGTACACGAATAGTGTAAAAATATGTTAAATCAAGGTTGTGGACCCTGTATGGGTCACAATTTTAATTCGATTTTGATGAAACTTGAAATGCATGTTTATAACCTAAAGATCTTGGTTCCTTTCGATATTGTCGCATGTTGAAAATTGAAATATAAGTTTATAACCCAAAGATCTCGGTTCCTTTCGATATTCGCGCATATTATTATATCACCGTTACACCCTAAGGATGGCTGAGTTTGAATTTCATGAAAATCGGACCAAAATTGCCGGACAAAATGGCCACCGTTTGTACACGAATAGTGTAAAAATATGTTAAATCAAGGTTGTGGACCCTGTATGGGTCACAATTTTAATTCGATTTTGATGAAACTTGAAATGCATGTTTATAACCTAAAGATCTTGGTTCCTTTCGATATTGTCGCATGTTGAAAATTGAAATATAAGTTTATAACCCAAAGATCTCGGTTCCTTTCGATATTCGCGCATATCAGACCCTAACTTCCTGAATTATGGCCCCTGATTATACGAAAAATCGCCTCTTTTAGCTTGTGGTCCCCCTGAAGGTCACAGTTATTATCTGATCTTAAAAATTGTTTGAATATATCACCGTAACACCATAATAAAGGTTGAGTTCAAATTTCCTGAAAATCAAACCAAAACTGCCGGACAAAGTGGCCGCCCCTTGTACGCGAAAGGTGTAAAAATATGGTATATCGAGATTGTGGACCCTGTAGAGGTTACAATTTTAATCCGATTTTGATGAAACTTGAAATGCATGTTTATAACCCAAAGATCTCGGTTCCTTCGATATGCGCAAATATTGTAACTTCATGAATTATGGCCCTTGATTGTAGGAAAAATCACTTTCTTTTTAGCTTGTTCTCTATCCATCTCTCAAAAATGTGGGCGTATCCTGCCTGGCAGCCGCTGGTGCATTTTACTATCATCTAATCACCCCACAACATAATGAATGATTTCGGTGTATTCCTTGGCCCAAAAACCATACGGTTAGACTTCAAAATTATCATCCTAGACAAAAATAGTATGGGGATTATAGGTGATTATTTGAAATGACGACCGTCTTGGACGCCATCTTGAATTTCTTAAAACGCTCAAGGGTGACCCAGGTTCAACAGGCAGAATTTCAAAGAGGACACCGTAGGCTACTAAAATCAGTCATGAAAAAATCTTTGCGTACAACTTCCAGGTTCAGCCATAGTTCTGCCGGCCTAATTGTTTTGACGTCAAAATAACGTCAGTGTGACGTCATTATGTCACAGTGCCGTCATGACGTCACACCATGACCTGCTGGCGTACATAACCTTTTTTTCCGATTCGTTGGTATCACTTTTGTTATCTAATGATACACATTTATATGCTCTAAAACGAGCCGTTTTCAAGATATGGAGGACAGAAAGTCCAATTGGTGGCCATCTTGGATTTATGCTAATTATGAAAAACGCTACAGGTTTTCAGCTGTCTAGGGTGGAGAAATGATTTTAGCTAGTATTGTAATCTGTGCTTGTACACATGTATTCGGCTATGCTATATAAAATGTAGAAGCGAACTATTGCATTGTTATTCCTGGTAAGACAAACGTCTTAAGAAAACAGTAAGAAGTAAATACACAACGTGAAGCAGAAGTAAAGACAGCTAGAGACAAATTCTAGACAATCACAAGGCTACAGAAATATGTAGTAAGAAAAGATGCATGGGTCGTACGTAGGATGTGGCGACCGGTCTGGCATCTCCCGCTCTCCACGTCTGACAGAAAGGCCTATGGTGCTACACCCATAGAGGTCACAATTTTTATCCGGTTCAAAAAACCGTGTGAATATATCACCATTACACCCTAAGAATGGTTGAGTTTGAATTTCGTAAAAATCAGAACACAATTTTGATCCGATTTTGATGAAACTTGAAATGCATGTTTATAACCCAAAGATCTTGGTTGCTTTCAATATTCGCGGATATCGAATTGTAACTTCCTTAATTATGGGCTCTGGTTGTACGAAAAATCTCGTACACAATTATTATTCGATTAAAAAAAAACGTTCAAATATATCACCGTTACACCATAATGTTTGTTGACGTTGAATTTCGTGAAAATCGGGCCGAAACTGCTGGACAAAATGGCCGTCCCTCGTACGCAAATAGTGTAAACATCTGGTAAATCAAGGTTGTGGACCTCTAGAGGTCACAATTTTGAACTGATTTTGATGAAAGTTGAAATACATGTTTATAACCCAAAGATCTTGGTTCCTTTCGATATTCGCGCGTATTGGATTGTAACTTCCAGAATTATGGCCTGATTGTACGAAAAATCGCGTTTTTAGTGTGTGGTCCCTCTGGAGGTCACAATTATTATTCGATTTAAAAAAATGTTCGAATATATCACTGTTACACCATAACTTCCTGGATTATGGCTACTGATTGTTCGAAAAATCGCATTTTTAGCGTGCGGATTCTTTAGAGGTCAAATTGTTTTTTTCCGATTTTAAAAACCGTTTAAATATATCACCATTCCACTATAATGAAGGTTGCATTCGAACTTCGGGAAAATAGAAATGAAACTGCCCGACAAAATGGCCGCACTTTGTACGCAAATTGTGTAAAAGTATGCTACAAAGGATGTGGACCCTCTAGAGGTCACATTTTTTTTATCCAATTTTGATGAAACTTAAAACATATCTTTATATCCCGAATATCTCTTTTTTTTTATATTTCAGACCATAACTTTCTGGATTATTGCCCCTGATTGTACAAAAAATTCTGTTTGTTTTTAGCTTGTTTTCTATCCATCTCTTGCAAAATGTGGGTGTATCCTGCCTGGCAGCCGCTGGTTTTTATAAATCAGTATTCTTGAACGATATCACATGGTTTTTATTACTATTTAAGTATTTATCTACCTTTTAAAATTTCATCATTTTGGAATCATAAATTTACTCAAAATGAAAACCTGTCTTCCATATATACAAATTACTGGCGTGGTTTCGATTCCCCGGTTTTATGTGACAAGGAGTAGGGTCGCCTGTCCAACCTCGTGGATTTTCTCCGGGTCCTCCAGTTTCCTCCTACTGTTAAAGACCCCTACACGCAAGCGAATTATTGAAATAAAATTTAACCATGTGTTAGTCCCAAAATGATCTACTTTGTTTCGAGTGGACATTAAACCCCATTTCTCTTTTTTTTTATTGCAGGATTTGTGACTCATGTTTATCCGCTTTAAATAACAAAATGACTTCACAAATATGCCGTAGTTTTGTGAATCCAGCCCTTATTGTCGGGGTTTTTTTCAGATTTTTTTTTAAAGAGCTAATTTGACAGCTTGATCATTTTCCGGGTGGAAACATTCGTCTTCTTTTATTGGCAAACAAATCAATGACATCAGGATTTTTTGTGATGCACGACTCACACACGATTTGCCACGAACTTGAAGTGTGAAACTCCTTCAACACGTTTTTAACGATTGTGCGGGTTGTGCCTTCGTTTTTCTCGAAAACGGATATTGAAAATATCGTCGTCATGTTTAAAACGACGCCCCATGGACATGCTTTCGTCTGCAACCATTTTGTTGAGAAGCGACACCTATGACGCTTTAGTCTTGATCAACCAGTTTCAATAATGAATCAAACCATAGCCATAGTAAAAGGAAATAACTCTTGTGATATATTTCAGGTTGACACACAAAATAAAATAAAAAGATCGCGGAAAAGTGCAATAAAATAATTTAAGTCGGGGGTGGTTTTAGTAAGTCGGTCGTGTTAGGCAAAACAAAGATATTTTTAAGGTCAGCCTCAGGAGTGACACTGTTATACCCCCACATTTTCATGTGGATGTATATTGTCGTCGCCCCTGTCTGTCCGGACGTCCACAATTGTTTGTGGACACTCTACAGGTCACAATTCTTATCCGATTTCAACGAAACTTGAAATATAGGTTTATCTCCTTAAGATCTCAATTCCTTTTGATATTGGCAAGTATCGGGCCGTAACTTCATAGATTATGGCCCCCGATTGTACAAAGAATCGCATTTTTAGCTTGTGGACACTATAGAGGTCACAATTTTTATCCGATTTAAAAAAACGTTTGAAAATATCACCGTTACACCCTAAGGATTGTTGAGTTCGAATTTTGTAAAAACCGGACCAAAACTGACAGAAAAAATGGCCGCACTCGTACTCAAATAGCATAAAAATATAATAATATATCAAGCTTGTGGACTCTCTAGAGGTCACAATTTTCTTCTGATTTTGATGAAACTTGAAATTTAAGTTTATAACCCAAAGATATCGGTTACTTTCGATATTCGCGCATATCAGACCATAACTTCCTGAATTGTACATAAATCGCATTTTTAGCTTGTGGACAGACAGACCCATTTTAATAGTCCCCTGCTTTCTTCAAAAGGTAGGGGACAATAAGGGCTGGATTCACAAAACTATGGCATATTTGTGATGTCACTTTGTTATTTAAAGCGGATAAACACGAGTCACGAATCCTGCAATAAAAAAAAGAGAAATGGGGTTTAATGTCCACTCGAAACAAACTAGATCATTTTGGGACTAACACATGGTTAAATTTTATTTCAATAATTCGCTTGCGTGTAGGGGTCCTTAGCAGTGGGAGGAAACTGGAGGACCCGGAGAAAACCCACGAGGTTGGACAGGCAACCCTACTCCTTGTCACAAAACCGGGGAAGCGAAACCACGCCAGTAATTTGTATATATGGAAGAGGGGTTTTCATTTTGAGTAAATTTATGATTCCAAAATGATGAAATTTTAAAAGGTAGATAAATACTTAAATAGTAATATCTTTCAAGAATACTATAATTGTTTGCTTGATACTTTTGAAAAAAATAAACGTGCAATTAATTAATGTGTCAATCAATTTATTTCGGTATTTCGGCGGGGGGACATCATCCACACTGTTGGCTTGATATCTGATTTTAAAAAACGTTTGAATATATCACCGTAATGTTGGTTCGTGAAAATCGGGCCATTACTGCCAGAAAAACAGGCTGTTGCTAATACGCAAATAGTGTAAACATCTGGTATATGATGGTAGTGGACCCTCTTCAGGGTATGAAATAAGCCTCGAATATGGTAACCTCAAAATAGGTTACGCTAATCTGACTGAAATTTGAAATGGTAACCTATAGGTTACGATGCGTTAATTTGCTGACATACTGTTTACAGCTGAAGGCTTGAATTCGCCTAGGGTAGAAGTCGATTCAACACACCAATGCCTAAGGATGTAACGAGTCAAAAAAAATTGAACCGGTTAACCGATGGGCAAAAAACCGACCGTGACCGGTCAACCGATTCACTTTTTAGTTGCGGAGTTATTAATCGCCGGACCGTACGCAGGATTAAAGTTTACTTTTTCACACTGTTTAACTTCGTTTTGAATATAAGAAGAGTTTATTTATTGCAGCTTATTTTGTTTTTCATTCAAATTTCTCGGAAGGAAACATTGCGTCGTCTAACAGTCAAAAAGGTCATGGTCTCACGTGGTCGTCACTCGCCCAGTAGCACATGCCGTTGTGTGACAGATCGGAAAATTGATACAATATTATTAGTGTTCGACCCGTTATAAATATAGGAATATTCTATGGCCCCACCTACCTCCATCTCAATGTGCAATGTTATAATGTAATCCATTAATAAAATATTTAATTCGACGTCTTTATTCGCGCGCACGGCATTACTTTCATTTTCATACGCATTTAATAGTCAACCTGTAGTCAAGATTACCCAGCCCGAAGATACAACGCAATAAGTCGCTCTTTTCTGGAGAGTCTTAGATCACGGTCAAAACATTATTATAACTTACATAATTTATATTTATAAATATTGCCGTATTAAAAGCTAATACTATAAAATTTGTATGTTTACCACACGTGACTGAACATGTGACCCCATCGAGCCAATGAAATGACGAAAAGATTATACCATTTGGCCACATGCCAGAGGGACGAAAGATACTTTGTTTACGGCATAATTTTTCTACTACGTTTTCGAGCAGCGAACACGACCGTTTTATTACCGGGAAATTTTTGTATCAACGTGTAATATGAACAAGAGAGCCTGGGCTAATGCTAGTTTACTACTAGGTCGATATACACTGACATTGTTATATAGAACGAATAACGGTCACAGGAATATCGAACCGGTCTGGTTGCAGAACCGAACCGTAACCGGTCAACCGAGTAACCGTTTACATCCTTACCAATGCCCCATTCTACTGTAGTACTTGAAAGGGAAGTCACTAAGATCAATTCAATAATTAGAAGAGTATGGTTTAAATCTTCATTGTGATGTGCAAAGATCTTTTCCCAAGGCATTAGCGATGACTTTGTGATGAAATTTGGTTGAAACCAAATTCTTTAAGACTTTCCATTCCATCAAGGCAAGGTCTTTTGAATACTTGTGATATGACAAACTCTGCTGGAAATGCTCTCCAATCTGGATGATTTCTTCTTTACCATAATTTGGGTTGGATGTATCCCACTGACTGTGATCAACAATTTTAAAAGGCTTGAAATATTCCATCTTCAAATGACTCCAGACGTTTAAACAAGTTAGCTGACAATGCTGGTATCAACTCTGTCTTGATTCTATTAACAACTTGTTTACCTCTGTTAACATTCTTCAGTATGAATTCTTCCTGTACTACTGTGACATTATTCTCTAATTTTTTCTTCTGACTATCACTTAACATATTTTGTTCCTTGAACTTCAATGTCGCTGGTAAATTGGTTGACTCTGGTGTGATAATCACCCCCAAACCATCATCTGTTGGTCTTGATTCAAAAGGGAGTTTTTCTTCAAGCTCCATCAATGCATTTAACTGGTCTACTATTGACTGGATACCATAAATTATATCAGTAATTATGGGTGTGGAATTCTGTACCAAGTAAGATAAATGTGCTGTCTGCCGAAGAGCTAATCTATAAAGATGAATCGATGCAAGGTAACCATAATCTAACCACTGTCGTAAGTAGCCTTGTAACTTTGCCTTTTGTTCTGGTTTACAGATCTAGTTGTTTGAAGCCACCAAATTTTCAGCTAGCAAGCACAGTGGTAGAAAATTGACAATAAGAACTTTAATGGCCCTGTACTTGTGTGCAGTAAACCTTGTACCAGATGACTTCGGAAATCACTGAACTACAACATTCAGCTTCTCAGCCATCAAAGTCAGTAGTCTCCAACACTTCCCACTGTGTTTAAAAAATAAATACAGATTCAGCATCATTTCATCTATCCTAGCAAAATCATTGACAGTTTGAAAAGCATCCTTGATGACCAGCTCAATACGATGAGCACTACAATGGATTATTAATAACCATGGCTGACCTTCATTCTTCATTACTGTGAGTGCCCCAGATACAGAGCCCAAATTGACACTGGCGCCATCTGCACAAGATGAGACAAGACAATTCATGAAAAATTCTCCTTGGACACCATAACTGTAAAAGGCATCGTCGATACTATTTTTAATATGGGCGGCCTCGGCACCTCCAAAATGACTCATTTGTTTACATTTCAATAGTAATTCGGTTTGTTGCCCTTTTACAACAACTTTGGCATACACCAATTCTTTTTCATCACGTGTTTTCCTAGCCTCTGTTCCATCTTGTTGGCAGGAAAAGAAGTTTGTACATCTGAGGATATTGGATATATCTTCCATTAGGGCCTTAGCCAAGTAGTAAATAAATTCTCTGCAAGCCTTTTTGTTGTCTTTGCCAGTAAAAAACTTAACACCATTCTTTCTTTGGAGCTCTATTAAATATTTGAAGTCAGAAAGTGGTTTTTCCCTCATAACAAGAGACATGACAGTGTTAAACAGGTGTAAGTAGTGGTCATGACAGTTTTGTGTTATCAGAAATGCTATACTTCTAAAACTACTAGGCTTCTCCTTAGGAGGATGAGTCTCAATACCTGTGATTGCATCGACTGTGTCTTCAAGTTTAGATTTTTTTTTCGCCCAATCATGAAGCGATCCTGAGTGAACATGCCAGCTCACGTTACTTTTATGTACATATGTCACACCATCAACATATGCTGGTATTCCGTTCAACACCGTTCCAGAAATTCCTCGTCTTTTAGCTTCATTGCGTATTTGAGCAATATTATCTGTACATATTCGGCATTTCACTGCTGTAACCTTATTATTCTTGTCCAATTCATACGAAAAGTCAAGACGAAAAATCCCAAGAGCGAAATGTTTTTTCGTTCACTGTTTCTACATGAGGTTTTTTCACGGGGGCGGCCATGTTCACTCAACATCTCGTACATTCACGAACAAAATGTTATTTAGATTTTTATAAGAAATATATGACGTGAATCTCCAAACTTGTTACAAGAAAGCAAAAATAATCTTTTAGATATTTTTAATAATTGTAATATGTATTTAACGTGAGCGTGGGGGAAATATTTTGACAATTCTTCAGTTTATAAATTATAGTTCGACATTCGGCAAACCTCGGCTGATTACGGTACCCTACATCTCTGCTGAGGTTTGCCGATAGCTCGGTGGTCGAGAACGGACGTCCGTTCGCGTGTTTCTGGGTCATGGTAACCGATGCGTAACCTGAACGACCATTCGCGTGTTATTTCGTACCCTGCTCTAGAGGTCACAATTTTGATCGATTTTGAAGAAACTTGAAATACATGTTTGTAACCTGAATGACCATTCGCGTGTTATTTCGTACCCTGCTCTAGAGGTCACAATTTTGATCGATTTTGAAGAAACTTGAAATACATGTTTATAACCCTATCGATTTTGGCATGTATCGGACCGTAACTTCCTGAATTATGGCACTTGATTGTACAAAAACCATCACGTTTTTAGCTTGTGGTCCCTTTAGAGGTCAAAATTTTTATCCGATTGGAAAAAACGTTTGAATCACCGTTACATCCTAATGACGGACGAAATGACTGCCCCTCGTACGCAAATAGTGTAAATATATGGTATATAAAGGTTGTGGACCCTCTAGAAGTCACAATTTTGATCCGATTTTGATGAAACTTGAAATACATCTTTATAACCCAACGAAATGAAATGAAATGGGGTTTAGCGTCCTACTATTCTGCTCCTAAACTGGGCTAATGAAAACGGGAAATTTTGCCCGGGCAGCGGCGCTACGGCCTACTCTTATATCGAATTCCAACTGCCAAGGGATCTTTTACGTGCACGCCAATATGTACACGGGACCTCGGTTTTTCGTCCCATCCAAACGACTAAACAGCTGTCCTTGTCAGGCCCTCCGTCCTGCATCACTGACAAGGGGAAACCACGCCTGAAAATCTGGATGAACTTTCTCGGCCAATGCAGGGATCAAACACCCGACCTCCAGGCTAGCAAGCCAGCGTCTTACCCACTTAGCCACGCGATCCCAAAGATCTTGGTTCCTGTTGATATTTGCGCATATCGGATTGTATCTTCCTCAATTATAACCCTTGATTGTACGAAAAAAGGCTTTTTGTTTAGCTTGTTCTCTATCCATTTCTTGCAAAATGTGGGCGTATCCTGCCTGGCAGCTGCTGGTTTACTATTTTATAAGCCGATTAGTACACATGCAAAGTTGATTATTTTGACATTTTGCAGGTCAAAACATTATGGAGAGATGGCTAAAGAATGTGCTGAAGCTTATTATTGTTATGGTCAGTCTTTACTAGATCTCGCCAGAATGGAAACAGGAGTGTTAGGAAATGCTTTGCAAGGAGGTATTGTTATAATCTTTTCACTGAGCGAGGTAGTTACTGAACTGAAAACTCTTGACGGTAAAGTTTGCCCCTTTTGAATCGAGAATGATAAAGATTTTTGAGGCTATCAATGATGGTGTATTCTGTTTTTCTGATCAAAGACTACATTGTACACTGAAAATAAGTCTTGTGCAAAAGTGAAAAGTCTTAAGTTTTGACATGCTTTTATTCAAATAGTTATTCATTGTTTTAATTGGTTTTTGTTTTAATAATTACGTTGGATGATATTTATGGTCCCGTATTACTAGTTGATGTTGATGATGAAGATACTGCTGATGAGAAGGAAGAGAAAGGAAATGAACAGTTTGAAAATGCAAACAAACTACCAGGTAAAAAGCAGTTCTTTTACAATTTAGATCTCTGATTTTAATATATTTGGAAATAAAATTGGCCAACTGAAAGGAGAAGTCACTAAGCATTGACTTTATGTATTTATAATGAATTTGTAAATATTTTGTTAGATGTTATGAATATTGGTATTTATCCAGTAGGCTACCTCAATTTTATAGCCTGATTGGATGGCTTGTAGACCCATCAAACTGAATGGTTTGTGCAGAGGTTCTATGTTACTGATTACATTAATCTGAGCTATAACACTTGTTACTACTAAGAAATAGGAGTAATATAGAATAGAAGAATTAAAGTTACCCCTTATATTAGCAAGACAACCTTATACCATATGTTTAATATACATGTGGTATGTTTTAAAAGCAAATGAATTTTATCTAATGTACGTATGTAGGTGAAGAAAGAGATAAACTAAGAGATGAAGTATATGATGCCATGGCTGGAGATGAAAAAAATACTGCAAAAGAAAGAGGGGAAAAGGATGCAAAAGTGGAAAAAACAGCAGAATCAAAAGATTTAAATAAAGATGAAACAGATTCTAAAGAAAGTAGAGAAAAGGATGTGATGAATGAAACAGCAGATGAAAAAAAAAATGGAGAAAATGCAGATACGAAAGATAATGTTGAAATGATGGATGTAAAAGAAAGCAACTGTGGGGAGGATAAGACCAAAGAAATGGATGTCGAAGAAATTGGTGATTTAGATAAAAAGAATGATGGCAAATCTACAAAACAGGGAGAAGGTGATAATTCAAGAAAGACTGTTGCAGATAAAGATTCCATTAAAACTGAAGAAAAGGAGCAAAAAAAAATTATTAGTGAAGAGGGAGACAAAATAAAAGATGTAAAACTATGTGATAAAACAAAGACTGAAGCCAGCTGTAAAGAAAACATTGAAGATAAAGGTTAATTATATTGACAAGAAATTATTATAACTAACTGCATGGTGTTTTTGTTTAAAGAAAATTTGTTTATGGTTTTCAGTTCAATTAACTGAATAACAAAAACCTTAGTACTTGGCTAATGACATGTAATATGAATGACATTGACAGAGCAGTGCATTTTGTGGTGTAAGGAGAGACATAGGGTTGGCTCCCTTTATATATCTAAAAATAATACTGTTTAGGCAAAACAAATAAAACTAGTAGTACTGTGATGCCAATAAATCCAGCAATATCGGTTCCATTTATACAACCAAGTCCTGACATCACTTCCGTTATCCACAAAATATTTTAAAAAGATACATTAGTTAAGAGTTTAATAAAGAGTTGGCCATTCTTGCTATAATAATTCAAAAACAGATGATAAAAAAAAAAAATGAAAATTGAAAAGTTAATTCCAATTACTTCATTCTGAACCAAATTATCGCTGTTTGTAGTTTTGACTCGATGTATGCATAGAGGTAAACAGGGCACTGGTATATTTGCGACTTAGCCTCTCTTTCCCATTTTCAAATTAAATTTTTAAATGGAGAACCGTTCTAATCTATTTAAAATCTCGAGTATCTGATGCCATCGAGGGTTGATTATGGTCTTGTTTTGTTAATAAATGTCTAATTATAGTTAATATAACATTTCAGGACTAAAGAAAGACCTGCAATTGGCAGATTTAGCTCTTGTATAATGTATGTTTAAATTGAATTACAGAAGTAACCACTTCGATTGTCCTTTGCATGACAGAAAATTGATTAAAATTAGAACATAATTAACCCTTTATAAAGCCTTTTTATACGCCCACATTGAAATGTGGTCGTATATTGTCGTCGCCCCCGTCCGTTAATATCCGATTGACTTTAAATTTATATACAGTGTTTAAGGCCGTGAGACGAAAAAGCCTATTGATTTTCAGTGATTTCTGATAATTACTGCCAAAGTTATGGCCCTTGATCACTTCAAAAAATCTTGTGGACGCTCTAGAGGCCAAATTTAATATCCGATTGACTTTAAATTTATACCCAGTGTTTAAGGTCATGAGACGAAGAAGCCTATTGATTTTCAGCGATTTCCGATAATTACTGCCAGAGTTATGGCCCTTGATCACTTCAAAAAATCTTGTGGACGCTCTAGAGGCGAAAGTTAATATCCGATTGACTTTAAATTTATACACAGCGTTAAAGGTCATGAGACGAAGAAGCCTATTGATTTTCAGCGATTTCAGATAAATACTGCCAGAGTTATGGCCCTTGATCACTTCAAAAAATCTTGTGGACGCTCTAGAGGCCAAAGTTAATATCCGATTGACTTTAAATTTATACCCAGTGTTTAAGGTCATGAGACAAAGAAGCCTATTGATTTTCAGCGATTTCCGATAATTATTGCCAGAGTTATGGCCCTTGATCACTTCAAAAAAATCTTGTGGACGCTCTAGAGGCCAAAGTTAATATCCGATTGACTTTAAATTTATACCCAGTGTTTAAGGTCATGAGACGAAGAAGCCTATTGATTTTCAGCGATTTCCGATAATTATTGCCAGAGTTATGGCCCTTGATCACTTCAAAAAAATCTTGTGGACGCTCTAGAGGCGAAAGTTAATATCCGATTGACTTTAAATTTATACACAGTGTTTAAGGTCATGAGACGAAGAAGTCTATTGATTTTCAGCGATTTCTGATAATTACTGCCAGAGTTATGGCCCTTGATCACTTCAAAAAAATCTTGTGGACTCTCTTGAGGCCAAATTATTATATCCTATTGACTTTAAATTTATACACAGTGCTTAAGGTCATGAGACGAAGAATCCTATTGATTTTCAGCAATTTACGATAATTACTGCCAGAGTTATGGCCCTTGATCACTTTGAAAAATCTTGTGGACGCTCTAGAGGCAAAAGTTAATATCCGATTGACTTTAAATTTATTGATCACTTCAAAAAACCTTGTGGATGCTCTAAAGGCTCAAGTTAATATCTGATTGACTTTAAATTTATACACAGTGTTTGAGGTCACGAGGCGAAGAACCCTATTGATTTTCAAAGATTTCTGATAATTACTGCCAAAGTTATGGCCCTTGATCACTTTGAAAAATCTTGTGGACGCTCTAGAGGCCAAAGTTAATATCTGATTGACTTCAGATTGATACACAGAGTTTAAGATCTTGAGACGAACAAGTATATTGATTTTCAATGAATTTTTATGACTTGAAACAGCTAAATCCATGATACAGTATTAAAAGTTTTCTATACAAAACGTTAGCATGGGGAAGAACTTTATAAAAACCAAAATAAATTATAATGGTTTTCTGAGTTGTTGCTCTTAATCAGATTTTAGTGTATTATAAATGTTTCATTACCGAAAAAAGTAAAAATATGCGACAACTCTTGTTGACTACCCGGACGATTTAGCTGCTGTGGGCGTATGTTTCGTTGCCTGGCAACCTATCTTTAAATTGGGAAAAATCTTAAAAAGTGATCCTGACAAAATTGGTTATTTCTCGACAAGGGCAGATGCTAGAAACACTTTTTTGATATCTATATGATTGTATTGATTCATACTGTTTGTCCATTGAAATCAAATATCATAATTTTATACAAGTAATGAATATCACTTACTTCAAACAAATATTTGTTTTGGAGGCTAAAAATACAGTTTTTGCCAAAATGTCATTACTTCTGGTGATAATGAAAATGTTAAATTAGTTTTATGAAATTATAATTGTCATAGGGCTTCACATGGGGAAAATTTTATGAAGATCGAATTATAATTGACACTTTTATGAACCAAAACCCCTGAAAAGTGACTTTTAGAAAATCGTCTATTTCTACGCAAATGAATAAGTTAGAAACCATATTGTGATATCTATATGACCGCATGAGTTCATTCTATTTGTTTTTGGAATCAAATATCTTAATTATAAACAAATAACAAATGCGTCTCAGTTGAATAAAAATGCCCATTTTGTTCAATTGATGCCAATTCCGGTGGCAGTGAAAATGTTAAATTGGTTTGACCTAGTCATGGGAATCAAATGGTGATAAACAAAAATGAAAATCCAGTAATAATTGAATCTTTTACGGGCAAAATAATGTGGAAAGTGACTCGTGCAAAATTGTCTTTTTCTCGGCAACTGCTCATATTACAAAACAATTTTGACATAATATTGTCATATGCATTAAAGCTTCAAGTTTTTATAAGCCCACATTTTCATGTGGAGGTATATTATTGTCGTCGCGCATCCGTCCACAATTTGTTTGTGGACACTCTACAGGTCACAATTTTTATTTGATTTTGACGAAACTTAAAATATAGGTCTACATGTATCTCTCAAAGATCTCGGTTCCTTTCAATATTATTGTAATGGGCCATAACTTCATAGATTATGGCACCTGATTGTATGAAAAATCACGTTTTTAGCTTGTTGACACTCTAGAGGTCACAATTTTCATCTGATTTTGATGAAACTTGAAATGCATGTTTATAACCCAAAGATCTTGGTTCCTTTCGATATTTGCGGATATCAGAATGTAACTTCCTGAATTATGGCCTCTGATTGTTTGAAAAATTGCGTTTTTAGGTTGTTCCTCTGGAGGTCACAATTATTATCCGATTTAAACAAATGTTTGAATATATAATCGTTAAACTGTAATGACGCTTGAGTTCGAATTTTGTGAAAATCATACCAAAACTGCCGGACAAAATGGACGCCCCTCATGCGCAAGTAATGTAAAAAAAAAAAGGTACATCAAGGTTGTGGAGCCTCTAGAGGTCATAATTTTGATCAGACTTGAAATACATTTTTATAACCCAAAGGTCTTGGTTCCTTTTGATATTCCCGCATATCAGATTGTAACTTGCTGAATTATGGCCCTTAACTGTCTGAAAAATCACTTTTTTAGCTTGTGGTCCCTCTAGAGATCACAATTTTTATCCGCTTTAACAAAATCGTTTGAATATATCACCGTTACTCGTGAATTTGAATTTCGTGAACATCGGACCAAAACTTCTGTACAAAATGGCCACCCCTTGTACGTAAATAGTGTATATTAATATGGTATACCAAGGTTGTGGACCCTCCAGAGGTCACATTTTTGATCCAATTTTGATGAAATTTGAAATACGTGTTTATAACCCAGTGCCATTGGTCTGCTGTCCATCCGTCGTCCACACCCGATTGTTTTAAAATTGATATACGTAATTTACATTAGTGAGATGAAGAAGCCTTTTTATACGCCCACATTTTCATGTGGACACTGTAGAGGTCACAATTTTTATCCGATTTGGTTTAAACTTGAAATGTATGCTTATAACCCAAAGATCTCGGTTCCTTTCGATAATGGCGCTTATCGGACCGTAACTTCCTGAATTATGGCCCCTTATTGTACGAAAAATCGCGTTTTTAGCTTGTGGACCCTATAGAGGTCAAAATTTTTATCCGATTTAAAAAAACGTATTATTATATCACCGTTACACCCTAAGGAAGGCTGAGGTCAAATTTCGTGAAAATCGGCGCAAAACTGACAGACAAAATGGCTGCCCTTCGTTCTCAAATAGCGTAAAAATATGGTATATCAAGGTTGTGGACTTTATAGAGGTCACAATTTTTTATCCGATTTTGTTGAAATTTGAAATGTAAGTTTATAACCCAAAGATCTTGGTTCCTTTCGATATTCGCGCATATCTAAGGATGACTGAATTCGAATTTCGTGAAAATTGACATACAAAATGGCCGCCGTTCACTCTCAAATAGCGTAAAAATATGGTATATCAAGGTTGTAGACCCAATAGAGGTCATTATTTTTATCCAATTTTGTTGAAACTTGAAATGTAAGTTTATAACCCAAAGATCTCGGTTCCTTTCGATATTCGCGCATATCGAACCGTAACTTCCTGAATTATGGCCCCTGATTGTACAAAAAATCCGATTTAAAAAAACGTAAAATTATTATATCGCTGTTACACTCTAAGGATGGCTGTGTTCGAATTTCGTGAAAATCGGCCCAAAACTGACAGACAAAATGGCTGCCCCTCGTTCTTAAATAAGGTAAAAAATATGGTAAATCAAGGTTGTGGACCCTATAGAGGTCACAATTTTTATCCGATTTTGTTGAAATTTGAAATGTAAGTTTATAACCCAAAGATCTTGGTTCCTTTCCATATTTGCGCATATCGAATTGTAATTTTCTGAATTATGGCCCTTGATTGTACGAAAAATCACTTTCTTTTTTGCTTGTTCTCTATCCATCTCTCGAAAATGTGGGCATATCCTGCCTGGCAGCCGCTGGTTAATTTCAATAATATCTGTTAATTACTTCTAGAGTTGTTGCACTTTGTGAACGTTCAAACATAATTTATATGCGTTATTTAGATTAGTAAAAAGAAGAATCTTATTGAATTTCAGCAATTTCCGTTTATTATGTCTAGAGTTATGACCCTTTTTTCACTTTATATGAAATTCAGCATCATTTAAATTAGTGAAACCACGAAGCCTATTGAATTTCAGCAATTTACAATAATTACTTATAGAGTTATGGCCCTTGTTTCACTTTGTTGAACCTTGTTAATGCTTGATTGATGAAAGTTATCATCCGATATGTATGAAATTTATATGCATCATTAAAATTTGTAAAACAGAGAGGACTAGTGAATTTCAGCAGTTTCCGTCAATTATTTCTAAAGTTATGGCCCTTTGTGAAGGTTTGAATGTAAAAAGTTATCATCTGAAATGAAAATGAAATGGGGGTTTAAGTTTAACCACTGTTATGCTCCAAACTGGGCTAATGAAGACATGCATACGCTATACAGTGTGCAATGAGGGAAATTTTGCCCTGTCAAATTTCAACAATTTCTATAAATTACAATTTAAGGCCTTTGTTTCAGTTTGTAGAAGCTTGTGAACCTTCAAACAACAAAAATTATAATATGATCTGTATGAAATTGTCTTGTAAATGCCCCTAATTGCCTACAAAAGAATAAATATGCGACAGCCCTTGTTGACCTCTAGGACGATTAGCTGCTGTGGGGGTATGTTATTGTTACTTTGCGTGGCAACCTATCTTATATTGATATACAGAAAAGGTCTTGAGATGAACAAGTATATTGATTTTCAATGACTTTTGATAACTTGAACAGCAACCGGTAAATCCATGATATTAAATGTTTTGTATACTAAACGTTAGTAAGGGCCAAACAAATTCTAATGATTTTCTGATAATTACTTAATGAGTTGTTACTATTAGATTTTAGTGTATTTGAATGTTTCATTACATTGCCCAAACAATTTAACTGCTGTGGGTGTATGTTTAGCCTGGCAACCTATCTTTTGACTTTGCAACGTGATAAATACGTATTAAGACTTACCTGGACTAATTGGATATCAAATACAAACTTAGTTGTATCTGCCCTACCGTCTCCTCCCACCATTATACCTTTAATCTGATTGAGAATGTCTTTACTTTTGACAGAAGAGAACCCATGGTACACTCTATCCCCTTTCTTTGCTAGAATTTCCACAACTCTCAAAAACAAAGATAATGTGCCATTTTAAAATTCTCTCTAAAATATTCCAGTCACAAGTTTGTAATATATAATAATTCAAGACGAGAAAGGTCAGCTTTAAAAAATATGCTTTGGGTTTATAGTGACTTGTTGCTTACACGTAGATCATTATAATGAGGTAATAATTATGTCAGTATGTTAACTCGACCTTGCATAAACACTAGTCAACTGTTGGTGTGTATGGATAGTGATAAAATCATAATATTGTATGTGTGGTCCCTTTGACGTCGCCGGCCAATCAACCGAATTAAGGCTGTTTTCGGGTGTCTGATACTTTAACAATAATATGTCAAATACTCTTAATCAGATCTGTGTATAGATATAGTAACCACCGGCTATAAATACATACAATTTAGTTTTCCCATTTTATGTGTTTTTTAAATTGTATTATACATGATGCTTTTCTAGGGGCGCTAGTTTCGCTAGCTGTGAAGTTGTCTGTCATTAGTTCATAAGCTTTTCGTTATTAGGATTTACGACACAATTCTGCGGTCGTAATATCTAAAACCAATAAATGTGAGATATATGCTGTGGGTAATTATATATTTATCTTCATTTTGAAGTTATTGTGTTAGAACTGAAAATTATCACGGTCAGTTTGTTTTCAATAGAGCACGTGGTAGTAAGTGTGAGATACCAGAAGGCTTTTTCTACGGCCAATTCTGTTCTTCATTTGTCTATAAGGGGGATCACGTGGGTAAGACGCTTGCTCGTTAGCCTGGAGGTCGGGTGTTCGATCCCTGCATTGGCCGAGAAAGTACATCCAGATTTTCCGGCGTGGTTTCTCCTTGTCAGTGATGCAGGATGGAGGGCCTGACAAGAACAGCTGTCTAGTCGTTCGGATGGGACGAAAAACCGAAGTCCCGTGTACACATTGGCGTGCACGTAAAATATCCCTTGGCAGTTAGAAATCGATATAAGAGTAGGCCGTAGCGCTGCTGCCCGGGCAAAATTTCCCCTCATAGCACACTGTATGGCGTATGCCCGTCTTCATTAGCCCAGGTTAGGAGCAGAACAGTAGGACGTTAAACCCCATTTCATTTCATTTGTCTATAATCAAGTATTTTGATAAAAAAAATGGGGGGGTTGGATGGCCGAATGGTTAGCACGTGCGTGCTGCGCTGTATAATACGGTCTGTCATTGAGTCAACTGGCGGGGTTTTGATTCCCCGGTTGTACGTGACAAGGAGTAGGGTCGCCTGTCCAACCTCGTGGGTTTTCTGCCGGTCCTCCGATTTCCTCCCACTGGTAAAGACCCCTACACGCAAGTGAATTATTGAAAAAAAATTGAACCAAGTGTTAGTCCCAAACCTTGTTTGTGTCGAGTGGACGTTAAACTCCACTTCTCTCTCTCGATAAAAAAAACTATTTAAATGGCCAAAAAGAGTATTTTATTTATAAATAATTATCATAAGCCCTACAAATCTTATTTATTTTGTGTACATCATGCTGACAAAATAGTATAGAAATGTGGATTCACCATACCCTACCATAAATAAAAACATGAAATATGAATTTAATTTGCAAAGTTTTCTTGCGTTAATAAAAATGACATGGCGTATGCCCGTCTTCATTAGCCCAGGTTAGGAGCAGAACAGTAGGACGTTAAACCCCATTTCATTTCATTTGTCTATAATCAAGTATTTTGATAAAAAAATGGGGGGGTTGGATGGCTGAATGGTTAGCACGTGCGTGCTGCGCTGTATAATACGGTCTGTCATTGAGTCAACTGGCGGGGTTTTGATTCCCCGGTTGTACGTGACAAGGAGTAGGGTCGCCTGTCCAACCTCGTGGGTTTTCTGCCGGTCCTCCGATTTCCTCCCACTGGTAAAGACCCCTACACGCAAGTGAATTATTGAAAAAAAATTGAACCAAGTGTTAGTCCCAAACCTTGTTTGTGTCGAGTGGACGTTAAACTCCACTTCTCTCTCTCGATAAAAAAAACTATTTAAATGGCCAAAAAGAGTATTTTATTTATAAATAATTATCATAAGCCCTACAAATCTTATTTATTTTGTGTACATCATGCTGACAAAATAGTATAGAAATGTGGATTCACCATACCCTACCATAAATAAAAACATGAAATATGAATTTAATTTGCAAAGTTTTCTTGCGTTAATAAAAATGACAGACGGTGAAATTTTGAAGTGGAAGCCCTGTTGTGGACCCTCTAGCGATCACAGTTTTTGTCCAATTTTGTTGAAACTCTAGCGGTCCCATTTGTTTTCCGATTTTGTCGAAACTTAAAATGTATGTTTAGGCTATATCCCAAAGATCTCATCTCTTTTCGATATTCACACATTTCAGACTATAACTTATTGTACGAAAAATCATGTTTATTTTTTGTTTTTTTTAGCTGGTTCTCTATCCATCTCGTGCACAGTTTCATCACTATTCTATGTATATTGCACGCTGTTTATGTATTACATATTTTTTTTTATACACGCACAGGTTAATGTTATAACCCTGTCAGTCCGTCAACAGTGAGCCAAGATGGCTCTGTAAGGCGCTGGTTCACTAACCAGGAAATCCCAGGTTTTTCTCCTGGTGTTGGCTAAGAAAGTTCCTGTGGATTTTTTTAGCGTGGTTGCCACCTTTGTAACTCATAGCACACTGCATGGCATATGCCCGTCTTCATTAACCCAGTTGGAGCCATATTCCTGAAGCAGTGGAACAAGAAATCCCTCTCTAGCCATTGCTGTATTGAGAACTGAAATTAACATCGTCCAATCAAATATCTCCTGAGTAAAATATAGGGAATTTTCATGACATAACCGGGGTGACCTCGTTAAAAAAAAAAATCCTAGTGTTTCTTAGTGCTGATTTCAAGAAAATTTTTACCCTTGGATGCATCAGGAACAACATTGATACTTGCATCGGTAAATTTATCTGTCACTGAAACTCGCTATTGGAGCAATAATTCTTTTGACTCGGATCTCCGATATAAATTATATAAGCGTGTACCAATTATTAATGCCTACCTTTAAGTATTCGATAATATTTCCACGAATTATTTATTTTATCAAAAAAGCACATATATTATTTCTATCAAGTTTGTTGAAACACAATACGTAACATGACAGCCCTTCTCTTTGATCTGCTGTTTGGTCCAAGAGATAAAAAGATTCCATGTGCGCAGCGATTACCAAATGTTTACATTGTCACTATTTTGGATAGCCTTGTTTATCACACAATTAGTTTCTCTGCAATATTCTGTTATGTACTAGTTAATTGAGCGTAATACATTCTGTGCGTTCTAACGTAATGTAGCTGCATTTTTCACCAGACACTTTACAGTAACATATTTAGAGCTCTGGTTAACCCTGATTGATTTTGTTACGTCCCAAGTGCTGATTGTTGATCGGACTGTTAACCAGTCATAATTTGGGACAGAAATTTATGACAGAAATTAGCAGGGTTTGAGTGGGATTAGGTCTAATCAAACGAAACACTATGAGGACTATGAGTTGAAGCAGAACAGTAAGGCATTAGCCGAGATGGTCAAGTTGGTGCAGTAAACTTGGTTGTACGTGACAAGGAATAGGGTCGCCTGTCCAACCTCGTGGGCATTTCTCCGGGTCCTCCGGTTTCCTCCCACTGCTAAAGACCCCTACGCGCAAGCGAATTATGGAAATAAAATTGCACCATATGTTAGTCCCGAAATGACCTAGTTTGTGTCGAGTGGACGTTAAACCCCATTTCTCTCTCTCTCTCTCTGGTGCAGTAAAGGAGGACGTGGATCCCCATTTATTTCTGTCAGTCCACCCATCTATCCTCAGTGTTTTGTTTTAGGGACTACAATTATATTTTTATACGCTCATGTGGACGCATATTGTCTTCACCCCTGTCTGTCCGGACGTCAATTCACATTTTGTTTGTGGACCCTCTAGAGGTCACACTTTTTATCCAGTTTTGAAAACCGTTACTATGGGTCATTCCATGAAGTTGACACATTGTTACCTACGATTATCATTGTGATGATAAAATCTCAAGAAACAGAATTCAATGATGAATTGTTAATTATTTTGGGGGTCTGATGTAAAGATAATATTAAAATTTCATTTTGTGAAATAAAAAGAATTCACTTGTAAAAAAGATGTGTCAAATGCATTTTCTGCAGTTTGACATGCACCAAAAGTGACATTTTCATACTCCTGAACTTTGATTTGATCCCCACTTTATCTTATGTGTTTAAATCAACTATCCGAGGTGCAGTTGCAAAGATTTAATGTTCAATTTTTCAAATACTGCACAACTAGGGCATCGATTTGGCTATTTGTTAAGATATCGTCACCCAAAAATAAAGAAAAAATCGTAACTGTGTCGGTTAACTTTGTTACGTACGCTAATGACACGATTAGACGGAGTGCTATTGTGTCACCTACATAAATAATGTCGTAAAATGTAACCACTCTTATTTCATCTTAGAAAAGGCAAAATGTTTATCGGCTATACTTTTGAAATTATTATGTAGTCATTATGAAAAGTGTTGCTTGTCGGTCAATATTACGTTTGCGCGATTTCCTTCTCTTTTTACGCCGTCGAGAGCGATGGAGAATTTAACGACATCATACAACTCATTTACAGCATAGACGACTTGTTAATGGCATTATGGCAGGAAAAGAAGTGGAAAATATGGAATTCGGTAAGGAAAATGGGATTTGTCTATTAGTTACGTACGTACATTTGAATCGCATGTGTCGAGTTACGAACATCATATGAATACTTAAATCAATATGAATGTTCCTTTTCTTTATTTACATAATTATAGATTACTTTTATTCAGACTTTTTGTCCGCAAAACAAATGGTTGCCCTAGCCGATCTCGGGAACAAACCGGGATTGGATTGGTTGGTTGGTAACTTGACACAGTTAAGCTTTCAAAATTACTAACAATACACCGGAGGCTCAGTGCGGGGGGGGGGGGGGGGTGTCCATCAAATGGGCACAAAACCAGACCCAACTTTTCTAGCGTAAAATACGATGCCGAGTGGTAATCAGTCCGCCATTGGGGCGTTTTCGAGATATTCGGGGTCAAAGGTCAAATGAGTTCATTTGCACTGAAAGTGAATGCGCAGTCATTCTTGTATTATGAAAAGAAGCTGAAAATGATCGAAAGTAATCACACTTTCAATAAAAATGTACCGTTTTTGCATAGGAAGATTTAAAGCAATAAAATGTTGGCGTAAAATATAAAAACTAAAGGGAAACCTGTTCTAATTAAACATGCATTATGCAAGAGCAAAATCTGCTTTTTAAAAGTCTTTCTTTAGGCCTGAAATGTTATCTAAATTATCAATTATACATTAATTAACTTATCCAGACCATAAAAAACTCTCGATGTCAAGGCTAGCCTTCGATGATGGCTGGATTAGATTCCTATATGCCGCTAACGGCCGTTGATAATTAAATTTAAAAAAAGTGGATAATCGAGACTATGCTGTTTATATTAATGATTTTAGTAATGATGACCGAGACTATGCCAAAATTTCACCCGCTTCTTTCTCGGCTCATAGTGGATCAATTTGACTGAAATTTTCAGCAAATTACATTTACACTATCTAGTTTTTAACTATTATAGTGATAACTGCCATCTCGTTATCTTATCTCCCATAATGTATCTTTAATAATAGGAACATTTAAAATTTATCTTTAGGTGGTCTTAGCACCAAACTTTTACTTTGGAATGTCGAAAATGATCTTGCATAACAGAACCAAAACACTTTGAAACCTGTTTCAAAAATACGTAAAAACTGTCAAATAGAAATCTCTCTTGATTTATTTTCACAACGATTGTTATACGTAATGATACTAGTTATCTGAAAAACAATTGAATAGTTTCAGTGTTGGACTCGAGCCGGCAGGTCGCGTGGATTTCCGAGAATCCCAGTCTAGCAAAACCAACGTTAATCTGTGACGGGAAAACTCTTATTTGACGACGAGATTTAAAGTTTGCAAATTTTTTATGAGTTTTTATGTTTTTCGCCGGAACATGGACGCAGATAAAACCGACAAATGCATTGTATAGTTCACAGGATATATATGTCGTATTGGTAAATGTTAGCGGGGAAAATTTTGGCAGGCTTTGTGACGCGGCCTGCACTGGAGTCCAGCCATGGAACTATACAATTGGTTTTTTTTTTAGACAACTAGTATCATTATGTATAGCATCCGTTGAAAAACTAATTCGGAGAGATTTTGATTTAACAGTTTTTACGTATTTTTGAAACAGGCTCCAAAGCGTTTTGGTTCTGTTATGCAAAGATCATTTTCGATGTTCCAAAGTAAAAGTTCGGTGCTAAGACCACCTAAATATAAATTTTAAATGTTCCTATTATTAATTCGAACAGGTTTCGCTTTAGTTTTTATACGCCCACATTGAAATTTGGTCGTATATTGTCGTCGCCCCCGTCCGGTGGTCCGGCGTCCACAATTGCTTGTGGACGCTCTAGAGGCTTAAGTTAATATCCGATTGACTTTAAATTTATACACAGTGTTTAAGGTCATGAGACGAAGAAGCCCATGGATTTTCAGTGATTTTCGATAATTACTGTCGGAGTTATGGCCTTTGATCACTTCAAAAAATCTTGTGGACGCTCTAGAGGTCAAAGTTAATATTCGATTAACTTTAAATTTATACACAGTGTTTAAGGTTATGGGACGAAAAAGTCTTGATTTTCAGCGATTTCCGATAATTACTGCCAGAGTTATGGCCCTTGATCGCTTCAAAAAATCTTGTGGACGCTCTAGAGGTAAAAGTTAATATCCGATTGACTTTAAATTTATACACAGTGTTTATGGTCATGGGACGAAAAAGCCTATTGATTTTCAGCGATTTCCGATAATTACTGCCAGAGTTATTGCCCTTGATCACTTTAAAAAATCTTGTGGACGCTCTAGAGGTCAAAGTTAATATCCGATTGACTTTAAATTTATACACAGTGTGTAAGGTCATGAGACAAAGAAGCCTTTTGACTTTCAGCGATTTCCGATAACTACTTCCAGATTTATGGCCCTTGATCACTTCAAAATATCTTGTGGACGCTCTAAAGGTCAAAGTTAATATCCAATTGACTTTAAATTTATACACAGTGTTTAAGGTCATGAGACAAAGAAGTTGATTCATTTTCAGCGATTTCTGATAATTACTGCCAGAGTTATGGCCCTTGATCACTTCAAAAAATCTTGTAAATGCTCTAGAGGCTAAAGTTAATATCCGATTGACTTTAAATTGATACACAGTGTTCAAAGTCATGAGATGAAGAATCATTGATTTTCAACGATTTCCGATAATTACTGCCAAAGTTATGGCCCTTGATCACTTTGAAAAATCTTGTGACCCTCTAGAAGCTAAAGTTATCATCCGATTGACTTCAGATTGATACACAGAGTTTAACGTCTTGAGACGAACAAGTATAATGATTTTCAATGAATTTTTATGACTTGAATGAACAGCTAAATCCATGATGTTAAAAGTTTCCTCCTATACTAAACGTTAGCATGGGGCAAAATCTATGATGTTAAAAGTTTCCTCCTATACTAAACGTTAGCATGGGGCAAAACTTTATAAAAACCAAACAAATTCTAATGGTTTTCTGATAATTACTTAATGAGTTGTTTCTCTTAATCAGATTTTAATGTATTATAAATGTTTCATTACCGAAAAAAGTAAAAATATGTGACAACTCTTGTTGACTGCCCATATGATTTAGCTGCTGTGGGTGTATGTTTCGTTGCCTGGCAGCCTATCTTTATATTTTACGCTGACATTTATTACTTTAAATCTTCCTAATGCTAAAATGGAAAATGTGACCTTTTGACCTCTGGGGTCACAAACAGGGCTGTCGGTAATTTTTCACAGTTGATTAGCAGCACTGCTAATCAAAAAGTCCAATTTTGCCAAATTTGATTAGCAAATTTAAAAATTGATTAGCACTTTTTCAGTTTCAACGTAAAACACCTAAATAACAAGATATTACTTTAATTCATAACAAATATGATTAGATTCCTTTCTGACTATTCTTAGATTTTTTAGCACTGCCACAAGTACTTGTGACAGTTTGTGAATGTGATGTAGACATTTAGTTAGGTCTTATGTCTGAAGCCAATTCTTGACAGTGACTTGCGAAGTCCCACTCATTTTAATTGTTATTTTTTTGTTACGTTAGAAATCTTCGTTAGAAAGCAATTTCGTCTGCTTTTTATTGTGTATTACTATTTTTGTTCAATCGGGCACACCTCGGTTAACTAGGCACAAGCGATATAAACAATAATATTTTACGGGAATTTTTACTTTGATTTATCATTTTACAATACGTTAACATGTATTTATTTTTTTATATTTATTTTACAATACGTTAACATGTATTTATTGTTTTATATTTTATTTCCGGTTTAATAGAGTTATGTCCCTGTGTTATATATTGTGTCTGGGTTGTTTGAGAAGAAAATGTCACACGGAGAATTCAGTTTTGTTTATAAAATTTTATTCAACATTTTATACATGTTGAAAGTGTTGAGTAAGCCTTCTAGTCTTCAAAATGTGGATTATTCTTGTGTCAATATCCAAAATGACAGGCATATTAATGATTCGCAGTAACTGAATCAAAAACGTTAGATTTTAATTTTTGGTTAGCAACAGACAAAATATGTATCGCAAATTGCACTGCGATACTGGTTGTCGGCAGCCCTGTTCACAAAGAACAAAGGTGAATTTAGCAAGTTTACATTTTTATATGCCCACTTTTTCATGTGGACGTATTATGCCGTCGCCCCTGTCCGTCCGTCCACAATTTGTTTGTGGACACTCTACAGGTCACAATTCTTATCCGATTTTGACGAAACTTGAAATATAGGTTTATCTTCAAAAGATCTCGGCTGCTTTCGATATTGGCATGTATCGGATCGAAACTTCATGGATTATGGCCCCTGTTTGTACGAAAAATCACGTTTTTAGCTTGTGGACCCTATAGAGGTCACAATTTTTATCCGATTTTGTTGAAACTTGAAATGTAAGTTTATAACCCAAAGATCTCGGTTCCTTTCGATATTCGCGCATATCAGACCATAACTTCCTGAATTATGGCCCCTGATTGTACGAAAAATCACATTTTTAGCTTGTGGACCCTAAAGAAGTCATAATGTTTATCCGATTTAAAAAAACGTATTATTATATCACCGTTACACCCTAAGGACGACTGAGTTCGAATTTCGTGAAAATCGGCCCAAAATTGACAGACAAAATGGCCGCTGTTCGTTCTCAAATAGCGTAAGAATATGGTACATCAAGGTTGTGGACCCTATAGAGGACACAATTTTTATCCGATTTTGTTGAAACTTGAAATGTAAGTTTATAACCCAAAGATCTTGGTTCCTTTCGATATTCGTGCATATCAGACCGTAACTTCCTGAATTATGGCCCCTGATTGTACCAAAAATCAAGTTTTTAGCTTGTGGACCCTATAGAGGTCATAATTTTTATCCGATTTAAAAAACCGTATTATTATATCACCTTTACACCCTAAGGACGGCTGAGTTCGAATTTCGTGAAAATCAGCCCAAAATTGACAGACAAAATGGCTGCCGTTCGTTCTCAAATAGTGTAAAAATATGGTATATCAAGGTTGTGGACCCTATAGAGGTCACAATTTTTATCCAATTTTGTTGAAACTTGAAATGTAAGTTTATAACCCAAAGATCTTGGTTCCTTTTGATATTTTGCGCATATCGGACCGTAACTTCCTGAATTATGGCCCCTGATTGTACAAAAAATCGCGTTTTTAGCTTGTGGACCCTTTAGAGGTCATACTTTTTATCTGATTTAAAAAACCATATTATTATATCACTGTTAAACCCTAAGGATAGCTGAGTTCGAATTTTGTGAAAATCGGCCCAAAATTGACAGACAAAATGGCTGCCGTTCATTCTCAAATAGCGTAAAAATATGGTATATCAAGGTTGTGGACCCGATAGAGGTCACAATTTTTATCCGATTTTGTTGAAACTTAAAATGTAAGTTTATAACCCAAAGATCTTGGTTTCTTTCGATATTCGCTCATATCGGACCGTAACTTCCTGAATTATGGCCCCTGATTGTACGAAAAATCACGTTTTTAGCTTGTGGACCCTATAGAGGTCATAATTTTTATCCGATTGAAAAAAATGTATTATTATATCACCTTTACACCCTAAGGACGACTGGGTTTGAATTTCGTTAAAATCTGCCCAATATTGACAGACAAAATGGCTGCTGTTCGTTCTCAAATAGCATAAAAATATGGTATATCAAGGTTGTGGACCCTATAGAGGTCACAATTTTTGTCCGATTTTGTTGAAACTTGAAATGTAAGTATATAACACAAAGATCTTAGTTCCTTTCGATATTCGCGCATATCGGACTGTAACTTACTGAATTATGGCCCGTGATTGTACAAAAAATCAAGTTTTTAGCTAGTGGACCCTATAGAGGTCATAATTTTTATCCGATTTAAAAAAACGTATTATTATATCACCATTAAACCCTAAGGATAGCCGAGTTCGAATTTTGTGAAAATCACCTCAAAATTGACAGACAAAATGGCTGCTGTTTGTTCTCAAATAGCGTAAAAATATGGTATTTCAAGGTTGTGGACCCTATAGAGGTCTCAATTATTATCCGATTTAAAAAAAACGTATCATTATATCACCGTTACACTCTATCCTTTCGATATTTTTGCATATCGGACCGTAACTTCTTGAATTATGGCCCCTGGTTGTACGAAAAATCACGTTTTTAGCTTGTGGACCCTATAGAGGTCACAATTTTTATCCGATTTTGTTGAAACTTGAAATGTAAGTTTATAACACAAAGATCTCAGTTCCTTTCGATATTTGCGCATATCGAATTGTAATTTCCTGAATTATGGCCCTTGATTGTAGGAAAAATCACTTTCTTGTTAGCTTGTTCTCTATCCATCTCTCGAAAATGTGGGCGTATCCTGCCTGGCAGCCGCTGGTTATTGAAAGTGTGATCACTTTCGATCGTTTTCAGCTTATTTTCATGATACAAGAATGACTGCGCATTTACTTTCAGTGCAAATGAACCCATTTGACCTTGACCCCGAATATCTCGAAAACACCCCAACGGCGAACTGATTACCACTCGGCATCATATTCTATGCAAAATTTTACTCTAGAAAAGTTGGTTCTGGTTTTGTGCCCATTTGATCCCCCCCCCCCCCCCAACCCCCGCGCTGAGCCTCCAGACTACAACCCCTGTCTGGCACACTTATTTAATTATTTGTTAGATCTTTACAAAAAAAATTATCTTTTGAAATACTTCATGGTTCTATGCATGCTGTCATCCTTATTTACCTATACCTGTTCAAGGCTGTTGATGAAAATAAGTGTACTAAACACGTTGTATATTGAATTCCAAAATAGTGTAGAATTAATCTTGTGTTTAAATTTCTTTCTAGGTTGTTGATTGGCCATATGTATGTCAAGTGCTTATGTACAGCAGGGAATTTTTAGTTGGAAAATGAACTATTATTTGAATCTGTAATAGGAATAGCAGTTGAAAATTGGTTTGATTCTGTTCGCAACATGAAAATGCTGCTCCCTATGTAAACAAGCCTTCTGTCATCTTTGTTTCACAAAATCTGATGACCAAAAG
The DNA here is from genome assembly GCF_932274485.2 of Patella vulgata. NCBI lineage: Eukaryota > Metazoa > Mollusca > Gastropoda > Patellidae > Patella > Patella vulgata. The sequence goes on from NC_065882.2 coordinate 40,432,306, forward strand.
AGCCTTTCGTCATCTTTGTTTCGCAACATCTGATGACTTGGTCTGATTTTAATTTGACTAAATCTATGCAGGGAAATTATCTAGTGCTGATGTATTGATTTCTTAGTTAAGTATTAAGTCAGTCAATGTTGAGTACTAGCATTGGTTACGAAGAAGAAGATATTTTCTGATTAATGCAAATCCCATGTCGTTACTTGAATTAAATCAGTATTGATGCTTTATCTGTCCAATTGAATTAAATCAGTATTGATGCTTTATCCGTCCAATTATTTTACCATTATTGTTATGTCATTTACATTAAACCCCATTTTATTTCTGATGGCATTTTTATTCTGTCTTTGTTTTTAAACTGATCACTGTGTTACATGTTGAATAATAGATGAAATATTAAATCATATTTCCAAAGTCGTAACTTATTTAATGATGGTTGTTCGAGAGAGGTAGACTTTAGCGATCACTCGACTCGAGGTTATTTCAATAATTGGCTTGTGCATAGGGCTTTAGCAGTGGGGGTAAATGATAGTCCTTGGCAAAACCCACAAGGTTAGACAGGTGACCCTTGTGCTTGTCACATCCATGACTAACATCCACATTATCATTTGTATTTGAAGGTGATAGCTCCTTGGGATGCCGTCGCCCCTGTCCGTCCACAATTTGTTTGTGGACACTCTAGAGGTCACAATTCTTATCCGATTTTGACGAAACTTGAAATATAGGTTTATCTCCAAAAGATCTCAGCTGCTTTCGATATTGGCATGTATCGGATCGAAACTTCATGGATTATGGCCCCTGTTTGTACGAAAAATCACGTTTTTAGCTTGTGGACCCTATAGAGGTCACAATTTTTATCCGATTTTGTTCAAACTTGAAATGTAAGTTTATAACCCAAAGATCTCGGTTCCTTTTGATATTCGCGCATATTGGACCGTAACTTCCTGAATTATGGCCCCTGATTGTACGAAAAATCGCGTTTTTAGCTTGTGGACCCTATAGAGGTCATAATTTTTATCCAATTTAAATAACTGTATTATTATATCACTATTACACCCTAAGGACGACTGAATTCGAATTTCGTGAAAATTGACATACAAAATGGCTGCCGTTCGTTCTCAAATAGCGTAAAAATATGGTATATCAAGGTTGTGGACCCTATAGAGGTCACAATTTTTATCCGATTTTGTTGAAACTTGAAATGTAAGTTTATAACACAAAGATAATCGCGCATATTGAATTGTAATTTCCTGAATTATGGCCCTTGATAGTAGGAAAAATCACTTTCTTGTTAGCTTGTTCTCTATTCATCTCTCGAAAATGTGGGCGTATCCTGCCTGGCAGCCGCTGGTATTTTTACCACATTGGTATATTAGGAAACATTCAAAACAAAACAATGTGTTATTTACTCTCCAAATACGTTTTGAAATTTTAATGCCCATGTCACACTTTAGGTGTCAACTTCATGGAATGATCCATATATATCATTGTTACACTATAATGATGGTTCAATTCGAATTTATTGAAAATCGGAACAAAACTATCCAACAAAATAACCGCTCCCCATATGCAAATTGTGTAAAAGTATCTTGTCCTCGCCCCGTACAGGTCCACATTTTGTTTGTGGATACTGCACAGGTCACAATTTTTATTCGATTTTGATGGAACTTAAGATATGTTTATATTCCAAAGATCTTGGTTCATTTTGATATTCATGCATATCAGACCATAACTTTGAGGATTATGGCCCCTGAATATCCCCGATTGTATGAAAAATTGTGTTTTTATATTGTGGATAGAGGTGACAGTTTTTATCTTATTTAAAAGAAAAAAACAAATATATCACCGTTACATCATACACTACAACTCGGGCATTATTTAGTTGTGTTGTTTGTGGATACTGCACAGGTCACAATTTTATTCGATTTCGATGGAACTTAAGATATGTTCATATTCCAAAGATCTGGGTTCTTTTTGATATTCATGTATATCGGACCATAACTTTGAGGATTATGGCCCCTGAATATCCCTGATTGTTTGAAAAATTGTGTTTTTAAACGCCCACATTGAAATGTGGTCGTATATTGTTGTTGCCCCCGTCCGTCCATCCGCCCGTCCGTCCGGCGTCCACAAATGCTTGTGGAGGCTCTAGAGGCTAAAGTTAATATCTTATTGACTTTAAATTTATACACAGTGTTTAAGGTCATGAGACGAAGAAGCCTATTGATTTTCAACGATTTCCGATAATTACTGCCAGAGTTACGGCCCTTGATCACTTTGAAATACCTTGTGGATGCTCTAGAGATTAAGATAATATCTGATTGACTTTAAATTTATATACGATTGACTTTAAATTGATACAGAGTGTTGAAGGTCATGAGACAAAGAATCCTATTGATATTAAACGATTTCCGATAATTACTGCCATAGTTATGGCCCTTGATCACTTTGAAATGTCTTGTGAATGCTCAACAAGCTAAAGTGATATTCGATTGACTTTAGATTGATACAAGGTCTTAAGACGAACAAGTGTGGACTTTCAATGATTTTTATACACCCACATGGAAATGTGGACGTATGTTGCCGTCGCCCCTGTCAGTCCGTCATCCACAATTTATTGTGAATGCTCTAACTCCAAAAGTTATTATCCGATTGTTTTACATTAGTGAGATGAAGCCTATTTAATTTCAATGATTTCTGTTCATTACGTCTAGAGTTATGGCCCTTGTTTCACTTTGTTGCACCTTTGGAACGCTCTAAAATCAAACGTTATCTATCGATCTCTGAAATTTATATGCATTATTTAAATTAGTAAAGAGAAGAATCTTATTAAATTTCAGAAATTTCCATTTATAACGTTATGGCCCTTGTTGCACTTTGTGAACGCTCTAACCTCTAAAGTTATCTTCCGATCTGTATGAAATTTATATGTGCCATTTAATTTAGTAAAAAAAAAAAAGAATCCTATTGAATTTCCGTTAATTACGTCTAGAATGATGGCTCTTTTCACTTTATTGAACCTTGTGAACACTCCAAACCTGAAAGTTATCATCCGACGATTTTTTTGAAATCTATATGCATTATTTAAATTAGTGAAACCACGAAGCCTATTGAATTTCAGCAATTTACAATAATTACTTCTAGGGTTATTGGCCTTGTTTCACTTTGTTAAACCTTGTTAATGCTCGATTGATGATAGTTATCATTCGATATGTTAATCTGATCTGTATGGAATTGTAAAGGCCTCCAATTACCTACAAAGGAATAAATATGTGACAACCCTTGTCGACGGCTCGGACTATTTAGCTGTTGTGGGCGTATGTTTTGTTGCCTGGCAACCTATCTTTCATTTTTTTTAATAAAATTATTCGAACATGTCGATTTATTCATGTAGTTGTACGAAAAATCAAGTTTTTAGCTTGTGGACCCTCAAGACCTCGCAATATTTATCCAATTTAAAAACAAATTAAATATATCACCTTTACACCATAATGACAGTTGAGTTGAATTTCAGAAAAACAATTTTACTAGTTTTATGAAAGTAATTGAACCAGTATGGAAAACATGTAGTGTAAAGTATTACTATTTATTTTGTTTTTCAGAAACACTAAATGATAAAAAGCCTGAAGATGATAAGAAAGATGATGTTGATGAAGAAGAGATTATGGAAGATGAAGAAGATAAAGAGGATGAAGGAGACGCAGCTGAAAATGAAGGAGAGGATGGAGAGGGTAAAACCGATGAGGTAGTATATGAGACATTATAATCTTTCACTCTTAAACTGCATGAGAATCAACTGTATAATCTCACCCATTCTTAAAATTCTCATACATGCTCCAAGGCTCAATGCGAAAACAGCTATGTACTATAGCACACCATACTCACAGGTTTAGTCTGAAAAGAACTAATTACTGTAGGCCACCATGCTCACAGGTTCAATCCAAAAGCTGCTAATTTCTGTAGGACACCATGCTCGGAGCTTCAGTCAAAAAACGTTTTTATACACCCACATTTTCATGTGGACGTATATTGTCGCCCCTGTCCGTGGGGATGTCCGTCCACAATTTGTGGACACACTACAGGTGACAATTTTTACACGCCCACATTTTCATGTTAACGTATTATGCCATGGCCCCTGTTTGTCTGTCCACAATTTGTTTGTGGACACTCTACAGGTCACAATTTTTATCCAATTTCAATGAAACTTGAAATATAGGTTTGTCTCCCTAAGATCTTGGTTCCTTTCAATATTGGCATATATCGGACCATAACTTGATGGATTATGGCCCCTGATTGAACGAAAAATCGCGTTTTTAGCTTGTGGACCCTATAGAGGTCACAATTTTTATCCGATTTTGTTGAAACTTGAAATGTAAGTTTATAACACAAAGATAATCGCGCATATTGAATTGTAATTTCCTGAATTATGGCCCTTGATAGTAGGAAAAATCACTTTCTTGTTAGCTTGTTCTCTATTCATCTCTCGAAAATGTGGGCGTATCCTGCCTGGCAGCCGCTGGTATTTTTACCACATTGGTATATTAGGAAACATTCAAAACAAAACAATGTGTTATTTACTCTCCAAATACGTTTTGAAATTTTAATGCCCATGTCACACTTTAGGTGTCAACTTCATGGAATGATCCATATATATCATTGTTACACTATAATGATGGTTCAATTCGAATTTATTGAAAATCGGAACAAAACTATCCAACAAAATAACCGCTCCCCATATGCAAATTGTGTAAAAGTATCTTGTCCTCGCCCCGTACAGGTCCACATTTTGTTTGTGGATACTGCACAGGTCACAATTTTTATTCGATTTTGATGGAACTTAAGATATGTTTATATTCCAAAGATCTTGGTTCATTTTGATATTCATGCATATCAGACCATAACTTTGAGGATTATGGCCCCTGAATATCCCCGATTGTATGAAAAATTGTGTTTTTATATTGTGGATAGAGGTGACAGTTTTTATCTTATTTAAAAGAAAAAAACAAATATATCACCGTTACATCATACACTACAACTCGGGCATTATTTAGTTGTGTTGTTTGTGGATACTGCACAGGTCACAATTTTATTCGATTTCGATGGAACTTAAGATATGTTCATATTCCAAAGATCTGGGTTCTTTTTGATATTCGCGCATATCGGACTATAACTTTCTGAATTATGGCCCCTGATTGTACTAAAAATAGCATTTTGAGCTTGTGAATCCTATAGAGGTCATAATTTTTATCCGATTAAAATAAAAAAACATTTGAGTTCGAATTTCGTAAAAATCGGACCAAAACTGACAGACAAAATGGCCATCCCTCCACTAGGGACCAGGTATTGTACAGATTTAACGAAAAAAGGAAAGAAACTACATGTACCTTTATTATCTAGAATTTAATACACGTATCCAGCTGATAGATTGTCATCAAGAATGTGTTAAATGCCATCAAGATTCATCAAAAACCACCCAGTTTGTGCTACCGTGTAGATTAAGAAACACCGTTTACTTTTGACATCGATCGTCTGCTTTACAACCGTCCAGTTTCTCAGGGTGTTTTTTAGAAATGAACACTACCATTTAGATTTGAAAGGGGTTTAGTTTTTATACGCCCACATATTCATGTGGACGTATTATGCCGTCGCCCCTGTCCGTCCGTCCGTCCACAATTGTTTGTCGACTCTCTACAGGTCACAATTCTTATCCGATTTTGACGAAACTTGAAATATAGGTTTATCCCCAAAAGATCTCGGCTGCTTTCGATATTGGCATGTATCAGATCGAAACTTCATGGATTATGGCCCCGGATTGTACAAAAAATCACGTTTTTAGCTTGTGGACCCAATGGAGGTCACAATTTTAATCCGATTTTGTTGAAACTTGAAATGTAAGTTTAAAACCCAAAGATCTTGGTTCCTTTCGATATTCCAGCATATCGGACCGTAACTTCCTGAATTATGGCCCCTGATTGTATGAAAAATCGCATTTTTAGCTTGTGGACCCTATAGAGATCATAATTTTTATCCGATTTAAAAACTGTATTATTATATCTCCGTTACACCCTAAGGACGACTGAATTCGAATTTCGTGAAAATCGGCCTAGAACTGACAGATAAAATGGCCGTCCTTCGTTCTCAAATAGCGTAAAAATAGGGTATATCTAGTCACAATTTTTATCCGATTTTGTTGAAACTTGAAATGTAAGTTTATAACACAAAGATCTCGGTTCTTTTCGATATTTGCGCATATCGAATTGTAATTTCCTGAATTATGGCCCTTGATTGCAAGAAAAATCACTTTCTTCTTAGCTTGTTCTCTATCCATCTCTTGAATGTGGGCGTATCCTGCCTGACAGATGTTGGTTAGACAATGCCTTTATTTTCCCGGACGTTGTCAAGAAATGAACAGAGTGTTTAATTACTTAAGGCGTTTAGATTTTATGCCAAATTACCACTTTACCACGTTTTTAGCTTGTGAACACTGTACAGGTCACAATTTTTATCCGATTTGGTTTAAACTTGAAATGTAAGTTTATAACCCAAAGATCTCAGTTCGTTTCGATATTCGCGCATATCGGACCGTAACTTCCTGAATTATGGCCCCTGATAATTTTTATCCGATTTATAAAACCGTTTGAATAAATCACCATTACACCCTAAGGATGGTTGAGTACGAAGTTTGTAAAAATCGGACCAAAACTGACAGAAAAAATGACCGCCCCTCGTACCCACATAGTGTAAAAAAAATATGGTATATCAATGTTGTGGACCATCTATAGGTCACAATTATCTTCTGATTTTGATGAAACTTGAAATGTAAGTTTATAACCCAAAGATCTTAGTTCCTTACGATATTTGGGCATATCGGATCGTAACTTCCTGAATGATGGCCCCTGATTGTACAAAAAATCGCATTTTCAGCTTTAAGTACCTCTAGAGGTCACACTTTTATTCCGATTTAAAAAAAATATTTGAATATATCACTGTTTCATGAAAATCGGACCAAAACTGCCGGACAAAATGGCCGCCTCTCGAACGCAAACAGTGTAAAAATATGGTGTATATCAAGGTTGTGAACCCTCTAGAGCTCACAATTTTGATCCAATTTTGATGAAACTTGAAATGCATGCTTATTACCCAAAGATCTTGGTTGCTGTTGATATTTGCGCATATCGGATCATAGCTTCCTGAATTATGGCCCCTGATTGTACAAAAAATCGCTTTTTATACGCCCACATTGAAATGTGATCGTATATTGTCGTTGCCCCGTTAATATCCGATGGACTTTAAATTTATATACAGTGAGACGAAGACGCCTATTGATTTTCAGCGATTTTCGATAATTACTGCTAGAGTAATGGCTCTTGATCACTTCAAAAAATGTTGTGGATGCTCTAGAGGTAAAAGTTAATATCCGATTTATACACTGTGCTTAAGGTCATGAGACGAAGAAGCCTATTGATTTTCAGCGATTTCCGATAATTACTGCTAGAGTTATGTCCCTTGATCACTTCAAAAAATCTTGTGGACGCTCTAGAGGCTAAAGTTAATATCTGATTGACTTTAAATTTATACACACAATGTTTAAGGTCATGAGACGAAGAAGCCTTTTGATTTTCAGCTATTTCTGATAATTACTACCAGAGTTATGGCCCTTGATCACTTGTGACGCTCTAGAGGCTAAAGTTATCATCCGATTGACTTCAGGTTGATACACAGAGTTTAAGATCTTGAGACGACCAAGTATTGATTTTCAATGAATTTTTATAAAAGACTTGAACAGCTAAATCCATGATATTAAAAGTTTTGTATACTAAACGTTAGCATGGGGCAGAACTTTATAAACACCAAACAAATTCTAATGGTTTTCTGATAATTACTTAATGAGTTGTTACTCTTAATCAGATTTTAGTGTATTATAAATGTTTTGTTACCAAAAAAAGTAAAAATATGCAACAACTCTTGTTTACTGCCCAGACGATATAGCTGCTGTGGGCGTATGTTTCGTTGCCTGGCAACCTATCTTTATATCATATATGACCTTCAAAAACCGGGAATGGTAGCTACCACATTGTTTTCGGTCACTGAAGACCACATACATACTTCATATTGCATTTGTCATTTGTAATTATTCTTTCAAGCATGTAGCATGAGATAGGCTCACTCATAAGTAGCGACAGTATTTATTAACTGAGCACTCTATAAACAAAGTCTCAAAAGGAAACAGAATAGTTTGATGTGTTGAATTGAAATATTATTAAAATAGGCAGGACAGTAAAATCGTTTACATTATCACTCAAGCGATGCTGGGGGGGTGGGGTGGGGGGAAGTCAGAGTTGACGACATACATAGGGGTCATTGGTACTACCGCACAGCATATGGCTATAAAGCAAAGGAACACGTGTAGTAAATTCTTTGGAAATATAGTTGACGTGTTAAATAATCAAACTCATTTTGTATTTGAAAATCCAAAGGTACGCTTTCAAATATTTATGGCATAATTAATCATTTAAAGAATTGGGGGGGGGGGGCATTTTTATTAATTTTAAATCAACCTGCTTGCAACTGGTCAATAGGTGATGTCAAAGTACGGGTAAGATGGAGAAAATGCCTAGAATGAATGAAGTTTGTGCTATAATACTAATAATTTGACCTGTGTCACAAAGTCATCCTGTATAAAAATTGATCAAATGTGAATAAATTTGTTAATGTAACCGATATTTCAATTTGCGTAACCAGGAAATCGGTCACATGTTTTTGAGCTGGCGTGACCGCACGTAACCGACACTAGCACTTCAATCTAAACAATCAGTTGTATAACCTCTATACAACCCCGGTAAGCAAGCTACCGACCCTGATAAAAAATTTGTAAACCCACCGCCAAGAGGCCAACCCCAGTAACCTCACCAATTAGTAACCATGGAAACCCAATTTACCTTCAGTTAAAGTCTTATTGTAATATAACTAATTGTATCATAACCCTTTATTTCCATGTTTTAGGAAGATCCTGAAGATGTTTCAAATTTACAGCTAGCATGGGAAATGTTGGAGTTGGCTAAAATGATTTATTTAAAGTAAGTATGTGGTGTTCAGTTAAATCTGGGAAACTAAGTTGAGGCTTCTTATATGAATATTGCATTGTAGCATAAATATCAATATATGTGACTCGTGCTGGCATAATGAGTCACACGTACATTATTATGGGAAGAGATTTTCAATTATAAGGTACTGGACAAAAACCTCTATCACTATTCAGTATTCAGACGCTTGATCTATTGCCTAAAAAAACAATGATTGTATTATGTGTGGTTGCTGTTATGGTCTGATAATTGTTGGAAAATATTTTGTGGCTCACCCTAATATCTTGTTACAATTTTGGGAGTACAAAATGTGACCTCTGTGTATCATGAGCCAAACTTTGATTTCTGCTTCACTTACGTTTTAATTTATAGAGATAGTGCTAAAGAAGCTCAGCTTCGAGCGGCCCAGTCATATCTAAAACTAGGTGAAGTGAGTTTAGAAACAGAACGATATGAACAAGCGATATCAGACTTTAAAGACTGTTTACAAATACAAGAAAAACATCTTTCACCAGAAGACAGATTAATAGCAGAAAGGTTTGAATTTTACTTATTCCTTGTACGGGATTGCGTGCATGTAAAAGAACCCTTGACAGTTGGAATTTGAAATAAGAGCTGGCTGTAATCGTGATCACCAAAGTTGTCGTGTAGTGTGCTCACTCCACTTATGTTGCGGCGATATGTTCCTTTCGTGAAGGTCAGGGCAACGGTTACCTGGTTCTTCCCCTCGGCCACTCTAAACCTGTATCCCTCAGTAACGTCATACTCCCTATCCTTCATATCGTCCATTATTTCTTCCCCGGTATAGTAGGCCAGTATCCCATGACCGTCACGGTCATACCGAGTAAGCTGTCCTGGGCCAGTGCCCTGTCCATGTCAGTTCTTTCCATCTGCCATTGGTTTGGATCCATGGAAGGACTTGCCTTCCAGTGACCTCACTTACATGATGTGGTTCTGCTCATCCTTTTTATTATACGCTCATATTGAAATGTGGTCGTACATTGTCGTAGCCCCCGTTCGTCCAGGGTCCACAAGCGTAAAGTTAATATCCGATTGACTTATTATACAGTATTTAAGGTCATGGGACGAAGAATCCTATTGATTTTGAACAAAAATGATAATGTTGTTGCCGTGGCAACCACCTAAACTCCTTCATTTTATAGTCAAAATTGTACAATTTCCATCGCTTGATATTACACTGGTGTTAAATATATGAACTGCTTTCTTTAAACTATTGGGGGATCACGTGGCTAAGTCAGTGGACACATTAGCCGAATCGTTCGGCTGAATCAATCGGTGCCGAATTTTATTCGGCCGAATGGGTGGACACACTAGCCGAATGCTTCACCCGATTCAACCTGTCGGTTGCATCACCTTTCACGTCACATGATTAAACATGGCGGCGTCTATGTCTTCAATCTATCACATGACTTCTCGATATGAGTGGTGATTGGCTAATATATCAAACCTGTTTGATTCGGGCGAATCATTCGGCCGAATGACAGTGGACACACTAGGCGAATTTCGACGCCCAACGATTCGGCCGAATCATTCGGCTAGTGTGTCCACCGCTTAAGACGCTGGCTCGCTAGCCTGGAGGTCGGGTGTTCGATCCCTGCATTGGTCGAGAAAGTTCATCCCGATTTTCCGGCGTGGTTTCCCCTTGTCAGTGATGCAGGACTGAGGGCCTGACAAGGACAGCTGTCTAGTCTTTCGATGAGACGAAAAACCTAGGTCCCGTGTATACATTTGAATGCACGAAAAAAAAGATCCCTTGGCAGTTGGAATTTGATATAAGAGTAGGTGATAGTGTCGCTGCCCGGGCAAAATTTCCCTCATAGCACACTGTATGGCGTATGCCCGTCTTCATTAGCCCAGTATGTAATCTTAAAAAATCACAAACTTTTTGACCTGTACACAAAATTTCACTTGAAAATCTCAATTCCATCACATTTTTTTTTAGGCTGAAAATTGGGCAATTTCCAATTGCGGAATTTTGTTAAAAGTGAACCCCTTTCCAGCGTATAAAGAGATGGCATATAAATATTTTGTTATTATTTATTTGTTCAATCTTGCTCTATAGGTACTGACTTAAAATAATATAAAAATTAATATTAATGAGAAAATTATCGGAAAAACATTCGTTTTAAAAAAAAATATATACAGTGGTTGCTATGGTAACCACTCAAACTCCTTAATATTTTGCTCAAACTTATACAATCCATATCATTTGACATTACATAGGTTTCAAATATTTTAAAATGCTTATTTTTAAATGTGATCAACTTTTGGGTTATGGTAAATAGCATTGAAAATTTTCCATTTTGGTTGCTATGACAACCAAAATTAATAACATATGGCAGATTGGAAATATGTAATTTTAAAAATTCACAAACTTTTTGACATATCCCCAGAATTTCACTTTTGTATCTCCATTCCTTCTTATTTTATTAATGTCCCCAAAATGCCCCAAAAGTAGGCAATTGTGTGCCACGGACAATTGTTAAAAAATGAACATATATCCAGCCCTTGAGAGAAGGCATATAGATATTTTTACTATTTTTTTTTCTGTTAACCTTACTTGATAGATACTGATTTTAAAATGCATAACAACCAGGTTCCTTTCGATATTGGCATGTATCGGATCGAAACTTCATGGATTATGGCCCCTGTTTGTACGAAAAATCACGTTTTTAGCTTGTGGACACTATAGAGGTCACAATTTTTATCCGATTTTGTTCAAACTTGAAATCTAAGTTGATAATCCAAAGATCTCGGTTCCTTTCGATATTCGCGCATATCAGACCGTAACTTCCTGAATTATGGCCTCTGATTGTACCAAAAATCGTGTTTTTAGCTTGTGGACCCTATAGAGGTCATAATTTTTATCCGATTTAAAAAAAACGTATTATTATATCACCGTTACACCCTAAGGATGGCTAAGTTCGAATTTCGTGAAAATAGGCCCAAAACTGACAGACAAAATGGCCGCCCCTCGTTCTCAAATAGCTTAAAAATATGGTATATCAAGGTTGTGGACCCTATAGAGGTCACAATTTTTATCTGATTTTGTTGAAACTTGAAATGTAAGTTTATAACCCAAAGATTTCGGTTCCTTTCGATATTTGCGCATATCGCATTGTAATTTCCTGAATTATGGCTCTTGATTGTAGGAAAAATCCCTTTCTTTTTAGCTTGTTCTCTATCCATCTCTCGAAAATGTGGGCGTATTCTGCCTGGCAGCCGCTGGTTGATGAAAAAATTGGCCAAAATCACTTTGACAAAATATAATTTTTGAGAAAACCTATGTATTTTGGAGTTGCTGGGGAAATCCGAGTAATTGTTACACAAATGTGAAAATCAAAACATAATTAGCCTTAAAGTTGTATTTCATGAATCTAAATGTGTGATAGTTTTGATATGAAATGAAATATGGCATCACAAAAAACAAAAATGACTTTTTCAAAGTGTTGAAAAACTTCTTCCGCGAAAAGTCTAAAATCGCAACTTTGAGCCTCAATAATAATAATAAAAAAAAAATTTCATCCGATTTTGAATCTATAAAAAGTTTTGTGAGAAGAATGATGAGATCTACATGAAAAGCCAATAAAATCATATGTATAATCATAATCTCAAAATCACCTTTTCCACCAGCTGCTAAATAATCCCATTCGACTCTAAGCACGCGCTATCGTCTAAAACAATTACCGTAACTACTTATGTTATCCAATCGAAATATTCGTCAACATTTCTTAGTGAGTTTATTTATTTAAAAACATAAACCCCATTCAAAATATGATCATAAATCCGACGATATGCCATCAAAATAGAATCGTTTCTCCCGACATCAGACTTATTAGATTCGGCACTTTAACACCTCTTAATTCCATGTGTCTCGCGAGATTTCTACTTTCATTTTGCGTGTGTGTGAAATAGCTTTATTTAACTTCGGCTTACACTGAAGACATATCACAGACAATTTATCGGACACAATGTATATTGATTTTGGGTGTTATGTACTATTAGGATATGTGACATATATGACTAATGTCTATGGCCGACATCAAGGAGATTAAAACGTGAGACAATTGAGAAATCACAGGTTAATCACTTAGATTAAGTTTATTAGATTGATATATAGTCCGACTAAGGAGAAGCAATGACTTCTGTTCATGATTGAATTGATTCATTGTCCGACAAAGAATTAAGTCAGCCAATCAAGGTAGATTAAGTAGTTAATCAAGGTAGGTGTATAGACGGTATAAAACGATGAATACGTTGATCACTTAATTACCTAATCAATTCAGCCTATTATCAACGATAATCGGGTTGAGTGGTAGTAATACACTCATTACACTTGAAAAACTAAATTCATGATATTGAAAGTTTTGTACAATGTTAGTGTGTGGCAGAGCTAGATGATGCCAAACAAATTCTGAGAGAAAATATGCGACAACCCTTGTTGACTTAGCTGCTGTGGGCGTATGTTACATTGCCTGGCAACCTATCTTTCACCCAACTAAACTTTCTTTTCCAAATTGACCAGGGCACAATCTACTGTCATCAGCAACACCTTCTTTATTAAACAGTACCGTATTTTTCACACTTTTTTTTTACCAAATAATTTATTTTCTAGAAGGGGTGTCCTAATACATAACGTTAAGCAAATCCAGGCTTTTCCCGTGTTGACATCGAAGTTGGGAGTTCAAGAAATAACTGCCCTAGAATCAACACATGTCGGCCGGGTGACGCTACCTCAAAAGTTTATGATATATTATCACTCAAAATAAATACAATACTGTTCCCTTTCGTGCCCATTTATATTTGTCAATGTTTTAGATAGATTAAACATTGTCCATATTTGTCAATGACCTTTTAGATACGGTTAAAATATTTAAGGGTGGTATTACAGTTACTGACATATTTTGAAGTTCTTCAGTCTAACCTGTCGTGGAAACGGCAAATCTTCTCGATGTTGGTCATTGACAGTCAACCAATTCTTCCTCAATTTGTGGATAACGTGCGGCGTTCCATCCATTTGCTTCTTTATTTGGTTTATGTCATTAAGCTCCTAACTCATAGCCGTCTTGCGTTTGACTCATCCAAATTAAATTCACAAGCCTCGACACTGTTACCATACACGTTAGCGGTTTGTCTTGTAGTCATTCTGAATAAACAATTTCTGATAGAAGGTTAGTTGGTATTTTCTATACATTGCTGTAACTGTTACATCTAGTCATTTCAAGTTGCCGATGTTTTCATGCAACATAGATTGACTTATTGATCCATTGTTATAATTTACTGGTATCGTTAATTATCTACTGGTGAGTTGTCACCCGTATGCCTTGTTAAGTTGTTTGTAGTTCACCAAATCATTGTTTCTTTGATTGGTATTAAAATTGCTATTGTATTATGTTACTGATAGATTTAAATGACTACAATCTAGGTATTGTCATGAGTAGCTGATCCTAATAAATTATTTCTACAATTATTATTTCATTTGTTTATCATCAATACTTATTCATTTATCACAGCCAATTGCTTGTGAATTTAACAGGATATAATAGACGGCCATGATTGTTGGGGGCGGGACTTTATCAACAAATAGACTACCGTACGAGCGCCAGAATTTTCATTTAAGTTATGAAACAATTCAATTGAAAGTCAATTAATATAAAGTCTTATGCAATTCAAAAAAATGTATATAGAGTTTTTTTATTTCATAAAGAAATAAATATAAAGCTTTATATGGCTAAATATCGGTAATTATTATAACTGTAAACAGATCGCAGGTGTATTTGAATCACGTATAGTATGGCAAGTGTTACACAAGCCTCTGGAGAAGAGTGCATCTAAACCATGCACTTTTATTTTTTCCTGAAACACCTCTGCCAAACTCGCCCTGCTCCTTATCAACGCATGCGCCTAATACACCGAAAAATACGGTACTGGTATAAAATCCGCAAGCCAAAAATTCATAGAATATTGCAGCAAAATGGTGCACATAATTTAAAACTACATGTATTTCACTCTAAACCAGGTATTAAGGGGAGAGAGACATAGCTGCTGTATGGACATATTTCCACGCTTTGCATGGCTATCGTTTTAATATGTAGTCAAGATAGGCCCACCATCTCCCCCTAATACCCAGTTATAGTTTTTTTGCCCATTAATTGACCCCCGCCTTTCGAAGAAAGCAGGGGACTATTGAAATGGGTCTGTCTGTCTGTCCGTCCGTCCGTCCGTCCATCCGTCCGTGCGTCCGTCACACTTTTTGGGACACAATAACTCTCCTTCTAATTGACCTAGAATGTTCAAACTTGGGGTAGGTGTTTATTAGGTCAATGCCTTGATGGAATGTGAAGATGAGCATTTTCTGCTTAGAGTAAGTAGAGATAAGCAATTTGATATGGTTGATGCTTTGGAAGTGGAACACGATAACTTTAGTTCTAATTAAGTGAGAGTGATGAAACTTGGTGTATAGTTCATTACATCAATACCTTGACTAAGTTCGATGATGAGAATTTTTTGCTTAGGCCAACGAGCAATAAGCATGTTGATTGGTCAAACTCTTCTTCTAATTGAGGTAGAATGTTTAAACTTGATGTAGGTGTTTATTAGGTCAATGCCTTGATGGAGTGCGAAGATAAGCATTTTCGGCTTAGGGTAAGCAAATATAAGCAATTTGATTGGTTGATGCTTTGGGACACGATAACTTTAGTTCCAATTAAGTGAGAGTGATGAAACTTGGTGTATAGTTTCATTACATCAATACCTTGACTTAGTTCGATGATGAGCATTTTCTGCTCAGGGTAAGCAGAGCGATAAGCAATTTGATTGGCCAAGACTTTGGAACACAATAACCCTCCTTCTAATTGAGCTAGAATGTTCAACCTTGGTGTAGGGGTTAATGAGGTCAATGCCTTGATGGAGTGCGAAGATGATCATTTTCTGCTTAGGGTAAGCAGAGATAAGCAATTTGATTGGTTGATGCTTTGGAAGTGGAACACGATAACTTTAGTTCTAATTAAGTGAGAGTGATGAAACTTGGTGTATAGTTCATTACATCAATACCTTGACTAAGTTCGATGATGAGAATTTTTTGCTTAGGCCAACGAGCAATAAGCATGTTGATTGGTCAAACTCTTCTTCTAATTGAGGTAGAATGTTTAAACTTGATGTAGATGTTCGTTTTGACTGAGTTCAATAATTAACATATCGAGCTAAAGCTAAGCAGAGATAAGCAATTTCCTTGGTCGATGCTTTGGGACAAGATAACTTTGATTCTATCTGATAGAGAGTGATGAAACTTAGTGTATAGTTGATAATCAGTTTGATTGCTTGATACTTTTGAAAAAAATACATGTGCGATTAATTAATGTGTCTCTATTTATTTGAGGATTTCGGCGGGGGACATCAGCCCTTACTGTTGGCTTGTTTATTACTACTTTAAGTTTAAGGTTTATATATACCCTGCCAAAAATCTGAGCTACTGTACTAATGTTTCTATTTATTGAATGGTTTAGTCATTATCAGTTGGGCCTGGCATATGGTTTTAACCAACAGTATGATGAATCTATAGACCATTACAGAGCAGCTATTAAAGTTATAGAAAATAAGATAGGTAAGTTAAAGATGCATTATGTAAGAGCTAAATCTGCCTATTACTACAGGTTAAATTATTTTGGCTTAAAATGTTATATAAATTATTATTTAGACATTTATTCATGTTGACAAGCCTATAATCAACTCTCTAAACTATTGGATGGCACAGATAGATTGAAATATGATTGCCATTTAATTATATTTGAGATATATTTCAATGGATGCCCCAAGATGGCTAAAATAAAATTGGGCCAGACTGTTATTTGTAAGGAAGAATTTACCCAAATTAGTGAAAAATGCTAATTGAATTTTCAGTTACAGATCAGGCCTTAAACTAGTTAAAGGACAATGTTGATGTTGGCCATATAGAACTGGTTAAATATAATTTTAACGCAGAGATCAATGCTATGGTAAATCAGTAACGAAGATTTGAAGAAACAGGAAGTGACGAAAAAAAATAAAAAACATGAGTTACTCTTATAGTTATATATAACTGACTGAAGAAATATAGGTGACTTCCAAAGATCTCGGTTCCTTTTGATATTGGCATGTATCAGACCATAACTTAATTGGGTTTGACCCCTGATTGTACGGAAAATCTTGTGTTTAGTTTGTAGACACTCCAGAGGTCACAATTTTCTTCTGATTTTGATGAAACTTGAAATGTATGTTTATAACCCAAAGATCTTGGTTCCTTTCAATATCCGCGCATATCGGATTGTAACTTACTGAATTATGACCCTTGATTTTAGCTTGTGGTCCCTCTAGGGGTCACAATTTTTAACCGATTTAAAAAAACGTTTGAATATATCATCGTTACATCCTGATGATGGTTGAATTCGTATTACGTGAAAATCGGACTAAAACTGTAGGACAAAAGATGGTATATCAAAGTTGTGGACCCAATAGAGGCCACAATTTTGATCTGATTTTGATGAAACTTGGAATGCATGTTTATATCGCAAAGATTTTGGTTCCTTTCGATAAACAAACATATCTGAATGTAACTTCCTGGATTATATCCCCTGATTGTTCGAAAAATTGCATTTTTAGCTTGTGGACCAGCTAGAAGTCACAATTTGTATTCAATTTTAAAAAACGTTTAAATATATCACTGCTACACATCAATGAAGGTTGAGTTCAAATTTGGTAAAAATCTGACCGAAACTGCTGGGCAAAATGGCTGATCCTGGTACGCAAATAGTGTAAAAGTAGGTGTCACAGCTCCATTGCCCGCGTTGGAAGAAAGTCATTTTTTCCCGATTTGTAACCCTTTTTCAGCTTAACGTCATAAGGTGGCTATTTAATATTTTGTAATAATTTTAAAATATTTTGGAAGCCGATATCCTGTTCTTTTGCTTGGTATAGTTTTTATATATGTGTTCATTTTATTAATTTCATAAACGTAAGTTGAAAAACGTCAATTTCCCGTGTTTTGACGTTACGCTGAAAATTTTTGTCACGTTTTGAAATGAGGGTACCCCACTTCAAGTGCTCGGCTGCGGTTCCTATTTTTAATATTATTTTTATACGCCCACATTTAAATGTGGTCGTATATTGTCGTCGCCCCCGTCTGGCGTCCACAATTGCTTGTGGACGCTCTAGAGGCTAAAGTTAATATCCGATTGACTTTAAATTTATACACAGTGTTTAAGATCATGAGACGAAGAACCCTATTGATTTTCAGAGATTTCCGATAATTACTGCCAGAGTTATGGCCCTTGATCACTTAAAAAAAAATCTTGTGGACACTCTAGAGGCCAAAGTTAATATCCGATTGACTTTAAATTTATACACAGTGTTTAAGGTTATGAGACGAAGAAGCCTATTGATTTTCAGCGATTTTATGATAATTAATGCCAGAGTTATTGCCCTTGATCACTTTAAGGTCATGAGACGAAGAAGCCTATTGATTTTCAACGATTTCCGATAATTACTGCCAGAGTTATGGCCCTTGATCACTTTGAAAAATCTTGCGGACACTATAGAGGCCAAAGTTAATATCCGATTGATCTTAAATTTATACACAGTGTTTAAGGTCATGAGACGAAAAAGCCTATTGATTTTCAGCGATTTCCGATAATTACTACCAGAGTTATGGCCCTTGATCACTTTTAAAAATCTTGTGGACGCTCTAGAGGCCAAAGTTAATATCCGATTGACTTTAAATTCATACACAGTGTTTAAGGTCATGAGACAAAGAATCCTATTGACTTTTAGCAATTTCCGATAATTACTGCCAGATTTATGGCCCTTGCTCACTTTGAAAAATCTTGTGGATACTCTAGAGGCCAAAGTTAATACCTGATTGACTTTAAATTTATACACAGTGTTTAAGGTTATGAGACGAAGAAGCCTATTGATTATCAGCGATTTACGATAATTAATGCCAGAGTTATGGCCCTTGATCACTTTGAAAAATCTTGTGGACGCTCTAAAGGCCAAAGTTAATATCTGATTGACTTTAAATTTATACACAGTGTTTAATGTCATGAGACAAAGAATCCTATTGATTTTCACCGATTTTCGATAATTACTGCCAGACTAGGCCTACCATAGCCTATAAGTAAATGAGTAACCTTCTTTTACTCTTTAGTCTTTAGAGAATAATTTTTTATTGGTCAATGTTATCTTCTGAGTAGAAAATAATATGTAAAAGCAGAATTCTAACAATAATGTAAGAAACGAATGCTGAGAACAATGATAATGAAACAACAGTTGTCCGTTTTTTAAAATTATGTGGTTGCTATGACAACCATCCAAAATCCTTAATAATTCACTAAAATTCGTCGCTGTTCCGGCGAATAAGAGTATATTGTTGAAATATACTTTTTTATATCAAATGGAAGCTCTTTCAATGCCATTTAAGACAATGCCAAGATAATTATTACAAACCAATAAATATAAAACATAATTGGAAAACAAAATTTGACGAATATGTAAAAGTTAAGTTTATACTTTGGCAAAGTGACGAATAATGTTATTCGTGAGTTCGCGGAAAGAAATTTCTCGCCTTACTTTATGAGAACTTTTCTGCTAACTGCCGAATAACCAACTTTGTTTAATCTGGCGTCTTCCAGACCAATCAAATATCCCGTTATATTACTTATAATCTCCTGATTTGGCCTAATCGCCATTTAGATACATTGAAGCCTAGAGTCACGTTTGTTTTCGCCGTAGAGCCTTATTCGACCAGCAAGGTAAGAATCAGTAAGAATACCTTTTCATTTTAAACCCCCACATTTATAGCCATATTATATTAGGCCTACCTGTTTTCTAATAATTTTATTAGGCCTGAATGCCTTAACGTAGCAAAAGAAATAATCACTCAAGCACTATTTGATTTCCCTCGCAGATTATTCCTGTTCCATGTCTTGACGAAGGTCCACTTTTACCATTAGTAGTAGATCTAAGTTTATCATAGCATATTATGATCATGTTTGTTGTATTATATTCCCACAGGCATAGACAGCAACCTACGTTAGAGCAGAGTTAAGCCCCTTGGTCACTAGGTCACGTGAGGCCTATATTTAGAGGCTGTTACCCTATCGTCACGCTTTACAATTTCGTCCAAAAACTGAGTAATTTCGTCCAAAAACTGAGTAAATTCGTACAAATTCACACAAAGAAGTATTTGTAATAGCCTAATGTTCCTAAGTAGAATTGGCCAGATTTATTGCATATATTGCATTCATGTTTAAAGCAGCATACTTTAAGGTCATTTACAAGAACCTCCCGCAAACAGCAGGAAGTTACAAGTAAAATTAACAGGATCTGAATATACAACAGTGTCTGGTGTAGAAAAACCAGCCAAAAAGATTTTAAAACAGGGATGCAACAGTAATAAATGCTCTAAAAAGGGTCTTGGGTGCGAACTAATTACTGAAGACAGAAGAAACGTTATTTTGTCCAGCTTTTATGATCAGGTCTCTTTAACAGAACAACGAAACTAGTTGTCAAGACATATAAAGTCTTCCAAACCATCCACAGCCAAAGAAAACAGCAGAAAAACACGCACCTTGTCTTATTACCTACCAATTGATGAAAGTGGAGATACTGCACGTGTCTGTCATGTCATGTTTGTAAATACAGTTAATGTTTCTGATCGCATGTTCAATACCGTTATTAAGACGAACGCTGAGGGAACAGTTGAAGGAGAAAATAGAGGTGGTCGGTCAGCAAATCAATCAACAAGAGACACGCGAATTAGGAACCTTGTGAAAAACCATATCAATCGCTTTCCACGCATGGAGTCGCATTATGTCCGAGCCAATAGTTCATGTGAATATCTTTCGGACGAATTGACTGTCTCCAAAATGTTTGAAATGTACACGGCTGAACACACTACTGATGACAAAGTTAACCTTTCATTTTACTATAAGGTTTTCAAGAGTTTGAATTTGAAATTTACAAGACCAAAAAAAAGATCTGTGTGGTCTGTGTGAAATGTTTTATAAAGCATCGGAAGAAGAAAAAACGAGGCTTGTGGCTGAATTTAATCGTCGTACACGAGAGAAACAGAAGATCAGATCCATTAAACGTGATTTAAAGGAAGATACCGATGATGATGCTTTCGTTGGTTGTTTTGATTTACAACAAGTTATCTTTTTACCAAAGAGTGATCGAGGAGAGCTGTTTTACAAGAGACGCTTATCAAATTACAACTTTACAATATATGATGTTAAAACCAACCAAGGCTATTGTTATTGATGGCAAGAAGGCCTGGCCAAAAGAGGGGCCAACAAAATCAGTTCTAATTTGGCTCACTTTCTTCGAGAGTATAATGCTAAGAAATACAAACAAGTATTTTTATTTTGTGACGGCTGTGGGGCCCAAAATAAAAATTCGATTGTTTGTGCAATGCTAATGGATTGTATCAACAAAGCTAAATATATAGAAGAGGTTGTGATATTTTATTTTGAAACAAATCATGGCCAGTCTGAGGGAGACTCAATACACAGTGTGGTAGAAAGAGCCCTGAAAAGAGTGAGAGAGATAGTTACTCCGTCACAACTATCTGGCGTGATAAGAATGGCATCAAAAAAGCCTTACCCTGTTGTAGATATTGATACCACTTCAATCCAAGACTTCAAGGAGTTGAGCCAAACATTAGCAATTTTGAGGGTACGTCTGACTGATGCTGGTGTCGAAATCCGTTGGCCGGATTTCAAACAATTGAAAATAAACAAAATACCAAAGTTATCTATTTTAAATATTCTCACACAGAAGAGGACTTTCATGTCATCAGTTTGCCATCTAGAAGAAACGTTTCTTTATCTGTCCATCAAGCCTATGCAAACCCTCCTTCAATAGCAGAAGCCAAATATACTGATCTCATGAGTTTATGCTCCGGAACGTATCCAGTAATCAAGTCTCAAGAGGATGTAAGATTTTATTCTTCCCTTCATCACTGAATGAATAATAATTTGATGGTTGAAGATTAATAAATGTTTCCTTAAATTTTAAACTGTTGCTTTCTACGATACAGTGTTACACTCCTCTCTTTTATTTGTCTATCTGGTTAGTGGACACACAATGATAGCGTTTTACACTTCAGACCCCATTCGTCCATAAGCCTAGCAGACACAGAACGCTAGAATGTTAGACCCCATTCGTCTATAAGCCTAATAGACACAGAACAATAGAATGTTACCTTCCATTTCGGCAATTCGTCCGTAAGCCTAATAGACGCAGACCAATAGAATGTTACACCCCGTTCGTCTATACGCCTAGTAGACACAGACGAATAGAATGTTACACCCCATTCGTCTATAAGCCTAGTAGACACAGACGAAAAGAATGTTACACCCCGTTCGTCTATACGCCTAGTAGACACAGACGAATAGAATGTTACACCCCATTCGTCTATAAGCCTAGTAGACACAGACGAAAAGAATGTTACACCCCATTCGTCTATAAGCCTGTCAGACACAGAACAATAGAATGTTACACCCCATTCGTCCACAAGTCTAGTAGACACAGACCAATAGAATGTTAGACCCAATTCGTCCATAAGCCTAGTAGACACAGGAAAATAGAATGTTACACCCCATTCGTCTATAAACCTGGTAGACCCAGAACAATAGAGTGTTAGACCCCATTTGCCCGTAAGTTTAGTAGACACAGGACAATAAAATGTTACACCCCATTCGTCTATAAGCCTAGTAGACACAGACAAATAAAATGTTACACCCCATTCGTCTATAAGCCTAGTAGACACAGACGAATAGAATGTTACACCTGATTCATGTATAAGCCCAATAGACACAGACGAATAGAATATTACACCCCATTCGTCTATAAGCCTAGTAGACACAGACGAATAGAATGTTACACCCCATTCGTCTATAAGCCTAGCAGACACAGAACAATAGAATGTTACCTTCCATTCGTCTATAAGCTTAGCAGACATAGAAAATTATAATGTTACACTCAGTAAAGGTGCCAAACCGTGTTAAAAATTATGTTATTCAGTAGTTCACCAAAGAATTTTGAAGAATTGTATTCAGTAAAATTTTCGACGAAGTGACGAATAGGCATATTTGGCAGTTAGCCAAAATAACTTATTTACGAAACTGTGCACCAGAACGACAAATAAGTCAGTCATTCTGTTTGGCTGGTTTTTTTTGTAAATGTGGAAAAATCCAATGTCCTTGTATTTGACAATGTAAAAACAAGATATAATATTATCTGTCTAGGATATATCATAGAATGATTTTGAAGGATATTGGAAACGGTTTAATCGATAGAAAATTGCTAAACACGTTAAATGCGTTTTTCTCAGTTCAATGTCAAACACAAATTCGGCAGTTTGCCGAAAAAGCGACGAATTATACAATTCTTAATATTTTATATTACATGCCATGGGCTATAAATATATGCTAAAATGCTTTCTGCTACTATACTTAAAATGTGGTGATCAATTGGTTTGTCAGGGTAAACACCATTGAAAATGGAATAACATTGCCTTTTTTGGGGTGTTTGTTTTCGTTTTGATTGCTATAACAACCAAATATTAAGTAATATACAAGAGTAAAGATAAGTAATTTTAAAAATTCACAAACATAAATACATGTAAACAAAATTTCTCTTCAAGATCTTAATTCCTTCATATTTTATTAATGTCTTAATAATGTCCAAAATAGACAATTAGCGGCTGCAGAATGTTCTTCAAAGGGAACTCCTTTCCAGCTCTTGGGAGAAAATATAAATATTCTGATTTTATTTATTTTTTAAAATCTTATCCAATAGCTTCTGTTTTTAAAATAATACAGTTATCAATATTGATGTCATGATTATTGGAAAATAATGGTTTTTGGGAAAAAAATAAATGTGGTTGCTATGGTAACAGCCCAAACTCCTTCATATTTTTCTCAAACTTACACAATCCATATCATTTGATATTACATGGGTTTCAAATATTTTAAACTGCTTAATTTAAAATGTGGTGATGATCTTTTGGGTTATGGTAAATAGCGTTGAAAATGGTCAAAAATTGCTTTTTTTCCCGTTTTGGTTGATATGACAACCAAAATTGATAATATATGGCAGATTGGAAATAAGTAATTTTAAAAATTCACAAACTTTTTGACATATTCCCATAATTTCACTTGTGTATCTCCATTCCTTCTTATTTTATTAATCTCCCAAAAATGCCCCAAAAATAGGCAATTGTGTGCTGTGGAAAATTTTTCGAAAATGAACATATATCCAGCTCTTGAGAGAAGGCATATATATATTTTTACTCTTTTTTTTTTTTGTTAATCATACTTGATAGCTACTCATTATAAATTACATAACAACCAGGTTCAATATTTCAGATATAACATGCACAAGACCATTTTTGATGAAAAAATTGACAAAATGGAATTTTTGAGAAAACCTATGTATTTTGCAGTTGCTGTGGAAATCAGTGTAATTATTACAAAAATGTGAAAATTGAAACATAATTAGGCTTAAAGTTGTATTTCATGAATTTACATCTTTATTTTTAATAGGTTTGATATGAAAAGAAATATGGCATCACAAAAAACACCAAAAATGGCTTTTTCAAAGTGTTGAAAAACCTTGCTTCCGCGAAAAGTCAAAAATCGCAACTTTGAACCTCAATAAAAAAAAAAGTTTTTATCCGATTTTGAATCTGTAAAAAGTTTTGTGAGAAGAATGATGAGATCTACTTGAAAAGCTAATAAAATCAAATGTATAATCATAATCTCAAAATCACCTTTTCCACCTAGTAAAAGTATGTAATACCAAGGTTGTGGACACTCTAGAAGTCGCAATTTTTATCTGATTTTGATGTAACTTCAAATATATTTGTGAATATCAGACCGTAACTTCCTGGATTATGACCCCTGATTGTACGAAAATTCATGTTTTTGGCTTGTGTACCCTCTAGAGGTAACAATTTTTATCTGATTTTAAAAAGTGTTTAAATGTATCGCCGTTACAGCCTAATGACGGTTGAGTCTGAAGTTGATGAAACTTAAAATATATGTCCCGAAGACCTCGTTTCATTTTGATATTCGTGCATATCAGATTATAACTTCCTGGATTAGTCTTGATTATCTATTTTTATACGCCACATGGAAATGTGGACGTATATTGGCATCGCCCCTGTCCATCCGTCAGTCATCCACAAAAGTTATTATCCAATTGTTTTAAAATTGATATATGTGGGTTTTAAAATTGATATATGTGGTTTACATTAGTGAGATGAAGAAGCCTATTTAATTTCAATAATTTCTGTTGATTACGTTGAGAGTTATTGCCCTTGTTTCACTTTGTTGCACCTTGTGAACGCTATTACACCAAAGGTTATCCGAAATTTATATGCATGGGATACCTAGCATTTTATTAAGACGATCTTCATATTCAAGTATATTGATGCTTGGGAAAGTCTTGTTGCTCTGCGAAGTACTTGTTCTATCTGTCGCCTGTCTTGTAGTAATATTGGATAGCTCACACCTGGAAAGGTGGGGGGGGGGCGGATAAGGGCGGTGAATAGTTGCTTCATTGATTCCACTACTGCTCCTACGCTTAGGACTTTTTATGCGCCCACATTTTCATGTGGACGTATATTGTCGTCGCCCCTGTCCGACTGTCCATCCGTCCGTCCACAATTGTTTGTGAACAGTCTATAGGTCACAATTTTTATCTCGGTTCCTTTCGATATTGGCATGTATCGGACCGTAACTTCATGGATTATGGCCCCTGATTGCACGAAAAATCACGTTTTTAGCTTGTGAACACTGTAGAGGTCACAATTTTTATCCGATTTGGTTTAAACTTGAAATGTATGCTTATAACCCAAAGATCTCGGTTCCTTTCGATATTCGTGCATATCGGAACGTAACTTCCTGAATTATGCCCCCTGATTATACAAAAAATCGTGTTTTTAGCTTGTGGACCCTATAGAGGTCATAATTTTTATCCGATTTCAAAAACCATATTATTATATCACCGTTACACCCTAAGGACGACTGAGTTCAAATTTCGTGAAAATCGGCCCAAAACTGACAGACAAAATGGCCGCCATTCGTTCTCCAATAGCGTAAAAATATGGTATATCAAGGTTGTGGACCCTATAGAGGTCACAATTTTTATCCGATTTGGTTGAAACTTGAAATGTAAGTTTATAACCCAAAGATCTCAGTTCCTTTTGATATTCGTGCATATCGGAACGTAACTTCCTGAATTATGCCCCCTGATTGTACGGAAAATCGCGTTTTTAGCTTGTGGACCCTATAGAGGTCATAATTTTTATCCGATTTAAAAAACCGTTTTATTATATCACCGTTACACCCTAAGGACGACTGAATTCGAATTTCGTGAAAATCGGCCCAAAATTGACAGACAAAATGGCCGCCGTTCGTTCTCCAATAGCGTAAAAATAAGGTATATGAAGGTTAATTGGTTAATTCCATGTGACGTCGCTGCACAGCGTGCGTAAGAGCCCGTGGAGGACACACGCGCTACTGACATCTGTGTCGTACTTTTGGTTTTGACCCCTCTGACTTTGTACCGTTGATTACAGATTAAACATCCATAAGTGTACAAATGTGTTGTTATTGATGTGTTCCCATTTGAATATTGTTCACAATAAGAAGCTAAATAAATATGTTTACAGTATCATTTTGTTATACGAAAAACTAAGCGATGCGTTTTCCATGGCGCTCAGTATATTTTGAATGGTGGTTACGTTTTTAAGTGGGGGGTTGGATGGTTAGCGTGTGCACGTTGTTTATTAAGTCTGTCATTGAGTCGACTGGCGTTTTTTCGAATCCCCGGTTGTACGTGACAAGGAGTAGGGTCGCCTGTTCAACCTCGTGGGTTTTCTCTGGGTCCTCCGGTTTCCTCCCACTGCTAAAGACCCCTACGCGCAAGCAAATTATTGAAATAAAATTAAACCATATGTTAGTCCCGAAATGACCTAGTTTGTGTCGAGCGGACGTTAAACCCCATTTCTCTCTCTCTCTCTTAATAATAGCTAAAGTCAGAACCAGGTCCGTTGACTTTGCCATATGACTACGACGAGTGCTATTAAAAGTATTATTTTTTAGCAGTGGACATCGTAGGACGACTGTTACATTCTAAGATTTTCAAACATCAAATACAAAATGACTACGGGCAAGTTAAGTTATAAATAGAAATATAATCAGACACAACTCTATGTAATGGGGGACATTTCCGAATAACTGTACCGTTGAATTCGAACCGTTTAACCGTCCAGTTCTAACCGTTTACGGCTATCCGACTTGTCATATGAGCACTAGATTCCACGTCTGTGTTTATACCTTCTGTTTTTTATGTCCACTGAAGGTCAGGTTAGGATCTATATAGACGCCCAGATCTTTCTCTAGCTCTGACGTTGCCAGCCTACTGTCTGAACCTTCCTATTTTATAGGGGATCACGTGGCTAAGTGGGTAAGACGCTAGCTCGCTAGCCTGGAGGTCGGGTGTTCGATCCCTGCATTGGCCGAGCAAGTTCACCCAGATTTTCCGGCGTGGTTCTCCCTTGTCAGTGATGCAGGACGGAGGGGCTGACAAGGAAAGCTGTCTAGTCGTTCGGATGGGACGAAAAACCGAGGTCCCGTGTACACATTGGCGTGCACGTAAAAGATCCCTTGGCAGTTGGAATTCGATATAAGAGTAGGCCGTAGTGCCGCTGTCCGGGCAAAATTTCCCTCATAGCACACTGTATGGCGTATGCCTGTCTTCATTAGCCCAGGTTAGGAGCAGAATAGTAGGAAGTTAAACTCATTTCATTTCATTTCATTTCCTATTTTATAAACGGATATCTTCGATTATGAACAAACAATTTAACTTTGGTTATTATAAACTTACCCGTATGTTTGAAATCAACTTATATTTTCTACAAAGTGGAAGACAGCATGGCTTTCGTCACTTGTTGGACGAAACCAATCAAGCTGTTGCGGGGGTGTTTAATTTTAACAGTTGGACAACCATGTGTTGCATTGAAAGCAAACCTCGATCAATTACATAGAAGATTTATATTGAAACCATTGATGGTCAGTCTACCAAATTTTATTCACAACAAAAATATCAATGATTGCACGGTTACTCGTAAAAATTAAGTCATATTTAAACTAAACCTTTCTTATCTGTTTTATATTATAAATAATTTAACAAACATGAAGCTCACGACCGAAGTTTCCGAGTGCATCCTTAATTTTGCAATTTAGGTCTTGGTGCTTCCTTTTAAGCAATATGAATCCCTTGCAGATAAACATATTGTGAAGATATTTCTCTGATAGGAATGCCGGTTCAAAAATTATTTCTGTTTAGTTCAGTATTTACAAAGTTATGTGGTATTGAACTTTGTTGAATTAGCTACGTAATAAGACCGGTGAACAGAAATGGGGAGTGAAAAATTTGATATTTGTAAACGACGCATCGTTAATATAAAATAATCTATAGGTTAATATATCTCGACAAATGATGTGCACATTTTGTGTCAGATTTATCAATATAAATATGTTCGATTTAAGAGGTTATCGAACGTAATTTCGTTTTCTATATATTTCTTTTGTATTTTTTTCTTTAGCCCAAGAAAAAGACTGTCACCAGACACACTCCACTTTTAAAATTACAGATGTGGAAACTCTCTACAAAAAGGCCAAAAAAAAAGGGTTACCCAGAGGGATTGGCAAAGGGCCTGTTTGCACGTCATCAATGAAGTGGAAAACAAATTTAGAGAGATTGATGGCATGCAACAGGAACTTTCACCAATAATAATTTGCATTGGTGAATCAGAAAGTGAGAATGAGAGTGAAAGTGATATGGATGTCAGTGCGGAGAATGTTGGTACGGGTGAGTGTGTTGACTGCAGATAAGAATGACAGTGTGACAAAGATGGATGAGAGTAGAGTGCTTGATGTGGTTGGGGATGCAAGGGAAAACGTTGCTGAATGTGTTGATGACAGTGTGTGAAAGGTATGCGGCGCTGCGGAACCACCGCTGGGTGATTCTGTTATGGATGTGGAATGGGTGTGTTGTGATGAGTGGTTGCATGTCATGTGTATTGGTGAGGGGTTGGAAGAAGGTGCAATATTTCATTGTTCATACTGTAAATATATTCTCTATCATTGACTATCTTTTTAATTTATTGTAAATGCTTATCACACCATCATCCCATAATTGTAAATACCCTATACATTATGTTACATCAAATATATCATTTTATATATCATATTAAAGATAGTCATGGGTACAATTTAAAGCCCATTAAACAAATGTCGTTTTTGTGCCGCATTTGTGATCAAAAGAAAATTATCCCATTCGACTAATCAAATAATTAAAACAAAATTTTATTATTTCAAAAGAAAATCTATAAACTTTGCAGGGATTTTTTTACTAGAATGTAAAAAGATGGTAATAAAATAAAGATATACGGGCCGAACACCCAAACTCAATACCGAGCCAAGGCTAATACCATAAATTGTTATAGGTGTATCCTGGGTTTTTCTTGCTGATGTGGAGTACCTTGCATTTACTGGCATTGAAAAGTAGTAGCCATTTGTTGGACAATTCACTTAAGTTGTTCATGTCGTTCTGCAACTTTGTTGTATCTGATTTATCATGGATCTCTGTGAACACTTTTGTGTCGTCTACAAACATCAGGCAGTTATTATTGATCATTTCTGGTAAGTCATTATGTAGCAGACAAAAAGGATCGGACCCAGCACACTTCCTTGTAGGATGTCACTAGCTCTAAACTAGAGGCTAAAGTTATCATCCGATTGACTTCAGATTGATACAGAGTTTAAGATCTTGAGACGAACAAGTATATTGATTTTCAATGAATTTTTGTGACTTGAACAGCTAAATCCATGATATTAAAAGTTTTGTATACTAAATGTTAGCATGGGGCAGAACTTTATAATAACCAAAAAAATTCTAATGGTTTTCTGATAATTACTTCACGAGTTGTTACTCTTAATCAGATTTTAGTGTATTATAAATGTTTCATTACAGAAAAAAGTAAAAATATGCGACAACTCTTGTTGACTCCCCAGACGATTTAGCTGCACTGGGCGTAGGTTTCGTTGCCTGGCAACCTATCTTTGAAGATAGGGGTAACTACGGCCAATTTCCACCGTCTTGTTACTTGACCCGATCTAATAGAAATGTTATAGATAAATACGAGGGGGTTGCTGGTCTCGTCTGCAGCTTCACATTGTGTTCTCGGGTGGATGTTATCCGGGCCTGGAGATTTGTTAGTTTTAAGAGCGCAGAGTTCTTATCATGACATCTTCATGCGTTATGTTGAATGATAGTAGCTCTTTTGGCACTGGAGTCAGAGTTGTTTGGGGGACATCAGATGTATCCTCCTAAGTAAATACATTACAAAAAAACTGGTATAATACATCAGCTTTGTCAGCATCTGAACTTGCTATGACACCGGATGGGCCATAAGGTCACCTATAGATTCTCTCACCTTGGCTAAGTGGGTAAGACGCTGGCTCACTAGCCTGGAGGTCGGGTGTTCGATCCCTGCATTGGCCAAGAAAGTTCATCCAGATTTTCCAGTGTGATTTCCCCTTGTCAGTGATGCAGGACGGAGGGCCTGACAAGGACAGCTGTCTAGTCGTTTGGATGGGACAGAAAACCGTGGTCCTGTGTACAAATTGGCGTGCACGTAAAAGATCCTTTGGCAGTTCGAATTTGATGTAAGAGTAGGCCGTAGCGCCGTTGCCCAGGCAAAATTTCCCTCATTAGCACACTGTATGGCGTATGCCCGTCTTGATTAGCCCAGTTTAGGAGCAAAACAGTAGGACGTTAAACCCCATTTCATTTCATAATCTCATAATCTCATAACCCCTCAGGGACAGCTTGGCAGTTTGTGTTGGCATTAGAGCATTCTTAGGTGAAAACTCTGTTATGCATATGACATCAGAGGAGGGGCATTCCATGTCAAGTGTACACACCTCATTGACACCATGATTGATAACAGATTCTCTTCAATTTTTCTCCAAAAGTTAGCCCCCCTAACCGTCCGATTTTCATAAAGTTGGTACCAAAATGATCAGGAAATCCAGACCTTTCATTTGACGTATTACACGATGTTATCAGATAATGTTTTCAAATTTTCTTTTTATTTTTTATCATAAAGCCTGTCATTGAGTCAACTGGCGTGGTTTCGAATCCCCGGTTGTACGTGACGAGGAGTAGAGTTTCCTCCGGTTTCCTCCCACTGCTAAAGAACCCTACGCGCAAGCGAATTATTGAAATAAAAAAAATATACCGTATGTTAGTCCCGAAATGACCTAGGTTGTGTCGAGTGGACGTTAAACCCCATTTCTCTCTCTCTCTTTTCTTTTTATTTCTTTGACCTTGACCTTTGACCCTGTCCGGGCAGAAAATCCGATGACCCCAATTTTTTCTCAAAATCATGTTCTATATATCAGGCCTTTACATAATATAAGGTTAAATAAGGGGATCAACGAATCATTCTCCTGGTTTTTCAATGAGGTGATCAGTTTTATGAAAGTAAGAAAATGTGCCTTGCTAAAGTCAATCACTCTCAATAGCACTAACAGTGTCCATCATGTCTGCTTCTGATCCTGACAACAAGCTATCTGTATCGGTCTCACTGATGTCACTGTATTCATTGTCTGTGTCCGATATGTTAAGGTAACTGTCATCATTCAACAATGGATTTTGGACAGCCACAAACACTGTAACCTCTGTATCATCTCATAAGGGGTTTATAGCGCTAAAAACTATGCATATAGTTTAATTTCAAAACATCGTTTGATATTGATAAAAATCGTTTGGAAATTAAAAAAATCGTTTAATTAGTGCTATAGTTTAATTTAATGGTACACTGTTTAATTTCTCCGAGAGGCGTTTAGAAATGGAAAAGCATTGACTGTGATTTAACTCATTCGATCCAACTTACCATGGGCGTCGACCTAATTAGCTACTGAATTTCACCGACTTATGCCACCTGTCGACTACCTAATGTCTAGTGACTTTTCCTAACGACGACTGTTGTCGGCCTCTTTGATGTAAAGTTTTATTGATCAAGAAAGTTATCAAAAAAGGCCAATTGTCTTCCAAAAAGTAGTTATCCAATAAATATATAGTTTGAACTAATTACTGGAATCATAAAATTTGTAGGTCACATCAAAGGTTTAGGGGTTGTAAATGTCGTAAACTCGCGAGACAATTTGCCCATCAACGGCTGCTGAGTATAGTTTGAACTAATGATTGAAATCATAAAACATATACGTCACATCAATGGTTTCGGGGTTATAAGGTCGTGAACTCTTGAGAAAATTTGTGTCATAGGGCGCCATTTTGTACGCAAGTTTAATATTTTCACGCTCGTTCATCTAATAATTTCTTAGCTATGGAAAGTGATCCCGATTCAGAATTTGAAGGAATTTTATCAAAGTGATTTTTCCGAGATATGAAGCAGAGAAGAAGATATACGTGATATACGGCGTACCAAAAATGGCAGCCACTCTTCGTCGAATTGTAATATCCCAGCGCTCACTCTTAATAATTTCTTAGCTATGGAAAGTGATTCCGAATCAGAATTTGTAGGATTTTTATCAAAGGGTATATTAGATATGAATATTAATCTCAATAGTGTTCGGGAAATTGTTTTTTTCCAGGATTATAAACGGAGAAGATGACCCAGATACGACTGACTACGAAAAAAAATCAAAATGTCGGCCCATGGTCGGCGAATACAATACCGACCTTGTTCAGCAAATTAAGTTAAATTCAGTGATTTTTTCAACATTTTTAGGACATTTAAATGAGGATAAAAATAGTTAGATTTTTTAATTTGCTCATTGTAGTAAATCTTGCACATTTTGATCGTCAATTAGACAAATGCCTACAAGGAAGCATGCTATGGCCTGTTGTACAATGTGCGTGTGCTAAACATTGTTGAATTTAAATAAAGAATAACTTTGTTGTTACTTTGTATTAGTGCTTAAAAGTTGGACCATTTTGATGCCCAATTATATATCTTCATTTGAATATATGAACATTTTTTGACTGGAATAATAGTTTGTGTGTTATTTTGTGTTCTTGCAATATATTGGATTAATGGATAATCCTTTAATTAGCTCCAGGGAGATAAGCTATTGTCTAGTTAATTGGCTTAGGGAGAGACAGTAGTAGATAATGAATTAAGTCTAGGGGTCAATGAGTTAAAGAAGATACATTACCTGGGATGTGTGTGACTTGTCTACAATATCACCTCGGGTGGAACTGGACGTAAAACTCCAGGAACGAACGAACGAATGGGATGTGATTTACGGATTTCCAAATGAATAATTACCTCGGACGTGATTTACCGATTTTTGATGTATTTGTCAATGGCGGAATTACTATTTTGAATGGATAATAATACTACGACCACGGTAAGGTGAGCATCTATGGGTGTGCTTTTTTATATTCACCATTTTTATTCGCACTTCATATACACATAATCGTAATCAAAATGAACCGATCGGATAAACGGCGCGAGGGAAAATAAACGATTCATCTAATAGTTAAACATAGTAGATAAATTAGCAGGTGTTGATTTCTAAACACCTCTCTGAGAAATTAAACGGTGTACCATTAAATTAAATCATAGTACTAATTAAACGATTTTTGTAATTTCCAAATGATTTTTATCAATATCAAACGATGTTTTGAGATTAAACTATATGCATAGTTTTTAGCGCTATAAACCCCATATTAGACAATACAAGGGTTACAGTGAAAGGGAGTAGGGTAGATTGATCCTGCAGAATCAGTGGTTGATGGATTACTTCTGGGAGCTTTGGTCTTTGCTTTTCTTCTTGGAGTAGAGATATACTTTTCAACTGCGCTGTTTATAAGTCTTGTTTCATAAGTGGAATCTAGGGTTTCCATGGAGGGAACATTAATTCGTATCATCAACAAATCATTGAGGGTGGCTTTGTTAAGTGATGTTCTCGTGTCTGTAACTAGTCTCTTGGTGCGATAATTTGTTTATCGTACGGGCGCCGTAGACTTTCTTGCCTCCCTTTTTGATGGTGCCTCCCACCCCATCATTTCCAGCGATTCATTTAGATTTTCTAATTCTGTCTCTAATTCAATGAAATCCCCAGCTCCTTCACTCAACGCACACTTAGTGTCCTCAGGGCCATCAGTCGGCACAGCATCCTCACGGTTCCCCTGTTCGTCTACCGACGCCGACACTGCACTCGCCTCAGGCGGCAGTTGCGACATACTTTTCCTACATGCTGAACATACACTGTCACCTTCTTTTACCATCGACGGGTATTACTCAATCATTACTTAAGACACATCCCTCAAGTCCTTTACTTCAGTTTGTCATGGCATTTGAAAGAATCTGCACAAAACTTACGAAACTCCCCCTTTTTACGAGTTAAATCTATTATTTCATTCGAAATTTTACTTTTTTTGAAATAACAGAAAATATCCACTTTCGTTTCTCAGAAAATGCTGGATACCAGTCAAACATACACTGGACCCCAGGCTCAACCATGCAGACTCAACCCAGGTGGCATTTGCGAAAGCATTTTTGGGCATGATCCCATAGAGATCCCATTTTCATTTTTGGCATACGGGTGGATGATATATAGAACATGATTTTGAGAAAAAAAAATGGGGTCATGGGATTTTCTGCCTGGACATGGTCAAAGATCAAGCTCAAAGAAATAAAAAGAAAATTTGAAAACATTATCTGATAACATTGTGTAATACTTCAAATGAAAGGTCTGGATTTACTGATCATTTTGGTACTAACTTTATGAAAATCGAACTATTAGGAGGAAAATTATAGCTGTTGCAAGGTGTTTGGCCCACCGGATAGGCCCAAAATTTGGTCGGCCCAAAATAACGTCATTTTTGGATCGATTCGCCTGAAATTTGGTTTTTACACTTTTTTCATCCCACCTCACCATCAGTCATCAAATGAACGAAATCTGATATGTCTTGTCATTTTTTAGTCGGAAAGTGTGTACACTTGACATGGAATGCCCCGGGAGTTTTGCGCGACAAACATACAAAGTTCTGTTTTCTTGTTCATAAGACTATCACTAAGTATCTCATTTGGTCCCTCTGAAAAGGGGTTCCGTCTTCTCTAATGTTGATATTTTTAAACTGACCATTGTGGTCTGTCAGTGAACCAGATGCTTTCATTTCAGTACTTTGGTTTTTATGCAACGAGTGGAAAAAAACAACTTGAAGTGGGCGTGGCTTGCATTCTTCATCAGTGGTTTCATCATTTCGTGGGCCAAGTCTGATGACTTCGTTGATACCAACTCTTGGTAAATTAAGAATCTCAGTGCAGACTTTCATTACCTGGACATAATCCTCCTGTTTTAACTAGGGGTTAGTCTCGGCACTTTCGATCAGTCCATGGAAAATATTACATTATTCATTTTGGAGATTCTGTCGTTGAGCTCCTTGTCAGTAATACCTTCCTGCTTTCTCTGAGCTAGTTTCTCATGGTTGGTCATTAGTAGTTCTACAGTTTTCTTCAGTTGTGGGTGGTTGTCTTCTATCTGTTTGCTGCACTGTTTAAAATTTACTTTGGTCCGGCGCCGATAAATAACTGGACGGGCTGACATCTTTTTATTTTTAAGATGGCGAGTCGGCCCTGTGAGCCGACTGTTTTTGTCATGGATATTTTGTTCATGGTTCTATCTAAATAAAATTGTCCACCAAAAGAAATTATCGTTGTAGGAGTGAGGTCGTGCTTGCAAATATCAGCACGCTCCCAGAGTTCGGGAGGATATTATTTAACCATTTTGATTAAGTATGGGGATGAGTGTGTGTTTCGATAGTATGCCTTACTTACTGTCCTATTTGTCTTTATCCGATATTGAATACACATGCATAATCCGGCATATTATATTCCTTCAATGGAGAGATCCAAACAGGTATGCTACTAAACTAGGTCAGTCCATCTACTGTACTGCCATGAATCCAAGAATAAATATTCATGTGATATAAAACCTTTGTCTTGTAAAAATAAAATTGAAAAACCAGAGCTGAAAATTCACTGAAAGCCTAACTAAAGTTAAAAATATAATTCCAGCGAGGTAAAACGAGTGGCATTTCCAGCCATTATTTCCAACTCTTGTGATTTAATAGACGTGATTATCAAGTCTTTCTTTAATGATTTCCATAAATATAGGCTATCCCAATGTGTGACATCAGGTCAGTTTTAATAATGATAAAAAATGACGTGTCGTCTGCCAAACAGCACTGATAGTTTACTTTCATGTTGAAAGGTCACGGTCTTTCATTTCACACATGATGGAAACAAATCAAATGATTATTGCTATCGGACAGCAAATTTAATAAGTTCATTGAAATGTAAGACATGTTAATCTGTGTTTTGTAAGACGTTGAAAGCCATTTTCATTTCATTTATATGCACAATATATTCTGTTAATTTTCGGAGAATGTGAAGGGCCATTTTGATCTTCAGATTTCTATGTGAATGGAATTTCGAGATACGTTGTTAGTACTATAAAGTAGACCTACTTATAATCACCAAGATTATTACAAGTGAATATTTATTTATTACAGAAAAAATAAATATCAAGCCTTGGCAGGAATGATTTTTTTTCTTTCTATACAGGAAGTATAAACATTAAATCTTTTCAAAAGTTAAAATTGTAATGTGAACAGTCAATATTGAATACATATTTTAACTTTTAAACCTGTCCCAAATGACTGTAGAAGACACCTACGGAACTTAAAAGTTCAAGGAATTTTGGATGGGGTAGTGTACGTGTGTTTTAATATTTATTGGGCCCACAAGTTAATGTGGTAGATTATACGTGATCCTCAGGATCATGGTGTGTCTTGCTACTTAATGTTATTCTGGTTGCAGTAGGGCTATCTTCATCGTCTAGGCCCTTTCTTCCCTGTTTTCCGGTGCATTTTCTGCTGGTCGACCCAGATGCTGTGTCACTGATGTCAGTGGTTGCAAATTTCATGAACTTTGACATAGCTATTCAGGTGATGTTTTGTAAATGTGGCAAATACTGGGGATATTTAAAGGATTCAAGGATAGGTGTGTAAAGGGGTTGTGTTGTAGCTCTTGTGAGTAGACCATGGTTACATAAATCTGTATAAACAATCAATCAAAATGGCGCCGGTCATGGACATTTGTTCTCGTCTGTTTTTGAGTCTGTAATACGAAATAATGGGCTTGTCAGTGACCACTTCAGTGACTTACTCCCTATTCTGTGACTTCATTATGTACAGTAATTATTCTACGCTGTCGTGGACTATCTATCGGTACATCACTACGTAGTCAAAACAAACAAAATGGCGACTATCGTGGAAGACTTTTCTCGTTGGATTTTGAGTCTGTGCTGGAAATTCAGGGGCTTGTCATAAACAACTCCCCTACACAGTAAGTCTGTATCAGTCTTCGAATCTCCGGTTGTACGTGACAAGGAGTAGGGTCGCCTGTCCAACCTCGTGGGTTTTCTCCTGGTCCTCCAGTTTCCTCCCACTGCTAAAGACCCTACGCGCAAGCGAATTATTGAAATAAAATTAAACCATATGTCAGTCCCGAAATGACCTAGTTTGTGTCGAGTGGACATCAAACCCCATTTCTCTCTCTCTCTATATCAGTCTATGATATTTGGTTTCAGGCAGTGAAAATTGAGTTAAGACGGATAAACCTCAGAGCCTGCCCACAATAGTTAATGCTCAATTGATGAAAGTTATCATTCATATGAAATTAATATGTATCATTTAAATTTGTGAAAAAGAGGTTTATTGAATTTCAGCAATTTCCATCAATTTCTAGAGTTATGGCCCTTGTTTTATATTGTGAACGTTTGAAAGACAAATGTTATCATCCGATCTGTATGAAATTAATATGCATTATTTAAATTAGTAAATCGAAAAAGCCTGTCAAATTTCAACAATTTCTGTAAACTATTTCCAGAGTTAGGCCCTTGTTTAAGTTTGTAGAACCTTGTGAACCCTTAAAAGACAAAAAATATAATCTGATCTGTATGGAACTGTCTTGTAAAGGCCCCCAATTACCTACAAAGGAATAAATATGTGACAACCCTTGTTGATTTTTCGGACAATTTAGCTGCTGCAGGCATATGTTTCGTTGCCTGGCAACCTGTCTTTACGTTAAATCATCTATCATGAAATGTATTCAAACCCACTAAGGAAAGACCTGCAATAGGCAGATTTAACTCTTGCATAATGGATGGTTATTAAAATAATGGTATTTTTTTGTTTTCTCTTATCTAGTGACAGTCAATTCTTTTTCTAATATAACAGTCTTATTTATATAACAATTTTTCATCTCCAAAGGAATTATCAACGAGCTGAAATTCAACTGTGGTTTCATTGCTCATTAATTCAGTCAGTTATATATAAGGATAACTTGTTTTCAATTTTTTGCGTCACTTCCAGTTTCTTCAATTAAACAGTCTGTTACAGCGACTTCTTGGCGTGCCATGCACAGAACTGTTGATAAACTATTAGAAATGCCAACGCTGATTGATTAAACAATGTCTGATGTCATAGGGTCAATGGCCGCTTGTACGACACCTGACATGACCTTCGAGTACAACTTGTCAGATCTTCATGTAGTGTAGCCCATCGAAAGAATAAAAAAACCGACACGAAATATAGATCTGTATTTTAATCAGATTGGTTTAACCAGTTCTATCATATGTAATAATGGCTGACATCAACATTGTCCTTTATGAAATTGTTGAGATAGGGACAAACTAGGTCATTTCGGAACTAACATGGTTCAATTTTATTTCATAATTCACTTGTGTGTAATGTAGGGGTCTTTATCAGCGGAAGGAAACCAGAGATTGGACAAGCTACCCTACTGCTCGTCACGTACAACTGGGAAATCAAAACCATGCCAGTTGACTTAATGACAGACCTTATGATACAAAGCGCACGCGCTAACCATTTGACCATCCAACCTCCCAATTGTTGTCAGATTAGGGTAAAGTTTGTAAACTTATTTGATAACTTTCTAGGTATTGCTACATTATCAGGATGTGCTGTACAAAGTTTAATATTTGCTGTGATTATATTTTAGGTAAACTGGAACAGTCTGTAGAAGATGAATCAATAGTGCAAGAAAAGGGTAAGTTTATTTTCCTCCAGTATTTGATCTACAGCCATTTTGTGCCAAGTTCTCATTAACTTTCATCAGGTAATGCCCCTATTTAACTGTTTGGACGTATTTCTCAATTTCCTGTATAGTATTAACCAATACCATTACAAGAAAATCTAACAATGGTAAGCAGTCAATATTGTCAGTAGATTATAAAGTAATTGAAAATGTGAGGCAGCATATGCAATAAGAACACCAGATACCACTTTTCATTGGAGGAGTTCAAATTGTTAGGAAATTTTTGTTGTGCTTTTTTTTTTATGTCATATTCAGATCTTGGTGTAGAGTGAACCTGGGTTAATATATGGTAAACAAAATTTTAATGTTGTAATTTATGATCTTATTATAGAAACTGGTGGTTTTGAGGATCCAGTTCAACAAAT
This sequence comes from Patella vulgata, assembly GCF_932274485.2. Lineage (NCBI taxonomy): Eukaryota > Metazoa > Mollusca > Gastropoda > Patellidae > Patella > Patella vulgata. Next base: position 40,472,034 of record NC_065882.2, read on the forward strand.
CAAAAAAGAGATTGAAGATCTGAAAGAAATACTTCCAGACATACGATCCAAAGTAAGGAACTCCACGTAATATAGGGGGCGCTAAAACTTGCTTTTTTATACGCCCACATTGAAATGTGGTCGTATATTGTCGACGCCCCCGTCCGTCCGTCCGGCGTCCACAATTGCTTGTGGACACTCTAGAGGCTAAAGTTAATATCCGATTGACTTTAAATTTATATACAGTGTTTAGGGCCATGAGACAAAGAAGTCTATTCATTTTTAGTGATTTTCGATAATTACTGTCACAGTTATGGCCCTTGATCACTAGAGGCTAAATTTATCATCCGATTGACTTCAGATTGATACACAGAGTTTAAAGTCTTGAGATGAACAAGTATATTGATTTTCAATGAATTTTTATGACTTGAACAGCTAAATCCATGATATTAAAAGTTTTGTATACTAAACGTTAGCATGGGGCAGAACTTTATAAAAAACAAACAAATTCTAATGGTTTTCTGATAATTACTGGGGGATCATGTGGCTAAGTGGGTAAGACGCTGGCTCACTAGCCTGGAGGTCGGGTGTTCAATCCCTGCATTGGCCGAGAAAGTTCATCCCGATTTTCCGGCGTGGTTTCCCCTTGTCAGTGATGCAGGACGGAGGGCCTGACAAGGACAGCGGTCTAGTCTTTCGGATGAGACGAAAAACCGAGGTCCCGTGTATACATTGGAATGCACGTAAAAGATCCCTTGGCAGTTGGAATTCGATATAAGAGTAGGCGATAGTGCCGCTGCCCGGGCAAAATTTCCCTCATAGCACACTGTATGGCGTATGCCTGTCTTCATTAGCCCAGTATAGGAACAGAACAGTAGGACGTTTAACCCCATTTCATTTCATTTCTGATAATTACTTCATGAGTTGTTACTCTTAATCAGATTTTAGTGTATTATAAATGTTTCATTACCGAAAGAAGTAAAAATATGCGACAACACTTGTTGACTGCCCAGACGATTTCGCTCCTGTGGGCGTATGTTTCGTTGCCTGGCAACCTATTATTTTTTAGCTGGTTCTCTGTCCATCTCTTGCAAAATGTGGGTGTATATTGCATGTAAACCGGCTGCTTGTTTTATATATTTTTAATTAGATTGAAGACATGGTGGAAGATAAAAAAAGTTTAGAACAGTTAAAAGATATTACAAAGGAAGCTTTAGGAGATCATATAGTAAGTAATGGATATTGATTCTAAAAATGTATTATGGTGTGATCTGATGATGGTAGGTGAATCTTCAACCTTTTCCAATCAAAACAACACCTAGATCGTGAAAATTCATCCAGTAGTTTAGGATATATGTCCATTTAACGATTTTGGAGTTACTGAGAACAAGCGAAAAATGGCAAAAAGCAGATGATCAGGTTTGGAATCCCAAATTGTTTTGGTTGAATTGAGGTGGAATGACCCATACACAATTTGTTGAAGCTTTTGGACACAATAACTTCTATTTCAATTTAACGAGAGTGATGAAACTTGATATAGTTTCATTAAATCAATACCTTGACTAAGCTTGACGATGAGCATTTTGTGTGGAGGTTAACAGACACTGAGATTTTATTAAGAGTTCACTCCCATTAAATGGTCAGTCGTTAAAATTTCATGAGCATTTTGTGTGGAGGTTAACAAACACTGAGATTTTATTGAGAGGTCAATCACGTTAACTAGTCAGTCATTAAAATTTCCATGAGGAGATATTTGATTGGACGGTCAAAAACCCAGGATTTCAGTCTCAGTACAGCAGGCTCTAAATTAACCATAGTATATGGCATAACCTATCGAGCGGAATTTCCCCCATAATTCTAACTCGTAACCTAGTTATGCGTATGCTAATATGCTTACTTCTATGCATGTAACTTTTTACTAACACATGTTAAATTGGCTATTTACACATGTAAAAATGCTAATTTATATGACTTATTTTTTTAAATATTGCAGTTAGAATATGTATTTTGTTCTATTTCCATTATTACTTTTAAATTATTGTAGGCAGTTCAGCTTCGTTAACATTTTTATACGCCCACATTTTCATGTGGACGTATATTGTCGTCCCCATGTCCGTCCGTCCACAATTGTTTGTGAACAGTCTACAGGTCACAATTTTTATCTGATTTCAATGAAACTTGAAATATAGGTTTATCACCCTAAGATCTCGGTTCCTTTCGATATTGGCATCTATTGGACCGTAACTTCATGGATTATGGCCCCCTGATTGTACGAAAAATCACGTTTTTGGCTTGTGAACACTGTAGAGGTCACAATTTTTATCCGATTTTGTTGAAACTTGAAATATAAGTTTATAACACAAAGATCTTGATTCCTTTCGATATTCGCGCATATCGGACCGTAACTTCATGAATTATGGCCCCTGATTGTACGCAAAAACGCGTTTTTTTGGCTTGTGGACCCTATAGAGGTCATAATTTTTTATCAGATTTAAAAAAACGTGTTAATATATCACCGTTACACCCTAAGGACGGCTGAGTTCGAATTTCGTGAGAATCGGCCCAAAACTGACAGACAAAATGGCCGCAATTCGTTCTCAAATAGCGTAAAAATATGGTATATCAAAGTTGTGGACCCTATAGAGTTCACAATTTTTATCCGATTTTGTTGAAACTTGAAATGTAAGTTTATAACACAAAGATCTTGGTTCCTTTCGATATTCGCCCATATCGGACTGTAACTTCATGAATTATGGACACTGATTGTACGCAAAAACGCGTTTTTTGGCTTGTAGACCCTATAGAAGTCATAATTTTTATCTGATTTAAAAAAAAATTTCGTGATAATCGACCCAAAACTGACAGACAAAATGGCCGCCGTTCGTTTTCAAATAGTGTAAAAATATGGTATATCAAGGTTGTGGACCCTATAGAGGTCACAATTTTTATCCGATTTTGTTGAAACTTGAAATGTAAGTTTATAACCCAAAGATCTTGGTTCCTTTCGATATTCGCGCATATGGGACCGTAACTTCCTGAATTATGGCTCCTGATTGTACGAAAAATCACGTTTTTAGCTTGTGGACCCTAAAGAGGTCATAATTATTGTCCGATTTAAAAAATCATATTATTATATCACCGTTACACTCTTAAGGACGACTGAGTTTGAATTTCTTGAAAATCGGCCAAAAACTGACAGATAAAATGGCCGCCCTTCGTTCTCAAATAGCATAAAAATATGGTATATCTTGGTTCCTTTCAATATTCGCGCATATCGGACCGTAACTTACTGAATTATGGCCCCTGATTGTACGAATAAACGCGTTTTTAGCTTGTGGACCCTATAGAGGTCATAATTTTTATCCGATTTAAAAAAACGTATTATTATATCACCGTTACACCCTAAGGACGACTGAGTTAAAATTTCGTGAAAATCGGCCCAAAACTGACAGACAAAATGGCCGCCCCTCATTCTCAAATTGCGTAAAAATATGGTATATCAAGGTTGTGGACCCTATAGAGGTCACAATTTTTGTCCGATTTTGTTGAAACTTGAAATGTAAGTTTATAACTCAAAGATCTTGGTTCCTTTCGATATTTGTGCATATCGAATTGTAATTTCCTGAATTATGGCCCTTGATTGTAGGAAAAATTACTTTAGTTTTAGCTTGTTTTTTTATCCATCTCTCGAAAATGTGGGCGTATCCTGCCTGGCAGCCGCTGGTAACATGTCCTCAATGGATCACCATATAATAAACAGCGCCACCTGTTACCATAATGAGAGTTAGAATTATGACTTACCTAACGGGTTAAAAGGGAGTCATAATTTTAACGCACATTATGCTAACAGATGGCGCTGTTTATTATATGGTGGCTCATTGGGAACATGTAAAATCTTGCCCTTTTGATTACCCGTTAGACAGACGACATTTTTCTGTCAAACATACTAAAATATTTTACATACAAAAGCAAATTATTCTAGATGTTTTTCAGATGAATAAATAGGCTACTTTTTCGTGCATTTGCCCTAATACGGCCTTATCGATTGATTCAGCCTCGTTTTTTTTTGTAATATTCATTCTTGATATTTTTGAGAGAATAGGTTATTTTTTTCTCTAAAGGTAAATAGAATATATTACGTACTTGGTAAATTATTCTGATAATATTTAAGTAATATAGAAATACACCAGTAGAACAAAGTTATTTTGTGTGTTTGTTTTGGTTTATAAACATTATCTTATTATCCCGCACCGAGCATATCTCATAAACCGTTCAAGATATCTTTCTGAAACTTTGCACACACATCAACCTATTACAGTAGTTGTGCCTTTTGCCATTTAGAAATTTCTGGGATTGATATTTTGTGTGTTTCAATGGAAACAAAAATGACTTAGTTTTTGGTGTACAATTTGGTTTCCGGAGCATATCTCATAAACCGTTCAAGATATCTTTCTGAAACTTTGCACACACATCAACCTATTACAGTAGTTGTGCCTTTTGCTATTTAGGAATTTCTGGGATTGATATTTTTTGTGTTTCCATGGAAACACATTTGACTTAGATTTTGGTGTACAATTTTGTTTCCGGAGCATATCTCATAAACCGTTCAAGATATCTTTCTGAAACTTTGCACACACATTAACCCGTTACAGTAGTTGTGCCTTTTGCTATTTAGAAATTTCTGGGAGTGATATTTTGTGTCTTTCCATGGAAACAAATTTTACTTAGTTTTTGGTGTACAATTTTGTTTCTGGAGCATATCTCATAAATCGTTCAAGATATCTTCATGGCACTTATTTTGAATTTCTCAGATTTGATAATTTTATGTGTTTCCATGAAAACACATTTGACTGTTCAAGATACCTTTAAAATAATTTTACCCATTATTTTATTTTCTGAAATCCAGCCTTCCATCCTGATTTTGTTTCTGGAGCATATTTTAGTATCTGTTCAAAAAATCTTTTTGAAACTTTGTACAAACATTAACCTATTATAGTATTTTATTTTCTGATGTATAAGTTTATTGTTTAACATACAGCAGCTAATTAAGGTAGGTAAAGGTTGTTGTGCAAACCTTACAGGGAGTAGCGACCCTGCCTTGCAGAGCTACTGTGATCAGAGTATGAAATTCTGTGAATTGATATTCCATGTGTCGGAATATGAGATTTGTCTAAAGCTCCAGTTCCCTCCACTTGCAAAATATCTCTATTTTCTATGTAGTCATGTCTAATTTTTAAAACCAGAGCTTAATGTCATAAATTATCTCAAATCTTCTAGTAAATATCAATCAGTCATTTGTTTTCAGAAATAGAGAGCAATATCTACTAAACAGGGCCACAATATTAGGACCAGTGACACTGTTTGCGAAATCTGATACATTTTTATATTGATTACCAATAGCATAAACAAGTTATTTTTCCTTATTTCTGCCAAACAAGTGCAAGGGCGCGGGATGTTGATGACTAGTCATCTTGTTTTATTTTAGATTGAATTGAGAAACAGGAAATGATAATTCAGATATAAAATTAAAGCAAAGCGCCCCCCCCCCCCCAACACACACACACACACACACACACACACACACCAAACCAGATTCGTTTGGCCTTGATCCAATTAGTTATGACACCAAACTTTGGAATGAGATTAATAATATCAATGCAAGCGGCTAATCCGATGATTTGGAAATTTAATATACATTATGCAAGAACTGAATCTGCCTATTGCATGTCTTTCTTTAGGCCTGAAATGTTATCTAAATTATTAATTAACTTATCCAGACCATAATTAACTGTCGATGTCATCGCTAGTCTGCGTTGTTTACTAGATTAGGATCTGATCTGCTGGTCAACGCTCAATTATGATTAAATCAAAAAATGGATAATCAAGCTTATGTTGGGTTTTTTTTCGTACCAACTTTAGTAATGATGATCGAAGCTAGGCCCAAATTCAATCGCTAAATTCTCGGTTCAGAGTGGAACTGAAGTTTTCAGCAAATTCTCTTTACATTAGTCTGCTCTTTGGGCCTATCTATTCTCCCATAATTTATCTTTAAATTAAATGAAATCGAGTTTAACGTACCTGCGTTCAGCATCAACTGTACTAATCAAGACGGGAATACGCCATGAAATGTGCAGTATGAGGCGATTTTGCACGGACACGGCGCTACGGCCTACTCTTATTTCAAATCCTAACGTTCAGGGTTCTTTTACGTGCACTCTATAAGAACGACTAGACAGTGTTCCTTGTCAGGAACCCCGTCTTGCACCACTGAAAAGGGGAAATCCCGCCGGAAAACCCGAGGGACTTTCTCTTCCAACCCTGGGAGCGAACTCGAGACCGAGTCCAAGACATACTCACCGAGCCACCGCGGCTCACAATGATTTGGAGGCTTGATCCGATAGAAAGCTAAAATAATATTAAAAATACTTTACTTGTGTGCGAAAAATATTTCATAAATTTGAGGGGAAAAGATACGCTAAACTTATCATTACCTATATATTTATTTTTTCACTCCGGTGCATGACGTTCTTTCTATATACTTTATTGTTCTTTTAGAAACAAAATATGCCAAATCAATCGACATAGCAGTATATTGGAAAATGCACGACAGGGAAGCCTATTTATGTTTTAAAAATATTTACAATATTTTGTTTTTGTACATAAAATATTTTAGGATTTTTATCTGTTGGGTTATGAAAAAGGCGAGATTTTGCATGTCCCTAATCAGCCTCCATACAATAAATAGCGCCATCTGTTACCAAAATGAGCTTAGAATTATGACGGCTTTACAGCGTAACATTTGTGAAATGTCAAAGTGTTAACGAAACTATACAGACTACAATAAATTAAATGTAATAATGGAAATAGAACAAAATACAAATTCTAACTGCAATGTTTAAAAAATAAGTTAATAAGCATTTTTACATGTGTAAATAGCCAATTTAACATGTGTTAGTAAGAACTTACATGTATAGAAGTAAGCATATTAGTATACACATTACGCATTGCCGAAGCAAACACAGGCTGCTATGGAAAATACAAAAAAATTGTGGAGTAGTTGCAATTTAGGTCATGCTCTTTCAATAGCATACAACCAATGTTGAGGAACAATTGGAATTAGATCGTGAATCAAGATATACTTTTAATTAGTGTTTACTGCTAAAATTTAGTATTTTATACAAATACTGATGTAAAGGCTCAATTTGAAAATATTCAAGACTATGGCATTGTCAGTTGGGCATACCTTATGGTCTAATTTCTAAAGCGTATGTGTTGGACCATTTTTGACTTAACCAAGGGACAAGTTTCACGAATGTCCAATGGAATTTACACAGAATAAATCTTATATAAATATGATATAGTAATGAAATGAAACATATCTCAGCTCTCGGGTAAAAGATCACTACGTTGTCAATAGCCGTGGGGTGTTGGCAGCAGCATCTCCAGTACGTTCTCATGGCTAGAAATTTTCTGTGGAGAACCGGACAACTGATCACAAACTGTGGCTTGAAAAAATTGAAGTGTTTCTGAGGGATGTAAATGTTCGCGCGTGTAACAGGTTTTAAGGAGATGGGGAATTGTACTTGTAGATGATCAAGTGGCACTGAGCCATACACACATGATCAGCATGACTACACATGCTAAAATTGATTATCGTTATCTTTCTTTCAAATTAACAATGGATGGAAGGTTAGAATTGCATATGTCGACTATCTTTGAATGACTGCTAGTTATAACCTTTTCTTCCACCAGGGGCGTAAAGTAAACAAATTTTTGAATCCACTAGCCCAGGGCTAGTAGTCTACTGTCAGGCACTAGCCCGGCATTAATATCCACTAGTCCATAGTTTGACAAGATACAAGAATTAATTATCAATATTTTGGCATATGTTTTGTTGCCTGTCAACCTATTGTTTTTAATAAAGATCGTAGACTTGATTGCCTAATAATTAAGGATGTATACGCTACTCGGTTAACCGGTCACGATTCGGTTGCACTGGTGAAACGGTTCAAAAAACTACAATCCGATGTTCGTTTTCATATCATGTCTGACCTTCAAAACCAGGAATGGTAGCCACAACAATGTTTTCTTTCACTAAAGACCATATAAATACTTCATATAGCACATGTAATTTATAATATATCACGGTAAATTAACGTCCTTTAATTCCCGCTCAAAGATTTGTATATGTTACGTTATTATTAGCACTTACTGCAAAGCACAAGATAGCCTCGGATTAACAAATTAATTGTTTTACCGTATATATTTACCTGGTCACTCTAAAAAGAGTCTCAAAATGAAACAAATCAGTTTGATGTGGTGATATATTAAAATAGACAGGATAGTAAAATTGTTTATATTATCACTTGAGTGCCATGCTGCGTGCCGATAGGGTCAAAGTTGACAACACACGTGTCACTGGAACCATTTATCATGGCGTGTGTGTAGTTAATTCTTTGGAAATACCTGACATGTTAAATAATCAAAATTATCTTGTATTTAAAAATACAAAGGTATGCTTTCAAATATTTACATGTATGTCAGAACTAGTACGGCTAAATAGATCACTAGCCCGTAAGTTATTTTTGGTAGTCCAGGGCGTCGGTCTAGTGGATTTTTACAACCCTGTCTTCCAAGGTTGGTTACTTGTACTTGCCAGATAGGTTATTTTGGTCAAACATATTTTAGGAATTGAACCACTCTTATTCCCATCTGTATTTAGAAGCCAATCGGTGTATAGAAACATTTGGAAGTTATAATGGAGTGTTATCGAAAATCAGTAGACAACATACATTACATATTGAAATCTACTGAAGGAGAAGATGACATATACATATATAGGCCAAAAACATCATTACAAAAATGGGGTCCCAAAACCAGGAAGGCAGGTCAGAATCTAAATAAGTGAACACTTCTGCTCGAACATAGGTATCTGGTATATGCCAGAGGTTGGCATGTGCAGTCAAAATTATCCTGGATTGTCTGGAGTGTCATGAACAGTCTACAGGTCACAATTTTTATCCGATTTCAATGAAACGTGAAATATAGCTTTATCACCCTAAGATCTCGGTTCCTTTCGATATTGGCATGTATCGGACTGTAACTTCATGGATTTTTAGCCCCTGATTGTACGAAAAATCACGTTTTTAGCTTGTGAACACTGTAGAGGTCAAAATTTTTATCCCATTTAGTTTAAACTTGAAATGTATGATTATAACCCAAAGATTATAACCCAAAGATCTCGGTTCCTTTCGATATTCGCGCATATCGGAACGTAACTTCCCGAATTATGGCCCCTGATTGTACGAGAAATCGCGTTTTTAAGCTTGTGGACCTTATAGAGGTCATAATTTTTATCTGATTTAAAAAAACGTATTATTATATCACCGTTACACCCTAAGGACAGCTGAGTAAGTTTATAACCCAAAGATCTCAATTTCTTTCGATTTTCGCGCATATCGGACCGTAACTTCCTGAATTATGGCCCCTGATTGTACGAAAAATCACGTTTTTAGCTTGTGGACACTATAGAGGTCTTAATTTTTATCTGTTTTAAAAAAAAACGTATTATTACATCACCGTTACACCCTAAGAACGGCTGAGTTCGAATTTCGTGAAAATCGGCCCAAAATTGACAGACAAAATGGCCGCCGTTCGTTCTTAAATAGTGTAAAAATATGGTATATCAAGGTTGTGGACCCTATAGAGGTCACAATTTTAATCCGATTTTGTTGAAACTTGAAATGTAAGTTTAAAACCCAAAGATCTCGGTTCCTTTCGATATTCGCGCATATCGGACAGTAACTTCCTGAATTATGGCCCCGGATTGTACGAATAATCTCGTTTTAATCTTGTGGACCCTATAGAGGTCATAATTTTTATCCGATTTAAAAAAACGTATTATTATATCACCGTTACACCCTAAGTACGGCTGAGTTTGAATTTCGTGAAAATCGGCCCAAAATTGACAGACAAAATGGCCGCCATTCGTTCTCAAATAGTGTAAAAATATGGTATATCAAGATTGTGGACCCTATAGGGGTCACAATTTTTATCTGATTTTGTTGAAACTTGAAATGTAAGTTTAAAACCCAAAGATCTCGGTTCCTTTCGTTATTCGCGCATATCGGACAGTAAATTCCTGAATTATGGCCCCTGATTGTACGAAAAATCGCGTTTTTAGCTTGTGGACCCTATAGAGGTCACAATTTTAATACGATTTTGTTGAAACTTGAAATGTAAGTTTATAACCCAAAGATCTCGGTTCCTTCTGATATTCGCGCATATCGGACCGTAACTTCCTGAATTATGGCCCCTGATTGTACGAAAAATCGCGTTTTTAGGTTGTGGACCCTATAGAAGTCATAATTTTTATCTGATTTAAAAAAAACGTATCATATCACCGTTACACCCTAAGGACGACTGAGTTCAAATTTCGTGAAAATCAACCCAAAATTGACAGACAAAATGGCCGCCGTTTGTTCTCAAATAGGGTAAAAATATGGTATATCAAGGTTGTGGACCCTATAGAGGTCACAATTTTTATCAGATTTTGTTGAAACTTGAAATGTAAGTTTATAACACAAAGATCTCAGTTCCTTTCGATATTCGGGCATATTGAATTGTAATTTCCTGAATTATGGCCCTTGATAGTAGGAAAAATCACTTTCTTGTTAGCTTGTTCTCTATCCATCTCTCAAAAATGTGGGCGTATCCTGCCTGGCAGCCACTGGTTATCCAATTTTGTTGAAACTTAAAATGTAAGTTTATAACCCAAAGATCTCTGTTCCTTTCTATATTCTTGCATATCGGACCATAACTTCCTGAATTATGGCCCCTGATTGTACGAAAAATCACATTTTTAGCTTGTGGAGCCTATAGAGGTCATAATTTTTATCCGATTTAAAAAAAACGTATCATTATATCACCGTTACACTCTATCCTTTCGATATTTTTGCATATAGGACCGCAACTTCCTGAATTATGGCCCCTGATTGTACGAAAAATCGTATTTTTGGCTTGTGGACTCTATAGAAGTCATAATTTTTATCTGATTTAAAAAAACCGTATCATATCACCGTTACACCCTAAGGACGACTGAGTTCAAATTTCGTGAAAATCAACCCAAAATTGACAGACAAAATGGCCGCCGTTTGTTCTCAAATAGGGTAAAAATATGGTATATCAAGGTTGTGGACCCTATAGAGGTCACAATTTTTATCTGATTTTGTTGAAACTTGAAATGTAAGTTTATAACACAAAGATCTCAGTTCCTTTCGATATTCGGGCATATTGAATTGTAATTTCCTGAATTATGGCCCTTGATAGTAGGAAAAATCACTTTCTTGTTAGCTTGTTCTCTATCCATCTCTCAAAAATGTGGGCGTATCCTGCCTGGCAGCCACTGGTTATCCAATTTTGTTGAAACTTAAAATGTAAGTTTATAACCCAAAGATCTCTGTTCCTTTCTATATTCTTGCATATCGGACCATAACTTCCTGAATTATGGCCCCTGATTGTACGAAAAATCACATTTTTAGCTTGTGGACCCTATAGAGGTCATAATTTTTATCCGATTTAAAAAAAACGTATCATTATATCACCGTTACACTCTATCCTTTCGATATTTTTGCATATAGGACCGTAACTTCCTGAATTATGGCCCCTGATTGTACGAAAAATCGTATTTTTGGCTTGTGGACTCTATAGAAGTCATAATTTTTATCTGATTTAAAAAAAACGTATCATATCACCGTTACACCCTAAGGACGACTGAGTTCAAATTTCGTGAAAATCAACCCAAAATTGACAGACAAAATGGCCGCCGTTTGTTCTCAAATAGGGTAAAAAATATGGTATATCAAGGTTGTGGACCCTATAGAGGTCACAATTTTTATCTGATTTTGTTGAAACTTGAAATGTAAGTTTATAACACAAAGATCTCAGTTCCTTTCGATATTCGGGCATATTGAATTGTAATTTCCTGAATTATGGCCCTTGATAGTAGGAAAAATCACTTTCTTGTTAGCTTGTTCTCTATCCATCTCTCAAAAATGTGGGCGTATCCTGCCTGGCAGCCACTGGTTATCCAATTTTGTTGAAACTTAAAATGTAAGTTTATAACCCAAAGATCTCTGTTCCTTTCTATATTCTTGCATATCAGACCGTAACTTCCTGAATTATGGCCCCTGATTGTACGAAAAATCACATTTTTAGCTTGTGGACCCTATAGAGGTCATAATTTTTATCTGATTTAAAAAAAACGTATCATTATATCACCGTTACACTCTATCCTTTCGATATTTTTGCATATCGGACCGTAACTTCCTGAATTATGGCCCCTGATTGTACGAAAAATCGTATTTTTGGCTTGTGGACTCTATAGAAGTCATAATTTTTATCTGATTTAAAAAAAACGTATCATATCACCGTTACACCCTAAGGACGACTGAGTTCAAATTTCGTGAAAATCAACCCAAAATTGACAGACAAAATGGCCGCCGTTTGTTCTCAAATAGGGTAAAAAATATGGTATATCAAGGTTGTGGACCCTATAGAGGTCACAATTTTTATCTGATTTTGTTGAAACTTGAAATGTAAGTTTATAACACAAAGATCTCAGTTCCTTTCGATATTCGGGCATATTGAATTGTAATTTCCTGAATTATGGCCCTTGATAGTAGGAAAAATCACTTTCTTGTTAGCTTGTTCTCTATCCATCTCTCGAAAATGTGGGCGTATCCTGTCTGGCAGCCACTGGTTATCCAATTTTGTTGAAACTTAAAATGTAAGTTTATAACCCAAAGATCTCGGTTCCTTTCTATATTCTTGCATATCGGACCGTAACTTCCTGAATTATGGCCCCTGATTGTACGAAAAATCACATTTTTAGCTTGTTGACCCTATAGAGGTCATAATTTTTATCCGATTTAAAAAAAAAACGTATCATTATATCACCGTTACACTCTATCCTTTCGATATTTTTGCATATCGGACCGTAACTTCCTGAATTATGGCCCCTGATTGTACGAAAAATCGTATTTTTGGCTTGTGGACTCTATAGAGGTCATAATTTTTATCCGATTTAAAGAATTGTATTTTTATATCACTGTTACACCCTAAGGACAGCTGAGGTTGAATTTCGTGACAATTGGGTCAAAATTGACATACAAAATGGCCGCCGTTCGTTCTCAAATAGCGTAAAAATATGGTATATCAAGGTTGTGGATCCTATGGAGGTCACAATTTTTATCCGATTTTGTTGAAACTTGAAATGTATTATTATATCACCGTTACACCCTAAGTACGGCTTGTGGACACTTTAGAGGTCATAATTTTTATCCGATATAAAAAAACGTATTATTATATCACCTTTACATCCTAAGGACGGCTGAGTTTGAATTTTGTGAAAATCGGCACAAAATTGACAGACAAAATGGCCGCCGTTCGTTCTCAAATAGCGTAAGAATATGGTATATCAAGGTTGTGGACCCTATAGAGGTCACAATTTTTATCCGATTTTGTTGAAACTTAAAATGTAAGTTTATAACCCAAATATCTCGGTTCCTTTCGATATTCGCGCATATCAGACCATAACTTCCAGAATTATGACCCCTGATTGTACGAAAAATCGCGTTTTTAGCTTGTGGACCCTATAGAGGTCATAATTTTTATCCGATTTAAAAAAACGTATTATTATATCACCGTTACACCCTAAGTACGGCTGAGTTCGAATTTCGTGAAAATCGGCCCAAAATTGACAGACAAAATGGCCGCCGTTTGTTCTCAAATAGTGTAAAAATATGGTATATCAAGGTTGTGGAACCCTATAGAGGTCACAATTTTTATCCGATTTTCTTGAAACTTGAAATATAAGTTTATAACCCAAAGATCTCGGTTCCTTTCGATATTTGCGCATATCGAATTGTAATTTCTTCAATTATGACCCTTGATTTGTAGGAAAAATCACTTTCTTTTTAGCTTGTTCTCTATCCATCTCTAGAAAATGTGGGCGTATCCTGCCTGGCAGCGCCGGTTGTATATATTGTCTACAGGCTGCAATTCAGAATGGATCATCTTGGAACTTTGCATATTTATTTCTTATGCCAGACAGCAACTATTTATTTTGGTGCATGCCCCTACCATCTGGGGCAGGTTGTATATATTGTCTACAGGCTGCAATTCAGAATGGATCATCTTGGAACTTTGTATATTTATTTCTTATGCCAGACAGCAACTATTTATTTTGGTGCATGCCCCTACCACCTGGGGCAGTGTCACACCCACTTTTTTGTTAATACTGTGTCTGTAAATTTGGCGAAACAAACCCAACCCTTAGCCCTCTTTGCCTCTTGTCATATTACAGGGTTCCCGCGGTCCTTGAAAATCCTTGAATATCCTTAAATTTAAAATTTCATTTTCAAGGTCTCGAATATCCTTGAATTTCGCGGAAATAGGAAAATATCCTTGAATTTCAGTTGAGATCCGACCTTAATTTTGTTTCAAATTGGTAATAATAGTAAGTTGATATGAAAATCCTGTTTAGATTAGAAGTTATGCTAGTTATACTAAACAATAACTCTGACGTATACCTGTCAATCAACTGATCTAAATAAACAGCTGTGTTTTGTCACCTAATAACAAGATAAGCCAATGACATTTACCGTAATGCACTGGACACATTAGCCGAATCGTTCGGCCGAATCAATCGGCGCCGAATTTTATTCGGCCAAACGGGTGGACACACTAGCCGAATGCGTCGCCCGATTCAACCTGCCGATTGCATCACCTTTCACGTCACATGATTAAACATGGCGGCGTCTATGTCTTCAATCTATCACGTGACTTCTCGATATGAGTGGTGATTGGCTAATGAATTCTATATTCCGCCGAATGCTTCGGTGAAGAGAACAAACCAGGCAAATATAATTCGGCCGAATAAATATTCCGCCGAATATATCAAACCTGTTTGATTCAGGCAAATCATTCGGCCGAATGACAGTGGACACACTAGGCGAATTTCGACGCCGATTGATTCGGCCGAATCATTCGGCTAGTGTGTCCACCGCTATAGGCAACCAAATACTCTCACGTGACCCCATTGTCCAATTAACATACTAGAAGCCACTACACTGACTAATCAAAATCGGTATTAGTAATTACATTAAACTATGCATAATAACGAAGGCAAGCCTGCATGACATTGAAAATAAAACATGTCTTTCAAACTTCGTGGCTTGATAGCTATAACTGGCTAAGTCGCGATGAAACAAACATTCATCAAGCGAAATGCTGCATATGCAAGAAGAGTTTCAGTATCAAGAAAATGGGTATATCCGCTGTACGTTCACACGAAAAGAGTGAAAAACACATCAAATTAACGAAAGCTACGTCATCAAATATGACTATTAGTTTCACATTAAAACAATAATAAACGTATTAATAATCGGAAAATTAACGTCAATAAACTGTACTACTTTTTATTCGTACTTTAGTTTAATCAGTTAACTGTGGTTCGAGTCGAAAAGGGAAATAACTCTGTTTTAAAAATGGCGGGAGTTTTTCCGGTGTGCCGAAAGTCGATCTGTAATAATAAAAAAACAGTTTATGTCTTCAATTCCTTTTAAATATGAGATTATAACGATAGTTGGTAATGTTTTGGTTATTTTTAAGATGAAAAATTGTAACTTTAGGCTAAAAAATGTCCTTGAAAATCCTTGAATTTGACGTATATTTATCCTTGAAAAAAATGTTTGACGAAGCCGCGGGAACCCTGTATTGCAGCCATTTTTTTATTTCATTCTCTTCATTTTAAAAAGTAATATATCAATCACAGCAGGAATGTTGACGTATATTGCAGTGTTAGCGATGTTCTAGTTAGAATCGGCTCATACATAGCATAGCTAAGATTTTGCACCAATTTCAACTATATTACTTATGAGGCAAATTTTGGCCCACGTTAGCACTTTTTAATATAGTCAGAAAAGGGCATGGCCCCACTTTTTCTGGTCAGATTTATATTTTTTTATATTCATGCATTGTATGGCAATATTTTAGAAATAATTCTGATCCAATTATTTATGAGACAAATTTGAGCCCTTTTTGTCCTTTTTTATCTTCTCCTCCCAGCCAAATTCCCCACTGAAACCTCGTAAGACTGAGTGTTTTGAATTTG
This sequence comes from Patella vulgata, assembly GCF_932274485.2. Taxonomy (NCBI): domain Eukaryota; kingdom Metazoa; phylum Mollusca; class Gastropoda; family Patellidae; genus Patella; species Patella vulgata. The sequence goes on from NC_065882.2 coordinate 40,488,187, forward strand.
CCCCATCAATAACTGCCAATTAATATGGTCAAACCTTCTATTACTTATGAGGCAGTTTTTTTCGTCCCTGGCTCTTGGTCTATTAGAGAAGTGACTACATGTATATAACAGTATTAACACCAAGCAACCGGAGGGTGGGGGGGGGCCTTTGATAATGAAATTGACTTTCCAGCAACAGAAATTTAATGGACCACTAACAAACGACACGTTAGCAAAATAATTATAATGGAATCGAGCGCTGTAGGCGCAAAACAATTTCAGACAGCTAGGTAGATTTACGTAACTGAACTTTTAGCACCATAGGCGCAAAAACATTTCAGATGTAATTTGGGACTGGGACTGAGGGACTTTGTCTTACACACCCACCCCTAGATCTGTGCCTGTCCTGACACCGAAACTTTGTGAAAATAGGACTGCAATTGCCTAACAAAATGGCCACTCCTTTTACGCAAATATGGTAAAGTATGGAATATCAAGGTTGTGGAACCTCTAGATGTCACAATTTTTATCCAATTTTGATGAAACTTGAAATATTTTCATATCCCAAAGATCTTGGTTTCTTTCGGACATTAATTTCCTGGGTTATGGTCCCTGATTGTACTAAAAATCACAATTTTAGCCTGTGGACCCTCTAGAGGTCACAATTTTTATCTGCCCAACGTACGCAAATAGTGTGAAAATATGTAATACTAAGGTTGTTGACCCTCTAGAGGTCACAATTTGTATCCGATTTTGATACATTGCGTGTGTTGGACTAACCGATTGTCTCTCCCAAAAAATCTTTAGCTTGCTCTCTGTCCATCTCTGTCAAAATGTGGACACATCTTGCTTAATTAGCAACCGCTTGTTTGTTTACTTGTAGCTTGGTGGTGAACCTGCAGGAATTACGACTACAAGTTCTTCTATTGATGTAAGTAAATTAAAAAAAAAAAAAAAAATAGGATTTTCTTATAGATTTTGTACATCCATAGTAAATGTTACGGTAGCCAAACCCCAGTTTAAACTAGGACATGTAAAATGGAGTCCATCCAGACTTCTTTCCCAGTTTGTTTGTAGACACTCTACAGGTAACAATTTTTATCACAATGCCTCTTGATGGATGGTAACATTGTTACTTGTTATAACCATAAAGGAATAATATATAGACAGGGCCAAGAGGCCAACCCCGAAAACCATGAAACAGTTAAATACGAACGAAAAAAGTCACTGACACTTGGGATAACTAGGTCTTCATAGTCACTCTTATCTCTTACATTATCTCACTCTCTGCTTACAATCTGGTTATAGCTAACCGTGTTAATCAAATCGGTCGGTTGTGATTCTATCTTTGCCTTGGAATAAACTACAACTTTGATGTAAGATGTTCTCTTGGCTAAAAACCTTTACTCTCTCAATCACGAGACATACCATAGAACCAAATCGGCCCAGAGCCAATATTGTTGAAAAGTTACTCATTCAACAAAGACACATAACCAAAGGATGACTGACCTACCCATCCAATTAATTCAACGGAAAATCTCACCTCGGTCCACAAAAGAGACAAACACACTAGTCGCCTCTCACTTCCCATTTCCAAGGCATTTTAATCCAAACCTTGACTCAAATATAATTAAACTATATGGTACTAAATAAATATATTAAACCCCTCAGGTGCCATATTGAATTATGCAATATTTAGCGTTTAAGAAACTTAATACATTAAGGAATCAACAACAAATCTAAATCAATAGGCTTCTTCATCTCAGTAATAATTGGAAATCAAAAGGCTTAAACAAAAACAATAATCTTTCATATGTAATGGTCTTTATTTTGTTTTAGACTGCCAAAAAAGCCTCAGATATCAGTCATCTAATTCGTAAAAAGGTACGTAATGTAACTTCTTTCAGACGGAATGCTTGTATGAATTTTTGCCCCCTCTTTTCCAAGAAAGCAGGGGACTATCAAAATGGGTTCGTCCGTATGTCTGTCAAACTTTTTCGGACACAATAACTTTCCTAGTTTTCTGCTCAGGGTAAGCAGAACGATAAGCAATTTGACTGGTCAAGACTTGGGAACACAATTACTCTCATTCTAATTGAGCTAGAATGTTCACACTTGGTGTAGGTGTTTATTAGGTGACTGCCTTGATCATTTGATGGAGTTCGAAGATGAGAATTTTCTGCTTTGGGTAAGCAGAGATGAGCAATTTGATTGGTTGATGCTTTGGAGCACAAAAATTCTAGAGTTTCCGATAACCAATTTTACACTGGTAAATTTTAACTTGTACCAGTAAATTATTTTCCCGGCAGTCCATGGGACCGGTAAACAATGATAACGGAAAATCATAAACGTCAACAAAATTAACTGCAACTTCATCTTTCCATTCGAACTCGTGTCAAAAATCGGGCCTGACCAATCACTGGAATTCATTTACTATCACCAGAATTCACCTATAATCACCGGAATTCACTTCGAAAACCCCGATTCCTCCCACAAAACTAATTTATTTTAAATGCATAATACATTATAATATACTATTCAAAAAAAGTAGGGGATATTTGATTTTGGGGGCATAATACTAAAATATGCAAATGACTACGAAAAAAGTCACTATAGAACCTAACAGAAGAAACATTTCCAGTTACATATGACGCCCAAACGCACCAATAGCTACCGCATGGAATGCAGGTGATGCTTGGGATCATCATGGGGGTCCAACCCAAGATTTGCACGACTCTGACTTTGAATGTTACAGTCATTGTGGCATTGAATTCCAGGGTGGAAACATCAGTTTAACTGTTTTAGTGACCAGAAAACAAATTTTGATATGCGTCGGCTTACCCAAAATGAAAGGTTACGTGCCCTTGGCATGCTACAGATCGGCACAACACAGGCGGTTGTGGCGCGGACGATGAATGTTTCTCAGTCTGTCATAAGCAGGCTATGGTCCAGATACCGTGATACACAATCTGTACAGGACAGACCACGCTCAGGTCGACCAAGGGCGACAACTCAAGCCCAGGATCGATTTATCCGTACCTTGGCCTTGAGAAATCGTGTCATCACAGCAAATCAGATCAGCGCTCGTCTTCAAACAGACACTGGTGTGAGAGTGAGTGGCCAGACGATTCGGAATCGACTGCATAGGGGTCACCTTCGCGCCCGACGTCCTCGCGTGATCCCTTGTTTGAGAGATCATCACATTCAGGCAAGACGTCGTTGGTGTAGGGATCGTCAACACTGGGATAATCGACGCTGGAGCAATGTGATGTTTACAGATGAGTCAAGGTTCACTGTTGATTTTTTGGACAGACGTAGGAGGGTGTGGCGTCGTCGAAACGAGCGCTTCCAAGACGTTAACGTCATCAGACATGATCGATTTGGGGGTGGTTCTGTTATGGTGTGGGGAGGCATCACTGTTGCTGGAAGAACGGCTTTACATGTTGTTGCAGGGCGTGTTACAGGCCAGTACTACCGGGACAACATCTTGGCAGTCCATGTTGTGCCGTTCGCACGACGTCATGGCCGCCGTTTCATCTTCCAGGATGACAACGCAAGATGTCACAGGGCCAGGATCGTTACAGGTTACCTCCAACAACAGAACATCACCACATTACCTTGGCCAGCACTGAGTCCCGACCTCTCCCCCATCGAGCATGTCTGGGACATGCTTGGACAGAGGTTACGTTAACGTCAACAACGTCCTGCCAATGTCCAAGAACTTGCTGCTGCGTTGCAACAGGAATGGGACAATCTGGACCAAAATGACCTTAGACGTCTCATTAGGAGTATGCCACGTCGGATCAATGCTTGTTTGGCAAACAGAGGAGGATTTACCCGTTACTGACTTGGTTGTGATGCTGTGGTAACTTTGCTGTTTGACCCCGGGTATCATTTTACCCTTATAATGGTCAGTCTGTGCCTTACTTAGTCTAACGATCATTTGGAATAAATCGATGAATGTGAACTTCATTTCATTTTGTCATTTGTTTCTTCGTCAGTTTCATTAGGTGACTTTAATAACACTTAAAAATCAAATATCCCCTACTTTTTTTGAATAGTATATAACGAATAACTATTTTGATCTCTCCACATGCCAGATGAAGGTGCTGTAGGTGTATTTATTTAAAAGACCACCGGAATTCATTTCAAATATATGCATCATGATTGATAACGTAGGGCGCGTCAAATTACCCAATAACTCCAAAACATCCTCCAGTAACTCCAAAAACGTTGACTATGGAAACAGAAAATAACAATTTAGTTGAGTTTAAGAAGCCTCACTGATTTGTGCCCAAATCGGAGGTTCATGAGAGATAACTCGTGTATGTGATTTTTGTTGACAAAAAACTAATGTATACTTTCGTTGTAATGTATTGTAATAGTGATTGATTAATAGTTTATTAAAACAGTAATTATATGCATGAAACATATTATGGTGTATATAGTGCAGTAAACAATCCAATATTATAGCTATATTTATTCATAATTGCAAATTGTGTTGATTGTCACGTTCAGTCATCGACATCGTAACTTGTTTTGAAATAAATAAATGAAAATCTAATATGATTCTAAATCCGATATTTTGATCATTAAAGGGAGATTACTCGACATGTGGAGAAAATCTTGTAACTCGTCAAATTTGAGATGTTTTAAAACAATTATGTGTAGAACCTATTTGTAATTCATCAAATTAAAGCCTCTTTTATATCAGCATTTCAGTCCTAATTTTAACTTAACAATATTATTTGACCAAAAAAATATACTGGAATTCACTTACAATCACCGGAATTCACTTTGAAGATATCAGAATTCGCCCGTAAGATCTTCCTATATACTTATATTTTCCTTTAATATTAATATTGAATTACTTTTAATTTATTATTAGTGTTTAATATATTAGGAAATATGAAGGTCTTCAGTGCGAATTCTGATATGTTGAAAGTGAATTCCTGTGTTTATATGTTTTCAATGTGAATTCCGGTGATTTTATGTGTTTTAAACTTTAAAACTTAAAACACATAAAATCACAGGAATTCACTTTCAACATATCAGAATTCGCACTGAAGACCTTCGTATTTACTAATATTTTACATTAATAATAAATTACTTTAAATCACCGGGATCCACTTTGAAAACAAAAAAACATCGGAAATCGCACTTAAGACCTTTGTATTTACTAATATTTTACATTAATAATAAATTACTTTAAAACACCGGAAATCACTTTGAGAAAATCGGAATTCGCCCCAAGACAATTGTGTTTACTTATATTTTCCATTAATATTAATACTAGAATGTATCTGCTGTAAAACGATATTTCCAGATTGTCAACTCAGGGAAACACAATATGATAAGAACACGGCAGTAATCTATGTAAAATGTCAAATCAAACATTTCTTGAATGTGGAGCAAAAATTCGCAGTGTAGATGAGCTAAGTTTAGTCGAAAATTAACTTGGTAATAATAAACCAATCAAAAAAAGTCTCATCAATAATGGTTTGGATGTTTTCATAGATAATCCTTTGTAGCATGAAGCAGTCCAGATTAAATAAAGTGTAATTGTAAGTTGTCTCGTGCCACTAACGAGACGCAAAAACACAGGGGTCACACAATTCCGGCTTAATCCTTACTGATTATTCCTTAAATCAACACTGACTTGTTTAGTAGTTATTTTAATAATTGATTTGCCTGGGATATGAAGTTCAGATTTATGTTTAACCTGTTTGTTGACCGAGCCCTTTTGTTGATTGTCTCTAATCATAGACAGGAACTTACCACATTGTGGTTGTTGTTGAAATCTGTAATAAACAACAATCACATTACACACAAAATACTGACATGGGAAGACCCGTCTGTGGGCTACTCCCGGGCATAAAATTGATATAAATGGTTCGACCGCATTTACCAACACCTCACTTGCAATTATTTCTATAATCATTGCCAATCGTTGTCTTTAATATCTTTAGCAATACACATGGCTACTCGTAGAAAGAAAGATTAAATACTCAAGTATGGCCTTTTTATTTTAGCCTTGTGGTGTTTGCAGGCGAGATTGTCCTGTCATTTTGATGGAATATCAAGTGATACATATTGTTATTCATCTGGCGGGGGGTTGGGTGGCCGAATGTTTAGCGCGCGCGCTGTATCATACGGTCTGTCATTGAGTCGCCTGTCCAACCTCGTGGGTTTTCTCCGGGTCCTCCGGTTTCCTCCCACTGCTAAAGACCCCTACGCGCAAGCCGCAAGCGAATGATTGAAATAAAATTGAACCATATGTTAGTCCCGAATGACCTAGTTTGTGTCAAGTGGACGTTAAACCCCATTTCTCTCTCTATTCATCTGGCATGAAGAGATTGTCTAAGGTAAGTCGTGCTACCAATTTTGTTTTTATAAGCCCACAATTTGTTTGTGGACTCTCTACAGGTCACAATTGTTGTCCGATTTTGGCGAAACTTGAAATATAGGTTTATCCCCAAAAGATCTCGGCTGCTTTCGATATTGGCATGTATCGGACTGTAACTTCATGGATTATGGTCCCTGTTTGTACGAAAAATCACGTTTTTAGCTTGTGGACCCTATAGAGGTCACAATTTTTATCCGATTTTGTTGAAACTTGACATGTAAGTTTATAACCCAAAGATCTCAGTTCCTTTCGATATTCGTGCATATCGGATCGTAACTTCCTGAATTATAGCCCCTGATTGTAAGGAAATCATGTTTTTAGCTTGTGGACCCTGTATAGGTCATAATTTTTATCCGATTTAAAAAAACGTGTTATTATATCACCATTACACCCTAAGGAAGGTTGAGTTCGAATTTGGGGAAAATCGGACCAAAATTGCCAGACAAAATAGCCGCCGTTTGTACGCGAATAGTGTAAAATTAGGGTAAATCAAGGTTGTGGACCCAGTATGGGTCACAATTTTAATTCGATTTTGATGAAACTTGAAAAGCATGTTTATGACCTAAAGATCTTCGTTCCTTTCGATATTGTTGCATATTGGATCGTAACTTCCTGAATTATGGCCCCTGATTGTACGCAAAATCGCCTTTTTTAGCTTGTGGTCCCTCTGGAGGTCACAATTATTATCCGATTTAAAAAAACGTTTGATTATATCACCGTTACACCGTAATGAAGGTTGAATTCGAATTTGGTGAAAATCGGACCAAAATTGCCGGACAAAATGGCCGCCGCTTGTACGCGAATAGTGTAAAAATATGGTATATGTCAAGGTTGTGGACCCTGTAGAGGTCGCAATTTTAATTCTATTTTGTTGAAACTTGAAATGCATGTTTATAACCTAAAGATCTTGGTTCCTTTTGATATTGTCGCATATCGGATCGTAACTTCATGAATTATGGCCCCTGATTATACGAAAAATCGCCTCTTTTAGGTTGTGGTCCCTTCTGATCTGAAGGTCACAGTTATCTGATTTAAAAATCGTTTGAATATATCATCGTAGCACCATAATAAAGGTTGAGTTCAAATTTCCTGAAAATCAAACCAAAACTACCGGACAAAGTGGCCGCCGCTTGTACGCGAAAGGTGTAAAAATATGGTATATCAAGGTTGTGGACCCTGTAGAGGTTACAACTTTAATCCAATTTTGATGAAACTTGAAATGCATGTTTATAACCCAAAGATCTTGGTTCCTTTCGATATTTGCGCATATCGAATTGTAACTTCATGAATTATGGCCCTTGGCCTTGATTGAGGAAAAATCACTTTCTTTTTAGCTTGTTCTCTATCCATCTCTCAAAAATGTGGGTGTATCCTGCCTGGCAGCCGCTGGTTAGTGTTTAACGTCCGCTTCCATCGAAGGTGATTTTGCAAACAAATTGTCTTATTTTCATGCATATAATTACTGTTTTAATAAACTATTAATCAATCTCTAATTACAATACATTACAACGAATTGCCACGAAAGTATACATTAGTTTCTTGTCAACAAAAATCGCATACAGGAGTTATCTTCCGTGAACCTCCGATTTGGGCACAAAGCAGCGAGGCTTCTTAAATTCAACTAAATTGTTATTTTGTGTTTCCACAGTCAATATTTTTGGAGTTATTGGGTGTTTTTTTGGAGATATTGGGTAATTTGAGCAAATTGTTGTTTTGTGTTATTTTGGAGTTAGGCATATTGGGTATTTCGACACGTCCTACGTTATCATAATCATGACGCATGTATTTGAAATGAATTCCTGTAGTCTTTCCAAATCAATACACCTACAGCGCCTTCATCTGGCCTGTGGAGAGACCAAAATAGTTATTTGTTATATTATAATGTATTAAACATTTAAAATAAATTAGTTTTGTGGGGGGAATCAGGAATTTTCGAAGTGAATTCCGGTGATTGTAAATGAATTCCGGTGATAAGTCTACCCGTCAAAAATCTTGTGCTGACCATGGGTGTCGAAAAGTGATGCTATTTATAGTAACTTGGGTGACGGTTTCTTCCGTCTTGAAGATTGCTGCTCAATGTCTGCATGATCTTCACAAAATGGTGCCAAAGCAGACGAATCTTTCGTCCTTCAATAGAGGTGGTGATACATGTATCAAACGCAAAAGAAATATCGTTGCTGATTCATTGACCTAATTCCAGCCATTTCACGTGTCATCGGTATTCAGCATTGGAGATTTTATCGGAAAAATATATTATATTCAGTGAAGATTTAAATTGAACTAACAACTAGTCTGTGAAACCATCAAATGTATGATCCAATTATTATTTTAATATCTACCTGGAATTCATATGGAGCGTCAAAGACGTGCGATTCTCGAGATTCACAATACAATCCATGACCAGATCCGCCTGGCATATTTTCACAATATGTTTCAATGAAGTGTTTATTTGAATACATTTAAAGATTGATTAGCGGTAAAATTTTGTTTTCATCAGATTGGTAAAATTACGAGTGGACCGGTCTACCGGTGAATTTTGAAGCTAGCGGAAACACTGATCTCTCCTATTGAGGTAGGCGATAATGTTCGATAATGAACATTTTCTGCTGAGGGTAAGCAGAGTGATAAGCAATTTGATTGGTCGAGACTTTGGTACACAATAACTCTCCTTCTAATTGAGGTTGAATGTTCAAATTTGGTGTAGGCATTCATTAGGTGAATGCCTTGATGGAGTTCAATGATGAACAGAACATTGTCAGCTTACAGTAAAAAAAGAGCAGTAATCTGATTTGTTGATGCTTTGGGGCACGATAACTTTGGTTATAATTAATGTGAGAGGTATGAAACTCTGAGTATAGATCCATTATATCATTACCTTGACTAAGTTCAATGATGAGAATTTTCTGTGTAGACTAAGGAGCGATAAGCAGTTTGATTGGTCAAGACTTTGGAACATAACAACTCCCACTGAGAACTGCTAAAGGGTGAATCTGTGCAGTTCTCAGTGTCCGCTTTTAATTGAGGTAGAATATTTAAACTTAATGTAGATGTAAAGCTAAGCAGAGCTAATAAATTTCATTGGTCGATGCTTTGGGACAAGACAACTTTGATTTTATCTGATAGAGAGTGGTGAAACTTAGTGTATAGTTGATAATCAGTTTGATTGCTCGATACTTTTGAAACAAACTAAAGGTGCAATTAATATATGTGCCATCTATTTATTTTGAGATTTCGGCGAGGGACATCAGCCTCACTGTTGGCTTGTTTTATGAATCAAAACCTAGCATTTTAGTTAGGGCTTTGGTGGGTAAAATTACATTTATTATGAATGACAGTATGTTTTGATGTAATTCTTTCAGCGTAAACCAGACGAAGATCCAGAACCAGATGCGGAAAGTAAAAAATCTCGTCAGGAAATAGGTGGGAGTGGAGATGCCAAAGCTGTTGAAAATGTTGTTACAGAAAAGGTTTAATGTATAGACTAGCCCTAATTGCCCATGAGACGAAGAAGCCTTTTCAAAATTATGATATATGATTTCAGTGGACAAATAGTATGAATCATGTAGATATCAAAAAAGTGTTTCTAGCATCTGCCCTTGCCAAGAAATAACCAATTTTAACAGTATCACATTTTAAGATTGTTTTTCACATTTTAATAAAGCTTTATAAAGAGTTAATTCTTATTTTAAAACGCCCATATTTTCATGTGGACATATTTTGTCGTCGACCCTGATTGTATGAAAAATCGCGTTTTTAGCTTGTGGACCCTATAGAGGTCATAATTTTTATCCGATTTAAAAAAATAGCATAATAAATATGGTATATATCATGGTTGTAGGTCACAAGTTTCTTCTGATTTTGATGAAACTTGAAATGTAAGTTTATAACCCAAAGATCTTGGTTCCTTTCGATATTCGAGCATATCAGATAGTAACTTCCTGAATTATGACCCCTGATTGTACAAAAAATCGCATTTTTTGGTTGAGGTCCCTTCAGATGTTACAATTATTATCCGATTTTTTAAAAAAAACATTCAAATATATCACTGTTACAGCGTAATTTTGGTTGAGTTCGAACTTGGCCCCTCGTATACAATTAGTGTAAACATCTGTATATCAAAGTTGTGGACCCTCTCGAGATCACAATTTTTATCTAATTTTATGAGAGATGAAATACATGTTTATAACCCAAAGATCTTGGTTCCTTTCGATATTCGTGCGTATCGGATCGTAACTTCCTGAATTATGACCCTTGATTGTAAGAAAAAATCATGTTTCTAGCTTGCCGTCCATGTAGAGTTCACAGCTTTTATCCGATTTAAAAAAAAATATATCACCATCGCACACTAAGATCTTGGTTCCTTTTGATAACCGCGTATATCCGAACGTAACTTCCTGGATTATGGCTCCCGATTGTTCGAAAAATCGCATTTTTAGCTTGTGGACTCTCTAGAGACCAGAATTTTTTTTTTTTCCGATTTTAAAAACCATTTAAATATTTCACCATTCCACCATAATGAAGGTTGAATTTGAATTTCGGGAAAATAGAAATGAAACTGCCTGACAAAATGGCCACTCTTTGTACTCAAATTGTGTAAAAGTATGCAATACAAAGGTTGTGGACCCTCTAGAGGTCAAATTTTTTATCCGATTCTGATGAAACTTAAAACATACCTTTATATCCCAAAGATCTCGTCCCTTTTGATATTGCCGCATTTCAGACCATAACTTTCTGGATTATTGCCCCCGATTGTACAAAAAATCCTGTTTGTTTTTAGCTTGTTCTCTATCCATCTCTTGCAAAATGTGGGCGTATCCTGCCTGGCAGCTAAATCTATGATATCCAGGAATGTTCCTTGTATTTTACACTTAGTCTACAAGGTAAATGTCCCCCCGCCTTTCAAAGAAAGCAGGGGACTATTAAAATGGGTTCGTCTGTCTGTCCGTCACACGTTTTGGGACACAATAACTCTCCTTCTAATTGAGCTAGAATGTTCAACCTTGGTGTACGTGTTTATTAGGTCAATGCCTTGATGGAGTTTGAAGATGAGCATTTTCTGCTTAGGGTAAGCCGAGATAAGCAATTTGATTGGTTGATGCTTTGGGAGTGATGAAATTTGGTGTATAGTTTCATTACATCAATACCTTGACTATGTTTAATAATGAGCATTTTCAGCTCAGGGTAAGCAAAGTGATAAATGATTTGATTGGCCAAGACTATTGAACTCAATAACTCTACTTCGAATTGAGGTAGAACGTTCAAACTTGGTGTAGGTGTATATTAGGTTAGTGCCTTGATGGTGTGCGAAGATGAGCATTTTCTTCGTTGGGTAAGCACAGATGAGCACTTTGATTGGTTGATACTTTGGGACACAATAACTTTAGTTGTAATTAAGTGAGAGTAATGAAATTTGGTGTATAGTTTTATTACATCAATACCTTGACTAAGTTCGATAATGAGCATTTTCTGCTGAGGGTAAGCAGAGCGATAAGCAATTTGATTGGTGGAGATTTTGGAACACTATTACTCTTATTCTTATTGAGGTAGAATGTTCATACTTGGCATAGGTGTTTATTAGATGAATGCCTTGATGGAGTTCAAAGATGAGCATTTTCTGCTTAGGGTAAGCAGAGATAAGCAATTTGATTGATTGATGCTTTGGGACACGATAACTTTAGTTCTAATTAAGTGAGAGTGATGAAACTTGGTGTATAGATTCATTATATCATTACCTTGACTAAGTTCGATGGTGAGAATTTTCTGCTTAGGCTAAGGAGCGATAAGCAATTTTATTGGTCAAGACTTTGAAGCCTAACAACTCTGCTTTTAATTGAGGTAGAATGTTTAAATTTGATGTAGATGTTCATTAGGTGAATGTCTTGACCGAGTTCAATGATTAACATTTCGAGCTAAAGCTAAGCAATTTCATTGGTCGATGCTTTAGGACAAAATAACTTTGATTCTATGTGATGAAACTTAGTGTATAATTTAATTGCTCAATACTTTTGAAAAAAAATAAATGTGTGATTAATTAATGTGTCATCTATTTATTTTGGGATTTTGGCGGGGGACATCAGCCTCACTGTTGGCTTTTTTAATATATTTTATAGGAAGCGAAAGATAAAACGCCAACAGCTATGGAGGAAGCAACTACCACTTCTTGAGATTACTTAATTGTGATCGTATAAAACTATAATATCATCAAATGTTGTGTGTATTTTTAAAAAAAACGTAATCAAGGGTTTTTTGCACGGTTACCTGATGTGGAAAATATCATGTAAAAGCTATTTTTGTTTATAAATAAAATATCGGCTTAAACAGTTTGTTGACTTCATATTATTCAATAGAATTTCAGTGTGTGCGTATTATGTCGTCACCCTGTTCATTAAGCGATAAAGGCTGTTGTTGATTTAAATGACCCCTCCCCTCTACGCAAATAGTGGCAATTTGGTGTAGAGATGTTCACTATCGGTATTTCAATAGAAATACTTGTCGACATTTCTAAATATATACTGAGCGCCACGGAAAACGCATCACTTTTTTTTCCCAAATATTTTATTACTAGGTGGTTTTGTACAGTATAATATTATGCAATACTATGAACTATTGTTTCACACAATGCTCCCAAACGCAAAAAATATCGGCCCATGTGCAAAAAAAAAAAATGCACGAGATGCCCATGAAAAACCCAATATTCACGTGCAGCATTGTGTGTGAGCCCTTTAAAAGCATGTTTTCAACTTAATGTGCAGTACATGAACTGTGAAACGTCAATCTGTCGTAATTTGTTGTTGTGCGTGTGAAGGAATCGAGCTAGAGATGCCGAGACTTACTGAAAATCAACGGAATGAAGCCACGGGAATGTCCCGGGCTGGCATGTCTACACGTGCTATTGCCAGACACGTGAATATTAGGTTTTTCATGTGCACACGGACCGATATTTTTTGCGTTTGGGAGCATTGTGTGAAACAATAGTTCATAGTATTGCATAATATACATACAAAACCACCTAGTAATAAAATATTTGGGAAAAAAAGTGATGCGTTTTCCATGGCGCTCAGTACGTAATTATAGTTAACACGCGTTCTTGCTATGTCGATATCTTCTTCTGTATTTAAACATCTGTTTCCAATTTAATATCTCTGATCAAATATTATTATATAATTATTTTAATCCTAAGCTTGTATATATGTTCTATATTCTACTGTAACTTATCTGGTGACCGGCTCGCTCTAGCGATACCTATCTCGTTATTGTGACCGTTAGCCAGTTTTGGACACTCGTTGATTAAAAGTACAATTTTAACGATTTGTCTGCGTTTTCGTCGTTAGTGTTGGAATAAGCTACAACCCCCAGAAAGCAGCACTTCGGTAGCTATTTCACACGTGAAATAACATTGTACAAGGGTCTGTAATTGCATCAATTCGCGTAGTCTCAGACACCCACAACCCCCTAATCCAGTATATTTTGAGGCAGACCACGATTAATTTCTTCAATCACTGGTGTTCTACATGCAGTAGCCCATTCCCTAAATTTCGTCGATAAGTTCCCTTTACAGCACAGCTAGTATGGGATCATTAGAGTACTGAATTTGTATAAGGGTTGACCACCAAAATTTCAATTCACTGATATTCATAGCAGACTGGGGACAAGACCGAGATATGGAAGAAACGATTCATTTATACTATATGAGGCTTTTAAATTTGGATTCACACTCTAGACCACCGTTAGGCCTCTAAGTTACAAGGAAATAAGAGAAGTTTTCGGGATGAAAGCATCTGAATAGTCCCCAAAAATGAAAATACTAGATTTTCAGCGTCCCATTATATATTGCCTAACCAGCGAATTTTCAGCGTAGCATAATTTATTTTCTAGCCATCTAAATCGTATCATTCAGATGTCATATGATAGTCCGTTAATGGGGCTATCCAGCGGTTTAAGAAATGTGTTTATCAGTTGGAGGAAATCAAGTAGTTTGGTGTTTCCATTGTGTCCAGATGAAGAAAATGTCATCTATAAACCTCACAATCAGGGGCCATAATTAAGGAAATTACGATCCGATATGCGCAAATATCGAAAGGAACCAAGATCTTTGGGATGTAAACATGCATTTCAAGTTTATCAAAATTGAATTAAAATTGTGACCTCTAGAGGTTCCACAACCTTGATATACCAGATGTTTATGCTATTTGCGTACGAAGGGCAGCCATTTTGTCTGGCACTTTTCGTCCGATTTTCACGAAATTCAAACTCAACCAAAATTACTGTGTAACGGTCATATATGCAAACGGTTTGTTAATAATTGTGACATCTAGATGGACCACAAGCTAAAAACGCGATTTTTCGTACAATCAGGGGTCAAAATTCTGGAAGTTACGACCCGATGTACGCGAATATCGAAATAACCAAGATCTTCAGGTTATAAACATGCATTTCAAGTTTCATCAAAATCGGGTGAAAATTGTGACCTCTGGCTCAAGCGTGTCCACAAGCTAAAAACGTGATTTTTCGTATAATCAGGGGCCATAATTTAATCCATGAAGTATGGTCCGATACATGCCAATATCGAAAGGAACCGAGATCTTTGGGAGATAGACCTATATTTTAAGTTTAGACCTATATTTTAAGTTTTGTCAAATCGGATAAAAATTGTGACCTATAGTAGTGTCCACAAATTCTGGACGGACACGGGCGAAGGCATAATCAGGGGCGACCGGGCGATCGCCCGAAGGGCCGGTCGGACAAAAAATGAAAAAAATAATTTTGTCCAATTCGTCTAAAGGATGCCTTTCTGTCTTGTCTATTTATTGGTCAATTGGCGTTTCACATTCCATAGGAGGTACCTCATTAGTGTTCGTCTTTGGTGTTAAAACCGGCAAGCAACTGGGCATATCGCCAGTGCTGTAGTAACGAACATGAGATATCATTCTACAGAGTGCAAGGTTGACCGTTTGATCACCTTTTGTGGTTTCTTCGTCGTCATCGTCTTCTTCTCTTAATCTTTTTTTTTTACCGTGTTGATTGAATTAATCATGACACACAGGACATCGGCGTTGACCATGGGTGGTTTTGTCTTCTGTTTGACCTCTACAGATTTGGCAGATATTTTCTTCTCTTTCTTCTTCTTGTCTTTACCTTTAGGAGTGGGGGTTGCAACGGACGTCGAGAGAGTCGTTGCTGGAGCTTGTTTTGGTTCCACCACCGGTTCTCTGACTACTTTTGCTTCTCTCTCCTTGTATTTTACTTGCTGGGTTGCCTCCCTAAAGGTAAGTTTATCTTTGCTTTGCAGACGTAGCGCTGCTTTGGTCGCTTGAATTCTTGGACATTGCGGGGAGTTGGCTGCGTGGCTGCTCTTGCAGTTTGAGCAGTTAATTTTGCTACCCACCCTACACTCAGCCACCGCGTGTTCTCCTCCGCATTGGGCGCATACGGTTTTTCCCTTACAGTACTTTACCGTATGTCCTAGTTTCTGGCAGTTGGCGCACTGCCTCACCCTCTGAACATAGGGGTGGGTACGGCGGTTGAGGTACACGATTTTAATGGCCTCAGGTGCGGTACCCTTCTTGAAGGATAGGGCGACGCTTACCTGATCCTTCCCCTGGGCCACATTAAACCGATATACCTCGGTAGCTTGGTACCCCCTCTCTGTTAGATCTTCCAGAATTGTGGCCAGAACAGCTAGATTCTAATATTTTCATTTCATATGTACCCTTCGTAATCCATTATATTTTCGTAGGCACAAGTATTTGGTGATTTTATCCTTTATTAATCTTGTTCTGTAATTAATTTGGAATCAATGTCAATGTAAATTATATATGTGCCTAAGTATGTTTAATGTTGCCGAGTAATTTTATGCGATGTGCTTATCCCATTGTTTAGCATAGGGGAGCATATTGTTTTCACCGGCAGGGATCGGCAGTAGATTATTTTCATGATTTTATTGTCTATATTTGTTTGGAATGTTTTTTCCGAAGCGGTGCCTATTTGTATTTTTATTGTGCCTTAATCATGCCGGAAATTATGATCATTTATGTATTTTACTTATTGAGTAAATGTAGGGTTGATCAAAGGGAGATAACTTAATTACTTAAAATTTACTATCTTTGTAATTTTGTCTGTACATGTTCAATTTGTATAATTTTTATTATTCTGTTATTCCAAAACTTAGGAAATATGGTATTTTTATCGCCTCTATTTTGTTTTAGTTGAGGCGGGGGTTCGTTATTTTATTTATGTATGTTGTTTGATGTGGATCTTGATGTAAATAAGTAGGGCTTTGCATAACGTCTGATCACCTCGGTAGAAGCGGACGTAAAATACAACCAACTAACAACAACATAACGTGGATTTGATCTGGTCTGACTATCCAATACGTCATATCTATTGACTGAAAAGACTGATTCATAGAAGATATTGGTTTGAAAGGTATTATGTTTAATTGTATTTTTAATGTGAGATTACTTAGGTGTTTGTACCTGATGGTGTTTTAATTAAAGTAAATTATTGTGGACGTTGATTTATACATTGTTAGAGACGTTGACAAGACGTCCCGTCCTATTCGTTCCGAATTACCCGAATTACTGCTGGCTTATCCCCTACCGAACGAATATTTAATATTCACAATATAATTTTTTAAGACTGACGGTGTGCGGGTAACACTAAGTTTTAAAATGGTGGCAGAGGTGGGATTTGTTATCAGAGTGTAAAGGGTAAATAGAGTTTTGACGAAGATTAACAGTTAACGATTTTTGAAGATTGAAGAGACTCGGTAATTGATGATGTCTTCCAATAGCAGACCGTGCCCCCGGGATTTGTATGACGCTGTCGAAAATCTGCAGAAATCTTATCAACGAGACATTGAAACTTTAGAGAGAATGCTGGTAGATTGCAGTGTCGGTACCAGACGCACACCTACACCTGCACCTAGGGTATTGGCGTCAGACACCTTTGCAACACCAATGTTCTCAATATTTGGAGACAACACAGGCAGTATTCTCCGAGATTCGTCACTTCCCGTTAATGCATCTCAGAATGTACGTCACTTTGAGAATAATGCATCAACGCCACTGACGTTTGCTATGCCGCGTGTCAGGGATTCCGTACTTACAGAGTATCCTGATGAAAGAAACGGTGCGTCTCAGAGATAAAAATTCCAGTTGATTCATCTCCACGCTTTTCTAGTCGTATACAGAATAGTGCATCATTTTCTGCACCTACAAATTCAACCGGGATATCAGACAGGCTGTCGGAGAAACATCCCATATTGGAGCGAGTATCTACAAGGCTTGTTCCAGATCAACAAAATGCTGCGGAAAGTAACATGCATAATGACTTATTTGAAACTTCCCTTACGCACCCAGTACATGGTATTGACATACCAGCAGCTGCATACAACAGTATAAGAAATAAACCTATAGCGATGCCCCCCAAATATGGTGGTGAAGCACGGTTACAAGATTATTTTATTCAGTTCGAGGTCACAGCTAAGATTAACTGGAATGAAGATGAAAAAGCCCAGTTCTTGGCCATTAGCTTGACTGGCAAGGCAAGTGACATTTTCAGCACAATGAAAACTTCAGACATACACAGCTATAGTCAACTGAAAGCTGCCCTCCAACAAAAGTTCGAGCCTCCTGAACTTGCCAATTTGAGCAAGGTACGGCTACGTGACCGACGCAGAGAAACTAATGAGAACCTTTCCGATTATGCACAGGCTATACGCCGTCTCGTTAAATTGGCGTATCCCACAGGGAGCGAGGCAATGTTAGAGGAGATTGCCAAAGATCACTTTGTACAACATATTGGCAATACACAGATGCGTATGCATATATGTCAGGCAAAGCCTACCGATCTTAATGCAGCTCTGCATCATGCCATGGAGTTGGAGGCAATACTTTCTTCTAACGACACTAACCAACGATCAGCAAATACAGCCTCATCTAGACCTGCAAAAGCTGCCAAGAAGAAAGAAAATCAGTCAGACGAAATAAAACAATTGAAAAATTTGATAAAGAAATTAGAACAGATTAAAGAATTGGCAGACAGGTTTCAAGAAACTGAACGGAAGAGATTAGATGAAATTGTTCAATTACAGAGAGAAGGGGGGAATAGGGGACGAGATATTTCAAATGTGACCTGTGCATAGTCGGGCCACTATGCATCATCCTGCCCTCGGAGATCAAATATAGGAAACAACAATCACCATGACACAACTAATCAAGACGAATCGAGTATAACCCAGAGAAGGATTAGCGTCGTTAGTCCTGCAACATCTGGACTCTTTATAGATGGTTCACTTGAGGGCTTTAACTCCGAAATATTAGTTGACACTGGAGCCAGCCTATCAATGTTGTTCATGCGACACGTACAATGAATTCGCAGACAAGCCCGATTTGCTTCCAGTAAATTGCCAGATCACACAGGCTGACGGTTCGCCATTTAAATGTCATCGACAGAGCGATGATGAGTTTGAGTATAGGTGGATCTGATATTAAGTTCCCTTTCGCTGTGGTGGATATGCCGACTCCAGTTATACTGGGACTTGACTTTGCCAAGTATGCCAATGTCATCATCAATGTTCCGAAATCTGAGATTTATCTAAATGGTGATATTTTCTCCTGTGTTGTTAAGGGTGGTATTGGAGTTTGTCACGTCAAAATGACTGAAGACATAACTGTACTACCGGGATGTGAACAAATAATAAATCGTAAAGCTGATATTCCTGATGATGCCGTTATATTGGGTGATAGTATTGTAGAATCATTAAAGGACCCACCGTCTGAGCTTCCACTAGTTGGTAGAAGTGTTACGCAACTGGGAACAGACGGATTTGTCATTGTAAGATTATTTAACCCAACACGTGAAATTACAACTCTTAAGAAGGGAACTACAATAGCTCTCTTACAAGATGTCGATAGAGTTGTGACTCACGTTACCATGAATCAAGATGGAGTTCCTTGTGATCCATTGGTGTCTAACTTATTAAATGACTGTAAAGGACGTCTAACTGCAGATCAATTTACACAAGCAGCCGACATGCTTTCGCAGAATTTAGACGTATTTGCGAAGAATGACGACGATGTCGGTAGAACATCTGCCATACAACATACCATTAATACCGGTGATGCTTCTCCAATAAGGCAACCACCAAGGAGATTACCATATCAAGCCAAGGAGGAGGTTCGTAAACACCTCCTTGATATGACAAGAAGAGATATGATAGAGCCAGCCTCTGGGCCTCGGTCGGCACCAATTGTATCATTATCACCGGAAGTAACGTCATTTTGGCAAAAACTGTATTTTTAGCCTTCAAAACAGATATTTTATTCAAATGAGTCTGATTTGTAATGTTTTTAAAATTATGATATTTGATTCCAATCAACAAATAGATGGAACCCATACGATCATACAGATACCAGAAAATGGTTTCTAACTTGTACCGTTGCAGAGAAATAGACGGTTTTCTACAAGTCACTTTTCAAGGATTTTGGTCTATAAAAGTGGCAATTATTATTCGGTTTATATAAAATTTTCACCATGTGATGCCTTATGCCATTTCTGATTTCATAAAACTAATTGAAGACTTTCATTATCACCGGAAGTACTGTACACTTACATGTAACAAATGTACAACATGAATTGATATTGCTGGATTTGGTTGATTCAGCGTCCATTTTATTTGAAGGGTGCAATGCTTATGTGGAAACCTGTTTAATGGTTTCATTGGTACCGGAAGTGACAACTAAAGTGTCATTGGATAGCCCTAACAATGGACGATCCTATGACATCTAAATGGTAAAAATTCGCTGGTTAGGCAATATATAATGGGACGCTGAAAATCTAGTATTCTCATTTTCGGGGTCTATTCAGATGCTTTCATCCCGAAAACTTCTCTTATTTCCTTTCTTAAACTTCTGTTACTTAAGAGTCCTAACGGTGGTATAGTGTGTGAATATAGTATAAATGGTCCAAAAGGGCCACAATCTTTGAAAAAAGAGCTAAATTTTGGATGTTTGGGTTTGGCCTGGTTCACTGATTTTTAATTGCCTGGAATGCTAATCTAAACAACATGTCCAACTTGAGTGACATTATTGCCCCGATATAAATAGTTCAGTTAGATACATGTTGATAGCTATAACCCTGCCATTGTGGGTATCAAATGACAACATTTTAATTTCTAAAATAAAAAGCTCTTTTTATATAAAACATATTTATCGATGATGAGGTTGATAGATAACAACTTAACACTATTATATACAAATTACTCAATATGACACTTGAAGAATAGCCTAAAAGTATGTAATACAAGGTTGTGGTCCCTTTAGAGGTAAATTTAAATCCGGGTAACTTTAAATTAATATCCGTGTTTACGAAGAATCCTATTGATTTTAACCAAATTCCGATAATTACTGCCAGAGTTACATATATGGCCCTTTATCACTTTGAAAAATCTGGTGGGACGCTCTAGGGGCTAAAGTTAATATCCGATTGACTTTAAATATATACACAGTCTTTAAGCCTTAAGGTCATCCGACGAAGAAGCCTATTGATTTTCAACGATTTCTGATAATTACTGCCAGATAGTTATCAACTGATTGATTTTATATTCATACACCGTGTTTACGCCTATATATAATAGTTTCGATTGACTTTAGATTGATACAGAGTTTAAGGTCTTGAGACGAACAAGTATATTGATTTTCAATGATTTTTGATAACTTGAACAGCTAAATACATGACATTAAGTGTTTTGTATATACGTTAGCATGGGCCAAACAAATTCTAATGATTTTCTGATAATTACATAATGAGTTGTTACTCTTAATCAGATTTTGGTGTATTTTAAATATTTCAATACCGACAAATATCTCTGTTCCTTTTGATATTCACGCATATCAGACCTAATTTCCCGTCTTATGACCCCCAATTGTATGAGAAATCACGTTTTTATCTTGTCCGATTATACATTTACATCCCAAAGTTCTGGGTTCTAGTCGATACTTCGGACCGTGTCTGCCTGGATTATGATACCTGATTGTACGAAAAACTTGTTTTTAAAGCTTGTTCTCTGTCCATCTCTTGCAAAATGTTGGCGTCTCTTGCATGGCAATGCCTGTTTCCAAATATATTTCATATTCATACTGTATATTAAATAACAAATAGATTGTTTTGAGGTAACCTTTAACTGTATTTAAAAAATCAGGAAATGTTCATATTTTTGCACGAACATAAGATATTTTGGGATCAAATTTTCTTTAATAATAATTGATAAGTTTGTAAATAGTATTGTACCTTGTAGTCACATATAATACATGTACGATGGCTCAATAGGCCCTTTTCTATGGAAATAAATATGCATAGGTGAATGTAAAGTGCCACTGGCTAGAGTTATACAAAGATAATGTGCTCAACAACGCTTATTTTACTTATGAATATTAATCTTCCCAGGAAAAAGGTCCAAAATTGGATAACATCAAATTGGTCAATGTCAAAGTATATCAGTAAAATAGTGTAAGATATTTTATAGCCTGGCTTAGAGAAGTTGCTGTAGATATTATCTCATTAAATAAGCTTATTATTATCGGTACTTTATGTAATATTTGAATCAATTTTTATACGCCCACATTTCATGTGGACGTATATTGTCGTCGCCTCTGTCCTTCCGTCCACAATTGTTTGTGAACACTCTACAGGTCACAATTTTTATCTGATTTCAATGAAACTTGAAAATATAGGTTTATCCCCCTAAGATCTCGGTTCCTATCGATATTGGCATGTATCGGACTGTAACTTCATGGATTATGGTCCCTGATTGTACGAAAATAACGTTTTTAGCTTGTGAACAGTGTAGAGGTCACAATTTTTATCCGATTTGGTTTAAATTTGAAATGTATGTTTTTAACCCACAGATCTTTCGATATTCGCGCATATCGGACCATAACTTCTTGAATTATGACATCTGAGTGTACGAAAAATCACGTTTTAGCTTGTGGACCCTATAGAGGTTACAATTATTATCCAACATTCGAATATATCACCGTTACATCGTAATGTTTGTTGAGTTCGAATTTCGCGAAAAGAAGGGCCCTTGATTGAACAAAAAATCATGTTTTTAGCTTGTGGTCCCAGTAGAGGTCACAATTTTTATCCGATTTAAAAAAAAAAACGTGTGAATATATCACCATTACACACTAAGATCTTGGTTCCTTTTGATAATCGCGGATACCCGAACTTAACTTCCTGGATTATAGCCCCTGATTGTTTGAAAAATCACATGTTTAGTTTGCGGATTCTCTAGAGGTCACAATTTTTTTTTCCGATTTTAAAAACCGTTTAAATACATCACCATTCCACCATAATGAAGGTTGAATTCGAATTTCGGGAAAATCGAAATGAAACTGCCCGACAAAATGGACGCTCTTTGTACGCAAATTGTGTAAAATAGTGTGTGTAATACAAAGGTTGTGGACCCTCTAGAGGTCACGATTTTTATTCCATTTTGATGAAACTTCAAACATATCTTTATATCCCAAAGATCTCAGTCCCTTTTGATATTTGCACATTTCAGGCCATATTTCTGGATTATTGCCCCTGATTGTACAAAAAAATTGCGTTTGTTTTTAGCTTGTTCTCTATCCATCTCTTGGAAAATGTGGGTATATCCTGCCTGGCAGCCGCTGGTTTTTATTATTATACTAAATTGTTATTAAATTTGTTTACTTCTATATTTAATTTGATTAGTTTCTCTAATTCAATTTAAATTGAACATCTCATAGAACCTGATATTTGTATGCCCTGGCTAAAACAAGATGCTGTAGATATTACATCTAATTAAATAAGCTTATTACTTTATGTAATATTTGAATCAATTTTATTTTCATGATATAATTATTATATTAAATTATTATTAAATTTGTTTATTTCTACATTCAATTTGATTATTTTCTTTTATTCTCTTATTCAATTTTAATTTTAATTTCAATTGAAAATCCCATAGAGCCTGATCTCCAAATCATCTAGCTTTTATATTCTAAATATAGAGCAGTGTAATATGACACTTATACACTGCACCATCTAAATAGATAATAATTGGGCGACAATTTATTATCTTTGAGAAGTTGATGACAGGATTCTCTTCAACAAACTTCCATTATCTGTGAGGTCAAATTCCTAAACTTGAAGAAATCGGGCTGATTTCTAGTTAGTCTTAAGAGTCAGTATAGTATAAATGGTCCAAAAAGGGCCACAATCTTTGAAAAAAGTCGAAAAATCGTTATATCTTCTTCTAATGGTATAAGGGAGATAACACATTGGCATTAGACTACCAATTATTTGCTAAATATTGTTAAATATCTTCTGAGTTTCCTTTCTTTTAAAAACTGTCCCATGGATCTTTCTGAAACTTCTGGTACAGGAAGTGAAGTTCCCATACAACATGTTAAATCTATCCCGACAATGATCCGTAAACCGGAAGTAGTCGAAAAAATATTCAATATTTAAAAAAAAACCCAGTTAAATCTTTAACGTGCACGAAAATTGAAAACCGGCCCTAATTATGTGAATTCCCAACTGATTTTCGAAAAAGTTATATTTTTGTACAGCTTGGGATATTGCGGATGCGATAACGGCCGAATTGAAATACCATGTCATTCTCATTTTTTCTTCAAAATTTGAAAATTTACTAAAATTGTTATTTCTTGGAATTTTGAGTTTTCGCAATGCGAATACAAAGAACGTGTCAATATCTGACTAAGTAAGGCACAGACTGACCATTATAAGGGTAAAATGATACCCGGGGTCAAACAGCAAAGTTACCACAGCATCACAACCAAGTCAGTAACGGGTAAATCCTCCTCTGTTTGCCAAACAAGCATTGATCCGACGTGGCATACTCCTAATGAGACGTCTAAGGTCATTTTGGTCCAGATTGTCCCATTCCTGTTGCAACGCAGCAGCAAGTTCTTGGACATTGGCAGGACGTTGTTGACGTTGACGTAACCTCTGTCCAAGCATGTCCCAGACATGCTCGATGGGGGAGAGGTCGGGACTCAGTGCTGGCCAAGGTAATGTGGTGATGTTCTGTTGTTGGAGGTAACCTGTAACGATCCTGGCCCTGTGACATCTTGCGTTATCATCCTGGAAGATGAAACGGCGGCCATGACGTCGTGCGAACGGCACAACATGGACTGCCAAGATGTTGTTCCGGTAGTACTGGCCTGTAACACGCCCTGCAACAACATGTAAAGCCATTCTTCCAGCAACAGTGATGCCTCCCCACACCATAACAGAACCACCCCCAAATCGATCATGTCTGATGACGTTAACGTCTTGGAAGCGCTCGTTTCGACGACGCCACACCCTCCTACGTCTGTCAAAAAAATCAACAGTGAACCTCGACTCATCTGAAACATCACATTGCGTCGATTATCCCAGTGTTGACGATCCCTACACCAACGACGTCTTGCCTGAATGTGATGATCTCTCAAACAAGGGATCACGCGAGGACGTCGGGCGCGAAGGTGACCCCTATGCAGTCGATTCCGAATCGTCTGGCCACTCACTCTCACACCAGTGTCTGTTTGAAGACGAGCGCTGATCTGTGATGACCCGATTTCTCAAGGCCAAGGTACGGATAAATCGATCCTGGGCTTGAGTTGTCGCCCTTGGTCGACCTGAGCGTGGTCTGTCCTGTACAGATTGTGTATCACGGTATCTGGACCATAGCCTGCTTATGACAGACTGAGAAACATTCATCGTACGCGCCACAACCGCCTGTGTTGTGCCGATCTGTAGCATGCCAAGGGCACGTAACCTTTCATTTTGGGTAAGCCGACGCATATCAAAATTTGTTTTCTGGTCACTAAAACAATTAAACTGATGTTTCCACCCTGGAATTCAATGCCACAATGACTGTAACATTCAAAGTCAGAGTCGTGCAAATCTTGGGTTGGACCCCCATGATGATCCCAAGCATCACCTGCATTCCATGCGGTAGCTATTGGTGCGTTTGGGCGTCCCATGTAACTGGAAATGTTTCTTCTGTTAGGTTTTATAGTGACTTTTTTCGTAGTCATTTGCATATTTTAGTATTATGCCCCCAAAATCAAATATCCCCTACGAATAGTATAGCTAATCGTGAAAATCTATTTCTTATACCGATTTCGCTGATGAAGAAATGTGGTTTAACATCCATTGACACAAAATATGTCATTTTGGGCATAACTTATGGTTAAACTTCATTTCAATAATACGCTTGTGCATTGGGGTCTTTACCAGTGGGGGGAAACCAGATGACCCTATGCCCTGGTCACGTACAGCAGGGTTCTGGATTCCACAGCACTTCGACTTTGTGACAGAAACTTTCGCAGTGGGAGGAAACCCAGGAGATTGGACAGGCCCTAGTCCTTGTCATGTATAATCTATGACACACCCACACCAATCAATTCAATGATAGACCTCATGGTGGAATACGGACGCGTTAACCATTTAGTCACCCCACCTTAAAATATGTGACTGGCACTCCCACAGCTGCTTAGGTAGAAAATTGTATCAACGTGGTGCACATTACCAGAAATAGATAATCAATTTAGAAAATTGTGGTATGAAGGATTTTTGCCCGGACAGCAGCGCTATAGGGAACTTATTAAGTATTCCAATTGTTTTGGGTTGTGTTACGTGCATGCAAATGCGTACATAGGACCTAGGTATCTCACCCCCTCTGACTATATGTTGTCCTTTGTCAGGCCATCCATCATCCTTACACTTTTCACAAGGGAAGAATCAAGCTCGAAAATCTGATAATTTCTCGACTAATAAGGGTGTGCATCCAAATGTAAAAGACTTGAAATGATATAAATGGTCCAAAAAGAGCCTCAAACTTTGAAAAAAATTGAAAAATCGTTAAATTACTGAAAATGCTCTTCTATTTTTCTCTTTTTTCAAAATTGCTCAATGGATGTTTCTGAATCTTCTGGTACAGGAAGTTAAAGGCCAACGCCACGTTTTAAAACTATCCCGAAATTGATACGTAAACCGGAAGTAGTTGATACGATATCTGATATTTTGAAAAAATGCGTAAAAATAAAGATTTATGACAAAAACGCGATTTCTCCGTTGGATTTTACCAGATCAAAAGAGCTAAAGTATCCTTCGATAGCTCAGTGAATGGACTTTCGTATGCCTTCTTCGGGTCTGTTGCCTGATTCAGTACGGCCATGCAGGTTTTTTCCGCGGGAGCCTATTTCTTCATGATCGGAAACAGATATTGATCTTGAACTAAGTTTTCTATCGGGAAACCATGTGTGGTTACTGGATAAACTTTTTCAAACTTCTGCGCATACCGGAAGTGACCGAACTTTGGACTTTTTCCCGGAATTGAAAATCGGCCGTTGTTTCGTCCATTCTTTACCTATTTTTAAACAAAATGACATTTTCGGAAACCCTGAATCTTTTCCGAGATAATGGCTATCTCACATTTTTCAATTTCGACTTTTATCGTTCGAAAATTGAAAACGCGATGTTTTCGAGACAATTTTTGTTATTTTTCCAAATTTTCAAATTTGACCTACATTTTTGGATACCTGAAGTCCTTCCGATTCCATTAATATAAGTTTCATTCCGAGTTATCGCCCTTTATTTTTCGATTTTTTTAGAATTTTCTGCCCATTTTCCAACCCTTATATTTTTTTGAAAGCATCAATCGATCTTTCTGAAACTCCAGGATCGTAAAGCCATATTGTCAGACCGTTGGATAAAGCAATTTCAACAACGATCCGTAAACCGGAAGTAGTCAAAATAATGCTCGATATTTTGAAAAAAAGGCAAAGAAAAATGGGATTTCTCCGTCCAATTTCAACGGATTAAACAAATTAATGTATCGTTGGGTAGCACGATGATTAGACTGTCGTATGATACCAAATTTATAAGGATACTATGACCAGGCAGCAAACTATGGCACGCTGAAAATCAAGTATTTTCTGATTTTGTGCGTTTTTGGACGCCTTTATCTCGAAAACTGCTCCAAGGATTTTTTCTTAAACTTTCTCTACCGAGAGTCCATTCGGTAGTCTTGTGCATGAAACCATCCAATAAATTGAAAAATCTGACCTAATAGCGATTCTAACCATGTATCATCGGTAGTACTGTACACTTACATGTAACAAATGTATAAAATGAATTGTTATTGATGGATTTGGTTGATTCGGCGTCCATTTTATTTGATGTGTGCAATGCTTATGTGGAAACCTGTTTAATGGTTTCATTGGTACCGGAAGTGACATATGTTTAGGGTAAAGTGGCACCGGTGAAACCCGTCATTACTGAATCGCAGTTCTATTTGCTAAATATCGTTAAATATCTTCTGATTTTCCTTTCTTTTAGAAACTGTCCAATGGATCTTTCTGAAACTTCTGGTACAGGAAGTTAAGTTCCCATACAACGTGTTAAATCTATCCCGACAATGATCCGTAAACCGGAAGTAGTCGAAAAAATATTCGATATTTTAAAAAAAAAACCCAGTAAAAATAGGTGCGCTTGCAACAATCAGGATTTCACCGTCGTGTGTGACCGGATCAAAACACCTAAAGTATCGTTTGGCAGCTCGATGAATGGGCTATTGTATGACACATTTCCTGTCTGATTCGTGAAAGCCGGTTCAGGGCTGCTTGCAGGTCTAGTTATTATTTACCGCGGGAGCCTTTTTCTCCATGATCGAAAACAGATATCGATCTGGGGTTCAATTTTCTCTCGGGAAACCATGTGGTGGTTACTCGAAAAAGTATTTTTGAAAATTTTGCGCAGACCGAAGTGGCCGAATTTTGAACCGTAGCAATAAATCAAAAATCGGCCGTGGTTTCGCCAATTCTTAACCTATTTTAAAACAATTCACAATTTTGGTAACCCTGAATCTTTTCAGAGACAATGGCTATCTCACATTTTTCAATTTCGAACATTCATCTATGGCTTTTGTCTTTCGAAATTTGAAAATAGGCCTACGTTGTTTAGGAGACAATTTTTGTAATTTTTCAAAATTTTCAAATTTGACCTACATTTTTGGATACCTGAAGGCAATCCGATTCCAGTAATATAACTTTCATTCAGAGTTATCACCCTTTAGTTTTCGAATTTTCTGCCCATTTTGTGTGCCCGAGTTTCGTTTTACGGCCGAATTGACGTTTCTGAAACTTACGGAACATGAAGTTATAGTCCAAAACCAACTGATAAAACTATTTCGACAAGAATCCTTAAACCGGAAGTGGCCGAAAAATGTCCGATATTTTGAAGAAAACGCAAAAAATGGGTGCTTATGGGAAAAACATGATTTCTTTACCAGATATCAACGGATTAAAGAAATTAAGGTATCGTTGGGTGGCCCGGGGATTCGACTGTCATATGAGACTCATTTCACACGGATCCTATTAGAGAGCAGCAAAATATGACATGCTGAAAATCAAGGATTTTCTGATTTGGAGCGTTTTTTGGACGCCAGTATCTCGAAAACTACTCCAAGGATTTTTCTTAAACTTTCCCTATCGAGAGTCCCCCCTCCCCGGTAGTCGTGTGCATGAATCCATCCAATAATACTTTGAAGTGTCTGGAATAGGTAAAATAACGGACTGAAAATAGAAAAAAGTTGAAAAATCGTGAAATTTCAGAAAATGCTCTATTATTTCTTTATTTTAACAGATTTTCAAAAAAGTTATACATTCAGATAGCTGTCCTAATTACGATTCTAACCATGTATAATATGTATTGATTTATTAAAATTTAATTTTCGATATATTGACATTTTTGCCCCTATTGAACATAGGATTTCCCAGGGGCATTTTATCTGACCAGACAATGTAATATATCATTACATAGCCCTGTGGCTATTTGATTAGCCAATCCGGTTATTAAAACTATCCCGACAATAATCTCCATACCGGAAGTATTCAAAAAATGAAGAAAAAGGGTTAAAAAATAGCACTCTTCCGAAAAACTTGATTTCTCCATCAGATGTTAGCGGACCAAAAGAACTAAAGTTTCGCTGGATAGCCCCATTAACGGACTATCATATGACATCTGAATGATACGATTTAGATGGCTAGAAAATAAAATATGGTACGCCGAAAATCTAGTATTTTCCGTTTTGGAGCATTTTGAGACGCCATTTTGTCGAAAACGAACACTACGATTTTTCGTAAACTTTTTTACTCAGAGTACTATTGGTGGATTATGGCGTGTGTTCAAAAATAAAAGCATTGAAATAATATAAGTAGTCCAAAAAGAGCCTCAATCTTGGAAAAAAGTTGAAAAATCCTTAAATTACTGAAAATGATCTTCTAATTTTCTTTCTTTAAAAAACAGCTGAATAGATTATTCTGAAACTTCTTGTACAGAAGGTAAGGTAACCAAACAACTTGTTAAAGCTATCTCGACAATGATCCAAAAACCGGAAGTAGTCAAAAAAATGCACATTTAAGGGCATCAAAATCATTGATTTTCTCTCCAGGCAGACTTAATTATACACACTCAAAGCCTTAATAAAGGTTTTCTAAAATCTTTTATTGCTATTTTGATCTTTTGTGTCGATAGATAGTATATCTATAGACACATTTTTTTGAAAATCTCAATTTCGATCAAAATCAATATTTTCACTTATTTTGTCTTTATCTTATTATTGATTCGTGCGCATTTCGACCCCTTTAGCTGAGGCCAGTCACATATAATGACAGGGACGGATCCAGGAATTTTCTGCAGGAGGGGGTTTGCCAGGTTCCTGAGACAATATATCTTCCCCCTGCACGCATGGTCTGTATCATCATTTTGGCGTATACACATACATATTGAGCTTTGTAAACAGAGAAATTCATCGCCTCGTTTGACGTCAGTTTTTATTATGCATTAATACAATGTCACTGTGATTCAATTTCATGGATGCAAAGCATTAATTGTGATATCACATAATGTCTACATCATTATCTCGTGCTTTGAGATGTCCCACATCTGACGATAAAGTATAAAGCACATGGCCGAGAAACAATACATAGTAAGTAAATTTAAAATTAATATTGTAAATTAAACAACTAAGGAGCAAGATTAAAATCTGTTTGACATATCAATAAACTTGTGGACTTGGTTAAAAATATTGTTGTTTACATCGATACAGTGGGTTGATGACCCGAACAGAAGACAGTTAATGTTTTTGAGATCTTATTGTATTTTGTCTATGGTTTCCTTTCGTGCATTTGAATATAAAGAGCATTGCAAGAGGTAGTGATCAGGATCTTCAAAAATGTGACCACAGATGCATGTGGGGCTGTCAGCAACATGTCTGAGGTATTTGTGGCCCTGTAGGTCAGAACATCGGACATTTAAGTTTACTATGGATTATCTGGAGTTTCCGCTGACCTTTATAGTAAAAGATGGAATTTTTATATCTGATTTGGAGAGATGATTTGAGAATATTTTAAGAGTTATTGAGTTTCTTATAGGGGGGCTGAGTTTATTCCACTCTTATACAGGTTGGGGCGAATTCCGGTGTTTTAAAGTAATTTATTATTAATGTAAAATATTAGTAAATGCGAATTCAGATATTTTGTTAAGTGAATTCCGGTGTTTTAAATTAATTTATTATTAGTGTTTCCCCGGGTTGACCATCTGGAAATATCGTTTTACAGCAGATACATTCTAGTATTAATATTAATGGAAAATGTAAGTAAACACAATTGTCTTGGGGCGAATTCCGATTTTCTCAAAGTGAATTCCGGTGTTTTAAAGGGGAGCAGGCCGATATTCATCCTACTACCGGTTCATCTCGAGCTGTTTCATCCCAAAGTTACACAGGTCCTTTCATCCCACACCAATTTCACTTAAATTACATTGCTTATAATCAAGCGATGCTCATAGCAAAACATTCAGCTTGTAATATAGTCATTTTCATGCATGTTGTTGTCCATTGATTTACGTTGTTGTTGTTTATTACAGATTTAACGTCCAATACAATGAATATGATATTATTGACAGGTTGATTTAATTAAATTATTTACACTTGAAAATTGTTAAAAACAGGTTGATTACATGTGCGATTACATTATAGCCTACTTATCAAATACACCAAATACATGTTCACAATGACAGCATGTCGGCGATGGGAATGCGAGTCTTTCAAACTCTTGGGAAAAAAAACAGCGGCTGCCAGGCAGGATACGCCCACATTATGCAAGAGATGGATAGAGAACAAGCTAAAAACAAACAGGGGCAACAATCCAGAAAGTTATGCTCTGAAATGCGCAAATATTAAAAGGGACTGAAATATTTGGAATATAAAGATATGATTTAAGTTTCATCAGAATCGGATAATAATTGTGACTTCTAGAGGGTCGACAAACCTTCATATTTTTACACAATTTACGTACAAAGAGCGGCCATTGTGTTGGGCAGTTTAATTTCGATTTTCCCGAAATTCGAATTCAGCCTTCATTATGGTGGAATGGTGAAATATTTAACTGATTTTTAAAATCAGAAAAAAAATTGTGACCTCCAGAGAATCCACAAGCTAAAGATAGGTTGCCAGGCAACGAAACATACGCCCACAGCAGCTAAATCGTCCCGGCAGTCAACATGTGTTTTCGCATATTTTTACTTTTAATACATTAAAATCCGATTAAGAGTAACAACTCATTAAGTAATTATCAGAAAACCATTAGTATTTGTTTGGTTTTTTAAAGTTCTGCCCCATGCTAACGTTTAGTATACGAAACTTTTAACAACATGGATTTAGCTGTTCAAGTCATAAAAATTTACTTGTTCGTATCAAGATCTTAAACTCTGTGTATCAATCTGAAGTCAATCCGATTATAACTTTAGCCTCTAGAGCGTCACAAGATTTTTCACAAAGTGATTTAGGGCCATAACTTTGGCAGTAATTATCAGAAATCTTTGAAAATCAATAGGATTCTTTGCCTCATGACCTTAAACACTGTGTATAAATTATCAGAAATCGCTGAAAATCAATAGGCTTCTTCGTCTCATGGCCTTAAACACTGTATATAAATTTAAAGTCAATCAGATATTAACTTTAGCCTCTAGAGCGTCCACAAGCAATTGTGGACGACAGACGGACGAGGGCGACGACAATATACGACCACATTTCAATGTGGGCGTATAAAAATGCCATTTATCAGGGGCCATAATCCTGGAAGTTAATTTCGGGTATCCACGATTATCAAAAAGATATGGGCGTATAAAAATGCCATTTATCAGGGGCCATAATCCTGGAAGTTAATTTCGGGTATCCACGATTATCAAAAAGACCACAAGATAAAAACGTGATTTTTTGTTCAATCAAGGCCCATAATTCAGGAAGTTACGATCCGATATGCGCGAATATCGAAAGGAACCAAGATCTTTGGGTTATAAACTTACATTTCAAGTTTCATCAAAAACAGAAGAAAATTGTGACCGCTGGAGGTTCTCCACAACATTGATACACCATATTTTTACGCTAATTGTGTACCAGGGCAGCCATTTTGTCCAGCAGTTTTGGTCCGATTTTCACGAAATTCGAACTCAACCAAAATTACGGTGTAACAGTGATATATTTGAACGGGTTTTTTTTAAATCGGATAATCATTGTGACATCTCGAGGGTTTCACAACCTTGATATACCATGTTTTTACGCAAATTTGAGTACGAGGGGCAACCATTTTGTCTGTCAGTTTTGGTCCGATTTTTACGAAATTCGAATTCAATCATCCTTAGGGTGTAGGGTCCACAAGCTAAAAACGCTATTTTTCGTACAATCAGGGGCCATAATTCAGGAAGTTACTATCCGATATGCACGAATATCGAAAGGAACCGAGATCTTTGGGTTATATAAACTTACATTTCAAGTTTCAACAAAATCAGACAAAAATTGTGACCTCTATAGGGTCCACAAGCTAAAAACGTGATTTTTCGTACAATCAGGGGCCATAATCCATGAAGTTTCGATCTGATACATGACAATATTGAAAGCAACCAAGATCTTTTGAAGATAAACCTATATTTCAAGTTTCGCCAAAATCAGATAAGAATTGTGACCTGTAGACACAGGCACTTGAAGGGATTAAAATAAATCTTCTTACTACTGCTTGACTATATATTATATATATACTATAATATATAGTAAAGCAGTAGTAAGACCTTCAAGTGCCTGTAGAGTGTCCACAAACAATTGTGGACGGACAGACGGCCTGACTGACAGGGGCGACGACATGAAAATGTGGGTGTGACACTGCCCCAGGGGGTCAGGCATGCAATAAAATAAATAGTTGCTGTCTTTACGGTATAGGTAATACACAGTTCCAAGATGATCCATTTAGAATTGCAGTCTGGAGGCGATAAATACAACCAGCGGCTGCCAGGCAGGATACGCCCACATTTTAAAAGAGATGGATAGAGAACAAGCTAAAAACAAACGTGATTTTTTGTACAATCAGGGGCAATAATCAAGAAAGTTATGGCCTGAAATGTGCAAATATCAAAAGGGACAGATATCTTTGGGATATAAAGATATGTTTTAAGTTTCATCAAAATCATATAAAAATTGTGACCCCTAGAGGGTCCACAACCTTCGTATTACAAACTTCTACACAATCTGCGTACAAAGAGCGTCCATTTTGTCCGGTAGTTCTATTTTGATTTTCCCGAAATATGAATTCAACCTTCATTATGGTGGAATGGTGATGTATTTAAACGGTTTTTAAAATCGGAAGAAAATTGTGACCACTAGAGAATCAGCAAGCTAAAAATTTGATTTTTCGAACAATCAGGGGCCATAATCCCCTGACCTCTACAGTGTTCACAAGCTAAAAACGTGATTTTTTGTTCAATCAACGGGCCATAATTCAGGAATTTACGATCCGACATGCGCGAATATCGAAAGGAACCAATATCTTTGGGTTATAAACATGTATTTCAAGTTTCATCGAAATCAGATGAAAATTGTGACCTCCAGAGGGTCCACAGCCTTGATTTACCAAATGTTTACACTATTTGCGTACGAGGGGCAGCCATTTTGTCGGGCAGTTTTGGCCCGATTTTCACGAAATTCGAACTCAACAAACATTACGGCGTAATGGTGATATATTCGAATGTTTTTCTTAATCGAATAATAATTGTGACCTCTAGAGGGACCACAAGCTAAAAACGCGATTTTTCGTTCGATCAGAGGCCATAATTCAGGAAGTTAGGATCCGATATTTAGCACTATTATATGTCGCTATCTGAAATATGTTTGCACCTTCCTCCACTCCTCAGTGGTCTTATACTATTGCATCATTATCAATTTCATGGTTATAGTGAACCGCTCAGTTAGTGGGACAACAGGCTTTACAAGATTTCTGTTAAGTGACACAAAACAGGAATTGTCAGGCAGATCTCAAAATTCTGATGCTTTCGTTCACAAGAATTTGCTCCCAGCGCAATAACTTCAAAAGCCAGGATATTGACTTATAATTAATAAGCGGGAGGCCCCCTTTTCACAATATACAAAGACAAAACAATCTTGAAGGTTTATTTGTTTAAAAATCTATAAATATTTCTATATATATATTACAAGCAGCATTAAAATATTGTGTTGTAACACAGTCAATAAATATAAACCAGTATGAATTTATTTTATACATCAAACTTCTAATTATAAAAGACTATCACAATTAAACGTTATGCAAGAGCTAAATCTGTCTATTGCAGGTCTTTCATTTAGGTCTGAAATGTTATCTAAATTATTAACTCGACATTAACTTATCCTGCGATATTTACTGGATTGTAATCAGGCCCGTAGCCAAGGGGGGGCCTGGGGAGGGCGAAACCCCTCCCTGGAAATAATCTTGCCCCCCCTGCCAAAAAGTTGTCGACCATATTTATAAATTACCTATGTATGATTTGAATATATTTCTTGAAAAACACTCAGAATAGTTCGTTCTTAGAACATATAATTGTCGATTTCTATGCTTAGAAACTCGTTTACAGCTACTCAATTTTCCAGGGGGGGGGGAGACCCCTGTACCCCCGGCAAGAGAGAACAGCCCCCCCCCCCCCCTGCGCCAGCAAGCTGGCTACGGGCCGGATTGTAATCAGATCCCACTGAGAAGTGCTAAAGGGTGAATCTGTGCACAGCCACCCTATAGAGTATAATTCTCAATCATCGTTGTTATTTGTACGTGTATCGAAAGAAAATTAATTTTTCGACTATTACTCAGTATTACCGCGTTAAAACTGTAAATAAGGTGTGTTAATTAACAAGGGTGAAAAATTGTCTGAGAGGTGAGTTAATTAACGCTAGGGGTGAAAAACTGTGCGACAGTGCGTTTTCAGTACAGGTGTTGTGTTAATTAAACGACCGGTAAAAAATGAATGTCAATGTTGTGTATTGTTTAATTGGCATGTTTTCTCGCTAGTTGCGATAACTGCATCAAAAGGAGTACAATCAAGGACCAACAGGCTTTATATCTGACACGTACGTGTTAAATCAAAATTTTGGAAGTAAAACTGTTTTACCGTGCGATTTATAATTCGACCGTGTGTTTTACGCAGGTCTTTGTATAATTAAAGGCAGGTCTTTTGACAGGCGTGTGTGCTCGCTATGATCTACCTTTCTCTAATGACGACATTACATTCACCTTTCCGTATACGATAGATCAGTATTTTTATTTCATTAAATTCAACTTTATATATATGGTACGGAATACAAAAGACACATAAGAGAAAGGTATATCATAGCGAGCACACACGCCTGTCAAAAGACCTGCCTTTAATTATACAAAGACCTGCGTAAAACACACGGTCAAATTTTGATGTAACACCTACGTGTCAGATAAAGCCTGTTGGTCCTTGATTATACTCCTTTTGATGCAGTTATCGCAAATAGCGCCAATTAAACAAGACACAACATTGACATTCATTTTTTACCGGACGGTTGATTAACACACCTCTACTGAAAACGCACTGTCGCACAGTTTTTCACCCCTAGCGTTAATTAACTTACCTCTCAGACAATTTTTCACCCTTGTTAATTAACACACCTTATTATTTACAGTTTTAACGCGGTAATAGTCGGAAAATTAATTTTCTTTCGATACACATACAAATATCTAATGTGAGAACTGCCAGGTCTTTGTCTAATCTCCATATTGTATCTTTAATTAGGTATAAAAATAATAATACTGATGAATTAAAAATCCATCCAGAAAACATTGTGTTTATTTGTCCTCCACATGATATTGTCGTCATTATCTTCGTGAACTGGCAGCAGTTTCTGTTAAAATACATTTAATAAAATCAATTCAGTAAATAGTTTACAAGTATTTTAAGAGATCATAAATTAGCCTTTCATGTGTAAATTTTATTTTAAGCAATATGCATCCCAACAGAATATCATCTGAACTGAAGTAACTAGACCTGTGATGCACCTTTGACAGTTTTCACCGGTGCCTTTAAACTGAGTCAATTCCTGTACCAATGAAATTTATTTTTACTACCTGTTGATTTACCGGTATCTGGGTTTGAGATGAAATTTGATTGTGGAATTGACTGGAGCTGGGTTGGTTGAAGGATTTGATGATGTCTGGAAATAGTGAAATAAATATTATTAAACCTTAAACTGTTTTCACAGCCATAAATAAATCCAATTAAATATGTGCACACTCACTCAAGGCAGTTTCATTTGTATATCCGATTGACTTTATATTTATTTTATACACAGTGTTGGCGGTCATTATTATTATTATTATTACAGCATATTTATAGTGCACCCTTTCATATAACATGTTCAGGGGCACTTTACAAAGTGACAATGTAAATCACACATAAACAACAAGATTATGGGCATGTTAACGGTTGTATACAGAGTCAGTTAAAAGCCTGATTAAATAAATGTGTTTTAAGTTGTTTTTTAAAAGAATAGAGATGTACAACATCTTAAACTAAATGGTAGATTATTCCATAAAACAGGTGCTTGATAACTAAAAGAGCGCTGACCATAAGAGACTAGTTGAACAGTTTTGGGCTTTAAAAGTAGTTGTGTCAAAAGTTTATGGAAGAATTTTGATTATTTCTGGACCAGTTGATGATAACTAAGTGTTGCACTATCTACCGCGGTTGATTTTTGTGATATGCTGAATAATAGATCTCTCACACAACATGTTTCTTCTTCTACTCATAACGGTGGACATATTCTCGATCTGGTGATAACTAATCCACGTGATATTAAACTGGATAATCTCTCTGTCTCGGACAAATTAATATCTGATCATTTCCTGGCAACTTTTAATCTTATGATCCAGAAACCACAACCAACAAGAAAGACTTTAACATATCGAAGGTTTAAATCATTTGACATAAATAAATTTAAAGCGGAAATAGTGAACTCGAATTTCAATGGCATTCAACATATTCAAGATGTACAAGAGAAGGCAACCCAATATCACTCAAAGCTTGCTGAAATTTTGGACTCGCTTGTTCTTCTTCAAACGAAAACATTTACTATTCGTCCCAATACGCAGTGGTTTAATGATTCTATTTTAGAAGCCAAAAGGGACCGTAATAAGGCTGAACATCTGTGGCGGAAAACAAATCTACATGTCCATAAACAGATTTATAAATCTTTAAAAAACAATGTGAATAAATTAATTGAAGATGCTAAAATTAAATTTTACTCTGATAAAATAGAAAATGGCGAAAACATACAAAAAGACCTGTATAAAGTTGTGAATTCCCTTTTGGACCATAATGCTGAGCGTACTATCCTCCCGGACAATGATAATGACACTGAACTTGCAAATTTATTCTCTGATTTCTTTCAAATAAAAATACAGAAAATACGAACTGAACTTGATGATTTAAATAAAACTATTGACTTTAACGCTCATGATTTTGATAAGTTAGAAAATTCTGTTTATTTAGAAAATTTTAACTTGGTTAGTGAATCTTTTGTTTTAAAGCTAATTAAATCGTATGCTCCTAAATCTTGTTCATTAGATCCTGTTCCGACTTCTGTTCTTAAGGACTGTCTAGACGAAGTTATTCCAGTTTTGACCAATATTATTATATCATCCGCTACTATTCCCAACGTTTTCAAACGAGCTTATGTTACCCCTTTAATTAAAAAGTCTACACTGGATCCTAATATTTTTAAAAATTACAGGCCAGTCTCTAACTTAAGTTTTATTTCTAAAATATTGGAGAAATGTATTGCTTCTCAGATAAAGGCCCATCTAGATGATAACTGTTTGTATGAACCATTTCAAAGTGCTTATAAACAATTTCACAGTATCGAAACAGCTTTAACCCGGGTTTCAAATGATATTTTAATGGAAATTGATAATAGAAAATGTACATTTTTAATTTTATTAGATTTATCTGCTGCTTTCGACACGGTGGACCCTTCCATTCTTCTACGTAGACTTCAATTTAAATTCGGTATTTGTGGCTCTGCATTAAATCTTTTAGAGAGCTATCTTGTGGGTAGAAAACAGTGTATTTTCGTTAATTGCAAATCGTCGTCTGAATCTGTTTTGTCATCTGGGGTTCCCCAAGGTTCTGTTCTTGGTCCGATTTTATTTACCCTCTATACGTCACCATTAGGAAATATTGTCAGAAAATATGGTCTCAGCTTTCATTTGTATGCCGATGATACTCAATTATATATTTCATTTACACCTAATTGTCCATCTTCTTTCAATTTATCAAAATTGCAACTTGAGAACTGTATTAGTGAAATTAGAAAATGGATGTCAAAGAACTTTCTAAAATTGAATGATGATAAAACCGAATATTTGTTATTAGGCTCAAGGCATCAATTAAGTAAATCTGCACAAGATAACCCCCCTGTTGTAATTGGTAATTGTGATATATTTTCATCTTATTCTGCTCGTAATATTGGCGCTATCTTTGATAGTTTTATGCTTATGGGAGCTCAAGTAAATAATATTTGTAAATTGTGCTATTTTAATATTAGAAATATAGGTAAAATACGTAAATGTGTAACTGTAGAGGCCACTAAGTCACTTGTTAATTCTCTGGTCACTTCTCGATTAGATAACTTTAATTCACTTTTAGTTGGTTTACCTTTAAAGCTTATAGATAAATTACAAAAAGTACAGAATACTGCGGCTAGACTTGTTACTTCAACTAAGAAATGTGACCACATAACTCCTGTTTTATATAATTTACACTGGTTACCTGTTAAATATCGAATTGATTTTAAGATTTTATTACTTACTTTTAAATGTTTAAATAATTTAGCTCCTGTTTACCTCTCAGATCTTTTAGAACTTTATACAACTGACCGAACATTACGTACATCAGATAAACTACTTTTAAAGCCCAAAACTGTTCAACTAGTCTATGGTCAGCGCTCTTTTAGTTATCAAGCACCTGTTTTATGGAATAATCTACCATTTAGTTTAAGATGTTGTACATCTCTGTATTCTTTTAAAAAACAACTTAAAACACATTTATTTAATCAGGCTTTTAACTGACTCTGTATACAATCGTTAACATGCCCATAATCTTGTTGTTTATGTGTGATTTACATTGTCACTTTGTAAAGTGCCCCTGAACATGTTATATGAAAAGGTGCACTATAAATATGCTGTAATAATAATAATAATAATAAGGTAAACAGGAGCTAAATTATTTAAACATTTAAAAGTAAGTAATAAAATCTTAAAATCAATTCGATATTTAACAGGTAACCAGTGTAAATTATATAAAACAGGAGTTATGTGGTCACATTTCTTACAAGTCTAGCCGCAGTATTCTGTACTTTTTGTAATTTATCTATAAGCTTTAAAGGTAAACCAACTAAAAGTGAATTAAAGTTATCTAATCGAGAAGTGACCAGAGAATTAACAAGTGACTTAGTGGCCTCTACAGTTACACATTTACGTATTTTACCTATATTTCTAATATTAAAATAGCACAATTTACAAATATTATTTACTTGAGCTCCCATAAGCATAAAACTATCAAAGATAGCGCCAATATTACGAGCAGAATAAGATGAAAATATATCACAATTACCAATTACAACAGGGGGGTTATTTTGTGCAGATTTACCTAATTGATGCCTTGAGCCTAATAACAAATATTTGGTTTTATCATCATTCAATTTTAGAAAGTTCTTTGACATCCATTTTCTAATTTCACTAATACAGTTCTCAAGTTGCAATTTTGATAAATTGAAAGAAGATGGACAATTAGGTGTAAATGATTTTGAAGGATTGCCGATCAATTTTCAAGAATTTCCAATAATTACTGTCAGAGTTATGGCCCTTGGATACTATATACCTAAGGAACATCCCTATTGTTTGTGGTGCATGCCCAACCCCCAGGGGCAGAGCCACGCCCATTTTTTTTCTGTGTGTCGCCTACAGGCCACAATTCTTAATCAATTATCTTGAAAACTTTTCATACTTATTCCTTTTGCCCTAAAGATGACCTATTATTTTTGGTGCATGCCCAACCCCCTGGAACAGAGCCACGCCCAATTTTTTTGTGTCCGTGTTTTGCCTACAGGCCACAATCCTTAACAGATTCTTTTGAAACTCTGCATACCTATTCCTTATACCCTAAGAATGATCCCTATTGTTATATGGTGATTGCCCAACCCCCAAGGGCAGAGCCACACCTATTTTTTTCTTTGTGTCTATGTGTGTTGCCTATAGGCCACAATTCTTAATGGATCGTCTTTGAACTTGAGATATGTATTCCTTATAGTCTAAGGACGACAACTGTCCCGACCACCAGGGGCACAGCCACGCCCAATTTGTGTTTTTAGTATACAGGCTGAAATTCTGAATGGATCAGCTTGGAACTTGGCATATTTATTCCTTATTTTAAGGGTGGCAACTATTGATTTTGGTGCATGTTCCGACCCCCAGGAGCAGAGCCACACCCAATTTATATGTGTTTAGCGCCCAAATCGATTATCTTGGAACTTGGTATACTTATTCCTTACACCCTAAGGACAGCAACTATTGCTTTTGGGGCATGATTTCCCTTCCCTTGGCATATTTATTCCTGTAAGGATAGCAACTATTTTGGTACATGTCCTGACCCCCTGGGTGTGGTACCATATCCACTTTTTTTGTCTGTAAATATTCTACAGGTTGCTCAAATTCAGCATATCAATCATTTCAGTAACAGGGTAGTACGTATTTATATTGTTCCAAATCCAACCCTCAGGGGCAGAGCCACGCCCAATTTTTGTATTTATCATCTACAGGTGCAATTCTGAATGGATCCTCTTGGAACTTTGCATATTTATTCCTTATACCATAAAGACAGCAACTATGTTGTAATATTGGGATGGTGGATTCTGTTATTGATCTAGGGAAGCTAGGAGTCGAGAAAGAGGCAGTGCAGATCTAAGACATGTTTATTCTTCAGCCATTACAAAACTCTAAGCAGGGGAGACTACTCTATTGAAGTTACATATGAAAGTATGGAAGCACAATTAATTAGAGCATTATATAACATCTTCCCCTCTCTTTAAATTGTATATCTAGATACAGCAAATTAATATGAAATTCACTAACTGTGACACATCTGTACAATGTAAACAAACAATGTATAATAAGCCAAAGTTTATGTAAATAAATCAATTATGTATGAAACACATAGTCACTATGTGAGTTTGGCTTATTTACAGTTCTATCACTTTTACGTGCATCATATGAAGAGACAGGAACATCATTAGTAGATTTAGAAGGTGTATGTGAAGAACTGGGTGCTTGATTAACGCGTGCTTTGGCAAGCCTTTCTTGATTCCAGACTTTTCCATCATCTAGTTCATAGGTGCTATCACTGCACTTAGCCATTATCTTTCGGGCATGTCAATTGAAATTCACCTTTTCTAACATGAGTAGGTATACGCACATAATCACCAACTTATAAGTTAAGACATTTACCAGAGCATTTAGTATCGGTATAAGACTTAGATTTTGCTTGTTTTTGTTTAATGCATTCTATGACTTGGTCAGCAGTTCGTGTTGTAGACATATCATGCAATTCAAAAATATATAAACCAGTTCTCATTTTACGTCCATGTAAAAGTTCTTTAGGAGAAACACCGGTTGTAGCATGAGGTGTAGATCTGTAGATTGTTAGGAATTCTTGAACGGTTTTCTTAACATCAGTATTACCTTCACGACGGGCAGTTTGAAGAACATCTTTTAGACTTCTATTTAAGCGTTCAACTAGTCCATTAGACTGTGGGTGATAAATAGCACTGAGAGAATGTTTAATATTACGTGACTTAAGAAATGATTCAAATTCATGAGACACTAATTGTACTCCATGGTCTGTAATGATCTCAGCAGGATATCCTTCACGACTAAAGACAGATTAGTAACGACACCAGTAATAGCTATTTCAGGCCATTTAGTATAATAATTAAT
Source organism: Patella vulgata (assembly GCF_932274485.2). NCBI lineage: Eukaryota > Metazoa > Mollusca > Gastropoda > Patellidae > Patella > Patella vulgata. Next base: position 40,530,997 of record NC_065882.2, read on the forward strand.
CATGGTGATTGCAAAACGTGAGGCATGTGGTTGACTATCATCAGGGCCAACATGTCAATGGCAAGTTTTTCCCAAGGGTTGGCAGGTGTAGGAACAGATGTCATGGGAGCAACAAAAGTTTTAGCAGTTTTATCACTATTTTGGCAAACAGTGCAAGTAGAAATTAACATTTCAATTTGAAAGTCCATTCCACTCCACCAGTAAAGTTCTCTAAGTCTAAGGCGTTATTTAGTACGGATTATGCCTAGGTGACAAGCATGAGCAATTTGGAATAATTTAGGGGTGAGGGCGGAAGGAGCAAGAACACATGAACCATGCATCAAAATATTCTTACAAACCCATAGCACAGAGTAAAAATACACAGAGTGGCGACTGCTTCATTTGCATAAAAAGTAGGTCGCGCACTGCATCTTGGGGTTTGTCTGTAATGTCACTAAACATGGTGGCTAAAGAAGACGTTTCGCAGTTGAACAGGAGAAAATGTAAAGATCCAAGTGGTGGATATGGTACCTATGCCGGGTGTTTTAATTTTAGGGACTATTGAGGGATTTAAAAAATTCAGCATATCCGTGTGTGTAGGATAAAGCATGAGACCGTGGTTATGCTGGGGAAAGAAAGACTGAAGAAAATAACCCGAGAAAAAGAAAAACCGAGGCCGGCAGGCCGAGGGTTTTCTGTCGAGGGTTTTTTCTGAAGATTTTCTTCCCCAGCATAACCAAAGTCGAGGACTTTATCTTGCTTATAAACCGTCTATGTTTACATGTACACAAAATGAGAATATGCCAGAATTCCCATAAGAAAAACCTTAGATCATGTTTTCTTATGGAGAAAAAAAAAACTACCCTGGAAGAATAACCTGTTACAGGTTTAAAGAAAAACTTTCAGAAGAATAACCCCAAATTCCCCTTGACTTTCAGACCTCAAGTTATTCAGGGCATAGAATATACCCCAAAGATCAAAATGTGATTCTATGTAGGTCTACAATTACTTGTGGTAAACAATTTAAGTGTTAAGTATTTCATAACAAAAATATTATTTTGGTCAATTTTCAGTTGCAATAAGCTTTTAATAAAACAGTAAGCCTAATACTGTTATGCTATTCAAAATCAAATTTCCCCTTTTACTGGTAGATCAAAATGTGATTCTATGTAGGTCTACAATTACTTGTGGTAAACAATTTAAGTGTTAAGTATATTATTTTGCTCAATTTTCAGTTGCAATAAGCTTTTAATAAAACAGTAAGCCTAATACTGTTATGCTATTCAAAATCAAATTTCCCCTTTTACTGGTAGATCAAAATGTGATTCTATGTAGGTCTACAATTACTTGTGGTAAACAATTTAAGTGTTAAGTATATGGTATGTTATATATCTTTTCAAATTTCATAACAAAAATATTATTTTGCTCAATTTTCAGTTGCAATAAGCTTTTAATAAAACAGTAAGCCTAATACTGTTTCCCCTTTTACTGGTAGGCCTTAATCCGACCAATATGGCAGATTATTCCATAATAGTACACAGTATAAATTAAATTTTCTATTTCTAAATAATCAGTTGACAAAAAAAATCACAAAAATAAAAGTAACTCTGAACACAGATCAGACCTAATGGCATGGATATCTAGAGAAAACTTCAGATTTATAATAATTTAATATATATTCTTGTGCAGTAGTGTAAAATGGACAATTTCATAGTATAAGGGGGCCTATAAAGGCCGTCAAAACATTACTTGACACCCAGAGCAATCATACTGCATGCAGCGACCCATCTACGTCATACTTCCCAGAATGTGACACTGCCCTTATTACCCGCCATTTAAAATGCTCACGTGATCATTTTGGGGCGGGACTTATCGACTAGACACCGGTTTGTTTAGACAACAGAGTAAAAATAACCCAAGCATGTGTGTTTTATGTAAACACTCCATGTCGCTGACACTCGCCTAAAAGCGATATATAATATGTACTATGGGTAATATTGCAATAAATTCTTTACCATTGTAAACTGTCTTTAGAGTTTCAATCTGTTTATCTTTCAAAACAAGGTTGGATACTCCTAAATTTGTTTTCGCAAACAAAACCGCCTCTGTGAAATTATATGTCATAGGCTCCGCCATATTGAATAATTAGGGAACTTTTTTGTGATTCGGCTCTGATTAGTTTGACATCTTTCATACACACAACGGCTAAATAAACATGTTTAATTTCATTCAATATGACAATAGAAGAGAAATAAATACTTCTAAAAATTTCTAAAAGCATACTCAGTGTTTTCGACTAAAATCGTCGATGTAGGAATTAAAATGTTGGTTAATTAGCTTAGGGCCTATTCTCAGTCGGAGCTAGCTGTAGATAGGCAGCCTAAGTTTGGGATGCCAGAGCAATATGCAAAATATTCATTCTGAAGTTGTTTTTGGTTTATAATTTTTTGTAAAAAGACAAACCAATCAACTCAAATAATGTTTATTGAAAATACATAGGCCTATTTAAAATAGAATTTTAATATCTTTAATTATTTTATTTTTTAACCAGCGGCTGCCAGGCAGGATACGCCCACATTTTTGAGAGATGGATAGAGAACAAGCTAACAAGAAAGTGATTTTTTCTACAATCAAGGGCCATAATTCAGGAAATTACAATTCGATATGCGTGAATATCGAAAGGAACCGAGATCATTGGGTTATAAACTTAAATTTCAAGTTTCAACAAAATCGGATAAAAATTGTGACCTCTATAGGGTCCACAACCTTGATATACCATATTTTTACGCTATTTGAGAAAGAACGGCAGCCATTTTGTCTGTCATTTTTGGGCCGATTTTCACGAAATTCGAACTCAGTCGTCCTTAGGGTTAAGGCTGTGCAAAAATATCGATATAATCGATAATCGGTAGAAGTTATTTAGCGATACGATAATCGATATTGAAATTCAAATTATCTCCCTTCTTTGTTCTTGGTTGATTTGTAGAGAAATCGTCTGCTTTCACGATAAAACTAATTGTATTATTAATGATCAACTCCGCTTTTATTACTAAATCATGTCAGATACAGCCCATACAAAACACGTTTTTGACTTCCAGGGAAAATATCTATATCTCTCCTAATTTCGTGGAAGAATTCTACTTTGGTTTTCATCTAAATTAACCAATCATAAAAATTCTACTTTGAAAGCCCGTAATTATTTTTTTATTGTCCAATCAATAGACGCCTTCTATTTTATTTTATTCTATTAGTAGTAACACTGTGTGATCGCCTGTCACTTGCAAAGAGAAACCATGTATTGTCTTTGTATTTATCGGAGATAAAAAAAAGGTTCAAATGAATCAAGAACAGAATTTAGAATAATACTGAAGTTAGTCCTACATTTAGCAACTAATGATTTTACATTAATTGATTTTTTTACGTACATCGGCACAGTATTAGACTAGGATAATAACACTACTGTAACTCGATCAACACAAATAACAGGTCGGTAAAGTTCGGATTTTTCCGGAAAAATGATAATCGATTATTATCGATAATCGCTGACAAATTCTTGCCGATAATCGATATTGAAATTTCATATCGATTCCCAGCCTTACTTAAGGTGTAACGGTGAAATAATAAAACGTTTTTTTAAATCTGATAAAAATTATAACCTCTATAGGGTCCACAAGCTAAAAACGCGATTTTTGGTACAATCAGGGGCCATAATTCAGGAAGTTACGGTCCGATATGCGCGAATATCGAAAGGAACCAAGACCTTTGGGTTATAAACTTACATTTCAAGTTTCAACAAAATCGGATAAAAATTGTGACCTCTATAGTGTCCACAACATTGATATACCATATTTTTACTCTATTTGAGAACGAACGACGGACATTTTGTCTGTCAATTTCGGGCCGATTTTCACGAAATTCGAACTCAGCCATCCTTAGGTTGTAACAGTGATATAATTGAACGTTTTTTTAAATCGGATAAAAATTATGACCTCTATAGGGTCCACAGGCTAAAAACACGATTTTTGGTACAATCAGGGGCCATAATTCAGGAAGTTACGGTCCGATATGCGCGAATATCGAAAGGAACCGAGATCTTTGGATTATCAACTTAGATTTCAAGTTTCAACAAAATTGGATAAAAATTGTGACCTCTATAGTGTCCACAAGCTAAAAACGTGATTTTTTGTACAAACAGGGGCCATAATCCATGAAGTTTCGATCTGATACATGCCAATATCGAAAGGAACCGAGATCTTTTGGAGATAAACCTATATTTCAAGTTTCGTCAAAATCAGATAAGAATTGTGACCTGTAGAGTGTCCACAAACAAATTGTGGACGGACGGACAGGGGCGACGGCATAATACGTCCACATGAAAATGTGGGCGTATAAAAAGCACTATTGAGTACCGGTATCGTTCTCTTCGTCTATTTTTCGTGCGTGCGTAGGAGTCGACTCGATGTTTTCTGTGACTTAATCCTTCGTATATATATAATAATACAATAGCCTACACCGGTCACTTTATATTTACTTCAAAGTCTCAATCTCAATTTAGCTTTTTAAAAAAAATGTTAAAATAAATTCACCCACATTTAAACAATACTTTAGTTTGAAACAATAATCGCCATATCATGGAATTCGCTAAATTGGAGATACCTGGATGTGTAAATAATTCAGAGTTTTTCCCCTTTCAGAATTCGTCTGCTCATTATAAATGACATAGCAATGATGGATGACAAAAACGTTTGTATTTCTTCTTTCGGAATCAAGGCTGTATTTTTTTAATAATAATAAACAATTTACGAATTCGTGATAACAAGCTCTTTAGGCTATTACATTTTCTTTAGTTTTTGCACACGAATCAACAACGATTTGTCTACCATGTTGGTATTTGTCGCGCTCACGTACGCAATGTTTTGAATCGACTCGTGCTCATTTTATTTTGGTTCCTGCACATACATAGGCCTATCAATGGTATTTCGTCTTCGAAACCAAGGCTACATTATTTAAACAATTTATACGTAATATGAGACAGTTTATTATTAATTAGACGAACAAAAACATTGTATAGTTTGACTTTAAAACACGTAATCCATTCTTCATTACGATCGTGAAAATAAGATTGTTTCGATACCGATTATCCATAGTAAAAATAACTGTCGATACCCAGCACTAATCGGCGACCATACATGGCCGTGGATAGTTAAAAATCGCCCACGAATCTGCGGCCAAATTCTAAAATTCGAAGGCCATGGCCGCCGGCAGTGTCGAGCCCTGGTTACCATGAGTTAGATATGTCAAAAAAGTGATTCTGACAAAATTTATAACTAACTTACCACTAAGTTAGCTGACTACACTGAGAGGTACAGTGCACTCTGTCACATCCTACATCGTACGGGATTGTTACAATATGTCGGATTACGCAGAGTGTCGGAATACCCAGTTTTCTCAAAACTGGAAATATTGTAACTTCGAAAACCGGAAGTATTATTATAATGTAGCTTCGAACATAGAACTTCGAATCACCAGAATGTTATTCCCTTTAAAAATGATAAACCTTTCTGTACATTCAAAATTTTATTACATTAATTTTTATTTCATTTAACATGCGTAGGCATTTGAATAGGTCAAGTCTGTCGTTAATTTAAATTCTTCGCCGTCTTCAGTTGATCGCACTCTTGTCTTTGCTATCACGTGTTCATTGATAATGGGCGTACTCGATTGAACGTTCCGGAATTGAATTCTCTCAATCCCAAAAATAGCGACAATCGAGTGAACATGGGTACTTCGGGCTACAACGCATGCGTCGACTGGATATATAAATATCTCATCCAACCATGCAGCAGAAACCTGTTCGTCGTGTTTAATTACGTCACAATTCTACTCACACCACCTCCTTCGTCGGGACTGACTTCCCCTGTCACTCAATTGTAATTCTGTCAATTCGGGACGTTCCGGACTGTGACTCGAGCATCTCAGGTCGTCGGCACACGGTTCGAAGAGATCCGTAGGGTGACCAAACTTATAGGTTATTCAGGTTCAATCGGCATGAATGTTTCTAACAGGTGTTAGGAATATTTTTACGACTGTGAATTCGGGGGAAAATTCATGGATATTCTTGAGTATTTGTCACAACTGTCGTACAAGAGATTAAAATTATCAAAGTAATCAACAAAGACCCACAGTAGCGAGTTTTAATCTCACAGATAATTGATTGGTGATTGCTTGTTAATCTTTTGTGGCTTCACACCCATCCAGTTTTAATCTCACGGATAATTGATTGGTAAGTGTTTGCTTCACACCCAACGATTGAAGGTCGGATTATACGGTGTCGATTCAATGGAAATCGTATGACGGGACGGCTGATTGATGTCGTAATCCGGAAAGTACAGAGTTCGAATTACCCAGAGATTTTTTGGCTGAAGTAATAAGGAAATAAATTGGGAAATGAAAATGGTGTCGGATGTAACAGAGTGCCGGAGTGATCAGAGGTCGGAGGTGACAGAGTGCACTGTAGTAATAGTGTGATTTGTACATTTATGGTATATATTTCTCAATTTTTAGTAAATTTGTACAAATATCGGTAAAATTCTAATCATCGCAACAAATCTATTATTAAGAGGCTAAATCTGTCGGTACGGTGTGTTAATTAACAGGGGTGAGAAATTGACTGAAAGGTGATATAATTATCGCTAGGGGTGAAAATCTTGGCGACAGTGCATTTTCTGTACCGGTGTGTTATTTACCTGTACCGGTGTGTTAATTAACAAACGGGTTAAAAACGACTGACACGGTGTGTATTCTTTGTTTGGTGAGTTTTCTCGAAAGCGTGTTATAACTGCAGCAAAAGTGATTTATCAAGGACCAGCAGGCTTTATCTGACACGTAGGTGTTAAATCTAATTTACCTGTGATTTCTTGTACGACCGTGTGTTTTACACAGATCGGTCTTTGTTAAGCGTAGGGGTTTATACATGGATTTAAACGCGGGGTAGTTACGTATATGGGTCACTTTTTGGTAGTGTGCACAAAAGTGTGACATAATTGCTAGAAAATAAACCTTCACTAATTTTGCTTAAATTTATCTGCATACAAAGAAAAATATGTAACATTTTCATATTTTAGAACGAAAATATAATGCAAGTTTTGAGAATTAAAAAATATCTGATTTTATGCCTCAATGTTTAAGGGTTGCGCATGTTACACAGGACACAAATAGTGACTCAGGTTTTGTACAATTTTTAAAACTGTACACAATTTTTCATGTGCTATATCAGAACTCAGTTTATCTGACCAAAAATATAACAACAGCATCCAGATTTTTTACGCTTTTAAGACAAAAATACTTCAAAACAAAAAACTACAAACCTTATTGCGCATACAGTGTTTACTCACATTTTACCATGGCCATAACATTTAATCTCTATTTATCAAAACTAATGTTAAATAATAAGCCTTAAAATGGACTCCAATGTTACTATTTTTAATTCCAATTTGTCTTTCTTGGTTTCAAGAAAATTAATTGGTTGCGTATGTTACATTTTTATGATGGACACCAAAATAGAAAAACACAAATTACATTTAACATTTTCTTTATTATAAAAATAACAAATCCAGAAAAACTGGTGCCAATATTTCATTTAACAAATTTAAACAACTGAAACCGGTTACAACTTTTATTTTCTACAATTGCGGGGGGTGATTTAGTTTTTTTGTTATGGAATAATCCATTTCCCAACTTTGATCCTCCCTTGTTGGCCAACGATAAAAATCCCCAGACTGTTCCATATATTGGAGAAACACCTCATCCCCCTTGATTTCCAGGATCTGAAAAATATAATTATAAATTATAAATTGATGCTAATATTGAACTCAAAAGGGAATCTAGCTTAAATTGCATTGCCTGTCAACAGTCTTATAAAAGTAGCAATGTACTGTTATTGTTTCTAAATTATAGGCTAAATCACTAAATCAAGATATTTTTGAAAAAAGTACCACAGACTATACCACAGGCTAAATCAAAATATTTTTAAACGTACCACAAAATATACAAGATTTATTTTATATTAGTAATAAAACCCGAAAAAGTGATTTACCGACGTTACACGGAAGCCAAGCATTAAATGTGAAATTAAGAAATATCGTTCAACGTACTTCACACGGGTCTCGTACGGTGAACATACAAAGTGAATTACAGTAACCAAGGTAATTATCTTCCATCATATCGTCTGTTTTTTTCATAACATACATTGTTCTTTGAACTTATTAGGAATTTGTTAATGTATACTCACAATTCTTACCGACGTTACAGCTTTCACACCTGGCGGGACACAATAAGACCAAAGATGAAACAATGCTTCTGCCGTCATCACGTGATTCCAAGTAAACAAAACTACCGGCAATGTCGTAAATATCTATTTTTAGAAACAAAAGACGGCTTACAGCGATGGATGGGTGATCGAAGGAAGTAAATGTTTTACCGACGTTACAAATGAAAATAGGACACGAATAAATGTATCAATGAATGACCGTTGTTTTTTTTTCATTACATTATAATTTTGGCTTGTCATGCAACGGTATATTCTTTAGAACGACCGAATTCAACATTCTAAAATAACATTCGTAGGTTTATCGGGCCATTGCGGTTTCCAACACAAAAACAATTTTTAAATATTTTACGGACACGAAAGGTAACGTGCGCAACCTCATAGTCAGATGAACGTAAAAAAAAATCAACAAACAGCGGAGTGTCAAATATGGTTTTAAATGATGATTTGAACAATTATGTATTTCATTAAAAGTCAGCATGCTTCATTTCTTTGCCTGTAATACTGGCAATCATGGAAGGAAAAGGTTCAGATTTCCATGTCACAATTTTGCAGGTTGAAAATAACCAATTTTGACAATTGTTGATAGATAAAAAAATTAAAAAAATATTCACTGAACCAGTTTTATTTATAATATTACTGCAGGTATTGATGCATGGATTGAAACGAATGAAATATTTGAAATATCAAAATTTTAATTATAAATCAAATTTATATTAAGGCATTCGAAAAGTGCCCAATACTGAAAAGTGACCCATATGCATTCTTACGTATTTCATGTATTGATGAATACTACGTGTTTTGTACTTCGTACCATAGTCGGACTGCAGTTATTTATATGTTTGATCTTTTTTGTGGGTTTAATTTATTTACAAATTATCGTGCGTACCACTGAACTATAGAGAATCCGCAAGCTAAAAATGCCATTTTTGGAACAATCAGAGGACATAATCCAGGAAGTTACGATTCGATATGCGTGAATATCGAAAGGAACTGAGATCTTTGGGTTATAAACTTAAATTTCAAATTTTAACAAAATCGGATAAAAATTGTGACCTCTATAATAATAGGGTCCTCAACCTTGATATACCATATTTTTACGCTAATTGAGAACAATGGGTGGCCATTTTGTCAGTCAGTTTTGGGCCGATTTTCATGGAATTCGAACTCAGCCATCCTTAAGGTGTAACGGTGATATACTTAGGGTGACCCACCATAAATAAATATCTCCATATATCTCGACAATTACGCCACAATATTTATATATATGCCAAGCCTCAAATCAGTTTCACACAATTATAGTCACTAAATAAACTATCATGTTGTACTTAATAAGCTATGACCATTAATCATGTATAAATAATAGACTAAAAACCGGTTCCAAGAGTCGTCCATAACATCCAGACACTTTCGAGTAAAAGATAGGTTACGTGCCCTTGTTTTGAAATTAGTCTCGCTTAACCAGTCTATCGACCATTCTACGTCTGATTGACAGGTCGGGATAATCAAGACTACTTTTTTACGAAACATAACAGAAAGCTAGAACAAGAAATTGAATTTAGGTAGCTCAACAATCGTTTTAAGAAGCTTGTGAAAGTAAAATGAAACTACTGCTAGTATCATGTTCCTGTCTAACCCGAGTGATTCAGAGATATTATTTGTACTAAACCAAAAGATGCCGCTCTTAACGGTACAGTTAATGATAAAGCGATTTAAAAAATGAAACGAACGTAATTTCTAAATCTGCGGTAATAACCAAGAAGCTTAATTTTACTGCTATTCAAAATCGTCAAGAATAAATTTTTTACGGCTGTAATAGTTGATAGATTTGTAGAGAATTGCACGTGCCATGGCTATTTATAGTATCATACTGTCAGAAAGTTGGTCTCGGCACGGCGAATGCGCACGCTTCAGTGGTAGTCTCGAACTATCAGCGGTGGACTGTATTTCTGTGAGTACATGGGTCACCCTAATATACTAAAACGTTTTTTTAAATCGGATAAAAATTATGACCGCTATAAGGTCCACAAGCTAAAAACGCGATTTTTCGTACAATCAGGGGCCATAATCCCATGAATTTTCGATCCGATAGATGCCAATATTGAGAGCAACCGAGATCTTTTGGAGATAAACCTATATTTCAAGTTTCATCAAAATCGGATAAGAATTGTGAGTGTCCACAAACAAATTGTGGACGGACGGACGGATGCCCGGACGGACAGGAGCGACGACAGTATACGTCCACATGAAAATGTGGGCGTATAAAAAGGTTACAAAATGCAACAGTAAGAATAAAATTACCTTGGTGTCAAATTAACAGCATTTCCAGAAATGGTATTGGCAGGAATACAAATATCTGTTATTATATTAATAATAATCCATTAGCACAAAAATAAAATTGGTATTAGATTTTATATTAACAGGTTATAAATTATTGCACTCACAGATCTATATTTTGTTTTGTTTTTTATACTTTTGATGGCGTCCACTACATTAAGATCTGACTGATGTTAGTGGGAGGTCACATCAGGCTTTTCGATCTATCACAGTGATTCTCAACCAGTGTGCCACAGCACACCTGTGTGCCGCGAAATTTTGAACTGCACACTAAGAAAATTCAAAGATAGGTTGCCAGGCAACGAAACATACGCCCACAGCAACTAAATCGTCTGAGCAGTCGCATATTTTTACTTTTTTCGGTAATGAAACATTTATAATACACTAAAATCTGATTAAGAGCAACAACTCACGAAGTAATTATCAGAAAACTATTAGAATTTGTTTGGTTTTTATAAAGTTCTGCCCCATGCTAACGTTTTGTATGCAAAGCTTTTAATATAATAGATTTAACTGTTCAAGTCATAAAACTTCATTGAAAATGAAAATACTTATTCGTCTCAAGATCTTAAACTCTGTGTATCAATCTGAAGTAATTGGCAGTAATTATCGGAAATCATTGAAAATCAATAGGAATCTTCGTCTCATGACCTCAAACACAATCGGATATAAATTTGAGCCTCAAGAGCATCCACAAGATTTTTTGAAGTGATCAAGGGCCATAACTCTGGCAGTAATTATCGGAAATCGCTGAAAATCAATAGGCTTCTTCGTCTCATGACCTTAAACACTGTGTATAAATTGAAAGTCAATCGGATATTAACTTTGGCCTCTAGAGCATCCACAAGATTGTTCAAAGTGATCAAGGGCCATAACTCTGGCAGCAAATATTGGAAATTGCTGAAAATCAATAGGCTTCTTCGTCTCATCATCTTAACCACTGTGTATAAATTTAAAGTCAATCGGATATTAACTTTGGCCTCTAGAGCATCCACAAGATTTTTCAAAGTGATCAAGGGCCATAACTCTGGCAGCAAATATCGGAAATCGCTGAAAATCAATAGGCTTCTTCGTCTCATGACCTTAAACACTGTGTATAAATTGAAAGTCAATCGGATATTAACTTTGGCCTCTAGAGCATCCACAAGATTTTTCAAAGTGATCAAGGGCCATAACTCTGGCAGTAATTATTGGAAATCGCTGAAAATCAATAGGCTTCATCATCTTATGACCTTAAATACTGTGTATAAATTTAATGTCAATCGGATGTTAACTTTAGCCTCTAGAGCATCCACAAGATTTTTTGAAGTGATCAAGGGCCATAACTCTGGCAGTAATTATCGGAAATCGTTGAAAATCGATAGATTTCTTTGTCTCATGACCTTAAACATTGTGTATAAATTTAACGTCAATCGGATATTAACTTTGGCCATTAGACCATCCACAAGATTTTTTTAAGTGATCAAGGGCCATAACTCTGGCAGTAATTATCGGAAATCGCTGAAAATCAATAGGCTTCTTCGTCTCATGACCTTAAACACTGTGTATAAATTTAAAGTCAATCGGATATTAACTTTGGCCTTTAGAGCATCCACAAGATTTTTTGAAGTGATCAAGGGCCATAACTCTGGCAGTAATTATCGGAAATTGTTGAAAATCAATAGGCTTCTTCGTCTCATGACCTCAAACACTGTGTATAAATTTAAGGTCAATTGGATATTAACTTTGGCCTCTAGAATGTAGACAAGATTTTTCAAATTGATCAAGGGCCATAACTCTGGCAGTAATTATTGGAAATCGCTGAAAATCAATAGGCTTCTTCGTCTCAAGACCTTAAACACTGTGTATTCACTGGTGTATACTGTCTATGACTGGCCATGTTTTTATTTGCAGAATTCAAATATTTTTCATATTTAGCCAGGTGTGCCGCTATTTTTCATGTTTTCCAAGGTGTGCCATTGGCAAAAAAAGGTTGAGAACCACTGATCTATGACATTAGTAATTCAATTAACCAATCAGCGTTTTTCCAGTTTGGTATTCGGAAATACATTTGCTTTGATTTGTTTCCTATCGCTGTGTTTTAATCAGATTGACTCATCCACCAATAATGAAAAAATTAACTTGAAAAGTGTACTGTTGTATGTAGTATCTCTTGAAGGAATGTACCAGTGGTTGCCAGACAAGATACAACCACATATTGCATGAGATGGGTAGAGAACAAGCAAAAATCAAAAGTGATTTTTCGTACAATCAGGGGTCATAATCCAGAAAGGTATGGTCTGAAATGCGCAAATATTGAAAGGGACTGAGATCTTTGGGATTTAAAGATATATTTTAAGTTTCATCGAAATCAGATAAAAATTGTGACCACTAGAGGCAGGGCTGCCAACAACCAGTATCACAGCGCAATTTGCGATACATATTTTGTCCATTGCTAACCAAAAATTAAAATCTAACGTTATTGATTCGCAGTTACAGCGAATCATTAATATGCCTGACATTTTGGATATTGACACAAGAATAATCCACATTTTGAAGACTAGAAGGCTTACTCAACACTTTCAACTTGTATAAAATGTTGAATAAAATTTTATAAACAAAACTGAATTCTCCATGTGACATTTTCTTCTCGAACTACCCAGACACAATACTATATAACACAGGGACATAACTCTATGAATAGGGACTATTAAACCGGAAATAGGGAATCAAGTAGTACCACTCACGTTGCGAGACAACAAGTAATTTTATCATATTCATTTTGAAAGAAATAAATCCAGTGTATCCCCCACGTATTGTAAATAAAATATAATAAAATAAATACATGTTAACGTACTGTAAAATGATCAATCAAAGTAAAAATTCCCGTAAAAAATATTATTTGTTTATATTTATATCGCGTGTGTCTAGTTAATGGAGGTGCGCCCGATTGCACAAAAATAGTAATACACGATAAAAAGCAGATGAAATTGTTTTCTAACGAAGATTTCTAACGTAACAAAAAAATAACAATTAAAATGAGTGAGGTTTTGGAAGTCACATAAGACCTAACTAAATGTCTACATCACATTCACAAACTGTCACAAGTACTTATGGCAGTGCTAAAAAATCTAAGAATAGTCAGAATGGAATCTAATCATATTTGTTATGAATTAAAGTAATATCTTGTTATTTAGGTGTTTTACGTTGAAACTGAAAAACTGCTAATCAATTTTTAAATTTGCTAATCAAATTTGGCAAAATTGGACAATCAACTGTGAAAAATTACCGACAACCCTGGCTAGAGGGTCCATAACCTTGATTATGGTGTAATGGTGATAAATTTAAATGTTTTTAAAATTGGATAAAAATTGCGACCTCTAGAGGGTCCACCAGCTAAAAGACTTTTGGTACTAACAGGGGCCATAATCCAGGAAGTTATGGTCTGATATATGCGCAAATATCAACAGGGACCACGATCTTTGGATTATAAATATACATTTCAAGTTTCATCAAAATAGGACAGAAATTGTGACTTCTAGAGTGTCCACAACCTTGATTTTATTATTACATACTTTTACATTATTTGCGTACAAGGAGTGGCCATTTTGTCTGGCAGTTTTGGTCAGATTTTTACGAAATTCGAACTCAACATTTATTGATGTTTAACTGTGTGTAACAATAATAATTGTGATTTTCGTACAATCAGGGGCCATAATCCATAAAGTTTCGGTCCAATACATGCCAATATCGAAAGCAACCGAGATCTTTTGGAGATAAACCTATATTTCAAGTTTCATCAAAATCGAATAAGAATTGTGACCTGTAGAGTGTCCACAAACAATTGTGGACGGACGGACAGGGGCGACGGCAATATGCGTTCACATGAAAATGTGGGCGTATAAAAAAAAACATATCCGACACTCGTAATGGGCCCCAAGAAAACCTACCAGTATTTTAATCAGCCGCTGCCAGGCAGGATACGCCCACATTTTGCAAGAGATGGATAGAGAAGAAGCTAAAAACAAACAGGATTTTTTGTACAATCAGGGGCAATAATCCAGAAATTTATGACCTGAAATGTGCAATTTATCAAAAGGGACTGAGATCTTTGGGATATAAAAATGTTTTAAGTTTCATCAAAATCGGATAAAAATTGTGACCTCTAGAGGGTCCACAACCATCATATTACACACTTCTACACTATTTGCCTACAAGGGGCGGCCATTTTGTCCGGCAGTTTGGGTCCAATTTTCACGAAATTCAAACTCATCAAACCTTACGGTGTAACGGTGATATATTCGAACGTTTTTTTTTAAATCGGATAATAATTGTGACCTCTAGAGGGACCACAAACTAAAAACACGATTTTTCATCCAATCAGGGGCCATAATTCAGGAAGTTACGATTCGATATGTACGAAAATCGACAGGAACCAAGATATTTGGATTATAAACATGCATTTCAAGTTTCATCAAAATCAGATGAAAATTGTGACCTCCAGAGGGTCCACAACCCTGATACACAATATTTTGACACTATTTGCGAACGAGGGGCGGAAATTTTGTCCGTCAGTTTCGGTCCTTAAGATTAGGGTGTAACGGTGATATATTCAAATGTTTTTTTAAATCAGATAAAAATTGTGACCTCTATAAGGTCCACAAGCTAAAAATGCGATTTTTCGTACAATCAGGGGCCATAATTCAGATCTGTGGGTTATAAACATACATTTCAAGTTTAAACCAAATCGAATAAAAATTGTGACCTCTACAGTTTTCACAAGCTAAAAACATGATTTTTCGTACAATCAGGAACCATAATCCATGAAGTTACAGTCCAATACATGCCATTATCGAAAGGAACCAAGATCTTAGGGTGATAAACATATTTATTTCAAGTTTCATTGAAATTTGATAAAAATTGTGACCTTTAGAGTGTTCACAAACAATTGTGGATGGACGGACAAACAGGGGCGACAACAATATACGTCCACATGATTCATGAAAATGTGGGCGTATAAAAATCTTGTGGACGCTCTAGAGGCTAAAGTTAATATCTGATTGACTTTAAATTTATACACAGTGTTTAAGGTCATGAGATGAAGAAGCCTATTGATTTTCAGCGAATTCCTATAATTACTGCCAGAGTTATGGCCCTTGATCACTTCAAAAAATGTTGTGGACGCTCTAGAGGCCAAAGTTAATATCCAATTGACTTTAAATTTATACACACAATGTTTAAGGTCATGAGACGAAGAAGCCTTTTGATTTTCAGTGATTTCTGATAATTACTACCAGAATTATGGCCCTTGATCACTTTTTAAAATCTTGTGACGCTCTAGAGGCTAAAGTTATCATCCGATTGACTTCAGATTGATACACAGAGTTTAAGGTCTTGAGACGAACAAGTATATTGATTTTCAATGAATTTTTATGACTTGAACAGCTAAATCCATGATATTAAAAGTTTCGTATACTAAACGTTAGCATGTGTCAGAACTTTATAAAAACCAAACAAATTTTAATGATTTTCTGATAATTACTTAATGAGTTGTTAGCCTTAATCATATTTTAGTGTATATTATAAATGTTTTATTACCGAAAAAAGTAAAAATATGTGACAACTCTTGTTGACTCCCCAGACGATTTAGCTGCTATGGGCGTGTGTTTCGTTGACTAGCAAACTAGCTTTTAGAGGTTTTAAAACTCGATTGTATCCGTTCAAAATTAATTCATCAGCAATATTTTGGTCACATTTGTAAACTAGAGATTCTCCGCTTAACAACGATGCCTATTATTATGCAAGAGGAATGATTGGTCGTCCCGCTGCAAGCGAAGAAAAACAACTAATTTCGCTGAGAATTTTTCAAAAGAAATAGGACAGATTTAAGAATACGGTACTGTTACAAACGTCCAAATAAAGGTGTTCTAAAATCTTTTATTGCTATTTTCATCTTTTGTGAAAATCTCAATTTCAATCAAAATCAATATTTTCACTTATTTTGTCTCCAGTTTAAAATTAGATAACGCAAATTCCTACTCATTTTGACATACTGAGTCACATAATGCTGAATACAGCAAGCAGATTCTCTCTTAATTCATTCTACTACTATATCAAAATATCGAACATTCCTATTAAATTATACAGTAGGGTTGAATCAATACAAATAATATGATTACACAACCACAAGATGTCACTAATATGATAATATTTGTCACTGAAAATATTATAAACTGTCAAGGGTGCCAACATTTCTCATGTATCGTTGCAACCCTTGATTATAGGAAGAAACATATTATAGGGATTACCTTGAGGAATGATTTCATCATCTGAAGGGGAAAGAAAGGAAATTTTTCGCTGGGATTTACGACGTCTATGTCTAGGTTTACGATCTATGTCATTGCGAACATTATTGTATATGCCATTAACATGTACACCAAATTTTGGACTTTGCATACCAGGCTTTCTTTTTAGGTGTGAAGGCTTCTTTTTCCGTTTAGGAGTTTCACTGAAAGGTACAAATAAAAAGAGTAGATAAAATAGACAATGCGACCAGATATCCCTATTTAGCAGTAACTAGTTTCGTTCGTATTGAACTCTTCAGACTGATTAATCTCACTTAGTGAGGTTCTATATACTATTGTGGACCCCAGTAAAATTTTACCAGGGTTTAGGTTTTGGTGGGATTACCGGGGTGGGTTTTTACCGGGGTGGGTTTTTACCAGGGTTTGGTGATTGCCTTAGAAACCAGGGTGGAGATTAAGGCAAGGTATCCAGGTTTGCCATAACCAAGTGTGAAAAGTTAGAATATTACCAAGGTGTAGAGAATATTAGCAGTTTCAAACAGGCTGCAGAAAATCAAAGAGGTTCCTTTAAGCCTGGCGCATAATACGCGACGACATTGGCGATTTCGGTCGCTGACGATGAAAAATCAAAAACTTGCCTGGTGTGCTCACTCGGTCGCTAGCGATTTTTCGTCGCCAGTGACCATCGTGGCAATGGTCGCCAATATCAGACATGTTTGATATGATTGCCCAAGTTGTCGCTTCGTCGGCAACAAATCGTGTAAAATGCTCACCTCGGCGACAAGTTGAGCGACAATCAAGGAAATAAATTCACCTATTAAACCAACCATTTTTGGTTATTCCTCTCATATATAAGTGGCTCGGGTAATCTAATTTGGGCCTAACTAATTGAAATTAAGTTTTCAATTCTGGCACATGGTAGGTGGATGTGGATTTTTCCGTTTGTTTAACTATATACTCAATAATAATATAGTCCTGAATTCATAGATGGTAATTAGAATGGGCGTTTTTTTTCCCAGCAACTGTAGCGAGAAAAGGGAGGATGACAGTCAAACATTCTCCTGGGCTTATTTGTCCCATCTTGGTTGTTTGTTTGGTAATGAGAGGTAATGTCCCAAAGCATCAACTGATCAAATTGCTTATCTCTGCTTACCCTAAGCAGAAAATGCTCATCTTCGACCTCCATCAAGGCATTGACCTAATAAACACCTACACCAAGTTTGAACATTCTAAGTCAATTAGGAGGAGAGTTATTGTGTCCCAAAATATACATTGGATACAATCGAAAGCCATTTAATCAGGGCAGGGAGTTAACACGAACACACATAAATCAGATGCGTGAGATTCGTGGATGTGTTATGTCAGTGTGGCAAATACTGTTTTAAATGGATATATAGATACACGTTTTATGATTGTGGACAAAACGTTATGTGCATCTCAAGGAACCTTTGCTTTGTCCCGTCGCTGTTAAAAATCCAACATCTGTTTCACCTTAGTGATCATGAAAAGTAATCCCCTGACAACGACAGGCATACAGATACCTGACGTCGTATGAATCCTGAAAAATATTTCAACGTATCCATATCGCAACAGGTCAGTACTAAAACTAACACTTATTACAGTATTTAAACACCGTTCAGCGAATTTAACATTGTGCGGTAAAATAGACATTCAGCGGCAAAACTGAACGATGACCCACAACTAAACACATCGTAATATCTGAACATCGCACGTGAAATTGGATGTTTGACAACAAAACTGAACACCTTGGGTAATTGGACACCTTGACTAATTTTAATCACAGCTCTGGAAATTGAACGGGCCAACTAATTATTGAACAGTCGTGATAATTAAGCCGGGCACTTATTATTAAACACGTGTCGACAAACTAAACACTATTTAATTAGATGCTTAGTAATCAAAGTTAAACATTGAGATTTAAATTGGATACAAGTACAAATTGAACACTATTAGCAGAAATTCAACTTTAGTTACGAATATTTGAACACAGCACAGAAATTAGCGTCATTTACGCAAGTTTAAACGATACCAATTTACCAGTGATTACTTCCGGTGATAAATGAAAATCTTAAATTACTTGTATGAAATTGTAAATGGCATTAGGTATCACATGGTGAAGATTTGATGAAAATCGAATAATAATTAACACTTTTGAGGGCCAAAAAACTTGAAAAGTGACCTGTTTAAAATCGTCTATTTCTCCGCAACTGAACAAGTTAGAAACCATTTTTTGATATGTGTATGATCGTATGGGTTCATTCTATTTGTTGCTTGGAATCAAATATCAACATTTAAAACAAATAACAAATACGACTCATTTGAATAAAATATTTGTTTTTAGGACTATAAATACAGCTTTTTCCAAAATTTCTGGTGACAGTAAGTAAGAATTTTGTATTGGTTTGACCTAGTCAAAAGTGACATTACGCATCAAATGGTGTCACTTTTGGCTAATTCCATGCCAATGTTCCAGACCTGAACAAAAATAAAACGATAAGGAGGAAGTTCAATGCATTTTTTTTTCAATATAATTATGTTTAAGTTATTTAAATTGGGTTGATATTTTATCTGTTTCACATTATCACCAAAATACCAGGCGCCAAAGTTGTTGGTCAGTTTTAAAAAATAGTTAGGATTTAGCCTAAATTTAATTTGCTCTGTTGTAATAAAATAAGGGTAGAAAATGATGATAGTGGCATATTTGTATCATGTAAACTAGTAATAAACTGTGCAGTGGAGGGTAAGTTAAAGTATCTTTCAAGCTGACAATCTTAACAAAAAACTAGAGAACAGCGATGCAGTAATGACAGGTTTCACCGATGCCACGTTACCCTTGAACTTATGTCACTTCCGGTACCAATGGAACCGTGAAACAATTTCCACATAATCATAGCAGACGTGTTATAAAATGGACATAGAATCAATCAAACCCATCAATATCAATTCTGTTGATACATTTGTTACATATGTCAAAACAGTGATCCTGACAAAATTTGTTACTAACTTACCGCAAAGTTAGCTGACTTTCTAATGGGAAATTAAAATGCGAAAAAAAATCTTAAAAAGTGATCCTGACAAAATTGAATATTTCTCGACAAGGGAAGATGCTAGAAGCAATTTTTGGACATTTATATGATCGTATTGATTCAATCTATATATGTCCATTGGAGTCAAATATCATAATGTTAAACGAATAATAAATATAACTCACTTCAAAAAAATGTGATAATGAAAATGTTAAATTAATTCTATGAAATCATGAATGGCATAAGACATCACATGGTGAAAATTTTATGAAAATCAAATAATAATTGCTATTTTTATAGACCAAAAACCATGAAAAGTGACTTGATAAAAATCGTTTATTTCTCTGCAAACGTAAAGTTAACAAGCAGTTGCCATGCAAGATACGCCCACATTTTGCAAGAGATGGACAGAGAACGAGCTCAAAAAAGAAGTGATTTTTCGTACAATCAAAGGCCATAATTCAGGAAGTTACAATCCGATATGCATGAATATTGAAAGGAACCAAGATCTTTGGGTTATAAAAATGCATTTCAAGTTTCATCAAAATCGGATCAAAATTGTGTCCTCTCTCTAGAGGGTCCAAAACCTTGATATACCACATGTACAATATTTGCGTACAATGGGCAGCCATTTTGTCCGGTAGTTTTGGTCCGATTTGTACGAAATTCAGACTCAACAATCTTAAAGGTGTAACAGTGATATATTCAAACGTTTTTTTAAATCGGATAAAAATTGTGACATCTAGCGGGATCACATCCTAAAAATGCAACTTTTCGTACAATCAAGGGCCATAATTCAGGAAGTTATGATCCAATATGTGCGAATATCGAAAGGAACCAAGATCTTTGGGTTATAAATATGTATTTCAAGTTTCATCAAAATCGGATCAAAATTGTGACCTCTATAGGGTCCACAACCTTGATATACCATATTTTTACGCAATTTGAGAACGAACGATGGCCATTTTGTCTGTCAATTTTGGGCCGATTTTCACGAAATTCGAACTCAGCCGTCCTTGGCTGTAACGGTGATAAAATAATATGGTTTTTAAATCGGATAAAAATTATGACCTCTATAGGGTCCACAAGCTAAAAACGTGATTTTCCGTACAATCAGGGGCCATAATTCAGGAAGTTACGGTCTGATATGCACGAATATCGAAAGGAACCAAGTTCTTTGGGTTATAAACTTACATTTCAAGTTTCAACAAAATCGGATAAAAATTGTGACCCCTATTGGGTCCACAACCTTGATATACCATATTCTTACGCTATTTGGGAACGAACGGCGGCCATTTTGTCTGTCAATTTTGGGCCGATTTTCACGAAATTCGAACTCAGTTGTCCTTGGCTGTAACGGTGATAAAATAATACGTTTTTTTAAATCTGATAAAAATTATGACCTCTATAGGGTCCACAAGCTAAAAACGTGATTTTCCGTACAATCAGGGGCCATAATTCAGGAAGTTACGGTCTGATATGCACGAATATCGAAAGGAACCGAGATCTTTGGGTTATAAACTTACATTTCAAGTTTCAACAAAATCGGATAAAAATTGTGACCCCTATAGGGTCCACAACCTTGATATACCATATTCTTACGCTATTTGGGAACGAACGGCGGCCATTTTGTCTGTCAATTTTGGGCCGATTTTCACGAAATTCGATCTCAGTCATCCTTAGGGTGTAACGGTGATATAATAGAACGGTTTTTTAAATCGGATAAAAATTATGACTTCTATAGGGTCCACAAGCTAAAAACGTGATTTTTCGTACAATCAGGGGACATAATTCAGGAAGTTACTGTCCGATATGCGCAAATATCGAAAGGAACTGAGATCTTTGGGTTATAAACTTACATTTCAAGTTTCAACAAAAATCGGATAAAAGTTGTGACCTCTATAGGGTCCACAAGCTAAAAACGTGATTTTTCGTACAATCAGGGGCCATAATCCATGAAGTTTCGATCCGATACATGCCAATATCCAAAACAGCCGAGATCTTTTGGGGATAAACCTATATTTCAAGTTTCGTCGAAATCGGATAAGAATTGTGACCTGTAGAGAGTCCACAAACAATTGTGGACGGACAGGGGTGACGGCATAATACGTCCACATGAAAATGTGGGCGTATAAAAATGGTTTGACCTGGTCCAAATTGGCATTATTGTCCCGTCTGTCACAGAATAAACTAAAAAGTTTCTGTATTACCAGAATTAGGTAATATTTCAAAGTTAAACAATAATAGCTATCTCCTTCTTTATATGGCTGATTCAGAACATATAATTAATTAGATCCAACATGAATCAACAAAGTGAAAATTGTATTTTAAATGTGTCCCGTCTGTCACAATTGTCTCGTCTGTCCCGCCTGTTACAAGAGTTTATAATGCTGCTTTCTTGCTTTAATCTGATTTTTTTTTACCTTCAAATAGTTTCAAGAAGCTTGTAATAACATTTTTGAATTTTAATAGATCATTTGTCATTGATCTCTTTTTATTACTTGATAGTTCAGCTGTAATTATCAACAAACTACAGTAATTTTTCCACAAAAGTTGGCTAACTATAGAAATTTCTGGGAAACCCAAGTCAATGTTGTTCCAATTTGAAACTTTTGCAATTTTAAAATGTTGATTTAGGATTGCAGATTAGGTATCTGAAGCCCCCATATATCCAAATATACCAAATTTAAAATATTTATATTTGTTCTGGGCATAACAAATTACTTCAAGATTATCCATCTTTAATTGTTATTATAAATTTATTCTGTTTTTTTTTTGTTTTTTTTTAAAGTACATGTTCCAGATTTTTTTTTTATCATGTGAAATAATTTTTAAACAGCAATCTTCGTTCTATTATGAATTGTCTAAGCAGTGTCATATATTTGTCATATATGTAGTTTGTTTTAAAAAAATCCAAAGACAGGTTGCCAGGCAACGAAACATACGCCCACAACAGCTATATCGTCCGGGCAGTCAACAAGAGTTGTTGCATATTTTTACTTTTTTCGGTAATGAAACATTTATAATACATTCAAATCTGATTTAGAGTAACAACTCATTAAGTAATTATCAAAAAACCATTAGAATTTGTTTGGTTTTTATAAAGTTCTGCCCCATGCTAACGTTTAGTATATATGAAACTTTTTAACATCATGGATTTATTTAGCTGTTCAAGTCATAAAGATTCATTGAAAATCAATATACTCGTTCGTCTCAAGACCTTAAACTCTGTGTATCAATCTGAAGTCAATCGGATGATAACTTTAGCCTCTAGAGCGTCACAAGATTTTTCAAAGTGATCATGGGCCATAACTCTGGCAGTAATTATCCGAAATCGTTGAAAATCAATTGATTCTTCATCTCATGGCCTCAAACCAGGGTTCGTACACTAAAATGTGAATGAAATTCCATGACTTTTCCATGACTTTCCAGGACCAAAAAGAGCATTTTCCAGGACCAAAATTAGAGCATTGCACTGAAGTTTGTCAATGCATGTTTACTGAATTAAATCTGCACAAATAAGCTAATCTACATCGTCATGCAAAGAAATCAACTTCTTGCAAATTATGAAACTTTTATTAATAACAGTATTCACTTAAATTACCAAATAAAAGTCGGGCTACAATCTGAGTAGTAAAAGTTATCATAAAGCATCAAGTACTTTAAACAAAGTTCAATTATTCACTGTAAACAAATTAATCCAAAATAGAACAGAGAACAAAACAATGTCCAGTACTTTAACTAAATTAGTTTGACTTATATTCGTTTAATTTTTTAATAAATCCAATTTGTCCAGTTCAGATTCTTTGACTTTTGCCGATTCTCTGTGGCTATTGGATTTTGCAATTAAATGTCTGATTTCAGTAACAGAACCAACAGACTCTGCCTTGTTGGCCAAGTCATCAGCAGACTTGAATAAAGCTCCTGAATCACTTTCAAGTCTGCATTTTTTAATTTTCATTTCATCAATTTCCTCTAACAAGGATCATTTTTTCAATGAAAGTTTCTCCTTTTCTCTGTCATTTTTTTGTTTATCCAAAAATGACATAGTTTTGACTTGCAGAACTGACTGACATGACTAGTTTTTTATTGATGTCAACATTTAAAGCTCCCCCAACAGACTGAATATGATCTATGACTTGTCTTTGCGCAATAAAAGATTTTTCGTCCATATTATCTTTATAGACCTCTTTATTTACAGAAAATCCACGCTCAACAGATGCTTGTCCATATGACAAGATTAAAAGTAACTGAATGACAGACCAAATGTTACTATATTGTTGTTTTGATGAGAAGCAGTTATAGAAAAGATTATCAACTCGTTGTTCTTTATAATTGAAATCGTTAAACAAAGAAGAATATCCTGGTAAATCTTGGGTCAAAAATGTAGAAAATTCATGTTTTATTGTGTCACATTCTAACTCATTGATCTTTTTATGATTAACAAGAATGCCAAGTATTCTTTCCAATTTCTCTACACAAAAATCTTTGTCATTACACATTTGCCTAGGATCTAAACATTTCATGCACCTCACAAGTGTATATTTCAGGGGACATTTTTCTTGGATTTTAGAAATCATTTTGATAACTGAAGCCCTTGCCTGAGCTCTTATGTCGAGAAATTGTTGTTCGTTTACTTTTTTGTCGGACACAAGTGATTTCAATAGTTTATTTCCCACAAATCCAATGTCAACTTTCTTTATTTCACACTGATTATTTCTGTCATTTATGTCAATCTTCAGTAATGAGTAAGCAGTACCCCCACTTTTACTTAGTACATCTGATTTAATCACCCTTCCCATTAGCCCCTTCAACAGCAGATACAAGTCCTCAGCTAGAAATGGAATCATGGGTTTGTCAGTCTGATACAAGGTTAAAAATGGGGTAACTTCTTGTGCAATAGAAATAAAACAGTTTATTTTAACTTCTAAAAGAGGGTCTTTTAACATTTCCACAATCGTTTTATATGACTCTGTTTTGGGGTTGGTTATTTTTTTCTTGTTAACTTGATCAATGTATTTTCCAAGTAATGGAATGATCTCAAGAGCTCTTAAAGCTACTGGTAGATTTTCTAACCATCTATGTTTACAAAACTTTAAAGCATAAACATGATTATCAGTTCCTATTAATTTTTCATAGTCCTCCCTGCGAGCAGGGGTGTCCTTGAACAATATGTAACAACTTCTAAACAAACTGTCAAGATTCCACTCAGAAGTTGAAGAAAAGTCCTTGAATGCACCGTGAATAATATGGAGCCCACAGCTTCCTATATTCAAGACTTTACTAGAATAATTAGTTTGTATATAATCAGAAAAGAGATCCCAAAATTTTAAATTAACATTAGGTCCATCCATAGACACTTGCACAAGTTTAGACAGGTTCAAATCTTGAACAGAATCGGTCAAATGTTCTAAAAGTTCATGTGATGCAGCATGGCCAATAAACTTGGAGTTATAGTATTGAGGTATCACATTATCCCTATCCCAGTACCTCACATGTATATCTAGCTGTTTATTTTTTGTTTTGATATTCAAACTTTCATCAAAAAGGAGTACAAAAGAATCTTTATTCTTCACACTGTTTTTTAGCAAATCTGAAAAATGGGGTGCTAAACCAAAGTTGCAATAATAGGCCATCTTTTTTTCTCCACAGGTGAATTTCTGTGCAATGTCGCTATCAGGGAACATTTTCTTAAATAATTTATCAATGCCTTCGTTTGATTTATATGAGTGGTGGTTTTCTATATTGTGCAGAGTCCACAATATCTCGGATTTTATTGTATCTTCCTTTGAAATGAACGAAGTCAATGATTGGGATTTCCTACTTTCGGTTTTAGTGCCGAAACTATCACAACGTGAACTAGACCTTTCTGTTGAAAGTTCAGTTGTACTACCCCCTGTTTGACCTGAAGATGGGACAAAAAACTGACCAATAGGATTCTGACCACACTCTTTTAATTTTCTGTAATTAACTAAATGTTTTTCGCCCTTCATGTGGCTCTTTACAGCTGCTTCCCCCATATTAGATATATCAAAAGACTTCTGACATGCGCAACATCGGGCTTTTCGTGAATTAGTTTTGTCACACATTAACCATGAACAGAAATCGGTTTTTGTCATCCAACAGTCTTGAAATGTACATTTACCGGGCATTTTAATATTGTATTTGGGTATATCAAACAGAATTCATCACGCTATTCGAAAGCAAAAACACAACTAGTTGAACTCTGACTAGCAGACGAGTAACTGAAAGGGAGATAATTCAGCCAAGTCTGTGAGACTGCTACAGGACATAGTCCGGATTATCAAGCCCAAAAATTGATTGTCAAGCCAATGACTGTTGCGTCTGAAAAAAAAAAAGACTACGGTACGAAAGTTTGTCTACTCTTGGATCTATTTTTCTCTACCATGCTTTTCTTTCGTATAAGTTTTACAAATTGAATAAATGGATCAAATTTCGGAGAAAGGGTGATTACTGGACGGAGGTGAAAATTTCATGACTTTCCATGATAAGATACTCATATTCCAGGTTTTCCAGGCCTGGAATTTTCATAGGTGGAATTCCATGACTTTCCAGGTTTTCCAGGAAGCGTACGAACCCTGTCAAACACTGTGTATAAATTTAAAGTCAATCGGATATTAACTGTAGCCTCTAGAGCGTCCACAAGATTTTTCAAAGTGATCAAGGGCCATAACTCTGGCAGTAATTATCAGAAATTGCTGAAAATTAATAGGCGTCTTCGTCTCATGACCTTCAACACTGTGTATAAATCTAAAGTCAATCAGATATTAAAACACGTCATTACCATAGCTTTATCTTGGGACCACGGTGGCAAGGACAGTTGCCTAGTCGTTCGGATGGGACAAAAAAACGAGGTCCCGTGTACACATTTGCGTGCACATAAAAGATCCCTTTGCAGGTAGAATTCGATAGAAGAGCATACCGTAGCGCCGCTGCCCGTGCAAAACCTCTCTTACAGCTTACTGTATGGTGTATGTCCGTATTCATTAGCCCAGTTCGGAGCAGAACAGTAGAAGGTTAAGCACATTTTCATTTCATTTCAGCTTTATCTCACCCCACCTGCATAAAAATGAAGAACATAGTTTTATGTCATACTCTTTTTATTTTCAGCATTTCCCTGAATCATCTTACTGACTGCATTGATTGGTATAAAAAGCATGGCCTTACACCAAAGGTGAAAAAGAGTGGTGGAAGAAGAAAAACAGCCCGCTATCTTAGTCATGACGACATACAGCGAGTGGTCAAATTCATCTCAAATTACGCGGAAGATCATGCCATAATCCTGCCAGGTCGCATTCCAGGCTACAAAGATTTTATGATGAAATTGTTGCCCACTAACACAACCAAGGTGTCCGCGTTCCGTCTCTATAGATCTGGAATGACAGTAGCAGGTATGGATTAATGAATAAACTTAATTACTGTTCAGGTCAGTGGTCACAGCATAACACTGATTGTGAATTGCAATAGGCATATACACCCCCACCACCACACACACGTACCCAAAAAGGAAATGCGACTGGTGTCAAGTAATACAATTTGGTGTCCGATATTCAGCAATTCCATGCTCCATTTCACTTCTCTATTTTCTTTTCACTGATCACCTTTTCATAATTTATCTACTAAGGATGTGTTCTCGTTTGCAGGTCACCGTGCTGTGAAAATATCAAGTTTTCGTCAACTCGGGAGCACACTGGTACCATTCATCGTCCAGGCAAAACGGATGACAGACCTGTGTTGGATTTGCCAAAAAAATAACTACCAAGTTTACCGTAGCGCCAATCTCGTTTGCAGGTCACTGTGCTGTGAAAATATCAAGTTTTCGTCAACTCCGGAGCACACTGGTACCATTCATCGTCCAGGCAAAACCGATGACAGACCTGTGTTGGATTTGCCCAAAAAATAACTACTAAGTTTACCGTAGCGCCAATCTGCCCGATATAGTGAAGACAGCCAAACTAAAAAAACAGGAAGAGCATTTACGCATTGTAGACATTAGCTATCTTCATTACTTTTATGAGGCATATGGATTGGGTGAGAGACATTTGGACATGCACTGTGATAATTGCACAGGACAAAATAAAAACAAATTTGTCTTGTCTTATCTAGCGTGGAGGGTGATCCACGGTTTACACAAGTCTATAACATTAAATTTTTTGATTACTGGTCATACCAAATTTTCACCGGATTGGTGTTTTGGCCTGATAAAACAAAAATTCCGGAAATCCAGGGTCTGTTCAGTAGCCGAGTTAGCTGACGTAGTACAACAAAGCACAGTAACAGATGTTAACTTGGCTCAACCAACAATGGATGGGGAGGAAAATATTGTCCAGCAATATAACTGGCATCAAAAATTCAATGAAACCTACAAGGCTGTCATTGGTATAAAGAAATATCACTTCAGGTATGTTTCTTTCTTTCAATTTCTCATTGACATCGGTGGTGGTAAATATGCTCATTGAACGTTCAAGAAATCTTTAATTTTATTCACAATAACTATGTGGTATTATGTGGTTCCGAACGACTGAAAAATACGCCATCTTAACCCATGGTCTGTTATTCAAACATCTGAATTTTCATTTCTTAATAATTTATCCCTGTTCTTACATGTCTTGCAATTTCTTTCTGTAGACTGGATGTATTGTTTATGGCTTTGCAAACCCAATCACTAAGTCTGTAAGATGATTTTTCTTGATATTTTCAGGTTCTGTCACAAAAATCCAGGAGTTGTTTTTTGTAAGGAATACAGAGACTCGGATGAGGTTGAAGTTTGTCTGTTGAAAGATGTTAATGTTGTCCCAACTGCAGACTTGCCATTAATAATCCCTCCACCAGGATTAACGGCTGCAAGACAGTGGTACCTGTTTGAAAAAATCTGTGAATTCTGTTCTGATGAAACCCAAGATGCAACATGTCCACGACCGACAGTCGAAAAACCCTGTCATATCAACGAACACCCTGACGAGATAACAGACAGAACATGCCTAGGGCCGACCGCCTTATTACCTCACCATATTAATGAAAACCAAAACCATGACGAGATGATCGATTGCGAGTTGATACGTTGATACGTGGGCATGGTAGTGGTCAAACCACAAATAATCAGCTACCAATGAAACAGGGTCTTGGCCGTGGTCGTGGTCAAACGAAGAACATGGAGAATATTCCACCACCAGCGAAACGTGGTTGTGGT
Organism: Patella vulgata; assembly: GCF_932274485.2. Lineage (NCBI taxonomy): Eukaryota > Metazoa > Mollusca > Gastropoda > Patellidae > Patella > Patella vulgata. The sequence continues at coordinate 40,560,181 of NC_065882.2, forward strand.
CGCGGTCGAACCACGAACAGTGATATTGTTCCACCACCAGCGAAACGTGGCCGACCCAATAGCTAAATGATTCCGCACCCCACCGTATCGTAGCAAAATGAACTGGCTCATCTAAATGGCCACATTTCCAGTGCTTGAGTTACTTTTCTTTTACAAATCATCCTATTTCGAGTGTTATTATTATTCCATTTGTTATTATATTTTATTAAAAATACTAGTAATTTGTGATGCATTATAATACAATTTGCTATTATATTTTATTAAATTTATGAGAGTTTTTAGCATACTGTTGTCTGTTGAAAAATGTTCTCTTTTCTTATACTTGATAGCATAAGGTGTTGAATACCGTCGTTTCATTGGTATATCCTACCCTGCAAGGTGTGACCATAACTGATGGGTGACCATAAAATCATCGAATATGTCAAATGATAAATATTCGTTGCATCGACCCAACACCATGTTTTTTGTATTCAGGACCCCGAAAACCTCTAAAATGATATATTACACGAGTACCAAGTATAAGAACTCCAATAATTGCCATTTTGGTGGCCATTTTAAAAAACAAGATGGAGGATACAGTCCAGTCGACCCCTGATGCTACAACCATTATGCCTAATAAAACATATAAAATGACACGGTTACAATATACGGTGATAAAAACACAGAATTGTCATTTTGGTCGCCATTTTGATAAAACAAAATGGTTAATATTCTCGGATTAATTTTACTATTACGATTATCATTTTGGTCGCCATCAGTGTCCGAAACAAACATTTTCCAAGCACAGGCCCACAGGGCCTGTGTGACACGTGATCATATGGGTCCTTCAGGTGACACGCAGGCCCAACCAATAATAATAATATTTATAGTTTCCAAGCGAAGCGCAGAACGATCAGAGGAAAGGAAGTACATATAAAGCCAGTACACCACAGAAGGACTAAGGGTTTAGTAACTTTCATTTTTATTTAATGGAAACAAATCTATTCATGGCTACATAATTTAGGGTTTTTCTCATTAAACTAGTTAAACTTCAAACAGTTACACAAAAAAAACTTGATGCCTGGCGATAATGTTGAGGAATGGCGTTGGCATAAACTCGCACAATAGCCCATTACCTTTAATAACAGGTAGGCCTACAGCTACACCGTTCGGAAAATTTTCCATATTCACGTTCCGGCTTGAAATTTGTGTCAGTAATATTCCTGAATAAATTACTGTCTTCGTTTTTCGGATGGATATAAAATGATACAGCGCCGTGGTATTTTTCATAACACAATTTGTAGTTTTTGTCTATCACGTAACTTGCAAATATGTTTTTATTCATTCGTCCATTAGAGACACAGGGCACAGTGATCACGTGACAACCATAATTGAAATTGCTTTAAAATAAAATTCCATACGACTATGCCATATAGTTTTCAATAATAATAACAATATGTTTAAAATTTAGCATCTGCCAGCATGTGTATCAAATAAAAAATCATAACAGTAAACGCTACTTAAAACTAAACCTAGCATCGCTGGCTTATTGACCTAGAAATTCCAACCGATGTCACGTGTCATCGGCGGATTTGGCATTGAAGATTTTGACGGAAAAATATATTATTAATGACTGTTTTTCGGTGTATTCGGTGTTCTATCTGAGGATTATATTAAACTGTAACAACTGGTCAGCGAAACCATTAAATGTATGATCCAATTATTATTTTTTTATTATCTACCGGTACCTGGGCTCGATACGGAGCGTTGAAGACGCGCGATTCCCGAGCGAGATTCGCAATCCATATATACCAAGAGGTTTGACTGTTATTGTAGCCAACAAGCAAGTTGATTGACTACTTAATCAAAAAGTAATAATTAATCCGTTAAATTTAGCTGAAAGTAGATTGATTTATGATACCATAGTGGCCGATTCATTGTTTTTACCAATCGGCTTGTTTAAAGTTCAAGCGGCTAAAGCCGACAAAAAAACAGTTACATATCAGAGGCTGGTTACGCGAGTCAATGTTTTGAAAAACAGCAGCTTCCGTCATGTCGATGACAAGCAAACAATAACCGTCAACTATCGGAGACTCGAAGGTTGCGTTTCTATGACAGTTCTAGCATTTCCCGAATTGTCGTATGTGGACACTAACTATGCGAGATAAGAAAGAAGGCGAAGGCCCGGCGGACCCGAGTGAAATAGGCAAGCAGGAGTCCTCCGAAAAATCAGTCGGCCTCGGGCCTACGGACCGATGTTTGTGTCGAACACTGGTCGCCATTATGAAAAAAAAAATGGCGGTTATTATTGGATTTACTCTTATACTGCAATTGTTTGATGTAGCACCCCCAAAAACCCATTCAATGACATTAATAAACACATAACTTATGAAAACTCGAAAATTTGTCATTTTGGCGTCCATTTTGAAAAAAAAGATGGCGGAAATTGTCGGATCAAATTGTTACTGCAATTCTCGTCTTCAGCACCCCTGAAAACCTCTAGAAAACAATATTCAACGACAAAACAGCAAATAAATGGCTTGGTTGTTATGGGATTTTGTTTTGAAACATACCAAATCTTTAAAGTAACTTGATTTTTCTCAAAACTTACTTTGGTGAGTTTGGTGGCTTTAAGCAGTCACAACTCAGTCAATTTTTGCCCGATTCAAACAAACTATATACATCAAATTGAAGGTAATGAGTCGGAGAATGTGAAAATAACAATAACTCAATTTTCAAAATTTCCTCATTGCGACTCAGTATGCCATGGGGGGGTCACATATTAATAATGAGTGACCTCGCCGAGCATTTGAAGTGGGGTACCCTAATTTAAAGACGTGACAAAACTTCTGCGTAACGTCAAAACAGGGCAAATTGACGTTTTTCAACTTATGCTTATGAAATAAATAAAACGAACACGTATATAAAAATTATATCAAACAAAAGAACATAATATCTGCTTCCAAAATATTTTAAAATTATTACAAAAGATTAAGTAGCCACTGTTTGACGTTAAGTTAAACCAGCGGCTGCCAGGCAGGATACGCCCACATTTTCGAGAGATGGATAGAGAACAAGCTAAAAAGAAAGTGATTTTTCCTACAATCAAGGGCCATAATTCAGGAAATTACAATTCGATATGCGCAAATATCGAAAGAAACCAAGATCTTTGGGTTATTAACGTACAATTCAAGTTTCAACAAAATCGGATAAAAATTGTGACCTCTATAGGGTCCACAACTTTGATATACCATATTTTTACGATATTGGAGATCTTTGGGTTATAAACATACATTAAAAGTTTCAATAAAATCGGATAAAAATTATGACCTCTATAGGGTCCACAAGGTAAAAACGTGATTTTTCGTACCATAAGGGGCCATAATTCAGGAAGTTACAGTCCGATATGCATAGGCGTACGGGGAAATTTTTGACTAGGGGGGCGGTGGTAGTTGGTGCCCAAAAAATGTAGTTAGATTCTTGGTATGTTACATAATAATAAATTCACTGTTAAATTGGACACATTCAAGAACGCAATATTATTTTATACAACTTTTACAAAGTACAATTGTGTGCCCAAATTTTCCCAGCATTTGGTGCCCAAAATGGGGGGCACCAGCTCGTACACCTATGCCGATATGCACAAATATCGAAAGGAACCAAGATCTTTTGGTTATAAACATGCATTTCAAGTTTCATCAAAATCGGATTAAAATTGTGACCTCTACAGAGTCCACAACCTTGATATACCATATTTTTACGCTATTTGAGAACGAAGGGCAGCCATTTTGTCTCTCAGTTTTGGGCCGATTTTCACGAAATTCGAACTTAGTTGTCCTTAGGGTGTAACGGTGAAATAATAATACGTTTTTTTAAATCGGATAAAAATTATGACCTCTATAGGGTCCACAAGCTAAAAACACGATTTTTTGTACAATCAGGGGCCATTATAAGGAAGTTATGTTCCGATATGCCCGAATATCGAAACGAACCAAGATCTTTGGGTTATAAACTTACATTTCAAGTTTCATCAAAATAGGATTAAAATTGTGACCTCTATAGGGTCCACAACCTTGATATACCATATTTTTACGTTATTTGAGAACGAAGGGCGGCCATTTTGTCTGTCAGTTTTGGGCCGATTTTCACGAAATTCGAACTCAGCTGTTCTTAGGGTTTAACGGTGATATAATAATACAGTTTTTTAAATCTGATAAAAATTATGACCACTATAGGGTCCACAAGCTAAAAACGCGATTTTATGTACAATCAGGGGCCATAATTCAGGAAGTTATGTTCCGATATGCGCGAATATCGAAACGAACCGAGATCTTTGGGTTATAAACTTACATTTCACATTTCATCAAAATAGGATTAAAATTGTGACCTCTATAGGGTCCACAACCTTGATACACCATATTTTTACGTTATTTGAGAACGAAGGGCGGCCATTTTGTCTGTCAGTTTTGGGCCGATTTTCACGAAATTCGAACTCAGCTGTTCTTAGGGTTTAACGGTGATATAATAATACCGAGATCTTTGGGTTATAAGCATACATTTCAAGTTTCATTGAAATCGGATAAAAATTGTGACCTGTAGACTGTTCACAAACAATTGTGGGCGGGCGGACGGACGGACAGGGGCGACGACAATATACGTCCACATGAAAATGTGGGCGTTTAAAAACTGACACTTTTATAGACCAAAAACCTTGAAAAAGTGACTTGTAGAAAATCATCTATTACTCTACAACGGTACAAGTTACAAAACATTTTGTGATATCTGTATGATCTAATTGTTTCATTCTATTTGTTGATTGGAATCAAATATAATTTAAATAAAGAAATAACAAATGTGACTCATTTGAATAAAATATCTGTTTTGAAGGCTAAAAAATCACTTTTTGCCCAAATGACATCATTTCCGGTGACAGTGAAATGTAAATAGGTTTGACCTATTCATAAGTCACATTGGGCATCAAATGGTGAAAGAAAATTGAAAATCGTATAATAATTGACTCTTTTAAAGGTAAAATAGCGTAAAAAGTGATTTATGCAAAATTGACTATTTATCGGAAACTGCTCATATTACAAACTTATTTTGACATACATTTGCTTCGTATGGATTAATGTTACATGTTTATGGTAGTTACGAAGGAATATTTTAAAATATGAAAAGCCTGAATAGGTTGTAAATAGCCCATTTTTACACCTTTTTTCACCTTTAAATTGAAATGGCGCAAATACAAAACGGAAATTAAAAAAAAACAAGTCCGAGATTTTTTGCGCCTGTAGTAGGGGCATTCATCTTGATCTCTCAGATTCATAACAATTAATATTTACTTGTGAAAAGGCGCTTCAAACTGTCAAAATTGTAGTTTTTGGCAAAATTACATCAATTCCGGTGTCGACAGAAATCTTTATCGGTAACAAAAACCTGGACATTTGGGACCCCAGAGCATATGAACTTTGTTTTATACAAATTGAAAAATAAATAATTAAAGGTACATTATGGGAAATCCGATAACGAGTTGGCGGTTCTCACTATAATAGTTAAAAACTAGATAATGTAAAGGCAATTTGCTGAAAATTTCATTCAAATTGATCTACTTTGAACTGAGAACAAAGCGATTGAAATTTCTGCCTAGCCTCAATCATCATTACTACAGTTAGTACGATAAACAGCAAAGTCTCGATTATCCATTTAATTGTTAAATCGTGAAGGAAAGTTATGCAGTAAATCGGCTCATAATCGACTTAAGATCGCAGGCTAGCGATGCCATCTAGAGTTGATTATGGTCTGGATAGGTTCATTAATGTCTAATAATTTAGATAACATTTCAGGCCTAAAGAAAGACCTGCAATAGACAGATTTAGCTCTTGTATAATGTATGATAATCTAGAATAATTTTAACAAAAACAATAGTGTTTCACAGAAGCTATGCAGTGTGAAACCCTAATAATAATCTTAACAAAATGTTATTTACCCCGATTGTATAAAATCATCAGAAGTTGTTTGTGTTGGTCGTCTTAATGATGAATTAACAGGTGATACTCCACTATGATGTGCAGAATTAACTCTCATTGTACTAGAACTGGAGGATGATAATGCTGAAGATATTGGAACTCTGTGTAAAGAATTCCCCGAAAACTGGATAAATCTTTTACCAGCATGTCCTGAAGATGGTGCTCCTGATCGAGTTGTCATCAAATTACTATCATTGTGAAACATGGCATCTTCTAAAGCCCGTCGAGATCCAGAACCATTTCTGTTCTTTTGACTGTTATTAGAGCTAAATTTACCGGCTGAATTTACATCTATGTTAGCTGGTGTAGGTAAGTGTAATGGTGAACTACCTGTAGGTAAAGGTAATTTGGTTGGAGGACCTTGTTTTTTATTAGCTATTGTTAGCTGAAAGGGAAAATTTAACTACATTATTAACAAGTTTCTGTATTTATTAATAAGAATTTGGCTTTTTTTACACAGCTGTCTTTTGAGTTGAATGGATCAATTTTTGTTTCTCACAATGACAAAGTATATAACATCTAATTGATAAACCTGTGAGTTTTAAATAATTTATTAACATCTGACTAGATTTTAAGTAATTTATACACCTCTCATGACTAGGGCTGGCAATCGATACCGATTTTAAATATCAATATCTGCAACCATTTCGACAATATTGATATATCGGAAAATTTGAAGCTTAAAGAAATAACTGTTTGGATGCTTATTATAATAAATAAATTTCTATTAAAATTGAGTTATTTCCCCCTGAACAATAAATTAATTATTCATTGTCATTGTTGTAAACAACCACAAAAATTACTGGCGCGGTGGTGGTACCTTGGTCAAATTACCCCTAGGATTTTAGTGTGTGTGTTTTTAGTTTTAGCGTGTTTTGAATGATATGATGGTGATTATTTGACACAAAACATTCGCATCTTCGCACTCGCCATCAATGACTTGACAATTTTCCTCGGCTGCTTCTAATAATAAATAAATTTCTATTAAAATTGAGTTATTTTCCCTGAACCATAAATTAATTATTCATTGTTATTGTTGTAAACGACCGCACAAATTACCGGCACGGTGGTTGTACCTCAAATTACCCCTAAGTACCTCTGGGATTTTAGTGTGTGTTTCTAGTTTTAGCGTGTTTTGAATGATATGACGGTGACTATTTGACACAAACCATTCTGTTAATTTCATTTTATTCAAGCTCTTTTATTTCTTATACGAGTATCAATATCAAGAACTGAATATCGATATTTTCCCATAGTCGCAGACAATTATCGGCTATATTGATATTTTTAGCCAGCCCTACCTCTGACTAGATTGATGAACCTTTAAGTATTTGATGGACCTGTGACTAGAGTTTATACAATTTATAAACCTGAGACTAGAGTTTAAACAAGTCAACAGTGAGGCTGATGTCCCCCGCGGAAATCCCAAAGTAAATAGATGACACATATTAATTAATTGCACATTTATCTTTTTCAAAAGTGTCCAGCAATAAAACTGATTATATATACTTAGTCTCACCACTCTCCGTCAGTAAGAATCAAAGTTTTCTTGTCCCAAAGCATCGACCAATGAAATAGCTTAGCTCTTTTTAGCTTTAGCTCAATATGTTAATCATTGAACTCAGTCAAGACGAACATCTACATCAAGTTTAAACATTCACCTAATGAGTTTAAACATTCTACCCAATTAAAAGCAGAGTTGTTATGTTCCAAAGTCTTGACCGATCAAATTGCTTACTGCTCTGCTTACCCTGAGCAGAAAATGCTCATTATCAAACTTAGTCAAGGTATTGATGTAATGAAACTATACACCATGTTTCATCACTCTCACTTAATTAGAACTAAAGTAAAAGCAGAGATTTATGTTCAAAAGTCTTGACCAACCAAATTGCTTATCACTACTTCGCCTAAACAGAAAATACCCATTATAGAAGTTTGTCAAGGTATTGATGTAATGAAACTATACACCAAGTTTCATCACTCTCACTTAATTAGAACTAAAGTTATCGTGTCCCAAAGCATCAATCAATCAAATTGCTTATCTCTGCTTACCCTAAGCAGAAAATGCTCATCTTTGAACTCCGTCAAGGCATTTGCCTATGTATGCCTACACCAAGTTTGAACATTCTACCTCAATTAGAAGGAGAGTTATTGTGCTTCAAAAGTCTCGACCAATCAAATTGCTTATCACTCTGTTTACCCTAAGCAGAAAAATGCTCATTATCTAACTTAGTCAAGGTACTTATGTAATGAAACTTTACACCAAGTTTCATGATTCTCACTTAATTAGAACTAAAGTTATCGTGTCCCAAAGTATCAACTAATCAAATTGCATTTCTCTGCTTACCCTAAGCATCCCCTATCTCTCATCTCAACTGATCTCCTGTGATCCCCTTGTCTGTGTAGGGGTCCTTTAAAGAAACTAATTTGCATACAGACGAAGGGACAATCATTTCAACAAATCAGATTTAAGAAGATAGGTTGCCAGGCAACGAAACATACGCCCACAGCATCTAAATCGTCCGGGCAGTCAACAAGTGTTGTCGCATGTTTTTACTTTTTTCGGTAATGAAACATTTATAATACACTCATGAAGTAATTATCAGAAAACCATTAGAATTTGTTTGGTTTTTAATATCATGGATTTAGCTGTTCAAGTCATAAAAATTCATTGAAAATCAATAGACCTTCTTTGTCTCATGACCATTTTAAAAACACTGTGTATAAATTTAAAGTCAATCGGATATTAACTTTGGCCTGTAGAGCGTCCACAAGATTTTTTGAAGTGATCAAGGGCCATAACTCTGGCAGTAATTATCGGAAATCACTGAAAATGAAAAGACTTCTTTGTCTCATGACCTTAAACGCTGTGTATAAATTTAAAGTCAATCGGATATTAACTTTGGGCTTTAGAGCGTCCACAAGATTTTTTGAGGTGATCAAGGGCCATAACTCTGGCAGTAATTATCTGAAATCGCTGAAAATCAATAGGCTACATCGTCTCATGACCTTAAACACTGTGTATAAATTTAAAGTCAATCGGATATTAACTTTGACCTATAGAGCGTCCACAAGATTTTTTTAAGTGATCAAGGGCCATAACTCTGGCAGTAATTATCGGAAATCGCTGAAAATCAATAGGCTTCTTCGTCTCATGACCTTAAACACTGTGTATAAATATAAAGTCAATCGGATATCAACTTGTCTTTGGCCTGTAGTGCGTCCAAAAGATTTTTTGAAGTGATCAAGGGCCATAACTCTGGCAGTAATTATCGGAAAGCGCTGAAAATCAATAGGCTTCTTCGTCTCATGACCTTAAACACTGTGTATAAATTTAAAGTCAATCGGATATTAACTTTAGCCTCTAGAGCAACCACAAGATTTTTTGAAGTGATCAAGGGCCATAACTCTGGCAGTAATTATCGGAAATCTATGAAAATCAATAGGCTTCTTCGTTTCATGGCCTTAAACCCTGTATATAAATTTAAAGTCAATTGAATATTAACTTTAGCCTCTAGAGCATCCACAAGCAATTATGGACGCCCGGCGACAACAATATACGACCACATTTCAATCTGGGCGTATAATAAAACAAGGGATAAAAATATATTGTAATGAATCAAATGAAAGAAGTTCCAATTCATATTTTAAATTTCATTGGGTAAAGTTTCATAGTGAAATATAATTAATAGAACCAGTTATTAAGCTTTAAGTCATAACTAAAGTAAAAGCGTTGACACTTGATTGGCACTGATCTAACTAGAGTCAAGACCATTCTTGCTTAAGGGCACATAGGATGGCGAACAATACTTTTTGGTACGTATAAGCTCTTTTGTTCGTCACGATCATCGGAGCAGAGTTTACCTCCAACATTAGATGATCTAACTAATACTATATCCACTTTACGGCAAGTTCACACCAACCTGACTAAAATGAATTCAGCTATTTAAATAAACGTTTAAGTATCTGACACAGCAAAACGCTTTTCAATTTTCATTTACAACCTAGTATTTATACATTATCTATATACATATCACTGTCTATACACATCACCAGTTGACAAGTGTCTATTGACGGTCCAATTAACATGTGACTGGCCTAATCATAATCACTGAATTGTCGTCTTGCATTGTTATAGATTAGACATTTGTGATTGGAATATTTTAGAGTGAATTTAAAATACCATTTCATGCCGTAGATCCATTTAAGCTGCCACGTGGCAAATGAAACTGATTCAAGCAATTAGCCCATTTACCGCTAATTTGGATAACCCCGTAATACTTGATATCCCAAACTATTCTATTTAAGTTCAGAAATACAAATGGTGCTAGTCATTTGTCGATATATTCATTATTAGCTATATATAAAACCATTTCTATACACAAAGAACAACTGTAACTCCATTTGAAATTCACAGCGAATATGCATTTTTCCGATGACCATGCATAACAATAGATCACCCTCATTTCTAGGCCAAACAACGCTAGGGATTTTATTACCATGTACAGTTCCATGCAGTAGCGGATTATCAGACTTGTCTGATACGATTAAAAACGCATAGACAATGAATGTTAGGCGGGTGGGGATTAGGCCCAACGGGAATCAACATAGGCCCTGACCCGAAATTAATTAGGCCCACACCATTTTGAATAGGCCCTATTGTTTGGAGATCTGATCTTATTTTTTAAACGTAGGCCTACAGTGTATGTTAAATCCTTGCAAGTTTTCGGTTATGTCTTGCTTAATATATTGTATCCACGTGACGTCATTTATGGGCATATAAAGTTACATTACGTTTTTAATGTTAGCAACTACCTTGGCTCTAACTTTAAAAACTAAATAGGCCCTCCAGCAACTGCCGCCTCAGGCCTTGGTGGAGCTTAATCCGCCACTGGTTCCATGTATACTATGGGCGTAGTAACTGAGGTTAAATTTTGGCACAAAAATTGCATGGGATTCATGGATATGAATATCAAATACACGTGATCATCCATGGAGTTCTGATGCCGTTTGGTGAGTGATTAAACTGTCAATATAATTGTAAAATAACTTTTTTTTTAAAAGAAGTTAAACGATGTTAGACATTATATTATAATTTATAACAAATGTTTATCCATCAAATAATTTATATTCAGATTTCATATCAAGTCAATTAAATGTTGTCTGAACGCCAATCAACAAATAATGTGGGGCTACTTTATTACAAAAACATTGGTGAAAAAAGCTAATTGATTATTATGTAAATAATGATTATAAACAACTGATGAGTAAAACTTAAATATTCTATACAATTAATGTTCCCCCGTAACTTTTTTCGTTCGTGGAGTATTACTCCTACGCATACGTTGATCTGGCGTAAAAAAAATAATTACTTAATCAGCTATGGAAGACCAAACAGCTCTTTATTTAGTCCTTATTTCTTAATTCATAGTCCTTAATTCTTATTTACAAAGCATAGATATTCCAATAAATAAAATTTCAAATGTTATGAAGTCAGTTGGTCAACATTTATTCCATGAATGTATAGAAACACCGTCAAAAACAACAATTCAAAATATTGCAGATGAAGCTTTATTTATTTCAAAACATCATGTTAAAGAAAAAATAAAAAATGCAGAAAATTTTGAATTTTTTTCTGATGGTACAAGCAGAGAAGGAAGAAAATTATGGACATTGGAGTTCATTTAGATGATGCTTCCCTGAGCTTAGGATATAAAACTGTAGTTTGTGAAGATGCACTTACTGTTACAGAGATGTTTAAAGATTCCGTGGAGGAGATTGTGACAGAGAGTGGAGACGGAAGTACAACTTGTAGTAGGAATGCATTGTTAACAAATTTATCTACGTTAATGTCGGATGGGTGTAGTGTAATGAAGTGCAGCAAAAAAATGTTAAATGAGTGGCGTAAATCTGAGTTATCCAAAGATGAAAATGAAAATGATGTTCGTGATATTGAGTTTTTGTATTGTTCTGCTCATGTACTTAGTTTTTTTTTCTAAAATTGAACAAAAATATAAATCAAATAATATTAGATTAAAAAATAATAGTGAACCGCCAGCATTTCGTCTCGTACGTACAGCATCAGAATGTTTTGGACCCCGAGGTGACGAAAAAAATGGGGCATGCTAGCAATGGTTATCTTACTTAAGTGAAAAGAAAAAAAGATCTGAAATTATCAGATATCGATCTAACCCTTTTAATTTGTTTATGGGAGCTGTATCTATTGTGGTACACCGTAACGACATTATAGATTTTATAACAAATTACACTGAAAACCCAAATTTAAAATTACAGTCTGTATCAGGCAGATATAAAATGTGATGTTTTATACAATCAAGTATTAGCATTGGCCATAATTTGTAATCGTGTGACTTCTCCTTACTGGGATCTTGTTAAAGGTGAAGAACATTATCTTGATTTATATAAATTCTTCCAACCGTTACACAGAAAACTAAAATTATGGGAAAAAGATTCATCAGAATTGTGAGAGAAAGATATGCAACCTGTATTTTCAAAATATCCTCACAATAAGAATGATTATCGGTTGTTAGAAATTGGTAAACATAGTGAAAATGTGAAACCAGAGGTTTTGATTATCTGTTGTTGTTTATCTGAAATCATGGAAAAGCAGTTAGACGATTTTCTTTTCAATCGAAAGTACAGCCAAGAAGCATCTGAAATGTTAAAACAAAACACTGTAAACTAACAAATATACCAGCAGAAAATCCCTTTGGAGACTTGGACTTTTCAATGAGAAAACCAGCGGCTGCCAGGCAGGATACGCCCACATTTTCGAGAGATGGATAGAGAACAAGCTAAAAAGAAAGTGATTTTTCCTACAATCAAGGGCCATAATTCAGGAAAGTACAATTCCATATGCGCAAATATCGACAGGAACCGAGATCTTTGTGTTATAAAATTACATTTCAAGTTTCAACAAAATTGTATCAAAATTGTGACCTCTATAGGATACACAACCTTGATATACCGTATTTTTACGCTATTTGAGAACGAACGGCGGCCATTTTGGGCCGATTTTCACGGAATTCGAACTCAGTCGTCCTTAGGGTGTAACAGTGATATAATAATACAGTTTTATAAATCGGATAAAAAATATGACCTCTATAGGGTCAACAAGCTAAAAACGTGATTTTTCGTACAATCAGGGGCCAAGTTCCAACAAAATCAGATAAAAATTGTGACCTCTATAGGGTCCACAAGCTAAAAACGTGATTTTTCGTACAAACGGGCCATAATCCATGAAGTTTCGATCCGATACATGCCAATATAGAAAGCAGCCGAGATCTTTTGAAGGTAAACCTATATTTCAAGTTTCATCAAAATCGGATAAGAATTGTGACCTGTAGAGATTCCACAAACAATTGTGGACGGAGGGCAGGGACGACGACAATATACATCCACATGAAAATGTGGGCGTATAAAAACCAAATGCCACACTGCGTCACCACTCGACAATCATAATGCTGAAAAGAAATAAGACCGTAAAATGGTTAAATAAAAAATCTAAGGAAGCAAAAAAAGCTATGTTTTCAAGGGCAAGAGCAAAAGCACCCTTATTGAGAAAAGATAGGTTGCCAGGCAACAAAACATACGCCCACAGCAGCTAAATCGTCCGGGCAGTCAACACTGAGTTGTCGCATATTTTTACTTTTTTCGGTAATGAAACATTTATAATACACTAAAATCTGATTAAGAGTAACAACTCAGAAAACCATTAGAATTTGTTTGGTTTTTATAAAGTTCTGCCCCATGCTAACATTTTGTATACAAAACTTTTAGTACTGTATCATGGATTTAGCTGTTCCAAGTCATAAAAATTCATTGAAAATCAACATAGTTGTTCGCCTCAAGATCTTAAACTCTGTGTATCAATCTGAAGTCAATCGGATATTAACTTTGGCCTCTAGAGCGTCCACAAGATTTTTCAAAGTGATCAAGGGCCATAACTTTGGCAGTAATTATCAGAAATCTTTGAAAATGAATAGGATTCTTCGCCTCGTGACCTCAAACACTGTGTATAAATTTAAAGTCAATGAGATTAACTTTAGCCTTTAGAGCATCCACAAGGTTTTTTGAAGTGATCAAGGGCCATAACTCTGGCAGTAATTATCGAAAATCACTGAAAATGAATAGACTTCTTCGTCTCATGACCTTAAACACTGTGTATAAATTTAAAGTCAATCGGATATTAACTTTAGACTCTAGAGCGTCCACAAGATTTGTCAAAGTGATCAAGGGCCATAACTCTGGCAGTAATTATCGTAAATTGCTGAAAATCAATAGGCTTCTTCGTCTCATGACCTTAAACACTGTGTATAAATTTAAAGTCAATCGGATATTAACTTTGGCCTCTAGAGCATCCAAAAGATTTTTTGAAGTGATCAAGGGCCATAACTCTGGCAGTAATTATCGGAAATCGCTGAAAATCTATAGGCTTCTTCGTCTCATGGCCTTAAACACTGTATATAAATTTAAAGTCAATCGGATATTAACTTTAGCCTTTAGAGCGTCCACAAGCAATTGTGGACGCCGGACGGATGGACGGGGGCGACGACAATATACGACCACATTTCAATGTGGGCGTATAAAACTGATACAGTGGTTTCACAAAACAGAGTACCCATTAGCCTCTCGATTGAGAAAGTTTTTAAAAAATCGTTGGGGGCGTTTCCAAGAAACATGCGTCCAAAGTTGCTCGAAATCGTAAAAAACGTAAGTCACATAACTTTTTCAATTTTTGATAGAAACATGCCGCTTTAGTACCATCCGATAGACAATTCAATTGGCTATTAAACGATATAAAACTTAAACTAATCGACAAGAACACAATTGTTACATCACATTTTCCGCACAGGCACCCATTTTTCACAATCTTCATATTCCTGAAGTTTCAGAAAAATCGTTGGAGCCGTTTTAAAAAAATAAGAACTCTATGATTTGACCAAAATGCGAAAAGAAGTGAAAAATCAAAGTTAACATTTCAGAACAAAACTTATATTGATGGAATCGGATTGATGTCAGCTATCCCAAAATATAACTGAAATTTCAATATTCTCAAAAATAAATTTTTTAGAAAATTTTGAAAATTTTCCATTTTTCACCAAAACAATGATACCGGTAGCGACAAAGTTTCTAAATTCCACAGTTTTGAACTGCTATCTGCTCAGAAATGTCTTCAGCTATCAAAAAATGTAAATATCTGAAGAATCCATTGAGAATTAAGAGAATAATGGCCGATTTTCAATTTTCGTGCACGTTAAAGATTTCACACATTACCGCTATGCGCACAAATTTTGTTTTACATTTAAGCACTAACTACCACCCAGTTTCCCAAGAGAAAATCAAATTTCAGACCTCTATCTCTTATAGTTGCTCAGAAATAGGCAAAACGGAAAAAAAAAAAATAATATTAATCTTAGTAATAACAATAATTACAATGGACATTAGAAAATACAGTTTGAAAATTAATCTGAGGCATAATCTTAACTATAAAATTTTGCTTAACTACAGGTTTTAACAATAAGTAATAAAATTCTTTAAATGATGTATGATCATGCCAATTAAAATCCGGATACAGCTTAATGAAATTCTCTAAAATTACCTTACAATTCTTATAGAAGCTCGGTACAGAATCACTATGTGGCATATTATTTGTAAATAAGGAAGAGTCAATTTTTTTTTAGAGTCAACCCTAACCAATAAAAAACAAAATACTTAAAATTAGAATTACAATCATTAATAATAGTATGTATATGCTTAAGTCTGAGGGATTGGAATTTTAATAAAATATGCACAACTGACAAACCCCCTTCCCGCTTACTACCGTATAAACCAGACGTTTAAAACATTCAAAACGTTTAGTGCCCCATATTTTCATGACAGATGGTTGGTAAGACCAAATAAGGTAATGTCCCCCCCGCCCCGATCCATATTTGGGATGGAAATTAAAGTCAAGGTCAGTCTAGGACGTGCAGAAATTAGGGGGTGATAAAAGATGGTGTTGAGTGAGACTGATCAGAGCTCACCCAGGTATTCCGAGCAGCTATCATTTATTGAGAACGAGGGACCTTTGAAGCCAATCCAGCTTAATAATAAAGTTGAAGAAATAATTTAACCTGCAGTTTTATATATTAAGATCACGAAGAAAACACAACAAGGAAGTCCAATCTACAAAGTCTCGAAAAATGATTACGTGTCATATCGGACGTATGTGCTTCTTTGATATGTTAGATCACAGGAAAATTCTGTAATTGCATAAAAGCGGCTATTATAAATTACAAGTTTTCGAATGAGGATCGTTGGATTGTATGCCATGTAAATTTAGTGAAAAGCTAAAGTAATTTAGTTTAAATATATCATTTGTGAGGAAATTACCACTGTTCGGTTGGTTGTGCCGTATTATTTATCAATATGGAGATTTCTGTTTTATGGATATTGCTATTGAAGGTAAGATGTACAATTTACGCAACGTGGCACCTTTTTTATAAATTTAATAAATGTCAAACGGTGAGTGCGCGTCTTTTTAGTAATAAAACAGAAATATATATCTGTTGTTTTTGCTGGATTTACTCTCTATATTCCCGTTTATATTCAAATTGGGCGCTGACTGCTAGGTATTTATAAATGACGACATTACATTCACCTTTCCGTATACTATAGATTAAGGTCCGTATTTTTATTTCATTAAATTCAACTTTATATATATGGTACGCAATGCAAAAGACACGTAAGAGAAACGTAGATCAAAGCGAGCACACACGCCTGTCTAAAGACCTGTCTTTAATTATACAAAGACCTGCGTAAAACACACGGTCGAATTATAAATCGCACGGTAAAACAGTTTTACTTCCAAAATTTTGATTTAACACGTACGTGTCAGATATAAAGCCTGTTGGTCCTTGATTGTACTCCTTTTGATGCAGTTATCGCAACTAGCGAGAAAACATGCCAATTAAACAATACACAACATTGACATTCATTTTTTACCGGTCGGTTAATTAACACACCTCTACTGAAAACGCACTGTCGCACAGTTTTTCACCCCTAGCGTTAATTATCTCACCTCCCAGACAGTTTTTCACCCTTGTTAATTAACACACCTTATTTACAGTTTTAACGCGGTAATACCGAGTAATAGTCGGAAAATTAATTTTCTTTTGATACACGTACAAATAGCAACTATGACTGAGATTTATATGGTGGCTGTGCACAGATTCATCCTTTAGCAGTTCTCAGTGAAAGGGCACACTCTTTTGGTTATATCAGTTTTAAAAAAAATAATATTTGCTTTTGAAAAATGGTACCTAACTGTCAAAATTGTAGTTTTTGGTAAAATTATGCCACTTCCGGTGCCGACAGATAACACTATCGGTAACAAAAAAAATGACAATTGAGACAACAGAGCATATGAACTTTGTTTTATACAAATCGAACAATAAATAATTTCCGCACAGGCACCCATTTTTCTGAATTTTGTCAAACTTTAGATACCTTTCTTGACTACTTCCGGTGATTACAGGATTTTCATTTCCAGTTCGACTTTATATTCCTGAAGTTTCAGAAAAATCGTTGGAGCCGTTTTAAAAAAATAAGAAGTCTACGATTTGACCAAAATGCGAAAAAAAGTGAAAAATCAAAGTTAACATTTCAGAACAAAACTTATATTGCTGGAATCAGATTGATGACAGCTATCAAAAAATGTAAGTCGAATTTCAAAATTCCCAAAAATAACAATTTTAGAAAATTTTGAAAATTTTCCAATTTTCACCGAAAAAATGAGAGCGACAAAGTTTCTAAATTCGACGTTTTTGAACTGCTATCTGCTCAGAAATGTCTCCAGCTATCCAAAAATGTAAATGTCTGAAAAATCGGTTAAGAATTAACAGAATTATGGCCGATTTTCAATTTGCGTGCACATTAAAGATTTGACGCTTTTCCGCTATGCGCACAAATTTTGTTTTACATTTAAGCACTAACTACCACCCAGTTTCCCGAGAAAAAATCAAACTTCAGACCTCTATCTCTTATAGTTGCTGAGAAATAGGCAAAATGGAAAAAAAAAATAATAATATTAATCTTAGTAATAACAATAACAATTTTCAATGGTGAAATCCTAATAATAATAATAATGTCTTTATTCGTACTTAATTGTACACTTTCAAAAGGGGAAAAAATAACGATGAATATGTACAATAGCTCATTAGGTATTTACAGTTAAAGCTATACACCATTCTTATGAAATACACAAATGATCAATGATTTCGTCAATGTCAGGGTCTTGTTTTGATTCTCTTAATATAATATAGTCTCTTATTCTATTAGCTGCCAATACATCATTTACACTATTATGTTCAGTGTCACAATTATTAATCGTATTTAGTATATCATTTACTTTCATGTCGCTAATATTATATTTATTAACATTATACTTGTAACATATATAGTTAATATTATTACAAGTAGTGGATTTACTTCCATGCAGAGCACAGATGTGCGTGCATTCATTTTTACTTTTTAATATACTACTGATAAATTTCATACATCGTTTATGAAGCTGAGCTTCTATTGTAAAATCATTGCAAATTAAATGTAGTAAGGCATTATGGGTGCGATTTGGTATATTGAGCAGCCTCCTGACACTCTTACGCCAAGCACAAGAAAATCTCCCTATGGACTTGTGCGTTATGTCCCATAAAGGACATCCATATAAAGCCATGCAGTATGTCTTAAACAAATTATACTTTATAGAGCTCTGAACAAAATTAAAATTCTTGAGAGTTACATTTACTTTAGTTAAAAAATTTCTAACACATTTCTCAATAAAATTATCTTTTGATTTACAACATAGAATATTACCTAGATGAGGTTCAGTATTAATATTCTGCACCTTTTGACCATTGATATAGATATCTTTAGAAGTGATAGATTTACCATTTGAAGGAAACATAAGTAATTTACTCTTATCAGGGTTAAATTTTAAACTGTATTCTTTAGAGTAGTCATTTGCTATGGATAGCAGCATAATCAGAGACTGTCTACTTGGAGCTACAAAAGTGACATCGTCAGCATACGCAATAGCTCCAACATATACATTGCCGATAGAACATCCAAATTTGCTATTTTTGCACCGAATGAGCAATTCGTCTAAATAAACAGTGAATAGGATAGGTGATAAAACGCCCCCTTGTTTTACTCCATGTAATGTATCTAAAATGGTAATACAACAGAGCATAAATTCACACTTGTCCATGTTACGTGCCTGCTTCTCGCTTGTATTAGTTGTATCAGAATAAAAATTTGTACGTCATTCCTTCAGCTCAATGTCTTCGGGAATACGTTTTTGAACTTGGAAATCAACTTTGATAATTAAAAACTAATTTATTTGTATTTAATGTATCTAAAAATGTACGTAACAAGCCTTTTTTAAATAGTACGCACGTAACATTTCAGCAACATCGGTCCCAAAAAAATATAATCACACCCAAGTTTGGTCGTTAGCGTGTATTTTGCCATAAACGGATCTAATAGTCGCAATTATGTCTATATTGTTTATTGGTGTCTTGAATTGTCGTAAATATCAAGCCACGTGTCTGGAAAGCATCAATGAATATTGTGGTACGTGACTTGATATTGGACATGAAGTCAAGCACACGGGGGCTGGCACACAGAAATGACTGCTTATGAATATTTTCATCACCCGAATAGGGATTACAAAATGTGTGGACTTTGTACACATTTAACGACATAGACGCGGCGTCATTCGACCCTCTGTTGAGTTAAAAACCGATCGGGAACGAACGTAACAGAGTTGGACATGAAGCCGTTATGTGTGATACCCGCATGTATTTTGCTCACATTTACAAAAAAACCAGCGGCTGCCAGGCAGGATACGCCCACATTTTCGAGAGATGGATAGAGAACAAGCTAAAAAGAAAGTGATTTTTTGTACACAAGGTTCAACAAAGTGAAACAAGGGCCATAACTATAGACGTAATACACAGAAATTATCGAAATTTAATAGGCTTCTTCATTTCACTAATGTAAACAACATATATCAATTTTGGATGATAACTTTTGGCATTAGAGCGTTCACAAGAAATTGTGGACGACGGACCGACAGACGGACGGAAGGGGGCGACGGCAATATACGTCCACATTTCAATGTGGGTGTATAAAAATTGTGACCTCTATAGGGTCCACAAGCTAAAAATGTGATTTTTCGTACAAACAGGGGCCATAATCCATGAAGTTTCGATCCGATATATGCCAATATCGAAAGCAGCCAAGATCTTTTGGGGATAAACCTATATTTCAAGTTTCGTCAAAATTAGACAAGAATTGTGACCTGTAGAGAGTCCACAAATAAATTGTGGCCGTCTGGACGGATGTCCGGACAGACAGGGGCGTCGACAATATACGTCCACATGAAAATGTAGGCGTATAAAAAGTCCAGGTAATACTAAATGTATAAATTTTATAAGGGTTTTGCTCAATGAGGTAACCGGTGTACCAGTGCTGTGGCCTTACCCATATATAATCTCAATATTCCACAATACACTATGTCATGAGGAACTATTTCCTCTCATCATAAGAGGCTGCCAGTTCTTTGCGCTGGCATTTTTACTACGTTGAATGACTTGATTTACAGTTACCAAGCCCAAGTTAGGCCCATGTACATGTTGCAAAGAATGCTGTGATAAGGATTATATTTTATGGATTTTTTCTCAAGCGACAACCTATAATTTCACAATTATCGATATTTTAAATTTGTATCGATTATCAAAATGCTTTACCAACTATTATGAGCAATATCAATATTTTCTGCCAGCCCTACTAGCAAGAACCAACTATCATTCCCACTTACCAAACTACGTTTTTTATGGTCATCATTTTTAGAGTCCTTATGTAAAGTACTATCAGCAGAGCCATGTCGAAAAAAGTTATCATTCTGTTGGGTTCTGGTCATTATCAAGGCAACAGGAGCTGACGATGTAGAGGCTGTTTTGGCACAGCATGTTGGCAAATTTATTTGTCTCCTAGACTGATTTCCTCTGGTGGCTGGAAAATAATGTATAACATAATTTCTCAATGAAGTGTATTGGATAGAAACAGTGATGGGATTTCAAAATTTTAGTTGTTGGACATTTTCGTCCCGAAAATAAAGGGACATAACTCTTGTTATTTAAGCAGGCGTTTTCAAACCACAATTAAGAATCACGTGTCCAAAAAATATTCAAATTCATACGTAATAAAAAAAAAAAAGGTGCACCTCGTTATTTTTCATATTTAATCCCCGTACGGTATTCAAATTTATATCAATAATATTCCTACAAAATTACATGACATCGTAATACCATAGAATGAAAGCGTGCTGACTACTGCCCATCAGTATCGGTTTCAGGACTGAATTGATGATTAAGAATCACGTGTCCAAAAAATATTCAAATTCATACGTAATAAAAAAAAAAAAGGTGCACCTCGTTATTTTTCATATTTAATTCCCGTACGGTATTCAAATTTATATCAATAATATTCCTACAAAATTACATGACATCGTAATACCATAGAATGAAAGCGTGCTGACTACTGCCCATCAGTATCGGTTTCAGGACTGAATTGATGAAATGTCCGACAAAGAATTAAGTCAGCCAATCAAGACAGATTAAGCAGTTAATCAAGGTACGTGTATAGACGGTATAAAACGATAAATACGTTGATCACTTAATTACTTAATCAATCAGGGTTGAGTGGTAGTTATACACTCAGTACACTATATTAATTTTGGAATTTTGAATATTATTTACCATGTCTTGATGTCCGATTGGGCATATTCCTGGTCAGACAATGTAGGACCTTTGTAAAATAGCATCGGACATGTCCGGAATATACGGGCAAAATCCCATCACTGGATAGAAATCAGGTAACAAATTACCAAAATATTTTTTTTTATTCACCAAAATGACAAATACATGCACTCATGCAGTTGTTAAGTACAGTACAGGCATATAGCAATATTTTTATATATAGTAGGTGGAAAAGGTGATTTTGAGATTATGATTATACATTTGATTTTATTAGTTTTTCAAGTAGATCTCATCATTCTTCTCACAAAACTTTTTACAGATTCAAAATCGGATGAAATTTTTTTTTTTATGGAGGCCCAAAGTTGCAAATTTTGACTTTTCGCGGAAGAAAGGTTTTTCAACGCCTTGAAAAAGTCATTTTTTGTGTTTTTGGCAATGTCATATTTCATTTCATAGCAAACCTATCAAAAATGTAGATGTAAATTCATGAAATACAACTTTAAGGCTAATTATGTTCTGATTTTCACATTTTTGTAACAATTACACTGATTTCCCAAGCAACTCCAAAATACCTAGGTTTTCTCAAAAATTCTATTTTGTCAAAGTGATTTTGGTCAATTTTTTCATCAAAAATTGTCTTGTCCATGTTATATCTGAAATATTGAACCTGGTTGTTATGCATTTTAAAATCAGTAGCTATCAAGTAAGATTAACAGGAAAAAAAAGAGAAAAAATATTCAAATGCCTTCTCTCACATGCAGGATATATGTTCATTTTTGAACAATTTTCGGCGGGAGCAAATTGCCTATTTTTGGGGCGTTTTTGGGACATTAGTAAAATAAGAAGGAATGGAGATACATAAGTGAAATTATGTGAACATGTCAAAAAGTCTGCAAATCTGCCATATATTATCAATTTTGGTTGTCATAGCAACCAAAATGGTAAAAAATCCAATTTTTCGACCATTTTCAATGCTATTTACATAACCCAAATGGTGATCTCCACTTTTTATAGTAAGCAATTTAAAATATTTGAAATCTATGCAATATCAAATTATATGGATTGTGTAAGTTTGGGAAAAATATGAAGGAGTTTGAGTTGTTACCATAGCAACCACAGTTATTTTTTTCCCAAAAAGCATTATTTTCCAATATTTATGACATCAATATTGATAATTGTATTATCTTAAAATCAGAAGCTATCAGACAAGGTTTTAAAACATAAATAAAATCAAAATATTTTTATGTCTTCTCTCAACAGCAGGAAAGGGGTTCACTTTTGAAAAACATTCCTCAGTAGGAAATTGCCCATTTTGACCGTTATTACGACATAAATAAAATATGAAGGAATTGAGATATTGAAGTGAAATTTTGTTTACAAGTAAATGTGTTTGTGAATTTTTTAAAATCACATGTCTTTACTCTTGTATATTACTTAATATTTGGATGTTATAGTACCGGTAACCAAAACAAAAAAAAACCCAACAAAAATGCAATGTTTATACCATTTTCAATGGTGTTTACCATACTGAATTGCAAATGATCCCCACATTTTAAGTATGATACCAGTAAGCATTTTAGCATATACTTATAACGCATGTAATATAAAATATTATGAATTGTGTAATTTTAGGGAAATATTAAGGACTTTGGGTGGTTGCCATAGCAACTATATAATTTTAAAAATAACATAACTGTTGTTTCACTGTCATTATTGTTCTCAGCATTCGTTGCTTTCATGTAGGCCTACATTTTACAAGAAGAATTCTACTTTGACATATTATTTTCTACTCAGTAGATAACAAAATTGACAATAAAAAGTTATTTTTGTGGTGCATAATTCTCAAAAAGTAGGCTATCGATAGGCTACGGTAGTGTTAAGGCCTTTAAAAGTTTAACTGAAAGCTACGACATTATGTGGTCAAAGATAATGCGATGATTTGACTGAAAGAATTGTTTGGTTTTTACTTCACTTTTGAATTTTCATTACCGGCATTCATTCAAATCTGTACGACTCTTCTTCCTTTTTATTTTGTACATTTTCATCAATGTGAATATCAAATCAACAAGGCCTTACGTTTGTCGGTAATTTGAATTTGTTTAACTGGCCAATAAATATAGAGCCCTTATAATTAGGTGTTAAATATATTTACCTCCCCCACCCAAAAAAAAACAAAGAATTAAAATTATAATAATCAGTATGACAACTATAATGCTAAATTATTTAATAAAATGTTTTGCGACAATTGGTCTACGTATCGACATGACTGACCTTCACCTAGGCCTAATTCTATGTCGGTTCCATCATCTCAACCTCAACCGAAAAAATCCAGAATCTGAGCCATTTTTTAAATTATTCTTAGCTAGTGTTACTATTCATGGAAATTCGTTAGAAATATATGTGTTGTCAGTAGTCGCTTAAACCCGTCAGTATTTGTACCGTACGTCAGTATTCCTATAAATGGTCAGTAATAATCATAAGGTGAGTATTTAAGTCAATTGGTTAGTATTCCTTACTTGTGTCAGTATGTAAAAATAACGTGAGTAATTAAACAAACGTGAGTTAAGCCGACCACATCACTAGTCAGGCGCGTGCAGGAGAATTGACAAAAGCGTGACTAATTAAGAAAACGTCACTATTTGACCTCTGGGTCACTATCAGAGTGAAACCGCCAGTTATCTTTGATGTGCGTCAGTAACTGGACCCGACGCCAGTAGAGCGTGCAATCGTTAACTATTTCTGGTGAGTATTGTTAGTGAGTATCGTCGCTACATTCTGAATAAATTATTAATTAATTATTTACTAATATTTTCGAATCGGGAAATGTTTTTAAACAATAATGGATGGCAGTCAACACTATGAGTATTTGTCGGCGATTTCGATTACCGCCGTAGTCTGCAGAATACGGCGCAATGTGTAGTGTTATTTAATTTACAATTTATATTTATTCTCGTTATATAACATGCAGATTGGCACATGTTTTGAGACTTGCGGCACTTTGATATCTGTATGGATTAAATTTGGAATCAGAACTAATGGTTAAAAAAAAGATCAACACAAATCCGTTTTCACTAATTTTATTGATAACGAGAGGTTGATTTTGGGTGCACAACAGGAGACAGGGATATGACTGTTTACTAGTTTCTCTGGGTGGTGGCAAGCGGTAAAATAAGGGTGCATGGCGGACCAGTGGAACATGTGTGTGTGTGTGTGAGTTAGTTGTATTTTACGTCCGCTTCCACCGAGGTGATATCCAGTGCGATGTCTATAAGTTAAATAGGTGAAGTGGATGTATAGACATATGGGTTTAAAGGCAATACTAGATAGGTGTAATTTTAATCAACAGGTGTCGGTGGAGGAATTCCATTTTGTCAGGCCCGCGTTAAAGGGAGCAGTGTTTTTTTATGACAGGTGCTTCAAAAAAGAATTTTCTTTTTAAAAAGAATTGAAAAAACAAAGAGACCAGCGGCTGCCAGGCCGGATACGCCCACATTTTCGAGAGATGGATAGAGAACAAGCTGAACAGAAAGTGATTTTTCCTACAATCAAGGGCCATAATTCAGGAAATTACAATTCGACATGCACAAATATCGAAAGGAACCGAGATCTTTGTGTTATAAACTTACATTTCAAGTTGCAACAAAATCGGATAAAAATTGTGACCTCCATAGGATCCACAACCTCGATATACCATATTTTTACGCTATTTGAGAACGAAGGGCGACCATTTTGTCTGTCAGTTTTGGGCCAATTTTCACGAAATTCGAACTCAGCCGTCCTTATGGTGTAACGGTGATATAACGATACGTTTTTTTTAAATTGGATAAAAATTATGACCTCTATAGGGTCCACAAGCTAAAAACGCAATTTTTCGTACAATCAGGGGCCATAATTCAGGAAGTTACGGTCCGATATGCGCAAATATCGAAAGGAACCAAGATTTTGAGTTATAACTTACATTTCAAGTTTCAACAAAATTGGATTAAAATTGTGACCTCTATACGCTATTTGAGAACGGACGGCAGCCATTTCGTCTGTCAATTTTGGGCCGATTTTCATGAAATTTTAACTTAGTCGTCCTTAGGGTGTAATGGTGATATAATAATACGTTTTTTTAAATTGGATAAAAATTATGACCTCTATAGGGTCCACAAGCTAAAAACGTGATTTTTCGTACAATCAAGGGCCATAATTTCAAGTTTCAACAAAATTGGATAAAAATTGTGACCTCTATAGTGTCCACAAGCTAAAAAGGTGATTTTTCGTACAAACAGGGGCCATAATCCATGAAGTTTCGATCCGATACATGCCAATATCGAAAGCAGCCGAGATCTTTTGGAGATAAACCTATATTTCAAGTTTCGTCAAAATCGGATAAGAATTGTGACCTGTAGAGTGTCCACAAACAAATTGTGGACGGATGGACAGGGGCGACGACAATATACGTCCACATGAAAATGTGGGCGTATAAAAAACCTTTCTTTTAATTATGAAATAATCAGTCTTAGCTTTGGATAACTCTTATCTGCTAGAATACATAGTATATAAACTTTCCTTTAGCTGTAGAGTAGTCAAGCATATTTCCTGTTGATACTGTTTGAACCCATTCCGATAGCCCAGTCTGAAAATAGGGGACAGTTTGTCTATAGAGATTGACAGATAGCGACTTTTTGGAGCCAGTGCAGAAGTCTCACGAGATTATCACCCTGCCATATTACATTGTGAGGTTGACTTCTGGTGACATGTACAAGTGGAAGACTACGTTAATTCATTTGTGATTTAAAGAAGATACATTATACCTGAAATGTGATTTGCTTATTTCCAATTGTATAATTACCTGAGACTTGATTTATCAATTTGTGATGTATTTGTCAATGGTGGAATTAATATTTTAAATGAATAATAATAATAACGATCACGGTAAATGAATAATAATAATAACGATCACGGTAAAGTGAGCATCTATGGGTGAGCATTTTTTTTATATTCACCTTTTTTATTCGTACTTCATATGTAAATAATCATAATCAAAATGAACTAATCAGATAAAAGGCTCAGGGGAAATTAAAAGGTTTATCTAACAGTTAAATTACCTGGGTATTAATTTATACATGCATCTCGGGAAATTAAACTGCTCGTCTAATAAGTAAATATGGTAGATAAGTGAACGGGTCGTCCATTTCTAAACCCCACTCGGAGAAATAAAACAGTTTACCATTAAATTAAACCATAGTATTAACTAAATCATTTTTGTAATTTTCAAACGATTTTTATCAATTATCAAATGCAATTTTGAAAGTAAACTATATGCATACTTTCTAGTGCTAAAAAACCCTGTTATTTTTAAACGATACGAGTGTTACAGTGTAAAACGTATACTTACATTCTTTAACTGGTGCAAGTTCTTTTCTGGTTGCATTCTGAACACTGGCTTTAACACCTGGGTTATGATTCTGTGTATAATTTGTACCATCAGTAGAAAGACGACTTGTAATATTATTAGATGTTGTTTCTGTAATATTACCTTTCACTTGTCTGTTGTTATTTTGATTAATGGAACCAACACTCCTTGATACAAATATTAAAAATATGTCATTAATAAAATTTAATTAAAATATAGTGTAGCAAGACATGTCTGTTTTATGACTGTAAGAATTAAACTATGTCACAAGTCTTCAGTTTCAGGGTATTTATTAGAGTTTGGCAATTGATTGGAAACTAAATTCTTACAGAAATAGTAACAATAGAAGAAAACCTATTGTTGGCTATATTCTAACACTAAAGGAATTATTCTTAGTTCCCCCCCCCCCTCCATTTATTTGAACTAAATAAATAGTCAAGTAGCATTTAATAAGTTAAAAACATTTAAAATGCAACCAGTGGTTGCCGCCAGGCAGAATACACCCACATTTTGCAAGAGATGGACAGAGAACAAGCTAAAAAATAAAGAGAGATTTTTATACAATCGGGGGCCATAACCAAAAGGAACCAAGATCTTTTGGATATAAACATATATTTTAAGTTTCATCAAGATCAGATAAAAACCTTGATATTACATACTTTTACACTATTTGCATACAAAGTAGCAGCCATCTTGTTGGACAGTTTCAGTCCAATTTTCACGAAATTCAAAATATGTGACCGGCCGCAGCTAAATGAGTCGGAATGCGCGCGAATCAATAATGAGATAAAGACAAAATAAATGAAAATATTGATTTTGATTGAAATTGAGATTTTCACAAAAATGAGTCTATAAATATACTATCTATCGACACAAAAGATCAAAATAGCAATAAAACATTTTAAAACACCTGTATTTGAACGTTTTGGAAGAGTACCGTGATCTTAAATCTGTCCTATTTCTTAAAATTCTCGGCGAAATTAGTTATTTTTCTTCGCTCGCAGCGGGACGACCGGTCATTCCTCTTGCATAATAATTGGCATCGTTGTAAAGCGGAGCATCTCTAGTTTACAAATATGATCAAAATATTGTCGATGAATTGATTTTGAACGGATACAATCGAGTTTTAAAACCTCCCAAAAATATAAATAAACTACGCCTGTTGCCATGCTGTCTACACAACTCGTTTGCTGATTTGCCCAGACACCGCGTGCAAGACATTATCGACAAATATTTGGTATTGGCGATAATGTTTTTGGGTAACTTCAGGCGATTCACTCTGATAAGTGGCAGAAAAAAAATTAATTCTGATCGTATATAGATTGCCGTTGAGTGGCTGATGATGTAAATTAATCGACAAGCGGTTGTGTGTCATTGAGTAATACTATTACTAATCAACTGTCACGGGTCAATCATAAAGCCGTCGACAACTCATTATTTATTCCGAATAATTAATCCAAGTGGGGATTATTTGATATCTCATATCATCTTTAAACCAGCGGCTGCCAGGCAGGATACGCCCACATTTTCGAGAGATGGATAGAGAACAAGCTAACAAGAAAGTGATTTTTCCTACAATCAAGGGCCATAATTCAGGAAATTACAATTCGATATGCGCAAATATTGAAAGGAACTGAGATCTTTGTGTTATAAACTTACATTTCAAGTTTCAACAAAATCGGATAAAAATTGTGACCTCTATAGGGTCCACAACCTTGATATACCATATTTTTACGCTATTTGAGAACGAACGGCAGCCATTGTGTCTGTCAATTTTGGGACGATTTTCACAAAATTCAAACTCAGTCTTCCTTAGGGTGTAACGGTGATATAGTAATACGTTCTTTTAAATCGGATAAAAATTATGACCACTATAGGGTCCACAAGCTAAAAACGTGATTTTTCGTACAATCAGGGGCCATAATTCAGGAAGTTACGGTACAATATGCGCGTATATGAAAGGAACCGAGATCTTTGGGTTATAAACTTGTATACATTTCAACTTTCAACAAAATCGGATAAAAATTGTGACCTCTATAGGGTCCACAACCTTGATATACCATATTTTTACGCTATTTGGGAACGAACGGCGGCCATTTTGTCTGTCAATTTTGGGCTCATTTTCAGGAAATTCAAACTCAGCGGTCCTTATGGTGTAAAGGTGATATAATAATACGGTTTTTTAAATCGGATAAAAATTATGACCTCTATAGGGTCCACAAGCTAAAAACGCGATTTTTCGTACAATCAGGGGCCATAATTCAGGAAGTTACAGTCCGATATGTGTGAATATCGAAAGGAACCAAGATCTTTGGGTTATAAACTTACAACAACCTTGATATACCATATCGTATAACGAAAAAATGCGGAAAATTAGTAAAGGAGTTAACTGATAAAATTTGTTTTACATAATACTGCCGCATTTTTCTTAATAACATTGGGTATCAATTTGGTGAAAATATGTGTACGTTTTGATTCATGAACATTTTCAAGTGAAAATATTTATTTATTCTAAAATATAATTGAAAAATGTTATATACGTGTTTTTTATTCTAGAAAGAAGACCAATTCTTCGGGTACGTGTTTTTTGATCAACGAAAGTTTAAATACAAGTTTAACAAAAACAAAGTTAAAATAATTAGTTTTGAGCTTTCAAAATTTTATAAAAAATGGAATAATATAATAATTTCATGTGTCTGATATATTTCATATGACAATTATTTAATTTTGTAATAACGAGATTTTTCAGATGGGTCGCGATTTTGGAAAACTGAAAAGTACAGTTCCCGTTACAATGCCAAAGGGCTAATATGAGTAGGACACCGGGATCTGCAGTGGCTCAGTGAGTAAGGCACTGGTTCGCAAACCATGGCGTCCCAGATTCGATCCCGGTGTTGACCTAGACAGTTCCTTGGGATTTTCCAGCTGTCAGTTGTGCAGGTCGGAGGGTCTGGAAGGAACAGCGTCTAGTCGTTCGTATGGGACCCCCACCCCCACCTAAAACATCAGATACCCGGGATCTGTAACGTCAACTGTGGCAGGGCAGGACCATTCTTCCCATCATCATACTGTGGCAGGGCAGGACCAGTCTTCCCATCATCATACTAATCGGATACATACTATAGAGATACCAATTCTTCCATCGCCAGACCAATACCACCCAGATTCATGCTATAGAAATACCAAATCATACCAATACCATACTACCCATGTTGCTAGTTACCATTATATACCTCAGGAGCTTCGAGTCGCATCTGTGTCCAAGGCTCGGGTACTCATACTCATGACTTACAGGCATTGTGCTGGACGCCCTTTCCTGGAGGTGGTATAGGGGTACCCAGTAGTGTCAGCATGTTGTCTAGGAGGTAGTGGCGGGATATTACTGGTGTCCTAGATTGAAATCCTTCTCCCGAAGTCATGGCCGCATATTCCAGCTCTACGGTAACCGTTGAGACATCTTGAAGGGATACTGTGGTCTTCAGCTTACGGGTGCAGACAAAAGGTTAGTTCCATATCATTCTCCTATCTAGCGAGTCAGAAGATACTCCAAGAAATTCGGCCAAAGTCAACTTCCTCGTTTCCAAATGGAATCCTTTAAGGGCGATGTCAACACCAGGCGGTCTCATGTTGTTGGAGTTTGGTAGAAGAATTAACTTTCGGGTTAAAGAACCCAAGGTCCGAGGGGCTTGTACGGCGTTTTTCTTTGGGGTGACCCTGTACCACACCTTAATTTCATCGGTCGCGAACAGGGCAACTCTGCAATCCTTCTAATAGTGAGATGTGTAAGAGTAACCAGATCGGCAAGGTTGAACGATGGTTGATGAGGATAATACTTCTCTAGTGAAGGAGTTGGTGTTAATGTTATCTCCCCTTCGGCACAGATAGGCAACACATCACTGACACTCTTGCGGTCACCTTTGAGGAATTTCCATTCTTCTGTCCATTCTTCTTCTGACCGGAAAGGATCTGAAAACTTACGGGTCCAGTCCAGCATCATCTGTCTTGTAAGCTGGGATAGTGGTGAAGCCCACTTTGGTACCGTGGCAACTTGTTTGTAGACTTGGGGGGTGATGGCGTTATACGACTGAAGGATCGCAATTCTCGACAGAATAAACACACAACCTTCATTCGTTTATGGGGAGCAGCAGCCAAATGGTTCTTTAGTTGTTTCGTCGTTGCAACGACTCAAGGCAAGACCCTATTTAGACATCTTAGAAAGCCTAAAATGTATAATAATGTGAAAACCTTAAGTTTTGCGGACTATAAAACGTTATCAATAATGCCATCATGTGTATCTAAGAACGTAACTATTCGGGCATAGGTCATATTATAATCAAACAGCCATCAACCACGTATACTGTGTCCTTACAGTTGCTCTATAATACATGTAGGCTATTGCTCCCAACCTCCATTAATTCTTTCTTTGAGTTCGGTCCTTTCAATGCAGCTCCGAATTCATTTGGAAAGATCCTGTGTCAGTAGGTTTCTGGTTGATCAGGCCAAATCTCTACTGACAAATTACTTCAATGGGTATACTTCCTATCCACACTGTCAGCCTTTCATTATCCAATATCAATTTCCGTAACGGAATCACTGCATCTCAAACTTTAGACTTCTTTTTACCTTCTTCAAGGATGCTGACTAACAGCAATACCATTTCTCTCACTTAAAAACTTCTAAAATGGACAACTACATAGCATAAGATGACCGGATTACTTCATTCGTTTTGCCATCAGTTTAACTTCTAACATTTAAGAAATAATGAATCTATAACGACTAACAACAACATATATACAGACAATGGGAAATCGACGCAATCTACAAAAAATTGACGTTGGAATCCTTAAGTTTTCCCATCCAGGTGGGAAGGTTTCTTCCTTTGTATGGTAGAAGCCTATCTAAGTGAAAAACGTGTGGTGCTTTCTTCATGGACTATTTTATTTGGTAAGTTACATCATAGATTTTCCTAACAAAATATGGCCCTTTCCATAAAGAAGTGAACTTGCTGCACACCGACTTTTCTCACAGGACTGTGTAACCATACTGCCTGTCGTTCTTCCAGTTCCTCTTCTTGGCCTTTAAGTCATAGTACTTCTTCCTGTAACAAGGAACTTCCGACTTATCTCGTGACATTGTTTGTTTTTGTGTTGAAGACATGACAAATAGTTGTCTACATCTTGTTCAGTTACTTCCTTTCCTGGTTGCCCAATCATTGCCTGCATTGGTAAAGTTATCTCTCTGCCAAAAAAACGTCATATTCGGTGTTTTGCCTGTACTTGAATGAACAGATGATCGATAGGCAATCATGACTTGTGGTAAATATTCATCCCACAATTTCTGGTCTTTTTCACAATACATAGTGATCAAAGTCCGGTTGAATCTTTCTACACTTCTATTTGATTGTGGTCGGAAACTAGTCGTTCTAGTCTAATGTATGTCTTTCAGAGAACAGACGTCATATAAGAGTTTACTTTGATAGTTTGTTCCCTGGTCGGCATTTTAATGTCATAGCTACAGTCTTGGCTTCAGGGATGGCAAAGCCCTGGGCCTGAGAAGAATCGCGGGGCCCCTAACGCGACTAAAAGATTATTTCATATGCTTTTGAATGGCACACATGCGCAACACACGATTAAACAGTCTGTAATAGAAGAATAATTACGTAATAGCTGATCACATACGAAATCTATTCAGTTCCGAATGGCATACAATGCGCGGAAATGGCATATAACGGCGGGGAAGCCTAGACCTATCACCGAGTGGAACTTCCCAGAGAAGGTTGAGGGATAGCTAGATCGATTACCGTGAAACTTTTATCTACAATTTGAATTTTTTCTCTTTTTCCATGAACAGCGGCCTGGGCCCCTAAGGTCCATGTCTAAGCTGGGCTTTTAGGGATGGGTAGAGCTGAAGCTTCTGTCCATTTGGTAAAGCAGTCGCTGATTACTATTATATATCGATTACCTATATTGGTTAGCGGCAAAGGTCCAAGGATGTCCATGGCGATTCTCTCCGTAAAAGCAAGAACAATGGCGTTTAATTGGGCTATTTTTCTATTATTAGGACATCTTTTGGTACGGCGTAAGTAAACAGCGTAGTTATTGTTCGTGTTGGTAGGCTTAAAGGCTTTGTCTTATCATAATGTAAAATCTGGACCACGTGTAAAATCTAGACCAAGTGACATTTCGTCATAGTGACACATTCAGTAAAACACGAACATTACACACCAAATTTACTTATTTTGCTATGCCAGAATTAAACAGTGTGATACTGAATGGCACAAAAACAATGAAACTTTCATAATTCTAGTAAAGTTTAAACGAAACTTTCGTTTTATAAAAACCTTGTATATCGGTTTATACGAGGTTTATATATTACAGTTGATAATATTTGCAATTTAAAACCTCGTATATTATTATACGGGGTTTTGATTGTATGCCATTTTATACAAGCTAAAAACGTCATTTTTCGTACAATCAGGGGCCATAATTCAGGAAGTTATGGTCCGATATGTGCGAATATTGAAAGGAACCGAGATTTTTGGGTTATAAACTTACATTTCAAGTTACATTTCAAGGATAACCAGAGTCTGCCAGGCAGGATACGCCCACATTTTTGAGAGATGGATAGAGGACAAGCTAAAAAGAAAGTGATTTTTCCTCAGTCAAGGGCCATAATTCAGGAAATTACAATTCGATATGTGCAAATATCGAAAGGAACCAAAATCTTTGGGTTATAAACTTACATTTCAAGTTTAAACAAAATTGGATAAAAATTGTGACCTCTATAGGGTCCACAAATTTGATATACCATATTTTTACACTATTTGAGAACGAACGGCGGCCATTTTGTCTATCAATTTTGGGCCGATTTTCACGAAAATCGAACTCAGCCGTCCTTAGGGTGTAACAGTGAAATAATAATACGTTCTTTTAAATCGGATAAAAATTATGACTTCTATTGGGTCCACAAGCTAAAAACGCGATTTTTCGTACAATCAGGGGCCATAATTCAGGAAGTTACGGTCCGATATGCGCGAATATCGAAAGGAACCCAGATCTTTGGGTTATAAACTTACATTTCAAGTTTAAACAAAATCGGATAAAAATTGTGACCTCTATAGGGTCCACAACCTTGATATACCATATTTTTACACTATTTGAGAACGAACGGCGGCCATTTTGTCTGTCAGTTTTGGGTCGATTTTCACGAAATTCGAACTCAGTCGTCCTTAGGGTGTAACGGTGATATAATAATACGGTTTTTTAAATCGGATAAAAATTATGACCTCTATAGGGTCCACAAGCTAAAAACGTGATTTTTCATACAATCAGGGACCATAATTCAGGAAGTTATGGTCCGATATGCGCCAATATCGACATGAATCGAGATCTTTGGGTTATAAACATACATTTCAAGTTTCAACAAAATCGGTTAAAAATTGTGACCTCTATAGGGTAGGGTGCACACATTGCCCTTATGTTGTTGGATTTTCATGTAGATCAGCCAGACTGTTCCACTACTAGCAGGCCTGATAACTAATCTCAGTTCTTTTTAAAATCTAAGTACATCTAGGGGGGCAACAAGCAATGGTCATTTTTACAGTTTTCATGTCATTTATGTTCTTTACACACGTATACATGTACATGTATATTGCAATGATTAGCCAGCGCGGCGGCAGTCTAAGAACGTCTCTACTGGCGATTCAAAATACTGGGTGGGGCATTAACATAAAAAAAAACCCTCTAATAATGACCATAAATCATGTAACAAACTAGTTTGAATGTCATAAAACTGTTAATACACCTATAATGTGGTATTCTTAAACTATCTTGCTCTTTAGACTAGTTGCTCTCAGGGTCTGGTCAATGTGCTCAAAGTTGACTTGCATCTAGTTGCATACTCATACTCCTTTCAAATTCAGGTTGCATCACAAAACTGCAAAATGTCTAGACACAGGCAGATGCACTGATAACAGGTTGTCGATTACCCACATCCCGACAAGTCTTAAGATGTGTACTATTTCACTTGGAGGATGGTCGTTAAGAGGAAAGATCCAAGTATCAAACAGCTAAAATTGTCTACGGTCAAGTGGTCAATGTTTATGATAAAGGTGGTATTCCAATGATGGCAGAACAAACATCTTGCCAAAAAATAGTGAAACTACTGGAAGAAAATGAGAAACTACAACGCATTCCAAAAGCACGTAGAGACAATCCCTCCACAACGGAAACAAGCCAACAGTGAGGCTGATGTCCCCCGCCGAAATACCGAAATAAAAAGATGACACATATTAATTAATCGCACATTTATTTTTTTCAAAAGTATCAAGCATTTAAACCATACATTAAGTTTCATCATTCTCTACCAGACAGAATCAAGATTATCTTGTCCCAAACCATCGACAAATGAAATCAATTAGCTCTGCTTAGCTAGCGTCAGCTCGAAATGTTTATCATTGAACTCAGTCAAGACATTCACCTAATGAACATCTACATCAAGTTTAAACATTCTCCTAATGAACATCTACATCAAGTTTAAACATTCACCTACGCCAAGTTTAAACATTCTACCTCAATTAGGAGAGTTATTGTGTTCCAAAGTCTCAACCAATCAAATTTCTTATCACTCTGCTTACCCTGAGCAGAAAATGCTCATAATCGAACTTAGTCAAGTTTCATCACTCTCACTTATTTAGAACTAAAGTTATCGTGCCCCAAAGCATCAACCAATCAAATTGCTTCCCCTAAGCAGAAAATGCTCATCTTCGAATTCCATCAAGACACTGACCTAATAAACACCTGCACCAAGTTTGACCATTCTAGGTAAATTAGAAAGAGTTATTGTGTCCCAAAAAGTGTGACAGACAGACAGACGGACGAACCCATTTTAATAGTCCCCTGCTTTCTTCGAAAGGCGGGGGACAATAAAATGAAAAGAGGGCCATAACTCTAACTCTAGACGTAATAAACAGAAATTCAAAGGGCTTCTTCGTTTCACTAATTTAAATAATGCATATAAATTTCACAAAGATTGGATGATAACTTTTGGCGTTCAACAAAATGAAACAAGGGCCGTAACCCTTGACGTAATAAACGGAAATTATTAAAATTAATTGGACTCCTTCATCTTACTAATGTAAACATATATCAATTTCAAAACAATTGGATCATAACTTTTGGCGTTGGGGCATGTACAAGAAATCGTGGACAATATACCTCCACATTTATACGTGGGCGTATAAAAATTGTGACTTTGAGAGGGCCCACTAGCTAAAAATAATCTTTTGTACAATCAGGGGGCATAATCCATGAAATATTTATCCGATACATGCCAATATCGAAAGGTACCGGGACATAAACATATATTTCAAGTTTCATCAAAATAGGATAAAATGAACATTTTAACTCAATTCGAAGGAGAGTTATTGTGTTCCAAAGTCTCAGCAAATCAAATTGCTTATCGCTCTGCTTAATCTGAGCAGAAAATGCTCATTATCGATCTTAGTCAAGGTATTACTGTAATGAAACTATACACCAAGTTTCATCACTCTCACTTAATTAGAACTAAAGTTATAGTGTCCCAAAGCATCAACCAATCAAATTGTTTATCTACTTAATTAGAACTAAAGTTATAGTGTCCCAAAGCATCAACCAATCAAATTGTTTATCTCTGCTTACCCTAAGCGGAACGGACAGACAAACAGACAGACGGACGAACCCATTTTAATAGTTCCCTGCTTTCTTCGAAAGGCGGGGGACAATAAGCATGAACATTTACTCAATTCGAAGATCAACCAATCAAATTGTTTATCTCTGCTTACCATAAGCGGAACGGACAGACAGACAAACAGACAGACGGACGAACCCATTTTAATAGTTCCATGCTTTCTTCGAAAGGCGGGGGACAATCAAAGTAGGAGAGTTATTGTTTTCCAAAGTCTCGACAATCAAAGTAGGAGAGTTATTGTTTTCCAAAGTCTCGACCAATCAAATTGCGTATCGCTCTGCTTACCCTGAGCAGAAAATGCTCATTATCAAACTTAGTCAAGGTATTACTGTAATGAAACTATACACCAAGTTTCATCAATCTCACTTAATTAGAACTAAAGTTATCGTGTCCCAAAGCATCAACCAATCAAATTGCTTATCTCTGCTTACCCTAAGCGGAAAATGCTCATCTTCGAACTCCATCAAGGCATTGACCTAATCAACACATACACCAAGTTTGAACATTCTAGCTCAATTAGGAAGAGAGTTATCGTGCCCCAAAGTATCAACCAATCAAAATGCTTATCTCTGCTTACCCTAAGCGGAAAATGCTCATCTTCGAACTCCATCAAGGCATTGACCTAATAAACACATACACCAAGTTTGAACATTCTAGCTCAATTAAAAGTTATCGTGTCCCAAAGCATCAACCAATCAAATTGCTTATCTCTGCTTACCCTAAGCGGAAAATGCTCATCTTCGAACTCCATCAAGGCATTGACCTAATCAACACATACACCAAGTTTGAACATTCTAGCCCAATTAGGAAGAGAGTTATCATGTCCCAAAGCATCAACCAATCAAATTGCTTATCTCTGCTTACCCTAAGCGGAAAATGCTCATCTTCGAACTCCATCAAGGCATTGACCTAATAAACACATACATCAAGTTTGAACATTCTAGCTCAATTAGGAAGAGAGTTATTGTGTCCCAAAAAGTGTGACGGACAGACAGACGGACAGACAGACAGACGGACGAACCCATTTTAATAGTCCCCTGCTTTCTTCGAAAGGCGGGGGACAAAAATAAAGCTATATGAGGAGGAATTGTCAAAAACTTTTCCATTATGGCAGCCAAATGCCGAAAATACAATAAAAAATGACGAAGATAAAGCTTTTCTGCTCTCAATGAAGGAGGACAGGAAGGCAACAATATCAGGTTTTGATTCTCTGAATGCCGGAAAATTGAAACGAAAGCAAGACCAAATTGCTAGTGCAGAAAAACGTCGCAAAAGTGCTGCAATTCAATGTGGAACCCTGTTTTCCTCCATATCAGATCAAGCCTGTGATAGTTCCAGTGATGACGATAGATCGCTCTCTTCGTTTATTCCCAAACCAGGACTTCGAACTCATAAACGAAAGAAGAAAACTGGAACAGAATGCTTTGTCCCTCATGATATAATGTCTTCTCCAAAGTTAGCTTCCATGGCAGCTAGAATGAGGATGACTCTGTCTCAACAAGCTGTATATACCGAAACGTTTATTCAAGAAATAGGAGGGGATACATCAAAAGTTAGTACTTCTTATTCCCAGAGTGATAAGTGCAGGAGAAGAGTGGGTGGGGAAATAGCTGAAAGTGTCAGGGAGTTGTGGATGCCGCCAAAGTTTGCATCTCTTCGCTGGGATGGGAAGCAATTACCTAATCTAACAGATAACCAGCGGCTGCCAGGCAGGATACGCCCACATTTTCGAGAGATGGATAGAGAACAAGCTAAAAAGAAAGTGATTTTTCCTACAATCAAGGGCCATAATTCAGGAAATTACAATTCAATATGCGCAAATATAGAAAGGAACCGAGATCTTTGTGTTATAAACTTACATTTCAAGTTTCAACAAAATCGGATTAAAATTGTGACCTCTATAGGATCCACAGCCTTGATATACCATATTTTTACGTTATTTGAGAACGAAGGGCGGCCATTTTGTCTGTCAGTTTTGGGCGGATTTTCACGAAATTCGAACTCAGCCGTCCTTAGGGTGTAACGGTGAAATAATAATACGTTCTTTTAAATCGGATAAAAATTATGACCTCTATAGGGTCCACAAGCTAAAAAAGCGATTTTTCGTACAATCAGCGGCCATAATTCAGGAAGTTACGGTCCGATATGCGCAAATATCGAAAGGAACCGAGATCTTTGGGTTATAAACTTACATTTCAAGTTTCAACAAAATCGGATAAAAATTGTGACCTCTATAGGGTCCACAACCTTGATATACCATATTTTTACGCTATTTGAGAACGAACGACGGCCATTTTGTCTGTCAATTTTGGGCCGATTTTCACGAAATTCAAACTCTGCCTTCCTTAGGGTGTAACGGTGAAATAATAATACAATTTTTTAAATCGGATAAAAATTATGACCTCTATAGGGTCCACAAGCTAAAAACGCGATTTTTCGTACAATCAGGGGCCATAATACAGGAAGTTACGGTCCGATATGCGCAAATATCGAAAGGAACCAAGATCTTTGGGTTTTTAACTTACATTTCAATTTTCAACAAAAATCGGATAAAAGTTGTGACCTCTATAGGGTCCACAAGCTAAAAACGTGATTTTTCTTACAATCAGGGACCATAATCCATGAAGTTTCGATCCGATACATGCCAATATCGAAAGCAGCCGAGATCTTTTGGGGATAAACCTATATTTCAAGTTTCGTCAAAATCGGATAAGAACTGTGACCTGTAGAGAGTCCACAAACAATTGTGGACGGACGGACAGGGGCGACGGCATAAAACGTCCACATGAAAATGTGGGCGTATAAAAATGTTAAGGTAGAAAGAGTGGCAGTTCTAGTTGGTGACCAGAATGTAGACAAACTTTTAGGGATTCCATCGTATTAACCTGGTACTGATCAGCAAGTTGGCAAAATTCTTTCTAACCTTACTTATGAATTAATGAAAAAGTGGCATTGTGCTGACAATGTTGTGAGTATGGTTTTTGACACAACGTCAGCAAACACTGGGCATGTTAGTGCAGCCTGTGTCAGCATCCAGAACATACTCAACAGACCATTACTCTGGTGTGGTTGCTTACATCATGTAGGTGAAGTTATGATAATGCATATTTTTGACGATCTCCGGATAGAAGTATCCAAATCTCCAGAAGTTTCCTTATTTACACGGTTACGAAAAAACTGGGCATGTATAGAAACACAGGGCCAGAAATTGCAGCATTTGGACACAAGTGATATGAACGATGACTGTAAACTTCCTGTGGCATCTTGGAAAAATGAGCTAATAGAACTCGCTTCACGTAAAATAAAATACAAAAGAGACGATTATAAAAAAACTCATGGAACTGTGCGTAGCCTATCTGAACACGGAATGTAATGATATCAAGTTCAAACAAGCTGGTGATTGCCACAGGGCGGGCTGGATGTCAAAACTGATATATGCCTTGAAAGCTGTACTTTTGGAGACTACGATTGGAATATTACCTAAAGGGTCCATAACCACTTTAGCACAGGTTCCAAAACTGCATGAGTTAGTCAAGTTTGTTGTCTTGTGTTACTGTCTTTGGTGGTTCAAATGTACAGTAGCAGATGATGCGCCCTGGAATATGTTACAATTATATCAAAACATTCTGAAGTATAAAAAAGTCAATGCAGCCATCTCAGCCAGTGCGATAAATGCACTGAACCGCCATCTATTGTATCTAGTTGGAGAAATGATTCCACTATCACTATTCAGTGATGAATTAACAATTAATAACAAAGAACTTATATCTAAAAAGTTGAAGAGTATCAAACCCAATTCTCCTGTTGAAAACATTGTGAATCGCTACGGAACTGGTTATGGGAAGCCTGTTTTTTCAAGTGCTGTCACAGAGTCTTCAAGACTTAGTAATTTCGTGAATGTTGACTCCTGGTTTCTATTCAGTGTCTTGGAGCTAAAGGATGACTTTCTGTCTTGTAATCCTGATTCGGGGCCTGATAATGACACGTACCAAACTTCTCGTTCCAATATTAAAGCTATAAGTGTTGTGAATGATGCAGATGAGAGGGCTGTGAAACTTGGTACTGATTACTTGGATAATGCTCGAGACGAAGTAGTAGATAAAAACAGGAAGGATAGACCAATGATGAGAACGGTTTTGTTTATGGCCAAAGAGAACATTTCTACTAGTAAATTTAATGGACTTATGCAATTGCAGAAACAAAATGGATGCCCTGCGTTAACTGGTGTCAATTACACCCATTCTGATAGTTTTGAAGATATGGAAACGGCCTTGGTTCAAACAACGGTTGACGAATTGAAAGATAAAATAGCTAGCAGTAAATTTGTTGGTCTTATTGTTGATGAAACCGTTAATGTAGTCACAGAGAAAAAACTAATAATATTTTTGCGAATTTTAAATAACACTGCGAAAGCCAAGACAATATTTTTAGGAAATTATTCAGTTCATAGTGGCACGGCCGAATGTATCGTTGACAAAATAAAGGAAGTTTTTAAAGAATGAGGAATTCCTTTAAATAAAGTAATTGGCTTGGGTAGTGACGGAGCTAGTGTGATGACAGGAATTCGGAATGGTGTAGGAGTTAAACTGCTAACTGACACTCCGTTTTTGATACACGTTCACTGTATTGCTCACCGCATGGCTCTTGCGTCACAGGATGCCCCCAATTTATCAAAAAAGATTGCGGACTACCGGAAAACACTAAATGAGGTGTATAAACTTTATGAATATTCTGCCACACGGTATAATCGGTTACGCGATTTGTCAAAGGAATTGTCAAGATACTGAATTTTCGACTGTAAAACAGCCATCGACAGTGAGATGGCTGTCCCTTGGTCGAGCTTTTAAATCGACAAAATTAAATTGGCCCGCTCTGGTTATGGAGATCGAAGAAGAGGCTGCTGACCGCAAAAATGCTGTGGCTGTTGGTTTACAGAAAGTCTTAAAAACCTATTCTTTTATAGCCACGACATACATGCTTTCGGATGTTCTTCCATGCATGGAAAAATTAGTAACAGTTTTTCAAAGAGAAACTCTCAATCTCTCCATGATACGACCTATGGTCAGTTCAACTATAGAAACATTAGAAGCACTTCTAACTGCAAAGGGAGAGAATGAATCTGAATTCAAGAGAATTTTCGATGAAACGGCACTAAATACAGAGGGTTTTCGCGGTGTTATACTGACATACGCTGATGAATGTTCGCGAACTGCATTTGAAACAGTCCGCAGTAATTTTATCTTAGATTTGGTGAAGTCACTAAAAACCCGCTTTCCCGAAGATTCCCTAAACGTATTGAATTCTCTGGACATTGTTTTAAATCTCGCAAGATACCCTAACGCCCGCAACGACCTTGATGTGTTTGGCGGGGATTCCCTTCATATATTATTGGACTTTTTCTGTAAAGATATTCATGACGGTGATGTAATAATTGATCGTGCGCGCGCAACCCGCGATTTCAGCCATTTCAAGCGAGTGTTATTCGGTCTGGGGACAAAATCGCTTGAAGACACCTGTCAAACTATTATTTCAGATTTTTCCGATCTATTTCCAGACTTTGGAACATTAGCTGTTATGTGTTATCTGCAAAATTTAATACACACATCTCTGCGTAGTCGTTTTAGTCTGCAAAATTTAATACACACATCTCTGCGTAGTCGTTTATCGCAGCGCCGTATGAATAACCTAATGACCCTGAACATGCACGCACACAATTCTGAAGCTCGTCCGTTTAATTTTGGAAAGGCCAGACAAATATTTAAGAGTTCTAAAGACAGACGTTTATAATAACATTTGTGTTTAAAGTGTGTTCAATTTGTTTCAATGGAGTGTTTATTTCAATAAATTTATAAGATTGATTAAATGCTGTTTTCATCAGACTGGTAAAATTACGAATGAACTGGTATTTCTAATCCCTACCGGTATGCTGTACCAGCAAATGTTGAAGCTAGCGGAAACACTGACAAGTATCCCCTAAGATTTTGTTTTTCTTTTTAAATAGAACACAAATATTGTCCCTCATGTTGGCAGCAGTGTTCAAAGTAAATATAAATATAACTTTTTAAAAGAAATATCGCCCCAAATGACGGTCACTTCATCGCTATCGGCATTTGACATTTCTGCCTTTCTTTGGATATATGACAGGAATTGTCGTCTTCTTTGCTTCATTGCGTCGAAAATAAAAATAAATAGTTGAAATCTTCGACAATGTAATATACCTCTATATTACATATTAAATGTTTTATATCAATTTAGCTTTCCGAAGTCAAGAATATTTAGCCGTAAGTTTTGTGGTATCAACTGTGTGAATGCATGTCCAAGATGGCGAGACGCTTGATCTCAGCTCAGGTATACGTATTCGTCACGTAACGTCAAATAAAAAATAATAAGTAGTTGATTTCTTCGACATTATCATATTCCAGGATATGCCTGGCAGTAAATCATAAAAAATCTGATTCCATATCATAAAATTATTAGCCGTTAAGTGGCAATGTGAAAATATTGGAATAATGCCAGAAGTCATTGACACGGTGTGAATTTTCACCTATGACCTATTACGTAAATACCGGAAGATCCTTTATTGAAACTATGTTTTTTATTCAATAATTAGCGAATATAACATTCCTTTTCATTTGGCGTTTTATTTTTATTACTCAATCACCATTAATTTAAGAAATAAAAACAATAGAAATCAGTTGATTGATCTGGCGCTTTTCTTCGCTAGTGCCGTTGCCAACTATGATGGGTCCGCGAGTTGATTCGCTACCGCCAAATGATGGGTGTCGTCAAAAATGGGTTAACATACAGGTTATTGGTCTATCTTCCTTCACGGTTAGCGATACGAACACGTGGAGGAATATTAGGCTACTGGTGTGGATTTGAAGCAGCTACGGGTCGGTATCATAATATCGGAACAGTTGATTGGTAAGCGGATAGACCTAGATATATTCTAATTGGTTAACATTTTACTATAGATTTACTATGCCCTTTCAGGAATGAAATACCGAAGACGAGTTCATTTATTTACGGCAACAAATTCGTCAACGTTTGAAGAAACATTTGATGACTATGTTCGTTTTATATTTATAGC
This sequence comes from Patella vulgata, assembly GCF_932274485.2. NCBI lineage: Eukaryota > Metazoa > Mollusca > Gastropoda > Patellidae > Patella > Patella vulgata. The sequence goes on from NC_065882.2 coordinate 40,604,227, forward strand.
GAAACCACAAATGTTAATTTTCCAGGAGTTTCAAGGAGTAATCTTGTTTTTCCAGGATTTTCCTGTACTGGAAATCACATTTTCATTTTTCCAGGATTTTCCAGGAGTTTCAAGGAGTGTGCGAACATTTTCCAGAGATGGATAGAGAACAAGCTAAATAGAAAGTGATTTTTCCTACAATCAAGGGCCATAATTCAGGAAATTACAATTCGATATGCGCAAATATCGAAAGGAACCGAGATCTATGGGTTATAAACTTACATTTCAAGTTTCAACAAAATTGGATAAAAATTGTGACCTCTATAGGGTCCACAACAGTGATATAACATATTTTTACGCTATTTGAGAACGAACAGTGGCCATTTTGTCTGTCAATTTTGGGCCGATTTTCACGAAATTCAAACTCAGCCATCCTTAGGGTGTAACGGGGATATTTTATAATACGTATCGGATAAAAATTATGACTTCTATAGGGTCCACAAGCTAAAAACGTGATTTTTCGTACCATCAGGGTCCATAATTCAAGAAGTTACAGTCCAATATGCACGAATATCGAAAGGAACCAAGATCTTTGGGTTATAAACTTACATTTCAAGTTTCAACAAAATCGGATAAAAATTGTGACCTCTATAGGGTCCACAACCTTGATATACCATATTTTTACGCTATTTGAGAACGAGCGGCGGCCATTTTGTCTGTCAATTTTGGGCTGATTTTCACGAAATTCGAACTCAGCCTTCCTTAGGTTGTAACGGTGATATAATAATACGGTTTTTTAAATCGGATAAAAATTATGACCTCTATAGGGTCCACAAGCTAAAACCGCGATTTTTCGTACAATCAGGGGCCATAATTCAGGAAGTTACGGTACGATATGCGCGAATATCGAAAGGAACCGAGATCTTTGGGTTATAAACTTACATTTCAAGTTTCAACAACATCGGATAAAAATTGTGACCTCTATAGGGTCCACAACCTTGATATACCATATTTTTATGCTATTTGAGAACGAACGACGGCCATTTTGTGTGTCAATTTTGGGCCGATTTTCACGAAATTCGAACTCAGTTGTCCTTAGGGTGTAACGGTGACATAATAACATGTTTTTTTAAATCGGATAAAAATTATGATTTCTATAGGGTCCACAAGCTAAAAACGCGATTTTTCGTACAATCAGGGGCCATAATTCAGGAAGTTATGGTCCGATATGCGTGAATATCGAAAGGAACCGAAATCTTAGGGTTATAAACTTACATTTCAAGTTTCAACAAAATCGGATAAAAATTGTGATCTCTATAGGGTCCACAACCATGATATACCATATTCTTACGTTATTTGAGAACGGACGGCGGCCATTTCGTCTGTCAATTTTGGGCCTTATGGTGTAACGGTGATATAATAATACGGGTTTTTAATTCGGATAAACATTATGACTTCTATAGGGTCCACAAGCTAAAAACGCGATTTTCGTACAATCCGGGGCCATAATTCAGGAAGTTATGGTCCGATATAGGGTCCACAACCTTGATATACCATATTCTTACGTTATTTGAGAACGGACGGCGGCCATTTTGTCTGTCAATTTTGGGCCTTAGGGTGTAACGGTGATATAATAATACGGGTTTTTAATTCGGATAAAAATTATGACTTCTATAGGGTCCACAAGCTAAAAATGCGATTTTCGTAATTCAGGAAGTTATGGTCCGATATGCGCGAATATCGAAAGGAACCGAGATCTTTGGGTTATAATCTTACATTTCAAGTTTCAACAAAATCGGATAAAAACGTGATTTTTCGTACAAACAGGGGCCATAATCCATGAAGTTTCGATCCGATACATGCCAATATCGAAAGCAGCCGAGATCTTTTGGAGTTAAACCTATATTTCAAGTTTCGTCAAAATCGAATAAGAATTGTGACCTCTAGAGTATCCACAAACAAATTGTGGCGGACGTCCGGACGGACAGGGGCAACGGCATAATACGTCCACATGAAAATGTGGGCGTATAAAAACATCAGTATCAGGACTTTGAATGACAATAGTAGTATATAGCTGTGAAGCATGGTATGCATTGAGAATTAAGCGTGTATCTGCCTCTACATGGTCACAACGAAGGCCTTCAATGGATGAAACTGTTGTAGAACTTGTAGCAGCATTCCAAGAAGCAAGTGACAGTCTTGCCCATGGCAGATATAGAATTCAACTGTTTTAACTGTAATGAGATTTACGCCCTTCTATGTGTCAAATAGAAAATTAATAAGATTTTCTTTATTTTCCCCGACTGACAAAAATTTCTTCCACTGCTTGGGTGTCTGCTGATCCTTTCCATCCATATATGAGAAGTTTTTGTATGCCGTATACTGCCCGTCTAGAACGTTCTGCATTTTTAATACTGATTAATGGATATGTATCTGTAACAAAGCCAATGCAAGCACAATTGTAGGTTCTTGCCAAAAAAACAAGTTGATGGAAAACCACATCAGATAATTCTCCAAATGTATCAGGAATGCTTGACATTGACTGAATTAAAGCGATTCCATTAATTAATAAGCATGGTTTTTGACTAAGGAAGATTTATCTACCAAACTGTTTTCTACAGAAGACTCTAAAATCTTCATCATGGAGGATTTATCTGTTTTAGCTAATGATCCATCACTACTGGATAGGGGGAAAGAAACTGGTCCAGGGAGTAAGTTAAAATGTCCTTCACATCTAATTCTCGATTCTGTCCAATAACAAGCAGTCTGGCAAAACAATTTCTGTCATTCTTTAAGCTTACATCTGCACCAGATGATGTTTTTGACTGCTTTGGTTTTATTTGATTTGAAAAAGTCTTTATCTTCATACTCTTAATTGGGGAAAAAATATCTTCTTTCTTGGCTATTAAGCGATTCTGAATAAAATCTGTAACTGCTGCTTTAAAGATTTCTTTAGCATTTTGTAGATTCATCTTGATCTTATTAGATGCTACGACACCTGAACTCAAGCATATTAAATCTTCTGTTTGGTTATCAAACAGATTGTTCATTCCATTGATTGTGGTCATTATAGCTTTAACAGAATCTTCATCTCTTCTAATTCTTGATTTATCCAAATCTTTTCTTTTTCTCTCTTCTGTTTGGTTATCAAACAGATTGTTCATTCCATTGATTGTGGTCATTATAGCTTTAACAGAATCTTCATCTCTTCTAATTCTTGATTTATCCAAATCTTTTCTTTTTCTCTCATCAGAAGCAATTCAAGCCATTAATTCACACTGTCTTGTAATGGCAGCCCTATGTGGCTGAGCTAAAATCCATCTTTGTACTGCACCTTGATGAAGTGTAATTCCTGTAATACCACCTTTTGTTTTTGAATCTCGATTGCAAGTTTGCTCAATAGCTTATTGATGCAAATGAGTGAGCAACTTGCCGCTGTACAGTCCACTCACCAGGAATACAAGAGTTCATTGTAACAACTAGGATGTGTCTTTGGTAGTTGGACCATTTCTAGCCAGTATGCTGGTAAATATCTTGCATAGTTTTGTCTGTCAGTTACGAAGAACCACATTAACATAGAATGAATAGTTGCTAGGTGAAGGCTCCTATTAGATTCACGAGTGACTCGTGGACGGACGGACAGGGGCGACGACAATATACGTCCACATGAAAATGTGGGTGTATAAAAATGACCGGTAGTGAAAATTTTGAAGTGGAAGCCCTGCTCCAATACATGCCAACATTGACAGGAACAGAGATCTTAGGATTAAACCTAAATTTCAAGTTTCGTCAAAATCAGATAAAAACTGTGACCTTTAGATTGTCCACAATGATCAATTTCAAAGTCAAACATAGATCTATCGAGCCTTGCTGACATGTAGAGTGTACACAAAATCGGAACGGATGGACATGGGCGACAACCGTCCACATGAAACTGGGCATATAAAATCTGACACATAAAAATATTGTGACATTTTATAAAAATATCGCAACATTTTATAAAAAATATCGCAACATTTTATAAAAAATATCGCAACATTTTATAAAAAATATCGCGACATTTTATAAAAATATCACAACATTTGTTTCCAGGGATATCGCCCAGCTCTAATCCAAGGAACTGCTACCTCAGTTTATTCCTACAATGTCATTTATAAGATAAACACACAGCTTTCTAAACTGGTAATTATAATAAATATTCAACCAAAGTTACCCATTACGACTAGTCTGTCTACTAAAACCATTCTTGCCTCCACTCGGTCCACCTCTAATGCTTCGCAGGTAACGTCTCACTGATTCACGCACGCCTTGTAAACTTGAATTTTCAGAAGAACCAATACGTGACCAAGGATTAGATTTAATCATGTCTAAGGCAGCAATGGCTAATGCCTTTCCAATCTAAAACAACAAATGGTTGCCATTCAAGATACACCCACATTTTGCAAGAGATGGACAGAGAACAAGCTAAACAAGCAGTGAGGCTGATGAACCCCGCCGAAATCCCAAAATAAATAGATGGCACATATTAATTAATCGCACATTTAGTTTTTTTCCAAAAGTATCATCACTCTCTATCAGATAGAATCAAGATCATCATGTCCCAAAGCATCGACCAATGAAATTGATTAGCTCATCTTCGAATTCCATCAAGGCATTGACCTAATAAACACCTACCCCAAGTTTGAACATTCTAGCTCAATTAGAAGAAGAGTTATTGTGTTCAAAAATCTCGGCCAATCAAATTGCTTATCGCTCAAGGGCCTGTTTCACCCAATTTTAACTAAGATAAAATCCAAATTTTAGTAATTTGATTGGATAATATTAAGATGGATTTTACTAAAATCTGGATTTTATCTTTAGTTCAAATTTCGTGAAACAGGGCCCTGCTTACCCTAAGAAGAAAATGCTCATTATCGAACTTAGTCAAGGTATTGATGTAATGAAACTATACACCAAGTTTCATCACATAATTAGAACTAAAGTTATCGTGTCCCAAAGCATCAACCAATCAAATTGCTTATCTCTGCTTACACTCAGCAGACAATGCTCATCTTCGAACTTCATCAAGACATTGACATAATAAACACCTACACCAAGTTTGAACATTCTAGCTCAATTAGAAAAAGGGTTATTGTGTCCCAAAAAGTGTGATGGACGAACATACAGACGAACCCATTTTAATAGTCCCCTGCTTTCTTCGAAAGGCGGGGGACAAAAAAGAAGTGAAAATTCGTACAATCAGGGGTCATAATCCAGGAAGTTAAGGGCCGAAATGCGTGAATATCTACAGGAACCGAGATCTTTGGGTTATAAACTTACATTTCAAGTTTCAACAAAATCGGATAAAAATTGTGACCTCGATAGGGTCCACAATCTTGATATTTTTCATACAAACAGGGGCCATAATTCAGGAAGTTACTATCCGATATGCGCGAGTATCGAAAGGAACCTAGATCTTTGGGTTATAAACCTACATTTCAAGTTTTATCAAAATCGGATAAAAATTGTGACATCTAGAGGGTCCACAACCTTGGTATTTGCGTACAAGGAGTGGCCCTTTTGCTAGGGAGTTTTGATCCAATTTTCACGAAATTTGAACTCAACCATCATTAGGGTGTAATGGTGATACATTTAAACTTTTTTTAAAATTGGATAAAAATTCTGACCTCTAGAGGGTCCACAAGCTTAAAAAATGTGATTTTTTCGTACAATCAGGGACCATAATCCAGGAAGTTTCGGTCCGATATGCGCAAATATCAAAAGGAACCAAGATCTTTGGATTATAATCATACATTTCAAGTTTCATAGACTGTCCACAACCTTGGTATTACATACTTTTTCACTATTTGCGTACAAGGAGCGTCCATTTTGTCCTGCAGTTTGGGTCAGATTTTTACGAAATTCGAACTTAACCTTCATTGATGTGTAACGGTGATATATTTAAACGTTTTTTAAAATTGAATACAAATTTTGACTTCTGGATCCACAAGCTAAAAATGCGATTTTTCGAACAATCAGGGATCATAATTCAGGAACTTACAATCTGATATGTGCAAATATCAAAAGAAACCCAGATCTTTGGGTTATAAACATGCATTTCAAGTTTCATCAAAAACAGATAATGATTGTGACCTCTAGAGTGTCCACAAGCTAAAAAAAACGTGATTTTTCGTACAATCAGTGGCCATAATCCATGAAATTTCAGTCCGATACAAGCCAATATCGAAAGAAATCAAGATCTTTTGGAGGTAAACCTATATTTGAAGTTTTGTCAAAATCGGATAAGAATTGTGACCTGTAAAGTGTCCCCCCAAAAATTGTGGACGGACGAAGGGACAGGGGTGACATAAAAATGATAAAACTTGAAATAATGGTCAAAGTAAAAATAGTTAGTTTTTGCATGAACAAAATGGTTCTGAACAAATGGCAAGGTGAAATAATACAAACTTAGAAAATCCAAGTAAAGGATGATAAAATCCCCACACTCGAAAAAAAGGAGGGCAGAAGATTCCCTAATACAGTGCAGGCAAGTCTGGATCTCAGTGATACATCCAGGGATAAGCAGGAACCGATCCGTGAAAAAATCAAAAATGGAGGATCCCCGGCAACAAACTTCACAACACTTATAATCTAGGTCTGGAACATATTTCGGGCTGTCTGCCCTTCATCAGCCAGAGTTGAGTACATAAATGACATAACAAAATAATCCGGGCTATATATACAAGTATTTCGCGCATGCGCCTTAGTCTCAATTTTATGAAAAATAATCCCTAGGCTGGGATTAAAAAATGATGGTTTTCAAATGGTTTGAATTGGAAAAATCCCTATACTGGGATTTTTTTAAAGAATAAAAAGTAATAAATAAAAGTTGATTTTTTGAAATCCTTGTACTAGGATTTACGAAAATGGTGCTTTATATTATGTTGTATTCTTCCATTAGTTTATTCCATGCTTCATCAAACTGGTCTTGGTTTGTCTGCATTCTGTTTTCATCTATACTGGCTATTACTTCGAGATCATATTTTAAGAGATCAAACTCGTTCTTTTCTATTGAAGTTTTAGATTTCTCGGGGACTTCAATTACTCTGTTGACTGTGGTTCTCCGGCGGGCCTCAAATGGAGGGATCCATATCGTAGGTGGAGTAAGCATGCAACTGGGCGGCACTTCAAATTCGGCAATATTCTTCTTCTTTTGAATTTTCTTTTTTGGTTTATCAGTTTCTTTTTTCTTCGTTAGTTTTTTCATTTGTTTATATTCTTCTTTTTCTGCTTTACTGTCTAGTTTGTGAAATTTCATTCTGTGTTTATACTATAGAGGTTATGTCTTCTGGTAAAGGTAGTTAGACAGTTTGTTTAAATTGCGCGGAGTTTTTGCAAGTATTTTAATACTTAAAGTATGTTTATCTATGTTGAAATGAATGCTTACAGGCGTATCTTTAAAATTCCGTATGTCACTCAAGTGGTTATAAAATCTGCGTTTGCAGGTATCGGAAATTTGGCCAATATATTGAATCCCGCAAAAATCGCAGGAAATAGCATAAATTATATAGGGGGTATTGCACGTAAGGTGGCTTTTAATATAATATCTCTTTTGATTAACATGAGATTGAATAAAAGAAGTTACATTGAGGTGTCGGCAAACGGAACAATTATTGTCGCATTTATAACAGCCCCTAGGTTGGGGTGTTGAGATAGAGATGTTGGATCGTACTAATAAATCTTTGAGATTTTTGTTACGTCTGTAACAAATTTTAAGCGGAGTATTTGATATTAGTCGTGTTTCGATACTGTTTTCTAGTATTTTAAATTGCTTACTAATCGTTTTTTTGAAATTGATGAGGGGGATAAAGTTAGTTACGAAGGTGATAGATTTAGTGTTAGTTTTATCCTTGTAAATTAGTAGATTGTCCCTATTAATAGAGCGTGCTTTGTCAAAGGATTGGTTAATCAAAATTAAGGGATATCCTCTCTTAAGAAACTGTGTCCGACAGTTTTTAAGGGATACTTCTCGATTAGAGATATTACTGCAAATTCGGCAAATTCGTAGAGCTTGACTAAAAGGTAGGTTTCGTTTCTGATGAATTAGATGGCAGCTTTGGTAATGTAGGTACATGAAGCTGTCTGTAGGTTTGGAGTAAACCTTGGTTTGAAGTCTAATAGACTCTGTTCGTTAGAGGGCCACAGGAAAAAAATATCGTCTATGTATCTATACCATCATACTACTTACTAGAGGTTTTTCTGTGCTTTTTTCTAAAAATGATTCTTCTAGGTCGGTCATAAAAATGCAGGCTATGCTGGGGGCGGCTTTAGTTCCCATACTAATTCCTTGGTTTTGTAGGTAAAATTGGTTGTTGAAAACGAACCAATTTTTCTTAAGAATAAAATTTAGAATTCTGAGTAGGATCCAAGAGTGGACTGTTTTATCTTCTCTGTTTTGTAGAGCTTTTTTGCAGGCTGTCATGGCTAAATTGTGTGGTATCGATGTGTAGAGACTGGTGACATCGGCCGTACACAAATAGGTGTTTTTGGTTAAATTCGGCATATTTTGTATCTTGCGTATTCTTTTTTTTTTCTGCTTTACTGTCTAGTTTGTGAAATTTCATTCTGTGTTTATAGAGGTTATGTCTTCTGGTAAAGGTAGATAGGCAGATGGTGCACTTGGCAGCGGCATCCATCTTGGAATTAGCAGGCAGTTTTTGAAAAAATGATTAAGCTTGTTCGTTGAGTCCCTCAGGACTCGTTGTCGCTAGCAACATTATGAAACTTTCCTCATGACGTAATCGTTTGTTTAAATTGCGCAAAGTTTTTGCAAGTATTTTAATACTTAAAGTATGTTTATCTATGTTGAAATGAATGCTTACAGGCGTATCTTTAAAATTCCGTATGTCACTCAAGTGGTTATAAAATCTGCGTTTGCAGGTATCGGAAGTTTGGCCAATATATTGAATCCCGCAAAAATTGCAGGAAATAGCATAAATTATATAGGGGGTATCGCACGTAAGGTGGCTTTTAATATAATATTTCTTTTGATTAACATGAGATTGAATAAAAGAAGTTACATTGAGGTGTCGGCAAACGGAACAATTATTGCCGCATTTATAACAGCCCCTAGGTTGGGGTGTTGAGATAGAGATGTTGGATCGTACTAATAAATCTTTGAGATTTTTGTTACGTCTGTAACAAATTTTAAGCGGAGTATTTAAGATTAGTTGTGTTTCGATACTGTTTTCTAGTATTTTAAATTGCTTACTAATCGTTTTTTTTAAATTGATGAGGGGGATAAAGTTAGTTACGAAGGTGATAGATTTAGTGTTAGTTTTATCCTTGTAAATTAGTTGATCGTCCCTATTAATAGAGCGCGCTTTGTCAAAGGATTGGTTAATCAAAATTAAGGGATATCCTCTCTTAAGAAACTGTGTCCGACAGTTTTTAAGGGATACTTCTCGATTAGAGATATTACTGGAAATTCGGCAAATTCGTAGAGCTTGACTAAAAATAGGTTTCGTTTCTGATGAATTGGATGGCAGCTTTGGTAATGTAGGTACATGAAGCTGTCCGTAGGTTTGGAGTAAACCTTGGTTTGAAGTTGGTTGTTGGCATCTTTGTAAAGGTTAACATCTAAAAAGTTGATTTCTTTGAGGCTGTATTCTAAGAAAAGAACAAGTTTGATCTCTTAAAATATGATCTCGAAGTAATAGCCAGTATAGATGAAAACAGAATGCAGACAAACCAAGACCAGTTTGATGAAGCATGGAATAAAATAATGGAAGAATACAACATAATGTAAAGCACTATTTTCGTAAATCCTAGTACAAGGATTTCAAAAAATCAACTTTTATTTATTACTTTTTATTCTTTATAAAAATCCATCATTTTTTAATCCCAGTCTACTGTCTAGGGATTATTTTCCATAAAATTGAGACTAAGGCGCATGCGCCAAATACTTGTATATATAGCCCTGATTATTTTGTTATGTCATTTATGTACTCAACCCTGGCTGATGAAGGGCAGACAGCCCGAAACATGTTCCAGACCTAGATTATAATTTTTTAAACCATCTACACAGTGTTGTGAAGTTTGTTGCCGGGGATCCTCTATTTTTGATAATACAAACTTGATAAATGAGTCTATTTTGTGCCAGAATAAAATTATGCATGTGTAACCATCCTCATGTTTGTACATAAATGTATAGTATGGTTTATTTGTAATATTGTAATATTCCTGCTATATACAAAAATTCATATGTCTACTACTACTAGTTGAATGAAGTGATTTAATTCTATGCTTTCTCTGATTATGAAAAATCCATTGTCGGAATTTAGATAAACTAGTCTGATTATGAAAAATCCATTGCCGGAATTTAGATAAACTAGGTTAAGTCCATGTCCAAAGTTTGGATTCTACCCAAATTGCATCTTGGGAATCTAGGTCGCCATTCCGTAGTATCACTTGGACGTTCTGTCTTCGACAAGTTATTAAACTTCAAATTCATCATATATTCATAGCTCTTTGTGTTTATATTTATAGGTGATTTGTAGTTTTAACATCTGTAGATCTAAATTGAAATTGTTTAAATGTTTAAATATGTCTGCTTTATTAAATAATGGCAATTTCTTCAAACGCACAGTCCCCTCCACACTTTCTCATTGCCAGCATTGTCGTCAGGAAATTCCCGCGAAAATCTCCTGCCTTCCACGCTCGTATTTACATAAGTCAAAACGAGGCTTTCAGTGCGAGGTTTCCGGTGGATACTTTCTGACCACATACTGGTTTGTTTACATTGTGTCGATAAGGCCTTTGACAATTACTTGTTATTATTCAATTTCTTCTGTCATACAAATATAGAAGTGTTATTTTAAATCATATTCGGGTGATTTCCCTTAAATCTTTGTACTCAAATTATGTTATTATGATTGACTTGAGTAGTCACACTGTGGGAATTCTTGAACTTGGTTTTATTTTTCAATTGCTTTGTATACTTGTACATGTTCCAATATTTTGTTGATATTGTATTGCAATATTGTTACAGGGGATTAGAGAAGTGTTATTCTTGCCCATGTTTAACCCTTACCTACAATGTACTATTGCAATTTTGACAATTCAACTTGTTACACATTAACCGCTTAGTGCCCCAGTCCTGTGCAATGGTAATATTGTTCACTCCCTTGGTTGAGAACAAATGGCCACATTAATCAGCCCAGTGACTTTTGTATGGCCACAGATCACTAAAGATTTCCCCATTGACTCCAATATTAATTATCGTATCTTAGACCAGCTCTAACTTTTTCCCAAATTTTCGTTGGGTAGAACGCTTTCTACCACAGATGGAGCAACATATGGCAACCACTTGCCCAAAAGCACGTATGAGGTTCTTCATGAAAAACTTGAGATACACAAGCTGGAAGTAGAGACAAGTAAACATGCAATTTCAGGCCCTACATTTCAACCTAACCAACCTCTCAACTCTTGTATCCTTCCGCATCAAAATTATGAATATTCACCAAAACCTGGCAGAAAATGTATTTTCAAACCCTTTTCCTCGATTCTACACCAAAAAGTCAACAAAAATCGCCATGCAAAAGGGGGAAAAAGGAAAAGGGAGAGGAAGACTAAAAATAGCTTTGGCCCTTGTTTCGTGGGTGACGGCGTAGGAATATTTGGTGATCTGTGTCCTATATAGGGGTGAAACTTCAGGTATCACCAAAAGGCCTTTTTTATTTCCTTCCCATGTGTTCTGGCAACGTGCCGGTGAAAGAAAATCAAAATCAAAGAATAACTGTAAAAATGATGGCCCTTTAAGTACACATGCTGCTTTATGTACATTGGTGCATCTCAGGTCCATAGGCCTTTTGTGCTAAAATTTAAAAATCTTTCTTATTAAAGGCAGTATCTGAGTTCTGTGAAAAAATTAGACAAGTTACAAAGAAACTACATAGAAAACACTCATAATTTGGAATATAATTTTTTACTGCCATGTGATGAAAAATGTACAAAATTTACATGTAGCATCTCTCAAAATACCAATAATTTTCCACTTTTTTAAATATCCGGACGGACAAGAAATATATTTTTAGAATCTGTGGACAATATGCAAACAGAAAAAATGCAAACCAGTTGCAATGATTGTAATATTAGAGATCTATACTGAAACATGTATGCCTACCCCCTGAACATGCCAGTGATTGAATTAATCTAATCTACGGTTGCAGAACTAACATTACCAAAGGAATCTGTCTAACAGCTATGTTTTACCATCCCTGGCTAACATATGCACATATAAACTAAAATAGGTGCAATAAATATGAATTATGGTTAAAAATAGGCCTTGATGAATGAAAAAAATGTCATATTTGGTCTATGATCACCCCTCTCTAACAGAAGGGTCACAGAATACACAATTTTCACAAATTTGGGAATATTTCAATGTTTCCAACATCTCAAACCTCAGAGGCATGTTACAAATTTGTATTGCAATCCTTGTGCTGAAGCAAGATGTCTGGAACTTTACATTAATTTCCTGAAAAAATGAAGTCAAAAAAGTAGTCATGACAGAGTTGACAACATAAAAAGAGGCCTGAAAAGGAGAAAAATTAACATTTTATTGTTCTATAGGCAACATAAATGCAGCAAACACCACAAATGCTGGATTTTGATAAGAAAATATTGAACATTAAACTGACATTTACACATCTACACCAGTTTTATATCTGGGTGTGGTCTCATTGGCCTGAAATGCCTCAGGGTTCTACGTTTGACTCTGAACAAATAAGGGTTAGAAATCCTTGAAATGCACCCAAAAAATATTTTTGGGTGAAAAATAACATTCTTAGCTGTAATTCAACCACAAAATCCAATTAAGATCATTTAAATGTCAACACAGGTGCATTTAAATCCCTCAAAACACATTAATAGAAAAGGGTGGGGTGGGGCATTTATTGCCTCTCTAAACAGAATGATGGAGTAAAAAATGTCTAGAAAGGCTGGGATATTGCTTCCTACATGAAGGAAATGCAAGAATTTAATGTTTCAAAGAAGAAAAAATGCTTATTCTGGGTAAAATAGTGGCAAAATTGAGCCAACCCCTGTTTTGAACATTTTGTACAAACCCATCTGCTGTACATTAATAACTCAGTGTTACCAATTTTCAATTTTCTGTAGGAAAGCTGGAGCTATTTCTAAACCTGACAAACATGTAGATCCCATCTAAGTTATATTAGTAAAGAAAATATGGGCATTTTTAGACATTTTGACTCATGTTAGTAGTCATGAAAATATTAATTTCTACATCGAAATGGGGGGAATCTCAAGATTTTTTGTGAATATTCCTGATTTTTAGACAAAATTTGGTGAAATTTCAATACTGTTCACTTTATCTGTGCTTTCTGAGACTGAATAAGCCAACATTGGGCATTAGAATATTTTACTTACTGTTAAAAATTCAATAAAAATTGAAAATTGAGAAATTTGCAGTAAAATCACAATTTTTCTTCAAAACTTTGATTTTTTTTTGATTTTTTTAATTAACTTTATATTGTTTTTCTGAAGCCAAACTATTTTATTCATATTTTCTGAGAATTTAATCTTCATATTTTCAAAACTAAGGCATATCAGTGACAGCCTTATCACACACCGACAGGCCACAGATCACTAAAGAATTCCCCATTGTCTCCAATGTTAATTCTCGTATCTTAGACCAGCTCTAACTTTTTCCCAAATTTTCGTTGGGTAGAACGCTTTCTACCACAGATGGAGCAACATGTGGCAACCACTTGCCCAAAGCACGTATGAGGTTCTTCATGAAAAACTTGAGATACACAAGCTGGAAGTAGAGACAAGTAAACATGCAATTTCAGGCCCTACATTTCAACCTAACCAACCTCTCAACTCTTGTATCCTTTCGCATCAAAATTATGAATATTCACCAAAACCTGGCAGAAAATGTATTTTCAAACCCTTTTCCTCGATTCTACACCAAAAAGTCAACAAAAATCGCCATGCAAAAGGGGGAAAAAGGAAAAGGGAGAGGAAGACTAAAAATAGCTTTGGCCCTTGTTTCGTGGGTAGGAATATTTGGTGATCTGTGTCAGTATGGCCTATTATTAGAAAATCCATGGTAAAGTAATCTTGTAAATTGTAATCTTATGGGATATAGTCCCTGGTTAACTACTGATGCTGTTGTTTAAGGGTTAATATGTAAATTTTATAACATTGTACTATGTCTATGTTGCATATACATGTATTGTATTTAGAACTTTAACAGTTCTTTCTTCGACAAGTTATTAAACTTCTAATTCATCATATATTCATAGCTCTTTGTGTTTATATTTACAGGTGTGGCACTTGGTCAAATCAACCAGAATCTGTAGTTAGTTAATCAACCAGAACTTGTTTGTTAGTTTATCCGTCCCTCACATATCAACCCCTAGTGCGAGAGCTGAGGGTCCCGGGTTACACACAGAAAGCGGGTAAATATGACCAACATGTACTGTCTTACCTCTTCATAATGAGCTTGAGTATATTTTGGAGGGAATCCAGCTAGAGGTGGAGGAGTAGCTCTACCATGATCATTTTGAGCAGGTGGTACTGGATTCATCATACGACCAGTATTATAATTACACTCAAGTGTATAGCTAAAAAAAAAAAACAAGCGGCTGCCAGGCAAGATACGCCCACATTTTGCAAGAGATGGATAGAGAACAAGTTAAAAAAAAACAAAACATGATTTTTGGTATAATCAGGGGCCATAATCCAAGAAGTTTTAGTTATGGTCTGAAATGCTCGGATATCGAAAGGGACTGGGATATAAAGATATATTTTAAGTTTCATCAAAATCGGACAAAAATTGTGACCTCTTTAAGGTCCACAACCTTCGTATTACAATACTTGTACACAATACTTTGAACTCAACCATCATTAGGGTCTAACGGTGATATATTTAAACTTTTTTTTAAACTGGATAAAAATTGTGACCTCTAGATGGACCACAAGCTAAATAAAGGGCCATAATTCAGGAAGTTACGATCCGATATGCTCGAATATCGTAAAGAACGGAGATCTTTGGCTTATATATATATATATATACTCTTAGGGGATATTCAGAAATAATACAAAACTGCGGAAATGCACTGCTGTTTTTATTAGAGGTAACCACTCGCAAAGAGATACACCGTCAAAAGTGAAAATGGACGTTTTTGATTTTTATCCAGGGGCATCATGAACACTTATATAAAGATGGGCAGACTAGAAATTTATGTTTTATTAATATATTAGGTCAACATAATGACTCCCCCCCCCCCACCATTGCAGACATTTGACCCCCTATATATCGAAAACGCCCCCTCAAACGCCTGATCACCACCCAGACTTGGGATCTACAAAAAAAAATGGTCTAGAAAAACTTGGTCTCATAAATTCACAGATCGGGTGGCGGTTCCCCCCCTTCAGCCACCGGACTAAGACTAAATCCAGCAAAAACAACCGAAATATATTTCTGCTTTATTACTAAAAAGACACGCACTCACTATTTCACATTTATTAAATTTATAAAAACTCGCCAAGATGCGTAAATTGTGCATCTTACCTTCAATAGCAATATCCATAAAACAGAAATCTTCATATTGATAAATAATACTGCACAACCAACCGAAGAGTGGTAATTCCCACACAAATGATATATTTAAACTAAAATTACTTTAGCTTTTCACTAAATTTACATCGCATACAATCCAAGGATCCTCATTCTAGAACTTGTAATTTATAATAGTCGTTTTATGCAATTACAGAATTGTCCCGTAATCTAACATATCAAAGAAACACATACGCCCGATATAACACGTAATCATTTTTTGAGACTTGTCTTCTATTCTTACGACTATACTTAGCGTTTATACTGTGTACCATTTAGTCACGCTACTTATAAAGTTGCATTTAATAAAATAAAAATATTGACCTTAATCTATCGCACAAGTAGGCCCCAATTTAAATATCCCCTTGTATATAGCGAATAAGCCAAATTTGCCGTATGTAAATATACTTATTCTCGTAAATATACTTTTTCTCGTAAATACACTCTTTCTCGTAAATATACTTTTTCTCGTAAATATACTTTCTCGTAAATATACTTTTTCTCGTAAATATACTTTTTCTCGTAAATATACTTATTCTCGTCTTCCAACAAGTTATTATTTGTGTCTTCAAATTTGTACCATTCAAATGTCAACCCAACGATTTCAGACTTCACGTCTCACCGTTTCACTCATAGTCCATTCAGAGCAATAACGGCTCCAAGATAAAAGTAACAATTCTGTTTATACATGATTATATCGCTTACCCTGTTAGTGTATTGTACGTTTTTATAATAGCTAGCAAATAATTTATGATATCTGAATACTTTCTGAAAGCACATTGTAATTTTATGCAGAAATACATTTCTGTTCCCCAATCTAATTTGATATTTGATTAAACTTCACATTTCATTTAGACCTTAGACAATTACGTTTCCAACTGGTACTGAGAAGTAATTCAAATTTATTATTATCATCGGAGAGATGTTTTGCAAATAAAGGGAACAAAGTAATATTAATACTATAAATCGAAATTTTGTTACTGTTATACATATATTACAGTTTAGAACAAATATTGATACACTATATTGTTGTTGCGCTTCTAAAACCTTGTATCACCGATTTTGGCCAATTTCGTTTTATATCATTTTCTGAATCCAACAACACTAACGCACCTTCCGTAAAAATCTTGCATCTCTTGTCCAATTAGAATTATCATTTTGAGCATGTGACAAAAAAATACAACTTTCATAGGGCCGATAAGTACAACCCGCAAAATTGCAAGATTTCACGAGAAATTGAACTTCCGGTGACATGTGCCAATATCACGCGATTTTGTTAGCCTCATAATGTTGAAAGCAAGAGAGTGAAGGGGGTTAAATATTTTTTCATTTGTGCCTTACTTCAAACAATGTTGTGATCTTTGCTCACCAGTTACTATTTATATGAAAAACAATGTCATAAATTATGCAAGAGGGAGAGTTGTGGAGATTTATTAGCTGTAAAAATGACGAAGCGACAATCGACTGACTGCCATCTGCCAGTACGATAAAACTCCGTCGAGTCCTTAAGCAGGTATGTTGAAAATCCATTATCATTAGTTAGGCCTATAATTTGTACAATCTAGGGCCTAGTCATCGTTCCATTTATTGAGAAAATATAAATCAAGCGATTGAAAAATAATAATTTAGTGACTGGTTAATTAATACCGGGGACAATTGCCAGAAAAACAGTGCTGGGCTTGGGCTGTCACATTGACTCAGCTACGGAAATACCAAACACTATTGTTTACTGCAGTATTCATACACGTATAATATATTACGGATTATCTTTTGACTTGGAATAGACATACACACATTCACCCACTTTCCAAACCACTGAACTTCGAAAAGTAATAATATATTTAAGTGAGCGCCCTTTTGGAATCAATAAAAATTAAAAAGGAAAAAAATGAGATGTAGATCTAGCTGAATAGTTTGTTTTTAAATTTAAATAATCTTATCCAATTGGAAAATAATGTGCAGTTAAGCAGAAGATCAGTCGAATTTGGCATAGTATTAGTATTTCTTTGTGAGAAGAATCACATTATAATCATGAAGATATGAATATCAGATTGGCGTCATGAAAAGTGTAGATTTGTACATAAATGAGGGTTTTTTGGGAAAATTAAAAGATGCTGGTTGAAGCCTAAAGAGAGAGAGAAATGGGGTGTAACGTCCACTCGACACAAACTAGGTCATTTTGGGACTAACACATGGTTTAATTTTATTTCAATAATTTGCCTGCGCGTAGGGGTCTTTAGCAGACGGAGGAAACCGGAGGACCCGGAGAAAACCCACGAGGCTGGACAGGCGACCCTACTCCTTGTCACGTACAATTGGGGATTCGAAACCATGCTAGTTGACTCAATGACAGGCCTTGTGATACAGCACGCACGTGCTAACCATTCGGCCATCCAACCCCCCCTCTTGAAGCCTAAAGGAACTCTTTAAAAACCCTTTTCAAAGTCTTGTGCAAATTCCAACTACCTGAACTCAGTGGTACATGTATATCCTTGGCACCAAGTTTGATTTGATTATAAACCCACATCTGTAAAGTCGTAGCCAGTGAAATCTGAGAACTGCCTTTTAATTTAGCCATAACTTATAACAAAAACTGCATTTTTATTAATTCATGTGTAAAAATTATTTGTGGACACTGAAATCGCCTGAAGAAATATTATGTTCAAACATACTAATATGTATTTTTTTTTTCAGCCCACCAATATACAAATGTAGATGCCTCTGTACTTACTTTTATGAAAAATATTCATTTGATGATCACAGGGATTTTTAAACTGATAAATTTCTAACATGGAAGGACAATGTAAATATAATGCTTAAATAACCACCGGCTGAGCGATTGATTCATCCATAAATCCTAATTGTAAAACAGTTGTTTGCATTGAACATAAGCAGGCTTGTTATTTGAGTGCCTGAAAGACTTTGAAATGCATATTTCTTGTAAAGAAATTGTGTAAAGAATTGGAATATATTTAACTCTCAACTGTACATTAGCCACTTTTATTTTTTTTTGTTTTGAAATAATTTCAATAAATATATTAAATGAAATCGTTGGATTATTGTGAAATATTTCTATCTAACTGAATATTGGGAGAATGTACTAGGTATGGAGACTATCTACTCATGAAATTATGAATTTTCCTCACTCAATGAAATGAACCTGATATTTGTATAAAAGTCAATTTCTATTATACATAGCCCTCATGTACATGTATTCAGTAAACTGAAAAAATTAACAATTTTGAATTGAATTTGACTCACACACCCCTTTATGTTGGCATAAAACCATTTATTGTAACTTTTATACACAGATCACAATTTTCAAAATATTTTTTGGGATTTATTCATATAAGATATTTTCACATTTCGCCACATTTATCAATTAGTTCATGAAATATTAAAGTGGAATTCCATAAATAGGTTACATAACCCCTTTCAATTGGCAAAATGTATTGAGCTGAAACTTTCCGACAAGTTATGTGGGCTATTTCTTTAATTTGTCTATCAACAGGTATCCTCTGAACTCTCAGAATTTCCTTTAATTTAAATAACATTTATTTTTGCCTTTAAGTACATGCTAATTGAACATTTTACAATGCAACTCTATTGAATTTATGTGTATGTAGCTTTATGTCCCTTTTAATTTTAAACGTGCACTAACAAATGTATGATATTACTACCATACTGTAACAAGAAAAGTATTGGGCTACATAAATGCATTGTTAAGTTAAATTTATCCAACCATTGGCAATAAAAAGTTAACATGTACACAGTGAAGGGAAAATATTTCATACTTTATTTTCACCATGTATCTGGTAAAGTTTCTCTTTAATCATGTAAATTACTAAATGTGTAAAACATTTCTTGCCATATAAATCTATACAAATTTAAGGTGCAATGTGAATGCAACTATGGTATATTTTCTTGAGCAAATTTTCCAAGTCACAAAAAGTTTAGCTTTTACACAGTTTGAACTATAAGGATAGATCAGCATAGTAATGTCTTTGGATTTTGTGGGTCTATTATATTGCAAATGTAAATACACATATAAGCTTTCAAATCCACAACTATTCACATTTCAAATTTATTATGTCCACTAAAAAACAAAATTAATTATTTCGTTATGATTCGCAGACCAACAAATGTTCTTGGTAGTCTATAAGAAATAGTCTTGATATCTAATTCACTCTCTATTTTAAAATAGGCTTCTTTTCTAACATCAGTTTGCTTGTAGCTTCCATAATATTTGCAATGCTACCTGAAATGTAGAAAATTGAAAGGAAATAAAATTAAGAATATTTGACTGAACAGCAGCTCAACAGCCTACACTTATTTCGAATGCAAAATGTCATTGGTTCTTTTACGTGCATGCCAACAGACCCATGATTTTTCATCCCATCAGAATGACTAGACATTGTTCCTAGCCGGACGTGCCGTCCTGCACCACTGACAAATGGTGAAGCCAGGAAATTTTCTCGAACACCGGAATCGAACCCAAAATTTCCTTGTTAGTGAGCGAAATGAAATGAGATTTACGTCCTACTGTTCTGCTCTGAACTGGGCTAATGAAGACGAGCATATGCCATACAGTATGCTATGAGGGAAATTTTTCCCGGAAAGCCACAATACGGCCTACTCTTATATTGAATTCCAAAGGTCAAGGGATCTTTTACGTGCATGCCAATGTTAGACGGGACCTCGGTTTATCGTCCCATCCAAATGACTATACAGCTGTCCTTGTTAGGCCCTCCGTACTGCATCACTGACAAGGGGGAACCACGACGGAAAATCTGGATGAACTCTAAGCCAAATGCAGGAATCGAACACCCGACCGCCAGGCTAGCGAGCCAGCATCTTACCCACCGTGACCCATTACTGAGCGAACATCTTACTCACTGTAAATGTCAATTAGTGTAAAACATGAAATTTTGCATCAATTGTTGATTGGGAACCATCAGCAGTGGAAATGAATGTGTTCTGAATTAAATGAACAACCATAGGCAATCATGATGAAATGGGATTAACGTCCTATTCCGACTGGGCTAATGAAGACAAGCTAATGAAGACAAGCTTACGCCACACAGTGTGCTATGAGGAAAATTTTGCTACAACCTACTCTTATATCGAATTCTAACTGCCAAAGGAATCTTTTACGTATTCGCCAATGAGTAGACTGGATCTCGGTTTTTCGTCCCATCCAAATGACTAGACAGCTGTCCTTGTCAGGCCCTCCGTCCTGCATCACTGACAAGGGGAAACCTTACTGGAAAATGTCGAACCTTCTCGGCCAACACCGGGATTGAACCCGTGACCTCCTGGCTAGCAAGCCAGCGTCTTACTCACTTAGTCATAGTGGTTCCCCAATCATGTTAGATAATTACATGATGGCACTGTTATATAGGGAAAGGAATCATGTTAGAGGTATTCCTTTCCCTATATAACAATGCCATCATGTTATTACTTCTAAGGTAAGTGGATGTTGCTAAGTATGTCTAACTTGTGTTAGAATTCTGTCACAATAAGAACCGTATATATGCCTACCTTTAACAGAACACCAAGTTCTATTTAATTCTGGTATAACCTGTCACAAACATTTTTCCCTTTTCATTCACCTGAGGAAATAAATGTAATAAAAATCAAACAAGTGTGCTGTCATATAATTTAAGATCTTGCATATCATGTGTCCTTATTTATTTTCTTTGATAGTTGATCACTGTTTTTTTTAGAAATAGGTTGGCCTATATCATGATGACTAGTATTCTCTTAATTTTACAAATCTTCACAAACTGCTGTGAGGCATCCTGCCTGCATATTGTGACTTTTTTTTTTGAGAGCTAATCACCTTTTTTTTTTTGGAGAAATATATAGGCCTATATTACAAGGCCTAGTATTATTTTAAATTTAGTTTACAAATCTTCATAAAATGCTGTGAGAATTCGGCCTGCATATTGTGACCTTTTTTTTGACAGCTGATCACGTTTTTTAGAAATAGTTCCGCCTATATCATGAGATGAGGCCTAGTAGTCCTATATTATTTTAACTTTACAAATCCTCACCATATGCAGGGAGATATTCTGCCTGCTTATCAGGACTTTTTTGAGAGAGCTGATCATTTTTTAAAAATAGGTAGGCCTAGATCGTGAGGCCTAATATTTAAACTTTGCAAATCTTCACAAAATGCAAAATCTTCATGAGGCCTATAGTATTTTATTTTTACAAATCTTCGGAAAATGCTGTGAGATCGGTCTGTCAAGTAAAACCATAAAATGCCAAAATGTACTAAATTATACTGAATATAGGCCTAAGTAAATTTAAATATTTTAACATTCATCCATATTCGTTATTTGACAAATTACCTACTTGTACTTCTTGAATCAGAACACCTTCCACGTGTGCTACGGCCGTTTTTCGCCCATTCTCTCTGGGCTAAAAACTTGAATATTTCCACACCGTCATAATTATTATAATCCATCAATCTGGTGAAATAAGACATGGTAAACTTCTAAAGTTTTTAACTTGTCGAAAAATTCAAGGGAGATCGTGATACGCTAGCGTACGTAGTCAAGTTTTTTAGGGGTTTTTTTTATTTTAAAACAACAGTGGGCCTACTACTATACATCAGGTCTATCTAGGCCTATAGCATATTTTCAAGTTGGCATTGTTGGTACTTGGGATTATAACCCATGTGTATAATTCTTAAATTTATATAACCATTAAGACATTAAAATGTAAATTTCACGCAGCACTAAATGCGCAGGCGGAGGAATAATGTACCGGTAATGGGGTTTGTTTGTAAACAAATCTAACTAAGCCAGACCACTACCTGTCGCAAAAGGCTAAAACTGTGAAACCAAAGCTTGGGCTCCTATTTCAAGATTAATATGAAACATTTTATTAACATATAATGTTTAAATAATTGATTTACATACCTTGATAAACAAACTAAAATATCTGTTATTTTTCTTTTGTAAAATGATAGTAATTGGTGCCGAGAACGCTTCATTGATTCCCACTCAATGCCTTGCGAAGCATCGTATTTTCCGCCATTGCTCGGTACATGTCACCGGAAGTAGATTACCGACGAAATCGTCGCGAGACTTAGCGGCCCTATTGGCTTAAAAAGTTTTGGTCAAAACCTTGTATCTCGGACACGTGTTCTTTAGCAGACGACAGACACTTGTTTACACACCAAATGTAAGTTCTTTTGCAAATACTTCTATGCAGTTAATTTAATTAAGAAAAATAAAGCAATAAATACTTGATGCTGTATCATGTATATTGACATTCAAGGCCTGCCCCCACATTATCTACAAAAAAATCGCATAAACAAGTAAATACTTCTTTGGTAACAAAAACATTGAACCCAAGTAATTATATCTATTGATTTAAAGTGAAAGGTTTTAATTTCAATAAAAACATGAATTCTATGGTGGTTATTTCTTGTGGTTTTCGTGATATACGATATTTTGGGTATAGGATATATGATGAAATTTATATCTCCTTACCGAGATACGATATTTTGACGTTACATTCAAAGCGATAATTATTATATCAAATCCACTTTTATTTGCAGATTAAAGTGAAAAATGTCCTTTAGAATGCCGTCCAAGTCTAATATATTTCAGTCAAGAGGACAGATGCTACTAAAGAATTAAAGATGGCTTTAGAGAAACGACATACAGTTTCAGAAACACCAACATGTGATTTAGCTGAAAGTGAAGTTGTTCCGACTCAAAATACTAATTTATGTAGTAATACACATATTGATGTGAACTCTGGTGAAATATTCCGATCCAAGTATTTTCAAATGAACTGCGAACTTCCAGAAAGACAACCGAGACCGGTATATCTCCAATAATTCAGATTATAGAGCAGAATCTTACTGAAAGTTATAATAAACCGTTGGGGTCACCGCTAGACTCGACAGATTAATTGATTTAATCCAGTTAAATCACATGCACTCGTCAGATGACGACAATGAACCAATCCTGAACAACAGTGTATTAGACGATATCAATCTATCCGATATTATTCCTTCTTTTGATTTAAAAAATAATGAAAACAAGATGGAATCCGATATAAATAAATGCCCTGTTACGGTACCGGACGATAATATACCCAGTACATGAGAAATCGACCATGATGACAAAGTTTGTGACCCCCGACTTTGATCCAAATGAACATTGAACTGACAGTGACTCTCAAAAGGGAACAGAACCAAAACGTAAAATGGGCCCCCAAAACTGGAGTCGGGAATCAAAAAAAAGGTTGCGAATGGAGGGAAGGGCTTATAAAGGTATGAAAAAAAACTGGCGAGAAAGTCCAAGACAGAAAGTGTATTGAAGCATGTGATAAAAGAAACAGACATTGTCGTGATTTTACAGATGATGATAGACAGAAAATATTTACAGGTTTCTGGGAAAACATGGATTGGAAGGAAAAGAAAATCTTCTTGAATGGTCTAGTTCATAGAGAGTGTGTACAAGAGCGAACATAAGAAAAAGGTGATACAGATTACAGAAAGAAGGTGTCATATAAATACTTTTTACAGAAAGATAACCAGATATTACAAGTCTGCAAAACAATGTTTTTGTCCATATTTTGCCTCGGCGAAAAAAGGTGATACAGATTACAGAAAGAAGGTGTCATAGGTGTCATATAAATACTTTTTAAAGAAAGATAACCAGATATTACAAGTCTGCAAAACAATGTTTTTGTCCACATTTTGCCTCGGCGAGAAAACTGTCTATGCGTGGATAGCCAACATCGATGATAACGGTATACCAATTAAATCGTCAAATTCACGTCTCTCAACGGGTGATACGATCAAAGCTGACAGTGCCAAACAATTTCTGCAAAATCTACCAAAATTACCGTCACATTACTGTCTGCAGATCGAGCAGCTCAAAGAATTATTTGGAACCAGTATTTTCCACAGGTACCAAGTTATACAGGGTTTATAAAAATGATTGCATTGAAAACAGCAAGGTTTGTTGTGGACGAAAGTTGTTTTTTGAAGTATTCAATGAACTGAACATGGCTTTGTTTTCTCCGAAAAAGGATAGATGCGACACATGTTGCTCTTATGAAGTAAAAAATCGTGATGACACCATTTATCGCGAGCATATCGAAGCAAAGGATATGGCGCGAGCTGAAAAGGATCGTGATAAGCAGCGTGCTGCAAATGATCCATCACTTGTCGTACTTACAATGGATCTGCAAGCCCTACTTCTAGCACCAAAACTTAATGCTAGTGCTCAGTATTATAAAACAAAGTTGGGATGCCACAATTTCACGATTTATGATAATGTCAGCAAAGATGTCTAATGTTACTTTTGGTACGAAAGCCAGGGCGACCTCAGCGCCAGCTCTTTTGCGTCATATGTTGAGCATTATCTACAAAGTAGAATCAACGAAAGAGTTCAAAAGATAATTTATTCTGATGGTTGTACATGCAGTTATAGAGCGAACAATTGCTAAGAAGCCAATTTATGTACCCCAAAACTATGTAGTGAGTGAAGCCATCTCCTTACAAGGTGGAATTTTTGAATCACAAATTCTTCAAGGATTATACGTCTCTTGGATATGACACTTCAGTTCGTCCGGGAAGCAAGGTCGGTGATCCAGTTGTTACTAATCTTCGGGTACTCTAATATTCAGGTTCTCAAATTCAGTACAAAACAAAATATTCAGATCTCTTCCAAGATTTGCCTCCTCGATCAAAACAACGTGATCCAGAACCAACCAATGAAACACTAACTCTTCACCGAGCTGCAATTTCGTTAAAGAAAAAGAAGTTTGATCATTTGCAAGATCTGAAACCTTTTATTCCTAAAGACTATCATGATTTCTACAACAATCTCCCCCATGAATAATCCTGTAGAATGTTTAACATCACTGTGTAATTATTTGTCGTGATCGATAATTATTAGCTCGTTGATAATTTAGTCTTTATTCCGTTCTTCACGTCAAATCCGTTTATCTTGGTTTATTGTATTGGATGAACAATCCAATTTCGTTTTTTGTTAGATATTTTTCTCCATTAATAAACTTCCAATTATTGGCTTTCAGTTTCTTATTTCATATGGACTACCATAGGATTGTACATGATAATGTTGGCGTACCTAAAAAATAGGGGCGGGCGAGCATCCCCCCTTTCTGTCAGTAACGGGGCCTGGGGTGGGGTAGGGTACATACCATTGTTTGATTCCCCAATAATGAATTCCCAGGCCCATTCATCAAATATCGAGGATTTATTCATTCCGAAGTCAACTATCAATCATAAATTACCAGCATACCCCAACCTGCCAAGATAGAGCACACCTCTAGTGCTATGCCATTGCATGATAGTACTTATATTCTAGTGTCATATTCACGGATATATACTCTAAATTGTTTCTATATTCGCATATTATGCTTAATCCTAGTATAAATCCAACGATACAAGGTGCCCCCCCCCTCCAGCCTTTATTGGATTCGGGCGAGAGATGTTTACCCACCACTCTGGGATCAGTCACTGCCTTTTTGGAACCAATTATGCATTGCGAAATTGAAAATAGTCTGAAAATAGTATTAATGAAAAGTCGTATCTCACTGAAATGATGTTAAATGGGGCGTCAAATAGTCTTATCTCGCGGGAATTGTCGTATCTTGAGATGTCGGCAGCGACAAAATGTTGTATCTCGGTACGCATTTCTTTCCGCCTTTTCAATGACATTTAATTTATTTCCATAAATTCATAGGAATTTCTCTTGTTTATACCTACAAGATGCTTTTCCTAGACAAAATATTACTAAAGTTATTTAGTTTTTTGTGTCTCCTGAAAAATTTAAAAATCTGAAATACGAGGTTTTAGAAGCGCACCGACGATATATTATTATAGTGCGTCCTTCCATGTAACGTGCTTAGGGACACTTTACAAAAAGACAATTTAATCATAAAAATATCAAGATTATAGACATGTAGTGTCGGTTAAAAGACCATTTAAATAACTGTGTTTTAAATAGTTTTTTTTTTAAAGAATATAGATATGTACATCTTAAACTAAATGGTAGATTATTCCATAAAACAGATACGCCTGTATCAAGAGATAGTTTGTTACTGGCTGCAGTAAATTTTACTATACACATTTCTATGTATTCTATTTACATCCCATAAAAAGTTTTAACCATAAATTACCCTATTTTTCATTTTGCACGATTTTTTTAAGTTAGCGAAAACAGTCAATTAATAAATCTATCAACAAAATTAACAACCGTAATTCAGACAGCAACTTCTAATACACATTTTGGTTGCAATAAAGATTCTGTGTAGCTTGTTAATTAGTTTATTACTTTATGGCCCCAATCAAGTATCAAAACACTGCATTTGTTACGCAACACCTATAGGTTAACGTTTTCAAACATTCTGATCAATCAACCATAACAAAAAGATGGCAATACTTTCCCCCAGTTCGACTGTATATACAGGATACACTGTAACATTGGTACCGTTTAATCTAGCGTAAATGGCATTAATTTCTACACTGTGTCCAATTATTCATAAATAATGTTGAATTTCGGCGAATAGTGCTCAATTTGTACTTCTATCGAATTTCAATCTCACTGTTTAATTTTGATTACCAAGCGTCTAATTAACTAGTGTTTAGTTTCTCGACACGTGTTGAATTATAAGCGTCCCGTCTAATTAGCACGACTGTTCAATAATTAGTTGGACCGTTCAATTTCCCGAACCGTGATTAAAATCAGTCAAGATGTCTAATTACGCAAGGTGTTAAATTTTGATGTCAAACATCTAATTTCACGTGTGATGTTCAGATATTACGATGTGTTTAGTTGTTGGTCATCGTTCAGTTTTGCAGCACAATGTTGCAGGGGTCAAAATTCGTGAAATGCCACAGTAATTCCTTCGTCACTACGGCAGTTTTTATTTGCACTAAGGCAAAACTTTTTATTTACTTTCGTCATTACGGCATTTTTTTAAACTGGGAAACTTTGACATATATATCGTTATTATTACGGAATTTGTCCAGAATTAGGTCACCACAACACCCTTAAATTTACGTACACCGCAGTCCATATGAATATCGTAATATGAATCCGTTTAATTTCTTCGAAATCAGAAGACCTAAAAATTCTTGCGAGTCTGCGAATCTGCTTTGGCTCAGCGACACCAAGATTCGTGCAATTCTATAATCCGTATCCACGTGAATTCCACCAAATATAAGTATCGTGGTACCAAACTTGCGTTTTAAATGAATACTTTGCCGCTGAGGTGATGAATTTTCTGATTCTAAAATATCCATAATAATGCCATAATTATAATATTACATGCACATCGTGCGGCGGACATGTACGTAACGCCCTCTGGATTTTTTTTCTTCTGACAACCCGTCTATACTTACGCTAACAATTATATTATATGCAATATTTTCCCGACCTAATTTTTTATTTGGTCATATTTTCCAGTAAATTATTCATAGCCTTTATATCTGGAAATTGTTTTGAACTTCTTAAATGATTAAATACACTAGACAACGAGTCGTGTGTATTTCCATTCTAGCCACCAGCATGTGATGTTACGGTAGAATTAGGTCAGATAGAAAAATACAGTCACAAGAACTCAGGAAAGAAACAAAACAATAAATTCTACTTTCGATTATGCCATGGATTACGCACGTATACAACGGTGATTTTATTGTCAACATCGGCAAATTGCCATCGTGATATTTTTAAATAAATTACCACGGCTAAATATGCCGTAGTTATTATTTATTTTCTACAGCAATTTCGCTAAATACTACGGCAATTGCTGCGGGTGCCGTCTTGAATTTTGACCCCTGTGTTGAAATACTGTAATAAGTGTTAGTTTTAGTACTGACCTGTTGCGATACAGTGAAATATTATTTTTCAGGATTTATACGACGGCAGGTATCTGTAATGCCTGTTATTATTCGGGGATTATTTTTCAATATCACTACGGTGAAACAGATGTTGGATTTTTAATGGCGACGGGACGGTTCTGAAGCAAAGCTTTCTTGAGATGCACATACCGTTTCGTCCACAATCATAAAACGTGTATTTATATATCCATTTAAAACAGTATTTCCCACACTGACAACACATCAACGAATGATAAATCTCACGCATCTGATTTACGTGTGCACGTCGACTCCCTACCCTGATTAAATCCTTTTGTTTAAATGTCTTCGCAATTAAGACTAATAGCATGGGTATTGCACCAATCATATATTACATAATATGGGATCTATAGAAAGCATTTTGGGTTGAAGGGTAGTGCGATTATCTCTGGCAATAAACACAGAAGGCTTGTAGAATTAATACACATGTGTCAGAAGCTAACAATATTTCTATTGTGTAAGACAAAACATGAAAATAAACTAATAATTCGAACTCTTTATTTCTTTTTATTATTATAGAACGACGACCCTTTTTCGCTGAAGATCAAATAAAACCTACTAAATACATTTCATGCTTATATGGAAGCGGATATTGAATAAAGCCATTTCACACAGGTGTACATTACATGCGCATGTCATATATTTATACAATGTCCACGATGTGTTACATGTAATTGTCGCCTTCACTCCGTTATTTTGAGTTACCTACACTTTCTGAATGATTCCATTCTTTTGTATGAATGCATGACCACTTGGACCAACTAATAGACCACTCGGACGAAACAAAAAAGACTACTCGGACCATACAAAAGGACCACTCGGACCAATAATAAAGTGTTGTTTTAATACGTTTATATTTGTGTTTGTATTAATATGACTACTCGAATCAATAATAAAGTGTTGTTTTAATTGTTGTTTTAATAATTGATAATAGTGTTTGTTTTAGTATGCATATGTTTTCTTTGAAATAATAAAGTTTTATGTACTTACCCGTCGCATTGTTTCGTCATGAAGCACATCAAAGAAAAACAATTAAATTGTTGATGTGATAAAGATATATATTTGCTAATATGTACTTACCGGCAGCGGATATTCTAAAGTTATGTATATACTCACCTATAAATTGTTCGCCTCTTTGTATTATGATACAATATGTTATTAATGATTAAAATCATTAATAACATATTGTCTGTATTATATTTTTAAAATGAATAAGTCAAGCCTTATAATGTAATTTAATTGGTCTGATATTATGCAATATAGATGCAGGTTTGTTTTTTTTTTTTCTCCTTTTTTTTCTAACAATATTTATTCAATATTTACATATTATAAATGAAATGAAATGAAATGGGGTTTAACGTCCTACTGTTCTGCTCCTATACTGGGCTAATGAAGATGGGCATACGCCATACAGTGTGCTATGAGGGAAATTTTGCCCAGGCAGCGGCACTATCGCCTACTCTTATATCGAATTCCAACTGCCAAGGGATCTTTTACGTGCATTCCAATGTTTACACGGGACCTCGGTTTTTCGTCTCATCCGAAGGACTAGACAGCTGTCCTTGTACATATTATAAAGATACAATGTTCAATTATGGGATCTGAAAACAAGCCGTACAGTTATATAAATGCATTGTTTATAATTATAATCACGATTTACATACAGTTATAATTACAAAAGCAAATGCAGGTTCAATCAAGAAACTTGCGTGTTCACCGTCTAGTATAACTTTCGAGCTTCTGATATCTAGATTTTAAACGTAAACATATACATGTATGTATAAACTTATAGATTGCAGTTACACAGGGTACATGTATATGCAGTAGGAATTTGGGAAGTTGGACGTACAAAAGAATGGAATCATTCAGAAATTGTACTCAAAAAAAGAAAATTATAAGGCGAGAATTACATGTAGGCCTAACACACTCGTGGACATTGTATAAATATATGACATGCGCATGTAATGTACACCTGTGTGAAATGGCTTTATTCAATATCCGCTTCCACCGAAATGAATTGCGCGACATTTAAAGTAGATGTATATTGTCACAGCAGAGATTTGTCGTCGATTAACACAGACAGACGAAGAATATAGTCCCAAAAATGGCGTGTTTCTGACCACGTGGCTTACCGTTAAGCGCCCCGTGGAGTGGATTGAGTGCTCTATGAATGATTGATTTAGATTAACTGAAGCTGCAAGCTCGTCGTATGACATATATAATTTAAAGTTTGGATTTTATAGCAGCCAATAATTGATGGATTACATCTAAGTTATAGACGAAGATGTAATGATACGTTGTAAAAAAATTTGTAAGATGTTCATTGTTGCATACATTTTGGCCGACGTTATATGCATGTAAAGTGCGTTAGAAAAAAATCCTAACCGATACAGAATGCCGGTAAATGTTTTCCTGAGATTACCGAACTCATTTTGTTGTTATTCAAACCGGCCTGTACATTATACATGTACACGTTTTCACGGCAGCATACTATATTACAACTCCTTCAATATAAACATTTCGTTAAAATCTGAACAACGCATGTGAAATTGAAAGTTCGGCAACAGAATTGAATACCTGGCGGAATTGGACACCTTGACTAATTTTAATCACAACTCGGGAAATTGATTGGTCCAACTAATTATTGAACAGTCGTGAAAATTAAGTGGGACGCTTATAATTACACACGTGTCGACAAACTAAACACTAGTTAATTAACGCTTGGTAATCAAAATTGCACGTTGAGATTTAAGTTGTATACAAGGACAAATTGAATGCTATCAGGCCAAATTCAATGATATTTATGAATTATTCTACATAGATTAGATAATAACGCTATTTACCCGAGATTCCACGGTACCTGTCGTATAGTGCAAGTAGTAAGACATTCGTAGTTAAGACAATATTGGGTCTTTGAAAAATTGTTGGTTAACTCTTTCTATAGAGTCAAATCCCACGTAGTAATAAAAGCGAACGACATGTTTATATGTAAAAAAAAAACCAGTGATATTTTGGAAAAATCATAACCATTGTCAAAATATCAATCAAATTCTATCTGTTTATGACATATGGTTGGTAGACCAAATAATGTAATGTTCTCCCCCCGTGGTCTTGGGAAATAGGGAGGTTTATTCCATATTTTGGATGGAAATTAACGTCAAGGTCAGTCTAGGATGTGTAGAAATTAGGGGTTATAAAAGAGGGTGTTGAATGAGACTGATCAGACTGCTATCATTTATTGAGAACGAGGGACCTTCGAAGCCA
This sequence comes from Patella vulgata, assembly GCF_932274485.2. Taxonomy (NCBI): domain Eukaryota; kingdom Metazoa; phylum Mollusca; class Gastropoda; family Patellidae; genus Patella; species Patella vulgata. The sequence goes on from NC_065882.2 coordinate 40,636,014, forward strand.
ATCCAGCTTAATAATAAAGTTGAAGAAACCATTTAACCTGTAGTTTTATATATTAGGATCACGAAGAAAACACAACAAGGAAGTCCAATATTACTACAAAAAAGTCTCGAAAAATGATAACGTGTCATATCAGGCGTATGTGTTTCTTTGATATGTTAGATCACGGGACAATTCTGTAATAGCATAAAAACGGCTATTATAAATTACAAGTTCTGGAATGAGGATCGTTGGATTGTATGCGATGTTAATTTAGTGAAAAGCTAAAGTAATTTTAGTTTAAATATATCATTTGTGTGGGAATTAGCACTGTTCGGTTGGTTGTGCCGTATTATTTATCAATATGAAGATTTCTGTTCAATGGATATTGCTATTGAAGGTAAGATGCACAATTTACGCATCGTGGCACGTTTTTATAAATTTAACAAGCCAACAGTGAGGCTGATGTCCCCTGCCGAAATCCCCAAATAAATAGATGACACATATTAATTAATCGCACATCTATTTTTTTCCAAAGTATCAAGCAATCAAATTGATTATCAACTATACACTAAGTTTCATCACTCTCTAACAGATAGAATCAAAGTTATCTTGTCCCAAAGCAGGAAATTGCTTATCTCTGCTTAGATTTAGATTGATATGTTAATCATTGAACTCAGTCAAGACGAACATCTACATCAAGTTTAAACATTCTACCTCAATTAGAAGAAGAGTTTGACCAATCAAAATGCTTATTGCTCGTTAGCCTAAGCAGAAAATTCTCATCATCGAACTTAGTCAAGGTATTGATGTAATGAAACTATACGCCAAGTTTCATCACTCTCACTTAATTGGAACTAAAGTTATCGTGTCCCAAAGCATCAACCAATCAAATTGCTTATCTTTGCTTATCCTAAGCAGAAAATGCTTATCTTCACACTCCATCAAGACATTGACCTAATAAACATCTACACCAAGTTTGAACATTCTAGCTCAATTAGAAGGAGGGTTATTGTGTTCCAAAGTCTCGGCCAATCAAATTGCTTATCGCTCTGCTTACCCTGAGCAGAAAATGCTCATTATCAAACTTAGTCAAGGTATTGATGTAATGAAACTATACACTAAGTTTCATCTCTCTCACTTAATTAGAACTAAAGTTATCGTGTCCCAAAGCATCAACCAATCAAATTGCTTATCTCTGCTTACCCTAAGCCAAAAATGCTCATCTTCGAACTCCATCAAGGCATTGACCTAATAAACACCTACACCAAGTTTGAACATTCAAGGTCAATTAGAAGGAGAGTTATTGTTTTCCAAAAAGTGTGACGGACGGACGGACGGACGGACAGACAGACGGACGAACCCATTTTAATAGTCCCCTGCTTTCTTCAAAAGGCGGGGGACAATAAATGTGAAATAGTGAGAGCACACCTTTTTAGTAATAAAGCAGAAATATATTTTGGTTGTTTTTGCTGGATTTACTCTTTAGTTCGGTGGCTGAAGGGGGGGAATAGCCACCCGATCTGTGAATTTATGAGACCAATTTTTTTCATACCAATTTTTTTTGCAGATTCCGAATCTGGGTGGTGATCAGGCGTTTGAGGTTTTTGTTTCGATATATAGGGGGTCAAATGTCTACAAGTCTACAATGGTGGGGGGGGGGGGGGTCATTATGTTGACATAATATATTAATAAAACATAAATTTCTAGTCTGCCCATTTTTATATAAGTGTTCATGATCCCCCTGGACAACTGTTTTGATTTGTGGGGAGGTGGGGGTACCAGGTGTGGAGGGCAGGGGAGGGGGGAGGGTTGTCATTATGTTGACATAAATGATGATCATGTTATATATTAATAAAACATAAATTTCTAGGACTGTCCATCTCTAAAGAAGTGTTTATGATGCCCCTGGACAACTGTTTGATTTGTGGAATGGGGGTAGCAGGTGTGTGTGTGTGGGGGGGGGGGTAAAATTGGCGGGAAATGAGTTCACGTTGATTTAAATGATGATTTTCTTAAGAGCTTGGTAAAAACATTACTTTTTAATTCTTAATTCCACTGCACATCTCTAGATATGTGTATAAGATTACAATTGTATGGGGGAGGGAGGGTAAATGTATTTTGTGGGACAGAAACCACTTCGTTCAAAATTGATCTGATAAAGTGTTTTCTTGAGTTTTCGCTCTGTACTAATATCGTCATTCAAAATATTAAACTATTATGGTACTTTTCGAGAGATCTGGAAATGTACATAAAAAACACATGTTTAGATATTAGTTTATTCTTATAACATGAGCGGAATAGATATCTTCTTGATGGCTGATCAACAGCTCGCATATATCCTTTGGATATGCTTCAGATACCCATTCACATTGTAAATCTTCTTTCCAGCCTTGTATCGCAGGGTCATCTTGTTTAATCATTTGTTTTGCAGCCTGTCTCCCCATTGTTGCAACATTATTATTGCATTTAATGTGCAGCAAAATACTACTCAGGCAAGATGGTAATACAGAAAGAAAGTTTTGTTATTTTTCATCACGATTAAAATTCCTCCAGAAGATCTTTCTTCTTGTGTCATCTACTGATGTAAGTCGGTTTTCGCCGTGCAAGCTACAAACAATTTTTTCTAAACCAGCAAGTACGTCATCAGAAACATCATTTGTCTATCCCAATTCTTTAAAAATTGTTAGTAAGTTGGAATTATCGTGAAAAAGAAAGACAGATAGTCATTACCACTGAAAGCATGTACCATAGCCCGAAATATTCTCGACACTTTCAATACTAATCTTGATTGGATCAAAAAATATATCAAGATTAGTATTGAAAGTATCGAGAATATCCTAGAACTGACAACCAACCACAAGGACACCAAAATATCTTACCTGCTCCTCTTCGCATTGCAAATTAATGGAGGTGCTGAAACAAATTGTTTTTTGCGTTCTTGCTCTTGCGAAATAGACATCCCAATCATTCTTTTCGCAAACGATGATCCAAATATACAAATTTTGATCGATAATGAGACGGGCAAAGGCAGAAAATATCGCGAAAGGCGACTTACATCAGCAGATGACGCAAGAAGAAAAGATTTTCTGGGTGAAGACCTTTCTTTATTACCATCTTGCCATATACGTGGTCTTTTGCTGCATGGCTGGAATAAAGATTTACAATGTGAATTGGTTTTTAGAAGCATATCAAAGGATATGCGAGCTGTTGGTCCGCTACAAAGAAAATATCTATCTCACTTATATGAACTTTTGATTTTGAATCTACTGATGAAGACAAAATCAGAGAAATGGGGTTTAAGGTCCACCTGACACAAACTAGGTCATTTCGGGACTAACATATGGATTTTAATTTCATTTCAATAATTCGCTTGCGCGTAGGGGTCTTTAGCAGTGGGCTGAAACCGGATGACCCTGAGAAACCCCACGAAGTTGGACTGATGAAAACAAAGAATAAACTAATAACTAAACATATCTCTGAGTTACTGTGTTTTTGATTTACAAATTCCAGATCTCTTGAAAAGTACCATTATAATTTGATATTTTGAATGAAAACGCTAACGAGACACCACTTTAAGCTAATTTATGAACAAAATGATTTCTGTTCACAAAAATCCATGTTGCCAATCACAATCCCCCCCTCCCCCACGGGCACCCACCCCACACAATGGGAATCTTTTAAACATGTTTAGAGATGTTTCATCAAGCTCTTAGACTAGGGATCAAATTTGACGGACGCAAACACCCAAAATGCGTGTTGATTTTGTAGACTGCGTGTTGCAAAATATGTCACACGAAAATAAATGTGTGTAACATTTTTTCACTTATTAATACTGAATAACATGATTTCTTCTACGCAAAATCAAGACCATAATTATGACAAAAAACGGAAATTCTTTTGATTATTTTCCTTCCTTGCTGAAATTGTAAATAAAGCGATATCTATATCTGGCGTTTTGTGACATCTGCGCATGCGTCAAGTATTCAGATTTCTTCATCAGACAATCGGAATTCTTCAGTTTTTTCCCGAACTGATCGTTTTTATTGATAAAAATCTTATAATTTATCGGCTAGGAGTTTACCCTATTGAATAAAAACATACACACATATCATAATTGACCTCTTTTAGTGTTGACTGTTCGACTATCTGTCCTTTCATTATTGTCGTTATATTCCATCAAACAGATTCCGACATCGGTCAAAAATATACGTTATTGGCGACTAGCTTTCAAGTTTCACGCGACACAGTTTTTTAATAGTAAAAAAAAAACATGTACCCAAAATATATATCGCGGTTTTGATTTTTCTGGATGATATTTAACATAAATATTGAAAAAATGTTTTCATTTTGATGTTATTTACGATATTTTTGTGCTTAAAATGATGAATAAATACTGTTTAAAGATGGGCAGTACTAGAAATTTATGTTTTTATTAATATATTATGTCAACATAATGCCCCCCCCCCCCCATTGTAGACATTTGACCCCCTATATCTTGAAAACACCCCCTCAAACGCCTGATTACCGCCCAGATTCGGAATCTACACGATTAACTGGTCTAGAAATACTTGGTCTCATAATTTAACAGCTCGAGTGGCGATTCCCCCCCTTCAGCCACCGGACTATCTCTATATTCCAGTGGATATTCTAATTGGGCGTTGACGAGTATTTATAAATAACGACATTACATTCGCCTTTCCGTATACGATAGATTAGGTCTATATTTTTATTTCATTAAATGCAACTTTTATGGTACGCAATACAAAAGACACATAAGAGAAACGTAGATCGTAGCGAGAACACACGGCTATCTAAAGACCTGTCTTTAATTATACAAAGACCTGCGTAAAACACACGGTTGAATGATAAATCGCACAGTAAAACGTTTTACTTCCCAAATTTTGATTTAACATGTACGTGTCAGATAAAGCCTGTTGATCCTTGATTATACTCCTTTTGGTGCAGTTATCGCAACTAGCAAGAAAACACACGAATTAAACAATACACAACATTGACATTCATTTTTACCGGACGGTTAATTAACACACCTCTACAGAAAACGCACCGTTGCACAGTTTTTCATTCCTAGTTTTAATTTACTCACCATTCAGACAGTTTTTCACCCTTGATAATTAACACACCTTATTTACAATTTAAACGTGGTAATACCAAGTAATAGTCATAAGATTAATTTTCTTTCGACACACGTACAAATAACAAATGCGACAAAGAACTATATAAGGGCTGTGCACAAATTGACCCCTTAGCAGTTCTCAGTGTAAATTAGTACAAGCGGTTGCCATGCAAGATACGCCCACATTTTGCAAGAGATGGACAGAGAACAAGCTCAAAAAAAGAAGTGATTTTTCATACAATCAAGGGCCATAATTCAGGAAGTTGCGATCTGATATGCATGAATATTAAAAGGAACCAAGATCTTCGGGTTATAAACATGTATTTCAAGTTTCATCCAAATCGGATCAAAATTGTGTCCAAAACCTTGATATACCCATGTACAATATTTGCATATGAGGGGCAGCCATTTTGTCCGGCAGTTTTGGTCCGAATTGTACGAAATTCGGACTCAACCATCATAAGAGTGTAACAGTGATATATTCAAACGTTTTTTTAAATCGGATAAAAATTGTGACATCTAGAGGGATCACATCCTAAAAACGCGACTTTTCGTACAATCAAAGGCCATAATTCAGGAAGTTACGATCCAACATGCGCGAATATCGAAAGAAACCAAGATCTTTGGGTTATAAATATGTATTTAAAATCTCATCAAAATCAGATCAAAATTGTGGGCTCTAGAGGATCCACAACCTTGATATACCATATTTACACTATTTGTGTGCAAGAGGCGGCCATTTTGTCCAGCAGTTTTGGTCTGATTTCCACCAAATTCGAACTCAGCCATCATAATTATAATGGTGTAACGGTTATATATCAAATGTTTTTTAAAATCGGTAAATAATTGTGACCTCTAGAGGGACCACAAGCTAAAAACACAATTTTTTGTACGATCAGGGGCCATAATTCAGGAAGTTACGATCTGATATGCGCGAATATCTAAAGCAACCAAGATCTTTGGGTTATAAACATGCATTTCAAGTTCCATCAAAATCAGATTAAAATGGTGATCTCTACAGGGTCCACAACATTGATATACCATATTTTTACGCTCTTTGACTACAAGGCGTGGCCATTTTGTCTGTCAGTTTTGGTTCGATTTTTACGAAATTCGAACTCAACCATCCTTAGGGTATAACAGTGATATATTCAAACGTTTTTTTAAATCGGATATAATTATGACCGCTATAGGGTCCACAAGCTAAAAATACGATTTTTCGTACAATCAGGGGCCATAATTTGGAAAGTTAAGATTCGATATGCACAAATATCGAAAGGAACCGAGATCTTTGGGTTATAAACTTACATTTCAAGTTCCATCATAATCAGAAGAAAATTGTGACCTCTAGAGGGTCCACAATCTTGATATACCATATTTTTACGCTATTTGAGAACGAACGGCAGCCATTTTGTCTGTTAATTTTGGGCCGATTTTCACGAAATTCGAACTCAGCTATCCTTAGGATGAAAATTATGACCTCTATAGGGTCCACAAGCTAAAAACGCGATTTTTTGTACAATCAGGGGCCATAATTCAGGAAGTTACGGTCCGATATGTGCGAATATCGAAAGGAACTGAGATCTTTGAGTTATAAACATATATTTCAAGTTTAAACCAAATTGGATAAAAATTGTGACCTCTACAGTGTTCACAAGCTAAAAATGTGATTTTTATTACAATCAAGGGCCATAATCCATGAAGTTAGAGTCCAATACATGCCAATATCGAAAGGAGCCGAGATCTTAGGGTGATAAACCTATATTTCAAGTTTCAGTGAAATCGGATAAAAATTGTGACCTGTAGACTGTTCACAAACAATTGTGGACGGACAGACGAACAGGGGCGATGACAATATATGTCCACATTAAAATGTGGGCGTATGAAAATCTACTAGGAGAGTTGTATTGTTTTTGGTATAATAATCCAGAGATTTCAGCTCAATGAAACTGTAGGTGATCATCTCTGATGTTTACTATTCACCATTATACACTGTCAACTATGGGCTATTTTCATTCATAATACACATTAAAATATAAAAAATTCCAGAATAAATTTTATAACAGGTATCCTTATGTTATAAACCATGTCCATGCAAAAAATAACTAGTATTTAGTAATAATAGCAGTTACAACATATAAAATTACAAACAACTAGCAGACAAGACACAGTGCAACCTCTTGGCAGCCATCTTGGCTTATTTTAACAAAATGTGAACTCACAGGGTAACGGTGATAAATTCAAACGTTCTTTTTTTTAAATTTGATAATAATTGTGACCTCTAGAGGGACCACAAGCTAAGAACGTGATTTTTTATACAATCAGGGGCCACAATCCATGAAATTTCGATCCAATACATGCCAATATCGAAAGGAACCAAGATCTTTTGGAGATAAATCTATATTTCAAGTTTCATCAAAATCGGATAAAAATTGTGACCTGTAGAGTATCCACAAACAATTGTGGACGGACTTCCGGACGGACAGGGGTGACAACAATATCCACATAAAAAATGTGGGCATATAAAAACAAATAACTGTACAAATTAATATGTATATAAATTTAACACATTTAATGAGTTTAATAAATTGGAGGTTACCATACAACTTCTGGAAATAATACTACAGAAAAATAATTACCTGTGAATAATACCAATAGCTTTTAATGTTGAAACACGACCACTACCTTCTTTAGACATACCATCACGTTTATCTTTGGTATACATATTTCTTTCTGAGAAATTACAGCCAGTAAAATCAAAATGAGCTGTATTTAATGATATTAACTTGGGAAATAACATATTTTCTACCTGTAAAATAAATACATAATCAAACTTAACAATAGCAATAAAGATAATGTTGTCAACATTATGAGGTTGACCGTTTGGAACAGTATTCATCACATGATGTTGATTTCTCTTCCACAAATGCCTACTACACAGAATAGAAATCTCCTTTCTTTTCTTTTTTATCAATCAGCCCCTTATGTGTACACTTTTTCTGATAAACTAGTCTTAATTAAAGATGCATATTCGTCCAGGCATTTTAACTCAATTTTGCATCATTCCGGGCAGTTGCTGCAATGGAAATGCCGATCACGGTTTATGGTCGGTCTAAACGTAAATTATCACCCCAAAAAAAAGTCCCAGTCCAAAATCCGTGCCCAAATGGGTGAAATTGGCAAATATCCAAAATGGCCACCAGTTTTGACTGGAAAATGCCGATTTTGGTATCAAAATATACCCTTTCGGGTTAGCTGAGACCATTTCCATACAAATGACGAAAGGGTTCTCTCTCAGTTCACTGTAGACGCAGCATCGTTGGTGTGTCCGATTTTTATCACCAACCACCCAACCACCCAAGATGTCCAAACCTATTGAAGCACACAGCAAATTTATTTAACAAAATGATTCAAATGATGACTCAGTTGGATCCCAATATGCAGTGAACCATTTGATAATAAACTGTCCATCATTCCAAAAATGACAGCAAGGTAACAGGTATTTGAGGCTGACTATAATGAGCCGATTAAGATCCCTGGCCTAAGTTCAATAATGAGCGGAGATTACAATTTAAATGGCAGAAAATTTAGGACAGAATAAAATTTGGTGTAAAGCAGGGATCTTAATCGAGTGTTTTTTGTCGGCTTTAACCACTTGAAGTTCAATCAAACCGATTGGTAAAACAATGAACCGGCAACTATAGTATTATAAATCAATCTACTTTTGGCTTAATTACAACGGGTTACTTATTACTTGTTAATTGAACATACATTATGCAAGAGCAAAATCTGATTATTGCAAGTCTTAATTTAGGCTTCAGATGATGAGAATGCGTCAGTTAGATCGAGGCTAAATGATAGAGTGTACTTAGCGAGGCCGCTGTAGAGCATTTCCGCATGCCATTGAAAACTTTACTTGATAATCGAGATATGGAGGTGGAGTTAACGCCTGTCAATCAAACGATCGCCCAAGGTGAAAGCACATTTCACTACCATTTCTAGTCAAATATTACAACGATGATAACTATGTTCAGAATAAAGTAATTTGACTGAAATTTTCAATATATTCTTCTTTCATCATCTACTTTTGAACTGTTATAGCAAGAATGGCCAATTCTCTATAAAAATCTCCCATAATGTATCTTTAAGTAGTCAATCAATTTGCTTTTCAGCTACAATAACAATCATACCTTAGTAAGAATCGGCAATGTGGTTCATAATCCAAGTAATTAGCACAAGTAACTGTATTTCTGATAATCCGGTATAACAAAACACGCTTGCTGATTATTCATAACAGCTCCAGTAAGTTGCCTTGGGGAAATAGGCAACGTGGCAATCGAAGGAAGACGATACGATCTCGGAATGGATTGTGCATCTATCGCGCGCCTTCGACAGTCCGTATGAATTCAGAGTAGTTATTAAAATAATAATTGGATCATAATTTAATGGTTTCACTGACCAGTTGTTAGTTAAATATAAATCTTAGTTGAATATAATCCTCGGATAGAACACTGAATACACTGAGAAACAGTCATTAATAATATATTATGAATCTCCAATGCCGAATATGACACTTGACATCGGTTAGAATTAGGTCAGTAAACCAGCGATGCTAGTTTTAGTTTTAAATAGCATTTACCGTAGGCACTATCGCCTACTCTTATATCGAATTCCAACTGCCAAGGGATCTTTTACGTGTATTCCAATGTATACACGGGACCTCGGTTTTTCGTATCATCCGAAGGACTAGACAGCTGTCCTTGTCAGGCCCTCCGTTCTGCACCACTGACAAGGGGGAACCAGGTCGGAAAATCCAGATGAACTTTCTCGGCCAATGCAGGGATCGAACACCCGACCTCCAGGCTAGCGAGCCCGCGTCTTAACCACCTAGCCACCGTGGATCCCCTAGAGGGACCACAAGCTAAAAACAAGCTTTTTTGTACAATCAGGGGACATAATTCAGGAAGTTACAATCCAATGCGCGAATATCAAAAGGAACCAAGCTCTTTGGGTTATAAACATGCATTTCAAGTTTCATTAAAATCGGGTGAAAATTGTGACCTCTAGAGAGTCCACAACCTTGATATACCATATTTTTACACTATTAGCGTAAGAAGTTATAATCATGTATTTCAAGTTTCATCAAAATCGGATCAAAATTGTGAGCTCAAGAGGGTTAACAACCTTGATAATAGTGATGGTCCGATATGGCACCTATCGGTTTTAACGATATCAGATATTGACTGCGAAATATATCGGCCGATAAAGATACAATTACCTATAGTGGTGGATATAAAACTATTACACATTAAAATGCCTCGAATGGCTTGATAATCTATGTTGATATATGTTATTGTTAGTCTGGAAACACATGGTACTATTTTACCTCCGGAATCAAACACAAATGCTGTGTGTTTGAAGTAATAAAATTGGGTCACGCTTCCTACGCAATCACAAATACAGTCCATCTATTACGACTTAATTATTTGCTGTATCATTAATGAACAAGCCAACAGTGAGGCTGATGTCCCCCGCCGAAATCCCCAAATAAATAGATGACACATATTAATTAATCGCACATCTATTTTTTTCAAAAGTATCGAGCAATCAAACTGATAATCAACTATACACTAAGTTTCATCACTCTCTAACAGATAGAATCAAAGTTATCTTGTTCCAAAGCATCGACCAAGGAAATTTCTTAGCTCTGCTTAGATTTAGCTCGATATGTTAATCATTGAACTCAGTCAATGCGAACATCTACATCAAGTTTAAACATTCTACCCCAATTAGAAGCAGAGTTGTTATGTTCCAAAGTCTTGACCAATCAAAATGCTTATTGCTCCTTAGAGAAGCAGACAATTCTCATCATCGAACTAAGTCATGGTATTGATGTAATGAAACTATACACCAAGTTTCATCACTCTCACTTAATTAGAGCTAAAGTTATCGTGTCCCAAAGAATCAACCAATCAAATTGCTCATCTCTACTTAACATAAGCAGAAAATGCTCATCTTCGCACTCTATCAAGGTATTGACCTCATAAACACCTACACCAAGTTTGAACATTCTAGCTCAATTAGAAGGAGAGTTATTGTGTTTCAAAGTCTCGGCCAGTCAAATTGCTTATCATTCTGCTTACCCTGAGCAGAAAATCCTCAATATCGAACTTAGTCAAGGTATTGATGTAATAAAACTATACACCAAGTTTCATCACTCTCACTTAATTGGAACTAAAGTTATCGTGTCCCAAAGCATCAACCAATCAAACTGCTTATCCCTACTTACCCTAATCAGAAAATGCTCATCTTCACACTCCATCAAGGCATTGACCTAATAAACACATACACCAAGTTTGACAGACAGACAGACAGATTTTAATAGTCCCCTGCTTTCTTCGAAAGGCGGGAAACAATAAAGTCGAGATTATCATATTTTAAGTGTTGATAAAATTCCCTAGGGTGATTGGCACCTGTATGTCAATAATAGATGTTGGAATGGTTTTCTAGATGACACTGGGCAAACTAATTACAAGACATGAAAAGTAAACGGCATTGCATTACTACTCACCCGTAAGTTACTAGATGGCTCTCGGTAAACTAAACACTCTGTTCATTTCTTGACAACGTCCAGGAAAATAAACGCCTTGTCTAAAAACTAAACCCCTTTCAAATCTAAATGGTAGTGTTCATTTCTAAAAAACATCCCGAGAAACTGGACGGTCGTAAAGCAGACGATCCTTGTCAAAAGTAAACGACGTTTCTTAATGTAGATGGTAGCACAAACTGGGCGGTTTTTGGTGAATCTTGACGGCATTTAACACATTCTTGATGGTAATCTATTAGTTGGATACGTGTTTTTAAATTCTTGATGATAAGCTTAGTTTCTTTCCTTTTTTCGTAAAGTCTGGACGATACCCGGTCACTAGTGTAAATAGCAACGCACACGTGTGTCACAGAAGATGACTTTGTGTTTGTAGTCTCGCAGCCGCTCTTTCACCCCCCAAAACTAAGGGTGAAAGAGCGGCTGCGAGACTACAAACACCAAGTCATCGTCTGTGAGTGCGGAGAAGAATGTACCACCAACCATGACCTGGTAGACTGCAAGGTATACAAGGAGGAGAGAAGGGAACTAGTGAGAATGATGGAGACTAACAACATACCATTCAACACTAAGACCTTACTCTTCCCGAGACCAGATCTGAAACAGCAAATCTTAGAACAAATCCACCCCCTAAGGCTGACCCACAATCGAGGAGAAGAGTCGGTAGGTCGGGGGTTTTTTTTTTCAGATTTTTTTTTTTTTTAAAGTCAGAGAAATCAATACAGAAAACTTATTATATTTAGCTGTATACTACAGATTCATTAATTTTGTTTAATGAATTTTGGGTCTGACGTAAAGAGTAACGAACTTAAAGTTTTTATTAAACTTAAGAGCTAATTTGACAGCTTGATAATTTTCCGGGTGGAAACATGCGTCTTTTTTATTGGCAAACAAATCAATGACATCGGGATTTTTCGTGATGCACGACTCGCACACGATTTGCCACAAACTCCTTCAACACGTTTTTAACGATCGTGTGGGTTGTGTCTTCATTTTTCTCGAAAACAGATATTGAAAATATCGTCGTCATGTTTAAAACAACGCCACACAGACATAGAGGCAGAATCATTTCGTGGGAATGGACATGCTTTCGTCTGCAACTATTTTGCTGAGAAGTGACACCTATGACGCTTTCGTCTTGATCAACCAGTTTCAATAATGAATCAAACCATAGCCATAGTAAAGGGAAATAACTCTCGTGATATATTTCAGGTTGACACACAAAATAAAATAAAAAGATCGCAGAAAAGCGCAATAAAATAATTTAAGTCGGGGGTGGTTTTAGTTAGTCGGCCGCATTAGGCGAAACAGAGATATTTTTAAGGTCAGCCTAATGGACACAGTTGGACTAAGTAGAATAGTGAAGTAAGAGGGGGCCACGGATTTATACAAAACTGGCAGGATAGTGGAGTAAGGGAGAGTCACGATCAGACAAACTCGGCATCTAAACACTATTCGAGCAAAAAATAGACATCAAACCTAGAGTGGGATAGGGGAGTAAGGTAAGGTCACGATAAGACGGGCCTGGCACCTAAACACAAATCCCACAAAGATGACATCTACCAAACAAGCAGGATAGTGGAGTAAGGGGAGTTACGGTCAGACGGACTCGGGACCTAAACACTATTCCGCAAAAGAAACAGATACCAAACCCATAGAGTGGGATTGTGGAATAAGGGGAGGTCACGATAAGACGGGCCTGGCACCTAAACACTAATCCCACAACGAAGTCATCTATCCAATCCAGAAGGAGAAGAAAACATCTACCAAACGATATGTTTTTTTACTAAATAAAGGGAAGAACTTCCCACAAAACTCAATCCATGGCCTAAGGCCGAAAATGGAAAGATTGCAAAATCATATTCTAAAAACAGGAAGCAGCTTTGGCTCTCCTATTTCTTGTCTGCGATATCACTTATGTGGAAGCAGACGTTAAACACCAGGATAATACTACTGTGCGTGGCTACTTAGATGCACTGCATGCAAGCAAAATAATGATTTGTTCACAACTCAGATAATATTTTAAAGGAAATTACCGAGACGTTTTGTACAGATATCGGCAACTCAAGAATCAGCAAAATGGCTGTGTATCGGTCGATACCGATTTCTCCCAATAGGACATTTATCGGCCAATTACTGATGTTCAAACAGATTATCGGACCATCACTACTTGACATAACATATTTTTACACTGTTTGCATACGGGAGCGGCAATTTTGTCTGGCAGTTTTGGTCCGATTTTCACGAAATTCGATCTCACCCGTCATTAAGGTGGAACAGTGATATATTCAAACATGATTTTTCGTACAAACAGGGGCCATAATTCATGAAGTTACGGTCCGATATGTGCGAATATCGAAAGGAACCAAGATCTTTGGGTTATAAACTTACATTTCACATTTCAACAAAATTAGATAACCAGCGGCTGCCAGGCAGGATACGTCCATATTTTGCAAGAGATGGATAGAGAACAAGCTAAACCAAAAGCGATTTTTCGTACAATCAGGGTTCCATAATTCAGGAAGTTACAATCCGATATGCGCAAATATCGAAATGAACCAAGATCTTTGGGTTATAAACTTACATTTCAAGTTTCATCACAATCAGAAGAAAATTGTGACCTGTAGAGAGTCCACAACCTTGATATATCATATTTTTACGCTATTTGAGTACATGGGACGGCCATTTTGTCTGTCAGTTTTGGTTCGATTTTTACGAAATTCGAACTCAACCATCCTGGTGTAACGGTTATATATAAAACGTTTATTAAAATCGGTAAATAATTGTGACCTCTAAAGGGACCACCAGCTAAAAACACAATTTTTTGTACGATCAGGGGCCATAATTCAGGAAGTTACGGTCCGATATGTGCGAATATCGAAAGGAACCAAGATCTTTGGGTTATAAACTTACATTTCACATTTCAACAAAATCAGATAACCAGCGGCTGCCAGGGAGGATACGTCCATTTTTGCAAGAGATGGATAGAGAACAAGCTAAACAAAAAGCGATTTTTCGTACAATAAGGGGCCATAATTCAGGAAGTTACAATCCGATATGCGCAAATATCGAAATGAACCAAGATCTTTGGGTTATAAACTTACATTTCAAGTTTCATCAAAATCAGAAGAAAATTGTCACATCTAGAGGGTCCACAACCTTGATATACCATATTTTTACGCTATTTGAGAAGAAGGGACGGCCATTTTGTCTGTCAGTTTTGGGCCGACGGCCATTTTGTCTGTCAGTTTTGGTCTGATTTTCATGAAATTCAAACTCAACCATCCTTTGGGTGTAAAGGTGATATAATATTCAAACGTTTTTTTTATATCGGATAACAATTGTGACGACTATAGGGTCCACAAGCTAAAAACAGGATTTTTTGTACAATAAGAGACTACAATTCAGGACGTTACGGTCCAATATGTGCGAATATCGAAAGGAAACAAGATCTTTGGGTTATAAACTTGCATTTCAAGTTTCATCAATATCAGAAGAAAATTGTGACCTGTAGAGAGTCCACAACCTTGATATATCATATTTTTACGCTATTTGAGTACATGGGACGGCCATTTTGTCTGTCAGTTTTGGTTTGATTTTTACGAAATTCGAACTCAACCATCCGTAGGGTGTAACGGTGATATATACAAACGTTTTTTTAAATCACATAACCAGCGGCTGCCACGCAGGATACGCCACACATTTTTGAGAGATGGATAGAGAACAAGCTAACAAGAAAGTGATTTTTCCTACTATCAAGGGCCATAATTCAGGAAATTACAATTCAATATGCGCGAATATCAAAAGGAACTGAGATCTTCGGGTTATAAACTTACATTTCAAGTTTCAACAAAATCGGATAAAAATTGTGACCTCTATAGGGTCCACAACCTTGATATACCATATTTTTACGCTATTTGAGAACAAACGGCCGCCATTTTGTCTGTCAATTTTGGGCCGATTTTCACGAAATTCGAACTCAGTCATCCCTAGGGTGTAACGGTAATATAATAATACGTTTTTTTAAATCGGATAAAAATTATGACTTCTATAGGGTCCACAAGCTAAAAACGCGATTTTTCGTACAATCAGGGGCCATAATTCAGGAAGTTACGGTCCGATATGCGCGAATATCGAAAGGAACCGAGATCTTTGGGTTATAAACTTACATTTTCGGTTTCAACAAAATCGGATAAAAATTGTGACCTCTATGGGGTCCACGACCTTGATATACCATATTTTTACGCTATTTGAGAACGAACGGCGGCCATTTTGTCTGTCAATTTTGGGCGGATTTTCACAAAATTCAAACTCAGCCATCCTTAGGGTTTAACTGTGACATAATACGTTTTTTTTTAAATCGGATAAAAATTATGACCTCTATAGGGTCCACAAGCTAAAAACGCGATTTTTCGTACAATCAGGGGCCATAATTCAGGAAGTTACAGTCCGATATGCGCGAACATCGAAAGGAACCGAGATCATTGGGTTATAAACTTACATTTCAAGTTTCAACAAAATCGGATAAAATTGTGACCTCTATAGGGTCCACAACCTTGATATACCATATTTTTACGCTATTTGAGAACAAACGGCGGCCATTTTGTCTGTCAATTTTGGGCCGATTTTCACGAAATTCGAACTCAGTCATCCCTAGGGTGTAACGGTAATATAATAATACGTTTTTTTAAATCGGATAAAAATTATGACTTCTATAGGGTCCACAAGCTAAAAACGCGATTTTTCGTACAATTAGGGGCCATAATTCAGGAAGTTATGGTTCGATATGCACGAATATCGAAAGGAACCGAAATCTTTGGGTTATAAACTTACATTTTAGGTTTCAACAAAATCGGATAAAAATTGTGACCTCTATGGGGTCCACGACCTAGATATACCATATTTTTAAGCTATTTGAGAACGAACGGCGGCCATTTTGTCTGTCAATTTTCACAAAATTCAAACTCAACCATCCTTAGGGTTTAACGGTGACATAATAATACGTTTTTTTTTAAATCGGATAAAAATTATGACCTCTATAGGGTCCACAAGCTAAAAACGCGATTTTTCGTACAATCAGGGGCCATAATTCAGGAAGTTACAGTCCGATATGCGCGAACATCGAAAGGAACCGAGATCATTGGGTTATAAAATTACATTTCAAGTTTCAACAAAATCGGATAAAATTGTGACCTCTATAGGGTCCACAACCTTGATATACCATATTTTTACGCTATTTGAGAACAAACGGCGGCCATTTTGTCTGTCAATTTTGGGCCGATTTTCACGAAATTCGAACTCAGTCATCCTTAGGGTGTAACGGTGATATAATAATACGGTTTTTTAAATCGGATAAAAATTATGACTTTTATAGGGTCCACAAGCTAAAAACGCGATTTTTCGTACAATTAGGGGCCATAATTCAGGAAGTTATGGTTCGATATGCACGAATATCAAAAGGAACCGAAATCTTTGGGTTATAAACTTACATTTTAGGTTTCAACAAAATCGGATAAAAATTGTGACCTCTATGGGGTCCACGACCTAGATATACCATATTTTTACGCTATTTGAGAACGAACGGTGGCCATTTTGTCTGTCAATTTTGGCGGATTTTCACAAAATTCAAACTCAACCATCCTTAGGGTTTAACGGTGACATAATAATACGTTTTTTTTTAAATTGGATAAAAATTATGACCTCTATAGGGTCCACAAGCTAAAAACGCGATTTTTCGTACAATCAGGGGCCATAATTCAGGAAGTTACAGTCCGATATGCGCGAACATCGAAAGGAACCGAGATCCTTGGGTTATAAACTTACATTTCAAGTTTCAACAAAATCGGATAAAAATTGTAACCTCTATAAGGTCCACAACCTTGATATACCATATTTTTACGCTATTTGAGACCGAACTGCGGCCATTTTGTCTGTCAATTTTGGGCTGATTTTCACGAAATTCGAACTCAATCATCCTTAGGGTGTAACGGTGATATAATAATAAGTTTTTTTTAAATTGGATAAAAATTATGACCTCTATAGTGTCCACAAGCTAAAAACGCGATTTTTTGTACAATCAGGGGCCGAAATATAGGAAGTTACAGTCTGATATTTTGCGCGAATATCGAAAGGAACTGAGATCTTTGGGTTATAAACTTACATTTCAAGTTTCAACAAAATCGGATAAAAATTGTGACTTCTATAGGGTCCACAACCTTGATATACCATATTTTTACGCTATTTGAGAACGAAAGGCGGCCATTTTGTCTGTCAATTTTGGGCCGATTTTTATGAAATTCGAACTCAGTCATCCTTAGGGTGTAACGGTGATATAATAATACTTTTTTTTAAATCGGATAAAAATTATGACCTCTATAGGGTCCACAAGCTAAAAACGCGATTTTTCGTACAATCGGGGGCAATAATTCAGGAAGTTATGGTCCGATATGCGCGAATATCGACAGGAACCGAGATCTTTGGGTTATAAACTTACATTTCAAGTTTTAAAAAAATCGGATAAAAATTGTGACCTCTATAGGATCAAAACCTTGATATACCATATTTTTTACGCTATTTGAGAACGAACGGAGGCCATTTTGTCTGTCAATTTTGGGCCGATTTTCACGAAATTTGAACTGAGCCGTCCTTAGGGTGTAACGGTGATATAATAATACGTTTTTTTTAAATTGGATAAAAATTATGACTTCTATAGGGTCCACAAGCTAAAAACGTGATTTTTTGTACAATCAGGGTCCATAATTCAGGAAGTTATGGTCCGATATGCGCGAATATTGAAAGGAACTGAGATCTTTGGGTTATAAACTTACATTTCAAGTTTCAACAAAATCGGATAAAAATTGTGACCTCTATACGGTCCACAAGCTAAAAACGTGATTTTTCGTACAAACAGGGGCCATAATCCATGAAGTTTCGATCCGATACATGCCAATATCGAAAGCAGCCGAGATCTTTTGGGGATAAACCTATATTTCAAGTTTCGTCAAAATCGGATAAGAATTGTGACCTGTAGAGAGTCCACAAACAATTGTGGACGGACGGACGGACGGACGGACCGACAGACAGACGGACGGACGGACAGGGGCGACGGCATAATACGTCCACATGAAAATGTGAGCGTATAAAAATTGTGACCTCTATAGGGCCCACAACCTTGATATACCATATTTTTACGCTGTCAGTTTTGGGCCGATTTTCACGAAATTCGAACTCAGCCGTCCTTAGGGTTTAATGGTGATATAATAATACTTTTTTTTAAATTGGATAAGAATTATGACCTCTATAGGGTCCACAAGCCAAAAACGCAATTTTTCGTACAATCAGGGGCCATAATTCAGGAAGTTACGTTCAAATATACGCGAATATCGAAAGGAACCGAGATCTTTGGGTTATAATCATACATTTCAAGTTTAAAATAAATTGGATAAAAATTGTGACCTCTACAGTGTTCACAATCTAAAAATGTGATTTTTCGTACAATCAGGGGCCATAATCCATGAAGTTACAGTCCGATACATGCCAATATCGAAAGGAACCGTGATCTTAGGGTGATAAACCTATATTTCAAGTTTCATTGAAATCAGATAAAAATTGTGACCTGTAGACTGTTCAAGCTTGTTGACTATTCATAACAGTTACTCGGCAATCGAAGGAAATGAAATGAAATGAAATGTTGTTAAATGGCACGTCAGCTCCAATCGGGCTATATTATGACAAACATATGGTGAATCTAACAAGACAAATTAAAACAATATCACATAAATGAATTTATATATGTAAATAAAAACAAATATCACAGAAAATATATTAATTAAAAATAAATATAACAAATCTTTTACATATATATAAATATTTAAAACGATATATATGATTAAATATATACAATTAAAATTGAGAATAAAAGTTTGTCTCTTTTAAAAATGTTAGCACTTTATCATATAGCTTCGTTGATATTAAAATAATAATTGGATCATAATTTAATGGTTTCACTGACCAGTTGTTAGTTAAATTTAAATCTTAGTTGGATATAATCCTCGGATAGAACACCGAATACACCGAGAAACAGTCATTAATATATTATGATTCTTCAATGCTGAATTCTCAATGACACGTGATATCAGTTGGAATTAGGTCAGTAAACCAGCGATGCTAGTTTTAGTTTTAAATAGTGTTTACCGTTATGATTTTTTATTTTATACCAATGCTGACAGAGGCTTATTTTTTTTTAAAAATATTGTCGTTATTGTCAATGAAAGTTATATGGCACAGTTGTATGGAATTTAACTTTAAAGCCATTTCAATTATGGTTGTCACGTGATCACTGTACCGTGTGTTCATCATGGATGAATGAATAACCAGCGGCTGCCAGGCAGGATACGCCCACATTTTCGTGAGATGGATAGAGAACAAGCTAAAAAGAAAGTGATTTTTCCTACAATCAAGGGCCATAATTCAGGAAATTACAATTCGATATGCGCAAATATCGAAAGGAACCAAGATCTTTGTGTTATAAACTTACATTTCAAGTTTCAACAAAATCGGATAAAAATTGTGACCTCTGTAGGGTCCACAACCTTGATATACCATATTTTTTACGCTTTTTGAGAACGAACTGCAGCCATTTTGTCTCTGAATTTTGGGCCGATTTACACGAAATTCGAACTTAGCGATCCTTAGGGTGTAATGGTGATATAAAAATACGGCTTTTTAAATCGGATAAAAATTATGACCTCTATAGGGTCCACAAGCTAAAAACACGATTTTTCGTACAATCAGTGGCTATAATTCAGGAAGTTACGGTTCAATATGCGCGAATATCTTAAGGAACCGAGATCTTTGGGTTATAAACTTACATTTTAAGTTTCAAGAAAATCGGATAAAAATTGTGACCTCTAATAGGGTCCACAACCTTGATATACCATATTTTTATGCTAGTTGAGAACGAATGGCAGCCATTTTGTCTGTCAATTTTGGGCCGATTTTCACGAAATTCGAACTCA
Organism: Patella vulgata; assembly: GCF_932274485.2. Lineage (NCBI taxonomy): Eukaryota > Metazoa > Mollusca > Gastropoda > Patellidae > Patella > Patella vulgata. The sequence goes on from NC_065882.2 coordinate 40,656,748, forward strand.
GCCATCCTTAGGGTGTAATGGTGATACGAAAATACGTTTTTTTAAATCGGATAAAAAATACGACCTCTATAGGGTCCACAAGCTAAAAACGTGATTTTTCGTACAATCAGGGGCCATAATTCAGGAAGTTACTGTCCGATATGCGCGAATATCGAAAGGAACCGAGAACTTTGGGTTATAAACTAACATTTCAAGTTTCAACAAAAGCGGATAAAAATTGTGACCTCTATAGGGTCCACAAGCTAAAAACGTGATTTTTCGTACTAACAGGAGCCATAATCCATGAAGTTTCGATCCGATACATGCCAATATCGAAAGCAGCCAAGATCTTTTGGCAATAAACCTATATTTCAAGTTTCGTCAAAATCGGATAAGAATTGTGACCTGTAGAGTGTCCACAAACCAATTGTGGAACGACAGACGGACGGACGGACAGGGGCACGTCCAGACATACGGACGTCCAGACGGACAGGGGCGACGACAATACACGTCCACATGAAAATGTGGGCGTATAAAAACATTTGCAAGTTACGTGATAGAAAAAAAACCTACAAATTGTGTTATGAAGAAATACCAACGTGCCAAATCAGCTTATATTCATTCCAAAAAAAAAGATAGGTTGCCAGGCAACGAAACATACGCCCACAACAGCTAAATCGTCCGAGCGGTCGACAAGAGTTGTTGCATATTTATTCCTTTTGAAGGTAATTGGGGGCCTTTACAAGACAGTTCCATACAGATCAGATTATAAATTTTGTCGTTTGAGAGTTTACAAGGTTCTACAAACTGAAAGATAGGTTGCCAGGCAACGAAACATACGCCCACAGCGGCTAAATCGTAAGAGCGGTCAACAAGGGTTGTCGCATATGTATTCCTTTGTAGGTAATTGGGTGCCTTTACAAGACAGTTCCATACAGATCAGATTATAATTTTTGCTGTTTGAGAGGTTCACAAGATTCTACAAATTGAAACAAGGGTCTCAACTCTGGAAGTAATCTACAGAAATTTTTGAAATTTGACAGGCTTTTTCGTTTCACAAATTTAAATGATGCATATAAATTTCATACATATCGGATGATAACTTTCATCAATTGAGCATTAACAAGGTTGAACAAAGTCAAACAAGGGCAATAACTCTAGAAGTAATAAACGGAAATTACTGAAATTCAATAGGATTCTTCTCTTTACTAAGGCGACACTTTTTTGATTTTCTCGTTTTACGGACCCACCGACTGAAGCGTGAACCTCCCGATAAAAAAATAAATATGTAACTTGAGAATTTAATTTTATTTTATTTCCGACCCATACACGGAATAAAATCTTTGTTGTCATATTTTTTTATTAATGTTTATCAATTTTCATTTTGATGAACCCTTCATTGGCTTCAATGTATACTGTATTTACTAGGAAACATTGCGTGCTGTGCAGTAAGATGGCGTGAGCGAGAGCGTTATTTCGCGAGAAATGACGCTATCCCACGAGAACTGTCATTCAAAATGGCCACTCGGCAAACCTCGGCAGATTCCGGTACCCTACATCTAACTATCTGTGCCTCCACGTGGGGCAAGAAACAGGAATTAATCAAAGATCATTTGTGAAAATAAATTCATCGGACACTATACGCACTTATATGGATATATTACTTCTGAATTTATTAACAAGCTACGTTTCGATACACATACAGGTATCGCAGTAAAGCTAAATGATTTATAACAAAATATGGTACAATATATAGAATAACTAAATAAACAATGATTATGATTGGAAACCCTAAACCACAATCTACACTTAATTAATAACAATTAACACTTAAAAAGAAAGAAAACCATTCACTGATTAAAGTTTTTAGTGTTCACTGATTGTCTAGTAAATCCACCCAAAGATTTGGAAGATAATGTCCCGAGTCTCTGTTTAATTTTGGCTTATGTTTTTGAATTTCTAAAGCTTCTCGAAGAACTCGGTTTTTCACAGAGACTCAGGACATTAAAATCTTTCATTAATTGTTGTGGCTACAGTAGAAACTATTTTTATAATCTGTCAACACTTAATGCCTCTAATATTAAAGATTTAAATTACTTATTAAGTCAATTAAAATGGCTAGTTTTTGACACCTTACACTGGTTTACTGTGGCTGATAAGGGACATGAAAAATAATATAATTTGTTTTTTTTTAATTTTCACAAAATATGGTACAATATATAGAATAACTAAATAAACAATGATTATGATTGGAAACCCTAAACCACAATCTACACTTAATTAATAACAATTAACACTTAAAAAGAAAGAAAACCATTCACTGATTAAAGTTTTTAGTGTTCACTGATTGTCTAGTAAATCCACCCAAAGATTTGGAAGATAATGTCCCGAGTCTCTGTTTAATTTTGGCTTATGTTTTTGAATTTCTAAAGCTTCTCGAAGAACTCGGTTTTTCACAGAGACTCAGGACATTAAAATCTTTCATTAATTGTTGTGGCTACAGTAGAAACTATTTTTATAATCTGTCAACACTTAATGCCTCTAATATTAAAGATTTAAATTACTTATTAAGTCAATTAAAATGGCTAGTTTTTGACACCTTACACTGGTTTACTGTGGCTGATAAGGGACATGAAAAATAATATAATTTGGGTTTTTTTAATTTTCACCCAAGTCAATTTTAATATAATTTGTTTTTTTGTAATTTTCACCCAAGTCAATTTTAATATAATTTGTTTTTTATAATTTTCACCCAAGTCAATTTTAATATAATTTGTTTTTTATAATTTTCACCCAAGTCAATTTTAATATAATTTGATTTTTATAATTTTCACCCAAGAATTTCCACCCAGCGCGTGACGTCATCTCAATTAGCCTCGTTTCCAAAACACTAATGACCTAGTTTGTGTCGAGTGGACGTTAAACTCTCTCTCTCTCTCTCAAAGTTTGCGTACAAGGGGCGACCATTTTGTCCGACAGTTTCGATCAGATTTTCAGAAAATTCGAACTTAATCATTATTAGGGCGTAACGGTGATATATTCAAACGTTTTTTTTTAAATCGGATACAAATTGTGACCTCTAAAGGGACCACAAGCTAAAAACGAGATTTTTCGTACAATCAAGGGTCGTAATTCAGAAAATTAAGATCCGATAAGCGTGAATATCAAAAGAAACCAGATGATAATTGTGACCTCTGGAGTGTCTACACGCTAAAAAAAAAGTGACTTTTCGTACAATCAGGGGCCATAATTCATGAAGTTTCAATCTGATACATGCCAATATCGAAAGGAACCTAGATCTTTTGGGTATAAACCTATATTTCAAGTCTCGTCAAAATTGGATAATAATTGTGACCTGTATAGTGTCCACAAACAAATTATGGATGGACGTCCCTATGGACAGGGGTGACGACAATATACGTCCATATGAAAATGTGGGCGTATAAAAATATCTATTTGATATAAGGTAAAACATAATACATTGCAATCTGCTAATTACAGTATGAGAACCATATAAGATAAAACATAATACATTACAATGGAAACGAGGCTAATTGAGATGACGTCACGCGCTGGGTGGAAATTCTTGAGTGAAAATTATAAAAATCAAATTATATTAAAATTGACTTTGGTGAAAATTATAAAAAAAAAAAATTATATAAAAATTGACTTGGGTGAAAATTATAAAAAACAAATTATATTATTTTTCATGTCCCTTATCAGTCACCGTACTGGTTAACAGTGATACATAATATATTGTCACACTCTTATTTTGTTTTGTTAACAATAAACCTGTTAAAGTAAACTTCTAATATTTTGTGGTGTTTTTTTTTGGTTTTTTTAACCGACCTACCCAACCAATATGATAACCCTGTGCTCAAAAAAAAAATCTAATGTTTAAATTAATTTTATTTTCATTTTGACCTACCCAACCTAAAGTGCTGCCAAAAAATCCATAAACCATGAAATTAAAAATGTCTGGCCTAATTTAAATGACACACGTAAATTTCATACAGATCAGCATATAACTTTTGATGTTAGAGCATTCATTAAGTTCAATAAAGTGAAACAAGGGCCATAGACGTAATAAACAGAAATTGCTTAAATTCAATAAGCTTCTTTGTTTCACTTATTTAAATAATGCATATAAATTTCAGAAAGATCAGATGATAACTTTTGGCGTTAGAGAGTTCACAAGGTTCAATAAAGTGAAATAAGGGCCATAACTCTTGACATAATACACAGAAATTGCTGAAATTCAATAGGCGTCTTCATTTCACTAATTTAAATAATGCATATAAATTTCAGAAAGATAGGATGATAACTTTTGGGGTTAGAGCGTTCACAAGGTTAAACAAAGTGAACAAGGGCCATAACTCTAGAAGTAATAATTGAAAATTGCTGAAATTCAATAGGCTTCTTCATTTCACTAATCTAAATAATGCATATAAATTTCAGAAAGATCGGATGTTAACTGTTGGCATTTGAGCGTTCACAAGGTTCAACAAAGTGAAACAAGGGCCATAACTCTAGACATTATAAACGGAAATTATTGAAATTAAATAGGCTTCTTCGTTTCACTAATTTAAATAATGCATATAAATTTCAGAAAGATAGGATGATAACTTTTGGGGTTAGAGCGTTCACAAGGTTAAACAAAGTGAAACAAGGGCCATAACTCTAGAAGTAATAAACGGAAATTGGTGAAATTCAATAGGCTTCTCGTTTCCCTAATTTAAATATTGCATATAAATTTCACATAGATCGGATGATAACTTTTGGCATTAGAGCGTTCACAAGGTTCAACAAAGTGAAACAGGGGCCATAACTCTAGACGTTATAAACGGAAATTATGGAAATTAAATAGGCTTCTTCATCTCACTAATGTAAACAACATATATCAATTTTAAAACAATTGGATGATAACTTTTGGTATAGAACGTTCACAAGAAATTGTGGACGATGGACGGACGGACCGACGACAATAATGTGGGCGTATAAAAACAAATACAGTAATTTATTCAGGAATATTACTGACATAAATTTCAAGCCGGTACGTGAATTAAATATGGAAAATTTTCCGAACAATGTACCTATTTGACCTATTTGACGTTATTTTTGTGCTAATTACATACAGTAGGATACAATATTCCTCATAACAAATTAACAAGAATTATTTTTGTTGAAGTCTGGTTATATTAAAGGGAATGGGAGCTTAAAATTTTAAAACACAGTTCCTACTCGAACCTTATTTGACCCAATTCTGTCCGGTTCGTTTCAAAATGGATTAAGAACCCTGGACTCTACGTATTACCCAATAATCAACTAAATTGCACGGGAGCCCTCAATCAAGTGATTACGCGCTCTGAAAATGGGCGACAACTTGTCTATAGAGATTGACAGTGACTTTTTTGGGCGCCAGTCTAATGTACCGTCACACTAGATTATCGCACTGCCATTGTGAGTTTGACTTATGACCACGTGTACAGATGGAAGACTAGTTCATTCATTTGTGATTTAAAAAAGATACATTACCTGGGATGTGATTTACCGATTTCCAATTGTATAATTACCTGGGACGTGATTTACCGATTTTTGATGTATTACTAATATTCAATGGTGGAATACTAATTTAATAGGATACTGGATAATAAATAATACTACGACCACGGTAAGGTGATCATCTATGGGTGTGCATCATTTTATATTCACCTTTTTTATTCGTACTTCATATGTAAATGAACCGATCGGATAAACGGTTCATGGGAAATTAAAAGGTTTATCTAATAGTTCAACGCCGTAGATAAATTAAACGTGTGTTGATTATTCAACGTATCTCGGGAAAGTAAACGGCTCATCTAATAAGTAAACGCCTTAGATAAGTCAACCGTGCAGGGCTGCCGACAACCAGTATCGCAGCGCAATTTGAGATACATATTTTGTCCGTTGCTAATCAAAAATTAAAATCTAACGTTTTTGATTCGCAGTAACTGCGAATCATTAATATGCCTGTCATTTTCGATATTGACACAAAGATTTATCCACATTTCTCAACACTTTCAACGCGTATAAAATATCAAATAAATTTTATAAACAAAACGGAATTCTCCGTGTGCCATTTTCTTCTCGAACTACCCAGACTCAATTCATGATACTATATAATACAGGGACATAACTCTATGAATCGGAACTATTAAACCGGAAATAGGGAATCAAGTAGTACCACTCACGTTGCGAGACATGTCAATTTCGAGTAATTATATCAGTATTCAATTTGAAAAAAAAATAAATTCAGTGTATCCCCCACGTAATGTAAATAAAATATAAAAAATAAATACGTGTAAACGTATTGTAAAGTGAGAAATCAAAGTAAGAATTCCCGTAAACTATTATTGTTTATATCGCGTGCGTCTAGTTAATCGAGATTATTCGTAAAATACCGCGTGCTTCCGATTGAACAAAAATAATAACACACGATAAAAAGCAGACAAAATTGTTTTCTAACGAAGAAATAAGAAGCCACTGCCAAGAATTGGCTTCAGACATAAGGCCTAACAAAAGTCTACATTCATTCAGAAATGTTCACAGCTAGCTGTAGAAGTGCTAACATTCTAAAAAAATCTTAAGAATGAAATCTAATCATTTGCTATCAATTAAAATTAAAATAATCTTGTTATTTAGGTGTTTTATGTTGATTTGAAACTGAAAAACTGCTAATCAATTTTTAAATTTGCTAATCAAATTTGGCAAAATTGGACTTTTTGATTAGCAGTGCTGCTAATCATCTGTGAAAAATTACCGAAAGCCCTGCAACCGTGTGTTGATTTTTTAACGTATCTGGCGAAAGTAAACGGCTCGTCTAATAAGTAAACGGCTCGTCTAATAAGTAAACGCCGTAGATAAGTGAACGGGTCAAACGACCTCTCGGAGAAACTAAACCCGTTACCATTCAACTATGCCATAGTACTAACTAAACCATTTTTGTAATTCTTAAACGATTTTTGTCAATTATCGAAAGATGTTTTGAATGTAAACTATATGCATACTTTCCAGCGCCAAAAACCCTGTTCTAAACGATACCATATCTCCAGTGTTAACCAATACCCGTTATTTTTGAAATAATGGTGGGAAGATCATTATCAAATGGTCACTGCATATCTGACAAAAAGGCGATACTGTGTCCATCTGTATCTCAACATTTGAATCATTTTGTGAATTAAATTCGCCATGTGCTTCAATAGGCATGATCAGTTTCCGCAGTGACCTGGGAGTGGCCCAGTCGACATACCCATAAGCCGCTACCGCAATGAGATGGGAGACACTCCAAATGAAATTTATTTGATACTGGATGAATGTCACTAAAATATGTACAAAAGTGGATTTAGCTACCTTGAAAACTTATATTTTGACACCTAACCTGTAAAATTTGAATTTTCTCGCCAAAACTGACTGCCATAACCCCCAATATTGACTCAGCGGTAACACTTATCACAAGAATATGTATGGAAATGGATTCAGTTATCCTGAAAATGTATATTTTGACCCCAAATTCGATCATATTATGATAATTGGGTGGAAATTGCGCACAATTTATTAGCCAAAACCGGCGGCCATTTTGGATTTTGGCCAATTTGACCCATTTGGGACAGATTTTGGACTGGCATTAGCAACTGCCCGCACTTATGCTATCTTGCCTGGACTATATGCAAGATCTAGAGCAAGAGCTGGCCATTCTTGCTATAATAGTTTAAATGATATATTGAAAATTTCAAATTATTTTATTCTGAGCAAAATTATGAGTGAAGTTTTGACATGATAGTCTTGATTGTCAAGTACCATTACTAATACTACAAGCAAAGTCACATGTGCTATGAGTAAAATTTTGCCCGGGCAACGGCACCATCGCCTACTCTTATATCGAATTCCAACTGCCAAGAGATCTTTTACGTGCATTCCAATGTATACACGGGACCTCGGATTTTCGTATCATCCGAAGGACAAGACAGCTGTCCTTGTCAGGCCCTCTGTTGAGTATATCCAAATATAAAAAGATAAAATACATCTATAATTACCTGCATATCTTCATTTTCTAAATAATTACCATATATAAATGCCCCTCTTTTAGAAGCATGTCCATGTAAATCAACATAAAATGCTACACCACTGTCACTAGGTGATATAGATAAAAGTTGTGGATTACACAGATGTGCAGCATTAATATTACTTGATGGCACACTATCTTCATCTTCTGACCCTTCATTACCTATATTTTCATTATCATTGTTACCATCGGAATCTGATAATTTATCTGTGTAAGCACTATCACCTCTATAATCTTCTGACATAGTTAATTCAGATAATCTTAATCTTAACTCACTGTTCACTTTTCTCACATCCCCTTTAGCAGCATCAAAGTTACTTAATATGCTGGTACAAGAGGAAGACACTCTAGATGTAGGTTTATTATTTAAAGTATCGGGTGCTAAACCGTAGTCACTAACAGATGAATCTGTACCATCTAAATCGGCTAGATTAAGGCGTTCAACTATTTGATAAGAAGATGAAGTAATTATATTAGAGTGATTAGTATTATAAGTAAGATTTGTGTCTTTAGTCTTTGTTTGTGATGAAGAACACGGTGAGAGAATGATGACAGCATTGGCAATCTCTTCTGGCATACTGATTTCAGAACCATGTGAAGAACAAGCACTTCTTGCTTTCAACGTTCGAGAACTGGATTGAGGACTTTGATTAGATGAAACTTCATTTGTAGGAAAGCCGACAGATATATTATGGGTGTTGCCTTCTCTAATAGTTCTATTATAAACATGATGATAGACCAACAGACTTTTAGCAGCATAAATAGATGGATGTAACACAGGGCTTGGATCAAGATAAACACGGTTCAAATTTACTCCGCGTGAATCTGTTCTGTAATGGCCTCGCATTACACCATCAGGATTTAACAATGGAATAAGTTTAAACACATATTGTCTTCGTAACTGTTGAGCACGTGGATCATTCTCTCTCAACAAAAACTCTAAAAATCCATTATACACAAAACTAGCTGGTGTTTCTCCTGGATGTACACGACTACTCAACAAATACACCTGACAACAAATAAGGGTTTAATACAAAAAACATCTCTATAGATTAATACAAACAAATAATAGACAGACCTTCCACATCAGGATCCTTAACTCTTTCTGGTCTATACTAACTATAGTATGGTTAATAAATAAAATAAAATAAAATAAAACCAAGTACGAACAATCCAAACCATAAGACAGAATTCGAAGACCTAAAAAACGTGTATCCAAGTAAAATAAGAGTAATCAGCAAATGGACTGCTCCTCGTGTACAAAATACACGACAAACAGTGGTAACAGGTGTCCGGAAGAGTAAGCTTACCCTGCCTGGCGCCACACCCGCCATAGCTGCATCCAAACTATTAGGCGAAATGTTTGTAAAATAGCGTGATTGGCCAATGAACTATTGGTATACTTTACTGATTTTACTACAATCAAATAGAACATTGTTTAATCAAGACTGGTTAACCCAAGTTAACGTGCAGAAAAGTCTTAGTATTCCAATGCTATTTTTATAATTATAAAGGTTGAAAATCGGAAAACCAATGACTTTCTTCCAACAAAAGCAATGGAGCTGTGACTCCTAGTATAAGGGTCTGGATATAATGTAGGTATGATCAGCCAAAATTGACAATTGATTGAAAACGCAGTGTACGGATATTAGTTACATACTTTCTTTCCTTTGAATTTTCTACATCGTGGGTTATCTCTGTCTGGAAATAAATGTTTATCAAAACATGGCTCACTTTCCTCCATCATACCATGACAAGATGATATAGTAATCAGATCAACACGTAATTTATCTAGAGATAAACATAGTAATTCTCTGTGATAATATAATGAATCTGGAGCTCTAAAAAAGACAAAAAATAACATACATTAAACACATCATTAGTCAAACTTAAAATAACTAGACTTCTTTGCTCTGGTTATGTTTCAATATGATTTATTTATTAACTATACCATTCAAAGTGACAAAATTATCGCTTGCAGAAGATCATACTGTAGGCAATAAATTGATATTAGTATTGTTGTTCATGTAATTTATAATAATAAAATATTTGTTTACGTGTCACGCTCCAATCTGATTAAAATACAGATCTATATTTCGTTTCATTTTTTTTTTTTTATACTTTCGATGGCCTACACTACATGAAGATCTGACCAGTTGTACTGGAAGGTCGCGTCAGGGGTCGTACGAGTGGCTTTTGACCATATGACGTCAGACATTGATTAATCAGTCCGCATTGACGTTTCTAGTAGTTTACTCACAGTTCCGTACATGGCACGCCAAGAAGTTGATGTAACTGATGGTAACAAAACGAAATAGGATCTGTGTTTTAATCACGCTCATGATCTTTTAATGTTTTATTTTCATTGAGCTTTCTACAATTTTTCTAATAAAGTCGCATAAAACATCCAGCCCATTTGCTCTAGCGAAGAACTAAAATACTTGTTAATTAGCTTGACTAGAGGAATAACACTTAAACTAAGGAAAAGTAGATCATCTTATTCTGCAAAACATAACAAACACATGACAATTTTCATTTACTAATGATAAATGAAACCAGGCTAGAATTTGCTATATTTAAATTTAAATGGCTTTAATCAACTTACGTATTGCTATTAAAATCTTTACAATGATTAAATTTTGTGTCTAATTCATTCATCTGATTTTGACATTCTGTATAAGACCAAGGAAAGCAGAAAGCAAAATAAGTTGTTGCTCCTTTAGTTTCAGAAAATCGATATGTAAACGATACAATAAACTGTCCATCTATCACCTGAAAACAGATCAATATAATTATAAAATTAAGGATGTGTCAAATGGTTAATAACTGCATCTGAGCTCATAATATAATTAACCAACTGTCACAGTGCCACCAGTGGAGCAGGAGGGCTGGGTATGCACAATCCTTTTCCCCCTGTAAGCTGTAATTATCATCTGAGTATCATTATTATAACAAATGATATATGAACAAATTCTTTCAGTTATGTTTAGTGGATGTCAAAGCTTGAAGAAATGTAGACACGACTTGCACATGTTTTGCCACGAACTAGAAATATGACTGTAGATTGTAATTTGTACCTTCATTTCTTTCATAAATAAATATAGATATTGAAAATTTATTTTTTAAAAACCTGTGTTAACGTGTGAAATTAAAACACAGACAATTACAAATAAATGAAATTTTTTATTAACATTATCTATGTTTACAATTTCTATAACACAGCAATGACAAGTTGACAAGATATATGTGACCCACCGCATGTAAATGAGTCGGAATGCGATAAAATTAATTTTGCACAAGAGACAAAATAAGCGAAAATATTGATTTTGATCGAAATTGAGATTTTCACAAATATGAGTATATAAATATACTATCTATCAACTCAAAAGATCAAAATAGCAATAAAACATTTTAAAACGCCTTTATTTGAACGTTTTGTAAGAGTACTGTATTCTTAAATCTGTCTTTTTCTGAATATTCTCAGCTGAATTAGATATTTTTCTCTGCTCGCAGCGGGGCGACTTGTCAATCCTCTTGCAAAATGCTTGGCATCGTTGTAAAGCAGAGAATCTCTAGTTTATAAATATGACCAAAGTATTGCCGATGAATTCATTTTGAAGAAATACAAAAGGGTTTTAAAACCCCTAAAAATGTAAACATACTCCGCTTGTTGCTATGCTTCCAACACGACTCGTTTGCTGATTGGCCCAGACGACGCGTGCAAAGCATTGTGGTTCCGTGGCCGCATCGAGGCTCAAGCAGATGATAGAAATTAGATTTGGGCAATGTTATGGTGTATCTACATGCGATTCACTCTGAGAAGTGGCAGAAAACATCTGTTGCTGTTGTTTATTAAAGATTCAACGTTCAATACAATGAATGTGATATTATGGACAGGTTGATTTAATTAACCCTTTCATTGCGTATACCCGGTAGTACCGGGTATTATAAAATGTCGGTAAAATGTGTGTACCCGGTATTACCGTGTACTCAGTAAAGCCCTCGCTAAAATTAGTAACATAACTGCAAGTGCCATCTATTGTATTTTCTATACACTAGAACATATTTCCACGTGTTTCAAAGCGGCAAACCGTAAAATGGCGGAGTGCATAGTGACAACGTAGATGATACACTCTCGACGAAGTCGTGAATGACGTCTTGCTGACCAACACGTGGACAATTTCGAGGCGGGTGATACACATAATTCGTTTCCAGTTACTTGATAATGATAGTAGTCAGGACAGTGATTGGTATTATGAAGTGTGTGATTTGTTGCGCGACGTTCCGCCCATGGCTAGCTATGTCTCCCATGCATGATGAACAAGCCCAATGTGAACACGATAGCCCTGTGTCTGCAGTAGATTCTGACAATAATTCTGATGTTGATAATAATGCTGGCCTGCTGGATCGTAAAAGACGTAGGCAATTCCTGAGTCCCGAACGTGTAGATCTATTGACTGACTATATCGATAATGATATGGGACTTGGGGATGAAAGTGAAAGTGAAAGTAAAAACAAGGTATTGCAATCCGCATGTGGTCATGGCAGCGGGAGACGTGATGCGCGTGTTTGTGGCGGCATTGCTCATGGCTGCTATTGATATTTCTGTTCATTTTATATAGGCGGAGGACTGGGAAGTCCTAACTAGCTTAGTTTTCAAAACTCACCGCTGTGGAAAGTTTTAATATTTATTTCTCGAGAAATAAGCCTAATGTGTTGTAAACAAAACTGCCACACTCCAATTTATGTGCCAGAAACGTTTTAAACAAATAATCTAAACGACAGCATTTTTTGTCCTCGCAATGAAAATCTAGTAAATAGCGAAAAACAGTAAATACACGTGACCTTAAGGAGAATTTAATCGATCACAGTCGTTGTTTTCCTATAATATAATTAGGTCGATTTTTTTGAGCCAAACTCATTGTAAATTATATTTCTAATGAAAAGAAAGTGCGCGCTATTAATACTGGTATTTACCGGTGTCGGCTAACATGTAATAAGTGCATAAATGTGAAAGATTTAGGTCAGCAATGACTCATTGGGTAGAGTGTCCAACTGACAGCTGCTCACCACTTGGCGATTATGTGCCGTGTTTTCGGACCCTCCACCCCATCAGACGGACAGTTTTCCCCGATGCCAGACAAGCTTTACCCCTCTTACCCCCGTGAAGCCACTGTCGGTAATACCGGACGGGCTTGTCCTCTCTCAACAAATTCTTAGCTGTTTGTAGCCTGTGTAAATGTGATGAATCAATTTATTATTCTTAAGAAAGTATACGACACTGTGGAATTAATTTTTGCATGCATCGTGTTTAACGTCCCACCACAGCTCCGAGTATTAAGATAATTTGAGAAGGGTTGGAAATGTTGTTTGATAGCAATGATATACGCCTATATATAATCAAATATAAATATAGATAATTGCCAAATATCAAAATCAATCAAGGTGTGTGAAGCTATATTTTATTAGAGGCTCTCTTCCTACTGTATTTGTCTTTGCGTGTGTAGACATACATACTTTGCATTATCGAGTTCACCCTGATATTAACTGGTTAGAATAGATCCCCTAAGCCCACCCTTCCTCATCCCATATAATATAACTATGCATAAATCAAATGCAAGGCCCAGCCCCCCCCCCCCCTAATAACTGGCTAAAATGTCCCTTGTTTGTCCATTCCCCTACTTTAAAAAATATATATATAGACTACTTGGTCTTGCTCAAAGGAGCGGTCTATGGGAGTTTTAAAAATAAATTATTTTTTTTAACTTTATTTATTAAAGATAATTGGATTATAGAGCAGGCAAGCCCACTCTCCAAAAAAAAAAAAATACAAACAGATATAAATATTACAATCAAAACATAATGAAATTACAATAATAAATCAAATACACAAATATACACATATATATATATTACATACACTCACACACTCATGTACACACTACACATACACTAATTTATTGATAATTAACAACTGAGAAAAAATGTACCATAATAGACTAAAATAAATATGTATGCTGCACATGTCTGATATATAAAGAAATAGTTAAGATTTTTAAAACATGTAGTTCAAAAATTAAACATTAAATATTACTGTAATTACTTTAATTGACAAAAGTTCTGATTTTAATGAAAATGAATATGGAAAAAACAGTATGTACAAGCTCTGTTGATAAGATATGAATTTATAGGCTTGAATCAGCATACAATAGGTATGTAAAAACATATATACAAAGTCATTTTAAAATTTAATAAAACATGTTGATTTTGATTTTATAATTATACTAAATCATTCATGGACTAAAGTGTACAAAATATGCATAATGAATTTGTTATGGTTAATATATGTTATAGCGAGTTCAATGATAGGTTCAATATTAACAAAGATTACTTGAATTGTAAAACTGTTCAAAATTTAAACTCGACTAATCATACAGATTTAAAACATTAGTTTTACTATAAAATAAAACAAAATTATAATCTGATGGAATAACTTGATTTTAAAAATATCAGAAATCAAGATAAAAAAAATCACTAAACTTCAGCCGATCATAAGGGACAGACACAAAAAAAATCCCTGATGTAAGAGTTATAAACTATGTGAGAATGTAGCATTCAATTGAGGATAAAATCCATGCTCCCATATATTGCTTTAATTTTAGTAATGCCAGGTTAAAGGTGTACAAAGAATTGGGGATAGAAAATCATTTTAAAGAAAAGGAAAAAATAATAATACTTTTTAAACAGATATTTGTTGATGTAATAATGAAAATATATATATTTATTTTTTTTTATTGAGAATGTATTGATTATTATTATAGTTTTTACATTCAACATTCTTCTTCATCATCATGATCATCATCATTATCATCAATAGCCATCTCTGTGGGTGTAGGTGTGGAATTTTGACAGTCTTTACATCCACATAGATCTGTAAAGGAAAGAGCAGCAACTTTACACGAACATCTACAATTAATACAATTGTGTGATAGATTAAATTATCTTTGCTCAATTAACAATATATTACCAGTAATATAGTAACTTAGCTCAGACTTCCTGGGTGAATATTAATTTCTAAACTATAATTCTTGCACGATATTTATACCGGTACTAGAATATATCGCCTAAAACTACGAAGCCCAATTAACCGGCCCACTAGATCCCTACATCTAAATTTTTTTGGAGCAATGCAATCTCTAAATGAAATCAAAATCTAAAATTGCTCATTTAAATAGCATTTCCGCCTGTAGGATCAATAATCTTTGCAGATCTTTTCACGGCTTAGACTAATTGCCTTTGACTTTTCTGTAAGGGCTATTCCAAACTATGCTCCCACAAGACGGCAGGTTTTGTTTTAGACCAATCACCGACGGAATATAAATTTGACAAAGTTCCATGGAACCTGACTAAAATGATTCTAAGAATGTAATTTTAAATATTATGTGCTGTACTCCATATTTCTAATATTACTTTATTGAAAATGATATTTCATAAACCTTGACATTGTAATTAATGACTAATGTAATTTGTTAGTTATGTTTCATAAAAATGTTTTGCCCTTCACCAGTTTAGGCTTCGGTTTTGTTTTAAAACTTGAAAGTTTGCCCACCACTGCAAGTACTTTATATATTTCTTAACAACAACCAACGTGAACACTCACAGCCTAGAAAAAATTTAAATACTAAGACTAAGAAAATAATAATAATAAAGTAACTAATAATAACATACAAAACATACCTTCGAACACATCTCGATACGTGATTGCAATGTTTTTTTCTTCTTCATCCAAAGTCTGCCACTGTTTTGAATATTCCACACAATGCCTCCAGGTGTTGTCGTTAAAAACCAGTAACTTGCAGGGCTGTGTTGCATTCTGATGAATAAGGCACTTCATTTTTCTGGTCAGAATGCCATAACAATGTGTCCTTGTTGACTATAAACGCCACGATTGAAGGATCGGGGCTAATAGTTTTCTTTATTTTGATTGGCCAAAATGGCACTCGGCATTGATCATAGTGCGTATTCCTACGCGTGTTATGTTTGATTTTTAGGTGATTAGGTTAAAAAGAATTCCATTTTTAAAAAATAATTATTAAATACTGGCACATGCTGAATGTGTAGAGATCTGTTTTTTTAAATGAGTACAAAGAGACGTGTAATTTAAAAAATTAAAATCTCCCACAGAGGTTGTTGCAACGAACTTGAACGATAAATGTCTTCGGTCTTTCGCCCAATATATCTTTATCAAAATCCAGTGAAAAAAACAATATCTGTTAAGTATTTCATGGAGAAAAATTCGTTTTCGTGTTAGCTTTAGTGAGAAATGAGAAATCCAAAATGGCCGCCATGACGTCACGTGACTACATTATTATGCAAATTTCCAAAATTCTATTTTTTCCTCTTAGCCCAACCTCATGCCCATCCCAACAGACAAAAAGATTTTTCATAAAAGCTTCCATAAGTACTGCTTGGCATTCAGTTCCAACCTCCCTTTTTTCCTCAAAAAAGGGTCTAGCACAGGCAGTGGATTTACGTCTAGCATTGAAAGGGTTAAATTATTTACACTTGAAAACTGTTAAAAACACAAAATAAAAAGCTCCTCGGATACCAACAACTTAAATCTGATCGTATATAGATAGCCGTTGAGTGTTAATCAAAACATTGTAAATCAATCTACAAACCGTTCGTGTCATTGAGTAATACTAATCTGTAATCACTTCTCACGGATTAATGATTAGTTGATTGATAATTAACAATGATAAGGCCACCGACAATTCATTATTTACTCCGAATAACTAATCAAAGCGGCGATGATTTAATGTCTCGTTTGGTCTGTTAGAAAATAATTTATAGTCCTTAAATGGAAATAAACAAAATAGCCAATAATTTTATTTCCGAAGAGAATTTTATTGATAGGTGAATTCCGTTTACTGTCGCTTCATACGGCATGCAAAATTAAGAATGCATATTGGATATTATTATTGTTTAAAATTCTATTATCACCATGGGTCGGGAAAATGAGAACGACCAATGAGTCGAAACGCGACGATTATCGAGTGGGAAAAATAATCTGCCATTGTTTAATTACATCGCTTCCGAAATAAACGAAAGCATTTCATGCCAATGAAATTGAAATTTCTATTCTATCATGGACTCATATTTTGATACCGTTACGGTACCTCAGGCTTAAAATAACAATACTTATTGTACACGCAAAATCTTAATTCAGGCATGCTGCTGTGGCGGCTTCTTTGATGATTAAGATAGGCTACTAAACTTGATTACCCGATCAACAACTTTAATCTTCTGACCACTGGCACCAAGGTGCTAAATAATTGATGAGATTAACTGAACTGAAGTTAATCTCACCAAAGTTATAATATACAAACTTGGACTACTAATGTATACACTGTTCTAAATTATAACGCTATCATAGGAATTGTGAATATGACGCATGTGTTGTGGATGTTTTACCATGAAAAGAGTGCATTTACTACGATTTTCGTTATCGGCACCATTGAAAACCTAAAGAAGAAAATATTAATATTAAACGACAAAATAACGAAAGATTTAATGGCATGGTTGCTGTGTGATATTGTTTTAGAACATACCGACACCTTTAACTTGCTTTTTCTAAAAACTGCAGATGTCAGTGCATTCAATTCATTTGCAACTGAGAGCTCGCCCTTTTCCATTCTCGAACCTTAAACAGTCACCCATGCCCGATGAATTAATAAATTAAATTCTCGTAATGCAATTATATCCACTGTAAATAGCGTTTGTTTACAGCTTTCTATACACTGGCATCGTAACCGTGCCATACGAAAACTCCATAGTATATGTTCTCTTTTCTTATACTTGATAGCATAAGGTGTTGAATACCGTCGTTTCATTGGTATACCCTACCCTGCAAGGTGTGACCATAACTGATGGGTGACCATAAAATCATCGAATATGTAAAATGATAAATATTCGTTGCATCGACCCAACACCATGTTTTTCGTATTCAGCATTCCCAGATAACCTCTAAAATGATATATTACACGAGTACCAAGTATAAGAACTCCAATAATTGCCATTTTGGTGGCCATTTTGAAAAACAAGATGGAGGATACAGTCCAGTCGACCCCTGATGCTACAACCTTTATGCCTAATAAAACATATAAAATGACACGGTTACAAATATAAGGTGATAAAAAAACAACAGAATTGTCATTTTGGTCGCCATTTTGATAAAACAAAATGGTTGATATTGACGGATTAATTTTACTACTACGATTATCATTTTGGTCGCCATTATGAAAAACAAAATGGCGGGTATTATCTGATTTACTCTTATACTGCAACTGTTTGATGTAGCACCCCCAAAAACCCATTCAATGACATTAATAAACACATAACTTATGAAAACTCGAAAATTTGTCATTTGGGCGTCCATTTTGAAAAAAAAGATGGCGGAAATTGTCGGTTCAAATTGTTACTACAATTTTCGTCTTCAGCACCCCTGAAAACCTCCAGAAAACAATATTCAACGACAAAACAGCAAATAAATGGCTTGGTTGCTATGGGATTTTGTTTTGAAACATACCAAATCTTTAACCTGATTGTTCTCAGAACTTACTTTGGTGAGTTGGGTGGCTTTAAGCAGTCACAACTCAGTCAATTTTTGCCCGATTCAAAAACTATACATCAAATTGATGGTAATGAGTCGGAGAATGTGAAAATAACAATAACTCAATTTTCAAAATTTCCTCATTGCGACTCAGTATGCCATGGGGGGTCACATATAACAAATAACCAATACAGGGTTCATATTCTTTAATTTTCTCCAGGCGAAGTAAAAGTGAGGAATAGTATGAAACGAAATAATAATTGTATTGTGTTTATTCACTATTAACTACAGTTTTTAAAAACCTACGTTAATGTGTGAAATTAAAACACAGTCTTACAAATAAATTAAATTTTTATTAACCGAACAATTACATTCAGATGGAAATCCACATTCCGCTGCAATTGTTGTCCCAGTTGGTCTAAAATTCTTTGCTGTAAATTGTTCAGGTAATCCAACAAGACCGACAGCTTCCCTAAGGATGTTTGATATACCTGTACTGTTCAACGGAGTATACGGTTTACTTAATGTCAAGAACACAGAATTATACTGAACTGTGTCCCTTATATTATCTGTATATGTGATATAGTCTTTTAACGTTAAAATAATGCAAACTTTTTCCACAGAGCAAGGCTGTATGAGGATAGCAAAACCAGACCTACTGGTATCATTTTTAATGCCAAATAAAGTCATTGTGTAGAAATTCAACATGATCTGTAGAAAATATTTGTTTATGTTTTGAACATAAGCGGGGAGTGATAACGTCTTACCCCAAACAAATTGCAAAAGAAACCAGGAAGTTTCGGAGAGCAATATCTCGTATCACATGACCCTGATGAAACATGTGCCCGAAACACATGTCGCTCTTAGAGCAGTATGGCTCTAGACACATCTTATTTAAATTACACTGATTTTACATTACTGTGATTTGAATACGTGCAATCAGGGCTCACACTGTATTTCATTCTTTTCCGTCAAAATGGATAATAATTTTTATACAAAAAAAAATGTTCATATTTTTTTTACCGCCAACTGAGATATTTTATCTGCCAAAAATGTCTGATGGGATTCTGCACATGCTATCACACAACATGACGGTCTTGTCACCTTTTAATAACCCTTGGTCTACCAGTTCGGGGGCGATTATTCGTGGTGTTGGTGGCCCGAAAGCGTTGCTGACATCTGTGGAACTCCGAACATTGACCTGAAAGTGATTGGCAACGGCTTGGGCAGTGTGGCCAATGTCGAATCTTCCAAGCACCTGGTTTCTCTTAGCTGTCTTGAGTTGTGGCCTGCTGCTGACGTAGTGTGAATAATTCAACCAGTTAGGGGGTGCTTTTTATAAGATAGGTTGCCAGGCAACAAAACATACGCCCACAGCAGCTAAATCGTCCGAGCGGTCGTCAAGGGTTGTCCTTTGTAGGTAATTGGGGGCCTTTATAAGACAGTTCCATACAGATCACATTGTAAATTTTGTCGTTTGAGGGTTTACAAGGTTCTACAAACTGAAACAAGGGTCTCAACTCTGGAAGTAATCTACAGAAATTGTTGAAATTTGACAGGCTTTTTCGTTTTACTAATTTAAATAATGCATGATCACTTTTGTCATTCAAACATACACAAACGCCATAACTCTAGAAATTATTGATGGAAATTGCTGAAATTCAATAGACCTGTTTCACAATTTTAAATGATGCATATAAATTTCATACATATCGGATGATAACTTTCATCAATCGAGCATTAACAAGGTTTAACAAAGTGAAACAAGGGCAATAACTCTAGAAGTAATTATTGTAAATTGCTGAAATTCAATAGGCTTTCTCGTTTCACTAATTTAAATCATGCATATAAATTTCACAAAGATCACAAGGATCAATTTGTGAAACAGGGGCCATAACTCTAGACGTAATAAACGGAAATAGCTGAAATTCATTAGGATTCTCCGTTTCACTAATCTAAAGAATGCATATAAATTTCACAAAGATCGATTGATAACTTTTGGCGTTGGAGCGTTCACAAGGTTCAATAAAGTGAAACAAGGGCCATAACTCTAGACATAATAAACGAAAATTCAATAGGCTTCTTCGTCTCACTAATCTAAATAATGCATATAATTTTCAGAAAATCGGATGATAACTTTTGACATTAGAGCGTTCACAAGGATCAATAATGAGAAACAAGGGTCATAACTCTAGACGTAATAAACGGAAATTGCTGAAATTCAATAGGCTTCTTCGTTTCAGTAATCTAAATAATGCATATAAATTTCAGAAAGATCAGATGATAACTTTTGACGTTAGAGCGCTCACAAGGATCAATAAAGTGAAACAAGGGCCATAACTCTAGACGTAATAAACGGGAATTGCTGAAATTCAATAGGCTTCTTCATTTTAGCAATCTAAATAATGCATATAAATTTAACAAATATCGGATGATAACTTTTGACGTTAGAGCGTTCACAAGGATCAATAAAGTAAAACAAGGGCCATAACTCTAGACGTAATAAACTGAAATTGCCAAAATTCAATAGGCTTCTTCGTTTCAATAATCTAAATAATGCATATAAATTTCAGAAAGATCGGATGATAACTTTTGGCATTAGACCATTCACAAGGTTCAACAAAGTGAAACAAGGGCCATAACTCTAGACGTAATAAACGGAATTTATTGAAATTAAATAGGCTTCTTCATCTCACTAATGTAAACAACATATATCAATTTTAAAACAATTGGATGATAACTTTTGGCGTTAGAGCGTTCACAAGAAATTGTGGACGATGGACGGACGAACCGACGGACGGAACGACAGCCGTTAGAGCGTCGGATTTCAAAATTTTTCTTGTCGGACATTTTTACCAAAAATAAAGGGACATAACTTTTATCGTTATTTAAAATGGCAGTTTTTAGACCACATACAAAAATCACGTGTAAACAAAATATTCAAATTTGTCCGTAATATAAAAATAGGTGCACCTCGTTATTTTTCATATTTAATTCCCGTACGGTATTCAAATTTATGTCAATAATATTCCTACAAAATTCGTAATACGATAGAATGAAAGCGTGCCGACTACTGCCGATCTGTACTGTTTCAAATTCCTCCAAAATTACAGTATTTTCGGGTCATAAGTCGCTACATTTTTCAGCAAAAATCCGGCATTCGTCTTAAACTCCGTTACGACTTATGTACAGAGGGTAAGAATATGATATCCCGAGGAATGACACCATCCGCTAAATAATCGCTAGCACGCGCTATCGTCTAAAACAATTAAGTACCTACACTATTTCAATCGACATATTCGTCAACATTGCCTAGGTTACTTATTTCTTTATTTAAAAACATAAACCCCATTCAAAATATGATCGTAAATCCAAGAATATGCCACCAAAATAGAATCTTTTCTTCGACATTAGAAGCGTTAATTTAGTCATGTATTCATTTCATAATTTCACGCGTCTCGCGAGATTTCTAATAACGGTATAGCACTCGGCAAACCTCGGTAGATTCCGTTACTCTACAAACAGCCCCGCTGTATGACGGTACGTGATATGTACCTAATCAGATTTTCTTCAAATAAGGACAACTTTGCTCTGAAAATTATAAACACGCTTCGAACGACCCAATTTTGATAACTTCTTTCTAAAACCGGCAAGTTCGTAGGTACATATCACTTACCGTCATGCAGCCGAAGCTAGATGTAGAGTAACGGAATCTGCCGAGGTTTCCCGAGTGCTGTAAAAGCGTGCTATAAATGTCTAATATTTTTCGGATATATGTGTGTGTGAAATAGCTTTATTTAACGCTCGCTTCCACCGAAGTAATATAGCAGACGAATTATAATGACTGTCTATTGATCTGGGCGTTATATACTTCTATGACTAGTTTATACATATTGTCGGCTCACATCAATGCGATTAAAATGTCCATCAATGCGCAGAAACCACGAGGTTAACAAACGAGGATTAAAATTATAATGGATTGATGAATAGTCCGACAAAGGTGAAACAATGGCTTCCGTTTAAGATTAGATTGATGAATTGTCCGACAAAGGATTAAGTCAGTCAATCAAGGCAGATTAAGTAGTTAATCAAGGTAGGTTTATAGACCGTCTAACAAGATAAATACGTTGATCACTTAATTACCTAATCAATCCAGCGTATTATCGACGATAATCTGGTTGAGTGGTTGTTATACACTCAGTAAACTATATTAATTTCGGAATTTTGAATATTATTCACCGTGTCTTGATGTCCGATTGGGCATATTCCCGGTCGGACAATTTTGGGCGTTTGGAAAAAAGATTCGGACAAGTCCGGAATATACGGGCAAAATCCCATCACTGGTTGTAACGCATATTTAAATAATGTAATATGAATGTATATAAACTGATTTACATTCAATCATTTCCATTTTTACTCTAATTTCAAATCATTTATGTTCGGCGAAATATGCCAGAAGTTTCAATCGAATGAAAATCTCTAGCGTCTTGTTATTCTAGTCTACATAGTATTTATTGCGCATACTCTCCCGATATGAATATGCCGTCACCGTTTGACATGACTTGTTGAATATGTCTAGCCTCGTTCTTCGAGTCCCTTCTTAAAATGGGCCTGAAATGCATTATGGTACACGATTCGTGTACCAATGGTAAAATGTTTATTTTGTCTTAAATATTGGATATCAGAAGCCCATCTTTTCCCGGTAAGATCACAACATCAATGTTGATTTAAATTGAAAAATAATTTGTGTTTTCATTGTCGAAGATTTCGGATGATATTGAGTTAGAGACTTGGCTAATTTAAGGCCCATCTGAGTAATCTTTTTTTGGTCAATTGTGAAGACAATGGTCCTGACCAGTATATGGTCGAGTTGGGACCTATGCGTTAAGATGATGAATAAAATATCATGAAATTCTATTAAAATATCCAATATATCATATCAAAAGTAAAATTTTTAAATAGAACCTCAGTTCATACATTGGATATCCATTCCATACTAGATTTATTTTCGAAATAAGAGCCGTTTCACAATGCATGCCACAAATTTACCTCATATGATGGTCGATCCCTTATTCGCTCCCATTTCGGCTTTCCAGGAAGAGTTCGAGTAAATGGACTATGACCTTGACTATATAGTTTTCCTTGACGGTTTAAGTTCATAATATTGATCTTGATAACTTTGTTGGGTACCCAGCCTCGTATTCCAAAATAAAACCATGATCTAAAATACAATCATTTAAGTTTTATTTAATATGAAGTATGAAGATAAACCAATTCAATCACAAACAAGCCAACAGTGAGGCTGATGTCCCCCGCCGAAATCCCAAAATAAATAGATGACACACATTAATTAATCGCACATTTATTTTTTTTTTTTCAAAAGCACCAAGCAATCAAACTATACACTAAGTTACATCACTCTCTATCAAGATAGAATGAAGATTAACTTGTCCAAAAGCATTGACCAATGAAATTGATTAGCTCTGCTTAGCTTCAGCTCGAAATGTTAATCATTGAACTCAGTCAAGACATTCACCAAATGAACATCTACATCAAGTTTAAACATTCTACTTCAATTAAAAGCAGAGTTGTTATGTTTGAAAGTCTTGACCAATCAAATTTCTTATCGGTCATTAGCCTAAGCAGAAAAATTCTCACCATCGAAATTAGTCAAGGTAATGATATAATGAATCTATATTCGGAGTTCCATCGCTCTCACTTCATTATAACCAAAGTTATCGTGCCTCAAAGCATCAACCGATCAGATTGCTTATTTCTACTTACCATAAGCAGACAATGTTGATCATCGAACTCCATCAAGGCATTCACCTAATGAACGACTACACCAAGTTTAAACATTCTACATCAATTAGGAGAGTTATTGTGTTCCAAAGTCTCGACCAATCAAATTGCTTATCGCTCTAATGATGTATAGCTTGTCCTCACTCTCACTTAATTAGAACTAAAGTTATTGTGTCTCATGTATATCAACCAATCAAATTGCTCATCTCTGCTTACCCTTAGCCGAAAATGCTCATCTTTGAACTCCATCAAGGCATTCACCTAATAGACACCTATGTCAAGTGTGAACATTCTAACTCAATTAGAATGTGAGTTATTGTGTTCCAAATTCTCGACCAATCAAATTGCTTATCGCTCTGCTTACCCTGAACAGAAAATGCTCATTATCAAACTTAGTCAAGGTATTGATGTAATAAAACTATACACTAAGTTTCATCACTCACTTAATTAGAACTAAAGTTATTGTGTCCAAAAGCATCAACCAATCAAATTGCTTATCTCTGCTTACCCTAAATAGAAAATGCCTATCTTTGAACTCCATCAATTTTAAGGCATTGCCCTAATAAACACCTACACCAAGATTGAAGATTCTAGCTCAATTAGAAGGAAGGAGAGTAAATGTGTTCCAAGGTCTCAACCAATCAAATTGCTTATAGCTCTACTAATTTTAAACATATTTTATTGTTCAATAAACAACTGAATAAGACACAAGTTTTACAACTTATAAAAGTCTTTCCCAATACATATATACACTTGTCTACGATATCACCTTAGGTGGAAGTGGACGTAAAACCCCAGAAACGAACGAACGAACATATATACATATTACATAAATGAACTTAAAGGAGCTAAATCGCTAACATTTGGGACCTAGAAATTGACAAAAGTGGGTCTCAACGCATATAATACTGTAATATGAATGTATATAAACTGATTTACATTCAATGGTTTCCGTTTTTACTCCAATTTCAAATCAGTTATGTTCGGCGAAATAAGCCAGCAGTCTCAAGCGAGTGCAAATTTCTAGCGTCTGGTTATTCCAGTCTACATACGCCATTTGATTTGGTGCAATGTGTCTAGCCTCGTCCCTCGAGTCTCTTGATACAACTGGGGCTGAAGCGCATTATGGTACACGATTCGTGTACCAATGGTAAAATGTTTATTTTGTCTTAAATATTGGATATCAAAAGCCCATCTTTTTCCGGTAAGATTACAACGTGAATGTTGATTTAATTTGACAAATAAATCGTATTTTCAATGTTGAAGATTTTGGATGATATTGAGTTAGAGACTTAGCTTCTTTAAATAAGCGGAAAATGCTCATCTTCGAACTCCATCAAGGCATTGACCTAATCAACACATACACTAAGTTTGAACATTCTAGCCCAATTAGGAAGAGAGTTATCGTGTCCCAAAGCATCAACCAATCAAATTGCTTATCTCTGCTTACCCTAAGCGGAAAATGCTCATCTTCGAACTCCATCAAGGCATTGACCTAATAAACACATACACCAAGTTTGAACATTCTAGCTCAATTAGGAAGAGAGTTATTGTGTCCCAAAAAGTGTGACGGACAGACAGACGGACGGACAGACAGACAGACGGACGAACCCATTTTAATAGTCCCCTGCTTTCTTCGAAAGGCGGGGGACAATAAAACACTAGGTAAATAAAAAGATAACCATGCAAAGTGTGTATTACGCACCCCCCCCCTCCAAATGCAGCTTATTCAAAAGGAAAAATTGGATGTTGGGCAAATTTGATAAGGATCTAGGATTCTTGAAGAAATCTTATCTGTATAGGGTTTATCCTCTTATGACCTCATTGCTTCCAACTAAATTTGAAAAAAAAAAATATCTATCATGTTCACAAGGTTTTCGGCATAGAGGGGTTAACTCAGGAACGGAAAGCTGCAGATTATGAATATCAATAGGCATCAATGACCCCAATGCTACAAGCCAAATATGAAAAAGATCCATTAAAAATGAAATAAAATAAGTGTTTAAATGTTCTACTCTGACTGGGTTAATGAAGACATGCATAAGCTATACAGCAGGGATGTCACTAACTTTTCAAGTAACAGGAAATTTTGCAAAAGTAGGAGGCAGAAAATGTTGAGGGCCGGAGGCCTGAATATGCGAGCAACCCGAACGGTTGCGAGTGCGTTATGGATCAAGGCCTTAAAGGGTGTTGCCCCGTGTTTTTTTTCCAGAAAATTAGGCCTAAAAAAATAAAACTTGTGGTGCATGCTGAACATTTATATTGTAGATTATTAAATACCTGTATGCTAAGGAGATGACTGTAATAAAATAAGCTTTTGCTTGTTTTCATATCCCATATTTGTTAATATGTGAATTCATGACCAATATATTAAAAATAACTGAAACTAGACCTGCAAGCAGCACTGAACCGGCTTTCAGGAATCAGACAGGAAGTGTGTCATACAATAGCCTATTCATCGAGCTACCAAACGATCTTTAGGTGTTTTAATCCGGTCACACCCGACCGTGAAATCACGATTTTTGCAAGAGCACCGATTTTTACTGGGTTTTTTTAATATCGAATATTTTTATGACTACGGTTTCACCAGTGCCACGTTACCCTAAACATATGTCACTTCCGGTACCAATGAAACCATTAAACTGGTTTCCACATAAACATTGCACACATCAAATAAAATGGACGCCGAATCAACCAAATCCAGCAATATCAATTCATTTTATGCTGTTTTTTAAAATCAGATAATGACTGTGACCTTCAGAGGGACCACAAGCTAAAAAAAACGTTTTTCCGTATTATCAGGGACCATAATTCAGGAAGTTACGATCCGATATGCAACAATATCGAAAGAAACCAAGATTTTTAGGTTATAAATATGCATTTCAAGTTTCATCAAAATGGAATTAAAATTGCGACCTCTACAGGGTTCACATACTTGATTAACCATATTTTTACACTATTCGAGTACAAACGGCGGCCATTTTGTCCGGCAATTTTGGTCCGATTTTCACAAAATTCTAACTCAGCCTTTCTTAGGGTGTAACGGTGATATAATAAAACGATTTTTTAAATCGGATAAAAATTATGACCTCTATAGGGTCCACAAGCTAAACGCAATTTTTTGTACAATCAGGGGACATAATTCAGGAAGTTACGGTCCGATGTGCGTGAATTTTGTGAAAGGAACCGAGATCTTTGGGTTATAAGCATACATTTCAAGTTTAAACCAAATCAGATAAAAATTGTGACCTCTACAGTGTTCACAAGGTAAAAACGTGATTTTTCGTACAATCAGGGGCCATAATCCATGAAGTTACGGTCCGATACATGCCAATATCGAAAGGAACCGAGATCTTAGGGTGATAAACCTATATTTCAAGTTTCATTGAAATCGGATAAAAATTGTAACCTGTAGACTGTTCACAAGCAATTGTGGACGGATCGAAGGAACAGGGGCGACGACAATATACGTCCACATGAAAATGTGGGCGTATAAAAACAAATTATTTGTGGTGCATCTAAATAATTCTCTAAAACTTTTAAAAGAAGACTAGGTAGGTACCCATACGACAGTAGGCTAAGGTACATGTAGGCCTAGGGTGGCACTAATGCTAGGATTTTGACTGGAAGAATTGTTTTGTTTTTACAATGTAGGTCTACTTTACATTTGAACATTTTCATTATTCCTCCAAATGTAGACTATCGTGGAGCAACTCCCCTTTTTTTATTCGTATATTTTCGTCAACAACATCAAATCTAGGCCTATTAAATTTAATAAAGCCTTCACCCTGTGTTTGTCGGCCTAGATTCAATTTGTTTTTTTACTGGCTAACAAATAAAATTTGGAGTTAAATACATGTATTTTCCCAAAATTACAATGAATTAAACATATAAATAATTAGTATGAAAACCGATATATAATGATAAAATATTGAATAAATTGCCTTTGTAACAATCGGGTATCAGACTGATGGACTGTACGGCCATTTTATTGACTTACCACGGCACTAATCTCAAACGAAATGTTGTAAATCGTAAACGGAAATTCCAGAATTTTAGCCATTATTTAAATTATTTTTTGTTGGTGTTAATTCTTTTGCCATTCCAACTTTATTTGGGTATTACAATGGTCAAAAATCATGTTATTATTATCCGTAAGTCTGTTCCTTTAGACGAATACAAGTCGCAACCGGAAATGGTTCTCCCATACCGTGTTGATATTTTTTCCGATTTCATTTTCATGCACATTAAATACTTCAAATTAGGCATGAACAACAGAGAATTAAGTAATTCAGAACATTGAAATATTTGTCTATGTTTGGCAATTTTTTAACGGTTGAAAAATATTTGGTGTTAAACGTAAAGGCGTGTGTAATAGGAGCTGAGAGGAAATTTCCCTTCGATAAAAGCGCGCGAATATGAGTCACGTGATGTAAACATTGTGGATCCTTGTCGAGAGGCATTAAAATAATGGAATTATCTATCATTATGTCTTTTCAGGCAAGTCATTTATTCATATAACGTAACACTTATTTCATAAATGAACAATGAGTTGCATTTTCAAATGTCAACAAAGCACCCCCGACCAATCGAAAGATCGTTCAATTATCTTTCTAATGATATTAAAATAAAAAAGAAATATTAATAATGAGTGACCTCGCCAAGCATTTGAAGTGGGGTACCCTCATTTAAAAACGTGACAAAATTTTTCTGCGTAACGTCAAAACAAGGCATTAAAATAATGGAATTATCTATCATTATGTCTTTTCAGGCAAGTCATTTATTCATATAACGTAACACTTATTTCATAAATGAACAATGAGTTGCATTTAGACGTAATTTACCGTGAATATGGGTCTTAGGAACTTGAAATTATTTTTTTCTTCACATGTTGAAATGACGTCATCACATGACTACGTTATTAATTATTTTCCAAAACATTTTCCGATGTATACCATTTTCAAATGCCCGGCGAGGTCACTTAACATGCTCCGATTTTGTTGATTTTAATAGCATCAAAACGGCAATAAAACAAACTTTCGATCGGTCGGGGGTGCTATATTGGCAAATTGCCTCAAAAAAAGATTATGTGAATTGAAGTGTTCAACTTAAAAAAAAAAAGCATGGTATTTTCAAATGTCAACAAAGCACCCCCGACCAATCGAAAGATCGTTCAATTATCTTTCTAATGATATTAAAATGAAAAAGAAATATTAATAATGAGTGACCTCGCCGAGCATTTGAAGTGGGGTACCCTCATTTAAAAACGTGACAAAATTTTTCTGCGTAACGTCAAAACAAGGCAAATTGACGTTTTTCAACTTACGCTTATGAAATAAATAAAACGAACACGTATATAGATTTTATATCAAACAAAAGAAAATAATATCTGCTTCCAAAATATTTTTAAATTATTACAAAGATTAAGTAGCCGCTGTTTGACATTAAGTTCAAAAAGGGTTACAAATCTGGAAAAAACGACTTTCTTCCAACGCGGGCAATGGAGCTGTGACACCTATAGTAACTAATGAAAATATTAATGCAGTGCAACGAAAACAGTAGTCTAAATAAAAAAAATATTCATTCATTCCTCGCGCTGGTTTACGCTAGATAGAAGCTACTTCTTGGGTTTACGGGATACAAGTTAACACTGTGTTTAGCCTTCCCACAATGTAATTTATTCATAACGACCTAGGTCACGTATATATTCTCACTTACTGATTGGTTCAATAGCAGTAGATTATCAGAATGAGGCAAACGACCTTGGCGGAATAAATGCTAGATGTTTTTATTTTACTTTTTTCATTCGTGTTGATTGAGCAAAAATGATAAGTGGGAGGGCCGCGGATTACAGGAGTAGTTATACACAAATTTATTCACCTCGTTGATTTTTTTGGATATCATGGATAGTCTTAATAATTTCGGCTAAAGGTAGGCACGTTTTTTTTCTTCGCTGCTCAAACAATTTGCAAATCGAAAGTAAGATTTCATACTCGGCATACACAGACACTCATAAACATTGAAATAAGTAAGAAATTATGAGTATATGAACTTTTGATGTGATTTTGTTCAACACTAGTCAATGCACTCAAAAACTTTGTTTCTGGTCCAGGTAATACTTTTTTAGATGTGTGATGGATTTTGTTTAATAATCTTGCTGCAGATTAGTGTGGCTGCTGTTTTGATAAATCTCTTCTGGTCGAATTCCAAATCCCCATTTCGTGAATTATCATAACATTGTCGAAGAATTGTCTGACTTCTTCGTTTAATCATTACGTCTTTTCACATTGTCTGCCCATAATACACAAGATATTAGAGTTTTAAGATTTCAAAAGGCGGCCATATTGGATTTATACTAATGATTGGACTATGGCGATATGAC
This sequence comes from Patella vulgata, assembly GCF_932274485.2. Taxonomy (NCBI): domain Eukaryota; kingdom Metazoa; phylum Mollusca; class Gastropoda; family Patellidae; genus Patella; species Patella vulgata. The sequence continues at coordinate 40,687,624 of NC_065882.2, forward strand.
GTCACATGGACGTGATTTAGCAAGGTTTTTTCTGATTCTTTGCTAGCACTTCCCTATCTACCCGCAACACATTTACGCCCTCTGAACTCAACTATTCCCGATATATTGCAGTTTTAAGTTTCCCCAATGGCAGCCATATTGGATTTATGCCAATTGTTGGACGTATGACGTTATGACGTCACAGGGACGTCATGGATTATGCTTTTTGTTATTCTTTGGTACCACTTTTATATCTACCCCTAATACATTTACACCCTATAAAATCGAAAACCTATCTTTTTATTTTGGATTCATGCTAATTGTTGGCCGTATGACTTATGACGTCACTTAGTATTGTTTTTCTAGTTTTTTGGTAGCACTTTCCTATCTACTCGTAATACATTTACATTTACATCCTCCAAACTCAGCCATTCCCGAGATATTGGAGTTTTAAGTTTCAATGGCGGCCATATTGGATTTATGCTAATTATTGGCCCTATGACTGTATGACGTCACAGGAACGTCTTTTAGCTATGTTTTTCTGAGTCATCTGTACCACTTTCCTATCTACCCGTAATACATTTACACCCTCCAAACTCAACTATTCCTGAGATTTTGGTTTGGGAGACCTTCAGGGACCCCTCTACCAGATTCCGTTGAGAAAAATTATGTTGCAATTTGTTCTAGGTGATTTATTATTTTTACCGGACTAATACGCAATTATCAAAAGGAACCAAGATCTTAGTGTGTAATGATGATATATTCACAATTTTTTTTTAAATAGGATAAAAATTGTGACCTTTTTTTACCGGACTAATACGCGATTATCAAAAGGAACCAAGATTTTAGTGTGTAATGATGATATATTCACAATTTTTTTTTAAATAGGATAAAAATTGTGACCTCTTCATGGACAGCAAGCTAAAAACGTGATTTTTTGTACATTCAAGGGCCATAATTCAGGAAGTTACGATCCGATATGCGCGAATATCAAAAGGATCCAAGATCTTTGGGTTATAAACATGTATTTCAAGTTTAATCAAAATCAGATTAAAATTGTGACCTCTAGAGGGTCCACAACTTTGATAATATACAAGATGTTTACACAAATTGTGTACGAGTGGCGTCCATTTTGTCCGGCAGTTTTGGTCTGATTTTCATGAAATTCAAACCCAACCACAAATACGGTGTAACAGTGATATATTTGAATGTTTTTTTAAATCGTTGTGACATCTAGAGGGACCTCAAGCTAAAAACGTGATTTTTCGTACAATCAGGGGCCATAGTTCAGGAAGTTACTATCAGATATGCCCGAATACTGAGAGGAACCAAGATCTTTCGGTTATAAACTTACATTTCAAGTTTCATCAAAAACAGAAGAAAATTGTGACCTCTATAGGGTCCACAAGCTAAAAACGCGATTTTTCATACAATCGGGGGCCAAAATCCATGAAGTTACGGTCCAATACATGGCAATATCGAAAAGAACCTGTAGAGTGTCCACAAACAAATGTGGACGGACATCCGGTCTGACAGGGGCGACGACAATATACGTCCACATGAAAATGTGGGCGTATAAAAACACTTATATAACCATATACTACTTCTGAATTTATTAACATGCTACGTTTTGATACACATACAGATATTGTTATCAAGCAAATATCTGTATGTGTATCGAAACGTAGCATGTTTTTAATTTGTGAAATCTCAGGCCTCGAGATCTGAAAATCAAGCTGGAGTGATAAGATGTGTTCGCCATATCTTTTGCGGGAGCTATTTAACACCGCCAAATTTCTATCTGAGACAATGCTTATTATAACTAGTTTACATTAAATTTAAAGTGTATAAATTAAACACTGTTTAACATGTAGTAATACCCTAGTAACTGTTCATAAATAAAACCAGCGGCTACCAGGCAGGATACGCCCACATTTTCGAGAGGTGGATAGAGAACAAGCTAAAAAGTAAGCGATTTTTCGTAAAATCAGGCGCCATAATTCAGGACGTTACGGTCCGATATGCGCGAATATCGAAAGGAACCAAGATCTTTGGGTTATAAACTTACATATCAAGTTTCAACAAAATCGGATAACCAGCGGCTGCGAGGCAGGATACGCCCACATTTTCGAGAGATGGATAGAGAACAAGCTAAAAGGAAAGTGATTTTTCCTACAATCAGGGGCCAAAATTCAGGAAGTTACTATCCGATGTGCGCATATATAGAAAGGAACCGAGATCTTTGGGTTATTAACTTACATTTCAAGTTTCAACAAAATCGGATAAAAATTATGACCTCTATAGGATCCACAACCTTGATATACCATATTTTTACGCTATATGAGAATGAACAGCGGCCATTTTGTCTGTCAACTTTGGGCCAGTTTTCACGAAATTCGAACTCAGCCGTCCTTAGGGTGTAACAGTGATATAACCAGCGGCTGCCAGGCAGGATAAGCCCACATTTTCGAGAGATGGATAGAGAACAAGCTAAAAAGAAAGCAATTTTTCGTACAATCAGGGGCCATAATTCAGGAAGTTACGGTCCGATATGCGCGAATATCGAAAGGAACCGAGATCTTTGGGTTATAAACTTACATTTCAAGTTTCAACAAAATCGGATAAAAATTGTGACCTCTATAGGGTCCACAACCTTGATATACCATATTTTTACGCTATTTGAGAACGAATGGCGGCCATTTTGTCTGTCAATTTTGGGCCGATTTTCACAAAATTCGAACTCAGCCGTCATTAGGGTGTAACGGTGATATAATATGTTTTTTTAAATCGGATAAAAATTATGACCTCTATAGGGTCCACAAGCTAAAAACGCGATTTTTCGTACAATCAGAGGCCATAATTCAGGAAGTTACGGTCCGATGTGCGCGAATATCGAAAGAAACCGAGATCTTTGGGTTATAAACTTACATTTATAAAGTTTCAACAAAATCGGATAAAAATTGTGACCTCTATAGGATCCACAAGCTAAAAACGTGATTTTTCGTACAAACAGGGGCCATAATCCATGAAGTTTCTATCCGATACATGCCAATATCGAAAGCAGCCAAAATCTTTTGGAGATAAACCTATATTTCAAGTTTCGTCAAAATTGGATAAGAATTGTGACCTGTAGAGTGTCCACAAACAAATTGTGGACGGACAGACATCCGGACAGACAGGGGCGACGACAATATACGTCCACATGAAAATGTGGCCGTATAAAAAAAGCATCATATCATATGTATGTCCAATTACATTTTGACAGCTCCATGAACTGATTGTTTTGCTTTAGAACGGTGGGACAAGCTCAAATTACATTTACATTACGGTGATTACGACGTGTTGACATCTCGATGAGAGGGCTACGGTTTAGTGCCGTAGGTAGTCCACTAAACGTTGACACAACGATACTGGGCTTCAATCACAAATTATGCCAAAAATTTCAGTTTATATGCGTATTAGTTATTTACTATCACATTTTATATGAAACAAACAAATCCCTCTTTGATAGATTATATATAATTAATACTACATCGTATCCACCGCCATGTTGATTGTACCGGTAAATCGCTAATTATGATTGGCTACTAATTTTGGAGTTAGATAAGATAGAGGTTCTAATGGAGACAAAAGGATTACATTTCGTCACTTTATTTTGAATATTTTTTGGTTTAATATTCTTTTAAGTAATTTTAAAAATAACTGTCAATGTTTTTAAATAGTTTTGGCAGTTTTGAATAAAATATGCAGAAATGTGCATCTATGCATTTTTTACAACCGATCTAAATTTCACGTTTCCCTTCCAGCCTCGCTTTTGTTTCTTCACCTCAGAATCGCTCATTAAATTGATAATTCCATATCTCGGAGGATAACTTTGCACCAGAATAAAAAAAAAAACGATGAGATCGTGTCATCTAATATCGACCAGGGCTTCGTGGGGGAGAATTCATCCATGCTATTAGGGATGAAATTGTCCACTATTTTGAGCCTGTCAAATCTCAAGGCCTGAAATCTACTTCTATATGTCTTATAAGGATTACATGTATGTTTGTTTGTGAGAGGCTATTTATCAGACAATGCCAGAAAAGATTCTATAATAAGTTTATCAAGATTCATCTATTGTACCTGTTTCCATTCTCATGTTCTGTTCCACCACAATCAGGCTTTGTCCACACATTATATTCATAGTCTGGTCTGATGACATCCAAGCCAGGTACTGTAAAATTACCTAGAAAGTAGAATTAATGAAAAAGAATATTTTACTTAATATTAATAAATATTAAATACAATCATTTATTTTAGAATGTTGATAATTCAAACAGCATCAAGTTATTTATAATCAATTTTTTTAAAACCATTAATACTTGTGTTGAGACAAATTACATATTGGTAGTTCACCAATTAGACCAGCGGCTGCCAGGCAGGATACGCCCACATTTTCGAGAGATGGATAGAAAACAAGCTAAAACGAAAGTGATTTTTCCTACAATCAAGGGCCATAATTCAGGAAATTACAATTCGATATGCGCAAATATCGAAAGGAACCAAGATCTTTGAGTTATAAACTTACATTTCAAGTTTCAACAAAATCGGATAACCAGCGGCTGCCAGGCAGGATACGCCCACATTTTCGAGAGATGGATAGAGAACAAGCTAACAAGAAAGTGATTTTTCCTACAATCAAGGGCCATAATTCAGGAAATTACAATTCGATATGCGCAAATATCGAAAGGAACTGAGATCTTTGGGTTATAAACTTACATTTCAAGTTTCAACAAAATCGGATAAAAATTGTGACCTCTATAGGGTCCACAACCTTGATATACCATATTTTTACGCTATTTGAGAACGAACGGTGGCCATTTTGTCTGTTAATTTTGGGCCGATTTTCATGAAATTCGAACTCATTCGTCCTTAGGGTGTAACAGTGATACAATAATACGTTTTTTAAATCGGATAAAAATTATGACCTCTATAGGGTCCACAAGCTAAAAACGCGATTTTTCGTACAATCAGGGGCCATAATTCAGGAAGTTACGATCTGATATGCGCGAATATCGAAAGGAACCAAGATCTTTGGCTTATAAACTTACATTTCAAGTTTCAAAAAAATCGGATAAAAATTGTGTCCTCTATAGGGTCCACAACCTTGATATACCATATTCTTACGCTATTTGAGAACGAACGGCGGCCATTTTGTCTGTCAATTTTGGGCCGATTTTCACGAAATTCAAACTCAGTCGTCCTTAGGGTGTAACGGTGATATAATAAAACGTTTTTTTAAATCGGATAAAAATTATGACTTCTATAGGGTCCACAAGCTAAAAATGTGATTTTTCGTATAATCAGGGGCCATAATTCAGGAAGTTGCGGTCCGATATGCGCGAATATCGAAAGGAACCGAGATCTTTGGGTTATAAACTTACATTTCAAGTTTCAACAAAATCGGATAAAAATTGTGACCTCTATAGGGTCCACAAGCTAAAAACGTGATTTTTCGTACAAACAGGGGCCATAATCCATGAAGTTTCGATGCAATACATGCCAATATTGAACGCAGCCGAGATCTTTTGGAGATAAAGCTATATTTCAAGTTTCATCAAAATCGGATAAGAATTGTGACCTGTAGAGTGTCCACAAACAATTGTGGACGGACGGACGGACAGGGGCGACGGCATAATATGTCAACATGAAAATGTGGGCGTATAAAAATTGTGACCTCTATAGGGTCCACAACCTTGATATACCATATTTTTACGTAATTTGAGAACGAGGGGCGGCCATTTTGTCTGTCAGTTTTTGGCTGATTTTCACGAAATTCAAACTCAACCCTCCTTAGGGTTTAACGGTGATATAATAAAACGTTTTTTAAATCGGATAAAAATTATGACCTCTATAGGGTCCACAAGCAAAAAAAGACGTTTTTGCGTACAATCAGGGGCCATAATTCATGAAGTTACGGTCCGATATGCGCAAATATCGAAAGGAACCGAGATCTTTGTGTTATAAACTTACATTTCAAGTTTCAACAAAATCGGATAAAAATTGTGACCTCTATAGGTAGGTTGACCCATGTACTGTACAGAAATACAGTCCACCGCTGATAGTTCGAGACTACCACTGAAGCGTGTCTATTCGCCGTGCCGAGACCAACTTTCTGACAGTATGATACTATAAATAGCCATGGCACGTGCAATTCTCTACAAATCTATCAACTATTACAGCTGTAAAAAAAATTATTGTTGACGATTTTGAAAAGCAGTGAAATTAAGCTTCTTGGTTATTACAGCAGATTTAGAAATTACGTTCGTTTCAATTTTTAAATCGCTTTATCATTAACTGTACCGTTAAGAGCGGCATCTTTTGGTTTAGTACAAATAATATCTCTGAATCACTCGGGTTAGACAGGAACATGATACTAGCAGTAGTTTCATTTTACTTTTACAAGCTTCTTAAAACGATTGTTGAGCTACCTAACGTGCTTATTTCTAAATTCAATTTCTTGTTCTAGCTTTCTGTTATGTTTCGTAAAAAAGTAGTCTTGATTATCCCGACCTGTCAATCAGACGTAGAATGGTCGATAGACTGGTTAAGCAAGACTAATTTCAAAACACGGGCACGTAACCTATCTTTTACTCAAAAGTGTCTGGATGTTATGGACGACACTTGGAACCAGTTTTCAGTCTATTATTTATAGATGATTAATGGGCATAGCTTATTAAGTACAACATGATAGTTTATTTAGTGACTAAAATTTTGTGAAACTGATTGGAAGCTTGGCATATATATAAATATTGTGGCGTAATTGTCGAGATATATGGAGATATATGGAGATATTTATTTATGGTGGGTCACCCTACTATAGGGTCCACAACCTTGATATACCATATTTTTACGCTATTTGAGAACGAAGGGCGGCCATTTTGTCTGTCAGTTTTGGGTCGATTTTCACGAAATCCGAACTCAGCCGTCCTTAAGGTGTAACGGTGATATAATAACACGTTTTTTTTTAAATCGGATAAACATTATGACCTCTATAGGGTCCACAAGCAAAAAAAAGCGTTTTTGCGTACAATCAGGGGCCATAATTCATGAAGTTACGGTCCGATATGCGCAAATATCGAAAGGAACCGAGATCTTTGGGTTATAAACTTACTTTTCAAGTGTATAACAAGCCAACAGTGAGGCTGATGTCCCCCGCCGAAATAGGAAAATAATTAGAGGACACATATAAAAATCAAATTGCGTATCGCTCTGCTTACCCTGAGCAGAAAATGCTCATTATCAAACTTAGTCAAGGTATTACTGTAATGAAACTATACACCAAGTTTCATCAATCTCACTTAATTAGAACTAAAGTTATCGTGTCCCAAAGCATCAACCAATCAAATTGCTTATCTCTGCTTACCCTAAGCGGAAAATGCTCATCTTCGAACTCCATCAAGGCATTGACCTAATCAACACATACACCAAGTTTGAACATTCTAGCTCACTTAGGAAGAGAGTTATCGTGCCCCAAAGTATCAACCAATCAAATTGCTTATCTCTGCTTACCCTAAGCGGAAAATGCTCATCTTCGAACTCCATCAAGGCATTGACCTAATAAACACATACACCAAGTTTGAACATTCTAGCTCAATTAAAAGTTATCGTGTCCCAAAGCATCAACCAATCAAATTGCTTATCTCTGCTTACCCTAAGCGGAAAATGCTCATCTTCGAACTCCATCAAGGCATTGACCTAATCAACACATACACCAAGTTTGAACATTCTAGCCCAATTAGGAAGAGAGTTATCGTGTCCCAAAGCATCAACCAATCAAATTGCTTATCTCTGCTTACCCTAAGCGGAAAATGCTCATCTTCGAACTCCATCAAGGCATTGACCTAATAAACACATACACCAAGTTTGAACATTCTAGCTCAATTAGGAAGAGAGTTATTGTGTCCCAAAAAGTGTGACGGACAGACAGACGGACGGACAGACAGACGGACAGACAGACAGACAGACAGACGAACCCATTTTAATAGTCCCCTGCTTTCTTCGAAAGGCGGGGGACAAAAATCGGATAAAAATTGTGACCTCTATAGGGTCCACAACCTTGATATACCATATTTTTACGCTATTTGAGAACGAACGGCGGACATTTTGTCTGTCAGTTTTGGGCCGATTTTCACGAAATTCGAATTCAACCATCCTTAGGCTTTAACGGTGATATTGTAATACGTTTTTTTAAATCGGATAAAAATTATGACCTGTATAGGGTCCACAAGCCAAAAAACGCGTTTTTACGTACAATCAGGGGCCATAATTCAGGAAGTTACGGTCCGATATGCGCAAATATCGAAAGGAACCGAGATCTTTGGGTTATAAACTTACTTTTCAAGTGTATAAAAATCGGATCAAAATTGTGACCTCTATAGGGTCCACAACCTTGATATACCATATTTTTACGCTATTTGAGAACGAACGGCGGCCATTTTGTCTGTCAGTTTTGGGCCGATTTTCACGAAATTCGAATTCAACCATCCTTAGGCTTTAACGGTGATATTGTAATACGTTTTTTTAAATCGGATAAAAATTATGACCTGTATAGGGTCCACAAGCCAAAAAACGCGTTTTTACGTACAATCAGGGGCCATAATTCAGGAACTTACAATCCGATATGCGCGAATATTTAAAGCAACCGAGATCTTTGGGTTATAAACTTACATTTCAAGTTTCAACAAAATCGGATAAAAATTGTGACCTCTACAGTGTTCACAAGCCAAAAACGTGATTTTTCGTACAATCAGGGGCCATAATCCATGAAGTTACGGTCCGATAGATGCCAATATCGAAAGGAACCGAGATCTTAGGGTGATAAAACTATATTTCAAGTTTCATTGAAATCGGATAAAAATTGTGACCTGTAGACTGTTCACAAACAATTGTGGACGGACGGACAGGGGCGACGACAATAGTTATCAAGCACCTGTTTTATGGAATAATCTACCATTTAGTTTAAGATGTTGTACATCTCTGTATTCTTTTAAAAAACAACTTAAAACACATTTATTTAATCAGGCTTTTAACTGACTCTGTATACAATCGTTAACATGCCCATAATCTTGTTGTTTATGTGTGATTTACATTGTCACTTTGTAAAGTGCCTCTGAACATGTTATATGAAAGGGTGCACTATAAATATGCTGTAATAATAATAATAATAAAGTATAAAAAACAATATGCTGTCAATGTAAACTTCTATATGAAAAAAAAATAACAAACAGTGATGCTGATGACCCCTTCCACAATCCCAAAATAATCTAGAACTGCAATGCAGTAATGACGGGTTTCACCAGTGCCATGTTACCCTTGAACTTATGTCACATTTGGTGGCATGTTAGCCATGAACTTATGTCATATTCGGTGCCAATGATACCATTAAACAGATTTCCACATAAGCATTGCACACGTGTTATAAAATGGATGCAGAATCTACCAAATCCAGCAATATCAATTCCATTGATAAATTTGTTACCATGTGTTACATATGTCAAAAAAGTGATCCTGACAAAATTTGTTACTAACCGTCAATTTTTTTTATTTTTTTTTTGTTGCCTATTATACTACTTCGGAAGATATAATATTTGCTACATATGATAATAAAATTGACAACAGGGGGTGTCTCCTGTTTACCAAGCATTATAACATTACATGTGAAATGGACATCAAGAAACCCATATTTTTCAAGCGCAAGTCCAAATATTTTGAGTTTCAGAGCATTCATAATATAAGTGTTCAAGAGTTTCATCTTTTTCCCTGCAGAATGAGCACTGTTTCTCCTTGCTTAGTTTGATAGTGTAAGATGTTTTTTCGTGGTAACAATTCTGTGTAGAAATTTGAGTTGAAACTCTAGCAACTTTGTGTCCAATGTCACTTTTTATTGGTAGAGCATATATTTTTCTCCACTGTCCTTGAGACAGATTTAGGTTAAGGATATTCATCCATTTTATTTCATTTTTACATTGGATCCTTTACAACCCTTAGATTTACTAAGTATGATCTGGATGGGTCTCAAGACGCATGTTTATTGTAAATGAGAATGTACATGGTCAGATATATTTTTCCACTTTTTAGCAAGAGATGTTATCAATCCGTTGTAGTGAAGAAATGAACCTTTCAGTCCAAATTCATCTTTTATGTTTTCAAATGTTTTGATCATGCCTCTGTCATTTAGGAGGTCATTTATAGTTCTGACTCCCTTTTTCAACCAGTCTTTAATAAATCCAAATCTGATTTTTTTAATTATACCAGATGGGTTGTAATAGAATATTTTCCCTGTTCATATCTTTGTTGTCCTTTTCGAGCACATTCTCAACAAACTCAACCCATGCTTTATAGGTGTTCCTCCAGAATGGATTTTCTATCACCTCAAGTATTTTGGAGTTTAGATTAGATCCTACTGCAGAAATTTCAAAGGGGAGTATTTTCAAATAATGGTCTATAAAAGGACTTCAATTACTGTTTTGACTATGTAATCTTCTGATCCAAGATATTTCCAAACTCTTATTGAATGCACTGATATCAGTAAAATTTAGACCTCCGTCTTCAATTGATTTTATAACTCTTGAGCATTTGATTCAGTCATTCCCATGATTCCATATAAATTTGAAACATATGTTTTCAAGTTTTCTGAGATCAGAACATTCTAGGTTGGGTAATGCTGAGAACAAGTGATTTATTTTTGGTAGGACTAAACTCTTAAGAATGGTCAATCCCCCAATTAAAGTCTGTTTCCGTTTGGTCCAAATATATGTTAGTTTCTCAAGATCATCTAATTTTACATTAAAGTTAAGATCCATAATTTCTACTAAATTTTTACTAAAATTGATACCAAGAGAAGTAAACTTGTTTTCAGGCCAATTAAATTTAAATTCATTACATATTTTTGTCTTTGAACCTGCATATCGGCCCATCCAGATAGCATTTGTTTTATCTATATTAACTCTTCATCCTGACATTCGGAAGAATAATTCCAGAGTATTCATAGTTTCTCACAATGATTCTTCTGACCCATCCAAGAAAAGTGATGTATCGTCAGCATATTGTGCAATTTTAAATTGTCTACCAAATATATTTACACCTTTAATTCTATCATTTTGCTTAATCATTGACCCAAGAACATCTGCGCATAATAAGAATATATACAGTGAGAGCGGTTCGCCTTGTCTACAACCTCTTTCCAGCTTCAAGAATTTAGACATATTTTGTATAACACATGACTGCGCATATTTTTATCCAGTTTTGCATGGAGGGCCCGAAATTAAAAGCGCAGACAACATTTTCAATGAATTTCCATGACACACTGTCATATACAGTGAGAGCGGTTCGCCTTGTCTACAACCTCTTTCCTCCAGCTTAAAGAATTTAGACATATTTTTGTATAACACATGACTGCACATTTTTGTAAAGTATTTTTATCCAGTTTTGCATATCTGCCAGAAAGGAACCCTGTTTCTCATGAATTAATTTGGGTAGAACGGATTTAACACGATTGGCAATGCTGCCCGATATGGCTTTGTAGCAAGAATTCAACAGTGTTATGGGCCTACAGTTTTTTTAAAAGTGTTTGATTTTTCCCAGGTTTTGGAATACATGTTTTTGAGTCAGTGATAATTCCCCTGTATCTAATGCACAGTTAATAGATCTCAGCATAATTAGGAGATAAATACTTCCTGTTACGTATTTAGAGGGGGTTTATTGTCCATTTAAAGGAGCTAAATCGCTAATATTTTGGACCTAGAAATTGGCACAAATGAGTCGCAACACATATAATAATGTAACATGAATTTATATAAACTGTTTTACATTCAATCGTGTCCGTTTTACTGTGAATAGTCATCAGTTATGTTCGGCGAAACACGCCAGAAGTTTCAACCGCAAGTCAGTTTCTAGCGTCTGGTTATTCCAGTCAACACCGATATTATTTATTGCGCATGCTCTCCAAATAAGAATATGATGTCACCGTTTGACATGACTTGTGGAATATGTCTAGCCTCATTCTTTCAGCACCTTTGAAACGCATTATGGTACACGATTCATGTACCAATGGTAAAATGTTTTTTTTTACTTAAATATTGGATATCAGAAGCCCATCTTTTCCAGGTAAGATCAAAACACCAATGCTGATTTAAATTGCAAAAAAATTTGTGTTTTCAATGTCAAAGATTTTGGATGATATTGAGTTACTGACTTATCTACTTTAACCATGCTTGAATCATTAGAAAACGAGACGCTATGGCGTGGATAGCTTGGATAAATGGACAATAAAACCCTGATAAATATGTAACAACAGGAACATGTTTATCGATATTGTGGCTCAAATATTTAAGGATTTTCTTCGGAACTACTTAGAAAACATTTTTACACCCATTTTAAAACGCCGTTATTTGGCCACGTGCTGGCGTTCATTTTATAAAACATATTCTCAATTTCCTGCAAATTTAAGATAGGTTGTCAGGCAACAAAACATACGCCCACTGCAGCTAAATTGTCCGAGCGGTCGACAAGGGTTGTCGCATATTTATTCCTTTGTAGGTAATTGGGGGCCTTTACAAGACAATTCCATGCAAATCAGATTATAAATTTTGTTGTTTGAGGGTTTACAAGGTTCTACAAACTGAAACAAGGGTCTCAACTCTGGAAGTAATCTACATAAATTGTTGAAATTTGACAGGCTTTTTCATTTTACTAATTTAAATAATGCATATAAATTTCATACAGATCACATGATCACTGTTGTCATTTAAACGTTCACAATCGCCATAACTCTAGAAATTATTGATGGAAATTGCTGAAATTCAATAGACCTGTTTCACAAATTTAAATGATGCATATAAATTTCATACATATCAGATGATAACTTTCATAAATCGGGCATTAACAAGGTTTAACAAAGTGAAACAAGGGCAAAAACTCTAGAAGTAATTATTGTAAATTGCTGAAATTCAATAGGCTTTTTCGTTTCACTAATTTAAATCGTGCATATAAATTTCACAAAGATCGGGTGATAACTTTTGGCATTAGAGTGTTTACAAGGATCAATAAAGTGAAACAAGGGCCATATGTAACCGGTAGCCGTAGCTATCTTAATTATTTGTATTTCGTTTTCCGGAAAAGCGCTCCGTAGTTCTATATTTAGACTATGGGTGTAAGTTTTTGGTACCTATCGCTACTTTAGTAAAATCTATCGTTTTCTCGACACAGTCATCGCCTGTTTATTATTTTGATATTTTTATATTGTTTAAGGGTATATATTTCTAATTGCACATGCTGCCTATGTTTTTATTGTTGTTAACTGTGTCTGCCAACTGTATTTTCAAGCAAGAACTTTACTATGAATTTATATGTATTTTCACTTAGTTTGTTATAATATTAAGCGGGCAGAATTCGTAAGTAAACATTTTTGATGGGAACTTATATGTATCTGGTAGATAAATTATCTAGCTATCCGTGCCTATCCTTAGTTTTGTGGTGCCTACTTTGTGTCAAAAGTTCTGCATATTTTTGGGATAGTACCCGTGTCTGGATTTTAGATTCCATGCCGACTTGTCCAAGGGAGATAATATTAGCTTCTTGTTTATCAAGAATTTATTAATTAGTAGGCATGTTTAATTTAAGACTTATTTAGTATATTTTATCCTTTCAAATTATTATTTATGCATGTTGTAAGCCATGTGTCATGTTGGTTTAGTTGAGGCATGGGTTCTTTTATTTATTTTGTGTCTGTTAGTTTAGGATTTCACCCCCCCTTTTATTACTAGGTGGATGAATAAGTTGAGTCTCATTGCCTCCATGCATAATTGTCTACGATATCACCTTAGGTGGAAGTGGACGTAAAACACCAGAAAGGAACGAACGAACTCCATGCATTAGCCTTTTCGTCTTGAAAACTGGATATTATTATCCTGGCTCAAGGAAGTGTTTTGACAGCGTTTGAAGACAGTGTTTTTTTTTATATTTAGTCTTTATGTCTGGTAGTAGAAAGTGTTTATAGAAGTGTTAGAGACGACCACAAATCGTCCCGAAGCCACGTAATTCCGGATATCCGAATTTGACCTTGCTATCCCCAACCGAAAATTATATGTATCATATATGTTTCTAATTTTGATTAAAACCTTTATAAGTTCCTGTTGTTTTAGTGTCGATTAATTTATTAGACTAACAGTGTGCGGGTAACACATAACTCTAGACGTAATAAACGGAAATTGCTGAAATTCAATAGCCTTTTTCGTTTCAGTAATCTAAATAATGCATATAAATTTCACAAAGATTGGGTGATAACTTTTGGCGTTGGAGCGTTCACAAGGTTTGAAATAAAGTGAAACAAGGGCCATAACTCTAGACGTAATAAATGGAAATTGCTGAAATTCAATAGACTTCTAAGTTTCACTAATTTAAATCATGCATATAAATTTCACAAAGATTGGGTGATAACTTTTGGCGTTAACAGCGTTCACAAGGTGCAGTAAAGTGAAACAAGGGCCATAACTCTAGATGTAGTGAACAGAAATTGCTAAAATTCAATAGGCTTCTTCATTTCACTAATTCAAATAATGGATATAAATATTAGAAAGATCGGATGATAACTTTTGGAGTTAAAGCGTTCACAAGGTTCAATAAAGTGAAACAAGGGCCATAACTCTAGACGTAATAAACAGAAATTGTTGAAATTCAATAGGCTTCTTCGTTTCACTAACTTAAATATTGCATATAAATTTCACAAAGATCAGATGTTAACTTTTGGCATTAAAGCGTTCACAAGGTTCAACAAAGTGAAACAAGGGCCATAACTCTAGACGTAATAAAAGGAAATTATTGAAATTAAATAGGCTTCTTCATCTCACTAATGTAAACAACATATATCAATTTTAAAACAACTGGATGATAACTTTTGGCGTTAGAGCGTTCACAAGAAATTGTGGACGATGGACCGACAGATGGATGGACGGGGGCGTATAAAAATGCTTGAGACTCAAATCGCTGGTAAATGAATTATGAAAGAAATGTTATTGGAATATAGGCAAAAAGGTTTTTTCTAACGAATAGGAAAATAGTCTTAATGTGGTATTTTGGGCCGGCCGCGGTGGTAGCGTGATAAAAATATTTGCG
This sequence comes from Patella vulgata, assembly GCF_932274485.2. Lineage (NCBI taxonomy): Eukaryota > Metazoa > Mollusca > Gastropoda > Patellidae > Patella > Patella vulgata. The sequence goes on from NC_065882.2 coordinate 40,702,759, forward strand.
ACTTGCTAACCGAGACTAAGGAGGAGTAACTCTTGGCAACAAAGATGACTTCACTTCGAAGATTTCGTTTAACATTGGGTGAGTTTTTAGCCTTTATTACTTTATTTGCAGATCGTTATCACAATTCTGTAGTTAGTTCTTGTTCAGACAATTGCAGTTCGTGCTTACATGATCAAAAATACCCAATAAAAGAATGCGATATCTAGGGTTTTATCGGTTGCTATGTATACCGTCCTCACGTGTTGTTTGTCAATTTTGGCATAGAATTCCAGTTTACTAGGCCTAGTTCTGCTACTATTTTTGACTCCCTCATTATATTTTCAAGCGATTTCTTGTAACTAATGACTTATTGTTAGGTAGATCATGCTAGTCAGAATTTGATCAAAGCATGATTTAAAACAAATTCCACCTGATTAAGTAACCAGCGGCTGCCAGGCAGAATACGCCCACATTTTCGGGAGATCGAACAAGCTAAAAAGAAAGTGATTTTTCCTACAATCAAGGGCCATAATTCATGAAGTTACAATCGGATGCACAAATATCGAAAGGAACCAAGATCTTTGGGTTATAAACATGCATTTCAAGTTTCATCAAAATCGGATTAAATTGTAACCTCTACCAACAACCTTGATATACCATATTTTTACACCTTTCGCGTAGAAACGGCGGCCATTTTGTCTGGCAGTTTTGGTTTGATTTTCAGGAAATTTGAACTCAACCTTTATTATGGTGTTACGGTGATATATTCAAACAGTTTTTTAAAATCAGATAATGACTGTGACCTTCAGAGGGACTACATGCTAAAAAAGACAATTTTTCGTATAATCAGGGGCCATAATTCAGGAAGTTACGATCCGATATGCGACGATATCGAAAGGAACCAAGATCTTTAGGTGATAAATATGCATTTCAAGTTTCATCAAAATCAAATTAAAACTGCGACCTCTACAGGGTCCACATACTTGATTTACCATATTTTTACACTATTCGAGTACAAACGGCGGCCATTTTGTCCGGCAATTTTGATCCGATTTTCACGAAATTCAAACTCAACCTTCCATAGGGTGTAACAGTGATATAATAAAACGATTTTTTAAATCGGATAAAAGTTATGACCTCTATAGGGTCCACAAGCTAAATACAGGATTTTTCGTACAATCAGGGGCCATAATTCAGGAACTTACGGTCCGATATGCACGAATATCGAAAGGAACTGAGATCTTTGAGTTATAAAGTTACATTTCAAGTTTCATCAAAATCGAATTAAAACTGCGACCTCTATAGGGTCCACAACCTTGATATACCATATTTTTACAAGCGGCGGCCATTTTGTCCGGCAATTTTGGGCCGATTTTCACTAAATTCAAACTCAACCTTCATTACGGTGTAACGGTGATATAATCAAACTTTTTTTTTTAATCGGATAATAATTGTGACCTCCAGAGGAACCACAAGCTAAAAAAAGCGATTTTGCGTACAATCAGGGGCCATAATTCATGAAGTTACTATCCAATATGCGCAAATATCGAAAGGAACCATGATCTTTAGGTTATAAACATGCATTTCAAGTTTCATCAAAATCGAATTAAAATTGTGACCTATACAGGGTCCACAACCTTGATTTACCATATTTTTACACTATTCGCGTACAAACGGCTGCCATTTTGTCAGGCAATTTTGGTCCGATTTTCACGAAATTCGAACTCAACCTTCCTTAGGGTGTAACAGTGATATAATAATACATTTTTTAAATCGGATAAAAATTATGACCTCTATAGGGTCCACAAGCTAAAAACGCGATTTTTCGTACATTCAGGGTCCATAATTCAGGAAGTTACAGTCCGATATGCACGAATATCGAAAGGAACTGAGATCTTTGGGTTATAAACATACATTTCAAGTTTCAACAAAATCGGATAAAAATTGTGACCTCTATAGGGGCAATAATCCATGAAGTTTCGATCCGATAGATGCCAATATCGAAAGCAGCCAAGATCTTTTGGGGTAAACCTATATTTCAAGTTTCGTCAAAATCGGACAAGAATTGTGACCTGTAGAGAGTCCACAAACAAATTGTGGACGGACGGACGGACTGACGGACAGAGCGACGACAATATACATCCACATGAAAATGTGAGCGTATAAAAATTGGTGAGTGAAGCTAGCTTACCAAATTCGAACTCAGCCATCCTTAGGGTGTAACGGTGATATAATAATACGTTTTTTTAAATCGGATTAAAATTATGACCTCTATAGGGTCCACAAGCTAAAAACGCGATTTTTCGTACAATCAGGGGCCATAATTCAGAAAGTTAGGGTCCGATATGCGCAAATATCGAAAGGAACCAAGATCTTTGGGTTATAAACTTACATTTCAAGTTTCAACAAAATCGGATAAAAATTGTGACCTCTACAGGGTCCACAAGCTAAAAACGTGATTTATCATACAAACAGGGGCCATAATCCATGAAGTTTCGATTCGATACATGCCAATATCGTACAATCAGGGGACATAATTCAGGAAGTTACGGTCCGATATGCGTGAATATCGAAAGGAACCGAGATCTTTGGGTTATAAACGTACATTTCAAGTTTCAACAAAATTGGATAAAAATTGTGACCTCTATAGTGTCCACAACCTTGATATACCATATTTTTACGCTATTTGAGATCGAAGGGCGGCCATTTTGTCTGTCAGTTTTGGGCAGATTTTCACGAAATTCGAACATAGCTGTCCTTAGGGTGTAAGAGTGATATAATAATACGTTTTTTTAAATCAGTTTCGTCAATATCGGATAAGAATTGTGACTTGTAGACAGGCATCGATATTTCCGCGTACATGCGCACGGAATGCGCAGGCACATTTGCTTTAAAAAAAACTTTTTTGCAGGCACAATTTTAAAGATGTAGCCACGCCGGGCGGCGCTATTTTTTTCCGCCCAGCACAAAGAAAAAATCGAAGGAAGCCGCCCAGTTGTATTTAAACCCCTTCGTCCTTCTCTGTACACAAACTCAGCGCTCGAAATTTACCACGGCAATTAAACGGCAAAGCCATGGTTAAAGCCGATGTACGCAAACCATGTCTGTCACGGCATAATTTATTTTTGTGTGCCGTAGTAGACCCTATCATACCAAATTAGTTTAAAGAAAGATGTATTGGTATTTTGTTTATTTATACTTAGAAGATGTGTAGGCCTAGGTTTATTCATTTTACAATTATTCTACGGTCTTTATATTTGTTTATTTGCCGTAAATAGGTCACCCAGACAAATTTACGGCACTCCAATGTTAAAGGTTTGAATGTCGTAATTGTCCTACACGTGCCTGCAAATTTTCACGATGTTTCTTATTTTATTTCTTACCTGTGTTGACCGTGGATTTGCTACGGGCCGAGAGTAGGACTAGGAGGACGATGAGAGCTTTCTCAGTTTCTGCCTGATCTGATTCTCATTCCACCGTAATAATAATAATATTCGTGAGACACGTACAACAACTTTACAAACAAGTCAAATAATACATGTTTTAATTATAAATATCTACCTGTTGTCATAATTCGTTGTACTCAAATAAAACACAAACACCGTTTTAAGAATTGTTTTAATTTTTAATCTCAAAGTAATAAAGAAATATTTGAAAAAAAAACACAACAAAACAACAAATACCGAAAGGTCCTCAACTTATCTATCCAGAGAAACAGAGTGGGGCGGGACAATTTTATGCTCGGTTGGGTGGTGTCAAAAAGTTTTTAGATCCCTGTATCATTGATGAAAATTAAGTGAATTTGGTAAAATTTGAATATATAAATGGAAATTTGATTTGCACTGAACCAAATACAAAAGGCAGCAGATGCTCTGAAAATACACCAAGAAGGGTTTAATTTTCATAAAAGACCACGCCCCCCTCCCAAAAATTTGTTTGCCTCGCACCACTCACCAAATCCTGGATACATCCCTGTGTTTCAGTATGACCCTGCAGGCACATTTTCAAGTGTGTGCGCAGGCACACTCAACTTTTATAGACCCCTGCAAAAGGGAAACCCGTAAAAACTCATATAGATATATTGAATAATTACCGGTTGTGTCATCATCATCTCTTGTAGTTTTTTCAACTTGCGCCAAATTAGCAGAATCAAATTTGGATGTGAAGAGCAAATTACCAAACCTAAACTCCATTTCAAAATAGTAATATCCTCTTTACATTCAGTATCTGAAACAAACATTTGTGAATTAGATAAAATTATGTACCAGTAAATAATCCGAACTAGAAGAGGTCCAGCAGTTAGCAAGCTAAATATATGAAGCAAGTTGACCATTAATTTGCTTACTGAAGTACTCTGATTTGCATTGTACTTTGCCAGGTGAATCCATACAGTACCATCTCTTATCTTGAAACACAGAGGGTTGAGAGATGAGGTTTTTTATCTAGTTGACCATACGAAAGAGTGCTTATGCGTAATCACTAGATGTAGTGGCCAGAACTGAAATCTGAATTACTGCACGCTGGATTTCTCTAGTTCTAGTCTCCGCCATTGGGCCTGCATATCAATCGGAGAAACCCTATATATCTGCAATATGAGAATACCGCTCTTCCCCACCTCTGTTCTTAGGCTATTTTGGAATTCTTACCTTCTATTTTTCAGTGTGATTCTTTATTTTTAGCTTAAAGGAATCATTTCTCGCTACATCTAATACAAATTTATATTAATTCAAAACTATTTTCAAGTAGAATATTGTGATTAAAAAAAAAATGCAGTCTGGGCATGTTTGTGTATGGTTGATAAGTTCAAAATCTACTTGAAAATAGTGTTGAATTATTATAAATTTATGTTAGATATGGCGAGAAATGATTCCTTTCAGTGAAAAATAAAGAATCACAGTGAAAAATAAAGAATCACGGTGAAAAATTGAAGGTAAGGATTCCAAAATAGCCTTAGAACAGAGGTGGGGAAGATCAGTATTTTCATATTGCAGCTATATAGGGACGGTCAGCGGACAGCTTCCAGTCAGAGAGTTCCTAAAGGAACCAGTGAAAATTACTCATTGATTCGAATACTTTATTTGGGAAATCTCTTCATTATACTACTATCAATGTTGTATTAAAATCTGATTAAAACTGCCTGTGTTGTAGATCGCAAAATGCTGATCAGCGGCTTCAAATCAGACAAATGTAAGATCGCTGTCACACTGTACAAGGCACCGTATCTTTCACCACCTAGCATTAAAAGGAGCTAAATCGCTAATATTTTCTCACTAAGACTAGTAAGATGTTCAGTTACATTGTTCAGGCGTTCACAGGGTCTAACACGCGACCATAGAGCAGTAAAACGTTGCCCAGTAAAATTGACTTTATTTTCGACAAGGATTCAATAGGACAGTTCCTGAATGTACAGGGCGAGTGTAATGAGACCTACGTTCAGAGCTGAACTAAAGGCGAGTGTAGTAATCTGAAGTAATGAGACCTACTGTCTGAACCATCGTAAATTTTAAACGAATTTCTTCTATTATGATCAAACTACTAACTTTGGTTATTATAAACTTACCTGTGTGTTTTTAAATCAACTGCCGTTAGTTAAAATCCATTGCACAATTTAATATCCCAACGAATAAAAAAGTTCTCTCTTGAAAAAATTTAATTCCCACAAACTTTTGACATGGAGAAATACCAAAATGGAAGCCGATTACGTCACTCTTCAGGAGAGATCATTTTGTATAAAGGGGTTACAAGATGTCACGGTTTGCAGTACTTTTACGACAATTCAAGTTTTGTGTAATCCCGGCTCGGTATTGAGATTAGGCGTTCATACATATAACTGCCCGTATTCCTTTATTTTGTTACTATCTTTAACATTCTAGTAAAATTTATAGCTTTTACCTATTGAAATATTTTGTTTTAATCATATTTTTGATTAGAGTCGGGTGAATGAATTTTCTTTTGAACACAAATATGACACAAAAAAATGACATTCGTTTTACGGGTCTTAAATTTTACTAATGAATATCTTTAATATCTTGCCAGGGGGGTAAAAGTATGATACATGTACGTTTCGGTAATCAATACCTTCTACAGTGAATAAATCCCACATCCCCACTCAGTCATAAACTTGCATGTTGTACTTGTAGAGCATTTCCGACAGTCTATTTTTCAAAATTTTCTTGGCGAGGTCCCAAATGGACTCGCTACTTTGGCACTAACAAGGGGAATTCACAAGTCTGTTTGTTTGGCATTTTGTTCTCTAGTCGGATAAACTAGTGATCAGGCGACGGACGGTATCTGGGCAGATCTATTTATCTCGACGATCAGTGCCTGACAGAATACTGTAAGACAGCATTTACAGCAGTCTATTTTTCAAAATTTTCTGGGGGAGGACTCCCTACTTTGACGCTCGTGAGTGGGCTTCATCGTGATTTGCAAGTCTGTTCGTTTGACACTTTACCTCATCGATCAGTGCCTGAAATACTGCCAGGCTGCATTTCCGGCAACCTGTTTTTCAAAATTTTCTGGGGGAGGCCCCCTACCCCTAGTTGAAGCTCGTGCCTTTGCCCCCTTAACCTTGGACTTTGCCCCTCCAATCACCGACGGCTGGCGCCGCCACTGGGTGGGGGCTATGGTGTGATTTAAGTATTATTTACAATAAAAAAAAAAATAAATAATTGATAAAAGAAAATATTTTCATCAGGCTGACCTTAAAAATATCTTTGTTTCACCAAACCCGACCCACAATCGAGGAGAAGGGTCGGTAGGTCGGGTTTTTTTTCAGATTTTTTTTTAAAGTCAGAGAAATCAATACAGAAAACTTATTAGCTGTATACTACAGATTCATTAATTTTGTTTAATGAATTTGGGGTCTGACGTAAAAAGTAACGAACTGAAAGTTTTTATTAAACTTAAGAGCTAATTTGACAGCTTAATAATTTTCCGGGTGGAAACATTCGTCTTCTTTATTGGCAAACAAATCAATGACATCGGGATTTTTCGTGATGCCCGACTCGCACACGATTAGCCACGAACTTGAAGTGTGAAACTCCTTCAACACGTTTTTAACGATAGTGCGCGTTGTGCTTTCATTTTTCTCGAATCAAACCATAGCCATAGTATAGGGAAATAACTCTCATGATATATTTCAGGTTGACACACAAAATAAAATAAAAAGATCGTGGAAAAGTGCAATAAAATAATTTAAGTCGGGGGTGGTTTTAGTTAGTCGGTCGCGTTAGGCGAAACAAAGATATTTTTAAGGTCAGCCTCATGAACAATAAATATTGCACCATATCACAATACTGTCAAAACTGTAATCAGTTGATTTTTTTCGCTCCCCAAACTCAAACGATCGAAATGATTGCAACACGTGGTTGTCAAAATCTGTGTCATACCCTGCAACAGATTCAATAGTTTCGCCCAACACGGGAGGAAAGCCATGTTGTCTTGAACTCCGTCAAAAATACATAAATAAAATACGTCCATTTTTTCAAGAGAACTTTAAATTGTGCAATGGATTTTATTTAACGGGGGTTGATTTCAAACACACAGGTAAGTTTACAATAACCAAAGATAAGTAGTTTGATCATAATTCTAGAAATCCGTTTAAAATTTACGATGGTTCAGACAGTACGTTCAGAGAGCTAAACTTATATAAGCCAGAATCTGTCATCTTCATCTACAACTCACACCTTACCATGATTATGTTTTTTCCGTCATTTACCTGTGTGATATGGAGAAAAAAACCCCGCATATTTAAGTGTAATTTAATCTACACATGCTGTATGAAAATATTTTCATCATGAACAATAAATATTGCACCATATCACAATACTGTCAAAACTGTAATCAGTTGATATTTTTCGTTGCCCAAACTCAAACGATCGAAATGATTGCAACACGTGGTTGTCAAAATCTGTGTCATACCCTGCAACAGATTCAATGGTTTCGCCCAACACGGGAGGAAAGCCATGTTGTCTTGAACTCCGTCAAAAATACATAAATAAAATACGTCCATTTTTTCAAGAGAGAACTTTAAATTGTGCAATGGATTTTATTTAACGGGGGTTGATTTCAAACACACAGGTAAGTTTATAATAACCAAAGATAAGTAGTTTGATCATAATCGAAGAAATCTGTTTAAAATTTACGATGGTTCAGACAGTACAGTTCAGAGAGCTAAACGTATAAGCCAGAATCTGTCATCTTCATCTACAACTCACACCTTACCATGATTATGTTTTTTCCGCCATTTACCTGTGTGATATGGAGAAAAAAACCCGCATATTTAAGTGTAATTTAATCTACACATGCTGTATGAAAACATTCTTGACATAGGCCCTAAATCATAATAATTTTCATTTTTTCAGCACCCATCTTGTAAACGATCATGGTTGCTGACCACGTGACAAAGGTAACATCCAATCAACGATGTTAGAAATGTCACATGCTTGTAAAATGACAATCGTCGAATTTTCGAGTTTAAAGGGCCAATCCCGATACTTTTTTGGGGAATAAAACGGGCCCGACTAATCACCGGAATTCACCGGAATTCATTTACAATCACCGGAATTCACATACAATCACCGGAATTCACATACAATCACCGGAATTCACTTCGAAAAACCCCGATTCCTCCCACAAAACTAATTTATTTTAAATGTATAATACATTATAATGTAACGAATTACTATTTTGATATCTCCACAGGCCAAATAAAGGCCCTGTGTGTGTATTTATTTGAAAGACTACCGGAATTAATTTCAAATATATGCATCATGGTTATGATAACGTGCGCGTCGTATTACCCAATAGGCCGAACTCCAAAATAACACTAAAAAACAATTTGCGTCGAGTTACCCAATAACTCCAAAATAACAACCAATAACTTCAAAAATATTGACTGTGGAAACACAAAATAACAATTTAGTATGAGTTTAAGAAGCGTGACTGGTTTTTTTCCAAATCGGAGGTTCACGGGAGATAACTCGTGTATGTGATTTTTGTTGACAAGAAACTTATGTTAACTTACGTTGCAATTCGTTGTAATGTATTGTAATTAGAGATTGATTAATAATTCTTTTGTTATGATAGTATATTATGTTGTGATTGTATGTGATTTGTCACTTTATACAATGACAATATTTACATTTAATATGATTTGTAAATCCGATATTTTGACCATTAAAGGGAGATTACTCGACATGTGTGGAGAAAATCTCGTAACTCGTCATATTTGAGATGTTTTAAAACAATTATGTGTAGAACCTATTTGTAATTCATCAAAAAGCCTCTTTTATCAGCATTTACGTCCTAATTTTAACATACAATATTATTTGACCAAATCCATACACCGGAATTCACTTTGGAGATATCAGAATTCGCCCGTACAATCTTCCTATTTACTTATATTTTCCATTAATATTTATATTAAATTTAAAACACATAAAATCACCGGAATTCACATTGAAAACATACAAACACCGGGATTCACTTTCAACATATCTGAATTCGCACTGAAGACCTTCGTATTTACTAATATTTTACATTAATAATAAATTACTTTCAATCACCGGGATTCACTTTGAAAACATATAAACATCGGAATTCACTTTCAACATATCGGAAATCGCACTTAAGACCTTCGTTTTTACTAATATTTTACATTAATAATAAATTACTTTTAAACACCGAAAATCACTGGAATTCACATTGAAAACATATAAACACCGGAATTCACTTTCAAATATCGGAATTCGCACTTCAGACCTTCGTACTCGATCACAAATATTTTACAGTAATAATAAATTACTTTAAAACACCGGAATTCACTTACAAAATATCTGAATTCCCATATTAGACCTTCATATTTACTAATATTTTACATAAATCAAAAATTACTTTAAAACACCGGAATTCACTTTGAGAAAATCGGTATTTGCCCCAAGACAATTGTATTTACTTATATTTTGGATTAATATTAATACTAGAATGTATCTGCTGTAACGATATTTCCGGATGGTCAACTCGGGGTAACACAATAAAAACACGGCAGTAATCCATGTAAAATGTCAAACCGAACATTTCTCGAATGAAGATGAGCTAAGCTTATTCGAAAATTAACTTAGTAATAATCAACCAATCAAATAATTATAAAGTCTCATCAATAATGGTTTGGATGTTTTCATAGATAATCGGTTGTAGCATGAAGCAGTCCAGATTAAATGAAGTGTAATTTTAATAATATGTCAATAGTAGGCATATAGAATGTTCACCAGTTCATTGTCATTGTAAAATGTGACAAATCACATACAATCACACCTCCAAAAAACATAACAAATTATAATAACATGAGAATGAGAATTTATTTATTTCTAAACAAGTTACGATGTCGATGACCGAAAGTGACAATCGGCGCAATTTGCAATTATAAATAAATAAATATAGCTATAGCTATAATATTAAATTGTTTATTTTAATAAACTATTATCAATCTTTTATTACAATACATTACAACGAATTGCAACGAAAGTATACATTAGTTTCTTGTCAACAAAAATCACATACACGTGTTATCTCCCGTGAACCTCCGATTTGGGCACAAATCAGCGAGGCTTCTTAAATTCAACTAAATTGTTATATTGTGTTTCCACAGTCAACATTTTTGGGGTTATTGGCTGTTATTTTGGAGTTATTGGGTAATTCCACGCAAATTGTTATTATGTGTTATTTTGGAGTTCGGCCTATTGGGTAATACGACGCGCCCTACGTTATCATAATCATGATGCATATATTTGAAATGAATTCCGGTAGTCTTTCAAATAAATTCACCTACAGCGCCTTTTTCTGGCCTGCGGAGAGATCAAAATGTATTATACATTTAAAATAAGTGAGTTTTGTGTGAGGAATCGGGGATTTTAGAAGTGAATTCCGGTGATTAGTCTACCCGAATAAAACTGCTTAATTTTGTGTTAAAATCCCTGAAAATCGTCTACCTAAGGGCCGAGCAACTAACTCAATATTCGTGATACTTCTCAAACAACTCAAAAACGTCAGTCTTCATCTGGAAATGGGGACCGGTGTCTCAATATGTATTATGCGGTATCTGGTTAAAATAAGATTTTTTTTAATAAAAATAATGTGTTGGTGAAATTTAAATTCGTTATCAAGTACAGCACGTGGGTCGTGCACTGTATAGACCTCTCAAGGAAGGGAATCGATCATCAAGTCACCCAACGAAAAAATTGACCCGAAATCTTAAAAGGGTTACGTGCTCGGATAAGCAGTTTTAACGATCACGTCCAAACGACTAAATATTTTGAGCTGAAATTTTGAGACAAGGTAAATACACCATTCCTCTATATTTTGGCGCTTAAATTTCATACGTACTCGGACATTTATTTTTGAGTCTCTGTTCAAATCGGGATAGTGCCTTTAAAGGACAATATTGGTGCGAGTCATTATCACATATGTGATAGAGCTGGTTAAACACATTCCGAATATAATTTTAACACCGAGATCATTGCTACAATAGCTGAGTAATACAGGTTTCCTGAATCGGAAGTGACGAAAAGTACGCCAAAGGAAAACATGAGTGTGACGAGTGATAACGGATTACAGGCGAATTTCTGCTCACTAATAATTCCTGCGAAGACCAAAAGTTGTTGTGTGAGATTGTGAGAGGATATCTGACAATTCATAAAAAGAATTGATTGCCAATAGATACACGAAAGAAGTACAGAACAAGTCTAGAAACATGCGTGGCTAGAAACATACGTCGCTCGTAGCTCGTCTGTGGCAAAACATAAACTAAGAAAAATTGTGACTGGTAGTGGCAATAAATTGTGTATAGGCAGGCAGTTCGGACCTCAAAGCACACAATTTTTCGCCTCCTCGTGAAAAATCCTTGAAATTAGAGAAAGATTCATAGTAAAACGTGTTGAACCTAGAGGCAGCCATTTTGTTTCAATTGGCGAACACTATCGACAAGACTGTCGAGCGTTGTCTGCAACAATTAAAGTATACAGTACAGTAGATAGGCTATATGACCATTGGCAGTGGCAATTAGGCAGTGCATCCTCAGTAAAACGTGTGGTGACCGTACTGCACAGTGTAACCTACTTTGATATAGGCTTGTTTAGTAGTGGTGAACAGTACAGTTGCACATGATAGAGTCATAGACAGTGCATACACACATCCACCAAACAGCGGTGAGTGACACGACATGAACGAACTTGCAGCTCCCGGTGGAGGTGGAGTTGGCGGCGGAAGAAGAGGGTCAGGGACTGGTAATGACACGTGGCACCAAACTAGAGTTTTACCAAATTCAGTTGTAATGTCCTTTGTATATATTTCGTTGTATAGCTGATAAAACTTTCCGACGTTTTGTCCAGCGAGAGCAAGAAACATATTTTGCTATGACACACATTGAAAATGTAAATAGTCACCTTTCTTGAATTGACATCATTCTTGTATCAGAGTTTGCCAATATTTTCAAAATAACTGAAAAAAAAAACATCCATTCAAATCCATCCTCATATTATTACAAAACTTTTATATAAGTACTTTGATGCAATATACATATATGATCAAGTCAGTTAAGTAACAGATATAGCCTTTATAGGTCAAAGCAAACATTTTCAAAATATAGAAACTTTCATTTCAGTTTATTTTGTCGAAAAATTGAGTGATACTCCAAAAACCATCAAGCATATTACTAGTATAGGAAGGATGGGACAAATTTACCTTTGATTAAATTTTGTGAACTGATTGCAGAGATGTGTACCACTTTGGTCTGTTTTTTGTTAGTACTAACTTCTAACTGCTATACACATATACTTCTGCATTTCAGAATCTAAAATCAAGCCAATGACCAATTTAACAGACTAAATTGGTTTTTAGGATGGCGCGCTGACAGGTATTCACGGTTGACTTGATGAACTCTGCTGTATGGTCATATATTATATAATTTGAGTACAGAATCTGCTATAGTCATCAAAATCTCAATAGCAAGATACCATCCAGCCAGGCTGTATTCATAATAAATTTTAGTAGAAACCGGTCCTGATTTCTTTGAACTTTTTCTTTAAAGAAAAATGTATTACGATTCTTTTGCTTTAAAGCTCTACAGAGACGGGCCTTTATTTTGAATGGTAGAGTGAAGTACATATTTCTTAAAATGAAAATATGTATCACAATTTCATTCATAAACAAACTCTATTTTTTATTCATGGTAAACTTATTATAGTCTGTGATAAGGAGAATTCTGCTGTGATCTGTTTAATCTCTGCAAAGTATATATTAGTGCACCACTTAATTCTATAGTAAGCTAAAATATTAATAAAAGATGTCCAAATTGTTTGGATTTTAATTTTATTTAAAATATAAAACAAATTTCAGTACGCAGTAGAATAAATCATCTACCTATGGAGTACCTATTTATATTGCGCGTAAAGGCTTTAGCAGCTTTGCAAGTATGGCTTCATAATATTATATACTTTTTGAAAATTAATTTAATCTTAAGTTATATTTTTCTGATTTGTTATTACTGTATTGGTTTTAGAAGTGCAAAAGTGTTCTTTTTTTAAATGCTTTTTATTTTGAGTTTGATATGTTGGTGATTAATTTGTTCACCTATAATTTGCATAGTCGCATCTCCATGAATACAGCCAGTTACGATTTCAACAATTTAACGCATTTTTTGTTTTTAATTTATTGATAATGGCTGACATCGTGATCAGCCTGTATACACCGAGTGTCGATCGAACATGCCTTGTACCAATTTTCAGCAAGATTGGATAATTTGTTCAAGTCCGATCCATTGTTAATTCAAGAATTTTGTGCCATTGACCCCTGTACGTGATCCCTGTGTTACAAAGTTATGTTCATGTTCAATATTATAAATTAAAACAAAACAATTCTAATCTCTTACTTCTCATTCTCAATTCCTACAGGTTACATACAAAGATGGTCTCATCATTAATACATCTAGATTGCTACAAATAATTTCCAGACAACCTGTGCGGTAACCTGTTAGGTTACCTGTCCTGAAATGGTTTGACTTAAAGATACATTATGGAAGATTAAATAAAGAGCTAACAATTCAAGATATAATAGAATATCATTTTTACCGCTGTTAAGATAATAAAAAGAAGACGTGGTTATCCATTTATCAAGGGCGTTGGACAGAAAATCGGATTAAAATCTAATGACAATCGGACCCATAAGATGCCATCGAGGGCATTGATTATGGTCTTTTTAATAAATGTCTAATTAATAGTTTATATAACATTTCAGACCTAAAGAAAGATCTGCAATAGTCAGATTTAGCTCTTGCATAATGTTTATGTTTAATTAAGCGAAAACATTAAATTTTAATGAAGGAGAAATGGGAAATTGAAAATATTTTTAAGTAAAGTAGATCAATAAAGAAATTGCAAAAAGACCTTACCTGTAAAAATTCTTATGCTCTTTAACAAATCTGTGTAGTTGTAACATGGTTTAATGTGATCAGCCTGTATACACCGAGTGTCGATCGAACATGCCTTGTACCAATTTTCAGCAAGATTGGATAATTTGTTCAAGTCCGATCCATTGTTAATTCAAGAATTTTGTGCCATTGACCCCTGTACGTGATCCCTGTGTTACAAAGTTATGTTCATGTTCAATATTATAAATTAAAACAAAACAATTCTAATCTCTTACTTCTCATTCTCAATTCCTACAGGTTACATACAAAGATGGTCTCATCATTAATACATCTAGATTGCTACAAATAATTTCCAGACAACCTGTGCGGTAACCTGTTAGGTTACCTGTCCTGAAATGGTTTGACTTAAAGATACATTATGGAAGATTAAATAAAGAGCTAACAATTCAAGATATAATAGAATATCATTTTTACCGCTGTTACGATAATAAAAAGAAGACGTGGTTATCCATTTATCAAGGGCGTTGGACAGAAAATCGGATTAAAATCTAATGACAATCGGACCCATAAGATGCCATCGAGGGCATTGATTATGGTCTTTTTAATAAATGTCTAATTAATAGTTTATATAACATTTCAGACCTAAAGAAAGATCTGCAATAGTCAGATTTAGCTCTTGCATAATGTTTATGTTTAATTAAGCGAAAACATTAAATTTTAATGAAGGAGAAATGGGAAATTGAAAATATTTTTAAGTAAAGTAGATCAATAAAGAAATTGCAAAAAGACCTTACCTGTAAAAATTCTTATGCTCTTTAACAAATCTGTGTAGTTGTAACATGGTTTAATGTAAATCGCACCTGTATGTGCGACTGTTTACTTGTCATGTAAATACAACTGTTGAGGGCGCAATAAGTTTAACGTATCCCAAATAAACACTTTAATGATATTCTGATTTTAATTTTCTGAATACTTATTAATATCTACTAAATGCAATGGGTATGATTCCACATTGAATCCGATACAGGTGTGGCTAATCCCATATGGGTAAAATATTGGACCCAGATGTATGTGGTAGATGCCATATACATAAGATATTGGCCCCAGATACACATGTGGGTAATCCCATATTGATACCATGTTGAACCCATATACATAATATACATGAATGTGGTTATATCATACCCATACCACATAAGCTTCTGGTGCACATATGCATAATCCTTTCTGTACAGATTGGTTCACAAAACTAAAAGTATGGATTCAATAATGAACTTATACATACAAATACGTAATCCCATATGGATACCATATTGGCCCCAGATATACAAAAATCATATTATTCCCAGATACCAAATTATTCCCAGATACACACATGGGTAATCCCATATGGACACCATATTGGCCCCATGTATATAAAACAGAGTTGTTAATGTGGGTAACCCCATATAGACCCCATATTGGCCCAAGATACACACACTATAAGGTCAGGTTATCAATGTAAGAAAGAAGTACATGTAAGCATTATATCATTTGGCTTATCTCTGTGATATTAATATATACACAAATGAAAGTATGGATTCAATAATGAACTTATACATAGACTAATAAGTAATCTCATGTGGATACCATGTTGGCCCCAGATATACAAAAGTTATATGTAATCCCATACAGATATCATATTATCCCCAGATACACACATGGGTAATCCCATATGGACACCATATTGGCCCCATGTATAGAAAACAGAGTTGTTAATGTGGGAAATCCCATATAGATCCCATACTGGCCCCAGATACACACACTATACGGTAATATTATCAATGTAAAAAAGAAGTAACCATTATATCATTTGGCTTATCTTTGTGATATTAATATATACACAACTAAAAGTATGGATTCAATAATGAACTCATACATAGTCTAATAAGTAATCCCATATAGATACCATGTTGGCCCCAGATATGCAAAAGTTATATGTAATCCCATACAGATACCATATTATCCCCAGATACACACACGGGTAATCCCATATGGACACCATATTGGCCCCAAGTGTACAAAAACAGAGTTATTAATGTGGGAAATCCCATATTGGCCCCAGATACACACACTATACGGTCAGATTATCAATGTAAAAAAGAAGTAACCATTATATCATTTGGCTTGTCTCTGTGATATTAATATATATATGAAAATAAAGTGTATTTGAGTACAAAGACAAAGCAGTTCGTTGTGAGTTATGCAGTCAATAGCACCATGCTGCATGTGTTGGAATAGAAGATGTACTGTATGAGGCAATTACAAAAGACAGCAAAAAAACCCTGGCGACAATCCACTGCTATTGCCCCAAACCATGTAACGGCCTTGCAAATAAATTTCTAGTTAATCTGGTGAAGCTTGAGAATAAAGTGGACAACCTTAAGGAGGAAGTAGATACCCTGAATGAAAAAATGAACAAGATCGAAAATGGCGACCTCCCACAAGGAATGCGAGGTGCTGTCAAGCAAATAGCAGGTCACAGAGTGAGGAAAAAGAAAAGAACGAGACGCTCATGTACGAAATAGCAAACGATACGTCCAAGAAAGAAATGGCCGAGTTTCGTGGCCGTACCAGAAGGGCTACTAACCTGATAGTATTCAGACTCGAAGAAGATACATCCAAGGGAAAGGATCATGGTCAAATGAAAGATGAGGAATCAGTACATAAGATACTCAGAGAGATCTAGGGGAAACATGAACCAACAGAGATTCGTCGCTTGAGAAAACTCTATTGTAGTAAAGAGAAGGATGAGGCAGAACACGAGGAGACTGGCGCTAGTACTACCAAAAAGAACCAGCCCCTTCGACTGACCTTTGACCCTGAGAACGCCCGCGATGAAATCCTGAAAGCATTTCACAAGGTGAGGAAACAGGTACAGTCGGAAGAAGAGGACCACAGGACCATCAGCAAAATCATGTTGAAAATAGATCTGACCCCAAAGGAGAGAGAAGAGGAAGAGGACATTTTCCAGGAGCTTAAACAAAAGAGAGAGGCATCAAAAAACTCGGGGGACACAAACGCTCACTGGATTCGACGAGACGGCCGGGTTATGAACATCGGGAAATAGCCCGATCAGGCCACAGGGCAATGCCCAGCGACCAACCAGTAAACAGACGACATAGGAAAAATTTACATAGTTTTAAACAGGATTCACGTTCACATTCTTCACCTGATTCTGAAATAAGCGATTTCACATGTATGTACTTTAACGTGGACACAGTGACGACAAAAAAAGCAGAAATTCAAGCCGTGGTTGAGATGCACAGACCAGCAATCATAGGCATTACAGAACTGAAACCAAAATGGTCAAGATATGAAATTCAAGAAAGTGAGTTCAGCATCGTAGCCTATGAACTATTTCATAATCTTGAGCAAGATGGAAGAGGAATATGTCTTGATCTCGAAAGACCTGAAACCAATGATCTGGGATCGCGTAGACACGAAAACATTCAAAGAAGCATTGTTTGTTGATTGTACCACAGCTGGCAACTCCTCTCTACTTGTAGGACCTATCTACAGAAGCCCAAGGAGCAGCCACGAGAACACAAAAGCATTGACTGGGAACAGGAAATCAGTGAAGTAGGCCTAGATCAGCCAGCAACACTCTTTCTGAAAGCCACCCAGGATGCATTCCTAGTGCAACACCAAAAAGAGCCTACAAGATACAGAGAAGGGGAAAAATCAAATGTGTTGGACTTGGTCTTTTCAAATCGTGAAGATCTGGTTGATGAAATCATAGTAGCACCTGGAATGGGGAAAAGTGACCACTTTACTCTCTTCATCAAACTAGACCACTCCAAGGCAAAGCCTCCAGAGCAGAAACCAATCAACTATTCAAAGGCAGATTTTGAACGTATCCGAGTTGAACTGCAGGAGACATACTGGGACAGTGAGTTGAATGAGCTAAGTGTGGATGGCATGTGGACACTTATTAAGAGCAAGATAGAAAATGCTGTCCAAAAATCAGTACCGCTCAAATCAGTTGGTCGAGCTCGCAAAAAGAAATGGATGGATCACAAGACGTTGGAGTCCGTGAGAAGGAAACATAAACTTTTCAGAAATTGGCAGCAGGCACGAGAAAAAAAGTGAATATACAGCATACCTCAAGGCAAGGAACAAAGCAAGCAGAGAATGTAGGAAAGAAAGCAAAGAGACGACTAGAAGCCACAGTGGCCGCTGAAGCTAAGAACAATCCCAAAGTCTTTTGGTCGTATGTCAAAAGCAAAACGACGACGCGATCAGGTATAGGAGACCTGAAAAAGCAAGATGGCAGTAAAACAGCATCAGATGAAGAAAAGGAAGAGCTACTGAACAATTTCTTCCACAGCGTATTCACTCGAGAAGATGATGGCCCCCTCCCTAACCAACCAGCTACTGAGTACAGTACGACCCTGGAGGATTTTGAGATTTTAGAAGAGAAAGTGATGAGATTGCCTCAGACTCTAAAAACACACAAGGCTACAGGTATAGACGGCATCAATCACCTTGTTCTGTCAATAACGGCTGACATACTCGCTCGACCAATTACGCTACTCTTCCGTAAATCTCTTGAGGATGGACAAGTGACGCAGGATTGGAGAAAAGCAATCGTTGCGTCTATCTTCAAAAAGGGAAGTCGACTACAACCATGTAACTACAGACCGGTTAGCCTCACATGCATACTCTGTAAGGTGATGGAAAAATTCATCCGAGAAAAGGTCATCGCACACCTGGAAGAACATCAACTTATCAGCAAGCATCAACACGGCTTCGTGAACGGAAGATCCTGCATCGCGCAACTGCTGGATGTCATGGATGTCTGGACCGAAATTCTCGACGCAGGAGGAAGTGTCGACATCATATACATGGACTTCATGAAAGCATTTGATTCTGTGCCTCGCCGGCGCCTGATGGCCTAGCTTTCAGCGTATGGCATCCAGGACAAGCTTTTCAACTGGATCCAGACATTCTTGACGAATAGGCAGCAGCGTGTAGTCGTGAATTCCACAAGGGATTCCACAAGGAAGTGTCATTGGACCAATGCTATTTGTCATCTACATCAACGACCTGCCAAACATCTGCGCCAATGAAGTGAAACTGGTTGCAGATGACACAAAGTTATTCGTCCGCAGTGACGTCCCAGGAGCCACGACTGCCTGGCAAGCTGACCTCCACAAGCTCCAGCAGTGGTCGCAGGATTGGCTACTCCGCTTCCATCCGCATAAGTGCAGTGTCCTGAAACTCGGCAGTAAAATATCCGCCGCAGTATACACCATGCAAGATGGAACACTGGGCACAATAACGTTGGAGGAACACGAGCATGGAAAAGATCTTGGCGTTTATGTCGACAACAAACTATCCTTCAAAGAACATGTAGCAAAAAGTACAGCAAAAGCCAAAAGAGTTGTTGGCATTATTCGACGCACCTTCGACTTTCTCAGCAACGACCTCTTTGTACAACTGTACAAGAGCCTTAAAATTGTGCGCCGGATCCTAGAATACGGACACTCGTGAACCACAAAACCCTTTGTAGTAATGTAGAAGACGTACAACGACGAGCAACCAAGCTGTTGGCAACACTGAGAGACAAACCATACCCTGAGAGACTGGCGATTCTGAGACTACCCACTTTGGATCATCGCAGAAACAGAGGCGATATGATTGACCTGTACAAGTATATCCATGGAGCCTACGTTTCAGATCGACCTAAATTTGATATCACTAGTGACCGCGCAACAAGGGGGAACAGTATTAAGATCAACAAACATCGCTGTAGGCTAGACGTTCGCAGCGGAACATTGTCTCAGAGAGTAGTTAACATGTGGAATGACCTCCCGGAGGCCGTGGTGAGAGCACCATCTGTGAACAGCTTCAAAAGCAGACTCGATGGTCACTGGAAAGAATTGGCAAGTGTCTACAACCCAACCTACCAGTCCTAAACTATGTAAACATGTTGTTCTAACTTTTGCCACCCGTATCAGTGCCACCCATGCCACAACAACAGAATGCGAGTCAATTAGTTAATTGAGTGATGAACAAGTCATTCAAGGCTTCAAACATCTAATACGTCAAAGCCAAGGTCATTACCATGTTTTTAATTATAAGGTACAGGTATAAGAATGAATATAAACAAGGGAATGTACGGACTATTTCTATTTTTCTCGTGTTCTCTTATCTAATGACATTCAATGACTTTATTGAATTGTCAGGTATCCTCTTATAGTCCCATATAACAACTTTTGGTCTTCGAATGAATTATTAGTGAACAGAAATTCGGCCGTGTATCTGTTATCACTCGTCACATCAGTCAGTTATAGAGAAATGACTCGTGTTTTCCTTTGGCTTTCGTATTACTCCTGTATTACTCAGCTATCTTAGCAATGATCTCTTCCGTGTTAAAATTATATTTGGAATGTGTTTAACCAGCTCTATCACATATGTGATAATGACTGGCACCAATATTGTCCTTTAACATGACCCCTTTTGTATACGGAAAAAAGGGAGGAGTTTTACCTATGGTGCACCCGATACGTTTGAGGTCATACGCCAGTAGCAGGAAAAATGTTAACCATTGTCAACGCTTACAAGTAATGACAAGGTATCTTAAAGGGGCGTGTTCGTGTCATACGCCGTAGTTAATTCTTTTTTGTGTGTTCCTTGAATTAAAACAGAAGAGAGAGTTTAAGTTCCAATACTGTATTGTGAAGAAGTTGATTGTTGTTGTATTTTACGTCCGCTTCCACCGAGGTGATATCGCAGACAATAACATGTTATGTATACAAGGTGCAATAATTTACAATGTGATTAGTGAAAAAGAGGACAATTAGGTTTCTATATATGTACAGAAGACAATAGATAACAGCAAGAGACATGAGATAGCAGGTGCAAAGAATAAAGAGGTACCAGTGGACGTTTACAAAACAGACGAATTTGTAACAAAACAGACATGAATGTGGACGAACATTTGGACAGAGACAAACATTTAGACATAGTATGTACATATATATATATTTAGGACATTTTCGTCGGTCTGTTCGATTTGTCCGGTTGAATGGCAGGGCGGTACAACTCTTCCTTGGGGCTTGTTGGTGAGTGTAAGGCCTGGACCATTCTTCCTTCCATTTGGTTTTGTTGTCCGGTATGGTGGTTGATTTCGTCATTATTTCTGTTGTCATTCCTTTGTTGTTGGTTCTCCGAGTCCTACATTCGTATTTAAAGGCAGATTAAGGATTAACTCATTGAAGACACCTGATTAGTCAGTTGCGGTCACATGGGGTCTAAACCTGCCATGGTCTGAGTGCTTCGGGCCTAATTGACATTCATTGTTTTAGTTAATCCTTTAGTTCTGCTTCAGTGAGAAAATACAGTATTGGTAGCCCTAACTCTCTCAAGATGGTAGCCAACGTAATTAATGGGGGTAATTAATTTATTTAAAACAATGAACTAAAAATTAAAAAAAAGGCTGACACGGGCATTTAGCCAATTCTAAATGACTGTCTGTAATCTATTTGGGAAAAAATAAATTTTGACTATTTTTTATGATAGGCCTATAATATAAGTATTATTTTTTTTTAAAGAAAAGGGGATATAGGCCTATGCAATGACAGGTGTTTATTAATATAAAGACCCCACAAAAAAATAACATATATAGGCCTATATATATCTTTGACTTTTTTAAAATTACTAGAAATTGGACGCAAATATAGGCCTATATGTGAATAGCCTTTTTAAAAAAAAAATAAAAAAATAAAGACTCTAAAATTACGGTTTATACTGACCACAAGACGAAAAAAAAAAAACTAACTGGACAATACATCATGAGTTTTTTTTCCTCTAAAATTAACTGTGAAATTACAGAAAAGTAAAAGAAATAAATGATGTAAGGCCAATATATTTCTAAAGAATAAATTTGGACTGTTTTGTATTTAATTAAAATTGAAATACAGAATTTAAATTGTAAAGAAGAATATGGGATACAGGCTTGTAAAATATAGTTGTGTAATGTAATCCGATATATTTTTTTAAAAAAAGACGAATTTGTGCTATTTTTTCTTTGAAATTAACACTGAAAACACAGAATTGTAAATTCTAAAGGAGAAAATTGGATATAGGTCTATAATATAAGTAGTGTTTTTAAAGAATATGATATAGACCTATAACATTAGTAGTTTTTTTTAAAGAGGGAAATATACAATCCCCCCGACAAAATTAACTTCTATATTTTTAAACTTTTCTAAAATTACTAGAAAAAAATACAACTGGGCATTTAATGTAAATCTTTTTCTATTTTTTCTTTGAAATTAACACTGAAAACACAGAATTGTAAATTCTAAAGGAGAAAATTGAATATAGGTCTATAATGTAAGTAGTGTTTTTAAAGAATATGATATAGGCCTATAACATTAGTAGTTTTTTTTAAAGAGGAAAATATACAATCCCCCCGACAAAATTAACTTCTATATTTTTAAACTTTTCTAAAATTACTAGAAAAAAATACAACTGGGAATTTAATGTAAATATTTTTATATATACATAGGCTCTAGAATTACAGACTATGAAGATAGTAATACCACATAAAATAACTGTTCTATATATCTTGACCCTTTTATTCTCTAAAATACTGAGTAGTAGAAAAAGAAAATGGGATATTTATATAAAGATCCTAAAAGGTAAAAAAGAAAGTAGAATATAGGTTTAGATGTATGTATGTGTGTATGTAGAAAAAAGCTATACTCTTACATATTAGGATAAAGAAGAGCACACAAACAAAATCAGCTGAACAGTATTTAAATTTGAATATATATTGTAATGCGCCATTGCAAAGACAAATTGGTAGTGTAAATTCTTATACATTTATTATTTTATCATGGACCCTAAATGATATGTCAATGGTCAATAGATATTATATACTTTTTTTTTACCAAAGGACATGATACAATTTTGGTATTCATAAATATTTAAAATATAGTAAAAAATTCTTGACGAATACAACTGGCTGATTTCCAAACATTTTTAAAATCCAAAATCAAAACTATAGTCCCCTAATAAAAAAAACAAGGGGTGGCATCTTACATTTTCTTTTTCGTCAGATGATTTTATTTTTTCCAAACAATGACTGATTTAGTATGTATTATCAATAGTAATGGTAATCGTACAAAAGTCCATGCCTTACCCCATCATTTAGTATTTTTAATTGATAAATTCAACGTTATAGTTATAATCTGATTTAATTACGGCTTTTACACCATACAATCAATCCATACAACCAACAATCGCATCCGACCAACTGATCAGACAAATGGTCGGATGGACGGCTTATTGCAAGGATAGGATCAGTTCTATTCTCATACGACCAACTCATGCAACAGCAAATCAAAGTGCGTTGTAAGGCGTATGACGTCATATCTGACTTTGCAACCAGAATTCCTGTTTAAAGATGTCTTCTTCTGTCGCTTCATTTTTGGTTGTGTGTGTGATATGTCAATTAGGGACCAGTATATGTCTTTAAGTTTGTATTGTATGTATATTTGATGGATGGTTTGAGGCTATTGTAAGTTTCTTTTATATCTATATATGATTGGGGGATTATTTCTGAGTGGGTATAACTGTTGGAAGCATATCTTGGCAGAGTATCCCTTGTAGTTAATCCTAGCCAGTATATGTATAGGCCAACCCAGGGACTTTTGTTGTCCTTGATAGCATTTATTATGAGTTGTTGTTGCATTGCCTGGATTTTTAGTCGAATGTTTGGCACTTTAAGGCCACCATTTTTATGCTCAAGGTTCAAGGTGTTTCGATTAATTGTTTCACTTTTATTTTCCCAGATGAAATTGTAGATTATTTTATTTATGTTTTTAATAATTGAGTTTGAGGGAGGAACTATCCTAGCAACAAACCATAGTTTGCTGAGTATATAGGTGTTTAAGATGCATACTTTTTCTTTACATGAAAGAGAGTGATTTTCCCATGTCTGGATGGTTGAATTGATTATTTGAACAAGGGGTAGCCAGTTCTTTTCCATTTTATTTGAGCCAAACCAAATGCCTAGTAATTTTATAGCGTCTGTTTTAATATTAATATTTATATTTACAGGATAGGAGTAGTGTGATGGTTTTCCAACAGAAAGGATTTCAGTTTTATCATGGTTTAGTTTGGAGCCAGATATAGAGCCAAATGTTTTGAATTGTTCGAGGAGAGTGCTGTATGAAGAAAGTCTAGATATTATAGCAGAACAGTCATCTGCATGCTGAAATAACTTAATCTCTGAAGGGTGGTTAGGGATCCTGATGCCTTTTATGAGGATGTTTTTGTTTATGTATGAAGCAAGGGGGTTGATACACAATGAGTATAGAATCATGGATAGTGGACATCCTTGACGAATCGATCGGTTAATTTTAATATTTTGGGAAAAGGATCCATTTACTTGGACTTTACTAATCAAGTTTTTAAACAATATTGTAACCCAGTTAAGGATGTAATTTGGGAAATTAATATGTTTAAGTAGATTTATGATATAGTTGTGTTCAATGCGATCGAAGGCTTTTTCTTGGTCAAATGATAATATATAGGCACTGGACTCATTTGTGTTTATATAATTTAGTATTGTATCTATTGAATATAGGTTATCAAAAATGCTTTTATTTGGTCCAGCTCATGTTTGTGTATTAGAGATTAATTTGTTAATAACAGAATTTATTCTTGTGCTTAGAATTTTTGTTATGATTTTATAGTCCACACATAACAGGCTTATCGGTCTATAGTTCTTGAGTAATCGATGGTCGCCTTTATTCTTGTAGTTAATTGTTATGATACCAGTTCTCATTGTGTTAGATAATTCCCCCTGTAGATAGATGTTGTTTAATACTTCTGTTAAATCGTTTCCTATAATGTCAAAGAATTTTATGTAGAAATCTCCTGGAATACCATCTATACCCGGGCTACGGTTTGTTCTAAATTTTTGTAACGCCTTAAGGACTTCATCTCTAGATATAAAATGTGATATTGAATCTCTTTCCGTGTTTGTTAGTGTGTTTGTGTCACTGTTTTCGATATAGGACTTCATTAAGTTATCATTAATATTTTGAGAGGTATATAGTTGTTGGTAGAATTGGTGAATTGTGTCTAATATATCTTGTTTATTGTCACAGATTGTATTATTTTGATTGATCAGTTGTTTAATTTGTTTTTTTGCACCCTTTTTAACTTCTGCTAATTTATATATTTTAGAATTAGTAGATACATCAATTTGGGGTATTTCTAATTTTGAACGTATAACGTAGCCTTCTTTGGTATTATATTCTATAAGCTCAATTTTTGATTTAATCTCGTTTATAGAGTTATTCTTACTAGGCATTTCATTTTCTAGGGATTCCAGTTGTTGATAAAGGTTACTGAGGATATGTTTGTTCTCAACTGCTAAGGCTTGACAGTAATTTTGTGTAATATTTCTAATAGCTGCTTTACCTTTTTCCCACCATTGTATGTTGTCAATGATTTGGTATTTTTTGTTTTGCCAGCTTGACCAGAATGTTTTAATTTGATTTTGGTAGTTTTTATCATCTAGAATAGAATTGTTAAGTTTCCAATATCCTTTACCCCATTTAAGATTGTTAAGGTTGATATTTAGTTCCACTGCTTTATTGTCAGTGAAATGAAGTGGTATATGTTTAATTGATTTGATGTAAGTTGCATATTTATTACTTATGTAAATGCGGTCTAATCTGCTAGCATGTCCTTGTGAATTCTGATAGGTAAAAAGGGGAGTGTCAGGGGAGATAATTCTGTAACCATCACTTATATTAAGTAGATTTTGTATATCAAGTAGATATCTTATAGCATCTTTTGGATGGTTATTCATGTTGCCATGTTTGTTATCTTTACTATTTTCAATAAGGTTAAAATCACCAGTAATAATATAAGAATGTTGTGGATTATGAATAGTTTTGACATATTCAAGAAGTCTCTTGTAGTAATAAGTTTTCAATTCTCTCTTGCAGGGACCATATATATTGAATATTTGAATAGTTTCATTATTTGCATTTACCTCCAGATGTTGGAGCCTACCTGCTAATTCATCAGGTGTATTGTAGAGTTTATGTATAATGTTTGGGCTTAATAATAGGGCAATGCCAATCTTTGTTTAATTATATGCAGTGTATAAGTTATAGCCAGTTTCGTTTTCAACATTTTTTATTTGATGGACATTGGATTTTAGAATTTCTTGTATACAAACAATATCTAGTTTGTTAAATATATTGCTAATTTGTGTAATCTTTTGAAGATTTCCTTGTAGAGCGTTTATGGAGTAAATTAACATAATAATTAGGTAAATAATAGGGATAGAAGGCTTCATTGTTAACTAATATGGTTTCAAGAACTTATAACGTCTTAATTTGTTTGATCTCTAAACTTCTGTTTCGGTAAGCGGGGATTCCGCTCGAGCCCTTTTATCATCTATTTCTGTTTCGGATAAACTATCAAGGCTTCTTTCCCTTTTACTTGCTGTGTCACACTTAGTGACTGTAGAGTTATTTAACAATGAGACATCAGCGTCATAGTTAAGATTTGACTGCGATGTTTCAGGGATATCATGGGATGAGTTGTCAATGATACTGTTATCCTCTAAATAACTTTGACCCACTGAGGATCCTGTGTTAATGGGGGTGGAAGAAACATGACCACTAGATGTATCAATAATAGACTTATTAACATCATTGATAAAATGGCTATCAGGGCTGAGGATAACATTTGTTGTATCGGTAGTGATAGGAATGTCATTGTTGACTACTGTTGTTTTTATGGAGTCTAGAGTAGCTAAATCCTGGTTTAGACTTCCTGGGTTTGCGGATTTGACTTGACCAGAATTATAGACATTTGTTTTTGTCGTATTATTTTTTGAGGGGATAATATTATTGACACCAGGGTTATTGTCTTCACTAGGGTCATAACCTAAGACATGGTTATTGATATTTAGGTGCTCATGATTAGGTTCATAAATATTATCAATATTATGGGTGGGTTCAGTGGCTATATCAGCAGATACTATAGCACTGTTTGGACTAGTTTGGGGTTGAAGGGCAGGAAATTCCGTTTGATCATCAGGATTTGGTGCATTGGGGTTGGTTGGCAGAGTATATCTTTTGTCTGGTTTTGTACATTCACGGCCAAGATGCCCATGCAGGCCGCAGTTGTAACAAATTTTGCCCCTAGTTTGGCCCTCATATTTAATGGATACATGTATCCCTTTTATATAAATGTGCGATGGAATAGGTTTAAACATTTTTTTACATAAACAATTCTAACACCGCTTTCGACCGTTGGAAATGGTTTGAAGCAGGATCTGTCACATTTAACCAATTCACAATAGTTCGTCAATTTGTTAACCAGATATTTATTGTCCATTTCGAATGGTAGGCCGAAGACCGCAACAGGAATTGAATCAACAGGGTAGTCCCATGTGATGTTTCCAGCCGACTCTACTGTATAATTGCAATTCTTCACTGAGAAGGTCTTGAGATTCTCAAGAAATAACTCCTTGGCAAGTATATCCTTAAGAGTTAGGCAAAACTTGCCCTTACCTACATTTTGGAGACATTTTATATTGCTGATGTCAAAATCCTTAGCTTGTAGGAAATATAATATGTCTACTGAGGCAATACCAGTGGGGTGTGTCCTCACTGTGCCCACTTTTGATTAATCCAATTAAGGTCTAATTAGGATTAGTGGATTAAGCGGATTAGGATTAGGTGTTATATAGGTAATTAGATGGAAAAAAAACCCAAATATTTTATGTAATTTTTTTTTTATTTTCGATGTTTTATATATATTTAATAAAAATATAACATACATGGATATATCATACATCACATTAGCACTTTATAATTTAATGAAAATATAACAATTTTCGATGTTTTATATATAAAATATTTAATAAAAATATAACATACATGGATATGTCATACACCACATTAGCACTTTATAATTTAATGAAAATATAACAATTTTCGATGTTTTATATATAAAATATGTAATAAAAATATAACATACATGGATATATCATACATCACATTAGCACTTTATAATTTAATGAAAATATAACAATTTTCGATGTTTTATATATAAAATATGTAATAAAAGTATAACATACATGGGTATATCATACATCACACAAAAACAAGATAAACAATGAAAATTTACAATGTAGTTAAACGGGCTACGCCATCGGCATACTCGAATACAGTCTTTATACCGTTCTGAAGATCTGTTTTCAGAGTTTGGAGTCGGGTTTCTAGTTGCCTGTACTTTCTTCTCTTAGGCCGTAATTTTCCGTTGGCACCTAACTGGAGAATGGTTACTTCGGAGTAAGCTTGTTCATTCTTAAAAAAAGCCACCAACTTGAAAATATTTGGGTGAGGGGTGGCAATAATGGATGTTATCTTGGAATGCCATCCTTCAACATGGTTCGTTGTGCGTGAACCTTCAGTGTGGAAATGGTTCCACATCATTCTGTCATGCTGCCCCTCCACCCAGAACTCAGTTACGTAATCTGCAAATTGCAACACTCTGGCATCTTGGAGTGGTGCATCATCAAGGGCATGCAGCCATACATCTTCAACCTGCTGTATTGGAATAAATGGTAATGCTGCTGCTTGCTTGACGATTTTATTGATTTCTGGCACCCGAGAAAAATCTGCTTGTAGTCCATATTTCTGCGCATTGCGCCAAATACACTGACCAAAGTGAAAAAAACAACCTTTTAGTTCTGACCTCGGCAACACAGTTCTCACAGCATTTTGCATACTAACTTCGAAATCTGTAAACACATGGCCTGGGTTAAGATTAACATTGACAAGTGCCAATGTTTTGTCTCTAACACATCTGAGGAACTCAACATATGTTGCCTCCTTCTTATCGGGTAATAGTGCATACACCAAAGGGAACATTTTATTGTGTACAAAAGCATGTATAGTGTAGATCTGGGTGAATAAGGTAGGACTCATGCTAAATGTTTCATCACAGTATATAGTGTCTGCATTGGCGAGATGGTAAAGATTTTCTTGTGTGGAAAACACTAGAAACCTGCTGTCGGCTGCTGCGTGGAGAAGGAAGTCGTCTCCGGATGTGGTCTTGGTGTAAGAATCTGGAAGCTGGATATCGTTGCGGGTCTGAGGAAGTGCTGGGAGGATCTTTGCTCGGGCTCTATACAGGGAAGCACAGCAACTATAGAATGTTGGAATCTCTCTGATCATCTCACCTGAGTCACGGTCAGATCGAAGGGCTGTAAACAAACAAAAAGAAAATATTTATTATACATATTATTATATCATTAATACTCGACCAGACACTCGATTGGTTTGTTACGGAAGAACATGTTCAGTATGCTTTAACGTTGAATCATTTAAATCAACGGCACACAACATTAGAGATAAATACATACCTGATACTTCTTCTTGATAGATGGCACAGACTGGTTTGGTTTCCTCTTGCACCTTGGTTTTCATGGCAACGAGAAATTTGTCGACTGCCACCTTGTGTGGGTTAGCAACATGGTTGTGGTTTCTGGAATATTTGGTAATAAAGCCTTGGTGGGTGTTCAGGGTTGCTGGACAACCTTTTATACAACATCTCCAGTATACTCGTTCTGCCTTCCTATTCTTCACTCGGAATTTGTATTCTTCATGGACTAAGTTTTCTCCACCTTGAGCATTGGGGATGTACTGGATGTTTACTTGAACGTTTGCCATGATGAAATATGACAGACTGACTTCTGTGTGTCCTTATAAAGACCGTGTAATGTGTAGGCTTACTGAACATAATTCATATTATATTCAAGTGTCATTTTTTGAATAAAATTCATCACTTTAACGATTACAGTGAGTTCATCTCACCAATTATAAGACTGAATATTTAGTCACTTTCAATATTTGTTTTTTTCCATCTAATTACCTATAACACCTAATCCTAATCCGCTTAATACACTAATCCTAATTAGACCTTAATTGGATTAATCAAAAGTGGGCACAGTGAGATGTAACCACCAGTGGAGGGGTTATCATCGTCGGGAATCAGTTCAACAGTATTGTCACGAATTATACGGTTTGTTACACTCATCTCCCCATTAGGGTTAATTGTCATCTTTGTCGATTTTATGTAACTCATTGTCAATAAAACACTTCAACAGCTTGTATGTGGTCTTAATTACAGTTGAAAGGTGGTGAATCACGGTGGCCATAGACCGGCCATGACAATATGGCTGACACCAACACTGAGAATTCAAATGTCTTGTCACAGTAGAACTCGAATAGTTTATACAATTATCAACTCTGAGATATTAATCCATTACAGGGTATCTGGGTCGTATCTATACAAAAGATAAGATGGCCATTGTCGGACACTAAATAAATATAATCCTTATAAGACATATAGAAATAGATTTCACTAAAAATAAAACACACTTATATGGATATACTACTTCTGAATTTATTAACATGCTACGTTTCGATACACATACAGATATCGTTTTCAAGCAAATAATGAAAATCAACAATAAATGTGGTACAATATATAGGTAACAAGTGGAAACCATTTAACAGAATAATCAATGCTATCAACAACGCATTATCAAGATCAAAGAAGTTATATAAATAACATGATGAAAGAATAACACTAATAATACAAAAGGAAGAGATTAGAGGATAATTGACTACTAATAATACAAAAGGAAGAGATTAGAGGATAATTGACTACATGAAACCGTAACATCAAGACGCTAATTAACTATATGAAACCATAACTATAAGATGAGATGAAAGTCAGAGATAGAAACAATCATCACAAGTGAAACCTTAACTACAAGATGAAATAAAGGGGGGGGGGGGTCATACACTTATGACCACAGACACTTCTCATCACTAACACACACTAGTTAAGAATTAAATAAATCAACCCAAAGATTTGGGAGGAAATGTCCTGAGTCTCTGTTTAATTTTGGCTTATGTTTTTGAATTTCCAAAGCCTCGCGAAGAACTCTGCTTTTCCATGTTGATTGGTTTCTAGCTAGTATTTCTGTACTTTCCCATTTGATTTGGTGCTCTGGGTTTTGGTGAATATGTTCTGCTAGCGCTGATTTGTTTTGTTCTTGTTTTTTAACTGCTGTCTGATGCTCTTTAGTTCTGATTGAAATTGGACGGGATGTTTCGCCCACATAGGCCACATTACACTCACAATTTATTTTGTATATGACTCCCTTTGGGTCCTCTTTTGGTTTTAGTATTCTACCATCAGCTTTTAACATAGTTTTAAGTGTGGTTCCGCTACTGAACACTACCTCTGCACCGATTTGCTCTGTTAAAATTCTTTTTATTTGGTGGCTAGCTGGTCCTATAAATGGGATGGAGATAAAAAGCGGGCTAGTTCTTCTGATGGCAGTGGGTGGTTTGCAGGTATGAGTCAGTGTTTTCTTCATGGTGGCATTAACTGTATTAGCAGGGTAGTTATTGAATTCTGTAAGGACATGGTTGATATGCTGTAATTCATTATCGAGGAGGTCTTCATCACATATTAATTTTGCGCGTCTCGTTAAGGTACTAATAATTCCTGTTTTTACTTTGGTTGGGTGATTTGAACTATTATGTATGTATTGGTCAGTGTGGGTTGGCTTGCGGTAAACAGTGGTTTTTAGGTAATCTGCGGAGTTGTTTACTAATACATCAAGGAATGGTAATTGGTTGTCTTTTTCTAATTCTACTGTAAATTTCATTCGAGGGTGGATACTGTTGAGGTGTTCAAGAAGGTGTTGTGGATTCTGACCTAGTTCCAAAATGGCAAATACATCATCAACTTTTCTAATCCATGTTTTAGGTAGGATGGGTGAAGTCTTTAAGGCAGCTTCTTCGAAATGGGTCATATATACTTCTGTTATGAGAGGGCTTATGGGAGATCCCATGGGCAGTCCATGAACCTGTTCATAAATTTCTGATTGCCATGAGAAATATGAGGAATTGATACATTGCTCTGTAAGTTGAATGATACTGTCTATTTTGAGGTTTGTGGATAGTTCTTGGTAAATAGATTCTATTTTCTGCCTTAGCACTTGTATTGCTTCATCCCGTGGTATATTCGTAAACAAATCAACAACATCATAACTAACTAACTGACCATTCACCTAAAGAAAACAGTTATCAACCTCTCATCCCACACCCTTACAGATGATCAGATACACCTCCTATCGAAAGGACTTAAATTTATACCATCCAGTAGCAAACCACCAACAGAAACGTTCATCGTGAATATAGAAAAAGGTCTTCAGCAGCTAGCCCCGAATGGTAAAATAAATTACATCAGACACCAAATCAAAAAGATTCTAGAGAAACCAGCTATAACCAAACCTAACCTAACCAAAGAGGAAACCCGGGCAATCAAAGAATTAAAGGAAAATAAAGACATATCGATAGTAGCAGCTGACAAAGGTAAAGCCACAGTACTAATAGACACCAGTAACCTGAATGAATTAGTTAACAACACCTTGTCAGACAGCTCAACCTACAAACAACTTAAAAAGGACCCTACGGCCAAACTAGACAGACAACTTAAATCTACATTAAAAACCCTTCGCGACAACAATGAAATAGATAAACAACTTTATGAGAAATTAAATATATCCCATCCAACGCCACCTTATGCTAGAGTACAAGTTAAAATCCACAAAGACCCTATCAAAATTAGACTGTTAACATGTTCTCGTGGATCAGTGTACTATAATACAGCACAGTATATTTCTAAACTGTTATCACCAATTGCTACTAGTGCTAGTTCCTACATCAAAGATTCATCAGAATTCTGTCATAGACTTAAACAAAATAATGTGAATGGTCAGTTAGTTAGTTATGATGTTGTTGATTTGTTTACGAATATACCACGGGATGAAGCAATACAAGTGCTAAGGCAGAAAATAGAATCTATTTACCAAGAACTATCCACAAACCTCAAAATAGACAGTATCATTCAACTTACAGAGCAATGTATCAATTCCTCATATTTCTCATGGCAATCAGAAATTTATGAACAGGTTCATGGACTGCCCATGGGATCTCCCATAAGCCCTCTCATAACAGAAGTATATATGACCCATTTCGAAGAAGCTGCCTTAAAGACTTCACCCATCCTACCTAAAACATGGATTAGAAAAGTTGATGATGTATTTGCCATTTTGGAACTAGGTCAGAATCCACAACACCTTCTTGAACACCTCAACAGTATCCACCCTCGAATGAAATTTACAGTAGAATTAGAAAAAGACAACCAATTACCATTCCTTGATGTATTAGTAAACAACTCCGCAGATTACCTAAAAACCACTGTTTACCGCAAGCCAACCCACACTGACCAATACATACATAATAGTTCAAATCACCCAACCAAAGTAAAAACAGGAATTATTAGTACCTTAACGAGACGCGCAAAATTAATATGTGATGAAGACCTCCTCGATAATGAATTACAGCATATCAACCATGTCCTTACAGAATTCAATAACTACCCTGCTAATACAGTTAATGCCACCATGAAGAAAACACTGACTCATACCTGCAAACCACCCACTGCCATCAGAAGAACTAGCCCGCTTTTTATCTCCATCCCATTTATAGGACCAGCTAGCCACCAAATAAAAAGAATTTTAACAGAGCAAATCGGTGCAGAGGTAGTGTTCAGTAGCGGAACCACACTTAAAACTATGTTAAAAGCTGATGGTAGAATACTAAAACCAAAAGAGGACCCAAAGGGAGTCATATACAAAATAAATTGTGAGTGTAATGTGGCCTATGTGGGCGAAACATCCCGTCCAATTTCAATCAGAACTAAAGAGCATCAGACAGCAGTTAAAAAACAAGAACAAAACAAATCAGCGCTAGCAGAACATATTCACCAAAACCCAGAGCACCAAATCAAATGGGAAAGTACAGAAATACTAGCTAGAAACCAATCAACATGGAAAAGCAGAGTTCTTCGCGAGGCTTTGGAAATTCAAAAACATAAGCCAAAATTAAACAGAGACTCAGGACATTTCCTCCCAAATCTTTGGGTTGATTTATTTAATTCTTAACTAGTGTGTGTTAGTGATGAGAAGTGTCTGTGGTCATAAGTGTATGACCCCCCCCCCCTTTATTTCATCTTGTAGTTAAGGTTTCACTTGTGATGATTGTTTCTATCTCTGACTTTCATCTCATCTTATAGTTATGGTTTCATATAGTTAATTAGCGTCTTGATGTTACGGTTTCATGTAGTCAATTATCCTCTAATCTCTTCCTTTTGTATTATTAGTAGTCAATTATCCTCTAATCTCTTCCTTTTGTATTATTAGTGTTATTCTTTCATCATGTTATTTATATAACTTCTTTGATCTTGATAATGCGTTGTTGATAGCATTGATTATTCTGTTAAATGGTTTCCACTTGTTACCTATATATTGTACCACATTTATTGTTGATTTTCATTATTTGCTTGAAAACGATATCTGTATGTGTATCGAAACGTAGCATGTTAATAAATTCAGAAGTAGTATATCCATATAAGTGTGTTTTATTTTTACTAAATAAATAGCTCTTTATAAACGCCAGTAGAGGGAGAGCTATCAAGACACGTCTTGTCAGCTCGGCTACCACACGCTCGGCTTCTCTAGTCATTATCAAGCTATGATAAAAAATGAAAATATGACAGGACAATATATACATGTACACAACAATGCTCAGTTAATGCTGACTAACCCGGAATCTAACTTAATTACGTGTACCTAATGGTAATTTGATTTAATTGAACGCTAATAAGTAATAATACCAATTAACCTAAAAATGGACTAATTGATTAATGGATAAGTTGTTGTGGAGTATACACAATGATTAGTGGGTTTTAATAATACAAACGTTGAAAGAAAATGAAAATTGATGAAATGTTAACAACGACCCCTTTCACTGAAATAAACACAAATGATAAAAGAATATAGATTGTTGTGGAGTATTTACAACGATTTGATGAGGTTTTGATAATGACAACATCCCAAGAAGATGAGATTTGATTGGTGTTATGACAAAAATAATTGATATGTGCATGTTGATGCGAGTGATTCTACTGATATACGAAAAACCCTTAGAACAATGACTGCACAAATGATCAATGTCCCCTGAAGGCTGACAATTTAAAATATTGAGTGGTACTTGACTGGATGTTATAGTGATGTAGAAAGGCAGGGTTAGAACTATTGAGTGCATTAAATTACAATAACCGCAGGCTACTATAAAAATCCATAAAAACCCCATGAAAGCCCGTCTGCTGGTGTGTTCTCGAGATTCAGTCTTCTACAACACAGCCCAATATTTATCAAAACTACTTTCCTCACTTGGTACAACTGCATCGTCCGTCATCAAAGATTCAGGTGAACTCTGTGAGAAACTGCAGAATATTCAAAACCCCAGGAGGATGGTCTCATATGATGTTGTAGATTTGTTTACAAATGTACCAAGGGAAGAGGCCCTGAAGATTCTACGCAAGCGCATAGAAAGTTTAGACAACCCACTAGAGACTTCCCTATCAACAGACAACATCATACTCTTGTTGAAACAATGCATCAATTCAACATATTTCTCCTGGGGTGACGATTTTTACGAACAGACCAATGGATTACCTATGGGAAGCCCCCTCTCCCCTTTAATTTCAGAAATATTTTTAACTGATTTAGAAGAGAAGGCGCTTCAAACATCCACCGTAACCCCAACATGCTTCTTTAGGCAAGTGGATGATACCTTTGTTATTATCAATCAACAAGATGATCCAGAAACACTGTTACAACACCTCAACAGGCAACACCCACGTATAAAATTCACAATGGAAACCGAAAATGATAACCAACTACCCTTTCTCGATGTTTGTGTATCTAAAACCAACAACTCGATCCGTACCAGTGTCTATAGAAAAACAACCCACACCGACCAATACATTCACTTCAAATCTAATCACCCGAATAGCGTCAAATCAGCCACAATTTCAACTCTGGTGAACCGTGCGAAAATATAAGATATAAGTGCAGTCGAGCCGACAAGACGTGTCTTGAAAGCTCTCTTCTCTAACCTGTGTTGTTAAAGAGTTATTTAGTATTCGATAATGGCCATCTAATCGTTTAAATAGATGCGATCCAGATACCCCTGAAATGATATAATACCACAGCATTAAATAATTATAATACTCGTATTCAAGTTAGACAAGACTTTAGTATTCTCAGTTGGCGACAGCCTTACTGTCATGGCCGTCATGGCCGCCGTGACTCACTATAAACACTAAGACAACCTCAACTCACTAATTATAACCAGAGACAAGCTGTTAAAAGTAATTTATTGACAAGGAGTTTCATAAAATCTACAAAGATGACAATTAACCCCAATGGGGAAATGAATGTTACAAACCATATAAATAGAGACAATACAGGGGAGCTTATACCTGATGATGATAACTCCTCGACTGGGATAGCTTCTGTCGACATCCTATACTTCTTGCAGGCTAAGGATTATAACGTCAGCAATATAAAATGTCTGCAAAATGTAGGTAAAGGTAAATATTGCCTTACCCTCCGAGATATCCTTTCTAAGGATATCTTTCTTGAAACCTTCAAGAACTTTTCTGTGAAGAACTGCAATTTCACAGTTGAAGCTGCAGGCAACATCACATGGGACTACCCTGTAGACTCGATTCCGGTAGCCGTCTTTGGCTTACCTTTCGAGATGGACAATAAATATCTTGTTAACAAATTGATAAATTATTGTGAGTTGGTCAAATGTGACAGCTCTACCTTCAAACCATTTCCAACTGTGGAAAGTGGTGTTAGAATTGTGTATGTAAAAAAAATGTTTAAACCCATCCCTTCTCACATATATGTAAAGGGGATACATGTATCCATTAAATATGAGGGCCAAATTCGGGGCAAAGTCTGTTACAACTGTGGCCTTCATGGTCATCTTGGCCGCGAATGTTCAAAACCTGATAAAAGATTCAGCCTTGGAGACAACCCTAAAGCCCCAAATCCAGACAGTCGAATTGAATTTCCTGCTCTGCACCCCAACCCAGCCCAAATAGTGGTTTAATATCTTCGGAAACAGCCTCAGAATTTACTCATAGCAATAATAATAATGAACCTATATATGAGAACCAAGATATCATAAACCATGTCCTTGATAAATTCCCTAGGGAAGAAAAGAACTTTAATGTCAATACTGTTAATCACTCCCATAATAATACCACAAAAACTAATGAGATAATAACCGGTCAAGCCAATTCCAAAGACCCAGGAAGTCTAAACCATGACTTGTCAACCTTAAGTTCCATTATAAAATCAGTAAACAACAATGACAACTCTACCCTTACCAGTACTGCAAATGTTATCCTCGGCCCCGATAGCCATGCTAAGAATGATGTTAACAAATCTATTGATGATACACCTAGTAGTTATGTCTCTTCCACCCCTATTAATACAGGACCTGTTCTGAAATGATTAATGATTAAAGGGAAACAACTCTTGTTTTCTGTTTGACTCTTCTTTTGGGAGATAAAAAAATGTTGTAGAGTTGGGTTGGCAGCCATATTTTAAAACCATGTGTTTTTCTTTGTAAAAATCTTGTATAGTCAAGATATGTGAGTATTGAGTATAGAAAGGCAATAGTCTTTAATAAACATGTTTCCTATTTAACCGAGTATCGTTTCTAAAATCCAAAACATGGTCCGACGAGACGGATACAGTTGTTCCAGTCAATCTCTTGAGTTTAGTTCATGTGCCAGTCGACCTATAGTAATTATCTTATAAATATATTGACAATTGTTATTATGTCTACGACCAGTAACGACGCAGACAGGCGTGGTGATGTGGCCAAGAAAAAAAAACCGTATCAGATGGGGGCATAGGGCCTTTGTTACAAGAATTATTCAGAGTGTACAAGAATTATTAGCTCAGTTTGATGGATCTCCTTCTTCAGTGGAAAGTTTAGAAGTACACAGAATTTCTTTAACAGAAAAGAAAGTCATTTTAGCATCTTACGATGAAAAAGTATTAGAAGATATTGAAGGATGAAGATGAAGTGGGTAATGATATATTTGAATCAAGTGAATTTGCTGACACTATTAATAGAACTTTATTTAAAATTAAATTGTGTTTACATAATAATGAGAAGGCCAGTGAAAAATCGAGTACCATTATAGCTGATAGTTCTGCTTTGAGTAGCCCTAGTAATCCATCTAGAGAAACTTTTGTCAGTAAGACTAAATTGCCAAAATTGTGTTTGCCTAGATTTTCTGGCGATTCGAAGCTGTGGCAGCCGTTTTGGGATAGCTTCCGGGCTGCAGTAGACAATAACAGTGACATTTCAAGTGTTGAGAAATTTAATTATTTAAAGAGTCTGTTGGACGGACCAGCATCTTCTTGTGTAGCAGGTTTGTCTTTAATAAGTGAAAACTATGAAGCAGCAATTCAGCTTTTAAAAGATAGGTTCGCAAATAAGCAAGTTATTTTTTCTGGACATATGGACATTTTACTTAATTTACAACCTGTTACGAGTGGTTGTGAAGTTAAATATATTCGTAGATTATACGACACCATTGAGGTCCAGATAAGAAGTCTAAAATCTATGGGTGTACAATCTGAATCGTATGGTAATATTCTTATTCCTATTATTATGAATAAACTTCCTGAAGAGTTACGTTTATTTATTAGCCGTGGAGTTAAAGATTGGAGTGTGGACGAAGTCTTGGATATTTTAAAAACTGAACTTGAAGCTAGAGAGCGAGTTAATTTAATGCATAGCAATTCTAACAAGAAACCCAGGTATTCTTTGAACAACGTATACAGTCCTCAATCCAGATCGCATCGAGTGAATCCCTCAACAGCTTCAACTTTATTTTCGAGTAAAGATCAAAGATCTGTGCCGTATTGTGTGTTTTGTGCTCAGCAACACCCATCTGTAAACTGCACGTCCGTTACTGACATTTCAGCTCGCAAATCTATATTAAGTTATAAAGCAAAGTGTTTTTTGTGTTTACGTTCTGGACATGTGTTACGGAATTGTCCTAATCACGACTATAAATGCGTTAATTGCGGAGAAAGACATAATAAAGCTATTTGTACTTATAGGCCGCCGAGTTATGTTAATAAAACTGAAACTGGACAATCGAGTCAAAACTGTGACATCTAACATGACTTGTACAGGTGATCAAAATTCTATTGTTACAAACCGCTGTAGGGTTTGTAAGTGGTAATGGTAATTCTAGGGGATCGTATAAGAACATTGTATTTGATTTGTGCAGTCAAAGAACATATATTACTGATACAACACGCAGATTGTTAAATTTAATAACTGTTGGACGTGAAAATTTACTTATTAAAACCTTTGGGGAGGAAACTCCTCTAAGTTAAGATTGTGTGACATTGTTCAATTTACTGTTGCAGGTGATGATGGTTTACATTTGTATGTTACAGCGTATTGTGTACCTTCTATATGCAATGCCATAATTAGCGATCAATTAACGTGTAAAGCTTTAGAAAAGTACCAACATTTACAGGGTTTGAAATTAGCGAATCCATCTGGGCATTCTGATTTTACAGTTGATATATTAATTGGGGCAAATGTCTACTACATTTTGAAGGACACGTATGCATAAGACTATACATGTTTAGAGTGCATAGTTAAGAATTACTCTCGAATCACGGCAAAGATAGACTTTAAAATTGCAAACTATAACTGTATTTAGGTTACCGGTCTTACAAATAGAAATAAGACAAATAGAACTTGCAACGGGAGTCGAAAGCGCTTTCAAATCAGACATAAGAAGCTCGTACTTACCGCAAAAATGAAATGAACGCGACACAAGTCTCCGATGTCAGAGAATATTAGTAAAGTATAACCGCTATCAAATCCACACAAAAATCCAAGGCACTCATTTTATTTTAGAAAAGAATAACTGTAGGCTCGATAGAAGAGCCTATTCTACATGAACCCCAAATCAATGACGGATGGAGGGATAGAGGGAGGGACAGACGGAAGAACAGAGGGTGAAGGGATGAATGAACAGAGGGAGGGAG
The DNA here is from genome assembly GCF_932274485.2 of Patella vulgata. Lineage (NCBI taxonomy): Eukaryota > Metazoa > Mollusca > Gastropoda > Patellidae > Patella > Patella vulgata. The sequence goes on from NC_065882.2 coordinate 40,743,294, forward strand.
GGACATAGGGTGAGACAGATGGAGTGGCCGAGGAACAGGCAGAGGGACAGGGAGGGAGAGACAGAGGGTGAGACAGATGGAGACGATGGGATGGGTGGACAGAGGGAGGGACAGATCGAGGGAGGGACAGAGGGTAAGAAGAAGCAAAGACAGGGAGTAGCCGAGGGAGGACAGAGAGAGGGAGGGACAGAGAGATAGGAGGGAGAGACAGATGGATGGAGGGATAGACAGATGGAGGGAAGGACAGATAGGAGGGACAAATGGCGGGAGGGATAGAAGGACAGAGGGAGTGACCGAGGGACAGACAGTGAGAAAGCTGGAGGCAGGGTCAAATAGGAGGGAAAGGCAGATGAAGAGAAAGACGGGGGAGGGACAAACAGCAGGAGGGAAAGACACAGAGGGAGAGAGGGACTCAGAGGGAGGAACAGACAGATGGAGGGATAGAGAGAGGGACAGACTGATGGAGGGAGAGAGGGACAGACTGATGGAGGGATAGAGGGAGGGACAGACTGATGGAGGAATAGAGGGAAGGACAGATGGGGGAGGGACAGATAGGAGGGATAGAGGGAGGGAAAGACGGAGTGAGGGAGGGCGGGACAGACAGAGGCAGTGACCGACACAGTGAGGAAGGGACAGAGGGAGAGATAGATAGAGGGAAAGACTAAGGAAGGGACAGCTAGAAGGAGAAGTGACAAAGGAACAGACAGATGAAGAGAAAGACGAAGGAAGGGTTAGATAGGAGGAACAGGCGGATGGAGGGAAAGATGAAGGGGGGGAGCAAACACTGGGAGGGAAAGACGGATGGAGGGACAAACAGCGGGAGGGAAAGGCGGAGGGAGGAACGGGGGGGGGGGATGGAGGGAGCGACAGGGACAGGGGATGGAGGGACAGAGAGATGGAGGTACAGGTGAAGTGTTGGGTGGACAGAGGAAGGGACAGATGGAGGGAGGGACAGGGGGTAAGACAGATGGAGTGACCAAGGGACAGGTAGGTAGAGAGAGAGACAGAGGGAGGGACAGAGTAGGGAGGGGCGGAGGCAGATGAATGGAGGGATAGACAGACGGAAGGACAGAGATGGGGGGATAGACATGGATGGATGGAGGGAAAGATGAAGGGGGGGACAAACACTGGGAGGGAAAGACGGATGGAGGGACAAACAGCGGGAGGGAAAGACGGAGTTAGGGACACAGAGGGAGGAACAGGGGGATGGAGGGAGCGACAGAGACAGGGAGGGACAGGGGATGGAGGGATAGAGGGAGGGACAGACGGAAGGACAGAGATAGCGGGACAGACAGAGAGATGAAGGCACAGCTAAGTGTTGGGTGGATAGAGGCAGTGACAGATGGAGGGACAGGGAGTAAGACAGATGGAGTGACCAAGGGACAGACAGAGGGACAGGGAGAGAGGGACAGGGGAGGGAGGGACGAAGGCAGGGGCATATAGGAGGGGCAGATAGGAGGGATAGAGGGAGGGACAAACAGCAGGAGGGAAAGACGGAGTGAGGGAGGAACAGGGAGAGGGAAGGACAGAGGGAGGGAGGGACAGATGGGTGGAGGGAAAGGCGGAGGCGATAGAGGGATGGACAGACAGAGAGAAAGGGCAGACAGAGAGATGGAGGGACAGATGAAGGGAGGGGTTGACAGAGGGAGGGACAGATGGATGGAGGGAAAGGCGGAGGCGATAGAGGGAGGGACAAACAGCAGGAGGGAAAGACGGAGGGAGGGACAGGGGACAGATGGGTGTAGGGAGGGAGGGGAGGGGACAGATGGATGGGTAGAGGGAGGGACAGACAGGTCCTGTGTACACATTGGCATATGAAAAAGAACCCTTGACAGGTGGAATTCCAAGTAAGAGTAGGCCACAGACAGGCCAAAATTTCCCTCCCCATCTTCATTAGCCTAGTATGAGTAGAACAGTATTGTCTTCTCCATTTCATTTCCTTTCTTTTGTCAGTTGCAAGTAGGCCTATCTAGTAATTAGGATGGTATGCAAAACAAATATGCATAGCCTAGAGGCCTACTGCCGAGTATTGGCCTTGGCCTTGCTTGACACAGATGGAAATCAAAGGAGTATGGTGTAATTGCCACACTAGGCCTATTTGATTCATTTATATTCTTGGGAAGAGTTGTGAACAGGGCAGAGAAAGCACGTGGGTATGATGGGTAGCCTACTCCGGATTGTGACTTATTAATTAAAGTTAATGATAACATATGGTTTTAAGTCACTAATTGCAATTATGGAATCAAATTCATCTTGCAAAATTAATTCCAGTTAACACTTTAGCCTACATTCTGCAAAAATGCAATGTATAAAAGTTTTTTAGAATAGAAATTAATACGTACAAAAGAAGCCATTATGGTTACAAGAAAGTTTTTTTAATGTGTTAAAAGCATGTCGATAGGTTACTATTGACCAATTAAACAACAGTTAAGTATGGTGGCTGTTAGCGGCCATTCAAATGAATCTAAATCGTCGCCTTGTGAAAAAGGCGACAAGTCGACGAAATCAACCCACCGACACGACAAAATAACCTGACGATCGTCGCCTTCATTTTGTCGTGTCGGCGGGTTGATTTCGTCGACTTGTCGACTTCTCAAACTCGAGCATGCGCATTTGCTGATTGGATAACTTGCATGCTCACAGATTAACTTCCGAGGTGACAAGTCGAAATAATTGTATTTCGTCGCCTTGTCGGGTTGTGGCTGTTAGCGGCCATTCAAATGAATCTAAATCGTCGCCTTGTGAAGAAGGCGACAAGTCAACGAAATCAACCCGCCGACACGACAAAATAACTCAACGATCGTCGCCTTCATTTTGTCAAACTCGAGCATGCACATTTGCTGATTGGATATCTTGCATGCGCACAAATTAACTTCCGAGGCGACAAATCGCCTTCGACTTATTCACAACCTGACAAGGCGACAAGTCGCCGCACGACGAAATGAACCCGCCGACACGACAAAATGAAGGCGACGATCGTCGGGTTATTTTGTCGTGTCGGCGGGTTCATTTCGTCGTGTATGGAAGCGTATTTGGGTCACTACTTATTGAGATAATATCGCAGCACACCGAACTAAAATATGTCAACTTCATGAGTTATATTACAAAAAATCGACTTAATAAAGTCGACTCGACGCATTAAATTCACCTCTGTATCATAAGGCGCACTGTATCATAAGGCCTGTCATTGAGTCAACTGTCGTGGTTTCGAATCCCCGGTTGTACGTGACAAAGAGTAGGGTTGCCTGTCCAACCTAGTGGGTTTTCTCCGGGTCCTCCGGTTTCCTCCCACTGCTAAAGACCCCTAAAATTAAACCATATGTTAGTCCCGAAATGACCTAGTTTGTGTCGAGTGGACGTTAATTTTATTTCAATAATTCGCTTGCGCGTAGGGGTCTTTAGCAGTGGGAGGAAACCGGATTGTTGATTTAGAGTCAAATCGACTATTGGCATGATGTAAACCTATCGACATAGTTTTTGTCGTTTAGAGGTGAATTTAATGCGTCGAGTCGACTTAAGTCGATTTTTTGTAATATAACTCATGAAGTTGACATATTTTAGTTCGATGTGTTGCGATATTATTTCAATAAGTAGTGACCCAAATACGCTTCCATACGTCGTGCTGCGACTTGTCGCCTTCGACTTATTCACAACCGACAAGGCGACAAGTCGACGAAATACAATTATTTCGACTTGTTGTGCGGCGACTTGTCGCCTCGGAAGTTATCCAATCAGCAAATGCGCATACTCGAGTTTGAAAAGTCGCCGCACGACAAGTCGACGAAATCAACCCGCCGACACGACAAAATGAAGGCGACATTCGTCTGGTTATTTTGTCGTGTCGGCGGGTTGATTTCGTCGACTTGTCGCCTTCTTCACAAGGCAACGATTTAGATTCATTTGAATGGCCGCTAACAGCCACCATAGCTAACAGCCACCATAGTTAAGGAATGAATATTGTTCTTATTTCATTGCGCTAACAGCGTCTGACAAGAATACCGTGCGGTATGGCGGTATACCTTGTCACTACTTGTAAGCGTTGACAATAGAGACTTTTGGCTAGCGGATTTTTCCCATCCGTATTCCGTATCCGTATCGTATGCGTGATACGTTGCGTCAATGTAGTTTTAGAGTTTTGGCAGATTTTAGCAATTTTTGGTTTCACTAATGTATCATTTCAGAAAGTTTAGCCCGTAGATCAACCAGTATGCAGACAGGCGGGAAAAATATGAAAATTCTGAGAAAAACCCATCAAAAATAATGATTAAATTCCAGTCGTTATCACTGTTGAAATCACATCAAATATACACCTTCGTGTTCTAGGATACACATAGATTCATAAAAACGCTATGATGCAACATTTCAGCGTATAAAAGTAGCAAAAAGACGAGTGTTATACGGACCATTTCCGTATGAAAGCCGTTCCATACGTGCTGCCGTATCCGTGTGCCGTATCACGTATGAGAAATACACAGACATTGATGACGTCACACCCAAAATCCATACGCGATACGGACCAGGAAATTACGGTTGCCAAAAGTCTCTAATGGTTAACATTTTTCCCGCTACAGGCGTATGACCTCAAACGTATCGGGTGAAAAAGAACGTTGTGGACTCTCTAGAGGTCACAATTTTCTTCTGATTTTGATGAAACTTGAAATGTAACTTTATAACCCAAAGATTAAATCATGAATAGAGAAGTCGAACAGCAAATCGGAACCTAATCCAATAAACATCGCAGGATAGCGATTACATCGAAATTCGATTATGTTCTGGATACGTTGAATGTCTAATTAATAATTTAGATAACATTTCAGGCCTAAAGAAAGATCTGCAATAGCCAGATTAACTATTGCATAATGTATGTTTAATATCTTTGAAATAGTCTGTTTTTCTAGCCTAGCAATTGTAATTAATTTAAGTGAATTGCGATACTCTTTCAAATAAATACACCTTGACCGATTCCCTGACAACTCATCCCAAAGACAACTCATCCCAGACAACTCATCCCAATAAAAGACAACTCATCCCACTTTTAAAGACAACTCATCCCAAGTCAAAAGACAATCTACCAATGTGTTAAAACAACAAAGTACTAAAACAGTAATACAAACAGTAATCATCAATTTATTACAACAACAATATCAATTGGAATAAAACAAAGAGTAATCACCAATTTGATTAAAACAACAATATCAATTTGATTAAGATAACAAATTCTGATTGGTTATGGTCTGAGTGGTCTTCAAAGATAGCAATTGTATTGAAACAAATATCACTAAAAAGTTATATTTGTTGGGATGAGTTGTCTTCTAACTTGGGATGAGTTGTCTTATATTGGGATGAGTTGTCTTGGGATGAATTGTCTTTGGGATGAGTTGTCTGGATACCACCTTGACCTACACATACAATTTTGTTATCACCGCCTTCGCTTGGTCTGTGGAGAGATGGAACTAGTTATTTATTTTATTATTAGGTATTATACATTGAATATAAATTAGTTTTGTGGGAGAAATCGGAAGTTTTCGAAATTAATTCCGGTGTGTTCAACAGAATTCCGGTGATTGCATGTAAATTCCGGCGAATTCCGGTAATTTCCGGTGATTAGTCGGGCTCCAGATTAAGAGAGTTCCCAATAGAATAGACCCGTCATACAGAGTCGAATTTTTAACAGGTGAGGTGTTAGTCAATATTTATTTAGCAATATATAATGTCTTATTTTTGGGTGGAGAAAAGAAGATTCAGCGTTAAAAGTACAAAAAATATTATTATAATGGAGGTTTAACTAAATCACGGTTTAGTGATATGATGAGTTTTTGAAATGGTTTAAATGTAATGTTGTGAAAATGGATCACTCGGCAAATCTCGACAGATTCCGTTACCCTACATCTAATCTCGGCTGTATGGCAGTAAGTGATATGTACCTACGCCCATGCATTTGCGATGCGGCTGCCGGTTTACTTTAAACAGGAAAACGTGTCGCTTTTACAAAAAAGTCCCAAATTGCGTCTTTTATAGAGTGTATATACCTAAATGAGCAGAGATATTGTCTCAAGGCTGCTGGTTTGATAAAATTCACTGGTAATTCCCCAAACCCAATGCCAAACGTGACGTTTGTTGATATAACACACTCTCCACAGAAATCTCCATGGGGGCAGCCATTTTTCATTCGGAACCTTTAAAATAGTTCAAATATGGCGGAAATGGTCAAACAGCCGAGATTAGATTTGTAGAATCTGTCGAGGTTTGCCCAATGGAAAATGGATGTCACTGTCAGCTGTTTCGTAACCTGGCTGTTTCGTACTTACTAACTTAGTTCATTCGTACCTCACATGAGCCGTTTCGTACTTCACTTCCTACCTCAAATTGATTCGTACCTTTTCCTATGTTGTTGAAAGAAACTGAAATAAAGGTGAAACAATTTGATCAAATCCAACGGCTACGTACGCTAATTTATAAAAGTGGCTGCCGAGCCATAATAAGAAGAATCTACGGACAGGTCACAATTTTTATCCAATTTCAACGAAACTTAAAAAATATAGGTTTATCTCCCTAAAATCTCGGTTCTTTTCGATATTGGCATGTATCAGACTGTAACTTCATGGAGTATGGCCCCTGATTGTACGAAAAATTGCGTTTTTAGCTTGTGGACGGGTCATTCTCCAAAGTTGTACAATTTGGGCATCTAAATTATTAAAATATAAAATCTGGTTTATCATTAGATGAATTGTATGGATTTATTTTCCAATCTTTCTGCTACAGAAATCGACAATGGCAAATTTTTTCAATTATACTTTTACACATTTTTTTTAATAATTTGTAGCATTTCGTTCGAATTTCTCAACAACGTCAAATCAAGAATATTTCAATATTTTCTCATAGTCAAAATCACAAATATTAGTTTTATAGTTTCTACAACCAAATAACCATTTTCTTTACTGAATATCAAATTTTCCTATATTTTTTTGAATAAAGCAACTTTAAATATAAGACGACAATACCGCTTTTTAGTTTTTGTCTATAATACATGTTTTTATTTTTGTCCCCCGTCTTTCGAAGAAAGCAGGGGACTATTAAAATGTGTCTGTCTGTCTGTCTGTCTCCCGTCCGTCCGTCCGTCACACTTTTTGGGACACAATAACTCTCCTTCTAATTGACCTAGAATGTTCAAACTTGGTGTAGGTGTTTATTAGGTAAATGCCTTGATGGAGTTCGAAGATGAGCATTTTCGGATTAGGTTAAGCAGAGATAAGCAATTTGATTGGTCGATGCTTTGGGACACGATAACTTAAGTTCTAATTAAGTGAGAGTGATGAAACTTGGTGTATAGTTTCAGTACCGTACGGTACATCAATACCTTGACTAAGTTCGATAATGAGCATTTTCTGCTCAGGGTAAGCAGAACGATAAGCAATTTGATTGGCCAAGATTTTGGAACACAATAACTCTCCTTCTAGATGAGCTAAATTGTTCAAACTTGGTGTAGGTTTTTATTGGGTCAATGCCTTGATGGAGTGTGAAGATGGGCATTTTCTGCTTAGGGTAAGTAGAGATAAGCAATTTGATTGATTGAAGCTTTGGGACACGATAACTTTAGTTCCAATTAAGTGAGAGTGATGAAACTTAGTGTATAGTTTCATTACATCAATACCTTGACTAAGTTCGATAATGAGCATTTTCTGCTCTTGTCTAAGCAGAGCTATAAGCAATTTGATTGGCCAAACTTTGGAACACAATAACTCTCCTTCTAATTGAGCTAAAATGTTCAAGCTTGGTGTAGGTGTTTCTTAGGTCAATGCCTTGATGAAGTGTGAAGATGAGCATTTTCTGCTTAGGGTAAGTAGAGATAAGCAATTTGATTGGTTGATGCTTTGGGACACGAAAACTTTAGTTCCAATTAAGTGAGAGTGATGAAACTTGGTGTATAGTTTCATTACATCAATACCTTGACTAAGTTCGATATTGAGCATTTTCTGCTCAGGGTAAGCAGAGCGATAAGCAATTTCATTGGCCGAGACTTTGGAACACAATAACTCTTCATCTAATTGAGGTAGAATGTTTAAACTTGATGTAGATGTTCGTCTTGACTGAGTTCAATGATTAACATATCGAGCTAAAGCTATTGCAGAGATAAGCAATTTCCTTGGTCTATGCTTTGGGGCATATCTGATAGAGAGTGATGAAACTTAGTGTATAGTTGATAATCAGTTTGATTGTTCGATACTTTTGAAAAAAAAATAGATGTGCGATTAATTAATATGTGTCATATATTTATTTGGGGATTTTGGCTGGGGACATCAGCCTCACTGTTGGCTTGTCTGTTTTTATTATGAATATATATAAATTATTGCTAATGATACCAAATAATGAAATTAAACAACTTTAGTATTACATACAAGGCATTGGAACTTAAAATTTAACAAAAACTATTGTAAAAAAATAGAAAAACCTGGTTTGTTACGGTGTTAAAATGTTGTTTTGGTGTTGAGTATTCAGTTAGATGCACTGATAACACCACTGTTCTGTTTAACAATGTAGATTGTGTAGATTATGAACGAATGAATGGGGTTGAACGTCCTACTGTTCTACTCAAACCTGTTTAATGAAGACGGAGATACACCATGCAGACAGAGATACACCATGCATTGTGCTCTGAGGGAAATTTGTCTGGACAGCAATTAAATTTCAACTGACAAGGAGTTTTTTCAGGTGTACACAGGTTCTTCGTTTTCTTCCCATCCGAACGACTAGACCCTGTTCCTTATCAGGTCCTCTGTCATGAACCACTGACATGAAAAACCACGATGTCAGGAAAATTTGGTGAACCGAAATTTTTTGGACGTAAATTTTTCAAGACCTATCAAACAAAGCAAATCATTAAACTATTCTTTATTGAAATGACATAAAAACAAAATACAACAGACATTTTGTTATTACAAAAACTAATAAAGTGAACAATGAAGTCTTGTTGTAATCTTTAATTACAGTATATTACTGTTTTTGAATTAGCCTACGTTGTCTCGACTTTTTTCAAAACCTTTGACCAAATCTGACGGGGCACTTGATACAACTCTCCCCTGGAACTAATGCGCTCAGGATCTGTTATTAAGGTTATAATCTTGCTATATTCGTACCAAAGGATGTCTTTGACTGCTGGCCAAACAAACTTGTTATCGCCGATTGGTTTCATTGTGGTTACTTCAATGCCATCTCCATCCGCTTGTAATATTTTCTCAAGAAATGGCTTCTTATCATAGTCAACGATGCACCATTTATTAAACAATCGTTCAGGTAAAACATCTGCTTCTGGGATATCAAGGAGGCTATCCTTACTTGTGTCAGTGCTTTTTTCTGGGGTAGGTAAAACATATTCATGTAGTTTTGTGAAATTTGCAGGATCTCTAATTGATTCTGGGATATCAAGGAGACTATCCTTACTTGTGTCAGTGCTTTTTTCTGGGGTAGGTAAAACATCTTCATGTAGTTTTGTGACCTTTGCAGGATCCGTGTTATGTACTTTCGGCTTTAAACAACTACATATTTCTGGCAATACGTCACTGCAATAGCAACTGAGATTTCTTACAGTGATCTCACCGCTGGTTTCTGTAAATGCTTGATGAACTGTCAAAGTACCTTTAATTACCTCCAAATTGTTAGGCAAAATGGAATCGTAAGTTGAAATTGCATCAGATGACAAATAAAATAGCTGAACATTTAAAGATTTCGCAACAAGTTTCTCAAATAAGCTTTCAGCATTTGGTATGTCCATACCTCTAGAAACCAAAGAGTCGGCTGTTCTTTTAATTACGGCCCCTACTCCATCCGGCGCTACTTTACCATGGCCAGCCTCCCAATAATCCCATGTAATTGCATGGAAACCCCTTTCAAATGGTATCTTTGACATGTAGTGGACGCAAATTGTTATGTGTTTTTTTGGAGTTCGGCCTGTTGGGTAAAACGACGCGCCCTACATTATCATGATCATAATCATGAAATGAATTCCGGTAGTCTTTCAAATGTTATCTTTGACATGTAGTGGAAGTTTGATTTATTGCGATATTGGTTACTAGGCCCATTACTTTGAAAATGAAGAAATTTAACTTCTCTGTGGTGAAGACTTATATAACTAAAAACGGGGTCGAGATATTGACGGTGGATCATGTCTGTTTGAATCGGATATGGTACAAAATGATACACACTTGTCTTGAACATAAATGACCCCTGTATGTAAGGTCACCTGGACGTGGGATCCCCCGAAGTGAACAGATTGAATTTCGTTGTTGTATTTACACTCCCAGTTCTCTGAGAAATCGATGTGAATTATGGCATCTCTTGGACTATTAGCGCATTGATCTTTCAGAATTTTCGACTGCCTAAATTGGTGTTGGATGTTATACACGTGTTGACATATATCTGGCAATAGTTCGTCAAGGGCAATCACCATTTCTGCACTACAATCTTTATTTCTTTTTCTTCAGTAGCTGTCTTCTTGGAGGTTATTGTTTTCTTCACTGTATTCCATTGGAACCAGTATGTCTGTTTCCATATTTTCTCTGCAGTCGACACTGACTCTTTTCTGTTTACATTCAATACATAAACCAGTCATACAATCCATTTCATCTTTTTGACTATCAATACAGCATACAGATTTTGTTAGTTTCTCCACCGAGCTGAACTCTGTGTTTAAGGTTTTCATAAAGAGAAGTCGATCAATGAGTAGTTGAACATTTTCGTGTTTTTTACATATTATGCAGGTTTCACCCAGAATGGGCGTAACCTACAAAATGATGAATATGACAGTTTTACGAAAGTATTTTCAGCGCAAAACTTTGCATGAAGATTTTGTAACGTGTCCGTCAAAAGACGCTTTTGCATTTTAACTTTGTTCTTGGTGACTGTATCTTTCTTTCCGGTCTTCATTTGAATATTATCATCGCGAAGGTAAAAAATTTTCACAAGCTGCTGGTATTTAATGGGGATACCTGGTCTTCCTCCAGTTTTTGAACAAGAATCTTTATTTTTAATAATCCGTCTTGAAGTTTTGAGTTGTTTTCTTGCTTCATCTAATAAACAATATTTTTCTAAGATTTTCCCACAGATTACCTCCTCTTTTTTTCTTTTTCCATTTTTCTCCTTCATTTGTGCTGCTTTGGTTTTTAATTCCTCTCACAGAACATGATGAAACAACAAGGTTCTTCTTATGGTATTGGAAACACCAGCTTTACCTATTAGCTAGTTTGTCTTCGATCTTGGTGAGTTCTTATCAGGGACAGATGGAGACTTTAACCTGTTTAGTCTTTTCTCATATTTCTCAACTAGACGTTGTTGATTGGCCAGAGCTTGTTCAACAGATTGAAGTCTTCTATTAGTTCGTGATCTATTCCGAAATACTACACGTCTCCTTCCGCGTCTTGGCCAACATAGTGGTGCTTCTTCAGGTGAGTTTGGTGGGGAATTCAGTTCCAAAAATTCATTAGCCTTCTTTTCAATCACTTTCTTACAATAATGTTTCTTGCTTGCTTCTCTCCATTTTCTTCGTTTTATTCTCTTTTCCCTTTCAGTCATGTTTTCTATTTTGTTTACTTTATTTCTCTCATTTCTGGACTTCCATCTGTCTCTTTCTTTAGATAGGTAATTGTTGTGTTTTACTGGGTCAGCTCTTATTCTCTCGCGATATCGCTTGGCACTTTCTTTCGCTGTAAGTGGCATGATGAATATTAGTAGTCTGAAAGAAAAAATAACCATTTTAATGTGAATTAATTATTACTAAAACATATCATTATCAACACCATAACACATTCTCATCACCATAACGCATTTGACAATACGAGAGTGTTGATCGTTATGGAGTTGAGAAATGGTGTAAAAAATAGATCCTACCGGTAGGGTATTACTCCGCTTTGCCTGAAACTTGGGCAAACCAAATCTTTTCATTAAAAACTGTTAGAAACTACTAATGTGTCATCAAAAATTTTTATGTTTTTTCTGCAAAGAGCGTTGTGGTGTTGAGGGTGAATTAAAATACGTAGTAAAATCAATACATGGTTTTGTACTTACCTAAAAATTAAAAGGATATCGATCGTTAAGTCTAATCTTGTTTATAAATGCCGCCATTGGACGTTTCTATGACGAATGCTAGTAGTGATTAGGTCATAGACTCAGACATTAAGCCAGCGAAACAGATGTGGTGACGGTGTTGATAAAAAATTTCGGGACAATAAATATTTGTTTTTTTCTCGCGATTTGTGGGTCCTGGTGGACAAAATGATGAATTATATATTTGAGGATTTAATACTGATCACTAAAATAATATTTGCATAGTTCCATCAGCTATAGAATTTAAATATAAGGATTCTGCATATCAAGTACCGGGGATCGGGACATGCTATTTTATATACATTTCGTCTATTCGGATTTCAAATACATGTTTATTTTCTGTCACAAACAAATAAAATGATAAAGCATTGACAAATAACATTAGAACACGTAATATAAACTAGAAAAAAATTATTTGGGTATATTGCATTATTTTTTTTGAGTCGTTAGTTTATCGGGACAGCATTTTGTACAACATTGGAGAATGACCCATAGAGGTCACAATTTTTATCCAATTTTGTTGAAACTTGAAACGTAAGTTTCTAACCCAAAGATCTCGGGTCCTTTCGACATTCGCGCATATCGGAAAGTAACTTCCTGAATTATGGCCCCTGATTTTGCGAAAAATCACGTTTTTAGCTTGTGGACCCTATAGAGGTCATAATTTTTATCCGATTTAAAAAAGTGTTTGAATATATCACCATTACACCTTAAAGATGGTTGAGTTCGAATTTCGTAACAATCGGACCTAAACTGACAGACAAAATGGAAGCTCATTGTACTCAAATAGTGTAAAAATACGGTATATCAACATTGTGGACTCTCTAGACGACACAATTTTTCTTCTGATTTTGTTGAAACTTGAAATGTAAGTTTATAACCCAAAGATCTTAGTTCCTTTCGATATTTGCACATATCGGATCGTAACTTTCTGAATTATGGGCCCTGATTGTACGAAAAATCGCCTTTTGTATAACTTGTTCTCTATCCATCTCTTGCAAAATGTGGGCGTATCCTGCCCTTTTTTATTTCTTTCCCGCCATTTTTATTTCATTTTCTCATCCGTCACATTTTTAAATATCAAGCCATTTATCTGAAACTTCTGGAACGGGAAGTCATTCCGATTACAGCAATCCAAGTCTCAGTTATTTCCCTTTAGTTTTTAGATTATTTTTTTGCCTGGGTGCAATGTTTCTCACCGATTTTGATAATTATTATACGCCCACATGGAAATGTGGTCGTATATTGCCGTTGTCCCCGTCCGTCTGTCTTGTGAACACTCTACAGACTACATTTATCAACCGATTGTTTTGAAATTAATATATGTTGTTTACATTAGTGAGATGAAGACGCCTATTGAATTTCAATAACTTCTGTTAATTTCTTCTGGAGTTATGGCCCTTGTTTCACTTTGTTGCACCTTATGAACGCTCTAACGACAAAAGTTATCAACCAATTTGTATGAAATTTATATGCATCATTTAAATTAGTAAAACAAAGAAGCCTATTGAATTTCAGCAATGTCCGTTTATTACATCTAGAGTTATGGCCCTTGTTTCTCTTTGTTGAATCTTGTGAACGCTCTAATGACAACAGTTATCATCCGATCTGTTTGAAATTGATATGCATCATTTAAATTAGTGAAATGAAGAAGCCTATTGAATTTCAGCAATTTTCGTTAATCACGCCGTGAGTTATGGCCCTTGTTTCACTTTGTTGTACCTTGTAAATGCTCGAACAACAAAAGTTATTATCAGATCTGTATGAAATTTATATGTATCATTTAAATTAGTAAAACGAACAAGCCTATTGAGTTTCAGTTTTCACCTAAATTAATGAAATGAAGACGAACAAGCCTATTGAATGTCAGCAATTTCCGTCAATTACGTTTATAGAGTTATGGCCCTTGATTTACTTTGTTAAACTTTGTGGACTTTCGAACAACAAAAGTTATCATCCGATCTGTATGAAATTTATATGCATTATTTCAATTAGTAAAACGAAAAAAGCCTGTCGAATTTGAACAATTTCTGTAGATTGCTTCCAGAGTTACGGCCATGTGTCATGTGTATGAAATTGTCTATTAAATTCCCCTAATTACCTACAAAAGAATAAATATGTGCAACCCTTGTCGACTACTCGGACGATTTAGCTGCTGTGGACATATGTTTTGTTGCCTGGCAACCTATCTTTTTTTCTTATTCTCTTTTCTTTAAAGATACTTGATATAATCCATGTCACGTGACGATGAAAGCTTTCATATCTGCATGGAAGATGAGCAGATCTAGTTTTTTGGGTTTTTTTGTGTTTTGTCCACAAATCGGATTTCTCAGAGTCTAACAATAGGATCTTTCTGAAACTTTTACCTATCCCCCCCAAAATATATTTTCGAAAAGTTTTTCGAATCCGAAATCACCGAATTTTACAAACAAATGCATTTGACCTACATTGCTGTACATAACTTTGTGACTATTTGAGCTATTTTACTAATTCTTTTTTCTTTGGGTACCTTGAAACATTTACTTCAAATCTGCAAATTCGAATTTTCGAATTTCGAAAATTCGTTGCTGTGATTTTGAACCGGAAGTTGAGATCAACTTGACAATTTCTTTAATAGTTGCACGATTTTCATGAAATTTAGTATGTAAGGTAAGTAGATCTTAGCGATGCGACTTGGGAGATGTCATCAGAAATTTTCTAAATTATCTTCGCTTGATTAAAGTAAGGATTAATTTTTTCAAAATAATCGACGAAATATAGGTCAGATTGCCTTGAAATTTTGTTTCTGTACTAGATAAGAAAGTACTGATGTGTACACAAAATATAAAGTCTGCCGATTGAACCGGAAGTGCCACCATCTTGAAACGTCAAAAATCCATAGAGCTTTTGCAATATTTTACTTACAGACATGGGAGTTACATTTTCTGAATCCTTGAAGGAATGCCTAAAAAACATTTGGAACACAATTTGTGAATTCGTTTCATATTTCCAAAAATTAATACATTTCTGGTTAGCCTCCTTCCAAGAATGGGGAGTGGCCTTGGAATCAATATATTTTCAAAACGTTTTACAAATCCGAAATCACCGAATTTTACGAAAAAAGAAATTGACCTACATACCCATAACTCTGTGACCTATTTTACTAAAAAAAAATTCTTTGAGTACCTTGAATCTGCTATTTCCGATTTTCAAATTTCTAAAATTACGTCATTGTCATTTCGTCCCGGAAGTAAATCAGAATTGACAACTTCTTAAATATTGGTACGATTTTCATGAAATTTGGAATGTATGTAGATCTCATTGACCCAACTTCAACGATACCATCAGATATGTCCTAACTTATCTCCCCTTGGAGAAATTAAGAGCCACTTTCTGTAAGATCCAGGCAAAAATCAAGACTTTCTTTAGTGACCACCTTCAAATTCTCTAATTTTTCAACATACTGTACCATTTAGTACCAAAATCACAATTCGAAAAACAGAAATCGATATTTTGACGGTTGCCGAGATATGGGAGCTTGAATATTTACTCAAATTTTCAAAAACAGCTTTTGGAGAACTTTAACTGAAAAATTACAACAAAGTACATGCTTACCCATAGGTTATTTGGGTGGTTCTTGTTAACTGCTATAAGTAGGGATGAAAAATAGTGAGAAACCTGTGGGATACCTTTGGCTTGACTAAATGTCATGGCTCAAAAGTGTGCGAAAATGAATTTTTCGAGCTTTTTCAAGGGTCGTTTTCTCTAAAAGCCTTGGGTATCCCACAATTTCCTAAAGTGATGTTGCAAGACTACCCAAATAATGTCTCTAAAATACAAAAACATTCATGGGAAAATAAAGGCTTTTCTATATATTTAAATTTAAAAATATTTTTTTTGTCCATTTTCACCCTCTTTGTTGCTCCACAATGGCCGATGCCCCAGGTTTTAAAAAAAGAAACAAAACACTAAAATTTAAACATAAACCATAAAAGTGTAATTTTGTAAGTAGAAACCTATGGGATATTGACCTACTCCTTTAAAAACTAATCTTTTATAACATGTCTTTTTACAAAAAATACTTTACTTTGACCTTGAGTTTGACCTTGTGGCCCACATGGCCTTGTCACCTTAAGATAACGTTCCATTAAAAAATTAGCCAAACTTGTTTTCTACACTTTCAAAATTTGGAGATATAATATTTGTTACTCTGTAAAATCAATTTAACATACTTGTAAAGTTACATATTCAAAAAAAAGTCTTTAATCATTAAAAAATTTCTTTCATTTATGAGGTTTTACAAAATAAAAATATGCAAGCTTAAATATCACATGAACATTGGTATTTTAAAAAAAAATTAAGTTTTAATCATTTTTAATTTATGCTATGGTCTTTCTTTCAAAATTACTGCCTTGGTCCTAATTATTTACTTCTTCAAAAATAGTTTATATGTTTCAACAAAATCTGTTGTTTCCAGACAATCTCCTCTTTGGTTAATTGGTATGGGGGGGGGGGGGGCAAATGATACACAATACTTCTTCATCAGAATAAATCATTGTATGTTTTATAGTAGGCCAACGAAAACAGTTTTTTCCAATGGCTACATTCTGCATACAATCAACAATAGTTCCAGTCTGTTACCTAAAAACAAAAAAAAAAACGGATAAAGTTTTAAAATGTGATAATAGAAAACCTCATTTTGATATAATCTTTTAAAATGACAAACAATGAAATTTCAAGATTTCAAAACAAAAAAAAAACGACTAAGAAGCAGTTGATTTTAAGATAAGTTTTGATTAAGAAAGTTATCAATAAGCCAGAAACATTTTGAGTAACATTTTTTAATAATAAAAACATTACTCATTTTGATTTTAACTACCCAGTAGTATAAATTAAGCATTTTACCTCAGTGACAACTCCTGGGTACCATACATTATCATACACAATCACCACCCAGTCATCCTTTAGCCACATGCCTGACATTTCTGTAGCAAGGCGACGTAACTTGCTCTCATAAAAATCCTCTTCTCCGCTGTCATCAGTTTGATCCTCGTCTATGGTTTCATTTTCACTCGTTGTTGGTGTAATCTCCTTTCCTTCACTTAATAGTTTACTCCATCTTGAAAATAAAGATTGTATTTGTTGGCTTGTAGTTGTAACATACTCATCGGCAGAAAGATCTTTGCGTAGTAAAGCGTGTACTTCCTCAGGTGACATCTTCTTCCCAGTTTTTTCTCCTTTTATGAAATATTGATGAAGTACTTTTTTTGGTTTGTTTGTAAAGCGAAATGTGCTTCTTACTGGCAAAGCCCATCCTTGATTTTGAAACAATTTTGTATATTGGTTATTAGCTGGAGTGTCAGTTGTCTTGACAGCAGCAGTGATGGAAGAATTGTGTACCTGCGAAGTGGCTTTCATTTTTTCAACGAATATTTTTTTCACTTTGTCTAAAGAGGAAGCTTCCTCTGCTTCATGATGCCGCCCAGATAATAAATGCTCATCTAACTCATTAGACGTTTTGAAAGATTGACTGCAGTCTGTTTGCTGACGATATGGAAGCATATTTAATCCATGGCAGTCTCTTTTCTTCGTTTCTTTTCTGGATGCCATTCTTTGAAGTGTTCCATCTTTTTTTTTAAATGGAACAATAAGCTCAATAGATGGTTTCACAAAAAGCTTACTGTATGGGATTTTAACTCCTTGACCAAAGTTATAGTATCGCCATAAAACCATACCATCATCTTGAAACTTGTATGAATGGTAGTAAGAAATGTTTTGAATTTTAGGACCAGTTAGCTCTACATTTTCTACTCTAGCTACAGCAACCATACCATCTTTTACATCATAACCATACTGAACTGCATTACTCAAATCTTTGGCAGTTAAAAGATCATTACCGGCATCCACATAACTTCGCAATATAGTTTTAGCTGATGCACTTTCTCTGTCACACTGGTCTTTTCTGCAGCATGGTTCATTAAAGTCATAGCGTAGCAGATTCAAATCTTTACTTTTGCAGAGTTCATACATTGACTCAGCTGAATAGTTACCATGATAACAGTTAGCGTTATCTGACTTTGCAAAAAGATTTACTATATTTGGTTCATCTTTGTGGAATTGGTCGAGATCAGCAATAGAGATAACAGATGAAATACCTTGATTACAGCGGTATATGACAGTAAAATACACATGTTTCTTCAGACAATTGTTTTCTTTTAAGAAAAATACATCAATGTGCTTGCTCATACTCCTCTTCTCGAAGTATTCTTTCTGTCCTTCACGAAACTTAACTGGTAACACCTTCTGGCCATAATCCTTCAGCCAAAATGCAGTTTTGTTGTCTAATTGCAGATATGCATCAATTTTTGCTTTCTTCTGTTGAGAGTCAGTCATTAAATGCTTCATGTAATCCAATATATTGTTGATTGAAATGTTTATATCATACAGCACTTCTTCTTCATGTAAATGGTCTTTTGCTAGTTGGTTCATTTTCTCTAGAACTTCACACAACTCATTGCATTTGTAACATATTGAGCCAGACATGTATGTATCTGACGGCAATTCAATATTTTGTGGATCAGAAAGAGAAAATGTTGTTGAATGAGATGCAATATCTGTTTCAAGTTCACTGCAATGTAGTTGATATCGAGTTTTTAGGTATCTTCTTGATCGTTCCAGTTTTTCTATGGAGGATTTTTTACCAAATTTTGAAGCGAGCTGTTCAAGTATTGCAAATGCATTCATACCTGCAGCGGCAGTGTCATTTAAACCAGCAAGGCATTTTCTTTGAGAAGGTTTAATTGCATTTAAAATTCTCATTAAACTAGAGTCTGATAATGATTCATAAGAAATTTTATGGTACAAAGCAATAGTGTGACTGTATTTACTGGTTACAATTGCACGAGCAACTGTCTGGACATCACCACTGTCATATTTTATTTTTGAAACACCATAGGACACATCCTGTAACAATCCACTTGAAAAAATAAAGTCCAAGAAGTGCTCAGACTTTGGAATGGAAAGTTTTTGTCTTGTAAATTGTGGCTTTTGAGGAAGAATCAACCCTTTGTATGATGCTCTCCATTTTCTTGCTTGGTCAATTCTGTACTTGGAGCAGCTAAATACTTCTGATAAAAAGTTCTTGGAGTACTTAGTATGATCAATTAGTGATAAAATAACACATCTAGCCATTATGTCACTGTTTTTATATAAATCCACAAGCTTTGCTATTTCATTAGATATTTCAGTTTCATCAGTTGCTTCACTAGTTTCATTGTTTAAAATTGATAAAAACTCCTTCGATTGGCCAGGTGCAATTGAATCTGAAAATCTCCTTTTTAGTGACTCCTCCGTCCATGCGTTTGTATTTCCACCTCATTTGCTTTTTAGTTGACTCATCAACATTTTCAAGTTTTCTTTTAAACTGAAACTTAATTGGACTCATTCCTAGAGATGTACAAATATTATTTCCAGTTTCAAGCGACAAATCAAGTTCATCTGTATCAACGAATACTTCTTCTGGTACAAAATCCTCATCATCAGTTAGCTTAGATTCAGATGTCTCTTGAGACTGTGTTTCTGATGTTTGCTGCTGTGTATTTGCATAATGCTGCTTTCGATGGGAGTTACATACAACTGAACCAACCGGTACATGTACACCATAAAAAGATGACAATTGAAGGGTCATGGATATAGGTGCTGCTCGTACTGGAGCTGCTTTTTTACCCTTTTGAATAATATATTCAGGATGCATACATTGTTTTCCTTGTTTCCAGCCTATACCTAGCGTGTAGCGATGATGTGCACAAATTTGTTCTATATCTTCAATTGTTTTGGTTAAACGATTTTCAATGAGTTTCCGTTCATTCCATTCATTGGTTAGTTCATGCACTTTCAAAACCTGTAAAAAAAACGACTAAATTGTCAAGTTAATGTTCTGCAATGCATTAAATCATACTCAGTTGCCTTAATAGGCTGTGAAATACTATCTTTATTACTCTAACTAAGTGGGTAAGACACTGGAGGTCGGGTGTTCGATCAGTGTCTAGTCATTCGGATGGTACGAAAAACATTGGCATGCTCCTAAACGATCCCTTGACAGTTGAAATTCGATATAAAAGTAGGCAGTAGTGGCGCTGTCTGGGTGGTGGTTGTTCCTCAAAGCTAATTCGAAATTTGTGCTCATAGTAGTCCATGTGGCAGACCTCGGATTTCGGAGTATCATTACCAATTTGATGAATAAATTCAACCATGATTTTCAGTTAGCCTGGTGCCCGAAGTGTTCAAATTTGGCTGATGGACTTCCGGGTCACTTTGCTAAATGCCATTTTGGCAGCCATCTTTAATGTTCGCAATAACATTCTACAGCTGCTGTTACATGACACATGTTTGTGAATGAATCATATATTTTTCAAATCAACAGATTATTCTGAAAAAAGCAACGTTTTGGCATTTTTTTTTCAAGATTTTTTTTATAAGTTTACTATCAAATCATGTTCAGGGTAAATTTAGCCAAATTTTGTGTGTGGTCTTCTTAAGTTATTCATTTGGCATAAATAAATACGCTCAATGACCCAGTCTGTACAGCTGCGGTGGTCGGAAACTCAACAAAAGTCTTGAGTAGACTGTCAATTTTAAAATGTTGAGCCTCAGCGAGGTAGGGTACTAACCATGTGAACGTTTATTTAGGATTGTCGCAATCGCAACAATATTTGGGGACCGGTTGTTTCTGAAGAAAGATTTGTCACTGAAGAAGATTTTGATATTATGTCACTTCTGTGACGTCATTTTCGGTTGAAGCCGTCCGATTTCCAAAATGGCCGCCAAAATTTGAGGAAAAATATGTTTCTCACTATATTTATTTAGACTTGTAACTTCGCGAGTTTTTCACCGATTTTGATAATTATTTTTTGTTTTTCTTTTTTCTTTTCAGATACTTGATATAATCCATGTCACGTGACGATGAATATGAAAGCTTTCATATCTGCATGGGACAGTAGCAGATCTAGTTATTATTATTATTTTTTTTTTTGGTGTGTTTTGTCCACAAATCGGATTTCTCAGAATCTAACCATAGGATCTTTCTGAAACTTTTACCTATCCCCCCAAAAATGGGTGGTGGCTGTTGATTAAATATATTTTCAAAACGTTTTACGAATCCGAAATCACCGAATTTTACGAACGAATGCATGTAACTTTGTGACTATTTGACCTATTTTACTAAAAAAAATTTCTTTGAGTACATTGAGACAATTACTTCAAATCTGCTATTTTGGATTTTTGAATTTCGAAAAATTGTAGCTGTGATTTCGAACTGGAAGTTGAAACCAACTTGACAACTTCTTTTATAGTTGCACGATTTTCATGAAATTTAGTATGTAAGTAGATCTTACCGATGCGACTTGAAAGATGTCATTAGAAAATTTCAAAATTATCTCCCCTTGATGAAATTGAGGATCAAAATTTTCAAAAAAATCGACGAAATATAGGTCAGATTGCCTTGAAATGTTTTTTCTGTACTAGCTACGACACTTCTGATTCGTTCAAAGAAAATGGAGTTTGTAGCCCATTCCGGAAGTGCCACCATCTTGAAACGTGAAAAATCACTTTGGTTTTGCGATATTTTACTTACAGACATGGGAGTTACATTTTCTGAATCCTTAAAGGAATGCCTAAAAAACGTTCAAAGCAGAATTTTTATTTTGGGCCAAATGATGGTCATTATTTTGAATTGAATATGAAAAATAGTGAAATATCCACATTAATGGGCTTGAAAACATACACAATTGGTCGTGGCTAAAGAATCTGTCTCCTATTACCGAAATTAATACATTTCAGGATAGCCTGGCTCATGGTCGAATGTTTGGTATTTGAATATTTCAAAAATTTGAATTTCGCCTTTGATGTTTTCCGTGCCGACAAGGTTGTTTTCGAGTGTAGGCCCACGCATGCGCGTCACAACCCTACTATCGTGCACACCAACTTGAAACTCACCGGGTATCTGGCTTATGGTCCCAAGCACAATTTCAAACAAGAAATTTTAGGGCCCAAACCATGGGGAGGGGGGGGCGAGCGGTGGCCATTTTCCCGGGGGTACATAAAGTAAAACAAAAAAATAGAGATGGAACTAGGTGTTCGATTTTAATTTGGAGACAATTTTTGGATGCGCCGAGGTCGGAAATGGGGGGGTAGCCGAAGTTTGTAAAAAAAAAAACCTTCATAACAACATATTTAGCTGCTTTTGACTTCGCGCTTGTGCCACACTGGAACCAAAGGTACCATGACTACCAAATTCCGGCTAGGAACTTTTCACGTTGGTACCTAGGTGCCCTGAAAATTTCAAGGCGATACATGCATTCGTTCAATTGTTTGTTCTTGACACGGTTCCTGCCGTTCGTCAATTTACGGATTCTGTAAGGGGAAAAAATTGGAATTTTGCTACGACACCGGTACTGATGAAAATTGGACACAGTACGCCCATTACGACCAACGACTCTGTGCTTTACTCCCATTTTGATCCGATTAAAAAAAAAGGGTTTTAGCAAAAAAAAAACGATTTTCGGAATTTAAATTTTGTTTTAATTAATTTTGACATTGCAAATGTAAAGGGATCTTATCGCCTCTTCCGTATGTGATAGGTGTTAGTACTATACACAATATCCTTACAAGACAATTTTTTAAAATGACCGCAACACTAAAAACCGAAATCGCCTATTTTGACTTTTTTTGACTGCTGAGGCATTTTTCCGGTGATCAAAATCTCTGGAATTTCCAGCGGTTGGCTGCGCCGCGATAATATTTATCATGTATAAAGGAGAAAAATTTCGCGATATTATACTTACTGACATGGGAGTTACATTTTCTGAATCCTTGAACAGAATTTTGATTTCGGTCAACTGATGGGTATCACGTCATTTGGGACTCAACATAAACGACATTTGGGACTCAGTTGACGACGTTTGGGACTTGATTGGCGTTGATTGGGACTGAACACAAACGACATTTGGGACTCAATATAAACGACAGTTGGGACTATTTATTTATGAGATATATAGTAACAGCTGTGTTAGTTGTCTTTCGTTTTATTTAGTTGATCGGCGATTGTTGAGACCGCGATTAACACTGCTAGTTCTCCTTTGTTTTGTTTTGTTTTATCTGCGAGTATAAAACTTGACAATAATATATTGTTGAAAATTTATGTATATTTAGTAATACTTCGTTGTTTTTCTTTTATCAAATAGTAAACGAGCTTAATTGACCGACCACTGCTAATATTTTTACGTGAAACGGTAAAACTGCAATCAACACACGGCCTCCATTCTCGATGATTGACAACTCACGTTTTTCCTCATCCACCAAAGAACCATTAGGTTTCTTTGAACATACTGCAATAACATCAGGATTATCAGTTAATCAGCTTTAATTATCCTGCTTTGATCGTTGCCATTTCATATATTTTCCACAAAAAAAAATTATCGATTGGTATTGCCATCTATGACAAGCATGTCAACGTGCAGCTCACGGATTATCGTTAACAATTGCTAGGGGCTTGAAAAAAGATTGCATGTTGTGTAAATATTACGCAGCGAACTCTCCTGATTGCCCGAAAATCCAGAACACCAAGGAAACTCTAAAGATCCAGGTAAAAGAGAAAGTAAGTTTCAATGAAGCCTCATTGATGCTGAAAAAGAAGGAAGGGAGGAAAAAAGATGTCAGGAATAGGGCTCCGGTTGCAAAACCAATTCCGGGGCCGATTCCATCGACATCCCAAACAACGCCGAAAAAAACCACCACGGCACCCAACCAAAAAGACAAACCAACACCAAAGAATAAGACCAAATCCAAGAAGGAAGAGGAACCGAAAACAAATGTTCATGAATCACACTTCATTCCTAAATTTAAAACGGAAAGTGGCTTCATGAACTTCATGATCGAGTTCCTCCGGGTGGCCGTGTCCAATGAGGACCAAACTACCAAGATGACAAACCTACTCGGCAAAATAAGGACACACATGGTCAACCCCGATGTCCTGTGTGTCATGATTAATAATTCAATCAACACGGTAAAAAAAAGATCAAGAGAAGAAGAAACCACAAAAGGCGATCAAACGGCAATCCTCGCACTCCGTAGAAGGATATCTCATGTTCGTCACTACAGCACTGGCGATATGCCCAGTTGCTTGCCGGTTTTAACACCAAGGACGAACACTAATGAGGTACCTCCTATGGAATGTGAAACGCCAATTGACCAATAAATAGACAAGACAGAGAGGCATCCATCCGGACAGTCATCATGGCGGGCCAGGTAAAAGTTCTACAACTAAACGTTAATGGACTGGCCCCCAGATGTGCTGAGCTGAGAAAATACATCACCCGCAACCCCAAAGATGTAATATGCCTCCAAGAAACCAAGCTACTACCAACCAAGAACGACATCTACTTGCCCGGATACACTTGTCAGAGAAGGGACAGACCGGGCAGCACAACACGTGGCAGTGGTCTTGCCATCTACGTCAGTGATAACTTAAATTATATTTCTGTTTCGCTGGACGTAGAGGACCCTCTAGAAGCAATGGGCATAGCCATCACATTGAGCAATAATACAAAATTGACAATAGTGAATGTCTATGTACCCCCAGATGTCACGAGAAAACCAGTTGACTTCCAGTCACTTCTCGACCAGCTTCCGCAGGGCGAATTTGTGTTTTGCGGGGATTTCAACGCAAAACATGTCCTGTGGGGGTCACCGAGGAATGACTGTCGGGGGATTAGCCTATGCTCAATAATAGAATAGAACGACCTATGCGTACTGAACGACGAGAGCCCTACTTTTGTTGGAGGAAATGCCTCACCTTCACATCTGGATCTCACGCTCTGTACGCTTGGTATGGCAAACCGCTGCGACTGGCAAGTACACGAAGATGAAACACTTGGCAGCGACAATCTACTGATAGAACTCTGCATCCAATGTGAAACAACCAGGGAAGTCTATAACGGGAAACCCAATTGGAAAATAAAAGAGGCTGATTGGGCTAACTTCCGTGTAGGCTGCCTTGGGTGGAAAGAAGAAGACATCATCGATGCCAACATCGACGTGTACGCAGCCAACATCACAAGTGCTATTATAGGTGCCGTAGACGACTATATTCCCAAGACTTCTGGAGGGCAATCAAGGATTAGAAAACCTTGGTGGTCTCCAGAATGTCAGAAGGCGGTTAACGAAAGAAAGAAGGCACTACGCCTACGGAAACGCCACTACAATGAAGTCAATCACCAAAACTACCTGAAGTTGAAATACGCCGCAAGAGACACCATCCGGAAGGGACAAAGCGGACACTGGATGACATTCTGTAATGCGTTGAATCAAAACACGCAAACAGGTGCCGTCTGGAAGAAGCTGAACGCCATGAACGGGAAGCGCAGATCATTCAACATACCAAACCTAAAGAATGGAGATGAGTACGTTACCAACGGCAATGAAAAGGCAGATCTACTTGCAAAAGCTTTCGCTGACGCAAGCAGGGACGAAAACCAATCACCAGAGTTTCTGAAGAGAAAGGAAATCTTTTACTCACCGCACCCTTCATTAGAAATTGAACCTAATGAAGGGGCTAAACCAATCAATCTACCCTTCTCTGAGGAGGAGTTAAATAAGGCTCTTTCCCTCAAGAAGGATAGTGCGGCTGGTGAGGACAAAGTAAAGTACCCGATGCTCAAACATCTGCCAAGAAATGCCAAAAGGATACTACTAAACTTCTTCAACACATCCTGGCTGGCAGGAGAGGTACCTAAAGAATGGCGGAAAGCCAACGTCATCCCTCTTCCAAAACCAGGTAAAGAGAGAACAAAGGCAGAGTCCTATCGACCAGTAAGTTTGACATCCACACTGTGCAAAACCTTGGAAACAATGGCTAACATACGACTACAGTTCTATCTGGAGAGCAACCGACTGATCGACGAAAATCAAAGTGGGTTCAGGAAAGGGCGTTCAACAACGGACCACTTGGTGAGACTACAGCAAGTCATGTCGCAGGCACTCCTCTCTGGGAACCTGTTATGTGTCGTGTTCGTAGATTTAACTAAGGCTTTCGATTTAGTCTGGCTAGATGGGCTGCTCTTCAAGTTAGGACGTATTGGTATAACGGGCATAATGTTTCGGTGGATCAAAAGCTTTCTGAGCGATAGAAAGATACAGGTGAATGTTGGCAGATTCTTGAGTGCCGAGCAAACATTAGAAAATGGCACGCCTCAGGGATCGGTTATCAGTCCCATTCTCTTCAATATCATGATCAACGACATACAGAAATCGTCCTACCTCGACGCCAAAACTGAGTTAGCTAAATTTGCTGATGACAGTACCATATGGAGGAAAGGGAGGAACTTCTGTGAACTACAAAAGAAAATGCAGAAGGCCTTAGACAAATTCATGGCATGGGCAAACGATTGGGGATTCAAAGTCTCGGAGAAGAAAACAGTCGGCATGCTTGTAAGCAGGGATAGAGGGACCAAACCAAGTTCCTTGGCGTAATCTTTGACCGAAGGCTGACCTGGAAACCGCACATCGACGAGACTGTAGATAGATGCACCAAAATCCTAAACTTAATGAGGAAAATAACGGGCAGCACTTGGGGGGCCAACAGTCACACTAATGATGGTGTATCGTGCTCTAATACGATCTGTATTAGACTACGGCTCTCTGGCCTTCATGAACTGCGCGCCATTACTCTTAAGGAAGCTTGACACCATCCAATACAAAGCTCTGTGTATTGCGACTGGCGTAGGGCAAGGGACTGGGAGAGAGGCACTACTGCAGGAAGTCGGGGAGTTGCCCCTATCCCTAAGAAGAAAAGAACTAGCGACAAGGTACTGGGCTAAGATCTCGCAACTGGGCGAAAGATCCCCTACTTTTGTCAGTCTACAAAAGACAAGATATGTAAGAGATCCTAGAAAGAAAAGCTTCGGCCAGGGTATCAGGGAAACAATCAAGAAACTGCGACTGGGGGAGCTCGTGATAAATGAACACGACCCCCCAGTAATCGCCCCTTTGACGCTCCCTATACCGCCGGTTAATCTAGATCTACTACAGAAAACCGACAAGGAAAACAACCCCACTGCTGCACGTGCTTTCTCTCTAGAACACCTGGAAGACAACTGGCCGTCAGATGACTGGGACCATGTGTACACGGATGGCTCACGCAATCCTGAAAGGGGCACCAGCTCGTTTGGAATATACCTGCCAAATGGGGAACCGGGAATAAGCAGGAAACTGCTCAATAACTGTTCGGTGTACACTGCAGAGCTTGTGGCCATTCGTGACGCTATATCATGGATTTCCCATCAAAAGACTAGTAAGTTCGTCATTCCAAGCGACTCTCTGAGCAGTCTGATTTCAATCCAAAATGACAACTCGGACTCAAGACCAGAAGTCATTTTGGAAATCAGGCAGCTGTACCAGAGGGTTTTAGAGAAGGGAAGCAAAGTAGAACTCGTGTGGATTCCATCACATGTCAACATTAGAGGAAACGAGGAGGCAGATCGACTCGCCAATGAAGGTCTCAAGGACACAGCACCACTCCGCACCATAGACTACAGCACCATGGAAATCGACAGTATGGTCAAAAGACACGTCAATTCAATCTGGGAATTAAATCTCGTTGAACTTGACACATACAGATTCCGGCTGGATGACAAGATCTACACAAAGACAACACTCAATCACCCTAGAAGAGATATTTGTAGACTTATATCGAAGCTAAGGGTGAAAGAGCGGCTGCGAGACTACAAACACCAAGTCATCATCTGTGAGTGCGGAGAAGAATGTACCGCCAACCATGTCCTGGTAGACTGCGAGGTATACGAGGAGGAGAGAAGGGAACTAGTGAGAACAATGGAGACCAACAACATACCATTCAACACTAAGAACCTACTCTTCCCGAGACCAGATCTGAAACTGCAAATCTTCGAACAAATCCACGCCCTAATGGACACAGTTGGACTAAGTAGAATAGTGAAGTAAGAGGGGGTCACGGTTAGACGGGCCCGGCATCTAAACACTAAACTACATAGGGGATTTATACCAAACTGGCAGGATAGTGGAGTAAGGGGGAGTCACGATCAGACGGACTCGGCATCTAAACACTGTTCCACCAAAAACAGACACCAAACCTACAGAATGGGATAGTGGAGTAAGGGGAGGTTATGATAAGACGGGCCTGGCACCTAAACACAAACCCCACAAAGATGACATCTACCAAACTAGCAAGAAAGTGGAGTAAGGGGGAGTTACGGTCAGACAAACTCGGCACCTAAACACTATTCTGCAAATAAAACTGATACCAAACCCAGAGAGTGGGATAGTGGAGTAAGGGGAGGCCACGATAAGACGGGCCTCCACCTAAACACTAAAACGATGACATCTACCAATCCAGAAGCAGACGTAATCATCTACCAAACGATATGTTTTATATTAAATAAAGGGAAGAACTTCCCACTAAACCAAATCCATGGCCTAAGGCCAAATGGAAAGATTGCAAAATCATATTCTAAAAAACAGGAATCAGCTTCGGCTCTCCTATGTCTTGTCTGCGATATCACTTATGTGGAAGCAGACGTTAAACACCAAGAACGAACGAAACCAGAAAATATATATTAGTTGAGGTGTGATTTACCAATAATGTATGCACCGTGTGACTTATTTGTCAGTATGTGAATTACTATTTGGATGGATAAAACTACACCCCGGTAAGACCAGAATTGATTTGTGCGCATTTTATCATTTTTCCGTAATATGAATGAATTTGTAATAGTCGATTGACGCAAGTATTAAAAATATGGAACATATTAATGAAGTAATAATGTATTGGTATCTTTAGGCATATTCTGTTCAGAAGAAGAATGAATAGTACCCAGGGTTTCCCGAAAAATGTGTTAATTCCTGTTCCGATTTCGAACTAGCCGTTAAATATTCGTGATTAATGTAAACATGCCAACGTAGTGACTGATCTATAAGATTACATGTCATTTCGGTCCCGCGTCATTTCAGACTTATGTCATTTCGGACTCCAAAAAATATGTCCTCAACATTTCGGACTCGGGTAGGTGACGTTTCGGGCTCGGTCAGGCGACTTTTCGTACTCGGACTGGCGACTTTTCGGACTCAATAAAATCTGAAAAATTCTATGTATAGTATAGTATATATTTGTAATAACTGTTTTTTCTTTCGTTTTAGGTGAGGCTGAAAACAGACCATTCATAATAATAAAGAAATTAAACATTGTTAGTTGTGTTTTATTTATCCCATACAGACCTTAAGCCTGTCGTACACGAGCAAATTTTCTTTGACAAATGGAGATTTGTCAAATAAATTTGCTCATGTACGAGAGGAAATTTGCCACATTTTCATTTGCCATATGAGATTTGACAAAAGCTGGCATGCATTTTTCGACGCAGGGGCAAATGTATTTGCTGGCTTCGTACACGGTCAAAGAAAATTTGAAGAGACCGTCAAAGAAATTTGTTCAATTTTCTTTGATCGTGTACGACCAACTTTACGCATGTTATTTATCCCATACAGACCATACATTAATCTCGGCTTTGTTTCACTAATCAACAAAAGGTAAGTAGCGGTGTTTTGGCGATCAATTATCGTAAATAATCTAAACTTACCCATCAAAATACAGATTAAATGCAATAATCACTGATCAGTTAAATAAAACAATAATATTAGTTTTACTTCAAGTTCAATTGCGTATGGTCTGTATGGGATAAATAAAACACAAAAGGCAAGTATTAATTTCTTTATTATTGTGATGGGCGCCGATCAGTTATAAGTAAAACAAAAGGCAAGTAATATTGGTTTTACTTCAAGTTCAATTGCATATGGTCTGTATGGGATAAATAAAACACAACTAACAATGTTTAATTTGTTTATTATTGTGAATGGTCTGTTTTTAGCCTCACCTAAAACGAAAGAAAAAACAGAGTTTTTCAGATTTTATTGTGTCCGAAACATCGCCAGTCCGAGTCCGAAACATCGGCAGTCCGAGTCCGAAAAGCCGCCTGACCGAGTCCGAAAAGTCGCAGAGTAAGTCCGAAAAGTCGCCTGACTGAGCCCGAAACGACGTTTGTGTTGAGTCCGAAATGACGCAGGACCGAAATGACGTGCTACCATCTATAATAATTAAAGTGTAACATGTATTTCACCTAAAATAAACGAGGAGAGGCATGTTTTAATTAAAACACCGAGTCACACCGTGTTTCCAACACCGAGGCAGTGCTATCGTGTCACTCGATATTCGCTCGGTGTTCACTCGGTAAATCACGGAATTCCACGATAAAAAACATGGTAAAAATCACCTTTTCTCATATTCAGTTCAAAATGGTGACCATCAGTTGACTGAAATCAAAATTCTGATTTCATAAATTTTTAGGCATTTCTTCCATGATTCAGAAAATGTAACTCCCATGTCTGTAAGTAAAATATTGCAAAAGCCTTAGTGATTTTTCACGTTTCAAGATGGTGGCACTTCCGGTTCAATCAACAGACTTCATATTTTGTGTACACATCAGTACTTTCTTAGCTGGTACAGAAATAAAAATTTCAAGGTAATCTGACCTATATTTCATTGATTTTTTTGAAAACTTTGATCCTTAATTTCAGCAAGGGGAGATAGTAAGAAAATTTCTAATGACATCTTTCAAATCGCATTGGTAAGATCTACCTGCATACTAAATTTCATGAAAATCGTCCCAACTATTAAAGAAGAAAAAATTAGTAAAATCGGTCAAAAAACCACAAAGTTAAAGATATGTTGGTTAATTTCTTAGTTCGTAAAGTTTAGTGCTTTCGGATTTGTAAAACGTTTTAAAAATATGTATAATCAAAAGCTACCACCCATTTTTGGGGGGGGTAGGTCCAAGTTTCTGAAAGATCCCATGGTTAGATTCTGTGAAATCCGATTTGCAGGAAAAAAAAATAACAGAAACAATAAGCTTTCATACTTAATAATTTTAACAAAAACAATAGTGTTTCACACAAGCTACGCAATGTGAAACCCTAACTAGAACTGCGATGCAGTAATGACGGGTTTCAATGGTGCCACATTACCATTGAACTTATGTCACTTCAGGTGCCACATTACCCGTGAACTCATTTCAATTCCGGTACCAATGAAACTTTTAAGGGAAGACGCTAGAACTTAGCAATTTGTGGAAATGTTTACAATCGTATTGATCCAATCTATATGTCACTTGGAATCAAATATCATAATTTTAAACGAATAATAATTATAACGCACTTAAAAAAAATATCGTTTTGAAGGCTAAAAATACAGTTTTTGCCAAAATGACAATACTTTCGGTGATAATGAAAATGTTAAATTAGTTCTACGAAATCAGAAATGGCATAAGGTATCACATGGTAAAAATTGTATAAAAATCAAATAATAATTGACACTTTTCTAGACCCAAAACCTTGAAAAGTGACTTGTAGTTTGTAGTAAGTCGTCTATTTCTCTGGAACCGTACAAGTTAGAAACCATTTTGCGATATCTAGGTGTTCGCATGGGTTCATTGAATGAACTTCATTCTCTTTGTTCATTGTAAGCAAATATATTAATTTTAAAAAAATTACAAATATGACTCAGATGAATAAAATATTTGTTTTAAAGGCTAAAAATAGAGTTTATGTCAAAATGACGCCATTTTTGATGATATTGAAAATGTGAAATTGGTTCCGTCCAGTCAAAGGTGTCATTAGGCATCACTTGGTGAAAAAAACTCGAAAAAATCTGACTATAATAATTAACTCCTTTACAGGCAAAATAACGTGGAAAGTGACTCGTGAAAAATTGTCTATTTCTTGGCATCTGCTAATATTACAAATTAGTTTTGACATACATAGTCTTCGTTTGGATTTTTGCTACAGGTTAATATGAAAGTTGTCAAGAAATATTTTAAAATATAAAAAGCCTGAATGCAATGTAAATAGCTCATATTTACACCTTTTCTTCACCTTTAAATCAAAATGGCGCAAATACAAAACCGAAATAAAAAAAACTATGCTGAAACAAGAAATATATCAAAATATGATGACGCTGGATGGGTTGTAAATAGCTTATTTTTACACCTTTTTTCACCTTTTAATCGAAAAGGCCCAAAAACGAAATCAAAATTAAAAAAACTGAGTCCAATATTATATGCGCGTCTACAGGGCGCATCTGTACCGAAGTGGTACCGAACTGTCAAAATTGTAGGTTTTGTCGAAATTTACGTCGGTTCCAACAGGAAACTTTACTGGCAACAAAAAATTGACATCTTGAACAACGGAGCATATGAACTCTGTTTTATACAAATCGAACAATAAATAATTCATCTTCGAAGATTCATCGAGAATCAAAAATCAAAAGTAGCACAGCTATCTGCCATGTCTCTGGATATGTCAATATGCATCATATGTTAAAATCCAATGATTACTGTTAATACTACGGCATCTTTTTAAAAAACGACAACTTTGGTGATTTCGGACATTTCGCATTGTCACAGAACACCCGAAATAGCTTTAATCTCTAAGTCACACCCACTTTCCCAGTGAAACCGAAGAAATCGTATCGATCCGACATGTAGTTTCTGAGACAATCAAATTGGAAAAAAAAAAAATAATAATAACTAGATCTGCTACTGTCCCATGCAGATATGAAAGCTTTTATATTTATCATCACATGACATGGATTATATCAAGTATCTTAAAAGAAAAAAAGAACAAGAAAAAATAATTATCAAAATCGGTGAAAAACTCGCGAAGTTACAAGTCTAAATATAGTGAGAAACATTGCACCCAGGCAAAAAAATAATCTGAAAACTAAAGGGAAATAACTGAGACTTGGATTGCTGTAATCGGAATGACTTCCCGTTCCAGAAGTTTCAGATAAATGGATCAAGCCATTTAAAAATGTGACGGATGAGAAAATGAAATAAAAATAGCGGGAAAGAACTAAAAAAAAAAGGCAGGAAAATATAGAAACTTAAACAGAAGTAATATTTTTTGAATCAGATTGACCTCAGCTGTTCGAATATTATGGTTAAATTTGTACATTTTGAAAATTAAAGACATAAATTGTCCTGTAAACAACTTCGTCATCATGTAAAAGGTCAAAGGCGAAATTTGATATTTTGAAATTTTCAAACACTAAAAATTTGACCGTGATCCCGGGCTATCCTGAAATTAGGGCTGTACGATATTCTCGATATAGTCATTTATCGTGATATGGTATTTTCAGACCCAACTACGATATAATAATGTGGCCAAAAATCGTCGATATAGTGGTTTATCGAATATCGCCAAAAACTCCAAATATTGAAAAAAATTATCATAAAAATAGATAATAAATACACTACATGTATATACAGCAGTGGAAATTAGCCGACAGCAATAAACTATAATAAAGCTAATGTTTTGAGAATCGTTAAATGTTGAAAACACTTGCGCAGTGTCGCAGCCGGTTTTCACTGCATCGTGTATGCGTTACTTTTACTTTGTTTTTAGTCGACAATAAATTGTCAGTTGTTACAACATGTAAAGCTTAGGCCTACTAAAGTGGAAATTAGCCGACGGCAATAAACTATAATAAAGCTAATGTTTTGAGAATCGTTAAATGTTGAAAACACTTGCACAGTGTCGCAGCCGTTTTTCACTGCATCGTGTATGCGTTACTTTTACTTTGTTTTTAGTCGACAATAAATTGTCAGTTGTTACTACATGTAAAGCTTAGGCCTACTAAATGCCTGAAATGTCCCACTACCGTGGCTAATTACCAGGCTATAAATAGGTTGTCATATTTTTAAAAAACAAATATTTTTAGAAAACTCTACAAAACTTAATTTCCGAAAGCAAGAATAAAACGATCTATAAATAGATTACTGTCACTGTTAGGCCAGGAATACCGCAGCCAATCGAATGCTTGAATGGAAGATAGTCCGGATCATTTAGTAATTGAGCTAGAATGTTCAAACTTGGTGTATGTGTTTATTAGGTCAATGCCTTGATGGAGTTCGAAGATGAGCATTTTCCGCTTAGGGTAAGCAGAGATAAGCAATTTGATTGGTTGATGCTTTGGGACACGATAACTCTCTTCCTAATTGGGCTAGAATGTTCAAACTTGGTGTATGTGTTGATTAGGCTAATGCCTTGATGGAGTTCGAAGATGAGCATTTTCCGCTTAGGGTAAGCAGAGATAAGCAATTTGATTGGTTGATGCTTTGGGACACGATAACTTTTAATTGAGCTAGAATGTTCAAACTTGGTGTATGTGTTTATTAGGTCAATGCCTTGATGGAGTTCGAAGATGAGCATTTTCCGCTTAGGGTAAGCAGAGATAAGCAATTTGATTGGTTGATACTTTGGGGCACGATAACTCTCTTCCTAATTGAGCTAGAATGTTCAAACTTGGTGTATGTGTTGATTAGGTCAATGCCTTGATGGAGTTCGAAGATGAGCATTTTCCGCTTAGGGTAAGCAGAGATAAGCAATTTGATTGGTTGATGCTTTGGGACACAATAACTTTAGTTCTAATTAAGTGAGATTGATGAAACTTGGTGTATAGTTTCATTACAGTAATACCTTGACTAAGTTTGATAATGAGCATTTTCTGCTCAGGGTAAGCAGAGCGATACGCAATTTGATTGGTCGAGACTTTGGAAAACAATAACTCTCCTACTTTGATTGTCCCCCGCCTTTCGAAGAAAGCAGGGAAGTATTAAAATGGGTTCGTCCGTCTGTCTGTTTGTCTGTCTGTCCGTTCCGCTTATTTGTGATAAATTTATATGTGTCCTCTAATTATTTTCCTATTTCGGCGGGGGACATCAGCCTCACTGTTGGCTTGTTTTTTTTGTAAGTCAAATAAATTTTAAAATGTTTCTAACGATAGTAAGTAGTAAGAAGCCTTTAATTTCATAAAATTGTAAAGTCACGTGGATCACGTGACTTTTGAGCATATAAAGATGAAAAACCGATGCAAGTTTGCTTAAACTGAACATGCACACGTAACTTGAACTGGAAAAACAAATTAAAATTGTTGTTTTCATCTTTGTTAGAAAATGCTGCGCCTTTCAAATGTAGAACGTCTGCATGCTATAGGTTGGCTCTATGCTGGTCAGTCTGTGGTCACTGTTGCAAGAGCCTTTAATTGTTCACGCCAGACAATAATTAATCTTAGAATGAGAGTGCTTCAAACTGGAACTATTGCCGACCGCCCAAGGGCGGGGGCGCCACGTGTGACGTCACTCCAGGAAGATCAAGCAATAAGATTACGTCATCTTAGAAACAAATTTGTCACTGCAACCTCCACAAGTAGAGAGATGTTTGGTGGAAGGGTAACTGCACAAACTGTTCGAAATCGCCCTCAGGCTGCTGGTCTTCGAGCTCAGAGGCCCTATAATGGACCAATATTGACACCTCGTCATCGCCGTAACAGACTTGTGTGGGCCACAAGACACATAAGATTTACTCAAAGACAGTGGAATTCAGTTGTCTTTAGTGACGAATCTCGATTCACTTTGAGATTTGCCGATGGCAGGGCCCGAGTGTACCGCAGACGAGGTGAAATAACGCTCAAGTATGCCTCAGACTCAGAGAAGTTGACCGATTTGGTGGTGGCAGCGTCATGGTTTGGGGTTCTTTTTGTGCACATGAACGCTCTCCTCTTGTTGTTGTCCAAGGGAACTTAAATGCTGTCCAGTACAGGGATCAGATTTTGCAACCTGTTCTTCTTCCGTTTATGCAGAGACATGGGCCTGGACTAACGTTTCAACAAGACAATGCTTGACCCCATACAGCAATTGCTACCCAGAATTTTTTAAGAAATGCTGGTGTCCCTGGATTGGCCGTCGCTTAGCCCTGACCTTAATCCTATTGAACACATCTGGGTCGAACTGGTTCGACGTGTTTGTCAGCAAGTGAAACCACCACTGACGTTGCAGGACCTTCAACATGCTCTTTCTGAGCAGTGGCGACGTCTTCCTCGGGTAGTGTTTACTAATGTTCTGAGATCCATGAGAAGATGTTGTGTGGCAGTACGAGACGCTAAAGGAGGCCACAACCGTTACTAAACACTTTATTCCGATTGTTCTCCAAGTCTGTGAATTTTATTTTGGGGGGTACTGTGACATCACGAACGTTATCAATGTCAAGGACTTTCGGCTAGACGTATTCTTGCTTTCTGTTGATGTCAAGGTCGTCTGTGCACAAGATAACACTAAGATAGTTGCCTTAAACCAAATATTAAAAATCTGGTCCCAAAAATCCCGAGTGTCAAGTTTTTAATTTGGCTGAGTTTTTATCATTGAAAAAAATGCCAATATTGATATTGTCTCTTTTTGCAATATCATACAGCCCTACCTGAAATGTATTAATTTCAGAAATAAGAGATGAATTGAACATATTACAGCCTATTGTGTTTATTTACATGCCCTTTAATGTAGATTTTTCACTATTTTTCATATTCACTTCAAATTGGTGACCATCAGTTGACCTAAATCAAATTTCTGCTCTAAACGTTTTTTTAGACATTCCTTCAAGAATTCAGAAAAAGTAACTCCCATGTCTGTAAGTATAATATCGATAGACTTCATAGGTCAAATAAATCATTTGAGAAATTAATGGCACACGTCACATTTCCAGAATTCATTGTTTAATTTATATTAAAAAGTATCAAATTATATCTTGTTTATTGTTTGTTTCATGACATTAGCTGCCACTGCAACCAGTATCCGAACCTTGTCCTAATTGTGTTAGATCAACCCACAGACTCAGTAATTTAGATTTAGGTCTAAAACGATTCTGTCTGAATATCTTTCCAAAACGTTTCCAAAGTGTTGGATCTATGTGAAACATTTTTACACCCAATAGTGATGAAAAAGCTCATCGAAAATTAGATTGAATGAATAGGCCTATATACCCATCCTTGATTTGTTAAAAACAATGTAGGCTCATGCCACAAGACAATTCATTGGCTGCCAACATTTTGGGCACTGGTCAATTTAGAGCATTATAACAATTTATTATATATCTGGTAACTTAGATTCCTTTATATTGCCAGACAGTCAAAATGGGTGAAACAGGTTATCTATACAAGAAATTACATGAAGATTTTATTGATGGTCACAATGGAACTACAATGTCAGAAGTTTCTACAATTGCTGCAGTATCAGTAATAGCTGTTTTACTCAGAGATAGTGTGATGATCGCTCTAAGTTTACAAACCTTGCAAGTCCGGTAAGAGTAATTCAAGTCAAGATGATGACAATTTTAAAAATAGGTTACTTTTTTGCAAAGACTCGGCTAATGAAGACAGGCATACACCATGTAGTGTGCCATGAGCGAATTTTTCCCGGACAGCGGCGCCGTGGCCAACTCTTACTTTGAATAGCAACTTATTTCGAATACAGCACCTTACACTAGAGGTTTCAGGTCACGTGACTTTAGCGTGAAATCGGACAGCCAGCGGCTGAAATATAGCCCACTTCAATCTGCGATTCTGAATTACTATTTTATGTTAATGTATAACTAGCAATTGCATTGTAATAGTTAATATCAGTCTCAATATCTGCAAAGATTCGGGCTCAAAAACTATCGAAATGTAAGCGAAATTACCGTTTATTTACAGGAGACGCTCGCGGGAAAATACCGCTCTGACGTCACACAGCCGGGGATTATCCATTGCTACGGCTCACTTCATTGGTGAATCCGCACGTTAGTTTCCGGGAGATTTTCATATAGAACCAATCAAACGGTAGATAACATTTTTATACGCCCACATTAAAATGTGGTCGTATTTTGTCGTCGCCCCCGTCCGTCGGTCCGTCCGTCTGTCCGTTCGTCCGTCCGTCGGTCCAGCGTCCACAATTGCTTGTGGACGCTCTAGAGGCTAATGTTAATATCCGATTGACTTTAAATTTATACACTCCTATGGCCGAATGGTTAGCACGTGCTCGCTGTATAAGGCCTGTCATTGAGTCATAAGGAGTAGGGTCGTCTGTCCAACCTCGTGGGTTTCCTCCGGTTTCCTCCCACTGCTAAAGACCCCTACGCGCAAGCGAATTATTGAAATAAAAAAATTAAACCATATGTTAGTCCTGAAATGACATAGTTTGTGTCGAGTGGACGTTAAACCCCATTTCTCTCTTTTCATACACAGATATATCAATTAGGCTCTCTATAGAAGGAGTTCCCCAAAAAATATTAGATTGCCTTTTTGCGCTAGTCTACTTTTATATAGAATTCCGACTGCCAAGGGATCTTTTACGATCACACCAATGTGTACACGGGACTTTGTAATCGCTTTCATGTCAGCTACTCAAATATGTAATTGGTTCAAAAATTGATTGAATATTCAATGAAATATCGCCAATTTTCTGGTTTCGTGCACGTTAAAGATTTGACGTCACTAACATATAAAAATTTAATATCAATTACATATATATTCCATGCTCAAACAACGTCATGCCTTTTATCTCAGGTGCAATATTCTATACTACTGTATGAAACTACTGCAAACACTTAACAAATTGGGCTTGCTTATAAACAGCGCGAGCCGTCGATTTCTGTCTAGATGATTACCGTTATAAGATAATTTAGACAAAGAAGCAACAATATTAATTCAAAGACTAATTATTACACACCGCAATCAACTATTTCTGTTACAGGGTCACTAAACCCATATTTTGGATAGAAGAAAACACTCATAGTTGAAATAATTTCAGTTCAAATATCATCATTGTGAAAGAAAAAAAGCACTCTTCAATAGGCGCTATACGTTGACAAAACGTACAGATTGTATCCCCCCCCCCTTATGTTTCGCTTAACAATGAAAGATGCCGTGTTCAATTTTCGATCCCTTTGTTCTGCTACTCCTGAAATTTGGAACTGTTGTACAATGGTTTTATATATAACACTACTGATAGGCTTCTCTGTAGAAGAAGTTCCAAAAATATTATGTTGACTTTTCGAGAAATACACCTCTAAAAATGCTCCAAATTGTAAAAATACGACGTTTTCGATTTTCAATCTCTTTTTTCGGCTACCCCTGACATTTCAAAAAATGATACAATGGTTTCACACAACAGAGTACCCATTAGTCTCTCGATTGAGAAAGTTTTTAAAAAATCGTTGGCGGCGTTTCCCAGAAACATGCGTCTAAAGTTGCTCGAAATCGCAAAATACCTTACTTTTCAAAGTCACACATCTTTTTTTTTTTTTGATAGAAACTTCTCGCTTAAGTACCATCTTGTAGATAATTCATGTGACTATCAAACAACATTATACTTTAACTACTCGGTAAACATGCAATTGATACATCGCATTTTGCACACAGGCACCCATTATTCAGAATTTTGTCAAATTTTAGATACCCTTTTTGACCACTTCCGGTGATTAGAGCATTTTCATTTATAGTTCATGAACTAGTTTGGACCTTCGACTTCATATTCTATAAATTTTAGAAAAATCGTTGCAGCCGTTTTAAAAAAATAAAAACTCTACGATTTGACCAAAATGCGAAAAAAAGTCAAAAATCAAAGTTTACATTTCAGAAAAAAACTTATATTGTTGGAATCGGATTGATGTCAGCTATCCAAAAATATAACTAATTTCAAAATTCCCAAAAATAAAAAATTTAGAAAATTTTGAAAATTTTCAATTTTTCTCCAAAAAAATGAGAGCGACAAAGTTTCTAAATTCCACAGTTTTGAACTGCTTTCTGCTCGGAAATGTCTCCTGCTATCCGAAAATGTACATATCTCAAAAATCGATTGAGAATTAACAGAGTTATGGCCGATTATCAATTTTCGTGCACGTTAAAGATTTGACTCATTTCCACTATGCGCACAAATTTTGAAAGAGCTTTCAAACCTCTATCTCTTATAGTTGCTGAGATCTAGCTTCCCCCAATAAAAAAAAAATAATAATATTAATCTTAGTAATAACAATAGTCTTTCACCGAAGGTGAAAGCCTAACTAGAACTGCGATGCAGTAATGACGGGTTTCACCGGTGCCACGTTACCCTTGAACTTATGTCAGTTCTGGTGCCACGTTACCCTTGAACTTACATCACTTTCAGTACCAATACTAGAACCGATAAACAGGTTTCCACATAAACATTGCAGACGTGTTATAAAATGGACGCAGAATCAATCAAACCAAGGAATATCAATTCCATTAATACATTTGTTACCATGTGTTACATATTTCAAAACAGTGATCCTGACAAAATTTGTTACTAACTTACCGCCAAGTTAGCTGACTTTCTAACAGGAAATTAAAATGCAAAAAAAATCTTAAAATTGTTATTTTCTCGACAAGGGAAGATGCTAGAAACAATTTTTGGACATCTATATATCGTATTGATTCAATCTATATGTCCATTGGAGTCAAATATCATAATGTTAAACGAATGATAAATATAACTCACTTAAAAAAAAATGTTTGTTTTGAAGGCTAAAAATACAGTTTTTTGCAAAAATGACATTACTTCCGGTGATAAGAAAATGTTGAATTAGTTCTATGAAATCATAAATGGCATCACATGGTGAAAATTTTATGAAAATCGAATAATAATTGCCACTTTTATAGACCAAAATGAAATGAAATGAAATGGAGTTTAACGTCCTACTGTTCTGCCCCTAACCTGGGCTAATGAAGACGGGCATACGCCATACAGTGTGCTATGAGGGAAATTTTGCCCGGACAGCGGCACTTTGGCCTACTCTTATATCGAATTCCAACTGCCAAGGGATCTTTTACGTACACGGGACCTCAGTTTTTCGTCCCATCCGAACGACTAGACAGCTGTCCTTGTCAGGCCCTCCGTCCTGCATCACTGACAAGGGGAAACCACGCCGGAAAATCAGAATAAACTTTCTCGGCCAATGCAGGGATCGAACACCCGACCTCCAGGGTAGCGTGCCAGCGTTTTACCCACTTAGCCACGTGATCCCCCTTTTATAGACCAAAACCTTGAAAAGTAACTTGAAGAAAACTGTCTATTTCTCTGCAACCGTACAGGTTAGAAACCATTTTGTGGTATCTGTATGATCGTATGGGTTCATTCTATTTGGGTTCATTTTATTTGTTGATTGGAATTAAATATCATAATTTTAAAAACATTACAAATCAGACTCATTTGAAAAAATATCTGTTTTGAAGGCTAAATGACGTCATTTCCAGTGACAGTGTTAATGTTAAAATGGTTTGACCTATTTAAAATTGGCATTAGGCATCAAATGGTAAAAATAAATTGAAAATCAAATGATAATAGACTCTTTTACAGGCAAAATAATGCCAAAAGTGATGCATACAAAATTGCCTATTTCTCGGCAACTGCTCATATTACAAACTAATTTCGACACAGATTGTCTTTGTATAGATAGATGGTACAAGTTTATGAACATTACATAGAAATATTTTAAATAATGAAAAGCCTGAATGGGTTGTAAATGGCGTAAATTTACGCCCCTTTTCACCTTTAAGTCGAAATGGCACAAACACAAAACCCAAATGAACAAAATTGAGTTTAACATTTTTTGCGCTTGTCATGGGTCATTTTTATACGCCCACATTTTCATGTGGACGTATTATGCCGTCGCCCCTGTCCGTCCGTCCGTCCGTCCACAATTGTTTGTGGACTCTCTACAGGTCACAATTCTTATCCGATTTTGACGAAACTTGAAATATAGGTTTATAACCCAAAGATCTTGGTTCCTTTCGATATTCGCGCATATCGGACCCTAACTTCCTGAATTATGGCCCCTGATTGTACGAAAAATTGCGTTTTTAGCTTGTGGACCCTATAGAGGTCATAATTTTTTATCCGATTTAAAAAAACGTAGAGGTCACAATTTTTATCCGATTTTGTTGAAACTTGAAATATAAGTTTATAACCCAAAGATCTCAGTTCCTTTCGTTGTTCGCGCATATCGGACCATAACTTCGTGAATTATGGCCCCTGATTGTACGAAAAATCGCGTTTTTAGCTTGTGGACCCTATAGAGGTCATTATTTTTATCCGATTTAAAAAACCGTATTATGATATCACCGTTACACCCTAAGGAAGGTTGAGTTCGAATTTCGTGAAAATCGGCCCAAAATTGACAGACAAAATGGCCGCCATTTCTTCTCAAATAGCGTAAAAATATGGTATATCAAGGTTGTGGACCCTATAGAGGTCACAATTTTTATCCGATTTTGTTGAAACTTGAAATGTAAGTTTATAACACAAAGATCTCAGTTCCTTTCGATATTCGCGCATATTGAATTGTAATTTCCTGAATTATGGCCCTTGATAGTAGGAAAAATCACTTTCTTGTTAGCTTGTTCTCTATCCATCTCTCGAAAATGTGGGCGTATCCTGCCTGGCAGCCGCTGGTGCTTGATCTATCAGATTTGTAAAAATTAATATTTGCTTCCAAAAAGACGGGTCAAAATTGTAAATTCGGGCAAAATTATGTCACTTCCAGTGTCAACAGAAATCTTTATCGGTAACAAAAAAGTTGAGAATTTGCATCGTGAAACATATGAAATTTGTTTTATA
This sequence comes from Patella vulgata, assembly GCF_932274485.2. Classification (NCBI taxonomy): domain Eukaryota; kingdom Metazoa; phylum Mollusca; class Gastropoda; family Patellidae; genus Patella; species Patella vulgata. The sequence continues at coordinate 40,785,947 of NC_065882.2, forward strand.
CATATCAGGCAATAAATAATGAATCTAGAGTCCATCAACGAAACATACGCCCACCGGGCAGTCAACAAGAGTTGTCGCATATTTTTACTTTTTTCAGTAATGAAACTTCTATAATACACTACAATCTGAGAACAACTCATTAAGTAATTATCAGAAAATCATTAGAATATGTTTGGTTTTTATAAAGATCTGCCCCTTGCTAACATTTAGTATACGAAACATTGAATATCATGGATTTAGCTGTTCAAGTTATCAAAATTCATTGAAAATCAATATACTTGTTCGTCTCAAGACCTTAAACTCTGTGTATGAATCTAAAGTCAATCGGATGATAACATAAACCTCTATAGCGTCACAAGATTTTTTAAAGTGATCAAGGGCCATAACTTTGGCAGTAATTATCGGAAATCGTTGAAAATCAATAGGATTCTTCGTTTCATGACCTCAAACTATTCGAACACTCTGTATAAATTTAAAGTCAGTCGGATAAATATTTAGCCACTAGAGCGTCCACAAGAATTTTTGGAGAGATCAAGGGCCATAACTCTGGCAGTAATTATCGGAAATCGCTGAAAATCAATAGGCTTCTTCGTCTCATGACCTTAAACACTGTGTATAAATTTAAAGTCAATTGGATATTAACTTTAGCCTCTAGAGCGTCCTGTACAAGCAATTGTGGATGCTGGACGGGGGCGACGACAATATACAACCACATTTCAATGTAGGCGTATAATTAAAAAGGATAAAAAAATCTTAAAAAGTGATACTGAGAAAATTGGTTATTTCTCGACAAGGGAAGATGCTAGAAGCAATTTTTTGACATCTCTATGATCGTATTGATTCAATAGATATGTCCATTGGAATCAAATATCATAATGTTAAACAAATGAGCATTGCACATGTGTTATAAAAAAGACGCAGAAGCAACTGAAGCCAGCAATATCAATTCCATTGATACATTTTGTTACCATGTGTTACACGCATGTCAAAAAAGTAATCCTGACAAAATTTGTTACTAACTTACCTCTAAGTTAGTTGACTTTCTAATGGGAATTTATCGACAAGGGAAGATGCCAGAAGCAATTTTTGGACATCTATATGATGGTATTGATCCAATCTATGTCACATGTGTAATAAATATAACTCATTCAAAAAAATGTTTTTGCCAAAATGACATTACTTTCAGTGATAATGAAAATGTTAAATTAGTTCTATGAAATCATACATGGCATAAGGCATCACGTGTTGAAAATTTTATGAAAATCGAATAATAATTGACACTTTATAGACCAAAAATCATGAAAAGTGACTTGTAGAAAATTGTCTATTTCACTACAACGGTACAAGTTAGAAACCATTTTGTGCTATCTGTATGATCGTATGACTTTATGCCATTTGTTGATTTGAATCAAATATCATAATTTTAAAAACATTAAAAATAAGAATCATTTGAATAAAATATTTATTTTTAAGGCTAAAAATACAGTTTTTGCCGAAATGATGTCATTTCTGGTGACAGTGAAAATGTTAAATTGGTTTGACCCAGAGCCTTATATATAGAGAGTCTGGCCAACCCATGTCCCGATAATGATTGGCTAATGGTAGTCACGTGACATGTGGAGGCCATTATGTTACCTACTAAAAAGAATCGTCTGCATAATAGCCTATAATTTGAGGTGTTTTTAAATGACATAAATTGTATGTTGTGTGGCCGTGAAATGCCACGCAAAAGATGGGCAAGGGATTCATATGCACAGGTTGCCAAAAATGCAGAAAGGCGTCAATTGTGGGAAGTGAAAGTAAAAAGTAGGCTAGTGGATGGAAGCCTGGTATAGGCAGTGGACTGGGCACGATTATATGGCTTAGATCTTTACTCTCGCTAAAAGGCCGGGAACCGCCTTTCCGATTTTTTAAATTGATGGATAGAGCAAAAATGATGTTAACTAGAATTGCGCGCAATGCCGAAGGCTTTCACGGTCGCAAAGGCGTCACACGATCGCCAGATATATGACAAAAGACTATCCCCACCACTCCCCCCCCCCCCCAAAAAAAAACCCCACACTCTAGCATAACTCAGATATTGACCCCTAAACATGCCCCAACACGGAAAAATACGCTGTTTTCAATTTTCGATCTCTTTTTTCGGCTACCCATGACAATTAGAAAAATTGTACAAGGGTTTCACACAATACACTACCCAGTAGAATCTCGATTGAGCAAGTTTGAAAGAAATCATTGGCGGCTTTTCGGAGAAAAGTAATTATATAACTGTTAAATTAAACAACGGATAACTCCTACCTCTTAAAATGATTTATATAATTAGTAAATAATTATTATTATCTAATGATTGTTGTTTTGTGACATATATAGTGTAACCAATATATACATTGTACTTTTATAATCAATATGATACTGTGCAGTAGTCATGTTTCTGTTCTTATGAATTTAATTTCTTCATGCAATATTTGTAAATCGCCAGTAGGAATAAATGTCTCTTATATGGATACATTATGCTGGCTGGAAATTACACGGTAGGCTAGCCTTGGGGACTGTTTGTAAATCGCCAGTAGGAATAAATGTTTCTTATATAGATTCATTATGCTGCGTGGAATTTGCACGGTAGGCTAGCCTTTGGGACTGCGCTGTATCATACGGTCTGTCATTGAGCCAACTGGCGGGGTTTCGATTCCCCGGTTGTACGTGTCAAGGAGTAGGGTCGCCTGTCCAACCTCGTGGTTTTTCTCCGGGTCCTCCGGTTTCCTCCCACTGCTAATGACCCCTATGCGCAAGCGAATTATTGAAATAAAAAATAATGAAACGTATGTTAGTCCCGAAATGACCTCTAAACATGCTCGTACAGCGGCGCTAGTCTTCTTTTATATAGAATTCCTACTGCCAAGGGATCTTTTACGGCTACACCGATGTGTACACGGGACTTCGGAATCGCGTTCATGTCAGCTACTCAAATATGTAACTGGTTCAAAAATTGATTGAATATTCAATGAAATATCGCCAATTTTCTGGTTTCGTGCACGTTAAAGATTTGACGTCACTAATAAAATTTTAATATTAATTACAGATAAAGTCCATGCTCAAACAGCGTCAAGCCTTTTATCACAGGTACAATATTCGATACTACTGTACGATACTACTGCAACTGCTTAACAAATTGGACTTTCTTATAAACAGCGCGAGCCGTCGATTTCTATCCAGATGATTACCGGTATAAGATAATTTTGACAAAGAAGCAACAATATTAATTCAAAGACTAATTATTACACACAGCTATAAACTATTTCTGTTACAGGGTCACTATACCCATATTTTGGATAGAAGAAAACACTCATAGTTGAAATAATTTTAGTTCAAATATCATCACTGATAAAAGCACTCTTGAATTGGCTCTATACGTTGACAAAACGTACAGATTGTATCCCCTCTTATGTTTCGCTTAACAATGAAAGGTGCCGCGTTCAATTTTCGATCCCTTTGTTCTGCTACTCCTGAAATTTGGAACTGTTGTACAATGGTTTTATATATAACACTACTGATAGGCCTCTCTGTAGAAGAAGTTCCAAAAAAATATTATGTTGACTTTTCGAGAAATAGACCTCTAAAAATGCTCCAAATCGTAAAAATACGACGTTTTCGATTTTCGATCTCATTTTTCGGCTACCCCTGACATTTAAAAAAATGAGACAGTGGTTTCACACAACAGAGTACCCATTTATCTCTCGATTGAGAAAGTTTTAAAAAAATCGTTGTGGGCGTTTCCGAGAAACATGCGTCTAAAGTTGCTCGAAATCGCAAAATACCTTACTTTTCAAGGTCATATAACTTTTTTAGTTTTTGATAGAAACTTGTCGCTGAAGTACCATCTGACTGGCTATTAAACGATATAAAACTTTAACTAAACAACAAGAACACGCATTTTCCGCACAGACGCCCATTTTTCACAATTTTGTCAAAGTTTGGATACCTTTCTTGACTACTTCCGGTGATTAGGGGATTTTTTATTTATAGTTCATGGACTGGTCTGGTCCTTCGACTTCATATTCCTGAAGTTTCAGAAAAATCGTTGGAGCCGTTTTAAAAAAATAAGAACTCTACGATTTGACCAAAATGCGAAAAAAAGTGAAAAATCAAAGTCAACATTTCAGAACAAAACTTATATTGTTGGAATCGGATTGATGTCAGCTATCCAAAAATATAACTGAAATTTCAAAATTCCCAAAAATAAAAATTTTAGAAAATTTTCCATTTTTCACCAAAAAAATGAGATCGACAAAGTTTCTAATTTCCACAGTTTTGAACTGCTATCTGCTCAGAAATGTCTCCAGCTATCCAAAAATGTAAATATCTGAATAATCCATTGAGAATTAAGAGAATAATGGCCGATTTTCAATTTTCGTGCACGTTAAAGATTTGACGCATTTCCGCTATGCGCACAAATTTCGAAATAGCTTTAAGCAGTAGCTGCACACCACTTTTCCAACAGAAAATCAAATTTCAAACCTCTATCTCTTATAGTTGCTGAGATCTAGCTTCCCCCAATAAAAAAAAAAATAATAGTAATATTAATCTTAGTAATAACAATAGCCTTTCACCGAAGGTGAAAGCCTAACTAGCAGCCTTCACATGTGGCATTCAGTATGTATAATATTTATAAAATTATCTGAATAAGAATTATATTTTTTCTCGTCATAACACGAAGCTGCTACGCGGTCAAGTAATTGTCCAATGAAAATCGTTTGATCACGTCAGGTGATTAGTCACGTGATCATTGTTTATAAACAATACCACGATCTGGTCAACTGAACTAATCTTGTTTTATGTGTGTTTATTGATAGTTTGGGCTTTGCGGAAACGATATTTCATCAAGGATTGGCACGAAATTGATGCAGGGTAATCGTGGCACACTTATATCTTTTGACATGTTGAATTTGAGCTTCAAACTCAGTGCAAATTGCGTCATATGTATCGTCATGTATGTACACTCATGTATGCTGTTTTCAATAATGGGGGAAGGTCTGGTGACAACTGGCCCAGAGCTACAAATCATTATTTATTTTCCATTTTTTTTTTACTGAGCTGAGAATTCACTCATATTTCGACCACCTTTTACTAGCTTGAATCTGAATATTGGGGGAAAATTTCTGATGGATAATTTCTTGACAGTCTTTCTATTAGATCTAATGAATGGTGGTTATATTTCTGCCAAGGTACACTAAATCTGACCAAATTCTTAACTGAGTAAAACAGATTTTTGTGGCCCCAACCTGTAAGTCCCAAACTATGATTTCCATCAGGCCATAATTGTATGTACATTAGACCTGTATACTAAAATTTAATTTTTCGTCATTTTGCAAAATAAGTGCCGGCATTGCAAACCAACATAGATCGAAGAATGTTCGACTAACCGCAGGTTACTTGTACATGTCTATGTTTGATATGCAAAACAATGCTACATACAGCAATTGACATACTCTAAAGGCAATGCACAATAATAAGACAAAAATATTATTAATTTTGTATTTATTAACAAGTTCAATTTTTAACTGGGAGATAAATTTAGAAAAAAAACAGTCATAACAATAACAATGCATAATACGATGTGTAAAAGACCTCAAAATATTCATGACAGTAAAACCCAATTAAACTCTCATTTGTTCATAAAATATTACTAAAATTGAAAAGACATGTCATGTATGCACACACCGTATACTGCTCTTAAAAGCACTTTGAGCATGCTCATGGGTGGATTTGGCACTCAAAAAATGTAATTTATTATTATTGTATGTCAATATTCATCAATATCATCATCTGATAAGTCATCAGAATCAATTTCTGTTGTTGTAAGTATAGTTTTATTGCAATCCCTACATCCACAAAGATCAGTGCATGGGAGATTTGCAAGTCTACATGAACATCTTTTAGAGTCGCAGTTAGTTTTGCAATTGCAATGTATACATAGTACCTTTTTGTTCATACAAATCGCAAACAATTCTTCTAAAATGTTAATGAGGGTGTCATCGATGGTGAAACTACTGCCAAGTTTTATGAAGGCCTTAACGAATTTTTGATTCTTAATCATAACTTCATAAGGCTGTGACTGTACATGATAACGGTCGATGGTATCTTTATCTCTTTTTTGGTGAAGGAGTTGAAGGACTGTCTGGTTGGATGTCGGCTGTTTCGTAAACCTGGCTGTTTCGTACTTAGTTCATTCGTACCTCACATGAGCTGTTTCGTACGTCACATTGTACCTTAAATTGATTCGTACCTTTTCCTATGTTGTTTAAATCAGTTAAAAGAAATTGAAGTAAAGGTGAAACGATTTGATCAAACGGCTGCACTTAATTTATAAAAATGGCTGCCGAACGAGCATATAGCTACGATGATTTAATAACAAGAATTTTATGCATTGCATTGATAATTACATGAATATGAAACATTTAAATCACATACCACAGCCTGTTAAAATATTAAAAAGAAATTAGCTACAATGATTTAATAACAAAAAGCGAATTGTATGCATTTAAAAAAAAATAATAGAAATTTCCATATTGATATTACACAGCCTGCCCAATAGTAGTAATTCACACACAAAGAATATATATTTAAACTAAAATTGCTTCAGCATTTCACTAAATTTACATCGGTTACGATCGAAAGCCATTTTCATGCAGTTGGGTTTCAGTAACAGAATTGCCTCGTGATATACATGTAACCGTATATCCGGTCCATGATATAACAAATAACATATCAAAGAAACGCGTGCGCCCATCTTCACACGTAGGCACCTATTGGAGACTTGCTGTGTTCTATTTTTAGGCTTAAATAACCAAATCATATCAGAAAGCATGCAGTTCCACCTTACAGTGAGTTAAATTGATTTAAGGGTTATTATGTAATGAATAATACATTACGTGTCGCATTTTGGAATTCTTAGTATGTTCAATCGTTTTTAACCGCTTTAACAACCAAATCAATTATCGTCAATAATCACAAATGACAATAACAACTCACCCAGCAGAATGTGTTCAATAATTAACACCAGATTAAATATATACTTTTTCAATCGTTTTTTTAATCTGCTTTAATAATCACCATTCAATTGTCGTCAATAATCACAACTCACTGAACAGAATGGGTTGATAATCAACACCAGATTTCAAAAAAGGCAGGTAATCGTTTGTTTATTATTTCAATTTCTTTCAACAGCATATAGATTTATATTAATTTCTTTCAATAACATATAGGAAAAGGTACGAATCAATTTGAGGTACAAATCACTTGTGTATTCTAATTCTCGTTCGGCAGCCACTTTTATAAATTTAGCGCAACCGTTGGATTTAGTAAAAGGAACTAATCAATTTGAGGTACAAATCTCGTGCATATTCTAATTCTGGTTCGGCATATTCAATTTCTTTCAACTGATTTCAGCAACATAGGAAAAGGTACGAATCAGTTTGAGGTACGAAGTGAGGTACGAATGAACTGAGTACTAAACAGCCAGGTTACGAAACAGTCTGCACCCGTCTGGTTGGGTCTCAGATGCTGCTGGTGCCGCCCTTTTCAAGGCTCTCTTTTCTGAATGCTGGATCTGTTGTTTATCACAGAAGCGAGAATAGCATTTGGAGTGATAACCGTACACCTTCAATGCTTCTTCTTTTGAGCCTACAAAAAGTTAAAAATTACAGCCCAACTTTGAATAAAGTTTATATTTTGAAAAAAATAAATGCATATGACCTAGTTTTCAAAATTTGCAGTATCTAGTCAGTATGAAATAGATCTCCTACTGCAATATCAAAATAAACTTAGATATTGCTTTAAACATTTATATTCAACATGCCATTTATATTTTATTTTGTTTATTACTATTACCATTTGCAGAGACAGTTTAATAAACTACTGGCATAGGTTGTTTCCGAATCCATATATAATTTAGTATTTATTGTATTTCGTATGCAAATGTATGCTAAATAAATACTGTTTAAACCAAAAATGTGTCTGTTTAAATAATGCATAGACATAAAGAATCCGTAGTCATTTCAGTGTAAGAAAGAGAGAAAAAAAATTAATGTACTTCAGGGCTACTTTACCTTCAAACACATCATGATAAACGGCAATTTTTTGCTCTTCTCCGTAGAGATTTTGTCACTGAGAAGCGTAGTTCACAGCAGCATTCCAACTGGTATCACTAAACTGAACTAATTTGCCAGGATCCTTGATTGCCTGGCGAATAAGGCACTTCCTACTTCAAGAAACTTAGTCAAGACGATGAAAAAATAATCAAACACGCGTTTTTGTTGATATTTACATCAGTGCCCGAAATGACGATTTTTCTGTTTGCTGATTGGCTGAAATCCCGGGTCCTGAACTTTCAGGCACAAATTCTCCTAACCTTTTCACCTGCGCATTAATATGGCCTGCGCATTAATATGGCTGCGAAAAAGACCAAGTCCGCGAAAACAAAATAATTAAAAGTTATAAAAATATTTTGAAGCAGTCACTTATGGAAAAGGAGATGAGAAGGAATGTCATTATTCGTTTTATGTATTTTTATATGCCCACATTGAAATGTGGTCGTATATTGTCGTCGCCCCCATCCGTCCGTCCGTCTTTAAATTTATATACAGTGTTTAAGGCCATGAAACGAAGAAGCCTATTGATTTTCAGCGATTTCCGATAATTACTGCCAGAGTTATGGCCCTTGATCACTTCAAAAAATCTTGTGGACGCTCTAGAGGCTAAAGTTAATATCCGATTGACTTTAAATTTATAAACAGTGTTTAAGGTCATGAAGCGAAGAAGCCTATTGATTTTCAGCGATTTTCGATAATTACTGCCAGAGTTATGGCCCTTGATCACTTCAAAAAATCTTGTGGATGCTCTAGAGGTCAAAGTTAATAATCAATTGACGTTAAATTTATACACAGTGTTTAAAGTCATGAGACGAAGAAGCCTATTGATTTTCAGCGATTTCCAATAATTACTGCCAGAGTTATGGCCCTTGATCACTTCAAAAAATCTTGTGGACGCTCTAAAGGCCAAAGTTAATATCCGATTGACTTTAAATTTATACACAGTGTTTAAGGTCATGAGACGAAGAAGCCTATCGATTTTCAGCGATTTCCGATAATTACTGCCAGAGTTATGGCCCTTTATCACTTCAAAAAATCTTGTGGATGCTCTACAGGCCAAAGTTAATATCCGATTGACTTTAAATTTATAAACAGTGTTTAAGGTCATGAAGCGAAAAACCCTATTGATTTTCAGCTATTTCCGATAATTACTGCCAGAGTTATGTAGGGGTGATGATTTTCCGTGATCGCGGAAAAAACGCGGAAATCGCGGAATTGTCCACTCAAAACGGAATTTGAAATCTCACACGGAAAAATACGGAAAAGCCGATATTTGCTGATACTAAACACAAACTCAAAATAATTTTGCAGTTATCCAAGTATTTCATCTTTTTATTCATAAAAATCGGAAATATTGAATGATATCGCGTGGTTTTGTTACTGTCCATTTTAGTATTTCGCTACTTTCATTTCATCATTTAGGAATCATAATTTTAATCGAAACGAAAACCCGTCTTTCATGTATCCCATTATAAAATTACTCTGTAGTTTAACTTGAATTAAACATTGTAATGTATATATATGTCTTAAAAAAAACTTCTGTCACTTCATAAAAGTAAAAATCGTTTCATTTACGTCTTATTTTACTGCCGGGCTCGTGACTCGTGTTTAACCACGTGACATCAGAAATATACCGTAGCCTTGTGAATCCAGCCCTTATTCTCGAAGAAACGGTAGTAACTACGAAGATGTCTGGATAAATCGCGACTACACCTAGCAGCTGAGAAAAATGGCTTCGTCTGCTAAAAAGATGAAACGAGCTCACAAGATGTAATTTTCTGTTATTTAATTCGGGAAACTGGTTTAAAGAATAACTAGTCATTGAACATTACAAGTCATTCACAATTCAACATTTGTTATCATTGGTTTAAAATGGTCCATTTTGTAATAAAAGGCATTTTAAGATGTTTTATTCATTTATTCATAAAATAACATTTTATCTCGAAAAAACGGAATATGGTCAGCTCTGAAACGGAAAATAACGGAATTAAAAATACTTAAAACGGAATATGCCATTTTCTGAAACGGAAAATCATCACCCCTAGTTATGGCCCTTGATCACTTAAAAAAATCTTGTGGACGCTCTACAGGTCAAAGTTAATATCCGATTGACTTTAAATTTATACACAGTGTTTAAAGTCATGAGACGATGAAGCCTATTGATTTTCAACGATTTCAGATAATTACTGCCAGAGTTATGGCCCTTGATCACTTTGAAAAATCTTGTGGATGCTCTAGAGGCTAAAGTTAATATCCGATTGACTTTAAATTTATACACAGTGTTTAAGGTCATGAGACAAAGAAGTCTATTCATTTTCAGCGATTTTCGATAATTACTGCCAGAGTTATGGCCCTTGATCACTTCAAAAAATCTTGTGGACGCTCTAAAGGCCAAAGTTAATATCCGATTGACTTTAAATTTCTACACAGTGTTTAAGGTCATGAGATGAAGAAGCCCCTATTGATTTTCAGCGATTTCAGATAATTACTGCCAGAGTTATGGCCCTTGATCACTTTGAAAAATCTTGTGGACACTCTAGAGGCTAAAGTCAATATCCGATTGACTTTAAATTTATACACAGTGTTTAAGGTCATGAGACGAAGAAGTCTATTCATTTTCGGTGATTTTCGATCATTACTGCCAGAGTTATGGTCCTTGATCACTTCAAAGAAATTTGTGGACGCTCTAGAGGCCAAAGTTAATATCCGATTGACTTTAAATTTATACACAGTGCTTAAGGTCATGAGACGAAGTAGCCTTTTGATTTTCAGCGATTTACGATAAGTACTGCCAGAGTTATGGCCCTTGATCACTTTGAAAAATCTTTTGGACACTCTAAAGGCTAAAGTTAATATCCGGTATATTAAGGTTGTGGACCCTACAGAGGTCACAATTTTTAACCATATCTGACCGTAACTTCCTGAATTATGGCCCCTGATTGTACGAAAAATCACGTTTTTTGCTTGTGGACCCTATAGAGGTCATAATTTTTATCCGATTTAAAAAAACCTATTATTATATCACCGTTACACCCTAAGGACAGCTTAGTTCGAATTTCGTGAAAATCGGCCCAAAATTGACAGACAAAATGGCCGCCGTTCGTTCTCAAATAGCGTAAAAATATGGTATATCAAGGTTGTGGACCTTTCACTGAGAAGTAGTAAAGGTGAGATTTGTACGTTTACAGTATAGATTTCGCGCTTTTTAGTAAATTTCTACCAATATCGGTAAAATTCTAATTATCGCAACAAATCTAATACGAAGAGGGTAAAATCTGTAGGTACGGTGTGTTAATTAACAGGGGTGTGAAATTGACTGAAAGGTGATATAATTATCGCTAGGAGTGAAAATCTCGGCGACGGTGCGTTTTCTGTACTGGTGTGTTAATTAACGAACGGGTTAAAAACGACTGACACGGTGTGTATTCTTTGATAACTGCAGCAAAGGTGATTTATCAAGGACCAGCAGGCTTTATCTGACGCATTGGTGTTAAATCTAATTTACCGTGCGATTTTTTGTTCGACACAGTGTTTTTTTTAAGCAGATCGGTCTTTGTTAAGTGTAGGTCTTTATACATGGATTTATACGTGGGATAGGTACGTATATCCTTTCTTATACGTCGGATAGGTACGTACATCCTTTCTTATACGTATTTCATTTCTTGATGAATACTACGTGTTTTGTACTTCGTACCATAGTCGGACTGCAGTTATTTATATATTTGATCTTTTTGGGGTTAAATTTGTTTACAAATTATCGTGCGTACCACTGAACTATAAATGCTCATATCTTAAAATTGATCACACGCAGTACCGTCATTTCCCGATATCATAACCAACCCCAATTTGATTATCCGATATATTCTAATCGCCATTGTTATCAGATTAACGAATCTTGTTTCGAAAGCAAGTTTATAAATGTAAAATTGCACAATTAATGAAAATCTATAAGTTTTCGTCACTGCTACAATGTATATTTACTACACGTTGACTTATTAATATATAAATGTATAGTTTCTTGCCTGGGTCATAGATAGGACTACCGAGAAAAAGTAATTTCCTCACTATATATAACAAATGATAACTCACATTACAAATAACACTGATGAAAATAGAGACATGCGCACGCTTCCACCCACGGTAATATTGCCCATTGCCGAACATTATTCAGATTCGATCGAACTCTGTGTAACAAGCTCGTCTTTGAAAGAATAATACTGATATATGACCTAATATTGAGACGCTTGTTCATATAGCCGCTTGTTTTCCATTGTATGAAATAGCTTTATTAATTGACTCCACAGTACTAAGAAACCACAGGTTCTGTGTCGGTTCGTGCACACTTTTCACACGGAACTGTTCTTTAATGTTGAGAGAGCTGTTTCTCGTGCTCCAATGGATTAGCTGATAAAGTTAGTTGGAATTGTTACAGTTTATTTCAATAAGTACAACAAAAAGGACAATTTTGTAATGTGGGTGAATACTGTGGTATATTCAATTTTGATCTTATTGCAATGGATAAATGTGTGGTTCACTTTTCCCGCATCTCATTTAAATAAAGCCTTTTCTATTAACATAATATGTATATATTATATTCATTTCATTTTTTTTCTCATAGGAAATTTCGGTTAGTATCTGAAACGAAAAAACTGTCCAAGTCATTATATTATGTTGTAATCAGAGAAATGTTCAAACAAAGAAATGAACTAGACAAGATAAAGAGTATAAGCAATACCATTATTTGTTGTCACATATTGATGTTTATATGCGTTCATAATTAAATGTTTTAATTAAATCGTAACGTATGAATTGTGTGCTTTATTTTTCATCAAATTGGCAATTGGTATTAGCCAAGACATTCGCTGCTACACGCATATTTCCTCCAATAATGATAGTTTGTGGAATTTTATGGGTTTTTTAAAGAAACATAGTCAATGGGTGGAATTTAAGACTGGGCAGGGCGAAGACGGGGAAACGTTATCAAGTTGTTATTCAAATTATTCAAAGAAATATAAGGCCAAGAAATACGCGATGACATTGAAAAGGAGAAATGCTTGTGCTACTATGCCGACATTATCACGGCGTATGTGGACTAATGCTAAAACATAGGACTATGATATTTTGCTATCGCATATTTCCAAAAAAAAAACAAAACAAAAAAAATCTTTCTGGAAAATTTAAAGTCTTTTCTAATAATATTAACAGATTATTTTATGTTTGGTTGTTCATCTTTTTGGATTTGTTAAATTATTAAAAGGAATTTCCAATTCACATAGTAGAAATTTACATTTCTAATTATAATCACCAAACTGACACCAGAGCACGAACTATACGCTTCGCTGATCACCAACTTGTAACAACGTTGACCTAGATGTTATATAACTGCTGCCAGACTTTATTAGGGGCAATAAATGGACACACAATTCCATTGTAGCTGTATAATGTGTATTATAAACCACAGGTAAATTTATAGATTTCAGAACAGACCAACAATATTCCAAATACATTCACTGTCTTGTTATATGATGACTTTGGTTTAATAAAATTTAAAATTCGTCATGACTCTGTAAGTTAATAACGATGTGTTGTGTATCCTATTTAAAAACTGTAATTTGTCAGCGACACAAACGCCTCAATGGATTATGTACATAAGCTATAGATATTTTAATTACATCAAAGGTGTATTAGAAATTACTGTTGATCTGAACTAGTTTCTTTTTTAAAAAAATCATAACGTGGAACTCAATATAGAATAATAAATTATAGCCAGAAATATTGAAAATGAAGCTATATAGGTTTAAAACTATGACTTTAAAGTGAATATGTCGAAATGGGTAACTGCAGCAATAAATTATTATCGCCTAATTATATAAATATATTCCTATAAAGGTAGTGGACTAATTCTTTCAGGCAATTTTACATGTCGATGTGAATAGAATACATAACAAATATAGTGAAATTTACTGAAATATACATGACAAACCATCTCTTTATGCAAAAACTTTGGTGTGCATCATTATTTTTTTTTATGTATGAGTTATCACATTGCTAATGCCCCACGCCCCCTTTATGTTTATAATATTTTCTCGATTGTAACAGCTTTAAGTGATTTCTCGGTATCATTCAAAATAACAAATGGGATTTAGACAAAAGGGAAACATATTTACGCATATACTTGAAGACTATCTGTTTCAAATCTACGTTGTATTATTCATCTGTTTTATGTGATTTATTTTTGGTATATACGGACACATATTTATTATTCCATATTGTTCATACTGTATTAACAGGCCTTTAACAAATAGATCATTGCTATAACCCTATTCTAAACCGTATCCATGATTTGTTTTACGTCAAGTTTTTAGATTTCGAAGCGCACACAATTAAGCAGAATTGGCAGTAAAAAAAAATAAAAAATTACTACGGCTTATTATGAAAATAGTTTCAAATAAAGCGACCGAAATAAAAAAAAAGACACCAAAGTGATTTCCAAAGGCGATCGCATGCTTTTAGAATAGAACAAGCTAGGCGACACATGGAGCCGTGCCTAGTCCGTGCTTTCGATTTATTCATGCAACGGATGCGGGACCGAGAGTTAATTTCTTTACGTTTGACTAATTGTCCAAGAAGGGTCATCTGAGCTGTTGAAAGAAGGGAACCAAACATACCCTAATGCGAATATATCGGGAATGTAAATCGGCGAAAAGCTGTTTTGTATGAAAATATGATTACAATATAATGGCTGCTTCGAAAACAGATTGGTTAATCTGATAACAATGGCGATTAGAATATATCGGATAATCAAATTGGGGTTGGTTATGATATCAGGAAATGACGGTACTGCGTGTGATCAATTTTAAGATACGAGCATTTAACCCACAAAAAAGATCAAATATATAAATAACTGCAGTACGACTATGGTACGAAGTACAAAACACGTAGTATTCATCAAGAAATGAAATACTTATAAGAAAGGATATACGTACCTATCCCACGTATAAATCCATGTATAAAGACCTACACTTAACAAAGACCGATCTGCGTAAAAAAAACCACTGTGTCGAACAAAAAATCGCACGGTAAATTAGATTTAACACCTACGCGTCAGCGCGAAATCTATACTGTAAACGTAAAAATCTCACCTTTACTACTTCTCAGTGATAGAGGTCACAATTTTTATCTGATTTTGTTGAAACTTGAAATGTAAGTTTATAACCCAAGGATCTCGGTTCCTTTCGATATTCGCGCATATCGAATTGTAATTTTCCGAATTATGGCCCTTGATTGTAGGAAAAATCACTTTCTTTTTAGCTTGTTCTTTATCCATCTCTCGAAAATGTGGGCGTATCCTGTCTGGCAGCCGCTGGTTTCAAAATATCGGATATTTTTTCGACTACTTCCGGTTTTTAGATCATTGTCAGGATAGCTTTAACAAGTTGTTTGGATACTTAACTTTCTGTACCAGAATTCTCAGAAACATCTATTGAGCTACTCCTGATACTTTTGACCGTTGTAGGTGGTCTCATACACAAAAATATCGATTAGGCTCTCTATAGAAGAAGTTCCCCCAATAATATTAGATTGCCTTTTTGAGAAAAAGACCTCTAAACATGCTCGTACAGCGGCGCTAGTCAACTCTTATATAGAATTTCAACTACTAAGATATCTGTTACGGTCACACCAATGTGTACATGGGACATCACAATCGCGTTCATGTCAGCTACTGAAATATGTAGCTGTTTCAAAAATTGATTGAATATTCAATGAATTATTGTCAATTTCCTGGTTTTGTGCATGTTAAAGATTTGACGTCACTAACATGTAAATACTTGATAATAATTACAGATAGCCCATGCTTAAACAACATCAGGTTTTCTGTCACAAGTACAATATTCGATACTACTGCATACAAGTGTGAAATTGGACTTACTTATAACACAGCGTGAGCCGACGATTCGGTCGAGATGATTACGGTTACGAGATCATTTTGAGAAAGAAGCAACCATATTAATTCAAAGACTAATTATTACAGACAGAATTCAACTATTTCTGTTATGGGTCATTAAACCCATATTTTGGGTTGAAGTAAACACTCATAGTTGAAATAATTTTAGTTCAATTATCGTCACTGTGAAAGAAAAATCACTCTTGAATATGCTCTATACGTTGACAAAACGTACAGATTTTATCCACTCTTATTGCAAGTTTCGCTTAATAATGTAATACGCTGTTTTCAATTTTCGATCCCTTTGCTTTCCTACTCCTGATATTTCGGACTGTTGCGCAATGATTTCATACATAAGACTGCCGATTAGACTCTCTATATATAACAAGTTCCCCAAAAATATTTTAAGTTGACTTTTCGAGAAAAAGACCCCCAAAACATGCTCCAAATCGTAAAAATACGCTGTTTTCAATTTTCGATCTCTTTTTTCGGCTACCCATGACAATTAGAAAAATTGTACAATGGTTTCACACAATACACTACCCATTTGACTCTCGATTGTGAAAGCTTGAAAAAAAAATGTTGGCAGCGTTTCCGAGAAACATGCGTTTAAACTTTGCAATATCTTGAAAGAAAATAAGTTGAGAACTTCTAACACTAGTAATAAGCATATTAAGGACAAAATTTCATACGGATGTCAACCTTGTTTACGAAAATTATGCAAATCATGCAAGACTATGTGTAATAATCAAGAAGTAACCAGTAAAGACATGAAAACATTCAAGAATAGAGACTCTGTCAACTGTGCCAGTTCTTATTTTGTATATTGTTAAACATGTAAAACCTGTAGTATGCAATATGTAGGCCAAACCATTACTCCTTTCAGCATTCGACTTAATAAGCATAGAAGTAATATAAAGCTTAAAAAACCTGGCCATTCCCCCCATGTAACCTCCCATTTTAATATACCGGGTCATGATTTCGTGTATACCATAGTACAAAAAATTCCTGATAAAGATCAGAAAAAATTGAACACAGCAGAAAGTCTGTGGATTCATAGACTTGATTCAGTTTGGCCTAACGGTTTAAATGAGTTAAATCCAGGCGGTTTCAAAATCATTCATAATCATGCATAAGTTTTTCAAACTTGTAAAATTTTACCTAAGTTTTAGTTAAGCTAACCTTTCACGTTATGTATCTAAGTCTATGACGTCATCACTCCCACGATGTCATAACTTCTTATGATGTCATAACTGACTTCCAGTCATTTTGAATTTAGCTCTTCATCCCTGAAGAAGTATTTTTACTGACGAAACGTTGGATAAAACGATGGTTTTTTTATATTGTATTCTATTAATTATTTTATATAAACTTATCTGAATATCAAATGCATCATTTTGACTTGGTCAAAATTGATCCCATCAAACCGTCTGTACTTGGTTTGTGTTTCCTGTTTCTACTGACTGGAAGTTTCACATTTAAATGTGGTCGTATATTGTCGTCGCCCCCGTTCCTCAAACCGTCGGGCGTCCACAAACTCTAGAGGCTAAGGTTAATATCCGAGTGACTTTAAATTTATACACAGTGTTTAAGGTCTTGAGAGGAAAAAGCCTATTGATTTTCAGCGATTTCAGATAATTACTGCCAGAGTTCTGGCCCTTGATCACTTCAAAAAATCTTGTGGACGCTCTAGAGACCAAAGTTAATATCCGATTGACTATTGATTTTTAGCAATTTCCGATAATTACTGCCAGAGTTATGGCCCTTGATCACTTTGCAAAATCTTGTGACGCTCTAAAGGCTAAAGTTATCATCCGATTGACTTCAGATTTATACACAGAGTTTAAGATCTTGAGATGAACAAGTATATTGATTTTCAATGAATTTTTATGACTTGGAACAGCTAAATCCATGATATTAAAAGTTTTGTATACAAAACGTTAGCATAGGACAGAACTTTATAGAAAACAAACAAATTCTAATGGTTTTCTGAGTTGTTGCTCTTAATCAGATTTTAGTGTATTATAAATATTTAATTACCGAAAAAAGTAAAAATATGCGACTGCCCAGACGATTTAGCTGCTGTGGGCGTATGTTTTGTTGCCTGGCAACCTATCTTTATTTCATTTTAAAAACCGTTCAAATATATCACAGTTACACTGTAATGATGGTTGAGTTCCAATATTGTGAAAATTGGACCGAAACTGCCCGATTGACTTTAAATTTATACACAGTCTTCAATGTCATGAGACGAAGAAGCCTATCGATTTCCAATAATCACTTCCAGAGTTATGGCCCTTGTTAACTTTGAAAAATCTTGTGAATGCTCCAGAGGTTAAAGTTAATATCCGATTGACTTCAAATTTATACACAGTTTTTAAGGTCGTGAGACGAGGAGGCCTATTGATTTACAAAAATTTCTAATCACTTTAAAAAAATCTTGTGATAGAGGCTTAAGTTAAAATCTGATTGACTTTCAATTTATACACAGTGTTTAAGGTCATGAAATGAAGAATCCTATTGATTTTTATATGCTCACATTGAAATGTAGTCTTATATTGTCGTTGCCCCCATTCGTCCGTCCACAGTTGCTTGTGGACACTCTAGAGGTCAAAGTTAATATCCGATTGACATTAAATTTATACAGTGTTTAAGGTCATGAGACGAAGAAGCCTATTGATTTTCAATAATTACTGCCAGAGTTATGACCCTTGATCACTTCAAAAAATCTTGTGGACGCTCTAGAGATAAAAGTTAATATCCGATTGACTTTAAATTTATACACAGTGTTTGAGGCCATGAGATGAAGAATCATAGAGGCTAAAGTTATCATCCGATTGACTTCAGATTGATACACATAGTTTAAGGTCTTGAGACGAACAAGTATATTGATTTTCAATGAATCTTTATGACTTGAAAGCTAAATCCATGATGTTAAAAGTTTCGTATACTAAACGTTAGCATGGGGCCGAACTTTATAAAAACCAAACAAATTCTAATGGTGTTCTGATAATTACTTGATAATGAGTTGTTATTTTTGATCAGATTTTAATGTATTATAAATGTTTCATTACCGGAAAAAGTAAAAATATGCGACAACTCTTGTTGACTGCCCGGACGATATAGCTGCTGTTGGCGTATGTTTCGTTGGCTGGCAACCTATCTTTTAGATTGTGGTCCCTCTGGAGGTCACAATTATTATCCGATTTAAAAATCTGTTTGATTATATCACCGTTACACCGTAATGAAGGTTGAGTTTGAATTTCCTGAAAATAAAACCAAAACTGCCTGACAAAAAGGCTGCCGCTTCTACGGGAATAGTGTAAAAATATGGTATATCAAGGTTGTGGACCCAGTAGAGGTCACAATTTTTATCAGATTTTGTTGAAACTTGAAATGTAAGTTTATAACCCAAAGATCTCGGTTCCTTTTGATATTTGCGCATATCGAATTGTAATTTCCTGAATTATGGCCCCTGATTGTAGGAAAAATCACTGGGCGTATCCTGCCTGGCAGCCGCTGGTTTGATAATTTGAACACTAAATCTATGATATTAAATGTTTTGTAAACTAAACGTTATCATGGAGCAGAACTAGAAGCCAAACAAATTCTAATGATTTCTGATAATTACTTGATGAGTTGTTATACTTAATCAGAGTTAAGACTTAGTGTATTGTAAATTTTTCATTACCAACAAAAGAAAAATTATGCGACAACCCTTGTTTACTGCCCAGGGAACTGAGCTGCTGTGGGTGTATGTTTCTTTGCCTGGCAACCAACCTTTTATTTTATAGGTCAAAGTTTTTTCTAGATTTTGTGTGTATAATTCTACCGTTGATTTTGGGTCCAACAATGTTTAGTGAGCACCTTTTTATATTCGTCACATCTTTGGTATGTTTGATTATATTAAGCATATTTATGTCACTTGCTAAGAAGACAGAGGGTCGAAATGAAAAATATACAAGAAGTGGTGTATTTGATATTGATATGTCGGAGAAAAGACCATTTATTAACTACTTTCGTGCTATTCTAAATGTACAGACAGCAGTTGTAATTTTAGCTGTGGACTTTACAATATTTCCACGTCGATATGTGAAAACTGAAACATATGGTACAGGTTCGATGGATGTAGGTGTTGGATGTTTCATTATTGGAAATGCAATCGTATCACCTGAAGCAAGAGGAAAATATAAAGATAGAAGGTAATTTATTAAATATTAATGTTACTTCTATATTTGTCTCCCGCCTTTCGAAGAAAGCAATGGACTGTTAAAATGGGTCTGCCTGTCTGTCTGGAGGGACGTAACTTGCTCAGAGCAACAAGGGGGCAGGAAGTGTTCCCACGGGTACTGTAAAATTGACGGACAATCTATTATTTTTTATGGTCGACATTTTTTCCAAAGGAGGGGGGGGGGCAAAACTTCATGGAGTTTGAAGATGAGGATTTTCTGCATAGGGTAAGCAGAGATGAGCAATTTGATTGGTTGATGCTTTGGGACACGGTAACTTTAGTGCTAATTAAATGAGAGTGATGAAAATAGGTGTGCAGTGTAATATACTTGTGTTTTATGTCAAATGTGTCTGTGTGAAGGACTACAAAAATGAGTATAACAGTAACAGCAAGGTTTATTCAGACAGGCGAGCACATGGCATGTTTTATAATACAGTTGTATCCTGGACAATCCAAACTACATAAGGGAAGTAACTCTGGTCTAACATTAAAGGGAACTAACTTATGGTTAGTCTTATAGGATTCAGACAACTGAATATTAATGTACATGTATTATATCCTTACATCTCCCTTTCTTCAAAAGAAATGAAACTAACTTAAACTAAATACATATAAAAAGTTAACATCTGAATTTCAAATATTTCAAGCCATTAAACAAAATCAGATTAATCTTACAAACATTAATTATGTTCTAATTTCAAATATTTCATAAGACATCACATGAGATTATTATGACAAATAAATTAACCATCATTATCAGGTATCTACAAATCTTTTTGGACAACAGATATTTCTTGTAGGTCTATCATATTGCCTATTTTGATAATTAGGGTTTCACACTGCGTAGCTTGTGTGAAACACTATTGTTTTTGTTAAAATTATTATTAGGGTTTCACACTGCGTAGCTTGTGTGAAACACTATTGTTTTTGTTAAAATTATTATTCTTATTATTATTATTCTTCTTTTGTTTTGAGTAGATCTCAGCAACTGATTGTCGGATCGTTACGATTTCTTCGGTTTTATCGGAAAAGTGGGTGTGACTTAGAGGATAAAGCTATTTTGAACGTTCTGCGACAATGCGAAATGTCCGAAATCACCGAAGCTATCGTTTTTAGAAATATTGCAGTAATTTTAACAATAATCATTGGATTTTAACTTTCGATGCATTTTGGCATAGCCGGAGACGGGGCACATAGCTACGCTACTTTTGATTTTTGATTTTCGGCAAATCTTCGCAGATATTAGGCGCTAAATTTAGAAAATTTAAATTTTTACAAAAAACTTTTTTATTTATGAATATTTTTTAATCGTGTTTTACACAAATATAACGAGTCCTCTGACTTGGGCAAAAATGTGAAAATTTTTTGTCTCGGTAATTTTCCTTGGCCCCCATTTGCTAATTCAGTTTTTCAGTCCTAGATTAATTATTTATTGTTCGATTTGTATAAAACAAAGTTCATATGCCCCGTTGTCTCAATTGTCATTTTTTTTGTTACCAATAGTGTTATCTGTCGGCACCGGAAGTGGCGTAAATTGACAAAAAACTACAATTTTGACAGTTAGGTACCATTTTTCGAAAGCAAATATTATTTTTTTCAAATCTGGTATAACTGAAATTGTGCGCCCTTTAAAGGCGCACAAAATGTTGGGACTATTTTTTTTAATTTCGATTCCGTTTTCGGGCTATTTCGATTAAAAGGTGAAAAAAGGTGTAAAATTAAGCTATTTACAACCCATCCAGCGTTTTCATATTTTAAAATATTACTTCGTAACTTTCATAAACTCGTAGCAATAATCTATACGGAGAGAATGTATGTGAAAATTAATTTGTAATATGCGCAGTTGCCGAGAAATGGGCAATTTTGCATGAGTCACTTTTTACGCTAGTTTGCCTGTAAAAGAGTCAATTATTATTCGATTTTCATAAAAGTGACACCATTTGATGTGTAATGTCAATTTTAACTAGGTCAAACCAATTTAACATTTTCAATATCACCGGAAATGACGTAATTTGGGCAAAAATTGTATTTATAGCCTTCGAAACCAGTAATTTATTCAAATGAGTCATATTTGTTATTTGTTTAAAATTTTGATATTTGATTCAAATCAACTAATACAATGAACCCTTACGATCATATAGATATCACAAAATGGTTTCTAACTTGTTCAGTTGCGAAGAAATAGGCAATTTTCAACAGGTCACTTTTTAAGGTTTTTTTGTCAATAAAAGTGTCAATTATTATTCGATTTTCATGAAATTTTCACTGTGTGATACATAATGCCATTTACGATATCATACAAGTAATTTAAGATTTTCATTATCACCGGAAGTAACGTCATTTTGGCAAAAACTGTATTTTTAGCCTTCAAAACAGATATTTTATTCAAATGAATCAGATTTGTAATGTTTTTAAAATTATGATATTTGATTCCAATCAACAAATAGAATGAACTCATTCGATCATACAGATACCTCAAAATGGTTTCTAACTTGTACGGTTGCAGAGAAATAGGCGATTTTCTACAAGTCATTTTTCAAGGTTTTTGGTCTATAAAGGTGGCAATTATTATAGGATTTACATAAAATTTTCAACATGTGATGATGCTATTTCTGATTTCATAAACCAATTTAACATTTTCATTATCACCGGAAGTAATGTAATTTTGACAGGATCACTGACATGTAGCAAATGAATTGATTGCTGGATTTGGTTGTTTCTGCGTCCATTTTATTTCATGTGTGCAATGCTTATGTGGAAACCTGTTTAACGGTTTCATTGGTACCGGAAGTGACATAAGTTCAAGGGTAACGTGGCACCGGTGAAACCCGTCATTACTGCTTCGCAGTTCTAGTTATTCTTATTATTATTATTCTTCTTTTGTTTTGAGTAGATCTCAGCAACTGATTGTCGGATCGTTACGATTTCTTCGGTTTTAGCGGAAAAGTGGGTGTGACTTAGAGGATAAAGCTATTTTGAACGTTCTGCGACAATGCGAAATGTCCGAAATCACCGAAGCTATCGTTTTTAGAAATATTGCAGTAATTTTAACAATAATCATTGGATTTTAACTTTCGATGCATTTTGGCATAGCCGGAGACGGGGCACATAGCTACGCTACTTTTGATTTTTGATTTTCGGCAAATCTTCGCAGATATTAGGCGCTAAATTTAGAAAATTTAAATTTTTACAAAAAACTTTTTTATTTATGAATATTTTTTAGTCGTGTTTTACACAAATATAACGAGTCCTCTGACTTGGGCAAAAATGTGAAAAATTTTTGTCTCGGTAATTTTCCTTGGCCCCCATTGGCTAATTCAGTTTTTCAGTCCTAGATTAATTATTTATTGTTCGATTTGTATAAAACAAAGTTCATATGCTTCGTTGTCTCAATTGTCATTTTTTTGGTTACCAATAGTGTTATCTGTCGGCACCGGAAGTGGCGTAAATTGACAAAAAACTACAATTTTGACAGTTAGGTACCATTTTTCGAAAGCAAATATTATTTTTTTCAAATCTGGTATAACTGAAATTGTGCGCCCTTTAAAGGCGCACAAAATGTTGGGACCAGTTTTTTTAATTTCGATTCCGTTTTCGGGCTATTTCGATTAAAAGGTGAAAAAAGGTGTAAAATTAAGCTATTTACAACCCATCCAGCGTTTTCATATTTTAAAATATTACTTCATAACTTTCATAAACTCGTAGCAATAATCTATACGAAGAGAATGTATTTGAAAATTAATTTGTAATATGCGCAGTTGCCGAGAAATGGGCAATTATGCATGAGTCACTTTTTACGCTAGTTTGCCTGTAAAAGAGTCAATTATTATTCGATTTTCATAAAAGTGACACCATTTGATGTGTAATGTCAATTTTAACTAGGTCAAACCAATTTAACATTTTCAATATCACCGGAAATGACGTAATTTGGGCAAAAATTGTATTTATAGCCTTCGAAACCAGTAATTTATTCAAATGAGTCATATTTGTTATTTGTTTAAAATTTTGATATTTGATTCAAATCAACTAATACAATGAACCCTTACGATCATATAGATTTCACAAAATTGTTTCTAACTTGTTCAGTTGCGGAGAAATAGGCGATTTTCAACAGGTCACTTTTTAAGGTTTTTTGTCAATAAAAGTGTCAATTATTATTCGATTTTCATGAAATTTTCACTGTGTGATACATAATGCCATTTACGATTTCATACAAGTAATTTAAGATTTTCATTATCACCGGAAGTAACGTCATTTTGGCAAAAACTGTATTTTTAGCCTTCAAAACAGATATTTTATTCGAATGAATCAGATTTGTAATGTTTTTAAAATTATGATATTTGATTCCAATCAACAAATAGAATGAACTCATTCGATCATACAGATACCTCAAAATGGTTTCTAACTTGTACGGTTGCAGAGAAATAGGCGATTTTCTACAAGTCATTTTTCAAGGTTTTTGGTCTATAAAGGTGGCAATTATTATAGGATTTACATAAAATTTTCACCATGTGATGATGCTATTTCTGATTTCATAAACCAATTTAACATTTTCATTATCACCGGAAGTAATGTAATTTTGACAGGATCACTGACATGTAGCAAATGAATTGATTGCTGGATTTGGTTGTTTCTGCGTCCATTTTATTTCATGTGTGCAATGCTTATGTGGAAACCTGTTTAACGGTTTCATTGGTACCGGAAGTGACATAAGTTCAAGGGTAACGTGGCACCGGTGAAACCCGTCATTACTGCTTCGCAGTTCTAGTTGTTATTATTATTATTCTTCTTTTGTTTTGAGTAGATCTCAGCAACTGATTGTCGGATCGTTACGATTTCTTCGGTTTTATCGGAAAAGTGGGTGTGACTTAGAAGATAAAGCTATTTTGAACGTTCTGCGACAATGCGAAATGTCCGAAATCACCAAAGCTATCGTTTTTAGAAATATTGCAGTAATTTTAACAATAATCATTGGATTTTAACTTTCGATGCATTTTGGCATAGCCGGAGACGGGGCACATAGCTACGCTACTTTTGATTTTTGATTTTCGGCAAATCTTCGCAGATATTAGGCGCTAAATTTAGAAAATTTAAATTTTTACAAAAAACTTTTTTATTTATGAATATTTTTTAGTCGTGTTTTACACAAATATAACGAGTCCTCTGACTTGGGCAAAAATGTGAAAATTTTTTGTCTCGGTAATTTTCCTTGGCCCCCATTGGCTAATTCAGTTTTTCAGTCCTAGATTAATTATTTATTGTTCGATTTGTATAAAACAAAGTTCATATGCTCCATTGTCTCAATTGTCATTTTTTTTGTTACCAATAGTGTTATCTGTCGGCACCGGAAGTGGCGTAAATTGACAAAAAACTACAATTTTGACAGTTAGGTACCATTTTTCGAAAGCAAATATTATTTTTTTCAAATCTGGTATAACTGAAATTGTGCGCCCTTTAAAGGCGCACAAAATGTTGGGACCAGTTTTTTTAATTTCGATTCCGTTTTCGGGCTATTTCGATTAAAAGGTGAAAAAAGGTGTAAAATTAAGCTATTTACAACCCATCCAGCGTTTTCATATTTTAAAATATTACTTCGTAACTTTCATAAACTCGTAGCAATAATCTATACGGAGAGAATGTATTTGAGAATTAATTTGTAATATGCGCAGTTGCCGAGAAATGGGCAATTATGGATGAGTCACTTTTTACGCTAGTTTGCCTGTAAAAGAGTCAATTATTATTCGATTTTCATAAAAGTGACACCATTTGATGTGTAATGTCAATTTTAACTAGGTCAAACCAATTTAACATTTTCAATATCACCGGAAATGACGTAATTTGGGCAAAAATTGTATTTATAGCCTTCGAAACCAGTAATTTATTCAAATGAGTCATATTTGTTATTTGTTTAAAATTTTGATATTTGATTCAAATCAACTAATACAATGAACCCTTACGATCATATAGATATCACAAAATGGTTTCTAACTTGTTCAGTTGCGGAGAAATAGGCAATTTTCAACAGGTCACTTTTTAAGGTTTTTTGTCAATAAAAGTGTCAATTATTATTCGATTTTCATGAAATTTTCACTGTGTGATACATAATGCCATTTACGATTTCATACAAGTAATTTAAGATTTTCATTATCACCGGAAGTAACGTCATTTTGGCAAAAACTGTATTTTTAGCCTTCAAAACAGATATTTTATTCAAATGAATCAGATTTGTAATGTTTTTAAAATTATGATATTTGATTCCAATCAACAAATAGAATGAACTCATTCGATCATACAGATACCTCAAAATGGTTTCTAACTTGTACGGTTGCAGAGAAATAGGCGATTTTCTACAAGTCATTTTTCAAGGTTTTTGGTCTATAAAGGTGGCAATTATTATAGGATTTACATAAAATTTTCACCATGTGATGATGCTATTTCTGATTTCATAAACCAATTTAACATTTTCATTATCACCGGAAGTAATGTAATTTTGACAGGATCACTGACATGTAGCAAATGAATTGATTGCTGGATTTGGTTGTTTCTGCGTCCATTTTATTTCATGTGTGCAATGCTTATGTGGAAACCTGTTTAACGGTTTCATTGGTACCGGAAGTGACATAAGTTCAAGGGTAACGTGGCACCGGTGAAACCCGTCATTACTGCTTCGCAGTTCTAGTTAGCATTTGAATTTACATCATCATCATCCTTTTCAACAGAATTATGAACATAATTTGGAACAAGCAAAGATTACCATTTTCTAATTTACATTGATAAGATCTAGGAGCAACTTGTTTAATAACAATAGCTTTATCAGCCCAAATACCGTCCTTGCTTACTCTAACAACATTACCTGGACATAGTGATTCTAATTGTTTTGTTGAATGTTTATCGTGATACAATTTCTGACTTTCTCTCATTTCTTGTCTCTTATTTACAACATAATCTGAATTAGGCACATTTAATAAATCAGTTTTCATTGGCAAATTAGTGCGTAATTTTCTGGACATTAATAATTCAGACGGTGATAATCCAATATTTTCTAAACGAGTACTGCGGTATGCTAACAAACCCATTTCAATATCATCATTGTTCTCAAGACATTTCTTATAAATTGACTTAATTGTTTGTACAGTTTTCTCTGCTAAACCATTAGAATTTGGAAATTTAGAACTTGACGTGACATGTTAAAAATCATAATCCTTTGCAAATTTTCCAAACTTCAGCACTATTATAACATGGACCATTATCACTAAATAATTGTAAGGGTAAACCATGCCTAGCAAAAACACTTTTCATAGCACTTATAACACATTTAGTAGTCTGACTGGATAATTGAATTACTTCTGGAATATTTGAATATGAATCTACAATAACAATATAATCTTTCTTATTTAATTCAAATAAATCCGTGGAAATTTTCTCCCAAGGCCTTTTAGCTAACTCATGACTTTGAAGTGGTTCTTGTGATTGTTGAGTTTGATATTTTTGACAGCTTTCACAATTTTTAACCATATCAGCAATATCTAAATTAATATTAGGCCAAAGTAAAACTTGTCTTGCACGAAGTTTACATTTTTCTATACCCATATGACCTGTATGTATCTCTTTTAGCATAAATGAACGTAATTTAACAGGAATTAAAATACGATTACATTTGAAAATAACCTCACCAATAACTGACAGCTCATCTCTATAATTCCAATATGGTACTAAATCATCTCTACAATTTTTCTTACTATCAGGCCAACCTTTCAAAATTACATTTCTTAAGGCACATAAGGTTTCATCATTAGAAATTTCTTTCTGAATTTCTTCAAATTTATAACTAGCTATAGGAAGTGAGTTACAAATACCTAATTCAAAATCTTCAACATATTCTTCCTCAACACTAGAAATTTGAGTACATTTTACAGGTGCTCTAGACAAAGTATCAGATACAAACATAAATTTACCTGGCGCATAAGTTAAACGAAAATCATATCTTTGTACTCTAAGTCTAAATCTTTGAATTCTAGGGGGACAATCATTAAGACCTTTTGAGAATATAGCAATTAATGGTTTATGATCTGTCTCGACTTCTATAAATAAATGAATGAAAACGCTCACATGCGTAAGTGATAGCTAAAGCTTCATGTTCTATTGATGCGTAACGACTTTCAGTTTCATTCAAAGCTCTAGAACCAAAAGCTACTACAAACCAGTCATTATCATGTTTTTGTTGCAAAACACATCCTATTCCCTTTAAACTTGCGTCAGTCGAAATTTTTATAGGTTTCAAAGCAGCGATGGGATTTTGCCCGTATATCCCGGACTTGTCCGAATCTTTTTTCCAAACGCCCAAAATTGTCCCACCGGGAATATGCCCAATCGGACATCAAGACATGGTGAATAATATTCAAAATTCCGAAATTAATATAGTTTACTGGGTGTATACTACCACTCAACCAGATTATCGTCGATAATACGCTGGATTGATTAGGTAATTAAGTGATCAACGTATTTATCGTGTTATACGGTCTATAAACCTACCTTGATTAACTACTTAATCTGCCTTGATTGACTGACTTAATCCTTTGTCGGACAATTCATCAATCTAATCTTAAACACAAGCCATTGTTTCCCCTTTGTCGGACTATTCATCAATCCATTATAATTTTAATCTTCGTGTTAACCTCGTAGTTTCTGCATTGTCAGACATTTAAATCGCATTGATGTGAGCCGACAATATGTATAAACTAGTCATAGAAGTCACATATTGTAAGAGTATTTAATGCCCAGACCAAAAGTGTAGCACCATGAGTCTTTCTGTCTGACGTGGAGAGCGTCTATGGGAAACCGGTCGCCACATCCTACGTAGAACCCATGCATCTTTTCTTACTACATATTTCTGTAGCCTTGTGATCGTCTAGAATTTGTCTCTGGCTGTCTTTACTTCTGCTTCACGTTGTGTATTTACTTCTCACAGTTTCTTAAGACGTCTGTCTTACCAGGAATAACAATGCGACAGTTTGCTTCTACATATTTTATATATATATATATATATAGCTGAATACAGGTATACAAGCATAGCACAAATTACAATACTATATAGCTAAAACCACTTCTCCACCCTATCCAGCCTCTCGGCTGTCTAGGAACTCAGATGTATCCTCGATCTCTGGAATCTAATGCAAGTCTGACTTACAACTTTACTATGATTTATTTTATAAGACTCCTGCAGATCACGCACAGAAAGCCTGTTCATGGCCCTGAACCTGTGCAATTAACGATATGATTGGTTACTTTAAACCAAATGATGCAATTAGAATAATTCCACTCACGTGTAATTCGGTGGTAAATGAGTGACATATGTTTTCGATAAATCGCTCTTTTTTATGTGTCAACTATCAATTACAGACTAAGTTGATTTAAGTATTTTAAGTACATATCACATTATGCGAATATGTTATTTCTCGAGCAAAAATTCTACTAAAAGTATTACAAAAGACAGTCATTATGATTCGTCTGCGATATCACTTCGGTGGAAGCGAGCGTTAAATAAAGCTATTTCACACACACACATATCCGAAAAATACTAGACATTGCTAGCACGCGGTTACAGCACTCGGGAAACCTCAGCAGATTCCATTACTCTACATCTAGCTTCGGCTGTATGAAGGTAAGTGATATGTACCTACGAACTTGCCGGTTTTGGAAAGAAGTTATCAAAATTGCGTTGTTCGAAGCGTGTTTAGAATTTTCAGAGCAAAGTTGTCCTTGTTTGAAGAAAATCTAATTAGGTACATATCACTTACCGACATACAGCCGAGGCTAGATGTAGAGTAACAGAATCTGCCGAGGTTTGCCGAGTGCTGAACCGGTATTAGAAATCTCGCGAGACGCGTGAAATTATGAAATGAATACGTGACTAAATTCACGCTTCTAATGTCGAAGAAAAGATTCTATTTTGATGGCATATTCTCGGATTTATGATCATATTTTGAATGGGGTTTATGTTTTTAAATAAAGAAATAAGTAATCTAGGCAATGTTGACAAATATGTCGATTGGAATAGTGTAAGTACTTAATTGTTTTAGATGATAGCACGTGCTAGAGTAGAATGCGATTATTTAGCGGATGGTGTCATTCCTCGTTGTGGTATAGCGACGTTTATTGCCCAAAAAATTTCGGGATATCATATTCTTATCCTCTGTACATAAGTCGTAACTGAGTATAAGACGAATGCCGGACTTCTGCTGAAAAATGTAGCGACTTATGACCCGAAAATACGGTAATTTTGGAGGAATTTGAAACAGTACAAATCGGCAGTAGTCGGCAAGCTTTGATTCTACCGTATTACGAATTTTGTAGGAATATTACTGACTTAAATTTGAATACCGTACGGGAATTAAATATGAAAAATAAAGAGGTGCACCTATTTTTATATTACGGACGAATTTGAATATTTTGTTTACACATGATTTTTGTGTGTGGTCTAAAAACTGCCATCTTAAATAACGATAAGAGTTATGTCCCTTTATTTTCGGTAAAAATGTCTGATAATAAAAATTTTGAAATAAAATTTAAGAATAGGTTCACTAGACACAAGTGCTTTAAGGTCTTCGAAACATTTTTCATGATTTGGAGTCCAATTCCAAATATTATTTTTCTCTAACAAAGATCTAAGAACAGCAGTTTTATCTGACAAATCAGGCAAAAATCTAGCAAGGTATGTTATCATTCCTAAGAAACGTTGAATATCTTGTTTACACGTAGGTCTCTCCATATCATTTATCGCGTCAAAAGTTCTTTGATCAGGTTTCAGTCCATCTTTAGAAATAACCTCACCTAAGAAAACTAATTCAGGAACATCTATTTCACATTTGTCTTTATTCAATTTAAGACCTACTTCTCGCGCTTTATCTAACACCAATCTTAAACGAGAATCATGTTCAGTTTCATTGGAACCCCAAATTATGAAATCATCCATAGACGTGTCAACTCCTGGTAAGTGTTAGAATAATTGATGTATGGTTCTGTGATATATTTCTAGCCCACTACAAATTCCAAAAGGTAGTTTCAGGAACCGAAATCTTCCATACGGCGTGTTAAAGGTACATAAGTAAGAACTAATTTCATTCAGTTTTAGTTGCCAAAATCCATTTGAAGCATCTAATTTACTAAATATTACTGCATTTGCGAATTTAGACGTAATCTCTTCTCTTGTGGGTAGTTTATAATGTTCTCGACAAATCTCTTTATTCAGATTTCTCGGATCAAGGCATATTCTGATTTTTCCATTACTGCGATATACAGGACATAAACTGTTTTAACACCAATCTGTTGGCTCTTCTACTCTAGCAATAATACCATTAATCTCCATTTTCTCTAATTCTACTTTCAGTGTTTCTTGAACTGCAAATGGTATAACTCGACAGGCTTCAACTACAGGAACAGCATTTTCTTTCAATTTAATATTTACTTCTCCTGGTAGACATCCTTGACCAGTAAACAAATCAGAATAATCTTCGAAAAATTTAACAGACTTCTGTGACTGATTATATGAAACTGTATAAACTAATTTCACCAATTCCATTCTTTCACAAGCCTTTCTTCCAAGTATAGGTTTGACATTACCTTCACATATCATAAATAAAGTCTTGTAAACATGATCTTTATGTTTGACATCTAAACAGCATTGACCAAGAACAGGAATATCTGTATTATTAAAAGCTTTCAATCTTGTTTTGGTTTTCATCAATTTAGGCTTCTTCTTTAATTTTTTAAATTCTGTCTTGCCTAAAACCAGAATCAAGATTCATAACCATTATTGTATCATTTATATCTGTTTGAACTGTCCAATCTTCATTTATATTCTTCTTCTCTACTGAACCAATAAAAAATACATTATCATCCTTTTCATCATCTTCATAATCTGCATCTACATTATTAACTCTTCTACCACCATTCTTATATCTTCTATTCTGCTGTTGATTATTATTACCATGTTGATATTACTGTAGTTATTTCTGGGTCTTGCTCTATCTGACGTATTAGTTATATTACCTGGGCACATCTTTTGAAAATGGTTGAACCCATTACATCGATTACATCTCTGACCTGAGGCTGGACATTTACCTCCTCTATGTTGAAAATAACCACAAGCTTTACATCTAGTTGATCTATCTGTAGAATAATTACGATCAGGTGGTTGTGGTGGAGTAGGATTAAATGACCTCTGTTTCAAACTAGTCTTTCTATGTCTGTTATTGTGAACACCATGAACTAGATTAGTAGAACTTTCACTTTCAGAAACTGACTTCTCTGACATCTGTTTAAGAAATAATTGAGTTCTCTCAGCTGTTCTACACATATCTATACATCTGTCAAGTGTTAAGTCACCTTCACTCAATAATTTAGCTTTAATATGAACATCTCTAACACCTTCAATAATTCTGTCACGTAAAAGACCATCTTTTAATTCACCATGTTGACAATCCCTAGCTAATATATGTAATTCTGTTAAGAATTGGTCAAATGATTCATCAGGATTTTGTACTCTATGATTAAAAACAGACATAACTTCTATCAGATTGATTGCTCAATACTTTTGAAAAAGATAGATGTGCAATTAATCAATATGTGTGATCTATTTATTTTGGGATTTCGGCGCGGGACATTAGCCTCACTGTTGGCTTGTTTCTTTAAAGATATAGTTTTGTATGCTATTTACATTGGACTGACTATCAACAAAACCATCATTACAAATTGGAGATTATATCCAAACTATAGGGGTAACTAGCTATAGCCTCTCTTCACATGGTAACAAACAGCAATCATCTACATGTATCAGATATGTGGTTGACTTTTAAGGATTTTTCTCTATATTTTATATTTTGTGATCTAACTAATCACTTTCAGTGTACAACATGGGTTCCAAAGAAGAAATTTCAATAATAAAAGTTATTTGAATAGCTGAAAAGAAATATTTTACTAATGAATATAATTATTATACAAAGATTTTATTTCTTGATCCTATATAGAAATTATTATGTACACCAAACTGACAAAGTGGCGGAAACATGTGAATTAAGAACGAGTGCACGAGGACCATGCAAAAATTGAAAAAATAAAAAACGATAACCCTGGGGGTCAACAATTTTCAATAATACTTGGTCCATGGGGACCCCTAGGCGACAGATGTCACACGATGCAGTGAAAATGTTTCAAATGACAACTTCCAGTATAACTGGAAATTGTTGTTTTTTGGTCAAAATTTGCCATATTTCGACCAATTTTTAAACGTCCACATTATGCCATCGCCCCTGTCTGTGTGTGTATGTATAAGTGTGCATCAGTATTTGTGTGTCTGTGGGTTGGCCACAGGGTGCAATTCTTGAAACTTTGCATACGGCTCTTTGCACAGTAAAGGGACAAAACATAGCAGTCAACTTGAACATGTTGAAAATAAAAATATATTGATATTTGTTATTATTTTGTTATTGTTCCTTATTGATGTATGGGATGTGAGACAGAAAATACAATATAAAATACCTGCATGAAAATTACATATTTTTTCTCAAAAAACAATTGGAAACCCTCATAATTTGGATGGAGCCAAACTCCCAAAAAATGGTACCTATTGGATAAGGCTTCAGACTTCCAGCAAAAATTTAGTGTATGTTTGAATTATCTTGATAAAATTGTTTCATAATTATTAAGTGTTGAATTAGGACAACACCACAGGTCTCTAGCCACAGTAAAAATAACAATATCTTTCCTTCAGTTTTCTCATATTTTTTTCACATTTTCCATCCAAGACGACAACGTAATGCTCAATATTTTGTAAAGTGTCTAAGTGTTGATATTTTACAATAAGTGCACTCACATTGGTAAAATTTAGTAGAATTAAGCACAAGGTATGTCTTATACCGATCTATTCTGTATTTGGGAATCATTTTCTTGTTATTTTTGTACTAAAAAAATGTCAAACGTGACGTCACGTAAGTTCATTCCATCCGCAAACACATAACGTTGACTTCGGATGAAATGCATTCCAAATTTTTTTGTAACTTTTCACAAGGAACGGTTTTTCGCAAAAACGGAAGCGAATAAGACTCGCCATTGGGGAGAATAAAGAAAATAAAAAAGCGACATCGGTAAATCTATCAATTCCTCATGTTTTCACATTCCATCTGTTTTGTTAACGTTCGCAAAATAGTAACGATCGATTTTTGAAGCTGGCACACCTGTTCAGAATGTAAACATCTGGGTTTCTGGTTCCGTCCAAATCGAGGGTCAGGTGTCTGCTATACTACTATTTTGCTTTAGATCCCGTTTACACATCAAATCTACATCAAATTTGTTACCAATTCAATCATTAGAATCCGTCACATTTTTGATAACGTTATTTTCCATCCAGTTATTGATAACGTTACTACATTTCAATCCAATATAACGAACAAAATCCAGCATTTATTTTGATGAAAGCTTGGCAACAGATTATTTTGTTATTTGTTTGGTTAATACATTATTCATAGATTGAATAAAAATTATTGTAAATAATTAAATCAAGAAATTAAATGTTGTAGAGATATAACAGTTGTTATTTTCCATCCGAGTTATGCCAATTGATAATTCATCTATGATTTTAAAAGTAATGGGAATAAACAGTCCATTCAAAGTTATTATAAGGTGGAAATAACATACTATTAACTTAAAAAGGTCGAACAGTCATTTCTAAACCTCAAATGGTCATTCATGCAACATCTGTGGTTCTTTTTTGCTATCTCTGGCTGGGTACTGTTACGTAAACAATCATATGAAGGAGCAAACCCGCTAAACTATCACAATATATGAATTTTAAATTTATAAAATGGTCCCTTGGTATGAATCAAAATAGATAAATGACCTATTATTACATTTCTTTTAATATTCCTGTTGGGAGTAATGTGTCCCATTACTGTGCAAATAGCCATACTTATTCCTTGTACCCTAAGGATGATCCCTATTGTTTTTGGTGTGCCACACCCACTTTTTGTTAATATTTTGTCTGTAAATAATATACAGGTTGCAATTATTAACAGATTTGGATGCAATTCGGCATGATCCATCATAGGGTGGTACTTATTTATATCAGTCCATGTCAAACCTTCAGGGGCAGAGCCACGCCCAATTTTTGTGTTTTTTGTCTACAGACTGGAATTCTGAATGGATCATCTTGGAACTTGTCATATTTATTCCTTATTATACTGTAAGGATAGCAACTATCTATTTTGGTTTATTTTTTATCTGTTAATTTTTTGTCTGTAAATACTCTACAGGTTGCAATTATTAACCGATTTTGTTCAAATTCAGCATATCCAACCCCCAGGGGCAGAGCTATGTCCAATTGTTGTGTTTATCGTCTACAGTCTGCAATTCTGAATGGATCATCTTGGAACTTTGCATATTTATTCCTTATTCTGTAAATTTGGCAAAACCAACCCATCGCCTAGCCTTCTCGCCTCTTGTCATATTACAGTCACTGCCGCCATTTCATATTTCATTTTCTTTATTTTAAAAAGTACCATGTCAATCCAAGCAGGAATGTGGA
Source organism: Patella vulgata (assembly GCF_932274485.2). Lineage (NCBI taxonomy): Eukaryota > Metazoa > Mollusca > Gastropoda > Patellidae > Patella > Patella vulgata. The sequence goes on from NC_065882.2 coordinate 40,821,847, forward strand.
CGTATATTGCAGCGTTAGCAATGCTCTTGTTTACCCTTTTTTTCAAAATGCTCCTGTGAAGTTTTATTTGAAATGTTATGACCCTAAATTTTTACTATTGGTCAGGCCAAGTGGTCGACTTAAAGTCCTGCAATCGTTTGGGAATGAACGAATCGTGCTGAATTTTCTGTAAGTTATCGTAAAAAGGTCCAAGTATATGTCAGACGAAAAAAACTGACCGGCACTAACCCCACTAGTGTTCTACAATATTCTGAAAATGTGTAAAAATCAGTATTTTCCATGCGATGACCATTGATTATCAACATTAGCACTATATTTTGTTATTCGAGCATTCTTCGTGCCAAAATCATAAAATTTTTGTGACAAAATCAGACAATCACGATCCTCTTAGGGAACAGGCGTAACAAGTGTATAATTTTGCAGAATCAGACAACAATTGTGTGAAACATTATTGTTTTTGTTAAAACAGAAACTGAAATGTGGTCATATATTGCTTGTGGACGCTCTAGAGGCTAAAGTTAATATCCGATTGACTTTAAATTTATACACAGTGTTTAAGGTCATGAGATAAAGAAGCCTATTGATTTTCAGCGATTTCCAATAATTTTTGCCAGAGTTATGGCCCTTGATCACTTTGAAAAATTTTGTGGACACTCGAGAGGCTGAAGTTAATATCCGATTGACTTTAAATTGATACACAGTGTTTAAGGTCATGAGACGGAGAATCCTATTGATTTTCAGCGATTTCCGATAATTTTTGCCAGAGTTATGGCCCTTAATCACTTTGAAAAATGAATCTTTATGACTTGAACAGCAAAAGTTTTGTACACTAAACGTTAGCATGGGGCAGAACAAATTCTAATGAGTTGTTACTCTTAATTAGATTTTAATGTATTATAAATGTTTCATTACCGAAAAAAGTAAAAATATGCGACAACTCTTGTTGACTGCCCGGACGATATATTATAACTGCTGTGGGCGTATGTTTCGTTGCCTGGCAACCTATCTTTTAAATATTACCGTAATATTAACAATAATCGTCAGATTTTAACATTTGATACATTTTGACATAGCCAGATACAAGGCACATAGCTACGGTTCTTTCATATTCCTGAAGCAATGGCCCGAGAAATCCCTCCATGGCCATTGCTGGATTGGCTTCCGATACTTAAGTTTTTGAGGAAGTGTGTCTATTCTTCCTGTTCAATCAAATCTATCTCAAGTTCAGCAACATGACAGCCCTTCGTTTAACCCTTAACTGGTCGACCTCATTTTGATGTCATGACCTCAAGTGGTCAGGCTAAATGAAATCAAGGCTAAAGTGAAATATTTTGTATGCCTATTTCAATCGACTACTGTCGGATAATTAAAAGTGATAGGCTCTTGACACCAATAAAAATCATTCTAAATCATTTTCATCAGAAATGTGGTCGTATATTGTTATCGCGGCGGTCAGGCGTCCACAATTGCTTGTTGACGCTCTATAGGCTAAAGTTAATATCCGATTGACTTTAAATTTATACACAGTGTTTAAGGTCATGAGACGAAGAGGCCTATTGATTTTCAGCGACTTTTGATAATTACTGCCAGAGTTATGGCCCTTGATCACTCTGAAAAATCTCGTGGACGCTCTAGAGGCTAAAGTTAATATCCGATTGACTTTAAATTTATACACTGTGTTTAAGGTCATGAGACAAAGAAGCCGATTGATTTTCAGTGATTTCCGATAATTACTGCCAGAGTTATGGCCCTTGATCACTTTGAAAAATCTTGTGACGCTCTAGAGGCTAAAGTTATCATCCGATCGACTTCAGATTGATACACAGAGTTTAAGGTTTTGAGACGAACAAGTATATTGATTTTCAATGAATTTTTATGACTTGAACAGCTAAATCCATGATGTTAAAAGTTTCGTATACTAAACGTTAGCATGGGGCAGAACTTTATAAAAACCAAACGATATTCTAATGGTTTTCTAATAATTACTTAATGAGTTGTTACTCTTAATCAGATTTTAATGTATTATAAATGTTTCATTACCAAAAAAATTTTAAAAAATGCGACAACTCTTGTTGACTGCCCGGACGATAAAGCTGCTGTGGGCGTATGTTTCGTTGCCTGGCAACCTGTCTTTGTCAAAAAATGTTGAACAAAGACATGTTTTTCTCAATGCCCTTGACAAGACAGGTGGCCATATCAATTAAGGGTTAATCTTGGGTCTTCCCTAAACCTTTGGACAGTGATTTAAGGTATTAAAAATGGTGAAAGTATTGTTCGTCTCCATACAGTAATGTTTACATTGTATCCGTGTTGATAGTCTCGTCTGTCACGCAATTAGTTTTTCTGCAATATTCTGCTATGAACTTGTTAATTGGGCTTAATAAAATCGTGAGACATGACGTAACGTTATGTAAACATATTTGGTCCAATTTGGAGCTCTGTTTAAAACGTAAAGATACTGTTACGCAGTTAGCTATTGGTTGTTAATCGGACTATTGACCAGTCATAATTTGGAACAGAAATTTGCTTCCTTTACAGCAGTGTTAAGTGGGATTAGCTCTAATCAAATGAAACACTGCAAGGAGTGTGCGGTTCTTTAGATTTTTGATGAATCTTCAGAGATATTAGGCATCAAATTTTGACAATTTTTTTTTTATTATTGAATATTTTTGTGGATATTTTAAATTTAGTCTTATTTATGTATTTAATTTCTAGATTTTTCTCTGATAAAGTGCTGATTATAGAAAATATGATAAAGAGCAGTATACCATTGATTGTTTTGGGTTTATTAAGAGTGTTGTTTGTTAAAAGTGCAGATTACCAGGAACATGTTTCAGAATATGGTGTTCATTGGAATTTCTTTCTTACTTTAGCTGCTGTAAAGGTAATACTAACTGGTATTATAAATTAGTCCCTTAAATGCTGCTATGATATGGCACATGAACTTCCACAAGAAATTTGGGTTAATGAATCATTGCGTTCACTTTACATTAGAACAGAACAGTAGGATGTTAAACCCCACTTAATTTCATTTCATTTCGATGGGGGACATCAGCTTGTTAAATTAAGAATGTGTTTCATTTTTCAGATCATTTCCACAGTAATATTATGTATTTTGCCAGTTACTACAAGTAGTATATTAAGTGTTGTTATAACAGTTTTATATCAGTATGCATTGTGTAGATGTGGATTATCCCAGTATATATTGAATGGTAGTGATGGTCAAGGAACCAGATATGGTATATTAGATGCTAACAGAGAAGGTCTGTTTTCTTGTATAGGCTATACAGCTTTATATTTTGCAGGTGTTCAGCTTGGACAATATCTGTTTATAAAAAGGTGAATATTATGTAATGATTAATCCATTTGTAAGATTATAAATGACAAAATTAGAACATCTCATACAAGTTTCTTATGATCACCTATCAGACACATGTAATAAGATTGATAGAATTTTTGCTCTTTAAATTAATGATAGCATTATGTTTTATCTTGAACAAATTAGTGGGTTTTAGTTTGGTAGAGAAGTGATCTCACACACTAAAATAATGAGTGACGGATTGACACATGAAAAGATTTTTAAAACCAAAACATAGCTGGTTCTATGTGTGAGCAAAATATCACCAGATCACTCGTGATCAGAAAATTACGATTGCATCATTTGGCTTAAGTAACCAATCATCATAATTAATTATGTAATATTTGACCAATTAGATAATTGAAACTCAACCGAAGGCTAGAAAACTATCAATCTCTAGGCATTCATCAGACAACCATGTAGTTTTTGGAGAGCATATACCGTTGAGGCTCAAGAGATGCCATCTGGATTCAGAATGCCTGTTAAGTCGCCTACGAAATGGTGGGGTTGAGTGAGGAGAGAATAACTTTATTGTTATCTTTGCTTATATCTTATGTAACCAGTGCTTGATATAAAATGTAAAAATGAACTGATGCATGTTATTCCTGGTAGATGAATGTCTTAAAGGTGGAGATAAAAATATACATACATGAGTCCTAAGAAGATAATAAGATAATTACTGCCAGAGTTATGGCCCTTGATCACTTCAAAATATCTTGTGGATGCTCTAGATCGAGGCTAACGATAATATCTGATTGACTTTAAATTTATATATCGTGTTTAAGGTCATGAAACGAAGAAGCCTATTGATTTACAACGATTTCCGATAATTACTGCCAAAGTTATGGCCCTTGATCACTTTGTGGACGCTCTAGAGGCTAACGTTAATATCCGATTGACCTTAAATTTATACGCAGTGTTTGGGGTCATGAGACGAAGAATCCTATTGATTTACAACAATTTCCAATAATTACTGCCAAAGTTATGGCTCTTGATCACTTTGAAAAATCTTTTGATGCTCTAGAGGCTAAAGTTATCATTCGATGACCTCAGATTGATACACAGAGTTTAAGAGTGTATCCGCTAGAAGACCATGCAAAAATCGCAAAAAGTGCTAAGATGGGGGGTCGGAAGTTTTTGATCAAACTTATGGTATGACACCCCCTAGGGGCAAGAGGTAACATGCTGAAGTGGTTACAGTCTGATGTCGCTCTAAAGGACTGTACAGGAATTATTCATTTTATGGGTAAAATTGCGGTTTTCACATGTGTATTTACCACCTTTTTTAAGCACAGACTGCATTCTATGGTGGAATAGCAACCTTCTAATTTTGACCCTGTCTGATAAAGCGGGTGGTCAACTTCTACCCCAGCACTAATTTGAAAAAAAAAAATCAGTACATACTAATTTTGTGTAGACTTGTTTTAGGGTACCATATTCACATTGTCCTTATAGTGCAGAAAAAGATACACTGTAACTTTTTCTTTCATGGTTGCAAGTAGAATTTCTTTGGATGGTTTTGAAGTGCTAAGCACATAGTATCCATAGGTGTAAAAAAAATGACCGGAATGCAACATACTTAAAATATACAGCTTATTGAAAAGTGCTAAAAAAAAAAAGCTTTTGTGATACATTTTTTTTGCGAATTTCATTAGAGAAATAAAAATTTTGACTTTTATACGTTTTCATCATATCCATAGCTAGTGCTGATATCAAGTAAAATTTTACGCATCGATGCATCGGACGCAAACATTGATTCTCGTATCGATGCATCGGGAATTTGCCGCCATTTTGTTAATCAAAAATTACAGAAATAACATTAGTATTTCTGATAGAAACATAAATTTCCCTAACATTATCATTAGGCCTATTATAGAAATGTCGATTTATTTGAATAAATTTATTTCCACAATATTCTTCTGTTATTTATTATGACATTAATATCGTCCAATTCACTTCAATTGACACTCGTTAGCCATTGTTCAAATTTGTTGTGAAGGCGTCAGGGGTGAGGTGATTACAAGAGACAGTGTTTGCATTATTTATACGGATCGTATCAAAGCCTGTCTATAGGGGTTTATGAATTCTCTATTGCTCGTGGCAGAAAATAAGACTGAATCGTTTTAAAACTAGCGTTAAGAACCGGCCGCGAAATATGATCCTTCTGACAGTTTGTTTGGTCATTTAAATGAACCGTGAAATTGACCTTGGGGTTAAAGGACACGATAGCATAACTCTTATCGTTATTTAAGCACATGTCAAAATATTCAAATCCTGTACGTAATAAAAATAGGTGAACCTCGCTATTTTTTGATATTTAATTCCCGTACAGTATTCAATTCATACCACAATTAAAAACCACATGTCAACAAAATATTCAAATCCTGTACGTAATAAAAATTGGTGACCTCGCAATTTTTCACACTTAATTCCCGTACGGCATTCAAATTTATGTCAGTAAATGTCCTACAAAATTAAGCATTTTCGTAATATGTTGAATGAAAGCTTGCCGATCCTGCTTCGGCATCAAATTCACAACCATAATATTCCTTTAGAATTACGTGTCTTCGTTTATACGGCAGCAAATGAATGCAGAACTTCCGAAATAGTTAAATCACTTGTAAACAGGCATTGCTAACTTCAGCGAATAACACTCTTTCATAGTCTCGACAGAGTGACAGGCATCATAGGCAACACAGCAGAATGATTGACATGCTTCTTAATTCCCGCCTACAAATACGTTAGAATTTCTGCTCATATAGCTATTGGTAGCCCCTCCCCTTTTTGTTATTTTGCTGGGTTAGTACTAGTCTCGGTCACCCAGAAACTCCTAGTCTTCAACATATTTGTAGAATATTTTTCTGGATAATAGAGACTAATAGCCTACGTGACTCACATCACACGGCTTCATAGTAAGCACTGCCTAATAATATGTTAAGCAATATTCGTGCCGCGCTAGAGATCAAGGGAAAGTGCCACTGTGGATGAGAATTTCTGTATGGATTCTTAAAAGACGTAACAGATATAGTAGACAAAATGACTGTCCATTGATTTAGGGTGTTATTTACTCTTACGATATGTGACATCTATGATTAGTTTATTATAGATGATGTCGGCTCACATCAATGCGATTAAGATGCCCGACAAATGAGAAACCACGAGGTAAACAGGTGGATTAAAATTATAATCATTCTTATTGAATTGATGAATAGTCCGACAAAAGGAAAGCAATGACTTCTGTTTAAGATTAGATTGATGAATTGTCCGACAAAGGATTAAGTCAGTCAATCAAGGCAGATTAAGTAGTTAAATCAAGGTAGGTTTATACTATAGACGGTATAACACGATAAATACGTTGATCACTTAATGTAGCACCATGAGTCTTTCCGCCTGACGCGGAGAGCGTCTATGGGAAACCGGTCCCCACATCCTACGTACGACCCATGCATCTTTTCTTACTACATATTTCTGTAGACTTGTGATCGTCTAGAATTTGACTCTAGCTGTCTTTACTTCTGCTTCACGTTGTGTATATACTTCTTCCAGTTTCTTAAGACGTTTGTCTTACCAGGAATAATAATGCATAGTTCGCTTCTACATTTTATATAGCATATAACTGAATACAGGTATACAAGCATAGCACAAATTACAATACTATATAGCTAAAACCACTTCTCCACCCTATCCAACCTCTCGGCTGTCTAGGAACTCAGATGTACCCTCGATCTCTGGAATCTAATGCAAGTCTGACTTACAGGGTTCCCCGGTTTCTTTTAAAGGTAAATGAATATCATGCACAATAACGCGTGATCATGGCCCTGAACTTGTGTAATTAACAAAATGATTGGTTACTTTAAATCAAATGATGCAATTAGAATAATTCCACTCACGTGTAATTCTGGTGGTAAACTACTGACACGTTTTGGTTAAAGAGCTCTTTTTTATATGTCAACTGTCAATTACAGACTAAGTTGATTTAGTGCACACTATATATGTGAATATGTTTGAAATTACTTGCCAAAGATATTAATTAATGAAATATAAAGGCATCTTATTTCAAGAGCAAAAATTCTAGCAATATTATTACATTAATTACCTAATAAACCCAGCGTATTATCAACGATAATCGGGTTGAGTGGTAGTTATACACTCAGTAAACTATATTATTTTCGGAATTTTGAATATTATTCACCATGTCTTGATGTCCGATTGGGCATATTCCCGGTGGGACAATTTTGGGCGTTTGGAAAAAAGATTCGGACAAGTCCGGAATAAACGGGCAAAATCCCATCATTGCAGCAAACGCAGTCTTTGTAGTCTCTGGAAAATGGAGACAAACATAACGGAAGCGTAGGGTAAACAGGTCAAGCCTAATAATAGTTCGTGCGGGATTCATTGAATTGTTCCGTTACATATATATTGTTTTATTTTGAATTATAAAAACATATTGAAAAGATGTTTTTTTTATTCTAGTGGACGAACTTGTGAACTCCTCGGAGTCCTCGCACTCCTCGGACACATAAAGCTAATTATTAGTATTTTTTGCCGATGCATCGATAATACAAAAAAGGACCGAGAATCGAATCAGCGTCAGCCAAATCGATGCATCGATACTTGATATCAGCACCATCCATAGCCATTATTTGTACCATGTTGTACTCTATATAAGTCTGTATTTGTATTTATTGTATATTTGGTATTGTCGTATTGTCCCTTTAACATATTTGTTGTATTGTCTCTTTAAGATTTCATTTTCAAACAAGTTACCGAAAATGGCTACAAAATGTTTAATTTCAGAGCATGTTTCCACTATTCATTTTGGGACACATCCACTGATTTCTACAATACAGAAATGTGGAAGCTTAAATATTAACGGCAACGAAGCCTAATTGCGTTGAAGTGGGTGACATTGAACAGTGTAGTATGGTAGCTACAGCTCTCGGGCACCGTCAGCTGCACCTTCAGGGCTGGATTTAGAATAAGAGAGGCCCTAGGCAAACCCCCTGAACAGGGCCCACGACATGGACCTTGGGGCCCTGGGACAAACAACTTGGTGAGAGGGTGCGTCGGGGGAAGTCATGCGGTTGGTGGTTCGAATCTCACTTTTAGGTGAATTTTTCATTTTCGTTGGATTATTTTATTTAAAATAATGTCTATTTGAGAGTAATGGATGTGTTTGTTAAGAGTGAGCACGTCGAAACTCCAATTGAAGGTCGTGGACAACTGCAGAAGTCAATTCCCGTTGACGCCAGATGAGCCATGAACGATTACAGGCCTTTGAAAGTATTTTTTTTCAAGATAATTTTATAAAACAGATACTAATGTATTTTAGGGCTGGTAGTAAACACCATATGAATGAAAAGGAAAATAAATTGTTAGTTTTTTTTTTATCTACTACGGTTAATTATCTCCAAAATAGGGAAATTACAGGATAATTTCATGGGTTATTGTTTCCTTTACCTAGTTTTTGTCAAGTCGATTCCGGTCATTTTTATTTTTTGTATCAAATGTTGGGAGGTTGCTTGTTCACGTGAGCATAAATTTTTTAAACCCACCCCATGAAAGAAGTAGCTATAGGGCGTCAAACTTTGGGTGACGAAAAATGGGGAATTTAGACAGGCTTTGATATCCAGTCCGTATACAGATCTCGTTCGCCAGAATCGTCTGAAGTTAATATTGTGGTAACAGCACTGAGTCATCGATAAACTGTGTGAGTTTGGTCTTTCTGCTACGTTTAGTAAAGGTGTAAGGACTTGCCAAAGTTAGTATTTGAGAAAAGACAGATTTTGGCAATTTCACCATATGAAAAATGTTTTTTCAATTTTCTCATACAGGAATTGAAAGATTTATCTAATATTGCACATTTATGTGTTTTGGGACTATCCCAACTTATAAACCAAATTTGGTCAAAATCTGTGATTAAAGCCTTAGCACCTTCTGCATGGTTTTCTCACGGACACTCTTAACTTCTTGAGAGGAACAATTATATCGATTTTCAATGAATTTTGATAACTTGAACAGCTAGATCCTTGATATTAAATGTTTCGTATACTAAACGTTAGCATGGGGCAGAACTTTATAAAAACCAAACAAATACTAAGGATTTTCTGAATTACTTAATGAGTTGTTACTCTTAATCAGATTTTAGTGTATTATAAATGTTTCATTACAGAAAAAAGTAAAAATATGTGACTGCGCGGACGATTTAGTTGCTGTGGGCGTATGTTTCGTTGCCTGGCAACCTATCTTTGACATTCTCTGCATCTATTTCTAGCGTGTGTAGTTGTTCTTGGTGCATATAATTTTGACACGCCCACATTTTCATGTCGTTGCCCCTGTCCTTCTACAATTGGTTTGTGGACACTCAGCAGGTCACAATTTTTATTCGATTTTGATAAAACTTGAAATATAGGTCTATTTCCCAAAGATCTTGGTTCCTTTCGATATTTGCATATATCGGACCATAACTTCATGGATTATGGCCCCTGATTGTACGAAAAATCACATGTTTTTTTTAGCTTGTGGAGCCTGTAGAGGTCACAATTTTGATCTGATTTTGATGAAACTTGAAATGCATGTTTATAACCCAAAGATCTTGGTTCCTTTCAAAGTTCAAGCATATCGGATCATAACTTCCTGAATTCCGCATATCGGATCATAACTTCTGAATTATGGCCCCTGATTGTACGAAAAATCATGTTTTTAGCTTGTGGTCACTCTAGAGGTCATAATTATTATCTGATTTAAAAAAAAGTTTGAATATATCACCGATACACTGTAATAATGTTTGAGTTTGAATTTCTTGAAAATCGAACTAAAACTGCCAGACAAATGGTATAAAAATATGGTATATCAAGGTTGTGGACCCTCAAGAGGTCATAATTTTGATCCGATTTTGATGAAACTTGAAATACTTGTTTATAACCCAAAGATCTGGATTCCTTTCAAAATTCGCTTATATCAGGTCATAACTTCTAGAATGATGGCCCTTGATTGTACGAAAAATCACGTTTTTAGCTTGTGGTCACTCTAGAGGTAACAATTTTTATCTGATTTAAAAAAACGTTTGAATATATCACCGTTACACCCTAATGATGCCTGAGTTCGAATTTCGCGAAAATTGGACCAAAGTTGCCGGACAAAATGGCCGCCCCTGGTACGCAAATAGTGTAAATATATACAGTGCACTCTGTCACATCCGACCTCTGATCACTCCGGCACTCTGTTACATCCGACACTTTGATAATTTTAATCTCTTGTACGACAGTTATGACAAATACTCAAGAATATCCACAAATTTTCCCCCGAATTCACAGTCGTAAAAATATTCCTAGCACCTGTTGGAAACATTCGTTGCACATGCCGATTGAACCTGAATAACCTATAAGTTTGGTCACCCTACGGATCTCTTTGAACCGTGTGACGACGACCTGGGGATGCTCGATTCACAATCACAGTCCGGAACGTCCCGAATTGACAGAATTGCAATCAAGTGACGCGGAATTCAGTCCTATCACAGAAAGGTTTATCATTTTTAAAGGGAATAACATTCTGGTGATTTGAAGTTCTATGTTCGAAGCTACATTATAGTAATACTTCCGGTTTTCCGACACTCTGCGTACGATCCCGTACGATGTCGGATGTGACAGAGTGCACTGTATATGGTATATCAGGGTTCTGGGCCCTCTAGAGGCCACAATTTTGATCCGATTTTGATGAAACTTGAAATACATTTACCCAAAGGTCTTGGTTCCTTTGATATTCCGATCATAACTTCCTGTATTATGGCCCTTGAATTATCGCCTTTGAATTATCGCCTTTTTAGCTTGTAGTCTCTCTCGAGGTCACAATTTTTATTGAATTTAAAAAAACATTTGAATATATCATCGTTACACCCTAATGATGGTTGAGTTCGAATTTCGTGAAAATCGGACCAAAACTGCCAGCTGCTGGTTTTAGTCTCGTATTCATGTTATTTCTAAAGATGTGAATGTTTTATTTATAGGACCAAGCTACATGAATGGTTGAAATTCCTATCTTCTCTAGTAGCTATGTGTATGTTAAGTTTGTGTTTATTATGGTTTCTCAGTAATGCTGTGGAACCAGTATCAAGAAGATTGTGTAATGCTGCTTATATTGTCTGGATGGTAAGAATCATTTGAAAAGTTACCTATATAATTAAAATAACAAAATACAATTCTGATATTACTATGCTGGCTATCAACATATTTTAAATGAAATGCCCTTTGTACTACATGTACCACTAGTTATTAACTTTCTGTATTTACTATCCATATTGTTGACATCAATCTGTCCAATCAGTCATAATTTCTTGTGACGATATATGTATAATAGCAGAGAGGAAGAACCACACTATTGGCAATATCTTGAAAGAAAATAAGTTGAGAACTTCTGACACCAGTAATAAGCATATTAAGGACAAAATTTCACACGGATGTCAACCTTGTTTACGAAAATTATGCAAATCATGCGAGACTATGTGTAATAATCAAGAAGTAACCAGTAAAGACATGAAATCATTCAAGATTAGAGACTCTGTCAACTGTGCCAGTTCTTATGTTGTATATTGTTTAACATGTAAAACCTGTAGTATGTAATATGTAGGCCAAACCATTACTCCTTTCAGCACTCGACTTAATAAGCACCGAAGTAATATAAAGCTTAAAAAACCTGGCCATTCCCCCCATGTAACCTCCCATTTTAATATATCGGGTCATGATTTCGTGTGTACCATAGTACAAAAAATTCCTGATAAAGATCAGAAAAAATTGAACACGGCAGAAAGTCTGTGGATTCATAGACTTGATTCAGTTTGGCCTAACGGTTTAAATGAGTTAAATCCAGGGGGTTTCAAAATCATTCATAAGTTTTCCTAACTTGTAAAATTTTACCTAAGTTTTAATTAAGCTAACCTTTCACGTTATGTATCTAAGTCTATGTCGTCATCACTCCCACGATATCATAACTTCCTATGATGTCATAACTGACTTCCAGTCATTTTGAATTTAGTTCTTCATCCCTGAAGAAGTTAGTATTTTTACTGACGAAACGTTGGATAAAACGATGGTTTTTTGATATTGTATTCTATTTATTATTTCATATCAACTTATCTGAATATCAAATGCATCATTTTGACATAGTCAAAATTGATCCCATCAAACCGTCTGTATTTGGTTTGTGTTTCCTGTTTCTACTGATTGGAAGTTTCACATTTTCATGTGGACGTATATTGTCGTCGCCCCTGTCTGTCCGTCCGTCCACAATTGTTTGTGAACACTCTAGAGGTCACAATTTTTATCCGATTTCAACAAAACTTGAAATATAGGTTTTTCACCCTAAGATCTTGGTTCCTTTCGATATTCACGCATATCGGACTGTAACTTCAAGAATTATGGCCCCTGATTGTACGAAAAATTGCATTTTTAGCTTGTGGACCCTATAGAGGTCATAATTTTTATCCGATTTAAAAAAACGTTTTAAAATATCACCATTGTACCCTAAGAGGTTGAGTTTGATTTTCGTGAAAATCGGCCCCAAACTGACAGACAAAATGGCCGCCCCTCTTTCTCAAATGGCGTAAAAATATGATATATCAAGGTTGTGAACCCTCTAAGAGGTCACAATTTTCTTCTGATTTTGATGAAACTTGAAATGTAAGTTTATAACCCAAAGATCTCAGTTCCTTTCGATATTCGTGCATATCGAATCGTAACTTCCTGAATTATGGCCCCTGACTGTACGAAAAGTCACGTTTTTAGCTTGTGGACCCTATAGCGGTCATAATTTTTATCTGATTTAAAAAAACATTTGAATATATCACCATTACACCCTAACAATGGTTGAGTTAGAATTTCGTAAAAATTGAACCAAAACTGACAGACAAAATGACCACGCCTCGTAGTCAAATCGCGTAAAAATATGGTATATCAATGTTGTGGACCCTCTATAGGTCACAACTTTCTTTTGATTTTGATAAAACTTGAAATGTAAGTTTACAACCCAAGGATCTTGGTTCCTTTCGATATTCGCGCATATCGGATAGTAACTTCCAGAATTATGGCCCCTGATTGTACGAAAAATTGTGTTTTTAGCTGAGGTCCCTCTAGAGATCACAATATTTATCTAATTTAAAAAAAATGTGTGAACAATCGCGGATACCCGAACTAAACTTCCTGGATTATGGCCCCTGATTGTTCGAAAAATGGCATTTTTAGCTTGCGGATTCTCTAGATGTCACAATTTTTTTTCCCGATTTTAAAAACCGTTTAAATATTTCACCATTCCACCATAATAAAGGTTAAATTCAAATTTTAGGAAAATCGAAATGAAACTGCCCAACAAAATGGCCGCTCTTTGTACGCAAATTGTGTAAAAGAACGCAATACGAAGGTTGTCGACCCTCTAGAGGTCACAATTTTTATCCGATTCTGATGAAACTTAAAACATATCTTTATATCCCAAAGATCTCAGTCCCTTTTGATATTTGCGCATATCAGACCATAACTTTCTGGATGACCTGGCGCCTGGTACGTTCGGGCATTTTTATGCGCGAACTCTTAGTTTTTTTTTACTGGCATGCGCACAGGTACTATTTCTTTTTCTTTTAACAAGTACCCAAATCGGGGATTTCGTGCGGAGGTAGTTCGGAGGTAAACAGTCTGTGAAGTACAACACTTGCCACTGTACCTGTGTATCGCTAATTATAAACTGAATGTGTGAAGACAGTTCATACATATCACTCAAAAATTTTTCAGTACAAACTCAGTTGATTCACGCTCGATTTGCTACTAAACAAACCCATCGGTTTATTTTCTCAACAGTGTGACCCGAAGTGATCGTGGATTTATTGACCTTGTATGAACTTATCCATAGCTATATCCTTACACCAAGAGAAATTATCTAGTCTCGGTGAAAAGAACCATGGTCATCTGGTAGAAAATTACTTGTGTATTTTTTGGAACGGAAAACAGTGTTTTTAGAAGCAAACTAACCTGCCGCACATGAGGAAGTCATTATACTAATAATAGAAGGCGAGACCTCTTTTTGCGGCGCAGGCTTATCACTGAGTAGTAAACCGTCCACAAACAATAATATAGGAAGCCTAGTGACGAGTGTAGTAAGTAGGCTATAGACTATAGGTTTGAGTCGAGATTACTCGCTTTCAGTTTACTCTGTTTTTGCGATAACCAATTATGTGAGAAATACCATACTGACATTCGGTTTTTAAAAGTTGTACGCGAACTAAATGCGTTTGTTAGATACTGACAGAGCAGCCCCGAGTCGAACAATCGCCGCCCGAGCTGTCTTCGTCAGCTAGTTTCACAATATTGTGCAATAGGTGTATTAATGTGATTTTTAGGTTTAATCCCGCAAACAATGCCAAAATAGTGTTTTCACTGCTTACAGAAAACTGAAATTTAAAAAAAAATTTTTTTATGAGGGTGACCCTCCCACACACTCCCTATCGAGCTGCCGCTCGGTCTGCGCAGCCTCATGCCTGGCACATACTGTCAACATTGTATATTTTTCCGTTTCCGCCCTCCCCCCCCCCCCCCCCCACAATATATATTTCACGGCTACGTTGCGACGGTACCAGCATACCCAGTTGTTGACACCCATTACATCACTCCTGTCTAACAAATCATAAAGCTGTGGTGTTACGGTGGCGGCATAGTATTTCACCGTAACACCACAGCCACTCTAACCATTCATAATACATCTAACTATCCCTTTACAGCACTTCACTCCCTACACATTTCCCCTCGTCCTACTTTCCCAAACGTCAACAACACATCTCATACATCCAGTTCGCTGATATTGTGCTGTACGGTGTGCAAATAGAATAAAGTCACCAAAAATAACATCTTATCTTAGTAAATCAAAACTGTGTCAATGTATTATGTAAAGACAGATCTTTAAAGTTGTATATATTGTATCGGTAATTGTTTTATAATAGGCCTACCTGAGACATAAAACTGTTACATGTTGTCTTTTTTATCACACATTTTTGGCTGATAGAATATTCTAGTTTGTGGAAAAAAATATGAACCTTTTTTTATATAAAAACTATCATCCATTTTGGCGGGGAAAAAATGAAAGCCAGTGTGAGCCCTGCTCTAAGGTTCACAAAAAATTAATAACAAAATCAATAACAATATGACATGAACTTTGTGTCAACATGAATAAAACTGCTTTCTTGCAAGATAACGAACCGCGAACAACTATATAGGCAATATGATCTATGCTCTTTGTGGGGTGGGATTAAGGATGGCACCCTAAATTTGGAATCGCCCGCCGCCCTATTCACAGCTTCTAGATCCGCTACTGGCCTTACCTTAAGGTCCTATAAATGTATAACAGTAAATGTGATGCAGTAAATTTGAAGTCAACAAATGTTCAATTATTGAATATCCAAATATCATGTTCAAGAAAAGGGGTGGGGAGGGTGAGCCAGTCTAAATGAAATGAAATTTCCCCTGCAAACACATAGATTTTACTTTCTCGAGAAGGGAAATGCAACAATTTCAGGTTTTGAAAGATTAAAATTGTGTTAAGCCAGAGGAACACACCACAAAATGCAGTTCACTAATGTTTTGAAAATTCTAACATACCTCAGCAGTACATAATTAGACTAATTTTCTTAATTTTTAAATTTCTGACAAACACATGTATACTTTTTCAATATCTGACAAACACATGGATCCTTTCCAAGTTATTTAACAATGAAAATAAAGACATGCAAGACGTTTTGGTTCATTTTACAACAGATGAATAATTAAAATTTTGACAGCAATATTGGGGGTAAACTGAAGAATTTCAGACAACTTATCATGATTTTTAGGCAAAATTGAGTGAAATTATGATACTTCTTCTCGTCTAACCTTTATGATGCAGAAAAAGTAAAAATTATACATTAAAATATTTTCCACTAATTTTGAAAAGTAAATAAACAAATCACAAAATTTTGACTAAAATCAAAATTGTCCCTCACAAATTGTCAAATATTTTTGAAATTTTACCATTTCACTTTTTTTATTATCAAAATGTCATATATCACTTTTTCTGACAATTTGGAGATCATATCATCAAATTTAGGCCTCTCAATAGTCTCATCCACTGTCAGGTTGTTTCCATACAGGAGGCAGACCACCATTAATTTTCCCATTGACTTCAATGTTAATTCTGGTCTCTTTGCCCACCTCCAAGTTTTCGTTGGGCTGAATGCTTTTCACTAAAGACAGAGGAAGAAATGGTCATGTCTTTGCACTAAAATTTGTATGAGGTTGACCACCAAAATTTTGAGATACACAAACTTGAAGAAGCATACTAAAAACATGTAACTAGTTGCCGTACATATCACCGTAGCCAACCTGATAACCCCGTTATCCTTCCGCCTCAAAATCATGAATATTTACCAAAACCTGGCAGAAAATGTTAATTCAAACCCTCTTCATCCATTCTAGACCAAAAAATCAACAAAAATGGGCATGCAAAAGGGGAGAAAAGAGACAGAGAGATAATTGCTATAAATAGACGAACTACAATTTGTGGGTACCGAGATAGTGAAATTTAATGGTGGTCTGCCTCCAAACAATAAAGATCGCGACTTTCAGTTATCAACATCAATTTGAGATATTGTAAGGTGTAATTTAGCGAAGAGATTTTGTTCTCAAATTCTTTTCAACCTATTTTAGAGTTAAAGATACATTATGGGATATTCGATAACGAGTTGGCAGTTCTCACTATAATAGTTAAAAACAAGATAATGTAAAGGCAATTTGCTGATAATTTCAGTCAAATTGATCCACTATGAACCGAGAAATAAGCGAACAAAAGTTCCGCATAGCCTCGGTCATCATTACTAAAGTCGGTAGGACAAAAATCATAGTCTTGATTATCCATTTAATCGTTAAATCGAGAAGGAAAGTTATGCAGCAAATCGCATCATGATCCAACAAATATTGCAGGCTAGCGTTGACATCGAGAGTTGATTATGGGCTGGATATGTTAATTAATGCCTAATTAATAGTTTATATAACATTTCAGGCCTAAAGAAAGACCTACAATAGGCAGATTTAGCTCTTGCATAATGTATGTTTAATAAAGCGGATATAATTATTGGCATGTGTTCCAAATACTCTTAAAATGCGTAGCGATAAACTAAGTAAATAGCGCCATGGGGGGGGGGGGCATGATGATTAAATCGATACCAATATTTAGTCATTTGAAAAACTAATTTTTTACGCCCCACCCCTCTCTCTCTCTATGTAGAAATAATATAGAATCTTACATGAAACAATATTGACAAAAACTCTCGGAATGGGGAACACACATCACAAGGATATTTTTAAAATCATGCTAAGTTAAAACAAAAGAAAAGTGGTACTGGTAGGCCGACAGCCAAAACTACTGGGCTGGTAATTTTAATTATTTATTTTTACTATACTTATTATTTCTTTCTGTAGGCTACATATTCAATTTTGGTTTAATTACATAAATAATTTTAGATATGGTTACCATTGCTTGTGTATATTTTATCTATTAGCCATTTAATGCAATTTTTGTATTGTTGGGCCTACAGTTCAGTGTATCATTTCTAAATTAATTACCCCTGGAAGTGTGAATTTACGCGTTTTTGGAAATCTACTGCCAAATCATGGTTTCTACTGCATTTTTTTACACTACCCTACTGCATTTCAGCTCTGAGGGGTGGACAGGTCGATCTTGGTTTGTGTCAACATGTTTTGGGGTAGCAGATTTCCGAAAATGGTTTAAGGAACCACCTAACACCACTGGGCATATCTTCAAATGAAATAATGGCCCCAAAAATATTAATTTAGAGACCAAAATTGCTGTTTTATGATAAAACAGTGCAGAGTTATGCCCCTTTATAAATTTGGATTCTGGGCAGCATGTTTCTGGGGTAATGAAATCATGCCTGGAAATAACTAGTCGGACACGGACAAAGTCCGATCAAATTCTGCGACTTGTCAGCAGGGCTGCCGACAACCAGTATCGCAGCGCAATTTGCGATACATATTTTGTCCGTTGCTAATCAAAAATTAAAATCTAAAGTTTTTGATTCGCACTTACTGCGAATCATTAATATGCCTGTCATTTTGGATATTGACACAAGGATAATCCACATTTGAAGACTAGAAAGCTTTCTCAACATTTCAACAAGTATAAAATGTTGAATAAAATTTTATAAACAAAACTGAATTCTCCGTGTGACATTTTCTTCTCGAACTACCCAGACACAATTCATTATACGGTACTATATAATACAGGGACATAACGCTATGAATAGGGACTATTAAACCGGAAACAGGGAATCAAGTAGTACCACTCACGTTGCGAGACATCAAGTAATTATATGATATTTTGAAAGAAATAAATCCAGTGTATCCTCTACGTATTGTAAATAAAATATACTATTCAAAAAAAGTAGGGGATATTTGATTTTTAAGTGTTATTAAAGTCACCTAATGAAACCGACGAAGAAACAAATGACAAAATGAAATGAAGTTTACATTCATCGATTTATTCCAAATGATCGTTAGACTAAGTAAGGCACAGACTGACCAGTATAAGGGTAAAATGATACCCGGGGTCAAACAGCAAAGTTACCACAGCATCACAACCAAGTCAGTAACGGGTAAATCCTCCTCTGTTTGCCAAACAAGCATTGATCCGACGTGGCATACTCCTAATGAGACGTCTAAGGTCATTTTGGTCCAGATTGTCCCATTCCTGTTGCAATGCAGCAGCAAGTTCTTGGACATTGGCAGGACGTTGTTGACGTTGACGTAACCTCTGTCCAAGCATGTCCCAGACATGCTCGATGGGGGAGAGGTCGGGACTCAGTGCTGGCCAAGGTAATGTGGTGATGTTCTGTTGTTGGAGGTAACCTGTAACGATCCTGGCCCTGTGACATCTTGCGTTGTCATCCTGGAAGATGAAACGGCGGCCATGACGTCGTGCGAACGGCACAACATGGACTGCCAAGATGTTGTCCCGGTAGTACTGGCCTGTAACACGCCCTGCAACAACATGTAAAGCCGTTCTTCCAGCAACAGTGATGCCTCCCCACACCATAACAGAACCACCCCCAAATCGATCATGTCTGATGACGTTAACGTCTTGGAAGCGCTCGTTTCGACGACGCCACACCCTCCTACGTCTGTCCAAAAAATCAACAGTGAACCTTGACTCATCTGAAAACATCACGTTGCTCCAGCGTCGATTATCCCAGTGTTGACGATCCCAACACCAACGACGTCTTGCCTGAATGTGATGATCTCTCAAACAAGGGATCACGCGAGGACGTCGGGCGCGAAGGTGACCCCTATGCAGTCGATTCCGAATCGTCTGGCCACTCACTCTCACACCAGTGTCTGTTTGAAGACGAGCGCTGATCTGATTTGCTGTGATGACACGATTTCTCAAGGCCAAGGTACGGATAAATCGATCCTGGGCTTGAGTTGTCGCCCTTGGTCGACCTGAGCGTGGTCTGTCCTGTACAGATTGTGTATCACGGTATGTGGACCATAGCCTGCTTATGACAGACTGAGAAACATTCATCGTCCGCGCCACAACCGCCTGTGTTGTGCCGATCTGTAGCATGCCAAGGGCACGTAACCTTTCATTTTGGGTAAGCCGACGCATATCAAAATTTGTTTTCTGGTCACTAAAACAATTAAACTGATGTTTCCACCCTGGAATTCAATGCCACAGTGACTGTAACATTCAAAGTCAGAGTCGTGCAAATCTTGGGTTGGACCCCCATGATGATCCCAAGCATCACCTGCATTCCATGCGGTAGCTATTGGTGCGTTTGGGCGTCACATGTAACTGGAAATGTTTCTTCTGTTAGGTTCTATAGTGACTTTTTTCGTAGTCATTTGCATATTTTAGTATTATGCCCCCAAAATCAAATATCCCCTACTTTTTTTGAATAGTATATAAAAAAATAAATGTTAACGTATTGTAAAATGATAAATCAAAGTAAAAATTCCCGTAAAATATCACGTGTCTAGTCAATCGAGGTGCGCCCGATTGAACAAAAAAAGCAATACACGATAAAAAGCAGACGAAATTGTTTTCTAACGAAGATTTCTAACGTATAAAAAATAACAATTAAAATGATTGGGGCTTCGGAAGTCACTGTTAAGAATTGGCTTCAGACATAAGACCTAACTAAATGTCTACATCACATTCACAAACTGTCACAAGTACTTGTGGCAGTCCTAAAAAAATCTAAGATTAGTAAGAATGGAATCTAAGATTAGTAAGAATGGAATCTAATCATATTTGTTATGAACTAAAGTAATATCTTGTTATTTAGGTGTTTTATGTTGAAACTGAAAACTGCTAATCAATTTTTAAATTTGCTAATCAAATTTGGCAAAATTGGACTTTTTGATTAGCAGTGCTGCTAATCAACCGTGAAAAATTACCGACAGCCCTGCTTGTCAGGTGAAACTTCCAAACAGTCTGTCATTTTGTCTGAGGAAAAATTTATTGGTAGATTATCGCCCTTTTCGGAAAATGAAAGTACGGTAAACTGCTACCTTTCGTGAATTTCTAACTTTACTTTCTATTGTAGCTCCATATTCTATAGCTTGTAGGCTATGTCACAACCAACAATCGGCAAATGCACTTAAAAGTCTATTGATCCATAATATTACTTTTTTTTATCTGAACATGTCACAGTCTAGCCATTCAACCACACAGGCTTGCTTCTATGGCTATGGCCGTAGTCTGGGCCCAGACATAAAGATAATGTTGGCGAGTGAGAGTAGCTCTATAATTTAAAATCTATTGTAACACCCAACGGATACAGGGACAAAGTCATAATCAGGATAAAACTACGGGAAGGCAAATATTGACAGGGTCATGCCAGTTGGCCAACAATGTATCGAAAACGGGCGTAATAAATTTATCGTAGGTGCTGAATACTAAAATTTACCGATTTTTGTCACATATATTCAAGGGAATCTTACGAGATAAAACATACATTGTTGTAGAATTTTAACGATGTCACGCTTCAGAAATTTGATATTTTCTCAATAAATCCAATGCTGATACGCACCGAGCAGTCGTCAGTCGAATGGTGTAATTCGGTTGTATGTATTTCAGCATAGAACCTTTTATTAAATAATAATTTTAATGAAACGTATATTCCTGCATATTTACAAAATAGGCTTCCTGTTTAAAATTTCTTACAAGTTTGTAAACTACAGTAAAATAATTATCCATACCCCAAAAGTTCCATATTATATTATTATTCCGATGTAGTAT
Source organism: Patella vulgata (assembly GCF_932274485.2). NCBI lineage: Eukaryota > Metazoa > Mollusca > Gastropoda > Patellidae > Patella > Patella vulgata. Next base: position 40,843,529 of record NC_065882.2, read on the forward strand.
TTACGACGTAGTAATCTCTGCATGTTTTCACGGTAACTTGTACATAGATTGCGTAGCCACTAAAAGGATTTAATATTTTAAGATTTGCTAGGTCAAAATAAAATGGGTAAACAATAAAGTGGGGGACCCCTCGGGACTACATCTTATCGTAAGAAAGCCAATGAATTCAAATGGATTCATACTTTCAGAACATTCGCACCGGATGGCATTAACGATAAGATGTAGTCCCGAGGGGTCCTCCACTTTATTGTTTACTCTATTTCCCCACTGACCCCTTTGCACTACGTTCTTAAAATTCTGTTAGCTATTTCTCTCATGTGCATCCCCATTTTTGGAACTCTTATCATCGACTCCGCTCAAAATACCTGGCACATTGCCATCAATTAGCCTTAGAGGTATCCTGTGACGTCACAATAGGGACGTTCACTAATATTCCTACTTTGGAAAATGAAGCACATCTGTGGAAATTTGCGGACAATGTCTCCGAAACAACAGAGGTAAATATGGCAGATCGCCTTGTCCTGTACCTTTTCCAACCATGATTAACTGGGAGGCTTTTTGTGAAGGAGTTGATCTTTGTCTCGAACTGGAGGCCTGGTCAGTTTGTCGCACATCGAATCGCGATGATTTGGCAGAATCAAACATCAGTAAAGAAGACTGGGTATTTTTACAACGTTTCAATCGAGAAACGCAAAAACAACCTCGTGAGCTCCTTGTTGAATTCAAGAAATATTTTCCTAGAGCCACTTTTCAAAGTATGCGAAATAGTAGCATAATTCTTAGCCTAACTCAAGGCCGAATATGAAAAACAAGGACGAGTTCCCAATTAATTTAGCCGTGGTACCCCTACAGTGAAAGCTAATAAAAAAAATTAGTGCATACATGCCCATAACCTAATAGAGTTATCTTTAAGCCCTCGTTAGTTTAGGAAACTTTAAACTTATGGATCAAAAGGGTTAGGAGCCTTGAGTCAATGCAAATAAGTATAATCATGACGGTAAATTCTTAGCCGAATATCTTTGCACACTTTTCTGTGACATCACATGTGCTCCGGTGCCCACCGACACTATATATAGAGGGCCACCGCACATCCTCATTTAAGCCTGAAGAGTTCGAATAAGAACGAAACTAGTAGCTGAGAGAAATCTGGGAAGGCTGTTCGCCTATTTACAGATTTTTTACTACAAAATAAAATGGGAGATTGGTCAAGATTTGTATCGTTTTCGACATTTATTAACTGATAATCTAAATAATACTTAATCAATTAATAATACAACAAACAAATAAGTTCCAAAAAGAAAAGGCAGGAAATTGTTGCGTGATTAGGCCAATATTGTTAAAGACGGGAAACTATATTATCGGGTGGTGGGTGCCGATAAAATTTGGGATTTATATTGTAATGAACAATAACTCAAAGTCTCGATCATACTTTATTTAATCATACAACAAATAGTTAAGTTCTCAATGGGTGGTGTGTATTTTAAATCTGCAGGAAGTGTGACCCAATTGTTTCATTCCTTAAACATCATGCTCGTGTTTGATTCCTGAGATAAAAAAGCACCCTGCATTTCCCAGCCCACATGTATCTACCCCAAGTATCATGACATTTGAGACATTTTAATGGGTGACATTTCTATATCCATGACAAATCAAAACCAATTTCGTCCAACAAACGAAAACTATGCAAAACTGCCCTGGCTCAAGTCACGTGGATCGCAAAAGATATTAGTCTAAAACTCAAGGTACGATCAAGGTCACCTATATAGTCTGGAGGCTCAGTGCGGAGGGGTGTCCATCAAATGGGCACAAAACCAGACCCAACTTTTCTAGAGTAAAATTTTGCGTAGAATACGATGCCGAGTGGTAATCAGTCCGCCGTTGGGGCATATTCGAGTTATTCAGGGTCAAAGGTCAAATGAGGTCATTTGCACTGAAAGTGAATGCGCAGCCGTTCTTGTATCACGAAAACATGCTGAAAATGATCAAAAGTAACCAGTCTTTCAATAAAAATGTTAAATTCACCTTTGTTCTTTGTGACCTCGGAGGCCAAAAGGTCAAATTGTCTGTTTTTGCACTAGTAAGATTTAAAGCAATAAAATATCAGCGCCAAATATAAAAACTAAAGCGAAACCTGTTCAAATTAAGGAACATTTAAAACTTATTTTTAGGTGGTCTTAACCCTGTACATTTACTTTAGAACGTCGAAAAAGATCTTGCATAACAAAACCAAAACACTTCGAAACCTGTTCTAAAAGTACCTAAATACAAATACAGTGCAAATGACCTCCTTTGACCTTTGACTCCGAATATCTCGAAAACGCCCCAACGGTGGACTGATTACCACTCGGCATCATATTCTACGCAAAATTTTACTCTAGAAAAGTTGGGTCTGGTTTCGTGCCCATTTGATGGACACGCCACCCCTCCACCTCGCACTGAGCCTCCTGTCTAATAGATTACCCCAGGGTATAGTCGGGTAGCACGGAATGAGACCAATAGCGATATTGAGGATGCAGGTTAGACAGACAAACCTATTCCTTGTTACTTGCAAGACTGGGATCATACCCACAACTTGTATACATAACAAGCCCCAAAAGACAGGCTTATGTATAATAGTTAAAAATTCTTACATACTATTATCCTAATTAACATATTTTTACTTCTTAGATTGTTGTAAATTTACAGATGATTGGTGGATTCCTGTTTGGTGATATACTTATAAAATTACTAATTTACCTAACTCAAGGTATTCATCATTTACAATTTTTATGCGCCCACATTTCTATGTGGTCATGTCATATATTGTCGTTGCCACTATTCGTCCGGACATCTGTGCATCCACAATTTGTTTGTTGACACTCTATAGGTCACTGTTTTGATCTGATTTTGGAGAAACGTGAAATATAGGTTTTATCTCCCAAAGATCTTGGTTCCTTTCGAAACTGCGTGACAAAATGGCCATTCCTTGTACGCAAATAGTGTAACAGTATATGATACGAAGGTTGTGGACCCTCTAGATGTCACAATTTTTATCCAATTTTGATGAAAATTAAAAAATATTTATGCATATTGGACCGTAACTTCCTGGATTACGGCCCCAGATTGTACAAAAAATCACTAGGGTTTTTTTTAGCTCGTTCTGTCCTTCTTTTGCAAAATGTGGATGTATTTTGCATGGAAACCGCTGGTTAATCTTTTCAATTCTAAGCCAACCTTTGATAGGATTTGCAAGGATTGATTCAGTTTCTGGGGTGAATGCATTTTCATACGACCACATGGAAATGTGGACGTATATTGCCGTCCAGCGTCCACAATTTCTTGTGAATGCTCTAATGCCAAAAGTTATCATTCAATTATTTTAAAATTGATATATTTTGTTTACATTAGTAAGATGAAGAAGCCTATTAAATTTCAGTAATTTCCGTTAATTGCTTCTGGAGTTATGTTCCTTGTTTTACTTTGTTGCACCTTGTGAAATCTCTAACATAAAAAGTTATCTGCCGATCTGTATGAAATTAATATGCGTCATTTAAATTAGTCAAAAGAAGAATCCTATTGAATTTCAGCAATTTCTGTTAATTACATCTAGAGTTATGGCCCTTGTTTCACTTTGCTGAACCTTGTGAACGCTCTAATGCCAAAAGTTATCATCTGATATATTTTGTTTACATTAGTAAGATGAAGAAGCCTATTAAATTTCAGTAATTTCCGTTAATTGCTTCTGGAGTTATGTTCCTTGTTTTACTTTGTTGCACCTTGTGAAATCTCTAACGTAAAAAGTTATCTGCCGATCTGTATGAAATTAATATGCGTCATTTAAATTAGTCAAAAGAAGAATCCTATTGAATTTCAGTTAATTACATCTAGAGTTATGGCCCTTGTTTCACTTTGCTGAACCTTGTGAACGCTCTAATGCCAAAAGTTATCATCTGATCTGTATGAAATTTAGATTAGTGAAACGTCAAAGCCTATTGAATTTCAGCAATTTCCGTAAATTAAGTCTACAGTTATGCCCTTGTTTCACATTGTTCAACCTTGTCAATGCTCATCGAAAAAAGTTATCATTCGATCTGTATGAAATTTACATGCATAATTTAGATCAGTGATCAAAGAAGTCTATTTAATTTCAGCAATTTCTGTCAATTACTTCTAGATTTATGACTCTTGTTTTACTTTGGGATCCTTGTGAACGTTAATTTCAGCAATTTCTGTCAATTACTTCTAGATTTATGACTCTTGTTTTACTTTGGGATCCTTGTAAACGTTCGAATGACAAAAGGTATCATCCGATCTGTATGAAATTCATATGCATTATTTAAATTAGTAAAACGAAAAAGCCTGTCAAATTTCAACATTTTCTGTAAATTACTTCCAGAGTTAAGGCACTTGTTTCAGTTTGTAGAACCTAGTGAATCCTCAAACGACGAAAATTATAATTTGATCTCTATGAAATTATCTTGTAAATACCCCCAATTACCTACAAAGAATAAATATGCGACAACCTTTGTCGACCGCTCAGATGATTTAGCTGCCGTGGGCGTATGTTTCGTTACCTGGCAACCTATCTTTATACACCCACATGTTAATATGCCCCTTTTTTGCCAAAACCTGTCCACACTGCTTGTAATGCTTATTGGTGTGATAAAAGCCAGAGTTTTTAATTTATGCCACACATTTTAATGGGGACATATATTGTAATTAATGGATCTTTTCCATATTTGGCTTGAAGCATTTGGAATGTGATCCCTTTCGATATTCATAATCTATTTCTGAGTTATTCCCCCTTTGCTATAGGTTTTAAAAGATTTTTTTTCAAATTTGGTTGGAAGTGATGGGGTCATAAGAGATTAGATTTCTTCGAGAATCCTAGATTCTTATCAAATTTACTCAACATACAAGTTTTATTTTGAATATGCTGCAGTTGAGACAAAGCTGCTGTGTTGGCATATTCCATGCTTTGCTATCTAATTGAAGGTCATAGGGTTGCTCAATCTCTCTACATGCAGTGTCGGCGTCTGGAGGGGGCATTTGTCCCCACCCCCCCATTAATCTGGTCTGCCCTCAGTTTGATCCCCCAATAATTTTAGAAAATAAAAAAAAGTATTTGTGATACGTTTCGGTAATCAATACCTTCTACGGTGAATAAATCCCACATCCCCACTCAGTCATAAACTTGCATGTTGTAGAGCATTTCCGACAGTCTATTTTTCAAAATTTTCTTGGCGAGGTCTCCAATGGACTCGCTACTTTGGCGCTCATAAGGGGAATTCGTTGAGGTTCACAAGTCTGTTCGTTTGACATTTTGTTCTCTAATCGGATAAACTAGTGATCAGGCGACAAACGGTATCTGGGCAGATCTATTTATCTCGATGATCGTTGCCTGACAGAATACTGTCAGACAGCATTTCCGGCAGTAGGACTCCCTACTTTAACGCTCGTGAGTGGGCTTTGTCGTGATTGGCAAGTCCGTTCGTTTGACACTTTACCTCATCGATCAGTGCCTGAAATACTGCTAGGCTGCATTTCCGGCAACCTGTTTTTCAAAATTTTCTTGGGGAGGATCCCTACCCCGAGTTGAAGCTCGTGCCTTTGCCCCCTTAACCTTGGACTTTGTCCAAGCTTTGCCCCTCCAATCACCGACGGCTGGCGCCGCCACTCTACATTAATGCTTAACGATGAACTTACTTTTATATACCTACATTGAAATGCACTTGTACTTGTTTATTGTTCAAAGATGAGCATTTTCTGCTTAGGGTAAGCAGCGATAAGCAATTTGATTTGTTGATGCTCTGGGACACGATAACTAGTTTCATTATATCAATACCTTGACAAAGTTCGATAATGAGCATTTTCTGCTTAGGGTAAGCAGAGATAAGCAATTTGATTGGTTGATGCTTTGGAACACGATAACTTTAGTTCTTTTTAAGTGAGAGTGATGAAACTTGGTTTATGGTTTCATTACATCAATACCTTGACTAATTTCGATAATGAGCATTTTCTGCTTAGGGTAAGCAGAGCGACAAGCAATTTGATTGGTCGAGACTTTCGAGCTCGACAACTTTGATTCTAATTGAGTGATAGTGGTGAAACTTCGGGTATAGTTTCATAGTTTCATTACATCACTACCTTCACAAAGTTTGATGCTGAGCATTTTAAGCTTAGGCAAAGTAGAGACATCAATCTGATTGGTCAAGACTTTGGAACACTATAGCTCACCTTCAAATTGAGGTAGAATGTTAAACATTGGTGTGGTGTCTATTAGGTGAATGCCTTGACAGAGTTCAATCATGCACATTTTCCACTAAGGCTAAGTAGAGATAAGCAATTTGATTAGTTGAGACTATGGAACACAATAACTTTGGTTCTAATTGGGTGAGACTGAGAGCGATGAAACTCGGAGTACAGATTCATTATTTCAATACATTGACTAAGTTCGATGATGAGAATTTTCTGCTTTTAATTGAGGTATAGATGTTAATTAGATGAATTTCTTGACGGAGTTCAATGATTAATATTTCCCTCTAAAGCTAAGCAGAGCTAAGCAATTTCATTGGTCGATAACTTTGCTTCTAACTGATGGAGAGTAATGAAACTTAGTGTATAGTTTCACTACCCGGTACTTCAAAACCTTGACTGAGTTTGATTGTGAACATTTTATACTTAGACTAAGCATAGATAATCAGTTTGATTACTCGATGCTTTTAAAAAAGATAAATTTTATTTTCATGTGGATGTATATTGTCATCGCGTCTGTCCGTCCACATTTTATTGTGGACAGTCTACAGGTCACAATTTTTATCGGATTTTGATGAAACTTGAAATATAGATCTTATATCCCAAAGATCTTGGTTCCTTTCGAAATTGGCATGTTTCAGACTGTAATTTCATGGATGCTCTAGAGGTCACAATTTTCATCTGATTTTGATAAAACTTGAAATTTTTGTTTATAACCCAAAAATCTGTGTTCCTTTCAATATCCATGCATAGCAGAACATAACTTCCTGGATTATGGCCCCCAATGTCTTTTAGCTTGTGAAACCTCTAGAGGTCATAATTTTTATCCGATTTAAAAAAACTTAAAAAATATCCCAGTTACACCCCAATGATGGATGAGTTTGAATTTCGTGAAAATCGGATCAAAGCTGCCTGACAAAATGGCTGCTCCTTGTATGGAAATATTGTTAAAATGTGTAATACAAAGATTGTAGACCCTATCAAATATATGTTAATATCCAAAAGATCTTAGTTTCATTCCATATTCGTGCATATTGGACTCTTAACATCCTGAATTATGGCCCATGATTGTACAAAAAATCACATTTTTTTTTTAGCTTGTTCCCAGTCCATCTCTTGCAAAATGTGGGCGTATCTTTTTATACGCCCACACTGAAATGTGGTTGTGTATCGTCGTCACCCCTGGCCCTTGATCACTCGAAAACATCTTGTGGATGCTCTGGAGGCCAAAGTTAATATCCGATTGACTTTAAATTTATACACAGTGTTTAAGATCATGAGACGAAGAACCCTATTGATTTTCAACGATATCCGATAATTTTTGCCAGAGTAATGGCCCTTGATCACTTTGAAAAATCTTGTGGACGCTCTAGAGGCTAAAATTAATATCCAATTGACTTTAAATTTATACACAGTGTTTAAAGTCATGAGACGAAGAAGCCTATTGATTTTTACTGCCAGAGTTATGGCCCTTGATCACTTTGAAATATCTAGTGGACGCTCTATTGATCTTCAGCAATTTCCGATAATTACTGCCAGAGTTATGGCAGACAAACAAGTATATTGATAACTTGAACATACTAAATGTTAGCATCGGGCAGAACTTTATGAAAACCAAACAAATTCTAATGATTTTCTGATAATTACTTAATGAGTTGTTACTCTTAATCAGATTTTAGTTTATTATAAATGTTTCATTACCGAAAAAAGTAAAAACATGCGACAACTCTTATTGACTGCCCGAACGATTTAGCTGTTGCAGGGGTATGTATCGTTGCCTGGCAACCTATCTTTACGTTATTTAGCCTGTAAAGGAGTCAATTATCATTCAATTGTCAATTTTTTTTTACCATTAGATGCCTAATGCCAATTTGGACTAGTTCAAACCATATTAACATTTACACTGTCACTGGAAATGGCGTCATTTGGGCAAAAACTGTATTTTTAGCCTTCAAAACAGATATTTTATTCAAATGAGTCTGATTTGTAATGTTTTTAAAATTATGATATTTGATTCCAGTAAACAAATAGAATGAACCAATACGATTATACAGATACCACAAAATGGTTTCTAACTTGTACGGTTGCAGAGAAATAGACGATTTTCTAGTAGTCACTTTTCAAGGTTTTTGATCCATAAAGTGTCAAATATTATTCGATTTTCATAAAAAAAAAATTTACCATGTGATGCCTAATGCCATTCATAAAGTATTTTAAGGTTTTTCTTATTGGCTAAAACTGTATGTTTAGCTTCCAAAACAAATGTTGATTTGAAGTACATGATATTCATTATTCCTACAAAATTATATTTGATACCAATGGACAAATAGTATGAATCAATACGATCATATAGATATGAAAAAAATATTTCTAACAACTTCCCTTGCCAAGACATAACCAATTTTGTCAGGATCACTTTTTATACGCCAACATGGAAATTTGGTCGTATATTGCCGTAGCCCCCGTCCGTCTGTCATCCACAATTTCTTGTGAACAATCTAAAGAGTACATTTATCATAATATGTTGTTTACGTCAGTGAGATGAAGAATCCTATTTAATTTCAATAATTTCCATTAATAATTTCATGTGGGCATATTATGCCGTTGCTCCTGTCCTTCCGGACATCCATCCACAATTTGTGGACACTCTACAGATCACAATTTTTATACGCCCACATTTTCATGTGGACAGATATTTAGGGCTGGCGGAAATAATCGATAATTGACAATAATCGTAGGTAAGTGTTTTGAAAATCGATTATCACGCAATTATAGGTACTTCACTTGCACGAAGAAGTCCATAAAAATAATCCTTATCACTGTAAAATCTTTGCAACGCGTGCTTGGGCCTAGAACTGTAATTATATAAACAGAATAGTCATAGTAAAACACAGACGTTTGTTGGGTTTTTTTCCACGCGAGACGCCACCGGTGAGAAATGTTGGCTGCTTATGCCAATGGTTTCACGTAACATCCAGTTGTGCCGCTTATTTTAACTCTTCATTTCTTTTGTCTTCTCTGTTTCTAAGCCAAACACGTACTTTCCCTTTATAAAATTGATTATTTTATTAAGAAATTTGCGAAGAAATGTCTGAAGAGGAGATTTTTAATTTCCCCAGTGCGAAGAAATCACTGCAAGTAATAAACTGTTACGGAGAACTGAAGAATTTGTTTGATGTGATCAAAGGGAAATAACTACATTTTACTCATTATTGTTCAAGTCATAAGCGACAAAGATATTGCGAGCGGTGGCAGGTTCTGTCTTCTAAACGAAGTTGATCGAGTTTCTTTCTACACCTTAGTTTTGCAATGGAATGCTATTATTTTATTGTCAAATGTCAAATGCATGAAAAAATAAATTCTACATGTATACAGAATGATATCACAGCATAAACTCGCATATAATTCGTGTACAAATTATGATTGTTTTCAAACCAATTGTAAGTCAAAATAATTTGCCGATATTATAGATCGGCAGATGGTTCGCGATAATTGATACTTGAAACAGGATCGATTGCCAGCCCTACATATATTGTCGTCGCCTCTGTCCGTCCGTCCACAATTTGTTTGTGGACAATCTACAGGTCAAAATTTTGATCCGATTTTGACGAAGTTTGAAATATAGGTTTATCTTCAAAAGATCTCTGTTCCTTTCGATATTGCCATATATCGGATCGAAACTTCATGGATTATGGCCCCTGATTCTACGAAAAATCACTTTTTATACGGCCACATTGAAATGTGGACGTATATTGCCGTCGCCCCCGTCCGTCGGTCCGTCCGTCCGTCCATCGTCCACAATTTCATGTGAATGCTCTAACGCCAAAAGTTATCATCCAATTGTTATAAAATTGAAATATGTTGTTTACATTAGTGAGATGAAGAATCCTATTTAATTTCAATAATTTTCGTTTATTATGTCTAGAGTTATGGCCCTTGTTTCACTTTGTTGAACCTTGTGAACACTCTATGCCAAAAGTTAACATACAATCTTTGTGAAATTTATATGGATTATTTAAATTAGTGAAACGAAGAAGCCTATTTAATTTCAGCAATTTCCGTTTATTACGTCTAGAGTTATGGCCCTTGTTTCACTTTATTGAACCTTGTGAACGCTCTAACACCAGAAGTTATCGTCCGATCTTTCTGAAATTTATATGCATTATTTAGATTACTGAAACGAAGAAGCCTATTGAATTTCGGCAATTTCCGTTTATTACGTCTAGAGTTATGGCCCTTGTTTCACTTTATTGATCCTTGTGAATGCTCTCATGTCAAAAGTTATCATCCGATCTTTCTGAAATTGATATGCATTATTTAGATTGCTGAAATGAAGAAGCCTATTGAATTTCAGCAAATCCCGTTTATTACGTCTAGAGTTATGGCCCTTGTTTCACTTTATTGATCCTTGTGAACGCTCTAACGTGAAAAGTTAACATCCGATCTTTCTGAAATTTGTAACCAGAAGTGGTCGAAATTTTGGCTACTCTGAGATATTATCAATGTTATCATATTCTGCAAGTTTCATTGAAATCGGTTGATAATTGTGGTCTGTAGCCGTGCCACATGAAATGTGTGGTAACCTGATATCTCGGAAACCGCTAACCGGAAGTGGTCGAAATTTTGCCTACTCTGAGATAGTATTAATGTTATTATAATCTGCAAGTTTCATGGAAATCGGTTTGTAATTGCTGTCTGTAGCCGTGCCACATGAAATGTGTGGTAACCTGATATCTCGGAAACCGCTAACCGGAAGTGGTCGAAATTTTGGCTACTCTGAGATATTATTAATGTTATCATATTCTGTAAGTTTCATGGAAATCGGTTGATAATTGTAATCTGTGTCCGTGCCACATGAAATGTGTGGTAACCTGATATCTCGGAAACCGCTAACCGGAAGTAGTCGAAATTTTGCCTACTCTGGGATATTATTAATGTTATCATATTCTATAAGTTTCATGGAAATCGGTTGATAATTGTGGTCTGTGGCCGGGCCACATGAAATGTGTGGTAACCTGATATCTCGGAAACCGCTAACCGGAAGTGGTCGAAATTTTGCCTACTCTGAGATATTATCAATGTTATCATATTCTGCAAGTTTCATTGAAATCGGTTGATAATTGTGGTCTGTAGCCGTGCCACATGAAATGTGTGGTAACCTGATATCTCGGAAACCGCTAACCGGAAGTGGTCGAAATTTTGCCTACTCTGAGATATTATCAATGTTATCATATTCTGTAAGTTTCATTGAAATCGGTTGATAATTTCATTGAAATCGGTTGATAATTGTGGTCTGTAGCCGTGCCACATGAAATGTGTGGTAACCTGATATCTCGGAAACCGCTAACCGGAAGTGGTCGAAATTTTGGCTACTCTGAGATATTATTAAAGTAATTATAATCTGCAAGTTTCATTGAAATCGGTTAATAATTGTGGTCTGTAGCCGTGCCACATGAAATGTGTGGTAACCTGATATCTCTGAAACATCTAACCGGAAGTGGTCGAAATTTTGCCTACTCTGAGATATCATTAATGTTATCATATTCTGTAAGTTTCATGGAAATCAGTTGATAATTGTGGTCTGTGGCCGTGCCACATAAAATGTGTGGTAACCTGATATCTCGGAAACCGCTAACCGGAAGTGGTCGAAATTTTGGCTTCTCTGAGATATTATTTATGTTATCATATTCTGTAAGTTTCATGGAAATCGGTTGATAATTGTGGTCTGTAGCCGTGCCACATGAAATGTGTGGTAACCTGATATTTCGGAACTCGCTAACCGGAAGTGGTCGAAATTTTGCCTACGCTGAGATATTATTAATGTTATCGTTATCGGTAAGTTTCATTGAAATCGGTTGATAATTGCGGTACAGAAACTTGCCACATGTGGCAAATAGTCTCCGGATTGACTTACCACATGTGGCAAATAGCCCCAGCCAGATAAAAATGGTGACCTCTATTGGGTCCACAACCTTAATTTTGATATACCATATTTTTACGCTATTTGAGAATGAACGGCGGCCATTTTGTCTGTCAATTTTGGGCCGATTTTCACGAAATTCGAACCCAGTCGTCCTTAGGGTGTAACGGTTATATAATAATACGTTTTTTTAAATCGGATAAAAATTACAACCTCTATAGGGTCCACAAACTAAAAACGCGATTTTTCATACAATCAGGGGCCATAATTCAGGAAGTTACAGTCTGTTGTGAGCGAATATCGAAAGGAACCGAGATCTTTGGGTTTTTAACTTATATTTCAAGTTTCAACAAAATCGGATAAAAATTGTGACCTCTATAGGGTCCACAAACAACCTTGATATACCATATTTTTACACTATTTGAGAACGAACGGCGGCCATTTTGTCTGTCAATTATTATAATCTGCAAGTTTCATTGAAATTGGTTTGTAATTGCGGTCTGTAGCCGTGCACCATGAAATGTGTGGTAACCTGATATCTCGGCAACCGCTAACCGGAAGTGGTCGAAATTTTGGCTACTCTGAGATATTATCAATGTTATCATATTCTGCAAGTTTCATTGAAATCGGTTGATAATTGTGGTCTGTAGCCGTGCCACATGAAATGTGTGGTAACCTGATATCTCGGAAACCGCTAACCGGAAGTGGTCGAAATTTTGCCTACTCTGAGATATTATCAATGTTATCATATTCTGTAAGTTTCATTGAAATCGGTTGATAATTTCATTGAAATCGGTTGATAATTGTGGTCTGTAGCCGTGCCACATGAAATGTGTGGTAACCTGATATCTCGGAAACCGCTAACCGGAAGTGGTCGAAATTTTGGCTACTCTGAGATATTATTAAAGTAATTATAATCTGCAAGTTTCATTGAAATCGGTTAATAATTGTGGTCTGTAGCCGTGCCACATGAAATGTGTGGTAACCTGATATCTCTGAAACCGCTAACCGGAAGTGGTCGAAATTTTGCCTACTCTGAGATATTATTAATGTTATCATATTCTGTAAGTTTCATGGAAATCGGTTGATAATTGTGGTCTGTGGCCGTGCCACATAAAATGTGTGGTAACCTGATATCTCGGAAACCGCTAACCGGAAGTGGTCGAAATTTTGGCTTCTCTGAGATATTATTTATGTTATCATATTCTGTAAGTTTCATGGAAATCGGTTGATAATTGTGGTCTGTAGCCGTGCCACATGAAATGTGTGGTAACCTGATATCTCGGAAACCGCTAACCGGAAGTGGTCGAAATTTTGGCTACTCTGAGATATTATTAAAGTAATTATAATCTGCAAGTTTCATTGAAATCGGTTAATAATTGTGGTCTGTAGCCGTGCCACATGAAATGTGTGGTAACCTGATATCTCTGAAACCGCTAACCGGAAGTGGTCGAAATTTTGCCTACTCTGAGATATTATTAATGTTATCATATTCTGTAAGTTTCATGGAAATCGGTTGATAATTGTGGTCTGTGGCCGTGCCACATAAAATGTGTGGTAACCTGATATCTCGGAAACCGCTAACCAGAAGTGGTCGAAATTTTGGCTTCTCTGAGATATTATTTATGTTATCATATTCTGTAAGTTTCATGGAAATCGGTTGATAATTGTGGTCTGTAGCCGTGCCACATGAAATGTGTGGTAACCTGATATCTCGGAAACCGCTAACCGGAAGTGGTCGAAATTTTGGCTACTCTGAGATATTATTAAAGTAATTATAATCTGCAAGTTTCATTGAAATCGGTTAATAATTGTGGTCTGTAGCCGTGCCACATGAAATGTGTGGTAACCTGATATCTCTGAAACCGCTAACCGGAAGTGGTCGAAATTTTGCCTACTCTGAGATATTATTAATGTTATCATATTCTGTAAGTTTCATGGAAATCGGTTGATAATTGTGGTCTGTGGCCGTGCCACATAAAATGTGTGGTAACCTGATATCTCGGAAACCGCTAACCGGAAGTGGTCGAAATTTTGGCTTCTCTGAGATATTATTTATGTTATCATATTCTGTAAGTTTCATGGAAATCGGTTGATAATTGTGGTCTGTAGCCGTGCCACATGAAATGTGTGGTAACCTGATATTTCAGAACTCGCTAACCGGAAGTGGTCGAAATTTTGCCTACGCTGAGATATTATTAATGTTATCGTTATCGGTAAGTTTCATTGAAATCGGTTGATAATTGCGGTACAGAAACTTGCCACATGTGGCAAATAGTCTCCGGATTGACTTACCACATGTGGCAAATAGCCCCAGCCAGATAAAAATGGTGACCTCTATTGGGTCCACAACCTTAATTTTGATATACCATATTTTTACGCTATTTGAGAATGAACGGCGGCCATTTTGTCTGTCAATTTTGGGCCGATTTTCACGAAATTCGAACCCAGTCGTCCTTAGGGTGTAACGGTTATATAATAATACGTTTTTTTAAATCGGATAAAAATTACAACCTCTATAGGGTCCACAAACTAAAAACGCGATTTTTCATACAATCAGGGGCCATAATTCAGGAAGTTACAGTCTGTTGTGAGCGAATATCGAAAGGAACCGAGATCTTTGGGTTTTTAACTTATATTTCAAGTTTCAACAAAATCGGATAAAAATTGTGACCTCTATAGGGTCCACAAACAACCTTGATATACCATATTTTTACGCTATTTGAGAACGAACGGCGGCCATTTTGTCTGTCAATTATTATAATCTGCAAGTTTCATTGAAATTGGTTTGTAATTGCGGTCTGTAGCCGTGCACCATGAAATGTGTGGTAACCTGATATCTCGGCAACCGCTAACCGGAAGTGGTCGAAATTTTGGCTACTCTGAGATATTATCAATGTTATCATATTCTGCAAGTTTCATTGAAATCGGTTGATAATTGTGGTCTGTAGCCGTGCCACATGAAATGTGTGGTAACCTGATATCTCGGAAACCGCTAACCGGAAGTGGTCGAAATTTTGCCTACTCTGAGATATTATCAATGTTATCATATTCTGTAAGTTTCATTGAAATCGGTTGATAATTTCATTGAAATCGGTTGATAATTGTGGTCTGTAGCCGTGCCACATGAAATGTGTGGTAACCTGATATCTCGGAAACCGCTAACCGGAAGTGGTCGAAATTTTGGCTACTCTGAGATATTATTAAAGTAATTATAATCTGCAAGTTTCATTGAAATCGGTTAATAATTGTGGTCTGTAGCCGTGCCACATGAAATGTGTGGTAACCTGATATCTCTGAAACCGCTAACCGGAAGTGGTCGAAATTTTGCCTACTCTGAGATATTATTAATGTTATCATATTCTGTAAGTTTCATGGAAATCGGTTGATAATTGTGGTCTGTGGCCGTGCCACATAAAATGTGTGGTAACCTGATATCTCGGAAACCGCTAACCGGAAGTGGTCGAAATTTTGGCTTCTCAGAGATATTATTTATGTTATCATATTCTGTAAGTTTCATGGAAATCGGTTGATAATTGTGGTCTGTAGCCGTGCCACATGAAATGTGTGGTAACCTGATATTTCGGAACTCGCTAACCGGAAGTGGTCAAAATTTTGCCTACGCTGAGATATTATTAATGTTATCGTTATCGGTAAGTTTCATTGAAATCGGTTGATAATTGCGGTACAGAAACTTGCCACATGTGGCAAATAGTCTCCGGATTGACTTACCACATAAGGCAAATAGCCCCAGCCAGATAAAAATGGTGACCTCTATTGGGTCCACAACCTTAATTTTGATATACCATATTTTTACGCTATTTGAGAATGAACGGCGGCCATTTTGTCTGTCAATTTTGGGCCGATTTTCACGAAATTCGAACCCAGTCGTCCTTAGGGTGTAACGGTTATATAATAATACGTTTTTTTAAATCGGATAAAAATTACAACCTCTATAGGGTCCATAAACTAAAAACGCGATTTTTCGTACAATCAGGGGCCATAATTCAGGAAGTTACAGTCTGTTGTGAGCGAATATCGAAAGGAACCGAGATCTTTGGGTTTTTAACTTATATTTCAAGTTTCAACAAAATCGGATAAAAATTGTGACCTCTATAGGGTCCACAACCTTGATATACCATATTTTTACGCTATTTGAGAACGAACGGCGGCCATTTTGTCTGTCAATTTTGGGCCGATTTTCATGAACTTCGAACTCAGCCGTCCTTAGGGTGTAACGGTGATATAATACGTTTTTTTTTTAAATCGGATAAAAATTATGACCTCTATAGAGTCCACAAGCTAAAAACGCGATTTTTCGTACAATCAGGGACAATAATTCAGAAAGTTAAGGTTTGATATGCGCGAATATCGAAAGGAACCGATATCTTTGGATTATCAACTTACATTTCAAGTTTCAACAAAATCGGATAAAAATTGTGACCTCTATACAAACAGGGGCCATAATCCATGAAGTTTCGATTTGATACATGCCAATATCGAAAGGAACCGAGATCTTTTGGAGATAAACCTATATTTCAAGTTTCGTCAAAATCGAATAAGAATTGTGACCTGTAAAGTGTCCACAAACAAATTGTGGACGGACGGACGGACAGGGGCGACGACAATCTACGTCCACATGAAAATGTGGGCGTATAAAAATAACGTTTTTAGCTTGTGGTTTTAAAAAAACGTTTTAGTATATCACCGTTACACCCTAATGATGGTTGAGTTTGAAATTCGTGAAAATCAGACCAAAACTGCCAAACAAAATGGCCACCCCTTGTACGCAAATAGTGTAAATATATTGTATATCAAGGTTTTGGAACCTCTAGAACTCGCAATTTTGATCCGATTTTGATGAAACTTGAAATATATATTTATAACCCAAAGATCTTTGTTCCTGTCGATATTTGCGCATATCGGATTGTAACTTCTTGAATTATGGCCCTTGATTGTTCGAAAAATCGCCTTTTGTTTAGCTTGCTCTCTAACTATCTCTTGCAAAATGTGGGCCTATCCTGCCTGGCAGCCGCTGGTTTCATTGGTACGGGAAGTGGCGTCAGTTCAAGGGTAACGTGGCACTGGTGAAACCCGTCATCACCGTATCACAGTTCTAATTATCATTATTAAATTAACAAAAAAGTTTTCAAGAAGCATTTTTATTTATTTTCAGGAGCTAAAATATTGGCCAAACCAGATATACCAGCCTGCATTTTATCAGCTGTAAATTATAATGCACTATTTTATTTTTTATTGGCCAATATATTAACAGGGTTAGTAAACATATCTATGCAAACAATCTATACATCCACATTTATGTCTTTTCTTATACTCCTTATATATTTACTTTTATTATCATTTGTTTCTATGTTTTTATATCATAATAAAATATTAGTTAAATCTTGGTAAATAAAAGATATAGGTATGTTTTTTATGTTTTATTTATTTGTTGAAACCATGTATACATCAGATTAAGCTTCTATTTGTAAAGGAAAGGAATGGTGTTTAATCTTGAATGTCTCGTCCACACAATACTACATGTACAGTAATTTTGAAATGTGGGGGTATTATGCCTTTACATTTTCCATTTGTCAACAACTGGCTTGTGAAAACCCCAGCTTTTTTAGAGACACTACCCACTTCATTTAAAGATTAGAATCCATCGACCTACCCAAGAAACCGATGATATTCTCCTTACAATGGATGTTACGCCCCTCTATACCAACATCCCCTCCAACGAAGGCTCACGAGCAGTAGCCAAAAGCATACTCACATATAAACCCAATTGGAGAATCTACACCACGTACCTAATCGCACTCCTAAAACTTGTACTAACAAAAAACAACTTCATTTTTATACGCCCATATTTTCATGTGGAGGTATTATGCCGTCGCCCGTGTCCGTCCGTCCGCCCAGAATTTGTGGACACTCTACTATAGGTCACAATTTTTATCCGATTTGACAAAACTTAAAATATAGGTCTAAACTTAAAATATAGGTCTATCTCCCAAAGATCTCGGTTCCTTTCGATATTGGCATGTATCGGACCATAACTTCATGGATTAAATTATGGCCCCTGATTATACGAAAAATCACGTTTTTAGCTTGTGGACACACTAGAGCCAAAGGTCACAATTTTCACCCGATTTTGATGAAACTTGAAATGCATGTTTATAACCTGAAGATCTTGGTTCCT
The DNA here is from genome assembly GCF_932274485.2 of Patella vulgata. NCBI lineage: Eukaryota > Metazoa > Mollusca > Gastropoda > Patellidae > Patella > Patella vulgata. Next base: position 40,861,882 of record NC_065882.2, read on the forward strand.
TTCGATATTCGCGCACATCGGGTCGTAACTTCCCGAATTATGACCCCTGATTGTACGAAAAATCGCATTTTTAGCTTGTGGTCCATCTAGATGTCACAATTATTAACAAACCGTTAGCATATATGACCGTTACACAGTAATTTTGGTTGAGTTTGAATTTCGTGAAAATCGGACGAAAACTGCCGGACAAAATGGCTGCCCTTCTTACGCAAATAGCATAAACATCTGGTATATCGTTGGTGAGCTATCAAAATTGCGTATATCGTCAAAATTTCGTATATCCTTTTATCCCAGTTTCTAAATCCCCGGCGTCTGGCGCGAATTTCTATCTGGGTCTCTTAACTCTAAACCAATTAGAAATACTCTTTTGGAACACAGGACAAAAAGTCGTATTTTGATTGGTGATTATTTGGTATCGCAAAATTTCGTACCTCCGGTGAAATTGATCGTCACCTCGTGTGGTTTTGCCTAGCTAAATAATTGGACTTGTAGGTGAGTAATTTGTTATTTTTAGAACTTAATTAATGTTTACGATACTTATCAGACATGAAACTCGCTAAAAGAAACTATCAATCGGTCTGTAGAGTCCTAAATTATGATGATATTTAGAGATAGGCTTCCTATGTATGCATCGTGGGTGTTATTTATTAATAAAGTTGGTAAATATATTTTCTACATATTCATTGCAACATTGTATGAGCTTTGTTTAAAAATATAATGAATACAGAGTGTTAATAACCGTATTAATTTGAAATTAGTGATATACGAGAATATAACATAGGAATATTTCTGAAGTCTAAGCCTATTTATAATCAAGTTAAACTGCTATACGAATATTTGATATGTAATAATTGATAATGCCTTAAACTGTTTATCGTAAGATTTTTAAAGATATTCTCAAATTATGTTTCAGAAAATCAACAAAATGGGTGATTTTTCAAGAGGAAAATTGCTGCTAAAAATGGCTCTAAACTCTAAAAGTAATAGGCCTTCAAATCCAGGTGAAGTTGAATCAACTTCGGCGTTTCAGAAGATTCCTAAGGAGCCTGTTCTTACGTGGAATAGGAGAAGATCTCAAATATTTTCATCTGGAATTTCAGTTGCGAAAACTGACATCAGACTATTACCAACAATGGTTAGCATTACCAAGGAAACGTCATCTGCATCTCGAACAATACTGTCTATACACCAAAACCAACACCCCACTTACCCGCATCAACTCCGTACTTGCCTGCATCTACTTCCAAGTTAACGTCATCAGCTATCAACTTACCTGTAACCATGTCCTACTCACCTGCAACAGTGTCCTACACACCTGTATCGACGACTAACTTACCGGCAACAACGTACTATTCCCCCACATCAACGTCATGGTCCCATTTACCTGCATCAGAATCAACACTTTACATACCCCCCTCAAATAAATACTTACCTGCATCAGAATTCTTCTCACCTGCATCAACAACCGAATTATCCATAACGACGCCCTACTCACACGAATCAACGTCATTGCCCTACTCACCTGCATCAAAATCAATTTCGTTCATAAATTCACCAAATACCTACCTACCTGTATCAACGACCAGCTTACACCTAACAACGTGCAACCCACCCGTAGCAACGTCCTGGAAAAACTTACCAGTAATAACGTCGTCCTACATACAGGCATCACCGTCGTGGTCTTTCTTACCTACATCAACGTCCTGCTTACCTTCTTCCACATCTTACTTAGCTGAGCGTACATCATCCACTTATTTACCTGAATCAAATTCACATTTACCTGCATTTAACTCATATTTACCTGAAGCAACGTCTTACCTACCTGCATCAAACTATCGTCTTCCTGTGGGACAAACATCAACGTCAGTTACGGATCAAAGCTGTAACAGTATGCCAAGGCTCCTTAGATCAACTGATACGGATGCCTTGTTTCATACACTAAGCTGTGATCAAATTTACCTGAATCTATTCCAGATATTAGTCTACCAATTCCTTGTGACAATCCATTCATACCAACTTCAGCAATTAGAATACAAGGGCAGCCAATACCACAAACTACCCCTTTAAAACCTAAAGTCAATTTGCGATGCTTCGAGTTGGGCAATTTCACGGACTCTGAGAGTGAGTTCGATGATGATGATGATGATGATGATGATGATAGAGATCCAGAATGGACACCAAGAAAGAAGACTTCTATGTTTGAACTTGACTCTGATGATGGTGTACAGCCCATTCCGGATGATGATATTTTGACAACCATCATTATCGATTCACCGAATACAGCCATAAAAGAGCACTCTAAGAGTCGTGCTAAGCGTGGAAGGTCAAATCCATCAAACTTGTATAGAAATATAAATAAAAGACTTCGTATGGAGGGTAAAAGTTACAGGGGCCTGAAACAAGATGAAGGTGGCAACTATGCTCTTTCAAGTGAAAGGATGGGTCGACAAATGGGTGAGCCGAAGTGCGCAAAGTCTTGCCGAATGAGTAAAAAATGTTCTGTTTTCAATGAAGAAGAGCGGCAATCGATATTCAATGGCTTTTGGGCTGACATGTCCTGGAACCAGAAGAAAGTATTTGTGGCTGGCTTGGTTGATGAAGTGGTGGCTAGCAACAGAAAGAAACCAGCAGAAGAGAGCCGAAAAAAGAAGTCTTTTAAATACTACCTTAAAAAAGAAAATGAACGTGTTAGCGTTTGCCGAAACATGTTCTTGGCTACTCTTGGTGTTAATGATAAGACTGTTTACGAATGGTTGAAAGGCAATTCTCCTGCGGGTATCCCAAAGACAGCTGCAGCAACTAAAAGACGCGTTTCGGTATCTAATACAGAGAAGGTCAACTATGCGCGACACTTCTTTAACGAACTTCCGAAATTACCTTCACATTACTGTAGGTCCTCTTCGAAGAAAAGTTATCTGGAGCCAGTCTTTACTAGTGCTTCTGAATTATACAAAGTGTATGTGAAGGATTGTAAACACAATGATAAGCTTTCGCAGGAAGGCTTTTATATCCGTATTCAATGATCTTAATTTGGGCATTCATCGACCTAAGAAAGACAGAGGTGACATTTGTTGTGGTTATGAGACAAATAATATCCTTGAAGCAGACTATAACTTACACATCTCACGTAAAAATGAGGCGAGGGCTGAGAAAGCTGCAGACAAACTTCGTTCAGAAATTGAAGATCACGTTAAGGTCGTGACATTAGATCTCCAGTCCTTGTTATTATGTCCTTTACTAACTGCTAGTTCCATGTACTACAAGACGAAATTGGGATGTCATAATTACACAATTTTTGATCTTGCGAGCAAAGATGTGGTCAATTACTTTTGGCATGAAGGTATTGGGGATCTTAATGCAAACACTTTTGCCTCTTGCTTAAATGATTATATAAATTCTATCGACCATGATGTCAAAGAACTTATTTTGTATAGCGATGGTTGTACATACCAAAATAGAAATGTAATTTTGTCAAATATGTTATTAAAAGCTGCCACTGAGCGAGAAATAACCATCGTGCAAAAATTTCTTGAAAAGGGCCACACTCAGATGGAATGTGATTCGGTTCACAGCACGATTGAGAGATGAATTCGTGGTAAACCTATTTATATTCCACAGAATTACGTGGACTTAATACGTACAGCAAGAGTAACCCCATTTTATAAAGTGAAATATCTTACACACGACTTTTTTAAAACTTTCTCTTTGTTAGGTTATTATTCCACAATTCGTCCCGGTGCACGTAGTGGTGATCCTGTAGTTACGGATATTCGTGTTTTGCAGTATAAGGATGGTAATATTCAGTATAAAACAAACTTTACTGACGAGTTTAATGATCTCCCTAGACGTAATAAAAGGTGTCCTCCGTCAAAGGATGACCCTATAGAGCTCCATTGCTTATACGACGACCCACTTAAGATCAAGTCAAAAAAGTACACCCATTTACAAGAACTTAAAAAGGTAATACCCTCTGATTACCATCCTTTTTATGACAATTTACTTCATGAGGCGGAATAAGTTGAATGCCCCAATTATGTTGATTAATTGAAGTACTCGTTTCATTAACTTGTATGAATGAATTTACTAAAATAATGGGTTTTGTTTCATGTTTTGTAAGGTTTAGTTAATCACAGGCCTACATTATGATGTTTGTTATTATTTACTGTTGTTATATTGTAATTAACTTGAAATATCCGCGTCCAGTAGACGTGTTCATGTTTTGTTTTAGTCCAAATAAATTAATAATGAACATTTTTGTCTGATATCTTTATTTTAACATTAGCTTCAAAATTCCGTATATCCCCTAAAAAGACCACATTTTCGTATTACTACCATGTCAAATTTTCGTATGTGTGCTTACGTAAAATTATATCACGATTTTCCGTTGTGCTTATTATCAGTAAGTAACGTGTAAAATAACGTTTCTCCGTTCCAAATTTCAAGATGATACGACAATATCTCACAAAGTTATTCAGTTTTTTGTTCCTCCTGTAAAATTTTTATGCCTTCGTATACACCACTATACGCAATTTTGATAGCTCACCGACGATATCAAGGTTGTGGAACCTCTAGAGGTCACAATTTTAATTCAATTTTGATAAACTTGAAATGCATGTTTATATCCCAAAGATCTTGGTTCTTTTCGATATTTGCGCATATCGAATCGTAATTTCCTTAATTATGCCCCCTGATTGTGTGGTTTATAGATGACATTTTCCTCATCTGGACACAATGGAAACACCAAACTACTCCTCCAACTGATGAACACTTTTCTTAAACCATAAAGTTCACAGCTAAATACTCAACTGATAAAGTGCCGTTTCTAGACACTATGGTAAGTTTCAACCCACTCACAATTTTTTTTTTCGTTTGACCTTTTCTACGAACCGACACACACACGACACTCTTACCTTTCCTACACCTCATGCCCCACCCCGCATATCAAACATAAGGGACCCTACAGCCAATTTATGAGATTCAAACGCATCTGCTTACACCATACAGATTACACTAAACATGTAGACAAATTAGAACATTACTATTTCCAACGAGTTTACCCCAGAGATATTATCTAATCGAACCGATCCAAAGCCGATAAAACTAATAGGAACACTCTCCTACAAACCAAACAACCCTCGAGAAAAACAAACGTCCAGTCTTTATTACGGATTACAATCCCACTTTGGTACACTGGCATATCCTCCATAGCTCCAACGATTGCCTCAGGGCCTTCCCCAAACCTTACCTAACAACTTCTAGACTGAACCCATCCCTAAAAGATATGTTATCCCCCGCCACTATCAAAAACCCCACGTAAACCCCAAGTTAGTGGGAAAAGTTACGCATATTTAGACTCTATCTGTAACTTACCTAATTCAGTAATTGTCAATATGCAAAATACTTAAACATGCATTATGCAAGAGCCAATTCTGATTATTACAAGTCTTTCTTTAGGCCTGAAATGTTATCTAAATTATCAATTAGTCATTAATTAACTTATCCAGACCATAATAAACTCTCGATGTCAAGGCTAGCCTTCGATGTTGGCTGCATTAGATTCCTATATTCCGCTTAACGGCCATTGATAATTAAATCAATTACTTAATGATTTTAGTAATGATGACCGAGACTATGCGAAAATTTCACCCGCTTCGTTCTCGGCTTGTAGTGGATCAATTTGACTGAAATTTTCAGCAAATTACCTTTACACTATCTAGTTTTTAACTATTATAGCGAGAACTGCCATCTCTTTATCTTATCTCCCATAATGTATCTTTAAACTTAAGACCACTTTCTGTTCTAGTCAAACTGGCAAAATGTATAAATGTCTCAACAACTGGACTTGACATAGCAAGAATGTAATATACTTATACTTGTAATTTTATGTCATAAACAATATGTAGGTGAAACCGAACCAAAAAAATGTTCCGCATCAGGCTGAATGAACATTATTATATGCTGATATTACCCATAAGAGAGACACCCGGGTCTCAACCTACTTCGACTTACCGAGACACTCCAGTGGAAATCTTGACTGTCAAATAATCAAACAACTTGGTACAAACCATAGAGGTGTGTATATATTGACTAGAGTGTATTGTGGTCACGTGATCCCCATTGACGTAACGTTAAAGCCGTGGGCCGTCACGTCACACTCTCCGCCGGACAATGATAATGACACTGAACTTGCAAATTTATTCTCTGATTTCTTTCAAATAAAAATACAGAAAATACGAACTGAACTTGATGATTTAAATAAAACTATTGACTTTAACGCTCATGATTTTGATAAGTTAGAAAATTCTATTTATTTACAAAATGTTAACTTGGTTAGTGAATCTTTTGTTTTAAAGCTGCTCCTAAATCTTGTTCATTAGATCCTGTTCCGACTTCTGTTCTTAAGGACTGTATTCGGTATTTGTGGCTCTGCATTAAATCTTTTAGAAAGCCATCTTGTGCGTGGAAAACAGTGTGTTTTAGTTAATTGAAAATCGTCGTCTGAATCTGTTTTGTCATCTGGGGTTCCCCAAGGTTCTGTTCTTGGTCTGATTTTATTTACTCTCTATATGTCACCATTAGGCGATATGGTCAGAAAATATGGTCTCAGCTTTCATTTGTATGCCGATGATACTCATTTATATATTTCATTTACACCTTATTGTCCATCTTCTTTCAATTTATCAAAATTGCAACTTGAGAACTGTATTAGTGAAATTAGAAAATGAATGTCAAAGAACTTTCTAAAATTGAATGATGATAAAACCGAATATTTGTTATTAGGCTCAAGGCATCAATTAAGTAAATCTGCACATGATAACCCCCCTGTTATAATTGGTAATTGTGATATATTTTCATCTTATTTTGCTCGTAATATTGGCGCAATCTTTGATAGTTTTATGCTTATGGGAGCTCAAGTCAATAATATTTGTAAATTGTGCTATTTTAATATTAGAAATATAGGTAAAATACGTAAATGTGTAACTGTAGAGGCCACTAAGTCACTTGTTAATTCTCTGGTCACTTCTCGATTAGATAACTTTAATTCACTTTTAGTTGGTTTACCTTTAAAGCTTATAGATAAATTACAAAAAGTACAGAATACTGCGGCTAGACTTGTTACTTCAACTAAGAAATGTGACTACATAACTCCTGTTTTATATAATTTACACTTGTTACCTGTTAAATATCGAATTGATTTTAAGATTTTATTACTTACTTTTAAATGTTTAAATAATTTAGCTCCTGTTTACCTCTCAGATCTTTTAGAATGTTGTACACCTGGCCGAACATTACGTACATCAGATAAACTACTTTTAAAGCCCAAAACTGTTCAACTAGTCTCTTATGGTCAGCGCTCTTTTAGTTATCAAGCACCTGTTTTATGGAATAATCTACCATTTAGTTTAAGATGTTGTACATCTCTATATTCTTTTAAAAAACAACTTAAAACACATTTATTTAATCAGGCTTTTAACTGACTCTGTATACAATCCTTAATATGTCCATAATCTTGTTGTTTATGTATGATTTACATTGTCACTTTGTAAAGTGCCCCTGAACATGTTATATGAAAGGGTGCACTATAAATATGCTGTAATAATAATAATAATAATAACACCTATTGATGATACAATAGGTGAATTTATTTAAGCAAAATACATTATCCATCTCTAATAATTACTTCCCTCATTGATTCTAACACCTATTACAAAAGAAAGGGAACAAAACAAATTATACAGAAAAAAGTGACAGCTGTATATTTACATTAGCAATGTAGCCTAGATTATCAAGGACAAACAGTTATCTCCCCTTGAATGTTCTAGGCTAACAGGTGTCTCTCCTCACATACTTCCTCTTTGAAGGAACACTCCTGAGAGAAGGATCTAAAGTAATTTCCATGTTCAATTGTGAGTCAAGAATAAAAAATACAGTGAAGTAACTTGACTTATGGAAAGGAATGATGTCTCCTTTAGTGACAGGGTCTATTTTGATTCAATTTTAGGGCGCAGTTTTGTAGGATGGCTTGGATTTGAAACATCTAGTAGAATCCCTAGAAGTCACATGATGTAACATATTTGCATTTTGCTAACCATGTGTGCATATATTTAATAGGCCTTGTAGGGCCTATACAGCCACAGGACTTCTACTTGTTAGGTTAGGCCTCTTTGTTACGTGTGTCAAGATGACACTACAGAATAGTGAGGCTATTAATAGAATACTAATGATAATATTGAGAAGGTCCATTCTTGACCTTGTCTTGCTTTGTCTTGTCTGTGTGGAGTTACCCGAGACTGAGTTCATTAATAGTATGTAAACGCTAGGCCTAAACAACTGTCAGTAATGAGTAAGAACCCACTGGCTCTGAACTATGACGGGCGGATGCGGTCACAATGGGCCATTTATATGACTTACTAATTCCATTTATATGACTTACTAATTCCATTTATATGACTTACTAATTCCATTTATATGACTTACTAATTCCATTTATAAAGCTTTATAATTAATTACTTACTTAGGCACGTATGGACGCTGAAACCCATCGAAATGGGTGACTGAATTGAATATTATTTTCATAGTTTGATAAATAATTATGAAACTACGTAATTATTTATCAAGTCTTATAAATCCATTTATATAACTTAGAAAATAATCGGCAATCTCCGTACTCCTTCGTTGAGTCGGCCAATTGGCCAATCAAATCCCTCATTACATATAGCGGTGTTTTACCTTTCATGGCCGCTATTGTAAACATAAAATGACGAGAATAAGTTTTATGCATGTTTTAGTTATCCTAGCGTCAATTTACTTTGCTAAGGTCACCGCTCCCCCTCCACCCACCGACCGGGGTAGTTCTTTTCACAATTTCTTGCGAGTTTGCCGAAATATCATGTCAGATGTTGTGAGGAGTCTTGATTCTTCGGTGGATCATGTCGCAATGCAGCATAGGCTACAGGCAGTTGCCAACAACTTAGTTCGTACTACCATTGATCATGATGAATGTGCCGAAATATTGGACTTGGTTCAAACCATGATGCAGGATTTACATCTGGAGAGGCAAGTATTGCATTTTTGTATGTTTATGTTGGCCTGTAGGCCATACATAGGCCTAGGCCTTGAGCCCTAGGCTAGAGGCCTACTTATATAGGAATTATAGGACAGAACATGTACTATTATATTAAAAAGAAGCAGATAAATCTTTGTCATATTACCGAATGCGTATTGCCCCTTCGCTATCCCGTTCCGCCGAGAAATCCCCCAAGAACATTCTCGCTCGCGTATGCCAATGGGCTCGGTGGAACTTGATAGCGAAAACTCACTATTGACTATTGAGGTTGCTGATGCTCATGTTTTATTCATTTTCAGGGTATCTGGAGACGAAGTGGATGGTTTTCAAACACAGCGTGCAAGTAATAGGAATGTTGGGCCTTCGTCTTATGCAATCACAAGGCAGCAGTTGGAGTATCTGTTTGACCTGGATTTCTCTGTTCCACTAATTGCATCGATGCTGCATGTGTCCATCGATGCTGCATGTGTCCATATCAACAATACGTCGGCGACTTCGGTATGCATATCACAATAGTATCTTAGTTAAATACAAAATATAACTATCCTATGTCTTGACATGAGTGTTGCATTGAACCCCTCGCGGCTACAATACAATATGGTACGGCTTAACCCGCTGACCCATAGAGGATTTCCTTTATGATTCAATGGTTGGCACTGTAGCCTAATTATAAAGCTAGTTAAGCAATTGCCAATGTCGATTGGGGTCGGCCAATGGAGTGGTGACCTGCGACGAAACTATACAAGTGTTGTCTGGTGGTATAGATTGTGCTGTCACGTGAACTTCACATCAGCCCGGCCCTCTTATGGTTAGTACTACCATAATATATTAGCATAGGCATTTTAACTGATATATTATAGGCCTATAAGTTGTAGTATAAGACATTTACAGGTAGTGTAATTCAGGGAACTTTAAGTAATATAGTATGAAGTTGAAGTTCCTGTTTCATGCTATTTTGGGGTGTTATAGCAGCGTTCATTTATGATTATTTAATAATGCTCAATTTTGTACTCTTTGTTGATATTTCAGGTTTTTTCAACTGTCTTACAGACAACGACGTACTACAATGGCAGACCATGAACTGGATAATATAGTTCGTCCTATGTGCCGTAGTAATAGGCACCTTGGTTACAGATCAGTCAATGCACGGTTGGTGAGCGATGGGGTATACACTACGAGGCAACGGGTCAGAGAAAGCATGCTAAGGGTCGATCCATCCTCTTTGGCTCTCCGCTGGTGTCGTACAGTACAAAGAAGGACTTACAAAGTGTCTGGGCCTAATAGTCTTTGGCATATCGATGGAAATCACAAATTGATCAGGTATTATAATTTGTCATTATTGATAATTTTTATACGCCCACACGATAGTATGGGCGTATATTGTAATCGCCCCTGACGGTCCGTCGGTCCACAATTACCTCGTGCTCACTCTACAGGCTACAATTCTTCATGGATTCTTTTGAGATTTATTGTGTGTGTCAATATCTCCATGAAGATGATTCCTATTGATTTTGGTGAGGATCTGATAATTTATCTCCGAAATATTGCATAAAACTCTGAAATCGCGTTCATTTCTCAGTTTACATTTGGCTCGTGCTCACTCTACAGGCTACAATTCTTCATGGATCCATCTGAGTTTTATATTGTAAGTCAATATTATTATGAAGATGATCCCTATTGATTTTGGTGACAATCCGATAATTTATTGCCCAGATATCGCATCAAACTCAGAAATCGCGTTCGTTTTACAGTTCACATTTGGCTCATGCTCACTCTACAGGCTACAATTCTTCATGGATTCCTTTGAGATTTATTGTGTGTGTCAACATTATCATGAAGATGATCCCTATTGATTTTGGTGACGATCCGATAATTTATCTCTGAGATATCGCATAAAACTCTGAAATCACGTTTGTTTGTCAGTTTACATTTGGCTCGTGCTCACTCTACAGGTTACAATTCATCATGGATTTATTTGAGTTTTATATTGTAATTCAATATCATTGATCCGATTATTTGTCTCTGCGATATCGCATCAAATTTTGAAATCGCATTTGTTCTACAGTTCCCATTTGACTTGTGCTCACCCTACAGGCTACAATTCTTCATGGATGCTTTTGAGTTTTATATTGTGAGTCAATATCATTATGAAGAGGATCCCTATCGATTTTGGTGACGATCCGATAATTTGTCTCTGCGATATCGCATCAAATTTTGAAATCGCGTTCGTTTTACAGTTCCCATTTGGCTCGTGCTCACTCTACAGACTACAATTCTTCATGGATTCTTTTATTGTAAGTCAATATCATTATGAAGAGGATCCCTGTTGATTTTGGTGACGATCCGATAATTTGTCTCTGCGATATCGCATTAAATTTTGAAATCGCATTCGATTGATAGTTCCCATTTGGCTTGTGCTCACTCTACAGGCTACAATTCTGCATGGATGCTTTTGAGTTTTATATTGTGAGTAAATATCATTATGAAGATGATCCCTATTGATTTTGGTGACGATCCGTTAATTTATCTTTGCTATATCGCATCAAACTCTGATATTGCGTTTCGTTTTACAGTTCATATTTGGCTCTACTCACCCTACAGGCTACAATTCATCATGGATTCTTTTGAGTTTTATATCGTGAGTCAATATCATTATGAAGAGGATCCCTATTGATTTTTGTGACGATCCGATAATTTGTCTCTGCGATATCGCATTAATGTGACTATCAAAGCTGCTGGTGGGCGTATCTCACCTTGCTTGGCAAGGCTATCTTTTAAAACAGAATTATAAGCCAGGTAAATCCTCCCTCTGTTCCCCCTTTAAGTATGTTATTTTAATTGAATGAAAAATTTGACTTTTGATAATATGCTATCATCTCTTTAATCTGTAGACTGTCTTATTATTTGCTGCATGTACATGATTGTGATATGAGGTATAGTTGTATAATATTAATAGAGCAACTGTTCTTTTTTTCAGGTGGGGTTTTGTGTTTCACGGTGGCATCGATGGATTTAGTCGATTGATAGTTTTTCTTACCGTTTCTTGTGACAACCGAGCAGAAACCGTTTTTTCATCATTTCTGCAAGCAACAGCCAGGTTCGGAACCCCCTCACGTGTAAGGGCAGACTGTGGGAGTGAAAATAATGAAGTTGAAAATTATATGAATATTTATCGTGGAAGTTTGATTCGAGGAGATCAGTGCACAATCAACGCATTGAGCGGTTTTGGCTCGATTTGTACTTCGGATGCACTAATGTATACTATGACCTGTTCTATTACTTAGAAGATATTGGTCTTTTAGATGTTAACAACGAAATGTACAGGTGGTGCTTGCATTATGTGTTTAGACCTCGAATTGCTAGGTCAGTTGAAATTTTCCAGAGGCAGTGGAACCGCCATCGTTTGTGTTCTGCCCGTGGTAGATCCCCTTTGCAACTATATGTTGAAGGTGTTTTAAGACTCCATGGTTCTGGCAGGCAACACATATCCGAGTTGTTTTTTTATCCAGGTCATGGTGAGGACATCAATCAAGCACATATTCCAGTTTATGGTGTAGATTGGAATGGTCCTACACCTCTGGTGAATGACAATGACACCCGCTTGAATGATATTCCTTGCCCATTGAGTGATGATCAATTGGAGCAGTTACAAGCTACCGTGTTGCCTTTAAGTGAATCTGTTGATGGTCGTGCAATAGACTTGTATTTACACACCCTTCGTTTTGTTGGCTCAGCTGACGATGGTCAGCAAAGCTAATCAAATTATTACACAACAGGTTGAGCATGCTAATTGAATCCTCTCAACTGTGACAGCTTTACCTATATCTTTAAAATGTGGCACATCATTGGTGACACTGATCCTGCCTGGGCTGAAGACTGGCATGTGATTTGAATGGCCCAGTCACAGATGATTGCCTGGGTCTTTTTTATACGCCCACATTTTCACGTATTATGCCGTCGCCCCTGTCCGTCCGGACGTCTGTCTGTCTGTCCGTCCATCCGTCCGTCCGTCCACAATTATTTGTGGACTCTCTACAGGTCACAATTCTTATCCGATTTTGACGAAACTTGAAATATAGGTTTATCCCCAAAAGATCTCGGCTGCTTTCGATATTGGCATGTATCGGATCGAAACTTCATGGATTATGGCCCCTGATTGTACGAAAAATCACGTTTTTAGCTTGTGGACCCTATAGAGGTCACAATTTTTATCCGATTTTGTTGAAACTTGAAATGTAAGTTTATAACCCAAAGATCTCGGTTCCTTTCGATATTCGCGTATATCGGACCCTAACTTCCTGAATTATAGCCCCTGATTGTACGAAAAAACACGTTTTTAGTTTGTGGACCCTATAGAGGTCATAATTTTTATCCGATTTAAAAAAAACGTATTATTATATCACCGTTACACCCTAAGGACGACTGAGTTCGAATTTCGTGAAAATTGGCCCAAAACTGACAGACAAAATGGCCGCCCCTTGTTCTCAAATAGCGTAAAAATATGGTATATCAAGGTTGTGGACCCTATAGAGGTCACAATTTTTATCCGATTGAAACTTGAAGTGTAAGTTTATAACTCAAAGATCTTGGTTCCTTTCGATATTTGCGCATATCGAATTATAATTTCCTGAATTATGGCCCTTGATTGTAGGAAATCCATCTCTCGAAAATGTGGGCGTATACTGCCTGGCAGCCGCTGGTTTATTCTGATTTCACCATACAAAATCCTATTTTCTACTGGTGAAGATTTTTTTTGAAAAAAGCAATTCATATTGAAATTATTCAACTTTAAAATCTACACTGTATGTTTTAACACCCTGTACAATTATCAACCTCCCTCCTTGCAGGTAAGCTAAATATCTGGACCAAGTGACCAATGAATATGTATAGAACCGATTTGCCTCCAGGTTTTGTGGGGATGTTGTTGATTCAAATTATATTTTGACGTTTGAAGTTGCGCTAGGTATTTTCGGGAAGGTAATCCAGCATGGCGTCCCTGTGGGTGTCATTCCTGCGGGTTAATTCCTGCAGTTTAGGATGACGTTAGAAAGAATATTGTTGCCTCTGTGACAGATATATGTATTGATTTGGATGTCCAGACTGGTGTGAAGTGAACATGTGAGTTTTGATGAGGTTTTAGCTGTGATAAGAGACTAATATGAACACAGGACCCATGCTGGACTGGGGACGGTTTAGTTCTGGAATCTATCGGCAGGTGGCAGTAGCTGACGGCTAGAGTATTATGTCATACTCATAGTATAAGTGGTCTGACTAGCTTCCTCTAGACTAATTTAGCCAAGGTTCAGAGCATTTAGTAAGTCAGTAAGGAATTAATTACTGTGTTAGATACGATATGGGATGTGATAAGGTCCAGATGTAAAACAACTTTGACAATTTTATTGTTCATGTACAAATGTACTGTATGCTTTCGAATAGGGCAGAGAATACCTAAATATCTATAGGCTGTTTCCAGTTTGTTGAGTCTAGGGATTTTGACTTTTGGGAATTCGATGCAGCCTGCGAGATACTCGATGTGGTGGTTGGTGATTAACCCTCTTTGGGCTGTTAGTACCGTTGTTTATGTATACTCTGTTTCACTTTGTACACTTGGTAACATGCTGTGTTACAAAATAATTGTACATGTAAGGCTTATGCCACTTTGATAAATAAACCTAATTTGTTTACCCTCTCGCTTTGTACAATTATCTCCCTCCGCGTCCCACCTTGCAGGTTCAACTTATGAATACCCTGTGCCCAGGGTAACACAGACATGACCCAAATACATGTATACTGTAATTTTTTCTTCATTGCACCTTATAAACTCAATAAGTGCATGCCCTGATGATCTCCCTTGCTCTGATCAATTTCACAAACATTACAAGACTGTTCAATTGACCTCTTAGAAGTGAGCTTACGGTACTGAAGTATCTGTTGGGAGCGGTCGCGACCTTGTAGAATGGCAGCACCATATGTGCAATGATGTATTCCACTTGTATGCTGGTGCTGCCATCTACAAGGTCATGACCGCTCCTAACATATACTTCAGTATGTATGCTCTTAATGTGCCACGGATTATAAAAAGTGGGGATTCGTTTTTAAGGGACTGGAGTAAACATGTGGATACAGAAATATAGTTTCTCTTCGGGAGACTCAAGGCAAATTCCCCCAAATATTTTTCTAGTGGAAACCCTGTTATCATGGTTATACAGGGAGAGTCAATAAAATGGTAATCCAAAAGTAAACTGTTAATGTTTAAAGAATATGTATTCCCCAGCTAAATGAGCATTTGCATCGTAAGGTAGAGGCTATGACCGTCCCAAGCATATCATGGTTGCATTTCTGGGGTCACGGATGACTCGGTACCGTTGCCCTGAACTTGACATGCAAAAATCACCACTTCAGACTTCTTCATTAATTTCGGATTACATATTACAGTTAGGCCAGGGCTCACTCCATGACAGTCATCCAAATAACCATCAAAATCAGGCACAAAACTATCGTCACAAAAATAATTGTCACTTCTGTGTTCCGACCCATCATCTGAAAAGTCGTAATCCCCATAAAAAATCACAAAAAATCTCAAAAACATTGCTTCTATTGAACATACTTTCGAAGTTTTGATTGAACTTGACCACATCTCAAACACTGCTGGTTACATCAGGGAGGAATCCCAACCAGGACCTAACATTTTCCAAACCCAGCAGCCAATCCAAGTTTGATCGCAAGGTTCATTTGTGACTCGAACTCTTCAGACTTGTCCATATCCAAGCCTCTCGGTAGAAAAAAGTCCAATGCACAGGTGGATGCATAGGGAAGGCGCTTGTCCTTCTCCCGATCAAATCGTTATCTGTTTTCCGAATCCATTGGGAGGGATGGTATCAGCCCCGGTCATAAATGTCAGAATGTTTCTTAGAGTAACGTCTGTCTCCGCTGCCCCATCTGTGGATTAAAAATATCATAGAATTGTTAAAATGTTAAGTTATTCCACTATCAATTCTTATCACCCTGGTATCAATTCATAGAAGCCACGCATCAACTTCAATTCATCACATATGAATACCGAGTGGTCAAAGAGTCCAAAGCTGTATGACCCCTTTCATCTGGATTGTCAACGTGAAGAGGCCAGAGATGTGTGAAGGATGATTACATACTTAGCTCTGCAAAAAGTATTGCACATCCCATAAGAAGAAGATGTATTCTTCAAAAGGGAGCTCTCCAGGCCTCTAGTTAATAGTTCTAGCAATAGCATTAATGTTGTAAAACATTGAAACTCCTTAAGATCGTTTGTAGAAGATTTATTCTTCCAACAGATAAAAATCAAGTAAATGTCTTTTATGGAGGACTTGAACATGGAATTGATCAAATGTTGTAACTACAAATCCAGCATAATCTATACAAATCTGGCAAAAGCATGTGGCTGGTCTAAATTACCTTACATTCGCACCTAGCTCAGGTGATTTATCATTAATTAGTTGCTTTGATTGCATAATCATTGCTGTAATGCTGGGAGAAAAGCAATTTTGATGGCAGATATAGCAAGAAAAACATCATGCAAACCTAATATAAGAGGATGTGGTAATCACTATGCTTTTATAAATGCACTATATAAAACCAAATTCAAGGCACAGGTTTACTTACTTTCTAACTCCACTAAGAATTGTTCAAACAAGTAAATCGTGTTGTCCTCCATCTCCCTCAGCCCTTCGACATTAGACTTTTCATATTCGAAAAAGCTGCTCAAAAGTCAGCTTTCTGTCAGATGACGCCATTATGGATTTAAAATCCCTGGGGTTCCTCATTATGTATTTGGTGAATAACTCGCCAATACTATCCATCCCTTTTATAAATTGATCCACCCCAGCACGGACCCTGAATGAAAAAAATAATCTTCTGAAAACCAGCATGATAAATATGAAATATGCGATCAAGTACCAACCATATGAGATAGTAATATTATCAACATTAAGCACATCTTAACCAAGTTATGCACTTTTTTGTAGATTTAATAGGGACAGCTTATGGACAATGAAAAAGAATTTAAATTACTTCAAAATTAATGTTGTCTGCAATAAATTCACCATGTATGTAGCATAGCTATGGGAAGACTAACAAAGACAGACAATGCATCAAGGCCCACCATGAACACTTCTTTTTAAAATTATTATGAAACCAAGATGCCAAGAACTTGCCTTGAAAGGCTTTCATATGCCTTGACTGGCTTTCAAGATACTTTTGATACTACTTATTAATTTTTTTATGCTAGCCCATAGGAAGCATAATCGAGTGGCACAAGCATCAATTGGAGTATATAACAAACTCTATCCTGTCTTAGAAAGACACACAAGTATTCCAACCGAATGAAAAGTTGACGAACTCATTTAGATAAATAAAAAGGATTAAATGCAAAAACATACACCATATTTAACATCCACTTGGAAAATTGTACAAATATGAAAGACCCATGACAATTTCAAAAGTTGTCTGGTTTATGTATATAACAGAATTTAAAATAACAGTCACGTCTAGTCCAATACACATAACTATACTGCAACATCCTTAATCTCTAAATTCAATTGAGCTTAACAAGAAGATTCATACATCAAGGAATACAATGTAACTGCAACAAAGCCATATGATGCAAGGTCAGCCAAACTTCAAGGAACTAGAGAAACCATACAAAAAACTGAGATAGTAATGAAAACCCTATCTTAACGCTCAAAGGGTGTACCTTATCGAGGTTGATATAAGCTGTGGCATCCGGGATTTCACTGATATCATCAGAATCGCCCTCCACATCCATCCTCGTCATTAGATGCCATACTGATGGACTTAGGTATTGCAGTCCATTTCCACCATGTAAGAGGCTCCAGGACACGAACTGACCAGCCTTGAAATATTGGTTGCTGTCAGCCGCCTCGTTATCGAGAAGGAAGGATTTCTTCTCGTCATGGCCCCCCAAAAGACCGCTATTCTTGAGGATGTCCTCCATCAAAGGCTGACAATAAAAGAGAAGGAACATACATGTACTCCAAAATTAAGCAACATACAGAGTGGTCTGAACGGCATACTTCCCCTATCTTAATATTAAAACTACTCGTGTAGATACTGAAGACAATAACAGATGCCTTTTCTGACACATACATTCCAATGTATTTAGGACACGAAAACAGTGGTGAACTATGGGCTGACAAACTCTACATAATCATGTCGGTGCTAATTATCAGTTAGAACCATCAAGGAAATCACTCATGGTTATCAATGTTTTATCAATGGTTGTCTCCACCTCTCCACCAACCAGTCTTTGGAATTCGTGAAATTAAAGTTAAAAAGCTCCATCATCTACAAAAATTTGCCTTGCAGACAGACACTTTTTAAACCATCTGACCTGTTTTAACTAAAGTAGGCGGAATAATCAAACCATGACTTTTTGATGTATAAGGTACCCACCAATTTAGAACAGTCAGAGTCTAGGTTAAATAGTAACAAAATGTATTAGTTCGTGGAATCCTAAACCCGGGTATTATGTGTTGTAGTCTCATCAGAGCAACATACCATAAATATTTGTAAGTTCTATCTGGCAACGTTACGGAGCACAAAGCACCATCTACAGGAAAGAATTTAAATCAAATATTACAGTATTACACGCATGTTAATCTGCATTATCCTATTTTTAATTATCTACATGTGCTGCAGCTTACCGAAAAAACTCACGGGTGGGACCTCCATAATCCTCGGCCTCCTCACCAGCAAACCTCACCCGAGGAATCCAGGAAAAGTGAAAAGTGCCCCTTGTTGCACGGAGAGAACTTTTCCACACAGCAGATCTTCTGATGATAACCGACTGTTTTTTGTCTCCAGTTGGTTCTCTCGTTGCCATTATGAAGCTGACAATTAAATCCTCTGCTGACTTGACTTCCGGTTCACTTCTCAGGGACTCCGCGAGGGCAGCTATCAGGTCAGCATCATCATGGGGTGTGCTAAAGGCAAAAATGAGTACCGGTAATAACATTCATCAAAACCAAAATGTCAGAATAAACCAGAACTGACATAATAGCATCATCTTTTGATGCCAACATTCAATAAACTGCATTTTTTGATGTCAGTATAACAACAGTAATAATTAACAGGAATGATAACAAATAGCATTATTATGGCCATCCAAAAAGTATTTACAACCGTTGAACCTGCCCTTTAAAGACTATCATATTAGTTGAGCTAGAAATTACTTACACATCCAATATCTGCCCTTCATCTGGATCAGGAACCATTGGGGTAAACTCTGATGAAATATCTCCATCCTTAAACAGAGAGAGAAAAAATCAGTTTCATGAACCATGCACATAAATACAACAATTGTACAGAAATTATCCATACAATTATCCAGTTTTGTGAGAACAACATTTGGTAATTAATAGTGGGAGTCAAGGAACCCATAGTTTTTTGCTTCAAATGCGGTACCAAATGCTCCCTCCATTCACTAGGGGAATTCCTCAAAAAATGTGTCATAAAAAATGACTCACCAAGTTTATCTGGCATTAATCTGGGATCACTCATCACTTTCGCTTAAATTAGCCTCATAACTTTTCATCCAACCCTAATACTAGTCAGCTAAGAAATACTAACCAAATGGTCTGTAGCTACAGCTGACAGGAGATTTTGTGTCACAGATGTAACTCCTCTTCTGGGTCTTCGTAATAACACCTGGAATAAAAGTCATAAAATCATGATGTTAAAAAAAGGTAATCTCTCCATACATAGGACCTCAACCGAGTCTCAATTCATCCTACAGCAAGAGGATGGAATTTTCTAGTAATTTCATTAGCACTGACAGGGCCAATAGTTTATTTTGTTTTCATATCATATGCAACCAATGTAAGAGGCCATACTTCTGGTATTTTCAGGACCTCCTCCCCGTAGGCTTGGCAGGAGATCGTCAGCCAAGTTCTAAGTATTGCCGCCCTTTTAGCGTGGAGTGTCCTTATCTACAGTGTGGCATATGAATTCAATTTCGATAACCAGTAAGATTGGGATGGCTGATGTAGACAGTGTAGGTTTATAAGGGCCACTGGAACGTGAAAAAAGGGACCATAACCATGATGTTAACATTTTTCAGAGAGCGCCTACCCCCTCCAGCGTAGGCGTATGTACACAAAATGGGCCGAAATTTTCAGTCTCCCCTTGTGCAAACGTAAAGTATGGCCCCTTCAGTTCGTTTTTATTTTCCATCATTGTGGTGCATTATTAGTTGTCTTGCAATCCCATCCAAAATGTCCAGGTTTACACCAAGTCCAGGGGCCTGATTCACCAAGCCTCCGTAACGGCTTGCATTTCCGCAAGAGCTCCGTAACGACTTGCGTGATATTCACAGAGCCACCTTAAAGTTGGGCATCCGAAGAATGGTCCGCAAACTGATCATTTTCAACGGCGACCAAGGACTTACCGCAAATCTTGCGAATACCCCAAAAGCACTCTGACAAAGAACCATGGGGGAAATATTTAAAAAAGTTACTTACTGTTGGTGTATCAGCTGGTTCATATGTGAACTGGGTTTCCCCCTGGAAGAAGAAGAGGGTACATTGTATGACCTAATCAGATACTGTAAAACATCGCGAATGGGGAAACAAGTTATTTCGCCAGATAAGGCGATTATTTTGTTTAAAGCTAAATTTAAGATGTTTAGGCGACACTCTATTTATACCTTGTTTTATAGCAAATAAAATCTTATTCTTAATTTTTTTCTGACCACCGCTAAAAAAACCAGTGAAAATAAGTGCGCTAAACAAGGTATGAATAAAGTCTCGCCTTATCCTTGAATCGAGCTACAGCTAATTCGATTGCACCTTTCACTCCGTTAGATCAATTCAACCTTCATAAGTATGTAAAATGTCATGAATCAAATCAGATTCAAAATTTGGTCTTTCAGATAGTTTTCACAATACATTTAATACCTGCACACAACTTTTAAATTTTCTTGACCAAGCAATTAAAGAGAATGGGTCTGAGTTTGGTTTCATCCTTAGTGGCAAAATTATTGCCAAATTATTGCCAAAATCAATTATAGACAGTATGGCACTAAACTGGCAATCATAACGCCATATCAGCCTTGAAGTTGTCTTAGACTATTCATTTCTGGTGAGAACCCTCTACCACAAGTAATTGGCCTTAGATTTTCCGGCCATTTCTATATGAGGTGCTAGTAAAATATATTGCCATCCAGGACCCTTCTCAGGACGTGCAACCCCTGTTCATGACAGACGACCTGTTATGGCATAGGCATGTTCACCACAGGTGAGCCAAAAATCTCATGTGGATTGCTACTGTTTTTATGAAATTACCGTGGAGGAAGCAGGATCTGACAGTTGAGTGTCAATGATAGGATGTCCAATTACTGGTAAAATATCTGGTAAAGTGTCATTCCAGGAAGGCACTTGTCAAAGAAAAACCATGTATGAAATATTTAGTTATAGAGCATAAAAATCAGGACCAAAAAAATTATGACCCGGAAGCAAAAACATATTGATGTGAGTGTATTTTCCCTAGTTCCGCCACGACAAGGATCAACATTGGTAAATTTTCGATCATGAAATAATACCAACTATTACAATCACAGTCAATATTTAAGATGATATTCATATCTGGAGTCATAATACAATTTTCTCATCCACTTGAACGAAAAGTACTAATGTTATTTTCCCTATTTGAATACACAATACTATTTTCTCCATAAGTTTCTGGCATGTAACTTTTTTCCGATACCATGATTGTGTTGCAAGATCGGCTTCTGTTCATTGCATGAAGGGAGGACACATTAATGAATTACTTTTGTAGAAATCTATTTTTTCAACTAGTGTTGTCCATCTAGATGTCTTATAAGTGATTATTACTCTCAATATTCTGACATCTTAATTTTCATTTGTAACTGCAGTTAACCTCAACAAATTTACAGGGAAACATTTTCCCTCTAAAATGCACAATCATTGAATGATTTAATAATTTAATTAAAAAAATTGTTGTGTTTTCACCACTTAAATGTCATCAAAATGTTGGAAAATTCCCCATCTGCCGATATTGGAATAAGCAATAGTGCTTACAATGGCAAATATGTTTTGAATGTATGAATAAATCTGAATCAAAGTTTGATAAAAAAAATGTTACTAATAATTTCGTTGATTACAATTTAATTACATGTAGATACCTCTGTGCTAAGGGTGAAACAGTTGATAATATCTGCCAATCTGGTACTCAAAAGAAAGGCAAAGCAACATACCTGATTAGGTGACGTAACTAAGGCTGGACGATTTGGCTGACTAGAAGTAGGTATTGCTGAAGCTGACTGCAAAATGAAAATAAGAACAGGATTGGTAATAACAGGTGCAACATGCAGCTATTAGGCCCCTGAACTTTAAATTCGCATCCACTCCCATCAAATGCGTACACACCAAAATGAATTTAAACAAATACAGTCCTGAATTCAAAGTGCAATAAATAAGAGATGTTTTGAACTTTCAGCCCACATAGACATTCCCATCTCCATAAAATGCAATTTTACCTGATTGGGTGCTGCGCCTTGAGTTGATAGTTGACGCTCAGCTGAAATGTTGGGGGGGGGGGGAGAGACCACTCACACCTTGGGCCATATTGTTTTGACAGAATCCCTCCCAGTATTTCCCCTTCATATCTATGTGGTGTTTATATTTCAGTATACACATGTAGTCAAATAGACCGAAAAGTACCTTTAGTACCTCTGGTAAATTGTGCTGTAAAGCCGGATGGAAAAGGTAATTACAAACAAGAGGTCCATGGGCCTGGACGCTCAGCTGAAATGTCAGGGGGAGACTTGGGCCATATTGTTTTGACAGAAACCCTCCCAGTATTTCCCATCAAATCCATGTGGTGTTTATATTTCAGTATGTAGGGGTTGGGGTTAGGGTTAGTCAAATAGACTGAATAGTACCTTTAGTACCTCTGGTAAATCGTGCTGTAAAGCCGGATGGAAAGGGTAATTACAAACAAGAGGTCCATGGGCCTGGACGCTCAGCTGAAATGTCAGGGGGAGACTTGGGCCATATTGTTTTGACAGAAACCCTCCAAGTATTTCCCATCAAATCCATGTGGTGTTTATATTTCAGTATTGTTGACAAGAACTTGTCATCTAAGTGATATTTTCTAATTCAGTACGACACCATTTGGGACCAAGGAAAAGGTGTCTTTGAGAAATGTTGACTTACACATGGCTATTTGAATGAAGAGTATTTTTTGAATGTATGAATAAATCTGAATCAAAGTTTGAAAATAAAATGTTACTACAGTAATAGTTCCTTTGATTTAATTAAGGGTGAGGCAGTTTAAAATGTATGGTACTCAAAAGAAAGGCAAAGCAACATACCTGATTAGGTGACATAACCAGGGCTGGACGATTTGGCTGACTAAAAGTAGGTATTGCTGAAGCTGACTGCAAAATGAAAATAAGAACAGGATTGTTAACAGTTGCAACATACAGCAAAAGATTTTAGAGTAGGTGGGGGCAACCCAAGGAGTAGATGGGACAACCTTTCGTGGTTTGTCCAATATCTGGGGCACAAAATGCTACAGTGGGGGGGGGGGGGAAGGGTGATGAATTTTAGCTTAGAGAAAAAGATTTAAGGCCTGAGGTAGGCCTTATGCTAAGTACAGCACCGACTAAACGAAGCTTCTTGGCATGCCCCCAAAATGTGTCCCAAAAAAATCAGGTGGCGGCAGACATGGCAGAAGTCGGCGATTTGCCGCCGGCTACTTTTGAAGGGCCTGGCTTTTTGGCCACGCCCCCTCCTCTCAAACTAATGTTCATTACTCAGTTCCAGTTACAAGATGTCGTTGGGGACCCAAAATATTTTTCGTGATACATGTAGCCACATACCGACAAGAATTTGTGTACAACGTGCTTTGAAATTATTTCTATAACATTCAAAACAATCTCTCATCATTTGAAATCAATTGCCTGCGCAATAAAAATGCTCTGAAGTCACGAGGCTTATCTATTAGCCCACAGACCCACTCCCAACCCCATAAAAAGCAATTTTACCTGATTTGGTGCTGTGTCTTCAGTTGATAGTTGAGGCGGCCGACTAATGGTGGAAGTACATGTACGTGTTGACGTTACAAGGGCTGGACGGTTTGGCCTTCTGGCAGTGGAAGTACTGGCAAAAGCAGACTGCAAAAAATATTTGTACGTGTGAAATGATTGACTTACACATGGCTATATAAAGTGCCTTAAATGGGGCCAAGACATAGGTGTTGACTTGTGGACTGTTGGCTTAGGCAGAGTCAATTTCCTTTGCCTGGATAAACCCACATTATTTAAATACCAAATGCATATGAAAATTACAGAATAATGGTTGAAACATACTTACATCAAATTTGCACCCAGTATAAAGAACAGCATCCTGCAATGACAAAAGACCACCTTCTAACGTCTGTCACATAGAACACAAATTTTCATGGGAGTACCATGAAACAGAAAAGCTATGATTGAAGAGCATGGCAATTTGCTACCTGCAGTTTTTAGTTTTAGCAGTATTTCAGTAAGGTGATACATAATTTTTACAACATATTGTGTATGACCTGGCAATGGCAGGCCTTGACCTACTTTCAACGGCAAAATTAAGTCTGCTTTATGGATTTATAGGCGGCCACCAAGAAACGAATATGGAGTAACCTTGACTCAACCTATTGCAAAAGACAGACAGGCTGCTTCCATAGGCCAAATAACTTTTATATTTTAAAAGTTTTCAGCTATGTTTGGTTTCAATTTCAATGAAATATGAAACTTACCGAATAACTGTCAACTTGACATGTGGCCTCAGGTACACACTGCACACATGCTTATTGGTTTTGAAGAATGTCTTGATACCCATGGGTGTGCGTTCAGCAAAGGGGAAGAGAATTTTTGATTTTGTCGCATAGAGCATATCAATTGGCACTGTCCCCAAGAGAGGAAATAGTACCCAAAGGAACTGATCGAACTGCTCGGAATTCAGGTCCAGCGGAATCTCTGTGCCGACCCTTCCTGTAACCGAAATTTCATCACTCGGATAGCCTAAAGATAATAAAGGTAAAAAAGCTATATATATAAATATATGTAAGCAATGGAACAATTCACTGACAAACATGTAAGAGGCCACTTAAGTCACAAGCATACTGAAGAATAGAGACTTTTGGCAAGCGGAATTAGATGCATGTTGGAGACATCCTTGGACCAGTAGGTGGAGACCTATAAAGGGTACATAATAAGGAATTTAAAGCCCCTCTTAACCCATAGGCCAGATACTCTTGAGGCAGTTGCTGTCCGCACAGAGTAAATGATTCAGTAGCGCCGTCTGTCTTACAATAGTGGAACGCGTCGCGCCAATTGAAATCGACATGGGGTCCATCCAAGCAAGTCAACTTAATTCTTATCTTTTCCGTTGGCCTCCCTCTTTGTCTTTTCTGACGTTTGGTGCCACTGGCACTGGCTTGTGGTCGCGAATTGGACTCAAAATTGGTGCCAAGTGAAGTGAGGAAGTCATCGTCATCAATGTTCTCCATTATTTCCCCAATCCGGCTGGTAAAAATCTGACTCGTTCGTCTGATTCTTGCTCTGGTAGCGCTTAAGGAACTGGGTGCCCCATCCCCCGTACTTACAGCATGACCTAAACAGAAAATGAATAATGCAAAAGTTTTGTTTTCAGAAAATTACTTCGATTTGGGACAACACTCCTAACTCCTTTTGCCCATTTCAAACCGGAACCACTTTACAATCAATTAGTCTAGAATATCTAGGCCTACATGTTGTATAATGAAGCACACGGTCTGAATACTGCTGTCTAGAAAGGGGTTAAAAGACAATCATTCATGTAAGAAAGCAGGCAAGGAGTATCAAGTCAGGCGCGGGTCCAAGGGGGGGGGGGGGGGGCTTATAAGACTTAGAAAATAGATTGATATAGCTACCATATTATTTACAAGGCTTTATAAATCATTTATCAAGCTATGAAAATAATATTCAATTCAGTCACACGCTTCGAGGGGTTTCAGCGTTCGCACGTGCCTAAGTAAGTAATTAATTATAAAGCTTTATAAATGGAATTAGTAAGTCATATAAATGGAATTAGTAAGTCATATAAATGGCCCATTGTGACCGCATCCGCCCGTCATACTGAACAACACCTTGCCAGACCCAAGGTCAGGAGTCATTAATACAGGTAATGTTGTTGTGGGTACCAATTGGTCACCAATACCCTTAACCGTTATTCAACCAAACAATCATATTCCCCATTTGACACAAGATGACAGTGTTAATTTGCAGTCCCCCCAGTCAGAAGAAATTACACTGTCAGGTAATAATTTGGGGGCTGATCATAGCACGGATGGGTACCCGGTAGATAATATTCATGAAATGATTGGATACAATGTTACAGCTGCAAATAAATCTAAAATAATAGCCAGTGAATATATTGATCTAAGTATTTTATTAAAATCAAATCATGATCAAGAACAACATAAATTTCTTTATATTGATGCGGATGGTAAAATAATATCTAAAGACAAAGAATCAAATAAATATCTTGATATAGAAAAATGGACTGATGCTTCCATTATTTTCATGAGCATTTATACCAGTGCACATCCCAAAAAATGTCAAGAATTGTTGAAATATTTGAGAACAATACGCATGGCGGTTTCTAGAACCAATGGACACGGTTGGCGTCAATATGACGAACAAATTAGACATAAACGAGCTCAAGCACCACATAGCTCTTGGGAACATTGACTATGAGCTTTGGCTCTTGTATATGTCCAACGTTACTAACTCTCAATATGTGCATGCGCCTGCGACACACACTTCAACGAAACCCCCAAATTCTACCTATGGCAAATGTTATGATTTTAATTTTAAAGGGTTTTGTAATAGATATCATTGTCCATATGCGCACACATGCATACAGTGTGGTGCTGAACATGCAAAAGTGGCATGCTGCCAAAGTAGAGCTTTTTACCCACAAAACTCCTTTCGGCCTCAATCTACCTTTCGATTCAATAACACTGCCAGTTTTAGACAACCAGACTCTTCAAACATTAGACAAAGAGGAGCCTCCAATTTTACCCGTGCTAGGAGATTCCCAAGATATATGGGCCCTCGGTAATTCACCCCTCAAAACAGAAATTATAACTAAATACCTTAATATCTACTCTAATAAATCTGCTGCAGACTTTTTATACGCCCACATTTTCACGTGGACGTATATTGTCGTCGCCCCTGTCCGTCCGTCCGTCCGTTCGGACGTCCGTCCGTCCACAATTGTTTGTGAACAGTCTACAGGTCACAATTTTTATCCGATTTCAATGAAACTTGAAATATAGGTTTATCACCCTAAGATCTCGGTTCCTTTCGATATTGGCATCAATCGGACCATAACTTCATGGATTATGACCCCCGATTGTACGAAAAATCATGTTTTTGGCTTGTGAACACTGTAGAGGTCACAATTTTTATCCGATTTTGTTGAAACTTGAAATATAAGTTTATAACCCACAGATCTAGGTTCTTTTCGATATTCGCGCATATCGGACCGTACCTTCCTGAATCATGGCCCCTGAATGTACGCAAAAACGCGTTTTTTGGCTTGTGGACCCTATAGAGGTCATAATTTTTTATCCGATTTAAAAAACCGTATTATTATATCACCGTTAAACCCTAAGGACGGTTGAGTTCGAATTTCGTGAAAAACGACCCAAAACTGACAGACAAAATGGCCGCCGTTCGTTCTCAAATAGCGTAAAAATATGGTATATCAAGGTTGTGGACCCTATAGAGGTCACAATTTTATCCGATTTTGTTGAAACTTGAAATGTAAGTTTATAACCCAAAGATCTCGGTTCCTTTTGATATTCGCGCATATCGGACCGTAAATTCCT
This sequence comes from Patella vulgata, assembly GCF_932274485.2. Lineage (NCBI taxonomy): Eukaryota > Metazoa > Mollusca > Gastropoda > Patellidae > Patella > Patella vulgata. The sequence goes on from NC_065882.2 coordinate 40,889,879, forward strand.
GAATTATGGCCCCTGATTGTACGCAAAAACGCGTTTTTTGGCTTGTGGACCCTATAGAGGTCATATTTTTTATCCGATTTAAAAAAACGTATTATTATATCACCGTTAAACCCTAAGAACGGTTGAGTTCGAATTTCGTGAAAATCGGCCCAAAACTGACAGACAAAATGGCCGCCGTTCGTTCTCAAATAGCGTAAAAAATATGGTATATCAAGGTTGTGGACCCTATAGAGGTCACAATTTTTATCTGATTTTGTTGAAACTTGAAATGTAAGTTTATAACACAAAGATGTGATAGAATCCGATTTAAAAAATCATATTATTATATCACCGTTACACCCTAAGGACGACGGAGTTCGAATTTCGTGAAAATCGGCCAAAAACTGACAGATAGAATGGCCGCCCTTCGTTCTCAAATAGCGTAAAAATATGGTATATCAAGGTAGTGGACCCTATAGAGGTTACAATTTTTATCCGATTTTGTTGAAACATGAAATGTAAGTTTATAACCCAAAGATCTTGGTTCCTTTCGATATTCGCGCATATATCGGACCGTAACTTACTGAATTATGGCCCCTGATTGTACGAATAATCGCGTTTTTAGCTTGTGGACCCTATAGAGTTCATAATTTGTATCCGATATAAAAAAACGTATTATTATATCACCGTTACACCCTAAGGATGACTGAGTTCGAATTTCGTGAAAATCGGCCAAAAACTGACAGATAGAATGGCCGCCCTTCGTTCTCAAATAGCGTAAAAATATGGTATATCAAGGTAGTGGACCCTATAGAGGTTACAATTTTTATCCGATTTTGTTGAAACATGAAATGTAAGTTTATAACCCAAAGATCTTGGTTCCTTTCGATATTCGCGCATATATCGGACCGTAACTTACTGAATTATGGCCCCTGATTGTACGAAAAATCGCGTTTTTAGCTTGTGGACCCTATAGAGTTCATAATTTTTATCCGATATAAAAAAACGTATTATTATATCACCGTTACACCCTAAGGATGACTGAGTTCGAATTTCGTGAAAATTGGCCCAAAACTGACAGACAAAATGGCCGCCTCTCGTTCTCAAATTGCTTTAAAATATGGTATATCAAGGTTGTGGACCCTATAGAGTTCACAATTTTTATCCGATTTTGTAAGTTTATAACTCAAAGATCTTGGTTCCTTTCGATATTTGCGCATATCGAATTGTAATTTCCTGAATTATGGCCCTTGATTGTAGGAAAAATCACTTTCGTTTTAGCTTGTTTTCTATCCATCTCTCGAAAATGTGGGCGTATCCTGCCTGGCAGCCGCTGGTTAATACACGGCCTACGAAAAGGATTTACACTCCAATATGAAGGTCCTAGAATGCGTGTACAATCAAATAATTTACTATCTGTTAAACAATATCTAAATGAAGTTTGTGCAAAAATTACTAAGGAAGTAAAACTAGGTCGAATCCTGGGCCCATTCGACCAACCCCCAATCTCCAACCTTCATATTTCCCCTATAGGCATTGTACCGAAATCTGATGATGGGGTGGGTGGAGAATGAGAACACATCTTTCTTCGCCATATGGTATGAGTATTAATGATTATATAGACCCCCAATTATGTACGGTTAAATATACATCCTTCGATAAAGTCAATGATAAAACATCTTCTTTAGGCAAGAATTGCATGTTAGCTAAGATGGACGTGCAGTCTGCATTCAGATTATTAAAGATAAACCCAGCAGATTTCGATCTTCTTGGTTTCATGTTTGAACATAGGTACTACATTGATAAATGCCTATCCATGGGCTGTGCGGTATCGTGTAGCATATTTGAAACATTTTCAACTTTAGTTCAATGGTTAGTTACATACAATTCTGGTATTACACCCTTAGATCATTACCTTGATGACTTTATTTTCATGGGGGCAGTGAATAGTGATGACCGTATTATACTGCTGAAGACATTTACTAATATTTGTCAGGAATTGGGTATCCCCTTATCCAGCGATAAAACAGTTGGCCCAACCACCACTTCAACGTTTTTGGGATTAGAAATAGACACGCAATCATTTACTGTTAGAATTCCTGAACAGAAATCAAAAGATTTCACGGTCCTAATCAAAACATTCCTGAACAGGAAGAAGGTAATCCTTAAAGAAATGCAGTCCTTGGTTGGTACATTGAATTTCTTTTGTCGAGCTATTAGATCTGGTCGGGCATTTAATCGTCGTTTTTATGACTTGATGATAGGCATTAAACGACAACACCATTTCATCCGATTATCACATGAGATTAAGGAGGATCTGCACGTCTGGCTTGAATTCTTGTAGCACTTCAATGGAGTAACCCTTTTCCCAGAAGAATGTTGGTTATCTAATGACACTCTCAAACTTTCAGAAATAGTGCAGGGGCACATGGCTTGAGCTGCGGGGTTTATTTTAACTGGGAATGGACTTATTTGCAATGGCCTCAATCATGGAAAGATCACTCAATCATGCGAGATATTACTTTCTTAGAGCTGGTTCCTGTTGTCTTAGCTATTTCTATTTGGGGTCCTCGACTTTCTAATAGGAAAGTTATATTTAATATTGATAATCAGGCTCTAGTTTCAATTCTTAATTGTCAAACATCAAAATCTAAACGTGTCATGTATATCTTGAGACCATTCATTCTAAAAATTCTGCAATTTAATATTATTTTCAAAGCTTGTCATATATGTGGCTATAAAAATACAATAGCTGATTCTATTTCGAGACAGGACTGGAAACGGTTTCGGAAAGAAGCTCCAAAAGCCAAGCTGAAACCAGAGCAAATACCCAATACTTTCCTAGAGGCCATATTGAGAATGAAGTTGACAGACTACTAACAGCTGCCCTTTCAAGAAATACTGCGTTAACATATAAGATTGGTCTTGATGCTTTCCACATCTTCAGGACAATGTACAAATATGGATCCATTTGGCCACCTCCCTTAGATCACATTGTCACCTTTATTGCCCATATATCTCTGAAAGGATTAGTATTTTCCACTGCTCGTCTGTATGTGGCTGCGATCAGTTATAACTGTAGAATTTTGAACCTGGCAGATACCACCAAAGACTTTATAATTAGTAAACTGTTAATTGGTATGAAACAATCAAGCATAAAACTGATACCCGCCTACCCATAACTCTTGATTTATTAAAACAAATCATATCCGCTTTACCATGCGTGTGTAACAATGACTTCGAAGTCAAGTTATTCTGTGCAGCCTATATTCTGCCCTCTGTTTGACCCCCCAATTTTTTTAGAAAATAAAAAAAAAGTATTTGTGATACGTTTCGGTAATCAATACCTTCTACGGTGAATAAATCCCACATCCCCACTCAGTCATAAACTTGCATGTTGTAGAGCATTTCCGACAGTCTATTTTTCAAAATTTTCTTGGCGAGGTCCCCAATGGACTCGCTAATTTGGCGCTCACCAGGGGAATTCGTTGAGGTTCGCAAGTCCGTTCGTTTGACATTTTGTTCTCTAGTCGGATAAAATAGTGATAAGGTGATGAACGGTATCTGGGCAGATCTATTTATCTCGACGATCGGTGCCTGACAGAATACTGTAAGACAGCATTTCCGGCAGTCTATTTTTCAAAATTTTCTGGGGGAGGACTCCCTACTTTGACGCTCGTGAGTGGGCTTCGTCGTGATTCGCAAGTCCGTTCGTTTGACACTTTACCTCATCGATCAGTGCCTGAAATACTGCCAGGCTGCATTTCCGGCAACCTGTTTTTCAAAATTTTCTTGGGGAGGCCCTCTACCCCTAGTTGAAGCTCGTGCCTTTGCCCCCTTAACCTTGGACTTTTCCCCTCCAATCACCGACGGCTGGCGCCGCCACTGACTTTAGCCTTCTACGGATACCTTCGTGTAGGGGGGGGGGGGGGCTGACTTTAACGAAGTGTGGTACAGACCAAATTATAAATATAAGGGACATAACTCTTTCAGCTACCATTAGGACTAAGACTAGTAATTATTTCCACTGCTCGTCTGTATGTGGCTGCGATCAGTTATAACTGTAGAATTTTGAACCTGGCAGATACCACCAAAGACTTTATAATTAGTAAACTGTTAATTGGTATGAAACAATCAAGCATAAAACTGATACCCGCCTACCCATAACTCTTGATTTATTAAAACAAATCATATCCGCTTTACCATGCGTGTGTAACAATGACTTCGAAGTCAAGTTATTCTGTGCAGCCTATATTCTGCCCTCTGTTTGACCCCCCAATTTTTTTAGAAAATAAAAAAAAAGTATTTGTGATACGTTTCGGTAATCAATACCTTCTACGGTGAATAAATCCCACATCCCCACTCAGTCATAAACTTGCATGTTGTAGAGCATTTCCGACAGTCTATTTTTCAAAATTTTCTTGGCGAGGTCCCCAATGGACTCGCTAATTTGGCGCTCACCAGGGGAATTCGTTGAGGTTCGCAAGTCCGTTCGTTTGACATTTTGTTCTCTAGTCGGATAAAATAGTGATAAGGTGATGAACGGTATCTGGGCAGATCTATTTATCTCGACGATCGGTGCCTGACAGAATACTGTAAGACAGCATTTCCGGCAGTCTATTTTTCAAAATTTTCTGGGGGAGGACTCCCTACTTTGACGCTCGTGAGTGGGCTTCGTCGTGATTCGCAAGTCCGTTCGTTTGACACTTTACCTCATCGATCAGTGCCTGAAATACTGCCAGGCTGCATTTCCGGCAACCTGTTTTTTAAAATTTTCTTGGGGAGGCCCTCTACCCCTAGTTGAAGCTCGTGCCTTTGCCCCCTTAACCTTGGACTTTTCCCCTCCAATCACCGACGGCTGGCGCCGCCACTGACTTTAGCCTTCTACGGATACCTTCGTGTAGGGGGGGGGGGCTGACTTTAACGAAGTGTGGTACAGACCAAATTATAAATATAAGGGACATAACTCTTTCAGCTACCATTAGGACTAAGACTAGTAATTATTTCCCTTTATTTCATGATGGACGAACGTAGTGGGAGTTATAAATAGACAATTTTTCCCTTAATTTTTTTCTCCCCTCTTCCTGCATTTTTGGGTTGACTTTTTGGTCTAGAATTGGAGACAAGGGATCAAATTTGCAATTTCATAGCAGTTTTGGGTAATACTGATGATATTACAGCGGAGGGATAGGGGGTGTAAAGTGTCTTTCTGCAGAGCAATCATTGTGTCGGATGTGAGATTTTCACCCCTGTCAACTTCAAATCCGTGTAGCAAAAAATCTAAATGGTCAACCCCCTACAAAATTATGATGAGGAGATTGCCAAATGTTGTCCCCATTGTGCCTATAAAGATTGGAACCAACGGAATGTTGAGAAAAAAGCTACAGCCTGTGATGTTACAGCCATTTAACATTGAAGTCAATGGGCAAATAATTGCTAGTCTGAGTCCTGATGATATAACAATTAATGGCCGACATGGGATGTTGATATTTTTTCAGCGGCTTATTTCCTGAAGTTTTGAATGGAAAGTGTCAGAAATGGTAAGAATACTGCTTTTTTATTGCCCAGCACTAAGTGTTTTGACTATTTGGTATCAAAATAGCCATGATTGGGGGTATCCGTTGGCCGAGTGTGAATTGTGGGTTGTAAATGTGTAACATTTTGTTCACAATGATATCAAAACATGGTTAGGTCTAAATATTAAGCCCAACTCAACTGCAGATTTGGTCTAAAGTCACTATATTTCATGTAAGATTTTTTTCTTTTTGTATATTTATTGTATATTTTATGTAACACCAATAAACACTTAAATTCAAACGATTTATTGTATTTTCACAGTTACTGTTCTTCCAATTTCATTCCGTCACGTTACAATTCAGGGAATTTACTATAAACGCTTGAGCACAAGCCTTAATCAATCCGCCATTTAATTCCACATCTTTTGTCTTAGCATCGTCGAATATCTGGCAAAGAACATAACTACATATATATTAGTTTAACTTGCATTTAGGTCTTACATTCACATATTACAGAGAACAGGTCCGAGCACAACCTATACACATCAATCCGCCATTTAATTCCACATTTCTTTGTCTTAGCATCGCCGAATATCTGGTAAAGAACGCTTGAGCACAAGCCTTAATCAATCCGCCATTTAATTCTACATTCTTTGCCTTAGCATCGCCGAATATCTGGCATAGAACATAACTGCATATATATTAGTTTAACTTACATTTAGGCCTTACATTCACATATTACACCAGATATATTACAGAGAACAGATCCGAACACAACCTATACACATCAATTTTTGTTCCCCTCTATTGTCTCGTCTCACCCATTTGCATAATTACAAACACCTTCCCCAACCTTTGGAACAAGGATAGGTTCCGCACCAGACGTCCTCTTCTTCCCACGCCCACGCATCTACCAATGGACTGGCCTCAGTTAAGAAATAGATTCCAACCACCTCCAGGCTTCTACCAACCACCACCAGGCTTCTACCAACCACCACCTGGGTTCCACCAACCACCACCTGGGTTCCACCAACCGCCACCTGGATTCCACCAACCACCCCCTGGATTCCACCAACCACTACCGGGATTCCAGCGCCGACCAAACCAGGGCCTACCAAAGGAGCGCCAACCAAACCAACGTCTACCAAAGGAGCGCCAACCAAACCAACGTCTACCAAAGGAGCGCCAACCAAACCAACGTCTGCCAAAGGAGCGCCAACAACCCCAAGAAAATGCAGGTGTCGTGAAAGCCTTCTTTCAGGTCCTCCAATGCCTCCACCACTTGACCATTATGGAGAGCCAGGAGAATGGAACACCAACCGGAAGTTTCACTTGGAAGATCCAAGACCTGAATAAGTTCGTGAAGCCGGCCATGAAGACGCCTACCATAGCCACTACCATTGAGACATTGAACTTGAAATGGGCCAAGGACGTCGCCTCATCCCTGTCGACACACTACTGAGCCATGCTAGCGGAGAAACTGGAGTACTTGAAGTCACGTCACTTTACCAAAGATGCTGTACAAGAGTACTCTAGCCACGCCCTAGCATGGGCCAAGAAGTCCTACGGCAAGCGACTTCAGGATAGTGTTAAGACAGATTTCCACCGCCTACTGTCCACGGTCTCTAAAACTGCCACGCCCCCTCCCCCATCACCCATGCACATTACACACAACCTTCTCCGGGACACACCAAAACGATACACACCCAACAAGAGAAAATTATCCTCTGGAGAAGGCACTTGCATTAACACTCCCTCGAAGCGTGCAGCTAGATCAACCAGTTCGCCCCGGGTTGTATCTGGCTCACCTACTTCCTCGGGATCTATATCGCCACTAAACGCACTTGTCGACTGTCTGTCCCCTAGATCACCCTTTATTCCTAACCCTAGAATCGCCACCAGATCTTCCACCAGATGTAGGCGATCACTCAACCTATCCCTAAAGAGACCTCACAGCTACAAAGGTAAAGACGACAAGGATTTATGGTTCCTTCCACCCGTCATGGCAAAGACCCTGGTTATTGGATCCTCTAACCTGGCTAGGATTGCATCCTTCCTCGGGGACTGGGAGATCCATAGCTATTCTGGAGCCAAGATCAGCCACATCAAACAGATACTCCAGAACTACATGGGTCCTGCACCAGAAGAATTAGTGATACACGTCGGGCTCAACAACAGGGAGGAAAGTGGACCAAGGATACACGAGCAGATGCTAGATCTACTCAAGGTGACCAGAGCAGCTTTCCCAACAACCAAGCTCTTCGCCACACAGATCCCCACTTCTTCCCGACTCCGACAAGAAAATCCGATCGCCTACCAAAACATCACCAGCTACAACCAACTGATCTCCACTGCACCTTCACCAAACGCCACCACATTACCAACCTTCAAGGGCAAAATAGAACTGAAAGGTAACGACGCAATCCACTGGAGCCCAGACACGGCCAGAGAGATCATCAACTGCTGGATGAGGAATTTAAACTAGGATTAGGGAAAAGGAATGAGAAGCCGTCTTTAGGACAGACAGTTGTCAATTTGAGCGACAGACTTCTCAACCCCCTAGAAATGAACATTCTTTATAAAGGCCTTAAATTCATCCCAACCCCCACAATAACATCCATAGACCCCATTACCCAGGCAACCGATCGCTTCCAAAGAACACTTTCGTTGACTTATTTTTTTAGGAACAAACCCGGCAGAGTTAAAAAATTATTCACAGCAAAATCCACATGGAAACCACCTAAAAAGTCATTATCACCAGCCATCCTAAAAACTTTCGACGAAATAAATATAGAAATATCATCCATTCAACCACAATCACAAAAACCAAATCTCAACCGAGCAACTAAAACGGCATTAAACACCCTTAAAAAAGACAAAAACATAATAATTAAGAAAAGCGACAAAGGCTCGTGTTGTGTCATAATGAATCGCGCAGACTATATCTCAGAGGCAAAAAAACAATTAAGTAATCCTATACATTACACTAAATTAGACCAACCCATCTTTAAGGACACCGCAACTTTAATAAACAACATCTTATATGAATTGCAGGATAAGGAATTATCTATCTGCTAAATCTGACTGCGGACAAAGACATCTCTATACACTACCAAAAATACATAAAAATCCAGAAACAGAATGGTTTATACCTAATAAAATACCCAAGGGACGCCCGATAATATCAGACTGTGGCAGCGAATCATACAACGTATCACAATATATAGACCATTTCTTATTGAAGCAGTTAGGAAAGCATTTCTTAGGAACCCGCAAGCATCCAGGCTGGACGAAGAAATCCTCAAACTACTCGACATTTGTCTGAGGAGGAATGACTTCGCTTTTAACGACCAAGTATACCTTCAGTCTTCCGGAACTGCGATGGGAAAACGATTTGCCCCGAGTTATGCAAATCTCTTCATGGCGGAGTGGGAAAGGGAAGTTCTGCCACTCTCTCCATTAAAACCAGATTTCTATGGGCGGTTTTTAGATGACGTTTTCATAGTCTGGACGTACACACTAGACGAATTTTGGACGTTTTTCAACATTCTGAACAATCATCATCCATCTGTCAAATTAACCGCAAATGTAAGCCATAACAGCATAAATTTCCTTGATACTACCGTGTTTAAAAGTAGCAACACCAAAATCACAGGCCAATTGGAAACTAAAGTATTTTTCAAAGAAACCGACACACATCAATTATTGTTCAAAAGCTTCTTTCACCCAAAACATACATTCTCTGGCATCATAAAATCTCAGATTCTCCGTTTTCATAGGATATGTACTCAGAAGACCGACTTTGAGTCAGCATGTACATTGGTATTTAGCAAACTAAGGGAAAGGGGATACTCCAAACGCTATCTACGACGTATAAAAAACAACACTCTCGCTGAGCTTGCCGCCAAAGAAACAAATAATATACAATCAGCAGTCAAAACCAAAATTTGTGGCCATCCAAGATGTCAAACATGCAAAATCTTAAACATATCCGACCATTTCCATAACAAAACATCTGGCACAAAATTCCCAATATTAGACCAACTTTCATGCAGTAGTTCAAACATAATTTATCTAATTTCATGCAGAAAGTGTGACAAGCAATACGTAGGGGAGACTCAAAATGCACTTAGGGAAAGAATTAACGGTCACCGGTCAGACATAGTCACCAAAAAAGACAAACCTGTCTCAATTCATTTCAACCAACCGAATCATGACATTTCTGATCTCATTGTCACGCCAATAGAAAAGACCAAGAGCGACTTGGAAACTTCAGAAGAAATTAAAACGTTTAGGCTAACTAGAGAAAAATTCTGGATTGACAAATTGAAAACAACAGAACCCCTAGGTTTGAATATTCATACGGCTAACGCAATAACTCCTTTTGTAGTTCCATTTAGCGCAACAGCAGCAAGTGTATCCAAAATCATCAGAAAACACTATACTGATCTCCAAGAAAATCACCCGAAAATATTCACACAGAAACTTATAATTGCATATTCTAAAAATAAAAATCTGAACGACATCCTAGTGCACAGTAAATTAGATTAAATAAGACCAGTCTCCACCCTGACCCAAAACAAACCATATATCAAATCCTATCCCTAACCGTTAGTAAATAATTCAATTAGATATAAGAATCCCTAGCCCTAACCCGCTGACGTGGAACAAACACGATTTTTTAGAAAATCCAATCCGTAGTAAGAAACACACTAATGTGGCTCTCTCCCGAGAGCCTCAAATTTATTTTCTTTTTTCTTCAGAAACAATAATACCAGAATACCAGAAGCACCACCCAAGGAAGACCATCAGCGCCACCAACACCAATAAACAGTGAAATCGCCTTTGTATATAAATCTAATGTATTGTATGTATTTTTAATAAAACTAGGAAATATCACGAACTAATTTTTCATCATCCTAGGTCAGTGCTTATGTGGAGACTTAACCTCTCCCCAAAATTCTTAAACCTAACCCACAATCTTTTCAAAAAGCATGTAGCCTAGGCCTAAGCCAAGACCTAGTCCTGACCCTAGCCCTAACCCACAATTGTGTCAAAAAATCATGTGCCCTAACCCTATTTACATGTTGTGACCTTGAACCAAGTCTGCAGTTGGCCTTAATATTTAGACCTAACATGTTTTTGACATCATACAATGAAATGTTAACATGTACACTCCTCCTAAATTCACACCTGTGTGACTTTTGACTAAACCTGCAGTTTGCCTTAATATTTAGACCAAACCTCAAAACATGGTGTCTACCTTTGAGATTGGCTTAGACTTATGTGACACTCAAGGTTTATTTATTTACTGACTGTATACAATACACAAAAAACACATACTTATGGAAAAACAGCTACTTATTTATTTGGGCGACGTTTCGAAGAGTATACAGGTTTCTTGTTGGGGGGGGGGGGGCACTGAAGGGACGTTCGCTAGAAATAAAGAGCCATATTATTTCTATTTCCAGTTGAAACAGCGAGGAGGTCTCCCTTCTTATTCAACCACATATTTTTTTTAATTATTATTATTATTTTCTTACTTTTTTTTTTATTGCATATTTATTTCCATCTTTCTTTCATTTCAGGTGTCAGGTTACTGTGCAAGAGTGGTATGATTGACCTCAACACAAGTATTAAGGCAAAAGGTGGGTATATGACAATGGCTTGCATTTGTCTGTCTTGCTTATTTACTATAGCTGTGATCCTGTAAGTGTCATCTGCTGTTGATGGCTGGTCTAAATGACCCTTTTTGTAGCCGGATTCAACTGCACAGTAATTCTTGTACTCGCGGAATTCATAAAGCTTTCGTCCACGCAGCAGAAGTGCTTGTCTTCGCACTTCGGGCCTGGATTGGTATTCTCTGTGGTACAGACTTTCTCTTTCTATTTGCCGCAGGGAATATCTTGTCTTTGGAGAAAGAGGGGCCCCAAAGAGTTTAGCTTTCTGCTCAGTGGCACTCTTTATTCCATCATTGCTTCTCAATATTGTTGAGGAAAGTCGACCCATCGCATTTCTTCCGTAATTTACATTCTTTGGAAGTGAAACACTCAACGAGCGGTTGATTGCTTCACATTTCTGTGTGTTTGTTTGGAATTTGGTTTTTTCTAAAGCTGCTTCACTTATTCGGATTTTTAAAATTTCACTTAGAATTGATTTGTCATTTTCATTCATTTTCAGGGAATCAACTTTATTTGAGGCCAGATACATGGAACGGTTCCACCAGTTATTTGTTATCCCACCCCGGCACACAACAGAATGAAGGCGGCACTTTGAGCAGTCGCCATCGTAACACATAATAGTGGACTCTAGGACTTTTGGTAGGCGTTTTCTCATCTCCTCAATATTACCACAGTGATTTTCAAACAATGTAGTCATGATTAGACTGCATCTAGCTTTTACATCTTGGCTCAGTATTTTCTTGATCTTGCCCTTATCCAGTCTGGTTTTACCAGGAAACATCTCCTCGCTGAATTTTGCATTATAGCAGTGCCTAAATTGAGTGGCAAGCCAGGTGTGAAGGGTCAGCTAGTCGCTCCACACTCCACATCGGATGCAAAGTTTTTAAACTATCTTCAATTCCAGCAGCTGATCGTCCATCTCCATCTGTTGTTGCATATTTGATGAGGACGTTTTGGAGAGCTAGTTCTGTGCCAATGCTTTTCCCCAAGTCATACTCAGATAATGGTGCGTGAACTGGTAAATTTGCAGTACAGCCTTCGTGTCCCCCAGGGCAGTTGACAGTAAAACCTTTTCCCTTAAGCCAGGCACCTTGCCAGCACAGTTTATTTTGCATCACAGCATTCAGGATATATTTGTGCTTTGTGTTTGTCTCGCATGCAATTCCAATGGCTTTCGAGGCTGCTTGCCCTGGCTTTTTACTGTGGCCTATGGTTATGCTGTTGTAACGCCCATCCACTGCAACATTTATTATATTTGGGTTTACTGACCCTCCCTTCTGATTAAAAGATTTGACAGCTTCTATTTTTTCCTCATGTTAATAGTGTTCAACCTTGTCATTTTAGCACTAACTTGGTTAGAAAAAGTCTGCATGCCACTTTGGAATATCCAAATCTGTCAACAGCAGCCGAGCTCTGGTGTTTCCAACCGGCATGTCTAACAGTCCAGATTGTAGGGTCAGATTAATAGCGGCTGCCTTTCTTCCTGGTTTGCCAGTTGGAATCTCTTTATACAACTTGTAGACAGGTGAGATAATTGTACATTTTGTACACTTTACAGAGTACATCCAACCCGCTCCCCACTTCTGCTCACTAACAGGCTGGAAATTTGGTACTGCACAGGCCTTTCTTCTCCCCTGGGCATGTAACCGAATGACAGAATTCCACATTTCAATCATTTTCTGGATGTCTATAATCCTGTTTCCCTGGATAGTATTCGCCTCAGAATTCTCAGTCTCATCCAAATTTAACATTTCAGGTCTACATCTCAAAACCCGATGACTTCCCGGACTGGCATTAGTAGAAAGATGATGCATATGAATTTCATCCCTGATCTCTGTGACACCTGTGGAAGTTGAGGGCAAATCATAATCAGTTTGGGTTCCAGCCGAGGACCCCTGTAAACGTTGCTGTTTAGTGTTGACTTCATGTCCGAGCTTGAAAAAGACGCCTTGCGTTTATTATGGCCTCTCAAATTGGAAGATAACATAAATGGCTTGTATGTTGACTGTTGTGCATATCTATGGGTCAGGAAAGTTGTAGGTACCATCAACATTGTAAATCATTTGACAGACCAGAATGGAGAGTGAGAACTATGATTGATCAGCCATGTATCAGATTCCATACTAGGGAGTGGGGATCATAAAACTGTTGTAGTGTTACATAATCAGATTATCTGAACTTAATTGTCCTATGTAAATACAGCTATGTAGGAGACATTTTAAAATTTATAGGCACTGCATGTTTCAACATCTTAGATTTGACCACAATTTGGCTCTTGAAACTGCGTTAAGAGAGAAAAACTAAGATCTTTTCGACGAAAATGTTAAAAAAATCTAATATTACATGATAATTACTGTTTTAAAGGATTTTCTTGTTTGATTTATATTGAATTTTTGTTATCTTTTTACAGAATGCATTTATGTTCAAAAATAAAAATGTTCTGTTTAATTCAAAATTCATGTGCTTTTAAATTTCTGTCTGAAATTCCGCAGTTTTCTGATGTATTATAGTATTTGCAGAATGCTGCACAGCTCATCTGAAAATGCATAGATTTTCATATTCTTTGGCCAGGGAATTGCATATATGTTTGTTTATTAGATAACAACAGATTTGTTTAAACTGCAGAAACATGTGAAGTATATAGGACTAAGACTAGTAATTATTTCCCTTTATTTCATGATGGACGAATGTAGTGCGAGTTATAAATAGACAATTTTTCCCTTAATTTTTTTCTCCCCTCTTCCTGCATTTTTGGGTTGACTTTTTGGTCTAGAATTGGAGACAAGGGATCAAATTTGCAATTTCATAGCAGTTTTGGGTAATACTGATGATATTACAGCGGAGGGATAGGGGGTGTAAAGTGTCTTTCTGCAGAGCAATCATTGTGTCGGATGTGAGATTTTCACCCCTGTCAACTTCAAATCCGTGTAGCAAAAAATCTAAATGGTCAACCCCCTACAAAATTATGATGAGGAGATTGCCAAATGTTGTCCCCATTGTGCCTATAAAGATTGGAACCAACGGAATGTTGAGAAAAAAGCTACAGCCTGTGATGTTACAGCCATTTAACATTGAAGTCAATGGGCAAATAATTGCTAGTCTGAGTCCATTAATAATACTACAACGATTACAGTTCAGTTACGCTATTCAAAGACTGATCAGTTTGGTCGGGGATCCATAAAAACAATTCAGCAGACTGGAGGGAGCACATGCCTAGTTGTTCAGATGGAACAGTTTCGAAAAGTCAGACCATGCATACCAGGTCCACTATTTTGTCATTACAGTGGAAAGTGTCTGACACGATTTCAGTTTTCGGCAATGTTAATTAAGGTCCTCCGACACTTAGGTATTGATTCGAGCCATTATAGGTCTCACTCATTTCGAATAGGTGCTGCTACATCTGCAGCAATGGCAGGTCATTCATTCGAAACAATCCAAACTGCAGGGAGATGGAGATCTTGAACTAAATTGAACTTTCAGAAACACAGCCTGCTACAGTTTGGTGTATAGGGTCATCAATCATTAAGTGGGCAGCATTTCATGCTCGTAGTAGACCAGGGGGTTCCCATCTTGGTTTACAGCGCAGAAATATTGTAGCACTATCGTCGTTGCGACATTGTTTATAAATTTATAGACAAGGAATAGAGAAATAAGATGGCTTTATATTTCATTAATTAATATCTTTGGCAAGTTGGTAGGTTCCCACATATGTAGAATTGCACAAAGTCAACTTAGTCTGTAATTGACATATTGTTATATAAAAAAGAGCTCTTTAACCAAAACGTGTCAATATTTTACCACCAGAATTACACGTGAGTGGAATTATTCTAATTGCATCATTTGGTTTAAAGTAACCAATCATATCGTTAATTGCACAGGTTCAGGGCCATGAACACGCTTATTTCTGCGTGATAAACCTGGGTGCTATATAAGATATTTATTTGAACCTTTCAAGCCAGACTTGCATTAGATTCCAGAGATCGAGGGTACATCTGAGTTCCTAGACAGCCGAGAGGCTGGATAGGGTGGAGAAGTGGTTTTAGCTATATAGTATTGTAATTTGTGCTATGCTTGTATACCTGTATTCAGTTATATGCTATATAAAATGTAGAAGCGAACTATGCATTATTATTCCTGGTAAGACAAACGTCTTAAGAAACTGGAAGAAGTAAATACACAACGTGAAGCAGAAGTAAAGACAGCTAGAGACAAATTCTAGACGATCACAAGGCTACAGAAATATGTAGTAAGAAAAGATGCATGGGTCGTATGTAGGATGTGGCGACCGGTTTGACAATGTCCGCTCTCCACGTCAGACAAAGGACCCATGGTGCTACATATTCTAGTTGGTTGCTGTGACAGTTTCGACCTTTAGGGTAAGCAGAAAATTTGGAAGACGATTAGAAGAAAAGAGAGTATGCATCACACGTTGAATGTGGGAAGTTCTCCCGACATATTTTCTACATCTAATCAGTGACTGCATAACACTGCATAGTCTTACATATTCGATTTGGTGCTGTAACGCAGTTTCGACCTTTGGGGTAAGAAGTCACTTTAGAAGACGAATACAATCATATTTGAAGACGTTAAAAAGAAAACCTGTACAATCCAGCAACAGAAAAATTCTGGTGGAAAAAAGAAATCTGGTGAAGATATTCGAAAAATTGGGTAAATACATTTTGTTTGGTAAATTAAATGTGTTAAATTTGTTTAAAGACCAAATAATATTAATTTAAAGTTAAAATCTGATTAGAAACTAAGTAGTTAAAATTTAACTGTATAGAGAATAAATTAGAGTCATTCATAAGTTTAGATTGATAGGTTTATTAAACAATATAATTTCACAAGCTATAGGTATGTATATTATCGGGTTAACATGACCTGTAGTAAAATTAAAGTTAAAGAGAAAGTTTAGGGAGTAGGTTTAAAAAAAAATGTTTTGATATAACTAAGAAATAATAATTTTAAGGAAACGGAATAGGGAATAAAGTAAGGAACTAATGTTGTCTCCGGATCGCAGTGAGAACGACGGCAGATCTAAGGATGAAGTTGTGAGTGATTAACTCTAGTTTCCTAGTTGGCCGTGGTTTTTACTGTGATTCGTTAATTTGTGTTTTTTTGTGTCGTTCGTATGTATGGTTAACTATATAATTTTGAGGCCCTTATAGTCCAGGCCTTAGAGTTGTGTTGAAAATCCCATATGGTTAATTCTAGGGATGTTGGTTATAGTTTATAGTATGCTTGTATACATGTATTCGGCTATATGCTATATAAAATGTAGAAGCGAACTGTTGCATTGTTATTCCTGGTAAGACAAACGTCTTAAGAAACAGTAAGAAGTAAATACACAACGTGAAGCAGAAGTAAAGACAGCTAGAGACAAATTCTAGACGATTACAAGGCTACAGAAATATGTAGTAAGAAAAGATGCATGGGTCGTACGTAAGATGTGGCGACCGGTTTCCGACATATTCCCGCTCTCCACGTCAGACAGAAGACCCATGGTACTACAATATTTCTGTTTGGTGGCAAGGTTACAGAGGTCTACAACTTAAAGGTAAGATTGACTATCTTACCAGCGTTGAAGATCCTCCTGACATGCTTCTGATTCATTGCGGTGGGAATGATATTGGCCATATCAAATTAAACCAGTTTTGGAAATTTATTGAAACTACCCTAAAATATATCGCATTTAGCCTACCAAATACACGACTAATCTGGTCACAGATCCTACCCAGAAAACATGAAATACACGCTAGAGCTTTTATCCGACAAACATCACGCCTAAATAGTTGTGCTTCCATGCAAGTTTTACGGTTGGGAGGTTCTACATTCATTATCCCGATATAAAATTTAAATTTGAAAATTTATATAGAGATGATAAAATTCACCTCTCTGACATTGGCAATGATATATTCCTTAATATAATTCAGGCCGCCTTGGAATTTTTTCACTGCAATTTCGGCTCAGTATATCCCCCATCTTACAAGTTATTAGTCAGGATGGTCTTCTATACTGGAGTTCATGATAACTTATATAAGTTATAGGGAGATATGGTTGCGGTTTCTTGAATTTGAGGAGCTCCCCCATTTTATGGCGGTGATGCAGATTCAAAAAATGTATCTGCATCATTTGTTAATAACGCTCACAAATTCAAGATATGACAGACTTGCGACCTCAGATTGTTCGGGTCAAGTCATACCAAGGTCATAAGTGAATATAGTTATATACAATGATAAAGTAACGAAAGTAAATTGAATTGAAGTGATCTCGACTTAAATGAATTGAACTTGATTGAAATTGAATGAAATGAATTGAACTTGATTGAAATTGAATGAAATGAATTGAACTTGATTGAAATTGAATGAAATGAATTGAACTTGATTGAAATGAAATGAATTGAACTTGATTGAAATGAAATGAATTGAACTTGATTGAAATGAAATGAATTGAACTTGATTGAAATGAATTGAACTTGATTGAAGTGAATTGAAGTGAATTGAACTTGGTTGAAGTGAATTGAAATATATGAATTGTATTGTTGAATTGTTTATATTACATTAACCGCGCCATATCTCTGCCCAACCTTAATAAATAGTTTTAATTTTACTTTGTATTTTGTCTATGAATAATAACAACTATTGATTATACAATAGGTGAATTTATTTAAGCAAAATACATTATTCATCTCTAATAATTACTTCCCTCATTGATTCTAACACCTATTACAAAAGAAAGGGAACAAAACAAATCATACAGAAAAAAGTGACAGCTGTATATTTACATTAGCAATGTAGCCTAGATTATCAAGGACAAACAGTTATCTCCCTTTGAATGTTCTAGGCTAACAGGTGTCTCTCCTCACATACTTTCTCTTTGAAGGAACCCTCCTGAGAGAAGGATCTAAAGTAATTTCCATGTATAATTGTGAGTCAAGAATAAAAAATACAGTGTCTGTGGACCGCGTTTGTGGAATAACTTACCATTTGTTACGTATTATCAGGATTAGCTATTATCTTCCATGCGCTTAGAGCATGCAATATGGATGGGGTGAGAGCAATTACAAATGTACATTATTATTATTATTAAGCATGAGCACTGTTGTTTTTTGGTGAATGCCTGACCCCCCAGGGACAGAGCCACACCCATGTTTTCTTTGTGTGTCTGTGTATTGCCAACAGGCCACAATTCTTAATGGATCGTCTTGGAACTTGGCATATATTTCTCATAGCCTAAGGACGGTAACTATTCATTTTGGTGCATGTCCCGACCCCCAGGGACAGAGCCACGCCCAATTTATGTGTTTATTGTATACAGACCGCAATTCTGAATGGATTACTTATAGCCTAAGGCAACTATTGATTTTGGTTCATGTCCCGCTCTCCCCCCCCCCACCCTCGGTTTATGTGTTTAGCGCCTGAAGGCCACAATTCTGAATGGATTATCTTGGAACTTAGTATACTTACTCCTTATACCCTGAGGATGGCAACTATTGATTTTGGTGCATGATCCCCCCCCCCCCCACGCCATCACGATAACTTTAGTTCTAATAAGGTGAAAGTGATAAACTTGGCGTATAGTTTCATTACATCAATACCTTGACTAACTCACTAAGTTCAATAATGAGCACTTTCCGCTCAGGGTAAGCAGAGCAATAAGAAATTTGATTGGCCAAGACTTTGGAACACAATAACTCTCATTCTAATTGAGGTAGAATGTTCAAACTTGGTGTAGGTGTTTATTAGGTCAATGCCTTGATGAAGTTCGAAAATGAGCATTTAGGGTAAGCAGAGATAAGCATTTTGATTGGTTAATGCTTTGGGACACGATAACTTTAGTTCTAATTAAGTGAGAGTGATGAAACTTGATGTATAGTTTCATTACATCAATACCTTGACTAAGTTTGATAATGAACATTTTCTGCTGAGGGTAAGCAGAGCAATAAGCAATTTGATTGGTCGAGACTTTAGAACACAATAAATATCCTTCTAATTGGGGTAGAATGTTCAAACTTGGTGTAGGCGTTCATTGGGCGAATGCCTTGATGGTGATCGATGATGAACCCTTCGGTCCTTGGGACATAATGACGAAGAAGACACAAGGTGGATGTATCAATAGCAAAAGATGGGGCATCATCTTCACGTTGACTCGATGGACACTTCAGCCTTTATCAACGCATTACGGCGCTTTATCGCTATAAGAGGTCCTGTTGCTTTACTTCGATCTGATCGTGGAACTAACTTCGTAGGCGCACATAATGAACTCAATGATGCTTTGAGAGATGTTGATAATGATAAAGTGAAGAAATTCTTGTAAGACCACGACTAAGTGGAAATGGAATCCTCCACATGCATCTCACTTTGGCGGCATATGGGAACGTCAGATTGGAACCCTACGTCGTGTTTAGGATAGTATGCTTTTGGGACTTGGGAAGTTTCAGATCACCCACGATCTTCTTGTTACTCTCATGGCGGAAGCTGCAGCCATTGTCAATTCCAGACCTACAACAGGTACCGATGATCCTCAGCCTCTGTCACCAGCTAGTATCCTTACCATGAAAACTAGACCTTATTTGCCTCCTCCTAGAAACTTCACGGAACCGGATTTGTATTGCCTCATACTTTGCTGCGAGTATGGCCTCAACGGTACTGTCAGAGTTAAAGAGTCGTTTGCAAGCCGACAAAACAGTACAATATGTCTTCCTTTCAATGTCATTCACAGCATTTTATTGTTGAATGATAAATAACAGCAATAAATAATGTTATAAGTGTTCATTTCACAGCAATAAATAATGTTATAAGTGTTCATTTCACAAAGATTGCAAATGCCGTACAGCGTTTTTACATCACGTGACTTCTCGCTCACTTTTCCACACGACCGATGGTGCTGTTAGAATTATCCCTGTTTCTTAACGAATTGTGTATACCCATTTTGATTTTTCAAAGGAATCATTGATTTTCTGATTAAAATATATTTTATGTAGGCAGAAATGTGAATAAAGCTAACTATACTGAGAGGTACCGGTAGACTGATTATCAATTCAATAACAATGCGTCATGGTGGTCCGTAAATCGCATGAACAGAAAAAACGCTATTTATTTGATTTGGTTAATGTATAATATTGTATACTTTAATTTACATGTAGCATTCTTGTATTGTAATATTTCATTTTCAATACGACATACGCTTGAATGAGAAAAAAACGAGTTTGCAAGGGTAAATGAATATCTTCCTATAATCAAACCTGGCCGTAGCTATCAAAATGGCCGATAGAAGAATAACACAAACTTTTTCTGATGCTCTTTCCTTTTTATCCCTTCATTTATGGTTCTTGTTGTCTATTACAATTATAACGTCCTATACATTATTGATGATGACATGGACTGTTATTACATTCAACTGATTTACATTCAATCGTTTCCGTTTTTACTCTAATTCCAAAGCAGTTATGTTCGGCGAAATACGCCAGAAGTCTAAATCGAATGGCAATCTCGAGCGTCTGGTTATTCCAGTCTACACCGATAGTAATTCTTTTCCCGGTAAGATCACCAATGTTGATTACAATTGACAAATAATTTGTGTTTTCAATGTCGAAGGTTTTGGATGATATTGAGTTAGAGACTTAGCTACTTTAAATATTTGTTACTTTATTATTTTTAGGCAGTGGCTATTGTTACGACGAGTCGTAAAAATAGTCCTCAGGCTATTGTTACGACGATGCTTTCTCAGCCCTGCATCGGCGAAGTTAAAAACTGAATAGTCGTAAAAATAGATCTAACCCTAACCCTTCCCATCTCTTAATTGCTGCCTTTATCTCTGAAAACGTTAAAAATACTGCTCCTTTTTCAAAGCTGGTGTTGGGTAGATTGGTGGGTTGTACTTTTTACCGCCGACCACCGCCGACCAATACTTTTGCCGCCGACCGTCGTGAAATTACCGTTGACCAAATACTTTTTACCGCCGACCGCATTGTAATGACTTTCAACCGTAATATAATTACCGCCGACCAAATACTTGTTACCGCCGACCAAATGCTTAATGCTTCCTTGTTAATACCGCCGACTATATAAAATAAATTAAATTATTAGTGACAAATAAATAGATTTGGTTAAATAATCAGAGTTTGATAAAAATATAGATTTTATTATATATAAATATGGTCGACAATCGAATACGATAATGTCCAACCTAGCACCAAACGGTGATATAATAATACGTTTTTTTAAATCGGATAAAAATTATGACCTCTATAGGGTCCACAAGCTAAAAACGCAATTTTTCGTACAATCAGGGACCATAATTCAGGAAGTTATGTTCCGATATGCGCGAATATCGAAAGGAACCGAGATCTTTGGGTTATAAACTTACATTTTAAGTTTCATCAAAATAGGATTAAAATCGTGACCTCTATAGGGTCACAACCTTGATATACCATATTTTTAAATCAGATAAAAATTATGACGTCTATAGGGTCCACGAGCTAAAAACGTGATTTTTCGTACAATCAGGGGCCATAATTCAGGAAGTGACGGTCCAGTATGCGCGAATATCGAAAAGAACCGAGATCTTTGGGTTATAAACTTACATTTCAAGTTTCAACAAAATCGGATAAAAATTGTGACCTCTATAGGGTCAACAACCTTGATATACCATATTTTTACGCTATTTGAGAACGAACGGCGGCCATTTTGTCTGTCAGTTTTGGGCCGATTTTCACGAAATTCGAACTCAGTCATCCTTATGGTGTAACGGTGATATAATAATACCTTTTTTTAAATCGGATAAAAATTATGACCTCTATAGGGTCCACAAGCTAAAAACGCGATTTTTCGTACAATCAGGGGACATAATTCAGGAAGCTACGTTCCGATATGCACGAATATCGAAAGGAACCGAGATCTTTGGGTTATAAGCATACATTTTAAGTTTAAACCAAATCGGATAAAAATTGTGACTTCTACAGTGTTCACAAGCTAAAGATAGGTTGCCAGGCAACAAAACATACGCCCACAGCAGCTAAATCGTCCGGGCGGTCGTCAAGGGTTATCGCATATTTATTCCTTTGTAGTTAATTGGGAGCCTTTACAAGACAGTTCCATACAGATCAGATTATAAATTTTGTCGTTTGAGGGTTTACAAGGTTCTACAAACTGAAACAAGGGTCTTAACTCTGGAAGTAATCTACTGAAATTATTGAAATTTGACAGGCTTTTTCGTTTTATTAATTTAAATAATGCATATAAATTTCATACAGATCACATTTGTCATTCAAACGTTCACAATCGCCATAACTCTAGAAATTATTGACGGAAATTGCTGAAATTCAATAGACCTGTTTCACAAATTCAAATGATGCATATAAATTTCATACATATCGGATGATAACTATTATCAATCGAGCATAAACAAGGTTTTACAAAGTGAAACAAGGGCCATAATTGCTGAAATTCAATAGGCTTCTTCGTATCAGCAATCTAAATAATGCATATAAATTTCAGAAAGATTGGATGATAACTTTTGACGTGAGAGCGATCACAAGGATCAATAAAGTGAACAAGGGACATAACTCTAGACGTAATAAACGGAAATTGCCGAAATTCAATAGGCTTCTTCGTTTCAGTAACCTAAATGCATATAAATTTCAGAAAGATCGGATGATAACTTTTGACGTTAGAGCGTTCAGAAGGATCAATAAAGTGAAACAAGGGCCATAACTCTAGACGTAATAAACGGGAATTGCTGAAATTCAGTAGGCTTCTTCGTTTCAGCAATCTAAATAATGCATATAATTTTCAGAAAGATCGGATGATAACTTTTGACGTGAGAGCGTTGACAAGGATCAATCAAGTGAAACAAGGGCCATAACTCTAGACGTAATAAACGGAAATTGCCGAAATTCAATAGGCTACTTTGTTTCAGTAATCTTAATAATACATATAAATTTCACAAAGATCGAATGATAACTTTTGGCGTTAGAGCGTTCACAAGGTTCAATAAAGTGACACAAGGGCCATAACTCTAGACGTAATTAATGGAAATTGCTGAAATTCAATAGGCTTCTTCGTTTCACGAATCTAAATAATGCATGTAAATTTCAGAAAGATCGGATGATAACTTTTGGCGTTAGAGCGTTCACAAGAAATTGTGGACGATGGACGGACGGACGGATGGACCGAGCGACGGACGGACCGACAGACGGACGGGCGTATAAAAACGTGATTTTTCGTACAATCAGGGGCCATAATCCATGAAGTTAAAGTCCGATACATGCCAATATAGAAAGGAACCGAGATCTGTGGGTGATAAACCTATATTTAAAGTTTCATTGAAATCGGATAAAAATTGTGACCTGTAGACTGTTCACAAACAATTGTGGACGGACGAACGTCTGGACGGACAGGGGCGACGACAATATACGTCCACATGGAAATGTGGGCGTATAAAAACGCTACGGCACAACAATTCAGCGTCTAAAAGCAGCGAACAATACGGTAAAAAGACAACGATGTTATACGGACCTTTTCCGTATGAAAGCTGTTCGATACGTGCTGACGTAACGGTGTGCCGCATCACGTATGAGAAATACACACGCATTGATGACGTCACCCACAAAATCGATACGGATACGCGATACAGACCAGGAATTTACACTTACCAAAAGTCTCTATTGTATCAGTATCTACCAATCCAGAAGCAGAAGAAAACATCTACCAAACGATATGTTTTTTACTAAATATAGGGAAGAACTTCCCACAAAACCCAATCCATGGCCTAGGGCCGAAAATGGAAAGATTGCAAAATCATATTCTAAAAACAGGAAGCAGCTTCGGCTCTCCTATTTCTTGTCTGCGATGATATCACTTATGTGGAAGCAGACGTTAAACACCAGGATACTACTACTACTATCGGAGAAACTAGACAGCCTTTAGACAAGAGAATCAGTCAGCATAACTCTAAATCCTCTACTACCAATTCAGCTGTGGCCCAACACACACAATCCAACCCAGGACACAGAATTAAAACGTATAGAACCCTGGCGGCCAAACTACCGACAGAAAAAACCCGCAAAATTATTGAGGCCATACACATTAAAAAGAAACAGTCCAGACCTCAACCGCGACACAGGGATATTCCTGCCTAGTGCTTATGATGAACTTATTAAATATACCTAAATTATGTGTTTTCCATCACCCCCACTCATTCTACAGTACAGTGGATAAGAAACCTTTGTGAATTTTTATGAGTTTTATTATTTTTCATTTTTCTAATATTATTATCAATTTATCAGTTATATCCACTCTATTTCTTAGAATTATTACACATATGGGTTACTCTAGTCTAATTGTACATTTAATCACACAGACATATAAAGTTAATTACCATTATCTAAACAAACCATGGTATATCATAATTGTATTGTAGGTACTATCCCATTCTGTCGGTAGTATTGTATCTATCATCATAGCTACCTAATTGCTTACCTATACTCAATGGCTACTCTTCACACTTAATTAGTTTTTGTAGAATAAACCCCTTTGATCTTGTTGTTGTCCTGTATGGTTTCATGAATTGTTGTTACAGTTTTCTGTATATATTGATCTCATTATTCTTGTATTACTGTATTAGCTTGATAACGTTGAGAGAATACTCTTCGAAACGTCGCCCAAATAAATAAGTAGCTGTTTTTCCATAAGTATGTGTTTTTTGTGTATTGCTCTACCCAGTTACTAAATGCCTCTTAAAGATTACTATCAGTATAGTTAAATGTTATTCCTTCGCTATGTATCGTTCCAAGAGAAAAATCGTGTATTCCAAACGTGCTGCCTTTTACCCATGTGGGGTTTGTCGTAAGAATTGTACCACCAACTCAGTCCAATGTAACGATTGCAACGCCTGGTACCATTACGGCTGCGATGGAATTAAAGAAGAGCATGTGCCATTTGTACAAAATGCGTTGAACAAGTTTAAGTGCCTGACATGTCTTTCATGCGATATGAATTAAAAATATGAATATGACTATGAGAAAGCTATTCAAAGGTTATCTGAGGTAAAAATCAAATTTTATGTACAAGCTCTTTCCTTGAAACAATCTTAGATATATATATATGAATAAAACAACCTTACAATTTCCTCGCGGACGATCTTAAAAATTCATTCCACATCGTCAGTTCTTATTTCGCAGGCCTAACAGCAGCAAAGATCGCTGTATTAATTGTATTTTTGTTAATTCTTTGTATCTACATTTTTTTATTTAGGCGGCCGATATAAGTTATGAACAGTGGGTTATGCCCAGAGATGATATACCCGACCCCAAATCAGTTGAACTTACTTTGATACCCACTGACCCAACCAGCATTGATATCATGACTAAGTGTGACATATCGAATCTCGGAACTCCTATTACATCTAGTGGTGACGGAAATTGTTTTTTTAATGCTCCCAGCCAACACCTCAGTGCTACAGAGGATTTATCTGTCATGTTGCGGTATAAGACATGTGTACAAATGTGTTTGGCCTATAATAAATACGAAAGACATGAAAATGCTAAAAACTTCCTGCTAGTTTCTCCCGATCACGAACAAGCTTGTCTTGACGCATCTAGGGTTGGTTCGTATTCCTCGGAGTGGACGGTGATGGCTGCAGCTGATGTTATAAAAGCACCAATTCATTCTGTATTCCCCCCCCAGTTAATGGTATTTCAGACCCATCTTATAAGATCTTAGATTTGACTTTCAATTCGGAACTATCAAAATCAATTCCTGGGGTTAAAATCATGTGGACAAATACTATTGGTGCTCCGTCTTCAATTCGCTATTGGTCACTAAACCATTTCGTGCTACTTAAACCAGTTCTTCCAGCACTCTTGTACACAATCGCGGTCACATAATATGTCCCCATGTTAAAAGTACGGTCTATTCCCAAAATTGGAGAATTTGAGTTTTTTTAAAAAGTGGTTCATGTCAACAATTTGATCTTTGGTATAACACATAACAGAGGGGACTTCACCTTTCCTATGTACTATCTGTTGTACAAAAGGGTCAGTATTCAACATTCCAATGACTTCCAGTATTTCATCCGCTACGTTGGCTGCATGCACTGTTGTTTTGGTTTTCTGGTTTTGTCTATATAATGTGTTTTGGATTTGTTTCATGTTTGCAGGTGCATGCTGTGTTGGATTTGTATACATGTCCTCAGCGAGTTATCAGAAAAAAAATAGATCTTCCCATTATGGTAGGACCTGTCCTTTTACATAAGGATGCAACAACCCAGACATATAAAGAATTTCTAACACATATAGCGGATCAACTTATTGTTATAAATGAGGTGGAATTAAATGTGCCTAGCAATATTGAATTTGGCTCGGACGAAGAAAAAGCTCTTACTAACGCAATAGAACAATCATTTCCGAACGCAACGAGAAGGTTATGCACCAAGCATATTAGGACAATTTAATATTTCACTTACAAAATAAAGTGTGACTTAATGCTAGTAAGCGATCCTAAATTGTAGATAAGTTCTTTGGAACTGAAGGACTTGCGTGTGCAAACGACACGATAGACTTTGAAAGAAGAAAGCATGACATCTCAACCGTGTACGAAAAATACCCAGACCTAAAAGATAGTTTGCCAGGCAACGAAACATACGCCCACAGCAGCTACATCGTCCGGGAAGTCAACAAGAGTTGTCGTCGCATATTTTTACTTTTTTCGGTAATGAAACATTTATAATACATTAAAATCTGATTAAGAGTAACGACTCATTAAGTAATTATCAGAAAACCATTAAAATTTGTTTGGTTTTTATAAAGTTCTGCCCCATGCTAACGTTTAGTATACAAAACTTTTAACATCATGGATTTACTATTTAGCTGTTCAAGTCATAAAGATTCTTGAAAATCAATATACTTGTTCGTCTCAAGATCTTAAACACTGTGTATAAATTTAAAGTCAATCGGATATTAACTTTAGCCGCTAGAGCGTCCACAAGATTTTTCAAAGTGATCAAGGGCCATAACTCTGGCAAAAATTATCGGAAATCGCTGAAAATCACTAGGCTTCTTCGTCTCATGGTCTTCAACACTGTATATAAATTTAAAGTCAATCGGATATTAACTTAAGCCTGTAGAGCGTCCACAAAAAATTTCAAAGTGATCAAGGGACATAACTATGGCAAAAATTATCAGAAATCGCTGAAAATCAATAGGCTTCTTTGTAACATGACCTTAAACACTGTGTATCAATTTAAAGCCAATCGGATATTAACTTTAGCCTCTAGAGCGTCCACAAGATTTTTCAAAGTGATCAAGGGCCATAACTCTGGCAGTTATTATCGGAAATCGCTGAAAATCAATAGGCTTCTTCGTCTCATGACCTTAAACACTGTGTATACATTTAAAGTCAATCAGATATTAACTTTAGCCTCTAGAGCATCCACAAAAATTTTCAAAGTGATCAAGGGCCATAACTCTGGCAGTAATTATCGGAAATCGCTGAAAATCAATAGGCTTCTTCGTCTCATGACCTTATACACTGTGTATAAATTTAAAGTCAATCGGATATTAACTTTGACCTCTAGAGCGTCCACAAGATTTTTTGAAGTGATCAAGGGCCATAACTCTGGCAGTAATTATCGAAAATCGTTGAAAATCAATAGGTTTCTTCGTCTCATGACCTTAAACACTGTGTATAAATTTAAAGTTAATCGAATATTAACTTTGACCTCTAGAGCGTCCACAAGATTTTTTGAAGTGATCAAGGGCCATAACTCCGACAGTAATTATCGATTCTGGGTTGTTATTTGTCCATAATTTGACTTCGTCACCTTTTCTCTTGGTTGATGCTATATCGTATCTAGCGAAATACCAAAAAGGGGAGGAGCTACCAACAGTTAGCTGAGCAGAAATTCTAACGCATTTGTAGGCGGGAATTACGAAGCATGACCACGCCTTGACATGATCGGTGAAGGTCGCTTTCTCCCTCGCTTTCTGGGCATATTCTTTAGCGCATAGAAATGGAGACACAACAGACAACCAAATTGTTTAATTCATATGAACAAGGTGAAAACTATATTAAACAGATAAAAATAGAGGAAACAACACATTTTATAACCCGAGAGACCCGCAATTTTATTGCTTCAAATGAATATTTTAAAGAAAAATCCTGCTGTTTAAACCAATCTATAGAAAGTCCTGCTCTTAGCTGAACCAAGCTGAAAACAAATTCTGCTGTCATGGCTATTGTGGCGAAAAATTCTGCTATGATGGATATTGTGATGAAAATATTCCGCTGTGATGGTTAATCTACCGAAATTTCCCGCTCTGCTGAGTAATCTAACCACAATTACTGCTTTTGCGACCAATCTATAGAAAATTATGCTGTGATAGCTATTCTGACGAAAAATTCCGCTGTGGTGGTTATTCTGCCGAATAATTCTGCTGTGATGGATAATCTAAAGAAATTCCTGATATAATGGATATTCTAAAGAAAAATCCTGCTGTTTAAACCAATCTATAGAAAATTCTACTGTGAGGACCAGAGATGGTACAGTTCTATGGTGAGGACCAAGCTGAAAACAAATTCTGCTGTAATGGATATTCTGAATAAAATTTCTGCTGTGATGGCTATTCTGACGAAATATTCTGCTGTGGTGGATAATTAATCTAACGGAATTCCTGATATGGTGGATAATCTAAAGAAAAACCCTGCTGTTGGTACCAATCTATAGAATATAATGTGTTGTGGGAACCAATCTGAAAACAAATTCTGCTGTGATGGCTATTCTGACGAAAAATTCTGATGCGCCGAACATTCATAAGATAAACCAAGGACATAAACTATCGTGTACATCTCTATATTCTTTTAATAAACAACTTAACACGTTTATTTAAACAGGCTTTAACTTAACTGACACAGTACATGTATACAACTGATAATATGTCCATAATTTTGCTGGTTGGTTTGTTTTGTTTTTTTTGTTTTTTTTTTGTTACATTGTCACTTTGTAAAGTGACCCTAAACACGGTATATGAAAGGGTGCACTATAAATATGCTGTAATAATATATGCTGTAATGGTAATATATATATGCTGTAATAGTCATCTATAGAAAATCTTACTGTTGGGACCAATCTAAGAGATTATCTATTGAACATCCTGCTGTGAGGGCCAATCTGAACCAATATAAATCAGTCCTGCTTTGAGGGATGGGGTGGGGCAATCTATAGAGAATTATGGTGTGGGCACCAATCTTAAGAAAGATATTGCTGTGAAAGCCAAACTGAAAAAAAGCATTCTCAGACATAAGTTCAGAATATACTCCAAATTGTTCCCCTTATTTTAACTAAAATATAGCCCTTTATCAGGACCGTAGCCAGCTTGCTAGCTTCGGAGGGGCAGTGAAGTTTTTAGGGGTGGGGGGCACCCCGCACAGTCTACAGTAGGTATTTTAGAGCTATGGTCGGCAAATTTTTTTTTGGGGGGGGGGGGCAAAACATTTTTTCGGGGGGGGGGGGGGCATTGCTGTTTTAATGTATCAAATACCTGAATAAGAAACTATGCAAAGTTTTGTGTTCCTGGATCAAAGAATTTCTTATAAACAGTAATTGTAAGTTGAGTAAATTCTTAACTTAAGTCTGAGAATGCTTTGTGAACTCGGGGTCCGATGCCGTTATGGGTGAAAAACAGATTGTCAAAGTTAGCGATATAAAGGCTATATTAGTTTATTGTTCTACTTTAAACTCATGGCCTGGAATAGCAGGTAAACAGGTTTTAACATTTATGTAGTAGATAATGTGGTCTGCCTCCAGTTGTTCAAATTATTTCCCTTGATATTTCCAAGGTGAATATCAGCTGTCAATCATTCTGCTCTGGTGTGTAGATGCCTGTCACTCTGTCGTTACTACGAAAGAGTGTTCACCGTAATGCGAGTCGCCACTCTGTGTATTTTTACTCTGTGATCAATACCAATGCCGTCCTCGGTTACCCAGTGTACTCATTCCGTTCTACTCCACTATACCCTGGGTTAATCTATGGGGGAGACACGTTTTCAAGTTATCCGCCCTTGATGATTGTGCTATTTTTATGGACCAATCCCATAAATTGTTATTCGAAAAGGAAGTTGGCAAAGGTAAGTAACTCTCATCGGCAATAATAATAAACATAACAGAATGACATATTTCAGACAAAAAACGAATAGTAATAATAATAACAAAAGTCAAACATATAGATGTTATACATATTTGAAATCAACAACACATACTACAGATTTTGATAATACAATTAAATATAAATAAATTATAAATATATACATTATTTACATAAATCATTCAGTAAATGGGAATGAATATGATTATCTACCCTTGTAAAACCGAAGGCGAAACGATTGGTTTGTAAACTGTTTTCTGATTGGTTCGTAGACTGTAGCTACATTCTAGGCCAGGGCAGATAATTTGAAATCGTGGAAACCCTATGGATTAACCCAGGGTATAGTGAAGTAGAACGGAATGAGTACACTGGGTAACCGAGGATGTACCATTGCTAATGTACGTGTCGGTTCATCAACAGAAGAGCTTACACTTACGCCCATGCGCTCGGGATGTTTCATCCCAAATTTACACGGGTCCTTTCATCCCACTTATATCGGGTCCTTTCATCCCACAAATTTAAAAACAGGTATTACATGAATTTTTAATATTTTATTTATATATTAATACCAATACCAATATGTCAATGCAATTTTATCATGAATAGTGTCCAACTTCTTCCTTTGCATACGCTTTAACTTATTTTCCGAATATTTTATTTGTACAATATGTCAATGCAATTTTAACATGAATAGTGTCCAACTTCTTCCTTTGCATACGCTTTAGTATATTTTCCGAATCCACACCAATTCTCGACACCGACTTCACTTAAATTACATCGCTTACAATCGAGCGTAGAAATGGTTCCACTTCCACTACTGATGTCTTGCGCCTTACTCAAGCCACAGTAGTGGCTCTTTGCGCAAGTTTTTTTTAGTCAAATGACTACAAAAAGGACTGGCTATCGGGTAGACTAATCACCGGAATTCACAGGAATTCACAGGAATTCACTTCTAAAATCCCCGATTCCTCCCACAAAACTCCCTAATTTTAATGTATAATACATTTTGATCTCTCCACAGGCCAGATAAAGGCGCTGTAGGTGAATTTATTTGAAAGACTACCGGAATTCATTTCAAATATATGCATCATGATTATGATAACGTAGGGCGCGTCGATTTACCCAACAGGCCGAACTCCAAAATAACACATGTGACATAATAACAATTTACGTCGAATTACCCAATAACTCCAAAATAACAGCCAATAACCCCAAAAATGTTGACTGTGGAAACACAATATAACAAATTAGTTGAATTTAAGAAGCCTCGCTGATTTGTGCCCAATTAATATTAATACAAAATATAAGTAAATACAATTGTCTTGGGGCGAATTCCGATTTTCTCAAAGTGAATTCCGGTGTTTTAAAGTAATTTTTTTATTAATGTAAAATATTAGTAAATAAGAAGGTCTAAAGTGCGAATTCAGATATTTTGTAAGTGAATTCCGGTGTTTTAAAGTAATTTATTATTATTGTAAAATATTTGTGATCGAGTACGAAGGTCTGAAGTGCGAATTCCGATATTTGAAAGTGAATTCCGGTGTTTATATGTTTTCAATATGAATTCCGGTGATTTTCGATGTTTAAAAATAATTTATTATTAATGTAAAATATTAGTAAATACGAAGGTCTTAAGTGCGATTTCCGATATGTTGAAAGTGAATTCCGATGTTTATATGTTTTCAAAGTGACTCCCGGTGATTTAAAGTAATTTATTATTAATGTAAAATATTAGTAAATACGAAGGTCTTCAGTGCGAATTCAGATTGAAAGTGAATTCCGGTGTTTATATGTTTTCTATGTGAATTCCGATGTGTATGTGTTTTCAATGTGAATTCCGGTGATTTTATTTGGTTTAAAGTAATTCAATATTAATATTAATGGAAAATATAAGTAAATAGGAAGATTGTACGGGCGAATTCTGATATCTCCAAAGTGAATTCCGGTGTATGGATTTGGTCAAATAATATTGTAAGTTAAAATTAGGACTTAAATGCTGATAAAAGAGGCTTTTTGATAAATTACATATAGGTTCTACACATAATTGTTTTAAAACATCTCAAATTTGACGAGTTGCGAGATTTTCTCCACACATGTCGAGTAATCTCCCTTTAATGGTCAAAATATCGGATTTACAAATCATTGTAAATATTGTCATTGTATAAAGTGACAAATCACATACAATCACAACATAATAAACTATCATAACCTGAGAATACTCTGAACAAAGACAATTAATTGTCAGCGGAACTTATTTAAATTGATTTCATTTATTTATTTCAAAACAATTTAAGTTACGATGTCGATGACAGAAAGTGACAATCGACACAATTTGCAAGTATAAATAAATAAAATAGCTATAATATTAAATTGTTTATTGCACTATATATACCATAATATGTTTCATGCATATAATTACTGTTTTAATAAACTATTAATCAATCTGTAATTACAATACATTACAACGTTTCTTTGGGCTTTACGCACCCGAAATCAACATTTTTTGAATTAACAATATTTACATTATATACATTTTTCTTCTTCATTAAATATTTATTCAACATGCGAGTTTTCTTGTCCGCTTCCATACAAGCCCATGTTTCAGGACGGATCTCAGATTTGTGGTCTACAAGTTGCCAATTGCCTGTCCCGTGTAAAGCCCGACTTATGTTGAGAATTTGAAATGTTGACACTCTATTATTAATTGATTCTGCGTTGTTATTAGTCCATAAGTCTGAGATCAGTTTATTTTGGAGGGGCTTAATAACATATAATAACAATTTATGTTTTAAATATCTGTCCCAACATTGTTCAAATCTAGGATATTTTTCAAAATAAACAGACAAATCATCTTTTTTCATTTCAAAATCCACAATTCCTTCCTTACCAAAAATTAAATTTCTTATAATTGAGCGTTCTTTTTGTGGTGTTCCCGATTTCTCTAAATATCGATATAAATTTTCCTTAATGTGTTTTGTACAAAGTAAGAAATTAGAATTTTGGAATACTTCATACAAAGATTTAGTCATAGATTTTTCTTCGTCGGTACCAAATATTATTTTATCACTACCTAACTGGGAACGAAGATGTGAAAAGAAATAGTGATAGGTTGGTGCTTCGCCATCCCAATGGAGCATCATGGGGCCAAGCATTATGTGGTTTTGATTCGTTTCGCGATATAAAAATAACTATAGCGGGGATATCTGTAATAACTTTCTGTTATTGCCACCGCCTGACGATACCCATGGAGGGGTTGAAATAGTTATTTATAGATTGATGGCCATCTTATATATAATAATAATGCATTAGTTAAAGCGATTTTTGGTTTAACGATATGTAATGATATATAAGGATTAAAACGTACACAAAATACTTTGTCGTGAGTATTATTTATGTAGATAGAGGGATGAGGATTAACGTCCACTATGTCATTTCAATAATTCTCTTGTGTGTGTGTGTGTGTGGGGGGGGGGGTCTTTACCAGTGTGATGACCCAGAGAGAACCCACGATTCTGGACAGACGACACTACTTCTTGTCAGGTATAACCGGGGAATCACATACACAAGTTATTTCCCTTCATGCGAGTGAGTGTGAAACTCCGATTTGAATATCAAAACCAGCATAGTTGGATCTGCAAGACCGAATGTAGTCTTCACTTGAACATTGAAAAAAATTCAACTGAGTAGTATCTACTTTCTCGCAATCTGAATGGCACCAACGTTGACATACTTCACAATATCCGCAAGGATACTCAACTCGGGGATTTTTCCTATCATGTATAATTAAAACGAATTGCAACGAAAGCATACATTAATTTCTTGTAAACAAAAATCACATACACGAGTTATCTCCCTTCAGGCGAGTGAGCGTAAAACTCTGATTTGGGCTCAACGTTGCGAGGCTTTTAAATTCAACTAAATTGTTATTTTGTATTTCCAAAGTCAACAATTTGGTGTTATTGAGCAGTTATTGGGTGTTATTAATTTCTTGTCAACAAAAATCACATTTACGAGTTATCTCCCTTCAGGCGAGTGAGCGTGAAACTCCGATTTGGACACAAAGCAGCGATGCTTCTTAAATTCAACTAAATTGTTATTTTGTGTTTCCAAAGTCAACATTTTGTAGTTATTGGTTGTTATTTTGGAGTTATTGGGTGTTACTGGGCCGTTATTGGGCAGTTATTGGGTGTTATTGAGCAGTTATTGGGTAATTCGACGCGCCCGACTGCACCACACAAAATTTACACAAAAACAAATACACGGACAGGACATCATACTCAGGAAAACACAAACATACAGACAATTAAAAAAATGTGAATGGATCCGGGGGCTAGCCCCTACGTTATCATAACCATGATGCATATATTTGAAATGAATTCCGGTAGTCTTTCAAATAAATACACATACAGGGCCTTTATTTGGCCTGTGGAGATAGTAAATTCGTTACATTATAATGTATTATACGTTTAAAATAAATTAGTTTTGTGAGAGGAATCGGGGGTTTTCGAAGCGAATTCCGGTGAATTCCGGTGATTATATGTGAATTCCAGTGATTGTAAATGAATTCCGGTGATTAGCTTATAGCTCCCTTAATTTACACATAAACTGACCCAAAACTGTACTGCACATGGCTTAACATATAATAAACCAATTCTCATTGAAATAAAGGTGAAGCTTTACCGCACAATGATATGAAACCCAACTGCTACGCGAAATTTCTCGCCTACCGAACTTATTTCAACTGGCCGGTGTCATGGCGGCTTTCACATTATAAGAAACATGGCTTTGAAAATGTAGAACGCATATTTTACAACAAAGGGAAACTTTTCTGTAACTATTTTAGTGGTCCAGTCTGTTATGTCTTGATGGGACACAATGGACTTCTACATATGTACAGCACGTGGGCTTGATATACAACACAAGCTGATCGGAACTAAGACTACTTTTTTTTATAAGAACAATATATAATATTGGCACGGATGGCAAGGATATAACATCTTCCTTTTTTACAAAAAAATAATAAAAACATAACACTGATAAAAAAAATAAATAAATTGAATAAAGTCTACTAATTTTCATAGTCTCTAAAACGTTTTGGCATAACTGATACTCGGGGATCACGTGAATAAGTGGGTAAGACGCTGGCTCGCTAGCCTGGAGGTCGGGTGTTCGATCCCTGCATTGGCCGAGAATGTTTATCCCAATTTTCCGGCGTGGTTTCCCCTTGTCAGTGATACAGGATGGAGGGCCCGACAAGGACAGCTCTCTAGTCGTTCAGATGGGACGAAAAACCGAGGTCCCGTGTAGACATTGGCGTGCACGTAAAAGATCCCTTGGCAGTTGGAATTCGATATAAGAGTAGGCCGTAGCGCGGCTGCCCGGGCAAAATTTCCCTCATAGCACACTGTATGGCGTATGCCCGTCTTCATTAGCCCAGGTTAGGAGCAGAACAGTAGGACGTTAAACCCCATTTCATTTCATTTCTAACTGATACTCGACCTGACCTGGTTTTATAAGGCTGAGAAACTGGGGGTCTGGGTGGAGAATATCTTGGATTAGGAGGATAAGGTATTTGTCGATTTGGACTATGCAAAGGACTAGTATTTTGGCGAGGATTTACAGCAGTTTGGTTCTTTCTTTGCTGTGTGTTGTATCATATCCCTCTAGATGTGTAATATCATCTGGTTGTCGACAGTATATATCATCTTCTTTAGTCTTCAACAAATCATGTCTATTACGTCTCCATCTACCAGTTTCCGTTTGAACATTATAAGATCTTGGCTAGCTGAGTTGCTGTTCTGAATCTAGCAGCTTAGCCGGTATCCAACACTTTCCTATACTCTCACTCTAACTGTATCTCCAGGATGTAAAGATCCTAACTGTCTTCCAAATAATTTTTGGACAGGCGATCCAGATTCTGGTTTTCCAGGAGTATTACGAAGATTAAGAAGTCCCAAATATACTTCTACTCTGTTTATTAGATCTACATGTATTATTTTTCAGAAACCGTAATTTAGTAACGTAACCTAAAGTAACGTAATCATATTCATATATGTCACTCTACTAGTCATGTATCATTCAGAATCAGAATCATCAATTACTTATATAAAGAATGTTTATTATCTAATTTACGTGTTGATACTTATTCCTCAATAACAAGAACAAGGTCACATTGTAGTAGCATGAAAAGCGACAGCTACATAAGTTTAAACACATGAATTTCATCAAGAAGAAAACAAATGAACACTTCCAGATGAGCTCGCAACACCAAGAAACGAAACTACCAAGGAGACTACCAAAGAAATAGAAAGCAATGAGGATGCTGCACAAGCCACAACTCAAGAAAAACTTCAGGGTTTGAAAACAAGATCTGGTAACCAGTATGAAATTACAAGAAATCAAGATATCCTACTGGATTAGTCTGTACGACCAGAAGATTCAATAAGCCAAATTAATTCTCAAGCATCTAATGGGTCAAATAAAAGTAAAGTTTCAAGTACCTCCAGTCAAGTTAAAAAGAGGTTATTAGAAAAAACAGCTAAAAGAAAGGCAATAGAAGTCCAGATGGAAGCTCTAAAAGCCGAACAAGAAATAGCTGAAAGAAGATTTCAAGGTCAACTCCAAAGAGAAATTGAAGAGTTACGTATGAAACATAGAAGAGAAGAAGAAGAGAATAGACTTAAAAGGGAAGAAGAGTTTCTCAAGATAAAATCACAACTAGAACAAGCGACAGTTGTCGAAGGGATTTATGCACAGGCTCAGGCTCAAGAAAATCAATCCCTGGTTGTACCAAACCCATCACTAAGCCCTTCAAGTAATAAAGTCTCTCTGCAACAAGTTGGCGATAATTCAACCTCAGCAAGCTATGATTTACAAGAAACTGGTAATAATTCACCACCGACAAATACATGTAGTGGTATACAAGTAGCCCCAGTAAGCAACAGTATACAAGAAGCCCACGCAACATCAACTGATATTAAAAGAATTTCTGGACAATCTGATAAAAAAATCAACATAGCAATTCTCTTGCCTTAAAACTGCCTTCACATGAAGTACCAATATTCAGCGGGAACCCATTAGAATACACCCACTTCATAAGAGCATTTGAGAACCTCATAGAAGAAAGGACAAATAACGAAAGTAGTAGGCTTTACTACCTTGTACAATATACAAGCGGCGAAGTTAAAGAACTCATGCAGAGTTGTTTGTCGATGAAGGAAGATGAAGGCTATCAAGAAGCAAAGAAACTCCTTAAACAACGCTTTGGTCAGAACTATAAGATAGCCACAGCTTACGTTGAAAGATTTACCCGGGGACCAGCTATCAGATCAGAAGATAGTGCTGCCTTACAAAATTTATCTGTTTGTTTAACAACATGTCGAAATGTTTTGAAGGACATAGGCTACCTGTCCCAAATTGAAAATCCAGAAAGCCTAAGGCGAATCATAGCACGTTTACCATATGACACACGAAAAAGATGGCGAAGCAATGTAGATAACATAATTGTGAAGTTTGACAGAGAAATCAAGTTAGAAGATATTGTTGACTTTGTTGACAGAGAATCAAGAATTGCCAACCATCCAGTATTTGGCGATATCAGTGATAAAAGAAAATCAGACGTAGAAAAGAAAATCCCATATACTAGTAAACAAAGGGAATTAGTTTTGCTACTGGTAATCACTCAAATGGAAAGAATATGTATTCCAAACAAGAAAATCACCAACAGTCTGAATACAAACCAAATGGGTTTTGTCTCCTATGTAAAGGTTGTCACCATATAGACGAATGCAAAGAATTAATGAAGAAAACACACGAAGAAAGACAATTGTTCGTCAAGTCAAGAGTGTTATGTTTCAACTGTCTATACCCACGGCACAGAGCAAAACAATGTCGACAGAAGAACATGTGCAAGAAGTGCGATAAACGACACCCGACTGTACTGCATCAAGAACAGCCTGCGGTTATAAATGGTTTTATCAACACAAATTCCCCAGCTATTAGCTTACCAATATTAGCCATAAGGATCAAGTCACCTGATGGTCAGAAATTTGTTGATACAATGGCTATGCAAGACTCTGGCTGAAATGCATCCTTCTATGAGATAATCAAACAACTGGGAATAGAAGGCAAGGAAATTCAATTTTCCCTAACTACCATGGAAAAGGAAGATAGTCTTACAAAAACCAGCATTGTGAGTCTAAATGTTTTGATCTTCAAAAAGAGAACTTCATTGAACTTTCAATTCAACCGTTTACTCAAGACCAAGTATACCAGTATCACCTGCAGATGTACCAAGCCAGATAGATGTAAATAGATGGCCCACCTCAATGGAATCAAAATACCTTGGTTACCTGGAATGAAGAAAATTGGTCTACTTATAGGAAATGATAATGCCAAAGCCATGGAACCAAAGGAAGTTAGAACAAGTAAGGATGGTGGACCTTATGCATGCAGAACATTACTGGGATGGGTAATAAATGGACCGCTTGGAAGAGAAAGCAGTTCTAATAGAATAACCTCTAATTTCATAAGATGTGACAACGATTTAAGTCAACAATTTCAAGAATTTTGTAATCAGGAATTTAATGACTCCATAGACGGAACCAAAACTGAAATGTCTCAAGATGATTGTAAGGCAATAAGCATCATGGAAAACAGTGTCAAAAAGAAAGATGGGCATTATCAAATCGACTTACCATGGAAGAATGTTCCTCCAAATTTACCAAACAACAAGATATTGGTCGAACACCGATTTAATTTACTACACAAACGTCTAAAAAGGGATCCTGTCTTATTGAAGAAATATGTAGAATTCATGAATGACCTTTTACGGGAAGGATATGCAGAAGGAGTTGTCGAGAAGGAAATTACAACCAATAATATCTGTTGGTATTTACCCCACCATCCCGTATTTCATCCTCAAAAGCCCAACAAAGTAAGTGATTTTTGACTGTTCGGCTAGATACCGAAACACTTCGTTAAATGACCAACTACTTCAAGGCCCTAATCTAACCAACTCCATTGTTGGTGTCCTTACAAGATTTAGACAAGAACAAGTAGCTATTATGGGTGATGCGGAAGCCATGTTCCACCAGAACACTGTGATGCCCTTAGATTTCTTTGGTGGCCCCAAGGAGACATATGCCACGAACCAAAGTAATATCGAATGAAAGCTCACCTGTTCGGTTCTTTATCATCACCAAGCTGCTGTAATTTCGCATTGTTAAGGAAAGCTGAAGAAAATGAAAACAGCTTTGATGCAGAAGTTATTCGAAGTGTAAAGCTAATTTCTACGTAGATGATTTCCTGAAGTTTGTTAAATCGAGCAAAGAAGCAATAAATATGGTCAAAAATTTACGTCAACTTTTATCTAATGGTGGATTTAAATTGACAAAGTGGTTGTCCAACTCAATGACAGTTATGCAAACAATATCTGAAGTTGAAAGAGCTACCAATAGAAATATAGATTTGGAAACGAGAACAGAAAGAGTCCTAGGAGTACAATGGCAGGTATATTCCGACACATTTGTGTTCAAGATTTCAATCAAGGCACATAAGCATACAAGAAGAGGAATATTATCTGTCTGCAAAGTTAATTTTACAAGATCTATGCAGATTAAAATTCGGCTTGGATATTCCGATAAGTAAAGATTTAGAAGTCCGCTGGAATAAATGGCTAATTGAACTACCGAAACGTGAAGAGTTCTCCATTCAAAGAGGTATCAAGCCGAAGCACTTCAGTACTATAATCTCAAGTCAACTCCATCATTTTTCCGATGCGCCAGAGGATGGATATGGATCGGTAACTTACTTAAGACTTGTTGACTCCACCAGAAAGATCCATTGCAGTTTCTTGATGGGGAAATCAAGATTAACTCCCTTGAAACGTATCACTATCCCCAGATTGGAATTATCCGCTGCAACCGTCTCAATTCGTCTCGACAGAACGATGAGAGAAGAACTAGAAGTTCCAATCGACCAGTCAATCTTTTGAACAGACAGCACCTCCGTTTTGAAGTACATTAATAATGAGACAAAGAGATTCCAGACATTTGTTGCCAATAGAATATCTACAATAAGAGATGGATCTAAACCAAAAGATTGGCGTTAGATTGGAACAAAGTTTAATCCTGGAGATGACAGTTCGAGGGGTATGTCTGTTGAAGAACTATGCAAAAATAAACGATGGATAATGGGGCCGGAATGTCTATACTTGCCCGAAGAACATTGGCCAAAACAACCTACAATAACAGATGAGATTGTTTGCGATGACCCAGAAGTTAAACAAGAAAGTAAAAAAATGTAATATTGCTATGTGCAATGGAACCTCTTCAATGGAAGTTATTTTCAAACGTTTTTCAACCTGGTACAAGTTAAGAAGAACTTTCGCCTATTTATGAAGATATAGAAGAAATCTATTTGATGCCATTAAAGACAAAGGAAAAACTGAAGAAGGAACAATATGTAAGTCTAAGCAGGAAATGAATCCTATTTCAGTTGATGAAATTAAAGAGGCAGAAA
Source organism: Patella vulgata (assembly GCF_932274485.2). NCBI lineage: Eukaryota > Metazoa > Mollusca > Gastropoda > Patellidae > Patella > Patella vulgata. The sequence goes on from NC_065882.2 coordinate 40,930,717, forward strand.
GGGAGATTTTGAAGATAGTTCAGAGAGAAAATTACGCTGAAGAAATAAGATATATGGAAGGGAGTTTAGATGGAAGAGAAAGAAAGAATAAACTAAAAAAAACAAGCACACTTCAAAACCTTGACCCATTTTTGAAGGAAGGTCTTCTCTTAGTTGGAGGAAGATTAAATCATGCCGATCTTAACGAGGAAACAAAACACCAAGTCATACTACCTAAAGAACATCCGGTCAGCAGTCTAATAATAAAACATTATCATGAAAGGGCTGGACACTCTGGAAGAAATCATGGTTTATCTCTAATAAGAACCAAGTACTGGATCATAAAGGGAAATTCAGCAGTAAGAAGAATATTATCAGACTGTTACTCATCCAAAAGAAGACAGGGACCAACATGTAAACAAAAGATGTCGGATTTTCCTGAGAATCGAGTAACAGCCTTTAAGCCACCATTTACGTCGATTTCTGTGGACCTTTCCTCATCAAACAAGGAAGAAGTTCCCCAAAACGATACGTATGTTTATTTACCTGTTTGAATGATGTTCGTGCTATTCATATCGAAGTTACCAATTCCTTGGATACAGACTCATTTATAAATGCTCTAAGACGCTTTATTTCAAGAAGAGGTAGACCTGTTGAAATACGAAGTGACAATGGTACTAATTTTGTAGGAGGTAATAGGGAACCTAAGGCTGCTATTGCTGGATGGAATCAAGGAAATATTCAAAATTTCTTAGTACAAGAAGACATTAAATGGCTGTTCACCCCCCCCCCCCCCCGGCATCATCTCGCCATGGCGGTGTCTGGGAACGTTGTATTAGGACAGTAAGAAAGGTCATGAATGGTTTACTACAAGAACAACAGCTCAACGATGAAAGCTTGAATACCTTGATGTGTGAAGTCGCGTCAGTCGTAAACAGTCGCCCTATACCGGCTGTATCAGAAGATTGTAGAGATTTAGAAGCTCTAACCCCTAACCATATTCTATTGATGAAATCTCCATATATTCTGCCACCTGGTAATTTCGTCAAGCAGGACATGTATAAGCGAAAATGGTTAAAAGAGTATTTGCCCCTTCTTCAAGAAAGACAAAAGTGGTACAATAAAGAAAGAAATCTACAAACTGGTGATGTCATTTTATTGGTCGATGAAAATACACCAAGATGTAACTGGCCCATTGGTAGAATTGTAGAAACTTTCCCGTCACAAGATGATATGGTTAGAAAGGTCAAGATTCGAACCAAGAATGGTACATTCGAGCGACCTATTGTGAAATGTGTATTGTTGGAAAGAGTGAATTAAGTAATAATTAAGTACTTTTAAGTGACTAGTCAAGCTATAAAATATGTATGGAACTTTAGACTGAAAATTAATAAGCTTCTTCGTCTCATGACCTTAAACACTGTGTATAAATCTAAATCAATCAAACATTAACTTTAGCCTGTGAAGAGCATCATCCACAAGCATTTTCAAAGTGGTCAAGGATCATAATTCTGACAGTAATTATGGGGAATTATTGAAAATAACTCTAGGCTTTTTCTTTTTCCTCTTGTGATCTTAAACACTGTGTACAATTTACTTTAGCCTCTAGAGCGCCCAAAAGATATTTCAAAGAGATCAAATGTAGCACCATGGGTCTTTCGTCTGACGCGGAGAGCGGGCGATGGAAACCGGTCGCCACATCCTACGTATGACCCATGCACCTTTTCTTACTACATATCTTAGTAGCCTTAGCTTGTGACCCATGCACCTTTTCTTACTACATATCTTAGTAGCCTTGTGATGTCTAGAATTTGTCTCTGGTTGTCTTTGGCTTCTCCTTCACGTTGTGTATTTACTTCTCACTGTTTTCTTAAGACGTTTGTCTTACCAGGAATAACAATGCAACAGTTCGTTTTTACATTTTATATATCAAGCTAGATACATATATACATGTACAAGCATAGTATAGATTACAATACTAAAGTCATTCTCAAACCCTAGCCAGCCAGGCTCGCTGAGCGAGTCTGCTGATAGAAACTGCTACATCTTTCCCTTTCTGAAATCAAGCTGCTGTCTGACCAATTCTCACAAGTATGATAGTTTTGTAGCTGTGGGTTTTGGAAGTTCAATTATCTAATTGGTCAAATATGACCCATGCACCTTTTCTTACTACATATCTTAGTAGCCTTAGCTTGTGACCCGTGCACCTTTTCTTACTACATATCTTAGTAGCCTTGTGATGTCTAGAATTTGTCTCTGGTTGTCTTTGGCTTCTCCTTCACGTTGTGTATTTACTTCTCACTGTTTTCTTAAGACGTTTGTCTTACCAGGAATAACAATGCAACAGTTCGTTTTTACATTTTATATATCAAGCTGGATACATATATACATGTACAAGCATAGTATAGATTACAATACTAAAGTCATTCTCAAACCCTAGCCAGCCAGGCTCGCTGAGCGAGTCTGCTGATAGAAACTGCTACATCTTTCCCTTTCTGAAATCAAGCTGCTGTCTGACCAATTCTCACAAGTATGATAGTTTTGTAGCTGTGGGTTTTGGAAGTTATTTTGTAATAAAAGCCAAATGATGCAATCGTGATTTTTCTATCACATGTTTTTCGACACAATCTATCCTTGAACTTAGACCCTCTTTTCTGTTATTCTCACACTATTTCATAAACAATTAATTTGCGTTTTAAATAAACTCAAACCATAGCTGACAATAGAGAATAATTTGTAAAGATAAAAATATTATTTAAACCATCTTATTTCTCCATTCCTTGTCTATAAATTTAAAAACAATGTCGCAACGACGATATTGCTACACAAGGGCCATAACTCTGGCATTCCCAGTGTTTGCCGAGAAAGTTCATCAGTATCTTCCAGTGTGGTTTCTCCTTGTCGGTAATGCGGAAAGGAGGACCTGACAAGGACAGCTGTCTAGTTGTCTGGATGGCACGTAAAGATCCATTGACAGTTGGAATTCGATATGAGAGTAGGTTGTAGCACCGCTGTACGAGCAAAATCTCCCTCATAGCACAATGCATGACATATGCTTGTCTTCATGAGCCCAGTCGGAGCAGAACAGTAGCACGTTAAACTCCATTTCAGTTCATTTCGACAGGACTAAAAATATCAATTATTCATTTATCCAGTTGTTTTCTTGGTAAATATTGACCAGATCGTATTGTAGCACCTAAATCGCAAAATATGTATCCTATCTGCAGTGGCTATATCCAGCACTATAATACACAGTCATCATTTCACAAGATATAGACAAGTCGACAAGAAACTGCAATCACTTTCCTCAGGATCTGGTGCAGAAATGTATTGTCTCAAGCTCCTTTTATAAATGGCTGACGGACAGTTTTGTCGTATGATGCAGACTATCTCTACAGAACAAGAATGAACGACAGTATTACCTGTACATGTACCTGTGATGTGTCAAATTGTCAATTATAAGTGTTTCAGCATAAGTTTTATTCCATGTCACGACACCCTGAGTGAGAAAGGGTACTTTCTTTTTGTTTTCAAGTGTCTGTAGATTCACTTTTTTTGTTGAAAATAAATCAGACATACTGCAGTACGATATAATAAAATTTAAAACTGGTGGCCAAGTTTCAACTCCTCTGACTGATGAAATAGCAGTCTGAATTATGATAGCCGACTTGTATAGCTGTGTAAAGGTGCCCAGTTTAGAAGTGCCAGGAATTGAACACGTCGATTCATATTCCATTGCAATATCGAGAGCCCGATTCGCCGTCATTTTCAAGTTCATTGCTGGGAATACTTAAGATAGGCGTATTCATGCCATTACTATTATAGAAAGCAAACTTGCAGCTGTTGGATTTTGGTTGGACAAATTCAAGTTGTGGATATTTAGTCGAAAGCCTAAACTTCAGTTGACAATTTCGATAACCAGTGACTTCAATGCCCTCCATCTTTAGAAACAATTTGAACCGATGACTTAGACAGCTGTACATGTTTCTCTATAATTGCAGTGCAAAATAAAGAAAACGATTCTATGAGAGGATGTCGTTGTTTGTCGGTTTCTCCTTCATAGAGACATCTTGTATACATATGTCTAATAAGACGACGCATGGTAGAAGACTTTAATAGGTACAGGATCAAAATCTTGTACCTGAAAAAATGAATGTAAGGATAGAGTTACAAGTTGATTGGTTGTACTCTCAGCTAGTGATTATAAGAACTAGATATTTTTTAAATATTTAGTGTGATTTCTTTGTGTCAGTGGAGGGTGGGCCTGGCAGTTATGAACAGTGTCTAGTCGATCAGAACGGAAATAACACTGTCGCCAAACCCAATAATTCGAGCGAACCTGGAAATTGTATACAAAGTTTTTTTAAGATTGATTTTAGTAGCCCGGGGTGTCCTCTTTCAGAATCTGCCGGGTGAAATTCAAGATGGCGTCCAAGATGGCTGCCATTTCAATTTATCCCCTATAACTCCCATAGTATTTAGTCTAGGGTGATAATGTTGGTGTCTAACCGTATGGTTTTGGGGTCAAGGAATACACTGGAATCATTTATTATGTTGTGGAGTGATTAGATGATTGTTAAATCGAACATTGCGGCTAATATGGTCTCTTAACCCTTTAGCGGCGATTGGGAGCGATTATTTCACCAAACCAAACTATATCTAGAGAGAAGCTAGATGTTACAGCCCTGATGTTACATATCACTGAAAAGCTTGTGTATTGGTCTCTTTAAATATGTAAATAATTTTCTGGCACATTCATATTTACTTACCTTAGAAAACGATCAAATTTGGGTGGTACTAAACTCTATTACTATGATTATAAAGGTGGATAGAGGTATTCAATGTCAAAATACGGGTCTTAGTACGAAATTTCAGCCATGATGTACATATCACTGAAAAGCTTGTTTATTGGTCTTTTTAAATATGTAAATACTTTTCTGGCAGATTCATATTTACTTACCTTAAACAACGATGAAAGTTGGTTGGCACTAAACACTACGATAATGGGGGGGGGGGGATATTCAATGTAAAAATACGGGTCTTAATACGAAATTCAAGCCATGATGTTACATATCACTAAAACGCTTGTTTATGGGTCATTCCATGTCAACTGGACCAAATTTAATTTAGTCTTACCTAACAAATCCAAAAATTTTACCGCTCTAGATAAAAAGGGTACTGAAACGGACTATAAATTGAAAAGTTTTTCTCGGATTTTCAATTGCTTTAAGCTCACATTTGTAATTGGAGTACAACTCTCTAACTTTGTCATCTAAGACAACTTTTGGTGTAGATTACGAATTTAGCATCACACTTAATGTGTGATTCAAACTTTTTGGGCCACCAGGTGGCAAAATGCGGAACAAATGAACTATTCACTTTTTTTTTCACTATTTCCACAGCCTCTGGCAAAGTCACTGTTGTATACATAACCTCCAAAATTGGCATAGTTAATGTCAGCTGGTATTTTATGAATTTACAAAAGATTCTGAGTCGAATGAATATATACTTTTCAAAATATTCAGCCTCAAAATTCATTCACACGGAAAATTTACCCATTTTCTCCTTCAATTTTGGCCATGTGGGACAGAGGTTAAAATTTTGAAACTGGTTGAAAGTGAAACTTCATTTACCCTATTATAACACACATTAAAGTCCATCTTGTGCGGTGATGGAGTTTAGCTATTATCAAAATTGTTGACGTTTCACGTTGATTTTAAAATAACTTCTAAATGACCTTTTCCCCTCAAACGTGTCTATTTATAGTACCTTATTACCTTGATCACGAATATGTAATAATTTTGCATCTACTTTATACCATTCTAAATTTATTTTGCCTCCCAAATTAGAAAAAAATTGTTGTTCCGCTTCCAAAATTGTAATATAGGGCTTTGACAATCAGATTAAAATTATTCTGAAAGACTTAGGCTCCTCATATTTGTCATTTTAGAGCAACATATATTGTAGAATAAGAATATAGACGCATTTGGCTACAGGGAGTATCGTTTCAATTTAATTTTGCTTTCCAACACAGGGGAAAACTTGTTTTGTCTGCTTAGAAAGTTGAAGTACATGTACAGTAGTGTTGTTACATTATCACTGAACACTTGAAAACTACAGGCCGCAATTCTTAACGTATGGTCTTAAAACTGCATACTTACTCCTTATACCCTAAGGATGTTTCCTATTGTTTTTGGTGCTTACCCAACCCAGGTCAGAGCCACACCCATTTTTCTTTGAGTGTCTGTGTGTTTTTTTGCCCTACAGATCGCAGTTCTTAATGGATTGTCTTGAAAACTATTCATATATATTCCTTATTACCAATGGATCACTGTTATGATTTTTGGTGTATGCCCGCCCGACCAGATTTTAGTGTCATCGGCAACAGACTGCAATTCTAAACTTTTGGTGCATGCCCGACACCTGTCACGCTCCAGGATGATCCATTCAGAATTGCGGCTCCTAGGCGATAAACATAACAAAATGGGCGTTGCTATGCCCCTGGGGGTCGGGCATGCACCAAAAATAATAGCAGTCATCCTATTTTCAAGGTGATCAAAACACACAGACACAAAAAGAAAAAATAGGCGTGGCCCTGCCCCTGGAGGTTGGTCACACAAAAAACAATAGCGATTATTCTGAGGGTATAAGGAATAAGTATGCACAACTTCAAGACAATCCATTAAGAATCTTAGCGACAAACTGACACGTGCAAGAATTGAGCGTGGCTCTCTGCCCCGGGGGTCTGGCGCGCACCAAAAACAATAGGGAACATCCTTAGGGTATAAGGAAAAACTAGTATACATAGTTTCAAGACGATGCGTTAAGGATAGCGGTCTGTAGTTTTGATGCGTCTAGAAATAGTGAAACTACATAAGGCCGTACTTCAACTTTCTAATTAGACAAAACACGTTTTCATCACCTGTTTTAAAGCAAAACTAAATTAATCCGTTATTCCCTGGATCCCAAAGGAGTCTTTATTCTTATTCTATGTCAAGAGTTGATCTAAAATGATAAATATGAGGGGTCTAAGTCTTTCAGAAATACTTTCAATCTGATCATCAAAACCCATTATTCTAATTCGTGAAGCGTATTTTGTTCTCATTTTGGAGACAAAATAGAATTAGAACAATACAGATTTCATGTGCCAATTAAAAATATAAGCCATCAAATACACAAGATGGGCTTTAATGTATGTTATAGTAGGGTATTTGAAGTTTTATTATCAATTTTTTTCAGAATTTTATCCTCTGTTCCACATGGCCAAAATTTAAGGTGAAAATGTGTATATTGTGTACGTTTTCAGTGTGCAATGAATTTCGAGACTGAATATTAGGAAAAGTATATATCGCATCAAATTCGAATCTTTTGTAAATTGATATAAGACAAACTGACATTAACTTTGCCAAATTCGCAGTTTATGAATACAATAGTGACTTTGCCAGAGGTTGTGGAAATTATGAAAATAAAAGTGAATAGTTCATTTTGGATGCAAAATAAAATTAGAACAATACAATGTACATCCAAATTGATTACATATTTGTATATTACGCAAAAAAGTCACTCTAAATAGACATGTTTGAGGAGTATAGGTCATTTAGAAGTTATTTTAAAATCAACGTATAAAGTCAAGAATTTGGATAACAGCCATTAAAACTTCACCCGATCCGCCTATTATTAGCCTGCTAGTAGTAGAAAGTTGTTAGTCATTTTTAGATGCTCGTAGCAGCGCTAAGGGTGCCTCTGCGCCTCTGGGGGTAAATTGTTAGCCGCTACAGTAACAACTAACAAGGGCAGCCTTTGTTATCTACTATTAGCAACCAACAAAGGCTGTATAGTTAGTAGACCTATCCGCTATTAGCTTATTTATAAATCATTTTCTCGATCTCCGATAAATGGGAATAAAAGATAGAATTTGTATAGACTGCCTTCTTATGACGACCCGAACAATCTTCCAAGTTAGAACAAATCTTTCAAAAAACTTTGGCCTAAAATATATAGCCTACCGCCCGTCGATCCTCGCCACTGTATGTTACCGGGGGATCGAACCCGTAGCGTTGAACCTGGGTGTAGATTAGTCTATAGCGTAAAAGACTATGGAGTGCAGTAATTAATAAATTGTTTTAATAGCATTCGGTAATTGAACTGGAATATACAGGTCACACTAAAAGATTATATGCAACACAAATACCGTACTGCTTATTATTAGGCTGGAGGGGGGTCTGGAGTTTGCTCCCGGTGTGAATCCGTCGTGATTTTTAGGCAAAGTTTACCCTTGTCAGTAGGACAGGGCGGAGTGCCTCAAGGAAAAGCTATATAGTCGTCCAGATGGGACAGAAAGGAGGTCCCGCGTACACGTAGAGGAATCCTTCAGTTTTGAATCGAAATAAGAGTACGCCGTACCCAGTACCGCCGAAAACCGCCCCCCCCCCTCACCCCAATAGCATACTGCATGCTGCATTGGGTCTATATGATGTTATTGTTAAATCCCATTTCATTTCTCCATGAACGGGAATCTTCGTTCCCTGCATTGGCCAAGAATTTCATCGGGTTTATTCGACATGGTTTCCCCTTAATTGTCAGTGGTGCAAGACGGAAGGCCTGACAAGAACAGTTGTCTAGTCGTTCGTGTATACATTGGCATGCACGTTAAAGATCCCTTGGCAGTTGGAATTCGATATAAGAGTAGGCCTAGGCCATATTTCCACTGCCCGGGCAATATTTTCCTTCATAGCACACTGTATGGCGTATGCCCGTCTTCATTAGCCCAGTCGGGGCCGAACAGTAGGACATTAAACCCCAATCATTTCATTTCATGAACGGAAATCGTCTTCAAGAATCGCATTGTGAGTTACTAGGGTTACGCTGTCTCTCGAACTACTTTCCTGCGCTCTTTTGGACAAGGTCCAAGGTCAACAAGGCGGGAAAGAGCGCCATATTAATACTTAAAACTTAGAAAATCCAAAATACGAGGTACCGGTATCTTACTGTATTTTATAAAAGATCAGACTTAAACAGGGGATAAAACCCATCCTAAGACTGGGCTTTAATAGTTAGAGAGACAGAGAGAGACTCGGACTCGGGAGTGAGAGATGCCAGATGGCAGATGGGGATTAAGTCTAACTAAGATTAGCTAAACTAACTTAGTCTCTAAGTCTAATTCAATATCATCCACCAAAGTCTTACTCGTTGAAAACACGAATTATTTGTCAATTCAAATCAACATTGATGTTGTGATCTTACCGGGAAAAGGTAAGCTTCTGATAACCAATATTTAAAATAAAATAAATATTTTACCATTGCATTGGTACACGAATCGTGTACGGTGCCATAGTTCGTTTGATTGTCATTTGTAACAAAGGACCGAGGCTAGACATATTCCACAACTGAATACTCATATCAAACGGTGACGCCATGAGAGCATGCGCAATAGACTGAAATAACCAGATACTAGAAATAGCGATTCGGTTGAGACTCATGCCATATTTCGCTGGAGATAACTGATTTGAAATTAGAGTCAAAACGGAAACAATTGAATGTAAATCAGTTTATTTATATACAATCAGATTACATTATTATTTGTTGCGACCCATTTGGGTCAATTTCTAGGTCCCAAACATTAGCGATTTACTTGATTTAGCTCCTTTAAAGTCCACTCGTCTCGACCACTTGACACAAACCATTAAACTAGGCCTAAATCATTTCGGGACTAATAGGCCTATTGTTAAATTCACTTGACAGTCGACCCATGCACGCCGTGTTAGGCTCAAATGACAGATTTTGTGAGATAGTGCTAAACAATATTCCTACTGCCATCAAGTTCAAGCACTATTAGTATTTGGCCGTACTAGGTTTGAAGCCTACTTGTACTTGTAGCCTAAACTACTAAACTAGGCCTATGTTAACTATGTAGACCTACTGGTACTAATGCCATTTCTGATGATATGAATTTTGATGATATGAATTTTGAAGATATTAATATGATGATGAAACAAATTGAAATGAAATGCTGAAATGGGGTTTAACATCCTACTTTTCTGCTCTTTCTGGGCTAATGAAGAAGGCATACTCTATCGTCTATCAATATGTTATGATGAGGCAAATTTTGGACAGAGTGACACTAATGTAGCCTACGTAAGCTTACTCTTTTTTGGAATTCTGTCTGTAGGGTTCTTTTAGTTCTATGTGCAGGACGCATTTTTCTTTCCATCCAAGCAACTAGGCACTGTTCCATGCAAAATTCAACCAGAAACATTATAGCCTGTTTTTGTGGTTTAACAAATTCCAATGGCAAAGCATATACTGATCTATAAAAGCATTTATAATGCGACTCTAGGCTGGGCCTTTCTATTCATGCTAATTAGCGAACTGAACAGCAAGTCATATGTATGTGTGCAGCATATGCAGGGGGGGGCGTACTTATTCTTTTTAGAACACCTGATAGCACTTTTTGTTCACATTACCTGGTACCGTACGGTAATATATAATTAATGTTTTTCTTTCGTATTGTCAAAGAATAATCTGAATCGACCTATAGAATTAAAAGTGTACTCATAATAAAGTTTCAGTCGATAACTAAACAGTCCTTTGCTTGCTTCGGGTGTTAAGAAACATTATTAAAATTTCATTTCATTTTACAGAGGATGTAGGCCTAGCTCAGAGTTCAGAATAGATCACACTTCCTCTCAACAATAACTGATAAATGAGTATATCAATCCAAATGGTTATGCCTATTGTAGCTATTGAACATTGTACTGTATCCCTGACCTCCCCTGCACGCGCTGTATCATAAAGTCTGTCATTGAGTCGAGTCATTCGACAGGCGTGGTTTCGAATCCCCGGTTGTACGTGACAAGGAGTAGGGTTGCCTGTCCAACCTCGTGGGTTTTCTCCGGGTCCTCCGTTTTCATCCCACTGCTAAAGACCCCTAAGCACATGCGAATTATTGAAATAAAATTAAACCATTTGTTAGTCCCGAAAAGACCTAGTTTGTGTCGAGTGGACGTTAAACCCCATTTCTCTCTCCCCTGACCTCCCGAATATGATGTAAATAAACCAATGCCAGTGGATGGTGTATCAGAATTCATGAATGGACAGATAGACTACTTTTTTTTATACGCCAAAACTGAAATGTGGGCATATTATTGTCTGGCCGTCTGTACATCCACAAGTCTATTAAAGTTAATATCCGATTGATAAACAGTTTTTAAGGTCATGAGACAAAGAAGCCTATAAATTTTCAGTGAAAGTTATGGTCCTTATTATCGTATTGACATTGAATTTATAGTGTTTAAGGTCATGATACATGATATAGGACTTTAAACCCCATTTCATTTCATTGCAGGTCATGAGACGAAGAAGTCTTAATTTTCAACGATTTCTGATAATTACTGCCAGAGTTACGGTCCTTGATCACATAATCAAAAATGAAATGAATTGGGGTTTAACGTTCTATTGTTTTTCTCGTATACTGGGCTAATGTACAAGGGCATAGGCCATACAGTGTGCTTTGAGGGAAATTTTGCCCGGGCAGCGGCACTATGGCCTACTCTTATATCGAATTCCAACTGCCAAGGAATCTTTTACGTGCAAGCCAATGTATAAACAGGACCTCGGTTTTTCGTCTCATCTGAATGACTAGACAGTTGTCCTTGTCAGGCCTCCCCCTTCGTCCTGCACCACTGACAAGATGAAACCACGTCAGAATAAAGCCCATAATCAACCTTGTGATTATGAACAGATTGAAACGGAATTGCCATTTAATAATCTAATTTAAAAATGGATGTACAAGACTTTGTGTATATCGTAACAAACAGTAGCAATGAAAATAGAGACTACACTGAATGCAGTAATTTTACTGAAATTTTCAAATTGTTCCTTGTTCAAAATCTTTAATTGTTTTTTTTCTTCAATATGCTTACGGATTACAGTTTTTTTTGTGTTTACAACATTACTATAATCCTTTCATCCTACATCAGGACTACAGATATTTCTTGTGTTTTTTAAAATCGTGTAGTTCTTTACTAATAGTACATGTTTAATGTATGCTTGACAGGTCAGATTTTATTTGTTCCCATCTGCTGTAAGATGGCACCAGTAATGGTTACTCCACCCAAAATTTAGTTACATGTCTGTTTTGTCTGGTCCATAACACTATCATTGGGCATGATGGATTCTTCATATCGTAATACTCCTGTAATGTATTTATTTTAGATTTGTCAAAAGATGAGGTAAAAAAATTATCAATGGAGGAAAGCAATGCTTCAGGTTCGCACCTTCATCAGTCTCAATATTGAAAATTCTGTATGTTGCAAAGAATTAATCACTTAAACATACGTTATTCAAGAGCTCAATCTGCCTATTGCAGGTTTTTCTTTAGACCTGAAATGTTATATTATATAAACTATTAATTAGACATTTATTTACATGACAAGCATAAAATCAACTCCTGATACCATCGGATATCTCTGATATTAACTAGATTAGAACGGTTCAGCCATATTTTGATTTAATTTAGAAATGAAGGAGCGAGACTTAGCTTCGAACAACCAGTACGGTGGTTGCAATTATTGTACATGTCTTGTCAAACCTTCAAAGGCTAATATCTTTGCTTGCATTAGAGTAATTTGAACGAAATTTTCAATATATTCATTTTGCATTATCTATTTTCAAACTATTATAATAAGAACGGCCTGCTCTTTATCTATATCTTGCATAATGACAATAATGTATCTTTAATCTTTTCAATACACGTGGCCCCAGTAATTGGGTCATCACACAGGTCACAGCCTAGGTAACAATTTTCTGTGGGATCCAGTAACTGGGCCTATTCCAAGCCATGAATTAACTAGAATGCTTACAACCACATTCAATTAAACAAAGTAGGACCAAAAGTGAATAGGCCTAGCTGTAGTAGAATGACGATCACAAAGCTAGTCACCACAGTGACCAGTAAGGAATAGATTAAATGGGTATCAGTATCGCTGAGCAATTCACTGAGCAAAATAATACTTTTAAAATTATGTGTCTTAAAGATACATTATGGGAGATTTTAATAGAGAGTTGGCCATTCTTGCTGTAAAAGTCCAAAAATAGATGATGAAAGAGGACTATATTGAAAATTTCAGTCAAATTACTTTATTCTGAACAAAGTTATCACCATTGTAATTTTTGACTAGAAATAGGCGTCAACTCTTTCTTCGCCGTCTCTGAGAATGGCCGATCGTTTGATTGACAGGCGTTAACTCCACCTACATAATCTTGATTATCAAGTAACATTTTCAATGACTGTGGTACCGTTAGCCTATTCGGTTTGAGATGGGGTTGCACAATTCAATTCGTATCACATTTATTTTTACTACAAATTAAAAATAAGACTTTTAATATATATATAAAAAGCGAAAGTTTGAAAAGAATGGACCAAAAAATGAGGATAATTATAGCTGTATATATCGAACTTTCAATCACATTGACTGACATGCGGCATCGCTCAACAGCGGCCTAGCTTCGTACACTCTATCATTTAGCCTCGATCTTAAATTTCCGGGAGTATGACGTCAACTTAACGGTTAATCTCCGCTTACGACGCCATTTAAAAATTTAATCTCCGCTTACGACGCCATTTAAAAATTTAATCAATCAATGAAATCCTGTTTAAATCCAAGCCATCCGTGGGTCTACAGAGTTGATTTTGTGCTTGTTGTATAAATAAAGATCTAATTTATAATTTCTATGACATCTGAAGTCTAAATAAAGACTTGTAATAATCAGATTTAGCTCGTGCATAATGTATGTTAAAATATTTTTTAAGTTCTTTGAAATCCTATCGTCCTGTTTAGTTGAAATCCTGTCGTCCTGCTTTGAAATGCTAAATGATCACTTAATACCCTCAGTTCTCATATATTTGGTACCTTATCTTTTATCTTAATACACACCTTGGTTATTATTATCTTACTTACTTTTTCTTCAAAAATACTATTTGTTTTTTACAGGAGTCAAGGCTGGAAGGCAACTGAAGAAAATCAGTATTAACTAAAGATCACTAAACTTACCTAACAACACAACAAATACCATAAGGGAAATCTTCAGCAAAAAACAGATACATTTGAATACAGTGTAACATCTAATTCTCTACACCCGTTAATAAATTATTACTATGATACACTCCGAGAAGAAGAGCTACTTCAACTGGACAAATTAACTGATTACTAGAAATCTGAAGGAGCTGCTAATGCCTCAACATTGTCTCACAGTTTACAAACAGAACAGGTTTGTTTAATGCCTAAAGTGATAATATGCAAAAATATAAAACATGTTCGGAAAATTGTTCTTGCGGATGATTTCACAGAAAGCACTTTGTTTGACTATTATGAAGATGATGATGACGGAGATAATGATAAAGATATAGAATGTGTACATGTGTTGACTAATAGTTCATTTACCGAGTGTATTGATAAATAGTCTGTTTATCAACATATTGAGTGTACTGTTTATCAACATATTGAGTGTAGGCTATTGATAAAGAATTGGGTGAAAAAACATATTTAGTGTACTGAAAAATAATTTTTTATCAACTTATCGATTGTATTGATAACTTTTGTTGATCACCATATTGACTGCATTAGATAAAGTGTTATAAACTTGTTGAGTGCATTGATACATATAGAGAATCTCTTATCAGTCTTTTTTAATATCAAAAAATATCAACACAAGTTGATAAAGTAACAAAAAACAAGGCTCTGCCGAGTTTTTTTTTACTTTATCAACGAGTGTTGATATTTTTTGATATAAAAAAAGACGAGTAGTGATTTTATTTAATTTATCACCCAATCCCTTCTTTTAAAATTATGTGTCTTAAAGATACATTATGGGAGATTTTAATAGAGAGTTGGCCATTCTTGCTGTAAAAGTCCAAAAATAGATGATGAAAGAGGACTATATTGAAAATTTCAGTCAAATTACTTTATTCTGAACAAAGTTATCACCATTGTAATTTTTGACTAGAAATAGGCGTCAACTCTCTCTTCGCCATCTCAGAGAATGGCCGATCGTTTGATTGACAGGCGTTAACTCCACCGACACAAGTTAATAAGGTAACAAAAAACAAGGCTCTTCCGAGTTTTTTTTACTTTATCAACGAGTGTTGATATTTTTTGATATAAAAAAAGACGAGTAGGTGATTTAATGTATCACCCAATCCCTTCTTACATCCACAAATAGATAAATATAATTCTTTGCTGTAGATTTCACTTTTACTGAACATTACGGCGTAGTGATACATCATTTTTGACAGCAATTCAACCATTGCAAAGTCTTTTATATTGACCCAGTGTTTCCATCAAGGTCTATTGAATAACAATAGTTCATTTTTAATAAAAAAAAAAGTTACGTTTAATAAGAAATGAACTGTTCTTTGAAAATAAAAAAAGTAGTTCCTTTTCAACTGACCAATCAAATTCATGTAAAGCGATATCTCCTTAGGAGATATCGCAGTAGATTATGAAATATATATCACAAGCGATATCTACTGTAGAATGTATTTGGATGATAAAATTTATTAAGTGTTAAGAAATGTTTGTTTATCAGCTTATTACAAACTTTTATCAATATTACTGTAAATAATTTTATGTTTATTTTCTTAACTATAGTGTGAATAATATGTTCATTTTATCAACTATAGTGTATCAAGTGTATTGTTAAATTTTGTTGATCACAATATTGACTGTATTGATAAAGGGTTATAAACATATTGAGTGCATTGATACATAGTTTATTCAGTGTTATGAAGTGTTTATCAGCTTATTGACTGTATGTATAATTTTTTCATTTAATCAACTATAGTGTACATGGCGTATTGCTCATTAGTTAAAATAACTTATTGTTCATATGAACTATAGTGTGAATAATTTATTTCTCATTTTATTGATTATACTGTGAATAATGATTTGCTCATTTTATCAACTATAGTGAAAATAATTTATTTTGCTCATTTTAACAACTGTAGTGAAATTAATATATTGTTTATTTTATCAACTATAGTGTGATTGATTTATTGGCGATTTTATTTTGTTAACTATATTGTAGATAGTTTATTGTCATTTTATCAATTATGGTGTGAATAATTTGTTCATTTTATCAGCTATAATTTATTGATTGATTAATAAAAGGATGTCGATATTATATTTCTTGTTGTAATTCTTCATAAATTGAGAAAACTTGCTATTTTGAAGGAAAATAGATATGAAAAATTCACATAAATTAAAATAATTGTAGCAGACAATTAATATTCAATGGCAATTTGATAAATGTCAGCACGATTTCAAAATCAGAGAGGCAGTTTAATTAAATCATTCTAGAAAACGACTTACTAAATGGATCAAAGCATGACACATAACACATTGGTCAGAATAACACTGGCCACCTCAACGGCATATTCTTGTCCTGCCATCCGCAGTTGATAGCAATACCTACTCTTATCTGTTAAAAAAAATCGTTCTCCACTGTCTGTCTCACCAGTTCTGGTGTTGTTGGGTAAACTGTAGACGTTCACGTCGATGGCGTTGGATGGGGATCGGTCCACGGTAAGGTCTACGGCAATGGATGTTCTCTCTGTTAAGACGTCGGCGCACTGTATCGGTACTAATGGGTCTTCCGTGTGTTCCCACTGTCTGACGTGCTGTCTCAGATGCCTGTGTGAAGGGATTCTACAATTGCTGTCGCAGAACATGGCAGTCTTTAGGCAATGTAACCCGTGGTCTACCAGTTCGGGGGGCGATCATCCGTGGTGTTGGTGACTCGAAAGCGTTGCTGAAGCCTGTAGATGGTCCGAACATTGACCTGGAAGTGATTGGCAACGGCTTGGGCAGTGTGGCGAGCGTCGAGTCTTCCAAGCGCCTGGTCCCTCTGAGCTGTCGTGAGTCGTGGCATGCTGCTGACGTTGTAGTGTGAATGATTCAACCAGGTATGGGGTGCATTTTATAGGACTGGTCCCGGTGAACAGCACGTGCAGCATGAGTTACTTGAAAATCATGGAGAACACATTACCATCTCAGAAGTCAGGTTGCGTTTTTGAGAATATTTCCTGGGTTCAATTCCGTGTTTGAGAAGGAGCCTTATTGCTCAGGTAAGGTTGGAGATGTGGTCACAAATAATAAAAACATTTGACATATTTTATGCAATGCGTCTATTCAGATTAACATACCAACCCGACGTTTCGTTTGCTGCTTAGTATATGTCATGTACAGATTGATCGATATGGAAAATTTACACAAATTAAAATAATTGTAACAGACATTAATATTTAATGGAAAAGCCATTGTTAAACCATTATTAAAGAAATCCAACATGGATCCAGATATTCTGTCGAATTACCGTCCAGTCAGTAATCTATCTTACATTTCAAAACTGCTAGAAAAGTGTGTTCTAAATCAATTAAATGATCATATTTATTCCAATAACCTTCAAAATCCATTACAATCTGCTTACAAACAATACCACAGCACAGAAACTGCTTTACTCAAAATCACCAACGATATCTACCGAGCTTTAGATCAACAGAAATGTGTTATCTTGGTACTCTTAGATCTTATATACATATAGATCGCTCAGCCGCATTTGATATGCTCGATACCGAAGATTTTCATGATGCATTATGGTGTGAAATTAGCTTGCGTGGTTCTGTCTTTAACTGGGCTAAGTCATATCTAACCAAGCTGTCAGAATTAGAGATTCAACATCCGATGATAATATAATGCCTTGTGAGGTACCGCAAGGTTCACTCGGACCTGTACTTTTTATCATATTCACAAAGTCTACCATTAAGATTGATGAAGGCTATGGGCTAAATATTCATGTGTTTGCAGACGACTCCCAACTTTATATTGAATTTGAGACAGACTCTCAACATTCCACGATACAAAATATAGATCTTTGTCCCACGGAAATTCTTGGTTGATGACAGAACATTTTTTGAAATTAAATCCAAATAAAACAGAAAATCTAGTCGTTGGAACTAACTAACAACTCTGAAAAATTGATCAAACGCTAGTTAATTTTGATAAAGAAGTGATCACAGGATCCTATAACTCTCGAAATATTGGTGCTGTATTAGACTCGAACCAATCGTTGAACGATCACATACAAAGTATTTGCTCCACCACCTTCTATCATATACATCGAATTTGAAAGATCCAACGCTATCCCAATTATGACAAGCCAACAGTGAGGCTGATGTCCCCCGCCGAAATTGCAAAATAAATAGATGACACATATTAATTAATCGCACATTTATTTTTTTCACTAAGTTTCATCACTCTCTATCAGATAGAATCAAGATTATCTTGTCCCAAACCATCGACAAATGAAATCGATTAGCTCTGCTTAGCTTCAGCTCGAAATGTTAATTATTGAACTCAGTCAAGACATTCACCTAATGAACATCTACATATACATCAAGTTTAAACATTCACCTAATAGACACCTATGCCAAGTTTGAACATTCTACCTCAATTAGAAGGAGAGTTATTGTGTTCCAAAGTTTCTACCAATCAAATTGCTTATCACTCTGCTTACCCTCAGCAAAAAATGTTCATTATCGAACTTAGTTAAGGTATTCATATAATAAATCTATACACCAAGTTTCATCAATCTCACTTAATTAGAACTAAAGTTATCGTGTCCCAAAGCATCAACCAATCAAATTGCTTATCTCTGCTTACCCTAAGCAGAAAATGCTCATCTTCGAACTCCATCAAGGCATTGACCTAATCAACACATACACCAAGTTTGAACATTCTAGCTCAATTAGGAAGAGAGTTATCGTGCCCCAAAGTATCAACCAATCAAATTGCTTATCTCTGCTTACCCTAAGCGGAAAATGCTCATCTTCGAACTCCATCAAGGCATTGACCTAATAAACACATACACCAAGTTTGAACATTCTAGCTCAATTAAAAGTTATCGTGTCCCAAAGCATCAACCAATCAAATTGCTTATCTCTGCTTACCCTAAGCGGAAAATGCTCATCTTCGAACTCCATCAAGGCATTGACCTAATCAACACATACACCAAGTTTGAACATTCTAGCCCAATTAGGAAGAGAGTTATCGTGTCCCAAAGCATCAACCAATCAAATTGCTTATCTCTGCTTACCCTAAGCGGAAAATGCTCATCTTCGAACTCCATCAAGGCATTGACCTAATAAACACATACACCAAGTTTGAACATTCTAGCTCAATTAGGAAGAGAGTTATTGTGTCCCAAAAAGTGTGACGGACAGACAGACGGACGGACAGACAGACGGACAGACAGACGGACGAACCCATTTTAATAGTCCCCTGCTTTCTTCGAAAGGCGGGGGACAAAAATAAAGGAGAACTCATTCACGCATACATCTCAACTAAACTAGGTTACCAAAATGGTTTACTATACGGCTTACCAGACTATCAGATTAACAAACTACGTCATGTTCAAAATTCAGCAGCTCGGTGCCTCACTAAAACTAGAAATAGCAACACATCTCCACGGTATTGCAATCTCTACATTGGTTCCCAATTCAGCAAAGAATTAAGTTCAATTTACTCCTCTTTATCTGCAAAGCGTTAAACGGCCAAGCTCCATCTCATATAAAAAGTCTTGTAGAACCCTATACCACCAGCAGAAATCTTCGTTCTCAGAAAAAACATATTCTAAAATCTCCAGCTATTAACTTACAACTTGGAAAACGTACCCTTTCTTATACTAGCCCTTTTCTTTGGAATGACTACCACAGTCAATGAAACAATTACCCTCTGTGGGCCATTTTAAATCTCAACTCAAAACATTCTTGTTTCAAAACCCTGATCTGTAAATAATCAGTGAATATAACCAACAGCGCCTTAGAAACTGTTTTTGTTCTGTATTAACGCGCTTTACAAATAAACGATATCATTATTATTATTATCAGGATTACTATGGCCGACATTAATATAGTAATATGTCAAGTACAGATGGATCGGTATGGAAAATTCACACAAATTAAAGTAATTGTGGCAGGCAAGTAATATTCAATCGCCACACGTCCTATGTGTAGTACATATATTTGCGCCCATGATTTGGGTTTTTTGGGGAATAACAGATCGATCGGTATGGAAAACTTACACCAAACAAGATAACTGTAGCAGCCAGTTAATATATTATGGCAATTATATTATCCCCACACACCTTACGCGTTTAACATGGCAATTTTGTAATCGGCACACACCCTAAATGCGTATTACATGCATTTGTGCACGGTATTTTAGGGTTACGACGGCCGACTCTCGAATTGTGTAAGTATAGATATACCATTTTGTGAAATTCACACACATTCACGCCAAAGAACATGATAAATCCGTCATATAATTATGCATTTATACGTTTGTGGGTGAGGAGACGTAATCCTCCCAACGAGCCACGGTGTAAGACGCTGGTTCATTAATCAGGGTATCCGATCTAGGTGCTGGCCGAGGAAGTTTCTTGGGATTTCCACTTGTCAGTGATGCAGACAGTGTCTAGCCGTACACGTTGGTAATCAAGTAAAAGAACCCTTGATTGACAGTTGAGTAGTTGAAAAAGAGTAGGCCGTGTGATTTGATATCCGGATAAAATTTCCCACATAGCACAATGCATGTCGTATGCTCGTCTTCAGTATCACCTGCAGTTGGTGCAGAAAAGTAGGACGTAAAACCGCATTTCATTTTGTAATCCTCCCAAAGCATATTCCGTAACCTTTTTGTGCGATCGATGTTACCGGTAGTTATGTGTATCTCAGTCAGTCAATATGGAGAACCCGACGAAAACCCACTAGGCTACTGGTTGGGTAGAGATGGTTCCACTACTGATGTCTTCCGCCTTACTCCAGCCACAGTAGTAGCTCGTCCTGCGGAGTTCCTTTGCGTAAGTTTTTTAGTCAAATGACTACAAAAAGGTTACTGACCTACAGCTCCCTTAATTTATACATAAACTGGCCCAAAACTGTTCTGTACATAGCTTAACATATAATAAACCAATTCCCATTGAAATAAAGGTGAAGCCTTACCGCATAATTATATGATATGAAACCAAACTGCTACGAGTAATTTTTCGCCTACCGAACTTATTTCATCTGGCCGGTGTCATGGCGGCTTTCGAATTATAAGAAACACCGCTTTGAAAATGTAGATCGCATTACCACAAAGTAACTACTTTAGTGGTCCAGTCTTCACTATTGTGATATAATTACTATATCAATTGTAGCGTTAAACTGTGTGTTTAACTATACATTTAATTGTAGCTAATTGCCTCATGCTGATTGCAAACTTGTCTCAAGTTTATCAAAAGATAGGTTGACTGGCAACTAAACATGCGCCCACAGCACCTTTGTCTTCGGAGAAGTCCGTATGGGTCATATTTGTTGTTTTGCAGGTGGAAACATCAAAATGACACAAAAGCTGATCAAAAGAAACAACCTATTAATAAGTAATAAAGTAATTAGCCTGTAGAGAGTCCACAATATGTTTCAATGTCAGTGAGGGCTATAACTCTGCCAGTAATTATTGGTAGTCACTGAAAATCAATGGTTTTTTTTCGTCTGATGGCCATAACACTTACATCTTGTATAAGAGAGAGAGAGAGAGAAATGGGGTTAAACGTCCACTCGACACAAACTAGGTCATTTCGGGACTAACATGGTTTAATTTTATTTCAATAATTCACTTGCGCATAGGGGTCTTTAGCAGTGGGGGGAAATCGGAGGACCCGAAGAAAACCAACAAGGTTGGACAGGCGACTCTACTCCTTGTCACGTACGACCGGGGATTCGAAACCACCCCAGTTGACTCAATGACAGGCTTTCTGATACAGCGGGCACATGCTAACCATTCGGCCATCCAACCCCCCTCTTGTATAAGTCAATTGGATTATAACTTTAGCCTTTAGAGCGTCTTTATGACCTCAAGAGGGTCCACAAGCTAAAAACGTGTTTTTTGTACAATCAGGGGACATAATTCAGGAAGCTATGGTTCGATATATGTGAATATCTACTGGAACAGAGATCCTTTGGATATAAACATATTATTTAAGTTTCATCAATATCGGATAAAAACTGTGACCTCTTTAAAACATTACATACTTTTCCACTATTATCGCACAAGGAGCGTCCATTTTCACGAAATTCGAATTCAACCATCATTAGGGTGTAACCATGATATATTTGAATAGTTTCGAAAGAAACCGAGATGTTTGGCTTGTAAACATACGTTTTAAGTTTCATCAAAATCGGATAAGACATGTGACCTCTGGAGTGTCCACAAGCTAAAAACGTGATTTTTTGTACAATCAGGGGCCATAATCCATAAAGTTACAGTCCGATACATGTCAATATCGAAAGAAACAGACATCTTTGGACGATAAACCTATATTAAAATTGTGACCTGTAGCGTGTCCACCCAAAAACAAATCGTGGACGGACAGACAGACAGGGACGACAACAATATACGTCCACATCAAAATGTGGGCGTAAAAAACTGATCTAATTATTTCACAAAGTTTAATCAATAATGATTACGTTACATATGCATGAATTAAAACCAAATCACAGTCTAGATATTTCAAAATTAATAAACAATTATCACAATTTTCCATAATATATACAATATTTCAAAATATAAAACAAAATGTTACATGTATTTACATTCAAAATTTGTAATGAAATAATAAGATCCAATGAAAAAAGTTCTTTATTGTTACATTATCATCAACTCAACTGTCTGTGAAGAAACGATGTAATAACATAACATAACATAACATATTACATTTGATATAGTGCACATTACTGCCATGCATTCAATGGCGCTTCACAAAGTCTTACACAAACGTTAAAGAAATGCTTTACGAAAAAAATATACTATTCAAAAAAAGTAGGGGATATTTGATTTTTAAGTGTTATTAAAGTCACCTAATGAAACTGACGAAGAAACAAATGACAAAATGAAATGAAGTTCACATTCATCGATTTATTCCAAATGATCGTTAGACTAAGTAAGGCACAGACTGACCATTATAAGGGTAAAATGATACCCGGGGTCAAACAGCAAAGTTACCACAGCATCACAACCAAGTCAGTAACGGGTAAATCCTCCTCTGTTTGCCAAACAAGCATTGATCCGACGTGGCATACTCCTAATGAGACGTCTAAGGTCATTTTGGTCCAGATTGTCCCATTCCTGTTGCAACGCAGCAGCAAGTTCTTGGACATTGGCAGGACGTTGTTGACGTTGACGTAACCTCTGTCCAAGCATGTCCCAGACATGCTCGATGGGGGAGAGGTCGGGACTCAGTGCTGGCCAAGGTAATGTGGTGATGTTCTGTTGTTGGAGGCAACCTGTAACGATCCTGGCCCTGTGACATCTTGCGTTGTCATCCTGGAAGATGAAACGGCGGCCATGACGTCGTGCGAACGGCACAACATGGACTGCCAAGATGTTGTCCCGGTAGTACTGGCCTGTAACACGCCCTGCAACAACATGTAAAGCCGTTCTTCCAGCAACAGTGATGCCTCCCCACACCATAACAGAACCACCCCCAAATCGATCATGTCTGATGACGTTAATTTCTTGGAAGCGCTCGTTTCGACGACGCCACACCCTCCTACGTCTGTCCAAAAAATCAACAGTGAACCTTGACTCATCTGAAAACATCACATTGCTCCAGCGTCGATTATCCCAGTGTTGACGATCCCTACACCAACGACGTCTTGCCTGAATGTGATGATCTCTCAAACAAGGGATCACGCGAGGACGTCGGGCGCGAAGGTGACCCCTATGCAGTCGATTCCGAATCGTCTGGCCACTCACTCTCACACCAGTGTCTGTTTGAAGACGAGCGCTGATCTGATTTGCTGTGATGACACGATTTCTCAAGGCCAAGGTACGGATAAATCGATCCTGGGCTTGAGTTGTCGCCCTTGGTCGACCTGAACATGGTCTGTCCTGTACAGATTGTGTATCACGGTATCTGGACCATAGCCTGCTTATGACAGACTGAGAAACATTCATCGTCCGCGCCACAACCGCCTGTGTTGTGCCGATCTGTAGCATGCCAAGGGCACGTAACCTTTCATTTTGGGTTAGCCGACGCATATCAAAATTTGTTTTCTGGTCACTAAAACAATTAAACTGATGTTTCCACCCTGGAATTCAATGCCACAATGACTGTAACATTCAAAGTCAGAGTCGTGCAAATCTTGGGTTGGACCCCCATGATGATCCCAAGCATCACCTGCATTCCATGCGGTAGCTATTGGTGCGTTTGGGCGTCACATGTAACTGGAAATGTTTCTTCTGTTAGGTTCTATAGTGACTTTTTTCGTAGTCATTTGCATATTTTAGTATTATGCCCCCAAAATCAAATATCCCCTACTTTTTTTGAATAGTATATGTTTTGAGTTTCTTTTTAAAATCCGTTACAGTTTGACATTGTTTCACACTTTCTGGAAGGGTATTCCAGAGCCGCGGTCCTAGCACACTGAACGATCTGTCTGCAAATGTTTTACTTTTTGTCTTGGGTATAAATGTTTTTTGATGACGATCTCATATTGCATGATGAAGTTTGGGACTGCAATAATTCAGAAAGGTAGACAGGGGCAAGGTTGTGGAGACACTTATACACCAGTACCAGTAGCTTGAATTGGCATCGGACTTCAACTGGCAATATATGAAGTTCTTTCAGAGCACCAGTCGAGCTATGGCCGTAATTAACACCAAGAATTAGCTTTGCAGTAAAATTTTGAATTCGTTGGAGAGGTTGAAGAGTAGTTGCTGGCAAACCACAGAGCAGACTATTTCTGTAATCCATATGGGAGAAAACTAAAGAACTGGCAATTTGAAGAGATGATTCTCGCGAAAGAAACGGACTCAATTTCCGCAAGTTGAACATTGCCGAAGCAGCACAACAAGTCTTCTGGGCAAAATGACTCTTTAAGTTTAAGTTTTCGTCCAAATGCATCCCCAGGAATTTAACACGGGATGAAGACCCAACTACAGAATCCCCAACTCTTAATTCGTGGATGGTAGACTTGTGGAGCTAACGGCTACCACCGAAGATAATAACCTCAGTTTTTTCGTCGTTCATCTTTAGTCGATTATGCAGCATCCAGATTTTAACGTCGTCTAAGGACTCTGATACGCGGGAAGCAATATGAGATTCTGCATCAAGATCTCCGGCTTTAAAACTGTCATACAAGCTGTGGTCATCGGCGTAGCCAACTAATGTTTGATTGTGTCTGATGCAGGATGCTAGTGTACTGGTATAGCAGATAAAGTAGATCGGACCATTGATGCTACCTTGTGGAACTGAAAAATTTACATGTTTTACATCGGAGAAATCATTCTTAACTTTTACACGAAAACTCCTGTTTTGTAGATATGACGCCATCCACTCTTTTGCAATTTCTGCAACACCAAAATGATTCGACATTATCGTAAGCAAAAGCTTGTGGTGCACGGTAATCAAAGGTTTCTATTTCTAGAATTCAATTTTTAATAAGCTCAATCTTGAAATGCATTTACTAAGCTCCATCTAGAAAGCATTTTACCAATCTAGATCTTGAAATTTCTCCTGTACCATTTTTCTTCTGGTATTCTTCTCTAGATTTCATTATTCCCTACAATGATATATTTGATCAGATAATTTATGTTACATACAGTACACAACCCATCACATTATATGATCAGCATGAATTATAATACCAATATAGATCACCTGAAAATCAACCAGGATGGTCTTCTCCAGGGCTCCAATATTAATATAAATGCCATTAAATCTAAAAATGACAACACAGGTGAAGTGAATACAGAGGACATGACTGTTCATGCAGCCGGAAATACTCCTGTAACAAGGTACTGCTTAAACTTTGCAGTACTTATCCATTTTTACAATCTAGTAATACATTTCAGGCCTTGATTTCAGTTTAATGGATTAATATATTAGGAGTTTCATCGCTCTCACATAATTAGAACTAAAGTTATCGTGTCCCAAAGCATCAACCAATCAAATTGCTTATCTCTGCTTACCCTTAGTAGAAGATTCTCATCTTCTAAACACCTACGGCAAGTGTGAACATTCTAACTCAATTAAAATGATAGGTATTGTGTTCCAAAGTCTCGACCAATCAAATTGCTTATCGCTCTGCTTACCCCGAACATGCTCATTATCGAACTTAGTCAAGGTATTGATGTAATGAAACTATACACCAAGTTTCATCACTCTCACTTAATTAGAACTAAAGTTATCGTGTCCCAAAGCATCAACCAATCAAATTGCTTATCTCTGCTTACCCTAGGCAGAAAGTGCTCATCTTCGAACTCCATCAAGGCATTGACCTAATAAACATCTACAAGAAGTTTGAACATTATAGCTCAATTAGAAGGAGAGTTATTGTGTTCTAAAATCTCTGCCAATCAAATAGCTTATCGCTCTGCTTACCCTGAGCAGAAAATGCTCATTATCGAACATAGTCAAGGTATTGATGTAATGAAATTATACATCAAGCTTCATCACTCAATCAATTTGCTTATCTCTACTTAACCTAAGCAGAAAATGCTCATCTTTGCACTCATCTTTATTAGGTATTGACCTAATAAACACCTACACTGTCACCAAGTTTGAATATTCTACCTCAATTAGAAAGAGAGTTATTGTGTCCCAAAAAGTGTGACGGACAGACAAATTGATGGACAGATAGACAGACAAACGAACCCATTTTAATAGTTCCCTGCTTTCTTCGAAAGGCGGGGGACAATAAATTTTTTTAGAGAGTTCACAATACAAGATTCACAAAATAATACACAGTGAACGTTAACAAAGTGATGGTTGGGTGACTCTTCGAACTAGCCAAACCCTTACAGAAATTCTGACCTGTAGGGTGTTTATGAAGTATATTGTACAGTAACAACCATTAAACATACATTATGCATGAGCTAAATCTGCCTATTGCAAGTCTTTCTTTAGGCCTGAAATGTTTTCTAAATTATTAATTAGACATTAATTAAAAATACATTATGTAAGATTTAGATAAAGAGCTAGCCATTATTGCTATAACAGTTTGAAAATAGATGATGTAAAATGAATAAATTGAAATTTCCTGTAAATTACTCTATTGCGAATGAAGATATGATCCTTTGAAGTTTGACAAGATGTGTGCATTAATTGCAACCACTTTACTTAAGCTAAGCCTTGATACTCCAATTCTAAATTAAATCGAAATACGGCTGAACCGTTCTAATCTATTTAATATCGGAGACATCCCATGGCATCAAGAGTTGATTATGGTCTGGATCAGTTTATTAATATCTTATTAATAATTTAGATAACTTTTCAGGCTAAAGAAAGACCTGCAATAGGCAGATTTAGCTCTTGCATAATGTAAGTTTAACTAATCATCTCTTGATGTCATCTGATTTCTCTGATATTAGCTAGATTAGAACAGTTCAGCCATATTTTGATTTAATCTTAAAAAGGAGGAGCGAGACTTAGCTTTGAACAACCAGTACGGTCGAAGCAATTATTGCACACGTCTTTTCAAAACTTCAAATTCTAATATCTTCGCTGGCAATAAAGCAATTTGAATGAAATTTTCAATATTATTCATTTTACATTATCTATTTTCGAACTATTATAGCAAGAATGGCTAGCTCTCTATCTAAATCTTACATAATGTATCTGTAAGTTGAAATGAAGGCACATAATTAGAAAGTATAAAGAAATTACTTGAAACATATTCCCCCCTTAAGTTCTTTTTGGGATCATTTCACTTCTGCTGAAGTCTTTAGTTTGATTTTTTCAACTTAAACATCCAACATCAATACATTCTTGTGTCTTTTCTCTGCTTAAGGAGCTTTATTTTTCTCCAAATCAACTTCTAAAAAATATAAATAAAACATAATGTGAAAAATTATTTAGCTACTGCCATGTACATGTACACTAACATAGTTAAAAATACCGCATTGGTTAACCTTCACTTCACTACACAAAAGGCCAATTCAGAATTAGATTGGAGGCCTTGTGCATGTTTAGGCCTATAGTTTACAGAAACTATTCTGAGATGCATCAATGTCCTTGTACGTTGTAAATCGCCACAAACTGGATCTGTCTGTTCTATTTCTGGTCAGTTTAACCCCCCAATTTATTTTTAGCTTGAGAAAATTGTAAAGTAAGTGGGTTTAAAATGTTTATTTCCTTCTGGTAGCCTATTCAGAAGCTTATATTCAAACTAGTTCAAAATTGCAGGGTATTTAAGACCGAATGCTGTTGCACATGTCGTCATTTTGCCAGGAACAGGCTATAGTTTACGGTACTGTGCATGCCCAAAGCAAGCTGGAGCCAGAGATTTTAAGACGGCTACAGGTGGGGTTGTTAAACTGGTTTATTTGGTCCCACCTTTGTGTTCAGACGATATTCAATCCAGTTCAATGTCAACGTCTGAACGCACTATAATATAAAAGGAGAGTCTTTGTGTGCTGGTAAATTTGTACAGATAATCTAACCTTTACTAATAACTTGGTGCAGTAATAATAAGCTTAGCTTTTTCTATGGAAAGAATCTGGGTGGCGATTAATTTGTTTACAAATTAAATTTCCAAAATTAACATAATATTTAACATTACCTCACTTTCCCTTACTAATGACATACACATGTGCTTAGGAATAGTTATTGGGTCCATGGACTGTTTTTCTTTTTTATATGTAAGGTAAACTTATGTACCAGCCACCCTCCTCCCTTCGTTCACTCATTGTTACCAGTCCATGTTTCCCCTTGTCAGTGAAGCAGGATGGAGGGCCTGACAAGGACAGCTGTCTAGTCGTTCGGATGGTACAAAAACCTGAGGTCCCATGTACACATTGACGTGCACATTAAAGATCACTTGACAGTTGGAATTCAATATTAAAACATATGAAACCTGATAAGAGCAGTGGAAGTGATGGCTATTCGAATGAATTCTATAAGTTTTTCTGGCCAGACTTATCAATTTTCCTTGTCAGATCCTTTAATTATTCACTAAAGGCGGGTATCTTATCAGAAACACAAAGGCTCGGTATTGTTTCGATACTTCCAAAAGGGAATAAACCAAGGGAATTCATCAAAAACTGGAGACCAATTACATTGCTAAATACCTCCTACAAAATTCTATCAGCCGTTATAGCAAAACGTATTAAATCTGTTTTAAATTATCTCATTCATGAGGACCAAAAGGGTTTTTTAACTGGGCGATTTATTGGGGAGAATACACGACTTTTATTTGATATCTTGCAGTATACAGAAATTGAAAATATTCCCGGACTAATTGTTCTTATAGATTTCGAGAAAGCTTTTGATTCCATTTCATGGAGATTTATTGATAAAACTTTAAAATTCTTTAATTTTGGACAACAAATCAGGAAATGGGTGAACATTTTTAATACTGATTTTAAGCTCTGTGTTAAACAATTTAGTAAATCGAGTGAGTTCTTCGCCATCGGACGTGGCTGTAGACAGGGCGATCCGTTATCGCCCTATGTTTTTTTGCTATGCGTTGAAATTTTGGGTAGTTTAATAAGAAACGAGGAAGACATTAAAGGAATTAATTTAGGGAATAAAAACCAAAAAATCGTACAATATGCGGATGACACTGCTCTGACACTTGACGGTAGCGAAAAATCTCTTAGACAGGCCTTGAATCTTCTTAATGAATTCGCAAAATATTCAGGTTTAAAACCAAACTTAGAAAAAACTTGTTGTGTTTGGATAGGTTCATTAAGAGGAAGTCAAGAACGATTTTTAAATGTTAAAAAAAATTTAATCTGGGAAATATCGGAATTTACGGCCCTAGGAATAAAATACAGTACTGATATCGATAAGATAATAGACCTGAATTATAATGTTAAGTTGCAAGAAGTTTGTCACTTGATGTCAAATTGGTCTAAACGAAATTTAACTGTACTCGGTCGAATAACTGTCGTAAAGTCAATATTAGTACCAAAATTAAATCATTTACTAACAAGTCTACCTTCACCGGATATATCTTACTTAAAAAATATAGAGAAATCGTTATATAAATTTGTTTGGGGTAATAAAGCTGAAAGAGTGTCCAGAAAAACTATGGTTCAAAATTTTGAAAATGGTGGATGTAAAATGATTGATATAATAGCATACTCAAAGTCGTTAAAAATTACTTGGTTTAGAAGATTATTAAAACATCAAAACACTGCCTGGGCAAAATTGTTAGTTAATTCTTTACCAGATAAACAGTTGTTGGTTGGCTCTTTCGGGGATGATTATTTCTATAAACTATCAAAGCGTACAAAATTGTCTTTCTGGCAAGAGGTTTTTAATTATATAAGTATTGCGCTAATTAAGTTAAAACCGAAAGATAACGAAATACATAATATTCTACGTCAGCCATTGTGGTACAATTCAAATATAAAAATAAACAATAAAACAATATATTTTGATGTTTGGCATCAAAAAGGAATAAAGTATGTTTATGATCTTTTCGATAAAGGTGTTTTTATGACATACGACACGTTCAAATCTATCTATAATTTCTCTCCACACTTTACAGACCTGTATGGATTAAAACAATCACTTCTTGCTAAATGGACTACTTTAAACAACATAAATGCTAAAACAGTAGATGTCAGGTTAATATTACCCATTTACCCTCAAATTATTGAATTCATCTCTATGTTTGATACTGGGGCAAAATATTTCTACACACATTTCTTAGATAAAAAAATTCAAAAAACTAAATCCGAAAACTCATGGGAATTAGATCTAGGAATGAAATTAACTTTAGAAGAATGGGCTCGTATTTACAAGCAAACATTTGATTTCACCGTCGATACTAGGCTGAAATGGTTTCAATTTCGACTCAATAGTAGAATAATTGGTACAAATAAATTTTTAGCTAAAATTGGAATTTTTAAATCAGATTTATGTACCTTTTGCAAAAAAGAAACTGAATCATTAATACATCTTTATTACAGCTGTGAACATGTACAGGTATATTGGAAAGAATTAGGATGCTGGATTAAACTAAAGGCAAACAATGATTTTGATATCACCTTGATAAAATGTTTATTTGGCATTGATACTGATGATAACAAAATTCCAAATTTGATATATAGTTTAGCTAAGTTACATATATATAAACAACGGCTTGGAGAAAATAAACCAATTTTGAAGGTATTTAAAAAAGAATTATCATGCTATTTTGAAAAAGAACAAATTATACTTGGTGACAAAGTTCATGATAGATGGAAACATTTTGAGGGTCTTTTCAGCTGAGCTTTTCCCTGTGTCAACCTTCCTCACTTAATTAGTATTCACTTAATTAGTATGTACGCTTTTAGACACTGGTATCCGTGTAGTTTGTTTGGGTGCGGGGTTACTGTATAGTATAGTATAGTATACTTTGTAGTGTATAATTCTTCTGACACAACAATAAATGATTTTAAAAAAAAAAAAAAAAAAAAAAAAAAAAAAAAAAAAAAAAAAAAATATAAGAGTAGGCCGTAGCGCCACTGTCCAGGCAAAATCTCCCCTCATAGCACACTGTATGGCATATGCCTGTCTTCATTAGCCCAGTTTGGAGTAAAACAGTAGGACGTTAAACTCCATTTCATTTCATTTCATTTCATTTCTAAAAAGGCACAAACGTAAACTATATGAAATGGATAGATAGACTGATAGCATTGACAAAATTACATGACAATTTATACTAAAGAAATGAAATGGGGTGTTTATTGTCATACTTTCTGCAACTAATCCCACTAGTGTAGAATGTAGAAAACAACAATTGAAGGTTGTTTGGGGAATTAAATTCCAAATGGGATTATTCGAGCTATGGAAGACGGAGATGAAATGAAATTGGGTTTAATGTCCTACTGTTCTTTTCCGCCTGGGTTAATGAAGATGAGCACATGATATGAGTGAAATTTTGCCCGGACAACTGCACTATGACCTACTCTTACAAGTTATATATCCAATTCCAACTGCCACGGCATCTTTTACGTGCACGCCAATGTGAACATGTGACCTTGTTTTTTGTCCCATCCAAATGACTAGACAGCTGTCCTGGTCAGGCCCTGTCCTGCACCACTGACATGGGGTAACCACACCAGAGAATAATGAAACCGATATCTGACATGCAGTGTACTAGTACATGTATAAAGAAATTTTGGTTTGCCCGCCTACTCTTATTTCAATTTCAAACTGTAAAAGGTTCTTTTAGTTACCGGTATGTGCATGCCGTGTACAGGGGAACTTGTTTATCGTACCATCTGAATGACTAATTCCTGTCAGAACTGTATCTCGCAGACAAAATTCTTTGACCATTCCTGTCAGTCCAAATGGAAAGCTTCAATAAGAAAATACTGAATTGTTTCAATCGCATTTATTAATTGAACTGGAATATACAGGTCACAATTCTCTGGAATACAATTACTGCTTATTACTGAGCGATGTTTCGACTGGGCTTCCCTACTCGAAACATCGCTCAGTAATAAGCAGCACTGGTAATTGCAATCCATAGAACTGTACATAAATAATAATAATCAAATTTTTTGCTTTTTTTAAATAGAATTTTGTGATTCAAAACACTTGAAAATGGTGATAGATTATTATCAATATATAGCCTATTATCAAATGTTGTGGAAAATGATTCCTTTTGGCAAACAAAGAAATACAGTGAAAATAGAAGGAAAAGACTCCAAAATAGCCTTAGACAGAGACTGTGGTAATGGCTAAAAGAGTTGTATTTTCATATTGTGGCTTAATAATAATAAGGACGGACAGGAATTGACAGAAGACTTTGTCCGTGAGTGACCGTTACGAAACAAAACAACTGAATGACTACTAGAGCAGGTCACACTGTTAATTCCTTCCAGCTCAGTAAGACTAAAGTGTCTAAAAGTAGACTAAAACTAAAGCCGCAATAATTTAATATGTCATACTTTGCCTATCTTTTTGCTTTCGTCCTGTTTTCACATTCAATCTATTTTGTAAAAATAGAAAAATGATATCTAATTTTGCATCATTGTCTTCTTTTTCAGTAAGGGAATTTCTTCAACACAGGCCCTTATAATAAGTAATAACTAATATTATAGGCCCTAATAACAGTAACAATAAATAACAACGCATTGTTACATGAAATCAGAAAATTTGCCTGGCCTTTTAAGTTCAAAGTTTTAGTTCTAAAGACATTTGGCTGTGAGAGGAAGTAGATCTAGTAGGCTATGTATAGAAAAATTTAATTATTAATAAACTATATGAAATACTTACCGTTTGGGTCTTTAAACAAATACTGTAGGCCTATGTATAGGTCGCGAAACAAATCAACGTGTTCTTTGACTTCATAAAAGCATAAAAAGTTAGATATAATGATGCCATGGCCGTGGCGACATGCTTAGGGTTTTTTTTTTGTTTTTTTTTTTCAGTCAACCCGATTGATTCAGTTTCAAAACTTTCGGCCTCATTCCTTGAGACGATAAATTTATCTAACGACAAAAACAAATTAATCTCAGAATGTCTGATATTGTATTGACGAGACATTCGACCCATTACACGTTCTCTTCCGTAAATAAGATAATCCTAAACAGTTTTGTTTTTTTTAAATTATATTATTAAATTGGTAACAGAATAATCAGATTCTGAAAGCGAATTATTCGGGTAAACGCGTCGCATAACCAGATCACCGCTCGAAATGGAACCATATCGCAAAATAGTTCCAGTTTTTGACTGGATTAAAGATAATAATTAATTGTGTGACATAATAAATTGACTTCGCTGCATTCGATATAAAATTTTGACAAGAAGAAAGTCCCTGTTACAGCCACGGTTATACCTCCATTAAAAGTCAAATCGGAATCTAGGCCACGACGAATCCCTAGTAACTCACTATTTTCAAAAATGACCGAAATATAAATTTACATTTGTTACAGAATCAGAATATTCCAAATCTTTCTAGAACTTTTGATTTGATGAATTTACATAGCTAACAAATGTTTTCATACTTTAGCATTGAAAAGAGATATTACGAATAACAATTTAACGTTCGATACATTTAAAACGAAAGGACAAATTACGTGGGTTTTTTTTATTTTTATTAAATTAGTAGGCCTACAAATCGTTACTGCTATAGTCAGAAATACGATTGGAATAGATAATAGATAAGATCAGATTTTAATGTACCAAAACATCCATTAAGACGGGAAGAATACTCCTATAGTAAAGGGAGCAAATTATAAAATGGTGGATCAAAAAGCGACTCAGAACTGTTCGAGAGAAGTTTATGCAATGTACAGTGTATATGTTATAATTGTCGAAATTAGAATATAGGGACCTCTGAAAAGAAAGTTCATTAAATAATAATATATATGCATACAGCGCACAGTTTCCTCCTATAAATAGGATAGGGCCTTGATTATCTACACAAAATCTCATCTTTAATATTATTCATAAATATTTTGGCCGCAGTAAAATATGAGTAATTTAGTTGTTTATTAAATAAGTCCACATTTCGTCAATAACCAGAAAATGGGAATAAAGTTAGTTTTCCAAGGCTCGATTTATTTATTAGGAAAATAAAAACTATACGGCCCTTGTTAGTTGCTACTATAGTAGATAACAAAGGCTGCCCTTGTTAGTTGTTACTGTAGCGGCTAACAATTTACCCCCAGAGGCGCAGAGGCACCCTTAGCGCTGCTACGAGCATCTAAAAATGACTAACAACTCTCTACTACTAGCAGGCTAATAATAGGCGGATCGGGTGAAAACTTCATCACCGCACAGATTTCAAGTGCCAATTAAAAATATAAGCCATCAAATACACAAGATGGACTTTAATCTATGTTATAGTAGGGTAATTGAAGTTTCATTCTCAAACTTTTTCAGAATTTTAACCTCTGTCCCAAATGGGCAAAATTGAAGGTGAAAATGGGTATATTTTGTACGTTTTCAGTGTGCATTGAATTTCGAGACTGAATATTTGGAAAAGTATATATCCCATCGACTTAGAATCTTTTGTAAATTGATATAAGACAAACTGACATTAAGTATGCCAATTTTGCAGTTTATGTATACAATAGTGATTTTGCCAAAGGCTTTGGAAATCCTGAAAATAAAAGTGAATAGTTCATTTGTTCCACATTTTGCAAAGTTAGATGGTCCTACTCCTATTAGAAATGTGAGTTTAAAGCATCTGAAAACCTGAAAAAAATACTGAATTTATGATCTGTTTTAGTACCCTAATTTCAAATGGCTATATCATAGCGAGTTTCCAACCTAGAGAGGTAAAATTTTGGATTTCTTAGTTTAAGGCCATATACTATAACATATATTTTTTATAATTTTTTGGGAGGGGGTCATGTTCCCACCATTGGTCCAGTTGACATGGAATGACCCTTATTGCTGTTTGCAAATATGTAAATAATTTTCTGGCACATTCATATTTACTTACCTTAAAAAGCGATCAAATTTGGGTGGTACTAAACTCTATTACTATGATTATGAACGGGGATAGGGGTATTCAATGTCAAAATACCGGTCTTAATACGAAATTCCAGCCATGATGTTACATATCACTGAAAAGCTTGTTGATTGCTCTCTTTAAATATGTAAATAATTTTCTGGCACATTCATATTTACTTACCTTACAAAACTATAAAATTTGGGTGGTGCTAAACTCTATTACTATGATTATGGAGGGTGTAGGGGTATTTAAAGTTCAAATAGGAGTCATAATACCTAATTTCAGTCATGATGTTACATATAACTGTAACGCTTGTTCATTGCTCTCTTCAAATATGTAAATAATTTTCTGGTGCATTCATACTTACTTACTGATACGTCGTGCTAATCCGTACAGTATAACTTAATTCAGTAAATTATAATATCACTGAAAAGCTTGTTCGTTGCTCTCTTCAAATATGTAAATAATTGTCTGGCACATTCATATTTACTTATCTTTAAAAACGATCAAAGTAGGGTGGTACAAACCCTATTAAATGACGAGGGTAGGGGTATTTAAAGTAAAAAATACGGGTCTTAATACGAAAATACACCAATCACTTAAAAGTACGTTCTGTTCTTTGATCTTTTTAAATATGTAAATAATTTTCTGGCACACTTATATATACATACCTTGGAAAAAGATTAAATTTGAAGGGAACCGGGGGGGGGGGGTAATTGAAGATGAATCATTCCATCATGAATACACCAGGAACCATAAATTGGTAGTAATAGGTGCGGACGCTGTCCCGGTTGAGATTAGCAATGGTGGTATAGTTATATATAACCAGGACAGAACTTCGAACAACACATGAAGAAGCAGACATCATCATTGTTCAGCAGGTGATGATGTGTGCCCAAAGTGATCAACACGCTGACATAGCCGTAATATCAGACGATACCGATGTCTCCGTTCTTCTCTACCACATAGTCAACATGAAGAATCGCGTTACAATGGAATCACCAATCAAGGAAAGAACAACTATTGACATTGGTAAAACTATGGAGAAACACGCATCCATTATCACTGAAATCCTGCCAGCTCATGCTCTTACTGGATGTGACACGGTTGCATGCTGCTGCGGTGTGGGGAAAGGACCAGCATTGAAAGTGATGAGAGCTGGATTGTATTCTCTCTCATTCCTCGGGGTAGTAGACTCTCCAATAGAATCGGTGATTACACAAGCCACATCATTTATGTCAGCGTTTTATGGGCAGAGCTCTAGCAAATCGATGTCTGAAACACGCTGGAGGGTATGGGCATCCAAAACTGGAAATGTATCGTCATCATGCCCACCTAAACTGTGTAGTCTTGCTCCAACAAATGATGCATTTGCAGAGAATGTAAAAAGAGCTCATCACCATGCTATTGTGTGGCGTTCATTGGAAGATCATAATCCGCCTGAACTTGATCCGGAACTGTATGGCTGGGTGAAGGACACTAAATTGAAAACATTACAACCAGTCACCCTTCCAGTTGATAATCAACTTACTCCGGAGTCTGTCATGCGGCTCATCAGATACGGATGCAAGAGTGACAACCCATGTAGTACGCGTGCTTGTAGCTGCACTAGGGATGGCTTAAAATGTACAGTATTTTGCGCTTGTGCGTCGCAGGTTGCAGCCGGAAACACGACTAAAGGGTTAAACTGAATATTACCTATTTTTGGGAGTCATTAGCTTCTCTCTAGATATAGCTAGGTTTGGTGAAATAATCGCTCCCAATCGCCGCTAAATGGTTAAGGGGCCATATTAGCCGCCATTTTGGATTTTACTATCATCTAATCACTCCACAACATAATGAATGCTTTCAGAGTATTCCTTGACCCCGAAAACATACGGTTAGACACCAAAATTATCATCCTAGTTTAAATACTATGGGAGTTATAGGGGATTATTTGAAATGGCAGCCATCTTGGACGCCATCTTAAATTTCTCAAAACGCTCAAGGGTGAGCGAGGTTCACCCGACAGATTCTGAAAGAGGACACCCTAGGCTACTAAAATCAGTCATAAAAAAAACTTTGTATACAATTTCCAGGTTCAGCCATAGTTCTGCCGGACTGTGCAAAATTTACCTCATAGATAGAGCTTTTTCCCAAATTTTCGTTGGGTAGAACGCTTTCTGTCACAGATGGAGCAACATGTGGCAAACTCTTGCCCAAAAAGCATGTATGAGGTTCACCATGTAAAACTTGAGATACGCAAGCTTGAAGTAGAGACAAGTAAACATGCAATTTCCGGCCCTACATTTCAACGTAACCAACCTTTGTATAACAAGGCTGTGACTGACTGACATGCCTCAGTGTTGAAAATATGAAGACTAAATTATCAGAAAATATGTATAAAATATTTTGAGTACAGAAAAACTAAAAAAAAATGTTAAATCTTAAAAAAAATATCGAATTTTGGCGAAAAATTGTGATTTTACTGCAAATTTCTAAATTTTCAGTTTTTATTTAATTTCTAACAGTAAGAAAAATATTTTAATGTCCAATTATGGCTTATTCAGCCTCAGAAAGCACAGACAAAGTGAACAGTATTGTAATTTCACCTAATTTTGTCTAAAAATCAGGAATATTCACAGAAAATCTCCAGATTCTCCCATTTCGATGAAGAAATTAATGCTTTCATGACTACTCAAATTAGTCAAAATGTCTAAAAATGCCCTTATTTTCATTGCTAATATAACTTAGATGGGATCTATAAGTTTATCAGGTTTAGAAATAGCTCCAGCTTTCCTACAGAAAATTGAGATTTGGTCACACTCAGTTAATAATGTACAGCAGATGGGTTTGTACAAAATGTTGAAAACAGGGGTTGGCTCAATTTTGCCATTATTTTACCCAGAATAAGCATTTTTTTCTTTTTAGAAACATTAAATTCTTGCATTTCCTTCATGTAGGAAGCAATATCCCAGTCTTTCTAGACATTTTTTACTCCATCATTCTGTTTAGAGAGGCTATAAATGCCCCACCCCACCCTTTTTTATTAATGTGTTTTGAGAGATTTAATTGCACCTTTGTTGACAACTAAATGATCTTAATTGGAATTTGTGGTTGAATTGATACTAGGTATGTTATTTTGCACCAAGAAATGGTTATTTTGTACATTTCAAGGATTTCTAACCTTTTTTATTTAAAGTCAAACTTAGAACCATAAGACATGTCAGGCCAATGAGACCACACCCTGGTAAAAACTGGTGTAGATCTGTAAATGTCAGTTTAATGTTCAATATTTTTTTCTTATCAAAATCTAGGATTTTTGGTGTTTGTTGCATTTATGTTGCTTATAGAACAATAAAATGTAAATTTTGCTTCTTTTCGAGCCTCCTTTTGTTGTCAATTTTGTCATAACCACTTTTTTTTTACTTCATTTTTTCAGGAAATTGATGTAAAGGTCCAGACATCTTGCTTCAGCACAAGGATTGCAGTAAAAATTTGTATGCATCCTCTGAGGTTTGAGATGTTGGAAACATTGAAATATTCCCAAATTTGTGAAAAATGTGTATTCTGTGACCCTTTTGTTAGAGAGCAGTGATCATGGCATAGTCTAAATATTGCATTTTTTTTCATTCATCAAGGCCTATTTTAAACCATAATTCATATTTATTGCACCTATTTTAGTTTCTATGCACATATGTTAGCCAGGGATGGTAAAACATAGCTGTTAGACAGATTCCTTTGATAATGTTAGTTCTGCAACCAAAGATTAAATTGATTCAACCTGTGGCATGTTCAGGGGGTAGGCATACATGTTTCAGTATAAATCTCTAATATTACAATCAATGCAACTGATTTGCAATTTTTCTGTTTGCATATTGTCCACAGATTCTAAATATATATTTCTTGTCAGTCTGGATATTACAAAAGTGGAAATTTATTGGTATTTTGAAAGATGCTACATGTAAATTTTGTACATTTTCATGACATGGCAGTAAAAAATTATTTTTTTGAAAAAAAATCCAAATTATGAGTGTTTTCTATGTAGTTTGTTTGCAACTTGCCTAATTTTTTCACAGAACTCAATTACTACCTCTAATAAGAAAGATTTTTAAATTTTAGCACAAAAGGCCCATGGACCGGGAATTGCATTACCAAACTCCTGGTTACGCATGGGCAATGGACTTTACGTCAAATATTGACAACGGTCCCAGACAACTGATCGAACACTAGGAGGTTCTGGGTGACCGAGACTACATACAGCGGGGCTGTCACCACACTGATCCGCAGTGAATATTCGCTTGGCCGCTACAATCACTGATAAGGATGACATCGATGCGACTTAATGACTACAAAATATTAACTTTTTTCTTTCGACAAATTAAATTCTGAAACATTTTTTTTAGTATTAGAAAAATAAATAAAAGTGTTTGAAGTATATCTTGATAAAAAATATTCCATCTTTAGCGTAAATAGGTACAGAAAATAGTACGCGGAGGCGTAAAATGGGTAAAACGATATAATTCTGCCCGTACCAGTTCATATTACTACGTTCGATGTAAACAACGCACGTGTGACCATCAATTTGACGTTTTTTTCTGTTTGTTTACTCCGAATTCTTTCAGAAGTACATTTTTTACCGTCTAATCTGATTGACCTGCTCGTGTTTGTTTTAAAACAACAAAAACAAGCCACAGAAGTAATCTTTTTTGGCGTTATCGATGCCATCTTGCTTTGTTGGTAAACAGTGTGATGTGACGTCACCCTTAGAACTACAGCGGTCTGACCTTTTAAAGGTCAGTCATCTTGGACAGAGATAAAAGACGGATGTCGCATTAGGTCTGTAAAACAGATTGGGCTGTCACACCCACAGATGCACACTGATCCGCAGTGAATATTTGCTTGGCCGCGACAATCACTGATAAGGATGACATTGATGCGGCTTAATGAGCTAGAAATATTAACTATTTTCCTGCCACAAATTAAATTCTAAAACATTTTTTGTATATATTGGAAAAATAAATAAAGGCGTTTGACGTATTTGTAGGTAAAAATTATTTCCGATTTAGTGTAAATGGGTATTAAAATGACTAAAATGCAGCATTCTCTCCGAAGCAGTTATGTCTTATGTAAACAATGCACGTGCCATTCAGCCAATGATTCACACCGCGTGCTGTGACAGCACGTGTTAAGGCAGTCATCTATGACAGAGATATTATACGAGACTCGTAATTCTCTGTGAAACAGATTGCCACAGATGGTCACACCGGTGTAAAAATATTGGAGAGCTTGACTTATCCAAAAGAATCGCCGATAAACTGCGACACAAACGGCGCACGTCTCGTTAGACCGATCGTTTCAGCAAAGTCTAAATCAAGAATGGCGTCGGATTCTACCAAATTTGCTGCAACAACTAATCATTCTGGTATTCCAGAGTCTGATTTTGTGGATAATGTTGAGGAGTTCATGCAGAAACCCGACAACGAATCTGCGGAAGGAGTACTACGTAAATTAGATGAGCGTCATAATAAATATAAGTTCATGGAGTACAATTTGAATACGAAGAAAACAAGACTCAAAACTCAAATTCCTGACATTAAAACTTCGTTGGACATTGTAAAACATTTACAAGAGAGAAAAGATATCCCCGATCCGTTAGAAACGAGATTCTTGTTATCTGATCAAGTATATGCCAAGGCAAGAATACCCCCAACTGATAAAGTATGTTTGTGGTTGGGAGCAAATGTCATGTTAGAATACAATTTAGATGATGCCCAAACATTGTTGGAGAAAAACCTTGGAACTGCAAAAAAGACCCTTGGACAAGTTGATGATGATCTCAGTTTTTTGCGTGACCAGACAACAACCCTTGAAGTCAACATGGCCCGTGTTTATAATTGGGATGTGAAGCGAAGACAGAAAATGCCAGCCATGTGACATGTCTTAGCTTATAATTAAATAAAAACTATATATGTGAGAACATAAAACTATTCAACCTTACGTTACAATATGTGTAGATCTATCTACACTAGTACTTCTTTATAATGTAATAATATTTTACATTATTCTAAATTATTTTTGTGTTTGTTATCAAAAAAAATGAAAGTCTTCAAAACATATTATTATTTACGTTTTAGATTATTATTAATTTATTTCAGAAATAAATACCATTCATGTCTATAAAAAGATACATTTACTCAGTTAGGTGGCTTGCAAATATCTATTTATCATGGGTATTGTTTGGTTTTTCTTCTGCTGCGTAGCATGTTGGGAGTGCAAAAGTGTTTTTCCTTAATCTTAGCCATCTTCAATTCAGTTTGTTTAAATTTGTTTCAATTATGAAAAATTAAAGAACAATTTGAAAATAATAAAAACAGTAACAATACTATAAATGCATTTAGTTTGCTGTATGGAAACCAGTGGAAAAAAATGCACAACATCCTGAATATACAATTTAAATTAGCTAAGTCTATCTCATTCTCAATATCAGCCAAAGTCTTCAACATTGAAAACACAAATTATTTGTCAATTTAAATCAA
The DNA here is from genome assembly GCF_932274485.2 of Patella vulgata. NCBI lineage: Eukaryota > Metazoa > Mollusca > Gastropoda > Patellidae > Patella > Patella vulgata. Next base: position 40,972,714 of record NC_065882.2, read on the forward strand.
CATTGATGTTGTGATCTTACTGGGAAAAGATGGGCTTCTGATATCCAATATTTAGGACAAAATATAAACATTTTACCATTGGTACACGAATCGTGTACCATTACTACCATAATGCATTTTAGCGCCATTTGTAAAAAGAGACTCAAAGAAAGAGGCTAGATATATTCCACAAGTCATGTCAAACGGTGACGCCATACATGTATACTTATCTGGAGAGAATGGGCAATAAATACTATTGGCTTTTGGTGTAGACTGAAATAACCAATAATCAGGGCTCAAAATTCATGAAAGCCATCACGGCCATTACTGTCGTAAACATGGGAATGGGTGTCGAAAATTGCTGTCATAAATTTCGGAAGAAAATACGACAGCCATTGGCTGTAGAAAAAACTTAAATTGCCGTCGATAGCACTCATATCAGAAGCCAAATTCATATTGTGTGAGATGTGTTTTTTCCGTAAAACTAGGCTAGCTCAATACCTCCCATGATAATTGTCTTTTAAAGCACGACTGTTCGTGTTCTGGTTTTAAGATTAACGTTGCTAAAAATAGAACAAATTATCAAAGCAGAATTTGTATGATTGGTAACCCAAAGTAGAGATCTCTTGAGAGTTGAGACGCGACAAATTATGAGATGGAAATGTGAAAATTTTGACAAGCACAAATGTCAGAGAAAAGATTCTATTTTGATGGCATTTTCTAGGGTTTATGATTATATTTTGAATGGGGGCGATGTTTTTAAATAAAGAAATACACAAGCTAAAAATATTTAGAAATGTCAGCAATTATTTTGATTGGAATATAGTGTAAGTAGTTTTGTTATCTATAGACGATAGCGTGCGAGTCAAGCGCTATATTTAGCAGACGACGTCACTTGGCGGAAGAGAATGGAGTTGTCAAGTAGACCATATGTGCGCAAAATCCGCAAGTAGCATAACATAAATAGCAGACGTTTTAGGGTGAGTGTCATTAAAAAATGCAAAATAAAATGAATAGATGGGCCCTTCTTCTTTTCCAAGTCTGCCTGTATACAACAATTCACAAAATATTGCATTATTGAAGTTTAAGTTTTCAACAGATTTTAAAAGATAGGTTGCCAGGCAACGAAACATACGCCCACAGCAGCTAAATCGTCATGGCAGTCAACATGAGTTGTCGCATATTTTTACTTTTTTCGGTAATGAAACATTTATAATACATTAAAATCTGATTAAGAGTAACAGCTCATTAAGTATTTATCAGAAAACCATTAGAATTTGTTTGGTTTTTATAAAGTTCTGCCCCATGCTAATGTTCAGTATACAGAACATTTAATATCATGGATTTAGCTGTTCAAGTTATCAAAATTCATTGAAAATCAATATACTTGTTCGTCTCAAGACCATAAACTCTGTGTATCAATCTGAAATCAATCGGATGATAACTTTAGTCTCTAGAGCATCACAAGATTTTTTAAAGTGATCAAGGGCCATAACTTTGGCAGTAATAATTGGAAATCATTGAAAATCAATATGATTCTTCGTCTCATGAACTCAAACGCTGTGTATACATTTAAAGTCAATCGGATATTAACTTTAGCCTCTAGAGCGTCCACAAAATTTTTTGAAGTGATCAAGGGCCATAATTCTGGCAGTAATTATCATTATAGGCTTCTTCGTCTCATGACCTTAAACACTGTGTATAAATTTAAAGTCAATTCCGGATATTAACTTTAGCCTCTAGAGCGTCCACAAGATTTTTCAAAGTGATCAAGAGCCATAACTCTGGCAGTAATTATCGAAAATAGCTGAAAATGAATAGACTTCTTCGTCTGATGACCTTAAACACTGTGTATAAATTTAAAGTCAATCAGACATTAGCTTTAGCCTCTCGAGCATCCACAAGCTTTTTCAAAGTGATCAAGAGCCATAACTCTGGCAGTAATTATTGGAAATCGCTGAAAATCAATAGGCTTCTTCATCTCATGACCTTAAACATGGTATAAATTCAAAGTCAATTGGATATTAACTTGAGCCTCTAGAGCGTCCACAAGATTTTTCAAAGTGATCAAGAGCCATAACTCTGTGTAATTATTGGAAATCGTTGAAAATCAATAGACTTCTTCATCTCATGACCTTAAACACTGTGTATAAATTTAAAGTCAATCGGATATTAACTGTAGCCTCTAGAGCGTCCACAAGCAATTGTGGATGCCGGACGGACGGGGGCGGCGACAATATACAACCACATTTCAATGTGGGCGTATAAAAATGGCCTTCGATAATCGCAAATTTGTAAAAATGACTTTGGTGTTGAACAAAATGGTCTTAAAGAGGCTTTGCTGTCTACAGCAATTTTTCAAAAAATGGCCTTAGATACAGATCACCGAATTTTGAGCCCTGCAATACTCCTCGCAGTGTTTTCCTGGCAGTGAGCTAATCCCACTTAATACTGCTATAATGGAAGCAAATTTCTGTTCCAAATTAACAATATTAACAACCAATAGCTAACTGCATAACAATATCATTACACTTTAAACATAGCTCCAAATTAGACAAAATATGTCAGTGATGCAGGTCGGAGGGGCTGACAAGGAAAGCTGTCTAGTCATTCGGATGGGACGAAAAACCGAGGTCCCGTGTACACATTGGCGTGCACGTAAAAGATCCCTTGGCAGTTGGAATTCGATATAAGAGTAGGCCGTAGTGCCGCTGTCCGGGCAAAATTTCCCTCAAACACCTGATCTCCACCCAGATTCGGAATCCACACAAAAAAACTGGACTAGAAAAACTTGGGTCTCATAAATTCACAGCTCGGGTGACTATTCCCCCACCCCCCCTTTAGACACCAGACTAACATGGATTCAAACTATTGCCATTAGCCTTATTGCTTTAGGTCTATGTGTACTAGATGTGTTCTATAATCCTTATGAAGTAGGCCTATAATTTTAAAACTTTCTTCGCATATCGCATGGCCTTCTCTGGAATGACGTCAAATGGGTTATTACAAGCGGAAAGTAACTCGGGGCCAAACACCGCTGTTCTCTGTTGTTATCATAAAAACTAATGTAAATAAGTAACATTAGTAACAATGCGGACTAAACGATATTTGTGAGGAATTTGTAACAGCAATCGTAGGTATAAGCATAAAGATTATATGATCGGTGTTACTTTCTGTCCCTTTCCGAGGTCGTCAATTAACATTAAGCGACAGACACTTTTGATCACAAAACCATAAAAAACTTTCCACCACGGAGAAAATATTTACACCGCGGTGGAAAGGTTTTTCATGTTTTTTTATTTATCACAGTTTTCACTGCGATTTCTCATATGAGGTAAATTTCACGAAAAAGGTATAAATCAGTGTATGGCACTAACAAACCACCATACATTCCACCATCAAAATTAAAACACTCAAACAGTTCGGATTTAGAAGCTTTATACGGTGGCTGATTTAGGACAAGCTAAAAAAAATAATATCTCGAGATACTAAGTCAAGCGCTTGAGATACTTATGACCGAACACGTCTCAACCGATGTATTAAGCTGTATAATTGTATGCAAATACCTATATGCAGGTAGTGATATGATAAATAGTCATGGACACTTGACATGCTTTGAGAGTATGTTCACAGATGAAGAACTTATCGTTCCAACAGCACCACTGAACTGCACAAGCGACACGCAATAGCGCCATACACGTGGGAGGGGTTCATTGTCAAATTTGACACTTCAAGTAAGGGTTGATGAAAACTACCACATGCTGGTTTATCTATCCATGTCTGCTTTTCTATCAGTTCTTGCATAAGATTTACTGTTTAGCGTATCTTTGCTTTAGTGTGTTACGTTTAATTTGATCGACAACACTGCAAGAATTGGCCGTGGCACTGCAAGAGGAGTGGGTCAGATTGCCTCAAATCGTGATTGGATGGTTGATTAGGAGCATGCCACGAAGACTTGCTGAAGGTCTGACGATTGGTGGAGCAATTACCCATTATTAAGACAAAAATCAAAAATGTCCATTTTCACTTTTGACGATGTATCTCTTAAAAGCGCTTTGAGCATGCTTATGGATGGATTTGGCGCTCAAGAAATGAACATTGACAGAGGGGACTCTGCGCAACACGGCAGCACAGATTGCAATCTAGCCGAGGGGTGAAGTATGCGCCCAACATTTATAATCCTAATCAATTGACCTGATCAGCCTGATGCGCCTTATTCAAAGAATTTTCACTCAAAATATCTTTTAATCTATCACCCAAAACAAAACCAAAGCGCTATTCAAAAAAGATTTTTTCCGACGTGGTTTCCCCTTGTCAGTGGTGCAGAATGGAGGGCCTGACAAGTACAGCTGTCTAGTCCTTCGGATGAGACGAAGAACCGAGGTCCCGTGTATTATATTGGAATGCATGTAAAAGATCCCCTGGCAGTTGGAATTCGATATAAGAGTAAGCGATAGTGCCGCTGCCCGGGCAAAATTTCCCTCATAGCACACTGTATGGCGTATGCCCGTCTTCATTAGCCCAGATTAGGAGCAGAACAGTAGGACGTTAAACCCCATTTCATTTCATTTCAAAAAAGATTTGGCCAATTGCCCAAACTGGTTTCCGTAGTTTAAATATACCTTATACCGAGCAGTCCAGTAAGGTGACGATGAACTGACACTGTGTGTGTGCCCCGTCTATAATAGTTCTAGGGAAGTATCTATTCTTCATAAAGCCGTCGGCAGGTAGGAGTGTGTGAGCGAAGGTGGGGTTTCCCTGGCTATGTTTCTACAAACTGATTACGTTTAGAAAGAAAATGAGGGTTTACAGTTCGTGTTTATTTTCGCTTGTCTGTGCATTTCTAGGATTGACGTATTCGCAAACATTAAACCCAGGTAAGTTTGTATATTTTTTTAATAATAGTAATAGAGCTACGATGTGTGTGTGTCAAGCCACGTAAGTTTTGTATATCGATATTGGAGGCTCGCGTTCGAAGATGACACATCGTTTGCATTCCAATATGCCCAATTGTCTTGGCGAATGCATCTTTTAAAATTAACACATATCAGTTTATTCATTCATTTTTAAAGAAAAGTGGAAAGTGGTTAATAAAATTAAAGAGATCGATGACAAATATCGGGTGTTTGTCGCACCTGTAAGTCATATGGACTCCATATATCTACAGTTGGCAAAGTGCCAATTGTAATGAAGGCAAGATATGTGGTTTTATACAATGTACATGTACATACTGTATATAATAGACAACCCGCCAACCAAAATATGTTGATAAATAAAAGTGTGTCTCCGTGTAACAAAAAAGTGAGCGACCTCTCAAAAATTCATTGTCAAAAAATTAAGGGTACAAGAATATTTGTGAGGGAAGGGTTATGTGCATTTATACTCTTTTAATATATCACTCAACCTTTGAACCTTTTTAAATGTCAGTGATATCTATACAGAAGGTGGTTAATTCAGATTTATACATTCTAATACATTTATTTATAATTGACAGATTATGTTAAAGATACATTATGGGAGATTCGATAACGAGTTGGCAGTTCTCACTATAATAGTTAAAAACTAGATAATGTAAAGACAATTTGCTGAAAATTTCATTCAAATTCATCCACTATATGAACCGAGAACTAAGCGATTGAAATTTCCGCCTGGCCTCGATCATCATTACTAAAGTCAGTACGATAAACAGCATAGTCTCGATTATCCATTTAATCGTTTAATCATGAAGGAAAGTTATGCAGTAAATCAGCTCATAATCCACGAAAGATCGCAGGCTAGCAATGCCATCTAGAGTTGATTATTGTCCGGATAGGTTAATTAATGTCTAATTAATAATTTAGATAACATTTCAGGCCTAAAGAAAGACCTGCAATAGACAGATTTAGCTCTTGCATAATGTATGTTTAATGAATACATGCAATAATCTAATCTAAGATATATTTAATTAAAGGAGATATAAAAAATGGTATTTGGTTGATCTGATGTGTTTAATTATTTCTATAGACAATTAGATTTTTGTTTTCAAAATAAAACATACATTATGCAAGAGCTAAATCTGCCTATTGCAGTTCTTTTTTTAGGCCTGAAATGTTATTTAAATTATTAATTCAACATTAATTAACTTATCCAGATCATAATCAACTCTCGATGTCAATGCTATACCTGCGATATTTATTGGATCCGATTTGCTGCTAAACTTTCACTCAAGATTTAATCATGAAATGGATAATCGAGACTACCGGTATGTTTTTATCGTACCGATTTTAGTAATGATGATCGACCCTAGAACGAAAATTCAATCGCTAAAATCTTGGTTCAGAGTGGATCAATTTGACTGAAATTTTTCGCAAATTCCCTTTACATTATCTAGGTTTTAACTATTATAGTGAGAACTGCCAGCTCTTTATCGAATCTCCCATAATCTTTAAGCAAGAATCAGCTTGTTTACTAATATCATGGATCCTGTAATAATCTATGTAGTCAGGTAAAGTTAAGCCATATGGAGTTGATACCTAGAACAAAATGCAACAGATTTATCTCGGCGGTATCTGGGCCCGATTCCAAGAAAATTCCTAAGCATGTTCTTGTGCTTAGATTTTAAGTAGACTTTGCATATAAGTAAACTTACCTTAAATTATTTTGTGTTCCCAGAAAATGATTAAGAACATTCTTGTGCTTATAGGTTGTAAGTAGACTTCGTGGTAAGCACAAGCACGCTCTTATGGGTTCCAAGAAAATACTTAAGCACAACTTTGTTCTTAAACATTGTCAATCTAAGCACAAGTCCCAAGCAAGGTGTACGGCTTGCTTACCAAACTTAAGTCTGTTTCTTCTTTAAACAAGATGACTGACCGTAGAGAAATTTGACGGCATTTCCTACACATCTTTTGATGCCAAAGAGACAATTAAAAGACAGAAAATCCTTTAGAAACATATTCTCGAGAAGAATGCTGTATAGAAAATTTCGCTTCTACCCTGAAACCATTTTATTTATTTGCCAATTAGTAAATAAACACAGGGGCTACTTTAAGATCAGGCGTTCTCTATGCAGCCGACCAATTTATGACGTAATTTGCGTACCAGAATTTTTTTTATGACGTTAGAGAGCATCATAGTCTCAATTTACCAGTCACAATGTGCTTTGACTCATTCTTGACTTGTGCCTACGTAAGAATGGTCTTGAGAATTTTCTAGAGACAGTATTTTATAAAGTTTCTTACGTAAGAAAAAGTGAAGCATGACTTTTTGCTTTCTTTAAGAATTTTCTAGGAACCTGGCCCTGGTTGAGAGGTCCCTGAAGGTCTCCCAAACAAAAATGGTCCAAAATAAAAAGATACGTTTTCGAGTAATTAGCATAAATCCAATATGGCCACCATTGGCACCTTAAAACTTCAATATATCGGGAATCTTTGAGGTTATGTGTGAATGTATTAGGGGTAGATATAAAAGTGGTACCAAAGAAGCAAAAAAGTATAACCCATGACATACCTGGCCACCATAAAACTCCAATATCTCCGGAATGATTGAGTTTATAGGGTGTAAATGTATCAGGGGTAGATATAAAAGTGGTACCAAAGAAGCAAAAAAGCATTACCCATGACGTCCCTAAGACGTCATAACGTCATACGTCCAACAATTGGCATAAATCCAATATGGCCGCCACTGGAACCTTAAAACTGCAATATATCGGGAATGGTTCAGAGGGTGTAAATATATTACGGGTAGATAGGAAAGTGCTACCGAAGAATCAGAAAAACATTGCCAAGTTAATTCCATGTGACATCATAATGCCATAGTCCAATAATTAGTATAAATACAATATGGCCGCCCTTGGAAACCTTAAAACTCTAATATCTTGGGAATGGTTGAGTTTAGAGCATGCAAATCTATTATGGGCAGACAATGTGAAAGGACGTAATGATTAAATGATGAATCGGGAGAGAATGTTATGATAATTCACGAAAGGCGGATTCAACCAGATGAGATTTATCAAAACAGCAGCCACACTAATCGGCAGTAAGATATTAAACAAAATCCATCACCCATCTAGAAAAGTATTGCCTGGAACAGAAACAATGAAGTTTTTGAGTTGAGTGACAAATATTGCATCAAATTTGTTTACACTTTTCTTACAAGAACTGATCATAGGTGATGAGCTGAAGAATAATCTCTTGGGCTAATTTTGGCAAAAGCGGCGAGACCCCAATCAATTTTAGACCTATTTTTTTTAGTGTTTGCGATACAGCTACATCATATTTATGGTCCAGGACTTCTGATCAATACTTTGAATGCATACTGTTATGTGAAGTCATATTATGAGTGCCTCACTCAGTATTACATTGCTTGTACAATTGGTCAGTAATAAACTGGAGTTATCTCTCTTGAATCTCAATGAGTGTTGTTGATTGGAAGTGCCCTGCTATATAAATCGTGCCTAATGCACACGCAACATGGTGGTTGGATTGGGTTTCTCGCCTTGAAATGACTATGAGGACACAGTGAATTGTACTATGCATAATAGTGTCTTTATCTTCCCTAATAACAAAGTAATATTCTATTTTTGTGTAAAAACACGTGTGAATTCGTAATCAAAATGGCGGATGGTGAAAAAAACGAGAATGAACAGCTCCCTGCTAGATTCAAGACTTTACCAGGCGTAAAAACCCCAGGTCCTCTAATTCTAGGAGACAATATTAATGAAACTTGGAAGTTATTCAAGCAGAAATGGAGTAACTACGAAATATTGGTCAATCTAGCTACTTTCCCACATAACTATCAGGTCGCTTCTCTACTGAATGCACTTGGTGATGAGGCTTTGAAGGTCTACAGTGGTAACAGAACAACAAAGTTTGAGCAATTTATTGTTGGTGAAGTCAATGAGACTTATGAACATTTTAAATTTAACAGTAGGCCTACAAATCAGAAAGAAGGTGAATCTTTTAAAACATTTCATGCACACTTGAGAACTTTGATAAAGACATGCAACTATTGTGTGAATTGTGCTCCTTCACTACTGAGAGACAGGATTGTACTAGGTATTAGAGACAAATCAACATGCTATGAAGGAGAAATTATGTCCTGCATGGAGTGCCAAATGAAGCAAGTGTGGAGGTTGGAATCCTTTTGCTGTAAAGTGCAAAAGGACTGACTCAGTGAATGCTGTACTGGATCAAACTGACTCTGAATCTGATGGTGATGACTGGATCTGCTCTGTTGAAATTGATGATGAGGCAACCAGAAATTTCAAGAAACCAGTCAAGTGCCAGATGATGGTTGACAACACATCTGTAGTGTTTCTTGTCGACTCAGGAGCAACTCCAAATATTCTTCCAATGAAGGATGTAACGGACAAGTTCAAAATATCCAAAACTGATCGTCACTTGGTAATGTGGAACAAGACACCGTTAGCTCCGATGGGCTCCTATCAAACTGTTGTTCTTAATCCAAAGAACGGAAAGTTGTACTCAATCAACTTTGTTGCTGTTCAGGAAAGTTTAACACCACTGCTAGGCATTTGTTAAATGCCATATCACATCAACATGATCATGCAATCGCTGAAAAATATTCATCACTTTTTGACGGCCAAATTGGACATTTGAAGGGGAAGTACACTTAAAAACTGACCCAGATGTCAAGCCTGTCATTATGCCAACCAAACGTATACCTATCAGTCTCAAGGAGAAACTATCAGCGGGACTTCAATGTCTACAGAAGCTGGGAGTAATTGAACCGGTGGACGAACCAACTCTATGGGTCAACCAGATCGCAATCACACAGAAGCAGTCAGGCGACATTCGTGTCTGTTTGGATACCCAACAGCTGAACCGAGCTCTTCAACGTGAACACTTTCCGTTACCTGTGTTAGAAGACAATCTGCACGAGCTCAGCATGTCCAGAGTGTTCTCCAAGATAGACCTTGTTTCTGGATACTGGCATGTGAAATTAGGTCATGACTCTAGTTTGCTGACAACATTTCAAACATGTTTTGGAAGATTCCAATGGCTGAGATTACCATTTGGACTGTCTGCATCATCTGAGATATTCCAGAAGCAACTACTGGAAAATCTACAGGGATTGAAAGGTGCGGCTTGTGTAGCTGATGATATTCTGATTCATGTGGCTGATGATGAAAGTCATGATCATTGCCTAGATGCACTGCTGAAACGATGTCAGGAACGAGGTATTCGTCTCAACAAAGACATAATGGAGATTCGCCTCAACAAGATCACCTTCTTAGGTCACACCATTACCAGCGAAGGACTGAGCATTGACCCTGAAAAAGTTAGAGCAATCACAGAATTTCCAGAACCTCAAAATGTTCACGACTTGCGTCGTTTCCTAGGTATGTGTAATAACCTTGCTCGTTTCATGGAGAATCTGACAGAAGAAACGACATGTCTTCGTAATCTGATGAAGAAAAATGTTCCCTGGATCTGGATCTGGAGCGAAGCTCAACAGAATGCTTTCACTAAAGTGAAATCATGATCACCAATGTACCTGTCCTTGCATACAATGACCAGAAAGAAGAATTGTGGCTAGAGAATGATGCAAGTGAACACGGTCTCGTATCTGTGATCATCCAGAATGGGAAACCTATAGCTTACGCTAGCTGATCTCCCTATGAGTCTGAAACTTGGTATGCTCAGATCGAGAAAGCTCCTTGCGACAGTGTTTGGACTAGAAAAGTTCCATTGTTACACATATGGACGTCCAGTTACTGTGGTAACAGACCACAAACCTCTTGTGGCTATTCACAAGAAACTGCTTTTAAAAGCTCCGACTCGTCTACAATCATTTCTGTTTAGGGCGCAGAAGTATGATTTTTAGCTTGTGTACAAACCTTGAAAAAGCATTCCCATGGCTGATGCTTTATCACGTGCACCACTGAAAGAAGCACCTGAAACAGTCTGTGACACTGTGAACGATGTATCCTTTTGTCCCATTAAAGCTGATCAGCTCCATCACATAAGATGTGCAACACAACAGGACCAAACTCTCTGTCCTCTCATGGACACAATCATGAAAGGGTGGCTGAACAACAAGTCTGAAGTTCACCCAGCGGTGATACCCTTCTTCCTGTATCGTGACGAACTGACAGTTAAAGACATCATCATACTACGCAGGGAAAGAGTCGTCATTCCTGCGTCACTGAAAAGAGATGAAAGAAAAAGTTCATGCTGGACATCTTGGAATCAATTCATGTCTACGCAGAGCCAGCTCTCTCATATTTTGGCCTATGATGTCACAAGACATTAGAAGTTTCATTGAAACGTGACGTGTGTGCAGCATATGGGGCTTGTCAACCTTAAGAGAATCACCCAAGAGACCATGGGAGACAGTAGTCTGTGATCTATTCTCACTACAAGGTCGCAACTACATGGTGACAGTAGACTGTTACAGTAACTTCTTGGAAGTTGATTTTCTTGGAGAAGAAATGACATCTCAAACAGTGATCACGAAACTCAAACACCACTTTGCTCGTCACAGGATTCCTGACAAAGTCATATCTGATGGCGGACCACAATTTGCCTCAGACAGGTTCAAACAGTTCTCAAATCAGTATGGATTTGCACATGACATGTCAAGTCCTGGAAATAGTAAATCTAATGGCGCAGTTGAAGCAGCTGTCCAAACCGCCAAGAACTTGATGAAATAATGTAAAGCAAGCAATGAAGACCCTTACATCGGACTTCTCAACCTCAGAAATACACCAACAGAAGGACTCGATACAAGTCCCACTCAGAGACTGTTCGGAAGAAGAATGTGAACACTCCTACCAACACTGAAATAAGATTGAATGTTCCCAACACCCAGACACCACTGATTGACCAACACAAATCTGAACTGGCTGAATCAAGACACAACTTTGGTAAAAAATCTTCCATCGCTTACAATCGGACAACATGTAAGAATGCAACCAATTAGATTGGGTGAAAAGGAATAGAAATCTGCAACAGTTCCAAAGAAACTTGGAAGCCGAACTTATCAAATTCAAGGAGAAGACAGTGGTGTGTATTAAAGAAATAGACAGCAGATTCAACCATGTAAATCTCCACGACAAATGGACACTCCTGTAAAAACTGTGAAACCTGTGCAAAAATGTGAAATTCCTGCAACACTGCCAATCAGAAATAATCAAGTGAAAAACCTCACACCAGTCAAATCAGAGAACTATGTAAGCAGATCCGGAAGAACAGTGAAAGCAGTTACCAAGCTCAAACTGTGAATGAACATTAATTGAATTATCAATTAACAATAAATTTCTACTTTATTCCTGTAAGAAGTTATCAGGATACTAGTCAGTTTTAAATGCATTGATTCTAGTCATTTGAGTTAAAGTTTATTGTTTAATTCATAGTTATACTAAACTTTAGTATGAAACTATTGACAGGGATCAAGATTATTTTGTATACTTAATGTTTAAAGCTCTGCATAAAAAGCTCAATAATATCTTATAAAATAATACATTGCTCTATTGGATAATGTACTTTCTTAGCTTAAAGGAAGGAGGATGTTACGTGAAGACATATTATGAGTGCCTCACTCAGTATTACATTGCTTGTACAATTGGTCAGTAATAAACTGGAGTTATCTCTCTTGAATCTCAATGAGTGTTGTTGATTGGAAGTGCCATGCTATATAAATCGTGGCTAATGCACACGCAACACATACGGCTTCTGTACCTCTTATTTGAAATTAAAGCAGCAACGCCATACTCCTTGCATTGTTTCGTTTGATTAGAGCTAATCCCACTTAACACTACTGTAAAGAAAGCAAATTTCTGTTCCAAATTATGACTGGTGAATTGTTCGATTAACAACCAATAGCTAACTGCGTAACAATATCATTACACTTTAAACAGAGCTCCAAATTGGACCAATTATCTTTACATAACTTTAAGTCATGACTCACGATTTTATTCTGCCCAATTAAGCAGTGCATAGCAGAATATTGCAGAAAAACTAATTGCATGACAAACAAGGCTATCAACACAGATACAATGTAAACAATACTGTTTAGAGACTAACGATACTATCACCGTTTTTAATACCTTAAATCACTGTCCAAAGTTTTAGGGAAGATCCCCGATTAAACGAAGTGCTGTCATGTTGTTGTACTTGGGTTAGATTTGATTGAACGAGAATAATAGACACGCTCCCTCAAAAGCTCAAGTATCAGAAGCCAATCCAGTAATGGCCAGAGACGGATTTCTCAGGCCATTGCTTCAGGAATATGCAGCAACGCAAGCATAACTAACAACCAACAGACCTGCTGCAGACTCACATGGACATGATGTAGAAGCTCCAGAACTAGACTCGCCAAATTTGTTAACCATTTCACCCAACACCAACTTAAAGATTGAAATTCATAGTCAACGATTCGCATGAAGTTGAACCAATTGCATACTTGATACTACAGCCCCAGAACTCATCAATAAAGAAGAATTGTTAGCAGAAGAATTGTACAGTCCATAATTGTAATCCAGGTCTATCAGAAACCCGGTAAAATATGCTTGTTAAAACCGTTACAAACTGCCTTTCTTGGTTGTATTCGTAGCCGTTGAAATCAGATATACTGCTTGGGTCAGTTAGGCACTACACAGGATGTTGCAACTGGAGACCATCGCCGAAAAAAAATGCCACAAGGGTTTCCAATAATAGACATGGATCCAGCCAACCTTAGCTATGTTTACTCAACAATAACATTCATTACTGATGAGTGTAATCATCATGGTTGTACCCTTTCGACCAACCATTATGATGGAATGATATATGGCATTTAGTGATAGGACTAACATTGAAAAAAACATGAACACAACTTTATGGATAACAATCACTAGCAACTTGAATAGTGCAACGTTTCAACGAGTATCCTCTTGTTGTTATCAAGCACAGGGTAAACGATAATATGATGTCAAAAGGCCCGCAACTCGCTGATCTTCACATTCTTTACTTTGTAAATTGGTAAAACTCTTTAGCATTGTATTGATCCAAGAAAAAAAGGAATCTGAGTTCGACACAACTAAAACTCAGACCGAACTTCTGAAATGCTACATGTTTTTTCTATGGACTTTGAAAGATGTCTTCCTACGAATGACCAACACTGCCTAGTCCCAGCCTCTATTCCCGAAGTGGCTAGTGAGAACACCCACTCCAAGATCTCCATATGGTGATGAAATGGCCACAGGATGTTAAGAGTTACAACGACCATCTAATATAAATCTGCATGCCTAGTTTCCTAAAAATTAACTCTCAGTGGAAAGGAGTCAAAGGACTATTTCGTGACTAATGGTTAGATATCAACAACCAGAATATTTGACAATTTAGCAAACAATTTTATATTATTGACCGTGTTTATTTGCATGGTACCTACAATTGTCCAAAATTTAACTGTCAATCGTTTGTAGATAACAACTTCAATACATTGAACAGAACAATATTCAGCAAAATAAATACTCCCCATAGATACACATTGTATTACATTATGAATAATGAGTTATCCGACTTTAAGCTGAAACATGTAGTGTTATTATTTGGGAAGTTTCCTAACGGTTATGCGTTTTCTAGGTTTATTTGCTGACCTTAGGGACAGTTCTGGGATCAGACAAATTTGAAAGAAAATCTACCGAGAAAACACAGTTGGACACATTTCGACCCGGAGGCATATGCCAAGGCAACACATGGATATTTTGTCATAGACTATGTGTTAGTGCGCTGGTACGATTTGCAATTATCACCAAGAGGAAATGATGACATGTATATAGATAATGATAACAAGAAATACTTGAATTGTTTGACAAGATGATACAAGTAATACATTTTCACACTATAAACGTAACCATCCGCAAGAAATTGGATGTTTATGGTTCCACTGGCGGTCATATTGGATTTATACTAATTATTAGTCTTGTTCACCCAGAACCTCCTAATCTTCAACATACGGAGGGTCTGGGACCGTTGTCAATATTTGACATTATTAAAAAGAACAATCTGATTAAAATACAGATCTATAGTTCGTTTCGATTTTTATGTTTTCGATGGCCTACACTACATGAAGATCTGACCAGTTGTTTTGGGAGGTTACATCAGTGGTCATATGAGCGGCTTTTAACCCTATGATGTCAGATATTTGATTAACCAATCAGCATTGATGTTTCTAGTGGTTTTCCCACAGTTCCGTGCGGCTTGTGCCAAAAGCTTGCCTTAACAGACTGTTTCATTGCCTAATCCTCACATCATCCAGAACACATCAATGATAACAAATCTTCCCGATCCAAGTGTAGTAAAGACAAGTAAAACGAAATTTTGAACTATAAAAAACAAAACAGAATAGGTTCTGTGTTTTAATCAGATTGTTAAAGGAACTACTTTTATTTAGTTTATATTTCAACATGGCTACCATGAACTTTTGTACTCTGGTGACAAAGTTTCAGTAGACCCTTCTGGACAATGAACAATGGGTCAATATAATATATAGAACTTTGCAACGGGTGACTTGCTGTTAAAAAATGTTGAATCACTACGCCATAATGTAATCGGGTTCCATAAAATAAAATCTATACCAAAGAATTATATTTATTTATTTGTGTGTGTAAGAAAGGGTTGGGTGATAAATAAAATCTCCTACTCGTCTTTTCTGATATTTAAAAAGACTCATAGGAGATTCTCTATATAACAATAATGTTTTTTAAAATGTACTAGAATGGACATAATGTAGAAATGAATAAAAGACAAATTGTAGGATGGAAAATTATTGTATTCACCAAACTAATGTTGTCAAACAAATCTTTCATTTGACCTTTTTTTATCACTGTAATAAGTCTAATCTGTCAATAATCTGGTCTTCTTTCTTTTATTTTTTCAGATGAAATTGCCCTCTTCCCAGTGATATTTAATTTAGCTTCACATGCCAGTATCAAAGCTAATGCCACTTGTGGAGAAAATGAACCAGAAGTGTTTTGCAAATTAGTCGAACATGTTCGGATATTTCCTGCTGAAAACCTCCATTGCGATGTATGTGATTTACGTGGAAATAACAGAAAACAGATGCATCCTATCTCAAATGCTATCAATGGTCGAAACACTTGGTGGCAGAGCCCTTCAATAACAAATGGTCGTCAGTTAAACTTTGTCACAGTAGAAATAGATCTTGGTCAGGTGAATATATACATTGTAGCTTACTTTTAAAATTTGCACCAAAGCAGGTGTGTGCAACATATACTCTACCAAGTGCCCTATTAATTTTATCTTAACATTTGGCTGTTCATATTTATTGCTGTGTGAGTCATTGAAAATTGCTGTATGAGGAATTCCTCTGAGTTTGTCATATTAGTCCCATATATAATATTTGTATCATATTGCTAGGGAAAGAGTATATATTGTCATAACTCAAGTCTTTATGGAGCTCATCAAGTAAAGGGCACTTACTGGGTTAATCTAATACAGTTTCCCCCATTATAGATAAATGTTGTATTTATAGGTCTAATATTTTTCTTAATATTCCATATTATTCCAGTTGTTTTTCGACTTTGAGTGAAATGAGGAATTAGTTAGAGGAATATAATCTACAATAGGTTATAAGTACTTTTGACTCCTACATGGCACCATTTCTTTGGGTCTAAATATTTCCAGTCTGAGCCTCGCTTTGTTTCAGGAACCAAAATAAATTTACAGGAATAACCATTTCTTTTAAAGATGTCTAAATGAAACGTCTTTATACGCCCACATTTTCATGTGGACGTATATTGTCATCGCCCCTGTCCGTCTAGACGTCCGCAATTTGTTTGTGGACACTCGACAGATCACAATTCTTATCTGATTTTGACAAAACTTAAAATATAGGTTTATCTTCAAAAGATCTTGGTTGCTTTCAATATTGGCATGTATCGGATCGAAACTTCATGGATTATGGCCCCTGTTTGTACGAAAAATCCTGTTTTTCAGCTTGTGGACCCAATAGAGGTTACAATTTTAATCCTATTTTGATGAAACTTGAAATGCAAGTTTATAACCCAAAGATCTCGGTTCCTTTCGATATTTGCGCATATCGGACCGTAACTTCCTGAATTATGGCCCCTGCTTGTACGAAAAATCGCGTTTTTAGCTTGTGGACCCTATAGAGGTCATAATTTTTATCCGATTTGAAAAACCATATTATTATATCACTGTTACACCCTAATTACAGCTGAGTTCGAATTTCATGAAAATCGGCCCAAAACTGAGACAAAATGGCCGCCCTTTGTTCTCAAATAACGTAAAAATATGGTATATCAAGGTTGTGGACCCTATAGAGGTCTCAATTTTTCTGCGATTTTGTTGAAACTTGAAATGTAAGTTTATAACCAAAGATCTCGGTTCCTTTCGATATTCGTGCATATCGGACCCTAACTTCCTGAATTATGGCCCCTGATTGTACGAAACATCGCGTTTTTAGCTTGTGGACCCTATAGAGGTCATAATTTTTATCCGATTTAAAAAAACGTTTGAATATATCACCATTACACCAGGGTTCTTAATCCATTTTGAAATGAACCGGCCATAGGTAGGCCTAACGGATAGTCGTCTTTTCAACAACAAACATGTTAGTTTATGCATACTCTATTCACAACAGTAATTGCATAATTCATTAATTGCATAACGTATTCAGGATAATAGTAGCTGAAACTCTGAATAAACAAGACCTTTGTAATTGCATAGTCATATTATTATTTCAGCAACTTGCATTGCATATTCCTACACTTTTGCTTTCATCCAACTCAACGGAAGTTATGAATTAGTAAAAAGAAAAACTACAAGTACATACAAATGGTTTTTAAATTATTTTATTCGTAAGCACATGTTAAAATATATAAAAATAACAAAGTATATAAGTATATAAATAACAAAGTAGCACAAATCAGTTTCCGTGTATAGTCGGTACTCGGAAATATGCTGTACGTGCGAAAGGTCACGTGGCCAATTTTCATGATTCAGATTAGTTTATTTTTAGTGTTACCCGTAAACAAATTTAATGCAGCAGGACTAGTTTGGATATCTGAGAGGATCTCTTCCTCAATTTCACCACATGAATTCACCACAAAAATTAAAATCACGATATAATTTTTTTGTCATTTCATGTCCCTGCTGTTCTGTCAAATCGTTCAATTGTTCATAATTTTTGATGGCAATGTTTCTTTTTGCTATAAAATACATATTTCGTATTAACGCCTTCCGGCCTTCGACTTTGGTTAACCTATATCTGACGTGGGAGGATCTCCGGCTTTTGGAACTTCCATTGACGACATGCATGCTTGAAGTTCAAGGTCAACGTCGCCATCACTATCTTCAGTTAAATCTTGTTTATGTTTCCTGTTGTCATTCTGCGAGGTGTTCAAGTACTTCAACATTGTGTTTGAGAGAAATGAATGAGCCGACATTAGAAATGAAATGAAATGAAATGGGGTTTAACGTCCTACTGTTCTGCTCCTATACTGGGCTAATGAAGACGGGCATGCGCCATACAGTGTGCTATGAGGGAAATTTTGCTCGGGCAGCGGCACTATCGCCTACTCTTATATCGAATTCCAACTGCCAGGGGATCTTTTACGTGCATTCCAATATATACACGGGACCTCGGTTTTTCGTCTCATCCGAAGGACTAGACAGCTGTCCTTGTCAGGCCCTCTGTCCTGCATCACTGACAAGGGGAAACCACGCCGGAAAATCAGGAAGAACTTTCTCGGCCAATGCAGGGATCGAACACCCAACCTCCAGGCTAGCGAGCCAGCGCCTTACCCACTTAGCCACGTGATCCCCCAGCCGACATTGGATTATATACATTCTTTTACTTGGCATGATAACCACAATTAAGTTGTTTAGTTATGAAATAAGCCGAAGGTATTCATTGTAATGATTGACTCTTTGATGGGTTTCTTAATCGACGAGTAATAATTAACTCTTTGTAATCGGCCGAAAGTAGATTGATTTATAATACCATAATGGCCGGTTCATTGTTTTACCAATCGGCCTGATAAATAATTCTTTGTAAATCGGCCGAAAGTAGATTGATTTGTGATACCTTAGTGGCTGGTTCATTGTTTTACCAATCGGCTAGATTAAAGATCAATTGGCTAAAGCCGACAAAAAACGGTCGATTAAAATCCCTGCATTACACCCTAAGGATAGTTGAGTTTGAATTTCGTTAATATCGGACCAAAACTGACAGACAAAATGGCTGCCCCTCGTACTCAAATAGTGTTAAAATATGGTATATAAATGTTGTGGGCCCTCTACAGGTCACGATTTTCTTTTGATATTTATGAAACTTGAAATGTAAATTAATAACCCAAAGATCTTGGTTCCTTTCTATATTCGGCATATCAGATAGAAACTTTCTGAATTATGGCCCTTGATTGTACGAAAAATGACGTTTTTAGCTTGTGGTCCTTGTAGAGGTCACAATTTTTATCTGATTTAAAAAAGAATGTGTGAATATATCACCATTACACACTAAAATCATGGATCCTTTTGATAATTGCGGATAAGGAAACCGTTTAAAAATTTCACCATTCCACCATAATGAAGGTTGAATTCGAATTTCGGGAAAGTCAAAATGAAACTGCCCAACAAAATGGTCGCTCTTTGTTCGCAAATTGTGTAAAAGTATCCCAAAGATCTCAGTCCTTTTGATATTTGGATTATTGCCCCTGATAGACAAAAAATCCTGTTTGTTTTTAGCTTGTTCTCTATACATCTCTTGCAAAATGTGGACGTATCCTGCCTGGCAGCCGCTGGTTAGAATTATTATTTATAATGATGATAATTGGAGGGATTATTAATTGCAGAATAAGGGGTTGTTGCTATACATGATACATGTATTCCTGTAAGATAGACTTCTTGACACAAGATGAGTACCTCTTCCCCCCCCCCCCCAAAAAAAAAATAAATTGTGTATTGTAATTTAGATCAAATTAAAATACTAACATTAGGGTTATTACATGTCAAGCAGACAAAATAAGGGAATCCTTTAATAAATTTAGAGTGATTTGAAGATTTGTTTAACATTGTCACATGGATACAGTCATGTATCTATACTAATATTTGTGACTGTCGTTTGTCTGTCTGTTTGTCTGTCTGTTCGGGGTTGGCGGCTACACTAGGTCTGCCCCGAGTCTGAAATTTGGGGTATAGGGGTAGCTCGGACCAGGGAGTAACATAGGCCAGGTGGCGTTAGTCTACCACTTCAGGTTTCGGGGTTATGACCCCCGAGCGAAGCCGGGCATTCTTCTAGTATTAATATATTTGATTTCAATTTATCAAATCTTTTTTTCAGGTTTATCAGATAGCATATATCATCATAAAGGCAGCTAATGCTCCCAGACCAGGTAACTGGATATTAGAAAAGTCTATAGATGGTATAACATATACACCTTGGCAATATTTTGCTATTAGTGATAGAGAGTGTAGAGAATTTTATAATGTTCAACCTGCTATTGGTGTTCCTAAATTCACCAGAGATGACCAGGTTATTTGTACCTCGAGATATTCTCGTCTTGACCCTTTAGAGAATGGTGAAGTAAGTATGATATATACAGTATATATCTATCGCTTAAAATTAAATAGTTAGTTGATGAATAGTATGTACAATATTAGAGCGATTATATCTTAAATTTTTTATTCCCAAAGTATCATGTTTTGTAAGGTGCAATAGAGATCTGGTATGATTAAAGCGATAATTTCATATTTTCTAAGAAAGTCAAAACATAATTATTTCTGTCTTTTGCTCAATAGGTTGTCAACTCACTATTATACGACCAAAGGTATTATTCTCCCACTTAAAAATCCTTTGACCCCGAAAATAATAACACAATTGTTTTTCTATGGAATAGCTATCTTCAAATGTTTGAATTTGAAGTTAAAAATGATATTTTTGCCAATTTCTCAACTGGCAATAGTGAATTATAGGATTAATGGGATTATTCTTTAACAAGGTAGGACTGTTTATAGATACCATCTATTTTAAGGGTTTATTTTAATACATTTTAAAAATATAACTTAAAAATATGAAATTGCAACTTTAAGACCATATTAAATGGCATTACAAATGTTTTAAATTATTATTAAAAATGATTATAATACTTTTTACAGATATTTGTATCATTGGTTAATGGTAGACCAGGTGTTGAAGAGCCATCTCAAACTTTACTGGTAAGATTCTTTATAATCTATTTAAATTAAAAAAAATAACTGACGACCCAACACCTAAAAGTATGGTGCTCTATTTCGGTCACTTCCTGCGTCGCCCTTATAAAAAAGCACCGCATGACGTGCGGCGAATTGTGCATCGCACGTCGCCTTTTTCGGTGTTAAACTATTGAGAAAAAAAGTGACGTGATGAAATGCACATGTACCAAGAGAATTCATTTGCAGTTTGTTTGTTGTTTGGTATTTTATCTACAATACAGTAATTTATATTGGACACGAGGAACTGTCAATACTATTCTTCATATAACAAGACATTTTTATACGCCCACATTTTCATGTGGACATATATTGTCGTCGCCCCTGTCCGTCCGTCCGTCCGTCCACAATTGTTTGTGGACACTCTACAGGTCACAATTCTTATCCGATTTTGACGAAAATTGAAATATAGGTTTATCTCCAAAAGATCTCGGATGCTTTCGATATTGGCATGTATCGGATCGAAACTTCATGGATTATGGCCCCTGATTTTACGAAAAATCACGTTTTTAGCTTGTGGACCCTATAGGGGTTCCAATTTTTATCCGAGTTTATTGAAACTTGAAATGTAAGTTTATAACCCTAAGATCTCGATCCTTTCGATATTCACGCATATCGGATTGTAACTTCCTGAATTATGCCCCCTGATTGTACGAAAAATCGCGTTTTTAGCTTGTGGACCCTATAGAGGTCATAATTTTTATCTGATTTAAAAAAACGTTTTAGTATATCACCGTTACACCCTAAGGATGGTTGAGTGTGAATTTCGTTAAAATTGATCCAAAACTGACCCTCGTTCTCAAATAGCGTAAAATTATGGTATACAAGGTTGTGGACCCTCTAGAGGTCACAATTTTCTTTTAATTTTGATGAAACTTGAAATGTAACTTTATAACCCAAAGATCTTGGTTCCTGTCAATATTCGCGCATATCGGACTGTAACTTCCTGAATTATGGCCCCTGATTGTACGCAAAATCGCGTTTTTAGCTTGTGGTCCCTATAGAGGTCACAATTTTTATCTGATTTTGTTGAAACTTGAAATGTAAGTTTATAATCCAAAGATCTCGGTCCCTGTCGATATCGGATAGTAACTTCCTAAATTATGGCCCCTGATTGTACGAAAAATCGCGTTTTTAGCTTGAGGTCCCTCTAGATGTCACAATTATTATCCGATTTAAAAAAAATGTTCCAATATATCACCGGTGCACCGTAATTTTGGTTGACTTCGAATTTCGTGAAAATCCGACCAAAATTGCCGAACAAAATAGCCGACCCTCAAATAGCGTAAAAATATGGTATATCAAGGTTGTGGACCCTCTAGAGGTCACAATTTTCTTTTAATTTTGATGAAACTTGAAATGCATGTTTGTAACCCAAAGATCTTGGATCCTTGCGATATTCGGGCATATCGGATGGTAACTTCCTGAATTATGGTCCCTGATTGTATGAAAAATCATGTTTTAGCTTGTGGTCCCTGTAGAGGTCACAATTATTATCCGATTAAAAAAAACATTCAAATATATCATTACACTGTAATGTTTATTGAGATTGAATTTCGTGAAAATCGGGCCAAAATTGCTGGACAAAATGGCCGCCCCTCGTACGCAAATAGTGTATAACATCTGGCATATCAAGGTTGTGTACCCTCTAGAGGTCACAATTTTGATCCGATTTTGATGAAACTTGACATACATCTTTATAACCCAAAGATCTTGGTTCCTTTTGATAATTCATGAATTATGGCCCCTGATTGTACGCAAAATCGCGTTTTTAGCTTTTGGTCCCTGTAGAGGTCACAATTTTTATCAGATTTAAAAAAAAAACATGTGAATATATCACCATTACACACTAAGATCTTGGTTCCTTTTGATAATCGCGCATATCCGAACATAACTTCCTGGATTATGGCTCCTGATTGTTCAAAAAATCACATTTTTAGCTTGCACAATTTTTTTTTCCGATTTTAAAAACCGGTTAAATATATCACCATTCCACCATAATGATGGTTGAATTCGAATTTCAGGAAAATCAAAATAAAACTGCCTGAGAAAATGGCCGCTCTTTGTCCACAAATTGTGTAAAAGTATGCAATATGAAGGTTGTGGACCATCTAGAGGTCACAATTTTTATCCGATTTTGATGAAACTTAAAACATATCTTTATATCCCAAAGATCTCAGTCTCTTTTGATATTTGCGCATTTCAGTCCATAACTTTCTGGATTATTGCCCTTGAAAGTACAAAAAATTATGTTGTTTTTAGCTTTTTCAATATCCATCTCTTGCAAAATATGGGCGTATCCTTCCTGGCAGCCGCTGGTTACTGACATAATTAATATGAGAATATATTTCTTTGTTGGATATCCTGCGACAAATTAGCAATCATGAAGAAATCAAATTAAGATCGATGTTGAAAGATTCCAAGTTTACATTCACTTCTGCACTAGTTGACCTAGACACATAGTCTGTAATCATTGAATGAAATATGGGAACGAAAGTTGGCTACATGTACTGGCAGGGCCCTCACAATACAATGTGGCACCCCAGGGCAAAAGTTTCAGTGACGCTCCCCGACCGTTACATACTGTAACGGCTTTGTTCAGTGACTGCGCTCAGTTGATTTTTGATGATTAAAGAAATTTTAAAATACATGTAACATTTTTTGTACTTTTAACACTTTGTCTAAATAACTATTTATTAAATCAACTTATATGTAAATTTTTAAATTTATTTCCTCTTCAACTCTCTATTTGATTGAAAAACCCTATAATATGTCTTGGAAAAATCATAATTCTGCCCTCTCTATTTGCTGAAATATGAACTGGTTTACACAGGTTTAGGGGAAGCGAAACCAGTGATTTGTTAATATGATGATTATTTCAGGATTTTACCTCTGCAAGATATATACGTATTAGACTTCAAAAGATACGAACATTACATGCTGATTTGATGACCTTCCAAAACAACAAAAACCTGAAAGATTTGGATCCTACTGTCACTAGGAGGGTATGTTGAGAAATAATGTTAATGTTTTTGACATCATCTTTGTTGACTATTTGGGGATCACGTGGGTAAGACGCTGGCTCGCTAGTGTGGAGGTCGGGTGTTCGATCCCTGCATTGACCGAGAAAGTTCATCCAGATTTTCTGGCGTGGTTCCCCCCTATCAGTGATGCAGGATGGAGGGCCTGACAAGGACAGCTGTCTAGTCCTTCGGATGAGACGAAAAACCGAGGTCTCGTTGGAATTCGATATAAGAGTAGGCGATAGTGCCGCTGCCCGGGCAAAATTTCCCTCATAGCACACTGTATGGCATATGCCCGTCTTCATTAGCCCAGTATAGGAGCAGAACATTTGTTGACTATTTAAAATACTAAACAGCCAAAAAAAAACGTAAGTACGATTTCAAAATCAGAGAGGCACGTTAATCAAATCATTGTAGAAAACGACTTACTAAATGGATCAAAGCAGTTTTTTGTGAACAATATGTTGACACATTAGTGATTAATTCATCACAATTCCAAGACCTTATGAGAAGGTTTAGAGTCTGTACACAGCCTATACATCAGTATCTGGTGTGTCCACCGTGAGTGTCAATAACACCAGCGCAGCGTCTGTACATGGAGTGGACCAGACGATTGATGAACACCATTGGCACCTGGAACCACACTCTCAGAAAAGCCTGGCGCAATCCATTGGCTGTGTTTGGTCTCGGTACAACGATATTAAGTCTCCTCTGAATTTCATCCCAAAGGTGTTCAATCAGGTTTAAGTCCGGACTAAGGGCTGGCCAGTGCATAACGTTTTAACACCGTTCTGCTGTAGAAAGTCCTGAAAGTTCTTTGTTGTCATGCTGGAAAACATTGTTTCGACGACGTGCGAAATGTGGTATGACGTGGGGTCTGAGAGCTTGATCGATGTAGCACTCTGCTGTGATGCCGCCTCCTCTCTCTGGACCAAGATTTTGGAACACC
This sequence comes from Patella vulgata, assembly GCF_932274485.2. Taxonomy (NCBI): domain Eukaryota; kingdom Metazoa; phylum Mollusca; class Gastropoda; family Patellidae; genus Patella; species Patella vulgata. Next base: position 40,997,883 of record NC_065882.2, read on the forward strand.
ACAGGACCCACTCTCTGGTTCAGGCCGATTCAACCCGAAACCATTATGCTTTGACCTCCCCATGAGTCTTGTTCCATGACACATTGGTCACAATAACGCTGGCCATGGCGACGCCATATTCTGGTCCTGCCATCTGCAGTTGATACGCAATACCTACTCTCATTTGTGAAAAGAACAGTTCTCCATTGCCTGTGTCGCCAGTTCTCGTGTTGTTGGTCTTTACTTTGTCTAGGTATATCGCTGTCTGTCCTCTTAGGGCGCATGCGCTAGATATCCGCGCAGTAGCCTGGATGGATATTGCAACCTTTTGGTGGTTGGAGAGCAGGCAGGGATGAATCTTTTGAATTATTCTCATGGCTTCCCAATCAAAGAAGACTCGTTCTCTGAAACGTACGTCGACCGAGGAATTGGATCCTAACAATATACCTAATAAATCTTCCCGAACCTGGCCTAGATTTCTGGTTGTACAGAGTACAAATGACATCAACTTAGCTAAAACCTCTCCTTTCTTGATTGCTAAAGGTCTTGCCGGCTTGGCTGGTGAGCCTAAAAGCGTTAAGAAAATGAGAAATGGTACTCTGTTAGTGGAATGTGCTAAAGAATCGCATGCTTCATCATTATTAAAATCAACAACTTTAGCCAACATTCCAATCAAAGTTGCACCGCATAACTCTCTTAATTCTTCAAGGGGTGTTATTCGGTCTCAGGATTTAGAAGGCAGCTGTGAGGAGGAGATGCTTGAAAATCTCGCCTCACAAGGTGTTACTTACGTCAAAAGAATTTCCATCAGACGTAATGGCAATATTATCCAAACCAACACCTACATCCTGACCTTTGATAAACCAGATCTCCCTAGGATGATCAAGGCTGGCTTTCTTGCCATTGCAGTTAGCCCTTACATCCCAAATCTATTGTGTTGCTTTCATTGTCAACGCTTTGGTCATAGCAAAAATGTTTGTAAGGGCAAAGCGATGTGTGCTCGATGTGGACAAGATGGTCACGAAAGTACATCTTGTCAACTCGACCACCATTGCATTAACTGCAAAGGGCCTCATTTTGCATATTCTCGAGAGTGCCCTATATGGAAAAAAGAAAAACAAGTTCAACAGGTAAAAACAGAAAAAAACATATCGTATCCTGAAGCTAGGAAGTTGGTTGAGGCTACAACCCCAACATTTGCAATGTCTTTTGCAAATGCAGTCAAGCCAAAGACCACTTCTATTGCTTGCCACCTAAGAATAACAATAAAACTCCCGGCACTCGGGCTGAGATTGAGGCGATTGTGCCCCCTACTCCTCAATCAATTGGTGGAAAGCCACCCAAAATAATAAAAGAAAAGGAACGTAATGGTAAAGGCGTTCCTCAAAATTCAAAATTGAATTCCTTCCGCAGTAGGAAGGGTGACGAGGATCCTGTCGGAACCTATAACAGGTTCGGGATACAGGACAATCTCATGGATGTTGTTGTAGAAATACATGACCCCAAACAACATCACAGAAGTCCTGTTAAACCTCCCTGAAAATGGCCAATTCCATAATTCAATTGAATTGTCGTGGTCTTAAACCAAATTTTAATGAAGTTCAAATATTAATTCAAAAATTTAACCCCTTGGCTGTTTGTTAACAAGAAACTTTTTTAAAGAATTCAGATGTCTTAACACTCAGACATTTTGTTGCCTATCATCAATTTGCTAATAATGATGGTAGAGCACACGGTGGTGTTTCCATTTTCCTTAATGGAAATATTCCGCAGAGTAGTCACCCTCAATTCGCCCATACAGGCAGTTGCAGTGAGGGTGACTCTACATATTCCTATCACACTCTGCTCTGTATATTTACCACCTAGTTTACATCTGAACCCCAGAGAACTTGATGACCTTGTTGTGCAACTTCCTCTCCCGTTTATAATAACGGGAGATTTCAATGGTCATCATTCACTCTGGGGTAGTCCAGATGATAATATCAGAGGTAAACAAATAGCAGACTTCATTAACATTAATAATTTGTGTTTATTAAATGATGACTCGCCTACTTATCTACATCCTGCCACAGCTTCTTTTTCTTCCCTTGATCTAACCATTTGCTCTCCGGTCCTGTTTCAGGATTTTACATGGATAGTGAATGAAGATCTGTGTGGCAGTGACCATTTTCCCATCTTGATAGATAATAATGGACCCTCTCCGGTTGAAAGGCAGCAGAGGTGGAAGTTGCATAAGGCTGATTGGGCTCTTTTTGAATCTTTGTGTCTCTTCTCTTTTGATGCAAAAGAGTTAGAAGATGCAGATGAGCCCATGGCCTTATTCACTTCAATTCTTCAAGATGTAGCTGAGCAGGCGATTCCAAAGACCACGACTGAGCCGAAATGTTTCAATAAACCATGGTATAATAACGATTGCAAATCCGCTCTTAAAGAGCGTGATCGTATTTTAAGACGCCTTGAGAATCACCCTTCCATGGAGAATATTGCAGCATACCAAATGGTCCGGGCAAAGGCCCGTAGAACCATACGCCAGGGTTATGTCTCAAGAATAAATTCTCGTACCACTTCCAAATCGGTATGGGATAGGATTCGTAGAATTAAAGGTAAAAGTAGTGCATTATCAGTTAACCATCTAAATGTTGATAATTCCACCCTAACAACATTTCCTGATATCGCTAATTCTCTGGCCAGTACAATTTCATTCAATTCATCATCCAATTTCTCCTCTGATGCCTTTCGGAGCATTAAACATCAACAGGAGAAAAGGCGACTCAATTTCAAGTCCCATAATGATGAGTGTTATAATGAAAAGTTTTCTATTGCTGAACTCCGTGATTCTCATAAACGGGCATGAGATACTGCAACTGGTCCAGATGAAATTCACTACCAGATATTAAAACATTTACCTTTTTCTACACTCTTAATATTATTAGATCTGTATAACTGGATTTGGGTTGATGGGAATTTTCCCCCATCATGGCGTGAAGCCACCGTAATTCCCATCCCTAAACCGGGAAAATATCATACGAATCCTACCAATTATCGTCCGATCGCTTTGACTAGCTGCATTTGCAAAACCATGGAGAGATTGATCAATCGAAGGCTTGTTTGGTACCTTGAGTCCAACAACCTCATTACAGACCTCCAATGCGGATTTCGGTCCCAAAGGAGCACTCTTGATCATCTCGTACGATTTGAAACGTTTGTCGGGGATGCTTTCATCCAGAAACAACATTTAGTTGCTATATTTTTTGATCTGGAGAAAGCTTATGATACCACATGGAAATATGGTATCATGCGCGACCTGCATAACCTCGGTCTGCGGCGGTCGCTTACCTGTCTTCAATAAAAACTTCTTAGAAGATAGGTTGTTTAAGGTTCGTTTGGGATCAATATAGAATCAGTTTAGGAGCATTTCGAACATCTCCAATGCAGAGTTTATACGTCGAGGCCCACGAGCCCTCATTGCACGACAGACGTGATAAACTTGCACTGCAGTATGCTACAAAAATTGCATCTCTGCCTCATCATATTTCATTTAACACCATATTTAGACCCTATCATGAACATCTATATTTACCTAATGTTATTCCATCATTCGGTATTCGCATTCAACCCCTTTTGTCTCAGGCTGGTATCAGCCAAGACAGTATTGCGAATACCCCATTCTTTGAGACACCACCATGGTCTATATCTCCTCCCAAGATCAATCTCGATCTCACAAAAAACAAAAAGAAAGATACTAGTTCCACAGTGTTTCAGTCTAAATATGGTGATTATGCTCCAATTTATACAGATGGTTCCAAAGATGGCGATCGGGTAGCTTCGGCTACTGTCACGCCATCTGAGACCATTTCTGTTCGTCTTCCTCCTGCTGCTTCCATATTTACTGCTGAACTCCAAGCCATCTTTCAGGCTTTGGAGTTCATTAAATCCTCTTCATCTTTAAAACACATTATATACTCAGCCAAATTAAAAACTTGACACTCGGGATTTTTGGGACTAGATTTTTAATATTTGGTTTAAGGCAACTATTTTAGTGTTATGTTGTGCACAGACGACCTTGACATCAACAGAAAGCAAGAATACGTCTCGCCGAAAGTCCTTGACATTAATAACGTTCGTGATGTCACAGTACCCCCCAAAATGAAATTCACAGACTTGGAGAACAATCGGAATAAAGTGTTTAGTAACGGTTGTGGCCTCCTCTAGCGTCTCGTACTGCCACACAACATCTTCTCATGGATCTCAGAACATTAGTAAACACTACCCGAGAAAGACGTCGCCACTGCTCAGCAAGAAAGAGCATGTTGAAGGTCCTGCAACGTCAGTGGTGGATTCACTAATCTTGCTGACGAACACGTCGACCTAGTTCGTCCCAGATGTGTTCAATAGGATTAAGGTCGGGGCTAAGCGACGGCCAATCCAGGACTTGGACACCGGCATTTCTTAAAAAATTCTGGGTAGCAATTGCTGTATGGGGTCGAGCATTGTCTTGTTGAAACGTTAGTCCAGGCCCTTGTCTCTGCATAAACGGAAGAAGAACAGGTTGCAAAATCTGATCCCTGTACTGGACAGTATTTAAGTTCCCTTGGACAACAACAAGAGGAGAACGTTCATGTGCACAAAATGAACCCCAAACCATGACGCACCCGCCACCAAATCGGTCAACTTCTCTGACGCATACTTGAGCGTAACGTTCACCTCGTCTGCGGTACACTCGGACCCTGCCATTGGCAAATCTCAAAGTGAATCGAGATTCGTCACCAAAGACAACCGAATTCCACTGTCTTTGAGTAAATCTTATGTGTCTTGTGGCCCACACAAGTCGGTTACGGCGATGAAGAGGTGTCAATATTGGTCCATTATAGGGCCTCCGAGCTCGAAGACCAGCAGCCTGCAAGCGATTTCGAACAGTTTGTGCAGTTACCCTTCCACCAAATATCTCTCTACTTGTGGAGGTTGCAGTGACAAATCTGTTTCTAAGATGACGTAATCGTATTGCTTGATCTTTCTGGAGTGACGTCGCACGTGGCGCTCCCGCCTTTGGGTGGTCGGCAATAGTTCCAGTTTGAAGCACTCTCATTCTAAGATTAAATATTGTCTGGCGTGAACAATTAAAGGCTCTTGCAACAGTGACCACAGACTGACCCGCATAGAGCCTACCTATAGCACGTAGACGATCTACATTTGAAAGGCGCGGCATTTTCTAACAAAGATGAAAATAACAATTTTAATTTGTTTTTCCAGTTCAAGTTACGTGTGCGTGTTCAGTTTAAGCAAACTTGCATCGATTGACCTCACGAGTTTGTGTTTGCACGTGTTTTTCATCTTTATATGCTCAAAAGTCACGTGATCCACATGACTTTACAATTTTATGAAATTAAAGGCTTCTTACTACTTACTATCGTTAGAAACATCTTAAAATTTATTTGACTCACCAGAAAAAAAAATTTGTTGAAATTCATCAGTGTCAAGTTTTTAATTTGGCTGAGTATATTTACTGATTCTTTGTCCTCTTTGCAGGCTATAAACAATAAGCAGCTTGTACACCCTTTAGTAGCAGATATTTATTGTCTGCTACTATCACACGAGTTTAATTAGGAAGGACACCGTCCTTTGCTGGCTCCCCAGTCATGTTGATATTAAAGGGAATGATCAAGCAGACTTAGCTGCCAAGTCTGCTTTAGATCTTCCCATGTCACAATTTCTTTTACCTTTCACAGATTTCAGATCGTCCATTAATTTTTTTTATATATGACCGCTGGCAACGGTCTTGGGATCTTGCAGACACAAATAAACTTCATCACATTAAGCCTCTCTTAGGAGACTGGACGAACTCCTATAGAACTAACAGGAGAGATGAAGTTGTTTTGTGTCACTCTCGCATTGGTCATACTTTTTTAACTCATATTTTCATTTTAAAGCGAGAGCCTCAACCAGAATGTGAACACTTTCATGTTCCTTTGACAGTTAAGCACATTTTGATTGAGTGCAAGCATTTCAAGGATATTAGATCGAATTTTTACTGTTGTCAGTCACTACATCACATGTTTGCCCAACCGGGTTTATATGGTAAAGTGTTAGACTTTTTAAAGGAGACAGGTTTTTATAATAAATTTTAATTGTATATATATATATATCATTTCATTTTTGTATTTAATATTTATATGCATAAAAGTTGTATTTTAATTTTATTAACTGTGATATTGTTTTTATTTATGCATATAATGTTTTTCTGTGATATAGTTTAGCCGGTCTTGTAATTTTCACCATATGTTTGGCGCAATATAGCCCGGTTGGAGCTGACGTGCCATAAAACCACATTTCATTTCATTTCATTTCGTGTTGTTGGGCAAACTCTAGACGTTCACGTCGATGGTGAGGATCAGTCCACGGTAAGGTCTACGGCAATGGATGTTCTCTCTGGTGAGACGTAAGCGCACTATATTGGTACTGATGGGTCTTCTGTGTGTTCACACTGTCTGATGTGCTGTCTCAGATGCCTGTGTGAAGGTATTCTGGACATGCTGTCGCACAACATGGCAGTCATGAGACGAAGAAGAAGATTGATTTTCAGCGATTTCCGATAATTACTGCCAGAGTATGGACCTTGATCACTTCAAGAAATCTTATGGACGCTCTAGAGGCCAAAGTTAATATCCGATTGACTTTAAATTTATACACAGTGTTTAAGGTCATGAGACGAAGAATCTTATTGATTTTCAGCGATTTCCGATAATTACTGCCAGAGTTATGGACCATGATCACTTCAAGAAATCTTGTGGACACTCTAGAGGCCAAAGTTAATATCGGATTGACTTTAAATTTATACAGTGTTTAAGGTCATGGGACGAAGAATCCTATTGATTTTCAGCGATTTCCGATAATTACTGCCAGAGTTATGGACCATGATCACTTCAAGAAATCTTGTGGACACTCTAGAGGTCAAAGTTAATATCGGATTGACTTTAAATTTATACAGTGTTTAAGGTCATAAGACAGAGAATCCTATTGATTTTCAACGATTTCCTATAATTACTGCCAAAGTTATGGCCCTCGATCACTTTGTGACGCTCTAAAAGCTAAAGTTATCATCCGATTGACTTCAAATTGATACACACACAGAGTTTAAGGTCTTGAGACGAACAAGTATATTGATTTTCAATGAATTTTTATGACTTGACCAGCTAAATCCATGATATTAAAAGTTTTGTATACAAAACGTTAGCATGGGGCAGAACTTTATAAAAACAAAACAAATTCTAATGGTTTTCTAATAATTACTTCATGAGTTGTTGCTCTTAATAAGATTTTAGTGTATTATAAATCGTTCATTACCGAAAAAAGTAAAAATATGCGACAATTCTTGTTGACTGACCGGAGGATTTAGCTGTCCTGGGCGTATGTTTCGTTGCCTGGCAACCTATCTTTATCCAATTTAAAAAAACGTTTGGATATATCACCGTAACACACTAATGATCGTTGAGTTTTAATTTCGTGAAAATCGGACCAAAATTGACGGACAAAATGGCCGTCCCTCGTACGCTAATAGTGTAAAAATATGGTATTTCAAGGTTGTGTACTCTCTAGAGGTTACAATTTTCACCCAATTTTGATGAAACTTGAAATGCAAGTTTATCATCCAAAGATCTTGGTTGCTTTCAATATTCGCGCATAAAAATTGTGAACTCTATAGGGTCCACAAGCTAAAAACGTGATTTTTCCTACAATCAGGGGCCATAATCCATGAAGTTATGGTCCGATACATGCCAATATCGAAAGGAACCAAGATCTTATGGAGATAAACCTATATTTCAAGTTTCGGTCAAACCGGATAAGAATTGTGACCTGTAGAGTGTCCATAAATAATTGTGGACGTCCGGATGGACAGGAATGACGACAATATACGTCCACATGGAAATATGGGCGTATAAAAATCGCGTTTTTAGCTTGTGGACCCTATAGAGGTTATAATTTTTATCTGATTTCAAAAACTGTTTGAATATATCATCGTTACACCCTAAGGATGGTTGAATTCGAATTTAGGAAAAAAAAGGACCAAAACTGACAGACCAAATGGCCGCCCCTCGTACTCAAATAGCGTAAAAATAAGGTATATGAATGTCACAATTTTCTTCTGATTTTGATGAAACTTGAAATATAAGTTTATAACCCAATGATCTTGGTTCCTTTCGATATTCGTGCATATCGGATTGTAACTTCCTGATTGTACTAAAAATCGCTTTTTGTTTAGCTTGTTCTCTATCCATCTCTTGCAATATGTGGGCGTAACCTGCCTGGCAGCCGCTAGTTATCTGATTTTGTTGAATTTTGAAATGTAAGTTCATAACCCAAAGATCTTGGTTCCTTTAGATATTCGCGCATATCGGACCGTAACTTCCTGAATTGTGGCCCCTGATTGTACGAAAAATCATGTTTTTTAGCTTGTGGACCCTATGGAGGTCACAATTTTCTTCCGATTAAATCAATTGTTTGAATATAGCACCGTTACACCTTAATGATGGTTGAGTTCGAATTTCGGGAAAATCGGACCAAAACTGATAGACAAAATGGCCGCCACTCGTATAACGCAAATGGTGTAAAATATGTGGTATATTAAGGTTGTAAACCCTCTAGAGGCCACAATTTTTTCCCGATTTTCATGCAACCTTAAATTTATGCTTATATCACAAAGGTTTTGGTTCCTTTCAATATTCGTGTATATCGGATCGTAACTTCCTGAATCATTTTGATGAAACTTGAAATGCAAGTTTATAACCCAAAGATCTTGGTTGCTTTCGATATTCGCGCATATCAGATCGTAATTTCCTGAATTATGTCCCCTGATTGTACAAAATATTGTCTTTTTACCTTGTGGTTCCTCAAGAGGTCACAATTATTGTTCTGTTTTAAAAAAACGTTACACCATATTGTTAGTCTAGTTCGAATTTCATGAAAATTGGACCAAAACTGCCAGACAAATTCGCCGCCCGTCTAAGCAAATAGTGTAAACATCTGGTATATCAAGGTTGTGGACCCACTAGAGCTCACAATTTTGATCTGATTTTGATGAAACTTGAAATGCATGTTTATAACCCAAAGATCTTGGTTGCTGTCGATATTTGCGCATATCGGATCATAACTTTCTGAATTATGGCCCCTGATTGTACGAACAATCCTGTTTTTAGCTTGTGGTCCCTCTAGAGGTCACAATTATTATCTGATTTACAAAAACATTCAAATATATCACCGTTACACCATAATGTTGGTTAAGTTTGATTTTCGTGAAAATGGGACGAAAACTGCCAGAAAAAATGCCTGCCCCTCTACGCAAATAGTGTAAACATCTGGTATATCAAGGTTGTGGACCCTTGTTCCTGTCAATATTCGCACATATCTGATCGTACCTTCCTGGATTATGGCCCTTGATGTTACGAAAAATCGCTTTTTGTTTAGCTTGTTCTCTATCCATCTCTTGAAAAAACCTGGGCGTATCCTGCCTGGCAGCCGCTGTTTGTTTTGATTTTCTATATGTCCAATGTAGATTTTAAGACTCACAATAAAAGTCTTCAGGACAGACAAAGATTAGATCATGTGACCAAGATAGATTGTGGCACAACTGCCCGGTCAAAAACTGCCTACTCCCACCAGATACTAAACCCTGTTATTATAATGATTACTAATCTATTCATCGGTCAGTTTACAAAATTTTATATGTCAAATTATGATCTGTCTTATAAGACTCTCACATCTACCTAATTTTGTTCTTCCAATGATATGTATCTAAACTACTTCAATAAAATGGCATTTTTGGTATATTTGACATGGAAATAAATTGTAAATTAAACTACATTAAATCTTTCATTTAGCATTTTGTGCTCCATTGTCAGAAATTATGCATTTTTGGTTTAAAAATCCATCCAATATTCTAAAATAAAAAAAAACTAACATGGATATTCCCGAATGATTTATACTAGTGCATTCTACTTCCAGTTACCTTTCTAACAATGTCAAATATCTAATTTTATGGTGATATATTTTCTTCTTGAGATGGTTTAAACACTACCATTCAGAGACCCAAAAATGAGTTGAAACGGTCTTCTGAGAAAGATGAGACAATCAAATTCTGCTCAGATTTTACAAATTAGTAAAATTTGTAAAATCTGTCTGCAATCAAACTTTTTGTGACTCAATATGTCTTTAATTGAGCTAGAATGTTCATACTTGGCGTACATGTTTACTATGTGAATGCCTTGATTGAGTTAGATGATGAGCCTTGTCCACTAAGATTATCAAAAAAACAACTTGATTTTAATCGAGTGAGAGTGTCGAAACTCAGCTCACAGACTCAGTACATCAGTATCTTGACTGAGTTCACTGATGATAAGTTTCTTTTGAGGCTAAGTCGCAATAAGAAATTTGGAACATGTTAACTTGAAGTAGAATGTTCAAACTTGCTGTAGATGTTTATTAGGTGAATATCTTGACCGAGTTAGATGAGTAACAGATAAGCAGAGATAAGCAATTTGATTGGTCAGTGCTTTAATTGATTCCAATTCTAATTAAAGGAGTGATGAAACTTGGTGTATAGTTTCACTGCTTCAAATCCTGGACTATGTTTGATCACAAATATTTTCTGATTAGGCTAAATAAAGACAAGCAGTTTGAATGCTGAATGTTTTACAAAATGATAAATGAAATGTGCAATTAATAAGTGTTATCTATTTCTTTCGGGATCGATGCAGGGGTTATCAATCTCACAGTTGGCTTGGTTTTTTTTTTGCAGTATTTTTATTCTATAAAAGATATATCTATTGGAGGGCAGTGTATATGTTATGGACATGCTAGACTATGTAGACCCAAAGATGGTAATCGTACAGTAAGTATATATCACATCACTTGCTTTATATGAAAAATGAAGTGAAAAATATGAAAATATTTAATACCTACATATATCTGTGTAGAGATACTTTCAACTAGACCTGTTGCAGCTATGGCAGGTGTCACGCCCCTGGCCTTGGACATGCCAGGAACGAAAAACAGAGAGTTCTTTATATCCAAAATAGAGTGTTCAAGAAGGGCTCAGTGAACTCAGTGACCCATCACCCATGTTATTATTTCTTGAAGCAAAGTCTATTACATAAAGTATAAAATGAAGTTTATTTGGTTAATAATAAAATGTCACCTTTACAAAACACTTGCTATTGATTTTGAGCCAGATCTCGTAGAATAAACATCTTTCACACGACTTTCTTCTATACTACTATAGGCCTACACATCTCAGGACAATATGAAGGAATACACGTAACTAACCGCCACTTGTCTTGTCGAAGGGCTAACCGCCAGCACCCAAGCTTGACTTCGACATAGTACGAACGAGTAAAGAAATCAGTGAACTACGCGTGCAATCTACTTATATCATAATTGACATTCTAGAAGAACAATGGAACAATGGGCTAACCGCCGCTAAACCAGCCTTACATCGCCATTTTGCGCGCTTTCTTCGTCTGCTTGATTACCGTCTGCTCAGACATATCCCAGCACCCCTTATGCATCGGAATTTCACAGGGACTTGTAGTTCAAATGACTGCATATGGGGGGTCACACATCCTCCCCACCAACTCAAATGATGTGCCTGTCATTTTAGAGAGTTGAAAACTATTTAATACATACATAATAATGCATAATTATTCTCAATTTTACCGTACATTAATATTACAATATTTATATTGGATATAAAGCATAACAGTTTAAGTCCACTTATACTCATACCTGTACATTCATACAATGAACTGGATGTATCAGTATAGGAATATGAAATAATCAATGTGTTCATTCAATAATATCAATAAATATCAAGATTTTAAACCAAACACTGCTTCTATTTCTTATAGCTTAAATCCTTGAAAATTATTGTGAAGATACTCACAAAACTCTTAATACAGCTCACTCACTTTGTGAATATAAAAAAAACACCTGTTTAATATTAATCTTAACTATAAAAGTACTAATGACAATAACATGAAAAATTTACACTAATAATTCAATTTAAGTTTATCATTAATGGGTGTATTGTCCACATTAAGAAGCATCTCCATATTCTTCAAAACCATCAAATCTCTTCTACAATCGTTGTCTATGAGAATGTCTAAATTTTGGTTCGACAGATTCTCCATAATTTCTGGTCTTTGATTTCGGACTAACCATAGTTTCAGATTCTACATTATTTTCACCACAATTGTCCATGTGAATGTCCGTGTTTCCACCTAATATTTCATTATAATTTTGACTCTCTTGCACAAAACCTAATAATTCATCTACCTCGTCTGATGAATTTATTGATTGTTCATATTCAGGAACAGAATTCTCACAATGTCTCCTCGAATTTCTAGATTTAACAGGTTTTGAAATATCCCTATTAAAGTCAACTTCTTGAGTTTATTATGATGAAATAACTTCACACCATTATCAGTTTGTACTTCATATAATACAGAATTATCTAAAGTTTTTAAGACTTTTCCTTTTGAGTCCCATGTTTGTCTCACAGGGTCTTTAATTAACATTTCATCACCAACACATAATTGTTCAAATTGTACATGTTTATTCCGTTCACTTTTATAACGATTATGAGTTTCAATTAAGTTTTGTTGTGCACACTCAACCGCTTTAGTTAGTTTCTTTTCTAAGTTCCTTGCATAGTCATTTACACTAATGGCTTTTGTGTCAGATAAAGACGGATACATCATCTCTGCAGGAAGCCTGCTTTCTCGCCCCCTGTGTAAAAAGTTAGGTGTAAACCCAGTACTACTATGAACAGTAGAGTTATGAGCTAAAGATAAAAAAAGGTAACATATCCACCCACTTAAATTTTGACTAGTATAAACCTTAAGCATACTCTTTAAAGTATTGTTCCAACGGTCGATGGCACCATTGCTCGAAGGTGAATAAGGAAGACTATGTACACCTTTAATGTGGAGAGAATTACACATTTCACGAAAAAACTCACTGGTAAAGTTACTACCCCTGTTCGATAATATGACTTTATACAAACAAACAAAGTATAGGTTACGATGCAATATTTATTAAACGTTCTACAACATCAATGATACGTTAAACATACAACTAAAACAACATACAAATTAAACATACTATACAACTATATATTAAAAAAAAAAAGATTTATTAAATTTGTCATTTTAGGGAGCTACTTGTTATTGAGACACATCTCCAGGTTACATTTTAATGCCCTGGGGATCTATCTCAATATGGGGCCGCAGCCTCCATGTGTTATTCTATTAAAGAAGGAAAATGGGGCTGCGGCCTCCATGTACTATACTATTAAAGAAGGAAAATGGGGCTGCGGCCTCCATGTAGCTGCTATTTTAAAGAAGGAAACTGGGGCTGCGGCCTCCATGTATAAGATTAAAGATATGGGGCTGCGGCATCCATATATAATGTACATGTCACCAGGATTGTTGATCCGTGGGAGCATGTATAAATATACATATATAAAAATGGATCTTTAACTTAATCATCTAATATTTTGTTGGAAAAAGTCCAAATCGAATAAAATATTTAAGAAAAGAAATATTGCAATGAGAGCCTCCCAAAAAAATATGTAAAAATAAAAGTTATACAAGTGCTCCCTTATGCCATCAAAAACATAAAACATTGATTAAAACTTGCAAGTGGACCCAGCATTATTGACATCCACTTATACACATAGATGTTTGGGCTTGTTGTAATGATTCTTTAGATGTTCTTATGTACCTAACATAACAATTTGACGACCATCTGCTTAATGTTTGAATCAAATGATCTTCTATGCCTGCTGCAGCAGCACTGGTTGGTGCTCCTATACGAAAAGAGTGCCCACAATACTTTGTACTATTGTATCCTATTACTTCTAACAGATGACGAACATTAGCAATAAATGTATCTCTTTTTAAAGCTTTGGTTGACATAAATTCATTAACAAATAGTGGGGATGATTCTAGGGCACCTTGATTGATTCTATATTTGTAATATTTACACATTGTCTCAACTTGGCACCTATTACTATTTCTAAAGATATGTATAGATACTCCTTGTCGAAACGGGTCTGTTTTAGAAGCCCTTAATTTAACTATATAGTGTGATTTATCTTTTGAAATATTATGTTGTACATGGTAGAACCTGATTTATTTGTGAACTCGCCACATCTCATAAAACCAAAAAAAGCCATTTGACATGCACATAACATCATAATATTTACGTAAGGAGAGAATACATTAATATCTAACAATTTGCATATCTGGACTAAGATTGTATAAGTTATTGGAAGTCTGTTATTAGATTGAACATGACCTTGAGATCTTTTGATCCCTTTCAATAGATAATCTAACTGTTCTGTACCTTTGAAAGGGTTACTTAAACCACGTATAATATAATGATACCTTATACCGGCTAGATATAACTTAATTGTTGCATATTTCAAACTCAGGTTTTTTGAACAATAAGACACAAAGTGAATTAAAATGTTCTCTGATATATTCGGTAACTCTCCGTTCACTATTATAAAGTTACACATCACCAAGAATCTCATGAGGTGCTGTAGGGCTGTTTCGTAAGTTCTTGCAGTTTGAGGGCTAACTGCCATACTTAGTAGCTTTTCAGAATGTTTCTTCAGATCTTCATCAATTCTGAAGGTGGAAGGATATTCACTGGCAATTGACTGGCCCTTGGAACCAAAGCTCTGAATTTCCTCATCTGAAATCGAGATAGGGCATCAGCTATAGTGTTTTCAACTCCAGGAATAAATTTAGCGTGAATCACAAAATTATATTTAGCGGAACACCAAGTTAATTTTCTCATCAAGTTCATAATAGAATTTATTTTTGATCTCCCTTTATTTATAACCTCTACTGTCCCTAAATTGTCACAATGGAACAGTATTCTGTGTGATTTCCAGTTCTCTCCCCATAAAACGCATGCCATAACTATTGGGTACAGTTTTCTAAAAGTCATGGAAATTTTTTCAGTAGCATCTGTATACAAATGCAAACTTGCGGACGTTGTTATATTGTCATTCAGGAAAAAAGATATCCCGTTCCAGTTTGACAAGACTTTGAACCACATTTTAAGATCTAGGCGACAGTTTGCATTGATTTTAACTTAATGGTGCAACTCTTTAACTGTTGTAGATAGTGAAATCAAATACGAAATGAATGATTTCCCTGGGGCTACCACTTTACATGCGAAATTAAGATGACCTAATAAACTAAGTAGCTCTCTTTTTGTACATGAAGTTCTGTCCATGAATGATTTAATAATGTCACATATCCTATGTACTTTCTCTAACGGAAGACTAGCAATCATGTCATTTGCATCTAGAATAATTCCTAAATATTCTAAACACTGTACTGGGCCTACTGTCTTGTGTTTTGCCACTGGTATGTTTAACGTGTTGAACATCAGGGAAAGCAATGCCATTTTGCGTTCTGCGTCGAAATTTGGATTGTCAACTGTTAAGAAATCATCTAACAGATGGAGAATATTGGCTATGTGATAAAATCATCTAACAGATGGAGAATATTGGCTATGTGATAAACGTTTTTTGCGATCCAACAAAGTGCTATTGATAAAGAGTCGAAAATCTTTGGACTTGATCTACTTCCAAATACCAGTCTTGTATAATAATAGTAGGCTACTGATTGTTCCATTTGACACAGTGATATGGCCACATAGACGGGTGCATAGGAATAAGTTTAAATGCGTCAGAAATGTCTGTTTTACACAACCAACTACCTTTACCATTGTTTTTGATAATGTTAATTGCATGATTTATCATGACATATTCTAGCGAAAATTGTTCCTTATTGATCAGGTTATTAATGCTTATGTGATCGTCATTGTTGTGTGGTGAGGACAAATCGACAATAAGTCTTTTCTTTTGTGAATATTTCCCTTCGGCTATACCTATTGGATTGACACGATAAACATCAAAGGGTAAACTATTGAACGGTCCTTGCAAAAACCCTTTCCTCACTTCCTTCTCTATTAATGTAGTTACTACTTCTGGTTGCTCTCTAGCTTTTAATGAATTTTTACATTCAAAAGAACACTGTGGCAATTCACTAATTCCGGTATTAAAACCCTCCCGTAATCCATTTATCAAATAACTAACAAATTCCCTATCAGGATGTTTTCCTGATAGTTGTTCAAGTTTGTCAATATTAATTGGAGTCTTCACTGATTGTAATGTCTCCTTATCGGTCTGTTGTGTCCTGTCCCCTTGTTTTTTGAAGTCCCCTCGTTTTTTGAAGCCGGGCACTTGAATCTTGGATGTTCTGTCTTACATGATGAACACACATGTAAATAAAAACATCTGTATCGGTAACATCCTTTCTCTGTATTAAAATTTTGACAGATTTCTTTTCCTAAATAATATTGTTTGTTGGCCCGATTTCCTTGGTTGTCATTTCTAGCATTGTTGGGTTGATAAGAATATCTGCTGTTGCTGTATTGTGCGTTCGTGATGTATGATCTCATGTTGCTATTGTTGAACTTATTCTTTACAAGGGTAGGGCAGAATCCGGTGTAATGGCTCACACTATTACAATGGTCGCATGTATTGGGCGTAAAGTTTGCAAATATATTGCAGAACAGTTTATTGTTTTGCACTGACCAATCCACTTTCCTATTTGACACCCGTAGGTGAGCCGCAGCCTTGGCACTAAATTCACGGTGATACTCATAGAACCCTTTCCCGTTGTATCTGTGACCCATATCTGTAATGTCCCGCTCGTATAGGTCCAATTCTACGGTTCTGTCGAACACCTCATTCATAACACTTTTGTAGATTCCAAATGCTTGAACAAATTCCGACAACGTTAGTTCCCTATTTAAACGTGGGTCAGACTTGTTATTTGAGTCTGCAGGATTGCTGGGAATGTGATAGGGAATTAACAATGATGCTAAGTTAACGTCTTTTCCTTCAAGGATGTTTTTCCTTAGTTGAGTAGAAATTGTCTCTATATTTGGTAGCGATTCACTGGAGTACCCAAATCTAGTTTGTAAATACATACCAGTATTAGTGGCGCTGTTTTTGTCTCTTCGTTTTACATCTGCCGTGTATAAAGTATTTCCTGATGTCGCTGGGTCTGTACTAGTGTTGGTAGACTGGGAAGGCACGGCATCGATAGCATGTTGCCTGTCACTCCCAGCTGAAACGGCAACTACGCTTGGAAACAAATTATTCCTATGGGTATGGCTAGATGCATCCGTATTGTTATTAACATTTATTCCATCCAAGGAATTTATCCCATGTGCTGCTGTGTTTTCAATCCTTCCATCAAGTCTTTGGTTTAGTCTAGTTATTTCACCTTTCATAGACTTGTTATCTTCTTTGATTTCTCTTAATTGATGTTTCAACTCCAATAGAGCTTGTTGCAGGAGGTCGCCATTGTTGTTGTTTTGTTCCGGTTGATTGGCGATCCCTCTGTCTCTGGTATTAGATTGTCCAGCCTCGTTGTCAGCTTCTTTGTACAACGCAATTAATCTGGCTGTCTTTGCCGATCCACTGAACTGTATGCCTTTCAAAGTTAATTGGGCCTTTAACTTGGCTAATGTCCAATTTTCTGGCATATCTAAATCATACGGCGTAGCTCTTCTGGGCATGTTGATGCCAAAAAATAACTGTAGTCAAATGCACTTAAACCTTTGATCCCGAGGTCTCTCGCATCAGTTCAAAGTTGAAAAGGTCAATCCACACACATTAACGGTTAGAATCACATTCTAATGACACTTAAAAGTCTGTATAAAATTAGGAATGTTTGTATGTTTAAACAGAGTAATAGAACTGTTTAAATATGTCGTAAAGTAAAGCTAAAATCCAAGCTGTTTGATAGTGTGTGCATATGAACAATGGGGCTGGCAAATGCTGAAATTTAATTAGGGTAGATAGCCCGTATGTAATCAAGCTCAATGATTGGCTGCTTTATCCATGTGATCTAAGTCTTCTACTGATAACAATTAGTTGGGACCGCCAAATAGATTGAAACATATTCTAATAGATTTGCTTATATCATTGATTCTATATAATTTAGGAATGAAATAATATTATATAAAAGGCATGGCTGTTTGTCTATATAAACTAAAATTAAATAAATTTACATTTTAGGGATTACACTCTGTTTACAGAGATTTTAAAAGAAATGCCTACGAAAATTTGGAGAAATCATCCATAACGCTCAACTTGTAGAGATAACCCTCTTTTGAACGTTGTAACGGTCCATAATACAGTCAATACATAACTTCTCATCGGGAGATGTTGGTCTGTAAGGCTCTTGTAGTGGAGGAATTTGAACACTTCCTTTGCAAGAAACACGAGTTTCACAAGATTTGATCCAGTTTTCACAATCCTGTTTCATTCCGATCCAAAAGAATTTCCCACAAAGACGATTCAACGTATTAGCAACACCCCGGTGACCACATAACACATGATCATGCATAAGTTCGAGAACGCAATACTTAAAGTTATCCGGAATAATGAGTCTATGTGTATTTTCATTTGTATTCACAAACCATAAAAGTCTATAATTTAGCTTACATTTGTGACCCCCCAAGGCATACTGAGTCACAATGAGGAAATTTTGAAAATTGAGTTATTGTTATTTTCACATTCTCCGACTCATTACCTTAAATTTGATGTATAGTTTGTTTGAATCGGGCAAAAATTGACTGAGTTGTGACTGCGTAAAGCCATCCAACTCACCAAAGTAAGTTTTGAGAAAAATCAAGTTAAAGATTTGATATGTTTCAAAACAAAATCCCATAGCAACCAAGCCATTTATTTGCTTTTTTGTCGTTGAATATTGTTTTCTAGAGGTTTTCAGGGGTGCTGAAGACAAAAATTGTAGTAAAAATTTGATCCGACAATTTCCGCCATATTTTTTTTCAAAATGGACGCCAAAATGACAGATTTTCGAGTTTTCATAAGTTATGTGTTTATTAATGTCATTGAATGGGTTTTGGGGGGTGCTACATCAAAAAATTGCAGTATAAGAGTAAATCCAATAATACCCGCCATTTTGTTTTTTATAATGGCGACCGAAATGATAATCGTAGTAGTAAAATTAATCCGACAATATCAACCATTTTGTTTTAACAAAATTGCGACCAAAATGACAATTCTGTTGTTTTTTATCACCGTATATTTGTAATCGGCTGGTGCAATGTCATTTTATATGTTTTATTAGGCACAAAGGTTGTAGCATCAGGGATCGACTGGACTGTATCCTCCATCTTGTTTTTTCAAAATGGCCACCAAAATGGCAATTATTGGAGTTCTTATACTTGGTACTCGTGTAATATATCATTTTAGAGGTTGTCGGGGGCGTTGAATACGAAAAACATGGTTTTGGGTCGATGCAACGAATATTTATGATTTTACATATTCGATGATTTTATGGTCACCCATCTGTTATGGTCACACCTTGCAGGGTAGGGTATACCAATGAAACGACGGTATTCAACACCTTATGCTGTCAAGTATAAGAAAAGAGAACATTTTTCAAAAGACAACAGTATGCTAAAACTCTCATAAATTTAATAAAAGATTATAATAATAATTAAAAGAAAGTACTAATGATCAAAGATCCCGTATTAATATGGTTTGACTATTGTTTACAGCTTAATTAATTGGGTGCTGATTGATCTACTGTTTTGACTGCCAAGTTCTAATTAAAAGAGATGGTACTAGGCCTTATGATCAAAGATACAGTATTAACATGGTTTGACTATACACCTTAATTGAAACTAGTTTCATTGTATATACTATTTCGTTATTTTGTTGTTTAATATTAATATTTTCTTCTTTAGGTTTTCAAAGGTGCCGAAGACGAAAACCGTTGTAAATGCGCTCTTTTCATAGCAAAACATCCACAACAAATGCGGCATATTCACATTTCCTATGATAACGTTATAATTTAGAACAGTGTATACATTAGTAGTCTAAGTTTGTATATTATAACTTAATCAGTTAATCTCATCAATTATTTAGCACCTTGGTGCCAGTGGTCAGAAGATTAAGGTTGTTGATTGGGTAATCAAGTTTAGTAGCCTATCTTAATCATCAAAGAAGCCGCCACAGCTGCACGCCAGAATTAAGATTTTGCGTGTACAATAAGTCTATTGTTATTTTAAGCCTCAGGTACCGTAACGGTATCAAAATATGAGTTCATAAAACAATGGCAGATTATTTTTCCCACTCGATAATCGTCGCGTTTCGACTCATTGGTCGTTCTCATTTTCCCGACCCATGGTGATAATAGAATTTTAAACAATAATAATATCCAATATACATTCTTAACTTTGCATGCCATATGAAAGACAGTAAACGGAATTCACCTATCAATAAAATTCTATTCGGAAAGAAAATTATTGGCTATTTTGTTTATTTCCTTTTAAGGACTATAAATTATTTTCTAACATACCAAACGAAACATTAAATCATCGCCGCTTTGATTAGTTATTCGGAGTAAATAATGAATTGTCGGCGGCCTTATCATTGTTAATTATCAATCAACTAATCATTAAACCGTGAGAAGTGATTACGGATTAGTATTACTCAATGACACGAACGGCTTGTTGATTGATTTACAATGATTTGATTAACACTCAACGGCTATCTATATACGACCAGATTCAGAATTAAGTTGTTGGTATCCGAGGATCTTTTTATTTTGTGTTTTTAACAATTTTCAAGTGTAAATAATTTAGTGAAATCAACCTGTCCATAATATCATATACATTGTATTGGACGTTAAATCTTTAATAAACAACAACAACAGTTGTTTTCTGCCACTTCTCAGAGTGAATCGCATGTAGACACCCCATAACATTGCCCAATTCTAATTTCTATCGTCTGCTTGAGCCTCGATGCGGCCACGGAACCACAATGCTTTGCACGCGTTGTCTGGGCCAATCAGCAAACAAGTTGTGTTGGAAGCATAGCAACAAGCGGAGTATGTTTACATTTTTAGGGGTTTTAAAACCCTTTTGTATTCCTTCAAAATGAATTCATCGGCAATATTTTGGTCATATTTATAAACTAGAGATTCTCCGCTTTACAACGATGCCATGCATTTTGCAAGAGGATTGACCGGTCGCCCCGCTGCGAGCAGAGAAAAATATCTAATTCCACTAAGAATATTCAGAAAAATACAGATTTAAGAATACGGTACTCTTACAAAACGTCCAAATAAAAGCGTTTTAAAATGTTTTATTGCTATTTTGATTTTTTGAGTCGATAGATAGTATATTTATTGACTCATTTTTGTGAAAATCTCAATTTCGATCAAAATCAATATTTTCGCTTATTTTGTCTCTTGTGCAAAATTAATTTTCCCGCATTCCGACTCATATTGATGCGGCGAGTCACATTTGTTAAATACATTCCAATAAGCACGCAAAACTGAATTATTATCAGGAATTTATAACCCCTTTCTAGCCAATTATAAAGCACTTTTAAATTGCCATCCTTGGGCTAATTCCATTTCCTCTTTTGAAATAACTGATAAACACGAAGAGTCTTGAAGGTTAACACTGGCAATACTAACTCTATTTACTGGACAATTTTTACAGTTTTCATATGGAGGATAACGTGATAAACCATCTGCGACACAATTACACGCTCCTGGTCTATGTACTATATCAAAAGAAAAACTGGATAATATTTCTAAATACCTAGCTAATATAGCAGACTGTTTCGATGTAGTTGACATCATATACACTAAAGCTCGACAGTCAGTACGGATAGTAAATTTCCTACCCAAAAGAAAATGTTTATGTTTTTGTACAAAATACACAATGGCTAACGCTTCTTTTCTATGAGTACTATAATTCTTTTCAGCTCCATTTAATTGTCTAGAACCAAATGCAATTGGTTTGTCTTCTCCGTTAATCACCTGTGAAAGTACCCCTGCTATCGCAAATCCAGACGCATCCGTCGTTAACGTAAAGGGTTCGTTGAAATAAGGATGAGTTAAAATGGGCGGTGTTATTAATAAAGTCTTCAATTTCTGAAAAGCTTTTTCTTGTTTATCAGTCCAATTCCAAACTACCCTTTCCTTCGTTAATTCCGTCAAAGGTGCAGATAATTCAGCAAATCCACTCACAAATTTTCGATAGTACTGTAACATGCCTAAAAACTTCCTTATGTCTTTAGCACATTGTGGTTGAGGCCATTTCCTAATAATTTTTATTCGATCTGGGTCCATTTCTATTCCATTCACAGAAACCTTATAACCAACGAAAGAAATTTGTTCTTGAAACCATCTGCACTTCGAAGGGTTTATGTGTAAATTATGTTCTAATAGACGCGTCAAAACTTTACGTATTGATTCCAAATGACTATCTTCATCTTTGCTAAAAATGATTATATCATCTATGTAAACATAACAGATTGTACCTACAAAATCACGGAATACAGCTTTCATCATCCTACAAAATAATCCTGGGCTCCTATTTAGTCCAAATGGGGTCCTTCAATACTGGTATGTCCCTTCGAGGCATACAAAAGCTGTAATCCGTTTACTACCAGGGTCTAAAGTTTGCTGTAGGAATCCTGAACGCAAGTCAATGGAGGAAAAATACTTCATATCATGAAACTGAGTCAAAATATCTTCTATATTTGTAATTGGGAATGTCTCATTGTAAACTTGTTCATTAAGACGTCTTAGATCAACACAAATACGAATACCCCCCGAATCTTTCTTTTGTACAATGACTAAGGGACTAGACCATTCACTGTTAGTTTTTTCAATTATGCCTGCATCAAGCATATGTTGAAGCTCTTCTTTGAGATCTTCATGTAAATGATATGGAACACGGCGAGGTAAAGACTGTATAGGCTTGGCATCCGGTTTTAACTGGATGACATGAGGAACGATATCGCATTTACCCAAGTCCCACTTATTTCTAGAAAATAGATGATGTAGTTCTACACAAATGTCCTTAGATTTGGTGTGAGGAGAAACATTTATATTGTAAAACTTAACTAAATTTTGTCCTTTAATGTCATCTGGTGATTTCTCTAAAGTAACTCAATTTAAGCACAGGTCAAACTGTTCTAGCACAATACGATTAACATTGAATAAAGTACTCACATCAACATAAACTAACTCATGAAAAAATGCATCTACTTCTTCAATTTGTCCAATAACAGTCCCTCTAGGAATTGAGATATTACACTCAGTTATATTTGAAATCATCAGATTGACTAAGTTTTTCTGGCTAGGCTTAACAAAACTGTCTGTGAAAATGAGTCTGTTTTCATCCGTGATGTAAACAAAACTGACGGCCATCTAATTCATGATATTTTAGCAGGAATAATTTTCTCAGAATGTGCTGGAACCAATGTATTTTTCAACAAAGCTACACTGTTTTTAGGGAGAGGTTTCCGCTTGATGAACAGCTCGCCATCGTAAGAAACTAAAGGTAACTTGTACTCATTAATTATAAACAAGTTGTCATTTAAGTCAATTTGGCAACCATGTTTCCTCATAAAATCTGTACCAATTATTGCATCACAGTTTAAAGTTTCGGCTACCAACAGGTTATGTGAGTATATGTTACCACAGTCAATTTTGACAGTGAAGCTACCTTTAATGGGCAAGTTTTCATTCGATGCTACTGATAGATTAACATTAACTGTCTTCAACTTAGTGTTTAGCAAATTACAGTCCATCCATTGTTGACTAACTATTGACACATCAGCTCCTGTGTCACTCAATGCTCACACATCTGCATTATTAATATGCATATTCACGAATACTCTCTTTCCTGGACTAAAACTACTAGAAATATGACCAGTTAATTGTTCAAAACAATATGGGGAATGTTCCATGTTTCGAAGATCTTGCCAAACATCTTCGATTCGTGTTGTCTCACTATTCACATGAACTGTATTCGTATTACTAAAGTCATTTGGTTTTCCCTCAGTCCTTAGATTACCTTGAAAATTTGTACTAGACTCAAAAGTTTTATGCACACTGGGACACTCGTTTTTGTAATGTCCAAAACCAGAACACCTGTAACATTGCATTTCAGACTTCGGTTTCTCTTTAGTATCAATAACATTTGCACTGGAATCATTATTTCTGCGAAAACTATCATGTGTATTCCGTTCGCCTGATTTGGTTCCTGAATTGGTTGTATGACTACAAAATCGATCAAAACTTGCGGGTTTATCAAAATTCTGTCTGTCTCGATGAAAATTGTTCCTTTGTTTGTAAAAATTACTTCTAGGATGGAAAAAGTCCCTATTCCTATCAAAACCGTATTTTAGCCCATCAAAGTTTTGCAATCCTGGGTTATTTACTTGTTCAACATCATTATAAAATCTATTTACAGCTCCACAACTACCCTGGTGCCTATCTACATGAAAGTTGTTCACTCGACGAACCGGACGATCTGATGTATTAGTGTCAAACGTTTCATTGTCAGTGTATTTCAAATACTGGGAAGTTTGATCCGCAAAACGAGCAATATAATCAGGGTCCTTCCTACAACCGGGTTCTCTGCTAAGTTCTCCAATAATAACACCCTTTAATGTCCTATCTTTAATACACTGAATAAATCTGTCCGTAATTCGACTATTCATCTGAACTGAAGAATCAACACAAAAATTACCCTCATCATCGAAAGTTATTTCGTTACTGTAAGTCTGATATGATAAACTACGCACTCTATCCATCGAAGTCCAGTATTTCTCATTAAAATGGTGCTCAATAACTAAAAGTGCCCTGGTAGCGTGTGCACGGTCTGCTTGAGTGCAAAATACTTGAATAAGTTCCTTTCTAAAGTTTGGCCATGAATTCCAATTTTTAACTGCTGATCTAAACAAAGAACGAGCCGGTTATATACACTGCATAATGAATAAATTGGGTTTTATACTGTTTGAAACTTTACTGATTCTGCACTCTTCTTCAAATATTTTAAGGAAATGTATTAAAGTAAGTCCATCAAGTTCTGTAGATCCGCAAATTGAAATACTAGTTAATAAACAATGCAATTTAGGTTGTTCGAATGCACGATAAATTGGTGTGCTTGTGTCATTATTATTATCTTTGGATACACTTGTATTATTTGAAACATTACTTAGAGTGCTAGGTGTATTATTGTTGGAAGTGTTGGCATTATCACTGCTCGGTACACTTGAATTACCAGCATGAACGTTATTATTCTTTCCATTATTTTCATTACTGTGTGTAGCATTGTTTGTAACCATAGGTCGCAAAGCCTGGTCATTTACTAAACGATTAACAGTATCAGTCAAAAGTTAAAACCTTGGAACTCAAATCCCCTAAACCTTCCATCATTGACGACAATCTTCTTTCAAGTACTTCGAATTCCTTATCGGTATTTTCATCCCCTTTACTTATTATTACTTCATCATTTGATTTTAACATATTGAAAGCTTCACAGTTGTCAAGACGACAGTTCAAAGTCACATGGTCTACAGCACACGTTGAAAATCGGCATAATATTAATAGAACAAATAATGTTAAGAAAGTTAATTTTAAAAGTTTTCTTTTCATACCAAGTTCTTAAAATCCCATAGACAAACACTCAACAAAGTTTGGATCCCATCCTCGTCGCCAAAATTCTGTCACGCCCCTGGCCTTGGACATGCCAAGAACGAAAAACAGAGAGTTTTTTATATCCAAAATAGAGTGGTCAAGAAGGGCTCAGTGAACTCAGTCTAAGTTAACGGTGACCCATCACCCATGTTATTATTTCTTGAAGCAAAGTCTATTACATAAGGTATATAATAAAGTTTATTTGGTTAATAATAAAATGTCACCTTTACTAAACACTTGCTATTGATTTTGAGCCAGATCTCGTAGAATTCACATCTTTCACACGACTTTCTTCTATACTACTATAGGCCTACATCTCAGGACAATATGAAGGAATACATGTAACTAACCCCCACTTGTTTTGTCGAAGGGCTAACCGCCAGCACCTAAGCTTGACTTCGACATAGTATGAACGAGTAAAGAAATCAGTGAACTACCCGTGCAATCTACTTATATCATAATTGACATTCTAGAAGAACAATGGAACGATGGGCTAACCGCCGGCAAACCAGCCTTACATCGCCATTTCGCGCGCTTTCTTCGTCTGCTTGATTACCGTCTGCTCAGACATATCCCAGCATCCCTTATGCATCGGAATTTCACTGGGACTTGTAACACATATTCAAATGACTGCATATGGGGGGTCTCACAACAGGTTTTATCGGTGCTCTTTAATATCTGTGAGATAGTATATCATATACTTTTTGTTGAATATAGTTGAAAAATGAGATTCTGATTTTATATATCCTTATTCATAACACATATAAATCATGGTAGATTGTAATTATGATAAAGATAAAATATACCTTGAACATTTTTTCTGCAGAATCTACAATGTCAGTGTGAACACAACACTTGTGGTAAAAACTGTGAAGAATGCTGCCCTGGATTTAACCAAAAACAATGGGGAAGAGGCAAAAATGGTAATGGTTTCCAATGTGAAGGTAATTTAAGTTTGATGGGTTCTGTTTTAAAGGGGCTATTTACTCATTTTTGTTTGCTTTTTACTTCTTAGTATTTTCTTCAACTTGATAGTTTTCGTTTGCCAATTATTTGATGTAAGGTTTTTATTTGTTACTTATCATTTATATGTGTAACTTGTTACATAGTTTGATTGAAATGGGAATGTAATATATATAATATACTAAACAGCAAAAAAAAAAAACGTCAGTACGATTTCAAAATCTGAGAGGCACTTTAATCAAATCATTCTAGAAAACGACTTACTAATTGGATCAAAGCAGTTTTTTGTGAACAGTATGTTGTCACATTAGTGATTAATTCATCACAATTCCAAGACATTACGAGAAGGTTTAGTCTATACATCAGTATCTGGTGTGTCCACCGGGAGTGTCAATAACAGCAGCACAGCGTCTGTACATGGAGTGGACCAGACGATTCATGAACGCCATTGGCACCTGGAACCACACTTTCAGAAAAGCCTGGCGCAATCCATCGGCTGTGTTTGGTCTCGGTATGACGTTATTAAGTCTCCTCTGAATTTCATCCCAAAGGTGTTCAATCAGGTTGAAGTCCTGACTAAGGGCTGGCCAGTGCATAACGTTTTAACACCGTTCTGCTGTAGTAAGTCTCGAGTAACTCTGGCGGTGTGAGCACGGGCGTTGTCATGCTGGAAACGTTTTGATGACGTGCGAATTGTTGTATAATGTGGGGTCTGAGAGCTTGATCGATGTAGTGCACTGCTGTGATGCCGCGTCCTCTCCCTCTACCAAGATTTTGGAACACCACAGGGCCCATTCTCTGGTTTAGGCCGATTCCACCCCAAACCATTATGCTTGGACCTCCCCATGAGTCTCGTTCCATGACACATTGGTCAAAATAACGCTAGCCATGTCGACACCATATTCTGGTCCTGCCATCTGCAGTTGATACGCAATACTGACTCGTCTGTGAACAGAACAGTTGTCTATTGCCTGTGTCGCCAGTTCTTGTCTTCAAAGATGAATCGGTGACTTTTTTGACGGTTTCTATATATTCAAAATACTGTGAATAATGCTCGATTTGTTTGGGATTATTGAATTATGACGTCTGTTTTATCATTTTCTTACCCCTTTGCCCGTATTGTTAATAAATGAAACCAGGTTTGTTGTTACAGTTTATAATTGTCGAAAGTCAGTTATCATCAAATCACATGCCATGGGTCGTAAGCGAAAAATTGAACAGCCTTCGTCAACGTCCGATAGAAGAATGTCAGATTATTTTAGTATATCACCACCAAAATGCTCCAAGTCTACAGATGATACTGACATGATCAGCTCTCGTCCATCTAATATTATTACATCCTAGAATGTTGAAGCGATATCAACTTTTACAATAGGTCTGCATTAGGCTTCCTCAAAAGTTTGCGACAGAGAAAAATTTTGAAAAAGAAAAATCTTAAAGAGGCATTATGGGAGATTAGATAAAGAACTGGCAGTTCTCACTATAATAATCAAAAACAGATAATGTGAATAGAATATGCTGGAAATTTCAGTCAACTTGCTCCACTCTGAACCACGATATTAGCATTTGAATTTTAGGCTTAGCCTCGATCATCATTACTAAAGTCGGTACAATAAAAAAACATAGTCTCGATTATCCATTTTTGTTTAAGCACATACTGAAAAGGTAGATCTTTTAAGGATGAATGGAAATTTTCAGATTTACAGATATCTGAAATTCTGAGCACTGAAAATTGTGTGAATATCTATTTACATTATTATTGGTATTTTCAAATTTGTACCATATAACCTGAGTCCCTTTAAAACAAATTAATATAATTCAAACCCAACCCAACCCAACCCAACCCAACCATTTCAGACTTCGGGTCCTACCGTTTCACGAATTGTCCGTGCAGAGTACGGGGTCAGCAATCAAGTAACGCCTTCTTGATCAAAGTAACAATTCTATTTATACAAGTAAAAGCATGCACAAGCTTATTCAGCTTATGACCTAAAGATCTTGGTTCCTTTCGATATTGTCGCATATCGAATCGTAACTTCCTGAATTATGACCCCTGATTGTAGGAAAAATCGCTTTTTAAGCTTGTGGTTCCTCTGGAGGTCACAGTTATTATCCGATTTAAAAAAACGCTTGATTATATCACCGTTGCACCGTAATAAAGGTTGAGTTTGAATTTCCTGAAAATCAAACGAAAACTGCCGGACAAAATGGCCTCCGCTTGTGAGCGAATGGTGTAAAATTATCGTATATCAAGGTTGTGGACTCTGTAGAGGTCACAATTTTAATCTGATTTTGATGAAACTTGAAACGCATGTTTATTACCCAAAGATCTTGGTTCCTTTCGATATTTGCGCATATCGAATTGTAACTTCATGAATTATGGCCTTTGATTGTAGGAAAAATCACTTTCTTTTCAGCTTGCTCTCTATCCATCTCTCGAAAATGTGGGCGTATCCTGCCTGGCAGCCGCTGGTTTGTATTCCTGATTGTTTTCAAATTTGAGTGAAGTCTGTGTCACTACAGGCCCGGGACTGTACAGCGCAGTGGACGCTTACAGCTGGCCCCAGATCCATTCACTTGATTTGATATTTGTTTTTTTTGGTGCAATGTCTATTTTCTGCCTTGTCCGCAGGTTTATCTTGTAGATTTACGTGTAGTGCGGTCCTCCTGCACTTACTAGTAGAGGTCACAATTTTTATCTGATTTGGTTTAAACTTGAAATGTATGTTTATAACCCACAGATCTCAGTTCCTTTCGATATTCGCGCATATCGGACCATAACCTCCTGAATTATGGCCCCTGATTGTAAGAAAAATTGCGTTTTAGCTTGTGGACCCCATAGAGGTTAATATTCCTACAAAATTACGTGTTTTCGTAAAACATTGATTGAATGAAAGCCTGCCGATCCTGCCTCGACTTCAAATTCACAGTGGTAATATTCCTTTAACAGCAAATGAATGCAGAATCTCCGAAATAAGAATCGTTTGTGATGTCAATACATCGTTTTCTTCTTTATAAAATGTCAACAAAATATTCAAATCTGCATGTAATAAAAATAGGAATACCTCACTATTTTTGTATGCCCACATTTTCATATGAACGTATATTGTCGTCGCCCCTGTCCGTAAGTCCACAATTTGTTTGTGGACACTCTACATGACACAATTTGAAATATAGGTTTATCACCCTCAGATCTCATGTCCTTTCGATATTGTAGAGGTCACAATTTTTATCCGATTTTGATGAAACTTAAACGGTATGTTTATAACCCAAAGATCTCGGTTCCTGGATTATGGCTCCTGGTTGTACACAAATTAGTGTTTATAGCTTGTTGCTCCTCTATAGGGCATAATTTTTATTTGATTTTAAAAAATTGTTTTAAAATATCACTGTTTCACCCTAATAATGGCGGTGATGACACTTAATGTATATGTTTTGATCCCAACAACCAATAGCTAACTGTGTAACAATATCATTACGTTTTAAACAGAGCTCCAAATTGGACCATATATGTTTACATAAAGTTACGTCATAACACACGATTTTATTCTGCCCAATTTACCAGTGCATAGCAGAATATTGCAGAAAAACTAACTGCGTGACAAAAGAGACTATCAACATGGATACAATGTAAACAATACTGTTTGGAGACGAACAATACTATCACCATTTTTAATACCTTAAATCACTGTCCAGATTAAACGAAGGGCTGTCATGTTGCTGTACTTGGGATAGATTTGATTAAACGGGAAGAATAGACACACTCCCTCAAAAGCTCAAGTATCAGAAGCCAATCCAGCAGTGGTCAGAGAGGGATTTCTTGGGCTAATATATATGTTAATATATTTATTTTAGATTCTTTTTTATTTACATAGTCCTGGTACCTCTGGTTTTAGTCAAAATTTTCCCTGTTTCCCAGTCACTGGCATAATGTTCTGTTATAATGTAACTGCAGGGGCGGATCCAGAATATTTCGAAGGGGGGGGGGCGTACTTTGAGGGCGAAGCCCGAATCATGAGCGCCGCAGGAGCGAAGCAACTGCGGGGGGTCTGGGGGACCTCCCACATAAAATTTGCTAAGATAAGACTCCATATATGCGATTTCCTGGCATCTGATCTCCAAATATTAAACACAACTCCCACCCTATTTTCAGTGTTTTTTGTCTGCAAAATCATCAGGAACAGATCGGTAGTCTACTGCCTGAAAAATTTCTGAAAAAAGTCCGACAGAAGGAAAGGCACGTGGTTTGAAGGAGGTAGTGATTTATGAAAGAAGGTTCAAAATTCTTTTCCAAAGATGAGCGTGTTTTTTTTAGAATCTGGTCATGCTGATGCAGAAATCATGCTGCTCACAGAACTTTACCTGTCCCTTGGTAAGTGAGCCCTTAGACAGGTAAAGTTCTGTGAGGTAATGTATATCCATGATCGGTCAAATTTGGTTAGGTACCATTTAGCCTACGTATTTAAGTCACACAATATATAGAATATTTAATCCACTCCAAATTAAGAGAATAACGAATATAAAATCCCCTATAAATATTTGGGTGTATCCTGTTGGTTAAATTAGTCATACTTAGAGTTTACAGCCCCACCCATCTATAGACCGGCGATAATCTTTTGGGTCACATAAGTTTTGGGGCCTGCAGGCTGGTTGCGGGACCAAGATTAAAAATAAGTATGGCCTGAAATCCCGGTTGAAACATGCCTTACATGGCGGCCGTTCAACTCTTCGCAAATAAATCCACGAGAGATGACTGCAACTTTCGTTTTTTTGACATGATTAGGCTACCTGTCTGTAGCGCATCTGCGGCGCATTGGTGGTGTGACGTCAGCTGACCATTGTACACGTGACAGATATCCGATTGCCGTAGGTAAGATCCTTTGTGGGATCATGGCGTGTACATATTTTTGCGCTAAAGTCAAGGGGTGTGGTCATGTTTTATATGAGAGTGAACGTGTACAAAAGTTTGCTGCATTGGCTCGTTCGTTTTTAGTTTAAATTTTTTTTTACACCACAATTTTTTTTTTTTTACACCTTGCCGCGGAATTAGGGGGGGCGTGCGCCGGGTGCGCCCCCCTTGGGCCCCCCTTGGATCCGCGCCTGAACTGTTACATAGCCCAGTTTCTTCTGTAACATTGTATTGCTTGGTTACTAACTTTCTGTTTCTTCTAATAATTATGTTATCTCATATGTTGAATTGTAACATGGAAGGGAAATCTTCCTTTGTTCTTTTCATTGAATAAGCAGATTGTTTTCCCTCTAGTAGATTGGGTGGAGCTTAACCGTGCAATAACTAGACATGTTCAATGTTATTGCACTCGACAAAAGACAACTTTATATATATAGTAGGGGGTGGGGGGTCTGTGCAATAACAACAAACATGTTGAGCAAGTGTCAATGTTACAAGTCATTTATAGCATGCTTCATTCGTTAACAGGTTTAACATTTCGTCCTACCGCCTCGATGTTTAAACCTGTTACCTCATGAAAGCCATGCTATAAATATAACTTAATACTAGCAGCGTCCAAATTACCCCTTTTTACACCATTAGCAAAAGTTATGATTTATTTCTTTAACCATTGTTAAACAAAAGAACAACCAATAGATTGTTATAACTTTGTTTAATTACAGCGTGCAATTGTCACGGACAAGCTAGTGATTGTGTATATAATAGTACGATAGCAGCTCTAGGTCTGAGTTTAAATAAACAAGGTCAATATGATGGAGGTGGTGTCTGTATCAATTGTCAGGTTAGCTCATTGACGTTTATTATACACTTAAATACTTGTCTTCCTGTTTTTTTCAGAGTATGTCTTAATGGAAGTTATGTCAGGTTATTACCATTGCAAATTATACATATACGCCCACATTTTCATGTGGACGTATATTGTCGTCGCTCCTGTCCGTCCGTCCACAATTGTTTGTGAACACTCTACAGGTCACAATTTTTATCCAATTTCAATGAAACTTGAAATGTAGGTTTATCACCCTAAGATCTCGGTTCCTTTCGATATTGCCATGTATCGGACTGTAACTTCATGGATTATGGCCCCTGATTGTACCAAAAAAAAATCACATTTTTAGCTTGTGAACACTGTAGAGGTCACAATTTTTCTCCGATTTGGTTTAAGCTTGAAATGTATGCTTATAATCCACAGACCTCGGATCCTTTTGATATTCGCGCATATCGGACCATAACTTACAGAATTACAGAATCAAGGTTGTGGATCATCTGGATGTGACAATTTTCATCTGATTTTGATGAAACTTGAAATGCATGTTTTTAACCCAAATATCTTGGTTCATTTCCATTTCCTGAATTATGGCCCCTGATTGTTCGAAAAATCGTTTGTTTTTAGCTTGTGGTCTAGATTATTATCCGATTTAAAAAAACGTTTGAATATATCACCGCCCCTCATACGCAAATAGTGTAAACATCTGGTATATCAAAGTTGTTGAACTTTTGATCTGATTTTGACGAAACTTGAAATGCAACTTTATAACCCAAAGATCTCGGTTCCTCTCAATATTCACACATATCGGATCGTACCTTCCTGAATTATGGCCCCTGATTGTACGAAAAATCACGCTTTTAGCTTGTGGTCCCTCTAGAGGTCATAATTTTTATTTGATTTAAACACATGTTTTAGTATATCATCGTTACACTCTAATGATGTTTGAGTTTGAATTTCATGAAAATCAGACCAAAACTGCTGGACAAAATGGCCGCCCCTCGTACGCAAATAGTGTAAACATCTGGTATATCAAAGTTGTGGAACCTCTAGAGGCCACAATTTTGATCCGATTTTGATGAAACTTGAAATGCAAGTTTATAACCCAAAGATCTCGGTTCCTCTCAATATTTGCACATATCGGATCGTACCTTCCTGAATTATGGCCCCTGATTGTACGAAAAATCGCACTTTTAGCTTGTGGTCCCTCTAGAAGTCACAATTTTTATTCGATTTAAAAAAATGTTTTAGTATATCATCGTTACACCCTAATGATGTTTGAGTTTGAATTTCGTGAAAATCGGACCAAAACTGTCGGACAAACTGGCCACCCCTTGTACACAAATAGTGTAAACATCTGGTATATCAAGGTTGTGGACCTCCTAGAGGTCAATTTTCATCCGATTTTGATGAAACTTGAAATGCATGTTTATAACCCAAAGATCTTACTTCCTAACGATATTCGCGCATAACAAATCATAACTTCCTGAATTATGGCCCTTGATTGTATGAAAAATCTTGTTTTGAGCGTGTGGTCCCTATTCCTAGGTCACAATTTTTTATCCGATTTAAAAAAAACATGTGAATATATCACAGTTATACACTAATGATGGTTGAGTTTAAATTTCGTGAAAATCTGCCTAAAACTGATGGACATAATGGGCACATCTTGTACGCAAATAGTGTAAAAATATGGTTCCTTTTTACAATCACACATATCCGAATGTAACTTCCTGGATTATGGCCCCTGCTTGGTTGAAAAATCGCATTTTTAGCTTGTGGATTCTCTAGAGGTCACAATTTTTTTTCCAATTTTAAAAAACGTTTAGATATATCACCATTCCACCATAATGAAGATTGAATTGGAATTTCGGGAAAATCAAAATGAAACTGAGCAACAAAATGGCCGCTCTTTGTGCACAAATTGTGTAGAAGTATGTTATACAAAGGTTATGGACCTCTAGAGGTCACAATTTTTATCTGATTTAAATGAAACTTAAAACATATCTTTATATTCCAAAATTCTCAGTCCCTTTTGATATTTGCGCATTTCAGACTATAACTTCCTGGATTGTGGCCCCTGATTGTACAAAAAATCATTTTTGTTTATAGCTTGTTCTCGATCCATCTCTTGCAAAATGTGGGCATATCATGCCTGGCAGCTGCTGGTCTTCATATTATTGTTGTTTCATGTTTATGTTAATGTCATATTGTACTAGTGGTAACATTGAATGCTGATTTTACCATTTAAATATTTAAATATCTTAAGTCATGAATCCATTCAATTCAAATATTAAATTATCGGGTCGTTTTTGATGCAATAATTGTGAATCTTTCACAATTTTCCTTTATTTCTGAATATTACTTGATTTTGCTCGACTAATATCAAATACTGACTTTATGAGAAAAAGCTTATTAAATACCATTAGTTTTAATTGATATTGAATAACAATACCAGAAAATCCATTTGAATGGAAATATTTGAATATTTTTGTGGCCTTTGTATAATTTGAAAGAAGAGTATACTATATTGAACAAATGGATGATTTTATGCAGAAAATGGACCAATTTTCTATTTTTGTTCATTTTCTTTATAATAGTTTAAACAGAAGGAATTTGTTTTGTTAAAATATAAGATGATGGTGTTATTTTAGGATAATACAAGTGGTGTTAATTGTGAGACTTGTATTGAAGGATATTATAGACCAGCTGGAATAGCAGCTACTACTGACCAACCATGTAGACGATGTAACTGTCAGGAAACACAGACTTCCACCTCAAGATGTTTGCCAGATGACACAAAACTACATGAAGATCTGGTAAATATTTATATTATAAAACACCCAGAACACTCATATGTTATATATTGCCTTTAGTAATGGTTACATTTTTATATGCCCACATTTTCATGTGGACGTATATTTTCGTCGCTCCTGTTCGTCTGTCCGTCCACAATTTGTTTGTGGACACTCTACAGGTCACAATTTTTATCCGATTTTGACGAAACTTGAAATATAGGTCTATCTCCCAAAGATCTTGGTTCCTTTCGATATTGGCATGTATCGGACCATAACCCCTGATTGTACAAAAAATCACGTTTTTAGCTTGTGAACCTCCTAGAGGTCACAATTTTGATCCGATTTTGATAAAACTTGAAATGCATGTTTGTAACCCAAAGATCTTGGTTCATTTTGATATTCGGCATATCAGATTGTAACTTCCTGAATTATGGCCCTGATTGTACGAAAAATCATGCTTTTAGCTTGTGGTCTCTCTAGAGGTCACAATTTTTATCCGATTTAAAAAATCGTGCGAATATATCACAGTTATACAATAATGATGGTTGAGTTTGAACTTCGTGAAAATCAGAAAAAACTGACGGACATAATGGCTGAATTTTGTACGCAAATAGTGTAAAAATATGGTATAGTGATGTTCAGCGTGACGTCACAATTAGTCGCGTGACTCGATTGGTTGGCAATATCGGTTGTTTACAAATGGCTGGCTGGCCTTTCTTACATTTTTCCCATTTTAACAACATCAAGCATGCATAAAATGCGGTTACATAATGATAATAAATATTTTAGATGTGTTGTTTGATAAATGTGAAAATTATTTATACTATGAGAGGTATGAATAGAATTATACAAATATATATATGAACAGTATTTGCTCGAAGATAGGTATGAATAGTATAATACAAAATATGTTATACATGGCTCAACGTGGAAGCTGATTGAGCTTATATTTTTAATATTATTTGGCAATGAATTCCATAACTGAGGTCCTTTCTGCTCTATGTACAAAGATATGTACCAAGCAGGTGTCAACAAGTAGCATGTGTACCATGGAAATTGAAAAGAGATTGATGGAAAATTATTGTTTTAGTTTCTAAAGTTGAGTTAACAATTTTTAACATACATGTTGATGTAACAGCTTTTATCTAAATTATATAAAAAAACAGGTCTATTAAGTTTAGTGGGTCTTTTTCTGATCTTGAAGACGTGTTGGTCCTATCTAAAGTAAAAATTATGTTCTGGTTGTAATCTCTTGTAACGGTAAGCTTTACCTGAAAAAAAAAATTGTAATGAATGATAGATTTTATCAAATCAGTAATAATAACAATAAATTTTTACATGCACCAATTTATTACTTGCAGTCTTGCTTGATAATGATAATTATTTATGACTATGGATGGAAAAGCTGTTTATATACCGGTAGATCAATAAACGACATAATTAAATTAAGTCTTAAATATAAATTCATATTTGATTTAAATTTCAACTTACTTATGCGCCTCTAATGATTTATAAGCTTTCATGGATTCTTTAGTGTACAATGATGGTGTATCATAATCATAGGGTAGAGGTAAATCAAATGTCACCAAAAGTCAGGTGCAGACACGTGTTCGGATCTCCGCTCCATTTGTCTTTCAAACTGTATGGATCTGGCAAAACCTTCGTTTCCGAATCGTAAGATAACTTACATTTATATCTATGTTTAGCATCTAACACCAAAAACTGGAAATACGCTGATGTGTAAGTGCCAAACAATTGAAACATTACATTATCGCTCGTGTCAGCCAATTTTACTATAATCCGCGCTGGCTGGAACCACTTTCTGCCAACCAGTTATTTCGCATGACGTCACATCCGGTTCTGGAGAACATCACTATATCAAGGTTGTGGGCCCTCTAGAGGCCACAGTTTTTATCCAATTTGGATGAAACTTTAAATATATGTTTTTGTCATAAAGATCTTGGTTCCTTTTGATAATTACACATATCCGAACGTAACTTCCTGGATTATGGCCCCTGATTGGTCGAAAAATCACATTTTTACCTTGTGGATTCTCTAGAGGTCACAATTTTTTAAAAACCGTTTAGATATATCACCATTCCACCATAATGAAGGTTGAATTGGAATTTCGAGAAAATCAAAATGAAACTGACCGACAAAATGGGCGTTCTTTGTACGCAAATTGTGTATAAGTATGTAATACAAAGGTTATGGACCCTCTAGAGGTCACAATTTTTATCCGATTTTGATAAAACTTAAAACATATCTTTATATTCCAAAAATCTCAGTCCCTTTTGATATTTGCGCATTTCAGACCATAACTTTCTGGATTATGGCCCCTGATTGTTCAAAATATCGTTTTTCTACGCCCACATTGAAATGTGGTCGTATATTGTTGTCGCCCCCTGTCCGTCCGTCCGTCCGGTATCCACAATTGCTTGTGGACCCTCTAGAGGCTAAAGTTAATATCTGATTGACTTTAAATTTATACACAGTGTTTAAGGTCTTGAGACGAAGAAGCCTATTGATTTTCAGCGATTTCCGATAATTACTGCCAGAGTTATGGCCCTTGATCACTTCAAAAAATCTTGTGGATGCTCTAGAGGCTAAAGTTAACATCCGATTGACATTAAATTTATACACAGTGTTTAAGGTCATAAGATGATGAAGTCTATTGGTTTTCAGCGATTTCTGATAATTACTGCCAGAGTTATGGCCCTTGATCACTTCAAAAAATCTTGTGGATGCTCTAGAAGCGAAAGTTAATATTCGATTGACTTTAAATTTATGCACAGTGTTTAAGGTCATGAGACGAAGAAGCCTATTGATTTTCAGCGATTTCAAATATTTGCTGCCAGAGTTATGGCCCTTGATCACTTCGAAAAATCTTGTGGATGCTCTAGAGGCTAAAGTTAATATACGATTGACCTTAAATTTATACACAGTGTTTAAGGTCATGAGACAAAGAAGCCTATTGATTTTCAGCGATTTCCGATAATTACTGCCAGAGTTATGGCCCTTGATCACTTCAAAAAATCTTGTGGATGCTCTAGAGGCTAAAGTTAATATCTGATTGAGTTTAAATTTATACACAGTGTTTGAGGTCATGAGACGAAGATTCCTATTGATTTTCTGCCAAATTACTGCCAAAGTTATGGCCCTTGATCACTTTGCAAAATCTTGTGATGCTCTAAACCAAACAAATTCTAATAGTTTTTCTGATAATTACTTCTTGAGTTGTTGCTCTTAATCAGATTTTAGTGTATTATAAATGTTTCATTACCGAAAAAAGTAAAAATATGCGACAACCCTTGTTGACTGCCCGGACGATTTAGTTGCTGTGGGCGTATGTTTCGTGGGAGGTAATTCAGACAGGGTTAGGTAACTACAGAAAATCTAAAATAAAATTTAAATTTGATCATCATCCAGTATGTAGTCGGTTTTATACCTATAAGAAATGTCAAACTTGGTATGTTGAAGAAATGGAAGTTTTGAAATTTTCTTTTAAAATTCGTAATTGTGTACCACCTTTTGCAGTGCATTTAAAGAAAAGAGATTTTATTCGGGAGAGAAATAGTTCTTTATTGTTACATATTGTCAAAAATCGTAATGCCTGTGAATAGAAAACACTATATAACGTGGTATCTGGTATGTTACTATAGATTGATGGGTATTCCAGGTCAAGAACAGATGCATTTATAGTGCCAGAATTTTCTTTATTTAATATTAGTTTAGGAGGATATTTCACTTTTATATTTGTTGAAATTTCCTTTATCATTGATAGGTGTTATGTCATCAATGTATCGGAAGGTATAGTTTAGACTTTTAGCTACTTTATAATCTGTTTTTCTTTTATGGTCTTGAAAGTAGAATTGGTATTTATATAAATGTGCATTAGCCATAAATGGGGTGGGGTCAGTTCCCATTGGTAAACCAATGGTTTGCTGTATTATCTGATCCCCAACCTCAAATATGGCATTGTCAATAAGGAAATGTACGATGTTTTGAAATTTTTCTTTATCAAAAACTACAGTGTCGGCATTGCAACGTTTGTTTTAATCCATTTAGCATCTTCTGCATAAATGGCCATCAAGTTTCTGCCTTTCCCGAAAGCTCCATTAAAGGCTTTATCTACAAACCAATCCAAATTATCTTTAAGATCTGCATGTTGAAGCATAGTATACAAAGTAGAAAAATCGAATGTTTCTATTGTTTTTGCATTAACTTTTTTATTGATTTTTTCTAAAGTGTCTACTATAAGTTTATTTTGATCAATTATGAAAAAACTATTAATTCCAGTATAGCTACGAAGTGTTCTGCACCAAATGGCATGTTTGGTTTGGCATAATTTAAGTTCTTTGGTGATAGTCTTAGCTAATGGTTTCGTTTGGCAGGTACCATGCTTTCATGCAGCCCAGTAATGGCATAAAAGCATGGCAACTTTTACAAAATTTGGACACATTACTTATTTTAGTGTGGACAAAGAAATTTCTTCGGCGTACCTCAAATGGGTGCCCAAATGAATAAAATTAAGACATTTCTGACTAATCTTTTACACCATGCATGATTGCATCAAACATTTTTAGAAATCTTTCTCTGGTAGTATTTGGTACATAAATATCTCAAAAGATGGAATTTTAACATTTTTACATCTTATCTCCACCTGTTGTGAAGATTTTGTTGCACTGGTACTTAATATACTGGCTTGTCAAATTGAAGTTGCTTTACCTACAGAGATAAAACCAGATAAAACCACAAATCTCATAATGATTAAAATGGTATTATTAATATATATCACAATTTATTTTTTTATGAGAATCCCAAGATTGATCTCATTCTATTGTAAATTAGTTTTTATTTAAATTTTATTTTTTATAGAAACCTGGAGACTGTATTTGTAAACCTTTGTTTGGAGGTAAAAGATGTGAACGGTGTCAGTTTGGTTACTATGACTACCCCAACTGTAAACCATGTCCATGTAATCCAGCAGGAAGTGCTAATCCTGAAATATGTGATAGAAGATGTGTGTGTAAGGTATAATGTATATTAATTTATTTATAGTACCAAAATGTTAATATTCCCTTTAAGAGGTGTACTGTAAT
This sequence comes from Patella vulgata, assembly GCF_932274485.2. Taxonomy (NCBI): domain Eukaryota; kingdom Metazoa; phylum Mollusca; class Gastropoda; family Patellidae; genus Patella; species Patella vulgata. The sequence goes on from NC_065882.2 coordinate 41,038,082, forward strand.
TCACAACATTTAATTGTTTTCAGGATTAATGTTAGAATATCTACCTATTAATCTCATTGTCTTTTTTGATATTCAAGAATTATTTTTATTAATCGTCATTGTATTAAAATCAGTTATTAACAAAACATAATGCCCAAGTTTAAAATTCATTTGAAATTGAGTGGAATCTGAATTTACGGAAATTCACAATATTTTGGCCATTTAATGAATTTGTGTATTAAATAATGTATTGCAGAGAAATGTAGAAGGTGTTAACTGTGATCAGTGTCGGCCTGGGTACTTTAACCTGGATAGAAAGAATCCTAATGGATGTACAAAATGTTTCTGTTTTGGTGCTACAACAATTTGTAACAGTACTGACTGGGGAAAATCTCAAGTAAATATTTTTCAAATTTGTCCTTATTTGGAATTGAAACGTTTCTTTCCCTGTTTTGTTGAATTGAAATGATAGAAGTCCTTCAAACAAAATTAACTGTTGTATTCACTAAAATATGTCTAAAGACTGTGTGTGTTTCTAATGTGTACAGGTAACAGAAATGAATGGTTGGGTTTTAACCACAAGGATGACAGATGGTTTAACATTATTACCTAGATCATTTAATGGTTGGCTGGAAGCTAAAACTTACATTTTAAGTGGGAATGGTGTGGAAGGAACCAGTACATGGCCAATCACAGGAACAGATATACATTATTGGTTGGCACCAATGGTTTTTACTGGAAATAGAGTGAGTTCTTTGATTTAGGTCAAAGATAGAATTGTTGATTTCATTGGGATTTTATATGTTGATTGGTTTCATGGTATGGGATGTGGTCATAACGGTTATACCAACTGACTCTTTATTATTTAATGAAATAACAATTGCACATTATGTCAGTAACCCAGTGGGATGACCAATCTGTCTTCATTGAAAACTTTATTTCTATAGATAAAACCAGTGTTGAGATACTATTGTATGTTCCACTTTCGACATGGAAAGCCAAAAATTTAACTAAAATTAGAAAATAATCCAAGTTCTGCTTAATCTTTCAGAACAAAAATTTAATTTTATGCATGTAGAGCTTGTCCCATCGTAAATTGAAATAACTCCTCAGATCAACATAATTCTTTACCTTATTTTAACCTAGATCAAACCTCTGTACAATGAAAGCACAAGAGTAGACCAAGTAACTGCTCTATCAACACATTCTTAACCAGCCCTTAATATGAATCATATTAAAATATGATATTGAAGAGGCATTGTCCACTCATGCTGGATTTCTGCATTTTGCATTTATAAATAAACTTTTTAATATGCATTTTAAAGCTGTCATCATATGGTGGTATGTTAAAGTTTACTATAAAGTATATATTAGACTCAAGTTTTGAACAGAAATATCATCTGAGTGAACCGGATATAATTATTGAAGTAAGTACAACTATCACTTTATATCAATACAAATTTGAACATGTAAAAAATACACACATTTCAGTGCAGGTGTATTATGTTGTTACCTATGACCGGCATTTGGTCTGTTGACAATCCTCTTGTGAATGCAATAGAGGTTTTAGTTTTTTAAAAGATTTGGTATGGAGCCTTGGGGTGATCAGAGGACCTCTATCCGTATTCAGTGTTCTGTGACTTTTCTTGTTACAGTTATGTCCCCTTTTCAAAAAACCTTGTGAATGCTATAGAGGCTATCCCCCTTTGTCGTAAACCTTGTGTACGGAATAGAGGCTACAGATTCTTTGAAGCATTGATTTATGCCCCCTTTTCAGAAAACCTTGTGAAGGTTCGTAGGGGCTACCCCCTTTGTCGTAAACCTTGTGTACAAAATAGAGGCTACAGATTCTTTGAAGCACTGTGTTCACGAATGAAGACGAACCCTCTTGACTTTCAGCATTCCGTTCCGGAATGCTCATTATCAGGGTTCTTAATCCATTCTGAAACGAACCGGCCAGAATTGGGTCAAATGACGTCCCGGTAGGAACTGTGTTATAAAATTTTAATCTCCCATTCGCTTTAATATAACCAGACATAAACAAAAATAATTCTTGGTAATCTATGAGGGATATCGTATTCTACTGTATGTAATTAGCACCAAAATAATGACAAATATGTACACCATTCGGAAAATTTTCCATATTTAATTCACGTACCGGCTTGAAATTCATGTAAGAATATTCCTGAATAAATTACTGTATTCGTTTTTATTCGCCCACATTGAAATGTGGTCGTATATTGTTGTCGCCCCCGTCCGTCCGTCCGACGCTCTATAGGCTAAAGTTAATATCCGATTGACTTCAAATTTATACACAGTGTTTAAGGTCATGAGACGAAGAAGCCTATTGATTTTCAGCGATTTTCGAAAATTACTGCCAGAGTTATGGCCCTTGATCACTTCAAAAAATCTTGTGGACGCTCTATAGGCTAAAGTTAATATCCGATTGACTTTAATTTATACACAGTGTTTAAGGTCATGAGACGAAGAAGCCTATTGATTTTCAGCGATTTTCGATAATTACTGCCAGAGTTATGGCCTTTGATCACTTCAAAAAATCTTGTGGACGCTCTAGAGGTCAAAGTTAATATCCGATTTACTTTAAATTTATACACAGTGTTTAAGGTCATGAGACGAGGAAGCCTATTGATTTTCAACTATTTTCAATAATTACTGCCAGAGTTATGGCCCTTGATCACTTCCAAAAATCTTGTGAACGCTCTAGAGGTCAAAGTTAATATCTGATTGACTTTAAATTTATACACAGTGTATAAAGTAATGAGACGAAGAATCCTATTGATTTTCAGCGATTTCCGATAATTACTGCCAGAGTTATGGCCCTTGATCACTTTGAAAAATCTTGTGGACGCTCTAGAGGCTAAAGTTAATATCCGATTGACGTTAAATTGATACACAGTGTTTAAGGTCATGAGACGAAGAATCCTATTGATTTTCAGCGATTTCCAATAATTTTTGCCAGAGTTATGGCCCTTGATCACTTTGAAAAATCTTGTGGACGCTCTAGAGGCTAGTTAACATCCGATTGACTTTAAATTTATACACAGTGTTTAATGTCGCAAGACATAGAAGCCCAGTGATTTTCAATGATTTCCAATAATTACTTCAAGAGTTATGGCCTATGATAAATCTTGTGGACGCTCTAGAGACCAAAGTTATCATCCGATTGACTTTAGATCGATAAACAGAGTTTAAGGTCTTGAGACAAACAAGTATATTGATTTTCAATGACTTTTGATAACTTGAACAGCTAAATTCATGATATTAAATGTTTCGTATACCCAACCTTACCATTGGTAGGGTGACCCGTGCACTCTACAGAAAGTTGGTCTCGACACGGCTAAATGTGCATGCTTCAGTTGCGTGTCTCGAACTGATTTCTGACTACCCCGCACTCTCTTTGAGTCGACAAATAGCCATGGCACTTGCAATTCTCTACAAATATATCAACTATTACAGCCGTAAAAAATCTATTGTTGACGATTTTGAATAGCAGTAAAATTTAGTTTCTTGGTTATTACAGCAGCTTTAGAAATTACGTTTGTTTTATTTTTTAAATTGCTTTATCATTAACTGTACCGTTAAGAGCAGAATCTTTTGGTTTAGTACAAATGATATCTCTGAAACACTCGGGTTAGACAGGAACATGATACTAGCAGTAGTTTCATTTTACTTTTACAAGTTTCTTAAAACAATTGTTGAGTTGTCTAAAGTGCTTATTTCTAAATTCAATTTCTTGTTCTAGCTTTCTGTTATGTTTCGTAAAAAAGTAGTCTTGATTATCACCGACATGTCAATCAGATGTAGAATGGTCGATAGACTGGTTAAGCGAGACTAATTTCAAAACAAGGGCACGTAACCTATCTTTTACTCAAAAGTGTCTGGATGTTATGGACGACACTTGGAACCAGTTTTCAGTCTATTATTTATAGATGATTAATGGTCATAGCTTATTAAGTACAACATGATCGTTTATTTAGTGACTATAATTGTGTGAAACTGATTTGACGCTTGGCATATATATAAATATTGTGGCGTAATTGTCGAGATATTTGGAGATATTTATTTATGGTGGGTCACCCTACCATTGGGCAGAACTAAAAGCCCAAAAAATTCTAATGATTTTCTGATAATTACTTGATAAGTTGTTACTCTAAATCAGATTTTAGTGTATTATAAATGTTTCATCATAGACAATAGAAAAAATATGCGTCAACTCTTGTTGACTGCTCAGACGACTTAGCTTCTGTGGGTGTATGTTTCGTTGCCTGGCAACCTATCTTTTTTTTTTGATGGATATAAGCTGATACGGCAGCGTGGTATTTCTTCATACCACAATTAGTGGGTTTTTTTTCTATCAGGTAGCTTGCAAATGTTTTTATTCATTCGTCCATGATGGACACATGGCACAGTGATCACATGACAACCATAATTGAAATGACTTTAAAATTAAATTCCATACGACTGTGCCATATAGCTTTCAATGATAATAACAATATTTTTAAAAAAAGAGTCTCTTTCAGCATGTGTGTAAAATAAACAATGATAATGTTAAATGCTATTTAAAACTCAAACTAGATTCATAATATATTATTAATGACTGTTTCTCGGTGTATTTGGTGTTCTATATGAGGATTATATTCAACTAAGATTTAAATTTAACAAGCAACTGGCCAGTGAAACTATTAAATTATGATCCAATTATTATTTTAAAGATAGGTTCCCAGAAAAGTATTTATCGGGTGGTTATATATGGAAAGTAGAAATATCCAATCTTACTAGAAAAGTACTGGATGCCCTGAAAAACACTCATGGAGCGCGTACAGGACAAAACTGTAAGGGTTTCCCTGATCGACAGCCCGCCGATTAGGAGTGTCTGCACGCGTGATGTCAAAGGTCGCACGCAGAGATTGAGCGCTTGATGTACATGTTGATAAACTTTATGAAGAGTTAGACATACAACGGTTTCTGAGTTAAACACCACAGAAAAAAACTTGGGCAGTGGATAATCCAAGAATTTAATTAGGCTTCGATATTTGTAATAAATAGTCAGCGATTAAAGACAACATCGTCTTGTGTATGCAATGAATTCTCCTCCGACTTCTCACCCGTTGATAGGTACCGAGAGAGGTAAGTCACGTGACACAAACATGATCTCTTTTGGTCGATTTTTTTTAGTAAGGGTATTCCTTGGCAATTTCAATATTTTGAGAAGGATTTAAAGCAAAATTATGATGAATTGATTAGTTTGAATATGTTTTTAGTCCAAATATATCATCAAATCACCCAGTTTGTACGCGGGGATGTATCTTTGATATCTACCAGTACACCTGGAATTCATACAAAGAGTCGAAGGCGCACGATAGATGCACAATCCATGCTGAGATCGTCTTCCATCAATTGCCGCGTGGCCGATTATCAAAATTACGGTTACTTGTGCTAATTACTCAGATTATGAACTACATGGCCGATTTTCATTAAGGGATGACTTGTTATTGTAGCCGACAAGCAAGTTGATTGACTACTTAATTAACAAGTAATAATTAACCCATTGTAATTTAACCGAAAGTAGATTGATTTATGATACAGTGGCCTGTTCATTGTTTCACAAAAAACAGCTGATTAAGTTCCCTGATCATTATGCTAGAAATGACTGGCTAACACATACATTACATTGATTTGTTCAACTTCTTATTAATATACTTAAAGCCATTAAAAACGCAATGCTTAATTCATGAAATATTTCTGGTAAACGTTTTCTTGGCTTTCCTATCTTATGGCACATAGGTGAAACTTGTGAAGGGTCTCTTTTTGTGGAGTTCTTGGTTTGAACCCAATATCAGTTCTCTTTAATGGACTTTGTTCGTGCAAACGCAACACTTGTCTTTTTTCAGGATTTTAAGCAGTCCCATGCTACACGTTTTGTACGTGCAGTCCCTGAACTCTGGCCCTTTAAATACAGATCAAAATTTCAACATTCATCACTTCGGAAAAATGCCACGCCTTACAACAGAAACAGAGCTATTGGCATGCTGGATCAGTGGGCTTCACAGATAGCCATCGCCAGACACTTAATGTCCACTCATTGACCATTCTTCGCCTCAGACAACGCTTCCATGCCACTGGAAGAGTTGCCGATTGACCCCGACCTGGAACGCCACCTGTGACAACCGCTCGCCACATCTGACTACAGTATCTGCACAACAGGTTCCAGTCAGCTACTGCTGCTGCCAGGGGAACTATTGGAACACGGCAACGTCAGATCAGCCCTCAAACAGTCCAAAGGTGCTTGGCTGCTCTTGGGTTACGCTGCCTTCGACCTTACCAAGGTCAAATCCTATTGCATCATCATCGACTTGCCAGACAGCAGTGGGCCGCAAATCAGGGGTATCTGCACAACACACCATGGGAAAATGTCATCTTCTCGGATGAATCCTGATTCAACCTCAGTTTTCCTGATAGATGTCACTGTGTCGACCGATGTCGACATGAACGCTTTGCTTGTAACTGCCTGCTGGAAAGGGATTGTTTGGGGAGAGGTGGCGTCATGGTTTGGGCCGCTATCAACGTCAACTTCCGGTCCCAGTTGGTGGTGAAATGAAATGAAATGAAATGGGGTTTAACATCCTACTCTTCTGCACCTAACCTGGGCTAATTGAAGACGGGCAGTTGGTGGTGGTCCAAGGCAATCGCAACGCTCAACATTATGTTGACGCCATGCTTCGTCTGGTGTTGCTTCCATTGCTGGCTCAACATGGCGTCGTGGACAGATGGTTTTCCAGCATGACAACGCCCGACCCCACACTGCCAGGTTGACAAGAGACATTCTGAACAATCATCACGTCCGTGTTATTTATTGGCCCGCTATGTCTCCCGACATGAACCCGATCGAACACCTTTGGGATGAACTTGGACGACGGGTTCGAACTTATCCACAGATGCTTGTTATCTCGATTTTGTCAATTGTTATGTACATTTGTTAAAAGTTGTTGCAGTAAATAAACTTTGTATTTGGCATTGTGTTTTTAATGACTTTGAGTGTAGTTTGAATTGTAGAAATTTCACTTGTGTAGACAATTTTGAAATAAGAAAAATGATTTGAAATAAACTACGCCTTTTCTTTTTATGGTTGATTTTGTTTGGAGTGATTTACTGTTGTCATATTTAAGGGTGGAGGCATGATGATAACTAATGGACAACAGTATCTACGAGAAGAAGTAGAAAATCGTGTCAATCTTAGATTGGTGGAATCAGAATGGAAAAAGTTAAGTTCTGTAAATAACAGATTAGTTGAGGATACATTAAGTAAAGGCGACATGATGATGGTGTTACAGAGTTTAATGAGGGTAATGATTAGAGCTACTTATCATACAGCACAGGATACAGTCTTGTAAGTTACATCAATGTTATAAGTATTGTTATATCAGTGACCTAAAGTCATTAAAAAAATAATACAAACCTGTCTGAGGTCTAGATTCTACATAATAAATCTGTACCGTATATGTTTATTCTACATATTAACCAGGTTGAGTTATTCTTCTTTGTTACCACATCTTGTTAGCAACTTAGAGGCTTTAATTATGATGTGATCTTTTTGAAATTGTTCAGCTTAAAACTTTTTGGACGACTTAGTTGATGGTGGACATATTTTCTTTTGCCTGGCAACCTATGAATTTTCAAGATGACTATAACATAGTATATTGGTACAGAATAATATTTATATTGTGTATATTGTTTGTTTTATAGTTTAAGAGATGTATCTTTAGATGTAGTAAGTCCAACATCTAGTAGTGATATAACTATAAGTTCTGTAGAGAAATGTCAATGTCCACCTGGGTATGCTGGTTTGTCATGTGAGGTTAGTATACAAACTAATGTACAACATTAGAACAGAATGTGCACATACCTGCAACTACTTTTATCCACCCGAAGATGGTGTATTCACATAAAAATATTCGATGTGAACTGAACCCAACCATGTTTAATTCCTTTAGGCTTTGGGGGTTTGGGTGGCCAAATGTTTACACATCATTGAGTTAAGTGGCAGCTTCTTGGCTTTTCTCTGGACCCTCTTGTTTCCTCCCTCTTGCAAGTGAATTATTGAAATAAAATTGAACTATACGTTAGTCTCGAAATGATCTAATTTGTGTCAAGTGGACGTTAAACCAGGGTTCTTAATCCATTTTGAAACGAATCGTCCAGAATTGGGTCAAATTGAGGTCTCGGTAGGAACTGGGTTTTAAAAATTTAAGCTTCCATTCCCTTTAATATAACCAGACTTCAACAAAAATAATTCTTGGTAATTTGTTATGAGGAATATCGTATTCTACTGTATGTAATTACCACAAATAGCCTATAATTTCAAACAGGTACATGTACACCATTCGGAAAATTGTCCATATTTAATTCACGTACCGGCTTGAAATTCATGTCAGTAATATTCCTGAATAAATTACTGTATTCTTTTTTTTCGATGGATATAAGTTGATACGGCACCATGGTATTTCTTCATAACACAATTTGTAGGTTTTTGTTTTTTTCTATCAGTAACTTGCAAATGTTTTTATTCATTCGTCCATGATAGACACTCGGCACAATGATAACCTGACAACCATAATTGAAATGGCTTTAAAATTAAATTCCATATGACTATGCGCATGTCAAACAGCTTTCAATATTAATAATGACAATATTTTAAAATATTAAGCCTCTGTCAGTATGTGTACTGTATAAAAGAAAAAAATCATAATGGTAAACACTATTTAAAACTAGCATCGCTGGTTTACTGACCTAATTCAAACCGATGTCACATGTCATATTCCGCATTGGAGATTCATAATATATTATTAATGACTTTTTCTCAGTGTATTCGGTGTTATATCTGAGAATTATATTCAACTAAGATTTAAATTTAACTAAACAACTTGTCAGTGAAACCATTAAATTATGATCCAATTATTATTTTAATAACTACCCTGGAATTCATACGGACCGTCTAAAGCGCGCGATAGATGCACAGTCCATTCCGAGATCGTATTGTCTTCCTTCGATTGCCACGTGGCCTATTTCCTCATGGCAACTTACTGGACCTGTTATGAATAATCAGCAAGCGTGTTTTTTTTGTTTTTTTACCGGATTATTGAAATTACCGCTACTTGTGCTAATTACTCGGATTATGAACCACATGGCCGATTCTTACTAAGGTATGATTATTATTGTAGCCGACAACCTAGTTGATTGACTACCAATCGGTTTGATTGAACTTCAAGTCGCTAAAGCCGACAAAAAACACTCGATTAAGATCCCTGCGTTAAACCCCATTTCTCTTTCTCTATTTTGGTTTAAAAAGTTAAGTGGGATGAAATATAGAGAACAAATTAATTGTGCATGTGCAATCTTTGATTACTAGCAAATATGATGGAGAGGGGAACCCATGTTTAACTCCTGCCTTCCAATTCATTATATACCGGTAAGTAAATTTATCAACCTGTATGTTGACCACACCGATGTTTGATAACTTACACTGAGATTACATATTGGTTTGTATATATTATTAGAGTTGTGCACCAAGTTGGAGAAGACAAAATGGTGTTTTATATAATGGTATTTGTCTACAGTGTAATTGTAATCAGCATTCGTCAGATTGTAATGATGCAGGCACGTGTTTGGTATGTAATAATCGAAAAAAAAAGGTTTTGTGGCATTTCTAAATTTTTGCTAAGATTATCTAATACGGTACATTGGTACATGTTCCAGTATGGTAAACAGGTACAACCACATTTTCATGTGGACGTATTATGCCGTCGTCCCTGTCCGTCCGGACGACCGGACATCTGTCTGTCTGTCTGTCTGTCCACAATTTGTTTGTGGACACTCTACAGGTCACAATTCTTATCCGATTTTAACAAAACTTGCAATATAGGTGTATCTCCAAAAGATCTCGGTTGCTTTCGATATTGGCATGTATCGGATCAAAACTTCATGGATTATGGCCCCTGTTTGTACGAAAAATCACGTTTTTGGCTTGTGGACCCAATAGAGGTCACAATTTTTATCCGATTTTGTTGAATCTTAAAATGTAAGTTTATAACCCAAAGATCTCGGTTCCTTTCGATATTCACGCACATATCGGACCGTAACTTCCTGAATTATGACCCCTGATTGTACGAAAAATCGCGTTTTTAGCTTGTGGACCCTATAGAGGTCAAAATTTTTATCCGATTTAGAAAAAACGTATTATTATATCACCGTTACACCATAAGGATGACTGAATTCGAATTTCGTGAAAATCGGCCCAAAATTGACAGATAAAATGGCCGCCGTTCGTTCTCAAATAGCGTAAAAATATGGTATATCAAGGTTGTGGACCCTATAGAGGTCACAATATTTATCCGATTTTGTTGAAACTTGAAATGTAAGTTTATAACCCAAAGATCTCGGTTCCTTTCGATATTTGCGCCTATCGGACCGTAACTTCCTGAATTATGGTCCCTGATTCAACGAAAAATCGTGTTTTTAGCTTGTGGACCCTATAGTGGTCATAATTTTTATCCGATTTAAAAAAAACCGTATAATTATATCACCGTTACACCATAAGGATGACTGAGTTCGAATTTCGTGAAAATCGGCCCAAAATTGACAGATAAAATGGCCGCCGTTCGTTCTCAAATAGCGTAAAAATATGGTATATCAAGGTTGTGTATGGAAGCCTATAACTACCATTCATAATTTCTACTTTTCGGCTCTTCACAACGCGAAAGTCGAAAAGTCGAAAAGTAGAAGTTACGACAAAATGTGAGCCGACAACACGCTATACAAGCCAAAATCAACTCGAAAATAGGAAATTAAGAAATAACACACAGCGATAATAGCGCCCCTCGTTTTTTCCTAATTTCTACTTTTCGACTTGCATTTTGGCTTGTATACCGTCTTGTCGACTTTCGACTTAGTCATATTTTTGTATTTATTGATGTCAGTAAGAAGGCACCAACACGCTATACAAGCCAAAATGCAACTCGAAGAGTAGTAATTAAGAAATTAACACACCATGCTATTATAGCGACTTTTCGCCCCTCGTTTTTTCCTAATTTCTACTTTTCGACTTGCAATTTGGCTTGAATACCGTCTTGTCAACTTTCGACTTAGTCATATTTTTGTATTTATTGATGTCAGTACGAAGGCGCCAACACGCTATACAAGCCAAAATGCAACTTGAAAAGTAGAAATTAGGTAATTAACACACCATGCTATTAGCGACTTTTCGCCTCAGAAGTTGTTGTAGTCTCAGTTTTCAAGGTCGCATTTGAATACGTGCAATCTGGGCTCACACTGTATTTCATTCTTTTCCGTCAAAATGGATAATAATTTTTTTTATATAAAATAAATGTGCATATTTTTTTTCCCGCCAACTGGGATATTTTATCTGCCAAAAATGTCTGATAAAAAAAACACACTTTAGGCTACAACAATTTAATTTATTATATAGGCCTATTATAAAACAAATTTCCCGTACCGATATATATAATATACAACAACATACATGGGGATTGGGTGGTCTAGTGGTCTAACATGTGCACGTGAAATCACAAGGTTTGACATTGATTCAAGTGGTGTGGTTTCGATTCCCCGCTAAAACATGACAAGGGAGTAGGATCGCTTGTCCAACCTTGTGGGTTTTCTCCGGATAGCCCAGTTTTAATCCACTGCTAAAGACCCCTACGTGCAAACGAATTATTGAAATGATTTAGTTTGCAACAAGTGGATTTTAAGCCAGCCTGGAGGTCGGGTGTTCGATCCCTGCATTGGTTGAGAAAGTTCATCCAGATTTTCCGGCGTATTCCCCCTTGTCAGTGATGCAGGACGTGGAGGTCGGGTGTTAGATCCCTGCATTGCCCAAGAAAGTTCATCCTGATTTTCCGGCGGATTCCCCCTTGTCAGTGATGCAGGACGTGTCGGGGGGTGCTGACAAGGACAACTGTCGCATACCAAGCCAAAATGCAACTCGAAAAGTAGAAATTAGGAAATAAACACATGCGCTATTATCGACCTATCATTTTGGCTTGCTGTCGTACTGGCGACTTTTCGATTTTTGCCTCGGAAGCGGTTGTAGTCACAATTTGCCAGGTCGCATTTAAATACTTGCAATTTGCGTTAACAAAATAGTCTGTATGATAAAGTCTAGTATTGAAGGCGATATTAGCGACCTATGATTTTGGCTAGCTGTCGTGCTGTCGACTTTTCGCCTCGGAAATTGATGTAGTCTCTACTTTCAAGGTCACATTAGAATACGCGCATAGATAATTGAATTTCATTTAGGCCTACTGTGGTTTCATACTGCATATAAAATATACAGGTTTTCCCGGTATGTTGTTGTATATTATATATATTGGTACGGGATATTTGTTTTATAATAGGCCTATATAATAAATTAAATTGTTGTAGCCTAAAGTGTGTTTTTTTTATCAGACATTTTTGGCAGATAAAATATCCCAGTTGGCGGAAAAAAAATATGAACATTTATTTTATATAAAAAAAATTATTATCCATTTTGACGGAAAAGAATGAAATACAGTATTCAAATGCGACCTTGAAAACTGAGACTACAACAACTTCCGAGGCGAAAAGTCGCTAATAGCGTGGTGTGTTAATTTCCTAATTTCTACTTTTCGAGTTGCATTTTGGCTTGTATAGCGTGTTGGCGCCTTCTTACTGACATCAATAAATACAAAAATATGACTAAGTCGAAAGTCGACAAGACCGTATACAAGCCAAAATGCAAGTCGAAAAGTAGAAATTAGGAAAAACGAGGGGCGAAAAGTCGCTAATAGCGTGGTGTGTTAATTTCTTAATTTCTACTTTTCGAGTTGCATTTTAGCTTGTATAGCGTTTTGGCGCCTTCTTACTGACATCAACAAATACAAAAATATGACTAAGTCGAAAGTCGAAAAGACGGTATACAAGCCAAAATGCAACTCGAAAAGTCGAAATTAGGAAAAAACGAGGGGCGCTATTATCGCTGTGTGTTATTTCTTAATTTCCTATTTTCGGGTTGATTTTGGCTTGTATAGCGTGTTGTCGCCTCACATTTTGTCGTAACATCTACTTTTCGACTTTTCGACTTTCGCGTTGTGAAGAGGCGAAAAGTAGAAATTATGAATGGTAGTTATAGGCTTCCATACACAACCTTGATATACCATATTTTTACGCTATTTGAGAACGAACGGCGGCCATTTTATCTGTCAATTTTGGGCCGATTTTGTTGAAACTTGAAATGTAAGTTTATAACCCAAAGATCTCAGTTCCTGTCAATATTCGCACATATCGAATTGTAACTTCCTGAATTATGGTCCCTGATTGTACGGAAAATCGCGTTTTTAGCTTGTGGACACTCTAGAGGTCACAATTTTTATACGCCCACATTTTCATTATTATATCACCGTTACACCCTAAGGACGACTGAGTTTGAATTTCGTGAAAATCAGCCCAAAATTGACAGTCAAAATGGCCGCCCTTCTCTCTCAAATAGCGTAAAAACATGGTATATCAAGGTTGTAGACCCTATAGAGGTCACAATTTTTATCTGATTTTGTTGAAACTAGAAATATAAGTTTATAACCCAAAGATCTTGGTTCCTTTCGATATTCGCGCATATCGGACTGTAACTTCCTGAATTATGGCCCCTGATTGTACGAAAAATCGCGTTTTTAGCTTGTGGACCCTATAGAGGTCATAATTTTCATCCGATTTAAAAAAACGTATTATTATATCACCGTTACACCCTAAGGACTGACAGAATAAATGGCCGCCCCTCGTTCTCAAATAGCTTAAAAATATGGTATATCAAGGTTGTGGACCCTAAAAAGGTCACAATTTTTATCCGATTTTGTGGAAACTGGAAATGTAAGTTTATAACCCAAAGATTTCGGTTCTTTTCGATATTTGCGCATATCGAATTGTAATTTCCTGAATTATGGCCCTTGATTGTAGGAAAAATCACTTTCTTTTTAGCTTGTTCTCTATCCATCTCTTGAAAATGTGGGCGTATTCTGCCTGGCAGCCGCTGGTAAATTGGATTGAGGAACAGGTTAGGTTTATGTTGACCCCTCTCATTTTACTTGACCCAAACTGTTACACTGAAGGGGATTTAAAATAAAGTAGTACATACATTAGTACAGTAAACAGGTACATGAATACAAGTTTACTTGTTTCTTCCGGTGAAATTGAAGGAGATTGTAGCCACTGTAACCAAGGTATCATTTAATCTTGTGTATCTAGCACTAATTTCTTTCACATTCGTTTAATATCTTATCTTTGTTTAAAAATTTGTAAAAACTGTTTAAAATCACCATGAATCGTTTAATTTGTACTTGTGTCCAGTTTAAAGCTGACCATTCAATTTTGATAATGAGTGTCCAATTTACAAGTGTTTAATTTCTCAATCACTGTTACAAAATAAACAACCCAATTGATTATAATGATGTATAATGATTAATCTTTGAACAGTGGTCAGGAAATTTAATACTTGTAAATTGGACACTCATTATCAATATTAATCAGTTAGCTTTAAACTGGACACAAGTACAAATTAGATGATTTTTACACGCCCACATAGAAATGTGGAGGTATATTGCCGTCGCCCCCGTCCGTACATCGTCCACAATTTCTTGTGAACGCTCTAACGCCAAAAGTTATCATCCAGTTGTTTTAAAATTGAAAGATGTTGTTTGCATTAGTGAGATGAAGAAGCCTATTTAATTTTAATAATTTCTATTTATTACGTCTAGAGTTATGGCCCTTGTTTCACTTTGTTGAATCTTGTGAACGCTCTAATGCCAAAAGTTAACATCTGATCTTTGTGAAATTTATATGCAATATTTAAATTCGGAAAACGAAGAAGCCTATTTAATTTCAGCAATTTCCGTTTATTATTTCTAGAGTTATGGCCCTTGTTTCACTTTGTTTAACCGTGTGAATGCTCTAATGCCAAAAGTTATCATCCTATCTTTCTGAAATTTATATGCATTATTTAAATTAGTGAAATGAAGAAGCCTATTGAATTTCAGCAATTTCCATTTATTATGTCTAGATTTCTGGCCCTTGTTTCACTTTATTGAATCTTGTGAACGCTCTAACGCCATAAGTTATCACCCAATCTTTGTGAAATTTATATGCATTATTTAAATTAATGAAACGAAGAAGCCTATTTAATTTCAATAATTTCTGTTTATTACGTCTAGAGTTGTGGCCCTTGTTTCACTTTATTGAACTTTGTGAATGCTCTAACATCAAAAGTTATCTGCCGATCTGTATGAAATTTACATGCGTCATTTAAATTAGTAAAGAGAAGAATCCTATTGAATTTCAGCAATTTCCGTTTATTACTTCTAGAGTTATTGCCCTTGTTTAACTTTATTCAACCTTGTTTATGCTCGATTGATGAAAGTTATCATCCGATATGTATGAAATTTATATGCATCATTTAAATTTGTGAAACGAAAAAGCCTGACAAATTTCAACAATTTCTGTAGATTACTTCCAGAGTTGAGACCCTTGTTTCAATTTGTAGAACCTTGTGAACCCTCAAACGGCAAAAATTATAATCTGATCTGTATGGAACTGTCTTGTAAAGGAATAAATATGCGACAACCCTTATCAACCGCTCGGACGATTTAGCCGCTGTTGGCGTATGTTTCGTTGCCTGGCAACCAATCTTTGGTGATTTTAAACAGTTTTTACGAATTTTTAAACAAAGATTTGATATTAAACGAATGTGAAAGAAATTAGTGCTAGATGACCTGGCGCCTGGTACGTTCGGGCATTTTTATGCGCGAACTCTTAGTTTTTTTTTACTGGCATGCGCACAGGTACTATTTCTTTTTCTTTTAACAAGTACCCAAATCGGGGATTTCGTGCGGAGGTAGTTCGGAGGTAAACAGTCTGTGAAGTACAACACTTGCCACTGTACCTGTGTATCGCTAATTATAAACCGAATGTGTAAAGACAGTTCATACATATCACTCAAAAATTTTTCAGTACAAACTCAGTTGATTCACGCTCGATTTGCTACTAAACAAACCCATCGGTTTATTTTCTCAACAGTGTGACCCGAAGTGACCGCGGATTTATTGACTTTGTATGAACTTATCCATAGCTATATCCTTACACCGAGAGAAATTATCTAGTCTCGGTGAAAAGAACCATGGTCATCTGGTAGAAAATTACTTTTGTATTTTTTGGAACGGAAAACAGTGTTTTTAGAAGCAAACTAACCTGCCGCACATGAGGAAGTCATTATACTAATAATAAAAGGCGAGACCTCTTTTTGCGGCGCAGGCTTATCACTGAGTAGTAAACCATCCACAAACAATAATATAGGAAGCCTAGTGACGAGTGTAGTAAGTAGGCTATAGACTATAGGTTTGAGTCGAGATTACTCGCTTTCAGTTTACTCTGTTTTTGCGATAACCAATTATGTGAGAAATACCATACTGACATTCGGTTTTTAAAAGTTGTACGCGAACTAAATGCGTTTGTTAGATACTGACAGAGCAGCCCCGAGTCGAACAATCGCCGCCCGAGCTGTCTTCGTCAGCTAGTTTCACAATATCGTGCAATAGGTGTATTAATGTGATTTTTAGGTTTAACCCCGCAAACAATGCCAAAATAGTGTTTTCACTGCTTACAGAAAACTGAAATTTAAAAAAAAAAATTTTTATGAGGGTGACCCTCCCACACACTCCCTATCGAGCTGCCGCTCGGTCTGCGCAGCCTCATGCCTGGCACATACTTTCAACATTGTATATTTTTCCGTTTCCGCCCTCCCCCCCCACAATATATATTTCACGGCTACGTTGCGACGGTACCAGCATACCCAGTTGTTGACACCCATTACATCACTCCTGTCTAACAAATCATAAAGCTGTGGTGTTACGGTGGCGGCATAGTATTTCACCGTAACACCACAGCCACTCTAACCATTCATAATACATCTAACTATCCTTTTACAGCACTTCACTCCCTACACATTTCCCCTCGTCCTACTTTCCCAAACGTCAACAACACATCTCATACATCCAGTTCGCTGATTAACCCTTGTACCACGTCTACTGGATACACAAGATTAAATGATACCTGGGTTGGATTCTACTTAAAGTCAATCTTTTGTACAGTCTGTCCAGTACAGCTTTCCAGACTTCTAGTTGGGTAGATACAGATCATATATGAGTTTTATCAAGGTTAATCTACTTTTAGAGAAATTTTTCCTTTATTATTCAAAATCTTATTAAAAATCTGAAATTGAATCCAAAGATGTAATTTGTATATAAATAAAAATCAAATTAATGATTTTTCATTGTTAACCCAGCTAAAGAGGACCTAGAACAGTTTTTGTTAAATTTTTTATACACCCACATTTTCATGTGGACATATTATGCCGTTGCCCCTGTCCGTCTGGACATGAGCAATTTGTTTGAGGACACTCTACAGTTCACAATTTTTATCTGATTTTAACGAATCTTGAAATTTAGGTCTTATCTCCCAAAGATCTTGGTTCCTGTCGATATTGGCATGTATCAGACCATAACTTCATGGATTATGGCCCCTGATTGTATGAAAAATCATGTTGATTGAGTTTGAATTTTGTGAAGATCGGGCCAAAACTATCAGACAAAATGGCCACCCCTCATGTGCAACTAGTGTAAACATATGGTATATCGAAAGGTTGTGGACCCTCTAGAGGCCACAATTTTGATCCAATTTTGATGACCCTTGAAATACATATTTATTACCCACAGACCTTGGTTCCTTTCAATATTCACGCATATCGGATCATAACTTCCTCAATTGTGGCTCTTGCCTGTACAAAAAATCACGTTTTTAGCTTGTTGTCCCTCTAGAGGTCACAATTATTATCTGATTAAAAAATACTTTGAAATATATCACCATTCCACGATAATGAAGGTTGAATTCGAATTTTGGGAAAATCAGAACGAATCTGCCAGACAAAATGCCCGCTCTTTGTACACAAATTGTGTAAAAGTATATAATACGAAGGTTTTTAGCTTGTGGACCCTCTAGAGGCCACAATTTTTATCTGATTTTGATGAAAATTAAAATTAATTATATCCCAAAGATCTCAGTCCCTTTTGATATTTGCACATTTCAGACCATAACTTTGTGGATGGCCCCTGATTGTATGAAAAATCGCTTTTGTTTTTGTGGGTGTATCTTGCCTGGCAACCACTGGTTCTGTTATGCATCAAGATTATGTAACTTAAATTTGAACATGCACTTTAAGCTTACTCTTATTAATAGGACATGGTTTTGATTGAGCAGGGGTTTGGCTTAGTTATTTGTGTATTTCACAAAAAGTATTATTCTCAAAACATCTTATTCATTTCTGGAAATTTCATTCAAAACCTACATATATGTTTAATTTGTTTATATTTATAGAATTGTAGACATTATACTACTGGTAAGAACTGTGAGAGATGTATTAAGGGTTACTATGGGGACCCTAGAAGAGGATCTGAAGATGACTGCCAACCATGTGCTTGTCCTATGCGTAACACAGAAAATAATTTTGGAGATGGGTGTGTGTATAGTCCAACTCTTGATAATAGATTTGATTATCAGTGTATGGACTGTATGATGGGATATGCAGGCAAACACTGTGAAATGTAAGTATCAGAATAGTATGCTGAAGAAATAATACCTAGAGAACTGCAGTGCATGAATTAATTACATTAATGAAGGACTTAAGACAAGTAGTGTAGGTGGGTCAAGCAACCCTGAAGAGATTAACTACCACCTGAAAACATTGTTTTAGGTAGTGAAAGATTAATAGTGTGGACCTAGCCAACTTCTACTTATATGGAATGGAATGGGGTTGAATTCTAACTGCCAAGGATTCTGTTATGTGCAGCCTATATGTATGCAGTGTAATAAATGGAATATTGTGAAAATGTATTTAATTTTAGCTTATGTATAATTAAAGGTGTGCCCCTGGTTACTATGGTAACCCGATGATGTTAGGAGGATCATGTAAGCTATGTCAGTGTAGTGGTAATATTAATATGGATGTATCCAGTAGTTGTAATAATGTGACTGGTGAATGTCAACAATGTGGCCATAATACGGAGGGTATATATTGTAATAGATGCAAATCAGGATATTACGGTTCAGCAGTGGATGGAGATTGTACAGGTTAGTTTTAAGCTGTTTACATATACTGCTAAATTGGAACTACTAAAATAGGTTTGTTCGTCCGTCTGTCTGTCCATCCTTCCGTCTGTCTGGCACACTTTTTGAGACACAACAACTCTCCTTCTAATTTGAGCTAGAATGTTCAGACTTGGTGTAGGTGTTTATTAGGTCGATGCCTTGATGGAGTTCAAAGATGAGCATTTTCTGTTTAGGGTAAGCAGAGATCAGAAATTTGATTGGTTGATGCTTTGGGACACAATAACTTTAGTTTGATTAAATGAGAGTGATCAAACTTGGTGTATAGTTTCATTGCATCAGTACCTTGATTAAATTTGATAACGAACATTTTATGCTCGGGGTAAGCAATTTGATTGGTCGAGACTTTGGGACACAATAACTCTCCTTCTAATTGAGATAGAATGTTCAAACTTGGTGTAGGTGTTTATTAGGTCGATGCCTTGATGGAGTTTGAAGATGAGCATTTTCTACTTAGGGGAAGCAGAGGTAAGCAATTAGATTGGTTGATGCTTAGGGAGACGATAACTTTAGTTCTAATTAAGTGAGAGTGATGAAACTTGGTGTATAGTTTCATTACATCATTACCTTGATCAAGTACCATAATGAACATTTTCTGCTGCAATAAACAATTTGATTGGTTGAGACTTTGAAACACAATAACTTTCCTTCTAATTGAGGTGGAAAGTTCAAAGTTGGTGTAGGAGTTCATTAGGTGAATGTCTTGACGGAGTTCGATGATGAACATTGTCTGCTTACGTTAAGCAGAGATAAGCAATTTGATTGGTTGATGCTTTTGGGCACAATGCTATGTTACTCCGAGTATAAATTCTTTATATCATTACCTTGACTAAGTTTGATCAGAATTTTTGCTAAGGAGCGATATACAATTTGATTGGTCAAGACTTTGGAACATAACAACATTGCTTTTAATTGAGGTAGAAAGTTTAAACTTGATGTTGATGTTCATTAGGTGATATCTTGACTGGGTTCAATGCTTAACATTTCCCGCTAAAGCTAAGCAGAGTTGAGCAATTTCTTTGACTTTGATTCTATCTAACAGAGAGTGATGAAATGGTTTGATAATCGGTTTGTTTGCTCTAAAATTCTTTGGATAAAGATAAACGTGCAATTAATTAATGTGTCATCTATTTATTTTGGGATTTCAGCGGGGGACATCAGCCTCACTGTTGGCTTGTTGTGTCTCATTTCTACCCTGTGGTGTGCTGTTTCTGTGATTGGTTATGATTTAACAATAATATAAAAAATATAAAAGAGAGATATTGATCAGTTATATAATTTGTATATTTTAGCATGTAATTGTAATGTAGATGGTTCATATAATAGTTATACATGTCAAAAGTATGGACAGTGTTCATGTCATCCTAGATATCAAGGTTTACAATGTAAGGATTGTCAGGTAAGTCATCCAGTAACAGTTTTACAACATCATTGGGTAAATGTCTAATAATACAAGTATGATGCCATGATTCTTTAGGGTGGGTTTTCAAGTTAATAACCTACAGAATGTTACACTGTAAAACTGGTATCGTTTATAATGGGGGTTATAGCGCTAAAAACTAGGTATATAGTTTAATTTCAAAACATTGTTTGATAATTGATAATAATCGTTTGAAAATTATAAAAGTAGTTTAATTAGTACTATGGCTTAATTTAATGGTACAGCGTTTAATTTCTCCGACAGGTGTTTAGAAATGGCCGACCGTTCACTTATCTAGTACGTTTATTTATTAGACGAGTAGTTCAATTTCCTGAGATGCTTGTAGAAATAAGACCTGCTTAATTTATCTACTATGCTGAATTATTAGATGAATCGTTTATTTTCCCGTGAGCTGTCTATCCGATTGGTTCATTTTGATTACGATTATTTGCATATGAAGTGCGAATGAAAATGATGAATTTTAAAAAAAAGCACCTTACCGTGGTCCTAGTATTATTATCCATTATCATTATCCATTAAAAATAGTAATTCCGTCATTGACAAATATATCAAAAAATCGGTAAATCACGTCCCAGGTAATTATACATTTGGAAATCAGTAAAACTCATCCCAGGTAATGTATCTTCTTTAAATCACAAATGAATTAATTAAGTTTTCCACCTGTACACGAAGTCAACCTCGCGATGTACAACTGCACAACGATTATCTCGTGAGATGAAGAAAATATTTATTAACTTGAAACACTTGGTTATTAAAAGGCTCCACCAAACAATAAACCATTAGTTGCACTTACGGTTCTTTGATAGTCATCGTTTCTCGTATAGTAATATATTTGTTAAAATAGAATAACATGCCTATGAATTTATTTGAAAATGACCTACACAAAATCAAAAGTAAATATTTACACGACATGCACTCTTTTTACAAGACCCTAGAAATTGTTAACGATAACCTGTAAGCTGCACGTTGATGCATACCTCGACAAGCTTCTCGTAGATGGCAGTACCAATCGATAAATTAGTGCGTACAAAGCAATTTTGTTTTTGTGAAAAATATTAGAAATACGACGATCATAGCTGATTAACCGATAATCGGCATCTTATTTTATTATGTGCAAATAAACCTTACGGTTCTTTTGTGGATCAGGAAAACCGTGAGATGTCAATCATTGAAAATTGCGGCCGTGTGTTGATTGCAATTATTCCATTTTACGAAATAACATTAGCAGTCATCGATCAATCAAGCTCGTTTACTATTTGATAAAAGAAAAACAACGAAGTATTACTAAATATACACAAATGTTCCAGCCGGGTATACCGGATATACCAATGCTCGCCGATGAAACAAAATAAGAGAACTAGCAAGTGTTAATCGCAGTCTCAACAATCGCCGATCAATTTAATAAAACAAAAGACAACTATCAGTCTCACATAAAACGAAAAACACAAACAGCTGTTACTATATATCACATATATGTGGGTATCAATAAACCTAACCCTAACCCTAATAATAGATATCGGTGGACTGATGAACCCTAACCCTATCCTAACCCAGCCCTAACCCAAATAATAAATATCGGTGGACTAATGAACGTTAACACAACCCTAATAATAGACTATAGAGTTTTATTGTAAATAAAATTAATAGAATCCTCTGTAACATACTGGTAATACGTGATGTAAATTGTAGGAGGTGTGTGAGTAGCCCGTTCATAATTTAGCCATGACAACGGCACCTATTTTGTGTGAAAATCCAGATTGATGGTGTCCCAATTGTAATTGTTATTTAATAATGACGTCAACTGATTATTTACTGACAATTCAGAATAAAAGTATTGTCTAGAAGACTACGACATGGTAACAATTTGTTGTTAAAGGGGCTTCTATTACAGTCAATTATCAATTCCTTTTGATGGCACGTGTGAATTCACGTAATATGGAAACTTGATTGACCGTATGCATTGAACAGTTGGCCATTTCTAAACCCCTCTCAGAGAAATTAAACGTTTTACCTTAAAATTAAGCCATAGTACTAACTAAACTATTTTTGTAATTTTCAAACGATTATTATCAATTATCAAAAGATGTTTTGAAATTAAACGATATACCTAGTTTTTAGCGCTATAACCCCCCATTATAAACGATACAAGTTTTACAGTGTTACATGGTCATTAATTGAATTGTACCATTTAAAGAGGGCGTATGTGCAATATGTGTTTAAAGTAAGAGAAGTGCAATAAAATATTTGGTGTAAGTAACACTGTAACGATGGCATCATTTAGAACAGGGGTTTTAGCGCTAGATAGTATGCATATAGTTTACTTTCAATACATCGCTTGATAATTGATAAAACTCATTTGAGAATTACAAAAAAGGTTTTGTTAGTACTATTGCTTAGTTTAACTCGTTTGAGAATTACAATAATGGTTTAGTTAGTACTATTGCTTAGTTTAATGGTAACCCGTTTAGTTTCTCCGAACAGCGTTTATAAATTTACCTTGTTTACTTATTAGACAAGTGGTTTAATTTCCCGAGATGCGTTTATCCGATCTGTTTAGGTTCAGCCCGATCTGTTTAGGTTCATTTTGATTACGATTTACATATGAAGTACAGTTAAAAAAGGTGAATATTAAAAAAGAAATGCACACCCATAGATGCTCACCTTACCATGGTTGTAGTATTGTTATCCATTATCCATTAAAAATAGTAATTCCAACATTGACAAATACATCGATATATCACGTCCCTGGCAATTATACAATCGGGAATTGGTAAATCACATCCCAGGTAATATATCTTCTTTGAATCACGTCACCAGAAGTCAACCTTGCAATGTACATGTGGCAGGGCTATAATCTCGTGAGACTTCTACAGAGGCACCAAAAGTCGATATCTGTCAATCTCTCTATAGACAAGCTGTTGCCCATTTTCAGACGGGGCTCTCGGAATGGGTTCAAACAGTATCAACAGTACTAACTAAACCATTTTTGTAATTCTCAAATGATTTTTATCAATTATCAAACGATGTATTGAAAGTAAACTATATGCATACTATCTAGCGGTAAACCCCCCGTTCTAAACGATGCCATTAACCCAGCTCTTTTCAAAAGAGGATGCCTTCATTCACTTGCATTTTGCCTATTTATAAAGTCACATGAAACGTCTCTCTTATCACGTGATGTTATTTCCATGTAATGGGTTGACACAAGTTGTAAGAGTGCTCATGCTGACGGCAACTAGTTGCCACGAGTTGAAGTGAGTTGCAGAAAGTGAAACATGGGCAACTGGCTTTAACAAACTGGAACTAGTTCCTTTGAGTTGTAAGAGGCGCTCAAGTCAACCTTTTTTTAGTGGCATTCAGTTGAAGTCAGCAGCTCCCAGTTGCCGAAACACCAGTTGCTCTCAGTTGTAAGATCGACATCAGCCCGACTTTATACATAGAAACGTTTAATTTTCATGGTTCAAAAATCCATTGCAGAATAAAATTGTGCATCTTATATATTGAAGCACTTTTTAGAAGTTAAACATTTCATAGAATCATCTATTACATTGATAAAAATCAAAAGATTGGCTAACCTCTATAGCTTTGGATGAAAAGTTGTCATTTTACAAGCAGGCATCGTTGTGAGTAATTGGGGAGGCAACTGAAATGCAAATGCAAAAGTTTATCTGCTGTATATAATCTGCTATAATACCAAAATTGTTTGCTCATGTTTGTTTCAATTGAAGAAACTCATTTCAATAATTATGGCGTTTAATTCCTGAAACAGATAAAATGAAAATCTATTTACAATAAAATTTGTAAGTATATTTTATATTGTAGAGGACCATCTGTAACAGGTATTTTCACTGAGGTGTAAGAGGGGTGATAATTTTTATTTTAGATTATTATTTTTTTTTGCATGTTGATTCATCACTGTCACTTTTATCTTTCAGTTTTATATCACTCAAAAAGACTTATTTTCTTTTATTTTTCAAAATTCAGTTTAAACTTAAAAATCCATTTTTTGCATGATTAAAAGTTATGACTAGATCTGTCAGTTTATTGAAAGTCAATCCAGCATGCTCTTTTCTAAAATATCTTATCCTGTATTAAAAGTTACAATTTATTTTTTTATTTTTATATGCCAACATTTTCATGTGGACGCATATTTTCGTCGCCCCTGTCCATCCATCCGTCCGTCCACAATTGTTTGTGGACACTCTACAGGTCACAATTCTTATCCGATTTCAACGAAACTTGAAATATAGGTTCATCTCCTTAAGATCTCGGTTCCTTTCGATATTGGCATGTATCGGATCTTAACTTCATGGATTATGGCCCCTGATTGTACGAAACATCGCGTTTTTAGCTTGTGAACCCTAAAGAGGTCACAATTTTTATCCGATTTTGTTGAAACTTGAAATGTAACTTTATAACCCAAAGATCCTTTCGATATTCGCGCGTATCGGACTGTAACTTCCGGAATTATGGCTTCTGATTGTACGTAAAATCGTGTTTTTTGGCTTGTGAACCCTATAGAGGTCATAATTTTTATCCGATTTAAAAAAAATGTTTTAGTGTATCACCGTTACACCTTAAGGATGTTTGAGTTAGAATTTCGTGAAAATCGGACCAAAACTGACAGACAAAATAGCCGCCCCTCGTTCTCAAATAGCGTAAAAATATGGTATATCAAGGTTGTGGACCCTCTAGAGGTCACAATTTTCTTCTGATTTTGATGAAACTTGAAACATAAGTTTATAACCCAAAGATCTTGGTTCGTTTTGATATTTGCACATATCGGATAGTAACTTCCTGAATTATGGCTCCTGATTGTACGAAAAATCGCTTTTTTAGCTTGTGGACACTATAGAGGTCATAATTTTTATCTGATTTAAAAAAAACTTTTAGTATATCACCGTTACACCCTAAGGATGGTTGAGTTCGTATTTCGTGAAAATCGGACCAAAACTGACAGACAAAATGGCCGCCCTGCGTTCTCAAATAGTGTAAAAATATGGTATATCAAGGTTGTGGACCCTCTAGAGGTCACAATTTTCTTCCGATTTTGATGAAACTTGAAATGTAAGTTTATAACCCAAAGATCTTGGTTCCTTTCGATATTTGAGCATATCGGACCATAACTTCCTGAATTATGACCCTCAATTGTACGAAAAATCATGTATTTAGCTTGAGGTCCCTCTAGATGTCAAAATTATTATCCGATTTAAAAAAATGTTCAAATATATCACTGTTACACCGTAATTTTGGTTGAGTTCGAATTTCATTAAAATCGGACTAAAACTGCCGGACAAAAATGACCGCCCCTCGTATATCAAAGATGTGGACCTGCCAGAGGTCACAATTTTGATCTGATTTTGATGAAACTTGAAAAGCATGTTTAAAACCCAAAGATCTTGGCACCTTTTGATATTCAGGCATATCGGGTAGTAACCTCTTGAATTATGGCCCCTGATTGTATGAAAAATCATGTTTTTAGCTTTAGAGGTCACAAAGATCTCAGTCCCTTTTGATATTTGCGCCATTCAGACCATAACTTTCTGGATTATTGCCCTTGAATGTACAAAAAATCATGTTTGTTTTTAGCTTGTTCTCTATCCATCTCTTGCAAAATGTGGGCGTATCCTGCCTGGCAGCCGCTGGCTTATTTAGTTACATAAAAAAAAGATGTATTAAAAGTTAGAAATTATTTTTTATTCTGTTAAATGAAAAAAGTTGTATTAAAATTACAAAGTTTTTATTATTTGTTATTCAGTTAGATAAAAAAATAGTTACAAAATATTTGTTATTCCGTTACATAAAAAAAGCTACTTTAGACAGTTTTACTTACTTTAAAGGAGCTAAATCGCTAATATTGGGGACCTAGAAATTGACACAAATGGGTCACAACGCATATAATAATGTAATATGAATGTATTTAAACTGAATTACATTCAACCATTTCTGTTTTTACTGTAATTTCTAAACAGTTATGTTGGCCGAAATATGCCAGAAGTCTTAAAGGGCCAATCCCGATAATATTTTGGAGAATAAAACTGCTTAATTTTGTATTAAAATCCCTTAAAATCCTCTACATTAGGGCCGAGCAACTAACTCAATATGTGTGATACGTTTTCAAACAACTTAAACCCATCAGTCTTCATCTGGAAATGGAGACCGGTGTCCCAAGCTGTATTATGCAGTGTCTGGATAAAACCAGACTTTTATTTAATAAGAATAATGTGTAGGTGAAATTTACCTTTCGTTATCAAGTATAGCACATGGGTCATTCACTGTATAAACCTCAAAAGGAACGGGAATCGATTATCAGGTCACCCATCGAAAAAATTGACCCGAAATCTTAAAAGGGTTACGTGCCCGGATAAGTAGTTTTGATGTTCACGTCCAAACGACTCAATATTTTGAGCTAAAATTTTGAGACGAGGTAAATACAACATTTCTCTATATTTTGGCGTTTAAATTTCATACAAACTCAGAAGAATTTTATTTTTGAGACTGTTAAAATCAGGATAGTCCCTTTAATCGAATGGCAATTTCTAGCGTCTGGTTATTCAAGTCTACACCGATAATATTTATTGCGCATGCTCTCCAGATATGAATATGGTGTCACCGTTTGACATGAATTGTGGAATATGCCTAGCCTCGTTTTTCGAGTCCCTTGTGACAAATAGCGCTGAAACGCATTATGGTACACGATTCGTGTACCAATCATAAAATGTTTATTTTGTCTTAAATATTGGATTTGTGTTTTCAATGTCGAAGATTTTAGACGATATTGAGTTAGAGACTTAGCTACTTTAATAAAGTTAAGTTGACAAATTTTATATGATTTTGTACTAGCTAGGGATTGCTATTTATTACATTCATTCTTCCAGACTAAAAGGCAGATTTTCAGACCAAACAAATTAAAAAGTAGTCATAAAATGGAGCAATTTTGACCTAAGTTACAGACGTCTTATTGCTTTACCTTGCATTGATTTCACACCTCTATATTAATTGTTACTGAACACCTGATAGGAAGGAATTTTATCCGTGGATGGTATCTAGCCAAGGATTTTGGTTTTAATTATCTAAATAACTATCCAAAGAACACATTCAGTTCTTATTTTAGACACCGGGTAGATATGAATAAGGAAAATGACTATTGGTCTTCAGACTAGTCATGCCCTCAAACTACAATGTATGTATACAGGTAATGTGATAATGATATATTTTTGCAGGTAGGATATTGGAAATCAAATGATGGAAGAGGATGTTTACCCTGTCATTGTAGTTTAATTGGTTCTAGAAGTAATGAATGTGATACCAGAACAGGGCGATGTACATGTCGTCAGGGTATTGGTGGTAGACAATGTGATCAATGTTTACCTGGCTACTATGGTTTCGACTATATTGGTTGCAGAGGTAAATATAAATCTTTCAAATAACATAATATGCATGCAATAACAGGGTTGAAATACCTTCTTTTTTTCCGGATTAGCCAGTGGAGTTTATTTACTGAACACATCTCTAAAAATGGACTGAAATTGTATTTTAGGAATTTCTAGCTTATTTTTTATGAGAATATTTTACTTATAAGTAATGTTAAAACAAGATGCTTGCTTGTGAAGTAATTGAAGTTTAGATTGTAAATATATTATCTTTATTTTCACAGAATGTGAACCATGTACTAAACGAGGACATATTTGTGACCCTGTAAGTGGTAGATGTGTCTGTCCACCATTAACTACAGGTTTGAGTTGTGAGAGATGTGAAGATTATAGTTGGAGTTATGATCCACGTACTGGTTGTAAGGTATGTGAAGATTATAGTTAGGGTTATGATAGACTTGGTGATAATAGTTTGAGTTAACATTATAGTTGGTTTATGATAGATTTGCTGATAATGCTATCTGATTAAGATACAGATCTATATTTCGTTTCTTTTTTTTTTATACTTCCGCTGGCCTCTACTACATCAGAGGTCATACAAGTGGCTTTTGACCCTATGACATCAAACATTCGATTAACCAATCAGCGTTGATGTTTCTAGTAGGATACCCACAGTTCTGTGCACCTCACACCAAAAACTCGCCATAACAGACTGTTTTAATAGCTAATCCCTGATATCATCCAGAACACGGGTTATATAACAACTCTTCCAGATCCTAGTGTAGTAAAGACAAGTAAAACGAAATTTTGAAATATTAAAAAACGAAACGAAATAGGATCTGTGTTTTAATCAGATTGGCTAATAATGGGACATGCAAAGATTTTAGTTAAGGTTATAATAAACAAGAGAATCATTGTAGAATGTAGCTCTGATACAGTAATTTGTTTCCATAGAATTGTTGTGATTATGTTTACTGACTTATTGACAGAAAGATTTGAGATAGCTGTGAAGGTTATAGTTTTGATTATAGTTGGGGTTATGTTATGGTAGACCTAATATGAATATTGAAAGATTTGTGAGATTATAGTTAGGGTAATGAATAATAGACTTACTGATTCAAAGGTCTGTACGTGAGAAAATATTTGCCCCAAATTTATGTTTTTGCCACAAATTAGTGATGCTATGGGTAACATAGGTCTTAATCTCAATAATTTAAGAGAATAATAATTATTTACTATAGATATGTTTAATTTTCAGTCGTGTAATTGCAGTTCACAAGGTTCTAGAGTGAAACAGTGTAATAAAGATACAGGTGCATGTTTATGTGAATCTAACTATGAAGGATATAGTTGTGATCAGTGTTTATATGGTTATTATAATTTTCCTATATGTGATAGATGTAACTGTAATAGTAACGGTACTAAACAAGAATCCTGTAATAGTCAAGCAGTTTGTCAGTGTAATTATTCTGGTCAATGTCAGTGTAAGGTAAGTTGATTTATTTACATACACTTGTGTATGTCCAATTACGGATCTTATAACCAGCATCATGATCAGAAATGAGCTATTGGAAAAATATAACAGCCATTATTGTTTTCACTCATATATAAAATATACAAACATTTTGATAATTCTAGTTTGACATAAAAAATTTAAAAAATATCTGTTATCTATTCAAACTTTGCAAACATCATTTTTATGGATTATCAGATTTATGTACGGACCCACAGAATATAGATTTCAAATACTTGGATACGCTGGAAAGTGAATGTTTATTAATTCTTTTCTAAATTAAAAAAGGTTGAATTTGAGTCAGATTTTTACTTTCAATTTAGACTTATGTGGTAGGAAATTATTTATTTGGTATTTGATAAGGGCATGTACAGAACTAAAAATATACACCTGTCTACTTGTCATCCACATGTGATTTTTATGTCCAAGTAGTAAGTAATAGTAAGGTTGACATTTTACTTAAAGGGCGTATTGCTATGTTTATTTGGAACCTTGAAATAGACAAAAATGGTGATTTATATTCAAATTTTTTGAAAAAAATGTTGTAATTTCTAATCAGTTATGTTCGGGGAAATATGTGAACAATTCAAATTGAATGGCAGTCATTTACAACTGCTTAGTGCATTCTACACGTTTTTTAAATTATTATTTTGTTGTTTGTGAATCAGCCTTTATTAATTATTTCCACGTTGTGTTGTAGGATATGTTTTTATTTGTGCATTACAAAAAGACAATCCAAACCATAGGGTACCCGACTCATGTACTAAGTATAAAATGTTACTGTCTGTTCCAGGCGATACTATGACTCGAAAATTGCTTACTATTTCTTCAATTTTTAATTAAAATGGTTAAAACTTCACGACCTGTCTTGAATTGTCACCCCATTACTTTCTTCGTCGAACCTTAACGCCTATAAATTCGATAAAATCCTATATTCTCTTGTAAATTTCACATTCTTCGACACTAATCAATTTCTCAGAACATAAACATTATCACTGCGCTTGCGTAAGTTGGGTCACTCTTAGGGGTATAAGGCTTAAGGTATTCCACAAATCGGGTGCATTCGGTTAATAATATTTGTATGGGAGGAGATTCGCCCGTTTGTTTTGCGGCAATGCGAGGGGTGTTGGTGTGCGTAAGTGTGTGTGTGTTTAGGTTTATTTGGTTACCGGTATTTTAATATTCCTTAGAGATATGCATAGTATTGCATGTCTCCTAAAATATTCCTCACAGAACACTTATTTTCAGCATTAGATGGCATGGTAACCTTTCTGATAAAGTGTAAATTTGTACGATATCTTACAATTTTATGGAATTAAATAGTTTTGATTAACAGTATTTATTTTTACTTATATTCGCGTTCCAAAGGCACACAAGATTTGTTTCAGATATTGTCGTAGAACAGATAGAAAAAAATGAATCATAGAAAATATAATTCCTTGAATAATGGATCATCCTTTCATCGCATGCATTTGGAAGTGCACGATGCTGTGTGTATATAAGAAGGTGGATACTTTAATTTTAGCACAAGAACAGGCCTATGTCGCCCGAAGAAACACCAATTTTAAAATCAAAGACGTTAACCGTCTGTTCCTGGAGGCCACGGCTAGTGTGACAACTGGAAACTGGGCTAAGGCATGTCAACACGTCATAGACAAGGTGGAGGATCGGTTTTGGGAAGCTGGAAGATTGAATGAGGAAGTACCACCAATCGTGATTTCGTTCAGGAGTGACAGCGAGTATGAGTGTGAGAGTGAGGATTTGGGCGACAATTTCAGTGAAGAGTGTGATAGTGAAAATGTTGCTGAGAATATTGATGGCGGTGGTGTTGCGAATGAAGATTCGAGTGATGATGATATAAACGTGTGTAGTGTATGAGATTGTGAGAACCCACCGGGAAGTGAATCGGAGGCGATTGTGGATTGGGTGGGCTGTGTACTGTGTGAAAGGTGGATGCATGTGAAAGTACAGGGAAAGAGATTGATGTAAGCGCAAGTGTGGTGAAGTGTGTAGATTTTGTACATAAATTGTATGATACATATAGCGTGAATGTAGGCCAGACAACTTCTGTAATATATATTATATATAATCGGGGAATTTTCTGTGAATTTGTGTAAAAGGTAGACTTGCAGAAATTGAATTAAGTTCAAGATGAATCAAAAAGAATAAATTAAATGTAAAACAAAAAAAAAACACCTGTGGTCTGAACACACGCATTTACGTGCCATTCCGTTGTCTGTCATATTATCACTTGCTTAGGGACATTTCACAAAATCAAACAAGAAAAAGAGTAGGCTATATATATAAAAATACCTTAGGAGCACCCCCTTTCAATTGGATTAAATCTTTTAAAAAAGAAAAGAAAACTCTATCAATATATTGCCATAACTATGGTGGTCCACCAAGGTATATATATTTCGAAAAAGTGCTACAAGACCACGATTTGGCGGTCTGAAAATAGTATTAAAAATCGTACAAAGCCAAATAAAATCGACAGTTATATATCTATTATTCTAAAGCCAGATAGACAATTCGTTTGAATTGTCATTTAGCCTACTTCCAAATTTCCATGACGTGTCACTACAATATGGTGTCAAACTTTATATGTAGTTTATATCAATTTCGAAAAGCCACGGGACTGGGGCTGCCAATTTAATATCTAAGGCAGTGGAGTAAACAACTGTTTAGCAAATTTATATTACCTCCCGTAAATAGCTTATTAAAGCAAATTATATTCTACTGAGCCGAAACAACTATTTAAACATGC
Source organism: Patella vulgata (assembly GCF_932274485.2). Taxonomy (NCBI): domain Eukaryota; kingdom Metazoa; phylum Mollusca; class Gastropoda; family Patellidae; genus Patella; species Patella vulgata. The sequence goes on from NC_065882.2 coordinate 41,070,412, forward strand.
AAGTAGGACGAAACAACCCCAAGTCAAATCCACACCCCTGTTCGATTTGGTTTATTCCAAATAACTAGGTCAAGCATGGCTGTCTTCATTACCGCGAAATAAATAAACAACGATTTTTCAAGAGAGAAAGGTTATATAGCTTGGTCTGAAATTAGTTAACGTGCGGTAGATAGTAAAGGGGTGACAATTTCAGGTAGGTCGTTAAATTTTAACCATTTTAATTAAAAATTGAAGAAATAGCAAGCAATTTTCGAGTCGTAGTGTTGCCTGGAACAGACAGTAATTGTGTTTTAAATATTGGATATTATAGGATCCTATAGTTTCACGTCAAGATAACAACATCAATATTGATCGAAATTGATCAATATTGAATTCTAATTCGTGGTTTTAATTTCGAATATTATGGAAAATATTGAGTTAGAAACTTAGCTCCTTTCATTTTTCAGTAAATTTACTTAAGACAACAATGCTCACATATATTTAGTTCTGATGAAATGAATTAACTAGGAATAAATACTGCGAAAAGCAGTGATGAATTCCAGTTTACACAGAACTGGGATGTACAGTTGTAGACTAGCAAAGTTATTAGCTAACACAGACAATTAATAATAACTAATTTCACACCATCTATGCTTGTTTTCATCTGTTTAAAAATAGTTTGTAGCAATAACATTATGAAATATCCATTTATATATAACTAAATTATAAATTAGATACATATCCCGAAGTCATATTTAGTTGACCTAATTTAATTATTAGTAAATAATTATTGTGCCTAGTATGAAATTGCCAACAGCTCATTTCCCCATTAACATAGCCATTTAAAACACTCAAAATAATGTCCAAAAATAAAATTTATGTATGATTTACTCGAAAATTCGACAAAATCAAATACTTATTATTTCATAATGCATACATTTCCAATGGTGTAGTTACCTGTATTGGGGATTGAATAATTGGCCTTTATATTCAATTTAAAGCCTGATTTTGTTAAATTATTGATACTTGGCAGATTCCAAGTGTAATCTTGACCCAAAACAGATGCAGATTCAAGAAATTTTTTACCTTGCCCATGTCAAAGAAATAAAAAATGTTTAAATGGAACAATATAATTATTATATGGCTGCATGGAAATGTGGTTGTATATTGCCGTCGTCCCCATCCGTTTATCATCTGATTGTTTTGGAATTGATATATACTATTCAAAAAAAGTAGGGGATATTTGATTTTGGGGGCATAATACTAAAATATGCAAATGACTACGAAAAAAGTCACTATAGAACCTAACAGAAGAAACATTTCCAGTTACATGTGACGCCCAAACGCACCAATAGCTACCGCATGGAATGCAGGTGATGCTTGGGATCATCATGGGGGTCCAACCCAAGATTTGCACGACTCTGACTTTGCATGTTACAGTCATTGTGGCATTGAATTCCAGGGTGGAAACATCAGTTTAATTGTTTTAGTGACCAGAAAACAAATTTTGATATGCGTCGGCTTACCCAAAATGAAAGGTTACGTGCCCTTGGCATGCTACAGATCGGCACAACACAGGCGGTTGTGGCGCGGACGATGAATGTTTCTCAGTCTTTCATAAGCAGGCTATGGTCCAGATACCGTGATACACAATCTGTACAGGACAGACCACGCTCAGGTCGACCAAGGGCGACAACTCAAGCCCAGGATCGATTTATCCGTACCTTGGCCTTGAGAAATCGTGTCATCACAGCAAATCAGATCAGCGCTCGTCTTCAAACAGACACTGGTGTGAGAGTGAGTGGCCAGACGATTCGGAATCGACTGCATAGGGGTCACCTTCGCGCCCGACGTCCTCGCGTGATCCCTTGTTTGAGAGATCATCACATTCAGGCAAGACGTCGTTGGTGTAGAGATCGTCAACACTGGGATAATCGACGCTGGAGCAATGTGATGTTTTCAGATGAGTCAAGGTTCACTGTTGATTTTTTGGACAGACGTAGGAGGGTGTGGCGTCGTCGAAACGAGCGCTTCCAAGACGTTAACGTCATCAGACATGATCGATTTGGGGGTGGTTCTGTTATGGTGTGGGGAGGCATCACTGTTGCTGGAAGAACGGCTTTACATGTTGTTGCAGGGCGTGTTACAGGCCAGTACTACCGGGACAACATCTTGGCAGTCCATGTTGTGCCGTTCGCACGACGTCATGGCCGCCGTTTCATCTTCCAGGATGACAACGCAAGATGTCACAGGGCCAGGATCGTTACAGGTTACCTCCAACAACAGAACATCACCACATTACCTTGGCCAGCACTGAGTCCCGACCTCTCCCCCATCGAGCATGTCTGGGACATGCTTGGACAGAGGTTACGTCAACGTCAACAGCGTCCTGCCAATGTCCAAGAACTTGCTGCTGCGTTGCAACAGGAATGGGACAATCTGGACCAAAATGACCTTAGACGTCTCATTAGGAGTATGCCACGTCGGATCAATGCTTGTTTGGCAAACAGAGGAGGATTTACCCGTTACTGACTTGGTTGTGATGCTGTGGTAACTTTGCTGTTTGACCCCGGGTATCATTTTACCCTTATAATGGTCAGTCTGTGCCTTACTTAGTCTAACGATCATTTGGAATAAATCGATGAATGTGAACTTCATTTCATTTTGTCATTTGTTTCTTCGTCAGTTTCATTAGGTGACTTTAATAACACTTAAAAATCAAATATCCCCTACTTTTTTTGAATAGTATATGTTGTTTACATTAGTGAGATGAAGAAGGCTATATATTTTTGATAATTTCCGTTAATTTCTTCTGGAGTTATGGCCCTTGTTTCACTTTGTTGCACCTTGTGAACGCTCTAATGACATAAGTTATAATCCGATCTGTATGAAATTGATATGCATCACATATACTAGTGAAACAAAGAAGCCTATTGAATTTCAGCAATTACTGTTAATTACTTCTGGAGGTTTTGTCCCTTGTTTCACTTTGTTGCACCTTGTGAACGTTCTAAAGACAAAAAATTATCATGCGATTTGTAACAAATTTATATCCATCACTTAAATTAGTGAAACGAAGAAGCTTATTGAATTTCAGCAAATTCCATTAATTGCATCTAGAGTTATTGTCCTTGTTTCTCATTGTTGCACCTTGTGAACCAAGTTATCATCCAATCTGCCTGGCAACCTATCTTAGGATAATTTGTGACGTGATTGGCCTTGAAGATAAGTTAGTTGCAGAGGCGACATGTAGCTACATGTAGATTTTTATACGCCCGTATTTTCATGTGGACGTATATTGTCGTCGCCCCTGTCCGAACGTCTGTTCGTCCATCCGTCGTGCCATGGTGGCTAAGTGGGAAAGACGCTGGCTCTCTAGCCTGGACATCAGGTTGTTCGATCCCTGCATTGGCCGGGAAAGTCCATCCAGATTTTCTGCCGTGGTTCCCCCTTGTCAGTGATGAGACGAAAAACCGAGGTCCCATGTACACATTGGCGTGCACTTAAAACATTCCTTGGCACTTGGAATTCGATATAAGAGTAGGCTGTAGCGCCGCTGTCCGGGCAAAATATCCTTCATATCACACTGTATGGCCCCTGATTGTAAGAAAAATCTTGGGTTTTTTTTTTAGCTTGTTCTCTGTCCATCTCTTTCAAAATGTGGGCATATCTTGCATGGCAACTGCTTGTTTAATGTTTTAGTTGAATGTAGAAGGAAGACGATGTGACAACTGTAAAAGAAACTCATTTGGTTTTGATCTAACAAATCCATATGGCTGTACACAATGCTTCTGTTTTGGCAGAAGTCAGACTTGTCAACAATCTTCATATGCATGGACAACAGTAAGTTCATTTAAACATGAGTTCAAGAGAAGGTCATTTTGGGACTAACATATGGTATATTTATTTTTCAAGGAGGAAAGTCAAGGACCCAGAGAAAAACCACGGTTTTAGGCAGTCAACCCTACTCCTTGTCATGTAATAGCTCATTTTTAAGCGACAAACCCTTGACTCAGTGACGTGTCTTATGATATAAGTGCAATCGTTAATCCACTCGGCCATTGATTTCACCCATCCCTTTTCAAATAAATTAAACCCCCTTGTTTTACAAGTAAAGTATAATTTACTGTTAGGTAAATGACGGTCATTTTGTTGTAGCCAGATTTGTAGATCCGTTCAAGTGCAGAATTGGTCATCAGAGTTCCAAATATAGATATGTAACTTGGAATATTATTATTATTGTTTACAGATCAATCTACCTGTACAGCGAATACTTATTAACCCATCTGCTGAACATATGGTTTATAAATTTTTTGGCTATGATGCAATAGCAACTGGCATTAAAAGTGTTAAAGTTCCTGAAAATGATGTCAATAATATTTTATATTGGAGTTTACCTGAAGCTATGTTGGGAGATAAGGTTAGATATAGATGATACTTTTTAACAATCCTCTTTCACATTAAATCTATATTATATGGATAATTTTTATTTATTTTGTTTGAAAATTGGAAATCATACAATTTTGTTTGTATGATTGTATGATTTGCTTTACTCATAAAGATTATATGTACTATAGAGGCACAGATTTATTACATGGGACCAAGTAAGCGCCCCTAAGGTTCACAATAATAAAACAATAACAAAATGAACTAGACTTGCTCGCAAAGCTGAAGGCTTTCACCATACCCAGACGTTACACGGTCGCCGGATACAAGACAAAGACTAACACCCCCCCCACCCCCCGAGACACACATGCATAACTCAGATATTGACATGTTCTTTACATACGCATTACAATAGAAGGGAATAGAAAAATAAAGTTGAACAATTCACATCATAATAATCTTAGATTGGTCGAATCGGACAGACTTTGGCAGGGTTCAAAATTTGTGAAATTGGAACGAAGGAATTTTTATACGCCGATACATTTTTCAGCAAAGTCCGTCATTCGTCTTATACTCCGTTTCGATTTATATATGGAAGGTAAAAAAAATGAAACCCCGAAATTTATTTGGCCGTAAACCGTAGTAAATGTTGCTCTAATACAACGAGCGAGTGACACCAACTGCTAAATAATCCCATTCGACTCTAAGCACGCGCTATCGTCTAAAACAATTACCGTAACTACTTACGTTATTCCAATCAAAATATTCGTCAACATTTCTTAGCTTGTTTATTTATTTATTTAAAAACATAAACCCCATTCAAAATATGATCATAAATCCGACAATATGCCATCAAAATAGAATCTTTTCTCCCGACATCAGACGTATTAGATTCGGCACGTTTACACCTCTTAATTCCACGTGTCTCGCGAGATTTCTACTTTCATTTTGCGTGTGTGTGAAATAGCTTTATTTAACTTCAGCTGCTACTGAAGAAATATCACAGACAAGTTATCGGACATAATGTATATTCATTTGGGGTGTTCTATACTATTAGGATATCTGACATATATGAATAATGTCTACGGCCGAAATCAAGGAGATTAAAGCATGAGACAATGGAGAAATCACGGGTTAATCACGTAGATTAAGTTTATTGGATTGATATATAGTCCGACAAAGGAGAAGCAATGACTTCTGTTCAGGATTGAATTGATGAATCGTCCGACAAAGAATTAAGTCAGCCAATCCAGGCAGATTAAGTAGTTAATCAAGGTAGCCATATAGACGGTATAAAACGATAAATACTTTGATCACTTAATTACCTAATTTATACAGCCTATTATCAACAATAATCGGGCTTGAGTAATAGTTATACACTCAGTCCACTATATTAATTTTGGAATTTTGAATATTATTTACCATGTCTTGATGTCCGTTTGGGCATATTCCTGGTCGGACAATTTAGGACGTTTGGAAAATAGCGTCGGATATGTCCGGAATATACGGGCAAAATCCCATCACTGATGTGGATGTATATTGTCGTCACCCCTGTCAGTCCGTCCACAATTGTTTGTGGACACTCTACAGGTCACAATTCTTATCCGATTTCAACGAAACTTGAAATATAGGTTTATCTCCATAAGATCTCGGTTCCTTTCGATATTGGCATGTATCGGATGGTAACTTCATGGATTATGGCCCCTGATTGTATGAAAAATTATGTTTTTATACGCCCACATTTTCATGTGGACGTATATTGTCGTCGCCCCTGTCCGTCCGACCACAATTGTTTGTGGACACTCTACAGGTCACAATTCTTATCCGATTTTGACAAAACTTGAAATATAGGTTTATCTCCAAAAGATCTCGGCTGCTTTCAGTATTGGCATGTATCGGATCGAAACTTCATGGATTATGGCCCATGTTTGTACGAAAAATCTCGTTTTTAGCTTGTGGACCCTATAGAGGTCACAATTTTTATCCGATTGTGTTGAAACTTGAAATGTAGGTTTATAACCTAAAGATCTCGGTTCCTTTCGATATTCACGCATATCAGACAGTAACTTCGTGAATTATGGCCCCTGATTGTACGAAAAATCGGTTTTTAGCTTGTGGACCCTATAGCGGTCATAATTTTTATCCGATTTAAAAAAACGTATTAATATATCACCGTTACACCCTAAGGACAACTGAGTTCGAATTTTGTGAAAATCGGATCATAATTGACAGACAAAATGGCCGCCGTTCATTCTCAAATAGCATAAAAATATGGTATATAAAGGTTGTGGACCCTATAGAGGTCACAATTTTTAGCCGATTTTGTTGAAACTTGAAATGTTAGTTTATAACCCAAAGATCTCGGTTCCTTTCAATATTAATATGGTATATCAAGGTTGTGGACCCTATAGAGGTCACAATTTTAATTCGATTTTGTTGAAACTTGAAATGTAAGTTTATAATCTAAAGATCTCGGTTCCTATCGATATTCGCGCATATCGGACCGTAACTTCCTGAATTATGGCCCCTGATTGTACGAAAAATCACGTTTTTAGCTTGTAGACCCTATAGAGGTCATAATTTTTATCCGATTTAAAAAAAACGTTTTAGTATATCACCATTACACCCTAAGGACAGCTGTGTTCAAATTTCGTGAAAATCGGCCCAAAATTGACAGACAAAATGGCCGCCGTTCGTTTTCAAATAGCAAAAAAATATGGTATATCAAGGTTGTGGACCCTATAGAGGTCACAATTTTTATCCGATTTTCTTGAAACTTGAAATGTAAGTTTATAACCCAAAGATCTTGGTTCCTTTCGATATTTGCGCATATCATATTGAAATTTTCTGAATTATGGCCCTTGATTGTAGGAAAAATTGCAATTTTAGGTTGTGGACCCTATAGAGATCATAATTTTTATCGATTTAGAACAAACATTTTAGTATATCACCGTTACACCCTAAGGACAGCTGCATTCGAATTTCGTGAAAATCGTCCCAAAACTGACATACAAAATCGCCGCCCCTTGTTCTCAAATAGCAAAAAAATATGGTATATCAAGGTTGTAGACCCTATAGAGGTCACAATTTTTATCCGATTTTCCTGAAACTTGAAATGTAAGTTTATAACCCAAAGATCTCGGTTCCTTTCGATGTTTGCGCATATCGAATTGTAATTACCTCAATTATGGCCCTTGATCGTAGGAAAAATCACTTTCTTTTTAGCTTCTCTATCCATCTCTCGAAAATGTGGGCGTATCCTGCCTGGCAGCCGCTGGTTATTCGATTTTGTTGAAACTTGAAATGTAAGTTTATAACCCAAAGATCTTGGTTCCTTTCGATATTTGCGCATATCGGATTGTAATTTCCTGAATTATGGCCCTTGATTGTAGGAAAAATCACTTTCTTTTTAGCTTGTTCTCTATCCATCTCTCGAAAATGTGGGCGTATCCTGCCTGGCAGCCGCTGGTTAGCTTGTGGACCCTATAGAGGTCACAATAATTTTTATCCGATTTTATTGAAACTTGAAATATAACCGTTTGAATATATTACCCTTACACCCTAAGGATGGTTGAGTTCGAATTTCGTAAAAATCAGACCAAAACGACAGACAAAATGGCCCCCCCTCGTACTCAACCATCCTTAAGGTGTAACGGTGATACACTAAAACGTTTTTATACGCCCACATTTTCATGTGGACGTATATTGTCTTCGCCCCTGTTTGTCCGTCCGTCCACAATTTGTTTGTGGACACTCTACAAGTTACAATTTTTATCTGATTTCAATGAAACTTGAAATATAGCTTTATGTCCCTAAGATCTAGGTTCCTTTCGATATTGGCATGTATCAGACCATAACTTCATGGATTATGGCCCCTGATTGTACGAAAAATCACGTTTTTAGCTTGTGGACACTCTAGAGGTCACAATTTTGACCCGATTTTGATGAAACTTGCAATGCACGTTTATAACCCACAGATCTTGGTTCCTTTAGATATTTGCGCATATCAGATCGTAACTTCCTGAATTATGGCCCCTGATTGTACGAAAAATCGTGTTTTGGGCTTTTGGTCCCTCCAGAGGTCACAATTTTTATCCAATTTAAAAAAACGTTTTAATATATCAACGTTTTAGTATATCACCGTTACACCCTAAGGACGGCTGAGTTTGAATATCGTGAAAATCGGCCCAAAATTGACAGACAAAATGGCCGCCGTTCATTCTCAAATAGCATAAAAATATGGTATATCAAGGTTTTGGACCCTATAGAGGTCACAATTTTTATCCGATTTTGTTGAAACTTGAAATGTAAGTTTATAACCCAAAGATCTCAGTTACAACGCAATGAAGGCTGAATTCGAATTTCGTGAAAATTGGCCCAAAACTGACGGACAAAATGGCCGCCGCTTGTACATGAATATTGTAAAAATATGGTATATATGGTTGTGGACCCAGTAGAGGTCACAATTTTAATCCGATTTTGATGAAACTTAAAATGCACGTTTAAAACCCAAAGATCTTGGTTTCTCTCAATATTTGCGCATATCGAATCGTAACTTCCTGAATTATGGCCCCTGATTGTCGAAAAATCTCCTTTTTTTATATGCCCACATTTTCATGTAGACGTATATTGTCGTCACCCCTGTCCGTCCGGACGTCCGTCCGTCCATCCACAATTTGTTTGTGGACACTCTACAGTTCACAATTCTTATCCGATTTTGACGAAACTTGAAATATAGGTTTATTTCCAAAAGATCTTGGCTGCTTTCGATATTGGCATGTATCGGATCGAAACTTCATGGATTATTTCCCTGTTTGTACGAAAAATCGCATTTTTAGCTTGTGGACCCTATAGAGGTAATAATTTTTATCCGATTTAAAAAAACGTATTATTATATCACCGATACATCCTAAGGACGGCTGAGTTCGAATTTCATGAAAATTGACAGACAAAATGACCGCCGTTCGTTCTCAAATAGCGTAAAAATATGGTATATCAAGGTTGTGGACCCTATAGAGGTCACAATTTTTATCTGATTTTGTTGAAACTTGAAATGTAAGTTTATAACCCAAAGATCTCGGTTCCTTTTGATATTCGCGCATATCGGACCATAACACTTCCGGAATTATGGCCCCTGATTGTACAAAAAATAGCTTTTTTAGCTTGTGGACCCATAGAGGTCATAATTTTTATCCGATTTAAAAAACTGTATTATTATATCACCATTATACCCTAAGGATGAATGAGTTCAAATTTTATGAAAATCGACCCAAAATTGACAGACAAAATGGCCACCATTCGTTCTCAAATAGCGTAAAAATATGGTATATCAAGGTTGTGGACCCTATAGAGGTCACAATTTTTATCCGATTTTGTTGAAACTTGAAATGTAAGTTTATAACCCAAAGATCTCGGTTCCTTTCGATATTTGCGCATATCGGACCGTAACTTCCTGAATTATGGCCCCTGATTGTACGAAAAATCGCGCTTTTAGTTTGTGGACCCTATAGAGGTCATAATTTTTATCTGATTTAAAAAAACGTATTATTATATCACCGTTACACCCTAAGGACGAATGAGTTTGAATTTCATGAAAATCGGCCCAAAATTGACAGACAAAATGGCCACTGTTCGTTCTCAAATAGTGTAAAAATATGGTATATCAAGGTTGTGGACCCTATAGAGGTCACAATTTTTATCCGATTTTGTTGAAACTTGAAATGTAAGTTTATAACCCAGAGATCTCGGTTCCTTTCTATATTCGCGCATATCGGACCGTAACTTCCTGAATTATGGCCCCTGATTGTACGAAAAATCACTTTCTTTTTAGCTTGTTCTCTATCCATCTCTCGAAAATGTGGGCGTATCCTGCCTGGCAGCCGCTGGTTTCGCTTGTGGTCCCTCTGAAGGTCACAATTATTATCCGATTTCAAAAAAACATTATATCACCGTTACACCGTAATGAAGGTTGAGTTTGAATTTCGTAAAAATCAGACCAAAACTGACCGACAAAATGGCCGCCCCTCTTACGCAAATAGTGTAAATATCTGGTATATCAAGGTTGTTGACCCTCTGGAGGTCACAATTTTGTGCCGATTTTGATGAAACTTGAAATGCATGTTTATAACCAAAGATCTTGGTTCCTTTTGATATTGGCGCATATCGGATCGTAACTTCCTGGATTATGGTCCCTGATTGTACAAAAACTCAGATTTGTACATGGCTTGTTCTCTATCCATCTCCTGCAAAATGTGGGCGTATCCTGCCTGGCAGCCGTTGGTTTTAAATCGGATAAAAAATAAGAGCTCTATAGGGTCCACAAGACTAAAAACGCAATTTCTCGTACAATCAGGGGCCATAATTCCGGAAGTTAAGGTCCAGTATGTGCGAATATCGAAAGGAACCGAGATCCACAACCTTGATATATCATATTTTTATGCTATTTGAGTAAGAGGGGCGGCCATTTTGTCTGTCAGTTTTGGTCTGATTTTTACTAAATTCGAACACAACCATCCTTAGGGTGTAACGGTGATATATTCAAACGTTTTTTTAAATCGCATAAAAATTATGACCGCTTTAGGGTCCACAAGCTAAAAACGCGATTTTCTGTACTATATCCGGGGCCATAATTCAGGACGTTAAAGTCCGATATGCGCGAATATTGACAGGAACCGAGATCTTTGGGCTATAAACTTACATTTCAAGTTTCATCAAAATCAGTAGAAAATTGTGACCTCTAGAGGGTCCACAACCTTGATATACCATATTTTTACACTATTTGAGAACGAGGGACGGCCATTTTGTCTGTCAGTTTTGGGCCGATTTTCACGAAATTCACGAAACCATCCTTAGGATGTAAAAGTAATATACTAAAACGTTTTTTAAATCGGATAAAAATTATGACATCTATAGGGTCCACAAGCTAAAAACGCGAATTTTCGTACAATCAGGGGCCATAATTCAGGAGGTTACGATCTGATATGCACAAATATCAAAAGGAACCGAGATATTTGGGTTATAAACTTACATTTCAAAAACACTGTATCAAAATTATTCTAAGTCAAAAATCGTGTGGAATGTGGTACCACACACAGGCACATAGGGAGGTCTGACAAGAATTTTTGGATAAAAGGAACTCTTGTGGTGAAAAACACCACAGACCCAAAACACTCTATCAAAATTATTCTAAGTCGTAAATCTTGTGGAATGTGGTAGCACACAGGCATATAGGGATGTCTGAGAAGAAATTTTTGAAAAAATTGATATTTTTTCTATGTCCAATATCTTGTGAAACTCTTGTGGTGAAAAACACCATAGACCCAAAACACTCTATGAATATTATTTTAAGTCGAAAATCGTGTGGAATGTGGTACCACACAGGCATATAGGGATGTCTGAAAAGAAATTTTTTGAAATAATTGATATTTTTTCTATGTCCAATATCTTGTGGATCTCTTGTGGTGAAAAACACCACAGACCCAAAACACACTATGAATACTATTTTAAGTCGAAAGTCTTGTGGAATGTTTTTATTTCCAGAAACCCAATATCTTGTGGAACTCCTGTGGTGAAAAGTTCCACACAAATGCCCCCAAACCTTGCCATAGATGTGAAATTTATAAGCATTATTTTGAATTAGTAAAACGAAAAAGCCTGTTGAATTTCAACAATTTCTGTCGATTACTTCCTGAGTTACGGCACTTGTTTTAGTTTTTAGAACCTTGTGAACCCTCAAACGACGAAAATTATAATGTCATCTGTATGAAATTGTCTATTAAATGCCCCTTATTACTTACAAAAGAATAAATATGCGACAGTACTTATTGACCACTCTGACGATTTAGCTGCTGTGGGCGTATGTTTTGTTGCCTGGCAACCTATCTTCTTTTTGTGGAGGCGTGTGTAGTTGTCCCTGAGAGACTTAAACCAGCCCTTCAGATAATCAGCTGTCTTGTCCAACTTCGCCCCCTGGTCCTCCCACAGCTTGTTCTTCTTTTCAGTCATCCTAAAGTCTGTGAGTTTTATGTCCCAGAGCATGGGTTCTCCTGCAGGAAATCATGCATGGACTTTAGCTTGTTGTTTGGGGCTTGAGATGACATCAAGGCCTTAGATGCCGCCACAGAAAATACTGGGGACGCACTGGATCCTGCACGGGGGTGATATTGGTCGGATGAAGATGGGGACGAGGGTGGGCGTGGAGCTGGTAAGGATGAAGATTGCTTAGATCGGCCCCTTCCTGCAACTTTCCTTGATTTTTTGGGAGGCGTCTTGAGCTATCGACACCCACGTCACGTGACGTCACATGGTCGTCGAAGTACTTCCAACACGTTCTGCGCCAGTTCCGCATAAGTCAAGAACGCTAAAAATTTGCTGGGCACATGCTGTCATATGCTTGTATAAGTTATGTTTACGTTGGGGATAAATTATGAATAAGTTACTCATACGTTAAACATAGGTTATATATTCATTCAGCGCGTTAGAAGTACGTTATATATGTGTCCAAAAAGAGCATCCTCTTGATTTTTAAACTCAGCTTCAGCGTATGCCAGCGTATTGGATAATTATTTCATACGTCGGAATAAGTTGTCTAAAACGTTATAGTGTAACAGTCTGGTGAATACGCTACACGTTCAGTGCGTTCTACACACATTTCAAACACGTTCAGTAAGTTCTAAGGACGTCAGAAGTACGTTGCCTATAGGTTAGAAATAGGTTACCCGTACGCGGCTCAATTGCCCTGCTGGTAGCCGACATATGTCAACCAGACCTGTCAACTCTACCGCATCAAGCGGTAAAGTGCCGCGAAAAGGCCTCATGTACCGCTCTACTGCGCGGTAATAGATTTCTTCCGCATTTTCAAACAAAGAGTTTTTTAATTTTCTCGCCAAAACTATGGAACTGAGGGAAGCAACTCTTTGCATGTAATCAGGACTCAGACTAGCAATTATTTGCCCATTGACTTCAATGTTAAATGGCTGTAACATCACAGGCTGTAGCTTTTTTCTCAACATTCCGTTGGTTCCAATCTTTATAGGCACAATATTTGGCAATCTCCTCATCATAATTTTGTAGGGGTTTGACCATTTAGATTTTTTGCTACACGGATTTGAAGTTGACTGGGGTGAAAATCTCACTTCCGACACAATGATTGCTCTGCAGAAAGACACTTTACACCCCCTATCCCTCCGCTGTAATATCATCAGTATTACCCCAAACTGCTATGAAATTGCAAATTTGATCCCTTTTCACCAATTCTAGACCAAAAAGTCAACCCAAAAATGCAGGAAGAGGGGAGAAAAAAATTATGGGAAAAATTGTCTGTTTATATTTCGCACTACATTTGTGAAGAGGGGAGAAAAAAATTAAGGGAAAAATTGTCTATTTATAACTCGCACTTCATTCGTCCATCATGAAATAAGGGGAAATAATTACTAGTCTTAGTCCAACAATAAAGATCGCGACTTTCGGTTATCAACATCGATTTGGGATATTGTAAGGTGTAATTTAGCTAAGAGATTTATTCTCAAATTCTTTTCAATCTATTTTAGAGTAAATAAAGTGGATATAATTATTGGCAAGTGTTCCAAATACTCTTAAAATGTGTAGCGATAAACTAAACAAATAGCGACCAATTTACGGCAGCAATGGCTGACATTTCCGTTTGCGCGCGTACGTACAGCATCTAATACAATACTTCGAATGCAACACAACCTGGATATTTAATTTCAAGATGGAATACGCCTAGCCGATTCTGACTTACATGGAACACTCTCTCGAATAAATGTAAAAGCAGATTTACGCAATCACAGGAGAAAGAAATCCTGTACATTGAGAGGATAATCGCCATGGGGGGCATGATTAAATCGATACCAATATTTAGTCGTTACGTTATGCAAAACTAATTTTTTACGCCCCCCTCCCCTCTATTCCTAATGTAGAAATACTATAGAATGTAAGAAGCACACCAATTATCTTACATGAAACAATATTGTTAAAAACTCTGGAATGGGGAACACGTCACAAAGATATTTTTTAAAATCATGCTAAGTAAAACAAAAGAAAAGTGTTACTGCCAGTACTACTGGACTGGTAATTTTAATTATTTTTTACGTTACTAATTATTTCATTCTGTACGACTGTAGGCTACATATTCAATTTTGGTTTAATTACATAAATAATTTTAGATATGGTACCATTGCTTGTGTATATTTTATCTATTACCCATTTAATGCAATTTTTGTATTGTTGGGCCTGCAGTTCAGTGTATCATTTCTAAATTAATTACCCTTGGAAGTGCGAATTTACGCGTTTTTGGAAATCTACTGCCAAATCATGGTTTCTACTGCCTTTTTTAAACTACTTTACTGCATTTCAGCTCTGAGGGGTTGACGGGTCTGATGTCCACTTATGGGTAACTTACATGTAACATGCGTGAACGCCTGCATAACTTACCTGTCGCGTACTTCTAACTTACGCCTAACGTGTAAGCAATATGTTGGCATACGCTGAAAATTTTGTGCCGCGTTCGGCGTTAACAACTTATACCATCGTATTTCAGCGTTCTCGTAACTTGATAAAAACATACCCATAACATATTGAATGTACACCAGCGTGTTTGCTAAATTTTTCATACATCGGCATACGCTGATGCTATACGTCAATGTGTGACAGCCCCATTAGAAGATTTTCATTTATAGTTTAACCACTAATTCAGAGATACCTTTTCATCTTTCTGAAGTTTCAGAAAAATCGTTGACGTTGTTTTAAAAAAAATAAGCCTTACAGTTTTTGACTAAAATGCCAAAAAAAAGTGAAAATTTAAAGTTAACATTTCAGAACCAAACTTATATCGCTGGAATCAGATCGATGTCAGCTATCCAAAAAATGTAATCAGAATTGAAAAATTCCAAGAAATAAAAGTTTTCCAATTTTTACCCCAAAAATGAGATCGACAAAGTTTCTAAGTTCGACGGATTTGAACTGCTATCCACTCAGCAATGTCTCCGGCTATCCAAAAATGTAACTATTAAAGAAAGCGTTTGAAAACTAACAGAATTATGTCTGATTTTCATTTTTTGAATTTAAAGTCACCTCCGGTGTTCCTAAAAATTTCGAGATAGCTTTAAGGAGTAACTGTGTAATATCCTCATAAATATTCATATTCAAGCACTGTTCCTTTAAATATCTATAAATAACTCACATGACCTATCACATGATCTGTTGTACACTCTAGGCCTAGTGGTCACAAGACTAGTGGCATCCATATTGTTTTACCATCCAATAAAGCACATGTTCAACAATAAAGCCTTGTCTATTAATCTATAGACCATAATGAGCCAATAGGCCATTACATTGGCGACGAGGATCATTGGAAAATTAAGATGTGGAATCCTGCCACCTAATAAAGCTAAGTTTGCCTTAGAAAAATTGACTTTGAAGGTTAAAATTAAACCCAAAGATTGAAACTGAAATGTTGTGTGGGCCAAAACAAAATGGATTCTGCCTTGCCAATCTTCCCAGCCTTTCAAATTGACAACACTGATCCCAACAAAACAAATGTTGGAAAAAGATGGAAGAAGTATGTGCAAAGACTTGAGAATATGTTCACGGGTATGGCAATCACAAATGATGAACGACGTAGAGCCTTACTCCTTCATTGTGCCGTGGAAGACGTCTTTAATGTTTATGACGCAAATAAAGGTGAAGCCGAAGGAACATATGATGCAACTGTAGAAGTTCTCAATGGTGTTTTTGAGTCAAAGAAGAATGACACCATGGCTGAATATAACTTCCAGAATTGTAAACAAAAAGATGGTCAAACTTTTGATGAATTCGTGACAGAACTTCGAGCTTTGGGCAAAGATTGTCCCTTTGAAGACACAAATAAAAGAATTCGTTCACAACTTATACAAACCTGCAAATCAAATGACATTCGTAGAAAAGTATTCGGTGAACCAGAGAAATATGACACGCTTGAGAAAGTCATTAAATTAGGCAAAGCTATGGATTCGGCTAACAGTCACATTGCAGAAATAGAGAGAAACCAAGGATTTGTGAATAAGGTTAATGCACCAGATTAAAGGGGTCGACCAAAGACTAGACCAAATGTGAGCAGTCGACACAAAAGCAAATCATGGCGAAGATTTCGTACACCAAGTAGTACTACATGTAACTCTAACAAATCTTTCAGTTGTGGGTCAGACTGGCCTCACAAGGGAAAGTGTCGAGCTAAACAAGCGAAATGCTATCACTGTGGGAAACGTGGTCATTTTTCACATGTGTGCCGAGATAAAACATCTGGAAAGAAACAAATTAAGAAAATTAACAGTCATGAAGATTATGATGAAGAATCCGGAACAGATGAAGATCCTGAATATTGTTATGGAATAGGCGTAACAGAAACTAACAGGCACAGAATCAGGAAGAGGTCACCAAGGGTCAACCTGACCTTGGAAGGCAGGCGAGAAGAGTTGTTGATTGATTCAGGTGCATCGGTTGATGTGTTAGATGAATGTACACACAAAAGAATTGGATCTCCTACAATTAACAAAGACAGAAGGTCAAAACTTGTGACATACGGAGGAGAAACCATAGAAACTAAAGGCACATGCACAGTTGCCGTTGAAGAAACAGACCGATAAAACTCGTCGAATTTAATGTCATCAAAGGAAATCATGGATCTTTAATTGGATTTAAGACTGCAACAGACTTAGGGCTAATCAAGATTATCAATAACATTGACGAACCATTTGAGACACACAGCAAGATCTTTAACGGAATTGGTAAATTGCGTGGGTGTACAGTCAAGCTCCACATCGATAAAACCGTAAAACCAGTCGCAGTCAAAAACAGAAGAACGCCTTTCTATTTGAGGAAGAAAGTGGCAGCTGAAATCGAGAAGCTATTAAAGGAAGACATAATCGAAAAAGTTGAAGGTATTCCTACACCATGGATCTCTGGGATTGTCACCCCACCGAAGAAGGATCCAGAAGAAATTAGGCTTTGTGTTGAAATGCGAGAGGCCAACAAGGCAATTTTACGTGAAAGACATCTGTTACCTACCCTGGAAGAGCTCATTTATGATTTGAATGGCGCTAAAATCTTTAGTAAGCTAGATTTGAGATCAGGATATCACCAATTGGAACTAGATGCTGGCTCCAGATATATAACTGCGTTTAATACTCACATGGGTATTTACAGATATAAAAGGTTGAATTTTGGTATATCATCAGCCTCAGAAGTGTTTCAAGAAGCAATCCGAGGAATAATTCAAGATATCCCTGGTACAAAGAATATCTCAGATGATATAATAGTTTTTGGTGCAGCCAAAAATTGATCACGACAGAGCATTAGAGGCAACATTTAAAGCACTTGAAGAAGCTGGTTTAACTCTGAACAAGAAGAAATGTGAATTTCACCAATCCAAGATATCGTTCTTTGGAGTTATTTTCTCGGGAAATGGAACGTCTCCCGATCCCGAGAAAGTCAAAGCCATCAGAGAGACAAGACAACCAGAAACAGTAAAGGACCTAAGAAGTTTTCTGGGTATGACCAGTTATTGCTCAAGATTTATCAAAGATTATGCAACAATTAGCGAGCCTCTGCGAAGATTGACACACAAGGACGTCGAATGGAAATGGTCAGAAGACCAAGATGCTGCTTTCGACAAACTCAAAGAAAAACTTTCTGAAGAAACTGTAATTGTTTACTTCGATCCAAGGAAGAAGACAGAATTAATAGTTGATGCAAGTCCTGTAGGACTAGCCGCAATTTTGACACAAGACAGTAAAGTTATCGCTTATGCAAGCCGAGCTTTATCTCATGTAGAATCCAGATACAGTCAAACTGAACGTGAAGCACTTGGTGTTGTATGGGGATGTGAGCATTTTGATACTTACCTCCGTGGTTCCCCTCACTTCTTAATCATCACTGACCATAAGCCGCTGGAACGTATCTGGCAGAAATCAAAACCACCTCTAAGAATAGAAAGGTGGGGACTTCGTCTACTTCCATATAAATTTACCATAATCTACAAGCCTGGAACAGAAAATATAGTAGATTACATGTCAAGACATCCAGTTGATGGTAGCTCAAAACAAGGAGCATTAGCAGATGAATATGTCAACTTTCTTGCTGAGTCTGCGGTACCAAAGGCGATGACGTTAGATGAAGTAAAACAAGAAACTGCGAAGGACCAGACTATTTTGAAAGCCATTGAATTTGCAAGGAATGGTAAATGGTACCTTGCTAAGGACGTGAATATTAATGATGGAATCAACTTAGAAGAGCTGAACGCCCTAAAATCGGTTAAAGACGAATTAGTTGTCCACCAAGACAATATACTGCTTCGAGAAGGAAGAATAGTTCTACCAAAATCATTACAAGAAAAAGCTGTCGAACTTGCCCATGAAGGTCACCAGGGTATGACAAGAACGAAATCATTTATACGATCAAAAATATGGTTCCCGGACGATAACCAACTAGTGGAAGAGAAAATTTCGAAATGCATTGCTTGTCAAGCAACAACAGGGACTCGAGATCGTAAACATAAAGAACCTCTCAAGATTATTATTATTATTATTATTATTACAGCATATTTATAGTGCACCCTTTCATATAACATGTTCAGGAGCACTTTACAAAGTGACAATGTAAATCATACATAAACAACAAGATTATGGACATGTTAACGATTGTATACAGAGTCAGTTAAAAGCCTGATTAAATAAATGTGTTTTAAGTTGTTTTTTAAAAGAATATAGAGATGTAAAACATCTTAAACTAAATGGTAGATTATTCCATAAAACAGGTGCTTGATAACTAAACGAGCGCTGACCATAAGAGACTAGTTGAACAGTTTTGGGCTTTAAAAGTAGTTTATCTGATGTACGTAATGTTCGACCAGGTGTTAACCATGGTCAAACCTGAGTGCTGATTTTTGTGGACCTCTGCCAAGTGGTGATTATTTGTTTGTAGTAATTGATGAATACACAAGGTATCCTGTGGTGGAGATAATGAGATCTACTTCGGCGAATGCAACTATACCTGTTTTGGACAAAATTCTGAGCACGTTCGGAATTCCTTAAATTATCAAAACTGATAATGGTAGTCCGTTCAACAGTTACCAGTTCGAGAAATATGCTGAAAACATTTGTTTTAGGCACAGAAGGATAACTCCCTGTTGGCCTAGAGCAAATGCACAAGCAGAAGCTTTTAACAAACCATTAATGAAAATAGTACGAGCAGCTATAGTTGAAAAGCGTAATTGGAAACAAGAAGTGTGTAGATTTTTACGCCAATACAGAGCAACACCACATAGCTCTACAGGTTTTACACCACATCGATTATTATTCGGAAGAGAGCCGAACACTAAGCTCCCTTCTGTAACAGAACCTCGATACAATACAATTATCGATGAGATTGTTAGAAACAATGACAGCTGAGCAAAATACAATATGAAGACAAGAGCCGATAACTTGGTAAAAGCTAAATCAAGTGACTTGAAGACTGGAGATACAGTAATGCTGAAAAGCGAAGAAAAAGGAAAATTAGTTCCTACGTATCAGCCAGAAACGTATGATATCATAAAACGTAAAGGAAGCATGATAACTGCGCAAAACGCGAAGAAGAAAATAACTAGAAACTCCTCAAGATTTAAGAAAGTGAGATTTAACATTCCTGTCGAAGAAAAGGAAGATCTGGAATTGGAACCAAATAATAACTTACCGTTATACCTACCTAAAACACCCACTAAACCAGTTCCGATACCGACAGAGAAGTCCACAGATAAAATAATTGCGTCTAATACACCAATAAAGTTACGAACAAGTCATCGGACAAGAAATAAACCGTCCTACCTAAAAGACTACAGATGTGATTAAAATGCACAAGTGTTGTATAGGGCATAATAATCCTTTTGTGCATTAGACCTATATAAGGTCAGAAATGTGTTAATATGTGTTAAAATAGAAATGTTATTTTTGCGTATGTGTGAACTAGGGCACAATAATCCCTGCATATGCAGTTCCTACAACCGTACATGCCATAAATCAAAGACTAAAACCACTACAAGACTTTAAAACTTTTCCATGAACCATTTAGTATTATATTTTATGTTTAGATACTTCACGGTATAGTGCTTGTAATCTTTTCATTTTATTTAGGGAGGGATGTAATATCCTCATATATATTCATATTCAAGCACTGTTCCTTTAAATATCTATAAATAACTCACATGACCTATCACATGATCTGTTGTACACTCTAGGCCTAGTGGTCACAAGGCTAGGGGCATCCATATTGTTTTACCATCCAATAAAGCACATGTTCAACAATAAAGCCTTGTCTATTAATCTATAGACCATAATGGGCCAATAGGCCATTACAAACTGCACCACACTTTACGGAAAAAAATCAAACTTCAGACCTCTATCTCTCATACAGCAGCTGTAAGCTCCCCCAATAAAAAAAGAATAATAACTAGACCTGCATGGCAGTGCTTAACCAGGCTTTCATGCTGCCCAAAACATTACATGGCGACTGGATGCAAGGCAAAGACTAGCCCCACACACCACAGACACACATGAATAACTCAGATATTGACATGTTCTTTGCATGCGCCTTCCAATAGAAGGCAATTAAAAAATAAAGTTAAACAATTCACAGCATAATAAACTTAAATCCAAATATATACATGTAACTGAAAACTCAAAATTCCAAGAATTAACAATTTAGTAAATTTTCAAATTTTAAAGAAAAAATTAGAACATGGTATCTCAATTCGACAGTTATAGCATCCGCAGTATCCCCGGCTGTACAAAAATATAACTTTTTCGAAAATCGTTAGGGAATTGACATAACTAGTGTGGTTTTTCAATTTTCGTGCACGTTAAAGATTTACATCACTTCCAGTCTGCTCAAACCACCTTTCGCATTACTTGTAAGTGCTAACTGTTAACAAGTTTCATTAGGAAAAATCAGTATTCAGAACTCTATCGCTTCTTACAGTTTCTTGGTTCTACGCGAAATGAAAACTTACAGTTTCTTGGTTCTACGCGAAATGAAAAAAAAATTGAACAATTTCGCGAAATGGACGAAAAGCATTTCATATTTTTCCAAACCAAATCCAGAGATACTACAAACCAATCGCACTCATTGTATGTACAGAATCGCACTCATTGTACGTACAGAATATGTCCATTTTTCATTGATGATGTAAGGGCCCCATACAAGCTCAATCAGAACCTGACTTCCACGGATGACTTCCAGAATAGATTTCACAGCCGGATTAATATTTCCATAATATTCAGAATCAACTAATTTGTCTTATTTATTTTTTTAAATGAACTTAGGAAAATTGCAACATAATCCCTTAACCAAGTGTCAATGTATGATATGTCATGGCTCACATAGATGTCAAATCACTTCTAACATGTGCCACATAACCCAAATTTTCCCAATCCTGCCCCCATCCCCTCCTAAAGTGCGCAAACTTTGGTCTGCCTACCCTCATTCAGAGGTTCTAGCATGCCCTTGGCTCATTGTCCTAAATTCCCTGCCATTGAAATCGGTATCTCCGCTCATTATTGGACTTCGGCCAGGGATCTTAATCCGCTCATTATTGTCAGCCTCCAATACCTGTTATCTTTCCATCATTTTCGGAATGACGGAGGGCAGTGCATTATTAAATGGTTCACTGCATATCGGACATACTGCGGACAGTTTATTATTAAATGGTTCACAGACAAACAGGCGATACAGTATCCATCTGTGTCTCAACATTTGAATCGTTTTGTGAAATAAAGTCGCCAGATGCTTCAATAGGTTTGATTGAAGCCAGACACGCCCACGACGCTGCGTCTACAGTGGGCTGAGAGTGGCCCCTTTCATCATGCCTGCTATACGTTGTTGGAGCTCCGGCACACTTTAAAGAATTATTTTTGACCTAATATTAACCATCGCCATATTTTTTTAAATCGTTGGATAAAGTCAATCAACAAACAATACAGGTCTACTTTATTACAAAAACATTGGTGAACTTATCATTTTGTCTAAAATCATAACGCTAATCAGCAAACAATACTATTGTTCTTTATTACAAAAACATCGGTGAACTAATCTCTGTCGTGATGGCGAGCCAAGCTATAGTTTATTATTAGGTAAATAAAACAATATAAACAACCAATGAGTAAAACTGATTTATTCCAATCAATTTATATACGAGTCAAATTTTACCTTAACTGACACCCGTTGTAAATTTCAAATACAAACTGAGTAAACACATCTAACAACCAGATCTTATGAATTCGAGCCTCTTCAATAGTTATAAAGCACATCAAACAGTGTAGAATAAATTGCCTAACAGAAAAATCATGCTTTATAAGTTGTTAAAGGGATGTGGGGCTATTTAAGGAATGACGTTTGTGCACAATACAATGAAATAATTACCACCGGTGTAAGGAATTATTTTGACAGAATATGTCAACTGCAAATATGATGACTAAACATCAGTTTGTTCAGAAGACGCTCTGCATGCACAAACTTTCAAGTCTGTACCGATTTTAAAAAATTAAACAATCCCACATTCCTAAAAACAGGAGTTTTACCGTAACACAGTAATCACAATTACTTGTTACAAATTGGTATTACATGTAACGAGCGGAGTGGGGATCCGGCCAAATCCAACGAATAACTTCTTAGTTAGTCATATTGTAAGTGTAACTGTGTTTTCTTTATTTTGACATTCTGCTAATTGAGAAACCATTTGAGTAATAAATACAGGTTATTGAATGGACTGAAGCCACATGTAAAATCACAAATACATTGCCATCTCTTTTCAAAATTTGTAATTATTACTACTGACAATTAACAATAAAAGTCATATTGTCCACACAACTACAGCAAGGTAACAGTTTGTTGTTAAAGGGGCGTCTACGTTCTGTCAATCGGTATCTTTTGAAGTTACGTGTCAATTCTCATTATGGAACTTTGATTGACAGTATGCATCCACCAGACTCTTTGGTGCCGAAATGAAAAAGTCAGCAAGGTATTATCGGACTGATAAACGTGTCCATGGTATTCACCAATCGTTCAAGCAGTAAATGAACCAAGAATGTTTTACAATCAACAATGCTGATTGTTTGTTAGCCATTTTCTAACATTTCTTCCACGTTGAAACTATATGCTTCACGATTTTTGCACGAAGCTAAAATTATTGTCACAGGTAAATGCCAAAATTTCTAACGAAGACATTAATTCCAAAGAGCTATTTCTGCCTAGAAAGTATGGCAGCAAGAACTCAGTAAAAATTTTATGATTGGCGTCGCCATTCAGTCTGAAGAACAGCTTTTTAATTCCACCTTACTTGTTGTTCTGTAACCCCTAATCTAAAATGCTCTTTCGATCTCATCTAAAATAGTACATGCCACAAAAACATCGAATTAACTTATTTATGATATCCCCATTCTTTATTAAAATGATAAACTTAAATATATAATACAATTCCTTTTTAAATTGGCTTTCTCTGAAATAAAGTTTGGCAAAGTTATGCGTTACATAAAAGCATGAAATGTATTAAGTAGGTTTTATTTGATCTTCACCTAAAAAGGGTCATATAATAATAAGAAATAAAGAATTAGAATTATTAGTTTATTTTCACGTTTTGTCTTACACAATAGACATTTTGTTAGCTTCTGACACGTGTATTAATTCTACAAGCCTTGTGTTTATTTCCCCAGTTCGTTCGTTCTTGGTGTTTAACGTCTGCTTCCACATAAGTGATATCGCAGACAAGACATAGGAGAGCTGAAGCTGATTCCTGTTTTTTAGAATATGATTTTGCAATCTTTCCATTTGGCCTTAGGCCATGGATTTGGTTTAGTGGGAAGTTCTTCCCTTTATTTAATATAAAACATATCGTTTGGTAGATGATCTCGTCTGCTTCTGGATTGGTAGATGTCATTGTTTTAGTGTTTAGGTGCCAGGCCCATCTTATCGTGGCCTCCCCTTACTCCACTATCCCACTCTCTGGGTTTGGTATCAGTTTTATTTGCGGAATAGTGTTTAGGTGCCGAGTTCGTCTGACCGTAACTCCCCCTTACTCCACTATCCTCCTAGTTTGGTAGATGTCATCTTTGTGGGGTTTGTGTTTAGGTGCCAGGACCCTCTTATCGTGACCTCCCCTTACTCCACTATCCCACTCTGTAGGTTTGGTGTCTGTTTTTGGTGGAATAGTGTTTAGATGCCGAGTCTGTCTGATCGTGACTCCCCCTTACTCCACTATCCTGCCAGTTTGGTATAAATCCCCTATGTAGTTTAGTGTTTAGATGCCGGGCCCGTCTAACCGTGACCCCCTCTTACTTCACTATTCTACTTAGTCCAACTGTGTCCATTAGGGCGTGGATTTGTTCGAAGATTTGCAGTTTCAGATCTGGTCTCGGGAAGAGTAGGTTCTTAGTGTTGAATGGTATGTTGTTGGTCTCCATTGTTCTCACTAGTTCCCTTCTCTCCCCCTCGTATACCTCGCAGTCTACCAGGACATGGTTGGTGATACATTCTTCTCCGCACTCACAGATGATGACTTGGTGTTTGTAGTCTCGCAGCCGCTCTTTCACCCTTAGCTTCGATATAAGTCTACAAATATCTCTTCTAGGGTGATTGAGTGTTGCCTTTGTGTAGATCTTGTCATCCAGCCGGAATCTGTATGTGTCAAGTTCAACGAGATTTAATTCCCAGATTGAATTGACCTGTCTTTTGACCATACTGTAGATTTCCGTGGTGCTGTGTCCTTGAGACCTTCATTGGCGAGTCGATCTGCCTCCTTGTTTCCTCTAATGTTGACATGTGATGGAATCCACACGAGTTCTACTTTGCTTCCCTTCTCTTCCCTTCTCTATAACCCTCTGGTACAGCTGCCTGATTTCCAAAATGACTTCTGGTCTTGAGTCCGAGTTGTCATTTTGGATTGAAATCAGACTGTTCAGAGAGTCGCTTGGAATGACGAACTTACTAGTCTTTTGATGGGAAATCCATGATATAGCGTCACGAATGGCCACAAGCTCTGCAGTGTACACCGAACAGTTATTGGGCAGTTTCCTGCTTATTCCCTGTTTCCTGTTTGGCAGGTATATTCCAAACGAGCTGGTGCCCCTTTCAGGATTGCGTGAGCCATCCGTGTACACATGGTCCCAGTCATCCGACGGCCAGTTGTCTTCCAGGTGTTCTAGAGAGAAAGCACGTGCAGCAGTGGGGTTGTTTTTCTTGTCAGTTTTCTGTAGTAGATCTAGATTAACCGGCGGTATAGGAAGCGTCCAAGGGCCGATCGTTGGGGGGTCGTGTTCATTTATCACGAGCTCCCCCAGTTGCAGTTCCTTGATTGTTTCCCTGATACCCTGGCCGAAGCTTTTCTTTCTAGGATCTCTCACATATCTTGTCTTTTGTAGACTGACAAAAGTAGGGGATCTTTCGCCCAGTTGCGAGATCTTGGCCCAATACCTTGTCGCTAGTTCTTTTCTTCTTAGGGATAGGGGCAACTCCCCGGTTTCCTGTAGTAATGCCTCTCTCCTAGTCCCAAGCCCTACGCTGGTCGCAATACACAGAGCTTTGTATTGGATGGTGTCAAGCTTACTTAAGAGTTTTGGCGCACAGTTCATGAAGGCCAAAGAGCCGTAGTCTAATACAGAGCGTATTAGAGCACAATACACCATCATTAATGTAACTCTATTAGAGCACGATACACCATCATTAATGTAACTCTATTGGCACCCCATGTGCTGCCCGTTATTTTCCTCATTAAGTTTAGGATTTTGGTGCATCTATCTACAGTCTCGTCGATGTGCGGTTTCCAGGTCAGCCTTCGGTCAAAGATTACGCCAAGGAACTTGGTTTGGTCTTTAAACTTGATGGTTTTCCCGTTCATACACAGAGTCATTCTGTTTATCCCTCTATCCCTGCTTACAAGCATGCCGACTGTTTTCTTCTCCGAGACTTTGAATCCCCAATCGTTTGCCCATGCCATGAATTTGTCTACGGCCTTCTGCATGTTCTTTTGTAGTTCACAGCAGTTCCTCCCTTTCCTCCATATGGTACTGTCATCAGCAAATTTAGCTAACTCAGTTTTGGCGTCGAGGTAGGAAGATTTCTGTATGTCGTTGATCATGATATTGAAGAGAGTGGTACTGATAACCGACCCCTGAGGCATGCCATTTTCTAATGTTTGCACGGCACTCAGGAATCTGCCTACATTCACCTGTATCCTTCTATCGCTCAGAAAGCTTTTGATCCACCGAAACATTATGCCCGTTATACCAATACGTCCTAACTTGAAGAGCAGCCCGTCTAGCCAGACTAAATCGAAAGCCTTCGTTAAATCTACGAACACGACACATAACAGGTTCCCAGAGAGGATTGCCTGCGACATGACTTGCTGTAGTCTCACCAAGTGGTCCGTTGTTGAACGCCCTTTCCTGAACCCGCTTTGATTTTCGTCGATCAGTCGGTTGCTCTCCAGATAGAACTGTAGTCGTATGTTAACCATTGTTTCCAAGGTTTTGCACAGTGTGGATGTCAAGCTTACTGGTCGATAGGACTCTGCCTTTGTTCTCTCTTTACCTGGTTTTGGAAGAGGGATGACGTTGGCTTTCCGCCATTCTTTGGGTACCTCTCCTGCCAGCCAGGATGTGTTGAAGAAGTTTAGTAGTATCCTTTTGGCATTTCTAGGCAGATGTTTTAGCATTGAGTACTTTACTTTGTCCTCACCAGCCGCACTATCCTTCTTGAGGGAAAAAGCCTTATTTAACTCCTCCTCAGTTTAGATTGATTGGTTTAGCCCCTTCATTAGGTTCAATTTCTAATGAAGGGTGCTGTGAGTAAAAGATTTCCTTTCTCTTCAGGAACTCTGGTGATTGGTTTTCGTCCCTGCTTGCGCCAGCGAAAGCTTTTGCAAGTAGATCTGCCTTTTCATTGCCGTTGGTAATGTACTCATCTCCATTCTTTAGGTTTGGTATGTTGAATGATCTGCGCTTCCCGTTCATGGCGTTCAGCTTCTTCCAGACGGCACCTGTTTGCGTGTTTTGATTCAACGCATTACAGAATGTCATCCAGTGTTCGCTTTGTGCCTTCCGGATGGTGTCTCTTGCGGCGTATTTCAACTTCAGCTAGTTTGGGTGATTGACTTCATTGTAGTGGCGTTTCCGTAGGCGTAGTGCCTTCTTTCTTTCGTTAACCGCCTTCTGACATTCTGGTGACCACCAAGGTTTTCTAATCCTTGATTGCCCTCCAGAAGTCTTGGGAATGGAGTCGTCTGCGGCTCCTATAATAGCACTCGTGATGTTGGCTGCGTACACGTCGATGTTGGCATCGATGATGTCTTCTTCTTTCCACCCAAGGCAGCCTACACGGAAGTTAGCCCAATCAGCCTCTTTTATTTTCCAATTGGGTTTCCCGTTATAGACTTCCCTGGTTGTTTCACATTGGATGCAGAGTTCTATCAGTAGATGGTCGCTGCCAAGTGTTTCATCTTCGTGTACTTGCCAGTCGCAGCGGTTTGCCATACCAAGCCTACAAAGCGTGAGACCCAGGTGTGAAGGTGCGGCATTTCCTCCAACAAAAGTAGGGCTCTCGTCGTTCAGTACACATAGGTCGTTCTCTTCTATTATTGAGCATAGGCTAATCCCCCGACAATCATTCCTCGGTGACCCCCACAGGACGTGTTTTGCGTTGAAATCCCCGCAAAACACAAATTCGCCCTGAGGAAGCTGGTCGAGTAGTGACTGGAAGTCAACTGGTTTTCTCGTGACATCTGGGGGTACATATATAGACATTCACTATTGTCAATTTTGTATTATTGCTCAATGTGATGGCTATGCCCATTGCTTCTAGAGGGTCCTCTACGTCAAGCCCAACAGAAATATAATTTAAGTTATCACTGACGTAGATGGCAAGACCGCTGCCACGTGTCGTGCTGCCCGGTCTGTCCCTTCTCTGACAAGTGTATCCGGTAAAGTAGATGTCGTTCTTGGTTGGTAGTAGCTTGGTTTCTTGGAGGCATATTACATCTTTCAGGTTGCAGGTGATGAATTTTCTCAGCTCAGCACATCTGGGAGCCAGTCCATTAATGTTTAGTTGTAGAACTTTTACCTGGCCCGCCATGATGACTGTCCGGATGGATGCCTCTCTGTCTTGTCTATTTATTGGTCAATTGGCGTTTCACATTCCATAGGAGGTACCTCATTATTGCCCCAGATAATCGCACTACCCTTTAACCCAAAATGATTTCTATAGATCCCATATTATGTAATATATGATTGTTGCAATACCCATGCTATTAGTCTTTATTGCGAAGACATTTAAACAAAAGGGTTTAATCAGGGTAGGGAGTCGACTTGTACACACGTAAATCAGATGCGTGAGATTTATCATTCGTGGATGTGTTGTCAGTGTGGGAAATACTGTTTTAAATGGATGTAAATACACGTTTTATGATTGTGGACAAAACGGTATGTGCAATTCAAGAAAGCTTTGCTTCGGAACCGTCCTGTCACCATTAGAAATCCAACATCTGTTTCACCGTAGTGATCTTGAAAAATAATCCCCGGATAATGACAGGCATTACAGATACCTGCCGTCGTATGAATCCTGAAAAATAATATTTCACCGTATCGCAACAGGTCAGTTCTAAAACTAACACTTATTACAGTATTTCAACATTGTGCGGCAAAATAGATATTCGGCGGCAAAACTGAACGATTACCAACAACTAAACACATCGTAATATCTGAACATCGCACGTGAAATTAGATGTTTGACAACAAAATTGAACACCTTGCGTAATTGGAAACCTTGACTGATTTTAATCACGGCTCGGGAAATTGAACGGTCCAACTAATTATTGAACAGTCATGCTAATTAGACAGGACGCTTACAATTCAACACGTGTCGAGAAACTAAACACTAGTTAATTAGACGCTTGGTAATCAAAATTAAACAGTGAGATTGAAATTCGATAGAAGTACAAATTGAGCAATATTCGCCGAAATTCAACAATATTTATGAATAATTGGACACAGAGTAGAAATTAACGCTATTTACGCTAGATTAAACGGTACCAATTTCCTAGTGTATGCTGCTTCCTTAGTGAGCAGTGGCCGACCAGAGCGTTTAAATGAAATTTAGTTGATGCTTGATGAATGCCATGGTATTAGATCTGATGCAGACTCGATGACTCTTAATTCACAAATCTCTAATGGGATATACACATATTTTGACCCAGGGGAACCAGTTCATTTCAAAGACGAAAAAATATGTCGAAAATGGAATTAGCTGCCTCCAAAATGTATATTTTGACACCAAATGTGGTCGTTTTGTAAAATTAGAATTTTTCCGCCAAAACTGATTGCTATCTGGAATTATTTCCCAATATTGACTCCATGGTATAACTAATCACCAAAATGTGTATGGAAATGGATTGAGCTACCCAGAAAGGATATATTTTGATACCAAACTCGATCGTATTGTGTTAAGTGATAAATAAAATACTTGGCGTTGTTATAGATCTTTATTGTAATGCATATTGTATGTATGATGGTGTAACATAGTCAATACATTAAACCCCACATACAACCTTCTCCTGGCCATGCATACTCCACGTCTGCCACTGATTACATTGCATGCTGGTTGACAACCTAATAAACAAGATCATGTGACCTAGTCACTAGCAGACGACACAACCATACTCTATCTCACATTCTCCTCTATATTATATTTTCTTTATGATAATAATTTCAGGTCAAAGCCTGTTATGAATATTTCATTTATAACATAAAAAATAAAATCATGTTTTCTCCTACTTTAAATATTTTGTTAATTTTTTTTTTTTTTTTTTTAATAACAATAGATGGTTGTTTTATAGATAAAAGTTTGAAATAAAATTTATTATGTACAAAGCTATAGTTGTTTATTTTCATTTCATAAATTTAATATACCCAGAATTCAGCGTTTCTAGCAGATCACATGTGGACGCTCCTTTTTTTGTTAAACAGTTTGACAATTGATGACTATTGGGAACCCAATTTACAGTTATTTCACCATTTTGTACCATTTGCTTGATACTTGCAATATCTATGCGCAGTCTTTTCTCTTGCACTAATTTTGTGGATTGAATATTATCATAAAGAGACTTATTATCAATATAACATGCAATTGCTATAGAACATTGATTTAACAGAACTATCTCATTAAAAATGCATCGAATGTAAATAGCCATATCCAAACCTTCCCACAGTGATAAGGTTTCTGAAGCAATGGTACTCTTCACTACGCGACGAATCTTTTTTGAACCCCATGCTATAGGACATACACAGTCATTTTCGCCCTTTAAAAAGATTATAAACCCTCCAGAGCTAGATACCCCATCACAAAGGTTTGCATAAGACGCATCAGTAAAAATAACAATACTAACATTTCTTAAATTACCTAGAGATGGAAACAAAATTCTACAATTCTCATTTTGTAATTTGTTTATAGCCTTGTTTGCTTGCAATAGTTGCTCGATTTTGGCCTTTTCTTTGAAACACTTAAATTTAAAACTTTAAAACTTAAATCCGGTCTTGATTGACTTGTTACCCAATTCAACTGACCAATAGCTTCCCTTAATAATTTTGTCTCCTCCTTATTTAGATCATTATCTTTATTATTTTTTCGACCCTCTTGGATTGCGATTTTCTTAATATTTGATATATTAGACTCCTGGTGTAAAACAATGCGACTCTTTTTTTCAACTAATTCAAGACCTAAGTATTTAAAAGAACCTACTACTTGTTTTCCACTGGTAAAGGTATTAAGTATGTTATTTATAACATTACATCTAAATTCCGCACACCCTGACCATAAAAAATCATCAACATGTGTAATGAATAAACCAGAAAGTGTGCCGTTTTTACAACCACACTCTACAAGCTTATTCTTAACACTTAAATACCAATTTCTAGAAGCATCACTTAATCCATATACATATTTATTTAATTTCCATAATATATTTTTTAATTCAATTTCAGAAGGTGGAATTAAATAAACTTCACGGACTATTTGATCTCCCTGTAAAAAGGCGGACTTAATATCAATAGCATTACACTTCCAATTAACTGTAGATGCAATGGCTAAAAATATTTTAATATTTTCTTTAGTGGCTGTGGGAGAATCTGCCTGAATATCATCTTCCTCAAAACCCCTAGCTACTAAACGAGCTTTAACAGAAATGTCATTATTTGGACCACATTTTTCTGTCACAACCCAACGAGTTCTTATAGCATTTTGTCCTATATCTGCCACTTCCTGATACACATTAATTGTTTTCCGATTATTTAGTTCAGTTTCTTTTGCACATTTTACAACATAATTGTCAGTCCTTGTGCTTAATATTTCTCTCTCCATTTTGTCACTAGAATTGCTATTATCATTTGTCTTCCTTTCGCATGGTTTCCACTCACTTACACATGTGTTAAAGTCAATACCACTTATATTTTCTTTACCCTCCTCTTGTATATTAAGATAAGCCCAGTTTTTTCCTGTGGATTTACCACCTCGACTTACAATAACACAATTGGTCCAATCATCACTGCCCTAATAAATTGATTAATTTTTTGTAAATCACTCACTTGTTTTACTGAGTCTTGGTTATCGTTTTGGTTATCTGATTCTTCAGAATCTGTTATAGAATCAGATGGCACAACTTCTTTTGAATTCTGAATTGTGTCATTGTCATTTTGATCATCGTTAATAAACTCTTCACCCACTTTAATGAGACGACATGGATGAACACGAACATAAACACTGCCATGTCGTACAAATACAATTTTTCCATCTTGTCCTATCACTCTTCCTGAGCCCTTCCATTTTTTGCTGTCATCTCTCTTGTAGTACACTTTCTCTCCTTGTGTAAATGGACCTGCACTTGGACGTATTTTACTTCTCAAAGCCTTACGTATTCTCTCGGAAGATTCAGCTTTTAAAAATGCTCTCCATCCCGAATGCATAGCATTTAAATGTTTAGCAAAATGTTCACTTTGAGTTCTTCCTTCCAAACTTGGTGGATTATCTGATAAAGTTGATGGTAGATTTGGGTTATTACCAAAAACTGACTGGTTAGGGCTCCATCCATAAACCATTTGCAGACTATTTTTGGCATTAATAGCCCACACTAAAGCAATGTCTAAAGACATGTTTGGATTTTCCTCCAAAATTTTAGTTACACAGTCATCTACAACAGAGTGATTTCTTTCACAAATACCGTTCTGCCAAGGGCTAAGTGCAGCAGTGTTCAATACTTCAATATTTAAGTTTTCACACATATCTTTGTATTGCAAATTTGAAAACTCACCACCATTATCTGCAAGAAACTTCTTGGGTGCACCAAAACCCCCGCCAATCCACTTTAGCATTATTTGTTCAATTATTACATCAGGTGTCTTCCTATATATCACACTTGCAAGACTGAAACGAGTCGCCAAATCAATTAAATGTAAAAAGTAAATGTTGGGTTTCCAAATTTTTAAGTCCATAGCGACACATTCATTAAAATCTGTTGCCAGTGGTAAACATACCGCAGGTCTGGGTGGTGTCCCTTTATACTTTTTACATGTTTGGCACTTCTCTGATATATTATCAACTAGTTTTAGTATGTCCTTGTCCGCTATACCAGAGTCCTTAATTAAAGCTTTTAATCTTAGTGGCGAAGGGTGAGCAAACTGTTTATGAAGTTTCTCAACCATTTTTGTTTTGTCTTCTACATCACTGTTAGATTGGGAAACAAAAACATCAACAGTATCTTGAATATTAATATCAGATTGTTCAAGAGTAACACAATAATGTCCTGAAGATGTACATACTAAATCAATACTTTGTCCAAAAATTTCTGCTTGATCATTCTCCAAGTCTAACTTTACTCTCGCTTTTTTCATAGTATCTTTGCTCAATAGCAAAGGAATATCACTATCCACAATGTCAGTTTTTATATCACAATTCACTACCGCAATCTTACATGGAATGGTTATTTTACCCAGAGATTCCAAACGCCTACCTCCACCAAATTTAAATATTGTCTTACTAACTTCCTTCTCACTTTCAAATTTGAAACGTTCCTCTTCACTTAAACTATCCAAATATAATTGAGTCCAACCTTGTCCAGCAACAGTGGATGAACATGCACTATCCAATATAGCGGAGTTCAGAGTTTCACATGTTAACACTTGCATTTCGTCTCTGTCATTACCAGTAAACAGAATTGCTTTTTCATGAGTTTTATCGTTCATATTTTTGTAGGAGTGTGGGCAATCCTTTATTAGATGTCAAATGGAATCACAACTTTTACACCTCATGGGATAGCCATCATTTCCTATTGGATTTATGTTTTTAGAATTCGGGGTGAAACGAAAACCAGTACCTGTATTCTTTCTTGTAGAATAATTTCCTCTATATCCACCTCTAAAATTTGGCCTTCTTTTACCAAAATATCTGGAAGAATAATACGCCTCCCTATCGTATTGACGATCATCATATTTATATTGACTTGGATACGGCTGTACGACACCTGCAACATTCACTGGCTCAACTTTAATAAAATTGTCACTATCAGACTTACTAGTACTAGTACCACTTGAAGTTGATGAATTCATTGTTTGTGTACCAAAAAATTTCTTTAATGAGCTACCCATTTGTCTGAATAATTGTTCATGTTCATTATAATCGACACCGGTCAACACTAACTGTCGATCTGTATTGGTTAAATTTGCTCCTTCAAGTAGTTTAAATGCAAGAACCGATTGAGGTAATTCCATTTTGAACTTTTTAATTTTATTGTACAGTTTCTCAAAGTCAGTGACATACACTTCCATTGTTTGATCCGATCTTCAAAATTTATCAAAATTCACATAATGTTCGTACGCTTCAGTAAGACTGTCTTTCTTAAATATCTTGTCCATGAAATCTGTCAATAGTTTCACTCCATTTTGACTCCCAAGTAGATCCGCATCTATCTCGCTAAACACTTTGTCACGTATACCGCTTGGATCCTTTTCATCCAATGTCAACGCAATTGCAATCCCTTGTTTTTCCGCTTTAACTTCTGTTATGTTTCTCCACGCTTTTATTTCTTCAAGCCATCTCGAATATGGTTTTGAAACACTATCAAACACTGGTGGGGTTTTAAATGATGCCATTTTGTTTTCTAAAAACTTAATATCTACCGCTCTGCTACCATGATAAATAAAATACTTGGCGTTGTTATAGATCTTTATTGTAATGCATATTGTATGTATGATGGTGTAACATAGTCAATACATTAAACCCCACATACAACCTTCTCCACGTCTGCCACGGATTACATTGCATGCTGGTTGACAACTTAATAAACAAGATCATGTGACCTAGTCACTAGCAGACGACACGACCATACTCTATCTCACATTAAGTGGATAAAACTTGGCATTTTCCATCCAAAACTGGTGGCGATTTTGGACTTTTGCCAATTTGACCCATTTGACCCAGATTTTGGACTGGGACTTTTTTTGGGGTAATAATATACATCTAGACCGACCATAAACCATGATCGACCATAAACTGGGATCAGCATTTCTATTGCAGCAAGTGCCTGGAACGGTACGAAATTGAGTTAAATGCCTAGACTATATGTACAGTGCTTAGCTCTCGCTCTCATGAGAGCTAACTCTCTCTCTCTCACGAAACACTGTGGCAATCCCACGAGTTGGTGGTGTTACCACCGTAGACGCATCATAACTTCTGTCCATATCCCGACCAAACATACTTTTATATGCATAGTGAGTCACATGACAGCTTAACCACGCCTACTACCTGTCAGTAATATGCACGGGGTCAGTGGTGCCTTGTCTGTTAGGATGTTATGAATGACAAGTCAAATAAATAGTACATACTAGACAGGGCTTGTAACATAATGTAATCTTATTACTCAGTTGTCTGACTCCATATATTTTGTATTAGAGTTACTTCCCATTACTTGGAATAAACATGGCTTATTGAATACATGCTTTCTCTATATGCTCAGTCCTAATCCTGAACCATCTACCCTACGAGATGAAACAGTGCTTGCACTAGTTTCAATTTTTTTCCGCCAAAATGGATGATAATTTTTATATGAAAATTTTATGTATCAGCTAGGCTTATTAATATTCTAAAACAATTACCGATATATACAATACAATATACAACAACTTTAAAAATCTGTCTGTACATAATCGGAGTGGATATTTAACCGTATACGGCAAAGTATCTACTTCCACTGTTTTACCGTACATCGTTTCTGATTGGCTGGAATATAGTGACGTCATCAAGTGTCAGTTCCTGGATTATTTGACCGTACATGAGATGAATTTAACCGTATACGGCTATCTTAAAAATCAGTATTAATCCCAAAATTTGAAAATAAATTAAGAACACACTATTGTAATTATTTTTATTTAATTTCCCATTTTGATGGATTAGAAAAATGGGTTAGAGTTAGGGTTCAAATTTATCTCCTATTTTCAGAACATCTGTACTTTCCGCCATTTTGAATAAGGTATGACATCATCATACAAATTAGCCAATCAGAAACGATGTATGGTAAAATAGCGGAAGTAGATACTTTGCCGTATACGGTTAAATATCCACTGCCGTACATAATACATTATATAGTACAGTTTGGATTTAATAAGATTTTTTTGAGTGACTTTAGTCTATTTGAACACCGTACTGCACAATATATTTTCAGTATTTACACGTCAGATCTCATTCAAGGATTGCCAATTTTCTATAAATATACGTGTTGCGTGTACAATAGGCCTATAGTTATTTTCAGGTACAGTAAAGGTATCAGAATCTGAATCCCTGATAGAATGATATAAATTTCAATTATATTTGTAAGAGATGCTTACAATTATACTCGTCGTTGATCTATGGAGCATTTTGGCGATGGTAATATGATACCCGGATGGCGAATTGATTTCTCGCTCAAGAACCGTCGCTATTCAACTCTTTCTTACCTTTTCGACCAGTGGTGGTGATATAATTTGAAATAATAATATCCGATCGGCAGGCTTGTATATCTTATATACCGTATATGAAGCCACAGTTCAACTATCAAAATACTTAATTCTCTCCAAAAGGATCTGTCGGCCATTTTGATTACATGTATTACCATTTTTTTTTTAAAGACGAAACGAAACATCAAATAATCACTGCTTAGATTAATAATTAGGAGTAAATAATGACTTGAGATAGGCTTTATATACATCATAGGCAATTATCAATCAACTAATCATTAATCCAAGACAACTGATTAGTATTACTCATTGACGCAATCTGGATTATCAGCCTGTTGATTAATTTATAGTATTCCGTCACGTGATTGACATTCAATTAATGATTAATCCAGGATAAATACGATTAGAATTTTAAGATTTTTTTCCGCCAGCTCTCAAAAAGAATCGCCAGTACCACAAAACATTATCGCCAAAATCAAATTTTAATCGCTGCCGTTTGTACGCGAATAGTGTAAAAATATGGTAAATCAAGGTTGTGGACCCTGTATAGGTCACAATTTTAATTCGATTTTGATAAAACTTGAAATGCATGTTTATAACCTAAAGATCATGGTTCCTTTCGATATTAATAGCGCATATCGGATGGTAACTTCCTGAATTATGGCCCCTGATTGTACGCAAAATTGCCTTTTTATACGCCCACATTGAAATGTGGTCGTATATTGTTGTCGCGTCCGTCCGTCCGGCGTCCACAAGCACTATAGGCTAAAGTTAACATCCGATCGACTTTAAATTCATACACAGTGTTTAGGGTCATGAGATGAAGAGGCCTATTGATTTTCAGCAATTTTCGATAATTACTGTTGGAGTTATGGCCCTTGATCACTTCAAAAAATCTTGTGGACGCTCTAGAGGTCAAAGTTAATATCCGATTAACTTTAAATTTTTACACAGTGTTTAAGGTCATGAGACAAAGAAGTCTATTGATTTTCAACGATTTTCAATAATTACTGTCAGAGTTATGGCCCTTGATCACTTCAAAAAATCTTGTGGACGCTCTAGAGGTCAAAGTTAATATCCGATTGACTTTAAATTGATTCACAGTCTTTAAGGTCATGAGACGAAGAAGCCTATTGATTTTCAGCGATTTCTGATAATTTTTGCCAGAGTTATGGCCCTTGATCACTTTGAAAATTCTTGTGGACACTCTAGAGGCTAAAGTTAATATCTGATTGACTTTAAATTTATACTCAGTGTTGAAGACCATGAGACGAAGAAGCCTAGTGATTTTCAACGATTTCCGATAATTTTTGCAAAAGTTAGGGCCCTTGATCACTTTGAAAAATCTTGTGGACACTCTAGAGGCTAAAGTTAATATCTGATTGGCTTTAAATTGATACAGTGTTTAAGGTCATGAGACGAAGAAGCCTATTGATTTTCAGCGATTTCTGATAATTTTTGCCAGAGTTATGGCCCTTGATCACTTTGAAAATTTTTGTGGACGCTCTAGAGTCTAAAGTTAATATGCGATTGACTTTAAATTTATAGACAGTGTTGAAGACCAAGAGACGAGGAAGCCTAGTGACTTTCAGTGATTTCCGATAATTTTTGCCAGAGTTATGGCCCTTCATCACTTGGAAAAATCTTGTGGACGCTCTAGAGGCTAAAGTTAATATCCGATCGACTTTAAATTTATACACAGTGTTTAAGATCTTGAGACGAACAAGTATATTGATTTTCAAGAATCTTTATGACTTGAACAGCTAAATCCATGATGTTAAAAGTTTTGTATACTAAACGTTAGCATGGGGCAGAACTTTATAAAAACCAAACAAATTCTAATGGTTTTCTGATAATTACTTAATGAGTTGTTACTCTTAATCAGATTTTAATGTATTATAAATGTTTCATTACCGAAAAAAGTAAAAATATGTGACAACTCTTGTTGACTGCTCGGACGATATAGGTGCTGTGGGCGTATGTTTCGTTGCCTGGCAACCTATCTTTTAGCTTGTGGTCCCTCTCGAGGACACAATTATTATCCGATTTAAAAAAACATTTGATTATATCGCTGGTTATCACCAATTGCGACTTTGGCGACTGATAGCGTGAGCCCTGATACTAGATAATAATTAAGAAATAGAACAATAATTAACTTAGATACTTATGAAATTAAAATATTACAACAGAATAATCTATAAATCTTACTACGAGCAGTAAAACTGGCTTCCATTTTATTTGACGTGATGTAAGGTTACTAGTTCAAAAAGTAAACATGGATCATAACGGTTCATAACATAAGATTTGGAACTATACTGATGTCCAAAAGAAAGTATACACACTAAAAGTATGACTAAGTTTTGTTTAGATTAAAAACATAAGATTTGGAACTATACTGATGTCCAAAAGAAAGTATACACACTAAAAGTATGACTAAGTTTTGTTTAGATTAAAAACATTTGATAAAGCATTACTGAGTTTGTCTCTTGCGTCCAAACTCAACATTTCTAAGCAAAATAAAATGTGAAACAAATTGACATTCTACCCAAATCCTGTATACCATGGAAAAACGACTTTGGTTGATGCAGCACAAAATACACAGTGTATACTTTCTTTTGGACATTAGTATATTTCAGGATAAGCGACAGTGATCAAAGTAAGACCAAACATAAACGCTTCATACCAGCACAGTATGCAATGATAAACCACTATTGACATTCATAATAACACAACTTTATGGATTTACTACTTCTTGAGTTCGGGTCTCTCAATGCTATTTTTGAGAAATCATGTCTGCGCATGTGCAGATAGACATTAACATACAACAATCCACCCGATAAAACTTTTGATTGGTATAAGAACTAAGCCAATTGCTTAATGATCAAAATCATAGAATTTGATGTTTTCAATGTGTGCTAATACTACAAGATCACAAACTAGAATAATACCCAATTAGGTTATTGAATTTTTTATTTAAATTGATTCACGATAATAAAACTAAAGATGTCAATAGTGTCCTTAAATGACATTTAGAAGTAGAGGTATAATATTCATAATAACACAACTTTATGGATTTGTAGAGGTATAATATTCATAATAACACAACTTTATGGATTTACTACTTCTTGGTTTATGTGCATGGCTATTTAGATGCACCGTATGCCAAGCAAGATAATGATTTGTTCACAGCTCGGGTAATATTTTAAAGGTTTTTACCAAGTTGGTTTTAACAGATATCAGCAACTCCAGTATCGGCAAAATGGCCGTATATCGGTTGATAACGATTTCTCCCGATATGCCACTTGTCGGCCAATTACCGATGTTGAAACCGATTATCGAACCGTCACTAGTTTCAGTAATGCAGATTGAGCGCGTTTTGCCGGTCTCCAGTGTAGAGTGTGAGAGGGGGTTTTCAAGGCAAAACTTAATTAAAACCAAATTAAGAAACTGTCTCACCACTGCTGCACATGATGAACTTATAAGGATCTCCTTAAAAGGACCGGCTCTCGAGGACTTCGACCACAGTGCAATTTTAAAACTATGGAAGAAGAGTAAAAATTGTCTTTTATATATTGAGGACTCTATCAGTAGTAAGATTTGAAAGTGAACTGTACAGTCTTCTATTGTTGTTGTTATTGTTGTATTTTATTATAAATGATCATATCGAACGTACCAAATATAAAAGAAAAGAAAGTACTTAAGATTGTTGTTTTTTATTATGTACATAATTTGAATATTTTGTTGACACATGATTTTTATACGCCCACATTGAAATGTGGTTGTATATTGTTGTCGCCCCCGTCCGTCCGCCCATCTGCCGCATTGTGGACGCTCTAGAGGCTAAAGTTAATATCCGATTGACTTTAAATTTATACACAGTGTTTAAGGTCATGAGATGAATAATCCTATTGATTTTCAGCGATATCCTATAATTACTGCCAGAGTTATGTCCCTTGATCACTTCAAAAAATCTTGTGGACGCTCTAGAGGGTAAAGCTAATATCCGATTGACTTTAAATTTATACACAGTGTTTGAGGTCATGAGACAAAGAAAATCTTGTGACGCTCTAGAGGCTAAAGTTATCATCCGTTTGACTTCAGATGGATAATTACTTCATGAGTTGTTACTCTTAATCAGATTTTAGTGTATTATAAATGTTTCATGGGCGATATTATATATCCCAGAAAACACCGAAAAACAACCGGAAAACTACCACAAAACACCATGTTATACTGAATACCGGAAAACACCGGAAAAACACTAAATACCGGAAACACACACTAAATACTGGAAAACATCCTAAATACGTAACTTGGAGCCTGGTCCTCTGGAAATCACCGGAAAAACCTAACCCAAACCCACTGCTGGTCCTCTGGAAAACACCGGAAAAACCAGGCTCTTTGTTACCTATTTAGGGTGTATTTACGGTATTTAGTGTGTTTTCCGGTATTTAGTGGTTTTTCTATGTTTTCCGGTATTCAGTATAACATGGTGTTTTCGGGTGTTTTCTGGTAGTTTTCCAGTTGTTTTCCGGTTGTTTTCCAGTGTTTTCCAGTATATAGTATTGCCGATGTTTCATTACAAAAAAAAAAATTAAGAATATGCGACAACACTTGTTGACTGCCCGGACGATTTAGCTGCTGCAGGCGTATGTTTCGTTGCCTGGCAACCTACCTTTAATTGTTATTGTTGTATTTTATTATAAATGATCATATCGAACGTACCAAAAATAAAAGAAAAAAGAAAGTACTTTAGATTGTTGTTTTTTATTACGTACATAATTTGAATATTTTGTTGACACATGATTTTTAATTGTGGTCTGAATCACGTGATATTTAATTGTGGTCTGAATCTATTTGTCTAAATAACACAAAGAGTATACCCCTTTATTTTCGGTAAAATGTCCTATGGGAAACATTTTGAAATCCACACACAGATTATATCAATACCATGACTAAATTCGATGATGATAATTTTTTTGCTTAGGCTAAGTAGCAATAAGCAATTTGATTGGTCAAAACTTTTGAACATAACAATCTGCTTTTAATTGAGGTAGAATGTTTAAACTTGATGTAGATGTTCGTTAGGTGAATGTCTTGACTGAGTTCAATGATTAACAGCAATTTCATTGGTTGATGCTTTGGGACAAGAAATCTTTGATTCTGACTAATGCAAACTGATGAAACTTAGTGTATAATTTCACTAACAGGTACTTCAAACCCGTGACTGAGTTTTAACTTGAACATTTTGTGATTATACTAAGTATAGACAATCAGTTTGATTACTCTATACTTTTGAAAAAGATAAATGTGGAATTAATTAATATGTCATCTATTTTTTTTTTTGATTTCGGCAGGGGACATCAGCCTCACTGTTGGCTTGTTTATCTTTCAGATTCTATCTTATAATGGTAAACTTGATATTGTTCATTATTTTGAGTCCAGCTATCATAATTCGAGTTACAGTAAAGATGTCCCACCTATAGCTATTATTATTGGGAATGGAATTAAGATTCACTATGTAGATAATTTGACATTAGAATCTGCCAACCCTCAGGGATTTTCTGTACAGCTGCATGAGGTGAGTTGAAAGCATATACTTACATCACGACATAGGAAGATGTAAAATATTGTGGGAGCTTTTATATAGGCTTTTCCCTATTTATCTCATGCAATTAACCCATTTATAGTGCATTGAATGTTTTTTTAATTCTTTTTTGGAACTTACACACACATGCCACATTTTCACATGACAAGTTAGAAAAACTAAAAATGAGAATCTGTTTTGTTTTTTTTATTTACAACATTACAGTTCCTCAGTATTTTTCAGCATGGTTTCCTCGTGTAAGTGGTGCAGGACGGAGGGCTAGGCAAGGAACAGAATATTCCTTATAGCACACTGCATGACGTATGTCCATTTTCAATAGCCTGTTTGGTGCAGAAATGTAGGACGGAAAACCCCATTTCATATCATTTCATGTCATTTAATTTAATTTACATGGATTTTTTGTGTGAAGCATTAGGACTGAGAGGATAAAGTTCATCCTATGAAACCTATTGTTTTACAGCAGGAAGGATAAACCCTATTAATTTTCAAATTTGGTTGAATCACTGGGATCAGAGAGGATGAACCATGGTTTCCACTTCATACTTCATGTTTTTAAATGTGGGTGTATTATGCCGTCGCCCCTGTCCGTCCGTCCATCTGTCCGTAATTTGTTTGTGGACAGTATACAGGTCACAATTTTTATCCCATTTTGACGAAACTTAAAATATAGGTCTATGTCCCAAAGATCTCGGTTCCTTTTGATATTGGCATGTATCGGAAAATAATGTTTTTAGCTTGTGGACACTCTAAGAGGTCACAATTGTATGAAAAATCACTTTTTATACGCCCACATTTTCATGTGGACGTATATTGTCATCGCCCCTGTCCGTCCGTCCATCCATCCATCCACAATTGTTTGTGGACACTCTACGGGTCACAATTTTTATCTGATTTCAACAAAACTTGAAATACAGGTTTATCTACCTAAGATCTCGGTTCCTTTCGATATTGGCATGTATCGGACCGTAACTTCATGGATTATGTCCCCTGATTGTTCGAAAAATCGCGTTTTTAGCTTGTGGACAGTTGTCGCTCTTTTTAAGATCACCCAATATAGGCCTAACAACAAAATATATATATTACTCATACTAATTAGTATTACCAGTACAAGTGTTGAAAAACAATAATAGTTTAATTTGTGGAAAATAAATTATTTGTTGCAATAATAATTTCGCGATTCCATAAACCTTCCCTTTATCACTGACTGATACTATTATCGGACCAAAACTGACAGACAAAATGGCCGCCCCAATCAATATTCGCGCATATCGGACCGTAACTTCCTGAATTATGGCTCCTGATATTGGTAAAAAAATCTTCCAGATTCTCTAGAGGTCACAATTTTTTTTCAGATTTTAAAAAAAAAAGTTTAAATATTTCACCAATCCACCATCATGAAGGTTGAATTCGAATTTCGGGAAAATTGAAATGAAACTGCCTGACAAATTGGCCGCTCTTTTTATACAAATTGTGTAAAGGTATGCAATACGAAGGTTGTGGACCCTCAAGAGGTCACAATTTTATCCGATTCTGATGAAACTTAAAACATATCTTTACATGTATATCCCAAAGATCTCAGCCCCTTTTGATATATG
The DNA here is from genome assembly GCF_932274485.2 of Patella vulgata. NCBI lineage: Eukaryota > Metazoa > Mollusca > Gastropoda > Patellidae > Patella > Patella vulgata. Next base: position 41,114,028 of record NC_065882.2, read on the forward strand.
CGCATTTTAGACCATAACTTCCTAGATTATTGCCCCTGATTGTACAAAAAATCATTTTTGTTTTTAGCTTGTTCTATATCCATCTCTTGCAAAATGTGGGCGTATCCTGCCTGGCAGCCGCTGGCTTGCAAGATCTACCCAAATTATATAATTTATATAGGCCTAATAATAAGGGAAGTATTCTGTCAGTTTTTCACAATAATGAGAAAGGTATTACTATTAGACTCTATCTATGTGGTGATAAACATGATATGTTACAATATGTAGTGTTGGGTAGGTAATAGTATTAGTATTGAACAAATCATCCTGGGCCAGGCAGGCCTATATGGCATGGATGGAGACATTCTCTCAGCCTCACCCGCTAGCCCAAGTTCAAGAGAAGGGTGTTTAGGAAATCTGACTGATGCACATCATAGTGACAAGGCGGTATCAGTCATCCATAATAGGCCTACTCCAAATTTATAATATCACCAATGAGCATGACCTATTTCATATCTACACGACCATGCATATTGACGCACGTACGGTAGGCTACATTATTAGTAGGCTATTAAGAATGAGTTCGCGAGAGAATCATGCAAAATTGATAAAAAACGGCACAAGCGGTGTGGGGCGATTTTGACCAAACTTTGCAGATTTGGTCATTGGGTACCCTGTATACCCCACATGAAATATGAGGGTCACCAACCTTGTAGTTACGGAGAACCAGCTATGGCCATTTTAGAGTTAAAAAAAAATGTCATTTTTTTAAAAAAAAATCCCTAAATTCAAATGTTTCCCATAAATTCAAATGTTTCCCATAAATTGTCTATTGATTTTTTAATTTTTTTAAATTATTTTTTATGAATGATCATGTCTACTACTTCAATATATATGACTATTAAATTTTTCCGAAACCATTTGAGGCTATGAGGTATTTATTTTGAGACGTAGTTTTTGCTATTATCTCACCCACTGCGGGGCTGAGGACAATTCTATTAATAATGGAAGTTGAGGATTACTAATACTAATATTTGGTTTTGACAAAATGACTGGCACAGATTTCTTTCATATTAAATTTGATGGTCGAACTTGAAGAAAATGACTTCATTTTTGACATAATTTTTCCAATAAAATCATTCATTTCCTGGATTATTAGGCCTGATAATGCCCCATGCAACCGCCTTCCAGCAACCCTGTGTAGGGCCGGTACAGATGATTCGGGAGTTCCACAAGGATCAGTCCTTGGACCTGTCCTTTCTGTAATGTATACTAAGAATTTGGGACAACTAATCGAAAATTATGGTTTCTAGGACAACATTCTTATGTAGATGATACACAGCTGATCGCAAGTTATTCCCTTTCAAAAACTGTTTCATTCCCTAATTATTCTGACATCAAATTGTGTACACATGACATTAAAGATAGGATGACAAGAAACATGTTGAAATTAAATTTAATTGAATTAAGTAAATCAGAATGTATTTTATGTGGTCAAAATACACATCTGAAAAATACAAGTTCAAATGATGTGGTTGTACGAGATGCAATATTTGTACCATGAGACACTGTGAAGAGGTTAGGTGTACTCTTGGTGTCCAATTTGAGCATGGACAGTCACATTAGTGAAATTTGTCGAAACTGTTATCTTTGGTCCAGGAACATTGGCCATATAAACTCTTTATTAGCCATGAAGCAGCTGCTACACTTATATGTTCTTTGGTATTCCCAAGGATTGACGACTGTAACAGCTTGTTAGTAGAAACATCTAGTGCTCATTTTAAAAAAAAAAACAACTAGTGGAAAATACTGCAGCTCGAATTCTTACCAGATCACCAAAACACTCTCATATTACTCCTGTTCTGAAATCAATCTACTGGCTGCCAATCATCTTCAAAAGTCTGTCTTTGACGTATCAGTATGTGAATGGCTTAGCTCAAATATACTTATCTAACTTTATGCACAAACAAGTTCCCTCGAGTAACCTCCGGCCGAACACACATTCATCAGTTTTGTTGCTCAAGGTGGAAATTAATATCATTTAGATACGGATCGTGCTCAGTGAATGCGCCTAAACTGTGCAACAATCTTCCAGAGATCATTAATTCATCTCAATCCCTTTCTTGTTTTACATCAACACTTATCAAGATTAATTAAATTAATTTAATTGTATGCGCAGTGGACATGCTTCTGTACATGGAATACGTGCGCTATATAAATGTACATATTAATATTATTAAACTTTCATATTTCATATGAAAGCTTATTGTTTTTGTTAAGATTATTATTATTATTATTATTATTATTTTTTGTGTACTTTCTGCAAATCGGATTTCTCAGAACCTAACCATAGGATCTTTCTGAAACTTTGACCTACCCCCCCCCCCCCAAAAAAAAATCTGGTTAAGTCATCCTTGCTGCATTGGTTGACTCGTCCACGCGACATAGTTTAATTTCAGGATGTAGAATAAGTCGTCCAGTACTACATTGTGTAATGTTAGGGACGCAGAAATATTCATAGTCAGTATAATATGAGTGTTTGATATAAGTATAATTTTCTTTACGCCTAGTGGCAGACTCGCCAATCTAGAGCGGTCGCATTTATAAATAACAAACAACAAAATAAATCACTTTATTCAATAACAATTTCATTAATACATAACGTCACTACACAGCCACTGAACGACTCACCTCTATAGTCCCGGTACACTTTTCTTCCCCAGTTCATATAATTCCCATTTTATAAATATTTTATCATGAATAGTGTCCAACGTCTTCCTTTACGTACGCTTTAGCTTATTTTCCGAACATGCCAATTCTCCGCACCAATTTCACAAAAATTACATCGCCTACAATCGAGCGATCCTCAATGCAAAACTTTAAACTTGTAATATAGTCCCTTTCCTGCAGGTTGGTTTCACCATAACAGAATTGCCCTGTGATATAACAGATCAAAGAATAAACTGCACGTAGTCACTTTTTCTTTCGACACGTGTTATCTTCAGTTGTTCAGACTACCTGGCACCTCAATTAACCCAACGTTAAAAGAAAGCATGCAGTGTCCACCTTACAACAGGTTCCATTCATTTATGATTTATTTTATAATTTATTACGCAGTTTTGACCACAATGTGTTTCGATTCACATTTTGGTATTCTAAATTGATTCTTATACGGAATTCTTATATTTAGTTCCATTTTGTGTGCGGAATTAGTTTTAAAATTAATTATGATGCCGAAATAATATCAATCCAATTGTATTTTGGCGAGAGATTAAGTTGTCAATATGTAATTGTAAAATACCTTTTATTTATTCATCTAATAATTTATATTCAGATTTTATATCAAGTCAATTAAATGTTGTCTAAACATTAAAATCATAATGCCAATTAACAAACAATACGAGTATGTATACTTTATTACAAAAACATCAGTGAAGTATTCTAAAAATCTAAAATCATAACGGCAATTAAATAACAATACGAATATACTTCACTACAAAACCATGTGTCTGGATTAGGGGATTAATTAAGCAATAGGTTGCGCCATTCATAGAATCTAACGACAGACATTTATGACTGTTGTATATTCCATGCGATGGTGGTGTAATTACACGTCTGTGAGCGATATGGTTTCAGACGGAACCGAGACGGGGCTAGAATTTGTGATATAAGCAGGCAGCCATTCAAAGAATATAATCTAAATTGTAACGAAGAGCATTTATGACTGTATATTCCAAGCGACGGCATTGGCTATGGTTTCAGATGGAACAGAGACAGCTAGGACGTGGCTGGAATTTGTCATTTATAAAACAATAGTAGTAGGTCATTCAAAGAATATAATCTGATATCGCCGATTAAATTTTGAACTTTTGAGTAAATATGTTTTATATTTTGTGTTTGTAAACAATACGTGGATTAGGTTTTAGACTTGGATGTGAGGTATCCCGAATGTTAGTGTGTAAACTGATAAGTGTTATATGTGCATATAGTTTGTAGAGGAACTTTCCATGTATTTTGGAGCCACGGTGGCTAGTTGGGTAAGGCGCTGGCTCGCTAGCCTGGAGGTCGGGTGTTCGATCCCTGCATTGGCCGAGAAAGTTCATCCCGATTTTCCGACGTGGTCTCCCCTTGTCAGTGATGCAGGACGGAGGGCCTGACAAGGACAGCTGTCTAGTCCTTCGGATGAGACGAAAAACCGAGGTCCCATGTAAACATTGGAATGCATGTAAAAGATCCCTTGGCAGTTGGAATTCGATATAAGAGTAGGTGATACTACCGCTGCCCGGGCAAAATTTCCCTCATAGCACACTGTATGGCGTATGCCCGTCTTCATTAGCCCAGTATAGGAGCAGAACAGTAAGACGTTAAATCCCATTTCATTTCATTTCATTTCCATGTATTTGGATATTAGATATTATAATGACCCTGCTTGTTTTGCTTTTGTTTTTTGATTAGGAATACACGATTTTATTGTGACAAGACTAATTATAAACTAGATACGATTTGCGGTCCTTGCCCGTTTCAATGTAGGGAAACTGTACCTACAATTGTTAGCAATTCCCCTCCTTCGGTATTTCTTCAACATTCCCAAGGGGTGGGGATACAAAAATAAATGTTGGCGAAAATAGTCCCCCAAAGACGTCTAGATAAATAGCGAAAATGACGTTTCATTTGTGGCCGAAACAAGAACTGCACACATTAATTTGTAAATTCACAAATACATTTGTTATTAATTGCGGAAGCGGGTAAATAACCCAGAAAGCAAGATTATAAATAACAAGATATACGTCCATTGTTTTGTTATTTTCTAATAAATAAAATGTGAGTTTTATCTACACCGGGAAAATTGTCAATTCATTGTAAATCGACTTTTCCCAATGGACGTCGGCAATACCGAAGAATGGACGATATTCAACAAATATGCAATTCATTCGAGAATTTTAGACACTATACTCAGATTCTAAATCTGAACATAGTTTCTAAAATTGGGAGACAGAAATTAAATATTTCACACAAAAACAAACGCCTTAAGTTTCTAGATGACACTGGGCAAACTAATTACAAGACATGAAAAGTAAACGGCATTGCATTACTCCTCACCCATAAGTTACTAGACCGCTCTCGGTAAAGTGGTAATTTGGCATAAAATCTAAACGCCTTAAATAATTAAACACTCTGTTCATTTCTTGACAACGTCCGAGAAAATAAACGCCTTGTCTTAAAACTAAACCCCTTTCAAATCTAAATGGTAGTGTTCATTTCTAAAAAACATTCCGAGAAAGTGGACGGTCGTAAAGCAGACGATCGTTGTCAAAAGTAAAGGGTGTTTCTTAATCTACACGGTAGCACAAACTGGGCGGTTTTTGGTGAATCTTGACGGCATTTAACACATTCTTGACGGCAATCTATTAGCTGGATACGTGTATTAAATTCTTGACGATAAGCTTAGTTTCTTTCCTTTTTTCGTCAAGTCTGGACAGTACCCTGTCCTTAGTGTATAGGGACTCATATTTTGATAACGTCACAGTACCTGAACCTGAAAATAATAATAGACCTATCATACACGCAAATTCTTATTTTAATTCACATGTTAAATGAACACGCGTACAGCTGTTGATTATCCAATCAACAATCTTAATCTCCTGACCACTAGCTGGCACTAATTTGCTAATTAATTGATGAGATTAACTGAGACTCACCAAAGTTAGAATATACTAAACAGACTATCATGTGAATATTATGCCGTATGTGTTGTGGATGTTTCGTTACGAAAGGAGTGCATTTATTACGATTTTCGTCGTCAGCAGCAAATAAATTGCGGAAATAGTCGGATCAAATTTTTACTAAGATTTTCGTCTTCAGCACCCCTGAAAACCCATGGAAAGATATATTCAACGACAAAACAGCAAATAAATGGCCTGGTTGCTATGGGATTTTGTTTTGGAACATACCAAATCTTTGACTTGCTTTTTCTCAAAACTGCTATGGGGGGTCACATATGATGAAGTAATTATGACCTATGTATCATTCCATAATAGTACATTCCAGAATGATGACTCATACCTTACGTCATCGTTCATGTGTAGTAAGATGTTCACCATGCTGATTTGATTTCTTGAAGTTTACCATTTCGATGTAAATCATTCCTGACTAATAAATGTTTGTCTGCAACGAACATAATAGATATCAGTTCTTTTCAATATTCGTGCATATTCGAAATTCCTGGATTATGACCCCTGATTGTACGAAAAATCATGTTTTTAGCTTGTGGACACTCTAGAGGTCACAATTTTTATACGCCCACATTTTCATGTGGACGTATATTGTCGTCGCCCCTGTCCGTCCGTCCATAATTGTTTGTGGACACTCTACAGGTCACAATTCTTATTCGATTTTGACGAAACTTGAAATATAGGTTTATCTCCGAAAGATCTCGGCTCCTTTCGATATTGGCATGTATCGGATCAAAACTTCATGGATTATGGCCCCTGTTTGTACGAAAAATCACGTTTTTAGCTTGTGGACCCGATAGAGGTCACAATTTATATCCGATTTTGTTGAAACTTGAAATGTAAGTTTATAACCCAAAGATCCCGCGCATATCGGACAGGAACTTCCTGAATTATGGCCCCTTATTGTACGAAAACTTACGTTTTTAGCTTGTGGACCCTATAGAGGTCATAATTTTTATCCGATTTAAAAAACTGTATTATTATATCACCGTTACACCCTAAGGACGACTGAGTTCGAATTTCGTGAAAATCGGCCCAAAATTGACAGACAAAATGGCCGCCGTTTGTTCTCAAATAGCGTAAAAATACAGTATATCAAGATTGTGGACCCTATAGAGGTCACAATCTTTATCCAATTTTGTTGAAACATGAAATTTTAGTTTATAACCCAAAGATCTCGGTTCCTTTTGATATTCGCGCATATCGGACCGTAACTTCCTGAATTATGGCCCCTGATAGTACGAAAAACCGCGATTTTAGCTTGTGGACCCTATAGAGGTCATAATTTTTATCCGATTTAAAAAAACGTATTATTATATCACGATTAAACCCTAAGGCCAGCTGAATTCGAATTTCGTGAAAATCGGCCCAAAACTGACAGACAAAATGGCCGCCGTTCGTTCTCAAATAGCGTAGAAATATGGTATATCAAGGTTGTGGACCCTATAGAGGTCACAATTTTTATCCGATTTTGTTGAAACTTGAAATGTAAGTTTATAACCCAAAGATCTCAGTTCCTTTCGATATTTGCGCATATCGGACCGTAACTTCCTGAATTATGGCCCCTGATTGTACGAAAAATCGCGTTTTTAGCTTGTGGACCCTATAGAGGTCATAATTTTTATCCGATTTAAAAAAACATATTATTATATCACCGTTACACCCTAAGGACTGCTGAGTTCGAATTTCGTAAAAACCGGCCCAAAACTGACAGAAAAAAAAGCCCGCCCTTCGTTCTCAAATAGCGTAAAAATATTGTATATCAAGGTTGTGGACCCGATAGAGGTCACAATTTTTATCCAATTTTGTTGAAACTTGAAATGTAAGTTTATAACCCAAAGATCTTGGTTCCTTTCGATATTCGCGCATATCGGACCGTAACTTCCTGAATTATGCCCCCTGATTGTACGAAAAATCACGTTGGTAGCTTGTGGACCCTATAGAGGTCACAATTTTAATCCGATTTTGTTGAAACTTGAAAGGTAAGTTTATAACCCAAAGATCTTGGTTCCTTTCGATATTCGTGCATATGGGACAGTAATTTCCTGAATTATGGCCCCTGATTGTACGAGGGGGGTTGGATGGCCGAATGGTTAGCATGTGCACGCTGCGCTGTATCATACGGTCTGTCATTGAGTCAACTGGCGGGGTTTCAAATCCCCGGTTGTACGTGACAAGGAGTAGGGTCGCCTGTCCAACCTTGTGGGTTTTCTCCGGGTCCTCCGGTTTCCTCCCGCTGCTAAAGACCCCTATATCACTGTCACACTCGAGGGTTTGTTGAGTTCGAATTTCTTGATAATCGGCCCAAAACTGACAGACAAAATGGCTGTCCCTCGTTTTCAAATAGCGTAAAAATATGGTATATCAAGGTTGTGGATCCTTTGGAGGTCACATTTTTTATCAGATTTTGTTGAAACTTGAAATGTAAGTTTATAACACAAAGATCTTGGTGCCTTTCGATATTTGCGCATATCGAATTGTAATTTCCTGAATTATGGCCCTTGATTGTAGGAAATATCACTTTCTTTTTAGCTTGTTCTCTATCCATCTCTCGATGTGGGCGTATCCTGCCTGGCAGCCGCTGGTTATCCAATTTTAAAATGTGTTGAAATATATCACCATTACACCATAATGATGCTTGAGTTCGAAAATTGCGGATCCTTGTACGCGAACAGTGTAAAAGTATGTAATTCCAATGTTGTTGACCCTTTATATCCCAGAGATCTTGGTTCCTTTCTCAATATTTGCGCTTATCGGACCGTAACTTCCTGGATTATGAAACCTGATTGTACGAAAAATATTTTTATTTTATTAGCTTGTTCTCTTTCCATCTCTTGTAAAAATGTGGGTGTGTCTTGTATTGCAACTGCTTGTTTTGGTGTCTCTGTATCTCTTTCAGACTAATAAATATCTTTCGTTAACATTGACTTTTTGGTTTACGACATCCATTGGTATATGAAGTTACATTGTTTACCGGTAAATGGTAGAAAGGTCAAGTTTATTTATTTTTATTTTGTAGTATTATTGGCGTCAACCAGGTTCCAGAAATCCAATCAGCAGAGCTTTAATGATGGTTGTTTTACAAGATATAAAGGCTATACTCATACCTGCTACCAGTGATGGTAAAGCTAATTATGCAGAGTAAGTTATTGATATTACTATGATTATTCATATGAAAGCTTATTGTTTTTGTTCAAGTTATTAGGTTTTCAGACTTTGTCTGAAAGACTATTGTTTTTATACGCCCACATTTTCATGTGGACGTATATTGTTGTCGCCCCTGTTTGTCCGTTCGTCCGTCCACAATTTGTTTGTGGACACTCTACAGGTCACAATTTTTATCCGATTTCAACGAAACTTGAAATATAGCTTTATCTCCCTAAGATCTTGGTTCCTTTCGATATTGGCATGTATCGGACCATAACTTCATGGATTATGGCCCCTGATGGTACGAAAAATCGCGTTTTTAGATTGTGGATCCTCTAGAGGTTACAATTTTTATCTGATTTTGTTGAAACTTGAAATATAAGTTTATAACTGAAAGATCTCGGTTCCTTTCGAAATTCGCGCATATCGGATCGTAACTTCCTGAATTATGGCCCCTGATTGTGGACCCTATAGAGGTCATAATTTTTATTCAATTTAAAAAAAACGTTCCAGTATATTACTGTCACACCCTAAGGATTGTTGAGTTCAAATTTCGTGATAATCGGCCCAAAACTGACAGACAAAATGGCCGTCCCTCGTTCTCAAATAGCGTAAAAATATGGTATATCAAGGTTGTGGAACCTCTAGAGGTCACAATTTTCTTCTGAATTTGATGAAACTTAAAATGTAAGTTTATAACCCAAAGATCTCAGTTCCTTTCAATAGTCGTGCATATCGGACTGTAACTTCCTGAATTATGGCCCCTGATTGTACGAAAAGTCAAGTTTTTAGCTTGTGTACCCTATAGTGGTCATAATTTTTATGCGATTTAAAAAAACGTTTGAATATATCACCGTTACATCTTAAGGATGGGTGAGTTCGAATTATCGGACCAAAACTGACAGACAAAATGGCCGCCCCTCGCACTCAAATAGCATAAAAATAGGATATATCAAGGTTGTAGACTCTCTAGAGGTCACAATTTTCCTCTGATTTTGATGAAACTTGAAATGTAAGTTTATAACCCAAAGATCTCAGTTCCTGTCGATATTCGCACATATCGGACCGTAACTTCCGGAATTATGGCCCCTGATTGTATGAAAAATTATGTTTTTAGTTTGTGGATCCTATAGAGGTTATAATTTTTATCCGATTTCAAAAACCATTTGAATATATCACCTTTACACCCGAAGGATGATTGAGTTCGAATTGCGTGAAAATTGGACCAAAACTGACAGACAAAATGGCCTTGTACTCAAATAGCGTAAAAATATGATATATCATGGTTGTGGACTCTCTAGAGGTCACAATTTTCTTCTGATTTTGATGAAACTTGAAATGTAAGTTTATAACACAAAGATCTCGCTTCCTTTTGATATTCGCGCATATCGGACCATAACTTTCTGAATTATGGCCCCTGATTGTACGAAAAATCACGTTTTTAGCTTGTGGACTTTTGAATATATTACCGTGACGCCCTAAAGATGGTTGAGTTCGAATTTCATACAAATCGGACCAAAACTGACAGACAAAATGGCCGTCCCTCGTTCGCAAATAGTGTCAAAATATTGTGTATCAGGTTTGTGGACCCTATTGAGGTCACAATTTTCATCTGATTTTGATGAAATGTGAAATGAATGTTTATAACTCAAATATCTTGGTTCCTCTCTATTTTCGTGCATATCGAATCGTAACTTCCTGAATTATGGCCCCTTCTTGTACGAAAAATCGTTACACCGTAATTTTGTCTGGTTGAGTTTCATGAAAATCGGACCAAAATTGCCAAACAAAATGGCCGCCCCTTGACGCACATAGTGTAAACATCTTGGTATATCAATATTTGGACCCTCAAGAGGCCACAATTTTGATCCGATTTCGATGAAACTTGAAATGCAAGTTTATAACCCAACGATTTCAGTTCCTTTCAATAATCGCGCATATCGGATCGTAACTTCCTGGATTATGGCCACTGGTTTTTCGAAAAAGTTGCATTTTTAGTCTGTTGATTCTCTAGAGGTCACAATATGAAGGTTAAGTCGTATTTCGGGAAAATCAAAATGAAACTGCCCAGGCGACAAAATGGCTGCTCTTTGTATGCAAATTGTGTGTAATAGGAAGGTTATATCCCAAAGATCTCTGTCCCTTTTGATATTTGCACATTTCAGGCCATAACTTTCTGGATTATGAGCATGAGCATTTTCTGATTAGGGTAAGCGTAAGCAGAGATAAGTAATTTGATTGGTTGATGCTTTGGGACACGATAACTTTAGTTCTAATTATGTGAGAGTGATGAAACTTGGTGTATAGTTTCATTACATCAATACCTTGACTAAGTTCGATAATGAGCATTTTTTGCTTTGGGTAAGGAAACCGATAAGCAATTTGATTGGCTGAGACTTTGGAACACAATAACTCTTCTTCTAATTGAACTAGAATGTTCAAACTTGGTGTAGGTGTTTATTAGGTCAATGCCTTGATGGATTTTGAAGATGAGCATTTTCTGCTTAGGGTAAGCAGAGATGAGCAATTTGATTTGTTGATACTTTGAGACATGATAACTTTAGTTCTAATTAAGTGAGATTGATGAAACTTGGTGTATAGTTTCATTACATCAATCCCTTGACTAAGCTCAATAATGAGCATTTTCTGCTCAGGCTAAGCAGATCGATAAGCAATTTGATTGGTCGAGACATTGGAACACAATAACTCGCATTCTAATTGATGTAGAATGTTCAAACTTGGTGTAGGCTTTCATTAGGTGAATGCCTTGATGGAGTTCAATGATGAACATTGTATGCTTACGGTAAGCAGAGATAAGCAATCTGATTGGTTGATGCTTTGGGGCATGATAACTTTGGTTATAATGAAGTGAGAGTGATGAAACTCTGAATATAGATTCATTATATCATTACCTTGACTAAGTTTGATGGTGAACATTTTCTGCTTAGGCTAAGGAGCGATAAGCAATTTGATTGATCAAGACTTTGGAACATAACAACTCTGCTTTTAATTGAGGTAGAATGTTTAAACTTGATGTAGATGTTCATTAGGTGAATGTCATGATTAAGATTTCGAACTGAAGCTAAGCAGAGCTTATCAGTTTCATAATCTTGATTCTATTTGATAGAGAGTGATGAAACTTAGTGTATAGTTTGATTGCTTGATACTTTTGAAAAAAATAAATGTGCTATTAATTAATGTGTCATCTAATTAATTTGGGATTTCGGCGGGGGACATCAGCCTCACTATAAGAAGTGATAAGAGTTCTGAATACTGATTTTTCCTCATGAAACTTATTAACAGTTAGCACGTATAAGTACTGCAAAAGATGTGAGCAGACTGGAAGTAATGTAAATCTTTAATGTGCACGAAAATTGAAAATCGGCTATAATTCTGGTAATTTTCAACCGATTTCTTGGATAGTTACATTTTTCAATAGGCGAGGACATTGCTGAACAGATAGCCGTTCAAAGCGGTCGAATTTAGAAAATCTGTCATTATCATTTTTGTTTTGATGAAAATCCTTTTTTCACTCGATTACAAATTATCGTCAAGAATGCTAGAGCTGCTCACCATGAAGTTTTGGTGTGGTGAAAGCCTCCAGTACTCTGTGGAGTTCTAATTTTTCTTTATTGTTTCTTGCATTGGGATACAATAACCCAGCTTCTTATATAGAGCCAGAATGTTCTAATTTGGTGTAGGTGTTCATTTGATAAATGTCTAGACTGAGTTTGTGGTTATCATTTTCTGCTTAGGCTAAGCAGAGATTCTAATTAAACTGGATGGAGGTGTTCATTATAGATGAAGTCATGACTGAGTTCCAACAAATGTTCAACCTTGGTGTAGATTTTTGATAGATGATTAAGGCAGAATGTTCAAACTGGATGGAGGTGTTCATTATAGTTGATGTCTTGACTGAGTTCCAACAAATGTTCAACCTTGGTGTAGATTTTATTAAAGGTCTTAACTGTGGTTGATGACAAGCTTTTCTGCTGAGGCTAAGCAGATATAAACAATTTGCTAAAAGTAATGAAGCTTGGCGATGCTTTGTAAAAAGATGAACATGCAAGCAATTAATTAATGAGTGTCATCTACTTATTATGGGTTATTGGCGGCGGATATCAGTCAGACTGTTTTCTTGTGTATGTTAGTTCATTATGTTATTAAATAAAACATATATTATTTTACCTAATGTATAATTATTTTCTTGCTATTTTAGATTGGGTCCAGTAGGTCTACAGATTGCTAAACCAGTTCAAGGAACTGGAATGGGTGTAGCTTCAGGGGTTGAATATTGTACATGTCCTAAAAGATATTCTGGTGATTCTTGTCAGGTAAATTATCCTCAGTTGTTAATTTTTACCTTAAGAGCAATAACATTTTAATTGTGACTGAAATGTCTGGGTTAACCCACATTTTCATGTGGATGTATATTATTGTTGCCCCTGTCATGCTGTACAGTGTATTAATATGGATGGCAGGGATTTGTGCTAAAGAACACATATGTAAAATCATATTATGGTCTTGTTTAATTATTCTCCATTGTCGAAATATTAGCTATGGTATAAGTTTATTTGAAACGCAAATTAAATTGTTTATGAAATATTGTGACAATAACAGAACATGGGGGCTAAAGACTAGGAATGGAGAAATATGATGGCTGAAACAATATCGTTATCTTTACAAATTATTGATTCTAAGTTCATAACCAAAAATATAGAAAGTATGCTGGTTATTTAGATAAGTTGACGCAGCTATGGTTTAGTAAACATGTTGGTCATTTGAATTTTTCAAGGATAAATTGTTATTGTTTGAAATACACGTGAGTGGAAGATTACTAATTAGCCTACGCCATTTGGCACCTATAAGAGAAAGCAGGGCTAGAATAATTTTTTAGACTCGCATTGGATTTTTTAGAGATCAGACAGGCATTGGGTTCTTTAGACAACCATTTCACGATGTAGTGGTTTTTCGAGTCTAGCCACGCTGGTTAGACTTTTACTGAAGTGAGGTTGAGAGAAAGAGATGTTTATTTTAAATATTGTAATGCAGACTATTGTGTAACTGTTGTGACATAAAAACGTATAGAAAAAAAAAACTATCATTGTTCCTGTTACTTTTTTGAGTCGGTATCGTAAGAAAACACGGTGAAGTCCTTAAGAAGAAAGATACAACATTAGCCAGTCCAGAGCCAACCAACCCCTAGACGATCAAGGTCTGTTGCAAAATATGTAGTAAGAAACAATGCATGGGTTATACACCGGATGTGGCGATGAGTTTCCCCGTCTGCTGCTCTCCACGTCTAACAAATGACCCATGGTGCTACACCAAATAACCATATGTCAAAACAAGTTGAAGCCGTATAAAATGTTCAACATTGGTCGTCTACGAAAATAATTAAATACTGATTCAACTGTTAGTGAACACTTTAATCACATCTAGATTGGACTATTGTAATTCATTACTTTACGGACTTCTCTTCCCTCACTACAAAAGATACATACAAAACAGTGCTGCACGTCTGATCACCAGAACAAGACTACGCGACCATATTACACCTGTGCTCAAATCCCTCCACTGGCTCCCCATAAACAGACGTATTCAATATAAGATAATCCTCCTCACTTACAAGTGCATCCATGGTTTAGCTCCTAACTACCGGAGTGATCTTATACAAGTCAAAAGTGGAGAAAGAACAACTCGATCAACATCAAAACACGACCTTGTTGTTCCAAAAACTTTGAAAGTGTCATGTGGTGATAGGGCATTTTCAGAGGCAGCACCCATCCAATGGAATAAACTCCCAGCAACATTAAAGTAATCCAGAACTTTAGAGTCCTTTAAATTATCCTTGAAGACTCACTTGTTTAACTGTGAATACCAAACGTGACAGTGCAGCTCAGCGCCATCGAGTAGAACAGTTCTAGATGAGAGGCGCTATACAAATTCATTATTATTTTTATTTTTATCCGCTTTTGACGAAACTGAAAATACAGGTTTATGTCCCAAAGATCTTGGTTCCTTTTGAAATTGGCATGTATCAGTTCCTGGATTATGGCTCCTGATTATACAAAAAATCACATTTTTAGCTTATAATCCCTCTAGAGGTCATAATTTTTATACGCCCACATTGAAATGTGGTTGTATATTGTTGTCGTCCCGGCGGTCCAGTATCATGGGCGCAGATCCCGGTGGGGACTCCGGGACGCGTCCCCACCAATATTTTTAGTGGTGTCCCCACCACTTATTTCCGATGTTTTGCCTACTGTTTATTTTTTGAAATTGAAATAATTCCATAGCTTTTATTGACATTTTAGAAAGTGTAGAGTTGGTCCCAGGCACTTGAAGCCAGGGTCCTTGAAGTTGTACAGCTGCACCCGGGGACCGATTTTTATTTAACAGGGAATTAGTGATAATTCATATCATAACAGTAAATAATTAAAATATTCCATAGGGATTATAATAATATGTATATCATGTGCATATCTGATATGCTGGGTATTAAAGGGTTAAGGAATAACTGAGATTTTGTTTTTATCTGGTATACTGGATGATAAATCACCTAACTATAGATTTAATTTGTATATCAGGGGAACCATTCATTGCTAGATTTGCTGCCATATTAAATAAACGTTTTTTTTAAAGACTGGTTCTATCTCTCTCTGTGGAATATATATATATATAGGCAATTAAATCTAAAAGTTAAGACTCGAACCCTCTATTTTTTGGAGTACAGTAAGCTGAGCCAAGAATCGTGTACTTTTTGAAAGTGAAATTTTTTTTGCTGTTTTGAAGATGGTTTAGAAATTTAGGAAATTTATCGGAAAAGACATTTTTTAAAACCTGTCATGGGCCGTCCAGAAAGAAAACAAAGGGAATAGAAACGGGCAGAGTGGATATAAGTGTACTGTTCTTTAGTTTTAAATATATTAAACACTTTATTGAATGGGTTTTTTTTGATTAAAAATTGCTCTCTGAACTATTTTGTTATTGGTAAAAACTCCTCAGAATCACTGAAAATGCATATTTAGACACTATTTTGTAACAAAAATTCAAAAAATTGTAAAAGCCCCCCCTCCCCACACACCTCTAGCAGTTCACGCCAGCGGCATTCAGTTATATAGTCGGTCCTTTTGTTTCACAAACGAACCTGGCCACCTTGCTTCCAGCCTATGGGCCCGACTCTGTATCTAACATAACATCACCACTATCACATTCAAAATAGATAATATAATACAACAGGTACTATGTGAATCATTAAAATAGGTAGGAACAATATAAACAGCAAGATTTAACTTTTAAAAAAAAAAGCGAAAAGTTAGTATTTCAATGTGTTCGCCATTTTTGAATTTTAACGTGGGATGATTTTTAATCACCAATGAATAATACAGTAAAATTTTACATTGAATATCCATATGTTTAGCTGTATGTGTGGCTTGTTTTTGTTTATATAAATTAAAAGATTTGTAGGCCTGTACATTTGTGTATCCAATTGAATACACATTTTGCTCAAAGACTTGACGTAGTCTTCGAACACTACTGGGAATGGAGGCGGAGCTGGAATCTCAGTAGTGTAAATATTTCTAGTTCTTGTAGTGTACATGAGAGAATAAATCGTGAAAGGTGGCTTGAAGATTTGTCTTTAGATTAGATTTCGTATCATTTGCTGCCTCAGGGATTAGAATTGTTTGCCAGAAAATGATGCTGAAAATACCCACAGAGCGCGTTTTAGAGCGTCTAGTTTTCGAAAAATTTCGGGGGAGGCCCCCAGTACCCCCCCCCCTCTTAACCAATAGTCGCCGCGCATGGACAGTCCCCACCACTAATTTTTGCCGATCTGCGCCCCTGTCCAGTATCAACAATTGCTTGTTTAAGCTCTAGAGGCTAAAGTTAATATCCGATCGACTTTAAATTTATACACAGCGTTTAAGGTCATGAGACGAAGAAGCCTATTGATTTTCACCGATTTCCGATAATTACTGCCAGAGTTCTGACGCTTGATCACTTTGAAAAATCTTGTGGACGCTCTAGAGGCTAAAGTTAATATCCGATTGACTTTAAATTTATACACTGTGTTTAAGGTCATGAGGCAAAGAAGCTAATTGATTTTCAACGATTTCCAATAATTACTGCCAGAGTTATGTCCCTAGATCACTCTGAAATATCTGATGCGATTTCAAAATTATTCTTGTCAGACATTTTTACCGAAAATAACGGGACATAAGTCTTATCGTTATTTAAGAAGGCAGTTTTTAGACCACACACAAAAATCACGTATCAACAAAATATTCAAATTCGTACTTAATAAAAAAAATAGATGCACCTCGGTATTTTTCATATTTAATTCCTGTACGTTATTCAAATTTATGTCAGTAATATTCATACAAAATTACGTGATGTCGTAATACGATAGAATGAAAGCGTGCAGACTACTGCCGATCCGTACTGTTTCAAATTCCTCCAAAATTAACGTATTTTTCGGGTCATAAGTTGATACATTTTTCAGCAGAAGTCCGGCATTCTTCTTATACTCTGTTTCGACTTATATACGGAGGGTAAAAAAATGATATCCTGAAATTTATTTGGCTGTAAACGTCGCTCTACCTCAACGAGCGTGACACCATCTGCTAAATAATCGCATTCGACCCTAGCCCGCGCTATCGTCTTAAACAATTAAGTACTTACACTATTCCAATCGACATATTCGTCAACATTGCTTAGCGTACTTATTTCTTTAATTAAAAACATAAACCCCATTTAAAATATAATCATAAATCCGAGAATATGCCATCAAAATAGAATCTTTTCTTCGACACTAGACGCGTGAAATTTGTCACGTATTCATTTCATAGTTTCACGCGTCTCGTGAGATTTCAGTTATCGTACTATAACTGCCATTCGGCAAACCTCAGCAGATTCCAGTTTTTTCATACAAATATTTCAAAGTCTGAAGCTGTTTTTCTTTCAAGTCTATCAGATTTTCTTCAAACAAGGACAACTTTGCTCTGAAAATTCTAAACACGCTTCGGACGACGTTTATAACTTTTTTTAAAACTGGAAAGTTTTCCTTATAAGGAAACCAGTGCAGCATGGCAATTGTACAGGCGTAGGTACATATCACTTACCGTCATACAGCCAAGGCTAGATGTAGAGTAATGGAATCTGCCGAGGTTTGCCGAGTGCTATAACCGCGTGTGATAAGAAACAGAGTTAGCAATGTCTAGTATTTTTCGGATGTGTGTGTGTGTGTGAAATATCTTTATTTAACGTTCGCTTCCACCGAAGTGATATCGCAGACTAGTTATCGGATACATATTGATTTGGAGTGTTATGTACAATTGGGATATGCAACATAAATGACTAACTTCTACGTGCTGTTGGCCGACATCAAGGAGATTAAAACATCTGACACTGTAGAAATCATGGGTCAATCACGTAGCTTAAGTTTATAATCACTGTTATTGGATTGATACACATGTACAGGCGTAGGTACATATCACTTACCGTCATACAGCCAAGGCTAGATGTAGAGTAATGGAATCTGCCGAGGTTTGCCGAGTGCTATAACCGCGTGTGATAAGAAACAGAGTTAGCAATGTCTAGTATTTTTCGGATGTGTGTGTGTGTGAAATATCTTTATTTAACGTTCGCTTCCACCGAAGTGATATCGCAGACGCGTTATCGGATACATATTGATTTGGGGTGTTATGTACAATTGGGATATGCAACATAAATGACTAACTTCTACGTGCTGTTGGCCGACATCAAGGAGATTAAAACATCTGACACTGTAGAAATCATGGGTCAATCACGTAGCTTAAGTTTATAATCACTGTTATTGGATTGATACATATCCTGACAAAGGAGAAGCAATGACTTCTGTTCAAGATTGGATTGATGAATTGTCCGATAAAGGATTAAGGCAGATTAACTAGTTAATCAAGGTAGGTGTTTGGCGTATGACACAATAAATACGTTGATCACTTAATTACCTAATCAATCCAGCGTGTTATCAATGGTAATTGGGTTCAGTGGTAGTTATTCACTCAATAAACTATATTAATTTTGGAATTTTGAATATTATTCACCATGTTTTGATGTCCGATTGGGCATATTCCTGGTCGGACAATTTTGGGCGTTTGGAAATTAACATCGGACAAGTCCGGAATATACGGGCGAAATTCCATCCCTGCTCTAGATACTGAAGTTAATATTCGATTGACTTTAAATTTAAGGTCTTGAGACAAAGAGAGGCCTATTGATTTTCAACTATTTCCGATAATTACTGCCAGAGTTATGGCCCTTGACCTCTTTGAAAAATCTTGTAGAAGCTCTATAGTCTAATGTTAATATCTGATTGACTTTCAATGATTACCGATAATTACTGCCAGAGTTATGGCCCTGGATTACTTTGAAATATCTTTTGGACGCTCTAGACACTAAAGTTAATTCCGATTGACTTAAAATTTATTCAGAGTGTTTAAAGTCATGAGATGAAGAAGCCTAACAAATTTCAATGATTTCCAATGATTATGAAAATTGATATTAAATGATTTGTATGCTAAATGTTGAAATAGGACAGGACTAAAAGCTGAATGGATTATTACTCGTAATCAGATTTTAGTGTGTAGTATATGTTTTCATTTCTGACAAAAGAATAAAATATGCAACAACCCTTGTTGACTCCCCGGACGACTTATGTGCTGTGGGCGTATGTTTCGTTGCCTGGCAACCTATCTTTAACTGATTTATAAAAAAATGTTCGAATATATCACCGTTACACCATAATGACGGTTGAGTTCGAAAATTGTGAAAATTGCACCTAAACTGTAAAAGTATGGTATATCAAGGTTGTGGACCCTCTAGAGGTCACAATTTTTATCTGATTTTGATGAAACTTGAAATGTATGTTTATAACCCAAAGATCTCGGTTACTTTAGATACAGTGGAATCTGTATGAGCAGCCACTCCTATTCAGCGACATCTCCTTGTAAGCGGCCACGATAAAGTCCATCCCGTAAAAATTCTATTGTTTCATCTCTTTATTCAACGGTCACTCCTCTAACGCGGCCAGCGGTCACTATTTTACTAATAAATTCAACAAAACATCGCCCATTCAACGGCCATTGTTGAATGATACCATCTTGTCTTTCTTTGTTACACCCCCACTAATCCCGTGAGTAGTGGTTAATTAACTGGACCCCCACTGATCAGGTAAAAAGAAATGTAAAAATAACAGTCAACCCGGGATTATCTGTTAATTAATCTTTTGTTTTATTAAACGACTAACCTGATCATTGTTTTCACGCGTAACGACACATTTTTTTATACTGATTGAATAACATAAAAGTACCAAGTTTTGTCACGATCATCTAGAATCTTTTTTCCATTGCCACTTTGTTGTTAAACAGACATTTTAGCGCCTCCTATAATATTACATATGGAGTTACACCCCCTGTAAATAGGTGATAAAATCAGCGATGGTTTTTTGTTCATGTGCTTTTTTGATAAAATAAAATTAATTCATCAATTTTCTTCACAAAAATCGATAAATATTATCGAATGCATCACAATGGTAGACAGTAGTATCGAAGGTTGGTACAAAATGACAAGTTTACTGAAGTTTATGCGAGACTTGAGTAAATAATTTTCGTTCGGAGCAAGATTCAGCAACGGTCAAATTTACCGAAGCAAGTATTGATGTTCGCTTCCAATGCATCCAAGCGTAATATTTAATTTATGTCAGCACAGAAAGCACCAAGATTTTTTTAAGAGGCCACTCCATTAAGAGGTCCGTTGTGAAAATTCCCTTGGGTGGCTGCTTAATGCAGATTCTACTGTATTCATGCATACCAGACCGTAACCTCCTGGATTACAGCCCCTGATTTTATGAGAAATCGTGTGTTTTTATACGCCCACATTTTCATGTGAATGTATTATGCCGTCGCCCCTGTCCATCTGGACGTCCTCAAATTGTTTGTGGACATTCTAGAGGTCACAATTTTTATCCGATTTTGACGAAACTGAAAATATAGGTCTATCTCACAAAGATCTCGGTTCCTTTCGATATTGGCATGTATTGGACCATAACTTAATAAATTATGGCCCCTGATTGTACATAAAATTATGTTTTTAGCTTGTGGACACTCTAGAGGTCACAAATAGTGTAAACATCTGGTATATCATGGTTATGGAGCCTCTAGAGGTCACAATTTTGATCCGATTTTGATGAAACTTGAACCCAAAGATCTTGGTACATATTTGTGCGTATTGGATCACAATTTCCTGAATGTACGAAAAATCGTGTTTTTAGCTTGTGGTCAATCTAGAGGTCACAATTATTATTTGATTTAAAAAAGATTTAGCTTGTGGTCCCGTAGAGGTTACAATTTTTATCTGATTTAAAAAAAAATGTGTGAATATATCACCGTTACACACTAAGATCTTGGTTCCTTTTGATAATCGCGCATATCCGAACACAACTTCCTGAATTATGGACCCTGATTGTTCGAAAAATCGCATTTTTAGCTTGCGGATTATCTGGAGGTCACAATTTTTTATCTGATTTTAAAAAACGTTTAAATATATCACCATTCCACCATAATGAAGGTTGAATTCAAATTTTGGGAAAATCGAAAATAAACTATCTGACAAAATGGCTGCTCTTTGTACAGAAATTGTGTAAAATTATGTATACGAAGGATGTGGACCCTGTAGAAGTCACAATTTTTATCCGATTTTGATGAAACTTCAACCATATCTTTATATCCTAAAAATCTGTCCCTTTTGATATTTGCACATTTCAGATCATAACTTTCTGGATTATTGCCCCAGATTGTTACAAAATGTGGGCGTATCCTGCCTGGCAGCTGCTGGTTTGGCTTGTGGACCATCTGAAGGTCACAATTTTTTTTCCTATTTAAAAAAACCAAACCGTTTAAATATGTCATAATGATGGTTGAAGCCCCCATGTCTCCTTCAAGAATATATAAACATTACTCGATAAACTTTTTTTTAACCCTATGAGCATCTCAACCCACCCATGTGACGGCTGAGTTCGAATTTTGTGAAAATCAGACCAAAACTGTCGCACAAAATGTCTGTCCCTTGCACACAAATAGTATAAATATATGGTATATCAAGGTTGTGGACCCTCTAGAACTCAAAATTTTTATCCGATCTTGATGTAACATGAAATATATGATTATATTCAAAAGATCTTGGGTTCTTTCTATATTCGTGCATATCGGACTGTAACTTCCTGGTTATGGCCTCTGATTGTACAAAAAATCACATTATTTTTTTAGCTTGTTCACTGTCCATCTCTTGCAAAATGTGGGAGTATCTTGGATGGCAACTGCTGGTTGACATTTTATTGTCCCCCACTTTTCGAAGAAAGCAGGAAACTATTAAAATGGGTCTGTTTGCCCGTCCGTCCATCAGTCCGTCACACTTTTTGGGTCACAATAACTCTCCTTCTAATTGAGCTAGAATGTTCACACTTGGTGTAGGTCAGTAATGGGATTTCAAAATTTTTCTTGTCGGACATTTTACTGAAAATAAAGGGGTATAACTCTTATCATTATTTAAGCAGAAGAATTCATACCACAATTAAAATTCACATGTCGTCAAAACATTCAAATCTGGTACATTATAAATATAGGTGAACCGCATTCAATTCATACAACAATTAAAAATCACATGTCAACAAAATATTCAAATCCCGTATGTAATAAAAATTGGTGAAATTTGCTATTTTTTACATTTAATTCCTGTACAGCATTCAAATTTATGTTGGTAACTGTCCTACAAAATTAAGCACTTTCGTAATACATTTAATGAAAGCTTGCCGATCCTGCTTCGGCATCAAATTCACAACCGTAATATTCCTTCAAAATTATGTGTCTTCGTTTAGACGGCAGCAAATGAATGCAGAACTTCCAAAATAAGAGGGGGGTTGGATGGCTGAATGGTTAGCGTGCGCGCGCTGTATCATAAAGTCTGTCATTGAGTCGACTGGTGTGGTTCCGAATCCCCGGTTGTACGTGGCAAGG
This sequence comes from Patella vulgata, assembly GCF_932274485.2. Lineage (NCBI taxonomy): Eukaryota > Metazoa > Mollusca > Gastropoda > Patellidae > Patella > Patella vulgata. The sequence goes on from NC_065882.2 coordinate 41,136,940, forward strand.
AGTAGGGTCGCCTGTCCAACCTCATGGGTTTTCTCCAGGGCCTCCGGTTTCCTCCCACTGCTAAAGACCCCTACGCGCAAGCGAGTTATGTAAATAAAATTAAACCATATGTTAGTCCCGAAATGACCTAGTTTGTGTTGAGTGGACGTTAAACCCCATTTCTCTCTCTCTCTCTCTCTCTCCAAAATAAGAATAGTTTGTGATGTCAGAACATCGTTTTTTCTTTATAAAATGTCAACAAAATATTCAAATCCGTGCGTAATAGAAATAGGAACACCTCACTATTTTTCATATTTCATTCCCGTATGGTTATGGTATTCAAATGTATGTCAGTAATATTCCTCCAAAATTACGTGTTTTTGTACCTGCTTCAACCTCAGCCAATAATATTCCTCCAAAATACATGTCTTGGTTTATATGACAGCAAATGAAAGAAAAGCGTTCGTAATAATAATACTTGTGGTGATGACAAAACACTTTTTCCTTGTTCATAAGTCAGTATTTTAAAATTACATTGATAGTTAAATCACTCGTAAAAAGGCATAGCTAACTTCAGCGTATGGAATATGTGACTCACAGCACATAGCTTCATAGTAAGCACTGCCTTATATGTTAAGCAATTTTTGTGCGGCGCTTGAGATCACAGGAAAGTGCCACTGTTGATGAGCATTTCTAAATGGAGTCTTAAAAGACGTGAATGATATCGCAGACAAAATGCCTATCCATTGATTTAGGTTGTTATATACTCTTACGATATGTGACATCTATGACTAGTTTATAGATTCTGTTGGCTCACATCAATGCGATTAAAATGCCTGACAATTGAGAAACCATGAGGTAAACACGTGGATTAAAATTATAGTCACTCTTATTGGATTGATGAATAGTCTGACAAAGGGGAAGCAATGATTTCTGTTTAAGATTAGATTGATGAATTGTCCGATAAGGATTAAGTCAGTCGATCATGGCAGATTAAAGGAGCTAAGTCTCTAACTCAATATCATCCAAAATCTTCAACATTGAAAACACAATTTATTTGTCAAATTAAATCAACATTCATGTTGTGATCTTACCGGAAAAAGATGGGCTTTTGATATCCAATATTTAAGACAAAATAAACATTTTACCATTGGTACACGAATCGTGTACCATAATGCGCTTCAGCCCCAGTTGTATCAAGAGACTTGACGGACGAGGCTAGACACATTGCACCGAAATCAAACGGCGTATGTAGACTGGAATAACCAGACGCTAGAAATTTGCACTCGCTTGAGACTGCTGGCTTATTTCGCCGAACATAACTGATTTGAAATTGGAGTAAAAATGGAAACCATTGAATGTAAATCAGTTTATATACATTCATATTACAGTATTATATGCGTTGCGACCCACTTTTGTCAATTTCTAGGTCCAAAATGTTAGCGATTTAGCTCCTTTAAGTAGTTAATCAAGGTAGGTGTATAGACGGTATAACAAGGTAAATACGTTGATCACTTAATTTCCTAATCAATCCAGCTATCAATAACTATCCTTCTTATTGAGCTAGAATGTTCAAATGTGGGATTAATTAATGTGTCATCTATTTATTTTGGGATTTCGGCGGGGGACATCAGCCTCACTGTTGGCTTGTTTTTTTCTGTTTTTCTTAAATCAATTACATTTGAAAGTAATCAACACCAGGTTTGCCCACAATGTACTGAAATATTCAGTGTTTCGTATCAAAAGTATAAAATAGATAGGACTCAATTTAAAAAAGACAATCATCTAACTCAGTATCATCCAAAATCTTTGACATTGAAAACACGAATTATTTGTCAATTTAAATCAACATTGATGTTGTGATCTTACTGGGAAAGGATGGGCTTCTGATATCCAATATTTGAGACAAAATGAACATTTTAACATTGGTACACGAATCGTGTACCATAATGCATTTCAGTGCCATTTGAAACACGGGACCGGAAGAACTAGGCTAGACATATTCCACAAGTCATGTCAAACGGTGACGCCATATTTTCATCTGGAAAGCATGCGCAATAAATACTATCGGTGTAGGCTGGAATAACCAGACACTAGAGATTGCCATTTGATTGAGACATCTGGCATATATCGCCGAAAAAAACTGATTAGAAATTAAAGTAAAACAGAAATGATTGAATGTAAATCAGTTTATATACATTCATATTACATTATTATATGCGTTGCGACCCATTTGTGTCAATTTCTAGGTCCCAAATATTAGCGATTTAGCTCCTTTAAGCTATTGGCATTTTAGATAAATCTTATTTTCATTGTAGAACCCTGGTGAAGGTTATTATCGTGATAGAATCAATGGAACGTCATCAAGACCTGAAACCATCATAGGTGACGTTAAACCATGTCAATGTAACAATCATGCTGACAAGTGTGACATTGATACTGGAAAATGCATAGTAAGTTTTCTATTAATTTATAGAGATCTAAGTGGAGATCTTTTGTGTTCTTTAATTGTGAAACTTTCATACTTCGCTTTTTATATGCCCTTATTTTCATGTGGACTTATATTGTTTGTGGACACTCTACAGGTCACAATTTTTATCCAATTTTGACGAAACTTGAAATATAAGTCTATCTCCCACAGATCTCAGTTCCTTTCGATACTGGCATGTATCGGACCATAACTTCATAGATTATGGCCCCTGATTGAACAAAAAATTACGTTTTTAGCTTATGGACACTCTAGAGGTCACAATTTTGATCCGATTTGATGAAACTTGAAATGCATGTTTATAACCCAAAGATCTTGATTTCTTTCGATATTTGTGCATACAGATCATAACATCCTGAATTATTGCCCCTGATTGTTTGAAAAATCGCATTTTTAGCTTGTGGTCCCTCTAGAGCTCACAATTTTTATCCAATTTAAAAAAAACTGTTTTAGTATATCACTGTTACACCTAATGATGGTTGAGTTTGAATATTGTGAAAATTGGCACAAAACTGCCGGACAAAATGGCCGCCCCTCATACACAATTAGTGTAAGGCTGATTATCCCATGGGTGTGCAGGGGATCACGTGGCTAAGTGGGTAAGGCCCTGGCTCGCTAGCCTGGAGGTCGGGTGTTCGATCCCTGCATTGGCCGAGAAAGTTCATCTCGATTTTCCGGCGTGGTTTCCCCTTGTCAGAGATGCAGAAAGGAGGGCCTGACAAGGACAGCTGCCTAGTCGTTCGGACGGGACGAAAAACCGAGGTCCCGTGTACACTTTGGCGTGCATGTAAAAGATCCCTTGGCAGTTGGAATTCGATATAAGAGTAGGCCGTAGCGCCGCTGCCCGGGCAAAATTTCCCTCATAGCACACTGTATGGCGTATGCCCGTCTTCAATTAGCCCAGGTTAGGTGCAGAAGAGTAGGACGTTAAACCCCATTTCATTTCATTTCCCATGGGTGTGCAAAGTTGAATGTTTTTGTGTCACTCGAGTTTTTTTCTGTTTTTTTTTTCTTTAATTTTAAAATTTATAAATATTGCATGTAACTCCCCTTTATTTTTACAGAAAATTCGGATAAGAAATTTGGATTTATTTAATAGTTTATACATTTTTATACGTCCACATTCATAATGTGAACGTATTATGCCGTCGCCCCTGTCTGTGTGTGTGTGTGTGTGTATGTATGTATGTGTGTGTGTGTGTGTGTGTGTGTGTGTGTGTGTGTGTCTGTGGTTCGCCTACAGGGCGCAATTCTTCATGGATTTTCTTCAAACTTGGTATACTTATTCCTTATACCCCAAGGAAGATCCCTATTGTTTTTGGTGCATGCCCGACCCCCCGGGGCAGAGCCACGCCCATTTCTAGTATTTGTTTGTTTGTCGTCTACAGGCCACATTTCTTAACTAATAATCTTGAAACTTTGCATACACATTCTTTGTACCCTAAGGAACATCCCTATCGTTTGGGGTGCATGCCCAACCCCCAGGGGCAGAGCCACGCCCATTTTCTTTTCGTGTGTCTTTGTGTCGCCTACAGGGCGCAATTCTTACTGGATTTTCTTCAAACTTGGTATACTTATTCCTTATACCCCAAGGAAGATCCCTATTGTTTTTGGTGCATGCCCGACCCCCAGGGGCAGAGCCACGCCCATTTCTAGTATTTGTTTGTTTGTCGTCTACAGGCCACATTTCTTAACTTATAATCTTGCATACACATTCTTTGTACCCTAAGGAACATCCCTATCGTTTGGGGTACATGCCCAACCCCCAGGGGCAGAGCCACGCCCATTTCCCATTTTCTTTTCGTGTGTCTTTGTGTCGCCTACAGGGCGCAATTCTTACTGGATTTTCTTCAAACTTGGTATACTTATTCCTTATACCCCAAGGAAGATCCCTATTGTTTTTGGTGCATGCTCGCCTCCCCGGGGCAGAGCCACGCCCATTTTTTGTATTTGTTTGTTTGTCGTCTACAGGCCACATTTCTTAACGTATCATCTTGAAACTTTGCATACTTATTCTTTGTACCCTAAGGAACATCCCTATCGTTTTGGGTGCATGCCCAACCCCCAGGGGCAAAGCCACGGCTATTTTCTTTTTTATGTCTGTGTGTCGCCTACAGGCCACAATTCTTAATCAATCGTCTTGAAATTTTTTCATATGAATTGCTTATACCCTAACGATGATCCCTATTGTTTTTTTTACCCCCAGGGGCAGAGCCACGCCCATTTTCTTTTCTTTTTCTGTCTGTGTGTCACCTACAGGCCACAATTCTTAATCGTCTTGAAAAAATTTCATATGAATTGCTTATACCCTAACGATGATCCCTATTGTTTTTGGTGCATGCCCGACCGCCAGGGGCATAGCCACGCCCATCCATTATATTTATTTATTTGTTTGTCATCTACAGATCGCATTTTTTTATCGTATCACCTTGAAACCTAGCATACATATTCCTTCTGTCCTAAGGAACATCCCTATTATTTGTGGTGAATACCCAACCCCCAGGGGCAGAGCTACGCCCATTTTCTTTTTTTATGTCTGTGTGTCACTTGCAGACCGCATTTCTTAATCGATCATCTTGAAAACTTTTTTATACTTATTCCTTATAGCCTAAGGCTACTATTTATACTTATTCCTTAATCCTAAGGCCGACCTCTATTATTATTTTTGGTGCATGCTCGACCCCTTGGGACAGAGCCACGCCTAATGTTTGTGTGTCTTGTGTTTTGCCTACAGACCGCAATTCTTAACAGATCCTTTTGAAACTTTGCATACCTATTCGAAACGCCATGCTTTTAGAATAAAGACATCGATTGTTTTAAAATAAAATTGTGTTCTGTTAATGTGAACGAAGTGTTAAACTGATAGCAGTCCTACAACCCAGTTTTATTTCACAGACCCTCAATGCAAACTGGACCATATCAAACAAAACAGGAATGTGGACGTATATTGCTGCGTTAGCGATGCTCTTGTATAAGATCATACATGGGAGAGCTGGGGCCCTGTGGGTATGCTTTTCAATGTCACTTACACTACATGTATTTTTCAAATTGTTCTTTACTATATTGATCAAAAAAATAATCATGCCAATTAGGGCGCATAAGCATCTTCTAGGACTATTGTCAGATTCGGTATACAACAGAGTCGTTAAAATTCAAATTTTAAATTGTCACTATCAAAATGCTCAACACTGTAACACTGATAGTTTTCCCGCAACATAACTTATCTACTGAGGCGAGGGTCACTTCACCACGTGCCACCAATCATCTCTGTCAGTCTGGCCTGTCCAGCTTGAAAACAGCTCTGTGAATATTATAAGGTAAATCCAATCAAAGTTCTGATTTTGCTTGCGTGTATTAATTCATAATCAACACCGTAACGTGGTTTTCTTGCATTTGTAGTCGATTTGATCAGAAACAATGTATATATTTGAATTGGAAATGGTGTACTGATACCTAATATACGTTAACGGCGTTTCTCACACATGCGCTCTTGGCTCAAAACATCATAAACTCAATGGTTCTCAACACCGTAATGCTCAACTCCGTAACATTAAGTTTCGTTACGGTGTTGAGAAACCGATACGGTGTTGAGGTTTGGTTCACCAACGCTTAAATTAAATCTTATCTTATCAACATAATTATGTAGAATAACATGTAGTTCCTCTAATATTTCAACGGAGAGGATATTCTCCACTCGAATGGCAAACATCCTAGAACGATAAAGAAAGTTATTCGCCATTCATTTAATACAAAAAACTTAAAATTCGAGTAGATTGCTTGTGCTTTAATGGAAAATACAGAATCCGAATCCCTTTCTAATGGTCATTTGTTAATTGAAGGGTGATAATGTAAACAGACGTCCTCGTTTATTGCGAAGCGAAAGATAGAGAAACCAACATTTTGTATAGATGGGAGTAACATAAATGTGAGAAGTTTCATATTCTATGAAAGTGTGTATCTTACTAAACCAGGAACATTGTAAAACGCATTTATTTGTACTGTGTTGATCACAAATAAGGTAAACTACAAATCTAATCCAATTTCATTCTGTAGAGCGAAAAAGGCAGGTTCTATTGAAATGGGCCTGCCTGTCTGTCTGATCCGCCCATCCGGACTACCCATTTCATTGTCAACCTCAAATTTTATCTGCAACCTGTATATTTGATCTCTTACCATATATATTTCATTTACTACCAATCAGGGCCGTAACTCGCTCAGAGCAACGGGGGTGGGGGTGGGGGTGGTGGCAGTGGGTGGGAGGGGGAAGTATTCTCAGGGGTGCTGTAAAAATGACGGACAATGTATATCTAGGGGGGCTTCAAGAAAAAATTTCAAAATTGGAACTGCCGGAAACGCTATTTCCTGCACTCTGGACAGCCTCATCAATCGTCTTTCTCCCTTTCACACCGAAGAAATCGGTCAATTTTCATGCAAGACCCCTCATTTGAGGAAAACAGCAGAAAACCTCAAAATAGTCCTCTTTGAAGATCTGAAAAAGGTAAAAAATCCAGAAATCTGGATAAAATCCGTAAACACTGAGAATCCGATATCAAATATACCGATGAATTTTTTCACATGGGGCGATATTTTTTTATGGTCGACCAATTTTAGTTACGGGCATGCTACTCATATATTTCATTTCCAACCGTGTGTTTCATTTACCACCTGTATATTTCATTTACTTCCCATACATTTTATTTCCAACCGCATGGTTTTTATGCCAACCGTATAATTAATTAGTGTTAAATCAGTATTTTATCAAGATTTTAATGTGCTTACGGTAATATCGATCAAATATTCAACGAGTTTTGATTGTGTCTGGAATAAAATGTTCAATAAATTACATGTTCTTGAAAGATTTAATATATCAAAATGGCTATTGAATATATTTTTGTGTAAAATCTCTCATTGCTACTTTTTTTTAAAGTTAAAGAACCATTTTATAAGCGGACAGAAATATTAATCATGTTTTTATTGCGCTACATTTTAATACAATTACAAAATATGGAATGATTTGAGGTAAGTGGTATAAACTACAAATTACAGCAAAGAAATTATGACGATATAAAAAGAAATATTATTTTTGAAGTGTAATCCCCTTCATCTTTTCAGAAGGGTGAATGTTTTTGCGTTTTCTGGTTAATTTAAAATATTTTTTGACTATACAATACCGTTACGGTGTTGAGATTTTGTAAAACACGTTCCACTAAAAGCTTAATTTTTTGTCTTAAAATTCTAAAGACTGCATGTCAATTCATAACATAGGACGTAGAAGATACTAGTTGTCGAAACAAAGTCAAAAATGTATCGCTTCGAAATGGTTCGATAATTCTGAACTCTGATACCATGAGATAATTACCCGCAAACATCTAGTATATCAAAGTTGTGGACCCTCTAGAGGTCACAATTTTGATCTGATTTTGATGAAACTTGAATTGCATGTTTTTAACCCAAAGATCTTGGTTCCTTCCAATATTCTGGCATATCGGATAGTAACTTCCTGAATTATGGCCCTTGAATGTACAAAAAATCATGTTTTTAGCTTGCCGTCCATGTAGAGTTCAAAATTTTTATCCGATTTAAAAAGAACATGTGAATATATCACCATTACACACTAAGATCTTGGTTCCTTTTGATAATCGTGTATATCCTAACGTAACTTCCTGGATTATGGTTCCCGATTGTTCGAAAAATCGCATTTTTAGCTTGAAGATTCTCTAGAGTAGGGTGACCCACCATAAATAAATATCTCCATATATCTCGACAATTTCGCCACAATATTTATATATATGCCAAGCCTCAAATCAGTTTCACACAATTATAGTCACTAAATAAACGATCATGTTGTACTTAATAAGCTATGACCATTAATCATCTATAAATAATAGACTGAAAACTGGTTCCATGTGTCGTCCATAACATCCAGACACTTGTGAGTAAAAGATAGGTTACGTGCCCTTGTTTTGAAATTAGAGTCGCTTAACCAGTCTATCGACCATTCTAAGGCTGATTGACAGGTCGGGATTGAATTAAGAAATGAGCACGTTAGCTAGCTCAACAATTGTTTTAAGAAACTTGTAAAAGTAAAATGAAACTACTGCTAGTATCATGTTCCTGTCTAACCCGAGTGTTTCAGAGATAGTATTTGTACTAAACCAAAAGATGCCGCTCTTAACGGTACAGTTAATGATAAAGCGATTTAAAAAATGAAACGAACGTAATTTCTAAATCTGCTGTAATAACCAAGAAGCTTAATTTTACTGCTATTCAAAATCGTCAACAATAAATTTTTTACGGCTGTAATAGTTGATAGATTTGTAGAGAATTGCACGTGCCATGGCTATTTATAGTATCATACTGTCAGAAAGTTGGCCTCGACACGGCGAATGTGCACGCTTCAGTGGTAGTCTCGAACTATCAGCGGTTGACTGTATTTCTGTAGGTGCATGGGCCACCCTATCTAGATGTCACAATTTTTTTTCCGATTTTAAAAAATGTTTAAATATTTCACCATTCCTCCATAATGAAGGTTGAATTCGAATTTCGGGAAAATCGAAATGAAACTGCCCGACAAAATGGCCGCTCTTTGTATGCAAATTTTAATAAAAGTATGCAATACAAAGGTTGTGGACCCTCTAGCGGTCACAGTTTTTATCCGATTCTGATGAAGGTTTTATTTTATTTATATCCCAAAGATCTCAGTCCCTTTTGAAATTTTCGCATTTCAAACCAGAACTTTCAGGATTATTGCCCCTGATTGTACAAAAATTCTGTTTGTTTTTAGCTTGTTCTCTATCCATCTCTTGCAAAATGTGGGCGTATCCTGCCTGGCAGTCGCTGGTTATCCAATTTTGATGAAACTTAAAACATATCTTTATATTCTAAAAATCTCAGTCCCTTTTGATATTTGCGCATTTCAGACCATAACTTGCTGGATTATGGCCTCTGGTTGTACAAAAAATCGTTTTTGTTTTAAACTTGTTCTCTATCCATCTCTTGCAAAATGTGGGCTTATCTAGCCTGGCAGCCACTTGTTTTTATACGCCCACATTTTCATTTGGACGTATATTGTCGTCGCCCCTGTCCGTCCACAATTGTTTGTGAACGGTCTACAGGTCACAATTTTTATCCGATTTCAATGAAACTTGAAATATAGGTTTATTACCTAAGATCTCGGTTCCTTTCGATATTGGCATGTATCGGACTGTAACTTCATGGATTATGGCCCCTGATTGTACGAAAAATCACGTTTTTAGCTTGTGAACACTGTAGAGGTCACAATTTTTATCCGATTTATTTTAAATTTGAAATGTATGATTATAACCCAAAGATCTCAATTCCTTTCGATATTCGCGCATATCGGTCCGTAAATTCCTGAATTATGGCCCCTGATTGTACGAAAAATTGCTTTTTTAGCTTGTGGACCCTATAGAGGTCATAATTTTTATCCGATTTAAAAAAACGTATTATTATATCACGATTAAACCCTAAGGCCAGCTGAATTCGAATTTCGTGAAAATCGACCCAAAACTGACAGACAAAATGGCCGCCGTTCGTTCTCAAATAGCGTAGAAATATGGTATATCAAGGTTGTGGGCCCTATAGAGGTCACAATTTTTATCTGATTTTGTTGAAACTTGAAATGTAAGTTTATAGCCCAAAGATCTCGGTTCCTTTTGATATTCGCGCATATCGGACCGTAACTTCCTGAATTATGGCTCCTGATTGTACGCAAAAAATTGCGTTTTTAGCTTGTGGACCCTATAGAGGTCATAATTTTTATCCGATTTAAAAAAACATATTATTATATCACCGTTACACCCAAAGGACAACTGAGTTCGAATTTCGTGAAAATCGGCCCAAAACTGACAGACAAAATAGCCGCCCCTCTTCTCAAATAGCGTAAAAATATGGTATATCAAGGTTGTGGACCCTATAGAGGTCACAATTTTTATCCGATTGTTTTGAAACTTGAAATGTAAGTTTATAATCCAAAGATCTCCGTTCCTTTCGATATTCGCGCATATCGGACCGTAACTTCCTGAATCATGGCCCAAGATTGTACGAAAAATCACGTTCTTTTTAGCTTGTTCTCTATCCATCTCTCGATGGTTGTTTTGAACTGTAGAACTGTTGTTTTATAAAGGAAAAATATATTCTGACTTGAGTATATTGAAACTTATTATTACTGCTTACCTGTATTTTTTTTCACAGAACTGTGCTGACAATACTTATGGTAAGAATTGTGAGTTATGTGCCCCTGGTTATCATGGTATATCAATACGTGGTACATCTAGAGACTGTGTACCATGTGCTTGTCCTGGTACTGACAAACAAAACAAGTAAGTACAAAGTAATAAACAACATTTAATTTTTTAGTTATATTATAAGCCTTTTTCATGATAATTTGCTTGCTATACTGAATCTGAGAAAAATATCAATATATTTCTAATTGGTTCGGAGCCAAGAAGACTCAGTGAGTATGGCACAGGCTCACTAGTCCGTGGTTCGATCCCAGATTTGTCAGTGTGGTTCCCTTTGTCAGTGGTGCCCAGCCTAGCACTGAACAACATCTAGTCGTTCAGATGTGCCAAAAAAACAGTGGTGTAAGGAACCTTTGACAAATGGAATTTTACAGGTAGGCCGAAAAGCTGCTGTCGAGTCAAATTTCCCTCAAAGCATGCTACATGGCATATGCCTGTCTTCATGAACCCAGCTAGGACGAAAAATCAGAATGTTAAACACCATTTCATTTCATTTTTACTTTCATTTTGTTGTTTTTAACAGTTTTAGTCCTACGTGTGAAAGTCGTAATGGTAAATTGATTTGTACCAACTGTTCATTAGGTTATGAAGGAGAAAGATGTGAAAGGTAAGGTTTTATCTAACTAGTTGATGCTTTCAATATATTCCTAAAGTAGCAGGATGACAAACTCATTACAAAAGTGTTGATAAAAATGATATAATCATAGATAAAACTTTACCTTGAATAAGCCACTGTAATACTTTTCCATTGATATGTGTGTTTCCTATATGAAATTACTTTTAAAAATTTTATCATTCAGACATTTTATTATACATGTATAATGTTCATAATATTATTATAGATGTATAACAAATGAAATGAAATGGGGTTTAACATACTACTGTTCTACTTCGACTGGCCTATAGATGTATAACAGGATATTATATTTATTGTCCCCCCGCCTATTAAAATGGGACTATTAAAATGGGTTCGTCCGTCTGTCTGCCTGTCACACTCTTTGGGACACAATAACTCTGTTTCTGATTGAGCTTGAATGTTCAAACTCGGTGTAGGTGTTTATTGGGTCAATGGCTTGATGGAGTTCGAAGATGAGCATTTTCTGCTTAGGGTATGCAGAGATAAGCAATTTGATTGGTTGATACTTTGGGACATGATAACTTTAGTTCTAATTATGTAAGATTGATGAAACTTGATGTATAGTTTCATTACATCAATACCTTGACTAAGTTCAATAATGGGCATTTTCTGCTCAGGCTAAGCAGAGCGATAAGCAATTTGATTGGTCGAGACATTGGAACACAATAATTCGCATTCTAATTGATGTGGAATGTTCAAACTTGCTGTAGGCTTTCATTAGTTGAATGCCTTGACTGAGTTCGATAATGAACATTTTCTGCTGAGGGTAAGCAGAGCGATAAGCAATTTGATTGGTCGAGACTTTGGAACACAATAACTCTCCTTCTAATTGAGGTAGAATGTTCAAACTTGGTGTAGGCATTCATTAGGTGAATCCCTTTATGCTTACAGTAGGCAGAGATAAGCAATCTGATTGATTGATGCTTTATGGGCCCGATAACTTTGGTTATAAAGAAGTAAGAGCGATGAAACTCTGAATATAGATTCATTATATCATTACCTTGACTAAGTTCGATTGTGCGAATTTTCTGCCTGGGCTAAGGATTGATAAGCAATTTGATTGGTCAAGACTTTGGAACATAAAAATTCTGCTTTTAATTGAGGTAGAATGGTTAAACCCAGGGATCTTAATCGGCTGTTTTTTGTCGGCTTTAGCCGATTGATCTTTAATCTAGCCGATTGGTAAAACAATGAACCGGCCACTAAGGTATCACAAATCAATCTACTTTCGGCCGATTTACAAAGAATTAATTATCAGGCCGATTGGTAAAACAATGAACCGGCCACTATCATAAATCAATCTACTTTCGGCCGATTACAATTTTAAAGAGTTAATTATTACTCGTCGATTAACCCTTTCACTGCGTATACCCGGTAGTACCGGGTATTATAAAATGTCGGTAAAATACGCGTACCCGGTATTACCGTGTACTCAGTAAAGCCCTCGCTAAAATTAGTACCGTAACTGCAAGTGCCATCTATTGTATTTTCTATACACTAGAACATATTTCCACGTGTTTCAAAGCGGCAAACCGTAAAATGGCGGAGTGCATAGTGACAACGTAGACGATGCACTCTCCACGAAGTCGTGAATGACGTCTTGCTGACCAACACGTGGACAATTTCGAGGCGGGTGATACACATAATTCGTTTCCAGTTACTTGATAATGATAGTAGTCAGGACAGTGATTGGTATTATGAAGTGTGTGATTTGTTGCGCGACGTTCCGCCCATGGCTATAGCTATGTCTCCCGTGCATGATGAACAAGCCCAATGTGAACACGATAGCCCTGTGTCTGCAGTAGATTCTGACAATAATTCTGATGTTGATAATAATGCCGGCCTGCTGGATCGTAAAAGACGTAGGCAATTCCTGAGTCCCGAACGTGTAGATCTATTGACTGACTATATTGATAATGATATGGGACTTGGGGATGAAAGTGAAAGTAAAAACAAGGTATTGCAATCCGCCCGTGGTCATGGCAGCGGGAGACTTTATGCGCGTGTTCGTGGCTGCATTGCTCATGGCTGCTATTGATATTTTTGTTCATTTTATATATCTTTATCAAAATCCAGTGAAAAAAACAATATCTTTTAAGTATTTCATGGAGAAAAATTCGTTTTCGTGTTAGCTTTAGTGAGAAATGAGAAATCCAAAATGGCCGCCATGACGTCACGTGACTACATTATTATGCAAATTTCCAAAATTCTATTTTTTTCTCTTAGCCCAACCTCATGCCCATCCCAACAGACAAAAAGATTTTTCATAAAAGCTTCCATAAGTACTGCTTGGCATTCAGTTCCAACCTCCCTTTTTTCCTCAAAAAAGGGTCTAGCACAGGCAGTGGATTTACGTCTAGCATTGAAAGGGTTAAGAAACCCATCAAAGAGTCAATCATTACAATGAATAACTTCGGCTTATTTCATAAATAAACAACTAAATTGAGGTAATCATGCCAAGTACTTGAACACCTCACAGAATGACACCAGGAAACGTAAACGAGATTTAACTGAAGATAGAGATGGCGGCGTTGACCTTGAACTTCAAGCATGCACGTCGTCAATGGAAATTCCAAAAGCCGGAGATCCTCCCAAGTCCAATATAGGTCAACCAAATTATCTGACGATCATACCTACGTAGCAAAGAAAGACGATGGCAGAACAAAGAGTTTAATTCCTAAATCTATAGAAATTATTTCAAACCGGGCGTTAATCCAAAATGCGTATTTCATAGCAAAAAGAAACATTGCCATCGAAAATTATGATTATGAACAATAATTGAACGATTTGACAGAACGGGACATGAAATGACAAAAAAATTATATCGTGATTTTAATTATTGTGGTGAATTTATTTCTTTAATATTCAGTGAAATTGAGGAAGAGATCCTCTCAGATATCCGAATGAGTCCTGCTGCGTATACTGGTAACACTAAAAATAAACTAACCCGAATCACGACAATTGGCCACGTGACCTTTCGTACGTACAGCATATTTCCGAGTTCCGACTACACGGAAACTGATTTTTGCTACTTTGTTATTTATATACTTTTTAATTTTTATATATATTAACATGTGCTTACGAATAATATAATTTAAAAAAAAAAACATTTGTATGTACTTGTAGTTTTTACTAATTTATAACTTCCGTTTAGTTGGATGAAAGCAAAAGTAGGAATATGCAATGCAAGTTGCTGAAATAATAATGACTATAAATGTCGATATTATAGCGATGTATGGATACAAGTATGCAATTATAAAGGTCCTGTTTATTCGGAGTTTCAGCTATTATTATCCCGAATACGTTATGCAATTAGTGAATTATGCAATTACTGTTTGTTGTTGAAAAGACGACTATCCGTTAGGCCTACCCGTGGCCGGTTCATTTCAAAATGGATTAAGAACCCTGGTTAAACCTGATGTAGATGTTCATTATATAGGTGAATGTCTTGACTGATTTCAATGATTAACATTTCAAGCTAAAGCTTAGCAGAGCTTTGGGACAAGATAAACTTGATTCTATCTGATAGAGAGTGATGAAACTTAGTGTGTAGTTTGATTGCTCGATACTTTTGAAAAAAATAAATGTGCAATTAATTAATGTGTGTCATCTATTTATTTTGGGATTTCGGCGGGAGACTTCAGCCTCACTGTTGGCTTGTTATTATAGGTGTTTAACAAGATATTATGTTTATTATTATAGATATGTAACACGATATGATGTTTATTATTATAGATGTATAGGCTAACAAGATATTATTTAGATGTATTACAAGATATTATGTTTATTATTATAGATGTATAACAGGATATTATGTTTATTATTATAGATGTCCTACTGTTTTGCTCCTATACTGGGCTAATGAAGACGGGCATACGCCATACAGTGTGCTATGAGGGAAATTTTGCCCGGGCAGCGGCGCTACGGCCTACTCTTATATCGAATTCCAACTGCCAAGGGATCTTTTACGTGCACGCCAATGTGTACACGGGACCTCCTTTTTTCGTCCCATCCGAATGACTAGACAGCTGTCCTTGTCAGGCCCTCCATCCTGCGTCACTGACAAGAGGAAACCACGCCGGAAAATCTGAATGAACTTTCTCGGCCAATGCAGGGATCGAACACCCGACCTCCAGGCTAGCGAGCCAGCGTCTTACCCACTTAGCCACGTGATCCCCAGATGTATAACAAGATATTATGTTTATTATTATGGATGTATAACAAGATATTATGTTTATTATTATAGGCTCGCTAGCCTGGAGGTCGGGTGTTCGATCCCTGCATTGGCCGAGAAAGTTCATCCATATTTTCCGGCGTGGTTCTCCCTTGTCAGTGATGCAGGACGGAGGGGCTGACAAGGAAAGCTGTCTAGTCGTTCGGATGGGACGAAAAACCGAGGTCCTGTGTACACATTGGCGTGCAAGTAAAAGATCCCTTGACAGTTGGAATTCGATATAAGAGTAGGCCGTAGTGCTGCTGTCCGGGCAAAATTTCCCTCATAGCACACTGTATGGCGTATGCCCGTCTTCATTAGCCCAGGTTAGGAGCAGAAAAGTAGGACGTTAAACTCCATTTCATTTCATTTATTATTATAGATATACAGTAGATGTATAACAAGATATTATGTTTATTATTATGGATGTATAACAAGATATTATGTTTATTATTATAGATGTACAGTAGGATATTATGGTAATCCATCTAAACTGGGTGATGTATGTAAACCATGTTTATGTAATCCTGAAGGTTCGGTATTTCCTGAATGTGACCGTCTTTCAGGTAAATGTCATTGTTTACCTGGTATTGGTGGATTGAAATGTAATCTGTGTGAACCAGGGTATGCCGTGCAAAATGGATCTTGTACCTGTAAGTATTAATGTTTGATACAATTTATAACTTACTTATAGATATAGGAAACCATATTTAATATAGATATAACTGTGAACAATGAATTCATAAGAATAGTCACATTTGTTAATCTTATTAAAATGATCATGTATTTTCCCCATTTCAGCTTGTTTTTCTGGTTGTACTGGTCTATTGTTGTCAGATTTACAAGACTTTAACGTCACGTTATTACACTTTAATATTTCTGTACCACTTCCTTGGAATCAACTTCATAAAATAAAAAACACAACCTATATTTTAGCGGTAAGAAACTTTTATTAAAAATTAAATTCTATCCTGTCCATCTTCCTAAGCCATATTGAGGAGTTTTATGTTGTGAACAGGGCTAAATGACAGCCCCATTACCTAGATTCTGTATTTTCTTATTTATTTATTTATTTATTCTTCCAAGAGGCATATCATACATGACAATATAGATGATCATATGAAGTTACATGATAATAAGATGAGAAAGTTTTGATGAGAGAAAAAGTAATGATGTCATGGATGACCAGCCTCTTGAGGATAACCCATAAAAACCTGCTTAAAATAAAACTAGGTTTATTTCCAATGGGGTCCTTGGAGGAGGATCAGGTTATGTCATCATAGAGGGGCAGATTCATTTATGAAAGATGAAGGATGGAATATGACAATAAATAGTGAAATGTGTGTGTACCATAAGGGATGTGAAGTACAAAGAGGTATGAAAGACATCGGGGTATACATACATAAACTAAAACATTTGTATTTGTTTTGCTAGCAAGTGTTGTTTAACATTTTTCTTAAAAGTGCCAATGTTCTCTATTGATTTAAGTTGGTTTGGAAGTTCATTCCAGGCCTGAATACTTGAATAGTAGAAAGTTGAGTATTGGGTATTATTTTTGCATTTTGGTACAACATAATTATAAATGCTTGATCTAGTACTATGTAGATGAGCATCCCTCACTAAGCGAAAATTGGCTTTCATGTACACCGGAGACACATTATGAAAGATTGATATGATAGATATGATAGAGGATTCAGACTTACCCCAGTATACCTGTGTTATATTAAGTTTTTATGTTTATTTATTTTGACAGGAATTATTGAAATCTGCTAATTATCAAGGATCGAAAGAATTTGCAGAGTATGAGAATAGTACAAAATTCTTTGAAGAGGTTGCTATGAGGCTTATTAATAGGGTATGTGTACATAAACAAATCTTTACCTTCATTTTTTATATGCCCACATTGAAACATGGTCGATATTGTCGTTGCCCCTGTCTGTCGGTCTAAAGGCTAAAGTTAATATCCAATTGACTTTAAATTTATACACAGTGTTTAAGGTCATGAGACGAAGAAGCCTATTGATTTTCAGGAATTTCCGATAATTACTGCCAGAGTTAAGGCCCTTGAGGCTAAAGTCAAAATCTGATTGACTTTAAACATATACACAGTTTTCAACGATTTTTGATAATTACTTCATGGGTTATTACTTGTAATCAGATTTTCAAATTTTCTCATTACTGACAAAAGAAAAAAATATGCGACAACCCTCGTTGACTCCCCGGATGACTTTGCTGCTGTGGGAGGATGTTTCGTTGCCTGGCAACCTATCTTTAGGACTTGCTCTGATTCGTTTTTTTTTATACGCCCACATTTTCATGTGGACATATTATGCCGTCGCCCCTGTTTGCCTGTCCACAATTTGTTTGTGGACACTCTACAGGTTACAATTTTTATCCAATTTCGACGAAACTTAAAATGTAGGTCTATATCCCAAAGACCTTGATTTCGACGAAACTTAAAATGTAGGTCTATCTCCCAAAGATCTTGGTTTCTTTCGATATTGGCATATATCGAATGATAACTTCATGGATTATGGCTTGTGGACATTCAAGAGGTCACAATTTTCATCTGATTTTGATTAAAACTTGAAATACATGTTTATAACCCAAAGATTTGCCCATATCGGATTTGCCCATATATGGTATATCAAAGTTGTGGACCCTCTAGAGGTCACAATTTTCTTCTGATTTTGATGAAACTTGAAATGTAAGTTTATAACCCACAGATCTTCGGTTCCTTTTGATATTCGAGCATATCGGACAGTAACTTCTTGAATTATGGTCCCTGAATGTACGAAAAATCACGTTTTTAGCTTGTCGTCCCTCTAGAGGTCACAATTATTATCAGATTTACAAAAACGTTTGAATATATCACTGTTACACAGTAATGATGCTTGATTTCGAATTTCGTGAAAATTGGACTAAAACTGCCGGACAAAATGGCCGCCCCTCGTACGCCTATAGTGTAAAAATATGGTATATCAAGGTTGTGGATCCTCTAGAGGTCATAATTTTGATCCGATTTTGATGAAACTTGAAATACAAGTTTATAACCCAAAAATCTTGGTTCTTTTTAAAATTTGCGCATATCTTATCATAACTTCCTGAATTATGGCCCTTGATTGTACGAAAATTTTTTATCTGATTTAAAAAAACATTTGAATATATCACCATTACAAATTAATGATGGCTGAGTTTGAATTTCGTCAAAATCAGACCAAAATGGCCGCCCCTCGTACGCAAGTAGTATAGATATATCGTATATCAAGGTTGTGGACCCTCTAGAGGTCACAATTTTGATGAATCTTGAAATACATATTTGTGACCCCCCATGGCATAATGAAAGCCTCAATCGATCTTTCTGAAACTCCTGGATCGTAAAGCCATATTGTCAGAGCGTTGGATAAAGCAATTTCAACAACGAAATGTAAACCGGAAGTAGTCGAAATAATGTCCGATATTTTGAAAAAAACACAAAAAATATGTGTTCTTTTGCGTAAAAACGTGATTTCTCCGTCCAATATCAACGGATTAAACAAATTAATGTATCTTCAGGTGACACGATGATTGGAGTGTCGTATTGTACCCAATTCATACGGATACTATGACCAGGCAGCAAAATATGGCACTCTAAAATAAGGTATTTTCTGATTTGGACGCCTTTATCTCAAAAACTTAACCTACAATTTTATTTTAACTTTCACCATCAAGAGTCCATTGTGCATGAAGCCATCCAATAAGACTTTGAAATGTCTGACCTAATTACGATTCTAACGATGTATAATATGTATTGAGTTATTGGAATTTAATTTTCGATATTTTGACATTTTTGGCACTTTTGAACATAGGATTTCTCAGGGGCATTTTATCTGATCAGATAATGTAATATATCATTACAGAGCCCTGCGGATATTTAATTGTCCAAACCTGTTATTAAAACTATCCCGACAATAATCTCCATACCTAAAGTATTCCAAAAATCAAAAAAAAAAGGTTAAAAAAATTGGCGCTCTTGCGAAAAACTTGATTTCTACAGGTCACAATTCTTATCCGATTTTGACGAAACTTGAAATATAGGTTTATCTCCAAAAGATCTCGGCTGCTTTCAATATTGGCATGTATCGGATCGAAACTTCATGGATTATGGCCCCTGTTTGTACGAAAAATCACGTTTTTAGCTTGTGGACCCTTTAGAGGTCACAATTTTAATCTGTTTTTGTTGAAACTTGAAATGTAAGTTTATAACTCAAAGATCTCGGTTCCTTTCGATATTCCCGCATATCGGATTGTAACTTCCTGAATTATGGCCCCTGATTGTACGAAAAATCACGTTTTTAGCTTGTGGACCCTATAGAGGTCATAATTTTTATCCGATTTAAAAAAACGTATTATTATATCACCGTTACACCCTAAGGATGGCTGAGTTCGAATTTCGTGAAAATTGGCACAAAACTGACAGTAAAAATGAGCGCCCTTTGTTTTTAAATAGCGAAAAAATATGGTATATCAAGGTTGTGGACCCTATAGAGGTAACAATTTTTATCCGATTTTGTTGAAACTTGAAATGTAAGTTTATAACCCAAAGATCTCGGTTCCTGTCGATATTTGCGCATATCGAATTGTAATTTCCTGAATTATGGCCCTTGATTGTAGGAAAAATCACTTTCTTTTTAGCTTGTTCTCTATCCATCTCGCGAAAATGTGGGCGTATCCTGCCTGGCAGCCGCTGGTTTCATTTTATATATCATGTAGCTGCTTACATATGGTACAATGCATAATAGAATAAAGTCATTCTCATACACTAGCCAGACTCGCTGTTTGAGTCTGCTGATAGAAACTGCTACATCTTTTCCCTTCCAGAATCTGTCTGTTGTCTGACAATCGCCCCCCAATATGATAATTTTGTAACTTTGGGCTTTGGACGTTCTATTATCTAAGTGGTCAAATATGATGTAAATAATTACAGAGATTGGTCAAACTAAACCAAATGACGCAATAGGTAAATTTCCAGTCACATGTTTTTTGACACAATCTATCCTTGAACTTAGACCCTCTTTCCTGTTATTATCACACTATTCATAAACAATTAATTTGCGTTTTAAATAAACTCATACCATAGCTAATATACTGACAATAGAGAATAATTTGTTAAGATAAAAATATTGTTCAAACCATCTTATATCTCTATTCCTTGTCTATGAATTTAAAAACAATGTCGCAACGACGATATTACTACAGATGTTAGCGGACAAAAAGAACTAAATTGTTGTTGGATAGCCCCATTAATGGACTATCATATGACATCTGAATGATACGATTTCGATGGTTAGAAAATAAATTATGGTACACCTAAAATCTAGTATTTTCGTTTCGGAGCCTTTTGAGACACCAATTTCTCGAAAACGACATCTACGATTTTTCTTAAACTTTTTTTACCCAGAGTCCTATCGGTGGTCTATGGCGTGAATCCCAAATAAAAGCATTGAAATAATATAAGTGGTCCAAAAAGAGCCTCGATCTTTGGAAAAAGTAGAAAAATCCTTAAATTACTGAAAATGCTCTTCTATTTTTCTTTGTTTTGAAAACAGCTCAATGGATGTTTCTGAAACTTCTGGTACAAAAAGTTATGTATCCAAACAACTTGTTCAAACTATTCCGACAATGATCCAAAAACCGGAAGTAGTCGAAAAAATATCCGATATTTTGAAAAAAAAAACCAAAAAGTAAAAAAAATGGTGATCTTGGGGAAAAAAGTGATTACTATGCCAGATTTCTCCGAATCAAAACAACCAAAGTATCATTGGATAGCCCGAATAATGGACGATCTTATAACATCCAAATGATACACATTTGCTGGTTAGGCAATCTATTATGGGACGCTGAAAATCTAGTATTTTCCTTTTTGGAGCCTATTCAGACGCATTTAACTCAAAAACTACTCTTATTACATTTCTTAAACTTCTGTTACTTAGGGTCCTAACAGTGGTCTAGGAGGTGAATCCAAATTTGAAAGCCTCAGTATGATATAGAAGGTCCAAAAGTGGCCCCAATCTCTGAAAAAAGTCGAAAAATCATTAAATTATTGGAAATGCTCTTCTATTTTTTTTTAAACTGCTCAAAGGATGTTTCTGAAACTTCTGGTACAGGAAGTTAAGTTCCCATTCCACTTGTTAAATCTATCACGACAATGATCTGTAAACCAGAAGTAGTCGATAAAATATTCGATATTAGATTGATTCCTGGATTTGAATGATTCTCTGTCTATTTTGTAACACGTGTGCAATGCTCATGTGTAAAACATGTTTAATGATTTCATTGTTACCGGAAGGGACATAAGTTCAAGGGTAACTTGGCATCGGAAGTGACACAAGTTCAAAGGTAATGTGGCACTGCGTCGCAGTTCTAGTTCTTATTTTTACACTTGAGCATATCTTAGAAACTACTTGTTGGATTGATTCGATGTCTTCTGGTTAACTGGGAATGTGGGTGTGGCTTAGAGATTAAAAGCTATTTCGGACATTCTGTGACAATGCAGGATTAAAGGGTCATGTTATTTGAGCAAAAATGTGAACAATTTTTGTCTCGATAATTTTCCTTGGCCGCTATTGGATAATTCAGTTTATGGGTTCTATGTTAATTATTTTTTACAAAAAAATGTTTTATTTATGAATATTTTTATGTGATATTTTACCCAGGGTTAAAGAGTCAACTGATTTGACCAAAAATGGCAACATTTTTAGTCACCGCAATTTTCCTTGGACGCCATTGGCTAATTCAGTTTTTCAGTCCTGGATTAATTATTTATTGTTCGATTTGTATAAAACAAAATTTATATGCTCTGTGGTCCAAAATTTCATTTATTTTGTTACCGGTAAAGTTACCTTTCGGCAATGGAAGTGACGTAAATTTAGCAAAAACTATAATTTTGACAGTTCGGTACTACTTTTTGAAAGCAAATATTATTTTTTTCAAATCTGGTATGACTGAAAGGGTGTGCCCTGTAAAGGCGCAGAAAACATTGGGCTCAGTTTTTTTAAATTCGATTTCGTTTTCGGGTCATTTTGATTTAAAGGTGAAAAAAGGTGAAAAAATGAGCTATTCACAACCAATTCAGGCTTTTCATATTCTAAAATATTTCTTTGCAACTTTCATAAACATGTAGTAATAATCCATACGAAGAGAATGTATGTGAAAATTAGATTGTAATATGAGCAGTTGCTGAGAAATGGTCAATTTTGCACGAGTCACTTTTTATGCTATTTTGCCTGTAAAAGAGTCAATTATTATTGGATTTTCATAACAGTGACACCATTTGATGCGTAATGTCAATTGTGACCAATTCAAACCATTTTAACATTTTCAATGTTACGGAAATGACGTAATTTTGGCAAAAACTGTATTTATAGCCTTTAAAACAAATAATTTATTCAAATTCCAATCAACTAATAGAATGAACCCATACGATCATATAGATATCACAAAATGGTTTCTAACTTGTTCAGTTGCGGAGATTTTCAACAGGTCACTTTTCAAGATTTTTGGTCCATAAAAGTGTCAATTATTTTTCGATTTTCATAAAATTTCCAGTGTGTGACACCTAATGCCATTTACGATTTTATACAAGTAATTTAACGTTTTCATTATCACCGTAAGTAACGTGATTTTGGCAAAAACTGTATTTTTAGCCTCTAAAAAAAATACTTGTTTGAAGTAAACGATATTCATTATGCATATAAAATTATGATATTTGATTCCTATGGACAAATAGTATAAATCAATACGATCATATTGATATCACAAAATCGTTTCTAACACCTTCCCTTGCCAAGAAATAACAAATTTTGTCATGATCACTTTTTAAGATTTTTCGCATTTTAATTTCAGTTTATGGGTTCTGGGTTAATTATTTATTGCCTGATTTGTGTAAAATAAAAGCCCATATGCACCGAGGTGCAAATTCTCAACTTTTTTTCGACCGATAAAAGTTTCTGTCTGCACCGGAAGAGGCGTGATTTTGCCCAAAACTTCAATTTTGATGTTTCGAAAGGACTTTTAAAAAGTAAATATTAATGTTTACAAATCTAATAGGTCAATATGAATGCTCCTACTAAAGACGCAAATTATGTATTGCTTAGTTATTTTTTTATTTCGGTTTTGCATTTGCACCATTTTGATTTAAAGGTAAAAATGAGCTATTTACAATGCATTCAGACTTTTCATATTTTAAAATATTTCTTGACAACTTTCATGAACCTGTAGCATTAATCCATACGATGACAATGTATGTCAACATTAGTTTGTAATATAAGCTGTTGCCAAGCAATAGGCAATTTTGCATGAGTCACTTTTCAAGTTATTTTACCTGTAAACAAGTTAATTAAACCGATTTTCTATTTATTTTTTCACCATGTAATCTCTAATGCCATTTTTGATTGGGCGGGACCAATTTTACATTATCACTGTCCCTGGAAATGATGTCATATGGGCAAAAACTGTACTTTTAGCCTTCAAAACAAATATTTTATTTTACTGTGTCGTATTAGTAATTTGTTTATAAATAAGATATCAGCTTCCAATCAACAAATAGATGGAACCCATGAGATCATATAGATATCACAGAATGGTTTCTTACTTCTTCAGTTGCGGAAAAATAGACAATTTTCTACAAGGTTTTTGGTCCATAAAAGTGTCAATTATTATTTGATTTTCATAAAATTTTCACCATGTTATGCCTCATGCCATTTACGATTTATCACTGGAAGTAATGCCATTTGGCAAAAACTGTATTTTTAGCCTCAAAATGAATATTTGTTTTAAGTAAGTGATATTCATTATTCGTATAAAATTATGATATTTGATTTCAATGGACAAATAATATGAATCAATATGATCATATAGATATTAAAAAAGTGATTCTAATGTCTTCTTCTTGTGCTGAGAAATAACCAATTTTGTCAATATCACTTTTTAAGATTATTCGCATTTTAATAAAGAATTAATTCTGTTCAAATTTTAATCAATTGTCTGTCATGCAAAGGACAATCAAAGTGTTTTTTTCTGTAATCCAATTTAAATATTTTGTTGAAAATGGAAGCGATGTCATTGTGTTGAGTCTTCGTTGTATAAATGGAACTGATATTGCTAGATTTATTGGCTAATTCTGCACCCATTTCATTTTAAAACACATGTGCAATGCAAATGTGGAAAACTGTTTAACGTTTTCATTGTTAGGGAAGTGACATCAGTTCAAGAGTAACGTGGCACTGGTAAAACACGTCATTACTGCGTGACTGCGTCGCAGTTCTAGTTAAATTTGTTTTGCAAACAATAACTGATTTATGTTTTATCTTATACTACCGAATTAGACCAGTTCGCCTGTTGATTTTGAAGGTTTTTAGTCAAATTCAAGGTCATCATTATGCAATTGGTATCCAGACTTTAACTAATGGATGTTTAATCTGGTTATGGATTACATGTCACTTAAAAATCAAAATAATAGACTAAATTTTGAAAGTATGTCAGATTTTTAAAAAATGAAACCAGTTTATATCCGATAAATTGGCCCTAGAATTGTGTGTTAATGATCAAGTTCATCTTAAATTTACATATTGTCGTTTACAGGTTGTATATATTCAACAGAAATCACTAGAAACAACTGAAATTGTAGATAACACTTACAGAAATTCTACACAATTAGAGAATGATATTAAAGATATGTTTCATGGTATTAAAGGTAGGTTACTATCTGGTTAACTAATAACAGATTAAACAGCACATGTATATGATTTTTAAGAAAAATGGTCCAATGAAATAGACTTTTGTAGAAGAGAGAGAAATTTGTTGATCATTTACTTGACACTAATCAGGTCATTGGTGCATTTTTATTTCAATAATTTGATCCGTTTGAGGAAACCTCACAAGGTTAAACCAGGTCACATACAAAATCGGGATTGAACCCATGACTTGACACACAGAGGATGTGTTGGACCACTCAACCACCCAAACTCTATGATTGGTAGAAGAACCCACGATAGAGTACAGTTAAATCTGTCACTTCCGACATCATACAGGATCGTTAAAATATTCCAGATTACACAGCATGACAGAATACTCAATACCAAAAGTATTATTGTACCTTCAGTTGTATATCGCTGTTGTATTTGGTG
Organism: Patella vulgata; assembly: GCF_932274485.2. Lineage (NCBI taxonomy): Eukaryota > Metazoa > Mollusca > Gastropoda > Patellidae > Patella > Patella vulgata. The sequence continues at coordinate 41,162,687 of NC_065882.2, forward strand.
GCAAAAATTTAATATTTACGTTGCTATACATATCCAAGATAATATATATGAGATGGTGCATTATCCGAATAAATAACACTTGTCATCCATGCCTTACGATTGGCCGTTCAATTGACTGACAGGTTGTTTTTTGCCTTTAATAAATTGAGGATTTTCTGCTTTACCGATTGCAAGAGGCTTCAGTTTCTCATAGGTCGCTCTACTACAAAATAAGATATTGAATCGTTCTATTGAAATTTTTCCACCTTTAGCATGCAGAATTTGTAACGGTACCGATATCAACGCCCGCACTTTCGTCACTAACTTTAAAGTCTTTGATGTTGAAACCACTTGTGCATCATTCTGTCGATATCAAGGTAATCAACAAAGACTGGCACGAGTATTAATCTCACAGATAATTGATTGGTGATTGTTTGTCAATCTTTTATAAGTTAACTCCCACTGAGTGAAGGCTGGATAATACAATGTTAATTCAATGCAAATCATGTAATGAGACTGCCGATTGATGTCGTAATATTCAGAATACAGACTACTCAAATTTTTTGGGTTGAAGTAATATGGAAATTAATCGGAACATGAAAATGATGACCGATTTCACAATGCTGTAGTATTCATAACTGGGTGTGACAGAGTCCTCTGCATATAATACTTACTAGAGAATGTTTGAATAAAGGACTTTCGTATCCACATTTGACAATTTATTCTTACTACTTTTAGATGATGCTAAAAAATTGGTAAGCTTAATGCAGAAACTGATTCTTGATAAAGTTGGATTGAATGTGACCGCTGCACTTGAAGAAGCAAAAACCATTTATAGAAACATAGAGGATCAGACAAATTCTATTTCTGACAGCAAAGCATATGATGAAAAATGGTTAGTTCATAAATCCTATTATATTCGTTTTCTGTATCTTTTTATTTTGCATGATTATTCGATCTTAAATACTTTTGATACAATCAGTTATTCAAATTTCTTAATTAAAAAGGATAGACTTTTTATCTATATGAAAAGACATTAATTAACTCATCATGTTTTGAAATATTTTTATTAGGCTAGCAGAGAAATTATTAGAAAGAGTCATAGACAAGAATGAAATGAACTTCAATGGAAATAAAGTTACAAAGAAAATCAATGATGCATTGACAAGTCTTAAAGATCTCCGGGAGAGAGCTAAATATGCTCGTAGAACAGCAAAAAGAGTGATAGATGAAGAATTTGCTAGATTAGCTACTGTTTTGATAAATCTTGAGGTTCGTTGGGCATTTAATTATGAACTTGGCTCATGTTCTCCTGGTTACTGGTCAATCCTCCACTGATCATTGACAGGGGATTAGTGCTTACCCAGGGTTCCATTTTTTTTTCCCTGCCAGATTTTCATTTAAAGGGTAAGACCAATGATTTTGAACAAGATTTCCAAAAATCTTAATTTAATGGACATTATAAAATAATTTGCTCTGTAACACAAGCAAATAGGTTTTTGTAAGCAAGAAATGAATTTTTTTTAAAACCGGAAGTGGTTCAACATGCTTACTGGTCTCTATAGTAAGCATACAGATTTGGCATAAGTTTGCTGTCGTATATTGTTCACGCGTCGTCGTTTGGATGAGAATCCGACCATATTTGGATATTATAAATATGAATTATGTTTTTTTATACGCCCACATTTTCATGTGGACGTATTATGCCCCTGTTTGTCCAGACGTCGAGACGTCTATCTGGACATCCGTTCACAATTTGTTTGTGGACACTCTACAGGTCACAATTTTGATCCAATTTTGACGAAACTTGAAATATACGTCTATCTCCCAAAGATCTTGGTTCCTTTTGATATTGGCATGTATCGGACCATAACTTCATGGATTATGGCACCTGATTGTACGCAAAATCACGTTTTAGCTTTTGGACACTCTAGATGTCACAATTTTGATCAGATTTTGATGAAACTTGAAATGCATGTTTATAACCCAAATATCTTGTTTCTCTCTCTCTTTCTCTCATGCATATCGGATCGTATTTCCCCTGATTGTACGAAAAATTGCGTTTTAGCTTGTGGTCCCTCTAGCTGTCACAATTTTGATCCGATTTAAAAAATCGTTTCAGTATATCACCGTTACACCCAAATGATGGTTGAGTATGAATTTCATGAAAATTGCTCCAAAACTGCCAGACAAAATGGCCGCCCCTTCTGGTATAACAAGGTTGTGGACTGCCTAGAGGTCACAATTTTGATCTGATTTTGATGAAACCTGAAATGCATGTTTATAACCCAAAGATCTTGGTTCCTTTCAATATTCACGCATATCGGATCGTAACTTCCTGAATTATGGCCCTTGATTGTACGAAAAATCGCGTTTTTAGCTTGTGGAACCTATAGAGGTCAAAATTTTTATCTGATTGAAAAAAAAAAACGTGTGAATATATCACAGTTATACATTAATGTTGGTTGAGTTCGAATTTTGTGAAAATCGTACAAAAACTGACGGACATAATGGCCGCCCTTTGTACGCAAATAGTGTAAAAATATGGTGTATTAAAGATACATTATGGGAGATAAGATAAAGAGATGGCAGTTCTTGCTATAATAGTTAAAAACTAGATAGTGTAAAGGTAGTTTGCTGAAAATTTCAGTCAAATTGATCCACTATGAGCCGAGAAAGAAGCGAGTGAAATTTTTGCATAGTCTCGGTCATCATTACTAAAATCATTAATATAAACAGCATAGTCTCGATTATCCACTTTTTCTGATTTAATTATCAACGGCCGTTAGCGGCATATAAGAATCTAATCCAGCCAACATCAAAGGCTAGCCTTGACATCGAGAGTTTATTATGGTCTGGATAAGTTAATTAATGTCTAATTGATAATTTAGATAACATTTCAGGCCTAAAGAAAGACTTGTAATAAGCAGATTTTGCTCTTGCATAATGCATGGTTAAAGTTGTGGACTCTCTAGTGGCTACAGTTTTTATCTGATTTGGATGAAACTTTAAATATAAGTTTTTATCATTACGATCTTGGTTCCTTTTGATAGTCACACATATACGAATGTAACTTCCTGGATTATGGCCCCTGATTGTGCGAAAAATCACATTTTTGTCCCCCGCCTTTCGAACAATCTGACCAAAACACAGATCCTATTTCGTTTCATGTTTTATAGTTCAAAATATCATTTTACTTGTCTTTACTACACTAGGATCTGGAAGAGTTGTTATATAACCCGCATTCTGAATGATGTGAGGGTTTAGCCAATGAAACGGTCTGTTACGCCGAGTTTTTAACGCGAGGTGCACGGAACTGTGGGTAACCCACAAAAACATCAATGTTGATTGGCTTATCATATATCTGAAGTCATATACGTATGACCCCTGACACGGCCCCAAACTAAAACTGGTCAGATCTTTATGTAGTGTAGGCTATCGAAAGTATAAGAAAACGAAACAAAATATAGATCTGTATTTAAAACAGATTGCCTTTCGAGGAAAGCAGGGGACTATTAAAATGGGTTTGTCTGTCTGTCTGTCTGTCCGTCCGCGACCACAATTTGAAAAATCTTGTGGACGCTCTATAGGCTAAAGTTAATATCCGATTGACTTTAAATTTATACACAGTGTTAAAGGTCATGAGACGAAGAAGCCTATTGATTGTCAGTGATTTCCGATGATTACTGCCAGAGTTATGGCCCTTGATCACTTTGAAAAATCTTGTGGACGCTCTAGAGACTAAAGTTAATATTCGATTGTTTAAGGTCATGCGACGAAGAATCCTATTGATTTTCAGCGATTTCCGATAATAACTGTCAGAGTTATGGCCCTTGATTACTTCAAAAAATCTTGTGGACATTTACTTCAAATCGCTGTGATTTCGAACCGGAAGTTAAGACCAACTTGACAACTTCTTTAATAGTTGCACGATTTTTATGAAATTTAGTATGTAAGTAGATCTTCTCGATGCGACTTGAAAGATTTCATTAGAAATGTTCTAAATTATCTCCCCTTGATGAAATTAAGAATCAAATTTTTTAAATAAATTGACGAAATATAGGTCAGATTGCTTTGAATTTTTTTTTTCTGTACTAGCTAAGAAAGTACTGATATGTACACAAAATATGAAGTCTGCCGATTGAACCGGAAGTGCCACCATCTTACAAATGCATTTGACCTACATTGCTGTGACCTATTTTACTATTTTTTTTCTTTGAGTACATTGAAACATTTACTTCAAATCTGCAATTTCGGATTTTCGAATTTCAAAAATTTGTCGCTATGATTTCGAACCGGAAGTTTAAACCAACTTGACAACTTCTTTAATAGTAGCACGATTTTCATGAAATTTAGTTTGTAGGTAGATCTTACCGATGCGACTTGAAAGATGTCATTAGAAATTTTCTAAATTATCTCCTCTTGATGAAATTAAGGATCAAAGTTTTCAAAAAAATCAACGAAATATAGGTCAGATTGCCTTGAATTTTTTTTTCTGTACTAACTTAGACAGTATTGATGGGTACACAAAATATGAAGTCTGCCGATTGAACCGGAAGTGCCACCATCTTAAAACGTGAAAAATCCATAAGGCTTTTGCAATATTTTACTTACAGACATGGGAGTTACATTTTCTAAATCCTTGAAGGAATGCCTAAAAATCTATCGGATTTGAAATTTGATCTAGGTCAATTGATGGAAACCATTTTGAACTGAATATGAGAAAAAGTGAAAAATCGACAATATGAAAATGAAAACAATAGGCCGTAGTTTGGAGAATACTTCTCCTATTTCGAAAATGAATACATTTCTGGATAGCCGGGATCAGGGTCCAATTTATGGTATTTGAAAATGTCACAATTCTGTCTGAATTTTGCCTTTGTCGTTTTTCGTGCCGACAGAGTTGTTTACGAGTGAAAAATCGCATTAACTTCGCGAGTTTTTGACCAATTTTAATTGTTTTTTTTATCTTGTTGAGATTCTTTATATGACCCTTGACATGTAACAGGAAGTGATTGTGAATATGAAAGCTTTCATATCTGCTTAGCAGATCTAGTTATTATTATTATTATTATTATTATTATTTACCCCGGGAGCCTATTTCTCCATGGTTGAAAACAGATATCGATCTGGTGGTTACTTAATAAAGTATTTTTGAAACTTCTGCGCGGACCGGAAGTGGCCGAATTTTGAATCGGCCATGGTTTCGCCAATTCTTTACCTATTTTAAAACAATTCACATTTTTGGAAACCCCGAATCTTTTCCGAGACAATGGGTAATCACCCTTTATTTTTCGAATTTTTTCGAATTTTCTGCCCATTTTGTCAGCTCGAGTTCCATTTTACGGCCGAATCGACGTTTCTGAAACTTCTGGAACATGAAGTTATAGTCCAAATCCAACTGATAAAGCTATTTCGACATGGATCCTTAAACCGGAAGTGGTCGAAAAAATGTCTGATACAGTGGACTCTGTCACATCCTACATCGTACGGGATCGTTACAATATGTCAAATTACGCAGAGCGTCGGAATACCCAGTTTTCTCAAAACGGGAAATATTATTATTATAATGTATCTTCGAATCACCAGAATGTTATTCCCTTTAAAACGATAAACCTTTCTGTACATTCAAAATTTTATTACATTAATTTTTATTTCATTTAACATGCGTAGGCATTTTGAATAGGTCAGGTATGTCGTTAATTTATCTTCTTTACCGTCTTCAGTTGATCGCACTCTTGTCTTTGCTATCACGTGTTCATTGATAATGGGCGAACTCGATTGAACGTTCCGGAATTGAATTCTCTCAATCCAAAAAATAGTGACAATCGGGCTACAACGCATGCGTCGACTGGATATATAAATATCTCATCAAACCATGCAGCCAAAACCTGTTCGTCGAGTTTAATTACGTCACAATTCTACTCACACCACCTCCGTCACTCGATTGCAATTCTGTTAATTCGGAACGTTCCGGACTGGGAATTGAGCATCACCAGTCGAAGTGATCCGTAGGATGACCAAAAATAGGTTATTCAGGTTCAATCAGCATGCGCAACGAATGTTTCCAACAGGTGATTGGAATATTTTTACGACTATGAATTCAGGAGAAAATTCGTGGATATTCTTGAGTATTTGTCACAACTGACGTACAAGGGATTAAAATTATCAAAGTAATCAACACAGACCAGCGCTAGCGAGTTTTAATCTCATAGATAATTGATTGGTGATTGCTTGTTAATATTTTGTGGCTTCACACCCATCCAGTTTTAATCTCACTGATAATTGATTGGTATGTTTGCTTCACACCCACCGAATGAAGGCCGGATTATATGGTGTCGATTCAATGGAAATCGTATGACGGGGCGGCTGATTGATGTCGTAATCCGGAACGTACAGAGGTCGAATGTGACAGAGATTTTTTGGCTGAAGTAATACGGAAATAAATCGGGACATGAAAATGGTGTCGGATGTAACAGAGATCCGGAGTGATCAGAGGTCGGATGTGACAGAGTGCACTGTATTTTGAAGAAAACGCAAAAAATGGGTGCTTTTGGGAAAAACATGATTTCTCCACCCGATATCAACAGATTAAAGAAATTAAGGTATCGTTGGGTAGCTCGGGTATGTGACTATCATATGATACCAATTTCACACGAATCCTATGAGAGGGCAGCAAAATATGAGATGCTGAAAATCAAGTATCTTCTGATTTGGAGCGTTTTTGGACGCCAGTATCTCGAAAACTACTCCAAGGATTTGTCTTTAAACTTTCCCCATCGAGAGTCCCTCCGGTAGTCGTGTGCATGAATCCATCCAATAAGACATTGAAATGTCTGGAATAGGTAAAATAACGTACTGAAAATCGAAAAAAGTTGAAAAATCGTGAAATTTTGGAAAATGCTCTATTGCTTTATTATTTAAACAAATTTTTACAAAAAAGTTACACATTCAGATAGCTGAACTAATTACGATTCTAACCATGTATAATATGTATTAAAATATTTAAATTTAATTTTCGATATATTGACATTTTTGCATTTCCCATTGCCATTTTATCTGATCAGACAATGTAATATATCATTACATAGCCCTGTGACTATTTTATAAGCCAATCCGGTTATTAAAACTATCCCAACAATAATCTCCATACCGGAAGTATTCAAAAAATGAAGAAAAAGGTTAAAAAAAAATAGCGCTCTTCCAAAAATATTGATTTCTCCATCAGATGTTAGTGGACCAAAAGAACTAAAGTGTTGCTGTATAGCCCCATTAATAGGCTATCATATGACATCTGAATGATACGATTTAGATGGCTAGAAAATTAATTATGGTACGCCGAAAATCTAGTATTTTCCATTTTGGAGCATTTTGAGACGCCATTTTCTCGAAAACGACAACTACGATTTTTCTTAAACTATTTTTACTCAGAGTCCTATCGATGGACTATGGCGTGAGTCCAAAAATAAAAGCATTGAAATAATATAAGTGGTCCAAAAAGAGACTCAATCTTGGAAAAAAGTTGAAAAATCCTTAAATTACTGAAAATGCTCTTCGATTTCTCTTTCTTTGGAGAACAGCTGTATGGATTTTTCTGAAACTTCTTGTACAGAAGGTTAGGTAACCAAACAATTTGTTAAAACTATCCCGACAATGATCCAAAAACTGGAAGTAGTCGAAAAAATATCTGATATTTTGAAAAAAACCAACATAAAATGTTAAAAAAAATGGTGATCTTGCGAAAAAAGTGATTACTTCGCCAGATTTCACTGAATCAAAACAACTGAAGTGTCATTGGATAGCCTGAACAATGGACGATCGTATGACATCTAAATGGTAAAAATTTGTTGGTTAGGCAATATATAATGGGACGCTGAAAATCTAGTATTTTCATTTTTGGGGGCTATTCAGATGCTTTCATCCCGAAAATGTCTCTTATTTCCTTTCTTAAACTTCTGTTACTTGGAGTCCTAACTGACTCCTAACGGTGGTCTAGGATGTGAATCCAAATTTGAAAAAATTTGAAAAATCGTTCTATTTGCTTCTAATGGTATAAGGGAGATAACACATTGGCATCAGACTACAAATTATTTGCTAAATATCTTCTGATTTTCCTTTCTTTTAAAAACTGTCCAATGGATCTTTCTGAAACTTCTGGTAGGAAGTTGAAGTTAAGTTCCCATACAATGTGTTAAATCTATCGAGACAATGATCCGTAAACCGGAAGTAGTCGAAAAATATTCGATATTAAAAAAAACCCAGTAAAAATCGGTGGTCTTGGGTGAGACCAGATCAAAACACCTAAAGTATCGTTTGGTAGCTCGATGAATGGGCTATTGTATGACACATTTCCTGTCAGATTCCTGAAAGCCGGTTCAGTGCTGCTTGCAGGTCTAGTTATTATTATTATTATTATTTTTCCATTTGAACATATCTCAGAAACTACTTGTCGGATCGATTCGATGTCTTCGGTTTTGCTGGGAAAGTGGGTTTGACTTAAATTTTAAAGCTATTTCTAACGTTCTGCGACAATGCGAAATGTCCGAAATCACTGAAGTTGTCGTTTTTCGAAATTTTGCCATAATGTTATCAATAATTGTTGGATTGTAATATTTGATACATTTTGACATAGCTGGAGACAAGGCACATAGCTACAGTTCTTTAGATTTTTTATTTTCGACGAATCTTTGGAGATATTAGACACCAAATTTTGAAAATTTTTACGTAGAACTTTTTTATTAATGAATATTTTTATGTGGTATTTTACCAAAGGTTAAAGAGTCATCTGATTTGACCAAAAATGGCAACATTTTTTGTCACCATATTTTTCCTTGGCCCCCATTGGCTAATTCAGTTTTTCAGTCCTGGATTAATTGTTTATTGTTCGATTTGTATAAAACAAAGTTCATATGCTCCATGGTCCAAAATGTCATTTATTTTGTTACCTGTACATTTTCCTTTCAGCAACGGAGGAGACGTAAATTTAGCAAAAACTGCAATTTTGACAGTTCGGTACCACTTTTTGAAAGCAAATATTATTTTTTTTAAAATCTGGTATGACTGAAATGGTGTATCCTGTTAAGGCGCAGAAATCATCGCGCTCAGTTTTTTTAATTTTTATTTTGTTTTCGGATCATTTCGATTTAAAGCTGAAAAAAGGTGAAAAAATGAGCTATTCACAACCCATTCAGGCTTTTCATATTTTAAAATATTTCTTCGCAACTTTCATAAACTAGTAGCAATAATCCATACGAAGAGAATGTATGTGAAAATTAGTTTGTAATATGAGCAGTTGCTGAGAAATGGGCAATTTTGCATGAGTCACTTTTTACGCTAGTTTGCCTGTAAAAGAGTCAATTATTATTCGATTTTCATAAAAGTGACACCATTTAATGCGTAATGTCAACTAGGTCAATCCAATTTAACATTTTCTATGTCACCGGAAATTGTATTTATAGCCTTCAAAACCAGTAATTTATTCAAATGAGTTGTATTTGTTATTTGTTTAAAATTTTGATATTTGATTCCAATCAACTAATAGAATGAACCCATACGATCATATAGATATCACAAAATGGGGAGTAGGGTCGCCTGTCTAACCTCGTGGGTTTTCTCCGGGTCCTCCGGTTTCCTCCCACTGCTAAAGACCCCTACGCGCAAGCGAATTATTGAAATAAAATTAAAAACAATATGTTAGTCCCGAAATGACCTAGTTTGTGTCGAGTGGACGTTAAACCCCATTTCTCTCTCTCTCTCTATCACAAAATGGTTTCTAACTTGTTTAGTTGTGGAGAAATAAACGATTTTCAACAGGTAACTTTTCAAGGTTTTTGGTCCATAAAAGTGTCAATTATTAATTGATTTTCATAAAATTTCCAGTGTGTGATACCTAATGCCATTTACGATTTCATACAAGTAATTTAACACTTTTACTGTCATTTTGGCAAAAACTGTATTTTTAGCCTTCAAAACAGATATTTTATTCAAATGAGTCTGATTTGTAATGTTTTTAAAAATATGATATTTGATTCCAATCAACAAATAGAATGAATCCATACGATCATACAGATACCACAAAATGGTGTCTAACTTGTACGGTTACAGAGAAATAGACGATTTTCCACAAGTCACTTTTCAAGGTTTTTGGTCTATAAAAGTGGCAATTATTATTCGATTTACATAAAATTTTCAACATGTGATGATGTCATTTCTGATATCATAAAACTAATTTAACATTTTCATTATCACCGGAAGTAATGTAATTTTGTCAGGATCACCTACATGTAACAAATGTATGAAATGAATTGATTGCTGGATTTGGTTGATTCTGCGTCCATTTTATTTCATGTGTGCAATGCTTATGTGGAAACCTGTTTAACAGTTTCATTGGTACCGGCAGTGACATAAGTTCAAGGGTAACGTGGTACCAGTGAAACCAATCATATCTGCATCGCAGTTTTAGTGATGATTGTTTTTACTAAAACATCCAACATGTTGGCCGTTTTATTTTCCACTTGAGTATATCTCAGAAACTACTTGTTGGATTGATCCGATATCTTTGGTTTTACAGGAAAGATGGCATGACTTAGAGATTAAATCTATTTCGAACATTCCGCCACAATGCTAAATATCCGAAATCACTGAAGTGGTTTTTTTTTTTTAAATATTGCCATAATATTAACAATAATTGCCTGATTTTAACATTTGATACATTTTGACATAGCCAGAGACAAGACACATAGCTACGGCTAATTAGGTTTTTGCTTTTCGATGAATCTTCTAAGATATTAGGCGCCAAATTTTGAAAATTTAAACTTTTTTATTAATAAATATTTCTTAATGATATTTTATCCAGGGCTAAAGGGTCCTCTGATTTGAACAAAATGTCAACAATTTTTGTCTTTTAATATTGCTTGGCAGCCATTGGCTAATTCGGTTTTTCGCCCAAGGTATTTGGTCCATAAAAGTGTTAATTATTATTCGATTTTCATAAAATTTTCACCGTCTGATACCTAATGCAATTTACGATTTCATTCAAGTATTTTAAGATTTTCATTATCACCGGAAGCAGGCGCGGATCCAGAGTTGGGAGTCCAGGGTGTCCGGACCCCCCCCCCCTGCTCAGGCTTGAAAATTTGAAGGGTCCGAGAAACTTAAATCTAAAAGCCTGAATCTGACCCCAAAATTGCGAGTTTGTATACATTGAGTTGAGTCATGACTTTCAGTCCATTGTGGGCAAAAACAAATAGTCACATACAGCTCTGGCAATTAGCCAAAAACGTTGACAGCATAAATTGCCGTCGGGACCAATTGACCCCACAGCAAATCGCCTATTGACGACGGCAATTTTTTAATACCGTACTGTATGAAAATATAAGTTTATTGAAATTTAAAGAGTTTTGTTAACGCTGTTCGCCTGTTGACGTTGAATATTGTTGTGTTTGCTTTTTAATTTTATCGGCAGCGTTGATAAGAAAAAAAAACAGGTCATTTATGTGTGAAAATTCCCTGTAAACCTCTACATTTATGATTAAGCCTGTGCAACTATTGCAAGCTATATTATTTATTTTTATGCGCTGAAAGTAAAAACAGTAAACCAAGTCTATAGACTTTTCGTCTGTGAAAGTTTGTGCTCTGGAAAACCCTGACCAACTTTCCTATACTTAAATGGACTGGTTACTGTAATAGTAAATTGATACTGCAAATAAAGCTTGTTAAGAACAACTATAATATGGTATCTGAAGATATTTTTTTCCTCACCTGTGAAGGGAGCATCCCCATCAACATTTTAAGGATATTTAATGCGATTTTATTGGCGATTTTTAGACCTGTAATTTTGGAATTTACCTTCCGGAAATACGTCAGAATGCACCAAATTGAATCTAATTTACCAAATTTTTCAGGGGGAGGGCCCCCAGACCCCCTGTTACAACATTTAGCGCCTTAGCCCACCGCAATTAGTTAAGCAATTATCCAACCTAGATCCCCCCCCCCCCCCAAGCAAAAAATCCTGGATCCGCGCCAGGGAAGTAACGTCATTTTGGCAAAAACTGCATTTTTAGCCTTTAAAACATATTTTATTCAAATGAGTCTGATTTGTAAAAGTTTTAAAATTATGATATTTCATTCCAATCAACATATAGATTGAACCCATATGATCATACAGATACCAAAAAATGATTTCTAACTTGTACGGTTGCAGAGAAATGGACGATTTTCTACAAGTCACTGTTCAAGTTTTTGGGTCTATGGAAGTGGAAATTATTATTCGATTTACATAAAATTTTCACCATGTGATGCCTTATGCCATTTATGATTTCATAGAACTAATTGAACATTTTCATTATCACCGGAAGTAATGTCATTTGGGCAAAAACTGTATTTTTAGCTTCAAAACAAATATTTTTTTGTAAGTGAGTTATATTTATTATTCATTTAACAATCTTGATATTTGATTCCAATGGACATATAGATTGGATCAATACTGTCATATAGATGTCCAAAAATGGCTTCTAGTATCTTCCCTTGTCGAGAAATATCCAATTTTGTCAGGATGACTTTTATAGATTTTTTTCCCATTTTAATTTCCCATTAGAAAGTTAGCTAACTTATCGGTAAGTTAGTTACAAATTTTGTCAGGATCACCTTTTAGACATATGTAACACATGGTAACAAATGTATAGATGCAATTGATATCGCTAGATTTGGTTGATTCTGCGTCTATTTGTGCAATGCTTATGTGAAAATCTGTTTAACGGTTTCATTGATACCGGAAGTTACATAAGTTTACGGATAACGTGGCACCGAAAGTGACATAAGTTCAAGGGTAACGTGGCACCGGTGAAACCCGTCATTACTGCTTCGCAGTTCTAGTTGGAACTTTTTTAATTGTTAATTACAGGATAAAATTAAGGAAGCTGGAGACCTGAAAGGTGATGCTGATATTTTAATTAAAGATGGCAAATTCTATATAAAAGGTGCCAGAGATCATTTAGACCGATTAAGAGAAAATTATATTGTAAGTATTAAATATTATAAGTGTGCCAAATATTTAATAAATAATATTTTATTACCTGCATCATTTTTATACGCTCACATGGAAATGTGGTCATATTTTGTCGTCGCCCCGTCCGTCCATCCGTCATCCACAATTTCTTGTGGACACTCAACAGACTACATTTATCATCTGATTGTTTTGAAATTGATATATGTTGTTTACATTAGTGAGATGAAGAAGCCTATTTAATTTCAATAATTTCCGTTAACTTCTTCTTGAGTTATGGCCCTTGTTTCACTTTATTGCCCCTTGTGAACGACTAAAATTATCATCCGATCTGTATGAAACTGTCTAGAGTTATGGCCCTTGTTTCACTTTGTTGAACTGTGTGAACGCTGTAACAACAAAAGTTAACATTCGATCTGTATGATATTTATATGCATGATTTAAATGAGTAAAACAAAGAAACCTATTGAATTTCAGCAATTTCTGTTAATTAGGTCTAGAGTTATAGCCCTTGCTTCACTTTGTTGAATAATGTGAATGCTCTAACGACTAAAATCATCATCCGATCTGTATGAAACTGATGGGCAATCTTTAACTTAGTGAAACGAAGAAGCCTGTTGAATTTCAGCAATTTCCGTTAATTATGTCTAGAGTTATAGACCTTGTTTCTCTTTGTTGAACCGTGTGAACACTGTGACAACAAAAGTTATCATTCGATCTATATTATATTTATAATTATATGCATTATTTAAATGAGTAACACGAAGAAGCTTGTTGAATTTCAAAAATTTCTGTTAATTAGGTCTGGAGTTATGGCTCTTGTTTCACTTTGTTGAATAATGTGAATGCGCTAACGACAAAAGTTATCATCCAATCTTTATGAAATTTGTATGCATTATTAAAATTAGTGAAATGAAGAATCCTATTGAATTTCAGCAATTTGCATTAATTATGTCTAAGAGTTATGACCCTTGTTTCACTTTGTAGAACCCTGTGAACACTCTAATGAAACCTATTAAATTTCTTTTAATGACTTCTAGAAATATATGGCCCTTGTGTCTCTTTGTAAAACTTTGTGAAGATTTATAAACTGATCTGTATGGATAGTATTAAATTTATAATCTAAGTCCTTGTTTCACTGTAATAACTGTTATGGTCAGTTACAAACACACAAGCTACAAGCAGGCCTACCATTGTAAAGAATAGATTTTGGCATGGGTAATAAATAATACCAATGTCTTCATTCTTGTTAATATTTTAGATAACAGAGACAAATATCATTCCTCAGATTATATATAGTTTAATGTCACTTTAAGATTTGAAACAATGATTTTGTATGTCTGTCAGTAACACTGAGAAGTAGTAATAATGTTATTTGTATGTTTAGGGTATAGATATCTACCGATTTTAGTAAATTTGTATGAATATCGGTAAAATTCTAATTATCGCAAGAAATCTAATACGAAGAGACTAAAATCTGTAGATACAGTGTGTTAATTAACAGGGGTGAGAAATTGACTGAAAGGTGAATTAATTATTGCTATCTCTGCGATTATTTGTATGTTTAGGGTATAGATATCTACCGATTTTAGTAAATTTGTATGAATATCGGTAAAATTCTAATTATCGCAACAAATCTAATACGAAGAGTCTAAAATCTGTAGATACAGTGTGTTAATTAACAGGAGTGAGAAATTGACTGAACAGTGAATTAATTATCGCTAGGGGTGAAAATCTCTGCGACAGTGTTTTCTGTACTAGGTGCGTTAATTAACGAACAGGTTAAAAACAAATGACACAGCGTGTATTCTTTGTTTGGTGAGTTTTCTCGATAACGTGTTATAACTGCACCAAAAGTGTCTTATCAAGGACTAGCAGGCTTAATCTGACGCGTAGGTGTCAATTCTAAATTTACAGTGCGATTTCTTATTCGACCGTATGTTTTACACAGATCGGTCTTTGTTAAGGGTAGGTCTTTATACATGGATTTATACGTGCTGTAGTTACATATGTGCCTTCTTTAATCTATGCGTATTTCATTTGTTGATGAATACTACATGTTTTTTTTACTGCGTCCCATTGTCTGGCTGCAGTTATTTATATTTCTTGTCTTTTTGTGGATTTCATAATCGGTCGCACGCAATATCGTTATTTACTGATATCCCACCAAACCTCCATTTAATTATCCGATATATTCTAATCTCTATTGATATCAGATGCTCTAATCTGTTTTGAAAGCACAATTATAAACAAAAAACCTGTAAATTTCGTCGCCGTTATATTTTATAAATGTATTTCATACCTGGGTCGTAAATAGGGCTATACAAGGAAACAGAATTCCCTCACTATATAACAATAGATAAATCACATACCAAGTAACACTAATCATGTCTAATAATAGGTACTCACGTCTGCCTCCAACATGTGGAGTGGATCGTTGAACATCTTCTGGTATGCTATGATTCCATCACACTTTGTGTAACAAGCTTGTCTTTGCATGCACAATACCGACCTATGACACCCTATGGAAATATGGGTTTTACAAGAACAGCTAAATTGAAACACATAACTTAATATTCCCATTGTCTACGATTGTATGAAATACCTTTATTACTATACTCCACGGCACTGATAAACCACGGGTACAGTGGATTCAGTCTCATCCTTATTATAGAATTTGTACTATCCGGAGAGCACGCTTTTCACCCAAAATTGATCTTTGATCTCAAACCGAAAGGCGACACTGTTCTCAGATAGAAAGGCGAGTCCAATAATGGATATGCTGAAATAGTTGGATGGAGTGTGACTATTTTTACCTGTGACAGTTTATTCCAAGATGACAAAGTACACCAGAAAGGAGAATTTTGTCATGTGTGTGCATACTGTGGTCTATTCTTATTGCAATGACATAAATGTATGTTTCACTTTTCTATCATTTTAATAAAGCTTGATATTTTATTAACATGTATACAATTTATTTTGTTTCTCATAGGAAATTTCGGTTGGTATCTCAAATGAAAAAAAACCCCAGCCCAAGCCATTATATTATAATCAAAGAAATGGTAAAAGTTCAAACACACAAGTAAAATAGACAAGAAAAAAATACAAGCAATACCATTATTTAGGCTTTCAGACTTTGTCTGAAAGACTATTGTTTTTACTAAAATTATTATTATTATTATTATTTATCCCGGGAGCCTATTTCTCCATGATCTAAAACAGATATCGATCTGGAACCAAATATTCTATTGGGAAACCAGGTGGTGGCTACTCCTTAAAACAATTTTGAAACTTCTGCGCATACCGGAAGTGACCGAACTTTTTACTTTTTCACGATATTGAAAATTGGCCGTGGTTTCGTCAATTCTTTACCTATTTTCAAACAAATGACATTTTCAGAAACCCTGATTCTTTTTCGAGACAATGGCTATCTCACATTTTTCAATTTCGAAAATTCGTCCTGGACTTCTGTCGTTCGAAAATTGAAAAAACGTAGTTTACAAGACATTTTTGTTATTTTTCAAAATGTTCAAATTTGACCTACATTTTTGGATACCTGAAGACCATCCAATTCCAGAAATATAAGTTTCATTCCGAGTTATCGCCTTTTATTTTTCGAATTTTGGGCCCATTCCCCAACTCTTATATTTTTTTGAAAGGATTAATTGATGTTTCTGAAAGTCCTGAAACATAAAGCCATATGGTCATTTTATTTTGTAAAGCAATTTCAACATCGATCCGTAAACCAAAAAAATGTGATTTCTCCGTCCAGTATCAACGGATGTAACAAATTAGGGTATCGATGAGTGGCTCGGTGAATGGACTGTCGTATGATGCCCGATTTATATGGATACTATGAACAGGCAGCAAAATATGGCATGTTGAAAATCAAGTATTTTCTGATTTGGAGCGTTTTTGGACGCCTGTATCTCGAAAACTACTCCAAGGATTTGTCTTTAAACTTTCCCTATCGAGAGTCCCTCCGGTAGTTGTGTGCATGAATCCATCCAATAAGACATTGAAATGTCTGGAATAGGTAAAATAACGTACTGAAAATCGAAAAAAGTTGAAAAATCGTGAAATTTTGGAAAATGCTCTATTACTTTATTATTTAAACAAATTTTTACAAAAAGGTTACACATTCAGATAGCTGACCTAATTACAATTTTAACGATGTATAATATTTATTGAAATATTTATATTTAATTTTCGATATATTGACATTTTTGCATTTTTGCCCCTATTGAACATAGAATTTTCCAGGGGCATTTTATCTGACCAGGCAATGTAATATATCATTACATAGCCCTGTGGCTATTTGATAAGCCAATCCGGTTATTAAAACTATCCCAACAATAATCTCCATACCGGAAGTATTCAAAAAATGAAGAAAAAGGGTTAAAAAAATAGCACTCTTGCGAAAAACTTGATTTCTCCATCAGATGTTAGCGGACCAAAAGAACTAAAGTTTCGCTGGATAGCTCCATTAATGGACTATCATATGACATCTGAATGATACGATTTAGATGGCTAGAAAATAAAATATGGTACGCCAAAAATCTAGTATTTTCCGTTTTGGAGCATTTTGAGACGCCATTTTCTCGAAAACGAACACTACGATTTTTCTTAAACTTTTTTTACTCAGAGTACTATTGGTAGATTATGGCGTGAGTCCAAAAATAAAAGCATTGAAATAATATAAGGTGTCCAAAAAGAGCCTCAATCTTGGAAAAAAGTTGAAAAATACTTAAATTACTGAAAATACTCTACCATTTTTCTTTCTTTGGAAAACAGCTGTATGGATTTTTCTGAAACTTCTTGTACAGAAGGTTAGGTAACCAAACAACTTGTTAAAATTATCCTGACAATGATCCAAAAACCGGAAGTAGTCGAAAAAATATCCGATATTTTGAGAAAAAAACAACAAAAAGTAAAAAAAATGGTGATCTTGCGAAAAAAGTGATTACTACGTAAGATTTCAAAACAACTAAAGTGTCATTGGATAGCCCGAACAATGGACTATCGTATGACATCTAAATGGTAAAAATTCGCTGGTTAGGCAATATATAATGGGACGCTGAAAATCTAGTATTTTCATTTTTGGGGGCTATTCAGATGCTTTCATCTCGAAAATGTCTCTTTTTTCCTTTCTTAAACGGTGGTCTAGGGTGTGAATCCAAATTTAAAAGCCTCAATATAGTTTAAATGAATCGTTTCTTCCATATTTCGGCCTTGTCCCGGTCTTGGGGGCTATTCAGACGCTTTCATCTCGAACAATGGACGATCTTATGACATCTAAATGGTAAAAATTCGCGGGTTAGGCAATATATAATGGAACGCTGAAAATCTATTATTTTTCTTTTTGGAGCCTATTCAGACGCTTTTATTTCGAAAACTTCTCTTATTTCCTTTCTTAAACTTCTGTTACTTAGAGTCCTAACGGTGGTCTAGGATGTGAATCCAAATTTAAAAGCCTCAGTATAGTATAAATGGTCCAAAGAGGGCCACAATCTTTGAAAAAAGTTGAAAAATCGTTATATCTTTTTCTAATGGTCTAATGGTATAAGGGAGATAAGTCATTGGCATCAGACTACCCATTATTTGCTAAATATTGTTAAATATCTTCTAATTTTCCTTTCTTTTAAAAACTGTCCAATGGATCTTTCTGAAACTTCTGGTACAGGAAGTTAAGTTCCCATACAACGTGTTAAATCTATCCCGACAATGATCCGGAAGTAGTCGAAAAAATATTCGATATTTAAAAAAAAACAGTAAAAATCGGTGCTCTTGCAAAAATCGTGATTTTACCGTCGGGTGTGACCGCATCAAAACATCTAAAGTATCGTTTGGTAGCTCGTTGAATGGGCTATTGTATGACAAACTTCCTGTCTGATTCCTGAAAGCCGGTTCAGTGTTGCTTGCAGGTCTAGTTATTATTACATTATTAATATGCATATGCCTTCATAATTTAACGTTTTAATTAAATTGTAACGTATAAATTATCTGCTTTATTTATTTTTTCTTTAATTTGCAGTTGTTATGGGCCGATGCATTCGCTTCTATACGTATTAGTTCCAATAATGACATTTTGTGGAATATTAGGGCGATTCAAAAGAAACATGGTCAACAAGTGGAATTTAAGAGTGAGCTAGTAGGAAATATTCAAAATGGCCGTCAATTCTTTTAATAGTTAAACTGTGGCTTCATACGACATGTAAAATAAACAAACGCGCCTAGTCGGATATTATGATTTCAAATTGTACTATCACCATTGATGGGAAATGCAAAAATGAGTCAAATAGCGATGATTCTCAAGTGAGAAGGTGGTGCACCATTTGCTACATATTATGATATTACCAGCGCCAAAATGCTCTAAAGTGATCGATGAGTATAATTGTAAGCATATCTTACAAATAATATCAAAATTGAGTATAATTGGAAGCATATCTTACAAATAATATCAAAATTTATATCCTATCTGGGATTTCGATTCCGATATCTTCAGGGATTATAAGATTTAAAATATACAATGAAATACTAACTATTACATTATTAGAAATATGCGAAAATTTGATGCCTTGGTTGTTCTTATTGAATTTGTTAAATTATTAAACGTATTTCCAAGTTACATATTACCACACAAACTGCCGTCAGAGCAGATGTTATATAACAACTGCTAATTGCCAGACTTATTAGGGGTAATAAAATTGATCATCACCGCAGCTCAACAATTTTAGTGAATGTGTATTATAAACCTGGGGCACATATGTAACTACAGCTGGTATAAATCCATGTATAAAGACCTACACTTACCAAAGACAGATCTGCGTAAAACAAACGGTCGAACAAGAAATCGCACTGTAAATTTAGAATTGACACCTACGCGTCAGATTAAGCCTGCTAGTCCTTGATAAGACACTTTTGGTGCAGTTATAACATGCTATCGAGAAAACTCACCAAACAAAGAATACACACTGTGTCATTCGTTTTTATACGCCCACATTTTCATGTGGACATATATTGTCGTCGCCCCTGTCCGTCCGGACATCCGTCCGTCCGTCCGTCCGTCCACAATTGGTTTGTGGACTCTCTACAGGTCACAATTCTTGTCCGATTTTGACGAAATTTGAAATATAGGTTTATCCCCAAAAGATCTCTGCTGCTTTCGATATTGGCATGTATCGGATCGAAACTTCATGGATTATGGCCCCTGTTTGTACGAAAAATCACGTTTTTAGCTTGTGGACACTATAGAGGTCACAATTTTTATACGCCCACATTTTCATGTGGACGTATTATGCCGTCGCCCCTGTCCGTCCGTCCACAATTGTTTGTGGACTCTCTACAGGTCACAATTCTTATCCGATTGAGACGAAACTTGAAATATAGGTTTATCCCCAAACGATTCGGGCTGCTTTCGATATTGGCATGTATCGGATCGAAACTTCATGGATTATGGCCCCTGTTTGTACGAAAAATCATGTTTTTAGCTTGTGGACCCTATAGAGGTCAAAATTTTTATCCGATTTTGTTGAAACTTGAAATCTAAGTTGATAATCCAATGATCTCGGTTCCTTTCGATATTCGCGCATATCGGACAGTAACTTCCTGAATTATGGCCCCTGATTGTACGAAAAATCGCGTTTTTAGCTTGTGGACCCTATAGAGGTCATAATTTTCATCCGATTTAAAAAAACGTTCAATTATATCACCGTTACACCCTAAGGATGGCTGAGTTTGAATTTAGTGAAAATCGGCCCGAAATTGACAGACAAAATGGCCGCCTTTCGTTCTCAAATAGCGTAAAAATATGGTATATCAATGTTGTGGACCCTATAGAGGTCACAATTTTTATCCGATTTTTTTTTAAACTTGAAATGTAAGTTTATAACCCAAAGATCTCGGTTCCTTTCGATCTTCGCGCATATCGGATTGTAACTTCCTGAATTATGGCCCCTGATTGTACAAAAAATCACGTTTTTAGCTTGTGGACCCTATAGAGGTCATAATTTTTATCCGATTTAAAAAATCGTGTTATTATATCACCGTTGCACCCCAAGGACGACTGAGTTTGAATTTTGTGAAAATTGTCCCAAAACTGACAGACAAAATGGCCGCCCTTCGTTCTCAAATAGCGTAAAAATATGGTATATCAAGGTTGTGGACCCTATAGAGGTCACAATTTTTACCTGATTTTGTTGAAACTTGAAATGTAAGTTTATAACACAAAGATCTCGGTTCCTTTCGATATTTGCGCATATCGGACAGTAACTTCCTGAATTATGGCCCCTGATTTTACGAAAAATCGCATTTTTAGCTTGTGAACCCTATAGAGGTCATAATTTTTATCCAATTTTGTTGAAACTTGAAATGTAAGTTTATAACCCAAAGATCTCGGTTCCTTTCGATATTTGCGCATATCAGACTGTAACTTCCTGAATTATGGCCCCTGATTTTACGAAAAATCGCGTTTTTAGCTTGTGAACCCTATAGAGGTCATAATTTTTATCCGATTTTGTTGAAACTTGAAATGGCAGTTTATAACCCAAGGATCTTGGTTCCTTTCGATATTCGCGCATATCGGACCGTAACTTCCTGAATTATGGCCCCTGATTGTACGAAAAATCGTATTTTTAGCTTGTGGACCCTATAGAGGTCATAATTTTTATCCAATTTAAAAAAACATATTATTATTACACCGTTACAACATAAGGACAGCTGAGTTCGAATTTCATGAAAATCAGCCCAAAACTGACAGACAAAATGGCTGCCCTTCATTCTCAAATAGCGTAAAACATATGGTATATCAAGGTTGTGGACCCTATAGAGGTCACAATTTTTATCCGATTTTGTTGAAACTTGAAATGTAAGTTTATTTCGATATTCGCGCACATTGAATTTTAATTTCCTGAATTATGGCCCTTGATTGTAGGAAAAATCACTTTCTTCTTAGCTTGTTCTCTATCCATCTCTCGAAAATGTGGGTGTATCCTGCCTGGCAGCCGCTGGTTAACCTGTTCGTTAATTAACGCACCTAGTACAGAAAACACACTGTCGCAGAGATTTTCACCCCTAGCGATAATTAATTCACCTTTCAGTCAATTTCTCCCCCCTGTTAATTAACACACAGTTTCTACAGATTTTACCCTTTTCGTATTAGATTTGATCCGATAATTAGAATTTTACCAATATTCATACAAATTTACTAACTTGTCAGTATTTATTATAGAGATGCTTAGTGTCTATGGCCGGATTTAAGGGCCAAAACTAAATGTAAGTTGAAAGTGTTATTATACATCATAGAAAATACCTAATACCTAAGATGCAAAATACATGTGTCGTTATACTTATAATGATGAATACATAATACCGTTAAAGTAAAAGTCAAATGTCAAATTACAAATGTTTTTTGGAAAAAATCCACTAATGTTGCAAAGAACACAACCTTTTCACATATACACTTCAACAAAGCAACTTTGCAAAATGACATTTGTCTTTTGTCTTTTAACGCATTTTGAGTTCTTGGGGTCAAAGGACAACGGTCAAAGGTCATCGGGGAATATGTAAAATTGTTAAAATGAACGCTCCCATGAAGGAAAGATAAGCTTGTGGTTGTCTGCTTATTTAACAAGCTTGTCGTTGTCTGCGTAGTGACCTTCTGGACACTATAAATATGTTGTATGGATTTTGACTTTACCGCTTTACTTGTTATTATCAATTAATGGAATCTTGCGTCAATTTAAATGTACGGAAACTGTATATTTGGAAAGATTAAATATATTAAATGATTATTATGTACGATAACCTTTTGAAATAAAATTTAAATTTTACTTTGATTTTGTATCTGTTCTTTGTTGTAAATTTCATGAAAACAAAACGATTAGTCCATTTAATGAAATGTTCTTTAATTTAGAAAGTAATTACAATGATTGATTTTAAAATGGTTCATTCAACAATGTTTTAAAGTTTTTACTGCCTGCCAGCAATCAAAAATTTAATTTAACAAGAGATGGAAACGTTTCATATCCCATCCCATATACTTGCCTATGCCTACTACAGTGAATAATGAGAAAAGATCTGATTCTGATTTAATATTTAATTTCATTTATTTATTTACTCAAGTGCAGTTTACGAAAGTTATCCGAAATATGAAACACCAATACCATAACTCCCCCAGGAAACTGTAATTTACTGACTTTACACAGTCCAATGACAATGGTATTTAAACAAAAATATGACAGCAAAAAAAAAATAAGTGAAATGAAATGGGATTTAACGTCCTAATTTTCTGCTCCTAATGAAGACGGGCATACGGCATACAGTGTGCTATGAGGGGCATTTTGCCCGGGCAGCGACACTGTGGCCCACTCTTGTAAGAATGATTAACGGTAATCTCAATAATGGATGGCACCTTGTTTAGATTATACATGTTGGCCTATCTAATATCAACATCATGACTGACAAGTCTCCAGATACTAAAAGAAGGTCCAGCCTATATCCGTTCTTTCCTTCTTAGGAGCATTCATTTTAACAATTTTACATGTGACCCGATGTCCTTTGACCGTTGTCCTTTGAACCCAAGAACTCAAGATGCGTTAAAAGAAAAAAGACAAATGTCATTTTGCAAAGTTGCTTTGTTGAAGTGTATATGTGAAAAGGTTGTGTTCTTTGCAACATTAGTAGATTTTTTCCAAAAAACATTTGTAATTTGACATTTGACTTTTACTTTAACGGTATTATGTATTCATCATTATAAGTATAACGACATATGTATTTTGCATCTTAGGTATTAGGTATTTTCTATGATGTATAATAACACTTTCAACATACATTTAGTTTTGGCCCTTAAATCCCGCCATATAGTGTCTAGTATAGTGCAAACAAGTGAGTCTTTGATACATAGGGGTTGTCTATATAAACACAGAGTTTTACACACTTACTTATTTATGATTAAGAATTGCAATTGCATGGATAGATTTAAATAACTGTGAAGGAATTGTATTGTGTTCATAGATAAGTAGAACTTTCCAAAAGTTATTATTCAATTGTTTTAAAATTGATATATGTGTTTTACATTAGCAAGATAGAAGCCTATTGAATTTCAGCAATTTCCGTTTATTATGTATAGAGTTATGGCCCTTGTTTCGAAGAAAGCAGGGGACTAATAAAATGGGTTCATCCTCCTGTCTGCCTGTTGGTCTGTCTGTCCTTCACACTTTTTGGGACACAATAACTCTCCTTCTGATTGAGCTAGAATGTAAACTTGGTGTAGGTGTTTATTAGGTCAATGCCTTGATGGAGTTCGAAGATGGGCATTTTCTGCTTAGGGTAAGCAGAAATAAGCCATTTGATTGGTTGATACTTTGTGAAACGATAACTTTAGTTCTAAATAAGTGAGGGTGATGAAATTTGGTGTATAGTTTTATTACATCAATACCTTGACTAAGTTCGATAATGAGCATTTTCTGCTCAGGGTAAGCAAAGCGATAAGTAATTTGATTGATTGACACTTTGGAACACAATAACTCTCATTCTAATTTAGCTAGAATGTTTACACTTGGCATAGATGTTTATTTGGTGAATGCCATGATGGAGTTCGAAAATGAGAATTTTCTGCTTAGGGTATGCAGAAATAAGCAATTTGATTGGTTGATCCTTTGGGACGCGATAACTTTAGTTCAAATTAAGTAAAAGTGATGAAACTTGTGTATAGTTTTATCACATCAATACCTTGACTAAGTTCAATAATGAGTATTTTCTGCTTAGGGTAAACAGAGCATTAAGCAATTTGACGGGTAGAGACTTTGGAACACAATAACTCTCCTTCTAATTGAAATGAAATGTAATGGGGTTTAACGTCCTACTGTTCTGCTCCTAACCTGGGCTAATGAAGACGGGCATACGCCATACAGTGCACTATGATGGAAATTTTGCCCGGGCAGCGGCGCTACGGCCTACTCTTATATCGAAATCCAACTGCCAAGGGATCTTTTATGTGCACGCCAATGTGTACACGGGACTTCGGTTTTTTGTCCCATCTGAACAACTAGACAGCTGTCCTTGTCAGGCCCTCCATCCTGCATCACTGACAAGGGGAAACCACGCCGGAAAATCTAAATGAACTTTCTCGGCCAATGCAGGGATCGAACACCCGACCTCCAGGCTAGCGAGCCAGCGTCTTACCCACGCGACCCCCCCTTCTGAGGTAGAATGTTCAAACTTGGCGTAAGGCATTCATTTCGTGAATGCCTTGATGGAGTTCGGTGATAAACATTGTCTGCTTACGGTAAGCAGAGATAAGCAATCTGATTGGTTGATGCTTTGGGGCATAATAACTTTGGTTATAAATAAGTTCGAGTGATGAAACTCCGAGTATAGATTCATCATATCATTACCTTGACAAAGTTCGATGATGAGAATTTTCTGCTTAGGCTAAGGAGCGATAAGCAATTTGATTGGTCAAGACTTTGTAACATAACAACTCTGCTTTTAATTGAGGTAGGATGTTTAAACTTGATGTAGATGTTCATTAGGTGAATATCTTGGCTGAGTTCAATGATTAACATTTCAAGCTAAAGCTAAGCAAAGCTTTGATTCTATCTGATAGAGAGTGATGAAACTTAGTGTATAGTTGATAATCAGTTTGATTGCTTGATACTTTTGAAAAAAATAAATGTTTGATTACTTAATATGTGTCATCTATTTATTTTGGGATTTCGGCGGGGGACATCAGCCTCACTGTTGGCTTGTTGAACCTAGGGAACGCTCTAACGCCAAAAGTTATCATTCCGATCTTTCTGAAATTTATATGCATTATTTAAATTAGTGAAATGAAGAATCCTATTGAATTGCAGCAATTTCTGTTTATTACGTCTATAGTTGTGGTCCTTATTTCACTTGAACCTTGTGAACGCTTTAATGCCAAAAATTATCACCCAATCTTTGTGAAATTTATATGCATGATTTAAATTAGTGAAGCGAAGAAGCCTATTTAATTTCAATAATTTCTGTTCATTATGTCTAGAGTTATGGCCCTTGTTTCACTTTGTTCAACCTTGTTGATGCTCGATCGATGAAATTAATTTATATGCATCATTTAAATTTGTGAAACAGAGGTCTATTGAATTTCAGCAATTTCTGTCAATAATTTCTAGAGTTCTGGCGATTGTGAACCTTGTGAACATTTGAATGACAAAAATGATCATCTGATCTGTATGAAATTTATATGCATTATTTAAATTAGTAAAACAAAAAAGCCTGTCAAATTTCAACAATTTCTGTAGATTACCCAGAGTTGAGACCCTTGTTTCAGTTTGTAGAACCTTTTGAACCCTCAAACAGCTAAAATTATAATCTGATCTGTATGGAACTGTCTTGTAATGGCCCCCAATTAGCTACAAAGGAATAAATATGCGACAACCCTTGACGACCACTAGGACGATTTAGCTGCTGTGGGCGTATGTTTCGTTGCCTGGCAACCTATCTTTTTATTTCGTGGCAAGCAGAGCTAATAATTACAAAATATTTTAATGGGCTATTAAATTTTGATATCTGAAATTAATTTTCCAGGCTCTAGAAAGAAAGGAATCATCATTAGATACAACAGCTATTATATTAGATCAGTCGTATTATAACTTGAACAAATTATTGAGTCGGTCTGCAGAGTATGGAAGAAGAGCATGGGAACATGCTAGAAGATTAGCAGACACTGCAAGAGATCTAGACAGGTATAAAGTCAGGCACTTAATGGAGAACAAATTTAAAAAAAAAAAATAGAACTCCGAATGAATACTGACTTGTTTCAGTACGTCAGGTCACGCCTTGTCACGTCAACAATCAAGTTACAACATGCATTATTGAGTATCTCCCTTAGAATTGTTACCGATTGGAGTAGGTTCAAAACAATAAAAAGTTTATGAAAATATGAATCAAAATGGCAGCTGAATATCGATTTGAAGATTTTTTGTAAAATCCAATATGGCGGCTAAACGGTTAAAAATGTTATTGAACGTCTCTGAAAATTAAAGATAATATCTGGGATTGACACCACCATATGTAAATTTTGGTCTGTTTTTAAAGTAGAGAGAACTATTCATTTTGTGAAAAATCAGAAGGCCTCAGTAATTTATAGATGAAGAATCCTATTGATTTTCAGTGATTTTTGATTGCAGGGATCTGCAACCACATCTACATTGGCAGAATGTTTGCACTATGCACAGTTTTGCTGCGAACTCTAAATTTGTGGATATTGTTTAAGGTCACAGGACGAAGAAGCCGATAATTACTGCCAGAGTTATGGCCCTTGATCACTTTGAAAAATCTTGTGGACGCTCTAGAGGCTAAAATTAATATCCGCTTGGAGTTAAATTTATACAGAGTGTTGAAGGTCATGAGAAGAAGAATCCTATTGATTTTCAGCAATTTTCGATTGCGGTGATCTTAGTTGGCTGTTTTTTTTGTCGGCTTTAGTCGCTTGAAATTCAATCAAGCCAATTGGTAAAACAATGAACCGGCCACTATGGTATAATAAATCAATCTACTTTCGGCTAAATTACAACGGGTTGGTTGATTATTACTTGTTAATTAAGAAGTCAATCAACTTGCTTGTCGGCTGCAACAACAGTCATACCTTAGTGAGAATCGGCCATGTGGTTCATAATCCATTAGGTCAATGAACCAGTTTTAAATAGCGTTTACCGTTATGATTTTTTTTATTTTATACACATTCTTACAAAGGCCTAATTTTTAAAATATTGTTGTTTTTTATACGCCCACATTGAAATGTGGTCGAATATTGCAGTGACCGCCCTAGACTCGTAAAACCTTTAGCCAAATTTTTAACCAAATCAAAATTTTATTAGCCAATTCAGAAAGTTTTAGCCAAATATTTTATATCATTTGTATTCATATGTTTGTTAATTGAAAATGAAAATAAATGTTTAATGGCTCAATACCACTCTTGTTGTAACTGAATAATATGTCCCAATCTTTATTCTGGTCAACAAATTGTACTATTTTACAATATTCCAATTAATTGATGATACAAATTTCATCTTAACACACCTAATTTAAAAAAATAGAAAAATTCAACTAAATGATTTGAAAAGCCTGACGTAAAGCTTTTCAAATGTGACTTGGATTTAAAAATATTTTTGAACCCTCTGGACAAGTAAAATAGGATTTAATGGATAATTTACACAACAGGTATGACACTAACACATCTAGTACTTAGAATAAGGCTATTTTTTTTATTTTCTGGAGCTGTCAAGCCAGCAAGAGTGTTATTGTCCCTTTAATATGTACTTATATAGTACACAAGAATATTATTTTATCTCTTTGTCCATGCAAAAGTTCACATTATTGAGAGAATGAATGCAGATAACAAAAAAATGTTTATACTTCTAGGACGTACTTCACAGTCACATGATTTAATTTACTCCATCGTCATAACAGAAAAGACACGAGGATTCTTTTTAAGACACCACTGATCAAATGCTCTGACAAATTCAAAATTTATGCTTTCCGGTCCATCCATTTTTATAAGCATGAGGTCATTGAGGGTTAGCTCGACGGTCTCGGTTAAAGGTCTAATTTTTGTCCACATGTTGATGAAGCCAACGAAGGACTTGCGTCCGAGATGACACGCTCACTCACGGAAGTAGATTCTGGACTAACAGTAGTCGTAGGAAAGAAAAGGGAATCTATCCTTATTTTGGGTTTACTAGTATTAGTTGTCATTGTTGTGGGTTTTATTTATTTGCTGCGTAAGTAAAGAAAACTTGTAGTGAAGCGAATGTAAACAACGCAGTGCCACACAAAAGGGGCGTAACTGTGTTTTATAGTCTTGAGACTCGATCTTTCGGTCGTTTTTTAATGCGTAACATTGACTGATTTGCGACTTGTAAGATTGAGACTAGAGTAATTAATGTACTAAAAATAGACACTCCATCGAGTCTATCGAAAGAAGCGTTGAACGAGACGATTTCAAGTTTAATATTAGCAGATTTACGAAATAACATTCTCTAAAATTCATTCGCCAAATTTTTCGCCAGTATCATCACTTTATTCGCCAATAAAAATAATTGTCGCCATTGGCGAATTGGCGAATGTCTAGGGCGGTCACTGTATATTGTCGTCGCCCCCGTCCGTCCGTCTGTCCGTCGTCCACAATTGCTTGTGGACGCTCTAGAAGCTAAAGTTAATATCTGATTGACTTTAAATTTATACACAGTGTTTAAGGTCTTGAGACGAAGAAGCCTATTGATTTTCAGCAATTTCCGATAATTACTGCCAGAGTTATGGCCCTTGATCACTTTGAAAAATCTTGTGGACGCTCTAGAGGCCAAAGTTAATATCCAATTGACCTTAAATTATACACAGTGTTTGAGGTCATGAGACGAAGAAGCCTATTGATTTTCAACAATTTCCGATAATTACTGCCAGAGTTATGGCCCTTGATCACTTCAAAAAATCTTGTGGACGCTCTAAAGGCCAAAGTTAATATCCGATTGCCTTTAAATTTATACACAGTGTTTAAGGTCATGAGACGAAGAAGCCTATTGATTTTCAGCGATTTCCGATAATTACTGCCAGAGTTATGGCCCTTGATCACTTCAAAAAATCTTGTGGATGCTCTAATGGCCAAAGTTAATATCCGATTGACGTTAAATTTATACACAATGTTTAAGGTCATGAGACGAAGAAACCTATTGATTTTCAACGATTTCCGATAATTACTGCCAGAGTTATGGTCCTTGATCACTTCAAAAAATCTTGTGGATGCTCTAGAGGCTAAAGTTAACATCCGATTGACATTAAATTTATACACAGTGTTTAAGGTCATAAGATGATGAAGCCTATTGGTTTTCAGCGATTTCTGATAATTACTGCCAGAGTTATGGCCCTTGATCACTCTGAAAAATCTTGTGGATGCTCTAGAAGCGAAAGTTAATATTTGATTGACTTTAAATTTATCCACAGTGTTTAAGGTCATGAGACGAAGAAGCCTATTGATTTTCAGCGATTTCCAATATTTGCTGCCAGAGTTATGGCCCTTGATCACTTTGAAAAATCTTGTGTATGCTCTAGAGGCCAAAGTTAATATCCGATTGACTTTCAATTTATACACAGTTTTTAAGGTCATGAGACGAAGAAGCCTATTGGTTTTCAGCGATTTCCGATAATTACTGCCAGAGTTATGGCCCTTGATCACTTCAAAAAATCTTGTGGATGCTCTGGAGGCTCAAGTTAATATCCGATTGAGTTTTAATTTATACACAGTGTTTGAGGTCATGAGACGAAGATTCCTATTGATTTTCAACGATTTCCGATAATTACTGCCAAAGTTATGGCCCTTAAGCTATCATCCGATTGACTTCAGATTGATACACAGAGTTTAAGATCTTGAGACGAACAAGTATATTGATTTTCAATGAATTTTTATGACTTGAACAGTTAAATCTATGATATTAAAAGCTTTGCATACAAAACGTTAGCATGGGGCAGAAATTTATAAAAACCAAACAAATTCTAATAGTTTTCTGATAATTACTTCGTGAGTTGTTGCTCTTAATCAGATTTTAGTGTATTATAAATGTGTCATTACCGAAAAAAGTAAAAATATGCGACAACCCTTGTTGACTGCCCGGACGATTTAGTTACTGTGGGCGCATGTTTCGTTGCCTGGCAACCTATCTTATTATAGGCTATATCATAATCGTACGTAATTTTTATTTTAAAGTAATTTCAATTATGGTTGTCAAGTGACAATTGTGCCGTTTGTCTTTCATCGACGAATGAATAAAAACTTTTTGCAAGTTATGTGACTAGTTACGTGATAGACAAAAAACTACAAATTGTGTTATGAAGAAATGCCATGGTGCCGTATCAGTTTATTTTGGCTACTGCATTTTCTGATACTGGCAATAGTAGACAAATGCTAATATTTTAGATCATCGACTTATGAAACGCAAACATTTCATCGAATAAACGAAGACAGTAATTTATTCTGGAATGTTACTGACATGAACTTCAAGCTGGTACGTGAATTAAATATGGAAAATTTTCAAAATGTATACCTGTCGTTATTTTTTTGGTAATATCATACATTAAAATATGACATTCTCCATAACAAATTATCAAGAATTATTTTTGTTGAAATCTAGTTATATTAAAGGGAATGTAAGCTTATAATATTAACCCATTTCCTACTGGACCTCATTTGACCCAATTCTGGCCGGTTTGTTTCAAAATGGATTAAGAACCCTGTCCGATTGACTTTAAATTTAACAGTGGTTTTTGTCATGAGATGCAGAAGCCCATTGATTTTCAATGGTTTCCGATAATTACTGCCAGAGTTATGACTCTTGATCGCTTTGAAATATCTTGTGGACACTCTAGAGTCTAAAGTCAATTTATACACACTGTTTAAGGTCATGAGAGGAAGAATCCTATTGATTTTCCACTATTTTGGATAATTACTGTCAGAGTCATAGCCCTTGACCCCTTTGAAAAATCTTGTAGAAGCTCTTTAGGCTAAAGTTAATATCTGATACACAGTGTTTAAGGTCATGAGACATAGAATCCTATTTATTTTCAACGATTTCTGATAATTACTGCCAGAGTTAAGACCCTTGATCACTTTGAAAAAACTTGTGGACTCTCTATAAAGGCTAAGGCTCCATTTCATTCATTCATTCTCTCTAGAGGCTAAAGTTAATTTAAATTGTTTAAGGTCATGAGACAAACAATCGAATAAATTCTAATGTTGTGCAATATGTACATGTTCAGAGTTGAATACAAGTTTTGATGATGTTCCTTGCAAGAAATAATGTCTTACATTGAACTTACTGTATTTCTATTTCTAAATTTATAAAGTATTTCATAAGACTAATATATCTTTTATAGATTGTTTTCTAAAACAAGAGCTGATGCAAAACTACCACTGAAAGCTGCTAAAGTGTACAGTAATATCGTAGATGCCATCAACCAGGCCAAAAATGCTTCAAGAATAGCCTTACAGACGGCAAGAAGTACAGTTGATATAGTAAGTTGTTGTAATGATATCACACACAATATTAATACACTTAAATAAATTTTGATGCTGTAGTATTTTTTCCTCCCGTTTTCTCATTAGCACATTAAAGGCTACAACAATAATCCATTTAGGGGGACTATTGAAATGAGTTCGGCCCTCCATACGCCTGACTGCCACACTTTTTGGGA
Organism: Patella vulgata; assembly: GCF_932274485.2. Lineage (NCBI taxonomy): Eukaryota > Metazoa > Mollusca > Gastropoda > Patellidae > Patella > Patella vulgata. The sequence continues at coordinate 41,194,893 of NC_065882.2, forward strand.
CATAATAACTCTGCTTCAATTTAAGTGAGAAATGAAATGGGGCTTAACATCCTACTTTCTGCACCAACCAGGCTAATAAAGAGAAGCATATGCCATGGAGTGTGCTATGAGGGAAATTTTGTCCAGACAGTGGTGCTATAGAATACACTCATTTCAAATTCCAACTGTCAAGGGTTCTGTTTGTGTTAACCTGTGCATTTATTTGATATTGTATTTTAGAGTAATGTAACTGGTCTGCGGAATGATGTAACAAAATCTATAGAAAAAAGTAAAAGACTGCAAGAAAAAGCGACAATGACAAAAGAAAAGGGAATACAAGGTACTTTATGTATAGGATATTAACTTGGGCTTTGCCCGCATGTTCTCTATCATATCAATCCGAGGGAAAGTAGGTTTATATCCGACATATACAACGCCATTTCACCCTTAAATTGAATGGGCTCTTCTATTAAAAAGTAACAATGATTGGATAATTGCTCGATAGTTTCCGCCAAAAAGCGAAAATTACCGAAGTAATCACGTGAATGTCATGCATGTTTTTGTTTATATGTCGCCATTTTGGAGTAATTGAATTGAAAGCAAAAACAAAATGGATAGTAATACGGAGTCAGACAAGTAATCAATCCTTTTTAGCCTTCAAGACTGCCAGAAAAAGCGACAATGAAAAAAGAACAGGGAATACAAGGTACTTTATGTATAGGATATTAACCTACCTGAGGTTGATAATATCAATCCGAGGGAGAGTAGGTTTATATCCGACATATACAACGCCATTTCGCGGTTGATATGAAATATATGAAATATCAACCTGTCATGACGTCATCAGCGGTTGATATGAACCAAATATATCAACCTATGATGACGTCATGACAGGTTGTTATGAGATATAACTGCTATGGACATCAAAGAAAAAACTACCACCGGTTGTATATTCATATACAACTTGGTTCAATCAAGATATTTTAGTGCATGAAAATTAGGAATTAGTCAAATTATTAAAATTATTGTCATATTTCAGATATTCATAATTCACACATAGCTTGGAATTCCCAGATATCAATCTGCCAAGTCTATTAGTGCTACATATTTCAAGAACTTTAGAAAACATTTTAAATTTTGAAATTAGAGCATTTTATACGCCCACATTTTTATCCGATATATCACCGTTACACCCTAAGGATGGTTGAGTTAAAATTTCGTAAAAATCGGACCGAAACTGACAGACAAAATGGCCGCCCGTCGTTCGCAGATGGTGTCAAAATATTATGTATCAGGGTTGGGGACCCTCGGGAGGTCACAGTTTTCATCTGATTTTGATAAAACTTGAATTGCATGTTTATAACCCACAGATCTCGGTTCCTTTCGATATTCGAGCATATCAGACCATAACTTCCTGAATTATAGCCCCTGATTGTACGAAAAATTGCATTTTTAGCTTGTGGACCCTATAGAGGTCATAATTTTTATCCGATTTAAAAAAACATCTTATTATATCACCGTTACACCCTAAGGATGACTGAGATTGAATTTCGTGAAAATCGGTCCAAAACTGACAGATAAAATGGCCGCCGTTCGTTCTCAAATAGCGTAAAAATATGGTATATCAAGGTTGTGGACCCTATAGAGGTCACAATTTTTATCCCATTTTGTTGAAACTCGAAATGTAAGTTTATAACCCAAAGATCTCAGTTCCTTTTGATATTTGCGCATATCGGACCGTAACTTCCTGAATTATGGCCCCTGAGTGTACGAAAAATCACGATTTTAGCTTGTGGACCCTATAGAGGTCATAATTTTTATCCGATTTTAAAAAACGTATTATTATATCACCGTTAGACCCTAAGGATGACTGAGATTGAATTTCGAGAAAATCGGTCCAAAACTGACAGACAAAATGGTCGCCCTTCGTTCTCAAATAGCGTAAAAATATGGTATATCAAGGTTGTGGACCCTATAGAGGTCACAATTTTTATCCGATTTTGTTGAAACTTGAAATGTAACTTTTTAACCCAAAGATCTTGGGTCCTTTCGATATTTGCGCATATCGGACTGTAACTTCCTGAATTATGGCCCCTTATTGTATGAAAAATTGAGTTTTTAGCTTGTGGACCCTATATAGGTCATAATTTTTATCCGATTTAAAATTTAAAAAAACATATTATTATATCACCGTTACACCCTAAGGATGACTGAGATTGAATTTCGTGAAAATCGGTCCAAAACTGACAGATAAAATGGCCAACATTTTGTCTCAAATAGCGTAAAAATATGGTATATCAAGGTTGTGGACCCTATAGAGGTCACAATTTTTATCCGATTTTGTTGAAACTTGAAATGTAAGTTTATAACCCAAAGATCTCGATTCCTTTTGATATTTGCGCATATCGAATTGTAAATTCCTGAATTATGGCCCTTGATCATAGGAAAAATCACTTTCTTTTTAGCTTGTTCCATATCCATCTCTCGAAAATGTGTACCATAACAATTTTTAATTGTCAAAAGAATAATTTATTTCTGTGTTCTTTGTATTATTTCGAACATCTACATCATCAGCGGTTGATATGAACCGAATATATCGACCTGAGATGACGTCATTGGCGGTTGATATGAAATATCAATCTGTCATGACGTCATCAGCGGTTGATATGAACCGACTATATCAACCTATGATGACGTCATGACAGGTTGTTATGAGATATAACTGCTATGGACATCAAAGAAAAAACTACCACCGGTTGTATATTCATATATAACTTGGTTCAATCAAGATATTTTAGTGCAAGAAAATTAGGAATTAGTCAAATTATTAAAATTATTGTCATATTTCAGATATTCATAATTCACACATAGCTTGGAATTCCCAGATATTAGTGCCAAGTCTATTAGTGCTACATATTTTAAGAACTAAAGAAAACATTTTAATTTTTGAAATTAGAGCATTTTTATACGCCAACATTTTCATGTGGACGTATATTGTCGTCGCCCCTGTCCGTCCGTCCGTCCACAATTGTTTGTGAACAGTCTACAGGTCACAATTTTTATCCGATTTGGTTTAAACTTGAAATGTATGCTTATAACCCAAAGATCTTGGTTCCTTTCAATATTTGCGCATATCGGAACGTAATTTCCTGAATTATGGCCCCTGATTGTACGAAAAATCGCGTTTTTAGCTTGTGGACCCTATAGAGGTCATAATTTTTATCCTATTAAAAAAAACGTATTATTATATCACCGTTAAACCCTAAGGACGGCTGAGTTCGAATTTCGTGAAAATCGACCTAAAACTGACCGACAAAATGGCCGCCGTTCGTTCTCAAATAGCGTAAAAATATGGTATATCAAGGTTGTGGACCCAATAGAGGTCACAATTTTTGTCCGATTTTGTTGAAACTTGAAATGTAAGTTTATAATCCAAAGATCTCGGTTCCATTCGATATTCGCGCCCATTGGACCGTAAATTCCTGAATAATGGTCCCTGATTGTACGAAAAATCAAGTTTTTCGCTTGTGGACCCTATAGAGGTGATAATTTTTATCCGATTTAAAATTTAAAAAAACGTATTATTATATCACCCTAAGGACGGCTGAGTTCAAATTTCGTGAAAATCGGCCCAAAACTGACAGACAAAATGGCCGCCCCTCGTTCTCAAATAGCGTAAAGGGACAAAACATAGCCGTCAACTTGGACATGTTGTAAATAAAAATAAATGTATATTTGTTATGTTTTTGTTATTGTTCCTAATTGATATGTTTGAAACCCTCATAATTTGGATTGAGCCAAACTCCTGAAAAATAGTACCTATTGGATAAGGCTTCAGATTTCTAACAAAAATTTGGTGTATGTTTTAATTATCTGGATAAAATTGTTCTATAATGATTAAATGCTGAATTAGGACAACGCCACAATCTCTAGGGACTGTAAAAATAAACAATATCTTTAATTCAGTTTTCTAATATTTTTTTCCTATTTTCCATCCGAGACGACAACGTAACGCTCGATATTTTGTATTGTGTCTAAGCGTTGATGTTTTACAATAAGTCCACTCACATTTGGTAGAATTTGGCATAAACCAAAGTTGGCATAAAGTGTGTCTTACACCGATCTGTTCTGTATTTAGGACTCATTTCCACGTTATTTTTGCTGTAACAAAATGTCGAACGTCACGTAAAATTCATTTCATCCGCAAACACATAATGTTGACTTTGGACAAAATGCATTCCAAAACTTTTCGTAACTACTAAGAGGGAACCTTTTTTTTGCGAAAACGGAAGCGAATACAACTTGCCATTGAGGGAGAATAAAGAGAACAAAACCTGACTTTGGTAAATCTATCAATTCCTCATGTTTTCAAATTCCGTCACTTTCTAAACATAGTAACGATCGATGTTCGCAGATAGCGCATCTGTTCAGAATGTAAACATCCGGATTCCTGGTTCCTTTCAAATCGAAGCTCAGGGATGGTGTCTGCTATTCTGCTATTTCGCTCTATATCACGTTTACACATCTAATCTACATGGAATTTGTTGCCATTTCAATCATTAGAATTTGTGATAACGTTATTTTCCATCCGTCACATTTTTGATAACGTTATTTTCCATCCATTACATTTTTGATAACGTTATTTTCCATCCATTTATTGATAACGTTACTACATTTCCATCCAATATAACAAACAAAAACCAGCTTTTATTTTGATTAAAGCTTGGCAACAGATTATTTTGTTATTTATTTGTTTAATACATAATTCACAGATTGAATAAAAATTATTCTAAATAATTAAATCAAGAAATTAAATGCTGTAGAGATATAACAGTTGTTATTTTCCATCCGAGTTATGCCAATTGATAATTCATCTATAATTTTTAAAGTAATGGGAATAAACAGTCCATTCAAAGTTATTATAAGGTGGAAATAACATACTATTAACTTAACCCGTTAAATGCGTAGGGCTTATATATCGTCTTTGACAAGTGCCACTCACCGTGTGTAGGGCGTAATATAACGCCTTAGACAGGGGATGGATCTAGGAATTTTGAAAAGGGATGGCGCTGCAAAATGAAGGCATTGACCGCGGAGACGGGGCACGCCGCTGTGGGGGGGGGGGGGCCCCAAGAAAAATATCCGTCATTTCCTTGCATCTGTAGCCATTCCAAGAGCTATTTCCCAGACTGGTGTGTTTGAGTCAATGGTTCGAGTCATTTGGGATCCCTACAACGGGTTGGGAACGGACATATTTGAGTCTGAGAAAAGGCACTTTCAGCAGTAAAAAAGGGCACTGTCGAAAATTAGGGGGTGCGCGTGCCCCTCGCGCCCCCCATTGAATCCGCCTCTGTTAGAGGTATTTTCCCCAACCCATTCTTCGAACATACGATCGCAGCATGTGTAGGACGTTATATTACGTCTGGTCGAAGAAATCTAATTGAAGGGAGACAACTCTATTTAGCGTTAGTTTTAATATGGTTTCAGACTACTATCATTTGTATTCAGGAATAAAAAGGTCCAAAACGACGTTTTTCGTCAAATTAATTACACAATAGGGGGTAGTTAACGTTTTAAAAACTACAACTTAACGGGTTAAAAAAAGGTCGAACAGTCATTTCTAAACCTCAAATGGTCATTATTTATCATGCAATATCTGTGGTTCTTTTTTGCTATCTCTGGGTACCGTTACCGAAACACTCATATGAAGGAGCAAACCCGCTAAGCTATCCCAATCAGCGCTCACGCTGTCGATCGCCATTTCCGCCAATTGCGATAAAAATAGATTTTTGGTGATAAAGTATTGAGTGTGGCGAAATTTTTGGCGATAACTTTTTCCTGTATGGCGATTCTTTTTTGACCGTGGCGATAAGTTTTTCTTGCCACAAAGCTTTGATTTCCACTCTGTGCATACACACGGTCGTTACAGTCTATTGCACTTGGCTGAGTCAGTTATCAATCAATTGGGTACCAATAATAGAGATAACTTTTGTCTATTAATCAATCTTGGATTAGTGTTGATTACTATTTACAGTAAGAGTAAATAAACTAATTAAGGGACAAAAGATTTATTTATTTGTCTTCAATTACGAATCGGTGACTTTTTTGACGGTTTCTATATATTCAAAATGGCAGACACTGTGAATAATACTCGTTCGATTTGTTTGGGATTATTGGATTATGACGTCTGTTTTATCTTTTTCTTACTCCTGTTGCCCGTATTGTTAATAGGGGGGTTGGATGGCTGAATGGTTAGCGTGCGCGCGCTGTATCATAAAGTCTGTCATTGAGTCGACTGGCGTGGTTTCGAATCCCCGGTTGTACGTGACAAGGAGTAGGGTCGCCTGTCCAACCTCGTGGGTTTTCTCCGGGTCCTCCGGTTTCCTCCCACTGCTAAAGACCCCTACGCACAAGGGAATTATTGAAATAAAATTAAACCATATGTTAGTCCCGAAATGACCTGGTTTGTGTCAAGTGGACGTTAAACCCCATTTCTCTCTCTCTCTCTCCGTATCGTTAATAAATGAAACCAGGTTTGTTGTTCCAGTGTATATATTCTTTGGGTTGTCGAAAGTCAGTTATCATCAAATCACATGCCATGAGTCATAGCGAAAAATTGAACAGTCTTCGTCAAGGTCCGATAGAAGAATGTCAGATTTTATTTAGTATGTCACCACCAAAATGCTCCAAGTCTACAGATGATACTGACATCAACTTTCGTCCATCTAATAATATTACATCCTTGAATGTTGAAGCAATATCAGCTTCTACAATAGGTCTGCATTTTAGTTTACCTCAATAGTTCACGACATAGAAAAATTTCGAAAAACATAAAATCTTAAAAGTGGTTAACCCAGATGTTGAAATTGCTTTCAAAAAATAGGCTTCTGCAAAGGAGAGAGGCATTTTGTAAATTATAATATCATATGTATATTGTATATATTACTGAAAAAATATAATAGATACTTTTTTTGTCTTATTTTTTTGGCGGAAAAAATATATGGCTAATAAATTAAAATGAGAAATTGGCGGGAAAAAAATGAAACCCAGAGTGAGCACTGATCCCAATATATGAATTTTAAATTCATAAAATGGTCCCTTGGTATGAATCAAAATAGATATATGACCTACTATAAGATTTATTTTAATCTTCCTGTTGGGAGTAATATGTCCCTTCACTGTGCAAATAGCCATATCAAGGTTGTGGACCCTATAGAGGTCACAATTTTTATCTGATTTTGTTGAAACTTGAAATGTAAGTTTATAACCCAAAGATCTTGGTTCTTTTCGATATATTTGCGCATATCGAATTGTAATTTCCTGAATTATGGACCTTGATTGTAGGAAAATCACTTTCTTTTTAGCTTGTTCTCTATCCATCTCCCGAAAATGTGGGCCTATCCTGCCTGGCAGCCTCTGGTATCTCAAATAAAATGGTTGCCATTATAATACCACCTTATAGAAAACTCAACTAGTATTTTGTATTAGTCCTGACATATATTGTTGAACCCATAACCTATAACATTTTTTTGTGCACTATGATTATATATTTTTCCTTCCTACCCTAATAGAAGAAATATCTTAAGGTTTTCTAAAAAAAAAAAAATAATTAGTCTTTTAAGTGCGCTATTACTGGTACATGAATGGGCGTCCTCGCTAGAGATAAAGGGACATAATTTATAGGCGAGGCGGTCCCACGTGACCTCATTGTTTACCTTATAGCACAGTTTTCCTGTACATTCATTACGAACTCATGTGTTGACAAACGTTAGTTTTTGTTGTTAATATGGAATTTAATACCGATACGGTTCTCTTACCATCGATAAGGTCACGTGGAACCAAGTTTTTACTAGCGACAACTGGTGGGAATTCCTTCAGCGAGGAAACCCATTGAAGATGACACCTTTTACTCAATGTTTGCATTGAAATGAATGGATGTTAATTTGATAGAAATATGTAAAAAGATGTAATGTATTCTTTTGTACCATCAATAATCTACTATTTTCTAGGTCTAAATGGTAGAATGGTTTTAGTTCAAGATGATATAAATGATATAATGATGAAGAATCAGGCCAATAGAGATGTGCTTAGAATGGTTAATAGAGATTTAGATAATTTACCTAAAGGTATTCATTTCATAATTAAATTTTGTTGTATAATTCATAAAAAGACAGTAATTCCATGTTTTATAAAATAATGATAAACATATGAAAAAACAATATAGTTATTTCTTTCTACATTTTAACCTGTTTTTATACACCCACATTTTCATGTGGACGTATATTGTCGTCGTCCCTGTCTGTCCACTATTGTTTGTGGACATTCTACAGGTCACAATTTTTATACGCCAACATTTTCATGTAGAAGTATATTGCCGTCGCCCCTGTCCGTCCGTCCACAATTGTTTGTGGACACTCTACAGGTCACAATTCTTGTCCGATTTTGAGAAAACTTGAAATATAGGTTTATCTCCAAAGATCTTGGTTGTTTTCGATATTGGCATGTATCGGACCGAAACTTCATGGATTATGGCCCCTGATTGTACGAAAAATTACGTTTTTAGCTTGTGAACCATATAGAGATCTCAATTTTTATCCGATTTTGTTGGAACTAGAAATGTAAGTTTATAACATAAAGATCTCGGTTCCTTTTGATATTCGCGCATATCGGATCGTAACTTCCTGAATTATGGTCCCTGATTGTACGAAAAATTGCATTTTTAGCTTGTGAACCCTATAGAGGTCATAATTTTTATCCGATTTAAAAAAACGTTTTAGGATATCACCGTTACATCTTAAGGATGGTTGAGTTCAAATTTCGTGAAAATTGACCCAAAACTGACAGACAAAATGTCCGCCCCTCATACACAAATAGTGTAAAAATATGGTATATCAAGGTTGTGGATCCTCTAGAGGTCATAATTTTGATCCAATTTTGATGAAACTTGAAACACATGTTTATAGCACAAAGATATTGTTTCCTATCAATATTCGCACAATTTTGATCCAATTTTGATAAAACTGGAAATACATATTTATAACCCAAAGATCTTGGCTCCTATCAATATTCACACATATCGGATCATAACTTCCTGAATTGTGTCCCCTGATTGTACGAAAAATTACGTTTTTAGCTTGTGGTCTCTCTAGAGGTCACAATTATTATCTGATAATGTTGGTTGAGTTCGAATTTTGTGAAAATTGGACGAAACTGCCAGACAAAATGGCCGCCCCTCTACGCAAATAGTGTAAACGTAAACATCTGGTATATCAAGGTTGTGGACCCTTTAGAGGTCACAGTTTTGATCCGATTTTGATGAAACTTGAAATGCATATTTACAACCCAAAGATCTTGGTTGCTTTCGATATTGGCGTGTATCGGATCGTAACTAACTGAATTATGGCCCCTGATTGTACGAAAAATCGTTATTGTAGCTTGTGGTCACTATAGAGGTCACAATTATTATGATTTACAAAAACGTTCAAATATATTGACGTGAAAATCGGACCAAAACTTTCAGACAAAATGGCCGCCCCTCGTACGCAAATAGTGTAAACATGTGACATATCAAGGTTGTGGACCCTCTAGAGGTCACAGTTTTGATCCGATTTTGATGAAACTTGAAATACATGTTTATAACCACAGATCTGCGCATATTGGATCGTAATTTCCTGAATTTTCCCCCTTGATTGTACAAAATTTAGAGGTCACAACTTTTATCCGATTTAAATTAAAACGTGTGAATATATCACCGTTACACACTAAGATCTTGGTTCCTTTTGATAATCGCGCATATCCAAATGTAACTTCATGGATTATGGCCCCTGATTTTAGCTTGCGGATTCTCTAGAGGTCACAATTTTTTTTCCGATTTTAAAATCCGTTTAAATATATCACCAATTACACCATAACGAAGGTTGAATTTGAATTTCGGGAAAATTGAAATGAAAATTGTGTAAAAGTATGTACTACAAATGTTGTGGACCATCTAGAGGTCACAATTTTTATCCGATTATTGGTGAAAGTTGAAATATGTGTTCATAACCCAAAGATCTCGTTTCCTTTTGATGTTCACACATATTGGACTATATTTTCCTGGATTATGGCCCCTGATTTGTACGAAAAATCACATTATTTTTTAGCTCATTCTCAGTCCATCTCTTGCAAAATTTGGGCGTATCTTGCATAGCAACCGCTTGTTTTTATAATTGATAGATCTACATAATAAAATAGATGAAATATCTCGACGTGCTATGGATGTTAATAGACAGGTTAATAATACATCTGGGAGGATTCAAAGTACAATTAATAAAATCAGTAAGGAATTAGAACCAGAATTAAAGAAACTACGTGATGTTGATATGAAGGCTTTAATAAGTCATATACAGCTATCAAGTAAGTTCATTTATGATTAGTATTTGAAGAGCTGTTTTTAAAAAAGGTGGTGTAAACTTCATTTGACCTTCTATTTTATAATGTTAATAATATTATTCTTACTTTGTGTATAGGAGAGTTGATCATATCCTTTTCATATTGCTTTTATTTTCCTGGTCCAAAATCTTAAATAATGTTATTTCTTTTTGTCACAGCTCACAATGCTTCAGACAATGTGAATAACTTGAAGAACCTTACAGAAATTGTTATTGATAGTTCGAAACAAGCCAAGCGTCTCAATGCTGATGTATCTGGTAAAATATTGCGATTGAGAGAAAAAATTCGTTTAGCTAGAGAAATAGCAAATGATGTAAGATTTTATTATAGAAGTTTTTAAATAGATTAAATGGATTTGTTGATTTTCTAAGAACGCATAAAAAGAAGTTCCTGAAATGTAGAAATAGGTTGTGTTCAGTTATTAGTGCATGTATATATCATACAGACGGATTTGTGTGTTACTTGAAGAACTTTCTGATTTTTTTAAGGTTATTATGCAGCATTATGTTAATTTTACGGAAGTAATTTGTTTAATTTTAGATGAAGTTATCATTATCTGGCAATGGTGAATGTTTTAGATCATTCCGATCTGTGAGTCAGCCCAGTACAGCTAATTCTATAGATTTTGCATTTAAAGTTAACAAAACTGTGAAAGACGAAGACATGTTGTTAGTTTTATTGCAGAAATCCCACAAGGTGAACAACTTAAAAGACACTTAAATATTTTGTGCTTAAGCAAGTGAGGTTTTAGTTAATAGTAATACTAATACTAGTGCAAGACCTTGGCAATAGCTGTCACATTTTATAAATGAAATAATTGGCAGAGGCATGGCATTGACGACCCACTTTAGTTATATCTCTGTATCTTGAATATCCAACCAGCAATTCCGTTCAGTTACAGCCAAACAAATGACATTAAATATTCCATACCTTAAAAACACTCAATCTATATCTTACAGGAATATATGTCTTTAGAATTACGCAATAAATTTGTTCATTTCCGCTGGAATGTTGGTAGCGGTGAAGGATTAGTTATACATGATCAAGAAGTTACAATGGCGTCTGATGAAGCTGTAGAACAAGATAGATGGTATCGTGTTACTGCTAAAAGGTAAATAGAAAATATGTTACTATCTATACAGGTGTTGCTTTCAGAGCATTAATCAATATCATGATATGTTGCAGGCCTTCATGTGAATAAAGTCCTGCAGAGTCAAAATAAACTCTCCAGAAATTGGAAAAAGGGTAAATCGCTCTCCTGAATCCCTTGAGGAGAACTTTTTTAGCATTTGTGATAAGAACAGGGGTTTCAATCCATTTTGAAACCAACCGGCCAGAATTGGCTCAAATGATAGTAATTAGAAGCTCCTGTTAACTTTAACATAATCAGACTTAAACAAAAATAATTTTTGGTAATTTGTTATGGAGAATGTTGTATTCTAAATAGGCTAAGTTCAAGTCAGTAATATTCCTGAATAAATTACTGTATTCGTTTATTCCATGGATAAACGGATATAATCTGTCGATGAAATTAAGATTTTTCTACTACGGCCAGATCAGAAAATGCAGTAGCAAAATAAGCTGATACAACACAGTGTTTAAGGCCATGAGACGAAGAAGCCTATTGATTTTCAGCGATTTCCGATAATTACTGCCAGAGTTATGGCCCTTGATCACTTCAAAAAATCTTGTGGACACTCTAGAGGCCAAAGTTAATATCCGATTGACTTTAAATTTATATACAGTGTTTAAGGTCATGAGACGAAGAAGCCTATTGATTTTCAGCAATTTACGATAATTACTGCCAGAGTTATGGCCCTTGATCACTTTGAAAAATCTTGTGGACGCCCTAGCGTCTAAAGTTAATATCCGATTGACTTTAAATTTATACACAGTGTTTACGGTCATGAGACGAAGAAGTCTATTCATTTTCAGTGATTTTCGATAATTACTGCCAGAGTTATGGCCCTTCAAAAAACCTTCTGGATGCTCTAAAGGCTAAAGTTAATCTCATTGACTTTAAATTTATACACAGTGTTTGAGGTCACGAGGCGAAGAATCCTATTGATTTTCAAAGATTTCTGATAATTACTGCCAAAGTTATGGTCCTTGATCACTTTGAAAAAATATTGTGGACGCTCTAGAGGCCAAAGTTAATATCCAATTGACTTCAGATTGATACACAGAGTTTAAGATCTTGAGGCGAACAAGTATATTGATTTTCAATGAATTTTTATGACTTGGAACAGCTAAATCCATGATACAGTATTAAAAGTTTTGTATACAAAACGTTAGCATGGGGCAGAACTTTATAAAAACCAAACAAATTCTAATGGTTTTCTGAGTTGTTGCTCTTAATCAGATTTTAGTGTATTATAAATGTTTCATTACCGAAAAAAGTAAAAATATGCGACAACTCTTGTTGACTGCCCGAACGAATTAGCTGCTGTGGGCGTATGTTTCGTTGCCTGGCAACCTATCTTTTAATATAATTGTTTGAAATAGTCTACTTATACTTTATACTATAAATGTGTATTACATTTTGACTGTAAGTTTTAGTACAATATCATGATGCCTAACCTGTTATGCATTTTTGTGCTCTCCTGTCCCATCTGGCAATACCTGGATATACGGTACCATCATTTAACTTCAAAACGGCGATATTTAAATTCAATATCATGTATTGGTGATATGTTATCTGTCCTTGTATTGCTCAGTATTCTGTAGTAATTAGAATTATATTGTAGGATTGGTAGAATTGGTTTGTTGAAAGTCAAGTCCATGGCCAGATTGGCTCCAGAAACAAAAGAAAGAAATGCATCTTCATCGATTGGCTCCTCTTTACTTAAATTTGATTCTTCAACTGCAGTATATTTAGCAGGTTACCCAAATAAATATAATGTAGGTTATTATTTATTGTAATCTAGAGAAGCCTAGTCACAGCATTTCACTGAATTTTCTGTATCGCAGGTTCATCTATAGAATTGACCAATCACAGGGCTAGAAATTCGGCATTTTTTGCGAGAATCTAAGAGGATTCCAAAAAAATGGCATCTGTGCAAATCCTCCGAATCTTAATTAATAATACTGTCTAAAAAACAAGATTGTGTTTATTGTGTTAATCTAAAACATCAAAATACAAGAACAAAGATAAAAATAGAACAATCATATGGATTTTTTGGTAAACACTTAATTAGTGTCAAAAGTAATATCCAGAAAATGCCTTAGTCAAAATAAGTTGATATAGCACCATGGCATTTCTTCATAGCACAATTTTTATACGCCCCATATAGGTTTATCCCCAAAAGATCTCGGCTGCTTTCGATATTGGCATGTATCGGATCGAAACTTCATGGATTATGGCCCCTGATTGTACGAAAAATCACATTTTTAGCTTTTGGACCCTATAGAGGTCATAATTTTTATCCGATTTAAAAAAACGTATTATTATATCACCGTTACACCCTAAGGACGGCTGAGTTCGAATTTCGTGAAAATCGGCCCAAAACTGACAGACAAAATGGCCGTCCTTTGTTCTCAAATAGCGTAAAAATATAGTATATCAAGGCTGTGGACCCTATAGAGGTCACAATTTTAATCCGATTTTGTTGAAACTTGAAATGTAAGTTTATAACAAAGATCTCAGTTCCTTTCGATATTTGCGCATATCGAATTGGAATTTCCTGAATTATGGTCCTTGATTGTAGGAAAAATCACTTTCTTTTTAGCTTGTTCTCTATCCATCTCTCGAAAATGTGGGCGTATCCTGCCTGGCAGCCGCTGGTTTATTCATTCGTCGATGATAGACAAACGGCACAATGATCACTTGACAACCACAATTGAAATTGCTATAAAATAAAATTTGTACAACTATGATATAGCTTCAATAATATTTTTAAAATTAAGCCTCTGTCAGCATGTGTATCAACGCTATTTAGATCTGGTTTATTGACGTAATTCCAACCGATATGTCACTTGTCATAGGAATTCAGCATTTGAGATTATGTTGGGAAAATACCCACTGTTTCTCTTTCCGTGTATTCGGTGTTCTACCAGGGGATTATATTCAATGAAGATTTAAATTTACCTAACAACTGGTCAGTGAATCCATCAATGTATGATCCAGTTATTATTTTAATGATCTACCTGTACCTGGAATTCACACGGACGGAGCGTAGAAGACGTGCGATTTGCAAACCATGCCGAGATCGTCTTTATTAGCCACGTGGAGTATTTTACTGAACCTTTTATGAATTATCAGCAAGCGTGTTTTGTTTTTTTACCAGATTGTCAAAATCACCATTAAATGTGCTAATTGCTCGGATTAAGAACCATATGAGGTATGACTGTTGTTGTAGCCGACAATCAAGTTGATTGACTTTTTTTTATTAATAAGTAACAATTACCCCGTTGTAATTTAGCCAAAAGTAGATTGATTTATGATACCATAGGCATAGTGATGGATTCATTGTTTTACCAATCGGCTAGATTAAATGTCAGTCGACTAAAGCCGACAAAATACAGCCGATACTGACCGACATTCAATAGTCGGACTCAACAATTCTCCGAGATTTTTTTTTTTTTTTTTTTTTAGAAAAACTTTACGCGAATCCTTGTGCGAATTTCTAGCCCTGAATCACAATCTGTGTTTTACTGCCACATTTCCCCTTTATATCATACAGTCTGTCCTTGGGACAAATGTTTCAATCCCAAGCTTGTACGTGACAAGAAGTGTTGCTTGAGTTTTCAAGTTTGCAAAAGACCTTGTACAGAAGAGAATTATGGAATAAAGATTAACAAATGTTAGTTAAACTTAAAATAAGTAATATATTTGTGAGTATTATTTTAGGTTGCACCAGATATAAGTAGTAATAAGTTAGTTGGTTGTATTGGAGATGTTTATATCGACGATGAGAAAGTTGGTGTCTTTAATTTTAAAAATTCTGAGTCATCTTGTCAAGCCTGTGTTGAAGTGTAAGTCCAATTATTATTTATTGCTAAAGCCCCATCATGCCAAATAAAGACTGCACAATCAATCATGCTTTAGTATGGTAATGATAACGCTGCTATATTTATATGTGAAGTTTTTTTTTTTTAACCATTAAAATCTATACTGATATTTGTGACTGTCGTTTTCTGTCTTTCTGTTAGGGGTTGGCGGCTACACTAGGTCTGCCCTGAGTCTGAAATTTGGGGTATAAGGGTAGCTCGGACCGGGGAGTAACATAGGCCAGGTGGAGTTAGTCTACCACTTCCGGTTTCGGGGTTATGACCCCCGAGCGAAGCCGGGCATTCTTCTAGTATTACATATTTTTGACATATGAGATGTAAATGATGTGGCTTTTATAAATTTTCCAATTCCGAATCAATATGTATCCTACCCATGTAGCAACAATTTTTGCAATAACAATGATTTTTGCAACAAAATTAAATTACTACAAAAATGTTTGATATTGCAAATGTAGAACGTTGCTGGAACCATTTTTGCAATAAAAAGCAATTTTACAATAATTTCTTCTTTTGTCATTTTTATACACCCACATTGAAATGCGGTCGTATATTGTCGTCGCTCCAGTCCGTCCGGACGTCAGTCCGGGTCGGTCCGGCGTCCACAATTGCTTGTTGACGCTCTAGAGGCTAAAGTTAATATCAGTGTTTAAGATCATGAGACGAAGAAACCTATTGATTTTCAGCGATTTCCGATAATTACTGCCAGAGTTATGGCCCTTGATCACTTCAAAAAGTCTTGTGGACGCGCTAAAGGTCAAAGTTAATATCTGATTGACTTTGAATTTATACACAGTGTTTAAGGTCATGAGACGAAGAAGCCTATTGATTTTCAGCGATTTCAGATAATTACTTCCAGAGTTATGGCCCTTGATCACTTAAAAAAATCTTGTGGACGCTCTAGAGGTCAAAGTTAATATCCGATTGACTTTAAATTTATACACAGTGTTTAAGGTCATGAGACAAAGAAGCCTATTGATTTTCAGCGATTTCCGATAATTACTGCCAGAGTTATGGCCCTTGATCACTTTGAAAAATCTTGTGGACGCTCTAGAGGCCAAAGTTAATATCCGATTGACTTTAAATTTATACACAGTGTTTAAGGTCATCAAACAAATAAACCTATTGATTTTCAGCATTTTTGGATAATTACTGCCAGAGTTATGGCCCTTGATTACTTCAAAAAGTCTTGTGGAAAAGCTAGAGGTCAAAGTTAATATCCGATTGACTTTAAATTTATACACAGTGTTTAAGGTCATGAGACGAAGAAGCCTATTGATTTTCAGCGATTTCTGATAATTACTGCTAGAGTTATGGCCCTTGATCACTTTGAAAATTCTTGTGGACGCTCTAGAGGCTAAAGTTAATATCCGATTGACTTTAAATTTATACACAGTGTTAAAGGTCATGAGACAGGTCATGAGACAAAGAAGCCTATTGATTTTCAGCGATTTCCGATAATTACTGCCAGAGTTATGGCCCTTGATCACTTTGAAAAATCTTGTGGACGCTCTAGAGGCCAAAGTTAATATCCGATTGACTTTAAATTTATACACAGTGTTTAAGGTCATCAAACAAATAAACCTATTGATTTTCAGCATTTTTGGATAATTACTGCTAGAGTTATGGCCCTTGATTACTTCAAAAAGTCTTGTGGAAAAGCTAGAGGTCAAAGTTAATATCCGATTGACTTTAAATTTATACACAGTGTTTAAGGTCATGAGACGAAGAAGCCTATTGATTTTCAGCGATTTCTGATAATTACTGCTAGAGTTATGGCCCTTGATCACTTTGAAAATTCTTGTGGACGCTCTAGAGGCTAAAGTTAATATCCGATTGACTTTAAATTTATACACAGTGTTAAAGGTCATGAGACGAAGAAGTCTAATCATTTACTGCCAGAGTTATGGCCCTTGATCACTTAAAAAAATCTTGTAAATGCTCTAAGTTAATATCCGATTGACTTTAAATTGATACACAGACTTTGAGGTCATGAGACGAAGAATCATATTGATTTGCAACGATTTTTATACGCCCACATTTTGTCGTCGGCCCTGTCCGTCCGTCCATCCACAATTTGTTTGTGGACACTCTACAGGTCAAATTCTTATCTGATTTTGACGAAACTTGAAATATAGGTTTATCTCCAAAAGATCTCGGCTGTTTTCGATATTGGCATGTATCGGATCATTGTACGAAAAATCACGTTTTTAGCTTGTGGAACCTATAGAGGTCACAATTTTTATCCGATTTTGTTGAAACTTGAAATTTAAGTTTATAACCCAAAGATCTCGGTTCCTTTCGATATTCGTGCATATCGGAACGTAACTTCCTGAATTATGGCCCCTGATTGTATGAAAATTCACATTTTTAGCTTGTGGACCCTATAGAGGTCATAATTTTTATCCGATGTAAAAAAACGTAGTATTATATCACCGTTACACCCTAAGGACGGGTGAGTTTGAATTTCGTGAAAATCGGCCTAAAACTGACAGACAAAATGGCCGCCCTTCGTTCTCAAATAGTGTAAAAATATGGTATATCAAGGCTGTGGACCCTATAGAGGTCACAATTTTTATCCGATTTTGTAGAAACTTGAAATGTAAGTTTATAACCCAAAGATCTCAGCTCCTTTCGATATTCGCGCATATAGGACCGTAACTTCCTGAATTATGGCACCTGATTTGTACGAAAAATCGCGTTTTTAGCTTGTGGACCCTATAGAGGTCATAATTTTTATCCGATTTAAAAAAATGTATTATTATATCACCATTACACCCTAAGGACGGCTGAGTTCGAATTTCGTGAAAATGGGCCCAAAATTGACAGACAAAATGGCCACCGTTCGTTCTCAAATAGCATAAAAATATGGTATACCAAGGTTGTGGACCCTATAGAGGTCACAATTTTTATCCGATTTTGTTGAAACTTGAAATGTAAGTTTATAACCCAAAGATCTCGGTTCCTTTCTATATTCGTGCATATCGGATTGTATCTTCCTGAATTATGGTCCCTGATTGTACGAAAAATCGCGTTTTTAGCTTATGGACCCTATAGAGGTCATAATTTTTATCCGATTTAAAAAAAACGTATTATTATATTACCGTTACACAATAAGGACGGCTGAGTTCGAATTTCGTGAAAATCGGCCCAAAACTGACAGACAAAATGGCCGCCCTTCATTCTTAAATAGTGTAAAAATATGGTATATCAAGGTTGTGGACCCTATAGCGGTCACAATTTTTATCCGATCAAAACTTCATGGATTATGGCCCTTGATTGTAGGAAAAATCACTTTCTTTTTAGCTTGTTCTCTATCCATCTCTCGAAAATGTGGGCGTATCCTGCCTGGCAGCCGCTGGTTAGATTGCAGATTATCTAGAGGTCACAATTTTTTTCTTATTTTTAAAACCGTTTAAACATAATGAAGGTTGAATTCGTATTTCGTGAAAATCGAAATGAAACTGCCCGACAAAATTGCCACTCTTTGTACGCAAATTGTGTAGAAGTGTGTAATACGAAGGTTGTAGACCCTCTAGAGGTCACAATTTTTATCCGATTTTGATGAAACTTAAAAAATATCTTTATATCCCAAAGATCTCTGTCCCTTTTGATATTTTTCTCATTTCAGGCCATAACTTTCTGGATTATTGCCCCTGATTGTACAAAAAATCTTGTTTGTTTTTAGTTTGTTCTCTATTCATCTCTTGCAAAATGTGGGCGTAACTTGCCTGGCAGCCGCTGGTCAATAATTACTGCCAAAGTTATGGCCCTTGATCACTTTGAAAATTCTTGTGGACGCTCTAAAGGCTAAAGTTAATATCTGATTGACTTGAAATTTATACACAGTGATTAAGGTCATGAGACGAAGAAGCCTATTGATTTTCAGCGATTTCTGATAATTACTACCAGGGTTATGGCCCTTGATCACTTTGAAAAATCATGTGGACGCTGTAGAGGCTAAAGTTAATATCCGATTGACTTGAAATTTATACACAATGTTTGATGTCCTGAGATGAAGAAGCCTGTTGATTTTCAACGTTTTCCTATAATTACTACCAGGGTTATGGCCCTTGATCACTTTGAAAAATCTTCTGGATGTTCCAGAGACCAAAGTTATCATCTGATTGACTTTAGATTGATACACAGAGTTTCTTGAGATGAACAAGTATATTGATTTTCAATAAATTTTGATAACTTGAACAGCTAAATCCATGATATTAAATGTTTTGTATACTAAATGTTAGCATGGGGCAAAACTAAAAACCAACAAATTCTAATGATTGTCTGATAATTACTTAATGAGTTGTTACTCTTAATCAGATTTTAGTGTATCATAGATGTCTAATTACCGACAATAGAAAAAATATGCGGCAATTCTTGTTGACTGCTCGGACGACTTAGCTGCTGTTGGCGTATGTTTCATTATTACGTGTTTCCGACCCTCGGTTGAAACACATATTGTTTCATATAAGTGTTTTATTATTTTATGGGGGGTGGGGGGGATAAGACAAAAAAATAGCCATATCTCGGTTATTTCTCAAAGGATCTTTGTTGGGTTCTCGATTTGTTTTAGAATCAAAGATTTGCCAGAGTTTTCTTCAGCATTTTTTAATTTCGGTTGTACATGACAAGGAGTAGGGTCGCCTGTCCAACCACGTCAGGTTTCTCTAGGTCCTCTGGTTTCCTCCCACTGCTAAAGACCCCTACGCACAAGCAAATTATTGAATAAAATTGAACCGTGCGTTAGTCCCAAAATGACCTAGTTTGTGAAGTGGATGTTAAACCACATCTCTCTCTCTCTCTCTCTCTCTCTCTTAATTTGATGTTCAACATGGCCTATCTCTGTCACTATTTGAGGTACTAAGTTGAAACTTGATAGAAATAAGGAACACATATTAAAGCATTTTGTGACTTCAGGAAACTTCCAGAAATTACCGAGGCTCTTGGATTTTTCCCTAACATGAATAGTTCTCTCCATTTTAAAAATAGACTAAAAATGACATATGGTGGTGATAGCCCCAGATATTGTCTTTCATTTTTAGAGACCTTGTTCGATAACATTTTCAACCGTTTGGCTGCCATATTGGATGTTACAAAAAACCTTCAAATCAATATTCAGCCGCCATTTTTATTCCAATTTTCAAAAATATTTATTTTGTTTTGAACCTCCTTTAAATGGCAACAATTCTTAAGTAGCCAATTTTTGAATTTCGATTTTGGTGATCTAGCCGTTCAGTGACCATTGATCTTTGCATATATGATGTCCCTGACGTCTAATAACAACAAATATTAAAAAGATTGGTCTTGAAGTATATCTTCTGGTTTTATTAGAGTTCAAAATAACATCTTTTCCGCTTTAATAGGTATTGGATGTTACTATACTCAGTAGTTCATGGTGTAACATAATTGTTGACGTGACCTGACGTACCGAAACACGTCAGTAATCAGAGTTTTAGTTGAAATTTTATTGCAAATATGGTTTTTATTGCAAAAATTGCAATATCACCCTTTTTTTGCAATAAAATTTCAATAATGAAAAACTGTTGCCACTTTCATAAAAATGTGCATGGAAATGACGTTGCAGATGATAACATGCATGATGCATAAATCAATAATGATTCTGACAATCATCAGGGTGAAAAAAATAATGATCATGATGATAAAAATGGCAAAAGAAGAAATTATTGCAAAAATTGTTCCTTCAACATTCTACTTTTGCAATATCAACCAATTGTGCAATAAAATTTCAATAATGAAAAACTGTTGTCACTTTCATAAAAATAACTGCTTGAATATGAAAAACTATTAATTGATCAACTGTGACATTGTGATCGTTTTTAAGTACATGTGAGCTTACATGTATTTGAAATGAGTAAACATCGGTATATGACATTTTTGTCATATATTTTTTTGCATGTTTGTCACAATAATGAGGTAGTATTTAATTAGTATTAGGTGGTTTTGGATAGTACTGGATCAGTCATCCTGCCCATAATAATGAGGTAGTATTTAATTAGTATTTGGTGGTTTGGGGTAGTACTGGATCAGTCATCCTGCCCACAATAATGAGGTAGTATTTAATTAGTATTGGGTAAATCGTTCTGCCCATAGATTGTTATCACAATTGTTATTCTTTAACCAAAGAAGAAATTTCGATAATAACACCTATTTAAATAGCCAAAAGGGGCTATTTCATTAATAAATAATTATTATTGTTATTGTGTATTGCCATGTATAATGTTATTCATCATTGTATTGCCATGTATACTATAATGTTATTCATCATTACTATATTGGGCCATTTCATGATCATTTTGTTAAGCCCAACATTCATTCAGTAGGGTCGTTAAAAAAGTATTAACATTAGTGTTATTTTGCTCTTATTTTTTTGAAAAAATTTTCACAAGTTGATTTCCTTTATTTTGTTAATGTAGAATGGTAATGAACTGCGCTTTTCATTTTCTTTGTTTTATTTGTTTCGTTTGAATTTGATTTATCTGTTTAGTTTTTGATTGTTTAATTTTTGTTAATGAAGTTGATTCTTTTAAACTTCGTTTTTATTTTTGAACTCTACTTGGTGTAGGTGTTCATCAGGTAATACCTCGACTGAGTTCAATATAGAGATTAGCCGGTTGATTTGTTGATATAAACCTTTGAATAATAGCGCCTAACAGGCAGCTGTGTTTAATTATGTTCTCCTGATTTTGATTGTTTCTGTGTGTTTGAAGTATATGTTTGTGATATGCGCTTAGAAACACTTCACGTGTAATGAAGCGCTATATAAATCGAACAATAATAATAATAATAATAATAATAAAAATCGGTATGGAAGTGATGTCGCTGATGATAATACATGCTTGATAATGATTCTAACAAGGTGATGATGAAAATGACTAAAGAAGAAATTATTGCAAGAATGGTTTTTATTGCAAAAATGGCTTCTTCGACGTTCTAATTTGGCAATATCAACCATTTTTGCAATAGTTTAATTTTATTGCAAAAATGGTTGTTATTGCAAGAATGGTTGCTACAAACCCATCTTTATTCTCACTATTTGATTATTGATTACTGCTTTTATTTTACAGACCAAGTGAACCAATTAGTTCAAATATATATCATTTTGATGGAACAGGTTACTCATCATTACACAGAGGTCGATACCGTGATGATAAAATATATATTAGTTTTTCATTTAAAACCTACTGGGAAAATGCCATTTTACATTTCTCTGGAGATGAAATGGTGAGTCTGCTTATTATATGGCTTAGTTTTAACTCGTGCATGGGTGTATCATCTTTACATTTGGCCCAGTGTATTATCTTTACATTTGAGCCAGTGTATTATCTTTACCTCTAGCACAGTGTTTGATTGTACCTCTAGCACAGTGTATCATCTTTACCTCTAGCACAGTGTATCATCTTTTCCTCTAACACAGTGTTTTATTGTCCCTTTGCCTATCGAAGAAAGCAGGGGACTATTAAAATGGGTTAGTCCGTCTGTCTGTCCGTTTGTCTGTCAGTCCGTTTGTCCGTCCGTCCGTCCATCCGTCACACTTTTTGGGACACAATAACTCTCTTTCTAATTGAGCTAGAATGTTCAATCTTGGTGTAGGTATTTATTAGGTCAATGCCTTGATGGAATTCGAAGATGAGCATTTTCTGCTTAGGGTTAGCAGAGATAAGCAATGTGATTGGTTGATGCTTTGGGACACGATAACTTTAGTTCTAATTAAGGGAGAGTGATGAAACTTGGTGTATAGTTTCATTACATCAATACTTTGACTAAGTTCGATAATGAGCATTTTCTGCTCAGGGTAAGCAGAGTGATAAGCAATTTGATTGGCCGAGACTTGGAACACAATAACTCTCCTAATTGAGCTAGAATGTTCAAACTTGTTGTAGGCAGTGTCCGAAACAAACATTTTCCAAGCACAGGCCCGCAGGACCTGTGTGACACGTGATCATGTGGGTCCTTCAGGTGACACGCAGGCCCAACCAATAATAATAATATTTATAGTTACCAAGCGAAGTGCAGAACGATCAGAATAAAGGAAGTACATATAAAACCAGTACACCACAGAAGGACTAAGGGTTTAGTAACTTAATTTCATTTCAATTTAATGGAAACAAATCTATTCACGGCTACATAATTTACAGTTTTTCTGATCAAACTAGGTCAACTTCAAACAGTTACACAAAAAAACTTGACGCCTGGCGATAACGTTGAGGAATGGCATAAACTCGCTTATCCCGCCCTAGATTGTTAGCACAATAGCCCAGAATTGAGTCAAATGAGGTCTCGTAGGAAATGGCTTTAAAATTATAAGCGTCCATTACCTTTAATAATAGGTAGGCCTACAGCTACACCGTTCAGAAAATTTTCGTGTCAGTAGTATTCCTGAATAAATTACTGTCTTCGTTTTTTGGATGGATATAAAATGATACAGCACGGTGGTATTTTTCATAACACAATTTGTAGTTTTTGTCTATCATGTAACTTGCAAATATGTTTTTATTCATTCGTCCATGAGAGACACACGGCACAGTGATCACGTGACAGCCATAATTGAAATTACTTTAAAATAAAATTCCGTACGACTATGCCATATAGTTTTCAATAATAATAACGACAATATGTTTAAAATTTAGCCTCTGCCAGCATGTGTATCAAATAAAAAATCATAACGGTAAACGTTACTTAAAACTAAACCTAGCATCGCTGGCTTATTGACCTAGAAATTCCAACTGATGTCACGTGTCATCGGCAGATTTGGCATCGAAGATTTTGTCGGAAAAATATATTATTAATGACTGTTCTGAGGATTATATTCAACTAAGATTTAAATTTCTGTAACAACTGGTCAGCCAAACCATTAAATGCATGATCCAATTATTATTTTATTATCTACCGGCGGCGCGTCGAATTACCCAATAACACCAAATAACACCCAATAACTGCCCAATAACACCCAATAACTCCAAAATAACACCCAATAACACCCTATAACACCCAATTACTCCAAAATAACAACCAATAACTACAAAATGTTGACTTTGGAAACACAAAATAACAATTCAGTTGATTTTAAGAAGCATTGCTGCTTTGTGTCCAAATCGCGGAGTTTCACGCTCACTCGCCTGAAGGGAGATAACTCGTATATGTGATTTTTGTTGACAAGAAATTAATAACACCCAATAACTGCCCAATAACACCCAATAACTGCCTATAACACCAAATTGTTGACTTTGGAAATACAAAATAACAATTTAGTTGAATTTAAAAGCCTCGCAACGTTGAGCCCAAATCAGAGTTTTACGCTCACTCGCCTGAAGGGAGATAACTTGTGTATGTGATTTTTGTTTACAAGAAATTAATGTATGCTTTTGTTGCAATTCGTGTTAATTATACATGGGCGTCAAATATGGAATAACTATTTCAACCCCTCCATGGGTATTGTCAGGCGGTTGCGATAACAAAACGTTATTACAAATGTCCCCGCTATAGTTTTTCATGAAATTCAAATTAACTTCCAATAATTTAGCACAAAAATGCGCTACCCGACGACATAAAGATTAGTCTGTAAAGAAATTCTAATTAACTGCCAAACATTCTACGCACAAAGGCGCTACCTGACGAGATAACGAGATACTTGGCTGTTAATTTTAATTCCTTTACAAACCAATATTTTTTTAAAACATACACATATTCAAAAATGTTTCATATGAAAATATTATAAAGATAATAAAATAATTAGTCTGTAAAGAAATTCTAATTAACTGCCAAACATTCTACGCACAAAGGCACTACCTGACGAGGTAACGAGATACTTGGCGTTTAATTTTAATTCCTTTACAAAACAATGTTTTATAAAAAAAACATACACATATTTAAAAATGTTTCATATGAAAATATTATAAAGATAATAATGTGTGTGTGGGGGGGGGGGGGGGTGTCTTTACCAGTGTGATGACCCAGAGAGAACCAACGATTCTGGACAGACGACACTACTTCTTGTCAGGTATAACCGGGGAATCACATACACAAGTTATCTCCCTTCATGCGAGTGAGCGTGAAACTCCGATTTGAATATCAAAACCAGCATAGTTGGATCTGCAAGGCCTACATATGCAGTCTTCACTTGAACATTGAAAAAAATTCAACTGAGCAGTATCTATTTTCTCACAATCTGAATGGCACCAATGTTGACATACTTCACAATATAAGCTTTGAATATCGCAAGTTTCTTTCAAACATGATCCGCGAGGCTTTTAAATTTAACTGAATTGTTATTTTGTATTTCCAAAGTCAACAATTTGGTGTTATTGGGCAGTTATTGGGTGTTATTGGGCAGTTATTGGGTGTTATTAATTTCTTGTCAACAAAAATCACATATACGAGTTATCTCCCTTCAGGCGAGTGAGCGTGAAACTCCGATTTGGACACAAAGCAGCGATGCTTCTTAAATTCAACTAAATTGTTATTTTGTGTTTCCAAAGTCAACATTTTGTAGTTATTGGTTGTTATTTTGGAGTTATTGGGTGTTACTGGGGCGTTATTGGGCAGTTATTGCCCTTTACCGGTTCCTGGAATCTATACGGAGCGTCGAAGAAGCGCGATTCCCGAGCGAGATTCGCAATCCATACCGAGAGGTATGACTGTTATTGTAGCCAACAAGCAAGTTGATTGACTACTTAATCAAAAAGAAATAATTAACTCGTTAAATTTAGCGGAAAGTAGATTGATTTATGATACCATAGTGGCCGATTCATTGTTTTTACCAATCGGTTTGTTTAAAGTTCAAGCGGCTAAAGCCGACAAAAAAACCAGTTACAAATCAAAGGCTGGTTACGCCAGTCAATGTTTGGAAAAACAGCAGCTACTGTCATGTCGATGACAAGTAAACAATAACCGTCAACTATCGGAGACTCAGAGGTTGCGTTTCGATGACAGTTCTAGCATTTCCCGAATTGTGGTATGTGGACACTAATTATGCGAGATAAGAAAGAAGGCGAAGGCCCGGCGGACCCGAGTGAAATAGGCAAGCAGGAGTCCTCCGATAAATCAGTCGGCCTCGGGCCTACGGATCGACGTTTGTGTCGAACACTGGTTGGAGGCCTTGATAGAGTGTGAAGATGAGCATTTTCTGCTTATGGTAAGTAGAGATAAGTCATTTGATTGGTTGATGCTTTGGGACACGATAACTTTAGTTCTAATTAAGTGAGAGTGATGAAACTTGGTGTATAGTTTCATTACATCAATACCTTGACTAAGTTTGATGATGAGAATTGTCTGCTTAGGCTAAGGAGCAATAAGCATTTTGATTCGTTAAGACTTTGGAACATAACAACTCTGCTTCTAATTGAAGTAGAATGTTTAAACTTGATGTAGATGTTCGTCTTGACTGAGTTCAATGATTAACATTGGTCGATGCTTTGGGACAAGATAACTTTGATTCTATCTGATAGAGAGTGATGAAACTTAGTGTATAGTTGATAATCAGTTTGATTGCTTGATACTTTTGAAAAAAATAGATGTGCAATTAATTAATATGTGTCATCTATTTATTTGGGGATTGATTTTGGCGGGGGACATCAGCCTCACTGTTGGCTTGTTTGAAAGACTGTCAATCCCAAACAAAAGTGAATTAACATTCTTGTAATTGTCGTCCAATGTATCGATAGTGAGTTTGCGTTGGTCTATAAAAAGGCGGCAATGAAAGAAATAATGTTCGCTAGATTCACATCTGTTTCCGCATAAACAGGATGGATCGTCAGATATATGCATGAGGGATTTATGAAGATTTAGGTCAGATTTAGAGTTGCGTAATTTAGAATAAATAATCTGAAACGACCGGTCACCAAAATTGAAAAAATCGTTGTATTTAGGTTTACCGTATGCTTTTCTAATTTGAAATTTGAATGATGAGATTGAAATTGTAGTTTTCACGTTTTCTACAGGTCACAATTTTTATCCGATTTTGACGAAACTTGAAATATAGGTCTATCTCCAAAAGATCTTGGTTCCTTTTGATATTGGCATGTATCGGACCTTAACTTCATGGATTATGACCCCTGATTGTACGAAAAATCACGTTTTTAGCTTGTGGACACTAGTCTAGAGGTCACAATTTTCATTTGATTTTGATGAAACTTGAAATACATGTTTGTAACCCAAAGATCTTGGTCCCTCTCGATATTCGCGAATAACTTCCTTCCTGAATTATGGCCTCTGATTGTACGAAAAATAGCGTGTTTAGCTTGTGGTCCCTCTAGAGGTCACAATTATTATCTGATTTAAAAAAAAAAGAAACGTTCGAATATATCACTGTTACACAATAATGTTGATTGAGTTCGTATTTCATGAAAATCAGACCAAAACTGCCGGACAAAATGGCCACCCCTCGTACACAAATAGTGTAAACATATCGTATGACAAGGTTTTTAGCTAGTTGTTCCTCTAGAGGTCACAATTTTTATCTGATTTAAAAAAAATGTGTGAATATATCACCGTTACACCCTGATAATGGTTGAATTCAAATTGTGTGAAAATTGGACCTAAACTGCCGGACAAAATGGCTGCTCTTTGTACGCAAATAGTGTAAAAGTATGCAATACCAAGGTTGTGGACCCTATAGAAGTCACAATTTTTTTCTGATTTTGATGAAACTTGAAATGTATGATTATAATCTAAAGACCTAGGTTCCTGTAGATATTTGCACATATTGGGCCATAACTTCCTGGATTATGTCCCATGATTGTATGAAAAATCATGTTTTTAGCTTGTGCACGAAGTCACAATTTTTATCAGAGTTTGATAAAACTTAAAATATATCTTTATATCCCAAATATCTCAGTTCATTTCGATATACGCGCATTTCAGATCATAACTTCCTGGATTATGGCCCCTGATAGTATGGAAAATCGCCTTTTTTTTTATTTTTTAGCTTCATCCCTTGCAAAATGTGGGCATATCCTGTCTGGCAGCCACTGGTCTAGCCTGCACGCTGAACCATGTACTAATGAATTTTCTTTGAAATTAATTGCCTGAATTGTAATTTGCCCAATATTACTCCTAATAAATTTATTATTTTACACATACAGTTTTATTGGTTTATGCTATAAACGGCAGGTCTGTGCTAAAAAGAATTGATTACAGTAATGTCAATGCCATCTTTGTTTCTGACACTGTGGTATAATCTATGTATATACTGGTGCTTCATGTTTATCCTCTAGTATGATCTCCCAATCTAACAATTTCTATACTGTCTAGAGATTTGTGACCATTTGATGAATGTTTTAATGATTATGTATTTTATATTACCAGGGTGATTTTATGTCTATAGAATTAGTTGGTGGTAAAGTTGTCTTACAGTACTATATGGGAGGAATCAGTATAGGAAGAAATAAAACAAACAAAACTTATAATACCAATAAATGGGTTAAAGTCAATGTAGATAGAAATAAATTAAATGGTAAGTCACATTTACAAACTTTCTAGCGATATCATTCGCAGAATTTTTTTTATTGATGGAAATTATTGACCTTTTCTGTGTGTTGTTGTGTGTATTACTTATTAAAGATACATTATTGGAGATTAGATAAAGAGCTGGCAGTCTTCACTATAATAGTTAAAAACTAGATAATGTAAAGGGAATTTGCTGAAAATTCCATAAAAATTGATCCACTCTGAAGCGAGAATTTAGCAATTGAATTTTCAGCCTAGCCTCGATCATCATTACTAAAATCGGTACGATAAAAAACATACTCTCAATTATCCACTTCGGGATTTGATCATGAATGAAATTTGAGCAACATGTGGATATATTTAATTCCTGTACGGTATTCACATTTAAGGCAGTAATATTATTAAAAAATTATGTGTTTTCGGAATTCGATAGAATGAAAGCGTAGCCTAGCTGCTTGAAATGCATGTGAGTAATATTAAAGGTTTATAGACTAAACTTTGACTATTTTTGCCATCTCATCGACAAATTGTTTTCATGATTATGATATAAAGGAAACCACATAATTAAGAAAGTCAATCAAGGCAGTTTAAGTAGTTAATTAATTAAGGTAGATGTTTAACGCCATGAAAGGATTGATCACTTAATTACATAATCAATCCCAACTATTATCAATGACAATCAAGATTAATAATAGTTACCAGTACAATAAAATATTTTTTGGAATTTTAAATAATGTTTCACCATATCTTGATGTCTTAACCCGGTTGGACATTTGCCAGCTTGCGTAGGACATGTCCAGCATATACAGCAAAACATCATCCATGCGTCAGATATTTTTGGCACTCGATCCTTCTACCCTTTTGAAATAAAGTGATGATTATTATTATTGTTATCTTTTGTTTTTTTTCTACTTTTTGTCATCACAGATTTTTCAGAAACAAGCAGGATAATATATGGATACATTAACATGTTTTAATAGTTTATTTGTTATTTATGCCCTTCAGACAAAATTTTTATGAACTTACAACTGAATGTTTGATTTAATTTTAGCTTTGTTGACAGTAGATAATGAACGAATATTTATTTCTTCTACACCTGGTAAAACTGGATTGGACTTAAAAGATAGTCCAATGTTTTTTGGAGGCATTCCTAAAAGTTTAGATATATCTAAATTTCAGAAAATGTAAGTTTAGTGATATCAAATAAATTATTCCTGTCTTGATACTAATAACTGTTGAATAAGAACATTCTTTTTTAAGATCAACAGTGTTCGGGTGATGTTGACATTAGCAAAGGGAAGTAACTACAGTTTTATGTATCAAGATTCAGACAGGTCTCTTCCAACTGACTGCATTTTAAATGCATGCACTTTCAGAACTTGTAATAGATAATGATGAAAGCTATTTGAATAAATTTGCGAAAAATTCTAGATTATCCTGTTCAAATGTTAAATTAAAGAATGACTGAATGATGCCATCAATACTACCAGATCTTTTAATTATGGCTGAAAAATGGTCATTTTGTCAAAATTGTTTATTTTCTATGGGGTCATTCCATGTAAAGTGGGTCAATTTTCAGAAAGTTGGTATTTTAAAATTACATTGATAGTTAAATCACTTGTAAAAAGGCATAGCTAACTTCAGCGTATGACGTACGTGACTCATAGCACATAGCTTCAAAAACAATGTCTTATATGGTAAGCAATTTTTGTGTGGCAATCGAGTTCTCGTGAAAGTGCCACTGTGGATTAGAATTTCTATATGGACTCTTATAGGACTAACAGATATTGCGGATAAATTGACTGCCCATTGATTTGGGGTGTTATATAATCTTACGATATGTGACATCTATAACTAGTTTATACATGCTGTCGGTTGGGTACATGCTGTGATTAAAATGTCCGACAGTGGAGAAACCACGACGTAAACACTTAGATTAAAATTATAATCACTCTTATTGGATTGATGAATAGTTTGACAAAGGGTAAACAATGACTTCTGTTTAAGTTTAGATTGATGAATTGTCCGATAAAGGATTAAGTCGGTCAATCATGGCAGATTAAGTAGTTAATCAAGGTGTATAGACGGTATAACACAAATGACCTTGCCAAATTATATCATGATACACTAACTGGCCTACTAGACAAGCATGCACCATCTACAACAAAAATTGTCACTGTTAGGCCAAAAACTGCATGGTTTAATGAAGACCTTCATATGTCAAAAACTAGTACGTCATAAAGCTGAGCGAACATGGCAGAAATCAGGCCTTGAGATTCACAGACAGATCTATTGCGAAAAACGCACCGAAACAGTCATTGCCATATCTGATGCTAAACGCGCATATTATTTGGAACAACTTGAGCTATCCAATTATGATTCACGAAAGACGTACACTTTCATCAACTCACGTCTTGGAAAAACAAAAGTTCCCATTGTACCAAAAGGACAAGATGATGAGAAGATACAAAAAATACATTCTGGCTTGCTAGCAACACAGTCAGGTTATAATAATGAGGATTGTGAGTCTTATAATCAACCGTCCTTTGATGGGCAACTGCTTTTTCAACTTGAACCTCTCACGAATGATGAAATCAGGAAAATAGTTCTGTCATCCAAACCTACGACGTGTCTCTTGGACCTGTGCCAACGAGTGTTGTTATTCAACATATTGATATTCTACTTCCTGTGATCTCCCCAATAGTCAATCTTAGCCTCGAAACCTCTACATTTCCTGACACTTACAAGACAGCTGTAGTACGTACGCCCCTTATTGAAGAAAGATAACCTCGATCCTAACACTTTGAAGAATTATCGATCAGTCTCGAACCTTCCTTTCATCTGCAAAATAATTGAGAAAGCCGTAAATAAGCGACTAATTAATCACTTAACCACAAGTGGACTGTTAGACAAATTTCAATCAGCCTATAGGCAAAATCATTCTACAGAGACCACCTTAATAAGAGTAGCAAATGATCTTCGGGTAGCGGTGGATAATGGAAGATGTGCCGCCTTGGTTTTGCTCGACCTATCAGCAACATTGATACTATAAATCACAATATATTGGTGGACCGTCTCTCCAGTCAGTTTGGTATCACAGACGCTGCATTGAGTTGGCTAAAATCCTGTTTACAAAATCGATCGCAGAAAGTGTTAATAGGCAAAATAGTGTCACCACCAGTACTGTTAAAACATGGTGTGCCACAAGACTCTGTTTTGGGCCCTGTGTTGTTTGTGGTCTATACTGTATCTGTATCTAACGTCATTGACCGTCATTCACTAGATCATCGCGCATATGCAGATTACACTCAGATAAATGGAAGTTTCAAGCCATCAGCATCTTTGCAGTAATTCTAAAAAATAACTGCATGTACCAAATCGATAAAGTCATGGATGACCACTAATATGCTGAAACTTAATGATGACAAAACTGAGGCGGTTTTAATAGGCACCTAACATCATCGGTCAGACATACATGAACAATCCATAACGATTGGAGACTCAGATACAGCTTTCTTCTATTCCGCCAAAAACCTTGGAGTGTTCCTGGATAGTGATCTGTCGATGGGAAAACAAGTTAACCATCTATGCAAAATTTGCTATTTCCAACTTCGTGCTATACGTCAAGTTTGACACCTGTTAAGTCATGAAGTCGCTCATACGTTAGTTCGTGCCTTTGTCCTTTCCAGACTGGATTATTACAATGGTTTGCTGTGGGGTATTCCACAAAATCTATTGAACAAGCTACAATGTATCCAAAACACAGCAGCCAGAATTATATCATTGTCTCCAAAATTCAACCATATCACACCTGTTCTGAAAGAATTGCACTGACTCCCTGTCAAATTGCGCATTGAATATAAGTTACTATGTACGGTGTTTAAAATGTGTCAATATGAAGACCTTCGGGTACAGGACATTTTCCCATGCTGCAATTGATATTGATTTAAGGCGATGTGATAATCTCAGAACTTTTAAGTCAAAACTGAAAACATTTCTTTTCAACTCGTACTATAACTGAACATTGTAACATTGATACGCTTCATACCATCTCCAAGCGCCTTGAGCATTTTTATACGCCCACATTGTATACAGTGATTATATACAGTGTTTAAGGCCATGAGACAAAGAAGCCTATTGATTTTCAGCCTTTCCGATAATTACTCTCAGAGTTATGGCCCTTGATCACTTTGAAAAATCTTGTGGAAGCTCTAGAGGCTAAAGTTAATATCTGATTGACTTTAAATTTATACACAGTGTTTAAGGCCATGAGATGAATTTTTATGACTTGAACAGCTAAATCCATGATATTAATAGTTTCGTATACTACATGTTAGCATGGGGCAGAACTTTATAAAAACCAAATAAATTCTAATGGTTTTCTGATAATTACTTCATGAGTTGTTACTCTTAATCCGATTTTAGTGTATTATAAATGTTTCATTACCCAAAAAAGTAAAAAAATGCGACAACACTTGTTGACTGCCCAGAAGATTTAGCTGCTGTGGGCGTATGTTTAGTTGCCTGGCAACCTATCTTTATGGATAAGCTATTGTTCAAGAGACCATAACCCAGTAACCGATAGGTCAAAATTGCTGGAATGGGAAAGAGGATGTCTTGCTGTTTAAATCATAGTTATCTATCTTTAGGAAAGTTTGCGGCAGGTTACTATGTATCATCAGAGCTTATCCATGAACATAATCCTGCTTTAAGTGCAAAGACACTGATTTTCAGCCTAATGTGTGAATATATAAGTTAATTTTGCATGTTTATAAAAGATATTGTACCTCCAATTCGTTAAAACACGCCTGGATGTCAAATATAAATGTAGAAATACTTATTAACAAAAAAGTGGGTGTGACACTGCCCCAGGGGGTTGGGGCATGCACCAAAATAAATAGTTGCTGTCTTTACGGTATAAGGAATGAATATGCAAAGTGCACCAACATCAATAGTTTCCGTCCTTAGGGTATAAGGAATAAGTATACCAAGTTCCAAGATAATCCATTCAGAATTGTGGCCTTTGGGCGACAAAGGCAAAAATTGGGCATGGCTCTACCCCAGGGAGTCGGGGCTTTCACCAATATCAA
Source organism: Patella vulgata (assembly GCF_932274485.2). Classification (NCBI taxonomy): domain Eukaryota; kingdom Metazoa; phylum Mollusca; class Gastropoda; family Patellidae; genus Patella; species Patella vulgata. The sequence goes on from NC_065882.2 coordinate 41,228,867, forward strand.
TAGTTGATGCCCTTAGGCTATAAGGAATACAAATGCCAAGTACCAAGTTGATCCATTCAGAATTGCAGACTGTAAACGATAAACACAAAAATTGGGCGTGGCTCTGCCCCTGGGGGTCGGGACATGCAGTTATCGTCCTTAGGCTATAAAGAATACATATCTGAAGTTGATAGACGATCCACTAAGAATCATGGCCTGTAGGCCTTAGGGTATAAGTATTAAAAAGTTTTCAAGACGATCGATTAAGCGTTGCGGGCTGCAAGTGACACACAGACACACAAAAAGAAAATGGGCGTAGGTCTGCCACTGGGGGTTGGGTATTCACCACAACTATAGGGATGTTCCTTAGGATAGAAAGAATAAGTATGTAAAGTTTCAAGGTGATACATTAAGAAATGCGGTCTGTAGATGACAAACAAATAAATACAAGAAATGGGCATGGCTCTGCCCCTGGGGGTCAGGCATGCACCAAAAACAATAGGGATCATCCTTAGGGTATAAAGAATTCATATGAAAATTTTTCAAGAAGATCGATTAAGAATTGTGGCCTGTAGGCGACACACAGACACACAAAAAGAAAATACCCAACCCCCCGCGTCATCCTTAGGGTATAAGGAACTCATATGAAAATTTTTCAAGACGATCGATTAAGGATTGTGGCCTGTAGGCGACACACAGACACACAAAAAGAAAATACCCAACACCCGGGGCAGAGCCACGCACCCCAAACGATAGGGATGTCCCTTAGGGTACAAAGAATAAATATGCAAAGTTTCAAGATGATACGTTAAGAAATGCGGTCTGTAGACGACAAACAAACAAATACAAGAAATGGGCGTGGCTCTGCCCCTGGGGGTCGGGCATGCACCAACAACAATAGGGATCATCCTTAGGATATAAGTAATAAGTATGTAAAGTTTCAAGATGATCACTTAAGAATTGTGGCCTGTAGGCGACACCCACCCTCACCCACACCCACCCTCACCCACACCCACACACACCCACACACACACCTACACCATCACACACACACAGGGGCGACGGCAATAAGATATCTGAAACTCAAATAAATTATTGATACATATTTTGTTTCGAAAACTTATCGGTAACTCATGAAACTCAAATGCTACAGACCACAAATTTTGCACAGTTTCTAGTTTTTGCATGTACAATAACATATATTTTTCCAGATGTTTTCGAGGGGGTTGATTTCCCACCCCTGGCCCACTTGACATGGAATGACCTTATGTTGAAAATAAACGTTAGTCGTGTTTCTTGTCTTTCCAATTGACAATAGCTAGTTTTGGTTCTGCCAGTGATGTCACAAACACAATGTTTAATATTGAGTGTGACATTTGAAGAGAGGCATCTAGAAAGTTTTTAAAGGTAAATTTGGTAGCTGTTATCAGAAATACAGAAATGCCTGGACTATCTTCCGAAATATATTATCTGTTTTTTTGTATTTATAGATCACCCATAGAGAATACTAATTTATTAGGTTGTATGAAAGATGTGTCTGTTGGTGCAATTAGTGCAGATGTACAGAATTTATTTACTGGTGATTATGTTGGTATGACAGCTGGCTGTAAAGATGCAGTAAGTATATTTATACTATTCAAAAAAAGTAGGGGATATTTGATTTTTAAGTGTTATTAAAGTCACCTAATGAAACTGACGAAGAAACAAATGACAAAATGAAATGAAGTTCACATTCATCGATTTATTCCAAATGATCGTTAGACTAAGTAAGGCACAGACTGACCATTATAAGGGTAAAATGATACCCGGGGTCAAACAGCAAAGTTACCACAGCATCACAACCAAGTCAGTAACGGGTAAATCCTCCTCTGTTTGCCAAACAAGCATTGATCCGACGTGGCATACTCCTAATGAGACGTCTAAGGTCATTTTGGTCCAGATTGTCCCATTCCTGTTGCAATGCAGCAGCAAGTTCTTGGACATTGGCAGGACGTTGTTGACGTTGACGTAACCTCTGTCCAAGCATGTCCCAGACATGCTCGATGGGGGAGAGGTCGGGACTCAGTGCTGGCCAAGGTATTGTGGTGATGTTCTGTTGTTGGAGGTAACCTGTAACGATCATGGCCCTGTGACATCTTGCGTTGTCATCCTGGAAGATGAAACGGCGGCCATGACGTCGTGCGAACGGCACAACATGGACTGCCAAGATGTTGTCCCGGTAGTACTGGCCTGTAACACGCCCTGCAACAACATGTAAAGCCGTTCTTCCAGCAACAGTGATGCCTCCCCACACCATAACAGAACCACCCCCAAATCGATCATGTCTGATGACGTTAACGTCTTGGAAGCGCTCGTTTCGACGACGCCACACCCTCCTACGTCTGTCCAAAAAATCAACAGTGAACCTTGACTCATCTGAAAACATCACATTGCTCCAGCGTCGATTATCCCAGTGTTGACGATCCCTACACCAACGACGTCTTGCTTGAATGTGATGATCTCTCAAACAAGGGATCACGCGAGGACGTCGGGCGCGAAGGTGACCCCTATGCAGTCGATTCCGAATCGTCTGGCCACTCACTCTCACACCAGTGTCTGTTTGAAGACGAGCGCTGATCTGATTTGCTGTGATGACACGATTTCTCAAGGCCAAGGTACGGATAAATCGATCCTGGGCGTGGTCTGTCCTGTACAGATTGTGTATCACGGTATCTGGACCATAGCCTGCTTATGACAGGCTGAGAAACATTCATCGTCCGCGCCACAACCGCCTGTGTTGTGCCGATCTGTAGCATGCCAAGGGCACGTAACCTTTCATTTTGGGTAAGCCGACGCATATCAAAATTTGTTTTCTGGTCACTAAAACAATTAAACTGATGTTTCCACCCTGGAATTCAATGCCACAATGACTGTAACATTCAAAGTCAGAGTCGTGCAAATCTTGGGTTGGACCCCCATGATGATCCCAAGCATCACCTGCATTCCATGCGGTAGCTATTGGTGCGTTTGGGCGTCACATGTAACTGGAAATGTTTCTTCTGTTAGGTTCTATAGTGACTTTTTTCGTAGTCATTTGCATATTTTAGTATTATGCCCCCAAAATCAAATATCCCCTACTTTTTTTGAATAGTATATATACTCTTCAAAATAAGTAGCGGATATTCAGAAACAATACAAAACTGCGGAAATGCACTGCTGTTTTTATTAGAGGTAGCCAGTGTATGTTAATAACAGGCCATTTGCCTACACATGAACATAAACAGTTCATATGGGCGGCTTATCTGACGGCCCCGTTTCACTCGCAAAGAGATACACCTTCAAAAGTGAAAATGGACGTTTTTGATTTTTGTCTTAATAATGAGTAATTGCTCCACCAATCCTCAGACATTCAGCAATTCGTCGTGGCATGCTCCTAATCAACCGTCAAATCACGATTTGGGGCAATCTGACCCACTCCTCTTGCAGTGCCATGGCCGATTCTTGCAGTGTTGTCGGTTGACGCTGACATTGGCGAACATGTCTCCCGATCAAATTAAACATAACACACTAAAGCAAAGATACGCTAAACAGTAAATCTTATGCAAGAACTGATAGGAAAGCAAACATGGATAGATAAACCAGCACCCGGTAGTTTTCATCAACCCTTCCTTGAAGTGTCAAATTTGACAATGAACTCCTCCCACGTGTATAGTGCAATTGCGTGTCGTATGTGCAGCTCAGTGGTTCTGTTGGGGCGATAAGTTCTTCATCTGTGAACATACTCTCAAAGCATGTCAAATGTTCATGACTATTTATCATATCGCAACCTGCATAGGTATTTGCATTTCAATATCCCCTACTTTTTTGGAAGAGTATATTTCATTTCTAAATTCCTGATTCATTGTCTGTAGAATAACTATCAGTTATTTCATAGTAAATAAGTACCATTTATTTCATGGTCCCATCTTCATAAGCCCAGTCAGTGCAGAAAAGTAGGACGTCAAAACGTTTAGTTTTTGCATGAAATGAAATGAAATGGGATTTAACGTCCTACTATTCTGCTCCGAACTGGGCTAATGAAGACAGCCATACGCCATACAGTGTGCTATGAGGAATCTTTGCCCAGACGGCGGCACTACGGCCTACTCTTTTACCAAATTCAAACTGTCATGGGATCTTTTACGTGCACTCATCCCATCCGAACGACTAGACAGCTGTCCTTGTCCTGCCTTCCGTCCTGCATTACTGACAAGGGTCAACCACATCAGAAAATCTGCATGAAATTTCTTGGCCATAGCAGGGATAGAACACCCGACCTCCAAGCTAGTAGCCAGCGTCTTACCCAGTTAGCCAATATGACCCCCCCTTCTGTTTTTGCACCTTTTATACATGTAAAGCAGACATTTCAGAAGGCATTGCTCTGTTACTGGAACATGCTATATTTTGTAGGGAGTAAGAACTATAGGTTTCTATGGAGATGGTTATTCTATGTATGAAGGACAAAGTTTAATTAGTGGTGATACTGATATATCTGTTTCATTTGTTACAAAGAAACCTGATGCATTATTACTTTTATCAACCGATATACCTCAATTAGTAAGTATTTACTATCTGATTATACCAAATTTAATATTAATATTTAGTCTTTCTGCAAATATCTGTCATTTATTAATACAGATACTGAACACAATAAATCTGAGTGAGTAAAAACGTCAAAGAATAGTAATTCGAATTATCAAAATAATAGTACCTACCAGCGCCGGATTAACCATTGTGGGGGCCCTGTGAGACTTGGTATTCGCGATGATCGAGGAATCTGATAGGCTCACAAGCTGGGCTTGTACCCAATCAAAATTAGTGCCGCAATATGCAGGGTATTACTTGAAGGCCTTTATAAGATGTACATAGTTAAAGCGAGATCAAGCCTTCTATTGAAGATGATAGCATGTTGAAGACGTCTCATTGCAAATTAAACGTAACACACTAAAGCAAAGTTACGCTAAACAGTAAATCTTATGCAAGAACTGATAGGAAAGCAAACATGGATAGGATAAACCAGCATGTGGCAGTTTTCATCAAGCCTTCCTTGAAGTGTCAAATTTGACAATGAACCCCCTCCCATGTATACGGCGCTATTGCGTGATGCATGTGCAGCTCAGTGGTCCTGTTGGGGCGATAAGTTCTTCATCTGTGAACATACTCTCAAAGCATGTCAAGTGTCCATGACTATTTATCATATCACAACCTGCATAGGTATTTGCATTTCAATATCCCCTACTTTTTTTTGAAGAGTATATAATATGCAGACCAATGGTAATTAATGCTTTCCTTGGATAGCTATATCTTGGTGTGACTATGCATAATGTCATAAGCAATGTGGAAAATGCCACTCATATCATGTGAAGTAATAATGACAGTTCAGGCCTTCGAACTGTGAATACGAATATCATTATTAATAATTTTGGATGTCTCATCCTTTATTTAAATGACATATCAGAAACAAGGGTAAAATGTGGTTACAATTCCAGTTTCGTACCAATACAAAGTGTTTACACCTTACGGTCATAATATGAAGAAACCTATTGATTTTCAATGATTTCCAATAATTACTGCCAAAGTCATCTCCCTTGATCACATTGAAAAACCTTGTGGAAGCTCTAGCTAGAGGCTAAAGTTAAGATCTGATTATTACTCTCTAATATTAGATATTATTTATTTATTTAATTTAGAATTATTATTCCCTGTCTGTAAAGAATGGTATTATTATTGCCCAGTTTACTGTAGATTCTGTTGGTGTATCTTTAGTCAGTAATTATAGTTTTAATGATGGTTTTCTACATAATATTGGTATTATCAAGTCCGGTAGAAGGTAAGATTATGTCCTGTATTGTTGTTCATCTTTGTAAAAACTTATTCTGAAAGAGAAATGATTTACTAAACCAAGAGCATCTTGAACTATAAAATCAAATTAAATTTCACCAGTCTTCAATAATCACTGTATTATTCATATTTCTATCTTTACTAAAATAAAGACTGTGCGGTTTCTTGTAACTTTCACAAAGAAGACCGGCATCAATATTGTTATCAACCACATTGAATAGTTGAATCATTGTGTCCTCGAATAAGAGACTTCATCCCCGTATTCCAGTCTACACAGCTTTAGTTACTTGTAGGATGCTGCAAGGCAAATTTAATGTAGCACAAAAGTAAGGTGTAATGTAGAGAAATGTTAGTCACTGAGCGACATTGAAATTACTTTTATAATTTTGGTTTTGAGGGTATTACCAACTGTAACAACTCCACAGTCCACACTGTATTTTGTTATTTTACAGAACAAGTCCATATCAACACATTATTTGTCTCCCTCAGCTATTTTCGAAGAGAGCGGGGGAACTATTAAAATTAATTCGTCTAACTGTTGTTCACACATTTTGGAACATGATAACTCGCCTAATTGAGGTTTAATGTTCCAACTTGATGTAGATGTTCATTCGGTGAAAGACTTGACTGGGTTCAGGTGAAGCAGAGATAAGCAATTTAATTTGTGCATGCTTTGGATCACGGTAACTTTGATTCTAATTGAGTGACTATAATGAGCGATTTTTGCTTAGGTAACGCAGACTAGTAAGCAATTTGACTGCTCAATACTTTACAAAACAGAAATGAGCAAGAAATTAATGAATGTCATCTATTTATTATGGGATTGAGGTGGGGGACAGTATCCTCACTGTTTCTTACTTGGATTAATTTTTCATTCACTGTATTAATTTTTTATGGGTTAACTATTAAACAGGGTTGCGTTGATGGTAAATGATGAGAAACATATGGAAAGACGGCTACCTAGTGGTGCTACTGCAATAGTTATAGGTGCTGATGGTTCCTTATATCTAGGTGGTACACAGAGAGGTTTTACTGTAGGTAGTAATGTACCAACTACACAGAAGTTAGATGGTTGTCTTAGTAATATCATCATTAATGGAGGGTAAATTAATATTTCTCTAATTGACTGGTTAAGCACATAGGCTTACGTGCCAGGGGGCAGGGGGCAGCTGCCCCCCATCTGACGGGTAGAGTGCAAAAAAAAAAAAAAAATAGTATATGTCTTTTAAAAACCAATATTTTCCCGTCTAGTTGGCAAAATAAAGTGCCCGAAATCTAACAAAACACTAATTTTACTTTTCTTTAATTGAATACCACATATTTGTACTGAATTGACTATGGGTTAAAACATTTTGTCTGAAGCCACTCTGAATTGTGCAACATTTTTCGGACATTGATTATTATTTGTGATTGCAACTGCAACAGTCTGATTGGTTGATTTGAATTCAGGTCAGCATAGAGTGGGATTTCGGTTGCAAAAACATTGGACCACTTTGAAGTGGCTTAACTCAAGGGCTGGAATAGCAGAAAAACGCAGTTGCGACAGTTAAATTTTCTCAGAGGCCCTATATACCTGTGAAATCGAAACAAGATTTTTTTCATCATTTCATTCATGTCATTCTCCTCCAAAATCGAGAATATTAGACCACTTCCAAGTGGGTGTTGTCTCAGTGTGGAATAGCAGGAAAACGTGTTTTTGATTGTTTAATTTTCCAAATTTTCTGAGGGAGGCCCCTGTACAGTAAGTGAAGCGCTTTTGGCACTCACTGGTGACCGGCGCTGCTGTTTGTAGACAGGAATTTTTCCAGCATTTCAGGCCTGCTGTCTACCTTAACATTCGTCGGGCCCGTACACCTGTGGTTTATCAGAGTGAGAAATAATTTGATTACTTTATAAAATGATAAATGTGCAAGTAATTAATGATTCTATAAGCTTATTGAATAGGTAATTAATAAACTCTTGAGTAAATCACCATTCATTTATAATGTTTTATGTTGCAGTTTAATAGCCTTAGATAAACCTAAACAATATGAACGAGCTGATATAGGTAGATGTTCATATGCTGTATCGCCATTTCAAAAACAAGGTAAACTTCTTTATATTTAAATGTATCTCATGAAAACCCAACAAGTTTATATTTTATCCTTTTGTCAAAATATCTATATTGAATACAAATGCTGTATTTATATACACCCACATGTTATGTGGGAGTGTATTCTTGTCACCCCTGTCTGTCAGTCGGTCACAAAACAGATCAGAGATCTTGAGATTTTTATTTTCAGGCATATTAGGATTATTCAACTAATCTAATTTTAAAGAAGAGGAAACTTAGACATTTAGAGTCGTTATTGCCCAAGTCACCAAAGCATAGTAAATACCCTACACTAAAATGAGTCATGAATCGATTTCAGTAAAACCTTGTACAGTACGCATTCCAAATTATTGTCCCCCGCCTTTCGAAAAAAGCAGGGGACTATTAAAATGGGTTCGTCTGTCTGTCCGTCCGTCCGTCCGTCTGCCGTCTGTCTGGGACACAATAACTCTCTTTCTAATTGAGTTAGAATGTTCAAACTTGGTGTAGACGTAGGTGTTTATTAGGTCAATACCTTGATGGAGTTCGAAGATGAGCATTTTCCGCTTAGGGTAAGCGGAGATAAGCAATTTGATTGGTTAATGCTTTGGGACACGATAACTTTAGTTCTAATTAAGTGAGAGTGATGAAACTTGGTGTATAGTTTCATTACATCGATACCTTGACTAAGTTCGATAATGAGCATTTTATGCTCAGGGTAAGCAGAGTGATAAGCAATTTGAAAAGTCATCTTGTGATAAATATGGTGCCTCCCTTCAAAAAACAGCTGATGGATGCATTTTCATTACCTTGCAACCTTGCAATGCTCTTGACTATTGACCAATGCGTTATGTGCTGCACTACAATTCTCTACATTTCTCAAAAAACTGCCAATGGTTAGAAATGTCTTTTGGTGCTATAATTCTTGTATTTTCCTACCTTTCCTATGGATATTAAAACATGTACCATCTTATCAACTAAACTATCTTGTCTAAATATTCCCATTATTTTTCTCTACCATGGTGCAAATAGATCAGTATCTCATCCTTTTGGGGAACAATTGTTTCAAAAGTAATCTTTAACCCTTTCAATGCTAGACGTAAATCCACTGCCTGTGCTATACCCTTTTTTGAGGAAAAAAGGGAGGTTGGAACTGAATGCCAAGCAGTACTTATGGAAGCTTTTATGAAAAATCTTTTTGTCTGTTGGGATGGCATGAGGTTGGGCTAAGAGGAAAAAATAGAATTTTGGAAATTTGCATAATAATGTAGTCACGTGACGTCATGGCGACCATTTTGGATTTCTCATTTCTCACTAAAGCTAACATGAAAACGAATTTTTCTCCATGAAATACCTAAAATATATTGTTTTTTTCACTGGATTTTGATAAAGATATATAAAATGAACAAAAATATCAATAGCAGCCATGAGCAATGCCGCCACGAACACGCGCATCACGTCTCCCGCTGCCATGACCACGTGCGGATTGCAATACCTTGTTTTTACTTTCACCCCCAAGTCCCATTTCATTATCAATATAGTCAGTCAATAGATCTACACGTTCGGGACTCAGGAATTGCCTACGTCTTTTACGATCCAGCAGGCCAGCATTATTATCAACATCAGAATTATTGTCAGAATCTACTGCAGACACAGGGCTATCGTGTTCACATTGGGCTTGTTCATCATGCACGGGAGACATAGCTAGCCATGGGCGGAACGTCGCGCAACAAATCACACACTTCATAATACCAATCACTGTCCTGACTACTATCATTATCAAGTAACTGGAAACGAATTATGTGTATCACCCGCCTTGAAATTGTCCACGTGTTGGTCAGCAAGACGTCATGCACGACTTCGTCGAGAGTGCATCATCTACGTTATCACTATGCACTCCGCCATTTTACAGTTTGCCGCTTTGAAACACGTGGAAATATGTTCTAGTGTATAGAAAATACAATAGATGGCACTTGCAGTTACGGTACTAATTTTAGCGAGGGCTTTACTGAGTACATGGTAATACCGGGTACGCGCATTTTACCGACATTTTATAATACACGGTACTACCGGGTATACGCAGTGAAAGGGTTAATAAAATGATGTTGTTAATTGTTTTCTGTTTGTTTTACTAAAATATAACCTTCTGCAACTTTATGTTTTGTCACTGTTTGCTTTTAATCCATTGTCTCAAGTGTTTTTTCTTTTTAACCTGTTAAATGCGTAGGGCATTATATAACGTCCTGGACAACTGCCACTCACCGTGTGTAGGGCGTAATATAATGCCTTGGAGGTATTTTCCCCAACCTATTCTTCGAACATACGATCGCAGCATGTGTAGGACATTATATTACGCCTGGTCGAGGAAATCTAATTGAAGAGAGACAACTCTATTTACAATTAGTTTTAATATGGTTTCAGATTCAGGAATAAAAAGGTCAAAAATGACATTTTTCGTCAAATTAATTACACAATAGGGGGTAGTTAACGTTTTAAAAACTACACACTTAACGGGTTAAAGGGGGGCTTATGTCGACTTTGCAACTCAAAGCAACTACTCGATCATATGAGCAACTGAGGACAACTGAGAGCAACTGAAATCGAAGCGCTCATGTCGATTCGGAACTGATAGCGATTACACTTAACATGTGACTGTTAATTTGTTCACCACGTGATCAACAAATTGGTGAATACCTTAGAAGCATTCCAAAGGCATGGTCAGTATTGCCACAATTCTGTCACTACATTATTGTTTACATCATCAACATTTGAGAAGTGGGTGTCTTCGTTTGCTTCCATTTGCTTATTTATAAAGTCACATGACACATGTCTCTTATCATGTGATGTTATTTGCATGGAAACAAGTTGACACCAGTTGTAAGAATGCTCATGTCAACTGCAACTAGTTGCAAAAAGTTGAACATGTGCAGTTGATTGCAACTGACTGCAACCAGTTGCTTCGAGTTGTAAGAGGTGCTCAGGTCAACCTTTTTCAGTTGCTCCCAGTTGGCAAAATGCCAGTTGCAAGGTCGACATAAGCCCCCATTTAAATCCATATAAGAAGGCCATAATTTTTAGGTATTAACATGTTTGGGGCACAACCTCTAGTTTTCGGGAAACAAAGTGTGGCGATGGTTTCTGATAGAAGGGACCTTAGTGAATATATTTGTAGTTTGCTAGCTCTGGAAACTACTGGCTAACTTCAGAAGAATAGAAAATCTAAGATGGCGGCCAAAAATTGTCTGAAATAGAGTTTGACAGACATTGTTGATGAAATGACTCATGTAATATGTCATTTTATAGGTTTTGTCGGTCACCTGACTTATTTGTGATAGTTGCCAATTCATCCCACAAATGATTGATCCAATATGACAGCTAAAATTCAAAATGGTGGCAGTGTTTTTTAAACACTTAAGACATAGGACATCGGGTGTATATCATATGGACAAACATTATCCACTTTACAGCCATACCCATGAAGCAATGGTGGAGTCTGGAGTATGTAATGCAGCATAATGTAAGATTGATAATTAGTCCTTAAACTATGGGGACCTAGTGGTAAATGCATGGTACACAATACAAATTGTATGCTTCCAAGTCACTGAATAGTTTTTGTCCCCCTCCTTTCGAAGAAAGCAGGGGACTATTACAATGGGTTCGTCTGTCTGTCTGTCGGTCCGACCGTCCGTCAAACTTTTTGGGACACAATAACTCTCTGTCTAATTGAGCTACAATGTTCAAACTTGGTGTAGGTGTTTATTAGGTCAATGCCTTGATGGAGTTTGAAGATGAGCATTTTCTGCTAAGGGTAAGCAGAGATAAGCAATTTGATTGGTTAATGCTTTGGGACACGATAACTGTAGTTCTAATTAAGTGAGAGTGTTGAAACTTGGTGTATAGCTTCATTACATCAATACCTTGACTAAGTTCTATAATGAGCATTTTCTGCTTAGGGTAAGCAGAGCGATAAGCAATTTGATTTGCCGAGACTTTGGAACACAATAACTCCCCTTCTAATTGAGGTAGAATGTTCAAACTTGGTGTAGGTGTTTATTAGGTCAATGTCTTGATGGAGTTCGAACATGAGCATTTTGGGCTTAGGTTAAGCAGAGATAAGCAATTTGATCGGTCAAGACTTTGGAACACAATAACTCTCATTCTAGTTGAGTTAGAATGTTCACACTTAGCGTAGGTGTCTATTAGGTGAATGCCTTGATGGAGTTCGAAGATGAAAATTTTCTGCTTAGGATAAGCAGGGATAAGCAATTTGATTGGTTGATGCTTTGGGACACGATAACTTTAGTTCTAATTAAGTGAGAGTGAGGATACTTGGTGTATAGCTTTATTATATCAACACATTGACTTAGTTCGATAATGAATATTTTCTGCTGTCATGTCATGGCTGAGTTTAATGATTTACATTGTTCAATGCTTTGGGACAAGATAACTTTGATTCTATCTGATAGAGAGTGATGAAACTTAGTGTATAGTTTGATGGCTTGATACTTTTGAAAAAAATAAATGTACGATTAATTAATATGTGTCATCTATTTATTTTGGGATTTCGGCGGGAGACATCAGCCTCACTGTTGGCTTGCTTTTCTAAAGATAGTGATCGCTTGGGAATTGGGGCATTCATATCCTTTAAAAAGAGTATTGTCGCTCAAGTCAAATAGAAGTTATCTTACAAAATCTGTTTCTTCTTCATAATGGCTGAATGGATTTCTCTGAAATGTGGTAAGGGTCACCCCAAGATGATAAAGATAAGAGTTTGTCTGAAAGTAGTTGCAGAATTTTGATAAATATTGGCATGGATGTTACTTAGTTTGAGGTTGTTTAGATTTATTCGGATAAAGTTGCTTGATCCCGTAGTTTTGGTGCAAGGGCACCTTGATTGAGCAAATGTTTGACTCCTCATAAACCCTTTAATGGGTTTCAACAAAATTTGGTAGGTAAGTTGATTGAGTGGTGCTTGTCCAGATCCGAAATTTGAAATTATCGCTGTTACCTTTCTTGTAAAATGTCTATTCCATCTGGTTTTACATAATTTGAAATATTTCTTTTCTCACATTTCTCAGTAGTAGGCCCTATACTTGAGTATTGGGTTGGCGGACGGGACATATAATGGCCTCGGCATTATCAAGAGAGAGAGAAATGGGGTTTAACGTTCACTCGACACAAACAGGTCATTTTGGGATTAACATATGGTTTAATTTTATTTCAATAATTCGCTTGCGCATAGGGGTCTTTAGCAGTGCAAGGACCCGGAGAAAACCCACGAGGTTGGACAGGCGACCCTGCTCCTTGACACGTACAACCTGGGAATCATCAAACCTCAGCACGTCGCCAAAATGGGCACTGTGAAGGGAAATAATTAGACATTATGGACTTCTTGATTCTCCTAAAACTCATGATGAATTGCAGCTAAATTCAGAACATATTCCCAGCATTATGCGGGAGCAGCTTTTAAGGGACAATTTTGACTTATTTCCAAAAAAAATTCTCTTAACAGCTGCTCCTGCATAATAGTCCTGGCAATAGGTTCTGAACAAGCTTCACTCAATCAACATACCTATCAAATTTTGTTGAAACTGATTAAATGGTTTGGAGGAGTTGAACATTTGCTCAATCCAGGTGCTGTTTCACCAAAACTATGGGATCGAGCAATTGCATTCAATAAGTTACATTCATGCCAATATTTATCAAAATTCTTCAATTACTTTCAAACTTTTATCTTTTAAATCTTGGGGTGATCCTTACCACATTTCAGAGAAATCCATTCAGCCCTTATGAAAAAGAAACCGATTTTGTAAGATACATTTTATTTGACCCTTAAATGTGTTGGGACTTGAGTGCCTATACCCTTTTAAAAGACTATGACTATTCATTGACTTGGAAGCGTACAATTTTAGTATGTATCAGGTGTATACGACTAGATCGCAATAGTTTTAGGCAAAAAAACGACCTACTATCAATCCTACATTATGCTGCATTACAGACTCCAGAGTCCAGAATCAACCATTGCCATTTGGGCATAGCTGGAAAGTAGTGCATGGGAAGTATTTGTCTATATGTTACACACCTGATGCCCTATGTCTCAGTATTTCAACAACTTCTCATTCCATAACTCAATAACAGATGACTCAAAATACTCACAGCGGAATACATTATAATATAATGCATTATAATGTATTGTGATAGCTGTAATATATGAAGGATAAAAGATTTATGGATGTCTGGAACAAGTTATGGTAGTTATTATTACATGTTTATGTCTGTTGCCACAGAAATGCTCAGTTGTTGTATGCTATCTCCTTTCAAATTAGTTCTATCATCTTAGAAATGACATATTCATTTCTCTTCCCCCACAACCCTTGAAAAGACATATCACATGTGTATTTTGTTTTTGGTATTGAACAAATAAATTTGACTACAATTTCTGTCACAATTTTATATTTTGGTGGTCATATTGGACCAACTGTTTGTGAGATGAATCAGAAACTGTCCAAAATGAGTCCAGTGACCAACAAAACCTATTGAATGATATATTACGTCGGTCATTTCACCAACAATGTTTGTCAAGCTCAATTTCAGAATAGTTTTGGCTGCCATCTTGGATTTTCGGCTTTCCTGAAGTTAGCCCATAGTTTTCAGAGGTAGCAAATTACAAATATCTTCACTAGGGTACCTTCTATCAGAAGTCATTGTCAAACCTTGTTCCCAGAGAAATGGTCACGGATTTGGGCAATGTACCCCAACAAATACAGTGACAGTATCTCTTAAGTCTAGAACTTCAAAAATACCGTTTGTCTTATAAGCAGTAAGCCATGTTGAAGTCTTTAATATTTACTATTATGTCATTTTTTGACCATCAATAAAATAATATAGAAATGAATAAATTATATATCAACATATACTTTAATAATATGTGTATATTCTAGGGGGCCATTAAACAATTCACCCATCTTCATTAGCCCAGTTTGAGCAGAACAGTAGGATGTTAAACTGCATTTCATTTTATTTCATTTCATTTCATTTAAACAATTCAAAGAGCCTAAAGTTTAATGTAGATTATCCAACAAGAGGCATGTCATTAGCGACTATGAAACAAATCTTTGTATTTTTATAGGAATGTCACTAAAATTTGCCCTAACTCTGATTTTCTCACACACTCAACTTGCTGTTGAGAAAACAACAGAATGCATATATGAATTATTTCTGCTAATAAACCAGAAAGGCTTTCTGATTGATTTTTCTTTTAATGTTGCTAATGATATATTTACTTTCGTTAGCCTGAAGGTTTTCTTTTTAATAAAGCCTCACTTTAAACGCGTCACTTATTGAATTGTGTACGAGGATTCTAGTACTGGTACTTGTGAGTAAAGATCAATCAGTACTTAAACATTTTTCTGTTACTAGTTTTGCCTCTAGGCATAACTTGTAAATGCAGTGAATCTGGACTGAATGAGATTATAGATGGAAACAAGCGTCTGCTAGTTCAATGATTGTTGCTAGACATGTTATCTCAAGTGTGAAACACAGATTATCTCTACATTAAATAATGTAAGTAATATTAGTTGGGATGTATTGCAGTAAATATGTATGTACCACTTAGAATTCAATGTCCCGCATGTTTGATATATCACAAATTATATTACAAGTTTCTCAGTTGTTGATGAAAGAAATATATATAATTCAATAGTTATACTTTGGTTAGGCCTATATGGAATCACAAAAGTAGCGAACTTGCTGATTATAAAATGATTAAAAACTTACATTAAAGATACATTATGTAAGATTTAGATAAAGAGTTGACAATTTTGCTATAATAGCTCAAAAATAGATAATGTAAAATGAAAATATTGAAAATTTCATTCAAATTACTTCATTGAGCCAAGTTATCACTGTTTGTAAACATGTAGTTTTGACAAGATGTGTGCATAGTGGTAACCAAGGGACTGGTATATTCGAGAATTAGCCTCGCTTTCCCATTTTTTAATGGTGAATCATTCTAATCTAGTTAAAATCTTGAATATTTGATGCCATCGAGAGTTGATCATGGTCTTGTTTTGTTAAAGGGCACATAAGATGGGCAAGGAAACTTATCAGTACGTGTAGCCAATGGTTACTATATCCACTTTAGGGCAAGTTCACACCAATCTGATTTAAATTAATTCAGCTATCTTTAGTCAAAATCGCCAAAAGAGAATTCCCGTAAAAACGACTTTGCAAATTATCGAAAACACTCTTAATCCCCTCAGACACCAGTGACGTCACAGTGACCGATTGTAATATACCTATATACAGCCAGCGTGTGTATTCATTAACGCCTGACTGATTCCTTAATCCCCTAATTAAATAAAACAATTGACGACAGAATAAATTTTTTGTAATTTATTTTAATTTCAGATCCAATTTAGAATTTGTTTTATAATGTCCCGTCCTCTCTTCTAATGACAGCGATTTTAATACTGTGTTTTAAAGTGACTTTTTGATAGAGTCGCTCTACCATCGTGTGCAGTCCAAATGATTCGAGATACATTTCCGTCAGAAGAGTATTGTTATTCTAATTTCCCCAAGTAAAAAGATGTGGTCATGCAAAATGTATCAGAGTAGCCAACTGTATCTCGTTTTCCTGTAGCAATCGTACGGCGACTTTCTTTCTGCATGTGGATTTGACTTCATTACTTTGAAATAGACCGTAAAAATGAAATATGAAAAAATAACTAAATATACGTTAGAATTAACAGTACAAATAAATTTTGTTGTTAAGCATCTAAATCGAATAACAGATTGAGAAGGGTCATCTAACTATCTTTGTGTATTAATAATAAAGTGGCAAGTGTAGTGTCGTTAATATCTGTCATTAATCAATCCGACTTAGTTGCACAGACATGGGGTCATAAATTAATTTACACCTCGTTGTTGGATTAAGAATTATAGCCACCCTAAGTATGACCTTAACTTGACGTTGACTTTAAATAAAAGAATGTAAGAGGATATAAACAATAATAATAATGGATTTATTATCTTTATATTTACAGTAATAATACAATAATCGTTGGGTGGTTTAGATCCTTTCTCGACTTCTACCAGGGAATAATTCGGCTTTTATATTTTTAAGGAACGACGTTAAACCTTACTTATTTACTCGTCGTATGGCACCCGTTAGTTGACGAAATGGCATTTAGGCTTTACAAATAATCTTAATCGTCTATTTATAGTTAGGTGGTTTAGTTCAAAGGAATACGATAATTTTTTTACTACGTTAAAAATTGCATGAAAAAAACAACAAATTAATATATGAGCAGTGGGGGAGAGTTACGTACTCTTACAGTGTTTACCCTAAGAGCGTCAAAGACAGAATGCCATTTCTAACGAGTTCAGCACTTTATATAGGTTTTGCCCAAGTATCACGTGGGGTCTGCCCGCTGCCTCTTGCAACCCCATGCAACCCATGCTTAAAAACATATTATTTATCATTCAAGACCAATATTCAGCAACAGGCCTTCGTAATTAATTAATTATAAGCATCCCACCTAATGCAACCATTCACAACCTGTTGCTAACCTGTTGCCGTCGCCGGTGCAACCTATCGAGGTGCTTGCTCCGCTTGAAAAATCAATTACAATTATAAAGAGGAGGGATAACATTAGGGTACAACAAATCATTAGCAGTTCATTCCTACAGGAATAATGTACACAAAATTAGTCAGTATGGACATGAAAACATGCTTAATAGTCTGCACTAAGCATTTATTTATCAGCGAAACCGCCGTCAACACGATGTAGTAATCTAGACGTCATCCCGCCACTCCATGTATCATTGTCGTGCCTCGTAGTACAATAGTTGTGTATCAACGCTGCATCCTCAAATGTGTTTTTATGTGCGGGACAATCATGTACGACCCCCATTAGTAGTTATGGCGTTGATTTCCATGTTCATCATAAATAGGACTAGGACAAAGTGCGAGTGGCAGGACCGAAGCAAGTGACTATTACAATCAAACAACAGGTTTCTGGTCTACCATAGTTTATAACTAACGAACATGACTGCTCGTTAGCGGGTATGAAACAAGGGCATTACAAAGTAATTCCTGAACTATTATAAATGGATGGCGATAACTGGACAGGGCTAAAATCAGGTAAGGTTTTATAATCTTTAATGGTTATACGCTGATTCGATTATCAGACTTGTTCTAACGGTAATGTTAGAAGGAAAGATGTCACTCACGTTGATCCTACCACCAGTCAATGAAACTTTGTACTAGGCCTATCTCGTCCAACACATTAGCATCGTCGCTACACTCTACGCCAACGGCACGATCGTGACATCTCCTAGTTGTATGGACATGATAACATAGGGCACTTCGTTTTATTCAAAGTAATCACAAAAAGGGTTTGTGGTTCCGTCACAGGAACGTACCAGGTCTGACACTTGCAGAAAGAGGTCAATAATCTAAAAATAGAATAACAACACAACACAGGCTTCATTGAGAGTAGATGTTATTTACTACAGTATAAAAACAGATAACTAGCCATATGGCTATTACAGAATGCTGATTAGGTAATTATCTTTTTTATGCTGGCCAAAGTCATTTAGGTGGAACGAACGAAAAAGGTTTACGGGGGAACTTTTCTACAAACATTTCTCCACACGACATCTAATCGTAGAATCGTACACTTGTTAATTGTATAAAATAATTAAGTTTTACTCATCAGTTGTTTATAATTATTATTTACCCAATAATCAATTAGCTTTGTTCACCAATGTTTTTGTAATAAAGTAGCCTTGTTATTAAACAACATTAATTGACTTGATATGAAATCTGAATATATATTATTCGATGAATAAGCGGTTTGATAAGATTAGGTTTTAATGTCTAACATCGTTTAACTTCTTTATAATAAAGCGAAACTTATGTCGACTTTGCAACCCAAAGCAACTAGTTGCAGTCATTTGCAAGAGTGCTTATGTCAATCATATCTTCAACTGGGAGCAACTGAATTCGGAGCGCTTATGTCGACTCGGGACTGATAGCGATCACACTGAACACGTGACCGTTAATTTATTCATCATGTGATCAACAAAATCACTTAGAAGAAGCAACCCAAAGGCATGGTCGGTCTTGCTACAATTCTATTAGTATATTATTGTCGACATCATCAAAACTTGAAAAGTGGGTGTCTTCGTTCTCTTCGGATACTTAAACGTTAATAGCCGAATTAATTTTAATCAGATTGGTGTGAACTTGCCGTAAAGTGGATATAGTAACCATTGGCTATATGTACATGCAATTTAGAGTTTTCATCTTATGTGGTCTTTAATAAATGTCTAATTAATAGTTTATATAACATTTCAGGCCTAAAGAAAGACCTGCAACAGGCAGATTTAGCTCTTGCATAATGTATGTTTAAGTTACAAAAAAACTAAATATTTACAATATACATGTATATACAATCAAAACAAACAAAAATCAGTTCAAAAATAAATTTGTGTAGATTTATATGTACAAATCTGTAAAACTTTGTGTTTTGTTTCCTACCTGTAATTTATGTTTCACCCGTGGTAGTTGATTTCTTTTTTTTTTTTTTTTTTTTGCATTGCATGTACCTGTATGAACCGTAAAATGTACATTATTACATGATGTACTTAGTTTTGTTTTTGTTGTGGTTTGGGTTGTATTTCACATCATAGATTAGATATCACTGACAGACCATTACATAATGTGTATGATTTGGTTGCACATTTTTTTTAGCAAGACCATAATAGAACGTGTCTTATCCTTGATATTGCACAAGATCATTATAGAATTTTGCACAAATCCAAAATATAGAATGTGTCTTATACTTGATATTGCATAAGATGATAATATAATGTGCTTATACCTGATATTGCACAAGATCATAACAGAATGTGTTTTTTACTTGATGTTGCACAAGATCATAATCGAATGTGCTTTAGACTTGATGTTGCTCAAGATCATAATCGAATATGTCTTAATTCTTGACATTGACCAAGAACATAATAGAATGTGTCTTATTCTTGACATTGCACAAGATAATAATAAAATGTGCCTAATTCTTGACATGATAATACAGAAGATGATGGCTTAAATTAAAACAGCTGATATTTTGACATCCAAATAACAGTGAATTTTATTTTATTGTAGGGGAAATTATTGCAAGCTCACCATTTTTAAATGAAAAGAGAACCTCTAATATGAAGTAGAGATTTCTCATGCCAGTATGAGTTATATAGGAGGTAGGTTATCTCTTATTTCTCTTTATATTGTAGATTCCTAAGTTGAGAATAATTGCGAACTATATTAATACATCCACGTGTAATATGGCTTTATATTGCTGTAACACATGTCCATTTGTCCACACTTGCATGTGATCACAAAAGAGTGTACTTTATGTGAATTGGGTTCATGGTTTTGCATCTATGTGCTCTCAAATGAGTTCGAATTTGAATGAGGTTGTCAAGTATTTGTCCAGTTATTGCATCTGACTTAGTGAAAATGGCTTGTGAAGTCAAGAGTCTACAGTTTCTATCTGATTTTAATGAAACTTTGTATGCTTCTTTAATCTGAGTTTTAATTTGAACAAGATTGGTCAATTATTCGCTGAATTACTGCCCTTGACTTTGTAAAAATCTGTCAGAAATAGCTTGTGAAAGCTCCTGTTTACCCCATTCACTCAATTTTCATATTTAAATTGTAGCTTTCCCTGTGAAAAACAATCACCCCAGATTAATCTTCGTTTGACTGCTGCCATTTCTTTGATCATTCATCTTTATATTCTATTCCACTTTACATCTGAAATTACAGCAATACAACAAATTCTAAAGAAAGAACTTGCACTCTCTCACAAATCAACCATTGTATAGACATGTCAGTAAGATCAGTTTCAACAACTAACACAGTCTCCTATAAATTAAAATATAATGAATGATAAAACCATTTACTGATGGCTATTTTTTTATTTCAGTCTAAACAGGTCACAGAAAAGAAATTGGAGATTGAAATTTTTATACAGAGCCGATTATATTTATACAATATATTGAGAAAATGCATGTACAACAATCACCAAACTATCTATTTGCATATTTTAGATTTTCAACTTACTATACGCCCACACTATAGACATCACCCCCGTTCGTCCGTCAACAATTGGCTTGTGAATGCGATGGAGGCTACAGTTTTTGACAGATCTTTTTATACGCCCATATTTTCATGTGGACGAATATTGTCGTCGTCACCCCTGTCCGTCCGTCCGTCCACAATTGTTTGTGAACACTCTACAGGTCACATTTTTTATCCGATTTCAATGGAACTTGAAATATAGGTTTATCACCCTAAGATCTCGGTTCCTTTCGATTTTGGCATGTATCGGACTGTAACTTCATGGATTATGGCCCTTGATTGTCACAAGCTAAAGACATGATTTTTTGTACAATGTAGAGGTCACAATTTTTATCCGATAACCCACAGATCTTGGTTCCTTTCAATATTCACGCATATTGGGCCATAACTTCCTGAATTATGGCCCTGATTGTACGAAAAATCGCGTTTTTAGCATGTGGACCCCATAGAGATCACAATTTTTATCCGATATATCACCGTTACACCCTAAGGATGGTTGAGTTAAAATTTCGTAAAAATCGGACCGAAACTGACAGACAAAATGGCCGCCCGTCGTTCGCAGATGGTGTCAAAATATTATGTATCAGGGTTGGGGACCCTCGGGAGGTCACAGTTTTCATCTGATTTTGATAAAACTTGAATTGCATGTTTATAACCCACAGATCTCGGTTCCTTTCGATATTCGAGCATATCAGACCATAACTTCCAGAATTATGGCCCCTGATTGTACGCTAAATCGTGTTTTTAGCTTGTAGTCCCTGTAGAGGTCACAATTTTTATCCGATTTAAAAAAAATGTGTGCATATATCCCCATTACACACTAAGATCTTGATTCCTTTTGATAATCGCTTATTCCTGAACTTAACTTCCAGGATTATGGCCCGTGATTGTTTGAGAAATCGCATTTTTAGCTTGCAGATTCTCTAGGGGTTACAATTTTTCTCCGATTTTAAAAAAAGTTTAAATACATTACCATTCCACCATAATGAAGCTTGGATTCGTATTTCGGGAAATTCGAAATGAAACTGCCCGACAAAATGGCCGCTCTAACTTAGTATGCAAATGGTGTAGAAGTGTGGACCCTTTAGAGGTCACAATTTTTATCCAATTTTGATGAAGCTTAAAACATATCTTTATATCCCAAAGATCTCAGTCCCTTTTGATATTTGCACTTTCTGGATTATTGCCCCTGATTGTACAAACATCTCGGTTTTTTTTAGCTTGTTCTCTATCCATCTCTTGCAAAATGTGGGCGTATCCTGCCTGGCAGCCGCTGGTTCAAATTTGGGGAAGCATTGTGGTTATGACAGGATCAGCCATGGGTTCCATGTTGGAAGTACATGCTGGTCAAGACCTAGGGTTATGGAAAATGACTGAAACTAGATCTGACCCATCGGTTATTTTGCATGCCGGAAAATAGCATAATTTTCAAAACCCAATTTTCAAACATGGCTACGATCGACCTCCACCATGTAACTATAAAATTCTATGGCCTGTACAGAATAATGCGCACGTATAGAAGCAACATAATCTCATGATCGGTGTTATGGAGTTGTATACATAGTTGTCAACAGATTATACTGAATGTTGTGTTGAAAATTAATGATGATATGTGGGAATCTTATCAATGAGGTGAAGCGGTCCATTGTTAGTCATTCTCTATTTGAGCACCCACGAATTGCCCACAAGTCATAAAATTTTCCTAGAACAAAGCCGCTATACATCTATTATGATCTTCGAAAAAAAGACAATCAGATATGAAGTAGTGCTTTTGGATAGAGTGACCGACAGCCTCACATATTTATACTGTATAAACTGACCTGTTTTAACAGCATGTGTTGTCACTCGGATCAAAACAGCGTTTATGAGAAAAGTTCAGTCACAGGTTCGCTCGTGCTCTGCAGGCAGCCCAAAGTAGACATTCACGTGACAATATCCATTCACTTAGTTATCAATGGCGAAAACTAATTTCTAATTTAGTTGATTGTAACCAATGCATATATATTGTAACGGTTCTTGGTTCCGCGTAACCTCGTGTAGTTTCGTTCTTTTTCTATCTTTTAAACTCACTCTCGCGGCAACTTAGCGACACGGTTTTATTTAACCGTAAAACCTTGTGGTTAGTTGCCACCTTAGCGGGTTTAGAAGTTACGTTGTTGCTAGCTCTAAATACGCACAAAAAAATTGAGACTATAAAAATTAACTCAACAAAAATGTTTTTCCATAGTCTGGATTAACCAGACTTGTCTGATCAAAATAAAATTACAGTATCGGTCAGAGCACTCGAATTCTAATCCTTTTAGAGCGTGTAATGTGTGCTCTGTTTTGGATGTGTATTTTTTTATATTTGTCTGTGATAATTATTGGAAACATAATAGGATTTTTACAAAGGATATTTAAAGTCTACACGGTAAATACTTTATGCATATTGCATATATATGATCGATCAACTAAGGACTGCGCATGCGTACAAGCGTTAAATTCAATCGTTATTTGAACGTATGTTAAAAACTGAAGAATTCCGAATTAATTATTCGTTCCAGAGCAAAGTTTCAAACTGTAATCTGGAACCATAACTCGTTTTGTCACTAATGGGAGCCGACCACTTTTTTCAGCAATTTAAAAGCACATCTCCAGATGGTAATATCTTAAAAAATCAAACATGGCTAGACTTTCAATGTTGATGAGCCTCATCATATAATGTTAAAATAAACCCCAAATATTGTCTGTAAGATGAAATTTCTTCTGACCTTGAACCACTCTATCTTAGAATCAAACCAACTATCGTATTAAATAAAAACAGTATAGAAATAATGTAAATCTTCAACAACATGTCAGGAGAAAAATGCATTAGAAAATTTATACAGCGGTATTACGGTCTTGTGGGAATTGTAGAAATAAAAGCTAGAGATTAGTAAACTTGGTGAACGAAAAATTAAGAAAATTACGTATTCCAGTGCTATTGTATAGCATTGTGGATAATCCACATGTCGTGGGTATATGGTTACTCTTATTATGCATGACTAACCATTCTAAGGGGCACTAGATTCACTAACTGTGAAGTTAGTCTGTCACTAAAATTAGTTATTTAATATTAGGATTTACGTCACAATTCTGCGGTCCATAATGAGATAGATGTTATAGTTTTTAACGGATTTGTTTGGAATTTGGTGGGAAGTAATGGGAGGACGAATCCTAAAATATTCAGCATCTGAAAGATAACCACTGTTGCAATAGAGACTATAGATTTTTAGTTGTGAATACGACAGAGATCAGATTTCTTGAAGGCATCCATTATCAAATTTTGTCAACATCCAAATTTTCCTTTCTGATCAGCTGCTGTGGAGACATATCTGCTGTGTGGGCGTATTTCCACGCATTGCGTGGTTATCTTTTTAATATGATAACATTTGTATTTTTTATTGTATTTTTTATTTACCCCTCTTATCTTTATAAATATAACCTTATATTACAAGAGAAAAAAAAAAGAAAAATCCAGTAACTAAAATCCAACGGTTTCAAGGGGCAACATGACAGATTATAAGTCCAACAAGAGGTCTTATGGTAAGACCATAAAAATAACACAAGGGCTTTGGGTGTAAAAGGAAAGTTGAAGAATACTTCTTCTTTTCTTTTACACCCAAAGCCATTATTAAGGGTAATTTCATTTAAGGTTGTTGGTGATTAAGCCCTGTACCATGACATTACACGCATAGTGATGATTTCAACACAAATGTCAAGATATATACTTATTTAGCTATTTGAACTTGATACATGACATCTCAGTCACAACCTATGTTATTTGTCAATAGTGGATTAATTCTAATTTAATTTATGACCATTTAATATTGATATTAAGTCATTATTGATTTCACTGGGTTATCTTTCTGCATGTTAGTACAAAAAGATAATAGTTAGGCCCCCAAAAATACCCATGTTTACATTACATGACCAACCCTATCTTTTTAAGCCAAAATTTCTGCCCTTAAACTTTTTTCCCTGTATTCCCCACGTCCTATAAATCAGACTTGGCAACACTGAAGTATTGGTATTTAACAGGCCAAATCAGCATTATTTTACAGAACCTTACTGAGTGATTAAACTAGAAAAGTTAGGAAATAAATAATAAACACCTTACCATGTTTAAATGACATTACAAAGCCTATAAAATGCAATTATCAATGGTAATATTTGGAGGACCTATTTATACAAACGAACTGTGGTAAATATTGTGGCTCATATAGAAAAGGCGCCAACAGAACATTTCCTGGTTTATTTACAACAGTCAAAGTAAGCCCAAAAATAAATTTTAGGTATAATTTACTTGATCATTAGACAAAATCAAATAATTACGTCAGATAATTACGTCAGCTAGCAAGTCATAAACAACTTAGAGAGTAAATATTGATGGGAGCTTAACCACAAACTATACAAAGTAAAATAAAATTTAAGCTGACTGACCATATTTATTTTGGCCAAGCAACTGTAACGCAGGTATTATTAGCAATGGGATAAAATATATTGAAATGATGTGCAGGGTTTTTTCCTTGGGTGAAATGGGATGAAAATTATATTTTTTTATTTGTGTTTGTTGACGCAGACATACTATAGTAGAAAGGACATATTACCAGGTAATCAAAGTGTTTCTAATATAATATCGTGAAAAATAATTTACCGAAAATTTGTTGCCTTTATGGAAAATGACCAATCTGAACTGAGAAATTAGTGATAGGTTAAACTTCCTGCAAAAAATGATATCCAGCTGAAATCACCCAAGAATAATGATACATTTCTAATTTTTATATGCCCACATTTTCATGTGGACGTATTATGCCATCGCCCCTGTTGGTCCGTCCGTCCGTCCGTCCGTCCACAATTTGTTTGTGGACACTCTACAGGTCACAATTTTTATCCGATTTCAACGAAACTTGAAATATAGGTTTATCTCCCTAAGATCACGGTTCCTGTCAATATTGGCATGTATCGGACCATAACTTCATGAATTATGGCCCCTGATTGTAGGAAAAATCACGTTTTTAGCTTGTGGACACTCTAGAGGTCACAATTTTGATCCGATTTTGATGAAACTTGAAATGCATGTTTATAACTCAAAGAAGATCTTGGTTCCTTTCGATAGATATCCGCGCATATCCGATCGTAACTTCCTGAATTATGGCTCCTGATTGTACGAAAAATCACCTTTTTGGCTTGTGGTCCCTCCAGAGGTCACAATTTTTATCTGATTTCAAAAAACGTTTTAGTATATCACCGTTACACAGTAATGAAGGTTGAGTTCGAATTTCCTGAAAATCGGACCAAAACTGACGGACAAAATGGCCACCACTTGTACGTGAATAGTGTAAAAAATATGGTATATCAAGGTTGTGGTTCCTTATGATATATGTGCATATCGGATCGTAACTTCCTGAATTATGGCCCCTGATTGTACGAAAAATCGCCTTTTTTCGCTTTTGGTCCCTCTGAAGGTCACAATTATTATCTGATTTAAAAAAACATTTGATTATATCACCGTTACACCGTAATGAAGGTTGAATTTGAATTTCGTGAAAATCGGACCAAAACTGCCAGACAAAATAGTACGCAAATAGTGTAAATTTCTGGTATGTCAAGGTTGTGGACCCTTTGGAGGTCACAATTTTGTGCCGATTTTGATGAAACTTGAAATGTATGTTTATAACCCAAAGATCTTGGTTGCTTTCGATATTCTCACATATTAGATCGACACTTCATTAATTATGGCCCCTGATTGTACGAAAAATCACATTTTTAGCTTGTGGACACTCTAGAGATCACAATTTTAAACCAATTTTGATGAAACTTGAAATGAATGTTTATAATCCAAAGATCTTGGTTCCTTTCGATATTCGCGCATATCAGATCGTATCTTCCTGGATTATGATCCCTGATTTGTTAAAAAATCACATTTTTAGCTTGTGGATTCTCTAGAGGTCACAAATTTTTTTTTGATTTTAAAAACCGTTTAGATCACTATCCCACCATAATGAAGGTTGTGTTGGAATTTTGGGAAAATCGAAATGAAACTGCCGACAAAATGGCCGCTCTTTGTATGCAAATTGTATATAAGTATGTAATTCAAAGGTTATGGACCCTCTAGAGGTCACAATTTTTATCCAATTTTGATGAAACTTAAAACATATCTTTATATTCCAAAAATCTCAGTCCTTTTGATATTTGCGCATTTCAGACCATAACTTTCTGGATTATGGCCCCTGATTGTACAAAAAATCGTTTTTGTTTTAAGCTTGTTCTCTATCCATCTCTTGCAAAATGTGGGCATATCCTGCCTGGCAGCCGCTGGTTAAAATATTTATGGACCATCTGATTGATGTTAACTTTATTCAAGATAGTTGATCTGAAATTCTGAATTTATGTATACATATCCTTTTAATTATTGTTCCCCGCCTTTCGAAGAAAGCAGGGGACTATTAAAATGGGTCTGTCGGTCCATCAGTCTGTGTGTCCGTCACACATTTTGGGACACAATAACTCTCCTTCTAATTGAGCTAGAATGTTCAAACTTGGTGTAGATGTTTATTAGGTGAATACCATGATGGATTTTGAAGGTGAACATTTTCTGTTTAGGGTAAGCAGAGATAAGCAATTTGATTGGTTGATGCTTTGGGACACGATAACTTTGGTTATAAATAAGTGAGAGCAATGAAAATTGGTGTATAGTTTCATCACATCAATAGCTTGACTAAGTTCAATAATGAGCATCTTTGGGTCTGGGTAAGCAGAGCGATAAGCCATTTGATTGGTCGAGACTTGGAGCTTGACAGCTTTGATTCTAATTTAATTAAGTGATAGTGGTGAAACTTTGTGTATAGTTTCATTACATCAAGACCTTGACTAAGTTCGATGATGAACATTTTCTACTTAGGCAAAGTAGAGACTTCAATCTGATTGGTTGAGAATTTGGAACACAATAACTCTCCTTCTAATTTAGGTACAATGTTCAAACTTGGTGTAGGTGTCTAATTGGTGAATGCCTTGACAGAGTTTGATCGTGCACATTTTCCACTACAGCTAAGCAAAGATAGCAGTTTGAATGGTTGAAACTTTGGGAACACAATAACTTTGGTTCTAATTGGGTGAGAGTTATGAAACCCAGAGTATAGATTCATTATATCATTACATTGACTAAGTTCGAAGATGTGAATTTTCTGCATAAGCCAAGTAGAGATAAGCAATTTGATTGGTCAAGACTTTGGAACATAACAACTCTGATTTTAATTGAGGTAAAATGTTTAAACTTGATGTAGATGTTCATTAGGTGAATGTCTTGACTGAGTTCAATGATTAACATTTCCCGCTAGAGCTAAGCAATTTCATTGGTCGATGCTTTGGGACAAGATAATTTTGATTCTATCTGATAGAGATTGATGAAACTTAGTGTATAGTTGATAATCAGTTTGATTGCTGGATACTCTTGAAAAAGATAAATGTGCAATTAATTAATATATGTCATCTGTTTTGAGATTTCAGCGAGGGACATCAGCCTCAATGCTGACTTGTTTGAACTTCATCTAGCATATATTCCTTGCAAGTTCATTCTAAAAATTAGCAATTTTTTTTATATTTTGTAACGTTGTTATATTCAAAATCAAAAGTTTCATCAAACTAACTTGCATTTAAAGTTGATGTTAGATTTGAGAAAGATTTTAAAAAGAAGGTATTTAATTACTGTCAATATTCTGGTTAATTTTATTGATTAGACAATTTTAAACAGGTTGTACTTACAACACATTTATTGCTAATTTTGCCTATAAATGTATGTAATAATTTAATAAAAACTCTATCCTATCTGAAATATGTGTTTGTTAAATTTATGTGTAGGAAGACCTGACAGAGACTGGATTTGCTAGACACAGGAAAACACACTACTGTAGAGTTCAAGAATACTAATATTACTTTGAAAATATATTTATTCCGTTTCTGTTCTAGTCACCTCTAGTTATATCTATAAATGTTGGTACCATTCTTAATGCGGTTCACAAAGGCAGGTACTCGAATGGAAGCCAAAGTCTTCTCATTGCTGTAAGATGAATCACAACAGATAAAGGGTTTCTTTTGGTTTTAGTCTTGTATTGAAAATCTATTTCTGTTAAAAGCCCACATGGAAGTTCTTTGTGATAAAAGAAAAAAATTGAATGTTTTAAAATTTCAACAAATATTTGCATGTGTTAAAATTTCAACAAATATACTAAGCAGCAAAAGAAATGTCAGGGTGGTATGTTACTCTGAATAGATGCATTGCATAAAACTTGCCAAATGTTTTTATTGTATATTTGTGATCACTCCTCCAACTTTACCTGAGCAATAAGGCTCCTTTCCAAACACAAAATTGAACCCAGGAAATTTTCTCAAAAACGCAACCTGACTTCTGAGATGATAATGTGTTCTCCGTGATTTTTATGTAACTCATCCTGCACGTGCTGTTCACCGGACCAGCCCTATAAAATGCACCCCCATACCTGGTTGAATCATTCACACTACAATGTCGACAGGATGCCACGACAGCTCAGAGGAACCAGGCGCATGGAAAACTCGATGCTGGCCACACTGCCCAAGCCATTGCCAATCACTTCTAGGTCAATTTTCGGACCATCTTCAGACTTCAGCAACGCTTTCAGGCCATCAACACCACGGATAGTCGCCCCGAACTGGTAGACCAAGGGTTACCACAAGGCGACAAGACCGCCATGTTGTGCGACAGTACTTGCAGAATCCCTTCACACAGGCATCTGAGACAGCACGTCAGACAGTGGGAATACACGAAAGACCTATCAGTACCGATACAGTGCGCCGACGTCTCACCAGAGAGAACATTCATTGCCGTAGACCTTGCCGTGGACCGTTCCTTACCCCTCGCCATCGATGCCCAACAACACCAGAACTGGCGACACAGGCATTGGAGAACTGTTCTGTTCACAGATGAGAGTCGGTATTGTGTATCAGCTGCAAATGGCAGGACGAGAATATGTGTCGACGTGGCCAGCGTTATTCTGACCAATGTGACATGGAACGAGACTCATGGGGAGGTCCAAGCATAATGGTTTGGGATGGAATCGGCCTGAACCAGAGAGTGGGTCCTGTTGTGTTCCAAAATCTTGGTCCAGGGGGAAGAGGTGGCATCACAGCAGTGCACTACATTGATCAAGCTCTCAGACCCCACATCATACCACATTTCGCACGTCATCGAAACAACGTTTTCCAGCATGACAGCGCCTGTGCACACACCGCCAGAGTTTGGGATGAAATTCAGACGAGACTTAATAATGTCATACACAGACCAAACACAGCCGATGGATTGTGCCAGGCTTATCTGAGAGTGTGGTTCCACTCCATGTACAGACGCTGCACTGCTGTTATTGACACTCGCGGTGGACACACCAGATACTGATGTATAGACTGTGTACAGACTCTAAAACTTCTCGTAATGGCTTAGAATTGTGATGAATTAATCACTAATGTGGCAACATTTAGTAAGTCGTTTTTAAGAATGATTTGATTAAAGCCCCTTTCTGATTTTGAAATTGTACTGACGTTTATTTTTGCTGTTTAGTATATTTGCATGTGTCAAATATCTCCCTTATCCAACCTTATTCAGACTGTGTGTGTAAAATGTACAATGTGAGGAATACAGTAATGTGATTTTGGTACAGTAATGTTTACTGTACCACTTTTAACCCCCACTTACTAACTTTTACATGATTTGTCAATGACAACACTAGAATATAACCTACCTCTACTTCAGAGGTCAAAATAGTTTCAAACAATATTAGACCTCCACTTACTCGCTGTCTGCATGTGTTTCTCATGGAATCACTCCTAATAATTGCCAATCTTATTAAATGCCTTTATCTGGGTTAATCTGGTGTACTATATTGATTAAACAAGTAGTGCACCAAAAGAACCCTTAACAGTAGGCTGTCATGCAGTTGTCCAAGCAACATTTCCTCGATAGAATATGCCCTTTCTTCAATAACCCAGATGGATTAGAAAAGTAAGAAGTTAAATGCTACCCAATGAAAAAAAAAGAAGATAATCTAATCCACCACACTAAATGATTTGGTCAAGTAACCATCACCACAGGAATTATTTTTTTACCCCTTACAGAATTTATATTGAAATAAATCTAAATATCAAGTTAAATTAAATCTGCACATTTTAGTTGCTCTTTTAAATTCTAATGAATTTTAAAGTTTGAGTTTAGTTAGCTGAAAATAATGTATTTTTATAAATGAACTATCTTTAGTTGCTGGGTACATTAGATTTTTCTTCTTCAGTGGATTATTTCTTTCTTGTTGTTTATTTGCCAGACTATAAGGTCATAGTAATGATAACAGTATTGGCAAACCCTAAAATAATTTAATTTGTCAGTATGCTCAGTAACTGACTTATTATACTAGTGGAGATCATAATAATATGTCCAATTTCACATACGGATATTGACTTTTACATACACTCATTATCATTGATTCAAATGGATTGTTAGTGTGACATGCTCCAGGCTGCTATTACTATTTCCATATTTAGAAGTCCATGATATTTTCACAAGAAGTAATTATGTATGTATGGCCATATAAAGTAGGGCAATAATTAATGTCACTGTTCTGATTGTTGGTTAATGTCATTCAAATCCCAAAAAACCTTATAGGTGTATGTTACTTCTGTATAGAATTCATTTCAGTCCATTTATTTTTGGAGAAATTTATTTCTATTATTTAAAATTATTTCACATATAGTCATTATAGTTTTAAAGGAGTAGGGCATCTTTAATTACATAAAGGATGGAATGAACTTGGACTGGTTTGTTATTTGGTTAGTATTGGGTCAAGCTCTATATAAATAAATCTTATTTTGTTAGAGTAGTGCGAGCTTAGTCCTTTTCAGTGTCATTAAATATCTGAACATGAAATCAGTTATTTCTCAAATTGCATCATCTGTGGATCTAAGTGTTTTAACAAAGAAAGATTTTCATTTGGCAGAATACATCAATGTATAAAAGGGAATCAAATCAACAGTTTTATTTTTTATACGCCCACATGGAAATGTGGACGTAATTGCCGTCGCCCCGGTCTGTCTATCTGTCCATCATCCACAATTTCTCGTGAACGCTCTAACGCCAAAAGTTATCATCCAGTTGTTTTAAAATTGATATATGTTGTTTACATTAGTGAGATGAAGAATCCTATTTAATTTCAATTATTTCTGTTAATTTCTTCTGGATTTATTTTGTTGCACCTTGTGAATGCTCTAACGACAAAAGTTATCAACTGATCTGTATGAAATTTATATGCATCATTTAAATTAGTAAAACAAAAAATCCTATTATGTCTAGAGTTATGGCCCTTGTTTTGCTTTGTTGAACCGTGTGAATGCTCTAATGCCAAAATGTAACATCCGAAATTTATATGCAATATTTGAATTAGGGAAACGAAGAAGCCTATCGAAATTCAGCAATTTCCATTCATTACTTCTAGAGTTATGGCCCTTGTTTACTTTGTTTAACCTTGTGAACACACTAACGCCAAAAGTTATCATCCGATCTTTCTGAAATTTATAGGCATTATTTATTGAATTTCAGCAATTTCCGTTTATTATGCCTAGAGTTATGGCCCTTGTTTCACTTTATTGAACCTTGTGAATGCTCTAACATCAAAGGTTATCTGCGGATCTGTATGAAATTTACATGCGTCATTTAAATTAGTATTGAATTTCAGCAATTTCACTTTGTTCAACCTTGTTAATGCTCGATGGAGGAAAGTTATCATCCGATATGTATGAAATTTATATGCATCATTTAAATTTGTGAAACAGAGGTCTATTGAATTTCAGCAATTTCCGTCAACAATTTCTAGAGTTATGGCGGTTGTGAACATCTGATCTGTATGAAATTTATATGCATTATTTAAATTAGTAAAACGAAAAAGCCTGTCAAATTTCAACAATTTCTGTAAATTACTTCCAGTTGTAGAACCTTGTATGGAACTGTCTTGTAAAGGCCCCCAATTACCTACAAAGGAATAAATATGCGAAAACCCTTGTCGAGCGCTCGGCCGATTAAGCTGCTGTAGGCGTATGTTTCGTTGCCTGGAAACCTATCTTTTATATTTTATGGTTATTTGAATAAAATTGGAGTAATTTAAAACCTAAAAATTTTATTTAAAAAGTTTCTGGTTTTTATTCAGATGAAGACAAAGAATCGCAGTTTGACACTAAAGAAAAAACTACAACAGCTACTACCACAACTACAACAACACTACCAAGCACAAATAAACGTGAAATAACTACAACACTAACATCAGAAACTACAACTAAGGAAGTTAAGTGTGCAGTTTCAACATTGCTTAATTTTTACAGTGGTGCAACAAGTTTCGGTAACACAGATGCAAGTTATGCCCAAATTAAAGTCCAACGTAGAGATATTTCGAAAAGGTAATTTTTCTAATTTTAAAATTGTAAAATGATAAACCATTGGGTTCGAATAAATACAAAATAGTGAACTTTAATTTACAAAACAATGTATTACCATATTTGTCTTGATTAATGTTCTCTATTTTCAGTTTCAACATTTCCTTTGATTTTCGAACCTTTTACCCAGATGCTTTATTTGGATTTCTGACCAATGCCGACCACTCTGACTATATTGCTGCGCAATTAAAAGATGGTTATATACATGTGTCATATATACGTTCAGGTCCTTACAGCACAAGTTCTAATAACAAATATGATGATGGCCAATGGCATTCTGTAAGTACTGTATAACACTTTTATCATGTAAAAAGTCGGTACAGATATCTTCAATGCTAAGCAAAGGCTATTTACAATTTTATTTTTGAAAATCACTTATTCTAAGTTCATTATACTCACTATATTATTAGTTTATTCTCATTATTATATCAATAGAATTCCAAAAATAACATGTGGAGGAAGGGGTACCTTACAGCTGACATTTTTGTAAGCAAGATTATAGGCATACATTATAAATAAACAGTACTCAATAGACTTACGTAGAATTATTAATAACCAACAAAGAAAAATAAGAGAAATACAATACCAAATCATTTATACTACCTGTTAATAAACAGTTGGGTTGTTAGTTTTTCATAAAGACCATAGAAAAAAAACAACCAAGTAAAGCAACATGATATGCACTTTTACTTCTCAAATACTTCCTTTCCTATTTAAAAAAAAACCCCTAAGAACTATGCGTTGTAAATCTGTTTCTTATGTGTTGTAATGTTTCTTGTATGTTGTTCTAAGTGTAAATATGAAATTATTCCTATAAAAAAGTGAGGTGGAAATTCACAATAATTTTAATCATTTTGTTATACGCCCACAGTCTACAGGTCACAATTTTTTTTATACGATTTTGACAAAACTTGAAATATAGGGTTTATCTCCCAAATATCTTGGTTCCTTTCAATATTGGCATGTATCAAACAGTAACTTCATGCATTATGGCCCCTGATATGAAAAATCACATTTTTTTTTTAGCTTGTTCTCTATCCATCTCTTGCAAAATGTGGGCGTATCTTGCATGGCAACTTCATGTTCCATTTATATTTTTATTGTTTACTGAGAACATCTTGGTCTAATGCACAAATTGTAATCAGATGATTCCAATTGTCAAGACATTTGACAGACCGAGAATGCATTTCTTACACATCCTTAGATGTGACCCTTCAAATAAACAAAAGGAAATAATATGTGATGTCAATTAGATAGGTGGTATATAATGTTCTAAAGTATACGTTTATTTTTTTTGTAGGTATATATTACTAAAGACAAAAGAGATTTAGCTTTTATAGTAGATGGAGTTGAAACTAGGCAAGGTAGAATCAGAGCTAAGTTAGATATAGATGCTCCTATATATATAGGTGGTCTACCTGATGATTTTGAACATTCTAATACAGAAGTTGTAAGTAATTTTTATAGGATCACATGGAAATGTGGTGGTATATTGCCATCGCCCCCGTCCGTCTGTCTGTCTGTCTGTCTGTCCGTCCATCGTCCACAATTTTTTGTGAACACTCTACAGACTACATTTATCATCTGATTGTTTTTAAATTGATGTTGTGTACATTAGTGAGATTGTTTTTAAATTGATGTTGTTTACATTAGTGAGATTGTTTTTAAATTGATGTTGTTTACATTAGTGAGATGAAGACGCCTATTTAATTTCAATAACTTCTGTTAATTTCTTCTGGATTTATTTTGTTGCACCTTGTGAATGCTCTAACGACAAAAGTTATCAACTGATCTGTATGAAATTTATATGCATCATTTTAATTAGTAAAACAAAAAATCCTATTAAATTTCAGCAATTTCCGTTAATTACATCTAGAGTTATGGCCCTTGTTTCACTTTGTTGAATCTTGTGAACGCTCTAATGACAACAGTTATCATCCGATCTGTTTGAAATTTATATGCATCATTTAAATTAGTGAAACGAAGAAGCCTATTGAATTTCCATTAATTACGCCTTGAGTTATGGCCCTTGTTTCATTTGTTGAATTTTGTGAATGCTCGAACGCCAAAGTTATCACTCAATCTGTGATTTAAATTAGTGAAATGAAGAAGCCTATTGAATGTCAGCAATTTGTGTCAATTACTTCTAGAGCTATGCGCCTTGTTTTACTTTGTTGAACCTTGTGAACGTTCGAACGACAAAAGTTATCATCCGATCGGTATGAAATTTATATGCATTATTTGAATTAGTAAAACGATAAAGCCTGTCGAATTTCAACAATTTCGGTAGATTACTTCCAGTGTTATGGCCCTTGTTCTAGTTTTAAGAACATTGTGAACCCTTAAATGACGCAAATTATAATGTCATCTGTATGAAATTGTCTATTAAATGCCCCCAATTACCTACAAAAGAATAAATATGCGACAACCCTTGTTTACCGCTCAGACGATTTAGCTGCTGTGGGCGTATGCTTTGTTGCCTGGCAATCTATCTTTACATCAGTTGTATGCAAATTTTGTCTATGGATGTTCAAATTAAAAACCCACAGTTTGCAAGGTTTATGATATTTGTTTTTCATTTTAACCTGAACAGCAGATCATCATATTGTAGTGGACATGATTTTAGACATATAAAAGTTTATTGTATGATATTAAATCAGTTTTTAAGACACACACCAGATTAACATGTCATATTTTAGGCAAATAATAGTTTGCAGGGTTCTATTTGCATTTGTGTATTTCAAGTACATAACACCGTTCGACTTTCAGGGAATGTAGCTCGTCGACATGTGTTCTCTAAGTATCAGAAATGAATACAGATTCTTGGAATGGATCTTCAACACTTTATTTCAGGAGCAAATAATTAACAGAAACAATTTAACAACTTATAATTTCCTATGTATCGGACCTCCAACTAGTATATAGGTTCCCTAAGCTGGTCTCTCCAACTAATATCCTCATCTAACATACATTTGTCTATTTATACAAATCAGTTACTTAGAAAGTGTTGACATAAACATATAATAATTGAAGGATTAAGACTTAAGGCATTTAAAAAAAATAGTTAGATGAGACTTAACAGATCAACCACTTTAGTTGCCAGCCTGTCATAATTTGACTGACAGGTTAATTGCTGCCTGCCTCTAATGACTAACCAAACATTAATGAAAATTAAAATATAGATTTGAAATTTAAAACAGAATTGAAAAATAATAAAATAACATATGACCTAGACATCGGTCATATATCCCCCTTACTTCAAACAAAAACATGACTCCATTTTTTAAGCATGTAATAAAATCAAAAATCCTTATTTTTCGATTAATCAAAGTAACATAATCTATCCCTTTTTTCATGATAATAATTTCTGTTTCTGTACATAGGATTCATGTGAGACATAAAATAATGTTCTTGCAAATTGTACTGGTTAACTTTTTCATCAGGTAAACGTAACCTGGGTCCTTGTATTCTATTTGAATTCGCATTTATGTATTGTTGAGCACTATAATCTAGTTCCTCCTCCAGAACCCAAGAATTCGAAGTTGCTGGACAATTCTTCCACTAAATGAGATATTCTTGTTTTATGTTCTTAACTCTTTGTCGGATACTTGTACAGGTGGATTTGTTGAACAAATTCCTACATGTCGATGGTGTTGCCTGCTGGTACTTTTGGCACTAGAACTTGAAACATCTTTCATCGCTGCCTCACTGTCAAAATTTATTTGACAACCTTTATCATGGCTATTGGCAGGATGACACATTGTTTCTCTTGTCACCATTAACACAGGGTTATTCCAAACAGCCACATCTTTAGTATCAGGAACATTTTGGACACCCAGGTCCATGTCAAAATCCCTAGGTCAAAACCCTCTTGGTCAAAACCCCCCAGGTCATAACCCCCTTGGACTCGTATAAAAAATGGACAAAACACCCCCTTTTTATTTTTTTATTAATTTATTTCCTTTATTTATTATTATTTAAAAATAAATATCTGAAAACTAAAATATTATTATTTAAAAAAAAAATATGATGACCAACTAAGACAATTGACCACACAATTAACATAACATAATCTGCTTTTTACTAGGAATAACATAGCCTCAGTTATTGTAATCATTCAAGTGAAAAGCAATTATCTGATCAATCTCAACTGAAGTCATGGCGCTACAATTTAAAATCTCCTATACCCAACTCTATTCCCAGCAGAACTCTGGAACGTTCATCTGACCAACACATGGTGGTGGGTCTCGCACTAACAATCTATGCGAGTCAGTTCCCTGCTGGGAATATCAGACCACACAATCTGGCGGGCTCTCGAACATCTCCATCTGGATCACAGCAATGTCAAGACTGCACTCCTGCAATACTCACGCGGACAACCACCAAAAAACAACAGAAGATCTACAAGAAAGACTTTACAACTTGTGTGCAAACCATAAAAGGTATTGGGCACACCATCCGATGGAAATAATTTCACCAATATAATTGCAAATAAAATATAAAAATAATCGATTTTGTTGTGTACTTCACTTCACAAACCACAAAAACATAATTTTGAAATGATTTTAATATTATATAATAAAAAAAATGGGGGGTTTTGACCAGAGGGGGTTCTGACTTAAAGGGGTTTTGACCTAGGGGGGTTCTGACCTAGGTCAAAACCCCCTAGGGGGTTCTGACCGGAGGGGGTTTTGACCGTATCCCTGGACACCCACATCCTTTTTACTGGAGACCACAGAAATCTGTACTTTTTGGGCATCCTTCTTAGCAAAAAATTCTAGCTGTCGCTGTCTATCCCTTTGTCTTTTGGCAAAAGAACGATATTTCTTTTCCGGACGGGGTAATGAATTTTCTGAGAAGCCCCATTTAAAGCTGATTTCTATAGAACCCCTATCCTGTTTAAGACTCCAAGACATTGGTAGTTGATTCAGATTTCTTATTGCTGCTACTGCTGCTGAAGGAAGAATAAAGTTGATATACATCCCTTCTTCCAAATATGTTTACAATTTATCTCGCTTAGCTGTACCGGAATCAAGAGTAGACAATTTTGTTTACTCTACCCGGCATCTCCACCATATAACATCGTTCGACTTTCAGGGAATGTAGCTCGTCGACGCGTGTTCTCTAAGTATCAGAAATGAATACAGATTCTTGGAATGGATCTTCAACACTTTATTTCAGGAGCAAATAATTAACAGGAACAATTTAACAACTTATAATTTCCTATGTATCGGACCTCCAACTAGTATATAGGTTCCCTAAGCTGGTCTCTCCAACTAATATCCTCATCTAACATACATTTGTCTATTTATACAAATCAGTTACTTAGAAAGTGTTGACATACCAAGTATATATTAGTTTTATAATGATATTTTGTATATCAAGTTTTATAATGATATTTGTATACCAAGTATATATTAGTTTTATAATAATATGAGTACTTCAAGTACATAATAATTGTATAATATTATTTGTATTTTTAGGTGCGTAATAGTTTACGAGGTTGTATGAAGAATCTAATCATCAATAAAGACCAGATAGATTTAGCAGATACTAAAATCATCAGTGGTGTAGGACAGTGTTATAGAGATGTTGAAAAAGGAGCATATTTTACTGGTACCTCATGGGGAGCTTATTGTAAGTTTGTGTGTACCGTAGAGAAATAATATCTTTGTCACAATACCTTATGCCTTTATGAAAGGACTGTTACATAGGTAAAAACCACTGTGAAATATAAACAGCTTTATCCTCCTGGTTTATTCACTATTGTTTCAGTCCTAGCTGTGCTTGCCACTTGAAAGAAATAGTAAGTAAGCTAAATACAATATACTTTTATATTGAAGACAATAATCTGATCTCTTACAGCAAACAATGTGAGGGTAAAGAAAGATTTTAGTATCGAGTTATATTTTAAAACTCAGAAATCAAATGGTGTTCTTCTTACTAGCAGTACAGACGATCTTCAATCAGCTGTTGCCATAGAAATAGTTAATGGACAGGTAAAATCTTTTTACTTTTTACTGATATACTGTTCTTTATATACCTAAATATAACAGATTCAACTTTCACATTATTAAAGAAGAAACAGACTACAACAATATAATTATGTTTTAACCCCTTTAAGCCAACTGGCTGTAAATATGCCGAATGACTGGTATTCTAGCCTGGCCATACTCCTCGCAGTGTTTCGTTTGATTAGAGCTAATCCCACATAACACTGCTGTACAGTAAGCAAATTTCTGTTTCAAATTATGACTGGTCAATAGTCCGATTAACAACCAATAGCTAACTGCATAACAATATCATTACGCTTTAAACAGAGTTCCAAATTGGACCAAATATATTTACGTCATGACTTGGGATTTTATTATTCCCAATTAACCAGTGCATAGCAGAATATTGCAGAAAAACTAATTATGTGACAAACGAGGCTATCAACACGGATACAATGTAAACAATACTGTTAGGAGATGAACATACTTTCACCGTTTTAAATACCTTAAATCACTGTCCAAAGTTTAATGGAAGATCCCAGATTAAACGAAGGGCTGTCAAGTTGCTGTACTTGGGATAGATTTGATTGAACGGGAAGAACAGACACACTCCCTCAAAAGATCAAGTATCAGAAACCAATCCAGCAATGGCTAAAGAGGGATTTCTTGGGCCATTGCTTCAGGAATATGTAACCTGGCATGACACATTAGGAATTCCTGTCTGTAGTGAGGACTTTGCCTCTGTCACTTTAGGAAACAACTCAAATATTCCTGAAAATATTATTGTTTTACGGCATGGATGAAAGGTTGAAATTCTTGGTACAGATCCTACAGAGGGAAATTTTGTCAACACCAGGGTAGAACTTGGGGATTCATGGTTAGTGAGCCAGCGCCTTACTCACACTGAGGCACCGTGGCTCCCTTATAATAACAAATTACCACGGTACTCATTTTGTAAAGATAGAACATTTGCATTCTGAAATATTTATTGGATTTACTATGATTCTTGATATAAACTTCTTTCTTGCTCGTTTTCTAGGTAAAGTTTACAATGAAGAATGGAGGTTTTTTTATAACTGTTCAATCAAAGATAAGAAAAGAATTTCATTATTGTGACAAAAAATGGCACAGGGTTCAAGCCAGATTGTTTGAATCCAATTTAGGTCTTAGGATAGACAAAGACCCAGAGAATATAGCTTCCAGTTCTGAAGAATTTCAATATTTTGAAACCCGCTCACCTCTTATTATTGGTGGAATAGCGAGTAAGTTGAACCATTCTGATTAAATTAAATGTTTGTGCAGGTAATAAACTTGGTTGAAGAATTCTTTTTTGGTTTTAATAGTACAACTTTGTCAAATTGTCTGAGACACTAGCCAACCGGCCAGGGGCATACATATCGATTTTGTTTTTAGGGGGGGGGGGGCGGTGTTTAGCAAAAATGAGACCTACTGATGCACAGGTCTCTATATGAGTGATGCAGCCACAAGCCGAGCACCGCAGGTGTGAGTTTCCTAGGGAGATCTGGGGGCACGCTCACTCGCAGAAATTTTTGAATCTAGATCATTTCCTTGACTTTGGGGGAAGATTTTACAGGATTTTAATGGTCATAAAAGACTTATACCATGAGTAAAATTGAGTACTACGCATGGGAATACATGTTATTTATTTAGAATTTTGCAAGAACGTACTAAGTACTATAAATTTGTGACAAAAGTTTTATCGTGTTACACATGATCATACTTGGCTCAAATTTAAATAATTTGTGCCCCTGGAACCGACCCAGACACACTTCAAGAACATGATCGGCCCATTATTCATTAATTGCTTTGTTGTAATATTTTAATACGCCCACATTTTCATGTGGACGAATTATGCCGTTGCCCCTGTTTGTCCGTCCGGACGTCCATCCACATTTTTTTTGTGGACACTCTACAGGTCACAATTTTTATCTGATTTCAACTAAACTTGAAATATAGGTTTATCTCCCTAAGATCTCGGTTCCTTTTGATATTGGCATGTATCGGACCGTAACTTCATGGATTGTACGAAAAATCACGTTTTTAGCTTGTGAACCCTATAGCGGTCATAATTTTTATCCGATTTAAAAAAAACCTTTGAATATATCACCGTTACACCCTAAGGATGGTTGAGTTAGAATTTCGACAAAATGGCCGCCCCTCGTACTCAAATAGCGTAAAAATATGGTATATCAATGTTATGGACCCTCTAGAGGTCACAATTTTCTTCTGATTTTGATGAATCTTAAATGTAAATTTATAACCCAAAGATCTTGGTTCCTTATGATATTCGCGCATATCGGATTGTAACTTCCGGAATTATGGCCCCTGATTGTACGAAAAATCACGTTTTTAGCTTGTGGACCCTATAGAGGTCATAATTTTTATACGATTTAAAAAACGTTTCAATATATCAGTATTACACCGTAAGGATGGTTGATTGTACGAAAAATCGCGTTTTTAGCTTGAGGTCCCTCTAGATGTCACAATTATCATCCGCTTTAAAAACCGTTCAAATATATCACCGTTACACCGTAATGATTATTCAGTTCGAATTTCGTGAAAATCGGACCAAAACTGCCGGACAAAATGGCTGCGTCTCGTATGCAAATAGTGTATAGGATCTGGTATGAAACTTAAAATAGTATGTTTATAACCCAAAGATATTGGTTGCTGTCGATATTTGCACATATCGGATCGTAACTTCCTGAATTACGGTCCCTGGTTGTACGAAAAATCGCATTTTTAGCTTGTGGTCCCTCTAGAGGTCACAATTGTTTTCTGAATTAAAAAAATGTTTGAATATATTAGCTTGTGGTCCCTCTAGAGGTCACAATTATTATCTGATTTAAAAAAACGTTTGAATATATCACCGTTTCACCGTGATGTTTGAGGAAAGTTGTAATACATGTTTATAACCCAAAGATCTTGGTTCCTTTCGATATTCGCGCGTAATGGGCTGTATCTTCCTGAATTATGGCTCTTGAATGTAGAAAAAATCACGTTTTTAGCTTGCGGTCCAAGTAGAGGTCACAATTTTTATCTGATTTAAAAAAAAAACTTGTGAATATATCACCATTACAGACTAAGATCTTGGTTCCTTTGAATAATCGCATATATCCTAACTTAACTTCCTGGATTATGGCTCCTGATTATGGCTCTCTAGAGGTCATAATTTTTTTTTCCGAATTTCAAAACCATTTAAATATATTACCATTCCACCATAATGAAGGTTGAATTCAAATTTTGGGAAAATGGAAATAAAACTGACCGACAAAATGGCCGCTCTTTGTACGCAAATTGTGCAAAAGTATGCTACGAAGGTTGTGGACCCTCTAGAGGTCACAATTTTTATCCGATTTTGATGAAACTTAAAACATATCTTTATATCCCAAAGATCTCTGTCCCTTTTGATATTTGCACATTTCAGACCATAACTTTCTGGATTATTGCCCCTGATTGTACAAAAAATCCTGTTTGTTTTGAGCTTGTTCTCTATCCATCTCTTGCAAAATGTGGGTGTATCCTTCCTGGCAGCCGCTGGTTATCACACCCAGTACAATTCAGGTGTGAGGTATGCCTGTGGGTAAAAATTTCCTAGATTTACAATGCATTATTATCTTTCCAGTACTTGTAGCTCAATGTCCTACAAAATCTTAATCTTGCTCTTCCGGGCTAGCAGTTGATTTTCGATAAGTCTCATTTGATTGTTATATTTATTTACAGGAATATTTTCTGCACAAGGAGCAACATCTATTACAGTTGGCTATACTGGGTGTATGCGTGATATAACTATAGATAATCAACCTATAGGCTGGTATGATCTGATAGATTTTAATGGTATAAGACGAACAGCTTGTCCACAACAATAAATAAATAATACATATCAATTAACAATCACTAATGAATTATAATTAAAATTAGTTTAATCTTTATCAAAATAAAATAATATTTAAAGAATAAAATTTTTATACACAAGATTTAAATCTTTATCATGTTCTAGTTTTCTTTGTGTGGTTACATAAATTGTCAATAAATTATGGTTGTACAGTGCACTCTGTCACATCCGACATCGTACAGGATCGTAATGTCCGATTACGCAGAGTATCGGAATACCCAGTTTTCTCAAAACCGGAAATATTGTAACTTCAAAAACCGGAAGTATTATTATAATGTAGCTTCGAACATAAAACTTTGAATCACCAGAATATTATTCCCTTTAAAAATGATAAACCTTTCTGTACATTCAAAATTTTATTACATTAATTTTTATTTCATTTAGCATGCGTAGGCATTTTGGATAGGTCAAGTCTGTTGTAAATTTATCTTCTTCGCTGTCTTCAGTTGATCACACTCTTATTCTTATCTTTGCTATCACGTGTTCATTGATAATGGGCGTACTCGATTGAACGTTCCGGAATTGAATTCTCTCAATCCCCAAAATTGTGACAATCGAGTGAAAATGGGTACTTCGGGCTACAACGTATGGATATATAAATATCTCATCCAACCATGCAGCCGAAACCTGTTCGTCGTGTTTAATTACGTCACAATTTTACTCACACCAACTCCGTCGTCGGGACTGACAGAACTGTGACAGGACTGAATTCTGCGTCACTCGATTGCAATTATGTCAATTCGGGACGTTCCGGGCTGTGAATCGAGCATCCCCAGGTCGTCGTCACACGGTTCAAAGAGATCCGTAGGGTGACCAAACTTATAGGTTATTCAGGTTCAATCGGCATGCGCAACGAATGTTTCCAACAGGTGCTAGGAATATTTTTACGACTGAATTCGGGGGAAAATTCGTTGATATTTTTGAGTATTTTAACAACTGTCGTTACAAGAGATTAAAATTATCAAAGTAATCAACAAAGACCCGCGGTAGCGAGTTTTATCTCACAGATAATGAATTGATTGGTGATTGCTTGTTAATTATTTGTGACTTCACACCCATCCAGTTTTAATCTTACGGATAATTTATTGATCGGTAAGTGTTTGCTTCACACCCACCGATTGAAGGCCGGATTATACGGTGTCGATTCAATGGAAATCGTATGACGGGACGGCTAATTGATGTCGTAATCCGGAACGTACAGAGGTCGAATTATCCAGAGATTTTTTGGCTGAAGTAATAAGGAAATAAATCGGGACATGAAAATGGTGTCGGATGTAACAGAGTGGAAGTGATCAGAGTTCGGTTGTGACAGAGTACACCGTATATTGTTCAATAGGGGTGTTTATTGGGGTGGGTGAAGGTAGCGGGAGAGAGAGGAAGGATAGGACAGCAATCCATCTATTTGTTCCTACTGGCAGTAATCAGTGACACTAATTTAAGATGCAAAATTACACGAGTCTGTCAGTTTTCATCAAGTTACCTGGTCTCAGTTTTGTTGTCAAG
The DNA here is from genome assembly GCF_932274485.2 of Patella vulgata. Classification (NCBI taxonomy): domain Eukaryota; kingdom Metazoa; phylum Mollusca; class Gastropoda; family Patellidae; genus Patella; species Patella vulgata. The sequence continues at coordinate 41,273,854 of NC_065882.2, forward strand.
ACTCTCTACCCAGTTTGGCCCAGTTCCTTAGATATATAGAGAATCTCCTACCAGTCTTTTTATACGCCCACATTTTTATGTGGACGTATATTGTCGTTGCCCCTGTCTGTCCGTCCGTCCGTCCGTCCACAATTGTTTGTGAACACTCTACAGGTCACAAATTTTATCCAATTTCAATGAAACTTAAAATATAGGTTCATCACCCTAAGATCTTGTTTCCTTTCAATATTGGCATGTATCGAACTGTAACTTCATGGATTATGGCCCTTGATTGTACGAAAAATCGGATTTTGATGAAACTTGAAATGCTTCTTTATAACTTACAGATCTCGGTTTCTTTCGATATTCGCGTATATCAGACCATAACTTCCTGAATTATGGCCCCTGACTGTAGGCAAAAACGCATTTTTAGCTTGTGGACCCGATAGAGGTCACAATTTTTATCCGATTTAAAAAACCATTACAATGTATCACCGTTACACCCTAAGGATGGTTGAGTTTTAATTTCGTAAAAATCAGACCGAAACTGAAGGACAAAATGGCTATCCCTCGTTTGAAAATAGTGTCAGAATATTGTGATCTGATTTTGATGAAACTTGAAATGCATCTTTATAACCCACAGATCTCGGTTTCTTTCGATATTCGCGCATATCAGACCATAACTTCCTGAATTATGGTCCCTGATTGTACGAAAAATCAGACCAAAACTGCTGGACAAAATGTGCGCCGCTCGTACTCAAATAGTGTAAACATCTGGTAAATCAAAGTTGTGGACCCTTTAGAGGCCACAATTTTGATCCGATTTTGATGAAACTTGAAATGCAAGTTTATAACCCAAAGATATCAGATCGTAACTTCCTCAATTATGGCCTGTGATTGTACGCAATTTCACGTTTTTAGCTTGTGGGCCCTCTAGAGGTCACAATTATTATTCGATTAAAAAAAACGTTTGAATATATAACCGTTACACCGTAAAGTTTGTTGAGTTCAAATTTAATGAAAATCAGGCCAAAACTGCGGGACAAAATGGCCGCCGGTTGTTCGCAAATAGTGTAAACATCTGATAAATCAAGGTTGTGGACCCTCTAGAGGTCACAATTTTGATCCGATTTTGATGAAACTTGAAATGCAAGTTTATAACCCAAAGATATCAGATCGTAACTTCCTCAATTATGGCCTGTGATTGTACGCAATTTCACGTTTTTAGCTGGTGGGCCCTCTAGAGGTCACAATTATTATTCGATTTAAAAAAACGTTCGAATATATAACCGTTACACCGTAAAGTTTGTCGCGTTCAAATTTCATGAAAACCAGGCCAAAACTGCCGGACAAAATGGCCGCCGGTTGTTCGCAAATAGTGTAAACATCTGATAAATCAAGGTTGTGGACTCTCTAGAGGTCACAATATTGATCTGATTTCGATGAAACTTGAAATACATGTTTATAACCCAAAGATATTGGTTCTTTTCGATTTTCGCGCATATCGGATTGTAACTTCCTGAATTATGACCTTGATTGAACAAAAGATCGCGTTTTTAGCTTGTGGTCCCTGTGGAGGTCACAATTTTTATCCGATTTAAAAAAAAACCGTGTGAATATATCACCATTACTCACTAAGATCTTGGTTCCTTAACTTAACTTCCTGGATTATGGTCCCTAATTGTTCAAAAAATAGCATTTTTAGCTTGCAGATTCTCTAGGGGTCACAATTTTTTCCCGATTTTAAAAAACGTTTAAATACATTACCATTCCATCATAATGAAGGACATTGAAGGTTGAATTCGTATTTCGGGAAAATCGAAATAAAATGGTAAATTGTGTAGAAGTGTGTAATACGAAGGATGTGGACCTTCTAGAGGTCACAATTTTTATCCGATTTTGATGAAACTTAAAACATATCTTTATATCCCAAAGATCTCTGTCCCTTTTGATATTTGCACATTTCAGGCATAACTTTCTGGATTATTGCCCCTGATTGTACAAAAAATCATGTTTCTTTTTAGCTTGTTCTCTATCCATATCTTGCAAAATGTGTAAGACACTGGCTCTCACTAAGCAGAAGGTCATCAGGTATTTCCAGCCTGGTTTCCCCCTTGTCAGTGGTGCAATGGCTTGGCAAGGAACGATGTCTTGTTTGGATAACAAACCGAGATCCCATGGACAGTTGGAAACTCTGCTGTCTCGGCAAGATTTCCCTCATATTCATAGCACACTGCATGGCATATGCCTGTCTTCCTTAGTGTGATTAAAGCAGATAAGATAGTTGTGGCACAACCACCAGAACCATGACCGATTCATGGAAAACAAGGTTTAAGAATGGTTTTTGATATAGAAGGGACCCTATTGAAAATATGTGTACTTTTCGCGCCAATATCTGTTGCCAGTTTGGATTTTGTGTGCATATTGGATCAACCGTTTGTAAGATAAATTATTGGAAGCTGTCCACAATGAGTGCGGTGACCCACAAAACCTATAGGTGATATATTACACAGGTCATTTCACCAACTATGTTTGTTTAAGCTCAATTTCAGACCATTTTGGCAGCCATCATGGATTTTCTGATCTCCTGAAGTTAGCCTGTAGTTTACAGAAGTAGCTAACAATAAATATCTTAACTAGGGTTCCTTCTATCAAAAACCATCGTCAAACCTTGTTCCCCCAGAAATTGTCATATTTCATTTTGTTCCATAAACCCGAAAGGATGTTTTTTTACCGATATATAGTGATAGAACTGTTAAGAGGGTTTAAAAATCTCAAAACTCCCCATACCCCCTGCTGGTTTACTAATGACCTTCCGACCTATGGTTGTTTATTTTGGTGCTTCCTGCAGCAGTTACAAAATCTTAGCCTCCTTACCGGCCATCTCACCACACATGGTAAATGTTAGTGTGGCAATTATCTTCTTTTCGGGAGCAGGACAATTGTCGACTGGACAACTGCCGACGACGATATTATTTGTTTTTATATGCCCACATTTTCGTTCGTCCGTCCACAATTTGTTTGCGGACACGCTACAGGTCACAATTTTTACTGATTTTGAAGAAACTTAAAATATAGGTCTATCTCCCAAAGATATCGGTTCCTTTCGATATTCGCATATATTGGACCATAACTTCCTAAATTATGGCCCCTGATTGTACGAATAATCACACTGTAGAGGTCACAATTTTCATCTGATTTTGATGAAACTTGAAATGCATGTTTATTACCCAAAGATCTTGGTTCCTTTCGATATTTGTGCATATCGGATCACAACTTCCTGAATTATGGCCCCTGATTGTACGAAATATCGCATGGTTGCTAATGATGGCTGAGATCGAATTTCGTGAAAACTGACGGACAAAATGTCCACCCCTCGTAAGCAAATAGTGTAAATATATGCTATATCATGGTTGTGGATATGGTGGCTGATAGTGGCCATGTTAAATCTCGCCTTTTTCATAACGCGACAACACGACATCACGACAGTATTGGCGCAATCATACAACACTTAACTCTGTCGTATCATCGTGTTATTTTTATCCTAACGTCGAGATGTCGACTTATTGGCATAGTCTCTTTCTACAAGTCACAAAAATACAGCTGTACTCATTACACTCATTACATCAGAGATAATAGGAAAGTGTTGATTAATTATTCGTTTTCTCAAAATAATGAAACATTTTGCGCCCAAAATTGAATTATTGGTATTATATTCAAAAAATCTAGAATTATAATAGCAGGACAAAAGTGAGTCAACTATGTTAATTCCTTGAATAAGAAGTGGTGTCGGTAGGTATCGAACAAGCATGCATTGCCTCGTGTACGACACCCACCAATACTTATAGATTACTGAAGCGATAGTTTAGAAGCGATTTCAGAAGATTTCCAATTTATTTTATTAGAGTGGGAAGGGGATTATATAAAACCTCAAATCAGATCACAGAAAATCACTGCATTGGTGTAGCACGCCATCCCAATAAGTGCAGGGGAGGTTTTTTTATGAGGTGAAGAAAGCGATTTGCAGCTGTTATTGACCTTATCGCGTATTCATCCGTTTGGCATCACTAATGGGATCGGGGCCTAGATGATTAAAAATAGGCCCAGTATTGCCTTCAGCTATGAACACACTCCGAAAGTCCCCTACGCACCCCCCCCCCTCTTATTTTGTTTAACAAATAATTTCGGAATCAATAAAATGGCAGGTCCCTATCAATGATGTTTGATACGACTGGAAATTAATGTGTCTAAAATTGATTAAACAACATAGGGTAGTAAATATTACATTTCGAATCCGTATCAATGATACATTTACTCAAAATGTTCCTTCTAATGGATCACCATTTAACTTGAAAACAAGGAAAACAAGCAGCCGATCGAAGAAAAAAAGATTTTAAAAAACAAGTTTCAATATGACAGTCGTGGTTCGGTCATGCATTTACATCCGTGTGTGTCATCCTTTCTTTGAAAGTAATGATTGTGCCAAATTTGAACAAAGTCCATCTAGATTCGCGGCCTGTAGGTAAAGTGTTGACAGATAAAACGAAAAAAAAAAACAGACCTATAAAAATATATTTTCTAAAACTATTTTAATTTTGAAATTATATTATTTTCACATTTGCCAAGTGTTTTAGCGAATAGTTATAGAAAGGGTCTTGTCGATTAAGACTATAGCGCATGTGCAATGTGCAGTTTTAAACTTCCGAGACGACAAGTCGACAAGTCGATGATACGACAGTTTCGCTTTTTTTCGTGCCGTCGTATCATCGACTTGTTGTGGCGATAAGTCGATGATACAACGACACGACAAAATTGGGTCGATGACACGACAAAATCACGCGATCTTACGACAGTTTGTTCTGTCGTAAGATCGCGTGATTTTGTCGTAAGATCGTGTGATTTTGTCGTAAGATCGTGTGATTTTGTCGTGTCGTCGTATCATCGACTTACAGTGGCGATAAGTCGATGATACGACGGCACGACAAAATCACACGATCTTACGATAAAATCGTAAGATCGTCTGATTTTGTCGTATCATCGACACTAAACTGTCGTATCATCGACTTGTCGACTTGTCGTCTCGGAAGTTTAAAACTGCACATGCGCTATAGTCTTTATCTACAAGACCCTTCTATAAATAAAAAAACAAAACTGACACAGTTATATGGGACAACAATCACTGTTTTATTATACACAAGCACAACGTTTCGATAAGTATTCTCTTATTGTTATCATTGTGCTTGATAACGATAAGAGTATATTTATCGAAACGTTGTGCTTGTGTATAATAAAACAGTGATTGTTGTCCCATATAACTGTGTCAGTTTTGTTATGTTTCCAATTGCTAAATGCCACTAAAGGATTATATTACCTTCTATAAATATTCGCTAAAACACTTAGCACATGTGAAAACAATATAATTTCAAAATTAAAAGAGTTTAAGAAAATATATTTTTATAGGTCTGGGTTTTTTTGGGGTTTTTTTTGTTTTTTTTTTACATTTGATCTGTCAACACTCTACCTACAGGCCGCGAATCTAGATGGAATTTGTTCAAATTTGGCACAATCATTACTTTCAAAGAAAGGGTTGCACTCTCGGAGGTAAATGCATGACCGAAGCACTACTGTCACATTGAAACCTGTTTTTTTTTTAAATTTGTTTTCTTCGATCGACTGTTTCCCTTGTTTCAAGTTAAATGATGATCTATTGGAAAGAACGTATTGAGTAAATCTACGCTATCACTAATACGGATTCAATATGTAATATTTCTCATTACTACCTATGTTGTTTAATCAATGTTATACATGTTATTTTTCAGTCGTATCAAACATCATTGATATCATTTTATTGATTCTGAAATTATTTGTAAAACAAAATAAGAGACGTGGGGAGGGGGGGCGTATGAGGCTTTCATAGTGTGTAATCATCTAGGCCTCGATCCATTGTTTTTGGTGCTTGATATTTTGCGGGGGAGTCGCAGTGTCTAGACAGGTAAGACGTTGGTTCGGTAACCCGAAAGCTGGGTGTTCGATCCCTTCATTGGACGAGAAAGTTCATCCAGATTTTCCGACGAGGTCTTGTCAGTTGTGCTGGACAGAGGGCCTGGCACGTAAAATATCCCTTGGTAGTTGGAATTCGATATAATGGTAGGCCATAGTGCGCTGTCCTGGCAAAATTTCGCTCATAGTATGGCGTATGCCCGTCTTCAATATGACAGTAGTGGTTCGGTCATGTATTTACACCCGAGAGTATCATCCTTTCAGAGGATCGCGTGGCTACGTGGGCAAGACGCTGGCTAGCTAGCCTGGAGGTCGGGTGTTCGATCCCACACTGATCAGAAGTGAATATTCGCTAGGCCTCTGATAAGAATGACATCGATGTGACTTAATGAGTCCCCAATATTAACATTATTCCTCCGACAAATTTAATTCTAAAAATTTTTTTTTTATGTATTAGAAAAATAAATAAAGACATTTGAAGTATTTGTAGGTAAAAAATATTTCCTATGTAGCGTAAATGGGTATTAAAATGAGTAAAAGGCATCATTCTACCCGAAGCAGTTACGTCTTATATAAACAATGCACGCGCCATTGGTCCAATGATTGACACCGCGTGACGTGATTGCATGTGTTGAAAACAGTCATCTTTTACAGAGATATTAGACGACTTTTTTCACAGATTGGTTCCATCCCTGCATTGGCCGACAAAATTCATCAAGATTTACCGGCGTGGTTCCCCCTTGTCAGTGATGCAGGACGGAGGGCCTGACAATGACAGCTGTCTAGTCGTTCGGATGGGACGAAACACCGAGGTCCCGTGTACACATTGGCATGCACGTAAAAGATCCCTTGGCAGTTGGATTTCGATATAAGAGCGGGCCGTAGCGCCGCTTCCCGGGCAAAATCCCCTCATAGCACACTGTATGGCGTATGCCCGTCATCTTTAGCCCAGCTTAGGAGAGAACAGTAGGACGTTAAACCCCATTTCATTTCATTTCATGCCATCCTGTCTTTGAAAGTAATGATTATGCCAAATTTGAACATTTAGTTCCGCAGTCTGTAGTTATACCAGAGGGTTGACAGATAACACCTTAAAAAAAACAGATCTATGAAAATATATTTTCTAAACCTTTTTTAATTTTGAAATTATATTGTTTTCATGTGTGATAAGTGTTTTAGCGAATAGTTGTAGAAAGGGTCTTGTAGATTAAGACTATAGTGCATGTGCAGTTTTAAACTTCCGAGACGACAAGTCAACAAGTCGATGATACGACAGTTTGGTTTTGTCGTATCATCGACTTGTCGACTTGTCGTCTCGGAAGTTTGAAACTGCACATGCGCTATAGTCTTAATCTACAAGACCCTTTCTGTAACTACATGTATTCGCTGAAACACTTAGCACACGCGAAAACAATATTATTTCAAAATTAAAAGAGTTTTAGAAATATATTTTTATAGGTCTGGTTTTTTCTTTGTTTTTTTTACGTTTGATCTGTCAACACTCTACCTATAGGCCGCGAATGTAAACTGACTTTGTTCAAATTTGGCACAATCATTACTTTCAAAGAAAGCATGACACTCTCGAATGTAAATGCATGACCGAATCACTACTGTCATATTGAAATGTGTGTTTTTAAATCTTTTTCTTCGATCGCTGCTTTCCTTGTTTCATGTTAAATGATGATCCATTGGCAGGAACATATTGAGTAAATGTACGTTATCACTGATACGGATTCAATATGTAATAATATTTCTCATGTTTAATCAATTTTTGACATATTATTTTCCAGTTGTATCAAACATCATTGATACCATTTTATTGATTCTGGAATTATTTGTAAAACTAAATAAGAGACGTGGGGTGGGGGGGGGGGGGGGGTATGAGGCTATTAGAATGTATTACTGGGCCTATTTTTACTCATCTAGGCCCCAATCCCATCAGTGATGTCAAACGGATGCAAGCCTATATGCGATAAGGTCAATAACGGCTGCGAATCGTTTTCTCCACCTCATAAAAAAAACTCCTGCATCGATTTGGGTGACGTGGGGGGGGGGGGGGGTATGAGGCTTTTAGAGTGTGTTCATAGTTGAAGATATTACTGGGCCTATTTTTACTCATCTAGGCCTCAATCCCATTAGTGATGTCAAATGGGAGAGAGAGAGAGAGAGGGTTTAACCTCCACTCGACACAAATTAGGTCATTTCGGGACTAACATATGGTTTAATTTTATTTCAATAAATCGTTTGCGCGTAGGGGTCTTTAGCAGTGGGAGGAAACCGGAGGGCCCGGAGAAAACCCACGAGGTTTGACAGGCGACCCTACACCTTGTCACGTACAACCGGGTATTCAAAACCACGCTAGTTGACTCAATGACATGCTGTGAATCGTTTTCTCCACCTCATTCAAAAAAACTCCTGCAACTATTGGGGTGACGTGCTGCACTATGATAATGCTGTGATTTTAAAGAATGTGACCCGATTTGTTTTTTTTACAATCCCCTTCCCACCCTGTCTTCTGAAATCATTTTTAAACTATCGCTCCAGTCATTTATAAATATTGGTGGGTGTCCTACACATGGCAATGAATGCTTACTTGTTCGATACCTCCCGACACCACTTTTTCTTCAAGGAATTAACTTAGCTAACTCACTTTGGTCCTGCTATTGTAATTCTAGATTTTTTAAATATAATACCAAATATAATTCAATTGTGGACACAAAATGTTTCATTATTTTGAGAAAACAAATAATTAATGAACGTTTTCCTACTATCTCTTTTATATTTATCAAATCTACTACTTAGGCCTATATATGATGTAATGAGTACAGCTGTATTTTTGTGACTTGTAGAAAGAGACTAGGACAATAAGTCGACATCTCGACGTTACGATAAAAATAACACGATGATACGACAGAATAAAGTGTCGTATGATTGCGTCAATACTGTCGTGATGTCGTGTTGTCGCGTTATGAAAAGGGCGAGATTTAACATGGCCACTATCAGCCACCATATGTGGACCTTCTAGAGGCCACAATTTTGATTCGATTTTAATGAAACTTGAAATACATATTTATTACCCAAAGATCTTGGTTCCTTTCAATATTCACGCATATTGGATCATAACTTCCTAAATTATGGCCCTTGATTGTACGAAAAGTCACTTTTTTAGCTTGTGGTCCTTCTAGAGGTCACAATTTTTATCCGACTTAAAAAAACATTTGAATATTTCACCGTTACACCCTAATGATGGCCAAGTTAGAATGTTGTGAAAATCAGACCAAAACTGCCAGACAAAATGGCCGCCCCCTCATACGCAAATAGTGTAAATATGGTATATCAAGGTTGTGTTGATCCGATTTTGATGAAACTTGAAATATATCTTTATAACCCAAAGATCTTGGTTCCTGTCGATATTCGCGCATATCAGATCATAACTTCCTGAATTATGGCCCTTGAAATATCGCTTTTGGTTGAGCTTGTTCTCTTGCAAAATGTGGGCGTATCCTGCCTGGCAGCCGCTGGTTCTGTATTTATGTTCCTTTTGTTGAAAATAACCAATACTTAATACTTAAATATTCTTTATTATTATCATACAGCACTAATTATTAATATAGAATTATTAAGGTTCATTTTACTTCACATATTGTCTATAGCACCCAGTCACTGACACAAAGTTGTTGTCTATAATAGCACTGACTCAGTCACTGACACAAAGTTATCATAGGCTGATAGTTCTTAAACATGTCAATATCATTAATTTATTTACAGTGACCTACTTACTTATACAGACTAATTTGCCAAGGTGATTTAATTACCTTGTCACAGATGACATGAATTATGTCACCTGTGACCTAATTAACCCTAGAGAACACCATTTTATACCATATATTAGAGTATATTTACATATTGAATAATTAATTATCTTACTGTCAAATGAAAATATTCTACTTAACAAATCATGCTTCTATGCCATGGGGACTTTTATTTAGCCTATACATTCCAAATGGAGTTTAATATAGTTAGCTAGCTCTGGTAAATGCACATAATATAATTAGCCTATACTATTAGTTAAAATAGTAAAAAGCACTACAGATTTATTTCAATATAATAATTCACTGTAGAACAGTCTGACAAGAATAGATATAGTACTGCTTTATGCATAAGGTTTTTATTATTAGGAAAACAAAAACATTTTTGAAGCTGCACAGATTTAAAAAAAATAAATACCGTCTTTATTTTGTAAGAAAAGAAGCTGATGTGGTGCTGACACATACGAAACTTCAAAATGAAATATTATGAAAGCCTATTGCGGCCATTTCATAATCTCGACTTTTCGCGGCGAGGGGGCGAGAAGTCGAGTGTGAGAACGTGAGGGCGAGAATACAAGGATCTCGCCCCGAGAACATTTTCACCTTGACTTCTCGCTCCCTCATCCCTCAACTTCTCGCTCCCTCGTGTTCTCGCCTTTAAAAATCCTTGTGTTCTCGCACTCTCGCCCTCAACTTCTCGCTCCCTCGTGTTCTCGCCTTCTTGTGTTCTCGCACTCTCGCTTCAACACAATCTCGACTTCTCGCTCCCTCATAGTCTCGCCTCCGAAGTGCAATGTATGTGCATGTCCACTAACTACCGTATCGGCATTTATATTTGGACATGGATTCAATAGACAGAAACTTTTGGGGTTCTAGACAGTTTAATCGTCCTAACCAATTTTAATCTCTACTTGCACAGATAGTATTGTATTCTGTACTCAATTTTAAGTCTTCAGTCAAATCTTTCTCAACGTTCATCAGGATTTTTCATGTGTGGTCCCCCTGGTCATTAGTGTAGGACGGAGAGTCTGACAAGGGACAACGAATAGTCGTTCGAATGGGATAATAAAAACTAAGGTCCCGTGTCCGGAATCGAAATGAAGTAGGAGCAATGGTGGCTCAGTGAGTAGGACATTTGCTCTCCAATTTCATAAAAGTTCATCGGTATTTTTCATGCGTGTCAGTGGTGTAGGACGGAGAGCCTGGCAAGGGACAACGTATAGTCGTTCGGATGGAATAAAGAAAAATAGGCCCCATGTCTGGAATCGAAATGAAGTGGGAACAACGCTGGCTCAGTGAGTAGGACGTTTGCTCACTAACTTCTTCAAAGTTTGGAGCCACGGTGCCTAAGTGGGTAAGACACTGGCTCGCTAGCCTGGAGGTTGTGTGTTCGATCCCTGCATTGGTCGAGAAAGTTCATCGGGATTTTCTGGCGTGGTTTCCCCTTGTAAGTGGTGCAGGACGGAGGCCCTGACAAGGACACCTGTCCTATCATTCGTATGGGACGAAAAAATGATGCCCCGTGTATACTTTGGCGTGCACGCAAAAGATCCCTTGGCACTTGGAATTCGATATAAAAGAGGCAATAGTGTCGCTGCCCGGGCACAATTTCTCTCATAGAACACTGTATGGCGTATGCCTGTCTTCATTTGTCTGAGCAGAACAGTAGGACGTTAAACCCTATTTCATTTCATTTCATTTTATCAAAGTTCATCGGGATTTTTCTGGCGGAGTTTACCCTTGTCAGCAGTGAAGGGAGGATGAGATAAAAAAAAGACTGAGGTTCCGTGTCCGGATTTGAAATGAAGTGATGGCTCAGTGTGTAGGACGTTTGCTCTCTTCATCACAGTTCATTGTGAATTTTCTGGCGGGGTTCACCCTTATCAGTTGTAGGGTTTTGGCCAAACAAACAAACAACATCATGGTCATCAAATGAGAAAATATATTATAATAATATCAAACATCTGACAAACAGATTACCAGTTATCAACAGTCCATGACACACATGATATGTAAGATAAAGGCCGAGACAAAAGTACTAGACAAAAAATAACCACATTAAGTTATTACTAGACACACACTAAAATGTCGCACACTAGACTTAACCATACATTATGCAAGAGCTGAATCTGCCTATTTCAGGTCTTTCTTTAGGCCTGAAATGTTATCTAAATTATTAATTAGACATTAATTAACCTATGCAGGCCATAATCAACTCTAGATGGCAGCGCTAGCCTGCGATCTTTAGTGGATTGTAAGCCGATTTACTGCATAACTTTCCTTCTCGATTAAACGATTAAATGGATAATCAAGACTATGCTGTTTATCGTACTGACTTTAGTAATGATGACCGAGGCTTATGGGAATTTCAGTCGCTTAGTTCTCGGTTCATAGTGGATCAATTTGAATGAAATTTTCACCAAATTGCCTTTACATTATCTAGTTTTTAACTTTTATAGTGAGAACTGCCAACTCGTTACCGAATCTCCCATAATGTATCTTTAAGTGAACATGCAGAAAAGGGTACGTGCATCAAAAAGTATTCAAACCAGTTTTGGTGGCAAAATGCTTAATATTTCACAGAATCAACTAGACTGCAAAATTTCAGAAGCTTCCTTTGCTGTTTTGTCAACATACATGAGGAAATCGGGTTATGGTAGGCTCACTGCGCACATAATAACTTCTAAACTAGCTTGGGTGACTCCAAGATGTTTATATTTTTGAAATAACAAATGAATAATTAATGAAATGAAATGGGGTTTAATGTCTTACTGTTCTTCTCCGAACTGGGCTAATGAAGACGGGCATACGCCATACAGTATGCTATGAGGGAAATTTTGCCCGGACAGTGGCACTACGGCCAACTCTTATATCGAATTCCAACTGTCAAGGGATCTTTTACGTGCACGCCGATGTGTACACGGGACCTCGGTTTTTTGTCCCATCCGACTGACTAGACAGCTGTCCTTGTCAGGCCCTCCGTCCTGCATCACTGACAAGGGGGAACCACGCTGGAAAAACTGGATGAACTTTCTCGGCCAATGTAGGGATCGAACACCCAACCTCCAGCCTAGCGAGCCAGCGTCTTACCCACTTAGCCATGTGATCCCCAATAAATGAATAAGTTATGGACATACCAATAATGTTCATTACTTTTCCATGATTCATTATCAAATTCGCCCGGGGCCCAAATTTGCCTGGGTCCCAATTCGCCTGGGACCTAAACTACCCAAATTTACTCAGTGCTCAAATTCGCCCAGGGCTCAAATTCACCCGGAGCCCAAATTCGCCCGGGGCCCAAATTCGATGGCCTAAAACATCATTCACGTGGTCATGCTTTTTAATTTAATACGAGATATGCGAGTGTGGAGCGTGACGACAACGAAGCTTGATTCAATGGCCTAAAACATTAATGTTGTGATGCTGGATAATTTAATACCACATAATGGGCGAACATACATACATACATTCATACATAATTTGATTTTATTTATATAGATAACACCGCAAACTTTTTGGGTTTATTAATCAAAGGGTACGTCCAGGCTGTATCAAACCACCTAAAGCCTTGGTGGCAAAATGTTATTTATTTCACAGAATCAACTACTAGACTGCACTGCACACTTTCAGAAGCCTTCTTTGTTGAATTTTCGAAATACATTACCGTAAACATATAAATAATATCAGAAAATAGGGTTAGGGCAGGCTCACTGTACATACATATTCTTCTAAACTAGCTTTGGTGGCTCAACGATGTTTATATCTCCACATTGATAGATTACTAAGTATTAACATGCCAAAGTTCATAAACTTTCTATGTTGCATTATCGAGTTATCGCACCTCAAAGTTTACAGCATCCGGATTCAAGGCGAAGTTCGTGGTTTCAGTAAACAAAGGTACGTCCAAGCTAAATCAAAAAGCACCTTAAAGGGTCTTTAACAGTAGGAAGAAACCGGAGGAACCGGAGAAAACCCACACGGTTGGAGAGACGATCATAATCCTTGTCACGTTCAAGCGGTGAATCAAAACCGAGCCACTTGAATCAATGACCAATCCCACCCCTTTCCCCCACGCTTATAATGTGGACCTCGGTTTTTGTCCCATCCTAACGAATAACGATATGTTGTCTAAGAGAATTAAATATTTTGATAGTTGAATTCCGTTTACGGATATACAGTCATGCCGATCGGATATCATTCTTTTAAATTATTTTATCACCACTGTTCGAAAACGTAAGAACGAGTTGAATAGCGACGATTCTTGAGCGAGAAATCATTTCGCCATATGTATCATATTAACGTCACCAAAATGATCTAAAGGTGAACGACGGGTATAATAATGTAAGCATTTCTTAACAAATATAATTGAAACTAGAACTGCGAAGCAGTAATGACAGGTTTCACCGGTGCCACGTTACCCTTGAACTTATGTCACTTCCAGTGCCACGTTATCCGTGAACTTATGTCACTTCCGGTATCAATGAAACCGTTAAACGGATTTCAACATAAGCATTGCACAAATAGACGCAGAATCAACCAAATCTAGCAAGATCAATTGCATCTATACATCTGTTACCATGTGTTACATATGTCAAAAAAGTGATCCCGACAAAATGTATTACTAACTTACCGATAAGTTAGCTAACTTTCTAATGGGAAATTAAAATGCGAAAAAAATCTATAAAAGTCATCCTGACAAAATTGGTTATTTCTCGACAAGGGAAGATACTAGAAGCCATTTTTGAACATGTATATGATCGTATTGATCCAATCTATGTGTCCATTGGAATCAAATATTAAAATTGTTAAACGAATAAGAAATATAACTCACTTCAAAAAAATATTTGTTTTGAAAGCTAAAAATACAGTTTTTGCCCAAATGACATTACTTCCGGTGATAATGAAAATGTTAAATTAGTTCTATGAAATCATAAATGGCATAAGGCATCAAATGGTGAAAATTTTATGAAAATCGAATATTAATTTGGACTTTTATAGACCAAAAACCTTGAAAAGTGACTTGAAGAAAATTGTCTATTTCTCTGCAACCGTACAAGTTAGAAACGTTTTTGTGGTATCTGTATGATCGTATGGGTTAATTCTATTTGTTGATTGGAATCAAATATTATAATGTTAAAAAACATGACAGATCAGACTCATTTGAATAAAATATCTGTTTTGAAGGCTAAAAATACAGTTTTTGACCAAATGACGTCATTTCCGGTGATAGTAAAAATGTTAATTTGGCTTGACCTAGTCCAAATTGGCATTAGGCATCAAATGGTAAAAACAAATTGAAAATCGAATGATAATTGGCTCTTTTACAGGCAAAATAATGTGAAAAATGACGCATGCAAACTTACCTATTTCTCGGCAACTGCGGATATTACAAATTAATGTTCACATGCATTCTCTTCGTATGTATTATTACTAAGAGATTAAGAAAGTTACGAAGAAATATTTTAAAAAATGAAGACGCAGAATGGGTTGCAAATAGCTGAATTTTACATCTTTTTTCACCATTTAATCGAAATAGCCCGAAAATGAAATCGAAATTAAATAAACTGAGTCCGATGATTTGTGCGCCTTTGCATGACGTATACTTTTGGTAATATCAAATTTTGAAAAAATAATATTTGCTTTCAAAAAGTGGTACCGAACTGTCTCCCGTTGCCGACAGAAAACTTTAACGGTAACAAAAAACAAATGAAATTTTGGAAAATGGACCTTATGAACTTTCTGTTATACATATCGAACAATAAATAATTAATCTAGAATCGAAAAACTGAATTAGCCAATGGCGACTAACCCGAATTACTGAGAAGAATTGTTCACATTTTTGCTCAAGTCAGATGACCATTTAATTCTGTGTAAAATACCATCAAAAAATATTCATTAATAAAAAAGTTTTTTGTAAAAATTTAAATTTTCAAAATTTCGCGCCTAATATAAGCGATGATTCGTCGAAAATCAAAAATCTGAAGTACCGTAGCTATTTGCCCTGTCTCCGGCTATGTCAAAATGTACCAAATGTTAAAATCCGTAGATTATTGTAAATATTACGGCGACATTTAAAAAACCGACAACTTCGGCGATTTCGGACATTTCGCATTGTCACAGAATGTTCGAAATACCAAAGATATCGTACAGATCCGTCAAGTAGTTTCTGAGATATGCTCAAGTGGAAAATAAAACGGTCAACGTGTTGGATGATTGTTTTTTTTGTTGTAAAAACAATCATCACTAGAACTGTGACGCAGTAATGACAAGTTTCACCGGTGCCCTGTTACCCTTGAACATATGTCACTTCCGGTACCGATGAAACCATTAAACAGGTTTCCATATAAGCATTGCACACATGTAATAAAATGTACACAGAATCAACCAAATCCAGCAATATCAATTCATTGTATACATTTGTTACATGTAAGTGATCCTGACAAAATTACATTACTTCCGGTGATAATGAAAATGTTAAATTATTTTTATGAAATCAGAAATGGCTTAAGGCATCACATGGCGAAAATTTTATGTAAATTGAATAATAATTGCCACTTTCATAGACCAAAAACCTTGAACAGTGACTTGTAGAAAATCGTCTATTTCTCTGCAACCGTACAAGTTAGAAAGCATTTTTTGGTATCTGTATGATCGTACGGGTTCAATCTATTTGTTGATTGGAATCAAATATCATAATTTTAAAAAATTTAGAAATCAGACTCATTTGAATAAAATATCTGTTTTAAAGGCTAAATATACAGTTTTTGCCAAAATGACGTTACTTCCGTTGATAATGAAAATCTTAAATTAGTTGAATGAAATCGTAAATGGCATTAGGTATCACACAGTGAACATTTTATGAAAATCAAATAATTAACACTTTTATTGACCAAAAACCTTGAAAAGTTACCTGTTGAAAATCGTCTATTTCTCCGTAACTGAACAAGTTAGAAACCATTTTGTGATATCTATATGCTCGTATGGGTTCATTCTATTAGTTGATTTGAATCAAATATCAAAATTTTAAACAAGTAACAAATTGCGACTCATTTGAATAAATTATTTGTTTCAAAGGCTATAAATACAGTTTTTGCCCAAATTACGTCATTTCCGTTGACATTGAAAATGTTAAATTGGTTTGACCTAGTTAAAATTGAGAATACGCATCAAATGGTGTCGCTTTTATGAAAATCCAATAATAATTGACTCTTTTACCGGCAAACTAGCATAAATTTTGACTCATGCAAAATTGCCCATTTCTCGGCAACTGCTCATTTTACAAACTAATTTTCACATACATTCTCTTCGTATGAATTATTGCTACAAGTTTATGAAAGTTGCGAAGAAATATTTTAAAATATGAAAAGCCTGAATGGGTTGTAAATAGCTTATTTTTTCACCTTTAAATCAAAATGACCCGAAAACGAAATCGAAATTAAAAAAACTGAGCCCGATGTTTTCTGCGCCTTTACAGGGCGCACACTTTCAGTCATACCAGATTTGAAAAAAATAATATTTGCTTTCAAAAAGTGGTACCGAACTGTCAAAATTGTAGTTTTTGCTAAATTTACGTCACTTCCGTTGCCAAAAGGTAACTTTACCGGTAACACAAAAAATGACATTTTGGACAACGGACCATATGAACTTTGTTTTATACAAATCGAGCAATAAATAATTAATCCAGGACTGAAAAAGTGAATTAGCCAATGGCGGCCAAGGAAAAATACGGTGACAAAAAATGGTGGCATTTTTGGTCAAATCAGATGACTCTTTAACCCTGGGTAAAATATCACATAAAAAAAGTTTTTTTGTAAAAATTTAAATTTTCAAAATTTGGCACATAATATCTCCAACGATTCGTCGAAAATGAAAAATCTAAAGAACCATAGCTATGTGCCTTGTCTCTGGCTATGTCAAATTGTACCCAATGTTACAATCCGACGATTATTGTTAATATTATTTCAAAAATCGACGATTTCGGGCATTTCGCATTGTCGCAAAACGTTCGAAAAATAGCTTTAATCTCTAAGTCACACCCACTTTCCCAGTAAAACCAAAAATCAAAAATTTAAAGAACCGTAGCTATGTGCCTTGCCTCTGGCTATGTCAAAATGTACCCAATGTTAAAATCCGACGATTATTGTAAATATTACGGCAATATTTCAAAAATCAACAACTTTGACGATTTCGGACATTTCGCATTGTCGCAGAACGTTCAAAATAGCTTGAATCTCTAAGTCACACCCACTTTCCCAGTAAAACCGAATATATCGAATCAATCAGACAAGTAGTTTCTGAGATACAATCAAATTGGAAAAAAAAATAATAATAATAACTAGAACTGCGATGCAGTAATGACGGGTTTCACCGGTGTCACGTTACCCTTGAACTTCTGGTACCAATGAAACTGTTAAACAGGTTTCCACATAAGCATTGTACACATGAAATAAAATGGACGCAGAATCAACCAAATCCAGCAATATCAATTCATTTTATACATTTGTTACATGTAAGTGATCCTGACAAAATTACAGTCCTTCCGGTGATAATGAAAATGTTCAATTAGTTTTATAAAATCAGAAATAGCATCATCACATGGTGAAAATTTTATGTAAATCGAATAATTGCCACTTTTATAGACCAAAAACCTTGAAAAGTGACTTGTAGTAAATCGTCTATTTCTCTGCAACCGTACAAGTTAGAAACCATTTTGTGGTATCTGTATGATCATACGGGTTCATTCTATTTGTTGACTGGAATCAAATATCATACTTTTAAAAACATTACAAGTCAGACTCATTTGAATAAAATATCTGTTTTGAAGGCTAAAAATACAGTTTTTGCCAAAATGACGTTACTTCCGGTGATAATGAAAATCTTAAATTACTTGTATGAAATCGTAAATGGCATTAGGTATCACAAAGTGAAAATTTTTATGAAAATCAAATAATGATTGACACTTTTATGGACCAAAAACCTTGAAAAGTTACCTGTTGAAAATCGTCTATTTCTCCGTAACTAAACAAGTTAGAAACCATTTTGTGATATCTATATGCTCGTATGGGTTCATTCTATTAGTTGATTTGAATCAAATATCAAAATTTTAAACAAGTAACAAATACGACTCATTTGAATAAATTATTTGTTTCAAAGGCTATAAATACAGTTTTTGCCCAAATTACGTCATTTCCGTTGACATTGAAAATGTTAAATTGGTTTGACCTAGTTAAAATTGAGAATACGCATCAAATGGTGTCGCTTTTATGAAAATCCAATAATAATTGACTCTTTTACCGGCAAACTAGCATAAATTTTGACTCATGCAAAATTTCCCATTTCTCGGCAACTGCTCATTTTACAAACTAATTTTCACATACATTCTCTTCGTATGAATTATTGCTACAAGTTTATGAAAGTTGCGAAGAAATATTTTAAAATATGAAAAGCCTGAATGGGTTGTAAATAGCTTATTTTTTCACCTTTTTTCACCTTTAAATCAAAATGACCCGAAAACGAAATCGAAATTAAAAAAACTGAGCCCGATGTTTTCTGCGCCTTTACAGGGCGCACACTTTCAGTCATACCAGATTTGAAAAAAATAATATTTGCTTTCAAAAAGTGGTACCGAACTGTCAAAATTGTAGTTTTTGCTAAATTTACGTCACTTCCGTTGCCAAAAGGTAACTTTACCGGTAACACAAAAAATGACATTTTGGACCACGGACCATATGAACTTTGTTTTATACAAATCGAGCAATAAATAATTAATCCAGGACTGAAAAAGTGAATTAGCCAATGGCGGCCAAGGAAAAATACGGTGACAAAAAATGGTGCCATTTTTGGTCAAATCAGATGACTCTTTAACCCTGGATAAAATATCATATAAAAATATTCATAAATAAGAAAGTTTTTTTGTAAAAATTTAAATTTTCAAAATTTGGCACATAATATCTCCAACGATTCGTCGAAAATGAAAAATCTAAAGAACCATAGCTATGTGCCTTGTCTCTGGCTATGTCAAATTGTACCCAATGTTACAATCCGACGATTATTGTTAATATTATTTCAAAAATCGACGATTTCGGACATTTCATTTTATACATTTGTTACATGTAAGTGATCCTGACAAAATTACAGTCCTTCCGGTGATAATGAAAATGTTCAATTAGTTTTATAAAATCAGAAATAGCATCATCACATGGTGAAAATTTTATGTAAATCGAATAATTGCCACTTTTATAGACCAAAAACCTTGAAAAGTGACTTGTAGTAAATCGTCTATTTCTCTGCAACCGTACAAGTTAGAAACCATTTTGTGGTATCTGTATGATCATACGGGTTCATTCTATTTGTTGACTGGAATCAAATATCATACTTTTAAAAACATTACAAGTCAGACTCATTTGAATAAAATATCTGTTTTGAAGGCTAAAAATACAGTTTTTGCCAAAATGACGTTACTTCCGGTGATAATGAAAATCTTAAATTACTTGTATGAAATCGTAAATGGCATTAGGTATCACAAAGTGAAAATTTTTATGAAAATCAAATAATGATTGACACTTTTATGGACCAAAAACCTTGAAAAGTTACCTGTTGAAAATCGTCTATTTCTCCGTAACTGAACAAGTTAGAAACCATTTTGTGATATCTATATGCTCGTATGGGTTCATTCTATTAGTTGATTGGAATCAAATATCAAAATTTTAAAAAAGTAACAAATACGACTCATTTAAATAAATTACTCGTTTTAAAGGCTATAAATACAATTTTTGCCCAAATTACGTCATTTCCGGTGACATTGAAAACGTTTAATTGGTTTGTCCTAGTTAAAATTGATCTTACGCATCAAGTGGTGTCACTTTTATGAAAATCAAATAATAATTAATAATAATAAATTTTATTCGTACACTAAGTACAATAAATATGAAAAAAAATAAATACATATAAATATATACAAGTTGTCAATTAATACAGAGTTGATTAATTATTTCATTTTAGTTTGTATATTCAGATGGTGAACAATCTCTTAAATCTATGTATTCTCGTATTTCATTTCCTATTCTCTGATCATTTTCCTTCCAGGAACTTGTATCGTGACATTCTATTTTATCTACAATATTTAACAATGACTTACATAGTTCTAAATTGTATTTGGTATATTATAATGATATGATAAGTGATTGATATTATTGCACATAGACTGACTCCCCAACAACGCAGTACGTCCACATATATGAAGACATAAATTACTACTATGTATAATACTATGACAAAACTTAATAAAACGTTTCAATTGACAAATCCTGACATATAATATTTAATAAACTATTGTGGGTTCTTGGGGAAATGTTGAATACTTTCCTAACCTGTTTTCTCCAGGCTTCATAACCAGCGGCTGCCAGGCAGGATACGCCCACATTTTCGAGAGATGGATAGAGAACAAGCTAACAAGAAAGTGATTTTTCCTACAATCAAGGGCCATAATTCAGGAAATTACAATTCGATATGCGCATATATCGAAAGGAACTGAGATCTTTGTGTTATAAACTTACATTTCAAGTGTCAACAAAATCGGATAAAAATTGTGACCTCTATAGGGTCCACAACCCTGATATACCATATTTTTACTCTATTTGAGAACGAACGGCGGCCATTTTGTCTGTCAATTTTGGGGTGATTTTCACAAAATTCAAACTCAACTGTCCTTAGGGTGGAACGGTAATATAATAATACGGTTTTTTAAATCGGATAAAAATTATGACCTCTAATGGGTCCACAAGCTAAAAACATGATTTTTCGTACAATCAGGGGCCATAATTCAGGAAGTTACGGTCCGATATGCACGAATATCGAAAGGGTCCGAGATCTTTGGGTTATAAACTTATATTTCAAGTTTCAACAAAATCGGATAAAAATTGTGACCTCTATAGGACCCACAACCTTGATATACCATATTTTACGCTATTTGAGAATGAACGGCGGCCATTTTGTCTGTCAATTTAGGCCGATTTTCATGAAATTCAAACTCAGTTGTCCTTAGGGTGTAACGGTGATATAATAATACGTTTTATTAAATCGGATAAAAATTATGACCTCTATAGGGTCCACAAGCTAAAAACGCGATTTTTCGTACAATCAGGGGCCATAATTCAGGAAATTACGGTCCGATATGCGCGAATATCGAAAGGAACCGAGATCTTTGGGTTATAGACTTACATTTCAAGTTTCAACAAAATCGGATAAAAATTGTGACCTCTATAGGGTCCACAACCTTGATATACCATTTTCTTACGCTATTTGAGAACGAACGGCGGCCATTTTGTCTGTCAATTTTGGGCCGATTTTCACGAAATTCGAATTCAGTTGTCCCTAGGGTGTAACGGTGATATAATAATACGTTTTTTTAAATCGGGTAAAAATTATGACTTCTATAGGGTCCACAAGCTAAAAACGTGATTTTTTGTACAATCAGGGGCCATAATTCAGGAAGTTACGGTCCGATATGCACGAATATCAACAGGAACCGAGATCTTTGGGTTATAAACTTACATTTCAAGTTTCAACAAAATCGGTTAAAAATTGTGACCCCTATAGGGTCCACAACCTTGATATACCATATTCTTACGCTTTTTGAGAACGAACGGCGGCCATTTTGTCTGTCAATTTTGGGCCGATTTTCACGAAATTCGAACTCAGTCATCCTTAGGGTGTAACGGTGATATAATACAATGGTTTTTTAAATCGGATAAAAATTATGACTTCTATAGGGTCCACAAGCTAAAAACGTGATTTTTCGTACAATCAGGGGCCATAATTCAGGAAGTTACTGTCCGATATGCGCAAATATCGAAAGGAACTGAGATCTTTGGGTTATAAACTTACATTTCAAGTTTCAACAAAATCGGATAAAAATTGTGACCTCTATAGGATCCACAAGCTAAAAACGTGATTTTTCGTACAAACAGGGGCCATAATCCATGAAGTTTCGATCCGATACATGCCAATAACGCAAGCAGCCGAGATCTTTTGGGGATAAACCTATATTTCAAGTTTCGTCGAAATCGGATAAGAATTGTGACCTGTAGAGAGTCCACAAACAATTGTGTCGGACGTCCGGACGGACAGGGGCGACGGCATAATACGTCCACATGAAAATGTGGGCATATAAAAACTCTCTAATGACTTTTGTGAGAAATCCCATAATTGACTCTTGTACGGGAAAACTAGCGTAAAAAGTGACTCATGCAAAATTGCCCATTTCTCGGCAACTGCTCATATTATAAACTTATTTTCACATACATTCTCTTCGTATGTGAAAGTTGCGAAGAAATATTTTAAAATATGAAAAGCCTGAATGGGTTGTAAATAGCTCATTTTTTCACCTTTTTTCACCTTTAAATCGAAATGACCCGAAAACGAAATCGAAATTAAAAAAACTGAGCCCGATGATTTGTGCGCCTTTGCATTGCGCATCGATTTGGTGATAACAAATTTTGAAAAAATAATATTTGCTTTCAAAAAGTGGTACCGAACTGTCAAAATTATAGTTTTTTTTAAATTATGCCACTTCCGGTGTCGACAGGAAACTTTATCGGTAACAAAAAAAATGACATTTTGGCAAACGGAGCATATGAACTTTGTTTCAAACAAATCGAACAATCATTAATGAATCTAGGAGCGTTAAACTGAATTAGCCAATAGCGGCCAAGGAAAATTATTTAGACAAAAATTGTTGACATTTTCGCTCAAATCAGACGACCCTTTAGCCCTGGGTAAAATATCATCAAAAAATATTCATTAATAAAAAAGTTTTTTGTAAAAATTTAAATTTTCAAAATATCTCCGAAGATTCATCGAAAATCAACAATCTAAAGAACCGTAGTTACGTGCCTTGTCTCTGCCTATGTCAAAATATATCAAATGTTAAAATCATGCAATTATTGTAAATGTTACGACAAAATTTCAAAAGTTAACCACTTTGGTGATTTCGGACATTTCGCATTGTCACAGAACGTTCAAAATAGCTTTAATCTCTAAGTCCCACCCACTTTCCGAATGAAACCGAAGAAATTGGATCAATCTGACAAGTAGTTTCTGAGATATGATCAAAATGGAAAAAAAAAATAATAAGAAGAATAACTAGAACTGCGAAGCAGTAATGACGGGTTTCACCGGTGCCACGTTACCCTTGAACTTATGTCACTTCCGGTGCCTCGTTACCCTTGAACTTATGTCACATTCAGTACCAATGAAAC
Source organism: Patella vulgata (assembly GCF_932274485.2). Classification (NCBI taxonomy): domain Eukaryota; kingdom Metazoa; phylum Mollusca; class Gastropoda; family Patellidae; genus Patella; species Patella vulgata. The sequence continues at coordinate 41,297,900 of NC_065882.2, forward strand.
CGTTAAACAGATTTCCACGTAAGCATTGCACACGTGTTATGAAATGGACGCAGAATCAAACAAATCCAGCAATATCAATTCCATTTATACATTTGTTACCATGCATTAGATATGTCAAAAATGTGATCCTGACAAAATTTATTACTAACTTACCACTAAGTTAGCTAACTATATAATGGGAACTTAACATGTAAAAAAAAGAATTAAAAAGTGATCCTGACAAAATTTGTTATTTCTCGACAAAGAAAGATGATAGAAGCAATTTTTGGACATCTATATGATCGTATTGATCCAATCTATATCTCTAGTGGAATCAAATATCATAATGTTAAACGAATAATAAATATAACTTACTTCAAAAAGTATTTATTTTGAAGGCTAAAAATACAGTTTTTACCCAAACGACATTACTTCCCATTACTTCCGGTGATAATGAAAATGTTAAATTAGTTCCATGAAATCATAAATGGCATCAGGCATCATCACATGGTGAAAATTGTATGAAAATCAAATAATAATTGACACTTTTAAAGACCAAAAACCTTGAAAAGTGACTTGTAGAAAATCGTCTATTTCCCTGCAACCGTAAAGTTAGGAACCATTTTGTGGTATCTGTATGGTCGTATGGGTTCATTCTATTTGTTGATTGAAATTAAATATCATACTTTTCAACAAATAACATATACGACTCATTTGAAAAAAAAATATTGGGTTTGAAGGCTACGCAGTGTGAAACCCTAATAAGAATAATCTTAACAAAAACAATAGTGTTTCACACAAGCTATACGCAGTGTGAAACCCTAATAATAATCCGAACAAAAACAATAGTGTTTCACACAAGCTACGCAGTGTGAAACCCTAATAATAATCTTACCAACAAAAACAATAGTGTTTCACACAAGCTACGCAGTGTGAAACCCTAACTAGAACTGCGATGCAGTAATGACGGGTGTCACATTACCCTTAAACTTATGTCACTTCTGGTGCCAGTTACCCAGCAATATCAATTTCATTTATACATTTGTTACCATGTGTAACATATGTCAAAAAAGTGATCCTTACAAAATTTGTTACTAACTTACCGCTAAGTTAGCTGACTTTTAATGGGAAATTTCTCGACAAGGGAAGATGCTAGAAGCAATTTTTTGACATCTATATGATCGTATTGATCCAATCTATATGTCCATTGGAATCAAATATCATAATGTTAAACGAATGATAAATATAATTCACTTCAAAACAATTTGAAGGCTAATAATACAGTTTTTGCCAAAATTACATTACTTCCGGTGATAATAAAAATGTTACATTATTTCTATGAAACTATAAATGGCATAAGGCCTCACATGGCGAAAATTTTATGATAATCGAATATTAGTTTGTAATATCAGCAGTTGCCGAGAAATAGGCATTTTTGCATGAGTCACATTTCTTGTTATTTTGCCTGTACAAAAATCAATTATTATTCAATTTTCAATTTTCCTTCACCATTTGATGCCTAATGCCATGATTGACTAGATTAAACCATTTTAACACCTTTACTGTCACCAGAAGTGACGTCATTTGGGCAAAAACTGAATTTTTTCAAATGAGTCGTATATGTTATTTGTTGAAAAGTATGATATTTAATTTCAATCAACAAATAAAATGAACCCATACGACCATACAGATACCACAAAATGGGTTCTAACTTGTAAGGTTGCAGAGAAATAGACGATTTTCTCCTAGTCACTTTTCAAGGTTTTTGGTATATAACAGTGTCAATTATTATTCGATTTTCATAAAATTTTCCTTGGCCACCATTGGCTAATTCAGTTTTTCAGTCCTAGATTAATTATTTATTATTCGATTTGTACAAAAGAAAGTTCATATGCTGCGTGGCCCATAATGTCATTTTTTTTATTACCGATAAAGATTCCTGTCGGCAACGGAAGTGACGTAAAATCAGCAAAAACTACAATTTTGACAGATTTTGACAGTTTGGTACAACTTTTTGAAAGCAATTGACACTTTTATGGACCAAAAACCATGAAAAGTTACTTCCGTTGATAATGAAAATCTTAAATTAGTTGAATGAAATCGTAAATGGCATTAGGTATCACAAAGTGAACATTTTATGGAAATCAAATAATTGACACTTTTATGGACCAAAAACCTTGAAAAGTTACCTGTTGAAAATCGTCTTTTTCTCCTCAACTGAACAAGGTAGAAACCATTTTGTGATATCTATATGATCGTATGGATTCATTCTAAGTAACAAATACGACTCACTTGAATATATTATTTGTTTCGAAGGCTATAAATACAGTTTTTTTGCCCAAATTACATCATTTCCGGTGACATTGAAAATGTTAGATTGGTTTGACCTAGTTAAAATTGACATTATGCATCAAATGGTGTCACTTTAATGAAAATCCAATAATAATTGACTCTTTTACAGGCAAACTAGCGTAAATAGTGACTCATGCAAAATTGCCCATTTCTTGGCAACTGCTTATATTACAAACTAATTTTCACATATATTCTCTTCGTATGGATTATTGCTACAAGTTGCGAAGAAATATTTTAAAATATGAAAAGCCTGAATGGGTTGTGAATAGCTCATTTTTTCACCTTTTTTTCACCTTCAAATCGAAACGACCCGAAAAAGAAATCGAAATTAAAAAAAAACTGAGCCCGATGTTTTCTGCGCCTTTATAGGGCACACCCTTTCAGTCATACCAGATTTGAATAAAAATAATATTTGCTTTCAAAAAGTGGTACCGAACTTTCAAAATTGTAGTTTTTGCTAAATTTACGTCACTTCCGTTGCCGAAAGGCAACTTTACCGGTAACAAAAAAAAAATGGCATTTTGAACCACGGAGCGTATGAACTTTGTTTTATACAAATCGAACAATAAATAATTAATCCAGGACTGAAAAACTAAATTAGCCAATGGGGGCCAAGGAAAAATATGGTGACAAAAAATGTTGCCATTTTTGGTCAAATCAGATGACTCTTTAACCCTACGTAAAATACCATATGAAAATATTCATTAATAAAAAAGTTTTTCGTAAAAATTTAAATTTTCAAAATTTGGCGCCTAATATCTCCGAAGATTCGTCGAAAATAAAAAAATCTAAAGAACTGTAGCTATGTGCCTTGTCTCCGCCTATGTCAAAATGTATCAAATATTACAATCTGACAATTATTGATAAAATTATGGCAAAATTTCGAAAAACGACAACTTCGGTGATTTCAGACATTTCGCATTGTCGCAGAAGGTTAGAAATAGCTTTAAAATTTAAGTCAAATCCACTTTCCCAGTAAAACCGAAGACATCGAATCGATCCGAGAAGTAGTTTCTGAGATATACTCAAATGGAAAATAATAAGAAGAATAATAAGAATAATAATCCGAACAAAAACAATAGTGTTTCACACAAGCTACGCAGTGTGAAACCCTATTAATAATAATAAGAATAATAATCCGAACAAAAACAATAGTGTTTCACACAAGCTACGCAGTGTGAAACCCTAATAAGAAGAATAATATTAACAAAAACAATAGTGTTTTACACAAGCTGTACAGTGTGAAACCCTAATTATATCTTTCTATCAGGGATTTAGATTCTGATACCTTTACGGTACCTGAAAATAACTATAGGCCTATTGTACACGCAACACATAAATTTATAGAAAATTGGCAATCCTTGAATTGCATCAACATTGGCACCAATGCCACCTTTATAATAGCCTATTATAGGATAGGATAGACAAACTGTTACAATATAAACAAGATGACTAGTCATCACCATCCCGCGCCCTTGAACTTGTTTGGAAGGCATAAGGAAAAACAACTTCTTGGAATATCAATGGGACTAGTCAGAAGATTCATACTCTGATCATAGTAGCTTGGCAAGGCACAGTCGCTACTCCCTGTAAGGTTTGCACAACAACCTTTGCCTACCTCAATCAGCTGCTGTATGTTAAACAATAAACTTACACATCAGAAAATAAAATACTATAATAGGTTAATGTTTGTACAAAGTTTCAAAAAGATTTCTTGAACAGATAATAAAATATGCTGCAGAAACAAAATCAGGACGGAAGGCTAGATTTCAGAAAATAAAATAATAGGTTGATGAATGTAAAATTATTTTAAAGGTATCTTGAACAGTCAAAATGTTTCCATGGAAACACATAAAATTATCAAATCTGAGAAATTCAAAATAAGTGCCAAAAAGATATCTGAGAAACTAAGTCAAATTTGTTTCCATGGAAACACAAAAAATATAAATCCCAGAAATTCCTAAATAGCAAAAGGCACAACTACTGTAATGGTTAGATGTCTGTACAAAGTTTCAAAAAGATATCTTGAACGGTTTATGAGATATGATCCGGAAACGAAATCGGACGGACGGACGGACGGACCTCATTTGAATATCCCTCCCTAACTTCGTTCGGCGCGGGATAATAAATAGCAAAAGGCATAACTACTGCAATGGGTAGATGTCTGTACAAAGTTTCAAAAAGATATCTTGAACGGTTTATGAGATCTCATATGCTCCGGAAACAAAATTATACACCAAAAACTAAGTCAAATTTGTTTCCATGGAAACACAAAAAATATAAATCCCAGAAATTCCTAAATAGCAAAAGGCACAATTACTGTTATAGGTTGACATGTGTGCAAAGTTTCAGAAAGATATCTTGAACGGTTTATGAGAAATGCTCCGGAAACGAAATCGGACGGACGGACAGACCCCATTTCAATATCCCTCCCTAACTTCGTTCGGCGCGGGATAAAAAGATATAAAAGACAACAGGCGCTCCATTGATAGCATTATAATCTTATAAATAGAACAGAAGATATAATAATAATATATAAATAGACAACGTGATGCGCACCTATCTTCTGCGCAATTGTACCGCCATATGTTTCAACCGGTAAAGAATGACAGAAGTGCCCGGATGAACGCTATGACGGTGTAAATTGCAATGCAGACCTGACGAAATCATGTTTATTTTATTAATTAAGCAAAGTGAACGTCCTTGATGTCCAGATCTATAAAGTTTTCGGCTAAATTTTGAACATTGCTCCTCGTATTTCACATAAAACTTTATTTTTGGATAGATCTAAATAATTTGTTGGACGATTTGAAATGAAAAAAAGGACTGCTTGATTGACATAACTATAACGTCATGCAGATGATAACGGGTGATAAATAAATAATACTTCTATCATTTACCAGTAGAATAATATCTGAAATATTTTTAAAAAAAAAGGAAAATATAAACAAGGCTAGCGCAAGGCCTTAGTAGGCTTATATGGTTTTCAATTTCTATGATCTGGTGTCTGATTTTTCTTTGGTTGAAAAATACGGCGGTATAAATTTTACAAATAGTCGAGTAAAAATAGCAGAAAATAGTGATGGACCGAGAATAAATTGCAAGAAATTGTTTTTTTGTCATTTTTCGACGCTATGGGACTTGTAAGTCGCAAATATGAAAATCGGACAAAATCGGCCCTCAGATAAGTGTTCTACAGGGGTCAAAGTTCAAGGTCATGTCAATTAAATGAGGTAAAAATGAAAGAATTGTCACGTCATGACGTCATTTGGGAATGACGTCATGACGTCGCGCGACATAAATAATGGTTGCATTGGATTCAGCACCCCTGAAAACCCATAGTTTGACACTAAGTTTGATACTTTATGACAAATATTAAGGATTTTATGACAATTCTTTCATTTTTACCTCATTTTGACATGACCTTGAACTTTGACACCTGTAGAACACTTATCTGAGGGCCGATTTTGTCCGAATTTCATATTTGTGACTTACAAGTCCCATAGAGTAGAAAAATGACAAAAAACAATTTCTTGCAATTTATTCTAGGTCAAATGTTATTTTTACTCCACTAAAAAAAATAAGACTAACTTAATGAGATTTTAGTAGTAGCATCGATTAAAAAAAAATATATCAGGCCTAATTTATTTACAAAATTTAACTAGGAATGAAGTTTTCACGACTTTGCCATTAGGCTATTATTAACCATTTTTTTAAAAACTATTTCGAGATTTTTACCTTTTAAGCGATATTTAATATGGGTATGTATATATAATATGAGCAATTTCCATAATTATTAAATATACATTAGATTGGAAGTTCGCTAAACACACGGACATTGTAATTATTACATAATAAAAGATCAGTACTAATAAATTAAGCAATTAAGTGAATGGACCCACATGGTTTCCGGCCTCAAGCTCCGAGTGTTCGTCGTCTTCTCGCCGTGTTTATTAAATTATTTTACACTATTATTATTATCATGATCATACTATATCTATTAGATCACTATTTCACTTATAATGCCTACTTATGAAATGATAATCCACTCCCTTTTCACCTGGCATTGAATTAACCAAAACAACAACTCTCCGGTATATATCACCAACGTAGGCTAAATCTTCCCGGTTGTAAAATGGATGCCAACCTCCATAGTCGGCATGCGATCACGTGACCACCATACTCTAGTCAATATATACACCTCCACGGTTACGGCCGTGTACCTTTAGATTACCATGGTTCAACCTCTGAATAACTGAACTCCAATTCAGACAAGAAATTGTCGCCCACTTGCATGTCCTCTCACTGTTTTATTTTGTGTGTAGTTCACGCCTCCACATCTTATTATGGGGCAAAGATAGGCAGACCACCATTAAATTTCACCATCTCGGTACCAACGAATCGTAGTTCGTCTATTTATAGCAATTCTCCAATCTGGTTAAAACACAGATCCTATTTCGTTTCGTTTTTATAGTTTAAAATTTCGTTTTATTTGTCTTTACTACACTTGGATCTGGAAGACTTGTTATTTAACTCGTGTTCTGCTTCAAATGAGGGGTCAGCCAATCAAATGCTGATTGGTTAATCAAATGTCTGACGTCATAGGTCAAAAATCGGTCTTTTGACCCCTGACGTGACCTATCGCTATCACTCGGCAAACCTCGGCAGATTCCGGTACCCTACATCTAACCTCGGCTGTATGATAGTAATTGATATGTACCTACGCCCATACATTTGCGATGCGGCTACCGGTTTACTTTAACAGGAAACGTGCTGCTTTTACCAAAAAGTCCCCAAATGGCGTCTTTTGTCGAGTGTATATAACTAAACGAGCAGAGATATTGTCTCAAGGCTGCTGGTTTGATATAATTCCCTGGTAATTCCCCAAACCCAATGCCAAACTTGACGTTTGTTGATATAATACACTCTGCACAGAAATCTCCATGGGCGCAGCCATTTTTCATCCGGGACCTTTAAAATAGTTCCAATATGGCGGAATTCGTCATACAGCCGAGATTACATGCGTAGAATCTGTCGAGGTTTGCCTAATGCTATCGCTATAACTTGTCAGATCTTCATGTAGTGTAGGCCATCGAAAGTATAAAAAAACGAAACGAAATATAGATCTGTATTTTAATCAGATTGAGCAATTCTCTCTCTGTCTCTTTTCTCCCCTTTTGCATGCCCATTTTTGTTGATTTTTTGGTCTAGAATGGACGAAGAGGGTTTGAATTAACATTTTCTGCCAGGTTTTGGTAAATATTCATGATTTTGAGGCGGAAGGATAACAGGGTTATCAGGTTAGCTACGGCGATATGTACGGCAACTAGTTACATGTTTTTAGTATGCTTATTAAAGTTTGTGTATCTCAAAATTTTGGTGGTCAACCTCATACAAATTTTAGTGCAAAGACATGACCATTTGTTCCTCTGTCTGTAGTGAAAAGCATTCAGCCCAACGAAAATTTGGGGAAAAGTTGGAGGTGGGCAAAGAGGCCAGAATTAACATTGAAGTCAATGGGGAAATTAATGGTGGTCTGCCGCCAAAGGGCTAATCTGAAAAGTTGGGTTACCTCCCTTCACCTGCAAGACTTAACATCTGCAACTCGAAAATCATTCCCATGGCGTCCACCCCTTTTCTATGTCCACTTCAAATCTGTGCGATGCAGCCTTGTCTATTCTGCCTAAAAATGAAAGCTGGTGAACTGACCACGATAAAAGGGGGCTATTGTGTTTCTCTTTTACTCTTCAAAATGTGAAAGGGTAGTGTAGATAGCTCCCCTAGTTTTTTTGTTTTTTTTCGTAATAATACGGTCGAATTAAAGCTGAACTCCGGTTACAAAAATACCGAAATAATTAAATAAAAAAAAGTTAACGCCCCCAAGCCGCCATACTTGTTTCCAATTTATGAAATAAATATGGCGGACATGGAGTCTTATGACCTGGAAAGGTTAGCCGATCTCACTTCCAGTTTGTTTGTTGTCAGCCAGCTGTACACATCCGGTTTTATTCTCTACACACGCTTCACCGATTGCTCTATATTTTCCCACCAGTATACCAAATTATTAAAGATTGCAAAATGTCTGATTAGGTAAGCCTGTAAATAATTATATGAACTGCGTCTACTACAATATAGCCTAAGCTTTACCTTAAAACAAAAGATGCAAAAAGATGACTTACCCCAACCTGAAATTTTCAACCAAAACAAGTCACCTACACACACTATTGTCTTCTTCATATTATTATTATTATTGCAACGTCTTCTTGTGAATATCTTTACACATTTATGTAAATCACCAAAAAAGTTATCGCAGCATAATGTCCAGTGTAAATGGCCGCCCCTCGTACTTAAATAGCGTAAAAATGTGATATATCAAAGTTGTGGACCCTATAGAGGTCACAATTTTCTTCTGATTTTGATGAAACTTGAAATGTAAGTTTATAACCCAAAGATCTCGGTTCCTTTCGATATTCGCACATATCGGACCGTAACTTCCTGAATTATTGGCCCTGATTGTACGAAAAATCGCGTTTTTAGCTTGTGGACCCTATAGAGGTCATAATTTTATCCGATTTAAAAAACCGTTTGAATATATCACCGTTACACCCTAAGGATGGTTGAGTTTGAATTTCGTAAAAATAGGACCAAAACTGACAGACAAAATGGCCGCCCCTCGTACTCAAATAGCGTAAAATATGAAATATCAAGGTTGTGGACTCTTTAGAGGTCAGAATTTTTTTTCTGATTTTGATGAAACTTGAAATGTTAGTTTATAATCCAAAGATCTCGGTTCCTTTCGATATTCGCACATATCGGACCATAACTTCCTGAATTATGGCCCCTGATTATACGGAAAATCGCGTTTTTAGCTTGTGGACCCTATAGAGGTTATAATGTTTATTCGATTTCAAAAACCGTTTGAACATATCACCGTTACACCCTAAGGATGGTTGAATTCGAATTTCGTAAAAATCGGACCAAAATTGACAGACAAAATGGCCGCCCCTCCTACTTAAATAGCTTAAAAATAAGGTATATGAATGTTGTGGGACTCTAGAGGTCACAATTTAAGTTCTTCTGATTTTGATGAAACGTGAAATATAAGTTTATTACCCTAAGATCTTGGTTCCTTTCGATTTTCGCGCATATCGGATTGTAACTTCCTGAATTGTGTCCCCTGATTGTACCAAAAATCGCGTTTTTAGCTTGAGGTCCCTCTAGAGATCACAATTATTATCCGATTTACAAAAAACCCGTTTGAATATATCACCTTTACACCCTAAAGATGGTTGAGTTCGAATTTCGTGAAAATCGGACCAAAACTGACAGACAAAATGGCCGCCACTCGTACTCAAATAGCGTAAAAATATGGTACATCAAGGTTGTACGAAAATTCACTTTTTGTTTAGCTTGTTCTCTATCCATCTCTTGCAAAATATGGGTGTATCCTGTCTGGCAGCCGCTGGTACTGTTCTATAAGTAACATAAATGCAACAAACGCCACAAAATCTAGATTTTGATAAGAAAATATTGAACATTAAATCTCTCAAAACACATTAATTAAAAAGGGTGGGGTGGGGCATTTATAGCCTCTCTTAACAGAATGACGGAGTGAAAAATGTCTAGAAAGACTGGAATAATGCTTTTTACATGAAGGAAATGCAAGAATTTAATGTTTCAAAGAAGAAGAAAAATGCTTGTTCTGGGTAAAATAGTGGCAAAATTGAGCCAACCCCTGTTTTGAACATTTTGTACTAACCCATCTGCTGCACATTATTAACTCAGTGATACCAATTTTCAATTTTCTGTAGGAAACTTGAAATATAGGATTATCACCATAAGATTTTGGTTCCTTTAGATATTGGCATGCATCGGACTGTAACTTCATGGTTTATGGCCCCTGATTGTACGAAAATCACGTTTTAGCTTGTAATCACTGTAGAGGTCATAATTTTTATCCGATTTGGTTTTAAACTTGAAATGTATGTTTACAACCCACAGATCTCGGTTCCTTTCGATATTCGCGTATATCGGACCATGACTTCTTAAATTATGGCCCCTGGTTGTACGAAAAATCGCGTTTTTAGTTTGTGGACCCCATAGAGGTCACAATTTTTATCCGATTGAAAAAACGTGTGAATATATCACCGTTACACCCTAAGAATGGTTGAGTTCGAATTTCGTAAAAATCGGACCGAAACTGACAGACAAAATGGCCGCCCTCGTTCGGAAATAGTGTCAAAATATTGTGTATCAGGGTTTTGGACCCTCTGGGGGTCACAATTTTCATCTGATTTTGATAAAACTTGTTTATAACCCATGCAGGTTTATAACCCACAAATCTCGGCTCCTGTCGATATTCGCGCATATCGGACCATATTGCAAATAGTGTCAAAATATTGTGTATCAGGGTTGTGGATTCTCTGGAGGTCACAATTTTCATCTGATTTTGGCGAAATTTGAAATGCATGTTGATAACCCAAATATTTTGGTTCCTTTCTATTTTCGTACATATCTAATCGTAACTTTCTGAATTATGGACCTTGACCTCTTGAGGTCACAATTATTATCCGATTTAAAAAAAAACGTTCGAATATATCACCGTTCTGTCGTAATTTTGTCTGGGGTTGAGTTCCATGAAAATCGGACCATAATTGCCAGACAAAATGGCCGCCCCTCGTACGCAAATAGTGTAAACATCTGGTATATCAAAGTTGTGGACCCTCTAGAGGCCAGAATTTTGATCCGATTTTGATAAAACTTGAAAGGCAAGTTTATAACGCAAAGATCTCGATTCCTTTTAATATTCGCGCATATCGAATTGTAACTTCCTGAATTATAGCCTCTGGTTGTACGAAAAATCACATTTTTAGCTTGTGGTCCCTCTAGAGGTCACAATTATTATTCGATTTAAAAAAGCGTTCGAATATATCACCGTTACACCGTAATGTTTGTTGACTTCGAATTTCGTGAAAATCGGGCCAAAACTGCTGGACAAAATGGCCGCCCCTCGTACGCATATAGTGTAAACATCTAGTAAATCAAGTTTGTGGACCCTCTAGAGGTCACAATTTTGATCCGATTTCGATGAAACTTGAAATACATGTTTATAACCCAGAGATCTTGGTTCCTGTCGATATTCGCGCATGTCATAGCTTCCTGAATTATGGCCCTTGATTGAACAAAAAATCGCGTTTTTAGCTTGTGGTCCCTGTAGAGGTCACAATTTTTATCCGATTTAAAAAAAAACGTATGTATATATAACCATTACACACTACGATCTTGGTTCCTTTTGATAATCGCGGATACACGAACTTAACTTCCTGGATTATGGGCCCTGATTGTTAAAAAAAATCGCATTTTTAGCTTGCGGATTCTTTAGCGATAACAATTTTTTACGATTTTAAAAACCGTTTAAATACATCACAATTCCAACATAATGAAGGTTGAATTCGAATTTCGGGAAAATCGAAATAAAACTGCCCGACAAAATGTCCGCTCTTTGTACGCAAATTGTGTAGAACTGTGTAAATACGAAGGTTGTGGACCCTCTAGAGGCCACAATTTTTATCCGATTTTGATGAAACTTAAAACATATCTATATATCCCAAAGATATCAGTCCCTTTTGATATTTGCACATTTCAGGCCATAACTTTCTGGATTATTGCCGCTGATTGTATAAAAAATCGCGTTTGTTTTTAGCTTGTTCTCTATCCATCTCTTGTAAAATGTGGGCGTATCCTGCCTGGCAGCCACTGGTTTGTAAGTTTCATGGATATCGGTTGATAATTGCGATCTGTAGTCGTGCCCCATGAAATGTGTGGTAACCTGATATCTAGGAAACAGCTAACCGAAAGTGGTCGAAATTTTGGCTACTCTAAGATATTATAAATGTTATCAGATTCTCTATATTTCGTTGATATCGGTTGATAATTGCGGTCTGCATTCGTGCCACATGAAATGTGTGGTAACCTGATATCTCGGAAACCGCTAAGCGGAAGTGGTCTAAATTTTGGCTATCCTGAGATATTATTAATGTTATCATTTTTTGTAAGTTTCATGGATAGCGGTTGATAATTGCGATCTGAAGTCGTGCCACGTGAAATGTGTGGTAACCTGATATCTCGGAAAAAGCTAACTGGATGTTGCCGAAACTTGTGTTATTTTGAGATCTTATAAATGTTATCACAATCTGTGAGTTTCATTGAAATTAGTTGATTATTGCGGATTGTATCCGTGCCACATGAAATGTGTGGTAGCCCCCATGACTAGGAAACCGCGAACCGGAAGTGGCCTAAAGTTTGGCTACTCAGGGATATTTTCAATGTTATCATAATCTGTAAGTTTCATTAAAATCGGATAACAATAGCGATCTGTAGTCGTAAGGCTATTTTGAAATTCTTGCTTACCACATGTGGCAAAATGCCACTGCCATTAAAGAGTTGAGGACATTGCTGTAGTTTGATAAAACTATGGAATATTTTATATTATATGGCCAATATCATTGCACTATTAATCATTCAGTAGAATTCAATTCAAATACTACATTTACTTTTTAAACAAATTCATTTAATGAATATGAACAAATTTGTCGATAATATTAATAATTGACCAAATTTACAATTTATTGGACCAAAGAACGCTAGATATTTGTTTGACAGTTGTCTCTGGCATGATATCACAAAGGAACATTTCCCAATACATGGAATTGTGTGATAATCAACAGAACTGGCATATGAGTACACGCCGAGTCGCATGACATCTTTCAAACAATAATTCATAATGATGTTTTAAATAATTAATTTGACCTTTCGAATTTTATAATATCACAATGCCGAGTTGAAAAATATTGATTTTCATTTATCTCCGAACAATACTATTTTTAGATTTTTTTTCTTCCCAAATGTTTTTGTCCATCCAGGTCGGCCGAGAAGTGTTTTGAACAATATTTTTTTTACAGAGTCGATAGAAAATCTACCATTTTTTATTCAATCTATTGCGGAATTCTGTCTTTGTCACCATGGTTAACTGCTCACAAATTAACGGTTTAATTTTATGGTGGTTTATTGATTAGAATTTCTCGATTTGGTCTCAGGTTTAATTCTGTATTTTGTGCGTACAATTTATAGATGTATAAATGTCATTATGCTTTAACAAATACAGAAAATATCATTTAAAGAAAGAAAATCTGGACATCATATTTTTTTTTATACGCCCGCATTTTCATGTGGACGTATATTGTCGTCGCCACCGTCCGTCCGTCCGTCCAGACACAATTTGTTTGTGGACACTCTACAGGTCACAATTTTTATTCGATTTTGACGAAACTTAAAATGTAGGTCTATCTCCCAAAGATCTCTGTTCCTTTCGATATTGGCATATATCGGACCATAACTTCATGGATTATGACCCCTAAGAGTCACAATTTTCATCTGATTTTAATGAAACTTGAAATGCATGTTTATAACCCAAAGATCTTGGTTCCTTTCGATATTTGCGCATATCGGATCGTAACTTCCTGAATTATGGCCCCTCAGTGTACGAAAAATCGCGTTTTTAGCTTGTTACACTGTAGTGAGGTTTGACTTCGAATTTCGTGAAAATCGGGCCAAAATTGCCGGACAAAATGGCCGCCCCATGTACGCAAATAATGTAAAAATATGGTATATCAAGGTTATGGACCCTCTAGAAGTCATAATGTTGATCTGATTTTGATGAAACTTGAACTACATGTTTATAACCCAAAGATCTTGGATGCTTTCGATATTCTTGCATATCGGATCGTAACTTCCTGAATTATGGCCCTTGATTGTACGAAAAATCACGTTTTTAGCTTGTGGTCACTCTAGAGGTAACAATTTTTATAACACGATTTTAAAAAAAACGTTTGAATATATCACCGTTACACCCTAATGATGGCTGAGTTCGAAATTCGTGAAAATTGGACCAAAATTGCCGGACAAAATGGCCCCCCCTCGTACGCAAATCGCAAATAGTATAAATATATGGTATATCAAGGTTGTGGACCCTCTAGAGGCTATAATTTTGATCCGATTTCAATGAAACTTGAAATACATATTTATTACCCAAATATTCGCGCATATCTGACCATAACTTTCTGAATTATGGCCCTTGATTGTACGAAAAAATCGCGTCTTTAGCTTTTAGTTCCTCTAGAGGTCACAATTTTTACCCAATTTAGAAAAACATTTGAATATATCACCGTTACACCCTAATTATGGTTGAGTTCGAATTCCTTGAAAATCGGACCAAAAATGTCGGACAAAATGGCCACTCCTCGTACGCAAATAGTGTAAATATGTGGTATATCAAGGTTGTGGACCCTCTAGAAGTCACAATTTTGATCCTATTTTGATGAAACTTGAAATAATATCTTTATAACCCAAAGATCTTGGTTCCTGTTGATATCAGATCGTAACTTCCTGAATTATGGCCCTTGATTGTACGAAAAACGGCTTTTTGTTTAGCTTGTTCTCTACCATCTCTTGCAAAATGTGGGCGTATCCTGCCTGGCACCCTCTGGTTTCTTTTTGGTTTTAGTCTGCTCAACGAATATTTTTATATGTCCGCACAATTCGTTATAGCTATGTTAAAATTCATACATAAATCGAAGGAAGGTATAGCCAAGATAACAACTTACTTTGCTTATTAGTATTAGTCCGGTGGCTGAAGGGTGGGGGGGGGGGGGTCGCCACACGAACTGTGAATTTATGAGACCAAGTTTTTCTAGACCAGTTTTTTGCGTAGATTCCGAATCCGGGTGGTGATCAGGCGTTTGAGGTGGGCGTTTTCGAGATACGGGGTCCAATGTCTACAATTATTGGGGGAAATGTGATTACGTTGACATAAATCATGATCATGTTATATATTAATAAAACATAAATTTCTAGGACTGTCCATCTCTAAAGAAGTGTATATTATGCCCCTGGACAACTATTTTGATTTGTGGGGAGGTGGGGTGGGGGTAGCAGATGTGCGTGTACGGAAGTGGGGGGGGGGGGAATTGGTGGGAAATGAGTTCACGTTGATTTAGTATGATGATTTTCTTAGAACTTGGCAAAAACATTACTTTTTAATTCTGCTTCACATCTCTAAACATGTGTGTAAGATTCCCATTTCCCAATATATGGGGCGGCATATGTGTGTAAGATTTTGGGGACAGAAACCACCTGGTTTAAAACAGATCTGAAAAGTGTTTTCTCACGGAACTGTGGGTAAACCCCTAGAAAACGTCATCGCTGATTGATTAATCAATGTCTGACGTCATAGGGTCAAAAGCCGATCGTCTGACACCTGACGTGACCTCCCAGTACAACTGGTCAGATCTTCATCGAAAGTATAAAAAAAACGAAACGAAATATACATCTGTATTTTAATCAGATTGCTTTTTCGTTCAGTAGCAATTTCGTCATTCCAAATAATAGTATTAAATTATAATGGTACTTTTCAAGAGATCTGGAAATGTACATAAAAACACACAGTAAATCAGAGACACGTTTAGATATTAGTTTATTCATAGTCTTCATCAGAAGATTCAAAATCGAAGTTCATAATATGAGCGGGATAAATATCTTCTTGATGGCTAATCAACGGCTCGCATATATCCTTTGGATGTGCTTGAGATACCCATTCATATTGTAAATCTTCATTCCAGCCTTGTATCGCAGGGTTATCTTGTTCGATCATTGATTTTGCAGCCTGTCTCCATATTGTTACAACATAATTGTTGCGTTTAATGTGCAGCAAAAGACTACTCAGGCAAGAAGTAATAAAGAAAGAAGGGTTTGTTATTTTTCATCACAATTAAAATTCCTCCAGAAAATCTTTATTCTAGTGTCATCTGCAGATGTAAGTCGCCTTCGCCGTACATGGTACCAACAATTTTTTTCTAAACCAGCAATTACGTCATCCGAAACATCATTTGTCTGTCCCAGCTCTTTAAAAATTGTTAAAAAGTTGGAAAAAGAAAGACAGATAGTCATTAACACTGAAAGCATGTAGGCCGAGATATTCTCGACACGTTCAGTACTAATCTTGATTGGATCAAAAAATATATCAAGATTAGTATTGAAAGTGTCGAAAATATCCTAGATCTGACAACAAACCGCAAGGACACCAAAATAGCTTACCTACTCCTCTTCGGATTGCAAATTAATGGAGGCGCTGAAACAAATTGTATTTTGCGTTCTTGCTCGGGTGAAATAGACATCCGATTCATTCTCCTCGCAAACAATGATCCAAATATACACATTTTGATCGATAATGAGATGGGAAAGGTAGAAAATATCTGTGGAAGCTTGGTGATGGTTATTCCAGGCGAATAAGTGCCCATAGAATATAAATGTATACTGAGACTTTTATTGCATTTCTTGAAAATTAAAAATTGGGTGTTAACATGATTGAAAAGAAGCCCGTCAGATTTGGGATTTGAGACGTTATAAAGAATTATGGGTTTGCACCAAGAATAGCCGTCTGTGAGCTGTATAAAAGGTATGATAAAAACTGTCTACCTAAGTAATTTCAGTGAAGAGAAATAACAGCTGCCCCTCAGCCCCTTCCTGTTGTCAACCCTAAACACATAGTTTGTGTGTTATCTTTGTGTTAAATCTAACAAGTAAGGAACGTTTTCACAGTTCACTTTTTGTCTGCTTAACTAAAACCATAATTGTTCATTCGAGTGTAGGTTATATGCACTTGTAGGTCTATTTATCAGGGGCCACCCATTCTTCTGCCTTAGGCCCCATCTGACCTAAATCCGACTTGGTTGTCATTGCAGTAAGCCAACTCATTTCCTATATTCAATAGAGTGGTTCAATTCTGTAATAAAGGACAAACGAGAGTGCTGTTTTATTGCAAAATTTATTGCCCTTTACATACATGGGTCTATATAAACAATAGTATATGATCAATTAACGTTGGGCCGACATATTATTGTCGAATATGCAGTTTCTTCCAGAATTTAAAAAAAAATCAATCGATGGGATTTTTAGATCATTGATGTCCAAACCAAAATCTAGGTTACACGAAAATAATTACTCTTGGGGTTGTTGTCCCTGCTGTTTGAAGATTTTGAATGAAATTTAAAACTTGAAAAAATATGATCCTGTTTGCTTTGTGTTAGTCATTTGACCCAACATGTGCCTACAAAACCTTTACATGCCACAGTTCTATAATCAGGGAAAAGTTGATTTTTATTTAATTCGTGTTAATGAAATCAAATATATAGTAGATCAAGCTCTTCATAGAAAAAATACATAAATAAAACACCGATTTTATGCCATCATCTTGAGTTCTTAAATTGCTTCAGATAATCTTGGACATTGTATAAACTTGATGTTTGGTGTTTTGGTTTGCTAAAGAATATTGCGCAAACTTTCTGATACAGCAAAATTGTTATATTTTTGAGTGTTTAGAATTTGTAAATCATATAAATTACTTAAAGGTATAATTTAACCGAAGTAATCAAAATATAAACGTTCTTTAAGAAAAGTCTGGATACAATTAATTGATTAAAGTTAAAATCAGAATCAAACAGGTTTTGACATCAAATTACACTATAATTCGATAGACTGAAAATATTCTCACCGCAAGAGTATAAGAAACGTTAAAATCAGAAAGTCACTCATGGTACTAATCCTCAAAAATCCTTTCATTTACAAATGGACATTATCAAGTGATATGCGCCTATAATTAGGTTAAGCCTTTTACAGTTGAAGAAGAATGTATTTGACTGTACTATAGTATAATAGTACTTGCCAGGAGGTATGTATATTGTCACCATCACTAGTAATTAGATGTGATTGATTTAGAAGATGACAAGAACTGGTGTAGTAATCATTAGTTGATCTAATCACTGACAATAATCATCTAGATTATTATCTTTATGTATTGTTATTACCTATATTTACAGGTAAGCTGTATATCCTTACATATAAATATTGACAGGCAGATGTGTCAGATAACTTAAGTAAGGCGAGAACACATTTATCTACAATACCATTAACTTGGATACTTAAAGTTACAACATGTATGACGGTCACAAAATCGTAATTAGTATACAAACACAGTCACTATATTATTGTATAGATTGCTATTGTAATTATGGTAAAGCCCCAGACGTTCCAAAAGGCCAGTAAGCATGAAAATTTACGTTGTTCAAATTCGAAATTCAGATTGTTCGATTGCAAAACGTGTTATCTTCACGGGATAGTGCTATCAAGGGAATAGTGGGGGTGGGGGAGGGGTTCTGACAAGGGCCCGGACAAGTTCACATTTATGTTTTCTTTGCCCAATGGAACTAAATCACAATCTAAGTTATGTAACTCTGATCGGCGGATTTCTACAAAGATTACAGAATTATGAAAATAATTATGTTTTATTGCCATATATTATTGGAGAATTCAAACAGTATAAATCAAAATAACAATAAAACATAAAGATGGAAGTCATTAATAAGTGACTTACTTTAGTTACTGATCATAAGAAAGACACCATTATAAAAACTACATACCTAAAATCTCAAGATTCACAAACCACGATACACACACGAAGTTGTCAGTTCAGTCATACTATAAAATTGTGCAATAAAAATTATATATCTTTACTTTCTCACCATTCTCAACCTATATTGTTATTTAAATAAGATTTGATATATTATTATTTGAATAAGATTTGATAGAAGCCATTATAGGGGTCACAGCCAGAATCAAGATATAATATGAAAGCAAAGTTTTATTATCCAGTTTACATGTGCCTGTCACAAAAAACAAGCCGTATATCAGTAACGTTGACTGACGATAAACAACCAACCTATACAGTCAACTCATTTCCGATTCGGATTAGAGGGATGGTTAAGATTCTTTTCATTTCTTTTCCTAAATAAACTTCCTGTATAGATATGTATTCTGATGTACGTTATTAATCGAAGATATATGTAAACGTGAAAGTAAGTTTTATAGTTTCTGTAAACAACAATTAAATATTAATTTTCAATATTCTCATTGTTTTGAATTTGTACATTTCCTTAAATTATTTACAAATTTACTTTTACTGCATCTTGCTTTTACTGTCATGATTAACTGCATATGGCTTCAGTTCACCCCTATAATACCTGTCCTTTTATTATTACTTTCATCTATAACTATACTGTATATATATATATTTATTTATTGTGTTTTTACTGTCAGGACCGATTTCTCGTGGCTCATTATACCTCTGAATAATTGTTTGATCCTTTTTTCTTGTACTTAACTATACCAATTACAGTTTATAACCATCTATGTACATTAAAGTTGCTCATGCTTGCTAATTTTGCATCCCATTGGAGGGTTCGCACTGCTCTTGTATATAACCATATTATTTTCATTTTATTTTTTTTGTCTACGATATCACCTTAGGTGGAAGTGGACGTAAAACTCTAGAAACAAACGAACGAACGATCATTTTTGTTTTATTTATTTGTGTTATATGCTTGAAAACGACTTGTGAAATCTTGTTGAAACGTGGCAGTGAAATAAACCATAGTAATTTTTATCCATAAATTATAGTGTGTTATTCGATTATGTTCCAATTACTAAATGCCATTCAAAGAATATAAACAACAAATACATTAACATAGACAAGTTCAGTATACACGACAGTCTGTGTTCTCACTAATATCTAAAATCACGAGGATTTTTTTTTTTTTTGTCATGCAAAATCTTGATTAATTCCAGTTGGATGAAATTTAGTTACTTTAGTAACGATGTCTGATCGGACTCGTGTCATCTCTTCTTTACTGTCTGCCCCTATACACATGTATTATGAAAATAACGCTTTACACCACCTCGCTTCTAAGGCTAGTTTGGAATCCTTACTGTCTATTTTTCACTGGGATTCGTCTTTAATCGCCAAAAGAAATCATTTCTCGACATACCTAACACACATTCATAATAATTCAACACCAATTTCAAGTAGAATTTGAATTGGACTGCAATGTTGAAAACCGCGCTTGCGCAGACCGAGGTGATGTAAAGCGTTATTTTCATAATGTGTATCAGGACATACAGTAACGATGAGAGGTCACGAGTCCGACCAGACATCGTTACTAAAGTAACTAGATGAAATTCTAATGCAGGGTATGGCCAGTTTGTTATAGATATATATGCGCATCGTTTCTAACCAATTTTTCCGCCAAAAAAAGATAAGGCAAATCAAAGAGCTACCAAATATTAATTTGTTTTTATCATTAGGATGAGAAATAAACTTCAACACGGTAACAGCAATAAATAGATCTCCTACACACATCTACAAATATAAACCCATTTATGTCTATAGTGACTGTAATCATTGTTTATCGTCGACAGTCCAATTAAAGTAGCTAAGTCTCTATCTTAATACCATCCTAAGTCTTCGACATTGAAAACACAAATTATTTGTCAATTTAAATCGACATTGTGATCTTGCCGGGAAGAGATGGGCTCCTGATATCCAATATTTAAGACAAAATAAACATTTTACCATTGGTACAAGAATCGTGTACCATAATGCGTTTCAGCGCCATTTGTAACAAATGACTCGAAGAACTAGGCTAGAACTAGGCGAGATATATTCAACAGGTCATGTCAACCAGTGACGCCATATTCTTATCTGGAGAAGCATGCGCAATAAATACTATCGGTGTAGACTGGAATAACCAGACGCTAGAGATTGCCATTCGATTGAGACTTCTGGCGTATTTTGCCGAACATAACTGATTTGAAATTAGAGTAAAAACTGAAGCGATTGAATGTAAATCAGTTTATATACATTCATATTACATTATTATATGCGT
Organism: Patella vulgata; assembly: GCF_932274485.2. Lineage (NCBI taxonomy): Eukaryota > Metazoa > Mollusca > Gastropoda > Patellidae > Patella > Patella vulgata. The sequence continues at coordinate 41,319,064 of NC_065882.2, forward strand.
TGCGACCCATTTGTGTACATTTCTAGGTGCCCTATATTAGCGATTTAGCTTTATTACTTCTGATTAAAGGGGAGACTACATTTGGACTTCAGATTTTCTTCTAGATCCGAGTTGTGGATTTTATAATTTAAAGTATCCTTACTCGCCTATATGTAAAAAGTGTATGGATATATCTAGCCTAGTTCTAGAACTACACGACTTGTTGTCGGCGATATCACCCAAAGTGGACGTTAATCCTCAAAGAACGAACTACACGACGCAGTTTCTGTTAATAATTAGTAGATCTAGACCTATACATGTTTATGGGAGTTCAAAGTGTGATGTAGGTCTAAACAGGTGTTAACTACGAATATACATCACTTAATTACAATCCATATCCTTTCACAAGCTGATAGATACTTTGATCTACCCAGGGCATGTATATTATAACATTATCACGCGCTAAGATAAATTGTACACACGTGCATAATATGTATGTTTACATATCTACTCTGACGGCACATCCATTAATGGTGATTGCCCTTTACGACATCCCTTTTTTCACAGTCCTCTCTTTAATGTTTCTGAATGTCTGACTTGTCTGAAGGGTCCAAACAAGGACAATATCGATCAGGCATCAGCACGGGAATATTTCAGATGAAGAGAATCCCATCCTTATTAAAAATATGTGTAGCATTCACACACTCTAGGTGTCACTGTACGACGGCTAATTAGACCGAATGTGCTAGCAAGACGAAAATGAAATAAGATTTAACGTTCTACTTTACTAAACCGACTGGGCTAATGAAGACTGGCGTACGCCATACAGTTTGCTAAGAGTGGAATTTTGTCAGGACTGTTATGGGGTCTTCTACGTGCACGCTAACATGTACATAGGACCTCAGGTTTTCAACCCATCCGAACGACTAACAGGCTCCCCGCCCCGCACCACTGAAAAGGGGAAACCACACTGGAAAATCACGGGAAACTTTCTCGGCCAACACCGGGATTGACTAGCAAGAAGAAATTCTGGAATTCTGAGACACGACAACATGACTATTAGTATCAATTTGAATGCCAAATTTTAGACGACCTCAATTTCTTTACTATTTTTGCATGAAGTGAACTCAAGATTCGGCGTATGTCTTTCGTCTATATTGAACACTATAATAGTTATAAATTAATTTTACATTAAAAACCCACATTCCATATTACATGTATATCATTATGCAATTACAGTTATGTCTTTCTGTACTTCTCAATGACATTTTATATAAACGGCATTCGCATCAAATACAAAAAACTCAAACAAACATACAAATGTATATTGATTCTCAGCATGTGATTTTTAAAAAAAAAAAAAACCCATTAAATTCTTCACGCCAAACTTCTGCCGTGTAGACTGCTATTGTATAGTCATCGTTTAATAAATCAATGATATTCTATGAACCTGTGTGGGGGTCATTTCTTTGAGGTTCGACTAAAAACTGTGCCGTGCATTTACGTCTATATTTACAAGGAATTTATAATCTTTCGTCAGCCATTATAGATACCAAAACCAGTCTTATCAGTTGTGTCAAATCTCCATCTCAGTGCTAAAGACCCCTACTCTCTCTCTTCTGATTCTTAAAACAGTAAATTTTGTGAATCGTTTTTTCGTTTGACCGATTGGTGAGTTGACTGGATCAAAGTGATGACATAATCCCTTTGATCTCATCACCCACTGAGCAAAAACTGCTTGATTTTACTCAATGATGACTTGGCTTAACCTCGTGTGTACAGGTTTCAGTTTCGGTTTCTCAACATCGATTGAAAACTCTTACAAATTTATAATAATCTTAGCGACTAAAGCAGTTTAATTCTACGTGAAAACTCCAGAAATGTTTATTTTAGCCCCGTTCTACTATCTGAAACCCCGAGATACTTTCCCGAAGAATTACAAACGGTCGGTGTCATGTTTGATTGGCCACAAGTTCCCAAACTGACAGCTGATTTAGTGCCTGGACAACCGTGTCAAGAAGTTTGTCTCAATGACTTTGTCAGTTAACACATCACGCAGGAAACTCTTTCTTTGATTAATGTAAATCATGATAAATGCGATCATCATTTCAGAACGACTAAATCTCTGAGCTGAAAATCTTTAGACTGTGTAAATAGGAAATATCGTACTCTATAAATTGTGGGACTTTTCCTTTAATGTCATTGTTATATTGCAATATATTGGCTACCAAAAAAGTGCCCCTTCTTATATCGACAAATGTGATAAATAATCATCTACCAATATCTTATTAATCTGCATTGCTTGCAATGCCATTTTCTGGGTCCATTAAGTACATATTTAGTCTTAAGGAACATGAGATATCCAGTATTATTTTAATAATGGTAATTGTTTTATATCAGATTTACAGACTATATAACATATGTATAACATTGTTTAAATGAGTGACAGGTGTTACGTGTGTCTATTATGTCATCATGGATGAGATTCTGGGATGTTGGGTGTTAAACCTGCTATAACTACTTGGCATGTCGTTTATCATGTCATATTCCTAGTCTTGTTCAAAACCTTTAATCTGACAGCCTTATTCTCTTTTTTTCTTCCACGATCAAACTCACAAATGTCACTTACTATAATTGTTATGTTGAATGTTATTAAAGCTCTAACATAGCCAAATTAAAAGTTTAAATACCATGCGCAATCAAAAGTACCTTTATTGAAAAGAAACCCATCATTTTCGATCAATTTTAAGCTATGGTCGTAAAAAGTTTACAATTGTTTCTACTAACAATCATAGACAAATAAAGTAATAAAATTCTGCTATCTTTTTCGTACAAACCAGCCAAATCTTCACGAAGGGTTTAATCACTTGGGTGTGCTTAATATCATGACGTCAACAATCGACACGTTAAAATAGTACATATTTTTGGCTATTGAGATAAGGGATCTTGCTTGGACCTTTATATGAATTTTATTCAAGGACAAATATGTGTAAATTAAATGTATGTGATAAGATAAAACAAGGCCCTAGTGTACACCTACGTTCTTTACCATTAACTTAGCCTTTGCTCTCTATCAAACAAGATGGATTTAAACTAATTAACCTTTATTTCAATTGCTGGAAAGTCAAGACTATCTAAAGTGTCAGCGATCCAATTTTTAACCTTATTTAGTACAGAAAAGATTTAAGACTGTGTGTTAAAAACTTAATTGGTCGTTTGCGTTCACAGACTTACTGTTTACCTTGAGACGTTTGAAGTGGATATAAAATGCCCGTCTTGAAGGGAACATGCATGTCTATAAGATCATATTTTCCAGAAACAAATTTCATTTAGTTGAACTTTAATTGCTCTTAGATAAACAGTCGTGATTTGTTCCACATGTACTGCCATGTTGACTTTTATGAAGGAACAGTTGTTAAAATCATATTTTGGAAGAAGTGTGGTTGATGATGGTGCGAGAGAGTTTCATGTTTCAAACTATACTTACTGGACTGGCAGAAACCAGTTTAATTTGGTACATATGTTAAAATAAGGAAGATACTAATCATACACTTGTTTGAAAACATCGATGTTGTCATGTGAAAATATCATTAATACAGAAAATATCTTCATTAATGATATTGGTAAGTTAAGACGGGATATAGTGGTAACACACCGAAATATTATAGTGAATGAGATTTTATCGTGTCTATATAGACAGTATCAAAAAAAGAAGTTATGTCACTCAACTTATCTTCATAATTATTTAGATCTAACCAGTGTTAAGCAATATATCTGCAGGTGATGACAACCCAACTCGAGTATGTGCATACGTCTTACAGTTAAATCTTTTATTCAACCTAACGCCGAGGAACACCAGACACCACTGCTGAGGCCGTATTCGCCCCTAAAAGTTTTCTTTTAAATAATAATAATAATAATAATAATAATTATTAAAACCTTGACACATATCAATACTGTCATTCCATTCATCATTGAAATCTTATAAGTAGGTTTTTGTGATTTTTGCTACAGACTTACAACCTTCCTCCAATTTTTCTCAACAATATATTATAAGGAGATTAAATAACGTTGTGTTCACTCTACTGTACAAATGATAAAGAAGACAGGCGAGGTTGATCCGTACAAATTTATCAAAGTGGCGTACCTGGTATTTATTAAAGTAAAAAATAATAAAAATAATATGATTTTTAAGTTTGTAACCGTGAAGTTGAGTCACAATGGCAACTTATAGTTCTCATGATATCTTAGGTTTTGACTAAGTTCAACACGTACATGTATATTAATATAGACATAGATCTACATGGGTAGTATATAGTTTTACCATAAAATAGATTACACTCTTTTTAATCACAGCCCAACCTTTTACTCCGCAACTAAACTAGGAGTGTCCGTCTGAAATTTTCTTCTCATGGCATTCTTCCCTATTTCTATAGTTGAAGGTCAAGGAGGGGTCAACGTGTTTGAACTGACCACTGGCTATTGTATGTAGGTGTTAAAAGGAGTTTGTTGAAGGAATAACGGAAAGCGGGTGTTTTCTTCTCGCCATAGGGGATTTGTCTTATAGGCCCCACTGTTTTCTCTTACGTAACGTTCACAGAAAGAGAGAGATTGATTTCACACAAATACTGCGAGATGTTACGATTAAAAGAGTGACCTACTTTACCAAACCGACTCAAGAAATAAAACCTCGCTTTTGACATGTTAACTAAACACCCCCTGTCGAAAACTGGCGCACATGACTTCCCGCGGTTACTTACTCACACCAAATATGTAGACCGGTACTTAAAGTTTAAATCTATGTTGAAAAGTTTGTCCTTTTTCTCATTTCTAAATTCCAATCATTTTAAAAACTTGCTTGCAAAAATATGTTTGTTGTTATTATTCTTAACCGTAACACTAACACAGATTAACCCTAAACCTAGACTTATTTTAGTTCGGCCAATATCATTAATTTAACAATCGAACGACTTGAATTTCAATTATATTTTGACACCTGCCATCTTGGTATAAACCAAACATATAACATTCGATAGTGGGGTTGCTAAAACTTGAATGGTTGCCTCTTGGCTTACACGAAGCCCAGACATATTCCCAAGGTTCTTATATTTTACAGTAATTTTTCCTTTTACAGAAGCCTTATAAATCATATCCAAATGAACCTAATGATATCAAATTAGGAAGACCTGAAAGAAACGACCATCCCAATATGTAACCAATACAAATATAAACTTATATATTAGGATCTGTAATATGTTTTTATAAAACCAAACCATTAAAGGCACAACTAACCACATCTCCAAAGTAAAAAATAATATGCACTACTAGTATAGCTGTATACACATCTTCGCCCGAGGCCCAAATTCGCCCTGGCTAAAACATTTGATACCACATAAGCGTGGTTCGCCCATGCCCAAATGGCCCGGAGCCCAAATTCTATGGCCTAATTTGATACCACATAATATGTGGGGTGCAGCATGGCGATGACGCGTGGTGGGCGAACATACACACGGACACACTTTGATTTTATTTATATAGATTTTAGTGTAATAAAATGGTGCTTAACGTCCTACTGTTCTGCTCGGACTGGGCTAATGAAGACGGGCATACGTCATACAGTCTGCTATAAGGGAAATTTTGCCCGGCAAGCTGCTCAGTGGCCTACTCCATATCACCTGCCAAGGGTTCTTTTACCCTGCACCCCAATGTGTACACGGGACCTCGACTATACCGTGTCCCTTGCCAGGCCCCCCGTCCTGCACCGCTCACAAGGGGGAACCAGGCCGGAAAATCCCGCTGAACGTTTCTCGGTCAACACAGGGATCAAACATGGAACCTCCAGGTTAGCGAGCCAACGTATTAAAATATACGGTTTCAAAATAATATAAACCATTATAAACTTTAAATGGCCATAACTTAAGTAAGAATTGATCAAGTTGAAGGAACCTAGGATCAAAATACTTCTAAATATTGATTATGTATTTTCTTAAATTCTATTTTCAAATTTCATTCTGGATTTAATGCAAACGTCGACACTATTAGATACCGAACTAACGCGTTTATCAACCAATAATGTAATTAAGAACATCTTGGATTTCAACCCTATACCAGTATCTGTACATTATGTAATTTTGTTTCATTGATGGTGTATATAAATTAGTTGAACAGATAGAGCAGTGATCTTACCATGACCTCACTATATGGCATGTGTTAGATTGTAATGCCTTTCACCAACACTAGTAGGGTTAGCGTAAGTTGTCAAAAGATAAGACTGGCATGCTAGTTAGCATCGTAATGTCCACCTGTTTTATATCCTCTGGTAGCAGTTAGATTAAACTATTATCACGCATCATAAGCGTATTGTCTGCTAACTTTTCATAAAATCATCCCTTACAATAAAATGTTTTTTGATTGGCACACCACTAATCCGTTGATGGCAAGGTTTTTACTCAGCAGGGGTCTCATTCCAATCAATACGGTTGGCAGCCGCAATGATATATCACCGCAAATGGCAGTAATTCACAGAAAAGCTGTCATTTATCAATTCTAATGGATAATATTTTAATGCATCTATGGACTTCACAATATTAGCTACTATTAAGACCATGTACAGTAGTGTAGGGTGTTAACGGAAGATCATGGCTGTAATGTGTGTCTAACGTATTATCAAATCTGACCGTGTCTGCTACTGCTATGTGACCTTTAAGTTTATAAGATTTTGCTTGATCTCGTTGTTGGCATTGAACAAGAACGTGGATGTAGCCAATGTTTTCGATTTCCGCCGGAAATTGCGTCACGACATGAAGCTAGTATTGACTTAAATTTAGAGCCATGACCACGCCAAATTTAGAATAGCTGACAACAACAAAAATATTTATATATGTTGCTAAAATTTATACTGTATTTTTTTTCAGTTGTAAATAAATGGTGGTGACGACCAGTAGGTCCACATCAATTTCTTGTCCCGCGTGGGAGCCAAGGTGGCTCGGTGAAATGAACGTTGGCTCGCTAACCTGGAGGTCGCTAGTTACTATACTTGTAACGTTAAACTGTGTGTTTAACGTTACAATTGATACAGTCTAAGAATCCTTACGCAAGTTCAAATAGGTTCAAACGCACAATTGTCAACACATATCATTACAGTTTGTATTGGAATAAGTAATTCTATGACAAATAGTGAAGACTGGACCACTAAAATAGTTACCGAACAGTTTTTCTTTGTGGTTATGCGTTCTACATTTGCATAGCGATGTTTCTTGTAATGACGTATTACGTAAGCCGCCATGACACCAGCCAGTTGACATTTCGCGTAGCAGTTGGGTTTCATCAAATCATATAATTATGCGGTAAGGCTTCAACTTTATTTCAATAGGAATTGATTTATTATATGTTAAGCTAGGTGCAGTACTGTTTTGGGTCAGTTTATATGTAAATTAAGGGAGCTACATGTATAGGCCAGTAACTTTTTTGTAGTGATTTGACTAAAATACTTGCGCAAAGGAACTCTGTAGGACTAGCCACTACTGTGGCTGGAGTAAGGCGGAAGACATCAGTATTGGAACCATTTCTAGGAGGTCGTGTGTTCGATCCCTGCGTTAGCCAAGAAAGTTCATCTGGATTTTCCGGCATGTTTCCCCCTTGTCAGTGGTGGAGGAAGGAAGGCCTGGCAAGGGACAACATGTAGTCGTTCGGATGGGACGAAAAACCGAAGTCCCGTGTACACAGTGGCGTGCACGTAAAAAAAAAACCTTGACAGTTGAAATTCAAAATAAGAGTAGGCCATAGCGCTGCTGTGGGGGCAAAACTTCCCCCATAGTACACTGCATGGCGCATCCCCGTCTTCACTATCCAAGTAGGAGCAGAACAGTAGGACGTTTTTAACCCCATTTCATTTTTTGGTCCCGCCCTCTCAGGATCGTAACAGCGGACGCTAAGTCCATTGGACTATATTTGGCAATATTACTTCAATAAGACTGAGACAGGAAAGAAGTGGGGTTTATTTTAGCCTAACATTTGGCATTTTAAATTTCTATATTTACAAATGCAATGTGAATGAGGGCATTCAGTTCGATTCTCATTCTTCAAAACTGACACAAGAAACTGTCTAGTAGTTCAGGCGGGACGAAAAACCGGGGTATACCACACATTAACGTTGAACTGAAACTTGTATCATATTTTAGTCTCAAAATAAGCGAAATATTGTGTTGACGACGATATGATCAAATCCATTCCATTTTATAGCTGGTACACGTGTAGACTACTTTTCACCATAAAGCATAACGTATATCGACCTTTTTTTTAAAAAAGAAAACTCCCGAGAGACAATGTGATTTATATCCTACCCACAATCGTTAAACATACATTATGCAAGAGCTAAATCTGCCAATTGCAGGTCTTTCTTTAGGCCTGAAATGTTATCTAAATTATTAATTAGACATTAATTAACTTATCCAGACCATAATCAACTCTTGATGGCATCGCTAGCCTGCGATATTTACTTGTTTATGATCCCATTTGCTGCAAGACTTCCATTCATTATTTAATCATGAAATGGATGATCGAGACTATGTTTTTTATCGTACAGACTTTAGTAATGATGATCGAGGCTAGGCCGAAATTTCAATCGCTTAATTCTCGGTTCATAGTGGATCAGTTTGACTGAAATGTTCAGCTCTTTATCTTATCTCCCATAATGTTAAGCTTGCAAGGATCTCCTGGCTGAAAATCCACTGAGGCCCTCAAGGCCGGCGAAGGCAATTCTTGATTGGGGGGTGGGGCGGGGGCTACCGTCCTAGGATTTTAGGCGAGGATCTAGGGGCCGCCTAGCTCCCCCCCACAAGCTTCCGGGGGTCTAGATCGTCGGAGACGCTTTCTAATCGATTTCTGACTTGTAAAATTACTCAGCAATGAAGTTTTTATGTTTTTTAATCCCTTACCACGAAAACACTGTAGTCGATGGTGATTTCCTGCGATGTTGAACAGGACAAATATATACACAATATAACCAAGGTTGTGGACACAATAGATGTCACAGTTTTTATCCGATTTTGATGAACCTTACAATGTATGTTTATAACCGTAACTTCTTGGATTATGGCCCCTGATTGTACGAAAACTCACATTTTTAGCTTGTGGGCACTCCAGAGGTCACAATTTTTATTGATTGTAAAAACCTTTCAAATATATCAGTTACACCATAACGACTGAGTACAAATTCAGAGTTCAAATGGCCGCTCCCCTTTACGCAAAAAATGTAAAAGCATATAATACTCAGGGCGGCCATCGGATGTAAACTGTGGTCGAGACTACAGTCTGAACCAGCACCAGAACGGGAAGGGCCCGGACCATTGGCCCATGTCAGTTGTTTCGCTTGCTATATTTTCTGCTATTTATTCATTTCTAAAACTATATTTTTGACGATGAGGATGAAGAAATGCTTTTAAAACATTTTCTTACAACGCTGACTCCATCCGGGTTAACTGGTAAAATGGATCATTTCACAAAGTTTTTTGTCGTGGGCCTATATATATTCGAATAAGAAGATCTTAATCTGTCAAATTCATCAAGAAAACTCGTATAAAAATCACAGTTGTTAATAAACCATACCCTAACCCTCATTCTCTAACTTCCGGGGTGTTATCATGGACCCTGAAGTACGGTCCATGGTGTAAATAACGCATTGGCTATCGTCAATTTTATAGACAAATCTACACGCGTATCAGCCTTTTCAGCCATCCTTGACCTTGAACTATCCCGACCGTGCTCTATTGCATGGTAGGAGAGAGAGAGAGAGAGAGAGAGAGAGAGAGAGAGAGATAGATGGGGTTCAACGTCCACTCGACACAAACTAGGTCATTGTGGGACTAACATATGGTTTAATTTTATTCTAATAATTCGCTTGCGCGTAGGGAACTTTAGCAGTGGCGGAAAACCGGAGGACCCGGAGAAAACCCACGAGGTTGGACAGGCATAACGTTTCTTAACCTCATTCACAAGATATAACTATTGATTATGGCCAGGTGATGCATTTAAAATGTTTTTAAGTGGACTGTTTTATGACGTGAATGCATCACGTGACACTAGTAAACATGATCTTCTATAACGTAGCAAGTAATTGATGAAACGTGCGCGCACACAAACTTTCCCCAGATATAAAAACACCTGGTTTCATTTATTTTTTTTAAAAAAATCGGATTATGAATGTTGACTCCAATGCGATTTTAAGTTACTTTTGGTGTTTAAATCAATGGTAATTACTCCGAATTAATTTCAAATTCAAACACATTCGAAATCTATTCCACGGTTTGATGTCGCTCATGTCAGTGTAGTAACTTTAACCCCTGTTTGTAGCTGACACCCAGTCCATATCCGTTGAAGCATATGGGCTAAAAACTAAAAACTCCCCTACCCCAGTATACAACAGCATGTGACGATGATATATTACCGCCAAGTACTGTTTTGAATACTAGATTTTATCTTGCTGTTTAAACTCTGAAGGGAGGAAATGAATAGTGAAATTCTCTAGAGCATTGGTAGTGTTTGATGGTTCTTGAACCAATATGATTGTGGTTACCATTGGTATGTACTTCACATCTGGCAAGATTTAGCACACGAAGATGACACAGAAAGATTTCAAGATATGGACGTATCATAAAAATCGCACTAATTGATCACCATCTTTGATATTATATAATTATTCTTATACCTATACCCATTGAATTTACTAATCTATACCATCTTAGCACTACTTTATTATAGATGTTAATATTGGATTTAAATGTATTAACGGATGAGTTGAGACGAGATATTAAAGTTGACTGTTTGTATATGAATATAGTTACATATAAGAATATACTTAAAAAATACATGGTATAAATTATCACTAATCACTGACATTATTCCTCAAAACTTTAAAATTATTTTACCGTAAAAAAAGCTTTTTAACGAAATGTGATATAGATATGTTTACGTTTTTTTTATGGCTTACACGGTAACTTTGAAGATCGGGCAATAATTTAAGATTCGGTGAACTTCCGATTAGTTCATGTACTCTTATAGACACTACTGGTCTTAAAGTGGCAGTCGATACTTTAAAAAATATTATCTCTATACTGTTACAAGATATTGATATGAGTAACAAACTAGAACATAATCCTGTGGATAATAACAAGGTACTCAGAAGCTATATATATATAAACAATAACACCATTACATAAGATATAATATAATATATTTGCTAAATTCTGGTTCTGAAGTTTGATAATATTACAATGAAACGTCAACATTGATTTTTCAAATTGTAACCCTTTAATATAACGGTATTTCCGGGAGAAAGGGCTTAAATTTGATACTAAAGATAATTTTAGAAATGTATTTGATATAAAATTAGATTTTCTTTCCAAACAACTTACATTTCACGAATTTCGAGGTTTATTTATTTTTTAATACACCTACGCCTCATTATAAATGTCACGAATTGATTTTATGCTGAAAATTTAGTGTGTTGCCACGACTGGATGAACATGAAGGTGTTCATTTATTTTGTGAGATGGAAATCATTCTAGATATTAAATTTTACCTTCACTGATTGACTCACTCTTGCCACATAATCGATTTGGCGAAATTTCCAGTCAAAAATGAATTGTATGTACTATATGGAATTACACTGTATATGTATATACACTGCATCGACCAATCCCCTAGAAGCATACGTTTTCAGTTACATTGATACTTAAAATACTTATGTTTTTTAAGACGAATAGTTTAATTCCTTGTTCTGTAAATTTACCTTGAGGCCACGCCTTTTAAACGAAATCAATGAGTGAATGTCTGTAAATATAGTAGATAATATATATACATATAAGTACTAGTATAATATATATATATATATATATATATATATATAATTGAAATTAAAGATGGCAAAATAAAACTACATTTTTATGCTAACGTTTTCACCGCGATAGCGGCTCTTCAGGCATTAGTCTATGACATCACAATATCGCGGTGAAAACGTTAGATCTCGGCCTCTAATAATTTAAGCGGTATCATATGGACAATAACAGTCCTCTAAATTCTAAACAGTCGGTGTTTATCTCCTAAATAATTAAATTAACAATAGTCTATGACGTCACAATATCGCGGCGAAAACGTTAGCATAAAAATGTAGTTTTATTTTGCCATCTTTAATTTCAATTATATATTACCAAAGAGCAGCTTTAATTAACTATTCTACTATATATATATAAGCGCATTATGGTGATAACTAGGTCAATAATAGGTAATTTCCACGTGATTCATTTATTAACAGGAAGCACAGATCCTACCACAACTGCCCCACAACTATGGTCTATTGACGGGAATAAATAAGTTGACCTAATAACTGTGGAAACGCTGGAAATTGTAAATACGTTTGATTGGGAAATTGACTAAATTAATACGTCTTACTCAAAATAGACCAAGTAATAGAGCGTTTCCATGTTCTGTTTACAATACGTCATTATATATATACTGACTTGATTTTTTTACTTGAAAGCCAGCATCTGACCTGAAGATAACTCTCGCCCAAAAACTATTTAATCCAATAACCTATATAAAAATAAATAGATCACATACAGTCTAAATATAGTCCACTAGACGAGACAGTCTTACTCTAGATTTATATATAAATTTACTTATAACAATATATCTTTTGTATTACGTATTAACATCTGTACATGGTGAATAAATACTGACATATAATTTAAGGCCAGTCACAGGTTAATGCACTATAGAGGACCATATTTCCATAAACATTAGTTTTCTATCAGTCGCTGACTCCAATATAGAACGGAGTAACCAAGTTTTTAGTATATAGGCTAAGTGATATTGATCAGCTAGTATCGATTGATGGGTGCTGCACTCAAACCTGGATTCTAACATTAAATTGCTAACCAATATTTTAACCCATTTTATAGAAATGTAAGGCATCATTAGACAGAGTAAATAAAATAAAATAAGGGTATTTAGGGTTAACAATAAATTCTTTACCGATATACCGATATAGTCTATTTTACCCAAATAAACTCAGATTGTACTTACTACACTGTGAACACCCGATGCCACCTCTCGTTTATTTGTGGTGTTCTAAACATTTTCGTTGTGCTTTTAGTTATTTCTGTTTGACATCCTACAGAAACTATACCAACAAGTATTTAAATCCATTAACTTGGATTCTAGAGATGAAACGGGGATAAATAAAACAAATGTAATTTCGATATACATAGATACATTTTCAACATTCAAGGGTTATATTCAATAAGTCTTGGTATAATTTCTTTTAAAAGTAAGATTATATTTCGAATTTCACCACTTAAACTATCGCATAAAAACATTACTAATAACAAATTACAAGTGTGCAGTTTATTTACAAGGGAATCGTTACATATTTGGGGCGTGTTGACGGGGAACCTGCGACCAACTGCAATCCCGCTTCCATCTTGCAAGGTATGACGTCTTTCGGGTCTGCAGGAAAAATCTACCTAGTCGTTCGGGTGGTACACACATTTTACTCCCCTCTCATTTCACACGTAACATTCCTTTCCATTCCTTTCACAAAAATTTGAACGCCATATGAACCTTGGAAGTGTTAAATTTAGCAGCGTATTTTATTTATTTGTAAGGTAATGTGATCAGTTTGAAATATTAACTGTAAAATGGGGTAGAAGATCCAATTGTTGGCTTAGAGAAGGGTCCTACATGTTCGTGTCCCAAGTCCATTTACTTTAAAGAAATGTCTAAAAGATGGCCAGATAAACTATAGGCATGACAGTCTCTAAACATCTTATAGAAATCCATCATTTTTTGGTTTTAAAGGAAATAGTCAGTGCTGTTGAAATAAATAATGGTATATTTGAAAGATTATTTAGAACACGGGTATATAAATTGTGTTGAAAATTGTGTTAGTTATAGATGAAGAGACTGTATTTACATGTTGGTAGCAAGGTGAGGTCATCTAGGTGTAAAGCGTGTGGGCATGTATATTAGGAACATTTTTCAGGTGTCAATATTGCCTATCTCAGTGATATACATCTAGAGTATTTCTACTTAAACTAACCATTGATCACTTAAAGTGCTTGACACATCCCTTAATAATATGATCAAGTAATGTCATATAGTAGTCTATTAGTTTAAGACTGGGGATGCTAAACTTTTGTAAACTAGACGTTTTTCTAGCATAAACATACACGTATAATACACACTTACACCACAGTTCACATAAAGTACACAAAAACTACATGTATGTGAACCCTAGTTGACCTGTAATTTGACTGATAGAGGTAGCAAAGATTTTTCATCACCCCTGTTATTGACATATTCAAAACATATCGATATATCGAATTTATGTAAATATGCGTCTTTTCATAATCACATCCACACGAGAAATAAAGCGCACAATAATATAATCGATCCATTGACTAACTTTGGAGTCATGCATGCATGTCGGTGCAATAAAATAGCCATTAAAATTATATATTTTAAAGAATATTATTGTTGCATATAATGCAAATATTACACAAGAGTACACAGCCACAAAAGCCCATGACGCAATCACCAAGTTTGAGTATCGTCTAAAAATATGTGTTTTTGCCGATCGAATTGTAATTTTAGTCGAGGTAGTAAATGTTTGAATTCTTGACACTTTAAGCACAATTGACATATAAGCCTTGGGAACGTGTTTTATAAATGTAAATTAAGACTGATTCTAACTAACGTCACTAATTCCGTGTTTCTTGTTATGGAGAGTAATTTTCCGTACTCAAGTTTGTTATAGCTGACTTTAGCCTGTGTGAACACTCTAGAAAATGGTGTTAATTTCAACAAACGATGGCATTATTGTTTGTGTAGTCTTCAACAAAGAGGGGTACGGAATCAGATTTGCATAAAATCGTAGTATTCTCCTGTAGGGTTTGGTTAGCCTCTTTCATCGAGTCGCTTCATTGTAAATCGCACTCGAAAGCATTCTGGCACGCGATTCGTGTGCCAATGTTAAAATTTTCATTTTGTCTTAAACGTTGGATATCAGAAGCCCATCTTTTCATGGTAAGATAATAACATCAATGTTGATTTAAATTGACCAATATGTCTTGTTTGCAATGTCGAAGACTGAGGATGATATTGAGTTAAAGACATGCCTCCTTTTTTTTAAAAACAAAACAATATTTATTCACAGAAACTGGATTGTAGAACAGGCAGAATCCTATACTTGCCTCCTTTAACTCCTACCCAAGAACACTGACCTCAAGCATGGTAACTAATCTGAGGTTTTTTTAATCGGCTAGATTACTATCTAAATAACAGTTTCAGCTCGCATTTTGAATACAGTTAAACATACATTATGCAAGAGCTAAATCTGATTATTGCAAGTCTTTATTTAGGCTTCAGATGTCATAGAAATTACAAATTAGATCTTTATTTACACAACAAGCACAAAATCAACTCTAGACCCACGGATGGGTTTGGATTCAGCTTGGATTTAAACGGGAATTCGTTGACTATTTTAATTTTAAATGGCGTCGTGAGCGGAGATTAACCGTTACGTTGACGTCATACTCCCGGATCGAGGCTCAATGATAGAGTGTACCACAGAGTAAAAATATTTTTACTCTGTGGAGTATACGAAGCGAGGCCGCTGTTGAGCGACGACTTAACAAATGACATCTAAACTGTTTAAAGTGCAATAAACTAAACACAGATAATGACAAATTATACAATTCCTGGAAACCGTGTGATGACTAATACAGACGGACAGGTTTTCTGTCTTAATAATATCAATAAAAATATTTTTATTTCCCCAATAGGCACGTCGCCACTGGTGACTGGTGTATACCTATAGATTTATCATAATTGTATTATAATATTATGTCCTATAATCAATTGATTTAATGCATTCCCAAAATACAAGTAAGAATGAAAATTTACCCTCTCACTCATTTTGTCCAATTGTTATAAAAATCCAAAAAGGTAAAACACAAATTCGGATATGACAGCAGACAAAAGACAGCAGAGATTATGTAGGTGGAGTTAACGCCTGTCAATCAAACGATCGGCAAACTAAGAATCGGTGAAGATGGAATTCAATCCCATTTCTAGTCAAAAATTTCACTGTTGATAACTATGTTCAGAATAAAGTAATTTGACTGAAATATCAATATATTCTTCTTTCATCATCTATTTTTGAACTGCTATAGCAAGAATGGCTAACTCCTTATAAAAATCTCCTATAATGTATCTTTACATTAGGAAACTGATTAGGCCTATTGGCCTCCTGGCAATAAGTCCTGTTGTTTGTGTTTATTACACCAATTATTGTTTAGAACGTGAATGTGGATCCAACTCAACTGACGTAAAATATCACTGCTTGCTTGTGTATTTGTGATTTCATCCATATTAAAGATGAAGGATTCGTAAGTATCTTAATGAACATGGACCTGTTCGACCAGAGGACAATCTATATACCTAATCTACATTTCTGGGGTGGGTTTTAAAAAAATACCAAAGGGGAAGAACTTATTTCGTAGTTTTTAAAGATTATAAGGCTATATAAATACCATCCACTGAAGAGTCAAAGGGTGAATTCCATTTCAGGCTACGATTGATTTTTAGATTGCTGACTCATAACATGAAACCACTAATAAAATATTAATTTATGTCCCAAATGACACCGTCAGTTTGGTTTAAATTGGTTTTAAAGGTTTTCAGGACACAGACCCCTGGGTTTCATTAAAGTCGTATGAGGTATAATCCCGCTAAGAGGGACAGGAGGTTCACAGTATGTGATCTACTCCATGTTGAAGTATTTATTTTACTTGTTTGTGCCAATTAGTTCAATCTAAACTTTTGTTTCAATAGGGAATTAGACATGCTTTATTTCACACAGTGAAGTTACGAAAGAACCTGCCTAGATATCAGGGTTATTTTGGGGGAAGGGAGGCCAAAAGACACAGCACAGGTTCTGATTCATCGATATTTAAGATGACTTGTCGATATTCACAGTTACGACTAAAAATATTCCCAATTCAAATGGCGCCATGCAATTTTGGAGTGTAACTGTACTGTTCTGGAGCCTATCTGGCAGTTAGTTATAACTCACATTAACTATAATCTGTGGTCTCTTGAGTTACATATTAGTACAATTGCTTCCTTTAACAGACCTGGCTTTGTTGCAATAACAATAATATTCTGTTGACATCCATTCCCACTTTGTTTTTCACGTGCCAGTGCTTAGATAATATATGTACTTTATTTAAAATAAACAGCATCGTTTATATTGGAATGAAAACATGCCCATCCACCCAATTTATTTGTAACACAGAAGAGTTTACAATGTTTCTTCGTGTTGATCATCATACCAGTCGTAGGTCGAACTCAGTAACTTGGGTGTTAGACAGAGGTTAGTAAACCGTCCTATATAAGCTAGTAATTTGCCAGGTGCACTTGATTTGACCCAGACTTTTTTCCCATGAATTAAGACGCGTGAAGGCGTGAAGCTTTCTTGGCGTGTTCAGCTTCAATTTCAATCGGGGTTATATTCAAAGACACTAGGCAACTTCACAACATCTTTGAAATCTAAGGGTCATCCGAACTCCTCATTTCCAACATGGCCGACATTTGAACGTAAATTGAGGTATTAAATTTCAAAGCAGCTGGAGAAACTTTGGCGGTTAAGAGAAGCAAATAATTTCATTTTCATGTAATAAACAACATAGACTACACAGATAAGTGTTATTCATTTTTACTACATGTATATAATATAATATAATAATAATAATAATATATATATATATATATACATATATATATATAAAATAGTCATACATAATAGTCCGAAAAACGGACGATTCGTTGGTTAATGTATAGTTTAAATTCATAATTTAACACGCCTTTGTTCAGCATAATTAATTATCGGGTGTACAAAATACAATACTAAATAAATATATATATATATATCACCCTACTTCTATTATATTATGGTTAACACTTTCAGTATTATAACCCATTTTTATTTTTATTTTTTTTTTACAAAAATCTCTTTAAAAATTATATAATTATTTTGAGCTTTTCATTTTAAAAAATGAATACTTTAATATAATCTTTGTAAAAATTCTACAAAATTTACAAAAAATGAACTGAGGGAATTATATATTGACTCTGGAATATGATACAAGTCTGTACAAAAATGAGGTGGGTATTATGCGTAATTTATTACCCACGATATATGAGAAAATATAATATTATACACGTTCTATAAATCCGCACTTGATTTGAGTTATCCATGTTTGCACAAGGAATCCATGAGGCACAGTTTGTTAGCTAGCTGCTTTTATGAACCACAGTTCAACGTTTGTTTAAAAAGTATCAAAGTCAATACACAAAAATACACTACATATTTTGTCTCGGCGCTGGATAATATTTTATCCTATACAGGAAATACAGTTCTTGATCGAATAAATAACTTTTTCGATTCAAAAGAAACTGCGTAAAAATACACAGGATATTCGTTTCGTCGGCCCTGTCAATACACTTTGAAGGAAGGGATATGACTAGGATTGTCGTATGTTTTGGTCCAATGCATAGCTAGTGAGTGATAGAAGGCTCGGAATTTGAACATGGCTCTTTGCCCGGTCGAGGCACAGTTTCTCCTTTAACTCCGTTTACACCGTTCGTCTGAGTCTAGGCGTAGATAGCACGGAGAAGAACTCCGTCTGTTCAACTCAGTCCATTCTTTCATGATAAGTTTGAACACATTTTGTCTGGGGGCGTGTTAACTACGTTGAAATAAGAGAGTTGAGGCTTGATTCTAGCCACCCATTTTCAAGTCCTAGTATTTCAGACACCTCCTGGTATGAATTATCCGGAAAGTCGAAATGAGATGCACTATTGGAATTACCTTGGAAGTCTATATTAAAGTCAGTATCGGCTAACTTGGCCAAGTCCATGTTACCTAATTCAAGTTGCCAATTGGAAGGCAGCTGTAGCACATCAGTAAGATTATCCAAGTCAGCTAACGAGGCGGAGTTATCCATTTGTTGATCTATCACTCTCTGTACTGTAGGCAGGACTTTCTGGGGCTCAACACGAGTTACCGCCACGGCCGAATCGTACATATCTTCACCATAGAAACTAGCTGACTCGGGGGTTGGGGGTCTGTACACCGAGGGACTGGAGGGAACCTTCGCTGGAGGGGTTAACTGGGTAGACACGGGTACCTGCTTACTTGCCCGGATACTGTCTTTAAACTTCTTGTCGATGGTGAGCTTGAGTTTAAGACGATTAGTATTAACAGAGCTTAAAGAAGATGTTGTAATGTGGTTGGATTCACACAGTTGTTGAGCACTTTTTACAAGTTTCTTACTTTTATCACTACGAACTTTAGCAGGTTTTGAGACCTTACCTCCTATCACTTTTTCGGCAGCCTTGCTCTTCTTCCTGGGTCGGTATTTGTAGTCGGGGTATTCCTGAAGATGAAGTAGTCGCAAACGCTCAGCTTCTTCAATGAACGGTTGTCTATCATCGTCGTTAAGAAGTTTCCACTGTCTTCCTAATCTTTTAGAGATTTCAGCGTTATGCATCTCTGGTGACACTTCGGAAATTTTTCGCCTTTCCATTTGAGACCAAACCATGAAGGCGTTCATTGGTCTTTTCACATGATTCGCTGCTTTCTTACAGTTTGTGGCATCGGAATACGGTGTCGCCGAGTTAGGGTTGACTTGTTGTGATCCAAACTGTGAGGCTGCTGAGTTCGCCGAGTTACAGGGTTTGGGATGAGTAGGACTAGATTCCACATTATTATTTCCATCATCCGAAATACTATTCTGTTGGGGAACCATTTTCATAGATTCATCAAAACAGCAACACCAGAAAAAACAAAAAAAAGCACTGTGTCACTTTCTGTCCAACATGCGCGATCAAACTTAATGTACTTCAAACGTCAAACTTTCAGCTGCCCCAACTAAGTTCTTCTATCCAGACGGGCTTGCAAGAAATACATTTATATGGACGCGTAGTCACGTGGTACCTTTAATGACGCATCAATTTTGACAGACAGCTATTTAAGCCACGCCTCCTCTAATACGAGTGGCTGAGAAATGTAAACAAGATAACCCCTGCGTTCATGAATCAATATTCGTGACTCCAACAGTACTATAGTAGACCACGTGGTTTGTTAGTAAACTAAGCCAGCTGATCATCTCTAATTTTACAAACGCACAGATGCTGTTTTAACATCGCAAACAAGATCCCTTCAACTGAAACATTGTTTTTCACATGACACTCCGAATCCAGCATACAGTGTCTGATTATATTAGCCATTGAGTAATACGCCACGATAAAATGATATCTTTCTCGTTCAGTCACTGGGTCAAATTTAGCTATTTTTATGTTTTTGGTTATCACGTGGTCACCATGCATGTATTTTCTGTTAGGTCTATACATTGATCGTGGTACATGACACACCGTGCAACTTGCATGTAATATGATTGGGTGTAAGAAATTTACAGCTATATTTATTGATTAAAACATGGTAAAATATTGATCGAATGTCGTGAGATTATAACAGGTTTATAACCATGAGGGTAGTTTTAGCGGATAGAATAAGTTTCAATATTAGGTTCCAGTACTAATCAACTAAGTGCTTAGCTCAAGTTACTTTCAAATCTGTATTCATCCACAAATAATGCATTGACACGATTGCAAACTAATAAAATATCATATGTAATTACCAATTTATTAATATTTAATTCCACGTTGACGGTTGTTCACATCTTAGACTAAAACAGTAGCTGACATCATTAAAGCTTCGGTTGACTACAATGACTCAGACCTGACAGTTCGAATTTAATCATAATATTACATACTAATGTAAATGACACACAGACTCAATCAAATATCTGGCCGTGTGAACACCCAAGCGTGAAATCATGGCCTAGAAATGATGTCAGAGTTGTTGAAAAACAAAAAGAGTCACGTGTCACCTTGGGCTCAGTGCCAAGCAAAAGTGGAATGGTGCGTGTGACAGATATGTTGCTCTCTGATTCGTTTCTTCTCTCATTTAATTAGATGATGGGAGAGACGTCTAAAGACGCCGATCACTGGAATGACTCATCCTCAATTACAGGTTAGCGCCAACAACTAATCAATATTACATGAATGATGTCTGATCATCCAGTATGTAACTAACAGTGTTGTATATGTGTGACTAAATGATCTAGTCTATAATTTATACGAAAGGCGTGGTCATTAAACAGATGCCCTTGATGATTTGTCTTTATTTAGGCCTATCTTTCTGTCACTCTATGTATCTTTTATATTTATGATGATCTATGACATATTGATATGCTGTAACAGCGCGTACATTGCATGTATATTACACATTATCAAAAAGGCAAAAAGAAGGCCGATTGCATTATAGTTTTTATAAAGATTTATATAACATATCGAAATTGAATAACCGTAAGTTCCATATGCATACGAATGATTTATATTTCTCTAAATTGGTAACATTTGTAATGTTTACGTAAAAGTTTCAAAAACTAGTTAAAAGTTGCAATTTAAGACGTTTGTTCTCCAAATTGAGACGGTTGTACAAACAAAAACCAGTATTTGTAATATCTGACTAATTAAGATGGCATCGAGTCATCAACCGAACTGCGTTTCTGGTTTAAAAGAATCAATTTGTTAAATATCAACTCAAATTTCTGAAAGGCTTCTTTCTCCACGGCCCAGCCATTTCTTGGCTTACCACTTGGTGTCCGATAGCCCTAGTTCTCAATTCCCACACTGATAACTCATTTAATATTGGTTGAATGATGAGTGAAAAATGTCACCCATAGTGACATTAACTGGATTCTGTGGAACAAAGACTTTGAGTAGCTGAACTAGAGTTTTCTGTGTGACTATAACATAAGGGAATTGATTAGTAATATTATTAAAGCCACAAATCAAACTAACTACCCACAGCATTAAACACAATCAAATCAGACTTCCTTGAATAAAAATAGAAAACGAAACAGTTTCACTGAAGCGTGATGATTTTCACTTAGTGAATAGTCGTTGCCTTCAAAATTCTAGTCTAACAGTTTATTATAAAAAAAAAAATGTCATTAAAATTTGTATGACCCCGCTCGAAATTCTGTGAACATTCATCACATATGTTGAATCAGTTATACTGAAAACATCATGTCTAAATGAAACAGCCGAGGAGGAAAATATAACTCCGCAAAATTTCATAGAAATTTGTATCAAGGCATTAAATTAGCTTTCGCTTCACTAGTAATATGAACGCGTTTTTAAAATACGGGTAGCACGCGACAATCTCATTTGCATAACAGAAGAGTCGCGAGCCATTGTCTGCGGCACGTGTCAAGTGAATATGACTGCGCTCGTTGTATCCCGCACCTTAGGCAAATAATTTCGTCGCATTTAATTTTATCGATTTTGTCACAGCGTTCCCATTAAAATTTGGAGTTTCAATCTAAAATCAAATACAATTAAATTCGCGTAAATATAATCGGTCTTCCCGAGTCGTTTTGACCTTGATTTTTTTCCCAAAACTTTAAATCGAGTTTGTTATCTGTAGATTTTTTTTCTAACGGGATTGTAATCTCGTAAAATTTAATTTGCAGACGTGTAAAATGAAACAGGATACGAAGGGAAAGTTTAGTTGTTTCTGAATTAATGTAGATTATATATCTATGTTTTATGTCTTAGAAGATAAGATAATATAGGATAAGAAGAGATTAATGTAGATTATTTTTATTGTCTAAATAGTTTAGCAGACATATTATAACATGTTAATATGTTACTGATAATAAATGTGTATTTATTCTATCAACACACAATAATGCTAATAAAACGAGGCTAATGAGATTTGCTGATTTGTCAAACTGATGTCTGTTAAATAAATGTTGGTTTTATTTTCTTATAACACCGTGCAATGAGTGCATGCGCTGTTTGCATCGTGCAATGACATCAACCTGTTCAGCAATGTATTTTTATGTTTAAAATAAGTTGACATTGTGTTTTTAAAATAAGATGAATATGACGTCTTATCATCGGTGATGTTCATAAAATGACTTGAAAATACGGACAATTACAAAATGAGTCTAGACAGTGATTTGTGTTGGTATAGCGTAGCGAAATATCAGTTAATGACACTGTCATACCAACAAGAGCAACATTCTCACGATTTCTGCTATTATTGTCATATAAACTCAATGGTGCCTCCTATCATCGTAAATAACAGCATCCCATTTAATAATTTCATTTTCTGTGATATCACTTTGGTGGAAGCGGACGTTAAATAAAGCTTTTTATCACCCAGTAACACATTCTACAGTAGATATCGCTTGTGTGATAACTTTCATAATCTATTGAGCGTTATCTCCTTATGAGATATCGCTTTACATGAATTTGATTGGTCAATTAGAAAGGAACTACCTTTTTATTCAAAAGTAACTACCTTTTTATTCAAAGGGAACTACTTTTTTTATTCAAAAGGAGCTACTTTTTGGATCCAGTAATATTGTTGGAGCAAAGGTCTCAATTACCATAAATAATTACAATACCCCACACAAACTTAAAAGAAACACCGGGTCAACATAAAAGACTTTGCAACGGGTGACTTGCTGTCAAAAAGTGATGTATCACTACGCCATAATGTAATCAGGTTCAGTAAAATCAAACCTATACCAAAGAATTACATCTACTTATTTGTGTGCATAAGAAAGTCTTGGGTGATAAATAAAATCTCCTACTCGTCTTTTTTGATGTCATAAAATACCACACCCACCTCTACCAGTCAATGACTAATGAATAATGGGGAGCAATGGGGATAGTATGTCGTAATGTCGCGTAAAAATGCCACATTGTCGGGTTAAAATGTCGTGATGTTGGGTTGTCGTGGTGTAATGTCGTAATGTCGCGTAAAAATGCCACATTGTCGGGTTAAAATGTCGTGATGTTGGGTTGTCGTGGTGTCGGGTTGTCGTGGTTGTCGTGGTGTCGGGTTGTCGTGGTGTCGGGTTATCGGCCATATTCTTCTCAATACTATGATAATGTTTCCCGGGATTTTGCAGCGCGGTTTCTCCATGTTGGTAGTGCAGGACAAAGGGCCTGGCAAAGAACAGTGTCTAGTCTATTATTGTAGATAGAGCAAAAAAAAACCCCAAAAAAACCCCAAAACCCTCCTGTGTACACATTGGCGTGCACATAAAAGAATCCTTCACAGTTGAAATTCGACGAAGAAATGCCACGGTCCATTAGAAATTTCCGTCATATCACTCTTCATAGCGTATGCCTATCTTCAAGAGTCCGATTGGTTCGGAAAAGTAGGAAATGAAATGAAATGAAATGAAATGAGGTTTAACGTTCAACTGTTTTGCTCCGTGAGCCACAGTGGCTAAGTAAGTAAGACGCTGGCTCGCTAGCCTGGACGTGGCGGGTTCGCCCCCGATGTTGGCCGAGAAAGTTCATCAGTATTTTCCGGCGTTGTTTCCCGTTGTCAGGGATGCAGGAAGGAGGGCCTGACAACTACAGCTGTCTAGTCGCTCGGATGGGACGAAAAATACATTGACAATTGGAATTCGATATAAGAGTAGGCCGTAGCGCCGCAGTCCGAGCAAAATGTCCCTCATAACACACTGAATGGTGTAAGCCCATCTTCATTAACCCAGTCGGAGCAGAACAGTAGGCCGTTAAACTCTATTTCATTTCATTTCGTTTTGTTCCGACTGGGCTAATGAGAGAGAGAGGGAGAGAGAGAGAGAGAGAGAAATGGGGTTTAACGTCCACTCAACACAAACTATGTCATTTCGGGACTAACACATGGTTCAATTTTATTTCAATAATTCGCTTGCGCGCAGAGGTTCTTTAGCAGTGGGAGGAAAACGGAGGACCCGGAGAAAAGCCATGAGGTTGGACTGGGCTAATGAAGACGGACATACCCTATACAGTGAACTATGAGGGAAACTTTACCCGGATAGCGGCTCTACGGCCTACTCTTATATTAACTTCCAACTGCCAGGGGGTCTTTTACGTGCACGCCAATATGTAAATGGGGCGTCGGTTTTCCGTCCCATCCGAACGAATATACGTTATTTCTTCCCCCCTCCCCCGTCCTGCACCAATGTCAAAGAGGAATCACTCCGGAAATGAAGTTTAATGTCCTACTTTTCTGGTAGTCACAGTACACTGTATAGCGTATGCCCGTCTTCATTAGCCCAGTCAGAGCAGGACAGTAGGACGTTAAACACAATTTCATTTAATTCAATTTTCCTACTTTCCGGCACCAATCGAGCTGTTGCAGATAGGCATACGCTATGAAGAGTGCTATGACGGAAATTTTCAATGAACCGTGGCATTTCTTCATCGAAATTCAACTGGGAAGGATTCTTTTATGCGCACGCCAATGTTTAAACAGGAGCTTGTTTTTTGTCCCATCTACACAACTAGACACTGTACTTTGCCAGACCCTTTGTCCTGCACAACCGACAAGGAGAAACCACGCTGCAAAATCCCGGGGAACTTTCTGGACGAACACCAGGATCATTGTACATAATCATAGTATTGAGAATATGTCTGATAACCCGTAACCACGACAACCCGACACCACGACTTCACGACTTCACGACATTACGACATTTTAACCCGACAATACGACATTTTTACGCGACATTACGACATTTTTGATGTCGTATTGTCGGGTTAAAAATGTCGTGATGTCGTGATGTCGTGATGTCGGGTTGTCGGGTTGTCGTGGTGTCGGGTTAAGATGTCGGGGGGTTGTCGTGTTGTCGGGTTGTCGCCTTACGAAGGGCGACACCACGACATCACAACATGATACCAATCAGCCACCATAGGATAGGCTACCCGAATTGTTAAAGAATTGATTGTTCAAAATGATATCACTGACACACAGATTGACAGTGCTGTGTTTATTCCCCGGCGTCTAATTCGAGGAACACGCTTGGATGACCCCCCCCCCACCACCACCACCGGCAAGTCTAAAGTGACAGTTGTCACGTATTCTCAGTTTGTGCTCACCTTATTTAATCAAGATTATAACTATTTATAATATTGTTCTAGTCAATTAGAAACTGTACCACCCGTTTCACCCGGAACAGCTTCTTAACAGAAATGTCACACACTGCTACGCTTAAATATAACAGTTATTTTAGTAAATTGAATGGATTAATAATTCCAATTAATTCTATAAATTAGGGGATTTGAGAATTTTGATCAATCATAAGTCAAGGTAATATATTTCTCAAAACAACACACCACAAAACTGGAAATAAAAACCCAATATAAAAATATTGTTAGCGAATTTGAGTGTAATTGGAGAATTTTGATTTTAAAAATAGGGGAAGCCAAGTTTTGTTTTAAAAATCTCGTTTCGCTGGTAGTTCGATATAGAAATAGTAAAGTCAACTAACTTAACACTGTAAAAAAATCGTATGGCTATGAAAACATTCAACATAAATAGGTTTAAGTTAAATAGCTTTCACATAGTTTAATCACGATTTCACACAAAACCAACACTAATTAATCTATTTAACCCTTTTGGTTACCTATTTATCAAGAAGCAGAACCATTCCGAAAAAATGGGCTTCCTCCTATGGCCAGATATTTACAGCAATTTCCTAAATTTAGCTTGAATTAGATGAGTAGATCACAGGTATATGGTGTGGACGTTATATAATTTATATAGGTTTACCTTTTAGTTAATGGTGCTAATAGGTTATAGCGCCATTTCTGAACATTCACACATTATTATGTTTGATGGATAATTAACTATACTACTCTTAATATTATCTTGTTGGAATCAGTCAACAGATTTATGAATGGGTAGTAAGAACACAATGTGGGATCTTGTTTACAAACATTACTGATCTAATCTGAATGAAGAGCAGAAGGAGGTGATTCGTGCACGCTAGAAATCTACAACTACCAATATATTTACCTTTAGTCTTCGCCTCCACACGAGTACTCATTCCACTCAACAATATAAAACCGTGTGTGGCCTTGAAAACTGATTTACCATCTGAAGAACAGACGTTGCTATACAGAAGTTACTTGCATGTGTACATGATGACGATTACTAATGACTGCAAAACCATGGCCGCACACTCTGACACAGAACAATATGGGCAGCCGTGACAGAAAACAGAACAGCACTGGCTGGTTCAACGTTTCCCGAATTCCGGCATTTCTAGGTGACCCGATGACACAACGGGAATATGATCATCACATCCTAAAATCACACTGTCCAATAGAGAGGCTACTAGCAATTCAAGCACCAGCTGGGCCCTGTTTCACAAAAACTTAAACTAAAATCACTAAAATAGATTTTAACTAAAATCAAACTGAAATTTTAAATTTTATGCGTTTCACGAAGATCGATTGTAACTTAAAATGCAATTTTAATAGATTTTAGTTAAAATTGCTTGCGCTCGCGCAGTGCACAATTCCGGTGAGGGCACTTAGGGTGTAAGCATACACGCTTCGGAACTGAAAACTGTTGCCAGGTTGAACTAACCGTTACAATACCAATGAGGAGAGTTTCATACGTTGTAACAATGCCTGCGCATGGTCAGACAGTCGTAGAGAGATGAAATAAATAAGTTTATTGCGTGTTATTTGTTTTGAAATGTATCAGTTGGTTGGCCTTGAACTTGCATGTCGCTTTCGTGATCTTGACATTGGATTTACTCGCAGGCTTCAATGGAAATAATGCGTATCGATAAACTAAATCGCTTGAATTTCGTAGTTTTGTGGTATTTTGGATAACGGAAACTATTGAGAAATTGTCACAAACATGTGATATTTCTGACTCAAACGATTAATCTAGACTAAAGTATTATCGAATTTTAAAAGTATTTAATAACTTTTAAACTAATACACAAAATAACCAATGTTCCGATGCCTAGATTTGAAATGTTAGTCCCATGGACCCTTTCAATAATAATTGAAATGCCTATCTATCTTATTAAATTATAATGATTTTTTCACATATAAATCATCATAACCTCCAAACCATAATTAATACTTTGAATATGGCGTATCTAGTATT
Source organism: Patella vulgata (assembly GCF_932274485.2). Classification (NCBI taxonomy): domain Eukaryota; kingdom Metazoa; phylum Mollusca; class Gastropoda; family Patellidae; genus Patella; species Patella vulgata. The sequence continues at coordinate 41,347,151 of NC_065882.2, forward strand.
ATAGGACTGACGGGGTTTCAATTCCCCGGTTGTACGTGACAGGGAGTAGGGTCGCCCGTCCAGCCTCGTGGGTTTTCTCCGGGTCCTCCGGTTTCCTCCCACTACTAAAGACCCCTACGCGCAAGCAAATTATTCAAATAAAATTGAACCATGTGTTAGTCCAGAAATTACGTAGTTTGTGTCTAGTGGACGTTAAACCCCATCTCCCTTCTCTCTTTCTTTCGCTCTCTCCCTCTCATTTTAAACAATTGTAGGCCTACAAAGATATTTTTTTATAGACATTAGATATGAAGTGAGTTTATTTTTTTTTCTAGGTTTTTTATTTGTCTATTTATTATTTGAAATAGTATAATTTATACTTGAATCATATGGTAATATAAAAAATAGTAACAAAGAGTTTTGTTCACTGGGGTTTTGAGGTTTTTTTTTTTGTTCTTGGGGTTTTAATTTGGGGCGTCATCTAATTGCTTATATTGCCTTACAATAAAATAAACGGGTGGACCGCAGCTATATATCCCATCCAATGAAAAGTAATTGAATGAAATTTATTTTTGTGAATGATAGTACATGTATGTTTAAATTATATAACCCGGGCCATTGGCAATACTATCATTATTCCAAATATATCTATATGTCGCAATAGATTCCACAACAAAGCTCTAATTAATGTTTGTTAATGGCGTGATTTTAAGTTAGGAGAGAGTGACCGCTGTCCTAAGTTACAATAGATTTTAGTTAAAATTGTCCCTAAACTAGTTGTGTGAAACGCCACTATTGTAAGTTAAGATACAATTTTAACTTACAATATTATTTTAGTGGATTTTACCTAATATGCTTAAAATCGCTTTGTGAAGACGATTTTAAGAAGATTTAAGTTTTTGTGAAACAGGGCCCAGTTGTTCTATCAGTATTTATATGATTGGATCTTAAAGCACAATCCCATGTCGTCAATTCACAACTTGTACAGTTAAACTAGGTATATATTAATATGTTTATTATGTATTCTGGTTAAACGTACATAACCTTCATATCATTTGTTCTGATATATAAGCTCCAAATAACGCGAGGAATGTCCTGCACAAAGAAGAAGATATCATTTAGATGGTCAGATAATTCTTCTCATCAATTGAGATAATTAGTAGGAAGTGTTTAAAATAAACTGTTGTTTTGGATGATTTGCTGGAACAGCAAGATATACATGTATACGATTATATTTTCCTTTCAGCAATTTAACCAGTTGACTGTTCAACACAAGATAAGTTGTATATCAGCACTGGCACAATCTGCGACCATAATAATGTTTAAGGAAGAAAGATTTTCGTTTCAGAAAATAAATCAGCACATAGCATGTTTAACAAAGTGTTACAGTAAACCCATGCGGTAGCTTTGTGAAATATTATGTCCAAACTGTATATACATTATTGAATAAAAACATTGTATTTTACAGGTATATATTTGGAAATTTAAACAAGTTGTCAGACACATTATGTATTTATAGGTGATATATATTAACCACTTATATTATTCAATTTATAAAGGGATTAAAGTGCAGGGAAATGTTTTTTAGAAGGGGTGTCGTGAAAGTTGCGGGTAGTGCTGTTCGCTGTGTAACACTATTATTATTTGCTAACTTTATTATAGTACTGCTTGGTCTTTCCGCGGTTAATTTATAAAAGCGGGACTGATCTGGTTTTAGTATATCAATGTAATTATCTAAATAAGGGGATGGCTGATTTGTTTACGTCGATAACGATGGCGGACAGAAGCAAACAAGACGACACCTAAGAAACATCAATCTGATTAAAATACAGACCTATATTTCGTTTCGTTTTTTATACCTTTGATGACCTACACTATATGAAGATCTGACCGGTTGTAGCGATAGGTCGTGTCATAGGTCATACAAGCAGCTTTTGACCCTATTACATCAGACATTTGATTAACCAATCAGCAGTGATGTTACTGGTGGACTACCCACAGTTCCGTGCAAAACACACCTAAGGCTCGCCGTAACAGACCGTTTCATTGGCCAATCCCTCACACCATTTAGAACACGTCAATGGTAACAACTCTTCCAGATCCTAGTGTAGTAAAGACAAGTAAAACGAAATTTTGAACTATAAAAACGAAACGAAATGGGATCCGTGTTTTAATCAGATTGAAGAAACATAGGGGCTTATCTTATCGCTGACTGTCTTTCTATCTTTCTATTTTTGTTCTTATTTTACTTATGGTTGATGTGGAAAATGGATGATTGAATTTTCATTATAGCCTCCTTTCTAGATAATTCTTTACCTTAAACATACATTATACAAGAGCTAAATCTGCCAATTGCAGGTCTTTCTTTAGACCTGAAATGTTATCTAATTTATTAATTGGACATTAATTAAATTATCCAGACCATAATTAACTCTCGATGTCATCGCTAGCCTGTTATATTTACTGGATTAGAACCCGGATTGCTGCTTCTGATTAAATCAAAAAAATGGATAATCGAGACTAACGTTTTTTATCGTACCGACCTTAGTAAAGATGATCGAGGTTAGGCCCAAAATTCAATCGCTAAATACTCGGTTCAGGGTGGATCAATTTGACTGAAGTTTTCGGCAAATTCCCTTTACATTATCTAGTTTTTAACTATTATAGTGAGAACTACCAGCTCTTTATCTAATCTCCAATAATGTAACATTCAAGTCAGAACGCTTTCATTTATCTCATGTTTTGTTTTTTTCTGAATTCCACATACTATTGTAGAATTAACACTGATATCATAAATATTCAGATAATCAGTTTGACATATCTATTGGCGACTTCATCTCTAATAAGATTGATATGTATGTCATCTATCATTGTCACACTCTCACCATAACTAGCATGACCATAGTCACTTATAATGAGATCTCGTTGTCAGGAAATTGAACTGCCAGCGCCGCGGGTAGTTCATGTACTTTCAAAAGATACAATAGTTCTAAGACTGGAGAGCATGGTTCAGTAAAGTCGGTTAAAACTTGGCTATTTCAAAGATTACAATTATTATTAGCTGTAATATAGAAATCAATATGCACTATAGTGTGCCACTCATTACCAATATGACATTTATTTAAATTTCACTATTCTGTGATAAGCTGATCGTGATGTATTTAAATAGCTTATCCTAACCATTATTCGTGTCAATTCAACCGTAGAGACCCTTATAATAAATCGTAAAGTGAAAAAAACCTTATACAATGAGACTTTTATAAACCAATGAGCATATGATGTAAGATTTCGTTTTAGCTAACAAACTAAATTTCGCGACTAAACTTGACATGTCGTAGCAATTCGCAACCCCGGAACAATTAGATGACAAAACGAATACTTTCTATACGGGAAGTTATGTAATCTTGTGGCCAGTTCTTCCAGTAACTAAAATGACCTTCAGCATGTGCATTTTTAAAAATCGTTTCTGTGTAGGCTTAATGACTGATTTTGTACTCCTTCAGACATAGTTTGTTTTAAAATGAACTGTTTTTTTTATAACTATACTGTTATTCCTTTTCATTATAGAAACACGAACAAAAAGGTGAATTAAAACGATTTCTATCCTTTTCTGTCTTCTAAATGCTACTATTAAATATGGAGTTAAATTTAGATAAACACTTTATATTCTTCAAATCACGTACAGGGTGCCAATTTTGGTTTGGGGTGGTTCGCATGGCTAACACATTTGTTGTACTTTTGCATAAAAATATTTTATACCAATACGACCCAATAGTCATTGAAATTAACCTTTGTCACCTTTCTTAACCAAGATTTTGAGATTGTAAATGAATATAAGTTTCAATTTAGCCATCAAAATTTGCTCTCTTTTTAAAGTCATCATTACGTCTAGAGGTCTAATTTTCAACATCCGATATCCTCTTTCAATTGACTTAGTTAAGGTAGAAAAATGATTATTTAAGTAGTGATTTTAAGTTTTAAGTAAGCAGTCTTAAAATCGATCTTGGCCCAAGTGTTTGAGACATAAGCCCCAAGGCAATAATTATGGTTGGTATTGTAGCTGGAATCCGTTAACTGCCTTAGATGTAAAGTTTTCTTTATCAAATGCTAGTTTGACCTATCACAAACGATACGAATTTTAATTTTAATTCGTATCGTTTGTGATAAGTCAAACTAGCAAGTCTAATAATTATATAGGTTATGTAGAAAGGTATAATTCAAATTGATAATAGTAGATTTTCTAAGAGATTGTTTTGTCCGTAGATTGTCATACAAACTAGGAAGATTTTTCGCTATTTTGAAGGATTTTTGTTTTTGATTCCTTTTTAAAATATATCATTCCGTGTCATTCTGATCACGGTAAGACATTTCGGTAAAATAGCCTTCCTTTTCGGTACATTGTTTTCGAAAACATTAGTGAAAAGCCCCAATATCTTCATGATATAACCACCGTTTTTATAAACGTGCTAGCCTTGAAATAATAGTCTTTAAAAATACAACAGTATTTCACAGTGTAAACTGCAAAAAACGAAATGATAACAATAATAATCCTGTATAGAAAATACAATAGTTTCCACAGTGTAAAAATATTAGTCTAGTCGGAAAGAAAACAGAAGTCTTTTACTTTACTATAGAAATTGCTTTTTAATCTTAAGAGAAACAAGTGCACCTAACAGCCTTCTTATCTGAATAAACATAACAGTCAGTCTTCCTTAGTTCAAACCGTGAAAACCTAACTAAAACTGTGAACAGTTATTTGGCTTTCACAACCAGTAATTAGCGGAAATTATGGCGATGATTTTGAGCGTTATCCCGATGTGGCTCAGTGATTTTGGCGCTAGAAAGCCTCGACCCTGAAGCTGAATGGGAGTGAATCCCGACAAGAGCGTCGTCAAAACTGTGATTTTCCAGCTGGGTACCTTCGTAAAGTTAATGAAAACACCCAAACTGACAAGTCAGATTCCAAATGTAGTATAAAACACTAATGAGTTGGCCAATTCGTTAAAAACAGCGACTGTCTAGTTATTTTCAAACGTTGCAAGTGTATTTTTTAAAATAATATTCTTAGAGTTATAAACTTAACAACAACAGTGTTCTACAGCCCCTGGACGCATCCAATTGACATTTATGGACTTTCGGGGAGGTTTCGGTAATTTTTCGATTTTTGTTTACCTAAAGGACAATATTGGCGTCAATCATTATCACATATGTGATAGAACTCGTTAAACACGTTCCAAATATAATTCTAACACGGAGATCATCAACTAGAACGCCGATTATATAACAACTGTTCCAGATCCTATAGTGTGGTCAAGACAAGTAAAATGAAATTTTGAACTATAAAAAACGAAACGAAATATGATCTGTGATTTAATAAGATTGTTGCTACGATAGATGCGTAATGATGGTTTCAACAAACGGAACGTGAAAGGAAAACATGAGTTATCCTTCTATATAAGTGACGAGTGATAACAAATACACGGGCGAATTTCTGCTCACTAATAGTTCCTTCGAAGACCAAAAGTTGTTATATGTGACAAAAAACATGGTAATACACGGACTATTTTCTTTTCTTTTTTCTCGTTTTCTCGTATCTCGTGACAGTCAATTACTTTTTTGAATTGTCAGATATCCTCCCACAGTCCTACACAACAACTGTTGGTCTTCGAAGGAATAATTTATTAGTGAGCAGAAATTCGCCCGTGTATCTGTTATCACTCGTCACGTTAGTCAGTTATATAAAAGGATTACTTTTCCTTTTGCGTTCGTCATTTTTGTTTGTTGAAACCTTCATTACGCATCAATCGTAGCAGTGATCTGTGTGTTAAATATATATTGGCACGTGTTTAACCAGTTCTATCACATATGTGATAATGACTGACACCAATAATATTTCATGAGATCATTATATCCCACCCACGCCCCTTGGATATAATATGATATAATATATACATTCGTTTTACACTTCAAAGGCATCGTCATATAATACACACAGCAACTAAGTCGGCGGACAATTTTTTCAAAGACTGTCATGGTGTAATGGTTTCTCCATAAACCTATTGGTATATAACTTTGCTTTACATTATAAAAAATACCTTTGACCTGTAGAGTGTTTCAAAGATTTGATAACAAAATAACCCGTGGAAAAGCTAAATCTCTTAAACGTAGAAAGGTATACATTGCAGGCGGGATGATTTCACGAATAACTGAAACAATACTCTTAATTTCAGGAGTTCATAGTCATAACTAGTTCAATAGTTTCTCGAACCTCAACACGCCGTGAATAATTGATCCGCCACTGAATTGTAACGAGTAATCTAACAAGACCAAACCAGAAAATTTCAATAAAACGAACACTGTTACATGTTTTTTTTTATGATGGGGCGATTGCCACAAGTTTAATGTCTACACAAAGACGAATAGCCCCAGAAAATTATACCACACCCCGCAAAACGAGGACCTCAAGAGCAACTGTAAGAATTCGATTACAGAACCGAGATGTTTATTTACCATGAGTATTGTACGGATGCGGGAAACGACAGTGAACGACCACATTAGCATGCTTGCGAAACAAAAACCCGCTTTCCAGACAGGTAAGCCTAGGTAAAACTTGCGAGATGGATATTTCGCCCGGACTCCTTAGTTCAAGTCATAATCGGTTTGGTGGGTGTGAAATTTCTTATAAAAAAAAATAATTCAGTGGGAAAATAAGATGAAAGGAAGTAAAAGAAGGGAAGGTTTTGGGTGAAGAGCTGATGTGGGTCAGTAGTAAGACCACCTATTAAAATCTTCTTTCAGAAATTCTATTATGATAGCTAATACCCTTGACAGTTGCCAGCGTGTTTCACAGTTGTAGTTGACGTTTCGTAAAGAAGATTACGTAGTCTCTGTCAACCGGAGAAATGTAAGCTGACGTGAGAGTGTCAAACTTTACAACATTATGGACACCACTCTGACGTTAGCATATATCTGTTTCAAATTTCATATTTAACATGGTCACTACTTTGACGTTAGCATATATCTTTTTCAAATTTCATATTTAACATAGCCTAATTTTGGATCCAAATTCAATTTACTGCCTAATCATTTGAAATTTGTGTGTGCGAATTATTGAAATAAAACTGAACCTGGTGTAAGTCCCGAAATGACCTAGTATGTGTCGAGTGGACGTTAAACCCCATTTCTCTCTCTCATTTGAAATTTACCCATTATAGACAGGCCATCATCAATTGAATACGGGCGTTAATGACATGTATGATATACAAGAATTATTTACAATGTATATAGAGGCTTAGAATCTTACAAATCGGCACTCTTGGCTAAGTTCCCGACGTAAGTGAACTTATGCCCTGACATGTGGATGGAGGGTTAAACCCAAACAGCAGGAGAGGTTATTTCTTACTAAGATTTTGGTACTGGATAATCCTGACGGGATGAGGTCTTACGCGCTGGAAAACAATGAACATTCTATGCGGATGGAATTGTTTGTTGAAATATAGTTTATGTTCTTTACTACTTCAGGGTTGCATGAATACGCTTCTATGTAACAGGGCCCTTATTCACGAAAACTTAAACTAAGATACAATCGAAATTTTAAGAAATACTGCAATTCGATTGGCTGACCAGTAAAATCAATTTGCATATATCCAATGAAGTTGCAGTATTTTTTAAAATTTCGGTTGTAACTTAGTTTAAGTTTTCGTGAATAAGGGCCCAGGAAAGTACAGGTTTAATGTACATAGCTTTACTTTACAGACTAATTCTTTTTAATAGTCGGGTAAACAAGACATGTAGATTGATGTATAAGCCATTATGCATGTACGAATATGATAAAGACTGGATTGTCACCCATTGGTCTCAGGTTCTGTCACAGACACCTGTACAAACGACACCTACCGTTTTAATTTCGCACTGTGACCTTCTCATTGGAAGGAAACTAGTTCTATAAATTATATTTTGGACTACAGATTGTAATGGGTGTCGAGAGAGAGTACACACATCTCGTATAAGACTGACAGGCGAGTTCTAATGTCAACTATACGGTACCGAAGGTATTTATGCCAGTGATTACCCCTTGTGCATTATTTTTATAGTATATCAAACTAAATAATAAAAATCCAATCACAAGGACCGCACATGGTCGCCCTTGATTTATACATATAGGTATAAGTATGTACCAGGGTTAGGGTTACAGTACCTATATTCACGTCAAGGCATTGGATCTGGGAGTATTTTACCTCCATGATGGATCTGAATCTGACATCATACGAAGCGCTTCTCCAAGCGCTTATATTGGGATAACTGTTTTGAACTAACCGGGCTAATGAACTAAACCGGCATACGGAAATTTTGCCCAGACAGATGTAACCCATGCTGGAAAATCTCGGCCAATATCGGGTTCCAATCCCGGACCTCATAGTTTGTACGCAAAGAAGTTGCGCACATTACAAATACCCAGTTAGTGTACATTTAGAGCGGGGGGATTGTACACCAGACTAGACGCAATGAAAAAATGTTTAGACGCCTGTTTCACTCTTTTTGCAGAATGTGAGAACGGATGTAGACAGTTGAACAAGTTTGTGTCCTATTTTAAGCAGAATATCGGTTATATATGATTATGGTAGACTGACATCTCACAATATAACACCTGAAATAACCAGCTATAGGGGTTATACTTTCTTTAGGTAAGGAATGTTGGGGTCACCAGTCTACTTTACATGAAAGTGGGTCTAACTTGTAAACGGCAAACTGGATCTCAACCATTTTGTTTCTGCAAAACTGTTCACGACATCTCTGTTAAAAATCTGGATTTATCGTAGGCCTAAAAAGAAACGAACTATAAAAACAACAATTCCTTCACTGCAACCAGACTTTGCGTTTCATATATGCCAAAAATGGCCTGCTAATATGCCGAGCTGCTGTTTTGTTTTGGGCGCATACACAATTACAATACGATTCATGCGTGTGTGATCATCACTCCCGGATCTATAATATTTCATCTTACAGTTTTTAACTCAGAACCATTTTCTTTTCCGAGCATCAGGATAAAACACAAATTAAATATATATTCTTTCATATCATGTCACCCACGCCATACCAAAAATAATATACCTTTTTCTTTAGCTAGAAAAATATGCACCATTGTGATAGATTAAATTAAGACCTCCGGGTTGTCAGATTAGGTGACCTAAAAAGAAATTTATTGAAACAGTATTACCCCCTCGAGGTAATATAAGGTGGGATAAATAAGGCTTTGGCAATTGATATCCAAACACTGAGGGCTACTAAAGCAAAAGACAGTTCGGATAATATCATTAAGTTTGTCGCTACTCATAACCCCCAACATCCCAACTTCTTTAAAACAATGTACGAGAGCATGGCAATCCTGGCATCAAACGACATCCTCAGAACGAAATTTAATAATGTTCAATTCATTAAATCACAAAGACAGCCACCTAATCTCAAACGCCTCCTAACCAAAGCAAAATTCAAAACATCTATCACAAGGACCGGCTTTTATGTATCTAAATGCCCGGATCTTCGATGCAAATGTTGCGACCAGATTACGCCAAATAACAAATATAATTTCCCGAAGTTTACATTTAGTGTCAACGACAATATGAACTGTGACACAAAAAAAATCTCATATATGTCTTGACTTGCAATGGGTGTCTAAATTTTTACATAGGGGAGTCGTCCATGCATCTACGGGATAGAGTACGCAACCATCGACGGGATTGTAATATTGAAAATGGGCCCTTATTTGTAAATAGACATATCTTTAAAATTTAATGTGCACAACACCTACAAGTAAAATTCCAAATTTTCCCTTTTTATAAAATGAAAGTCGATGACACCACGAAAAGAAAATTAATGGAAAACCATTTTATTAAAAAAAAATACGATCCTCGACTTAAAAGTCAATAAATAACATTTGGCCATTTGCTTCATTAATTTTCTTAAATCTATCCCATGATTATCTTCCACTCATTGTTCCTAAATTATTGAACCCTTCTGCAGATTAACACACGTGTGTACATGTTTTCTATTAGTTAACGATATACTATGTAACCATAAACAATGGTAACTATAGCCAATTAAAACCACAGTGTTACTATGTAAATATGTATAAATATATTATACTGTCCATCTTACGATGACAATATTTATGAATAGTCCCAAGACGGACGAAAAGTACTTTAAATTGTTAAATTGTTATTAAACCAGTGTTGAAATCAGTTTGTGTCCGCATACCTTTTATCTTTTCATCATTTACCGTGAAACAAAGTAGTGCAGCTTTATATATATATAAAATATCTGTCTGAGGTCATTAAAAATTAGATCCGTTAGTGCCAAATTATAATCTTCGTAATGAAAATCAAAACCTCACAGGCGCGGAACCAGGATTTTTTGCAGGGGGGGGGGGGGGTCTAGGTTGGATAATTGCTTAACTAATAAACATTGTAACGGGGGGTCTGGGGGCCCTCACCCTGAAAAATTTGGTAAATTAGATTCAATTTGGTGCATTCTGACGTATTTCCGGGAGGTAAATTCCAAAATTACAGGTCTAAAAATCGCATAAAATGTCCTTAAAATGTTGAGGGGGAATAATAATAATAATAAAACATAAGCGGTGAATATGTTATGTATCAAATTTAAAAAAAAATCTTATAAATTCCGCTAGCATATTTTTTTAAAAATTTGATAAAATAAATGACCAGGTTTGTTTCTTATCAACGCTGCCGATAAAAGTAAAAAAGAAACATCACAACAATATTCAACGTCAACAGACGAACAGCGTTAATAAAACTCATTAAATTTCAATAAACTTATATTTTCATACAGTACGGTATTAAAAAATTGCCGTCGTCAATAGGCGATTTTCCGTGGGGTCAATTGGTCCCGACGGCAATTTATGCTCTCGACGTTTTTGGCTAATTGCCAGAGCTGTATGTGACTATTTGTTTTTGCCCACAATGAAATGAAAGTCATGACTCAACTCAATGTATACAACCTCGCAATTTTTGGGTCAGACCCTTCAAATTTTCAAGCCTGAACAGGGGGGGGGGGGCGACCCCCTGAACCCCCCCTCTGGATCCGCGCCTGCCTCAATCTACCATTTTGTAAAACCAATTCGTATTCTAATAGTTTTTTTCTCTGCACAATTAAACTTTGGAACAAGTTACCAGAATATATTAAAACCTCACAAAAACATAAAAGATAGCAATAGATTTTAACACTTGAACATTTAAAACTATATTTACAACATGCAATATTTGTTTATTTTCATAATCCAAAATGAAAATGTAATATCTCTTCAAAGAAAGTAGGGGATATTGAAATGCACATACCTAAGCAGGTTGTAATATGATAAATAGTCATGGACACTTGACATGCTTTGAGAGTATATTCACACATCAAGAACTTATCGCCATACACGTGGGAGGGGTTCATTGTCAAATTTGACACTTCAAGAAAGGGTTGATGGAAACTGCCGCGTGCTAGTTTATCCTATCCATGTTCGTTTCCTATCGGTTCTTGCATAACGTTAAACCCCATTTCTTTTCATTTTGGTTCTTGCATAAGTTTTACTGTTTAGCGTATCTTTGCTTTAGTGTGTTACGTTTAATTTGCAATGAGACGTCTTCAACATGATGAACGTCTACATGCTATTGGTATGCTTCAAATGGGTTCTACACAGCGGGCAGCAGCCAACATGCTTAATGTGTCAGTCTGTGATCAGCAGACTGTGGAACCGGTACCAACAAACAAACAATGTTGATGATAGACCTCGTTCAGATCGTTTTAGAGCCACTACACAAGCCCAGGATCGATACATTTGTACACAGGTCCTGCGAAATCGAGGAAAAACGGCCAATCAGCTTTCTTTAAACTTGTACCAAATTACAGGAATTCGAGTTACACCCCAAACGATTAGAAATCGGCTACATGCAGCCCATTTGCAAGCGCGACGACCGCGTGTTGTGCCTCCATTAACTCGCCAGTACATGGCAAACATGCGTCAATGGTGTAGACAGCGTAGAAATTGGGGTAATCGTCGATACGCGTGCTCGCGTTTGAAGGCGTGTAAATGAGCGTCATGCTAACGTTAACGTCAGACAGCATGACAAATTCGGGCGTGGGTCTGTTATGGTGTGGGGAGGAATCACCGTGATTGGCAGAACGGACTTGCATATTGTTCAAGGAAGGGTCACTGGTGTGTATTACCGTGACCACATCCTGGCACCGATAGTTCTGCCCTTTGCTCAGCGTGCAGGTCGACGTTTCTTCTTTCTAGATGATAATGCCTGTGACCACCGCGCTCGTGTCGTGAATGACTACCTCCAGCATCACCATATTGTTCATATGCCTTGGCCAGCCATGAGTCCTGAGAGACTCCTGACTTTTCCTCTATAGAGCATGTCTGGGACATAATCGGGAGACGCGTTCGTCGACGTCAACGTCAGCCGACAACACTGTAAGAATTGGCTGTGGCACTGCAACAGGAGTGGGTCAGATTACCCCAAATCATGATTGGACGGTTGATTAGGAGCATGCCACGACGAATTGCTGAATGTTTGAGGATTGGTGGAGCAATTACTTATTATTAAGACAAAAATCAAAAACGTCCATTTTCACTTTTGACAGTGTATCTCTTTGCGAGTGAAAGAGATTAGTCGCCCATATGAACTGTTTGTGTTCATGTGTAGGCAATTGGCCTGTTATTAACACACACTGGTTACCTCTAATAATAACAGCAGTGCATTTCCGCAGTTTTGTATTGTTTCTGAATATCCCCTAGTTTTTTTTAAAGAGTATATATATCTTACCATTACACTCCCAAAAATGTATATTAGTAACTCACTGTCTATGTCCACCATTGTTTTAACTTGTCTTAAGATTTAACTATTTTATATGTTTGGAGAGAACTTATATAATCGACAAATATTATTATAAAATTCATATTTCAAAGTTTCTAGAATATTTTATTACGCTTAGTGCTTTAATATCATTATACCACCTTCTCTTGACTCAAGGTATTCACCCTAATCCAGGTCCATTTAACATTCACAATCATGATAATTTGTCTATTTGTCAACTTAATATTAGAAGCGTGCGGCACAAATTAGATTTTTTAGAAAGTTTTCTTTTGTATTTCCATATAATATGTCTCACAGAAACACATCTAGATAATAACGTCAATGACAGAGAAGTACAATTCGATGATGCCTATAGAATTTTTAGAAATGGTCGGACTAATCATAGGGGTGGGGTTATTTTTATATACACAATGACAGTTTATGCGAACGTTGATACTCTTTAGAGTTTCATTCTGATATCATTTGTTAAAACTTACTCTGATATTATCTTAATTTGCCTTACTTATAGACCAATTGAACCTCCTGTTAATTACTGGACCTTATTAGACGAATCAGTTGAAAAAGCTTTCGATATATCTTTAAATATCATATTGTTAGGTGATCTTAATTCCAGTCATTTTAACCTGTGTGAATATGTACACACACTCTGTACTATGCATAATCTTAATAATACTATTACAAACCCAACCAGGATAACTGAAATTTCAAGTACATTATTAGATCCTATAATTATACTCTGGAAGTTCCTATCAATCTTTCGGATCACTTTGCTACTTTTATTCATACCTATCATCATAAAAGTTTTCAACGTAAAATATATTTATATAAACGTGCAAATTTTCGCCAGTTGAATCATGATATATCTAATATTGATTGGGACGATGTATGGAATGTAGATGATACTATAGATAAAATAACCGACAAGTTTACATCAAAACTAGACGAATTGATAGAACAATATACCCCTTCAAAAATAATTACTGTAAGAAGTAAAGACAAGCCTTGGTTTACTCCCGAGATTAAAAACATATACGTATAAGAGATAGGCTTAGGAAAACAGCATTGAAATCTAAACGAACAGACCATCTATCCGCCTACAAAAACATACATGTAGAAATAAAGTTAATAACATGAAACACTATGCAAAAAAAGAATATTACAAATTAAAGACAAACTCTCAGCGAGACTATTGGAATACCCTCAAAAGTTTTATCAAACAATCTCACCGAAGTAATATATACCATATCTTCAGTCCCCATCAAATGTTAGTATTACAGATTCTAAAGATAAAGCAGATATACTTAATACTTGAATACAATTACTGCTTTTTACTGAGTAAAAAGCAGTAATTGTATTCCATAGAATTGTGACCTGTATACTCTAGTTCAATTACTAAATGCCATTGAAACAGTTTACTTAATACTTATTTTAGTTCTATTTCTACTATAAATGATATGGTACAACTTTCTGAATTTCCGCCTGATGTAATAATACATGGCCGCCAATCAATATAACCACTAACATAATAAAATCACTTATTAAAAAATTGAACACTTCGAAAGCAAAGGACCTGTTAATATTAATAATCTATTTTTAAAATCAACTTGCCAAAGTATAAGTCTCCCACTTAGTAAGATATTTAATTTAATAGTAAGTAAGCGTGCTTTTCCGAGCAATTGGAAATTAGCTCAAGTAATTCCTCTGCACAAAAAAGGTATCCGAACAGAATTTAAAAATTATAGGCCAATTTCTCTGCTTAACAGTGTTTCAAAACAATTCGAACGAATTATCTATCAGCATATTTTAGACTTTTTTTTATTAAATAATAATTTAATATATATATTTTTAACCAGGATTTCTACCCGGCTTTTCCACATCACACCAACTTATTGAGATGTATAATCTTATAGATAACAAAAATATTACAGCAATAATAGTTTGTGATATTTCGAAAGCCTTTGACAAAGTCTCACATAACGGTTTACTTCATAAAATGTCTAATTATGGAATTAAAGGTGAATTACTTGAGCTAGTTTCCAATTACATAACAAATAGAAAATAACAAGGCATACTTGAAAACTGTCAATCGTGTATTAAGATTTCCCAATGCCGGTGTCCCACAAGGTTCTGTACTTGGTCCACTACTTTTTCTGATGTATATAAATGACATATATGAAGGTCTAATAAGCACGTCTAGATTAAAAGCATCTGCTATCCATTAAATATTAAATTTCATAAAACCTTTCTAGTTAATTCATATTATCATAAACATTGAGGGGTACTTTTTCAAAGTGATGCAAAGTGGAATTTTCAAATCGATAATATGCTAAAACAAGCCTCTTTAAAATTATTTCATTTAAGAAAAGTAAAATATATATTATCACAGTCCTCCTTAAATAAGTTGTATAAATGCTTTATTAGATCTATTTTAGAAAATGCATCTGAAGTTTGGGATTCCTGTGCAAATTTCAATATTTATTAATTAGAATTATTTCAACTTAAAGCAGCAAGAATTGTCACAGGATGGACAATTTACACACCGAGGTCAGCTTTATATTTCGAAACTGGGTGGCCCAAACTATCAGATCGCAGAAAAATCCGCAGACTATGTTTACTCTGGAAAATAATAAATGGCCATTGTCCCTCATACTTATCGGATTTAATTCCTCCTATCAATATTATACCGTATAATCTAAGAAAGCAAGATAATATACCGATTCCTTTTTGTAGACCAAGTCTTAAAAAACAATCCTTTTTTCCTAAAACTATTTCTGTATATAATAGACTATTAACTAATAAAAAAAATGCAAATTCATATCTCAATTTCAAAAAGTCTATTTCAATTAAATTTCCTACACCACATTATAGAAACACTGGCATACGTAAACTAACAATTCTTCATAACTGACTCCGTCATTCATCTAGTAGCCTTAATAATGGCCTATTTCAATCTAACAGTATTGACACTCCTCTACGTTCTTGTAAAATGTCAGTGGAAAATATATACCATTACTTTTTTAAATGTCCCATTTATACCGCTCAAAGAGATAAGCTTATGTCCGATATTAATTATCTTAATAGTCTTCCCTCTGACGAATTATTAAATATCTTACTAAATGGGAGCCCTGTTTTACCCAACATTTTAAACAAGAAAATATTTCTCACCGTTCAACGTTATATTTCCAGCACAAAACGTTTTAATAGTAAATTATAAACTTGGTTTTAATTCTTTATTATCTTAATAGTCTTCCCTCTGACGAATTATTAAATATCTTACTAAATGGGAGCCCTGTTTTGCCCAACATTTTAAACAAGAAAATATTTCTTGCCGTTCAACGTTATATTTCCAGCACAAAACGTTTTAATAGTAAATTATAAACTTGGTTTTAATTCTTTATTGATTAATGTACATCCTCACAATCACACAGTCATATTTATCACTTTGTTTAGATCAACACATATTTATGATTATAATTTATATTAGATGCTTAATTTAGTAAAATGGTAATGATATAATTTACACTTTTATATATCAAAACAATAAATAGATGCTAGATAATTACAAATACGTGTACATATTGTATATAGCTGTATTTAGTGTATGTTAAATGTTTGTTCTGCCATCATATATTATATAATATTATATTATTCTATTCCCTGGGAGAAGGTTCATAATTTTTATAAATTGTCCTAATGCCTTTGTAAATTATTTGCAATAAAATATGTTTAAACACTTATATAATACTATAGACCTTTACCCGTTGTCCAATCCAATTCAGTTTATTAAATAAAACATTGGTTAAAGATACATTAGTTAAGAGTTTATAGCCCGATCCTTAATGTTAATCCATCGGCTTTTCAGGTAGAAATCTTGGAATAAGCTTTATTTTGAAGGTTTCGATATTTAATGACAAAATAACAATGTTGACATTTTTTCTGAGTAGGTCTTCAAGGTATGGGAGGCTATTATCTGAGGGTAGCCATTTTCGATATTATTTTTTTTATTTTCACCCTATTTATAATGTTATCGACATATCAACTGTGATTTGGCACTGTATTAGCATTCATAGGAATCATGACTATATTTCTGATTTTTTCCCCAATCATGAAGATATTTCCAAGATGGCGGCCATTTTTAGTGGGAAAATGGGACGATGTGAAGATTTTGTTTAAGAGTAGTGTTTGGTGTCAATATATACTGTATGTTTTCGGGGTCGCAGATTCCATTTCTGGCATTTACAAACTTGTAAAATGATCACATGTTCACATAATTAGCATATTTCCAAGATGGCTGTCATTTTTGGCGGGGAAATGGGACGATGTGAAGATTTTGATTAAGTAGTAGTGTTTGGTGTCAATATATATATCGTAGATTCCATTTCTGACATTTACAACCTTGTAAATTGATCACATGGTCACATACTTAGCACATTTCCAAGATGGCAGCAGTTTTTGACGGGAATTGGAACATTTCCAGATTTTGATTAAGTAGTAGTGTTTGGTGTCAAGAATACATTTCTGACATTTACAACTTTGTAAAATGATCACATGTTCACATACTCAGCATACTGCTAATATTGCTGCCACTTGTGGCGGAAAATCGGACGATTTGCTGATTTTGTTTAAGTAGTTGTCTTTGGTGTCAATATTTTAATGGCGCAGATTCGATTTCTGCCATATACAACTGCGTAAAATGGTCAATGATCAATTTAGCACATTTTCAAGTTGGCAGAACGTTTTCTAAACGTATTATTATCATATATTTACTTGTCGTTGTTATTTACACGTTTCTGCGCCCAATTCTGCTACGTAGGCTATTAGCTTGTAGCACATTCCTGAAAGCCGGTACCGTGTCGGACCTATTTGGAATATTATCCAACGATGAAAACTACTGATCCGAGATGACCACTGAGCTGATATCGATCTTCCTGGGAAAGAAAAGGCTATTTACTTGGTCTCCTGGCATGGAGAGAGTGTAACGGCAGCATGGGGCTTGCGCCACATTGACACGCGCGCATCATGCTTCTGCCACGACCACACCAAACGCTTTCTACCCCCAGCGCGCTCAAGATCTTAATACGCTCATGACCAAGCTCTGGCTACGCGCACCATGTTCCTACCATGCTCTCGCGGTTAGCAGTCAGACTGGAATACGTTCTCACCACACTCCCGTGACGTGCCTACCAGGCGAAAGCCGACTTTTCGCCGCGCCTTTAGTGACTGCCCCATGCTCACCCCGTCCTCATTCACTTTCAAAGCAGAGAACAACCAAATGCCAAGCAATCAAGAACATTTTTTAGTTTCTTGATGTTTCCTCTTAGGATGCTAGACTGGAACTGATGGACGAGGCTTAGTACCTTCCCTATATATACAAAAAGGTCGTAACAGCGTAGCAAGCATGTGGCTAGGAGCTTCGTTCCAGCCTGGCGGCAACGTGGTTGAAGGTAGTGGGGACGTGGCTGTAAATGAAATACTCGTTAAGAAGCCCTCGTGACATAGATTAGGTTATCAACTGACTTCCAAGCTAAATGTGGAATGAGCATGTGGAATGCTGTTGCGTTGGAAACATAAAGTATGTCACCACTTACACCACGACGTGGCCGGCTACTTTTTATATAACTGCCACCAGTTCTTTCAATGGTGATGGCAGTGATGTCATAGATGACGGGTCACGTCGTTGTTTAATTGGTGATTTAGTTTGTTTGCAACAGCATTCCTTTGGACGACTCCTTCCACACGCAGCTTTATGTCAGTTGATAATATAATCTATGCCGCGCAGATTTTTTATAGCAAGTGTTACTATTTCATTTGCAGTCCTTGTTTTTATTTCTTTGTATACCGATTAATATTCAATATCATACATTTCTGTTCTACTTTTTAATTTATTAATTACCTTTTCAAAAGTTGTAAGTCTCACATTTTAACCATCGTTAATTTTGAATCTATAACTGACAGACAACATAAACTGAAAGTCGCGATGGCGCCACCAAGTCTTAAAATCCGACTGATCGACCAAATGAATGTACTTTTTTCCTGGAAAATCGATATTACCTCAGTCAGTGGTCAAATCGGATGAGAAATTTTCATCGTTGGATAATATACCTAATGGGTAAAACACGGCAATGACGTCCAGGAACATGCTACAAGCTTATACATAGCAGAATTGGATTCAGAAACCTTTCCAAAATCAGCACATCGTCCCATTTTCCCGCCACAAATGGCAGCTATATTAGAAATATGCTAAATATGTGAACATGTTATCATATTACTCAGTTGTAAACGGAAGAAATGGAATCTGCGACCCGAAAGCAGATATACCAAAGACGACTACTTAATCAATATCAGAGCACCGTCCCATTTTCTTGCCAAAAATGGCCACCATCTTGGAAATATGCAAAATAGATGAACATGTGATCATTTTACACAGTAGTAACTGGTGAAAATGAAATCTGAAAAGATATATTATATTGACACCAAGACGACCACTTATTCAATATCAGCACTTCGTCCCATTTTCCTGCCAAAAAAAAATAAAATGGCCGCCATCTTGGAAATATGCAAAATAGGTCTACATGTGATCATTTTACACAGTTGTAACTGGCAGAAATTGAATCTGTGCCTGAAAACATATTTATTGACACCAAAACTACTACTTAATCGAAATAAGCACATCGTTCGATTTTCCCGCCAAAAATGACAGCCATCTTGGACATATCTTCTTGAAGTGATCGAAAAAAATCAGATATATTGTCATGACCCCTGTATATATATATACATTGCTAAATCACAGTTGATATAATAAGTTGGAATATTATCGCAAAATGGCTACCCTCAAATAATGGCCTCCCAAATTATGAAAACCTACTCAGAAAAAATGTCAACATTAAACATCAAAACCTTCAAAATTAAGCTTTTTCCACGATTTCTACCCGAAAATCCGACGGATGGGAATTATGTAACAAACCCAATCGGACTACAGCACGAGATCACGTGTCTCGATTGACTCTACCGACATCTAGTGTTTATGGAGCGAAATTCACGAATTAATTCGAACTCTTAAACCTAGTTATGCTTGTGATAATGCTCACTTCGATGCAAGCAACTTTTTGCTAACATGTGTTAAATTAGCTATAGTTAAAGCAGATTATAAACTAGCTCTTTAGACGCGATCAAAACGACAAAATTCGCTCATTATGGTAACAGATGGCGCGGTTTGAAAATATATTTTATATCGTCCTTCAGTGTCAAATAACCCACACACACTTCGATTTTGCTAAACATTCGGTTTATATGCTTATTTTGGCTAAAAAGCATGATATTTTTCCAAATTTTAACTTGACCATAAGTCAGTCACCGATTGGTTAAAATAGAGATGACCTTTTACATTGACCTTGAATTTTCCCTTGTCGCTCACATGACCATGAAATGACGTTTCATTTAAAAACATTGCTTTTTTATCCTTAAACATCAAAACCTTCTAAATAATGCTTATTCCACGATTTCTACCCGAAAAGCCGACGGATGGGAATTATGTAACAAACCCAATCAGACTATTAATAAAGAGTTGGCCATTCTTGGTATAATAATTAAAAAATAGATGATAAAAAAAGAAAATATTGAAAATTTCAGTCAAATGACTTTATTCTGAACGGAGTTTGGACTAGAAATGGGCATCAACTGTGTCCGCACCGTCTACGAGAATTGTCGATCGTTTGATTGACAGACGATAACTACACCCACATATTCTCCATTATCAAGTATTATTCTGAATGCCTATGGTATGTTTGAATCCAAGCTGTATCCAAGCCATCGGAGGGTTTACAGAGTTGATTTTAGCTTGTCATGTAAATAAAGGCCTAATTAATAATGTCTGTAACATCGGAAGCCTAAATTAAAGACTTGCAATAGGAAGATTTAGCTCTTGCAGAATGTATGTTTAAAAGAAATCAAAAGGTTCAGACATTTTTTAAAGAATTTTTACCCCGTTCTGACACATATTGACCGCGTTACCCCCTGATGAGAAATTGAGAAGTCGTTGAAAAAAAAAATAGTTTTCATTTTACAGTTATATACTACTAGCAGGATACCCGGCTTCGCTCGGGGGTCATAACTCCGAAACCAGAAGTGGTAGACTAACGCCACCTGGCCTATGTTACTCCCCTGTCCGAGCTACCCCTATACCCCAAATTTCAGACTCGGGGCAGACCTAGTGTAGCCACGAACCCCGAACAGACCGGCTTCGCTCGGGGGTCATAACTCCGAAACCGGAAGTGGTAGATTAACGCCACCTGGCCTATGTTACTCCCCGGTCCGAGCTACCCCTATACCCCAAATTTCAGACTCGGGGCAGACCTAGTGTAGCCGCCAACCCCGAACAGACAGACAGACAGACAAACGACAGTCACAAATATATATATAGATTTTTTTTTTCCAATTCAAGAATTTATGAGCAGAATTCAGCTTTTAAAATCGGAGGTAGGTTTTCTTAATATTATATATCATTCATCCCATATTTTTTTCAATCTAGATGATTTTTCTACTGATAATGATATTTGGACAATTCTCTCTTCTGGTACGATATATAAAAAAATTCTTGTCACTAATATCGCTATCTTAAGGGCTACAATTTCATAACACTTGTTTATTTCTTTAAAGGGCTGATACAGTTTTTGCTTGTCAAATTCAACAGGAAAGGGGACTGCAAAGTGCCTAGAAAGCAATTTAAATGGTTAAGACTAAACATGTGGTAAATAGATTTTTTCGCTATATCACACCTCGACAATTACATTATAGTCGTGTAACTTTTCCTAACTAAGTCTTATTGCTGTGGGAAAATTGTTGGATTTATAATTCATTTCTTTTTTCAGTCTATTGTTATAGTTTACTAGATCTTTTGAAAAATTGTCGAAATCACTTTTACAGCGACAAAATGATCTCGGACGGTTTGCTGTTTGGAAGTTGGGCCAACCGATGAAACTTTTCGTTATAGGACACAGAAGTATTATTTTGTCTGTACTTTATTTATACAAAGGTAGGGGCCTATGTCTGCTGGAAGATCAGACAAAGCTTATAGTTGCGCCGCCATCATGTACCCTATACTTCACATATATTATATTCAACATAAAAATATATATATATATATATATATATAGCTTTAAGGTAGTTAAAAATGGGACGCAGTCGCATACCATTTGTTCTTGTCCTCTTCTGGCTATTGTGACGTCAGGGGCAGGTGTTTAGGGGCTATGTCAATAATGAGCGCCACGCGACCTTCTCCAGCTGTCGTTTTAACTAACCAATCAGAAATCATATAGGACATGATGACTGCCAGATTAAATTTACCCATTAATAACCCCAACTCTACAATTATCCTTTCTGCTTGCCAGATTTTGACGTTTCGGCATTTTTAATAAACCCTTTTATCTTATTTATGCGGTATCTCTTAGAAACGTTAAATAAAAAGATGGGATATTATGTATATAGGGTTCATATACGTTTAACTATTCAACCCTTGTATAGAAACATATTTTAAAGGGCGTGGACAACAGCAACTTGAAAAGCTCGTTTCCCAAACTTTAGTACATGAACCACATCATTAATGACATTCTTTTCATACGCGGCACGCGCGCGTAGTGCAAAAATGGAAGAAACCCAAGGGCATATCGCCTTTCTCAGCAATCAAAAATGTCCTATTCACGTGCAGCACGCGCCATCAAACATGGGATGAATATTTATTTTGCAACAATCGTTGACCTGATTTCAACCAACATGGTGACTTTTTGAATATCTCACCATTTTGTTAAATTATTATGCAGCCCAAACGTTTAAATCGCTTGAAATCGTTTTTTAAGGAAGGTTAAACAGTGTTTATTCAAATATGACTCTATATTTGGAATAGGATGGAATCGATAAAATTTAACAATAGCTTTTTTTTTTACAGAAACAGTGTACATACTGATAAATTGAAACACACATGTGACATATTGTAAAAATATCTTTTAATCAACCTAATACATACAGCGTTTAAACTAACTGATGACGAATTGAATATCATTTCACTTCTAATAAAAAGTGTTTGTCAACCTAACAAACCAATAAGTTAGCTACTGCACGGTATACAATATATTCTGAAAAATGACTTCTGTCTTTGATTATCCGTAGGATTTCTTATACAATATTTATATTGTATATAAATGATATTATATTCCCAATTTTCTGCACCAATCGGGCTATTGAAGATAGGCATACGCTATGCAGAGTGCTGTGACGGAAATTTCCAATGGACCGTAGCATTTCTTCATCGAAATTCAACTGTGAAGGATTCTTTTATGTGCAGTCAATGTGTACACAGGAGCTTGTTTTTTGTCCCATCTACACAACTACATGTAGACAATGTACTTTGCCAGACCCATTGTCCTGCACTACCGACAGGGAGAAACCACGCTGCGAAATCCCGGAGAACTTTCTTGACCAACACCAGGATGAGTGTAAATAATCATAGTATTGAGAGGAATTATGACCGATAACCGGACACCCCGACATTTTAACCCGACAATACATTTTTACGCGACATTACATTTTTAAAGATGTCGCGTTGTCGGGTTCAAATGTCGTGATGTCGCGTTATGAAGGGCGACATCACGACATGATACCAATCAGCCACCATAGAAAACACTAACCATTTAAACTTTAAATTAAAGTCAATGCTGAGAAACCAGTGGGGTTCGATTTGCCAAAACGGCCAAATGCTAATAATGCGTCATTTCAATCGAGATTGAAGCTTTAGTTAAAATTTAGAGTAGGTTTTGATTTAATAGAACGAAATAAAAATTTAGTTATGCGTGCGTCTGCGACTCGGCCACCTTTCTTTAATTTCCCTTTCTTGTTAGAAATATTAAATGTAAATATCTAAAACTAAGGATGATTTACAGAATGTTAGATTCCCATATCAATATACCCGCTTTGAGTTTGAATACACCCACAACGTGTTGTGGACGTATATTGCGACCGAGCCTGTACGTTCGTCGGTCCACATCCTAAAATGACGGATTTATTTCAAATTTATTATGTAGGTCTAGTAATGAGAAGATGATCCCGATCGATTGTCGTGAAGATCCGATACTCTTTCACTAAGAAACGGCACCGAACGCTGCGACATTTACTTGTCCTCACTCAACGGGCTCCAGTATTTAGGAATTCTTTTCAATTGAATTTTGCATGTCAACAACAGTACATATGGATTTTGACGTCGAGATACAGCACCTAAAGTAGGGACATTATCAGATTTTCGACCCACACCCACTCTACTGGCTACATTTCTTCATTGATACTTTTCAATACAATTTTGTTGGACACCTGCCGATTTTGACGTTCATCGGATATTTTTTTGTTTCAGTAAATCCGGACGAAGCATTTTTTGGCATTTCGCCGTTTTGACAATGGCAACAGGTGGTGCCGTTTGAAATAAATTATATAGTGTCTGATAGTGGTCATGTAAAATCTCACCTTTTTCACGACCGGACAGAACGACATTATGACAGTATTACGGCAAAGACACGCCGAAGAAAACTTGCGACACCATAGAATTCATAGCATCATATTAGAAGTAAAAACTAAAGAAATAAATATAAGTAATTCCAGTACAAACGATTTAGAACCAATATAAATAATGACCTATGTTACGCACAAAAGTAAATTATTCTCGATATTCAAATTTAGAATCTACATACAGTTGTTAATTCATCGAACGAGAAGTGGTATCATATGTCGTAAAAATAGTAAGGAAAGGATACCCTGTCTTGTGCACGCCTTATAATAGAACGATAGATTGGCCGAAGTTCTAACATAACACAGGGGATCACGTGGCTAAGTGGGTAAGACGCTGGCTCGCTAGCCTGGAGGTCGGGTGTTCGATCCCTGCATTGGCCGAGAAAGTTCATCCAGATTTTTCAGCGTGGTTTCCCCTTGTCAGTGATGCAGGACAGAGGGCCTGAGAAGGACAGCTGTCTAGTCGTTCGGATGGGACGAAAAATCGAGGTCCCGTGTACACATTGGCGTGCACGTAAAAGATCCCTTGGCAGTTGGAATTCGATATAAGAGTAGGTCGTAGTGCCGCTGCCCGGGCAAAATTTCCCCCATAGCACACTGTATGGCGTATGCCCGTCTTCATTAGCCCAGAACAGTAGGACGTTAAACCCCATTCCATTTCATTTCATTTCATTTCATTTTCTAACATAACACCTGACATTCTCTTTTTCTTCGCTCGAAAAAAGGACGAAAGAAGGTTATGATCGTGAGCATGAAGTGAGAATTTTTGGTACATAAATACATAATACTACCCTATGATGATAAATTAATTTTAAATTTACATTCCTTTGCAGTCCTGTCAAACATCATTGACACCAATTAATTGATTTTGAAGTGAGAGATATCGAAAAGTTAACAAAAAATATGAGGTAACAGGCCGGGAAAAACTCCATTGAAGCATAGTACGGAAAGGGTTTCCCCAAAGCAAAACTGATCACGTTACTTATGACGCCAAACTGAAGAATTTGCGAAATACCAAATAGCACTCCTTATACTTGGGTGGTGTACTTACCAAATAGTGGTGATTTCGACGTTTTATCATTTGAATAATAACTAAATTCTTTACTTGTGCGCGTAAAATATTTCATTATTTTGAGAGAGCAAAAATATGCAATATTAATCAACATTGTTCCTAAATCTTCTTTTACCAGCATTATTTATATTAATTTAGTTAGCTTCTATACCTCTATATTTTTGCTTTTGGGTAAAAAAACATGTTTTTAAATGAAACGTCATTTCACGGTCATGTGAGCGACAAGGGAAAATTCAAGGTCAATGTAAAAGGTCATCTCTATTTTAACCAATCGGTGACTGACTTATGGTCAAGTTAAAATTTGGAATAATATCATGCTTTTTAGCCAAAATAAGCATATAAACCGAATGTTTAGCAAAATCGAAGTGTGTGTGGGTTATTTGACACTGAAGGACGATATAAAATATATTTTCAAACCGCGCCATCTGTTACCATAATGAGCGAATTTTGTCGTTTTCATCGCGTCTAAACAGCTAGTTTATAATCTGCTTTAACTATAGCTAATTTAACACATGTTAGCAAAAAGTTGCTTGCATCGAAGTGAGCATTATCACAAGCATAACTAGGTTTAAGAGTTCGAATTAATTCGTGAATTTCGCTCCATAAACACTAGATGTCGGTAGAGTCAATCGAGACACGTGATCTCGTGCTGTAGTCCGATTGGGTTTGTTACATAATTCCCATCCGTCGGCTTTTCGGGTAGAAATCGTGGAAAAAGCTTAATTTTGAAGGTTTTGATGTTTAATGTTGACATTTTTTCGGAGTAGGTCTTCATAATTTGGGAGGCCATTATTTGAGGGTAGACATTTTGCGATAATATTCCAACTTATTTTTTTTATTGTCCCCCGCCTTTCGAAGAAAGCAGGGGACTATTAAAATGGGTTCGTCTGTCTGTCTGTCCGTCTGTCTGTCCGTCACACTTTTTGGGACACAATAACTCTCTTCCTAATTGAGCTAGAATGTTCAAACTTGGTGTATGTGTTTATTAGGTCAATGCCTTGATGGAGTTCGAAGATGAGCATTTTCCGCTTAGGGTAAGCAGAGATAAGCAATTTGATTGGTTGATGCTTTGGGACACGATAACTCTCTTCCTAATTGGGCTAGAATGATCAAACTTGGTGTATGTGTTGATTAGGTCAATGCCTTGATGGAGTTCGAAGATGAGCATTTTCCGCTTAGGGTAAGCAGAGATAAGCAATTTGATTGGTTGATGCTTTGGGACACGATAACTTTTAATTGAGCTAGAATGTTCAAACTTGGTGTATGTGTTTATTAGGTCAATGCCTTGATGGAGTTCGAAGATGAGCATTTTCCGCTTAGGGTAAGCAGAGATAAGCAATTTGATTGGTTGATACTTTGGGGCACGATAACTCTCTTCCTAATTGAGCTAGAATGTTCAAACTTGGTGTATGTGTTGATTAGGTCAATGCCTTGATGGAGTTCGAAGATGAGCATTTTCCGCTTAGGGTAAGCAGAGATAAGCAATTTGATTGGTTGATGCTTTGGGACACGATAACTTTAGTTCTAATTAAGTGAGATTGATGAAACTTGGTGTATAGTTTCATTACAGTAATACCTTGACTAAGTTTGATAATGAGCATTTTCTGCTCAGGGTAAGCAGAGCGATACGCAATTTGATTGGTCGAGACTTTGGAAAACAATAACTCTCCTACTTTGATTGTTAGACTATAAGTAAAGATATACTGTTTGATTGTTCAATACTTTGTAAAAGATAATTTGTGATAAATTTATATGTGTCCTCTAATTATTTTCCTATTTCGGCGGGGGACATCAGCCTCACTGTTGGCTTGTTTTCACCCTATTTATAATGTTATCGACATATCAACTGTGATTTGGCACTGTATTAGTATTCACAGAGGTCATGACTATATTTCTGATTTTTTCCCATCACTTCATGAAGATATTTCCAAGATGGCGGCAATTTTTAGTGGGACGATTTGAAGATTATCAACTGTGATTTGGCAATGTATATATATTGACACGGGTCATAACAATATTTCAGATTTCTTTCGATCACTTCATGACGATATTTCCAAGATGGCGGCCATTTTTGGCGGGAAAATCGGACGATGTGCTTATTTCGATTAAGGAGTAGTTTTGGTGTCAATAAATATGTTTTCAGGCACAGATTCAATTTCTGCCAGTTACATCTGTGTAAAATGATCAAATGTAGACCTATTTTGCATATTTCCAAGATGACGGCCATTTTTAGGCAGGAAAATGGGACGATGTGCTGATATATTGATTAAGTGGTCGTCTTTGGTGTCAATATAATATATCTTTTCAGATTTCATTTTCACCAGTCACTACTGCGTAAAATGATCACATGTTCATCTATTTTGCATATTTCCAAGATGGTGGCCATTTTTGGCAAGAAAATGGGACGGTGCTCTGATATTGATTAAGTAGTCGTCTTTGGTATATCTGCTTTCGGGTCGCAGATTCCATTTGTGCCGTTTACAACTGAGTAATAAGATAACATGTTCACATATTTAGCATATTTCTAATAAAGCTGCCATTTGTGGCGGGAAAATGGGACGATGTTCTTATTTTGAAAAGGTTTCTGATGGTGGCCATTTTTGGCAAGAAAATGGGACGGTGCTCTGATATTGATTAAGTAGTCGTCTTTGGTATATCTGCTTTCGGGTCGCAGATTCCATTTCTGCCGTTTACAACTGAGTAATATGATAACATGTTCACATATTTAGCATATTTCTAATAAAGCTGCCATTTGTGGCGGGAAAATGGGACGATGTTCTTATTTTGAAAAGGTTTCTGAATCCAATTCTGCTATGTATAAGCTTGTAGCATGTTCCTGGACGCCATTGCCGTGTTTTACCCATTAGGTATATTATCCAACGATGAAAATTTCTCATCCGATTTGACCACTGACTGAGCTAATATCGATTTTCCAGGAAAAAAGTACATTCATTTGGTCGATCAGTCTGAGATTAAGACTTGGTGGCGCCATCGCGACTTTCAGTTTATGTTATCTGTCAGTTATAGATTCAAAATTAACGATGGTTAAAAGTGTGAGACTTACAACTTTTGAAAAGGTAATTAATAAATTAAAAAGTAGAACAGAAATCTATGATATTAAATATAAATCGGTATACAAAAAAATAGTAACACTTGCTATAAAAAAACCTTCGCGGCATAGATTATATTATCAACTGACATAAAGCTGCGTGTGGAAGGAGACGTCCAAAGGAATGCTGTTGCAAACAAACTATATCACCAATTAAACGACGACGTGACCCGTCATCTATGACATCACTGCTATCACCATTGAAAGAACTTCATTTACAGCCACGTCCCAACTACCATCAACCACGTTGCCGCCAGGCTGGAACGAAGCTCCTAGCCACATGCTTGCTACGCTGTTTCGACCGTTTTGTACATATATGGAAGGTACTGAGCCTCGTCCATTAGTTCCAGTCTAGCATTCTAAGAGGAAAAATCAAGAAACTAAAAAATGTTCTTGATTGCTTGGCATTTGGTTGTTCTCTGTTCTGAAAGTGAATGAGGACGGAGTGAGCATGGCGCAGTCACTATAGGCGCGGCGAAAAGGCGGCTTTCGCCTGGTAGACACGTTATGGGAGTGTGGTGAGAACGTATCCCAGTCTGACTGCTAACCGCGAGAGCATGGTGGGAACACAGTGCGCGTAGCCAGAGCTTGTCCATGAGCGTATTAAGATCTTGAGCGCGCTGGGGGTAGAAAGCGCTTGGTGTGGTCGTGACAGGAGCATGACGAGCGCGTGTGAATGTGGCGCAAGCCCCATGCTGCCGTTACACTCTCTTCATGCCAGGAGACCAAGTGAATAGCCTTTTCTTTCCCAGGAAAATCGATATCAGCTCAGTGGTCATCTCGGATCAGTAATTTTCATCATTTGATAATATTCCAAATGGGTCCGACACGGTACCGGCTTTCAGGAATGTGCTACAAGCTAATAGCCTACGTAGCAGAATTGGACGCAGAAACGTGTAAATAACAACGACAAGTAAATATATGATAAGTGAAAATATGCTAAATTGATCATTGGTTGTTTTACGCAGTTGTATATGGCAGAAATCGAATCTGCGCCACCGCAATATTGACACCAAAGACAACTACTTAAACAAAATCAGGAAATCGACCGATTTTTCCGCCACAAGTGGCAGCAATATTAGCAATATGCTAAATATGTGAACATGTGATCATTTTACAAAGTTGTAAATGCCAGAAATGAATTCTGCGCCCTCGTAAACATATATATTGACACCAAACACTACTACTTAATCAAATCTGGAAATGTCCCAATTCCCAACAAAAATAGCTGCCATCTTGAAAATATGCTAAGTATGTGACCATGTTATCAATTTACAAGGTTGTAAATGCCAGAAATGGGATCTACGATCCCGAAAACATATATATTGACACCAAACACTACTACTTAATTAAAATCTTCACATCGTCCCATTTTCCCGCCAAAAACGGCAGCGATCTTGGAAATATGCTAATTATGTGAATATGTGATCATTTTACAAGTTTGTAAATGTCAGAAATGGAATCTGCGACCCCGAAAACATACAATATATATTGACACCAAACACTACTCTTAAACAAAATCTTCAAATCGTCCCACTAAAAATTGCCGCCATCTTGGAAATATCTTCATGAAGTGATGGGAAAAAATCAGAAATATAGTCATGACCTCTGTGAATACTAATACAGTGCCTAATCACAGTTGATATGTCGATAACATTATAAATAGGGTGAAAATACAAAAAATAAGTTGGAATATTATCGAAAATGGCTACCCTCCGATAATGGCCTCCCATACCATGAAGACCTACTCAGAAAAAATGTCAACATTGGTTTTTTTTTTGTCATTAAACATCGAAACCTTCCAAATAAAGATTATTCCACGATTTCTACTCGAAAAACCGACGGATTTACATTAATGATTAAGGATTATTTGACAATGTACTTTATTGGTCAAAATATCCAAGTCAAACTTTCCCATAACCAGAGAAGGCGCTACGCTACTCATTAGATCACTATTCAATGAAGTAAAAATTCAGACTATGGAATGAAGTAAAACAATTTAATCACTATTATATCATAATATGAAGTAAAATAAAATAGTGTATAATATTTAGACCATTATAAATTTAAAGGGACATTAAGTAAGATTAGATAAAGAGCTATAATAGTTTTTTAAAAAGTAGATAATGAAAAGGGAATATGTTGAAGAACAATGTAACCTCGATTGCCATTGCTACCGTTGTTGAGATAATAAAGTCTCGATTATCCATTTTTAAATGAAATAATCAACTGTTAATCGTATTTAAATCTATAGAAAATCTCCAGCATCGGGGGGGGGGGACATCGAGAGTTGATTATGGTCTTAGTAGGTTAATTAATGTCTAATTAATAATTTATATAACATTTAGGACCTAAAGAAAGACCTGCAATAGGCAGAGTTAGCGCTTGCATAATGCATGATTAAGTAAAAATAATTAGATCACTATTCAATGTTATAAACGACAGTTGCTATCTATATAGACTTCCAGATTAATTATTTTGCAAATAGATGGGGATATTAATCAACTATACATTTGTAGTGAAGAAGTGTGGATGTGACCAAAAATAACCAGCGGCTGCCAGGCAGGATATGCCCACATTTTCGAGAGATGGATAGAGAACAAGCTAAAAAGAAAGTGATTTTTCCTACAATCAAGGGTCATAATTCAGGAAATTACAATTCGATATGCGCAAAAATCGAAAGGAACCGAGATCCTTCGGTTATAAACTTACATTTTAAATCGGATAAAAATTATGACCTCTAAAGGGTCCACAAGCTAAAAACGCGATTTTCGTACAATCAGGGGCCATAATTCAGGAAGTTACGGTCTGATATGCGCGAATATCGAAAGGAACCGAGATCTTTGGGTTATAAACTTATATTTCAAGTTTCAACAAAATCGAATAAAAATTGTGACCTCTATAGGGTCCACAACCTTGATATACCATATTTTTACGCTATTTGAGAACGAACGGCGGCCATTTTGTCTGTCAGTTTGGGGCCGATTTTTACAAAATTCGAACTCAGCCGTCCTTATGGTTTAACGCTGATATAATAATACGTTTTTTTTAAATCGGATAAAAATTATGACCTCTATATGGGTCCACAAGCTAAAAACGCAATTTTTCGTACAATCAGGGGCCATAATTCAGGAAGTTACGTTCCGATATGCGCGAATATCGAAAGGAACCGAGATCTTTGGGTTATAAGCATACATTTTAAGTTTAAACCAAATCGGATAAAAATTGTGACCTCTACAGTGTTCACAAGCTAAAAACGTGATTTTTCGCACAATCAGGGGCCATAATCCATGAAGTTACAGTCCGATACATGCCAATATCGAAAGGAACCGAGATCTTAGGGTGATAAACCTATATTTCAAGTTTCATTGAAATCGGATAAAAATTGTGACCTGTAGACTGTTCACAAACAATTGTGGACGGGCGGACGGACGGACAGGGGCGACGACAATATAAGTGGGCGTATAAAAATTCAAAGGTAATGCCGTGCCGGGTAAAGAAGTTTCGTGACTAACCCCAACAAATCAAGGCTATTGTCATGGGACTTTGTAAATATTTTGCACAAGGAGAAAATAATATAGTAAACTTAGTTTTAAAAAATTAATCTCTGTCTGATAGGAAAAATTTAATAGACCATCTCGCGTAGCAATGAAAATTCTTTTGAACTTGTTGTAAATGTGCAGTTGTAAGGCAAAGAGTAGGACGGTTGTCGCAGGGTTAACCCATTGTTCTCTTGTCCACTCTTCTGACACCTATTGTTCACATATCTATTGATACAAGGATTGAAATTAATGGATTGTATTTAATGAAATGTGACCATACAATCGACGTTTGCCCTATTTAATCATTACTAACGGAAACGTTGTTTGAAACCATTCTGTGTTTCCCACACTCACATTTTCTGACACTCGTTGATACAGTTCAAGAAATCAGTTTCGAATTCTAAAGAGAGCGCTTGGTTCGAATCTTAATGATCCAACACTAAATTGTACTACCCTTTACTGATCCATTTTTTAAAACAATGTTGTACATTATGTTCGTTCGGAATGGTTTGTGTGGTGAACAGCCTTTCATCTGTCTTGAGGTTATGTGTGTCAATTACATCTTTCATTAGGTCGTTGTAAAAATCATAATTATTCGCAATTTGCATTATATTTGTTAAACTTCAGCACTCGTGTGCTGTTATTTTATATTTATATTTACAGACATATATCATTTTAACGTTCGTTGATCCACATAATATTACTTTACCCTGCTTAAAAGCTGATAGAATAAATGGATTGGACCTGTCTATCGTGCGTTTTTTATTTGTGTCTTATTTATAGTCCCATTCAGCAAGTACATTTTTGTCCTTCTCGTGGACGTTTTGTCGACTTCAATCAGATTTGGTATATTATGTAGGTTGCTTAGGTGGTGCGTATTCAGATGTTTGCGTCATTATTCCGGGTTTGGCGCACTGGTCCGGCGGGGATATAGAGTAAAGCGGCCTAAACCATTAAAGAGACTGCAGTTTTCCTTAAAGACAGCGAAAATCCACCATAATAAAATTTTGAAAATAAATGTATTTAACAGTGACTCAAAAGTGTTCAATATTTCGAATCTGTTGATGTGTGCAATAAAACTACATCTCGTCATACCAGAAAAGCACGATCTCCATACTAAGGTCTTGATTTGGATGACACTGTCAACTGTAGTTGATCGACTGATCTTAAAGTACGAGATGGTGCACCTAGAAGGTAAACTGGGCCTAGATTGTGGATTGCTTTCAAAACAAAAAAAAAGTTAATAATTTGAATTTGATTCGAGCACTAATTGGAAGCCAACGTAAAGCTTTTTACGATGTTTGTAATATGTTGCCGGATATTTGTGCGAATGATAAGTCTCGGCGCAGTGTTCTGTACACATTGTAGGCTATCAAGTTGTTGCTGAATTACACCGTAAGAAGTCTATCACAGCAATCCCATCTAGATATCACCAATGCTCGAATCAAACTTTACGTGTAGTCCCGATCGATCTATTTCCTAATTGGCAGATATTCCGTATTTGAAAATAAGCAGCCCCGCAGACGTTACTCAAATGTGTTTCTAAATTAAATTGCTAGTCGAATACAACTAGTCGGGTAAAGATAAGCCATATGGACTGTAAACCTAGAACAAATTGCAACAGAAATTCCCTCGACGGAATCTCATAGAGGGGTCCCTGATGGTCTCCCAAACAAAAATCGTCCAAAGTGCTACCAAAGAACTAGAAAAACAATGCCAGGTGACGTCCTTGTGACGTCATACGGCCACGAATTAACATAAATCCAATATGGCTTCCATTGAAACATTAAAACTCCAATATCTCGGGAATGGTTGACTTTGAAGGATTAATGTATTACGAGCAGATAGGGAAGTGCTACCAAAGAAGTAAAAAAACAACGCCAGGTGACGTCCTTGTGACGTCATAACGTCATACGGCCAACAATTAGCATAAATCCAATATGGCTTCCATTGAAGCCTCCAATTCTCGGGAATGGGTGATTCTGGAGGTTGTAAATGTAATTACGGGTAGAAAAGTGCTACCAAAGAATCCGAAAAACGATGCCAAATTACGTCCCCGTGAAGTCGTAACGTCATACGTCCAATGATTAGAATAAATCCAATATGGCCGCCATTAGAACCATAAACATGCAATTTCTCGCGGATGGTTGAGTTTAGAGGGAGAAAATGTATTACTTGTATTATCTTATCAAACAATTCATGTATTTCTTGAATATCATTATCTATATACATGACGTCATTTCCTCTTGGTGATAATATCAGCGCATTAACACATAGTCCATGACAAAATATCCACGTGTTGCCTCGGCATATGCTTTCCCGCTCAAACTGTGTTTTCTCGGTAGATTTTCTGTAAAATTTGCCTCATCCCAAAACTGTCCCTAAGGTCAGCAAACAAACCTAGAAAACTCTTAGCCGTATGGAAACTTCCCAAATAACAACACAATACGTTTCAGCTTAAAGTCAGATAACTCATTAGTCATAATGTAATACTATATGTATCTATGGGGGAAATTTAGTTCGCTGAATGTTGTTCTGTTCAGTGTATTGAAGTTGATACCTACAAACGATTGACAGTTAATTGTTGGCTTTATGACTTTCACCTGGCATTGTTTTTCTAGTTTTTTGGTAGCACTTTCCTATCTACCCGTAATACATTTACATCCCCCAAAGTAAACCATTCTCGAGATATGGAGGTTTTAAGTTTCAATGGTGGCCATATTGGATTTATGCTAATTGTTGGCCGTATGACGCCATTTAGCTATGTTTTTCTGAGTCATCTGCACCACTTTCCTATCTACCCGTAATTCATTTACTCCCTCCAAACTCTATTCCTGAGATATAGGAGTTTTATGGTGCCAATGACGGCCATCTTTTTATTCTGGGCGATTTTTGTTTAGAAGACCTTCAGGGACCCCTCTACTAGATTCCGACGAGAAAAATAAAATTCTGTTGCAATGTGTTCTAGGTCATTTATTATATTTACCGCACTAAACTGCAACAGGATTTAGCGTACTTGTGTTGATTGTTGTCTCACGGACATTTGGTTGAAGCTGTTCTAATTTTGCACGTGTTGATATTGAACATATTAGAAATTTAGGAGTCGCGGTGATCCAGAGAGTTAGACGTTGGCTCGCTAACCTTGTGGTCCTGTGTTCGATCCCGGTGTTGGCCGAGAAAGTTCATCAGTGATAAAGGGAAGAGGGTCTGGCAAGGGACAACGTATAGTCGTTCGGATGGGACGAAAAACTTAGGCCCGTGTATACATTGGCGTGCAGGCCAAATAACATCTTGGGAGTTGGAATTCGAAATAAGAGTAGGTCGACAGTGCCGCTCTTCGGGCAAATTCTCCCCCATAGTTCACTTTATGGCGTATGCCCTTCTTCATTAGCCCAGTTGGTACAGAACAGTAGGACGTTAAACCCTATTTCATTTTATTCATCGGAAATTCAGTCTTGTCTTCAATGAGTTTCAAGAGATGACTGGTCATACATCACTTGAAAGTGAATTGAAGACTTGTTGTGTCCGGTTGATTGAATCTCAAACACAATTGGGTATCATTTGCGTAGAGGTTGAAAGAAACTCCACGTGATCTAGTCATATCTCCTACTGGGTCTAGTGCCTCTTTTAAACTTACTGGCATATCACATTGGGTCAGTTAATTGTTCGCAAGTGTCTTGATAAGTGACACAACACTTGTTATGCAATCCAGTAAAAGACGTGTAGGATAAGGTCAAGACTTTTTTGAATTCTTCATGAGCAGCGTTTGTATCTTTGAAGGAATCCACTTCGGAACATCTTGGGAGACTTTGATTTAGGTCAAAATTGATCTGATGTGTCACTTCGATTATAGTAATGGGATAAATTCTGTGAACCTTTATTTCTAAATGCAGACGTTCAGTCACTTTACAAAGCAAATCTCCACATCATACTTAGAATGACTAGAACTTTACAGACTTGGCCGAGGACTATTCGATAAGGCAAAACCCAACTGGTGACTGAAGGGGGCGGGGGTGGGGGAATCGCCACCCGAACTGTGAATTTATGTGACTAAGTTTTTCTAGACCAGTTTTTTGCATAGATTTCGAATCTGGGTGGTGATCAGGCGTTTGAGGGTGCGTTTTCGAGATGGGGGGGGGGGGCAATGTCTACAATTGGGGGAAAATGTGATTATGTTGACATAAGTGATGATCATGTTATATATTAATAAAACATAAATTTCTAGAACTGCCCATCTCTAAATAAGTGTTTATGATTCCCTTGGACAACTGTTTTGATTTGTGGTGAGGTTGGGTGGGTGGTTGCTGGTGTGGAAGTGGGTAGGGGGTAAAATTGGCGGGAAATGAGTTCTTGTTGATTTAAATGATATTCTTGGAGCTTGATGAAACATCCCTAAATATGTCAATAAGATTCCCATTGTGTGGGGGTGGGCGCCGGGGTGGGTCTCCGTGGGGAGGGAGGGGGTTGTAGACAGAAATCATT
Organism: Patella vulgata; assembly: GCF_932274485.2. Lineage (NCBI taxonomy): Eukaryota > Metazoa > Mollusca > Gastropoda > Patellidae > Patella > Patella vulgata. The sequence goes on from NC_065882.2 coordinate 41,383,763, forward strand.
TGGTCCAAAATGCAGCTTAAAAGTGGTTTCTCGTTAGCTATTTCGTTCAGTGCCTATTTCGTCATTCAAAATATTTAACTATGATGATACTTTTCAAGAGATCTGGAAATGTACATAATAACACAGTAAATCAGAAATATGTTTAGATATTAGTTTATTAGTCTATTGCCGTCGGGGGGGGGGGGGGGTCTGTGTGTCGCCTACAGGCCACAATTCTTAAGTGATCATCTTGAAACTCTACATACATGTACTTATTCCTTATACCCAAAGGATGATCCCTATTGTTTTTTGGTGCATACCGGATCTGCAGGGGCAAAGCCATGTCCATTTCTTGTATTTATTTGTTTGTCACCTACAGACCGCATTTCTTAACGTATCACTTTGAAACTTTGCATACTTATTCCTTCTATCCTAAGGAACGTCCCTATTGTTTGTGCCGAATGCCCAACCCCCAGGGGCATGATCACGCCCATTTTCTTTTTGTGTGTCTGTGTGTCACTTACAGCCCGCAATTCTTAATCGATAAAACTTTTTTATACTTATTCCTTATAGCCTAAAGCTGTCCCGACCCCCTGGGACAGAGTCACGCCCAATGTTTATGCGTCTTGTGTTTCGCCTACAGGCCGCAATTCTTAAAAGATTCTTTTGAAAATTTTCATACCTATTCCATATACTATAAGGATGATCCCTATTGTTTTTTGGTGACTGTCCAACCCCCAGGGGCAGAGCCACACCCATTTTTCTTTGTGTCTCTGTGTGTTGGCTCCAGGCCACGATTCTTAATGGATCGTCTTTGAACTTCGGGTGTGTATTCCTTATAGCCTAAGGACGACAACTGCATGGCCCGACCCTAAGGGGCAGAGCCAAGCCCAATTTTTGTGTTTATCGTTTATAGGTCGCAATTGTGAATGGATCAGTTTTGTACTTGGTATATGTATTCCTTGAATGCCCCGACCCCTAGGGCAGAACCACGCCCAATATTTGCCTTTAGCGCCCGAAGGCCACAATTCTGAATGGATTATCTTGGAACTTGGTATACTTATTCCTTATACCCTAAAGACGGCAACTATTGATGTTCAAATTCAGCACAGCAATCATTTTAATAACAGAATAACAGGGTGGTATCTATTTATATTGTTCCATATCCAAGCTCCAGGGGCAGAGCCACGCCCAATTTTTCTATCTATCGTCTACAGGCCGCAATTCTGAATGAATCATCGTGGAACTTTGCATATTTATTCCTTATGCCGTAAAGACAGTAACTGTTTATTTTGGTGCATGCCCCGATCCCCTGGGTCATGAGTTACACGTCTGAAACTTTCCAGAAGCAAAGGTATCCATAGCTGGAGTAAATATTTCACATATCTAGCCAAAATTTCTGGGGCCTTTCCATCGCCTCTATATAAAACTTATAATAATGTATTATCAATGATACTTTTTTGAACCGCAGCAGGATTCAAAATACTAACTCAAAAGTAGAACAAATGTTTGTTAGCTACATGTATGCGAAATCCTCATATGAGAAATGGTATCAGGTGTTGTAAAAAAAAAAGTATGCATACCATGCCCAATTCACGGCACACTGCACTAATTATAGCTAAATGAATAGATAGTTAGGTTAGGCCTAGTATTAAATTTATGGCTTCAAACGTTCTGTTGTCCCTTTGTGGTACATCACAACGCCCATTCAACAATTATTTAGAATGTTATTTAACATTTTGCAACATAGTGTAAAACACAAACAAGTATTTCCAAAAGAAAATGATGGAATGCTGTAATATTAAGAGCTTTGCTTTGATCTATATGTTTTTTGCTTTTCTGAATCTTGGATAATGAATAACCTCCTAATGGATCGCAGAAAATGTTAGTGACAATTGAATTATTGAATTTATGAAAACTATTCATTTACATAGTTTTAATACACTATATAATTTGAGCTATCCTTCCGTTACATTGCTAAATGTTTGTCCACAAAAACTTGAGATTACGAATTATACTACTTGCCAAAATTAACACGTTATGTATTTGCCTTTTACTGTAAGCCAAACTATGCTTGGTTGTTCTTTCGTTTTCATGGCAATTTATTGAAGGGTATTTAGCACTGAAGAGAACTGGGAAGCTTTTTTCAAGAATGACTGTAGATTTGACTTTCGAATAACCTGTTAACGCAGATGTACTTCTAGCAAAAGAATAGGGATCAGTCCAGTGTATTCGATGGGTAAAATAGTTATTCAACTAGTTTAACGAACTTGGTTTAGATGAAAACGATGATTTAGGGCTGTTGTTAATAGCAACACCTATTTCGAGTGTGAATAAGTTACACAAGAATCTTGGCGCTGCGTTATCAGACTCTTTAGGAGCAAACCGTGCACTTACTGGTTGTGATTATACTGCATCTTTTAGTAGAAAAGGGAAAGTCTGGCCTTTAAAATTATTAGAAAAAGCTGTCGATGTCCATTTGAATTGTTTTATTCGTCATTGGAATCATCTTACTTCTATTATTAAGACGAAAAATGTCTACTTCATCGTCGCTTTACATGTTAAGAACGAACGTCGAACAAATTTAGAATGGCGGAGTGTTAAAATTGAAAAGGAGTGACAAGGAGTAGGGTAGCCTGTTCAAACTTTTGGGTTTTCTCCGGGTCCTCCGGTTAACTCTCACTGCTAAAGACCCCTACGCTCAAGCGAATTATTGAAATAAAATTGAACCATATGTTAGTCCCGAAATGACCTAGTTTGTGTCGCGTGGACGTTAAACCCCATTGCTCTTTCTCTCTCTCTCTCTCTCTCTCTCTCTCTCTCTCCCTGTCCAACCATTCAAAGAGTTTATGTGTAGTTTAATGGTCGAATGTGAGACATTAAGTAATTTACTCTTCAAAAAAAAAAAAATTGGGGATATTGAAATGCAAATACCTATGCAGGTTGTGATATAATAAATAGTCATGGACACTTGACATGCTTGGAGAGTATGTTCACAGATGAAGAACTTATCGCCCTAACAGAGTCACTGAGCTGAACCTGCGACACGCAATAGCGCCATACACGTGGGATGGGTTCATTGTCAAATTTGACACTTCAAGGAAGAGTTGATGAAAACTGCCGCGTGCTGGTTTTATCCTATCCATGTTTGCTTTCCTACCGGTTTTTGCATAAGATTTACTGTTTAGCGCATCTTTGCTTTAGTGTTATACGTTTAATTTGATTGGGAGACGTGTTCGTCGGCGTCAACGTCAACCGACAACACTGCAAGAATTGACCGTTGCACTGCAAGAGGAGTGGGTCAGACGGCCCCAAATCGTGATTGGACGGTTGATTAGGAGCATGCCACGACGAATTAATGAAAGTCTGAGGATTGGTGGAGCAATTACTCATTTTTAAGACAAAAATCAAAAACGTCCATTTTCACTTTTGACAGTGTATCTCTTTGCGAGTGAAATGGGGCCGTTAGATAAGCCGCCCATATTATGAACTGTTTATGTTTATGTGTAGGCAATTGGCCAGTTATTAACATACACTGGTTACCTCTAATAAAAACAGCAGTGCATTTCCGCATTTTTGTATTGTTTCTGAATATCCCCTACTTTTTTGAACAGTATATATTGACATTGTACGAGTGCGATAGCACGAGGGCAATATCTACATATTACGCAATGTCTTACACGAGATCACTAAACAACTTAAAATATAGACACTATCCAGCACGTGCATTTCAATGGAATACGTTACGCAGGTCCAATAATGGTGCGCCAACATCAAAGGATGACGTCACATCTTTATTTTAAATCAACATAATGGTCCCGATCGGGTGCTCAATCACAAAATGAGCACGCAGTCGCGACAACAAACGACTTCAAAATGATGGTTGCTATGCAGAAGTGTAAAAATTCTAAATTTGTCCGATGTTTATGCTAAACCTGCAAATTGTCAATGAAGAAGACGTTTTTCGTCTGAATAATAGAACTAAGATGAAATAGAATTAAAATCACTGAACAAATAAAGAAGTTGGATTATACATTGTCTTAATTTAAACATTACATGAATAGAAGTTAGAAATTACATGAATTGAAGTTAAAAATTACATGAACAGAAGTTAGAAATTAGACGATACCACGTTAGAACTTTGAATCTAATATACCGCCATAGCTTTCAGGACATCAACAGCTTTTATATTAATTTTAAAGTACAAACTCCCTCTTTCTGCCTAAATAATGCAGTATGATCAAAGCCAGTGAGTGTTGTATGCTGGTAAATACTCTGATAACGTTGCTCCAAGTTCCTTGTGTAACTCATTCACATTTATACAACGAAATGTTGGTTGCTATAAACACCTACTTCCAAGCATAAATCCATGGAACAATAAAATCCATATTACCTGTAGAATTATCAGTATCATCTTGGCGATAGAGGAGGGAGTTGGGGTGGAATATTCTTGAACCAGTCTCTTTTTAATATTTGTTCATTTAATAGGAATTCCTTTCTTACCATAGTAGCTGCAGATCCTATGTTGAAAATAAATTAATGGTTTATCGAGCCAAAATCGAATTATTGAATGGGCTGATTCCTGTCCTTTGGCTAGCAGCACCTGCGTTAATATTTTGTTCCGAAGCAAAGCTAAATATTACACCATTCCAATAAAAATATTTATGGGTTTTTTTTTCATAATGTTGTAAGATATTGAATAACATTCCGAATGATTGTTGAAAGGGGGTTGTGATGTGCCACAAACGGAAATGAAATGGGGTTTAACGTCATACTGTTCTGCTCCTACTGGGCTAATGAAGACGGACATACGCCATACAGTGTGCTATGAGGGAAATTTTGCCCTATGGCCAACTCTTATATCGAATTCCAACTGCCAAGGGGTCTTTAAGTGCATGCCAATGTATACACGTGACCTCGTGTTTTCGTCCCACCCGAACGACTAGACAACTGTCCTTGTCAGGCACTCCGTCCTGAACCGATGAACTTTCTCTACCAATGCAGGGATCGAATACTCAAGGCTAGCGAGCCAGTGCATTACACACTTAGCCACCGTGGCTATACTTAATGCAGTCTGCCGTGAATAGGGTATGGTATGCTTACTTATTTTACAACACCTGATCCCATTTCTCATATGAGGATTTGACATACATGTAGCTAACAAACATATGTTCTACTTTGTGTTAGTATATTGAATTCTGCTGTGGTTTAAAAAGGTATCATTGATATTACATTATTATAAGTTTTATATAGAGGGGATGGGGTGGGGCTTCGTTATAAAGGTTACCCTGACTTGAGAAAAGACCCAACAATTATGGTTAGATTTTCGAAAATCTCATTATCCATGCACTGATACATATCTGTGTTAAGTTCCAGCCATGTAACTGATCACCTCACAAAAATCCCCATTTTTAGAGCGTGGTCGGACAGACTTTAGAGCAATCTGACTTGTGGAAAGCCCCCAATTTTTTGGTTAGATTTTTGAAAATTATATTTTTCAAGTATAGACCTTTGTTTCTGGTAAGTTTCAGCCATGTAACCGATGACCATATAAGGGCGTGTTCGGACAGACTTTAGAGCAATCTGACTGCGGAAAGCCCCCAAACCTTTGGTTAGATTTTTGAAAATTATATTATTCAAGTATAGACCTTTGTTTCTGGTAAGTTTCAGCCATGTAACTGATGACCATATTATTAGCCCCAGTTTTAGGGTGTGGTCGGACAGACTTTGGAGCGATCTGACTCGGGGCAGGCCCCCAAACTTTAAGTTAGATTTTTGAAAATTATATTTTCCAAGAATGGATCTTTGTTTCTGTTGACTATCAGCCATGTAACTGATGACCATATTATTAGCCCCATTTATAGAGCGATTTGACTTGGGGAAAGCCCCCAAACTTTTGGTTAGATTTTTGAAAATTATATTTTCCAAATATGGAACTTTGTTTCTGTTAAATTTCAGCCATGTAACTGTTGACCATATTATAAGCCCCGTGAGGAGATATTGGACCTGGTCTGACTTGGGGAAAGCCCCGGAAATTTTGGTTAGATTTGTGAAATATTTACTCCAGCTATAGAAATATTTACTCCAGCTATGGATACCTTTGCTTCTAGAAAGTTTCAACCATGTAACTTATGACTTAATTTTTGGCTCCTTGAGGGGTAATTTAAGGTGCTGCTGTGGCTATATGACTCAACCGCGCCCGATCTGACCAGTTGATTTTTACTCGTATGGACACCCACTACAAATTTGGGGTGGGGGCGTCCTTTTGTAACTGATCACCATATAGTTTTTGTTATTAGCTCCTGGACTATAATAGGTAAGTGTGTAAGTCTGTTTTACTCAACCCAGACATAATTTGTATATGGTATCTAAGGAGGACAGATGGTCTCATATTATAAAATGTCTGTTGTTATAAATAAATGAAGTGCAAGGTTATCGCTATACCGGTATGGATTTGTCATTTTAAACCGCTACAGGTAAACATAGTCTATCAGCTTATCTATGTACTACACATGAACTTTGTTTTAACCACCTGCCCAAAATATTCTGAAGTATGGGGGCCAGTTAAATGAAAACTACCGACCGCGTGCAGACAACTAATGGGGTTAAATCATACGAAACGTCTGTGTGTATGGCGCGTGCGTATCAATCATAAGCCTTTGTGCTCCCTGTCTTTGGAATTACCGCTGGCGGCACGCGACAAGTTGCCGTTGTATGGAAGGGACAATAAGGGCTATATGAATGTTAGTAACGGTATTCTTATTTGGCCTATTTTTCCAAACCACCTGCCTTAGCAGCTGAAACCCGTCTTACCTTTCAATTGCCTAAATAAATGTTGCTTCAAATAGCAATTATCAATCTTTTTAAAGTCGCCGACAATTACCTTACCGGCAAACACAACAGATCATTAAATGATACTTTTATTATAGAAAGGTCAGCGTTATTTATATATAACAAATAAGGACTCCCGGTGTTAATTTCACAACTCGTTTGTTCCTCATATAAGTTTACCATCATCCATTACTGTGATTTAATGGCAAGACTGGTGTTAATTAATAAACCTATTTTCATAGGTTCTTTCTCCACTTGGCAACATCCTAAACTTTCTGAAAGTATAAACAAAATATCCATTTACATATATTGATAGATGTATATTATGCTGTAGAAAAAATTAAACGTCCAAAAATTGAGATTTTTTGTTTTCCCTAGTTGGAATATTTTCTTTGAATTCAGTATTATTTGTTTTGTTTTTAGGTGATAAATTATGCTAGATATGCACTCAAAGTGTCTGTTATGAAAATGTAAATAAACAGAGACATACTTAAAAAGATCACACTTTGTTGTGAATAACACTGAGAGGTGTGGGCACCAGATACATTCTACAGGTAGATAACTACATTAGAAAATGTTTCAACAAGAATGGTTCATTGTATTTACGTGTAGAATTTTCAAACATCGAATAAAGAAATATGACGAATGTGTCAACATTTTTTGAATTGGTGTTCGACAGGGTTGCATTTACTTGTAGGTTGGGTGATCGCATGGTTTAACGAATTGGAATACTTAATATTACCTACACCAGGGAGGTAGAATACACCCAGGCACTACCAGGTTAGGGGTTCCATTCAGTGACTACACAGGTGTAGAGTTGCCATTCTTACCTCTTTGGTTTTCTTCGGAATTTCCGGCTGAAGCGCATGTAAGGCCATAAGGATATTTAGTGGGTGTTACAAGAGACAGTGCTATTTACTTTGAATGTCGAAACTAATAATTCGACGGAAACTGTCCCTTTAAGAAAGAGTAATGGGAATTTAACCACAAACGTGGAGACTCAGACAGTTTTTGTTGATTGAATTGAAGGTGTGAAACCATATCAAATGAAAAGTTTACTTTTAGCGATCAGTGCGACAGACAGACAGACTCACAATGTCACTTAAACAAACTAGTACAAATTCCTTTAAAATAATACAGCTCAAAGTCCATGTAAACCAAACTTCTAAAGAGAAATACTGGCCAGTTGTATTATGCAAGTCCCACATTGGACAGAAGTGGAGTCGTCAAGCCGAAAAGTATAATCAGAAGCGTAGTAACCCGGTTATTCGCTCGACGCTCATAGTTACAGCCATCTTCTTCAATATCACCGCCCGCTCAGTGGTGGAGGGCGCGACAAGGAACGGCGTCTAGTAGTTGGGATGGGACAAAAAGGTCGCTTGTTACGTTGGCTTGCAAGTAAAATAACCAATAGCATACATGCCGGATGCCTGGTTGTTGCAGAAAAGTAGGACGTTAACCCAATTTCATTTTAGTTATTGCTATTATTACATTACTGTTAGTAGTATACGGGCTGTGGTTTACCGCAACCCTGGAAACGTTTTCTTGGCCAATATGTTGTGGAATAAATTCCACAATATTGCCATAAGTAGTAAATACATGAGGACCACGTCATACATAACAACTAGAAACCCACATAGTCAGGCAGTTTAGAAGCAGATTTGAGGTGGATGCGGACGTTCCGGACAAAACCGCCAAATTTTCCAGAGATGCTACCTACTACCTTAGCTTTCCAAATATGGTATGGTGGTCATCCTGGATTTTCAAGATTTTCGATATTCAACAACCTATCTAAACCCTTATGGTCGCAATCTTGGTTTCTAAATGTACATTTTCAGGACCAAGGAATATAATTATACCATTTAGAAAAGGAACCATATTTCCTCCAAATATATTATGGCTGCCATTTTAGATCTTCAGAATTTCCGGTATGTAAAAATCTGTATCTCCGCTTCTAAATCAGCTTGGATCGCAATCATGATGTCTTAAACCATATTCTCAGGGCAACGGAAAACAATTCTAACATGTAAAAAGGATAAGATTGCTTTTATGGACACAAAAGAAAACCGCTAATTTTAATAAAAAAATGGTAAACTAAAAGTAATATCTCAGCTTCTGAACCGGTTAGGATTACAATCATTGTGTATAAACCTACATTTTTGAAGACCAGATTGCTTTTATTATAACAAGAATGAGAAGTTACACAGATCTACCCATATCCCAGCTTCTGAACCAGACAGGATCGCACTCTTGGTGTTTAAACATATATTTTAAGGGTCCAGAAATACAATTATACCATCTGTAAAAGGACAAAATTTGTTTTTATTAATACAAGAAAAGAGAACGTTCAAGTAAGTTTAGATGTTAATTTAAGTTGGGAAACACATCTGTTCATAAAAATTTGAAAACCCACAACAAATCAGTATGCTCTGAAAGTACTGTAGTCACTGAAAATATTCCATGTTTGTAATAATGTATTGCCATCAATAACTGTACATTCCCATTATGTTTGTCTTACAACATAGCTCACAAAAGTAGACTTCAGATAATAATAATAATGTGAACATGTGTATAGCTCGTAGCGCATGCAAAGAGTTCAGTTTTCTACAATTCTAGCAACAATTCAGAACACATTTCTATGATATTGATATAATTTTCCATTGATAGATTATTTCAATGATAACACCCAGATTTTTAATGTAACTTGAAAGGTTGGTGTTAGAATTTTCAATTTTCAAATATGTAATGTTACTCTTCTTTAATCTTCTCGGAGGGGCAATCAATAACACTTCTGTTTTGTCTGAATTAAGTTTGAGCATATTGTTAGTCATCCAACTTTTCACTTCAGTTACACATGATTCCATTTTCATGCAAGAAGACAACGGACTATTCTCTTCTGGAGTGAAGAAATTTATGACTTGTGAGTCGTCTGCATAAAAATGGTGGTATAAATCCTTTTCGGTGAGCAGTTTACCAAGTGGTTTCGTGTACGTGCAAAACAATACACCACAGGTGAGAGTCACTCTGTCAGAGGAGGAAGTTTTTACCATCACTGCCTGTGTTCTACCAATTAGATATGATGAAATCCCATTCAAAGCAAGGTCGCTGATTCCATTCTCGGATTCAAGTCTGTTGAGTAATATACTGTGATCCAGCGTATCAAAGGCAGCAGAAAGGTCAAGTAAAACGAGCATAGCGACGAAGCCTTTGTCAACTCCGCTTCTAATAGTGTCAAATACATGGTTTAAAGCTGTTTCTGTACTGTGAGCACTTCTGTATGCAGACTGATACTTATATATTAAACCGTGTTCGTTCAGGTGTTCCATAAGTTGGATCTTTTCTAGTGTCCAGCTGCTGGAACGATTCATTGTTGTTTTGTATGTTAAGACCAATGACTTAGAACATGTATGTACATGAAGCCAAAAATGGAGCATATTTGCCAGAATGGAAGGACAATAGAGATACTTCACAGAATGCAGCTAGTCCAGAATGTTGGGGCTGGATTCTCGATAAAGATAGTCAATCATGGCGTGTGTCTGTGTAATCCATATGTAGCTACAAGGGTCGATGTGAAAAGTAAGACAAGCAAAAAGGACATGTGAGGGAGTTGTGACAATATAGAGTCAATGCAATATTTTCAGTAACTACTGTACCTTAAGAGCATACTGAATTTGTGTGATGTTTTTCAATGTATATGAAGATGTTCTTTTTAGTATTAATAAAAACAATCTGATCCTTTTCTATATGGTATAATTGCACTCCTTGACCCTGGAAATGTAGGTTTAGCACACCAAAATTAGACCCTAACTGGTTTAGAACCTGAGATATAAGTATACCAATTTGCTTTTTATATGAACTCTTTCTTTTTTTGTGTTCATGAAAACAATTTGACCCGGAGCGTCCACAACAACTTGCTAAGCTGTGTGACTAACGAGAAAAAGGAGTAAATACGGACATTTGTAAGCCACATAATCATGTGAATGGATCTGTGGTTTGGCCGGATGTGTTCACGAAGCCGTACATAATAATAATAATAAAAATATTAACAGAAACAATAAGCTATCATACAATGATAACAATTCTCTGAATCTGTAAAATAGACCACATTTAAAAAGAGGATCAAACAGATACTCTATTTGTTCTTTGGAGCGAGGCTCCTAACAAGAAAAAAAAAGAAAAAAAAAAAGACCCGGTACTTGACACTTGTCATGCTTGTTTCTTGCGAAGCGATAGCCGGATTTCGATTTTTTATATGACATCACTATTCCAAGATGGTGGCGACGACGCCATGCTCGGTCCCTGGACCAAATAGTACTATCGCACTTAGGGTTTGTTTTGGTTTTTTTATTTAAAAAAAAAAACCTTTGGAACTTGACATTTTCAAATTAAAATTCACAATTTGCATTTCTGTTGAGGCGGAAACCAGAAAAACAATCTACTTAACAAAGTTTCCATTTCTAGACAAGGCGCACCATGCTTCAGACATTTTGCAAGTGACATTTATTGGAATAAAGTACACAAGCTAGGCATTATTAGGATATCAGTTTCACATGATATTAATTTTAATTTCACATTACTTTATTAACCGTGTAAAGAGTTTTTAGACCCTTTATAGGGTTGAACTTTTATGTACATGAACTGGTTCCATTTCTTAGCCACAGATGTTTCATTAGTTTCAACTTTCAGACACGCCAGTACATTTCAGTATATATTTACCAGCACATGTGAATGTATCATTGTATACCGCCCTAAACAAAATACGGTACATCAAGTCTTTAAGATGAACCTTTTGTAAATTGGATTCCGTATAACAACCTGGTTTTCGTAAAGGTCAACCTACATTATTATATACTTAGGAATCATTAAAGTACATGTACTATAGTATAAGTTGTCTGATAGATTACATGATATGTGGACACTGGTGTTATCTTTATCAACCTCAGTTCTATGCTAGGGTAGTACTTCTGCTTTATCGTAGTTGCCCGTCTTCATTAGCCCAGTATAGGAGCAGAACAGTAGGACGTTAAACCCCATTTCATTTCATTTATCGTAGTTCAGTACGTGTACTTCAAGAAATATCCAAGAATGTCTGTTAAAAAATTTATGTAAAGTGCCCCACCTCCTTCTTTATACGAAAATGATAACCAGAAGTTTTAAAGCGGTGATGCAGTATTAATAAATTGGGGGTTTTATTTGACAGTGGTAACCATTCTTATTCTATATAAAAGTTATTTTAAACCGAACAATATATCTAAACGCCAGACATGGGATGTGGAATGATGGCCTACATATTAAATTTGACCTGTGAGGTAGGATTTTCACTTTCAGACCAGACAGAAAAATCTATAGACATTAAATTCTGGCCAGTAGCATCATAAACATTGTTATATTAACCGCATAAGCCCTTTTTGCTCTCTGAATATTCGTTGTATTCCATTTCAAAAAGCGGGCATCTCCCCTATTAAAAACAGATCAATTTTACAAAGTCATAATATCCAGGCTCCACTACACATGCCCGACTGTTGGTTGGTTGTTTCTTTATTGCAACATTAAAGCAAGTTATTACTGAATATCATTATTTAACAAAAAATCCGAGTTTTTAAATATAACAAAGAAGAATTATTGATTTCATTAAATTTGCACATAAAGGATAATAAACATAATTTTAGTCATAAATTTGTCCTGTTGTCAAGTGCCGTAAAAGAGATATCCCATACTAATGAGTTATTTTAAATAACATCCTAACGTCACGTGCCAAAGATAAAAGGCTTCCTGTATATTACCTAGAATCTGTCATTTAGTTCAACAGATGCTAAACAGGATCAAAATACACAATTTGGGGTTCCCCACTTTGGAGCATGGCGCGTTGCATTTAATTTACATAATCAGTTATATTCATTAATATTTAAAACTAAACACATTTATAAATCAGTTTGGCCACCTGTAATAATTGTAAGAATAGAGGAATTTTTGTAATTAGTATCGTTAATTATGATGTATAATATTAAATTGAATTCTATGAAATGCACAGAACAGAATTATAACAGTCTTTGACTGCATATATTGGAGTCAGACAAGGATGCCTCCTATCACCACTAGCGATGAATGTAGCAGAAACGAATATGCCATCTAGAGGCTTATATTTAGACTATTTCAAAAACTCCGGTGTTTTAACGTGCCTTTCAGACGCCCAAGTTCGACGGCGATCGTTAAACCAGTTTAAAGGAGCTAACTCGCTAATATTTTGGACCTAGAAATTCGCACAAATGAGTCGCAACACATATAATAATGTAATATGAATTTATATAAACTGTTTTACATTCAATCGTGTCCGTTTTGCTGTGAATTGTCATCAGTTATGTTCGGCAAAATACGCCAGAAGTCTCAACCGCAAGTCAGTTTCTAGCGTCTGGTTATTCCAGTCAACACCGATATTATTTATTGCGCATGCTTTCCAAATAAGAATATGATATCACCGTTTGTCATGACTTGTGGAATATGTCTAGCCTCATTCTTTGAGCACCTTGTTACAAATGGCGCTGAGACACATTATGGTACACGATTCGTATACCAATGGTAAAATGTTTATTTTGTCTTAAATATTGGATATCAGAAGCCCATCTTTTCCAGGTAAGATCACAACACCAATGCTGATTTAAATTGCAAAAAAAAAAATCGTGTTTTCAATGTCGAAGATTTTGGATGATATTGAGTAACGGACTTAGCTACTTTAACTTTGTCAACTTTATCGTCTGAAAGCAAAGGTGAGGCTAATAAACCAGTTAAAGAAGCCAGCTCTCTAATTGTCTTCGAGTAAGTTCTTTTAAAGCTGGTTTATCTTTGCCGTCTGAATGGATGGGCTCAAAAATGCCGACTCTAAACTAGCTCTGGGCACGCGCATTAAGAAGTCTTCCTGACAAAATTACGAGATGTGCCCATGCATAATTAACTCTTAATAGTGAGTTAGATAAGTGTATCAATCTTTCAAATCTGGATACTTTTACAAGCATTAACATTTTCAGGGGCGTCCGTTTAATGTTGGGGGTGGGGGGTGGGGGTGGGGGGGGGGTGGATGGCCGAATGGTTAGCACGTGCGCGCTGTATCATAAGGCCTGTCATTGAGTCAACTGGCGTGGTTTCGATTCCCCGGTTGTACCTGACAAGGAGTAGGATCGCCTGTCCAACCTCGTGAGTTTTCTCCGGGTCCTCCGGTTTACTCCCACTGCAAAAGACCCCTACGCGCAAGCGAGAATTATTAAAATACAAATTGAACTATGTGTTAGTCTCGAAATGACCTAGTTTTTGTCGAGGAGACGTTAACCCCCCCCCTCTCTCTCTCTCTCTCTCTCTCTCTCCGCTTAATGTCATTTATTTAAAAAATCCCATTTTCAAAATGACCGTTATATACCAAATTAATTTTCCCAACGGAATGGTTGAGGGGAGTTTCACCGAGTTTGATATGTATTTTTTTGTATTAAACCAATAGAAAGTCGAATTTTCAGCTTCAGAGGCTCCCTGTGTCTTTTTAAAACAAATAATGTGAATATATATATACAAAACCACGGTTTAATTGCACCAATACATAAATAATGACCATGTGATTAATAACATACTAATTGTGAATTTTATCATAAAACTTCATACAAAAATATGTATTGGGTTTAATAATCCCTAGTCCAGGACCCGGCAGTTACACTACTATTATTACAGAGCGATAATCAATGAATGATTTCCCCAACAGTGATTTCACCAATGGGCCTTGGTTTTGCCTCGACATCGACTGTGTTGTGTTGTTAAACTAATATAAGGTAATTGGTGGTTCCATCCAGTCAACTTCCGATCGTTCGTAAGAGATCGTATGCACGATGTGTTCAACTCTCACCTAGTTTAGCCCACACGGGAGTGGTTCACTGCTACGTACAACCAGCTTCTCGGGGCCACAGGTGTAAGCGTCAGTAAATCCAGGTAGAAGATAAATATGACTTTTGACACCTAAGCACTACCTCTACTACTACATATGGGCACCCAAAACACCACCATGCATAATAACCCATCTAACATTCTACACTCATATTATTTTGATTGTAAGGCTAAAATAACGTACCAAATATCTTCAAGGTGATTTAAATGTTCTAAAATCGTATTTGAAGTGGTTGAAGGTGTATTATGTAACTCCAAAACTATTAAATAGGACAATTTGGTGTGATTTTATTGCACAAAGTGATATTGTGTTGTTGGAAATGGTGACCACGTCAGAATGGGCTTTAAGTTAGGAGAATGTAGCGTTCACACAGTTTAAAATGGCCACGACTACACAGGCCAAAGATTATACTTCAGCAACTGATTTGATAATTTTAATGAATTGTGTGTCAAGTCTAAATATGAGGGTTCCAGATCGGATAGGGGTACAGTTATGTAGGGAGAATGGGGCATAGACATACAGCTAACATAAAACACTGTTGTGGCACTTCGCTAAATTTATTCTAAATTGTTCGGCTTACTATTAGATGACTATTATACATTATCGACATACAATCAGTTTCCAAGATGTTTGACATAATGCACAGTGAAGCATCATGCATCAGGGCCAGATCCAGGGTTTTGAGAAGAGGGGCCTGTTCAGCAATCCTGACCGGACGTTGGTTCCCATATTAAAAAGTACGATTGGTAAACATACGATGGCTGTGCTGTCACGCTCCATTTTTGCTCCTCCGCACAGACAAGACACGTCTAATGCATGTAATTTAAGATCTTGCTCAATCTGATTAAAATACAGATCTATATTTCATTTCGGTTTTATATACTTTCGATGGCCTACACAACATGAAGATCTGACAAGTTTTAGTGGGAGTTCACGCCAGGGGTCAAACGAGCGGCTTTTGACCCTATGACGTCAGACATTGATTAATCAATCAGCGTTGACGTTTCTAGTGGTTTACCCACAGTTCCGTGCATTAAAAGGCTAAGAACTCGCCGTAACAGATCCTAGTGTTGTAAAGACAAATAAAACGAAATTTTGAACTATAAAAACGAAACGAAATAGGATCTGTGTTTTAATCAGATTGGATCTCGCTCATCCTCAACCTATACAGCAGACTAGGTCCCTGAAATACAACTTCCAACTAATCCCATACTGATAACTGATGAGATGGCAGTGCTTGTGGTGCATGCAAAAGATACCAGGAGTGACAAAGATATGTCATCCCAAGAAGGCTTTAATCACATGTATCGACAGAATATCGAATGTCTATGATGACGTGAGAATACCCTTTGACAGCCACGAGGGCTGTCTGAAAAGTTATAAGCCTGAAAAGGATAGATCAGTTGGGTTCATTGAATGAATTATAGACATAAGAACTGCAACTGTAGTGTTATTATTGTCTTCGTACCAGACCAACGTGTGAACATACCCATTGAAATCACCTGAAATGGAGAAAACTAGCTATAGGTCAGTCATCAACTGAAAGGACTAACCCCAACAGATACATGCTGACATGGTTTCCACTTTAGGGGATGGTGTCCGTCCTTTTCCACAGTGACGTAGTGGGCTGCTGAATTTAAGCGTGGCAGAGAGAGCCTTGGCGATGACCCGCGTCCTGGAAGGCCATCAACATCAACCATTTATGAAAACATTACTCGGGTGCATGCCAATGTTGTGGGCATCTCACATGAGAGGGTTGAGTACACTATCGTCAACGAATTAGGAATGACAAAAGTTTTGACAAGATGGGTACCAAAGCTCTTGACTGCGGATCAGAAAGGTGTCAGATTCCTGACGTCCCGTTTGGAAGCAGATCCTGGTAATTTTGTGGTCCGATTTGGCGCTTTCAGACTTTACCGGTTTCCAAAAATGGAAATGAAATAGGTTTTAGCGTCCCACATTCCGGAAAATCCCGCGAAACTTTCTCAACCAGCACCGTGATCGAACTGGGACCTCGAGGTTAGCGAGCTATGAGTGAATCCTAGAATGATCTTTATCATGTATACTCGTGAACATGTGAGAACCAGGGTTCAAAAGAGAACTAGAATCATCAAAACCATGGGTATACCCATATGGTCTTAAATTACACGAAGGTTGTGCGCCAACCAAGCTGAATTAAAATTTAGAACATTTCAGTCGTATCTCCACTTTCCTAGAAGCACGAATATACGTAATAATGACAACAAAATACACTGTTAGAACTGTATATTTTAACTTTTTGTACCAGAAAAGTGCCACTGTAAGTTCAACTGAAAAATTAGTGGAGTAATCTTTGGAAGGGAATGATTTTACTTCCTATAATAGAAAAATCTGTTTTCATTCATCCCAAAATCATGATATTAGAAAAGTAGAAAAGAATTTATCCCATCCTCCGGAAATCGACTTACTCTAGATATCAGAGATGAATCATTTGTTACATGTTATGATTTTAGTGTGGATGATGGCATGAATTGATTTAGTCTTTTAGAAAACTTGCAATTTTAGAAATTTAGCAAGTTTTATTTTCTATTAGTTAAATTTAACGAGCGTGTTTTGTACTGGTAAACCAATCCTCTGTCGTTATATCAACATCCCTGCTGGGCAAAAAATGAAAATTTGATAGTCATATGGTTTTAAGTTAAAACAGGACTTTATGCGCCAGATGCTTTTCGATAACATCACTTGACAGGAGAGCAGGAAATTATGTCAATCTTTTTTCTTTAAAAGTTCAAAATTACCCGAATGAAGTCGAGCAACTCATTTGAGGTCTCAAATTTCACTTTAATAATATTGCGTTTCATTTCCGCTGAAGGTCAACTTCGCGTGCCAAGCTTCCATCGGGCACGTGCCGAATGCGCGTGCACTAAGTCGTCTGTCATGTTAAAGTTGGTACGGTGTGTGATATATACACACACGGTGCCCTGAATTTTGTTGTATACGGTTTGAGTGGAATGTGGATAAGTAAAGATAAAGAATAGATTACTTCAATTACATTGTTGACAGCAAGCTCCAATTAACATTGATTTTATGTCTGTTCACTACAAAGAATAACAAAATACTGAAAAGTAACATTTTTAACGGTGTAAGCTTAAAATTGCTGACTTGTTCTTGCAGAATGTACCCGCGTTGTGTGTGTCGCTGTCTATCGCTGAATCTCATAGTGGCTTTTGAATTAGTGTAGGTTTACATCTACAAGTATACACACGAATGAAGCTTGTATCGTCATGTTCCACTAAGCCCCGAAAAATATCTTTTTTCGATGAATTAGCTCATTAAAATAATAGGATCGGGTTTCACAGGATTTTATTAGAAGAACACGTTTTTTAACATTAAATGATTTGATAATATATAAGAGGTTACAATGTAAATTATTTAAGACGTTTTTATAGGTTTATGTAAGATAACTAGATTCAGCATGATCAATCAAGATACAACATGTATAGTATAAATATATAGTCAAATATTTCGTACCAGACTACAGACATTACACAAAGATACGTTTTATTAAATTTCAAATCCCTGAACATGTACTTTTATACCCCCCCCCCCACCCCGCTATTCTTAATTGGAAAGTTATCTGCAACAAATTCATAATGATTTCAGCGAAATTACTTTCGAGGGTACTTAGGCCATTTGAGTTGGTACCCCGTGACGATTTCACAACGGCAGTGGTGTATAATGAGGGCTCTATTGGCGACCATATCTAATTTAGATTTGGCACCTTTAACGTATAGCTTTGTGACGTAACTTCAAATGTAAAGAGATTTCAACTGCCGGTATTACATGCCTATTAGAATTGCAAGTTTCGCCACCAGATGACCAAAACGGACGACAAGCAGCGATTACGTAAAACCCCCTCCAAATAGAAAACTAATGATCCTCCATTTGGCTTAGTCAGCATAGAGTAGGTGTCTATCAGACTACTAAACTGACCTGTATCTCTAAATGTCTAACCGTTAAAATCCAAATAGACTTAGACTACGTTCAAATTGGGATTACAATCCAAACCACTATAGGGGCATGTGGAAGTAGATTCTTCCGATAATTTGCTTCGGTTTAAAGAGGGGGGATCATGAGCAGTATGAACCCAACGATTCCTTAATTCACGTTAGAAGTAGGGTTGACGTTTTGCAACGTCACCAAACAAATTCTAGTCCTGTGATTGTGAACAGAAAGGTTGATCCTAATCTAAACGATTCAAGCATCGGTTGTGGTAATATCTGTGTGAACGCAGATGACCATGATCCAAGGATGCGTGTCATGACTTATTGACAAGGCCAACTGAGCGGTAGACCCACGTTTCGGTTAGAGAGGTTAATAATCAAGGTAGCTGCTTAGCTTTAGGGTTAAAAAAACGTGGCCAAAACATTTAGATGGTGTAGTGACATGCTCACTAGTTTTCCGAATATTATGTTCTGATTGTGGTACCATTAGACAATTTCAAATTTCCTTCCATTGTTGTCCCCCATACCCCCCCCCCCCCAATATCCGGTTGGAGCCGGTGGTATTACGTGTAAAATGGATTATAAAGATGAAGAGCTAGATGTAGGTCAAACACTATCAATTATAACCACAAGACAAAATACAAAGTCCACCTGGTTAATGAAGACGGGTCTGATTTAGAAAATATTGCCCTGGAAGTCTACTCTTTATCGAATTCCAAATGCCAATGGTTCTTTTACCAATGGTTGTTTTGTGTCCCACCCGAATGACCAGTAGGCCCTTTTCTCGCCTGTGTATATTTCTTTTTATCAGTAATATTGGTGATTTTGTTGTGACTAGTAACTTGAGGTTGTAGTAAACTTGTTTATCTACATCAATGCCGGATTAACCATGGTGGGGGCCCTGGGGCCTGGAACATGTGGGGGGCCCCTGATCACCGACCGCAAAGCTGTGGCCGGGCCGGGCCGGCCACCGCGAGCGCCAAAGTCGCGAAGCCCCGCAAGGGGGTCTGGGGGGGGGGGGGTCTCCCCCCGGGAATTTTTCAGAAATTGGAGGCCGGAAACGTGATTTGCTGGCATTTCAGGGACTTGTGCGGAGCCATTTAGAAGTACCTACCCCAGAAAAAAATAAAATTCTGCCACAAAATTAGCGCATTCTGGCGTTATTTCAGTGGACCAATCAATGCGAGTGCTATGAAATGATGGCATTTCTAGAGGAGGGGGCTGGACGCAATTGAGATCTTTGTGGGGGGCCCTCTAATGTGGGGGGCCCTGGGGCCTGTGCCCCATGGTTAATCCGGCGTTGATCTACATCCGTGATTCTCAACAAGCGTACTATGAGGGGGTGGGGGGACTTTGCCCAGATAGCGGCGGCGTTACGGCCTACCGTTATATCGAATTCCAACTATCGGGGGGGGGGTCTTTTACGTGCACGACAATATCTACAGTGGAGCTCGGTTATTCGTCCCATCCGATCGACTGTACGATATCCCTTGCCAGGCCCTCCGTCCTGCACCAGATGTCGGGTTAAAATGTCGGGTTGTCGGACTGTCGCCTTATGAAGGGCGACATCACGACACCGCATGATACCAACCAGCCACCATAGTTTATTGTAGATGTTGTTTTAAAACTAACTATTTAGCATGATTACATGAAAGGTAATAGAATCGTTGAGCAATGATCAAGTGTGGAAAGCTGCGAAGAGGATGGACATACTTGAAAGTAGAAATATCTCATTATCGAGCTGATTGAACATATTTCTATCATTCAATAGCGAAGATATAAATACCCCCGTTCACCATTATAAATCGTCTTGAACCAAAGCTAATTTACGACATCTAACAATCTGCAGCTATGCATGACCTCGCCTGCCATCTGTCATTCTATATCGCGCTTCAATTGGTGACCGTAGTTTGATCCGAGACCCAATAGCTCCCCAAGTCTTGGACAGATGGCTGGTAGTCTCCCTATCTCACTGACCCATGTATTAATGCCTCACTAAGCTTAAGAAGAATGAAAGGCTGTTAGAAGGATAGATCTGTGTTAATATCTTTTATGCATCCATAATGTCTGTCAAAGGGGGCCATTCGATAAATTAGAAAGACTCTAGGGGCGTTTAATTTATTTTGATCAAACGAAAGTTTATGTCATTTCTCAAAGTATCCAAATATTGTAAAGCCACAATCCAAACTTAAATTTATATTTAAACATTTTACGACCTAGTAAACAGATTAGGTCAGCAAGGCGTATGTCATGCGCACATCATTATTTAATTTTAAACAAGGATGTTTACTACATTTTGTTTACAATACGAGCCTCATAATGTGTATAGGACCGTTTCCTGGGCGATAAACCACTTACAGCCTCGAGCAGTTCAACAACATGTCCACTAATAGACTATTAAATTTATTCAGCATTTTGACAAATACGATTTCGTTGCTTAAGTCAGAAGTATCAGGGAAAAAAATGTTTGACACTATGGATTCATTATTTTTAAGTTTCGTAGAATAACGATTAAATCAGCCCCACGTCTCAGGTTTGCTAGCCAACA
The DNA here is from genome assembly GCF_932274485.2 of Patella vulgata. Classification (NCBI taxonomy): domain Eukaryota; kingdom Metazoa; phylum Mollusca; class Gastropoda; family Patellidae; genus Patella; species Patella vulgata. The sequence goes on from NC_065882.2 coordinate 41,405,025, forward strand.
GAATGCTTTGCGACATAACAAACGTTTCCATTAAAATCGTGTGTAAGATCATATCTATGAAAACTATTTTTCAGATTCGAACATATTATTTGAAATGTACAGAACTGAGATTAGTATTTAGCAGCAATATTTTATATAAGTTTGTTACAAATACTAAGATAGTAGTTGAGATAAGTCTATAATGTCTTAACGTTTTCCTCGCTTTTTCTTTGCCTTTTTTGATTGACAACCGAGTCCAAGGAATAAAGTTTACGGTTGCTAACACAGAGATGTTTAAAAATACATAAAGCAAACGAGAGAGAGGGAGAGAGAGACACAGAGAGAGAGAGAGAGCAATGTGGTTTAACGTCCACTCGACAAAAACTAGGTCATTTCGGGACTAACATATGATTCAATTTTATTTCAATAATTCGCTTGCGCGTAGGGTTGTTCAGTAGTAGGGGGACCCGGAGAAAACTCACGAGGTTGGACAGACGACCCACTCCTTGTCACGTTCAAGCGGGGAGTCGAAACCACGCCACCTCACTCAATGACAGACCCTGTGGTTTCACGCGCACGCGTTAAACCACTAGACCACCCAACCCCCCAAAATTGCGTAGAATTGTGTGCATTTGAATGAAAATAGGGAACTTAAATGAAAGAAACAAAACTACTGTCGGTGCCAAATCACCGTCATATCACACTGCATGGTGTATGACCATCTTCATTAGCCCCATTTCCTTTCATTTCATGTCTTTCAACTCTTTACCCGGGCCAAGAATGTTTACAACAAATAGTCAGTTGTCGTGATCAAACGGTTTATATGTATTCGACACTCATCATTTACGTTATTTATATGTTACTCATGTTTCGATATAGATCAGTTTCTACATTACACAGGGAAGTACATGAAACATAAGTAGGTAATCGACATTGTCCCATTTTACTCTTTAAACCCTTTTTATGGTTTCTATGGAAATGATTTAAAAATTTCATTTTAGATAACATTTCAACACCATGATTACTGTTTAAAAAAGATTGTAAAAACAAATCAAATCTACATGAGATATCAGTTTTTTTTATATTTAATTCAAAATTTAAAGAAGTTGACGAATTGGACAGTACATTATAGCCTACATTGGTGTAACGATAACACTTAAAAGATAAAATTGTTCAAATTTACAGAATTTTGTGTGATCTCTTGACATGTATGTCACCCAGGTCACCGTTGTTTACAATGAGTGTTATCCTGCGGTAATCAAACACTTTTTGTGTAACGAAACATATCAGTTTAACTGTCCAATAAAATAGACCACACAGCCCATAGAATGCATAACGGTCTGGGACATGTTTTACAAAATTTTAACTAAGATAAAATCCAAATTTTAGTAATTTGATTGGATAATATTAGATTGATTTTAGTGCTTAGCCAATCAAAATTGAAGTATCTACTAAAATTTGGATTTTATCTTTAGTATGCATGGGAGGGAGCCATTTAAAATAACGCCAGTCGGAAGTGTCCGATTTTTGACCAGCCAAGTAAAATTACACGCATCTTCCCTGGGATAATTAATAAACCCACCTTGTGCAAAATATGAAAACATTCTGTTTCTTGTCCTCAGATGTGATTCGTAATATGACTTGGAAATGTTATAATAACACTGTCCGATTTACGAAACCAAACGAATAAACTTTTAAAAAAGCTTTTAAATTTTAAAATAACTTCGCAATGACATGGATTTTTTTTTCACAAGAAATTTTGTGGTGCTGTTTATTTATTATCTGGTAGAGTATTTAATTATGTAATTGACATTTTTGATGACTGTTGCGTCATTATGGATGTTTGTAAAATGGCGATACTCCGTGGACCGATTTTCACTAGGGTATAGAACAGCTAGTTTGTCAAGTCCCCGCCAGACCGGGGTGGCGTCCTTACTCCATTGCTGCGACCGTACAGCGACCAGAAAATGCACACGGTCGCCGACAAACGTGAACACACTGCGAGAAAATGTCCCCAAAAACTTACAAACTTGAAAAAAGTCGCATTCTTACCGCGATCTGTGCGATTATACCGCGTTCTCACGGCGCGCTCGTCACGACCTCTCCGCGCTTATGCCGTTTCTACTGAGATCTATTGGCTTGGCAACGGCGATCATCGGCGAACCCGCGGCGCTCTAACCACGCTCATGGCTTTCTTACCACACGTCTTCTATGTGTATCGTGACTGCACGTGCGTCTGTACCACGTAATCACGGCGACTATATATCAGCTGGTCAGATTTTTGAAAATTTCAAGATGAAGACATACATACTGATGTATGAACTTTGAATCACCTGTTTTTAAAGCAAGTCGTACATGAAAAGCATGGCCGCCGTAGGAGCGTAATGCAAGCTTGGTAACCCCGCCATGGTCGTATTAAGAACTCCATAAACGCATTGGGAACCCAATAAGATCACCATGAGGACGTGGTGCAATCGCGCAACAGTTCTCACTATAACAGTTAAAAACTAGATAATGTAAAGGCAATTTGATGAAAATTTCACTTAAATTGATCCACTATGAACCGAGAATTTATCGATTGAATTTTAGGCCTAGTCGCGATCATCATTACTAAAGTCGGTACGATAAAATACATAGCCTCAATTATCCATTTCTTGATTTAATCCTGAATGAGGGTAGAGGAGCAGATCGGATCCTAATCCAGTAAATATCGCAGGCTAGCGATGACATCGAGGATTGATTATGGTCTGGACAAGTTAATTAATGTCTAATTGATAATTTAGATAACATTTCATGCCTAAGGAAAGACCTACAATAGGCAGATTTAGCTCTTGCATAATGTATGTTTAATTATATTTCTTCAAATTTCTCAGTCAATTGTCCTTCACAAAAGAGCTACTTCCGGTCAATATATTATTTTTATCACTCACAGACTGTTAACAACAAACCTAACTTTATAATAATCAGTATATGGATGAGCGACTAAGACTAAGCACGTGCTTTGGACGGCAGCAAGGGTTGGCGAAAAAAGGCCTATCTAGCCCTCTACCAAGCCACGGGTAAACGAATCTTCAGTATTTTAAGATTTTGATTTACTCACAAAACTGAACAATAAACAATTGTAAAACCCCTACCACTAAACTTGGTGTTAATTCCGGTTACTTAAAATCTATTTCACAATAATACAAAATGTACACAAAACAGTTGTCTTTTGTAGCATCCCCTCCTTAGGAGAAAATCCCTTCCAAGCGCGCAGTGATTAGATCCTCGTGATCATGGGGGTTTTATTCTGGTAATTTCCACCATTTTCTTCATGTAAAAATCAAGTCAATTGGGTTTACTGATCAGCTTGGTGGGTGTCGAATCACCGTACGACATCTGCAATGATTAATAACCCATTATTATTCATAAATTTAAAATAGTTAACATCTTATTATTCCATCTAGCAACCGAACAATCTGTTTGATGTTTTACATTGTATACAATAACTCACTTGAAAACACCTGCCATTTTATTAGATTATTTCAAGTATAAATTCACATATTTGTAAAGTAAAAGAACAGAAATTCAAAAGAAAACAACATATATATTTTATATTTTCACATTTCTTAATACAATCCCTGAATGTTTTTGAAGGACTGGGCTCAAAGGGGGTTGTTTTTACAAAATAAATTGTATAAATTTGTATGTTGGATCGAACCACGTGTGATATACCTACACCATAAAACTACTCTTATAGTTCAAACGTGAGTGTAAAATACACAAGTCGACAAGGTTATGTACTAGTGCATTTTGATCGATATGCTTTTATTCGTTACAAAATCGATCTGGCAAACTGCCCCCCTGTCCCTCAAAAAGAAGGGAAAAAGAAAGAAGAAAACCAAAGGACGCCCGATTGTGGATAAAATGAGTAATTGTTATACTTCACGTGCAGTATTGTGAAGACCCAGATGTGGTCTTTGTTAGGGTTAGCAGTTCTACATCGTCATTCTATTTAACACCCAGATCCATTAAAAAAAATCGAAATTTCAAAAAAAATGTTTTATAGCGATCAAAGACATCTTGTACTGTGTGTACTTTCTAATCTTATTAAACGAAATTATGTAGTATCCACATTATCAAAATTCAAATTACTAATCAATATGATGGCTTATCAGACACGCGTTTATTGGCTTTGGTATAGCTCTCAATATAATTAAATATAACTATCAACCCCAAATTTCCAGTTCATGGGGGCTACATGTTTCATTAATAGGACGTTTCTATGTTGGCAACGCGTCGGTGACCTTTTAATAGATAAGCGCGTTCAATGCGAGTATAAAAGGTTTCAGTTTATATGCGTGTATAGCCTGGTGTTATGAATAATAATACTATGATAGAAAAACAGCAAGAATAACGTTATTAATCTACTCGGTGATAAGACTGAAGTCGTTAACATCACCGGCACGCGACATCTGTCAATCGACCAACCAGATACACTGTTATTCGGAGAGATTTCGGCAGTCACCATGATTGGCACGCGACCACGCGCTCCATATAGGTCACAGCAATCTACATGTATGGTGTTCTATTTCGGCCACAACGCGCGTCGCCTTTGAAAAAGGTAACGCATGAAGCAAACCCCAAAAACCTCGTGTCGCTTTTTTTCAGTGTTATGGCATGGAGGAAATAAACGACGCCGCCTTTCCAAACGCAATGCGTCGCCCTTTCCAAATGGAATTTCATTGATGGTGTCAAAATAGATTTCAGTTTAAGAACATCAAAATTATTGCATTATTTACACGCTAATTATTGAGTATCTAAAACTATATTATGTCAAGTCAATGATTTGTATATGGTTGTTTTCAGATGTAACCTTATAGAATTACATTCAGTGATATATACAGTCATACACAGCTCGTGTATAATATACGACCTAGATAGCAGAAACTTTTTAAAAAGGCACCCTCTTTACTGTGTAGCACATAATATGGCCATCTGAATACTAATTTAAAAACGCCGGCGTGGTTAAGCCAGTAGAGTGTAACGTTCATCCGAACTATAAGCCACGGTCGAGTTAAACATATATTATGTAAGAGCTCAATCTGCCTATTGTAGGTCTTTCTTTAGGCCTGAAATCTTAAATAAACTATTAATTAGACATTAATCAACGTATCCAGACCATAACCAACTCTCGATGTCAACGCTAGCCTGCGATATTTGTTGGATTATGATCCGATTTGCTCCATAACTTTCCTTCTCGATTTAACGATTAAATGGATAATCGAGACTATGATTTTTGTCGTACCGACTTTAGCAATGATGACCGAGGCTATGCGGAACTTTCGATCGCTTATTTCTCGGTTCATAGTGGATCAATTTGACTGAAACTTTCAGCAAATTGCCTTTACATTATCTAGTTTTTAACTATTATATTGAGAACTGCCAACTCGTTATCTAATCTTCCATACTGATCTTTAATTACCCACGAATCTATTAGTTTGGAGGCTCATAGTGCAGGGGGGGGGGGGGGATCAAATTGGCACAAAACCAGATAAATTTTAAATGTTCCTATTATTAATTTGAACAGGTTTCGCTTTAGTTTTTATATTTTACGTTGACATTTATTACTTTAAATCTTCCTAGTGCTAAAACGGAAAACGTGACCTTTTGACCCCTGGGGTCACAAAGAACAAAGGTGAATTTAGCAAGTTTACATTTTTATTGAAAGTGTGATTACTTTCGATCATTTTCAGCTTCTGTTCATAATACAAGAATGACTGCGCATTCACTTTCAGTGCAGATGAACCCATTTGACCCTTGACCCCGAATATCTCGAAAACGTCCCAACGGCGGACTGATTACCACTCGGCATCGTATTCGACGCAAAATTTTACTCTAGAAAGGCTGGGTCTGGTTTTGTGCCCATTTGATGGACCCCCCCCCCCCCCTCCCCGCGCGCTGAGCCTCCGGTCTATATACTTAAAACCGCAAATTTCCACAAAAATTAATGAAAGCTGAAGCCATCTCGCAAACTAGTAGTGAGTTAGGTTTTTTTAAAACAACTTCGGGTCTGGCCATTACTAGCCAACACCATTGGGCCCTCTCAGTGTATTGCGAGTCCGGTTTTAGTCGAAAGGGTACCTCGGTACGGGAAGGGGGTGGGGTGGTATACACACACAGAATTGAAGTTAGTACTATGTCAGCCATTTAACAACTGAAAAAAAGATGTTTCTAACGATCAGAAAAAAAATATATATATTGTTGGTTACTGTCCCTTTCATGAACTGCTCAATAGTGGACATACATGACGTGCAAATTATTTCAGTATTACATCGAACAATGTGTCTCTGTCGATCAGTGGGTACGTGGGTGCGGGCGATGTGTGTGTGTATATGGTTGGGGAGGGGGTCGAGACTTGAACTTCGAGAATTTTCCCCTTTTTACAGCGGTTTCTTCCCCCTGTTAAAGATCCATGTGCACGGGCGAAATATGGAATAAATGATGTGTTGAGTGCAGGTTAAACACACACATGTACTCTTCCTCACTCTCCCGCTTATCCCCATTTCCATAACATTTGTTTATCTTTTCAGCCACATTTAACTATGCTTATTTTAATTTTGTAAGCACAAGCTGACGCCAGTGTTATGTGAAAGGTGCCTTCAACATTGATACTTAAGGGAGTCCCTTCAACATTGATAAAAGGGCCACAACTCTGCTTAAATGCCCTTAACGTCGTTTGATCCGCACTTTTTTTTTTCATTAAATGAAATGAAATGAAATGGGGTTTAACGTCCTACTGTTCTGCTCCTAAACTGGGCTAATGAAGACGGGCATACGCCATACAGTGTGCTATGAGGGAAATTTTGCCCGGGCAGCGGCGCTACGGCCTACTCTTATATGAAATTCCAACTGCCAAGGAATCTTTTACGTGCACGCCAATATGTACACGGGGCCTCGGTTTTTCGTCCCATCCGAACGACTAGACAGCTGTCCTTGTCAGGCCCTCCGTCCTGCATCACGCCGGAAAATCTGGTTGAACTTTCTCGGCCAATGCAGGGATCGAACACCCGACCTCCAGGCTCGCTTGTGATCCCCCTTTTTCATTAAAGAGGCCCTGTTTTAAAGAAGAAAAGAGATAGTTACCTAAGCCATTTGTCATCCCCCGGTCCGACAAGGAAATGGTTTCCGCCCCTGTGACGCAAACTTCGTACGTTGAATAATATGTATTCTAAATAACATGTATTTTGGGGAAAATTTATCACAAAAAAACAGAAACGTGACGGCATCGAGTTATGTACAATGAAGAGAATATTATTTCAATATCGTCACTGACGATAAAAGAATTTCTCTTGTCATGTTGTCATCGTTCGTACATCTTAATTAATCTAGTTATTGATAGTCTGAGCAGTATAATGCCATCTGCTATGATTTGTTAAATTATTATTATTCGTGTGCTGTTATCTAAATGCTGTTGAACTCGACCAGATTTTCACAATCGTAAGATTATCGGTGTCGTATAAGAATTAACAAAGTTATCCAGTGTCGGAAGCATTTATTACAATAGAAGGGTTTTTTTCGGCCGACATAGACCGACTCTAGAGATGCCCCTGTCGTCCTCACGAAACCAGGACAATTCAATACTTGTTGAATAGTTCTTGTTAGTAAGGTTTTTACAATACCAGTCTTATCCCGTCTTACAGAAATTTATAGAAAAAAAAAATTATATTTGTATTAGTACTGTTGTTGGCATGTTCCTTTAATATCGGTTTTAATATTAGACTTTTAGAGTGACATCCACTTAAGAAAACAGTTCCGTTTACAAAATAAAGTCCCCCATGCTAGTCCCAGCCAAAAAATCCCAACAACAACATTAGTGTTTTAATTTAAATATTTATCCACTGCTTCCTTCATTCTACTTGTTTTCTTCCCAGACATGTTATTTGTTTGGCTTTATTTACTGAAAGACTATAGAGCTACAAAGTAGGGCATACTTGGCCTATCTTATGTCGGGGTCTGTCTTGTGACTGTTACGTCACTGTCTGAATCCAGTTGTTTACATATTGGCCAATATCAGAACATCAAATAATTCATACATGAATATAAACGTTAAAATATGTAAATTCGAACCAGTATTATTTTATCTATTCTTTAATTTATGACAATCTGCAGACCTATCCAGTAAAACTCAATTGCAGTCGATAACTATTATTAGTAACATACGGCTATGAAAATATAAAAGTAATCCATTTTAAATGGCAAGCAGACTATGGTAAATAGAATCTTATCGTCTCATGAAGTAGTCCAACGAGCACTTGATTTCAACAAGGGGGTTCAGTGCTAACCAAGACCCAAATTAATTGCGGAGTAACCGTTGATTTTGCATAAGGAACTGGATCCCACGGGGGAATAAAGTCCTACTAAATATATATTCTTCAATCCTTTAAATGACGTCCCAAGATTTTATTTACACAACGTGTCCGAAATCCTTACATGCAAAACAATTGACAAGAGCTCAGCGTTAGCAATTTATATGGTGTTCTATTTCACAACTTCCAGCGTTGCGATTCGCTTTTTTTAATGTTAAGCTAGAGAGAAAAAAGCGACGTCGACATTTTAACATGACGTCACCTTTCGCGTCGTTTTTTCTAAACGGATATAGTTTTTTTTATTTTTGGCGATGAAATGCGCATGTACCAGAAGAATTCATTTTCCGTTTAGTACTTTTTTTTCAATGCAGTAATTATTAGACACGGGGAAAGTATTTGCATTGTACATTTCATTTGATGGCGTTTGTGAATGGTGAATAATACTGGATTTACAGCTAAATTAATATCCCGGTTTATTAGTCACTAAGAATATATTGTAAAGGGCGACGTCGTGTTAAAAAGTCGACTTTGCTTTTTTTTTCTATATGAAAAAAGTGACGCACGACGCACAGCGCTTCGCTTTTCTAAAGGCGAAGTGCAACGCGGTTAGTGGCTGGAATAGAACACCATAAATTTACGCCCGAGATCTTCTTTTCTCCTGACTTCCTCCACTATTCCTGAAAGTGTAGTTAGGCAGACACCAGGCTCCTAGTGCACGTCAAGTGATATACAAGACACTTAAATAATGATGACACATACAGACCTTTCATCCAGTGAACAGCTGTCTTGTATATGAGTGTTTTATGTGTCTTATCTATATGTCTATCTCTTATCTCCGCCCTTGTAATTATCTACATATTGTAGTGTCTGGGTCACCTACTACGATTTTTAACTTTTACTTTACGTGATTTTAGACTTTCAACAACATAAATATGTATTACCGTTTACTGAACACCTTCGCAATATTTATATTATGCAGTTGGATTGCGATACATCAGAAATCATTTTCTAGTTTTGAAGGATGATAACAACAAGCTATTCAATTTTTTTGTATATTGTTTTACATTAATGACTTCACGCATTCTACTCCAGAACTGGATTTTTGATATCATGTTTAAAGATACATTATGTTAGAGCTAAATCTGCCTACTGCAGGTCTTTTTTCTGGCTTTACATTTTATATAAATTATTGTTTAGACATTTATTCACATGCCAAGCCAATAATCAACTCTTTAGATCGCTAAATGGATTGGAACACCCGCGCCATTTAATAATTTAACATTAAGATGGACAACCAAACCTTTGTTTATTAGCAATGGTACTTGGCAATCGGGACTATCTTCTGAAAACTTCAAACTCTCATAACCTCGCTCGGAATGAAGTAATATGACTGGAAAATTCAATATAATATTCATTTTTCATTATCTATTTTTAAACAATAATAGCAAGAACGACTAGCTCTTTATATAAAATCTTACATAATACATCATTAAGTTCACGCAGTTTACATATTGTTGGTGTATATACTTCCCTACTAATTAGATGTGTTTAATTCCACATCATGCAAACAATCTTATAGACTGGAAGATTACATATAACAATTTCAGCATATTTTGGTTTCATTTGTCCCACTGTACTACTTTGCTGTGCCAAGTCGATTTTACGACTTTCAAATCACGACACAGGATGAAATCATCTAGTTGCGAACCTAGAAGTCATTTTAACGCTCACCTTGTTCCACATAAAAATGACGTTAAATTTGCTCCCGGAATATTATTCTAACAATAATTGTAATCATGATTGTCGCCGATATGCATAACACGTTTAAATCCCTAGTTTAATTCCAGTTTCATTGTCAGGTTATTTAATCAATGAAAAAAAAGAAAGAAAATCATCCAAAGATGATGACCGGAATGTTACATACATGTATTATTCTATATACGTCGTCTTATTCTAATAGAGACATACGTCGGTAATGGATGATTGGATGGATCGTCAATTGTGCACAAATTTTGTATGAACAGTCTCGGTCTTATTATAAAGTAAACTTTTAAACGTGCCTGTCTAAACGTGTCAAATGTAATATAAAACTATTTCGTGGTTGATAAGTATATAATAATGATTGTCATAAAACTAATTTATCGATAACATCAACAACTTCAAAATACCAAAGGTCATAATACTAAATTTTAGAATTAGTTCTTAATTGCTCTTTACAGCTTAGCGTGACTCAATTTTATCCAAGCCACAATTTGATAAACGAGAACACTAAATCATTAAAAGTTAGCTGTTTTATTTGTTGTTGCTTTTTTGTTCGTTTTTTTTTTGTCCCATCTCCACAACTAGACATTTACAAACAAGATCGAGTAAAAATAAATATTTCTTTTAACAATTTCTTTGTGGAATATTCGAGGTAAGGACAAATAGGTGATTTTAAGGTAAAAACAACTGTGAAGTAAATGGTAAAGGTAGTTTGCCTGCAGTGATATTCAAGCCAACACATTTCGTGATTTATATGGCACATTTATTATTGTACAAATTCTTTATAAAATATACACATCTGTACATTTAGTTGTTTTTTTGTGGAATTTGGAAAACATCTGGCGAAAATTAAAACAAAATATGAATCAAAACATCTCCACGAATATACGTGCAGATTTAAAGGTTCCCTATAGCAAGTTCATTTATGTCAACCATTATAAAAAGTGACCTGCCATCCTTGAAATCATTCCTACCTAATTCAAGTAATTATATCATTAGCTTCTGTAATAGCTATCTGTTTTAGACATCATCCACCACGTCGTCTATGGAATATTTTAAAACTAGATGTAGTTTGAACAAAAAGATATATATTATAACTTTGTGATGAAATCATAAATTTCTTTAAGGACTGCATGTGATGAAGTCTGAACTGTCGTTACATAATATAAGCATCGCGGTCGAAAATATTAATAGCTGAAACCCTTGGACGTGGCTGAAATGTTGCCCGTTTCAGTCCAGCAGGCGCACAATTAGTGCATGATGTTTCTACTCCGCAAATGCTAGCAAGAAGGGGATATAGTGTTAGTTTTAGCTAAAAAGTTGGTGACCAGATTCTGATGTTGATCTATAAATGTCAGAATCCTGATATATGTTAAAGAAAGTTCCCATCTAACATGTCTATACGACATTTTGGCTATCTTGTAAAGGATTTCTAAAAATATTAACAAATTGTTAGGAGATAATAAATATTAGAGTTGGTATATTCTTTTTAGGGTTTCTCGTCATCCTTAGTCCTGCCAGAGCAGAACAGTAGGACGTTAAACCTAACTTCATTTCTGTTTAGGTAATAATAAACACTTCGTTTACACGAATACTTTGATCATGTAACAAACAGTATATCGCTCGAGGAATGGCCTGTTTCCGATTTTCTTTTCTAACAATATTAAGGAAGGTATTGCTAAATGTCTCCAGATAATGGTTGATATTATGCTTATAGGCCAGGCCGTCCGGACGTAAAGTATCATCAATCAAGGTATCACCAATAGCAACAAAAGAACAAGCCGGACATGATATGTATCGTCAATCAAAGGACGGTAGGTAAATCATCAGGACACGACAACAACCAATCAAGAGAGGGTAAATAAAATTAACAGAACACGCACGATAAGTATCACCAATCAATTAAGAGACAGTAAGTAAAACAAACGTGACATATTGATGACATGTTTCTGATATCCAGATGGGTCAGACTGCTATGGCTATTGCGTGTATGAAGGACTTTAGTTTGTAGTATATTTATATTTAAATACCCTCGTCTCACGGTGTATTTGTGCTATAAAACCCATCTATTCGTATTATGGCGTGGAGACAGATAAGACAGCTGTTCAAGTAATGAAGCTGACTGTCTCATATTTCATTAATATGACAGAGCGCGAGAGAAAGAGAGAAATCGGGTTTAACGGCCACTCGACAGAAACTAGGTCATTTTTTGACTAACATAATATAACATATTGTACAATTTTATTTCAATACTTCCCTTGGGCATACGGGACTTTAGCAGTGGGCTGAAACCGTAGGATCCAGATAAAACCCACGAGGTTGGTCAGGCAAACATAATCATTGTCACGTACAAGCTTGACTCAATTTCAGACCCTAGGACCACCCCTTCCCATTCCCCATTAAGATGACAAGCTACAATTTGAGTAGGGAACAGGCCCCGGTTTCACAAAGCATTCTCAGACTTAAGTTAAGAATTTACTCAACTTTCAATCACTCTTTACGAGAAATATCTTTGATCCAGAAACACAAAAATCTGCACATAGTTTCTTATTGATGTATCTGATACATTAAAACAATAAAAAGAATTGTAAAGGGCCATATTTTAGTTCAAATAAGGTGAACAATTTTGAGAAAATTCTTAACTTAAGTCTGAGAATGTTTTGTGAAACCGGGGTCTGGCCTCTTGACTAATAGAACGTCTCGAATGCAGACGTGGGATATTCCAAAACCATTTCCCACTTATCAAGTTTAGCGCCTGCAATTGAAAGTGTTTATAGTTGTTTGGATGGACGAAAAACCTGAGGTTCACCCATTTACAATTACAATGACACGCGTGTAAAACAACAAATGAAGAAAAGCACTGCCCACTTGAACATAGTAACATTAAAGTTGCAATTTCATATTTTTAAGTTATATTTTTAAATTTATTAAAATAAAGCTTAAAATAGATGGTATCCATAAACAGTCCTACCTTGTTAAGGAATAATCCTATTAATCCTATAATTCACTATTGCCAGCTGAGAAATTGGCAAAAATATCATTTTCAACTTCAAATTCCAACGTTTGAAGATGGCTAATGCATGGAGGCAATAGGAAAACAAGGGGGGTAATTGTGTTATTATTTCCCGTGTCAATGATTTTTAAGGGTGGGAAATAATGCCCATGGTCGTAGAATAGTGAGTTGATAACCTATTGAGCAAAAGACATGAAATAATTATGTTTTGACTTTCTTAGAAAATATGAAATTCTCGCTTTAACCGTATGCTGATCAGAAAATGACGGAAGCATTGTGTTGGTGAGAAATTAAACTCCATTCCACAATATGCTTATGGGCGATTGATAGCCGGCGATAATAACAAATTCATGAAGCTATGGATATTTATCGTGAGAAAAGTCGTCTTCTTAAAATTAATTAGTTTGTTGATGATTAAGAAAGAACACAGACTAGTAATGAGACAGAGATCTCCGAGCTGAACACTGTATCTGGCTTTGATCACAAACCTGTCATATACTGATGATACACTATGAAAATTATGATTCATTCAATTTATTGCGTTGAGAATAACTAAAAAAAACGGTTATGACAAAACATGAGACATGTGAATGTACAAACAGATCTTATGTCAGGGGGTGATAGTACTTAACGACAAGTAAAAATTACAATGATGTAAATTGGAGATATTAACACTTTATATAAAGGTAGTCATATATCAATATACCGGCCCAAGGGCAATAACTCTGACTAAGCAGGAAATGGATTGATTGATATTTGATTTAATCTACGGTGAACTATTTAGTATTCAATGCATATTTTTATATCAAATCATCAACGCATTTTAACCAACACGGAAGAGGGTGATATTTTCAGTTTTCACTTTACATTCCAAACATACATTCTGTGTCTTATACGCAGAAACAAATAAATCATACTTGCCCATCCACCCAAACAATGCACCGTGCCACTGGTGTCTGTGTACAGTATCAAAGAAAAGAACACCTGAAAAGATCAGCTAAATTAAAGCATGTCCCTGTAGGTAATGATATATTAATTCAAGAACTGTGTATCCCCAAGGGGGACCACGTGGCTAAGTGGGTAAGTCGGGTGTTCGATCCCTGCATTGGCCGAGAAAGTTCATCCCGATTTTCCGGCGTGGTTTCCCCTTGTCAGTGATGCAGGACGGAGGGCCTGATAAGGACAGCTGTCTAGTTGTTCGGGTGGGACGAAAAACCGAGGTCCCGTGTACAATTTGGCGTGCACGTAAAAGATCCCTTTGCAGTTGAAATTCGATATAAGAGTAGGCCATAGCGCCGCCCGTCTTCATTAGCCCAGTTTAGGAGCAAAACAGTAGGACGTTAAATTCCATTTCATTTTGTATCCCCAAGGACGTATAGTCAATCACATACCGATTAAGTCTCCGCAAAGGGGCAGCGTACGGCAACTCTTTATAGAACACTCGGTGCCACTTCTCACTTATAAGTAGGACATTAAACCTCATTTCATTTCAGGTTTATTTCATTTTTGTTATTGACATCTGCGATGATGCCATTCTGAATAAAAGCGAACACGCCAACTTTACATCGCCTTGTCGATTTCATTGTTGATTTATTTTGAAGGATGACAATCTGTTTTCGTTGAAAGTCTATAAGATATAGCCAGTGTAGAGATGTAGCCGATTGTGAAATTAAAGTAGGTACATGAACCGCTTCTGCTTATTTTATTTTTTTAAATTTAAGTGGTTAAAACTGGCCCCATCACTTTTCTAAATAACACATGGGATCAATCAATACGTTATATTGGTCTAAATGAAAGCTTTAGTTAGTTGTAACCTTTACAGTCATTGCTAACTCTTACGATTTGCCATGGGGACGCCAGGGATCAAGTCCACACTTTGTAGGCCTATTTATGGACATTGAATTAGATTGCCCATCTAGATCGATGAGACTATATATTGTATTGTGACTGGTCAATTGTTTTTTGCGCATTACAACCCGAAGATTCAACGTTTTCATTAAAGTTTATAAGTTTTTTGTGAGATTTCTCTGCACCTAAAAAAATGTCACTTTGGGTCCCTTGCAGTATTAAAGGAAAACAAGACATCAAAGTAAACTTGAGAGTGACCTCAATTGAAACACAATTTCTTTGTGTAAACTAGGGCTGGTAATTTCAATTTGCTTCTCGAAAACAAATGCCTTTGTTCGCAATGGGCATTAATCCTTTTACATTCAATACGTTTTGTTGACAATGTCCCGACAACTGAGAAGAGATTATGGCGATTTATTGATTATTTATGTAATCCAACAGTCCGAGTTACTTCCCTTGAACTGAATTTCATTGAAAAAAAGTAATGGAGCTCTGTGATTGTCAAGTGTGGTAACTGAATGATATATTTGTTTTCAAAATTAAATAGCTTCAAATCTTATCGATGTAAATTGCGTATATGAACTGTTTTTGTTAAAACCTATGCAAGGCCATAGCCTAATACCTTTTTTAGTTTCATAGCTCCCTTCTCTTAATATTTTATTTTGGACGTACCGTGGTACGGACGATACAATTTTAACAGCATTTACAAGGCTGTATTATTTCAATCCAATTGCAATATTTCAAACAATAACTATTTTATCTATAGGCTATTTTTGCATACCCAATGAGAATATATATTTATGGCATATTAACGATTATTTTTTAGTGGCATTTCATATATGTAAGTCATTAACTCTGTAAATAGTCTGGGGACATTTTTTCAATCAGCATAATGCTAGCTTAGCGTTCAATAATTCATATACGACAGCTATAGATTTTACTATCTATTATAGTAATAAGTATATATTTACTATTTTTACGTTTTTCAATAGACATCTTGCGAATATAACCCATTTATCAATTAATTAATAACTTCAATAAAGTCATTCTGGGAATTAAAAGTAAAGGAACTCGTGGTAATATGCCGCACCGGTTGTCTCTACCCGGGTAAGTTTATTTCCACAAAGCGTAGGCGGAATTCTTTGGATGAAATTTATAAGATAATATTATCCCATATTTATATTATATCAATTTAATTAACTAATAGCAATTTAAATTCCGTTACATACTTTTTTTCGATCGTGGTTATTAATTACTTAATGAGCAATATGGAATCGATGATATAAAAACCTATAGAACCTGTGACATCACTCAACGTGAAGTACATTTACTGGTAAATGTTTCGGGTCTCAATCAAATTTACTGGTATAATTTAGAGAACTACTGTTGTTCATGTGATACTACTTGAATCATCGTGATTTTCATACCTGGCAAATTAAGTTTCAGAATAATCTTCCACGTACTCAATATACGATAACGACACTGATGTTAATCTCTTTAGAAATACTAGGTTTAGCACATACGATACGACGACGCAAGCCAAAAACCTCATATAAAACAATGGTAGCGTCAGAATCTTCATGTTTCGGTAAAATGTAAAAATACAAACAGGCTGTTAGCTATGTGAACACTTTAAATGAAATATGGCATCAGTTGTTCTAGAAGAGTAATCATAGAGTGCCTCGTGCTCGACATATACACCCAACATGATGACCATGTGCAGGTAACGGTAATATTGCGCTCAAGGATTATTATTATTTAGTAGAAATGTTATCTAAAGTCATGTTCATTATCGCGGTTGGTAAAGAAAAGTGGAACGTTAAACCCTAGTCCATTTTATTCTATTATATAATTATTTTCAAATTATAATTGTTTCATGTATACGTTACATTATCACCTAGTGGGATTTAGTACGTTTACTGGCAACCTATTTGTTATTCATATTTGATATTTGAAATGTCAAATAAATAAGAGCTAATTTATTTGCCCTTTATCAACAAAAGCTTGCATGAAAGATTTATAGATAAATGATATGATACCTATAAGTTAATGTTTCAATTTTATTTATTTTGATTTAATTTTATCGTAGTATAGATGGGTGTTTAATCCACTATATAAACAATTCATCCAAACTGCTCAACGAAACACAGAACAACACAACTTTTAATATTTAAACAACCCAAAATATAAAAATAAACAGTAAGTACAGACAGGCAAGGTGTAACAGTAAGTACACAAGATACAAACAGTAAGTAGACAGGGTGCAGACAGCTCTTTAGGGCGCACACAAAGATGTCATCAACATATACACAAGATAGTGCACAGTTAGTACACAGGGTGCACTTCCACAATGCAAGATACAACAAGTGCACAAGATACAAACAAAAAGTGCACAATATACAAACATTAAGTACACAAGATGTAAACAGCAACAGCACAAGATGCAAACAGCAAACCAACAACGTTGGAGTGATTAAAGCTGGCAGCTGTTCCCAAAACAAGACTAAATCCCGCCTACAGTTTAGACGATTGGTAATTGGTATCGTGCTTTAGGAAGAGTAAGAACATACTCACAGTAACTGTTGTATTATCTCTTGGGCTTTTCAACTCTAGACCCATATGACGCAAAGCGCGTCATTGCACCCTCTTCACTTAGCCCCTGGTTTAGAATTGCATACGGGAGGAGGATTGCACTATAATGTTTCTGTTGGTGTGTGTGCGGGGGGGGGGGGGGAGATAATCCTTTCAGTTTTTGGGTCTGTAAAGGTTTTAATCAGACCCCGTCCCTTTGCTTTGAAGTAGCCAAATCGCTATATTTGGGACCTATAGAAATTGACACAAATCAGTCGCAATGCATATAATAATGTAATATAAATATATATAAATTGATTTACATTCAATCGTTTCCGTTTTTACTCTAATTTTTAATCAGCTATGTTCGGCGAAATACGCCAGAAGTCTCTATCGAATGGCAATCTCTAGCGAATGGCAGTCTACACCGATAGTATTTATTGCGCATGCTCTCGAGATAATAATATGGCGTCACCGTTGAATATGTCTAGCCTCGTTCTTCTAGTCCCTTGTTACAAATGGCAGTGAAACGCATTATGGTACACGATTCGTGTACCAATGGTAAAATGTTTATTTTGTCTTAAATATTGGATATCAGAAGCCCTTTTTTCCCGGTAAGATCACATCAATGTTTATTTAAATTGACAAATAATTTGTGTTTTCAATATCGAAGACTTTGGATGATATTGAATTAGAGACTTAGCTACTTTAATTCCCAAATGTCTGAGAACATGCTCTTAATTTATCCCAGGGAAAAATTTAATTTGCGTCTTGGGCAAATCATTTTACAGGTGACTAGTAATAAAGAAAGAACAATACAGTCAAGACAAATCCGAACTTGTTTACATTCTTTATTGCACATATGACAATCAGTATCAAGTTTTATGAAAGTGTGAGCACTCCCTGTGGGTATTATAGTTTACATTTTTTAAATTTATTTTTATTTTATTTTTTGCAACATTAAAATTTGAATGTAATAAGGCACGAGGTTAATCGTGAAAATTTAAATTATGTTAGTGCTTGATATTTCATTTTGAAGAAATAATATACTTAGAAAATTATATTTCCAAAGTAAAACGAGAAAAGTGTAGTAATAAATCGTCTCCTACTGCTTACTTTTATTGGTTTATTCACAACTGATGTTCTGGATGAACTTGTTCTTAGCTCTAGCGGGATTCAAGCGTTCTGTTTGTAAGTTTACCAGCTGCCTGTCCTACTGAGATGATACAGACACAGAATACATAAGTTATAAATATTTAATATTATTGATTTCTACTTGCTATATACCTAGATATTATTACACATCTATATTAGTTCAACAACATTACACTATACAATATTTCAATATAATGAATAACGGTAAATAGAAGGTACACTCAAAAGTTAATCATATATATCAGAGTTCAAGTATATGAAATTTGTTTTTGAACTAGGGTTATATAAATCACACCTTTTCAACTGAGCAGATTTAATGTTATGATTGAACTGGTATAAAGACGTCTTCTATTACAAATACCGATATTGAATCACTAAGTATCAATATAGATCAAAGGTATAGGTATACTGCTAAACCCCACCCACACACAATCACACGACCTTAAGATGAAAATGGCTTGAACTTCGGATAGCACTTAAATGTCCTGTCTGAATGTAAGTCAAGAAAGTAATAATGTCGTTACTGGATATTGTTTTATTTCGTTACCCGGTGTATCAGAAAATTTAGTTAAATTAAAAGAAAATTGAAACTATCTATTGGTTGTATTTCTTTTAAATATTTGATTATTAATTAATTAAGACTTTGAATCGACATAAGTTTTTGTTTGTGTCCAAAGTAAATTGAAGTGTAGTTTATATATTTATTCACTGAGCTATCAAACGCGATATGGACAGTTATTTCATATCCCACTATATAAGTGTAACAGGGTCATATTTTGGGACTCTGTCAATTAATGTTGGTGAAGAATGTCCTGATCAGTGTCTTGATTGTTGGAAGTTTTTAATAAGTGAGTTTATAGTTTTGGTTGTGAGATAATGTAAATTCATTAAAATGTTTTGGGGGATGGATTTTCAGTTGTATGGGTCTGGAATTGTATTGTCCGGATTATGGTGTTTTATTTTAGTGGTTGAAATGTCTTAGTTCTTATATGGGTTTACTTTTAATATTTTTTGGTATAGTTGAAAGGATAACTCGTTGGACTCTTTATAGTTCTGAAGGTGGTCTCTTTCTGAAATATTGTTTATCAGGTGATTAGTAATTCTTTGTCCTGGTTGGTTATTCAGAAGTTTAGCTGGGATAAAACTAAATTACACGCATGCATCAGTACCACATGTTACAGATTTAGTGAAGGTCAATACCGGCTCTTTTCCACAAATGGGTAAGCTATTTAATTTAACTTTCTTGTAATAGATGACTGCAAGTGGACTGTGAGTTTCATGAGTGTTTGATATATAATTATATATGTAATTCAAATACTGTAAGGTAAAAATTGTAGGATGTGTAGCCAATAGAACTGTTGGTTACGAATATATGGATAATGGCAACTATTGTATTTTCAGGGCCAACTTGTCGAGCATAAATGTATTTTGTGTTATAGTTATGTGTAGTACCAACAGAAATGGTGTTTAATGGTTATGGTGAATTGAAATACATCTAGATCGACCAACATCGACTACGCGCTTACGCGTTTCATTTAATTGTTTTAAACTGTATCATGTGTCGTTTGTGGATTATATAAACTTATTTAAACCTTATCGTGTTGTCAATCAAGAAATCTATTTTCCCGAACTAAGCAGGTTCAATCTATCAACTTTACCACACCATTGCAGGTGATGGAAAGGGTAGGTCTGCAATAATGGAGCCCCCAGGGAGGAGTAGATTTTCTTGGTTGTACCAGTAACAAGTTGAACTGTTTAGTTTTCAATTAACTTATCGTTAGACTTTAAAGTGAATCCGATGGCGTTTAATTACTGACATTCAAATTTATATGCACATTATCATCAAGCTTGAATTCTCGTGACTTTGTGACAGTGTTTAACCACTGGAACTGAAATTATAACAGATTCTGGATGAAGATTGGAACTGTGTAACAGTGAATATTGAACATTAATATTATGAACTATTGATTAATTTAGTGTTAATTTGATTAATTTAGTGTTAATTTGTTTGTTTTCATTTATTTTTAGTGTCGGTAAACCTGGTATGTATGGTTGTAAGTATGGATGTTGACAGCACTAATAAATAAATAGGTCAAGTTTAAATAAGTTAGGGCATAAAATTCCGTAACTATTGATAATCTTAGAACATCATTCAATACACATTGCATTATACTAAAATATATAACAGTTATCCCAGTAACACTATAACTTGTATTGTCTTTATTTTATCAACAGTGGAGTTTTTTTTATGTAGAGTTTAGAGTAGTTTGGTCAGTTGATTGGTTTGAATATGTCGGAGGAAGAAGTTGTGGTCTTGGGTAACACACTAAGAAAGTTGGGTCTTTTTCCAAAGCGTATAGGTAAGACTGAAGATGACGTTGCTGAGTGGATGGAAGATGTTTTGAAATCTAAAGGTAAGTGGCCGGTTAAATCGGATGATGAAACAGAGTCGTCTACTAAATCAAGACCACCAGTTAATCCGATGCCGAAGTTGTCAATGTTTTATGGTGAACCAGGAAAAGGTGAAGTTAGTTACGACCTTTGGAGATACGAAGTAGATTGTTTAATTTCAGAAGGTGTATATGATAACCATGTAATACTGTTGGCTATTCGCCGATCACTTAAAGGGGAGGCCGGTAAGGTTATAATGCGGTTAGGTCCGCATGTTGATGTTAAAACTGTCTTAGCCAAATTGCATAGTGTTTACGGTACATGTGAAGAAGCAGAATCTTTAATCGGACTCTTTTACAGTGCTAAACAATATCCATCTGAAACGGTTACAGATTGGGCATGCCGGTTAGAAGATATATTCGCAAGAGTAACTCGAGAGGGTAGTCCAGATCCTAAAGAATCCGATGAGACATTAAGGAATGTATTTTGGCGTGGATTGTTGCCACACTTACGTGATTTGTCTGCTCACAAATATGATAAATCAACAAGTTTCGACACACTACGTGTTCAACTTCGCCGTATAGAGCATGATGTTAACCAACGAAACTTATCAGCGAGTACCGCTACTTCGAAGCCAAATCCTTTTAACATGATACATACAAAGTCTTCTAATTCTGAATTTCAGGAACTTAAAGGGATAGTTCACAGTATTTCTTCACAAGTTAGTGGATTGAAGGATCAAGTTTCGCAATTAGCTTATAAAGTTGACAGACCTAAGGTTCCACGATGGCAGTCACAAGGAAATGATTCAAGAGGTGAGATGTCAAATAATTTTAGTAGTAATAACCGGGATAATCGGCGTAGTAGTCAAGGACCGGGACCCAAGTGTTGGGCTTGTGGTCAGTACGGTCATATTAGGTTGGGTTGCAGAGCAGCATTTAACCAGAATCGTTCTTTAAACGTTCACAACCTCAGGCCAAGGGAAGCGCCCTGGGGTACTCCACGCAGAGACTTCCCAGAGCGACGTTGAAATCGAATTTTGTAGTTGGTGAACCTAATGAAGCCAATGTTAAAGTTGAGGGAAATTGTTGTACTGCACTTTTAGATACTGGATCAACTGTGTCTACTGTAAGTGAAGAGTTATATAATTCTAAATTAAAACATTTACCTTTACAACCGCTTAAAACTATGTTGGATATAGAATGTGCTGATGGTAAACCATTGCCGTATAAAGGATATATTGAAGCAGATTTACAGTTTTCAGAATTGACAGATGAAACAATAACTTGTATTTTATTAGTAGTTCCGGTGAGTAGATATAATTCATTGGTTCCGGTTTTACTTGGAACAAATGTATTGACTCTTCTGATGAAACAATGTAAAGATGAACATGGGAAATCTTTTCTCCAAAAAGCGAAATTAACCACTTCTTGGTATTTATCTTTTCGTAGTATGGATTTATCAGAAAAAGAATTAGTCAAACGAGATTTCAGTTTAGGAATAGTGAAAAGTGCCTCAGTCAATAGGATACTAGTTCGTCCAAATTCTCGTATAACGTTACCATGTTATGTTGATAAAAAGTTACGATACCCGAAGGTGTCGGTGATGGTACACCCATGTCAACGTTCCAGTATTTCATCTGATTTAGATGTTTCTCCATCCATAATGATGTATGATTACAATAATACAGATTATATTTCAGTTAACGTTTCAAATGTGTCTACAAATACTATTGTTATTTCACCCAAAGCTATTGTGTGTGAACTACAGCCGGTAAATATTGAAGATAACGAAGTTACTTCAGATGGATCCAATGCCTCGGTCTTAAATAAAGTAGAAATTGACGAAAGCGATTTATCAGAGGAAGAGATAATTCAAGGTAAGAACCTGTTGTTAAGTTTTGACGATATTTTCGCACATAATGATCTGGACTTGGGACATACATCCAGAGTACAACACAGAATTGAACTTATAGATGAACAACCGTTTAAGCAACGGCACCGCCGTATACCTCCATCGATGTTTACTGAAGTAAAAGATCATTTAAAGCAGTTGTTAGCATGTGGTGTTATAAGAAATTCACATAGTCCATGGGCATCAAACGTGGTACTTTGTCGTAGAAAGAACGGTAAATTACGCATGTGCACTGATTTCAGACAATTGAATAATAGAACGATCAAGGATTCGTACGCTCTTCCCAGAATTGATGAGTTATTGGATCATTTAGCAGGTAACAAATTTTATTCAAAGTTAGATATGAAGTCCGGATATTACCAGGTCGAAGTTGCCGAAGAACATAAGGAGCGTACCGCTTTCACAATTGGTCCGCTTGGTTTTTATGAGTATAACAGACTTCCTTTTGGTCTTTGTAATTCTCCCGCGACGTTTCAGAGGCTTTTAGAAGATTGCTTAGGAGATCTTCATTTGACGATATGTGTAGTGTATATTGATGATTTGATTATTTTTGCAGATTCATTCGAGGAGCATCTACAGCGCTTAAATAAGGTTTTAGAGCGTTTACGTCAGTGTAATTTAAAATTAGCACCTGATAAATGTAGTTTCTTTAAAAGACGTGTAAACTATGTTGGACATGTTATCTCTGAAGCGGGTATTGAACCAGATCCAGAGAAAATTGAGGTGATCCAAAAATGGCCACGCCCATTGAATTCTGTCGAGGTAAGAAAATTTCTTGGATTTGCTGGTTATTATCGTCGTTTTGTGAAAGATTTTTCGAAAATATCAAAACCTTTATCTATTTTGATGCCCACAACGGGTAAGAAAAATAAAAGTAATGTTTCCGTCAAGTGGAAGTGGGATATTGAGCAGGAAAATGCATTCTGTGAATTAAAGGATCATTTGTGTAGTTCTCCAATTCTTACAAGCTGTGACTATACGTTACCATTCGTTTTACATATTGACGCTTGTCAAACTGGTCTGGGTGCAGTTCTTTATCAGAAACGAGATAATTTATTGAAAGTTGTGGCTTACGCGAGCAGAAGTGTGAATAAATCGGAACAAAATTATTCTGCTCATAAATTGGAATTTTTAGGGTTAAAATGGGCCGTTACAGAAAAGTTTCATGATTATTTGTATGGGAACAAGTTTGTGGTGTATACCGACAATAATCCATTAACCTATATTTTGACTTCCGCTAAATTAGATGCAACAGGTCATAGATGGCTCGCCGCTCTTTCTGCGTATGATTTTGAAATAAAATACAGACCCGGGAAAAATAATTTGGACGCCGATTTATTGTCAAGATTACATAAAGAATCGGAATATATTTCACATGAACAGGTACATGTAATTTGTAATTCTATTCAGCCGAGTAATTATGCCGAATGTTTAAGTATATCACCAGAATTAGTGCCGGAGGTAAATTTAGGTCTAAATGGTATGACACCACGTGATTGGAGAAAGGAACAAGCAAAAGATGCCTCTATATTGTCTATTCTTAAATATTTAAGGTCGGGAATAAAGTCATTTGACAAGGAGTTCAACAAAGAGGTCCAAGTATTATGTCGTCGTTTAGAACACTTAAAGCTGAAACAGGGAGTTTTATATCGATCTGTGGAACATGAAGGGGAGATAATTGAACAACTCGTACTTCCAGGTCATTATAGGAAATTAGCATTTCAGGCTCTTCACGATGATCTTGGTCACATGGGTAGAGATAGAACTATGGTATTAATGAGGGAACGATTTTATTGGCCTGGTATGGCAAGTGATGTTGAACTTTGGATCAAGAATTGTGAACGTTGTTTGAGACGAAAATCTCCTACAAATATCCGAGCCCCTTTGGTGAATATAGAAACTACTCACCCCCTTGAAGTTGTTGCGATGGATTTTCTAACACTAGAACCATCTAAAGGTAATTATCAGTATATTCTAGTTATTACAGATCTGTTCACAAAATATGCTCAAGCAATACCTACACGGAATATGACAGCTCGCACAACGGCTGAAGTATTTTTCAATAATTTTATAGTTCATTATGGTTTACCAAGTCGGATACATTCTGATCAAGGAGCTAATTTTGAGAGTAAAATTATTAAAGAATTATGTAGTTTAGTAGGTATGGATAAATCCCGCACCACAGCTTATCACCCGATGGGTAATGGGCAGTGTGAAAGATTTAATCGGACACTTTTGAATATGCTGGGTACACTTACGCCGGAGAAGAAAAATGATTGGAAAATACAAGTAGCACCTCTTGTACATGCATATAATTGCACACGACATGAAACCACTGGATTTTCACCTTTCTATTTAATGTTTGGACGCCACCCTCGTCTTCCAATAGATTTAGCGTTTGGAGTGAGTCGAGAAGTGTCTAATGTGTCATTACATTCGTATGTAAAAGCGTTAAAGGAACGGTTACAACGTTCTTATGAATTAGCGATTAAATCATCAGAGAATTGTAAAGAAAAACAGAAGACAAAATATGATCGGAAAGTTAAAGGTATTCGTCTTGATATTGGTGATCGTGTTTTAGTACGTACTTTAGCGTTTCAGGGAAAACACAAATTAGCTGATCGATGGGAACCTGGCGTTTACATTGTTGAGGATCAACCTAATTTGGAAATTCCTGTTTTTGTGGTCAGACCAGAGTCTGGGCGTGGACGATCGCGTACTTTACATCGAAATAATTTGTTATCAATCAATAGCGTTGAACCCGTGTATTTTCCGACTCCAAAACCGAGAAAGCGAAAAATAGTAATTGAGTCTAAAGTAGCTGCGGAAAAATGTGTTGAATTAGATTCAAGTTCTGATGAAGAATTTAGTTATGTGGAAGCCAATGATCCTGTAAATGAGAATTACCCGGAGGTTATTCTTACGGGAGGAGGGGAAGGTGATCATGAAATTATCGAGGATATTGTTGAGGGGGATCACAATACCGAGATATTTCATGGGGCATCTAATGACGCATCTGTAAGTAATGAAAATACTGAGGTAAAATCAATTGAAGTTAATGTTTCAGGTGACGCCGTAGATAATAATCCAAGTCCTCTACCGGCAGATGTATCTATTGAAACAAGACCTCGCCGAACATGTAACCAACCTCAATGGATGCAGAGTGGTGATTTTGTTATGGCTCAAATTAATAATCCGTCAGATTGGTATGAGAAAGCTAACTATATTCATTCATTACATCTTTCAGGTTCTTTAAGCAAAATGGCTCCAGAGGTTAGTACGGCATTGTTGTCGTTAATTACTGGTAAGTAAATGACGGGACGTCATTTTTACGGTGGGGGGAAGTATGTAACAGGGTCATATTTTGGGACTCTGTCAATTAATGTTGGTGAAGAATGTCCTGATCAGTGTCTTGATTGTTGGAAGTTTTTAATAAGTGAGT
The DNA here is from genome assembly GCF_932274485.2 of Patella vulgata. Classification (NCBI taxonomy): domain Eukaryota; kingdom Metazoa; phylum Mollusca; class Gastropoda; family Patellidae; genus Patella; species Patella vulgata. The sequence continues at coordinate 41,431,447 of NC_065882.2, forward strand.
TTATAGTTTTGGTTGTGAGATAATGTAAATTCATTAAAATGTTTTGGGGGATGGATTTTCAGTTGTATGGGTCTGGAATTGTATTGTCCGGATTATGGTGTTTTATTTTAGTGGTTGAAATGTCTTAGTTCTTATATGGGTTTACTTTTAATATTTTTTGGTATAGTTGAAAGGATAACTCGTTGGACTCTTTATAGTTCTGAAGGTGGTCTCTTTCTGAAATATTGTTTATCAGGTGATTAGTAATTCTTTGTCCTGGTTGGTTATTCAGAAGTTTAGCTGGGATAAAACTAAATTACACGCATGCATCAGTACCACATGTTACAGATTTAGTGAAGGTCAATACCGGCTCTTTTCCACAAATGGGTAAGCTATTTAATTTAACTTTCTTGTAATAGATGACTGCAAGTGGACTGTGAGTTTCATGAGTGTTTGATATATAATTATATATGTAATTCAAATACTGTAAGGTAAAAATTGTAGGATGTGTAGCCAATAGAACTGTTGGTTACGAATATATGGATAATGGCAACTATTGTATTTTCAGGGCCAACTTGTCGAGCATAAATGTATTTTGTGTTATAGTTATGTGTAGTACCAACAGAAATGGTGTTTAATGGTTATGGTGAATTGAAATACATCTAGATCGACCAACATCGACTACGCGCTTACGCGTTTCATTTAATTGTTTTAAACTGTATCATGTGTCGTTTGTGGATTATATAAACTTATTTAAACCTTATCGTGTTGTCAATCAAGAAATCTATTTTCCCGAACTAAGCAGGTTCAATCTATCAACTTTACCACACCATTGCAGGTGATGGAAAGGGTAGGTCTGCAATATAAGTGTGTGTTTATTTAGTAGTATAAATATATATTTTTGTGTTCATGATGTTTTTAAACCGTGTCTCTGACAATGAATACAATATTCAATCCCTACACACACCTACATCTTGTATATAATAAGGGTTATTGCATGGTAGTCATTTATATTTTCGACAGCTGGTTTGGCCAGAACTTTATCCAGTAGTCAATAGATCTCTAGTTTGACCTAGAAATCATGAATACGAAAGGCTATATTTTATAAATAATCATTCTTTACAAAATCCAGCTATACGTGTATTTTATATTTCAGATGTAAATACATTGACGATGCGACGATTGTTACTTGTGTGATGTTGTATAGGTGACCTTTTGCGCACAGAAAATACTTAAAAATACATTCTCCACTCGACATAAACTAGGTTATTTCGGGACTAACACATGGTTCAATTTTATTTCGATAATTCACTTGCGCGTAGGGGTCTTTAGAAGTGGGAGGAAACCGGGCCCGGAGAAAACCCACGAGGTTGGACAGGCGACCCTACTTCTTGTCACGTACAACCAGGGAATCAAGTGCTAACCGAGAGAGAGAGGGAAATGGGGTTTAACGTCCACTCGACACAAACTAGGTCATTTGGGGACTAACATATGGAGAAAACCCACGAGGTTGGACAGATGACCCTACTCCTTGTCACGTACAACCGCGGATTCGAAACCACGCCAGTTGACTCAATGTCAGGCTTTATGATACAGCGCGCACGTGCTAACTACGCGCAAGCGAATTATTGAAATAAAGTTAAACCATAATATGTTAGTCCCGAAATGACCTAGTTTGTGTCGAGTGGACGTAAATCCCCACCCTCTCTCCCTTCTCTCTCTCTCTCCCTCTCTCTCTCCCTCTCTCTCTAACCATTCGGCCTTCCAACGCCCCGGATTTCTAGAAAAATACCCACGGGGCGCATATAACGGGACAAAAATGTAAGGGTGTCACTAACTGGCAGCCTGTCTGCTCGAGTGACGCAAGGAACGCTTTGTATCTGTTGATCTGTTGAGAATTATACGTCCAGTAGACTGTCCGATTAAACGGAGGAAAAGAAGTTGGTAGAGGAGAATCTAAGAATATACTTAGGATTCGATAACCATGGTAAATCGACGAAGACTAACAACAACCACAAGCTGAAAATGGATATTTGTGGCAAATGGGCGAAGATTAACGACAAATGCTTAGCATTCAAGTCACGTGACAAACAAGGATGCTTAAGATAGTTTCCTGCGGCGTTGGGTGATTTATTTTTTTGCGATTAAAATGTTTTGACAGGGATTTGAAGCAAAGGTTTGATAAATAAATTAATTTTAATATGTTTTTAGTCAAAATATATCATCAAATCACACACAGTTTGTACTTGGGAAGGGCGTTATAGGAGCCAATCGAGACATATTTTAATTAATTACAGGAGTTAATTCTGTAAGAAAAACTCACAGAGAACTTTATCCTAGTAGTCCCGTGTAACTAAATAAATCACTTTGGTACTTTTTCGCACAAATACAAACTTTCAGTTTCCACATAATAATATGGTTGATGATAAGTCCCCAAATTTCACGTTCTTTCCATGTGCCTTGATGGCTACACTGGTTATCGTCGCCATTATCACGGTAACTCATAAACTAAACAATGAAATACGGAGGCAGACCACCATTAATTTCCCCATTGACTTCAATGTTAATTCTGGCCTCTTTGCCCACCTCCAACTTTTCCCCAAATTTTCGTTGGGCTGAATGCTTTCCACTACAGACAGAGGAACAAATGGTCATGTCTTTGCACTAAAATTTGTATGAGGTTGACCACCAAAATTTTGAGATACACAAACTTGAAGAAGCATACTAAAAACATGTAACTAGTTGCCGTACATATCGCCGTAGCTAACCTGATAACTCTCTTATCCTTCCGCCTCAAAATCATGAATATTTACCAAAACCTGGCATAAAATGTTAATTCAAACCCTCTTCATCCATTCTAGACCAAAAAATCAACACAAATGGGCATGCAAAAGGGGAGAAAAGAGAGAGAGAGAGAGAGAATTGCTATAAATAGACGAACTACAATTCGTCCGAGATGATGAAATTTAATGGTGGTCTGCCTCCTATATATCACAGCTACTTTGCTGTGTGGGCTATTTCTTCACATTTTGGTGTTTAATTTTTACAACTTATTTAAACGTTTATTTGGGGTTTTTTTTTTATCAACGTGTACAATCAGTCGATGTCTTTCTAATATATTTAGTATTCATTAATATTATAGATGATACTTTGAATAACTGAACACTCAATATTTAATGTTTTATATCGATATAGGTTACATTGATCACCAACACAATATACTTATTTTAACTTATTTATGATGAATAATAAAAGCTGCCCGTGTTTATGTGGGTGTGTTTGGGTGGGGGGGGGGGGTATTTTACAAATGTTGATGTTCAAATTCGGGACCCCCTTCAAAAGTTGTAGTTACCCTACCCATGTATGAACATATTTTTTTATTAATATATTAATTAACAGTTGAGAATATTCCGTGTTAAATAGTTTAACATTTCTTTATATTTTTCATTTTTCCTTGCCTGGCGCGTTTGGATAAGATTTTGGAATATTAAATTATATTCTTTTTGATATGTTTGGTAGTGATAGTATATACTATACGTTGCAAAATAACCAGTGTTCTGAAAGCACATGTGCCAAAACAGAGTTGCACCATTTTAAGAGCATCCACTTTGACCAGCCCTAGTTGGTCTCATCAGATACATCATATTAGTTATGATATCTTTTTTGAAAGGTAAGAGTCCACTTTAGGTTTTGGCGGTCATTACGGTATGACTTCAGTCTGTAAGCACACAATAAGCACAGATATGTGAGAATATAGACAAATATAGGTGAGTCTATAGACAAATATAGATAAGTATACATAAAAAGTTTTATAGACAAGAAAATGTAACAGTAAAATGTTAGACAGGTCGTTACACACTAAGAACATATGAACACGTATGGAATTTGTGGAAATATTACCGCCATCTTGGATTTCCGCCATTTTGGATATGTGAGAATATAGACAAATATAGGTGAGTCTATAGACAAATATAGATAAGTATACATAAAAAGTTTTATAGACAAGAAAATGTAACAGTCAAATGTTAGACAGGTCTTTACACACTGAGAACATATGAACACGTATGGAATTTGTTGAAATATTACCGCCATCTTGGATTTCCGCCATTTTGGATTTTCAAATCTTAAATTTAATATCACCAATGAACTCAGCGACCCCGAAAACCCTAATATAGAGTCCAGATGAGGTTTATACAGCGAAAAATAATGAAGAATTGAAATCTAAATTATCACCCTCAGTTTAACCCCCACGATCTTCAGGGGGGGGGGGGGTGTACAGTGGGGTTTTGGAGGGGCCCCCGAAAAAATTTATATTTAACACCACCAATTCTATGAATGAAATAACCCAAGGGAAATAACCCCATTTAAGATAATGATTTGTTGGTTAAAATCCATCAGAAATAAAGAAAAACGTAGATATGTTATAAGCCGGGGATATAGAATATGGTGTTCTAGCGCGTGTCTAAGTTTAAATTCTCGACATTCTGTCAGAAACACAACAGAAGTAATCTATAACATGGTACCCCAACTAATAATTATCTGGGCTCAAATATCAATGGAAATTACACGAGCAACTAGTATTTCGTGTATAAATCTATTTAGGGCCTATTTATCCTCTAGTTAATCGCTAGTCGATCTGCCAAAACCTTTTTGGGGAAAATGGCATTGATGGTAATACTGATAGGCAACAATATGGTTTGGTACGAATAAAACCTAATTTGAAGAAACATAGAATGTTAATAATAAAGTGTTTCACACAAATTAATCTTGTCATCTTTATTTGTGATAAGAATTATAAAAGAAATATTTTCATAAGATAAAATGCGCAAAGCACGTGTATTGAATGACTACAACATAAAATGAATGGAATCATTAATCATGTTTTATCATATCTTCAAACATTCCGATTTGATTGTTTCAGTCTTGAATGGCTACTGAATACCATGATACAGACTATCAACAAGTCTCGAGTGAATCCAATGTGAATGGAAATGTTAACAAGCATGACTGAGAACGTACAAAGAGAAAGCTAATATGAACTGGTAAACATTAACGAACACTAAAGAACATTGAACAAATCTCTTTAAAACTTATGCCTGATTAAACCTTAAAACTAAACGATTCCACTTTATAACCAGAATAACAGAATATAGGCGACGGCAATCACACTCTGGAGTAAGCATTGGTATGTAAATCAGAACGCTCGAAAGCATAGTATTCGATCTAGGGGGCGATATCTACAACACAATAAAGGAATGTTTGTCAGAAACCAGGACACGTGGGGTGGGGTATTTTCGGGGATACCCTCTTCAGCCGTCCAGAGATAAACAAATGACATCTCCTTAGTAGAAAAGCAATACTCAATGATGGGTGCTATAATGTTTACCACTAAAATATATCTGGTTACGATTACAAGGCGTCCCTGTTCGAGGCTAAGATATGGATCCCTTGTTTACCAATTTATAGAATTTAAATCCCCAACGTCAGCGAGGCGCAATATGTTTTCGAACATTTCAAAATAGTGATAAAACTCTTCTTTTTTTCCCTTAGATTTTCCTGCATTTGTAACAAAGATTGACGGCACTTAATTTTATCATAATGTTGATCATAATATCACTATGATTTAATACAATCACACGCCATAGTTTTTAACTCCAAAATCGTTAACCCGCAACTCTGATTAGATGATCTCTACCTGGACCATTTCATATCAGGTAATCATTGACATCACGACATTTTTAACCCGACACTACGATATTTTCACCCGACACCACGACATTAAGAATGTAGTAATGTCGCGTAAAAATGTCGTATTGTCCTAAAATTGTCGTGATGTCGGGTTGTCGACTTTATTAAATTGTCAATGTTGAAGCGCCCACGAGATCAAGTCAGCCCTCACAATCTCATCCTTCACGAAGAAGACTTACTCTTCACTAACTGCGAATCAAGCTAGCCCTCACTACCAAATTACGGGTCTTAATACGAAATTCCCGATATCATGTTACATATCACTGAAAAGCACGTTCACTACTCTTATATTAATTATTAATTATTTTAATTATTATATTAATTATTTTCTGGCGCAGCGGCATTTATATTTACTTGCCTTGATAGGTGATCAAAGACGAATGGTACAAAAATCTATTCAATGATGGGGGTAGGGGTATTTAAAGTAAATATACGGGTCTTAATACCGAATTCCAGATATCATGTTATATATCACTGAAAAGCACTCTCATTTCTCTTTTCAAATATATAAATAATTTGCTGGCACATTTATATTTACTTACCTTGACAAACTATCAAAGTTGGATAATACTGAGCTCTATTAAGTAATTACGTGGGGGGGGGGGGGGTATTCAATGTCTAATTACGGATCCTAATACGAAATTCCAGATATCATGCTACATATCAGTAGAAAGCATGTTCATAAATATTGGTCGTATTGACATTATAAAATTTGCATGAATGTAAGTCTAAATATCAGATAGTGACGTTGTTTTTTTTTTCCTTCTAAAAATATAAATTTAATCAATATTACATAATCTAAAGGTACATAATTATTGGATCTGAAAACTGTCTGTTAAGATTATATTAATACCCCTTTAAACTCCTCAATTTCTTTATGAATATGTTAATACCCCTTTAAACCCTGTACCCTCTTTCTTTTGTAAGCCTCTGAATATAAGATGAGCTCTTCCCTGCTACAACCCTCCATGAATAACAGAGTGTAAAAAAGACTTTATTGCAGGTCAAAAGACTTTATTGTCAGTAAATTTGTTTGGAGGACCTGGCAAGGAGATTGTCTATTCGATTCGTTGGAGTACATGTAAAAGAATCCTTGACAGAATTCGAAATAAGAGTAGGTAATTACGCTGCTGTCTGGGCAAAATTTACTTCATAGCACTCTGTATGACAAACACCTGTCACCATTAGCCAAACCATGCAGAAAAAAGGAGATAAATCCCATCTGTAGCCTGTATCGTGTTCGGAGAACACATTTGATATAAATCTGTTAAAAACTGTAGCCCCTATTGCTTTTCGAAGGTTTTCAGGGGATAAGTCCGGAAAGGATTTTTGTGGAGCACTGATTATCGATGGAGTTCATGAACGAAGAATCAGGAGTAATAATCCAGGAATTTAAGGTTCGACGTGTGTCCGAGTTGTTTGGGATTTAAACATATTGTAAGCTTCATCTAAATTGGATAAAAATTGTGACCTGTAGAATGTCCACAAACAAATGTGAACAGATGTCCGGATAACAATGGTAACAGCATAATACATGACAATACGTCCAGATGAAAATGTGGGCGAATAAAAGCTGCTTAAGTATTAATAAAGAAGTTTGTTTTTTTGTATTGGCTTATTTTTGTTAATATCTATAATTGTTAAAAATGAATAAAGAAGTTCTTTTTTTATGTACCGGTATCTTATTGGTGTGTAAATATTTGTAAGTAATATTGTTCTAACAAGAAAAGAACCATGTATGTATGTACTTAAAAGAAACCTTGCCAGTTCAAAATATTTCTAGGGGCCCGCGCTTCAACCTCTAGCTGGCCGGTCACCTCTGCATGGCTTGCGGTTGTGGTTTCGATCCCTGGTATGAGCGTATGTGGCTTGGAGATAGGGGCGCTAAGATAATAAAAATAAAAAATAAGACATGTCTGCGATATTACCTTTGGTGGAAGCGAACGTTAAACACTAAGAACAACAACAGTTCAAAATTGAAGAAGCATGGACAGACAGACGCTGTCCGGGCAAAATTCTCCATCCTTGCAATTTACAAACAGTAATAGAATAACGATTACCATATGTTATCCTTAAGAAATACTGAAATATTGCATGTGTGGACAAGATAATGTTAAACCCATTCCATATATGTTTATGTTTTGCGACTATATGCAACTCAATAGTGCCATAACAGCATTATTCATTTTAAATTATAATTTCATGATTACTCTTTCTCTATTTTTTTTAAATGTCATATCAAATTTCTACTAATTGAGTCAATGAAATGAGGTTTAACGTCCTACTTTTTTTTTCTTTGAAAATAGTTTTGAAGAAATAGTTTGGTTACAAAAATACACATGATGCCAATGTGTACACATGAGCTTGTGTTTTTTTTGTCCCATCTACATAACTAGACAGTTCTTTGCCAGGTCCTCCCTCCTGCACTGCCCACTGGGAGAAACCATGCTGCAAAATGCCGGAGAACTTTCTTGACTAACACCAGCGTACATAATCCTTATATTCAGATGGGTATTTTTTTCTTTGGAAAAATTTGTAATGAATCAATTTGAATTAAAAAGCTCAAGTATGAAGACGCCTGATTCTAATATCAAGATTTTTATTTTTGCTACTAAAATATTGTAAATGCATCTCTTTTTTTTTCTTTGAAAATAGTTTTGAAGAATCAGTTTGGTTACAAAAATACACATGATGTTTACATCCTCAAATATAATAATGAACCCAAAATTAAATTCAAGAAAATCTGTAGATCTAAAACTAAAAAAATGATGTAAATAAATACGATCTTCGTGTTATTATTAACTTCATAAATATAGGAAAGTTATCTCAAAATTTCCAGTCGCTATCTCAATTACAATTATTACAAAATAATAACATCTAATGTCGCGTTAAAATGTCGTGATGTCGGGTTGTCGGCTATACTCTGTCGTAATACTAGGACTATGTACACTCATCTTCTTGTTGGTCAAAAAAGTTCCCCGGGATTTTGCAGCGTGGTTTCTCCCTGTCTGTAGTGCAGGACGAAGGGCCTGGCAAAGAACAGTGTCTAGTTGTGTAGATGGGTAAAACACAAGCTCCTGTGTACACATTGGCGTACACATAAAAGAACCCTTCACAGTTGGAATTCGATGAAGAAATGCCACGGTCCGTTGAGAATTTCCGTCATAGCACTCTGCATAGCGTAGGGGGGTATGGATGGCCGAATGGTTAGCACGCGCGCTGTCATTGAGTCAACTGGCGGGGTTTCGATTCCCCGGTTGTACGTGACAAGAAGTAGGGTCGCCTGTCCAACCTCTGGGTTTTCTCCGGGTCCCCCGGTTTCCTCCCACTGCTAAAGACCCCTACGCGCAAGCGAATTATTGAAATAAAATTAAACCATATGTTAGTCCCGAAATGACCTAGTTTGTATCGAGTGGACGTTAAACCCCATTTCTCTCTCTCTCTCTCTCTCTCTGCATAGCGTATGCCTATCTTCAATAGTCCGATTGGTGCAGAAAAGTAGAGAAATGAAATGAAATGAAATGAAATGGGGTTTAACGCCCTACTGTTCTGCTCCGGGAGCCACGGTTGCTAAGTGATGAGTAAGACGGTTGCTCGCTAGCCTGGAGATCGCGGGTTCGCTCCCGGTGTTGGCCTAGAAAATTTATCGGAATTTTCCGGCGAGGTTTTTCCTTTGTCGGGGGTGCAGGGAGGAGGGCCTGACAAAGACAACTGCCTAGTCGTTCAGATGGGACGAAAACCGGGGTCCCGTGTATACATTGGCATGCACGTAAAACATCCCCTGGCAGTTGGAATTCGATATAAGAGTAGGTCGTAGCGCCGCTGTCCGGGCAAAATTTCCATCATAGCAAACTGTATAGCGCATGTAAACCCGTTTTCATTAGTTCAGCTCTGAACGTAGGTCTCATTACACTCGATCTGTACGTTCAGGGACCGTGTTATTGAATCCTTGGCGAACAAGTTTGGCTTCCCAGTCAATTTTACTGGGCAACTTTTTACCGCTAAACGGTCGGGTGTCAGTCCCTGTGAACGCCTGGCAAATGTAACTGAACATCTTAGTGAGAAAATAAGACCTTGTTTACCTCGCTAGAACCAGTATGAGCGACACAACACGCTGTAAAAAAAAATACATCTCCGTCTTCTAACCGATTTGGCTGACTTCATTGAAAGGGTAACGCACAATTAATTTACGAACTCGGGCATATAAGATGAAAGGAAATTTAGGTAATGGGCTAATGATGACGGGCATACGCTATACAGTGTACTACGAGGGGGGAACTTTGCTCGGATAGCGGCGCTACGGCCTACTCTTATTTTGAAATCCAAATATCAAGGGTTCTTTTACGTGCACACCAATATGTACATGGGACCTCAGTTTTTTTATACCATCCGAACGACTGTCTGTTATGCCTTGCCAGATCCTCCGTCCTGAACCACTGTTAGAGAGGAATGACACCGGCAATGGCGTTTAACGTACTACTTTTCGGGGAGCCACGGTGACTCAGTGAGTGAGACGTTGACTCGTCCCGTGTTCGATCCATGCTTTGGCGAGAAAACTTATCGTGAATTTTCCGGCGTGATTTCTCATTGGCAGTGGTGTAGGACGGAGGGTCTGGCAAGGGATAACGTATAATTGTTCGGATGGAACGCAAAACCGAGGACCCATGTACATATTGGCGTGCACATAAAAGATCGCCTGACGGTTTCAATTCAATATAAGGGTAGGCCGTAGTCCCGTTATTCGGGTAAAGTTTCCCTCATAGTACACTGCATAGCGTATGCCCGTCTTCATTAACCCAGTCGGAGCAGAGCAGTAGAACGTTAAACCCCCTTTCATTTCATTCAATTTTCCTAATTTTCTGCGCCAATCGGACTATTGAAGATAGGCATACGCTATGCAGAGTGCTATGACGGAAATTTTCAATGGACCGTGGCATTTCCTCATCGAATTCCAACTGTTAAGGATTCTTTTATGTGCGCGCCAATGTGTACACAGGAGTTTGTGTTTTTCCCCAACTACACAACTAGACACTGTTCTTTGCCAGTTCCTTTGTCCTGCACTACCGACAGGGAGAAACCACGCTGCAAAATCCCGAGGAACTTTCTGGACCAACACCAGGATCAGTGTCCATAACCATACTGTATGGCCGACAACCCGACAGCACGACATCACAATATTTTAAGCCGACAATACGACAATTTTACGCGACATTAGTGGACTCCGACTAACAGCTAGCAAACATTAGTGGACTCGGACTAGCAGCCAGCAAAAAGTAGTGGAGTAGCAGCCAACAAAGAACAGTGGATTCAGACTAGCAGCCAACAAACAGTAGTCAACTAGCACTGGCAGCCAACAAACAGTTGTCGACTAACACTAGCGCCAGCAAACGCTCTGTAGCCAATGGACAACCAGAATAACAACTAACTTTTAACCCAGAATAACACACTGATCTCAAGTTAACAGAACATCATCTATGAACCTAGCAACTCAAAATAACATCATCTGTGGCCCTAGCCACTCAAACTAACACATTCAGAAGTTAACTAGGAATAACACACTGATTAGTGAACCCAAACTAACAGAAACACCATCTGTGACTCTAACATATTCAGAAGTTAACTCGGAATAACAAACAATCGCTGAACCCACCGACTCAAACTAACAGCTAAATGTAAAATCTATAGTCGTGAACTTATCCTAACGTAGCGGAATAGAGCTGGAAAGGTTTAGGGAACAATCACTAATTCCTACAGTAATGATGGGTGTAGAACGTAAGAAATAATGCGAATTTCCTCCTTCATTTTAGTACAGTGCTTATTATCTTTCCCTTATCCTTTATTTGTGTATTATTAACTAGTTCTAGTCTTTATATCATATCTTTTACCTCTTAGTTATATTTCAGCAAGCATTAGAGGATGGAATTACGTTGATCCAACATTCGAGTGTTACGTTGAATCAATAGTCAACTCCAATATTGTTTCCTCGTGAGTTTGGCTACTTGATACCACGTTGATTCGAACATTTATTGAAAGTTTCACAGTAGATAAAGCGAGAATATGTTAGAACTAACAGAAGGGCCGATATATGGTTATGCTACATGGGACTATGTTGATCAATAGTTTTTGCCAATGAAATATATTTTGTGATGTAGAATGTGTTATAAAGGGTATGGTACCAATAGCTAGTGTTATAGGACATTAATTGTGGTTAAATACCAGATAATCATCACAGCTTTAGTTATCAGACTAGAACGAGTATTGAACCTTCGAAAGCCCATTACCAATTTACTGATAGAACCGACTTAGTTGAAGGATGAATAGTTCTCTGGTATGTTCTTAATCAGCATTGTGAACTACAACAATATGTATCCCTCACAAACATCTTTGTCTTTAAAGAAAATAAGTATCACGCATCGGTACTGTTTTAGACCATTGATGTCCTTACGGTAAAGTAATTCCGGAAAAGGAAAAAAAAACATATATTATTCAGACAAGAACAATTCGTCACAGACAGGTCTTTATGAATATTAGAACAGACTCCATCATATTATTGCACATATTATAACAAACCCCAAGCAAGTCGTTATACACCATAGAACCCAAACCATTTTACAACAAAAGAAAACTCAACCAAATTATTATAAAAATTATAACAAACCACAAGCAAGTCGTTATACAGTATATCCCCAACGAAATTACAACAAATCTCAAACCCAACCAATCTATTATACAAATTTTACCAAACACCCGAGCAAATCGTTATACAGTATACTCCCTACGATGTTACAACAAATCACAAACCCAACCAAATATTATAAAAATTATAACAAATCTCAAGCAAGTCGTTATACAGTGTATTCCCAACCAAGTTACAACATCCCAGAGAAAGTTTAACCTCCACTCGACACATGGTTCAACTTTATTTCATTAATCCGCTAACGCGTGTGGGTCATTCGCAGTGGGAGGTAACCGGACGACCCGGAGAAAACCCGCGAGGTTGGACAGGTGACCTTTCACCTTGTCGCCACGCCACTTGACTCAGTGATGCAACGCGCACCCGTTAACCATTCGGCCACAAAACACCCTTCAAATTATTACAGGCCCTAAACACGTCGTTATACAGTATAAAACCCCAACCAAGTTACAACAAATCACAAACTCAACCAAAATATTATACACATGTCAACGATCCTCAAACATTATAGAACAAGTCGAAACCAAGTTATTATACAGATTGGTCCAAACCTCAACCAAACTATGGTACACATTAGAAGACATCCCAGCCAAGTTATTATATAAATTAAAACAAACCCAGAGAAAAATATTATACGAATTAAGAGCTAATTGCTACCAAGTCGTTATAGATCCAAGTTATTATAAACAGATTATTATATAGATTGGAAACTCCCGATGTCTCAGTGTGTCTCAGTTCCCTGTAAATAGACTAAAGTTACGTGGCTGCCAGTTTTCACGTAGAATATATTTTATAAAAGTCGAAAATTGATGTTACTTAACCTTTCTTTCATTTGGTGTTCTTATTTCTTACATATTGTTCTGTGTTCCTTATTATTATTAGCAGGGGTGGCCTGAGAATGAGCTTGTTAGTATTGTTGGCTCGAGGGCTCCTAAAAAAGTTAATGTTCTAACGTAGTGTGCAGGGTCCTTTACATCGTTTGCGATGAATTGGTAAGATTTCAACACCCTAAGGTTTGGTACTCAGGATATACTCCAAAAGCACCATTTAAGTCAGGTTTTCAAAAAACAATTCTCGCGCCCGGAGGGAGAGAGATTTTACCAACAACATTATTACACACAAATTACCAACAAGTTATTATACAGAAGATTATACATAACTTACCAACAAGTTATTATACAGAAGATTAACACGATTAACAGTCGGGTTTTTCTCCAGCTTAGAACAAACCTTACTAGGTATAATATGGAAGAGAACAATCACAGTCGGGGTTAGAACAAACCTAAATAGGTTTAATGTGGAAGAGAATAACTACAACCGGGGTACCATACAGATTAGAACAAACTCAACTAGGTATAACCACAGTTTGGTGTAATACGGAAAGTGAGAACGATACCCAGCCACGTTATTCTACAGATTAGACAAACTTCTGAGTGGAAGATCAACATCACAAGTTGTGAGTAGAACAACGTCGGTCTTTTGGGTTATAATTTTGATCCAGTTTCAATACAGATCCAGGCAAACAACCATAATCATACCTGGATTACTTGCAATTTATTTTGTTCAACTTACATTTTCTTAAAAAAAATATCGCTAATAAATATGTCTTCCGAATTATTTAAATGTCATCAGGGACGGTCTGTGTCTGGTCGCGCGTGGGCCAATGTAGAGGAGTTTCTAGCTTATGCATAAATTTAGCGAGTGGTAATCTTACCAATTCACCAAAATCGACGTAACTTCAAGACTAGTAAGGGTCCCAAACTACGTAAGAACCTTAACTTCTTTAGGGAACGCCGAATCTCCAATACTCCTTCTCAGTCCATTCCTGCCTGTCACCCCAGTCCAAATGTGTTGATGCCATTTAATTGTAGGAACAGAGACAGTTACGAAATTGAGATGAAAATATGTTCATCAAAATTGGGATCTACTTATTGTTGCATTACCTATAGAACTTATTCTGCTAAATAAAATAAAACCGAGACTATAAAAGAAGTACTACTAAGTGGGGTTCGATGTCCGCTTCTTCCTCAGAGGATATCAACAATGATCAAAGAACATTGTCCAGGTGACGTCAACCGATAATTCACACCTAGCTCCAGGTCAGAATCTTCATGTTATATATATATTAGTATGTAATAGATTATAAGTTATTGGAAAACACCTTCTGTCGACTACCTTTATGATGTATTGTTTCTCAGTTCCGTCTATTAACGACCTTTATTGAACACATGGAGACGTTACTATAACACTTATATAATCCCCATTCGTTATTTATTCATTTAACAACACGGTGTTATAATTGACAACTTAATGTCTACAGATTGCCATTTCGTGAAAAGAGATATTATAATATACACAGAGACAGGATGGGACTGATAGCTTTTCGTCTTTTTGTGGGCCATTTTGATACATGTGTCCCTTTTGGTACACGACTGTTGGAATCTTAACTTATGTGTAAATATTTATCAGAATCAAAAGAGGAGAATCGTTGCAGCTTCAAACTTATAAAGCACAATATATCCCCTTAATGGCCTTATTATATATAATATACAGCACAGAACTAACTGATCAACAAAAACTCCAATAACACAGACAAACCAGAATGGCAAAGTTAACGCCAAAACTCTGTACAAAATGTCAAAACGGTAAGCCGCGTGTAAATGCTATATGCTATCCGTTCAATCGGGTGGTATCAGGTGTTCAAGAAAAAGTAGAAATACTATATCTCGTGCACGACACTCCTCAAAATCTTGTAGCTGTGAGACCAATGAAATTTAGAATGCACTGTAACGTGTACAGGAGATGCTCAGGAGTATCAATGGCTGAGCTGTGATTCTGACGTCCAACAAAACTGCTGGGTGTTTTAACTGTGTTGAAGTTCACCCCCAACTCCACTTCAACTTTTTAAGAACACGCTGCCCACGGTGGATTATTAAGATTAGCTAAAGTCGGCACGGATTAGAACACTAGATTACCCATGGGCGGTAGACCACCCTGAGCGGCCGACCGATGCGCCCTTGAAAGTCTTTAAACATGGTATAATTATCTCACACACATCATTTAGTGCTTGATATTTGAAACACTCAATTCACAACTAATTAAAATTGCAAGCTATTAATAATTTGGTTTCTATTATAGAATACTCATAATGTAAAAGTTTATTATCTTCACAGTATTTTGTAATTAATCAAATAATTTTCTAGCATCTATGCAGTAGACCTTTTAAAATTAGAATGCATGAATAGAGAAGAAATTTAATTGTGTAAACGTTTAAGCTTATCGGATTTCAAAATGATTCTCAAAAGATCCCACGTTCTACATGAAACATGACGGTTGCATTAAAAGTGAGAAGATACCGGGCTCGCGACGGGGCCCTCCGGGCCCTGGGACAAACAACCCGGCGAGGCGGAGAGGGGGGGGGGGCTCGAACATTTTTGAATAATATATGGTCTCTGGCGTCATTTCTGGGACAAGCAACTTGGCGAAGGGGTGGGGGGTGTCTTGAAAAGTTTTGACAGATACATGGTCTCTAGCGTTATTTTAGCATATATCTGGGGTAACTGGAGGTCACTTTGCTAAAACATAGAAACTGAGATTTAACACATTATTAATGACGTACCAAATACTGATGCAATAATAATCAGATGTATGCGGTTTTGACAGGAAATTTTAAGCCAGCAAACAAATGGAAAAACAAAAACCGTGACCATCAGACGCCAAATTATCAACAAAACAAACCTATTCGTTTATTACTTTTAATACCTATCATGTTGAACTGGATTCAAACGGAACTTTTCGTGTACACGCTCAACATCATTGAAGCGTTCTACAGGCCCGGACTAGGCTCCGATTACCTGCCGGGGCCCGAATACCCTGACGGTGACGAGAGCCTAAAACGGAACGAGGACGGGCCGCGGCCCCACGGCGCGAATGCCCGGGCAGGTGGCTTATAGTTTTGAATTCCAGGATCTGAGGAAGCAATTTTTGATTTGGGGAGTTGGGTGGGGGGTGGGGGTGGGGGTTACAATCCTAGGACTTAAGGCGAGGGTCCAGGGACCGCCTAGGCCCCAGAAGTTCCTGGGGGTCTAGATCGCCAGAGACGCTTTCTGGGCGATACTGAACTTAACAAATATATGCATAATAATACCAAGTTGTGGACTGTCTAGAGGTCACACAATCTGGTTAAAACACAGATCGTTTCGTTTTTATAGTTCAAAATTTCGTTTTACTTGGATCTGGAAGAGTTGTTATTTAACTCGTGTTCTGAATGGTGTCAGGAATAAGCCAATGAAACGGTCTGTTATGGCGAGCTTTGGGCGTTTTTTCAAAGAACTGTGGGTAATCTACTAGTAACATCAATGCTGATTGGTTAATCAAATGTCTGACGTCATAGGTCAAAAGTCGGTCTTTTGACCCCTGACGTGACCTATCGCTAAAACTTGTCAGATCTTCATGTAATGTAGGCCATCGAAAGTATAAAAAAACGAAACGAAATATAGGTCTCTATTTTGATCTGATTGGAGGTCACAAATTGTATGCGATTTTTATGAAACTGACAATGTATGTTTATAACCGAAAGATCTCGACATTTTTAGCTTATGGACCCTCTAGACCCCACAGTTTGTATTTAATTGTCAAAACCGTTCAAATATATCACCGTTACACCATAATTTCGTGAAAATCGGACCGAAACCGACCGACAAAATGACCGCTACCCTTAAAAGCATGTAATACCCAGGTTGTGGGCCATCCTAAGGTTCGAATTTTCATCCAATTTTGATATATTCCAAAGGTCTGGGTTCCATTCGATATTGGCGCGTGTTGGGCTGTAACTTTCTGGATTATGATCCCTGATTGTACGAAATATCACGTTTTTAGCCAGTGAACCCTCTAGAGGTCACCATTTCTATCTTATTTTCAAAACCGTTTAAATATATCACCGTTACATCATAACTATGGTTGAGTCCGAACTTCCTGAAAATCGGACCGAAACTTTCAGTCAAATGGCCACTCCTCTTTATATTACGCAAACAGTACAAAAGCATGTAATGCCAAGGTTGAGGTCAGAATTTTTATTCGATTTAGATGAACTTAAAACGAGTAACACTAGCTCATGAATGAGTTCAATTACGGCCCCCTGCTTTTTACGCAAAATGTGAATATGAATGAAGTTTGTGAACCTTTCTGGGGTGACAATTTTGGTCCGATTCATGAGATGAAACTTAAACTATGTGTTAAGGAACAAAAGGTCTTGAAAGAGTTCGACTTTGGTATGCATCAGACCTTATATTCTAGAGCTATAACCCCTGCTTTTTACGCAAAATGTTATATATGTATGAATTTTTAGGCGCTCCAGAGGGGCTACAATTGTTGTCCCATTCTGATGAAACTTAACAAATATGTTAAGGATCAAAAGATCTTGAATGAGAGGATGGGCCGCCCTACTGATTCTACCTCTTCCCCATACATTATTTGGCAAATGTGGGCGTATTTTGCATGGCAACCGCGTGTTTTAACTGGTCATAACTGATAACATTGAATTATTTGATGGATATGGGACACAGGGAAAAAGTGTGAGAAAAACTCTACCCGGTTGTTTTTTTTATTACCTAATCTGTCATAGATACAACAGAAGTGATATGGGGTTGAAATAAAGATCGACTCCTCAGTTAACTAATCGTGACCCTCGCAACTGGGAGTCTTTTTACCAAGGGATAGAGCATAACTGGGTTTTCTTCTGAAAGTCCACGTTATAGAAGTCTCATTTCTATGTTATAAATCAGACCTCGTTGTATCTAAGGGCATAATTACTTGCGTGCAATAACCTGGAGAAAGGAGTACTTGCGGTCAAACTATTAGGGGGGGGGGGGGCTAAAGCCCTTGAAACGCCCGCCCCCCCTCGCCCCACTCCGCCGGGCCTCAATTCACCATTTTTTCCAAAAATATTTTTTAATTCTATCCAGAAAAGTCGCCCGTTACCTTCTACTTCACGATAAATTAAGTAACAGTGTATTTTTTTTTATTAATTTATACCAACAAATTTAAAAAAAAAAATTACTCGGTATACCTCCGGGGCCCCTCTAGGCTCCGGGCTCCTGGACATTTATCTCAGATGCCCCCCCCCCCTTTCACGGGCCCTGGTGCTGGTGATATAAAACTATTTGCCATGTCTTTTTACAATTTTGTATATTTTCGCGCTCCGCACGATCTGAATCGTTTTGTCTAAATTCGCTGCCGTCTGTGTAAGCTTGGTTGTAACTGTTGGACAGTGAAATTAATGTTTGTATTAAAGAGTATTATTTATAAGTTATGTTATCAGCATAATCTATCAACGAGCTCATATAAGCACTAATTAAACTCAAAATTAGTTAAACGTAAGAATGCTCAAAATTGACGACAATGTGTGGCTAATTGTTTTAAATGTTATTTATCTTGATTGTCTCTTCCATCAAATTGACTTCATATATTCTCTTATTATCTTCTATTATGTTAGCTAATTGCGCGTGAACGAACCACGCGCTCAAAATGTCATTGCCAGCCTGTATATTTTGGTTTTCAGATAAAATGCAAATTGTGGTGGTCTCGCTTTGGTCGCCAGAAACATTTTACTTGATCCAGCACCAAACTGAATCAATACCATTTATCGATCTTGGTTTTTTTTCTGGTTGTCATGGTACCATCTAGTCACGTGATCGGTGTCGAGGTCGTGCGAATAAATATTTTATTAAGATTGGATCACGTGGCTTTATAATATTATTTGCATACAATTATAAGTGATGTATTGGTTGAAATTAGGCTAGTACGGACACGTGGTGAATGTTAATTAATTTGTTTACAAATAAATTCATCAACACTTATGTTTCTATTCAACAAGTGTTAATTCGACTATGGATTGGATACTTATTTTTGACATGTATAACAATTTGGAGTATTTATGCGTAATTATCCAATGACGGACATAGGTAATCTACACGTGAAGCTTAAAGCCATTGATGAAATTCTGTAGGCCTGCAACGGTCAGCCGGGAGCCGTGTTTCGTGAACTATGCCGTATAATTAGTAGTTTAGACGATGGAATAATGAGCCTTATTATAATGTTGGCAAGTGTAACGCAATGAGACATTCTGTAACCGGCATTCTAGCCGAATCACTAAAATCGTGTCATTTTATATACGGAACCAAATCAAAAATCGGAGTTGAGACGCCATCATGATCAGTTTTAGCTTATCATTATTATACACTGGAATTTAATATGGAACAAGAGGAAATTTAGTCAGCTGTGTTTGGCGATTACTATGGCGGTGTACAGAACTCACACACGCTGGAGATGCATTAGTTAGCGGAGCTAAAAATGGGTAAAAAAATTCAATGCATTGGAAGATATACCCTAGCAGGCTGTGTTTTGGGCAAGGGGAATTTCGCCCGCGTCGAACTGGCTACACATGACGTTACTGGATGTAAGGTAATGGAATCGATGTTTAGTTTTCTCTCCTCATCACAGGTTTTATTTCTGTAGTTTTTATTTAGATCTATTTATTTATTATCGCTGTATAAAACGTGACTTAAATATATACTTTGCATATTTAGATAAATAGAACGCAGAGGGTTCAAATAGAAAGTAAACAGTCACATAAAATCCAAACATTTGTTTCCCATAATAGGGCCGTTAATTCGAGAAAACTTTAGTTAAAATGTTAAGGCATTAAAGAATGTTATCCTTTCTCGAACGAAGTAGCACAGTGGTATAATGTCGACAAAACAGATTTATAGAGATTACAATTTTTTATGATGTGTTTTGCTTTAATGTTATCTTTTATAAATAATTTTAACAAGCTTTTGAAGAGGCTTATTAAAAGTGCAATAAAGTCAGGAACACTCAAAAGTTTTTCAATTGACATAAGCAGATAATAAACGTCTGATAGATTTCATTGATGATAACAATCAATGTTTTCTTTAAGAATATATTCTTGTGTCGTACCTTATATTATACCCCAAACACATATCACATTTGTCTTATCATGGACCGTATGTTTTAACCCCAGAATTTGTAGACCATATGTGACAAATATATGGACATCAATGTTTGAGTTACATCATTGTTACTACTGATTTTCGTGAAATGTTTTCAAAAAATGACAAGCTAGGGTTTAAAGACATGCTAATATAAGGATTTAAAGACATGGCAAGATAAATGTTAAAAGACATGAGAAGACAGAGGTTTAAAGACATGGCAAGATAGTGGTTTAAAGACATGGCATGGCAAAATAGAGTTTAAAGACATGGGAAGATCGGGTTTAGAGACATGGTAAGATAAGGGTTTAAAGACATGGCAGGATAATGGTTTAAAGACATGACTAGATAGGGTTTAAAGACATAACAAGATAGGGTTTAAAGATGGCATGATAAGGGTAAAAGACATAACAAGATTAGGATTTAAACTTTAAAAACTTGGCAAAATAGCGTTTAAAGACATGGCAAAATAGGGTTTAAAGACATGGCATAAGAAGATAGGGTTTAAAGACATAAGAAGATAGGGTTTAAAGAGGTGAGAAGATAAGGGTTTAAAGACATGAGAAGATAGGGTTTAAAGACGTGAGAAGATAGAGTTTAAAGATATGAGAAGATAAGGGTTTAAAGAATATATTGTAATTGATATAAGTAAACATGTACAGATGGTTATAGTGAAATACTGTTCTGCCCAGTTCAACAATATTTGGCACAGGCTATTTTTTTTATTTGGAAAAAGACTTGTAAGACCATATTATGAGACTTGAAAATTATTTTTTTCCAGGAAGACCTTGAAATAAAGTTAATTTGCACAGTCTAGTCTATGCGTGATTAAACAATGTTTGGTACAAACCTTGCTTTTGTTAGTTGGAAAAAGACTTAGGATACTTAAGAATATATAAGGGCATGCACACATACATATTTCTCAGAGATATGTTTCTATGTGGTCTTAATAAAATACTTGTGGATTAAAATGTACTGAGTTGTTTTAAAGCTTCCCACTTATTTGAAACAGTTGATTTTGTCCAACTTAATTTTGTCTAACTGATATCAGTATAGTTTTTAATAGATTCTGTCTCTAGACTATCTTATTATAAAGAGTAATAGAGTTAAATATTGTTTCCTATATATGGTACTTGTGTTATTAATATTGATTGAGTTTTATACCGTTAGTTGAAGTATTGTACTGTAGAATATATTCATGTTTTTAATTGATTTATCCATTATACTTTTGTAGCTTGCAATTTTCTCACTCTCCAATTTCATCAGGGGTATGATAGGCCAAACATTTAACATATACTCACTTAGTCATTAGTTTATTCATTAAGTATTCCTGCCCAGCAAGGCCATTTTTTTTTTACCAGTATAACCCAGATTGAGCAGTTTGTTTCGCTTCTGAATAATATTTTATTACAAGTACAAAGTTAGAATGGCTAAACCTCTTTGATTTGTGTCCAAAAATAAAACTATGAATTTCGTAGCTTTTTATATGTTGATCTGTTTAGTGGGATGACCTTCCGATAGTTGAAAATGTTCACATCTGTAGATAAAGCCATTGTTGAGATATAACTAATAACAGTATGCTAAAAATTAGTAAACAAATCAAATTCAGCTTAATAAACAATATTTTTTATGAGATAGAGCTTGTCCCATCACTAATCAAAAGAACACATCCAATGCAATTCAGTATTTCATTTTGACCTAAATTAGAAGAGATTTAGAAAAATAGTGTTTAGTAGACAACATAGGCGTACGGGCTCGATGACAGTTAGAGGGGGCAGAACCCGAAATGCCCGAAAAAATTTCAGGATTAGAGACAGTGGCACAGGTCTTCCTCGAGAGGCGAAGAAGTGGAGCTTAATTACCTTGTATGGACACCCCCCAAGAAAATTTTGGAATATTTGACGGCTGCAAACACATTTTCCTACTATTCCAGCCTGTGAATACAGCAACTTCAATTTGGTCCAATATAGCCTACCTGGCTGACCCGAATTCCAAACAACCAATCAATCGTCGCGGGGTATGGGGGCCTCACCCTCCCGGATAAAATTTTTAAAATTTAACCAACGCAAATGCGTTTTCTGCTATTCTAGCCCATGTAAGCATCTCCAAAAGTATCCAATGGTTTTGTAACCGAAATTCCATTTTGAATTCCAAAAATCCAATCAGACTGTTGCAGCTGCATTCACAAATAATAATCGATGCCCGAAAAATTTCGCACAAAGTAAGAGTGGCTCCAGACAAAATGTTTTAATCCATAATCAACTCAGTACAAATTCGTGGTATTCAATTAGTAAAATTAGTGTTTTATTAAGAAAGCAAAACTAGAAATGCCCGAAAAAATTTCAGGTTTACAGACAGCGGCGCCGGTTTTCTTCGAGAGGCGAAGAAGCGGAGCTGAACTTGTATGGAGCCCCAAAGAAAATTTTGGAATATTTGATGGCAGCAAACGTGTTTTCCTGCTATTCCAGCCTGTAGAATTAATGTTTTATTAGATTTCAGGCACTTTATTTTCCAAAGTAGATGAAATTTTGGAATATTTGACGGGTCGCAAACGTGTTTGACTGCTATTCCAGCCCGTAAAACTAGTGTTTTATTAGATTTCGGGCACTTTATTTTGCCAAGTAGATGAAATAATTTTTTTTTTTTCACTTTACCCATCTGCCCGAAAAGTCAGCTTGCCCGAAAGTTAGGGCGGCAGCTGCTCCCCCATGCCCCCCTGGCTTGTACGCCTATGGTAGACAATGCATTGTAGAACAAACCAAGAACAAAAGAAAGCATACATCAATTCAAAGAGTAGATTCAACATAAGTGTGAAATTAAAGCTTAAAAAATAATGTGACTGTCCTGAAGAAGTTTTGTCCTTTGGTATTTAGTTGTATGGTGACAGGTGGTCCTGTTGACAGGGGTGGTCTAAATCATTAAAATCACAAATATCATTGACTCTTATTAAACACATGCCTGAGTTGTCATACATGTATCACAAACATCTCAAGTTTCCACAGCTATATTATTGCTGTCAACTTGTTTTTTGGTTAATAGTGAAATAAAATTATAATGCAAACATTGTAAATGAATGATATAGTTGATATGAAATTACTGATTGCTGTCTACATCAGTTAAACATCAAACATAAGGCCTGGAGGTATATTTTTGATCAACAAAATAGATACTAACTATACATATGGTAATATTAGACTCAGTATTAAATTTTTACAAAATAAATTGAATACTTTAGATCTGTTGAATTAGATTTGTACCCTGAATGATATTGTTCTTTCTGCACATGTACTGATGTGATCAGGTGGCCAGGAAGTTTATGTACTTTTACTGCTGTGATTAATTGGTCAGGAAGTTTATGCTAGAAGTGATTGATGTAGTAAAGTTAGATTTTGTCTAGTTTTGTTGTGTCTTCATGATTTAAATTATCTCAACAATTAGTAACTAAAGTACTCCATGGAGTGTATATATATGACAGGGGATTTGAGTCAAAAGTCAGTGCTATGTTGTTAGTTTTTTAACTTCTACAATGTTGCAAATGTTGAATGTTACCTGTAAATTGGAAGAAGTCAAATGAAAAACAAGCCAACAGTGAGGCTGATGTCCCCTGCCGAAATCCCAAAATAAATAGATGACACATATAAATTAATTGCAGATTTACTTTTTGCAAAAGTATCAAGCAATCAAACTGATTATCAACTATACACCAAGTTTCATCACTCTCTATCAGATAGAATCAAAGCTATCTGGCCCCAAAACATTGACCAATAAAATTGCTTAGCACTGTTTAACTTTAGCTCGAAATGTTAATCATTGAACTCGGTCAAGACATCAACATCAAGTTTAAACAATCTACCTCAATTAAAAGCAGAGTTGTTATGTTCCAAAGTCTTGACCAATCAAATTGCTTATCAATCCTTAGCCTCATCAGTCAAACTTAGTCAAGGTAATGATATAATGAATCTGTACTCAGAGTTTCATCACTCTCACTTAATTAAAACCAAAGTTATTGGCCCCAAAGCATCAACCAATCAGATTGCTTATCTCTGCTTACCGTAACCAGACAATGTTTATCATCGAACTCCATCAAGACATTCACCTAATGAATGCCTACACCAAGTTTGAATATTCTACCTCAACTAGAAATAGATGTGACAAAACTATACACCAAGTACTTAATTAGAACTAAAGTTAAAAGTTTGAACATTCTACCTCAACTAGAAATAGAGTTATTGTGTTCCAAAGTCTTGACCAATCAAATTGCTTATCGCTCTGCTTACCCTGAGCAGAAAATGCTCATTATGGAACTTAGTCAAGGTATTGATGTAATAAAACTATACACCAAATTTCATCATTCTCACTTAATTAGAACTAAAGTTATCGTGTCCCAAAGCATCAACCCATCAAGGCATTGACCTAATAAACACCCACACCAAGTTTGAACATTCTAGCCTTATTTAGAAGGAGAGTTATAGTGTTCCAATGTCTCGGCCAATCAAATTGCTTATCGCTCTGCTTACCCTGAGCAGAAAATGCTCATTATCGAATTTAGTCAAGGTAATGAAACTATACACCAAGTTTCATCACTCTCACTTAATTAGAACTAAAGTTATCATGTCCCAAAGCATCAACCAATCAAATTGCGTATCTCTGCTTACCCGAAGCAGAAAATGCTCATCTTCTAACTCCATCAAGGCATTGACCTAATAAACACCTACACCAAGTTTGAACATTCTAGCTCAATTAGAAAGAGAGTTATTGTGTCCCAAAGAGTTTGACGGACATACAGACAAACCCATTTTAATAATTCCCTGCTTTCTTCGAAAGGCGGGGGACAAAAATATTGTAATACTGACAAATACATCGTGTAAATTGACATCTACTTTCTGTCATTAAACATTTCTCATTAGACTTTTCCAAATTTCCACAAGACGCCTAACTCCTGGCAGGGTTTCGATTCCCCGGTTGTACGTGACAAGGAGTAGGGTCGCCTGTCCAACCTCGTGGGTTTTTTCCGGGTCCTCCGGTTTCCAACCACTGCTAAAGACCACTACTACGTTCAAGCAAATTATTGAAATATAATTGAACCATGTGTTAGTCCCGAAATGACCTAGTTTGTGTCGAGTGGACGTTAAACTCCATTTCTCTTTCTCCATCTAGCCAGCTCTTTAAACTTTGAAATCTGACATCTCATATGACACTCGCTCTATGTATTTAGGAGATAAACACTTGGACAATAACACCCCTCTAAATGCGAAACAGGAAGTCTTTATTGACATTGTAACATGCTATTTTAGCATTTTAAAAGAAATTACTAAAACAGAGGGGTGTTATTGTTCAATCGACTGTGTCTAATTGACCAATCAAAATGCAAGATTCACCCTTAAGCATGTTACAATGTACTCTTCAACATTTCACTTTTGCATCGCAATACACGACTCACAACATCAAATTAGCCAGTATGCAAATAAGTTCACACAGCACCTACTTTTAATCACTGCAACCGGATGTTGATTTCCTTTTTTGTCCCCCGCCTTTCGAAGAAAGCAGGGGACTATTAAAATGGGTTCGTCCGTCTGTCTGTCTGTCCGTCTGTCTGTCCGTCCGTCTGTCTGTCCGTCACACTTTTTGGGACACAATAACTCTCTTCCTAATTGAGCTAGAATGTTCAAACTTGGTGTATGTGTTTATTAGGTCAATGCCTTGATGGAGTTCGAAGATGAGCATTTTCCGCTTAGGGTAAGCAGAGATAAGCAATTTGATTGGTTGATGCTTTGGGACACGATAACTCTCTTCCTAATTGGGCTAGAATGTTCAAACTTGGTGTATGTGTTGATTAGGTCAATGCCTTGATGGAGTTCGAAGATGAGCATTTTCCGCTTAGGGTAAGCAGAGATAAGCAATTTGATTGGTTGATGCTTTGGGACACGATAACTTTTAATTGAGCTAGAATGTTCAAACTTGGTGTATGTGTTTATTAGGTCAATGCCTTGATGGAGTTCGAAGATGAGCATTTTCCGCTTAGGGTAAGCAGAGATAAGCAATTTGATTGGTTGATACTTTGGGGCACGATAACTCTCTTCCTAATTGAGCTAGAATGTTCAAACTTGGTGTATGTGTTGATTAGGTCAATGCCTTGATGGAGTTCGAAGATGAGCATTTTCCGCTTAGGGTAAGCAGAGATAAGCAATTTGATTGGTTGATGCTTTGGGACACGATAACTTTAGTTCTAATTAAGTGAGATTGATGAAACTTGGTGTATAGATTTATTATATGAATACCTTAACTAAGTTCGATAATGAACATTTTTTGCTGAGGGTAAGCAGAGTGATAAGCAATTTGATTGGTAGAAACTTTGGAACACAATAACTCTCCTTCTAATTGAGGTAGAATGTTCAAACTTGGCATAGGTGTCTATTAGGTGAATGTTTAAACTTGATGTATATGTAGATGTTCATTAGGTGAATGTCTTGACTGAGTTCAATAATTAACATTTCGAGCTGAAGCTAAGCAGAGCTAATCGATTTCAT
The DNA here is from genome assembly GCF_932274485.2 of Patella vulgata. NCBI lineage: Eukaryota > Metazoa > Mollusca > Gastropoda > Patellidae > Patella > Patella vulgata. The sequence goes on from NC_065882.2 coordinate 41,458,404, forward strand.
TTGTCGATGGTTTGGGACAAGATAATCTTGATTCTATCTGATAGAGAGTGATGAAACTTAGTGAAAAAAATAAATGTGCGATTAATTAATATGTGTCATCTATTTATTTTGTAATTTCGGCGGGGGACATCAGCCTCACTGTTGGCTTGTTTTTTCTACATAAAGAAAGAAAAGTCTCAGCTCCCAGATATAATCCAAGAGATTGTTCGTAGAATTCACAGACTTTCCCCGAGAAGAATTTTACTCTGAAGTCACCAGGGTTTTGTGTGAACGTGTGGGACAGTCCATGAGCAATGTGGACATAGAAAGTTGCCACAACAACTAACCATCCTGCCCTTTATGATTAAAAATAGGTGCCATGTGAACTAACTTGCATACTGGCTTATTTTATGTTGTACGTCAGATGTTCTAATGCAAAAGTAAAATGTTGAAGAGTACAATACATAGTGTGGGTGTAAAATGAGAAGTGAGTTAAATGACAAAATGTAAATGTCAATTTACACCATGTATTACAGCTAATTCATTATGCACAGAACAAAAAAGCTTTGTATTTGTTGAAATTTGTTACATTTGACTTGGCCCAATTTACTTGTAACATTCAACATTTACAACATTGTAGATGTAAAAGCACCAACAACATAGCACTGACTTTTGACTCAAATCCCCCATCCTATATATATATATTATATAGTACCTTATAAATATTTCAAGCCTGGTTCTCCCTTATCAGGGATGGCATCTGAGGAGGTGACATAGTACTCAGAGTAGTTACATAGTAAAATTTTCTCATAGACACATTGATGTGCACATGAAGAAACCCTTGGCAGTGGGGAATTTGATAAAGAATAGTTAGAAAGCTGCTGTCCAGCCAAGATTCTCCTGCTGGCACTGCACATATAAATTATTGTATGTTAGTTTCAAAATGTATTGTGTTGACACAATGTTAAACCCCATTCCATTCCATTGATTACAAGATAAATAAAGATCAATAATCTAATCTTGTAATATCAAAGACATTTTTTATTTTCGTTCAAAAATCAACTTATAATGGTATTAGTTTTTCTAACAAATTTTCACAACATGAAAAGAAATGAAGTTTAAAAAAGCAAACATGTAAAACTGATGTTATTTTTGTATTATTAGAACAGCGAAAGAGCTTCCAAAGTTTGGATTGTAATAGATACATGTAAATAACAGTAAATAGTTCATAATAATCATAACTAGAACACCGAAGGAGTACCAAGGTGTTTCGGTACTTCAGGTCACGTCGGGTCACACCTTGTCAGGTCAACAATGAACTTTTGAATATAGTAACATCCAATACTTGTTAAAGTGGAAAAAACTGTTATTTTAAACTCTCAATAAAACTGGAAGTTATAGTTCAAGACAAAATTTTTTATACGCCCACATTTTCATGTGGACGTATATTGTCATCGCCCCTGTCCGTCCGTCCGTCCACAATTGTTTGTGGACACTCTACAGGTCACAATTCGTATCCGATTTTGACGAAACTTGAAATATAGGTTTATCTCCAAAAGATCTCGGATGCTTTTGATATTGGCATGTATCGGACCCGATTGTACGAAAAATCGCGTTTTTAGCTTGTGGACCCTTTAGAGGTCATAATTTTTATCCGATTTAAAAAACCGTTCTAGTATATCACCGTTACACCCCAAGGATGGTTGAGTTCAAATTTCGTGAAAATCGATCCAAAACTGACAGACAAAATGGCCGCCCCTCGTTCTCAAATAGCGTAAAAATATGGTATATCAAGGTTGAAGACCCTCTAGAGGTCAATTTTCATCTGATTTTGATGAAACTTGAAATGTAAGTTTATAACCCAACGATCTCGGTTCATTTCGATATCCGTGCATATCGGACCTTAGCTTCCTGAATTATGGCCCCTGATTGTACGAAAAATAGCGTTTTTAGCTTGTGGACCCTATAGAGGTCATAATTTTTATCTGATTTGAAACAACGTTTTAGTATATCACCATTACACCCTTAAGATGGTTGAGTTCGAATTTCGTGAAAATCGGCCTAAAACTGACAGACAAATAGCGTAAAAATATGGTATATCAAGGTTGTGGACCCTCTAGAGGTCACAATTTTCTTCTGATTTTGATTAAACTTGAAATATAAGTTTATAACCCAAAGATCTCAGTTCATGTCGATATTCGCGCATATCGGACCGTAACTTCCAGAATTATGGCCCCTGATTGTACGAAAAAATCGCGTTTTTAGCTTGTGGACCCTATAGCGGTCATAATTTTTATCCGATTTAAAAAAACGTTGGAATATATCACCGTTACACCCTAAGGATGGTTGAGTTCAAATTTCATGAAAATCGGACCAAAACTGCCGGACAAAATGGCCGACCCCCGTACAAAATTCGTGTAAACATCTGGTATATTAAAGTTGTGGTCCCTCTAGAGGTCACAATTTTGATCTGATTTTGATGAAACTTGCAATGCATGTTTATAACCCAAAGATCTTGGTTCCTTTCGTTATTCGGGCATATCGGATAGTAACTTCCTGAAGTATGGCCCCTGATTGTACGAAAAATAGCGTTTTTAGCTTGTGGACCCTATAGAGGTCATAATTTTGAGTAAATCGGGCCAAAACTGCCGGACAAAATGGCCACCCCTCGTATGCAAATAGTGTATAGCATCTGGTATATGAAGCTGGTGAACCCTCTAGGGGTCACAATTTTGACCTGATTTTGATGAGAGTTGAAATGCATGTTTATAACCCAAAGATCTTGGTTCCTTTCGATATTCGCACATATCGGATTGTAACTTCCTGAATTATGGCCCTTGAATGTACAAAAAAATCACGTTTTTAGCTTGCCGTCCATGTAGAGGTCACAATTTTTATCCGATTTAACCCTTCCAATGCTAGACGTAAATCCACTGCCGGTGCTAGACCCTTTTTTGAGGAAAAAAGGGAGGTTGGAACTGAATGCCAAGCAGTTCTTATGGAAGCTTTTATGAAAAATCTTTTTGTCTGTTGGGATGGGCATGAGGTTGGGCTAAGAGGAAAAAATAGAATTTTGGAAATTTGCATAATAATGTAGTCACGTGATGTCATGGCGGCCATTTTGGATTTCTCATTTCTCACTAAAGCTAACACGAAAACGAATTTTTCTCCATGAACACGCGCATCACGTCTCCCGCTGCCATGACCACGTGCAGATTGCAATACCTTGTTTTTACTTTCACTTTCATCCCCAAGTCCCATATCATTAACAATATAGTCAGTCAATAGATCTACACGTCCGGGACTCAGGAATTGCCTACGTCTTTACGATCCAGCAGGCCAGCATTATTATCAACATCCGAATTATTGTCAGAATCTACTGCAGACACAGGGCTATCGTGTTCACATTGGGCTTGTTCATCATGCACAGGAGACATAGCTAGCTATGGGCGGAACATCGCGCAACAAATCACACACTTCATAATCACTGTCCTGACTACTATCATTATCAAGTAACTGGAAACGAATTATGTGTCACCTGCCTCGAAATTGTCCACGTGTTGGTCAGCAAGACGTCATTCACGACTTCGTCGAGAGTGCATTGTCTACGTTGTCACTATGCACTCCGCCATTTTACGGTTTGCCGCTTTGAAACACGTGGAAATATGTTCTAGTGTATAGAAAATACAATAGATGGCACTTGCAGTAACGGCACTAATTTTAGTGAGGGTTTTACTGACTACACGGTAATACCAGGTACGCGCATTTTACCGACATTTTATAATACCCGGTACTACCGGGTATACGCAGTGAAAGGGTTAAAACAAATATGTGAATATATCATCATTACACACTAAGATCTTGGTTCCTTTTGATAATCGCGTATATTCGAACGTAACTTCCTGGATTATGGCTCCTGATTATTTGAAAAATCGCATTTTTAGCTTGCAGATTCTCTAGAGGTCACAATTTTTTTTCCCCAATTTTAAAAACCGTTTAAATATTTCACCATTCCACCATAATGAAGGTTGATCTCAAATTTCGGGAAAATCGAAAACCCGACGAAGATCCATTGAGAAATAACCGAGATATGGCCATTTTTTGTCCTATCCATAAAACTATTCCTGTTTGTCAAAAATGACCCAATTTATATTTAATAAATAGATCCATGGAGGCCAAACACATCTATGTTGGCAGAATGTTTGCACCACTTACAGTTTTGGCTGCAAACTCTGACCAAATTCCCCCCCCCCCCCCCCGCAAAAATAAAAACACTTACAGAAACCAAACGTGTTACGACGGAATAATTACAGATTTATATAGCGCAAGATTACACTAATGTTTCTAATGCGCATTTAATTAACTAACAATATCAAAGAACTAATTGTTGAATAGGTGTGTTTTCAGCTCATGTTTGAATTGGTCAACAGATTTGACAACATAGGCGTACAAGCCAGGGGGGCAGGGGGGGGCAGCTGCCCCCCTAACTTTCGGGCAAGCTGACTTTTCGGGCAGACGGGTAAAGAGAAAACAAAAATTTATTTCATCTACTTGGCAAAATAAAGTGCCCGAAATCTAATAAAACACTAATTTTACGGGCTGGAATAGCAGGAAAACGCGTTTGCGGCTGTCAAATATTCCAAAATTTTCTTACAGGGTCCATACAAGGTCAGTTCCGCTTCTTCGCCTCTCGAAGAATACCGGCGCCTCTGTCTGTAAACCCGAAATTTTTTGGGGCATTTCTAGTTTTGCTTCCCTTACTGTTATCGAGCCCTAATATAACACTAATTTTATTTTTCTTTTAATTGAATGCCACAAATTTGTACAGAGTTGACTATGGATTAAAAAATGTTGCCTGGAGTCATTCTACTTTTTGTGACATTTTTCGGGCATCGATTATTATTTGTGAATGCAGCTGTAACAGTCTGATTGGATGGTTGGAATTCAGAGTGGGATTTCGGTTACAAAACCATTGGATACTTTTGGAGTTTACACGTGCTAGAATAGCAGAAAACGCATTTGCGGTGTTTAAATTTTCTAAATTTTCTCCTGGAGGGTATACCCCCGAACCCAGCGACGATTGATTGGTTGTTTGAAATTCCGGTCAGCCAGGTAGGCTATATTGGACCAAATTGAAGTTGCTGTATTCACAGGCTGGAAAAGCAGGAAAACGCGTTTGTGGCAGTTAAATTTTCAAAATTTTCTCCCAACGGTCTCATCTTCGTGGACTGTAAACGAATGATTGGAATTCGTGTCAGCCACCTGAGGGGGGGGCAAGGTAAGGTCCGCTCTCTTCGCCTCTCAAGGAAGACCGGCACTCTCTGTAAACACAATAACTCTCCTTCTAATTGAGCTAGAATGTTCAAACTTTGTGTATGTGTTATTTAGGTCAATGCCTTGATGGAGTTCGAAGATGAACATTTTCTGCTGAGGGTGCTTAGGGTAAGCAGAGATAAGCAATTTGATTGGATGAGGCTTTGGGACACGATAACTTTAGTTCCAATTAAGTGAGAGTGATAAAACTTGGTGTATAGTTTCATTACATCAATACCTTGACTAAGTTCGATATTGAGCATTTTCTGCTCAGGGTAAGCAAAGCGATAAGCAATTTGATTGGCCGAGACTTTGGGACACAATAACTCTCCTTCTAATTGAGCTAGAATGTTCAAACTTGGTGTAGGTGTTTATGAGGTCAGTTCCTTGATAAAGTGTGAAGATGAGCATTTTCTGCTTAGGGTAAGCAGAGATAAGCAATTTGATTGGTTGATGTTTTGGGACACGATAACTTTAGTTCTAATTAAGTGACAGTGATGAAACTTGGTGTATAGTTTCATTACATCAATACCTTCACTAAGTTCGATAATGAGCATTTTCTGGTTAGGGTAATCAGAGCGATAAGCAATTTGATTGGCCGAGACTTTGGAACACAATAACTCTCCTTCTAATTGAGCTAGAATGTTAAAACTTTGTGTAGGTGTTTATTAGTTCAATGCCTTGATGGAGTTCGAAGATGAACATTTTCTGTTTAGGGTAAGCAGAGATAAGCAATTTGATTGGATGATGCTTTGGGACACGATAACTTTAGTTCCAATTAAGTGAGAGTGATAAAACTTGGTGTATAGTTTCATTACATCAATACCTTGACTAAGTTCGATATTGAGCATTTTCTGCTCAGGGTAAGCAAAGCGATAAGCAATTTGATTGGCCGAGACTTTGGAACACAATAACTCTCCTTCTAATTGAGCTAGAATGTTCAAACTTGGTGTAGGTGTTTACGAGGTCAGTGCCTTGATAGAGTGCGAAGATGAGCATTTTCTGCTTATGGTAAGTAGAGATAAGCAATTTGATTGGTTGATGCTTTGGGACACGATAACTTTGGTTCTAATTAAATGCAAGTGATGATATTTGGTGTATAGTTTCATTACATCAATACCTTGACTAAGTTCGATGACGAGAATTGTCTGCTTAGGCTAAGGAGCAATAAGCATTTTGATTGGTCAAGACTTTGGAACATAACAACTCTGTTTCTAATTGAGGTAGAATGTTTGTTTAAACTTGATGTAGATGTTCGTCTTGACTGAGATAAGCAATTTCCTTTGGGACAAGATAACTTTGATTCTATCTGATAGAGAGTGATGAAACTTCGTGTATAGTTGATAATCAGTTTGATTGCTCGATACTTTTGAAAAAAGTAGATGTGCGATTAATTAATATGTGTGATCTATTTATTTGGGGATTTCGGCGGGGGACATCAGCCTCACTTGTCAAAATTCAAATAGTTTCATATATATTCAGCCAGGTGTGCTGCTATTTTTTCATGTGTTCCAAGGTGTGCCGTTGGCAAAAAAAGGTTGAGAACCACTGATCTAATGTGTGGAATGCTGCACATAGGTCGAGTAGAAGAAGAATAACACACTGTTGGCTGTCTAAAGCTTGATAAATATCATTAGTGGTCTTTATCATGTCGGTTCCGGTGCTCTGGTATTGCTTATATGCTGACTAAAGATGGTTCTTCAGGTTATTATCTTTCATATGTTAAGACACATTTTTCAATGATTTTGGAGGTAAAACTTAAACTGCTAACTGGTCTGTAGTTTTTAAACACCCACATTTTCATGTGGACGTATTATGCTGTCGCACCTGTCCGTCCATGTACAATGTTTGTGGACACTTTACAGGTGACAATTTTTATCCGATTTTGACGAAACTTGCAATACGCTCTTATAGGTCTATCTCCCAAAGATCTTGGTTCCTTTCGATATTGGCATGTTTCGGACCATAACTTTATGGATTATGGCCCCTGATTGTACGAAAAATCCCGTTTTTAGCTTGTGGACACTCTAAAGGTCACAGTTTTCATCTGAATTTGGTGAAATTTGAAATGCATGTTTATAACCCAAAGATCTTTGTTCCTTTCAACATTCAGGCATATCGGATCAGAACTTTCTAAATTATGGCCCCTGATTGTGCGAAAATTTGCATTCTTAGCTTGGTTCCTTTCTATATTTGCACATATCGGATCGTAACTACCAGTATTATCTGATTTAAAAAAAAACCTTGTGAATATATCACCGTTACATTGTAATGATGGTTGATTTCGTAAAAATCGGACTAAAACTGCAGGACAAAATGGCCGACCCTCGTACCCAAATAGTGTAAAAATATGGTATATCAAGGTTGTGGAGAGGCCACAATTTTTATCCAACTTTATATGACAAAGATCTTGCTTCCTTTCGATAATCGCGTATATCCGAACGTAACTTCCTGGATTATGGCCCCGGATTGTTTGAAAAATCGCATTTTTAGCTCGTGGACCCGCTAGAAGTGACAGTTTGTATTCAATTTTAAAAAATGTTTAAATATATCACCGTTACACATCAATGAAGGCTGACTTCAAATTTTGTAAAAAATGACTAAGACTGCCGGACAAAATGGCCACCCCTTGCACCCAAATAGTGTAAAAATATGGTATATCAAGGTTGTGGAGAGGCCACAATTTTTATCCAATTTTAATGAAACTTTAAATTTATGTTTATATGAAAAAGATCATGGTTCCTTTCGATAATTGTGCATATCCGAACGTAACTTCCTAGATTATAGTTTTTTATCCAATTTTAAAAACCGTTTAAATATATCACCGTTCCACCATAATGAAGATCAAATATGAATTTCGGGAAAATCGAAACAAAACTGCCCGACAGAATGGCCGCTCTTTGTACGCAAATTGTGTAAAAGTACGTAATACGAAGGTTATGGACCCTCTGGATGTCACAATTTTTATTTGATTTTGATGAAACTTAAAATATATGTTTATGTCTCAAAGATCTCAGTGCCTTTCGATATTTGCGCATTTCAGACCATATCTTTCTGGATTATGGCCCCTGATTGTACGAAATCGCTTTTGTTTTTAGCTTGTTCTCTGTCCAACCACTGGTTTAAGGTATCTGAAACTAAGAATGGCTTTTTTAAAAGGGTTCTGATGACTGCTTTGCCAAGGTTTTTCAGGAACTCACCATTGAGGAGACCGGCATTTACAATTTCAGAGATTATCGAAAGAAACAGATCGATGTTGTCTTTTAGCATTCAAGATGGTAGGGGATCTAGTTCACATGATTTAGGTTTCATAGAGAGGATAGTATTTTTATACGCCCACATTTTCATGTGGACGTATATTGTCGTCGCCCCTGTCCATCCGTCCACAATTGTTTGTGGACACTCTACAGGTCACAATTTTTATCCGATTTTAACGAAACTTGAAATATAGGTTTATCTCCCAAAGAAATTGGATCCTTTCGATATTGGCATGTATCGGACCGTAACTTCACGGATTATGGCCCCTGATTTTTTTTAGCTTGTGGACCCAATAGAGGTCACAATTTGTATCTGATTTTGTTGAAATTTGAAATGTAAGTTAACAATTATTATCTGTTTAAATAAAACGTTTGAATATGTCACCGTTACGCCGTATTGTTGGTTGAGTGAAAAGAATAAAAGAAAGATTATTATGTTTCCCCTTGGATAGATATTCACATGAATGAAAGGAAAGTATTCACAAATGATGCAAGGATTTCATAAGTTGCTTTTAACAAACTAGGGGATGAGGTCTAATTTAACAATGAATCAACATATATTTCTCAAACCTTCAACCCTTTCCAATTTTATACGCCTATTTGGACGTTTATTGTCGTCGCTCCTGTCCGTCTCTCCTGTCCGTCCGTCCACAATTTTTTGTGGACACTCAACAGGTCACAATTTTTATCCGATTTTGACGAAACTTGAAATATAGGTCTATCTCCCAAAGATCGGTTCCTTTCGATATTGGCATGTATCGAACCATAACTTCATGGATTATGGCCCCTGATTATTTGAAAAATCCTGTTTTTAGCTTGTGGACACTCTAGAGGTCACAATTTTCATCTGATTTTGATGAAACTTGAAATACCTGTTTATAACCCAAAGATCTTGGTTCCTTTTGATATTTGCGCATATTGGATTGTAACTTTCTGAATTATGGCCCCTGATTGTATGAAAAATCGCGTTTTTAGCTTGTGGTCCCTCCAGAGGTCACAATTATGGCCGCCCCTCGAACGCAAACAGTGTAAAAATATGGTATATCAAGGTTGTGGACCCTCAGAATTCTGATCCGATTTTGATGGAACTTGAAATACATGTCTATAACCCAAAGATCTAGGTTCCTTTCGATATTTGCACATATCGGATCGTAACTTTCTGAATTATGGCCCTTGACTGTACAAAAAATCGCGTTGTTATTTTGTGGTTCCTCTTAGAGGTCACAATTATTATCCGATTTAAAAAAACGTGTGAATATATCAACGTTACAATGTGATGATGGTTGAGTACGAAAAGCACACAATAAGCACAATTATGTGAGAATATAGACAAATATAGGTGAGTCTATAGACAAATATAGATAAGTATACATAAAAAGTTTTATAGATAAGAAAATGTAACAGTAAAATGTTAGACAGGTCGTTTCACACTGAGAAAATATCAACACATATGGAATTTGTGGAAATATTACCGCTATCTTGGATTTCCGCCATTTTGGATTTTCAAATCTTAAATTTAATATCATCCATGAACTCAGCGACCCCGAAAACTTTAATATAGAGTCCAAATGAGGTTTATACAGGGAAAAATAATGAAGACTTTTAATGAAATCTAAATTAACCCCAACAATCTTCAGGGGGTGTAGGGGGGTCAGAAAGTAATAAAAAAAATATTTTCATACATGGGTAGGGTAACTACTACTTTTTAAGGGGGCCACAAATTTGAACATCAACATTTGTAAAATAACACCCCCCCCACCCACCCACCCACCCACCCCAATACAGATTCATTCATATTTTATATTAATTTGAAATGGACTTTAATATTGTTTCTCTGGGTCAATCTCAGGTTTTGATTGAGAAAGTTCCTCAGGATTTTCTGGTGTGAACAGCATCCAGTTGTTCAAATCGGACAAAATATGTTTGTGTCTTAAAATTCCCACAATTCACCACAATACAAAGGCCCCATAGACCAATTTAGTGTATCTTTTTAACCATTAAGATCATACATGTACATACAAAAAACCAACAGTATTTTCAGATGCGGCCTTGCTGTAGAAATCTATGAAATGTAGGCCTACTTTAGTTTTATCAGAATAAATGATTGATTATGAACATGTGAATATGAATATCCTCTAGCAAGAGACTAATTATGATCTTTATGTGCCTGACATTGGAACTTGACCATAAGCAGTTAATTATGTGGATAAAGCCAATTTTCTAGAAAGCAGCCATATATTTGGTGACAGTTATGCCATACTATACCAGAATGAGAAGACTTGGTGTCGACATCCAAACTTGGCTGAACATTAGAGTTTATCTCTGGAAACATGTTTTTAGGAAGTTTGTTTATCATGAAATATGAAATGATTAAAAGGAATAACATCACTGTGATAGCGAGGAGACATTCTTTTATATTTGGACCTACTGCCTACCATTATATCAACTGCTAAAGGCAAACCTATTCGTCATCTAAATGTCACAAATTGTCTTAGGCATTACATGTTTACAGGATCAAAATACCAACAGTCAGAAAAGTGTTTCTATCAGCAGATTATCTACTGATGTAGTGTTAAGTGTTCACAAGCTTTTGGCGTTAAATCGTTTTTGATGTAAGGGTGATTGTTGTGTTGTATTAATTTAATATGCTGGTGTCTTGTTGTGGTATAATCAGTACCCCAGGGTTTATCTTCTATCAAGGAGCTTCATCTTCTTCTGTAATCAAACTATCAGAACATCTGATACCATTTTTACTTACATGGGAACCCAACTGGAAGCATTTATGTCAGTAATAGCCTTAAGGTATAGTTGCATTTAATGGAGGATATCATGTTAATTTATAGAAGTATTGATTAAAAGTGGTGTTGATTTAGTCTCATTGAACCTAAATGTAACTTAAAGCAGAGGTCACAAATATGTTTTAGTGAATAAAACAGGATAACTGTGTGGAAGACTTTCACAAACCTTTATCTACAAACTTTAAGTTTCCATGTATGGTTGGCAACAAGTTCGAAAATTCCATGCTATTCTCGTGCATGTTTAGCCAGAGTTTAAAATACTTACAGGTACCATAGCAAATTAAGCGGCTCAATATTTTGAGTGCATCTTTCAGATAACCTATTTAGGTTATTTCTTTACTTTGTAGACAAAATCATACTTTTATCCTTTAATGTAATTGTGTCAGAATGCACTTTTCCAGATTAAAAAAACCCACACACATATATATACCTTTAAAGTAAACCAAGAGTCAGTAGAAAGAGTTTGAATGTATGATACCAGGTCCTGTGTGGTGGGTGAGAAAGTTCTGTAGAATTTACACGACTGGCTTCCCCATGTCTCAGTGGTACAGAACGGACAATCTGGCCAGGAAGAGTGTCTAGTCTTTCGAATGGGAAGAAAGAGTGGCTGGAAACACCACTCCCCAGATAGATGCTACAGGTGGCATATTCAACAAAATCCTTTTATTCTGGGTTTCCCATACTCTCTGTGATTATAGTATAATAAAGTTATTCACACATTGGAATATAGTATACAAACTTAATTAAAGATACATTATGGGAGATTTTTATAAGGAGTTAGCCATTCTTGCTATAACAGTTCAAAAATAGATGATGAAAGAAGAATATATTGAAAATTTCAGTCAAATTACTTTATTCTGAACATAGTTATCACCAGTGTAATTTTTGACTAGAAATGGGATTGAATTCCATCTTCACCGATTCTTAGTATGGCCGATCGTTTGATTGACAGGCATTAACTCAACCTACATAATCTCTGCTGTCTTTTGTCTGCTGTCATCATATCCGAATTTGTGTTTTACCTTTTTGGACTTTTATAACAATTGGACAAAATGAGTGAGAGGGTAAATTTTCATTCTTACTTGTATTTTGGGCATGCATTAAATCAATTGAATATAGGACATAATATTATAATACAATTATGATAAATGTATAGGTATACACCAGTGGTGTTGTGCCTATCTGGGAAATAAAAATATTTTTATTGATATTATTAACACATAAGACCTGTCCGTCTATATTAGTCATCACACGGTCTCCAGGAATTGTATAATTTGTCATTATCTGTGTTTAGTTTATTGCACTTTAAATAGTTTAGATGTCATTTGTTAAGGCATTGCTCAACGGTGGCCTCGCTTCATACACTCTATCATTTAGCCTCAATCCGGGAGTATGATGTCAAAGTAACGGTTAATCTCCGCTCATGACGCCATTTAAAATTAAAATCAGTCAACGAAATCCTGTTTAAATCCAAGCCATCGGTGGGTCTACAGAGTTGATTTTGTGCTTGTTGTGTAAATAAAGATCTAATTTATAATTTCTATGACATCTGAAGCCTATATAAAGACTTGCAATAGTTGGATTTAGCTCTTGCATAATGTATGTTTAAGTTCTGTGTTCTTTTAGGTAAATTTTGCCTGGACAGCTAGGTTGCTGCCTGCTCTTCGTTGAATTTGATTTTTGGACCAATATTCTGATTTTTGGTAAAACTATTTCTTATTGTGTATTGTCTGTATTTGTCATTTAGTTTGGAATATTGTGTCTTCAAATTATTGGTTTTAGTCTTATATGGTACATAGTTTTAGTATTTTAATATTTGTTAATCAGCTTCACAGTATAGTATTTCACCATTCTGTAGATTTGCAGTTTGCATAAAGTTGTAATAGTCATAGAAATATTTTATTATTGGAATAGTTTATTTATTTATATATATATAATGGTTATTTATTAAAACTATAATTGGTGATAGATAAGTCAGTATGTTCATTATGCTGATAAATGTGCCTCGTCTGTGTAGAAATTGAAATTAATAGAAACTACAAGGCTGATTTTACTCTTCAACTCAACTTATATACTTTCAATACTGGCCAAAACCATCTACAATAATTGGTATCTGCTATTGATTTTTGGGGAACAATTGCCATGGATTCTGCATTTTGTCTTTCTGTCTTGCCAATGAAAAAAGTCGGGTTATTTAGTGAAATGAATTGACAACAAGGTTTCTATAAGCCATAGCAATAAAGATATCTAAATTAGCAATGAATATTTGTGAATTTTATTTGTTTTCTTTCTCAATGAATAAAGCTCCATGGTTGTTTGCCAGGAGAATTGTTGCTACATTGTTTTAAGACAATAGACTATATGTTATGTATCATATTTTATATATGTAGTATATAAGTTTAGAAATCTGATGGGAAAACCTTAGCACATCATCAATGTAGCATTTTCTGGCTTCAAGTGCACTAAATAAATGAGTTCTTTTAAGGTCATTCCATGTCAAGTGGACCAAATTTCGGAAAGTTGGGAACATGACCCCCTTCAAAAAATTAATAAAAGATAGATGTTATAGTACATGGACTTAAGCTAACAAATCCAAAATTATAAGTCTCTAGGCCGAACATTTGCTGAGATATGGCCATTTGAAATTAGGGTACTGAAACGGATCATAAATTCAGTAATTTTTTTCAGGTTTTCAGGCGCTTTAAACTCACATTTCTAATAGGACTAAAACTCTCAAACTTTGTAATCTAAGATAACTTGTGGTGTAGATTATGAATTTAGCATCACATGCAATATGCGATTCACACAGTTCGTGCCACCAATTTACAAAATTTACAAAAGACTCTAAGTCGATGAGATATATACAATTTCCCAAATATTCAGTCTCGAAATTTAATGCACACTGAAAACGTACAAAAAATACCCATTTTCACTTTAATTTTGGCCATGTGGGACAGAGGTTAAAATTCTGAAAATGTTTGATAATGAAACTTCAATTTCCCTACTATAACATTCATTAAATTCCATCTTGTGTATTTGATGGCTAATATTTTTAATTGGCACTTGAGATCTGTGCAGTGATGAAGTTTTAGTACCGGGTATTATAAAATGCGCATACCCGGGTAGTCAATAAGGCCCTCGCTAAATTTAACGTCGTAACAGAAAGTGCCATCTATCGTTTTTTTCTATACACTAGAACATATTTCCACGTGTTTCAAAGCGTCAAACCGTAAAATGGCGGGATGACATCTTCGCTGACCACGACAGTGAAGACAATTTCGAGTCGGATGATACACATAATTCGTTTCCAGTTGATAATGATAGTAGTCAGGACAGTGATTGGGAGTTTGAAGTCGGTGATTTGTTGCTCGACATGTCTCACGTGTATGATGAACAAGGCCAAGATGACCATGATAGCCCTATGTCTGCAGTAGATTCTGATGATAATTCTGATGTTGATAATGATGCTGGCCTGCTAGATCGTAAAAGACGTAGGCAATCCCAGAGTCCCGAACGTGTAGATAAATTGACTGACTATAGCGATAATGATATGGGAACGGGGAATGAAAGAAATGGTGAATACGAGGTAGTGCAAGTCACACGTAGTCTTGGCAGAAGCAGGTGTGGTCCGCGTGTTCGTGGTGGCATTGCTCGTGGCCCGGTTCCTGTTAGGCCTATATTGAATGACAATAGTAGTGTTGGTAGTGGTAGACGTGGTCCACGTGTTTGTGTTGGCTCTGCTCGTCGGTAGTGAGAGACTTAAAGTTAGAATTGGTGACAATGCTACTATTGATGAATTCTTTGCCCAGTACTTCACTGACGATATCTTCAGGCATATTGCAGAGGAAACAAATCGATATGCTCACCAGTTCATTCAGGAGAACGAGAACAACTTCAAAGAGTTTTCCAGGGTTCATTCGTGGAAAGACACTACTGTATCAGAAATGAAGACATTCTTTGGTTTACTTGGACTGATGGGTATTATTCATAAACCGAGGCTGGAGATGTATTGGTCCAAGCTAGATCTGATAGAAACCCCTATATATATGGGCAAATAATGACAAGGGATAGGTTCTTCCTTCTGAAATTCCTGCATTTTGCAAATGATCAACACCCAGCATATGACCCAAAAGACCCCAATAGGGACAGGCTTTGCAAGGTAAGGCCACTGATTAGAAAGGTGAGGGACCGCATGAGGCGGGTATATGCCCCCGATAAAGATCTCTGCGTTGATGAGTCCCTTTTATTATTCAAGGGCAGACTTCTTTTCAAACAATGTATCCGAACTAAGAGGTCTCGCTTTGGAATAAAGTTCTATGAACTTACTACATCCGAGGGTATTTCTCTTGATTTTATAGTCTACTCTGGTGAAAACACACTTAGAGATCACGATGAGCCAGAGCCTCAAATGCTGGTAACTGAGCGAATCCCTCTGAATCTGATCCAACCATATCTTGGCCTTGGCCACACACTGTATCTTGATAACACATCTCCTGATTTGGCTACCTACCTCCTTGATCACGATACATACCTCTGTGGGACCATCAACCCAAAGCGTGCAAATTATTCTGGTGACCTTGGCACTAGACGACTTGAGAAGGGGTCATCTTGTTTCATGAAATCACAAACAGGGCACATGCATGCTGTAAAGTTCAGGGCAAAGAAAGACAAATCAAATGACAAACCCAAAGAAGTATGTATGTTGACCACAGAGGGAACTGCTGCTATGGTTCCTACTGGAAAAGATGACAAGGATGGAAATCCTATTTCCAAACCTGCCTGCATCATTGCTTATAACCACAAGATGGATGGGGTTGATATGGTAGATCAACAGCTCCACAGTGTGACCTTGGTGCGGAAGACATTCAAATGGTACAAAAAGGTAGCTTTGAGGTTGTTCATGACATGTGTATTGTGTGCACATAAACTTCATCGCAAGTTCACGCCGTCTACCAAAGATTTCCTAGCGGACCTCAAGGACCTCCTGGCTATACTTATAAGTTCCAGTCCGAAACTGAACAAAGAAGTTATAAGGACATACACAGTACAGAGGCTTACAGGGAGACACTTTCCTCAGAAAAGAGAGGCAAAGGCTGGCAACACAGGGTACAGAAAGGACAAAATGTGTCGCGTGTGCTGGGCGAGGGGACTTCGCAGCAGGGCTGGTAGAGAAATCAGGACGGTTTGGATTTGCCCTGACTGTCCAAGCCAGCCAGGTCTTCATTCAGATCAGGATTGTTTCAAGGCCTATCACACAAAATTTGATTACTTTGCAAGTCCTAATGGAGACAATGGAGATTCTTCCAATGGAGACGAGTAAATGTTCAACATTCATAGTTATTCACGATTCTGGTATCTTTCATACATTTCTGTCTTCTTTTGAATAAAAGAAAAAAATGAATAATCAAAACTTGATATTTTTGTTCATTTTATATATATTTATCAAGATCCAGTGAAAAAAACAATATCCCAGAAGTATTTCATGGAGAACAAATTGTTTTTGTCATAGATTTAGTGAAAAACGAGAAATCCAAAATGGCGGCCATAAGGTCACGTGACTATATGATTATGTATATATCCAAAATTCTATTTTTTCCTCTTAATAGTCCAACCAACCACATGCCCATACCAACACATACAAAGAATTCCCCAAAAAGTTTTTATAAGTACGGTTTGTCATCTAGTTCAAAATCTCTCTTTTTCCTCTAAAAAGGGTCTAGCACAGGCAGTGGATTTACGTCTAGCATTGAAAGGGTTAATGGCTATTATCAAAATTGTTGACTTTTCATGTTGATTTTAAAATTACGTTTAAATGTCCTATACCCCTCAAATGTGTCTATATAGAGTAAATGTTTGCGTAGATTACGAATATGCAATCATTTTGGATCTACATTGTATTGTTCTAATTTTTATTTGGCCTCCCAAATGAGAAAAAAAATGGTTATTCTGCTTTACAAATTGGAATTTTGGGCATTGACAATCAGATTAAAATTACTTCTGAAAGACTTAGGCTCCTCATATTTGTCATTTTAGAGCAACATATAATGTAGAATAAGAATACAGAATCATTTTGGCTACAGGGAGTATCGTTTCAATTTAATTTTGTTTTCAAAAACAGGGGAAAATTTGTTTTGTCTGCTTACTTATTCCTTACACACTAGGGATGTTTTCTATTGTTTTTGGTGTATGCCCAACCCGGGTCAGAGCCACACCCATTTTTTCTTTGTGTGTCTGTGTGTTTTGCCTACAGGCCTCAATTCTTAATGGATTATCTTGAAAACTATTCATATATATTCCTTCTATCCAAAGGATGACTGTTATTATTTTTGGTGCATGCACGACACCCAGGGGCACAGCAACACCAGATTTTTGTGTTATCATCCACAGGCTGCAATTCTGAGCTTTTGGTGCATGCTCGACCCCTGTCACGTTCCAGGATTGCAGCCCCTAGGCGAAAACATAAAAAAATGGGCGTTGCTGTGCCAATCCTAAAGGTATAAGGAATAAGTATGAAAAGTTTTCAAGGTGATCAAAACACACAGACATTCAAAGAAAAAATAGGCATGGCTCTGCCCCTGGGGGTTGGTCATGCACAAAAAACAATAGCGATCATTCTTGGGGTATAAGTAATAAGTATGCACAACTTCAAGACAATCCATTGTGGCTTGTAGGCGACAAACTGGCACATACAAAAATTGAGCGTGGCTCTCTGCCCCTGGGGGTCGGGCACGCACCAAAAACAATAGGGAACATCCTTAGGGTATAAGAAAAAATTGGTATACATAATTTCAAGACAAACCGTTAAGAATTGCGGCCTGTAGTTTTGAGGCGTCTAGTGATAGTGGTACTTCAACTTTCTAAGCGGACAAAACATGTTTTCACCTGTTTTTAAAGCAAAACTGAATTGAAACGATACTCCCTGGATCCCAAAAGAGTCTTTATTCTTATTCTATGTTAAGAGTTGATCTAAAATGACAAATTTGAGGGGCCTAAGTCTTTCAGAAATAATTTTAATCTGATCATCAAAATCCATTATTCCAATTCATGAAACGTATTAACCATTTTGTTCTCATTTTGGACGCAAAATGAAATTAGAACAATACAATGTACATTCAAAATGATTACATATTTGTAATCTAGGCAAAAAGTCACTCTAAATAGACACGTTTGAGGAATATAGGTCATTGAGAAGTTATATTAAAATCAATGTGAAAAGTCAACAATTTTTATAACAGCCATTAAAACTTCATCACCGTACAAATTTCAAGTGTCAATTAAAAATATAAACAATCAAATACACAAGATGGACTTTAATGTATGTTATAGTAGGGTAATTCAAGTTTTATTATCAAACTTTTTCAGAATTTTAACCTCTGTCCCGCATGGCCAAAATTGAAGGTGAAAATGGGTATATTTTGTACGTTTTCAGTGTGCATTGAATTTCGAGACTGAATATTTGGAAAAGTATATATCCCATCGACTTAGAATCTTTTGTAAATTGATAAAAGACAAACTGACATTAACTATGCCAATTTTGGAGTTTGTGTATACAATAGTGACTTTGCCCGAGGCTGTGGAAATCCTGAAAATAAAAGTGAATAGTTCATTTGTTCCACATTTTGCCACCTGGTGGCAAGAACTGTGTGAATTGCACATTGCGTATGATGCTAAATTCATAATCTACACCAAAAGGTGTCTTAGATTACAAAGTTAGAGAGTTCTACTCCTATTAGAAATGTGAGTTTAAAGCATCCTAAAACCTGCAAAAAATTACTAAATTTATTATCCGTTTCAGTACCCTGATTTCAGGTTTGTTTTCTTAGTTATGATTTAACATGTGTCTTACTTAAAAGGTCTTACATAATTTGAAACAGTAATTAATAGATCACTTTATATTCAAATCTTTACTGAAAGTTTTCCATATATGATACATGCAATGAAATTAAGAAAGGTAGAAAACCTCAGTATGTCATATCGAAACAAAATGAGGGTATTGGGTGGCTACATCAATATCATGCCCCTGACGAGTCGGGCTTGAAAGATCCAAACAGCACATTGAAAGACATTGCAATGGAATCTGTAGCACTAGAGCATAGGGGGTTACCCTGAACACAAGAAAATTTGTGAACGGGGAGAAGCGTGCGAACATGACACACTTGTGCTATTTTCCCCTTTCTCGAATAGTTCTAAAAGTATGTGATTGTCACTTGACATCATCTGTATTGACCCACTGCTTCTTTTTTTTTTTTTGCTTGAGAGAGAAAGAGAAATGGGGCTTAACAGCCACTCGACATAAACTAGTTCATTTCAGGACTAACATATGGTTCAATTTCATTTTAATAATTTGCTTGCAAGTAGGGATCTTTAGCAGTGGGAGGAAACCTTACGAGCCGAGAGAGCCCTTGAGGTTGGATAGGTAACCTTACTCCTTGTAATGCGCAAGCGGTGAATCAAAACTACAGACCTTACAGGGGGGTTATGTCAACCCTGCAACTGAAAGCAACTGAAAAAGATCGAAACATCACATGATAAAAGACATGTTGATGATGTTGACAATAATATATTAATAGAATTGTGGCAAGAGCGACCATTCCTTTGATGAATAAATTAACAGTCACATGTTAAGTACCATTGCTATCAGTTCCAAGTTGACATGAGCGTTGCTCTCAGATGTCCTCAGTTGCTCATAATATGATCTACATAAGCACACTGACTGCAACTAGTTGCTTTGAGCTGCAAAGTCGACATAAGCTCCCCTTAAGATCTTAAGCACACACTTAAACCCTTTGCTCACCCAACCCCTTTTTTGTGAAGCAGTGGGGCAATTTTGTTCAGTACTGATGCATTGCCCCCACTTCTTTCTGTCTCACATTTCACATGTTGCTGTATCAGGAATCCAATCCGCGACCTAAGGTGTGGAATCTATACACCTCTACCAAGTGAGCCAAACAGAATTCTCCCCAAGCAAGTCAGTCAGAGATATATTCATACTCCAGATAACACAGGACAGAACAATCTAGGTGTCCCCAAATACATGAACAATCACTCAGGAAACCTTAGATTTACATCACTGCTACACACATATAAACGTTTTAGTCTTAAAATGACCAAAATATTGTGTTGCTTCAGTGCCTCGGACAGCTTGCTTCCACCCTGTGTGATATACATTGATATAAAGAAAACAAATATCAAAGCTTATTTCAGTATGAGATACATGTACAATAATAAATAGAAAACAATACCCCAAAAACATCTGAACTTTAATCACATGCATCATTTTGACATAGTCAAAATTGATCTCATCAAACTGTCTGTAATTGGTTTGTGTTACGTGTTTCTCTCATTTCAGTGTGAGTGTCATATGTTGTCACCCTGACAGTCAGTCTATCGGTCCATCAGTCTGCTGGGTGGTCCATCAACAATTTGCTTGTGAATGTGATAATAGGCCACATTTTTTAACAGAGTGGTGTGAAACATCAGACAAACCCAATTTATTATATTCAGCATTCTCGCAGAATTTCTTTGACCTTCCAGTGTTATCTCCCTTTATTATGTTGTCACCCTGACAGTCAGTCTATCGGTCGGCCAGGCTGTCCGTCACCAAATTGCTTGTGAAGGTGATAGAGGCTACAGTTTTGGTGTGAAGCATTAGGACTGTGATAGGACGAAGCAGCTTTGGGTTCAAAGCAGATACACCCAATTAATTTTAAGCATTCTAGGACTTTCTGTCCCAGAGATATTACGATAGGGATGAGATTTCTAAAAGCCATAAAGGATCCTATCAAATTTTGTCAACATTCAAGTTTTCCTTTTGGATAAGGAGCTTTCTATAGCTATTCTTTTTTCGAGACATAACTGCTGTGTTTTGTGTATTTTCACTTTAAGCGTGACTACCTTTTCAATGGGTCACCCACTGAGAGAACCACACTAGTAGTTATTTAGATAGTTCCAAACTCCCTGCTCAACTAATTCAAAATTGAATGAAATGAAAAGCATAATATTGCTTGATATATCACTTGCACAACATCTTACAAATTTAGTCTCATGACCATTAATCATATTGACAATCATGTGCTGAAAGGAAGAATTCAGACACTTTGCAATGGTTGTATTGCAGTAAATAAGACACATTTACAGATTTTCAAATGTCTAGTAAACATACTAAGAATTCTTTATAACACAATATACAGTACTTCTAGACCTGGTTTTACTAATCACTGACATGCATAAAACTGCCAACCAATTTACTTATCTTTGGTTAAAAAAAAAAATAGTATCATCTGGTTGATGTTATACCAATTTATCTAGAAGATTAAACGTGGATATAAAGATTATGATTAGTCATTTAAGACTTTTGAAAGCAGTATTTTGTTGGAGGACTGTTTCATAATAAAACCATGGATCTTCAAATAGAATGTCCAAGAATAATGTTTAGTACACACTAGTATGGACACTTACTTAATGTGGTTGTATATTGTCATCACCTTCGTCAATCCATCCATTGTTTGTCGTTGATCTATCCCCAGCAGGGATGTAAAGATATGGTAGGCTGTGTGATTGTTCGTATTTCTAGCAACGCCTAGAATTTTCTGTCCAGTGGTGTTTCTTGGTCTTGGGGAATTCCCTTTGCCTCACTCGATAGAGGTGTATGGATTCCATGCCTGGAATGGCGGGTGCAATTACCGACCGGAGCATCCTGTCATATAATCAAATATTTTCTGGCTGTAGTGATCAGTCATAACATTTCATGAAAATAATCTTGACCATTTCGACTGTTAGTATGACTAGCACCCAAAGGTGGAATATTGGGGATAAACATAGAAAGAAATAATGATGTGCTCACAAGAAGAGCAGTCGGTTAATCCGGTTGTGACCTTCACTTAGTTAAGTCCAGAGGTCAGATTTCTTGGTCATAGGAATCTAGTAGAAGCCAAAAAATGTTCCGCGACTCGGTGGACAAGGGGTTAAAGATATAGGTAAATGGGTCTGGAGTAAGGGCTATTATTAGGGTATCACACTGCGTAGCTTGTGTGAAACACTATTGTTTTTGTTAAGCTTATTATTTTTCCATCGCGTTTTTGGAAAAAGTACATATTCTACAGAATTAAACCCTATACAATCCGAAAGGTATTTAGTTGGAATCGTAAAGGAATAACTAAAACTTTAAAAATGATAATAGGAAGTGACATCATCAACGAAAATAGACCAATATTAGACATCAAAGGAAACTTTTTTGTTTTTCAACTAATTTGAATGCAGTTTTCACCAATTTGTAGCTGTTCGTATTTCTCAATTTTTACGTCAGAGCATTGTGGCCTCTACGATGCATGCGTATGGCAAAATTTTAAGCTCAAAAGTGAAAAGAGTGAAAATTCTGAGCGTAACTGTTTTATTTTTGAAGATTTCGACTTAAAACTTTCAGAATACATTACAAAAATGTCAACAAAAATTTTCCGATTATATCCCCTTTGAAGATGAAGTCAGCTTTTCAACTTCTTTAATTTTGCATTATTTAAAAATATTTGACAATAGGAGTTGTCTGTGAAATTTTTAGGGTAATCTCATGAAGTTAAAATTCACCAGAAGTGCCACCATTTTGATAATGTAAGTCAATCTTCAAAATCCTACACGTCCTAAAATTTTTATCCAATTATCAATATCATCCTATTTTTGGAACGCATTCACCCATCGCAATTGATGGTGCATTAAGAATTTTGCCTTTAAAAGAGCCACTTGTAATTTGATTTTGAATTTTTCCTCATCATTTGATGCCTAATGCCACATTTGACTAGGCCAAACTAATTTCACATTTTCACTGTCACCGGAAGTGGCGTCATTTTGGCAAAAACTGTATTTTTAGCCATCAATACAAATATTTTATACAAAGTAGTTGTATTTGTTATGTGTTTAAAATTATGATATTTGATTCCAATCAACAAATGGAATGAACCAATGTGGTCATATAGATATCACAAAATGGTTTCTTACTTGTTCAGTTGCGGGGAAATAGACGATTTTCTACAAGTCACTTTTCAAGGTTTTTGGCCCATTAAAGTGTCAATTATTATTCGATTTTCATAAAATTTTCACCATGTGATGCATGCCTAATGCCATTTATGATTTCATAAAACTAATTTAACATTTTCCTTATCACCAGAAGTATTGTCATTTTGGCAAAAACTGTATTTTTAGCCTCCAAAACAAATGAACGACATTCATTATTCGTTATTGGTATAAAATTGTGATAAATGATTCCAGTGGACAAATAGTATTATTCAATATGATCATACAGATATCAAAAAAGTGTTTCTGGTATCTTCCCTTGCCGAGAAATAACCAATTTTGTCAATATCACTTTTTAAGATTTTTCGCATTTTAAGATTTAAAGACCCCTACGCGCAAGCGATTTATTGATATAAAATTAAACCATATGTTAGTCCCGAAATGACCTAGTTTGTGTCGAGTGGACGTTAAACCCCATTTCTCTCTCTCTCTCTCTCTGATGGAGTGATTGGTTGATGCTTTGGGACACGATAACTTTAGTTCTAATCAGGTGTGAATGATGAAATTTGGTGTATAGTTTTATTACATCAATACCTTGACTAACTTCGATAATGAGCATTTTCTGCTCAGGGTAAGCAGAGCGATAAGCAATTTGATTGGTCGAGACTTTGGAACACATTAACTCTCGTTTCTTGACATGAGCACCCTGTCACACTAAGCACATGTGTTTTGATCAGAATCCAACTATTCTTAAAGAGTTAAGGAACTACATCCTTCTGTTTCATAAACTTATAAAGTCTCTTGTGTGTAATAAAGAAATGGAGGTCTATAACCAGATGTTAGTTGTAAAGGACCTATTTGGGTTGACATTAGAAATTATTTCTCCTCCTCAAAGTAAATTGGTCACTGAGATCCTTTAAACATCTCTAGTAGGCCCATTCAAATTATTTTTAGGACAAAATGTTGTTTTATACTTTCGATTAACGGTAATATCATTAATTGTATCAATTAGTACTACTACTCTGCATTCATCGAATCTAATATCTAATCACAGTTTGATCATATCAGTGTTTGTGTGGCACTGATTTATGACATTAATCCTTAATGTTGAAAAATCACTAGTGGAGTTTACACAGAACAAGTCATAACGGTAGAATAGAGTGTCTCTTGTGTAGTATGGCCCGTTCAGATGACAGTGAATGATTAATAATTATCACCCTACCATCTAACATCTCAATCTTCTACTATTTAAATTTCTACTGAAGGTCATGTCCTTTCTGTTTTCACAGAATCGTGCTCAAGTTGAGAGATACTTCATGTTATACAAAGAGTGTAATCTATTTGTATTGTGGAGTTACACATCTTATTGTCCACCGCCTTTGGAAGAAAGCAGGGGACTATGAAAATGGGTCTGTCCGCCAGTCTGTCTGTCCGTAACACTTTTTGAGACACAATAACTCTTTCTCTAATTGAGCTTGAATGTTCAAACTTCATGTAGGTGTTTATTTGGTGAATACCTTGATGGAGTTCTGTAGCACTTTGGTCCTTAAGACAATATTGCTTCTTTGAAAAATTGTTGCTTCACTCTGTCTATAGAGTCAAATCACATGTACTTAATGAACGTGAATATATAGTTATACATAAGAAACAGTGATATTTTGGTAAAATCATAACCATTGTCAAAATATCCATCAAATTCTATCTGTTATTGACCTATGGTTGGTAGACCAAATAAGGTAATGTTTCCTCCTCGAGTCTTGTGAAATAAAGCGGTTTATTCCATATTTGAGATGGAAATTAACGTCAAGGCTATCTAAGACCTGCAGAAATTACGGGGTATAAAACAGGGTGTAGAGCGAGATTGATCAGAGCTCACCCAGATATTCCAAGCAGCTATTATTATTGAGAACGAGGTACCTTCAATGCCATTACAGCTTAACAATAAAGTTGTAAAACCATTGATTCTATAGTGTTATTACAATCACGAAGAAAAACAAACGCAACAAGAAAAGAAGTCCGATAGTACTACAGTTCCAAGATGAGCACTTTCTGCTTAGGGTAAGCAGAAATAAGCAATTTGATTGGTTGATGCTTTTGGGACATGATAACTTTAGCTCTAATTAAGTGAGAGTGATAAAACTTGGTGTACAGTTTCATTACATCAGTACCTTGACTAAGATCGTTAATGAGCATTTTCTGCTTAGGGTAATCAGAGCGATAAGCAATTTGATTGGTCAAGACTTTGGAACACAATAACTCTCCTTCTAATTGAGATAGAATATTGAAACTTCGTGTAGGCATTCATTAGGTGAATGTCTTGATGGAGTTCAAAGATGCGCATTTTGTGCTTAGACTAAGCAGAGATAAGGATTTTGATTGGTTGATGCTTTAGGGCACGATAACTTTGGTTCTAATTAAGTGTGAGTGATGATATTTGGTGTATAGTTTCATTACATCAATACCTTGACTAAGTTCGATAATGTGCATTTTCTGCTAAAGGTAAGCAGAGCGATAAGCAATTTGATTGGTCAAACTTTAGAGCTTGATAACTTTAATTCTAATTGAGTGATAGTGGTGAAACTTTGTGTATACTTTAATTACATCAACACCTTAACAAAGATTGAGTTCAATAATGAGCATTTTCTGCTTAGGCAAAGTTTAGGCTTCAGTCTGATTGGTCGAGACTTTGGAACACAATAACTCTCCTTCTATTTGAGGTAGAATGTTCAAACTTGGTGTAGGTGTATTTGATCATGCACATTTTCCACTAAGGCTAAGCAGAGATGAGCAATTTGATTGGTTTAAACTTTGAACACACTTTGACCTCCTAAAAGCAAGTCGGGTACAGTAACAACAAAACCAATTTCCACCATTGCACCTTCTGGTACATTACAGGTAATTTTGTAAACTTTCAAATAGTAGCCTATAATTCTTACATTTCTATGTTATTGATTGAAAATACATCTTGTATATATTTTCATAAAAGTACATTCTTTTATTTAAAAGTATATTTCCAACATAAATATCCAATACAATGCAATTTGGAGCACAGGGCTAATGTCGATAGTTATCATGGTTATGATAGTAATAAACTGGATGCACATGCTCAGTGCCTAACTAACCTAAATAACTATTTTACCACATCCCTTCATAATTTTTATCCTAATATTATGTGTTGCCAGTTTGGTTCATTCATCAATTGGTTGTCATGGTTTTCCTTGATTTTGTTGCTAAGCAGTTATGATGTCATAACAAATTACCTTATTTGGGAAATTATTTTTGAAATTGTATATTAACGTTACCTATTTCACCTTTTCTCTGGATCTCTAGATAGATACACAAATGGAAATATATAAAACAAAAATCGGTCTTTGATAAATATATTTCATATTTTCTTAAAATTGGAATAGTTCACAAGTTCTAAATGGATGCTAAGATATTTAATTTCAGTTTATTTTGTTAAAAATGGCGATAAAACTGCTTCGCTTCGGTAATCTATTCTAGAAGAGCCTACATGATGATGACTCCAATGAAGTAGAAATCAGACTGACCTGCTCAAAATGGTTTTCATATAGTTGTATAGAAGTAATAGTTGCTTCAATCAATGATTATAATGATGTAGGAATCTGTCTGTAGAAATAATCAAATAGCAAATTGTGACAGATAGTCAATGTTAATTAGAACTATCAGACCAACAGCAAAGGATAGTTTGGACTATAAACTTTAGTTATTATATTATACTGGTAGCAATTAACCCTATCACCGTTAGCTAGGCTAGCCAACTTGCATTATTTAAAATTCTAGATAACAATGAAGCAAACAATTATTATAAATTTATATGTATCAAGTTGCTGTTGAGGTCTAGTTTATAGATTGGTAGCAACCCATTTAATCCACCATTGACAAAAATCAATACAGTTTGTCAGTTCTGATGAAATCAAAAGGATGTGCATATATCCACTTTGGTACAGAATTTGCAAAGCAGGGTCAACCATGGAAGCCATACTGAATTTTAACCTCACATAGATTTTATTTATTGCATGTTATAGATGTTTAAAGGGAGTGTGTGTAGGTGGCTGTCTGCAATATCACTAATGTGAAAGCAGATGTTAAACCACCAGCTAAGAAGAAAGGTGGTTATGTGACTGATAAATTGATAATCCTACCCCAAGTTCAGTAGAAGTGAATGTAACATGATGTTGTTAGCACTTGTCATCATGAATAAAAATACAGTAGAAATGTTCTACTGTTATATAAAATACATAGCACAGCATGATCCTCCTCAATATTAATATGGGAAGATAAGTGATGTAAAGCAGAGAGGGTACCGTAAGATCACTTGGCAGTTGAAACAAAAGAATAAGCAGAAACAGTGTTTTCAATACAAAACTGTTTGCATAACCACATAACCGCTGGGGTCATCAATGATGGGTCAAATCTGGAATAGTTCTTCAGTCTTTTAATTACTGAACTTCTATTTTACACAATATATGACAAATGATACAATTCAAATACATACCATGTAAATTACACGTTTAGCACAAACATGTGGATGACCAACATTGGTGCAATTAATACAGTTGACCTAATGCAGTTGGCACTCACCCTAAATGCATTTTAACTATATAGTGTCATTAAGTATGGAGTATTTAGTCCACAAATTGGTGGTATAAATTAATGCTATTGATAATATAACAATGGTGTAATATCTTTAATGATGTAATTATCTGACATCTGCCATTATGCTTCTTTTAGAAAAGAGTATGAAGCAGAGATGTAAATATGTGGTGTTATGTGTGATTGTTCCTATACCTAGGAATGCCTAATTGTTATATCCTGTTGTGACAACAATTCCTACTTACTTGATCGTTGGGAATTCCCATTGACTGATCACTCAGTAGAGGTGTATGATTCCAATCCCATTAATTTCAAAATGCATCAATAGTGACCTGATTCAAGGTCAGATTCATTTCATGACACATTGACTTCTTTTTTTTTCATACAAGTCGTTAATCCTGTATGGTTGCTCCTAAAACATTTTGAATATCTTTAACACTATTCTCTTCAATTCTAATATATAATTTGACTGACAACATTGTTACTCTGTGGTAGGTTGTGGCTCCAGTACATCTACTTTTGTTTAACGAGGCAGAAAATAGTCTTATACAACTCTGTGGTTTAAAGGTTGTTTCCAGACAGTATATAGATGAGACCCTACTATTATTTTCAACAGTAATTAAACATTGTAAACAGACTGAAGCAGAGTTGATATTTTATGAAAACCCTTGGGATAGAACCATGAACAAGTTTCATTAAGGTTTTAACAAATTCTGCTTTACTTTAGTCACGATTTGTTAATTAATTGAAATATTTTTCACGTGAGTTGGTGTCAGATGATTGTTTTTAAATTCTCCTTTGGCAGCAAAATGTCAACCTTATTGTCAGCTAGATAGGGTAGAAACGTTTTTGTTACTCTCAAAATCTACCCAGATCAATTTTCTTAATACTTTACATCTTTTTTTCCAGGTTGCTATTAAAATTATTGATATGAGAAAAATAAAGGAGGATTACTTAAAACAAAATGTTAACCGTGAAGCATTGATTCTTGGACAGCTGCGTCATCCAAATATTATTCGTCTCTATGAAACAATGAAGGTAAATATATTTTAATATTTATAAAATGTTTTTTAAGTTATCAGATTTTATACGCCACATTGAAATGTGGTCGTAAATTGTTGTCGCCCCCGTCCATCGGTCCAGCGTCCACAATTGCTAGAGGCTAAAGTTAATATCCGATTGACTTTGAATTTGAGGTCATGAGACGGAGAAGCCTATTGATTTTCAACGATTTCTGATAATTACAGTCTGAGTTATGGCCCTTGATCACTCTAAAAAAACTTATGATTGCTATGGAGGCTAAAGTGAATATCCGATTGACTTTGACAGTACACTTTTTTGACTTTAAATTTATACAGAGTATTTAAGGTTATGAGACGAAGAAGCCTGTTAATTTTCAACGATTTCAGAAAATTACTGCCAAGAGTTATGGCCCTTCATCACATTGATAAATCTTGAAGACGCTTTAGAGGCTATAGTGAATATTTGATTGACTTTATATCCCAAAGATCTTGTTTCCTTTCGATATTCATGCATATCGGATCGTAACTTCCAGAATTATGGCCCCTGATTGTACAAAAAATCACGCTTTTAGCTTGTGGTCTCTCTAGAGGTCACAGTTTTTATCCGATTTAAAAAAAACGTTTTAGTATATCACAGTTACACCCTCATGATAGTTGAGTTCAAATTTCATGAAAATTGGACCAAAACTGTCAGACAAAATGGCCGCCCCTCATACGCAAATAGTGTAAACATCCGGTGAGGTCACAATTTTGATCCGATTTTGATGAAACTTGAAATGCATATTTATAACCCATAGATCTTGGTTCCTTATGATATTTGCGCATATCAAATCCTAACTTCCTGAATTATGGTCCTTGATTGTACGAAAAATCGTGTTTTAAGCTTGTGGTCCCTATACAGGTCATAATTTTTTATCAGATTTAAAAAAAAAACCTGTGAATATATCACAGTTATACACTAATGATGGTTGAGTTTGAATTTCGTGAAAATCAGAAAAAACTGACGGACATAATGGCCGCCTTTTGTACGCAAATAGTGTAAAAATATGGTATATCAAGGTTGTGGGCCCTCAAGAGGCCACAGTTTTTATCCTATTTGGATGAAACTTTAAATTATGTTTTTATCATAAAGATCTTGATGATCACACATATCCGAACGTTACTTCCTGGATTATGGCCCCTGATTGGTCGAAAAATCACATTTTTAGCTTGTGGATTCTCTGGAGGTCACAATTTTTTTCTGATTTTAAAAACCGTTTAGATATGTCACCTTTCCACCATAATGAAGGTTGAATAGGAATTTCAGGAAAATTGAAATGAAACTGACAAACAAAATGGCCGTTCTTTGTACGCAAATTGTGTGTAAGTATGTAATACAAAGGTTATGGACCCTCTAGAGGTCACAATTTTTATCTGATTTTGATCAAACTTAAAACATATCTATATATTCCAAAAAATCTCAGTCCCTTTTGATATTTGCACATTTCAGACCATAACTTTCTGGATTATGGCCCCTGATTGTTCAAAAAATTGTTTTTGCTTTTAGCTTGTTCTCTACCCATCTTTTGCAAAATTTGGGCGTATCCTGCCTGGCAGTCGCTGGTTAACAATTTCGATAATTACTGCCAAAGTTATGGCACTTGATCACATTGATAAATCTTGTGACTGTAAATTTATACACAGTGTTTAAGGTCGTGAGATGAAGAAACCTATTGATTTTCAACAATTTGATCACTTTGAAAAATATTGTGGACACTCTAAAGGCAAAAGTTAATATCCGATTGACTTTAAATTTATACCCAGTGTTTAAAGTCGTGAGACGAAGAATTCTATTGATTTTCGATAATTACTGCCATGCCAGAGTTATAGCCCTTGATCACTTTAAAAAATTTGCAGACACTCTTGAGGCTAAAGTTATTATCCAAATGTCTTTAAATTTATACACAATGTTTAAAGTTATGAGACGAAGAAGTCTATTGCTTTTCAATAATTACTAACAGAGTTATGGCCCTTGATCACTTGAGAAATCTTGTGGACGCGCTACAGGATAAAGTTTATATAAATTTATACACAGTTTTTAAGGTCACGCGACAAACAATCAAAACAAATTCTAACAATTTCTGATAATGGGTTGTTACTCGTAATCAGATTTGAGTGTTTTCATTACTGACAAATGAAAAAATATGCTACAACCCTTGTTGACTGCCTGGACGACTTACATGTAGCTATAAAATGAAATGAAATAGGATTTACCATCCTACTGTTCTGCTCCGAACTGGGCTAATGAAGACGAGTATACACCATACAGTGTCCTATGAGGGAAATTTTGCCTGGACAGCGGCATACGGCCTACTCTTATATCGAATTCCAAATGTCAAGGGATCTTTAACATGCATTCCAATGTGTACACGGGACCTGCACGGGACCTCAGTTTTTACGTTCCCTCCGAATGACTAGACAGCTGTCCTTGGCAGGCATAAAACTTGCCAAATGTTTTTATTGTATATTTGTGACCACATCTCCAACTTTACCTGAGCAATAAGGCTCCTTCCAAAACACAGAATTGAACCAAGGAAATGTTCTCAAAAACGCAACCTGAGATGGTAATGTGTTCTCCATGATTTTTATGTAACTCATGCTGCACGTGCTGTTCATCGTCGGCAGCATGCCCCAACTCACGACAGCTCAGTGGAACCAGGCACTTGGAAGACTCGACGCAGGCAACAAGCCGTTGCCAATCACTTCCAGGTCAATGTTCGGACTATCTACTATCGCCCCCGAACTGGTAGACCAAGGGTTACCACCAGGTGATAACACCGCCATGTTGTGCAATAGCACGTGCAGAATCCCTTCACATAGGCATCAGGGACAGCACAGTGGGAACACACGGAAGACCCATCAGTACCGATACAGTGCGCCGACGTCCCACCAGAGAGAACATCCATTGCCGTAGACCTTACCACGAACTGATACTCACCCCTCACCATCGACATGAACGTCTACAGTTTGCCCAACAACACCAGAACTGGTGACACAGGCAATGGAGAACTGTTCTGATCACAGATGAGAAGCGGTATTGCGTATCAACTGCAGATGGCAAGACCAGAATATTGCGTCAACGTGGCCAGCATTGTTCTGACCTATGTGTCATGGAACGAGACTCATGGTAAGGTCCAAGCATAATAGTTTGGGGTGGAATCGGCCTGAACCAGTGAGTAGGTCCTGTGGTGTTCAAAAATCTTGTGCTACATCGATCATTGAAACAACGTTTCCAACATGACAACGCTTGTGCCCACACTGCAAGAGTCACTTGGGACTTTCTACAGCAGAACGGGGTCAACGTTATGCACTGGACTTAAACCCGATTGAACATCTTTGGGATGAAATTCAGAGGAGACTCAATAACATCGTACTGAGACGAAACACAGTTGATGGATTGCACCAGGCTTTTTTGACATTGTGGTACCATGGGGCAATGGCGTTCATCAATCGTCTGGTCTACTCCATGTACAGACGCTGCGCTGCTGTTATTGACACTCGCAGTGGACACACCAGATACTGATGTATAGACTGTGTACAGACTTTAAACCTCATAATGTCTTGGAATTGTGATGAATTAATCACTAATGTGTCAACATACTGTTTACAAAAAATTGCTTTGATCCATTTAGTAAGTCGTTTTCTAGAAAGATTTGATTAAAGTGCCTCTCTGATTTTGAAATCGTACTGATGTTTTTTTTGCTGTTTAGTATACAAGATCATATCAAAGGGCTAATAAATGTTTTAACTCTATTTCCTATCTCTCATCTCTCATCTCATCTGATCTCCTGTCTATGTGTGTTGTGATCCTCTGTCTGTGTAGGGACCTTTTAAAGAAACTAATTTGCATACAGACAAAAGGACAATCATTTTGACGAATCAGATTAAAGATAAAATTAGGGATAAAAATATATTGTAACGAATCAAATGAAAGAAGTTAAATTAATATATAAATTTCATTGGGTAAAGTTTCATTGTGAAATATAATTAATAGAATCAGTTAATAATCTTTTAAGCCGTAAATAAAGTAAAAGCGTTGGCACTGATCTGACTGCATTGTTAATTCTATAACCCTCTCTTACTAAGCCTATTGGCACCCAAAGATTATAACAGTACGTACAGTCAAGACGATTCTTGCTTAAGGCAATCACTTTAGGAAATATTAAATTCAGCCATATTGTCTGTATATGTGAATATAGAATTAAGAAATAAATTATGCATTCTTTAAATAAAATGTGAAAAAGAAATTCAAATTAATATCACTATTCGGTGATAGATGGACCGACGGATGGATGGACAGGGGCGACGACAATATACAACCACATTTCAATGTGGTCGTATAAAAATAAGAAAATAGTCAAAACAAATCTTCATTCAGTTTAGTTTATATTCTTCATCTCGTTATGTTAATTAGTTAAAAACATGACTGCACAAATCTTACAGCCCTGGAAAGAGAAGTGTTTATTATTTAGATTGGGTTGAATCTCAACAGTTTTCACTTAGTGGTCATGGATCGACTCACTTCAATGTTTAAACTATGGTTCATCACTTCAGTTGCAGTTTAATGAATTTTATATTACTCTTGTTATTGTCACATCTGCTGGGTATTGGTCTGTAATAGTATCAGTAGGCCTACACACTGTTCAGTCATCCATAAGGTTGCAGTAACAACTCCAACAGTAACTGGAATCTGTCCGAAAACACTTACAATCTGTGTTACACCATGGACCTTATAATAATTATAAGGTCCATGGTTACACATAATTGGTGGCTAATATATCCTAGCACCTCCTCTGCATTGCATGTGGCAGCTGGTTTAAAGGGCCAGAGAAAGTCGTAAGAAAGAATTTTGATATACAGTTTGGAGTATTAAACTGTTTACTTAAAACAAAAAGCTAAGACAGTGTATGTGTGGGAGTTTCTTATTTATAGATTGTTACAATAACTAGAACTTACCATTCATACTATTCATATTGCTTCATACTGCTTCATACTACGCTGAACTCGTAATGGGGTTTGTTTACATGTGGCAATTATGTAAATAGCCGTTACTTTGTGAATATGCCGTCGACTTGTAGTTTGGAACTTTCTATTAGTCAATATGTGATAAAATCAACCAATGGGAGAGCGGAATCTAAATTGTAACTCATAGATTATGCACGTGCATTTCCCAGTTGCATAGCGTATAAAGGGGTATACAAGGCCAATCAGACTCAGCCTTAATTGGAACGGTCGGGGGTGTGAACCTTTACAGGGGTAATAATTTATTCCGATTGAAGGAAGCATGCTTTGAATTGGGTTAAGTGTTCTAATTGATTTGCGGGTTCCGTTCAGGTGTTATAAGATTTGGTGCTTATACGCACTTTGCTCCCTTTGGCACGAATGTTATTCGTTCTGGCGAAAGCAAGCGTAAAACAATGTGTTTATATTTTATTGTAGAGTTATGAGTTTCTAATCGATTTGAGGTTATGTTCGGGTGTTATTAGATTTGGTGCTTGTATGCATTTCGTTTCCCTTTGCATGAATATTGTTAATTCTGGCTGAGGCAAGCGTCAATCATTGTGTTATACTTAATTTGGAGTTGGCGTATTTGTTAATCTTTCTTTTTCAGCTGGTACACCAATAGTAAGAGGAAAACAGACCTGAACACGCACCTCGATCATTTGGATTTGTACTTCATGAAATAAAGCATTTAAAAATCTATGAAAGTGTTCCATTTACTTTCATTCACGAGAGTCACCTGACATCCTGAGTACGACCCTGAATCTTCCGATTTGCATAAGACCAGGTCCTTCCCGACGCTCTAGTGCAGATCGAGAACGACCCATCCTGTTACATATGTTTAAATATGTGTGACCTCGGCATGAATCTATACACCTTTAATGAGTGAGACATTTACCAGATGCGCCAAAGAGAATCCCCTATAGAATTCAGTCTGATCAAGTCTATAGGAATCCTTAATTTGAACACAAGACTGCACACAGAATTATCTAGGTGTAACACGTCACATACATACTATGTTAGGAATAATTTTATATGGAAACACTGTATTTAAATTTTGACATTCAAATCCTGTACCCATAGAAAAAGTTTCCTCATTAAAGAAAGCAGGGGACTATTAAAATGTGACTGTCTTGTCATACTTTTGGGACACAATAACTCTTCTTCTAATTGAGGTAGAATGTTTCAACTTAGTATATATAGTTATTTATTAAGTTTATTTATTAAGTGAATGCCTTGATGGAGTTCAATGATGAACATTTTCTTTGATAACTTTGATTCTAATTGAATGAGAGTGGTGAAATTTGTTGTATATTTCATTACATAAATACCTTGCCTACATTTGATAATGATCATTTTCTGCTCAGGTTAAGCAGAGTGACAAGCAATTCGATTTCTTGATACTTTGGGGTATGATAACTTTAATTCTAACTAGGTGATCAATATCTTGACTACGTTCAATAATGATCTTTTTTTACTTAGGTAAAGCAGAGAGATAAGCAATTTGATTGGTCAAGACTTTTGAGCTCGATAACTTTGATTCTGTAGTGTGAGTGGTGAAACTTCGTGTATAGTTAACGGTATTGATGATGAGGAATTTCTGCTTGAACTGACTAGTGATGATAAGCAATCTGATTGGTCAAGACTTTTGAACACAATAACTCTGCTTTTAATTGAGGTAGAATGTTCAATGAGCTAATTAATGTCTTGACAGTGTTTGTCTGCCAGTATGTCTGTCTGTCTGGTATCACTTTTTTGGAACATAATAACCATGCTTCTAATTAAGGTACAATGTTCAACCTTGGTGTAGATCAGGGGCGTGCTGGACCTGAAGGGGCCCTGGAGGAGGGCCCCGAAGGGGCCCGTCTAGCGCTGAAGGCCACACGCGCGCCTTCGGCTACTAACTGATTTACCTACCTGGGACTATTATAGTGACTTTTTATCTGTCACCAGGTATCAATAGTATCAGTAATGACAAACACTACAGGTAGTTCACATATAAAGTAGCAAATAGATGACCTAATTATTTTCAAAGGACTATATATTTAAACCTTTCGTCTTGTAAGTGAAGATTGTAATAATAGAATGGTTGTAGTAAACTCATTGATGGAAGTAACAGAAGTATGGACCTATAGTGATTCCATGACAAATTTAATCTTTTGTAATGAATTAAGTTTAATTTTAATTAACTCACCTTGCATGTTCAGGAAGCATTACATGTAGGATTAAAATAGATGGTAAAATAATTTTGTACTCACTTTACTTCAGGGTCTAAGCTATGATTTCTGCTTCTTTAGAATCAAAATCTTTAGTATAGTTGTCATTATTCAAAGGGTGGTATCTTGGCCTAATGGTCTAACTTGTGCGCTTTACATCATAAGATCTGTCATTAAGTAAAGTGGCATGGTTTCGAATTTCAATCAAAAACTTGTACATGATAAGGAGTAGGATTGCCAGCCTAACCTTGTGGGTGGCCAGTTGGTCTAACTTGTGCACTTTAGATCATAAGGTCTGTCATTGAGTTAATTATATGCGGCATGGTTTCGAATTTCAATACAACACTTTGTACATGACAAGGAATAAGGTTGCCTGCCTACCCTTTTGGTTTTTTTCTGAGACACAATTGAGAGGAAGGGTCTTATTACTGTTTGTTACCTTACATTTTGTCTATGAACAAATTATGAAATAGTCTGTTTACAGTTCAGTCTTAGCTGAAGGGGTTGAACTGATGGAGATGGTAACTAATTACTGTAGTCAGTTGTGACTACACATTGATAGTTATTATCATCAGTAGCTATATTTTTTATTTTGGTAATCTTATATTTTCAGGCTACAACTTTATATTGCTTGGTGACAGAATATGCAGTTGGGAGAGATATTCTAACCTTTCTCAAATCACACAAGGAACATCGACTTTCAGAAGATAAGGCTAGACCATTTACACGACAAATTATCTCTGCTGTACATTATCTTCATGAGAGAGGTGTTTGTCATAGGTAAGTTTATATAAATATAGAAATCCACACAATAGTTTATTGTACAGGATATGTAATAAACCAATATGCATTTTGTATACAGTAAATTACATTTGTAAATCATCCATTTTTCACGCGAATATCGCGAATGAATATCACATTAGCTAGTGTTCCCTAATGTAAAATCCGTTTTACATCCAAATCTGCGATCTTAAGTCCAATTTTTGCCCAATAAAACCCCATTGATGGTCGTATATAAGCCTGATGGTTTGACTGACAAAGACCAGACAGCATTTCCAAGCTATTGATTTTCACTCAAGGATGACCCAATGAAGAAGTGAAAGTCGCCTGACAATTCTCTGATTATCAGCAAGTAAAGAAGAGGAATCTAGTTAGCTGTTGTACTGTAATTACTTATAAATGTCATCTTGATTAAAGCTCCAAGTATTCTTGATAACAAATAAATTATGAAATGTATACCCCATACAAGACAGATTAATTTGTTATAGCATTAAGACGCATGTACAATAGAACTTATATTGTTTGTATCACACAAATTCATCTCATCTGTCTGATGTAAAGGTATTGACATAATAATACTGTAGTGTTAGTATTGAAAATACTAAAACGAAAACGTCAGTTTAAATGCTTAAATTTTACAGTTACTTTTATTTGTTGCTGTGACTTTGGACAAAGGGTTTATCCAAAAAGGCAATCTAAAAATTGAAGTATTTTTCTGTACATAAGAGTGATTTTAATACAGTTACATTAAAACTGTTCTAGGTAATACAAGTGGGAAGATTTAGGGATTTTTATGCTAAGATATGCCATGGGAATACATTTTATTGCCAATACTGTACTTTATTTGTAAATGTGAAAACATCCATTCATGCTTCTATTCAATTTAGTTAACATGAAATTGTCTACCAGGGACATGGAAGCATAGTTTGACTGGAAGATTATTAGAAATCTTCTTCATGCT
The DNA here is from genome assembly GCF_932274485.2 of Patella vulgata. NCBI lineage: Eukaryota > Metazoa > Mollusca > Gastropoda > Patellidae > Patella > Patella vulgata. The sequence goes on from NC_065882.2 coordinate 41,496,390, forward strand.
CTCCAAATGAACATTAATATAAAGAAGTAGGGTAGTTTTATAGCTTTTGTCATCACACATTGATGCAACATTTACAAGAACGGTGCAGACCACATTTTTATACACTTATACACCAGTCAGTAATTATTTTTATTCAGGGAATATAACGATATTAGTCCTGTTATAAAATGTTAACGTTCATTGTCCAAATTATTGCTCTAATTAACTGTTTAAAGGTTGCTGGATTTTAGGTAAAGGAGGTGACACTCTGCCTGTTGTGTCACATGACCGTAGGGTTGTGCTAAATATTTTGAGGCATGCAAATTCAGGAGGTTTCATTTTGATTAATTAACAGAAATACTTGGTACTCTAAATAGTATTTTGATCAAGCAAGAGTATAAAATACTGTGTTAAAATTCAATAAAATGACATTGACCTGATGTGATGATATATGATGTTACTGAGAAACTATGATAAATATTTCTATGTAATAAACTGACAAGGCGGGAAACATTCAATAACTATTGGTAGGGATAGGTATCATGCATGAAGCAGTGTATGCTTATTCTTTCTATAACCTGATACCCTGTCTCATAAGCTCAGATCACTTACATTTGACGTACTATTATTCACATACTAAATATAATGAAGGCATTTATTTGTTCTGGACATCTATTCATTTTATGTTTTATTGGATGACTCACACAGCAAGTTATATAAATATAATAATGTTATTTGTAGAAATAAATGCAATGTTTTTAGTTGTTCAAACATTAAGATAGGAAAAAGGATGACACTTACTTTACAGCAAGTTATTATACAATCAGTTAATATATTAATCTATAGGGGGGGGGGGGGGTTGAGTGGCCGAATGGTTAACGTGTGTATGTTTCATCATAAGGTCTGTCATTGAATCAAGAGGCATGGTTTTGATTTTCTGCTTGTACGTGACAAGGAGTAGGGTGACCTATCCAACCTCGTGGGTTTTCTCCGGACCCTCCAGTTTTCTCCCAATGCTAAAGACTCCAACGCACAAGCAAATAAATGAAATAAAATTTAACGACCTAGTTTGTGTCGAATGGACATTAAACCCCATTTCTCTCTCTTTTTCTGTTATCTATATTATGTCCTGGACTTTCAGTATAGCCAACACCTAATCCTGGCAGATCAGAATACATGTATGTAGAAATGTCCTCACTGTGGATATAGGCAAGTAGTGGGGACTATATCCATCTTATCCATTTAAAATTCACCAGAAAAAGGACACTTACTTGTCTTATTGGAACAAGTTTATTAAATATTGTATTATGTTATAAATATCGATGGTGTTCAGGGGAGAAATTGGCACAAGGTAGTAAGGGATGCTTGGGTAAAAATTGTGAGTCCACGACTCTCAACCTTGCTCTTCCTGCAGTTCAATTAAAGTATAATACATGGTATTGTAATACATGATACTGTGTCAGAAGAGTATCCACACATAAAGGGTGTGGCTTGATATTATTTTATCACACACCCTACCAATAAAAGTTTTACATAAATCTTTTATTGAAAGATGCAAAAATGGCATAGTCAAACCAATAAAAGTTTTACGTAAATCCTTTATTATAAGATGCAAAAATGGCATAGTTAAACTGTAGACCCACTTCACTGCGATTTAATCCTTAAATAGATCAAGAATAATTGGGTTTGATCCAGGTTTTTTTTATTGTTTTAGTCCAGTGGTTCTCAACCTTTTTTGCCAACGGCACAATTTGGAACACTTGAAACATTAGGAGCACACCTTGCTAAAGTGTGACAAAATGGACCCCTCGGGTCAAATGGACCCCTCAACCCTATTCTTTCCTAAGATAAGGTAGCTGGAAAATAAAGCCTAAGTAGTCGAGAACATAACACCCTTTAACGTTAACATCATGGCGAACTGGGTATATCAACAGTGCAAGGAAGCACCTGTCATATGGAAGTTTTGCCGGTTCCTGGTCTATCTGACGGTGAATTGTAGATAGCGTGCCTTTGTGTAAAAATTTCATCCAGGAACCGTTTTTTCATATGATAAAGCTTTGTAAATAGACTCTTTTATTGTGCCTGAGCAATTTAGTACCATTCGTTCGGCCCAGAATAGGAGCAGAACAGTAGGACGTTTAACTTCATTTCATTTCATTTCGGCTAGGCTAGAGCAGGGCCATTTTTATTTTTGTCTGAAGTGGAGCTAAATGGAGCCTTTCATTTGTACTAAATGGCCCCCTGTGTCATTTTGCCCCGTATGGAATTTCCAGTTCAAATGAATCCAAGTTTCTAGTTCAAATGATTCAGACATGTGACTTCTGTTTGTCAGTTCGTGAATGATTTCATCATTAATAAATTAATGGTCTTAAAATAAATTAAAACACTTGTTTTGTTCTTTTATTTTCACCAACTAGATCTTAGTTTTTAGTACCGGTATCTGTAGTTTTTTCCACTTTTTAGTGAACAAGCATGGATAACACCAAAGAGCTTGTCATTTGATCACAATTATGTAACTTCTATGACTTTTGAAACGAGAGATTCTCATTTATTTCCATGCTGAACGATTTTACCCCAACAACTGTATGTACAAAATGGACTACCAAACTATCTATACATTGTATTTGTTGATCTATTCAGATTAATATGGAAGTTTCGTTCTTGTACACTAATCCTTGATGTTTATCAACTAATGCGGCACCCGTATCCATCAAAACATTAAATATTCGTCTCATTAGTAAGAGGTGAACCTTGCCAAAACCTTAAGTGGTCAATTTTGTACTACTTTCCCCTATATGAAAAATATTTGAATTTTGCAAAAAAATATGGCAAGTCATAGACGGCATACAGCTGTAGACACAGACTATATTTTAAAGGATAACTCAAACCTAAATAAAGAAAAACATTCTACAAACTTACAGTAGACACCACTTAATACTCAATTGGGATCATGTGATATTTCGCATTTTCTTATTGTGCCGATCAAAATTTCGCAGCACACTTAGGCAGAACTCATGGCACACCTGTGTGACGCGGCACACTGGTTGAGAATCACTGTTTTAGTCAAATGTCCCAGACATTTACCTGACATTCGAATTAAAAATCATGAAAAAACATAATAGCACCATTATTATACACTATCCATACTGTATATATCTTTTTTACTATTATAAATGGGCTATTAGTATTTACTATGTTTAATTATGTGAAGTGAAAAAGCATAATTTTATCGATACAGGGTCAGGGTCTCTTTTATATGCATACAAATGTGTTCATGGATAAACTTTGGTTTTTCATCCCATCTAAATGACTAGACACAACTATATACTATATCAAACAATTACTTTATTTATACCAAACACTGTTGGAAGTTTCTCCTTCTTATATTCATATGTTATGAATCACCTAGCTGGTATAAATACAGTTTAACATTTTTTGTCTGTTTCAAGTCTTGATTTCAAACTTGCATGTATATTTTGATAGATATAAATATACCTTTTATGAAATACTAAGTTCCAGATGTTCATGAAAAGGTCAAAATGGCATGAAAACTATGTTTAGAATTGAAAATGTTTCAAGGACAGAAGGAAAGCTTTTTATCAAGCCTGGTTTAAGATATGACCTAGAATGTGTACAGATAGAAATAAGTAAAAGATGACAAGCGTCTGGCTGTTGCCCAGTTAAAAAAATCTGCCAGGTTTCCAGCAGGCAGTCTAAAGTAAATTATCTACTTTCTGCATTCTTATATAGCAGTTTTACTGTTTAAACTTCTAAAGCCTCCTAAGGTGAAAGTTACTACCTCCTCATGTAATTCTAAACCAACTTCCTATCTTAACCCTGTCGACTTGGGTTGCTATGGCTTAAACAACGAAAACTACCTCATTCATAATATTTACTAAATTGTGATTGGATGACATCAGAATCGTGACAGAGCATTAGGAACCTCCTTGTAAAAGTGAATGGGTAGAGAATTTGCATGATGCTACATGATTGGTTAAAGTACACCTGGTGATTTTATTAATGGTTCCTGATATATAAAAAGCAAACTTTAAACAGATGTTGAGGTGTTATCTTAAGGGGGTAATGCACCATTTGTAAAACAGACATTTTTCATTATATATGGAAGATTTTCTCCAGGTTTCTAGGTTGTACAGCAGATAATGAAAATATTGAAGACTAAAGCCAGGTGCACACTAGCCAAAATGTAACAGAGGGATAGCCAAGACTTAGTAGATTTATTGTCTCCGACATTTCGAAGAAAGCAGGGGACATTTAAAATGGGCCCATCTGCTGTCGGTCCGTCTGTGTAGTCACCCTTATTAGGACTTAATAACTCTGCTTCCAATTGAGCTATAATATTTAAACTTGGTGTAGGTGTTTATCCATGACTGAGTTCAATGATGAACATTTTCTGCTAATGCTAAGCAGAGATAAGCAATTTGATTAATCAATGCTTTGGGACACAATAACTTTGATTTTAATTGTGGGAAAATGATAAACTTGGTATATAGTACAGTTTCACAACATTGAAACCTTTACTAAGTTAGATCATGAACAGTTTCTGCTTAAGCTAAGTATAAATGAACAGTTTATTTGATTGCCCAATCCTTTACAAACAGATAATTATCCAATTAATTAATATGTGTCATCTTTTTATTTTGGGATGGAGGCATTGTTGGCTTGTTTGAAATTGAATTAATGTGTTCGTTTTCATTTCAAAGACAAAACTAAAATAAGATTAAACAGGAGGGGATTTGTAGGGAGCAGTAGTTAAGAACTCAGACTATACAATTGTAGAATATTGTTCTGTAATATTTTCATAATGAATCTATTATATATGTAGCATTTTAGAAATGAAGGCTTTGAAACATAAAGATTAAACTAAGGAAACCATAGATATTTAAACATCTGATCACAACTTGTACTGTAGTCTTTGCTTAATCTATGTATGGGCTTGAAGGTTGTTCACATATTTGATAAAGTAAAACATAGCTGTCTGGCATCTCTCAGGAATGAATAACCACTTAAAAGCCCAAATTACCACAGACTCACAACTAGTACATATTATTTTGACCATGTCTTCTTGCCACTGATAAATTGGAGAAACAAAAATAAAAGGTTATGATGACGCACATAGATTTCTTACACGCTTTTAAAGGAGTTCTTCTTCCAAAGGTTTATAAGTTGAGACCAGGCATTCTTGAAATAGGATGCACATGTACATTTACATCATTGTATAAAAAGGGCTGATGGGTTGATTGGTTATGAATTATTAATACAATGCAATAAAACATTGTGTAATAATTATACACGTAGTTTCTAGTAAGAAATCAACTTCTATATAGAATAATAAACTGTAAGACTACAATAATAAGATTTACTTGTACAACCTTTTATAAAATGTATAATTTGATAGTAGATGAAAATGTAACCAATCTTTGAACAGTTATATTGACGCATCTTTGACTAGTAAATATTGTTTTCACTTGAAACCGAATATAACATGTTTATTTTTAATTTAGATGTATATATTATGACTAGCAGGATACCCGGCTTCGCTCGGGGGTCATAACTCCGAAACCGGAAGTGGTAGACTAACGCCACCTGGTCTATGTTACTCCCCGGTCCGAGCTACCCCTATAGCCCAAATTTCAGACTCGGGGCAGACCTAGTGTAGCCGCCAACCCCGAACAGACCGGCTTCGCTCGGGGGTATTAACTCCGAAACCAGAAGTGGTAGACTAATGCCACCTGACCTATGTTACTCCCCGGTCCGAGCTACCCCTATACCCCAAATTTTAGACTCGGGGCAGATGTAGCCGCCAACCCCGAACAGACAGACTTCGCTCGGGGGTCATAACTCCGAAACCGGAAGTGGTAGACTAACGCCACCTGGCCTATGCTACTCCCCGGTCCGAGCTACCCCTATAACCCAAATTTCAGACTCGGGGCAGACCTAGTGTAGCCGCCAACCCCGAACAGACCGGCTTCGCTCGGGGGTCATAACTCCGAAACCGGAAGTGGTAGACTAACGCCACCTGGCCTATGTTACTCCCCGGTCTGAGCTAACCCTATACATCAAATTTCAGACTCGGGGCAGACCTAGTGTAGCCGCCAACCCCGAACAGACAGTCACAAATATATATATAGATTAAGATATCCAATATTCTGTGAAGGGGTTGGTGGTCAAGTGGTATGGTTTGATTCCCAAGCTTTTATGTGACAAGGTATAGGATTGCCACCTAACCTGATGGCTTTTCTTGGAGTCCTCCTACCACAACTGCAGACCCCTATGTACAAGTGAACTACTGAAAGAATAATGTACAATATGTTAGTCCCGAAATGACCAGAATTGTCTAGAGTGGACATTAAACACCATTTCTCTCACTCTCTTTTCCCACTATTCTCTTTACTAATTTTATGTGAAGCCTGATTTTACAAATCACACGTTTGAATTTTCCCTGTTGAAATAGATATACTGGAGTCTTACTGGACCCTATTGTTGTCATATATACAAACCAAGGTGTAGGTAGGGTCACCTGTCTAGTCTCCTTGATTGAACCCAAATTATAATAACGTGTTCTGTTAATGATGATAAAACATTTTACATTTTAGTTGATTAAGTATGAATTTTACATCTAGAATTTATAGCTTTCTAGGCAGAATTAACCAGTTTTATTCACTTATATATACCTGGCATTTCTCCTATAAATGAGACACTTATTTATCAGGGCAGCGGTAATGTAATTCAGACAAAGTAAACATAAACTTTTTGTAAGAGACCTATCTGTAACAGACATACTGGTAGAATAGTCTAACCATTATGATTTCATTTCCTCAACAATTGATCATAAATCTTTCAAATAAAATAACCATTACAGTAAGATATAATTTAAAAATGGAATGTCCTATATCTGGTAAATGCGAATTTCTTTGAAATACATGGATAATGTTTCAGATATGAACATATGAAATCATATAAAATCAAAATTTTGAGTCAACCTTCGGAAAAACCATAGAAATGTGAATTTCAGTTTTCTATTACTCAGTAAGATTTATATCAGCTGTTGTCTCGTAATCGATAGTGTCAATTATTTTTGTTCAGGTCAATGTTATTATTATGCTTTACATTCATATAAGCAGCCTTTTTTCTGTGTATGAAAGGGCAGCCTTTAGGGTCATTACGACTTATAATGCATGAAGTTTAGTTTGCATAGCCAATGCCTAGAGGGAAGTAGAAAGTCAACTATATATTCAGAGGGATGATAATAGACTTAAAGCTAACTGTATAGTGCATTTTGATATATTAGTCTCAAGACTGGAATAATTTTATTTTCCAAATATATATATTACATTAAGCAGACAAAAATTGATTTTTTGGAAATCTACTGGATGGTCGACAACGTGGCTCATATGACTATTTTTGTTTTGCTATTTTGAAGCAGACTTGAAACGCAAAAAAGTATTCATTTCGATCCTAATTGGACTAGAGTATTATGCTTGTGGTAATTTTGAATGAAGATATATTAGAAGTACAAGAGTAATAATTGGCTGTAGGGTAATCATATAAAACGAAGACTCGACATAAATAAAACCATGGGTTCCACGTCGGCCGTATATGTCGGTCAAGACCTAGGGCTATGGAAAATGACCGTAACTAGATCTGACCCAATGGTCATTTTGCATGCCGGAAAGAGAGCCTTTTTTTTTCAAACCCCAATTTTCAAACATGGTTACGATCGACCTCCACTAAACTATACAATTGTACAGAATAATGCACATGTATAGAAGCCACCTAATCTTGTGATTGGTGTTATAGAGTTGTATACATAGTCGTCAACAGATTATAATGATTGTTTTGATATGTGGGAATCTAATCAATGGCGTGAAGCGGTCCATTGTTAATCATTCACATATTATCCACCTGTCATAATAATTTTCTACAACAAAGCCGTTTACCGCTATTACGGTCACGCACGATGTAAACGAGGTTATTATGATCTTCGAAAAGGGGCACTTGATATGAAGTACTGCTCTTCGAATCTAACCAATTGTCATATTAAATAAAAACAGCATAGAAATTACGTAGTGTTGGGAGAAAAATGCATTATTATTTTTTTTTATAGCAGTATTATGGCCTTGTGGGAATTGTAGAAATAAAATCTAGAAATTAGTTAACTTGCTTACCGAAAAATTAAGAAAATTACGTATTCCAGTTCTATTGTGCAGCAATATTGATAATTCCACGTTTAGCAAAATTGTTGTGTATATACAATTACTCTTATACACGACGATATTCTAGTCTCGCTAGCTTTGAAATTAGTTATCTGTTAGTCATTTAGTTATACATTGTTAGGATTTACGTCACAATTCTGTGGCCCGTAATTCCGTAAGAGATGGTCTAAAACCAATAAATGTGAGATATATGCCGTGGATAATTATATATTTATCTTCATTTCAAAGTTATTGTATTACAACTCAAAATTATCCAGGTCATTGTGTTTTCTATAGAGCACATGGTAGTTACGTGTGAGCTACTAGAATGTTTTTTTAAGGCCAATTCAGCTATTTTGTTATTTAAGTAGCCAAAACGGAATATTTAATTAAAAAATAATTATCATAAGCCTTACTAATATTTCATTTTTAAGTCCAATATATATTTTTTTGTGTACCCCATGCTGACAAAGTGGTATAGACACGTGAATTCACAATACCCTACCATGAATAAAAAACATGAAATATAAATTTACATTGAAAAGTTTTCTTGCGTTATCAAAAATGACCGGCAGTAAAAATTTTGAAGTGGAAGCCCTGAAGAAAACAAAAGTGATAATTATGCCTTATAAAAATATATCTGTGGCCATTTCTCTTGGTATTATAATGCCATGAGTTGTACAGGTCTGTATTATATCACTATTGTACATGGTTGAGTTTATTCGTTATGCTTAAGTAAATATTTCCCATTTTTGCTCTTTTTTGGTCATGATTGATAATTAGTAAACCCTATCACCTTCTTTTTTTGTCGGTTTTCTTTCTTTAGATTTTAAACGAAAAGTCAAGCTTTATCCCTTCCTTACCAAATTTAATAATTTAATTTTTGTCCCCTGCCTTTCAAAGAAAGCAGGGGACTATTGAAATGGGTTCGTCTGTCTGTCTGTCTCTCTGTCCGTCCGTCCCTCCGTCTGTCCATCACACTTTTTGGGACACAATAACTCTCTTTCTAATGGAGCTTGAATGTTCAAACTTCGTGTAGGTGTTCATTAGGTCAATGCCTTGATGGAATTTGAAGATGAGCATTTTCTGCTTAGGGTAAGCATAGATAAGCAATTTGATTGGTTTATGCTTTGGGACATGATAACTTTAGTTCTAATTAAGTGAGAGTGATGAAACTTGGTGTATAGTTTTATTACATCAATACCTTGACTAAGTTCGATAATGAGCATTTTCTGCTCAGGGTAAGCAGAGCGATAAGCAATTTGATTGGTCAAGACTTTTGAACACAATAACTCTCATTCTAATTGAGTTCAAATATTCAAAATTGGTGTAGGTGTTTATTAGGAGAATGCCTTGATGGAGTTCGAAGATGAGAATTGTCTGCTTAGGGTAAGCAGAGATAAGCAATTTGATTGATTAATGCTTTGGAACATGATAACTTCAGTTCTAATTCAGTGAGAGTGAGGACACTTGGTGTATAGCTTTATTACATCAGTACCTTGGCTAAGTTCTATAATTAACATTTTCTGCTGAGGGTAAGCAGAGCGATAAGCAATTTGATTGGTCGAGAATTTGGAACACAATAACTCTCCTTCTAATTGAGGTAGGATGTTCAAACTTGGTGTAGGCGTTCATTAGGTGAATGCCTTGATGGAGTTTGATGATGAACAATGTCTGCTTATGGTAAGCAGAGATAAGAAATCTGATTGGTTGATGCTTTGAGACATGATAACTTTGGTTATAAAGAAGTAAGAGCGATGAAACTCTGAATATTGATTCATTATATCATTACCTTGACTAAGTTCGATGGTGAGAATTTTCTGCTTAAGCTAAGGAGCGATAAGCAATTTGATTGGTCAAGACTTTGGAACATAACAACTCTGCTTTTAATTGAGGTAGAATATTTAAACTTGATTCATTAAGTGAATGTCTTGACTGAGTTCAATGATTAACATTTCCTGCTACAGCTAAGCAGAGTTTATCGATTTCATTGGGCGATGCTTTGGGACAAGATAATCTTGATTCTATCTGATAGAGAGTGATGAAACTTAGTGTATAGTTGATAATCAGTTTAATTGCTTGATACTTTTGAAAAAAATAAATGTGCTATTAATTAATATGTGTCATCTATTTATTTTGGGATTTCGGCAGGGGACATCAGCCTCACTGTTGGCTTGTATTACTATCTTTTGGGAAAATCCCATTGATTGTACGAAAAATCACGTTTTTAGCTTGGGGACACTCTAGAGGTCACAATTTTTATCTGATTTTAATGAAACTGGAAATACATGTTTATAACCATACATGTTTATAGCTTGTGGACACTCTAGAGGTCACAATTTTTATCTAATTTTAATGAAACTGGAAATACATGTTTATAACCAAAAGATCTTCGTTCCTTTCAAAATGCGCGCATATCAGACGGTAACTTATGGCCCTTGATTGTACAAAAAATCGTGTTTTGAGCTTGTGGTCCCTATAGAGGTCATAATTTTTTATCAGATTTAAAAAAAAAATGTTTGAATATATCACCGTTACACCCCAATGATGACTGAGTTCGAATTTCGTGAAAATCGGACCAAAACTGCCAGACAAAATGACTGCCCCTGCAAATAGTGTAAATATATATATGGTATATAAAGGTTGTGGACCCTCTAGAGGCCACAATTTTGATCCAATTTTGATGAACCTTGAAATACATGTTTATAACCCAAAGATCTTGCTTCCTGTCGATATTCGCGCATATCGGATTATAACTTCCTGAATTATGGCCTTTGATTGTATGAAAAATCTTGAATTTAGCTTTTGATACCGTTACACCCTCATGATGGTCGAGTTCGAATTTCGTAAAAATCGGACCAAAACTGTTGGACAAAAAAATGGTCACCCCTCGTGATCCAATTTTTATGGTATATCAAGGTTGTGGACCCTCTAGAAATCACAATTTTGATCCGATTTTGATGAAACTTGAAATATATCTTTATAACCCAAAGTTCTTGGTCCCTGTCGATATTCGTGCATATTGGATCATATCTTCCTGAATTATGGCCCTTGATTGTACGAAAAATGGCTTTTTGTTTAGCTTGTCCTCTATCCATCTCTTGCAAAATGTGTGCGTATATCCTGCCTGGCAGCTGCTGGTATTAGATATTTAAAAATTTCTTAATCTATTTATAATAAGTTACAGACCAAATAGTTTTGCTGTATCCTGTAATAGATCCAACCCACTCTGATTATTTTTTTTCATTTTTTATACTAGAAATTTTGTTTTATCTGTCTTCACAACAATAGAGTCAGGAAGAGTTTAAAATAAACTGTTGGGGATTAGGCAATAGAATGCGAGGTGGGTGCACATAATTCTGGATGTCAACTTATGGAGGAGTGCAGAACAAATAGAAACAAAATTTAAATAATCTATGTCATGTAATCAGAGTTCATCTATATGACACTGATGTTGACCTCCCACACAAACTGCTGGTTAAATCTTCATGGAGTCCATCGAAAGTGTTAAATGAAACAAAAATTAGATCTGTATGTTAATCAGGCTGATAGACCAATCAGTGGCAAAGTTTTCAGAACAGGCTCTGATGTGTAAAATAGGAGAAAAGCCAGTTTTTGCTATCAAAAAATTCTGGATTATAGGGGTTCCATGTGACCCGTTGAATAATCCAATATAGGCTTTAAAAATACTATTTAAACTCCATACCTGTATCACATTCACAAGATTTTTTTTTATTTCTTTCATATCAACATGTTTACATATAATAGTATTGAGTTTTCTCTTGTAAAACATCTTATGAATTATGGAGTGACTCTATTGAAACTTGTATTGTGTGTTCATTTATATAGATGAATATTTAATAATAAGAATTATTTATAAATGACAACAGCTGTCTGCCTAAATCATCAAATAAAAAGAAAAATGTTTCACAAATAACATTTATAATATGAGTTATTGGGAAGTAATGGACTTGAATGGGGTAATCATCTGAATCAACTTGGCACTGTTTGTTTCGGTTCTGCCCAATTTACCCCATTTTCTTAAAACAACATGATGAATTTGTGTATGTTTGGAAGACTAGAGGGATTGAGGGTATAGTCTGTATCACATAATCACTGTTTACTGACAAGTCGATTATATGGCCGTCTTCATTAGCTCAGTTTAGGAGCAGAACAGTAGGACGTTAAACCCCATTTCAGTTCATTTCATTTCGATTATATTGGCAGTCTGGATGACTTTGTTACTTATTAGGATGACCATGCCAATAATCGTTGATTTGACTTCACTTCTCAGAAAGGATTAAGATTAATTTGCCGACTATTAACCATCAATAATGCCACGAGTTAGTGAGAGATTAAACAGATTATAAAATAGATTTGGACTGACTGCTGGATAGGGACCTTGTAAACTATGAATTTGTTGTAGTACCCATGTAATGTGATAGCTTATTTTATTAGTATAAAAGTCAATTTTTTTTACTTGTTTATTCCGTCAAAAAATTTAAAATTTGATTGTGTTTGAAAATTAAAGGACTACTTAAAAAATTATGGATCGTATGTAGGCTTCATTAAAATTCAGTAAAACATGTACCAGTAATTATACATTAATAATATTAAACATGCTAATAATGGCATACCAAGTTATTTTGTTATTGATTTTTTTATTGATGGAAAACCAGGTTAAGTCATGGGAAATTGTTCGCATTGACTAATGTTTTTTGTGGAACATATGTAAAAGGCCCAGAACAGTGAACATTCTAATGTGTTTTCATCATTATAATGTGAGGCAATATAACATGATAAAGAAATTAATACTGATATACTGTTTGATAACTTGGATAAATTTATCTATGAAATTACATTTTCAATCCCTGATGTCAGAGTTATTAGTACATGTACATCACACAAGTTACTAGCCATGCCAGAGTATAACACAAGTTGTGTGTTTAGTTAGGCCATATATTGATTTATTTATGGACTGTTAAACTAGTCATAAATTAATTAATTGTCACATATTATACCTACATATACATGTATTTAACATTTGCTACAACTATATCATGCATGATAAAATACTGTATTTAAGTGATTCTTTTAGAGGGTCGAATGGTTTTGAAGATTGTATATATCGTATACTCTTCCAAAAAAGAGGGGATATTCAGAAACAATACAAAACTGTGGAAATGCACTGCTGTTTTTATTAGAGGTAACCAGTGTATGTTAATAACAGGCCAATTGCCTAAACATTGACATAAACAGTTCATATGGGCGGCTTATCTGACAGCCCCATTTCCCTCGCAAAGAGATACACCGTCAAAAGTGAAAATAGACGTTTTTGATTTTTGTATTAATAATGAGTAATTGCTCCACCAATCCTCAGACATTTAGCAATTCGTTGTGGAATGCTCCTAATCAACCATCAAATCACGATTTAGGGCAATCTGACCCACTCCTCTTGCAGTGCCACAGCCAATTCTTACAGTGTTGTCGGTTGACGTTGACGTCGAAGAACACGTCTCCCGATCAAATTAAACATAACACACTAAAGCAAAGATACGCTAAACAGTAAATCTTATGCAAGAATCGATGGGAATGCTATCATGGATAGATAAACCAGCACACGGCAGTTTTCATCAACCCTTCCTTGAAGTGTCAAATTTGACAATGAACCCCTCCCACTTGTTGCCACTGGCAACCTTTGATTAAACTGTCCTGTTTATTTGCAATACATGCATAAAAGTGTCCGTGTATCAGAAAGAGTACTGTTCATTTCTGATACACAGATACTTTTATACCGTTTTAGATACCTATCAATCAATAAATAGCGGACGTTTAGTCCAACCCAGATCGCAATTGATAACGATGGCTCTAAACAATGTACATGAAACAACTAGTCAAAATCATAGTAACAAAACAAAATGGGGGGAACTACATGGCAGTTCAAAAACATAGACAATGACATTAAATTAACATAACAACATATTACAAAAATCAATTATTATACATATCAATTGGCATCTATTTCATAATTTGGTTTGATTTATATTAATATGCAAAATATATAAATTAGAATATTGAATAATTATTTTAATTAATTGTGATGATAGAAGGCGCAGTTCTCTTGCTGGACACTTCACAGGCATTGAAAATAAGCAGGATGAAAAAAAACGCCTAGAAAGTCATAAACTTTATTACAAATAAATTTCAACGGAAGAACCATCTGCCGATGCATACTTTCACCAGGAATGACCCACGTTTCGCATTTCCTTTACACTACATTTAATAATATCGCAGTCCTCTACGCCATAGACAAGTTGTTTTAACGATGTGGTCTAAACAAACACGTGATTGTTTTACGCTCAGAGTATCATAGCAAGACGCACGTGTAAATACTACTCAGGTTGTCTCTCCACTGCGAAATCATTCTACCATGAAATGTAACGTAAGGCTCAGAAAGGGATAAATAATGAAAGAGCAGAAAGTATTTGTCACTTTTCAGTTGAAACGACTCGATAATAAATACTATTATTCACATTTTGCTTCACAATACTCGATAGAGATGTGATGTAAGTAACTTATTAGCACCTTTCCTCGGTGTATCGGTGAATATCAGGACAGTTTTGGTCGGGGGCCGCCTCGGCTGGGCCCCTCGACCAAAACTGTCCTGATATTCACCGATACACCAAGGAAAGTGTGCTAATACCTACTACTTGCGTGTCGCTGTTGCGGCTCAGTGGTTCTGTTCATCTGTGAACATACTCTCAAAGCATTCAAGTGTCCATGACTATTTATCATATCACAACCAGCATAGGTATTTGCATTTCAGTATCCCCTACTTTTTTTGAAGAGTATATAATTTATTAAACATTATACACAGAGCAAAAAAAACCCCGAACCCTGTAATTGTTCACACATTGTCGCTTAATATCAAGTAACTGTATGTTGAAAGTGGTGTTGTATATAAATGTATTGGTTGATTGTGAAATTGTTCGAGAGTATGTAACAATGATATATCTATACACACCTAGCCTGTAATTTTTAGAATAAATATATACATTGATACAGACCCATAATATTCAGTTTGAATGAGAACATCTATTATTAAACAGATGTTATGGTCAGTTGGCATGCTAGAAAAGCCGATTACACATTGATTTGGAATTGAGGTCATAATTGGTCATTGGTTCCTTAAATAATTCTTGTTTCTAGATGGAGTCCTAGGAAATTTTCTGTTCTCGCCCAAATACAACCCAAACAATAAAATAACAAATAATATGCGTTTAGGATCTGACGTTTATTGAATTATTGAAACATAATAGCACTTATTTTAATAGATACTACTAAATGTATACAATTGTTAATACAAATACAGTTACCTATGACTCAACATTCGGTCCTAGTCTAAAAAAAAAATGGAGATAAAATTTTAAAAGACAAATACTCTGGAAAAATCTATGGACCTCTTCAAAACATACTGGAAAACATACTGTTTTAACCTGAAATTAGTTATCAAGTCAACGACAGAAGCTAGAATGACACATCACATACTTATAGACAAGCACACGTGCATGCCACATCTAATTAATATTCATGTGTCATGACCTACGAACAGACAACTATTTTCAGCTATACGTTGAAGATTGTATATTGTATATCATACCACTGCTGTGACAAAAATTATCACTTATCTTACATATAACATTGTATTATTGTATCTAATCCCACTGACAGGAGTAATATTGATATCATACCACTGCTGTGATGAAAATTTTCACTTATCTAACATGTAACATGGTATATTTGTATCTAATTTATCATACCACTGCTGTGACGAAAATTATCATTTATCACACGTGTAACATTGTATGATTGTATCTAATTCCACTGACAGGAGGAACATTGTATATCATACCACTGCTGTGACAAAAATTATAACTTATCTAACATGTAACATTGTGTGATTGAATTTGATCCCACTGACAGGAGTAACATTGTATATCATACCACTGCTGTGGTGAAAATTATCATTTATCACACGTGTAACATTGTATGGTTGTACATGCATCTAATCACACTGACAGAAGTAACATTTTTATACGCCCACATTTTCATGTGAAACTTCCAATCAGTAGAAACAGGAAACACAAACCAAATACAGACGGTTTGATGGGATCAATTTTGACTAAGTCAAAATGATGCATTTGATATCCAGATAAGTTGATATAAAATAATTAATAGAATACAATTTAGTTCTTCATCCCCAAAGAAGTTAGTATTTTTACTGACGAAACGTTGGATAAAACGATGGTTTTTTGATATTGTATTCTATTAATTATTTTATATCACATTTTCATGTGGACGTATATTGTCGTCGCCCCTGTTTGTGGACACTCTACAGGTCACAATTTTTATCCGATTTCAACGAAACTTGAAATATAGCTTTATCACCCTAAGATCTCGGTTCCTTTCGATATTGGCATGTATCGGACCGTAACTTCATGGATTATGGCCCCTGATTGTACGAAAAATCACGTTTTTAGCTTGTGGACACTCTAGAGGTCACAATTTTGATACGATTTTGATAAAACTTGAAACGCATCTTTCTAACCCAAAGATCTTGGTTCCTTTCGATATTCACGCATATTGGATCGTAACTTCCTGAATTATGGCCCCTGATTGTACGGAAAATCACGTTTTTGGCTTGTGGTCCCTCCAGAGGTCACAATTTTCATCTGTTTTTAAAAACCGTTTTAGTATATCACCGTTACACCGTAAAG
Organism: Patella vulgata; assembly: GCF_932274485.2. Classification (NCBI taxonomy): domain Eukaryota; kingdom Metazoa; phylum Mollusca; class Gastropoda; family Patellidae; genus Patella; species Patella vulgata. The sequence goes on from NC_065882.2 coordinate 41,513,359, forward strand.
AAGGTTAGGTTCGAATTTAGTGGAAATCGAACCAAAACTGCCGGACAAAATGGCCGCCGTTTGTACGCGACTAGTGTAAAAATATGGTATATCAAGGTTGTGAACCCTGTAGAGGTCAAAATTTTAATCCAATTTTGATGAAACTTGAAATGCATATTTATAACCCAAAGATCTTGGTTCCTTTAGATATTTGCACATATCGGATCGTAACTTCCTGAATTATGGTCCCTGATTGTACGAAAAATCGTCTTTTTTAGCTTGTGGTCCCTCTGGAGGTAACAATTATTATCCGATTTAAAAAACCATTTGGTTATATCACCGTTACACCGTAATGAAGGTTGAGTTCGAATTTCATGAAAATCGGACCAAAACTGCCAGACAAAATGGCCACCCCTTGTACGCAAATAGTTTAAACATCTGGTATATCAAGGTTGTGGACCCTCTGGAGGTCACAATTTTGTGTCGATTTTGATGAAACTTGAAATGCATGTTTATAACCCAAAGATCTTGGTTGCTTTCGATATTCGCGCATATTGTACAAAAAATCCTGTTTTTAGGTTGTGGACGCTCTAGAGGTTACAATTTTGATCCAATTTTGATGAAACTTAGAATGCCTGTTTATAACCCAAAGATCTTGGTTCCTTTTGATATTCACACATATCGGATTGTAACTTCCTGGATTATGGCACCTGATTGGTAAAAAAATCACATTTTTAGCTTGTGGATTCTCTAGAGGTCACAATTTTTTTTCCTATTTTAAAAACTGTTTAGATCACCATTACACCATAATGAAGGTTGAATTGGAATTTAGGGAAAGTTGAAATGAAACTGCCCGACAAAATGGCCGCTCTTTGTATGCAAATTGTATATAATTATGTAATTCAAAGGTTATGGACCTTCTAGAGGTCACAATCTTTATCCAATTTTTATGAAACTTAAAATATATCTTTATATTCCAAAAATCTCAGTCCCTTTTGATATTTGTGCATTTCAGACCATAACTTTCTGGATTATGGCCCCTGCTTGTAAAAAAATCGTTTTTGTTTTTAGTTTGTTCTCTATCCATCTCTTGCAAAATGTGGGCGTATCCTGCCTGGCAGCCACTGGTACATGTATATCATACCACTGCTGCAAAAAGTACCATTACATATCATCCCACTTCTAGGACAAATGTTGTCATCATTTCTCACTGCCAGTAGTAACATTGTATATTATCACGCTCCATGCAAGGACAAACATTATTATTCATTGCTCACTACCAGTAGTAATATGGAATGTCATCCCACTGCTAGGACAAACATTGTTATTCATTTAACTTTCACTTCCAGTAGTAACATTGTATATCATCCTGCTGCTAGGGCTAACATTGTTATTCGTTTTCCACTGCCAGTAGTAACCCTGTAAGTTGAACTCATCACACTGCCAGGAGTAAAATTGTTACTTATCCAATAGTTCCTTTAGGAACGGTTACTGATCGGACCCTGTCCTCTTACCGTTCCTATTTGTCCCTATATATAGCTTCAATATGAAATTATGGCTTTTCCCTCACCTCGGTTCTAGGTCTATTTTGGAATCCTTATCGTCTATTTTTCATTGTGATATTCACGCATATCGGATCGTAACTTCCTGAATTATGGCCCCTGATTGTACGAAAAATCATGTTTTTAGCTTGTGGTCGGTCACTCTAGAGATCACAATTATTATCCGATTTTAAAAACGTTTGAATATATCACCGTTACACCATAATATTGGTGGACTCCGAGTTGCGTGAAAATCGGACCAAAACGGCCCGACAAAATGGCTGTCCCTCGTACGCAAATAGTGTAAACATGTGGTATATTTTGATGAACCTTGAAATGCAGGTTTATATCCCAAAGATCTTGGTTCCTTTCGATATTCGCGCATATCAGATTGTAACTTCCTTAATTATGGCCCCTGATTGTACGAAAAATCACATTTTTAGCTTGTGGTCCCACTAGAGGTCACTATTATTATCCGATTTAAAAAAAGTTCGAATATATCACCGTTACACCATAATTTTGGTTGAGTTCGAATTTCGTGAAAATCGGATCCCTTTAGAGGTCACAATCTTTATCCAATTTAAAAAAAACATGTGAATATATCACTGTTGCACACTAAGATCTTGGTTCCTTTTGATAATCGTGCATATCTGAACGTAACTTCCTGGATTATGCCCCCTGATCTGATTGTTCGAAAAATCACATTTTTAGCTTGCAATGTCTATAAGTCACAATTTTTTTTCTGATTCTAAAAACCGTTTAAATATATCACCATTCCATGATAATGAAGGTTGAATTTGAATTTTGGGAAAATTAAAATGAAACTGCCCAACAAAATCGCCGCTCTTTGTACGCAAATTGTAATATGAAGGTTGTGGACCCTCTAGAGGTCACAATTTTTATCCGATTTTGATGAAACTTAACATATATCTTTATATCCCAAAGATCTTAGTCCCTTTTGATATTTGCGCATTTCAGACCAAAACTTTCTGGATTATTTGTTTTTAGCTTGTTCTCTATCCATCTCTTGCCAAATGTAGGCGTATCCTGCCTGGCGCCATGGTAATGTTATGCTAGAATTTGATGTGAAATTTAAATATTTTTATTCTGTTTTAGGGATCTTAAAATGGAGAATATTATGTTGGATGAAAATAAAAAGAGTATAAAGATTGTCGGTAAGAATAAATTTGTATCAAATTTGAACACATGAACAGGAGAAATAGAATTTATAGGGTAAAGTTTTGATGTGTTTAGGAAGTTGGAGTAGAATATTGGTTTTATGTGGTAGTGTGTGTGGTTTATGAATGTGGTGTTTCTGTGAAGGGTGATATTGATTTTTAGGTTAATAGGTTTAAGGTGATGTTAGATGGGGCAGATGATGTGTTATTACCTTACAGTAAAGTGAATTCACCATGACACATTCCTTTCAAAATATACATTGGACATGGCCGTCATCATTGTGAATAAAGTCTACAAATGAATTTATCTTATTTGTGTATTCAATATAAATAAGTTCACCATGGCCACTGTTTTATCGGTATAGAATCTTGTTAGTAATAATGAAATCAGATATATCATAGCTTGTTAGCACTCACAGGCATGGATTCTCTCAGTTGAAATATTGGTAATGTCCTAAAAGTTATACCTTATGAAACATAATTATAATATTCAGTCTTTCAAAATATGAAACTTGAAGTGGATAATAACATAGTGTGTAAGAACAAAATAATATATATATGTCTATTTACTATACCTCTTGAAAAAAGACTAGGCTTCAATGTAAATGATAAAAGTACATTGTAATCAATTAAATATAGATATAAGAAATATAATAAATTAGATGTAGGTATAAGGAATATATATAAGAAGTATATTATAATAAAATAGATTGTCATGATAAATTAGATGTAGATATACAAATTGTGTTATGATAAATTAGGTGTATGTTATAATAAATTAGATATAAGAAGTAGTTATAAGAAGTATATATTGTAATAAGTTAGATGTAGATATAAGAAGTATATTGTAATAAATTAGATGTAGATATAAGAAGAATATTATGATAAATTAGATATAGATATAATAAGTATACATAAGAAGTATATGGTAATAAATTAGATGTAAATATAAGAAGTGTATTATAATAAGTAAGATCTAGATATAAGATGTTGATATAAGAAGTATATTGTAATAAATCGGATCTAGATATAAAAATTATATATACTCTTAAAAAAAAGTAGGGGATATTGAAATGCAAATACCTATGCAGGTTGTGATATGATAAATAGTCATGGACACTTGACATGCTTTGAGAGTATGTTCACAGATGAAGAACTTATCGCCCCAACAGAAATACAGAGCTGTTCGTGTGACACGCAATAGCGCCGTACACGTGTGAGGGGTTCATTTTCAAATGTGCTAACATTAACGTCAGACAGTATGACAGATTCGGCCGTGGGTCTGTTATGGTGAGGGGAGTAATCACCATGGCTGGCAGAACAGACTGCATATTGTTCAAGGAAGGGTCACTGGTATGTACTACCATGACCACATCCTGGCACCGATAGTTCTGCCCTTTGCTCAACGTGCAGGTCAACGTTTTATCTTTCAAGATGATAACGCTCGTGTCGTGAATGACTACCTCCAGCGTTACTATATTGTCCATATGCCTTTCCCAGCCATGAGTCCTGACCTTTCCCCCATAGAGCATTTCTGGGACATGATCAGGAGACCTTTTCGTCGACATCAACGTCAACCGACAATACTGCAAGAATTGGCCGTGGCACTCCAAGAGGAGTGGGTCAGATTGCCCCAAATCATGATTGGGCAGTTGATTAGGAGCATGACATGATGAATATCTGAATATCTGAGGATTGGTGGAGAGATTACTCATTATTAAGACAAAAATCAAAAACGTCCATTTTCACTTTTGACAGTGTATCTCTTTGCGAGTGGAATGGGGCTATCAGATAAGCCGCTCATATGAACTGTTTATGTTCATGTGTAGGCAATTGGCCTGTTATTATCATACACTGGTTACTTCTAATAAAAACAGCAGTGCATTTCCGCAGTTTTGTATCGTTTCTGAATATCCCCTACTTTTTATACGCCCACATTGATATGTGGTCGTATATTGTCGTTGCCCCCTTTTGTCCGTCCGTCAGGGGCTAAAGTTAATATCCGATTGACTTTCAATTTATACACAGTGTTTAAAATGATGAGACGAAGAAGCCTATTGATTTTCAGCAATTTCCAGTAATTACTGCCAGAGTTATGGCCCTTGATAACTTCAAAAAATCTTGTGGACACTCTAGAGGCTAAAGTTAATATCCGATTGACTCTAAATGTATACACAGTATTTAAGGTCATGAGAGGAAGAATCCTATTGATTTTGAGCAATTTACGATAATTTCTGCCAGAGTTATGGCCCTTGATCACTTTGAAAAATCTTGTGACGCTCTTAGAGGCTAAAGTTATCATCCAATTGACTTCAGATTGATACACAGAGTTAAAGATCTTGAGACGAACAAGTATATCGATTCTCAATGAATTTTGATAACTTGAACAGCTAAATCCATGATATTAAATGTTTCGTATACTAAACGTTACCATGGGGCAGAACTTTATAAAAGCCAAACAAATTCTAATGATTTTCTGATAATTACATAATGAGTTGTTACTCTTAATCAGATTTTAGTGTATTATAAATGTTTCATTACCGAAATAAGTAAAAATATGAGACAACTCTTGTTGACTGCCCGGACGATTTAGCTGCTGTGGGCGTATGCTTCGTTGCCTCGCAACCTATCTTTTTAAAGAGTATACGAATTGTAATAAATTAGGTCTAGATATAAGAATATATTGTTATAAATTAGATGTAGATAAGAAAGTGGTATGTTTTTGTTATTATAGATTTTGGTTTGAGTAATACGTTTACAATGGACGAACTTATGAAAACACATTGTGGCTCACCTGAATATGCAGCGCCAGAATTATTCTCTGCTGGAGAAAAATATGGTCCAGAAGTGGACATTTGGGCAATGTAAGTTCTTGTGTATTAACGTCGCTGATCGTCATTTGCATTTTTCTAGCAATATGTAATTTTTCACAGCTGAATCTACACTAAAATGTATTCAGATTGATTATTTAAAATTTAATTAAGAAAACAAAATGAAAATGTCAACAGTAGATTATCTCCTGGATTGGTTTCAATCAGAGTAAAAAGTAAATTGCAAGTGACACTGGTTGGTTTTGACAAATCCTATATTGTATCTTCTGCAGTGGATGGGAATGTTGATATTTCTTTTAGAGATTCAACTTTTACAATATTATAAATAGTTTGCATCTGTGAATATAATGATCAGGGATTTCAATGACAATAAACAACATTAATTCTCTTCACCCTATTTAAAGGAAAAGTCCTAGGTTTCACTCAAAGTGGGTTTAAAAAGTACAGAACGTGCCAATACAACCTGTGCACCTTGTCTGGAAATTTCAGATCATAAAATTTAGCTGTTCGAAATGATCACCAAAGTTACATAACTCATTTAAGGAATTTCATTATTTAGTTATACGAGTGACTTGATAATCGCGATGATCACTTACTCCAGTAACGTCTGCAAGTGTATGTATAGACATGGGTATCCAAGATTTTAATTGCGTGGAATTGGGAGACTTGTGGACAACTTCACATTGAAACTGAAGTTTGTATTACTTCAAGTGAGTATCAAAGAGATTCTTGTAGTGGCACTAGACAAGGATAAAAGGTTTTTCAACTTGAATTTAGTTTTATTCACTAACATATATCTATTTTACCATGATCTAATACTAATATAGCATGGTGTTTTCTCTTATTTCAGTGGTATTATAATATATGCAATGTTGGTAGGTAAACTACCATTTACAACTGTGTATACAGATCAGTATCGTCGTATTAAACTCTTAAAACAAATAGAGAAAGGTATTCAACAGGAACAAGAACAAGAAATGCTTCACCTTACGCAAGGTTCGTTTGTTTTTAATTTGTGTTTATAGGGATCAACATATTGAAAATGTCTAGTAAAAGAGACATATTTGTCAAATTCTGTCATGCAAGATGATTTGAAACTATTGCAGCAATATTTAAAGTAATACCGATATGCCTCTGTCATTTGACATACAATGTCGTTTATAGTGTTCACAAGATTTCATAAATGTAGATGAAGGGTAACTCTGTGATTTGCGATCGTTAAATTCTAAATATCGATAGGATTCTCCTAGACCCAGCACCATCATGTTTTTAAAATTCTATCATTCGCTTTGTTTATGTTGACAAACCTTAAAAGTCCAACTATGACTGGAAAAATAAATTGGCAAAATTTATTCAAATTTTACATCCTGATTACCCTAATGAATCATCATACAGAGTTCTGAAATATTCTATCAAGATCTTTGCCCTTTACTGTCTTCATGAGATATCGTAAGTTTAAATGTAGATGCCGAGATAATTTTGAAATTTGCAGTTGAAACATTTTTTTGAGTCATTCTTCCTTACATGCAAATGAACAATCTTGGGAAGTTGAGAATAATCCAATCAGAACTATAGAGTTCAGAGTGTTTACAAGAAATATTGGGCATATAAAAGGGAAAAATTTAAAAGGGAATTCTTTTTTTTATAATTTCAGAATGTCGTGACTTAATACGTAGTATAATTGAACCAAAACCAGACATACGTCTTCCAATGCTGGATATTGAAATCCATCCATGGATCACCGAGGGATCCAAAGTTCCTTTTTTCCCTTTTGTTGCCATGCCTCGGGACAAATCTCTCAAGTCACAGGTAAAGAGAGAGTTTCAATTCTTTTTTAAGAAAAAGTGAATATTATAAGTTTGTGACAGTCAAGTGAAAAAATTCTCTATAGAAAAATTTAGAAACTTCTTTTTTAATCTATTGGACTTGCTTCTGAAATATATGTATATCTACAGTCTAATTAAACACTAATTTGCAAGCATGGTTAATAAACTATCAAATGAAATAGCAAGAAATTTTATTTTCTAATTCTGTCTTCAAACCTTTGTAAAAAGAAGCATAAACAAGAAAAACATCTGTTTAGAGCTTGAGTAAAAATTATTTAAAGAGTTTTTTCTAAAAAGTATGTCTTGTCTGTGTACACTCTCTATTGATTATGTATATGCTTTTGATTTGCAATTGAAATACACTATTTTCTTTTCACTGATAATTTGTCTTTTGCATTTTGTAAGTGCTTATATCTATATTTGTTTCTTTTTAATCTCTGAACTTTTGCAAATGTTTATGAAAGATTGCTTTTGACATTGGCATTTACTAAAACAGTATGAAAAGTACATACTGTACCCCCAGGGTTTTCATTTAGCTGGTGAATCTGTCAAACAATTGATATACTACATGTAGATTAAAATATTGTGTGTACAATATTTTGCATTTCAATGATTTTCAAAATAGGGGATGTTTTGGATGAAATTTATAAAAATATGTCTGCCAGATCAGATATAAAATGGAAGCCCTGTCATATACTGTTTTATTAAAACATTGTATCAAAGATTATAATAATATAAATCTTGCATGATAGATTTGCGGATATTCTCAACAGTGCCATATCTGTTCAAATTCTTCCTTCTGAATTAAAAGCATGGATCCTTTTCCTTGATCTATTTGACTTGTTTCACAAAACATTTTAAATAATAGGTTAGGTCATAATGTAATCTTTGAAAGCATGTGGAATTTTTGAGCTGTAAATACTGTTTGTGTTCTGCAAAAAAAAAATGCTTTTCAGGATACTAGTTATTTCAAATTCATGAATGCATCATACGGCTTCCCCAGCCATTCCTTAAAACTACTTTGTTCTTTGACCTCAAATACAACTTGCACACAGCATATACAAGTCTCTAATTGTGACAGAGCTGTTGTATTATATAAATAAATAATATAAAGCATTTAAATTATTATATATCACAATGTCTGTGGTAGCTAAAATATCTTAGGTAGAGAATATATTGCCACGATAAGAAAAATGATACACAATAATTTACTGTAATATTTGTATATTATTTGACAGCATAATTGACTTGCTGTTTAATGGATAGTGTCTGCCACAGGATAATTAGGATATTTGCACATCTCGGTATCTCCCTGTATTAAAAGTAATGTTTACTGACATTGCAAATCACATTAGATTATTCTATATCAAGTGATATATCTATGGAAGTGATTCTAAATTCACCAATTTAAATGATGCAACATAAAACAATTCACCTCACCTCAGTTGATGAAAAATGTCTAAATTAAATTATCTTTTTGTGTTGTTCATCTGTTAGAAATGTTCACATGTATTTATCGCAATTTATGACTTTTTGCTTTTTTTATATCTATTGGGAACAGAGTCGAGTTGTGGGTATACTTTTTGTTAGCATGTAAATATTGTGAATGTTATTACAATGTGTGTTTGTAAAGATATAGCCCTACACTGTATATTGATTTTTGTATAAAGTATTAATGACTGTTATCGTGTAACTGTGAGAACAGAAGTACCCTATGGATCCTATTGTTATTCTTTTCGATCAGGTCTTTTCTTAAAAGTGATAAAACTCCCAACTATTATAAATAATCATATGTCCTGTTGAAATCTACCAGTTATCTTGTAATATATATATATATATATGTGTAGGTCATTGATTATTATACTAAGAAGCTACCAATACAATTCTATCTAAGTCAATTATATAGATATGGTCTAAATCCAATATTTATGCTTTTGTTTGTAAGAAAATCTTGATTATCTTCCATTAGGAAGTTTTAAAACATACAGCCTAATATATAAAAATAAATAAATAAATGTCAAAATAAAATGTCTGAAATGGGAAAACTTAAGCTATAAACAAAAAGAATTATTTTGATTAGTGCCTACACATAAAAAGAATGCAATTAGTTACTGCCTGGGCAAAATTTTTTCCTGCAACTCAGGTAACATGATATAGATGTAACGTTAGTCCTAAAACATCCTGGAAGAAAATGCAGTACAGTAGCCTCTGTGACATAAAATTCCCATTCCACTCTGTCCTGCCTTTACACAGTTTCCATTTACAGTGTGGGGAAACATTTAGATATCTATTTAGACCCTGATGAGTAATTGTCATGGTAAGTCATGCATAGATTGTTTGCTGTACCATGATATTTATTATTATATTAGGGTTCAATTACAAAACAAACAATACAACATTATAATGTATTTAATACCCAAGAGCTTTATGTTATACAATTATTCAAGTTGTGCCACCTACCATTTGTCTATATCATTATTCAATCCCCACAAAAACAAAAACTAAATTGTTTTATTTATGGATGAGATGTTTGTGAGACATTCCAATAAGGCACAGCCCCAAGCATATTTAACTTGATCAATGGCTATGATCATCAGTATGATGAAATAAATTCGTAATTCAATCATATATAATAAAGTTAATAAGTCATTATGTTTTCCACTTACTGGAACAAGCATTGAACATATTCACTATGTTATATTCTACTATTGATGATGTGAAAGAGACAAATACAAACACAGAAATCCAATAATTACAGGCTCTTGACACAATCAAGGGACATAACTCCTTATCTTGCTAATATTCAAGTATAATTTTTTCTGTGTAACTGTTTTCCGAAGTCCAAGTATAAGATGCGATGAAATGCATAGGATATATATATATATATATAAATATAAAAAATTAGAAAGCATGAGTGTTTGGATGTACCATAATATTACTGGTAATCTTAGATTGTTACTTAAAGATATTTATAGTTTCTTTCTCCTAATTACCAGTAATACAATGTACACCTACATGTATGGTAGTTATAAATGGACAAAAGCATGGTTAGAGTGATTGTTAATTATGGAGCAGAGGTTAATGAATTAAACCCTATTCTACATGCTTAATGTTCTTAAAGTGCATGATCAGTCAATAGTCTGACAATCCACACAAGCTCAGCCTAAATTTGAAATGACGGAAAAAATGTACAGAACAGAAAGCTTAGAATGGGGGCATAGTCTTGCTTTGATGAGTACACATTTTAGATTTTAAAGCTGATTATTTTTGGTGCAAGGTTATGTAAGGTTGATTTGAAATGCATGTTAACAGTGACTACATTTATATGTAATTTATATCTTTTTATAAAGACACCTGACATGCCATTAAACAACATTTCATTTCATTTCATTTATAAAGACACATAGCCTACTGTTAAAAGACTAATTAGATCTGTAAAGGATGAAGGTGATCGGTCCAAATACACCGAACAATTTCAGTCATGCACCATTTTTTACTTGTGTATATAGTTGCATGATATGGGTTCTGTTATTAATTATGATGCTGGTAAAATCCGAAACCCCAAATTGGTCTTTATCAGTTTGCTTCAATAACTTCAAGATAATCAGTTGGAAAAATACTTGATATTTCCAGTTAGTTGAAACAAAACAAAATATCAATGACATTTTATTCACTGTCTTGTACATGACTTTCCTGCAAACTACCTATTCTTTCTGTTGGTTCACTAACCTACATACCTATAAAAAGATTATTAATTATATATAAGATTTATATATTATGTAACATTCCCCCTGAAAACAGTTGTGTAAATTAGTGGGTCAATTGATGGGGTGGAGACAAGGATTTTACTAAGATATGATTTTACTTGATTAAAATTTTTTTATTGATATTATATACAGCAATTTCTGCTCCAACGATTCCTTCTGTTCATTTTCAAAGAAAGATGATTGAAAATTATTCTTGGGGAAATTAGTTTGGGAAAGCAGGATAACTTTGTTTAGGCTTGATGCAAAAACAGTGAATGTTATTATTAAAGAAATTAAGTCTGATGGCTGACCTTTGATGACATATATTAATTGAGTTGAATATTCTGACAGAGCAAATGTAACTCCAATTGATTCAAGGCATAATATTTTAAGTAAACTTTTTCGGGAAATGCTCTACAATCAAAATGAATTTTAAAAAAATTGTGACGATATTGTGGTATTCTTACAGAACGATTGCAAGTTGTATAACCATCGAGTGTTGTTATTCTCAGTTTAACTCCAGATTCATAATTATATTTATTTTAATCTGATATTATTTGCAGGTCATTGATGAACTTTCGTCTGCTTTGTCTATGAAAAAAGAACAGATTGAAACAACAGTCCATGAAAACAAATCTGATGAAATCTCAGCAATGTTCAATATGCTACTACACAAAAAACGTATAGAATCAGGTACAATATAATTTATATCCATGCATTAAATGCAGCTCTTCAGATCTCTTCAAAAGTAAAAGATGCATGTCATGATAATTTTAATTTGACATTTGATCATACTGTATAAGTTTTATATTAATTAAAACCAAGTTCTGATGTCTGTAAGCACTTAATATATTTTAACAGCACTTCATGTTTTTAGGCTACCATAACTTTTTCTGGAGATTGGCATGTTACAGTTTTCAAAACTAAAACACTAATTAATTTGTTAATATCATTTTAAAAACAATTGTTTTGTAAGGCATGCACTATTGGCATGATTTTAAATTATGTATGTCTCAAAGTTATTTTGTAGTTTGTTTTAAAGATAAAGGACAAGGCCCCAATATGTATGACTTTTTATACGCCCACATTTTCATGTGGACGTATATTGTCGTTGCCCCTATCCGTCTGGACGTCCCTCCACAATTGTTTTTGGACACTTTACAGGTCACAATTTTTATCTGATTTCAATGAAACTTGAAATATAGGTTTATCTCCCTAAGATCTTGGTTCCTTTCTATATTAGCATGTACCAGACCGTAACTTCATGGATTATGACCCCTGATTGTACGAAAAATCGCGTTTTTAGCTTATCTGATTTTGTTGAAATTTTAAATGTAAGTTTATAACCCAAAGATCTTGATATTCGCGCATATCGGACCGTAACTTCCTGAATTATGGCCCCTGATGGTACGAAAAATCATGTTTTTTAGCTTGTGGTCCCTCTACAGGTCACAATTATTATCCGATTTAAAAAAAAACGTGTGAATATATCACCGTTACACTGTAATGATGGTTGAGTTCGAATTTCGTGAAAATCAGACCAAAACTGCCGGACAAAATGGCCACCCCTCGTACGCTAGTAATGTAAAAATATGGTATATCAAGGTTGTGGACCAAAACTGACAGACAAAATGACCGCCCCTCGTATAACGCAAATGGTGTAAATATGTGGCATATCAAGGTTGTAGACCATCTAGAGGCCACAATTTTTTTCCGATTTTGATGCAACCATAAATTTATGCTTATATCACAAAGGTCTTGGTTCCTTTCGATATTCACGCATATCTGATCGTAACTTCCTGAATTATGGCCCTTAATCGTATGAAAAATTGCGTTTTAAGCTTGTGGTCTTCTAGAGTGAACAATTTTTATCCAATTTAAAAAAAACGTTTGAATATATCACCGTTACACCCTAATGATGGTTGAGTTCAAATTTCGTGAAAATCAGACCAAAATTGCCGGACAAAATGTCCGCCCCTCGTACGCTAATAGTGTAAAAAATATGGTATATCAAGGTTGTGGACTCTCTAGAGGTCACAATTTTCACCCACTTTTGATGAAACTTAAAATGCATGTTTATAACCCAAAGATCATGGTTCCAGTCAATATTTGCGCATATCGGATGTCAACTTCCTGAATTGTGGCCCCTGATTGTATGAAAAATCACGTTTTTAGCTTGTGGTACCTCAAGAGGTCACAATTTTATTCCGATTTAAAAAAAAACGTTCGAATATGTCACCCTTACACCTGGTTGAGTTCGAATTTCATGAAAATTGGACCAAGACTGCCAGACAAAATGGCCCAATGCCCTCTAGAGCTCACAATTTGATCTGATTTTGATGAAACTTGAAATGCATGTTTATAACCCAAAGATCTTGGTTGCTGTCGATATTTGCACACATCGGATCGTAACTTCCTGAATTATTGCCCTTATTGTACGAAAAATCATGTTTTTAGCTTGTGGTCCCTCTAGATGTCACAATTATTATCTGATTTACAATAACGTTCAAATATATCACCATTACACCATAATGTTTGTTGAGTTCAAATGAAAACTGACAGACAAAATGGCCGCCCCTCTACGCAAATTGGTAAACATCTGGTATATCAAGGTTGTGGACACTCTAGATGTCACAATTTTGATCCGATTTTATTGAAACTTGAAATGCATGTTTATAACCCAAAGATCATGGTTCCTGTCGATATTCGCACATATCTGATCGTACCTTCCAGAATTATGGCCCTTGCTTTTTGTATACCTTGTTCTCTGTCTATCTCTTGAAAAATGTATCCTGCCTTGCAGCCGCTGGTTCTAGTTAAACTTGGAACAATTAACAAACCAATCAGGCAGACATTTTACATCAGATACAATGGAATATTAACATAAGGAATACTCGAAAAAATACCACATTACAATCATAAAACAGATAATCTGATTAAAATCAGATGTTTTTAAATTGGTTTTTCGTTTTATATTCCATATTTCATATATTACCAGACTTTTATCACTGTGTCGTGTTCTGGTTGTGTATTGGAAACAACCATTGAAAACACAGCTGACCAGATCATTGCCCCATAATCTGTCTATAAAGTTTACAAAAAGATCAAATGATTGGACTATTGATGCATTGACAAAGTTTAAAGTCATATGCATCAATAGTCCAATCATTTGAGAGAGTGAGAGCAGGACTAGTTTTAGTGCACATAAGATGGATGACTTTTCGGTATGTATAGCCAATGGTTACTATATCCACTTTGCAGCAAGTTCACACCAATCCGATTAAAATTAATTCAGCAATCTTCGCTCAAAGTCGCAAAAAGAGATCTCCCGTAAAAATGACTTTGCCAATTATCGAAAAAACTCTTAATCCCCTCAGATGCCAGTGACGTCCAGGCCCGCAGCCAGAGGGGGGCAAGGGGGGCAATGCCCCCCAGAAAAAATGTTTTCCCCCCCCCCGAAAAAAAATTTGCTCTAAAATACCTACTGTAGACTGTGCCGGGTGTGCCCCCCCTAAAAACTTCACTGCCCCTCCGAAGCTAGCAAGCTGGCTACGGGCCTGGTGACGTCACAGTGACCGAATTCATATTTATTCCTTAATTACCTATATACAGCTGGTGTGTGTATTCATTAACGCCTGACTGATTCCTTAATCCCCTAATTAAATAAAACAACTGACTACGGAATTATTAGAGTTTCACACTGCGTAGCTTGTGTGAAACACGATTGTTTTTCTTAAGATTATTATTCTTATTATTAAGCTTTCATATTTTATATGAAAGCTTATTGTTTCTAACCAGAGCATCTTTCTGAAACTTTGACCTACCCCTCCAAAAATGGGTGGCAGCGGTTGATTGAGTGTTGATTAAATATATTTTCAAAATGTTTTACGAATCCGAATTTTCCGAACAAAAAAACTGATAATGCATAGTTGTAACTTTGTGGATTTTTGTCATATTTTAATAATTCTTTTTTCTTTGGGTACCTTGAAAAAAATAATTTTCATCTGCAATTTCAGATTTTCGAATTTCGAAAAATTCGTCACTGTGTTTTTGACCCGGAAGTTCAGACCAACTTTTAAACAACTTTTGTAATATTTGCACGATTTTGTTGAATTGTGGTATGTAAGTGGATCTTACTGATGCGACGTGAAAGATGTCATTAGAAATTTCCTAACTTATCTCCCCTTGGACAAATAAAGGATCAAATTTTTTTTAAAAATCGACGAAATATAGGTCAGATTAAATTGAGTTTTTAGCTCAATCCGGAAGTGCCACCATCTTGAAATGTGAAATATCCGTAAGGCTTTTTTGACATTTTACTTACAGACAAGGGAATTATATTTTCCGAATCCTTGAAGGAATGCCCATAAAATGTAGTGCTTAGAGTTTTGATTTCTGGCAAATGATGGACGCCATTTTGAATTGAAAATGAAAAATAGTGAAAAATCCACATTAATGGGCTTGAAAACATACACAAAAGGTCGTGTTTTAGAGAATCTGTCTCCTATTACCGAAATTATTACATTTCTGCATAGCCCGGCTCAGACACAAATTTTTGGTATTTCAAGATTTCAAAATTTCGAATTTCCACTTTGACGTTTTTCGTGCCGACAAAGTTGTTTACAGACAATTTTTTTCTTAAGATTCTGTCAAGCTTATATCCAAGAATCTAATCTTTGGATCTTTCTAAATCTTTAACCTGTCTCCAAGAATGGATGTTGACTTTGTAATACATATTTTCGAAACACTTTAAAAATCCGAAATCACTAAATGTTAATGACAAAAGAATTAACCTACATAGTTGTAACTTTGTGAATATTTGACCTATTTTACATATTCATATTTCTTTGGGTACTTTGAAACATTTACTTTAAATCTGCTATTTTCGAACTTCAAAAATTACGTCATTGACATATTATTTCGGAAGTAAAAACGAATTTGACAACTTCTTTAATATTAGCACGATTTTCATGAAATTTGGAATAAAAGTAGACCTGATCCATTTTACTTGAAAGACAAAGTTATTTGGAATAAGCCGTCGTTTCGTGAATTGGTTTCCTGTGTCCGAAGGTTAATTGCACGACTTTTTTTTTATCTTAATTTTTAAAACTTACAAACTTAATCTACATATTCGAATAACTGGGGTCAATCCGATTCGAAAAATATAAGATTCATTATAAGTTATCTCAGTTTATTGTGAGATATTTTCTCGGCATTTTTCCAGCAACTTTCTACTCATTTTCAGATTCTTCTGGTTTTAAACGACTTGATCGATTTTTCAGAAACTTCTGCAATGGAAAGTAAATTTTATTCCAGCAATACGGTCTCAGCAATATCTTTTTACTTTTAGATTACCTTTTGGCCAGGTGGAATGGTTCTCGATATATTTTAGCAGTCTATTAGTTGACTCGATTTCACTCTTCAGCCCATTTCAATACTTGCTACGTTAAAGCTTAGCAACCTAAAATTTAAAACGTAGACAGATATCCAGATCATAAAGCCATTGCCGTTAATTATATCGATAATTCACCTTTTAACCTAATTCAAGTGGTCTGGGGATATTAGACTGAACCCCGTAAGTGCCGTAATCTGTGGGGGGGGGGGGGGTGGCAAAGTTAATTCTCCAACATAAAACCTATTCAGTATTTATATTCCAACAGTTTCTGACATTTTTGGAGGTTCATGTTTGCGCAATATTGTCCATAGCATGGCTTTGATTTTGTCTGATATATGGAAACACATGCTGTCCCACACAGCCAGGTGCTCTTTGAACTATAGAAATATACTATTCAAAAAAAGTAGGGGATATTTGATTTTGGGGGCATAATACTAAAATATGCAAATGACTACGAAAAAAGTCACTATAGAACCTAACAGAAGAAACATTTCCAGTTACATGTGACGCCCAAACGCACCAATAGCTACCGCATGGAATGCAGGTGATGCTTGGGATCATCATGGGGGTCCAACCCAAGATTTGCACGACTCTGACTTTGAATGTTACAGTCATTGTGGCATTGAATTCCAGGGTGGAAACATCAGTTTAATTGTTTTAGTGACCAGAAAACAAATTTTGATATGCGTCGGCTTACCCAAAATGAAAGGTTACGTGCCCTTGGCATGCTACAGATCGACACAACACAGGCGGTTGTGGCACGGACGATGAATGTTTCTCAGTCTGTCATAAGCAGGCTATGGTCCAGATACCGTGATACACAATCTGTACAGGACAGATCACGCTCAGGTCGACCAAGGTCGACAACTCAAGCCCAGGATCGATTTATCCGTACCTTGGCCTTGAGAAATCGTGTCATCACAGCAAATCAGATCAGCGCTCGTCTTCAAACAGACACTGGTGTGAGAGTGAGTGGCCAGACGATTCGGAATCGACTGCATAGGGGTCACCTACGCGCCCGACGTCCTCGCGTGATCCCTTGTTTGAGAGATCATCACATTCAGGCAAGACGTCGTTGGTGTAGGGATCGTCAACACTGGGATAATCGACGCTGGAGCAATGTGATGTTTTCAGATGAGTCAAGGTTCACTGTTGATTTTTTGGACAGACGTAGAAGGGTGTGGCGTCGTCGAAACGAGCGCTTCCAAGACGTTAACGTCATCAGACATGATCGATTTGGGGGTGGTTCTGTTATGGTGTGGGGAGGCATCACTGTTGCTGGAAGAACGGCTTTACATGTTGTTGCAGGGCGTGCTACAGGCCAGTACTACCGGGACAACATCTTGGCAGTCCATGTTGTGCCGTTCGCACGACGTCATGGCCGCCGTTTCATCTTCCAGGATGACAACGCAAGATGTCACAGGGCCAGGATCGTTACAGGTTACCTCCAACAACAGAACATCACCACATTACCTTGGCCAGCACTGAGTCCCGACCTCTCCCCCATCGAGCATGTCTGGGACATGCTTGGACAGAGGTTACGTCAACGTCAACAACGTCCTGCCAATGTCCAAGAACTTGCTGCTGCGTTGCAACAGGAATGGGACAATCTGGACCAAAATGACCTTAGACGTCTCATTAGAAGTATGCCACGTCGGATCAATGCTTGTTTGGCAAACAGAGGAGGATTTACCCGTTACTGACTTGGTTGTGATGCTGTGGTAACTTTGCTGTTTGACCCCGGGTATCATTTTACCCTTATAATGGTCAGTCTGTGCCTTACTTAGTCTAACGATCATTTGGAATAAATCGATGAATGTGAACTTCATTTCATTTTGTCATTTGTTTCTTCGTCAGTTTCATTAGGTGACTTTAATAACACTTAAAAATCAAATATCCCCTACTTTTTTTGAATAGTATATCTTTCAAGTTTTAAAATAAAAAAATGAAAGATCTGTATTTTATAATCTGGAACGGGGAGTCAATTCGATTACAACAATAGAAGTCTCAGTTATTTCCATTTATTTTTCCAATTATTTTTTGCCGCAGGGCAATGTTACTCACTATATATACGCATAAATATCAGCATTTTCCAGCGTCAGTCATTTCCCCCTTGTCAGTGGTACAGAACAGAGGCCCTGACAAGAACAGGTGTCTAATTATTCGAATGGGCCGATCAACTGAGGACCCGTCTATAAATTGGGGTCCACGTTAAAGATCCCTTGGCAGTTGGAATTCGATATAAGAGTAGGCCATAATGCCGCTGCCCGGGCAAAATTTCCCTCATAGCATTCTGTATAACGTATGCCTGTCTTAATTAGCCCAGTAGAAGCAGAACAGCAGGACGTTAATGCCCATTTCATTTCATTTTAATAACCGTGCAATTTAGGGTTGTATAACTTTCCAAATGATCATCCCACGACACAATGTACTTGTTCGACATTTTCCTGCCATTTATGAGTTATTTCCGGCCATTTTCATTTCATTTTCTCCCATTATTCAACATCTAGATCCGTATTTTAATCTTCTAGAACGGGGAGTCAATTCCCACTTATTTCCCCGATTTTTTTTTGCAATGTTACTCACAATATATACATATACGATTTTTAATTTTCGGCAAATCTTCGCTGATATTGGGCACCAAATTTAGAAAATTTAAATTTTGACAAAAAACTTTTTTATTTATGAATATTTTTTGGTCGTGTTTTATACAGAATCTAAGAGTTATCTGACTTGAGCAAAAATGTTTATTAATTTTGTCTCAGTAATTTTCCTTGTCTGCCATTGGCTAATTCAGTTTTTCAGTCCTAGATTAATTATTTATTGTTCGATTTGTATAAAACAAAGTTCATATGCTCCGTTGTCTCAATTGTCATTTTTTTTGTTACCGATAGAAGTGGCGTTATTTTACCAAAAACTATAATTCTGACAGTTTGGTACCACTTTTCAAAAGCAAATATTATTTTTTTTTAAAACTAATATAACTAGAAGAGTGGCCTTCAAAGGCGGAAAAAATTGTGAGCTCAGTTTTTTTAATTTCGATTTCATTTTCGAGCAAATTCGATTAAGAGGTGAAAAAAGGTGTAAAATTGACCTATTTACAACCCATTCAGGCTTTTCGAATTTTAAAATATGTCTATGTAACTTTATAAACTTGTAGCTATAATCCATACGAAGAAAATGTATGTTAAAATTAGTTTGTAGTATGAGCATTTACCGAGAAATGGGCAATTTTGCATGAGACACTCTTTACGCTATTTTGCCTGTAAAAGAGTCAATTATTATTGGATTTTCAATTCTTTTTACCATTTGATGCCTAATGCCAATGTGGACTAGGTCAAATCATTTTAACATTTACACTGTCCCCGGAAATGACGTCATTTGGGCAAAAACTGTATTTTTAGCCTTCAAAACAGATATTTTATTCGAGTGAGTCTGATTTGTAATGTTATATAAAATTATGATATTTGATTCCTATCAACAAATAAAATGAACCCATACGATCATACAGATACCACAAAATGGTTTCTAACTTCTATGGTTGCAGAGAAATAGACGATTTTCTACAAGTCACTTTTCAAGGTTCTTGGTCTTCACATTTATATATATTTGAAGATGTCACCCCTAGCTACCTACATTACAATTAACATAAACACAACAATTTAGACATAGATTAAAATATTAAAAGAATACAAAGAAGATTATAGACCTAGAAAATAAGCTTATAATATTAACTATATACAGTAGAATCTGCATTAAGCAGCCACCCAAAGGAAATTTTCGCGGCTGACCGCTTAACGGTATTGGCCTCTTAATAAAATCTCGGTGCTTTTTGTGCTGACACCAATATTACGCTTGGATGCATTGGAAGCAAACATCAATACTTGCATCGGTAAATTTGACTGTCGCTGAATCTTGCGCCGAACAAAAATTCTTTACTCAAATCTCGGACATAACTTTTGTAAACTTGTCATTCTGTACCAACCTTCGATACTACTGTCTACCATTGTGATGCATTCGATAATATTTATCCATTTTTGTGAAGAAAATCGATGAATTAATTTGATTTTATCAAAAAAGCACACGAACAAAAAACCATCGCTAATTTTATCACCGATTTACAGGGGGTGTAACTCTGTATGTAGTATTATAGGAGGCGCTAAAATGTCTGTTTAACAACAAAGTGGCAATGGAAAAGAGATACTAGATGATCGTGACAAAACTCGCCTTCGCCGGTACTTTTATTTTATTCAGTCAGTATGAAATAATGTTTTGTTACGCATGAAAATAATGATCAGGTTAGTCGTTTAATAAAACAAAAAATTAAATAACAGATAATCCCGGGTTTATTGGGTTTTTTTACATTTCTTTTTACCTGATCAGTGGGGGACCAGTTAATTAACTACTACTCACAGGATTAACAGGGGTGTTACGAAAAACGACAAGATGGTATCATTCAACATTGGCCATTGAATGGGTGATGTTTTGTTGAATTTATTAGTAAAATAGTGACCGTTGGCCGCGTTAGAGGAGTGACTGTTGAATAAAAAGATGAAACAATAGAATTTTTACGGAGGGAATTTATCGTGACCGCTTACAAGGAGATGTCGTTTAATGGGAGTGGCTGCTCATACAGATTCTACTGTACATGTATTAAAATATTACAATTGACATACATTCTTATTAAAATACTCGTTAAGAGGACTATGCTCTAAGATGTTATATCAGTGTTAAGGTAACCCATAATTAATTCAACCATAGAAAGGTAATTATAGGGTCTTGATAGACCGTGGTGACATGGCTCTCCCCGGAAAATATGGCGTCCACATCATCAATATTTGGGATATTGTCATATACATGACTACGGCCATACAGCCAACATAGCATGATCTATATCAATATATATATATATATATAAAAAATATGCATGTTTACAGTAAGTTATAGTAATATATTTGACTAAAATAAGGTAACAAAATAATTAATTAAACCCTTCAACATTTGTGCTGCCATGAATATGATTAAGGCCATGGTGCCAACATCACATGACGAATACATAAGTAATAGATAAGTCAAGGTCTTAATCTTGAAATATCCTACTGTAATGCCAATTTTTACATCATCACTCATAAGTAATAGGCATAGGCGTACGCGCTGGGGGGGGGGGGCGGCCGCCCCCCCATTTTGTGCACCAAATGCTGGGAAAATTTGGGCACACAATTGTACTTTGTAAAAGTTGTATTAAAAAAATATTGTGTTCTTGAATGTGTCCAATTTAATAGCGAATTTATTATTATTATGTAACATACTAAGAACCTAACTACATTTTTTGGGCACCAACCACCACTGCCCCCCTCCCCAGTCAAAAATTTCCCCGTACGCCTATTGTCATAGGTAATATGTGGAAGTGTGATCAGTCTTTGATACCCATATACATGTAGCTAACTATAGCACCTTATATCAAAAAGAAAAAAAACCACTACTCGTTTTAAGCACGCCTCTTTTTTACAAAGCCTTTTTGTGTTTTTGTGGCATGGAATTGTCTTACCAGATCTTGGGAAATTAATGGCGAATAATCCAATGTGGCCCTTTAAAGTTCTTTAATCTAGTTTTGTACCAAAACTGCCCACTATATATTGAAGATTGTAAAATTTTAGAAATATGATCTTCCTCAAAATATGTGGTCTGTGTTTGCGTCATTGTCATGTCTTTATCAGGTGTATTAGGAATATTAGTGTAAATATTGATCTTCTGTTTTCAAATTTCATTTGTAACTTCTTTAACTTCTGTTATAAAGGGCAAAATGTAAGACAGGCCTCCTGGCCTAATTTTCAACCCTTTGAAAATAAAGTTATTATTATTATTATTATCTTGTGTATTAGACTTTGTGGAGTTATTTGGGTTCTGACTACCCATTGTGTTAGGCAGATTATGGTTGTTATTAGCTGGGTGCATCTGTAGTTTGAGAAATATCTGAATTGATTTCCTCAGGGTTGAAAATTTCATCACTTTCAATTGGGTTTGTTGGCCTTTTAGAAGGATCAATGTAAGGACGTAAACGGTTGGCATGGATTGGTAATTTTACAAGTTGGTGATCTGCATTTCGACGAAGTTTATAGGTGTTATTGCGTAGTTCAATGCAGATATAATAAGGTCCAACCCATTTCCTTTATTTCCTTTGAAGTTTCTTACTGAATCCTGTTTCAGTCTTAGAACAGTATAACCATACCATTTGTTCTTCTTTAAACTTGGGCTTTTCAGCTTTCTTGTCATGCTGATGAGTGTACTTTTTTTGAGCTGTAGTTATGTTTTTCCTTGCAATATCTTTCACAATCTCTAAGTTTTGTGTAATTCTTTCATAATGTTGTATGGCATCCTTGCTGCCTAATGTTTCGACTGGTAGCAGTTCAATATCTATTGGGAGAGTATGCTCCTTGCCAAACAACATTTGAAATGGAGTTGCACTGTAAGCCATGAGGACTGCTGAAAGAACATCTGGCCAATCAGACTGGTCTGGTTTGATATAGGCTTGTAGTGTGTTGTATATGGTTTGGTTCATACGTTCACATGCTGCGTTGGTTTGAGGCTTATAGCTTGCAGTTAGTAGTAAGCTTCTTAATGTGAAGTAGTTTGCATAATTCTACCAACAGTTTACTCATGAAGTTTTGTCCACTATCTGTCAAGATTTCTTTTGGTGTCCCATAGCGTTTCTGGGTCCAGATTCAACTGAAAATATGCAGACAATAAGTCCAGTGTGGAAAATATAGCTGGTTGGGATTCTCCAATACAGTCAAAGACATCCTCCATCCTGGGTAGGGGAAATGTTATAGGTTTAGTGACAGCATTAAGAGCTCTATAGTCAATGGCAAACCGTAGCTCTCCAGATTTTTTTCTTAATTAGTACCACAGGAGACATCCATTGTGATGTAGAAGGTTCAATAATTCTGTTTTCTAACATCTCATCGATCATCTTAGCTCTTCTTTCATCTTAGGAGTGGCTCTGTAAAACCGTTTCTGTATTGGTTTGGCATCAACAGTGTCAATTCTATGAAGTGAGTTTGGTAGGGTGCATGAACCAAGTTCTGACATGTTTTTTGCAAAAAGTTTCTATTCTGCCCAAGGAATTTCATCATGGCTATCTTCTGGTGTTCTGTGAGATCTGCCTCTGTTAGGTTGATGCCAATAGACTCAGCCTCTTTGACCCACTTTCTTGATTGTTCATCATACTGTGAGCTTTTGTGATGGTCCGAAGTAAAAGAATTGATTTCTGAGACTTCATCATGTAAGGTATTTAGAATTTCCTCCTCTTTGAGCCATGAAAATGTTCCGACAACTTTTTTTTCACGAAGTGTAATGTCTTCATTGGTTGGATTAAGTAATTTACATGATGTTTGGTTGTCCCTTACTTCTACTACACATCTAGCTCCAAGAACATAGCATTGGCTGATCAGAGTTCTGTTTGATTCTATCACTCCCACAGCTTCTTTTACTAACAACTCTTTTACTGAGACGGGCACAATCATCTCTGATCGTGGAATGGTTATCTCATTCACCAATTGAACAGCATATATTTCATCCAGTTGATTATCTCCTAGTGGCACAACTGTTGTCCCACTTTGAAGTGACAGGGTCTTCAATTCAAAATTTGCGACCGCTTTTTGTGTTTGTAAAAAGTCCATACCTAATAATAGTGAGTGAGTTGTTCTTTCTAAAACAAGGAAATCTTGGTGCAATGTTAAACGTTCTATTAGTATTGGTAGATTAATTTTTCCCATTACCTTAATAAAGTCACCACCAACACCTGATACATGTCTTGTCTCTGTCTCTTGTATTGAGCTTAATTTGGTAATATATCACAGAAATATTTGCCCCACTATCTACTAAGCCTTTTATGATCTTTCTCTTTATTATGACATTAATTAAGTAATTTTTAAATGGTTTATCTTCTTCTGGGGATAATTTTGCAACTCCTTGACCTGCATACTTATTGTTTAATAAGGGTTGTTTATAATTAGGATTTGGTTTTTTTTTGACTTAAAGTAATTCAATTTTTTTGTAGCACAAATTTGATACTGACTGTCATATTGGGTATCTAAGGTGTTATATATAACTGATCACACTTACCTTGGTGTACACTTCTACTTCTTCTTCTTATTATTATTCATCTTCTATAGCGCTTCATTATATCTGGTGATATTTCTACATCACAGTTTGTAATAATATTTAAACAAGTGTGTTTTTAACAAAAGTTGAAGTTGCTCTAATTAAGCTTGGTAGCTTATTCCACATATGGGCACCATTTATAGGGAAAAGATAATTTTCCTCTGAGTCTCTTGTAAGCAGACACAGATAGTAAAGTAGTATATGTGGACAAACGAAGATTCAGTCTTTCCTGTTTGTAGAATGTGAATAATTGTTTCATGTAGGAGGGAGCAGTATCCGAAAACAAAGCTTTATACACATTTGATAGCACTTTAAAGTTGATCCGGGCTTTCACAGGCAGCCAATGAAGACTTTTAAGAGTTTCTGTTACATGATCTCTAGAAGATGACTTGGCAACTAGTCGAACACAGTTATTTTGTACAACTTGGAGACGGTTGAGGGAGAAATCTGGAATGCCAGCCAGGAGTCCATTTCCATAGTCCAACTGATATATGACCAGTGCTAATACAACTCTAGCACATGAATTTTTAGTAAGATACCTCCTGATTCTGGATATTGGCTTTAATCTCATGTACATTTTACACATAGTATTGTTAACCTGTGGGATGAGAGACATTATCTTGTCCATAATGAAACCAAGATTTCGTGCTTTACATAATGGTGAAATTTCGGTATCGCCGATGTTTAGCTTTGGTGAAAAGTTGAAACTGTTCAGTTTTGATCTTGGTAATATCTTCAGGAATTCTGTCTTCTCATCGTTCAGCTTTAATTTGTTTTGATTCATCCATGTCCGAAGATCACTGATACAGGATTCTAGCTTCTTTAGGGCACTGTGTATTGACATCTGGTCAGAAGGAATGAATGTGTTATACAATTGCATATCATCGGGAAAACCATGATAGCTGATACCATGTCTATGAATAATTTTACCAAGTGGAAGTACATACAGTAAGAAAAGAAGTGGACCTAGTACCGATCCCTGTGGGACTCCAGTGGACAGCGGTTTAGATAAAGAGTTGCCGCTATGAATATGAATACATTGGCTTCTGTCAGTTAGATTTAAGACTTCAACCAATCCAGCGTCGATCCTTTGATTCCCACAGATAACTGCAGTCGATTGAACAGAATGCTATGGTCGATGGTTTTAAATGCTGCACTTAGATCTAGAAGTATAAAGTTGATGCCAAGGTTGCTGTCCAGTGCTGCATCAATATCAGCTTTTACCTTCAAGAGTGGTGTTTCTGTGCTGTGACCTTCTTTATAAGCAGACTGCAGTGGTTCATGAAGATCATTTGCTTTCAGATAATTAGTGATTTGTCTCGCTATCACCCTTTCAAGTACCTTTCCAATAATATCAAGATTTGAAACAGGGCGATCGTTCTTGAGGATCTCACAATCAAGTGATTGTTTCTTCAGAAGTGGAATCACAAGGGCAGTCTTTAATGAAGTCGGCACACAGCTTTTGACAATTGAAGAATTTATGATAGCAGGAAGGAGCGCATCCAATACTGGTTTGGACTTCAGAAGCCATGTTGGAAGGTGATCTAGGCTACAGGAAGTTGACTTGCTCTTACGAATGATGGACCGGACATGTTCTTCTGTAACTGGGGCAAACTCAAACAAACGGCTTGGTACATGATGTTCTTCAAACGCATTTAACCCACTGCTAGTATTGTCAAGAGTACGTCTGATATCACTGACTTTGTCATGGAAGAAGTCACAGAAACGTTCAGCTAGCACAACATCTGAATTAGACTTTGGTAATTTCTTTTGATTTTCAGAGATAAGTTTATCGATAACATTAAAAAGATCTGTTGCAGAGAGTTTGTTTTTATAAAAAGTTGTCTTAGCATCCGAGATCAATTTTATTACCTTCTTGGACTGTGATTGGAACAGTTGTTTATCAACTTCAATACCTGTTTTTACACATTTTCTTTCTGCTTTTCATCTGAGAATTCTTTCAGAGTGAATGACATCAGTATACCAGGGATTTGGATGGTTACCTTTACTTTAGCGGGATTTTACAGGAGCAAATACGTCAACGTCGATATCTTTCAGTTTTCTACTCATGATTTCTTTCTCCACAGACGATGCGCTTTCAAGGTTTATGTCACATACTATTGGGTAGTGATCTGACAATAAATCTGTAGTTACTTCAAGAGTATTAATTGGCTGTTACGTTCAGAGATAACAAAGTCAAGAATATTTCCACGTTTGTGTGATATAGTCTTCACATGTTGATATAAACTATAAGAATCTAGGATGTTTTGGAATTTGGAAACAGTAAAATCGTTTACATTATCAAAGTGTAAGTTGAAATCTCCAATAATAAGCAGACTTGTGTTAAGGAGAATGAGCTCGGAAATCATAGTCTCAAGGTCTTTCAGAAAATCCTGATTACTTGATTTGTTTTTCTTTGATGGTGGAGGATGATATAATATCACAAGCCGAAGTCTATTGTTGAGAAATAATTGTACAAATTCAAAGGAATGAAAGCATGTGTTGACTCGTTCTCTTATGCATTCGAATGTATGCCTGATAAGAAGACCAACGCCTCCACCTCGTGTCTGTCTGGGTAGATTTATAAAATCAGAATCATCACCACTTTTCAGAGGTTTTTCCCCATGAAAGTGTCAATTATTATTTGATTTTCAATTTCTTTTTACCATTTTAGGCCTAATGCCACTTTTGACTAGGTCAAATTAGTTTAACATTTTCACTGTCACTGGAAATGGCGTCATGTTGGCAGAAACTGTATTTTTAGCCTTCAGAACAAATATTTTATTCAAATGACTCGTATTTGTTATTTGTTTAAAATGTTATTTGTTTAAAATTATGAAATTTGATTCCAATCAACATATAAAATGAACCCATATAGATATCACAAAATGGTTTCTGTCTTGTTCCGTCACGCAGAAATAGACGATTTTCTACAAGTCAGTTTTCAAGGTCAATAAAAATGTCAATTATTATTTTATTTCCATAAAAATTTTGTGATGCCATTTATGATTTCATGAAACTATTTTAACATTTTCATTATCACCAGAAGTAATGTCATTTTGTCAATCTGTATTTTTAGCCTACAAGGCAAATATTTTTTTGAAGTGAGTGATATTCATTATGATATTTGATTCCAATGGACGAATAGATTGAATAAATACGATCATTAGATATCAAAATATAGTCTTTAACATCTTCCCTTACCGAGAAATAATAAATTTTGTCAAGATCACTTTTTAAGCATTTTCACATTTTAATAAGGCTTTATAAAGGGTTAATTCTTTTCAACGTCTTTTCAGAAGCAAACATTGAATTTTACAAATTTAATATGGATGACCCTACTAAATAAAGGCGGATAAAATGTTGAGCTCATTTTTTTTTATTTCGATTTCGTATTTCTGCCATTTCAATTTAATGGTGAAAAAAGGTGTAAAATTTAGCTATTTACAAATCTATTTGGCATCTTCATATTTTTAAATATTTCCTCACAACTTTCATAAACCTGTATCACTAATGCATACAAAGACAATCTATGTAAAAATTAGTTTGCAATATGAACAGTTGCTGAGAAATAAACAATTTTGCATGAGTCACTTTTCATGTTATTTTGCCTGTAAAATAGTCAGTTATTATTGGATTTTCATAAAAGTGACACCCTTTGGTGTATAAAACAAATATGCGTTATATCAAATTGATTACAATTTAAAACAAATGTTTTCTTGAAATGAGTGTTATTCATTATTTGTTTTAAATTATGATATTTGAATCCAATCAACATATATTCATTATTTTTTTTAAATTATGATATTTGAATCCAATCAACATATCGAATGAATCAATACGATGATATAGATATCAAACCATTGTTTCCAACATCCAATATCCAATTTTGTCAGTGTCACTTTTTAAGATTTTTTGCATTTTGATAAGGTTTTATTAGGGTTAATTCTATCAGATTTTTAATAAATTTTAAGTCATGCAAAGGACAATCGAAATGGTTATTTCAGTAATCCAATTTAAATATTTTGTGGACGTCATCTCTTTGAGGTTTTGTTAGCTGCATTCCTTTTTTGCCATATATAACAAATGGTAACAAATCTAGAAGCACTTGTGAAATAACGTTATTAAACTATGTTAAATAATTCAGCGATTACGGTAAGTGACATCAGTTCAAGGGTAACGTGGCACCTATGAGACTCGTCGTCGAGTTACACTTAAATTTATAATTAATACGAAGACTGATGGCTAAAAAATTAAACAAAAAGATCTGTTTGTCAATGCAGTTTGATTAGAATATAACCAATTTAATGTGTGCATTTTGTTTTGTTCAAATGCAAGTAACAAGTTTTATTGTGGCATCAGTAGTTAAATTAGGTCTGATTTTATTGATATTTCTAAGATTAAAATAGCATTGGCATGCATTAGTCATGTGACATTAAGTACTTAAATAGTTGTCAAACATCATTACACCGAAATTACAAGAAGACTTTACAGGAGAAACAGAATGTGAATTAATGCATATATTTTAATTTAATTATGTTAGTGATTTTAGGCAATGAGTGTTTCCAACCAATTATTATGAATTGTGTTTTGTCAGTGTAGTTAGTTGAATTTAACAAGCAGTTCTTTGTATTTAACGGGCTGTCTTTTTTGAAGATCAGATTCATCTGATTACCAATTTGTTTGGGACCTTAATACAACTTAGTTCTACAAACCTTTTTTGACACATCGACAATGCAAAGTGAATGGCGCTCAGATGGAGGAGGATGATTAGTGGACCTATATATATATCTCACATATTTGGGTGCAATAGATCACAGGGATGTTTGAAAATAGAATGACGGAAAATTAGGCCAGTTTTGTGGTGTGTAAATTGGCTGATGGGTTCCCAGTATATTCAGTCAATTTTTAAGACAATCGGTCCCAACCAGCATATATTAGCGAAGTAGAACCCGTGGTTTAAACAGTAATACAATAGAAAGAGTAAGAACCATATAATTAACATGTAATGTATGCCAGATAGAAACCGGTTCAGAGAGTTACACACAACCTCTTTATCAGAATGTCAAATCATACACTGGCTGTTTTAAGACAATAATTATAGTGTTTTAGAAAATATCAAAATGAAAACAATAAGATTGTTTAATACAGTAACACTGTTTAAAACAATATGTTTTGAAACAATTTTAGAATAAAGACATTGAATTGAAGACAATCCCACAATCAACACCGCAAATGTTACAGCAACTTCTTTTCCAGGTGATAACATAATATCACTCAAAAATACAATCCAAACAGTAACAGTTTTTCACAAACTAACACAAGTAACAATATTTGAAACTGTAACACAATTTAGAGAGTAACAAAGTGTAAAACAGTAACACAATCCATAGAGCTAACAGTAACACAATCCAGACAGTAACTATGTTTCAAGCAGTAGGCTTAACATTATCTAGACAATAATAGATATAGACGATATAATCATTTGTCGTCAAAGAGTAACATACCCCAAACAGTAACACAATCCAAACAATAACAATGATCCAGACAGTAACAATTCTAAAAATCATTAGTTTTAGGTAGTATCGTATTCTCAATAAATTCATGGCTAGCATTCTGCATTGTTGAATTGGAGATGACTTAAAACAAATATTGAAATGGACTGTTACATTGGAGAATATGTAAAATGTTTGTCTGGAAGGATAGTTTCTGGTTTTCTCTATGAATTAATGGAAGTGATTAGGGTCTCCACGAATGACACTATATTATAATGGATTACATAGTGTAGCCAGTTTACCGTTTGTTGTCATATTTTCCAGGGGTTTATGATATAGATCATACATTAAAATCTTTTCAATGTGTGGAAGGTAAAGGCAAAAAGAAACGCTCCAAATCAGATCATACTGACAAAGATGGAGGCAAGAAATCCAAAAATAAAGGTATTTTATAAAAATTGTAGAATAGACATGGGTTGTGGGTTCTTTTGTGTGTTAAAAAGCAGCAAGGATTTTGTATAATAAAAAGGAACCACAAACAGCTAGCGATGAAGATCACATATTTCTCGAAGATTAATAGTTTTATTTTGATCATGAGTTTGTATATGAAAACTATAAATACTGTGCTTTTTATATCTTGATTCTATCAGATGTATATCTAGGCCTTGATACATCTCTCATTCTATGTTTGTTACGTGGTTAAATTTATTTTATACTATGTTTCTTTTGCATGACTAGATACCTGGATAATCTTATACAATTACGGTACATATATTTGGTTTGCACGAAGGCACATTCATCTTTCAGAGGAACATCTGTGTAATTCTGAATTTAATTTGATTTTTAATTGATTGAGAACAAATATTACTTCAAGTATTTTTATTTTTAAAGTTCCACCAGAGCTAGTTTTACCAAATGAGGTTCCTGATGATAAGACTCAACACAGTGCAGGAAGTAAAGAACCTGGATCAGCAGGTCACGAGACCAAGTTTAGTTCCTTCGATTTCCTCGCGTTATGCAGCACTCCAACTTGGTTGGGGCCAGAACGTCGAAGATCTCGAAGGAGATCTAGGTCACCTGGGCCAACTTCCCCGGCGCCACATGCTGTAAGTAATATCTCTTTGTTTTCAATCATACTTTATTAAATTGCTTGGCTTAGGTGGTGGTCATTACTAGAAGTACCTGGAAATATATTGATATATATGATGGCACCAATGTTTATTGATCTATATTCCCATCCAATAGTTTTCACTTAACCATTTTTTTTATGATATACATAAATAGTCTGAACATGTATGGATATGGTTTTAAAGCTAATGGAATTTTATAATTATTTGAGAGCATGAATATGATTAATTCCCAGTAGCCACAAACATATTCAAATTAATATCATGACAAACTAGCAAGCTGATAAGATAAATATTTCCACAAAGTTTAGATCGACTTTAATTTAATTGTTTAATTTATTGTGTATTGATATTATTATGTGATAGTTAACATAAAACTACCATATAAGTTTATATGAATCCCTCCTTTATTTATTTGCAATATAAGATTATAATAATTGGAAGTTACGTTAAACTAGCTCAGAGATGGGCTAATATTACTTATTATTTCCTTCTTTTACAAACTTATTGTCATTATTGTTTTTATTCAATTATGTTATTTAAACGGACAGGACCTCCTTACAAATTTGATATGAACATTCAGTTAACTCTTTGTTATATTCAACTTCAAATTTAACATAAATAAACTTTTCCTGAGTAACTGAATTTTTATACGCCAACATTTTCATATGGACGTAGTATGAAGTCGCCCCAGCCCATCCGGGCAGAGTTTGTCCGTCCACAATTTGTTTGTGGACACTTTACAGGTCACAATTTTTATCCGATTTTGACGAAACTTGAAATATAGGTCTATCTCCCACAGATCTCAGGTTCTTTTGATATTGGCATATATAGGACCATCACTTCATGAATTATGGCCCCTGATTGTATGAAAAATCACGTTTTTAGCTTGTGGACACTCTAGAAGTCACAATTGTCATCTGATTTGGATGGAACTTGATATGCATGTTTGTAACCCAAAGAACTTAGTTCCTTGCGATATTCGCGCATATTGGATGATAACTTCCTGAATGGATAGTACGTAAAATCGCATTTTTAGTTTATGGTTCCTCTAGTGGTCACAATTTTTATCCAATTTTTAAAAACGTTTGAATATATCACCGTTACACCCAAATGATGGTTGAGTTCGAATTTCATGAAAATCAAACCAAAACAGCCCGGACAACATGGTCACCCCTTGTACGCAAATATTGTAAAAAATTGGTACATCAAGGTTGTGGACCCTCTAGAGGTAACAATTTTGATCCAATTTTGATGAAACTTGAAATGTATGTTTATCACCCAAAGGTCGTGGTTCCTCTCGATATTCATGCATATCAGACTTTAACGTCCTGAATTATGGCCCTTGATTGTACGAAAAATCGTGTTTTTAGCTTGTGGATTCTATAGAGTTCACAATTTTTAATGGATTTTAAAAACTGTTTAAATATATCACCATTCCACCACAATGAAGTTTGAATTCGAATTTTGGGAAAATCGAAATTAAACTACCTGACAAATTGGCCGCTCTTTGTACCAGATTGTGTAAAAGTATGTAATACGAAGTTTGTGGACCTTCTAGAGGTCACAATTTTTATCCGATTTTAATGAAACTTTAAATATATCTTTATATCTCAAAGATTCGGTCCCTTTCGATATTTGCGCATTTCAGACCATACTTCTCTGGATTATGGCCCCTGATTGTACGAAAAAAACGCTTGTGGGGCGTATCTTGCCTGGCAACCGCTGGTATTCATATTAGGAGATTATCCTATTCGGTGATTGAAATTACATGTAATCAGATTAATAATATGAATAAAGGAGGTCCTTAATTTTAAAAGAAATGTGTTAAATATGAAACTTAAGTTAAATGCATTGATTGTTTAACAGCTTGGCTCTATGAGGGGTAAACGAAGGGTAGGGAGAATTTGTTGTTTTCTGTTACTGAACGCTGTCTTGTAATCTGCTACATTTATCTCTTTATTTTGCTTTCAAAATGTAATCCTGCCTAATTCTTCTAATCTCTCTCTCTCTCTCATTTACTTATTTATTACTAAAATATGTCTCCTCACAATAACTTGTCTTCTATCCAGTTTACAAACATTTATGTGTAGCCTACCATTTCCATAACTACATGTAACAATGTTATAGATTTGTCAAAATTTAGGGACATACTGTTGAGATATCTGTTAATTTTTGTGTTTGTCTAGTCAAATCAAAAGTATTTCTTAGTCTTTCGCATGAAATGGAAACAAAAAATTTCATACTAGTATATACAGAAATGAAAAAAAGGAGCATGGAACATTTTATTAAAGAAATGGCATGAATGCTATGCAAAATTCATAAATGTTTCTAACCAAAGCATGAGGGAAACCAACCATTGTGCCAGTTTATTTTAATTAGAAAAAAGTGTCTCTTGGAGAATTGCATTTAAATGATATTTTCTATGATGTATTTTTTGTATTCGGGTCCATTTAATTGAATATATTTTTAAAACTACTTTTCATTAAAATAATTATTTCCACATTTTGATATTGATTTAAGGTTGCAATAACATCACATTTTATTATAAAATATATGCATCTTTTGGTTTGGTTAAAATTGCTATTATGTGGCCATAGCAATGTTGGCAGTTACCCCCCACCATCCCCTTACAGAACAATCACTCCAAACTTTCCAGTAATAACCTCTACTATAAATTGTAATTACTTCATTTGACAATAACTTGTAAGTTATGTTATGATCTACATGTATATCTGGCTTCTATTTCTTGATGTAGTTTACATGTAGATATATGTTCTCCACATCATAGTACAAACTTCCTGTATAAATATATGATGAATATTAAACATATTAACTTGTAAGTAGTTGATGTATTTTACATTATATATATATATTATATATATATATATTTGGATAAAATTGGATATATATATATATATATATATATATATATATATACACATACACTCTTAGTAATGTATCTCCAATAACAAACATGTTTTTACTAATGAATAACATTTTTGTAGGATGCAATTATTTTACTTTTATCAGTTTAAAAATAAGTTGTGAATTGTGTGGGTGTATATTGGAAAATATGTCATTTCCTAGAATGTATAGGAATCTTTTAGGATTTTTGAGTATATTCTGTGTTATTCTCTCTAATTTGGTCTGAAATTAAAATTGTTGGCCATCCTGAACCAAATTATTACTTGATAATTAACACTTTGAAATTACAGAATGAAATTGTAAGCACAACCAAAATTGAGATTTTATTTGATCTTCCTTGCAGTAGAATAAGGACTACCTAAGTCCAATTTGGCAATTTTAAAAAGATACAGGTTAGAGAGGATGGCCATGGTTCATAGACACTTTCCTTTTAATTACCAGGAGTCGTCTACACATATTATAAACATTTTTGATGTAACTACATGTGATTCCAACATAAAATGTGCTCAAGAATTTTTTGTCAATGAATTAATCTACTGAGATGGATAGTGATGGCTTATGAGGACTGAAAGTATTAACAAACACATGAAAACTCATCAATAGATGTTCTGCTTTATACAAGTTATTTAATTTGATTTGTATAAAGCCCAGTTAAAAACAATCAAACAATTTTAACTTTAAATAACAGTCAAAGAACTACAAATAAGCATTGAAGGATATCTTTTTAAAGCTTACATCAGTTTATCAGTATTGCAGAATTAGTTTTTTAATATTACTTTTAATATATTCTATTTTAATTGCAGGATGCTCCTAGATATTGTCTAGCTCCATTGCCCCTGACAGACAGCCAGGGAAAGATTGACAGTCCACATGGAAAGGGAAATCTCCTCTCTCCAGATGCTGCCTATTCTGCCAAGAACTCAGTGCCTCAAACTCAAAATTCTCCAAGCTTACGAAGAGCCTCCTCTTTGCGATATTCCAAACGTCGTAATCGTTCTGGAAGTATTGGAAGTAAGCGTAAAACTTTTGGACGTTCAAGTTCCGTTGATGTCCCTTGTGCTAAAGTGGAATCTGTGGACAAAGTGTTTCCAGTTCCAACACCAAAAAGTCCAGTTCAAAGACCAGCTAACTTAGTTCTCCAGGAATGTTATCCAAATAAATTAAAGGAAGGAAAAGTTACTAGTGGCACAAATGGACCATTAACTAGTGTTGAGGTACATTTTACAGACAGTTTAAATCCTTGCTCATCTACTGATCTCCCTAAAGCTCCCTCTCTCCAAACTCGCTTAGATTTACCTACCTTAGAATCAAGTCAAGTTATGCAAAAGCACCTCCCAAACTTGACAAAAAATAACCCTGAAATTAAAGATAATCTATGTGTTGTGCGGCCAAAAGACATTACGGAGCATTCAAGGAAAAAATTGCCTCCTAAAAAACCGCCTCGTAATTTTTTAACAGTGAGTGATGCGTATCGTAATGATGATGATATTGATGATGATGCTGCTATGCAAATAAGTGGTTACAGTTTGTCTCAAGATACAGATGGGGACTTTTGTCGATCTAGCCCAGAACGAACAGATTTAGTTCGAGACATCGAACAAGAACTCAGTGACTTGCGTTTGTTAGAAATGGAAGAATGTGAGGATCGTGTTGATAGCATGGTGGAACTTCTCAGTGACAAGCGATCACAACATTCAGGGAAAGAAAACTATAATGCTCATGTGAAGATAGCTGATTTGTGTTTTAATATTCATCCAAAAGGATGTACCAATATGGATAAAAAGCAAACTGTTGCTGCATGTAGTGAATCAAATACTGATGAAATTGAAACACTGCACAGTGAATCGTCAAACTTTCCAAATCAGGTTGATAGCTCAAATAGTTCTCAAGTTCGGCTGCCAGCCTCAAAGCTCAAAACCCCAACTACACCGACATGGAAGTTACTCAAAACTCCCTTAGCTCGAATTGAGAGTTTCCATAGTGATGAATTTGATTTTTTTAGCTCAGATATAGCAGACAAGGGAGATAATCTATCAATTTCTCCAAATACACCAACAGTCCCTTGTTTTTCTTATAAACTGAACTTGGGAAAGAAAAAGCCTCCCAAATTAAAATGCAAGGAAAGTGATAACGGTAAAAATAAATGTTTGGCGAATCATACAGCCCTGAAAAGTCAAGACATGACTGTATGGTAAGGTCTAAATTTCTTATTATTCATGTTTTTTTTTCATTCATTCGTTAACCCTAAATTATAAAACTACATGTAATGCTCAAGCATGGGTTTTGTGCACCTTTTATAATGCATGTACATGGTCCTGATGCATACAATATTATGTTGGCTAGTAGTAGTAGAGACCTTAAGAGTCGTTCCATGAGAGAACCATGCAAAATCGTGCAGAATCGGTAAGATGGGGGGTCAGCAGACCGAGTTTATCTCGGGGGGGGATTTTATGAACTACCCCTGACTACTTCAAAGCCAGAAGGGCCGATCTCAAAATTTCACCGTTATTGAGAAATAGCCTCTGGGTGATCTTTGGCCAATTTTGCCATTTTTAGTCAATTTTCAGCCACCTATTGTGACGAGTCTAGGGTTTGGATAAAAAAAGTGGTTATTGGTGATGTTAGTTGAGGTCTTCTTGTGCCCCAGTGTGAAGACCATGATATCGCATCTATTCTCTGGGAGTATTGATCAGCAAAATTGTAACATATGGCGAATAAAACAGAAAATATACACCTGCAAAGATTAGCTCTATTTTCTATGATGCGGGGGTAGGTCAAAATATCGAAATGGTTTTATGCACAGCTCGACACCCTCTATCTATATAAGAAATAAAATGTCTATCACCTCTCTTCAATACGAAATCATAAGTCAAAGTTGGTGAATTTTCCCTATTGTAAATCTCTCATTCTCTATGAAATGGCCAACTACTTTCATTCAGGGTAACATGGTAAGCCAGCTCTCTCCATTTCTTCACCAAATCATTCGCTCGTGTTCACTGGTAGTGGCTTGAAACCTGCTTGAGTAAAACTAGTCTCTTTGATGAGACTTGGTATCCAATCCAAGATGGCCGTGCCCGAAAGTGCAGAAAATTGCGTTTTTTCCTCATTTTTGGCCATTAAATGTGGTACATATCCCAGATATGAACATACGATTGAAAAAATGTACTATGGAAATAAGGCCCACATTTAGCACATCACATAGCAGCAATAAGTGATGTGAGAACTGAACGTGAGTGGATTTCTTGATGGAGCGGCATCAAACCGAAAATTCCAAAAGGATGCATGGTACCACATTTAAGGGGAAGCCATACAAAGACCGTGCTGTGTCACTTGGAATCCGCTTATCCCTACTGGATTGGGTAAGTGAAATAAAATACTATTGACAAAAAGTGGGAAAAAATTGTGTCTTGAAATATCGATGAAAACGTTGTGTGTGTGATCGACCACAATCAAATTAGCAGAAAAGAGTTGTGCGGTGATACAGCTACGGGTAGTGGAACTGGCATGCTGCCTCTTCCTCCTGTAACAGCTACGCCAGTGACAGTAATGACTTAGAACTACCAACTACAGGTGTAGAGCAGGTAATGATGACGTAGTACCAGTAGATTGATGATGGCTGTAAGCGGCACTACCAGTAGCTGCAGATGATGTAGCAGTTGGAGGAATGTCATCAGTTTCCACAATAACCTAAAACAACCTAACCACATAAAATAATTGACTAAACTTCTTTTCTAAGTATTTGCAGGTGCCGCCGTTACCAGCCAGTCCATCATTCGGAGACTCTATACAAGAAAATTTTCAATGGCCCATATACGTTGGGGTTGGTATCAAGAATATTTTGAGAGGAAACCCCTGATAGAAATGTCCTTCATATACAAATTTGGTTTTAAAAGGCCTGGCAAGATCCATTTTGGGCTCTGAAAATGATCCTATGATGAAGTTGAATTTTTTACCCTATGTCATAGGATGTAGGAAGTTGGCTCTTTTGACAGTCCATTTTCTCAATATGGACAACATTAGATTTCTGGCATATACCTACAATAGAAGAAAACATTCTAAAATTAACGAGAATTTTTAAATGCTGCCAAATCTGGCCTTTAGTAAAGGTATGACAGCTATATCAGACTCAATGCAGCTAGTTTGAGGACTTAAGCCCATCACTTAACTCTGGAGTATCACCGCAGAACTTTTTTTCTGCTAATTTGATTGTGGTCGAGCATACACACAATGTTTTCATTGATATTTCAAAGACACGATTTTTTCCCACTTTTTGTCAATAGTATTTTATTTCACTTACCCGATCCAGTAGGAATAAGCGGATTCCAAGTGACACAGCACAGTCTTTGTATGACTTCCCCTTAAATCTGGTCCATGCATCCTTTTGGAATATTCAGTTTGATGCCGCTCCGTCAAGAAATCAGCTCCTGTTGGGTTCTCACATCACTTATTGCTATGTGATGTGCTAAATGTGGGCCTTAATGTCCTTAGTACATTTTCAATTGTATGTTCATATCTGGGATATGTACCACATTTATTGGCCAAAAATGAGGAAAAAATGCAATTTTCTGCACTTTCGGGTGCGACCATCTTGGATTGGATACCAAGTCTTATCAAAGAGACTAGTTTTACTCGACCAAAAATGACCTGAAAAATGGCAAAATTGGCCAAAAATCACCCAGAGGCTATTTCTCAATAACGGTGAAATAGTTAGGGGGAGCCCATAAAATCCCCCCGAGAAGAACTTGATCTGCCGACCCCCACCTTCTCATCTTCTGCATGGTTTTCTCGTGGAATGACTCTTAAACAGTCACAGTGACTGTACCATGGATCAAAACAAACTGTGATCTTGCTCTGCTGAGCGTAGAAAGAGAAGAAACTGAAAAAAAACTGACTTTGACCACATCATAGACCAATTTGCATCAGTAAAAGCAAGGAATGTGCAATTGTAATTTTCATGTAGTGCCATAATTTATTAGTTAAAAGATTGACGAAATTGACTTGTATTTTTGAGCTGATTTTATGGTAATGTTATCTATAAAAAAAAATGGGTGTCAGATGTTTAGACGGGTGCAATTCCAGTGCTTGCCACAGACGCTGATCTCCATGCCATTTAATTATCTGTGATATGATATTTTGCTTGTAGATCATACAGTTATTTTTTAACAATATTTTATTTCTAAATGCTAATGAACTGCAGTCTAATTAAAGTTAAATCTTACCTTGATATCATTCACTTTTTTATGTATTTACATTTACACTTCAATAAGGCATAAAAACATTCTTAAGATGATTGTCTTCAATTGATCTGATCTGTTCTAATTCTAGCCAATGAACATATGACACATGACACAATTATATGGAATACAAGTTACCTAGAAGTTTATTTCTGGCGATGTTTCCATATTATTGTGTCATGTGTTATTCTCATTCAGTTTAGTGATGGTCCGATATGGCACCTATCGGTTTTACCGATATCAGATATTGACTGCGAAATATATCGGCCGATACAGATACAATTACCGATAGTGGTGGATATAAAACTATTACACGATAAAATGCTTGAATGGCATGATATTCTATGTAGATATATGTTATTGTTAGTCATAGTAGGCCCAATTTCCTATTTATTTATAACAATTATTAGGATTAGTTAAGATTCTATCTGTATAAAACCTGTACATATCCCAATATGGTTTATACTGCTAAATAAACAAAGAGATAATCATCCTGGAAACATGTGTGAAGTGAAAAGTACCGGTGTTCCATAAAATTTTGTCTAGTTAGCCTGTCAGTAATATTTTGTTAGTTTTTTTCTGCCACTTATCAGAGTGAATCGCATGTAGGTACCCAAAAACATAACCGCCTAAACCAAATATTTATCGCCCGCTCAGCCAGCAACGTAACCATAATGCTTTTGCACGCGGTGTCTTGGTAGACAGCATGGCCACATGGTGTTTGTTTATATTTTTTAGGGGTTTTAAAAAATGGGTTAGGGTTAGATATTTCACGGCTACGCCTCTGTTGTTAGTCGTG
Organism: Patella vulgata; assembly: GCF_932274485.2. Taxonomy (NCBI): domain Eukaryota; kingdom Metazoa; phylum Mollusca; class Gastropoda; family Patellidae; genus Patella; species Patella vulgata. The sequence continues at coordinate 41,553,601 of NC_065882.2, forward strand.
AAATGCATGGTACTATTTTACCTCGGGGATCAAACACGAACGCTGTGTTTTTGAAGTAATAAAATTGGGTCACGCTTCCTACGCAATCGCAAATACAGTCCATCTATTACAAACTTAATTATTTGCTGTATCATTAATGAATAAAGTCGCGATTATCATATTTTAAGTGTTGATTACGATATCATTTCCTAGAGTGATCGTCACCCGTATGTCAATAATAGATGTTGGAATGGTTCATGCAGTAATGAATGAAACATCAAAGTGATAGTTTCCTGAATTGGCTGTCAACAGTGGCAATCACGTGACACTCTCCCGCCATTTCTAGAACTATAGTTAAAAAAAACATCTAATGGAAACTCATTTGTTGTTAGATGATCTATATTATAAGTTATTATTTATTGATACAAATTATGTGTAAATTTTTAAAGTAGTCTAACATAACAGTACAAATCACTAAACTATTTCTAAATTTTTATCGGCATCTACTCTGAATGTCGGAATGTCTGACAGTAATCACATGCCATCAAAAGGGATATACCCCCTTTCATCTTTCATTCCAATCACGCGTAAACCATGTGATATTTTCCCGCCTTTTCCAAAACTTCTACTCCTTATGATAGTGTCCAGACAATACCAGCAGTGAACTAGATAAAACGCAGTGAAAAAAAATGCATGCCAGAAGTAATAAGATTTGGAACTATTTCACGAAGCGACATAACAGCACAAGACCCCACATACCAGCCCGGTATGCAATGAAGGACCATTGTTGACATCTTCTTTGGTTTTATTATCGAAAATCGTGATAGACAAATAACTATTGTGAGGACCATTGTTTATTTCATATAGTTAATAAATTTGTTATTAATAATCAGAAACAATTTAAATTAAAAATTCAATAGCCTAATTAGGTATTGTTCTAGTTTGTGCCGTGCGCGTGGCGTGGCTATTTATATAACGGAGACCGGTAAGGATTTTTTACTGTTTATTCTTTCCTTTTTACGTCCCTTATGGGAGTCTTGTATTACCATACGTCTGTGTGGCTATTTAGATGCACCGTGTGTCAAGCAAAATAATGATTTGTTCACAACTAGGATAATATTTTAACGGTAATTACCGAGTCGTTTTGAACAGATATCGGCAACTCAAGTATCGGCAAAATGTATCGGTCGATACCGATTTCTCCCGATAGGCCACTTATCGACCAATTACCAATGTTCAAACAGATTATCGGACCATCACTAATTCAGTTACTAAATGCTGCTTAAACAATTTATTCGTCAAAGAACATATACTTTGGTATGGACAAGAATGAGAACAGAACAGAGAATTGATAAATAAGTACGGTACTTAGGTCTTCATCTGTGTCAATCAACGAAAATTTAAAAGACTTCTTGAAGACTGGTGGCAAGTTGGGAGATTTAAACAAATTATTTGCCTCACATTTATGTTCTGATGACAAAGTTAAATTGGCTTTTTAAACCAGCTTAACAACATATTATATAATCATTTATTTTTAATTTTACTTTTTCATAATTTTTAAAATGTTATTGGGGCATATGTATAATTATTTGAATCCCTGTCTTCATTAGCCTAGTCGGAGTAGAAAAGTAAGATGTTAAACCTCATTTCAAGTCATTATTTGAATCTATTATTTAACAGCAGGTTAGAGCCAGTAGTAACAGACCCTTTACTTAGTTCAGGAAGTGAAACAGAACCCCAGGAAGATTCAAAAGATAAAATTTCATCAACAGGAAAAGTTAAAATTCATCCAATGGATTTGGGTAAGATTTAATATCATTTACATGATGCAAAACATATTTCATTTTCGGAAATTAATCATTTAGGCTTTATCATTATTAAATGTAAGTTAGATACATTTTGATATTGACAACACTTCAATTTATAAAATAATTTACATTTAGTTAGTGATTGAGGGAAAAAAGTTCAATTAAAAGCTCTCCACTTCCTCGGTTTAAATTTGATGTAAAACTCCGCTCTCCGAGCATGCAACAATCAAGCATGACATCTACATCAATAAAATATAAAAAACAGAAAGAATACATTTAGTTATTGATTAATGTGATAAAAGAAAAGTAAATAAAATAGTTCATATACACGTTTATTGATCTCATCGAAATTTGTATGTACATGCCTAACAAGCTTTATAATATGATCATGCAGCCTTTAAGGTTTTATTAATGATTGCTTGTATCACCAATGGCAGAAATAGGAGAAAGATTTTATGCAGGCTCAGTTTAGAATTTTACTTTATTTCTTCCTGAGGCTCAATTTATAATTTTACTTTATTTCTTCCTGATTTTTGTGAGGATGATATATTTTGATGAATTTGGGACTTTTCTACTTCTATACTCTTTAGTTAAACAGACATTATGTAAGAGCTAAATCTGCTTATTGCAGGTCTTTTTGGTGGCCTTAAATGTTATTTAAATTATTAATTAGACATTTATTAACATGACAAGACCATAATCAACTTTTGATGCCATCGGATGGCTCTGATTTTAAGTAGATTAGAACAGTTCTGCCATTTAATGAATTAATTTAAAAATGGAGAAGTGAGGATAAGACTCGATGTCCAGTACCGTGGTAACAATACACACAACATCTTATGAAAACTACAACCATTGCTAACTTCGCTCAAATTAAAGTCATTTGAATGAAATTCTCAATATATAGAGTTTGCATATCTATTTTTATACGCCCACATTTTCATGTGGATGTATTATGCCATCGTCCCTGTCCGTCTGTCCGTCCGTTCACAATTTGTTTGTGGACACCCTACAGGTCACAATTTTTATCCGATTTTGACGAAACTTGAAATATAAGTCTATCTCCCAAAGATCTCAGTTCCTTTTAATATTGGCATGTATCGGACCGTAACTTCATGAATTATGGCCCCTGATTGTACGAAAAAGCTCGTTTTTAGCTTGTGTACACTCTAGAAGTAACAATTTTCATCTGATTTTGATGAAACTTGAAATGTATGTTTAGAACCCAAACATCTCGATTCTTTTCGATATTTGCTGCGGATATCGGATTGTAACTATTTGCATTATGGCCCCCGATTGTACGAAAAATCGTGTTTTTCTCTTGTGGTTCCTCTATAGGTCACAATTATTATCCAATTTAAAAAAAAACGTTTGAATATATCACCGTTACACCATAATGTCGGTTGATTTCAAATTTCGTGAAAATCGGACCAAAACTACCGTACAAAATGGCCGCCACTCATACGCAAATCGTGTAAAGAAAATATGGTATATTAAGGTTGTGGACCCTCTAGAGGCCACAATTTTTGTCTAATTTTGATGAAACTTTACATTTATGTTTATATTACAAAGATCTTGGTTCCTTTCAATAATCGCGCATGTCCGTACATAGCTTCCTGAATTATGGCCCCTGACTGTTTTAGCTTGTGGACCTGCTAGTAGTCACAATTTGTATTCAATTTTAAAAACCGTTTAATTATATCACCGTTACACATCAATGAAGGTTGAGTTCGAATTTCGTAAAAATCTGACCAAAACTGCCAGACAAGATGGCCACTCCTATTACACAAATAGTGTAAAAGTATGTAATACCAAGGTTGTGGACACTCTATAGGAGTTATAATTTATATCCGATTTTAATTAAACTTGAAATGTATGTTTATGGTTCCTTTTGATATTTGCACATATCGGACCGTAACTTCCTGGATTATGGTCCCTGTTTGTACAAAAATCGCGTTTTTAGTTTGTGGACTCTTTAGAGGTTTACAATTTTTATCCAATTTCATAAAACGTTTAAATTTATCACCGTTACACCCTAATGACAGTTGAGTTCAAATTTGTGAAAAACAGACCAAAACTGCCTGACAAAATGGTGGCTACTTGTACGCAAATAGTGTAAAATTATGTCATATCAAGGTTGTGGACCCTCTAGAAGTCAAAATTGTTATCAGATTTTGATGAAACTTTAAATATATGTTTATGTCACAAAGATCTTGGTTCCTTTTGCTATTGGTGCATATCAGACCGTAACTTCCTGGATTATAGCCCCTGATTTTTAGCATGTAGGTGGATTCTCTAGAGGTCACAATTTTTTATCCGATTTTAAAAAACGTTTTAAGTATATCACCATTCCACCGTAGAGATGGTTGAATTTGAATTTCGGGAAAATCAAAACGAAACTGCGCGACAAAATGGCCACTCTTTGCACGCAAATTGTGTAAAAGTACGTAATACGAAGGTTGTGGACCCTCTAGAGGTCACAATTTTTATCCGATTTGAATGAAACTGAAAATATATGTTTATGTCCTAAAGATCTCAGTCCCTTTCGATATTTGTGCACTTCAGACCATAACTTTTTGGATTATGGCCCCTAATTGTACGAAAAATCGGTTTTGTTTTTAACTTGTTCTCTATCCATTTTTTGCAAAATGTGGCAACCGCTGGTTGAAATATTATACCGAGAACGGACAGCTCTTTATCTAAATCTTACATAATGCCACTTTAATTTTGGGGGGCATCAGATAATGTGTGTTAAACTTTTTATGCTGTGTTTTTATTTTGTCTTAGTGTCACTACTGAGAACCTATTGTACATATCCAGATTCATTCACATTTCAGTAAACAGGTCGTGCATCTCTTTTTTTAAGTGATGCAGGAGTACCTGATAACCAGAATATTTTTTTATATGGCCTAAATAATTCAGTGTAGTGCTTAAAATACACAAATAACACTTGTACATTAATGTCTATAAAAGCATATTAAAGATGCATTATGTAAGAGCTAAATCTGCCTATTACATATGGAAGACCAAACAGCTCTTTATTCAGTGATCTTAGTTCTTAATTCATAGTCCTTGATTCTTATTTGTAAATTTGTACATTAAAATTAACATCTGTATCTTAAAATCAATATTTGTTTTACAAATCAGACATTTGTCATATCAGGTTTGTTAAATGTATTTCTGTTTAATTTAATTGTATTTAATATAAAGATCAAATTTATTTTAGTAAATCAAAAAAAAACAATCTACATTTACATTTCATCATAGACATACAACAAAAAACAAATCTCGAACAACAAAACATTTCTCGAAATTCATCGAACTGGAACATTATGACAGCATGAACCGAAATCAACCTGGCATACAATAAGTCACCATACAATAAAAGAGAATCGAGCAAGCATATATATACAATAAGAAAAATTGCTTGATGACCGTGACTTTAATGAAATCATGTGCGTGTTATGTATCTGTATATATGTATATATTGGTTAATCTGATCTAGCATTAAATAAAATAAATTGTATGCCAGGTTAATTTCCACTCATGTTGTCATAATGTTCCGGTTTGATGAATTTCGAGAAATGTTTTTGGAAAAATGTTTTTAGAGAAATGTTTTGCAAGATTTGTATTTGGAGATTTGTTGTTCGAGATTTGTTTTTCGGTGTATTTCTCAGATGAAATGTAAATGGAGGCTAATATTTTGATTTTCTAAAATAAATTTTGTCTTTATATTAGAATACAATTAAGTCAAACAAAAATGCATTTTACAAATCTGATATGACAAATGTCTTTTTTAAAACAAATATTGATTTTAAGATACAATGTTAATTTTAGTGTACAAAACGAATCCTGTCAAAATACGACAACAAAAATATAGAAATAAGAATTAAGGACTATGAATTAAGGACTAATAACTAAGAATACTCAATAAAGAGCTGTTTGGTCTTCCATAATTACAGGGTTTTATTAGTTTTTATACTACATACTATAAAAACTATTGTTTTTGTTCGGATTGTTATTATTATTATTGTCCCCCGCCTTTCGAAGAAAGCAGGGGACTATTAAAATGGGTTCGTCCGCCTGTCTGTCTGTCTGTCCGTCACACTTTTTGGGACACAATAACTCTCTTTCTTATTGAGCTAGAATGTTCAAACTTGGTGTAGGTGTTTATTTGGTCAATGCCTTGATGGAGTTCGAGGATGAGCATTTTCTGCTTATGGTAAGCATTTTGATTGGTTGATGCTTGGTGTCTAGTTTCATTACATCGATACCTTGACTAAGTTCGATAATGAGCATTTTCTGCTCGGGGTAAGCAGAGCGATAAAAAATTTTGAACACATTAACTCATCTGCTTCTAATTGAGTTAGTATGGGACAAGATAACTTTGATTCTATCTGATAGAGAGTGATGAAACTTAGTGTATAGTTAATAATCAGTTTGATTGCTTGAAACTTTTGAAAAAAATAGATGTGCGATTAATTAATATGTGTCATATATTTATTTGAGGATATCGGCGGGGGACATCAGCCTCACTGTTGGCTTCTTTAACTCCTTTTGGGAAAATGGACATATTCTACAGAATAATACTCTATACTGTCTGAAAAGTATTTACTGGGAATAAATACTGAATAAATAAAACTTTAAAAATGTTATCAAGGAGTGACGTCATCGACAAATATGAGACATCAAAGGAAACTTTTTTGTTTTTCAACCAATATGATTGCGGTTTTCACCAATTTGTAGCTGTTTGTATTTTTTAACTTTTATTTTGGGACATTCTGGCCTCTATGACGCATAGGCATGTCCCAATTTTAAGCTCAAATGTGAAAATTCTGGGTTTAACTTTTTTATTTTTGAAGATTTCGACTTGAAACTTTCAGAATATATTACAAATGGGTGGATTACGGCAAAAATGTCAACAAAAATTTTCCGATTATCTCCCCTTTGGAGATGACGTCAGATTTTCAACTTCTTTAATTTTGACAAGGAGTGAGGTTGCCTGTTCAACCTCGTGGGTTTTTTCCTGGTCCTCCGGTTCCATTCCATTGCTACAGACCCCTACGCGAAAGCGAATTTTTGAAATAAAATTGAACCATGTGTTAGCCCCGAAATGACCTAGTTTGTGTCGAGTGGACGTTAAACTCCATTTCTCTCTCTCTTTCATGTGGCGCAGTTTTAAAATAAAACGATTGTATCACAGTTTTTGAGCGTTTTGAAAATATAATCTTACTTTAATTTTTCAAAATAGCCGTGAGTAGGGCGCTACTTCGCTAACCAGAAGGTGGTTTCCTCTTGTCCCTGGTGCAGTTTGGAGGGCCTGGCAAGGTCAGATGGACAAAAATTGTGGTCCAGGTACAGTTTGGAGGGCCTGGCAAGGTCAGATGGAACAAAAATTGCCGTCCTGATACACATTGCCGTGCAAAAAAGGGAACCCATGGCAGTTTGAATTCGAAATACGAGTACACTGTAGCGCCACTGTCCAGGGATAATGATTTTAAATAAATAGTAAACTTAGGAAACAAGAGAATGATTGTATTTGTTATTTTGCTTTTGAAATATTGATGAAATGGAGTTGTATTTTGAAATATTCTGTATTTTTCTGAATGTTATTATTTTTTTTTTTTACATAGAAGAGCAGGACTCTGATTTAAATGGGTCAAAATTTCAAAAAACAGTTGCTGTTGGTTACAATAGTGAAAACCGCATATCCTCTCATTCTTCTAATGCAATCACCAAACAACCAAACCAGATACAGGTGCGTAAGTTTAAATTTAATTTTATATAGTTTTAACTAACTTTGATATGTGGCTCAAAATGGTGTGAATGAAACTTTTCTTCATATTGATAAAGTTGCTATCTTTTTTTTTTATGTTACTAAAATATACCTAAAACACTTTTCTAGCAGGATGGTACTGCTCTACACTATGCTTTGGTTATGAGGCAGTGCTTGAATGTGGTTTTCCCAGAAATGTAACTTGGTAGATGTGAACCAATAGCTTTGTCCCCACATCCGCACCTCACATTTTGGTGAGTTTTCTTTTTCAAAAACATGCTGGGGTTTATGTTGGTTTATTGAAATTGTATTTATTGCACAGATTCAACATAGGTTTGGTCTGAGTATGTTAATCTTTCTAAAACTTGCAGAAATTATGCCTGGAATTGTTACATTCTTCTTAATCCCATTTTTGTTTACTTGAAGCGATAAAATAGACATTGTTGAGTTGGGTGGATAGGGTCTGAATCTTAAGGTTTATTTCTTAAGGCTTTTAGGTTAGATAGTGCCATAGTCTAGTGGTAAGAGCACTCAAGTCTTGAGTAGAATGTTGCAGTTTTGAATCCGTCACCTGTTGGGCTGACAAGAAAAGGGTTCCGTAGTTGTTTGGATGGGACAAAAAACCATGGTCTACCAGTGTACGCGCTTGAATGCATTTAGAAGACACCTTGACAGCTGGAATTCGATGAAGAGTAGGTGAAAAAGCCACTGTCTGGGCATTATTTCACATGTGACCATATAGAAAAAAAGGGTGATATCTGATATAGGGACGATATCAGATATGGACCCTTGGGTTATTTCACATATCAACTCTCGATTAGGGTAATATTTATCTCATATACACCATTAGTGACAATCATTAAGTTTCCAAATAAGGAGCAGGCCTGTAACCCAATTGACTAATTAGGAGGTAAAATAATTTTACTGTGCACCACTAACTGGGACCCCGAATCAAGAATTATGTTTTCTACCATCATCTGGAAAATAAATGTGATCAATAAAATTGATAATTCTAGACACAAGTAAAAATTCATGATAACCTCTGACCTTAGCAACTATGTTTTCCATATGGTTTAGTAAACAAATTTCCCCCCAAAATATACATTTCTTTTGTGCAGTAATTCTGATAATGATTGCACAGGTATTAACAGTAGCACATTATATTTCTAAACCAATTTTCGTTGGGTCAGAAAGGCAGCATTTAGTATAATATTTTCTCAAATCATGTAATTCTGTTGATGACTTATTCAACTTTTTGATAGATTCACAAATCAAGTTCACTCAACATTTGACACAGAAATAAGAAAATATGTTAAAGTTTGAAAAAATAAAAACAAATATCATAGCAATTCATTCAGGTGCTACGATATGACTTGTATCATGATTCATAACCAGGTCAATATTTAGCAAGAAAACAACAGGATAAATAAATAATTGATATTTTTAGTCCTGCCAAAGTTGTAGAAATAAAACTGTTTTATATCTCGATATTGATATGGATCAAAATAAAGGACCAAAACAATTTAAGGGTGTTTGTGTACCTATGGGTAATGTGTGACGTGGATTAAGAGTGACAGGGTTTTTTTACTGAAGCGACAAAAAAAAAAACATAAAAAAGAATTGTGAAAAATCGATTCTGCGTCCTGCGATTCATTACGTGGATCGTGAGAAGGTGAATCGCGCTACATCGATTCAATGATATATGATGACAGCTCTAATTTAAATAGAACATCAAATGACCATATGAAAGTTGCATGTACTTGAAGCCAGTGTTTTTGTCAATTGCACACTAATCTGAATAAAATTATTCGATATATTATAATGGTGTGATAATCTGCCAATCGCTAAGATAATTAATGTTTCTTAAATTAACCACTTTAAGATCAACTAACCTGTGATCACCTTTCAACCCGTCATTTGGTGACAAGGTTAATCCAATCTATTGTTTTTGTTGATTTATTATATTGTTTAATCATTCATTGTTCATCTGTCGACGTGTCAGTTTTAATTACAACATTTACTTTTATCCTATTATCTGATTTTCCTTAAAGACCACGTAAGATCAAAAATCTAAATTTAATGTACGTATAGCCCATGGTTACTATATCAACTTTACGGCAAGTTCACACCAATCTGATTTAAATTAAGTCCGCTGTTAACGTTTAAGTATCCGACACGCCAAAACGCTTTTCGATTTTTCAATTACGACCTTAATCCGGTTGATTGGCTGGTGACGTCACAGGCACTACACATAGGATATACGTTATCTATACAATATCTCACTGTCTGTACAATATAGCACTATCAATACACACGGCAACTGGACAAGCGTCTATTGACGGTCCAATTACCATGCGACTGGCCTAATCATAATCACCGAATTATCGTCTTTCATTGGTATAGATTAGACATTTGTGATTGGAATATTTTAGAGTGAATTTAAAATGCTGTATCATGCCGTAGATCAATTTAAGCTGCCTTTGTTTAAATAGGCCACGTGTCAAATGAAGATGACCCAAGCAATTAGCGCATTTACCGGTAATTTGGATAACCCCGTAATACTTGCGGATATCCCAAACTTAAGTACAGAAATACAAATGATGCCAGTCAATTGTCGATATATTCATTATTAGCTATACATAATAATAATAACCATTTCTATACACAAAGAACAACTTGTATCGTAACTCAATTTGAAATTCACAGCGAATATGGAATTTTCCAATGAGCATGCATAGATCGCCCTCATTTCTCAGCCAATCAACGTTGGGAACCTTATTGCCATGTACGGTTCCATGCACTACGGGCGTAGTTACTGAAGTTAAACTTTGGCGCGAAAATTCCATGGGATTCATGGACATGCATATTAAATACGCGGAGTTCCTGATGCCGTTTGGGGAGTGATTAAACTGTCAATGCAATTGTAAAATACTTTTATTATAAAGAATATTTCATATCCAGTCAATTAAATGTTGTTTAAACGCCAGTCAACAAATAATGCGATGCTACTTGATTACACAAACACAAAAATTAAATAATAATTATAAACAACTGATGAGTAAAATTTAATTATTTTATACAATAAATATGTGTGTATACGATTCTACCATTAGTTCATTTGTAGGTACTGCGCACACGTTCCACCTAGACTGATGCCTTTGATCTGGCCGGCGTAAAAAAGATAATTACCTAATCAGCATTATTAATCCCACTAATAATCACTGCTAACACCGAGATGTAAATTAATTAATGACCCCCAAGTCTGTATAAGTTTAGTCGGATTGATTAATTAATGACTGATGTTAACGGCACGACTATTATTATCAATACACAAAGATAGTTAGATGACACTTCTCATTACCAACAAAATTTATTTGTACTGTATATTGAGATATTTTTTCGCATTTCATTTTTACGGTCTATTTCAGAGTAATGAAGTCAAATCCGTCGTACGACGATTACAGATCGTCATTTATAAATCGCTTTTCATTCATGTTTGACTTTTATGATACAATTTGCGTGACCACATCTTTTTACCCCTGTACTTTTTTACTCGGGGAAATTAGAACCACAATACTCTTTTGACGAAAATGTATCTCTAATCAATTTGACTGCACACGATGTTAGAGGGTATTAAAATTGCTGTCATGAGAAACGAATTCTAAATTGAATCTTAAATTAAAATGAATTACAAAACAAATTATTCCGTAGTCAATTGTTTTATTTAATTAAAGAACTAAGGGGGATTAAGGAACCAGTCAGGCGTTAATGAGTACACATGCCGGCTGTATATAGGTAATTAAGGAATAAACATTCCGAATATGCATTCGGTCACTGTGACGTCACTGGTGTCTGAGGGGATTAAGAGTGTTTTCGATAATTGGCAAAGTCGTTTTTACGGGAGGTCCATTTTTACGACTTTGAGTGAAGATAACTGAATTAATTTCAATCAGATTGGTGTGAACTTGCCGTAAAGTTGATATTGTAACCATTGGCTACACATATCCAAAAGTTTCCAAGCCCATCTTATGTGCACTTTAAATATAACAAAATTCGACATTGATGGCAGTCACTAGTTAGGATCCCTTACTAAGTGCAGTAACTGGCCTGTCAGTACTATATGACAATATATGTACATTTATGTTCCGGCATATTAAAGAATTTAAGAATCATTTAAGGTCTGTTATATCCGACGAGAGAATTTACACCTCTACACCTCTAAAATATTACTGTTTATGTGTGAGACCCTCTAAAACACTTCTCAGTTTTTTGATTACAGTACACATGTACAAGCTGATGTGGATTAACGGCGCGCTTCATTTAACATGCTGGTTCTACTTATCATTACCTAAGTTATAAAAAAAAAACAATTCTATATCTGGTAGAAGTGTTCTGTTGTTAACAGGCCTTTCTGGTCTAGTATTGTTATAGATTATAAAATAACTTATGAGTGGATTATAATATTTTAGAGTAAATTTGCTAATACTGCATTATCTTTAATTGTGTGACTGAGAATTGTGTTAGGCTTACAAAGGTAGATACTACTCCTTTTTTCATAAATTTACCAAGTACGAAGTATTGTGGAAGAGTGGGTTGTTTTTGTAAATTACGCCAATCCTGAATTGTCAACTTAAGGTCACAACAGGGATTTGCAATAACCTTTTGTTATGGTCTACGGCATAACTTTATTGAATATTTCGGAACACTCAATCGTTACCTTCCATTATCGACTTAGTTAGCAGTTAGTCAACAAATAACACAAACATTTATTCCTTTTTCATTATGAACGTCTTTCAAAGAAAATAATCCAAAAGAGGCAGATACCTGTGACTTTCTTGTTGTCTACTCACATCGACATCTTTTTAATTTGTATATCAACTTCTGCTTATTTAACTTTGATGAAAATTATTCAATAAACACCATTATCTGGCCTATTTAACTCGTAAATTCAAAGTTAGTATAGAGTGAATCAAATATAGCATAGGAATTCAATTCTTGTGTCCTTTTTGCAATATTAAACCTTATTTTAATTCAGTCATGTGACAAAAATAACAGGACACATGTATAGCTAGCTGTGGTGGCTTCTTTAATGATCAAGGAACTAAACTTGACCAATGAACAATCTAAATCTCCTGACTACTAAGGTGCTAATTAATTGGTGAGATTAACAGAAGTAATTCTCATAAAAGTTATAATAGACAAAACATAGATTACGTAAGTATGAAAGTTAACAAACTATTCTCAGTTTAATTTGTTCTAAATTATTACACTGCTAGAGGAAATGTGAATATGCCACTTGTGTTGTGGATGTTTCATTACGAAAAGAATGCACTATGCGTATATGTGAGATGAATATGGACAAAACATATATGATGGGGCTATAGCAGTCATGTGTCTTGTTCGAATTCCTCCTTTTTCTAAATGACCAATAACATAAATAATACAAATGTTTATATGATTATGTTGGCTTACTCCAATATATTCTGATAAAAATGATATGGGAATATGGCTACAAGGACAGTCTTGGTTATGGCATTTATAAAACGAATTCTAAAGTTAATCACTCTAATCTGCTAAATCTGCTAATTTGTCTTGATCATTTCATATATCTAAAAGATTATTCCGTACATGCAACATTTTCCCAAAGTTTCATATTTTTTCGTGGAAAGCTCCTATACTTGGTTAGCATTTGAAAAAGAGTGATTTTAACTATTTTCCTGTGTGAGTTGATTTTCAAAGCTAATTCTACAACAAACCGACTAAGATACGCCTTTTAATAATGATTGTTCAAACAATAACCATTGATACATTATATATGTGATAAGTAACAACTTCTAATATGGTGTAGTAAAATATCTACACTGTATTGAAATATTGATTTTCTTTGCACAAGTTGACCATACTTTTTCTGTAAAATGCGATGGCAAATTCTTAATCTATATAACGTTCTCTTACAAACCCCTTAATTTCAAGAATATAAACTGACTAGAAGGAATTAAATCAGATCACAATAATCGAGTTGTATAACAGTAGTTTCAAAACTTGGCAATGGGTACTCTGATTCAAATGCTCGTACCTCGGTCAATATTAATGCTAGAGTCATATAATTTGGCAATTTTGCAGTATGTACTATAACATATGTTTTTTCATAATTTTCTGTGGGGATCACTTTACAAGCACAGGTCAAGTGGACATGGAATGACCCATTTGCGACTTTGAGTAACAATGGATCAATTAATTTGAATCGGATTGATGTGAACTTGCCGTAATGTGTATATAGTAACTACTGGCTATAAGTACATAAAATTTTGTTTGGCCATTTTATGTGCTTTTTTAGCAACTTATAATTTCCAACAAAAGCTTCCTAGTACACTATCCAACATTTCAAAAATGAAAGATTTCTGTGGTTAGCTATAGGACAATGGATTGATTGTCCCAGGTACAAATCCTATTGTAGACTGAGACAAACCTTTGGGTATTGTTTAAGCACAGTTCTCGTGATCAGTACTGGACAAGGAGAGTGTCAGGTTTAAGCACAGTTCTCGTGATCAGTAGTGGACGAGGAGAGTGTCAGGTTGGGGTGATAGGAAGGAAAACCAAGGTCCACATAAAAGATCCCTTGGCAGTAGGAATTTGAATGAGTGTAAATGGAAACACATTTTACACATAACAATAGAAATAAAATTTGTAGAATGTTAGTCTTAGAATGAGATGAGTAAGGAATAAAAAAAAAATGATAGAAAACATCCAAAATAGAGAACAAGTTTATATAATATTATTGTTCAGTATAGTTTACTAAACTTTATTGAAATATGTATATCATGATTATGATATCAATGAAAGCTAAATACGCATTTTTTTAAAATAAGAAATACATATTTGAGAACAAATAATTAGTGAAATAGATTTATTGAAAGAATTTTTATATACTCATGTTTAAATTTTCATCCCAGTACATCAGTCTACTTATTTTTGTCCCCTGCCTTTCGAAGAAATCAAGTGACTATTAGAATGGGTTCGTCCGTCCGTCCGTCCGTCCGTCCGTCTGTCTGTCCGTCACACTTTTATCCATGAGGTCTTGGATGTCAAATATTCACTTAGACTCGCCTAAGACAATGATTTAGACGAACTACATCGAAAATAGTTTGTGAACTCAAAAATAAAACCAGGGCGTTTTCAGGAATTTCTGCACATGGAGACATGTAGAGTTTGGTGTGAGGTCTGAGGGAATATCCGAGGATTTGATAAAATTTGACAAGATTTTTGCTCATTTACATGATACATTGGGGTGAGGCCAAAACGGCTGCAATGCTTAGCACCTTTGTTCAACGTTATTTAAATGACATCCAGACCTCCTTCTGGACACACACCTGAAAGTCTGCATTTTCCATCTGATTCTAATTAAACTCTGTGTCCTTGAGATCCCAGATTAGTTTGAATCTGAACATGATTGGTCAGTAAACATGGAGCAGAGATATTCAATGTCTTGAAAATGTTTCAGAGCTTCATTCAATCTATTTATATGCAAATAATGATGGTATTTTTAGAGTAGTATGCAACCTTGAAGACTTCCATCACAGTAAATGTGTGATGTATAAATTAATAAAAGATTAATGTGACTTTTCAAATAATTTGTTTTTCTCAGCACTTTTACCTACCTTTTTACTTAGCAGATTTTACTGTGTGTGTCTGAGTATTATTACCTAAATATATTCTTACTTGGAGAAATTTGAATGCAAATATATTCCTTATTTATTTGTTTGAATGATTATACTTTTTATACTTATTTTTGAATGTAATTTTAGTTATATTTTGGTTTATGCATGCTTTCTCAGTTTATAATTTGAAATATTTTCAGAATTCTGTCAACAGGATAAAAAATGTAACAAATCAGGATATGAAGAAAAAAGGGGACCATATAAAATCATCACCATGGAAACGCAGCTTTACCCAATTTTTGAAGAAGAAGAGGCCAATGAGAACACCAAGTAACAACAATAATAATGATTCCTCAACTAATCAGATTGCAGGTCGTAATGGTCACACTCCCAACAGCCCAGTTAATAAATCTGAAACCAATATTGTTGAAGGTCGTAGTAAAGATTCAGAAAGCAGATGGATTTTAGCTCCCAATAATTCAATTGGCAATAATATTATATCAGGTACAACATTTACAAGTAGAAAATCAAAAAGCAATGTCAAAAAGGTATTTGATTTAAAAATGATTCAAGTGCATTCAAAATTGGAATTTTCAGTACCGGTAGCACTTGTTGAAAACTTTATGTTAAACATATATAATGTCTGATAATCACACAAGTGTACCTAGTTAGCCTTTTATTGATTTGAAAGCAAACACAATCAATAAAGCACTTAATGTATTTCTTAAATTTATTTAAAAGCCAAACATAACCAATGCTTTAAGGAATAGAGTTACTGAATTGTCAGTAACAATCAAATAAAATTATTATACCGTCAAAGGGAGACAACTACTTTAAGACTCTCTTTAGAAAAAGATCACATTATGTCCATTATAAACTCAAAATGCCATACACATAATATTTAAATTTCATTTTATGTTAAATATTTCTTGAGGATGTTAAATATTTCTAAACATCTTAGAAGGCGCAAATGCCATTCAGCTAAGAGCTAAGTACAAAACAAACATATTAATTTTTAAAAGTCATTGGTCCAAATGTAAATTCAAACAGTTCACGTATTTTAATATTTGTAAGGGCCTGTAATGGCTGTATGCATTCCATTACTTGTACTTAAATATAAAAAAAGGTTAACTATTTACCATCTCATACAGGGCTTACCGGTAGTCTTTTAAATGCAATACTTTTCATAGAGAGATGACAATCATAATAATATTTAAAAGGTTTAATTTTGTATAAGTAGGTTTTTGAGCAGAAACTGGATAATCCTATTGTTTTTTGTTAATTTTTAAATTATGACATCAATAAAAGTTGTGGCCGATGAGAATCCATTTGTGATAAAGTTCATTTTTTTTATATCACTGTTTCTCAATTTCCGCCCGTTTCATATTGCTTTTTGACTGCAGGTACCTGCATTAAAAGTTTTATGTAAAGAAAACAACAAAAAATATATCATTTATTGTCTTTTCAGAAGTAGAACTTCAGTCAAGTTCATTAGCTCCTCGTTCACCAAGTCCAACCCCTCGAGTATTTGATTTCAGTGTTATAAATGATTCACCAAAAGGTAAATCGTGCCTTCTCAGTTGGAGAACATGTCGTGATTGTGGTATAAGTGAGGCATCGTCAGAAGAGGTAAACATGAATCAGGTCAGATCATGACATTGAAATAAAGAGTTTGACGCAAATACAATATGTAACACAAAACATAATGTATTTAAATTTAATTCATAGTATTTCAGATTTTAGAATTGGTTATTATATTTTTATTTGAATTTGCATGATATTTTTTTCCTATTATTTTCATTTACATAAATTTCAAATCATCTGCATGTATTTCTTCTCTGTTTTTATACGCCCACATGGAAATGTGGTCGTATATTGCCGTTGCCCCCGTCCGTCCGTCCGTCCATCTGTCTGTCGGTCGGTCCGTGGTCCACAATTTCTTGTGAACACTCTACAGACTACATTTATCATCTGATTGTTTTGAAATTGATATATGTCGTTTGCATTAGTGAGATGAAGAAGCCTATTGAATTTCAATAACTTCCGTTAATATCTTCTGGAGTTATGGCCCTTGTTTCACTTTGTTGCACCTTGTGAACGCTCTAACGACAAAAGTTATCAACGGATCTGTATGAAATTTATATGCATCATTTAAATTAGTAAAACAAAGAAGCCTATTGAATTTCAGCAATTTCCGTTAATTACTTCTAGAGTTATGACCCTTGTTTACTTTGTTGAACCTTGTGAACGTTCCAACGACAGAAGTTATCATCCGATCTGTATGGGGGGGGGGGGGGGTGGATGGCTGAATGGTTAGCGTGCGCGTGCTGTATCATAAAGTCTGTCATTGAGTCGACTGGCGTTGTTTCGAATCCCTGGTTGTACATGGCAAGGAGCAGGGTCGCCTGTCCAACCTCGTGGGTTTTCTCCGGGTCCTCCGGTTTCCTTCCACTGCTAAAGACCCCTACACACAAGCGAATTATTGAAATAAAATTAAACCATGTTAGTCCCAAAATGACCTAGTTTGTGTCGAGTGGACGTTAAACCCCATTTCTCTCTCTCTCTCTCCGATCTGTATGAAATTTATATGCATTATTTGAATTAGTAAAACGAATTTCAACAATTTCTGTAGATTACTTCCAGAGTTATGGCCCTTGTTTTAGTTTTTAGAACCTTAACCCTCAAACAACGAAAATTATAATGTCATCTGTATGAAATTGTCTATTAAATTCCCTTAATTACCTAAAAAAGTATAAATATGCGACAACCCTTGTCGACTGCTCGGACTATTTAGCTGCTGTGGGCGGATGTTTTTGTTGCCTGGCAACCTATCTTTGATATTCTTATAGTTGTTTTATTTTTATTATCATTATTTTTTCTCTTTCAACTTTAAGCATTACAACTAAAGTTGTACAGTACACCCACATTCTACATTCCAATGTTCTGCACATGTTGGACTGACCATATGTTGATCATTGTCTGATCACTTGACGATTACTGTCAAACATATCAATTTAATCTATGTAATTATGATTCTCGACAGAATGTGGGCATACTGCATAATTAAAAAAGATTTTTGTTTGGAATATCAACAATGTTGTATTAGGGTCCAATTATCTCTGAATTTTGTTTTACATTCTTAATATATCAGTGGGGGCTGTGTAGTCCAAAGCATTGTGCAGCAGACGTTCAGTTGGTCAACACTTTGACCATGAGTTCCATCACATAATTGCATGGGGCAAAATGCACAAATTGCCTGCTTAACCTTGAAGGATATTTGAAAGTTCTACTGGATTTTCCCCATTGCACAAGAGCTTCATGCAAAATAAAAAAATATTTAACCTTAAAATAAATGTGTCTGTTGAGTGGGCATTAAACATGATATCTCTATCCATCATCATAGTGGTGGTAATCAATTTAATATAATCCCATCAGACTGGTACCTTGAAAGCAAATTCTTATCTATATGTTGTAACTCCTGTAATTAAAGTCTGCATTGCATTTTTATATGCCCACATTGAAATGTGGACGTATATTGCTGCCGCCCCCGTCCGTCGGTCCGTCCGTCCATCCATCGTTGACAATTTCTTGTGAACGCTCAAACACCAAAAGTTATCATCCAATTGTTTTAAAATTGATATATGTTGTTTACATTAGTGAGATGAAGAAGCCTATTTAATTTCAATAATTTCTGTTTATTACGTCTAGAGTTATGGCCCTTGTTTCACTTTGTTGAACCTTGTGAACTCCAAAAGTTATCATCCGATCTTTCTGAAATTTATATGCATTATTTAAATTAGTGCGACGAAGAAGCCTATTGAATTTCAGCAATTTCTGTTTATTACATCTAGAGTTATGGCCCTTGTTTCACTTTAGTGAACCTTGTGAAATTTATATGCATTATTTAGATTAGTAAAACGAAGAAGCCTATTGAATTTCAGCAATTTCCATTTATTATGTCTAGAGTTATGGCCCCTTGTTTCACTTTATTGATCCTTGAGAACGCCATTTACAATAATTACTTCTAGAGTTATTGCCCTTGTTTCACTTTGTTAAACCTTGTTAATGCTTGATTGTTGAAAGTTATCATCCGATATGTATGAAATTTATATGCATCATTTAAATTTGTGAAACAGGTCTATTGAATTTCATCAATTTCCGTCAATAATTTCTAGAGTTATGGCGATTGTGAACGTTTGAATGACAAAAGTGATCATGTGATCTGTATGAAATTTATATGCATTATTTAAATTAGTAAAACAAAAAAGCCTGTCAAATTTCAACAATTTCTGTTGATTACTTCCAGTTGTTTCAGTTTGTAGAACCTTGTAAACCCTCAAACGACAAAATTTATAATCTGATCTGTATGGAACTGTCTTGTAAAGGCCCCCAATTACCTACAAAGGAATAAATATGCGACAACCCTTGTCAACCGTTCAGACGATTTAGCTGCTGTGTGCGTATGTTTTGTTACCTGGCAACCTATCTTAAAAAATTAAGATCGACTCCGGTCCATCTGTGACGTCACATGTGCTCTGGTTCCCATCGACTAGAGGGCAACCGCACATCCTCAATCAAGCCTGAAGAGTTCGAATAAGAACGAAACTAGTAGCTGAGAGAAATCTGGGAAGGCTGTTCGCCTATTTACAGATTTTAAACTAACAACAATTATGAGGACATTAATCATCAAACAGAAATATTTATAATATGTGTAGCAGAAGTGCATTATCATTTCTTTATTGTTTTTATTACAGGAAAGTGAGATTGGTATTCAGCTGGAGCAAAATGTTAACTTAAATTTGAATTCTACTTTAGAGGCGAACAATATTCAGGAGTCAAGCTGTTTATCAGTCTATCAGTATGCTCCCACATGATGGAAGCAATCAAAAATATCATTTTTACATTTATTCATCTATGTAATTTTAACTTCAATATTGAAAGGCAGACAGAGATTACAGTAACATTTCGATAACATCTGTTATGATATTGTGATCAAAATAACAAAATTGTTTTTCAAATCTTTCTGCTCATCTTCAACAAATTGTTTAAATTCAGTGGAAGGTAATTGATTTTGTGAGGCTATCAACCAAATATTGTTGGTGTGTTTTAAATCAAGCATTAATTATTCCGTGGCTGTGTGGAACCATATGAAAGTGTTCAAAAAACTCTTCTTAAATCCAGTGTGTGTAAAGTCAGTGTGATTGTACAGGGATATTCTGTTTAAAGTGTATTAAGATGGAAAAGCTAAACTAGAAACCTTTAATGGCTATATTCTGACATGATTTTCATAAAGATGGAATGTTACAAGTGAGAAAGACAAATAAAGATATGTATACATATATTTTAAGCATGTGCTAGTACAATACTGTCATTAATTCTTCTTGGGTTTTAGATAACCAATCTGGCATTGACCATACCTTTCTTATAATATCTACCGGTACTGATGATCATGATTATATGATGATTAATGTACAGTGAATGGCAGCTTGTTGAATTCCAGTTAGTCCTCAATTTAATAATGTTTAAAAAAATGTAATCTTATTAAAGTACCTAAAACCTACATCAAACCTTTAGGGTGAACTTAAATTCTTTTAATGACATTTCGACTAGACTTCTCTAGTCATTATCAAGCAATGGTAAAATATGAAAATATAACAGGACAATATATACATGTACACAACAATACTTGGTTAATGCAGACCAACCAGAGATACCCCTAAATTACGTATACCTAAAGCGAATCTAATTTAATTAGGGATTATAAAGTTTAATGCTAATAACAACATTCAATAAGACCAATTTACCTGAAAATTATTCCACAACAAGTGATTAATCAATTTGTGTTATATACAATGATTTGATCAGGTTTTAATAATCACAAACCCTGAAAGAAAATGAATTCATTAATGAAATCAGCGACCACTTTACCTGAAATTAACACACATTATTAATAGATAGCTTGTTGTGGAGTATTTACAGTGATCTGATCAGATTTTAATAATCACAACACCCTAAAAAGATAAAATTTGGTTGGTATTATAAATATTATATTTTATCTTTGCTTGATAATGACTAGAGAATCCTAGTCGAAACGTCACTCAATAATAAGCAGTAATTGTATTCCATAGAATTGTGACCTGTATATATTAAATTATCTGCTGTTGCTGCTAGATAAATGAGTTAAACGGTTTTTAATTTATGTTTTTAACTATTTCTATCTAAAAATGAATGAATAAGCTTAAACATGCATTATGCAAGAGCTAAATCTGCCTATTACATATCTTTCTTTGAGCCTGAAATGTTATCTAAATTATTAATTGGACATTAATTAACTTATCCAAACTATAGTCAACTCTTGATGCCATCGTTAGCCTGGGATATTTTGTGATGGATAATCTAACGTAAAAATGGATAATCAAGACTTTGTTGTCATACCGTCGGTACTGACGACAGAGACTAGCCTAAAATTCAATAGCTATTATCTCGGTTTCGGGGTGGAGCAATTTGACTGAAATTTTCAGCATATTTTGTTTTCATTATCTATTTTTTAACTATTATAGTGAAAACTGTTAGCTCTTTATCTAATCTTACCTAATTCACCTTTAATGAACACTCACTGATTTATTTATCCATAAAACTGCACAAACATTTTTTTAAAAAGTCATGTACATGTACTTCTAAATCTGTACTGATCTACCAGTCTTCCGTGAAGTACACACTATTTATTTCAGGGATTACTTTGCTGATCCAATCGAAGTTATGGATAAACAAGTTGTGTCCATTTGTTAAATACATAGTTTTAAATCAATTTAGTAAATTTTTATTGAACACAAGACATTTGAATTTCAAAATTTTGTTAGATTATGTCAGTACAATTACAAAAGAATTAAATAGGAAGAGTGTATGTGTTTGTGTGTTTTACATCTTGAACAAAGATTCTTTTACTTGGACAAGATTATTGTACTTGCACATCATGGAATATATGTATAATATATATTATATATGTCATGATGCATAAACTATGTATCAACATATGTATATACAATCGTGTTTCAATTCATGGATGCATATACTTTCTTATACAGACATTGTTATTCATGTATTTATTGAAAACCAGTGGCCAACAAGGCAATGTTTCTTGGACAGTGGTCATTTGTGTATATAGTGTTTCATATATATATATATATATATATATATATATATATATATATATATATATATATATATATATATAAATAAACTTGGACTGTGATAAACAGTAATCATTATTCTTCATATTACTGAGTATACCTTTTTCATACTCCATTAACTACCAATTAGCTAGCCTAAAGTGATTGAATCTATATTTTGCACAATATATAACTGATGTATTTAATCCAACTTTATATTATCATATATAATTATTTATAATATGTATACATTCCTTTTTCATTGCTTCTCTTAATTGTTTGAATCAATCTCATTTATTTGCCTTTTTTTTCTTTTATCATACATAAAAATGTAAATTATCTATGTATGTTATGATATATTTCTATGTACATTGTAGCTTAATTAATTATAATTATAGGCTATGTATAATAATACAAGTAAATCCACATGCTATTTATATATTGTAAACAAATTCATAGTCTGCTTGTCGGTATTCCAGAGTATGAAATTAAATGATTTCAGCACATCCAAAATACAGCTGCTCAAAGTGTGATTAGGTCATATGATACCATTACTGAAAAAACTACATTGGTTGCCTGTTCAAGCCAGGATTGATTGCAAATTATTGTCTCTTGCCTGTCAGTAATTGGATGGAAGCGCTCAGAAGTGCCTATGCGATCTCTTGAGAATTTATGTCCCATCTTGGCAATTATGATCAGTTAATCAGAAAAAACTTTGTGTTTCTCACTGCAAGTAAGTCTTTTGGTGGTCGCTCTTTCTAAGTCGCTGCATTTACCAAGTGGAATAAACTACAGTTATACTATTAGACACTAGAGTATTATGCACCATGACTAAGTTTTGTGGATTTATAAATGGCCGTATTATTATTATATACTGAGACACAATGAAAACCCACCAATTTTATAAATGGTTGATTGCAAATCTTGTTTTGAGAGATACACTTTAATCATACAAGATTTAATGTAATGTCTGATCACAATGATAACACTGAGAACAATGTTTTCATGATTGTGTAAACTCACCACAATCCAATTCTCTAACACTAAAAATAGAATTCAACAGAATTGGAATGTTGACATTGAGATGGGTGGGGGGGGAACTAGGGTCAGTACATCTCCTTCAGTTCTGTGGAAGATGATTGCCACCTGAAAACCAAGAACACGCCAGTGCGTTAACTTGCAAAGGCATGAGTACCAGAGCCGTCTCCCAAAAGTTAAATGCCATCACACAACCATCCTCAGATTGGCGGATCATTTCCAGCAGTCAGGGTCCACTAGAGATTGGTCAAAGCTTGGCCAACACTGGGTAACAACGCCTCAACAAGATTAGCACATTATCCAACAACATCTGCAGGATTGCACGCTGCAAGTTATGCCTCAATCTGCTAAGAATCAAATTTGAACTGCATTATGTCTTGCCAGCACTTCCAGTCAAGTCAGTGGTGCATTTTCATTGTGTCTCACTATATTTAAATACAAAAAAAAACTTGATTTGATAAATTCAAATACTACAGAAATATTTTAAGAAATAATTTAGAAAGATAAATAAAGGGTAATCAGACAATAATAATTTCAATATTTTTTATTATTAAATTATATCTCTATAATAACATATAGCGTCTATATTATCCTAAAACTGCCAGATAAAATAAGGAGTTTTCATCATGAAAATAATTTCCAATTATTTATTTTACCTCTCAGCCCTCCCCCCTCTCTCCAAAAAATTAATAATTCCATTTATTCTTTTGAGTGACCATAATAATATATTGATCAAATTTTATACTTAACCCATTAGGTACCAAATTGAAAACTCTTAAATTACACCAGATCTTTTCAATTTTTTAGAAAATAATAATAATCCGTAATACCGGTTATCAATATGGAAAATTTATATGATTGCGATTGTGCAGTAATTAGTTGTACTTCAAGGGTTAATGACTTATTCAAGTCTATTTAAATTAAAGGGTTGACTAGAATTCATTTTCTGCTGAAGATTTTCAACATTAATTGATTTAAAGTCAGCAGTTCTGGTACCAAATTTAAATTTTTTGAGAAAAAATAAAGTATAAAGCTGCCATTTTAAATGTCTTGAATTTTTCTCTTTTTGTTAAAACAAATGGAATATTGTCCTTTGAAGGATTTCTCTTTTCTATTTTTACATTGCTTATGCATATCTTAAATTGCCTTGTATTGCACGATTATGCACATGTGTGTACATGTTTAATTATCTTTCTTTGCACATTATTTAATATGTAATATTTTTTAACTTCTAAATCATTTACTTACGATTTCAGTCAGTCTTGTAATATGAAACATTATGTGTGTGCATTTAGTTATGCTGTACACTTCTAGGAGGGCAAATAAAATCTCATCTCTGAATTCCTTTTTGGGGAAAGTCAAGAAGAAATTTTTTTTTATTGACCTATGTTATTCTAAAAGTTTATTATTAATCCCAATACATGTACACTTGGGGGCCTAGTTTTAGCACTGTTCTAGTCAGTATTTAAAAGGATTTTGCTATATAATGTGGGTGCATTGGGGAACCCAAACATGACCTGTCTAATCCCCTAGTGTATAATGTTAGTTGAATTACAGCAGTTTATGTTATAGTTAGATATAAATATTATTTACTAAAGATTATATTCATTAAAATTTAATTTAAATTCTGCCTTTATAGTGTGCTGTGTCTGTCTCTCTTCCAGGAATTGTAAAAGTGAATAGGGCAATACCATCTTGATGCCATTAGAAATATGCTTATTATTAGACCTCATGAATTTCAACTGAGTGGTATATTTTTTGATGGAAAACTCAAAATTTATAGCTCACTGAATTGAATATCATGTTTGGTCTAGGCTTTATATCTATGTGTTGAATATTATATTTCGTATGTACAGGTAAAATTATATGCAACTTGCAATTTCGACAGGATTCTATAAATTATATTATATATGTTTTAAGTCATCATTCATTGGTGTATTCAACAATTTATAATCCTGATTTATGATATATATTAGGGAGGTAGAACATTTATATACTCCCCAACATTACTAAGCATTATGATCATTATTAATATAAGATACATACATAAAAGGTGTGGATTAGTCATAGTACCTGTACATGTCATTATAAAGTAGAATCCTGCTATAATTTCATTTCACACCTACAGTTTGTAAGAAAGAGATCTGTAAAAAGTCAAGATTTTTAAGTTAAAGAAGTTAAGTACGGTAAAAGATGCACTTCCAAAATATCTTACATAGTTATCCCACATTTAAATTATGAACTTTAATATTCCAGAAAATGTTATAATAAATCGCGTAAGTATATATTTAAAAAAGGATAAATATGACATGTCTGATCAAAAGCGGTCATTGAAATCATATTTTCAAGTTTATGAAGTTATTTGAAAAATTATCAAAAATCACAAAAATGAAAGTCTGAGAGAGCTTTTTCAGATTTTATTTTCAAAATATTCAAATTTGTGATTTCATTAATGAATATTTCCTTATTTGAATTGTTTCATGTGATTTGAATTATATTATATATCTGAAAATCCAATTCTTTGTCCTACATGAAAGCTGGTATCATATGCTGATAAACATATACCGTTATTTAATTTTTCATACTTGAAACATTTTATTGACAGAGCTTGTTACAGATATAGATTTAACTAGATAATATTCACTGAATATATAGATTAATAGAGGCAAATCATTTTAACATCAGAATTTCAAAGACAAACGAAGGGTTTGGTGAAAGCTCAACCATGAGACAGTTTATTGTAAATAGATGATATTATTATTATGCCATTTTCTTTCATAGTTTTTGTGATATTTGTGTGATGAGAGATATGTTTGAGTGTAAGTTAATTTTTATATATATTATTCAACACAAGTGTTTTCCAAACAATTCTACACAAATATTATCGCATTTCATTCATTTGCGAAATTTTGGGATTAACCTTTTTTTTTAATTGTTACGAACACACTAGAGAATCTTAAGGTTTTTTCAATTAGTATATAAATACTAGTTATGATTATTACAACTAGTATATGCAACTATTATAGGAATTTTACTCGAATTTTCTCTTTTTTTCAGAGTAAAAATACTGATGTTATTATTACTGTATAGAATATTGCAATATTAAACTGTTTGCACCAGGAATTTCTTGTTTATTATCATTGAGTAAGATTTGATTTGTTATGCAATTATAGAAGGATCTGTTGCACTGTAATTTGTATATTAGTGGTGAGAAGTGAGAGATAATTCTGATAATGCTGTGGGCATTTATATTAACAAAATTTAATCAATTTTGGAGTAGGCTAGTTACTAAGGAAATAGTCAAAGATTGTTCAATTGTAGTTGACTTCCATGCTAGGTGCTTCCATGGAGACCCCCCACAAATTTTATTTAAATTTTTTCTCAAAAGTTTCACATTTTACAATGCTGTATGTTAACATTTTCTGTAGCAAATAAATTTTTCCACAATGATCATGTCTCCTTTGGTCTTATTTTCTCATACAAAGAAATAATTTATTAATGTTTTATTCTACTACTGTCAAAAAATTATTAAATTTTTTCAACTAACAGATTTCTCTGTTTTCTTGATCTTAGTTAAGATCATAAGCGCTTTGAAGAATCTTTATCATCATTTAAACCAGTAATGAATGTAGAGGCTTCAAGTCTCAAGACTACATGAATTTACAGAGCTTGTCAATTGATGCATCTAATGAATATTTCATTTTATTGTCCTTCGCCTTTCGAAGAAAGCAGGGGACTATTAAAATGGGTCTGTCTGTCCGTCTGACTTTTTGGGACACAATAACTCTCTTTCTAATTGAGCTAGAATGTTCAAACTTGGTATAGGTGTTTATTAGGTCAATGCCTTGATAGAGTTTGAAGATGAGCATTTTTTACTTAGGGTAAGCAGAGATAAGCAATTTGATTGATTTAGGACACTATAACTTTAGTTCTAATTAAAGATACATAGTTAAAAACTAGATAGTGTAAAGGTAATTTGCTGAAAATTTCAGTCAAATTGATCCACTATGAGCCGAGAAAGAAGCGGGTGAAATTTTTGCACAGTCTCGGTCATTATTACTAAAATCATTAATATAAACAGCATAGTCTTGATTATCCACTTTTTTTGATTTAATTATCAATAGCCGTTAGCGGCATATAGGAATCTAATCCAGCCAACATCGAAGGCTAGCCTTGACATCGAGAGTTAATTAATGTCCAATTGATAATTTAGATAACATTTCAGGCCTAAAGAAAGACTTGTAATAAGCAGATTTTGCTCTTGCATAATGCATGTTTAAGTGAAAATGATGAAACTTGGTGTATAGTTTCATTACATCAATACCTTGATGCTTTGGGGCATGATAACTTTAGTTTTAATGAAGTGAGAGTGATGAAACGCAGAGTATAGATTCATTATATCATTACCTTGACATAAGTTTGATGATGAGAATTTTCTGTTTAGACTAAGGAGCGATGAGCAATTTGATTGGTCAAGACTTTGGAACATATAACAACTCTGCTTTTAATCGAGGTAGAATGTTTAAACTTGATGTAGATGTTCATTAGGTGAATGTCTTGACTGAGTTCAATGATTAACATTTCGAGCTAAAGCTAAGCAAAGCTAAGCAATTTCATTGGTCGATGCTTTGGGAAAAGATAACTTTGATTCTGTCTAATAGAGAGTGATGAAAGTTTGCGTATAGTTGATAATCCGTTTGATTGCTTGATACTTTTGAAAAAAATAAATGTGCTATTAATTAATATGTGTCATCTATTTATTTTGGGATTTCGGTGAGGGACATCAGCCTCACTGTTGGCTTGTTCTATCAAGCTATACACTTATAACTAGCTGAACAGACAAGACAAGAAACACACAGAAAAATACTCAAGGAACCATAAGAGAACTAATTAAAGTAACTATGCATGATTTGCATTTTTCAGAAAATATCAAATTCTCCCAGGTTAGTCCACGGCTCCACGCTAATATGTACTACAATTGATTATTTAACATTTAATTAACAAAATCAAAACACCAACACTAGATACCCCCCCGGCTTGTATTCAATTGGATTTATACAGGCCCATCAATTAGGTTCATGGCAAATCAAGATGGTGGCAGTCTTGTGATGACACTTATGAAGCAAACAAATGAAATGAAATAGGGTTTAACATCCCACTGTTCTTCTCCAACTGGACTAATGAAGAAGAGGGGCATATGTCATACAGTGTGCTATGAGAGAAATTTTGCCCGGGCAGTGGCACTAAGGCCTACTCTTATATCGAATCCAACTGCCAAGAGATCTTTTATGTGCACATAATGTATACATGGTACCTCAGTTTTTCGTCGCATCCAAATGAAGCAGACAAGGATGAGTATATTAAAAGATAGTTGTCTTTGGAAATCACTCTTGTCACTTTTCCAAAGTAAGATTTGAACATTGTAAATAACAGTTTATATCAGATCTCTTTATTTTGCTTTAATCTGGATATGCTCAATTCTAATGAATTTTCAAATTTCATTTAACAACAGAGAAAGTTTCGTGATAAAGGTCTCCCACCACTAAGCTTTAATTATCATATACATTGCCAGGTTTAAGGAAAAGGATAGAGAGTCCACTCAACACAACATTTATTTTGACTATCCATAGGAACTTTTAGCAGTAGGAGTACTAGTCTCTGATCGAGGGCCACACAACTTTACTCAATTGCACATCAGATTAGACCACTCCCCTCACACACACACACACACACCCTAGGAAGAAAATAACAGCGTTATCCTTTATCTTATCCTATATACTGAATCCCATTTCCATATCATTTGCATCATTATAACGTGGGCCTTCAACTTTTCCAGGTAATATGTTAACAAAACATCACTGTGTTCCATTCAACTGTAAGTTATGTAGATAAATATAATTAACACAATGTCTGTGAAATAAAGATTTATTAAAGATCTATAAAAGTTAATTTAGTGACTAATAATAATAATACAATATATTAACAGTGTTATATATTTAATGTGAGTCATTTTATATATCACAGACAGAACAAGGAGGATTATTTCACTTTTATCACAGACATTAAGCACTTCGACTAGTAATTATTTCCCCTTTACTTCATCCTTTTTTTTCCCATAATCTGATGACTGGTGGTTTAGTTTTAGTGGAAATAGTTTTAATTCACCTATACTGCCAGATTTTACCAAATATTCATTATCTCAAAGGAATCCACTTAAAGATTGAGTCCAACCTATTTGATTTTCATCAAAGTAAGGTATTGAATTGGCTTGATGTGATGTCTTATTTTGATTAGTGGTGAGGCAAGCTCTCTAATAGCCAATTTTTGTTTCAAAAGATAAAGCAAACAGAATTTGTCATTTTTTTTTTCTCCTTTTGACACATAATACATATCAGTTATATCCCAATATTGGGTTTTAGACATCAAATTTCGTTATCCCACAAAACCAATGAACATACAATACTGACAAGTTTATTTTTGACCTAGTTCAAAGAGAAAAAGCCATTCTAACACTAATGTGCAAGACGATGAGCAGTAATGTTGTAAGGTGATATCTTATCTGAACCAGCGGCTGCCAGGCAGGATACGCTCACATTTTGCAAAAGATGGATAGAGAAAAAGCTAAACAAAAAGCGATTTTTTGTAACATCAAGGGCCATAATTCAGGAAGTTACAATCCGATATGAGCAAATATTGACAAGAACCAAGATCTTTGGGTCATAAAGATATATTTCAAGTTTCATCAAAATCGGAACAACATTGTGACTTCTAGAGGATCCACAACCTTGATATACCATATATTTACACTATTTGCGCACGAATGGCGGCCATTTTGTCCGGCAGTTTTGGTCAGCCGTCATTAAGGTGTAACAGTGAAATATTCAAACGTTTTTTTCAATCAGATAAAAAATTATGATCTCTAGAGGGACCACAAGCTAAAACAGCGATTTTTCGTACAATCAAGGACCATAATTCAGGAAGTTACAATCTGATATTTGCGAATATCAACAGGAACCAAGATCTTTGGGTAATAAACATGTATTTCAAGTTTCATTAAAATCGGATCAAAATTGTGGCCTCTAGAGGAACCACAACCTTGATATACCATATTTTTACACTGTTTGCGTATGAGGGACGGCCATTTTGTCCCGCAGATTTGGTCCGATTTTCACGAAATTCGAACTCAACCGTGATTAAGGTGTAACGGTGATATATGCAAACGTTTTTTTAAATCGGAATAAAATTGTGACATGATTTTTCGTACAATCAGGGGCCATAATTCAGGAACTTATGGTCCGATATGCGCGAATATCGAAAGGTACCAAGATCTTTGGGATATAAACTTACATTTCAAATTTCAACAAAATCAGATAAAAATCGTGACCTCCCTAGTGTCCACAAGCCATAATCCATGAAGTTACGGTCCGATACATGCCAATATCAAAAAGAACCCAGATCTTATGGAGATGAACCTATATTTCCAGTTTCGTTGAAATTGGATAAAAATTGTGACCTGTAGAGTGTCCACAAAGTAGAGTGTCCAAAAACAATTGTGGACAGACGGACAGGGGCGACAACAATATACATCCACATAAAAATGTGGGTGTATAAAATTGTAGACATTTCCACAATAATAAAATGCCAGTTAATAATATTTTAAAAAGATCATTACCTCCATTTCTCAGATTATTGTGTTTACTAGAGCAGAAAATTAAAAGAAAACAGTAAGGTTGTCTGATTAACAACGTCATTATTCTTTACATATTTGTGTATAAATATAAAAGACATGTTAAAACTATAATAAATAGGACTAATAGTACAAACATATAAAATAAGAGTTTGATAAAAAAAACAAAAACTAATAACCAGCGGCTACCAGGCAGGATACGCCAACATTTTGCAAGGGATGGATAGAGAACAAGCTAAAAACAAATGGGAGTTTTTTGTATAATCAGGGGCAATAATCCAGAAAGTTATGGTCTGAAATGCACAAATATCAAAAGGGACTGAGATCTTTGGGATATAAAGATATGTTTTAGGTTTCATCAAAATCGGATAAAGATTGTGACCTCTAGAGGGTCCACAACCTTTGTATTACATACTTTTACACAATTTGCGTACATTTTGTCGGGCAGTTTCATTTTGATTTTCCTGAAATCCGAATTCAACATTAATTATGGTGGAATGGTGATAAATTTAAACGGTTTTTAAAATCTGAACTCAATCAAAATTACGGCGTAACGGTGATATATTCGAACATTCTTTTAAATCGAATAATAATTGTGACCTCTAGAGGGATCACAAGCTAAAAACATGATTTTTCGTACAATCAGGGGCCATAATTCAGGAAGTTATGACCTGATACGCGCAAATATCGAAAGGAACCAATATCTTTGTGTTATAAACATGTATTTCAAGTTTCATCAAAATCGGATCAAAATTGTGACCTTTAGAGAGACCACAACTTTGATATACCAGATGTTATACACTATTTGCAGTGATATATTCGAACATTTTTTTAAATCGAATAATAATTGTGACCTCTAGAGGGATCACAAGCTAAAAACATGATTTTTCGTACAATCAGGGGCCATAATTCAGGAAGTTATGATCTGATACGCGCGAATATCGAAAGGAACCAATATCTTTGTGTTATAAACATGTATTTCAAGTTTCATCAAAACCGGATCAAAATTGTGACCTCTAGAGAGTCCACAACTTTGATATATACCAGATGTTATACACTATTTGCGTACAAGTCGCAGCCATTTTGTCTGGCAGTTTTAGTCTGATTTTCACGAAGTTTGAACTCGTCCAAAAATATGGTGTAACTTTTTTATAAATCGGATAATAACTATGACCTCTACAGGGACCTGAAGCTAGACACGCGATTTTTCGTACAATCAGGGGCCATAATTCAGGAAGTTACGATCTGATATGCGCAAATATCGAAAGGAACCAAGATCTTTGGGTTATAAACTTACATTTCAAGTCTCATCAAAATCAGAAGAAAATTGTCACCTCTAGTAGTCTGGAGGCTCCGCGCGGAGGGGTGTCCATCAAATGGGCACACAACCAGACCCAACTTTTCTAGAGTAAAATTTTATGTAGAATACGATCCCGGCTGGTAATCAGCCCGCCGTTGGGGCGTTTTCGAGATATTCGGGGTGAAAGGTCAAATGGGTTCATTTGCACTGAAAGTGGATGCGCGGTCATTCCAGTATCATGAAAATAAGCTGAAAATGATCGAAAGTAATCACAGTTTCAATAAAAATGTAAACTTGCTAAATTCATTTTTGTTCTTTGTGACCCCAGAGGCCAAAAGGTCACATTTTCCGTTTTAGCACTAGGAAGATTTAAAGTAACAAATGTCAGCGTAAAATATAAAAACTAAAGCGAAACCTGTTCTAACAAGCCAACAGTGAGGCTGATGTCCCCCGCCAAAATAGGAAAATAATTAGAGGACACATATAAATTTATCACAAATTATCTTTTACAAAGTATTGAACAATCAAACAGTATATCTTTACTTATAGTCTAAGCATACAATGTTTTTGATGGAATAATTATAGCATATTAAGGGGAAAACATACTCAATTCGAAGGAGAGTTATTGTGTTCCAAAGTCTCAGCAAATCAAATTGCTTATCGCTCTGCTTAATCTGAGCAGAAAATGCTCATTATCAATCTTAGTCAAGGTATTACTGTAATGAAACTATACACCAAGTTTCATCACTCTCACTTAATTAGAACTAAAGTTATAGTGTCCCAAAGCATCAACCAATCAAATTGTTTATCTACTTAATTAGAACTAAAGTTATAGTGTCCCAAAGCATCAACCAATCAAATTGTTTATCTCTGCTTACCCTAAGCGGAACGGACAGACAAACAGACAGACGGACGAACCCATTTTAATAGTTCCCTGCTTTCTTCGAAAGGCGGGGGACAATAAGCATGAATATTTACTCAATTCGAAGATCAACCAATCAAATTGTTTATCTCTGCTTACCATAAGCGGAACGGACAGACAGACAAACAGACAGACGGACGAACCCATTTTAATAGTTCCCTGCTTTCTTCCCTGTTTTCCAAAGTCTCGACCAATCAAATTGCGTATCGCTCTGCTTACCCTGAGCAGAAAATGCTCAATTATCAAACTTAGTCAAGGTATTACTGTAATGAAACTATACACCAAGTTTCATCAATCTCACTTAATTAGAACTAAAGTTATCGTGTCCCAAAGCATCAACCAATCAAATTGCTTATCTCTGCTTACCCTAAGCAGAAAATGCTCATCTTCGAACTCCATCAAGGCATTGACCTAATCAACACATACACCAAGTTTGAACATTCTAGCTCAATTAGGAAGAGAGTTATCGTGCCCCAAAGTATCAACCAATCAAATTGCTTATCTCTGCTTACCCTAAGCGGAAAATGCTCATCTTCGAACTCCATCAAGGCATTGACCTAATAAACACATACACCAAGTTTGAACATTCTAGCTCAATTAAAAGTTATCGTGTCCCAAAGCATCAACCAATCAAATTGCTTATCTCTGCTTACCCTAAGCGGAAAATGCTCATCTTCGAACTCCATCAAGGCATTGACCTAATCAACACATACACCAAGTTTGAACATTCTAGCCCAATTAGGAAGAGAGTTATCGTGTCCCAAAGCATCAACCAATCAAATTGCTTATTTCTGCTTACCCTAAGCGGAAAATGCTCATCTTCGAACTCCATCAAGGCATTGACCTAATAAACACATACACCAAGTTTGAACATTCTAGCTCAATTAGGAAGAGAGTTATTGTGTCCCAAAAAGTGTGACGGACAGACAGACGGACGGACAGACAGACAGACGGACAGACAGACGGACGAACCCATTTTAATAGTCCCCTGCTTTCTTCGAAAGGCGGGGGACAATTAATAATAGGAACATTTAAAATTTATCTTTAGGTGGTCTTAGCACCAAACTTTTACTTTGGAACGTCGAAAATGATCTTGCATAACAGAACCAAAACGCTTCGGAGCCTGTTTCAAAAATACACAAAAACTGTTGAATTAAAATCTCTCCGAATTAGTTTTACAACGAATGCTATACATAATGATACTAGTTGTCTGAAAAAAAAACAATTGAACAGTTCCATGGCTGGGCTCCAGCCTGCAGGCCGCGTTACAAATCCTGCCCAAATTTTCCCCGCTAACATTTACCAATACGACATATACATCCTGTGAACTACTATGTACAATGCATTCGTCGGTTTTATCTGCGTCCATGTTCCGCCGAAATTCATAAAAA
The DNA here is from genome assembly GCF_932274485.2 of Patella vulgata. Classification (NCBI taxonomy): domain Eukaryota; kingdom Metazoa; phylum Mollusca; class Gastropoda; family Patellidae; genus Patella; species Patella vulgata. Next base: position 41,588,329 of record NC_065882.2, read on the forward strand.
CACATAAAACATTTGCAAACTTTTAAATTCGTCGTCAGATACGTGTTTTCCCATCACAGATTAACGTCGGTTTTCCTAGACTGGGATTCTCGGAAATCCAACCGGCCTGCAGGCTGGAGTCCAACACTGAAACTATTCAATTGTTTTTCAGATAACTAGTATCATTATGTATAACAATCGTTGTGAAAATAAATCGGAGAGATTGCAATTTGACAGTTTTTACGTATTTTTGAAACAGGTTTCAAATTGTGTTGGTTCTGTTATGCAAGATCATTTTCGACGTTCCAAAGTAAAAGTTCGGTGCTAAGACCACCTAAAGATCAATTTTAAATGTTCCTATTATTAATTAGAACATGTTTCGCTTTAGTTTTTATATTTTACGTTGACATTTTATTGCTTTAAATCTTCCTAGTGCAAAAACGGTAATTTGACCTTTTGACTTCCAGGGTCACTAAGACCAAAGGTGAATTTAGCAAGTTTACATTTTTATTGAAAGTGTGATTACTTTCGATCATTTTCAGCTTCTTTTCATAATACAAGAATGACTGCGCATTCACTTTCAGTGCAAATGAACTCATTTGACCTTTGACCCCGAATATCATCGAAAACGCCCAAACGGCGGACTGATTACCACTCGGCATCGTATTCTACGCAAAATTTCACTCTAGAAAAGTTTGGTCTGGTTTTGTGCCCATTTGATGGACCCCCCCCCCCCCCCCGCGCTGAGCCTCCGGTCTATAGAGGGTCCACAACCTTGATATACGATATTTTTACGCTATTTGAGAACGAGGGGCGGCCATTTTGTCTATCAGTTTTGGTTCGATTTTCACGAAATTCGAACACAACCATCTTTAGGGTGTAAAGGTGATATATTCAAACGTTTTTTTAAATCGGATAATAATTGTGACCTCAAGCTAAAAACGTGATTTTTCGTACAATCAGTGGCCATAATTCAGGAAGTTACAATCCAATATGCGAGAATATCGAAAGGAACCAAGATCTTTGGGTTATAAACTTATATTTCAAGTTTAATCAAGATCAAAAGAAAATTGTGACCTCTAGAGGGTCCACAACATTCATATACCTTATTTTTACGCTATTTGAGTACGAGGGGCGGCCATTTTGTCTATCAGTTTTGGTCCAATTTTTACGAAATTCGAAATCAATCATCCTTAGGGTGTAACGGTAATATTTTCAAACGGTTTTTGAAATCGGATAAAAATTATAACCTCTATAGGGTCCACAAGCTAAAAACACGATTTTCTGTACAATCAGAGGCCATAATTCAGGAAGTTACGGTCCGATATGTGTGAATATCGAAAGTAGCCGAGATCTTTGGGTTATAAACTTACATGTCAAGTTTCATCAAAATCAGAGGAAAATTGTGACCTCTAGAGAGTCTACAACCTTGATATATCATATTTTTACACTATTTGAGTAAGAGGGGTGGCCATTTTGTCTGTCAGTTTTGGTCCTATTTTTACGAAATTGAATTCAACCATCCTTAGGGTGTAATGGTAATATATACAAACGTTTTTTTAAATCGGATAAAAATTATGACCTCTATAGGGTCCACAAGCTAAAAACGTCAATATCGAAAGCAACCGAGATCTTTTGGAGATAAACCTATATTTCAAGTTTCGTCAAAATCGTATAAGAATTGTGACCTGTAGAGTTTCCACAAACTACATCCGTCCGGACGGACAGGGGCGACGACAATATACGTCCACATGAAAATGTGGGCGTATAAAAATAATAAAAGTTAAAATGTAACAGATGATTCGACTCAAAATCATGTCATGCCTTCTACTTTACTTTGATAAAGCTTTGAATAACGTTGACTAAAGGTTTGAGGATTCCATGTTGGAGGTGGTTTTGCATCACGGGAAGGAAGGTAACTGAAATATTACAAATATATACAGATTCTAACATTGCTAACCTGCTAAAATAAAATGGTACTTAGTAGAGAGCGCACCAAAACACTTGTAAATTATTATACAGGGTAACCTCATATAGGTATTGGCAGTGAACCACAACATCATAACTTTTTTGTAGTTGTCCAAGTTATTTGTACAGTTGCTTAAATTTAAATTACATGCATTCACTAAGCTTCTTGCGAGTCCTACCAATTGGATTGAACCACAGTAGCCCCAATAATTTTTATTATCAACTAAATGATTACCGATATTGCCACATATGTGAGAGGTCCATATTGTGTTAACCTTGTCTATCTGTCATTACAGATTCCGTGCTTCCAAAAAGTTTGTGGCAGTGCTTTGAGAAATCTGGTGCATTTTAGGTAATTGCAATTTGAGTTATGTCCCAGTCGGCACATAATTATTTGACAGATTTTATAGACCCAGCCAGTACTATGAGATACTAAACCGAACCGAGATATATCATTTTACGGGTAGTTACAGATCAAATTCTATTGATGATCCATTCGATCTAGGGGAGGGGAGTCACAGTGGCTCAGAGGATAAGGCATTGGCTCACTAATCAGGAGGTCCAGGGTTCTATCCCAGAATTGGTCAAAAATAATTCCCAGGAAGTTTCCAGTGTGGTGTCCCTTTGTCAGTCGGTGCAGGATAGAGGACCTTGCAAGGACAGTATCTAGTTGTTTGGATGGGACAAAAAAATTGAGGTACTGTGTACTTATTAGCATGCAAGTAAAAGAACCCTTGAAAGTTGTCATTCAAAACAAGAGTACAGGTAGGCCCTAGTGCCGCTCTCCTGGCACAATTACAGTCACAGCACACTGTATGGCGTACGCCCGTCTTCATTCGTCCAGTCAATGCACAAAAGTAGGACATCAAACCCCATTTCATTTCAAAGATGATGATTCACATAAAGTATCAACACTATCTATTGGTACTTAGTATTACCAACACTTTATTTTTAAATATTTGATGCAATGTTTTAGTGTATTCATCATAGACCTACCTACCTGTATCCATTATATGTTATAGGTGATTGTTCTTCAGTATCACTAGTAGGTTGACTGGGGGCAGCTTTAGCCTCTGTAGCAAACTGATATACTATCAGTAAGCAATCTTTACATAACTGTACTATTCTACGACAACTATTCATTTCATTTTCACTAATACACTCAGAACTTTTACTGAATATAGTCTCCCATGAATTACTGAAATAGATAGATAAATCGCACATTATCACATAAATGATTAGGATTATGTTGAAAAGATTATTACAATATTACATGCTCTGAGTTAATCGCCCTGCAAAATGAAATTTTTGGGTGCTAAACTTTGTTTACTTTGCAATAGCACCATTTTTCAGTAACAGGCTGGGTAGGCTAGAAGAATTTAAAAACTGTAAATTGTAACATGGATGGGAAATCTTTCTTTGTTCTTTTCGTTGAATAAGCAGATTGTTTTCCCTCTAGTAGATTGATTGGAGCTTAACCGTGCAATAACTAGACTTGTAACATGGACGGGAAATCTTCCTTTGTTCTTTTCGTTGAATAAGCAGATTGTTTTCCCTCTAGTAGATTGATTGGAGCTTAACCGTGCAATAACTAGACTTGTAACATGGACGGAAAATCTTCCTTTGTTCTTTTCGTTGAATAAGCAGATTGTTTTCCCTCTAGTAGATTGATTGGAGCTTAACCGTGCAATAACTAGACTTGTAACATGGACGGGAAATCTTCCTTTGTTCTTTTCGTTGAATAAGCAGATTGTTTTCCCTCTAGTAGATTGATTGGAGCTTAACCGTGCAATAACTAGACTTGTAACATGGACGGGAAATCTTCCTTTGTTCTTTTCATTGAATAAGCAGATTGTTTTCCCTCTAGTAGATTGGGTGGAGCTTAACTGTGCAATAACTAGCTAGACATGTTCAATGTTATTGCACTCTTTTGCTGGTTTACATATAGAGAAGTGAGGTGGGTTTTCTGTGCAATAACAACGAGCATGTTGAGCAGATGTCGATGTTACAAGTCATTTATAGCACGCTTCATTCGTTAGCAGGTTTAACCCCTCAGCCTACGGCCTCTGGTTAAACCTGTTAACTCATGAAAGCTGTGCTATAAATATAACTTAAATGCACAATATTCCAAAGCAAATATTTGACCCCCCATAGCATACTGAGTCACAATGAGGAAATTTTGAAAATTGAGTTATTGTTATTTTCACATTCTCCAACTCATTACTTTCAATTTGATGTATAATTTGTTTGAATTGGGCAAAAATTGACTGAACTGTGTCCATTAGAAGCTACCCAACTCACAAAAGTAAGTTTTGAGAAAAAGCAAGTCAAAGATTTGGTATGTTCCAAAACAAAATCCCATTGTAACCAGGCCATTTATTTGCTGTTTTGTCGTTGAATATATCTTTCCATGGGTTTTCAGGGGTGCCGAAGACGAAAATCGTAGTAAAAATTTGATCCGACTATTTCCGCAATTTATTTGCTATTTTGTCGTTTAATATGTTTTTTATTTGGTATTTCAAGGGTGCTGACGACAAAAATCGTAATAAATGCACTCCTTTTGTAACGAAACAACCACAACACATACGGCATAATATTCACATGATATTGTTATACTGAAGAACAATCTATACATTAGTAGTCTGTTGTGTATATTATAACTTTGGTGAGATTAACATTAGCACCTTAGTGCCAGCTAGTGGTCAGGAGATTAAGATTGTTGATTGGATAATCATCAATGAAGCCGCCACAGCTGTACGCGTGTTCATTTAACACATGAATTAAAATAAGATTTTGCGTGTACGATAGGTCTATTATTATTTTCAGGTACCGTGACGTTATCAAAATATGAGTCCCTATAGAAATGTCAATTTCATAGTCAAGAAATGTTTAATTTCACTTTCGTGCATTTGGCTTTGATGTAAATATCAACATTATTCAGAGGATACTCAATGGCAGACTCGAGAATCGTCGCATTTCGGCTCATTGGTCGTTCTCATTTTTTCGACCCATGGTGATAAGAGAATTTTAAACAATAATATACAAGATGCATTCCTTACTTTGCATGCCGTATGAAGAAGCGACAGGAGCGGAAATCAGCTATCAATAAAATTCTCTTCGAGAAGAAAATTATTGGCCATTTTGTTTATTTCCATTTAAGGCCTATAGATTATTTTTTTTAAAGATGATATGAGATATCAAATAATCACCACTTGGATTAATTATTCGGAGTAAATAATGAGTTGTCGACGGCTTTATCATTGACCCGTGACAGTTGATTAGTAATAGTATTACTCAATGACACACACCTGCTTGTCGATTAATTTACATAATCAGCCATGTGGTTTCGATTAACACTGAACGGCAATCTATATACGATCAGAATTAATTTTTTTTTCTGCCACTTATGAGAGTGAATCGCATGTAGGTATCCAAAAACATTATCGCCAAAACCAAATATTTATCGATAATGCCTTGCACGCGGTTTCTAGGCCAATCAGCAAACGAGTTGTGTAGACAGCATGGCAACAGACAGAGTTTATTTATATTTTTAGGGGTTTTAAAACTTGATTGTATCCATTCAAAATCAATTCATCAACAATATTTTGATCATATTTGTAAACAAGAGATGTTGGGCTTTACAACAATGCCAATTATTATGCAAGAGGAATCACCGGTCGTTCCTCTGCGAGCGAAGAAAAATAAGTCATTTCGACGAGAATTTTAAGAAATAGGACAGATTTAAGAATCTGGTACTCTTACAAAACGTTCAAATACAGGTGTTTTAAAATGTTTTATTGCTATTTTGATCTTCTGTGTCGATAGATAGTATATTTATAGACTCATTTTTGTGAAAATCTCAATTTCGATCAAAATCAATAGTTTCACTTATTTTGTCTTTATCTCATTATTGATTCGTGCGCATTTTGACTCATTTAGTTGTGGCCAGTTAAATATAGTCCATATACATTAAATACAGTCCATATATATTAAATATAGTTCATTCAATCTATGTTAACTGAATTGTTTCATGACATCTTCAGTCAGCTAATGAAGAATACCTTGTTTTTATCCATGAAAATCTATCCTAGGATTTTATATTTAATCAATTGTGCCTTCTGTCACATTTAGACTTTTAAGATGCCAGTGAAAGTGAAAATAATTACCCAACAGATGCGAAACAATTCCAAAGACCTTGACCATGACTCCACAGTAGTCGATTAAAAACCCGACTAAATATACGAAACAATCGTAGACTGTCAATATCGGAACACTTCCATATTCTTTGTATTACAGCTCGTACATTAGATCGTACAATGTCAATAACCTTTAATAAAAACAGATGATACATTTTATTAGCAAGAGCTTACAATAATTCTGTTTGAAACATACCATTCATATTATATTATTATCCAACAATATTATAAAGGCTACTGTTTATATACTTACTTTTCTGCGTTTGATGGAATCTAATTTCACTAACCAATAGGATGCTATTCGTGGTTTATGAAACTTCATATTTTCATGTAACTGAAAAGAAACCAAACACTAACTTTATACATCGAATTACACTGTCTTCAGTTATGTTAATATTTCATGGATTTTTAGCTTTAAAAAATGATAACTATCTCATAAAAGATGTGTACATAAGACATCATGCTTACCCTATCTAATAAATTATCAGCCTCAGCATCTGATTTACCAGGAAATTTGATTCGCATTTCATTAAGAGCTGTCAAGGTTTTCTTTGTTAATTCTTCTTCTCTTTCTTTAACCATAGATGATAAAATATTTTCATCCTGTAATATTATATATTATATTATATAAATATAACAATCATCATTCAATCAAAAATTCATGTATTTCAAAAATTATTATATATACAAATGATTAAGATTGGACCTTCAGTGTAACCAGCAGCTGCCAGGCAGGATACGCCCACATTTTGCAAGAGATGGATAGAGAACAAGCTAAAAACAAAATGAGATTTTTTGTACAATCTGGGGCAATAATCCAGAAAGTTATGGTCTGAAATGCGCAAATATCAAAAGGGACTGAGATCTTTGGGATATAAAGATATATTTTAAGTTTCATCTAAATTGGATAAAAATTGTGACCTCTAGAGCTCCAAAAGCTTCGTATTACATACTTTTACACAATTTGCGTACAAGGAGCGGCCATTTTGTCGGGCAGTTACAATCTAATTTTTATGAAATTCAAACTCAACCATCCTTATGATATATTGAAACGGTTTTTAAAATCATATAAAAATTATGACCTCTAGAGGATCCAATAGCTAAAAACGCGACTTTTCGTACAATTATAGGGGCCATAATCCAGGAAGTTAAGATCTGATATGCGCAAATAGGGACATAAAGATATGTTTCAAGTTCCATCAAAATCAGATCAAAATCATGGCCTCTTGGGGGTCCACAACCTTGATATACCATATTTTTATACTATTTGCGAACGAGTGGCGGCCATTTTGTCCAGCAGTTTCGGTCCGATTTTCACCAAATCTGAAGTCAACCATCAGTAGGGTGTCAAGGTGATATATTGAATCATTTTTTTAAAATCGGATAAAAATTGTGACCTCTAGATGAACAACAAGCTAAAAACGTGACTTTTCGTACAATCAGGAAGTTACGGTTCGATATGCACGAATATCGAAAGGAACCAAGATCTTTGGGTTATAAACTTGTATTTCAAGTTTCATTGAAATCGGATCAAAATTGTGATCTCTGGAGGGTCCACAACATTTTGACACTATTTGCGAAAGAGCGGCAGCCATTTTGTCCAGCAGTTTCAGTCTGATTTTCACGAAATTCGAACTCAACCATCCTTAGGATGTAACGGTGATAAATTTGATATAAAAATTATCAAGACCATACGTACATACTCTCAGAGTACAATATCAGGGCTAGATACCACGCAAATCTCCAAATCTAATTTGCGCAAGGATTCTCGCAAGAGCTTACGCTGCGAATCTATAAGGATTCGCGTAAAATGTTTCTTAAAAAAAAAAAAATCTCGGAGAATTGTCGAGTCCAACTGTTGAATGTCAGTCAGGGTCAGTGTTCTTAATCGGCTGTATTTTGTGGGATTTAGGCGATTGATGTTTAATCTAGCCGATTGGTACAACAATGAATCGGCCACATGGTATCATAAATCAATCTACTTGTGGCTAATATTACAACGCGTTAATTATTACTTGTTAATTAAGAAGTGTCTGTTACAACTACAGTCATACTTTAGTGAGAATCGGCCATATGTGGTTCATAATCCGAGTAATTAGCACATTTAACGGTGATTTTGATAATCCGGTAAAAAAAAAACAAAACAAGCTTGCTGATAATTCATAATATTTTCAGTAAAATACGCCACGTGGTGAATGAAGACGATCTTGGCATGGTTTGTGAATCGCGCATCTTCCACGCTCCGTCCGTGTGAATTCCAGGTACCGATAGATATTAAAATAATAACTGGATCATACATTGATGGATTCACTGACCAGTTGTTAGGTAAATTTAAATCATCATTGAATATAATCCCCTGATAGAACACCGAATACACAGAGAGAGAAACAGTGGATATTTTCCCAACCGAATTTTGAATGCCGAATTCTAGTGATGCGTGATATCGGTTGGAATTAGGTCAATAAACCAGTTCTAAATAGCGTTTACCGTTATGATTTTTTATTTTATACACATGCTGACAGAGACTTAATTTTAAAAATATTATTGAAGGCTATATCATAGTCGTACATAATTTTATTTTATAGCAACTTTAGTTATGGTTGTCACATGATCAATTGTGCCGTTTGTCTATCATCGACGAATGAATTAAAACTTTTGCAAGTTACATGACTAGTTATAAACGTGATGGACAAAAGACTACAAATTGTGCTATGAAGAAATGCCATGGTGCTGTATCAGCTTATTTTGACTACGGCATTTTCTGGATATTACTTTTGACACAATTTAAGTGTTTACCAAAAACTCCATCTGGTTGTTTTATTTTTATCATTGTTGTTGTATTTTGGTGTTTTAGATTAACACAAAAAACACAATTTTGTTTTTTTAGACAGTATTATTAATTAAGATTCGCAGGATTCGCGCAGATTCCATATGAGAATCCTCTTAGATTCTTGCAAAAAATGATGACTTTCTAGCCCTGAATATATATATTTACACACCTTGTACAAGTCATGTTATGAAACGTATCAACCTGTTGTGACATCATCAGTGGGTGATATCTGATATGGACCCTAGGGACGATGTCAGATATCACCCTCTGATGACGCCACAACAGGTTTACAGACTCTGCAAAGAAAAAGGACACAAATTCTTTCTGTTAACATTTTATTCACTTATTGTACAATGTTGTCAAACGAATCGGACGACGAGCTTTGTCAGGCCCTTGTTACTTAGTTTCTTCATCTGACCATCAAGAACTTGTCTGAAACTCAAATTCTGGATTGTGCAGTATATCCACATCAGTTTTATTTGTAATCCGTAAATGTGAAACTATTCCCATAACTAAATACGGAATTCGGTGGGTAATATTTATCATTTTATTTTGCTTACTTCCAAGACGAATCTAGATATCCACAAAATAAGATCTTATATACTCATATCTTCCAGCGGACACAAGATTTTTAGCTCACTATCGTGTTTATTATTCCGCCACACTGACCAACCGTTAAAAAAGTCCACAGCCCACCGAATTTTGCATAGGCATTGTTGGCACATTCACTGACATCTTGTCACTCGAAATTGAAAAGCATGTATCATTTGTATCTTCCTCACAATCCGAAATATCCGAGTACATTAAATCCTTGTTAAATATTTTCTGCATAAATTCTGCAGTTTGACTAGCTTTAAATAATTCTTGTCAGATTCTAAGTTTTCTTTTTCATCCATATTTTCTACAAACTGACTTGTGCCCATCAGTCCGAATCGTTTGACAGCATTGCACAAAATGAATGCCAGTTTGTGAACACGTGGTTACTAAAATGTAATGCATGTGCATGTGATAGGTGAAATCAATTTGGATAGATTTAACATTGATGTCGGTGTGATAGACAACATTACCCTAATACCCTCGGTTAGGGTAATATTTATTTCATGTATATATATATTTAGTAGGAAATGGGTTAATTATAAGCTTCCATTCCCTTTATCAGCAAAAATAATTCTTGGAAATTTGTTGTGGAGAATGTTGTATTTTAATGTATGTTATTACCACAAAAATAAAGTCAGGTACGCTTTTTGAAATTTTCCATATTTAATTCACATACCAGCTTACTGTCTACGTTTATACCATGAAACGTTCGCGTTTCATAAGTCAATGATATAAAATAATATTAGCATTTTTCTAGTATTGCCAGTATCAGAAAATGCTGTAGCCAAAATAAGCTGATACGGCACCAAGGCATTTCTTCATAACACAATTTGTAGTTTTTTGTCCATCACGTAACTTGCAAAAACTTTCATTCATTTATCGATGATAGACAAACGACACAATTGTCACGTGACGACCATAATTGAAATTGCTTTAAAATAAAAATTCTGTATGATTAGGATTTCGCCTTCAATAAAATCAACAATATTTTCAAAATTAAGTCTTTGTCAGAATGTGTATAAAATAAAAAAAAATCATAAAGGTAAACGCTATTTAAAACTGGGTTATTTTTACCGGATTATCAAAATTACCGTTAAATGTGCTAAATGGCTTGTAAGGGTCAAAATACTTAAATTTGTATTTAATAATATTTACATGACAGTGTCCCTTTAAGTGAGCAGTGCGCCCGATAGATTGCGGTCATTGGTCATGTGATCATTTTTTCCCGGAAATGAAAGAAAACGTAGTGCACTGAAACTTACATGTATACTTCTGATGCTTTTTGTTATGTCAAATTAGGGGAGAAAGAAGGGATACATGGACCTATATGTAAAAGTACAGATAAATAATTAATGTAACATGTATCGTAAGTTTGTTGTCATTGCATAAAATTTTAATTATTGTCTTGAAAAGATTCACATCGACAGCGGTCAGTCTCAACAGTCGTAGCCTTGATTATCTTACATAGCATGTCTAAAGGCATTCCCTGTCCAAATTTTCAATTAGTAGCCCCGATTGTCACACAAGCAAATTTAATAGTATTATCGCATAATTTTTATTTTTACATGTATTTCTTTGTCGACTAGTTTATTTGTATACATATTTATTATTGTTGTTATTGTCTTTTCAGGCAATCAGTTCAGATTTAGTAGACTTTCCTCAATAAAGTATAGAAAGAAAAGAAAGTTTTTAATTAACCAGTTAACTGCGTAGGAAATGAAATGAAATGAAATGGAGTTTAACGTCCTACTGTTCTGCTCCTAACCTGGGCTAATGAAGACGGGCATACGCCAAACAGTGTGCTATGAGGGAAATTTTGCCCGGACAGCGGCACTACGGCCTACTCTTATATCGAATTCCAACTGCCAAGGGATCTTTTACGTGCACGCCAATGTGTACACGGGACCTCGGTTTTTCGTCCAATCCGAACGACTATAACTGCGTAGGCCCTGGACAACTGCCACTCACCGTGTGTAGGACGTAATATAACGCCCTGGAGGTATTTTCCCCAACCTATTCTCCAAACACAATCGCAGCATGTGTAGGACGTTATATTACGTCTGGTCGAGGAAATCTAATTGAAGGGAGACAACTCTATTTACCGTTAGTTTTAATATGGTATTAGACCACTAAAATTTGTATTCAGGAAGAAATAGGCCAAAAAATGACGTTTTTCGTCAAATTAATTACGCAATAGGGGGTAGTTAACGTTTTAAAAACTACACAGTTAAGGGGTTAATGAGTAAAAGACTAAGTGAGGTCTGAATTGCATAAGCTAAAACACATAGGCTAGCCAGTTTACCCCTGCGGATAGAAAGAAAGGCCCTGTAGACCAGCCCTGACAAAGCTGTAACCTACAAGGCTACTCGGATTATAAACCATATGGCCGATTCTCATTAAGGTATGACTGCTGTTGTAGCTGACAAGCAAGAAGTTTTTCAACGATATGGCTATATTACTTATCTATATAAATATTGCCATAACGTATCGATACATATTGGTGTATCGATATATCGTCATAGCCCTAGTTACTAAATGCTAGTTTGATAATGCTGCACAAATTCTCTTTGAAACATATAAATTAGTAGTTTATTAAGAGTTTTATTGTACTAAAACATTGATAAGAAGATGAACTATAGATGCACTAGTAAAATGTCAATGCTTGTCTACATATAGTAAATGTAAAATGACTTACTACGCCTGTTCTTTGTGATGAAGCAGTTTTATTAGCAGCAGGAATCCGTGTTAGTGATTTTGTTCTCTGAAGTGAGGTATTACTGGCTGGTCGTCCTGTAGCACCGCCAGATTTGTTTGACGGCGGTGATTCTGAATTACTTCGTTGGTGAACAGACTGTGGTCTTGACCTTGATCCACCTGTTAAAATTCGTTTGCTGAAAGATTCTGTCTGATCGTCACTGTCATCATCATCTTCGCGTTGTTCAGCTGTAACAGGTAGATTGTCTGGCATACTAGTTAAAGGCTGAAATAATAACAACATGGGATTAGTAATAATAATGATGTCCTTGGCCCCCTTTGTTGAGCCAAACTTACTTTGTTTACCGATAACTTTTGATGATCTACATACACAAAATAATCCTACAATGTGCTGTTTCACTTTAAAACTTAATTGCTATTTTTAACAAACCTTTGGTATGCGTGGTGGTCTACCTTGACTAGTAAATATACGTCCTTCTTTTTCATCTACTTCACATTGTTCTATCTGATCTGTTATATCTTCTTCCTGTCACATATAAATCATATTATTACATTCTTGACTAATGTGAGGAAATAAGAGAACTTTTAGCTAATATACATGTATTGTATTTATCCTGGATTAAAAATATCTTAAAATTCAAATCGTATGGTTAATCCAGGATAAATACGATTTGAATTTTAAGATATTTTTTTCGCCAGTTCTCAAAAAGAATCGTTAATTGCGACTTTGGCAACCGGAAGTGTGAGCCCTGAACCAGGCATACAGTAAGAGGGGAAATTATCTATTGGACTGCCACCATTTCAGGTTTCAGTACATGTGCTTGTTTCAGTATCATTTGTACAGAGAGAGGAATATTTAATTATTACTATATTTAATCTTACTTGTAATCTGTTATTATATGTTTGCAGAATTTCTTTCTGCATGGCTGCACCACGACCAGACAAAATAACAGAGAATGCCGTCATCAATAAATTGCAATATTTCTCTTGACGTATTTTATCATCACTGGGAAATATTCTACGAAAGCGACCAAGGTTTCTGTTCTCATAATCTTCTCTTGCTGTTGCCTTTCTTACTCTATTCAGCTGTTCTTTCTACAATATGTACATAAAATACACCATGAGCTAAGAGTTTTAACTCTCATTTCATACACTATTATTATTTATCAAACAGCTTTAATCTCCCAAAAATTCAAACATTTTTATTAGTCCAATGGTTTTGTTACACAGTGTTAGTTGAAAGGATAGAGTGTCAGCAATTGTTTTAAAAGGGATACATTAAATGTATATGGTATTTATTAAATAAGTGTCATGAAAAGATAAGGAATAGTTCTGCAGTGGAAATAAAAGTGGACAGATGGATGAATGGACACACAGATAAACAAATGTACATGTGTGTAAAATGTTTTCCAAAATATTGAATAGTTTCTGAGATCAGCTAAGGAAAAGAAGCCCACCCCAAGACTGAGACTACAGTATCCATAGAAACAAAAACAATAAAAATGTTTAATATTTCTTAGTAGCAAAAGGCACCACTTCAGTACTCAGTAGTTGTGTATAGTTTTTAGATCTGTTCAGGAAACAATGCCCACCCCAGATTTTAAAGTCAAATTGTAGGCATGAAAACACAAAAAAAGGTCAATAAAGTAATTAAAAGTAACCAATGAAAGTAATAAAATGAGCATCACAAATAAATATATGTAATTTTATTTACATACACAAATAGTAAGACTATTTTCAATCATCCATGCCCATATGATTTGTACTGTACTTCAATTAGACAGTAGGCCTAAGGTGTAAATGACCTCTTGAAACACATCACTACTTTTGAGACTGTATTGATGTCTTTTTTTATACTATAACTGATTTACAGATTGTTGCAAAACACAGTAATTTAATACTGAATATTTTATTGGTAATTGTCCACGTTATTTTCCTGAATGAAAATTAACAGTAATGCACTATAAAGAAATATAAATGTACTTACCAATTCTTCTTTTCGCTTGGCAATATTATGACGTCTTTTTTCAAGTTCTGTCATGTCTGCAGTATCACCCTTTTTAGTTGTTCGAAATAATCGTTTCTGTGCCTCTGCTTTCATATTGGCTAAATTTCTTCTCTTATCACTGACTCTAACAGAAAATAAAAATTTAGGTTGGGCTTTAACAAAAGTAATTTTCAATATCAATCGACTGTGTGCTTACAAGAAATCTCAATATTGGTACATTAATGGAAATGATTTTAGATAATTTGAGAGGTCAGAAAGTTTGTAAATTTACAATTTTGGTTTGTTATGTGAACTTCTGAATTGAGAAATGGTATCAGGTGTGTCTAGAAATGCATATACCATGAGTATCTTTCCAAAATACCATGCAATTTGGGGGAGGGGTAAAAACAGGGAGTTATTTTGTAATAACCAAGATGGAATGATAAAATTAAATATCAATGATATTACAACAATGTTTCATTTGTTCTTTTTTCACTAATTTTCTCAAATTAGTCAGATGGGTGTCAAATATTTGAAAATGTGTTTCAAAAAAAGGATGGTTTGGACAGCATTTATCATGTCTGGGAAATAACAACTTACTTTATATTAAGAAGATGGAGTGTATCTTCTATTAAAGATGATTTAATATCATAATCTATCTTCTCATCTGTTCCAAAGCTAGGTGAACGATTGATCTGAAAATATTATAACTTTAACAACGACTATTTCTCCAAATATTATGCAAAAAAGGATGGTTATTCCATAATCAAGATTTTTGTTGTTATGGAAAAACTAAGTATGTGTAATAATTATATTTCAAATGTAATTTAATTAATTTTTTATTAGAAAAATATGATAAATCTTACCTCAATAAGCCATGGACGACATTTTCTATCAATCATAAAATCAAATCCAAGAACTTCAAAACAAACACTATCACTAGCAGGTGATTGTCCAGGTCGACACATTCTATATGCATGTAAAATATGTGGTTCAGCTACTAACATTGTTTTAACTATCATCTCTGATATATTCTTCCATAGTAATGTGACATCATAGTCGTTTTTACGTAAATGATCATTGAGGTATTTTATGGATCGTTTACTGCCAGTATCTACACCCATACTCTTCTCATAAGAATCACTATGTTTATTGACTGAATAATTAGTTAAATGCATGAACAAGCGACCCTGTAAGAAAAACAATAGAACAACAATGTTATCTTTTTTTGTACTATATAATTTTCGGTATAATAAACAATGCAATTTTATAAATATTAAACAGAATATAAAAAGCATATTATCTATGTATTGCGATACGGATTCTCCATAATATGTATCACAATAATAGGAAATTCAGTTTATCAACATTTCATTCTATTTATATCCAATTCCTCTAATTCTATCATGGATTTCATTAAAATGCAAGTAAACAACCAGCTCAACAAGAGTTTGTCTAAATTAACTTTAGACAAACCTTTACAGAGAGTAACTACAGCATGATTTTTGTGTTCCTCATGATAAATTTCACAGGATCTGTTGGAGGATTAGAAATACCATAATCTCAAGAATGCAGAAATACAATGAAGTAAAATTTTGTAAACAATATAATATGAACCGATCTCATGATGGATTAGTTAAATCTTGTGAAATTAAAAATACAAAATTCACCATAGATTGCAAAATCATACATTCTACCCCTTCAAAATAAACCTGAAAGGTCTGGGGAAACACCAAATAAGAAAAATACATACCACATTGCCATCAGAGGGTGGAACATATTTCTCTGTACAAAGTCTCACTAAACCATCATTTAATAAAAATATACGTAATGGATCGCAAGATGTCACTAATACATACACACGAAGATCAAACTTATAACCATCTAATAATAGTGGTTTATCAATATATTCCTGTACGATAAAATGTTCAGTCTGGGGAATTTTTTCAGCATTTTTATACAAGGCGATTCTGAAATATAAATTACAACAGATTTCATATAAAATGTTTATATGGCCAACTGCAGCTTTTTGAAGGGAGGGTCACAAATTTTCAGAGTAAGGGGCAATAAATTTGTATACAATTGATGGACGTGTCTAAATATTGATGGGCCCCTCCCTAAGGTTAGCACAAGCATGAACATACTATATGAACCAGATACCGAGCACAGCATCATCACAGCCATCATGGAATTGTGATGTCATATAAATATTTGAAGTTTCATATTGAATGCACTGAAATCGGCGGAGGTGTAGAGGGTTTTTTTAACAAGAAGATTATGAAATGTATACAAACAGTTCCTGGTTCAATATAAGACCAGTAGAGTATTTGAAATGGATTGGTGGCAGGACACTGCTAAGTATCTCTACATCATTCAAAATCAAAAGTGAACAACTGGCCGACTTGTAGCTTTTGGCAGAAAATAAACAGTCTGAATCATATTACCCATGACCTTGAGCACCATTAGACGGTTTGGCAATAAAAGTGCGTTGCTTTTTCTTGGCTTTTAAATCTCGAGCATATCCAAGTAGAAGACTATGATCAGTAGGCAAGATCCAGGTTTTTGGAATAAAATTATAATCATCAGGAAAAGCTTTTTGTAACCTATAAATAAATATAAAGCATTTAAAAAATAAAGTAATCTTTCTAATACTGGCAGTTAAAAATTTCATCTATGTAGTGGGAAGCTCATAATCTAAAGCCTGTAATTTCAAAACAAATCTAGAAATCTGTGCTCGGACGATAATATTGTCAGAACAATTTTAAAGAACAAAAAAGCCCAAGTCAAACTATTGTGTAAAATAATTTATGCAAATGTTATGTTACTGTAATAATTGTCTCTTCAAATGTTCATCATAAAATTAATCTTACCTTAAAAGGTTTCTGGCTAAAGCATCCTTTCTTGTGATTTCACCCATCCCAGGAAAATGGTTCATACGTTGATATGATTTTAACTCAGATATACGATCCATAGAAACAAAACTATCATTCCAGATGAGGTAGCTTTAAAATATTTACAAATAAAAACAGTAATTTAATACTATAATTGTAACTTTCTACAGTTTTAATTATTCATTGTCATTTTCTGGGAAGTATCTTGAATGAAATAAGTTATATATGAAGTAGTGATGTTCCGATTATCGGTTTCACAGTTGTTAATTAGCTGATAAGTGGCCTATCGATAGAAATTAGTATCGGCCCTTACACAGCCATTTTGCTGACAAGTCACCAAATCTGTTTAAATATCTTTAAAATGTTATTCAAGTTGTGAACAAATGATATTTAGTTGATACTTGATGAATGCCATCGTATTAGCTAGAGCTTGAGTATCTTATTTAATCCCTAATCTCTAATGGGATTTCCTCCTATATTGACCCAGGGAAACCAATATTCACCAAAATAAGACAATGCGCATGATAATGGAATCAGCTACCTCAAAAATATTTTGTAAAATTCTAGTGTCAATACTAACCACCATTTTGAATTATTCCCTAATATTGACTCAGCTCTATCACTTATGGAAATCGAGACAGCTACCCCAAAAAGATATATTTTGAAACAAAACTCGATCATATAATGATAATTGGAAAAAAAATGGCATTTTCCAGCCAAAACTGGATTCTGGCCAATTTAACTCATTTGGATACAGATTTTGGACTCAGACTTTTTTTGGTGATAATATACGTCTAAACTGAACATAAACCGTGGTTGCCATTTCTATTGCAGCAACTGCTCGGAATGATGTGGAATTGAGTTAAAATGCCTGGATTATGAATAAAGAAATGTGCACATTCTATAATGGACAATTACAAAATGATGTAGTGCCATGGAGTTCATTTTAGCTACCTCATTTTCAGATTTTTGGTGCCTCGAAAAAACCTAATTTCAAGGACTGCCATACTTTACTAATTAATCATGCAACAAATATAAGTTCTCAGTAGATGGTGTGTATTTTTAATGTTGTAGGAAGCGTGACCCAATTATTCCTTCAATAAACATTGTGTTCGTGTTTAAATTCTAAGATAAAATAGTACCCTGCGTTTCAAGCATGTTTAGACAGCTTTTTCTCAAAAAGTCAATCTAATATTTTTTAAAAACTTCTTCTATAGAGAGTCCAATTGGTATTCTTGTGTATGGAACCATTGTTCGAAATATCAAGAGTTGAAAAAAAAAGGCACTGAACATCGACACAAGTCAGAAATGGTCAAAATCGGTACATAATGCCTACGGATAGAGAATGTATATAGAGCTTTTTTTTTTTCAAAGTGGCAATATTTGAACTATGAGTGATTTACTGGTAACCAAAATATGGGATTGGTGCTTCTAGAGTGAAAATAAGTCATTTTAGTAAATAACAGTTTGTCCCTGAATTAATGTGACAGGTCTTTTGTCTACCTGAAATCACTTAATAACAGTGAAAATAAAGTGCTCCGCTGAAACTACTTAAAAGTAAATGGTATAGAACCAGCAAGAGGTGGATAGAGAACAAGCTAAAAATAAAAGCGATTTTTTGTACAATCAGTGGCTATAATCCAGGAAGTTACCTTCCGATATGCGTGATTATCAAGAGGAACCAAGATCTTTGTGATATAAACATACATTTCAAGTTCTATCAAAATCTAATAAGATTGTGACTTCTAGAGGGCCCACAACCTTGGTATTACATACTTTTAGACTATTTGCGTACAAGGAGCGGCCATTTTGTTTGTCAGTTTTTGTCAGATTTTGACGAAATTTGAACTCAACCTTCACTGAGGTGTAACGCAGTGATCTATTTAAATTGTTTATAAAACTGAATACAAATTGTGACTTCTAGAAACATTGTTTTTTCGAACAATTAGGGGCCATAATCCAGGAAGTTACGTTCCAATAATCGTGATTATAGATGATCCAAGATCTTTGTGATATAAACATACATTTCACGTTTTATCAAAATCGAATAAAAATTCTAGAGGGTCAACAACCTCAAGGTATTATATACTTTTAGACTATTTACGTACAAGGAGCGGCCATTTTGTCCGGCAGTTTCGGTTGGATTTGTATGAAATTCAAACTCAACCTTCATTGAAGAGTAACGGTGATATATTTAAACAGTTTTTAAATATGAATCTAAAATCTAGGGTCCACAAGCTAAAAACACGATTTTTCGAACAATCAGGGGCCATAATCCAGGAAGTTACGTTCAAATATAGAAGGGTACAGAGATCTTTGTGATATATACATAAATTTAAAATTTCATCAAAATCGGATCAAAACTGTGACTTCTGGAGGGTTCACAACCTTGATATGACATACTTTTACACTATTTGCGTTCGATGAGTGGCTATTTTGTCTGTCAGTTTCGGTCCAATTTTCACGAAATTATTATGGTGTAACGGTGATATAGTTACATTTTTTTGTAAATCAGATAAAAATTGTGGCTTCTAGAGGGACCACAATCTAAAAACGTGATTTTTCGTACATTCAGGGGCCAAAAATCAGGAAGTTACGAGTCGATATGCACGAAAATAGAAAGGAACCAAGATATTTGGGTTATAAACATGCATTTCAAATTTCATCAAAATCCAATGAAAAATGAGACCTCCAGAGGATCCACAACCCTGATACACAATATTTTGACACTATTTGCGAACGAGGGGCGGCTATTTTGTCCATTAGTTTCGGTCTGATTTTTACGAAATTCAAATTGTACCCATTGTTAGTGTGTAACGGTGATATATTCAAACGGTTTTGTAAATCGGATAAAATTTGGGACCTCTCTGGGGTCCACAACGTACAATCAGGGGCCATAATTCAGGAAGTTACAAATCGATATGCACGAAAATAAAAGGAACCAAGATATTTGGGTTATAAACATGCATTTAAAATTTCATCAAAATCCGATGAAAAATGTGACCTCCAGAGGATACCCAACCCTGATACACAATATTTTGACACTATTTGCGAACGAGGGGCAACCTTTTTGTCCATCAGTTTCGGACCGGTTTTTAAGAAATTCGAAGTTAACCATCATTAGAGTGTAACGGTGATTTATCCAAACGGTTTTGTAAATCGGATAAAAATTGTGACCTCTATGGGGTCCACAAGCTAAAAACGTGATTTTTCGTACAATCAGGGGTCATAATTCAGGAAGTTATGGTCCGATATGCGCGAATATCGTTAGGAACTGAGATCTGTGGGTTATAAACATGCATTTCAAGTTTCATCAAAATCAGATGAAAATTGTGACCTCCAGAGGGTCCACAACCCTGATACACAATATTTAGGTTGTAATGGTGATATATTGTAACGGTTTTTTAAATCGGATAAAAATTGTGACCTCTACGGGGTCCACAAGCTTAAAAACAAGATTTTTCGTACAATCAGGGGCCATAATTCAGGATGTTGTGGTCCGATATGTGCGAATATCGAAAGGAACCGAGAACTGTGGGTTATAAACAAACATGTCAAGTTTAAACCAAATCGGGGCGGCCATTTTGTCCGTCAGTTTCGGTCCGAAAATGTGGGAGTATAAAAATGTATAAACTAGACTATGTTTTTTTATCGTATCGACTTTAGTAATGATGATAGAGGCTAGGCCTAAAATTCAAACGCTAAATTCTCGATTCAGAGTGGATCAATTTGACTGAAATTTTCAGCAAATTCCCTTTACATTATCTAGTTTTTAACTATTATAGTGAGAACTGCCAGCTCTTTATCTAATCTCCCATAATGTATCTTTAACATTTTATCCTCCAATTAATGTGACAGATATTTTGTCTACATGATGTCATCACTTAATACCAGTGAAAATAAAGTGTTCGGCTGAGACTACTTAAAAGTAAAATGCCTTGTTAAGAACGCTATAGGCTTTGGTAGCGTTAGTAAATTTGAAATGGTTTTAGCCTCTTTTGCAAAACTGTAAGAGATAGAGTTCTGAATATTGATTTCTTTTCCCATTAAAGCTGTTAAATGATAGTACTTATAAGTTGTGAGCAGACCGGAAGTGATGTAAATCTTTAACACGCACGAAAATTGAAAATCGACCATAATTCTGGGTTTATAGTATACAAGAAGCTCAGAGAGATAGGGCGGGACCAAAGTATTCAGGCATTTAAACACAACAAACAATATTTGTATTCTATTCTGTATGGTATTGGTAGCCAGTGTAGAGGGTGATATTCAACAAACGTTTTGTTCCAGAAATTAATCGTGTTACCAAGTTTTGAAGTTTATCTATGAGTTTAGATGGAAAGCCTGTTAGTAGAGAGTTACATTTATCGAGCTTTGAAGTTATAAATGAATTGACTAAAGATCTAGTTGCATCTGTAGTGATGAACTTTCTAATATTGCATATATGATAATAGCAACTTCATAAAAGTTATTGGTATAGGCTTCCATATTCATGTTAGAATGAAATATTGCGCCAATATTGTGTGCTGATATTGATGGGGATATTAGATATACTGGAATGTTAAGACAGACATCCTATTACAATGGTTTGTCTTTATCGTATTTAGAGATTGATTGCCCTTTATGTTAGAATGTATTATATTTTATCTAATAAAAATAAATCTTACGCTCCAAGGTCATCATCTTTAGTTACAGAAAACCCCACTTTTTCCACCATCTGACGAACTGTAAAAGACATCATAACATATAGTTGGACAAGGCTTTAGAATCTTTGCACTATGGAACAAAATGTGTTCATGATTCACAATTTATATGTTTTGCTTCAACGATATATCAGATCACAATTGTTCAATAATTTCAGTTTACTGGTATATTCTTCATGGGAGCAAACAATACATGTACTTAGCTATTGTAATTGGCTATCACCCAGTCACTCTGATAGTTACAAATTTAGGGTTCTGGTTCTAATTTTTTTACAACCAGCAGCTTCCAGGCAGGATACGCCCATATTTCCAAGAGATGGATAGAAAACAAGCTAAAAACAAATGTGATGTTTTGTACAATCATAGGCAATAATCCAGAAAGTTATGGTCGGAAATACATAAATATCAAAAGGGACTGAGATCTTTGGAATAAAAAAATATGTTTTAAATTTCATCAAAATCGGATAAAAATTGTGACCTCTACAGGGTCCACAACCATCCTATACATACTTTTACACAATTTGCGCACAAAAAGCGGCCATTTTATCGGGCAGTTTTATTTCCTTTTTACCGAAATTCGAATTCAATCTCCAGAGAATCCGCAAAATAAAAATGTGATTTTTCGAATAATCAGGGGCCATAATCCAGGAAGTTACATTCGGATATCAAAAGGAACCAAGATCTTAGCGTGTAACAGTGGTATATTCAGATAAAAATTGTGACCACAAGCTAAAAACATGATTTTTTGTACAATGAAGGGCCATAATTCAGGAAGATACGATCCGATATGCGCGAATATCGACAGGAGCCAAGATCTTTGGGTTATAAACATGCATTTCAAGTTTCATCAAAATCAGATCAAAATTGTGACCGTTAGAGGGTCCACAACCTTGATATACCAGATGTTTACACTATTTCCGTACGAGGAGCGGTCCAATTTTCACGAAATTCGAACTCAACCAAAATTACGGTGTAACGGTGATATATTCGAACGTTTTATAAAATCGGATAAATCTAGAGGGATCACAAGCTAAAAACGTGACTTTTTTCGTAAAATCAGGGGCCATAATTAAGGAAATTACAATCCGATATGCAAGAATATCAAAAGGATCCAAGATCATTGGGATATAAACATGCATTTTAAGTTTCATGAAAAACGGATCAAAATTGTGAACTCTAGAGGGTTCACAACCTTATATACCAGAAGTTTACACTATTTGCGTACAAGGGGCGGCCATTTTGTCCAGCAGTTTTGGTCCGATTGTCACGAAATTCGAACTCAACCAAAAGTATAGTGTAAAGGTGATATATTCAAACAGTTTTTGAAATTGGATCATAATTGTAAACCCTTGAGGGACAACAAGCTAAAAACGTGATTTTTCGTACAATCAGGGTCCATAATTCAGGCAGTTATGATCCGATATGCGCGAATATCGAAAGGAACCAAGATCTTTGGGTTATAAACATACATGTCAAGTTTAAACCAAATCGGGGCGGCCATGTCAAGTTTCATCAAAATCGGGTGAAAATTATGACCTCTAGAGTGTCAACAAGCTAAAAATGTGATTTTTGTACTATCTGGGGCCATAATCCATGAAGTTATGGTCCGATACATGCCAATATCGAAAGGAACTGAGATCTTTGAGAGATAGACATATATTTTAAGTTTCGTCAAAATCGGATAAAAATTGTGACCTGTAGAATGTCCACAAACAAATTGTGAACAGACGTCCGAACAGACAGGGGCAACCACATAATACATCCACATGAAAAAGTGGGCTTAAAAAAACAAATTTCTGACACTCTTTAACTGATTACATAACATTTCCATCTTCATGGAACTAGGGATTTCAAATAACCGTCTATCCAAGGACTAACCAACTACTGTTGCTAGCTTTGCTCCCCTCCCCCCAAACTCCCAACACACACAATGAGACTAATGAGAGGAACAATATTTTATAATGCTTTATAAATACTTACCCACATCATATCTGGTACCACTTAAATTAGCTGTAATAAGGTGCTTTTTCTTTTTCTTTTTCTGTCCAGCACTGCGATCAGTTTTTCCTATAACTCGGTCTTGTCGATCATTGACGTACTCCTCTGAAACCAGTACATCTCTGTTGACATTCCTTTCAGGAACTTTAGATTGCCACTGTCCAGATAATAAATTATTTCTTGTGTAGTGACTCTGTGCTGAATAATCTAAATAAAACATACAATAAATTATCAAGTTCTTATTTTTGAAAAACAAAAATAATAAAATTTTCAAACTAGCGGCTGCCAGGCAGGATATGCCAACATTTTGCAAGACATGGATAGAGAACAAGCTAAAAACGAAAAGGATTTTTTGTACAATCAGGGGCCATAATCCAGAAAGTTATGGTCTGAAATGCGCAAATATCAAAAAGGACTGAGATTTTGGGAATATAAAGATATGTTTTAAGTTTCATCAAAATCGGATTAAAATTGTGACCTCTAGAGGGTCCATAACCTTTGTAATACATACTTATACACAATTTGCGTACAAAAAGCGGCCATTTTGTCGGGCAGTTTCATGTTTATTTTCCCGAAATTCCAATTCAACCTTCATTATGGTGGAATGGTGATATATCTAAACATTTTTTAAAATTGTGACCTCTAGAGAATCCACAAGCTAAAAATGCGATTTTTCAACCAATCTGGAGCCATAATACTGAAAGTTAGGTTCGGATATATGTGATTATCAAAAGGAACCAAGATCTTTATGATAAAAACATATATATTTAAACCTTGATATACCATATTTTTACACTATTTGCATTCATCAAAATTGTGACCTCTAGAGTGTCCACATGATAAAAACGTGATTTTTCGTACAATCAGGGGCCATAATCCATGAAGTTATGGTCTGATACATGCTAATATCGAAAGGAACCGAGATCTTCGGGAGATATACCTATATTTCAGGTTTTTCGTCAAAATTGGATAAAAATTGTGACCTGTAGAGTGTCCACAAACAAATTGTAGACAAACAGACGTCCGGACTGGGGTGACGACAATATACGGCCACATGAAATTGTGAGCGTATAACAAAATTCAAGTAAATAATAACACACAATGTTTGTTTTCTGATAGGCTATTAATAATATACTGAGCGCCAAGGAAAACGCATCACTTAGTTTTTCGTATAACAAAATGATCCTGTAAACATATCTTATTTATTTTGCTTCTTATTATGAACAATATTCAAATGGGAACACATCAATAACAACACATTTGTACACTTATGGATGTTTAATCTGTAATCAACGGTACAAAGTAAGAGGGGTCAAAACCAAAAGTACGACACAGATGTCAGTAGTGCGTGTGTCCTCCACAGGTTCTTACGCACGCTGTGCAGTGACGTCGCATGGAATTTACCAATGTTTGAAAGAAGGCCTGGGGCAAATTGTTCCATTCTTGGACAAAAGCAGCTTCTAAAGCAGCAATGGTGTGCATCTGTGGTCTCCGATACAGACGGTGTCCAATCTCATCCCAGACATGTTCTATCGGTGCCATGTTCGGAGACATGGCTGGCCAGTCCAAGACATTGATGTTGTTAGCAGCCAGGTAGTCCATACTAAAACAGGCGGTATGCGGACGTGCATTATCCTGTTGGAAGAGCTGAAGTTGTGGGTGCGCTCGAAACATCGGAACAACAATTGGTTGCAAGACATCATCACGGTAGGCTACAGCATTAACGCGACCCCTGCAAATGTGTAGGGCGGTCCTGTGATGAAATGTGAAGCCTACCACACCATTACACTTCACCCACCCCATCGATTCGTTTTGAAGACGCAGCAGTCTGCAAGACGATCCCCAAGACGTCTCCACACACGTTGACGGCCATCAGCGTGATAAAAATGAAAGCGACTCTTGAGCCCATATCAAACGCCGCTGACGGTGATGATCCCTGAGGATAGCTCCAGAGTCCTACTTCTCTTAGACCGTAGACGACGTCTTACGGTGTTGGCACTTACTGGTCCTTGTCTTCCGACAAGTGCTGCACCTGTTCGAGTCGCTGGGCGGAATCTGTCACGCAGATGAGTGACCCGGATGTAGCGGTCTTGAGCCTGGGTTGTAACGCGTTGTGGACCAGGACGTTGACAGTCACGTGTTGATCCAGTAACTCGAACACGTCCCAACAACCTTACAATAGTGGACTCATGACAATTGAAGTGTCTGGCAATAGCACGTATAGACATGCCAGCCCTGGACATTCCCATGGCTTCATTCCGTTGATTTTCAGTAAGTCTCGGCATCTCTAGCTCGATTCCTTCACACGTCCAACAACATATTACGACAGATTGACGTTTCACAGTTCATGTACTGCACATTAAGTTGAAAACATGCTTTTAAAGGGCTCACACACAATGGTGCACGTGAATATTGGGTTTTTCATGTGCATCTCGTGCAATTTTTTTTTTGTGCACACGGGCCGATATTTTTTGCGTTTGGGAGCATTGTGTGAAACAATAGTTCATAGTATTGCATAATATTATACATACAAAACCATCTAGTAATAAAATATTTGAGGAAAAAGTGATGCGTTTTCCATGGCGCTCAGTATATAATTAAGATATATTCATTCAAAAATAATTAGGTTGTCTGAAGTATGATATTTGATAATGACCATTATAAGAGTCAAATTCCCTAATACTTCACAATAAATTAAAACATGTTAATTATTACTGAGTGTTAAGGATAATGTGTAATGTGTATTTCGTAAAATGTGCATTACTGAAGTATTACTTGGGAACTCCAAAGATCATCCATTCATGTGGACTATCAAAACATTATGTTTTTTAATATAATTCGTGGTAGTTTAGATATGTTTTCCAATTGATGGTTACGTATTCAGGAGTGCAACTGTAGATGTAATATATAACTTTTATCTGAATATTGCATACATGAATATTACAAACTCCCCCAACCTTTCTTACCTTTATCATATGATGATAGTGAAGAAAGTGAGGTGCTTTGTCTCATGGTCATTGCTAATATTCTATATATGTCCACTCAACACTACTTATGTTCAATTATAGTACATAACATGGATTCTTATATACACTGTAAAATATATGCAAAAGATATATATTAGATTAACAAGCGGTTGCCATGCAAGATACGCCCAGATTTTTCAAGAGATGGACAGAGAATGAGCTAAAAAAAATAATGTGATTTATTGTACAATCAGGGGCCATAATCCAGGAAGATATGGCCGATATGCGCGAATATCGAAAGGAACCAAGGTCTTTGGTTATGAACATACATTTCAAGTTTCATCAAAATCGGATAAAAATTGTGACCTCTAGAGGGTCCACAACCTTCGTATTACATACTTTTACACAATTTGCATACAAAGAGCGGCCATTTTGTTGAGCAGTTTCATTTCAATTTCCCCGAAATTCAAATTCAACCTTCATTATGGTGGAATGGTGATATATTTAAACGTTTTTTTAAATTGGAAAAAAATTGCGACCTCTAGCGAATCTTCAAGCTAAAAATGAGATTTTTGGAACAATCAGGGGCCATAATCCATGAAGTTACAAATCGAAATGGGCAAATATCGAAATCAACCAAGATCTTTGGGTTATAAACATGTATTTCAAGTTTTATCAAAATCGGATCAAAATTGTGCCCACTAGAGGGTCCCACAACCTTGATATACCAAATGTTTACACTATCCAAACTCAACCAACATTACGGTGTAACGGTGATATATTCGAACGTTTTTGTAAATCAGATAATAATTGTGACCTCTAGAGGGAGCACAAGCTAAAAACTCGATTTTTCGTACAATCAGGGGACATAATTCAGGAAGTTATGATCCAATATGCCTGAATATCGAAAGCAACCAAGATCTTTGGGTTATAAACATGCATTTCAAGTTTCATCAAAATCGGATTAAAATTGTGACCTCTAGAGGATCCACAACCTTGATATACCATATTTTTACATTATTAGCATTTTGTCCGGCAGTTTTGTTCCGATTTTCACAAAATTCAAAATCAACCATCATTACGATGTAGCAGTAATATATTCAAACGTTTTTTTTTGTTAATTTTTAATCCGATAATAATTGTGACCTCTAGAGGGCACCACAAGCTAATAACGTGATTTTTCGTACAATGAGGGGCCATAATTCAGGAAGTTATGATCTGATATGCGCAAATATCGAAAGGAACCAATATCTTTGGGTTATAAACATGCATGTTTCATCAAAATCAGATGAAAATTGTGACCTCTAGAGTGTCCACAAGCTAAAATTGTGATTTTTTTTACAATCAAGGGCCATAATCCATGAAGTTTTGATCCAATACATGCCAATATCAACAGCAACCGAGATCTTTTGGAGATAAACCTATATTTCATGGAACGAGACTGATGGGGAGGTCCAAGCATAATGGTTTTGGGTGGAATCGGCCTGAACCAGAGAGTGGGTCCTGTGGTGTTCCAAAATCTTGGTCCAGGGAGAGGAGGCGGCATCACAGCAGTGCGCTACATCGATCAAGCTCTCAGACCCCACATCATAACACATTTCACACGTCATCGAAACAACGTTTTCCAGCATGACAAAGCTTGTGCTCATACCGCCAGGATTTCTCAGGTCTTTCTACAGCAGAACGGTGTCAACATTGTGCACTGGCCAGCCTTTAGTCATGACTTAAACCCGATTGAACATCTTTGGGCTTTTCTGCGAGTGTGGTCCTCTCCATGTACAGACGCTGCGCTGCTGTTATTGATACTCGTGGTGGACACACCGGATACTGATGTATAGATTGTGTACAGACTTTAAACCTTCTCGGAATGTCTTGGAATTGTGATGAATTAATCACTAATGTGTCAACATACTGTTCACAAAAAATTGCCTTGATCCATTTAGTAAGCCGTTTTCTAGAATGATTTATTAAAGTGATTTGAAATCGTACTGACGTTTTTATATGCCCACATTTTTATGTGGACGTATATTGTCGTCGGCCCTGTCCATCCGTCTGTCCACAGTTGTTTGTGAACACTCTACAGGTCACAATTTTTATCTAATTTCAATGAAATTGGCATTAATCGGACTGTAACTTCATGGATTATGGCCCTTGATTGTACAAAAAATCACGTTTTTAGCTTGTGAACACTGTAGAGGTCACAATTTTTATCCGATTTGGTTTAAACTTGAAATGTATGTTTATAACCCACGGATCTTGGTTTCTTTCGAAATTCACGCATATCGGACCATAACTTCCTGAATTATGGCCCCTGATTGTACGAAAAATCGCGTTGTTAGCTTGTGGACCCCAGAGAGTTCACAATTTTTATCCAATTTAAAAAAACGTTACATTATATCACCGATACACCCTAAGGATGGTTGAGTTTGAATTTCGTAAAAATCAAACCGAAACTGACAAACAAAATGGCCGACCCTCGTTTGCAAATAGTGTCAAAATATTGTGTATCTGGGTTGGGGGCCCTCTGATTTTGATGAAACTTGAAATGCATCTTTATAACCCACAGATCTCAGTTTCTTTTGATATTCGCATATATCAGACCATAACTTCCTGAATTATTGCCCCTGATTGTACGAAAAATCGCGTTTTTAGCTTGTTGACCACATAGAGGTCATAATTAAAAAAAACGACTGAATATATCACCGTTACACCCTAAGGATAGTTGAGTTCGAATTTCGTAAAAATTGGACCGAAACTGAATGACAAAATGCCCCCCCCCCCTTCATTCGCAAATAGTGTCACAATATTGTGTATCAGGGTTGTGGACCCTCTGGACATAGGCGTACGAGCCAGGGGGCAAGGGGGGCAGCTGCCCCCCTAACTTTAGGGCAAGCTGACTTTTCGGGCAGACGGGTAAAGGGACAAAAAATTTTATGTCATCTACTTGGCAAAATAAAGAGCCCAAAATCTAATAAAACACTAATTTTAAGGGCTGGAATTGCAGTAAAACGCGTTTGCGGACGCCAAATATTCAAAAATTTTCTTTGGGAGTCCCCATACAAGGACAGCTCCGCTTCTTCGCCTCTGTCTGTAAACCTGAATTTTTTTCGGGCATTTCTAGTTTTGCTTCCCTAACTGTCATCGCGCCCTAATAAAACACTAATTTTACTTTTCTTTTAATTGAATACCACAAATTTCTACTGAGTTGACTATGGATTAAAACATTTTGTCTGGGGCCACTCTACTTTGTGCGACATTTTTCGGGCATCAATTATTATTTGTGAATGCAGCTGCAACAGTCTGATTGCATGGTTGGAATTCAGAGTGGGATTTCGGTTACAAAGTCATTGCATACCTCGCGACGATTGATTGGTTGTTTTTAGATTGTGGACTCCCTAGAGGTCACAATTTTTATCTGATTTAAAAAAAATGTTTGAATATATCACCGTTACATGCAAAGGATGGTTGAGTTCGAATTTCATGAAAATCAGACCAAAACTGCTGGGCAAAATGGCCACCCCTCGTACGCTAAAAGTGTAAACATCTGGTAAATCAAAGTTGTGGACTCTCTAGAGGACACAATTTTCTTCCAATTTTGATCCAATTTTGATGAATCTCAAAACGCAAGTTTATAACCCAAAGATCTCGTTCTTTACAATATTCACGCAAATCTGATCGTAACTTCCTGAATTATGGCCTCTGATTGTACGCGAAATCGCGTTTTTAGCTTGTGGTCCCTCTAGACGTCACAATTATTTTCGATTTAAAACCAGCGGCTGCCAGGCAGGATACGCCCACATTTTCGAGAGATGGATAGAGAACAAGCTAAAAAGAAAGTGATTTTTCCTACAATCAAGGGCCATAATTCAGGAAATTATAATTCGATATGTGCAAATATCGAAAAAAAATGACATCTTTGGGTTATAAACTTACATTTCAAGTTTCAACAAAATCGGATAAAAATTGTGACCTCTATTGGGTTCACAACTATTTTTACGCTATTGCAGAACGAGGGGCAGCCATTTTTCCAGTCAGTTTTGGGCCGATTTTCACAAAATTCCAATTCAGCCGTCCTTAGGGTGTAACGGTGATACACTACAATGTTTTGTAAATCGGATAAAAATTATGACCTCTATAGGGTACATATTTTTACGCTATTTGAGAACGAAGGGCGGCCATTTTGTCTGTCAGTTTTGGACCGATTTTCACGAAATTTGAACCCAGACATCCTTAGGGTGTAACAGTGATATAGTAATAAGTTTTTTTAAATCAGATAAATATTATGACCTCTATAGGGTCCACAATCTAAAAACGTGATTTTTCAAAAATCAGGGTCCATAATTCAGGAAGTTACGGTCTGATATACGCGAATATTGAAAGGAACCAAGATCTTTGGGTTATAAACTTACATTTCAAGTTTCAACAAAACGGATAAAAATTGTGACCTCTATAGGGTCCACAACCTTGATATACCATATTTTTATGCTATTTGAGAACGAAAGGCGGCCATTTTGTCTGTCAGTTTTGGGCCGATTTTCACGAATTTCGAATTCAGCCGTGCTTAGGGTGCAACAGTGATATAATAATACGTTTTTTTAAATCGGATAAAAATTATGACCTCTATTGGGTCCACAAGCTAAAAACGCGATTTTTCGTACAATCTGGGGCCATAATTCGGGAAGTTACGGTCCGATATGCCCGAATATGGAAAGGAACCAAGATCTTTGGATTATAAACTTACATTTCAAGTTTCAACAAAATCAAATATTATATAAATATAACAATCGTCATTCAAACAAAAATTCATGTATTTCGCACAATCAGGGGCCATAATTCAGGAAGTTACGATCCGATATGCGCAAATATCGAAAGGAACCAAGATCTTTGGGTTATAATCATGCAATTCAAGTTTCATCAAAATCGGATCAAAATTGTGACCTCTAGAGTGTCCACAAGCTAAAAACGCGATTTTTTGTACAATCAGGAGCCATAATCCATGAAGTTATGGTCCGATACATGCCAATATCGAAAGGAACCGAGATCTTACGGAGATAAAGCTATATTTGAAGTTTCGTTGAAATCGGATAAAAATTGTGACCTGTAGAGTGTCCACAAACAAATTGCGGACGGACGGACGTCCAGACGGACAAACAGGGGCGACGACAATATACGTCCACATGAAAATGTGGGCATGTAAAAAAAGTCCGAATATATCACTGTCACACCGTAATTTTTGTTGAGTTCGAATTTCGTGAAAATCAGGCCAAAACTGCCAGACGAAATGGCCGCCCCTTGTTCGCAAATAGTGAAAACATCTGGTAAATCAAGGTTTTTGGTTCCTTAACTTAACTTCCTGGATTATGGCCCCTGATTGTTCGAAAAATCACATTTTTACCTTGCAGATTCTATAGAGGTCACAATTTTTTTCCGATTTTAAAAACTGTTTAAATACATCACGATTCCACCATCATGAAGGTTGAATTCTATTTTGGGAAAATCAAAATGAAACGGCCCGACAAAATGGCCGCTCTTTGTACGCAAATTGTGTAGAAGTGTGTAATATGAAGGTTGTGGACCCTCCAGAGGTCACAATTTTTGTCCGATTTTGATGAAACTTAAATCATATCTTTAAATCCCAAATATCTCTGTCCCTTTTGATATTTGCACATTTCAGGCCATAACTTTCTGGATTATTGGCCCTGATTGTACAAAAAATCACGTTTGTTTTTAGCTTGTTCTCTATCTATCTCTTGCAAAATGTGAGCGTTTCCTGCCTGGCACCCGCTAGTTTTTGCTGTTTTAGTATATAATATTGCTTTTCACATCATCATCACCCCATAATTGTGTATACCCTGTATATTTTATATATTTTAATAAATTATATTAGGCCCTACATCCCTGTCAATCATAGGCAACTTTGTGGCTAACATTTACAAATAAATACACTTTATTTCATAATTTTAATTGATCATATTTCATAACGCGGGGTCTAATCCCAATGCTCTGTGGTTATTAGTCAATTTCCAAAGTTTTATGATTAGCACAAAAACTATGAAAAAAGGCCACCGCTTCTCAATAATTTCCATATTTAATTCACGTTCCAACTGTTCATGTCAATAAATTTCCTGATTAAATTACTTTTTTTTTGTTTATTCGACAGATACAGAAATCGAAACATTCCTGATAAGAAAAGTTTGGGATGTCTAAAAATCTTTTATCGTCTTTATAAAAATGTATTTAAAACAAAAAATCACTCATCAAAAGAGGCATCGCAGATTGCAGAGTATTATTAGATCTTATGTGTTAATTATGCAGACCGTGAGAAAAACTTGTGCAAGTTTCGCGCTAAATTTAACCATTTTCACTGCATCTGTGTAGCATACAATAACTCATATGGCATGGTACCTTTTACGGTAATAGAATTCAAAGCGTTGATTGGCTGAGGCATAATTGCGATCTACGAAATGTGATCAGAAAATTTCATTCTCCGTGGATTTCAAAATGGAGTTGTACTTGTGATTAATATATAGTTAATAACTGAGCGTACACTCGTGTGGATACATTGCCCTGTGAATTTCAAAACAAAACCGTGATTTTCGGAAATTAATTGTGTTAATTAGTTTGTGATGAGTTCAATTTTACAAAAGAGAACTTTTTTATTCACTGGGATATTTAGTTGTACAATGGATTTTTTTAACCGGAGGTAATTTCAAACACACTGGTAAGTTTATAATAACCATAGCTAAGTAGTTTGTACTCAGTCCAGCCAGCACATAATAAGCTGGCAGGCAACCGTCAGATTGTCAGATTGCCAATTAGTGATAGCCTGACATTATTGCCCAGTGCTTGCTCCATGGGTGTTTATCAGGTAATCCAGCATTTTTCTAGTTAGATTGGGTGTCTATATATATACTTTCCATTATATACATACTAAATTTGCCATACATTTATTGGAAATAACCACCCGATAAATACTTTAATAATATTTATTTGAATCTTAAGCCATGACCATGCCTATCATTCAATACCATGTTCATTACAGAATTTCCAAATCCATACCCAAAAATGTTGAATATCACCAATTTTACTGAGTTGAGTTCAACCACATTATGTTCGTACCCAGTCAGAATTTATTGCAATCAGTAGGCTAGGCTACTAAGCTTTATTTCATACCCCTATCACAATACTGACTGTCTGCATACCTTTTATCTTTTCATAATTTTCGGTGAAACAACATAGTGCCGCTTTACGGTTGTGCTAATATATATATATATATATATATATATATATATATATATATATATATATATATATATATATATTAAAGTAGATAAAGTACAAGTACTTCTATGTTACGGGAGCCAAGGTGGCTAAGTGGGTAAGATGCTGGCTCGCTAGCCTGGAGGTCACGTGTTCGATCCCTGCATTGGCCGAGAAAGTTCATCAGGATTTTCTGACTGGGTTTTCCCCTGCTAGGGGTGCAGGACGGAAGGCCTGACAAGGACAGCTGTCTAGTCATTTGGATGGAACAAAAAATCGAGGTCCCATGTATACATTGGTGTGCATGTAAAAGATCCCTTTGCAGTTGGAATTCGATATAAGAGTAGGCAGTAGTGCCTCTGCCTGGGCAAAATTGACCTAATAGCACACTGCATGGCATATGTATGTCTTCTATCCCAGTTGGAGCAGAAGACTAGGACATTAAACCCCATTTCATTTTATTTATATGTTTACAGTAGATAAATACATAAATAAATAAAAATGTATGTCCAGGTAAAAAATTCACCACTTTATTGTATACATACATACAGGCCTACACCCAATTAGATAATATCCATATATTGGTTATCAATTACAGTACAATGTAGCCTAATTCAATTGTTCAATTAAATTGACTGTCATCAATCTGTTGTCTTATTGAATTTCAGTTGCCATAATAAAACAAATCAATATAACATAATAAAAAAGCATCACTGGGCATTGAAATTCGCCTTTTTTAAAATCCTTCGAATGAGAGAGAGCGAGAGAGAAATGGGGTTTAACGTCCACTAGACACAAACTTGGTCATTTTGGGACTAACATATGGTTCAATTTTATTTCCATAATTCCCTTGCACGTAGGGTCTTTAGCAGTGGGAGGAAAGCGGAGGACCAGGAGAAAACCCACGAGGTTGCTGATCCTTCAAATGAACTGATTATATATATATATATAATATTTACATGTAGGCCTATATTCTACAAATCTCGTATTTTGTTACTATATTGTATCTATACTATAGATTAGACCTATGTGACATACATGTACCTATCGGAGGTATACTATATAATTTAAGGGTCTATTATTGTTGATTATAAACGAACTTTCTCTTAAAATGAGGTCATTAAAAATTTCAAATTTACCCACCTATTTCAAATTGCTGTAAATTCATTCCATTAGTTTTTTAATCCGAAATATTTACAATCACGGCAGTTATATATTTACATACATAAAATAAACGGAGAGAAGAAATGGCTGCCATATTTGTTTTGTCACGTGTTCACGCACCTGGCAACGCATGTTTACCTTCATTTGATCAATCGATAACACACGAATTCTCACGGTTCGCTTTGTTTCCACTGTCCAGTATTAATAAATTATTTCCGTTACATAATTTATCATTAGATCAGATGACAAAGGGGTACGAGGTGGGGATATAGTAAGTTAAGATAAGACATTTATTACATAAAACAGCATATGTAAATTTATATACATTATGCATGAAAAATACTTAAAAAGTGGATGAAAAATATAGAAAAAGAAGATGAAAAATACATAAAAAGTGGATGGTAATATGTACATGTATATACATTAAACAAAATATAAACCAAAGTTTTGAATACGTCATAATTGTCGCTTGAAATAAACGCGAAAAAGATCTTTGAATTGTATTTGGTTATTTTTTGGTTTATAGAAGAGAGTGCCACATCCCTTATTTTGAAAGCATGCTGAACAAAGCTGCACACTGTTTTTGCTTGAACAAACGACGGGTTAAACATATTATCGAAACAAAATGGATAGTTTTGGATCTCAAATGCCCCATATAAACAAGTGTCTTGCGGAGTTCACCATATAGTGGTACACTCAATAAGAAAACGATACTCAGCAGCGGATTATATTATACGTTTGTTGTTTATTACTTTGTGCATCTTGTACACGGATTTGTATTATGTTTGTTTGTTTAGGTGCCACCCTCATGAACTTATTCAATTGCTAGCTATATCGAGGTGACCAAATAGCGTGTATCGCGAACCACCTGCGTTCCATTATCTATATATATTTGTGACTGTCGTTTGTCTGTCTGTCTGTTCGGAGTTGGCGGCTACACTAGGTCTGCCCCGAGTCTGAAATTTGGGGTATAGGGGTAGCTCGGACCGGGGAGTAACATAGGCCAGGTGGCGTAGTTAGTCTACCCCTTCCGGTTTCGGAGTTATGACCCCAGAGCGAAGCCGGTCTGTTCGGGGTTGGCGGCTACACTAGGTCTTCCCCGAGTCTGAAATTTGGGGTATAGGGGTAACTGGGACCGGGGAGTAACATAGGCCAGGTGGCGTTAGTCTACCACTTCCGGTTTGGGAGTTATGATCCCCGAGCGAAGTCTGTCTAATCGGGGTTGGCGGCTACATCTGCCCCGAGTCTGAAATTTCGGGTATAGGGGTAGCTCGGACCGGGGAGTAACATAGGTCAGGTGGCGTTAGTCTACCCCTTCCGGTTTCGGAGTTATGACCCCCGAGCGAAGCCGGGTATCCTGATAGTATAAACTAATTAAAAAAAAAGTAGGGGATATTGAAATCCAAATACCTATGCATGGCAGCAGTGGCGACGCCCAATAATTTTAGAAAATAAAAAAAAGGATTTGTGATACGTTTCGGTAATCATACCTTCTACGGTGAATAAATCCCACATCCCCACTCAGTCATAAACTTGCATGTTGTAGAGCATTTCCGACATTCTATTTTTCAAAATTACCTTGGGGAGGTCCCCAATGGACTCGCTACTTTGGCGCTCACAAGGGGAATTCGTTGAGGTTCGGAAGACAGTTCGTTTGACATTTTGTTCTCTGGTCAGATAAACTAGTGACCAGACGACGGACGGTATCTGGTCAGATCTATTTATCTCGACGATCGGTGCCTGACCGAGTGATAGAGTACCACTTGCCGGGCCCGTACAGTCGCCGCGTACCACCTGGTTCCAGAGAAACTCAATTCGATCAAATATCGATTAAAAAGTAAAGTAAAAAAATGATTAATCAATCAAGAAATAAATAAAGAAGTATATAAATAAAATATAAATAAGTACACAAAATAATAATAAGAACAGTAACATACACACTGAGAAAATAATTGGTATTATCTTGTGTCCGAACATTGACCTGGAAGTGATTGGCAACGACTTTGGCAGTGTGACCAGCGTCGAGTCTTCCAAACGACTGGTTCCTCTGAGCTGTCGTGAGTCGTGGCATGCTGCTGACGTTGTTGTGTGAATGATTCAACCAGGTATGGGGATGCATTTTATAGGGCTGGTCCCGGTGAACAGCACCTGCAGCATGAGTTACATGAAAATCATGGAGAACACATTACCATCACAGAAGTCAGGTTACGTTTTTGAGAACATTTCCTGCGTTCAGTTCTGTGTTTGGGAAGGAGCCTTATTGCTCAGGTAAAGTTGGAGATGTGGTCACAAATATACAATAAAAACATTTGGCAAGTTTTATGCAATGCGTCTATTCAGAGTAACATACCAACCTGACGTTTCTTTTGCTGTTTAGTATATATGTTGCAGAGAGAGAGAAATGGGGTTTAACGTCCACTCGACACAAATTAGGTCATTTCGGGACTAACTTATGGTTCAATTTTATTTCAATAATTTGCAGTGGGAGGAAATCGGAGGACCCGGAGAAAACTCACGAGGTTGGACAGGTGACCCTATTCCTTGGCACGTACACTCGGGGAATCGAGACCACGTCACTTGACTCAATGACAGACCTTACGATCAAACGCACATGCGTTAACCATTCGACCCCCCAACCCCCGGGGACAGGCGACCCTACTCCTTGTCAGCTGGTGTTCGATCCCTACATTGGCCGTAGCACGTGCGCGCTGTATCATCAAGTCTGTCATTGAGTCAACTGGTGTGGTTTCGAATCCCCGGTTGTACGTGACAAGGAGTAGGGTCGCCTGTCCAACCTCGTGGGTTTTTTCCGGGTCCTCCGGTTTCCTCCCACTGCTAAAGACCCCTACACGCCAGCGAATTATGCAAATAAAATTGAACCATATGTTAGTCCCGAAATGACCTAGTTTGTGTCGAGTGGACGTTAAACCCCATTTCTCTCTCTCTGCATTGGCCGAGAAAGTTCATCCCGATTTTCCGGCGTGGTTCCCCCTTGTCAGAGATGCAGGACGGAGGGCCTGACAAGGACAGTATATTTCACGGCTACGCCTCTGGGCCCAGGGCCCCGCTCCGGTTAAGCTGGGCTTTGAAATTATCGGTTCCTGCTTGCATCTAAACCCACAGGAAAGTGCTCTAAACAGGGGCGTATCTAGGAATTTTAGCAGCGGAAGGAACTACCCGCGAATTAGATAAAATCAGAAACTTTGAGACAATATTGCTGCTCATTTAGGTGCAAGTGCATGATTACAGTGGAGTGAGTGAAAACGGCGGCAATACTTCGCACATTTGTTTTTTCAAAGTTAATTCCATGAATGTAGGAGAGGACAAATATGCTTTGCGCCCCTCCCCCCCCCCCCCCGGTCTCATCTACGAGGATTTAATTTTCAAAATCAACCGGGGACGGCCCCGCTTCCCCTCTCCCGTCGCTTGGGCCCCTCCAGAAGGCGTTGCCTCCGTTGAATGAACAGTTAATAATAATAATAATAATAATAATAATAATGAGGTTTTATATAGCGTCTTCCCCATGATGACACATGCTCAAAACGCTTTTAGTAATGGCTCTACTGGTAAAACTGTCGAAACAGGAAAGTCTTAAGTGCGGATTTAAATTGATTAAAAGTTTGTTGATTCTTGATCTGTTGTGGAAGTTCGTTCCATAATCGAGGACCAGCTGAACTGAAAGACCTATACCCATATGACTTTAAATTAAATCTTGGAACAACTAGTGACTGTTTATTTTGAGAGCGCAGTGATCTAATAGGATGTGATCAAACTTATGTGTCCTTGTTACTATTCGGGCTGCAGTATTAAGAACTTTCTGGCTAGAAGTGCTTGTGGGATTCCATAGAGTAAACTATTATATAATCAATCCTTGATAAAATTAGTGATCTCACAAGTAATTTACAAGCGTCAGCAATGAGATAGTCTCTGATGTTGCATATACGGCGTGGATGATAGTAGCATGTACGGCATACCATTTCAACCTGAGTGTCCATTGTCAGCGAAGGATCAAATATCACTCGAAGGTTTCAAACATTTTTAGAGAAATTTATTTCTGAATTACCAATGGTGATTTTAAGATCAGGTAGTAACTTGAGTTGTTGTGATGAACCTACTAAAAGAGCTTCTGTTTTATCATCGTTCAATTTTAGTTCGTTCGCTTTCATCCGCCCCTGATGATATTCATTTTCAACTTACTGTTGAGGGCACTTCATGCAAAACCGCAGATGTGCAGGTACATTTTTGCACCGCCCTCTCTCTCTCTATTTTAAGGAAATGTGTGCTCAACCTAGGCGGGACATCGCGGTTTTAGTTTTAATATTTTTGACAACTTGCAGGTATGGTACCGGCGCATTGATATTGTTTTAAAATCTATAAAATGTTCTTAGTTTATTGTTATAGATTAGCATAAAACTGTCTGGGGAAATTTTTTATCATACACACTGTAAGGACGTATGCCCGTCTTCATTAGCCCAGTCGGAGCAGAACAGATAGGACGTTAAACCCCATTTCATTTCATTTCATTTCGGAGACCATTTGCCGTTGTTACTGATAGCATTACAAGGTTGTCAGCAAAAAGTATTATTTAACATGGGGGAGTCTATGAGATTTGTGGAGTATTTGAAGTAGTTATTAATAAATATTGAAAACTTTGGGACGAAACATACACCCTTGTATTTTGTCAGAAAGATATCCATTATTAGTTTTAATTATATACATGTATTACGTTTTGTCATACATTTATATATTGTGCTTCATCAACTTGAGAAATAGAGATTTTCTCCAAACACAATCAAAGGCCTTTTTTTAAATTCAATAAAACACACGCATAAATTTTGTTTTTTATTCTTGTTCTTATTTAAGATACATTATGGGAGATTCGATAACAAGTTGGCAGTTCTCACTATAATAGTTAAAAACTAGATAATGTAAAGGCAATTTGCTGAAAATTTCATTCAAATTGATCCACTATGAACCGAGAACAAAGCGATTGAATTTCTGCCTAGCCTTGATCATCATTACCCAAGTCGGTACGATAAACAGCATAGTCTCGATTATCCATTTAATCGTTCAATCGTGAAGGAAAGTAATGCAGTAAATCGGCTCACAATCCACTAAAGATCGCAGGCTAGCGATGCCATCTAGATTATGGTCTGGATAGGTTAATTAATGTCTAATTAATAATTTAGAAAACATTTCGGGCTTAAATAAAGACCTGCAATAGGCAGATTTAGCTCTTGCATAATGTATGTTTAATGGTTGTTACTGTACAATATATTTCATAAACACTCTACAGGTCAGAATTTCTGTAAGGGTTTGGCTAGTTCGAAGAGTCACCCAACCATCACTTTGTTAACGTTCACTGTGTATTATTTTGTGAATCTTGTATTGTGAACTCCCTAACAAAATTTATTGTCCCCCGCCTTTCGAAGTAAGCAGGGGGCTATTAAAATGGGTTTATTTGTCTGTCTGCCCGTCACACTTTTTGGGACACGATAACTCTCTTTCTAATTGAGGTAGAATGTTCAAACTTGGTGTAGGTGTTTATTAGGTCAATACCTAATAAAGATGAGTTCAAAGATGAGCATTTTCTGCTTAGGGTAAGCAGAGATAAGCAATTTGATTGATTAATGCTTTGGGACACAATAACTTTAGTTCTAATTAAGTGAGAGAGGTGAAACTTGGTTTATAATTTTATTACATCAATACCTTGACTAAGTTCGATAATGAGCATTTTCTGCTCA
This sequence comes from Patella vulgata, assembly GCF_932274485.2. Lineage (NCBI taxonomy): Eukaryota > Metazoa > Mollusca > Gastropoda > Patellidae > Patella > Patella vulgata. The sequence continues at coordinate 41,629,327 of NC_065882.2, forward strand.
GGGTACCGCAAGCAGAGCGATAAGCAATTTTACTCGCAGATTTTGGAACACAATAAATCTCCTAATTGAGCTAGAATGTTCAAACTTGGTGTAGGTGTTTATTGGGTCATTGCCTTGATGGAGTTCGAAGATGGGCAGATTTCTGCCTTGGGTAAGCAGAGATAAGCAATTTGATTGGTTGATGCTTTGGGACACGATAACTTTAGTTCTACTTAAGTGAGGGTGATGAAACTTGGCGTATGGTTTCATTACATCAATACCTTGACTAAGTTTGATAATGAGCATGTTCTGTTCGGGGTAAGCAGAGCGATAAGCAATTTGATTGGTCGAAACTTTGGAACGCAATAACTCTCTTTATGTAACATAAATTATCTGATCAAATATATCATTGTAGGGAATAATGAAATCTAGAGTTAAGAATACTAGAAGAAAAATGGTGCAGGAGAAATTTCAAGATTTAGATTAGTAAAATGTATTCTAGTAGGAGCTTAGTAAATGCATTTCAAGATTGAGCTTATTAAAAATTGAATTCTAGAAATACAAACTTTCGATTACACCGTTTATTTACAGACAGTTAAGTTGAGGATAATGTAAGGATAAAGAACTTTTTTCATTGAATCTTATTATTTCATTACAAATTTTGAATGTATATACATGAAACATTTTGTTTAATATTTTGAAATATTGTATACATTATGGAAAATTGTGATAATTATTATAGAAAATTGTGATAATTGTTTACTAATTTTGAAATATCTAGACTTATTAACTTTGAAATATCTAGACCGAGATTTGGTTTTAATTCATGCATATGTAACGTAATCATTATTCAATAAACATTGTGAAATAATTAAGTCAGTTTTTTACGCCCACATTTTGATGTAGACGTATATTGTCGTCGCCCCTGTCCGTCCGTCCACAATTTGTTTTTGGGTGGACACTACAGGTCACAATTTTAATATAGGTTTATCCTTCAAAGATGTGGGTTTCTTTCGATATTGACATGTATCGGACTGTAACTTCATGGACTATGGCCCCTGATCTCACAAAAAATCACGTTTTTAGCTTGTGGACACTCCAGAGTTCACAAGTCTTATCTGATTTTGATGAAACTTAAAACGTATGTTTACAACCCAAACATCTCGGTTTCTTTCGAAACCATTCAAATATATCATGGTTACACCCGAATAATGGTTCGAATTTCGTGAAAATGGCCGCTACTTGTGCGCAAATAGTGGAAAAGTATGTAACGCTTTAAAAAGGTCACAGTTTTCATGAAACTTAAATAATATGTTTATATCCAAAGGATCTCTGTTCGATAAGATATTCACGTATATCGGACCAGCTTCCTGAATTATGGTGATTTTAAGATCAGGTAGTAACTTGAGTTGTTGTGATGAACCTACTAAAAGAGCTTCTGTTTTATCATCGTTCAATTTTAGTTCGTTCGCTTTCATCCGCCCCTGATGATATTCATTTTCAACTTACTGTTGAGGGCACTTCATGCAAAACCGCAGATGTGCAGGTACATTTTTGCACCGCCCTCTCTCTCTCTATTTTAAGGAAATGTGTGCTCAACCTAGGCGGGACATCGCGGTTTTAGTTTTAATATTTTTGACAACTTGCAGGTATGGTACCGGCGCATTGATATTGTTTTAAAATCTATAAAATGTTCTTAGTTTATTGTTATAGATTAGCATAAAACTGTCTGGGGAAATTTTTTATCATACACACTGTAAGGACGTATGCCCGTCTTCATTAGCCCAGTCGGAGCAGAACAGATAGGACGTTAAACCCCATTTCATTTCATTTCATTTCGGAGACCATTTGCCGTTGTTACTGATAGCATTACAAGGTTGTCAGCAAAAAGTATTATTTAACATGGGGGAGTCTATGAGATTTGTGGAGTATTTGAAGTAGTTATTAATAAATATTGAAAACTTTGGGACGAAACATACACCCTTGTATTTTGTCAGAAAGATATCCATTATTAGTTTTAATTATATACATGTATTACGTTTTGTCATACATTTATATATTGTGCTTCATCAACTTGAGAAATAGAGATTTTCTCCAAACACAATCAAAGGCCTTTTTTTAAATTCAATAAAACACACGCATAAATTTTGTTTTTTATTCTTGTTCTTATTTAAGATACATTATGGGAGATTCGATAACAAGTTGGCAGTTCTCACTATAATAGTTAAAAACTAGATAATGTAAAGGCAATTTGCTGAAAATTTCATTCAAATTGATCCACTATGAACCGAGAACAAAGCGATTGAATTTCTGCCTAGCCTTGATCATCATTACCCAAGTCGGTACGATAAACAGCATAGTCTCGATTATCCATTTAATCGTTCAATCGTGAAGGAAAGTTATGCAGTAAATCGGCTCACAATCCACTAAAGATCGCAGGCTAGCGATGCCATCTAGAGTTGATTATGGTCTGGATAGGTTAATTAATGTCTAATTAATAATTTAGAAAACATTTCGGGCTTAAATAAAGACCTGCAATAGGCAGATTTAGCTCTTGCATAATGTATGTTTAATGGTTGTTACTGTACAATATATTTCATAAACACTCTACAGGTCAGAATTTCTGTAAGGGTTTGGCTAGTTCGAAGAGTCACCCAACCATCACTTTGTTAACGTTCACTGTGTATTATTTTGTGAATCTTGTATTGTGAACTCCCTAACAAAATTTATTGTCCCCCGCCTTTCGAAGTAAGCAGGGGGCTATTAAAATGGGTTTATTTGTCTGTCTGCCCGTCACACTTTTTGGGACACGATAACTCTCTTTCTAATTGAGGTAGAATGTTCAAACTTGGTGTAGGTGTTTATTAGGTCAATACCTAATAAAGATGAGTTCAAAGATGAGCATTTTCTGCTTAGGGTAAGCAGAGATAAGCAATTTGATTGATTAATGCTTTGGGACACAATAACTTTAGTTCTAATTAAGTGAGAGAGGTGAAACTTGGTTTATAATTTTATTACATCAATACCTTGACTAAGTTCGATAATGAGCATTTTCTGCTCAGGGTACCGCAAGCAGAGCGATCAGCAATTTTACTCGCAGATTTTGGAACACAATAAATCTCCTAATTGAGCTAGAATGTTCAAACTTGGTGTAGGTGTTTATTGGGTCATTGCCTTGATGGAGTTCGAAGATGGGCAGATTTCTGCCTTGGGTAAGCAGAGATAAGCAATTTGATTGGTTGATGCTTTGGGACACGATAACTTTAGTTCTACTTAAGTGAGGGTGATGAAACTTGGCGTATGGTTTCATTACATCAATACCTTGACTAAGTTTGATAATGAGCATGTTCTGTTCGGGGTAAGCAGAGCGATAAGCAATTTGATTGGTCGAAACTTTGGAACGCAATAACTCTCTTTATGTAACATAAATTATCTGATCAAATATATCATTGTAGGGAATAATGAAATCTAGAGTTAAGAATACTAGAAGAAAAATGGTGCAGGAGAAATTTCAAGATTTAGATTAGTAAAATGTATTCTAGTAGGAGCTTAGTAAATGCATTTCAAGATTGAGCTTATTAAAAATTGAATTCTAGAAATACAAACTTTCGATTACACCGTTTATTTACAGACAGTTAAGTTGAGGATAATGTAAGGATAAAGAACTTTTTTCATTGAATCTTATTATTTCATTACAAATTTTGAATGTATATACATGAAACATTTTGTTTAATATTTTGAAATATTGTATACATTATGGAAAATTGTGATAATTATTATAGAAAATTGTGATAATTGTTTACTAATTTTGAAATATCTAGACTTATTAACTTTGAAATATCTAGACCGAGATTTGGTTTTAATTCATGCATATGTAACGTAATCATTATTCAATAAACATTGTGAAATAATTAAGTCAGTTTTTTACGCCCACATTTTGATGTAGACGTATATTGTCGTCGCCCCTGTCCGTCCGTCCACAATTTGTTTTTGGGTGGACACTACAGGTCACAATTTTAATATAGGTTTATCCTTCAAAGATGTGGGTTTCTTTCGATATTGACATGTATCGGACTGTAACTTCATGGACTATGGCCCCTGATCTCACAAAAAATCACGTTTTTAGCTTGTGGACACTCCAGAGTTCACAAGTCTTATCTGATTTTGATGAAACTTAAAACGTATGTTTACAACCCAAACATCTCGGTTTCTTTCGAAACCATTCAAATATATCATGGTTACACCCGGATAATGGTTCGAATTTCGTGAAAATGGCCGCTACTTGTGCGCAAATAGTGGAAAAGTATGTAACGCTTTAAAAAGGTCACAGTTTTCATGAAACTTAAATAATATGTTTATATCCAAAGGATCTCTGTTCGATAAGATATTCACGTATATCGGACCAGCTTCCTGAATTATGGTGATTTTAAGATCAGGTAGTAACTTGAGTTGTTGTGATGAACCTACTAAAAGAGCTTCTGTTTTATCATCGTTCAATTTTAGTTCGTTCGCTTTCATCCGCCCCTGATGATATTCATTTTCAACTTACTGTTGAGGGCACTTCATGCAAAACCGCAGATGTGCAGGTACATTTTTGCACCGCCCTCTCTCTCTCTATTTTAAGGAAATGTGTGCTCAACCTAGGCGGGACATCGCGGTTTTAGTTTTAATATTTTTGACAACTTGCAGGTATGGTACCGGCGCATTGATATTGTTTTAAAATCTATAAAATGTTCTTAGTTTATTGTTATAGATTAGCATAAAACTGGACTATGGCCCCTGATCTCACAAAAAAATCATGTTTTTAGCTTGTGGACACTCCAGAGTTCACAAGTCTTATCTGATTTTGATGAAACTTAAAACGTATGTTTACAACCCAAACATCTCGGTTTCTTTCGAAACCATTCAAATATATCATGGTTACACCCGGATAATGGTTCGAATTTCGTGAAAATGGCCGCTACTTGTGCGCAAATAGTGGAAAAGTATGTAACGCTTTAAAAAGGTCACAGTTTTCATGAAACTTAAATAATATGTTTATATCCAAAGGATCTCTGTTCGATAAGATATTCACGTATATCGGACCAGCTTCCTGAATTATGGCCCCTGATTGTACGAAAAATCACGTTTTTAGCTTGTGGACCCTCTAGAGGTCATAAAGACGCTCTAAAGACTAAATTATAATCTAGTTGACTTATACAAGATGTAAGTGTTATGGTCATGAGACGAAAAAAAAAACCCATTGTTTTTCAGTGACAACCAATAATTACTGGCGGAGTTATAGCTCTCAATGACATTGAAAAATATTGTGGACGCTCTACAGGCTAATTACTTTATTACTTAGGTTGTTTCTTTTGATCAGCTTTTGAAATGCGGTTTTACGTTCTACTTTTCTGCACCTACTCCAGGTAATACTGAAGACGAGCATACGACATGCAGTGTGCTATGAGGGACATTTTACTTCTCAGTATTATGGTAATAGTTATGCTTCTAATGCTACTGAAAGATCAACGCGACAAGAATTTTCCAACTATAGGAGAAAGAAGGCGGGGTTTTGCCGCCGATAACCACTTTTCGTCTGAAGTCAAATTGTATTGTTCGGTCCCACAGGTAGGGGGCAGTATTTTTGTATTTTACCCAGCATCGGAAAAGATCACAAAGGACCAGTGGGTTTTGGATGTGGTCAGAAACGGTCTTCGGATGAGTTTTTCGAAGATTCCTCCAGAAACAGGGGTAGGGTATACTCCTTTACAGGATACCAAAAGAAAATTGGTTATTTTCGAAGAAGTAAGCAGTCTTCTAGAAAAATCTGTTATAGAGCCTGTTCCCCCGAGTCAAGTAGGAGAGGGGTATTACAGATACGTCCTATTTTGAATCTACGTTTTCTAAACATGTATTTAAATGTACCTCATTTCAAGATGGAGACCATGGTTCCATAATTCAAGCACTAAATCAAGGCGAATGGGTAGCTTCGTTAGATTCAACATACGTATATCTTTACATTCCAATTTTTCGTCCCCACAGACAATTTCTTTGATTTTGTGTAGACTGAAATCATTACCAGTTTGCAACAATGCCGTTCGGCCTAGCTGTAGCTCCACGCGGCTTTACAAAGATAATGTCAGTAGTAGGGAGCTACTTACGAAGACAGCACCATCATATCTTCCTTTATCTGGACGACTGGTTAATGAAAGCCATTCAGCAAAATCTTCTGGAAGCCCGAATAAAAATCACTTTGGATCTCCTTTCAGATTTAGGTCTTCTTGTCAATTTCAAAAAGTCCAAACTTGTGCCCACTCAGAAGATAGAATATTTGGGGGCAGTTTTCAATCTCCAATTGATATGCCCAACACAGGAACGCTACAATACAGTAACTTCAGGAAATGATATTGCCAGCTCATGATGTTTACGGTTGCTGGGACTCATGGCAGCATATATCGATCTTATTCCATGGGCCAGGCTTCACATGCGCCCAATACAGTTCAGCCGTTTGGCTCAATGGAGACCACATTCAGAGAGCCATTTAAAGATGGTTTCAATTTCGCACGCTCTTTGTTTCCATCTCCAATGGTGGAGGAGGAAGGACGTTTCTTTCAGGGTATTCCTCTTGCAGGTTAGAACGACAGAAGCATATAAATTGGTTAGAACTTATGGCAGTTTTCAAAGTCCTCAAATTGTTTGTTCATCACAGACAAATCTACAGTAGTAGCCTATATCAACAAGCAGGGGGCTCATTCACCAGAACTGTGTTTTTTGGTATGGGAGATTCTCCATTGGTGTATGGATCGCGATATTCATCCGTTCGCAGCACAGATTCCTGGTCAGAGAAATGTATTGGCGGACAATCTGTCAAGGAGTCGCAGAATCCAGGAGACAGAGTGGTCTTTGGACCGAGGTATAGTACAGAGAATTTTCTTCAGAATGCTCAACTCCCAGTGTTTTGTTCCCCTTATCCACAGCAACAAGCGTGGGCTTGCGATGCCCTCTCAATTTCGTGGGAGGGCATGTTGCTCGCCCTAGCCACGCCTATCTCGTCATTGTGACCGTTAGCCTGTTTTGGACACTCGGACTTTTCTCCATAAGCAAATAAGCTTCGTCGTGGATCCCATATAAGGTATAGGTTCTAATATGCTAAGTTGTATTATGCATTAAGTTCTATAAGTGTAATGGGCAAAATAAATATTATACTGTATTTTGTATTATTGAAAAGTGTATTCTGTATTTTAACACCGCGACATTGGTATTGTGGAGCAATGAAAATTGCAAATTTACGTAGGCTTATTTGGAACTGCTGACATATGCATTTTGCACTGTAAACATTGAAATAATATTGGCAACCTTATCCTTCTATATTTTGGCGCTCCTCTGGGTCCACGATCTGGTACGTGCAGATACGTTCGGATACGATCAACATGATTGCAACGACTGACCTCAATGTGTAACAAGACATGATAGGATCATCATGATTCCTTTTCAAACCTTTGTGTTCATGAAGGAATACCCCTGCTGTAAAAAAATTATTGAAAGTAGTCATGTTTGTGTCGCGTGACATGGGCGACTAGATACCCAGTGATTACGTTTCTAGTGTAAGGAAAAATTTGTAATATAAGAATCTTCAATGAAAAAAATGGAATTAAACAGTTAGAAGGTTTAATGGATCCATGTGATTTAAAGCGTCGACACATGGATCCAAAATTTTCACAGTCTACAACAGAATACAATACAGAACAGCTGTATTCGTCCGCAAAAAAAAATAGTATTGCCGTACTTTGAGCTCCAAACCCGATAGAAATGAAGGCGAAAGTGGCCATAATAGTTTTAGAGATCACTACGTGATGGCGCTCCTGCGTCGCGACAAACGGGGCCGATTTTTCTAGCAACGGGTGCGAAGCCGGGGAAGAATTTATTGCATATACACGACGATGTCTTTAATCGCTGTCCATTTATCATAAATATCAAAGCCTAAATTAAATTCTCGGATTATCCACTGTCCACGTGTTGTTGTTCTTCGCGTTTAACGCCAGCTACCACCGAAGGTGATATCGCAGGCATGTCGAATGTGGCTTTTATCTCAGAAACTGTTGTACGTTTAAGCTCACCACCAAGTTTATCAGCATAAATATTAAGCGCTTATTGACGCTGAGACATCAAACAATTTTCGCGTGCAACTTTTCACGTCACTCGAGCGGACATCCCTAATCGTCGGGTTGCAGTTTAGGGAAACCCTTACATTTTTGTCCTGTATGCGCCACATGGGCATTTTCAGCGAATCCGGTATTTTTCTAGTAAGACTGGATGTTTTTACTTTCCATATATACCAAAATTTCCATACTTTTATTGGAAATAACCAACCGATAAATACTTTTATGGGAATGTAGCTTTAAGCTGTCTCCATTAAAGATGGGTTCCCAGAAAAGTATTTATCGGGTGATTATTTCCAATAAAAGTATGGTAATTTTGGTATATATGGAAAGTAGAGATATCCAACCTTACTAGAAAAATACTGGATTCCCCGAAAAACACCCATGGAGCGTATAGAGGACAAAAATGTAAGGGTTCCCCTAATCAACCGCCCGACGATTAGGAATTTCTGAACGCGTGATGTCAAAGGACACACGCGAATATTGAGCGCCCTATGTACAAGTTGATAAACTTTATGAAGAGTTAGACGTACAACACTTTCTGAGATAAAAATGACGGAAAAAGACGCGGGTAGTGGATAATCTTAGAATTTAATTAGGATTCGATATTTGTAATAAATAGTAAGCGATTAAAGACAACATCGTCCTGTGTATGCAATGAATTCTCCTTCGACTTCGAAGAGAGGTAAGTCACGTGACGTAAACATTACCTGGTTTGATCGAATTTTTATAGCAGGACATTCTTTCGAAATTACAAATGTTTGAGAAGGATTTGAAGCAAAGTTATGACAAATTAATTAGTTTGAATATGTTTTTAGTCCATATATACCATTAAATCACCCAGTTTTTACGCGGGAACCAGTGGCGGCGCCAGGCGTCGGTGATTGGAGGGGCAAAGCTGGGGCAAAGTCCAAGGTTAAGGGGGCAAAGGCACGAGCTTCAACTAGGGGTAGGGGGCCTCCCCCAGAACATTTTGAAAAACAGGTTGCCAGAAATGCAGCCTGGCAGTATTTCAGGCATTGATCGATGAGGTAAAGTGTCAAACGAACGGACTTGCGAATCACGACGAAGCCCACTCACGAGCGTCAAAGTAGGGAGTCCTCCCCCAGAAAATTTTGAAAAATAGACTGCCGGAAATGCTGTCTTACAGTATTCTGTCAGGCACCGATCGTCGAGATAAATAGATCTACCCAGATACCGTTCGTCGCCTGATCACTAGTTTATCCGACTAGAGAACAAAATGTCAAACGAACGGACTTGCGAACCTTAACGAATTCCCCTTGCGAGCGCCAAAGTAGCGAGTCCATTAGGGACCTCGCCAAGAAAATTTTGAAAAATAGACCGTCGGAAATGCTCTACAACATGCAAGTTTATGACTGAGTGGGGATGTGGGATTTATTCACCGTAGAAGGTATTGATTACCGAAACGTATCACAAATACTTTTTTTTATTTTCTAAAATTATTGGGATGGGGGGGGGGATAAACAGAGGGCAGACCAGATTAATCCTTGCCCCCCCCCCCCGGCACCGCCACTGGCGGGAACCCATCTTTAATACGACGTTGAAACTAATCAACTTTTACACAATAATTTTCATACATATAAAAGAGCACGTCTGTTTGTTTTTGTTTATCCTGAGGATACAGTAAATATTGAAAGGGTAATACACTATAAAATCCCATTTTAAAGATAACAAAACAAGCTTTTATTTAATTTAACGGAAGTAACCAGAAAAGTATTTCAAATCCTTATAATATGTCACATGCAATATATAATAAACAATATCAATCATAAATATAATATCTGTATAACATATAAACAAATTTTATGAATAATATATTGAGCATTAGCTGTTATATCAATCTGATTAAAACACAGATCCTATTTCGTTTCGTTTTTTATATTTCAAAATTTCGTTTTATTTGTCTGTACTACACTAGGATCTGGAAGAGTTGTTATATAAGATACGTTCTGGTTGGCGTGAGGGATTAGCCAATGAAACCATCTGTTACGGCGACTTCTAGGCGTGCGATGCACGGAACTGTGTAAACCACTAGAAACGCCAACGTTGATTGATTAATCAATGTTTGGCGTCATAGGGCCAAAAGCCGCCCGTACGGCTCCTGGCGCGACCTTCCAGTACAACTGGTCAGAACTTCGTGTAGTGTAGGCCATCGAAAGTATAAAAAAACGAAACGAAATATAAATCTGTATTTTAATCAGATTTCTGTTATATACTTTACCTACAATTAATGTTATGAATAAAAATTGTAAAACGAAAAATATTATATCATTCTTTTGGCAAATGTGCAATGTTATCATTGATGATTTTAATAGTATAGTTCATTCTCCTATTCGGGCCGGTTTGATACATCCGAGACCATAGTCCGATATATGTAAAATCTATTGATATTAAAAATGTGTCATGTTACATGGTATCTTATTGGTATACCATACCATGGTTATACAAGGATTAGTCCCATTTGGAATTTAGTTCTAGTGAATTTGTTTTGTTGTTTCCTCCACTAAATCCCATTACAACCGTGCATATTCGGTTTATTGTCGGGAAATACCACTTCCGAACCCCATTTATATGCTAGCTATGATACAATTATTATCACCTGATATACATTGATTGCCACTTTTACAGCACTGTTGATGTCATGTAAAAGTGAACGGTGCGATAATTATTCAAGTACATTTAATGTTCCAATACTTCAAAGTTTTTGACTTTGTACATGCAACTATAGTGTGCTTTAAAATCCCCCCCCCCCCCAAAAAAAAAGAAGAAAATTTAGAAGTAAAGGGAAGCTTTAAATTAATTTCATCCAAACAATAGTCATTTACAAATAAAATGACTTGTATCCAAAAAAGAGGGTGAATCCATTTATATAAATGTATTTTTACTTTTATATTTATTTAGTTAAGGCTACCTATATTAAGAGCCTCCGAAAGGATCTGAATTTTATCCAGAATTTTCTTTCTTACGAATTTGATGAAATGCATTCTAGATATTTTGTTGCTAATAGAGAAGTTGTTAATTGGACCTAAAATAGAATACGTTTCTTTCAGTACAAGAATGCAAGCGCCAGGTCTTCCAAAGACATGGAGATGCATAGATATGGTCAAATTTAAATGCGTTTGAAAATGGCAAAGGTATCCGAAGTAGTGAATGAGTCAATTGAAAACAATTAAAAGATTTAGAAGTGTTTCATGTCAACAGACATTGTATGCTGTATCTTTACATAATTCTATACATACTGACAATTCGGCTTCCTTATTGATCCTTCTCAGCTTAACCAAAGCTGGACACTTCGAATGTGACCATATATATACTCTTTAAAACAGTAGGGGATATTCAGAAACAATACAAAACTGCGGAAATGCACTGATGTTTTTATTAGAGGTAACCAGTGTATGTTAATAACAGGCCAATTGCCTACACATGAACATAAACAGTTCATATTTGTTGGCTTATCTGACGGGCCCCATTTCACTCGCAAAGAGATACACTGTCAAAAGTGAAAATGGACGTTTTTGATTTTTGTCTTAATAATGAGTAATCGCTCCACCAATCCTCAGACATTCAGCAATTCGTCGTGGCATGCTCCTAATCAACCGTCCAATCAGGATTTGGGTCAGTCTGACCCACTCCTCTTGCAGTGCCACGGCCAATTCTTGCAGTATTGTCGGTTGACGTTGACGTCGACGAACACGTCTCCCGATCAAATTAAACGTAACACACTAAAGCAAAGTTACAATAAACAGTAAATCTTATGCAAGAACCGATAGGAAAGCAAACATGGATATGATAAACCAGCACACGGCAGTTTTCATCAACCCTTCCTTCAAGTGTCAAATTTGACAATGATCTCCTCCCACGGGTATGGCGCTATTGTGTGTCGCATGTGTAGCTCAGTGGTTCTGTTTGGGCGATAAGTTTTTCATCTGTCAACATACTCTCAAAGCATTTCAAGTGTCCATGACTATTTATCATATCACAATCTGCATAGGTATTTGCATTTCAATATCCCCTACTTTTTTTGAAGAGTATATTATGTGAAAACGTGCCCATTTCAATTCCCTATCGTTAATTAACATGCATGTGAAGCCATATATCTCATTTAAGGGCATACAGAGAGGGCCTTTCCCAGTGAATTATTTTCCTAGGTTCCCACTATCACGATTCGCTCTACGATTGAAATCGTGGTTTTAATCGTGGTGATTCTACCAGGTCTTATCATATATTGAGGTCTGTCGTAGCAATCTTGTTGATCGTATCGAAACGTATCCGAATGTATCTGTACGTACCAGATCGCGGACTCGATAGGGACAATCCTGTCGTAACGCATCGCACGACGGGAACCCAGCATTAGCGAGAGGGAAACTCTAGTTTAAACATCAAAATTAATAAGATTTCTGATCCGATTTTTCCATTCTTTCTAAAAGCCATACAAGAAGTCATAATGTATGAACGATAGTGTATTTTAAATTTGTCGAAAGCACGTTACCATCTAATTTTTTTTCAATTGAATATGAATTGCAAAGTACCAATAGTGCATAAAGTGTAATTATAACACATTTTGATTATAAACCCGCAAAGGTCAATGACACATTGCAATGTTGGAAGCTGGGCAAAATTGATAAGAAAAGAACCGTATTTCATTTTACACAAAATAGTTATCTGCCTGAATTCATGAGTACAAATTTGTACGAGATACAAGCAACACTATAGCATTTCAATAAGATCCTCAAGAGTCTTAAAGCCGTATCTTTGCGGGGCTCGCGTAGAACTGACGTCTTTTCCTTCAAGTTTGTTTCCGACTACGTATTCTTTACCCATTTTCTCTTGGCACCATTTAATAACTTTATCTAAAGCTGGTGTTTTCACTTTTGCCAGCTGAGCGACACCCTTGACGATAACTAGACCACAAGGTACGTCCTCATTTATATATCTATGGTTGAAATCGGGCTCGTATTTACCATCATCTACCTCTTGTACTGGATGACGATAACTGCTAAAAGCCGTGTTAGTTTTAATAGCCTGGATTAGACTGCTGTTATCCTCAATGTTATATTTATATTCTTCCTTTAGACTCTCAAAAATATGAACAACATTGGACAGAGCAACTGACGACTTCTGTTTTGTGATTTCAGCTGCCGTAAGCACCGCTTCATCACTACAGTCCGAAATAAACTTCACAGCTTCGTCAGTCACCTCCTGGTAAAATAGAGGCTTCTTTGTGAAGGGTTTTCCATCCCAATTTTTCCAAGCCGCCATCATAATGGGTGGGTTAAGAATCGACTTGGTACTTAAAATTTGTTCTAAAAAGCTATTATATAAAACAAGCTCTGGCAGTTGTCCAAAAAGATATTGTAATGTTTGTACCGGATCTTTGTCCGTTTTGCCACTACCTCTTGTTACAGACATTACCATAGATTCTTCTTTGCTAAGAATTTTTACAGATTTCCCGAATTCTACAATCCTCCCCGCCCATGGATGTCCTGGCATATTAATGATATTCATTCGTTTGGCCTTTGTCTTCAAGATGCTTAAGCATTGAAATTCGAAACCTAATTGTCCAGGGATACCAACTATGGTCATGTTGGCACTAACGTGAGGAGCAATAGCTTCAAGGTAAGTTTCGTGTAAATCCATTGGGACTGTCAATATTACCAGCTCGGCTTTGGGAATAGCTTTAGCTGGGTCTTTTGTTATAAGTTTCAACTTGACAGCAGTATCTTTCATCTCCATATCAGCATCATATGCACTAAGTATAAAATCCGACTCTTTCACAGATTTTGTCCATTGTTCAGCGTCATCATCTTCTAAAGCCAATATTCGTAAATCAGTGTTCTTCCGAGATGCGACTAGACCCGCCATGACATGGGCAGCATTTCCGCCACCACAGACGGTAACTGTTATTAGATCTTTACCAGCCATTATGATTATCTGAAATAAATAAAATAGAAAATGTATATAATAACGCTTCTTTGGGGGAACGCAGAACCGGAGTGGACTGAGAAGGAGCCTGTGAGTATGAAAGACCCGGGAGCCCTTAAAGAAGTTAATGTTCTCACGTAGTTTGGGGCTCTTTTTTTTTGGGGGGGGGGGGTGGAGGCCCTTTATAGTATTGAATTTACGTCGTTTTTGATGAATTGGTGAGACCGTCACACGCGAAATTTGTGCATCATGAATGCTATCGACATCAGGATATACCCTAGAAAGCACAATTTACCGCTCCGGGAAAAAACCCGCCCTTGGAGTGTTTTTTTCTGGGTCAGACTAAAAGGCTCTCAGCCCCCCCCCCCCCCTGTACAGAACTACATGTATATTGATATATCGACTGATCATGTCATTTGCAATATTCATTGACAACCATTATCAGTCTATACATTACATGAAAAACAACACTTGGTGTCAAAAATGAAACGAACAGGAAAATGATGATTATTTAAAAGTTGCAGATAATAAGCCATATTTTAATCAAGAATACAGAAATTGTGTTTTTTATTTCATCAATAATCAGGCTAACGTAACAGGTTACATTAAATTTTTAGATGACTGTTTTTTTTTATACCAGACTGCTGTGAATTTTAGCGGACATCCAAAGTATCACTTCCTTGCAGCGTATATAAAGAAGAGCAACTGTTATAAGTATCACTTTCTTGTAGAGTATATGGAGGGCCTACTGCTACGAGTATCACTTCCTTGCAGATTATATGAAGGAACTACTACTGTCATAAGTATCACATCGTTCTAGTGCATATAGAGAGTACTTCCCTTCAGGGATATGGAGGAGCTACCACTGTAAGTATCACTTCCTAGCAGAGTATAATAAAGGGGTCCTAACCCACGTTGACAAGTTTTCGAGATATTTGACTTCAAAGTTTATCGCTGAATAAAAATTCTGCAATTCATCAAAATTAGTGATCTTTTGACACCCCACGTGTCCAGTGGCGGCGCCACCCGTCGGTGATTGGGTGGGCAAAGCTGGGGCAAAGTCCAAGGTTAAGGGGGCAAAGGCACGAGCTTCAACTAGGGGTAGGGGGCCTTCCCCAGAAAATTTTGAAAAACAGGTTGCCGGAAATGCAGCCTGGATGAGGTAAAGTGTCAAACGAACGGACGAATCACGACGAAGCCCACTCAAGAGCGTCAAAGTAGGGAGTCCTCCCCCAGAAAATTTTGAAAAATAGACTGCCGGAAATGCTGTCTTACAGTATTCTGTCAGGCACCGATCGTCGAGATAAATAGATCTGCCCAGATACCGTTCGTCGCCTGATCACTAGTTTATCCGACTAGAGAACAAAATGTCAAACGAACGGACTTGCGAATCTCAACGAATTCCCCTTGTGAGCGCCAAAGTGGCGAGTCCATTGGGGACCTCGTCAAGAAAATTTTGAAAAATAGACTGTCGGAAATGCTCTACAACATGCAAGTTTATGACTGAGTGGGGATGTGGGATTTATTCACCGTAGAAGGTATTGATTACCGAAACGTATCGCAAATACTTTTTTTTATTTTCTAAAATTATTTGGGGGGCAAACAGAGGGCAGACCAGATTAATGGGGGGGGGGGGCAAATGCCCCCCCCCCCCCTGGCGCCGCCACTACACGTGTCATGCCGTATATTATTACGTTCACATTTTAATATTTTCCTGAGATTTTGTGGGAGATGGGTTAGACCATTCTGGTTCTAAAGGATTTTCCACTTTTTGGGGCTATAACCCACAAAAACATAAGCACAAAAATGAACAATCGTAAAGAAAACACTTTTAATTCAAGACACACTTCTATTTACCGATTAAAAAAGTTAAAAACCAGTAGTGTGTTTTAAGATTTTTTATACGCCCACAGATCTAAGTTCCTTGTGATATACGCGCATATCGGACTTTATATTTTTTTTAGCTGATTTTAATCTATTTTCATATATCACAGAAGTATGGCAAATTAGGTACATGTGGAAAGTAGACACTCCATTCTTACTAGGGTCCGTATTGAAAATTTATTTTTAAGTTAAGTAAAAATACTTAATTTTTCCACTTAGCCAAGTGTCTTACCTTGAATCGGTATTCAAAGGCTCTATTTTACATATACTTGATTATGTGAAAAACTTAACTGCACACTTAAAATATGGAATACCAACATTAGCCAAAAAACAAGAATTTTTAACTTATGGAATAAACTTCACTGCCAAAACTCACGAATTACTCACGTTGCACGCAAGTTATGTCCCCTTAAGAGCACCACTATACTCTATTAAAATCTTAGTTGTCATTACTAGGAAAATGTTTGTCGAAATATTATATTGTAACGCACGAAAATAGTATGACTATAATTTATGATAAATTATTATGGTACGCATCCGTTAGCGGAACAGATGTTTTCGTATAAATGTTTTTCAAAAACAATAGATTTCAATAGCAGTTATTAGCAATACGCAGGGCTATTGGTTTTAAAGTTAAACATAACAAATCATTCGGTGTTGTTTATCAATCTATCATTTGAGAAATTCATAGAAATTGTGTCAGTTCCTAAACTTTAGAATTCCAAAGGCCTGGCCATGACGATACATTGTAAATCATTGGTGGCACGCTTCGGTCAGCAGTCATCATCATATATTTGTAAATTTATACAAACTAAGACAAGATCATGTAGCAATCAAAACTTAAAATATGTATATGGAAATGAATTGTAAAACATAAACCACGCCTTGCTTCTCGCGGCGGTATTAATATTTTCGGAAATCTACAATGGAATGTCATCGCAAAGTCAAATTTACACATAAATTTTAACGCATCAAACTTTATTATATGACAGTCGTGGCAAACATGATTGATTAAGCAATTATGGCTCTACGAAATCAAAGCTGATGATGAAAAAAAAAACAAAAAAAACGTTTGATGTCAGCTACGCTCATTGACATTGTCTTTGTTTCAATCTCAATTCCCTAGCTCTTAAAATCGCCATTACGGGCCTGCTACTACATTGTGTCCTCCGGTTAAAAGAAGTCATTATAATCTCACTTAATTTTAAGGTACCTCCCATAGGTCACTTAAAGTTAAGTGGATTTTTCTCACCAAAACTGGCCTTTGAATACCACTAAACGACTAAACACTTATAAGTTAAGGCAGCTTAACTTTAAGGGAAAATTCGATACATAACTCTGCCTTTGAATACAACTTACCCTTAACTTACAGGAAGTTACGTATATTTAAGTGAAATCTAGTTGTTAAGTGACTATCTTAAACTTAAGATATCATTTGAATACGGACCCAGATATATACAAAATTACATAATATTAAACCTAAAACACAAAGGCTCCTACTTGCCAAATGTTTTATTGTATATTTGTGACCACATCTACAATTTTACCTGAGCAATAAGGCTCGTTCCCAAACACAGAATTGAACCCAAGAAATGTTCTCAAAAACATAACCTGACGTCTAAGATGGTAATGTGTTCTCCATGATTTTCATATAACTCATGCTGCACGTGCTGTTCACCGGGATCAGTCCTATAAAATGCACCCCCATACCTGGTTGAATCATTCACACAACAACGTCAGCAGCATGCCACGATTCACGACAGCTTAGAGGAACCAGTCGCTTGGAAGACTCGACGCTGGCCACACTGCCCAAGCCGTTGCCAATCACTTCCAGGTCAATGTTCGGACCATCTACAGGCTTCAGCAACGCCTTCGGGCCACTAACACCACGGAGGATCGCCCCCGAACTGGTACACCAAGGGTTACCACCAGGCGACTAGACCTAGCTAGACCGCCATGTTGTGCGACAGCCCGCGCAGAATTCCTTCACACAGGCATCTGGGACAGCACGACAGACAGTTGGAACACATTGAAGACCTATCAGTACAGATACAGTGAGCCGACGTCTCACCAGAGAGAACATCCATTGCCGTAGACCTTACCGTGGATCGATCCTCACCCCTCACCCCACGCGTAGCAACTGCAGATGGCAGGACCAGAATTTTGCGTCGACGTGACCAGCGTTATTCTGACCAATGTACCATGGAACGAGACTCATGGGGAGGTCCAAGCATAATGGTGTAGGTGGAATTGGCCTGAACCAGAGAGTGGGTCCTGTGGTGTTCCGAAATCTTGGTCCAGGGAGAAGAGGCGACATCACAGCAGAGCGCTACATCGATCAAGCTCTCAGACCCCACGTCATACCACATTTAGCACGTCATCGAAACAACGTTTTCCAGCATGACAACGCTCGTGCCCACACCGCCAGAGTTACTCGGGACTTTCTACAGCAGAACGGTGTCAACGTTATGCACTGGCCGATTGAACATCTTTGGGATAAAATTCAGAGGAGACTTAATAACGTGGTACCGAGACCAAACACAGCCGATGGATTACGCCAAGCTTTTCTGAGAGTGTGATTCCAGGTGCCAATGACGTTCATCAATCGTCTGGTCCACTCCATGTACAGACACTGCGCTGCTGTTATTGACACTCGCGGTGGACACACCAGATACTGATGTATAGACTGTGTACAGACTCTAAACCTTCTCGTAATGTCTTGGAATTGTGATGAATTAATCACCAATGTGTCAACATACTGTTCACAAAAAATTGCGCTGATCCATTTAGTAAGTCGTTTTCTAGAATGATTTGATTAAAGTGCCTCTCTGATTTCGAAATCGTAATGACGTTTGTATAGTTAGTAAACGTAACTAAAGAACCGGCTTTTTCTTGGGTTTATATATCTTTGATTTGTTAAGCTCTCAAGTCTATAAAAATATAATACTTAAACATGCTGATTTCAATAAAGCCTTTTCGGTTGAAAATGTACAATGTAATATAATAGCCAGTATTTTGTTGACATTCATTGTGGGGTGGGATTGTGTATGGCGCCCTAGATTTGGAACCGCCCCGTCCCCATTCACAACTTCTAGATCCGCTACTGGTAAAAACACCCATGGGGCGCGCACTGGGCAAAAAGGATATCATTACTTCCAAATGTATTCAATGGCCACTTACAGTTTCAACTTTAATCAAATCCAAACCACTAGATTTCTCGTAATATTCCATCGGATATCTTATCTAAATACATGTAACTCTTCTGTAAATTATTTCTCATAAGCCTACATTAAAATCTGGTCGTATACCATCGTCACCCATGAAAGTATTTATAGGGTAGTTATTTACAATAAAAGTAGGCCTAATGCAAATTGGGTAGACATAGAACGAACATGTAGAGACTGGCAACGCATCGGTTTGTTCTCTGCTCGATTCATGTAGGAAACGCTTTGTATGTGCTGATCGAATTATTAGCGGTTGTGAAAACAGTGAGATAATCAAATGTACAGTAGTTAGATTGTTTTTTGTCCAAATATATCACCAAATCATACAATTTGTACGTGGAAGGGTATCTTTAAAGTCATGACATAATAAGTCTGCTGATTTTCAACGATTTCCAATAATTACTGTTAGGAGGGGTTGGAGGTTGGGCTGAGCGCTTTCATCATCTCCACCCATACTTTGGACATGATCACTTTTTGTTATTCGTTTAAGCAAGTCTGCACAGTTTTTCCATATAATTCATGCTGTGTTTCATGGATGCTGGTATATTTGATTTGTGTCTCATATCAGTCTGGTTCAAACTTTTGTCTAAAATTGGGGTTAGACCACTTTTCTCCTATGCATATTGCAAAAATACTTGTGATGGGAAACTAGAAATGGCCATTATTAATCAGAGAATGTAGATACTACATAGCCCATTATAGCACCAAATAGAGGACTTCGTGAGCTTTCTAACGGTATAAAAGTCTCTTTTTTTTAAATTATGGGTTAGCCCACTTTGGTTCTGATCCATGGAGAAGTTACTGCTTCAAAGGAAAAGTTCACCCAAGCAGGTTATTTTGCTAAATCATAATACATACCCAATTAGAAAAGACTTCTTTATTGAACAAGATCATCGCTAACGCTGCAATATACGTCCACATTCCAGCTTTGATTGATATGGTACTTTTTAAAATGAAGAGAATGAAATATGAAATGGCTGTAATATGACAAGAGGCAAAGGAGGTTAGGCGTTGGGTTTGTTTTGCCAAATTTACAGACAAAATATTAACAAAAAAGTGGGTATGACACCAGGCCCGTAGCCAGCTTGCTGGCGCAGGGGGGGGGTCAGCCAAGGAGATAGGGGGGGGTCCGGGGGGGGGGGGGCTCTCCCCCCGGCAAGCAGGGGAATATATTCAAATCATACATAGGTAATTTATAAATATGGTCGACAACTTTTTGTCAGGGGGGGCAAGATTATTTCCAGGGGGGGGGGGGCTTCGCCCCCCAGGCCCCCCTTGGCTACGGGCCTGTATGACACTGGCCCAGGAGGTCGGGGCATGCACCAAAATAAATAGTTGCTGTGTTTAAGGTATAAGGAATAAATATGCAAAGTTCCATGATGATCCATTCAGAATTGCAGTCTGTAAATGATAAATACAAAAATCGGGTGTGGCTCTGCCTCTGGGGGTTGAATATGGAACAATATAAATAGGCACCACCCTGTTATTGAAATGACAACATCCATAGTTGCCGTCCTGAGGGTATAAGGAGTAAGTATACCAAGTTCCAAGATAATCCATTCAGTATGGTGGCCTTCGCCCCTGGGGGTCAGGGCATTCACCAAAATCAATAGTTGACGCCCTTAGGCTATAAGGAATACATATGCCAAGTACCAAGTTAATCTATTCAGAATTGCGGCCTTTAAACGATTAACACAAAAATTGGGCGTGGCTCTGCCCCTGGGAGTTGGACATGCAGTTGTCATCCTTAGGGTATAAGGAATAGGTATTCAAAGTTTCAAAAGGATCTGTTAAGAATTGTGGCCTGTAGGCGAAACACAAGAAACACAAACATTGGGTGTGGCTCTGTCCCACAAGACACACAAACATTGGGTGTGGCTCTGTCTCGGGGGGTTGGGGATGCACCAAAAATAATAGAGGTCAGCCATAGGGTATAAGGAATAAGTATTAAAAAAGTTTTCAAGACGACTGATTAAGCACTGCAAGCTGTAAGTGACATACTGACACACAAACAAAAAATGGGCGTGTCTCTGCCCCTGGGGGTTGGGAATTCACCAAAAACTATAGGGATGTTCTTAGGATAGAAGGAATAAGTATGCAAAGTTTCAAGGTAATATATTAAGAAATTTGGCCTGTAAATGACAAACAAATAAATACAAGAAATGGCGTGACTCTGCCACTGAGGGTCGGGCAAGCACCAAAAACAATAGGAATCATCCTTAGGGTATAAGAAATTCATACGAATTTTTTTTCAAGACGATCGATTAAGAATTGTGGCCTGTAGGCGATACACAGACACACAATAAAGAAAATGGGTGTTGCTCTGCCTCTGGGGGTTGGGTATGCACCCCTAACGATAGGAGTGTTCCTTAGGCTACAAAGAACAAGTATGCAAAGTTTCAAGATGATATATTAAGAAATGTGGCATGTAGATGCCAAACAAATACAAAAAATGGGCGTGGCTCTGCCCCTGGTGGTCGGGCATGCACCAAAAATAATATAAATCATCCTGAAGGTATAAGGAATAAGTATGTCAAGTTTCCAGACGATAAGTCAAGCATTGCGCCCTGTAGGCAACATACAGACACCCAAAAAGAAAATGGGATTGGCTTTGCCCCTGGGGGTTGGGAATGTACCAAAAACAATAGTGATGATCCTTGGGGTATAAGGAATAAGTATGCAAAGTTTGAAGTCGATTCGTTAAGAAATGCGACCTGTAAACGACAAACAAATACAAAAAAAGGATGTGGCTCTGCCCCTGGGGGTAGGGCATGCACCAAGAGCATGCACCAAAAACAATAGGGATCATCCTTAGGGTATAAGGAATAAGTATGTAAAGTTTCAAGATTATAAGTTAAGAATTGCGCCCTGTAGGCAACATACAGACACCCGAAAAGAAAATGGGCGTGGCTCTGCCCCTGGGAGCTGGGAATGTACCAAAAATAATAGTGTTGATCCTTAGGGTATAAGGAATAAGTATGCAAAGTTTGAAGTGGATCCGTTAAGAAATGCGACCTGTAGACGACAAACAAACAAATACAAAAAAGGTATGGCTCTGCCCCTGGGGGTCGGGCATGCACCAAAAACAATAGGGAACATCCTTAGGGTATGTAAAGTAAGTATGTAAAGTTTCAAGACAATCAGTTAAGAATTGCGGTCTGTAGGCGACACACACAGACAGGGGCGACGGCAATATACGTCCACATTATGAATGTGGACGTATAAAAATTTAAACTATTTTAAATTTATTTTAAAGACCAAAAAAAGCTTATCGTACGTCCACATTCATAATGAGGAGTATATTATGTAGTACCATTTATTAAATATTTTAAATTTATTTTAAAGACCAAAAAAGGCTTTTTTTATTTCACCCAATTAGAATCAACGTTATCTGCTATAACGACTCAACTGATCAAAATGATTATATCTGTTTAGCCTTAACAGAAATTGCTCAGCATTGAACTCCGTCAAGGCATTCCTCAATTAAACACCTACATTTTACCAGTTTGGAAAGCTGTTATTGAAATCAAATTTGTTGGGTGATGCGTGGCGACCATCCATAGTTTCTCAAAAATACAAAGTTGAGTATTTTTCAATAACATTAAGAATGTTGGCATGTTCTAAATCTCACTACATCTAAACCAGAAGTATTCAATTTCTTTTCCATTGGGCACCATGTCCTTATACGCAGTGATAGATATTGGGCTGGTCTTTCTACATATTTGATCATAGAACAAACTTTGATGCGAAGCTGTAAAACCACAGGATGTATGACAAGTGGAAGAGGAATGACAGAACATCAATTGGCACATTGGCTTTTATTCATGCCAGCATGTGCTGAAAACAATGATGCCATGCAAGATTTCCTTGGAATTGACTTCCAGACCAGTGAACAACACAAAAAGTGTTCTATTGCTAGAATGGCCAGAGATCAACTGGATTCACAAAAATTGTTATTTTTTTTAAAAACTAGGATTCCTTTTGACGAAATAGAATCATTAAGAAATATTGAATCGGGTGTTTTAGCCTCAGAAAAGGAGAGAGAGAGAGAGAGAGAGAGAGAGAAATGGGGTTTAACGTCCACTCGACACAAACTAGGTCATTTCGGGACTAACATATGGTTTAATTTTATTTACATAATTCGCTTGCGCGTAGGGGTCTTTAGCAGTGGGAGGAAACCGGAGGACCCGGAGAAAACCCACGAGGCTGGACAGGCGACCCTACTCTCTGCCACGTACAACCGGGGATTCGAAACCACGCCAGTCGACTCAATGACAGGCTTTATGATACAGCGCGCGCACGCTAACCATTCAGCCATCCAACCCCCCGTTCAAAAAAGGAAAATGCAGATAGCTCATTGGAACTTGGAAATCGAATCATCGAGACACTGGAAAACCAAAGCCCTCTGACGTACACATTTAAACGGACACGGCAAGCAGCCACAGTCACACTAGCAGCAGACACGCATACACTTAAAATAGACGGTGAAAATGTACATATTGACCCCCCATTTACTCGTTGAGTGATTATTGATGGCAACAAATGTACAAGACGAGCCATTAAAACAGTTTAAATACGAGTTGTGCACATATCCCCATCATTATTTGATGATAGTAGTCTAATGAAACTAGCAAAAAAGTGCTCTCGCCAATGCTCTTTGGGGTCTGTGTAATATCACAGACATCTCTTTACCAACATCGCCAATACAATATGTTCTGGATCCCGAATCTTTAATCCACAAAATTCCATGGAGCTGTGGTTGTTCTTTTCAATACATTTGAAATTCCTATGTGGGATATTTGCGGAAGCGATATACAATTACAGCCATCGTATTTGATGGCTATACGGCATGTTCAACGAAGGATAGTACCCATAGTCGAAGAACACATGGAAACATTGGGAGATTTGTGCTGTTCACACCAGATGCCCTATTACGATCAAAGAAAAAACAATTTCCATCAAACACAAAAAACAAAGTTAACTTTATTAAAATGCTGCAAAATATTTTAGAAGAAAACGGGTACTCTACACTCGTTGCAGATGATGACGCTGATATTCTTATTGTAAGAACTCCGATTGAAAAAGCGAAAGACACTTGCACAGTTTTGGTTGGTGAAGATACTGATTTGTTAGTGTTGAGGTACCATTTGACTCTATGAAATGAAATGAAATGAAATGGGGTTTAACGTCCTACTGTTTTGCTCCGAACTGGGCTAATGAAGACGGGCATACGCCATACAGTGTGCCATGAGGGAAATTTTGCCCGGACAGCGGCACTACGGCCTACTCTTATATCGAATTCCAACTGTCAAGGGATCTTTTACGTGCACTCCAATGTGTACACGGGACCTCGGTTTTTCGTCTCATCCGAATGACTAGACAGCTGTCCTTGTCAGGCCCTCCGTCCTGCATCACTGACAAGGGGGAACCACGCCGGAAAATCGGGATGAACTTTCTCGGCCAATGCAGGGATCGAACACCCGACCTCCAGGCTAGCGAGCCAGCGCCTTACCCACTTAGCCACCGTGATCCCCCCATTTGACTCTAATAGACCCAAATAATATATACTTTAAAAGTGAACAAAAACAAACAAATAGCCAGCCAGCCCGCAAGGATATGGGATATTTCTAAAACAAAGGCAGCACTTGGACAGTCACTCTGCAAACTTTTACCAGTAATTCACACACTTACTGGATGTGATACGACTTCAAGGCTATATACATAGCATAGGCAAAATATAGCGCTGAAGAAAGCAACTAAACATGAAAGTATTTTGTGCACAATCCTCTCAAGATGACATCATTAAAGCCGGGGAAGGGGCGATATCAGCATTATACAAAAGAATGCACATGAAGAGTTAAATTTATTGAGATTTAGAATGTTTACCTCCAAAACAGCCAGCAGCAAAATATCCGCTGTGGTGGCAACCAGTCTCCCGCCTACACTAAATGATGCAAAATATCACAGTATTCCGTGATTTCTATTGAGTTTCTTGATTTCCTATAATTATGAATATGCTAAAATATTTATTAACATTTCGAAAACCACAATGTGCGAATCGAATATACACTTTTCAATATATGATCTTTAGCTCTGTAACCGAATATTGATAGGACTCGTCCTCTAATGACCACGATGATTTACACCAAATTCGAAAAGAATCCGTCGACGATTGTAGCCTATATCCCGTGCACAAGATTTTCGGCAGCGGGAGATAACTCATTATCGATATCGAACGCTGAATATCGATAGGGTTTATCCTCTTATGACCGTAGTGATTCCCAACAAATTTGAAAAGAATCCGTTAAAACTATAGCCTCTATCGCGCTTACAAGGTTTTCAGCAAAGGAGCATAACACTGGTACGGAAGGTCGCAGAACGCTGAATATCGATAGGTTTAGGCAAAGAAGGAATAATTCTGGAATGGAAGTCGTAGGAGGCGGAATATCTATATGGTTCATGCTCCTATGACCCCAATTCTTCTCAACAAATTTGAAAAAAAATCCCAATTTAAAACTGTTGGATCTATCGCGTCCACAAGGATTTTGGCAAAGGGCGGGTTGGGGGTGAGGGGTCTCCGGAGCGGAGAGTCGCGGAACGCTCAAAATCGATAGGGATCGTCCTCTCATGACCCAAATACTTATATCGCATTCAGCATACGGTAAAACTAGGATAACTCCAGAACGGAAAGATCGCGGAACGCTGAATATATCGATAGGGAAAAGGAGGATAACTCCAGAACGGAAAGTCGCTCCACACCAAAGAATCTGTCGAAAACTGTAGCCTCTATCGCGTTCACAAGCCATTATTGTTGACCATCGGACAGGGTTACGACATACTACGCCCACACTGAAATGTGGGCTTACAATTGTTAAAGAATTATATAGACTACTAAATTTATATTGGGTGGCGGGATTGGCGCATATCTGTTTTTAGTATTGGTTATTTATAGACACTAACTTAAAAATACATGTCATAACTGGGATATAAACATGTACTATGCGAATGCTATGAGAACTAGTAATTATAACACTTGACCAGTTTGATTGATTAGTAATATTATTATTTAGCCCTTTTACAGAACGTAAGCAATAATCAATTGAACAGGTGTTTCAATCATCGTAAAGATAATTTATGCAAGCAATATATTCATCAAAGCTAAACACATTAATCACAATACTTCACCCACGGTATTTCATTCAGTGTGGGCGTACAATTATGCTGTCACCATGTCCGTCAACAATTTGGCTTGTGAATGCGACAAAGGCTACAGTTTTTAACGGCCGATGTTCTCCAATTCGGTGCGAAGCATTGGGATCATTCACAAATTTTAAGCGTGCCAAGAACGATGTCGAGAACAGGGGCCTGTTTCACCAAATTTTAACTAAGATAAAAATCCAAATTTTAGTAATTTGATTGGATAATATTAGATTGATTTTAGTGCTTAGCCAATCAAAATTGAAGTATCTACTAAAATTTTGATTTTATCTTTAGTTCAGATTTCGTGAAACAGGCCCAAGGACAATTAATTTGTTTGTACCGCAAACGGGTCAAACATAACCGTGCCAATCTGGACCACTGAATAGAGGTGATCTGGGCACTGTTCTCAGTATTGGATGGAAATGTAGTCGTATATTGCCGTCGCCCCCGTCCATCGGTCCGTCCCTCCATCGTCCACAATTTCTTGTGGACACTCTACACACTACATTTATCATCTGATTGTTTTGAAATTGATATATGTTGTTTGCATTAGTGAGATGAAGAAGCCTATTTAATTTCTTCTGGAGTTATGGCCCTTGTTTCACTTTGTTGCACCTTGTGAACGCTCTAACGACAAAGGTTATGAGATCTGTATGAAGTTTATATGCATCATTTAAATTAGTAAAACAAAGAAGCCTATTGAATTTCAGCAATTTCTGTTAATTACATCTATAGTTATGGCCCTTGTTTCACTTTGTTGAACCTTGTGAACGCTCTAATAACAAAAGTTATCATCCGATCTGTATGACATTGATATGCATCATTTAGATTAGTGAAATGCAGACGCCTATTGTATTTCAGTAATTTCCGTTAATTTCTTCTGGAGTTATGGCCCTTGTTTCACTTTGTTGCACCTTGCGAATGCTCTAACGACAAAAGGTATCAACCGATCTGTATGAAATTTATATGCAACATTTACATTAGTAAAACAAAGAAGTCTATTGAATTTCTGCAATATCCGTTAATTACATCTAGAGTTATGGCTCTCGTTTCCCTTTGTTGAATCTTGTGAACGCTCTAATGACAACAGTTATCATCCGATCTGTTTGAAATTAATATGCACCATTTAAATTAGTGAAACGAAGAAGCCTATTGAATTTCAGCAATTTCTGTTAATTACCCCGTGAGTTATGGCCCTTGTTTCACTTTGTTGTACCTTGTAAATGCTCTATCCGATCTGTATGAAATTTATATGTATCATTTAAATTAGTAAAACGAACAAACCTATTGAGTTTCAGCAAATTTCCGTTAATTACATCTAGAGTTATGGCCCTTATTTAACTTTGTTGAATCTTGTGAACGCTTGAACGACAAAAGTTATCGCCTAATCTGTATGAAATTCATATGCATCATTTAAATTAGTGAAGTGAAGCAATCTGGTTAAAACACAGATACTATTTCGTTTCGTTTTTATAGTTCGAAATTTCGTTGTTATTTAACTCGTGTCCTGAATGGTGTCAGGGATAAGCTAATGAAACGGTCTGTTACGGCGAGCTTTAGGCGTGTTTTGCACGGAACTGTGGGTAATCCACTAGTAACATCAATGCTGATTGGTTAATCAAATGTCTAACATCATAGGGTCATAATTCGGTCTTTTGACCCCTGACGTGACCTATCGCTATAACTTGTCAGATCTTCTTGTAGTGTAGGCCATCGAAAGTATAAAAAACGAAACGAAATATAGATCTGTATTTTAATCAGATTGTGAAATGAAGAAGCCTATTGAATGTCAGCAATTTCCGTCAATTATGTGTAGAGTTATGGCCCTTGATTTGCTTTGTTGAACTTTGTGAACGTTCGAACGACAAAAGTTATCATCAAATCTG
The DNA here is from genome assembly GCF_932274485.2 of Patella vulgata. Classification (NCBI taxonomy): domain Eukaryota; kingdom Metazoa; phylum Mollusca; class Gastropoda; family Patellidae; genus Patella; species Patella vulgata. Next base: position 41,657,584 of record NC_065882.2, read on the forward strand.
TATGAAATTTATATGCATTATTTGAATTAGTAAAACGAAAAAGCCTGTCGAATTTGAACAATTTCTTTAGATTACTTCCAGAGTTACGGCCCTTGTTTTAGTTTTTAGAACCTTGTGAACCCTCAAACGACGAAAATTATAATGTCATTTGTATGAAATTGTCTATTAAATTCACCTAATTACCTACAAAAGAATAAATATGTGACAACCCTTTTACTGGATTACTGCGCGTGCGTTTGTATAAAGTTTGACCCTTTTACCATTTTCTCGTGACTGAAATTAACTTTTCTGTAAAGAGTTCCACATTTAGCGTATCGGGCACGGTTCCAGAAACGGTTATTGTAAAACGTGCAATTTCTTGAATATTATCGCGGCCTAGAACAGTTCTGAGAACGATATTAAGCGTTCCGCGACCTCACGTCCCAGGATTGCCTTATTTTCCGACAATCTAATGGGTTTTTTTCAAATTTGGTGTGAAGCATTGGCGGTGTCATGAGACTGAACCCTGTCGATATTAAGTGTTCCGGGACCATACGTTTCGTAGTCCTCCCCCCACCCCCCGCGCTGTGGGGACGCCAGTCGCTGGTTGATGGATGGCCAAATCTAGGGCAAAGCTAGGGCACAGCCCCAGCTTGTGGAGGCGAAACCCGTCTTGACCGCCGAAGGGGGTCATGGAGGGTCTTCCCAAGAATATTTTGAAAAATAGACTCCCGGAAATGCAGTCTGGCAATATTTCAGGTACCGATCGTCGAGATAGAGCTGACCAGATACCTCCTTTGGCCTATTCACTAGTTTATCCGACCAGAGAGGAAAGTGTCAAACGAATGGAGTGATTGTGAATCAAATCAAAATGAATGATTATTGTCCAACAAACGGAGTTATGAAATTTTTTAAAAAATAGACTACCGGGGCAGTATTTCAGGCACTGATTGTCGAGATAATAAGAACTGTTTTTTACTCAAAAACACTGAAAATTATAAAAACATTGCGGGCAGAAATGCAATAATTCAATAATAAAGTGCGCCTATCAGAACACCCAGGAATAACGATTTTGATGCAAACTATTGATAAATCATTCCCGAATTCAAAGGAGGACAATTCTTGAATTAGGGTATATTGTAGCGAAGCGGTCGACCACATTGTCCAGGTCCAACTTCATTGTAAGCTCCCTGTGGAAACTTATTACAGCCAAGTTGCGGAGACGCACATACTGCCTGTCGCCTAATCACTAGCTTATCCGACCAGGGGCCGGTTGCTAAAAACGCAGTTATTTTAACGATCCGTTTAATTCTAACCGAATGTTATCTTGCTTACATGTCATTTGTTAACGGTCTGTTAAATGTCTGTTGCTGGAAAGTCAGTTTCATTATGCGTTAGCTAACGGACTGATTAAAGTTAATCCGAGAGAAGACTGTTTAGTCATTGGCTGAATTTTAAAATTTTAAATTCAATGTACATGTATAACAACTTCGTAGAAGTTGGTATTAACAAGAACCTTAAGAAAGTGGGACAACTGTGCAGTGTTCACACAACTTGATTAAAGACATAAAGATAACTGTAGAATTTACTACAGAATACACTATAAAAAATCTATAGAAGACATTAGTATTTTCCTATAAACATTTTAGCATAAATCTGGTCTGCCCTCTGCCCCCCCCCCCCCCACACACACACACATACACAATCACAATGGATGTTTCTGACATTCCTGGTACAGAAAGTTAAGCATCCACACAACTTGTTAAAACTATCTCGACAATTATCAAAAAAAAAACGTAAAAGATCGGATGCCAGGCAACGAAACATACGCCCACGGCAGCTAAGTCGTTTGCGCAGTCAACAAGAGTTGTCGCATATTTTTCCTATTGTCGGTAATGAAACATTAAAAATCAACTAAAATCTGATTAAGAGTAACGACTATAAGTAATTATCCGAAAATCATTACAAATCAAGTTATCAAAATTCATTGAAAATCAATATACTTGTTCATCTCAAGACCTTCAACTTGGTTTATCAATTTAAAGTCAATCGGATGATAACTTTAGTCTCTAGAGCATCCACAAGATTTTTCAAAGTGATCAAGGACCATAACTCTGGTAGTGAAAATCACTGGGCTTCTTCGTCTCACGACCATAAACACTGTGTATAAATTTAAAGTCAATCGGATATTAACTTTAGCCTCTAGGGCGTCCACGAGCAATTGTGTACGCCGGACCGACGGACGGACGGGCGGAGGCGACGACAATATACGACCACATATATTGAAAAAAGTGATTACTACGCCAGATTTCACCGAACCGAAACAACCAAGCGTCATTGGATAGCCCCAATAATGGACGATCTTATGACATCCAAATGATACAAATTCGATGGTTAGGAAATAGATTATGAAACGCTGAAAATCTAGTATTTCTAGTATTTTTCCTTATTCATTTTTTCTTATTGTTCGATTTGTATAACACAAAAGTTCATATGCTCTGTTGTCTCGGTTGTCATTTTTTTTTTTTTTTTGGGGGGGGGGGGGGGTCCTGCCGGCACCGGAAGTGGCGTAATTTTACTAAAAACTACAATTTTGACAGTTCGGTACCACTTTTTGAAAGCAATCTGATATAACTAAAAGTTGCACTAGATAGTGGGCTCAGTTTTTTTTAAAATTTCGATTTCATTTTCGGACAAATTCAATTAATGGGATTTTCAAATATTTCTTCGTAATTTTTATAAACTTGTAGCTATAATCCGTACGAAGTAAATGTATGTTAAAATTAGTTTGTAATATAAGCAGTTGTCTAGAAATAGTCAATTTTGCATAAGTCACTGTTTTTCGTTATTTGGCCTGTAAATAATCAATTTATTCAAAAAGCAAATATGCGTCATATCAAATTGGTTACAATTTAAAATTGACACCGGAAGTGACGCCACTTTGTCAATAATTATTTAATAAGAATATTAATTTAATATGCATTAAAAAAAATTAACTTTTAGTTTAAATCAACATATCAATAAAGATAGGTTGCCAGGCAACGAAACATACGCCCACAACAGCTAAATCGTCCGGGCAGTCAACAAGTGCTGTCGCATATTTTTACTTTTTTCGGTAATGAAACAATTATAATACACTAAAATCTGATTAAGAGTAACAACTCATGAAGTAATTATCAGAAAACCATTAGAATTTGTTGTTTTTTTTATAAAGTTCTGCCCCATGCTAACGCTTAGTATACAAAACTTTAAATATCATGGATTTAGCTGTTCAAGTCATAAAGATTTATTTGTTCGTATCAAGATCTTAAACATTGTGTATCAATCTGAAGTCAATCGGTTGATAACTTTAGCCTCTAGAGCCTCACAAGATTTTTCAAAGTGATCAAGGGCCATAACTTGGCAGTAATTATCGGAAAATGAATAGACTTCTTCGTCTCATGACCTTAAACACTGTGTATAAATTTAAAGTCAATCGGATATTAACTTTAGCCTCTACAGCGTCCACAAGATTTTTCAAAGTGACCAATGGCCATAACTCATGCAGTAATTATTGAAAATCACTGAAAATGAATAGACTTCTTCGTCTCATGACTTTAAACACTGTGTATAAATTTAAAGTCAATCGGATATTAACTTTAGCCTCTACAGCGCCCACAAGATTTTTCAAAGTGATCAAGGGTCATAACTCTGGCAGTAATTATCTTAAATTGCTGAAAATAATAGGCTTCTTCGTCTCATGACCTTAAGCACTGTGTAAAAATTTGAAGTCAATCGGATATTAACTTTGGCCTCTAGAGAGTCCACAAGATTTTTCAAAGTGATCAAGGGCCATAACTCTGGCAGTAATTATTGAAAATCACTGAAAATGAATAGACTTCTTCGTCTCATGACCTTAAACACTGTGTATAAATTTAAAGTCAATCGGATATTAACTTTAGCCTCTAGAGCGTCCACAAGATTTTTCAAAGTGATCAAGGGCCATAACTCTGGCAGTAATTATCTTAAATTGCTGAAAATTGATAGGCTTCTTCGTCTCATAACCTTAAGCACTGTGTATAAATTTGACGTCAATCGGATATTAACTTTGGCCTCTAGAGAGTCCACAAGATTTTTTGAAGTGATCAAGGGCCATAACACTGGCAGTAATTATCGCAAATCGCTGAAAATGAATAGACTTCTTCGTCTCATGACCTTAAACACTGTGTATAAATTTAAAGTCAATCGGATATTAACTTTAGCTTCTAGAGCGTCCACAAGAGTTTTTGAAGTGAACAAGGGCCATAACTCTGGCAGCAATTATCGAAAATCGCTGAAAATGAATAGACTTCTTCGTCTCATGACCTTAAACACTGTGTATAAATTTAAAGTCAATCGGATATTAACTTTGGCCTCTAGAGGGTCCACAAGATTTTTTGACGTGATCAAGGGTCGTAACTCTGGCAGTAATTATCGAAAGTCGCTGAAAATGAATACTTTTTCGTCTCATGACCTTAAACACTGCGTATAAATTTAAAGTCAATCGGATATTAACTTTAGCCTTTAGAGCGTCCACAAGATTTTTCAAAGTGACCAGTGGCCATAACTCTGGCAGTAATTATCTGAAATCGCTGAAAATCAATAGGCTTCTTCGTCTTATGCCCTTAAACACTGTGTATAAATTTAAAGTCAATCGGATATTAACTTTGGCCTCTAGAGCGTCCACAAGATTTTTTGAAGTGATCAAGGGCCATAACTCTGGCAGTAATTATCGAAAATCGCTGAAAATCAATAGGATTCTTCGCCTCATGAGCGTCCACAAGCAATTATTTATATCAGTCGTATTTGTTAATTGTTTAAAATTTTGATATTTGATTCCAGTCAAGTAATATAGATAACACAAATTGATTTCTAACTTGTTCAGTGGCGGAGAAATAGGAGATTTTCAACAGGTCACTTTTCTAGCTTTTTGGTCAATAAAAGTGTCAATTATTATTCGATTTCCATAAATTTTCACTGCGTGATACCTAATGCCATTTCCGATTTCATACAAGTAATTTAATTTTTTCAATCTGCAAATAGAATAAACCCATACGATCATACAGATACCACAAAATGGTTTCTAACTTGTACGGTTGCAGAGAAATAGACGATTTTCTGCAAGTCACTCTTTAATGTGTTTGGTCTATAAAAGTGTGAATTACTATTCGATTTTGTTGGAAATGTGCCATAATACATTATCTAATATTACTGAGTATTATAATCTCCATTTACTTAAATAGCTGAATTTTAATACATAGCATGCAATTATAATTTATATGCATATCCTATGACTTATTTAACGTAATTGAAATATACTTTTGTGTCCATCAGGTAAATAATGTTGAATTTATATTGTTGACAATGTATACTTTGTTTTCTTAAGGCGCGTATAGCTTATAATTTTGCATGAGCTGGGAATGAATTCTCAGAATTGGTGCCATCCTGTCGAGATGGCCAGGCGAACGTGTTATCCCCCACTAGTAGCCTGGGTTAGTTGTTCCCACTGGGATATTCGTCTACAGGGTCGAAGCGAAGCTCTACCTATTACACCTATAGTTCTTGAGAAATGCTCTTGGAGTGCACAGCCTTTAGATCCTTGCATCTAATGAACAGAGTTTAAACTGCTTGAATTTATGTATAGGATATTAACCTATCCGACATATACAACGCCATTTCACCCTTAAATTTAATGGGCTCTTCTATCAAAAGGCAACAATGATTTGATAATTGCTCGATAGTTTTCGCCAAATAGCGAAAATTACCGAGTAATCACGTGAATGTACGTGCATGTTTTTGTTTATACGTCGCCATTTTGAAAGCAAAAACAAAATGGATAGTAACATATTGACGATGGAATAGACGTGAATGCAAATATCGATGAGGATCTGTCCAAAGCCTGAAGAAAATTTGGTCAGAAAACAATCTTTTCCGATAATTCTGACATTGAACCGTGATTGAAGGTTTTCGGTATGTTCAGAAAAGGATTTGGCCGACTGTTTTAAGTGGACTGTACCCAAAAATACTTTACAAAGGAACTCTCGGGCGATAAATACTTTCAAGTCTTGGAGTGTGTGGATAAATAATCGAAATGTGGACAGAAAGAAAATTCTGAAAGATATCTTAGACATGGAGTATGCAGGAGTATGGATAACCGATTTAAATATGCCGCTAAGTACGCCGTCTATTTCGGTCCTGAATGCTACAAACTGTACCCTTACAATTTTTAATTGTCAAAAGAATTAAAATTTATTTCTGTGTTCTTTGTATTATTTCGATCATCTACGTCATCAGCGGTTGATATGAGCCGAATATATCGACCTGAGATGACGTCATTAGCGGCTGATATGAACTATCAACCTGTCATGTCGTCAGCAGCGGTTTATATGAACCGAATATATCAACCTATGATGACGTCATAACAGGTTATTATGTCATAAAACTTCTATGGACATCAAAGAAAAAACTATCGCCAGTTGTATATACACAGATACAGCCTTTAGATACTTGCATCTAATGAACAGACAGAGATTTTAAACGCTTTCGTTTAATGAACAGATACAGCCTTTAACTGTTTGCAGTTAATGAACAGTATAGCTTTTAGCTATTACACAGAAACAGAACAGATCACAGAACGGCTTGAACTGGGACAGTTCGCCTATTTTTAAATAGTGTAAAAGAGTTTTCCCAGTCCATTAAAACTTACCTGTATGTTATAATGCATAATAAAACTTCATAGTTTTATACAGTTTTGTTCCGTTTGTTCGAAGAGAGAGAGAGAGAGGAGAGAGGGAGAGAGAGCCGAACATGGCACAACTACTTTTTAGCTAGTCCGTCCTCTCTTCTGAAGAGGTTCTACTTTAAACAATTTGTGATCGGCCAATAGATCGCTGGTGGCAGAGAAATTACCGGAGTGTGGGCCCTGGGCAACAATTGCAGCAGAATTCCCCACACTACCAAACCGCTACACCATTTCGTGGCCAAAAACAGGGTAAAGTTCAAGGGTAACGTGGCACCTGTGAAACCCGTCATTACTGCATCGCAGTTCTAGTTCTATTTGATACCTATAGGTATTGGCAGCAAACCAATTTTACGTCTTGGTAATACATCTGTAGTCTTGAAAACAGGACATTATTTTAAACTTATAACTTGATAGTATATGGGAATTTTTAGAATCACATATCGAGCTTCAGTTCTTTCTTCGGTAGCATCAGTCTCGATTATCATATATGTCTTTGATAACAAGAGTTCCAACCGCTCTGATAACCAAGACTTTTGTTAAACATACGTATACCAGTAGTAGCGATACTGGGCAGATGCACCTATTTTTGGAAATGTATCAAATTACAATAATGTCGAACTAGCAAACCTGCAAGGTAGGCTACAACAAACGCCTACCCATGTTTTACAATTGTGGTATAATGGCTAGGAATCCCAAATTTATAACGTGCAAAAACAAGAGCTATTTCATCAAATTAGTAAATTGATTAAAATATATTCCTATAACTATATAAAACTGCTCACCATTGACAATATCGTGATTCTGAATTTGTCTACCAATTTAAAGATGTCAGTTCAACAAACATAAACAATCTACTCTTATATTTAATGATAAAAATTATTGTAAATTAAGAGATGATATTATTCATTGATATTATGTAGAAATCAGTAAAGTTTAATTGTGTTAATGGGTTATTTAAATGAATCAAAATTTACATTCCACAATTTTCTATCATTGGTGGCGATGAATACGAAACAAAGAAGTATAGAACTAGTCGTATTTGAATACAGATTGTGTTAGTTATAAATTTAAATTTCTTTAGATTGATTGGTTTCTTACCTTTGAGTACTTATATCAAACAACTAAGTTACCGCAATATCCTGCATCTAGAAGAACTTACTCAGCAGACGACAATTTCCTTAGAGCCAAGAAATGCAATCACGTGACATGCTCATGGCTATTTTAGAATGTACACGCGTGCCGTTATATTAATTATACTCTCTCCTGTAGAAATGGAATCGTCTTTCAGCACATTCCAAGTAATAATGAACGAAAACCTGTGTATGTCTGTATGATCATATATAATGTTTGTAAACATGTGTATATTAAAGTTACAATTTCATATTTTTAAGTTATATTTTTAAAATTTATTAAAATAAAGCCTTAAAATAGATAGTATCCATAAACAGTCCTACCCTGTTAAAGAATAATCCTATTAATCCTATAATTCACTATTGCCAGCTGAGAAATTGGCAAAAATATCATTTTTAGCTTCAAATTCAAACATTTGAACATAGCTTTTCCATGGAGGTAATAGGAAAACAAGGGAGATGATTGTGTTATTATTTCCTGTGTCAATGATTTTTAAGGGTGGGAAATAATGCTTATGATCGTATAATAGTGAGTTGATAACCTATTTAGCAAAAGACATAGAAATAATTATGTTTTGACTTTCTTAGAAAATATGAAATTATCGCTTTAAGAAGATTGCATTGAATACAGGATAATGTCAATGGTAAAATAATTTCCCAATTCAATTGTAAGGTGACCCGTGAAACGAAAATTTTCTCTACTGAAAGTTGAACTCGACACGGCGAATGTGCACGCTTCAGTGGCTTGTCTCGAAATGATTTCTGGTTAGTCACGCGGTACGATAACACTCGGCGCTAGAGTCTATGAGTCTATAAAAAGCCATCGCACGTGAATTCTCTACACATCTATCAACTATTACAGTCGTAAAAATCTATTATTGGCGATTCTGAATAGCAGTAATATTTAACTTTTTGGTTCGTTTTATGTTTTGAATTGCTTTATCATTAACTATACCGTTAGGAGCGGCATCTTTCGGTTTAGTACAAATAAACATCTCTGAAACACTCTGGTTAGGCAAGAACATGATATCTAGCATTAGTTACATTTTACTTTTACAAGGTTCTTAAAACAATTGTTGAGTTGATTAACGTGCGTGTTTCTAAATTTAATTTCTTGTTCCCACTTTCTGTTCAAATTCATTTAACGTTCTCGAAGTTTAGTATGGTGCATCCCGTAAAGCCCGTGGACGATACTGATCTCAGGCAGTCACCAACATTCTCGCAAGTTAGAAAGCTTGAAAGAAACATATTATGTGAAATATGCTGCATGTGCAATGTCCCATAATTAGTGGTGCGGTATTTGATGGGTCATTTTGTTTCCAAGGAGTGGGTTATTAAAGATACATTATGTAAGATTTAGATATAGAGCTGGCCGTTCTTGCTATAATAGTTCAAAAATAGATAATGCAAAATGAAGATATTGAAAATTTCATTCAAATTACTTTATTTGTAGTATTGACAATACGTGTGTATTGATTGTGTATTATCGTAACCACGATACTGGTATATTTGAGGCTTAGCCGCGCTTCCCCATTTTTAAATGAAATCATAAAATGGCCGAACCGTTCTAATCTAGTTAAAATTTCGAGAATCCGATGGCATCGAAAGTTGATTGTGGTGTCATGTTAATATTAATGTCTAATTAATAATTTACGTAACATTTAACGCCTAAAGAAAGACCTGTGTATCTAAACCCACAGGAAAGTGCTCTAAATTTCATCTACAGCGATGTAATTTTCAAAATTTTCCGGGGGTCGCTGGGGCCCTTTGGAACGAGTCGCCTCCGTTGGCCGATCCCTCAATCCAACCCTGTACTTAATTGACTTTTGCTCAAATAAGACATTCAACAATAAAAAGTCTCGATCTGTCCTATATATTCCTCGCTTTCGCTGATCTCTTCAGCTTGACACGTGTTCCCAAATCCATACCGGTATCCTTGCCAAAAAAAACCCCAAGGGCCGCCAGGCAGGATACGCCCACATTTTCCAAGAGATGGATAGAGAACAAGCTAAAAACAAACGCGATTTTTTGTACAGTCAAGGGCAATAATGCAGAAAGTTATGGCCTGAAATGTGCAAATATCAAAAGGGACTGAGATCTTTGGGATATAAAGATATGTTTTAAGTTTCATCAAATCGGATAAAAATTGTGACCTCTAGAGGGTTCCACAACCTTCGTATTACACATTTTACAAAATTTGCGTACAAAGAGCGGCCATTTTGTTCGGAAGTTTCATTTAGATTTTCCCGAAATTCGAATTCAACCTTCATTATGGTGGAATGGTGATGTATTTTAACGTTTTTTAAAATTGGAAAAAATTGTGACCTCTAGAGAACTAGGGGCCATAATCCAGGATGTTTGGGTATCCGCGATTATCAAAAGGAACCAAGATCTTAGTGTGTAATGGTGATATATTCACACGTTTTTTTAAACCGGATAAAAATTGTGACCTCTACAGGGACCACAAGCTAAAAACGTGATTTTTTCTTCAATCAAGGGCCATAATTCAGGAAGTTACGATCCGATATGCTCGAATACCGAAAGAAACCAATATCTTTGGGTTATAAACATGTATTTCAAGTTTCATCGAAATCGGATAAAAATTGTGACCTCTAAGAGGGTCCACAATCTTGATTTACCAGATGTTTACACTATTTTCGTACACGGGGCATCCAATTTGTCTAGCAGTTTTGGCCCGATTTTCACAAAATTTGAACTAAAAAAACATTACGGTGTAAAGTTCTGTGACATATTCGAACGTTGTTTTAAATCTGATAATAGTTGTGACCTCTAGAGGGACCACAAGCTAAAAACGCGATTTTTCGTACAATCAGGGGCCATAATTCAGGAAGTTACGATCCGATATGCGCGAATATTAAAAGGAACCGGGATCTTTGGGTTATAAACTTATATTTCAAGTTTCATCAAAATCAGAACAAAATTGTGGCCTCTTGGGGGTCCACAACTTTGATATACCATTCGATGTTTCCTAATTGGCGTACGAGGGGTGGCCATTTTGTCCGGCAGTTTTGGTCCGATTTTCATGAAATTCAAATTCAGAGAAAATCACGGTGTAGGCCTAACGGTGATATATTTTAACGTTTTTTTTTTTAAAAATCGGATAATAATTGTGATCTCTAGAGGGACCACATGCTAATAACGCGATTTTTCGTACAATCAGGGGCCATATTCAGGAAGTTACAATTCGATATGTACGAAAATGAAAACGAAAATGAAATGAAAATGACCTCCAGAGGGTCCACAACCCTGGTACACAATATTTTGACACTATTTTCGAACGAGGCTTAGCCCCCCCCCCCCAAAAAAAAAATCGAATTAGCCCCCCCCCCCCCCGAAAATTTAGCCAACAATAATGATTTCTTAGGAGCGTTCTTAGCCGGCCACATCCTCAGCCCCTCCAAAAAATTCCGTAGCCCCACCAAATTTTATGAGCTGGCTACGGGCCCGCTGTAGAGTGTTCACAAACAATTATGGATGAACGGACGGACGGACAGGGGTGACGACAATATAGGCTACCTCCACATGAAAATATGGACGTATAAAAATGTTGACAACAAAATAACCATAGAGGTGTATATATTGATAATTAGATGAAAAGGAATGATCAGAGATAGGTCTATTGTAAATTAATTTAAAGGATAATTTTTGAAGTCTCTCAAGTTTAGATATAGATGTAATTGAACAAGAGTCCCAAATAGTGGAGCAATAATTAATATGAGATTGAATATGAGCAAAATAGAACAATTTAAGTACTTCAGTAGGAAGCAACTGTTTTAATTTGCGTAGCCTAATTGAACATTTTTCTGCCGATGAAGCTTAGATAAATGACCAACATGAGGAGACCAAGTGAAATTTTCATCAAAAATGATGCCTAAAAGTTTAAAGTGGAGACATTTTCTAAAGGTGAATTATTTATGTGAATTTGAAATTTTGTTTTGAACACAAATTGGCAACCTATTCGGCTAGCGGCAGATTCGACCGATCAAGCTGGCAACCTTTTCGTTGGCAACCTATTCGGAATAAAGACCAGAATCGCCCAAACTTATCTATATTTATAAACCAATAAAATCCAACGTTACATGTATAAAATGAAAGTAGAATATATTAGACCGTACACTACTACAATATTAAACAATTCCATTAGCTCAGAATTCAGGTGTAATTTCGGATTATCGTATAGAATTCTTAGCATCTTACTACGTATGTTCTGAAAGGTAATAAAATAAGCTTTCCAAATATTATTTATAAAAGTTGGCACAATCATATTAAAATTGTGCACTCTCATCCTAAACGTCGCCAATTTTTCAAAATTTTAAAGTGAACGACAGGTAATATTCCCAGTCATAATTCGGATCATCATACAAAATTTTGATGTAAGCTTTCCAAATATTATTAGTAAACGTTGGCACAATCATATCAAAGAGGTGCGCGCTCATCCTAAACATAGCCAATTTTTAAGAATATTTTAAAAGGAAAGACCGTTAATATCCCGAGTAAAAATTCGATCCATCGTACAAAATTCTGATGATCCAACTAAATATATTCTGAAAGGTAATTAAATAAGCTTTCCAAATATTATTAGTAAGCGTTAGCACAATCATATTAAAGGGGTGCGCTCTCAACCCGAACACCGCCAATGTTTCAATATTCTAAAGGGAAAGACTGTAATATTCTGTGCCAAAATTCGGATCATCGTACAAAATTCTGGGCATCCAACTAAGAATATTCTGAAAGGTAGTTAAACAACCTTTCCAAAAATTATTAGTAAAAGTTGGCACAATCATATTAAAGGGGCGCGCACTGTCAATGTTTCAATATTCTAAAGGGAAAGACAGTTAATATTCCGTGTCGAAATTCGGACCATCGTACAAAATTCTGAGCATCCAACTATATATATTCTGAAAGGTAATTAAATAAGCTTTCTAAATATTATTAGTAAGAGTTGGCATAATCATATTAAAGGGGTGCGCTCTCAACCTGAACATAGCCAATTTTTCAATATTCTAAATGTAAAGAGAGACCTATATTTTTTTCGAAGTTCAAATTCGGATCATCGTTCAAAATTCTCAGCATTCAACTACATGTATATATATTCTAAAAGGTAATTCAGTAAGCGTCCCAAATATTATTAGTAAAAGTCGGCAAAATTATATTAAAGAGGTGCGCTCTCATCCCAAACATGGCCATTTTTTTAAAAAAAAAATTAAACGGGAAGTCTGTTAATATTCATAATTTGAAGCATCGTACAAAATTCGGAGCATCCAACAGAAAATATTTTGAAAAGTAATTAAACAAGCTTTCCAAAATTTATTAGTAAAAGAGAGACCTATTTTTTTCGAAGTTCAAATTCGAATCATCGTACAAAATTTTGAGCACTATATATATTCTAAAAGGTAACTCAGTAAGCGTCCCAAATATTATTAGTAAAATTCGCCACAATCATATTAAAGAGGCGCGCTCACATCTTAAACATGGCCATTTTTTTTTTTAAATTTAAAGGGAAAGTCTGTTAATATTCCGAGTCATAATTCGGAGCATCGTACAAAATTCGGAGCATCCAACTGAGAATATTCTGAAAAGTAATTAAACAAGCTTTCCAAAAATTATTAGTAAAAGTTGGCACAATCATATTTAAGGGGCGCGCTCTCAATCTGAACATAGCCAATTTTTAAGAATATTTTAAAGGGAAAGACTGTTAAAATCCTGAGTCAAAATTCGGACCATCGTACAAAATTTTGATGATCCAACTAAATATATTCTGGAAGGTAATTAAATAAGCTTTCCAAATATTATTAGTAAAAGTTGGCACAATCCTATTAAAGGGGAGCGCTCTCAACACGAACACTGCCAATGTTTCAATATTCTAAAGGGAAAGACAGTTAATTTTTCGTGTCAAAATTCGGATCATCGTACAAAATTCTGAGCATCCAACTAAGAATATTCTGAAAAGTAATTAAACAAGCTTTCCAGAAATTATTAGTAAAAGTTGGCACTATCATATTGAAGGTGCGCGCTCTAAGTACGAACACTACCAATGTTGCAATATTCTCGATCTTTCCCTTTAAAATGTTTTAAAAAATGGCCATGTTTAGGATGAGAGCGCACCTCTTTAATATGATTGTGCCAACTTTTACTACTAATATTTGGAAGTAGAATATAGTTGAATGCTCAAAATTTTGTACGTTGGTCCGAGTTTTGACTGGGAATATTACCGGTCTTGCACTTTAAAATACTGAAAAATTGGCGACGTTTATGATGAGAGTGCACCCCTTTAACATTATTGTTCCATCTTTTATAAATAATATTTGGAAAGCTTATTTTATTACCTTTCAGAACATATGAAGTAAGATGCTAAGAATTTTGTACGATAATCCGAAATTACACTTCAATTCTGAGCTAAAGGAATAGCTTAATATTGTATACATGTAACGTTGGATTTTATTGGTTGATAAATATAGATGAGTTTGGGCGATTCTGATCGTTATTCTGAATAGGTTTCCAACGAAAAGGTTGCCAGCTTGATCGGTCGAATCTGCCGCTAGGCGAATAGGTTGCCAATTTGTGTTCGGTGAAGAACGGGTTGATAGTTCATCGCTAATACAGCATTTTATATGTCGACTATACGTTGGTAATAAGTCATGCACAAGTCAACCGATCTGAAGGGCCTATAGTGAATTTTAACCAAAGAAGTTATAAATTCGTGGTTATGATGGTAGTGTCAGGCTGCCAGTGGTCATAGCCATAGCGTGTCTAAATTGCAGAGTATGGTAGTCAACAACACCAATTTAGTTCGAACATATTGATTATCATACCAACTGAAATAATGTCGATAAAAACAAAGGTACCAATATCTAGGAGATGTAATAAAAACTGGCATGAATTTTTCCACTTTCCGAATACTATTAATACTGAAGGGGTGTCTCGTGATGGAATTTTTAAAAATAGACAGAAAGCAGACGACGCATTTTCTGATATAGAATCAGAGCCATTTTCATTTGAACTTCAATCTGTCAAGAATGATGACGTAGATTTAAATTTATCTTCATCAGACCGGACAGAAACAACACCAACATGTCGGTCAACAAGGAAATATAACAGACCGATTTCAGCAACTGATAAAGTTGATGTAGCATTTGGAAAAGGAGAGGAGAAACTTCAAAGTGTTTCTGATTATTATGATACCTTTGAATATGACTTTAACTATTTCTTTTTATTTCTTGGAATCGTTTCTGTGATAGTATTTATTCTTGATATTGTAAGTGATGTTTATCTTGCCTTTAAATATTTTGAAGATGGACACCTTATATTTGGACTCACAACAACATTTTTGACAGCTGGCCCATCGTTTGTTATGTGTTGTTTAGGTATACACTGGTACATATTAGATTATAGATCAGAAAAAATTATTATACAAGAACATCAAAAGGCAAGAAACTGTTGTGAACCTGCTCATCAGACAACAACATGTTTATGGATTTTACGTTTTCTTTGTACAATTTTACAAATAGGGCCTCTGATAAGGTAAAATATTAAATTTTAATAATATTATGTGTTATTGATTTTATATATAATAGACTGTTCAGAGGTGGAGAGAATACTTGATTGAAGGTTCCAGAATTGAATTCTCTCAATCAATGGAGGGTTTAGTTGAGTAACACAACAATTTCAGGCAACACAGCATGTGCCAACAGAATATGATACTAACACAACCAATCAAGATACGGTATGTGAAAGATTTTTTAATCACAATTCCGTTTACATCCCATGTTTTCAGGACTGGCAGAACTGTGATGTAATAAATTTCATCTACATGTAGTTTTTCAAATTTCATCAATTCATATTTTTAATATCTATTTACAGAACAGTTGAATATTTATATTATGGATGCATGTCGATGAACAAGAAACTCTCAAGAGAGGAAAAAATTAGGTACCATCGATGGATGCTGTATGAAGATCTTGATGCTTGTCTTTTACGCCTGTTTGAAAGTTTTTTGGAGTCAGCTCCCCAATTAATTTTTCAACTGTATGCATGGGCAACTCTAAAACCTAGCGAAGATGTCGTAAGTTGTAAGTAGTAGTGCTCAAAACCAGTGGTCTGCCCTTGCATTAACTTCATGCACACATTGATCACATACTTGACAGTTTAATTCATATATTATTATATTATAGTAAGAACATTTCTAAGTGCTTATGAAATGTTTCTTCAAATCCTAATGATACAGCAAATTTTTTTATAAAAGCTGGGATACATTATATTACAAATAATACAGTTTGATAACATGACCCCTTACAACTTATAGTTTATAAGTAACTAAATGAAACATAAAGCTTTTTTGTATACTGTTATCTCTGATCCAATGTAGTCTTTGCTCTGATATTGACCCCTACAGTGAATCTTGTGGTAGACAATACTTCAATAGATGATCCTGGTCAGTGTAATGTATTACAGCTGCCCTGGTTAATTACATGACCAACCAGTCAACAAGGTCAATGAGGTGTAATATGGGAATGGTTAAATTAACTGGAAATGGGTGTATAATCCTGCTATAAATGGATAACACATGTTACTGTGAGTTTTATCACTTGGGAATATCAATCAATATATATGCCACATGTTAAAAGATGTGTCAGTTCTATAATAAATCTCACTTCATGGCATTATTATTAAATTGTCTAAATATGGAGAACTCTATAATAGAACCAGTATTGTCACCGTAATTAATAACCTTTGTCTTGATGCTGGTAATAGGGGTGTCAAGGTGTTGTTGACCAAGGAAAAGCACACCTCTAACCACAATATTTTGTCTGGGTAATCGATCTTTCCATTGGTAAAATCAGCAAAGGTATTTATTCATGTAATATTAAGGCATCTGTTATTATTTGTATCTTTCAGTATCAATAAGAATAACAGCACTACTGATGTCCTGGGCTAGTCTGAGTATTTCACTTGTATCTTATCATAAATCACTGCGATATTCCCGTAAAGAGAAGAAAAACTTGTCATTATTAGCAACACCTGTGTATTTTATATGGAGAGCATGTGAAGTTGGTGCGCGACTACTGTGCCTGTCCTTTTTTGTGACAGCATTTCAAGCATGGATATTTTTGCCAGTATTACTGCATTGGGTGGCAGTAACTATTTGGATAATTAAACAAAATACTAAATTCTATGACAATCGTTGTTTTGAAACAATATTTAATATTATATGTGGTTATGTTATGATTTTTTGTTTTTTAAATCTTCGAGAAGGGCATACACGTTTTCGTTACCTGTGGTTTTATATAGTGTTCTATTTTGAGAACTTTTTCATGCTTGGTATTTGGTGGCAAGCTATACCACTTGGTGATTGGTATGATTTCTATGGGTTTATTTTAATCTTTATTTTATCAGTTTTACATATTATTGTTCAGCTTATTTATTATAAATTTTCGCACCCAAGTAAAATAGATATATGCTTGCCATGGAAT
Source organism: Patella vulgata (assembly GCF_932274485.2). Taxonomy (NCBI): domain Eukaryota; kingdom Metazoa; phylum Mollusca; class Gastropoda; family Patellidae; genus Patella; species Patella vulgata. Next base: position 41,674,944 of record NC_065882.2, read on the forward strand.
AGAAATCTCTGCTATGAATCTGTTTGTCATAGTTTAGATGAAGATGAAAAACAAATGAAAAAGCCACACCATTTAGATCAACAGGTTGTTGTTAATAATGGATAGAAAAAGCTTTGTACATGCAATGCAAGCAATAGCATAATATAGTGCTTTTAATGTTTTCAGAATTAAAAAAATAAGACACATTTTTATTTACTGATAGAGAATGTGCTTTTGATTTGATCTGATTTTTATACGCCCACATGGAAATGTGGTCATATATTGCCGTCGCCTCTGTCCGTACGTCCGTCGTCCACAATTTCTTGTGAACACTCTACAAACTACTTTTATCATCTGATTGTTTTGAAATTGATATATTATGTTGTTTACATTAGTGAGATGAAGAACCCTATTTAATATCAATAATTTTCGTTAATTTCTTCTGGAGTTATGGCCCTTGTTTCACTTTGTTGAACCTTGTGAACACTCTAAAAGTTATCATCTGATCTGTATGGAATTTGCATCATTTAAATTACTGACATGAAGAAGCCTATTAAATTTCAGCAATTTCCGTTAATTACGTCTAGAGTTATGGCCCTTGTTTCACTTTGTTGAACCATGTAAATGCTCCAGCGACAAAAGTTATCATCCGATCTGTATGGAATTTATATGCATCATTTAAATTAGTGAAACGAAAAAGCCTATTGAATTTCAGCAATTTCCTTTAATTACATCTAGAGTTATGGCCCTTGTTTCACTTTGTTGAACCTTGTGAAACGACAAAGCCTATTGAATTTCAATAATTTTCGTTAATTTCTTCTGGAGTTATGGCCCTTGTTTCACTTTGTTGAACCTTGTGAACGCTCTAACAAATAAAGTTATCATCCGATCTGTATGAAATTTATATGCATCGTTTAGATTAGTAAAACAAAGAATCATATTGAATTTCAACAATTTCCGTTAATTTCGTCTTAAGTTATGGCCCTTGTTTCACTTTTTTGCGCCTTGTAAATGCTCTAACAGCAATAGTTATCATCCGATCTGTATGAAATTTACACAGATCATTTAAATTAGTGACACCAAGACTCCTATTGAATTTCAGCAATTTCCAATAATTATGTCTAGAGTAATTGTCCTTGAACCTTGTGAACATTAGAAACACGAAACTTATCATCTGAACCGTACGAAATTTATATGCATCATTTAAATTCGTGAAATGAAGAATCCTATTGAATTTCAGCATTTTCAAATAATTACTTGTAGAGTTATGGCCCTTGTTGAACCTTGTGAATGCTCAAATGATGAAAGTTATTCAATCTGTATGAAATTTATATGCATTATTTAAATTAGCGTAGTGAAATCAAGAATCCTATTGAATTTCAACAATTTCAGTCGATTACTTCTAAATTTATAGCCCTTGTTTCAATCTGTATGAAATTTATATGCATTATTTAAATTAGCGTAGTGAAATCAAGAATCCTATTGAATTGAAGCAATTTCAGACAATTACTTCTAAATTTATAGCCATTGTTTTACTTTGTTGAACTAGAGAACGTTCAAATGGCAAAAGTTATAATCCAATCTGTATGAAATTAATATACATTATTTGAATTAGTAAAATGAAAAAGCCGGTCAAATTTCAACAATTTCTTCCAGAGTTAAGGCCCTTATTTCAGTTTGTAGAACTTGTGAACCCTCAAACGACGAAAGTTATAATCTGATCTGTATGGTTTTGTCTTGTAAATAAATGTCCCCAATTATCTTCAAAAGAATAAAGGTACGATAACCCTTGTCGACCGCTCAGACGATTTAGCTGCTGTGGGCGTATGTTTCGTTACCTGGCAACCTATCTTTTGTGATATAAACCAGAGCTTCTATGGTATTGGTGATCATACTTGTAGGTTTTGAAATACACTAGATTTCTACTGATCTTCAAAAGTAGAGAAATTGCCACATCTCTAAAAATACTCCCTCCAATATGGCATACATGTATATACTGACGGGAAATAACAGTTTCTGAAAACATAATGTCAAAACATAGCATAATAAATATTGGTCAAATTTCAACAATTTCTTCCAGAGTTAAGGCCCTTATTTCAGTTTGTAGAACTTGTGAACCCTCAAACGACGAAAGTTATAATCTGATCTGTATGGTTTTGTCTTGTAAATAAATGTCCCCAATTATCTTCAAAAGAATAAAGGTACGATAACCCTTGTCGACCGCTCAGACGATTTAGCTGCTGTGGGCGTATGTTTCGTTACCTGGCAACCTATCTTTTGTGATATAAACCAGAGCTTCTATGGTATTGGTGATCATACTTGTAGGTTTTGAAATACACTAGATTTCTACTGATCTTCAAAAGTAGAGAAATTGCCACATCTCTAAAAATACTCCCTCCAATATGGCATACATGTATATACTGACGGGAAATAACAGTTTCTGAAAACATAATGTCAAAACATAGCATAATAAATATTGTTTGTCTTCAGGTAATTAGAGCATTTTTGTGACAATAAATTCATTAAAGTATGACCATTCTCCCCTTTTCTTTGTATGTCCAGTTTATAATATGAATGACTAAGATTCTAGATAGTTCATTTTTAATCATTGCTGGAAAATTCAGGTCTGTGTTCAAAATGCCTTCATGTATAACAGCAAAAACCTTTCACATCGTCAATGTAATAATATTTTTCAAAGATATTTTTTTTTTAAATTGTAATGTGTTGGATGTCATGAATACACTCAAAATATGTTAATATTTTTAAACAACTTGAGTACATAATGTGGCCAGTTTTTATTACAGTATGTGTCATGTTGTAATGTTGTTAATATTATATTATTATGTTATTAATAATTACTGTAGAACTTTTAAGAGGTAGAAAAAAAAAACGATTTTTATACGCCCACATTGAAATGTGGTCGTATATTGTCGTCGCCCCCATCCGGCCGGCTTCCACAATTGCATGTGGACCCTCTTGAGGTTAATATCTGATTGACTTTAATTTTATACACAGTGTTTAAGGTCATGAGACGAAAAAAGTCTATTGATTTTCAGCGATTCCCTATAATTACTGCCAGAGTTGTGGCCTTGATCACTTCAAAACATTTTGTGGACGCTCTAGAGGCCAAAGTGAATATCCGATTGACTTTAAATTTATACACAGTGTTTAAGGTCATGAGACGAAGAAGCCTATTGATTTTCAACAATTTCTCATAATTACTGCCAGAGTTATGGTCCTTTATCACTTTGAAATATCTTGTTGACGCTCTAGAGGCCAAAGTTAAAATCGGATTGACTGGGGATTTATACACAGTGTTCATGAGACGAAAAAGCCTTATTGATTTTCAACGATATCCGATAATTACTGCCAGAGATATGGTCCTTGATCACTTTGAAATATCTTTTGAACGCTCTAGAGGCTAAAGTTAATATCTGATTGACTTTAAATATACAGTGTGTAAGATAATAAGACGAAGAATCCTATGGATTTCCAACGATTTCCGATAATTATTGCCAGAGTTATGGCCATTGATCACTTTGAAAAATGTTGTGGACGCTCTAGAGGCTCAAGTTAATCAGATTGACTTTAAATTTATAAACAGGCAAAGAAACCTATTGATTTTCAACGATTTTCCGATAATTACTGCCAGTGTTATGGCTCTTGATCATATTGTGGATGCTCTAAAGACAAAGATTATCATCTGATTGCCTTTAGATTAATACACAGAGTTTAAGGTCTTGGGACGAACAAGTATATTGATTTTCAATGATAACTTGAACAGCTAAATCCAGGATACACAGCTATTTAGTGCAGATGTTGGGAATCTGGCATAAATGTGACAGACTAACTCAGCGCCAGTGAACAAATTTTTGGATACAAGGCGCTATACAAATCCATTATTATTATTATATTAAATATTTTGTATGGGCAGAACTAGAAGCCAAAAAATGGTACTTTTTTAAAATGAAGGGAATACAAGAGGCATAGAAGGCTAGTCGTTGGGTTTGTTTTGCCAGATTTACAAACAAAATATTAACAAAAAAGTGGGTGTGACACCACCGCAGGGGGTCGGGGCATGCACAAAAATAAATAGTTGCTGTCTTTACGGTATAAGGAATAAATATGCTAAGTTCCAAGATGATCCATTCAGAATTGCAGTCCGTAGATGATAAATACAAAAATTGGGCGTGGCTCTGCCCCTGGGGGTTGGGTATGGAACAATATAAATAGGTACCACCCTGTTATTGAAATGATTAAGATGCTGAATTTGAACAAAGTCTGTTAATTATTGTAATTTGTAGAGTATTTACAGATAAAACTAACAAAAATGTGGGTGTGGTACCACACCCCTGGGGGTCAGGACATGTACCAAAATAAATAGTTGCTATCCTTACAGTATAAGGATAAAATATGCCAAGTTCTAAGATGATCCATTTTGAATTCCAGTCTGTAGACAAAAAAATACAAAAATTGGGCGTGGCTCTGCCCCTGGGGGTTGGACATGGACCAATATATATATATAGGTACAACCCTATGCTGGATCATTCCGACTTTGATCCAAATCTGTTAATAACTGCAACCTGTATATCATTTACAGACAAAATGGCAACAGAGAGTGGGTGTGGCACCGCCAATATCCGGCTCTGCAATCAACCTTCTCAGATCCTATTTATCTGATAGAAAACAATCTGTTTTTGTCAGTGGCAAATCATCTGAAGATGTTGGCCTTTTATACGGTGTCCCACAGGGCTCTGTTTTGGGTCCAATTCTGTTCAGCTTGTATACCTCGCCCTTGCGTAAAATAATTAAAAAGTATAATATCCAGTATCATCTTTATGCAGATGATACGCAGTTGTATATCTCGTTCAAACCAATTGTTAAAGATGGCTTTGTTTTAACTAAGTATATTTTAGAATCTTGTATCAATGAAATACGACAATGGATGTCAACCAATTTTTTAAAGCTGAACAATGATAAAACCGAGTATCTTTTAATTAGCTCACCAACAGTTCATGCAAAAATTTCAGATAACATTGATATTTCTATCGGGGCTGTTTCTGTGGAGCCAGTAAGTACCTTAATTACCTCCAGACTGGACAGTTGCAACTCCTTATTGATTGGCCTTCTGTGTCGCACTATTGAGAAACTCCAAAAAGTGCAGAATTCAGCAGCAAGACTGATCACACGCACGAAATATAATGAGCACATTACCCCAATTTTATTTGAACTGCACTGGTTGCCTATTGTTTTTAGAATTAAATATAAAATACTTTTATTGACTTTTAAATGTTTTAATGGTATGGCGCCCTTTTACTTGTCCTGTCTTTTGGATATTTATAAACCTTCTCGAACGTTACAGTCATCCAGAGACAACTTTTTATTAACGGAAAATAGAGTCAACCTTTCAAGTTATGGAGAGCGATCGTTTTCGTTTCAAGCACCAAAGCAGTGGAATTTCTTGCCTTTTAGTATCCGCAGTTGTACCTCTTTAACAACTTTTAAATCTAAACTTAAAACTTTCTTATTCCAAGAGGCTTTTTATTGTTGAATTAGTCTTAAATCTTCACCATATGTATTTTATAGATAATTATTTTTTGTACTGATTTTATAGATATTTAGTTTCTTATTGTTTCTATACTTATTATTTTTTTACTGATTTTCTATTTTCTATACATGTATTTATTGTAAAGCGCACCTGAACACGTATGTGGAAGATAGCACTATATAAGTGTTGTATAATAATAATAATAATAATAATAATAATAATAATAGATGTAATTAATGGAAATTTGCTGAAACTCAATAGGTTTGTTCGTTTTACTAATTTAAATGATACATATAAATTTCATACAGATCGGATGATAACTTAGAGCATTCACAAGGTACAACAAGGTGAAACAAGGGCCATAACTCACGGCGTAATGATGCATATAATTTCATACAGATTAGGTGATAACTTTTGTCATTCAAGCGTTCACAAGATTCAACAAAGTTAAACAAGGGCCATAACTCTAGATGTATTTAACGGAAATTTGCTGAAACTCAATAGGCTTGTTTGTTTTACTAATTTAAACGATACATATAAATTTCATACCGATCAGATAATAACTTTTGTCGTTAGAGCATTTACAAGGTACAACAAAATGAAACAAGGGCCATAACTCACGGCATTATTAACGGAAATTGCTGAAATTCAATAGGCTTCTTCGTTGCACTAATTCAAATGATGGATATCAATTTCAAACAGATCGGATGATAACTGTTGTCATTAGAGCGTTCACAAGATTCAACAAAGTGAAACAAGGGCCATAACTCTAGATGTAATTAACGGAAATTGATGAAATTCAATAGGCTTCTTTGTTTTACTAATTTAAATGCTGCATACAATTTTCATACAGATCGGATAATAACTTTTGTCGTTTGAGCATTTACAAGGTACAACAAAGTGAAACAAGGGCCATAACTTACACGTAACTTACGGAAATTGCTGAAATTCAATAGGCTTCTTCGTTTCACTAATTTAAATGATGCATATCAATTTCAAACAGATCGGATGATAACTGTTGTCATTGAGCGTTCACAAGATTCAACAAAGTGAAACAAGGGCCATAACTCTAGATGTAATTAACGGAAATTGCTGAAATTCAATAGGCTTCTTTGCTTTACTTAATTTAAATGATGCATATAAATTTCATACAGATCGGATAATAACTTTTGTCGTTAGAGCATTCACAAGGTGCAACAAAGTGAAACAAGGGCCATAAATCCAGAAGAAATTAACATAAGTTATTGAAATTAAATAGGCTTCTTCATCTCACTAATGCAAACAACATATATCAATTTCAAAACAATGCTATGATAAATGTAGTCTGTAGAGTGTTCACAAGAAATTTTGGACGATTGATGGACGGACAGACGGAGGCAACGGCAAAATACGACCACATTTCCATGTGGGCGTATAATAAAAATGGTAGTGGCTCTGTACCAGGGGGACGGGCATGCACTAAAAATAGTATGAAAAGGTTTCAAGATAACCTATTAAGAATTGCAGCCTGTAAGCGACACACAAAAAGAAAATGGGCGTGGCTCTGACCCTGGGGGGTGGGCATGCACCACAAACAATGCGGATGTTTCTTAGTGTAAAAGGAATAAGTATGCAAAGTTTCAAGATGATATGTTAAGACATGCGGCCTGTAAATGGCAAACAAATACAAGAAATGGGCGTGGCTCTGCCACTGGGGGTCGGGCATGCATTCAAAACAATAGGGATCATCCTTAGGGTATAAGGTATAATTATGAACATTTTTCAAGACGATCAATGAAGAATTGTGACTTGTAGGCGACACGCAGATACAGAAAAAGAAAATGGGCTCGGCTCTATCCCTAGGTGTTGGGCATGCACCACAAACAATAGGGATGTTCCTTTTGGGTATAAAGAATAAGTATGCAAAGTTTCAAGATGATATGTGAAGAAATGCAGCCGTTAGACGACAAACAATGGGCGTGGCTCTGCCCCTGGGAGTCGGGCATACACTAAAAACAATAGGGATCATCCTTAGGGTAAAGTTTCAAGATGATCATATACACAGATAGGGGTGACGGTAATATACGAAGAAAGCAGGAGACTATTAAGATGGGTTCATCCGTCTGTCTATCCGTCACACATTTTGGTACACAAAGAAGTCTATTGATTTTCATCGATTTCCGATAATTACGACCAGAGTTATGGTCCTCGATCACCTCAAAAAATCTTGTGGACGCTCTAGAAATTTATACACAGTGTTTAACGTCAGGAGACGAAAAAGCCTATTGATTTTCAACGATTTCCGATAATTACTGCCAGAGTTATATGGTCCTCGATCACTTCAAAAAATCTTGTGGATGCTCTAGAAGCTAAAGTTTATATCCGATTGACTTTAAAGTTCTACACAGTGTTTAAGGTCATGAAAAACCTTTCCACCGCGGAGAAAATGTTTACACCGCAGAGAAAATGTTTACACCACAGAGAAAATGTTTACACCGCGGAGAAATTATTTACACCGCGGAGAAAATTTTTCCACCGCGGATAAAATATTTACACCGCAGAGAAAATGTTTCCACCGCGGAGAAAATATTTACATCGGGGTGGAAAGGTTTTCCACCGCGGATAAAATATTTACACCGCAGAGAAAATGTTTCCACCGCGGAGAAAATATTTACATCGGGGTGGAAAGGTTTTTCATGTTTTTTTTATTTATCACTGCTTTCATTTCTCATATGAAGTAAATTTCAAGAAAAAGGTATAAATCAGTGTATGGCACTAACAGGCCACCGTACATATGACTTGTAAAATCTGACTATCAATGTTTACATACAAAAAGGGGGAGTAGCTACCATTAGCCATCAGGGCAGGAATACTAACGTATTTGTAGGCGGTAATTAAGAAGCACAACCACGCCTTGACATGATCGGTGAAGGACGCTTTCTGCGTGGAGTTATTCTGCACACGGTCATTCGGCACACTGATCAGAAGTGAATATTCGCTAGGCCTTTTACAATCACTGATAAGGAGCCCTAAATATATTTTTTTTTCCTCCGACAAATTAAATTCTAAAACATTTTTTTAAGTATTAGAAAAATAAATATGTTTGAAGAATATGCAGGTAAAACTTATTTCCTATTTAGTGTAAATGGGTATGTAAAACGAGTAAAAGGCGCCATTCTGCCCGTACCAGAACGTCTTATGTTTACAATACACGCGCCATTGAGCCAATGATTGACGCCCCGTGATGTGACGTCACAGGTTAAAAGCAGTCCTCTTTTACAGAAGACTTTTTTTTTTTTTCACTCCAGTTGTTAATTAGCGTTCGCCCTGTTAACACTTTGAGCTCCAGTGATCCAGTATCCCAGTTATCCAGTCTTATAGTGCTCCAGTTATCCAGTGTTCCAGACTCTAGTTTTCCAGTATCCTATTTACCAGTTTTCCAGTATTCTATTCTCCAGTTCAGCAGTATTCTATTCACCAGTACTCCATTCACGATGAACCCCATAATCAAAACCTACGAAGTCCCCGAAGATGAGACCAGCAGGGTGTCCTACCACGTGGCGGTCAGTAGCACAGAGAGATTGACCGACAGGTCTATCTTGAAGTGCCTGATCGACCTGCTCGGCAAGTGGGACGATATATATTAACAATATATCAGGTTAAAGAAGAATGGCATGTCCACGTGAAGACGAAAGAGGTCAAAGCCACACTACTAGAAAAAGAAAGCCACACCTACATGGGGATAGAATACAGATTCTTCAGACGATTCTCGAAAGTAGTATATGACTTTCCAGTCTCTTACTCAGACGACTATTTCCATAATATTATGACCGATATTGGGTACGTCAGATCCTTCAAAGACCAAAGACTGACGGGCACTAGAGTTTACAAGAGAGTAAGAGAGGTGGAAATAGAAATCAAGACGGAGGAAATGAAAAATATTCCACAGATAATAGTTCTGAAGACCCCTCACGGAGATGCCAGAGTCCGAGTCGTAACACCAGGCCAAGCTTCTCCATGCTTCCGATGCGAGAAGTTGGGCCACTCACGCAAGGAGTGCCCACTTCGAGGCCCAGAAAGGGAAAAGAACAAACGGCCAGCACAACACCCAGTTCCAGAAGCAACAAAGCCAGTCGAGGACAGTAAAACAGTGATCGAAACAGTAACCCAGTCTCCGCCAATAGAACCAAATAAGGCACCGAAACGAAGGAGAGAAGAGGGAGGTAGAACAGCAGCAAAAGAAACAAGGCCACCTGCAATAAAAATAAATGAGAGCAGCTTTAACATCCAAGAATGCAGCTACCATCCCTCAACCTCAACACCTCTTGAGATCAGCTTCGATCCGAACATTGACAGTTTTATTGCTATCGACTAAAAAAAAAAAAAATCCTTAATCAAACATATAACACGTGATTGTCTGCGATATCACCTCGGTGGAAGCGGACGTAAAATACAACAAACTACTACTACAGAAGACTTTTCGCAATACCTCTGTGAAACAGATTAGTCCTTCTGAGCTAAAGCCAATCTCGATACCAGAGATAACTTTACCCTTCGTTTATCTCTAGCTAAACTCGCAGGCCATTAATCGGCGTGAAATCGGTTCCTTAGCTCCGCCCCCAGTGGCACCGATTGGCAGTATTTGTTAGAATGAAATGCTGCCGATTTCAAAATGACCGGCGAGTTTTACCAAAGATAAACGAAGGATAAACTTATCCCTGGGATCGAGATTGAGCTAAAGCGTTAACTCTAATTGCGCTGAAATAAAACTGATAATTTAACAAATATATATATTTATTTGAGCTAAAAATTAACTCCGTCAATGCTAGTCACCATGGCTCCTCTGAAGAAAACAACTATTGTGTAGGCGAATTTTATGTGTTACACTGTTAGTAGTGTTAGACCTGGAGATGAGATGGAGTTAAGGTTTAACGTTCTACTTTTCACTCAGCACGGTTGGGTTTATAAAAACGGGCATATCCCTTACAAGAAAATACCATGGTATCACAGTAAAAACCATGTTTTGTAGAAGAAAAACAACAGTTTTTATAGAAAAACAACAGTTTTTATTGAAAAATCACGGTGTTAGGAGATACACCATGGTTGTGGTTGGAGAAAAACATTGGTTGAAACTGGTAAGGCAATCCAAAACCAAGGTTTTCATTTGAAAATGGTGGTTTTCCCATAAAAACCATGGTTGGAGTTTGAAAATTCGAAACCACGGTACTGGAACTGGTGGTTTTCAAATATAAACCATGGTTCAGAATGTAGAAACAACGGTTTGAAAGAAAAATGAAGGTTTTCATTTACAAACCAGGGTTTACTATTTGTAAATTGTACATCATGGTTTGGAATTTGGATACCATGGTTTTCCATGCAGACCATGGCTCACACTTTATTTATATACCATGGTTTAGACATTTTAAAAAATGGTCTAAAAAAAAAACAAAAAAAAAAAAAAAAACAGAAATGGATTACGAAGATGGTTAACACGAATTTTACCCGGATTTACACTACCATTTTCATTATTTCCCTTTATATTTCCAAGGTGAAGGCTGACAGCTGTCAATCATTCTGCTCTGGTGGCTAAAATCCTCGTCGTATTTGCGCTCAGGTTGTTGTTACACAATTTTAATTTGATATTGAGAATCTGCTGAGTAATGTCTGTACTCTGTTTTAATAGTTTTACTTACAAATGGTATGTATTTTAAATTCTTAATTTTCACTATTACTCAAATTACTGTACATTTCGTTATTCTAGGGAATTGAAAAGAAGAATACCGTATATTATATACTATATAGGCTAGGTATCGGAAATACAAATAAAATAAATAAAAATAAAGGTAAAGGCTGCACAACACAATAAAGTGCAGGGGGACTCTACCACACAAAATTTACACAAAAACAAATACAGGACAAGACATGGGTAGACTAAGCTACTGTTATCACCGGAATTCACTTAGACCTCGACAATTTTATTTACTTATGTTATATCACTAATATTAATAATAGAATGTACCTGTCTGTTACAAGATTTAATACAATTTTGAAAAAAATCACCACATCAGAATTTACTTAACCCTTATATTTAATTAAAACGCACCCTTTGAATACTTTGATGTTGGGGTACCATTATTTCAAATAATCCTACAGGCAACTTGCCAATCAGTAGGCCTACATTATTTATACTAGTGAAATATTGGACTTGCGTGACGTTTTTCACTGTAAAAGCACGTGTGGAGTGTCTTTATTTTAAGTCGTTTAATGGTCTCGAGCTTAAGATATTGCTAATATATTGTAAAAACACTCGGACATAGGGCCCTCTTGTTGTTACAATATATTAGGCCCCCTACTTAATGTCTTGCTCCAACCATTACACAATACATATTTACAAGTCAAGAAACTCGATCTTGGTCTCAACTGTTTAATTAAATCTAGTCTTGAGAGTACATGTATTTTAAACGATATTTCAAGATTGTCAACTCGAGTTTACGGGAAATACATCATGATCCAAATGCAGCAATTTCCATGTTAAATTGACTGGAATTCACTTATAAACATTGGAATTCACGTTGAAAAAAAGGCGGAATTCGTCCCAAAGACAATGGTATTTACTTTTATTTTGCATTAATATTAATAACAGTTGCAAGAAATAAATACAAATAAAAAAAATTAGTTAAAAACATCGGAATTCACTTAAAACACTTATATTTACAAGTCAAGAACTTAATAACATACATATTATGCAAAAGCTATATCTGCCTATTGCAGGTCTTTCTTTAGGCCTGAAATGTTACAGATATCTACGTTATTAATTAGACATTAATTAATCAACTTATCCAGATAATCAACTTATCCAGACAATAATCAACTCTGGATGTCATCGCTAGTCTACGATATTTAATGGATTTGAATCCGATCTGCTGCTCAACTCTAATTAAAGATACATTATGGGAGATAAGATAAAGAGATGGCAGTTCTCGCTATAATAGTTAAAAACTAGATAGTGTTAAGTTAATTTGCTGAAAATTTCAGTCAAATTGATCCACTATGAGCCGAGAAAGAAGCGGGTGAAATTTTTGCATAGTCTCGGTCATCATTACTAAAATCATTAATATAAACAGCATAGTCTCGATTATCCACTTTTTTTGATTTAATTATCAATGGCCGTTAGCGGCATATAGGTATCTAATCCAGCCAACATCGAAGGCTAGCCTTGACATCGAGAGTTTATATGGTCTGGATAAGTTAATTAATGTCTAATTGATAGTTTAGATAACATTTCAGGCCTAAAGAAAGACTTGTAATAAGCAGATTTTGCTTTTCCATAATGTTTAAATCCAGAAATGGATAATCAAGAATGTGTTTTTTTTATCATACCGACTTTAGTAATGATGATCAAGGCTAGGCCTAAAATTCAGTCGCTAAATTCTTGGTTCAGAGTAGATCAATTTGACTGAAATTTTCAGCAAATCCCCATTACATTATCTAGTTTTTAACTATTATACTGATAACTGCCAGCTCTTTATCTAATTTCCCATAATGCCCCTTTAATCGAGGTCTCAACTTTTTAAGTAGGTTTCCTGAGAGTGGGACAACGATTGTAGCCCCTTTGGAGGGCCCACAAAATTCATACATATATTTCACATTTTTCGTAAAAAGCAGCCTGGGCTATATCTCTAGTTGTTAGTGGTGCGAGGTGGAGGGCCTGACAAGCGTCTAGTCCTTTGGATGGGATGAAAAACCGAGGCGTGCACGTGGAATTGGTCATAGCGCCGCTATCCGGGCACAATTTCCCATATAGCATGCTTCATTAAATATGTTGGTGAAGAAAAGTAGGACGTTAACCCCCATGTTATGGACACCTTGATGTACTATAAGAATCTTACATTTTCCATGTGGCAAAGCAGAGTTGAAACTCATATTTTAAAAGGAATATGGGAGGCTTATTTAAACCATATTTATTTGCCACAGCTTTCCTGAATTCATTACTGATACTGATTTAAGGATTTTTTCGTGCCAAAAAAAAGTAGTTTCAATAATGATGGTTTATTCTAATTGGACAGTGGTTCTGCAATGGTTAATCACCCATTCCATGGAAACAAAACTGATGAAGTGAAAACAAATGCTGAATTAAAACATTTGGAGAATTTTTTTAAAGAAATTGCTGGAATTTTAATTGTTGTTAGCCTACAATGTCTAAATAGGAATATAACCAAATTTTCTGGGTAATTACTTTAAAGTGGCGTTTACATGATACAACCAATCCATACAACCGTCAGATGCAACGCTCGCATCCGACCATCTCATCAGACAAATGGTTGGATGGACAGCTTTTTTTATGGATAGGACCATATTCTCATCCGACAGCCTGATGCACTAGCCAATCAAATTGCGTTATTATAGTTAACGTCATATGACGTCATATCTGACTTTGCAAACCAAATTCCTGATTAAAGATGTTTTTACTGTCGCTTCGAATACTTTGAGGTCCTCTAAAATAGATCTAAACCCATCCGTGACTGAATTAGAATATCTAATAACTCTGTAAAGGAAGCATGGGCTTTTTGGAAGCCGTGGCACCAAAACTACACGAAGACAGGGATGAGAACTGTCGCCTTATGGCCATTCTATTCAATTACTAAAAAGGAACAAATGTTGCCACACAATGAATAGAACCATTGTATGGTGTAAACAGTCATCCAATATGTTGCATCCGACGGTTGTATGGATTGGTTGTCTCATGTAAACGCCGCTTAAGGCTGAAATCAATAGTAAAATATCCCAAGGACGGCAAATTCAGCATTGAGGCAGCATGAGGCTTTAATCTATAGTTAACCTAATTTAAAAATTATGGTAGTTTCCTTAAATTGTGTTGAATTCCTAAAAGCATAGGATCGCCAAAACGTATGAGAATGCTCTTAAGAGGAACCTTTTGATGTTACACAAAGCCCTTTAAAATTATTTAAACATTTAATCCAACATATTTAGAGGTACAAGCCACATGGACCGAAAACAGAACAACATTACCCAGAGTCCAATGACAAGAAATCTGGTATTTTGAAAAAGTAAGCATACCCTGCCATTTGGCTGGACTCCTGGAGTAATGCCTGGCTAAACTCATGATGGACCTTTAGAAAATGGATATGGTATTAGCCTAATTAATTTAAGGATAGTCAATAATAACAAGTTGATGGAAAAGGAAATAATTAGACATTTTGAGATTCTGTGACAATAAATTAGATATTTATAATTCTGTTATTTGTTAGGCCATTTGGTTCAGTGTTTACTTGTCCTAGTTTTTGATACCTGGCTTCATGGCTGACTAAATATTGCTACAGATCACGTGTAACAGTACTGCTACAATGGATATGTATTATATAAAACTTGTAAATGAATGGTATATTATAAAACTACTCAATGTCATTGAGCTATAAATACTGATCTTCATTATATGGTGACCATGCAAGGGATCTACATGTGTATTACCTAGGGACATTTAACTTAGATTTTTTATTGATAAAACCCATGTATGGAGAAATAAGTAAGAATATTTGTTTTTGGGGTGACACTCTTCGAAAAAGCTCTATTCAAGTCTGATCAACATAAAAATTGGCATGCTTGTTCTTTAAACAATCTGCATCGATTTGGTGAATTAGATTTTCACATTCAACAACATGGTCAGTTCCTAGTAGATATTTTTTTTTTTTTTTTCTTGGGGTATTTGAATATTTTTTTAGGAGATCGTGTTGGATCTTCCCTTGAATTTGTGGAAAGACAATCTAATGAAAATAGATTTTATTTTTATAGCATGTATCTGATTGGTCACTTCATTAACATCTAAAAGCACAAGAAATAAGCTATGTACTGTATCTTGGTAAAAAAAAATAAATATCAACTTGTGGTAGGTTTAAAGATATAGGTACCATATATTATGATCATGTTCTCAATATCATATCATATTCTCAGACAGTTGATAATGTCAATTATCAGTACACATGCCAGAATATAAATAAGATACTATTATTAGTACTATATTATGTTCCTGAAGCAAGACTGCAAGTTTTACAACATCTAGCCATTGCTAGATTAGTCATAAATTCCCAAACCTATGGGTACATTATTTCCCTTTACCACATAAATGTGAACAATAGCATTGTCCAATCAGAGGCTGTGACACAAACACAGTCAAATCAAACATGGTGACCTCCACGGAAACTTTTTCTATCGAGTAATCTGAAAGGCCCCCAGTTGGGTCAGTAACCAATCAAAATTAGTGAGGAAATATGCAGGGTATTACATGGGGGCTTGATAAGATGTATGGAGTTAAAGCGAGATCAACCTTCTATTGAAGATGGGGGGGGGGGGGGTGTTGGATGGCTGAATGCTTAGCATGCGCGCTGTATCATACAGTCTGTCATTGAGTCAACTGGTGGGGTTTCGATTCCCTGGTTGTACGTGACAAGGAGTAGGGGCGCCTGTCCAACCTCGTGGGTTTTTTCTGGGTCCTCCGGTTTCCTCCCACTGCTAAAGACCCCTACGCGCAAGCTAATTATTGAAATAAAAATGAACCGTTTGTTAGTCCCAAAATGTCCTAGTTTGTGTCTAATGGATGTTAAACCCCATTTCTATCTCTCTCTCTATCTCTCTATCTATTGAAGATGATACTATATAGACCAGGATACAAGCACGACTTCATTGCCACTATTTTGGAATTGTCATGTCAAATCAAACATCAAAGTCTTTCCAAGAAACATGCTGGCAGTTTCATATCGATCATACTTTATTAGTGGAGCCTTACCCTTTCTTCGAAGAGCATCGCCCCCAAGAAGAAAAATAAGATGAATAGTGTTTGAGGACCAGTTCCTGGTTCAAAAATTAATCAGAAATTTGCACCAATATTATGTGCATATATGTATAGGGACTTACTAAAAGATAGGCCTGTCATTTTCATTCAGAATTATAAAGGTGTGACAAACGTGTGTCCTGTTTCTTTAACATCATAAATTGTGCATTGTCATTATATCTTACAGTAAGTACTTGTAGTCTATTACTACGGGTAATATGCTTAAATCAAAATGTTACTTAAGTTATACAGCTATTATATTACTTGTCCATAAAGAAATTGCTAAGTCACTACCTCAGGTATTATGTCACAAATCAACAGACCTATTTGATATGTATACAGTAATCCAGTAAGTGTATTACAACATTAACATACTATGGATTATAATGCTTGCACAAAGGAATCCATTCCAAATATTACATCTTCGGGCATAAATATGAAATCCATAAAATGGCTGTATTAGTATTACATTTGTAATACTAATAGTGATAGCTGGTACTCAACTGAAAAGAATAATTTGACTGTGCTATTCCTAGTCTGATTCATTTAAAAGAACACATTATTAAAATATTATCAACCAATATTTTAGAATGGAAGACGAATCTAAAATAAGTGCAGGAAAAACGTTTGTCACAAGAAAGTTATTAAGTACATCTTGTAACATGTTACGCCAATAGGGAAATGTCACTAAGCTTAGGCTTAACCTAATATACCCTTGAATGTTAACAACTAATTTTATAGAAAATCGTGCAAAAATTAAAGATTTGATTTGTGATAAAAATTTAATGAAATAAAATGTATTCATTGTCAGATATGAAGCAAATATCTGTCCATCCTCGTTAACTGTTAACATCAATTAAATCATTAACACAAGGTACAATTTTATCGATACACAATTACCGAGTTTAATACTAAGCGAAGTTTTTATGTATCCATAAAATTGTACCTTGTGTAAATATGTGACCCGGACTTTGAACTTGAATATCTCGACGATGGAGTAAGGTAGAGCAATGATTTTGGTATCACTAGACAGCTTATGACATTATCTTTAAGATGGTGTATTTTTGTGACAACGTTAAATAGGAACATTCCCGAAAGCATGATTTTATTGAAATTACGTGTGTTATGTTGAAATCTAATGTTCTTAACAATCGTGTCAAGTTTAGTGGCAGTTTGGCGTTTTTAACCGTGACTTTTGTCATGAATAATAGAAATTTTTAACATAATCTTTAAACAACTTGAATATCTCGACGATGGAGTAAGGTAGAGCAATAATTTGGTATCATTAGACAGCTTATGACATTGTCTTTAAGATGGCATATTTTTGTGACAACGTTAAAGGGACAATAACACTCTTGCTGGCTTGACAGCTCCAGAAAATAAAAAATAGCCTTATTCTAAGTACTAGATGTGTTAGTGTCTTACCTGTTGTGTAAATTATCCATTAAATCCTATTTTACTTGTCCAGAGGGTTCAAAAATATTTTTAAATCCATGTCACATTTGAAAAGCTTTACGTCAGGCTTTTCAAATCATTTAGTTGAATTTTTCAAATTAGGTGTGTTATGCTGAAATTTGTATCGTCAATTAATTGGAATATTGTAAAATAGTACAATTTGTTGACCAGAATAAAGATTGGGACATATTATTCAGTTACAACAAGAGTGGTATTGAGCCTTTAAATAGGAACATTCCCGAAAGCAAGATTTTATTGAAATTACGTGTGTTATGTTGAAATCTAATGTTCTTAACAATTTTTGGAGAGAGAGAGAGAGAAATGGGGTTTAACGTCCTCTCGACACAAACTAGGGCATTTCGGGACTAACATATGGTTTAATTTTATTTCATAATTTGCTTGCGTGTAGGGGTCTTTAGCAGTGGGAGGAAACCTGAGGACCCGGAGAAAACCCACGAGGTTGGACAGGCAACCCTACTCCCGGGGATTCGAAACCACGCCAGTTGACTTAATGACAGGCCTTATGATACAGCGCGCACACGTGCTAACCATTCAGACACCCAACCCCCCAACAGTTTTTGGTCATTAAGACTCATTTTGCTGTCACCAGTAACATATGTTCAATTACTAAATGCCAATCAAAGAAGATGAATTAAATCATTGTTGTAAATTATTTTTATACTCCCACATTTTCATGTGGACGTATATTGTCTTCGGCCCTGTCCTTCCTGACGTCTGTCCACAATTTGTTTGTGGACACTCTACAGGTCACAATTCTTATCCGATTTTGACGCAACTTGAAATATAGGTTTATCTCCAAAAGATCGAATCGGATCGAAACTTCGTGGATTATGGCCCCTGTTTGTACGAAAAATCACGTTTTTAGCTTGTAGACCCTATACAGGGCACAATTTTTATCCAATTTTGTTGAAACTTGAAATATAAGTTTATAACCCAAAGATCTTGGATCCTGTCAATATTCGCACATATAGGACCGTAACTTCCTGAATTATGGCCCCCGATTGTACCAAAAATCACGTTTTTAGCTTGCGGACCCTATAGAGGTCATAATTTTTATCTGATTTAAAAAAATGTTTGAATATATCACCATTACACCATTATGTTGACTGAGTTCGAATTTCGTGGAAATCGGACAAAAACTGCTGGACAAAATGGCCGCCTCTTGCACACAAATAGTGTAATATATGGTATATCTAGAGGCCACAATTTTGATCCAATTTTGATGAAACTTGAAATACATATTTATAACCCAAAGATCTTGGTTCCTTTCGATATACGTGCATATTGGATTGTAACTTCCTGAATTATGGCCCTTGATTGTACGAAAAGACGCATTTCTAGGGTGTGATCCCTCTAGATGTCACAATTTTTATCCGATTTAAAAAAACGTTTGAATATATCACGGTTACACCTTTATGATGGTTTGAGTCCGAATTTCGTACAAATCGGACCAAAACTGCCGGACAAAATGGCTGCACCTCGTACGCAAATATTGTAAATATATGGTATATCAAGGACACAATTTTGATCCGATTTTGATGCAACCTGAAATACATGTTTATAACCCAAAGATCTTGGTTACTTTCAATATTCATGCATATCGGATCGTAACTTCCTGAATTATGGCCCTTGATTGTACGAAAAATCACTTCTTTTTTTGAGCTTGTTCTCTGTCCATCTCTTGCAAAATGTGGTCGTATCTTGCATGGCAACCGCTTGTTCAATCTTACGTAAAATGTTAAGAATTTTTTAGCTTCTGATCAGTGCTATTATCCAACTGTAGATACATGTAAGAAATTAAAACTTGCCACTTGTAAGTTTTAACTTCCAGCTTACTAAAAAAAAAAAAATGGACAATTTTTTTTTTTTACCTGTACAGTACATATTTATTCCCTGTTGGGAAAGATTGTTTGTGAACATTGTTCTATTGAATTTAATTTATTCTATTTTCCTTTTAGAACTACAGGAAGATCACAAGCTAACAAATTATGGCTTTCTGGAAACAGTTAGGCTTACTGCTGTGGAAGAATTTTACTTTAAGAATAAGACAACCGGTAAAAAAAAAAATTATTAATAATTATGCTTTTTCTTAAGGACCCATAATACCATACCTTTGAATCATTACTTATTAGGGTTTCACAGTGCGTAGCTTGTGTGAAACACTATTGTTTTTGTTATACGCCCACATTGAAATGTGGACGTATATTGCCGTCGCCCCTGTCCATCTGTCGGTCCGTCCGTCCGCCCATCGTCCACAATTTCTTGTGAACGCTCTAACGGCAAAAGTTATCATCCAATTGTTTTAAAATTGATATATGTTGTTTACATTAGTGAGATGAAGAAGCCTATTTAATTTGGATAATTTCCGTTTATTATGTCTAGAGTTATGGCCCTTGTTTCACTTTGTTGAACCTTGTGAACGCTCTAATGCCAAAAGTTTACATCCGATCTTTGTGAAATTTATATGCAATATTTAAGTTAGTGAAACGAAAAAGCCTATTGAATTTCAGCAATTTACAATAATTACTTCTAGAGTTATTGCCCTTGTTTCATTTTGTTAAACCTTGTTAATGCTCGATTGATGAAAGTTATCATCCAATATGTATGAAATTTATATGCATTATTTAAATTAGTAAATAATTGATCCTTGTGAACGCTCTAACATCAAAAGTTATCATTTGATCTTTCTGAAAATTATATGCATTATTTAAATTAGTGAGACAAAGAAACCTTTTGAATTTCAACAATTTCTGTTTATTACGTCTAGAATTATGGCCCTTGTTTCACATTATTATATGCATTATTTAAATTAGTGAAATGAAGAAGCCTATTGAATATTAGCAATTTCTGTTTACTACATCTAGAGTTATGGCCCTTGTTTCACTTTACTGCACCTTGTGAACGCTGTTAACGCCAAAAGTTATCACCCAATCTTTGTGAAATTTATATGCATGATTTAAATTAGTGAAACGAGGAAGTCTATTGAATTTCAGCAATTTCCGTTTATTACGTTTAGAGTTATGGCCCGTCTTTCACTTTATTCAACCTTGGAACGCTCCAACGCCAAAAGTTATCACCCAATCTTTGTGAAATTTATATGCACCTTGTGAACACTCTAACTTCAAAAGTTATCAATTGATCTTTCTGAAAATTATATGCATTATTTAAATTAGTGAGACGAAGAAGCGTATTGAATTTCAGCAATTTCCGTTTATTACGTCTAGAGTTATGGCCCTTGTTTCACTTTATTGAACCTTGTGAACACTCCAACGCCAAAAGTTATCACCCAATCTTTGTGAAATTTATATGCATTATTTAGATTACTGAAACGAAGAAGCCTATGGAATTTCAGCAAATTCCGTTTATTCGTCTAGAGTTATGACCCTTGTTTTACTTTAATTGAACCTTGTGAACGCTCCAACGCCAAAAGTTATCACCCAATCTTTGTGAAATTTATATGCATTATTTAGATTACTGAAACGAAGAAGCCTATGGAATTTCAGCAATTTCCGTTTATTATGTCTAGAGTTATGGCACTTGTTTCACTTTACTTATCCTTGTGAACACTCTAATGCCAAAAGTTATCACCCGATCTTTGTGAAATTTATATGCATGATTTAAATTAGTGAAACGAAAAAGCCTATTGAATTTCAGCAATTTATAATATTTACTTCTAGAGTTTTTGCCCTTGTTTCACTTTTTTAAACCTTGTTAATGCTCGATTTATGAAAGTTATCATCATTTATATGCATCATTTAAATTTGTGAAACAGGTCTATTGAATTTCAGCAATTTAGTCAATAATTTCTAGAGTTATGTTGATTGTGAACGTTTAAATGACAAAAGTGATCATTTAGCTCTAGAGGCTAAAGTTAATATCTGATTGACTTTAAATTTATACACAGTGTTTAAGGTCATGAGACGAAAAAGTCTATTCATTTTCAGCGATTTTCGATAATTACTGCAAGAGTTATGGCCCTTGATCACTTCACAAAATCTTGTGGACGCTCTAGAGGCCAAAGTTAATATCCGATTGACTTTAAATTTATACACAGTGTTTAAGGTCATTGGACGAAGAAGCCTATTGATTTTCAACAATTTCAGATAATTACTGTCAGAGTTATGGCCCTTGATCACTTTGAAAAATCTTGTGGACGCTCTAGAGGCTAAAGTTAATATCCGATTGACAGTGTTTTATACACAGTGTTTAAGGTCATGAGACGAAGAAGTCGATTCATTTTCAGCGATTTCTGATAATTACTGCCAGAGTTATGGCGCTTGATCACTTCAAAAAATCTTGTGGACGCTGTAGAGGCCAAAGTTAATATCCGATTGACTTTAAATTTATACACAGTGCTTAAGGTCATGAGACGAAGAAGCCTATTGGTTTTCAGCAATTTACGATAATTACAGCCAGAGTTATGGCCCTTCATCACTTTGGAAAATCTTGTGGACGCTCTAGAGGCTAAAGTTAATATCCGATTGACTTTAAATTGATACACAGTGTTTAAGGTCATGAGACGAAGCAGTCTATTCATTTTCAGTGATTTTAGATAATTACTGCCAGAGGTATGGCCCTTGATCACTTCAAAAAATCTTGTGGATGATCTAGAGGCTAAAGTTAATATCTGATTGACTTTAAATTTATATATCGTGTTTAAGGTCATGAGATGAAGAATCCTATTGATTTTCAAAGATTTCAGATAATTACTGCCAAAGTTATGGCCCTTGATCACTTTGAAAAATCTTGATTAAGATCTTGATACGAACAAGTAAATTTTTGACTTCAGATTGAAACACAGAGCTTAAGATCTTGATACGAACAAGTTAATTTTTAAGACTTGAACAGCTAAATCCATGATATGAAAAGTTTTGTATACTAACCGTAATTTTGATAATCGGCCGGTAAAAAAACCAAAACAAGCTTGCTGACCATTCATAAAATTAACAGCCACGCGGCAATCGAAGGAAGACCATCTCACCATGGATTGTGCATCTATCACGCGCCTTCGAAGCTTTGTATGAATTCGAGGTGTACCGGTAGATATTAAAATAATAATTGGATCATAATTTAATGGTTTCTCTGACCAGTTGTTAGTTAAATTTAAATCTTAGTTGAATATAATCCTCGGATAGAACACTGAATACACAGAGAAACAGTCATTAATAATATATTATGATTCTCCAATGCTGTATTCTCAATGACACATGATATCAGTTGGAATTAGGTCAGTAAACCAGCATACTAGTTTTAGTTTAAAATAGCGTTTACCGTTATGATTTTTTATTGTCCCACGCCTATGGAAGAAAGCAAGGGACTATTAAAATGGGTTCGTCCGTCTGTCTGTCTGTCCATTACACTTTTTGGGACACAATAACTCTCTTTCTAATTGAGGTAGAATGTTCAAACTTGGTGTAGGTGTTTATTAGGTCAATACCTGGATGGAGTTTAAAGATGAGCATTTTCCGCTTAGGGTAAGCGGAGATAAGCAATTTGATTGGTTGATGCTTTGGGACACGATAACTTTAGTTCTAATTAAGTGAGAGTGATGAAACTTGGTGTATAGTTTCATTACATCAATACCTTGACTAAGTTCGATAATGAGCATTTTCTGCTCAGGGTAAGCAGAGCGATAAGCAATTTGATTGGCCAAGATTTTGGAATACAATAACTCTCCTTCTAATTGAGCTAGAATGTTCAAACGTGGTGTAGGTGTTTATTGGGTCAGTGCCTTGATGGAGTTTGGAGATGAGCATTTTCTGTTTAGGTTGAGCAGAGATAAGTAATTTGATTGATTGATGCTTTGGGACACAATAACTTTAGTTCTAATTAAGTGAGAGTGAGGACACAATAACTTTCCTTCTAATTGAGCTACAACGTTCAAACTTGGTGTAGGTGTTTATTAGGTCAATGCCTTTATGGAGTTCGAGGATGAGCATTTTCTGCTTAGGGTAAGCAGGGATAAGCAATTTGATTGGTTGATGCTTTGGGACACAATAACTTTAGCTCTAATTCAGAGAGAGTGAGGACACTTGGTGTATAGTTTTATTACATCAATACCTTGACTAAGTTCGATAGTGAACATTTTCTGCTGAGGGTAAGCAGAGCGATAAGCAATTTGATTGGTCAAGACTTTGGAACACAATAACTCTCCTTCTAATTGAAGGCATTCATTAGATAAATCCCTTGACGGAGTTCGATGATGAATATAGATTCATTATATCATTACCTTAACTAAGTTCGATTGTGCGAATTTTCTGCCTGGGCTAAGGAGCTATAAGCAATTTGATTGGTCACGACTTTGGAACATAAAAACTCTGCTTTTAATTGAGGTAAAATGTTTAAACTTGATGTAGATGTTCATTAAGTGAATGTCTTGACTGATTTCAATGATTAACATTTCAAGCTAAAGCTAAGCAGAGCTAATCAATTTCATTGGTCGATGCTTTGGGACAAGATAATCTTGATTCTATCTGATAGAGAGTGATGAAACTTAGTGTGTAGTTTGATTGCTCGATTAATAAATGTTTCATCTATTTATTTTGGGATTTCGGCGGGGGACATCAGCCTCACTGTTGGCTTGTTTTATACACATGCTGACAGAGGCTTATTTTTTTTAAAAATTATTGTCGTTATTGTCATTGACAACTATATGGCACAGTCGTATGGAATTTAACTTTAAAGCCATTTCAATTATGGTTGTCATGTGATCACTGTGCCGTGTGTCTATCATGGACGAATGAATAAAAACATTTGCAAGTTATATGATAGAAAAAAAACCTACAAATTGTGTTAGAAGAAATACCACGGTGCCGTATCAGCTTATATCCATCAAAATTTTTATCCGATTTTGTTCAAACTTGAAATGTAAGTTTATAACACAAAGATCTCGGTTCCTTTCGATATTCGTGCATATCGGACTGTAACTTCCTGAATTATGGCCCCTGATTGTACGTAAAATCGCGTTTTTAGCTTGTGGACCCTATAGAGGTCATAATTTTTATCCGATTTAAAAAAACATATTATTATATCACCGTTACACCCTAAGGACGGCTAATTTCGAATTTCGTGACAATCAGCCCAAAACTGACAGACAAAATGGCCACCCTTCATTCTCAAATAGCGTAAAAATATGGTATATCAAGGTTGTGGACCCTATAGAGGTCACAATTTTAATCCTATTTTGACGAAACTTGAAATGTAAGTTTATAACCCAAAGATCTCGGTTCCTTTCGATATTCGTGCATATCGGAACCTAACTTCCTGAATTATGGCCCCTGATTGTACGAAAAATCGCGTTGTTAGCTTGTGAACCCTATAGAGGTCATAATTTTTATCCGATTTAAAAAAACGTATTATTATATCATCGTTACACCCTAAGGACGACTTGAGTTCGAATTTTGTGAAAAACGGCCCAAAACTGACAGACGAAATGGCCGCCCCTCGTACTCAAGTAGCGTAAAAATAGGGTATATCAAGGTTGTGAACACTATAGAGGTCACAATTTTTATCCGATTTTGTTGAAACTTGAAATGTAAGATTATAACCCAAAGATCTCGGTTCCTTTCGATAAGCGCGCATATAGGACCGTAACTTCCCGAATTATGGCCCCTGATTGTACGAAAAATCGCGTTTTTAGCTTGTGGACCCTATAGAGGTCATAATGTTTATCCGATTTTAAAAAATGTATTATATCACCGTTACACCCTAAGGACGGCTGAGTTCGTATTTCGTGAAAATCGGCCCAAAACTGACAGACAAAATGGCCGCCCCTCGTTCTCAAATAGCGTAAAAATATGGTATATCAAGGTTGTGGACCCTATAGAGGTCACAATTTTTATCCGATTTTGTTGAAACTTGAAATGTAAGTTTATAACCCAAAGATCTCGGTTCCTTTCGATATTTGCGCATATCAAATTGTAATTTCCTGAATTATGTTCCTTGATTGTAGGAAAAATCACTTTCTTTTTAGCTTGTTCTCTATCCATCTCTCGAAAATGTGGACGTATCCTGCCTGGCAGCCGCTGGTTGTTAAGGGAATGGAAGCTTAAAATTTTAAAACCCAGTTCCTACCCGGACCTCATTTGACCCAATTCTGGCCGGTTTGTTTCAAAATGGATTAAGAACCCTGGTTGAGCCATTAACTATTTTCTTAAATTTTTTACAAGTCTAGCACATGAAAATATGCTCAATATTTTTGTCGCATTCGGAAAGAATAAAATGAAATGGGGTTTAATGTTGTTCTGATCCGATTGGGCTAATGAAGACCGGCATGCTCCATACAGTGTGCTTTGAGAGAAATTTTGCCTGGACAACGGCACTATATAGCCTACTCTTATATCAAATTCCAACTGCCAAGAGATCTTTTACATGCATGCCAATGTATACACAAGACCTTGGTTTTTCGAAACATCTGAATGACTAGATAGCTGTCCTTGTCAGGTCCTCCGTTCTGCACCACTGATAAGGGGAAACCATGTCGGAAAATCCCGATAAACTTTCTTGGCCAATACGAGGATCGAACACCTGACCTCCAGGGTGGCGAGCCAGCATCATACCAACTTAGCCACCGTTGTCGAATTCGAGAGACATGAGATGTTCAGAGCAAATCATGTTATGATTATTTTTTTATGCCCACATTGAAATGTGGTTGTATATTGCCGGCGGTCCAGCGTCCACAAGCAAAATTAATATCTGATTAACTTTAAATTTATACACAGTGTTTAAGGTCTTGAGATGAAGAAGCCTATTGATTTTCAGCGATTTCCGATAATGACTGCCAGAGTTATGGCCCTTGATCACTTCAAAAAATCTTGTGGACGCTCTAGAGGCTAAAGTTAATATCCGATTGACTTTAAATTTATACACAGTGTTTAAGGTCATGAGACGCAGAAGCCTATTGATTGTCAGCAATTTCCGATAATTACTGCATGAGTTATGGCCCTTAATCACTTTTAAAAAAACTTATGAATTCTCTATTGCCTAAAGTTAATATCCGATTGACGTTAAATTTATATACAGTGTTTAAGGTCATGAGAGGAAGAAACCTATTGATTTTCAACGATTTCTGATAATTACTGCCAAAGTTATAGCCCTTGATCACTTTGAAAAATCTTGTGACGCTCTAGATTGACTTAAGATTGATACAGAGATGAACAAGTATATTGATTTTCAATGAATTTTGATAACTTCAACAGCTAAATCCATCAAAATAATATGTTTCGTATACTAAACGTTAGCATGGGGCAGAACTTTATAAATACCAAACAAATTCTAATAATGATTTTCTGATAATTACTTAATGAGTTGTTACTCTTAACAGATTTTAGTGTATTATAAATGTTTCATTACCGAAAAAAGTAAAAATATGCGACAATTCTTGTTGACTGCCTAGACAATTGAGCTGCCGTGGGCGTATGTTTTGTTGCCTGGCAACCTATCTTTTGAACTGTAGGTATATTAAGTCATCTATACGATCATTTCTTTCAACAATTCTGACGTTATTCACAAACTGTCACTCATTCAATTTTGTAAACATCTTTATATGAAATATAGCGAGAGCAATAAACAATTGTGCATGCTAGTAGTTTCGCTGTATACTCTGTGTTCTTTGTGTTTCCTTTGAAACCTCGGTCTCCCAGAGTGCCTTAAAGTCCCTGCAAACAGTTTTCGAGGCCTGTTCACTCCATTGGCTAAGTTCCTGTACTGGTAATCGGATCTAGGAAAGTACGGTATTGAGATTTGCCCAGATGTTCGTCTCTCCAGAAACTGGTCGATATGGTGAAATACACCCTGAACTTTTTCTCATCACCGGAATTCCTAGCTCATTATATGCACTTTCGAAAGACTTTATCGTTTGTTTGTAACCACCACCCAACTTTTTGTGGAAACAAGTCTGTCAGACGTTGTTATCAAGAAAATACTGCGTTTAGGTGATCATACCAACAATTGACTACACCGAGAAGGAGATGCAGTTCCATCACCTTTCAGACGAGACGCTGGTGATTGACTTCATTCCGGTGATGAAACTGCGTCTCCTCAGCGTAGCCAACCACCGGTTAGATCACCCAGATGCAGAATAGTGCACGCTGCACGTCAAAGACTGGGCTGATGCATTGAGCCTTTGTTATTCTGAAATGTATGGTGGGCCTTTCAGTGTAGTCCAAAGTAGGAAGCTATTAAACAGTACTGAAGCATTCGAATTACTGATGGAAGCAGGTGGCTTTGTTGACATTCATGCTATATTTGACCCTATCAACCAGTTTCTGGAGAGGCGAACGCCTGAACCAGATATCAAGACGGGACTTTCCTAGAGCAGTAAACAGGCCACCGAGTCTGTTCACAGGAACCTAAAGTACGCAGCGAAACTACTAGCATGTACAAAAATAATTGTTTATTCCTCTCGTCATATTTGATATCAAAATGTTTACGAAATTGAATAACTCTTTGCAAATGACGTCAGAATTGTTGAAAGAAATAAATGTATAAATGACTTAATATAACTACAGTTGAAAAAAAAAAAATATCATTTAACATGTTTTTCTCTGAACGCGTCATGTCTCCCGAATGCGACAAAATTTTAAAATATTTTTGATACCTAATGGGAGTACTCGACTAGATAATGTTCAATAGATTATGGTTTTCCCTTGTCAGTGTTGCGGGACGGATGGCCTGACATGGACAGCTGTCTAGTCGTTTAGATGGGAAAAAAAAAATGAGGTCCTGTGTACACATTGGCGTGCATATAAAAGATCCCATGGTATTTGGAATTCAATATAAGAGTAGGCCATAGTGCTGCTGTCCAGGCAAAATTTCCCTCATAGCACACGGTGTAATGTATGCCCATTTTCATTCTCCCAGCTGGAGCAGAACATATACATTAGGACGGTAAACCCCCATTTCATTTCATTTCATTTATTTCTGTTACCCTTGATCAGTTTTTAGTGTCTTGTAAGTGCTCGCATTTCGTATATGCCTAACAACTTTTTTTTTTCAGCTACGTTTACTTATTGAGTTAGTATGGCCCTTGTGTCTCTTTCTCATCTTGGTGGCAGTAAAAACACGACCTGATCTACAGGTGTTTAAACCAGAATGTAAGTACACATATATATTATATTTTCTTTTCAAATTTAGTAAAAATGTAAAAATTGACATTGTTAGTAAAACTGAAGATCTAAGCGATATATTGTTGGTCTTTGCTGAAATCTAAAACTGAGATGCTCTTGCATAAGCATATGAGTCAAAGGGGGGAGACTCGGAGAGAGAGCTGCAGCCCACTGGGGGTCGAGCAGAACAATTTTTTTCGGGTGATCATCAAATTTTTCGGACACAGGCAAAATGATGAAAACAAGCCAACAGTGAGGCTGATGTCCCCCGCCAAAATCCCCAAATAAATAGATGACACATTATTTAATCGCACATTTATTTTTTTCAAAAGTATCGAACAATCAAACCATACACTAAGTTTCATCACTCTCTATCAGATTATCTTGTCCCAAAGTATCGACAAATGAAATTGATTAGCTTTGCTTAGCTTTAGCTCAAAATTTTAATCATTGAACTCAGTCAAGACATTCACCTAATGAACATCTACATCAAATTTAAACATTCTACCCCAATTAAAAGCAGAGTTGTTATGTTCCAAACTCTTGACCAATCAAATTGCTTATCGCTCCTTAGCCTAAGCAGAAAATTCTCACCATCGAACTTAGTCATGGTAATGATATAACGAATCTTTATTCAGAGTTTCATCGCTCTCTCTTCATTAGAACTAAAGTTATCGTGTTCCAAAGCATCAACCAACCAAATTGCTTATCTCTGCTTACCCTAAGCAGAAAATGCTCATCTTCGAACTCGATCAAGGCATTGACCTAATAAACACCTGCACCTAGTTTGAACATTCTAGCATAATTAGAAGGAGGGTTATTGTGTTCCAAAGTCTCGGCCAATCAAATTGCTTATTGCTCTGCTTACACTGAGCAGAAAATGCTCATTATCGAACTTAGTCAAGGTATTGATGTAATGAAACTATATACCAAGTTTCATCACTCTCACTTAATTAGAACTAAAGTTATCGTGTCACAAAGTATCAACCAATCAAATTGCTTATCTCTGCTTACCCTAAGCAGAAAATGCTCACCTTCGAACTCCATCAAGGCATTCACCTAATAGATACCTACACCAAGTTTGAACATTCTAGCTCAATTAAAAAGAGAGTTATTGTGTCCCAAAAAGTGTGACAGACAGACAGGAGGATGGACAGTCGGACGGACCCATTTTAATAGTCCCCTGCTTTCTTCGAAAGGTGGGGGGACAAAAAATAGAATTTTAATGGATATAAAAGGAAAAATATGAAAATTATTCCATCCTGCAAAACGAAGTGTTCGAAATCGGGACTTCTACTGATCATTGAGCGAGATAGTGCAATTACCAACCGGAGTTCAGACTTTTAGAAAATCATACAATTCTTATTTTCATTCAGGGTGTCTAGTTCTCAAACTCAAACTGCACATATATATACATATAATATATACAATAATTATTAATTAGGTGTGATGATGAAAAATACACTATGAGATCAGTCTCAAAATATCATCGCAAAAATATTCATTTACCTTGATTCACTCACTCCGTTCGTTTGACACTTTCCTCTCTGGTCGGATGAACTAATGATTTGTCGTCAGGCGATATCTGGTAACCTCTATTATCTTGACGATCAGTGCCTGAAATACTGCCAGACTGCATTTTGAGGGCTTCGTTGAGGTTTGTAAGTCCATTTGTTTGACACTTTCCTCTCTGGTCGGATAAACTAGTGAGCAGGTGACAGGCGGTATCTGGTCAACTCTATTTATCTCGACAATCGGTGCTGTCTATTTTTAAAAATTTCTGGGAGAGGTCCCCCACACCCTCTGTAAGGGCTCACTACTTTTGCTATCATGAGGGGTGTTCGTCGAAGTTTGCAAGTCCATTCGTTTGACACTTTCCACTCAGGTCGGATAAACTAGTGCTCAGACGACAGGCAGAATCTGGTCAGATCTGTTTAGCGTGTCGATCAGTGCCTGAAATACTACCAGACTGCATTTCCAGCAGTCAATTTTTTTTAAATTTCTGGGAAAGGCCCCCCATACCCCTAGTTGAAGCTCGCGCCTTTTCCCTCTTCAGATATACATATATTTAATTGGTGCGTTTGGGCGTCACATGTAACTGGAAATGTTTCTTCTGTTAGGTTCTATAGTGACTTTTTTCGTAGTCATTTGCATATTTTAGTATTATGCCCCCAAAATCAAATATCCCCTACTTTTTTTGAATAGTATATATGGTATATCAAGGTTGTGGACGCTCTAGAGAACACAATTTTGACGAAACTTGAAATACATATTTATAATCCAAAGATCTTGGTTCCTTTAGATATTCACGCATATCGGGTCGTAACTTCCTGAATTATGGCCCTTGATTGTACGCAAAATCACGTTTTTAGCTTGTGGTCTCTCTAGAGGTCATAATTTTATCTGATATAAAAATAACATTTGAATACATCACCTATATTACACCCTTATGATGGCTGAGTTTGAATTACGTGAAAATCGGACCAAAACTCCCAGACAAAATGGCCGCCCCTCATATGCAAATATTGTAAATATATGGTATATCAAGGTTGTTGACACTCTAGGGGACACAATTTTGATACGACTTTGATGAAACTTGAAATACATGTTTATGTCCCAAATATCGCAGTCCATTTCGATATTCACGCATTTTAGACTACAACTTCCTGGATTATCTTGCAAAATGTGGGCGTATCTTGCATGGCAACCGCTTTTTTTTTTTTATTAGCAGTTGTCATTATGTTCATCGTGTATTTAATGTTTTCTTTGTATTTGTATGCTGCCTCTAATGGGATGTTTAGATACAATAAAATCTTATCTTATCAATTTATACACTACAAGCAGATATCATCATGTCATTCATTTTTATATGCCCACATGAAAATTTGGTTGTATATTACTGTTGCATGTGTGCATCCATACGTACATCAATCGTCCAAAATTTCTTGTGAGTACTCTACAGACTACATTTATTATCTGATCATTTTGAAATTTATATATGTTGTTTATATTAGTGATATGAAGAAGCTTTTTTAATTTCAACAATTTCCGTTAATTACTTCTAGAGTTATGGTCAACGCCGGATTAACCAGGGGGCATCATGGGGCCCAGGGCCCCCCACATTAGAGGGCCCCCCACAAAAATCTCAGTTGCGCGCCTCGAGCATGGTCGGACCGAGGACTCCAACGGCCGGTGACCTAGTCACGGGGCCCCTCCGATGCACCGTGATGTTTTCTGAGTGGATCGCCGGAATTCAATGCTAGTTACAGGTGAATTGTCAAATTCTAATGAGGGTACTGCCTTGTACGTGGTTGAATTTCTGCTCTCATTTTGTTTCAATAGTTTCTTCAAATTATATGTACACAGCTAGAACCCATGTGTAACCGTAGCACAGGGAGTCTGTGCTCAGATGTCACGACACAGACTCCCTGTGTCAAGCAGCCTGTGTTGAGTATATGTCAGCACTGATTCCCAGTGTTGAGCCGAGTCGAGCGCTACAAAGGGAATAATTTTCCGTCTGAACACTTAGTCCACGCTCTACACATGGACTGTCTCGAAACATGGTCGGTGTGCAGCCGTTACACAGGACCCGTTACACAGGATCTTCTATCGTACCGAATGTCGGCTAACTCGAATTATCGTATAACTCGATCAAATTACCTGTCCCCATCATTTCGAGTAGCGTGAATTTTGCCTCAGATTGACGTACGTTGTTGTTGTTGTTGATATTTGTTGTGGGTATAAGCTGAATTTGATGAGATGCACATCATGATCACACGAAATATTCAGATTTCTTGATTACAGTGTTAGACGTTCGTCAAAAATCGAGTCCGGCTTGGTCATAACGCTACGGCCTCCATTCATCAAATCATCGTGGGGGATATAATACGATTCCGAATCAAGTGACCCCGTTATTTATCACTGAGCGACTTCAAAATTAGGTTTGATGTAGCTCTGCTCACTTACAGTGGCAGATTTAACGGGCTCAATGGACTCCAGCCCCCTCCTCTAGAAATGCCATCACTTCATAGCACTCGCATGG
The DNA here is from genome assembly GCF_932274485.2 of Patella vulgata. Taxonomy (NCBI): domain Eukaryota; kingdom Metazoa; phylum Mollusca; class Gastropoda; family Patellidae; genus Patella; species Patella vulgata. The sequence continues at coordinate 41,707,919 of NC_065882.2, forward strand.
ATTGGTCCACTGAAATAACGCCAGAATATGCTAATTTTGTGACAGAATTTTATTTTTTTCTGGGGGAGGTACTTCTAAAAGGCTCTGACACAAGTGCATGAAATGCCAGGAAATCACGTTTCCGGCCTCCAATTTCTGAAAATTTCCTGGGGTGAGAACCCCCCCCCTCCCCCCGATCCCCCTTGCGAGGCTTGGCGCCTTTTCGCTGCGCGGTGGCCGGCTTTGGCGGCCACAGCTCCGCGGTCGGTAATGAGGGGACCCCACGTGTTCCAGGCCCCAGGGCCCACACCATGGTTAATCCGGCGTTGGTTATGGTCCTTGTGAACGCTCTAAATACTCAACTTATCATTTGATCTGTATTAAATTTACATGCGTTATTTAAATTAGTAAAAAGAAGAATAGTTGAATTTCAGCAATTTCCATTAATATGGCCCTTGTGTCACTTTGTTATCACCGCCTTTCGAAGTAAGCAGGGGACTATTAAAATGGGTTTGTCCCGTCTGTCCGTCCGTCCGTTCGTCCGTCCGTTACACTTTTTGGGAGACAAAAACTCTATTTCTAACTGAGCTAGAATGTTCAAACTTGGTGTGGGTGTTTATTCGGTCTATTTGGGACACAATAACTTTAGTTCTAATTAAGTGAGAGTGATTAAACTTGGTGTATAAATTCATTATATCAATATCTTGACCAAGTTCAATAATGAGCATTTTCTGCTCAGGGTAAGCAATTTGATTGGTCGAGACTTTGGGACACAATAACTCTCCTTCTAATTGGTGTAGGTGTTTATTAGGTCAATGCCTTGATGGAGTTTGAAGATGAGCATTTTCTGCTTAGGGTAAGCAGAGATAAGCAATTTGATTTGTTGATGCTTTGGGATCGATAACTTTAGTTCTAATTAAGGTGACATAAAAAAATTAGTTGGTGATCGTCCCCGCACGCCCAGAAAATTCTACCCGACCAGAATTTTTTTTATTGCCCACTTTTTCATGTGGACGTATATTGTCGTCGCCCCTGTCCGTCCGTCCACAATTGTTTGTGAACAGTCTACAGGTAACAGTTTTTATCCGATTTCAATGAAACTTAAGATATAGGTTTATCACCCTAAGATCTCGGTTCCTTTCGATATTGGCATGTATTGGACTGTAACTTCATGGATTATGGTCCCTGATTGTACGAAAAATCACGTTTTTATCCGATTTGGTTGAAACTTGAAATGTGTGCTTATAACCCAAAGGTCTTGGTTCCTTTCGATATTTGCGCATATCGCAACGTAACTTCCTGAATTATAGCCCCTGATTGTACGCAAAATCACGTTTTAGCTTGTGGACCCTATAGAGGTCATAATTTTTATCCGATTTAAAAAAACGTATTATTATATCACCGTTACACCCTAAGGACAGCTGAATTCGAATTTCGTGAAAATCGGCCCAAAACTGACAGACAAAATGGCCGCCTTACGTTCTCAAATAGTGTAAAAATATTGTATATCAAGGTTGTGGACCCTATAGAGGTCACAATTTTTATTCGATTTTGTTGAAGCTTGAAATGTAAGTTTATAACCCATAGATCTTGGTTCCTTTCGATATATCGCGCATATCGGACTGTAACTTCCTGAATTATGGCCCTGATTGCACGAAAAATCGCCTTTTTAGCTTGTGGACCCTATAGAGGTCATAATTTTTATCTGATTTAAAAAAACTTATTATTATATTACCGTTACACCCTAAGGACGGTTGAGTTCAATTTTCGTGAAAATCAGCCCAAAACTGACAGACAAAATGGCCGCCATCCGTTCTCAATTAGCGTAAAAATATGGTATATCAAGGTTGTGGACCCTATAGAGGTCATAATTTTTATCCGATTTTGTTGAAACTTGAAATGTAAGTTTATAACCCAAAGATCTCGGTTCCTTTTGATATTCGCTTGTTCTCTATCCATCTCTCGAAAATGTAGGCGTATCCTGCCTGGCAGCCGATGGTTTTATTTTTTATTTTCAAAATTTACCTTTTTACGATGTTTAAAACCAATGGTAAAAGTTCCAAAATGTAACCAGGCTACGAAATTCCTAATCGCAAGAGTTAATGAAGCGGATATAATTATTGGCACATGTTCCAATAGTCTTAAAATGCGTAGGACTGAATGACATAAACAAATTACGGCCTGTTAATGGCAGCAATGGCCAACATTTTCTTTTGCACGCGTACAGCACCAAATACAATTATTTGAATACAATACAACCTGGAACTATATGTTAAGATGGGAATACATCTCACCGATTCTGAATTACATGGAACAGTCTCTCGAATAAATGTAACAATAGATTTTCGGAATGGCCATGGGGGCATGAATTACTAAATTGACCGACTATTTGTGATCGTAAGTCGTTATGCAAAATGTTTTTTTTTTTTTTCTTTTTTTTTTTACGGGCACTTCTGGTCTTACTATTCGCAAAATACAATATTATGAAAGTTGAATGTCTGAAAAGTATATCAGTCCAAAGACATGATATGAATTGAAAATTTTGCAACATTTGATATCCTGTAACATTTATTAAACCCGTCGGCACCACCTATAGGCTTAAGTGTTCAGTTATAAATCTCTTTATATTATCTGATTGAATCCAAGCCGGAATATTTAAAGTTTAAATAATTAATCTGAACAATTCAAATGACGAGCAGCGGCTTTATATGCAGATGAGTTGTGTTTTGACGTGAAATAAAAGGTTAATATTATTGAAGTATATTGCTTATTCTGTATATTCATTAAAAAAAAAAAAAATAATAAAATAAACCCTCCCTCCCTCCCACATTTTTTTGAAAAAAAAGGACGATCACCAACAATTTTTTTTAGGTGGCCTAAGTAAGAGGGATGAAATTTGGTGTGTAGTTTTATTACATCAATACCTTGACAAGTTCGATAATGAGCATTTTCTGCTTAGGGTAAGCAGAGCATTAAGCAATTTTATTGGTCGAGACTTTGGAACACAATAACTCTCATTCAAATTGAGCTAGAATGTTCACACTTGGCGTAGGTGTTTATTAGGTGAATGCCTTGATGGAGTTCGAAAATGAGAATTTTTGTCTTAGGGTAAGCAGAGATAAACAATTTGATTGGTTGATGCTTTGGGACACCACGATAATGTTAGTTCTAATTAAGTGAGAGTGAGGACACATGGTGTGTAGTTTTATCACATCAATACCTTGACTAAGTTTGATAGTGAGCATTTTCTGCTCAGGGTAGGCAGAGAGAGATAAGCAATTTGTTGGTCATTACTGTGGAACACAATAACTCTCCTTCTAATTGAGGTAGAATGTTCAAACTTGGTCTAGGTGTTCATTAGGTCAATGCCTTGATAGAATTCGAAGATAAACATTGTCTGCTTATGGTAAGCAGAGATAAACAGTCTGATTGGTTGATGCTTTGGAGTATGATAATTTTGATAACCTTGATTTTAATTAAGTGAGATTGATGAAACTCCGAGTATAGATTCATTATATCATTACCTTGACTAAATTCGAACTTGTGAACGCCAAAAGTTATCATCCAGTTGTTTTAAAATTGATATACGGTAGAATCTGTATTAAGCAGCCACTCAAGAGAATTTTCATGAATGGCTGCTTAACGGGAGTGACCTCTCAATGAAATCTGAGTGTATGTTAGTGCTGACATAAGTAAATTTTATGCTTGGATGCATTGGGAGCAAACATCAATACTTGCATCTGTAAATTTGGCCGTCGCTGAAACTTGCTTGGGACGAAAATTATTTGACACAAATCTCTGATATATCTTCTGTAAACATGTCATTTTGTACCAACATTGATACTACTGTCAACCACTGTGATGTATTCGATAATATTTATCCATTTTTGTGAAGACAATCCATGAATTAATTTTATTTTATCAATATAGGAGGTGCGAAAAATTCTCTTAAGCTTCAAAGTGGCAATGGGAGATAGATACTAAATGATCGCGACTAGTATTAGTTTATTCAATCAGTATCAAATAATGTTTCAATACATGTGAAAACAATAATCAGGGTTTGTCATTTAATAAAACAAAAGATTAATTAACAGGTAATCCCGGGTTTATTGTTATTTTCACAGTTCTTTTTAACTAACCGGTGGGGGTGTAGATAATTAATTATTAATCACAGGATTAGTGGAGGTGCTACGAAGTACGACAAGATGGTATCATTCAACGATTCCCGTTGAATAATCTCTATTTTGCTAAATTTATCTATATATATATTTGTGACTGTCGTTTGTCTGTCTGTCTGTCTGTCTGTTTGGGGTTGGCGACTACACTAGGTCTGCCCCTAGTCTGAAATTTGGGGTATAGGGGTAGCTCGGATCGGGCAGTAACATAAGCCAGGTGGCTTTAGTTTACCACTTCCGGTTTCGGAGTTATGACCCCCGAGCGAAGCCGGTCTGTTCGGAGTTGGCGGCTACACTAGGTCTGCCCCGAGTCTGAAATTTGGATATAGGGGTAGCTCGGACTGGGGAGTAACATAGGCCAGGTGGCGTTAGTTTACCACTTCCGGTTTTGGAGTTATGACCCCCGAGCGAAGCCGGGTATCTGTCTGTCTGTTCGGGGTTGGCTGCTACACTAGGTCTGCCGCGAGTCTGAAATTTGGGGTATAGGGGTAGCTCGGACCGGGGAGTAACATAGGCCAGGTGGTGTTAGTCTACTACTTCCGGTTTCGGAGTTATGACCCCCAAGCGAAGCCGGTCTGTTCGGGGTTGGCGGCTACACTAGGTCTGCCCCGAGTCTGAAATTTGGGACATAGGGGTAGCTCGGACCAGGGAGTAACATAGGCCAGGTGGCGTTAGTCTACCACTTCCGGTTTCGGAGTTATGACCCCCCTGAGCGAAGCCGGTCTGTTCGGGGTTGGCGGCTACACTGTTTATTACGTCTAGAGTTATGGCCCTTGTTTCACTTTGTTGAACCTTGCGAACGCTCTAATGCCAAAAGTTAACATCCGATCTTTGTGAAATTTATATGCAATAATAAATTAGGGAACTGAAGAAGCCTATTGAATTTCAGCAATTTCCCTTTATTATGTCTTGAGTTATGGCCCTTGTTTCACTTTATTGAACCTTGTGAATGCTCGAACACAAAAGTTATCACCCAATCTTTGTGAAATTTATATGCATGATTTAAATTAGTGAAATGAAGAAGTCTATATAATTTCAGTAATTTCTGTTCATTACGTCTAGAGTTATGGCCCTTGTTTCACTTTATTGAACCTTGTGAACGCTCCAACGTCAAAAGTTATCATACGTTCTCTCTGAAATTTATATGCATTATTTAAATTAGTGAAACGAAGAGGCCTATTCAATTTCAGCAATTTCTGTTTATCACGTCTAGAGTTATGGCCCTTGTTTCACTTTATTGAACCTAGTGAACGCTCTAACATCAAAAGTTATCTGCCGATCTGTATGAAATTTGCCTGCGTCATTTAAATTAGTAAAGAGAAGAATCCTGTTGAATTTCAGCAATTTATTACTTCTAGAGTTATGGCCCTTGTTTCACTTTGTTCAACTTTGTTGATGCTCGATCGATGAAATTAATTTTTATGCATCATTAAAATTTGTGAATCAGAGGTCTATTGAATTTCAGCAATTTCCATCATGGCGGTTGTGAACCTTTTGAACGTTTGAATGACAAAAGTGATCATCTGATCAGTATGAAATTTATATGCATTATTTAAATTAGTAAAACGAAAAAGCCTGTCAAATTTAAACAATTTCTGTAGATTACTTCCAGAGTTGAGACCCTTGTTTCAGTTTGTAGAACCTTGTGAACCCTCAAACGGCAACAATTATAATCTGATCTGTATGGAATTGTCTTGTAAAGGCCCTCAATTACCTACAAAGGAATAAATATGCGACAACCCTTGTCGACCGCTCAGACGATTTAACTGCTGTGAGCGTATGTTTCGTTGCCTGGCAACCTATCTTTTAACCCCTTGTTAACGACAAAAGCATTATATTTACATGCATCATTTAGATTAGTAGAACAACGAAGCCTATTGTATTTCAGCAATTTCTGTAAATAACTGCTACAGTTATGGTCCTTGTTTCACCATTTTGAACCTTGTGAATGCTCTAACAACAAAAGTTATCATTCGATCTGTATGAAATTGATATCAGTGTCTTGTAGATGCTTGCATTATCTACAAAAGAATAACTATGTGACAACACTTGTCTACTGCTCCAGACAATTGAGTTGCTGTGGTCGTATGTTTCGTTTTCTAGGCAACCTATCTTGCATCAATGTTGCAGTGCCATATATATCTGTCTGATCTGTATAAAATCCGATGTTTTTCAATTAGTTTTTTGTTTGTTTTATATTTGGTATTTTATTGGACTTACTTGAAACATGTTTTATCATTGTGTCATGTTCTTACTTGTGTAATGTAAACAGCCAATGAATATGCAGCTGTTCCTATCAACCCAAGATGTTGTTGACATATACCATTGCTATATGATAGAGCAATTTATACGTGCATGTATTAATGATTATATAATAATCACATATTAATCACAACTTTTTCACAAAAGTAAACATTTGTTGTTGTTTTTTCAGGTCACTATGATGGAAAAGCTATGCCCTCAGCTGGGTTATTGCCATTTATTCAGACCTATGCCTGTACCTTTGATAACAAATGTCATCAAACAGTAACAGAGGACGAACTAAGAGGACAGGTTGATTCATTTAACAGATCTTTGTAAGTAATACTAATTGTATTAAATAACTTACCTTTGCTCTGACAATACAACTTGCTCTGGTTCTTTACAAATGATATAAGGAAAAAGGATAACTAAATTTTGATGATATGTGTACCTTTACAGGAATTAATGACAATGTAGACTTGACCTTGTCAGTGCTATTTGTGTGTTATTTCAATTTACCTTTGTTTTTATACGCCCACATTTTCATGTGGACGTATATTGTCGTCACCCCTGCACGTTCGGACATCCGTCCACAATTTGTTTGTGGACACTCTACAGGTCACAGTTTTTATCCGATTTTGACGAAACTTCAAATATAGGTCTTTCTCTCAAAGATCTCGGTTCATTTCGGTACTAGCATGAATTATGGCCCCTGATTGTACAAAAAATCACATTTTTAGCTTGTAGCATGGAACTTGAAATACATGTTTATAACCCAAAGATCTTGGTTCCTTTCGATATTAGCGCACATCAGATCGTAACTTCCTGAATTATGGCCCCTGATTGTACGAAAAATGGTGTTTTTAGCTTGTGGTCCCTCTAGAGGTCACAATTTTTATCCGATTTAAAGAAACATAGTATATCATCGTTACACCCCAATGATGGTTGAGTTCAAATTTCGTGAAAATCGGACCAAAACTGTCGGACAAAGTGGCGGCCCCTTGTACGCAAATAGTGTAAACATCTGGTATATCAAGGTTGTGGACCCCCAGAGGTCACAATTTTGGTCTGATTTTAATGAAACTTGAAATGCATGTTTATAACCCAAAGATCTTGGTTCTGATCGTAACTTATGGCCCTTGATTGTACGAAAAATCTCGTTTTGAGCTTGTTGTCCCTATAGTGGTCACAATTTTTATCTGATTTAAAAAAAACATGTGAATATGTCACAGTTATACACTAATGATGGTTGAATTCGAATTTTGTAAAATCGGACTAAAACTGATGGACGTAATGGCCGCCATAAATATGGTATATCAATAATCAAGGTCGTTGACCCTCAAGAGGAAACAGTTTTTATTCAATTTGGATGAAACTTTAAATATATGGTTTTATCGTAAGATCTTGGTTCCTTTTGATAATCACACATATCCAAACGTAACATCCTGGATAATGGCCCCTGATTGGTTGAAAGATCGCATATTTAGCTTGTGGATTCCTAGAGGCCACAATTTTTTTCCGATTTTAAAAAACCATTTAGATATATCACCATTCCACCATAATGAAGGTTGAATTCAAATTTCGCTAAAATCGAAATGAAACTGCCCGCTCTAATGGCCGCTCTTTGTATGCAAATTGTGTATAAGTATGTATGGTAATACAAAGGTTATGGACCCTCTAGAGGTCACAATTTTTATCTGATTTTGATGAAACTTAAAACATATCTTTATATTCCAAAAATCTCCTTCCCTTTTGAATTTGATATTTGCGCATTTCAGACCATAACTTTCTGGTACAAAAAATCGTTTTTGTTTTTAGCTTGTTCTCTATCCATCTCTTGCAAAATGTTGGTGTATCCTTCCTGGCAGCCGCTGGTTTTCATTTTTGGGTTGTTTTCTAGATTTATTTCTTTTTTTATATTTGAAAATTTTAAGAGATAAAGATAATATAAAAAAAGGAAATTGGCTGCATTGTGTACTAGATTTAAAAATTACAGCATTTTATCAGCAAATCAATGCAGCCTTAATTAATACATTCACTTATTGTTTTTATTTAGAATAAGCATACTTATAGGTGATATAGAAAAGGTTTTAGCTAATAATACTCAGAGGACAGAGATTTTTAACATTATTGAAGATTTTGAAAATCTACAAATAATTTATAATAAGATTATGAATGGAACATCACAAGGTGAATATTATTGTTTTATATTATCCAATGTGGTTATTGTCCAGGGGACCATTCGTCCGTCTGTCTGTCACACTTTTTGGGACACAATAACTTTCCTTCTAATTGAGCTACAACGTTCAAACTTGGTGTAGGTGTTTATTAGGTCAATGCCTTTATGGAGTTCGAGGATGAGCATTTTCTGCTTAGGGTAAGCAGGCATAAGCAATTTGATTGATTGATGCTTTGGGACACAATAACTTTAGCTCTAATTCAGAGAGAGTGAGGACACTTGGTGTATAGTTTTATCACATCAATACCTTGACTAAGTTCGATAATGAGCATTTTCTGTTCAGGGTAAGCAGAGTGATAAGCAATTTGATTGGTCAAGACTTTGGAACACAATAACTCTCCTTCTAATTGAGGTAGAATGTTCAAACTTGGTGTAGGCATACATTAGGTGAATGCCTTGACGGAATTCGATGATAAACTTTGTCTGCTTACTGTAAGCAGAGATAAGCAGTCTGATTGGTTGATGCTTAGGGGCACGATAACTTTGGTTATACAGTGCACTCAGTCACATCCGACCTCTGATCATTCCGACACTCTGTTGCATCCGACACCATTTTCATGTCCCGATTTATTTCCTTATTACTTCAGCCAAAAAATCTCTGGGTAATTCGACCTCTGTATGTTCCGGATTACGACATCAATCAGCCGTCCCGTCGTAAAATTTCCATTGAATGGACATCGTATAATCCGGCCTTCAATCGGTGGGTGTGAAGCAAACACTTACCGATAAGTTATCTGTGAGATTAAAACTGGATGTTTGTGAAGCCAAAAAAGATTAACAAACAATTACCAATCAATTATCTGTGAGATTAAAACTCACTACCATGGGTCCTTGTTGATTACTTGGATAATTTTAATCTCTTGTACGACAGTTATGACAAATACTCCAGAATATCCACAAATTTTCCCCCGAATTCACAGTCGTAAAAATATTCCTAGCACCTGTTGGAAACATTCGTTGCGCATGCCGATTGAACCTGAATAACCTATAAGTTTGGTCACCCTACGGATCTCTTCGAACCGTGTGACGACGACCTGGGGATGCTCGATTCACAGTCCGGAACGTCCCGAATTGACAGAATTGCAATCCAGTGATTCGGAATTCAGTCCTGTCACAGTTCTGTCAGACCCAACGACGGAGGTGGTGAGAGTAGAATTGTGATGTAATCAAACACGACGAACAGGTTTCGGCTGCATGGTTGGATGAGATATTTATATATCCAGTCGACGCATGCGTTGTAGTCCGAAGTACACATTTTCTCTCGATTGTCACTATTTTTGGGATTGAGAAAATTTGATTCCGGAACGTTCAATCGAGTACGCCCATTATCAATGAACACGTGATAGCAAAGACAAGAGTGCGATCAACTGAAGAAGGCGAAGAAGATAAATTAATGACAGATTTGACCTATTCAAATGCCTACACATGTTAAATGAAATAAAATTAATGTAATGAAATTTTGAATGTACAGAAAGGTTTATAATTTTTAAAGGGAATAACATTCTGGTGATTGGAAGTTCTATGTTCGAAGCTACATTAGAATAATACTTCCGGTTTTCGAAGTTACAATATTTTCGGTTTTGGGAAAACTGGGTATCCGACATATTGTAACGATCCCGTACGATGTCGGATGTGACAGAGTGCACTGTAATTAAGTGAGAGTAATGAAACTCTGAGTATAGATTCATTATATCATTACCTTGACTAAGTTCGATTATGAGAATTTTCTGCTTAGGCTAAGGAGCGATAAGCAATTTGATAGGTCAAGACTTTGGAAAGTAACATGTGTGCTTTTAAATTAGGTAGAAAGTTTAAACTTAATGTTAGGTGAATGTCTTGACTGAGTTCAATGATTAACATTTCGAGCTAAAGCTAAACTGAGCTAAGCAATTTCATTGGTCGAGGCTTTGGGATAAGATAACTTTGATTCTATCTTATAGAGAGTGATGAAAATTAGTTTGATGGCTTGATACTTTTGAAAAAATAAATGTGCAATTAATTGATATGTGTCATCTATTTATTTTGGGATTTCGGCGGGGGACATCAGCCTCATTGTTGGCTTGTTATATTTGTTTAATTTCAAATGCATAATAATGAAAGTTGATCACAGTTGAGTTTTTATACGTCCACATTTTCATGTGGACGTATATTGTTTGTGGACACTCTACAGGTCACAATTTTTATCCGATTTTGACGAAACTTGAAATATAGTTTAATCTACAAAAGATCTCGGCTGCTTTCGATATAGGCAAGTATCGGACCGAAACTTCATGGATTATGGCCCCTGATTGTATGAAAAATCACGTTTTTAGCTTGTGGACCCTATAGAGGTCACAATTTTTATTCGATTTTGTTGAATCTTGAAATGTAAGTTTATAACCCAAAGATCTCGGTTCCTTTTGATATTCGCGCATATCGGATCGTAACTTCCTGAATTATGGCCCCTGATTGTACGAAAAATCGCGTTTTTAGCTTGTGGACCCTTTAGAGGTCATAATTTTTATCCGATCTAAAAAAACGTTTTAGTATATCACCGTTACACCCTAAGGACGGTTGAATTTGAATTTCGTAAAAATCAGACCAAAACTGACAGACAAAATTGCCGCCCCTCGTACTCAAATAGCGTAAAAATAAGTTATATGAATGTTGTGGCCTCTCCAGAGGTCACAATTTTCTTCTGATTTTGATGAAACTTGAAATATAAGTTTATAACCCAAAGATCTTGGCTCCTTTCGATATTGGCGCATATCGGATTGTAACTTCCTGAATTATGGCCCCTGATTGTACGAAAAATTGCGTTTTTAGCTTGAGGTCACAATTATTATCCGATTTAAAAAAACGTTTGAATATATCACCTTTACACCCTAAGGATGGTTGAGTTCAAATTTCGTGAAAATCGGACCAAAACTGCAGGAGAAAATAGCCATCCCTTGTACTCAAATAGCGTAAAAATATGGTATATCAAGGTTGTGGCCCCTCCAGAGGTCACAATTTTCTTCTGATTTTGATGAAACTTGAAATGTAAGTTTATAACCTAAAGATCTTGGTTCCTTTCGATATTTGCACATATCGGATTGTAACTTCCTGAATTTGGTTAGCTTGTTCTCTATCCATCTCTAAATGTGGGCGTATTCTGCCTGGCAGCCGCTGGTTGAATGAATGAGGGGTTATATCAGATATGTTTGAAATAATGAAGGAGAAATCTGTGGATTGGGGATGACAGTGCCCTCCTTCTCCAATTGTCAGAGCTTTTGTGAAAGATGTTTAATATGTTAAATATTAAAGAGCATATTATAAATTTAAGTGATCATATATAAAAGTGGTTGTGCTTTAAGCCATGTAGAGTGGACCAAATTCTAAGAAAGTTGGCGGGTGACCAACTCAGAATATTATGAAAAGATATATGTTATACTGGATATAGACTTATGTAAAACGTAAAGTTATGACTCTAGCATTGATAATGCCTGATATATGGCCTTTTGAATCAGGGTAGCCATTTACAAGTTTTGAAACTACTATTCTATGTCTTGATTTTGGTGTACTAGTTTTATGTCTTCTAGTTAGACAATATTCTTCAAATTTTGGGATTTGGAAGAACGTTTTATATATAGATTAGTAATCCTCCATCAGATTTTCCAAACAAGTACTGTTGACTATGTATGGCGTGCATTAAATGCCAAAATTCATTATTGGCTTATTAATACATCAAATCAATTTACAAAGGTACCGGTACATGCATTGACATAAGGATACATTTGACAGGCTTAAATGATATAGTATACACTGTACCAGGGTTAATCAAGGAATCAGAGTTACAATACATCATACTGCCATTTTGAACTCAAATTAGGATTTGCAGATAGTACAAGTTCAACCTTGTTTCTTATGTAAGCCATATAATGTTCGTTGGACGGTGTTTTACCTATTCATTTTAATTTGAAGATGAAATATTTTGTTAGAAGAATTATAGAATTGATGAATTCTAACTGGGATTTGTTTTCAAATTTGCTAATATCATCATGTAAATTGTAATATCCAAAATGTATGACAAGGTGATAGATTACTGTATATTTATACTCACAGGTAAACAGCAATAGTATTTGTTACTTGACTTACTGAATTTCGTTATAGTGTTGAATAAAACTGCATCTGCATATATTATGTTACATGTATGATATTGACTCATAAGTATTTTCATTTTGTAGTCAATATGATTTTTTTTTTTGTAGGTGAGATAAAGCTAGGAAATTTATTGGTCAATCCTAACAAATTACGAGAGCAAATAGCCAATCAGAGCATCAATTTATCAGAAGAATCTTTAGACCTATTGCTAAATGGATCAATCTCCTTTCAAAAGGTTAGAAAATATGTTTATTAACTTTTTTATATGCTAACATTTCACTGTGGGTGATCCTGTCTCATCGGCTCGAGCGACACCGTTGAGGCGATACTCGCCAAGACCTGGCTGCCCAGTTAGCTTATGCGCTTCCCTGGCAAAAGAATAAATCCATTTTTGTTGACATTTTAGTTTAATCAATCTTGGGCTGCAGTAAACACTGTTCAGCCACATTCCCTGTCTTTACATTGAAAACATTACTGCTCTAATGGCAGGAAAAACAATACAGAATCTACTTCCGTTATACACAAGTAATTAACATTTAGATGATGGACACTATTGAATCACAATACCTTTAAAAAAGAAGCAGGAATGTGGATGACCAGCTACATTGTACAAATACAACTATCAAATGAAAAAAGAAAGGTTCATAAATATTATGACTGGATATTTTGCAGTCCTGTAAATAAAGTTCTAACACCACAGTTGGTCATTTGATCAGACTGTCAACAATTGGCTTCTGAACACAATATGCTATGTATAAATGTAATGTTCACTTTTTCCAGATAATAAAAAATTACAACTTATCCACTGGGTTTTTTGATACAGTGGCAAGATTGAACGAGTCAGCATTACGTGAGTCTATTTGTCAAGAGAAGCTACTCACACGATGGTTTGACTTCAGTGATCCAAACACAGCTAATGTTTTAGATGAACAACTTTGTAATTTGACCGCTGTTCAGTTTCAGGAACTATATAATGATTTTATGGAAGAATATAATTCATCATATGTTAACAATGAGGTAAAATATGTGGGGTTTTTTCTTTCTTTTCATTGCAATCATTATTTCATTTTATTGAAGTCATTATTTCATTTTATTGAAGTCATTATTTCATTTTATTGAAATCATTATTGCATATTATTGAAATCATTATTGCATATTATTGAATCATTATTGCATTTCATTTGAAATCATTATTTCATTTGAGATCATTATTTCATTTGAAATCATTATTTCATTTGAAATCATTATTTCATTTGAAATCATTATTTTATTTGAAATCATTTCATTTTTTATACGCCCACATGGAAATGTGGTCGTATATTGCCGTCTGTCCGTTTGTCGGTCCGTCCATTGGTCCGTCTGTCGTCCACAATTTCTTGTGAACACTCTACAGACTACATTTATCATCTGATTGTTTTGAAATTGATATATGTTGTTTGCATTAGTGAGACGAACAAGCCTATTTAATTTCAATAACTTCCATTACTTTCTTCTGGAGTTATGGCCCTCGTTTCACTTTGTTGTACCTTGTGAATGCTCTAACGACAAAAGTTATTAACCGATCTGTATAAAATTTATATGCATCATTTGAATTAATAAAACAAAGAAGCCTGTTGAATTTCAGCAATTTCCGTTTATTACATCTAGAGTTATGGCCCTTGTTTCACTTTGTTGAATCTTGTGAACGCTCTAATGACAACAGTTATCATCCGATCTGTTTGAAATTGAAATGCATCATCTAAATTAGTGAAACGACAAAGCCTATTGAATTTCAGCAATTTCCGTTAATTACGCCGTGAGTTATGGCCCTTTTTATACATTGAAATGTGGACGTATATTGCCGTCGCCCCCGTCCGTTCGGCCATCGTCCACAATTTCTTGTGAACACTCCAAAAGTTATCATCCAATTTTTTTAAAATTGATATATGTTGTTTACATTAGTGAGATGAAGAAGCCTATTTAATTTCAATAATTTCCGTTTATTATGTCTGGAGTTATGGCCCTTGTTTCACTTTGTTGAGCCTTGTGAACGCACTTATGCCAAAAGTTAACATCCGATCTTTATGAAATTTATCTATACTAATATTTGTGACTGTCGTTTGTCTGTCTGTTCGGGGTTGGCGGCTACACTAGGTCTGCCCGAGTCTGTAATTTGGGGTATAGGGGTAGCTCGGACCGGGGAGTAACATAGGCCAGGTGGCGTTAGTCTACCACTTCCGGTTTCGGGGTTATGACCCCCGAGCGAAGCCGGGCATTCTTCTAGTATGCAATATTTAAATTAGTAAAACAAAGAAGCCTATTGAATTTCAGCAATTTCCGTTAATTACATCTAGAGTTATGGCCCTTGTTTCACTTTGTTGAATGTTGTGAACGCTCTAACGGCAAAAGTTATCACCCGATCGTTGTGAAATGTTTATGCATGATTTAAATTAGTGCAATGAAGAAGCCTATTGAATTTAAGCAATTTCCGTTAATTACGTCTAGAGTTATGGCCCTTGTTTCACTTTATTGAACCTTGTGAATGCTCTAACGCCAAAAGTTATCACCCGATCTTTGTGAAATTTATATGCATGATTTAAATTAGTGTAACGAAGAAGTCTATTGAATTTCCGCCAATTACTTCTAGAGTTATGGCCCTTGTTTCACTTTGTTGCACCATGGGAACGCTCTAACGCTCTGCCGATTTGTATGAAATTTACATGTGTCATTTAAATTAGTCAAGAGAAGAATCCTATTGAATTTCAGCAATTTCCGTTTATTACTTCTAGAGTTATGGCCCTTGTTTCACTTTGTTGCACTTTGTGGACGCTGTAACTTCTAAAGTTAACTGCCGATCTGTATGAAATTGATATGTGCCATTTAAATTAGTCAAGAGAAGAATCCAATTGAATTTCAGCAATTTCCGTCAATTATTTCTAGAGTTATGACCCTTGTTGACCCTTGTTGCACCTTGGGAAAGCTCTAATGCTCTGCCGATCTGTATGAAATTTACATGTGTCATTTAAATTAGTCAAGAGAAGAATCCTATTGAATTTCAGCAATTTCCGTTTATTACTTCTAGAGTTATCATCCGATATGTATAAAATTTATATGCATCATTTAAATTTGTGAAACTAGAGGTCTATTGAATTTCCGCAATTTCAGCCAATAATTTCTAGAGTTATGACGATTGTGAACCTTGTGAACGTTTGAATGACAAAAGTGATCATGTGATCTGTATGAAATTTATATGCATCATTTAAATTAGTAAAACAAAGAAGTCTATTGAATTTCAGCAGTTTCCGTTAATTACATCTAGGGTTATGACCCTTGTTTCACTTTGTTGAATCTTGTGAAAGCTCTAATGACAACAGTTATCATCAGAGCTGTTTTGAAATTGATATGCATCATTTAAATTAGTGAAACGAAGAATCCTATTGAATTTCAGCAATTTCCGTTAATTACGCCGTGAGTTATGGCCCTTGTTTCACTTTGTTGTACCTTGTGAATGCTCTAACGACAAAAGTTATTATCCGATTTGTATGAAATTTATATGCATCATTTAAATTAGTGAAACAAAGAAGCCTATTGAATTTCAGCAATTTCTGTTAAAGGACAATATTGGTACCAGTCATTGTTGAAACATTGATTATTCATCTATCGTAGCAATGATCTCTGTGATAAAATAATATTTGGAAGGTGTTTAACCAGTTCTATCACATATGTGATAATGACTGGCACCAATATTGTCCGTTTATTACATCTAGAGTTATGACCCTTGTTTCACTTTGTTGAATCTTGTGAACGCTCTAACGCCAAAAGTTATCATGTGATCTGTAGGAAATTTATATGCATCATTTAGATTAGTGAAACCACAAAGCCTATTGAATTTCAGCAATTTATAATAATTACTTCTAGAGTTATGGCCCTTGTTTCACTTTGTTCAACCTTGTTAATGCTCGATTGATGAAAGTTATCATCCGATATGTATGAAATTTATATGCATCATTTAAATTTGTGAAACAGGGGTGGGGGGGTCTTTTAAATTTCCTTCAATTATGTCTAGAGTTATGGCCCTTGTTTTACTTTGTGAACCTTGTGAATGTTTGAATGACAAAAGTTATCATCCGATCTGTATGAAATTTATATGCATTATTTAAAGGCTCAATACCACTCTTGTTGTAACTGAATAATATGTCGCAATCTTTATTCTAGTCAACAAATTGTACTATTTTACAAATTTCATCTTAACACACCTAATTTAAAAAATTGGAAAAATTCAACTAAATGATTTGAAAAGCCTAACGTAAACCTTTTCAAATGTGACTTGGATTTAAAAATATTTTCGAACCCTCTGGACAAGTAAAATAGGATGTAATGGATAATGTACACAACAGGTAGGACACATAAACATCTAATACTTAGAATAAGGCTATTATTTATTTTCTGGAGCTGTCAAGCCAGCAAGAGTGTTATTGTCCCTTTAAATTAGTAAAACGAAAAAAGCCTGTCAAATTTCAAAACTTTCTGTAAATTACTTCCAGAGTTAAGGCCCTTGTTATAGTTTGTAGAACCTTGTGAACCCTCAAACTACAAAAATTATAATCTGATCTGTATGAAATTGTCTTGTAAATGCCCACAATTACCTACAACAGAATAAATATGCGTCAACCCTTGTCGACCACTCGGACGATTTAGCTGCTGTGGGCATATGTTTTGTTGCCCTGCAACCTATCTTTTTAAATCATTATTTCATTTTTTTAAAATCAGTATTTCATTTTTTTTAATATAAGTATTTCAGTTTTTAAAAATCATTATTTCATTTGACCATTTGATCATGTGCTGAATGTAAAATGTGGCTGTCGTGTAGAAGAGTACAGTATTATTTATTGTGGCTAATCAATCCTCACTAGAATTTTTTTTGAATGAATCATATTAGTGTTCTAATGACAAATTGTAAGATTTTCTGTTATTTGTTATGATTTATCAATTGATATGAGACACAATGAAAAGGCACCACTTTTATAAATGTATGATTGTACACTTAGATTTGCAATATAAGGCCCGCTTTCCAGGTACGTGTTTTCACCAGTCGAAAAACATAGCATTTGTGCATGCGATTTTTTGTATTTCCATGTGTACAGATAAAGGGTTGTGCCCAACATTGTATATTTCAGTCGCCGTCTTTTTATATTAACACCATGTCCTAAGAACCTGCCATTTGCAAGCTGAATTTGCAGAAACAAGAGAGGTTGATTAATTTTTTGGAAGAGAACCCGTGTTTGTATGCCAGAATGTAAACATCTGCATGTGCGCACTTCACGCGAGAAAAAATGGCAGCAAAAAGGTCGCTCATCAAATGGAAATGGTTCCATTACACTTGCATTAGACCGACTTTTATGCTGTTGAAAACACACGGAAATGCGTACATGGAAAAGCGGGCCTAACAACATCCGATTACGAAAATAACATGTGAGAATATGGCTTTTAAAAAGCTGAGGTTAGTATCACACAGTTCTGTGGAATGCCCAGGTTAACACCTTAGCACAGAGGATAATTCAAGAGGTTTATCTCCTCTATCCTATGTGACCATGTTGTATGGCATGTATGGCTGCTGGACACATCTGGCAAAAATCTCATTTCAGCTGCATTTTGTCTTTCCAGCACTCCCAGTCAAATCAATAGTGCATTTTCATTGCATTTAAATTCTATCTTCCATAAATTTGAACTATATTTTTATTTTTTTATTTTTAGTTACAAAATTTCTATGCTCAAAATATTGGTAAAGATCCAAATTTTGATTTAACAACAATAGAAACAGTTCAAAGATTAAGTCAAGATGTATGTATGATTAGTAGAACATTTTTGTTGTTTTAGACATTTCCTTCAATCCCCCCTAATAAAGATAGGTGTTATATTTAGACAGCATGTTTTTCTCAAATGAAAATGTCTGGACTCTTAAAGGTAATTGCATTTTAATTTCTATTAGTAGGTGCAGGAGGACCCCACCACACATAAACAATTTCACAAGTCAAACCTGATACACAATAGAAATTTCAAATAATGAACAAGAATAAATATTTATCAAATCGAGTGAATTGATTCGGGGGCAGCCATAAGTGTCCACTGGGCTGTACAGTCCTAGGCTTGTGTTTTTGCGCCTGATGATTGTAACCTCAGAAAGATAGTCCCTTTTCTAGCTTTTTTTTTGGTATGAATTCTTATAACAGTAAGAGAATATGTCAGGTTAACCATACTGTAATTATTGATACAGCCAATTCCATTGGATTCTCACAGCACGTAATATCCAGTTTGTCGCAAGCCAAATTATTTGAAGAGCAGAAAGTTATGAAATGATCTCCTGTGTTTTCAGAATAATCACCTGTTGATTTTTTTTTTTTTTTGAAAAATTTGATATCATGAGAACAATTTCTTGTTAACACTGTCGACACGTCAGACAGAACTGTTCAAATTTGCAGAGATTGTTCAGAATTGCTTATTCCCCCTGATTTTATTCAAATGTGTTAAAAGACAGTTCAGAATTGCTTATTCCCCGTGATTTTTATACGCCCACATGGAAATGTGGTCGTATATTGCTGTCGCCCCCGTCCGTCCGTCCGTCGGTCCGTCTGTCCGTCGTCCACAATTTCTTGTGAACACTCTACAGACTACATTTATCAACCGATTGTTTTGAAATTGATATATGTTGTTTGCATTAATGAGATGAAGAAGCCTATTTAATTTCAATAACTTCTGTTAATTTCTTCTGGAGTTATGGCCCTTGTTTCACTTTGTTGCACCTTGTGAACGCTCTTAACGACAAAAGTTATCAACCTATCTGTATGAAATTTATATGCATCATTTAAATTAGTAAAACAAAGAATCCTATTGAATTTTAGCAATTTCCGTTAATTACATCTAGAGTTATGGCCCTTGTTTCACTTTCTTGAATGTTGTGAACGCTCTAATGACAAAAGTTATCAACCGATCTGTATGAAATTGATATGCATCATTTAAATTAGTGCAATGAAGAAGCCTATTGAATTTCAGCAATTTCCGTTAATTTCTTCTGGAGTTATGGCCCTTGTTTCACTTTGTTGCACCTTGTAAACGCTCTAACGACAAAAGTTATCAACCGATCTGTATGAAATTTATATGCATCATTTAAATTAGTGAAATGAAGAAGCCTATTGAATTTCAGCAATTTCCGTTAATTTCTTCTGGAGTAATGGCCCTTGTTTTACTTTGTTGCACCTTGTGAACACTCTAATGACAAAAGTTATCAAACGATTTGTATGAAATTTATATGCATCATTTAAATTAGTAAAACAAAGAAGCCTAGAGTTATGGCCCTTGTTTCACTTTGTTGAATATTGTGAACGCTCTAATGACAACAGTTATTGAATGTCAGCAATTTCCATCAATTACGTCTAGAGTTATGGCCCTTGATTTACTTTGTTGAACTTTGTGAACTTTCGAACAACAAAAGTTATCATCCGATCTGTATGAAATTCATATGCATTATTTGAATTATTAAATCGAAAAAAGCCTGTCGAATTTGAACAATTTCTGTAGATTGCTTCCAGAGTTATGGTCCTTGTTTTAGATTTTAGAACCTTGTGAACCTTCAAACAACGGAAATTATAATGTCATCTGTATGAAATTGTCTATTAAATTCCCCTAATTACCTACAAAAGAATAAATATGTGACAACCCTTGTCCACTGCTTGGACGATTTAGCTGCTGTGGGCGTATGTTTTGTTGCCTGGCAACCTATCTTATTCAAATTTCGGCAAACTTAAATTTCAAGGTGGTATCTTTTGTTCACATATTTACTTTTAAAACTTGCAGAGACAGTTCATATTGGATTTTTCAAAACCAACTTACTCTGCAAGATTTGTGTTACCATGATTTTAGAGCTAGCACTGATCACTTTTGTCTATCTTACTTTTATAATTATTATTTTACTGATTGTTTTCAGATTACAAATCTAGAGAGTTTTCAGTTTATCTTAGATGATGTACAACGAATACAGACGGATTTAAGATCTGGTAACAATACAAATACATCTATGTCTGAGAATATTGGTCTTTTGCTTTGTGGTAGAAAAAGTTTTAATTTTTCTAGTGGTGGTGGGAATGGGAATAGAAACTCATCATCCCCACTACTTAATACGAAACCACTTGAACCTGAAGAAAAAGCTAAGTCAGAAAGAGAATACAAAGATTCAAGTAAGTTAAGTTTAGTTATTTTTTTTATTAGCACATAATTTTATAATTGACTGTAAAAACAAGAAGTTAATATGCAAAAGAAACGATCAGTAACATGCAACCAGTCAAGTTAATGTCAATATCTTTAGTTATTTTACACCCGAATATGATCACCTGTTATGATTATCAAAATTTTAAAAGAGGCAGTATAACTTCCACCAAATAACAAAAATATTTTTGAATAATAGCATATTCAAAATATGCATAGTCTCTTGTAATTACTAAAATTACCATGAAGTATTTTGCACCCAGAATTATTAAACTCCTTTAAAATCACTAAAAAATTTGTAAATAGAAATGAATTGATGATTGAATTTTTATACGCCCACATTTTCTTGTGGACGTATATTGTCATCGCCCCTGTCCGTCCGTCCATCCGTCCGTCTATCTGTCGGTCCACAATTTTTTTGAGGACACTCTACAGGTCACAATTCTTATCTGATTTTGACGAAACTTGAAATATAGGTTTATCTCCAAAAGATCTTGGTTCCTTTCGATACTGGCATGTATCGGATCGAAACTTAATGCATTATGTCCCCTGATTCTACGAAAAATCAACATTTTTAGCTTGTGGACACTCTAGAGGTCACAATTTTTATCTGAGTTTGATGCAACTTGAAATGCATGGTTATAACCAAAGATCTTGGTTCCTTTTGATATTTATTTGCACATATCGGATGGTAACTTCCTGAATTATGGTCCTTGATTGTTCGAAAAAATCCCGTTTTTAGTTTTTGGTTCCTCTAGAGGTCACAATTTTTATCTGATTTAAAAAAAAAGAAAACAACATTTGAATACATCACCTTTATACCCTAATGATGGTTGAGTTCGAATTTCGTGAAAATCGGACCAAATTTGATGAACAAAATGGCCGTCCCTTGTACGCAAATATTGTAAAAGTATGTAATGCCAAGTTTGTGGACTCTCTCGAAGTCACAATTTTTATCCAATTTTGATGAAACTTAAAATATATCTTTATGTCCCAAATATCTCAGTGATTGTATGAAAAATTGCTTTTTTTTTCTTTTTTTTAGCTCATTCTCTATCCATCTCTTGCAAACTGTGGGCGTATCTTGCCTGGCAACCGCTAGTTTTTCTCTAATTTGAAAATGCAAGGTGCAACTTTATAGTGAAATCAGGTCAAATAAAGTATTATTTTTACCAATCAACCAAGACCTATAAAATGATAATGTCTCTTTAATTGAAAACGTAATTACAGGGATTATCAATTACTCAGATTTTGGTAATGATGGAACTTCAGTTTTTAAAAAATGTTTTTTTTTCCAGCACCATTTTGTAGAAATTTGTACATGTCATTTGAAAGCAATCCAGTTTGGAAGTTTCTGAAGCCATTTATTTTAGGAGTAATTCCATACTCCCCTGATACTCCACGTGTACGAGAAATCATCAAATTAGTAAGTCAAGTTAACTGAACATATAGTAAAGAGTCTGATTCCTCACAGAATTAAATAATGTGTTGGATGTTGACATTATCTGCAGTGAGGGTTGATGAGAAAGAGTAATCTAGCTTGTGCTTAGATCGTATGATCTGTAATTGAGTCAAGTGGCATGGTTTCTATCCCAAGCTTGTACGTGACAAGGAGTAGGGTCACCAGCTCAACCTTGTGGATTTTGTCCAGGTCCTCCAAAACAGGCCAGAAAATCCTGGTTAACTTTCTTGGCCAACACTGTGAGCATACCCAGACCCTGTTTTGATTGGCCAGACCGGCTGTTTAATCAAGGTAGAGTTGCAGTGGCTCAATGAGTAAAACATGCTTAACCAAATCTTTACAAGTTGAAAGTATAGTTGTTATAAATTAACTGTGTACTATTATTATAATATCATGATTATTAGAAGTTACCAGTGTAGTTGTTGATTGCTAAAAGTTCACACAATGAATTGTATTTTTCAGGCAAATCGAACCTTCCTTGACGTTTCATTGCTGATAAACTTGGCTGATGATTGGGCTGGCTTTTCACCAAGCCTTTATCGTTTTCTTAATAATGATATAAATGGTTTGAGAGTAAGTACAAGACAGGAATATACATTTACTTTAATTCAAAGTTTTATGTGTTGACTGTATAATATTGTCTTGAATACATTCCATCTTGTCTTGTGTTTTGTAAATGTTTGGTCTAGGTCTTCCCTTTATCCCAGTGGTTCAAGTAAATTGAAATCAAATTACTGATATTGTTTGAGATTCTTTCTGACTAATCCATACAATTTGTACTGTTTTGTTTCACAGTGGTTTTTCAACTCGAGTTTGTGTAAGGGGTTTGAAGAAGGAAGTTTCCCGCCTACCTCATTTCGTTTCTTTGAAGGCCTTTTAGCTAACTTAATGGGCCAGAATAGAATACCAAAGGGTTCATGTGCTAGAATTGGTCAATTTGTTTCTAATGATGCTGATAATAGTGCTTATGATTGGAGAGATGCATTAAATAATACAGATGAATTGATGAAAGGGATAAAACAATACATGCAGGTAATTATCTACTACTGTCAATACTGTTCCAAGCATTACTTGTATTCGAGGGGGGTGTGGTGTGATGTGGTGTGCGCGCTGTACCATAAGGTCTGTCATTGAGTCAACTGGTGTGATTTTGATTCCTCAGTTGTACGTGACAAGGAGTAGGGTCGCCTGCCCAACCTTCGTGGGTTTTCTCTGGGTCCTCTGGTTTCACCCCTACGAGCAAGCGAATTATTGGAATAAAATTGAACCATATATTAGTCCCGAAATGACTTAGTTTGTGTCGAGTGGACTTAAACCTCCCCCTCTCTCTCTCTCTCTCTCTCTCTCTCTCTCTCTCGTATTCGAGGACTTTGCACTGTAAGCCGCCCCCACAACATTTTTTTAAAATCAAATTTAACTCCATTAAGCATCCAGTTTCACTACACCACAATTGAACACCAATTTTCTCCCTAGTTTGGCTTTGCTTGCTGTATTCATCAGGTACTATCTTAAATAGTACTATATGGACAGGTACACACTACCCAGATAATTAAAGATACATTATGGGAGATTCGGTAACGAGTTGGCAGTTCTCACTATAATAGTTAAAAACTAGATAATGTAAAGGCTATTTGGTGAAAATTTCATTCAAATTGATCCACTATGAACCGAGAACTAAGCGACTGAAATTCCCATAAGCCTCGGTCATCATTACTAAAGTCAGTACGATAAACAGCATAGTCTCGATTATCCATTTAATCGTTTAATAGAGAAGGAAAGTTATGCAGTAAATCGGCTTACAATCCACTAAAGATCGCAGGCTAGCGCTGCCATCTAGAGTTCATTATGGCCTGGATAGGTTAATTAATGTCTAATTAATAATTTAGATAACATTTCAGGCCTAAAGAAAGACCTGAAATAGGCAGATTTAGCTCTTGCATAATGCATGTTTAACAATTACTAACATACATGGTCACATACATATTACTCAGTGAGTTAATTAACAATTACTAATACACATGATCACATACATATTACATAGTTAATTAACAATAACTAATACACAAGGTCATTTACTTACTACTCAGTTACTAACACATGTGGTCATGTACACACTACCCAGTTAATGAACAATGACTAGCATGTGGTCAAGTTTCAAGTTTCTATTGCCCTTGAGTAACAGACCAATCCGGGAAAACAAAGATATTTACAACATCTATATATATATATATATATATATATATATAAATAGTACAAAGCAATAGACACAGAAGATTAATTATTTTAAAAACAATAGGGTTTGAATAATAATATTTTCATGTGGACGTATTATCCCCTCCGTCTGTCCAGACGTACAGACGTTCGTCCGTCCACAATTTGTTTGTGGACACTCTACAGGTCACAATTTTTATCCGATTTTGACAAAACTTGAAATATAGGTCTATCTGCCAAAGATCTCGGTTCCTCTCGATATTGGCATGTATCGGACCATAACTTCATGGATTATGGTCCCTGATTGTGCGAACAATCAATCTTTAGCTTGGGGACACTCTAGAGGTAACAATTTTTATCCGATTTAAAAAATAACTAATCATGATTGAGTTCGAATTTCGTGAAAATTGGACTAAAACTGTCAGACAAAATGGCTGCCCCTGGTATGCAAATAGTGTAAAAAATATGATATATCAAGGTTGTGGATCCTGTAGAGGCCATAATTTTTATCCAAATTTGATGAAACTATAAATTTATGTTTAAATCACAAAGATCTTGGTTCCTGTTGATAATCGAGCATATCCGAAAGTAACTTCCTAGGTTATGGCCCCTGATTTTTCAAAAAATCGCATTTTTAGCTTGTGGATTATCTAGAGGTCACAATTTTTTTTTCCTGATTTTAAAAACAGTTTAAAGTAGCTAAGTCTCTAACTCATTATCATCCAAAGTCTTCGACATTGAAAACAAAAATTATTTGTCAATTTAAATCAAGACTGATGTTGTGATCTTACTGTGAAAAGATGGGCTTCTGATATCCAATATTTAAGACAAAATAAACATTTTACTATTGCTACACAAATTGTGTACCATAATGCATTTCAGCGTCATTTGTAACAAGGGACTCGAAGAACGAGGCTTGACATATTCCACGAGTCATGTCAAACAGTGACGACATATTGTTATCTGGAGAGCATGTACAATAAATATTATTGGTGTAGACTAGAATAACAAAACTCTATTTGATTAAGACTTCTGGCATATTTCGCTAAACGTAACTGATTTGAAATTAGAACAAAAATGGAAACGATTGAATGTAAATTAGTTTATATATATTCATATAGCTGCTAGCTACCATACCCATAAATTGTCACAGTTTCATCAATAATTGTTATATATCTATATCATATTTTTTTTACAGTGTTTCCGTTTGAATAAATTTGTACCTTATAAAGATGAATCAGCATTAGAGGATGACTCAGTTGAATTTACAGCAAATAACACATTGTTAGCAGGTAAGATAGATAATGATGGATTTATATATAGGTAATAGTCTAATGATGATCTATTTACTATGTGTATGTCTATTTCAATACCCCCTGGTGTGTAGGGGGTGATAAGAATATACCCTTCTTATTTCCTGCATGTTGTATGAGGTGACTAAAAGAATCCCTGTAATGGGGCGTTTTTGCTGTGTTGCGACCCGTGTTGGATGGATAATGGAATCCTGGTAATCGAGTGTGGATTTGGTTTGTGAACCCTTTTGGTTTGTGAACCCTATTAGGCAGGGCAGTAACCTGGGGGACGGTGAGGGGTGAAATAAGCAAAATGTTTTCATGGATACCCCAATCCCCCCCCCACCCAAATCAATGAACGACAAAAACAGAAAAGTCCCAATTCGCAGGACGTTTCTAACATATTTAAAAATAAAATGGCAAAGTCATGGTCAAGGTTTCTCTTGATTGAGAGCCCCTCTACTGACTTATCTAAAGTCTCACGTTTTTTTGATAGCTAAGGGCATTGCGGGCTTGGCCAGTGAGCCCAAAGCTATTGAAAAATGGAATACTCTTGATAGAATGTGTCAAGGAGCAGCATGCTACCATGCTTCTCAAATCAACAACTTTGGCAGACATCATTCCTATCAAGGTGTCTCCACACAGATCATTAAATTCTAGTAGAGGTGTTATTCGATGTTGAGACATTGACGGCAGCAGTGTGGATGAAATGGTTGAATACCTTTCTTCTCAAGGCGTCCAACAAATTAGTGTACGCCAAGGAGATAAGGTGATTCCTACAAGCTCCTATATCCTCACTTTTAATCGTCCTGACATACCGAAGTCAATCAAGGCAGGTTATTTAAATATACCTGTTCATTCTTGTATTTCCAACCCTCTTCACTGCTATAAATGTCTGAAATTTCGACATAGTAAGGACGTCTGCATGGGCAAAGACACCTGTGCTCATTGTGGTCATCATGGCCACGAGCGCTGCCTGCAAGGCTGAGTTTTGCTACGTGAATTGCAAGGGTAAGCATTTTGCTTATTCTCGCGAATGTCCAATATGGCAGAAAGAGGAAAGAATTCAACAGGTTATGTCTGAACGGAAGATTCCATATTTTGATGCTAGGAAGCAAGTAGAACTTACTTCACTTATTCCCATTGCACCACAAGGGAAATCATTTTCGAGTGTAGTTAAAGTTTTCTACAAAATCCATATCTGTTCAGACAGACATAACCTGGCCATATAAGCAGAAAAAACCAAAGACTTTGCCTACATCAGATCATGTAAAAGGGGTCTCGAGCTCCGCTGAGAGCTCGACTCAAAGCACTACTTCATTATCTGATGATGTTGTATCCTCCTTGCCCCCATCTGGAGTTATTGAGACTTTTCCCAATACACCAATCCAAATTGGCATGGGGGCTCCTCCCTTGCGCTCCTCTAAAGAAGACACTGCTGATTCTAGTTCCACTGGGTCAGGGGTGCAGTTTAAGACTACTCCGTCCGCAAAGGAGAAAATAATGCATTAAAAAAAACATCAAAATTTTTTAAAATTTCGAGAGAAAGATACAAAGGGTTAAAAAAAAAACCCATCACTCTCTTTAATAAATATGGGGATGATATGATGGACGACGGTATTACTGTAGTGGATGTCAATGTGAACCCACTCAGTAAGCTGCCAAAAATTAAATTTCCCTGACAATGTTCAATTCCATCATTCAATGGAATTGTCATGGTTTAAAACCAAATTTTAATCAAGTTCAATTATTAATATATATATATCATTTTTATACGCCCACATTGAAATGTGGTCGTATATTGTCGTCGCCTCCGTCCGTCCGTCCGTCCGGCGGTCCGGCGTCCACAATTGCTTGTGGACGCTCTAGAGGCTAAAGTTAATATCTGATTGACTTTAAATTTATACACAGTGTTTAAGGTCTTGAGACGAAGAAGCCTATTGATTTTCAGTGATTTCCGATAATTACTGCCAGAGTTATGGCCCTTGATCACTTTGAAAAATCTTGTGGACGCCCTAGAGGCCAAAGTTAATATCCAATTGACCTTAAATTTATAAACAGTGTTTAAGGTCATTAGACGAAGAAGCCTATTGATTTTCAGCGATTTCCAATATTTTCTGCCAGAGTTATGGCCCTTGATCACTTTGAAAAATCTTGTGGATGCTCTATAGGCCAAATTTAATATCCGATACTATCAATTTATACACAGT
Organism: Patella vulgata; assembly: GCF_932274485.2. NCBI lineage: Eukaryota > Metazoa > Mollusca > Gastropoda > Patellidae > Patella > Patella vulgata. The sequence goes on from NC_065882.2 coordinate 41,736,088, forward strand.
GTTTAAGGTCATGAGACGAAGAAGCCTATTGATTTTCAGCGATTTCCGATAATTACTGCCAGAGTTATGGCCCTTGAAAGAATCTTGTGGATGCTCTAGAGGCTAAAGTTAATATCCGATTGAGTTTAAATTTATACACAGTGTTTGAGGTCATGAGACGAAGATTCCTATTGATTTTCAACGATTTCCGATAATTACTGCCAAAGTTATGGCCCTTGATCACTTTGCAAAATCTTGTGATGCTCTAAAGGCTAAAGTTATAATCCGATTGACTTCAGATTGATACACAGAGTTTAAGATCTTGAGACGAACAAGTATATTGATTTTCAATGAATTTTTATGACTTAAACAGTTAAATCCATGATATTAAAAGCTGTGCATACAAAACGTTAGCATGGGGCAGAACTTTATAAAAACCAAACAAATTCTAATAGTTTTCTGATAATTACTTCGTGAGTTGTTGCTCTTAATCAGATTTTAGTGTATTATAAATGTTTCATTACCGAAAAAAGTAAAAATATGCGACAACCCTTGTTGACTGCCCGGACGATTTACTTGCTGTGGGCGTATGTTTCGTTGCCTGGCAACCTATCTTTAATTTAGCCTGCCTCAAAATAATCATCATATGTTTGGCCCAATATAGCCCAGTTGGAGCTGACATGCCATAAAACAACATTTCATTCATTCATTCTATTTTAATATCCCCTAATAAATACCTAGAACAATTCACATTATTGTAACTCAGCTCCCATGTCAAAATATTTCATAGATTTAACCGTATTGCTACTGAAAATATACTAACAATTCAGTTATAGATACTGGGAATTGAAACTCCATTTTATTTTATTATGCACAATGTATAGATGGTTAAATTAATTTTCCCTGTCCTTCTGTCTGTCAGACCTTTTGGAAGACAGTGGTGGAATGTTTAAACTTGGTGTAGATATTCATTAGGTAAATGCCTTGACTGAGCTCAATGATGCGGAGGCTCAGCAGTGATAAGCAATTTTATATGTTGATGTTTTGGAATACTACGGAGAGTCACAGTTGTTCAGTGAGTAAGACGCAGGCTCACTAGCCTGGAGGTCTCGGGGTTGCTCCCAGTGTTGGCCAAGATAATTCATCAAGATTTGCCGGCGTGGTTTCACCTTGTCAGGAATGCAAGCTGTCTAGTTGTTTTGGTGGGACAATAAAACAAAGTCTTGTAGTATATACATTGGCTTGCACATAAAAGAACCCCTGGCAGCTGGAATTCGATACAAGGGTAGGCTGTAGCTCTGCTGTCTGGGTCAAACTTTTCCGCGTAGCTCACTGCATGGCATATTCCCATCTTCATTAAGCCCAATCAGTGCAGAAAAGTAGGATTTTCAACCCCATTTCATTTCGGTTTGGAATACGATAACTTCAGATTCTAGTTAAGTGCGAGTGACAGATTACATCAGTACCATGACTTCAATATAACAAGTATTTTCTGCTGAGATTAAGCAGTGATAAGCAATGAGTTGGATCGATTCTTTATTAGACCGGAGGCTCAGCGCGGGGGGGTGTCCATCAAATGGGCACAAAACCAGCCCCAACTTTTCTAGAGTAAAATTTTGCGTAGAATACGATGCCGAGTGGTAATCAGTCCGCCGTTGGGGCGTTTTCAAGATATTCTGGGTCAAAGGTCAAATGAGTTCATTTGCACTGAAAGTGAATGCGCGGTCATTCTTGTATCATGAAAATAAGCTGAAAATGATCGAAAGTAATCACATTTTCAATAAAAATGTAAACTTGCTAAATTCACCTTTGTTCTTTGTGACCCCAGAGGTCAAAAGGTCACACTTTCCGTTTCAGCATTAGGAAGATTTAAAGTAGTAAATGTCGGCAGAAAATATAAAAACTAAAGCGAAACCTGTTCTAATTAATAATAGGAACATTTGAAATGTATCTTTAGGTGGTCTTAGCACCAAACTTTTACTTTGGAACGTCGAAAATGATCTTGCATAACAGAACCAAAACGCTTCGGAGCCAGTTTCAAAAATACGTAAAAACTTTAAATTTATACACAGTGTTTAATGTCATGAGACGAAGAAGCGTATTGATTTTTAGCGATTTCCGATAATTACTGCCAGAGTTATGGTCCTTGATCCCTTTGAAAAATCTTGTGGACACTCTAGAGGCTAAAGTTAATATCCGATTGACTTTAAATTTATACACAGTGTTTAATGTCATGAGACGAAGAAGCCTATTGATTTTCGGCGATTTCTGATAAGTTCTGCCAGAGTTATGGCCCTTGATCACTTTGAAAAATCTTGTGGACGCTCTAGAGGCTAAAGTTAATATCCGATTGACTTTAAATTTATACACAGTGTTTAATGTCATGAGACGAAGAAGCCTATTGATTTTCAGCGATTTCTGATAAGTACTGCCAGAGTTATGGCCCTTGATCACTTTGAAAAATCTTCTGACGCTCTAGAGGCTAAAGTTATCATCCGATTGACTTCAGATTGATACACAGAGTTTAAGGTCTTGAGACGAACAAGTATATTGATTTTCAATGAATTTTTATGACTTAAACAGTTAAATCCATGATATTAAAAGCTGTGCATACAAAACGTTAGCATGGGGCAGAACTTTATAAAAACCAAACAAATTCTAATAGTTTTCTGATAATTACTTCGTGAGTTGTTGCTCTTAATCAGATTTTAGTGTATTATAAATGTTTCATTACCGAAAAAAGTAAAAATATGCGACAACCCTTGTTGACTGCCCGGACGATTTACTTGCTGTGGGCGTATGTTTCGTTGCCTGGCAACCTATCTTTAATTTAGCCTGCCTCAAAATAATCATCATATGTTTGGCCCAATATAGCCCAGTTGGAGCTGACATGCCATAAAACAACATTTCATTCATTCATTCTATTTTAATATCCCCTAATAAATACCTAGAACAATTCACATTATTGTAACTCAGCTCCCATGTCAAAATATTTCATAGATTTAACCGTATTGCTACTGAAAATATACTAACAATTCAGTTATAGATACTGGGAATTGAAACTCCATTTTATTTTATTATGCACAATGTATAGATGGTTAAATTAATTTTCCCTGTCCTTCTGTCTGTCAGACCTTTTGGAAGACAGTGGTGGAATGTTTAAACTTGGTGTAGATATTCATTAGGTAAATGCCTTGACTGAGCTCAATGATGCGGAGGCTCAGCAGTGATAAGCAATTTTATATGTTGATGTTTTGGAATACTACGGAGAGTCACATGATGTTAAAAGTTTTCTATACTAAACATTAGCATGGGGCAGAACTTTATAAAAACCAAACAAATTCTAATGGTTTTCTGATAATTACTTAATTAGTTGTTACTCTTTATCAGATTTTAATGTATTATAAATGTTTAATTACCGAAAAAAGTAAAAATATGCGACAACTCTTGTTGACTCCCCGGACGATTTAGCTGCTGTGGGCGTATGTTTCGTTGCCTGGCAACCTATCTTTATATTTTACGTTGCCATTTTATTGCTTTAAATCTTCCTAGTGCAAAGACGGTAAATTTCACCTTTTGACCTCCAGGGTCACTAAGACTAAAGGTGAATTTAGCAAGTTTACATTTTTATTGAAAGTGTGATTACTTTCGATCATTTTCAGCTTCTTTTCATGATACAAGAATGACTGCACATTCACTTTCAGTGCAAATGAACTCATTTGACCTTTGACCCCGAATATCTCGAAAACGCCCCAACGGTGGCCTGATTACCACTTGGCATCGTATTCTACGCAAAATGTTACTCTAGAAAAGTTGGGTCTGGTGCCCATTTGATGGACACCCCCTCGCGCTGCGTCTCCAGACTATATTAAAAAAATGAACGTGAAAGTAATTAATGAGTGGATTGAGGTGGGGGACATCAGCCTCACTTTTAGCTTGTCTTGTTTTATTGTTCACCATTTAAAAAATAAAACATTTTAAGCGAAATATTTTTCTAAGAATCGTATTTTTAAATATATTATACATGATGGTTTATTTTCAGCTCTTGTATTTGATGATATAGATGAAAAATCTACCCACATTAGATATAAAATACGTATGAACTCTGATAATGTTGATAGTACCAAGAGGATTGAAGACAGGTATGGACAATTTATTATGTTTAACAAACCTTATGTCTTCCTCTATATGGCTTTAAAAACATTTCCATCCAGAACCTTATAATTCGATTAATTATGATATGTGTGAAAACAGGATTAAATCAGATATTTACCTTTGAATTTTCACTACTTGAAACAGAAACTGTCAGGCCTTCACATCTAAAAAATCATGGAGAGCTGAAAAAAGCTCTACTGGGATTGGAAAAAATTGAAAATCAGTCTCGTGGAATTGCGGACAGGAGATGACACGTGCAATCACATGTAATACCCTTTATTTGAAGTATAAAACACTGCATTGCTATTATTATTCCGCGCCGAACAAAGTTAGGGAGGAATATTGAAATGGGCTCAGCCTGTCCCTCCCAATTTCATTTCCGAAGCATATCTCATAAACCGTTCAAGATATCTTTTTGGAACTTTGTACACACAGTTGTTAAAGTTGTTGTGCCTTTTACTACATAGGAATTTCTGGGATTTATATTTTTATATGCCCACATTTTCATGTGCATGTGTCATTGCCCTTGTTTGTCTGTGTGTCTGCCATCCTCGATTACCCAGTGCACTCATTCCGTTCTACTCCACTATACCTTGGGTTAGTCTATGGGGGATACACGTTTTCAAGTTATCCACCCTTGATGATTGTGCTATTTTTATCGACCAATCCTATAAATTGTTATTTAAAAAGGAAGTTGGCAAAGGGAAGTAACTCTCATTGGACAATGTTAGGAGTTGACCTATTCGAAATGCGTAATTATTAGCAACCAATTATATATTATGTTATTGAAGACCAGACGTTCATATAGTAATGTAGGGTCATTAGTTTTATTTAAATCGTTCGTTCGTTCCCAGAATTTTATATCCGCGTGATATCGTAGACAAGTTATTGTGAATTACATTGCCAAGTATAAGTTCAATAATGATAAACATAATAGAGTGACATATTTCAGACAAAGAACGAATAGTAATAATAATAACAAAAGTCAAACATATAGATGTTATACATATTTGAAGTCAACAACACATATTACAGATTTTGATAATACAATTAAATATAAATAAATTATAAACATATGCATTATTTAAATAAATCATTCAGTAAATGGACATGAATATGGTTATCTACCCTTATAAAAACGAAGGTGAAACGATTGGTTCGTAAACTGTTTTTTGATTGGTTCGTAGACTGTAACTACATTCTAGGCCAGGGCAGATAATATGCAATCGTGGAAACCCAATGGATTAACCCAGGGTATAGTGGAGTAGAACGGAATGAGTACACTGGGTAACCGAGGATGTGTGTCCGTCTGTTCATATTTGTTTGTGGACACTCTACCTACAGTTCACAATTTTTATCCGATTTTGACGAATCTTGAAATATAGGTCTATCTCCCAAAGATCTCGGTTCCTTTCGATATTGGCATATATCAGACTATAACTTCATGGATTATGGCCCCTGATTGTACAAAAAATCATGTTTTTAGCTTTTGGACACTCTAGAGGTCACAATTTTCATCTGATTTTGATGAAACTTGAAATTCATGTTTATAACCCAATGTTCTTGGTTCCTTTTAATATTCGCGCATATCGGATCGTAACTTCCTGAATTATGGCCCTTGATTGTACGAAAAATCACGTTTTTAGCTTGTGGTCCCTCTAGAGGTCACAATTATTATCCGATGTAAATAAACGCTTGAATCTATCATCGTTACACCATACTTATCGATGTAAATAAATGCTTGAATCTATCATCGTTACACCATACTGTAGGATGAGTTCAAATTTCGTGATAATTGGACCAAAACTGGCAGACGCAAATAGTTTAATCATCTGGTACCGGTATATCAAGGTTGTGGACCCTCTCTAGGTAACAATTTTGATCCGATTTTGATGAAACTTGAAATACATGTTTATAACCCAAAGGTCTTGGATCCTTTCAATATACGCGCATATTGGATCCCTCTAGAGGTCATAATGGCTGAGTTCAAATTTCGTGAAAATCGGACCAAAATTGCCGGACAAAATGGCCGCCCCTCATACGCAAATAGTGTAAATATATGGTATATCAAGGTTGTGGACCCTCTAAAGGCCAAAATTTTCATAGATTTTGATGAATCTTGAAATACATATTTATTACCCAAAGATCTTGGTTCCTTTCCATATTCACTCATATCGGATCAACTTCCTGAATTATGGCCCTTGTTTGAACGAAAAATTTTGTTTTTAGCTTGTCCCTTTAGAGGTCACAATTTTTATCATATTTAAAAAAGCGTGTGAATATATCACTGTTACACACTAATGATGGTTGAGTTTGAATTTCGTGAGAATCAGTCTAAAACTGCCGTACAAAATGGCCGCCCCTCGTATGCAAATAGTGTAAAACTATGGTATATCCATAGATTTATACTATAAACACAAAATAGCGCTCAGCCTATACAAGTCTATTAATAGAATGGTCTTGCTCAGGAGAAACAAAATGGCGGCTATAGGAGGGCAAATGTCAATGGTGGTGAATGGCAGTCAATAATGTTTTGGTAGGTTTTTTTTTCGAATATTTGGTGATTTGGAAGTGCATAATATCACAAAATTTAAGTATTTCATGTATTTTAATAGTAAACTACATTTAATACGTTTTGAATTCCGAAAAAGTTTTATTTTGGGTTAGGCCCATTGGTGGACCGAGTTAAATGGACTATCCCGATTTGAACAGTCTCAAAAATAAAAATCCGAGTTAGTATGAAATTTATATATAAATTAAGCGCCAAAATGTAGAGGAATGGTGTATTTACCTTGTCTCAAAATTTCAGCTCAAAATATTGAGTTGTTTGGACGTGAACGTCAAAAATGCTTATCCGGACACGTAACCCTTTTAAGATTTCTGGTCAATTTTTTCGTTGGGTGACCTGATAATCTATCTCTGTTACTTTAGAGGTCTATACAGTGAATGACCCATGTGCCGTACTGGATAACGAAAGGTAAATTTCACCTACACATTGTTTTTATAAAATAAAAGTCTGGTCTCCATTTCCAGATGAAGAATGACGGGTGTAAGTTGTTTGAAAACTTATCGCAAATATTGAATTAGTTGCTTGGCCCTTAGGTACAGGATTTTAAGGGGTTTTAACACAAAATTAAGCAGTTTTATTCTCCAAAATATTATCATGATTGGCCCTTTAAATCTGCTTAATTCAAGGATATTTTTTCTCAAAACATAATGAGACATGGGAGTAGATCTAAATAAAAACATAGAACTTGTATTAGGGTTTCACACTGCATAGTTTTTGTGAAACACTATAGTTTTTGTTAAGATTTTTCTTCTTATTATTATTATTTTATTTTTTTCTTTCCAATTTGATTGTATCTCAGAAACTACATGTCGATTGATACGATGTCTTTGATTTTATTCGGAAAGTGGGTGTGACTTAGAGATTAAAGCTATTTCGGGCGTTTTGTGACAATGCGAAATGTCCGAAATGACCGAAGTTGTCGTTTGTTAAAAAAATATTAACAATAGCCAAATTTTGAAAATTTAAATTTTTACAAAAAACTTTTTTTATTGATAAATATTTTTATATGATATTTTATCCAGGGCTAAAGGGTCTTCTGTTTTGAGCAAAAATGTCAACAATTTTTGTCTAGATAATTTTCCTTGGCCGCCATTGGATAATTCAGTTTTTCCTCGATGCCAGACAAGCTTTACCCGTCTTACCCCCGTGAAGCCGCTGTCGGTACTACCTGACGGGCTTGTCCTCTCTCAACAAATTTTAAGCTGTTTGTAGCCTGTGTAAATGTGATGAATCAATTTATTATTCTTAAGAAAGTTGGCCTACACGACACTGTGGAATTAATTTTTGCATGCATCGTGTTTAACGTCCCACCACAGCTTCGAGTATTAAGATAATTTGAGAATGGTTGGAAATGTTGTTTGATAGCAATGATATAGGCCTATATATAATCGAATATAAATATAGATAATTGCCAAATATCAAAATCAATCAAGGTGTGTGAAGCTATATTTTATTAGAGGCTCTCTTCCTACTGTAGTCTTTGCGTGTGTAGACATACATACTTTGCATTGTCGAGTTCACCCTAATATTAACTGGTTAGAATAGATCCCCTAAGCCCACCCTTCCTCATCTCTAATAAAGTCGACACTGTAGCATCCAAATAATATAACTATGCATAAATCAAAGGCAAGGCCCACCACCCCCCTCCATCCCTCATACACTGCTTAATCCCCGAACCCTCCATATAAGGTTGAAAATACCTTTTAATATCAATATACCCACAAAAGCACCCCTAAAAAGGTTTGACAATGTAATAACAATTAACTGATGTTTTGTGGACACTTATTTGTGTTTGCTAAATTAAGACTTTTTGAAATTAATGCATAGGTATAATACAGGTTGTGTTCCCTGTGGCTAAAATGTCCCTTGTTTGTCCATTACCCTATTTTAAAAAATATATATAGACTACTTGGTCTTGCTCAAAGGAGCGGTCTATGGGAGTTTTAAAAATAAATTATTTTTTTTAACATTATTTATTAAAGATAATTGGATTATAGAGCAGGCAACCCCACTCTCCAAAAAAAAAAAAAAAAAAAAATACAAACAGATATAAATATTACAATCAAAACATAATGAAATTACAATAATAAATCAAATACATAAATAAACACATATATATTACATACACTCACACACACATGTACACACTACACATACACTAATTCATTGATAATTAACATCAAACAACTGAGAAAAAATGTACCATAATAGACTAACATAAATATGTATGCTGCACATGTCTGATATATAAAGAAATAGTAAAGATTTTTAATACATGTAGTTCAAAATTTAAACATTAAAGTAGCTAAGTCTCTAACTCAATATCATCCAAAATCTTCAACATTGAAAACACGATTTATTTGTCAAATTAAATCAACATTCATGTTGTGATCTTACCTTAAAAAGATGGGCTTTTGATATCCAATATTTAAGACAAAATAAACATTTTACTATTTGTACACGAATCGTGTACCATAATGTGCTTCAGCCCCAGTTGTATCAAGAGACTCGAGGGACGAGGCTAGACACATTGCACCAAATCAAAGGGCCTATATAGACTGGAATAACCAGACGCTAAAAATTTGCACTCGCTTGAGACTGCTGGCTTATTTCGCCGAACATAGATGATTTGAAATTGGAGTAAAAAAGGAAACCATTGAATGTAAATCAGTTTATATACATTCATACTACAGTATTATATGTGTTGCGACCCACTTTTGTCAATTTCTAGGTCTCAAGTGTTAGCGATTTAGCTCCTTTAAATATTACTGTAATGGGGATCACGTGGCTAAGTGGGTAAGACGCTAGCTCGCTAGCCTGGAGGTCGGGTGTTCGATCCCTGCATTGGCCGAGAAAGTTCATCCAGATTTTCCGGCGTGGTTCTCCCTTGTCAGTGATGCAGGACGGAGGGGCTGACAAGGAAAGCTGTCTAGTCGTTCGGATGGGACGAAAAACCGAGGTCCCGTGTACACATTGGCGTGCACGTAAAAGATCCCTTGGCAGTTGAAATTCGATATAAGAGTAGGCCGTAGTGCCGCTGTCCGGGCAAAATTTCCCTCATAGCACACTGTATGGCGTATGCCCGTCTTCATTAGCCCAGGTTAGGAGCAGAACAGTAGGACGTTAAACCCCATTTCATTTCATTTCATTTTATTACTGTAATGACTTTAATTGACAAAAGTTCTTATTTTAATGAAAATGAATATGGAAAAAAACAGTATGTACAAGCTCTGTTGATAAGATATGAATTTATAGGCTTGAATCAGCATACAATAGGTATGTAAAAACATATATACAAAGTCATTTTAAAATTTAATAAAACATGTTGATTTTGATTTTATAATTATACTAAATCGTTCATGGACTAAAGTGTACAAAATATGCATATTATAATCCGATGGAATAACTTCATTTTAAAAATATCAGAAATTAAGAGAAAAAAAAATCACTAAACTTCAGCCGATCATAAGGGACAGATACAAAAAAAAACCTGATGTAAGAGTTATTAACTATGTGAGAATGTAGCATTCAACTGAGGATAAAATCCATGCTCCCATATATTGCTTTAATTTTAGTAATGCCAGGTTAAAGGTGTACAAAGAATTGGGGATAGAAAATCATTTTAAAGAAAAGGAAAAAATAATAATACTTTTAAAACAAATATTTGTTGATGTAATAATGAAAATATATATATTTATTTTTTTTATTGAGAATGTATTGATTATTATCTTTGTAACAATATATAGTTTTTACATTCAACATTCTTCTTCATCATCATGATGATGATGATCATCATCATCATCCATAGCCATCTCTGTGGGTGTAGGTGTGGAATTTTGACAGTCTTTACATCCACATAGATCTGTACAGGAAAAGGCAGCAACTTTACAGGAACATCTTTTTGATTCACCTTTGAAGCTTCTTCCTTTGTTCCTAAAGAAAATAGGAAATATGATAGAAAAAACATAATTGTATGTCACATGTGTGAATTTTTTTTTGAGCAATGCAATCTCTAAATGAAATCAGAATCTAAAATTGCTTATTTAAATAGCATTTCCGCCTGAAGGATCAATAATCTTTGCAGATCTTTTTACGGCTTAGACTAATTGCCTTTGATTTTTCTGTAAAGGCTATTCTAAACTATGCTCCCACAAGACGGCAGGTTTTATTTTAGACCAATCACCGACGGAATATAAATTTGACAAAGTTCCATGGAACCTGACTAAAATGATTCTAATAAGAATGTAATTTTAAATATTATGTGCTGTACTCCATATTTCTAATATTACTTTATTGAAAATGATATTTCATAACCCTTGACATTGTAATTAATGACTAATGTAATTTGTTAGTTATGGTTCATAAAAATGTTTTGCCCTTCACCAGTTTAGGCTTCAGTTTTGTTTTAAAACTTGAAAGTTTGCCCACCACTGGTTTGCGTGATACCATGTATTGTGAACAAGTACTTTATATATTTTTTAACAACAACCAACGTGAACACTCACAGCCTAGAAAAAATATAAATACTAAGACTAAGAAAATAATAATAATAAAATAACTAATAATAACATACATACAAACATACCTTCGAACACACCTCGATACGTGATTGCAATGTTTTTTTCTTCTCCATCCAAAGTCTGCCACTGTTTTGAATATTCCACACAATGCCTCCAGGTGTTGCCGTTAAAAACCAGTAACTTGCAGGGCTGTGTTGCATTCTGATGAATAAGGCACTTCATTTTTCTGGTCAAAATGCCAGAAAAATGTGTCCCTGTTGACTATAATATCCGCCATGATTGAAGGATCGGGGCTAAACGTTTTCTTTATTTTGATTGGCCAAAATTGCACTCGGCAATAAACTTCGCGTGTATTCCGACGCGTGTAATGTTTATTTTTTAGGTGATTAGGTTAAAAAGAATTCCATTTTTAAAAAAGAATTATTAAATACTGGCACATGCCGAATGTGTGGAGATCATGGTTTTTAAATTAGAACAAAGAGACGTGTAATTTAAAAAATTAAAATCTCCCACAGAGGTTGTTGCAACGAACTTGAACGATAAATTTCTTCGGTCTTTCGCCTATGACATAATTTTAACAAAAACTATAATTTTGAAAGCTAATATTATATTTTCAAAATTCGATATTACCAAAAGAATGCACCATGCAAAGCACACAAAACATCAGACTCAGTTTTTTAAATTTCGATTTTGTTTTCGGGTTATTTCGATTTAAAGGTGGTATAATTAAGCTATTTACAACCCGTTCAGCGTCTTCATATTTAAAAATATATCTGCGTAACTTTCATAAACTCGTAGCAATAATCCATACGAAGAGAATATATGTGAAAATTAGTTTGTGATCACGTTATTTTGCCTGTAAAGGAGTCAATTATTATTCTACTTTCAAATTTCTTTTATCATTTGATGCCTTATGCCAATTTTGACTAGGTCAAACCAATTTAACATTTTCACTGTCACCGGAAATGACATCATTTGGGCAAAAACTGTATTTTTAACCTTAAAATCAGATATTTTATTCAAATGATTCTTATTTGGAATCTTTTTACAATTATGATATTTGATTCAAATCAACAAATAGAATAAACCCATACGATCATACAGATACCACAAAATGGTTTCTAATTTTGATGGTTGCAGAGAAATAGACGATTGCCTGCAAGTCACTTTTCATGGTTTTTGGTCCATAAAAGTGTTGATTATTATCCGATTTTCATAAAATTTTCATCATGTGATGCCTTATGCCATTTATGATTTCATTGAACTAATTTAACATTTTTATTATCACTGAAAGTAATGTCATTTTGGCATAAACTGTATTTTTAACCTTCAAAACAAACATTTTTAACCTTCAAAACAAACATTTTTTTTAAGTGAGTTCTATTTATTATCCCTTTAACATTATGAGTAGGACGTTAAACCCCATTTCATTTCATTTCATTTCATTTCCTTTAACATTATGATATTTGACTCCAATGGACATATAGATTGAATCAATACGGTCATATAGATGTCCAAAAATTGGTTCTAGCATCTTCCCTTGTCGAGAAATAACCCATTTAGTCAGGATCACATTTAAGGATTTTGTTTTTTCGCATTTTAATTTCCCATTAGAAATTCAGCTAACATAACGGTAAGTTAGTATCACTGTTTTGACATATGTAACACATGGTAACAAATGTATAAATGGAATTGATATTGCTGGGTTTGATTCTGCGTCCATTTTATAACACGTCTGTAATGTTTATGTGGAAATATGTTTCTCGGTTCCATTTGTACCGGAAGTGACATAAGTTTAAGGGTAACGTGGCCTCGGAAGTGACATAAGTTCAAGGATAACGTGGCACCAGTGAAACCCGTCATTACTGCATCGGATTTCTTATCCTTATTAGGGTTTCTTACTGCGTAGCTTGTGTGAAACACTATTGTTTTTGTTAGGATTATTATTCTTATTACTTTTTTTTTCATTTTGATCATATCTCAGAAACTACTTGTCGGATTGATCCAATTTCTTCGGTTTCACTGGAAAAGTGGGTGTCACTTAGAGATTAAAGATATGTCGAACTTTCTGCGAAAATGCGGAATGTCTGTAATCACTGAAGTTGTCGTTTTTTGAAATAATGCCGTAATATTAACAACAATTGTTGGATTTTTACGTTTGATAGATTTTGACATAGCCAGAGACATGGCACATAGCTACGGTTCTTTAGATTTTTGAATTTCGACGAATCTTCGGAAATATTAGGTGCCAAATTTTGAAAAAATTTGATGGCCTGTTACTCAGGCTTAAAGAGTCGTCTGATTTGAGAAAAAATGTGAACATTTTTGGTCTCAATAATTTTCCTGTGCGCTATTGGCTAATTCAGTTTATCGGTTCTATCTAGATAAATTATTTATTACCCGATTTGTATAAAACGAAGTTCATATGCTCCGTGGTCCAAAAAGACAATTTTCTACAAATGACTTTTCAAGGTTTTTTGTCTATAAAAGTGTCAATTATTATTCGATTTTAATAAAATTTTCACCATGTGATGCCTTAGACCGTTTCTGATTTCATAAAACTAATGTAACATTTTCAATCTCACCGAAAGTACGGTAAGTCAGTCAATCAAGGCAGATTAAGTAGTTAATCAAGGTAGGTGTATAGGCGGTATAACACGATAAATACGTCAATCACTTAATTACCTATGCAATTCAGCCTATTATCAACGATTATCAGGTTGAGTGGTAGTTATATACTCAGTACACTATATTAATTCTGGAATTTTGAATATTATTCACCATGTCTTTATGACAATTTAGGACGTTTGGAAAATAGTGTCAGACATGTCCAGAATACACAGGCGAAATCCAATCACTGATTTTGAATTTTTGCTACACATTTGACTTAGTTTTGGTATATAATTATTATTCTAGAGCATATTTCAGAAAATGTTCAAGATACCTTTATAACACTTCTACATTCATCAACATATTATTTTCTGATGACTTTCCTTTTGTCCCGATTTTGTTTCCGGAGCATATTTCATTATCCATTCGGGGGTGGGGGTTGGGGTGGATGGCCGAATGGTTAGCACGTGGGGGCTGTATCATAAGGTCTCATTGAGTCAACTGACAGGGGTTTCGATTCCCCGGTTGAACATGACAAGGAGTATGGTCGCCTGTCCAACCTCGTGGGTTTTCTCCGGGTCCTCTGGTTTCCTCCCTTCAAGAAATCTTTTTGAAACTTTGTACAAACATCAACCACCTGTGCCTTGCTGAGCTACCGTGATCAGATTATGAATCTTCTGACTAGTCCCATTGATATTCCAAGAAATTATTTTTCCTTATGCCTTCCAAACAAGTGCAAGGGTGTGGGATGGTGATGACTTGTTATGTTTCTTTTATAGTTTAAATAAAAAAGAAAAATAGATGCACCTAGATAATGTCTTAGCAAAAGTTGTGCATTATGTATGGATTAGCAGAAAATAAGTTAACTTGTGTTTATTAATGCTAATAATAGGGAATGCGTGCCTCAAACACGAAGGCCTGAACTGTATTTAGCTGAGAAAAATGTATGTATTATTGACAGATTTGTTATATTGTGTATTTATTTTGTTTAGATATTGGAGACCAAGGGCAAGAGATAGCCCAACGTTTGATTTGAAGTATTTAACATTTGGTTTTGCATTTTTACAAGACATGGTTGATCATGCTATAATAGGACTACAAACAGGTCAAGAGGGTCAAATAGGTGTAATGTTACAACAGTTTCCATATCCATGTTATATTAATGACAGGTATAACTACCATATTTTAAATAGTTTGTGTTACATAATTTCAATGACAAAATGACTTTAAGCCAATACAATATGATCGAATACAATGGTGATGTCAGAATCATTTTGATGTCATCTGTACAGTTACCGTGTAGTCATTCCTGATACTACCCAAGCCTAGCAAAAGTGAAATGTCAATTTAAAGCAGTGAATAAATATATTATGTTCATGTCAGTTGTAAGTAAAACATATAGTCTGGAGGCTCAGCGCGGGGGGGTCTCCATCAAATGGGCACAAAACCAGACCCAACTTTTCTAGAGTAAAATTTTGCGTAGAATACGATGCCGAGTGGTAATCAGTCCGCCGTTGGGGCGAGTTCGAGAAATTCGGGGTCAAAGGTCAAATGGGTTCATTTGCACTGAAAGTGAATGCGCGGTCATTCTTGTATCATGAAAATAAGCTGAAAATGATCGAAAGTAATCAAACTTTCAATAAAAATGTAAACTTTGCGTAGAATACGATGCCGAGTGGTAATCAGTCCGCCGTTGGGGCGTTTTCAAGATATTCTGGGTCAAATGAGTTCATTTGCACTGAAAGTGAATGCGCATTCATTCTTGTATTATGAAAAGAAGGTGGAAATGATCGAAAGTAATCACATTTTCAATAAAAATGTAAACTTGCTAAATTCACCTTTGTTCTTTGTGACCCCAGAGGTCAAAAGGTCACATTTTCCGTTTTAGCACTAGGAAGATTTAAAGTAATAATTGTCGGCATAAAATATAAAAACTAAAGCGAAACCTGTTCTAATTAATAATAGGAATATTTAAAATTTATCTTTAGGTGGTCTTAGCACCAAACTTTTACTTTGAAACGTCGAAAATGATCATGCATAACAGAACCAAAATGCTTCGGAGCCTGTTTCAAAACTGTTAAATCAAAATTTCCCCGAATTAGTTTTACAACGAATGCTATACATAATGATACTAGTTGTCTGAAAAAAACAATTAAATAGTTCCATGGCTGGACTTCAGCCTGCAGGCCGCGTCACAAAGCCTGCCAAAATTTTCCCCGCTAACATTTACCAATACGACATATATATCCTGTGAACTACTATGTACAATGCATTCGTCGGTTTTATCTGCGTCCATGTTCCAGCGAAATTCATAAAAAGTTTGCAAGCTATTAATCTCGTCGCCAGATGCGTGTTTTCCTGTCACAGATTAACGTCGGTTTTCCTAGACTAGGATTCTCTGAAATCCACGCGGCCTGCAACTATTCAATTGTTTTTCAGATAACTAGTATCATTTTGTATAACAATCGTTGTGAAAATAAATCGGAGAGATTTCGATTTGACAGTTTTTTACGTATTTTTGAAACAAGTTTCAAAATGTGTTGGTTCTGCTATGCAAGATCATTTTCGACGTTCCAAAGTAAAAGTTTGGTGCTAAGGCAACCTAAAGATAAATTTGAAATGTTCCTATTATTAATTAGAACAGGTTTCGCTTTAGTTTTTATATTTTCTGCCGACAATTATTACTTTAACTCTTCCTAGTGCTAAAACGGAAAATGTGACCTTTTGACCTCTGGGGTCACAAAGAACAAAGGTGAATTTAGCAAGTTTACATTTTTATTGAAAGTGTGATTACTTTCGATCATTTCCACCTTCTTTTCATAATACAAGAATGACTGCGCATTCACTTTCAGTGCAAATAAACTCATTTGACCTTTGACCCAGAATATCTTGAAAACGCCCCAACGGCGGACTGATTACCACTCGGCATTGTATTCTACGCAAAATTTTACTCTAGAAAAGTTGGGTCTGGTTTTGTGCCCATTTGATGGACACCCCCCCCGCGCTGGGCCTCCGGTCTAATACATTATGTCAGAGCTAAATCTGCCTATTACAGGCCTTTCTTTAGTCCTGAAATGTTATATAAACTATTAATTAGACATTTATTAACATGACAAGACCATATGCAACTTTCGAGGCCATCTGATGGCCCGGATGTTCATTAGATTTGAATCCGATCTGCCGTTCAATGGCTGCTGATGATTAACCGCAAAAATGGATAAACAAGATTTTGTTTATTATTATGGTAACAATGGTAACAAAGACAATCAAGGCTACAGTGTTATTAAAATGAGTATTTATTGGCTCAGAGTGAAGTAATTTGATTGAAATTTTCAGCATATTCCTGTTACATTATCTATTTTTTAACTGTTATAATGAGAACTGTGACCCCTTTATCTAATCTTCAATAATGCCGCTTTAAATCTTCATGTTGTGCATGACAAAGTTGTCATGATTCACTGCCTAACCTCATGTGTTTTCTCCAGATTATCTACATTTTATCCCATGGATATGAGAGCCCTATTTACAGGAGAATTAAGGAAATAAAGATATAATACATGTTAGTCCTAAAATGTCCTAGTTTTGTTGTTAAATCCTATGTCTCTCGTGATTAGATGGTATCCTCCATAATTGTTAATGTAAATTGTAATGTTTTGTTTTTAAAGATACAAGTATTTTTTTATTCCTATAATATTTTCAGATTCGTGTATACAATCTCTAGAATGATGCCTCTCTTTATGATATTAAGTTGGATTTATACAGTAGCTATGATTGTCAAGGGTGTTGTACATGAAAAGGAACAGAGACTAAAAGAAGTAATGAAGATGATGGGACTGGGTAATGCTGTACATTGGATAGCTTGGTTTATTAATGCATTTGTTATGATGTTTTTGACCATATTACTGTTACTTCTGATATTAAAGGTTTGTAATATATATATATGGATATTAAATAAGTACATTATTATGTATACCATTCAGACACAAAAAAATACTGCATTGTGTCAAATTTTCCTACTTATTTTATACACCCACACACTGAGAACTACTAAGGGGTTAATCTCTGCATGGATCGTATATAAATCTCTGTCTGTGTTGTTATTTGTACATCCATCGAAAGAAAATTAATTTCCTGATTATTACTCAGCATTATCGCATTTATATACAACATCAATGTTGATTAAAATTGACAACTAATTCATGTTTTCAATGTCGAATGTTTTGGATGATATTGAGTTAGAGACTTAGCTACTTTAACATACACTGGTTACCTCTAATAAAAACAGCAGTGCATTTCTGCAGTTTTGTATTGTTTCTGAATATCCCCTACTTTTTTTGAAGAGTATATATTACTGCTTTATTACTAAAAAGACGCGCATCGACTGTTTCACATTTATTAAAATTATAAAAACGATACGTAAATTGTGCATCTTGCCTTCAATAGAAATATCCATAAAACAGAAATTTCCATATTGATAAATAATACGACACAACCAACTGAAAAGTGGTAATTCCCACACAAATGATATGTTTAAACTAAAATTACTTTAACCTTTCACTAAATTTAAATCAATTACAATTGAACGATCCTCATTGCAGTACATTTATCTTATAAGTTATAATGTAGCTGTTTTCATACAATAACAGATCAAAGAAACACATGTGCCCGAATTCACACGTAATCATTTTCGAGACTTGTTGTCTTCTATTCTTAGACTACCTGGCGGCTCAAATAACCCAACCAGATCAGAAAGCATGCATTCCCACCTTACAATGAGTTCAATTGATTTAAGGTTTATTTTATAATGCAGTTTAGACTGTGATGACCTGTCTGTGATATCACCTTATGAGTCGCATTTTGAAATTTAAGTAGATTCTTATACGGAATTCAGGGTGCATTGATAGACATTTGAACTGATTTGAAAATGAGAATTACTTTCCTTATCGGGGGGTAATTTTTCTTTACGTGTGTCGCGGGTCTGTTTTGGGATGTGTATTATTTTCATATTTGTCCATGATAATTAATGGATACATAATAGGATTATTATTAAGGATATTTAACATCTACAATATGAATAAGGTAAGCACTCTCTGGGTAATGTGTTCATATGTTAGACCATGCATCTCTCTTTATTTTGCGAAAACTGGGTATTCCGTCAATCTGTGTAATCCAACATATTGTAACAATCCCGTACGATGTTGGATGTGACAGAGTGCACTGTAGATGATATAATTACTTGGAATGTTCAAACTTGGTGTAGGTGTTTATTATTAGGTCAATGCCTTGATGGAGTTCGAAGATGAGCATTTTCTGCTTAGGGTAAGCAGAGATAAGCAATTTGATTGGTTTATGCTTTTGGACACAATAACTTTAGTTCTAATTAAGTGAGAGTGATGAAACTTGGTGTATAGCTTCATTACATCAATACCTTGACTAAGTTCGATAATGAGCATTTTCTGCTCAGGGTACGCAGAGCGATAAGCAATTTAATTGGTTGAGACTTTGGAACACAATAACTCTCATTCTAATTGAGTTAGAATGTTCACACCACTTGGCATAGGTGAGTTCAATGATTAACATTTCGAGCTGAAGCTAAGCAGAGCTAATCAATTTCATTGGTCAATGCTTTGGGAAAAGATAATCTTGATTCTATTTCTTCATTACAGATGGCATCTGAAACAATAAAATAGAATAACGTCAACTCGACACAAACTGGGTCATTTCGGGACTAACATATCATTCAATTTTATTTCAATGATTTGCTTGTCTGGGGGGACTTTAGCAGTGGTAGGAAACCGGAGGACCTAGAGAAAACCCACAAGGTCACGTACAACCAGGGAATCAAACCACGCCAGTTGACTCAATGGCAGACTTTATGATACAGTGCGCACGTGCTAACCATTCAACCATCCAACCCCTGTAACTTGTCGTAAGACGAGATTAAGTATATTTACGAGAATAAGTATATTTATGTGAATCAGTATATTTATGGAAAATTTGGCTTATTTGCTATATAGCCGGGGATATTCAAATTGGGGCCTACCTATTTGATATTTATAAATGACAAATGTGAAACGGTCGCTGCGCGTCTTTTTAGTAATAAAGCAGTAATATATTTCGGTTGTAGAATAAATAGTTTTTGCTGGATTTACTCTCTATACTTCCCGGATTTCGATTTAACACGCACGTTTTTATAATTTTATTAAGTGTGAAACGGTCAATTTGAGTCTTTTTAGTTTTAGTAATAAAGCATATTTCGGTTGTAGAAAAAATAGTTTTTGCTGGATTTACTCTCTATACTTCCCGGATTTTGTTTAACATGCACGTCTCAGATAAAGCCTGTTGGTCCTTGATTATACGGCTCACGGTGGCAAAGTGGGTAAGACGCTGGCTCGCTAGCCTGGTGGTCGGGTGTTCGATCCCTGCTTTGGCCGAGAAAGTTCATCTAGATTTTCTGGCGTGGTTCCCCCTTGTCAGTGATGCAGGATGGATGGCCTGACAGCTGTCTAGTCGTTCGGATGGTACGAAAAATCGAGGTCCTGTGTACACATTGGCGTGCAGGTAAAAGTTCCCTTGACAGTTGGAATTCGATATAAGAGTAGGTCGTAGTGCCGCTGTCCGGGCAAAATTTCCCTCATAGCACACTGTATACCGTATGCCCGTCTTCATTAGCCCAGTTCGGAGCAGAACAGTAGGACGTTAAACTCCATTTCATTTCATTTCCTTGATTATACTCCTTATGCTGCAGTTATCTCAACTAGCAAGAAAATACACCAATTAAACAATACATACTATTGAAATTCATTTTTTACCGGTCGGTTAATTAACACACTTCTACAGATATAACGGACCATAGCACAGTTTTTCACCCCTAGTGTTGATTAGCTCACCTCTCACCCTTGTCAATTAATGCACCTTATTGCCAAGTAATAATCGGAAAATTAATAACAACCCAGACAGATTTATATACAGTCCATGCATAGATTAACCCCTTAGTAGTTCTCAGTGACATGAGCCTGAAGTAAAACTTGTTGAATGCATTGTTTATATTAGTAAGTCAAAGATTCCTATCTAAATGCTCAGATTTCTTAGTTAGTATCCTTGATTGTCTGATGGACTTATTCTTTCTACACAGTGATTATGTCCACGTGAAGAAGCAGTTAATTCTCAACGATTTCCAATAAATATTAGCAGCGTTATATTCCTTGTGGATGCTCTAGTTACTACAATTATCAATTTAAATTTAAAAGTGTTGTTATGTTAGTGCCAGGAAGAAGCCTACTAACTGGTTTAAGCTTTCGGATCTGCTTACAAAAGAACTAAGATGATATGAACATCAAATACACTTGTTTAATGTATTTTGAGCTTAGGTAATTTGACACTATAACTTGATTTATCATGGTTATTACAAATAAAAAATAAGTTAAGAAGGTTATCAAATAAACAACACAACCATGTTCAAAGGACTATATTGAATTTTTGTGATATTATTTACAGTTCATGTATTTATTGAATTATTTTTCAGGGAGGAAAAGTACTGGAACATTCAGATCCATCTGTAATATTTGTGTTTTTGTTGGCGTTTACGGTAGCAACCATCATGCTGTGTTTTTTTATAAGTGTGTTATTTTCTAAAGCTAATTTAGCTGCTGTGTGTGGTGGATTTATATATTTTATATTGTATTTACCTTACACATTGGTAACAAGATTTGAAGAAACTATGACAACATCAGAAAAAGCTTTTGCTGTAGGTAGAGTTTTATCAGATATATTTCTACATGTATTCACTTTCGTTTTATCAAGATGTTTCTTCTTTAACATTTTAATCTTAAAGCCAATGATATCATATAATATTTAATGTCAGAGATAGATTAATTTTGAATATCTTTTTAATTATATGCCCACATTTTCAAGTGGATGTATATCGTCGTCGCCCCTGTCTGTCCGGACGTCCGTCTGTCCACAATTGTTTGTGGACACTCTACAGGTCACAATTTTTATCCCATTTCAACAAAACTTGAAATTAGGTTTATCTCCCTAAGATCTCTGTTCCTTTCGACATTGGTATGTATCGGACCGTAACTTCTTGGATTATGGCCCCTATTGTACGAAAAATCATGTTTTTAGCTTGTGGACCCTATAGAGGTCACAATTTTTTATCTGATTTTGTTGAAATTTGAAATGTAAGTTTATAACCCAAAGATCTTGGTTCCTTTCGATATTCGCGCATATCGGACTGTAACTTCCTGAATTATGGCCCCTGCTTATACGAAAAATCACGTTTTTTAGCTTGTGGACCCGATGGAGGTCACAATTTTATTCCGATTTAATGATGGTTGAGTTCGAATTTCGTGAAAATCAGACCAAAACTGCCGAACAAAATGGCCGCTCCTCGAACGCAAACAGTGTAAAAATATGGTATATCAATGTTTTTTAGACCCTCTAGAGGGCACAATTTTTTTCGATTTTGATGCAACCTTAAATTTATGCTTATGTCACAAAGGTCTTCGTTCCTTTCGATATTCGTGCATATCGGATCATAACTTCCTGAATTATGGCCCTTGATGGTATGAAAAATTGCATTTTAACCTTGTGCTCCCTCTAGAGTTAACAATTTTTATCCAATTTTTGTATATATCATCGTTACACCCTAATTGAGTTTATAACCCATAGATCTTGGTTCCTTTCGATATTCACACATATCAGACCGTAACTTCCTGAATTATGGCCCCTGATTGTGCGAAAAATCACGTTCTTTAGCTTGTGGACCCTATGGAGGTCACAATTTTATTCCGATTTAATGATGGTTGAGTTAGAAACTGTCAGACAAAAATGGCCGTCCCTCGTACGCTAATAGTGTAAAAATATGGTATTATAAGGTTGTGGACCCTCTAGAGGTCACAATTTTCACCCGATTTTGATGAAACTTGAAGCGCACGTTTATAACCCAAAGATCTTGGTTGCTGTCTATATTTGCACATATCGAATCGTAACTTCCTGAATTATGGCCCCTGATTGTACAAAAAATTGTGTTTTTAGCTTGTGGTCCCTCAAGAGGTCACAATTATTATCTTGATTTCAAAAACCGTTCGAATATGTCACCGTTGAGATCGAATTTCGTGAAAATCGGACCAAAACTGCCAGACAAAATGGCCGCCCGTCTACACAAATAGTGTAAACATCTAGTATATCAAGGTTGTGGACCCTCTAGAGGTCACAATTTTGATCCGATTTTAATGAAACTTGAAATGCATGTTTATAAGCCAAAGAAATTGGTTACTGTTGATATTCACACATATCTGATCGTACCTTCCTGAGTTATGGCCCTTGATGTTAGGAAAAATTGCCTTTTGTTAAGCTTGTTCTCTATCCATCTCTTGAAAAAATGTGAGCATATCCTGCCTGGCAGCCGCTGGTTTTTGTACGCCTACATTGTCATGGACTTATTATGCTGTTGCTCTGTTGATCGGGACATCCATGTTTCTGTGCGTTCAGACGTCCATTCACAATTCTTTGTGGGCACTCTACAGATCACAAGTTTTATCTGATTTTTTTTCCAGTTATGTTTATTTCCAAAAGTTCTGGGATGTGGTTTGATTTTGTTGTGTATCTGACTAACGTC
Organism: Patella vulgata; assembly: GCF_932274485.2. Classification (NCBI taxonomy): domain Eukaryota; kingdom Metazoa; phylum Mollusca; class Gastropoda; family Patellidae; genus Patella; species Patella vulgata. Next base: position 41,759,543 of record NC_065882.2, read on the forward strand.
CTGCTTTACTGCCCCCGATTGTACGAAAGTCAAGTTTTTAGCTTGTTGATTTAGCTATCATGCCTGCCTTTAAACAATGATTTTAATTTCATTTTTCAGTCTCTATCATCATGTGTATCATTTGGTTTTGGTTGTAGTTATATAGCTAGATATGAAGAACAGGGCATAGGCATACAATGGTCTAATATGGCGGATAGTCCATTAACAGATGATGGGTTTAGTATGCAGTATGCAATAGGAATGATGATTATAGATGCTATTATATATGGTTTATTAACAATATATGTAGAGGCTGTATTCCCAGGTAAGTTTTATAATTTAAGCCCATACAATCCAGACTTAAAGGCAAATTACACCGTACACAATATATTGTCATCGCCCCTGTCCGTCTGGATGTCCATCCGGACATCGGTTTATTTGTGGACACTCGACAGGTCACAATTTTTATCCCATTTTGGTGAAACTTGAAATATAGGTCTGTCTCCCAAAGATCTCGGTTCCTTTCGATATTGGCATGTATCTAACCATAACTTAATGTATTATGGCCCCTGATTGTATGAAAAATCACGTTTTTAGCTTGTGGACAATCTAGAGGTCACAATTTTGATCCGATTTTGATGAAACTTGAAAGGCATGGTTATAACCCAAATATCTTGTTTCCTTGCGATATTCGCACATATTGGATCATAAATTCCTGAATTATGGTCCCTGATTGTACCAAAAGTCACGTTTTTAGCTCGTGGTCCCTCTAGAGGTCACAATTTTTATTCAATTTAAAAACACGTTTTAAGATATCACCGTTACACCCTAATGATGGTTGAGTTTGAATTTCGTGGAAATCGGACCAAAACTGCATGAGAAAATGGCCGCCCCTTGAACGCAAACAGTGTAAAAATTTGGTATATCAAGGTGTTAGATCCTCTAGAGGCCACAATTTTTGTCCGATTTTGATGCAACCTTAAATTTATGCTTATATCGCAAAGGTCTTGGTTCCTTTCGATATTCACACATATCAGATCGTAACTTCCTGAATTATGGCCCTTGATGGTATGAAAAATTGCATTTTTATACGCCCACATTTTCATGAGGACATATTATATTGTCGTCGCCCCTGTCCGTCCATTCTTCCACAATTGTTTGTGAACACTCTACAGGTCACAATGTTTATCCGATTTTAATGATACTTGAAATATAGGTTTATCACCCTAAGATCTTGGTTCATTTCGATATTGGCATGTATCGGACGGTAACTTCATGGATTATGACCCCTGATTGTACGTAAAATCACGTTTTTAGCTTGTGAACGCTGTAGAGGTCACAATTTTTATCTGATTTTGTTTAAACTTGAATTGTATGTTTATAACCCACAGATCTCGGTTCCTTTCAATATTCGCGCATATTGGACCATAACTTCCTGAATTATGGCCCCTGATTGTACGAAAAATCACGTTTTTAGCTTGTGGACCCCATAGAGGTCACAATTTTTATCTGATTGAAAAAAAAACATATTATTATATCACCGTTACACCCTAAGAACGGCTGAGTTCGAATTTTGTGAAAATCGGACCAAAACTGACAGACAAAATGGCCACTCCTCAATGTAAATAGTGAAAACATCTGAAAACAACATGTGAATATATCACCGTTACACCCTAAGAATGGTTGAGTTTGAATTTCGTAAAAATGGGACCAAAACTGACAGACAAAATGGCCGCCCCTCGTTCGCAAATAGTGTCAAAATATTGCGTATCAGGGTTGTGGACCCTCTGGAGGTCACAATTTTCGTCTGATTTTTATGAAACTGGAAATGCATGTTTATAACCCACAGATGTCGTTCCCTTTCGATATTTGCGCATATCGGACCATAACTTCCTGAATTATGGCCCCTGATCATATGAATAATCGCGTTTTTAGCTTGTGTACCCCATAGAGGTCACAATTTTTATCCGATTTACAAAACCGTTTTAATATATCACCGTTACACCCTAAGGATGGTTGAGTTCGAATTTTATAAAAATGGCCGCCCCTCGTTCGCAAATACAATAGACTCAAAATATTGTGTATCAGGTTTGTAGATCCTCTGGAGGAGACAATTTTCATCTGATTTTGATGAAATTTGAAATGCATGTTTATACACTCAAATATCTTGGTTCCTCTCTATTTTGGTGCATATGGAATTGTAACTTCCTGAATTATGGCCCCTGATTGTAGGAAAAATCGAATATATCACCGTTACACTGTAATTTTGTCTGAGGTTGAAATTCATGAAAATCGGACCAAAATTGCCAGACAAAATGGCTTCCCCTTGTACGCAAATAGTGTAAACATCTGGTACATCAAAGTTGTGGACCCTCTAGAGGTCACAATTTCGATCAGATTTTGATGAAACTTGAAATGTAAGTTCATAACCCAAGTTCATATCAGAAGCCACAATTTTGATCCGTTTTTGATGAAACTTGAAATGCATGTTTATAACACACAGATCTTGGTTGCTTTCGATATTCATGCATATCAGATAGTAACTTCCTGAATTATGTCCCCTGATTGTACTAAAAATCTTGTTTTTAGCTTGTCCCTCTAGAGGCCAGAATTATTATCTGATTTACAAAAACATGCAAATATATCACCGTTACACCGTAATGTTTGTTGACTTCAAATTTCGTGAAAAACGGGCCAAAACTGCTGGACAAAATGGCCGCCCCTTGTACGCAAATAGTGTAAACATCTGGTAAATCAAGGTTGTGGACCCTGTAGAGGTCACAATGTTGATCCGATTTTGATGAAAGTTGAAATAACTGTTTATAACCCAAAGATCTTGATTCCTTTCGATATTCGCGCATATCGGATTGTATCTTCCTGATTTATGGCCCTTGAATGTACAAAAAATCACGTATTTAGCTTGCGGTCCATATAGAGGTCACAATTTTTATCTGATTTAAAAAAAACTTGTGACTATATCATCACTTTTACACACTTAAGATCAAGGGTTCCATTTGATAATCGCGTATATCCGAACGTAACTTCCTGGATTATGGCTCCTGATTGTTTGAAAAATCGCATTTTTAGCATGCAGATTCTCTAGAGGTCACAATTTTTTTTTTTAATTTTAAAAACCGTTTAAATATATCACCATTCCACCATAATGAAGGTTGAATTTGAATTTCGGGAAAATCGAAATGAAATTGCCCGACAAAATGGCCACTCTTTGTACGCAAATTGTGTATAAGTACAAAGGTTATGGACCCTCTAGAGGTCACAGTTTTTATCCAATTTTGATGAAACTTAAAACATATCTTTATATTCCAAAAATCTCAGTCTCTTTTTGATATTTGTGCATTTCAGACCATAACTTTCTGGATTATGGCCCCTGATTGTACAAAAAATCGTTTTTATTTTTAGCTTGTTCTCTATCCATCTCTTGCAAAATGTGGGCGTATCATGCCTGGCAGCTGCTGGTTGTTTTAATCGTGTAAATTACTAGCTTATAAACACTTTTCAGCTCTTATTTTTATTAAATTTAAATGAAGAAAATGTTTTTTTTTTATTTTTCTGGATTAGTGTGCCTTTAAAGTAGATAATCTATGTTTCTATAATAGAAGATAGATGATGATCATGACAGCCACATGTGTCAACTTACAAATAGATTCTAGGTTGTCCTCTGCATATGCTACCTTTAATTAAAGAATGTGTGACGTTAGTGATGTCATCAATACTACCAGATCTTTCAATATGTCCTCAAACCAAAAACTAACAATGTTTTTAGTGAACCGGTCAAATTTGGTTTTATATCATGATTCTGCCAGTAATGTCACAAACACAGTCTTTAATTTCATGTAGCTTTTGAATACAGATGTACAGAAAGTTTTAAAAGGGTTGATTTTAGCAGCTGTCATCATTATTATATCTATTGTTAGGTAGACCATCTCAATCAAATGATGTATATTGAAGAATTTCTTAGCAATATTTTGTTACATTTAACATTTACTGACAATTTTTGATTGTAATTTTAACCAGTCTAGCTATTATCTGCAACTTTATAAGTTTATGCATGTTTGTTAAATTTCAAAACTGTTAATGAATGTTATGACTATGATTTGATGATTTAATTTTTAGGTCAATACGGTTTACCACGTAAATGGTATTTTCCTATACAGAGGTCATATTGGTGTGGAAAACAGTATAATGTTGATGCTGAATCACCTATGGAAACACTAGACATGGGATGTAAGTCATAAGTTTATATTTTAAAGGCATTAGCGCATTGGATATCTTCGCTGCTTGGTAAACAATTAATTTAGATTTGACATCAGGCAAATCTAATAAACCAACCCTGATATATAAATGTGTCACTTTCAACTTCTAAGTTGTATAAAAAAAAATTGTAATGGTTTACAGGAAGTTGAACACATTCTCATAAATGTTCATTACTCTAATTGTGGTCAGTGCTTTAATGTTTTGATATGACATTATTCAAAATTAATTACATAAGGGGTTGGAGTTGAGGGTGAGAATGCTAATGTCCCCTTAACTGTTATTTTAGAGTGATGTTAATTGCGTAATGTGAGAGTTTAAATGAGAAATGTTTGTATATTTTAGAGTAATGTTAATTGCGTAATGTGAGAGTTTAAATGAGTAATGTTTGTATATTTTAGGTGATAAAGAAAAGATAGAGAGGGAACCAGCAGATAGAAATATAGGCGTAGGAATACGGGGATTAAGAAAAGTTTATTCCCAGGGTAAAAAAGTAGCAGTCGATAGATTGTCTCTCAACTTTTACGAAGGTCAAATTACATCTTTCCTTGGACATAATGGAGCTGGAAAAACAACAACAATGTATGTTTATTTTCTACTTATGATTTATATCTAGCAGAATTCATGATATCAATATAGTTTTGTCACAAATAGGCTGACCATAGCATAATCATTGTCCAAATGATGTACAGCTCTTCTTTCGTGAAGAATTTTTCTTTTTAGCCTTCATATAAAATGTAAGAAATTAGTTTAAAGTTTTTTATTAAATGAAATTATAATCTAACATTGATTATCTAAATCAGCTTTATTCCTGGCCTGAAGTAGCATTTTTATAACAAAATTTACCAGTTGAAATTAAAAGCCAAAAACACTAGAGTGACTTTAACTATTCATGACATTGATTATGTAAATTGTAAGATTATAACCCCAAAAGTACATTTTTATACGCCCACATTGAAATGTGGACGCTCTAGAGGCTAAAGTTAATATCCAATTGACTTTAAATTTATACACACTGTTTAAGGTCATGAGATGAAGAAGACTATTGATTTTCAGCAATTTTAGATAATTACTGCCAGAGTTATGGCCCTTGATCACTTCAAGACATCTTTTGGACGCTCTAGAGGCGTTAATATCCGATTGACTTTAAATTTAACAGAAGGTACAATTTTATGGATACACAATTACTGAGTTTGATACTAAGCGGCTTTTCGAGCAAATGATCTTCCCATATCTCAGTTTTTATACGCCCACATTGAAATGTGGTCGTATATTGTCGTCGCCCCGTCCGTCTGTCCGGCTAAAGTTAATATCCGATTGACTTTAAATTTATACGCAGTGTTTAAGATCATGAGACGAAGAGACCAATTGATTTTCAGTGATATCCGATGATTACTGCCAGAGTTATGGCCTTTGATCACTACAAAAAATCTGGTGGACGCTCTAGAGGCCAAATTTTAAGTAGCTAAGTCTGTAACTCATTATCATCCAAAGTCTTTGACATTAAAAACACAAATTATTTGTCAATTTAAATCAACACTGATGTTGTGATCTTACCGCGAAAATATGGGCTTCTGATATCCACTATTTAAGACAAATAAACATTTTACCATTGGTACATGAATCGTGTACCATAATGCGTTTCAGCGCCATTTGTAACATGGACTGGAAGAACGAGGCTAGACATATTCCAAAAGTCATGTCAAACGGTGACCCCATATTCTTATCTTGAGAGCACGCGAAAAGTATACTATCGATGTAGACTGGAATAACCAGATGCTAGAGATTGCCATTCGATTGAGACTTCTGGCGTATTTCGCCGAACATAACTGATTTGAAATTAGAGTAAAAACGGAAATGTTTGAATGTAAATCAGTTTATATACATTTATATTACATTGTTATATGCATTGCGACTGATTTGTGTCAATTTGTAGGTGCCAAATATTAGCGATTTAGCTCCTTTAATATCTGGTTGACGTTAAATTTATACACATTGTTTAAGGTCATGAGACGAAGAAGCCTATTCAATGAATTAAAATGTTTCGTATACTAAACGTTAGCATGGGGCAGAACTTTATAAAAACCAAACAAATTTTAATGATTTTCTGATAATCATTTAATGAGTTGTTACCAAAAAAAGTAAAAATATGCGACAACTCTTGCTGACTTCCTGGACGATTTAGTTGCTGTGAGCGTATGTTTCGTTGCCTGGCAACCTATCTTTATTTGTGTTTTCAGGTCAATTTTGACAGGATTGTTTCCACCTACTGAAGGTACAGCCTATATTTATGGTAAAGATATAAGAACAGATATGGATGAAATAAGACATAGTTTAGGAATGTGTCCTCAGCACAATGTTCTTTTTGACAAGTAAGTCAAAATAATGTTTCTGTGACATAACTTAGGTTAAACATTAAAGAGGCATTATCACTCTTGACACAAAATTAAATGTAATTAATTCTTTAACTAATTATCAAACTCAAGAATTGACTACATCTTGCAGTTTGTGCAAGTTTTCACTGAACCTCTTAGAAAATACTGTAAAATTATGTGACTTTAGTGAATTGAGCTTTAAAACATTTATATTGCCAAAATAGAATAATCGATTTCTCTGCAATTTGTGCACAGTCTAGTTTGAACATGTCTGATTGAAATATAAGGAAAAAATGTTTAAAGAAATTTGACCAATTGCCAACGCTCACCTAACGAAGATTGAGTTCCTCTTTATTAGGGTATTAAACTGTATGAAATTAAATGTTCTATGATCTCTGCATTTCAAATTCTATAGCTAAGTTTTCATAATATATATTATGAAGATTGTTTCTATTGTATAATTTCCGACGTGGTTTCCCCTTGTCAGTGGTGCAGAACGGAGGGCCTTACCAGGACAGCTGTCTAGTCCTTCGGATGAGACTAAAAACCGAGGTCCCGTGTATACATTGGAATGCACGTAAAAGATCCCTTGGCAGTTGGAATTCGATATAAGAGTAGGCGATAGAGCCGCTGCCCGGGCAAAATTTCCCAAATAGTACACTGTATGGCGTATGCCCGTCTTCATTAGCCCAGTATAGGAGCAGAACAGTAGGACGTTAAACCCCATTTCATTTCATTTCATTTCTATTGTATAAAATTGTCGTCCGTATAGATTAACAGTAGAAGACCATATATGGTTCTATGCAAGGTTAAAAGGTCAAACTGACAGTCAGGTTCGAGCAGAAATGCCAAAAATGATTGAAGATGTTGGTCTGGTAAATAAAGCAAAAGAACGCTCTGAAAATCTATCTGGTAAGCCATCTACTTGTTTTTGAATTTGAAACCAATTATTGAAATTTGTGACATTTTAATCAGATCTGTGACTCAGTGCTCTAAACCTCAACAAACTCTCACAGCACTCTATATATTACTTATCTGTACATAAAACTGTTTACAAGTACAATTAAGTAACTTGGCCAGTGATCATAAAGAAAGTTGAAAAGTGAATGATCTAATAAAGCATGTTTTATTTGTTTGAAATTAAATTTACTCAACTTTCCAGTCAGTTGTTGCCAGCTGGTAAATTATTCCAGGATCAGAAAATAACTATCTTTTCACATAAGAATATGAAAAAATTTTGTCCTGTTTTTGAAATGAACTCATCAATATATGTATAATTATATTTATTATAGGTGGAATGAAGAGGAAGTTATCAGTAGCTGTAGCATTTGTTGGTGGTAGTAAAACAGTTATATTAGATGAACCTACAGCTGGTGTTGATCCGTATGCTAGAAGGTCAATCTGGGATCTATTACTTAAATTCAGAAGTGGTAGGTAAAACTTTTAACAACATCCATTTATTGCAGAAATCGTCTGTTACATTTAAGATTCGGCTAATGTGTCTTTTGGTTTTGTGTTTCATTTGTATCTGGTAGGGATGTAGCACCAGAATTCTTCCAGGGTACTTGATCCTGATCACACCACCGAATCAAATATGTAGCACCATGGGCCGTCTGTCAGACGTGGAAAGTGGGCTATCCCAAACCGGTCGCCACATCCTACGTATGACCCATGCATCTTTTCTTACTACATATCTTAGTAGCCTTGTAATCATCTAGTATTTTCACTTGTTCTCTTTGCTTCCCCTTCACGTTGTGTATTTACTTCTTACTGTTTTCTTAAGACATTTGTCTTTCCAGGAATAACAATGCAACAGTTCATTTTTACATTTTATATATCATATCCGGATACATGGATACAAGCATAGTATAGATTACAATACTAAAGTCATTTTCAAACACTAGCCAGCCAGACTCGCTGGGGCCAGTCTGCTGATAGAAATTGCTACATCTTTTCCCTTCAGGAATCTAGCTGCTGTCTGGCAAATTCTCACAAGTTTGATAGTTTTGTAGCTTTGGGTTTTGGACCTTCAATTGAGCCAAATAACGTTGAAACCCACCCTTACGTGCAGGGGCGCCGGAACCCGGGTACCAGGGTATACAAATGGTACCCCACCCTTTTCTGGGGTATACATGTATACCCATGCCCTAATGATGAAAGTTTTCAACCTTTTTACGGGTCTAGATAGATATGTAATTGCACTCCCGTCGGTCGCGAACCGGCTCTCGCTCTCTCATTATCAGCTATCAGTGCATGCCTTGGCCAGATGTCTATAAGTGGTTAATCGAGTTCATGAGATGATAAAGGCAAGTGATTTAGTGATAGTAGTTTCTGTTTATAGTTATTAGCCTTTTCAATTACACAATTTGTTTATACAGCTATGCTGTAAAAGGTCACTTTCTCTCTTTCCTTTGAGATATCGGGTTTTATTTCCAGTTACCAGCCTTCTTATTCTTTAGATAATTAGGATCACTGAATGAAGAGACATAGAATTGGGAGGTAAATCACTTGTTTTAGGACTGCATTTGGTTCAGAACTCAATATTACAGTCAGTTGTGAATTGGAATTTGCTCAAATCGGTGTTCTCTTCATTTAACTTTCTAATTTGTAAAAATCAATTTATTTTCGATTATTCTTTTTCGGAATTTTGCTATGCCACGTAAGGAGAAATCTTGTGGAGAGTCAAAAAAGACATCTAAACGATGCAGCAACAGCGAAGGACCAATCAACACTCGGTTCCTTTTTTAAAATACCAAAACTTGCGCCCAAAAAACAATGAAGATGAAGATTGGTGTATTGAATGTAAAATTAAAAATAATTTTTTATGAGATGAATTGCTCATGATACGAAAATTGTGAATAATCAGGCTTTTGTCGCTTTCATTATCATGTGTTCTCGGAATTGACAAATTTCAAAATTTTCTAGAGGCCGGGGGGATTCCCCTATCTTTTGGTATCCTGGCCCTCGTGCCGTTCCGGCGCCCCAGTTTATATGGTTTGTGGAAATTTACTGGAGAAACTTCCCATGAGATATCTGTTATCAACCTAGAATTGAATGTTTACCACATTATGACTCTTTTTATGTAACCATCTGTCACTCATTCGCTAACTTGATTTATGAAAATATGTGAATCTACTAACTTGACAGAAATATTAATTAATACAGTATAATGCTATCCTTAATTTAAAAGAGCAAAAATCTTACAGGGACAGCATTACAAAATGAAATAAACCTCTTCAATTCTAATGTTCAAGAGAAGTCTCGCTTGTAACTATTCTTGTCTCAGGTTACATGTACCCTAACTGTCACTGCAGTACTATTTCCACTGTGTTACTGACATATATTATTAGTAGTTCTTAATTATAAACATTGATAAATATTAAAGACAGATTGTGATGTAGAGCAATCTGTTGGGTTTTTTTTACTTTGTCAGTTTACAGAAATTAATTTTGAAATAAACAAGTTCATTAAGAGTTGCTGACAAGTTTCAATTTATTAAAAATCATCATATATAGTTCAATAATTATATTTAAACTAATCTATTCTCAATTAATCTCGTTAGAATTGAACATATATGTAGATTTTGTTCTGTTTTTCTTGCTTTAGGTCGTACCATAATTCTATCAACACATCATATGGATGAAGCAGACGTACTAGGTGATAGAATAGCTATTATATCACATGGCAAACTGTGTTGTGCTGGTTCGAGTTTATTTTTAAAGAATAAATTTGGTAGTGGTTATTATTTAACCCTTGTTAAAGGTGGTATCATTGGTACTAAAGATGATGAGTATGAGGACAATTATGATAAAGATGATTTAAGTTTAGGTCGACCATCCACGGCTGGTAGTATCAGAAGTACAGTAGCTGTGAAAGTAAGTGAGATTATCTTGTATAGTTTTACATACATATGTATTCTACATAGTTGTTGAAATCCTTCAAATTCCCACTTTCAATATATCTGAATGGTTCCGAAATCGCAACCGATAATCCCCATGATAATAACACAAGTCAGGAGAAGGTATGAATGATGTGTATGAGGGATTTAAATGAAACATAGGCAGCCCTGTAAGACAATACACAGCAGAGTACATTCAATAGATCAACATGAAGACTATAATACTATGCTGTATGTACTGACAGATTGATATAAATGTATTTTTAGCCTATATTTGTGGAAGATGATGAAGGTTTTGATGATATGAAGGGAGCTAGTAGTACTGGTAGTACTGGTAGTAGTAAGAGTGATTCACCTACACCATTAGATGACAAGGGTATGATACCAGGTAGAGTAAAAGCTACCTTTATATAATTATTGATAGTCATATAGTTGTTACTAGTGGTGTTAAGCATGGACATGATATTGAAATGATTTCTGTTACTTAAGTGTATTGTTCAGCACCATTGACCACATTAATATATTCCATAACCTTTCAGTTTTGGTCGACTTGTTGCAGAATGTTGACAGACAATTTTATCCAGTCAGCTGTGACTACCGATTACTAATGACATGATGTGATCAGACAGACAGAAACCAGATATTCGAAAACATCCCTAAACTTGTACTTAATATATCTGAGGTTTTTAAATATCACATCCCATGGAATCCTACCCTGGCTTGTCTGTCTTGGAATGCTGTCTTACGTGGGTTTATGAAGTTAACAGTAAAGTTTCTATCAACTTCCTTCAACTGTTTCATGAAATAACTGCTAATGGTACATCTGGTCATTTACAGTTCAAATTTCTGTATATCCATATACATAAACGCAATAACCTACATCATGGTCAAAAACAAGTTTTCTACATAATATGACCTACAGTGTTCTATTACATATAAAATATTCACAGTTTTATATTATATCTGAAGAATAATATTTTATTAAACAGGTTTGTCAGTTGGTCGGATTACAGCTTTTATACAGAAATATGTATCTACAGCAGAATTAGTAGAAGATAACTCTACAGAACTGTGTTTCAAATTACCACATACTTCTGTTAAAGCAGAGTTTCATCATTTATTTCAAGAATTAGAAAAATATCATCATGAACTTGGTATTGATAGTTTTGGTTTATCAGACACCAGTTTAGAAGAGGTATTATTTGTTCTGTTTAAAAATATATATATATATAAAAGATTATAGGTATACCTGAGCCTCCCATGTTATTGGTTGAGTGGGGTTACATAATTTCGTTTTGAAAATTGCCTAAATCACATGACACTTTTTCAAGAAAATGTGCAAGAAGAGATATTTCTATTGTATTAGTTCTAAAATACATTAAACACCTAAAGTTTTTAACATCAGTCAGAGACAGAGTCACTATGATATATTCTCATTGTTCTAGGTATTCCTGGCAGTAGCAGAAGAAACTGGTGTTGATGAACTCAATGATGAAACTACCAGAAATACTTTAGAAAGTGCTTACGATAGTTAGTAATACTTTTTATATGCCCACATTGAAGAAGCCTGTTGATTTTTAGCGATTTCGGATAATTACTGCCAGAGTTATGGCCCTTGATCACTTCAAAAAATCTTGTGAACGCTCTAGAGGCTAAAGTTAATATCCGATTGACTTTTTAAATTTATATACAGTATTTAAGGTCATGAGACGAAGAAGGATATTGGTTTTCAGTGATTTCGGATAATTATTGCCAGAGTTATGGCCCTTGATCACTTCAAAAAATCTTGTGGACGCTCTAGAGGCTAAAGTTAATATCCGATTGACTTTAAATTTATACGCAGTGTTTCAGGTCATGAGACGAAGAATCCTATTGATTTTCAACGATTTCCGATAATTACTGCCAAAGTTATGGCCCTTGATCACTTCGAAAAATCTTGTGACGCTCTAGAGGCTTATGTTATCATCCGATTGACTTCAGATTGATACACAGAGTTTAAGGTCTTAAAACGAACAAGTATATTGATTTTCATTAAATTTTGATAACTTGAACATCTAAAGCCATCATATTAAATATTTCGTATACTAAACTTTTCCATGGGGCAGAGGGCAGAACTTTATAAAAACCAAACAAATTCTAATGATTTTCTGATAATTACTTAATGAGTTGTTGCTCTTAATCAGATTTTAATAATAATAATAATATATAAAAATTTATGTTCGCGCAACAATACTAATTAAAGTTTCTATTGCGCTAGGCAAATTTTTCAATACTGGTATTGGAAAGCAGTTGTGAAAAGCAGAGTCTTTATCTGTTGTTTAAACACTTGCAGTGATGATATTATTCGAATATGGTGGGGGATGGAGTTCCACAAGTAGGGTGCTGCAAACCAAATTGATCGTTTTGTTGTTTCGAGATGTATCGGCGGTATTGTAAATAGGTTTTTGTTGCATGCATACGGTATCAACAAATCTGTAAGATATTTTGATGCTGAACCATTTAGAGGTTTGAAAGTAAGCAGGAGTATTTTGAACACAATTCTCTGCTTAATGGGGAGCCAATGAAGTTGTTTCAAGATTGGTGTTAAGTGTTGGTACTTTCTGCTGCCCGTTAACAATCGTGCTGCTGAATTTTGGATTCTCTGTATCTGATTGATTTGATATTCTGGTATATTGTATAGAAGTGCATTGTGTTGTCTAGTTTATTAGTGATGAACGAATGAATAAGAAGTTCCATAGTATCTGTGCTGAGATATTTCTTGATTTGGCTTTTAGTGTCTTATAAATATTTCATTACTGAAAAAGTAAAAACATGCAACAACTCTTGTTTACTGCTCGGACGATCTAGCTGCTGTGGGTGTATGTTTCATTGCCTGGCAACCTATCTTAATGATTTTTAATACCTTATTATATTTTATACAAATCACATCATGTACGTTACCAGGGCTCGGAATTCGTTTTTTCGATCGAAGGCCAACTTAGGCCTACGATAGGCCAAAGTGCAACCTTGATCCAAGGCCAAAAATTGAAAATCCAGGCCAATTTTTATGTCATGAATTATGATATTATCAGCTTATTTAGAAGGTTTTAATATGTCGATCATGTGTAAATCTGTTTATTGTAGATCTTGTTTCTCAGTCAAAATGTTGTTACAGGCCTGCCTATCACATCACGTTCAATATTTTTATTACTTTCACAAAAATAATGCATCCTTGGAGTTATTGAGTTAAGGGAGAAAATTCTTATCGTACCGTTTTTAGTACAATTTTTTTATTCTAAAAAATATTTAAAAAATGGGTATGTAGCCATATTGAGAGTTGAAAGTATTGCTATATCATCGGTAGAGCTGGGTAAAATATCGATAGTATCGATAAGATATGCCAAAAAGCACTATCGAGTACCGGTATCGTTCTTTTCGTCTATTTTTCTTGCGTGCGTAGGAGTCGACTCGATGTTTTCTGTGACTTAATCCTTCGTATATAATAAAATGTCAATAGCCTACATCGGTCACTTTATATTTACTTCAAAGTCTCAATCTCAATTTAGCTTTTTAAAAAAAATGTTAAAATAAATTCACGCACATTTAAACAATACTTTAGTTTGAAACAATAATTGCCATATCATGGAATTCGCTAAATTGGAGATACCCGGATGTGTAAATAGTTTTTCCTCTTTCAGAATTCGTCTGCTCATTATAAAATTTTACATAGCAATGATGGATGACAAAAACGTTTGTATTTCTTCTTTCGGAATCAAGGCTGTATTTTTTTAATAATAATAAACAATTTACGAATTCGTGATAACAAGCTCTTTAGGCTATTACATTTTCTTTAGTTTTTGCACACGAATCGACAACGATTTGTCCACCATGTTGGTAATTGTCACGCTCACGTACGCAATGTTTTGAATCGACTCGTGCACATTTTATTTTGGTTCCTGCACATACATAGGCCTATCAATGGTATTTCGTCATTCAGAACCAAGGCTACATTATTTAAAAATAAAGAACAATTTACCGGTATATGTAATATGAGACAGTTTATTATTAATTAGACGAACAAAAAACATCTATCAGAGTATCACAAAATCGTATGGTTTGACTTTAAGTTTAAAACACGTAATCCATTCTTCATTACGACCATGAAAATAAGATTGTTTCGATACTGATTATCGATAGTAAAAATAACTCTCGATACCCAGCACTAATCAGCGACCATACATGGCCGTGGATAGTTAAAAATCGGCCACGAATCTGCGGCCGAATTCTAAAATTCGAAGGCCATGTCGAGCCCTGTACGTTACTTTTAAACATGAATATTAGAGCTTATTGAAGTTGACTGAAGTTTAGTATTATGGCTTCTCTGTAATGTTGATGTTTACGGAAATACATTTGTTTTCATTATTTACAGATGGTAAATATCCCCGCCCAGTAACGAGGTTGAGCTTTAGAAATAAGAAGAAATTTAACTTTCTTCGTAATCGTAGTAGCAACAAAATTGAACATACAGAACTACAAGAAGACATAGATGATACTGGTGAGTTATTCTCTTGACAAAAATAATGCATGTTGTTTATTAAATAATACATATTATATTATACAGAAATAATACATTTTCTAGGATACAGAAGTAATTGCTGTCTGAAATGATTTTTTTATTACGAACTTGATTTTATATATTGTTACATTTTTTTGTTATTGGTCGCTGTACAGTACCAGTTCTACTCGCTAATCATGTACTCTCATCTTTCATCCTTTTCCTTTAACCTTTAACATTGTTCATTGATTTATTACATTGATATAAAATCTTCAAGGAGTTATCATTTTGAATTGTTATAAATTGTGCTTTATAATCGACTGTATTCTACAGGTAAAAAGGTTGGACCTTATTGAACTGTGTCAAAAATAAAATTGTTGATTTATTTTGTGGGATAACAGTCTGACTTTGTTCAAAATTTTACATCCATAGATAAAGCATGGTTGAGATATAATTGATTTCATATTAATTTGTCGACACAATAAGCCAAATTTAAAACTAAAATCAGTAAACAACCCAACCTTCGCTATTACTGATCAAAATAATACAACATAATTAGAATAGCCTACTTTATTTTGACCTAAATAAAAGAGTTTTAGCTCCTTTAAAGAGCACATCAAGTGACCAAACAATACTATATGTGCTTATAGCCAGTAGTTACTATATACAAATTATGGCAAGTTCACGCCTATCTGATTAAAATTATTTGACGCACACCTGAAAACACTTTTCAGTTTTTCAATTACAGCCTTAATCCAGGTCAACATCACAATGAATACACATACAATATACGCTATTATGATCTTATCACTATCTATACACACTACCAGTTGACTAGTGTTTATTGATGTTTTTATATCCCTCACTATCGGTAATTGTATCTTTATCGGCGATATATTTCGCTGTCAAAATCTGATATCGGTGAAACCGATAGTAGCCATATCTGACCATCACTAATTTTAATCAGATTGGTGTGCACTTGCCGTAAAGCACTTACAGTAACCATTGATTATAAGTACATAAAATTTTGTTTGGTCATTTGATGTGCTCTTAATATGTATTAGTAATATTAATAACAG
The DNA here is from genome assembly GCF_932274485.2 of Patella vulgata. Taxonomy (NCBI): domain Eukaryota; kingdom Metazoa; phylum Mollusca; class Gastropoda; family Patellidae; genus Patella; species Patella vulgata. Next base: position 41,775,680 of record NC_065882.2, read on the forward strand.
TTATATGTGTGAATCATAGACTACAAACCAGTTACACTGTATAAGTGTTTAAATAAAATCAATATTTCAGCTTCGGTAGCATCAGGTACAATAGGCAATAAATCTGTATTTGCTGATTCTGGAAAAGCTAAAATAATTGGCTGGTCACTTATTCTACATCAGTTCTACGCCTTGTTTTTGAAGAGATTCCATCATGTTAGACGTAGTAAAAAAGGATTTGTTTGTGAGGTAATTGATCATATTATATCTGCTGTGTAATATATATTATCGAATGAAATGGGGTTTAATTTCTCATCCACACAATGTTGTGGTCATTTTGAGACTGCCATATGGTAATTTTAAATCTTATCTTTGCAATGCAAAGGAGAGATTTTTGTTAATGCAATATGTCTGTTTAGTCTGCTCAGCCTTGTTGAAGTTCCATCTTCAAAGTGTATTTATATCACATTATGATTTTTTGGTCAACCAGATTTATGTGATCATTTCTCCCATTGTCTGTCCATCTGAGTATCTATCTAAAGTATGATTAATACAAATATATATCTTACTTACCTCTTATTTTAATGGTGATTGCAATGATAAAAAGATGTTTATCGTCCTTAAATCCTTGCAGATCTTTTGTGTTTTTAAAACAAGTTTTTCAAAATAATGTTTATATATCAAAAATGTCTTTGCCTTAAAGACCATCATGACTAGAAAATCTTTATACACATTAGTAAAAGACATATTCTGTAATCGAATATACTCTTCAAAAAAAGTAGGGGATATTAAAATGCAAATACCTATGCAGGTTGTGATATGATAAATAGTCATGGACACTTGACATGCTTTGAGAGTATGTTCACAGATGAAGAACTTACTGCCTCAACAGAACCACTGAGCTGCACGTGCGACATGAAATAGCGCCATACACGTGGGAGGGGTTCATTGTCAAATTTGACACTTCAAGGAAGATTTGATGAAAACAGCCGCGTGCTGGTTTATCCTATCCATGTTTGCTTTCCTATCAGTTCATGCATAAGATATTCTGTTTAGCGTCTCTTTGCTTTAGTGTGTTACATTTAATTTGCAATGAGACGTCTTCAACATGATGAACGTCTACGTGCTATTGGCATGCTTCAAATGGGTTCTACACAGCGAGCAGTAGCCAACATGCTTAATGTGTCAAAGTCTTTGATCAGCAGACTGTGGAACCGGTACCAACAAACACCAAAACAAATGCTGAAGATAGACCTCGTTCAGGTCGTCCTAGAGCCACTACACAAGCCCAGGATCGATACATTCGTACACAGGTCCTACGAAATCGAGGACAAACGATCAATCAGCTTTCTGTAAACTTGTACCAAGTTACAGGAATTCGAGTTACACCCCAAACGATTAGAAATCGGCTACATGCAGCCCATTTGCATGTGCGACGACTGCATGTTGTGCCTCCATTAACTCACCAGCACATGGCAAACAGGCATCAATGGTGTAGGCAGCGTAGAAATTGGGGTAATAATTGATGGGCACGTGTAATGTTCTCAGATGAGTCCATATTTACTCTGGATTTCACCGATAGAAGTGCTCGTGTGTGGAGGTGTGTAAATGAGCGTCATGCTAACGTTAACGTCAGACAGCACGACAGATCCGGGCATGAGTCTGTTATGGTAGAACGGACTTGCATGTTGTTTGTGAAACGGTCACTGGTGTGTACTACCGTGACTACATCCTGGAACCGATAGTTCTGCCCTTTGCTCAACGTGCAGGTCGACGTTTCATCTTTCAAGATGATAATGCCCATGCCCACCGCGCTCGTGTCGTGAATGACTAACTCCAGCGTCACCATATTATCCATATGCCTTGGCCAGCCATGAGTCCTGACCTTTCCTCTATAGAGCATGTCTGGGACATGATCGGGAGATGTGTTTGTCGACGTCAACGTCAACCGACAACACTGCAAGAATTGACCGTGGCACTGCAAGAGGAGTGGGTCAGATTGTACCCAAATCGTGATTGAACGTTTGATTAGGAGCAATTACTCATTATTAAGACAAAAATCAAAAACGTCCATTTTCACTTTTGACAATGTAGCTCTTTGCGAGTGAAATGGGGCCGTCAGATAAGCCACCCATATGAACTGTTCATGTGTAGGCAATTGGCCTGCTATTAACATACACTGGTTACCTCTAATAAAAACAACAGTGCATTTCCGCAGTTTTGTATTGTTTCTGAATACCCCCTACTTTTTTGGAAGAGTATATAATATTATTCAACATTTTGTTCATAGATTGTATTGCCAGCTGGTTTTGTGTGTTTGGCAATGGTCTTTAGTCTTATTTTACCTCCATTTGAGGAAGAGCCACCATTAGAACTACAACCATGGATGTATACACCTAAAACTGGTGAACCCCATCTGTATATGTTTTATGCGTAAGTATTTGTGTTTCATTAATACAGTCTTTATCTTATAGAGTTTTTAATGAATAAATTATACAAAAATTATGTTCACATTTACATGGTAATTTAAACCTGCTAGGTAAAAATTGCCATAAATTTAGTTAGGCATGATCAATTTGAAAACTTTTTCTACCAGTATATTTTTTATACGCCCACATTTTCATGTGGACGTATATTGTCGTCGCCCCTGTCTGTCCGTCCGTCCACAATTGTTTGTGAACAGTCTACAGGTCACAATTTTTATCCGATTTCAATGAAACCTGAAATATAGAATTATCACCCTAAGATCTCGGTTCCTTTCGATATTGGCATCTATCGGACCGTAACTTCATGGATTATGGCCCCTGATTGTACGAAAAATCACGTTTTTGGCTTGTGAACACTGTAGAGGTCACAATTTTTATCCGATTTTGTTGAAACTTGAAATGTAAGTTTATAACCCAAAGATCTCCGTTCCTGTCGATATTCGTGCATATCGGACCGTAACTTCCTGAATTATGGCCCCTGATTGTACGTAAAAACGCATTTTTTGGCTTGTGGACCCTATCCGATTTAAAAAACCGTATTATTATATCACCGTTAAACCCAAAGGACGGTCGAGTTCGAATTCCGTGAAAATCGGCCCAAAACTGACAGACAAAATGGCCGCTGTTCGTTCTCAAATAGCGTAAAAATATGATATATCAAGGTTGTGGACCCTATAGAGGTCACAATTTTGTTCCGATTGTGTTGAAACTTGAAATGTAAGTTTATAACACAAAGATCTCGGTTCCTTTCAATATTCGCGCATATCGGACCGTAACTTCCTGAATTATGGTCCCTGATTGTACGCAAAAACGCGTTTTTTGGCTTGTGGACCTTATAGAGGTCATAATTTTTATCCGATTTAAAAAAACGTGTTAATATATTACTGTTACACCCTAAGGACGGCTGAGTTCGAATTTCGTGAAAATCGGCCCAAAACTGACAGACAAAATGGCCGCCCTTCGTTCTCAAATAGCGTAAAAATATGGTATATCAAGGTTGTGGACCCTATAGAGGTCACAATTTTTATCCGATTTGGTTGAAACTTGAAATCTAAGTTTATAACACAAAGATCTCGGTTCCTGTCAATATTCGCGCACATCGGACGGTAACTTCATGAATTATGGTCCCTTATTGTATTAGGCCGAATTCTCGGGGTGAAAATCTTGTCACCTTCGCTCCCGCTAAACCGGTCTACATATCGGACTATCAATAATCGTGCAATCAATATGTCAACAAAGTTCTCCAATAAAATTTGCCAATTTTATAGTTTAAGCTCGAAATAGGCCAGAAATCGATGACTTATTTCTTTATAGTGCGGAGCCATATTTGCGTAGATGTGAGTTGGATCCTGCGCAGCTATTTAAAATTTGGCCAATCAGAGGTCGCGCTTGCGGGGTTGCGGTCAAAAATGATGGGGTCAAGTGCCAGGTCATAGCATTTGTAAACAAAGCCATGTGCACTATTTACCTTGCAAATTGCTCGCGATCGGGACGAACAGAGATTAAATGAACCCCAAAAACGTCCCATCCGTGTAGAGAAGTGGTGTATGAGAGCCACAAAAGGTATTTTGATCACCCACTGACATACAATGTGGCAGTCAGTCAGGTTTTTTCGACACTGATTAAGGATATTGGACCTGTCGATTTCACTAGAAAAATGCCTTAATTTCAAGGGAGACTACAGAGAATACAACAAGGTCGCTTCTTCTATAAGTGTAATTCAATTAAAATCATTCATTTTACATAACAACATACTTAAAACCTGTCTAGCCTACTGTCTTAATAATGATCATGGATAGGCTAGTGTATAGCTAAGATTAAGAATGAAAAAACATATTTTGAAATAAAGGTTGAAACTTAAAAAGTTGCAGAAATATTAAGAATAAATGCTTAAATAATTTGAACTAGCTCAGAATTGTCAGGGAAAAGTCCATATGGACGAAATAAAATTATGCATCTACAATGTATAAGCTTACAAAAGATATATGAATTCAAATAAAGAAAAATGGTTTTTGTCTGCAATTGTGTAGTGTACATGTAATCATCGATAAAAGTGCCAAACACATTTTCAATGTTCGAATCTTGCTTCTGATTAATAAATATTCTGATTTCTTTAAACAATTATAACAGATACTGTACATGTAGTTGATCAATTCCAAAACTAATTGCCTTTGATTTGAAAAATATTTTTGATCGCCTAAGATAAATAAAATACAATTTAATAGAGGATTTACACTAAGAGTAAGGCACTAACTCATTTAGTAGTTAGAATAAGGCTACCGGTATTTGTTTTACTGGACTTATCAAAGCAGCAAAAATGTTATTGGTACTTTAAATAAAATAATAAAAATGCTGTTTTTATTTCGCACTGGACTAAATTGTCCCTCTTTTGTGTGGCCCTTGCTCGAACATACATGGATTTTTTCTTGCAAATTATACAGATCTCTGATAAAACTGACTTCTTTAACTCTGATGAAGTAGTAACAAGTACTGCACCATCATGTGATTCCTTTGGTGAGATTAATTAAGGAGTAGGGGTGAATGAGACACACTTTTAATTTTTAAAGTTGTTAAGTACTAGGCCTAGTAGAAGGGGTTTTGGACATAAAGGCCCTAAACCAAAATGGCTCAAGTATTTGGTCATAACGGTCAAACATTTTGGTCATAACTACATAATGGCCAAAACATTAGGGTCATAATGGCCAAAAAGAACATTTGAATTTTGATATATTATGTATCAAATGATATTTATTAATATAAATATTGCATAATATAAATACCAATATTTCTTAATAGATAATATTTTCATATACATTATTTAATACATAAATTTAAATATACTGTAGACATTTATAGTTATCTCACTGTATAACTATAACATACATAATTTACAAAGACATCTATTTAATATGGAGGGTGGGTGGCTAATGGTTTAACATTTACACATGAAATCATAAGGTCTGCCATTGCGTCAAGTGACATAGTTTCAATTCTCCGCTTGTATGTAACAAGGACTAGGGTCACTTGTTCAACCTTGTGAGTTTTCTCCGAGTCCCCCAGTTTCCTCCCTCTCATACAGACCCTTACACGCAAGCGAATTATTTAAATAAAAAGGAACCATATGTTGGACCCCAAAATGACCTACTTTGTGTCGACTGGACATTAATGTTCAGCTCATGTTACTTTATCAGTGGGGTGTGAAGGACTTAATTAGGGATTATCAAAAACTTTGATTAATTAGTATTCCCGTCTTTCCTTTGAATCACAGCATGCAATGTTCTGGGTTGACTTGGATGATTATATTCAATTCTTTCATTCACAAATTTTTCTGGACTTATGGTCTGTAGCCTATGATGCACCTTTATTACATTTATTTATTACTTCTACTAGTTGGAATAGAAGTGGTAATATCTTGTTGAAGGTTCGGTGAAACCGTTTTTAAAATATTATGTTATGAGTGAATTGTTATTTTTATTGAATGATTAACATACTAATAGTCAGTTGTTAAATAATGTTTGGTAAAATATATTATGACCACATGAATCACAGTAATAGTCTGTATGTGATGACAGTTTTAGTTGCGGTTGGACTGACTGAATGTAGACGCTGCCTTCTCACTCTCTTTCTTTCTCGCATCATTGAATTGTTTTGTTCTTAAAACATCCATAAAACGTTGGGTGAAATCCAAAATCACTGCCGACTGTATCTTCAATATAGTATCCTTCGTAATAAATCCATTTGTATCGAAAAATGCTGCAATGGATTGGTCATTTCCAAACGATTGATGAAACCAGTCTATAGCTACCTCACGATATTTGTCTTACCTTCTGTTTGTAAAGGGTTCTGCACCTCCTTTATTAACACTGTCTAAGTGAACAATACAAGTTACTTCAGCCTTTGTCGCCATTTTGTGTAGCTTCTACATGTATAACTGCAATGTGATCCTCGTGAAGCACGCCATTTTGTGTTTACCAACAACACACGCGAATGTGGACAATAACGTGATTGGCCGATTGTGGAAAAAAAGATCACGTGACGCGGCGAACAACGCTGAATTCTGTCCAGTGACCTCGCGCACTATGAATTTTACTATCAATAAATAGTCCGGATTTCAAAGAAGAATATCACCGAAGAACTATGAAATTTTTTGTAGAAAATTACAACAAACGAATATCTCTATATGAACTATACGCTGACAAAATTTCTTCTAGACCGGATTTGTAGGAAAGAAAATATTTTTGCAACGACAATTTGTGCCCATAGAATGCGGCCTATATGACAAATCGCGTTTTTAGCTTGTGGACCATATAGAGATCCTAATTTTTATCCGATTTAAAAAACGTTTTATTATATCACCATTAAACCCTAAGGACGGTTGAGTTCGAATTTCGTGAAAATCGGCCCAAAACTGACAGACAAAATGTCCGCCGTTCGTTCTCAAATAGCGTAAAAATATGGTATATCAAGGTTGTGGACCCTATAGAGGTCACAATTTGTATTCGATTTTGTTGAAACTTGAAATGTAAGTTTATAACCCAAAGATCTTGGTTCCTTTCGATATTCGCGCATATCGGACCGTAACTTACTGAATTATGGCCCCTGATTGTACGAAAAATTGCGTTTTTAGCTTGTGGACCCTATAGAGGTCATAATTTTTATCCGATTTAAAAAAACGTATTATTATATCACTGTTACACCCTAAGAACGACTGAGTTCGCATTTCATGAAAATCGGCGTAAAACTGACAGACAAAATGGCCGCCCCTCGTTCTCAAATTGCGTAAAAATATGGTATATCAAAGTTGTGGACCCTATAGAGGTCACAATTATTATCCGATTTTGTTGAAACTTGAAATGTAAGTTTATAACTCAAAGATCTTGGTTCCTTTCGATATTTGCGCATATCGAATTGTAATTTCCTGAATTATGGCCCTTGATTGTAGGAAAAATCACTTTCGTTTAGCTTGTTTTCTATCCATCTCTCGAAAATGTGGGCGTATCCTGCCTGGCAGCCGCTGGTTCATTGTACATGTACAAACAGTATTATGTGGCGTTTATTATGGATTTTTGATAATTTGTATACTATTGTTATATCAATCTCTTACAAAGATACCACCAACCATGTCAGTATAGTTTATATGATTACTGTATAATAACAACATTTTAATCATGTAGTTTTCTTCTGTCTATTGTAGAAACGACAATCCTTCAAATCCACTAACACAAAGTTTAGAAAAAACATTATTCTCAAAACCTTGGGTTGGTAATAGATGTATGAAACCTGATGTTTATTCTGTAAGGTAATTGTAATAATATAATCTATATTCAGTTAAACTTAAAACAATTCTGGCATCATTACTAGTACTGACAATGGCTGAAATTGTCACTTTCTGTGTGTATGTGTATTGCATTTTCCATTTGCTCTACATGTTGGCACATTATTTGCCTTCAAGTATCTTTAGCATCTTAGTGAATGCAATCACCAGGGTATTTTAGCTACAATGCGTTTTTTTACATTTGTAAATTATTGTTTTGATAAAGGATTTCCCTAGCTGATATTATATATTTTAGTGGTTATTCATGTCAGTCTGATTCGGAAACCTTGAAATGGACAGCTAGACCAAGTTTAACCGGAAACCTGTCTATAGATTCTCCAGACTGTGATTGTTCAACAGGCTTTCAACAATGTCCTCCAGGTTGGTTAATACTTCAATATTGTTTAGGTTAATCAGTTTGTTGGATGATTACTGCTGTAGGGGTAATGCCTGCAGGGACTTATAAGGAAAATGTGCTTAGTTTTGTATAGATATCGGAATGCTTATAAAAGACTGCTAGCCTTGACGGCTGGAATTCAATGGGGAATAGTTGAAAACACACCTGTGTTTGCAAATTCTTCTCATTGCATTGTACTCATAATCATAGTAAATGGAAATGTCAGTATGTTAGTTTCCAGATGACTGTTATAAAGTGTCAACAGGATGTTAAACCCAGTTTCATTCATTGTTGGCTTATTACATTATCAATAGTAAATATGGCAAAACATCTATACAGTGTACAATATATACCTACACTAAATTCAGATGTTAGATGTGAATTCAGTTTGTACCCTATGTCAAGTAATATATTATTTACAGGAGCTGGAGGACCAACACCATCTATGACTCTACTACCAACATCTGACTATTTGTATAATCTGACTGGTCGTAATATCAGTGATTGGTTGGTTAAAACTACAAATTCTTATATCAAAAAAAGGTAGTTCTTTGCTTTATAATTATTTGTTTGTTTTGCCAGCGTTCATCTAATTCATAGGAATTGATTACTATAGTTTTTTGATACGACCACATTTTCATGTGGACGTATATTGTTGTCACACCTATGTCCATCCCACCGTCCGTCCGTCGGTCCGTCCGTCCACAATTGTTTGTGGACTCTCTACAGATTTTGACGAAACTTGAAATATAGGTTTATCCCCAAAAGATCTCAGCTGCTTTTGATATTGGCATGTATCGGATCGAAACTTCATGGATTATGACCCCTGTTTGTACGAAAAATCACGTTTTTAGCTTGTGGACCCTATAGAGGTCACAATTTTTATCCGATTTTGTTGAAACTTGAAATGTAAGTTTATAACCCAAAGATCTCGGTTCCTTTTGATATTCGCGCATATCGGACCGTAACTTCCTGAATTATGGCCCCTGATTGTACAAAAAATCGCGTTTTTAGCTTGTGGACCCTATAGAGGTCATAATTTTTATTCGATTTAAAAAAACGTATTTTTATATCACCGTTACACCCTAAGGAAGGCTGAGTTCAAATTTTGTGAATATCAGCCCAAAATTGACAGACAAAATGGCCGCCCTTCGTTCTCAAATAGCGTAAAAATATGGTATATCAAGGTTGTGGACCCTATAGAGGTCACAATTTTTATCCGATTTTGTTGAAACTTGAAATGTAAGTTTATAACACAAAGATCGCGGTTCCTTTCGATATTTGCGCATATCGAATTGTAATTTCCTGAATTATGGCCCTTGATTGTAGGAAAAATCACTTTCTTTTTAGCTTGTTCTCTATCCATCTCTCGAAAATGTGGGCGTATCCTGCCTGGCAGCCGCTGGTAACATGATAGCAGAGCCCAACCACATTTTTATTAGAAGACATGACAATATAGACCTGTGATGGCAAGTAATAATTATAAAAATCAACCGGTCTTCAGTTCCGACACGAATTATGACTCGTGGAAAGCCGAGTTGGAGATTTGGCGCCTTGTCACCGATCTCGACAAAAAAAAGCAACCTTTACCAGTTTGTTTGACATTAACCGGCAGAGTATATGAGACAGCGGTTGAAATCCCCAAGGAAGATCTTAATTCTGACAGGGGAATTGAACTATTATTAACGAGGTTTGACAGCGTTTTTAAAGAAGAAATAAAAGATGCAATGTGGTCACGCATACATGACGTTTGAACAGTTTTGCTGACAGACTGATATGACAATTGATAAATATATTGTCCAGTTCGAAGCAGAATTTACATGAATTTACCTGATCCTGTATTGGCATTTAAGTTGTTAGACAATGCCTCTCCTTCAACAACTGAGCGGCAAATGGCCTTGACTGCAACTGGTGAGTTAACATTGAAAGATATAAAGTCTGCGTTGAAGAGAATTTTTGGTAGTAAGATTAATAGTGCCAGACAAAATACGAACCAAGAATCTTTTAACGACATAATAAAGCATGAAATTAATGCAGTATCTTCTTATGGTAGAAAACCATCTTATATTCCTAAGCGCAAGGAAACCAACAGCTCACATTTACCAACGGATCAACCTGTTAAAGGCACAAACCCTTTAAATAGATTTGGAAAATGCTCTAGATGCGTTATTTGTCAGTCCACTTATCATTGGGCAAAAGACTGTCCTCATAAGCAAGAATCTGCTAATTTAGTTAAGACTGCGACTGTGATTGGTGTGAAATAACTTTAATGGTTGATGGTGATGAGACCAAATTTGAAAAATCCTGTGCTCATGAAGATCTTAATGTATTTGTTGTGCAAGCTAGTCATGCTGCTGTTATTGACACAGCATGTACCAAAACTGTATGTGGAATTTCATGGTTCGAGGATTATACACGAACATTAGATGTCCACTTTTAAAAGTGACCGAACATTCAGACTTGGGGATGGTGCTACTGTGAATTGAATAAAGATGGTAAAAATTCCTTCATTTGTGGGTAATAAAAGCTGTGTTATAGAAGTATAAGTTGTCAATGCCAGTATTCCGTTGTTGTTAAGTAAGTCTTCTCTCAAAGAACTGGAAGCTATTATTGATTCAGCAACAATGTTTGGTGTTCCTGTAAATGTAGAATACACCTCGGTTGGACATTTTTTTTGGGTCTTGGTGTTTCTGAGAATACATGTTCTAGCAAAAACATTGATAATATTTTAATGGTTTATGAAAGCAATATGTCTAAAGTAGACAAACATAAAATATTATTGAAACTTCCATCAACAATTTGGGCATGCCTCATGCGCAAGACTTAAAAAAAAACCTTTTAATTTCGTCAGGTTCATATGATAAAGAAGCTTTTGAAATATTACACAACATTGTATTCAACACAAGAAAGCACCAGTTAAACCGGCAGTTGGGCTACCATTAGCAACTGAGTTTAACAAAACAGTGGCAGGCGATTTGCATGAATTTGAACCTCATTTATTGTACTTACATATAATTGATGAATTGACCTGTTTTAGTGCGGGATGTATACTGCATAATAAAAAAGCTACAACGTTTGGTCAAAGCTTTTATTCAAAACTGGATATGTGTTTTCAGTTCACCCCATAAATTGTATTCGGACAATGGAGGTGAATTTAATAACAAAGAAGTTCAGGACATGACCGAGAACTTTAGTATTGAATTAAAATTAAACGCAGCATTTGCACCCTGGAGTAATGGTACTCGTGAGAGACACAATTAAACATTAACAGAAACATTAATGAGAGTCAAAGATTCTGGAGATTGCAATTGGGAGACAGCATTAAGTTGGGCCGTAATGGCAAAGAACTGCTTAATAAATAATTATGGTTTTAGTCCCTATCAGCTAGTATTTGGTCATAATCCAAATCTACCTACAGTTCTTAATGATTCTTTGCCTGCTCTAGAAGGTAGCTCTATTAGTAAGGTTGTGGTTGAACACTTATAATCTTTACATAAAGCTAGAACTGCGTTTACACAGTCAGAATGTTCAGACCGAATACGAAGAGCAATTAAACACAACTTGCGAACATAATGATACAATGTACCCTCCGGGTGATAAGGTGTTTTATAAACGTCCAGATTGTAACAAATGGAAGGGCCCTGGAACAGTTATTGACGCTGATAATTCTATTATTTTTGTCCGACATGGTGGTACCTATGTCAGAGTTCATAAAAGTAGACTTGCATGTACATCAAGATAGTGATTCTACTAACAGTAATAATGAGTTCAGAGATGATGTTATTGAAAATGATCCTTCAACATCAACTAATGACAATGTCAATACTTCTGAGAATGAGGAAGAATCAACCCAGTCTGATCATCATATTAATGGTGAATATAGTGATAATCTTACTAATAGTGAACATACCTGTAGTGATAGCGGTACAGGTAGTGTTAATAATTCTAACACTAGTGCAATAACACCTCAAATAAAGCCTGGAATGTTGGTAATATTTAATGAAAATGACGATACATTTATTCAAGCACAGATTTTAAGCAGAGGAGGGAAATGTTCAGGAAAATACAGAAATTAGTATAATTTAGAGATTTTAGTGCCTGAAACAGGGTTTGGTAGTACCATAGCTGTGGACTTATCGAAAGTAAAAAACTTACAAGAGTGCGATGTGGTAGAAAATGAGTGTGTTATGGTTTTAAGCGACTGTTTATTAGATAAAGCAAAGAAAAAAGAACTTGATAGTTTGAAAGAAAATAATGTTTATAAAGAAATAAATGATACTGGACAAAAGTGTTTATCAACTAGGTGGATAATTACAAATAAAGAAACTTCTGATGGTTTTATTCCAAAGCTGTGGCTTTGAAGAAATAACAGATAATCTTCATAAAGATTCGCCCACGTGCTCCAATGAAGCTTTGAGAATAATACTAACTATAATGTTTATTAAAGAGTGGTCTCCACATGCTATGGATATTAAAACTGCCTTACTGCAAGGTCAAGCTATTAAATGTAACATTTATCTTAGACCGCCTAGTGAAGCTAATTCTATGGGTGTTATTTGGCATTTACAAAAGTGTGTTTATGGCCTCAGTGATGCTTCCTTACACTGGTATCAAAAGGTTAAAAATGTTATGTGCACTCTTGGTGCCAAAATGTCAAAAGAAGATCATGCAGTGTTTTATTGGCATGATACGCAAGGAGAATTAGTCGTTCCTATATGTTGGTCCTCGAATGAATTAAGACGTGTTGTGCGAAGCACACTGTCCGATGGAGCCTTAGCCATGGCTGATGGCATTAATAGTGCTATATTTGTATCTAATTTGTTCAAGGAACTAAAATTAGAGAGCATTTCCATCAAATGGGCACAAAACTAGACCCAACTTTTCTAGAGTGAAAATTTTACGTAGAATACGATGCCGAGTGGTAATCAGTCCGCCGTTGGGTCGTTTTCGAGATATTCGGGGTCAAAAGTCAAATGAGTTCATTTGCACTGAAAGTGAATGTGCAGTCATTCTTGTATTATGCAAAGAAGCTGAAAATGATCAAAAGTAATCACACTTTCAATAAAAATGTAAACTTGCTAAATTCACCTTTAGTCTTAGTGACCCTGGAGGTCAAAAGGTGAAATATACTGTTTTTGCACCAGGAAGATTTAAAGCAATAAAATGTCAACGTAAAATATAAAAACTAAAGTGAAACCTGTTCTAATTAATAATAGGAATATTTAAAGTTTATCTTTAGGGGGTCTTTGCACGGAACTTTTACTTGTGGATTGTCAAACATGATCTTGCATAACAGAACCAACAAACTTTGAAACCTGTTACAAAAATACGTAAAAACTGTCAAATCAAAATCTTTCTGATTGATTTTCAGAACTGTTGTTATACATAATGATACTAGTGCGCTAATAGTCGAAAAGTGTGTAATACCAAGGTTGTGGGCCCTCTAGAGGTCACAATTTTGATCCGAATTTGATGAAGCTTGAAATGTATGTTTATAATGCAATTTATACTTGAGCATGCTTTTGGATGGATTTGGCGCTCTACAAATGTACATTATTATTATTATTATTATTTAATACATAAAACAGTAACAAAGGGTTTTGACTGTTTTTTTGTCCCCCGCCTTTCGAAGAAAGCAGGGGACTGTTAAAATGGGTTCTTCCGTCTGTCTTTTTGGGACACAATAACTCTTTCTAATTGAGCTAGAATGTTCAATCTTGGTGTAGGTGTTTATTAGGTCAATGCCTTGATGAAGTTCGTTGATGAGCATTTTCTGCTTAGGGTAAGCAGCGGAGATAAGCAATTTGATTGGTTGATGCTTTGGGGCACGAAAAATTTAGTTTTAATTAAGTGAGAGTGATGAAACTTGGTGTATAGCTTTATTACATCAATACCTTGACTAAGTTCGATAATGAACATTTTCTGCTGAGGGTAAGCAGAGCGATAAGCAATTTGATTGGTCGAGACTTTGGAACACAATAACTCTCCTTCTAATTGAGGTAGAATGTTCAAATTTGGTGAATGCCTTGATGGAGTTCGATGATGAACATTGTCTGCTTACGGTAAGCAGAGATAAGCAATTTGATTAGTTGATTCTTTGGGGCACGATAACTTTGGTTATAATGAAGTGAGAGGGTGATGGCTGTCCTAAGTTTAGTTAAAATTGTCCCTAAAATAGTTTTGTGGTACACCACTATTTTAAGTTACGTTAAAATTTTAACTTAAAATATTATTTTAGTGGATTTTATCTAAAATGTTTAAAATCGTTTTGTGAAACTCATCTTTCTTAAGTTAGGATGAAATTTTAGTTAAAGATGATTTTAAGGAGATTTAAGTTTTTGTGAAACAAGACCCAAGTTGCTATTATGTTCTATGACATGTGTAGAAATTTCTACATGTTAATGTGGTCTAATATATGAAGACATTAAAGTTTATTTTATCACAGCCAATGTCTCTGTGTATATTTGTTGCATTTTTCTTCATGTTCACTGTATATTATATTAGATTGAATTTTAATATTATGTAGGTTTATGTACTTTGCTATGGATACATGTACTTGATAAGTTTGTAATGGAGACTGCATTTTGTTATTAATGAGTACATGTATGTAAATGGATACTATGGTGTTGTAGATATGCTGGTATAACATTTGGAGATATCAATATGATGGCTGAATTAAACTCGACACAAATAGTAAATGTTCTGGATAGACTAGCTACAGCTGCAAATAATGGACAATCTACCAATATATCAAATATACAGTTCTGGAGTGATTTAGAAGAATTCACCAAAGGTTTATTAACACAAAATGTTGCCAAGGTAAGTGTTATTTTAAGGATGCAATATTTCAATATATTTAGTACATGTAGATGATTAGTTTTATCTCTGTGGAACAGATAGAATTTAGTTTAACAGATTTTGCGGTATATCTTATATTGTGTTATATTCTAGGTGTGGTTCAATAACAAGGGCTGGACGGCATCTGTATCATATATGAATGTATTAAATAACTTAATATTAAGGAGTTATCTGCCCTCGGATAAAGATCCATCTGTATATGGTATAACAACTATTAATCATCCCATGACTTACAATAAAGAACAACTTAATGAAGAATCATTGTAAGTTTGACTTTAATCTAAAATTTTCGAACAGTAAAAGTTCTTATTGACGTATGATGCCTGGACATTGTTACATAAATAGGTTATAATACTGTCCAACGTTCAATAGTATTTGTTATGGAATATCTGTCTTCATTATCCCAGTTGGTGCAGAAAAGTAGGACCTTAAACCCCATTTCATTTCATTGTATGGTGTCATTTATAATAGTATAATATTTTACTGAACTATGGATAACTGTGATAAACTGTAGCTAACATCACTGTCACATTTACTGAATACAAGTCTCTTGTATACCACATTCTATTATTATATTGTCGTCGGTCCGTCCATCCTCCACTATTTCTTGTGAACACTCTAACGCCAAAGGTTATCATCCAGTTGTTTTAAAATTGATATATGTTGTTTACATTAGTGAGATGAAGAAGTCTATTTATTTTCAATAATTTCCGTTTATTATGTCTAGAGTTATGGCTCTTGTTTCGCTTTGTTGCATTATTTAAATTAGTGAAACGAAGAAGCCTATTGAATTTCAGCAATTTCCATTTATTACGTCTAGAGTTATGGCCCTTGTTTCACTTTATTGCACCTTGTGAACGCTCTAACGCCACAAGTTATCATCCAATCTTGATTTGAATTAGTGAAACGAAGAAGCCTATTTAATTTCAATAATTTCTGTTCATTACGTCTAGAGTTATGGCCCTTGTTTCACTTTATTAAACATTGTGAACACTCTAACGACAAAAGTTATCATCCGATCTTTCTGAAATATATATGCATTATTTAAATTAGTGAAACGAAGAAGCCTATTGAATTTCAGCAATTTCCGTTTATTATGTCTAGAGTTATGGCCCTTGCTTCACTTTATTGAACCTTGTGAATGCTCTAACATCAAAAGTTATCTGCCCATCTGTATGAAATTTACATGCGTCATTTAAATTAGTAAAGAGAAGAATCCTATTGAATTTCAGCAATTTCCATTTATTAGTTCTAGAGTTGTGGCCCTTGTTTCAACCTTGTTAATACTCGATTGATGAAAGTTATCATCCGATATGTATGAAATTTATATGCATCATTTAAATTTGTGGAACAGAGGTCTATTGAATTTCAGCAATTTCCGTCAATAATTTATAGAGTTATGGCGGTTGTGAACGTTTGAATGACAAAAGTGATCATCTGATCTGTATGAAATTTATATGCATTATTTTAAATTAGTAAAACGAAAAAGCCTGTCAAATTTCAACAATTTCTGTAAATTACTTCCAGGGTTGAGACCCTTGTTTCAGTTTGTAGAACCTTGTATGGAACTGTCTTATAAAGCCCCCCAATTACTTACAAGGGAATAAATATGCGACAACCCTTGTCGACCGCTCAGATGATTTAGCTGCTGTAGGCGTATTGTTAAATTTTCACTAATTGGTGTGATCTGAGAAACTGTTTATTATTAATAATTACAGTACCAGTTATTTTATTTTGTAGATTTTCTAGTTTTGTGGATGTAGTTGTGGCTATATGTGTTATATTTGCCATGTCATTTATACCAGCTAGTTTTGTGTTGTATTTGATAGAAGAGCGAGTTAGTGATAGTAAACACATGCAATTTGTTAGTGGTATTAATCCTACTGTATACTGGATTTCAACATTTGCATGGGACTTGGTAAGATTTAAATTGTTTTTACTTTACCGTACTACAATTTCTGAAAAAAGTCAAATAGTACAAATCCAGACTGAAACCATGTGAATGTGAAGTGAATTATAACTAAAGATCATCTATTCATAATAACACAACTTTATGGATTTACTACTTCTTGGTTTATTACATGCAACGTTTCAATATTCTTACAGGTATCTTTATCAAGATAAAGATAAAGATACCTGTAAGAGTATTGAAACGTTGCATGTAATAAACCAAGAAGTAGTAAATCCATAAAGTTGTGTTATTATGAATATTATACCTCTACTTCTAAATGTCATTTAAGGATATTAAAAGATCATCTAGTTTGTTGTTTTAGTTAAATTGAAATGTAATTCAGGACATTGAGACTGTTCATTAAATGCTCTCTATCCTGTGTTAATGATTAATATTTTCATTGACTAATAAATAGGTGAATGTTTGTTTATTTTAGTTAAATTATCTGGTACCAGCATTCCTGTGTATTTTGATATTTTTGGCGTTTAATGAAGAAGCCTATGTATCAGCTCACAATGCACCATGTCTTATAGCTTTATTAGTTCTATATGGGTAAGTTAGCTTGTTAATACTGGCTCATAATTCTGTATGTGTAAGTTGGCTTGTTAATACTGCTCACAATTCTTTATGGGTAAGTTAGCTTGTTAAATTGTAATAATATTGGTGTGTAATTCAAATGATAAACATCTAACAGTACATATTAAACCATATCATGCTATACAACAGAAATGATGCACTATATAAAAGTTTAATAATGATAATATAATTAAGCATACACCTTGTCCTCAATGGACATATATTGTTAGTGTCCAACACTTATTATGTTAAGTTGGTTTCTATTAATTTGTATTTTACTTTTCAGGTGGGCTATTATACCCATGATGTATCCATTTGCAAGACTGTTTTCTATACCAAGTTCAGCATTCGTGGCCTTGTCATGCTGTAATGTATTTTTAGGAACTATTTCTACATTAGCAACATTTATACTGGAATTACTTGGACAATCTGATCAGGTAAAATATAATTTATTGTTCAGTTAGTATTCTCAGTGTAATTCAAAATTCTTCTCCTGTTAGTATTCACCACGTTATTCATTTAGAAGCCTTATTCTATGGTCTCAATTTTATACCCACTCACTCCACTACGGAAGCACCAGTTCAAAGAAAGCCAAATACATCAAACAAAGAGAAGCGAAGAAAATAAAACAGATTGAAGAAAAAATTAATATAGACAGTGACATCCCGTATGCCTGTTATACCTACGGCTTGGATACCGCCATTCGAGGCACACATGTGGGACAGAATATCAACCCTTAATTTTACCTATTTAGATCTATCCATCTCATTGGAAGAATTCATAGCCACTACTGAAGAATCCTCATCTAAACTTGTTCCTGAGCATCATAAGAATACAATGAATAACCTTTTTCAACCTCTGTCCCCATCAACAAAGAAATTAGAAGACACTACTCCAGATTTAGATTAAACATGAAAATACCAACAGTCAATAAGTTTTTTTAGCCTGTTTTTTAACTTGTACATTTGATTTTTTGATGTTAAAAATAATTATTGTTAATCATCATTTTATGTAAATAATTTAAATTAGAATTTTTTCACTCTAAAAATTGTTTTAATCCCAATACAGGGATTAATAATCCCAAATCTTACATTAAATCGCATGCGCTATAAATAGTTTATTGTCTATACATACCCATCACAGGGTTTATTTTACTCTTTGTAACAGCAGATGAATGGCATATAGACCAAAACCTGTCATGCATTAAACCATCATTCATAACACAGTCTTGTCCAGATGCATATTCCTCGCAGTGTTTCGTTTGATTAGAGCTAATCCCACTTAACACTGCTGTAAAGGAAGCAAATTCTGTTCCATTAACGACCAATAGCTAACTGCGTAACAATATCATTACGCTTTAAACAGAGCTCCAAATTGGACCAAATATGATAACATAACATTACGTCATGACTCAATATTTTATTATGCACAATTAACCAGTGCATAGCAGAATATTGCAGAAAAACTAACTGTGTGACAAACAAGGCTATCAACACAGATACAATGTAAACAATACTGGTTGGAGACGAACAATACTTTCACTGTTTTTAATACCTTAAATCACTGTCCAAAGTTTTAGGGAAGACCCCAGATTAAACGAAGGGCTGTCATGTTGCTGTACTTGGGATAGATTTGATTGAATGGGAAGAATAGACACACTCCCTCAAAAGTTCATTGCTTCAGGAAAATGGTCCATTTGTTGCTTGGGGATTATTTATTATGGATTACTTAAAGGATTAGTTCCAGATCTTTTCCGGACGTATCATTGAGATCCAAACTGCCTGGCACTGATATAGGACTCTTCCTTCCTTTTTACCACTTGCAGTGAAAGGTTCTTTCGTGAACTCTTTGCAGTTCTTATTTAATTTCAGTTGATATGATATGATCCATATTTTTTTTTAATTAAATGTTATTATTATATAAAGTTGAAATTAATTTGTTCAAGTAAAATTAAGATTTTCCCAAGCACTGGTTACCTGTAGTTCAGCTATTGGAGTTAATGCAGTATTTGTTGTCATTCAACTTTCAGCCATAACAACAATCCCAGATAACAAATCATTTACAGAGGATGGGACAGTGTAGGTGACTTTACGGGAAGACAGGTTTTGATCACTCATTTGGGTGATCTTCACTTGAGATATCCTATTTTGGCTATTCTTACAAACAATTGATAAAATATGTTAAACAACTTTACTATATATTAGATTGGTTTATTTTGTAGGATCTAGAAGATATCAATAGTATATTAAAACAAGTATTTTTACTTCTACCTCACTATTGTCTGGGTCGTGGTTTAATTGATATGGCTGCCTATCAACTGAGATATGAAGTTATGCTGAGATTTAGTAAGTATATTTCTTTCTCGTATTTAAGATACGTTATGTAAGATTTTGATAAAGAGCTGGCAGTTCATGCTATAACAGTTCAAAAATAGATAATGCAAAATGAATATTATTTCATTCAAATTCAAGTTTTGACAAGATGTGGTATAGATTGTTTATTATCATAGCAACGGTACATGCTAATGGAGACTAAGCCTGGATACACAAGTTTATAAGTAAATCATTAAATGGCGATCGTGTTTCAATCCCTTTAAATATCAGCTATTGCATGATCTAGAGAGTTGATTATAGGCTTGTCACATGAATAAATGTCTAAATAATAGTTTATACAACATTTGAAGCCAAAAGGCAGACATAGCTCTTGATAATAATTTTTTTTTACCACACATTAAACATATCTTTTCAGGTCCTAATGCTAAACAAACTAACATATTACAGTGGGATATAGTAGGTCGTAATTTGTTTTGTTTAACGATGTTGGGTATAATTTTCTTCACATTGAATTGGTTAATTGAATATCACTTCTTCATCAAACCAAAGTAAGTGTGTATTTAATACATGTACTAATGGACACAATATGCACTACAGCATTTATATTTTTATCTTGTCAGTGATCAAAAATAGGTTTACCTCATACAGAGAGGTATAATGGTGGAGTATAATCTTCTTGATTCTTCTAATTATCTCATAAAGACCATTTCCTCCCTGTTCTGAGACCTTGAAATGATGTATCATTAAACCACTACAAAACAAATGGTTATCACTGCATTCTAAAACAACAATTAAATGTAGATTAACGTTATTATAGATAGTTAAATTCTTTCTTGTAGCAAGTTGTGATTTACTGATATTTTAGAAATTAATATATGCACAAATGAGTGATTGAGTGTTCAAGTATCTTTCTGATGATGGCAAACAAATTATTTAGTTTTATAGACATTTTCTTGATTTGATTTAAATTTATATATGGACCTAAAAAGGGGCACATAGGGCCTTATAAGGTGGAGGAGACATTCAGCTTTGTTTAACATGATTGTTTTTTTACGAATATAGAATGAGTAATGATAAAGATGGAAGTACAGATGGTATAGAAGATATTGATGTCAAACGAGAAAGACAGAGAGTTTTATCAGGTGATGCTGATGATGAGGCGCTAGTTATCAAAAATATATCAAAGGTAAATCAATGATCTTTCTATTATGTAAGGCTGACCTTAAAAATATCTTTGTTTCGCCTAACGCGACCGACTAACTAAAACCACCCCCGACTTAAATTATTTTATTGCACTTTTCCGCGATCTTTTTATTTTATTTTGTGTGTCAACCTGAAATATATCACGAGAGTTATTTCCCTTTACTATGGCTATGGTTTGATTCATTATTGAAACTGGTTGATCAAGACGAAAGCGTCATAGGTGTCGCTTCTCAACAAAATGGTTGCAGACGAAAGCACGTCCATTCCCACGAAATGATTCTGCCTCTATGTCTGTGGGGCGTCGTTTTAAACATGACGACGATATTTTCAATATCCGTTTTCGAGAAAAATGAAGGCACAACCCGCACGATCGTTAAAAACGTGTTGAGGGAGTTTCAAACGTGAGTTTGTGGCAATTTGTGTGCGAGTCGTGCATCAAGAAAAATCCCGATGTCATTGATTTGTTTGCCAATAAAAGAAGACGAATGTTTGCACCCGAAAAATTATCAAGCTGTCAAATTAGCTCTTAAAAAAAAAATCTGAAAAAAAACCCGACCTACCGACCCTTCTCCTCGATTGTGGGTCGGGTTTGGTGAAACAAAGATATTTTTAAGGTCAGCCTAAAGGTGAAAATTTCAAATTAAAGTAACGGCTGGATTTGTTTAATAAGATTATGTATCTCATTTATTGAATTTCTCTGTTCAGTTGTACAAGTGTCTTGATAATTGCGAAAATCAATTATCAGTATAATCGAAAATATATATACATGGTTCCCCAGCCACTTTTTATACGCCCACATTTTCATGTGGATGTATATTGTCCTTGTCCGTCCGTCAGTCCGTCCACAATTTGTTTGTGGACACTCTACAGGTCACAATATTTATTCGATTTTGATGAAATTTAAAACAACAAAGATCTCGGTTCCTTTCGATATTGGCATATATCGGACCATATAATATGTGGACGTATATTGCCGTCGCCCCCGTCTGTACGTCCGTTCGTCATCCACAATTTCTTGTGAACGCTCTAACGCCAAAAGTTGTCATCCAATTGCTTTAAAAATTTTATATGTTGTTTACATTAGTGAGATGAAGAAGCCTATTTAATTTCAATAATTTCCATTTATAACTTTGTGAACGCTCTAATGCCAAAAGTTAACATCCGATCTTTGTGAAATTTACATGCAATATTTGAATTACGGAACGAAGAATCCTATTGAATTTCAGCAATTTTCGTTTATTACTTCTAGAGTTATGGCCCTTGTTTCACTTTGTTTAACCTTGTGAATGCTCTAACCCCAAAAGTTATCATCCTATCTTTCTGAAATTTATATGCAGTATTAAAATTAGTGAAACGAAGAATCCTATTTAATTTCAATAATTTCCGTTTATAACGTCTAGGGTTATGGCCCTTGTTTCACTTTGTTGAACCTTGTGAACGCTCTAATGCCAAAAGTTAACATCTGATCTTTGTGAAATTTATATGCAATATTTAAATTGGGGAAACAAAGAAGTCTATTGAATTTCAGCAATTTCCGTTTATTACTTTTAGAGTTATGGCCCTTGTTTCACTTTGTTTAACCTTGTGAACGCTCTAACCCCAAAAGTTATCATTCTATCTTTCTGAAATTTATATGCGTTATTAAAATTAGTGAAACGAAGAAGCCTATTGAATTTCAGCAATTTCTGTGTATTACGTCTAGAGTTATGGCCCTTGTTTCACTTTATTGAACCTTGTGAACGCTCTAACACCAAAAGTTATCATCCGATCTTTCTGAAATTTATATGCATTATTTAGATAAGTAAAATGAAGAAGCTTATTGAATTTCAGCAATTTCTGTTTATTACGTCTAGAGTTATGACCCTTGTTTCACTTTATTGAAATTTGTGAATGCTCTAACATCAAAAGTTATCTGCCGATCTGTATGAATTTTACATGCGTCATTGAATCCTATTGAATTTCAGCAATTTCCGTTTACTACTTCTAGAGTTATTGCTCTTGTTTCACTTTGTTCAACCTTGTTAATGCTCGATTGATGAAAGTTATCATCTGAAATTTTAAGAAATACTGCAATTCGATTGGCTGACCAATATGCAAATTGGATATATGCAAATTGATTTTACTGGTCAGCCAATCAAATTGCAGTATTTCTTAAAATTTTGATTGTATCTTAGTTTAAGTTTTCATGAATAAGGGCCCAGACCAAAACTTCCGGACAAAATGGCTGCCCCTCGTACGCAAATACATTAAGTGTATATATGGTATATTAATTTGACGAAGTGACGAAGAACTATGTACTATGTTCTAAGAATAGGTTGGGGAAAATACCTCCAAGGCGTTATATTACGTCCTACACACAGTGAGCTGCAGTTGTCCAGGACGTAATATAACGTCCTACACATGCTGCGATCGTGGGGGAATTCCCAAGGGATTCCCCCAAGTGACGAACTATGTTCTAAGAATAGGTTGGGGAAAATACCTGCAAGGCATTATATTAAACCCTACACACAGTGAGTGGCAGTTATCCCGCTGTTTATATAACGACCTACGCACTTAATGGGTTAAAGTTGTGGGCCCTCTAGAGGCCACAATTTTGATGAAACTTGAAATACATGTTTATAACCCAAAGATCTTGGTCCCTTTTGATATTCACGCATATCTGATTATAACTTCTTAAATTATGGCCCTTGATTGTACGAAAAATCACGTTTTTAGCTTGTGGTCCCTCTAGAGGTTATATAACGACCTACGCACTTAATGGGTTAAGGTTGTGGGCCCTCTAGAGGCCACAATTTTGATGAAACTTGAAATACATGTTTATAACCCAAAGATCTTGGTCCCTTTTGATATTCACGCATATCTGATTATAACTTCTTAAATTATGGCCCTTGATTGTACGAAAAATCACGTTTTGAGTTTGTGGTCCCTCTAGAGGTCACAATTTTTATCAGATTGAAAAAAACGTTTGAATATTTCACCGTTACACCCTAATGACGGCTGAGTTTGAATTATGTGAAAATCAGACCAAAGCTGCTGGACGAAATGGCCGCTTCTTGTACACAAATAGTGTAAATATATGATATATCAAGATTGTGGACCCTCTAGAAGTAACAATTTTGATATGATTTTGATGAAACTTGAAATATATCTCTATAACCTAAAGATCTTGGTTCCTGTCGATATTCGCGAATATCGGATCGTAACTTCTTGAATTATGGCCCTTAATTTCACGATAAATAGCTTTTTGTTTTAGCTGGTTCTCTATCCATCTCTTGCAAAATGTGGGTGTAACCTGCCTGGCAGCCGCTGGTTAATGTGGAATTTAGGTACAACTTGAACAGAACTAGGAAAAAATCAGGGACAGTTCCTGTATATTATTTATTGTGTAGACATATTAACTACTATATATTATTTGTTGTATAGATTAAAACCTGTATATATTATGTGTTTTGTAGACATATACAACTGGACGTAAGAAGATGAAAGCAGTTAATAATTTATGTGTTGGTGTACCTAAAGGACAGTGTTTTGGACTACTTGGTGTTAATGGTGCTGGAAAGACGACCACATTTAAAATGTTAACAGTCGACGTACCTATTACCAGTGGATCAGCTTTTGTCTGCCAAAAAAGGTTATAATCTTGTGATTTGTTGAGTTTGGATAACATTGTTCAAAGGTGTAATACATCTGAATGTGTAATACCATGTTAGTCTAAAATTTACCTAAATATAGTGTAGGCGAGACTGTAAATATTAGACCTTTAATTGTAATAAAGTAAATGTAAATTGTGGACCATTAATCGAAATAAAAAAAAAATGTAAATTGTGGTTCTTTAATCATAATAAAGTAAATGTAAATTGTGGACCTTTAATTGTAATAAAGTAAAAGTAAATTGTACACTAAGTACTTTGAAATATTTCTTTGATTTTTGTCTTTAGTGTTTTAAAAGAAAAAGATAAAGTACGACAAGTAATGGGATATTGTCCTCAATTTGATGCTTTAGATAGTTTAATTAGTGGAAGAGAACATCTAGAATTTTATGCTAGAGTACGGGGAATAGAAGAGAAAGATGTTAAACAGGTGAGTAGTTTACATGTATTCAAACACTTTATACAGTAGGACGTTAAACCCCATTTCATTTCATTATACAGTCAAATACATTATACAGTCAAATATTAAACAGGTGAGTCAGGGTTGTAAAATTCCACTAGCCCGACGCTCGGGGCTACCAAAAATAACTTACGGGCTAGTGATCTATTTAGCCGTACTAGTCCTGAACTAGTGCCCTTTCATTGGTTTGTGAATTAAACTAGTGACGATATAGATAAATAAACTGTAAAACATCCCACATTTATTCCTCCAATTCCAAGAAAAATTCAATCATAACAATAGATTTTCTGTAGTAAAACTTAGAGCCGTATGGACATTTTTTTGTACCTCTTCTGTTCATTCATTATTGACATTTCATTTCTCCATCTTGCACGCTCTGACAGGTCACATATAAACCAGGTTGATTGAAAAACAAAAGCTTCCCTTATACTTTATAAGATTAGTTTTGACTATTCTGACATAAATATTTGAAAGCATACCTTTGTCTTTTTAAATACAAAATAATTTTAATTATTTAACATGTCAGGTATTTCCAAAGAATTTACTACATGTGAGCGATAATATAAACAATTTTACTATCCTGTCTATTTTAATATTATATCAGAACATCAAACTGATTTGTTTCCTTTGGAGACTGTTTATAGAGTGACCAGGTTAATAAATACTGTAAAACAATTAATTTGTCAATCAGTCAAGGCTATCTCTAGCTTTGCAGTAAGTGCTAATAATAACGTAATGTATACAAATCTTCGAGTGGGAATTAAAGGACATTAATTTCCTGTGATATATTACAAATGACATTATGAAGTATTTATGTGGTCTTTAGTGAAAGAAAACATTGTTGTGGCAACCATTCATGGTTTTGAAGGTCAGATATAATATGTATAGGATATTAACCTACCCGAGGTTGAAATGATAGAGAACATGCGGGCGAAGCCCTGGGCTAGTGGATTCAAAAATTTTTTTACGCCCCTGAGGTGAGTAGTTAACATGTCATCAAATACATTATACAGTCAAATACATTATACTGTAATTACATTTATTATAATGTTTTATGTCGTCAATTACAAATTTTGTTATAATATTTTATGTATTGACAGGTAGCAGATTGGGCTATAAAGAAGCTAGGCTTATTACATTATGCTGATAAACTGGCTGGTACATATTCTGGTGGAAATAAACGTAAATTATCAACAGCTATATCACTTATAGGAAACCCACAGATAGTATTCCTTGTTAGTATTATTATATTTATAATATAATATTTTAAATGTTGGTCACCGAGACAGGCTTTCATCAGGCATTGTTTGTGGAATTATGCATGATCACTAAAAGTAACTCTGATTGAATAGATAATATTAATAATAATGCTGATTGAAATGAAATGAGATTCAACATCCTACTTTTCTGCTCCATACAAGCTAATCAAGACGGGCATATGCCATGCAGTGTGCTATGAGGGAGATTTTACCCAGACAATGGCACCGTCCACTTATTCTGAATTTCAAATGTCAAGGGTTTTTTTGTCCCCTGCCTTTCAAAGAAAGCAGTGGACTATTAAAATGGGTTTGTCTGTCCGTCACACCTTTTGGGACTCAATAACTCTCCTTCTAATTGAGCTAGAATGTTCAAACTTGATGGAGTTCGAAGATGAGCATTTTCTGCTTAAGGTAAGCAGAGATAAGCAATTTGATTGGTTGATGCTTTGGGACACAATAACATTAGTTCTAATTAAGTGAGATTGATGAAACTTGGTGTACAGTTTCTTTACATCAATACCTTGACTAAATTCAATAATGAACATTTTCTGCTCAGGGTAAGCAGAGCAATAAACTATTTGATTGGCTGAGACTTTGGAACACAATAACTCTCCTTCTAATTGAGGTAGAATGTTCAAACTTGGTGTAGGTGTTCATTAGGTCCATGCCTTGATGGAGATCAATGATAAGCATTGTATGCTTAGGGTAAGCAGAGATAAGCAGTCTGATTGGTTGATGCTTTGGGGCACGATACTTTGGTTATAATTAAGAGAGAGTGATGAAACTCTTGAGCATAGATTCATTATATCATTACCTTGACTAAGTTCGATGATGAGAATTTTGGCTTAGGCTAAGGAGTGATAAGCAATTTGATTGGTCAAGACTTTCGAACATAAAAACTCTGCTTTTGAGGTAGAATGTTTAAACTTGATGTAGGTGTTTTGAGCTAAAGCTAAGCAATTGGTCGATGCTTTGGGACAAGATAACTTTGATTCTATCTGATAGAGAGTGATGAAACTTAGTGTATAGTTGATAATCAGTTTGATTGCTTGATACTTTTAAAAAAAATAAATGTGCGATCAATTAATATGTGTCATCTATTTTGGGATTTCGGCGGGGACATCAGCCTCACTGTTCCTTGCCAGACCCTCTGTCTTGCATCACTGACAAAGGGAAATCACAATGTAAAATCTTTAGGAACTGAGCCTTCACTTATGAAATATGCTAAGCTTAACATATTATACTCGTAACCTGAGATTTTGTAGCTCCAACCTGCACTGCATCTAAAGCATGCAATTAAATTTTCGTTTAAGAACACAAGAACAACATTTAAGCAAAGACGACAACTTGAGATCTTATTAAAGATCAAAGCTGTAACTTGTGGTCAGAAAAAACTAACTATGGTGTTAAATCCCTCCTATGAGATAACTTTAATTCATATATTAACATTATAGGATGAACCTACAACTGGAATGGATCCTAAAGCTAGAAGATTTTTATGGAACTGTATTAGTGAAATAGTTAAAGATGGTCGAACTGTAATACTGACATCTCATAGGTATGTAAATCCTTGTTTAGTAATGCCATAACTAAGTATTTTTGCTACAAAAAATCCCTAAGATTTGATAAATATTGAACTATATTTGTATCTGTTAATATAGTATGGAAGAATGTGAAGCTTTATGTGGTCGACTGGTTATAATGGTAAATGGTAAATTTAAGTGTATTGGAAGTTCTCAACATCTTAAAAACAGGTAAATAACTCATAGTTTATTTTTTATTATCAAAATGTTCTGAAGTTTGCTTTATTTTATGAAATTTAAGAAAAGTTTTTTAATGGCCTCTATGCCAAATAAAAAGAGAGAAGAGGACATTGTGTTGTTTATTGTCATAAACAGACTGATCTGACTGGCTCTGCAGGATTTGCTGACAGTGATTTTAAAACTAGAATGGTCCGATAATCAATTTCAACATCGGTAATTGGCCGATAAGTGGTCTATCGGAAGAAATCTGTATCGGCTGATTCTTGACAATTTTGCCGATACTGGAGTCGCCGATATCTGTTCAAAAGGACTCGGTAAATAACACTAAAATATCATTCGAGTTGTGAACAATTAAATCGTTACTTTGCTTGACACTCGGTACTTTATTTTTAGTTGCCATGCACGTGACTATATAGACATAATACTAACAAGACTCTCATAATAAACAGTGCAAAATCCAATCTGATTAAAATACAGATCTATATTTCATTTCGTTTTTTTATACTTTCGATGACCTACACTACATGAAGATCTGACCGGTTGTAGTGAGGTCATACAAGCGGCTTTTGACCCTTGATTAACCAATCAGCACTGATGTTTCTAGTGGATTATCCACAGTTTCGTGCACCACATGCCAAAAGCTTGCTGTAACAGACCGTTTCATTAGCTAAACCCTCACATCATCCAGAACACGTCAATGATAACAACTCTTCCAGATCCTAGTGTAGTAAAGACAAGTAAAACAAAAATCAAAACAAAAATAGGATCTGTGTGCAAAATCCTTACCGGTCTACATTATTTTTTAATACTTATTCACACATTGTTTGTGAGATAGGGTCTCTCAATGTGAAATAGCTCTAAATCTAACTACTGGGTGGCATTTTCTTTTTGTGTTTGTGTGTCGCCTACAGGCCGCAATTCTTAATCGATGGCCTTGAAAAATTTTCATACATATTTCTCATGTCCTTAGGATGGCCTCTATTATTTTTGGTGCATGCCAAACGCCCAATTTTTGCGTCTGTCTTTGTTTCGCCTACAGGACGCAATTGTTAACAGATCATTTTGAAACTTTGCAAACCTATTCCTTATACCCTCAGGATGATCCCTATTGTTTTTTGGTGAATGCTCAACGCCAATTTTTTCATTGTGTGTCTATGTGTTGCCTGCAGGCCACAATTCTTTATGGATTGTCTTGGAACTTGGCATACTATATATTCCTTATAGCCTAAGGACGCAAACTATTGATTTTGGTGCATGTCCAGACCCCTGGTGCAGCCTATAAATGATTTATAGGCTGCAATTATTAACAGATTTGGATCCAAATCGGAATGATCCATCATAGGTTGTACCTATATATATTGGTCCATGTCCAACCCCCAGGAGCAGAGCCATACCCATTTTTTGTGTTTTTAGTCTACAGGCTGGAATTCTGAATTGATCATCGTGGAACTTGGCATAGTTATTCCTGTAAGGATAGCAACTATTTATTTTGGTACATGTCCTGACCCCCAGGGGTGTGGTACCACGCCCACTTTTTTGTCTGTAAATACTCTGCAGGTTGCAATAATTAACAGGTTTTGTTCAAATTCAGCATATCAATCATTTCAGGGTGGTACCTATTTATATTGTTCCATATCCACCCCACAGGGCCATAGACATGCTCAATTTTTGTATTTATCATCTACAGGGTGCAATCCTGAATGGACCATCTTGGAACTTTGCATATTTATTCCTTATACCTTAAAGACAGCAACTATTTATTATGGTGCATGCCCCGACCCCCTTAGGGCGGTGTCACACCCACTTTTTTGTTAATATTTAGTCTCTAAATTTAACAAAACAAACCCAACCCTAGCCTTCTTTGTCTCTTGTCATATTAAAGTCATTGCAGCTATTTCATATTTCATTCTCTTCCTTTAAAAATGTACCATATCAATGAAAGCAGGAATGTGGACGTATATTGCAGCGTTAGCGATGCTCTAGTTTTGTCTTCGTTTTATCTAATTCACTACGGTACTTGCATTTTCTGCACACGGTCATAATACGTAGAGGTTTTAGAAAAGGTAGGAAAATATCTCTTTGTTTACAAGTGATTGGGATGAAGGGGCGGGGGGTTATGGCAGGAGAATATCACATGATTGCTACTGTTGACAGACGGGAAGCTATGGCTTTGATGTCGTATCATTACCGCACAAACCATTCTGACATCTATTATAGGTGGCGACAAATTTTGGGAATTACATCATAGTCAACATTTAATAACTGATAATCTCTACTTTATTTATTATTCATACAGCAAATAATTTTAGTTCACAATAGATGGTGTGTATTTTTGAATAAAGAGTTTATTAGTATGAAAATTTGTTTAATTTTAGGTTTGGTGATGGATATACTATAGTTATAAGAATCTCTGGAGAAAATCCTGACATGAAGCCAATCAAACAATTGATTGGAGAAAATTTCTCAGCTGCCAAATTACAAGAAGAACATAGTAATATGGTACAATATCAACTTGGTACAGCTAATTTATCTTTATCTAGATTATTTGATATTCTAGAATCAGCTAGACATGAATATTATATAGAAGATTACTCTGTATCTCAAACAACTCTAGATCAGGTATGTTTAAATCTCATGTTTTACTGTAAACTAACAGCGGACATTTGTCTTCATTTAAATTGTCCCAAGAGATTGTCTTCTAGATTTCTATTTGGTTGTTATGTGTGGTGGGTTCATCTGCACTAATGTATATTTCTATCTATTCTGTACGTGACAAGGAGTAGGGTCGCCTATCCAACCTCGTGGGTTTTCTCCGGGTCCTCCGGTTTCCTCCCACTGCTAAAGACCCCTACGCGCAAACGAATTATTGAAATAAAATTGAAGCATGTGTTAGTCCCGAAATGACCTAGTTTGTGTTGAGTGGACATTAAACCTTGTTTCTCTCTATTCTATACCAGTCAATTTTCCATGAAGTTTTTGTATGCCCACATTGGAATGTGGTCGTATATTGTTGTTGCCCCCGTATTTAAGGTCATGAGACAAAGAAGCCTATAGATTTTCATTGATTTCCGATAATTACTGCCAAAGTTATGGTCCTTCATACTCCTAGCAGTGTTTGATAGACCTAATCCCACTCAATAGTCCGATTAACAACCAATATCTAATTCCGTAACAATATGATTAGATTTTAAACAGGGCTCCAGATGTTTACATAACGTTACGTCATGACTCACGAAAATTATTATGCCCAATTAACCAGTGCATAGAAGAATATTTCAGAAAAACTAATTGCATGACAAACGAGGCTACCAAAACGGCTCAATGTAAACAATACTTCTTGAAGACGAACAATACTTATGCCGTTTTTATACGCCCACATTTTCATGTGGACATATATTGTCGTCGCCCCTGTCTGTCCGTCCGTCCACATTTTGTTTGTGGAAACTCTACAGGTCACAATTTTTATTCGATTTTGATAAAACTTGAAATGCATGTTTATAACCCAAAGATCTTGGTTCCTTTCGATATTTGTGCATATCAGATTGTAACTTCCTGAATTATGGCCCCTGATTGTACGAAAAATTGTGTTTTTAGCTTGTGGTCTCTATAGAGGTCACAATTATTATTCAATTTAAAAAACATTTGAATATTTCACCGTTACACAGTAATGACGCTTGAGTTAGAATTTCGTGAAAATCGGACCTAAACTGACGGACAAAATGGTATATCAAGGTTGTGGACCCTTTAGAGGTCATAATTTTGATCCGATTTTGATGAAAATTTAAATACATATATATTTATAACCCAAAGATCTTGGTTCCTTTAAAAATTTGTGCATATCGGATCGTAACTTCCTGAATTATGGCGGGGATCATGGTGGCTAAGTGGGTAAGGCGCTGGCTCGCTAGCCTGGAGGTCGGGTGTTCGATCCCTGCATTGGCCGAGAAAGTTCATCCAGATTTTCCGGCGTGGTTTCCCCTTGTCAGTGATGCAGGCCTGACAAGGACAGTTGTCTAGTCATTCGGATGAGACGAAAAACCGAGGTCCCATGTACACATTGGCGTGCAGGTAAAAGATCCCTTGACAGTTGGAATTCGATATAAGAGTAGGCCGTAGTGCCGCTGTCCGGGCAAAATTTCCCTCATAGCACACTGTATGGCGTAT
Source organism: Patella vulgata (assembly GCF_932274485.2). Taxonomy (NCBI): domain Eukaryota; kingdom Metazoa; phylum Mollusca; class Gastropoda; family Patellidae; genus Patella; species Patella vulgata. Next base: position 41,808,073 of record NC_065882.2, read on the forward strand.
GCCCGTCTTCATTAGCCCAGTTCGGAGCAAAACAGTAGGACGTTAAACCCCATTTCATTTCATTTCATTCCTGAATTATGGCCCTTGATTTTATGAAAAATCATGTTTTTAGCTTGTGGTCCCTCTAGTGGTTACAATTTTTATCCGATTTAAAAAATCGTTTGAACATATCACCGTTACACCCTATTGATGGCTGAGTTCGAATTTCGTGAAAATCGGACCAAAATTGCCGGACATCATGGCCACCCCTTGATGCAAATAGTGTAAATATATGGTATATCAAGGTTGTGGACCCTTTAGAGGCCACAATTTTAATCTGATTTTGATGAAACACATATTTATTACCCAAAGATCTTGGTTCCTTTCAATATTTGCGCATATCGGATCATAAATTCCTGACTTATGGCCTATGATTGTACGAAATATATGGTATATCAAGGTTGTGGCCCTCTAGAAGTCACAATTTTGATCCGATTTTGATGAAACCTGACATATATCTTTATAACCCAAAGATCTTGGTTCCTGTTGATATTCACACATAACGGATCGTAACTTCCTGAATTATGACCCTTGATTTTACGAAAAATCTCTTTTTGTTTAGCTTTTTCTCTATCCCCATCTCTTGCAAAATGTGTGTGTATCCTGCCTGGCAGCGGCTGGTTAATACCTTATATCACTGTCCAAAGTTTTAGACCAAAATTTATCATCAGATTGACTTTCAATTTATACATAGTGTTTATGGTCCTGAGAAGATGAACCTTATTAATTTTATTTAACATTTTCTGATAATTATTGCTAGAATTATGGCCCTTGATGCTCTCAAGATCAAAATTATCATCCCATTGACTTTAAATTTATACACAGTGTTTAAAACAATAAAAGCTAAATTCAGTGGGGGTTGGATGGCCGAATGGTTAGCACGCTGTATCATAAGGTCTGCCATTGAGTCAACTGGTGTGGTTTCGATTCCCCGGTTGTACATAGCAAGGAGTAGGGTCGCCTGTCTAACCTCGTGGGCGGGCCCGTAGCCAGCTCATAAAATTTGGTGGGGCTACAGAATTTTTGGGAGGGGCTGAGGATGTGGCCGGCTAAGAACGCTCCTAAGAAAACATTATTGTTGGCGAAATATCTTGGGGGGCTAATTTGATTGGGGGGGGGGGGGGCTTAGCCCCCCTTCCCCTTCCCTGTGGCTACGGGCCCGCTCGTGGTTTTTTTCCAAGTCCTAGAGTTTCCTTCCACCGCATGTGGCAGAACAACTGGAAGCCAATTTTATTACATCAGTACCTTGACTAAGTTTGATAATGAGTATTTTCTGCTCATGGTAAGCAGAGCAAAAGCAATTTGATTGGTCGAGACTTTGAAGCCCAATAACTCTCCGTCTAATTGAGGTAGAATGTTCAAACTTGGTGTAGGTGTTCATTAGGTCAATGCCTTGATGGAGATCGATGGTAAACATTGTCTGCTTACGGTAAGCAGAGATAAGCAATCTGATTGGTTGATGCTTTGGAGCACGATAACTTTGTTTATAATTAAATCAGACTGATGAAACTCTGAGCATAGATTTATTATATCATTACCTCGTCTAAGTTCGATCATGACAATTTTCTGCTTAGGTTAAGGAGCGAGAAGCAATTTGATTGGTCAAGACTTTGGAACATAACAACTCTGCTTCTAATTGAGGTAGAATGTTTAAACTTGATGTAGATGTTCATTACTGAGTTCAATATTTAACATTTAGAGCTAAAGCTAAGCAGTGCTTAACAATTTCATTGGTCGATGCTTTGGGACAAGATAACTTTGATTCTATCTGATAAAGAGTAATGAAACTTAGTGTATAGTTGATAATCAGTTTGATTGCTTGATACTTTTGAAAAAAATGAATGTGTGATTAGTTAATATGTGTCATCTATTTATTTTGGGATTTTTTTTCGGGTGGGGGGGGGGGTACATCAATGTAGACATTAATTTATCAGTCGCACACTAATGAGAACCGGTTGACTAATTTAACAATCATCTAAGACAGGACTATTGGGCAAACTTTCGGATCAGATAAATGTGTGATATTTTAGAAACAGTTTTAAATAATACTTATATACCATGTAATTTGAAAATTTATAATTCAATAATTAATTTATTTATTGATTATATTAATTGATAACAGGTGTTTATCAACTTTGCTAAAGGACAGACCGATACTATGGATGCGGATGTTGATGATATAGAACAATCATATCCTGGTGGTAAGATTATATATTCACTTATAGAACAATCATATCCTTATGGTAAGATATACTTTATAGAATCTGTAAAACTATAGCCTAAAAACCAAATTCGTAAAGAGTTCAATCTGTCATGTGATTTTTTTTCAAAATATACAATAGTTCATGTTTTAGGGACCATCAAGCAATTTAGGTTTTTTTTAAAGCATGACTGGTCCACAGTGTTTATTAGACACCACACATTTGTAGTAATATGGATTGCAGGGATTTGTGCTAAAGAACACATATGTAGAATAATATTATGGTCTTGATTAATTATTCTCCATTATCAAAATATTAGCTACGGTATAAGTTTATTTGAAATACAAATTAAATTGTTTATGAAATATTGTGACAATAACACGACATGGGGTCTAAAGACAAGGAATGGAGAAATATGATGGCTGAAACAATATCGTTATCTTTCATATTATTGATTCTAAGTTCATAACCAAAAATATAGAAAGTATATGCTAGTTATTTTGATACGTTAACTGAGCTATAGATTAATGAACATGTTGGTCATTTACATTGATAACGTAACATTGATAACGATAAGCAATTTGATTGGTCGAGACTCTCCTTCTAATTGAGGTAGAATGTTCATTATGTGAATGGCTTGATGCAGTTCGATGATGAACATTGTCTGCTTATGGTAAGCAAAGATAAGCAATCTGATTGGTTGATGCTTTGGGGCACGATAACTTTGGTTATAATGAAGTGAGAGCAGTGAAACTCTGAATATAGATTCATTATATTATTACCTTGACTAAGTTCGATGGTGAGAATTTTCTGCTCAGGCTAAGGAGCGATAAGCAATTTGATTGGTCAAGACTTTGGAACATAACAACTCTGCTTTTAATTGAGGTAGAATGTTTAAACTTGATGTAGATGTTCATTAAGTGAATGTCTTGACTGAGTTCAATGATTAACATTTCCAGATGAAGCTAAACAGAGCTAATCAATTTCATTGGTCGATGCTTTGGGACAAGATAATCTTGATTCTATCTGATAGAGAGTGATTAAACCTAGTGTATAGTTTGATTGCTCGATACTTTTGAAAAAAATATATGTGCGGTTAATTAATATGTGTCATCTGTTTATTTTGGGATTTCGGCGGGGGACATCAGCCTCACTGTTGGCTTGTTTTCCCTTAGACCTTTCCATTGACATCTCTATTTCCACTTTGTGAAACAGTGATCTGGGCATATATGACAACTATAATTGGTACTCATATTAATATATGTTTTATACTTGTATATTGTAGAGATATTACAACAGTTAGATGAAGATGAACAAAGTGTAACAGGAAGTACATTTGAGTTAATTCGTCCTGATACAGGACGTAGATCTACAGGCTTTCCTGATGTTTCTATAGCTTAATATCCACACTCATTATATTTACATATTCTCATAGAGAATTGTCTTAATAAATAAGGTTTAAATTTCTTTGTATTTTTAGATACTAATTAATAGTTTTAACACCATGATTATATATATATATATATATATATATTACTTTGCTTACAGTTCACCTATTTCTTTTTCTATATGTAACTTATATCTTATCCGATTTATGTCATTTTGAATGTTTAAGTTGATAATAATATTAGTAAAGTGAAAAATAAGGTTTCCAGTGTCTATATATTGAGCTTGTGACCCGACACAAGTTTTCTGAACGAAAATTTGTATAAAGATAATGAATTTCTTTAATCAATGATTAAGCTATTTTGTGTGTTATGTTTATAAACAGTAGTAGTAATTATCTTGATTATGTCATTATACTTTGTACATAATCCCAGATTGTCATGTTTATAGGAGAGCCTAACTTCAACTAACAAACATTTGAATAATTAGGACACTGGGAGTTAGGTATATAAATTCCATGACATTTTTATATGCCGATATTTACATTTTTTAAAAAAATAAAGGTTTTCTTCTTCTTGTAATATTGGATTGCCTTTAATCAGAGATAGATATAACAATGAACATAGGGCCTCAAGAGTCATTTGTTACTAGTGTCACTGTACAATTGTGCCCAGGAACATAAATAACTCAGCTCAACACAGACAAATGACTTATTGAACAAGTCTCATTTTTCATATAAATCATATTTGTAATTTATAAGACAAGATTTATTGTATATGTAATGTATAAAGAATTGTGTTTAAAGTGCTATACTATTTACTTTTTTTCAGTTTTTGTGAGATTCTTTTTAAATTAGTTTAGAGGTTTATATTTCTATTTTACTTGCACATATTGTAATTTTCCTACAGTGATGATATAGGTTTTTTTCTAAGATCCAATATTTCTATGAATATAATTGATTTTCCTCTGTGAATCCAAAGAATGGACTATACTTAATTGAGTAGCCTGAAATTGTGTTTTTTTGTCAGGCCCATAAACAGTTGAAACATTTTCCTTGTGCTTCATAAGCGTGACAATAGGCCTACTACTTTTCAACATCAGGTTATTTGAACTGTGACAGAACTTGATTCTTTATCATTCGATTGCTCAGAGTCAAACAAATTGATCGCTCCAGTAGGGTTTCATCCCATTCAGATTATGATAGCTCAAAGAATAAAGAGATATTAGAGATATTATTACATTAAATGTATGCACATCATAATTCTGTGATAAATGTCTTTCACGTGAATAATATATTGTGTTCCTAATAGAATTGGTCTGTGATGTTCTACATTTTAATATTATACTTGTAAATTTTTAATAAATGTATTTTTTTTTTAAAATAAACTCTTTGGGTTTTTTTTTTTAAAAGTATGGTCATTCTTATCTCTTACATAGACTTTAGGGGGGGGGGGGGATTTAACGCGTGCGTATGAACTCATAAGGTCCGTCATTGAGTCAAGTGCCATGGTTATGAATCCCCGCTAGTCTGTGACAAGGAGTTGGGTCACCTCTCCAACCTGGAGGGTTTTCTACGAGTCCTCCAACCGCTTAAGAGTCCAACTGGTAAGCAAATTATTTAAATAAAATTGAACCATGTTAGTCCCGAAATGACCCAGTTTGTGTCGAGTGGATGTTAAACCTCAGTTCTCAGTCTCTCTTACATAGACTATGATGTGGGTGCAGTTCTATGGACTTTAAGAATACATGTAGCAGCTTTTTAACCCCATGCATGATTTTATACCCACTTTATCTTATAAGGATGTGAAAAAATGTGGGAATGGTATGTTAGTTAGAGTAGACATTCAAAAGGAAAGATTAAAATTATTTATAAGACAGGTTACGGCCAGGCAACGAAACATACGCCCACAGCAGCTAAGTCATCCGGGTAGTCAGCAAAGGTTGTTGCATATTTTTATACATCCACATTCATAATGTGGACCAAATATTGACGTCACCTATGTCTGTGTGTGTGTGTCGACTACAAGCCACAATTATTCTTAAGTGATCATCTTGAAACTTTACATACTTATTCCTTATACCCTAAGGATGATCCCTATGGTTTTCTTGTATTTATTTGTTTGTTATTTACAGACCACATTTCTTAACGTATCGCCTTGAAACTTTGCATTCTTATTCCTACCATCGTCAGGAACATCCCTATTGTAAGAAATCTTGTGATTGTTCAAAGACCGATCTCTATTCAACAATCCTTTGTTTTTCGAGGCCAGCTTAGTATGGTAGCATAAATATGGAATCTGGTCTACTGTTTGTTATATGAATTCTTTCAAATTCAAGTGTTATAAAAAAACAAAGATAGGTTGCCAGGCAACAAAACATACACCTTCAGCAGCTAAGTCTACAGGCACTTGAAGGGATTAAAATCAAATTTCTTACTACTGTTTGACTATAATATATAGTCAAACAGTAGTAAGGAATTTTATTTTAATTCCTTCAAGTGCCTGTGGCCAAGTCGTCTGGGGAGTCAACAAGGATTATCGCATATTTTTTTTTTCTTTTGTCAGAAATGAAAACATTTACAACACAAAAAATCTGATTACGAGTTAACAACCCATTTGGCTTCTAGTTCTGCCCTATTCTAACATTTAGCATACAAAACATTTAATATCAATTGCCATAATCATTGGAAATCGTTCTAAATTGATAGGCTTCTTCGTCTTATGACCTTAAACACTGTATTAAATATAAAGTCAATCGGATATCAACTGTAGCCTCTAAAGCGTCCACAAGATTTTTGAAAGTGATCAAGGGCCATAACTATGGCAGTATATCGGAAATTGTTGAAAATCAATAGGCTTCTTCGTCTCATGACCTTAAACACTGTGTCGATCGATATTGACTTTAGCCTCTGAAGTGTCCACAAGATTTTTCAAAGTTATCAAGGGCCATAATTCTTGCAGTAATTATCAGAAAATGTTGAAAATCAACAGGATTCTTCATCTCTGTGTATAAATTTAAAGTCAATTAGATATTAACTTTACCATCTAGAGTAGGCTAGTAGAGGTATATATTTCTCGACGTCAATCCGGTTCTTTTCAGCCATCATCGTTCTAAATTTTGTGAACCGCAAGCGAGCTAGTCCGCCGTCTCCGGTATGACCGTAAATGTGTCCAAAGAGGGCTTTTCCAGCTTTACCAACAGAATCCGGTGAATTGTTCAATTTAGATATTATCTTAGCTCTATCAGTTGGGGGCATACGCTCAACGTCAATCCGGTTCTTTACATTGCGTAAAGTGCTGTGAAAGTGACGCCTAAACTACGCTAAAAATGAACAACCGGTAACGGTAGTAGCGAATGACACAGACATTTTAGTTCTGCTATTCCATCATTGGAGTGAGAATATGCACGATATTTATCTCAGGCGAGAAACATCGAAGAAAGGGACAGTAGTCCGGGTGTTCAGCATAGGCGGTGTTTGTGCAACCCTGGATCGTACGCTGAAAGACAATATTCTTTTCGCCCATGCCTGGCCAGGCAGCGACACGACGTCGCAGTGTTATGGGCAAGGAAAGAATTCAATAATAAAATATCTGTGCGACAAAGGCGTGCAAGGTTGGGCTAAGATAATATCTAAATTGAACAGTTCACCGGATTCTGTTGGTAAAGCTGGTAGTGCCCTCTTTGGACACATTTACGGTCACACCGGAGACGGCGGACTAGCTCGCTTGCGGTTCACAAAATTTAGAACGATGATGGCTGAAAAGAACCGGATTGACGTCGAGCGTATGCCTCCAACTGATAGAGCGGCACACTTCCACGCACTAAGAGTACATTTTCAAATAGTCGTATGGGCAAAATTGGACGAATCTGCATTGGATCCAACCGAATGGGGATGGGAGAATGACAGTGGATCTTATGCGCCAGTCCGAACGGACTTGCCACCAGCTCCCGACCCGGTACTCAACTTTTTGAGGTGTAAATGCAAGTCGATCCGGAACCAATGCGGCACAAATATGTGCACGTGCCGTAAAAATGGTCTCAAATGTTTTGATGTATGTGGCGGTTGCTGCGGAGAGAACTGCACGAATGTGGAAGAAGTTGATCTGGATGACGATGGGGACTAATCGGTGAATCACGAATATTATTTTCCCGGATTTAATACCGTGTTAAATGAGTTTTTACTATGTTAATCGTACTCAGATGATATATAAACCTGTGGATAGACATATTACAAGATATATTTAACTTGAAATTGATAACTTATGAGATTTTGGCCGCCATCTTGGATTTCAATGATGACGTCATATGATTTCTGATTTTATTATCACCAAATATTATTCTCTGATCGTTTTGTGAATTGTGTGGGAGATTTTACCATGATAATTCGTCAGAAAATGTCGAAAATCTATTCATACCGAAATTATCACTCTTTTTATGTGATCATCGAAGGCCAAAATTTCAACCGGCCACAAATTTTTTTCCCCAAAACTGATTGACGGGGGGAATTTTTCTGGAATACTACACCCCATACTGGTTCAGAATATATAACAAACATTCATTCCGCATTTAATTCCCAAGAACTGGGAATCCACTCGTTCCACTATTAGGCTAGAGCGTCCACAAGATATTTCAAAGTGATCAAGGGCCATAACTCTGGCAGTAATATCGGAAATCGTTAAAAATCAATAGGGTTTTTCGTCTTATGACCTTAAGAATGAGTTTGCGAGAGAACCATGCAAAATTTTAAAAAACGGCACAAGCGTTGTCGGGCCATTTTGACCAAACTTTGCAGATTTGCTTATCATCAAAGAAAGTTTAATTAAGACATGCCATCAAGGTAAGGTTACATAATCACATAGACCAAGAACTCCAGGGATGTCGATAGCGAACAGGTGTCAAGTTGGCAGGAAGCGTCTATAACATCAGATAATCTGTGATTATGTAACATACCTTCCCTTTTTTTTTTGAATAAAGTTATGAATTATATGAAATAACTTTTTAAGACCATTACAAAATTAAATATAAATGGAGTCTATGGTAACTACCCTAATTAATATATAAACAAAAATACGATAAATAACAATACGCCGATTAAAAGTTAAATAAACAAAAAAAAAAATGCAAATTGCAAAAGAATAAAACACTGGTTGAAAAGTAATAAGATACTGGTTGAAAAGTCCATACATATATACTACAGTGTTCATACACACGAGACATTGAAATCACATAATTATGTCGCAGATAATTTTACTGTTCACACACACGAGTTAATGAAATTACATATATACATATATGTCACAGACGACTATTTTAACATCCACACACGCGAGTGATTTGAATCACTAATAATTATAAAAACAAACACTGTAAAACTATTCTAATGTTCGCACACACCCGAGAAGCGAGAAAGACAATCCTTGAAACTATTCTAATGTTCGCACACAATCACTAATAATTATAAAAAAAAACACTGTAAAACTTTTCTAATGTTCGCACACATCCGTGAAGCGCAAAATACAATCCTTGAAACTATTCTAATGTTCGCACACAATCACTAATAATTATAAAAAAAACACTGTAAAACTATTCTTATGTTCGCACACACCCGAGAAGCGCGAAATACAATCCTTGAAGCCAACGGTAGGGAGATACAAATTCATTTTTTTCTTCTTCCTTTATTCCGTCGTCTTCTTGTATAAGTTTTCCGTAATAGCAAGGGGTCAGTGTTTTCCGGTAGTCTTATCTTTTCCATACCGCCTGTCCGGAATGGTGCGTTAAATGACATGTGCTATGTAATAACTGCAACCCGTGCCCAAGTTTTATCATCTGTTTATGATGGAGTGAACTTAATTAATAGTTAATCAAATTAGCAAGTGGAACAGACTTAAATTAGCTATCTAACGATATTTACATTATTATTTACATGGATAGAATTGAAATTAGGATGTCATATTGTTTTATCTGAACACATTTTACCAATCTTCAATAAGATATTTTGAAAGAACTTGTCAAAATTAATAATGGTTTATCTCTATAATTTTTAAACACAAAACAAGACAATACGTTCGCTCTTAATTCTAAGCACGACCCTCTCCTGGGGTTAAACCAATCCCACCTGACTGGGGTTTCACATAAAGCTTTTCCCGTAACATATCGGGTCATCCCAATTTCATAGTATTGAGGTATCAAAAAATAAAAAAAATCTCTCCCGTACATATCGGGTCATCCCATTAATATTTGGGGTATCACAAATAAAATTCTCTCCCGTAAATATCGGGGCATCCCATTAACATTTGGGGTAATATACACGTACAGACAAAACAAAAACAAAAAAACCTTAGAGATAAACGCGTTAATACTGTGTGAATGTTATTGGGTTAAATTTCAAATGACGATACTGTTAACCCAATTCTAGTTAAACAATCACAAAACATTTTACTTTTCGATATTAACCTGTTAATACTAATTTTAAATGCCAAAATATGTGTTCAAAAACAAACATTTATAATTTATAATCTTTAAAAACAACATGACCCATTGTAAAACAAACAATATATATACAATTTAATTTTGTTTTAATCATTTTCCTACAAATAATTATGGACTGTTCCGCTACTAGCTTGAAAGGCAATATATTAAATTTAGTAATCACACCATGATATTTAATAAAGCGTGGTGATAAACTGCTGATTTCCCAGTTAAATTATAATACATAACATTAATGTCATTGTTACCCGTAGCCATGGTAGGATTAGAAAAAGACTTACCCGTGTGGACTAATATCTGTGGCCTGTGGTCTTCTAGTGGTGGACTTCAAACGTTGCTCTGGTCAGCGGCGCCAATTTATATGTTACGGTATTGGGTCATTATATCAAGTTCTGGATGACAAGACTAGTTTAACATCTTATAATACTTTTATTCTCTGCTTCTTCTAATATATTATGTACAAAACTTAAAGACTCCATAACTAACTTGTATTGAGGGAGCCATATCCTAGCTTGGCTAGGCACGAGTGTGCCAACTCCAATACGCTCTCCCTCATTCCGTCTCGTCTGTGCCAAGGCGCCCATGGCCTCCGCTCCCGTGTTCTGTCCGGACCTCTCTCTCGATTCGTTTGTTAATCTGGGTTAATAAACCATTCCAGACAAAGGAATCTTATTAGACATTTGCTTATCATCAAAGAAAGTTTAAATAAGACATGCCATCAAGGTAAGGTTACATAATCACATAGACCAAGAACTACAGTGATGTCGATAGCGAACAGGTGTCAAGTTGGCAGGAAGCGTATATAACATCAGATAATCTGTGATTATGTAACACCATTTTAGAGTAAAAAAACGCCGTTTTATACGCCCACATTTTCATGTGGACGTATATTGTAGTCGCCCCTGTCCGTCCGTATGTCTGGACGTCCGTCCACAATTGTTTGTGGACTCTCTACAGGTCACAATTCTTATCCTATTTTGACGAAACTTGAAATATAGGTTTATCCCCAAAAGTTCTCGGTTGCTTTCGGTATTGGCATGTATCGGATCGAAACTTCATGGATTATGGCCCCTGATTGTACGAAAAAACACGTTTTTAGCTTGTGGACCCTATAGAAGTCACAATTTTGAATCGATTTTGATGAAACTTGACATGCATGTTTATAACCCAAAGATCTTGCTTCCTTTCGATATTTGCGCCCACCGGAACGTAACTTCCTGAATTATGGCCCCTGATTGTCCAAACAATAGCCTTTTTTAGCTTGTAGTCCCTCTGGAGGTCACAATTATAATCCGATTTTAAAAAAAACGTTTGATTATATCACCGTTACACCGTAAGGAAGGCTGAGTTCGAATTTCGTGAAAATCGGACCAAAATTGCCGTTTGTACGTGAATAGTGTAAAAATATGGTATATCACGGTTGTGGACCCTGTAGAGGTCACAATTTTAATTCGATTTTGATGAAACTTGAAATGCATGTTAATAACTTAAAGATCTTGGTTCCTATTGATATATGCGCATATCGATCGGATCGTAACTTCCTGAATTATGGCCCCTGATTGTCCGAAAAATCGCCTCTTTTAGGTTGTGGTCCCTTCTGAAATGTGGTCGTATATTGTCGTCGTATATACGAAGGGGGTTGGGGGGGGGGGGGCGGCAAGAAAATTACCCGTCATTTCCTTGCGTCGTATATTGTAACGGTGATATATTAATACGATTTTTTAAATCGGATAAAAATTATGACCTCTAAAACCGTGATTTTTCGTACAATCAAGGGTCATAATTCAGGAAGTTACTATCCGATATGCCGAATATCGAAAGGAACCAAGATCTTTGGGTTATTAACTTACATTTCAAGTTTCATCAAAATCAAAAGAAAATTGTGACCTCTAGAGGGTCCACTACATTGATATACCATATTTTTTTCACTATTCGAGTATGAGGGGCGGCCATTTTGTCTGTCAGTTTTGGTCCGATATTTACGAAATTCGAACTCAACTATCTTTAGGGTGTTATGGTGATATATTCGAACGTTTTTTTTTAAATCGGATAAAAATTATGACCTCTATAGGGTCGACAAACAAAAAACGCAGATTTTTCGACCAATCAGGGGCCATATATCAGGACGTTACGCTCCGATATGCGTGAATATCGAAAGGAACCAAAATCTTTGGGTTATAAACTTACATTTCAAGTGTCAACAAAATCGGATAAAAATTGTGACCTCTATAGGGTCCACAACCTTGATATACCATATTTTTACGCTATTTGAGAACGAGGGGCGGCCATTTTGTCTGTCAATTTTGGGTGCCGATTTTCATGAAATTCAAACTCAGCCGTCCTTAGGGTGTAACGGTGATATACTAAAACGATTTTTTAAATCGGATGAATATTATGACCTCTATAGGGTCCACAAGCTAAAACGCGATTTTTCGTACAATCAGGGGCCATAATTCAGGAAGTTACGGTCCGAAATCCACGAATATCAAAAGGAATAGAGATCTTTGGGTTATAAAAATACATTTCAAGTTTCAACAAAATCGGATAAAAATTGTGACCTGTATAGGGTCCACAACCTTGATATACCATATTTTTACGCTATTTGAGAACGAAGGGCGGCCATTTTGTCTGTCAGTTTTGGACCGATTTTCACGAAATTCGAACTCAGACGTCCTTGGGGTGTAACGGTGGTATAATTATACGGTTTTTTAAATCGGATAAATATTATGACCTTTATATGGTCCACAAGCTAGAAACGCGATTTTCGTAAATCAGGGGCCATAATTCAGGAAGTTATGGTCCGATATGCGCGAATATCGAAAGGTACCGAGATCTGTGGGTTATAAACATACATTTCAAGTTTAAATCAAATCGGATAAAAATTGTGACCTCTATAGTGTTCACAAGCTAAAAATGTGATTTTTCGTACAACCAAGAGCCATAATCCATGAAGTTACAGTCCGATACATGCCAATATCGAAAGGAACCGAGATCTTGGGGTGATAAACCTATATTTCAAGTTTCATTGAAATCGGATAAAAATTGCGACCTGTAGAGTGTTCACAAACAATTGTGGACGGACGGACGGACAGGGGCGACGACAATATACGTCCACATAAAAATGTGGGCGTATAAAAAGGGCACTGTCGAAAATTAGTAACCCTATGTAGGTCCGGTACAGATGATTCAGGAATTCCACAAGGATCAGTCCTTGGACCTGTCCTTTCTGTAATGTATACTAAGAATTTAGGACAACTAATCGGTAATCATGGTCTGGAGGCTCAGTGCAGAGCGGTGTCCATCAAATGGGCACAAAACCAGACCCAACTTTTCTAGAGTAAAATTTTGCGTAGAATACGAGGCCGAGTGGTAACCAGTCCGCCGTTGGGGCATTTTCGAGATAATCAGGGTCAAACGTCAAATGAGATCATTTGCACTGAAAGTGAATGCGCAGCCATTCTTGTATCACGAAAACATGCCGAAAATGATCGAAAGTAACCAGCCTTTCAATAAAAATGTTAACTTACTAAATTCACCTTTGTTCTTTGTGACCCCGGAGACCAAAAGGTCGAATTGTCCGTTTTTTTGCACTATGAAGATTTAAAGCAATAAAATGTCAGGGTAAAATATAAAAATTAAAGCGAAACCTGTTCTAATTAATAAAAGGAACATTTAAAACTTATCTTTATTTGGTCTTAGCACCGTACATTTACTTTAGGACGTCGAAAAAGAACTTGCATAACAGAACCAAAACACTTCGAAACCCGTTTTTCAAAAGTGCATAAAAACTGTCAAATCAAAATCTCTCGATTAAGTTTCACAACGATTGCTATACATAAGGAAACTAGTTGTGCGAAAAAAGGGGGGTTGGATGACCGAATGGTTAGCACGCGCGCACTGTATCATACGGTGTGTCATTGAGTCAACTGGCGGTGTTTCGAATCCCCGGTTGTACGTGGCAAGGAGTAGGGTCGCCTGTCCAACCTCGTGGGTTTTCTCCGGGTCCTCCTACTGCTAAGGACCCCTACGCGCAAGCGAATTATTGAAATAAAATTGAACCATGTGTTAGTCCCGAAATGACCTAGTTTGTGTCGAGTGGACGTTAAACCCAATTTCTCTCTCTCTCTGTGCGAAAAAAACAATTGAATAGTTTCATAGCTGAACTCCAGCCTGCAGGCCGCGTCACGAAGTCTGCCAAACTTTTCTCCGGTAACATTTACCAATACGACATTTATATCCCGTGAGCTATTATGTACAATGCATCCGTTGGTTTTATCTGTGTCCATGTTCCGGCAAAATTCATCAAAACTCATATAAAAAATTTGCAAACCTTTAATCAGGTCGTATGATACGTGTTTTCTGGTCACACACATTAACGTTGGTTTTCCCAGATTGGGATTCCCGGAAATCCACATGGCCTGCAGGCTTGAGTCCAACGATGAAAATATGCAATTGTTTTTCGTACAACTAGTTTCATTATGTATAACAATCGTTGTTAAACTAAATCAGGGAGATTTTGATTTGACATTTTGGCCTCCGGAGTCACAAAGAACAAAGGTGAATTTAGCAAGTTAACATTTTTATTGAAATGTTGATTACTTTCGATCATTTTCAGCATGTTTTGTAGAATTTGCTTTCATTACGACGGCGTTGAGTGGGATTATATGGGGCGAAATTTCCCCCATAATTCTAACTCCTAACCTAGTAGTTGTGCGTATGCTAATATGCTTACTTCTATGCATGTAACTTCTTACTAACACATGTTAAATTGGCTATTTACACATGTAACCAGCGGCTGCCAGGCAGGATACGCCCACATTTTCGAGAGATGGATAGAGAACAAGCTAAAAAGAAAGTGATTTTTCCTACAATCAAGGGCCATAATTCAGGAAATTACAATTTGATATGCGCAAATATCCAAAGGAACCGAGATCTTTGGGTCATAAACTTACATTTCAAGTTTCAACAAAATCAGATAAAAATTATGACCTCTATAGGGTCCACAACCTTGATATACCATATTTTTGCGCTATTTGAGAACGGAGGGCGGCCATTTTGTCTGTTTTGGGCCGATTTTCACGAAATTCGAACTCGGCCGTCCTTAGGGTGTAAGGGTGATATAATAACACGTTTTTTTTTAAATCGGATAAAAATTATGACCTCTATAGGGTCCACAAGCCAAAAAACACGATTTTTAGTACAATCAGGGGCCATAATTCAGGAAGTTACGTTCCGATATGCACGAATATCGAAAGGAACCGAGATCTTTGGGTTATAAGCATACATTTCAGGTTTCATCAAAATCGGTTCAAAATTGTGACTTCTATAACGTCCACAAGCTAAAAACGTGTTTTTTCGTACAATCAGGGGCCATAATCCATAATTGGATAAAAATTGTGACCTCTACAGTGTTCACAAGCTAAAAACGTGATTTTTCGTACAATCAGGGGCCATAATCCATGAAGTTACAGTCCGATACATGCCAATATCGAAAGGAACCGAGATCTTTGGGTGATAAACCTATATTTCAAGTTTCATTGAAATCGGATAAAAATTGTGACCAGACGGATGGACGGACAGGGGCGACGACAATATACGTCCACATGAAAATGTGGGCGTATAAAAATGCTAATTTATGACTTATTTTTTTAAATATTGCAGTTAGTTAGAATTTGTATTTTGTTCTATTTCCATTATTACTTTTAATCTATTGTGGGCAGTTTAGCTTCGTTAACATTTTGACATTTTACAAATGTTTCGCGGTAAAGGCGCCATAATTCTAAGCTCATTTTGGTAACAGACCGCGCTGTTTACAATTGTATGGTGGCTCATTTGGAACATGTCTGTCGACAGACATGACGACATTTTTTGTGAAAAATAATAAAAATATTTTAGGTACAATATCAAACTATTTTCAATAAATAAATAGGCTATTTTATCATGCATTTTCACAAACAATTAACTGTCGATTGTTTTGGCCTATTTGTTTTCTAAAAGAATAATATATACGTCATGCATGAAATTGAATACATCAATATAAATCGGTCATCCCCTCAAAATTGTGAAATATTTTACGCACACAAATAAAGTATTTATGATATCATTGAAGTAATCTATATCGGACCAGGCTTCCAAATCATCGGGAGCCGCGGTGTCTCGGTGAGTAAGTCACTGGCTCGGTTACCAGAAGGTCCCGGGTTCGCTCCCGGAGTTGGAAGAGAAAGTTCCTCAGGTTTTCTGGCCTGCTTTCCACCTGTCAGTGCCTGACAAGGAACACTGTCGCGCCCCTGTCCGTACAAAATGACCAGAAATTGCACACTTCATGACGTGTGCCCATCTTCATTAGCAAAGTCGGTGCGTAACAGCAGGACGTTAAACTTTATTTCATTTCCAAATCACCGGTTTTGTGTTAGGATGTAGGAAGACTTTTGGTGATTGGGCGAGCGATTCACCGCCCTTATTGACCCCATTCTATAGGGTCATAACTAAACGAATTTAAAGTTGGTATAGTTCTACATTGTTTACACTCTCTCATCAAAGTCCCATATTATGTTTCCGTTTAGGGGTTCCGGGGTAATCGTCACCACCCCTCCCCTCCTATATTTTAATGTTTCCAAATGAAATAAAATTAAATGAAATGAAATGGAGTTTAATGTCCTACTGTTCTGCTCCGAACTGGGCTAATGAAGACGGGCATACGCCATACAGTGTGCTATGAGGGAAATTTTGCTCGGACAGCGGCACTGCGGTCTACTCTTATATCGAATTTCAACTGTCAAGGGATCTTTTACGTGCACTCCAATGTGTACAAGGGACCTCGGCTTTTCGTTCCATCTGAACGACTAGACAGCTGTCCTTGTCAGGCCCTCGGCCCTGCATCACTGACAAAGGGGAACCATGCCGGAAAAACGGGATGAACTTTCTCGGCCAATGCAGGGATCGAACACCCGATCTCCAGGCTAGCAAGCCAGCGTCATACCTACTTAGCCACGGTGACCCACCATTAATGTTTCCATAGGGTAGTATAGACAAATATGGGTTCGATTTTGGCACTTATCTCACGATAACATTTTGGATTATAGCTCCTGATCGTACGAAAATCGCACAAATAGCTTGTGGGTCACAATTTTTATTTGATTTATTTTAAAACTAAAATTGTATGTTATATCCGAAGGAACTCAAACAGGTTCAATTTTGGCACATATTGGACCGTAATTTCCTGGATTTTAGACCCCGAAGAGATCATAATTTTGATTCTTTTTCGAAAACATTGTGAACGCGATATAGGCTATAGTTTTTAACAGATTTTTTTTTTATCCAATTAGGTTATGGCCCCTTACCCGAAAACCCCTTCAATATTCAACCTTCTGTAAAATATAAAATATTGTTTATAAACCAAAACAAACACAATAAAAGCTTAGAATAATTTACTTTTGCACGTAAAATACTTTATTTTTTCTTTTAGTGAAAATAATAGCCTAATTTTTATTTTTAAAATTGTCGAGAATGACTTACTTTTGTACCTATGTTTAAAAGCAAAATTGTCGTGTTTTTGGGTTACATAAAAAGGCACAACTTCACATGTCCTCAATGGATCACCATATAATAATCAGCGCCACCTGTTACCATAATGAGAGTTAGAATTATGACTTATCATAACGGGTTAAAAGGGAGTCATAATTTTAACGCACATTATGCTAACAGATGGCGCTGTTTATTATATGATGGCTCATTGGGGACATGTAAAATCTCGCCCTTTTCATTACGGGCCTGCCGTCAGACATGACATTTTTCTGTCAAAAATACTAAAATATTTTACGTACAAAAGCAAATTATTCTAGATATTTTTCAGATGAATAAATAGGCTACTTTGTCGTGCATTTGCCCTAATACGGCCTTATCGATTGATTTAGCCTCTTTTTTTTTTGCAAAAGTTATTTTGTGTGTTTGTTTTGGTTTATAAACAATATCTTACTTTATTTTAGATTGAATTGAGAAACGGGAAATGATAATTCAGATTTAAAACAATGCAAAGCTCCCCCCCCCCCCCCACACACCAACCCAAATTCGTTTGGCCTTTATCCAATTAGTTATGACACCAAGCTTTGGAATGAGATTAAAACGATCAATTCAAGTGGCTAATCCGATGATTGGAAATTTAACATGCAAGAGCTTAATCTGCCTATTGCAGGTCTTTCTTTAGGTCTGAAATGTTATCTAAATTATTAATTAGCCATTAATTAACTTATCCAGACCATAATCAACTGTCGATGTCATCGCTAGCCTGCGATGTTTACTGGATTAGGATCTGATCTGCTGCTCAACGCTCATTCATGATTAAATCAAAAAATGGATAATCGAGATTATGGGTTTTTATTTTCGTACTGACTTTAGTAATGATGATCGAAGCTAGGCCCAAATTCAATCGCTAAATTATCGGTTCAGAGGGGAACTGAAATTTTCTGCAAATTCTTTTTACATTAGTCAGCTCCTTGGGCCTATCTATTCTCCCATAATTTATCTTTAAATTAACTGTGCTAATCAAGACGGGAATATACCATGAAGTGTGCAGTGTGAGGTGATTTTGAACGGACAGCGGCGCTACGGCCTACTTTTATTTCAAATCCCAACGTCCAGGGTTCTTTAACGTGCACACTATTAGAACGACTAGACAGTGATCCTTGTCAGGAACCCAGTCTTGCACCACTGAAAAGGGGAAATCACGCCGAAAAACCCGTAGAACTTTCTCTTCCAACACCGGGAGCGAACCCGAGACCGAGTCAGGGACATACTAACCGAGCCACCGCTCGCTAAAATAATATCAAAAATACTTTACTTGTGTGCGAAAAATATTTCATAAGTTTGAGGGGGAAAAGATACGCTAAACTTATCATTACCATTCACTGTATGACGTAATGAGTTCTTTCTATATATTTTATTTTTCTTTTAGAAACAAAATATGCCAAATCGATATAGCAGTATATTGGAAAATGCACGACAGGGAAGCCTATTTAAAAATATATTCTAAAAATATCTATAACAGTTTGCTTTTGTACATAAAATATTTTATGATTTTTATCTGTCGGGTTATGAAAAAGGCGAGATTTTACATGTCCCTAATCAGCCTCCATACAATAAATAGCGTCATCTGTTACCAAAATGAGCTTAGAATTATGACCGCTTTACCGCGAAACATTTGTGAAATGTCAAAATGTTAACGAAACTATACACACTACAATAAATTAAATGTAATAATGGAAATAGAACAAAATACAAATTCTAACTGCAATATTTAAAAAATAAGTTATATAAATTAGCACTTTTACATGTGTAAATAGCCAATTTAACATGTGTTAGTAAGAACTTTCATGTATAGAAGTAAGCATATTAGCATACGCATTACTAGGTTAGAAGTTAGAATTATGGGGGAAATTCCGCTCCATAGGATTAGGTCTAATCAAACGAAACACTGCGAGCAGTATGCTACAATAGTGACCTTACGCGCATATGCTATTTGTTTTTGTCTCTTTGAAATATCACTTGATTCGTTTGTCAAGTATAGACAGATGTACATGACTACTATATAAAATACACTATTTAGTTTTTACGATTTGCTGTTCAAAAATTCATCATCCTTCTACTAAATTAATTATATTGACCAAGAACAGCTCTTTTGGCATTTACATTAAATTAAACTTTTCAAACTTCACCGTTTAAAAATTTTTAACGGTGTAATTGTGAGCGAAGTGTTCATAATTAGATACTAATTAGTTAGATAGATAGATGATTAGATAGATAGATTGTAAAGTATAGCGATATTTTTTAATTTGAAATACTTATTGGTAATAAGTATTTGTAGTTTTGATAATGGAACATTTTTAAAACGTGAATTATTTGATAAAAGTATATAATGCCTTTATATTTATTTGTTTATTTCTATTATGGCTTGTTCTTTGTGGAACTGAAACCCACGTTAGTTTGGTTCCCAGTGCCCTGTTACACTTTTCATTGTGTAAATAAAGTGGGTTTTTTTTCGTCATTTTTGGACAAAAATGGAGATTATTTACTACTTAACAGGTTCGAGTGCCACCAAATTTTTTTCTTGATCTTAATACTATGGACCATTGCCTTTTCAGTCAGCATTCCCAAAAAAATTCTTACACCTGCAGTTGGTGAGATATAGATAGAATAAAATGACATACCTAAATTGAGCTATTCTGGTACCTTGCAGGCTAAGTCCCTATACCAAAAACCTCTTGATGAAAGTCTATCAAACTTTCAGAATGTATACTCACTAACCATATCTACTACCCTATTAAGTTTCATTAATCTAGTCCCCGTAGTTTAGTTGTACCCCAATTGAAAAATGTCCTGAAAATGACATTTTTTTGGCTTTTTTTGGTCTTAAAATTTAAAAAAAAATTGTGGCAGTGTGGTTGGGAGGGGTGACTCATCATACATAAAACCAGCGGCTGCCAGGCAGGATACGCCCACATTTTGCAAGAGATGGATAGAGAACAAGCTAAAAACAAACAGGATTTTTTGAACAATCAGGGGCAATAATCAAGAAAGTTATGGTCTGAAATGCCCAAATATCAAACGGGACTGAGATCTTTGGGATATAAAGATATGTTTAAAGTTTCAACAAAATCAGATAAAAATTGTGACCTCTAGAGGGTCCACAACCTTCGTAGCATACTTTTACACAATTTGCGTACAAAGTGCGGCCATTTTGTCGGGCAGTTTCATTTCGATTTTCCCGAAATTCGGTTCAACCTTCGTTATGGTGGAATGGTGATATATTTAAAGGGTTTTTAAAATCGGAAAAAAAAATTGTGACCTCTAGAGAATCTGCATGCTAAAAATGCGATTTTTCAAACAATCTGGAGCCATAATCCAGGAAGTTACGGTGTAACGGTGATATATTCGAACGTTTTTTTAAATCGGATAATAATTGTGACCTCTAGAGGGACCACAGGCTAAAAACGCGATTTTTTGTACATTCAAGGGCCATAATTCAGGAAGATACAATCCGATATGTGCGAATATCGAAAGGAACCAAGATCTTAGGTTATAAACATGTATTTCAACTTTCATCAAAATCGGATCAAAATTGTGACCTCTATAGAGGGTCCAAAACCTTGATTTAGCAGATGTTTACACCATATGCGTACGAGGGGCGGCCATTTTGTCCAGCAGTTTTGGCCCGATTTTCACGAAATTTGAAGTCAACAGACAGTATGGAGTAACAGTGATATATTCGAAAGTTTTTTTTAAGTCGAATAATAATTGTGACCTCTAGAGGGACCACAAGCTAAAAACACGATTTTTGTACAATCAAGGGCCATAATCCATGAAGTTACAGTCCGATACATGCCAATATTGAAAGGAACCAAAACCTTAGGGTGATAAACCTATATTTCACGTTTCATTGAAATCGGATAAAAATTGTGACCTGTATAGTGTTCACAAACAATTGTAGATGGACGGACGGACAGGGGCGACGACAATATACGTCCACATGAAAATGTGGGCGTATAAAAATGGTGAAAATCGGTCATCCACTGCATGTGCCGGTCCCTGCATGGTTCTCTCGCAAACGCATTCTTAAACACTGTGTATAAATTTAAAGTCAATCGGATATTAACTTAGCCTGTAGAGCATCTACAAGATATTTTTTGAAGTGATCAAGAGCCATAACTCTGGCAGTAATTATCAGAAATCAATAAAAATCAATAGGATTCTTTATATCATGACCTCACACCGGACCACCAGATGGGGGTGACAACAATATACGATCACATTTCCATGTGAGCTTATAAAAACCAAACTTAAGACTGATTGTCTAAGGTCATGAAATTAAGGTGTATGCCACAGGTTTATTTATTTAACCTCACCTTTTAGCAACAAATAACTCTGGTTATGATCAACAACATATTTATTTACATAGGATTGGCTAGAAACAGTAACAATGACTGCTTTTACATATTTATTCTGCTAAATATTTGGGAGATGACAAGAGATTTTTTATCCGTCCTAGTACCAATTAGTAGTAAACATGGTAAAAATGACCTTATAATCAATTTAATTCTAATCAGTATTATTTTATACAAATATTACCTTGAATTATTTATAAACTCAAGTTTACATTCACCTTATTTTAGTCGAGGCCTGTATCTTCCTCTGACATTTTCTAAAACTAGTTGGTATTTTAAAAGATAATGAACAAAATTTCAACAATTTCTTAAAACCTACTAGGAGAATAAGATATTCATGTTTTTTTAAGAGCATGCATGTAAGAAAAGATAACACTAGTTTTATAATAAAAATATTTGCATATTTATCAAAAACCTATACACATATACATTATTAACCAAATTTATAAAGAATATAAAACAGTTTACAAGTCTATCATGCGTGGTTTGGAAGATGTAGGATTTTCTAATTTCTGAAGCAACACTTGGGCTCCCTTGAAATTCAATTTGCGTAAGGATTTTTTTATAGGTATCAACTGTTGTGTGACTGCCTCTGTGACTTCTGCACATTCTAATTCAATCAAACTGAAAGTATGAATAGACAAAAATAATTATTAGAAAAACATCAGATCATTTCATAGGAATTCCACTTTCATACCAATGACATGCATATAAATTAAACTACACAATGTTAAAGGAGATAAGATTTTAACTCAATATTTTCCATAATATTCGAAATTAAAAACACAAATTAGAATTCAATATTGATCAATTTTAATCAATATTGATGTTATCTTGCTGTGAAACTATCTGATCCTAATATCCAATATTTAAGAAACAATTAACATTTTATAATCAGTACCCTATGGTTTTGGGTACTATTTTGTAATAAACAAATAAAAACATATCCTACAACACAATGTAGAAGTAATTAGTAAACGCTGTTTCACAAATGCACTTAGCCCGTGTAAACGACTGCCGTTCAATTTGAATTGTTCATGTATTTCACCGAACATAACTGTTTAGAAATTATAATTTTTTTTTCTTCAAAAATTGAATATAAATCACTTTACATACATTCATATTACAGTGAAATCACTCAATTAAGACCACCTGTGGGACTGTCGAGATTTGATCTTAATAGTGGGGTGGTGTATACTGAGTGAGCATGCTTGAGCCAATTTCAAAGAAAAACAGACACAGTGTTAGGCCGTGTTGAATTGATTCCTTGTTTCTCCTCGCCCGCGCGCTTAGGTCGAGGACCCCGAAAATCGTGTGCTTACGTTTTTAACACAAAAAAAAATATTCAAAAAATTACGTTAATAACATCTAAAAAAAATTCTACCAAACATCAGAAGTCAATTCTCGTTGTTTATTCCTCGTTACGAACTAAATAAGTAAATGCAGGGGGGGGGGGCGCACTACACGCAAAACAAAAATCTACAAGATAAACCTGCGGACAAGACAGAAAATAAGCATTGCACCAAATAAACAAATATCAAATCAAGTGAATGGATCCGGTTGATAATACACATGTAGGGGCCCGCATTCTATGGAATAAGTTACACTGTATATGATTGGATGAATTCCGCAAAATGGCGCGTGTAGCAGTCATTTCGGCTAATGAGAAAGCATATTATAAACTGTAGGACAGTCGCTATTATTCAACCGGGAACCTGAATAATCAATTTTTTCATTGGCTAAAATTATAACACTTCATTATTATTCAAGTATTACCCAATCATATCTTGTGTAATAAATAACGCACGCCTTACAAAATGGTGAGCTATGCCGGGACATAGGTAAATTCGCGTACCGGTCGGCCTAATTTATTGATGTTCAAGGAAATAATAGTGGTCCCATTCGTTCAATTCTGGAGTTTAAAGAACGAATGAACGGGACCACTATTATTTCCTTGAACATCAATAAATTAACGAACGAACAGGACCACTATTATTTCCTTGAACATCAATAAATTAGGCCGACCGGTACGCGAATTTACTTATCTCGACTCGACTTTGGTGTGTATTCCCAGCACTTTCACCTTCGATGATATTGTCGAAACCATCTATAACTCAACAAGCGAATCAAATTTCGTCTAACTGGAATGTTTCCATTGTATTGTAACACAAGAATACAGAAAATTTATATCAAAATATGGTTATTTCATTTTTTAAAAAGTTAAACAAAGAAGCCAATTGTTACCAAATTTTAGTTTGTTATTAAATTTATTTAATTAAATAAATATTATCTGTGTTTTTATTCTAACCAATAATATAACTAGGTTATTTATAATATTATTAAAGATAGGTTGCCAGGCAACGAAACATACGCCCACAGCAGCTAACTCGTCCGGGCAGTCAACAAGAGTTGTCACATATTTTTACTTTTTTCGGTAATGAAACATTTATAATACATTAAAATCTGATAAGGAGTAACAACTCATTAAGTAATTATCAGAAAACCATTAGAATTTGTTTGGTTTTTATAAAGTTTTGCCCCATGCTAACGTTTAGTATAGGAAACTTTTAACATCATGGATTTAGCTGTTCAAGTCATAAAAATTCATTGAAAATCAATATACTTGTTTGTCTCAAGACCTTACACTCTGTGTATGAATCTGAAGTCAATCGGATGATAACTTTAGCTTCTAGAGGGTCACAAGGTTTTTAAAAGTGATCAAGGGCCATAACTTTGGCAGTAATTATCGGAAATCGTTGTAAATCAATATGATTCTTCGTTTCATGACCTCAAACACTCTGTATCAATTTAAAGTCAATCGGATATTAACTTTTGCCTCTAGAGCATTTACCAAATTTTTGAAGTGATCAAGGGCAATAACTCTGGCAGTAATTATCAAAAATAGCTGAAAATGAATAAACTTCTTTGTCTCATGATCTTAAACACTGTGTATAAATTTAAACTCAATCGGATATTAACTTTAGCCTCTAGAATGTCCACAAGATTTTTTAAAGTGATCAAGGGCCATAACTCTGCCAGTAATTATCGGAAATCGCTGAAAATCAATAGGCTTCTTCGTCTCATGACCTTAAACACTGTGTATAAATTTAGAGTCAATCGGATATTAACTCTGACCTCTAGAGCGTCCACAAGATTTTTTGAAGCGATCAAGGGCCATAACTCTGGCAGTAATTATCGGAAATCGCTGAAAATCAACAGGCTTCTTCGTCTCATGACCTTAAACACTGTGTATAAATTTAAAGTCAATCGGATATTAACTTTAGCCTCTAGAGCATCCACAAGCAATTGTGGACGTCGGACGGACGGACCGACGGACGGGGGTGACGACAATATACGACCACATTTCAATGTGGGCGTATAAAAATGGTACACAACCCTCAGACTATATAGGTATTATGCCAGACCACTTTGTGTTTTGAAACCCACTTTGTGTTGTGTTTACCGCACTACCGCACATGATTGCCAGAGTGGTGGCAGGAGAAACAAGGAATCAATTCAACACGGCCTTATGTAAATTATATAGACATGTAGGCCTACTTTATTGCTCTAAGATGAGATAATAATAATGTAATGTAACCAGCGGCTACAACACAGGATACGTCCACATTTTGCAAGAGATGGATAGAGAACAAGCTAAACAAAGAAATTTTCTGTACAATCAAGGGCCATAATTCAGGAAGTTACGATCCGATATGTGCGAATATCGACAGGAACCAAGATCTTTGGGTTATAAAGAGATATTTCAAGTTTCATCAAAAACGGATCCACATTATGACTTCTAGAGGGTCCACAACCTTGATATACCATATTTTTACACTTATTTACATACGAGGGGCGGCCATTTTGTCCGGCAGTTTTGGTTCGATTTTCACGAAATTCGAACTCAAGCATCATAACAGTGTAATGGTGATCTATTCAAACAGATTTTTAAATCGGATAATAATTGTGACCTCTGGAGGGACCACAAGCTAAAAACGCAATTTCTCGTACAATCAGGGGCCATAATTCAGGAAGTTACGATCCGATATGCGCAAATATTGAAGGGAACCAAGACCTTTGTTGGGTTATAAACATCCATTTTAAGTTTCATCAAAAAAATTTTTTTTTTTTTTTTTAAAGACATATTTTATTCACTATAAATGAATGGGAAATTGGGAACAGGCAAAATCCCTATGTCAGACCCCTATCCTATTTACAAATTATATACTACTAATAAAAAGCAGTATATATACAATATATACAACCCTTACTTAGTTGAATACACCTAAATTATTATAGTAAGTAATAATAATAATAATATTAATAACAACAATAATAATTTAAAATCGTTTAGTTAAATAATAATTTAAGATCGTTTGGTTAAATTGAAATATGATTGAACTGTTGTAAAGGTAAGGTTATTAATTTCGTAGAGTAGAGTTTTGCTGTTCTTTTATAAACATCAGTTAATGTAGAAATAGTCTTTCGTCAAAAAGTATTGAAGTTTTGACAGTGTAAAAGATAGTGTTCGCTATCCTCGAAAGGGTGACCACAATTGCAAGCTGGATTTTCAGAGATGTCTAAAAAACATGTGACCATTTATGTTACTGCATGAGAGTCGTAGTTTGCTGTGGATAATTTCAATTTTCCTAGAATCAATGTAGAAATGTTTTGGGGGTTTAGAGTCATGTTCGGAGACCTTTTGTTGAAAAGAGGAGAGACTTGTTGCAAGTTTTGTTGACTGGTCTAACCGGTTCCATTCCTTTATTGCGGATGGTACAAATGAGTTGGAAAATAATTTCGTTCTACACCGATATTCAGTGAAATCATTTATATTTCTAAAATTGTACGAAGATTTTCTAGAGCGTGGAAAAAGTGTAGAAAGATAATTGGGTATAGTGTTATTGAGAATTTTATAGACAAGAATAAGTTTTTGTCTTTGTCGACATTCTTTTAGAGGAATGAAACTGGTCTGTTTGTAAAGAATGTAAGCGTTATATATAGTCAGTAAGGATCTACGTTTCAAGCGATATTTCAGAGACCTCAAGCAGTTTACTAGTTTTGATACTTTTTTGCATAAATTTCCTATGTGGACATCCCAATTGCCGTTATTTTGAAACGCAAGGCCTAAATGTTTGTGGAAAGAGACTTCATTTGTTTTTACAGAATTAAAAATTAGTGGTGGCTTAGTAATTTTCGTTCTAGTGCTGATAGTCAAAGTTTCAGTTTTAAGTGGATTACAGGTAACCAGCCAGGTTTTAGCCCAGTCATTAATAGTTTCGAGATAAGTATTAAAAGTATCGGCACTTGCAATCGGGTCATCGATTTTGAGGAAGAGCGAGGTATCATCGGCAAATAATCTGACATTTGATTTAATATTCTCAACAATATCGTTGGACACCAGCAGGGATTACTTTGGCTTCAGAGGCAACTCCATTCAGTACCACTCTGTTGTCTATTTGAAAGATAATTGCCAAACCAATCTAGCAAGTCTCCCCTGATCCCAACACCACCCATTTTCCAACATAGTCCAGCGTGCCAGACACAGTCAAAAGCCTTGCTGATGTCACAGAAGACAATTCTGGTGTGTGAACGGCTATCAATGGCTTGACAAAACATGTGTGTTAATTCTATTAGTTGGTATATAGTACTGTTACCTTGAAGAAATCCGCTTTGAAACGTTAGTATTTGACAATCCCGCAAGAAGTTAAAGACATGCTTATAGATTACTTTTTCAAATACTTTAATTATAATGATTAACAATGAGACAGGTCTGTAGTTTCCCCATTCATTAGGAGATCCTTTCTTAAATATGGCCGTGACGTTGGCAAATTTCCAAATTTGGGAAACCTTTTTCGTTTCTAGAGAGAGTTTGAATAAAGTACAAAGTGGAGCGGAAATTTCAGTGGAAATGGATTTAAGTCATTTTGCACTGATGTCATAGGGACCAGATGCTTTTGATATATTCAAACTGTTGATGATATCTTTAACTTCTTGATGGGTTGGTACGATCTGCGTTAGTGAGTTCGGATTTTGTCTAATAGAGGGAAAAGCTGTGTTAGTGTCGTTTAATTTGGATTGTTCAATGAAGAAATTATTGAGTGCATTAGTTTTGTCTTTTGGTGTAAAAAGGATGTCTGTGTTCACAGCTAAGGGTGGTATATCTGTCTTGTTTGTCCCCTGGCCTTTCACAAATGAGTTAATAATTTTCCAAAAGATGTTATTTCCAAAATTTTCTGAATCATTAATATTGTTGTCAAGTTTTTCATAGTATTTAATTTTTGCAGTTCGAATAAGATTAATATATTGGTTGCGGATAGATCAGACATGTTGCCAATTCATGTCATGATTTGATTTTGTTGCTTTTTTGTGTATTCGATTTTTCTTTTGGGTAATTTCCTAATTTCTACTGTCATCCATGGTTTATCATTGGGCCGAATAGTTACAATTCGATTAGGTATGTTGACCATGGCAATTGAAATTAACTCATTGAAGCACGGTCAATGTCTTTTCCATCGATCAGATCGTACCAATTTAGTTTGTCGATGTCAATGTTATTATAGTCCCATACCGTTCTTTTTAAACATTGTGCCTTTGAAATTTTGAAAGATAAGTCGCATGGTACAGGACAATGATCACTGCAGAAATTATCAGATACGTCGCAATGTTTAGTAAATTCAGGAAAATTGGTCAAGATCAAGTCAATTAAAGAATTGTTGCCGTTTTCTTGGTATCTTGTAGGTGCTGTCACAAACTGTTCGAATCAAGTAAATTTATTACGTCATGTATTATCGAGTGTGTATTCCGCAACATGTCAATATTAAAGTCTCCTACTATTAAGCATTGAAATGAGTCAAAGATTTGATTGTCAGTTTTCCTATCAGTTTGGAGGTCAGTAGTAAGAGCCAAGTAAGAATTTTTTATTAAAAGTATTCAAATCAAGCCAAGGTGATTCGATAGAGTTGTTCTCAAGATCAGTACGACGTTTGAACGATATGGTATTACGTACATAAACAACGACCCCTCCCCCGCTGCTGTTAGGCCTATCTTTGCATACTGGTGTATAGTAACTTGGAATTAAAAGGAGGGTGTCATTTGGTATGTTTTCGTAAAGCCATGATTCAGTTATAGATATAATATCAAAGGAAGATAATTCTGCGACAATATGGTCAACTTTTTTTCTTAGGCTACGGACATTGATGTGGACAAGCGACAAGAGACTTGAAGTGGAGGACTGATTAACGGAACGACAGCCGTAAGAGATGGACGATGAAGCTAATGGAACTGGATTGGGTTCTATATTACCTGATAATAGACTTACCCTGATTTTAAAAATTATATGACTGATTAATGAGAGGTTTAAAAAAAGAAGTGTTGCTTTATTATTTTGTAAAAGTAGGTGCACAGTTCGGGTAGGATAAGATCAAAATCAGATGAAAATTGTGATCTCTAGAGTGTCCACAAGCTAAAAACGTGATTTTTCGTACAATTAGGGGCCATAATCCATGAAGTTATGGGAGATAGACCTATATTTTAAGTTTTGGCAAAATTGAATAAAAATTGTGACCTGTAGAGTGTCCACAAACAAATTGTGGACGGACAGGAGCGACGACAATATATGTCCACATATGTAGGCCTACTTTATTACTCTTTTAAAAGATGAGATAAGAATGATGTATATAAGTTCAGTTTATCACCTTTTTAACTGCAAATTAACATGCATAACAAAGTTTAGATCTATTTAGTCACAAGGACTATGTTGTTTATTACAATTTGAACTTCCAATACATTAATTATGATATTCGATTTAATTAAGATTATTTACATATTACAGAGACATAAAAAAGGAAAAAGCATAAAAAAAAGTTTGTGTTATTCTATTAGCGGTGTGTGTGTTTTCACACTCATTTTTCTCATTCTTGCATATGCATTCTTGAAAATGAATTTTACAATTCAAGAATACTAATTTAAACTATAAAACATCTGTGATGGCTCAAAAGGTGTTCATTAATTAAGTCAAATAGTGATTTATTTCGGATCACAGACTGCCGTGACACATTGATAATCACCTGGCGGTACTCTCAATATAGTTCGCATTATTCACATTTCTGCTTTATTAAAATTTATTTTAATCACAAAATAAATAATTTCTTTAAAAAATCAAAGTATCGATATAAACTATTCTTCAAGAAAAATAGAAATTGAACAAAAGCAAGGATAATTATAACAGTACCAGTTGGTTGGAAAATTGAGTGTGAAGTCACGTGATGTAAACAAAGCTACATCATTAAACAATTATTATTTTCTTTGTTTAAATTAGCACACAATGAGAAATTCCATTATCTCAAAAATGAGACAAATAAAGAAAGATCAGCAGCTCATGAAATGGCTGCGATGAAATTAATCAACCTCGACTGTTTGATTGCTTTGATCTCAGTTGTTAGATTGACTAAGGTTGTTATCGCGAGTCACAAAAACAATGAAATTCACTGTTTGGGACTAGCTTCGGGGGGCCTAATCCTTAATAGTGAGTTGCCCGTATTACTGAACACAATTTATAAGGAAAATAGAAGAAAAAAAATTGGTTCTTTTAATATGTGGTCATACTGGAGTTGGTCATTAAGCGGGATTCCACTGTACATTAAAATGTGCTTTTCGAACCATTTTTGTCTATTTCAAGGTCCTAAAAACTATAGCCATACGCCCTTTAATATCCCCGTAAATCAGAGCCTCGTTTAACATGGTGAATAGGCGGGGCCGCAGCCGCACACTGGCCAAACTGTGCCGCCTACTGAGCCAAAAAGTTGAAGACTGGGCGTCAACATACATACGTTTTGAAAATTGCTGACAAGGTTTTCCCCATGTGCCAATACTATATCTAGGTGCGTAGGTTTACAAAATCGTCTTTCTGATTGTTTTATGGGTATATTTCTGTCTGCAGGTCAACCGCAGCAGTGTTTTGATCTTGATTTTACAGGGTATTAATCAATTAATGGTTTAACAAGATGCCAAAACTAATAGTGTATCAAATCTCCGAAACTATTTTTTAAGTGCTCAGAAATTGAGTCTAAGGGAGTCAATTTTCAAAATTTTCTGGGGGAGGGCCCCCAAGAGCCCCCGCGCAGGCTCTCACCTGCGGTGTTAGCACCTATGGTGGCTGCAGATTGCCGCGCACGACTTAATCATTACACGAGGCTCTGCCGTATATGAATTAATAAATAGTGGGAGTTGATAGAAATGAAAATGAAATGGGGTTTAACGTCCTACTGTTCTGCTCCAACTGGGCTGATTAAGACAATCATACGTCATACAGTGTGCTATGAGGGAAATTTCGCCCAGGTAGTGGCACTATGGCCTACTCTTATATCAAATTCCAACTGCCAGGGGATCTTTTACATGCACGCAAATGTATACACAGGTCGTGAGAGTTGATATGACTGGAGAGGGTAAAACTATTGATTAATATATAGAAAGCAGGTGGGCTACACTAAATACATGACTTACTTAACTAATATTAAACATCCTCGGTTACATGCTGCCCATGACTTCATACTACCTTCTGGTACTTTCTCCAATAATATGGTAGAAAACAGAACTATAATATAACAAATATCTTGGTTTAAACATAAAAATAAACATCATTAAAACATCACTAACAAGCCAACAGTGAGGTTTTGAAGTATCTGGTAATGAAACTATACACAAGTTCCATCACTTCCATTAAGTTCCATCACTGCTTACCTTCAGCGGAAAATGTTAATCATGGACCTCAGTCAAGACATTCACCTAATGAACATATACACCTCAATTACGAGTTATGTTCCAAAGTCTTGACAAATCAAATTGCTTATTTCTACTTAACCTAAGCAGAAAATCCTCATTATCGAACTGAGTCAAGGTATTGATGTAATAAAACTATACACCAAGTTTCATCACTCTCACTTAATTAGAACCAAAATTATGGTGTCCCAAAGCATCAACCAATCAAATTGCTTATCTATGCTTTAGCCTAAGCAGAAAATGGCTACACCAAGTTTGAACATTCAGGCTCAATTAGGAGAGTTATTGTGTCCCAAAACGTGTGACAGACCAATTTTAATAGTCTCCTGCTTTCTTCGAAAGATGGGGGACAACTAGAATCAAACAATACATATATACTGTGAAGAAATGTGTAATTCAATGTGTGATTCATTATAAATTAAAACGTGTATGTTGGAATATGTCGAATGCAGCATTTCACCTCAGGATTGACACACAATATGCAATCTTGTCCTAACCACATAATGTATTACTGAAATATATACCTAGCTTGATGATATTTAGTCATTTACTACCATTTTATCATTGAAGAGACCATGATAAATATCAAGAGAACACATGGCAAAAATACAAATTTTAAAAATAAAATGTATTACAAACCTTCTTCACATTTTTCAAGTCGTTTTTTATCTTGATTTATCAACCGTTTAATAACAAGATGACCAACATGATGTTCTACAATATGCATTTTATCAGCACCAGTAGTAAATGGTTCAGCAGCAATATCAGCTATAGCTTCCATAGCAGCGGTACTATCAACTACAATATAGGTCAATATTACAATTGGGTCATTCCACGTCAAGTGGGTCAATTTTCAGAAATTTGGGAAATTGACACCCTCGAAAAAATCTGGAAAAAATATAGGTTATTGTACATGCAAAAACTAGAAATTGTGCAAAATTTGTGGTCTGTAGCTTGAAAACTGACTGGGATACGGGCATTTGAGTTTCATAAGTTACCGATAAGTTTTCGAAACAAAATATGTATCAATAATTTACTTGAGTTTCAGATATCTTGTTTTTACCTTTCTAGTAAAAATGCACAACCCCAATTTGGTAGCGTTAGAGAACTTTGTGTGTAGATTACGAATCTGCAATCAGAATACAGGTGACTGGTAGGGTTTGCATGGTACTTGGCCATGAAAACCGAAAACAATTTGGTGTAATTGTATATTTTCTGGATGACCTGGCGCCTGGTACGTTCGGGCATTTTTATGCGCGAACTCTTAGGGTTTTTTTTATTGGCATGCGCACAGGTACTATTTCTTTTTCTTTTAACAAGTACCCAAATCGGGGATTTCGTGCGGAGGTAGTTCGGAGGTAAACAGTCTGTGAAGTACAAAACTTGCCACTGTACCTGTGTATCGCTAATTATAAACCGAATGTGTGAAGACAGTTCATACATATCACTCAAAAATTTTTCAGTACAAACTCAGTTGATTCACGCTCGATTTGCTACTAAACAAACCCATCGGTTTATTTTCTAAACAGTGTGACCTGAAGTGACTGCGGATTTATTGACCTTGTATGAACTTATCCATAGCTATATCCTTACACTGAGAGAAATTATCTAGTCTCGGTGAAAAGAACCATGGTCATCTGGTAGAAAATTACTTTTGTATTTTTTGGAACGGAAAACAGTGTTTTTAGAAGCAAACTAACCTGCCGCACATGAGGAAGTCATTATACTAATAATAAAAGGCGAGACCTCTTTTTGCGGCGCAGGCTTATCACTGAGTAGTAAACCGTCCACAAACAATAATATAGGAAGCCTAGTGACGAGTGTAGTAATGTAAGTAGGCTATAGATTATAGGTTTGAGTCGAGATTACTCGGTTTTTGCGATAACCAATTATGTGAGAAATACCATACTGACATTCGGTTTTTAAAAGTTGTACGGCAACTAAATGCGTTTGTTAGATACTGACAGAGCAGCCCCGAGTCGAACAATCGCCGCCCGAGCTGTCTTCGTCAGCTAGTTTCACAATATCGTGCAATAGGTGTATTAATGTGATTTTTAGGTTTAACCCCGCAAACAATGCCAAAATAGTGTTTTCACTGCTTACAGAAAACTGAAATTTAAAAAAAAAATTTTTTATGAGGGTGACCCTCCCACACACCCCCTATCGAGCTGCCGCTCGGTCTGCGCAGCCTCATGCCTGGCACATACTGTCAACATTGTATATTTTTCCGTTTCCGCCCTTCCCCCCCACAATATATATTTCACGGCTACGTTGCGACGGTACCAGCATACCAAGTTGTTGACACCCATTACATCACTCCTGTCTAACAAATCATAAAGCTGTGGTGTTACGGTGGCGGCATAGTATTTCACCGTAACACCACAGCCACTCTAACCATTCATAATACATCTAACTATCCCTTTACAGCACTTCACTCCCTACACATTTCCCCTCGTCCTACTTTCCCAAACGTCAACAACACATCTCATACATCCAGTTCGCTGATTAACCCTTGTACCACGTCTACTGGATTTTGTAGTGCTCCAGGTAATGGATACAAGGTAATGGATATAGACCCATATTTTGGCCTATCCAGAAATTGCCAGTAGTACTACATAAGAAACATATGAGAACGCATCAGTCTTTACTAGATTCCCAGAAAAATTGGTCTTGAATATGGTTTGAGACACAAATTTTCGAAAATTGCCTTGTATTTTCGAGCCGAAAGAATCCGGAAGATGAGCACCTAAAATTCTGAAACTTGGTTTAATTATAGTTTGTACTAATGTCTCCATTATATATTAAAGCCATTCTTGACCCATGCATTTGTATGGGCCGTATCTCAGGAACTGTTAGTCGGATCAAGTTAAAATTAGGAATATCAGCTTTTTCAGCCATAATAAACATATAACCCAATTTTCAGCAAAATCAAAGGGGGTACGGTTTAACTCATTGGGTGATAATGACCCAAAACACAGATTTTGAACAAATTGAAAAAATATTGAGATGGCACAGGACAAGAATGGTTTTAACATATGTTATAGACATTAGTCTATAGCTCCTGGAGCACTACAAAATCTAGAAAATATACAATTACTCCAAATTTTGGGGTTTTTTTGTGACCAAGTAGTATGCGAACCCTACCACTCACCTATAATCTGACTGCAGATTCGTAATCAACACAAAAAGTTCTTTAAGACAACCAAATGTGAGCTGTATATCTTCACTAGAAAGGTAAAAACAAGATTTCTGAAACTTGAGTAAATTACTAATACATATTTTGTTTTGAAAACTCAATCGGTAACTATGAAACTCAAATGCCCGTATCTCAGTCAATTTTCAAGCTACAGTACGGCCGTCACGATGGTTTGACGGGACACGATATTACCGTGTTTTTTATCGTGGAATTCCGTGATTTACCGAGTGAACACCGAGCGAATATCGAGTGACACGATAGCACTGCCTCGGTGTTGGAAACACGGTGTGACTCGGTGTTTTAATTAAACCATGCCTCTGATCGTTTATTTTAGGATGAAGTACATGTAGAGCTATACATTGTTATTATAGATCACTTAATGTGTTGGTAGCTACGTGTGAAGATTGGCGTACGCGTTTCTTTGATCTGTTATATCATGGACCGTATATAGGGTTATATCACAGGGTAATTCTGTTATTTAAACCCGGGTATTGTCATCTTTTAAACAGAAATATGCTTATACCGATACATTATTACTTCATTAATATGTTCGACATTTGTAAGACTTGCATCGATGGACCATTACAAATTCAATCAAATTACTGAAAAATTATAACATGACACCAATATATGCTAGTCTTACCGGGGGCGTAGATTTATCCATCTAAATAGTAATTCACATACTGATAAATAATTCTGGTTTAAATCACAAATAAATTAAAAGCCTTTGTCTCCTGATATGTAATCACACAAAGTCAGAATTCACCGTCAACAAGTTTATGGAACTTTGCTGAATACATGTACATTGACACGTATCAGTCCGATAATACCTTGCTGACGTTTTCATTTCGGCACCATAGAGTCTGGTAGATGCATACTGTCAATCAAGGTTCCACAATGAGAACTGACACGTGACATGAAAGGAAATCGACTGACAGAACATAGACGCCCCTTTAACAACAAACTATTACCTTGTTGTGGTCTTGTGCTCGTGGACAATATGACTTTTATTGTTAATTGTCAGTAGTAATAATTACATATTTTCAAAAGAGATGTCGATTTCTTTTTGATTATACATGTAGCTTCAGTCCATTCAATTACCTGTATTTATTACTCAAATGGTTTCTTAATTAGCAGAATGTGAAAATAAAGAAAACAAAGTTACACTTAAAATATGACTACGGTAACCAAGAAGTTATTCGTCGCGATTTCACGGGGTTGTTAGGATTCGACCGGACCCCCACCCAATCCGCTACATGTAATACCAATTTGTAACGAGTAATTGTGATTACTCTGTTACGGTAAAACTCGTATTTTTTTTTTATAAATCGGTACAGGCTTAAGGTTCACGCATGCAGAGCGGCTTATGAACAAAATGATGTTTAGTCATTTGCAGTTGACATATTCTGCCTTACACCGGTGGAAATCATTTCATTATATTGTGCACAAACGTCATTCCTTAAATAGCCCCACGCCCCTTTAACAACTGAATTTTCTGTTAGACCATTTATTCTACACTCTTTGATGTGCTTTCTAGATTAATTAATTTCATAACTATTGAAGAGGACCAGTTGGTTGTTTATATTGTTTTATTTACCTAACGATCAACGATAAGTTCACCAATGTTTTTGTAATAAAGTAGACCCGTATTGTTTGCTGAT
Organism: Patella vulgata; assembly: GCF_932274485.2. Classification (NCBI taxonomy): domain Eukaryota; kingdom Metazoa; phylum Mollusca; class Gastropoda; family Patellidae; genus Patella; species Patella vulgata. Next base: position 41,844,758 of record NC_065882.2, read on the forward strand.
TGACTTTATCCCATGATTTAAAAAATTGGCGATGGTTAATATTGGGTCAACAATAATTCCTTAAACTGCGCCGGAGCCCCTTTTACATAAACGGAATTCGCATTTTATAAGACGGCGATTATTCGTACATGTATGTCGGGCCAAAAGGTCATTTCTTAAATAGTACGAACCTCCCTTTAACACTCCCTTTAACAAGAGAAATTGGAATGATATGTTTCGGCATGATAAATAATGTTAAAACTAATCGTTAATCTATTTTCCGTACACGAAACTAAACAACTCCAAATATAAGGAAACATTGTCGTGAATTTTTCAGTTAGATTTTCGGCTGATGTCTTTTACCGCTTACATAATGTACATTATTAAACATTTACGCAATATGTAAAAAGTATTTACCTTACCTTTTATACTCATATTGTAGATGTTAAATATCCTTAATAATTATCACAGGCAAATATAAAAATAATACCAATCCAAATTAATATCCTTTTGCATATAAGCTTGCATATATAATCAACTTGGAATACCAAAATTTAAATCGCAACGCCTTGTGGTCTAAACGGTATCATAAATCATAAAATAAACCATAAATCAATGGACCTGTTGTAAGGTGAACACTGCATGGTTTCTGGCAACTTTGGGTCTTTGCGGCATAATGTAGTCTTAACCAATAAAAACAACAAAGTGGCTACGTGCGATTTTATTCTTTGATCTTGGATCCAAGGGACATTTCTGTTATTCAAACCAATCTGCACGAGAATGACAACATACAAGTTGACAGTTATTGATTTGGGGTTCATGTGGAATAGATTCTTCCATCGAAATACAGTTATTCTTTTCTAAAATAAAACGAGTGCCTTGGATTTTTGTGTGGATTTGATAGCGGTTATAATTAACTAATATTCTCTTACACCGGAGACTTGTGTCACGTTCATTTCATTTTTACGGTAAGTACGAACTTATGTCTGATTTGAAAGCGCTTTCGAACCCCGTTGCAAGTTCTATTTGTCTTATTTCTATTTGTAAGACCGGTAACCCAAATACCGTTATAGTTTGCAATTTAAAAGTCTATCTTTGCCGTGATTCGAGAGTAGTTCTTAACTATAAACTCATAATGTAGTAAATATGCAAAACAATTTGAACACGGCATAAATATCTAAACTGTGTAATACATGTATAGTCTTATGCATACGTGTCCTTCAAAGTGTACTAGACATGCAGCTTTACATGACTGGTTGGAAATGTAACCGCATATATCGTGCAGAATATGTGAACACGCATGTTCTACTTCTAACTATACAACGTGACCTAATGCGTCCGTATTATTAACGAAAATATTCAACATTCATAACATCGTAGCTGTATATCGTTTTGACATCGATTGTTTATGACAAATAAATACCGTTAATTTTGCATGTAAAATTACACCGAGGGCTATTGTGTAGCACGACTATCGTGGCACACGATAGCGACTGCTACACCGAGTTATTTATCGTGGCAATATCGTGGCGTTATCGTGGCAATTTTCAACAAAAAACGACACGATAATCGTGTTTCATCAAAGCGTCGCGGCGGGCGTACTGTACAGACCACAAATTTTGCACAGTTTCTAGTTTTTACATGTACAATAACATATTTTTTCAAGATTTTTTTCGAAAGGGTCAATTTCCCCATCACCCCTCTGGTCCACTTGACATGTAATGATCCAATTTTATTATATAACAAGCCAACAGTGAGGTTGATGTTCCCTGCCGCAATCTCAAAATAAATAGATGACACATTAATGAATTACACATTTGTATTTTTGAAAAGTGTCAAGCAATCAAACTGATTATCTATACTTAGTCTTATCAGAAAATGTTCACGATCGAACTCAGTCACGGTTTTGAAGTAGCTGGTAGTGAAACTATACACTAAGTTTCATTACTCTCCATAAGTTACAATCACAGTTATCTTGTCCCAAAGCATCGACCAATGAAATTGCTTAGCTTTAGCGGAAAATTTTAGTCACTGAACTTAGTCAAGACATTCACCTAATGAACATCTAGGCTAAGTTTAACCATTCTACCTCAATTAAGAGTTATGTTTCAAAGTCTTGACCAATCAAATTGCTTATCCTACTTAGCCTAAGAAGAAAACTCTCATCATTGAACTTAGTAAAGGTACTGATATAATGAATCAAAGTTATCGTGATCCAAAGTCTCAGTCAATCAATCTTTACTTAGCCTAGGCAGAAAATGCTTATCATCGAACTCAAATCTGGTCTGCCCTCTGTTTGCCCACCCACAATAATTTTAAAGATAGGTTGCCAGAAAACAAAACATACGCCCACGACAGCTAAATCGTCCGAGTGGTCGACAAGGTTTGTCGCATATTTATTCTTTTGTAGGTAATTAGGTGAATTTATTAGACAATTTCATACAGATGACATTATAATTTTCGTCGTTTGAGGATTCTAAAAACTAAAACTAGGGCTGTAACTCTGGAAGTAATCTACAGATATTGTTGAAATTCGACAGGCTTTTTCGTTTTACTAATTCAAATAATGCATATAAATTTCATACAGATCGGATGATAACTTTTGTCGTTTGAACGTTCACAAGGTTCAACAAAGTAAAACAAGGGCCATAATTCTAGAAGTAATGGACGGAAATTGCTGACATTCAATAGGCTTCTTCATTTCACTAATTTAAAAGATGCATATGAATTTCATACAGATTAGGTGATAACTTTTGTCGTTCAAGCGTTCACAAGATTCAACAAAGTGAAACAAGGGTCATAACTCTAGATGTAATTAACATAAATTTGCTGAAACTCAATAGGCTTGTTCCTGTTACTAATTTAAAATATACATATAAATTTCATACAGATCGGATAATAACTTTTGTCGTTAGAGCATTCACAAGGTACAACAAAGTGAAACAAAGGCCATAACTCTCGGCGTAATTAATGGAAATTGCTGAAATTCAATAGGCTTCTTCGTTGCACTAATTTAAATGATGCATATCAATTTTAAACAGATCGGATGATAACTGTTGTCATTAGAGCGTTCACAAGATTCAACAACTCTCGATGGCAAGCCTGCGATATTTACTGGATTAGGATCCAATTTGCTGCTCAACTTTCATTCATTTAATCATGAAATGGATAATTGAGACTAAGTTTTTTATCGTACTGACTTTAGTAATGATGATCGAGGCTAGGCCGAAAATTCAATTGCTAAATTTTTAATTCAGAGTGGATCAATTTGAGTGAAATTTTCAGCAAATTCCCTTTACATTATTTAGCTTTTTATCTAATCTCCCATAATGTATCTTTAACTGACCCACGGTGACTTTTGTCGACAACTATAACGTTACCGTTAAGTACCCACGGCGACTTTTGTCGACACAACCGGTTAGCCGAATGCAACGTTCCTAGCGTAATGAGAGTTATTTCCCCTATGAACAGACGACTTTATCTCATTTGTTTACTTCCTGTTTGACATTTTGACAGTTAAAAATCTTACTGTTTCTCCTTGAAAAATTATAATAAAAAGGTGATATGTCTAGACCTATTCGGCAAACTTCTCCTAATGACGGATTACCATCCTTATTGAATGACAATGATTCAGATTTTATCTGTAGTGTTGATTTTTACAGTTTTGCGTTCAGCCAAGAACGTAATAGAAGTAGGCTCAGTTAATCAACAAATTTCTATTAGTATTACGGTACTTAAATAAGCTTAAATTAAAAGAGATTCATGATGAATAATTTTTAGTTCACAACAGCCGAACAAAAAAATCGAAGTAACCATTATATACATGAATTTTGCATGAAATGTCTAAATTAATTTTTTGTTTAAATTTATATTTATGAAAATGGCATTAAATTTAGATTATTTCATCCATTTACATGAAAGGTCTATCTACAGTTGTTTATTAATGATATGACTTTAAAATACATATCTATATTTTAATACTATTGACCATTATGACGTGGGTTTTTATGACGTTATGACATAATTTACCTGTAACATGTATTATTATAGATAACAATTTACCTGTAATGTGTATAATTATAGATAATGTTAATAATTTACCTGTAACATGTATGATTATAGATAACAATAATTACCTGTAACATGTATAATTATAGATAATGTTAATAATAATTTAGTATTATCAAATACTAGATCTTTAACATTATCTAGAACATACTGTATTAATTTAGGTGATACTTGGTCTAGTAATTCTTTATGCCGGACACTCATATCTTTCTTACTGAAAAAAATATACAGAAAACATTATTCACATTTTATATTCAAATTAAAATTATACATCTTCAGTGGAAAAGAAAATAGGTTGCCAGGCAACAAAAAAAATGCCAACAGCAGCTAAATCGTCCAAGCGGTTGACAAGGGTTGTCACATACTTATTCCTTTGTAGGTAATTGGGGGCTTTAACAAGACAGTTCCATACAGATCAGATTATAATTTTTGTCGTTTGAGGGTTCACAAGGTTCTACAAACTGAAACAAGGGCCTCAACTCTGGAAGTAGTTTACAGAAATTGTTGAAATTTGACGGGCTTTTTTCGTTTTACAAATTTAAATAATGCATATAAATTTCATACTGATCGGATGATCACTTTGGTCATTCAAACATTCAGAAAGTAAAACAAGGGCCATAACTCTAGAAATTATTGACGGAAATTGCTGAAATTCAATAGACCTCTGTTTCACAAATTTAAATGATAAATATAAATTTCATACATATCGAATGATAACTTTCATCAATCGTGCATAACAAGGCTGAACAATGTAAAACAAGGGCCATAACTCTTAGAAGTAATTATTGTAAATTGTTAAATTTTCAATAGGCTTCGTGGTTTCACTACTTTAAATAATGCATATAAATTACACAAAAATCGGATAACTTTCATCATTGAAATTGCTGAAATTCAAATGGCACATATAAATTTCACAAAGATCGGATAATCATTGGACTCAGTCAAGACATTCACCTAATGAACGTCTACATCAAGTTTAAACATTCTACCTCAAAGTTTAACCTCATTTAGTTAACTACGGTGCATGGAACCGTACAAATCGGAAAATTCCATATTCGCTGTGAATTTCAAATGGAGTTACGATAAAAGTTGTTCTTTGTGTATAGAAATGGTCATTATTATAATATAGCTAATAATGAATATATCAACAAATGACTGGCACCATTTGTATTTCTGTACTTATAGAGAATAGGTTGGGATATCAAGTAGTACAGGGTTATCCAAATTACCGGTAAATACGCTAATCGCGTGGGTCGTCTTCATTTGTCACATGGCCTATTTAAACAAAGGACGCTTAAATGGATCTACGGCAGTGCTTCACGTTTAAAAAAAATAGAGGAGCCATAAAAAGCTCTTCTAAAATTACAACAGCTGAAAATCGCTCCTGCAAAAATAGCACTTCTGAACTCTAATCCATTTTTTAGAAGGACCATTCATGTATTTCATACTATATTTTGACAATAGATGAAGCAATTTATTGACCATTCATATTTAGAAAATGTTTCGATATTTATTAGAATAAATAAAAAGAAAAATGAAATTTCAGTATCAATCTTTCACTCCTATACTGACTTGATGAAAACCATAAAGAAAAGTCACAGAAAAAATCTTAAGTTTAACTTTGACGCCCTGATAATTTTGGCACAAAGTCTGCACCGTAACAATTCGATGTTTCCTGTTTTGTTTCCAATGAAAATATAAACATTGAAAAAATTCAGAACAATGTTCGCAAATAAAGTTTATGTATAATTACTATAGTTTACAGGACAATTTGAGAAAATTAAACAATTTGGTCAAAAAAGTATTTTATACATACATGTATATAATTTTTTGCGTAAATAAGTCGGAATGTGAGAAATGAATTCCAGGGGGCGCGATAAACTGTCCTCTGCACGTGATTAATAATAGTATAGTGTCATGTACAGGTGCAATGACGTGTTTGATATTCCATTTTATACCGATATTTTAGAATCCGAATTCTACACATTTCTCAACGGCAGTGACATAGACCTCTAAATTAAACTTAAAACATGATTTGAGACGCATGTTTTACTAAGCGGAATCCACATCAAGACTTTCAGCTAGTGCGGGGATTCGTGCAAATTTTTAGTCCTGCCGATGTCGAAGAAATTAATTACGATATTCACATGGATCAAACAAAGAATCAAAACCATTTAATCGTGTTTGTGTGCATAGATAATGTGTGACGTGGAAAATTATAAATGACAGGTCAGTTACTAAACTAAAGCGACATTTCGAGGCCTGTCTGATTAAACTCTATATTTATTTCTATTTATGTAAATTATTTTCTTTTTTGAAAACCATTAAAAAACACACACCCACACTTATTCCTATAGGCTACTTATTATAGAAAATCGTGTGAGAAGCTCGAATCGTCGATGTAACTGCGTACGTGATCAATTCAACATTTGGAAAACTGTTTTTCTTTCTTTTTTGTACGTATTTATTTTAAGGTTCAATAATTATTCTCTGATTCGACATAATCATTGTTTTGTTGGTCATATTCAACCAAGAGGAAATTTCAAAACAATGGCTGATGGTTCGCTACACAACTATTTACTGTTACTATTGGCTGACAGCATGCATGCACGAATCAAACAATCTTATTTGCATATTGCATGCTTTATAGTATAATGACTGGATCGGTAACCTCAACGACCAACATGTATTACCTTTTATTAGTGTTCTACTTGCCATTATATACAATAAAAATACGGAATATTTTCACATTAACAAAAATATTTATTTGACGCATCATATGTTTCCACTAATTTCCAGCACCCAGAATCAAATTTAGCGATATTTTCCTGTGGGCCAGAAACACAATTCCCATTAGACAATTATTCGAGGATTGGTAACATGGGCTTTATTTGCAGTTTGGGGTTCGTTTTTTGACAAATGTAAAATATGACGAGAGCGATTTTATCCTTGGAGGAGAGCGATAAAAAGCTCTTCTATTTTGACGTTTGCGCGAGCCGAGAAGAGCGAGAGCGATCGCTCGCGTCAAACGTGAAGCACTGCTACGGCATGATACGGTATTTTAAATTCACTCTAAAATATTCCAATCACAAACGTCTAATCTATAACAATGTAAGACAATAATTTTGTTATTATGATTAGACCAGTCCCGTGGTAACTGGACCGTCAATAGACCCTTGTCAACTGGTGGTGTGTATTGATAGTGCTATATTGTTCAAACAGTGATATATTGTATAGATAATGCATATACTATGTGTAGTGCCTGTGACGTCCCCAGCCAATCAACCGGATTAAGGTCGTAATTGAAAAATTGAAAAGAGTTTTGGCGTGTTGGATACTTAAACGTTAACAGCCAAATTAATTTTAATCAGATTGGTGTGAACTTTCTGTAAAGTGGATATAGTAACTATTGGCTATACGTACACAAAATTTAGATTTCTCGTCTGATGTGGTCTTTAAATAATGCATATAAATTTCAGAAAGATTGGACGATAACACGATTCAATAAAGTGAAACAAGGGCCATAACTCTAGACGTAATAAACGGAAATTGCTGAAATTCAATATGCTTCTTCGTTTCACTAATTCAAATAATGCATATGAATTTCACAAAGATCAGATGATAACTTTTGGTGTAATAGTGTTCACAAGGTTCAACAAAGTGAAACAAGGGCCATAACTCTAGACATAATAAATATAAATTGTTGAAATCAAATAAGCTTCTTCGTCTCACTAATGTAAACCACATATATCAATTTTAAAACAATCGGATAATAACTTTTGGAGTTAGAGCGCTCACAAGAAATTGTGGACGACGGACGGGCGGCAATATATGTCCACATTTCCATGTGGGCGTATAAAAAGGCATTACTTATAATTTAATACTGTGAAATCCATTATTATTAGCTTTATTATAATCTGACCACGCTAGCAAATTGTTGACTGATGGCAATGTCAATATGGCCATACAAATAGTTTGTTTACATTACCTTGTAAGATTTTTATCACCCAGTTCTAGTATATGTCGAACATCAGGATGAAAGTGAACAGGGTCTCTTGGTTCCAGAATATAAAATAAGACTTTTCTACCATACTGATCATCTGCTATTTCACTTAATGATTGGAGTATTTCCTATACACAAATATAACACGGAATTTAATATAAAGTTTTTGCCATATACAAAGTTAAGTTGCATGGCAGCTGAATCACAGGATAAGTCATCTAATAAGTAGTCCACAAAAGCTGCCACACATTTATTCTTTTGGTAGTAATGGTAATATTCACAAGACATTAAGATTGTCAGGCAATAAGATATATGCTCACAGCAGTTAAGTTGTTTGTGCAATCGACAAAGGATGTCACATATTTATTTGAGCAGTCGACAAAGGATGTCACATATTTACTCTTTTGTAAATAATAAGACATTTAAATGACACTCAAAACTGATCAAGAGTAACAACCCATAAAGTAATTATCAGAAATGATTAAAATTTGATTGGCTTCTGGTTCTTCCTTGTGCTAACATTTATCATATACCAACGGCTGCCAGGCAGGATACACCCACATTTTGCAATCGATGGATAGAGAACAAGCTTAAAACAAAAGTGATTTTTTGTACAATCAGGGGCAATAATCCAGAAAGTTATGGTCTGAAATGCGCAAATATCAAAAGAGACTGAGATCTTTGGGATATAAAGATAAGTTTTAAGTTTCATCAGAATCGGATAAAAATTGTGACCTCTAGAGGATCCACAACCTTCGTATTGCATACTTTTACACAACTTGCGTACAAAGAGCGGCCATTTTTTCGGGCAGTTTCAATCTTAATTTAAACAGTTTTTGAAATCAGAAAAAAAAATATCTGATTTTTAAACAATCAGGAGCCATAATCCAGGAAGTTACTTTCAAATATACGTGATTATCAAAAGAACCAAGATCTTAGTGTGTAATGGTGATATATTCACATGTTTTTTTAAATCGGATAAAAATTGTGACCTCTACATGGACGGCAAGCTAAAAATGTGATGTTTTGTATATTCAATCAAGGGCTATAATTCAGGAAGTTTCGATCCGATATGCGCGATTATCGAATGAATTAAGATCTTTGCGTTATAAACATGTATTCCAACTCATCAAAATCGGATCAAAATTGTGACCTGTAGAGAGTCCACAAGTTTGATATACCAGATGCTATACACTATTTGCGTACGAGGGGCAGCCATTTTGTCCGGCAGTTTTAGCCCGATTTTCACAAAATTCGAACTCAATAAACATTACGGTGTAACAGCGATATATTCGAACGTTTTTTTTAAATCGGATAATAATTGTGACCTCTAGAGGAACCACCAGCTAAAAACATGATTTTTCATACAATCAGGAGCCATAATTCAGGAAGTTACTACCCGATTTTTGGGTTATAAACATGCATTTCAAGTTTCATCAAAATCAGATCAAAATTGTGACCTCTAGAGGGTCCAAAACTTTGATATACCAGATATTTACACTAATTACGGTGTAACGGTGATATATTTGAACATTTTTTTAAATCGGATAATGATTGTGACATCTAGAGGGACCTCAAGCTAAAAACGCGATTTTACATACAATCAGGGGCCATAATTCAGGAATTTACTATCTGATATGTGCGAATATCAAAGGGACAAAGATCTTTGGGTTATAAACTTATATTTCAAGTTTCATCAAAATCTGAAGAAAATTGTGACCTCTAGAGGGTCCACAACATTGATATACCATATTTTTTTACACTATTTGAGTATGAGGGGCGGCCATTTCGTCTGTCAGTTTTGGTCCGATTATTACGAAATTCAATCTCAACTATCCTTAGGGTGTAACAGTGATATATTCAAATGTTTTTTTTTAAATCGGATAAACATTATGACCGCTATAGGGTCCACAAGCTAAAAACGTGATTTTTCGTACAATCAGGGGCCATAATTCAGGAAGTTAGCCGTCCGATATGCACGAATATCGAAAGGAACCGAGATCTTTGGTTTATAAACTTACATTTCAAGTTTCATCAAAATCATAAGAAAATTGTGACCTCTAGAGAGTCCACAACCATCATATACCATATTTTTACGCTATTTGAGAACCAGGGGCGGCCATTTTCTCTGTCAGTTTTATGTTGATTTTTACAAAATTCAAACTCAACCATCCTTAGGGTGTAACGGTGATATACTAAAACGTTTTTTTTAAATCGGATAAAAATTATGATTTCTATAGGGTCCACAAGCTAAAAGTGCGATTTTTCGTACAATCAGGGGCCATAATTCAGGAAGTTATGGTGTGATATGCGCGAATATCAAAAGGAACCGATATCTTTGGGTTATGAACTTACATTTCAAGTTTCATCAAAATCAGAAGAAAATTGTGACTTCTATAGGGTCCACAAGCTAAAAACGCGATTTTTCATACAATCAGGGGTCATAATCCATGAAGTTACGGTCCGATAAATGCCAATATTGTAAGGAACCAAGATCTTAGGGAGATAAACCTTTATTTCAAGTTTTGTTGAAATCAGATAAAAATTGGGACCTGTAGAGTGTAGACAGACAGACCTGTAGACAGACAGGGGTGATGACAATATACGTCCACATGAAAAAGTGACCGTATAAAAATGTACCCATAATCTGAGAAATTTACCTGCGTATAAGTCAATCAGATGATAATCGTCAGCTCTAGAAAGACCACATGCAATAGCGGATGATGGACTGTCAGCCTGAAGGACAGACATGCCAAGGAACAAATTTTATTATACTGCAATTACTTACATCTAGAATAATTTTTTGAACTATTTTTGTATCATCAACACAATCAAATACAGCCAACATAACGAGAAAACCATACTGTTCTTTACATATCTTTAATATATGTGTTTTAAAACTCTTTAATATAACTTTACGATCCTGAAAAAAAAACCATGAACATAAAAAGAGAATATTTATAATTAAAATTCTCAATTAACAAAAGATATAATTAAAAGTTTATCAGCCATATGAAACCTAGGTGATAATTTACTGACAAATAGGTGGCTTACATATGAAAATCATAAACTTACTTTCCTGACAAAATATATCAATTGTGGTAATTGTAGTCAGTAATATCCATAATATCAGTATTACAAAACTAACCTTAGCTGTTCCGTGCCATAAACAATGCATGACAGCTCTAGCACCCTCTCTAGTATGTACCATATTAACACAACCTTCTCTTAAAGCTTCTATCATTTCCTTTAAAATAAAACATAACATCATACAATATTATAACATTCTATACTCAACTAATATAGAAATAGCTAACCTTTCCATAAGAAAACAGAACTATCAACCAGTGATGGGATTTTGCCCGTATATTCCGGACTTGTCCGGATCTTTTTCCCAAACACCCAAAATTGTCCAACCGGAAATATGCCCAATCGGACATCAAGACATGGTGAATAATATTCAAAATTCCGAAATTAATATAGTTTACTGAGTGTATAACTACCACTCAACCAGATTATCGTCGATAATACGCTGGATTGATTAGGTAATTAAGTGATCAACGTATTTATTGTGTTAAACCATCTATAAACCTACCTTGATTTACTACTTAATCTGCTTTGATTAACTGACTTAATCCTTTGTCGGACAATTCATCAATCTAATCTTAAACAGAAGCTATTGTTTCCCCTTTGTCGCACTATTCATCAATCCATTATAATTTTAATCTTCGTGTTAACCTCATGGTTTCTGCATTGTCGGACATTTTAATCGCATTGATGTGAGTCGACAATATGTATAAGCCAGTCATAGAAGTCACATATTGTAAGAGTATATAACACCCAGATCAATAGACAGTCATTATAATTCGTCTGCGATATCACTTTGGTGGAAGCGAGCGTTAAATAAAGCTATTTCACACACACATATATCCGAAAAATACTAGACATTGCTAGCACGCGGTTACAGCACTCGGCAGATTCCATTACTCTACATCTAGCTTCGGCTGTATGACAGTAAGTGATATGTACCTATCAAAATTGCGTTGTTGAAGCATGTTTACAATTTTCATAGCAAAGTTGTCCTTGTTAGAATAAAATCTGATTAAACTTGAAAGAAAAACAGCTTCAGGCGGTTAAAGTACGATAACTGAACCGGTATTAGAAAACTCGCGCGAAAGGTGAAATTATGAAATGAATATGTGACGAAATACACGCTTCTAATGTCAAGGAAAGATTCTATTTTGATGGCATATTCTCGGATTTATGATCACATTTTGAATGGGGTTTATGTTTTTAAATAAAGATAAAAGTAATCTAGGCAATGTTGACGCACATGTCGATTGGAATAGTGTAAGTACTTAATTGCTTTAGACGATAGCGCGTGCTAGAGTAGAATGCAATTATTTAGGGGATGGTGTCATTCGCTTGTTGTGGTAGAGCGACGTTTATTGCCCAAAAAATTTCGGGATATCATTTTTTTACCCTCTGTACATAAGTCGTAACGGAGTATAAGACGAATGCCAGACTTCTGAAAAATGTAGCGACTTGTGACCCGAATATGGTAATTTTGGAGGAATTTGAAACAGTCTGATCGGCAGTAGTCGGCACGCTTTCATTCTATCATATTACGAATTTTGTAGGAACATTTCTGACATAAATTTGAATACCGTACGGGAATTAAATATGAAAAATAACGAGGTGCACCTATTTTTTTTTATTACGGACGAATTTGAATATTTTGTTTACACATGATTTTTGTGTGTGGTCTAAAAACTGCCATTTTAAATAATGATAAGAGTTATGTCCCTTTATTTTCGGTAAAAATGTCCGACAAGAAAAATTTTGAAATCCCATCACTGCTATCAACAAATATAAACCTTAATTTATATAATGTATGCAATAATTATAGTATTTATATCATGTATGCAATATTTTAAAAATCTACAATAATTGATTTTTAGATAGATAAAACTTACTGTTTTCATTTTTCCTTCTGCATAATTAAAAAATTCAAAGAACAGTCTGTGTACCATAGAATGTAGTAAAACCTCTCTAAAATAGATATACACTTTTACACAATAAATTATCACAATGACTTTATTGATTAAAGATATATTTTCTTTAAAAAAAAATAGAAGTAAGAATTAACAATAATAATGTTTTGCAAAACAGGTAACATTTTCAAGTTAATGATAAATATATATCATGACTGCCTTTTTCACTTAATCAGCTTCTTCAGCTCAGGAACAAATAACAAACAAAAAAACTTGTTGAAAGACTAAGGCAACTTACTTGTCAATAAGAGATAGTAGAGTTTCTTTCATATTGCTTAATATTATTTCTTTTTTATTAGGTTGTTCCTCTATAATCTGATCTAATGATTTAGCTGTTTGGGTCTACAATAACACAAAACTCAATAAACAATACTGATTATTAACAGACAAAACATTTCTTCATATTTTCCTATAACAAAGAATGTAGGTTGTACAAGAGAAATCAGATAATTATTTAATTTCAAACAATGATATGTCATTGGTAATAAGATATGAGATTGTTGTTTGAACAAAATACAGGTAGTATCAATAATTATCTGATGTGAAACTATTCTATCTACCTGGAATAATACAAAACTTGGGCCATAGAATTCTTCTAATAAAGTTAGTTTCTGTGGTCCTGTAGCATATTCAGCAAAAACATTCTCTATAACTTCACTAGATTCCTAAATATACAATATAATAATAAATATTAGGCAACACAAATAAAATAAGTTGTTTCTCGGGCACCGCCCGCACGCAAAATTGGTTGCGCGTGCGGCCTATTTATTAGTCTTGATGAAAAATAAAAAATATGTAACGCCCGCCCGAACATCGATAAGCAAGTCATAAAAAGAATATGCCGCATGTATCTACATGCCCCATACGTGAATATCCATTCAAACGTATTAAACTGATTTAGATGCAAACGTTCATTTACGGGTCTTTTTTATTGATATCGAAAGAACCTCCATTTTTGTATCACATGATTTTAATTACCTCCCCTTGTGAACTAGAATTTGATTCGTGTTAAACACCGAAAGTCATTGACAACAATGCAATGTATTTCAATCATTCGATCTTAATCGGCTCATTATTGCCGGCTTCAGTCGGTCCATGTTTGAAAAAATCCTACTTATAAAACAATGAATCGTAGAACAGGTTAATTATTATAACTTGTGGCTACGAGTACGAATACGATACGATGATAGTCACCATACCTTAGTCAGAATCTGGGTCATTAGCACATTTAACGGTAGTTTTGATAATCCGGAAAATAATAATTGGATTACACATTTGATGGTTTTAATGACCAGTTGTTAGTTAAATTTAAATAGTCATTCGATATAAACCCCAGATAGAACACTGAATATCCTGAGAAACACACCGAATATCCTGAGAAACAGTCATTTCCCGAATCCCGATGACACGTGACATGCATTGGTTTGAATTAGGTCAATCATTATAAACCAGCGATACTAGATTTAGATCTAAGTGTCGTTTACCGTGATGATTATTTTTGATACACATGCTGACAGAGGCTTACTCTTTAAAATATTGTCGTTATTATGGACGTCTATTAATAGTCGTACGGAATTTTATTTTAAACCAATTTTAATTATGGTTGTCACCATTACATTAGTAAGCTACATTACGTGAATTAAATATGGAAAATTATTTCCTTTCAGTCAGTGTTCAGTGTTTGAGTAGACTTGATTTTTGGGTTTATGTTCTAAGTATGTATAATATATAACTGAAAGCAAAACCGTAATGACTTCCTCATTAAAAAAAAAAAAAAAATACAAGGCCGCCCTCCCGCCCCAACAATTTTCAACAACAGCCAAATTTTATTTTGCACCATCCTCTAGCCAGAAATGAGGTAAAAAAAAAAATAACCCACCCTCCCCCCCTATAGTTTCAGCTGTCAGTTGCCCGAGAAACAAGACATTTATTTTGTGTAGCCTTATGGTATATTATAACCATTACAATATATATTTACTTATAATTGACGATCAGATTACCACTATAGATTTATAAATACCTTGATTATTACTAGCAATATCTTTTAGAGGGACATGGAACTTTGGATTTTCTGGTACAGTTAAGTTGTCCTTTCAACATCTACTCAGAACATGCATACATGACGTAGCATACTGAACCGTCTTAAAAGTTATTAAAATTCCCTTCTTCAGTGGCTTATTGTTTTATTAATTATTTGTCAAACAACTATTTTCCCCAACAATAAGGATATCTAGGCTTTGTATTTGTGGCAATATCGCTATATTTATAACACCCTTAAATAATTTTGTTTGTCAATATGCTCCTTTAAACATACCTTATGTCGAATCAGTTTAACAACTTTACCATGTAACTGTTTTAGAATAAGACTTCGCTGAAATTTGTTTCTAGAAGAAAATTAAAATCTATTAAAGATACATTCCCGGGTACAAACTGGGTGATTTGAAGATATATCTGGACTAAAAACATATTCAGAATAATTAATTTATCATAATTTTGCTTCAAATCCTTCTCAAAACATCGATCAAAAGAGGTCATGTTTGTGTCACGTGACTTACCTCTCTCTATACCGATGTGAAGTAGGACGAGAATTCAATGCGTACACAATACGATGTTGTCTTAAATCGCTGACTATTTATTACAAATAGTGAAGCTTAATCAAATTCTCGGATTATCCACCGCCAATGTCTCTTTCCATGAATTTTATCTCAGAGAGTGTTATACGTCTAATTCTTCATAAAGTTTATCAACATGTACATTTAGTGCAACCTTCGACGTCACGTGTGCAGACACTCCTAATCGTCGGGCTGTCGATTAGGGAAACCCTTACATTTTTTGTCCTGTATGTGCTCCATGAGTGTTTTTCAGGGAATCCAGTATTTTTCTAGTAAGATTGGATATTTCTACTTTCCATGTATACCAAAATTGCCATACTTTTATTGGAAATAACCACCCGATAAATACTTTCTGGGAACGTAGCTTTAACACATCTTGTACATTAGTACAATCAGTAGAATGTTTCAAATGAAATGAAATGGGGTTTAACATCCTACTGTTCTGCTCCTATACTGGGCTAATGAAGACGGGCATACGCTATACAGTGTGCTATGAGGGAAATTTTGCCCGGGAAGCGGCACTATCGCCTACTCTTATATCGAATTCCAACTGCCAAGGGATCTTTTACGTGCATTCCAATGTTTACACGGGACCTCGGTTTTTCGTCTCATCCAAAGGACTAGACAGTTGTCTTTGTCAGGCCCTCCGTCCTGCATCACTGACAAGGGGAAACCACGTCGGAAACTAAAATTCAACAGCAGAAGAACTATGTTAACATTATCACTACCAATAATACTATCAATACATGTATTAAACTCACCCATACTTCATCATCTTCATTACTACAAATTTACCATATTTAGATTTACACAGATTGACGATTGAATCTAAGTATAAAAAATAAATTATTTGAACAATGAATAATCAGGTTCAGCAGGCAGTATGAACTCCAAACTATGAAGTGTTTTTGTGCTGACGTCATCACCCTGTGTGCTGTCACTGACATAAGTGGCGTTCGCTTCGTCCATTTTCAATGAAGAAATTGGGAAAAGTATGTGGTTAAAAAGGAGGTACAAAATCGTGATTTTCTCATTGATTTGTGGATGAAATTTGCATTCTTTGCTAGTTTTTATAAAGCTTGGTCATTTACTATTCAGTAAAAGTAGTCGGCAATTGTTTTGAGCAAATTTTCGGTCTGTAAAAATTTTTTTTTTTTTGACAGTAGGTGATGAGATCGAATCATTTTGAATTTGATAAAGATAGGTTGCCAGGCAATGAAACATACATCCACAGCAACTAAGTCGCCCGAGCAGTCAACAAGAGTTGTCACATATTTTTTCTATTGTCGGTAATGAGACAATTATAATACATTAAAATCTGATTAAGAGTAACAATTCATTAAGTAATTATCAGAAAATCATTAGAATTTGTTTGGCTTTTAGGTCTGCCCCATAACTTTTAGTATGCAAAACATTTAAAATCAATATACTTGTTCGTCTCAAGATCTTAAACTTGGTGTATCAATCTAAAGTCAATTGATTGATAACTTTGGTCTCTAGAGTATCCATAAGACTTTTCAAAGTGATCAAGGGCCATAACTCTGGCAGTAATTATCGGATATCGCTGAAAATAGGTTCCTTCATCTCATGACCTTAAACACTGTGTATAAATTTAAAGTCAATCGGATATTAACTTTAGCCTTTAGAGCGTCTACAAGCAATTGTGGACGTCGGCGGGCAGGGCGGACGGCCTGACGTGGGCGTCGACAATATACAACCACATTTCAATGTGGGCGTATAAAAACACATTGCAATGAGCTTTTTGACTAAAATTTGATTCGATTTGATATTTTTTAACCAAACTAATAGTGTTATTCCTTGTTTCAGGTGAACAACCAAACATGTTTGATGCTGAGGACAACATCGTACTTCAGACTTCGCATTTTGGCGGAAACAGAAATCTGTCCCCAAAAAAAAGCATGAAGCCGTGTTCGTAGTTCGTACTGGTTGCAGAACCTTTCTATTGACAAACAAGACCTTTGTTAATAAGATGTTGAATTGTAAGTCTGACTTGGTAATAGCTACGCTCGCTTATCATGATAACTTATGCAAGTGTGTTTTCATAGATATCCATTCAATTGGGATAGCATGGAATTTGGGGATTGTAACCAAAAACAGGGAAAATGAAAGATCATATTTTTGAAAACAGCGGTTGCCAGGCAAGATATGCCCATATTTTGCAAGAGTTGGATAAAGAACAAGCCAAAAACAAAAGCGATTTAATGTACAATCAGGGGCTATGATCCAGAAAGTTATGGTCTGAAATGCACAAATATCAGATGGGACTGAGATCTTTGGGATATAAAGATAATATTTATGTTTTATCAAAATCGGATAACAAATGTGAACTTTAAAGGGTCCACAACCTTCGTAATACCCAATTTTACACATTTTGCGTACAAAGAGCGACCATTTTGTTGGGCAGTATCATTTCGATTTTCTCGAAATACGAATTTAACCATCATTATGGTGGAATGGATATGTATTTACAGTTTTTAAAATCGGATATAAAATTGTGACCTTTTAGAGAATCCACAAGCTAAAAATGCGCTTTTTGGAACAATCAGG
Source organism: Patella vulgata (assembly GCF_932274485.2). Lineage (NCBI taxonomy): Eukaryota > Metazoa > Mollusca > Gastropoda > Patellidae > Patella > Patella vulgata. The sequence continues at coordinate 41,863,042 of NC_065882.2, forward strand.
GGCCATAATCCTGGAAGCTACGTTCGGATATGTGCAATTATCAAAAGGAACCAAGATCTTTGTGATATAAACATAAATTTAAAGTTTCATTCGGATAAAAATTGTGGCCTCTAGAGGGTGCACAACCTTGATATACCATATATTTACACTATTTGCGTACAAGGGGTGGTCATTTTGTGCAGCAGTTTTGGCCCGATTTTCAACGAATTTGAACTCAACCATCAATAAAGTGTAACGGTGATATATTCAAACGTTTTTTTAAATCGGATAAAAATTGTGACCACAATTTTTCGTAAAATCAAGGGCCATGATTCACAAAGTTACGATCCGATATGCGTGAAAATCGAAAGGAACCAAGATCTTTGGGTAATAAACATGTATTTCAAGTTTTATCAAAATCGAATAAAAATTGTGACCCTCTACAGGGACCACAAACTAAAAACGCAACTTTTTGTACAATCAAGGGCTATAATTCAAGAAGTTGCGATCAGATGTGCACAAATATCGGAAGGAACCAAGAACTTTGGGTTATACAGATATATTTCAAATTTCATCTAAATCGGATCAAAATTGTGGCCTCTAGAGGGTCCACAACCTTGATATACTATATATTTGCACAATTTTTTCACGAGGTGCGGTCATTTTGTCCGGTCATTTTGTCCGGCAGTTTTGGTCTGATTTTCACGAAATTCCAACTCGGCCATCATTAGGGTGTAACGGTGATATATTCAAACGTTTTTTAAATTGGATAACCAGCGGCTGCCAGGCAGGATACGCCAACATTTTGCAAGAGATGGATAGAGAACAAGCTAAAAACAACCAGGATTTTTGTACAACCAGGGGCAATAATCCAGAAAGTTATGGTCTGAAATGCGCAAATATCAAAAGGGACTGAGATCTGTGGGATATAAAGATATGTTTTAAGTTTCATCAGAGTCGAATAAAATTTGTGACCTCTAGAGGGTCCACAACCTTCATATTGCATACTTTTACACAATTTGCTTACAAAGAGCGGCCATTTTGTCGGGCAGCTTCATTTTGATTTTCCCGAAATTCAAATTCAACCTTCATTATGGTGGAATGGCGAAATATTTAAAAGGTTTTTAAAATCGGAAAAAAAATTGTGACATCTAGGGAATCCGCAAGCTAAAAATGTGATTTTTCGAACAATCAGGAGCCATAATCCAGGAAGTTATGTTCAGATATAAAAGGCATGATTTTGAGTCTTCTCAAAAATAAATGAAAAAAATTGTCACGGCGTGTGAAAGCCCGGTTGACCCGGTTCTCGGCACACCAATTCCTGCCCATCTCCGTCTCTAACCAACTCCATTTCCATGGATTCTTTACGTTGTCAAGGCTCTTAATATCATGGTTGTCATCTCGATATTTTACTTTGCCGCCATTTTATTTCACAGCCCAGAAATGGGACAATTCGTCACATAGTATTTATTCATATTACAGGTTTCATATCAAGAGGTTTCAAATTTAATTCTAATATCTCCAGGTGGCTTGGACGACAGCATTATAAGATATGATATCAATTTAGTAATAAATGTCAATATCCCATTCCTCACACGCGTGACATGATTATTATTAAAACTACGAATCCACCCGCACACATCCAGCTTGAAACGAAATCACTCTACAGGACAATTCCCGCAGATTATGATTTCTTGGAATTTCAATGGACAATTATTATTGTAGTCTCGATCGTGTAGGTCTGATTATTTAATTATACAGAACAATAAGGGACAAGTGACTTAATAATGATATAAACTATGTTTACTTTTAACATCGGGTTCGAGGAGAAGGCCTAAGTTTTTTTATCAACTTATGACTCTTCTCCTGCTCCCTCTCAAGACTCGGCCAAAATGTATTACCCCCCCCCCCCCAACAATTTGACGGCAAGCTAAAAACGTAATTTTTTGTACATTCAAGGTCTATAATTCAGGAAGTTAAGATCCAATACGCGCGAATATCGAAAGGATCCAAGATCTTTGGGTTATAAACATGTATTTCAAATCTCATCAAAGTTGCATGAAAATTATGACCTCTAGAGGGTCCACAAGCTTGATATACCAGATGCTATACACTGTTTGCGTACGAAGGGCGGCCATTTTCTCCGGCAGTTTTGGCCCCGATTTTCACAAAATTTGAACTCAATAAACATTACGGTGTAACAGTGATATATTTGACCTCTAGAGGGACCACAAGCTAAAAACATGATTTTTCATACAATCAGGGGTCATAATTTAGGAAGTTACTATCCGATATGCCCGAATATCGAAACGAACCAAGATCCTTGGGTTATAAACATGCATTTCAAGTTTCATCAAAATCAGATCAAAATTGTGACCTCTAGAGGGTCCACAACTTTGATATACCAGATGTTTACACTAATTGTGTATGAGGGGCGGCCATTTTGTTCTGTTTACCAAAAACTCCATCTGATTATGTTATTATTATCACTGTTGTTTAGAGCTGCAACGATTCAGTTCGGTGCACCGATAACCGACACTAGCCGCCTCGGTTCGATCCATGATCTACAACGTTCAAATTTCGATTCGGTTCAATTGCAAATTAAATTTCAAATAAAAACAACGTACACCTTACCATATGAAAAAAAATGAAAGACCTGAAGCAATTAAGTCCACTTAAAATTTAAAAAAATCTTTTAATTTACGTAACTTTTAATTTACGTTATTTAACAAGACACGAATGTCACTCGAAAACATAACTAGAACAGAGTGACCTCCCTTTAAAACAATTTCCGTATGCTGACGAAAGTTAATTTATTTAAAATTGGTGACGTACCGAATGTTCATTGGGTGTTAATTTAGGTCAATAGCTTCGGTAATCGTTAGATAAATTCTAAACGATCTCATTAGCTGATAATTCCGGTCATTATCTTCTGATATTTTCGTGTTTAAACGATTATTACCCGTAGTCAAGCAAACACGACTGGAAGGTACAATTATGGCAGACGACGTACTTTCTCGACCACCTGGTCATTTGAAATGTAAAGTTTGGGATCATTTTGGTGTAAGAAAAAACTCTAAAGATGTGGCAAGAGAGAGAGAGAGAGAGAGAAATGGGGTTTAACGTCCACTCGACACAAACTAGGTCATTTCGGGACTAACATATGTTTTTTTTAAATTTTATTTCACTAATTCGCTTGCGCATAGGGGTCTTTAGCAGTGGGAGGAAACCGGAGGATCCGGAGAAAACCCACGAGGTTGGACAGGCGACCCTACTCCTTGTCACGTACAACCGGGGATTCGAAACCACGCCAGTCGACTCAATGACAGACTTTATGATACAGCACGCGCACGCTAACCATTCAGCCATCCAACCCCCCCTAAAGATGTGGCAACTTGTAGAGTATGATACACTGACATATCCCATAAAACAGGAAACACAACAAACCTGTCAAACCAATAAAAGTGTTCGAGAGAATTTTAGTCTTGTGTTTTCATTGTTTTAAATGAATTACATACAGGAAAAATTACTGGCTATTGTAGCTGATAATCGAATCGAAAATAATCGAATCGAATGGTTAAAATCAATAATCGAACCGAATCGAGGTAGTTGTGAATCGTTGCAGCCCTACTGTTGTTGTATTTTGGCGTTTTAAGATTAACACAATAAACACAATTTTGTTTTTTTGACAATATTACCTTTTATTTCATCTAAAACTGAAGCTTTTTGAATTGCTGTACCATATTTGATTAAACACTGTATCATACGGGCTGTATCGTGAGCTAATGAAAACTATTAAAAGAACATTTATAGGTATTAATATAACAAGAAATGTGATTGATATTTGATAAAATGAAAGCAGACAATATGTTAACATAATTTAATATAATAAGTAAACTGGTGTAAGAATAATCATGATTGTCAGAAAATGATTAATAAGCTGGAACTAGTAGAATATAAGATCTAATATTTAATTCTTTAAATAATTGTAAATAATCTCACCTCGGCTATTTTACCTTTAACACCTGTATATAATTCTGTACAGTGTTCTATTCTCTTCTGATCTGATAAATCTTTTCTAAACACAAACAAAAACAGTCTTAATTCATCAAAATATTACTCTTAAATTTCTTGGTTATTGGACAATAAAATAATTACATGTACAGTGAATTCTTTGGCACCGACGTGAAACAAGTACATTAAGTTGCGACTATATTGTCCATTTAATCAACAGTGGTCGCAGGATTCTTATTAGCTCCCCCACCCTCTGAAATAAGCATTCAATCTATCTTCCATTTCAAGTGTAGTGTACTTACTTTCTCAATTGTTCCCATATAAGTTTAGAATTCTGTATTAGCTGATAATGATTTTTAGCAATTCTAGAAGCTGTTCTTCTGTCTTTCCAATTCATGTCTTTGGTTTTAGCTTTCTTCACCACTAAAAACCAACATAAAATTAAACCCATATTCAAGTATTATATACTAATATTATATCAGAAAGTCTGTTTTACAAGAAAAATAATGATGCTATCCTGTATTTCGTGTAGTGTGTAGTGGATATAAACTCTACTCATGCAATATGGGTAACACGATTGACTAATTTTGTCACACACGTTAAAAACTAATGAATCTCTGATACTTGATATCAATTTGTTTGAATGAGATCATACAGTATGTAGCATCTATTTTGTAATGCACTTACAGGGACATCAGAAACTCAAACATTTTCATACCCAATTCCATAACAGCATGCACTTCATAATCATCCAACAATAAATATCATCCAACAATAAAATGTTCTTACTTGTATCATCATGTAACATTGAATGTGAGGCATCTGGTAATTTCTTTTTTTGTAGATTTCTACTCTTCTCTAAGTTACCTTTAGTCTTCAAGCCTTTCAGTTTCTTAGCGGCTTGTTTGATCTGAAGCTGTCAAATTAATTAATAATAATACTATCTTGACACTGTTTGCTGTCTTCAAATAATATTACAAACTACACAGAAAATAAGAATCACCAAAGTAGGCAGCGTTTCAATATATTTTATTTTTCTCTGTGAGCGGCCACCTGGTCACGCTGTGAATTTTTATATACTTTATCTTTATGATCATTAAATAGAATGTCAACAGAAAAGTCAAGGATGTTGTAAATGAATATTCACTGCTGTACCAGTTATTGTTAATTGTCTGTATTACTAAACCAAAAACAATCTCCGTCTAAATAGATACATGTCCGGCGTATGCAGACCCTTTTCACTAGTATGGACACCCACTACAAATCTACGGGGTCAAACCTTTTGTAACTGGTGACCATATTATTTTGTCATTAGCTCCTGCTGGACTATTAAGACATGGTTGGATAAAAGCTCTAATTTTTTAGACTATATGTTTATGTTGCAGTGTCAAAAATCATGTGTATATAAATCATTATTTAGACATCCATTAACATGACAAGCCTATAATAAACTCTCTAGAACATGTAAACAGATTAAAATATGATAGCCATTTAATGATTTAATTTAAAAATTGTGAATCAAATACTGTTGCTACGATAATAAACAATCTAAGCCAACACTTCAAACAGCGATAACGTCACTCAGAATAAAGATATCTGAATGAAATTTTTAATATATTAATTATCTATTTTGGAACTATTATTTCACGAACGGTCCAGCTCTTTATCTAAATCTTACATAATGCATCTTTAAGTATTTAACTACAATGCTGTTGAACATGCCTTTCTTTATACCTCTGCTAAAGTGTGGAATGAGTTACCTGGCCAAGTAAAAAAACTTGAATAATTTTGCAGTTTTTAAACAGAATCTGAAAAGTTGAACTTTTCAAACATGCTTTTAAATAGTGAATATGTTTTCATTGTAAATTCTTTAAAACTGGTGTTTTATATTTTATGTATTTTAATTGTAAAAAGCACCCTGAAGCAGCTAAGCTGGAACACTCTGTCGTCAGTGCTATACAAATTGGTTATTATCATTAATACACATGCAGTTGTACAAACCTTAATAGATTTTTTCCTTTCTAATGGTTTTATTGAATCATGTTTCTTTATTGCTGGTGAATTTTCTTTAGTACATAACTCTAACTCTTCATCTAATAATTTCTTTGACTTTTCTTTAGTTTCTTGTGATATTTTGTTAGTATTCTTCACTGCAAAAGACTTTTCTGCTCCATCTGGAGTTCCTCTAGCTCGTTGAACAGCTTTCTCAAAAGTCACATCTCCTTTGCGGTTTTTACGTATGCCAGTTGTATGCATAGTCATCTCTGACATGTGAGCAATTGAACTTATTTCACCAAGTGAATCTGGTGTGCTTCTATCTAGTAAATTTTCTGTCAGATCAAAATGTTTTGATTTATGTGTGTAATATTTGTCGGTAGAATCATCTAAATTATCTGAAAGTCCATGTTTTTTCTTTTTTGAGGGCGAAATGCTGTCATCCTTGATCATGGAAGGAAGTGTCATTTTAAGTTTTTCTTTATGTAGAATACTGTTGCCCTCTGGATGACCTCTCATACTTCTATTTTTCTTGGGGGAACCAGATTTCTTTCTCCTTTGATTTGGAGTTTCGGAGTATGATATGGTGTCCATCTGAAACGATAATACATACATGTAAAGACACATTATGGTGTCCATCTGAAACGATAATACATACATGTAAAGACACATGTGGTTAACATCTATCACAACTCTTATCTCTGGTTAAAATTATTCATACTTATAAACATGCAGATGTTTACTACTTCTGGTGATTTGTAAAATCAAGATTAACAAGCCAACAGTCACTCTCACTTAATTAGAACTAAAGTTATCGTGTCCCAAAGCATCAACCAATCAAATTGCTTATCTCTGCTTACCCCAAGCAGAAAATGCCCATCTTCGAACCCCATCAAGGCATTCACCTAATGAACACCTACACCAAGTTTGAACGTTCTAGCTCAATTAGGAGAGTTATTGTGTTCCAAAGTCTAGACTGGAATAACCAGACGCTAGAAATTGGCATTCTGTTGAGACTTATGCCGTATTTCGCTGGATATAACTGATTTGAAATTAGAGTCAAAACGGAAACAATTGAATGTAAATAAATTTATATACAATCAGATTACATTATTATATGCATTTGGATCAATTTCTAGGTCCCAAATATTAGCGATTTAGCTCCTTTAAGTTTGTATTGTTACCATGATTACTAAGCTATATGCTTTAACAATAAATAACATAAAATAATTGGATCAGATCAATACAAGGCAAACATTATTAACTTATGGAAATTGTATATGAAGAAACCCTAAGCACCAACCAGCTGCTAATTTATATCTATAAGGAAGTGTGGCTCTATATAGTATATATATTATAATATAGAGCAAAGCTCTAAAGCACCGCGCAAATTGTGCAAAGCTCTTTTCCGGTAACACTGGAGCGTAATTGAAAATGTCACCCACAGACTGTTGATTTAAAAAAAATTCAGCCGGAACCGGATACACTGGGCAAAACAGGCAATGCGCATGTCAACTTACCAAATCTCGTCCAAGCGAGATCACGTAACTAACAAAAATAATTCTATCCACCAAATCTCGCCCAAGCGAGATTACGCGCCTCATAGAACTATTTCTATGACGCGTCTAATGAATGACGTCACATATTTTTTACGTCAATGAAAATAATTCTCACACTTTTTTGTTCTTTTTTTAAAAACAAAATTAATGTATAAAATTTATATCTCAATAAAAACTAAATTATTTAATATTTTTTGTATCACTTGAGAAAATTAATTATGAATGAAGGTTTTATATTTAACAATAATCAGCTTCGCTCTACTCAGGCAATGCCTGTTACATATTATATTTCCTGCACATCTAGTAACGAAGCCATTCTATGCATGTTACTTACCTGTAAATTATGGCTATGATATTGTTAAGTTTGTATTGTTACAGTGATTACTAAAAAATAATATGCTTTAATAATAAATTACATAAAATAATTGGTCCGAGTTGTCTGGATGATACCGTCGTATGTTTACAACATAAAAGTGCACGAGTGACCATCAAGACTAAAAGATATCATTGCACACAATATTTAAACAAATTGCTTTCCATAGAACTGTTGTGATTAAATTAATGGTTTCAATTACTAAATGCCAAGTAAAATAAATCTATTATAGGCCTAATAAAATATACGGTAAAAAAAAAAAAAAGATTACTCCGTCTTACTCTCAATCATGCCATAATCTCACAACTTCGCGTAGAAATTTCCAGCTAACATTATAGTACGATAGGAAATAATATTGATATACCTCTGGCGGTAAATATTCACTTAATTTTATTCTTTTGACTTTGGTGTGTCTCTACTCTAGGCCTATTTTGTTTTCTTCATCACATTCATGAAAACAAAACCACGTTTCAAAGCGCGGTACATGTTTCCGATTGTCGTAAATATGAGGCTTTGAAAAATAATAAAAATATTGATAGGCCTATGTGTTGTTTAATTGTTGTTAATGTTTTTCTTTTTGATAAGTCTATTTTAAAGCCAAGAATAAAATTGTTGGTTTCAAACATATAATCGATACTATTTTATTTTTGTTTTACCTATCACCCAGACACTAACATTGTATTTCCAATCCTTGAAATTATTTGTAAGCCTGGATAATTAAGATTTTCACTTTTATTTACGACAACTGAGGAACACTGACCTTTGGTTAGACTGGATATAGTTCTATGATGCGACTTAATGAGTCCCAAATATTAACTTTTTTCTTCCGTCAAATTAAACTCTAAAACATTTTTTTCATTTATTAGAAAAATAAATAAAGACGTTTAAATTATTTGTAGGTAAAAGTCATTTCCTATTTAGTGTAAAATTCACCATTTAGCCCGAATCAGTAACGTCTTATATAAACAAACAATGCACGCGCTATTGAGCCAATGATTGACGCCGCGTGATGTGACGTAACATGTCGAAACAGTCATCTGTTACAGAGATATTAGAAAATCTCTGTGAAACAGATTGGCACACCACCTGGTTGCGGTGGATGAAAAAAAAATGCTTTCCGGGTCACCGTATCCGCACAAGTGACCGAATCAGCTGATCACTTTCGCTGTCAATCAATTCCCAGAAATGATATCTAAGATATTTCGTACAATAATTATTGGACCCCCTGGTTCTGGTAAAGGAACTATTTCAACGCGAATAGTGAAGGATTTTGGCATGAAACACTTATCAAGTGGCGATATTTTACGTAAACAGATATTGGATGGTACAGGTGCGAAAAACATGGGAAATGTCATTTCGACATGATGATTATATTTCATTCAGTCGAAATGTCAAAATGCTGCTATTTTAAGTCTTCACAAGCTAGACTACACTTAACATGAATTTCAAAATTGAAAATGTTGCTAAATCTCAAAACAAATAGTTTTGTCATCAACTCTGGGTAGGATCCCATTACACAATTAAATATTCCTAAAGTCAAAGAAAATATCATATTCATTTATATTGCCGCATTGTGCAACTCATGGAAAGGTCACTTTTTTGCACAATACTAGATCTTTGTACGATCTGAGAAATATCTTTCTCTGGGGTTAGGGTTTGGGTTAGGTTTATAAATTACATGTCAAATGTAAAAATTGAAGCTGTAACAACTGTGGATTGTGGCTAAAACTATTCTGAAGGGTTAGGGTTAGAATTGTGGGTATAATTCAGTATAAACACGGAAATATATTTCTCAGATCGGAAAGAACTAGTATCATGCCACTTTTTTGGATATCTCATTTCACTAACAGATGGCAGCAAACTGAGCAGTAGGGTTAAGAATCCATGACTAGCATACTTTCTGATTAGGCCTATAGATTACAAATATCTCAGATTATGGAACATGTTTGTGAGAATTTTACAATAACTTAGATGTTGCAAATGTCATTGTCATAATATTCAATATTTATTACAGCATGTTTATAGTGTGCCCTTTTATATAACATGCTCAGGGACAGTTTTGGGCTTTAAAAGTAGTTTACTGTATCTAATGTGCGTAATGTTCTGCCAGGTGTATAAAGTTCTAAAAAATATGAGAGATAAACAGGAGCTAAATTATTTAAACATTTAAAAGAAAGTAATAAAATCTTAAAATCAATTCAATATTTAACAGGTAACCAGTGTGAATTATATAAAACAGGAGTTATGTGGTCGTATTTCTTAGTTAAAGTAACAAGTCTAGCTGCAGTATTCTGTACTTTATGTAATTTATCTATACGTTTTAAAGGTAAACCAACTAAAAGTGAATTAAAGTTATCTAATCGAAAAGTGACCAGAGAATTAACAAGTGACTTAGTTTTAGTGCCATCTACAGTTGAGCTTCCATTTAAACTATCAAAGATTGCGCCAATATTACGGGCAGAATAAGATGAAAATATATCACAATTACCAATTACAACAGGGGGGCTTATCATGTCTCTAACATGATTGACCCTACTGCTGATTAAGTTGCAGCCATTGGTAGTGAAATGAGATATTGCCTCCTTGATGAGCACAATAGATAGAAAGAACTTTTATGTTTGTGGGAATATTGAATTTCTATTCTCCGGTTGTACGTGACAAGGAGTAGGGTCGCCTGTCCAACCTTGTGGGTTTTCTCTGGGTTCTCCGATTTCCTCCCACTGCTAAAGACCCCTATGCTCAGGGGAAATTATTGAAATAAAGTTGAACCATGTGTTAGTCCTGAAATGACCTAGTTTGTGTCGAGTGGACGTTAAACCCTCTCTCTCTCTCTCTCTCTCTCTCTTTGTTTGGGCACTAATGCTACCGATAAAAGTAGGGGGTGGGGTGCTAATAGTCGATTCCTTTGGTACAGTGTTAAAAACTTGTGGAGAGGTATCAAAATTAATAATAAACAAAAAATTTGACCCCGACCCCCCTAACCCCCATGTACATATCCCCTGAATATGGGGTACCCCTAAATTAGCCAAAGTATCAGTTTTTCTGTCATTTCACCACTAACAAGTTTGTCTAGAATGCCTTTCACAGGTTCATATGTTGGTTTACGTGGTCTGCAAGTCTGAATATGACATTGAAAACGACCCGCGACAATATGATATGGCAGCAATCCAATATTGAGGCCAAAAGGGCACCACAAATATGTATTCTTTGCTTTTCGACCAAAAATAGTGTTGTAATATGTCGACTACTAGGTTTTCGAGGTCCTAGAATCCAAATTTATTGTGATTTCAAACAAAAAAGAAACCACTAACAACATATTTATCATGTGGTGAAATATTCATCAGTTATAATACAATTACAATTATCATTATTATGGATTAAGTTAAGCTATCTCGGACTGAATTCAAATCAGTCATCGTTACATCTGCTTTATGATTGAGATTGCTTAGGTAGGCCTCCAAATTGGTCCCATAAACAAATGCTAGCAACTTTTAATGGTCCTTTAGTAAATGGAAAATGTCACTTTGTTTAGTTACTGATAAGACTGTCTCTCGAGCAAATCTTACTTCGATGTAATAAAATGATTGTTTCGCCATTTGTCACAGAATAAGTTTGCTATTTCCTTGACAGCTAGATAGACCCTGTTGCTGCAAAAGCTTCTGTTTCTTGTCCCACGTTTTCATTACAGCAGGAATTTCATACTTAGCGATATTACTATATCCTGGGAATTGGCTTTCACTTGCACAGTGGATGCACATTTCAGTCACATTTTTGTCTTTTCGCATAAAAGGCAAAAGAGACTTTTGGACGAGAATGCTTGACACGAACAGAACAATGAGTGGGTTTAATTACAACTTCAAAATGATGTTTAATACGAATCATAATTACCAGTACAACAACTGACTTCCACTTTTCAGCCAAATTATGGTCAAATAAAGGGTACAATGGACGTAATTGTCCGGGAGGCCATTTCAGAATGGCCTTGGTTTGATGTGACTCTGATCGTTTTTACCTGAAATTGATTGTTTCAGAGAAAGCTTATAGAATGTGTTACCAGATGGCGCCATTAACTGGGGTTCGTTGAAAAAGTGACTTAGATCGTTCTTCCCCTGGGCTCTTCAAATATGTTTGTTGTTAGTGGTTTCTTTTTTGTTCGAAATCAACACAAATTCAGATTTTACTCCCTAGAAAACATAGTAGTCGACATATTACAACACTCTATATGGTCGAAAAGCACAAAATACATATTTGAGGCACCATTTTGGGCGCCATATTGGATTGTTGCGGATTATTTTTAATGTCATATTCTGACATGCAGAACACGAAAACCTATATTTGGGCCTGGGAAAGGCATTCGAAACAAACTTGTCAGTGGTGAAATTACAGAAAAACTGATATTTTGGCTAACTTGAGGGGCACAGGCGTGGGTTTGTCATAACTTTGGAGGGGGGGGGACGGATGAACCCTGGAACCTGGAACATTTCATTACCAAACCAAAATAAGAATTACGAACAGTTTACTGTACCAGTGTTATTTCGATGAAAGCTGTATCTAGGGGTAATATGATGACAATATGGAAAAATTGATAGCTGCGATCGGTCAATTAAGGAGGAAGATATTGTGGAGATCAGTAACTGTGGTGAGACCCAAGGCAGTTGTTAGATAGCCTTCAGAACGGGTCATTCATGTGGATATAAACCTGAAAATCTGTCCTTGCGATCAAAATCACGAGGGGGACAGAGACCTATTCGTCCCCCCACCCACTTTCGATTCTTGAGGGGGGGGGGATGCGTCACCCCCGCCCCCTTAATTCACGCCCATGCATGGGGGTCAGGGGTTAAATTGTTTTCTGTATTATGGATTTTGATACCCCTCCACATAATTTAAGCACCGTATAAGCTTTGTTGACTGTACAGACGAATTAGCTACCGTGGGCTTATGTTTCATTGACTGGCAACCTATCTCTTTATGATTTATTTTCTAGCTGCGGGATCAACAGCTAAACAGTTTATAGATAAAGGTCAACTAGTCCCAGATAATGTAATGGTACAACTTATTATTAATGAACTCAAAAAAATTCAAGGCAACAGCTGGCTGTTAGATGGTAAACTTTAGGATTCATTTTTCTTTTAGTATTATATAGGCCTACATTGCAGGCTATCCTACATATGATGTAGGTCTTAAATGAGAAAGATATTTCAGAAAAAGAAAATCAGAATGATTTTTCTGTCAAATAGCCAATAGCATTAGAAACCCATTTAGGATCAAAGGTGTATTGTGTTCTAAGGACTGCATTATGTTGAGACTGATAATTTCTGGAGCTATGGGTCTACAAGTCGTTTGAGGATTAGCCATTTGTATATGCCAACATTTAAGTGTGGGTGTATGTATTATGTCGTCACCTTGTCCGTCGGTTCAAAAGAGGACGAACCCCATTTTCAGCGTTCTGCAACTTTTCGTTCCATCGCTATTCGCCCTTTGTCAAAAACCTTGTGAACGTGATAGAAGTTGTAATTTGGTGTAAAGGATTGTGGTCATGAGAGGACAATGCCTATCGTTATTTAACGTTTTACGAATTTCTGTTCCGGAGTTATCCCCCCCATTTGCTGAAAACAGCTTTTGACTGATTCTTTTTGTTAAGCAGGGGAATATTAACCCTTGTCCTGCGGTACCTGGATTATTCCGGGATCTGCACGAGCCCTCCATATACGGCACCCGGAATATTCTGGGATTACCGATTGTATTTATTTCCGGGCGTTTTAATAGAGTTAACTCCCATGTACGATAGGTGGCGTTTCACTAAACGCTGTCATTCTTGTTTACATTTTTTTTGCTAATTTTCCGAAGATTTGGCGGACGAATGTAATGATACATGTCCAAAAAAAAACCAAAACGTGACGTTATGTCACGACTAACTTCCTAGGAAGTGTTGGACGTATTTTAACGATGAAGATAGTGAACTCTGTGAAAATTTGATCACAGTTGTTGACTCAGATTTTTAAAGTGTCAGTGCTAAAAATCTGATTTGCAGATTCTGGCAGCTATATCAGTTTTAGTAGAGGCACCCAACGTTATACAAGTACTCCCAAAACAATTCAGTTGACGACGTCATATATGACGTCAACAATTCTGAGCTTTAGGGCTAAAATGGGTTCGTCCGTCTGTCTGTCTGTCTGTCACACTTTTTGGGACACAATAACTCTCCTTCTAATTGATCTAGAATTTCCAACTTGATCTAGGTGTTTATTAGGTCACTGCCTTGATAGAGTTCGAAGATGAGCATTTTCTGCTTAGGGTAAGCCGAGATAAGCAATTTGAATAATACTTTGGGAAACGACAACTTTAGTTCTAATTAAGTGAGAGTGATGAAACTTGGTGTATAGTTTCATTACATCAATACCTTGACTAAGTTTGATAATGAGCATTTTCTGCTCAGTCAGGGTAATCCGAGTGATAAGCAATTTGATTGGTGGTGACTTTGGAAAACAATAACTCACCTTCTAATTGAGGTAGAATGTTCAAACTTGGTGTAAATGTTCATTAGGTCAATGCCTTGATGGAGATCAATGATAAACATTGTATGCTTACGGTAAGCAGAGATAAGCAATCTAATTGGTTGATGCTCTGGGGCACAATAACTTTGGTTATAAATTAATTGAGAGTGAGGAAACTCTGAGCATAAATTCATTATATCATTACCTTGACTAAGTTCGATGATGAAAATTTTCTGCTTAGGCTAAGGAGCGATAAGCAATTTCATTGGTCAAGACTTTGGAACATAACAACTCTGCTTTTAATTGACATAGAATGTTTAAACTTGATGTAGATGTTCATTACTAAGTTCAATGATTAACATTTCGAGCTAAAGCTAAGCAATTTAATTGGTTGATGCTTTGGGATAAGATAACTTTGATTCTATCTGAATCTGATAGAGAGTGATGAAACTTTGTGTATAGTTGGTAATCAGTTTGGTTGCCAGGGGGGGTGCACCCCCCCAGCAAAAAAGATAGTCTTTCGCAAAATATGTGCAGTCGGTCGCGAAATAAGTGCAGTCGATCTCGAAATAAGTGCTCACTGAATTAATGAGGTAAATAAACAATGCCAAAATAGAAGGAAAAATGCCAAATTTTTATGTATTTGCGTAAATCCGTGCACCTAAATCGCATATGTCACGCTACTCACCCAAAGCGTTTGTATAAAATAACCTTGTCAACTTACCATGTTTGAAAAAATGTTTTTTACCCTTCTTCTCTTGTGAGTTGGTCTAAGAAAAAAATCCCCCCCTGGGAGGAAAATAGTCGGTCTCAAAATATGTGCCGTTACTACAGTCAGTCTCAAAATTATGCATCAGCGACTGACGAAATGAATTAATGAGGTAAACAAACAATGCCAGAATAGAAGGGAAAAATCTCAAATACTTTTATATTTCTTAAGTCACATAGTCGGTCTCAAAATAAGTGCTCACTGCAGTCGGTCTCAGTCTAAATGAATTAATGAGGTAAACAATGCCAAAATAGAAGGGAAAATTTTTGTATGAATCCATGCACCTAAATTGCAACGGTATAGTATAAAATAACCTAGTCAACTTGTAATGTTTGAAAAAAAAATTCCCTGTTATGAGAGCTTGTTAGGAATATTTTGATAACTTAAATTACATTATTGATTGTCATACGAATAATATTAGTCAAACAGTTGGTAAGAAGTTATCGGAAGCATAGTTTGTTTCAGAAATATGTAAAAAATCTTTAAATTATGAAATGTTATGGCGATCTATTTAGTTAGGGAGCTAGGTTCAGGTTGTTTCGAAAATCGTGTACAAAATGTCTACTATGTTAAATGAGTGGGCAGTGATGTCCGATACTCTGAACCTTGATTCTTAAGTTGCACCTCCCCTTCCCTTTGAATTTTCGAGTTTAAATCAACTTTTGCGTACAACAATCAACTTTCGTGCATAAGTCGACCAACTTCAGATGTCGCTAAAAACACTGCTTAAGAAGACCCCCGACCCTTCCTTCTCCCTTAAGAACACCCCCTTACCCCCCAGAGAGAGGGGTTAATTTGACTTTTGCGTACAACATTAATTTTTTATACGCCCACATTTTCATGTGGACGTATATTGTCCTCGCCCCTGTCCGTCCGTCCACAATTTGTTTGTGGACACTCTACAGGTCACAATTCTTATCTGATTTTGACGAAAATTGAAATATAGGTTTACCTCCAAATTGGCATGTATTGGATCGAAACTTCGTGGATTATGGCCCCTGTTTGTGGACCCTATAGAGGTCATAATTTTTATCCGATTTTGTTGAAACTTGAAATGTAAGTTTATAACCGAAAGATCTCGGTTCCTTTCGATATTCGCGCATATGGGACCGTAACTCCCTGAATTATACCCCCTTCGCGCATATGGGACTGTAACTTCCTGAATTATACCCCCTGATTTTACGAAAAATCGCGTTTTTAGCTTGTGGACCCTATAGAGGTCATAATTTTTATCCGATTTAAAAAAACGTAGTATAATATCACCGTTACACCCTAAGGGTGGCTGAGTTCGAATTTCGTGAAAATCGGCCCAAAATTGACAGACAAAATGGCCACCGTTCGTTTTCAAAGGTTGTGGACCCTATAGAGGTCACAATTTTTTTCCGATTTTGTTGAAACTTGATTTGTAAGTTTATAACCCAAAGATCTCAGTTCCCTTCGATATTTGCGCATATCGGACTGTAACTTCCTGAATTATGGCCCCTGATTGTACGAAAAATCGCGTTTTTAGCTTGTGGACCCTATAGAGGTCATAATTTTTATCTGATTTAAAAAAGCGTATTATTATATTACACCCTAAGGATAGTTGAGTTCGAATTTCGTACCAAAGCTGACAGACAAAATGGCCGCCCCTCGTACTCAAATAGTGTAAAAATATGGTATATCAATGATGTGGGCTCTCTAGAGGTCTCAATTTTCTTTTGATTTTTATGAAACTTGAAATGTAAGTTAATAACCCAAAGATCTTGGTTCCTTTCGATATTCGGCATATCGGATAGTAACTTCCTGAATTATGGCCATTGATTGTATGAAAAATCACGTTTTTAGCTAGTGGTCCTTGTAAAGATCACAATTTTTATCTGATATAAAAAAAATGTGTAAATATATCACCATTACACACTAAGATCATGGATCCTTTTGATAATCGCAGATACCCGAACTTAACTTCCTGGATTATGGCCCGTGATTGTTTGAAAAATGTCATTTTTAGCTTGCGGATTCTCTAGAGATCACAATTTTTTTCCGATTTTAAATATTTCACCATTTCACCATAATGGAGGTTGAATTCAAATTTCGGGAAAATCGAAATGAAACTGCCCAACAAAATGCCTGCTCTTTGTTCGAAAATTGTGTAAAAGTATACAATACAAGGGTTGTCAACCCTCTAGGGGTCACAATTTTTGTCCAATTCTGTTGAAACTTAAATCATATCTTTATATCCCAAAGATCTCAGTCCCTTTTGATATTTGCGCATTCCAGACCATAACTTTCTGGATTATTGCCCCTGGTTGTACAAAAAATCTTTTTTGTTTTTAGCTTGTTCTCTATCCATCTCTTGCAAAATGTTGGCGTATCCTGCCTGGAAGCCGTTGGTTATCCAATTTAAAAAAACGTTTGAATATATCACCGTTACATCCTAATGATGGTTGAGTTCGAATTTCGTGAAAATCGGGCCAAAACTGCCGGACAAAATGGCCGCCCCTTGTATAAAAAATATGGTATATCAAGGTTGTAAACTCTCTAGAGGTCACAATTTTCACCCGATTTTGATGAAACTTGAAATGCATGTTTATAACCTAAAGATATTGGTTCCTTTCGATATTCGCACATATCAGATCGTAACTCCCTGAATTATGGCCCCTGATTGTACAAAAAATTGCGTTTTTATCCACCCACATTAAAATATGGTTGTATATTATCGTCATCCCGGCCGTCCGTCCACAATTCCTTGTGGACGCTCTAGAGGCTAAAATTAATATCCGATTGACTTTAAATTTATACACAGTGTTAAAGGTGATGAGGCGAAGAGGTCTATTGATTTTCAGCGATTTCCGATAATTACTACCAGAGTTATGGCCCTTGATCTCTTCAAAAAAATCTTCTGGACGCTCTAGATGCTAAAGTGAATATCTCGTTGACTTTAAATTTTTACACAGTGTTTAAGGTCATGAGACGAAGAAGTCTTTTGATTTTCAGTGATTTCTGATAATTACTGCCAAAGTTATGGCCCTTGATCACTTTGAAAAATCTTGTGCCTGTCTAGAGGCTAAAGTTATCATCCGATTGACTTCAGATTGATACACAGAGTTTAAGGTCTTGAGAAGAACAAGTATATTGATTTTCAATGAATTTTGATAACTTGAACAGCTAAATCCATGGGGCAGAACTTTATAAAAAACAAACAAATTCTAATGATTTTCTGATAATTACTTAATGAGTTGTTACTCTTAATCAGATTTTAGTGTATTATAAATGTTTCATTACTGAAAAATGTAAAAATATGCGACAACTTTTGCTGACTGCCCGGACGATTTAGCTGCTGTGGGCGTATGTTGCATCCCTCTAGAGGTCACAATTATTATCTGATTGAAAAAAAAAACGTTCAAATAAATATATCTCTGTTACGCCGTATTGTTGGTTGAGTTAGAATTTCATGATAATCGGAACAAAACTGACATACAAAATGGCCGCCCCCTCCCCCTCCCAAAAAAAATTTGATCCAATTTTGATGAAACTTGAAATGCATGTTTATAACCCAAAGATCTAGGTTGCTTTCGATATTCGCGCATATCAGATCATAACTTCTGATTTAACGTGTGAATATATCACCATTACACACTAAGATCTTGGTTCCTTTTGATAATCGCGCAAATCCGAACATAACTTCCCGGATTGTTTGAAAAATCGCATTTTTAGCTTGCGGTTTCTCTAGAGGACACAATTTTTTTTCCGATTTTAAAAAACGTTTAAATATTTCACCATTCCACCATAATGAAGGTTGAATTCGAATTTCGGGAAAATTGAAATGAAACTGCCCAACAAAATGGCCGCTCTTTGTACACAAATTGTGTAAAAGTATGTAATATGGACTCCTCAAGACTACTTCATTAATTACTTTCACATAAACTTGTGGGATGTGTTTTACTTTGTAATTTGTTCATCAAGCCTTCTCGTTGCAAATGCTGTTTGAGACCATAGAAAACCTGGCACCAGGAACTGATTTTAAAATGTTCATTGTGTCTCAAATAGTGAATATAAGGAGCCCATATTTTCAGGGTAAGATAACAACATCAATCTTGATTGAAATGGACCAATATTAAATCCAAATTCATATTTTTAATACCGAAGGTTTAGCTCCTTTAATTGGGGATAAAAAGGAGAAAAGTAAAGCATAGCGTGGGTCTCCGCTTGATATTCATATTTTTAATATCGAAGGTTTAGCTCCTTTAATTGGAGATAGAAAGGAGAAAGGTAAACGAAAAAATGCTGAAAGTTAGTAAAGGAGTTAATCGATAAAATTTGTTTTAAATAATACTGCCATATTTTTCTGAATAATATCGGGTATCTGTTTGATGAAAATATGAGTACGCTTTGATTCATGATCATTTTCAAGTGAAAATAATTATTTATTCTAAAATATAATCGAAAAATGTTGTATACATGTTTTTGATTCTAGAAAGATGACCAATTCGAAATTCTCTTGCAATACTGATCTTATTTTTGTTGGCAGTGTCTCCTTTTTGTTTTCGATAGCTGTAACTCTCGTAGATACCGTATTTATCCTTCGCACAAAGGACCCAATTTCTAACCATTCTTTCAGCCCGAATGTGTTAAGAAACATTTTTTACACACATTAATCAGGGCATCATTAACTCTTAAATTGTACTTAAAATCCCGGTCCTGTGCCCTCGGTGAGGAACATGATAAGGGATGGGATACTTTCCTTTGTCCCCAATCCATTGTATTCCAAAATTCACTAAAACGATTTTGCCGATCTTCGTTTGAAACAGTACCGCATTTTTTTGACGGCTGAGGTCGAATTTCGTGAAAATCGACCCAAAATTGACATACAAAATAGCCGCCTTTCGTTCTCAAATAGCATAAAAATACGGAATATCAAGGTTGGTGGACCCTATAGAGGTCACAATTTTTATCCGATTTTGTTGAAACTTGAAATGTAAGTTTATAACCCAAAGATCTCAGTTCCTTTCGATATTGGTGCATATCGGATCGTAACTTCCTGAATTATGGCCCCTGATTGTACGAAAAATCACGTTTTTAGCTTGTGGACCCTATAGAGGTCATAATTTTTATCCGATTTAAAAAACCATATTATTCTATCACCGTTACACCCTAAGTACGACTGAGTTGGAATTTCGTGAAAATCGGCCCAAAATTGACAGACAAAATGGCTGCCGTTCGTTCTCAAATAGCGTAAAAATATGGTATATCAAGGTTGTGGATCCTATAGAGGTCACAATTTTTATCCGATTTTGTTGTAACTTGAAATGTAAGTTTATAACACAAAGATCTCGGTTCCTTTCGATATTTGCGCATATCAAATTGTAATTTCCTGAATTATGGCCCTTGATTGTAGGAAAAATCACTTTCTTTTAGCTTGTTCTCTATCCATCTCTCGAAAATGTGGGCGTATCCTGCCTGGCAGCTGCTGGTTAGCTTGTGGACCCTATAGAGGTCATAATTTTTATCCGATTTAAAAAAACGTATTATTATATCACCGTTACACCCTAAGGACGGCTGAGTTCGAATTTCATGAAAATCGGCCCAAAATTGACAGACAAAATGGCCGCCGTTCGTTCTCAAATAGCGTAAAAATACGGTATATCAAGGTTGTGGACCCTATAGAGGTCACAATTTTTATACGCCCACATTTTCATGTGGACGTATTATGCCGTGGCCCCTGTCCGTCCGGACACTCTACAGGTCACAATTCTTATCCGATTTTGACGAAACTTTAAATATAGGTTTATCTCCAAAAGATCTTGGTTCCTTTCGATATTGGCATGTATCGGATCGAAACTTCATGGATTATGGCCACTGTTTGTACGAAAAATCACGTTTTTAGCTTGTGGACACTATAGAGGTCACAATTTTTATCAGAATTTGTTGTAACTTGAAATCTAAGTTGATAATCCAAAGATATTGGTTCCTTTCGATATTCGCGCATATCGGACCGTAACTTCCTGAATTATGGCCCCTGATTGTACCAAAAATCGTGTTTTTAGCTTGTGGACCCTATAAAGGTCATAATTTTTACCCGATTTAAAAAAAACGTTCTATTATATCACCGTTACACCCCAAGGATGGCTGAGTTCAAATTTCGTGAAAATCGGCCCGAAATTGAAAGACAAAATGGCCGCCTTTCGTTCTCAAATGAAATAGCGTAAAAATATGGTATATCAAGGTTGTGGACCCTATAGAGGTCACAATTTTTATCCGATTTTGTTGAAACTTGAAATGTAAGTTTATAACCCAAAGATCTCGGTTCCTTTCGATATTCGCGCATATCGGAATGTAACTTCCTGATTGTAAGGGGGGGTTGGGTGGCTGAATGGTTAGCACGTGCGCGCTGTACCATAAAGTCTGTCATTGAGTCAACTGGCGTGGTTTCGAATCCCCGGTTGTACGTGGCAAGGAGTAGGGTCGCCTGTCCAACCTCATGGGTTTTCTCCGGGTCCTCCGGTTTCCTCCCACTGCTAAAGACCCCTACGCGGAAGCGAATTATTGAAATAAAATTAAACCATGTGTAAATCCCGAAATGACCTAGTTTGTGTCGAGTGGACGTTAAACCCCATTTCTCTCTCTCTCTCTCTCCCTGATTGTACGAAAAATCGCGTTTTTAGCTTGTGGACCCTATAGAGGTCATAATTTTTATCTGATTTAAAAAAACGTATTATTATATCACCGTTACACCCTAAGGACGGCTGAGTTCGAATTTCGTGAAAATCGGCCCAAAGTTGTTGAAACTTGAATTGTAAGTTTATAACCCAAAGATCTCAGTTGCTTTCCTGGACTGTAACTTCCTGAATTATGGCCCCTGATTGTACGAAAAATCAGGTTTTTAACTTGTGGACCCGATAGAGGTCATAATTTTTATCCGATTTAAAAAAACTTTTTAATATATCTTAACTCTAGACAATATTATTACCTGTTAAACTTAAATCTTATATCATCCAATTTGTCTAAAGGCATGCCGAGTATACAAGTTTGTACAACATATTGAATCTTACATAATACTATGTCAGAAACCCCACACCTGGTACAGATTAAATTTTACAATTAATCTGTCACATAACATGTCCAAAGATGGGATAGAGTGTGTAAAATATAAAATTAAAATATGGAATCGAATACAATATTAAAATTTAGATCCCAAATGATATTGTATTACAGTATGTTCAAATGGTTTTCTCAGTTTTAAG
The DNA here is from genome assembly GCF_932274485.2 of Patella vulgata. Lineage (NCBI taxonomy): Eukaryota > Metazoa > Mollusca > Gastropoda > Patellidae > Patella > Patella vulgata. The sequence goes on from NC_065882.2 coordinate 41,885,448, forward strand.
AATTCAAGAAAGTATCTTTTGTTTTTCAGGTTTTCCCAGAACATTGACACAAGCCAAATCTTTATATGAAGAGGAACCAGTAGATGTCGTTGTAAATTTAAATGTACCATTTAATGTGATTATTGAGAGAATAGAGAAACGATGGACACATATACCCAGTGGTAGAATCTATCATACAGAGTTTAATCCACCAAAATTGCAGGTAAATGATGCACAGATTTCATATGAAAATCACTATGGAAGATATTCAACTTCAAACTGATAAAAATCAAATATAATGTTGTTTTTTTTTAATATTGTCTTTGCCCCTGTCCATCCATCCGTCAACAATTGTTTGTGGACACTCTACAGATCACAATTTTTATCTGATTTCAACGAAACTTGAAATATAGGTTTATCTCCGTAACTTCATGGATTATGGCCCTTGATTTGGACCATCTAGAGGTCACAATTCTGATCTGATTTTGATGAAACCTGACATGCATGTTTATAACCCAAAGATCTTGGTTGCTTTCGATATTTGTGCATATCGGATCGTAACTTCCTGAATTATTGTAGTACTACCGGACTTCTTTATTGGTTGTGTTTGTGATCGTAAATAACACTACAGTAATACTGATTTCCCAACTTTATTACTAAGTTGTACTGGCTTTCAGGTTCCTCGTTCTCAATGGTAATGACTGGTAAGAATTTCTGGGTGAGCTCTAATCTAGCTCTCCTCTACACCCTAATTTATACCCCCTACTTTCCCAGGTCTTCAATAACCTTGACGTGAATTTCCACGCCATATAAGGAATAAAACTCTATATTTCCCACAAACAAGACAGGCAACATTACCTATTTTTGGTCAACTGACCATAGGTCAATAAACAGCTAGAATTTGATGACTATTTTGACAATGATTATAATTTAACTAAAACATCACTGTTTTTTACGAACAACTATAACCACGTTCATTTAGTACTTATGATTTGACTTTATAGACCAAATTGAAGAGATAATTTTATAAAGAGCCAAAATTGTCTCAAGGGCCATAGTGCTACATTATGGCCACTGATTGTACGGAAAATTGTACGCTAATAGTGTAAAAACATGGTATATCAAGGTTGTGGATTCTCGAGGTCACAATTTTCACCTGATTATGATGAAACTTGAAATGCGTGATTATAACCCACAGATCTTGGTTCCTTTCGATATTCACGCATATCGGATTGTAACTTCCTGAATTATAGCACCTGATTGTACGGAAAAATCAAGTTTTTAGCTTGTGGTCCCTCTAGAGGTATCAATGGTTGAGTTTGAATTTCCTGAAAATTGCGCCCCTCGTACGCTAATAGTGTAAACTTCTGGTATATCAATGTTGTGGACCCTCTAGAGGTCACAATTTTGATCCGATTTTGATGAAACTTGCAATGCATGTTTATAACCCAAAGATCTTATTTGCTTTCAATATTTACGCATATCGGATCATAACTTCCTGAATTATGCCCCTTGATAGTACAAATATTGGAGGGGCCCCAATTTTTTTCCTATTTAAAAAAAAGGTGTCAATATATCACCGTTGCACACTAAGATCTTGGTTCCTTTTGATAATCGTGCATATCCAAATGTAACTTCCTGGATTATGGCCCCTGATTTTTCGAAAAATTGCATTTTTAGCTTGCAGATTTCTCTAGACGTCACAGGTTTTTTTTTCTGATTTTAAAAACCGTTTAAATATATCACCATTCCACCATAATGAAGGTTGAATTCGAATTTCCGGAAAATTGAAATGAAACTGCCCAACAAAAGTATGTATGTAATACGAAGGTTGTAGACCCTCTAGAGGTCACAATTTTTATCCGATTTTGATGAAACTTAAAACATATCTTTATATCCCAAAGATTTCAGTCTCTTTTGATATTTGCGTATTTCAGACTATAACTTTGTGGATTATGGCCCCTGATTGTACATAAAATCGCTTTTGTTTTTAGCTTGTTTTCTGTCCATCTCTTGCAAAATGTGGGCATATCTTGCCTGGCAACCGCTGGTTATATACTAAGCAGCAAAAGAAACGTCAGGTTGGTATTTTACTCTGAATAGAATGCATTGCATAAAACTTGCCAAATGTTTTTGTCCCCCGCCTTTCGAAGAAAGCAGGGGACTATTAAAATGGGTTCGTCCATCTGTCTGTCTGTCTGTCTGACCATCCGTCAGTCCGTCCGTCCGATTTCGTTTCCAGAGCATATCTCATAAACCAGTCAAGATAACTTTCTGAAACTTTGCACACATATCAACCTATTACAGTAGTTGTGCCTTTTGCTATTTAGGGATTTATATTTTTTGTGTTTCCATGGAAACAAATTTGACTTAGTTTTTGGTGTACAGTTTTGTTTCCGGAGCATATCTCATAAACCGTTCAAGATAACTTTCTGGGATTTATATATTTTTAGTTTCCATGGAAACAAATTTGACTTAGTTTTTGGTGTACAATTTCTTCCCGGAGCATATCTCATAAACCGTTCAAGATATCTTTCTGAAACTTTGCACTCACATCAAACTATTACAGTAGTTGTGCCTTTTGCTATTTAGGAATTTCTGGGATTTATATTTTTTGAGTTTCCATGGAAACAAATTTGACTTAGTTTTTGTTGTACAATTTTGTTTCCGGAGCATATCTCATAAACCGTTCAAGATATCTTTCTGAAACTTTGCACACACATCAACCTATTACAGTAGTTGTGCCTTTTGCTATTTAGGAATTTCTGGGATTTATATTTTTTGTGTTTCCATGGAAACAAATTTGACTTAGTTTTTGGTGTATAATTTTGTTTCCGGAGCATATCTCATAAACCGTTCAAAATATCTTTTTGAAACTTTGCACAGACATCTACTCATTACAGTAGTTGTGCCTTTTGCTATAGGAATTTCTGGGATTTATATTATTTGTATTTCCATGGAAACAAATTTGACTTAGTTTTTGTTGTACAATTTTGTTTCCGGAGCATATCTCATAAACCGTTCAAAGATATCTTTTTGAAACTTTGTACAGACATCTACTCATTACAGCAGTTGTACCTTTTGCTATTTAGGAATTTCTGGGATTTATATTTTTTGTGTTTCCATGGAAACAAATTTGACTTGATTTTTGGTGTACAATTTTATTTCCGGAGCATATCTCATAAACCGTTCATAATATCTTGGTACTTATTTTGAATTTCTCAGATTTGATAATTTTATGTGTTTCCATGGAAACACATTTGACTGTTCAAAATACCTTTAAAATAATTTTACCCATTATTTTATTTTCTGAAATCCAGCCTTCCGTCCAGATTTTGTTTCTGGAGCATATTTTATTATCTATTCGAGAAATCTTTTTGAAATTTTGTACAAATATTAACCTATTATAGTATTTTATTTTCTGATGTATAAGTTTATTTTTAACATACAGCAGCTGATTGAGGTAGGCAAAGGTTGTTGTGCAAACCTTACAGGGTGTAGCGACCCTGCCTTGCCGATCTACTGTAACCAGAGTATGAAATTCTGTGAATTGATATTCCATGTGTCGGAATAGGAGATTTGTCTAAAGATTTAGACGCAGGGCGCAACTGATGGTGCAACCCCGACATGCTGAACTACTGTGCTCAGGATATATATATTCTTACTAGTTTAAACTTTGAACACACATCATCCTATTACAGTAGTTGTGCCTTTTGCTAATTAGAAATTTGTCGGATTTAATAACTTTTGCGTTGCCATGGAAAAAAATTATCTGTTGAATGATTTTTACTACACATTTGAATTATTTTTATACGCCCACATTTCATGTGGACGTATATTGTCGTTGCCCCTGTCCGTCCGTCCACAATTGTTTGTGAACAGTCTACAGGTCACAATTTTTATCCAATTTCAATGAAACTTGAAATATAGGTTTATCACCCTAAGATCTCGGTCCCTCTCGATATTGGCATCTATTGGACCGTAACTTCATGGATTATGGCCCCTGATTGTACGAAAAATGACATTTTTGGCTTGTGAACACTGTAGAGGTCACAATTTTTATCCGATTTTGTTGAAACTTGAAATGTAAGTTTATAACCCAAAGATCTCGGTTCCTTTCGATATTCGCGCATATCGGACCATAACTTCCTGAATTATGGCCCCTGATTGTACGTAAAAACGTGTTTTTTGGCTTGTGAACCCTATAGAGGTCATAATTTTTATCCGATTTAAAAAAACGTATTATTATATCACCGTTAAACCCTAAGGACGGTTGAGTTCGAATTTCGTGAAAGTCGGCCCAAAACTGACAGACAAAATGGCCGTCATTCATTCTCAAATAGCGTAAAAATATGGTATATCAAGGTTGTGGACCCTATAGAGGTCACAATTTTTATCCGATTTTGTTGAAACTTGAAATGTAAGTTTATAACACAAAGATCTTAGTTCCTTTCGATATACGCGCATATCGGACCGTGACTTCATGAATTATGGCCCCTGATTGTACGCAAAAACGCGTTTTTTGGCTTGTGGACCCTATAATTTCGTGAAAATCGGCCCAAAACTGACAGACAACATGGCCGCCCTTCGTTCTCAAATTGCGTAAAAATATGGTATATCAAGGTTGTGGACCCTATAGAGGTCAGAATTTTTATCCGATTTTGTTGAAACTTGAAATGTAAGTTTATAACACAAAGATCTCGGTTCCTTTCAATATTCGCGCATATCGAATTGTAATTTCCTGAATTATGGCCCTTGATTGTAGGAAAATCACTTTCGTTTTAGCTTGTTTTCTATTCATCTCTCGAAAATGTGGGCGTATCCTGCCTGGCAGCCGCTGGTTTGGTATTTAATTATTATTCTAGAGCATATCCCAGAAACTGTTCAAGATACCTTTTTAACACTTTTACATTCATCAACCTATTATTTTATTTTTTGATGACCTTCCTTCTGTCCCGATTTCATTTCTAGAGCATATTTCATTATCTGTTCAGAGAAATCTTTTTAAAACTTTATACAAACATCAAACTATTAAAGTATTTTATTTTCTGATGTATAAGCTTAATGTTTAACATACAGCAGCTGATTGAGGTAGGCAAAGGTTGTTGTGCAATCCTTACAGAGAGTAGCGACTTTGCCTTGTCGAGCTACTATGATCAGAGTATGAATCTTCTGACTAGTTCCATTGATATTCCAAGAAGTTGTTATTCCTTATGCCTTCCAAACAAGTTCAAGGGCGCGGGATGGTGATGACTAGTCATCTTGTTTTGGTTGAGTTCGAATTTCATGAAAATCAGACCAAAACTGCCGGACAAAATGGCCGCCCTTCATTCTCAAATATATCAAAGTTGTGGACCCTCTAGAGGTCACAATTTTGATCTCATTTTGATGAAACTTGAAATGCATGTTTATAACCCAAAGATCTTGGTTCCTGTCGATATTGAAGCATATCGGGTAGTAACTTTCTGATTAATGGCCCCTGATTGTATGAAAAATGATGTTTTTAGCTTGTAGAGGTCACAATTTTTATCCGATTTAAAAAAAACATGTGAATATATCACCATTACACACTAAGATCTTGGTTCCTTTTGATAATCGCGTATATCCGAACGTAACTTCCTGGATTATGGCTCCTGATTGTTCGAAAAATTGCATTTTTAGCTTGCCGAATCTCTAGAGGTCACAATTTTTTTTTCCGATTTTGAAAACCATTTAAATATTTCACCATTCCACCATAATGAAGGTTGAATTCGAATTTCGGGAAAATCGAAATGAAACTGCCCAACAAAATGGCCACTCTTTGTACGCAAATTTTGTAAAAGTATGCAATACGAAGGTTGTGGACCCTCTAGAGGTCACAATTTTTATCCGATTCTGATGAAACTTAATGTATATCTTTATACCCCAAAGGTCTTAGTCCCTTTTGATATTTGTGCATTTCAGACCATAACTTTCTGTTTGTTTTTAACTTGTTCTCTATCCATCTCTTGCAAAATGTGGGTGTATCCTGCCTAGCAGCCGCTGGTTAAATTTTATATATCAAGCTGCTTACACATGGTACAATACATAATAGAATAAAGTCATTCTCTCAATTACTCAATTGTGACGATTGCTCACAAATATGATAGTTTTGTAGCTTTGGGTTTTGGACCTTCAATTATCTAATTGGTCAAATATGATGTAAAGAATTATAAAGATTGGTTAATTAAGCCAAATGATGCAATCGTAATTTTCCAATCACGTGTTAAACATAATATTGATATTCTCATTTCCACGGAACCAGCTAATGTTTACCAAATTATAACTCTTTTTATATAACAATCTGTCATTCTTTCACTAATTTTTTTTAAGTACATATTAGACAATATGTTTAAATCCCACAACTTGCCAAAGACATTAATTAATAGAATATAATGCCATCATTTTTCTCTATTCCTTGTCTATAAATTTGAAAACAATGTGGCAATGACAATATTTCTACATATTCTACATCTAAATGGATATTTAGGTTCCCAATGATAGAATTGAGAAAGAGAACGGGGTTGAAGATTAGAGGGAGAAATCTATTCAAATTTTTATCCTTCCATCCATCATATTTATTTCTTTATGAATGTTACGTTTAGCCCTAGCCCGATAAAAGTAGAAAGTTAAACCATATTTGATATCATTTCTTTATGAATTTAATTGATATTTTTTTTTAAAAATGACTATATTTTTTTTTTAGGGTAAAGATGATAAAACTGGTGACGATCTGATACAGCGAGATGATGATAAACCAGAAACTGTTCGTAAACGTCTAGAAACATTTCAAAACCTTACACAACCTGTCTTAGAATTTTATAGGTTGGTATATATTCTTTAATTTTGAGTCCTTTGAGTTGTTCCCCAATTATTTTCTGCATTTCCAAACTATTTTTATATGCCCACATTTTCACATGGATGTATATTGTTGTCACCCCTATTCGTCCATCCATTCACATTTTGTTTGTGGATAATCAACAGGGCCCTTATTCACGAAAACTTAAACTAAGTTACAACTGAAATTTTAAGAAATACTGCAACTTCATTGGATATACTGATTTTACTGGTCAGCCAATCGAATTGCAGTATTTCTTAAAATTTAGATTGTATCTTAGTTTAAGTTTTCGTGAATAAGGGCCCAGGTCGCAATTTTTATCCGATTTTGATGAAAATTGGAATATAGATTTATATCCCAAAGATCTCAGTTTCTGTCAATATTGTCATGTATTGGATGGTAAATTCATGGATTATGGCCCATGATTGTCCAAAAGATTTTGTTTTAGCTTGTGGACCTTCTAGAGGTCACAATTTTTATCCATTTTTAAAATCCGTTCATCAATTTTACTGATACACACCTTAATCAGAGTTGACATAGAATTTTGTGAAAAGTGGACCGAAACTGCATGACAAAATGACCCCTCCCCGTACGTATATAGTGTAAAAATAGGTAATACCAAGGTTGTGGACCCTCTAGCTAGAGGCCACAATTTTTATATGCCCACATTGGAATGTGGTCATATATTGTCGTCGCCCCCGTCCATCAGTCCGTTGGGCATCCACAAGCAAGTGGCTAAAATTAATATCTGATTGACTTTAAATTTATACACAGTGTTTAAGGTCGTGAGACAAAGAAGCCCAGTGATTTTCAATGATTTCCGATAATTACTACCAGAGTTATGGCCCTTGATCACTTTGAAAAGTCTTGTGGATGCTCTAGAGGCTAAAGTTAATATCTGATTGACTTTAGATTGATACACAGTGTTAAAGGTCTTGAGAAGAACTAGTATATTGATTTTCATTGATTTCCGATAATTACTGTCTGAGTTATGGCCCTTGATCACTTTGAAAAATCTTGTGGATGCTCTAGAGGCTAAAGTTAACATCCAATTGACTTTAGATTGATACACCAAGTTTAAGGTTTTGAAACAAACAAGTATATTGATTTTCAATGAATCTTGATAATTACTGTCTGTCTTATGGCCCTTGATCACTTTGAAAAATCTTGTGGATGCTTTAGAGACCATAGTTATCATCTGATTGATTTTATATTTATACACCATGTTTACGCCTATATATATTGTTTCGATTGATTTTAAGTTGATACACAGAGTTTAAGGTCTTGAGACGAACAAGTACATGTGTATTATGACCAGGTAGTATTTAAAACAGCCATTCACCCAATATTAAAGATGGGTTCCCAGAAAAGTATTTATCGGGTGGTTGTTTCCAATAAAAGTATGGCAATTTTGGTATATATGGAAAGTAGAGATATCCAATCTTACTAGAAAAATACTGGATTCCCCAAAAAAACATTCATGGAGCGTATACAGGACAAAAATTTAAAGGTTCCCCCTAATTAACAGCCCGTCGATTAGGAACGTCTGCACGCGGGATGTCAAAGGTCACGAGCGAACATTGAGCGCTTGATGTACAAGTTGATAAACTTTATGAAGAGTTAGACGTACAATACTTTCTGAGATAAAAATGACGGAAAAAGACACGGGTAGTGGATAATCCAAGAATTTAATTAGGATTCGATATTTGTAATAAATAGTAAGCGATTAAAGACAACATCGTCTTATGTATGCAATGAATTCTCCTCTGACTCCCAAGACATGACGTAAACATGACCTGGTTTGATCAAATTTTAATAGCCGGGCATTCCTTCGCTATTACAATGTTTGAGAAGGATTTGAAGCATAATTATGACAAATTAATTAGTTTGAATATGTTTTTGGTCCATATATACCATTTAATCACCAAGTTTGTACGCGGGAACCCATCTTTAAGGTAGTAGACTTAAACATAACTAGGCACCCAAGAAGGATTATGTAAAGTAAATTAACAATGGTCAGCTATGACAGATATAATGGACAATAGTAGTAATGAGTTAATCCACCTATTACCTAATCAAGGCCTAATTAGTCACTCTAGTAAATGAAGGAATGGATGTCACTTAAATACTCCCCCTTTTTTTTAACAACAATAAAATATTTAAATATATATAATATTATTGTTTATTATTACCAAGTAACCTCTAGTATATTAAAGGAAAGATTGTAGATGGTAGGTAGTTGACCACAGGCAGGCCTCAGGGCATACATAAGGGCAGGTCTCTGATAAGTTATTTCTTAGACACTGTTCCTTATTAAGTAACCTAGCCTGTGGGTCATTATTGTAGATATATTATTGTTAAACATGCATTATGCAAGAGCTAAATCTGCCTACTGCAGGTCTTCCTTTAGGCCTGAAATATTTTCTAGAGTATTAATTAGACATTAATTAACTGATCCAGGCCTTAATCAACTCTCGATGGCATCAGATTTCTCCGATATTAAATAGATTAGAATGGTTCAGCGATACTTTGATTTAATCAAATATGGAGGACCGAGACTTAGCTTCGATCAACCAGTACGGTGGTTGAAATTATTGCACACGTCTGTCAAACCTTCAAAGGCTAATATCTTCGCTTGCAATAGAGTAATTAAAATGAAATTTTCAAATTATTCATTTTACATCATCAACTTTCGAACTATTATAGCAAGAATGGCTAGTTCTTTATCTAAATCTTACATAATGTATCTTACAAGAATAGAGAACTATACCAAGAAGAAGTGAGTTGTTGGGTATTGTATGTTCAATCTTACACCCCAACTAGATTGAACATACAACCGATCGTCGAGGTTAGACTGATAAGCAGGTCCATAAACCCCGGGTGATAGTAAAAATATGCAACAACTCATGTGGGTGTATGTTTCGTTGCCTGGCAACCAATCTTTGATAACTTGAACAGCTAAATCATGATATTAAATGGTTTGTATACTAAATGTTAGCATGGGGCAGAACTAGAAGCCAAACATATTCTAATGGTTTTCTGATAATTACTTAAAGCAGCTAAATCTCTATTCTTTGGCACCTAGAAATGGACATAAATGGGTAGCAACGCATAAAATAATGTAATATGAATGTATATAAACAATTGTTTCTGTAATTTCTAATCAGTTATGTTTGGCGAAATACACAAAGAGTCTAAATTGAATAGCAGTTTTTGGTGTCTACACTACTAGTATTCTCCCATGGGTGTTATTTAGTCTCATTCATCGAGTCGCTTCATTACAAATGGCACTCTAAAGCCTTCTGCCACCCGATTTGTATGCCAATTTTGAAATTTTCATTTTGTCTTCAGTACCGGTATTAGATATCAGAAGTGCATCTTTTCACGGTAGGATAACAACATCAGTGTTGATTTAAATTACCTTGATAGAGTTCGAAGATGAACATTTTCTGCTTAGGCTAAGCAGAGATAAGTAATTTGATTGGCCGAGACTTCGAAGATTGATAACTTTGATTCTAATTTAGTGAGAGTGGTGAAATTGTGTGTATAGTTTCATTACATCAATACCTTGACTAAGTTCGATAATGAGCATTTTCTGCTTAGGCTTAGTAGATACTTCAATCTGATTGGTCAAGACTTTGGAACACAATAACTCTTCTTCTAATTGAGGTAGAAAGTTCAAACTTGGTGTAGGTGTTTATTTGGCGATTGCCTTGACAATGTTCAATCATGCGCATATTTCCACTAATTTGATTGGTTGAAACTTTGGAACACGATAACTTTGGCTCTAATTGGATGAAAGTGATAAAACTCAAACTATAAATTCATTATATCAACATCTTGACTAAATCCGTAAATGGAAAGATTACAAAATCCTATTCTAAATATACAGAAAGACGCTTCGACTCTCATACGTCTTGTCTGCAATATCACGTTAGTGGAAGCAGACATTCAAGAATCAAATTTTATCATCCTCCCCTTGACTAAGTTCAATGATGGGAATTTTCTGCTTCAGCTAAGCATATTGATCGGTCAAGACTTTGGAACATAACAACTCTGATTTAAATTGAGGTAGAATGTTTAAACTTGGTGTAGATGTTTATCTGACTGAGTTCAATGTCTTGACTAAGTTCAATGACTAACATTGTCCGCTAAAGCTGAGCAGAGCTACGCAATTTCATTGGCTGTTGCTTTGGGCAAGATAACTTTGATTCTAACTGATGGAGAGTGATGACTGAGTTCTGCTTAAATTATGATTAGATAATCAGTTTGATTGCTTGATACTTTTCAAAAAGATAGATGTGCAATTAATTAATGTGTCATCTATATTTTTGGGATATCAGCAGGGGACATCAGCCTCACTGTTGGCTTGTTTAGCTTATTGTCTGTCCACCTTCTGCAAAATGTGGGCATATCTTGCATGGCAACTGCAATTGAAAGCTGTTAATTGAAAAAAAAGGGCATTGTGTAGCTATTACCCTGCTAAAAACATTGTATCTTCAGTTCAGCATATTTCTTTTTACCTTTCCTGAAATTTCCCTCTCCACAAAAGGCCAGGGCCAGATTAGTGAAAACTCTTATTAACACATCAAAGTATTATAGTTTTCTATCAATAATGTTTTGAATCTTGTTTTACAGATCAAAAAATATTCTTGCTGAATTCACTGGAAGTTATTCTAATGAAATCTGGCCAGAAGTTCACAAGTTATTGTCCACCTATAAATCTCCTCTACAGTATACAGAATATAAGTAATTTTATACCCGTTATAAATATCTATCGGTGCTTATTGTGCACACCAAATTCTATGTTATAATAAATCTAATCATTTCAACCATGAGTCTGATAACAACATCTTTGGTTGTGATAGATTTATGATATTTATAAAAAACTTACTGTGATATTATAAACATGATTGATTTCAAATTGGTCAGTAGATTTTGTGACATTTTAACTTTATCTTGAATTCTTTTAATAGAACTTTAAATTTTAGTCATTAAAATGTGTTCATCTTTGAATCCGGTAACAAGAAAACTTTTAAAAAATGAATTATCATATTTTTAGAAACACCATTAATATATAGATAGCCCTTTTACAAAATATTTGTATTAAAAATATGATGTTCTATGTCATTGTTGGCAAAGGTTCCTTTTTTTATACGCCCCCATTTTCATGCGGACGTATATTGTCGTCGCCCCTGTCTGTTCAGACATCCTCCCATCCGTTCACATTTTTTCTTTGTGGACACTATACAGGTCACAATTTTTATCCAATTTTGACGAAACTTCAAAAATATAGGTTTATATCCCAAAGATATCGGACAGGACCTTCCTGAATTATGACCCATAATTGTACGAAAAATCAGGTTTTTAACTTGTGGACATTCTCTAGAGGTCACAATTTTTATCCGATTTCGATGAAACTTAAAATATATGTTCATATATCGTTTATATCCCAAAGGTCTGTGTTCCTTTCGATACGGATGAGGGCCTGACAAGGACAGCTGTCTAGTCGCTCGGATGGGATGAAAAACTGAGGTCCCGTGTACACATTGGCGTGCACGTAAAAGTTCCCTTGACAGTTGGAATTGAGTAGGCAGCAGTGCCGCTGTCCGGGCAAAATTTCACGTCTTCATAAGCCCACTGCGGAGCAGAACAGTAGGATGTTAAACCTGTATCGGACTGTAACTTCCTTGATTATGGTCCCTGATTGTACGAAAAATCGCTTTTTCTTTTTAGCTTGTTCTCTGTCCATCTCTTGCAAAATGTGGGGATATCTTGCATGGCATTTGCTTGTTCTTCTCTAAGACAGATTAATCAAGTTGTAAGAAAATAACAAATGTAAGTTCAAATTTAGAAAGTATTTGTACAAGGTAACGGTATGTCAATATTTGTAAACTTGATATACCAGTAGTTTATGATTGGCAGTATGTGGTGTAAAGGTCAACACAAGCCTTTCTGGGCTTATTGTCATTTTTTGTATCTGAATACCAATCAATTACCATGTAACAAATTAAATCAAGAGCCATAAAAACTTCAAGGATTATGTAGAAGTGATAATAAGTACTGGTCTACCACTCTGTCATAAAATTATTATGCTTTTCATAGCAATAATATCTCAAAACATACATTAGAAAATGTTTTTAAATTAATTTTATTTGTAATATTAGTTGTTGGTCCCCTTTTTTACAAATATGTTTAAAAATTTGCTCAATTTATCGAGGCTCAGAAGTTATTTAACAGAAATCATGTTTATTGTTATATTAAAAGAGTTCTACCATTTCTTTATAATCAGTTATATCAAATATGGTCGCTTGCATTCTTTCAGAAACACAATTATTGTCCCCGGCCTATCGAAGAAAGCAGGGGACTTTTAAAAGGGGTTCGTCCTTCTGTCTGTCTGTCTGTCCGTCTGTCTGTCGCACCTTTTGGGACACAATAACTCTCCTTCTAATTGAGCTAGAATGTTCAAACTTGGTGTGGGTATTTATTAAGTCAATACCTTGATGGAGTTCAAAGATGAACATTTTCTGCTTAGGGTAAGCAGAGATAAGCAATTTGATTGGTTGATGCTTTGGAACACGATAACATTAGTTCTAATTAAGTGAGAGTGATGAAATTTGGTGTATAGTTTTATTACATCAATACCTTGACTAAGTTTGATAATGAGCATTTTCTGCTCAGGGTAAGCGGAGCGATAAGCAATTTGATTGGTGGATACTGTGAAACACAATAACTCTCCTTCTAATTGAGGTAGAATGTTCAAACTTGTTGTAGGTGTTTATTAGGTGAATGCCTTGATGGAATTCGATGATAAACATTGTCTGCTTATAATTATGGTAAGCAGAGATAAGCAATCTGATTGATGCTTTGGGGCACAATAACTTTGGTTTTATTTAAGTGAAAGTGATGAAACTTGGGATATGTATTCCTTATAACCTAAGGAAGACAACTGCATGTCCCAACCCCCAGGGACAGAGCCACGCCCAATTTTTGTGTTTATCGTTTACAGTCCGCAATTCTGAATGGATCAACTTGGCATATGTGATCCTTGTAACCTGAGGGCGTCAACTATTGATTTTGGTGAATGCCCCAACCTCCAGGGGCAGAGCCACGCCCAATTTTTTCCTTTAGCACCCAAAGGCCTCAATTCTGAATGGTAAACTTATACCCTAAGGACGGCAACTATTGATGTTGGTGCACAACCCCCTCCCCCACCCCCACTCCCTGCCCTTTCAGCGGTGCCACACCCACTTTTTGTTGATATTTTGTCTGTAAATGATATACAGGTTGCAATTATTAATAGATTTGGATCCAATTCGGAATGATCCAGCATAGGGTTGTACCTATATATATTGGTCTATGTCCAACAACCAGGGGCAGAGCCACGCCCAATTTTTGTATTTTTTGTCTACAGGCTGGAATTCTTAATGGATCATCTTGGATCTTGGCATATTTATTCCTTATACTGTAAGGATAGCAACTATTTTTTTTGGTGCATGCCCCGACCCCCAGGGATGTGGTACCACACCCTCTTTTTTGTTAGTTTTTATCGGTAAATACTCTATAGGTTGCAATTATTAACAGATTTTGTTCAAATTCAGCATATGAATCATTTCAATAACAGGATGGTACCTATTTACATTGTTCCAAATCAAAACCCCAGGGGCGGAGCCATGCCCAATTTTTGTATTTACCGTCTACAGACTGCAATTCTGAATGGATCATCTTGGAACTTTGGATATTTATTCCTTATACCGTAACGACAGCAACTATTTATTTTGGTGCATGCTCCGATTCCCTGGGGCATTTTCACAGCCACTTTTTTGTTAATATTTTGTCTGTAAATTTGGCATAACAAACCCAACGCCTAGCCTTCTTTGCCTCTTGTCATATTACAGCCATTTCATATTTCATTCTCTTTATTTTAAAAAGTACCATATCAATCAAAGTAGGAATGTGGACGTATATTGAGGCATTAGCAATGCTCTTGTTGTTGTTTTTTTATCAGAAAAAATAGTGTATATACATGTACTAGACCTTTTATGAAGCATTTACTTTTATATGACAATAGCTAATTATGTGGAAATAATAAACAATCTTTATTAAAATACATTAGGAAGAAATTACATGCTTGTTGTAAAAAGACGGTTATAAGTAGGTCTTATTTAGATCAATCATACTTTTTAAAATGTTTTTCTTTTAATCACTGTATGACTTAAACTGTAATCTAATTATTCTCTTTCTAAAATATATGCAAATAAGCATTAGCACTCTGAAGGTCTTGACCAGTTGATAAAACAATAATTTTCGATTTGGAGTGATTTGACTATACACTTACATTGTAAATTTCAAATTAGATTGTATGCAAAATTTGGGACAGTTCTGCCAAGCCATCACTGGCATGTCAATTTAAGAGTTGTACCAATTTATTAGTGATTAGAGTTTAAAATACAATATGTGACACTGTGTACCTATATTTAGATATACTGATGGGCAATAAGTTACAGGATAATTGAATATAAGAAAATATGATATACTGTAATTAGGTATGTTGTTATTTTATATATTTCATATACATAAACTGATTCATCCATTATAATTTTTATAAACTTTTTGTATACATTGATGATTTTAATAAATAATAGTCCTGTTTGTACATTTTCTTCTGTGAATATAAAGCATAACACTATATTTATTGTATCCCTTCTTTTGAAGACTATCAAAATGGGTTTATCTGTTTTTGTTTGATTCAAATGGAGTGAGAGTGGTAAAAATTTGTGTATAATTTCATTACTTCAATTCCATGATGAGCATTTTATACCTAAATAGAGACTTCAGTATGATTGACCAAGACTTTGGAACACAATAGCTCTCCTTCTAATTGAGGTAGAATGTTTAAATTTGATGTAGGTGAATGCCTATAAGCCCCCATCACACCCAAAAGGTCCCAAAAACGCCCTACCCCAACCAGAAAGTCGTAAAACGGGTTATGATCAGAATAGAATGTGTAAATAATGTCTATAATAGGATTCTAGTTTGTTCATAAACAGTCCTCAATATGTCCATCTCGTCTGTACCCCCATCCACAGTCAGTTCATAATCATATCAAATTCAGAAGGAGTAAATTTGCCGTTTCCAAAAAAAGTAGTCTACGCCCGTCTGTAGGCCCAGTCAGTTTAAACCCATTTGTAGCTAGTTCTACCTCGTTTCCAACTGGTTCTAACTAGTTTGTAACCCGACCACCCCGTTCAAAGACAGTTCAATGTGGACAATTTTGAACTAGCTCCAAGTTCTAAAGCACCCATCAAAGCCCATACGAGCCACAGGCACCTGTAACGTGTAAAATGTTTCAAAAATAACATTTCTAACATTTCAATTTCAAACTCAGGGGCAAATAACTCGTCTGAAACTGATTCTCTTTCAGTGGATGTAATAATACCAAGGTAAGAAACGGATTGGAATTAAGTAATTGGGCTCAAAGTTCACTACTCTAGATTCCGTCAACCAGTGGCAATACTCACTAATTTTCGCTGTGTAGACAGTAAAAAATCATCGTAGACTCGATGACTTGGTTAGATTAAGGCAGCACAATAATCTGTACTACTATTCCTGAACTAAATTTGCCCTATCTGTCAGAGTAAAACCAATTGTAATTGGCTAAGTAGTTTTCACTGCACGAACCGCACTTTTCAAGATACAGAAAGCAGACTTTTTTCCCCACAGGTTTTGATTTTA
This sequence comes from Patella vulgata, assembly GCF_932274485.2. Lineage (NCBI taxonomy): Eukaryota > Metazoa > Mollusca > Gastropoda > Patellidae > Patella > Patella vulgata. The sequence continues at coordinate 41,902,018 of NC_065882.2, forward strand.
TTCGCATTGAAGATACCAAACAGCAATCAGTCGTACCGCCTGTTTTAGCTTGATTCTATTATGACAAAGGGAGAAGATCTACTTCATATTTAAATAAACTTAATTAAATCAATCTGTCCATAATATCACATGTAATTTATTGGACGTTAAATTTGTAATAAACAAAAATGTTAATATTCATTGTCATTCCGGTGTTTGTAAAGAGTGGCCCTACAGGCACTTTAACCCAATTTCGCACCATTCTAGGCAGTTGCTGCAATAGAAATGCTGACCACGGTTTATGGTCAGTCTAGACGTATATTAACAACAAAAAAGGTCTTAGTCCGAAATCCGTGCCCAAATGGGTCAAATTGGCAAAAATCCGAAATGGCCGCCAGTTTTGACTGGAAAATGCCAATTTTTATCCACTTATCATAATATGATCGAGTTGGTATCAAAATATATCCTCTCGGGGAAGCTGAATCCATTTCCATGCACATTTTGTTGATTAGTTATACCAAGGATTCAATATTGGGAAATACTTCCAGATGGCGGGAAAATTCGAATTTTACAAAATGACCACATTTGGTGTCAAAATATACGTTTTGGAGGCAGCTGATTCCATTTTCGACACATTTTTTCAACTTGGTAATTAACTGGCTGCCCTCGGTCAAAATATGTGGAAATGCCATTGGAGATTTGGGGATTAAGATTTCGAGTAGTCGAGTCCGCTTCAGATCTAATACGATGGCATTTATCAAGCATCAACTAAATTTTATTAAGACACTCTGACCGACCACTGCTCACTACAGGAGCAGCATGGAAATGGATTCAGCTTCCCCGAGAGGATATATTTTGATACCAACTCGATCATATTATTATAAGTGGATACAAATTGGCATTTGACCCATTTGGGCACGGATTTCGGACTAAGACCTTTTTTGGTGATAATATACGTCTAGACCGACCATAAACCGTGTCCTGGGTTAAGTTTTATATATTTGATTCTCTTTGACAAGAGATCAAAAACAGTGTTTTCCATTCTCCAAAAGATTCTAAAGGCAAGAAATTTATCAGACCAAGCTACTATGCATTTCCTGATTTGAGATTTTAGATTATTATGTAATTTTTTGGAATTAGTTCTACTTGGTTGTTCTCGAAATTGTGGTCAAAAACGAAAAAGTTTTTTAAGATTTTTATCTTCAAGTAAAAATACTAGTCCAAATACGAAATACCAGATACCATGTTACGTATCACTGATTGCTCTTTTCAATTATACAAATAACATTTATATATTTGCTTAACTTTACAAAATAAGATTAAAGTTGCAGTGAAGGGGGGGGGGGGGGCTAAACTAAACTAAAATAAAGATAAAGATACGGGGCTTAATCAAAAATTCTCTATGTCCATACTAAAAAATGTATTGTCATTCCTCTCTTTAAATATAATTATTTATTTGTTGGACACAATGCTTATATATTGTTGTTGTTTTTTTTTAAATGGATCAAAGTTAATTAGACTGTACTCAACTCTTGTTTATAGAGAGACCGGAAAGAGTGGGGGTGTTCAAAATATCAAAATACGGGTATTAATACGAAATTCGAGTTATTGTGTTATAAATTACTGGAAAGTATATCTCTTGGGCTCTTTGAATCTGTCAATTATTTCCTGGCACATTCATGATTACGCACGGTCGTCTAGATAGTTTCTTATAGTGTGCCAGTTTGATTTACTGATATCGTGCGGTGAATATCCTTATAGTGTGCTGGTTTATAGTGTGCCGGGTTTCCATATATGTTAATAAGTCACGTGATATCCTACATTTGCATATGAAAGTTGATAATGTGCGAAAGATGTTATGTAGAAAGCTTGAAGGACAAATGGGACGTGGCAGAGCGCAAATGTAAAATGTAATGAGAGAAATGTAAAGTGTTGACACGTCAAAAAATTGTACATACCCGTCTCGCTAAATTGTACGGGATGCTACGTTTCGTGTGTGCAGAATGACTTGACCTGATGTTTAGATATTGATGCGTATCCGTTCTCTTATAAAACAAGTCCGTTTCTATTTCACCACTATCCGAAAGATCTTAGCAAATATGTAAATGTAAATAAAATACAGATTTTTCCATCCAAATCTTAGTATTTTTGGTATATAAACCTGAGAGTTGAATTTAGAAACTTAAATATATATATAATAAAAATAATACCCGCGGTCATGAAACAATAAACGAGACAATGGGGGGTAGCTCCCACCAAGGATATATCTCGAGAACAAAATAATACAGAGGGTATGCGAAACCTCTCCCAGAATTGTACACGATTCGAAAGCAGTATCATTTCTCGGACTTACCTATCCAATATTGTGCACAAAACAATAGACATGTACCAGTACTTCTAAATATTTCGCACACGTTATATTGGTACATTGTTAAAAATAATAAGGTAGTTTATACCAATTCAGTTGGAAAGTAGTTGCCACCTGATAACATCCAAATAGTGTGGACCATTACACCAATTCAAGTGGAAACTAGTAGCCACTTCCGTAATGTAACCTGCCTGATATACATGTATTACATTCGGATGAGTATAATGTTACACTTAGATTAAAGGAGCTAAATCGCTAATATTTGGGACCTAGGAATTTGACCCAAATGGGTCGCAACGCATATAATAATGTACTCTGATTGTATATAAACTGATTTACATTCAATTGTTTCCGTTTTGACTCTTAATTTCAAATCAGTTATGTCCAGCGAAATACGGCCTGTGTCTCAACCCTATAGCAATTTCTAGCGTCTGGTTATTCCAGTCTATTGAGCAGGTTCTCCAGTTGAATATGTCTAGCCTCGTTCTTTCTGGTCACTTGTTGCAAATGACGCTAAAACGCACGATGGTACACGATTCGTGTACCAATGGTAAAATGTTTATTTTGTCTTAAATATTGGATATCAGAAGCCTGTCTTTTCTTGGTAAGATCACAGCATCAACGTTGATTTGAATTGACAAATAATTCGTATTTTCAACGTGTATGACTTTGGATGATATTGAGTTAGAGACTTAATATAGCTACTTTAAACATTACCCCTTAAGGATGTATTGTAAATTACTTCTCCATTTTAATTATTACTCCAACGTTGGTGTAATTTGTTTTGCTGAAAACACTGTTGTAGAACATTGTAGGTTGGATATTTATTTCTATTGAAGGATAACGTTGCCAATATTATTTCAATGTTCACGGTACAAACTGAACATGTCAGCAGTTCAAAATACGTATTTTAGTTTTACAAATTGCTATTTTTATTCCTCCACAATACCATTGTCACAGTAAATACAAAGTACAGGGGCCTACACTTTTCAATAATACAAAATACAGTATAATAGTTATTTTGCACATTACATTCTGTATTTAAATAGACAAATGCATAATAGAACTTGGCGTATTAGAACATATACCTGATATGGGATCTACGACGAAGCTCATTTGCATATACGGAATAAAGTCCGGACTAGGACTGAAATTAACAATTTACGCGATCGATCTACAAGGTCAATGGGCAGAGATCAAACTGGCATGCAATAAGTCACCATATAATAAATCAGCTCACCATGCAATAAGAGCGAATCAAGCCAGCATGCAATAAGGAATTCGCTGGATGACCATGACTTCTGTGAAATCGTGCGCTCGGTATGCCAAATCCGAACCTTCGATAAGCCCCACATTTTTACTTCATACCCCCCCCCCCCCCCACACACACACACTTTTTTTCAAAGTAGGGAGAAAGAGGGTCGGATGTTACGAAAAACCGAATTCCCGTTTATACATTGTCATGGACGTAAAAGATCCCTTGGAAGTTGGAATTCGATATAAAAATAGGCCATAGTGCCACAGCCCGGGCAAAATTTCCCTTATAGTACACTGTATGGCGTATGTCCGTCTTCATTATCCCGGTCGGACCAGAACAGTAAGACGTCAAACACAATTTCATTTCAGTTCATTTCATTTTTTAAAAGTATGTAAATATAAATTTGAAAAGAGAAATAACTTGCTTTTTAGTGATACGCAACATGATATCTAGAATTCGTATTAAGACTGGTACATGTATGTTTACTTTAAATATCACCCACCCCCGTCATTTAATAGAGTTTCGTACCACCCGACTTTGATTGTTTTTCTTTCCCCTTATCAGTGATGCAGGACGGATGGCCTGACAGGGACAACTGTCTATTCATTCGGATGGGACAAAAAAACGAGGTCCCGTGTACACATTACTGTGCACGTAAAAGATCCATTGGCAGTATATAGCGCCGCTGTCCGGGCAGATTTTCCCAAATAGCACACTGCATGGCGTATGCCCGTTTTCATTAGCCCAGTCAGAGCAGAATAATAGGACGTTAAACCCCATTTCATTTTATTTCATTGATCGTTTTCCGAAGGTCTGTAAATATGAGTAACGCCCCCTTCTACTGATCTTGACCTTGTAGATTGATCGCGTACATTATTAATTTCCGTCCTAGCCTGGGCTTTTTTACGTATACAAATGAGCTTCGTCGTAGATCCCATATAAAGTATCAATCTGTTTCACAGAGGATTACAAAAGTCTTCTAACACGTGACTTTTCATCACGCGGCGCGATGCGACTTAATGAGCCACAATTAATATTAACTTTTTTCCTCCGACAAATTAAATTCTAAAACATTTTTTTTATGTATTAGAAAAATAAATAAAGACGTTTGACGTATTTGTAGGTAAAAATTATTTCCTATTGAGTGTAAATGGGTATTAAAATGAGTAAAAGGCTCCATTCAGCCCGAACCAGTAAGGTGTTCTGTGAACAATGCACGCGCCATTGAGCCAATGATTGACGCCGCGTGATGAGACGTCACGTGTTGAATGTAGTCATCTTTTACAGAGATATTAGAAGACTTTCGTAATCCCTTGTGAAACAGATTGCATTAAACTGACAAATGTCAAGCAGACTAATTCAAATTCAACTGCTGTTGGGCAATTAGACAATCAGTATCAATTTACAATAAATATAAATCATAAGGAAAAATCAATACACATACCCTTACAACTTAACTGAATAATGTGGTTTATTCATTTATGCACCTCATCTGAATTAAGAATAATTAATTACGATATAGTACTTGGTAATATTTTGGAACATTTACACGTCTTTAAGTTTAAACAAGCTAACATAATCTATACTTGAGGCGTTATTAAAAATGTATTAAGATTATTATACATGATAATATTCTGGAAGACTTATATTCGTTACGAGCAAACACTATAAAATGGGTTATACCTGTGCAATTAACGCTATATTTTACAAAAACACTCAAATTGGAGTACACAGAGACTTTGGTAACGCAAGATACAGTGGAAAATTGACACTTTATTCGGAGGAATGTTTCCCTAAATGCAAATGCAATAAAACACTTGTAGAAGTGTAGCTCACCACATACACCCTTTAGCGGCTACAATTACACCTATCCTCGTATTCAGTACTCATGAATATCGATTACTCTTTTGCAACCCAATAAATGGTGTAAAATTAACACTGTTGTAGGATATATTCCCCATTAATAGTTGCACCCTTTGGTGTAAATGCAGTATAGATTATCCAAAACACCCCACAATTACACCTATCCAGGTGTTCAGTGGTCATGAATATCGGTTACACTTGTTGGGTGTAGCTCTTTTAACTGGTTACCCTTGCAAAAGTGTTACAAGTTAAAAACGCTAGTTGTGGTGTCAAATTTACTCTTAAGTAACACTACGTATAGTTTTTAATTACACCCATTTCTAACAGTGTATAGGTGGTATTGTTTTAGACAGAACTTCCTTGTATCATATAATAACGTGTTTCATTCAAGTGAGGAAACTCTTTTAAACTATTGGTCCTAAATGCTCTAGATTTGGAAAATAGAAGTTTTAAAAAATATTGCTTTATTTCATTTAACACAATATACAAACAGAACAAATTAAATAGTTGGCTATGTTTAAAATATAAACAAGTATACATTATTATATGAAATTATGTTACTTGCAAGTTTATATGTTAGAAAATACCATAAAGCATATCCGTATATATGTTGTTCATGACATGGCAGTCTGTCAACAATTGCTTCACACCTAGAAATGATGCACTGGACCTACACCAATTATCACACATTACAGCGAATCATACCAGAAAGTCGTATTTCAATCACACAGCAGCTTCTTCCAGTGACATGTCCATAACCAAAGCTTGTTTTTTCATACCGTGACGGATTTTCACTACTGGCTTACGTTTTAGTACTGATTCATTTTTACAACGACCATCATCGTAGTCTAGTTCCAAAATCTCCCGAAAATCCTCTAATACTTCTGATGAATCACTGTTCTCCTCAATTTCAGTCACCGAATCCGTTGACGCACTGTTCTGTATATACCCGTTTGGAAGAATGAATGCCGATTCTGAAACAGAACTGTTTGTGCCGTCATTGTCTACAAAATCATTATCACTACTAAATGAACGATTTAAGTGCTTATTACCCAAAACACTGCCGTCTTCGTCTGACAGACTAATAATGTCGCCCGAGGCGCACACCAGTAGGTCAAGTTCTGCCCCTTCGTCGTCAATTTTATCCAAAGAACTCAGTGAACGATAGGATGTTAGACGACCAGAAACATCCTTATCTACATCAACAATACACTTATCATTAATGTCCGAACACATGGTATCCGTATCTGAATCCACTTCATCATAATCGGAATTACCATTGGCATTCATGCCTTTTTCTATATCGTTAATTTCTTTGTTAGCTGCATCAATTATTCGCGGTGCTGCTCTATTTAATACGAGTGTTTCGTTCTTATTCTTCACTGGTTTTATTTTCTGTCTCGTTGGTATTACAGGTCCCCAATCTTCAAAAAGGCTGTTTGTGGAACCCTTCTCGTCTACACCACTGCTAGTCCTAGTGATTTCATCTTTTAACAATCTTCCAGGAAATGTTGCTTTGCTAAGGTTTCCAATATATTCTATATTTATATTGTCCTGATTTGATGCACGCTGGCTTGTATCACAATCTGAATCAGTGGTGTTACCGTCATCTTTCAGCATTATTGAATTCTCAACGGTGCTCTCGTCTTCTGCCATAGATATCGAATTCTCAAAAGTACCGTTTTTATTTTCAACAGATACCTCATTAACGTCAATACTGTCTTCAAAAAGAGAAGAATCTACAGTCACATCCTGGTCTAAAACCGAATCTTGGCTTTCGGTACTAGCAGTGTACGCCGCGGCTTTTTTGATAACAATTTTATCGGAATCTTGTTCCAGCTCATAAGGTGATCCCATATCAACACTGTCATCATCTGGTGTAGCAACGTCTGACAGATTTGAAGCACTTTTCTTTTTCGATTGCACAAGAGCCTCTAATGCTTCTTTAGATTCTCCATTTTCTGGACCCCAATCAAAGTCAAATTCAGATTGGGCATCAACATCCTCTATGTCACTCCCATTATCATATAAAGAAAAGTCGAGTCCATCTAAGGTTGACATTTCGGGTTTAAGGGTAAATGATATTTTGATTGCTTTTGCGTACTTTTCACTTCTGTTACTGCAGAAATCAAATGCTCGTGTATACTCGCTAGTAACTTTAAAATCTACTTCATTTAGAGCTATGGAAAAACGTATTTTTGATTTACATTCGAGTTCTAATGGAATTGGGGACTCGGCGTCAATGGAACACGCCAGAATTGTCTGTTCTGAAAAAATATGATCACACTGAATAGTTCCCGTGAAGGAATAGTTTAAAGCCGGCAAGTCGCCCTGTATATGACGTAATGTTAACGGAAAAATAGAACCACCCGTTTCCATAAGTTGTGTCGTGTTAACCACACCTGGGGCTTCACTGTTAATATCTTTATTCACGTCATAAAACAATCCTCGATGAGAGAAGGGAATGATGTATTCCTCCTCCTTGCTGTCAGTACATCTCAGGTGGTGTTTATCCTTTGCTGCAAAATGATTATGACTAGGAGCATCTAAAGGTCCATTCACAAAACCGTCTTTACGTAAAACATCTCCTGGTTTAAGATAATGATGTTCTAATACCCCACTACTTTCTACGCTGCTCATAATAAACGCAGGTACCCGTGTAGCTGCCAGAAAATAATCACCATCACTTTCAGCTACTTGTTCAACATTGGTGTGACGTGGTAAAGCATCGGACTCACTGTTCACAATACCAAACCAGCCTAAAAAATACAATGAATACACATGCGGTATATAAATGAGGAATACTTGGTAATATTAAAGCCGAAATTAGTAGCCTACACAATTCTTGAACGGTGTATAGTTCGTCATTGGAGTTTTTAATAGTCAATAGATACACCGCCATATTAAGCCATCGTTTGTGAGTGTCTGACTAGTTCGACGAACTTTCGTCTACGTCCCCATTCTTGGAAAGCGAACTTCCGAAGAGAACTGTATTTAGAGAAATAAAACAACTATGGCAGTTGCTTCTTTTAAATCATCATTAGATTAAGGTCTTCCCCGTCCCTTTATTTAGCTCTATAGTCTATAAGGCCATTTAAATTAGTTTGTTGTATCAAATCACATGAAATAAACAACTAAAGAGAAAAATTCGAATTTATACCCAGAAGAGTATTATTTACGTCAGAAAAGTTTCTAGAATTAAACGACCATTAAAGAAGAAATCCCAGATAATTTTTAGTGAATAAAACCGGTCAATTCGTTGTGACGATTTTTTAAAACTTTATTCTAGTCCTAGTATTGCTATTTGAAATAAATATTTTGTCATTTGGTGTACATTTTATTTACGTTAAAATCGTGGACCACTTCGTCAATTCCTTAATGACATAGCCAAATTTACCATAATTCCATTACTTATAATAAAGTACTTATAGAACAATACTATTTTTATTATCATAACCGTAGTCTCCATTGCCCTTGGCTAATGGTGACCTATAAATATAGATAAGTAAACTATTAGTTTAAATGGTATGCTAAAGCCACACCCATTTATATCAATACTTTACAAATGGAAATATAATGGAGATGACCAGCATATATTATCATCTGTACACTGTCGTTATTTACACTACTGCTCTCTTGACTACGGGGGGGGGGGGGGGCGGCGAATGGTTAGTCGTTATTTACACTACTGCTCTCTTGACTACGGGGGGGGGGGGGGCAATGGTTAGCGCGTACGCGCTGGATCACAAGGTCTGTCATTGAGTCATCTGGCGTGGTATCGCTTCCCCGGTTGTACGTGACAAGGAGTAGGGTCCGGTTTTCTCCCACTGCTAAAGACCCCTACGCGCAAGCGAATTATTGAAATAAAATTTAACCATATTATGTTAATCCCGAAATGACCTAGTTTGTGTCGAGTGGACATTAAACCCGATTTCTCTTTCTCTCTGTCTTGACTACACAGGAATAACAAAAAACACTCTCGAAATTTACCCCTGTTATATTTTTAGAAACTATTTCATATCATGTTATGAACTGGGCGTGGGAATCTTATAAAACTAATTTGTAGGATATTTTGCAACGTCACGTGATATGACACGCATGTATATGGAAGGATATCGCTGTCAATATTAAATGCTCTGCTAAATTGCCCTTTCTATTGATTGCGTGTAAAAAGTACAATGTACGAAGTCTTAATACCGGTAATGATAAAGTCAAATTACATGTACCTCTAAGGCCAAGGTTTTGACAAATTGCATTTGACGTTTTACATTTAAATGCAATTTGTCAAATATCAAATGTTTTATTGGAAAATGCTGTTTTTGACGTGTCTACTATTGACATTTCCCGCATCAAGTTTTACAGTTGCGTTCTGCCGCATCTCATTTGTCGTTTACGCTTTCTACATAACATCTTACGCAGAGCACCAGCTTTGATATGCAAATGTAGGATATCACGTGCCTTAACATATACGGAAACGAGGCCAGATCAACCTGGCACACTATAAGCCAGCACACTATAAGATATTTACATTGTCTGCGATATCACCTCGGTGGAAGCTGGCGTTAATTAAAGCTATTTCTCACACACAAGACATTTACCCCACGATATTGAGGCAATCAACATGGCAACCTATAAGAAATTCACGGGACGACCGTGCCTGCAATAAAATCATGTGATTGGTATGTTTAATCTGAGCCTTTGAGAAATAACATAAATTATCAGTATAGTCTATATTTAGCAATTAGGTTATTGTCGGACAGCGACACATTTCTTTCGACAAAACAAAGAGGACTGTGCTTTTCAATGATATATAACATGATATCGTGAATATCGTATTATGGCCCATATTTTGACATTGCATACCCTCCTCCTATCCGTCCGTAAATCATGGTAATATAGTTTAGTACCATTCAAATTTGATCGTTTTTACAAGGTAAGTAAATTTCTTATAGTGTGCCAGGTTGATTTCCCCTTATCGTGTGCTGGCTTTTAGTGTGCCAGTTTGATCTCGGCCTCTTTTCCGTATATGTTAATAAGTCACGTGATATCCTACATTTGCATATCATAGTTAGTGCTCTGCGTAAAATGCTATGTAAAAAGCGTGAAGATCAAATGAAATGCGGCAGAACCCAAACGTAAAATGTAATGAGGGAAATGTAAAATGTAGACTCGCCAAAAAAACAGCCTTTTCCAATCAAACATTTGTTATTTGACACATTACATTTGAAGTTTTACATTTAACTTTGGCCTTACAGGTATTTTGACTTCATCATTACCGGTTTTAGGACATTGTACATTGTACTTTTTACATATAATCAATGGAAAAGACATTTTAGCAGAACATTTAATATTGGCGGCGATATCCTTCCATAAATATGTGATTGGAGGCGTTTATAAAAAAGGCATTTTACCTCATTATATATATGCTCCAATTGCCATGATTTTTCGCATTGTCCATAAAAAGGTGAATTGTATACATGTCGGTATAATTTTCTATAGACAATAAACACCCATTCATCCAAATAAAATGACGCAATTGATCAAAGACGACATAAACATGTGAAATACGGGATAGAAGAACACGGTACCACTCTCTGTATATCTCTGTATTGAATTAATCTAAATACTGTTGTTTAGGCACATTTAATCTGTTTGCTGCTTTCCCATACCCCACATCTTTATACTCAAAACTGCATAGTTTTTACAATGTTTAGGCGGCTATCCGAATAAGGGACGCCGGCCCTGAATTTCGATATAGGCTATTTCATCCTGACGATAAATTTTTTAAACCTCTTTAAATTTCAACAGAGTATAAGTTCGGCTAAAGGGGGTAGCGTTGTGACATCTATTTCGTCACCACGGTTTTAAGATACAGAACCAACCTACTGTGATGTTCTTGTTTACATTTCATTGGGAGTTTATTTCTCCACAGTTTACAGAATTTTCGTTCAACATTAAAATTACTCTACTCTATCCCACCGGTACCCAATAACAGCTGGGTACATACGAATAGAGGAATGAAGTTTCTTTTTCCAGGACACGGAAATTCGACATCAACGACTGCGAATCAGTAATGAAGTGTGCGGTTACAGATCTAGCTTAAATGAATAAAATATTTGTTTATTAAACTAGCTAGCTCGTTAACCGCTGCGCCATTTTCCTCCATTACAAACTGAACAACACCAACAAGTTTATTTTACAAATCTCCCTATCTAAAAATTCTTACGTAGATCTATTAGTAAACATACGAGTCCCTGTAGTTATTTTGATTAAAACATTTTCATCTAGGTTGTTCCATCAGATTTGGTTTTATTTTCAAGACTGTCATACACGAATCATTTCGGACTGAATGGAAAAGGGGGTTTTATACAGATCTTTCACATGTTATTTTAACAAGTGAATGTAGGTCAGTATTTCCACAATAAATCTTGTTCTTATTCTTTACATTTCAATTACGCCCTCTACAGTCCATCTTTGTACTAAACTAACCTTATAGGTTAAGTGTGACTAACCGTATGAAAACATCGAACCGTCTTAAGAAATTCTACTTCTCCTTTCAAAATATATTTATATAAGATAAAAGGCTTTTCATTACAAAGGATGCTCAAAAGAATGGTATCTTATTTCTGTATCACGAAACAGAGCACGCTAAAGCAGCTCGACCAACGTCATAAAAATACACACTGACTTACCTTCATAATCCTCTGGTATAACTAATGGGGGTCCAAATTCAATATACTCCGATTGTGTTTTATCTGGTCGAACTGTTCTAGCATATATCTTACTCACTGATCTTACAGTATATAAAAGTAATGGCTGTTTTAGATCAAAATGAAACTTTGACCAAAGAACTGAACAGGAATCTGCCGAACACTGGACAACACAGGGCAGTTTGAATTTAGAAATTATTTCCCGCAGAGTATAAGACTGAGTACTCCACTGAAAATCCACATTGGCTATCGATTCACTTCTCTGTATTGTTGGAGTTAGTTTTTTTGACAGTCCCATTCTGACGGGTGAATTGATTGACAAATTTATAAACAACACACTACATTTGAATTTAGATCGTTATGACATCAGCTGGAAAGACAAAATATTATCCACCATCCACACAACATCAGCCACCTAGAAATTGTTCATCCATAACATTGAAAATTGTTGACTTCAGATCCAACTGGCCTCTTCTGTATTAGAAGTGAGATACAGACGACGCATCAAACCGTATAACCCAAATCTTCTTCATCTTATTTATTAAAGCCAGGTATATCCACCTCACTATATTGCACGCAAAGATTGTTAAAACCGCCTGTAGGGCATAAGCCTAGATTATACCCTTTGCGTTCCGCTTCGTGAAACACCTCGAAATAGAGGTAGAGAAGACTTTATTGTCATGTTAATATGACCGAAGGAATGTAATGTATATAATATAATATATAGATATACATAAGTAATAGGAGATGACGACACTAATGTATACATAATCAAATATGGTGCACACAGTGGCGTTTGTGGGTCATCTTACCTACACTGAGAAAAAAAAAATTGTAAATACATTGTACGTGGTTCGAACAATAGAATTCAGTATTCTAGATACAAGACTTAAAAATTATGATATAGGGTGACGGTTTGATTAATGATAATGGACTAAAATTGAACACGCATTTTTGCTTGACGCTATTAGCAGTCTTAGGTTGGGCCAATGTCGGCAATGGTTGGCCAGCGAAGGTGTCTTTGTTTGCTGTCTTTTTGGGGCAAATTCCGGAACCAGAAGTGCGATAGGTCTGAAACTTGAGGCCGTGGCCCAGAACGGTCCCACAAACTGAGCCGCATAGTTCAAAGCCCCCAACCTCCGTCCCTTGGGGCTCCAGTGCCCCCTATGGTCCTATTTCAATCATTATTTTTTCTAATTTTTTTCTATCTTCCCCGAAACAAGTCCTCGCGGCTACCCCCACTAAATCGACCCTTGTGCGTCACGTGGTGCCCTTGAAATCTTCTGCGGAGGCCGGAAGTTGGTCATAATGGTGATTTGACCTTGACCTCTGATTGTCAAACCAAGGTCACCACGAGACTCCCAGGGGTCAATTTAGTTTAATAGGCCGCGACCTCAAGGTGGTCGGATCCGGTTTCGGATGGGCGAGTTATCTGCCCTTAGACCACATCGCTTCAATGCTCAGCTATTTGACTTTGTAGGGAAATTTTCCCAAAAAATGTCTTCCGATCACCCCAGGATTTGGCGACCCGATAGACCGACCCCACATTTGTTCTTCATTTTTTAAAATCGCCAACCGAAAGTCGTTACCTAGACCCACTAGGGGCCCCGGAAGTATTTTGGTTTTTAACCCCTAGGGCCCATCTAATAAAGTCAGGACCACTGGATCTTTACCTTTGGACATGTCAACTTATCCCACGTGACCCCGGTAGGTCAAGGTCACCAAAATATCTACTGACTCGGGTGCTCCCGGGCACATGGGACCCCAGGTCCTCGCGGCAAATCAAAGGTCATGACCTTGGATGGGCAATTCACTGACCTTTCGAATGGGACCTTGACCTTTGACCTGACCCTTGACCTTGGGATCGAAAAAGTCCCAAAACTTCATGTACCACCCAGACTTTCGCCAATAAATGTTAAGGCAATTTAGGTAAAAAGTCACATTCAAAATCCCCAGACTATCAAAAAAGAAAATGAAAGCGGAACTTTCAAAATGTTATTTGGAAGAAAATATTTTGCTTTCTTGTCAGTAAAATAAAGGGTCCGAAATTCGATGACTTTTAAGTATAATAAAACATTTTCATTTTCTTGTCATTGAACACGGTAAATTTGTACTGCATTGATTGCGGATTAAAACACTTCGTCAGGTCCCACTCGGCGGTGTGCGACATCGATCATTTATTTGTTTAATAATTTTCCGGGAATCATAGGCGTACGAGCTAGGGGGGAAGGGGGGGGGGCAGTTGCCCCCCTAACTTTCGGGCAAGCTGACTTTTCGGGCAGACGGGTAAAGTGAAAAAAAAATTGTTATTTCATCTACTTGGCAAAATAAAGTGCCCGAAATCTAATAAAACACTAATTTTACGGGCTGGAATAGCAGTAAAACGCGTTTGCGGCCGTCAAATATTCCAAAATTTTCTTCGGGGGTCCATACAAGGTCAGTTCAACTTCTTCACCTCTCGAAGAAAACCGGAGCCGCTGTCTGTAACCCTGAAATTTTTTCGGGCATTTCTAGTTTTTCTTCCCTAACTGTCATTGAGCCCTAATAAAACACTAATTTTACTTTTCTTTTAATTGAATACCACAAATTTGTACTGAGTTGACTATGGATTAAAAAAATTTTGTCTGGAGCCACTCTACTTTGTGCGACATTTTTCGAGCATCGATTATTATTTGTGAATGCAGCTGCAACGGTCTGATTGGATGGTTGGAATTCAGAATGGGATTTCGGTTACAAAACCATTGGATACTTTTAGAGTTGCTTACACGGGCTAGAATAGCAGAAAACGCATTTGCGGTGGTTAGATTTTCAAAATTTTGTCGGGGAGGGTGAGGCCCCGAGGGTAAGGCCCCCCATACCCCGCGACGATTGATTGGTTGTTTGGAATTCGTGTCAGCCAAGAAGGCTATATTGGACCAAATTGAAGTTGCTGTATTCACAGACTGGAATAGCAGGAAAACGCGTATGCGGCTGTTAAATTTTCAATTTTTTCTCCAAACGGTCCTGTCTCCGTGGACTGTAAACGATTGATCCTTTGATTGGAATTCGAGTCAGCCATCTTAATTAGGCTATATTAGTAGACCACTTTGAAGTTGCTTTGTTCACGGGCTGAAATCGCAGGAAACTATGTTTGCAGCCGTCAAATATTCAAAAATTTTCTTGGGGGTGGGGGGGGGGGGGCAATACAAGGGGAGCTCTGCTTCTTCGCCTCTCGACAAATATCGGCGTCGCTGTCTGTACACCCGAAATTTTTTCGGGCATTTCGGGTTCTGCCCCCCTAACTGTCATCGAGCCCGTACGCCTATGCCGGGAATCATAATTTCTTTTAATGCATTAAAGTTATTAATGTAATAAACAGGCGATACTGGCCTATTTCCATGCTGCTGAACACACGGATTTGGAAAGCAAGAAAAGGCGTTTGCGTCCGTCAAGTATTATACAAAACGTATAATGGACTATCAACGAGATGCCTCTTCCGCGCCTAAATGTCACGGTTTTTACATCCGGTGTTTTTCAATTGAAATAATAACACAAAGCACAGAAAATGGTGAGTAGTATACTGCGTTGCAGTGCGGCGTTTGCTACACACATTCAGTGCATAATACGGGCCTAAAACAGGAATTACAATGCGCTTATCTATAGAAATTGACGTATGATCTCGGGTACAGTTTTACTGGTTAACGACGTAGATCGAGATTTAATAACACAATACAATTAAGGCTTATTGTAAAACAACAGTGAAATTCAGTGAAAATTTTGCTCAATCTCACTGAAATGACCAAATTCCAATGAAATCTCACCAAAATTTCACTGAAATAAAAATATATTTTGGTCTATTACTGAAATATCACTGAAATTAAAAGTTTTTTTGGTCTACTGAAATTTCACTGAAATTACAAAACATAAAAATGACATTTTTTCATTGCAAATATTTTAATAACGGCATACATGGATTTTACAAAGAATTACAGTTTGTAAGTTGTGGAAGAGAGCATTTTGAAATTATGATAGTGTCTGAAGATGAAATGTTTTTAATTTCCATGTTTTTTTTTTCTTTGTATATGTTGAGCGCAGATTACCCTCCTCGGACAGATTACCCCCGCGCATGCGCTAATCTGCGTCTAATTTCCGAAGTGAACTTTGTCCGGACTATAAATTTAATGGATACCGCGATATCACTTAGGTGGAAGCGGACGTTAAATAAAGCTATTTCACACACATGATAATCCGCCTAATCTTACTCGGTATTCACCATGGATCAGTGTGTTAGTATTTGTCATTTTAATGATTACATTTTAATGAATTTTGTGACCGTCAGTTTACTGGTACAAGTACGAGAAAATTGATACGGAAAGAAAAGTATGACCGCATAGGTGACTACCTGAAAAGAAGAAGTAGTAGAACTAGAAGGGCTTTGAGTTATAAAGCAATTTCCGTCGATAGGTCTACGGTAAGATTACCAAGTTACGAATCTATTTTATCTGTTCACTGATCGTTTCCGACGTGAAACTGAAAGAAGAAGGTAGCCTAAATCAAAAGAAAATGCCTGGAATCGAGTGAATTATTGAATATAGTAGATTATCCAGTATTTTCATTCATTCACTCCAGGGAAACTGATAAGTGATATGGCATTAATTTCTAGTACCTAGTGCAAGGGGGCTTTTGAAATTTGCGATTTTTCCGTAGACAATTTCGGCCATTAATATGGATGAGCTATCTTGTCTTGCAACAGATTTTTATTCATTTTGATACAATAATAGGACACATATCTTGTGTCATCTAACTAGTCTAGGCTATAGTAATCCATTTTTTCTTGCACTAATAATAATAGTAATATTACTTATTAGTAACTACTCATAAGGAATAGCCAAAAATTGTATTTTAATCCCATACTCATAATACTATTATGAGGGTAACCCTAACCCAACCCTAACCCTAACCCTAATAGCAGACTAAGGCTTGCTTATGTTATTATTGGCATTTTAAATCACCTGAATAAAACCAATCAGACTGAAAAATGAAAGAACAAAAGATTAATTTTTATTCACCTGGCTAAAATATGTCTGACATTAGTGACAACGAATAGACTATTATTAGGTCCTATTTTTTTATCTTCACATTCATATTAACCTAGTAGTACTAGTAGGCCTATTTATATGAGCCCCTTTAACCTTGCAAAATCATTGACATTGAATTCTTAGAATGAAAATGAAAGGATAGTGTGCTCATTTGTTGGCAATAATAATAATGATTGAAATGGAAGATAGCAGGATAAAAAAATGTCCCTTCTCAGCCATCATTGACGAGTTTACCACAGCAGTGAAAATTTAACCAGACCCTGTTTCACAGATTATAATTTCAAGACCTAGGAATGAAAACAGAAATTTATAAATTAGCCTGTGATGGCTAATTTTAACGGGAGCAGGTCGTTTCATCCCACTACCGGTTCATCTTGGGCTGTTTCATCCCAATTTTACACAGGTCCTTTCATCCCACTTATAGCGGGTCCTTTCATCCCACAAATTTAAAAACAGGTATTACTTGAATTTTAATATTTAATTTATACATTATTACCAATAACAATTAGTGTTGTCACGATTAAAAAATTCTTGAATCTGTTAATCGGCCAGCCAAAAATCGTATCGGTGCCGATTAATCGTATGCCGTATAAATTCTATAATGTCAATGTCTGTACTGCCTTCCGAGGTTTTTTTTTCTTGTGATTGTTTGTTCATTACGTAAATTATAAAATGACGCGTGAACACTGAATAGCTGATGGTGCTAAAGAGATGTTGGAATAAATCGTTTAAAGTAGCTAAGTCTCTAACTCAATATCAACTAAATTCTTCGAAATTGAAAACACGAATAATTTGTCAATTTAAATCAACATTGATGCTGTGATCTTACTGGGTAAAGAAAGATAGGCGTCTGATATCTAATATTTAAGAAAAAAATAAACATTTTACCATTGGTACACGAATCGTGTACCATAGTGCGTTTCAGCGCAATTTGTAACATGGGACTCGAAGAACGAGGTTAGACATATTCCACCAGTCATGTCAAACGGTGACGACATGTTCTTATCTGGAGAGCATGCGCAATAAATACTATCGGTGTAGACTGGAATAACCAGACCCTAGAGATTGCCATTGAATTGAGACTTCTGGCGTATTTCGCCGCACATAACTGGTTTGAAATTAGAGTAAAATGGAAACGGTTGAATGTAAATCAGTTTATATACATGCATATTACATTATTATATGCGTTGCAAGTTGCGATCCATTTGTGTCAATTTCTAGGTCCCAAATATTAGCGATTTAGCTCCTTTAAATTGGCAATAAACAACATTTACTAATTCATTAGTTTTGATATTTAGTTACGTGGTTGAGCTGAGTAAGACATTCCCGTGTTCTGATTTACCCTTACAGAAAAATCAGATACTGGCAATAAATTACAATTCACTAGTACAACAATTCCCGTACATAATATTTTAACATATATAGCGATAATCATATTAACGAAAAACAACAAGAGAAGCCGCAGAAGACGGTACAATGTGTACACAGGACCTCAGTTTTTCATGCCATCCAAACGACTAGACAGCTGTCCTTGTCAGGTCCTGTGCCCATGGCCGAACTGTTTAGCCCGCAGACATGTTCTGTAGTATAGTCCTATATGAGTTACAGTCAAATAAGATCAACTATATTAATTATATTATGAAAAAGATTGTTTCTACTGGCTGTCACTTCTCTCCTGGTGCAATAACCGAATGAATGTATAAAATGTCAGAGCAAATACTGACATTTTAATGTCACATTGTAAAAACGGCCACATTTATTAGCCTATATGATAAGGTCTATCGGTACATAAGAAAAATAATGATGAAAATGGTCGAGTGTATTTAGTTTGAAAAAGCGAGTAGACAAAAAAGTCTATAAAACTTAGTGCACACAAAAAGATGTTTCATTGTTTGCCTTTCTCCGCTCACCCAGTAGGCCTACTAAACCTATCTCTTCGTTTAACTGGTCGTTCGTATCAACCTATCCATCGTCTGGTATCGCGTGTTCTTCCAAGCTTTGGGAAAGGAATAAAGGTTACCCTCCTGCCAGTCTCTCCGGACTGTCCGAATTACACGTTCGCCAAACACATCTCTTTACCATTATGACAGGTTGGTGGTTAACGTCTGCTGGAACTACCTTTCTTTACGTCAGACCATATAGATCTGATTGGTTGATTTATTATTTTGATTAACAGCTGCAATCGGTCTAGTTACATTAATAACGAAGTCTTAGAGATCCACAGTGCTCTCACTTCATATAGGGGTCTCTAAGACTTCGTTACTAAAGTAACTACGATCGGTCATACTATTACACTACAGCAAATATTTTTGACATTCAGTCACGTGGTCAGCTCCGATTATGAGATAGGCATAATGCGGACTCTAATTAAAAATCGTATTTTCTAAGCACACACGCTAATTATGCAGTTATTTTGAAAATCATTTCACCACAAAGACCATATATAATATAATATATAGTTGCGTCTGACACACTACAACATCTCTAAAAGCATCGTCAGGTAATCAGCCCAAAGTTTGCAATCTGCGCACCAGCTTCATAAGCGCAATCTGCGCGAGGGGTGAAGATTGCGCCTAACATATACATTTAAATTACAGTATCACAAATTCAGAAATGGGAGAGAAAAAAAATTGAAACCATTTACACTTTATTTACAGTAAATATTTTACGATGAATTAATATAATCATGTATTGAAATCAACCCTTTATTATAAAAACAGAGAATAAATCTAAACCAAATTTAATTCAAGTTTTTAGATCATTGTCTATTATTAAACCATACTGAGATTCCAACCAAGACTGGCACGAGACGATCGAGTGCAAGGTTAAAGACGAGCGACAATATTTATAAAAATTTTGGAATGCAAAACACGAAGAAATTCTTAATTCTATAATTGTTGTAAATTGTACGGAACTCTCACGCAAACAAAAATTAAAATCACCTCACATGCATGTTTCATGACTAAATTGATAAACTGGTGCTGCTATTTTATACAGATTAACAGGCTATTTAACCTACGTTCGTTTCACGGTTTCGCGTAAGGATTCCGCTTTTATAACACCTGTTGAATTTGGAATCATTAGGTTCTGTTTGTGTAAGTTATGACAACACCTCTCACAGAATGGTTTGTATGATAAATTATAATTTCGCAGTAATTAATTATAAAATGGATGTACCGATAAGAAGAAGGTCTACAGGCAAAATCAGTCATGGTGAGTATTTAAATTTTGCTTCTAGTAATCTGGCTATTAATTTTCGTAATTCAAATTATATGTGTGACCTGGTTACAAAGTGGTTATGTTTCGTTTGAAAAGAATAAGGTAAAACCGTTCTCTCTAAATAGGTCACGGATCCACGAAAAATATAACAAAAAATATTTTAAAAATGATTTATAGAAAGTATTAATCTTGTGTATTCAGAAGTAAATGCCTGCCACGACGGCACTAGTGTGACTAGTGACAGCCTATTCACATTTATCCCTATTCCCTGGTTTACCAAAATTTATTTTAAATTATGTGTGATGAACCATCATGATATTGAATTTTATACATGTAGTTTTTAAACTACCGGTATACAGGTTTACTTTGTTTTTGACAGGCTAATTTTGAAAAATCTTCACATGAAGAATTTTGTACTTGATTTGTCTGTATGAATTTGACAAATCATACTGCTGTATAGTTTGACATGGATAAAGAGCATTTTTTATTTGTTTATATTTAGAAAAGGCATAGTATTTTTTCAACCACAGTTGTCAATTAATTGTCACTGTCAGTGGGGCAGGACTGAGGAGCTGGCATGTGTAACAACGTCTAGTCATTCTGATGGGATGAAAAACCTGAGGTCCTTGACAATTGGAATTCAATGAAGAGTAGTAACAACACCGTGGCTGCTCTTATATAGCACACTGCATGGCACATTGTTTTGATCGTATCATTTTAGGCCAAATATTTTTTATTATGGATGAAAAAAGGACTACAGAGAAAAAAGAAATGAAATGAAATGGGGTTTAACGTCCTACTGTTCTGCTCCTAACCTGGGCTAATGAAGACGGGCATACGCCATACAGTGTGCTATGAGGGAAATTTTGCCCGGGCAGCGGCACTACGGCCTACTCTTATATCGAATTCCAACTGCCAAGGGATCTTTTACGTGCACGCCAATGTGTACACGGGACCTCGGTTTTTCGGTTTTTCGTCCCATCCGAACGACTAGACAGCTTTCCTTGTCAGCCCCTCCATCCTGCATCACTGACAAGGGAGAACCACGCCGGAAAATCTGGATGAACTTTCTCGGCCAATGCAGGGATCGAACACCCGACCTCCAGGCTAGCGAGCTAGCGTCTTACCCACTTAGCCACGTGATCCCCCAGAGAAAAAAGAAAATTTAGAACTATGAGTAGACAGAATACAGAAATTTGAGGAATAAGACATAATAAATATAGTAATATTGTAATTATTTTCAGGTTTTCAGAATGCATGTTAATAAATAGTCTACCGGATAAACACAGATTTGTGTTTTCCTAGAAAAAAGTCCCACCAAAGCAAACTTGGTCTCAAATAAAAGGTGGGGTCGGTAGGTACTCCAGAAAAAAATGACACATGATCGCTTGGGGAAAATGTTTTGGGCGGAGTCAAAGGTCAAGGACGACCAATCAGAAAAAAAACCAGTCAATATCTCAAAAATTATCAATGTTAGACAATATAAATATATTATCAACATCGCGTACAAAATATCTACTGTTCTAGATGAGTGGACAGCGGTGCCCGATACTCTAAATCTTGATTGTTAAGTTGCGAGTCCCCTTCCCATGGGGGTGGGAGGTCCGACAAAACGTCGATATTTCTAGTTTAATTCGACTTTGGCGTACAACAATCAACTTTTGTGCATAAGTCAACCAACCTCAGATGTCTCCAAAAACGCTGTTTAAGAACACCCCCGACCCTCCCTTCCACCCTTAAGAACACCCCCATTACCCCCTGAGAAAGGCGTCAATTCGACTTCCGCGTACAACATTATTTTTTTCGTTAAGTTTCACATTGGTTCACTAGAACATAACACTAACATAAGAGGGCGAAATCCCCTTCTATCTCGGATAAGGACGAAAAAGCGGGAGGGGGGGGGGCGCAGGGTGAAATGGCCCAAACTGACGATTTAAGTCAACTCCAGCCTACAAATATCATCCTTCCTGCCTATGTACACTTACCTCAGATAACATAAAAAAACCTGCTTAAGTAGATCCCCGACCCATTCTTCACCCCTTAAGAACGCCCCCTTTACTCCCTTCAGAGATGAGTTAATTTAACTTCCGCGTACGACATTATTTTTTTCGTTAAACATTTCACTATTGGTCCACGGGTTAGTATGGGTTTTATATAGCTCGGCTCCCGGAGAAGGGAGTTGATTTAGTTGGTGAACCTAAAAGCTCCTGACGTCCATTCTGTTTCACCTAAATAAAATCTGTAGGATTCGTCATACTCATGATATTCCTAGATCTTCCAGACATAGTGATATTTTCATTAAGAACTCCAATAAATTGCTCTTGTACGGTTTTGTCGACCTATATACTCACTAATGTGCCAAGAGAAGAAGTCTTGATTTCAGAGTTCTTGAAACCCGTATTCGACAACTTTCTACACCACTGGATACATCACTACAAGTTGATACCATTATTCCTTTGATCAAGCAATGCCTGGAATCTATTATGGACAGATCCATGGTTTACTGATGGGAAATCCTTTATCCCCGCTGATTTCCGAAATTTACATGATGTCACCAGGAGAAGGCACTCTAACCGCTCCTTTTCAACCTATTTTCTGGTTCAGAAAGATGGATAACACCTTCGTCATGTTACAAAAAGATAATACTGTCGCCCCCTGAATCACTTGAATAACCAACATCCAAGAATGAAGTTCACAATGGAGAATGAAACCAACAGCAGCCTCCCATTTCTTAATGTAATGGTAAGAAGAGATATCTCCAATGTCACCACCTCAGTGTACAGAAAACCAACACACATGGATCAATATATCTACTACAAATCTAATCACCCAAAAGCATAAAAAGCAGGCATTATCACCACCTTTACTAAAAGAGCCAAAACCATTAAAATTTGTGACCCCGAATCCCTCAACCTGGGAGTACAACACCTAAAAGACGTATTCATCCAACACAAGACTATTCAGAACATATGGTAAACAAATTCATCAACCCGACATTATCCAATCTTTCAAAACTTGATAAACCCAAAAATCATACACCCCCAATACGAGTCTTTATACCATTCCGCGGCAACATCTCCCACTAATTTAGAAGGTTATTTAAAACAGAAGCAGGCATAGAAACCACATTCCTCAAAGGCGCATCATCTAAGGTATTAGTAAATGCTAATGGGAAGTCAAACCTCACAAAGCCTACCTTCCTGAAAGGCTGTGTCTAACAAATTAACTGTATATGTGAAGAATATAACATTGGTGAATTCAAACGACCCTAGATCTCCGAATTAAGGAGCATGTGTCCAAAGCCCATACCAACGTCTTTCATAGCTCCCTTAATATAATCTTACCTAATGCTCCTTTAAATTTTTTAAAATAAAATATAATTGCGTTAAACCTTTCGTCCACACATTACCTCGGTCATTTGGGACAACCCCATAGGTTATCTTTTCCATGGTGGAACCTTGCCCAGGCACTCGCATTTAAGTCCATTAGTATAAAATGAGAAATCTGTATAATAATATAAAACACGACACTTCGACTGGTCGTTATCAAGCAAACAAATTTACAAAGGAGGAAAAAGGCGAAAGTGTTATATATTATATGTACATTCAACAATAATAACAGATAGTGATTGTTATCTATAGAACTGTGTTGTGTTATATTATGTTCAAAGACATTCAAAGATCGTGTATAATAATACGTGGCCATCTTAGTAGTGTGGTTGGTGTGTGGGACCCCCCGATTTCCTCCCCCTGCTTAAGACTCCTACGCGCAAGCGCATTGTCTTAATCAAATTGATAGAATTGGGACAGGTCCAAGGCAGATCATCAACCTACACACACACACACTCTCTCTCCCAGTCTCTCTCTCTCTCTCGCGGTAGTTTAGTAATTAAATGTTAAATATGTATTATGTAAGATTTAGATAAAGAGCTGGCCGTTCTTGCTATACAAGTTTAAACAAGATAATGCAAAATGAATATATTCAAAATTTCATTCAAATTACGTTATTCTGAGCCAAATTATCACTGTTTGTAGTTTTGACAAGATGTGTGCCACAGAGTAAGAATAACCAGAGTGGCAACTCGCATTACTGCAAATAGAAACACAAAGTGCGCAATGCATGAAATTACCGAACTGTTGCGTCTAGGCGTTTATCACATTCGCAAATGGTCATCAAATGAGCTTGCTGTAGTATCTGACATTCCCCAGGAAGATCGAATAGGAAGCTTAGAGATTACCGACAAATCGGGACCGCCGCCTTTAAAAACTTTAGGTATTCTATGGATTGAGTAAACTGACTGCTTTATACTTTCGATATAGATGAACCATAATATATGTTAATTCCGATTTGACTAAACGTATCGTCGTGAGCAAGACCGCCAAACTCGTTGACCCGTTAAATCTCTTGGCTCCTTTTACTGTACGTGCCAAGATAGGTATTCAGGAAACATGGATAAAAGGTCTTGACTGGGATGCTCCGTTGCCAAGAGACCTACTAAATTCATGGAATAAGTGGTTCAGTGAGCTACCACAACTTCGGGATGTGAACATTTCAAGATGTCTAATCAATAAGAATCTAAAAGTTGTTAGTAAGGCCGTTCATACCCTTGTCGATGCACCCGAAGTGCCGCAGCAGTTTATTTGCGTTCCGGATAGGGTTAACCTAATCGTCGTAAAAACTAGAATAGCGCCGCTTAAAGCACTATCGATACCGAAATTAGATTTATCCGGCACTGTAGTGGGTTTACGTCTAACAGACTGTTTGTCGAGTTTTAGACATTTGTACTTCGACAGTAACTTACTGGAGTGACAGCCACAATGTATTGTTTTGGATTAAAAGTGAATCCCGGAAATATAAGCCCTTTGTTTCCCATCGAATTGGTGAGATCCAGTCCTTGTCCGATCCGTGCCAATCGCATTATGTTCCATCGAAACAGAATTCAAGCGATCTAGCCACGAGAGGTTTATCTGCCGCTGCGTTAGCTGATTGTGAAATTTCTTTGTCAAAATCCAGAATTCTGGCCTACTGCGTTCTCCCCTGAACCGTCACAGGAAGGACTTGAAGAAATTAGACGTAAACAGGTAGCATCATTTGTAACGCAGCGTGTACAACGAGATTTTGGAAGATTAGCGTTATTCCAGTTGGTTAAACTTAACACGGGTAACAGCTTGGATATATCTTTTTTTTAAGAAACTGTCGTACTCTTGTACAACATAGGAACTCGAGTAATGGACTTTCTGTTCAAGAACTAGCACAAACTGAATAGTTATGGATTTGTATCGCGCAGTGTGATGAATGTCATGATGAACAAAAATCCTTGGTTTTGGGTCAACCTGTAGACTGTCGTTCGAATTTAGCTTCGTTGAACCCTATTGTCGATAACGATGGTGTTATCCGCATTGACGGACGTTTACGTCAAGCCAGTCATCTTTCATACGATTCTCGATTTCCTGTGATCTTACCTAGGATCCATGATGTTACACGTTTGATAGTAACTTTCTTTCATACAGAAGGAAACCACGATTTAGGACTTTCGCATACGTTGAGTGACCTTCATTAAAAGTACTGGATTAAAAGGTAATTATAAGACTGTTGAATTTCATTGTGCCGAATGTAAAAGGCGTAAATGTAAATCTGCTAAGCAGGTCATGGCGCCCCTTCCTTTGATTTGTTTAGGACAACCACTTCGAGCATTCGCGAAGGTTGGGATTGACTTTGTTGGTCCTTTTATCACAAAACAAGGGCGAGGCAAGATTCAGACTAAGCGTTATTTGTGCCTATTTACATGTTTAACATCAAGAGCTGTACATTTAGAAATAGTTTGAAGTGGACACGCAATCGTTCTTGATCGTATTAGATCGCTTCGTATATAGACGGGGAAAGCCGACCTTATGGGACTAATTTTGTAGGTGCAAATCGGGAGCTCCGTGAATTATACAAATTAGATACGCAGAAAGTCAGTGATAATCTGGCATCTAAGGGAATTGAATGGGGATTAAACCCACCCTTAGCGCCACATTCGAATCACTAAAAAAATCCGCTAAGCGCACAATTAAAGCGATTTTAGGCAATGCTGACATTAAGGATGATCACTTACTCACCGCGGTTGACCATGCCGAAGGAATGTTGAATTCAAGACCGAATCATTTCTTGTTTGGTCAAGTAGGTGATCATTTAGTACCACCTCAAGTCATAAATGATGTCCGCTTTAATCCTCGTAATAGATGGCGTCGGATCCAGGATCTAGTGAACCAGTTTTGGAAATGTGAGATTCGCGAATTTCTTCCCATGCTTATAATAGGTCTAAGTGGCAGACTGCACATAATAATTTGTGTGAAGGGGATATGGTTCTCTTTATCGACCAGTCGAACCCTAGGGACAAGTGGCCTTTGGGTCGCGTAGTGGAATCGTATCCCGGTGTTGATAATAAGTACGTGTTGTGGATGTTAGAATTGGAGATTCTGTTATCAAAAGACCGATTCATTGTTTGTGTCCTTTGGAGGCATAATATTAAAGAACTTTTAAAGTGTTCTGTTGTATCGACTATCGCATCGTCTATTGATTATCGTTGTCTCTCGCATCGTTTATCGAATCATAGTGTATTAAGATAAGAGTTTTTGAATTGTCTTTTGACTATCGTCTATTGCATCGAATTTTGGAATATTATGTATTAATAGTGTTGTATTGTGTTTACATCGTGTGTGAATATTTGGAATTTGGATCGTCAATCGCATCGTTTAGTGTCCAGTAATTTGGAATTCCTATAGTACATCGTGTTTCTATCGAACATCGAGTGTTTCCGTGTTGAAAAATAGCTTAGAAATTAGACTTTGGACGGTCTGTGATGGACCTATCGTATAAATGTCTTCACCGTAATCGCATCGGTCATCGGTAATAGTGGATGTTTTGGATATCGTCACACCCAGGAGGGAGATTATGGACGAAACGTGTTTGGGGACAAACTGGTTAGACATTTTGTGTTTGTGGTACGAACTGGTGATAGTTGGAATACGCTGTGTTCTGATTGGTTGTTGTGTGGTTACTTTTGACGAAGTCGTCGTTGTTGGTTGTTTTCTCTCTCCCAGACTGGCTATCGCATCGAATGTTTTGTTCATCGCTTTACAGGCCATGATATATAATGGAATTTTTATGGGCCCAGCCTTTGCATCGCCACCAAACACAATCGTGTATAGCAAGATATTGTAATAGATTGTGGAGCAAAACTAAATGGCATAAAATATAAAGTACTTGATTTAAAAGAGTATTTAAATATTTTATTTAAAGTATTCGTTTAAACAAAAATACACTTTGTTTATCGCATCTCAGTTTGTTCTTGATTAACCTTATAGTTCGTTCAATATTGAAAGTAATATATTGCCTGCACGGGGACCGTATTAACAACTCGATAATGTAGTTTTACTACTGCACATGGTCCCAATCTAAAATACTTAGGCTACTTACAGAATAATATGTAATGGTTAAAGCTAAACAACCTTGAAGATGATAACTTCATGTCCTTGCGCGCCAAAATATCAACATGGCAGTCGCGTCGTCATCTGGATGTGTCTCCATGGGTAGTAGAGTGCAACGGGTGAGGGGGCGACGACCTCGGTCATCCATTTCTGGTGAGCATCCAATCAAAGAGTAACATTAAGTTTTTTGAAAATTGAAATTATCGTTGTTAACTTTGTACAAGATACGTTAGATAATTTGACAAGCAGTTGCCATGCAAGATACGCCCACATGTTGCAAGAGATGGGCAGAGAACAAGCTGAAAAAGCGATTTTCGTATAAGGGGCCATAATCCAAGATGTTACAGTCCGACATGCGTCATTATCAAAAGGAACCGAGATCTTTGGGATATAAACATATATTTTAAGTTTCATCAAAATCGGATAAAATTGTGACCTCTAGAAGGTCCAAAAACTTGGTATTACATACTTTTATACTACTTGCGTACACGGAACGTCATTTTGTCGGGCAGTTTCGGTCCGATTTTCACGAAACTTATACGTCATTATGGTGTAGCGGTGATATATTTGAACGGTTTTTAAAATCGGATAAAAATTGTAACCTCTAGAGGGTCCGCTAGCTAAAATCGCGATTTTTCCTACAATCAGGAATCACAATCCAAGAAATTGCGGTCCGATATGCTCGAATATCGAAAACAACCGCGATCTTTGGAAAATAAGCTGAGATCCTTTGGTTATAAAGATACATTTAAAGTTTCCCCAAAATCGGATAAAATTGTGACCTGTAGAGCATTCTATATTTCGTTTCGGTTTTTTTATACCTTCGATGGCCTCCACTACATGAAGATCTGACAGGTTGTAGTGGAAGGTCGCGTCAGGGGTCAAACGACTGACTTTTGATCCTATGACGTCAGACATTTGATTAACCAATCAGCGTTGATGTTTCTAGTGGGATACCCACAGTTCCGTGCACCACTCGCCAAGAACTCACCGTAACAGACCGTTTCATTTGCTAACTCCACCCATCAACCAGAAGGCGGATTATATACTCTTCAAAAAAAAGTAGGTGGATATTCAGAAACAATACAAAACTGCGGAAATGCACTGCTGTTTTTATTAAAGGTAACCAGTGTATGTTAATAACAGGTCAATTGCCTACACATGAACATAAACAGTTCATATGGGCGGCTTATCTGACAGCCCCATTTCACTCGCAAAGATATACACTGTCAAAAGTGAACATGGACGTTTTTGATTTTTGTCTTAATAATGAGTAATTGCTCCACCAATCCTCAGACATTCAGCAATTCGTCATGGCATGCTCCTAATCAACCGTCCAATCACGATTTGGGACAATCTGACCCACTCCTCTTGCGGTGCCACGGCCAGTTCTTGCAGTGTTGTCGGTTGACATTGACGTCGACGAACAGGTCTCCGGATCAAATTAAACGTAATACACTAAAACAAAGATACGCTAAACAGTAAATCTTATGCAAGAACCGATAGGAAAGCAAACATGGATAGGACAAACCAGCAAGCGGCAGTTTTCATCAACCCTTCCTTGAAGTGTCAAATTTGACAATGAACCCCTCCCACGTGTATGGCACTATTGCGTGTCGCACATGCAGCTCAGTGGTTCTGTTGGGGCGATAAGTTCTTCATCTGTGAACATACTCTCAAAGCATGTCAAGTGTCCATGACTATTTATCATATTACAACCTGCATAGGTATTTGCATTTCAATATCCCCTACTTATTTTGAAGAGTATATAACACGCTTCCAGATCCTAGTGTAGTAAAGACAAGTAAATCGAAATTTTGAACTATAAAAAACGATAGGAATTTAAAATGCCCCCTGTCTCACATTTCTGATTACTAGGCCCTATACTTGAATCTTGGTGCATACAATCAGGGAGTTGGCCCCATGCATCACCAAAATTCTGCACGCCACTGTCCATGGGGAGAAAATATTCATACAAATGACTTAAAGATACATTATGGGAGATAAGATAAAGAGCTGGCAGTTCCCACTATAATAGTTGAAAACTAAATGATGTAAAGGGAATTTGCTTTGAATTTAGCGATGAATTTTCGGCCTAACCTCGATTATCATTACTAAAGTCGGTACGATTAAAACATAGTCTCGATTATCCATTTCATGATTAAATAATGAATAGAAGTCGAACAGCAAATCGGAACCTAATCTAATAAACATCGCAGGCTAGCGATGACATCGAGAGTTGATTATGGTCTGGATAAGTTAATTAATGTCTAATTAATAATTTAGATAACATTTCAGGCCTAAAGAAAGACCTGCAATAGGCAGAATTGGCTCTTGCATAATGTATGTTTAATTAAACATATTCATCATGTGGTGTTTTATTTTTTCTACGTCTAATGTTTGATATATAACGACATTTAATCTGCTGCTCCAACGGTTGTCCCAGTCAACCACCATCTGACCCCGGGTCAGTTCTCCTTTTAATTCAATGGAGGCAGAAGCTTCCGCAGATTCCAAAACCACATCGCTATGGATAAAAGCTATCATGGCGAATAGATCACATGATCTGTACCCCGGTGTTCGTAATGTAACTTCAGCTAACATCCGATTGGCGGAGTTGCGACTGATCTTCTTGTTAAATGTTCCTTTAGGTGTAGCAATATTCGTCCATTTTTCATAAAAATCCTGAAAAAATAAAACATTGGTATAGAGTGATAGTGTTTAGGAACTTCAACCAGAAGTCGCGGTGTCTGCGCTTGAATTTTAGCTTCTGAAATCCAGTAGAAATAACTAGAAATAATTACTCAATAAGTTTTGAGAAACTTATTTTAAGAAAAATATTATATACCATTTGTTAGAAAAAATTTGGTCATGAAATTCTTAAAACAAGATTATTATACCCAGAAAAATTACCTAGTTTTAAGAAATATTTTCCTAAGAAAGAAAAACTTAATTTAAGTTTTGAAAATCTTATATTAACAATAATTTTCTTGACGATTGCAAAGAAAATTGTTCCCATATGATTTTTAAAATCATATCTATCACTCATCTTCTTCCAAATTTTATGATTTTAATATTTCAGAAAATATTTGTTTTTTATAGATTATCTTTTTATTTTATGATTAATTTTAAGTAACAATATCTTGAAAAATAGCACACCAAATTTAAACAAACATATACTAACGAGGATCTCACGCAAGAACAGCTACTCCTATTTACAGATTGAAAAGGAATAATACAAATTATAGATTATACCATATCAAAACTGGAGTAGATGAATGGATTGAACGACGAACATGGGTGACAACTGTAAGTCCCACTTATCACAAGTGGATGTATAAAAAGGAATAATAAAAGTCTAAATTATTCTCAAAACAATTTTATTTTCTTCAAGATGTAATTTTTCTATATTTTTGAAAATAGACTTGTGAATTGTTGTGTACATCATCTCCCCAAATATCCATCTGGACCAGAAGGGGAATACTAAAAGTGTAATATATATACTATTCAAAAAAAAGTAGGGGATATTCAGAAACAATACAAAACTACGGAAAAGTACTGCTGTTTTTATTATAGGTAAACAGTGTATGTTAATAACATGCCAATTGCCTACACCGCATAAACATAAACAGTTCATATGGGCGGCTCATCTGACGGCCCCATTTCACTCGCAAAGAGATACACTGTCAAAAGTGAAAATGGACGTTTTTGATTTTATCTTAATAATGAGTAATTGCTCCACCAATCCTCAGACATTCAGCAATTCGTCGTGGCATGCTCCTGTACCGTCCAATCACGATTTGGGACAATCTGACACACTCCTCTTGCAGTGCCACGGCCAATGCTTGCAGTGTTGTCGGTTGACGTTGACGTCGACGAACACGTCTCCCGATCATGTCCCAGACATGCTCTAGGAGGTCAGGACTCGTGGCTGGCCAAGGCATATGGACAATAGTATCGCACAATTCTACATGAAAATAGTGTTGGATTTTTATAAATTTGTGTTGGATGTGACAAGAAATGATTTCTTTTGGCGACCAAAGAAGAATCACGGTGGAAAATAGACGGTAAGGGTTCCAAAAAAGCCTTAGAACCGAGATGGGGGAAAGCCTTAATTTCATATTAGTTGTCATTAGGAGCTGATAGTAACGAAGTAGAGAGAGAGCAGAGCCGATACAATTTAAGTTACTAAAGTAACTAGGTCTACACAGTCTTTTCTGATCACAAGCATTGGATTTTCGAATAGGCAAAGTAAGTGGCTAGCTGTTATCGGCGGTAAAATACATAGTATAGTAGTTAGTAGGAACCTTGCTATAACATTTTTGTGTAGTTCGGTTGTTTACAATTATATGAAAGTAATAAAACAATTTCATATTTGTGGGACAACTGATGATAGGGGCCGTTTCAAAATAACACGAATAGTTAAACCGATAAGAGTTACAGATGATGAATAGACTAGTTAAAGTATCCAAATATTTGCGAACAGTATAGTAAACGGATATTCGGATACAAATTTGAACACTTTTCTGTACTCTGTGTCTGTACTTATATTGACTAATATTTGATAACCATTGGCATTAAATGTTTGGTTTAATTTTACAATTTTTATACCCCTAAAAATGTATTTTGGGACTCGTTTGTGTTGCCGGGGTATAATTCGCCTCAGCATTTTCTGATATATTTTCAAAGCAGAAGGTCCAGGTGGGAGCAACAATTAAATAACTGAATACTAAGATTTCTTGTCCCGTTTTTGACACTGCCAGAATATTTATGTAATTAATCAAAATCATTTTTTTTTTTTTAAATACAAATATATTCGACTGGTTGTTTTAATGATAATTTTAAATCTTATGAAATTGAAATTCCTTTGCTGAAGCTCATATAATCAAGGAATTCGAAGATAATATAGATCAAAACTCTTATTCATCTGTGTCCATCAATGATAAAATTTCTATGTGGGCGTAAAAAATGACAAGATGGCCGCAGAATGCTGAATATCGATAGGTTTCGTCCTCTCCTGCGCAATATAAGAATCTGTTATCTTATTTCAATGGAAACTGAACACAAAAACTAGATATAAGAAAATTATTAGAAATATACATTTTATGAATTATAATCTTAATTGAGTATATATTTCTTGATTTAAAGGAGCTAAATCGCTAATAGTTTGGACCTAGAAATTCGCACAAATGAGTCGCAACACATATAATAATGTAATATGAATTTATATAATCTGTTTTACATTCAATCGTGTCCGTTTTACTGTGAATTGTCATCAGTTATATTCGGCGAAATACGCCAGAAGTCTCAACCGAAAGTCAGTTTCTAGCGTCTGGTTATTCAAGTCAACACCGATATTATTTATTGCGCATGCTCTCCAAATAAGAATATGATATCACCGTTTGACATGACTTGTGGAATATGTCTAGCCTCATTCTTTGAGCACCTTGTTACAAATGGCGCTGAAACGCATTATGGTACACGATTCGTGTACCAATGGTAAAATGTTTATTTTGTCTTAAATATTGGATATCAGCAGCCCATCTTTTCCAGGTAAGATCACAACACCAATGCTGATTTAAATTGCAAAAAAAAATCGTGTTTTCAATGTCGAAGATTTTGGATGATATTGAGTTACAGACTTAGCTACTTTAAGTTAATCTTTTGACTTTCAAACTATACTCATATTTTCTTATTTTCAGAAAAAAATTCTAGTTACAAGATTTTTTCTTATTTTTCTTGAAATAGGAAATTGATTTTTTATAGTGTAATTAAACTTACTAGCTATATTATAGTGTTATGCACGTGGCATTGTTCGTTTGTCCATTCTTCTCAAAGACACATTTTAAAAGAGACGTCTATAGTTCGCTCCTGATTTCGCCCAACAAAAAGCGGGTTTCAAATCAAGCTCAGCGCACACTTCTAAAAGAATAACATTGGGTCGGTTATAATTTCAATTACTTACCCATGGTAAAATGGATCTAACGCACGTTTCTAAAGGAACAATATATATTTTGCACGACATATTTAATAAAACTATGTCTGCTGCTTCAGGATCAACATAAAAGTTGAATTCTGCTGCTTGGATCGTATTGCCCTTTCCTGGAGAAGAAAATAAAATTTAAGATATCTACCCTTCTGCATAATTAGTTTATCGGAAACGAATTAGAAAAATACGCCAACAGCAGCCAAATTGACGGACAGTGTTGAAATTCGACAGGCTCGTTCGTTTCACTAATTTAAATGATGATAACTTTTGTCGTTCGAGCATCCACAAGGTCCAACAACGTGAAACACGGACCATAACTCTAGAAGTAATTAGCGGGAATTGTTGAAATTCAATCGGCTTTTTCGTTCCATTAATTTAAATAATACATATAAATTTCATACAGATCGGATAATAACTTGTGCTGTTAAAGCATTCACAAGGTCTAACAAGGGCCATAACTCTACAACGGAAACTGCTGAAATTCAATAGGCTTATTCGTTTCACTAATTTAAATGACGCATATAAATTTCATACAGATCGGACGATAACTTTTGTCGTTCACAGGGGTCAACAAAGTGAAACAATGACCATAACTCTAGACGTAACAAACAGAAATTGCTGAAATTCAAGAAGCTTCTTTGTGTCACTAAGTTGATTGATGCACAGACTTTTCATACAGATCGGATGATAACTTTTGTCGTTAGCGCGTTCACAAGGTACAACAAAGTGAAACAAGGGACATAACTCCAGAAGAAATTAACAGAAATTGTTGAAATTAAATAGGGTTCTTCATCTCACCTATGTAAATGACATATATCAATTTCAAAATAATCAAATGATAATTTAATGTAGTCTAGACGATGGACGGACGGACGGACGGACGGACCGGGGGGGGGGGGGGGCGACGGCAATATACGACGTTTAAAAATATAATTATCGTTTCAAATTACCTTTTTATAGACCATGACCACGACCTCGCATGAATACCCCGTTTCAGGTTGAACAATTATGTTAGCATCATTAAGTTCTGTACCCACTGCCAACATTTTCGGTAACATGTTGAGCTTGACCAGGTGCGATGTTAGTGAAAAAGTTGATAGTGTGTACAGTTCGGACACATTCGGTAACATTCGGCAACATGTTCAAATGTTGCCGAAATAAATACAGGATCGATTTTGTTGCCAAGATGCTAATGATGTTGCCGAGTTTTACCCAATCAAGTGGTGTAGACAAAATGGCAGCTACCAGCAATGAATGGTTGTTAAGTTGCTCACCATGTTATGGAACTGTTGCCGTGTATACTGGGCCAAAATTTTGTTAACCAGGTGTGTTGCCGAGATGTTTTCGAAAATGTTACCGAAAATGTTGGCAGTGTGTACAGAGCTTTATCTAAGTCATAATATTGTATAAAATTTTTATAAATGCTTGAATATTATATTCGACAGGGTTTAGTCAGCTGCTCTCTCAGTAAAATGGCATGGCACTATTTATTTTATACGTCCACATTCAGAATGCAAAAGTATTAACTATTATGCCATCACCCCTGTTTGTGTGTATAAGGTAAGTGTGGGTGTGTGTGTGTATGTGTGTGTGTGTGTCTGTGTGTCGCCTACAGGCCACAATTCTTAAGTGATCATCTTCAAACTTTACATACTTATTCCTTATACCCTAAGGATGATCCCTATTGTTTTTGGTGCATGTCCAACCCCCAGAGGCAGAGCCACGCCCATTTTTGTATTTGTTTGTTTGTCGTCTACAGGCCACATTTCTTAACGTATCATCTTGAAACTATGCATACTTAGTCTTTGTACCCTAAGGAACATCCCTATCGTTTGGGGTGCATGCCCGACCCCAAGGGGCAGAGCCACGCCCATTTTCTTTTTTATGTCTGTGTGTCGCCTACAGGCCACAATTCTTAATCAATCGTCTTGGAAATTTTTCATATGAATTGTTTATACCCCAACGATGATCCCTATTGTTTTTTTTACCCCCAAGGGCAGAGCCACGCCCATTTTCTTTTCTTTTTATGTCTGTGTGTCACCTACAGGCCACAATTCTTAATCAATCGTCTTGAAAAAATTTCATATGAATTGCTTATACCCTAACGATGATCCCTATTGTTTTTGGTGCATGCCCGACCGCCAGGGGCAGAGCCACGCCCATCCTTTATATTTATTTATTTGTTTGTCATCTACAGATCGCATTTCTTATCGTATCACCTTGAAACCTAGCATACATATTCCTTCTATCCTAAGGAACATCCCTATTATTTGTGGTGAATACCCAACCCCCAGGGGCAGAGCTACGCCCATTTTCTTTTTTTATGTCTGTGTGTCACTTGCAGACCGCATTTCTTAATCGATCATCTTGAAAACTTTTTTATACTTATTCCTTATAGCCTAAGGCTACTTTTTATACTTATTCCTTAATCCTAAGGCCGACCTCTATTATTATTTTTGGTGCATGCTCGACCCCTTGGGACAGAGCTACGCCTAATGTTTGTGTGTCTTGTGTTTTGCCTACAGACCGCAATTCTTAACAGATCCTTTTGAAACTTTGCATACCTATTCGAAACGTCATGCTTTTAGAATAAAGACATCGATTGTTTTAAAATAAAAATTGTGTTCTGTTAATGTAAACGAAGTGTTAAACTGATAGCAGTCCTACAACCCAGTTTTATTTCACAGACCCTCAAAGCAAACTGGACCATATCAAACAAAACAGGAATGTGGACGTATATTGCTGCGTTAGCGATGCTCTTGTTTGAGTTAGATATATGTCTGATGGTCGGTCTATCCGTTATTTCAGCTGTTCCACTGCGACTAGTTGGAGGATCTGGGCGACATGAAGGAAGAGTTGAAGTGTATCATTATAATAAATAGGGTACAATCTGTGATGATGAGTGGGGCGCTACAGATGCATCTGTTGTATGTCGACAACTTGGATATAGCCCGTAAGATTTGTCTACTTTTCCAAACACCATTGTCACTTGAGTTGAGTGGAAGTGGAGGTTAAATAAAGCTGTTTAACACTCTCAAAACAAATTATCGCTTCTACAAATTCTGAAATGTTTTGGTATCACACCAAAGCTTAATTAATCACTAAGGTTTAATGGCAAGCATGGAACAGCGCATCCTTACCTCTGTTCGTAAAACATGATAATTGGGATTCCTAATTAAGTTGTTTTGTGTGCATGATGTCTTATCACGTTTTTCGTTAGACATGTACATGCAGTGCTGAATTTACATGGAAGAGAGTCCCTAAGGCCAATCCCCCATCCTCAATGCTAGGGTGGTGGGGTGGGGGTGCGAAGGATGTTGTCGGATGTTTTAATACTACAGTACGTGTAAAATAGTCTTAGAACAGTGTTAAAACTATCGCACATCTTGTCAAACCAAGAGGTAAATCAGCCACTTTTATATGAATTTAAAGGTGTAGCTTTTTAAAAAGTGATAATTTGTATACAAATGTAGAAGTGTTATTTCAGCACCATCTACACATCGGGTATCTTATATATGCTTTTATATTTGCATTTTTTGTATTAATTAATTTTGAAAATATGTAATATGGGACTATTTTTAGAAACGGGGCGATGGCGTTATCCGGAGCCTTTTTTGGACGTGGTGTTGGTCAAATTTGGTTGTCTGGAGTTTTGTGTCAATCATCTGACATGACAGTAGCTGAATGTTATCATAGAAATTGGGGATACAATCGTTGTGATCATGGCCAAGACGCCTCGTGGTCTGTCCAGGTAGGTTCAATTTAAAATTTTGAATCAATATGATACATGTTTATAAATAAAGTGATACTGACATGACACTATTTCACATTCTTTTACGATTTTGAAATGGAAATCAGATATGAAGCAACCTGATTAGCAATTTCTTTTGGGGGATTTAAAACATTAATCATATTGCACGAGATGTGTGGATTGCTTTTGAAAATTGGCGTAAATTTTGAATTTCTACGATTGTTATATTTATTACAGTCAAATATGAAATGGTATTCGTCTTCTATTTGATTATTATTACATTGTTGATCAGTAACTATTAGGAAAAGATCGACAAATTTCTTTTCGGTGGCGAATTTTATGTCACAATTGTTTTAGGTCATTTTGTTCAAGTTCAAAATATCTGGTTAAAATCCCTATGCTATGACAAAGGGATTTTCTTGAACCAGCAGTTTCACAAGAAAGTTCATAATATGCTACAAATCACGTATCAGGAGTTTCTTTTTATTATCCGATAAGAATCTTTTGAAGTAAAGAAGCATACGCTGATATATGTCCAGAGATAGTGGATGGATACCACATTCAGCTAGACACCCAATGTTAATGGCACGCTTAGGCATATTCAGAATGGATTTACAAATGTTGATCGTACTTCTATTTTCTACAAATTTATCCCATCTGTCAATCATATCTGCTTAACAATAGAATGATAAAGTTTTATTATTACTGTAGACGGCAGGGATTCGGTACAGCATAGTTTCTGTCTTATCGCATACCACTCGCGTCGGGCTTTTTTCATATGACTTAAGAAAATACCACTATTATCTTAATAAATATATAGATAATTAATACAATTATATGGCTTAAATATTTCTAAGCACAGGGTAGGTAACTCAGTAAGAAGCTGGCTCGCTAACCAGGATGTCGGGTTCGCTACTGGTGTTGGCCGAGAAACCGGTGTGGTTTCTCCTTGTTAGTGATGCAGGACAAAGGACCTGGCAAGGATAGTATTTAGTTGTTCGGATGGGACGTGCATGTAAAAGAGCCTATGACAATTGGAAATTTAAATATCAGTAGGCAGTAGCACAATAGTCCGGACACAATTGCCTTATGGCACATTGTATATGACATATGTCCGTCGTCATTAGCACCGTCGTTCCAGAAAAGTTGGACGGTAAATCCCATTTCATTTATAAGCACGAGAAATCTGTAGGAAATCGACACATATTATTAGCCATTAAATTATATTTTGTCCGCAGCTATTAAATTAGCGGGCAGACCCAGTGGGTTAGAAGGACGAGTGGTGGTATGGCACAATGGTTCATTTACACGAGTTTGTAGTGATGGTTTTGGACAGGATGAAGCTCAAGTAGTTTGTCGTCATCTAGGATTTAACAGGTATGTATAGAAGCCTATAACTACCATTCTTAAATGTGAGGCGACAGCACGCTATACAAGCCAAAATCGAATTCAAAATAGGAAATTAAGAAATAATACACTGCGATAATAGCACCCCTCATTTTTCCTAATTTCTGATTTTCGACTTGCATTTTGCCCTGTGTAGTGTCTTGTCGACTTTCGATTTAGTCCTATTTTCTTGAGTATTATTCGTTGTAATTTGCAATACCAATTGCTTCATTAATTTTCAGTTTGAGAACATTTTGATCTTGTTTTATTCCAGCTATTTCTCATTATAAATTTTTATTTTCAGCAATAACTTCATTATTTATAGTTTTTGATTTTGCATATTTTTCTTTCAGGTCATTGGATTCTTCAACCAAGGCTGTTATATTTTGAATTTCAGTTTTTACTTGATGAAGAATAGTAATAGTAGTCCTTAACTGTTCAATTACATCTTTTATGTCGTCTTTTGTTTACATGTCAGATTCAGGTTGGAATTTCGATTAAATAATGTCAACTGTGTGTATTATCTTTCTATTTAATAGTGATGGCGGGGATCCTGGTGTTAATGTTGATTTTGGTAAAGGTTCGGGCCCTGTTCTGGTATCTAATATTAATTGTAACGGAACTGAGTCGTCACTAACAAATTGCAAGGATCCAGAATTTAAACCCGGAGAATGCAGTGGTACATCTGATGCTTCGGTGGTTTGTAAATGTAAGTCTATAACAACATAACATTGAATTAAATTTAGGTTTTAAAATGTTACTAGTAGTTCTCAAAGGACATCTAAGATATAAAGTATTTTAACAATCTGTCTGTATATCTGTCTTTTACTTTAAACTAATGATATTAAAAAATTCGTGGGAACATTTTTCTTACCAAATGTACATGATATTGATAACTTTGTTCATATAAAATAAACGGGCGAGCAAATTTGATAATAGTCAGTAATGGAAAACGGATTTAAATCCTAAAAAATGTGTGTGGATAAGAGGAAAATATAGAAAATCAAATAACGTGCATGATATAACGAGTGTGAGTTAGGTCTGTCATTAAATCATGTGACATAGTCTCGATTCCTAGTTTAAATCGAGTTATCTGCCCGCATGATAAGCTACATGTACAGTGTTTAAGTCACATTTGTCAGTGCTAAAAGATGTTGACTTTCAGACTTATTTTTAAAAGGAAATAATAAAGTTAACGGTCACATTGTTACAATGTATTATAACACACTATGTAAAAACGTTTTAAAATAAATCATGTTCAAGTACGAATTGTTTTTAAATTCTATCATTTCCATTAAGTATTTTATGTTGCATTTTCAGCCCATTTTTATACGTCCTCATTCATAATGTGGACGTATATTGCCGTCGCCCCTGTCTGTGTGTGTGTGTGTGGGGGGGGGGGAGGGTTGACGGATCGTCTTGAAACTCTGCATACTTATTCCTAATACCATAAGGATGACCCCTATTGTTTTTAGTGCATGCCCTATTCCCAGGGACAGAGCCACGCCCAAATTGTGTGTGTCTTTTTGTCGCCTACAGGCCGCAATTCATAACGTAATATAATGTAAGAAAATTTTAAACGATTACCTTCGAAATTTCCACCCATCATATAGACTGCTTTAAATTGTTCACCAAATGATGAATCCATCCGAATTGCCAAAGCTATGTTTGTCAAGGGACCCAATGTAATCAGCGAAACGTCGCCTTGAAAGATAAGAATAAATACAAATGGTTATATTAGCCCCCCTATAAAATGTATTATTTGGTATACAATTCGAACGTTGATTGTTTTGAAATTGATATATGTCATTTACATTGGTGAGATGAAGAACCCTAATATTTAGGTCTTGGTGCTTCTGAGCTTGGTTATTTTTTCTCAGTTTAGTTACGAATACAATACAGGGTTTATTATCATAAATATTAGGTTTTTAACTATGATAATTTGAAGCTGTACAAAAAATATCCTACCCGAATGCTTTCTCGCCATTCTGGTTAGTGCGTTCACAGCATGTTCAGGCTGGATAAGCTCCATGTCAACTTCATCAGACCAATCTACATCTCCTAGACCGTCATTACCATGAAAACCCGCAGCATCGGTAGTACCACCCATCAGGAATTGGTCTGCTCCTCTATATACAGGAATCTAGAAATAAAATGTTTCACTGGTTAATGAATAGAGCTTATTCCATATCGGATATTTGAATTTGTATATTAGTTAACATTTTATTTACCTTCGTGACATTAGTGGTCCACAATTAAAACCAATTCTCCTAAATGTTCACATATTTTGTGCCGTGCTTTGAAAATCTGAAAGCCGTGCTTTGAAAAAATGTTATGTAGCCTTGTGAATCTGAGAAGATTGTATACGAGCAAACTGGGCTATCATTATGATCATCCACCAATTTCGATTTCTGTTTCAAACGTTTTATATTGTTAAAGTATTCCCACCACCACATTGTCAGGTGCAGGTGCCTTTTGATCGACTTTGGACTGCTAATGATACTGAAACGCGGTTATAGATATAAATACATGTATATTAATCCTGTTATATTTTGGTTATAAAAGTGTAAGCGTGATATCGTGTTATGGGAGGCAAAATTTTGGAAATTTTCACGAAACCCTAAAACATCGGAAAACGTGCTTTGCCAATAAAACCTTAAAATAGGTCCTGGTTGCAGACGTGAAGGTCTTAACAAGTTAGAGTGTGAGTTGATAAAATTCATAAGACATAACTATCTTTCTGGGGCCTACATAATTTTAATCCGGCTCTGCATTTCGTAATAAATCTGCATAATTTCAAGTAAATCGCAATAAAAAGATGA
Source organism: Patella vulgata (assembly GCF_932274485.2). Taxonomy (NCBI): domain Eukaryota; kingdom Metazoa; phylum Mollusca; class Gastropoda; family Patellidae; genus Patella; species Patella vulgata. The sequence continues at coordinate 41,943,913 of NC_065882.2, forward strand.
AGATATTTGAATTTTTTATATTTTAGTTAGTGTTTCACACTGTTCGGATTATTATTTTTATTATTATTATTTTTCTTCTTTTATTTTGATTAGATCTCAGCAACTATTCGTCGCATCGTTACGAAGTCTTCGGTTTAACTGGAAAAGTGGGTGTGACCTAGAGGATAGAGGTGTTTTGAACGTTCTGCGACAATACGAAATGCTCGAAATCACCGAAATTGTCGTTTTGAAAAATATTGCCTTGATTTTCGGCAAATCTTCGTAGATATTAGGCGCCAAATTTAGAAATTTTAAATTTTTACAAAAAACTTTTTTATTTATGAATATTTGTTGATGGTATTTTACACGGGATTAAAGAGTCGTCTTACTTGAGCAAAAATGTGAAAAAATGTCTCGGTAATTTGCGTTAGCCGCCATTGGTAATTTAGCTTTTCGGTCCTAGATTTATTATTGATTGTTCGATTTGTATAAAACAAAGTTGATATGCTCCGTGGTCTCAATTGTCATTTTTTTGTTACCGATAGAGTTTCCTGTCGGCACAGGAAGTGACGTAATTTTACCAAAATCTACAATTAGGACAGTTCGGTACCACTTTTTGAAAGCAAATATTATTTTGTTCAAAATTTGATATAACTAAAAGGGTGCACCCTGTAAAGGCGCACAAAATCCTGAGCTCAGATTTTTTAATTTCGATTTCATTGTCGGGCAATTTCGATTAAAAGGTGAAAAAAGGTGTAAAATTAAGCTATTTACAACCCGGTTAGCGTCTTCATATTTTAAAATATTTGTTCGTAACTTTCATAAACTTGTAGCATTAATCCATACGAAGACAATGTATGTTAAAATTAGTTTGTAATAATAAATGAGTAGTTGCCGAGATATAGGCAATTTTGCATGAGTCACTCTTCATGTTATGTTTCCAGTAAAAAAGTCTGTTATTATTGGATTTTCATAAAAGTGACACCACTTGAGGCATAAACGAATGTGCTTTATATCAAATTGATTACAATTCAAAATTGACACCGGAAGTGGCGCAATTTTATCAAAAACTGTATTTTTAAAATTTAAAATCGATATTTTTTTTCAACTGATAATTACTAACTACGTTGTGAAAACTTTAACTTTCAGTTTAAATCAACAGATAAATAAAAAGAATACGGTCATATAGATATCACAAAATGGTTTCTAACTTGTACGATTGCAGAAAAATAGACGATTTTCTACTAGTCACTTTTCAAGATTTTTGGTCCATAAAAGTATCAATTATTTTTCGATTTTCATAAAACTGTCATTATTTTCACAATATCGCAGTAATTTTAACAATAATCGTCGAATTTTAACTTTCGATGCATTTTGGCATAGCCGGAGACAGGGAACATAGCTACGCTACTTTTGATTTTCGGCAAATTTCGTAGATATTAGGCGCCAAGCTTAGAAAATTAAAATTTTTACAAAAATCATTTTTATTTATGAATATTTTTTGGTGTGTTTTACACAAGATTATAGCGTCATCTGACTTGAGCAAAAATGTGGTCCTTCTATTGGCTTATTAAGTTTTTCGGTCCTAGATTTTAATCTTATTTATTGTTCGATTGGTATAAAACAAAGTTCATATGCTCCATTGTCTCAATTATCATTTTTATTTTTGTTACCGATAGAGTTTCCTGTCGGCACCCGAAGTGGCGTAATTTTACCAAAAACTACAACAAAATCTGATATAACTAAAAAGGTGTGCTCTGTAAAGTTGCACTGGATAGTGAGCTCAGTTTATTTAATTTCGATTTCATTTTCGGGCAAATTCCATTTAGAGGCGAAAAAAGGTGTAAAATTGAGCTATTTACAACTCATTCAGGCTTTTCAGATTTTCAAATATTTCTTCGTAACTTATATAAACTTGTAGCTATAATCCATACGAAGAAAATGAATGTTATAATTAGTTTGTAATATAAGCAGTTCCCTAGAAATAGGCAATTTTGCATAAGTCACTGTTTTCGTTATTTTGCCTGTAAAATAGTCAATTATTATTGGATTTTCATAAAAGTGGCACCATTTGATTCAAAAAGCAAATATGCGCCATATCAAATTGATTACAATTTAAAATTGACACCGGAAGTGACGCCATTCCGTCAATAACTGTATTTTTAACCTTTAAAATTACTATTTTTTTCTCAACTAAGAATTATTTAATATGTATTAAAAACTTTTAGTTTAAATTAACATATCAATAAAAATGATACGGTCATATAGATATTACAAAATGGTTTCTAACATGTTCAGTTGCGGAGAAATAGTCGATTTTCTACTAGCCCTCAAAACAGATATTTTATTCAAATAAATCTGATTTGTAATGTTTTAAAATATTGATATTTGATTCCAATCAACTAACAGAATGAACCCATAAAAACGATCATACAGATACCACAAAATGGTTTCTAACGTGTTCGGTTGCAGAGAAATAGACGATATTCTAGAAGTCGCTTTTCAAGGATTTTTGGTCTATAAAAGTGTCAATTTTTTTCGCATATTAATAAAGTTTTATAAACTGTTGATTTTTTTCAAATTTTAATCAATTTTCTGTCACGCAAAGGACATTCGAAGTGGTTGTTTCTGTAATCGAAATTAAATATTTTTTTGATAATGGAAGTGATGTCATTGTGTCGAGTCTTCTTTCTATAAATGGAATTTATATTGCTGGATTTATCGGCATAATTCTGCGTCCATTTTATTACACGTGGGCAATGCGTAAGTGGAAATCTGTTTAACGTTTCCATTGGTACGGAAAGTCGGGTCAGTTCAAGGTTAACGTGGCACCGGTGAACCCCGTCATTACTGCATCGCAGTTCTAGTTTTATATTTAGTTGGTTTTCACAAAGGGTGCCAACGGGAGTGGGGATGAATGGCGTGGCTACCCTAGACAGTTAGATGCCTTCGGATGTGTTATATGTATTAGCCTCCATTGTATGGAGGAAACAAACGTTCTGTAGACAGTAGTTTTTGTTGAATTTATATATACTTACATCAAGTCTACCACATACTTTCAGTATTCTCAGAATGTTAACACAGACTTTGTCCAGCTCAACATTACCACGAACACAAGTTATACCAATGATCTCTATGGCTGGGTTGTTGAGGATGAACATCAAAGCCTGGGCATCATCATCGCCAGGATCAACATCAAGTATCACCTTCATCTTTAGCATAGCCTATGCCCTGATCTCTAATGGTTTTATGATTTCTAGAAACGACGAAACAGTTTGAAACATCAAGGCGTATTGGTCATAAACAGCTTGGGATTTCAGAATGACTTTAAGGTTGGTCAGAAAACAGTGGTACCGTGCACTAATGAATATTGGCAATAATCCCTTAGACATTTGGAATTTAAAATTTGCTTCAATAAATGCCACCGTTGGTTATATCTGAAACCACGTAAACAAACCCATGTGGATCTGCCGAGAAATCCGATAATAAGGCCCTTGCTGGCGTTATAGTGGTACCTGGGTGTCCCAATTAGAGCGGGAGCCCAGGGGGTTAACCTAGCTGAAAAGTGTACCAATTTTCTCCTATATGGTATCAATGCATGTATATCTGGTATCATCAGAATGTAAGTCTGCCGGGTTTCTGGTGGTGGGTGTGGTATTCCACGCCCAAAATGCCATGACCCCCAAATAGGCTAGATTAGCTCAAAAGTGTACCACGTGAAAATCGCACAGCAATGTACCGTACATCTTCAGGTATTACAAAAACACTCTGACAGACATTTCTAGTGATGGGGTACCCCTGACAGAGCTATGTAATTGCCAGACATTTGTAGTGATGGAGTATCCCTGACAAGAGTTATCTAATTTCCAGACCAAAGCTAGGCTAGATTAGCTCAAATTTTTACCACCTAAAACAGCTTTGGAGTTGTTCAGTACCACAAGAGGAATCGTGAATGACCACTGCCAGACAGTTTGTGCGGTGGGTTACCCCTAATAGACACGCCCAAAATGCCACGCCCTCCAACTAGGATAGATTAGCCGGCACTGTTCCCGTGGTCCAAAAATTTAAAAATTGTGTCAGGATGCGTAGATTACTAATACCTAGCACGTATTCAAGAGGCGATAAACTGCGGTTGCAGGAACATTTTTTATTTCAAAAATGCATTTTTAGCCCCATAAAACGTTTTTTTCCCCAAAAATCAATTTCTTGCAACCGCAGTTTATCGTCTCTTCCATACGTGCTAGGTATTAGTATTCTACGCATCCTGGCTAAAAATTTAATTTCTTAAAACACGGGAACAGTGCTTGCGAAGTTAGCCTAGTTGGGGGCGTGGCATTTTGGGGCGTGTCTGTTAGGGGTAACCCACCACACAAACTGTCTGTCAGTGGTCATTCATGACTCCTGTGGTGGTACTGAACAACTCAAAATCTGTTTTAGGTGGTACAGATTTGAGCTAATCTAGCCTAGCTTTGGTCTAAATATTAGATAACTCTTGTCAGGGATACTCCACCACTACAAATGTCTGGCAATTACATAGCTCTGTCAGGGGTACCCCACTACTAGAAATGTCTGTCAGAGTGTTTTTGTTACGATAGATGAGTAATCAATGATCTCTGTGATAAAATAATATTTGGAACGTGTTTAACCAGTTCTATCACATATGTGATAATGACTGGCACCAATATTGTCCTTTAAACTTAGACGAAATCGTGTAAAATCAAAAGTTATTTTTGCAAGCTTACAAAGAGTTCCTTGTGTAGTTTTTATCTTTAGTGAAAGCATAATTAGAATCAGTCCTCTTAATGGTAGAACAAGTCAGATATGTATTTTCAAAGTGAACAAACCCCCACAGGTACAATTTTAAAGTAAAGGCACAAAAGGTACCAGGTACAAAAAGATACCACAATTCGCATTACTATATTTCTTATTGAGAGTTAAAGAATAAAGATATCCCCGTGACATCAATCACCTATGTTAGAATTGATCGATTTAAAACTCTATAAATGTAACCTTTATTCTGGCACGTTGGGGCTTTAAAATAAACCATAATACACGAGTAAACAATGGGGAAAATATCAAATATCCATTAATAACCCTCTAACACATTGGCTTACCTAATTATTGCTCCTTCAATTGGTTCTCAACTATATAATTTCAACTTAACCTGCGAACATAGTGGTCAGATATCATCGATTCATATAACGGCGAGTTACGTGAAGGCTGAAAATTACAAATGCGACAGATATATTATCTATTTGATAACGAATTGACATTGATACGAAAAACATCGACTGATTCTTAACAATATGAACATTACGGAAGACCATTAGGATCAATCAAATGAAAAAAAAAGAAATATTCTGACTATCTTGTAATTACAAGATAGCCTAATATAGCCTATCTTGTAATTATTTTGTCGTTTGTGAATCAGCCTTTACTAATTACTTCCACATTATGTTGTAGGATATGTTTTTATTTGTTCATTACAAATTGGCACCCGAAACCATAGGGTACTGATAATAATTGGATATTAGGATCATCTAGTTTCACGGCAAGATAACAACATCAATATTGATTGAAATTGATCAATATTGAATTCTAATTCGTGTTTTAATTTCAAATATTACGGAAAATATTGGGTTAGAGACTTAGCTCCTTAAAACATACATTATGCCAGAGCTAGATCTGCCTATCGGAGGTCTTTCTTTAGGCCTGAAATGTTATATAAACTATTAATTAGACATTTATTAACATGATAAGACAATAATCAACTCCGATTTTCAACAGATTTGAATCATATCTGCTGTTCAATGGCCGTTGATGATTAACCGTAAAAAAATTTTTTGTTTTAGTTCGTTTTGACTTCGCATAGTTTTTAATTTCCTGTTGAATTGAAAACAGCCAAAAATCAAAATTTAAAGAGGTTTTCCGAAAAATATAAATAGCGTTCTGTGGCTTTAAGGAGGGCATTGAAATTGATGAATCATGATATTAATATGAAGTTGGTGGGAGTATGAAGTTAATGAGAGTATGAACTTTATGATTTTAATCGAGGCATGAAAATAACGAATGATATTTATGGTAGCATGACATGAATGTGCCAATTCTGTAACATAAAATAAAGTACGGCGTTGGCCTAGCTATTAGATAAATCGGTGTATGTCGACCTTAAAATGGGTTATTCATGGGCTTCTCCGTATCTTGTAATAACAAGATAATCAGATTTTTTTTTTCATTTGATTGACCCTAATGGGCTTCCGTAGAACATATTATAATCTAAGAGAAAATAATCAGGACTAACGATCGCGAAATGAACGCACTCTGTACTCTCATACATATAAGAAATGAATTAGCCGTTGTAATAGATTTCGTTAGTATCTAAGCAAACCTAAATGTAGTAAAGCAAAGACATTTCATATTAATATGGAGAAATGAAGTGAAATGGGGTTTAACGTCCTACTGTTCTGCTCCTAACCTGGGCTAATGAAGACGGGCATACGCCATACAGTGTGCTATGAGGGAAATTTTGCCCGGGCAGCGGCGCAACGGCGCAACGGCCAACTCTTATATCGAATTCCAACTGCCAAGGGATCTTTTACGCGCACGCCAATGTACACGGGACCTCGGTTTTCCATCCCTTCCGAACGACTAGACAGCTGTCCTTGTCAGGCCCTCCATCCTGCATCACTGACAAGGGGAAACCACGCCGGAAAATCTGAATGAACTTTCTCGGCCAATGCAGGGATCGAACACCCGACCCCCAGGCTAACGAGCCAGCGTCTTACCCACGTGATCCCCTTCCTATTATTATGGAATAATCAAGACTTAATGAATACGGGCAAATGCCATGCCGTGAGCTATGTGAGAGTTTTTTTCCCAGACAGTGGAGTTTAATTCTGCTTACTCTAGAATTCCAAAACCAACTTGTCAGACCCCCTGTCCTTGCACAACTGACAGGGAAAACCACATTGAAAAGTATGGAAGACCAAACAGCTCTTTATTCAGCGTTCTTAGTTCTTAATTCATAGTCCTTAATTCATATTTCTTCATTTGTTGTCGTATTTCGACATTTGTACGCTAAAATTAACATTTGTATCTTAAAATCAATATTTGTTTTAAAAATCAGACATTTTAATAAAAAGATAAAATTTATTTTAGCAAATCAAAAAATTAGCTTACATTTACGTTTCATCAGAGAAATACAACGAAAAACAAACCTCGAACAACAAATTTAATTTTAAGATACAAATGTTAACTTAGTGTACGAATGTCGAAATACGACAACAATGTAGACATAAGTACTATGAATTAAGAACTAAGAATTAAGAACAATGAATAAAGAGCTATTTGGTTTTCCATAGAAAAGTGCTCCAACCTGAAACCAAATGTCTAAAAAAAAAAACGCCGCAAATTTGGGGAGAAATATTGGTAGGCAATAAACCCATATTCTGTTTTCTAGGAATTAAAATTTAAAACGGTTGATGAAATCCATGATTTAGTTCCGATAATAATAATAATAATAATAATAATACTTTATTCAGTGATACAAGGTCATAGACCCATAGTACATAGAATATAACATACATATATATATATATATATGTCTATAATAAATATTATTATTCTGTTATTGAGTATATACATGTATATATCAATAGGTAATAACAAGATGGGGTGCCATTGGAGTTAATAACGAATAACAACTATACCTGTCTAGAACACAACGCCTCCTCTATATACAGTGCTATAGATATCAATAATGATCTATCTCTAACAGTGCATAACTTATATAGAAGATTTACATCATAATAGTCTCTAATGTAGTCTGGTGGAAGGTATTTAACTCTTAAATCGGTCAGATTGTTACAAGTAAACATAAAATGGTATAAGTTTTCATTCCCTTCATTACATAAAGGACATATTTGGTTCTTAAGAATACCTCTTTTAAATAAATTTGCTGAGAGTGGTAACAGGTTTAAGCGCAATCGTGTGATATTACGCCTCAGCTTTATTCCCACATTACAAGATAAATAGTGCTCTTGTCTGAGCTCAAGTTTAAAATTACTGTATTCAGTAAGACTATCATGTGATATTAACTTAGCTGACCAATCTTGAATATCAATATCCTTAAGCCTTAATTTCACTGATTGTGTAAATTTTCTTACATTACCAATACTTTCAGAGTAGAATATAAAACTAAAACCAAGTGAGAATAACATCATTCTCAAATGAGTAACCCATGTTTCCCGGCCCAAATTAAAATCTAGATTTTTTAACATTAGATACACCTGTTTTGGATAACGGTCTATATTCATATTGATTAAAATGCACCAATATTTTATACAAGACAGTATGTAATAAACACTGAGGCTATGTCGTCCACATTCTCCTACTGCTCCAGCACTGGTAGAAGATTTATGTATACCTAACACAAACTTACAAAAGCTCGTATGAACACGTTCTATATCAGGTCTGTACTGAAATCCCCAAAGCTGTGAACCGTACAGTAGAACCGGCTTGATTATAGCATCAAATATTTTAAAGGATACCTTCGGATGAGGGTGACCTGTTTTTGCAATGAAAGACATAATAGGAATAAGAGCTTTTTCGGCTTTAAGTGACAAGTTCAGAAGACATTTACCCCAGTGCAACCTGGAAGAAAACAAGAGACCTAAGTAACTGTAATATGTGACACAATCAACCTTTGTCCCTTTAAAGTACCACTTTTCACTTTTCTTTATTATGCCCCCATTTCGGAAAACAATAATTTTTGTTTTATCAATATTTACAGACAGTTCAGAGTACTCACAAAAATTTTCTAAGACATTGATTTTCTTTTGAAGGTCACCAATTGTGTCAGCCACAAGACTGAGGTCGTCTGCATATAAAAGTGCTAGAATATCATTCACGTCACTAACAGTGAATATTCCTCGTACATTACTTTTCTCAAGCAATTCTAATAACTGATTTAAATAGAAGCAGAATAGGATTGGGCTTAAAACACACCCCTGCCTGACACCAGTATGACAGTCAAAAGAAGGTGTGGTTTCACTGCCTAACTTGACAGATGAGGTCACTGATTTATACATATTGCATAGCGCTTTATGCATATTACCTCGAATGTCCTTCTTGAGAAGTAAATTCATCAATTTGACCCGATTTACGCAGTCAAAAGCTTTAGAAAAGTCCACGAACATGCAGTAAAATCTGTCCTTGGATTTGGAAAGATACTTCTCAATTAGGCCATTCAATGTAAATATGTGGTCAACAGTTGAGTAATGTGGTCTGTATCCAGCTTGCGCTTCGTCATACTTATCAAAACACTCCGACCAGTCCTTTAACCTACAATTCAGAACTGATGCATAAATTTTACCAATATTATCTAATAGGGATATACCCCCTGTAATTACTGGTTACAGATTTGCTACCTTTCTTATGTAAGGGAACTATCAAAGCATTTGACCAAGAACTTGGAAAATATGAATCTGAATTAAATACAAAGTTGAACAGATTTGTCAAAATATCTGAGAACAATAATGGACATGACTTAATTAAATCAATACAGATCCCATCTGGTCCAGGGGCTTTCCCTGACTTCATTTGCTGAATACATCTGAACACCTCATCTTTAGTGATAGGCACATTCAATACCTCATAACCATCATTATTCCTATCAACGTCATAGTCAAGGTCATAATGACCTCTATCATGGGTATCACCAGCATTATTATTTAGTAATTTTTCAAAATATTGAAACCATTGGCGTGGTGTTATCCCAGACAGAGATGATGGCCTTGTTCTAACATTTCTAAGAGTTTTCCAGAATTTTGACTTATCTTGAATATCAACTAACAGATCAGAATAAATATTTTGAGTATGCTCGTGCTTTTTCTGTTTGCATAAGTTTTTAAATTTACGTTTTGCTTCCTTGTACACACACAGAGATTGGTCTGTGTTCCGGAGTCTAAATTTATTAAGACAATCATACTTTATAGCTTTAAGATCATTACACTCCCGGTCGAACCACACAGGCTGTTTCCTCTGATATTTTACCCTAGTGTCACCTGGAGGGTTATGTTCAACACAGTTGTTAATATGGTGTTCTAGAAACAAGACTGCATCATCCGCATTTCTCTGTAGATGCTCTGAAAAATCTGTATTAAATTTATCAAATCCTATTGTGAACCTGTGGATAAACTGTTTAGACACATTCTGATTCCATTTAATTTTTTGATAAGGGGTTGTTTTAATATCATCACGGTCAGTCTCATTCCCATGCAGTATATGGCAGTTAACATCAAACAACAATGGCAGGTGGTCTGACTCCGTACGAAGACCAACACGAAAGTTTGTAATATTTATGAAAAATTCTGAAGAGACTATTACATAATCGACTACGCTAGCTCCGTTGTATCGAATACAGGTAAATTCGCCGTTTGAATCGCTATTACACCTACCGTTAACAATGTGAATGTTGTTGTAAGCACACAAAGACAACAGTTTCCTACCATATTTATTTACTTCGGTATCTTTAGATATCCTACCCTGACTAAACGAATCTACATTGTAGTCCGCATCATCAAGTCCGGGAATATATTTTACAGAGTCATCATACACAAAATCGTGTAATGTACCGTTACCTGTCCGAGCGTTGAAATCACCTGTTAGTACAATGTTTTCAACCAGATAATCACTGCGTACCTTTAATAAATCTTCTTCCAGTAAATCAAGTCCGTCGATTTCCTTATGTATAGGTGAACATTCAGGTGCGATATAAACAACACCAAGCACAACATCTTCATTCCAGCCGAAAAAAGTTCTGTCAAATTTAAGGAATATTTTTTCACGAAATTTGTAGCTTAGTTTCAGAATACCACATGCTATTCTATGTTGAAATAAAACACATATACCACCCCTATTACGCCCACTATCCCTCACACACCAAACTGCAGAGTAATTGGAGAAAATAGACACTAAATCGGCCTCGCTGCCACACCATGTTTCTATGAGACATATCACATCAAATTCTAATAAATACTTCAGAAAATCTTTATCTAATAATTTGCTTTTTAGTCCGTTAACATTCCAGCAGACACATTTTAGTTTTCCAATTACAGTGTTGTGACAGTCGTTATTGTCATTGTTTATACAAAGCCTATCATCAAAAACAGGTGTGTGACTGGTCTGACCTACATATCACTGATTTTGAAGTTGCTCTAGGGAGAATAATTTGCCGTCGATTTCAAGTTTATCAGATTTTAGTCCCGCTGTTTTACCACCTTCCCTGGCATCTAGCATGAATGGAATCAGTTCCTTACGTTTTTGTCTGACAGAAAAAGAAAAATCATTTGCTACATGGACAGAAGAAGTGTTACGAATTTCTTTCGCTTTCTCGAAGATCAATTGTTTATCTTTCAAATTCTTTAGTTTAACCAACACCGATTTACGGCTGTTGTTCAGAAATACCGTATATTCAAACATAATATTTGGCAATTCAAGTTCAGTATGAACATAATTTCCCACCTTCAATTCTCTGATGTTTCGGCTGTCCTGTTTGGTTACATCTAACCCTGTAATAATCATGTTGTATCTCTTGTTGTCATTCTCCATACTTTCTATCTTCTTCTCTAAATCGCAAATTTTCTTCTCGTTTCTATCTCTTTCTTCCTTCATATGTATATTATCATCTTGTAGGCTTTTCATCTGTACAGATAGGACATCTACATTATCAGAAATTTGAACCATTCGTTTGTTTATATCGGCGATTTCTCTCACAGACACCTTGATGTCGACCATTTCACGATGAAGATTTTTGATGGCTTCGAGAATATTCATGTCGTCATTTACAGAGGGGTCACTATTTACGTTGTTATTTCTTGACAATTATTGAACTGAGCGGTTTTGTAGTATACAGACAAAACAGAGGAATACAAGATGGCGTCCGTGGAGGCAACACGGTTTTTGCTCTCTCAAGAGAATCTTAAGTTTACACAAAACAGAGGTAACTTTGACTTTAGTTCCGATATACAACTTTCAATGCTGCCTTTTGGAAAATCAATGTTATTATTTACAAGTTTAAAAGTATAAATGTGTGTCATCTGCGTACAGATGGAGCAGAAGACCATATTTCTTGACAATTATTGAACTGAGCGGTTTTGTAGTATACAGACAAAACAGAATTGGGCCTAAACAGATCCTTGGGGTAATCCTTGAAATGAAGTGAAATGGGGTTTAACGTCCTGCTGTTCTGAGGTACTCCTTGAAGCAGTCCAACCTTCTTTGATTTGAATTCATCAACAAAAACACATTGTCCACGGTTTTCAAGTTATGGTTTCAGTATTTTTGCAGAAGAGTCAACCATGCCAAATTCAGCAGAATTTTATGGTCTACCTACAGTGTCAATAGAGAGAGAAGTGGGGATTAATGTCCACTCAACACAAACGATGTCATCTTTGCACTAACATATGATTAAATTGTATTTCAATAATTCGTTTGCACGTAGGGGTCTTTGGCAATGGTGGAGGAGGAGGAGGAGGAGAAGGAGGGGCGGGGCGGGGGGGGGGGTACAGGCGACCTTACTCCTTGTTACGTACAACCGGGGAAATGAAACCACGACACTTGACTCAATGATAGACCATTTATATATACGGCCAAATCCTCAAAACATGCTCAGAGTGCAAACGAAAACTATATACAACAGTTCATTGGCTCTAAGTTTTTTTGCCAATTTTTGTAATAAATTTCGAAAAGATAAGTTTAAAAGAGGACCCACCCAACACCAGCTACAGTGTCAAAGGCAGCTAATATACTAAGCAGCAAAAGAAACGTCAGGTTGGTATGTTACTCTGAATAGACGCATTGCATAACACTTGCCAAATGTTTTTATTCTGAGATGGTTATGTGTTCTCCATGATTTTCATGTAACTCATGCTGCACGTGCTGTTCACCGGGACCAGCCCTATAAAATGCACCCCCATACCTGGTTGAATCATTCACACTATAACGTCAGCAGCATGCCACGACACACGACAGCTTAGAGGAACCAGGCGCTTGAAAGACTCGACGCTGGCCACACTGCTCAAGCCGTTGCCAATCACTTCCAGGTCAATGTTCCAACCATCTACAGGCTTCAGCAACGCTTTCGGGCCACCAAGGGTTTCCACAAGGCGACAAGGCCGCCATGTTGTGCGACACCACGCGCAGAATCCCTTCACACAGGCATCTGAGATAGCACGTCAGACAGTGAGAACACACGGAAGACCCATCAGTACCGATACAGTACGACGACGTCTCACCAGAGAGTACATCCATTGCGGTAGACCTTACCGTGGACCGATCCTCAATCCTCGCCATCGACGTGAACGTCTACAGTTTGCCCAACAACACGAGAACTTGCGACACAGGCAATGGAGAACTGTTCTGTTCACAGATTAGAGTCGGTATTGCGTATCAACTGCAGATGGCAGGACCAGAATATGGCGTCGACGTGGCCAGTGTTATTCTGGGACGAGATTCATGGAGCTGTCCAAGCATAATGGTTTGGAGTGGAATCGGCCTGAACCAAAAAGTGGGTCCTGTAGTGTTCCAAAATCTTGGTCCAGTTAGAGGAGGCGTCATCACAACAGTGCGCTATATCGATCAAGCTCTCCGACCCCACGTCATACCATATTTCGCACGTCATCGAAACAGCGTTTTCCAGCATGACAACGCCCGTGCCCACACCGCCAGAGTTACTCGGGACTTTCTACAGTAAAACGGTGTCAACGTTATGCACTGACCAGCCCTTAGTCCGGACTTAAACTCGATTGAACATCTTTGGGATGAAATTCAGAGACTTAGTAACGTCGTACCGAGACCAAAAACAGCCGATGGATTGCGCCAGGCTTTTCTGAGAGTGTGGTTCCAGGTGCCAATTTCGTTCATCAATCGTCGGGTCCACTCCATGTACAAACGCTGCGCTGCTGTTATTGACACTCGCGGTGGAGACACCAGATACTGATGTATAGACTGCGTACAGACGCTAAACCTTCTCGTAATGTCTTGGAATTGTGATGAAAGAATCACTAATGTGTCAACATACAGTTCACAAAAAATCGCTTTGATCCATTTAATAAGTCGTTTCCTAGAATGATTTAATTAAAGTGCCTCTCTGATTTTGAAATCGTACTGACGGGTTTTTTTTTTGCTGTTTAGTATAGAGTCAAGAGAATTAAGAATTCTTGATTGTTCAGTAAGAGAAGAATATCATTGTGAACTCGTGTAAGCGTGGTTTTTGTGCTGTGACATTTTCTGTGATATTGTCTATCACATGCTGTTATAGCGATGAGTCAAGATTGATGTCCCGAGATCGATCCCGATGTTGGCCGAGATAGTTCTGGTGCGATTCACTCTAACCGGTGGTGCAGGATCGAGTGCCTAAGCAAGGAACGAATAAACATTGACAGCTGAAATTCGAAGAAGCGAAGGGGCGGGGCCTCATAGTACATTGCATCGCGTACATAGGGTACGGGCTTGACGACAGTTGGGGGGGGGGGGCAAGAACCCGAAATGCCTGGAATAATTTCGGATTACAGACGTTGGTGCCGGTCGTCCGCGAGAGCGGAGGAGCAGAGCGTTCCGTGTAGAGGGAACCCCCCAAAGAAAATTTTAAAAAATTTGATGGCCCAATCGCGTTTTCCTGCTATTCTAGCCCGTAAATACAGCGGCTTCAAAGTGGTGTAATATAGCCTAATTAGGATGGCTGACTCGAATTCCAATCAACCAATGAATTGTTTTACAGTCCACGGAGAAGAGATCGCCGGGAGGAAATTTTGAAAATTTAACTGCCACAAACGCCCTTTCCTGCCATTCTAGCCCCTTATTAATACAGCATCTTTAATGCGTTAAGCAATTCCAAAGTTATCCAATGGTTTTGCAACCGAAATCCCACACTATGTCGACCTGAATTCCCACGATCCAATCAGACTGTTGCAGCTGCATTCAAAAAAAAAAATAAATAATCGATGTCCGAAAAATGTCGCACACAATAGAGTGGCTCCAGACAATTTGTTTTAATCCATAGTCACTTCAGTACAAATTCATGGTAATCAATTAAAAGAAAAGTAAAATTAGTGTTTTATTAAGGCGTTTTATCGACCACTGATTAGTCAAAGTGATTTGCATTCAACCAAATTTTCATCTTTAATGTCCACCGATTTCCGAAGCAATTACGTCAAATCACCTCTTGGTGCGATTGACGATTTGGTCGTGTTTTTATCAACATGGTGTCCATCCAGAAGAACTGGTGAGTTTGATGGGAAACATTATCATATGACTGCACGACAAGTAACTTGTCGTTACTTGAAGTTGAATTAATTACAACAGGTAAGACCATGAGCGTTTCTCTTGTAAAAGTCGGCGAAACCAATTACTGTGCTTACTTCTTTTACCACTGACATTATAAATAAGAATTATGTTTTAAATTCAATTTTGCGCGTTGCCATGTACACACTAACCTAAGGCGTTTTTGTGAGTCGATTAGATTAGGTTTTGATTTGCTAGTACGATTTGGTATGATTTCGATTTGATTAGCTATGGTCCACAAATGTGAAATTTGATAATTACGATTTGGTAAGATGGCTGCCACCACGGACACCGATCAGAAAAAAAATTGTCTCTGCTAACATGACGTGGGGGGCGTGTGTTTCACGTGTAGTCCAAGTTACCTACAGATTACAGTGACACTGCTGGCACCCAGAGGGCCTAAAATTGCTTAGAGCCAGAGGTGATCTAACATTCTTGTGGACTATAAAGTTAACATTAAAGGAGCTAAATCGCTAACATTTGGGACCTAGAAATTGACAAAAGTGGGTCGCAATGCATATAATACTGTAGTATGAATGTATATAAACTGATTTACATTCAATGGTTTCCGTTTTTACTCCAATTTCAAATCCGTTATGTTCGGCGAAATAAGCCAGCAGTCTCAAGCGAGTGCAAATTTCTAGCGTCTGGTTATTCCAGTTTACATACGCCGTTTGATTTGGTGCAATGTGTCTAGCCTCGTCCCTCGAGTCTCTTGATACAACTAGGGCTGAAGCGCATTATGGTACACGATTCGTGTACCAATGGTAAAATGTTTATTTTGTCTTAAATATTGGATATCAAAAGCCCATCTTTTCCCGTTAAGATCACAACATGAATGTTGATATAATTTGACAAATAAATCGTGTTTTCAATGTTGAAGATTTTGGATGATATTGAGTTAGAGACTTAGCTACTTTAAACACATCAAATGCGTTTTAAAAAAATATTTTTAATGGAGAAAAACAACAATAAGCATTGAAAATTACTTACGATGTCGAACATTCCGCCATTTTGAAAACGTCAAATCTAATCGCCTAAACACCTCCTGGGACGATTAGGTCGATTTGCCTAATCAGTTGAGTTAAATCGTCTCACAAATGTAACGATTAGCATAATCAACTTGGTTCACAAATGCGTATAATAGCTAATCGGTCTAATCTAATCGGTTCACAAAAACGCCTCTAGTCTACCGAACTAGCCTTTGACTTCCTACAGAAATCCTGCTCTACACATAAACTAAAACACCTAAACCACAGAGTAAAAATATTTTTACTCTGTGACCTAAACGATGACGTTCATTTGCCGCAAACTAGGTCATTTCGGAACTAACAAATGGTTCAATATTAGTTAAGAGTCATTCCATGAGAAAACCATGCAAAATCGTGCAGAATCGGGAAGATGGGGGGTCGGCAGATCGAGTTCATCTCCGGGGGATTTTATGGACTCCCCCTGACTACTTCTCAGCCAGAAGGGCCGATTTCAAAATTTCACCGTTAGTTAGAAACAGCCTCTGGATGATTTTTGGCCAATTTTGCCATTTTTCAGGTCATTTTTTGTCAATTTTCAGCCACCTATGGTGCCGAGTCTAGGGTTTGGATGAAAATGGTGGTGATTGGTGATGCTAGTGGGGGTCTTCCCGTGCCCCAGTGTGAAAACCATGAAGTCGCATCTATTCTCTGGGAGCAATGATCAGCAAAATTGTAAGATATGGCGACTAAAACCGAAAATATACACCTGCGGAAATTAGCTCTATTTTCTATGATGCGGGGTAGGTCAAAATATCGAAATGGTTTTATGAATAAAACAGAAAATATACACCTGCGAAGATTAGCTCTAATTTCTATGATGCGGGGGTAGGTCAAAATATCGAAATGGTTTTGTGCACAGCTTGACTCCCTCTATCGATATAAGAAAAAAAATCTCTGTCACCTCTCTTCAATCAATGCGAAATCATAAATCAAAGTGGTGAATTTTCCCTATTGTAAATCTCTCATTCTCTATGAAATGGCCAACTACTTTCATTCAGGGTAAGCCAGCTCTCTCCGTTTCTTCACCAAATCATTCGCCCGTGCTCACTGGTAGCAGCTTGAAACCCCCTCGAGCAAAACTAGTCTCTTTGATGAGGTTTGGTATCCAATTCGTGCCCGAAAGCGCACAAAATTGCGGTTTTTCCTCATGTTTGGCCATTAAATGTGGTACATATCCCAGATATGACCAAGAGATTCACTTCATACGATTGAAAAAATGTACTAAGGGCATTAAGGCCCACCTTTTAGCACATCACATAGCAATAAGTGATGTGAGAACCGAATGGGAGTTGATTTCTTGACGAAGCTGCATTAAATGGAATATTCCAAAAGGATGCATGCTGCCACATCTAAGGAGAAGCCATACAAAGACCTCGTTGTGTCACTTGGAATCAACCGATTCCTATTGGAATGGCTAAGTGAAATAAAATACTATTGTGTCTTTGAAATATTCATGGAAACCTTGTGTGTGTGCTCGACCACAATCAAATTAGCAGAAAACAGTTGTGCGCTGATGCTTCAGAAGTCCTCAAACCAGCTGCATTGAATCTAATATAGCTGTAATACCTTTACTAAAGGCCAGCTCTCTGCCTTTTTTTAACTTTGGTGTCACTCACTACCAAAAGCTGTTACAGAAGGAAGAGGCAGTGTGGCAGTTCCAACACCCATAGCTGCAGATGATGTAGTAGCAGTAGATTGATGATGGATGTAAGCAGCATTACCAGTAGCTGCAGATGATGTAGCAGTGGGAGGGATGTCATCAGTTCTAACAGTAACCTGAAACAACCAAACCACATAAAATAATTTACTAAAATTATTTTCTAAGTATTTGCAGGAGTCCCTGTTACCAGCCAGTCCATCATTCGGAGACTCGATGCAAGAAAATTTTCAATGGCCCATATATGTTGGGGTTGATATCAACAATATTTTGAGAGGTGGCCCCTGATAGAAATGTCCTTCATATACAAATTTAGTTTTAAAGGGCATGGCAATATTTATTTTGGGCTCTGAAAATGATCCCATGATGAAGTTTAATTTTTGACCCTAGTCATATCATTTATTTGAAGAACTAACCTGAGGCGGTGTAGCAAATTGGCTCTTTTGACAGCCCATTTCCTCATTATTTACAGCATATTGTTTACATCCTTTTGGAATATTCCATTTGAGACCCAGGCGGTAGCGATGGGCCGCACATATCACCTTTCCATCTAGAATCGACTTATTAAGATCAAAAAATCCCACTTCGTCAAGAAATCAGCTCCCATTCGGTTCTCAATTCACTGCTGTCTGGCGATTGCTCACAAATATGATAGTTTTGTTGCTTAGGTTTTGGGCCTTTAATTATCTAATTGGTCAAATATGATGTAAATAATTAGAGGGATTGGTTAATTGAGCCAAATGACGTCGAAACCCACCCTTATATGGTAATGGAAATTTACTGGAGAAACTTCCCATGAGATATGTTATCAACCTAGAATTGAATGTTTACCATATTATAACTCTTTTTTATGTAACCATCTGTCACTCATTCGCTAACTTGATTTAAGTACAAATATGTGAATCTACTAACTATCATTAATTATAAGAGCAAAAATTCTAGCAATATTAATACATACGGGTGCCCCATTAGTTGATAAACACCGTGGATTAGTGTACAAGAGCGAAACTTCCATATTAATCTGAATAGATCAACAAATATAGATAGTTTGGTAGTAAATAAACTAATTTAGCTTAGGGTTTTTTTGGGGGGGGGGGGGGGCGGTGAGCGGGGAGAAATTAGGGACGTCTGGCGGGGTTACCTCACCACCCAAATAGTCTGGCGGTGGTCATTCATAATAGAGATGAATATGCTGAACATTATGCAACAAATTTCATGCGGTTAGTAAATGAGCTAGTCTAGATTAAATATTGGGGTGGGGTAATTAGGGATGTCTTGGGGGGGTATTCCATCACCGAAAATGGAAAATGTCTGACGGTGGTCATTCTTGATACATGTGAATATATATGCTGAACATTTTGCAACAAATTTCATGCGCTTAGTAAATGAGCTAGTCTATCTTAGCTTTTGGGGTGGGGCAATTAGGGGGCATCTGGCGGCAGCACCTCACCACTGAAAATGTATGGATATGCTGAACTGTTTGCAACAAGTTTCATGCGGTTAGTAAATGAGCTAGTCTAGCTTAGATTTTGGGGTGGGGCAATTGGGGACGTCTGGCGGGGGTACCCCACCACTGAAAATGTCTGGCATCGGTGATTCTTGATACATGTGGATATGCTAAACATTTTGCAAAAAGTTTTATGCAGTTAGTATATGAGCTAGTCTAGCTTAGCTTTTGGGATGGGGCAATTGGGGACGTCTGGCGGGGGTACCACACCACTGAAAATGTCTGACATCGGTAATTCGTGATGCATGTGGATATGCTGAACATTTTGCAACAAGTTTTATGCGGTTAGTAAATGAGCTAGTCTAGCTTAGCTTTTGGGGTTGGTCAATTAGTAATGTCTGGTGGTGGGTACCCCACCACTGAAAATGTCTTGCATCGGTGATTCCCAATACATGTGGATATGCTGTACGTTTTGCAACAAGTTTCATGTGGTTAGTTAATGAGCTAGTCTAGCTTAGTTTTCGGCTACGTACCTGTTTTTTTAGTCTGGCGGACACGCCCCACCGCCTAAAATGTCTGGCAGTGGGCATTCTCAATACATTTGGATATGCTTTACATTTTGCAACACCTTTTATGTGGTTAATAAACAAGCTAGTCTAGCTTAGTTCTTGGATCCAATTCTTTTGCCCCTCTTGACCACACCCACCACAACGGGCGCGGCAGACGTTCATATCCTGTGATAGTGACCCATAGGGAACCTAGTGACACATATAAAAATTGGTTAGCTTTTCAGCTAGGTTGAATCCCCCGGGCTCCTGGTCTAAATATACTATCGTAGGCGCAAATGAATGCCGTTCAATTTGGATTGTTCGCATATTTCACCAAACATAATAAACATGCATTATGCAGGAGCTAAATCTGTCAGCTGCAGGTATTTCAGTAGTTATATGTTATATAATCTATTAATTAGACATTTATTAACATGACAAGACCATAATCAACTCTCGATGACATCTAATTGGTCTGATTTTACACAAATTTAAATCTGATCTGCTGTTCAACAATGCTTGGTGATTAACTGTAAAAATGGATAAGCGAGACTTGTCTATTATCGTTACAACAATAACAATGACAACTGAGGCTACAGTGTTATTGAAATGAGTTTTTTTTTCTAGGCTCCGAGTTAAGCAACTTTACTGAAATTTTCAGCTTATTCTCTTTACATTATATATTTTTAACTATTAAAGCGAGAATTGTCAACTCCGAGTTAAGCAACTTTACTGAAATTTTCAGCTTATTCTCTTTACATTATATATTTTTAACTATTAAAGCGAGAATTGTCAACTCTTTATCTAATCTTTCACCATGACACCTAATAATTGATTAGAATATACAATAAAAAAATTCAAAATTGGGCATATTACTTTATACTCATATTGTAACACTTTGGTCCTTGAGACAATTTTGGTTCTTTGCAAAATTGTTACTTCACTCTGTCTATAGAGTTAAATCACACGTACTTAATGAACGTGAATATATAGTTATTTATACATAAAAAACCAGTGATATTTTGGTTAAATCATAATCATTGTCAAAATATCCATCAAATTCTGGCTGTTTATTAACCTATTGTTGGTAAACCAAAATAAGGTAACTTCTACTATCTTAGTTGTGGGAAATAAAGAGGTTTATTCCATATATTGGATGGAAATTAACGTCAAGGTTATCGAAGACCTGCTGAAATTAGGGGGTATAAATTAGGGTGTAGAAGCGAGTTGGATCAGAGCTCATTAAGAAATTCCTAGCAGCCATTATTATTGAGAACGAGGAATCTGCAAAGCCATTATAGCTTAGCAATAAAGTTGTGAAACTCTTTTATGCTGTAGTCTTGTTACGATCACCAAGAAACAAACACAACAAGTAAGCAGTCCTATAGTACTACAATATGTGCTTTCCGACCCAATTTTGTCTATTCAAAAGAATAGAGCTAATCACCCTTTAAACAGTTCACTCATTGAACTATTATCTGGAATTACTTCTTTAAATCGAATAATGCCTAAAAGGAAGTTTAGTCTCCTTCAATTTTAAAATTCCTTGTTGTACTGATAACGTTGCCATCTTTCCATCAACATTATTGTCATTTGGGACACAATAACTCTCCTTCTAATTGAGGTAGAATGTTTAAACTTGGTGTAGGTTTTGATTAGGTGAATGGCTTGATGCAATCTGTTTCACAGAGGATTATGAAAGTCTTCTAATATCTCTGTAAAAGATGACTACCTTTAACATGTGACGTCTCATCACGCAGCGTCAATCATTGGCTCAATGGCGCGTGCATTGTTTACAACACGTTCTAGTTCGGGCAGAATGGAGACTTTTACTCATTTTAATACCCATTTGCACTAAATACAGAGGCGTAGCCGTGAAATATATATTGGGGGGGGGGGGGTCCGCAACCCTAACCCCAACCCATTTTTTAAAACCCCTAAAAAATATAAACAAACACCATGTGGCCATGCTGTCTACCAAAACACCGCGTACAAAAGCATTATGGTTACGTATTGCTGGCTGAGCGGGCGATAAATATTTGGTTTAGGCAGTTATGTCTACCAAAACACCGCGTACAAAAGCATTATGGTTACGTTGCTGGCTGAGCGGGCGATATATATTTGGTTTAGGCAGTTATGTTTTTGGGTACCTACATGCGATTCACTCTGATAAGTGGCAGAAAAAAATTAACAAAATATTACTGACAGGCTAACTAGACACAATTTTATGGAACACAGGTACTTTTCACTTCACACATGTTTCCAGGATGATTATCTCTGTGTTTTATTTTAGCAGTATAAACCATACTGGAATATGTACAGGTTTTATACAGATAGAATCTTAACTAATCCTAATAATTGTTGTAAATAAATAGAGTTTGGGCCTACTATGTAAATTTTTTGGGGGGTCCGAGTATATTCAGAACCCTCCCCAGAAAAACACTTGGGGGGGGGGGGGTCGGACCCCCCGGACCCCCCCATGTGTGACGCCCATGACTAAATAGGAAATAATTTTTACCTACAAATACGTCAATCGTCTTTATTTATTTTTCTAATACATAAATTTTTTTGTACAATTTAATTTGTCGCAGGAAAGAAGTTAATATTTCTGGCTCATTAAGTCACATCGATGTCATCCTTATCAGTGATTGTAGCGGCCTAGCGAAAATTCACTGCTGATCAGTGTGGGCTTGATGGAGTTCGAAGATGCGCATTTTATGTTTAGGAACAGCAGAGATAAGTAATTTGATTGGTTGATTGGTTTATTAGTAATAATGTGGACCAGAATATGACCGTTGTCACCAGTCTTAAGCCAAGATTGTTCAACTTCTGTCGCTCTTAAGTGATATTTTTGGCTTCCTGACTTGACTAGCTAGCTTTTAGGCTTTGTTTCAGCTATGGACTCTTAGGGGATGCTCGATTTACAGTCCAGAACGTCCCGAATTGACAGAATTGCAATCAAGTAACGCATAATTCAGTTCTGTCACAGTTCTGCCAGTCCCGACAACGGAGGTGTAATGAGTAGAATCATGACGTAATTAAACACAACGAATACTGCTCGGAAATATGGTGTTTCCCACTAGGAAGTAGTAAATACCATACTTGTAGTATTCGGGAGCACACGTGGGGAAAATCAACATGGCTGTCATTATCCCTTCAGGGATTATTAAAACCGCCAATCACCATTTGTGAGGGGGGAGGGAGAGACAGAGAGAGAGGGTTTAACATTCAGTGGAAACAGAAACTAGGTCACTTTGGGACTAGCATATGGTTCAATTTTATTTCAATAATTCGCTTGCTTGTAGGGGTCGTCAGCAGTGGGAGGAAACAGGAGGACCCAGAGAATACCAATGAGATTGGACAAGGGACCCTACTCCTTGTCACGTACAACCGGGTAATTAATGTCTAATTAATAATTTAGATAACATTTCAGGCCTAAAGAAAGACCTGCAATAGACAGATTTAGCTCTTGCATAAGCCGTGAAAAATTAGATAGGGCCAGTTGTCCTAAAAATGCAAATGTTGATGAGCGACATGGTCAATTAGCGTAGCATAAATCTACTGGTAATATCTAATTCAAAGAAACGTTCGTTAGTCCTGAAAAGACCTAGTTTGTGCCTATAGTTTTCTCTCACGTTACTGGAACATTTTTGTTAATATAGACCGTACCGTTCTAAAACCTGAACTGCCGTACCATAACAAGTCAGAACCAGCAGCTGCCAGGCAGGATATGCCCACATTTTGCAAGAGATGGATAGAGAACAAGCTAAAAACAAAGGCAATTATTTGTACAATCAGGGGCAATAATCCAGAAAGTTATGGCCTGAAATGTGCAAATATCAAAAGGGACTGAGATCTTTGGGATATAAAGATATGTTTTAAGTTTCATCAAAATCGGATAAAAATTGTGGCCTCTAGAGGGTCCACAACCTTGATATACCATATTTTTTACACTATTTGCGTACAAGGGGCGGCCATTTTGTCCGGCAGTTTTGAACCGATTTTCACGAAATTCGAACTCAACCAACATTACGATCCGATATGCCCGAATATCGAAATGAACCAAGATCTTCTGGTTATAAACTTACATTTCAAGTTTCATCAAAATCAGAACATTGATATACCATATTTTTACGCTATTTGAGTACGAGGGGCGGCCATTTTGTCTGTCAGTTTTGGTCCGATTATAACGAAAATCAAACTCAACCATCCTTAGGGTGTAAGTTGTAACTGTGATGTATTCAAACGGTCTTTTAAATTGGATAACCAGCGGCTGCCAGGCAGGATACGCCCACATTTTTGAGATATGGATAGAGAACAAGAAAGTGATTTTTCCTACTATCAAGGGCCATAATTCAGGAAATTACAATTCAATATGCGCGAATATCGAAAGGAATTGAGATCTTTGTGTTATAAAATTACATTTCAAGTTTCAACAAAATCGGATAAAAACTGTGACCTCTATAGGGTCCACAACCTTGATATACCATATTTTTACGCTATTGGAGATCGAACGGCGGCCATTTTGTCTGTCAATTTTGGGCTGATTTTCACGAAATTCGAACTCAAACTCCCTTAGGGTGTAACAGTGATATATTAATACGTTTTTTTAAATCGGATAAAAATTATGACCTCTATAGGTGGGCATATAAAAATAACAAAGCATCTACAAACAATATACACAAAGTTATGCATAGTTATAAAAATATAGATTGCACATAAAATGTAAATAAACATGTATTGGATGGACTGAGCCACAGTAGATCATTGAGTACAGCGCTAGCCAAGAGGTACTGGGGTGGATGCCTGTGTTGGTCTTGAAAGTTCTTCTGAATTTCCAGCCTGGCTTTGCCATGATCAGTAGTGCAGAACGAAGGACTTGGCAAGGAATTGCGACAGCAATACGTAGCATTGTGTACATCATGGGTTCCATGTCGGCCATATATGCCGGTCAAGACCTAGAGCTATGGAAAATGACCGTAACTAGATCTGACCCGTCAATCATTTTGCATGCCAGAAAAAGAACCTTTTTTTGCAAAACTCTATTTTTAAACATGGTTATGATCGACCTCTACTATGTAACTATACAATTGTACGGCCAGTACAAAATAATGCACACATATTGAAGCCACATAATTCCATGATTGGTGTTATAGAGTTGTAAACATAGTCGTTAATGATGAGTGTCTGGTAGTAGAACAATAAAAGTTAACTGATATGTGGGAATCTTATCAATGGCGTGAAGCAGTTCATTGTTAATCATTCACTATTTGAACACTCGTGTATTGTCCACGTCTCAAAAGAATTTTCTGCAACAAAGCTGTTTACCGCTATTACGGTCACGCACGATGTAAACAAGATTATTATGATCTTCGAAAAAAGGGCAACTGATATGAAGTACTGCTCTTCGAATCCAACCAACTGTCATATTAAATAAAAAACAGCATAGAAATTACATAGATCCTCAACAATTGTAGAAATAAAATCTACAGATTAGTTAACTTGCTTACCGAAAAATTAAGAATATTACATATTCCAGTGCTATTGTACAGCAATATTGATAATTCCACGTGTTGCAAAGATGTCGTGTATATATGGTTACTCTTATTATACACAACGATATTCTAGGGGACGCTAGTGTCGCTAGCTGTAAGTTAGTTATCCGTTAGTTATTCATTATTAGGATTTATGTCACAATTCTGCGGTCCGTAATGCCGTAAGAGATGGTCTAAAACCAATAATTGTGAGAAATATGCCGTGGATAATTATATATTTATCTTCATTTCAAAGTTTATTATATTACAAATCAAAATTATCCAGGTCAGTGTGCTTTTTTTAAAGAGCATGTGGTAATTACGTGTGAGCTACTGGAATAGTTTTCTATGGCCAATTCAGCTATTTCGATTATTTAAGTAGCCAAAAGGGAATATTTAATAAATAATTATCATAAGCCTTATCATTTTTAAGTCCAATATATAATTTTTTGTGTACCCATGCTAACAAAGTGGTATAGACACGTGAATTCACAATACCCTACCATGAAATATGCATTTACAGTACACTCTGTCACATCCGACATCTTACGGGATCGTTACAATATGTCGGATTACGCAGAGTGTCGGAATACCCAGTTTTCTCAAACCCGGAAATATTGTAACTTCGAAAACCGGAAGTATTATTATAATGTAGCTTCGAACATAGAACTTCGAATCACCAGAATGTTATTCCCTTTAAAAATAATAAACCTTTCTGTACATTCAAAATTTTATTACATTAATTTTTATTTCATTTAACATGCATAGGCATTTTGAATAGGTCAAGTCTGTCGTTAATTTATCTTCTTCGCCATCTTCAGTTGATCGCACTCTTGTCTTTGCTATCACGTGTTCATTGATAATGGGCGTACTCGATTGAACGTTCCAGAATTGAATTCTCTCAATCCCAAAAATAGTGACAATCGAGTGAAAATGGGTACTTCTGGCTACACCTCATGCGTGGACTGGATATATAAATATCCCATCCGTTTAATTACGTCACAACTTACTCACACCACCTCCGTTGTCGGGACTGACAGAACTGTGACAGGACTGAATTCCGCGTCACTCGATTGCAATTCTGTCAATTCGGGACGTTCCGGACTGTGAATCGAGCACCCCCCAGGTCGTCGTCACACGGTTCGAAGAGATCCGTGGGGTGACCAAACTTATAGGTTATTCAGGTTCAATCGGTATGCGCAACGAATGTTTCCAGCAGGTGCTGGGAATATTTTTACGACTGTGAATTCGGGGGAAAATTCGTGGATATTCTTGAGTATTTGTCAAAACTGTCGTACAAGAGATTAAAATTATCAAAGTAATCAACAAAGACCCACGGTAGCGAGTTTTAATCTCACAGATAATTGATTGGTGATTGCTTCTTAATCTTTTGTGGCTTCACACCCATCCAGTTTTAATCTCACGGATAATTGATCGGTAAGTGTTTGCTTCACACCCAACGATTGAAGGCCGGATTATACGGTGTCGATTCAATGGAAATTGTATGACAGTCGGCTGATTGATGTCGTAATCTGGAACGTACAGCGGTCAAATTACCCAGAGATTTTTTGGTTGAAGTAATAAGGAAATAAATTGGGACATGAAAATGGTGTCGGATGTAACAGAATGCCGGAGTGATCAGAGGTCGGATGTGACAGAGTGCACTGTACTTTGCAAAGTTTTCATGCTTTATCAAAAAATGACCGGCAGCGAAAATTTTGAAATGGAAGCCATGGTGTTCATGATAGCTTGCACATATAGACGCTTTGGCAAATTTCCCCCATAGAAGTCTGCATGGTACCGAAAAGTAGGACAAGGTACTGAATCGAAACTTTAATCCACTAAAGATTCTGAATTTGGTAATGCTGAAAAAACAACCAAAACATTGAGATAGCTTTTAAAAGAGCATGAACTATTTTGTTTCAATCTCAACATAGAGCTAAGTTCACAATTACATATATATAGTCCGTAACCCTCTTCCAATTCGTTTGATCTTTTATAACAACAATTATAAATTTGTCATAATCGATGGAGTCAAACATACATGAGAGCTATTATTTTTTAAGCTTATTGAATTTAAATGGTAACAAACTAAACAATAAATTATAAGATATAACTTACGTTTTGTTGCCAACAAAGTGTTACCATGACTACAAGATATAGAGACTACAAAAAAAGGATCTTCTCCTGAAAATGTCAGTTTTTTAGGGATGTTTGATTGTTCTTCTGGTCGTCCCAGTCTACCTCTTGACCCTTTACCCCATGTATATACATCACCATCTGTTTAAAATAATAATAATATATATTCTTAAATTACCCTATGTATACTATATACAGTATATCATCCAATATTAACATTATGAGACTTGTTGGTTACTTACTGGAATCAAGCGAGAAGACTGGTTTTCCAGCACTTTTAGACTGGTTTTAAAACTTTCGAATTTTATTATTTCTATAATAAATTTAATGTTGATATTTCCGTTATGTAACATCACAAACTTATTAAAATGAATATAATTAAGCATTTAGGAAATTGAATTCAAAAATGTAATGTCTTGGTTTTGAATCTTAAAAGATCTGATAGGAAGTGTCCCATCCCATTTAATTTAGTGACAATCCATCATGGGTACCTATTTTTTTTGTACTGTGTACCTTTAGCTCCGATCAGAATGGTTCACAATAATTTTTTCTGGTGTTTATAAAATAAAATGTTTATAATCTATTTATCAATATTTACTTTCAAGAGCTGCTACAGTAAAGGTATCACCACATGCAATTGTGTTTATTTTACAGTTTCCAAAAGTTTTAACATGATGTGGTTGTCGTGGTATTAAATCTTCATCACTACCAAGCTGACCAAACTGATTTGTTCCCAACATACATAGCTGTCCATCACCTAAAATAAACATTTATCTACTCTTACAGTCACATAGAAACATAGCAGACTCAGTAACAGACTTTAGTAATTATCAAGCTATTATATATCCTGTCATCATAGTCACATGAATAGCGACTAATAAATATTATATCTTTGTGCATTAATTCATGTTCAAATCAAAAAAAAGATCTAATTTTAATTAATCTGTACCTCACTTACTTTAGCAGTGGGATATATATAAACTCAATGAACTGGAGATAATTAACGCACGAGCCCTAATAAGCACACCAAAATATAGTCATTATAGTGATTGTTGTTAACTGTCATCAACAATCATTAATAATTACTGAAAGTAACCAAATAACTGCAATATTTAATACTATTTACCCCTATGTTTCTTGACAAGTATCTGATTGTAATAATGATCTGTGATTGTCATATAATATTAACTACAGGATGTGTTGACAGCTGTAGAGACCTTTCTGAAACCCAACTTAAGCAACATTTCCAACCTAATATTGCTATGAAACTAAAGCATTGAGAAATGATTTTACAAAAAAAAATCAAGAGCAATAACTCTGGATGTAATCATGCGAAATTGTTTAAATTGAAAGACAGGATTATACTATAGTGTCTACAGTATATACAAACAATTATTGATGATGGATGAGAACAGGTAACAACCATCAAATTAAAGGTATTAATACGTACCTGATAATATAGCTGTATGTGAAGTACCTAAAGCTGTTTTATTTATTGTAATGATATTAATAGGATGTGTAGCTACTGGTGTAAATGTATGACATTCTTCTACTATAGCATTTATACCATCATTAAATACACAATCTAAACCAAGTTTATTAAACCTAAAATACAAATAAGTCCAAATGTGACCAATGGTTTAGGAGAAGAAATCAAAAATGTGTGAAATGTCTAGTTCAGCTTCATTTGAACAAACTTGAGTTCTTCGTATCACCAACACAAACAGAACATGTACTAATATAATCAGATTTCAACTTTTGCTAATCAAGCTATTGGAAATTATTGAAAATTAATTGGCATTTTTGTTTCATTGACTTCAACAGTAAGTAACGGAAACCACTGTAAATCAATAGGATTCTTCTTTTAACAGAACATTAACACTGTGTATACTTTTCAACTCAATTGTATGTGTCTGCAAGATTTTTCAAAGTGATCAATGTAAATAATTATCAGAAATTGTTGAATATCAATAGGCATCTTCATCTCATTAATATAAACACTACATAAATTTCAAAACTCCAGAGCACAAGCAATTGTGGTTGATTGACAGATGAACTGCCAGACAGGGGTGACAACACGAAACAACCCCACATTTCAATGTGGTCTAATACAGATAGGTTACCAGGCAACGAAACATACGCCCACATCAGCTAAATCGTCCGAGCAGTCAACAAGGGTTGTCACATATTTAATCTTTTGTAGGTAATTGGGGGGGGGGGGGAGCATTTTGAGGGTTCACAAGGTGCTGCAAACTGAAACAAGCATTCAAGCTTTAACAAGGTTCAATAAAGTTAAACAAGGGCGATAACTCTAGAAGTAATTATTGAGAATTGCTGACGTTCAATAGGTGTCTTCATTTCACTAATCTACATGATGCCATGCAGATAACTTTCGTCAGTGTTCACAAAGTGCAACAAAGTGCAACAAAGTGAAACAAGGGTCATAACTCCAGAAGAAATTAAAAGAAATTGCTGAGATTCAATAGGATTTTTTGTTTCACTAACTTAAATGATACATATAAATTTCATACGGATCGGATGATAACTTTTGTCGTTAGAGTGTTCACAAAGTTCAACAAAGTGAAACAAGGGCCATAACTCTAAACGTAATTGACAAAAATTGCTGAAATGCAATAGGTATCTTCGTTTCACTAAGTTAAATAATGTATATCAATATCATACAGATCCAATGTTAACTTTTGGTGTTAGAACATTCACAGGGTTCAACAAAGTGAAACAAGAGCCATAACTCTAGATGTCATTAACGGAAATTGCTGTAATTCAATAGGCTTCTTCATTTGACTAATATAAAGGATGCACATAAATTTCATACAATTCGGATGATAACTTTTGGCGTCAAAGTGTTCACAAGGTGCAATAAAGTGAAACAAGGGACATAACTCCAAAAGAAATTAACAGAAATTATTGAAATTAAATAGGTTTCTTTATCTCACTAATGTAAACAAAATATATCAATATCAAAATAATCAGATGATAAATGTAATCTGTAGAGTGTTCACAAGAAATTGTGAACGGCGGACCGATGGCGGGCCGACCAACTGAATGACAGATGGGGGCGACGAAAATATACCACCACATTTTCATGTGGACATATAAAAATGGTGACAACAAGAACGTGATACACACTCAATTACTCCCAAATTCAACTGGATTAATTTGAGTTCCAACAGTGATAATAATTATAACTTTTAGAACTTATCTGGCAATATTTGTTTACATTATTTGTTATAAAAGACAATCAACTTTCATTCAATGTGAAAGTTTGTATATATTTACCTGTTACATCCACACGCTAATAATCGGCCATCTTGCGTAACAATGAGAGAAGAATCAACTCCACAGTGTACACTACATGGTAAGATATCATCAGGTATAGTTACTTCCTGTGGTGATGTATATAATTCTTGATTACCCAGACCTAATCTACCTACAATTATATAACTGAAATCAATAAGTTCAAGCTGATATCTTCCATGAATAATTTGTAATACTGTCAGATCAATTGAAACATGTTCTTTTTTATAAATTTACAATTATTGATAACCTGGATGTTAACTATACTGATTAAGTTCAAAACTGTGCAGTTTTAAACCAGTGCTCTCTCTTTAAACCAGCGGCTTCCAGGCAAGATACACCCACATTTTGCAAGCGATGGATAGAGAGAGAAAGAGAGAGAGAGAAATGGGGTTTGACGTCCACTCAACACAAGCTAGGTCATTTCGGGACTAACATATGGTTTAATTTTATTTCAATAATTCGCTTACGCGTAGGGGTCTTTAGCAGTGGGAGGAAACCGAAGAACCCGGAGAACCCGGAGAAAACCCACGAGGTTGGACAGGCGACCCTACTCCTTGTCACGTACAACCGGGGATTCGAAACCACGCCAGTCGACTCAATGACAGACTTTATGATAGAGCGCGCACACGCTAACCATTCAGCCATCCAACCCCCTGTGATGGATAGAGAACAAGCTAAAAAAAACAAGCCAACAGTGAGGCTGATGTCCCCCGCCGAAATCCCAAAATAAATAGATGACACATATTAATTAATCGCACATTTATATTTTTCAAAAGTATCAAGCAATCAACCCGATTATCAACTATACTATCAACTATACTATCGGATAGAATCAAAGTTATCTGGTCCCAAAGCATCGACCAATAAAATTGTTTAGCTTTGTTTAGCTTTAGCTCGAAATGTTAATCATTGAACTCAGTCAAGACATTCACCTAATGAACATCAACATCAAGCTTAAACAATCTACCTCAATTAAAAGCAGAGTTGTTATGTTCCAAAGTCTTGACCAATCAAATTGCTCATCTTCGAACTCCAAACTCCATCAAGGCATTCACCTAATAAACACCTACGCCAAGTGTGAACATTCTACCTCAATTAGAATGAGAGTCATTGCGTTCCAAAGTCTCGACCAATCAAACTGCTTATCGCTCTGATTACCCTGAGCAGAAAATGCTCATTATCAAACTTATTCAAGGCATTGGTGTTCTAAAACTATATACCAAATTTCATCACTCTCACTTAATTGGAACTAAAGTTATCATGTCCCACAGCATTAACCAATCAAATATCTTATTTCTGCTTACCCTAAGCAGAAAAAGCTCATCTTCGAACTCCATCACGGCATTCACCTAATAAACACCTACACCAAGTTTGAACATTCTAGCTCAATTAGAAAGAGAGTTATTGTGTCCCAAAAAGTGTGACGGACAGACAGACAGACCGACCGACGGACAGAGGGACGGACGGACAGATGGACGAACCCATTTTAATAGTCCCCTGCTTTCTTTGAAAGGCGGGGGACAAAAAGTGATTTTTCGTACAATCAAGGGCCATAATTCAGGAAGTTACAATCCGTTATACGTGACTATCGAAAGGAACCAAGATCTTTGGGTTATAATCATGTATTTCAAGTTTCATCAAAATTGGATCAAAATTGTGACCTCTAGAGGGTCCACAACCTTGATATGCCAGAGGGCTGGCCATTTTGTTCAGCACTTTGGCCCGATTTTCACGAAATTCGAACTCAACCAACATTACCACGTAACAAACAGTGATATATTCAATTGTTTTTTAAATTGGATAATAATTGTGACCTCTAGAGGGACCACAAGCTAAAAACGCGATTTTTCGTACAATCAAGGGCCATAATTCATGAAGTTACAATCAGATATGCGCAAATATCGAAAGGAACCAAGATTTTTGGGTTATAAATGTGTATTTCAAGTTTCATCAAAATTGTGCCCTCTAAAGGGTTCACAACATATACCTTATATTTACACTATTTGTGTACGAGGGGCGGCCATTTTGTCCGGCAGTTATGGTCCGATTTTCAGGAAATTTGAAATCAAGCACTATTGGGATGTATTGGTGATACATTCAAACGTTTTTTTTAAATTGGATAAAAATTGTGACCTCTAGTGGGACCACAAGCTAACCAGCGGCTGCCAGGCAGGATACGCCCACATTTTCGAGAGATGGATAGAGAACAAGCTAACAAGAAAGTGATTTTTCCTACAATCAAGGGCCATAATTCAGGAAGTTACGGTCCGATATGCGCGAATATCGACAGGAACAGAGATCTTTGGGTTATAAACTTACATTTCAAGTTTCACCAAAATCGGATAAAAATTGTGACCTCTATAGGGTCCACAACCTTGATATACCATATTTCTACGCAATTTGAGAACGAACGGCAGCCATTTTGGGGCGATTTTCACAAAAATCGAACTCGGCTATCCTTAGGGTGTAAGGGTGATATAATAATACGTTTTTTTAAATCAGATAAAAATTATGACCTCTATAGGGACCACAAGCTAAAAACGTGATTTTTTGTACAATCAGGGGCCATAATTCAGTAAGTTACGGTCCAATATGCGCGAATATTGAAAGGAACCGAGATGTTTGTGTTATAAACTTACATTTCAAGTTTCAACAAAATCGGATAAAAATTGTGACCTCTATAGGGTCCACAACCTTGATATACCATATTTTTACGCTATTTGAGAACGAACGGCAGCCATTTTGTCTGTCAATATTGGGCCGATTTTCACGAAATTCAAACTCAGTCGTCCTTAGGGTGTAACGGTGATAGAATTATACGTTTTTTTAAATCGGATAAAACTTATGACCTCTATAGGGTCCACAAGCTAAAAACGCCATTTTTCGTACAATCAGGGGCCATAATTCAGGAAGTTACGGTCCGATATGCGCGAATATTGAAAGGAACCAAGATCTTTGGGTTATAAACTTACATTTCAAGTTTCAACAAAATCGGATAAAAATTGTGACCTCTATAGGGTCCACAACCTTGATATACCATATTCTTACGCCATTTTGTCTGTCAATTTTGGGCCGATTTTCACGAAATTCGAACTCAGTCGTCCTTAGGGTGTAATGAGTGATATAATAAAACGTTTTTTTTTAAATCGGATAAAAATTATGACCTCTATAGGGTCCACAAGCTAAAAACGCGATTTTTCGTACAATCAGGGGCCATAATTCAGGAAGTTACGGTCCGATATGCCCGAATATCGAAAGGAATCGAGATCTTTGGGTTATAAACTTACATTTCAAGTTTCAACAAAATCGGATAAAAATTGTGACCTCTATAGGGTGCACAAGCTAAAAACGTTATTTTTCGTACAAACAGGGGCCATAATCCATGAAGTTTCGATCCGATACATGCCAATATCGAAAGCAGCCGAGATCTTTTGGAGATTAACCTATATTTCATGTTTCGTCAAAATCGGATAAGAATTGTGACCTGTAGAGTGTCCACAAACAAATTGTGGACAGGGGCCATGGCATAATACGTCCACATGAAAATGTGGGCATATAAAAACAAGATTTTTCATACAATCAAGGGCCATAATTCAGGAAGTTACAATCCGATATACGCAAATAACGAAAGGATCCAAGATATTTGGGTTATAAACATGTATTTCAAGTTTCATCAAAATTGGATCAAAATTATTTCTGT
The DNA here is from genome assembly GCF_932274485.2 of Patella vulgata. NCBI lineage: Eukaryota > Metazoa > Mollusca > Gastropoda > Patellidae > Patella > Patella vulgata. Next base: position 41,978,608 of record NC_065882.2, read on the forward strand.
ACGAGGGGTGGCCATTTTGTCCAGCATTTTTCGTCCGATTTTCACAAAATTCGAACACAACCATCATTATCGTGTAATGGTGAAATATTTAGATGTTTTCTTAAATCGGATAAAAATTGTTTCCTCTTGTGGGACCACAAGCTAAAAATGTGATTTTTCGTACAATTAATGCCATAATTCAGGAAGTTACGATCTGATATACGAACATATTGAAAGGAACCAAGATCTTTGGGTTATAAACATGTATTTCAAGTTACATCAAAATTGGATCAAAATTATGACCTCTAGAGGGTCCACAACCTTGATATACCATATTTTTTACACCATTTGCATATGCGGGACGGTCATTTTGTCCGTCAGTTTTGGTATGATTTTCCCGAAATTCGAACTCAAAGCATCATTACGGTGTAATGGTGATATATTCAACACTTTTAAAAATCAGATTATAATTGTGACCTCTAGAGGGATCACAATCTAAAAACACGATTTTTCGTACAATCAGGGGCCATAATCCATGAAGTTACCATCCGATACATGCCAATATCGAAAGGAACCGAGATCTTAGGAAGATAAATATATATTTCAAGTTTCGTTGAAATCGGATAAAAATTGTGACCTGTAGACTGTCCACAAACAATTGTGGATGTCCGGACGTCCTGACGACACTATACGTCCACATGAAAATGTGGGCGTGTAAAAAAAAAAAGCGCAAATGAGATGCTTGCTTTAAAGGCTGGCTGTATTTAATTCCATACATAGCAGTCCCTTGTAATTAAATACAGAAATCAAACTATTTCATTGCTAATTGGTGGATTTACAATTGGTTGTCATAACAATATTTTAAATGAATTTTATAATACCATTATCTCCTCGTCCCCAAGCAAATACTTCATGTTCATTGGTTACAGCTAAAACATGTGATGCACCACAAGACACCTCTACTACTTCATAACCTAACAAAGCTTCAACTATTTTAGCCTGTAAAATAAATTATTAGGTTTTATTAATACCAGCTATGTAGTTCCTGTAATACAGGCCAGTCTATGACTGACACTGTGTCACACCGGACATATACATTGTGTCTCAGATTCTCTGGATGGAAAGATTATAAACAGACAAGAAAAATATGACAGCAAAAAAATGACATTCCAGTGATGGCCATTATATTCACTTTAAGATTCAAGAATTTGGGCAAAAAAACTTACCTGAGTGACATCATTATGGTTACCATGACCTAGACAACCATTAGCACCACTACCATATGTCATTAATATACCTCGATCTATTCATATAAATATTATAGTAATATTTATTTATATTATTATATTAATATACTTTGCTGAAAAATGTACCGACGTATGACCCGAAAAATACGGTAATTTTGGGGGAGTTTGAAACAGATCGGCAGCAGTCGGCACGTTGGCATTCTATAGTATTGCGATGTCATGTAATTTTGTAGGAATATTATTGACATAAATTGAATACCGTACGGGTTTTAAACATGAAATATAACGAGGTGCACCTATTTTTTTTTTACATATGAATTTGAATATATTTTGTTGACATGTGATTCTTAATTGTGTTTTGAAAACGTCTGCTTAAATTACAATAAGAGTTATGCCCCTTTATTTTTGGGAAAAAATGTCTGACAAGAAATTTTTTGAAATCCCATCACTGGGCATGATCAAGATTATATTTGCAGTTATATAGTAATCTAGAAAACCCAGAGACAGTTAATTAAATTTGACAAGATGAATGGAATAATTTACCTGTTAGACAAGCATTAAACAGGTCACCACATGCTACATGATGTATAGTTACAGCAGCTTGACCTTCTAAATATCTCGGTACATAAACTGGTGTAGCGTTATCTACTGTACCTGGTATTAACGATTCACAACTAACACTAGGTGACTACAAAATATCAAAGATATGTTGCCAGGTAACGAAACATATGCCAACAGCAGCTAAATCATCCGAGTGGTCAACAAGGGTTGTTGCATATCTATTCTTTTGTAGGTAATGGTGGGCATTTACAAGACAATTTCGTACAGATTAGATTATAACTTTTGTCGTTTGAGGGTTCACAAGGTTCTACAAACTGAAACAAGGGCCTCAACTTTGGAAGTAATTTACAGAAATTGCTGAAATTCAACAAACGTTTTTGTTTTACTAATTTAAATAATGCATATAAATTGCTAGGATTCTTCATTGCATGAATTTCTAATTTAAATGATGCATATAAATGTCATACAGATTGGATGATAACCTTTGTCGGGAGAGTGTTCACAAGGTGCAACACAGTGAATCAAGGGCCAGAACTCCAAAAGAATTTAGTCCAGTCGGAGTAGAACAGTAGGAAGTTAAACCCCATTTTATTTCATTTTATTATATGTAGAAAAAATTGGAGAGAATATGCATAATATATATAACCATGTAGGATAAATTTGATATAAGAAATACAAACATAGATGGGCAAAAGTCATTAGTGCTAGCTCTTAAATCCCACTGAGTAAGTTTATAAAAGTTTCATTATGAACTATGTCCTGTATCATGCTCAAAAGTTCGAACAAATTAACATTAAATGTGGGCATAAAAAAGGAATTTGTTTTTTCTTTATAGATGCACAAAAATTAAGATAACTGCTTGCTGAAATGAAAATGAAATGAAATGGAGTTTAACGTCCTACTGTTCTGCTCCTAACCTGGGCTAATGAAGACGGGCATACGCCATACAGTGTGCTATGAGGGAAATTTTGCCCGGACAGCAGCACTACGGCCTACTCTTATATCGAATTCCAACTGCCAAGGGATCTTTTACGTGCACGCCAATGTGTACACGGGACCTCGGTTTTTCGTCCCATCCGAACGACTAGACAGCTTTCCTTGTCAGCCCCTCCGTCCTGCATCGCTGACAATGGAGAACCACGCCGGAAAATCTGGATGAACTTTCTTGGCCAATGCAGGGATCGAACACCCGACCCCCAGGCTAACGAGCCAGCGTCTTACCCACGTGATCCCCTTCCTATTATTATGGAATAATCAAGACTTAATGAATACGGGCAAATGCCATGCCGTGAGCTATGTGAGAGATTTTTTCCCAGACAGTGGAGTTTAATTCTGCTTACTCTAGAATTCCAAAACCAACTAGTCAGACCCCCTGTCCTTGCACAACTGACAGGGAAAACCACATTGAAAAGTATGGAAGACCAAACAGCTCTTTATTCAGCGTTCTTAGTTCTTAATTCATAGTCCTTAATTCATATTTCTTCATTTGTTGTCGTATTTCGACATTTGTACGCTAAAATTAACATTTGTATCTTAAAATCAATATTTGTTTTAAAAATCAGACATTTTAATAAAAAGATAAAATTTATTTTAGCAAATCAAAAAATTAGCTTACATTTACGTTTCATCAGAGAAATACAACGAAAAACAAACCTCGAACAACAAATTTAATTTTAAGATACAAATGTTAACTTAGTGTACGAATGTCGAAATACGACAACAATGTAGACATAAGTACTATGAATTAAGAACTAAGAATTAAGAACAATGAATAAAGAGCTATTTGGTTTTCCATAGAAAAGTGCTCCAACCTGAAACCAAATGTCTAAAAAAAAAACGCCGCAAATTTGGGGAGAAATATTGGTAGGCAATAAACCCATATTCTGTTTTCTAGGAATTAAAATTTAAAACGGTTGATGAAATCCATGTGTAAAGAAAGACAAACATGAAATTGGTTTTGAACTACTGTACCTCCCAGAAAAAAAGTCGTCCATTTTTGGTTACAGCTGCTTTTTGAGTTCTTCCTGTTGAAACTTGAACAACTTGTGTTTCACTACTTGGTAATGGTAGTTTTATAGGACTGTTAACACCACCTCCCCAACTATAAACACAACTTAATGCTTGTATTATAACTGGTAGACATTCTGTAATAATATACAACAACCAACAAGTATATCAATCAGCTAAATAAATATTAGGCATTATATAAGTGCTGAAATTTACGAGAATACCCTAAAGAGGGAGTAGTGCTTTGAAGATTGATGTTATATGACTATATATACAGTCATGTGGGGATGTCAAATTAGATCGTATATAAAATTTGAGATAACTTAGGCAAAATATACGTTATAACATACAAAATCTTTACAGATTTGCAAAGATATTAACCCATTAAGTGCGTAGGTCGTTATATAACGTCCTGGACAACTGCCACTCACTGTGTGTAGGGCGTAATATAACGCCTTGGAGGTATTTTCCCAAACCTATTCTTAGAACATAGTTCGTCACTTGACGATCGCAGCATGTGTAGGACGTTATATTACGTCCTGGACAACTGCCACTCACTGTGTGTAGGGCGTAATATAACGCCTTGGAGGTATTTTCCCCAACCTATTCTTAGAACATAGTACATAGTTCTTCGTCACTTCGTCAAATTAATTACACAATAGGGGGTAGTTAAGGTTTTCAAAACATCATGCTTAACGGGTTAACAAACACATTTTATGAAAATATCTTACTATTATATAAACTTTATTATATTTTTTGGCGGGGGGTGAGAGTAATGATGCTTCTTTAAAGGTCATATGAGTGACAATCCCTTATTAGTGCCAAAAACAGGGCATTAAATTAAATCTCATTTCATTTTATTCTGTATGAGTGACTTCACTTAACACTATGGGCTAATACAATTCCTGCCCTTAACAACGTGGATGAAAATTCACCCAAATATATAGAGTTTTCAAGATTCAAAGAAAAACTATATGTATCTATTACTGAATAAACCCCATACCTCTAGGAGACATATATCCTTTCGCTGAAGCTCGACCTCTAGTTGTTGACGGCATATTTGATAGTGGACGACATATTCTAAAAATAATCCCAACTGACTTTACGAAAAATGATTCATACAAATTTTATTAATTCATCAACAGACTTCTCATCATTCACAAAGACAGATATCCTGTAGTTTATATGATAACCCTAATGATATATAATGTGACCAATATCATTATATAGTTCTAATTTTAATATTTCAAACTGCAGGGGAAAATATTACCAATAGAAATGCCTGTACAGACGTCTGCCTTGCTACTCTAGAGGCAATAAACAGCTTTACACAGACAAAAGATAGAGACAGAAGTCATTTCAGGACTTAAAAAAAAGAAGCTTTAAGCCAGAGGCATAATGTTATTAAAGATGCATTATGTAAAACTTAGATAAAGAGCTGGTCATTCTTGCTCTATAATAGTTCAAACATAGATAATGAAAAACGAATATATTGAAAATTTCATTCAAATTACTTTATTCTGCATGAAATTATGGGCTTTGGAAGATGTAGCGCAGACTATTTATTATCGTTAGCAACAGTACTGGACAATAAAGACTTAGTTTAATTTGTCCATTTTATCGTTAAATTTTTAAATTTCACAGGCATCCTTATCCACTTGTCATGTTAATAAATGCCTAAATAATAGTTTATATAACATTTAAAGCCAAAATAAAGACAAGCAATAAGCAGATTTAGCTCTTACATAATGCATCTTTAATCTAATTCAGTACGAATTATTCAAGTGAATCTGACTAGATCTAACAAACGGTTACATTCGACTAAAAGAAATCGAACTCAACTGTTAAAATCTGTTGTTCATGCCAGTTCAAGTGTTTTACATTAGTCAACTCAACTATGCATCTGTGTGTTTTTCGAATACTCATTACAATAAAGGACATCCTTTGTCCTTGAATTAATCAATATAATGGTAACATCAAATATACCAATAAGTGACTTATCAGACAAACAGGTGATATTTATGCCAGTGGCCATCACATCTTAGCATTGAGAGGAAACAGCCAAAAGTTAAGACAGGTACAGATAGAACCTACTTCTTGCAACCATAGATAATACGGTATTATCTATGTTGCAACAGAATATTTTGAGACAAAAATCACTAATGCATATATGCAGACCATAATTACTATTGATGTGTATTCCTACACTTTAGATCATTACCCCCCAAGCCCACCATCACCCAAAGATAAAAGAGAATAACATTACCTTGTACATGGTACACTACCCATATCAGTATGTAGATACATGAGAGCATTGATGACTATAGGCTGGGCCATTATCTGATTTATATGTGGACGTTTATTTGGATCTAGATGTAACATACTTAATATCAATGATCTTAATTCTTCACTGTAATATTCTGATATAGGTGAAAAGGTTCCTCTCATTATTTTTAATATTAGAGCTGGTAAAGTCTGTCAAAAAATATAAATCATGGTGCATTTAATGAAAAAAAACAACCAGGGCCCATTTCATAAAGCACATATAATGCTATATAGCCTCTCCTGTATTGAACTTTGTGAAATAGAATCTTGATATGTTCGATCAATATTAAAGTAATTCAAAATTAAAGATATATTATAGAGGGGTAGATTACAGGCAGTCACTTAAAATTAGCTAAATCTAAATGCATGTGTCGGCCTTTTCAGATTAATATCACTGATTATAATCTTTGGTTCATTGTTTCAAATAAATTAATTACCCTCATTAATTAAGGTTGGCTACCATCTTGAGAGAGTTATGTCTATTAAAACTGTATTTCCTCATTGAAGCAGAACTAAAAGATTATCTAAAACAATGGATGTCAATTAGACCCTAAGCACCCAGACCATGGCAGGTTTAGACCAAATATTACATGTACGAAATGATATTTATTCATATAAATACTGCATAATAGATAATACCATAATATAAATACATACATTACATAAACATTAATTTAATACGTAAATTTACATTTAACATAATACAAAGTATAATATTTCACATACATAATACATTGTATAAAACATACAAACTATAAAATTTATTTCAATAATATTTCACATGCATAATACATCTAAATACATAATTTACATTGTTGATAAAACGGCTTTTTCACAATTTTAAAAGTCCCATCAATAAACCATTGCCCGGATTTAGTAAGCAAAGCCAACTGTCTTGTGGTTGAAAACATCAAATGTCTTTCTCCTTTAACTTTTATATCGGCACGTAAAAAATCATCAGATATTACATCTTCATTTACCTGTAAAATAAAATTGTAAATATAGCTTAACCTAAAATATATTTGTAAATATAGCTTAACCTTAAATATATTTTTTAATACTACAAATTTTGTAATATTATAACATGATATTGTTACTTTGTAATTATAACTTTCAACATAATAAATAACTTAGAAATTTTCTAACGCAATACAGGTTTTTTTTTCTTATTCTGTTAGTTGCTCTGATTAGGTTCTCTGGATTTTCTCTGAATGGATTGGAGATGGCCATTTCTTTTTCCTTTAGTTGATTAAAAAATAAATGATTAATGTTTATCTCATATATTACCTAATCAGATCAGAGGGTGTGAAGTACCTAATTAATAATAATAATAATAATGGACATTTATAAAGCGCCAACATCCAGCTAGATTAGCTCCTCTGGTGCGCTGTTACAACAACAACTAAACTAAAAAAAAAAATAATTAAAGATCGAATGGGGGAATCGCGAAAGCTTTGTTAAAAAATGAGTTTTTAGTTTCTTTTTTAAGATGTATATGGTGTCTACACTTTTCAGTTTAAGTGAAAGTTCGTTCCATAGTGCCGGAGCAGCCACATTGAAGCTTCGGAGACCAAGATTACTTTTTACTTTTGGTACAACAAATAGGTTCTGTTTCTCTGAGCGATAATTAGGGATTATCCAATCAATTGATTAATTAGTACTCACCTCTTTCCTTTGAATTACAATTACACTTTACAGCATGTAATTTTCCAGGTTGGCTTGGGTTGTTATGTCTCCAGGACACATGATTTATATAACTGTAGCACCACATCGATGTTTTGTTTAAATATATTGTTTTCCATTTAATTAAAAATGTTTGGCCGTTACGTTTAAAGTTTTTGGCCATTATGACCAAATTTATTGGCCGTTATGACCAAACTGTTTGGCCGTTATGACTAAAGTAGACCATTTTGACCAAATCTGTTTTTGACTAAAGTAGACCTGTTTTGGCCATTATGGCAGAGGGCCGTTATGACCACATCCCATCAGGTGTCTTCCTTGAGTTAATCCTTAATCTGCCTTTAAATACTAATGTAAGACTCAACATCTTCACAATACAGTATTGGAACTTAAACTCTCTCTTCTGTTTTAATTCAAGGTAAGCCATGTTATCCTGTTTTGCTGTCCTCATCAGCTAAAATGTTATTTACATTTTTTATTCTTACATGATTTTATTCTCCATTATATTTTATTTAGTCAAACATTATTTGTTCATGTTGTATATATGTAATTTCTCTTGCATTATGTATCTTAAATGTTTATAAGTTTCGATTGGTTTAATTATTGACTTATTTAAGCATAGGCTACTAATACATACTGGAGAGTCAAAGTTCTATTTTTATTTCACGTGTAAATATGCGTAACCTTTTTTTACTATATTTTATCATTGCTTATTAACCATGGCAGCATATGGTTCATAAAATATATTCGTTAGTCCACGTTCAGTTTGAGCTCAAAAGTGCTGGCTGCACTTTAATAATAATATGCGCGCTAAATCATACTTATTTTTCATGTATGAGCGTAAATTGCATATGTAAGCTTTAAGAGCTAAATCAAACGAGCAAATCATTAGCTAAACGTAGATTTACGTCGAAATGACAATTTGGCTGCTACGCCGCCTCTCAGGAACACGTGTCGCCTCCTACAATTACACACCTAACATGATTTACAAATAGTGCTTCTGCACAGCCAAGTGAGTTAGCTCTTCTCCCCACCCCCCATCCTTTTGTAACTCAGTTCATTTGTAAATCTATTGACTTAAAATTGTACATTGTATTGATTTGGTATTTCATTATGATTTGACACAATACAGTATTGGAACTTTAAACTCTCTCTTCTGTTTTAATTCAAGGAACACAAAAACAATTAACTACGGCATATGACACCAATATGTCCGTTTAAAATATTTCCTCAATAGCTTTTAACAACATAACAGTAGATTGGAAAATATATTCAAACTACCAAGAAAAATATATTTCTTGCTACAAATTATTTTAAAGTTGTCAAGTTCAGTACATTTTAAATAATGCTAACATTAATACAGATACTATTATAAATGACACTACACTACAAGTATGAGTGAACATGTGGCTGAGCCCTCTAGCTAGTATGGTAACAAAATGATTGACTACAGACTTTCTACCCAGTTTTCTTAAAATACAGTTTGTATGAATATAAGGTTTATTTTTGTTTACTTACAGCAGCTTCAAATGCTCGTTTTAGACTTGCTAATTCATATAATACACAACCTAATGCCCAGATATCACTCTTCTGATTATAACTAAATACTTGTTAAAGATAAAATAATTTCATGTAATATAAACCAACTCATTCTTCTATTTACCTTACACAGTCAAGAATTGGTACAGTCAGTTTAATGCTGAGTGATCATTGTGGGCCAATGAAATCGTCCATATGACATAATGTGCAATTTCATTGGTTGACAATGACAGTCATTATTCAGGAATTAATTTGTTGATTTAGCAACTTTAATTGACTTTGACCTGATTAATTTGCATTTATAATTTATTATTTGGTATGAAAAAAACCCAACAATTACCAGGTATTACTGTAATTTCAAAGATCAGAATTCTTAGAGTCAGACTACCCTACTTTATGATACATGTACTCATGTGACTTCTTTAACCTTGGTAATGAACCAATGGAAACAAAATATACCTAAATTGTATGTCAAAGGACTTTGATGTTTGCAGTTAACAAGTTTAAAGAGCTATAATTAAGATATGTTTGTCAAGGATACGGTTTACCTTCACACAATTCTGGAGAAATATAACATGGTGTACCTACAACCTGCAAGTATAAAATACAACACCTTATTTTAATACCAGCAGTTCAAGCACCTTCATCGCCAAACAGTTACTAGTTGATTGTAGGTGCTAAACCTCTTGGTTTTGGGTCAAAACAAGGCACTGAATAATATTGATTAGTGATAGCACAAGCTCTATAATGGTTCAATTTTTCATTTTGAAAAGATTAAACTGTTGATCACTTCAACCAGTGCCTCTATCCACAGACGCAAAGTTATAAAGAAAACAAATCTTTAGAAAAACATAAAATGTAATCAAACCAAGAAATTTATATTTGAACCAAATCAAGGGTTTCCATTTGAACAATATACTTCCTTCATATTAAAGTCTTTGAAATCATTGCTATCACCCAACAATAAATCTATATTTTGTTAAGTTCTTTCGATACCCAAAAATGTATGACAGTAATGAACAAGCAATGCACTAGTAAAATTATTGATAATTTTTTAATGACATAACTTACAGTGAAAGCTTTACTTTTACTGCTCAACACTTTTGAGATTCCAAAATCTCCAATCTTGACAATTTCCTGCTTTTTATCAAGGAGTATATTCTGTGTTTTAAGATCCCGGTGTAAAATTTGTTTAGAATGAACATGTTGCAGAGATAAAAGCATCTGAGCAAAAAACTTGAGAATTTCCTGGAAAAGAGAAAATACATGTTGTAATAGTTACAGTAACATACATAAACTACATTATTTCTCAATATTTTCTAATAATAATAATTACAAATATTTTATTTACATGGAAATGGTTAATTGTTATCTTAATAAGTTTCTCATGCAACAATTGACATTTGATACAGATCTGTCACTTAAAGGAGCTAAATCCCCATTCTTTGTCACCTAGAAATGGACACAAATGGGTCGCAACACAATAATGTAATAATAATGTATATAAACTGATTTACATTCAATCGTTTCTGTTTTTACTGTACTTTCTAATCAGTTATGCGAAGAGTCCAAATTGAATGGCAGTCTTTGGCGTCTGGTTATTCCAGCCTACACTGTAAGTATTCTCCTGTGGATTATGTTAAGCCTCGTTCATCGAGTCACTTCATTACAAATGGGGCACGGACGCATTCTGGCATGCGATTCGTGTGCCAATTTTAAAATGTTCATTGTGTCTTAAATATTGAATACCAGAAGCCCATCTTTTCATGGTAAGATAACAACATCAATAATGTTGATTTAAACTGACCAATAAGTCTTGTTTGCAATGTCGAAGTCTGTGGATTATAATAGTTCTTTTATAGGTTATTTGAGCAGTTAGAAGACACTAAAACATTATCAAGTGCAACAACACGGAGAACGCTAGAAAGGGGACGGTCCTGCACATTTGAGCACATATGACGTTGTATGTGGATTGTGTGTTAGGGTTAGGGTAAAGGCTAGAACCTGCAGATTTTGTCAAAGTCTCGAGATGTAAACAGGGCTAGCGTTAACCCCTTAACCTGGGACCAAGCCTAACCCTTACCCTAATCCTAATACACAAGCCACATATGACGTCATATGTGCAGGATCGTCTCTGATCTAGTGTTCTCCCAACAACACATGTAGTAATTATTGGAAATCATTAAAGTTCTTTATAGCATTAACTCAAACAACATGTCAATCAAATTATTTTTCAAAGCGATCAAGGACAATAACTCTGAATGAAATGAACAGGCTTCGTTAATCTTGTGTATGAATTTCATGTGAACATCTGGAATTGAAGATGTACACACCGATGCACAGGGGCGACAGATGACCACATTTTATCATACTTAGTTTACTTACCTCTTCATCTAACAATTTACCATTTCTACTTTGGAGATAATCAAGCAGTGTTCCACCTGAAATACAATGTTATTTTTAACCTGTCCATTATAAAAGACCAAATTTAATAAGGGAATATTATCTGATGAAAAGTTTGCCAAGCAGTCTAAATCTTCAGCTCCCAGATGTCCTCTATTATTGATTAGTGGAAAGTCTGAAAAGGTACATAAATGTTAATCACAATTTGTCATGTCTGATAATTCTTGACATTCCAGTTTACTCACCTGTAATTGGGTACTAGTATGAGAGTGCATGGTATATCTAATGTTGCACGAAATATCTCCTAGTTTCAGAGAAATGAGCTTTTAACGGAGGTAAAGGAGATGACAGTAACTTTTGTGTCAATCTAAGACCAGGGTAACAAGCCAACAGTGAGGCTGATGTCCCCCGCCGAAATCCCCAAATAATAGATAACACATTATAATTAATCGCACGTCTATTTTTTTCAAAAGTATCGAGCAATCATACTGATTATCAACTATACACTAAGTTTCATCACTCTCTATCATCGACCAAGGAAATTGCTTATCTCTGCTTAGCTTTAGCTCGATATGTTAATCATTGAACTCAGTCAAGACGAACATCTACATCAAGTTTAAACATTCTACCTCAATTAGAAGCAGAGTTGTTATGTTCCAAAGTCTTGATCAATCAAAATGCGTATTGCTCCTTAGCCTAAGCAGACAATTCTCATCATCGAGCTTAGTCAAGGTTTTGATGTAATGAAACTATACACCAAGTTTCATCACTCTCACTTAATTAGAACTAAAGTTATCGTGTCCCAAAGCATAAACCAATCAAATTGCTTATCTCTACTTACCATAAGCAGAAAATGCTCATCTTCGCAGTCTATCAAGGCATTGACCTCATAAACACCTACACCAAGTGTGAACAATCTAGCTCAATTAGAAGGAGAGTTATTGAGTTCCAAAGTCTCGGCCAATCAAATTGCTTATCGCTCTGCTTACCCTGAGCAGAAAATGCTCAATATCGAACTTAGTCATGGTATTGATGTAATGAAACTATACATCAAGTTTCATCACTCTCACTTAATTGGAACTCAAGTTATCGTGTCCCCAAGCATCAACCAATCAAATTGCTTATCTCTACTTACCCTAAGCAGAAACTGCTCATTCATTACACACCATCAAGGCATTGACCTAATAAACACATACACCTAGTTTAAACATTTTACCTCAATTAGAAGGAGAGTTATTGAGTTCCAAAGTCTCGGCCAATCAAATTCCTTATCGCTCTGCTTACCCCGAGCAGAAAATGCTCATTATCGAACTTAGTCAAGGTATTGATGTAATGAAACTATACACCAAGTTTCATCACTCTCACTTAATTAGAACTAAAGTTATTGTGTCCCAAAGCATCAACCAATCAAATTACTTATCTCTGCTTACCCTAAGCAGAAAATGCTCATCTTCGAACTCCATCAAGGCATTGACCTAATAAACACTTACACCAAGTTTGAACATTCTAGGTCAATTAGAAGGAGAGTTATTGTGTCCCAAAAAGTGTGACGGACAGACAGACGGACGGACAGACAGACAGACAGACGGCGGGGGACAATTAATTAATTATGACAAAAATCGGTCAGCAAATCATACAAAACATTTGACTTTACATGTGTTAGTCCTCAGCTGACACAGACAGGACTCAATACCTATTATTAGTATTAAAATAGTAAAGAGGTGGTTCTAGGCATGACAGGGCAATACATAATTTGAAGAACATTTTTTAAATTTTCTTTATTCATGAAGGGTGACGTTTAAATTATTTTGATTAAAAATTAATTTAGCTTTACCTGGTGCATATTCCATGACAATCATTAAAGCTTTGTCTTCCAGAAAATTTTCATAATATTCAATAATATTGATGTGATTCAACATGGACAAAACCTTGACTTCATTTAAAGCTGCTTGGCGTTCATCTTTTGTCATTTGTTCAACTGGTATCTGTTTTATTATAAACAACTTTTTATCACTCAATCTACAAGATAGATGTACAATTCTGAAATATAATGAAACAAAAACTAATAAATTACAATCCAAAAGATATTTTTTTTTTTTATTAAACTGTCTAATTGTCAGCAATTGTATTTAAATATATTTGTTCACAGACCCAAGTTCCTCCCCAGGTTACAGACCCCTGCAGACATCTTTGACTTTGTGAAAATGCATATTATTATCATTGACCCCTACAGACAGACTGGAACGGTTACCACAGATTTACTCTGTGCGGTTACGTTCATGATTACAAAATCACCATGTAAAAAATACATGTGACCAAATTACTACAGTTTTTAAAACAAATAAATACATTATTTTAACAAATTCAGTCAAGTACTTCTACACTCTTTCACTCTAGCTAGGACTCATAATCACGTTCCTGGGACAAAATTTTGAAATGCTATCCTATCATGCTTTACTAGTGACAGAGTTAATGTAAAATGTTGCAGGGTGGGTGACCTGGTATTAGCAGTTATATAGGATCTCTATTAAGTTTTAAATAGATAGGAGTTAAAATGAGCAAGTAAAATTAGGTCATTTAACATCCACTGGACGCAAATTTATTTCTCGTATAGGAATTGACAATCTAATTAAAACACAGATCTAAATATGATGTCAAACAAAATGGCCGCCATTGGACCAAAATCCCTTTTTTTTCTGCTCATATTCTATCAAAGCTGTTGTTTAAGAAGGCTTAGGTGTAAGACAATGCTATTATAAACGCAATATTTTAGCAATTCATCACTCTGTGAGTGTTGTGCAGTGTTTCCAAGTGACGTCATGGCGTTATAAGGGGTTGTTATGACGTTATGACGAAAATTGTTCTTTTCTGATGGTTTGTTAGCTATTTCATTTGAAGTTGTAGATGGATGGATAGCAAAAGTGCAGACAATTGCTGCAATAGGCATGTCGACCACGATTTATGGTTGGTATAGAGTATATTATCACCAAACAAAGTACCAGTCCGAAATCTGTGCCAAAATGGGTCAAATGGGCCAAAATTCAAAATGGCCACCGGTTTTGACTGGAAAATGTCAATTTGTATCCAATCATCATATGACCGAGCTTGGTATCAAAATGTATCCTTTCGGGGTAGATGAATCCATTTCCATACACATTTTGGTGAATAATTATACCGCAGAGTCAATATTGGGAAATAACTCCAGATGGCGGCCAGTTTTGGCGGGAAAATGCAAATTTGAAAAAATTACCACATTTGGTGTCAAAATATACGTTTTGGAGGTAGCTGATTCCATTTTCGACTCATTTCCTCATTTTGGTAATAAACTGGTTCCCCTGGGTCAAAATATGTGGAAATCCCATTGGAGATTTGGGGATTAAGAGAGGTCGAGTCTGCCTCAGATCTAATACTATTGCATTGATCAAGCATCAAATAAATTTTATTTAGACTCTCTGGCCGACCACTGCTCATTGCGGAAGCAGCGTAGTAGGCAGCAGGCATGATGAAAGGGGCCTCTCTCAGCTCACTGTGTCTGATTTCGATCACCAACATCGACAGTGGAGCTAAGATGACCAAACCTATATTGAAGCACACAGCGAATTTATTTCACAAAATGATTCAAATAATGTGACACAAATGGATCATGATATGCAGTGAACTATTTGATAATGAACTGCCTACCGCCATTCCGAAAATGACGGAAAGATAACGGGTATTGGAGGCCGACAATAATGAGCTGATTAAGATCCCTGACCTAAGTTCAATAATGAGCGGAGATAACAATTTCAATGGCAGAAAATTTAGGACATAATAAAACTTAGTGTAAAGTCATGGCTAAGTTCAACAATGAGCCAAGGGCATGCTAGGGCCTCAGAATGAGGGTGGGCAGATCAAAGTTAGGGCACTTTAGGAGAGGGGGCAGGATCGATTTGGTGTCTATGTGAGCCATGACATACCATACATTGACACTTGGTTAAGGGATTATGATTAAGTCCTAAAAATATGAACGTGAACATAGTTAGCTGCAATCAAGAACTAAACGACCTTTGAGTAAAGAAAAACAACAGGGACTGGCATTCCTTACAAAGGGTACCTGCCAAGTTTCATTCGATTCTGTACCTTAATAAGGGGAGGGGTAGGGGTAGAATTGAAAGTAGACTGACAACCCCAAGAACGAGAAGACAATCAAGTTACTGGTTACAGATTAGAGTTTGTGGTGACGGTTAGCGTATTGGCCTTCAGTGTTGCAATTGGACTGGAGAATTGTATGTTTTTCCATCAATGAAAGCAGCTGAATTCTTGACTGGAGCTTGATATGTGTAGAGAAAAGTTGGTAGTGGCAGCCGCATATCTGGCATGGGTGGGACCAGCCAAAAAAGTAGTTGTGTGAACCTCGGGGGAGGAACTATACCCTTGTCATTAACAACATTGAATGCAGAGCGTGGAGATTTATTCCTGTTAGTCTGACCAAACTTTCTTACTTCAAGATTTAGAGTAGTTTTTAGATGACTTGCTAGTTTAGCTGAGACTTTGTAGTTGGGATGTGTTCATCAGAATAGAGATATTCTTTTATTGAGTTATCTTTAGCAAAGCAACTAACATGGTCTGGGATAAAGGTACAATTTCGTTCACTGCATATCTGTTCAAGGACTGTGTTTCGGGATTCAAACTGCTGGTTAAATGTGGTGAATCTTCTAGGCAGTAATTTCAAGAAGTTGATTTCTGCATTTGGGTATTTTGTTTCGACTTGTTTCAATTAGCTGCCTGTAAATTTTTTCGCAACTATTTAAGTTCATATTGTGAGAAACATTATTGGAGCCTATTAAATACACTATCTTTTCTACTTCCTTGGATGAGGAGCACCTTTCAAGCAGATTCGTTGCGTCCCTTATTTCACCGCCTGATATTGCTCTAACTGTTGTGTTGCCATTTCTATCCAGCCTTCAAGAATTTATTTTCTTTAGTACAGAGGAACCTATGATAAAAGTGGGAAAGGTTCTGTTACTGCTATGTTTATAGATTTGTCTGTTAGTTGTGATTGATCTTTAGTATCTGGTGTAGCAACGGTTTGGTTGGTCAACTTATATACTTAGCAGCAAAAGAAACAGGTTGGTATGTTACTCTCAATAGCAGCATTGCATAAAACTTGCCAAATGTTTTTATTGTATATTTGTGACCACATCTCCAACTTTATCTGAGCTATAAGGTTCCTTCCCAAACACAGAATTGAGATAGTAATGTGTTCTCCATGATTTTCATGTAACTCATGCTGCACATGCTGTTCACCGGGACCAGCCCTATAAAATGCACCCCCATACCTGCTTGAATCATTCACACTACAACGTCAGCAGCATGCCACGACTCACGACAGCTTGGAAGACTCAACGCTGGCCATACTGCCCAAGCTGTTGCCAATCACATCCAGGTTAATGTTCGGACCATCTACAGGCTTCAGCAATGCTTTCGGGCTACCAACACCACGGATGATCGCCCCCGAACTGGTAGACCAAGGGTTACCACAAGGCAACAAGAACGCCATGTTGTGCAACCCCCCTTCTGTGCAGAATCCCTTCACCCAGGCATCTGAAACAGCACGTCAGACAGTGGGAACACACAGAAGACACATCAGTAGCGATACAGTGCCCCGACGTCTCACCAGAAAGAACATCCATTGCGGTAGACCTTATCGTGGACCGATCCTATCCTCACCCCTCGCCATCGACATGAACATCTACAGTTTGCCCAACAACACCAGAACTGGCGACACAGGCAATGGAGAACTGTTCTGTTCACATGAGAGTTGGTATTGCGTATCAACTGCAGTTGGCAGGACCAGAATATGGCGTCGACGTGGCCAGTGCTATTCTGACCAATGTGTCATGGAACAAGACTCATGGGGAGGTCGAAGCATAATGGTTTGGGGCGGAGTGGGTCCTGCGGTGTTCCAAAATCTTGGTCCAGGGAGACGAGGCGGCATCACAGCAGTGCGCTACATCGATCAAGCTCTCAGACCCCACGTTATACCACATTTCGCACGTCTTTGAAACAACGTTTTCCAGCATAACAACACCCGTGCCCACACCGCCAGAGTTACTCAGGACTTTCTACAGCAGAACGGTGTCAACGTTATGCACTGGACAGCCCTTAGTCCGGACTTAAACCGGATTGAACATCTTTGGGATGAAATTCAGAGGAGACTTAATAACGTCGTACCGAGACCAAACACAGCCGGTGGATTGCGCCAGGCTTTTCTGAGAGTGTGGTTCCAGGTGCCAATGGCGTTCATCAATCGTCTGGTCAACTTCATGTCCAGACACTGCACTGCTGTTATTGACACTCGTGGTGGACATACTAGATACTGATGTATAGACTGTGTACAGACTCTAAACCTTCTCGTCATGTCTTGGCATTGTGATGAATTAATAACTAATGTGTCAACATACTGTTCACAAAAAATTGCATTGATCCATTGAGTAAGTCGTTTTTTAGAATGATTTGATTAAAGTGCCTCTCTGATTTTTAAATCGTACTGATGTTTTTTTTGCTGTTTAGTATATATACTATTCAAAAAAAGTAGGGGATATTTGATTTTGGGGGCATAATACTAAAATATGCAAATGACTACGAAAAAAGTCACTATAGAACCTAACAGAAGAAACATTTCCAGTTAAATGTGACGCCCAAACGCACCAATAGCTACCGCATGGAATGCAGGTGATGCTTGGGATCATCATGGGGGTCCAACCCAAGATTTGCACGACTCTGACTTTGAATGTTACAGTCATTGTGGCATTGAATTCCAGGGTGGAAACATCAGTTTAATTGTTTTAGTGACCAGAAAACAAATTTTGATATGCGTCGGCTTACCCAAAATGAAAGGTTATGTGCCCTTGGCATGCTACAGATCTGCACAACACAGGCGGTTGTGGCGCGGACGATGAATGTTTCTCAGTCTGTCATAAGCAGGCTATGGTCCAGATACCGTGATACACAGGACAGACCACGCTCAGGTCGACCAAGGGCGACAACTCAAGCCCAGGATCGATTTATCCGTACCTTGGCCTTGAGAAATCCTGTCATCACAACAAATCAGATCAGCGCTCGTCTTCAAACAGACACTGGTGTGAAAGTGAGTGGCCAGACGATTCGGAATCGACTGCATAGGGGTCACCTTCGGGCCCGACGTACTCGCGTGATCCCTTGTTTGAGAGATCATCACATTCAGGCAAGACGTCGTTGGTGTAGGGATCGTCAACACTGGGATAATCGACGCTGGAGCAATGTGATGTTTTCAGATGAGTCAAGGTTCACTGTTGATTTTTTGGACAGACGTAGGAGGGTGTGGCGTCGTCGAAACGAGCGCTTCCAAGACGTTAACGTCATCAGACATGATCGATTTGGGGGTGGTTCTGTTATGATGTGGGGAGGCATCACTGTTGCTGGAAGAACGGCTTTACATGTTGTTGCAGGGCGTGTTACAGGCCAGTACTACCGGGACAACATCTTGGCAGTCCATTTTGTGCCGTTCGCACGACGTCATGGCTGCCGTTTCATCTTCCAGGATGACAACGCAAGATGTCACAGGGCCAGGATCGTTACAGGTTACCTCCAACAACAGAACATCACCACATTACCTTGGCCAGCACTGAGTCCCGACCTCTCCCCCATCGAGCATGTCTGGGACATGCTTGGACAGAGGTTACGTCAACGTCAACAACGTCCTGCCAATGTCCAAGAACTTGCTGCTGCGTTGCAACAGGAATGGGACAATCTGGACCAAAATGACCTTAGACGTCTCATTAGGAGTATGCCACGTCGGATCAATGCTTGTTTGGCAAACAGAGGAGGATTTACCCGTTACTGACTTGGTTGTGATGCTGTGGTAACTTTGCTGTTTGACCCCGGGTATCATTTTACCCTTATAATGGTCAGTCTGTGCCTTACTTAGTCTAACGATCATTTGGAATAAATCGATGAATGTGAACTTCATTTCATTTTGTCATTTGTTTCTTCGTCAGTTTCATTAGGTGACTTTAATAACACTTAAAAATCAAATATCCCCTACTTTTTTTGAATAGTATATCTGATTGTCCTGTTTTGCAAGTCTGTTCTTTGACTCAGAGTTTTCTGCATCCATGCCTGTTATTATGCCATTCTTTTCATTAAGTTTGGCATTAATTGGATTTGCTACTAGCCCCATTGGAATATTTAGATTTCGTTTTAATTTTAGATGAGATCGTTTTTGCTGCGTATGTACTACTACATGTCGAGCTGACTGAGGGTGTGAGCTTTAGTCGTCTAACCTTAGGGACAGGTCCCAGTTGGAATTATAGGTGTAATATTTTCACTTTCTAGTAGTGTTTCCCTTGCACTATGTAGAGGTGGATCAGAACATAATGTGTTTTAAGTTGAAGCACACACAACATTTATACTGGTGGGATTGCATACCATTATATTTTCGACAGAGCTACTGTCAACATGGTTTTCCCCAGGTAATCGTCTGAGGGTATGCTTATACATGTAGTAGACATGGTCGGTTGCTCCTCGGATGTACAAGGGGTATTTTCAGTTAGTTTTTCTTCTGTGAGACACAAGTTGATGCTTCGGGTTGCGGTTGACTCTGTGATTTCTTCACACAAGCACAAGCAGGTAGCTTGTGTTGTATGACTTTATTCAAATTGTCTGCTCTGGAAGTGTTCACCATCTCTATGATTTCTGGTAAATGAGTGTTGAGGAAAATATTCTCATGGTTACCATTGATGAGAGCTGAGGGAGTTGTGTGGGACATGTTAATTGTGTAGCGGAAACTACTTTTTCTTCGAACTGAATATACTTTTAAAATTGTGGATTCAGTTACCGTATTGGTTCTGTCTGTGAGATCAGTCATATCGATCTCAAGATGTCCTTCTTTTTTCATGCTTTTGTAGAAAATTTGGACTACACGCTGAAACTCTCCATAACGACCAGCACGCCAGTACAGTTGGAGCCCTCCGTCTGTGGGTTTTATATAAAAGTCATCTCTATACATTGAATTAAGTTTCTTTTTCAGACATCTGTCGATATTAATGGTGTAGTTTGGTTAGTAGTTTGTTTGATTTGCCTGTGTTTTTGTACTTCTCTGTTAATTCAAACTTCTTGCAAGTAGGAATATTTGGGCTTACCTCCAGACAGGCGAGTGCAGTCGCCATTTTCTTTATTTACAAATGACAGGCCCGCCAATTCAGAAGTGTAGAAATATCGATAAAGTAGATAAATTTCACAATATTTTAACAACATAAGTGATGAAATCTGGTCCAAAGGAACTTCAGGCGTACTTTATCATTCATAACATTAACCACATACTCATTATCAATTTGGTTACACTTACACATACATTTCACCTTTTCACCATGCAATGGCGGAAAATATGATAGACATTTGACAGACCTTAGATCTAACGTGCATGTATTGTTAGACACCTGTCTGACAGGGTTTGGTGCTAAGATTTGCTATCCTAAACGGGTATGCACGTACTTTGCACTCTTACCAGGTCTCTATATTAAAAAAATCCAAAAAACACATGAGAATAAATAAAATAAACAAAAAGATCCTATCTTTATTAATTCAAGATAAGATAAGATAAGATTTTATTGTATCGAAACATCCATTGATGACAGCATACAATATAAACATGTACATAAATTTATAACAATATGACAAATAATATATATATTTACAAACAAGACAAATGATAATTTTAATCTAGGTTACACTACTAGCGGGACAAACAGTATGATAATCATCTCAAACATTTACCTCAAACTGGTCTGATAATGACACAAAATTCAACACAAGTATGATGAATGGGTATAAATACATAGATAACGGAAAGACTTAGTATAAGTATTGACATGGAAATATGATATAGGAATGCAAGAAGCATTACATGAATCGAGTAATAAAACATGGAATGAAATATATTAATACGTGGAAATCTAGATTATAATTTTGATACAAAAAGGTACATGTAGTAATACATGTAGCACTACACAATTTATCTTAATCTAAGATTCATTGTGTGGAATACAAACGCACTAACTGATTTTGCAACTGTTTTGGGTGGGTTAAATAGATTTTCTAGAGAATAGAGTAGATAATTATCTGTAAATGTTGGGTATAAGTGAACGGTACGTAAATTTTCATACAATAGACATTCTAGTAAAAAATGTGCTTCATCTTCAGTTTTGTGCATAGAGCATTGTTGACATATTCTTAGATCTGGGGGGACATTTTTGTATCTGCCCATTTCAATTTGAAGTGAGTGTGAACTAAGTCGGAGTGGGGTCATGGCTGTTTTAAAGTTCTTATTATAACCGAGATATTCAGCAGGTTTATAGATTTTCGTTTTAAATAAGCCTTAAGTCCTAAGCTTTGTAGCTTTAAATGGGCTGGAGTGGCATGAATCAGTGAAAAGGGAGTTGAATTTGGATTGAAGTGATGATTTGAAATTAATTTTAGTGAGGTTTTTGACAGATTTATATTGAAATAATTTATTAAGTGTGTTATAGAGGCATTCCATGAAAGTTTAATATTAGACTTAGCCATTTTAATATCTTCATTATAGGCTTCAGCCAGCAATGGGTTTGAATCTTTCATGTCTGGTTGGTTTAATCTTTTATAATAGAGTAGCATTCTATTGTATATATCTAGTTGCAGTGGGAAAATTCCGAGCTCAGCAAGGCAACGCATATTATTAGTAGTTTTAAGGGGTTGGCACAATATTGACTTACAGGTTTTTATGGTTATCTTGTTGCGTTCTATATTACTCCACTTAGGTAATTTAATTTGACATTGTGCACTAAATGAGAACTCCAAATCAGAGGCATCCAATTTGCTTTACAACAGAGTCATACAGTTTAATTAGAACTTCTGTTGGTAATTGATTAGGGATGCATACTTTACTTTTAATACTATATACCAAGGTCGCCTTGCATTTTTGCAAAGGTCAGACATAGCTCCTTTAAAAGAATTGTTATTTGTTATATACTCCTAAATACGTACATATATGAATTAACAATATCCAGAGAAGTTTTACCAAAAGTAAAATTTACATTTTTACGCTTGAGAATTTGATTATCTTTTGGTGTATTTATGAAACACATTATTTTAGATTTCATTGAGTTTACTTCCAATTTCCACTTAATACAATATTCATGCATATGGTTAAACGATTTTTGAAGACCTAGCGAAGAAGTTGAGAGTAATACAAGATCATCTGCAAATGAAATAGGAGGTGAGATATTTTGAGATCACAGAGACTTAAAGGGACAATAACATTCTTGCTGGCTTGAAAGCTCCAGAAAATAATTAATATCTCTAGCTAAGTACTAGATGTTTAAGTGTCCTACCTGTTGTGTAAATTATCCATTACATCCTATTTTACTTGTCCAGAGGGTTCGAAAATATTTTTAAATCGAAGTTTCATTTGAAAAGGTTTACGTTAGACGTTTCAAACCATTATGTTGAATTTTTCAAAATTTTTAAATAAGGTGTGTTAAGATGAAATTTGTATCATCAATTAATTGAAATATTCTAAAATAGTACAATTTGATGACCAGAATAAAGATTGGGACATATTATTCAGTTACAACAAGAATGGTATTGAGCCTTTAAGGAGCTGCTGTATTACCAATATAAGTTTGCAAATCATTAACATAAATATTAAACAGCGTGGAGCTTAACACACAGCCCTGTTTGACACTGATATCTGAACTTATTTGTTTGGAAAGTCCATTGTTGGTTTTAACTATATGAAGTAACGCTGCCTATACATTGAATTTATTATGTTAAAGATGTTTCCATTTATGTCATGTTTAAGTAATTTAAGTAAGAGCCCCTTTCTCCAAATGGTATCTAATGCTTTAGTAAAATCAATGAAACTGATAAAAACATTTCTTATTTTTATATTTATTTAGGATCGTTTTGAGAATGTATATATTATTGTCCGTAGTACGATGACTTTTACGAAAGCCACATGTGCTTGATCTAACATATTGTTTGACTCCAGATAATCTCTAATTCTATTATTATTAATTGACAGGAAGCATTTAGAAAGACAACTAGCCAGGGCAATTCCTCGGTAATTCCCAGGGCGTCCACATCACTTCTGTTACAATTACATGCATATACATGTTCGTACAGTGTTGCGTGACGTTCTCTAGTAGTCCGGTGGCTGAAGGGGGGGAATCGCCACACGATCTGTGAATTTATGAGACCAAGTTTTTCTAGACCAGTTTTTTGTGTAGATTTCGAATCTGGGTGGTGATCAGGTGTTTGAGGGGGCGTTTTTGAGATATAGGGGGTCAAATGTCTACAATGGAGGGGGGGTGGAGGGGAGCAATGTCATTATTTTGACATAATATAATCATAAAACATAAATTTTTAGTCTGCCCATCTTTATATAAGTGTTCATGATGCCCCTGGACAACTGTTTTGATTTGTGGGGAAGTGGGGGTACCAGGTGTAGGTGTGCGTGTGGAGGGGGGGGCATTATATTGACTTAAATGATGATCATGTTATATATTAATAAAACATAAATTTCTAGGACTGTCCATCTCTAAAGAAGTGTTTATGATGCCCCTGGACGACTGTTTGATTTGTGGGGTGGGGGTAGCAGGTGTGTGTGTGTGGATGGGGGGGGTAAAATTGGCGGGAAATGAGTTCACGTTGATTTAATTGATGATTTTCTTCGAGCTTGTTAAAAACCTTCCTTTTTAATTTTTAATTTCACTGCACATCTCTAAATATGTGTATAAGATTAATTCATTGTATGGGGAAGGGAGGGTAAATGTATTTTGTGGCACAGAAACCACTTCGTTCAAAATTGATCTGAAAGGTGTTTTCTTGAGTTTTGGCTCAGTGCCAATATTGTCATTCAAAATATTAAACTATAAAGGTACTTTTCGAGAGATCTGGAAATGTACATAAAAAATACATGTTTAGATATTAGTTTATTCTTATAATATGAGCGGGATAGATATCTTTGTGATGGCTGATCATGCTTTGGATATGCTTCAGATACCCATTCACATTATAAATCTTCATTCCAGCCTTGTATCACAGGGTCATCTTGTTCGATCATTGGTTTTGCAGCTTGTCTCCCTATTGTTGCAACACTATTATTGCGTTTAATGTGCAGCAAAAGACTACTCAGGCAAGATGGTAATACAGAAAGAAAGTTTTGTTATTTTTCATCACGATTAAAATTCCTCCAGAAGATCTTTCTTCTTGTGTCATCTACTGTTGTAAGTCGGTTTTCGCCGTACAAGGTACAAACAATTTTTTCTAAACCAGCAAGTACCTCATCAGAAACATCATTTGTCTAACCCAGCTATAGGCCGAAATATTCTCGACACTTTCAATACTAATCTTGATTGGATCAAAAAATATCAAGATTAGTATTGAAAGTATCGAGAATATCCTAGAACTGACAACCAACCACGAGGACACCAAAATATCTTACCTACTCCTCTTCGCATTGCAAATTAATGGAGGTGCTGAAACAAATTGTATTTTGCGTTCTTGCTCTTGCGAAAATAGACATCCCAATCATTCTCTTCGCAAATGATGATCCAAATATACAAATTTTGATCGATATAATGAGACGGGCAAAGGTAGAAAATATCGCGAAAGGCGACTTACATCAGCAGATGACGCAAGAAGAAAAGATTTTCTGGGTGAAAAAATAACCGAACTTTCTTTATTACCATCTTGCCGTATACGTGGTCTGTTGCTGCATGGCTGGAATGAAGATTTACAATGTGAATTTGTTTCTGAAGCATATCCAAAGGATATGTGGCTGTTGGTCAGCTACAAAGAAAATATTTATCTCGCTCATATGAACTTTTGATTTTGAATCTTCCGATGAAGACAAAAAGAGAAATGGGGTTTAACGTCCACCCGACATAAACTAGGTCATTTCGGGACTAACATATGGTTTTTAGTTTTATTTCAATAATTTGCTTGCGCGTAGGGGTCTTTAGCAGTTGGCGGAAACCGGAGCACCTGGAGAAAACCCACGAGGTTGGAATGATAAAGACAAAGAATAAACTAATAACTAAACATATCTCTGAGTTACTGTGTTTTTGATTTACATATCCAAATCTCTTGAAAAGTACCATTATAATTTGATATTTTGAACGAAAACGCTAACGAGACACCACTTTAAGCTAATTTATGAACGAAATGATTTCTGTCCACAAAAATCCATGTTGCCCCCCCCCCCCCCCGCACGGGCACCCAACCAGGCATACACCCCACACAATATGAATCTTTTAAACATATTTAGAGATGTTTCATCAAGCTCTTAGACAATCATCATTTAAATCAACGTGAACTCATTTCCCGACAATTTTATCCCCACCCCACCCCTCCACACACACACACCTGCTACCCCCACCCCAGCTCCCCACAAATCATAACAGTTGTCCAGGGGCATCATAAACTATAAACATTTATTTATTTATATAGATGGGCAGTCCTAGAAATTTATGTTTTATTAATATATTATGTCAACATAATGCCCCCCCCCCCTCTATTGTAGACATTTGACCCCCTATATCTTGAAAACGCCCCCTCAAACGCCTGATCACCACCCAGATTGGGAATCTACACGAAAAACTGGTCTAGGAAAACTTGGCCTCATAAATTCACAGCTCGGGTGGCGATTCCCCACCCCCCCTTTCAGCCACCGGACTATAGTATTAGTAATGCCATGAAATATTGTTATTACAAGAGTATGTTTACCCATATGCTCCTCTTCCAACAACGCGAATTTTTTCGTATTTATCCATTCCACTGCCACCTTGCTGCCACAATCACAAATTACTAATTTCATGATAATCTGTTAAGTGACGATTTGTTGTTTTGGGCTATTTAGTATTTTCTTTATTAATGTAAGGGCCATAACTCTAATTACACATTTTCTAGAGACCGATGTAGTAAGGTGGATTATACGTATAGGCCTATACAATACGATCTATGATGGCACAGACCCTGACAAGACGTGCTTTGCAAGCATGTGTAAAACGAATAAGAGAATCGGTAAGAATCAAAGACAAAATGTGTCATTTTGAAAGACACCTATCTCCATTTGAATTTATAAATGCCAATAAAGACTGGAAAACATTCTGACAGAAACACATAATTACTAAATTAGAGGCGAGATAAAACAAGGTCAATGCCATTCCATAGGCCTACTCGAATGATAGTTATTATTTAACTTTGCTTAAGAGTGTGTATTACATTTATAAAAATAGTGATAGTTTTACCAGATCTCACATATAAGACATTACCCACTTAAGGCCTGAGCATGCATATCTTATTTGGAAAATTGATTTTTATTTTATTGACTTCTCCACAATAAATAATAATATTCTGATTCTCTAGAAAACTGTTTTAGTTTCAGCAACAAGACCATAATATAAATCAGTGACTTTTTCAGTGTTCCGATTATGATCGTGACTGTATTGGCCAATATATTTCGCTGTCAGAATCTGATATCGGTAAAACTGATAGTAGGGCTACACATATTGGCACATCACTAATTGGAAGCGTGACCCAAATGGTGTTCCTGTTTGATTCAAGAGATAAAATGGTACCCTGTGTTTCACAATTAACAATGACATGTATCTACATCAATTATCATGACATTTGAGTCATTTTAATGGGTAATATTTTTGGTAATCGGCTGATTCGGACCATGGCTGATTCGGACCTGGCTGATTCGGACCAGATTCTTAATTGGCTGATTCGGACCAGACTTCTGGCTGATTCGGACCATGACAAGGTTCATTCGGACCATTATATTTGATAATAAGACAAAAATGGCTGTAAATAGTTTAATTATAGTGATTGATTAATTCAATACCAATGAGATAAATCATGGAAAAGATGCTTCACATTCTTGGCTGATTGGGACCAGATTCTTGGCTGATTCGGACCATCATAAGGCTAAATCAGACCATTATTTGAATGACAAGAGTATTTAAAATATGGTTGCATGACAATAAATACTACAGTATTATCAAATTGTAACCCAATATCAAATAGCTGCAAACCAGTATAATTACTGCAACGAATAACCCCATATCAAATAGCTGCATATCTGTGATAATTTGTAATGAATGAAGTTAAAATAAGGAAAGACAATTGTTCTTTGTATAATATATTAATCAGTAAATATCATTTTATGGGGGCGAAATCAAGTAATTCTTAAGGTGTATACCGTGGTAACGAGACATTTGGCGGTCAAGTTCAATTCCTTTACAAACCAATATTTTATTAAAACATACACATATTTAAAAATATTTCGTATAAAAAGCGGTAATAAAATGTTTTTGATTAAAATACATATTTTATTAATACACATTTCAAAATGTTTCATATAAAAGTCCAAAATTAAAAAAACCTTTCATGTAACAATGTAAAAATAAAAAACAAGACAACAAAATAATTATTTACAAGCTCTATTATGACTTAATTTACAGTTGTGCTTGTTTTTTTTGTTAAATATTTTTTACCTCTTAGATTTTTTTTTTACCTTTTAGATTTTTTTTTGTTACTGATATTTTAATCCATGTAGATGGTTTCACTATGAATTTCATATATTGACATCAAGTTTACTAAATGTCATTGTGCTTGATAACGATGAGAGGATACTTGTTCGTCGTTCGTTCTTGGTGTTTAACGTCTGCTTCCACATAAGTGATATCGGAGACAAGACATAGGAGAGCCGAAGCTGATTCCTGTTTTTTAGAATATGATTTTGCAATCTTTCCATTTGGCCTTAGGCCATGGATTTGGTTTAGTGGGAAGTTCTTCCCTTCATTTAATATAAAACATATCGTTTGGTAGATGATCTCGTCTGCTTCTGGATTGGTAGATGTCATCGTTTGGGGTTAGTGTTTAGGTGCCAGGCCCGTCTTATCGTGGCCTCCCCTTACTCCACTATCCCACTCCCTGGGTTTGGTATCAGTTTTATTTGCGGAATAGTGTTTAGGTGCCGAGTTCGTCTGACCTTAACTCCCCCTTACTCCACTACCCTGCTAGTTTGGTAGATGTCATCTTTGTGAGGTTTGTGTTTAGGTGCCAGGCCCGTCTTATCGTGACCTCCCCTTACTCCACTATCCCACTCTGTAGGTTTGGTGTCTGTTTTTGGTGGAATAGTGTTTAGATGCCGAGTCCGTCTGATCGTGACTCCCCCTTACTCCACTATCCTGCCAGTTTGGTATAAATCCCCTATGTAGTTTAGTGTTTAGATGCCGGGCCCGTCTAACCGTGACCCCCTCTTACTTCACTATTCTACTTAGTCCAACTGTGTCCATTAGGACGTGGATTTGTTAGAAGATTTGCAGTTTCAGATCTGGTCTCGGGAAGAGTAGGTTCTTAGTGTTGAATGGTATGTTGTTGGTCTCAATTGTTCTCACTAGTTTCCTTCTCTCCTCTTCGTATACCTCGCAGTCTACCAGGACATGGTTGGTGGTACATTCTTCTCCGCACTCACAGATGATGACTTGGAGTTTGTAGTCTCGCAGCCGCTCTTTCACCCTTAGCTTCGATATAAGTCTACAAATATCTCTTCTAGGGTGATTGAGTGTTGTCTTTGTGTAGATCTTGTCATCCAGCCGGAATGTGTATGTGTCAAGTTCAACGAGATTTAATTCCCAGATTGAATTTACCTTTCTTTTGACCATACTGTAGATTTCCGTGGTGCTGTAGTCTATGGTGCGGAGTGGTGCTGTGTCCTTGAGACCTTCATTGGCGAGTCGATCTGCCTCCTTGTTTCCTCTAATGTTGACATGTGATGGAATGCACACGAGTTCTACTTTGCTTCCCTTCTCTATAACCCTCTGGTACAGCTGCCTGATTTCCAAAATGACTTCTGGTCTTGAGTCCGAGTTGTCATTTTGGATTGAAATCAGACTGCTCAGAGAGTCGTTTGGAATGACGAACTTACTAGTCTTTTGATGGGAAATCCATGATATAGTGTCACGAATGGCCACAAGCTCTGCAGTGTACACCGAACAGTTATTGGGCAGTTTCCTGCTTATTCCCTGTTTCCCGTTTGGCAGGTATATTCCAAACGAGCTGGTGCCCCTTTCAGGATTGCGTGAGCCATCCGTGTACACATGGTCCCAGTCATCAGACGGCCAGTTGTCTTCCAGGTGTTCTAGAGAGAAAGCATGTGCAGCAGTGGGGTTGTTTTTCTTGTCAGTTTTCTGTAGTAGATCTAGATTAACCGGCGGTATAGGGAGCGTCGAAGGGGCGATCGCTGGGGGATCGTGTTCATTTATCACAAGCTCCCCCAGTTGCAGTTCCTTGATTGTTTCCCTGATACCCTGGCCGAAGCTTTTGTTTCTAGGATCTCTTACATATCTTGTCTTTTGTAGACTGACAAAAGTAGGGGATCTTTCGCCCAGTTGCGAGATCTTGGCCCTATACCTTGTCGCTAGTTCTTTTCTTCTTAGGGATAGGGGCAACTCCCCGGCTTCCTGTAGTAATGCCTCTCTCCTAGTCCCAAGCCCTACGCCGGTCGCAATACACAGAGCTTTGTATTGGATGGTGTCAAGCTTACTTAAGAGTTTTGGCGCACAGTTCATGAAGGCCAAAGAGCCGTAGTCTAATACAGAGTGTATTAGAGCACAATACACCATCAATAATGTAACTCTATTGGCACCCCATGTGCTGCCCGTTATTTTCCTCATTAAGTTTAGGATTTTGGTGCATCTATCTACAGTCTCGTCGATGTGCGGTTTCCAGGTCAGCCTTCGGTCAAAGATTACGCCAAGGAACTTGGTTTGGTCTTTAAACTCGATGGTTTTCCCGTTCATGCACAGAGTCATTCTGTTTATCCCTCTATCCCTGCTTACAAGCATGCCGACTGTTTTCTTCTCCGAGACTTTGAATCCCCAATCGTTTGCCCATGCCATGAATTTGTCTAAGGCCTTCTGCATGTTCTTTTGTAGTTCACAGAAGTTCCTCCCTTTCCTCCATATGATACTGTCATCAGCAAATTTCCTAACTCAGTTTTGGCGTCGAGGTAGGAAGATTTCTGTATGTCGTTGATCATGATATTGAAGAGAGTGGGACTGATAACCGACCCCTGAGGCGTGCCATTTTCTAATGTTTGCCCGGCACTCAGGAATCTGCCTACATTCACTTGTATCCTTCTATCGCTCAGAAAGCTTTTGATCCACCGAAACGTTATGCCTGTTATACCAATACGTCCTAACTTGAAGAGCAGCCCGTCTAGCCAGACTAAATCGAAAGCCTTAGTTAAATCTACGAACACGACACATAACAGGTTCCCAGAGAGGAGTGCCTGCGACATGACTTGCTGTAGACTCACCAAGTGGTCCGTTGTTGAACGCCCTTTCCTGAACCCGCTTTGATTTTGGTCGATCAGTCGGTTGCTCTCCAGATAGAACTGTAGTCGTATGTTAACCATTGTTTCCAAGGTTTTGCACAGTGTGGATGTCAAGCTTACTGGTCGATAGGACTCTGCCTTTGTTCTCTCTTTACCTGGTTTTGGAAGAGGGATGACGTTGGCTTTCCGCCATTCTTTGGGTACCTCTCCTGCCAGCCAGGATGTGTTGAAGAAGTTTAGTAGTATCCTTTTGGCATTTCTAGGCAGATGTTTGAGCATCAAGTACTTTACTTTGTCCTCACCAGCCGCACTAGCCTTCTTGAGGGAAAGAGCCTTATTTAACTCCTCCTCAGAGAAGGGTAGATTGATTAGTTTAGCCCCTTCATTAGGTTCATTTCTAATGAAGGGTGCTGTGAGTAAAAGATTTCCTTTCTCTTCAGGAACTCTGGTGATTGGTTTTCGTCCTTGCTTGCGTCGGCGAAAACTTTTGCAAGTAGATCTGCCTTTTCATTGCCGTTGGTAACGTACTCATCTCCATTCTTTAGGTTTGGTATGTTGAATGATCTGCGCTTCCCGTTCATGGTGTTCAGCTTCTTCCAGACGGCACCTGTTTGCGTGTTTTGATTCAACGCATTACAGAATGTCATCCAGTGTTCGCTTTGTGCCTTCCGGATGGTGTCTCTTGCGGCGTATTTCAACTTCAGGTAGTTTTGGTGATTGACTTCATTGTAGTGGCGTTTCCGTAGGCGTAGTGCCTTCTTTCTTTCGTTAACGGCCTTCTGACATTCTGGTGACCACCAAGGTTTTCTAATCCTTGATTGCCCTCCAGAAGTCTTGGGAATGGAGTCGTCTGCGGCTCCTATAATAGCACTTGTGATGTTGGCTGCGTACACGTCGATGTTGGCATCGATGATGTCTTCTTCTTTCCACCCAAGGCAGCCTACACGGAAGTTAGCCCAATCAGCCTCTTTTATTTTCCAATTGGGTTTCCCGTTATAGACTTCCCTGGTTGTTTCACATTGGATGCAGAGTTCTATCAGTAGATGGTCGCTGCCAAGTGTTTCATCTTCGTGTACTTGCCAGTCGCAGCGGTTTGCCATACCAAGCGTACAGAGCGTGAGATCCAGGTGTGAAGGTGGGGCATTTCCTCCAACAAAAGTAGGGCTCTCGTCGTTCAGTACGCATAGGTCGTTCTCTTCTATTATTGAACATAAGCTAATCCCCCGACAGTCATTCCTCGGTGACCCCCACAGGACGTGTTTTGCGTTGAAATCCCCGCAAAACACAAATTCGCCCTGAGGAAGCTGGTCGAGAAGTGACTGGAAGTCAACTGGTTTTCTCGTGACATCTGGGGGTACATAGACATTCACTATTGTCAATTTTGTATTATTGCTCAATGTGATGGCTATGCCCATTGCTTCTAGAGGGTCCTCTACGTCAAGCGAAACAGAAATATAATTTAAGTTATCACTGACGTAGATGGCAAGACCGCGGCCACGTGTCGTGCTGCCCGGTCTGTCCCTTCTCTGACAAGTGTATCTGGGCAAGTAGATGTCGTTCTTAGTTGGTAGTAGCTTGGTTTCTTGGAGGCATATTACATCTTTCGGGTGATGTATTTTCTCAGCTCAGCACATCTGGGAGCCAGTCCATTAACGTTTAGTTGTAGAACTTTTACCTGGCCCGCCATGTTGACTGTCCGGATGGATGCCTCTCTGTCTTGTCTATTTATTGGTCAATTGGCGTTTCGCATTCCGTAGGAGGTACCTCATTAGTGTTCGTCTTTGGTGTTAAAACCGGCAAGCAACTGGGCATATCGCCAGTGCTGTAGTGACGAACATGAGATATCCTTCTACGGAGTGCGAGGTTTGCCGTTTGATCAGCTTTTGTGGTTTCTTCGTCGTCGTCTTCTTCTCTTGATCTTTTTTTTACCGTGTTGATTGAATTAATCATGACACACAGGACATCGGTGTTGACCATGTGTGTCTTTATTTTGCCGAGTAGGGTTGCCATCTATGATACTTGTCGAAACGTCCTGCTTTTAGAATAAAACTAGTGATTGTATCCCATAAAAACTGTGTTCTGTTACTTCCTGATCTAGGCAACCCGTCTTCATTAGCCCAGGTTAGGAGCAGAACAGTAGGACGTTAAACTCCATTTCATTTCATTTGATCTAGGCAAGTGTTGAAAGCAATACACTAAATTGGCTGACAAATGTATATAACTTCGTTAGCAATATACACATATACACATGAAATGAAGTTAATTAAATCACACTTTAAAGTATAAAACTCAGGTAGCAATATACAAGAACCTAATCACACCATTTATTGTTAATTAATGACAAGCCTAGTAATCCAATAAACAATCAGATCCAATCACACAAATTCCCCATTGTGGCTGTCAGTAAAAGATCTGAGTAATTTTCATGTAGTAATATAGTACATTTTCCACGATGCTACCTGTTTACTTGTTAAAATTGAGTCTATAAATCTATTATATTTATTTTCTTAACAAGGTAGAATAAACATTTTGATTGTTTTTATACACATCATATTCAAATTTCTGTTATGCTACTGTACTGCTAGTATACATTTTCAAATTTGTATGACTTATTGAAATTAACATAAATTGTAGCACTTTGGTCCTTGAGGCAATTTTGGGTTATTTGCAAAATTGTTTCTTCACTCTGTCCATAGAGTCTAGTCTCACATACTTAATGAACGAGAATATATAGTTATCAGTGATATTTTGGTTAAATCATAATCATTGTCAAAATATCCATCAAATTCTGGCTGTTTATTGACCCATGGTTGGTAGACAAAAATAGGTAATGTCTCCTATCTTAGTGGTGGGAAATAAAGAGTTTTATTCCTTATATGGGATGGAAATTAACGTCAAGGTTATCTTAGACCTGCAGAAATTAGGGGGTATAAATTAGGGTGTAGAAGCGAGTTGGATCAGAGCTCACCCAGAAATTCCTAGCAGCCATTATCATTGAGAACGAGGAACCTGCAAAGCCATTACAACTTAGAAATAAAGTTGTGAAACTATTTTATGCTGTAGTCTTGTAAAAGATCACCAGAAAATAAACACAAGAAAAAGAGGTGCGCGGAAAAAAAGTCACAGTAAAAAAGTCACAAATTTGCCTAGGTAAAAAAAACACAGAAAAAAGACACAGTTTTTTAATACATCTCAAATTCAATAACAATGTAAACAATACATATTTAACCTCTCATTACACATATGTTCATTACACAGATGTAATCAGACTGTTTTAGTCTTTAGAAATCAGCACATTTTGATATCATAGCGACGTATTAGCACATATGGCATATCAGTACTTCGAAAAAGAAGTCCTATAGTACTACAAAAATTTGTTTAAACAGTATTTCTATAACATATACACAATATATATAATGGATTCTGAAACAAGCTATGAAGTTTATAAAATAAAATTGGCATGTTTAAATTGCATAAAACGTATAATAATTTACATAAGATTAATGAGATAATCTCTGTTAATACAGTCACTGTGACATCAAAAATGGAATATAAACATAAATTGACGTACATAAAGCATAATTATATTAAATATCAAAATCTCAGTTTCTAGTATTTTTTTATTGTGTATCGTGTGGTCTGAATCGGCCTCATAGTGGTCCGAATCAGCCTAGTGGTGTTTTGAATAAGCCTAGAATGTGGTCCGAATCAGCATTGACTTTTGGTCCGAATCAGCCATGGTCCAAATCAGCTTGGTTTCATATTTTTTAATGAGTCACTATCGGTAATTGTATCTGTATCAGCCACTATATTTCGCTGTTGTCATTTAACATATATTATGCAAGAGCTAAATCTGCCTATTGCAAGTCTTTATTTAGGCTTCAGATGTTATAGAAATTATTAATAACCTTTATTTACACGCTCAAGCTTAAAATCAACTCTGTAGACCCACGGATGGCTTGGATACAGTTTGGATTTAAACGTTTACTGTTAGTCGCTGATGTCACTACCGGAAACTGGTGATGAAAGGCCTGCCAAGCGAGGCTACCATAGCCATTGAGCACTTAACTTGATAATTGAGAATATGTGGGTGGAGTTATCATCTGTCAATCAAATGATTCAGATTGCCAATTTTCATAGAGGGTGCAGACACAATTGATGCCTATTTCTAGTCCAAACTTCCAACAGTGACAATTCCGTTCAGAACAAAGTAATTTGACTGAAATTTTCAACATTTTCTTTTTTATCATCTATTTTTGAATTATTATAGCAAGAATGACCAACTCTTTATTAAACACTTAACTAATGTATCTTTAATATTGGCAGGCTACATTACTAAATTAAATAAAATTTTTGTTGTGTTTTTGTTTGTGTTTATTAAAATGGGTTCGTCCGCCTGTCCGTCCGTCCATCTGTCTGTCTGTCTGTCCGTCACACTTTGAGGATCGTAAAAAGTGGTTCACATGTTATTGTTTATAGTAGGTTTACAGCAGGATGGGCGTGGTAAGAAATCACTCAGACTCTACAACATGCAAGTCTATGACTGAGTAGGGATGTGGGATTTAATCACCGTAGAAGGTATTGATTACCGAAACATATCACAAGTAATTTTTTTTTATTTTCCAAAATTATTGGGGAGGGGGGCAAACAGAGGGCATACCAGATTTATGAGGGGGCAAATGCCCCCCCTTGCCCCCCCTTGACGCCGCCACTGCATGTAGTATTACTATCACTTGTAATAATTTCTAATTTACAGGCTTATGGTAGAACTATTAACAGTATTTCACCATGTTTTCTATGTAAAGGTCATTCATCTAGTAGTAATTTGGTATTAACATCTATATCTATAGATATTACAAGAAGTTTCCATTTATCATCATGTAAGTAAACACATATTTAAAGGAGCTACATCTCTATTCTTTGGCACCTAGAAATGGACACAACTGGGTCACAACACAATAATGTAATATGAATGTATGTAAACTGATTTACAGTCAATCGTTTCTGTTTTTACTGTAATTTCTAATCAGTTATGTTCGGCGAAATATGCAAAGAGTCCAAATTAAATGAAAGTCTTTGTCATCTGGTTATTCCAGTCTACATCGGTAGTATTCTCCTGTGGGATATGTTTAGCCTCATTCATTGAGTTGCTTCATTATAAATGGCACTTGAAAGCATTCTGACAAGCGATTTGTGTGCCAATTTTAAAATTTCCATTTTGTCTTAAATATTGAATACCAGAGGCCCATCTTTTCACGGTACGGTAACAACATCAATGTTGATTTAAATTGACCAATAAGTTGTGTTTGCAATGATCGAAGACTGTGGATGATATTGAGTTACAGACTTGCTTCCTTGCATAACGTATTCCTGACTCTGATCTGATGTCTATTGTTGTGTTACGGGGTCCTTCTGCATTTTAGTAATGAAAATAATGTGAAAATGATCGGCCAATTTCCAATCCATAACAAATTAGTCTGTACATTGACCTCATATTCAATATGTCTTGTGTTCTACGGATCGACAGGTAATTTCAATTATTGGGTGATAAAGGCCATATTTCATGGGGGGTCATGGTGGCTAAGTGGGTAAGACGCTGGCTTGCTAGCCTGGAGGTTGGGTGTTCGGTCCCTGCATTGGCCGAGAAAGTTCATCCAGATTTTCCAGCGTGGTTCCCCCGTGTCAGTGATGCAGGACATAGGGTCTGACAAGGACAGCTATCTAGTCATTTGGATGGGACAAAAAACCAAGGTCCCATGTACACTTTGGCATGCGCGTAAAGGATCCCTTGACAGTTGGAATTTGATATAAGAGTAGGTTGTAGTGCCGCTGTCTGGGCAAAATTTCCCTCATAGCACACTGTATGGCGTATGCCCGTCTTCATTAGCCCAGTTCGGAGCAGAACAGTTGGACGTTAAACCACATTTCATTTTTATTTCACACCATATTTCATTGACATACATCTTTAAGACCTGCCTGCTGCTCAAATGGATGATGAATGAGACAAAAAATTGTAAAATAATGTCTGATGTACTAGATAGAAATAAATGGATGTAAAGAATAACTGAAATTTTTTTTATTTTATGGAATTAGGATTATGTAAAGGATAAAACACTATTGTTGAGATAAAAACTAACAAAGAATTAACTTTGTAGCAAAAAGAATATATTGACCGAAAGAATTATTATTTCCAAGCCATCATTCCATTTCAACAATAAAGGTCTTGGAGAATTGTAACAAAAAATTGTAAATTGTCTACTGTAAAGTATGAGACACATATCTTTTAGGATTAAAAAAGAAATATAGTAAAAAAAATGTTACTTACATATATATGCACTAGGACCCATTGGTCAGTTCAGTCATATAGCATAAAACTGGCATATGATAACAGTGTAGGTTTTTGTTCATGCGGCTTAGATGTCAGCTTGAAGAAGATATTTTTATATACCCACATTATCATGTGGATGCCCAGTCGGAGCAGAACAGTAAGACGTTAAACTCCATTTCATTTCATTTTTCATTTCCTTTCGAAATTGTCATGTACGGTATTGGATTATGGTTCCTGATTGTACAAAATATCATGTTTTAGTGTGTGGACTGGACAATCTAGAGGTCACAATTTTTATCTGATTTTGATGAAACTTAAAATGCATGTTTATAACCCAAGGATCTTGGTTCCTTTCTATATTAGTGCATACTGGACTGTAACTTCCTGGATTATGGTCCCCTGATTGTACAAAAAATCTTGTTTTTAGCTTCTGGACTTTCTAGAGGTCACAATTTTTTATCCGATTTAAAAAAAAAATGTTCATATGTAACACCGTTATACCTGACAAGATGGAGGCTCGCTGTATGCAAATAGTGTAAAGTATGTAATATCAAGGTCACAATGTTTATTCAATTTTGATGAAACTTAAAATGTGTGTTTATATCCCAAAGATCTCGGTTCCTGTCAGATCGTAACTTTCTGAATTATGGCCCCTGAATTTACAAAAAGTCATGTTCATATGTAACACCATTATACCATAATTACGGTTGAGTTCAAATTTTGTGTAAATCGGACCGAAACTATCAGACAAAATGGCCACTCCCCATACACAAATAGTGTATCTATGTAATGCCAAGGTTGTGGACCCTCTAGCGGTCACAATTTTTATCTAATTTTGATGAAACTTAAAATATTTGTTTATATCTCAAAGATCATGGTTCCTTTCGATATTAGTGCATATAGGATTGTAACTGGATTATGGCAACTGCTTGCTTAAATTGTTTATCTAATATTGTGACTTCAGCATTTAATGCCATCAAAGAGTTCATTCTGTCTGATATAGGAGAAGGTATCAGAGAAGTTCAAGTACTTGAATGGTGAGTTGGCTTACAAAATTTAGGTCAAGAGGAACTTTCAATCATGATTGTTCAAGCCCAACCTTCACTTGTCAAGGGTGGCACATGCACACTGACAAGGAAAGTGTTGGAAAATTGATGTGCACATAGAAGAACCCTTGGCCGTTCGAAATCGAAGAAACATTGCTATCCAGGCTAAATTCCACATGTAACCATAGAAATCAAAATTACCATATGCTTGTCTTAAAATGACCAAAGAATTGCATTGATGAAACATTAAATCCCATTCCATGTTTAATAGTTCAGATGAGATGGAAAACTGAGAACCCTCAGACAGTTGGAATTCAAAATAAGAGTAGGCTGGGCAATATTTCACTCATAACACACTGCATGGCATATGTCCATCTCCATTAGCCTGGATGGAAAAGAAAAGCAGGACTTGAGTCTTCTTTTCACATATTTTAAGAATGTTCCTATGTTATTAGAGATTAATTATTTCTGAGCTACAGGACATATTGATATAGATTGGTGTCTATTTGAATAGGTTTGTTAAAGAAGGAGAGAAGATAGCACAGTTTGATCCAGTTTGTGAAGTAAAGAGTGATAAAGCATCTGTTACTATTACATGTCGATTTGATGGTATAATTCGTAAACTTCATTATGACGTGGATGAAACGGCTCAAGTTGGTAAACCACTTTTAGATATAGAGGTTGATAAAATAAAAGATGGTAAGTCCTAGTGCAGGTGATAAAAACAACCTTTATTAGATACAAATGACAAAATAGTGAACAATATTTTAACCTTATTCAAAATAGCAACAAGGTTGTGTATTCATAATAATGGCGTTTTTATAGTCTTGCCAAATCGCTTGGAATTTAGTGGAGATGTCATTTGACAGTATAGTCCATTTTAAAGCACTTTAGTGAGTTTGTTAAATGCGCTAATCAGCTGTAGTAAACAACTCTTCTGGTTGGACATAGTTGAAAAAACTACGTGATCACCCGATCAAATAGATAAATTGCACCTCAAGGTGATTTATGTGAATCGCTTTGGATGACTGTGTCGATAAATTCACTGATTAGGGTAATCAGTTGAAATTAGATGGATGTTAAAGATGAAAATTTGATTAAATGCAAATTACAAATGTCTAATCAGTGGTCGATGAAAAGGCCTTGTGTCTTATGACACTCAAATTATAAGAAATATTTCCTGTACATACACTTTAAAAGGCCAAATTTGAATTTCTGGGGCCTTGAACTCCCTCCCTCCCCCCCCCCTTCTCAAAAAAATAACAGTATAAAAAATTATCTTATTATTTTGTTTCTAAGAAACATGTACATGTGAGCTATTTGTTGGATGGATTGACGTGGCTGTTGAAATTGAATGTTATATTCAGGTCCATATTTACAACACAAATCACCATTGGCAGCCTGCCTTTTCAAAATTATGAACATATGATAAAGATCATCTCACATTATTGTCCAATTTAATGACCGACTAGTAAAACTTGTTTGTTGAAGTTGTGTCATGAATTATTTGTGAGAGGTTTGCGATAGGTATATTTAAATCAATTTATCTAGCTCTAAATGCAACCTGTGAATTCAGATTATCATCGTTCTAGTAATTTATAAATATAATATATATTATTATAGCACCAACAGACCATGTTGATGATGTAGAAGAAGTGCCATCTAGTACACACCAGACTATTAAAGGTTCTAAGGTTCTGGCTACACCAGCTGTTAGACGATTAGCTATGGAAAACACCGTAAGTTACCCCACCCCCACCCCCAGTAACATTTTAGATGGCAGCTTATATCAACAAGGGCTCTACAAATACTAAACATATAAAGCTTGCTGAAAACTTTTACAGTCCCATCTGTACACAGATAAGTCTCTCAGAGTCGAATTTGAGATGTATAATATTTACATCTGCAGAAGTATTTGATCCGAGAGGTATGTGGAAAAGATTATATGCAACAGTATGAATTATTTTTTGTAGATTGATTTAGGTGATATACAAGGTACAGGTAAAGATGGTAGAATCCTTAAAGAAGATGTATTAATACATCTAGAAGGTAATATATTTTGTCATCATACCCACTACATGGTTTTTTTTTAAAAGGATAACTATAATGTCTTTTAATATTTATTTTCAGTATTATTGTCCTTCATCTTTCGAAGAAAGCTGGTAACTATTAAAATGGGTTCATCTGTCTGTGTGTTGGTCGATCTGTCTGTCTATCAGACTGCTTTTAATTGAGCTGCAATGTTGAGACTTGGTGTAGGTGTTTATTAGGTTCTGCTGAGGCTAAAAAGAGAACAGCAATTTGCTTGGCCAATGCTTAGGGAGACTGAAACTTGGCGTACAGTTTCATGCCATCAATAACTTGACTAAGTTTGATAATTAGAATTTTCTGCTCAGGCAGAGTATAAATAAGCAGTTTGATTACTTGTTGCTTTGCAAAAAGATATATGTGCAATTAATTAAATACAGCATGAAGTTAATTATGTTAGAATTAATTTTAGGTGCTACACAACATTTAACTGAAATTGCACCTCTCCCAGAACAACCTGTACCAAATAAATCTAAATCTACTCCTGTATCTCGGGTAGCAGAACAGTCACCAGCTATAGTGCGACCTGTATTAGGTAAAGATAGAACAGAACCTATTAAAGGAATAACTAAAGCTATGGTGAAAGTGATGAGTGAAGCATTAACTATACCCCACTTTGGTTACTATGACGAATTGGATCTCAGTAATCTTGTACAGTTACGGAAAGAAATAAAATATGTTGCTGAAAAACGAGGAATCAAATTATCATACATGCCAATCTTTATAAAGGTGAATATGGTACAGCATTAAACTTGACCCAACTTTTTTATTAGAGCTTTTGTGGTTTTCCAAAATATGTTGAATATATATCTTGGCCTGTTGATAAATGATTAAAACTATTTATTGATATTTCTTCCTAGTTTCATATGAAAACTGATTTATCTTTCTAAACATATTATATGTGATGTTGTAGACCAGGAGCCCAGGGGACCAACCTAGCTGAAAAGTGTACCAATTTTTTCCTATATGTTATCAATGCATGTATATCTGGTATCATCAGAATGTAAGTCTGCCAGGTTTCCGGTGGTGGGTGTGGTATTCCACGCCCCAAAATGCCACGCCCCCAACTAGGCTAGATTAGTGGGCACTGTTCCTGTGTTCTAAAAAATTAAATTTTTAGCCAGGATGCATAGAATACTAATACCTAGCACGTATAGAAGAAACGATAAACTGCGGTTACAAGAAATTGATTTTTGGGCATAAAATGTTTTATGGGGTTAAAAATTCGTTTTTGAAAAAAAAAATTGTTCCTGAAACTGCAGAGTATTGCCTCTTCCATACGTGCTAGGTATTAGTATTTTATGCATCCTGGCACAATTTTTTTGACCACGGGAACAGTGGGGGGGGGGGGGGAATACCACACCCACCACCAGAAACCCGGCAGACTTACATTCTGATGATACCAGATATACATGCATTGATACCATATAGGAGAAAATTGGTACACTTTTCAGCTAGGTTAACCCCCTGGGCTCCTGTTCTATTGTGGCTGTTTATTGTAAATAACCATAGAATAAAATTTAAGAAAATGTTGGGTTTTTTTCTTTCTAAGGCTGCATCAATGGCATTAACAGATTTTCCAATTTTAAACTCCAGTTTAGATTCCAAATGTCAACATATAACTTATAAGGTAAGTAAAATGATATATTTACCTGTAGAACCTGATACAAAAGTTGTCATAACAAGTTGCTGTTGTGGTCCATACACAAATTTTATGGTAGTGGAATCTATGTTAATTACAGTTATTTGATTAAACATGCATTATGCAAGAGCTAAATCTGCCTATTTCAGGTCTTTCTTTAGGCCTGAAATGTTATCTAAATTATTAATTAGACATTAATTAACCTATCCAGGCCATAATCAACTCTAGATGGCAGCGCTAGCCTGCGATCTTTAGTGGATTGTAAGCCGATTTACTGCATAA
Source organism: Patella vulgata (assembly GCF_932274485.2). Taxonomy (NCBI): domain Eukaryota; kingdom Metazoa; phylum Mollusca; class Gastropoda; family Patellidae; genus Patella; species Patella vulgata. The sequence continues at coordinate 42,021,140 of NC_065882.2, forward strand.
CTTTCCTTCTCTATTAAACGATTGAATGGATAATCGAGACTATGCTGTTTATCGTACTGACTTTAGTAATGATGACCGAGGCTTATGGGAATTTCAGTCGCTTAGTTCTCGTTTCATAGTGGATCAATTTGAATGAAATTTTCACCAAATTGCCTTTACATTATCTAGTTTTTAACTATTATAGTGAGAACTGCCAACTCGTTACCGAATCTCCCATAATGTATCTTGAATTAAAATTGAAACAATTGTTCGAATTATCTCAAAGGTTAATAAATATAAGTTGATAACACATGAAAGCTGATGAGAATGTCTTTGAGAAACTTACTGAGCCCACAACATTGAATAATTTGCTGTAAAGGGCATCTTCATACTTTTTGGCACTCAACTTGCATTACCAAATGTATTTGTCTTGTATTATTGTATTTTTTATCCACTAAAAACTTTCAGAATGCTTTTGACAACATGTTATTGTCATACATGTACGAGGGATGATTGATAAGAATAAGTAGTGAGTCTAACACAGAAAGAAACAAGAAATTCAAATCAAATGCATTTATTTTTCAACATAGTCCCCCTCCAATGTAATACACTTCTGCCATCGGTATTCCAGTTCTGTAGAAGTCTTTGTCTTGGGTGTGTAGAAAATCATTCACAGCGGCAATGACATCATCGTCAGACGGGAAATGCCTACCGGAAAGACATTTCTTCCGAGCAGGAAACAGATAGAAGTCTGAGGGAGCTAAATCAGGAGAGTAGGGTGGATGCTGAAGAAGTTGAAAACCACAGTCATGGATTGCTGACATGGCAACAGCTGATTTTTGCACTGGTGCATTGTCCTGGTGGAAAATCACACCTTTGGTCAGCTTTCCTCGTCTTTTGGTCTTAATATCTTGCAGCAACTGCCTTATAAGTGCTGCATAGTATCCACCCTTAATTGTTTTACCCTTTTAGAGGTAATCCACCATGAGAACACCCTCAGAATCCCAGAATACTGAGGCCATCAGCTTTCCTGCCGATGAAACAGTCTTTGCCTTCTTTGGGGTCGGCGATGTCACATGTTTCCACTGTTTTGACTGCTCTTTTGTTTCTGGCTGAAAGTGGTGGACCCAAGTTTCATCCATAGTAACAATTTGTTTTAGGAAGCGGTCAGGATCGTTTTCAAATAAGGCTAGATTCTCTTCTGACATGATGTGTCTTGAACGCTTTTGATCAGGCGTCAAAAGCTTTGGCACCCATCGTGCTGAAACCTTTGTCATTTCCAAAGTTTTAGTGATAATAGAATGAACTCTCTCCTGGCTAATACCAACTACCCCAGCTATGAATCGTTCAGTAACTCGCCGGTCATTCATTATCAGATCATGGATTTTGCGTACCATTTCAGGTGTTGTCACAGTTTTTGGTCGACCAGGGCGTGGTTCGTCTTCAAGGCTGTCTCGACCACGCTTAAATTCAGCTGACCACCTTTTAATTGTGGCATATGAAGGAGCATCATCTCCTAATGTCTCGACCATATCATCATGTATGGCTTTCGGTGTTAGACCCTTTTTATGCAGATACTTAATCACAGCTCTCACCTCGATATGGTCCATTTTCTGATAACAACAGACCCTACTTGATTGTTATGACCTGTCACAACCCAACAGTTTAGCCGAATGTGATGAAAGTTTGTGACAGAGCCGGAGGAACATAATAGTGCATGTGCAAAATGTGGTATTATTGTGTTGCACGGTTTTCCAATCGAGGTTCACTACTTATCAATCACCCCTCGTATCTGATTATTTTCAGGCATCCCACAATATAGGTTTGGCTATGGACACACCAGAAGGATTAACTGTGCCAAATGTAAAAAATGTTCAGTCTTTGAGTATATTAGAAATAGCTGGAGAATTAAATAGACTACAAAGTTTAGGAAGTGCAGGAAAACTTGGTTCTAGTGATTTATCTAATGGAACATTTTCTTTATCAAATATAGGAACAGTAAGTTGATTTTTTTTTAATAAAATGAAAAGTGGCATAAGGTGTTCTGGAAATAATAAATATACAGGTGACACAAAAAAAAACGTTCATCAATAAAAATCGAATAACTTTCAAAATTTTATTTAGATTAACACAAAAATTCAGCTACATTAGGTTAAGTCTATGTAGCAGACATCTCCAACGTTTCAAGTCTGTACCACAAAAACTCATTGTTTAACTGGCGCTCAAAAAATGTGCTGTAAATGAGCTCCCTGGTGCTGCAAGCACATTTGGATTCGGTGGGCAAAATTCTCAATGACCCTCCCACATTCTTCCCTTGGGATCGCTTTTATTGCTGCTGTGAATGCTGCCTTCAGGTCAGGGATAGTCTGGGGATTGTTGCCATACACAATGTCCTTAAGGTATCCCCACAGATAAAAAATCTGGGGCGTTCAAGTCCGGTGAATGCGGTGACCACTCAGGGTCACACCTGCGGCTGATCAGTCGGTCAGGGATACGCTACTGTAGCCATGCCAATGATTCGTTTGAGGTGTGGGGGGTGGCACCATCCTGCTGGAACCACTGGAGGTCCCAGACGACCCCTCTTCGTTATTCAAGTTTAGGTGATGAACGCTTTTTTTGTGTCACCCGGTACTATGCCTCATACACAACACTCATCACACCATATGGCAAAATGGACTGATAGCCTGGATGTGGGTTTCTAAAGTTGAAGTTACTTAGTTATCTTTAAGATAACATTGGTCATTAGTCAAGTCACCCTTTGAATTGATTAAATACAATTTAGTAAGTGCTTTAATTAATCTGTGTAGTGGGTATTGTTAATGCTCAATAAGTATATTTAATATTGAGCAAGTATTCTTTACAAGTATTTTTTAATAATATTTTAGTGAATAAAGTCCCTGGATCTGGGGTTTTATTCGATTTGGGTTTTGAGTAAAATTTCAGTTTAAAGGAGCTAATATTTGGGACCTAGAAATTGACACAAATTAGTCGCAACGCATATAATAATGTAATATGAATGTATATAAACTGATTTACATTCAATCGTTTCCGCTTTTACTCTAATTTCAAATCAGTTATGTTCGGCGAAATATGCCAAAAGTCTCAATCGAATGGCAGTCTCTAGCGTCTGGTTATTGGTTATTCCAGTCTTCACCGATAGTATTTACTGTGCATATGCCTAATGGAATATGGCTAGCCTCATTCTTCGAGTCCCTTCTTACAAATGGCGCTGAAATGCACTATGGTACATGATTCGTGTACCAATGGTAAAATGTTTAATTTGTCTTAAATATTCTAGCCTGGAGGTCGGGTGTTCGATCCCTGCATTGGCCGAGAAAGTTCATCCAGATTTTCCGGCATGGTTCCCACTTGTCAGTGATGCAGGACGGAGGGCCTGACAAGGACAGCTGTCTAGTCCTTCGGATGAGACGAAAAACCAAAGTCCCATGTATACATTGGAATGCACGTAAAAGATCCCTTGACAGTTGGAATTCGATATAAGAGTAGACGAAAGTGCCGCTGCCCGGGCAAAATTTCCCTCATAGCTCACTGTATTGCGTATGCCCGTCTTCATTAGCCCAGTATAGGAGCAGAACAGTAGGACGTTAAACCCCATTTCATTTCATTTCATTTGTCTTAAATATTGGATATCTGAAGCCCATCTTTTCCCGGTAAGATCACAACATCAATGTTGATTTAAATTGACAAATAATTTGTGTTTTCAATGTTGAAGACTTTGGATGATATTGAGTACTTAGCTACTTTAACTTAAATATAATGTTTCCATATTAGAATTAAAAGTCACCGTTTTTCATAGTTTTCACCCATATGTGTTTGTAATATGATTATTATTAATAGATTGGAGGAACATATGCTAGACCTATCATACATCCACCACAAGTAGCTATTGGTGCACTTGGAAAAATTCAGGTAGTTTGCATAAACTTATTTGTTGTCCCCTGCCTTTGTTCATCTGTCTGTCGGTCTGTCCGCCCGTCCGTCCTTCCGTCAGTCACTCCTTTTGGGACACAATAACTCTCTTTCTAATTGAGCTAGAATGTTCAAACTTGGTGTAGGTGTCTATTAGGTGAATGCCTTGATGGAGTTCGAAGATGAGAATTTCTGCTTAGGGTAAGCAGAGAGAAGCAATTTTATTGGTTGATGCTTTGGGACACGATAACTTTAGTTCTAATTTAGTGAGAGTGAGGACACTTGGTGTATAGCTTTATTACATCAATACATTGACTAAGTTTGATAATGAACATTTTCTGCTGAGGGTAAGCAGAGCGATAAGCAATTTGATTGGTCGAGACTTTTGAACACAATAACCCTCCCTTCTTATTGAGCTAGAATGTTCAAACTTGGTGTTGGCATTCATTAGGTGAATGCCTTGATCGAGTTCAATGATGAACATTGTCTGCTTACGGTAAGGTGAGATAAGCAATCTGATTGATTGATGCTTTGGGGCACGATAAATTTGGTTATAATAAGGTGAGAGCAATGAAACTCCAAATAAAGATTCATTATATCATTACCTTGACTAAGTTCGATGGTGAGATTTTTCTGCTTAGGCTAATGAGCGATAAGCAATTTGATTGGTCAAGACTTTAGAACATAACATCTCTGCTTTTAATTGAGGTAGAATGTTTAAACTTGATGTTTAAACTTGATGTAGATGCACACTAACACTATTTATGGAATAACAATTACTGGTTTATTAACATGCAACGTTTCCACGATGGATGATACTCTCGTCTTTATCAAGCAAATGATACGATGATACTCTCGTCTCTCTCTCTCTCTCTCATTGTGGGATTAAACCTCACTGCTGGCCTGTTTAAACTTGCCCTGTAGGCTGTAATTATGGAGCTAACACTGGTGACTGCTGCTGGCGGGAATATTAGTTGCCTTACAAGTCCTTTCGTAGAAGAGTTATTGCTCCGAATTTGATAAAGAAAAAAAAAAATCTGGAGGAATTTATATGAGAACCAAGTGATCCAAGCTTTAGCCTTCAGGATCTGTGTCTTATAATTAAATAATGATTAATTAAGATGATATTTTGTTCTTCAGGTTTTACCACGTTATGATTACCATGGTAACCTGATAAAAGCCCATATCATGAATGTCAGTTGGTCAGCTGATCATAGAGTTATAGATGGTGCTACAATGGCCAGATTCTCAAACAAGTGGAAAGAACTTATAGAAAATCCATCGAAAATGATTTTAGATCTGAAATAGTTGATATTTGATAGTTTATATGAATGAAATGAAATAGGGTTAAATGTCCTAGATAGTTTATATATGGTCTATAATGTTGTATAATATCACATGGATCTGTTTATAATATGTGTTTTAGAAATGTATTATATAATCAATGAACCAAAACTTTATGTTGGGTATGATTTATCATTGATATTCTGCCACTGTACAGTTGTAAAATTAACAATGATCACAATATTGATTGCATTTCTCATAGAATTTTCAGGTGAGGGCAAGTGCAACACAAAGAGTTATCATCTTTGCAATATGAAAGAATTATTTTCTGTGTAGCGGGAATATCGTGGGGGAGGGTGGGGGCAACTGGTAGGTGGCGTGGTTTCCAGACCACACTTGTTGATTACAATGAATAAGTTCACATGCATAAACTTTTTCTTTCGGTCCTCTGGTTTCCTCCCACTGCTAAAGACCCCAGAATGCAAACAAATTATTGAAATAAGATTATACCATATCATATGTTAGTCCCAAAATGACCTAGTTTGTGTTAAGTGAATGTTAAACACAATATATATATATATATATATATATATATATATATATATATCTGTCTCTATTTTTCTATTTCGCGAGTCAGTTACTCATTATTACTACATTATATTTTACAAAGTTGTGGTAAAGGGCATGTTGGGCCGTTTTCCTAAAACTTGCCACAGGGAAAGCCTAACATTCTTGTTGTCCACCCGCTTTTAGAAGAAAGCAAGGGGTCTGTCCATCACACTTTTTATATGCCCACATAGAAATGTGGACGTATATTGCCGTCTCCCCCGTCCGTCCGTCTGTCGTCCACAATTTCTTGTGAACGCTCTAACGCCAAAAGTTATCATCCAGTTGTTTTAAAATTGATATATGTTGTTTGCATTAGTGAGATGAAGAAGCCTATTTAATTTCAATAATTTTCGTTTATTATGTCTAGAGTTATGGCCCTTGTTTCACTTTGTTGAACCTTGTGAATGCTCTAATGCCAAAAGTGAACATCCGATCTTTGTGAAATTTATATGCAATATTTAAATTAGGGAAATGAAGAAGCCTATTGAATTTCAGCAATTTCCGTTTATTACTTCTAGAGTTATGGCCCTTGTTTCACTTTGTTTAACCTAGTGAACGCTCTAATACTAAAAGTTATCATCCTATCTTTCTGAAATTTATATGCATTATTTAAATAAGTGAAACGAAGAAGCCTATTGAATATCAGCAATTTCCGTTTATTACGTCTAGAGTTATGGCCCTTGTTTCTCTTTATTGAATCTTGTGAACACCAAAAGTTATCACCCAGTCTTTGTGAAATTTATATGCATGATTTAAATTAGTGAAACGAAGAAGCCTATTTAATTTCAATAATTTCTGTTCATTACGTCTAGAGTTATGGCCCTTGTTTCCAATGCCAAAAGTTATCATCCGATCTCTCTGAAATATATATGCATTATTTAAATCAGTGAAACGAAGAAGCAGCCTATTGAATTTCAGCAATTTCTGTTTATTACGTCTAGAGTTATGGCCCTTGTTTCACTTTATTGAACCTTGTGCACGCACTAACATCAAAAGTTATCTTCCGATCTGTATGAAATTTGCATGCGTCATTTAAATTAGTAAAGAGAAAAATCCTATTGAATTTCAGCAATTTCCGTTTATTACTTCTAGAGTTATGGTCCTTGTTTCACTTTGTTCAACCTTGTTAATGCTCGATTGATGAAAGTTATCATCCGATATGTATGAAATTTATATGCATCATTCAAATTTGTGAAACAGAGGTCTATTGAATTTCAGTCAATAATTTCTAGAGTTATGGCGGTTGTGAACCTTGTGAACGTTTGAATGACAGAAGTGATCATCTGATCAGTATGAAATTTATATGCATTATTTAATTTAGTAAAACGAAAAAGCCTGTCAAATTTCAACAATTTCTATAGATTACTTCCAGAGTTGAGACCCTTGTTTCAGTTTATAGAACCTTGTGAACCCTCAAACGGCAAAAATTATAATCTGATCTTGTAAAGACCCTCAATTACCTACAAAGGAATGAATATGCGACAACCCTTGTCGACCGCTGGGACGATTTAGCTGCTGTGGGCATATGTTTCGTTGCCTGGCAACCTATCTTTGGAACACAATAACTCTTCGTCTTATTGAGGTAAAATGTTCAAACAGATCTTTGTAAATACAGAATGGATTTGGACAGATATTCCTATTAGAGATTCATCTTTCATAATATTGTAGTTTCCAAATAATTCATGTAAAGAATCAGTGAGGCGTTTATGAGTACACATCCGAGCTGTGTCAATGGTAATTAAGGAATAAACATGGCTAATATGCATTCAGTCACTGTGACGTCATTGGCATTTGTGGGAATTAAGAATGTTTTGGATAATTGCCAAAGTCGTTTTAGGCGAGATCTATATTTCTGACTTTGAGTGAAGATGTCTCGAATAATTATGAATGGATTTGAATTAAATTGCTGTAAGTGTATAAAATAAACACAGGATGTAGGCACATATATACAATCTTGTTCTGGTCATTTATGTCCTCTTTAATTGTTGATTTAAACAGTATTTGAATACATTTTAGCGTGGATTTATCAGTGAATGATTTAGATATTGTCTGAAAAATGCAAATGCTTCTAAACAGCTTTAACTTGGATATCACTATTCCGATTTATAGGATATTTTGTTTCATCACACAGTATGTATCCGTCAGATGATATCGCTTATATTGCATAAAACAGTATATAGTTTCAGTATGATTTTCTTTTGATTTGTTTATATCATTTAGAAATGATAAATATCATACTAATGTTTTCTATTATATATACATGTAGTAACAACTCTTGATAAAGTTATGATACATTTGATATAAAAAAGAATTTGTATGAGAAATTTGCCTGGCCTTTGACAAGAATCGTTGAAAGCGCGACAAGACTGTCAAACTTTCTGGCATTGTCAACTTTGGACAACGCTCAGAACAAGGGTTTTGGCTTCAATGGCTTCATCTAATGGTTATAGAACTTCACGAAATTGGGAAACTATTAAGTTTTGTTGATTCATATTGTTGTTTTATTATGAACTCGATTTTTTACAGTAAACTTTATTTTCTCACAACTATGCTTTATATCTGAAGGTAGGCAAAACATCATGATTTCTTCATATTTTGGGATTATTTTATTTGTTTTTGAGAACTGGTTGTTAAAATATATAGTACATATTGAGATTATAGACATTTTTATTACATATATATGTATATATAGAGATTTACTGTGATGAACTGAAAAATATTGATACCATATCGAAGAGTTAGACCCACTTAATTTATTGTCCCCAGCCTTTCGAAGATAGCAGGGGACTATTAAAATGGGTTCGTCCATCTGTCTGCTCAGGGTAAGCAGAGTGATAAGCAATTTGATTGGTCGAGACTTTGGAACACAATAACTCTCAATCTAATTGAGTGAGAATTTCACACAAGGCGAGTAGGTGTCTATTAGGTGAGTGCCTTGATGGAGTTCGAAGATGAGAATTTTCTGCTTAGGGTAAGCAGAGATAAGCAATTTGATTAGTTGATGCTTTGGGACACCATAACTTTTAGTTCTAATTAAGTGAGAGTGAGGACACGTGGTGTATAGCTTTATTACATCAATACCTTGACTATGTTCGATAATAAACATTTTCTGCTGAGAGTAAGCAGAGCGAACAGCAATTTGATTGGACGAGACATTGGACACAAAAACTCTCCTTCTAATTGAGGTAGAATGTTCAACCTTGGTGTAGGCGTTCATTAGGTGAATGCCTTGATGGAGTTCGATGATGAACACTGTCTGCTTACAGTAAGCTGAGATAAGCAATCTGATTGGTTGATGCTTTGGTGCACGATAACTTTGGTTTTTATGAAGTGAGAGCGATGAAACTTCCTCTTCTTGAAAAGTTTATAAAATATGGTTGCGTTGTTTTTCCGTAGAAAATTAATACGGTTGCCTTCTGGTGCCATATAGATGCGTTTAAGTTTAATTTGTAATTTTTTATATGAACATTTTGTGTAAGATAAAATTAATCTATTTTCAAGAGATTTATTTTTATTATAATTACTCAAGGCATTTTTGTAAAGTTTATATTGGGAAGTACAAATTTCATTGAACATAGCTTTATTTAAATATGATGAACCTTCTATTTTATTTATACAGAAGGGTGATATTATTTCCATAAGGGTCCGGGAGAATTCGTCAACACTGTTATCTATTGAAGTTTTCGACCGGTCATTTAGGGTACAACTATCAATTAAAACAGGCTGATAATATTACTCAACTGATTTATTTGTTCACTACACCTACGATGATCCCATTTCTGAATAACTTTAGTTTTGAGTATAATACTATGACGATTAATAATACTAACTTCCGAGCTATTCAGATTGAAGTTCAGCTTGATACAAAGTGGTGAGTGGTCTGAAAACTCATTAAACTGACCAGATTCAAAACTTTGTATCAAATTAAATTGATCATAGCGCATCAATGAATAATCGATTAAACTTGACCCTTTAACACTATTAAATGTATAAGAACCGTTCTTGTCAGACAAATATCTTCCGTTTATTATTCTTAAACCAGTTGCTTTACGGCAACGCGAAGTTGGCACGTTATTCGGGATTCGCCAATTATAACGAATATTAACGAAGCACGTTATACGGGATTCGCCACTTAAAGATACATTATGGGAGATAAGATAAAGAGTTTGCAGTTCTCGCTATAATAGTCAAAAACTAGATAGTGTAAAGGTAATTTGCTGAAAATTTCAGTCAAATTGATCCACGATGAGCCGAGAAAGAAGCTGGTGAAATTTTTGCATAGTCTAGGTCATCATTACTAAAATCATTAATATAAACAGCATAGACTCGATTATCCGATTTTTTTTATTTAATTGTCAAAGGCCGTTAGCGGCATATAGGAATCTAATCCAGCCAACATCGAAGGCTAGCCTTGACATCGAGAGTTTATTATAGTCTGGATAAGTTAATTAATGTCTAATTGATCATTTAGATAACATTTCAGGCCTAAAGAAAGACTTGTAATAAGCAGATTTTGCTCTTGCATAATGCATGTTTAAACATAACGATCTATCTTGTATCAGACTATTTCCTCGTTGTGTGACCGATTAGCACGGAGACGACCGTAGGGTGCTGACTGGTTTGTTAGAGTGCTGGCTCGTTATTCGGGATTCGCGTTGCATCCGGCCATTTACTCGCTACCACCGACCGTATGGATAAGTGAACGGTGCGTGACCGACTATCAAGGAGGCGACCGTTTGTTGAGCGAATAAGGTGTTGACTGGTTTGTTGGTGTGCACTGGGCAGTCCTCTCTTGCCCTCACGTGGAAATGGTCGGATGCAAGATAGATCGCGGATATGCAAGCCCATCTGGTTGGACTGACGGTGAATTGTTTTTAAAATGGATGGAACATTTTACAACTTTTACCAAAACCACAAAGGATAGTCCTGCTATTATCATATTAGACGGTCATCACAGTCACAAGACTCTGGCTGCAGTTGACTTTGCGCGTGAAAATGGAATTCATTTACTGACCTTACCACCACACAGCACACATAAAATGCAACCACTAGACAGAACCTTTTTTAAATCTCTAAAAGTGTCTCACAACAGGGAAGCTGACTTTTGGATGATTTCTAATCCAGGAAAAAGAATTTCCTTTGCTGAAATGGCTGGTATATTTGGTAAGGCCTTCCTGTGATCTGCAACTGCTGAAAAGGTCGTTCATGGTTTTGCCACATGTGGATTATGGCCGTTTGACGCCAGTATTTTTTCTGATGATGATTTCTCAGCATCCTTAGTAACAGATGAACCCGAAGTCCCAAACCAAGACACCGATACAAACAATGCAACTGTTATTGTATCAAACATCATTGAAACCATCAAAGCCAGTTCGTCTTCCCATGATGTTCCGTCCACTTCACAAATAAATGAAGATAAACTGATCGCACCAACAGCTCATTCAGGCACTACTTCAACTTAAAACCTCATGGAATTTTGACATTTGATTTAATTCGGTCGATTTCACCTCCTCCGAAAATAGCCGAGAAAAGAAAAAGAACACGTAAATCAGAATCTGCTGCCCTCTTAACTTGTTCGCCATACAAAAAGAGTTTAATGGATAAATTGGGAAATTTAAAAGTTCGTCTAAAGCGGTCGGAAAGGGTAAGGAACCGGTTAGAAGGCCAATTAAAGTTAAAGGAAGTAAATCTAAGAAGACCAAAGTAGACGATAATAGTGATGAAGACGAAGACGATGAGTGGCCATGTTTAATTTGTGCAGAACCATTTAGTAATAGTAAATCCCGAGAAACCTGGTTACAATGTAGTGTTTGTAAAAAGTGGCCACATCAAGATTGCACGTCCGGATCACTTTACTTTATATGCCCCAAACACTGTTTTTTTCTTTTTATTGATTTATTTAATTAAGATTATAAAAGTTCAAATGGAAAGGGGTAAAACGCCCATCTATGGGCTTGCTGCCCCAGGGCCGGGGCAAAAGGCCCACTTCCAAAAAATATTTTGAATGTAAAATTTAGAATAGTTTACAAGTCTGTATGTATGGGATCCGTAAAATGATGTGCAATATGGCTTCCTTGTTAACTATGTTAATTTTCACGTTTGTGCTATTGTTAGGGGTTTCGCTATATCATTTTCCGCTTAAGGGGGGCGCCTTGTCCCACCCTAGACTACGTTTGTTGAAAAATTCCCCGGAAATTTTTCCGTTCGTTCGTGGGGTATTACGCACACATTCCACCTAAATGTCTTTGATCTGTCCGGCGTAAAAAAGATAATTACCTAATCAACATTCTTAATCCCACATCGAGGTGGTGTAAATTAATTTATGACCCCATGTCTGTTCAACTTAAGTCGGATTGATTAATGACAGATATTAACGACACTACACTTGCCACTTTATTATTAATACACAAAGATAGTTAGATGTCCCTTCTCAATCTGTTATTCGATTTAGATGGTTAACAACAAAATTTTTTTGTACTGTTAATTCTAACGTATATTGAGTTATTTTTTCATATTTCATTTTTACGGTCTATTTGAGAGTAATGAAGTCAAATCCACATTCAGAAAGAAAGGCGCCGTACGATGGCTACAGGGAAACGAGATACGGTTACGGATCGTCATTTACAAATCGTATTTCAATCATGTTTGACTTTTATGATACATTTTGCATGACCACATCTTTTTACTCTGTACTGTTTTACTCGGAGAAATTTGAATAACAATACTCTTCTGACGGAAATGTATCTGGATTCGTTTGGACTGCACACGATGGTAGGGGAACTCTTATCAAAAAGTCACTTTAAAACACAGTTTTAAAATCGCTGTCGTGAGAAGAGAGGGTGGGACAATATAAAACAAATTCTAAATTGGATCTTAAATTACAAAACAAATTATTCCGTAGTCGGTTGTTTTATTTAACTAGGGGATTAAGGAATCAGTCAGGCGTTAATGAATACACACACCGCGGCTGTACATAATGTATTTATTTATTTGTTTGTACTGTATGTTATACCTGATGAGTCTTTGACTTAAAGGAATAAAGAACTTGAACTTGAGGTAATTAAGGAATTAACATTCCGAATATGCATTAGGTCGCTGTGACGTCACTGCCGTCCGAGGGGATTAAGAGTTTTTTCGATAATTGGCAAAGTCATTTTTACGGAAGTTCTATATTTACGACTTTTAATCAGATTGATGTTAACTCGCTGTAAAGTGCATATAGTAACCATTGGCTACAATAATTAAATTCAGTGGCAAATAACTCACCTTAAACATGTCTGTTTCTCTTTAATTTTCTCTAACAAGGTCTCTGGTGTTAGCCGAGGGACGGAAAGTTCCTGAGGATTTCCGTGGTTTCATCTTGTCAATGGGGCAGGACGGAGAGCCTGGGATGGACAGTGTCCAGTCGTTCGGATGGGACGAAATACCGCGATACCCTGTCCAGAAAACCAGAAAAATATGACGTAGTGATAAAAAAATTCTATGGTTTGGGCAAAAAGACATATTTTGTACAATTTAACAAAGAAAGGTGAGATTAAAGGTCACGACCTTGACCTTATTCCATGAGCAGTTGCAACCCCACAAGAAAAGTGAAAGTTTGGTTTCTTCAAAAAGGTATGATAGCTACACTGGACTAGGCGTTTAAATTCCGAAGAATAATCTGAGACTTCTCCTATAAATACTACTCAGTATTTTTGTTGTAATTCAGATATCAATTTCAACTGACTGTAACTTGAGAGAGAGAGAGAGAGATTGTTCATTAGACACAAACCAGGACATTTTTGAACTAACACATGTAATACATTTTATATCAATAATTCGTTTGCACATAAATGCCTTTAGTAGTGAGAGGAAACTGGACGATCCACAGAAAACCCACATGTCATTCATGTATAAGCTAGGGATCAAAACCATGCCACTGGACTCAATGACAGACCATTCAAGTTCAAGCAAATCTTTATAATTCAAAGAGCAATAAGTCATAGTGATATTTTATTGTGTGTACATACAGATGATAAATATAAAGATTAAAATAATGTGATATTCTGACAATATGAAATGAATAATACAATAACAAATTAAACTTTGCAATTTACAATGAACTTATCTTAATCACTCCACATAAATTCATCTGTAGATAAATACAGGGTGCCCCTCCCCCCCCCCCCCAAAAAAAAAAAAACAGAACCCATAAAAATTTTATCAAATCCTACAATGATCCAGCAAATTTGCTGAAATTTGCTGGACTTAAACATCAGTCTGTATATATCATTCCCCAAAGTTTCAGTTATCCTGGTGGCTTGGCATAAAAGTCACATTCTTTCTAAAATATATTCTAAATGGCCTCCGCGGCATTGGAGGCAAACTTGCATAAGTTGCGCAAAATTGTCAATTACTTGAACGCATTCCTCTTCTTTGGAGATTTCCTTGATTTTTGCTGTGATTGCTGCTTTCAATTCACCAATCATTTAAGGGTTGTTCTGGAACACATTATCTTTGAGATAATCAGGAAAATTCCCAAAGAGAAATGTGTTCGAGTAATTGACAATTTTGCACCATGTATGCAAGTTTGCCTTCAAATTTGCTGGACCTTTGTAGGGTTTAATAAAAATTTTATAAGTCCTGTTTTTTGGGGGGTCACACTGTATTATGAAACAAGACAACAGTTAGGCTGATGTCCCTGTCTCAACCAAAATAAATTGATGAGACTAATTACTTGCATATTTATCTTTTTTTTTAAAGCATCCTTAACTCTACTGGTCTCTGTAGAAAATGCTCATGATTGAACTTGGTCAAGGTTGTGATGTGTGAAACTTATACACCAAGTTTCATCCTTCATACCCAATTAAACTTGACGTTATCGTGATCCAAAGTCTCAACCAATCAAATTGCTTAAACTGCTTCGCCTTACTGGAAAATGCTAATGTCAAGACATTCAACTTAAGAACATCTATAGTCTGATCATTCTACTTCAATTAGAAGCAGAGTTATTGTGTTAATAAGTCTTCACCAATGAAACTGTAAAGTCTATATGTTTGTGATCGTTTAACACCATCAAGGAAGAATTGTATTTTCTTGTGATTGGTTGAAACATTTGCACTTAATGTACTGCTATTTAATGTTTTACTGCTGTTTATGTACAATTATAAAATATACTTGCTGAGATACATGTACTGCAAGGAAAGCTTTTATTGTCCCTCTACTGCAAGACAATGAATGGATGAATGCTGGTCATGGTGTTACCTGGCAACGAGTGAATATTCCTGTGCTAAGATAACGCCAGTCTGAATAGGTGATGCTCAGTAACAATTAAATTGGTTACTTATAAGGGCTTAGGCAATTAGAGTCTATAATTTTATTCTTTGTTTATCATTACAAATGTTGGTCATACTTTCAGATAAAATTTGAGTTTTGAGGATCAAATAACGGACGGTCGAGGGAACATTTATAAGGAAATGAAATGGGGTTTAATGACTTGGCTAATACATTTACAAGGAGCTAAACCTCTTTGATTTCGGTCAAAATAAAGAGTTTAGTGATGCGGATCTGATCTGTTATTTTGATTAGTGACAGGACAAATATGATTAAAGATGCATTACATAAAAGCTAAATCTTCCTATTAAAGGTCTTCATTTTGGCTTCAAAAGTTAAATTAACTATTATTTAGACATTTATTCACATAACACGCCTATAATCAACTCTCTAGAGCATCAGGGGGTGGAGATTTAAACGGATTAAAACACTGTTAGCCATTTAAGGATTTAATTTAAAAGTCTTGAATAACAAGTATTGTTGTTACCATAATAAACAATCTATGCCACATCTTATCAAAACTTCAAACAGTGTTAACTTAGCTTAAAATCAAGTAATTTAAATGAAAATTTCAATATATTCATTTTGCATTATCTATTTATGAACTATTATAGCAAGAGCGGACAGCTCTTTATGTAAATCTTACATAATGCATCCTTAAATCTTCATTTTGAAACTACAACTATTGGGTTCCTATTATCGCATAGTTTAAAATGGTCTGTCTAGATTAGATAATGAGTGTTGGCTTTACAACTGTGTACTTTCCCAATAGGTGTTGCATAATTAACAGACAAATTAATTAGTCAACACTGCTCGGGAAAGTAAACAGTTGTAAACTTGGCTATCAATACAGGAAATGTATTTAAACTAACAATTTTACCCAAATCAAAGAAGTCTAGTCATTTTAATTACCAAAGTATATAAAATAACATTAACATCAAAAAATATACAAGAATATTGTCGTACAAAAATTTGATGTCTTCACTTCTTTTTATTGTGGTGCCTCTGTCCAGATATTTCACCAGTTACTACACTTTTAACATTCTTCACACAAGTAAATTATGAACCGGTTTTTTACCAGGCCACGCCTCTTTGGCATACTTCTTTTTGCGTGGTTCTTTTGAAACGTCTTCTTTCGTGAACACAACACTTAATTCTGGCGGTTTTTGTTCTGGTATTTCTGGATCTAAATCTGGAGCCAAATTTGGCATGGATAGCCCTAATTTTGAGGCCATACTGAAAGTACTGGTTAATGTTGAGCCAGCATTTACACTTCCCACTGAGGGCAAATCACCATAGAGTCCGACTGCTCCATAAGAAAAGTCTTGTAAACGTTTGGTTATACTGTCTGTCATACTTGGTTGAACTAAGCCATGATCAATTTTAGTGCGCTGAAAAACAAGACAATAGATTTGATTTCATTTAATATTTTTATATGTATTTAATCATAATCCTCAACCCTTTCATTGGTGTGTCTTTCCTGAAACCAGCGGCTGCCAGGCAGGATGCGCCCACATTTTTCAAGAGATGGATAGAGAACAAGCTAAACAAAATGCACTTTTTTGTACAATCAGGGGCCATAATTCAGGAAGTTATGATCCGATATTTCTCAAATATCGACAGCAACCAAGATCTTTGGGTTATAAACAACCATTTCCAGTTTCATCAAAATTGGATCAAAATTGTGAGCTCTAGAGGTTCCACGACCTTGATATACCAGATGTTTACACTATTTGCGTAGACGGGCGGACATTTTGTCTGGAAATTGGAACTCGACCAACAATACAGTGTAACAGTGACATATTCGAACGTTTTTTTTAAAGGGATCACAAGCTAAAAATGCGGTTTTTCGTACAGTCAAGGGCCATAATTCAGTAAGTTACGATCCGATATGTGCAAATATTGAAAGGAACCAAGGTCTTTGGGTTATAAACATGTATTTCAAGTTTCATCAAAATCGGATCAAAATTGTGATCTGTAGAGGGTCCACAACCATGATATACCATATTTTTACACTGTTTGCATTCGAGGGGCGGCCATTTTGTCCGACAGTTTTGGTCCGATTTTCACGAAATTTGGAGTCAACCGTCATTAAGGTGTACCGGTGATATATTCAAACAGTTTTTTAAATCAGAATAAAATTGTGACCTCCATAGGGTCCACAAGCTAAAAAAACATGATTTTTCGTACAATCAGGGGCCAAAATTCAGGAAGTCATGGTCCGATATGCGCGAATATCGAAAGGAACCAAGATCTTTTGGTTATAAACTTACATTTAAAATTTCAACAAAATCAGAATAAAATTGTGACCTCCATAGGGTCCACAAGCTAAAAACGTGATTTTTCGTACAATCAGGGGCCATAATCCATGAAGTTACGGTCCGATACATGCCAATGTCGAAAGGAACCGAGATCTTAGGGCGATAAACCTATATTTCAAGTTTCATTGAAATCGGCTAAAAATTGTGGACGGACGGACAGGGGCAACAACAATATACGTCCACATGTGGGCGTATAAAAACTTTCATGGTAGCGAAAAAGTATGTGGATAAATGTCTTCATTTTACAATCTGTCTTTAAAAGTATCAAGATACGATTTATCCACATTCTCTTTTTTTTATTATTGACCTTTACATTTTGAAAAGATGAAGACATTCAATCCTTTATAGCCTGACCTTCCAGTTGGCCATAGCCCATAACCCTAGGCCACAGTGGTAATTAATTCAATCAATTAATAAAATAATACTAATTCACTTTTTAAGTTATAAAAACACTACAAGAGTCGATGTCATTTTTCCGAGACTACTATACTGCTCCCACCAGACATCAACAGGGTAGAAGAAAACAGTCTCTGACTTTTACTTTACAGCTATAGCAAACCTGAAGACAATATTCTTACAATATTCTTACATAACATGTATTTAATATATTTTCAAAACTATCCAGAGAGCTACCTAGTCATTTTAAAAGGTTGAATCTTGCTTATCAAGTTTTGTCACACAACTGTTAACAAGGTGTTTATTTAATGAAAAATACAGTTCATTTCACAATTTTTTTTTTGTAACTGCATGTAAGGCAAAGTATTAAAGAAATGTATTAATATTGCAGAATTCGTTGATATACAGATGAATACCAATATTCATTGAAACAAGATTATAAATTCAAATTATACAATCACAAACTCTTTCTGACATTTTTATGTTCCCAACTTAAAGTTTCGTCACATGTGCCCGTCATCCCTGCACAATCTAATGGACTCTCTACAGATCAGATGATCAAACATAGTGTAGAGTGTTCAAAAGAAATTGTGGACAACAGATGGACAGGGATGACGGCAATATATGAACACATTTTAAAAATTACATCAATAAGTCATCCTCTTTAGAAGTTTTAAAACTTGAAATATGAGTGGAATAACAACTCCTCAAAATGTGTTTGATATTCAGAAAGGGTTCTTCCTTATACTAGAATGAACAATACAACTGAGTTTTAAAATAGACCAACAGTAATTCTATCATTTATGTATCACTTCCTCAACATCAATGGGGAAATATCTCTGAAATTTGTAATTGGAAACATATATCTAAAAAATGAACTGGAGCACTTATACGTTGGGAAACTTACTTTGGATGGAATAACAGTTGTTTGAACCAGGTTTCGAAATCTCCCAACAGATGGGTCTATATCTTCTGCAAAAAGAAATAAAAAACATTGTTTAAAATAAAAAAACAGTTGGAAGGCAGTGGCATAGTAAGTTCTGCTGTAAATTTTTTCCAACCTTGTGTACCCCACCTCTATTAATTGTGAGTTGTATGTTTAGATGTACATCCTCCTTTTTTGTTATTAAAACATGCATGTTGCTTTTTAAGAAATAGCTCATCATCTGTTGAAGTTTTAGATGTCAAATAATGATGCAATGTGAAAAACAAAACAAGCGGTTGCCATGCAAGATACGCCCACATTTTGCAAGAGATGGACAGAGAACGAGCTAAAAAAATGTGATTTTTTGTACAATCAGGGGCCATAATCCAGGAAGATATGGTCTGATATGCATGAATATCGAAAGGAACCAAGATCTTTGGGTTATGAACATACATTTCAAGTTTCATAAAAATCGGATAAAAATTGTGACCTCTAGAGGCAGGGGTGCACAATTTCACTTTTGAACCACTAGCCCATGGGCAGGTGTCATGACAAAATTTGCTAGCCCTACAGAAAAATACACCTGCCCTGAATCTAAAAATAAGGTTGTTTTGTTTTTAATTTAATGACTAAACATAAAAATAGTAACAAAGTAACAAATATTTAAGCATCCAAATGTTCCAATACTGTCTTAACCTATCCTTATTATCATCTAATTGTAATAGACAACAACAACCATAAATGGTGGGATAAAAAGGAAAAAAATATCAGAAAAAGTTTGTGTTGATTTATCGGTCTTTTTTTTTATAGCTACGGGTTCAATTTACCCTTGCAAACTCGTTTTTTCTCATTCAAGCGTATGCCTTATTGAAAATCAAATATTACAATACAAGAATACTAAATTAAACTATACAATATGAGTGCTGCCTCAAAAAATGCCCATTAACTAATTATAAGTCAAATAAATAGCGTTTTTTCGGATCATGCGATTTACGGACCACTATGACACAATATCATTCAGTCTACCGATAGGCCCTACCTCTCAAAATATAGTTAACATTTTTCACATTTCTGCCTACATAAAGTATATTTTAATCAGAAAATCAATGATTCCTTTGGAAAATCAAAGTGTGGGTATACATAATTCGTGAAACATGGATAATTCTAACAGTACCACCGGTCGTGTGGAAAAGTGAGCGAGAAGACACGTGATGTAAAAACGCTATATTATTACGGCATTTGCAATCTTCGTGAAATGAACACTTGGGAGTTAATAACAGTATATATTGCTGTTTATTTATCATTAAACAACAAAAAGCTGTGAACGACAATAAAAGGAAGACATATTTTCACAAAATACATAGAGAAAAAAAAATGTGGTATCTTCGGTAAGGAATGTTGTCATTCGACAATACTCATTAATTTTAGAAAAGTTATTTTTAGTACCGGAAGCTATTACCGGTAGAACTATCGTGTGCTTAGTAGTAAGTTATTCTGACTGAAGTTAGTCTATTCGGCTATTATTATTGCACGGACTGGAACTAAAATGCTTTAAATAATCACAAGGTATTGTTCGATCACAAAGTATTATTCAATTTCAAAGAATTTCTGTCCGAGAAAAACGGCCTGTCTGCGGGCGGACGGAATGTGAAATTTCAGCTGTCCAACAAAAAAATTAACCTGTCCCGGGCGATGGGAATTGTGCACCGCTGCTAGAGGGTCCACAACCTTCGTATTACATACTTTTACACAATTTGCGTACAAAGAGCGGCCATTTTGTTGGGCAGTTTCATTTCAATTTTCCCCAAATTCAAATTCAACCTTCATTATGGTGGAATGGTGATATATCTAAACGGTTTTTAAAATCGGAATAAAAATTGTGACCTCTAGAGAATCCACAAGCTAAAAATGCGACTTTTCGAACAATCAGGGGCCATAATCCAGGAAGTTACATTCGGATTATCAAAAGGAACCAAGATTTTAGTATGTAGCGGTGATATATTCACACGTTTTTTTAAATCGGATAAAAATTGTTACCTCTAAATCAAGGGCCATAATTCAGGAAGTTACATTCCTATATGCGCAAATATCGAAAGGAACCAAGATCTGTGGGTTAAAAACATGTATTTCAAGTTTCATTAAAATAGGATCAAAATTGTGACCTCTAGAGGGTCCACAACCTTGATATACCAGATGTTTACACTATTTGCGTACGAGGGGCGGCCATTTTGTCCGACAGTTTTGGCCCAATTTTCACGAAATTCTAACTCAACCAACAATACAGTGTAACGGTGATATATTCGAACAGTTTTGTAAATCAGATAATAATTGTGACCTCTCGAATGTCCACAAGCTAAAAACACGATTTTTCATACAATCAGGAGCCATAATTCAGGAAGTTATGATCCGATATGCACAAACATCGAAAGCAACCAAGATCTTTGGGTTATAAACATGCATTTCAAGTTTTATCAAAATCGGATCAAAATTGTGACCTCTAGAGGGTCCACAACTTTGATATACCAGATGTTTACACTATTTGCGAAGAGGGGCGGCCATTTTGTCTGGCAGTTTTCGTCCGATTTTTACAAAATTCACTCGACCAACATTACGGTGTAACGGTGATATGTTCAAACAGTTTTTTAAATCAGATAATAATTTGTGACCTCTAGAGGGACCACAAGCTAAAAGCGCGATTTTTCGTACAATCAGGGGCCACATCTCAGGAAGTTACGATCCGATATGCGCAAATATCGAAAGGAACCAAGATCTTTGGGTCATAAACAGGCATTTCAAGTTTCATCAAAATTGGGTGAAAATTGTGACCTCTAGAGAGTCCACAACCATGATATTATACCATATTTTTACACTATTAGCGTACGAGGGGCGGCAATTTTGTCCAATTTTGGTCTGATTTTCACAAAATTCAAACTCAACCATCATAAGGGTGTAATTGTTAACTCTAGAGGGACTACAAGCTTAAAATGAGATTTTTCATACAATCAAGGGCCATAATTCAGGAAGTTACAATCCGATATGAGCAAATATCGAAAGGAACCAAGATCTTTGAGTTTCATCAAAATCAGATGAAAATTGTGACCTCTAGAGTGTCCACAAGCTATAAACGTGATTT
The DNA here is from genome assembly GCF_932274485.2 of Patella vulgata. Taxonomy (NCBI): domain Eukaryota; kingdom Metazoa; phylum Mollusca; class Gastropoda; family Patellidae; genus Patella; species Patella vulgata. Next base: position 42,043,029 of record NC_065882.2, read on the forward strand.
TTCGTACAATCAGGGGCCATAATCCATAAAGTTTCGATCCAATACATGCCAATATCGAAAGCAACCGAGATCTTTTGGAGATAAATCTATATTTCAAGTTTCGTCAAAATTGGATAAGAATTGTGACCTGTAGAGTGCTCACAAACAATTGTGGACGGTCGGACCGACAGACGGACGTCCGGCCCGTCCGGACGGACAGGGGCAACGACAATATATGTCCACATACAAAGACAACGATTGGAACTCATTTTACACAGCTGTAACAAATTTTAATCAAATTTAAAAGTTATATTAAGATAACTCATTTGGAGTAAAACAATATAAACAGTCCTTGTCTTTTAGTTTTCCTCCAACATACTTGGGAATGACAACAATCATGCTCGATGGCCTTGACATTATGACATCAAAACATGCCTGGCACTGAAAGAGTTAATCTGCTTTTGGGAAAACGGGATAATGTATTATGAATTTTTAAGATTCAACTTAGGTTCGTGCCACCTTGGAATTTTACCTGGATTAATAACTTCTTCATCTTCATTAAAGGAAATATGTGATATTCCCTTTTTCTTTCTTTTTAATGGATTTTTATTTGATACTTCTGCCACAGATGCTATTCGCCGATTGGTGGCTGTGTTATATTCGGTTAAGTTCTGAAAATAGTAGTCAGTATATTCATAATTTGTCAAGTCTATTCATGAACGGACTCATCTGAAATAATTACTCTTAAAATGACTAAACCTAATTGTTTGGGTAGAAAAAAGATAGGTTGCCAGACAGCAAAACATACGCCCACAGCAGCTAATTCGTCCGAGCGGTCGACAAGGGTTGTTGCATATTTATTCTTTTGTAGGTAACTGGGGGCATTTAAAATACAATTTCATATAGATCAGAATATAATTTTTGTCATTTGAGGGTTCACAAGGTTCTACAAACTGAAACAATGGTCTTAACTCTGGAAGTTATTTTGAAATTTGATATAAATTTCATACAAATCGGATGATAACTTTGTCATTCACATAGTAAAACAAGGGCCATAACTCAAGAAATAATTGACGGAAATTGCTGAAATTCAATAGACCTCCGTTTCACAAGTTTAAATGATGCATATAAATTTCACAGCATTAACAATGTTGAACAAAGTGAAACAAGGGCCATAACTCGAGAAGTAATTATTGTAAATTGCTTAAATTCAATAGGCTTCCTGGTTTCACTAATCTAAATGATGCATATAAATTTCATACAGATCGACTGTTAACTTTTGCCATTAGAGTGTTCACAAGGTTCAACAAAATGAAACAAGGTCCATAACTCCTGAGGTCATTAATGGAAATTGCCGAGATTTGATAGGTTTCTTCGTTTCACTAATTTAAATAATGCATATAAATTTCACACGGATCGGATGATAATTTTTGGCATTAGAACATTCACATACAGTCTTAAGACCAACTAGAAATCAACCAGATTTCTTCAAGTTTGGGAATGTGACCTCAAAGAAGAGAATCCTGTCATCAGCCTCTCAAAGACAATAAATTGTAGCCCAATTAGTATCTATTCAGATGTTGTATTGTATAAGTGTCATATTACACTGCTCTATATTTAGAATGTAAAACTAAAGCTAGATGGGTTTGGAATCAGATTCTATGAGATTTGAATAAGAGAATAAGAAAAACTAATCAAATTAAACACAGAGATAAACAAATTTAATAACAATTTAATATAATAAAAAAAAATTGATTCAAATATTATTACATAATGTAATAATAAGCTTATTAATTTGATGTAATATCTACAATATCTAAGCCAGGGTATAAAATATCTTACATTATTTTACTCATATACTTTGACATTGACCAATTTGATGGTAACCAATTAAATGATTTTGGAGCTTTTTCTTGTGGAGATTAATATTCATAAGTAAAACAAGGGTTGTTGAGCACATTACGATTGTATAACTCTTGCCAATTATATATTGATTTCTATAGAAAGGGGTCGATATCGAAATATTAATGGCCTATTGATCCATCGTACAATACTATTTACGAACTTATCAATTATCAGAAATTGAAAATTTGATCCAAAATTATCTATTTTGGTGCAAAAATATGAACATTTACTGATTATTTACATACAGGGAAAAGGTCACCCCAAAACAATCTACATGTATTTGTTATTTAAAGGAGCTAAATCGGTAATATTTAGGACCCAGAAATTGACACAAATGGTTCGCAACACAAATAATAATGTAATATGAATGTACATAAACTGATTTAGTATTTATTGCGCATGCACTCCAGATAGGAATATGCCGTACGTAACCGTTTGACTTACTTGTGGAATATATCTAGCCCCTTCGTTCGAGTCCCTTGTTATAAATGGCACTTAAAGGCATTCGTGAACCAATGGTAAAATGTTTATTTTGTCTTACAATTTTATGGAAGCCTATAACTACCATTCATAATTTCTTAATTTCTTTCGCCCCTTCAAAACACGAAAGTCGAAAAGTGACCTTGAAAGTAGAGACTACATCAACTTCCGAGGCGAAAAGACAACAGTACGACAGCAAGCCAAAATCAAAGGTCGCTAATATCGCCATCAATACTAGACTTTATAGACTATTTTGTTAACACGAATTTATTGTTAATGTCAACAAAACAGTACACCTTCAATAATGTATTATAACAATATTACTTATATTCTCTGTCACCACAGAGTTCTTGATGTGGAAATTTACACGGAAATATTCATTTATGGCTAGGGATATGATATCATATCTTTCTTATCTAAATTACATCCTGCTTATTGTTGATATATGTAAAAAAAACAACCTGATTTCTCGTAATTATCAATTGTAAGAATAATGCATATTTATAAACGAATTTCACCCTACTACGAGTTCTTGACGTGGAAATTTACACGCAAATACATATACATATATATATATATATATAAGCAGGATCTAATTTAGATAAGAAAGATATGATATCATATCCCTAGCCATAAATAAATATTTCCATGTAAATTTCCACATCAAGAACTCATAGTAGGGTGAAATTCGTTTATAAAAATGCATTATTCTTACAATTGATAATTACAGCCCAATAGTAAATGTTTAATACGTGGTACTAATCCACACAATGTTTCTTATATAGTTTAGTCAGCTATATGTTAATGAATCTTAATCCACCTTAATTACCCCCCATTTATATCTATATCATATTTCCCTAATCACCTGTCTCCAATATTCTTTGTTTTACACTATTAAACATACATTATGGGAGATTAGATAAAGAGCTGGAAGTATTCACTATAATAGTTAACAACAATATACGACCACATTTCAATGTGGGCGTATAAAAAAAATGGCACAACTACTATAATAGGATGATGGGAACAAAGTTTCATAAACATATCTTAAATGGTTTATTAGATCTGTTCTGGAAAAAAGGAAGTACAGACGAAGCCCTTAACTTTGTTCGGTGTGGGATAAGTGCGTGATGACTGTTCGTTTTTTCAATGGCAGACTTTTGTTTTAGTGATTTTGCTGTTAAAAGTTGGGAGGAGTGAAGAAGTCGAGGGCTATAATCTGTATATCATACTATTTATCATTCTATTGTAAGTTATCCCATGTTAGGCTGACCTTAAAAATATCTTTGTTTCACCAAACCCGACCCACAATCGAGGAGAAGGGTTGGTAGGTCGGGGTTTTTTTCAGATTTTTTTTTTAAGAGCTAATTTGACAGCTTGATAATTTTCCGGGTGCAAACATTCGTCTTCTTTTATTGGCAAACAAATCAATGACATCGGGATTTTTCTTGATGCACGACTCGCACACAAATTGCGACAAACTCACGTTTGAAACTCCCTCAACACGTTTTTAACGATCGTGCGGGTTGTGCCTTTATTTTTCTCGAAAATGGATATTGAAAATATCGTCATCATGTTTAAAACGACGCCCCACAGACATAGAGGCAGAATCATTTCGTGGGAATGGACGTGCTTTCGTCTGCAACCATTTTGTTGAGAAGCGACACCCATGACGCTTTCATCTTGATCAACCAGTTTCAATAATGAATCAAACCATAGCCATAGTAAAGGGAAATAACTCTTGTGATATATTTCAGGTTGACACACAAAATAAAATAAAAAGATCGCGGAAAAGTGCAATAAAATAATTTAAGTCGGGGGTGGTTTTAGTTAGTCGGTCGCGTCAGGCAAAACAAAGATATTTTTAAGGTCAGCCTTATAATGGTCAGGTAAGTTAACAGATCATTAACAAAATACTCTTAAACACTGACCTCATTTACTGACATATTTCTTACTTTATACCCAATAAAATGGAGAGAGAGAGAGAGAGAGAGAGAGAGAGAGAGAGAATTGAGACTTAACTTCCACTCAAAACAAACTAGGTCATTTCTGGACCAACATACCCTACATTTTTAACGCAATAATTTTCTTGCACAGTGGTTTTTTTTTTAGCAGTGAGCGGATCCAGAGAAAACCCTTCATTGTTAAGAAGATGAATCACCCCTTCTCATTTTGTCGTAACTTCTACTTTTCGACTTTCGTGTTTTGAAGAGACGAAAAGTAGAGATTATGAACGGTAGTTATAGGCTTCTATACAATTTGGATATCATAAGCATAGGCCTATCTTTTCCTGGTAAAATCACAACATCAACGTTCATTTAAATTGACAAATAATTCGCGTTTTCAATGCCGGAAGACTGTGGATGATATTGAGTTAACGACTTAGCTACTTTGATATACAGTGTGAATTTCAATATGAAATATATTTCAAAAAAGCGGTTGTCATGCAAGAGACGCCCACATTTCGCAAGAGATGAACAGAGAACAAGCTAAAAAATGAGGTCATCATCCAGGCAGACACGGTCTGAAGTATCGACAGGAACTCAGAACTTTGGGATATGAACATATAATCCGACAAGCTAAAAGAAAACCATGGTTTCTCGTACAATAGGGGCCACAAGGCAAGAAGTTAGGCCCGATATACGCGAACATCAAACAGAGATCTTTGATACATAAACATATAATATTCATTTTTTTTCAAAACCGGATACAAATCGCTAGAGGGACCACAGCCTTCGATCCGATTATCACGAAACCCAGGGTGTAACGGTGTATATTTAAACGGTTTTTAAATTCGGGTATAAACTATAATTTCTGGTACACCCAGGGTCCATAATCTAGGAGGTTACGGACCGATATGTGCGAATATGGAAAGAAACAAAAATCTGTGGAATATAGACATATATTTAAGTTTGATCAAAATCGGATAAAAAAAAATTATGACTTCTACAGTGTCCACAACCTTGGTATTATATACTTTTACACTATCTGGAACGAGGAGCGGGCAGTTTCAATCCGATTTTCATGAAATTCGAACTCAACCATCATAATGGTGGAATGATGATATGTTAGAACAGCTTTTAATATTGGATAAAATGCCAATATCGAAAGGAACCGCGTGTCCACAAATAAATTGTGGGCTGACAGGGGTGACTCAATACACGTCCACTTGAAATGTGGGCGTACAAAAATAGCTCAGCATGATAAAACTTGGTTTTTGGAAGACTAAACAACTGATATCAAAGACTTTATATAAAATGAGATTTTTATTTTAGAAATTAAAATGTTAAGTTATTTGATACTCCCACTGGCCGGTTCATAGTTGTCAACGCTTACATAATTTATATTAGGGCAATGCAAATCAAGACGGACATGTTGTTTGGATCAGCATACCAAGCAATTAAAATCAGTGAACCGGACCAAACCCAAGCATCCAAAATTTAGCACTTTTTCCTAGATAGTCCTAGCACTGCATAGTACAACAAGTGAAACAAGTGCCATGACTCTAGACGTAATAAAAGGAAATTGCGGAAATTCAATAGGATTCTTCTTTTTACTAACTGAAATGACGCATATAAATTTCATACATATCGACAGATAACTTTAGATGTTAGAGCATTCACAAGGTGCAACAAAGTGAAACAAGGGCCATAACTATAGAAATTCAATAGGATTCTTCTTTTTCCTAATTTAAATGACACATATCAATTTCATATATAGAAGTAATAAACGGAAATTGCTGAAATTCAATAGGATTCTTCTTTTTCCTAATTTAAATGACACATATCAATTTCATACAGATCGGCAGATAACTTTTGATGTTAGAGCATTCACAAGGTGCAACAAGATAAAACAAGGGCCATAACTATAGACGTAATAAACGGAAATTGCTGAAATTCAATATGTTTCTTCGTTTCACTAATTTAATTAATGAATATAAATTTAACAAAGATCGGATGATAACTTTTGGCGTTTGAGCGTTCACAAGGTTAAACAAAGTGAACAAGGGCCATAACTCTAGAAGTAATAAATGGAAATTGCTGAAATTCAATCGGCTTCTTTGTTTCCCTAATTTAAATATTGCACATAATTTCACAAAGATCAGATGTTAACTTTTGGCATTAGAGCGTTCACAAGGTTCAACGAAGTGAAACAAGGGCCATAACTCTAGACATAATAAACAGAAATTAAATAGGCTTCTTCATCTCACTAGTGCAAAGAACATATATCAATTTTAAAACAATTAGATGATAACTTTTGGCATTAGAGCATTTACAAGAAATTGTGGACGGACGGACGGACGGGCGGATGGATGGACGACAGACGGGCGGAAGGACGGCAATATACGTCCACATTTCCATGTGGGCGTATAATAAAATAGTAAATTTCAATGGAACTTAAATAGATTTTAAAGGATTATTTACTTTCAATAAATATACCGGCATATACCAGGCTGTCATATAAATATAACACGCACCCCTATTTCTAATCCCCAAACCCAGGAACCAGCAGTTGCAAGGCAAGATACGCCCACATTTTGCAAGAGATGGATAGAGAACAAGCTAAAAACAAAAGCTATTCTTTATACAATTAGGGGCCATAATCCAAAAAGTTATCATCTGAAGTGCGCAAATATCGAAATGGACTGAGACCTTTAGGACATAAACATATACTTTCAGTTTCATCAAAATCGGATAAAAATCGTGACCTCCAGAGGGACCACAAGGTAAAAATGTGATTTTTTGTACAATCAAGGGCCATTATTCAGGAAGTTAAGATTCGATATGCGTTATGCGTGAATATCGAAATGAACCAAGATCTTTGGGTTATAAATATGTATTTCAAATTTCATCAAAATCAGATCAAAATTGTGGACTCTAGAGGGTCCACAACCTTGATATACCATATTTTTACACTATTTGCCTACAGGGAGGGGGGCCATTTTGGTCAGATTTTCACGAAATTCGAACTTGGCCATCATTAGGGCGTAACGGAAATATACCCAAACATTTTTTTTTTTTTAAATTGGATAAAAATTGTTACTTCTAGAGAAGGAGAGAGAGAGAAATGGGGTTTAACGTCCACTCGACACAAACTAGGTCATTTTGGGACTAACAAATGGTTTTTAATTTTATTTCAATAATTCGCTTGCTCGTAGGGGTCTTTAGCAGTGGGAGGAAACCGGAGGACCCGGAGAAAAACCACGAGGTTGGACAGGCGACCCTACTCCTTGCCACGTACAACCGGGGATTCGAAATCACGCGCGCTAACCATTCAGCCATCCAACCCCCCTCTAGAGAAGGAACCAAGATCTTTGGGTTGTAAATATGCACTTCAAGTTTCATCAAAATCATGAAAATTGTGACCTGTAGAGTGTCTACAAGTTAAAAACATGGTTTTTCGTACAATCAGGGGCCATGATCCATGAATTATGGTTCGATATATGCTAATATCGAAAGTAACCGAGATCTTTGGGAGATAGACCTATATTTTAAGTTTCGTCAAAATCGAATAAAAGAGTGTCCACAAACAAATTGTGGACGGACGGACAGGGGCGACTGCATAATACGTCCACATGAAAATGTGGGTGTATAAAAATTGATATTCCAAAAAACAACAAACCAAAAAAATTTACAGTTCATTATCAAGTAGAGCACCTGACATATAAAGAATGCATATATTACAAGATATATAATCAACAAAACATAAAAGGTTTATCAAAGGGTCTCATTATTCTTGAATCTATGTACCGGGCTTTCGCATTCACCTTCTCACTATTGTGTGTATTGAATTACGAGACGCTGAATCGATGTATCGTGATTCTTTTTTATGTTATTTTGTTGCTTCAGTAACTAGCCTATCACTCTTAATTATCCATGTCACACATTATCCATAGGTACATAAACACTCTTAAATTTGTTTTGGTCCTTATTTTGATCTGTCAGCCACAAGTAGACAAACAAACATTTCAAGCCCAGGACAGTAATTGCAATTTGTGACTCCATTAAAAAATCAATTATTCATTTACCCTTTTGTTTTTTTTGTAAATATTGACCTGTTTATGAATTTTGTGACGCAACCATGAGGGGACATATAGTTATGGTTTTGCCTTAAGTAGGGCTGAGATATGGCTTCACTGTGGGTGTATTAATTGTTTGACAGTATTTTAAGATAAAGTCCTAATATAACATACAGTATTAAAGGGGATGGGAATAGTACAGGTATTTACATATAGTAATTCGGTGAGTGTATAAAAATTGTAAAAAGTGTAACAGTGCCATTTAACGAATACAGTGTTATGGCAACTTGTAGTTAGTTTTAGCTATTGTCTATAAAATGAAAATGATGATGAGCCACTTTAATTAAACTTACATCTAATTCTGTTTCTGTTTGAGGTAAGCCCAGTAAATTTCCTTCATGTTCATCATGTTTTTCTTTGTCATCAAAACCAAGTGGTTGCGGTCGTTCTCTAATTATGTATATTCTGGTTGATGCACCAAAATGTAATTCACTGTCAATAGGAACCTGTTGAGGTTTTCGCTTCTCTAGCCTCATTCGTCCAATATATGTCCCATGTGCTGTAAAATTATAAAAGGTACATATACTTTTCTCTGAACATGAAAACACATGGTCATTTATATCTTGTTTCTGTCACATGAGATACAGAAAAGATAAATGGGGTCTAACCTGTACTGAATAGAACTCATAATGGTATATTTTCAATTTATTAAAGATGTTTCATCTACATACTAAAAAAAAATATACTGGTACTGCTGTTCAATTAGTATTGCAAGATCCCTTTCCACTAGACAAATCATAAACACAATATCTAGCATAGCATTGAATACAGGAGTCTAGAATGTTTTAAAAAGTTGAATCTCGTATTTGTCATCATTATTTATCTATTGCTTGAAGATGGAAATACATCAACCTGTAGGTTTAATTTCCACACATATACATGAAGAGTTGTTAAAATTGTTGTGGGAGGAAAGCAGAAATCATAAATGTCACAATGGTTTGAATAGATCATATGGCACAGTGACATGTGTGATCTGCAGAGCAAAGCATTGGACCAGCCAGCTCTAAACCCTAATTACAGTTATATAAGCTTATATACTTACTACTCCCTAAATCCATAATAAACGGTCGTGCTAGATGTTTGTGCCACACTAAAGCTGCGTGAACTCGAGAACAAGATGCATGATCAATACAAAAGTCACACAATTGTTTATTCCGACCAAAAAAATAACATTTCTTTTCATCTATCATCAATTTCTGTAAAACAAAATGATAATCAATTAGAGGCTAGAAATTGCATGTACCCTAATTTAACATGTTAATACCAGCGCACATTTTTTTTCTTAATATAAACATGTTGTCATGCAACAGACCACACATATCGGTACCAACATCAGCATTGTGAGAGGAGGTAAGAATGTCACTCATAATAAGGTCTTGAATAAATGACATGTTTCAGTCAGAAATCGGTGCAAACAAGTTGGTTTTCTTGTTCAGTTTGTTTTGTGACCCGAATATTGTATCTGATTCAGATTGTATCATGTCTCTTGCATTGTGATACATATCATATCGTGATTAAACTCCAAAAGTTAAAAGTCTAAATTCAATAGGCTTTGTGCCCTTATTACATGTAACAGGAGAATAATGTAATAATATTTTACAAAGATCAGATCAGAATGGTAGCTTCTAGAGTGTTAACAGACTATGAACGAATAATAAACAGGACTACAACAATATACAACCCAGTTAAAATTTGGGCTCATAAAAAGTACCATACATTATATTATTATAAGCAACATAATTACGGTACTAAATTTTCTCAAAACACATCAAGATGTTTCAGCGAATAAGACTGAGATCGTAAATTATGGATTGACCAACATCAACTACCTGAGAAGTTTTGCTACTTATATTTACCTGAACCATTTTACCTTCCTTTATTACATCAAGATGAAGTCCTGGAGCTGGTTTCCCTGCCCTAAAATCACAAAATTTTAATTTAAAATTGTTTACTGTTATGTAGCTTAAAAAAAATAAGCAAACATAAAAAGAAATTTGCATAAATGATCTTTACAAAAAACACCAATTCGGACCATGTTTCAGAGCTCATTGTACCAGTGAAGGACACTACGCTGAAGGGGTTGTTGTCGGCCATACTACAGACAAGTATCCATGATCTTGGGTTCCTGAAGCAACAACCGCAAGTTTTACAACATCTTGTCGTTGCGTCAATACTCAACAATTCCCGAATTTTTGCGCTCGTTGTGTTTACACGTGACTAATTAGCATTGTCCAATCAGAGGTCGTGGCACATAACACACTGTAAACAAATATGGCGGCCTCCATAGAAAAAGAAATAGACAAGTTTACAACCATGATTTCCAGCAACCTTGACATTGATCGAACCTTGAACTTTGCAACTCAATTGTCACATGTAGACATTTTAGCGCAAGACTTGATAATCGTAACCATATTTTTAACGAAGGAATCTGATAGGATCACAAGCTGGCCTTCTACCCAATTGAAATTAGTGCTAAAATATGCGGGGTATTACGTGAAGGGCTTGATAAGATGTATGTAGTTAAGGCGAGATCAAGCCTTCTATTGAAGATGGGGTTCTCCCTACCCGATTTCCCATAAGGGTATCTGAATGTTGACTCTCGCCTGATCACACATTAATCAACAAGAGAGAGAAATAGAGTTTAAAGTCCACTCAACACAAATCAGGTCATTTCGGGACTAACATATGGTTCAATTTTATTTCAATAATTCGCTTGCGCATAAAGGTCTTTAGCTGTGGGAGAAAACCCACAAGGTTTGAACAGGCGACCCTATTCCTTGTCACAAATAAGCGGGGAATGGAAACCACCTAACTTGACACAATGACAGAACTTTTGATCTAACGCACACATGTTAAACTGTTAATAATAATCACGAAGATTGGTCTGGTTTATTGTAACTGACATTATTTTGCGCTTTTTGAATTCCAAAGGCAAACCGCAGTAGCAATATATTTTATGACAATATCATGTTACTGCTTGCAAGATTTTACAAACTTAAGTACCCTGGATGCAGATTAGAAGGGTAGCACGGGTACTTGTCTATGTATAAAACTAATTATAGCTGACAACGACCCCTTCAGCGACACTAACACTCTAGCCTGGAGGTCGGGTGTTTGATCCATGCATTGGCCGAGAAAGTTCATCCAGATTTCCCGGCGTGGTTCCCCCTTGTCACTGTCAGTGATGCAGGACGGTGGGCCTGACAAAGACAGCTGTCTAGTCGTTCGGATGGGTCGAAAAACTGAGGTCCCGTGTACATATTGGCGTTTGGAATTCGATATAAGAGTAGGCCGTAGCGCCGCTGCCCGGGCAAAATTTCTCTCATAGCACACTGTATGCCCGTCTTCATTAGACCAGTTTAGGAGCAGAACAGTAGGACGTTAAACCCCATTTCATTTCATGACAATCAATAATGTATAAGGTTACTTTTCTACAACTTGACAATCTATCTAAATAGAGACTATGGTCGTGTTAACTAAAATCTCAAGCCTAGCATAGACCAAGCTTGCCTGTAAATGCTGCTGTACAGATAAAATTCCAGCATAGCATTATGATTTATTTAATGTGGAACACTGCATGGAGTCTGGACCATATTTTATACGCCCACATGTGGACGTATATTGCCGTCACCCCTGTCCGTCCGTCCATTTGTCAGTCTGTCATCCACAATTTCTTATGAACACTCTAATTCCAAAAGTTATTATCCGATTGTTTTAAAATTGATATATGTGGTTAACATTAGTGAGACGGAGAAGCCTATTTATGGCCCTTGTTTTACTTTGTTGAACCGTGTGAACGCTATTACGCCAAAATTTATATGCAATATTTAAATTAGTGAAATGAAGAAGCCTATTGAATTTCAACAATTTCCTTTTATTACGTCTAGAGTTATGGCCCTTGTTTCGCTTTACTGAACATTGTGAACGCTTTAATGCCAAAAGTTATCATCCGATCTTTCTGAAATTTATATGCAATATTTAAATTAGTGAAATGAAGAAGCCTATTGACTTTCAACAATTTCCATTTATTACGTCTAGAGTTAAATCCCTTGTTTTACTTACTGAACCTAACACTCTAACCCAATATATATGTATGAAATTTGTGACTCTTAGCGAGTAAGCAAGGTCTTCTTATTTTGTCACTAAAATGTTATTGTAGCTTACTGGCCTCCACAGAGACTGAAACGCGACCGTTTAGCAGTGAAAAGTTTTTCGACAAGGATTCAATAGGACGGTTCCTGAACGTACTGGTCGAGTGTAATGAGACCTACGTTCAGAGCTGAACAGTAAACTATAGGCCTACATTAACATACTAACTCAGTCAAGACCTAAGACTAGACACATCGGATATGATCGTGTATTCGCCCAGTTGCGAGGCCGGTCTACGCCGATAAACTGATATGCCTTTGAATGTAGCAATATCGTATTTCAGGGGGTAAAAGTTCATGCCATGGGTCTAAATAATACAGAAATAAAGACGGGGGGCACGCGTAAACCTACCACGATGGAACCTCAAAATTGTTGACAAGCGATGGAGCCGACATGTTGAATCACAGCGCTCCTAGACCAAGGGGCATAAATATTAATGTATCGACCGCCAGGGTTTAGACCACATCTTAATATCGTCATTTCTCCCAACGCACTGATCTAATTCATAATTTAGGAAACATAATGTGGTAATCAGACAGTTAATAAACCACACCTCCAGTTATAAATCAACACAATACACTACGCACCAGTCAAATAGCCTATGTATGAATCTAGATACAATGTATATATTCTAAATCTGTTAAAGTCACGTAGTGCCGCTGTCCGGGAAAACTTCCCTCATAGCACACAGCTGTATGGCGTATGCCCGTCTTCATTAGCCCAGTTCGGAGCAGAACAGTAGGACGTTAAACCCCATTTCATTTCATTTAGTTTAAACTACTTTTAAAGCCCAAAACAGTTCAACTAGTCTCTTATGGTCAACGCTCTTTTAGTTATCAAGCAACTGTTTTATGGAATGATCTACCATTTAGTTTAAGATGTTGTAGGCCTACATCTCTATGTATTTAAAAAAACAACTTAAAACACATTTATACAATCGTTAACATGTCCACAATCTTGTTGATTATTTATGCTTACACTGTCATTTTGTAATGTGCCCCTGAACATGTTATATGAAAGGCTGCACTATAAATATGCTGTAGATCTATCTATATATATATTTGTGACTGTCGTTTGTCTGTCTGTTCGGGGTTTGCGGCTACACTAGGTCTGCCCCGAGTCTGAAATTTGGGGTATAGGGGTAGCTCGGACCGGGGAGTAACATAGGCCAGGCGTTAGTCTACCACTTCCGGTTTTGGAGTTATGAACCCCGAGCGAAGGCGGTCTGTTCGGGGTTGGCGGCTACCTAGGTCTGCCCCAAGTCTGAAATTTGGGGTATAGGGGTAGCTCGAACCGGGGAGTAACAAAGGCCAGGTGGCGTTAGTCTATCACTTCCGGTTTTGGAGTTATGACCCCCAAGCTGTCTGTTCGGGGTTGGCGGATACATTTGCCCCGAGTCTGAAATTTGGGGTATAGGGGTAGCTCAGACCGGGGAGTAACATAGTCCAGGTGGAGTTAGTCTACCACTTCTGGTTTCGGAGTTATGACCCCCGAGCGAAGCCTGTCTGTTCGGGGTTGGCGGCTACACTAGGTCTGCCCTGAGTCTGAAATTTGGGGTATAGGGGTAGCTCGGACCGGAGAGTAACATAGGCCAGGTGGCGTTAGTCTACCACTTCCGGTTTCGGAGTTATGACCCCCGGGCGAAGTCTGTCTGTTCGGGGTTGGCGGCTACACTAGGTCTGCCCCGAGTCTGAAATTTGGGGTATAGGGGTAACATAGGCCAGGTGGCGTTAGTCTACCACTTCCGGTTTTGGAGTTATGACCCCCGAGCGAAGCCAGTCTGTTCGGGGTTGGCGGCTACACTAGGTCTGCCCCCGAGTCTGAAATTTGGGGTATAGGGGTAGCTCGGACCGGGGAGTAACATAGGCCAGGTGGCGTTAGTCTACCACTTCCGGTTTTGGAGTTATGACCCCCGAGCAAAGCCAGGTATTTTGCTAGTAATAATAATAATAATAATAATACTAATAATCGGAACGTTTTGCATACCTATAAAGAATATATAGAGAGCTTTTTTTCAAAGTGGCAACATTTGAAAGAGAGAGAGAGAGAGAGAGAGAGAGAGAGAAATGAGGTTTAACGTCCACTCAACAAAAACTAGGTCATTTGCGGGACTAACATACGGTTTAATTTTATTTCAATAATTCGCTTGCGCGTAGCTAGGGGTCTTTAGCAGTGGGAGGAAACCGGAGGACCCGGAGAAAACCCACGAGGTTGGACAGGCGACCCTACTCCTTGTCACATACAACCGGGAATTCGAAACCACGCCAGTTGACTCAATGACAGGTCTTATGATACAGCGCGCACGTGCTAACCATTCGGCCATTCAACCCACCTGGCCACATTTGAACTAAGGGTGTTCTACTGTTAACCAAGATATGGGATTGATGCTTCTAGAGTGAAAATTATTCATTTTAGTAAATAACAGTTACCCTGAAATTAATATCCCAGTTTTTTTGTCTACATAATGTCATCACTTGATACCAGTGAAAATAAAGCAGCTATTTATAAGGAACTCGCACCTCTATATCAGTAATGAAAAATTAATGCTGGTAAGTATGATTTAGGGTTTTGATTTTTTACTGAGACTAAAGATACTTTTTCTTTGTCCCATTCGGAAAACTGTTTTTTTTTTTATTCCTTTTACAATTCGTGTAGATCTCTGAAACTATAACAGATAGAGTTCTGATGTAAATCTTTAACGTGCACGAAAATTGAAAATCGGCCCTAATTATATCAATTCCCAACCGATTTTCGAAAAAGTTATATTTTTGTACAGCCGGGTATATTAAGGATGCCATTACGGTCGAATTGAGATACCATGCCATTCTCATTTTTTCTTGAAAATTTACGAAAATTGTAATTTCTTGGAATTTTGAGTTTTCAATTACATATACTATTCAAAAAAAGTAGGGGATATTTGATTTTGGGGGCATAATACTAAAATATGCAAATGACTACGAAAAAAGTCACTATAGAACCTAACAGAAGAAACATTTCCAGTTACATGTGACGCCCAAACGCACCAATAGCTACCGCATGGAATGCAGGTGATGCTTGGGATCATCATGGGGGTCCAACCCAAGATTTGCACGAATCTGACTTTGAATGTTACAGTCATTGTGGCATTGAATTCCAGGGTGGAAACATCAGTTTAATTGTTTTAGTGACCAGAAAACAAATTTTGATATGCGTCGGCTTACCCAAAATGAAAGGTTACGTGCCCTTGGCATGCTACAGATCGCCACAACACAGGCGGTTGTGGCGCGGACGATGAATGTTTCTCAGTCTGTCATAAGCAGGCTATGGTCCAGATACCGTGATACACAATCTGTACAGGACAGACCACGCTCAGGTCGACCAAGGGCGACAACTCAAGCCCAGGATCGATTTATCCGTACCTTGGCCTTGAGAAATCGTGTCATCATAGCAAATCAGATCAGCGCTCGTCTTCAAACAGACACTGGCGTGAGAGTGAGTGGCCAGACGATTCGGAATCGACTGCATAGGGGTCACCTTCGCGCCCGACGTCCTCGCGTGATCCCTTGTTTGAGAGATCATCACATTCAGGCAAGACGTCGTTGGTGTAGGGATCGTCAACACTGGGATAATCGACGCTGGAGCAATGTGATGTTTTCAGATGAGTCAAGGTTCACTGTTGATTTTTTGAACAGACGTAGGAGGGTGTGGCGTCGTCGAAACGAGCGCTTCCAAGACGTTAACGTCATCAGACATGATCGATTTGGGGGTGGTTCTGTTATGGTGTGGGGAGGCATCACTGTTGCTGGAAGAACGGCTTTACATGTTGTTGCAGGACGTGTTACAGGCCAGTACTACCGGGACAACATCTTGGCAGTCCATGTTGTGCCGTTCGCACGACGTCATGGCCGCCGTTTCATCTTCCAGGATGACAACGCAAGATGTCACAGGGCCAGGATCGTTACAGGTTACCTCCAACAACAGAACATCACCATATTACCTTGGCCAGCACTGAGTCCCGACCTCTCCCCCATCGAGCATGTCTGGGACATGCTTGGACAGAGGTTACGTCAACGTCAACAACGTCCTGCCAATGTCCAAGAACTTGCTGCTGCGTTGCAACAGGAATGGGACAATCTGGACCAAAATGACCTTAGACGTCTCATTAGGAGTATGCCACGTCGGATCAATGCTTGTTTGGCAAACAGAGGAGGATTTACCCGTTACTGACTTGGTTGTGATGCTGTGGTAACTTTGCTGTTTGACCCCGGGTATCATTTTACCCTTATAATGGTCAGTCTGTGCCTTACTTAGTCTAACGATCATTTGGAATAAATCGATGAATGTGAACTTCATTTCATTTTGTCATTTGTTTCTTCGTCAGTTTCATTAGGTGACTTTAATAACACTTAAAAATCAAATATCCCCTACTTTTTTTGAATAGTATAGTATATTTGGATTGCCGGCGTCTGTCCGATTCTACCGATCTAAGATTATTACGCTGTGAATTGTTCAACTTTAATTTTCAATTCCCTTCTATTGTAATGCGCACGCAAAGAACATGTCAATATCTGAGTTATGCAAGTGTGTGTTTTGGGGATGCGTGGGGATATTCTCTGTCTTGCATCCGGCAACAGTTTGACGTCTTGTGTATGGTGGAAGCCTTCAGTCTAACTCTAAAACTAAATGCAAGGAACGGGCCTGTTTACATTGAAGTACAACTACTTCTTGTCCTGCGTACGCGAAACTACGAAAAGGTCTATTCAAGAGTTAACATACTCTGTATATAATATACTGTTTTCTAAATATGACTTGAGGGTAGCCACAACACGACAATTTTTGTTTTGTATTTTTCCCCATCTTGTTCATAAGGTAAATGTAATTTTTCAGATACCTGATAACATTTATACTTATTGTTTCAATAGATTCTAATAACCCCTTTTGCAGTTAATATGAAAGCTTTGATATCTGCTTTGCAGATCTAGTTATTATTTTTTGTGTGTGTGTTTTCTGCAAATCGGATTTCTCAGAATCTAACCATAGGATCTTTCTGAAACTTTGACCTACAAATTTAGAATTTCGCCTTTGACCTTTTACGTGCCGACAAAGTTGTTTACAGGACAATTTATGACTTTAATTTTCAAAATTTACAAATTTAACCATAATATACGAACAGCCGAGGTCAATCTGATTAAAAAAAATATTAGTTCCGTTCAAAGTTATCTCATTTAATTTTTCGATATTTTCCTGCCTTTTTTTTAGTTCTTTCCCGCCATTTTTCTCACTATATTTAGACCTCTCTCTCTCTCGCGAGTTTTTGACCAATTTTGTAAATTATTTTTTCTTGTTCTTTTAAGGTACTTGATATAATCGATGACACGTGACGATGAATATCCACATGGGACAGTAGCAGATCTAGTTATTTTTATTATTATTCCCTCTTTAACATGTTTCATTTCCTTCTGAAGCATTTCGTGTGCATTCTGAATTTCATCTTCACTAAAATTTTCATAGGAAAAGAGAGAGAGAAATGGAGTTTAACGTCCACTCGACACAAACTAGGTCATTTCGGGACTAACATATGGTTTTTAATTTTATTTCAATAATTCGCTTGCCCGTAGGAGTCTTTAGCAGTGGGAGGAAACCGGAGGACCCGGAAAAACCCCACGAGGTTGGACAGGCGCCCCTATTCCTTGTCACGTACAACCGGGGATTCTTTCATAGGAAACATTTTCAAGATAAAAGTGTGACGGACAGACAGACGAACCTATTATATTAGTCCCCTGCTTTCTTCGAAAGGGGGTGGGGACAAAAATTAAATGATGAATTCCAAATATTCAGTTGTTTTTGTACCAAGCGTGAATTGCCATTTAACCTCTTTATCACATAGTACACAAAGTAGCAATTTGAGAGAATTATAAAATCTTTTCCGTATGTCACTAAAATGTTTTTGGATAATAATTTAGTGGTTTTTCAGATGTCAAATATGAATGCAAATAAAAACCAAAATGCTGACTTTTAATTCAAATATATCTGTACGTAAAAACTTGAATTATAACTGGGGTCCATATGGACCCCATGATACCTGCTATGTGATTCTCACAACGTGCACCTTCATGGGTTAAAACTTTCTTCAGTGAAATGGCTGATTTCCCCAAACATGCTCTTCATGCTTTCCTTGCACCGTAGGTCTGTTACATGCTGCACCGACAGCTTTAACAAGTATGTATGGAGGACACTTTCTCATATATTTATTTGTGTAATAAATTTTTCTTGAGCACATAAACATTTGGGGACATGCAACAATTGGTCTGAAAGTTAAATTACTCATGTCACTGAAAACTTTTTCATGCAAACATCTATTGGGGTATTTACAGAATATGGAACCTGGAGATATAATACTTACAAAAGCAACACAAAACAATCATGTTACTTTAAAATTCTCAGACTGGTGATTCTATTAGACTATTATATACAATACACTGTAAATCTTTACTATTACAGGAAAAGGTCTTTCTGTTTCATTATATATATTAGTATCTGTGTTTATATACATCTATATAAACCTTTTCAATTCACTTTTTTGTTTAAATCATGGATAAATTTAACATGTATTACCCCTCAAACACAAGGAAAATTTAATCATGTTGCCAAAATATTATGTTCAACTAAGTCTAAGATGATAAATTAATCATTAATAGACAAAATATGATCAAGTTTATATTGCATTTCACTGTAACGCTTTTGTAATTCACTTTCTCTCTCCATTTGTCTTTCAACATCTTCTGTTAAGGATTCGAGCCTTTTAGGAATGGCACCAATTTCATGCTGACGTAGGTTTTCAAATGTTTTAAATTCAACAAATGTTTGCTCGATTTGTTCGTAAGTATCAGTAATTTGTTTAATTAATCCCTGTCCACGTGACTGATAACCACCTAAAAGAATCTTAAGTTTCTTTTCCAATTTTGCTGCATTTTTAGCATCACGTGTCATGTGATTTCTATTGGTTTCCAGACGTTTGTCAAGGGATTCTATCCTATCTTTCTTACTAGCTAAATTAGCTCTTGTATAGCGATTCTGTGATGGTAAATAGAGTACTTGAGAGTAACACTCTTCCCAGACTTGTGTAAAAACTTCTATTGAGATATCACCATGACCCATTCCCTCTTTCACATGTTTCATTTCCTTCTGAAGCATTTCGTGTGCATTCTGAATTTCATCTTCACTAAACTTTTCATAGGAAACATTTTCAAGATAAGCTTTGTGTTGAGCCAAATTTTGCAAACTTTTAGTTTGTGATTGTTTTTTGCTTTGATTTGCTCCGGATAGTGCTGGACTATACAGAGCATCATAGTGTAGCATGGTCAACATTTCTTTCTTAATGGCTTCCTCTGCTTTCTGAAGATCCATCAAGGGAGTGTCATTGGGTCCAACTGATTTAAGAATATTCATGTTGATATCGGCTGGTCTTGGTAAGTCTTTCTGTACAGCCTGTGATCGCAGTTTAAGTTCTTTCAATCTCTTCTGTTCAATATCATAAAGATATTTAGCATCCAAGTCGGACTGATCTTCTACCACTAAATTAGGATTGGTGAGTAAATCTTCACTGTCCATTTCATCGTCTGGAACAACTATTTCATAATCATTTTTTGGTGCAGGTAATCCAGCTAACTGATTTTTTAGATGATATTGTTGATATTTATCCAAATGGGAGGGATCAAGATCATTATCTTGGTTGATGTTCAGATTATCTCTTATTGGTGTTCTTATTGGTGTCTTTCCACTGCCCATTGTTTCTATTTCCCCTGGTGTTCGAGATGGTGTTGTTAAAATAGTGTTTGGTGTATGCAGCACTTGTTGTCGTGGTGTAATTCCTTCAAAATCACTGTTGTGTAGTGGTGTATTCAAGCCTCCTTTCAGTGGTGTGTCAACATTTGTAAGTGCCATGATATTCTGTGCCTCTTGTAGAATGTTATCCTGTATTGCAGGAGTTCTTGGAGTTTGAAGATTTAATCTGCCAGGTGTTAAAGAGGTGCTACTGTCTTGGAGCAAACCTTTTGATGCTGCATTTTCTGGTCCAGCTTCAAGTGCCTGTTGTCTTGCATACTCACTGGCCTGACCAACCTTCACCACTTCTTCTAACTCCATGTCTGATATTTGAGGAGCTGGCAATACTAGTTTACTTCTTTTTTTTACAGGTTCTTGAAAGTTTGTTTGACTTGCAATTGCTCCTGGTAAATCATTTTCTTTTCGTTTCTTCTGTTTCCTCTTATCCTTTTGTCTTTCACGATCTTCCTTCACACTTCTCAATTCACCATCCAAATTCTGCTGTCGTAATCTTTTGTAGTTGGGGTCCAAAGGGTCATATTTTTCATTAGATGTGTCGTAGAACCCTGGAGCTGGTTTCTTTTCAAATGGAATATCAGCATTATAATCAACACCTCTTTTCCTCCGTTTCTTCTGTTTGCTCTCAATTCCTGCAGCTCTTAATTCTCTCCTTTTTTGAAGTGCAGCTAAGCGTCTGGCCTCCTCCAGTTGTTTTTCTCTGGCTTTACGTTTAGCTTTTTTACCTTGAGTGTTGGCTAATCGAGCACGTGCTTCAGATAACATTTCCAGTTCATCTTCGTCCATATCAACGGGGTCTGGACGAGCTGGTTTGGTCTCTGGATTCGGATCTATCTCTCCAGGTTTAAGTTTCCGGGGGTCATCTTCATTATCCTGGTCACGGTTCTGGGCTTTATCCAATAAGTATTCATAATGTTCTAAACATTGTGCAGCAGTTCGACCAATAATTGGTGCTATTGTTCTCCACTGTGTTGGCATCAATTTGGCCAAATGAAGCAACTTTTCTTCCTCTTCTCTGCTCCATTCTGTCTTTTTGATACTTGGATCAAGCCATTCATACCAACGTGCTTTACATTGTTTTGACGATTTTCTGTGCAACAACGAAGCTATTCGTGCCCATTGATTCTTGCCATATTTCATTACCGCTGCCTTTAAAATTTCATCTTCCGTGTTTCTCCAAACACCCCCTTTAATCATGATACGGGGCATTTTGGAAGTTAAGTTTTACAAAAGCAACTAAGTTTGAAGGAAAAACTAGATATTTTTGTAGACTACGTTTAACACGATGTTTTAGGAAGTACAATTTCGTAACTTCCGGTAAAACTTGCTGCGGTCCAGCTCTTACTCGAGTAATGCATTCCCAGGCACATATAGAAATATTTCAATGCCCAGGCATCTTTCAAAAGGCTGTGCACCCGATACAACTTCCAATTTATAACAGGTTTGTGGCAGATTTATTGTACATGTTCGGTGCAAAATTAATTACCATTAACTATTTTATGAATTGTAATTTTATTTTATTTATATCTTTGACTCGAGATATGTGATACTGATAGAAAATAAGTCCTTTGTCCATAGATTGGGGCGAAACATCTGTCATCTTTTCAGGCACGTGATCATTTTATTCTTGCCGGCTTATTCACTGACGTAAAATTGGTCAACTCAAATTGGTTTCATAATCAGATCTGACACGACAGGTAAACATAGAATGTTTCTGCGGGAATTTGGAGTACATGTATATTCTTACATCTTATATTATATTCATTATATTTACAGATCTTTAGTCTAATACTTATAGTTTCTCTGTAGTTAGTATTGAAAAATATTCTTACTTCAACTTAGTTACTAGGCCTAACTTCAACTCGGGAGAGAAGCAGGCAGCAAAATTAATTACGTGACAAGGCACATGTACTGGCGTACCGGTTATTCTTCTTTTTAGTAGCATGTATCAACCAAATTTTATTTTTTGAGCAATTGCTTTAATATTAGAATTTTAAAACCGTTTAAATTTTTAGAATCGGCGGACTTATTTATACTTTTTAAGGAGCTAAATCGCTAACAAAAAACATTTGGGACCTACTGTGTGAACCATGGATGGTAAATTATAAACGGATTTCTTCGATTGTGAACAAACTACTGAATTGCCTATGTGTTTGAAATCACCTCCGGTTGAATAAAATCCATTGCACAATTAAATATCCAAACCAAAACAAAAGTTCTCTCTTGAAAAGTTAATGTTTTTGCTTGTATTTTCGACAGTGTCCATCACAACATTACACATGTCACGTCATGAGCTAAACCATCATAATATGTTGAAGGGGGTAAGGTAAAGGTTGAATCACGTGTGTTGTAATCACAACAGCGCACGAACGTTTCGATTTTTTGAGTTTGGGCAATTACGCTCAGCTCAGTTACCCATACGTACGCGGCGCGAAAATCTGCTAAAAGTCTGAAACTACATTGTCGCAACGTATCACGTGACGACACGGATACTGGTGGGAAAAATTCAACTTGCCAAAAGTCTCTAATTGTGTTACCGATCACGTACGATTATAAATTTTTCTAAACAGTTTTTTGAACACCGGAAATAATATTCAGAGCGAAATAGAAAGAAACTGAACTATCTGCCGATAATTAATCCGGTGTGCGGTATGATTAATTGTTGATAATAATTTTTGGTATTTATATAAAAAAAATAACGTTATAGGCCTATACCTATTCAATGATTCAATGGCCTCAGCTATTAATGTTGTCTAGGCAAATGTAAAATACATTGGCATTTACCTCGGCTACAGCAGATTGCTGAGGTTAAGTGACAGGACTGCTTAAGTTCATCAGGAAATGTTAAAAATATTCAACTATTCAAGGGTGAAATTAATTCAAGGTCAGTAAAACAAATATAGTTCAAAAGAAATAATCCCACCAAACTCTCTAACCAAATAATTATAATACAAGAGGGAAACAAAATACCGGACTACGGGCGTATTTATGTTTTTAAACGCCCAAACTCATTACTGGGTTCCGAGAGAAATAGCTTATTCATACACAACCATTACGACAGACAAGCCTTGCTTTGACCCCCCTATACGAAATGATATATCCCGATAAGTGACGTAATTAGCTTCCATTTTGGTTATTTCTCGGTGTCAAAGTTTGTGATGAGTTCAATTTTACAAGAGAGAACTTTTTTATTCGCTAGGACATATAGTTGTACAATGGATTTTATATAACTGGAGGTAATTTTAAACACACAGGTAAGTTTATAATAACCAAAGTATAGTAGTTTGTTCATAATCGAAGAAATCCGTTTATTATTTTCCACGGTTCACACAGTAGAAATTGACACAAGTGGGTCGGAACTCATATAATACTGTAATATGAATGTATATAAACTGATATACATTCAATGGTTTCCGTTTTTACTCTAATTTCAAATCAGTTATGTTCCGCGAAATAAGCCAGCAGTCTCAATCGAATGCAAACTTCTAGCGCCTGGTTATTCCAGTCTACATATGCCGTTTGGTTTGGTGCAATATGTCTAGCCCCGTTCCTCGGGTCTCTTGCTAGAACTGGGGCTGAAACGCATGGTACACGATTCATGTACCAATGGTAAAATGTAAATTTTGTCTTAAATATTGGATATCAGAAGCCCATCTTTTCCAGTAAAATCACAGCATCAATGTTGATTTAAATTGACAAATAATTTGTGTTTTCAATGTTGAAGATTTTGGATGATATTGAGTTAGAGACTTAGCTACTTTAATATTCAATTTTTATTAATTTTGTTTTTTCGGTCCAAAATCGAAATCTCGTCCAAAAAAAGTGGTAATTTGACTTCAGTGCAATGTAAAAAATTTGTTTTTCAATGAATTGACATGAAACTTGGTAGAATAACAGTTTGGTTATTCTTAATTATTAAAGGAGCTAAATCGCTAATATTTCTGACCTACAAATTGACACAAATGGGTGGCAACGTAGCCTATATAATAATGTAATATGAATGTAAATAAACTGATTTACATTCAATCGTTTCCGTTTTACTCTAATTTCAAAGCAGTTTAGTTATGTTTGGCGTAATACGCCAGAAGTCTCAATCGAATGGTAATCTCTAGGGACTGGTTATTCCAGTCTATACCGGGCGTTAGTATTTATTGCGCATGCTCTCCAGATAAGAATATGGGGTCACCGTTTGTGACTTGTGCAATATGTCTAACCTCGTTCTTCGGGTCGCTTGTTACAAATTGCGCTGAAATGCATTATGACAGTACACGATTCGTGTACCAATCGTAAAATGTTTATTTTGTCTTAAATATTGGATTTTTTTTTCAGAAGCCCACCTTTTTCCGGCAAGATCACAACACCAATGTTGATTAAAATTGACAAATAATTCAGGTTTTTAATGTCAAAGGTTTTGGATGATCCTGAGTTTAGAGACTTAGCTACTTTAAATTCACAATTATTCAGATAACAAATAAGGCCCCATTTTTGCAGAAAAAGTGGTTATCAATGAACAGGGTTAAGCTTAAATTTGGGCTATAGCCTAGGCCCCTACTATATAGAGTGTTTAACTCCACTTGACACAGACTAGGTCATTTGGGACTAACATACACCACCGTTTTAATTCAATAATTTGCTTAGCAGTGGGGATGCCACAGAGAAAACCCATGAGGTTGGGCAGTTGACCATACTCCTTGGAACTGAATCTAAACACATTAATACTTAATACTTAAAGATACATTATGGGAGATTCGATAACGAGTTGGCAGTTCTCACTATAATAGTTAAAAACTATATAATGTAAAGGCAATTTGTTGAAAATTTTATTCAAATTGACCCACTATGAATCGAGACCAAAGCGATTGAATTTCCGCCTAGCCTTGATCATCATTACTAAAGTCAGTACGATAAACAGCATAGTCTCGATTATCCATTTAATCGTTAAATCGTGAAGGAAAGTTATGCAGTAAATCGGCTCACAGTCTACTAAAGATCGCAGGCTAACGATGCCATCTAGAGTTGATTTAAAGAAATCCTGCAATAGACAGATTTAGCTCTTGCATAATGTATGTTTAACAATTAAAAGTTATAAGTTTTTTTTAATCGAAAAAAAAAAGAACGAAAATGTACATTTATGAAACATGAAATTGTACAAAAGTAAAATTTGTTCCAAATGCAACTGATACCAGTACCTGAAAATAGATATAAAATAGTAAAATTACAACAAGGCTTTTAAGGTTTCATCCTACAAAATATTCAGTTCAATTCAATTTTAATTCTTAATAAATAAATAAAATAAATAGATGTTGGTTATTTATATAAAATAATAACAATATTGTATTGTATAAAATAATAACAATATGGTATTATATAAAATAATAATATTAATATATAATTATATATGGTATTATATAATGATATTTGGAAGGTTTCAAACAATAATTGTTTTTTGCTAATGTTAGCTGTTTCTAGCATACGGACATTTTAATCCCCTTGATGTCGCTCGATGAGGTTAAAAGTAGTCAAGTCAATGAACTAATTGTAAGCTAACATTTTAACAGTCATTCAGTTCTCGATCTAACTAAACATTAGTACAAACATTAAATTTGATAATCCCGTAAATATAGCTTGATAATTATTCAGAAAACAATAATTTTTATCTGTAACCATTTCCCTTCGTAAGAATTAACCACGTTTCCATCCGGCATCTCATTTGCAATCATACAATATTTTAATCATTTTCCATTCACTGAACAACAATATATTCCACTGGCTATAATCATACAAAAATGTATCCATCCGAAGCGTGCACTGTTATTAACTATACACACCAGTTTAATTTTTATTGGTTTAACTACTTTGCAACTAAAATGACACTTGGTTCATTTTGGCATGGAAAAAGGCACGTGGACAAATACATGTTACAACAACATGGCGAAAAATGCATGCATTGCAAATGGTAGTCGATGCTACAATGTAATTTTAAAATACCATTTTATAATGAAGACAAACAATGTTTTGACATCACAGTCTTTTCTTAATCTTATCAGAGATAATTTGCTTTCATTTTCTGCCGTGTAAATGAAGACATGTAATTTTGGAGGAATATTACTGGCGTAAATTTGTAGCCGATAACCTACTGGTCGGTACGCTTTCATTGTATCATATTACGAAAACACCCAAGTTTCTGGGAATATTACGGACGGAAATTGAATATGAAAAATAGTAAGGTGTACCAATTTTTCTTTGTTTTGTATTCAGAATACCATAGCTACCTAATATTAACATAAAACTTCGTGGTTGAAGACTATTAAAGGGAATGAACACCCCCCACCCCTCTCCCTCCCTGTACACACATAAACATTAGTTGTATACCGGTAGAAATAATTATGTGATTTAACCCCAAAATTGAAGTTTTGAGAAAACACTGTAAATAGAAAATACATGTACATGTAGAAGCCATTCAAATAAAGAAAAAAACTTCACAGTTCCAGAAAACCTTTATTACTTTAATAATATCATGAAATACAATATAGGACTAAAATGTACTGACATAATAGCTGAAATATGGAATAGTAAACATGGTAAAGCATGAAATGTGATAAGGTCATTTTTGCATAACTTCTAACCAAAATAAACTTCATTTGCATAATTTCGCCTCAAAATGATATACAACTGATTAAAATAATTATTCATCACTAAACTCCAATCCAAAGTCTATCTCTGATTCCATAAAGCCATCAATGTCTTTTCTGATATTTTTGTCACCATCAGAGTCAGTATAAAACTGTATGCTATCACCAGGAATAATGTGCATCAAATTTTGGATATCCTACAGTGTGGTGAGGTCATGGTGGAATGTGAAAAACCCTCTTTTGTGAAGGCATTTTCACATTCTCACTACGCGTACACAAAGCCCCCATTATGCTATTGGCACACACCCTTTGTGCCGCACGGCGATGTCCCCACCGCTTTCAACCACGTTGCTACCACTATCTAGAAGGCCATGCTGATACACCGCTCCTACCCCATCATAGATTTCACATTGAATAACGGATTCTTGGTCTGTAGGGCAGATACATGTACTGAGCCTCATCTTATGATAGCCGGGGGGTTGGATGGCTAAATGGTTAGCGTGTGCGCGCTGTATCATAAAGTCTGTCATTGAGTCAACTGGCGTGGTTTCGATTCCCTGGTTGTACGTTGCAAGGAGTAGGGTCGCCTGTCCAACCTCGTGGGTTTTCTCCGGGTCCTCCAGTTTGCTCCCACTGTTAAAGACCCCCACGCGCAAGCAAATTATTGAAATAAAATTAAACCAATAGTCCCGAAATGACCTAGTTTGTGTCGAGTGGACGTTAAACCCCATTACTGAATAAGATCTTGGTTCCTTTTGATAATCGCGTATATCCTAACGTAACTTCCTGGATTATGGCTCCTGATTGTTCGAAAAATCAAATCGCAAAAACCGTTTAAATATATCACCATTCCACCATAATGAAGGTTGAAATTGAATTTCGGGAAAATCGAAATGAAACTGTCCGACAAAATGGCCGCTCTTTGTACGGAAATTGTATAAAAGTATGCTACGATGGTTGTGGACTCTCTAGAGGTCACAATTTTTATCCTATTTTGATGAAACTTAAAACATGTCTTTATATCCCAAAGATCTCAGTCCCTTTTGATATTTGTGCATTTCAGACCATAACTTTCTGGATTATTGCCCCTGGTTGTATAAAAGATCTTGTTTGTTTTTAGCTTGTTCTCTATCCATCTCTTACAAAATGTGGGCCTATCCTTAGCTGAAAGCCTCTATTAAATAAATCTTATGGAAACCTTACCCTATGGGGAAACATGAACCCCCCCCTTTTTTTTCTTCTTTTTTTTTGTGGAGGTGCAAGGGATTATTTAATTAATGTAATATATTTTATATTGTTTAATCTATGTATATATAAATTACAATGCATGCTATACTATTTATATCTGTATATATGTTTTGGCAGTAGCAAACTTTGCTTCGTCTGTAATAAATATTCAAAACTATATATTCTTTTATTTTTCCGAAAATTGTTTAATGTAACCCTTGTTGATTTATAATGTACTGTTTACAGTTTATAGTAGGTAGGCCTATTAGTAAGCTATATTTTTAATAAGCTCTGTAAAAACTTAATAAACATGTACATGTATTTCACTGTGTTTGACTACTTAAATTAAATGATTATCTAGATAAATTGTAGTCACCTAAATTTGAAACCTATGTGTGAAGTATTAAAAGAAATACCAGCAATCCTTTTTAAGAAGACAACACGTGCTTAAGCAATATCATCCTGGTAAACATGTGATTGTCACATAAACTATCCAGGATACTTAGGCTACTATGAACTAAACATTCGTGTGTTCTTTCATAATATTTCAAGTAAGTTATTTAAATAGTAATGAACATTGCTTTTTCAAAGTCAAAAGTATAAATGTAAAGGTTGAACTGTAAATTTAAAATGAATGTTACATGTACTGGCCTTAAAGTTGTGTGTCTCTGGGGCTTCAAGTAGTTGACTTAGGTATATATACTTGTACATGTAGATATGTGTAGGACAAACAATTTTCTATTATTGTGGCCTACAAGTCGTGTTAATATAAATATTGAAGGAGAGTCTGTAAGCTTGATTATTCATCTGATTTCTAAATCTTAACATCAAGTAGGCAGGTTGGTTATCACAAAGTTACTTTCTATAAAATGATTACCAGTATGGTATTTTACTGTTGCAAACCTTTTTTTTAAAGTATGAACTGAACTCTTTAATAAGAATCACAATCAAGTTAGATGAGCAAAACTTATTTCACATGGATCAAGATAAACTGTTGAATCATATTGCTCTAATGTGTTGTTACGATTAGTCATGATGGGGCAACTTCTATGTGATTAGATTTCTGTTCATTGTTATACGCCCACATGGAAATGTGGACGTATATTGCCGTTGCCCCTGTCTGTCTGTCGTTCTTGTGAATGCTCTAACTCCAAAGCTCCAAAGGTTATTATCCGATTGTTTAAAATTGATGTATGTGGTTTACATCAGTGAGATGAAGAAGCCTATTTAATTTCAATAATTTCTGGTCATTATGTCTAGAGTTATGGTCCGTGTTTCACTTTGTTGAACCTTGTGAATACTATTACGTCAAAAGTTATCATCTGATCTTTGTGAAATTTAGATGTATTATGTAAATTAGTGAAACACAGAAGCCTATTGAATTTCAGAAATTTCAGTTTGTTAGGTCTAGAGTTATGGCTCTTGTTTCACTTTGTTGAACCTTGTGAATGCTATTACGACAAAAGTTATCATCCGATCTTTGTGAAATTTATATGTATTATTTAAATTAGTGAAACGAAGAAGCCTATTGAATTTCAGCAATTTCCATTTGTTAGGTCTAGAGTTATGGCCCTTGTTTCACTTTATTGAACCTTGTGAACGCTATAACGCCAAAAGTTATTACCCAATCTTTGTGAAATTTATATAATATGCATGATTTAAATTAGTGAAACGAAGAAGTCTATTAAATTTCAACAATTTCTGTCAATTTATACTTAAGAGTTATGACGCTTGTTTCACTTTGTTGCACCTTGGGAACGCTCTAACATCAAAAGTTATCTGCCGATGTGTATGAAATTTACATGCATCATTTAAATTAGTAAAGAGAAGAATCCTATTGAATTTCAGGAATTTCCGTTATTACTTCTAGAGTTATGGCCCTTGTTTCACTTTGTTGCACTTTGTGAAAGCTCTAACCTCTAAAGTTATCTGCCGATCTGTATGAAATTAATGTGCCATTTAAGTTAGTAAAAAGAACAATCCTATTGAATTTCAGCAATTTCCGTTCACTATGTCTAGCATTATGCCTCGTTTCACTTTATTGAACCTTGTGAACACTCTAACACCGAAAGTTATCATCCGATCTTTGTGAAATTTATATGCATTATTTAGATTAGTGAAACCACAAAGCCTATTGAATTTCAGCAATTCACAATAATGACTTCTAGAGTTATAGCCCTTGTTCCAATTTGTTCAACCTTGTTAATGCTCGATTAATGAAAGTTATCCGATATGTATGAAATTGATATGCATCATTTAAATTTGTGAAACAGAGGTCTATTGAATTTCAGCAATTTCCGTCAATAATTTCTAGAGTTATGGCCCCTGTTTTGCTTTGTGAACATTTGAATGACAAAAGTGATCATCTGGATCTGTATGATATTTATGTGCATTCTTTCAATTAGTAAAACGGAAAAGCCTGTCAAATTTCAATAATTTCTGTAAACTACTTCCAATGTTGAGGCCCTTGTTTCAGTTTGTAAAACCTTGTGAACCCTCAAACGACAAAAATTACCTACAAAGGAATAAATATGCGACAACCCTTGTCAACCGTTCGGACGATTTAGCTGCTGTGTACGATGTTTTGTTGCCTGGCAACCTACCTTTTTACTTTGTGAACCTTGTGAACGTTCGAATGACAAAGTTATCATCCGATTTGTATGAAATTTATATCAAATTTTAAAAATTTTCTGTAAATTACTTCCAGAGTTAAGGCCCTTGTTTCAGTTCGTAGAACCTTGTGAAAATGCCCCCAATTACCTACAAAAGAATAAATATGCAACAACCCTTGTCGACCTCTCTGACGATTTAGCTGCTGTGGGCATACGTTTCGTTGCCTGACAACCTATCTTTTATCATACTGACTTAAGTAATGATGATCAAGGCTAGCCTAAAATTCAAAAGCTAATGTCCCCGTTCAGAGTGGAGCAATTTGACTGAAATTTTCAGCATATTCTATTTACCTTATCTATTTTTATACACCCACCTTTTCATGTGGACATATCATGCTGTCACCAATTTGTTTGTGGACAACTCAACAGGTCACAATTTTTATCTGATCTTGACGAAACTTTAAATCCCAAAGATCTCGGTTCCTTTCGATGTTGGCATGTATCAGCAAAACCATAACTTCATGGATTATGGCCCTTGATTCTACGAAAAATCACGTTTTTAGCTTGTGGACATGCTCGAGTTGAGAATTTTCACCCTATTTTGATGAAACTTGAAATGCATGTTTATAATATTCTTTCGATATTCGCGCATATCGGATCGTAACTTCCAGAATTATGGTCCTTCCTTATACGAAAAATCACATTTTTAGCTTGTGGTCCCACTAGAGGTCACAATTATTATCTGATTTAAAAAAAAACATTCGAAATATCACTGTTACACTGTAATTTTGGTTGAGTTTGAATTTAGTGAAAATTGGACCAAAACTAATGGACAAAATGGCCGCCCCTCGTACGCAATAGTGTAAACATCTGGTATATCAAAATACATGTTTATAACCCAAAGATCTTTGTTCCTGTCGATCTTCACACATATCGGATTGTAACTTCCTGAATTGTGGCCCTTGATTGTACAAAAAAATCAAGTTTTTGCTTGCAGATTCTCTAGAGGTCACAATTATTTACCAATTTTAAAAACCATTTAAATATTTCACCATTCCACCATAATGAAGGTTGAATTCAAATTTCAGAAAAATTGAAATGAAACTGCCCAACAAAATGGCCGCTATTTGTACGCAAATTGTGTAAAAGTATGTAATACAAAGGTTGTGGGTGGACCCTCTAGAGGTCACAATTTTTATCCGATTGTGATGAAACTTAAAACATATCTTTATATCCCAAAGAACTCACTCCTTTTTGATATTTTCACATTTCAGACCATAACTTTCTGGATTATTGCCCCTGATTGTACAAAAAATCATGTTTGTTTTTATCATGTTCACTATCCATCTCTTGCAAAATGTGGTCGTATCCAGTCTGGCAGCCGCTGGTTTATAGTGAGAACTGTCAACTCTTTATTTAATTTCCCATAATGTCCCTTTAAATGTAGTAGTAATAGTAATTTATTATCTAGGTAAAATTAGTTCTTTTCTGTCAGTGGAGTGGGTGTACATGTAGGGCAAACAAATACATTGTCCCTAATTGTAGCTACACAGGAAATATTGTATTAATACTGTATTAATATATAAATTGCATGTCATTCTCATTTTAAAAAAGAACATTAAAATGAATTTATGGTAGACTCACTTAATTATAAAAATTCAAACAATGGCCTACATTTATTGACCTACTTTTAGTGACAAGCCATTGAACTTCTTGAGAACCAATGTGTATACTACTGTGACTTGTAATCAATACAATAAAACCAATGTGTATACTACTGTGACTTGTAATCAATACAATATAACCAATGTGTATACTACTATGACTTGTAATCAATACAACTGTATGGTCAAGTCACGGCAGATCAAAATATTTTTTTTTTGCGATAAAATCTCCTGAAGTGCTAAATCTGCTCTAAGGCCTACATATGTACATGTACTGTACTACAGGGACCGTACAATATAAGAACATATTTTCATAAAATTTTGTCATTTCTCATAGAATTAACATAGAATGGAAAAATATTATAATAATAAAATTTCACTATTTCTTATCAAATGAGACAAAATTTAAAAAAAAAAAAAATAAGAAAATCATCCAGGCATTTTATGACCCCCAGCTTGCTGTTCTCTTTCATTTTCTATTTGACAGTGTTCAGTCAATGTTATGTGGGTATATAAACATCAGTCCTTGTTTTTTTAAGGCGAACGATCACTCTCGATCGCCTGCCGCTCTCCTGAATTTCGACCGAGGGGAGTTTTTTTTCCCTCCCCTCAAAATTGAAAATCGCTCTCCATTACAAAGTCATTGGGGGTTTGGTTTATTATCATTTATGAAACCAGGAATGACCCCATTATATGCAGTTATTGATCTTCAGAACCATTTCCCATACACTAATTTGTTGATTGAGGGGAGCTTTTTTCGGCTCTCCTCGAAATACAAACAACAACAACTGGAACATAGAAGATGACTGCGACCATTAATACCACTAGTGCTTCTGGTGGGACGTTCTTATCCGCATAACACTGGTTGAACACTACTTCATGTACCGGAGATAAGTTATTTACTGTCAGTGCAGTTATATAAAAATAATATAAATTTTTGACAAAAATCTGTGTACGGTCAATGATGTAATATACAAATGCTATAAAACCTTTAATGAGCAATGAAAACATTTTATAAATCTTTGTTTTTTTAATTTCAGAAATCAAAAATGTCTCTCAGTGAACTGAAACTTACAAAACCAGCTCCTGAATTTACCACTCAGGCTGTTGTTGATGGTGAATTTAAAGAAGTAAAATTATCATCTTACAGAGGGAAATATGTTGTAATCTTCTTTTATCCATTAGATTTGTAAGTAAACAATAATCATGTTCTTCTATTAAAATCTCAATCTGGTTGATCAGTGACCAAGTAATGTGACTGATCTAGAAATGTATATGTTGTTGTAACCTTTGTCCGATATTTATCCTGAATTTCTTATGAACTCTCTAAAATCTACTGGACAGCTTCTTGGCAGATTTTGATATTCAAATATTTCATATAGGGTATATGGGTCATTCCATGTCAAGTGGGTCAATTTTCAGAAATCTTGGGAAAAAATAAATGTTATTGTACATGTAAAAACTAGAAACTGTTAGGCATTTGAGTTTCATGGGTTACCGAAAAGTTTTCGAAACAAAATATCTATCAATAATTTACTTGAGTTTCAGATATCATGTGGACGTATATATTGTCGTCACCTCCGTCCGTCCAGCCACAATTGTTTGTGAACACTCTGCAGGTCGCAATTTTTATCCAATTTCAATCAAACTTGAAATATAGGTTTATCACCCTAAGATCTCTGTTCCTTTCGATATTGGCATGTATCGAACTGTAACTTCATGGATTATGGCCCCTGATTGTATGAAAAATCAAGTTTTTAGCTGTAGATGTCGCAATTTTTATCCGATTTCGCATATCGGACCATAAATTCCTGAATTATGGCCCCTGATTGTACGAAAAATAATATTTTTAGCTTGTGGACCCTATATCCTATTATTCGATTTAAAAAAAAGTACGAATATATCACTGTTACACCGTAATTTTGTCTGAGTTTGAATTTCATGAAAATCGGACCAAAACTGCCGGATAAAATGGCCGCTCCTCATACGTACGTTTTTAGCTTATGGTCCCTGTAGAGGTTAAGGCTGTGCAAAAATATCGATATAATCGGTAGAAGTTATTTAGCGATACGATAATCGATATTGAAATTCAAATATCGATTATCAGTATATTTACCTTCTGACGGCAAGTTACGGTCACTTTCACATGACTGAACTTGCCGTAGTCTGGCATTAGCAGACGGATGAATGAATACACAACGTCAACACAACAACTATTTTCCCCCTCTGCTTACAAACGGGCACATTTTAAATATATATTATTGTAAAAAAACTAAACTTTAAGATTAAATACATTATTTTAATATTTTTGTTGTTTTTGTTGTTATTACTAGTTCAAAACTAAAATAGGTCATGCACTTTGTGAACATTGACAATCGCACGTGATATATAGTAAAATTAGAATTATCTCCCTTCTTTGCTCTTGATTGATTTGTAGAGAAATCGTCTGCTTTCACGATAAAACTAATTGTATTATTAATGATCAACTCAGCTTTTATTAGTAATATTACTAAATCATGTCAGATACAGCCCATACAAAACACGTTTTTGACTTCCCGGGAAAGGCAAAAAGCGAGTCATGGAATTGTTTTGGTTTTTACGGAACCGACTAATGTAACCTAATAAATGTAACAGTTATCTACCATCATAAACTCTAGTAATGAAGATAAATAACTTCAATTTACTTTCGTTTGTTTTTTTATTACGATTGAGTATTGACAGATTGTATAATAATATTAATAAATATAATGTGTTTAAATAAACAGTAATAAAGACTGAAGATGTTTTGGAATATTTTTATTATACAATACTATTATTAAACATGACTGTTGAAGAACAAATACAACAAAATAGTGGTAGCCTGTGTCGACCAACACAAATAACAGGTCGGTAAAGTTCGGATTTTTCCGGAAAAATGGTAATCGATTATTATCGATAATCGCTGACAAATTCTTGCCGATAATCGATATTGAAATTTCATATCGATATTGAAATTTCATATCGATTCCCAGCCTTAGTAGAGGTCACAATTTTTATCCGATTTAAAAAAGTGTGAATATATCACCATTACACACTAAGTTCTTGGTTCCTTTTGATAATCGCGGATACCCAAACTTAATGTCCTGGATTATGGCCCCTGATTGTTCGAAAAATTGCATTTTTAGCTTGTGGATTCTCTAGAGGTCACAATTTTTTTCCGATTTTAAAAACCGTTTAAATACATCACCATTCCAGATGAAGGTTGAATTCGAATTTCGGGAAAATCAAAATGAAACTGCCGACAAAATGGCCGCTCTTTGTACGCAAATTGCGTAGAAGTGTAATATGTGACCGCTTATATCAAAGTGAGTCGGAATACGCAAAATCTAATTTTGGACTAGAGACAAAATAAGTGAAAATATTGATTTTGATCGAAATTGAGATTTTCACAAAATGAGTCTATAAATATACTATCTATCGACTCAAAAGATCAAAATAGCAATAAAAGATTTTAGAACACCTTTATTTGAACGTTTTGTAAGAGTACCGTATTCTTAAATCTGTCCTATTTGTTAAAATTCTCGGCGAAATTAGTTATTTTCTTCGCTCGCTGTGGGACGACCAGCCATTCCTCTTGCATAATAATTGGCATCGTTGTGAAGCGGAGAATCTCTAGTTTACAAATATGATCAAATTAGTGTCGATGAATTGATTTTGAACGGATACAATCGAGTTTTAAAACCCTAAAAAATATAAACCACCTCCGCTTGTTGCTGTGCTGTCTACACAACTCGTTTGCTGATTGGCCCAGACACCGAGTGAAAAGCATTATGGTTACATGGCTGACTCGAGCAGGCGATAAATATTTGGTTTTGGCAATAATGTTTTTGGATACCTACATGCGATTCACTCTCAAAAGTGGCAGAAAAAAATGAATTCTGATCGTATACGGGGCTGATTATGTAAATTAATTGACATGTGGGTGGGTGTCATTGAGTAATACTAATCAACTGTCACGGGTCAATGATAAAGCCGTCGACAACTCCTTATTTACTTCGAATAATTAATCCAAGTAGTGATTATCTGATATCTCATATCATCTTTAAAAAAATAATTTATAGGCCTTAAATGGAAATAAAAAAAATGACCAATAATTTTCTTTTCGAAGAGAATTTTATTGATAGATGAATTCACTTTACTGTCGCTTCTTCATACGTACGGCATGCAAAGTAAGGAATGCATCTTGGATATTATTGTTTAAAATTCTCTTATCACCATGGGTCGAAAAAATTAGACCAACCAGCCGAATTGCGACGATTCTCGAGTCTGCCATTGTTTAATTACATCAAAGCCAGAATGCACGAAAGTGAACGCAAGTATTCCTTGACTATGAAAGATGACATTTCTATAGGGACTCATATTTTGATACCGTTAGGCCGCGGTTAATTAATTGTTTGTTTCTCATGACCCGCCCGCATGTCTGTTTTCATCCGTAATAATTATGCACTTCTATAATTATTTGGTCAAATTTAGTGAGGTCCAAAACTATATTTGTTTGCCTTTAAATATGAACAATGAATTGACGCATTAAAATCCACTATTTATCGCAGAATATGACACCGTAGGTGATAAGTAAGGTACTTAAAAGTAGGCTAGAATGTGAATGTGAGTCCATCCGCAAAACGGAAGTGATAAAGCCGTATCATGTCTGTCATCCATACCAAGGAATGGTAGCTACAACATTCACCAAAGACCACATATATATACCCTATAAGGCACTTGTCATTTGTAATAAAATTCACAGAAAGATATAAATGTCTTTAGTTCCTGCTAAATTATTTCATTTACTGACTAGCAACGGTCCAAGAACTGCCGCCATGAGATAGTCTCGATCATGAGATACCGACTGGTTGACACTGCTTCGCGCCCTTCACGGTATTTTATTAACAACACTATATAAACAGTCTCAAAAAGATACAGAGATACAAATAAATGTAATCAGTTTGATTAAGTTAGACAAAATAATAACAGTATTTATATTATCATGATGCCTCTTGCCGAAGATGTGTTCAATGTTGACGACAATTAACATACGGGCTATTTCCATGGCAGTGGTACTATCTTCGCTCACTGCTAGAGAAGCAACCACGTGTGTAGTAAATTCTTTGACTAACTTGTTAAATAATCTAACTTATTTTGTATTTAAAATTCCAAGTGTATACTTTTAATTATTTATGTCAGAACAAATCATCAACCAATTTGGAACAGTTCATTTCGTAAACTGTCAAAGTAGGGAAGGATAAAGAAATGAAATGCCAAGAATGAATGAATTAACAAACCGTTAACTTAGAAGCATATCACTAATAATTTAAACGGATTTATTATGATCAAGTCTTCCGATGTGCCCGGATATTGTGCAACATATATTTTAATCTATAAATATTTAATAAATGTGAAGAAATCGCAGACACTGGTTACCGTTGGGTTGGGTTTCCACCGACCAAGTAACTGACATTAGTTATTGCTGAAATAGAAACCGCATTAAACTAAAAAATAAATATTTCATCTCAGTAATTAATAATTACCGCATGTAGCATATATATTTTACAAACTCAGGTCATGAGAAACTGACAATTAACCGCGGCCTAATACGGTACCTGAAAATAATAATAGACCTATCATACACGCAAAATCTTATTTTAATTCACGTGTTAAATGAACATGCGTACAGCAATGGCGGCTTCTTTGATGATTATCCAATCAACAATCTTAATCTCCTGACCACTAGCTGGCACTAGGGTGCTAATTAATTGATGAGATTAACTGTTAATCTCACCAACGTTATAATATACAAAACAGACTACTAATATATAGATTATTCTTCAGTATAATTAACACTATCATGTGAATATGCCGTATGTATTATGGATGTTTCGTCCTGAAAGGAGTGCATTTACTATGATTTTCGTCGTCAGCACCCTTGAAATCCTAAATAAAAATATTAAACGACAAAATAGCAAATAAATGGCGGAAATCGTCGGATCAAATTTTTACTTCGATTTTCATCTTCAGCACCCCTGAAAACCTAAAGAAAGATATATTCAATGACAAAACAGCAAATAAATGGCCTGGTTGCTATGGGATTTTGTTTTGGAACATACCAAATCTTGGACTTGCTTTTTCTCAAAACTTAATTTTGTGAGTTGGGTAGCTTCGAATGGACAGAGCTCAGTCAAATTTTGCCCATTTCAAACAAACTATACATCAAATTGAAGGTAATGAGTTGGAGAATGTGAAAATAACATTAACTCAATTTTTAAAATTTCCTCACTACGAATAAGTATACCATGGGGGGTCACATATGAAGGTTGTGGACTCTCTAGAGGTCACAATTTTTTATCAGATTTTGATAAAACTTAAACATATCTTTATATCCCAAAGATCTCCATCCATTTTGATATTTGCACATTTCAGGCCATAACTTTCTCGATTATTGCCCCTGATTGTACAAAAAATTGCGTTTGATTTTAGCATGTTCTCTATCCATCTCTTGCAAAATGTGGGCGTATCCTGCCTGGCAACCGCTGGTTATACATCCACATTCATAATGTGGATGTATTATGCCGTCGCCTCTGTCTCTGTATGTATCTGTGGGTTGCCTACAGGGCACAATTCTTTATCGATTGTCTTGAAACTTTGCATACTTATTCCTTATACCATAAGGATGACCCCTATTGTTTTTGGTGCATGCTCAAACCCCAGGGGCAGAGCCACTCCCATCTTTTGTATTTGGTTGTTTGTCACCTACAGGCCGCAGTTCTTAATGGATTATCTTGAAACTTTGGATACTTATGCCTTATACCCTAAGGATCAACCCTTATGTTTGTGGTACATGTCCAGCCCCCGGGGTCAGAGCCACGCCCATTTTCTCTTTGTGTGTCTGCGTGTAGCCTACAGACCGCTTTTCTTAATGGATTGTCTTGAAAACTTTTCATACTTACTTCTTATACCCTAAGGATGACCTCTATTATTTTTGGTGCATGCCCGACCCCCTGGACAGAGCTATGCCCCAGGGGCAGAGCTACGCCCATCTTTTTGTATTTGGTTGTTTCTCACCTCCTGGGCGCAGTTCTTAATAGATTATCTTGAAACTTTGGATGCTTATACCTTATACTCTAAGGATCATCTGTTTTGTTTGTGGTGCATGTCCAACCCCTAGGGTCAGAGCCACGCCCATTTTCTCTT
Source organism: Patella vulgata (assembly GCF_932274485.2). Classification (NCBI taxonomy): domain Eukaryota; kingdom Metazoa; phylum Mollusca; class Gastropoda; family Patellidae; genus Patella; species Patella vulgata. The sequence continues at coordinate 42,082,801 of NC_065882.2, forward strand.
TGTGTGTCTGTGTGTCGCCTACAGGCCGCTATTCTAAATGGATCATCTTGAAAAGTTTTCATACTTACCGTAAGGATGACCTCTATTATTTTTGGTGCATGCCTAACCCCCTGGACAGAGCTACGCCCAATTTTTGTGTCTTTGTGTCACCTAAAGCAAAGGCCGCAATTCTTTATAGATCCTTTTGAAACTTTGCATCCTAAGGATGATACTATTGTACGAACGTGACAAGGAGCAGGGTCGCCTGTCCAACCTTGTGGGTTTCTCCGGGTCCTCTGGTTTCCTCCCACTGCTAAAGACCCCTACGCGCAAGCGAAATATTGAAATAAAATTAAACCATATGTTCCTCCCGAAATGACCTAGTTTGTGTCGAGTGGACTTTAAACCCCATTTCTCTCTGTCTCCGTAAGAATAGCAACTATTTATTTAGGTGCATGTCCCGACCCCCAGGGGTTGTGTCACACCCACTTTATTTTAAAAAGTACCATCTGAATCAAAGCAGGAATGTGGACATATATTGCAGCGATAGCGATGCTCTCATTACCTTTCTAGTGAAGTTATACAAGTCAAATTTGGTAGTCTTCTAAAGAACATTTTATGTAGAGTACGAATCTGCAATCAGATTACAGGTGAGTAATAGGGTTTGCATGCTGCTTGGCCATGAAACCCGAAAAACATTTGGTGTAATTGTATATTTTCTGGATTTTGTAGTGCTCCAGACGCTACAAAGTAATAGATATAGACCCAAATTTTGGCCTATCCAGAGATTGTCGGTAGAACTACATAAGAGACATATGAGAATGCATCAGTCTTCACTAGATTTCCAGAAAATGGACCTCGAATATGGTTTCAGACACAAATTTTTGAGAATTGCCTCATATTTTCGAGCCGAAAGAACCTGGTAGATCAGCACCTAAAATTCTAAAACTGGGTGTAATTATAGTTTGTACTAATGTCTCCAACAAATGTTAAAGCCATTCTTGTCCCATGCCATCTTGATATTTTTTCGATTTTTTCAAAATCTGTGTTTTGGGTCATTACATGTCAATTATCACCAAATGAGTTAAACCATTGGTTTACATTATGCTTATAGGGGCTGAAAAGGCTGATATTCCAAATTTTAGCTTGATCCGACTAACGGTTCCTGAGATACGGTCCACCCAATTTTGGGGATTTTGGCCTAAATGGGTGTGGCCGCCATTATTCAACTGACCATATCCCAGTAACCAATAGGTCAAAATTGCTGGAATAGGAATGAGGATGACTTGCTGTTTGAATCATAGTTATCTATCTTTAGGAAAGTCTGCGGCAGGTTTCTGTGCTTCAAGTGCAAAAACACTGATTTTCAGCCTCAGATGCGAATATGTAACTTGATTTTACATGCTTATAAAAGATTTTATACCTCCAATTGTTTGACATTGTGAAGAAAACAAGTTGAGCTAGATTTTTCATAAAAGTTCATCTCAAGGTCACATGGTCTACAAGGTCAAAAGGTCTTCAATCCTTAAAACACACCTGAATGTCAAAAATAATTTTGACCTATTGGTTACTGGGTTATGGTCATTTGAATAATGGTAGCCACGCCCATTTTGGCCGAAATTCCCAAAATTGGGTGGACCGTATCTCATGACCTGATAGACAGATCAAGCTAAAATTTGGAATATAAGCTTTTTCAGCCCTAATAGTAATAACCATATAAACCAAATTTCAGCAAAATCAAAGGGGGTGCGGTTTAACTCATTGGGTGATAACTGACATGCAATGACCCAAAACACAAATTTTGAAAAAATCGAAAAAATTTTGAGATGGCATGGGACAAGAATGGTTTTAAGTTAAAAACTTTTAACATATGTTAGAGACATAAGTACAAACTAATAATTCCACCAAGTTTCAGATTTTTAGATGCTCATCTATCGGGTTCAGTTGGCTCGAAAATATGATAATTGACCCAAAACACAGATTTTGAAAAAATCGAAAAAATATCGAGATGGCATGGGACAAGAATGGCTTTAACACATGTTGGACACATTAGTGCAAACTATAATTACACCAAGTTTCAGCTTATCTACCGGGTTCTTTCAGCTCGAAAATACAAGGCAATTTTTGAAAATTTGTGTCTGAAACCATATTCAAGGCCAATTTTCTGGGAATCTAGTGAAAACTGATGCGTTTTCATGTTTCGTATTTATTTAGTACTACCAGCAATCTCTGGATAGGCTAAAATTTTGGTCTATATCTATTACCTTGTAGCTCCTGGAGCACTACAAAATCCAGAAAATATACATTTACACCAAATGTTTTTCAGTTTCATGGCGAGGTAGCATCTTGCGAACCCTACCACTCACCTGTAATCTGATTGCAGATTCGTAATCTACACAAAAAGTTCTTTAAGACTACCAAATTTGAGCTGTATATATCTACACTAGAGAGGTCAAAATTAGATATCTGAAATTCGAGTAAATTATTGATACATATTTTGTCTGGCCAATGGAATGACTCATATTGTTGTCACACTTGTCTGCTGGTTAGTAGCTCTTGTAATGGTCAGACTATTTGAATTTTATATACGGAATTTGTTCTTGAAATAGTGTTGGATTTATGGGTTGCTTTTGTGAAATATGGGTCAATTAAACATTGAGCTGTCTATTTGAATACATGTAATTCATTTAATAAAATTTGTTTTGCATAGTTGGCAATGATTTATTATGTTCCACTGTTAATAACAATTTCTTTTTTGTTTTTTTGAAGCATTATTGAAGTATTATAAGAGGCTTTAAAAAATATGTCAAAATATTTGCCCAGTACTATTTTTAGTTTGTCAAACAATTATGTAGGAAAATGTTATGCTTGACAATTCTAGTTAATTTTCTTGAGGACGAAAGAATATACCAGTAATAGTTTCTTCTCATACTTCTCTTTTCCAGCACATTTGTTTGTCCAACAGAAATTATTGCCTTCAGTGACAGAGTAGAGGAATTCCGTAATATTAACTGTGAGGTCCTAGCCTGTTCTACAGACAGTGTTTATTCTCATTTAGCATGGTAAGCGAATTCTTTAGTTGCCTAAATCCATAGATTATTTCATAATATTCCTTACTATGTTTGTTATCAAGTGGTACATATCTAGTTAAATTTGCAACATCTTGTCATATCTTTGGTCTGTGTAAATTATCATAGCCAGCCATGTCCCAAAACAGCTAAATAGCATCAGGAAGAGTATCTCAGTACTTCCATCTTTGATTGGTCCTTGTCAGCAGCAGATCAGATGTTCAATTATTCAAGTAGCTCTTGTGGTTATCCATACTTTGTTTATCTAAAAACGCTCCTGAACTACTAGTTTTATAAATGCATGTAGACACTGGTACTTTAATTTGATAATTATGATATATGTTTTGATTACTTTTGCTAATAACAATTAATTAGTAATATCTAAAACAGGAATGTAAGATAATTGGACTTAATAGCTTTCCTAATGGTGCCATGGGGACCAATTCATTATCAATGCATTAAATGTCATAATGTAGTGTTAATTTGGTAATAGTAGATAGTGATGTAGACAGGATTAAGCCTTTTAGATAATTAGGGAATTATTAGATATTATTAAGATACATTATGGGAGGTTAAGTAAAGAACTGGCAGTTCTCACTATGATAGTTAAAATCTAGATAATGTAAAGGGAATTTGCTGAAAATCGATTCACTCTGGACCGAGAATTTAATGATGGAATTTTAGGCCCAGCCTCGATCATCATTACTAAAGTCGGTACGCGATAAAAAAAACGTCTCAATTATCCATTTTTTATACGTCCACATTGAAATTTGGTCGTATATTGTTGTCGCCCCCGTCGGTTGGTCCGGTGCTCAAGAGGCTTAAGTTAATATCTGATTGACTTTAGATTTAACTTTAAGGTCATGAAACGAAGATTCCTATTGATTTTCACCAATTTCCGATAATTACTGCCAGAGTTTTGGCCCTTGATCACTTTGAAATATCTTGTGGACTCTCTAGAGGCTAAAGTTAATATGCGATTGACTTTAAATTTATACACAGTGTTTAAGGTCAGGAGATGGAGAAGCCTATTGATTTTCACCAATTTTTGATAATTATGGCCCTTAATAGTTATGGCCCTTGATCACTTTGAAATATCTTGTGGACAATCTAGAGGCTAAAGTTAATATCCGATTGACTTTAGATTTATACACTGTTTAAGGTCATGAGACGAAGAAGCCTATTGATTTTCAATGATTTCCGATAATTACTGCCAGAGTTTTGGTCCTTGATCACTTTGGAAAATCTGCTGGATGCTCTTGAGGCTAAAGTTAATATGCGATTGACTTTAAATTTATACACAGTGTTTAAGGTCATGAGATGGAGAAGCCTATTGATTTTCACCAATTTTTGATAATTTCTGCCAGAGTTATGGCCCTTGATCACTTTGGAAAATCTTGTGAACGGTCTTGAGGCTAAAGTTAATATCCGATTGACTTTAAATTCATACACAGTGTTTAAGGTCATGAGACGAAGAAGCCTATTGATTTTCAACGATATCCGATAATTACAGCCCTTGATTACTTTGAAAAATCTTGTGGATGCTCTAGAGACCAAAGTTATCATCCGATTGACTTTAGATTGATAAATAGAGTTTAAGGTCTTGGGACGAACAAGTATATTGATTTTCAATGAATTTTGATAACTTGAACAGCTAAATCCATGATATTAAATGTTTCGTATACTAAACGTTATGGGGCAGAACTAAAAGCCAAACAATGTCTGATGATTTGGGGATAATTACTTAATGAATTAGTGTATTATAAATGCTTGATTACCGACAATAGAAAAAATATGCGACAACTCTTGTTGACTGCTCGGACGACTTAGCTGCTGTGGGCGTATGTTTCGTTGCCTGGCAACCTATCTTTACAAATTTGATAGATCAAGATGATTGCTCATGCTAAAGGCGCAAAATATATCGCGCTCAGTTTTTTCAATTTCGGATTTGTATTTGCGCCATTGATGGAGGTCGAAGATGAGCATTTTCTGCTTAGGGTAAGCAGAGATAAGCAATTTGATTGGTTGATGCTTTGGGACACGATAACTTTAGTTCTAATTAAGTGAGAGTAGGGATACTTGGTGTATAGCTTTATTACATCAATACCTTAATTAAGTTTGATGATGAACATTTTCTGCTGAGGGTAAGCGGAGCGATAAGCAGTTTGATTGGTTGGGACTTTGGAACACAATAACTCTCCTTCTAATCGAGCTAGAATGTTCAAACTTGGTGTAGGGGTTCATTAGTTGAATGCCTTGATGGAGTTTGATGCTGAACATTGTCTGCTTTCGGTAAGCAGAGATAAGCAATCTGATTGGTTGATGCTTTGGGGCACAATAACTTTAGTTTCAATTAAGTGAGAGCAGCGCCACGCTGTCGATCGCCATTGCCGCCAATTGCGATAAAAATATAATTTTGGCGATAAAATATTCAATCTGGCGAAATTTTTGGCGATAACTTTTTCCTGTATGGCGATTCTTTTTTAGTAGCCGTGGCAATAAATTTTTCTTGCCACAAAGCTTTGATTTCCACGCCGTACATACACGTTACAGTCTGTTGTGCTTGGCTGAGTCAGTTATCAATCAATTAGGTGCCAATAATAGAAATCAATCTCGGATTAGTGTTGATTTGTATATTTCCAGTAAGAGTAGTAATAAACTAATTAAGAGACAACAAATTTAATTATCTGTCTTAAATACGAATCGGTGGCTTTTTTGACAGTTTCTATATGTTCAAAATGACAGACACTATGAATAATACTCGTTCGATTTATTTGGGATTATTGAATTATGACTTCTGTTTTATCTTTTTCTTACCCCTGTTGCCCGTATCGTTAATAAATGAAGCCAGGTTTGTTGTTACAGTTTATAATTGCGTATATATTCTTTGGGTTGTCGAAAGTCAGTTGTCATCAAATCAAATGCCATGGGTCATAGCGAAAAATTGAACAGCCTTCATCAACGTCCGATAGAAGAATGTCAGATTTTATTTAGTATGTCACCACCAAAATGCTCCAAGTCTACAGATGATACTGACATCAACTCTCGTCCTTCTAATATTATTACATCCTTGAATGTTGAAGCGATATTAACTTCTACAATAGGTCTGCATGTAGTCTACCTCAAAAGTTCGCGACAGGTAAAAATTTTGAAAAAGAAAAATCTTAAAGGGGCATTGTGGGAGATTAGATAAAGAACTGGCAGTTCTCACTATAATAGTTAAAATTAGATACGTGAATAGAATATGCTGGAAATTTCAGTCAAATTGCTCCACTCTGAACCGAGATATTAGCTTTTGAATTTTAGGCCTAGCCTCGATCATCATTACTAAAGTCGGTACAATAAAAAACATAGTCTCGATTATCAACTTTTGATTAAGCGCATTCTGAAAAGGTAGATCTTTTAAGGATGAATGGAAATTTTCAGATATAGATTTTCATTAAAAAACAAAAACAAATACACTGTGTAATTTAATGTTACTAAGTAATGGAAAAGTGGTTAACCCAGATGTTGAAAAAGCTTTAAAAAAATGGGCTTCTGCAAAGCAGAGAAGAATATTGTAAATTGTAATATCATATGTATATTGTATGTACTTATGTAAAAGAAATAAAAAAAATACTGAAAATATGTAATAGAATAGATATTTGTTCCTTTTTTTGGCGGAGAAAATATGTGGCTAATAAATTAAAATGAAAAAATGCCGGAAAAAAAATGAAACCCTGAGTGAGATTAATGAAACGCTGAGTATGGATTCATTATATAATTACCTTGACTAAGTTTGATGATGAGAATTTTCTGCTTAGACTAAGGAGCAATAAGCAATTTGATTGGTCAAGACTTTGCAACATAACAACTCTACTTTTAAAGATGGGTTCCCGCGTACAAACTGGGTGATTTAATGGTATATATGGACTAAAAACATATTCAAACTAATTAATTTGTCATAACTTTGCTTCAAATCCTTCTCAAACATTGTAATTGTGAAGGAATGTCCTGCTATAAAAATTCGATCAAACCAGGTCATGTTTATGTCACGTGACTTACCTCTCTTGGAAGTCAGAGGTGAATTCATACATAAGACGATGTTGTCTTTAATCGCTTACTATTTATTACAAATATTGAATCCTAATTAAATTCTCAGATTATCCACTACCCGCGTCTTTTTCCGTCATTTTTATCTCAGAAAGTGTTGTACGTCTAACTCTTCATAAAGTTTATCAACTTGTACATCAAGTGCTCAATGTTCGCGTGTGACCTTTGACATCACGCGTGCAGAAATTCCTAATCGTCAGGCTGTTGATTAGGGGAACCCTTACATTTTTGTCCTGTATACGCTCCATGAGTGTTTTTCGGGGAATCCAGTATTTTTCTAGTAAGATTGGATATCTCTACTTTCCATATACAATGTATACCAAAATTACCATACTTTTATTGGAAATAACCACCCGATGAATACTTTTCTGGGAACCCATCTTTAATTGCGGTAGAATGTTTAAACTTGATGTAGATGTTCATTAGGTGAATGTCTTGACTGAGTTCAATGATTAACATTTCGAGCTAAAGCTAAGCAGAGCTAAGCAATATCATTGGTTGATGCTTTGATTGCTTGATACTTTTGAAAAAAATAAATGTGCTATTAATTAATGTGTTATCTATTTATTTTGGGATTTTGGCAGGGGACATCAGCCTCACTGTTGGCTTGTTGGTCCATAAGAATGTCAATTATTATTCGATTTTCATACAATGTTCAACATATGATGCCTAATGCCATGTCCAATTTCATAAAACTAATTTAAGATTTTCATTATAACCGGAAGTAATGTTATTTTGGCAAAAACTGTATTTTTAGCCCCCCAAAACAAATATTTGAAGTAGGTGATATTCATTATTCAAATATGATTATATGATGTTTATTTCAATGGACACGTAGTATGAAGGGGGGTTGGATGGCTTAGTGGTTAGCACGTGCACGCTGTATCATTAAGTCTGTCATTGAGTCAACTGGCGTGGTTTCGAATCCGCGGTTGTACGTGACAAGAAGTAGGGTCGCCTGTCCAACCTCGTGGGTTTTCTCCGGGTCCTCCGTTTTCCTCCCACTGGTAAAGACTCCTAAGCGCAAGCGAATTATAGAAATAAAATTGAACCATATGTTAGTTCGAAATGACCTAGTTTGTGTCGGGTGGACGTTAAACCCCATTTCTCTCTCTCTACGTAGTATTAATTATTACGATTATATAGATATGAAAAGAGTGTTTCTAACATCTTCCCTTGCCAAGAAATAACCAATTTTGTCAGGATCACTTTTTAAGATTTTTTTGCATTTTAATAAGGCTTTATAAAGGGTTAAATTTGTTAAAATTTTAACCAATTTTCGGTCACACAAAGGACAAGCAAAGTGGTAATAATCCAATTTAAATATTTTGTTGATAATGGAAGTGGTGTCATTGTGTCGCATCTTCGTTCTATAAATGGAATTTATATTGCTGGATTTATTGGCTAATTCTGCGTCGATTTTATTACGTTTCCAAGGGTAATGTGGCACTGGTGAAACCCGACATTACTGAATTGCAGTTGTAATTAGTATTGTTTTCAGATTGATATGTAGCATTATGATGTATGCTAAACAATTACAATAGATTATTATGAGAACTGTAAAATAGATCTGGTTCTGTATTTTATATTTGACAGCCTCCTCTCCATATAAATGTTACCCAGATATAGATGTTACTAGTTGTCATGGGAGGTAATCTCAGGGGTCATATAGATGTTACCAGTTGTCATGGAAGTTAATCTCAGGGGTCATATGTTACCAGTCTCACGGGAGGTAATCTCAGGGGTCGTATAGATGTTACCAGTTGTCATGGGAGGTTTTATATATAGATGTTAACAATTGTCATGGGAGATAATCTCAGGGGTTTTATATATAGATGTTAACAATTGTCATGGGAGGTAATCTCAAGGACCATATCTATAGATGTAAACAGTTGGCATGGGAGATAATCTCAAGGGTCGTATAGATGTTAACAGTTGTCATGGGAAGTAAATTTGATTGCAATTTTGTTCAGTTTTGTTCACTATCCATCTAAAGGTATCTCCAAGAAATTCACTTCACATAAAGCGCAACCAAACAGACCATTTCAATTACATGAAACATAATGCAGTATATTATTTTAAAACTATTTCAGATTAAAATGAAATTTGGTCTGTAAAAAGGAAATTTCCTGTCTTGTAGAAAGGAGTTAATTGTTGTGAATTAGAAACAACAAAATATATATTTGAATTGTGCTTGATATTGAAATGTTACAGGGTAAATACTCCTAGAAAACAAGGTGGTTTGGGTCAAATGAAAATTCCATTATTAGCTGACAAGACCAATGCAATAGCCAAACAGTATGGATGTTTGAAAGAAGATGATGGTGTGGCCTTCAGGTACCATTACATTGCTTTAATCTTTAGAGATGATCAATTGTATTGATAAACAGGAACAAAAGCATTGGCAAAGCCATTCACAGCAAGCTGAGCAAATAAAGAAATATTGGACAAGAAAATTAAAATTAATAGCTGTGTATTACATTTGTATAAACTGTAAATGTTCTGCATCAATTTGATGTGTGTATTATTATTTTCCAGAGGATTATTTATCATTGATGATAAAGGCAATCTACGTCAGATTACTATAAATGATCTACCTGTAGGTAGATCAGTAGATGAAACATTACGATTGGTACAGGCTTTCCAATTTACTGATAAACATGGTGAAGGTAATTTATAAATGTCTACTTTTTAATAAAAATTAACCATACTTTCAATGTTGGCAGAAAATTTATTTTTAGCTGCCTTCCCTAACTTTAAAATTAATTGAACTGTGAGTGTGAAAAATGTGTGTAGTTTTGCAGTGAAAAAGAAATTGTAATAACCCTTGTTCTGTGTTAATGTTGTGAAATTGTCTTATTACAAACAGAAATCTTAGCATTAGCTTCTCCATGCTCCGATTAGAATCACTATATCTAGCTGCAATTTACTCACTATTAGTATTACAAAACATTTAGTAACAAGTAGAGTAATAAACTATAATACATACTTATGGAAGAACAATTACTGATTTATTTAGAGGACATTTCAAAGAGAATCCTCATTGTTTTCAAGGAAGTACAGTAACAAATTGTAATGTTCAATTATAATATTAGTAACACAATTATGTAGTCCGATTCCTAATATACATGTTTACTAGAGTTATGCCCCTTGTATGAATCTCAGGCAGTATGTACACATGCAAAATATCAGAAATGAAATGAAATGGGGTTTAACGTTCTACTGTTCTGCTCCTATACTGGGCTGATGAAGACGGGCATATGCCATACAGTGTGCTATGAGGGAAATTTTGCCCAGGCAGCGGCACTTTTGCCTACTCTTATATCGAATTCTAACTGCCAAGGGATCTTTTTTACGTGCATTCCAATGTATACTCGGGACCTCGGTTTTTCATATCATCCAAAGGACTAGACAGTTGTCCTTGTCAGGCCCTCTGTTCTGCACCACTGAGAAGGCGAAACCACGCCGGACAAGCAAAATGTCAGACCACCTGAAATAAAATGCTTCAGTATTATCAATCCAGTGTGTTTCAGATTAGTAATTATCCATCAGGGAAAGCACAAACATAACACAAATGTGTAGGGGAATATAGACAAGCAATAACAACAAATTACAAAATATGTTGTGAAAACTGATTTGTGGGTTGTTTATCCTCAATAATGTATTATTTATGCTTTAAAGGTCATATCCATGTTTGCTGGCCCACAGTGTCAAGTATGGCTTAATATAAATTATAAACATAAGTTTAGTTCAGTTTTAGTAACGTCCGCAAAACTTGTTTTGGTTTCATACAGAATTTGTATATCTGACGGTGAATTGTAGATAGCGTGCCATTGTGTAAAAATTTCATACTGTTTTTTCATACAATTGTTTCTAGATTTATAAATGATGTTGTTGATATATTTCAGTGTGTCCAGCTGGATGGAAGCCAGGTAGTGCTACCATGAAGCCAGATCCTAAAGGCAGCCAGACCTATTTCCAGAAGAGTAACTAAAATGGTCTATAATGAATATCTTCTAGTCCTGACGCCAAATTCTACACATTTTTATTTTAGTCTCATATCCTATTTCAATAAATCACTGTAATATTAATTTGGTATTAGCAATGGGACAACACATTTCTTTAACACAAATCAGTTTTTGTCATTTTTATTTTACAAATTCAATGCACATTATCTACTTTTGCAAGGTTGTGTATCAGAAACCATTAGTTTGTTGTTTGTGTGTTGACTGGGTTAGGTTCTATATAATTAGATTTTTTTTTTTTTTTTATTAAACTGTTAAAAATGATTTGAATTTTAAACAAAGGAAATCAACAAGAAATTAAATTACAGAATTTTAGATGCTTTTAATATAAAAGTTTTTTTTACTTTCTTTTTTGAAATGTGCCATGGTGTTGACCAATTTGTAACAAACATAAATCAGATTATGTGATAACTCCTAGATCAATAAGATATATATATATATATATATACATATGAGTTAATCACACAATGATGTTTTATTTCCTATTAGCCTGAAACATACCATAATCAAATCTGTTGTTATTCGTGCTTTTATGTGTATCAGTATCACCATCAAAATAAATACAAGTTTTCTTAAAAAAAATATTAAAATATGGGTTGTTATGTGTTGTTGTCACCAAAATGTTTTTTTTTTTTCTAAACAATATTTATTCACAGAAACTGGATTGGAGAACAGGCAAAAGCCTATATACCCCCTCTCCATAAAAGTACAAACATAAATATATAATGAAAAGTAAAGTAAAGTAAAGGATTAAAATATAAGATGGCTATATACACGATATGTACAAACCACAATCAGAATGTTTATATTTCATAAATTTACATACCGAATTTTCAAAATCTTTGGGAGATGTCGAGGAAGTTATGTACTGCCGAAAAAATTTCTCCAGAATTGTTTCTGTCTTCAGTTCCGAATAATAAATTTTGAGAATTTTGATAAAGTTTTGGAAGTTTTGATATTGTTGCAGATCGTGCATCTGAACGTAAGGGACAAATTAAAAGAAAATGTTCAGAGTCTTCAAAGGCGTGACCACAATCGCATGTTGGGGTGTCAGAAATATGCCTGAGAAAACGATGTCCGTTTAAATCACTGCAAGCGAGTCGAAGGCGAGAATGGTGAATTTGATTTTTCCTGCTACCAGAGTAGTATGATGAAGGTATAATTTGATCAAGGTAGCCAAGTTTAGATTTAAAAGAAGATAATGTAGGTAAGTTTCTAGAAAGATCGAGTAGATTCCATTCTCGAATTGTAGATGGTATAAAAGAAGAAGAAAATAAAGAAGTTCTGCAGAAGTATGTTGGAATGTTACTATGGTTTCGGAGGCGATACGAATTTATATTAGGTGGTATCAGTTGAAATAAGTATTCGGGAGTAATATGGTTTATGATTTTGTAGAATAAAATTAATTTATGTCGCCTTCTTCTCTCCTGCAGTGTAATAAATCCAGTTTCCTTATATAACACTTCATGGTGACTTGTACCTTTCACAGCACCGCATATAGTCCTGAGTGCATCAAGTTGTAAAAGTTCTAGTTTATGTGTTAGTTCGGCGGTACTCCCATCCCAAATAACGTCACAGTAATCGAAATGTTGTTAGGCTTTAAAGTTTGGAATTCTTTTTAGATTTTTGGGGCCAACACTGATGGTATTATAGTGTAGTCCTTGTCCTTATTTAAAAAGTAGTTTTTTCCAATAACAGTATGGCAATCATACTGAAAAAATACTGCATTTCCTTAAAAACACCCATGTAAGGGATCAGTAACTGACAGCTTGCCCATTTGCTGTCTGCTCAAATGACCTAGGGAGTGCTTGGTTTTATTGATCGAATGGGAGACTTAAATGTACTACAGACTTTGCTATGTACTGCAGACTTTTCTATTAAACGAGGCTGCATAAAATAGATTTTGAGAGGGATTTGAAGCAAAATTTTGATAGATAAATTAGTTTGAATAGTCCAAATATACACAGTTTGTACATTTTCGACTTCTTTAATATTGTATGTTGCTTGCACAGATTAATCGTTTAACCTTGGAACACATTAAAAATTAGCGGCACACCTGGCTTAATATATATGAAAAATACCTGAATTTTGCAAAATTAAAATATGGCATGTCATTGACGCATACAACCGTAGTCACAGACTAGTCATAGAATCATAGAAAGACTCAAACTAAATAAAGAAAAACACACCTGTGAACGTACCAGTAGACACCAGTGAATACTCAGTTGGAATCAAGTGGCTTTTTCGCATTTTCTTAGAGTGCGGTTCAAAATATTTGCGGCACACTTAAGAAGATCTCGTGACACACTGGTTGAAAATCACTGGTTTAGCCCCATAAAGATGTTGAAGAGGGCAACTTAATTTAGAAGTTTTCACATATTTACCCCCCTGCTTTTCGAAAAAAACATGTGACTATTATAAAGGGTTCATCCATTTGACTCTCACACTTTTGGGACACAATAATACTCCTTCTAATTGAGGTGGAATGTTCAAACTTAGTAAATGTCTTGACTGATTTCAGATTTATTAATTGGCATTTCTGCTCAGATTAAGCAGAGTGATAAACTTTGGAATGCGCTCAGTTTGATTCTAACAGATTTAAAGTGATGCAACTCATTTCATTACATCAATGCCTTCACTAAGGAAGATGATGAACATTTTCTGCTCAGGCCGAGTAAAGATAAGCATTTTGATTGGTCAAAACTTTGGAGCACAAGAAGAACAATTCTTAGTTGTTACAACCAAATGTGTTTTTGCTGTAATGTCCACCCGAGCTTTTAGTTTAAATATAAATCTGTCTTGTCACCATCTTGACATATTATTAAGGACTGTGAGTCGTGTGTGCGTGCCCAGAATTTTACATCCACTTCCAACAAGGGTGATCTATATTTCGTTTCGTTTTTTTATACTTTCAATGGCCTACACTACATGAAGATCTGACAAGTTATAGCGATAGGTCACGTCAGGGGTCAAAAGACCGACTTATGACTCTATGACGTCAGATATTTGATTAACCGTTTCATTGGCTTATCCCTGACACCATTCAGAACACGAGTTAAATAACAACTCTTCCAGATCCAAGTGTAGTAAAGACAAGTAAAACGAAATTTTGAACTATAAAAACGAAATGAAATAGGATCTGTGTTTTAACCAGATTGTTGAAATATAGGTTTATCTTCAAAAGATCTCGGTTCCTTTCGATATTGACATGTATCAGATTGAAACTTCATGGATTATGACCCCTGATTCTACGAAAAAGCACGTTTTTAGCTTGTGGACACTCTAGAGGTCACAATTTTCATCTGATTTTGATGAAACTTGAAATGCATGTTTATAACCCAAAATAACTTGGTTTCTATCGATATTTGCGCATACCGGATCGTAACTTCCTGAATTATGGCGCCTGATTGTACGAAAAGTCATGTTTTTAGATTGTGGTCCCTCTAGAGGTCACAACTTTTATCCGATTTAAAAAAAGTTTAAATTTATCACCGTTACACCCTAATGACGGTTGAGTTTGAATTATTTGAAAATCGGATCGAAACTGTTGGACAAAATGGCCGCTCCTTAAAATACATCTTTATATTCCAAATATCTCAGTCCATGTCGATATTCACGCAGTTCAGACCATAACTTCTTTGATTATGTCCCCTGATTGTTCGAGAAATCGCTTTGTTTTTTGGGGGGGGGGGGTTAGCTTGTTCTCTATCCATCTCTTGTGTGCGTATCTTTCATGTCCCCCTGTTTATTTTTATGGAATCAATCAATCAATGAAGGATGTTTAAATTTACATTTATGCCAGGTTTTGGTGAATATTCGTGTTTTCTTGGCGAAAAGCAAAGGAAGTAAACTGTCATGAATTGGGGAAATCGCCTACTAGAATCAGCCACTGCCTATATATTCCTTTGATCAGGCCTAGCAAAAAATCAAAATGCTCAACCGCCGCCTTCAATATTGTTATCACATGATTCAGACTTGTTTGGCTCTTTGTGGTTTTATCGGAATGTTTTGGCGAGAATTACTAGTCTGAGCCCGTATTCGTTGGTCATTTCATATGGAGTTGTCTACCTTTAATTAAAGATTTTTTTTTTGTCCCTCTCCTTTCGAAGAAAGCAGGGGACTATTAAAATGGGTCTAGCTGTTTGTCTATCTGTCTGTCTCTCCGTCACACTTTTTGGGACACAATAGCCCCCTTTCTAATTGAGCTAGAATGTTCAAACTTAGTGTAGGTGTTTATTAGGTCGGTGCCTTCGATGGAGTTCGAAGATGAGCATTTTCTGCTTATGGTAAGCAGAAATAAGCAATTTGATTGGTCGATGCTTTGGGATACGATAGGGGATAAAACTTAGAGTATAGTTTCACTACCAGGTACTTCAAAACCTTGACTGAGTTTGACCATAAACATTTTATGCTTAGACTAAGTATAGATAGGCCTAATCAGTTTGGTTGCTCAATACTTTTGAAAAAAATGAATGTGTCATCCGTTTATTTTGGGATTTCGGCGGGGTACATCAGCCTCACTGTTGCCTTGTGTTATATTCTAATTTAGTTTCAAATGTCGACTGGTTATAAGATGGCTCTACCTGTGGACCTAAAATTTTGAACTAAGACAGATTGACACTTCACATAAATCGGTACATAAAATGCAATCAAGTGCCATGTTTATGTAGGATACTAATTCCGAAGTATTAATTATTTAACCGATTAGTTTATCAACACACTAGTCCGAGTTATCAATTTGTCAAATAATTAGATAACCCGGCGACCTGTTGCACTTTGCTTTGCTACGGAATCTGTGTTAATTTTTAAAATTCAGTTTAAACTGAAAAGTAAGTGTTTAAATGTTTCGCCAACATTCTCATTATATCTATGTTTGTCGTTAATAGGTGTGTTATTACTCCTGTCCCTTGGGCTGCAGCCAATCTGATTAAACCACAGATCCTATTTCGTTTCGTATTTATAGTTCAAAATTTCGTTTTACTTGTTGATACCAGGAATTAGCCAATGAAACGATCTGTTACGGCGAGTTCTTGGCGTGCTCGGCACGGAACTGTGGGTAAACCCTCAGAAACGTCAACGCTGATTGATTGATCAATGTCTGACATCATAGGGTCAAAAGCCTCTCGTATGACCCCTGACGCGACCTCCCAGTACAACTGGTCAGATCTTCATGTAGTGTAGGCCATCGAAAGTATAAAAAACGAAACGAAATATAGATCTGTATTTTGATCAGATTGGGCTGCAGCTGATATAATACGGGCGAGAAAGCTGGCGAAGTGCGTATAAGACTTTCCCTGGCAAGGCTTAGCACCTTTAAGTTACAAAGGCCTTGACATTTTTGCTTAAATCTGTGTGAGGGAATCTTAGAATGTCTTTCTAATTCCCATCTGCCCTACCTACAAACGATCAATTTTATTTTGGTTTGCGACAAGTTTCCAAACTGACAGCTACGATAGTGGATAACCATTTCTAAAAGATTTCCATGGTGTTGATCATATCGCTGTTAACTGGTAAATCAAAATTGTTCATCGATTCCGTAACCAGGTATATAAGGCTATGTTGGCGATCATTTCAATATTGTGAGCAAGGGCATCTAGACATGTCACTAGTCAGTATCCTTACATTTTACGAATACGCCCTATTTTGTTGTTTGGTTGGGACACTGAAATTAGAACCAGAAGGTTCGAATCCGGGAGTTCGCAAAAACGTTATACGTAATTTTTCTTTAGATAGCACGAAAGATCCAGACAACCCTTTCGCATTGCACACATACACCGTTAGAAAAAATTCTGGTAAATTTACATGAAAATTACTGGCAGCAAAAGTTGCCGGTAAATTTACTGTAAATAAACATTCAGCTGTAATATTAGAGTTTTTGTAATTTGACTTTGTGTGTAACTTTACCTGAAAACAGTAAATGGAAAATAACTATGAGTTTGTTTTTTAACTTTGGACTGTAAATTCACCTCAACACAACTAAATGAACGGTTACAGTAAGTTTTTTTTTTTTAACAACCAAATGTACATTTACCCAAAAGCAGTAATTGAAAAATTACAGACAAATGTTAAATAACACAATGAGCTTGCGGTGGCATTGTAACTCTGCTCAGAGAGAGTACAGCTAACACTGGCGAATCGGTTTAATTACCCGTATTCAAGTGAGCTTGCTAACGAGATAACACAACCTATACCCAGAAAGTCAAAACATTTTTTTTATATACGTTTATGAACATACTTACAATCTGATTAACGTACGATGAATAATAATACACGTTATAGATCGTATAAATAAAGGAAATTAGATATACATAACATGCAATATACCAAATTTCACAAAATGCGATTGTCCATATTATGGTTAATAAATAAGAATGAATACTATAAGAAGATAATTATTAGGAATGGTTCGTTGCTATGGAATACTAAAATAAAATTAGAGACAGTAAATTTACCAATAAGTAAATTTACAAAATAATGTGAATAAACGTAAATCTTTAAAATTACCTTTTGGCTTAGCTATTTTCAGTTCAATATTGAAATATTACATATGAAAGCATGTATTTTTACCGGGTTTTAATGTGTGTCTTTAGTTTCATCAAAGTTTATTGTAAAAAAAGAATGAAATTTGGTATATATACATCATTTTGATAAATATACATCATTTTGATAAATATTCCGAACATTTTATGGTAAAAATAAATAATTTAATTGCTGTAATTTTACTTACATTTCTAACCTGAAAGTTTACACAATAATGTGAGTAAACGTAAAATCTCTAAAATTGCATGCTAAGAGACAATAAATTTACCGAATACGATAACTACCAATAAGTTAAACATACATTATGCAAGAGCTAAATCTGCCTCTTTTTTTAGACCTGATATGTTATATAAACTATGAATTAGACATTTTATTAACATAATGCCATCTTATGTGTCGGATTTCACTGGATTTGAGTCCGATCTGGGGCTCAACGACCATTGATGATTAAATTCAAAAATGGATAATCAAGACTTCTTTTTATCGTACCGATATTAGTAATGATGATCGAGGCTAGGCCTAACAATCAATCGTTAATATCTCGGTTCAGAGTGGAGCAATTTGACATAAATTTTCAGGATATTCCCTGTACATTATCTAGTTTTTAACTGTTGTAGTGAGAACTGCTGTAATTCTACTTCTATTTCTAACCTAAAAGTAAATTTACAAAATAATGTGAATAAACGTAAGATCTGTAAAATTACATGCTTACTTAATTTATTTTTAGTTCAGTTTGGAAATATTACATATGTAAGAATGTATTTTTACTAATTTCGAATGTTTCTTTGATTTCATCACCGTCTATTGTAAAAAAGACACGTAACTCGGTAAACATACACGAAACTCTGTAAACACTCCGTAAAAATACACCAGACTTGGTAAAACTACTATATTGTGGAGAATATACCGACAATTATTGAATTAAGGTACAAAAACTACTTGTACTACTGTAATTTTACATACATTTATTACAGTGTAAATAACACATAACCGAGTAATAAACTATAACAGATACTTTTGGAAAAACAGCTTCTTGTTTATTTGTCGCCCAAATAAAAATATCTGTTTTTTTTATAAGTATCTGTTATAGTTTATTGCTCTATCCAGTTACTAAATGCCTCTCAAAGATTATAAATAACCGAGTGTTAGTCTCAGGATAACCACATAAATAACAAATAACCTAGTGTTAGCATTAGTCTCAGGATAACCTCATAAATAACAAATAAGCGAGTGTTAGTCTCAGGATAACCACATAAATAACAAATAACCGAGTGTTAGCCCCAGGGTAACTTATGTAAATTATTGAAGTGACGTTAATGACCATTCTATTTCTCAACAGTTTCCTATTCCGAGTTAAAATATTCAGACAAGTAAATAAGCTACAGTTTGATCTGCACTCCTTAGACCACTTGTATCGGACGTAATTAATTTGGAGAAAAAAAATTACCATCTTGTTGAAATGTCTCTTTAACGAAATGATGATTGGAAAGCGGCACTAATAAAATGTGCTAATCAAGTTAATCTTTAAAGTACAAACAATCAAAATCTGTAATGAAACAACTTTGGACAGGAAGTGTTATGTTTGAAGTAGCTTGCTATAATTACAAAATTCAAACAGAAAAATAACCAGCATGGATAAGGATAACTTTACATGAAAAGTTGTCACGCAAAAACACCCTATTTACGATAATATTCATCGTAAATTTCCCTTTAAAACCAACATTCCCGAAAATCCACGACTCGCTTGACAAATAAGTGACAATCCTCTCACTAATGCAGTAAAGATGTTTTGATCTAGTTTTCGTGGTTTTAAAGATGGGATATTTTTTCTTCTTTAAGATAACCAAATGTCTGTCCACACGACGAGCAAAATACAAAAAATAAAATGCGGTAGAAACACAACACAAAATTACACATGTATGAAAACTTGGAGTTCATTAATTAATTAATTAGAATATTTTAGTACAGTATTTTATCTAAAAAAAAACAAATGTCTGTCCACACGACGAGCAAAATACAAAAAATAAAATGCGGTAGAAACACAACACAAAATTACACATGTATGAAAACTTGGAGTTCATTAATTAATTAATTAGAATATTTTAGTACAGTATCTTAGCTACCCCCCCCCCCCCCAAAAAAAAACAGTGATATAAGTAACGTATCCGATTAAAGCTTACTTAGTAAATATATAGTCGCGTGCTAACCCTTGGATGTCAATACTAGCTTCCTTTCTGTTGGTTGTTTCGTAGCTTGACGTCATTTGTTTGTGAAACCCAGCCAGGCTATCATGCACGCGCGGTTTGCGACTTACAGGCGTATAATTTGGCTCAGAAAGTCGGATAATTTAAATGCAAGAATAGATAAACTTTTAAAGGTAAGTAAATGAGATCTAAATTTACTTTTACCCTTATCGTAACACTTGTAAAGAAGAAATACATCTAGATTCATGTTAATCTTATGATAGCTGAAAGTTTCTGAATTAAAAACAAACATAGCATCTACTAAGTTGTACAAAATTTACCTTAGTGCACTCGAATCAGTGTTGTAGTTTATAGACGATGTAATTGTGTAGAATTTTAATGGAAGAATTTTAAATAGCAAATAAGTTTCGCGGTAAACATCTACCGTTTGGACAGGTGATAAGACAAGTGTGCCTAGATTGGACAAAAAAAGGATCCTTAAGGTAGGCACAATTTAAGTCAGGGCTTTTAAACATATTATTAAGAACAAGATTTGACATGCTTTAAAAATACATAAATCGAAACGATGTAAGCTTTTTATGTAACAAGCAGTAGCGTTGTTTGCCTAACCTGGCGTGGTTTTCCGCACTTCTAAAGACTTATACAGGTTATCGAGTTTTTCAAATACACATATGCCACGTCATTCCCAAAAAGACCTGATCCCCCTAGCACAGTTTTGGTGGTTTTCACAGAGCGTAACAAACGTATGACACTGCTTGGATGCTCTAACATCTATAGGTCTATGGTTATTCTGAATATATTTTAAAAGCAATAATTAGGCTACATTTATTATCTTGAAGAGAGCGGTAATAGTTCTTTAATGTAGCAAGACTGATATGTGGCCAGATACCAAGATAATATATTGCATATAAAATGGATACGTGTAGAAAAATGATATGGTGTGTTTGAAGCTCAAGTTAGTATTGATTACGCTGAGTGCAAGAGGAGTATCTTATATTTTTCAAATGTTAATGTCCAGTCATCTCTTTTTATATAAGTGTTTTATGTATAGGCAACGGTATCATCAAACACGTAATCTAGATTTATTTTATTGCGGTATATTAAAGAAATAAAACACTTTTAAAATATACCTGTTTATAAGTTTTAACGTTAAAACACGCCCAATTGTCGCAAATCCAAATACTGAACAACTCAGAGAAACGTATTCTACAAAGGCGTGTACTGATTACATATTTTAATTGTACAAATACGATAACTCAGTGAAACCGTATGTCTTTAGATTTTACCGATGGACAGACAGCCAATTAAATACGTTACTTAAAGAGGCATTATTCAAAAGCCGAATCTGCCTATTGCAGCTCTTTCGTTAGCCCTTAAATTATTAATTAGACATTTATTAACATGACAAGTCCAATATTAAAAAACTTCAACTTGTGCAAAATACTGCAGCTCGAATTGTTACAGATCATCAAAATACTCTCATATAACTCCTGTTCTGAAATCACTCCATTGGCTGCCAATAAATGAAAGAATCATCTTCAAAATTCTGTCCTTATCAGTGTGTAAATGGCTTAGCTCCAGAATACTTATCCGATCTTATGCAAATACATGTTCCCTCACGTAACGATACAGATCGTTCTCAGTTAATGCACCTAAAGAGTGGAACAACCTACCAGAAATCATTAAATCATCTCCAACTCTTTCTTGTTTTAAATCAAGACTTAAAACCCATCTTTTTGAGAAATGTTATCATGATTAATCAAATTAATTAAATGTATGCGCTGTGAGCATGCCTCTGTGCATGGAGTATTAGCGCTATACATGTATAAATGTACATTTTATTATTATTATCAACTGTCGATGCCATCGGATGGCTCCGATTTTAAGTAGATTAGAACGGTTCGGCCATTTAATTTTTTGATTTAAGAATCGAGAAGCGAGGTTAAGCCTCGAATAATCAGCACCGTGGTTACGATAATTAACAATCAATGCACACACCTTGTCAAAACTACCAACTTTGCTCAGAATAAAGTAATTTGAATGGAATTTTCAGTATATTCAGTTGGAATCATCTTTTTTGAACTATTATAGCAAGAACGGCCAGCTCTTTATCTAAATCTTGCATAATGTATCTTTAAAAGTAAAAAGCTAATCATAGAAATGGTATTTCTTCATTTGAATATTGTAATCCTTTATCTAATGTTGTCTTTGACCCACTGTAAGAGGTGATAGTGGTGGGTGACTAGATCAAACTGTAACAAAATTCAGTTAATTTGTAATTTGGTCTAATACATTGTCTAGCTGCTATATGTTTACATAATAGGCTAATCATTGGAACGCTTTTTAAATATAGTTTCAACGTTTTACTATAGACGCATACATGTTTTATGGTAAAATCATCAGTTTTAAATCCACCATCACTTCTCCGTTAAAAGTACGTCACATCATTCCGTTTTAAATGCACTATACTTTTCCCTCGATACACATTTAAAAATGGACGTTTCTGATTTTTGTCTTAATAATGTGTAATTGTTGTCGGTTGACGTTGACGTCGACGAACACGTCTTCCGATCAAATTAAACGTAACACACTAAAGCAAATATACGCTAAACAGTAAATCGTATGCAAGAACCGATAGAAAAGCAAACATGGATAGGATAAACCAGCAAGCGGCAGTTTTCATCAACCCTTCCTTGAAGTGTCAAATTTGACAATGAACCCCTCCCACGTGTATGGCGCTATTGCTTGTCGCACATGCAGCTCAGTGGTTCTGTTGGGGCGATAAGTTCTTCATCTGTGAACATACTCTCAAAGCATGTCAAGTGTCCATGCCTATTTATCATATCACAGCCTGCATAGGTATTTGCACTTCAATATTCCCTACTTTTGTTTTGAAGAGTATAGTTTACACCAATTCGGATGGAAACTAGTTGACACCTAAATAGGGGTAACTCCTAGCTGTTAGTGGTGTAAACTGATAACACCCAACTAGTGTAGAACATTACACCAATTCAGGTGGAAAGTTGGAAACTAGTTGCCACTTCCAGTAGTGTAACCTGCCTGATGCACTCAGACAGTGTAATGTTACACATAAATAGTTTACACCGGTGGGTGTAGATTAAGCATTACCCATAAAGGATGTTTTGTAAATTACACTTCCATTTAATTGTTACACCAACGCGGGTTTAATTTGTTTTGTTGGATATTTATTTCCAGCCCATGACTTCTCAGTTCAGAAAACCTAACATTGGCTATCGGTCTCTATGATAATTAGTATAGGGCGTTTAGCCCGACCCAGACTACATATAGACCGTCGGTTACTTCGCTTCATTTTACAACAACATTAAATTGACAAATACCCAATAGACTGCTTCATATTCAACTGCTGTTGGGCAATTAGACAATCTGTATCACTTTACAATGAATATAAACCATGAAAAATCAATGCACATATCCTTACAACTTAGCTGAACACTTAGAGTACACAAATAATTTTATAACGCAAGATACGGTGTGAAATTGACACCTTATTCGCACGAATGTTTCCCTAAAATAATTACACCTGTAAATGCAATAAAACGCTTGTAGAGGGATAGCTCATCCCAAACACCCTTTAGCGGCTACTATTACACCTATCCTGGTGATCAGTACTCTTGTTAGGTGTAGTTCTTTTAGTTGGTTACTCTTGGAAATGTATTACATCTTAAAAAAGCTAGCTGTGATGTAAAGTTTACACCTAATTAACACTGCTTATAGTTTTTAAAATTACACCTATTTTTAACAGTGTATCTTGTAATTAAAGTCAGACACCCTTTTTTTTAGATCCACCCTTTGACCATTGATTTGCAAACTTGAATTAACTTTTGTACAGGGCCCAGTGCTTTGACTTGTCCTATGTCATTCATATTAGATCCATTACCAACCCCTTCCAGATACACCACCTTTTCTGAAACCACACTTTAGATTCACAACTTTTTTGGCCATTTGAATAAGTCACAGGCTCACTAACCATGATTTCCCCTGTTCGATCCCGGAGGTGGCGGAGAGTGTTTCTCTTTCGATGGTAAAGGACGTACTGCTCGGCAAGTAACAGCGTCTAGTCGTTCGGATGGGACGAAAACCAAGGTGTCGTGTACACGATGGCGTGAACATAAAAGAACGCTTGGCAAAATTTGGAATTTGATGAAGAGTAGGCGGAAACGCAACAAAAGTTCACCCATAACACACTGAAAGGTGTATGCCCCTTCATTAGCCTGTTTGGAGCAGAACAGTAAGACGTTATCTATCAGACTCTTTCCGCCTATTATATTTACTACACATACGTCATTTGAACCATACTCAGCCCTACTAGAATAACATATTTGTAATATTGTCGATTCATCAGTCACACTCTTGTTATATCTGATGGACCCATGTTTGATTTCCTTCTTAGAGATTTTGTCAGACATCCGAGCTGTGGTTTAGCACACACTGTGGCACAAGCTAATATGTGCAATTATTAAAACCCATGAAACATATCATATGAATCTTTTTCATCCGTATTCATGAACCTACCTAGCCTAGGAAAGTTTACTGATTCTTTTGTATTCTATAAAAGACCGGAAGTTATCGAAAGCTGACTCTTTTCAAAATTCGAAAGGCCAACTGTAGAGTCTAAATGCCGTAGTAGAATAAGCCGCTCGTCAACATTTGCATTGTTTGGTCACTATCTTAATTTTCATGTCTTAATCATGTCTTAAGGTGTTTGGTAAGCCAAATGGGTTAACGTGTGCGTTTTAAATCATAAGCCATTGAATCAAGTAGCGTGGTTTTGACCCCCCCCCCCCCCGCTTCTACGTGACAAGGAGTATGGTCACCTGCCCAACCCCGTGGTTTTTCTCCGGGTCTTCCGATTTACTCCTACTACTAAAAACTACTACGCGCATACGAATTATTGAAATAGAATTAAACAATATGTTAGTCGAGACAGGGCCTAGTTTGTGTCGAGTGGACTATAAATCCCATCTCCTGTTTATATCGTTAATAGACGAAGCCGACTGTGGACAAATGTTGTTAGATCTACCCCCTTCTCCACCTTTGTAGAGATAAATTAACCCATATCTGTATGTGCTACCATACTTTTATCCGGACAGAATTCATCACACCTTCACTTGCTACATAAATTATTCATTCAGTTATATTCTCGATGAGAAATACTAATTGGTAACAAATACCTATAATAGACGCAGTACTTAATCATTGTATGGCAGACTGAAATTAATTTCTTGTAAAAAGATCTAAAATTTTAATGGGCTGCTTGTTGTTCTCCTGTGCTATTGCTGACAGCATATTTTATCTAACGCCATTTTACGTTTTCGAAAACCGAAGTGATTTTGTTCAATTCTCCGTCACCTTGATCTGGCTTCTATGCAAATTTCTTTTTCTGGCAGGCTTACGTCCTTCGCCATTGTTTTTCTTATTTAAAAAGTAGTTTAGTTAGTCAACAATGAAGATAATGAATTCTCTGGCAGTAAGGGAATAATAAATGTATTGGTAATAATGCCTGACAGGTAATCACTTACAAGATAATAACCACCATCATTCACTTGTCATACTAAACAACCCGTTTGTATAATTAAAACTATATAATTAATAAAAGCGTATCTGAATTCTTAAAGGGAGAGTCTATATTTCACCCTAAATAAAAGCGTGTTTCATTACCAAACGCCAAAAATGTGATGCCATACCCCATTTACCTTGTCCGTAAATTACAGATTGGTTTATTCAGACACAAAGGAATTGCTAGTCAATAAGCTCGTCCAACTGACAACTGAGATTTTACATTTCTTTTTGAAAACTTATCGCATAGCTTTATATAGTTGCTCTGACCTTTAAATAAAGGGCCCAAAGAGCCGTTCGCGCAACATTGGGTTTAACATTTATAGACAAAGAGATAAACGTCAGTTAGAGGCTCATTATTTTTTCGAGTTATGCAATAACTTCCACTGTTTGTTATTATCTCGTATTTAAATCAAAATTATAACAAGATAGTTCTTGTGAAGTTATATTTTTAAAACCTATGTCTTTTAGTCAACTTTCACTATATCAATAGGTTTTCGTTGACAGATCATCGTCTACTTCTGTCCTCTTTACAGTTTGGTCACGTTTATATCAAACGAAATAAGGTTAGAGGTTACCCTAAACGCTTAATGAATATCCAAGATGAAATACACCACCAGGGTAGAGAGATACCGATTTTCTTTTATTAAATTTACTGCGTTATGGAACGTTTTAGTACATGTATATTTAAAGTGAGGTTTTGTTTTAACAATTATTATTTATTTTAGGAGAAGTCGGGGTTTTCGCTGGGCACTGAAAACAATTTCGTCTAAGTGTGGAAATTAAACCTAGAAATCTGTAAGTTGCAGCTGAATTATGTTATAAATGCGAGTATTATATTAATATACACTGTTTGCAAATTTTGCCAGACAAAAATTTAGAAATTCTAAACCGAGAAGGACGACGTCTCAGATTATGACAGTTGATTGATTAAAATACGGGGCTCTAAATTCCTCCACATGCCTTTCACATACCTGGTATCCTCGGAGGCCCTGTGAGTAAAGCACTAGCTCAGTAACAAGGAAGTTCTATCCCAGGGATGGCCGAGAATGTTACTTGGAATCTTCCAGCCTGCGTTCCCCTTGTCAAGACAAAATCCCTGGTAATAACAGCATCTAGTCGTTGGGATGGTACGAAGATCTGAAGTTCCGTGTACGCGTTCGTCACAGATTGATTAAATACCAGATTACTGGTTGATATTCAATACTACTAATTCATAGCTGTACATTACCTCATCTTTATTGCTGACGTATGTCTCGAATAATGACCAATCAATTATCTGCATTCTTGCCAATAAATATGTCCTCGCGTTGCTGTCAGAAATGCTTTTGTGGTCGAAATGAAACCAATTAAACTACCACATCATATGGATTGTAAGGGAAATTTAGCAGAAAAATAGATAGCGGAAATGAGAGCAAAG
Organism: Patella vulgata; assembly: GCF_932274485.2. NCBI lineage: Eukaryota > Metazoa > Mollusca > Gastropoda > Patellidae > Patella > Patella vulgata. The sequence goes on from NC_065882.2 coordinate 42,109,727, forward strand.
GTATAGAATTTCTATGAATGCAGCAGACCCTCGTCGACTGTATTCTTCAAATAGCCGGTCCTGATGCTGTGGAAATACATGATACGCATGAAGAAGATGAAGACACTGACGATGTTGAGATAGTGATCCAGAAATTTAGAGAATAGTGTAAACGGAGAACCACTGAGGTCTATGAATGATATTTATTCTGGGACAGAATTCAGCTCGACAGTGAATCTACTGAACATTGGAATTTCGACCTCATTTAAAAAACAAGACAATATTATAGAATCAAAGCTGTCGGCGATATCAAAGTCGACTAGGAAGATCTTTTGGACTTAGAAATCGGGTAATAATACTACCCCATAGTCTGTAAATATTGTTGTTTTAACCATCCTCACAGACAATGTCCTGCAGGGGTAAAATCTGAAATTGTTGTTGCGTCAGAAACCATCTTAACCATGTGTGCCGCGACGATCGATCCAGGAAACCGAGTGTTCATTAATGTCCAGACGAACAACTACTATAATTGATTATGACTCACATGATAACTATGATAGTGATGATGGGTGACGATAGATTTTGGTATCGGTGAAATAGATGTCAATGATCGATGGCATGCTGAAATTAAAGTAGACGACTCTACTATTAAATTTATATTAGATGCAGGCGCTCAAGCTAATATTTACCACTGATGGCAATCAGCAACGTAGAAAAACAAGGATCGGCGCCCCCCCCCCCACCAATAATTTTGCCGCAAGTGCTCATATCTTCAGGTTATTGCACGCAAGTACATTTCATTTTCGGCTAGATACAATGGCGTAACTGGAAGGGCCTGATTTTAACATAGAAATGAGACTTCTAGACTTTCAGAAGAAAAAATAACCTGTTAAGCTCTGTACTGGTCCCTGGGCGAACAACAGCCTCTAACTGCGAGGATCGCGATTTGTTAAACAGTCGATCTTTATTTCAATCCCATCTAACTTTCGCTGCATCTATGAAAGATTAGGTAATTAAAAAACGACACTCTTTCCCTCTGTCTCTTATCCATCAAATAATTCTCTGCTATCACTTATGACCAGTTAAACAAGCGGTTTTCACTGATATCAGTTATGGTCAGTAACCCCCCCCCCCCCACACACACACACACACACTTTGCAAGGAATGGGAGGCGAAGAGGTAAAATCAAAATAGGACTCATCCTCTCTTTCAAGAACATTAATTGATCCTTAACATATTTGTTAACTTTCATCTGAATGGGACAACAATTGTAGCCCCTCTACGGGGGCCTACGACATTCATACATATATCACATTTTGCGTGAAAAGTAGGGGCTATAGCTCTGGAATGGAAGGCCTGATGGATACTAAAGACAAACTCATCCAAGCACTTTTGATCCTTAACACATAGTTTAAGTTTCATCTGATGAATCGGACAAAACTTGTCGCCTCAGGAAGGTCCACAACCTTCATTCATATTCAAGATATTGCGTAAAAGGCGAGAGGGTGGGGGGGGGGGTTGCGCACCAAAATTAAACTCGCCCGAGAGCTAACTAGTGGTCCACCAGCTAAAAATGTGATTTTTCGTACAAACAGAGGCCATAATCCAGGAAGTGACGATCCGATACGCGCCAGAATCAAAAGAAACCGAGCGAGATCTTTGAGTTATATACATACATTGTAAGTTTCATCAAAATCTGATCAAATTTGTGACCTCTAGAATGTTCATAACCTTGGTATTATTATGCATATTTTTGTCTAGGTCAGCATCACACGAAACCACCATTGACTGTGTTTTCAAGGTAACGGATTTAGAAAGGAATTAAAATTTCACTTCAGTGTATCAGCCAGAAATCGCTCAGAAAGCGTCTCTGACGAACTAGACCCCGGGCCTAGGCGGCCTCGGAACCCTCGCCTAAAGTGTTAGGTTGGTTCCCCCCCCCCCCCGACCAAGAATTGCTTCCGCATGGTAGCTCTATGATTACTATAATTAGCAAAACTGAATTGTCTTGCAGAGTCGTGAATACTGCGAAAATAGTTCCAGACCAAGCTAAGGACGCCATTTTAATACACAAAGTCTGAAGAATTAATCTGATACAAAGAATAGATGTTTTGAGTCGGGCGAAAACTGGTGTACTAAACGAGTATTCTGGTGTCCTTATTGGCATTGGTGAAGTTCAATAAGTGTATCTATTAGATTTCGTGATGGTCAAGTTCCTCGAGTACAGCCTCAACAAAAGGTTTCATAATAGCCTATGCTGAATTAAGGAAGACTTTAGATGATTTGGAGCGCAGAAATATTGTAGCTCCTGTTAATAAACCTACTGATTGGGTCAGTAATCGTCTAGACGAATAACGGCCCTTTAAGACTCTGAAATCTGAAACCACTTCGTAAAGCCACCAGACGTGAACACTGTGTTCTCGTATACCCGCAGACGTTCAATGTAATCTCAGTGGAAAGACTCTCTGTACAATTTCAGACGAACAGGATGAATTGTGGCACATTCAGGATCGTGATCGTGAACACTGTGTTTCTCCTATACCCACATTTAAAGTTAGTGGAAATTATGAAAGAAGAATGGCACGAGAATAAAAGCGAAACTCGTACAGAAAGCCAATCATTTGGTACTGTCGTGACAAAATCCACGAGCAAGACGGTTTGCTATTTCGAAACAACAGAATCATCATTCCGTCATCATCGGTATATGAAATGCTGAAACTCCTGCATAAAAGTCATCATAGGGAGCTAGATCAATCACGTATTGTCAACCAATAAAGACGATATTTATATGGTATCAATATGCTCAGTTTTGTAATCGAAAGCCGAAAGAACTACTTTTCGCCCAAATTCTAAAACGTATGATTAGAAAGCACAGCTATAATCGAATACATAAACTTTGCAATTGGTGGTTTATCGAATACGATAGTAAAACTCCTTATCAGCCTAAAACTCAGAACTACGGAAGACCATTAGGGTCAATCAAATGAAAAAAAATTAAAATTCTGATTATTTTGTAATTACAAGGTAGCCATTTTATATAACTATCTTTTAATTACAAGATAATTACAAGCCCATTAGGGTCAATCACATGAAAAAAAAAAGTGTTCTAACTAGTTTATTTCAAGGTCGCCCTACGCTGATTTATCGGATAGCTAGGCCAACGAAGTACTCTTTTTTATGTTACGGGATGGGTACATCCAGGTCATGCTCCCATTAATATCGTTCGTTATTCCATGTCCTAATTAAATGAAATGAAATGAAATGGGGTTTAACGTCCTACTGTTCTGCTCCTATACTGGGCTAATGAAGACGGGCATACGCCATACAGTGTGCTATGAGGGAAATTTTGCCCTTATATTGAATTCCAACTGCCAGGGGGTCTTTTACGTGCATTCCAATATATACAGGGGACCTCGGTTTTTCGTCCCATCCGAACGACTAGACAGCTGTCCTTGTCAGGCCCTCCTTCCTGCATCACTGACAAGGGGGAACCACGCCGGAAAATCTGGATGAACTTTCTCCGCTAATGCAGGGATCGAACACCCGACCTTCAGGCTAGCGAGCCAGCGTCTTACCCACTTAGCCACGTGATCCCCATGTCCTCATTAAAAACTATTCATTAAGTTCATATTCTCATTAACTTCATAGTCCTTAAAGCCACGGAAATTTTCAGAAAATTTGGTTAATCCAAGACTGAATAGACACAAATTGATTATTAAAGAAATCAAAATCAAGATCGCAACGATAGATAATTTACAGGCTTGGGTTCTATCGAATTAAATAGAGGCGCATGAAAGAGGTTGAACGAAACGTAAAGATGGCAACGGCTTGTTTAAAAGGGATATAGACGAAAAGGCGCTAATCCAAAACGACCAAAACTTATATAACTGTGTAAAGTTGACACGAACGAAAACAAAACGGCCAAAATTGTGATAAAAATTTACCTAAATTTACGTCAGTGGGTTCTTATTAAAGGGTGTATTGGATCTATTTTTTGGAACCTTGAAATATACAAAAATAGTTCTAAAACACATATTAATGTAATATGATTGTATTTAAAGTGATTTATATTAAATTTTTGAAAAAAAAAAAAAAAAAAATATTGAAATTTCTAGTAAATTATGTTCGGTGAACGACGACAGTCGTTTATGCCTGCTTATACATTCTACACGTTTTTTAAATTATTATTTTGTCGTTTGTGAATCAGCCTTTACTAATTACTTCCACATTGTGTTGTAGGATATGTTTTTATTTGTTCATTACAAAATGGCACCCGAAACCATAGGATACACTACTCCTGTACTGATTATAAAATGTTATTTGTGTCTTAAATATTGAATATTAGTTTCATTGCAAGTTAACAACATCAATATTGATTGAAACTGATCAATATTGAATTCTTATTCGCGTTTTTAATTTCGAATATTATAGAAAATATTGAGTTAGAAACTTTGCTCCGTTAAAGATACCCCATGCAAGATATAAATCTGCCTATCACAGGTCTTTCTTTAGGCCTTAAATGTTCTATAAACTATTAATTAGCCAATTATTAACATGACAAGACAATAATCAACTCCGATTATTAACGTCAAAATTGTTTTCCTTGGTATTTACGTCATTAACACCAAAAAACGACCGTCAACTATCGCAAAAGAAAGAATTCCAAGAAAAATGTTAAATATTTTGGGCTACAATATCGATAAACACCTCCTGTTTAGAATTTATCGGACTGTTATTGTCTAATGATTTAAGCGGTATCAAATGGACAATAACAAACAGACCGATAAATTCAAAACAGTCGGCGTTTATCTCCTAATTGGCAGCGATAGCCTTCCATAATTTATGGGAGCATGACATAAATGTTCCGATTCTGTAAAATAAAAAAAAGTACGGCGTTGGCCTAGCTATTAGATAAATCAGTGTATGGCGACCTTAACCTACGTTACTCATGGGCGTCTCCCTTATCTTGTAATAACGATAGGACTACCCTTCCATAATTTATGGGAGCATGACATAAATGTGCCAATTTTGTAAAATAAAATAAAGTACGGCGTTGGCCTAGCTATTAGATAAATCAGTGTAAGGCGACCTTAACCTATCTTCTCCCTTATCTTGTAATAACGAGATAGCTATCTTGTAATTACAGGATAGGTTATCTTGTAATTATAAAGTGGAAGCGAACGTTAAGACCGACATCAAGCCAAATGACGCACACTGAACCTAGACAAACCGGGAAATAGGTAAAATAAATTGATCACCCACTTTAGTAAGCCGTGTCGATAAAATAAATCCAGAACTTCGATGAAGAGGTGTGAGTTAGCTCTGGCAGTTCTCACTATAATAGTTAAAAACTAGATACTGTACTCGATTATCCATATCTGTATTAAATCATGAATGGAAGTCGAACAGCAAATCGAAAGCTAATCCATTAAAAATCACATGCTAGCGATGACATCGAGGGTTGATTATGATCTGGATAAGTTAATGTCTAATAATTTAGATAATATTTCAGGCTTAAAGAAAGACCTGCAATAGACAGATTTAGCTCTTGCATAATGTATGTTTAAGTGAGACCAATTGTTTAATTAAAAAGTCATATTATTATATTTTCTAACCAAAAATCTAATTATTATTACGCAACATTTTTGACTCTATAAAACAGACTTTGTTAAATGATTGTTCTAATATTGCTTTGCAGGTATTGTCAGGTTTCACTGGATGTTGGTATAAGAGGGTTTACATATGCAGATCAAATAAATTGTGTTCCCATAGATTGGATCGTTTCTTAACGGGGTTCCATAGGCCAGTTCTAAGATTAGAAATATCCTAATATTGTTATCCTGGTAGGGAGCCACGGTGGCTAAGTGGCTAAGACGCTGGTTCGATAGCCTGGAGGTCGGGTGTTCGATCCCTGCATTGGGATTTTCGAACGTGGTTTCCCCATGCTGCAGGGCGGAGGGCCTGACAAGGACAGGTGTCTAGTCGTTCGGATGGCACGAAAAAACGAGGTCCCGTGTATACATTGGCATGCTCATAAAACATCCCTTGGCAGCTGGAATTCGATATAAGAGTAGGCCATAGTGTCGCTTCCCGGGCAAAATTTCCCTCATAGCACTCTGTATGGCGCATGCCCGTCTTCATTAGCCCAGTCGAAGCAGAACAGTAGGACGTTAAACCCTATTTCATTTCATTTCGTTTAACGAGGTGACCTGATAAACGCGACTATCTTCATTTAAAGAAAGGTTCCCAGAAAAGTATTTATCGGGTGGTTATTTCCAATAAAAGTGTGGCAATTTTGGTATATATGGAAAGTAGAAATATCCAATCTTACTAGAAAAATACTGGATTCCCTGAAAAACACTCATGGAGCGCATACAGGACGAAAATGTAAGGGTTTCCCTAATCGACAGCCCGACGATTAGGAGTGTCTGCACGCGTGACGTAAAAGGTTGCACGCGGAATTTGAGCGCTTGATGCACTCGGCAAACCTCAGCAGATACTAGTACCCTACATCTAGCCTCGGCTGTATGACGGTAAGTGATATGTACCTTAATTGGGGTTCATTAAAAAAGTGACTTAGGTCGTTCTTCCCCGGGGCTCTTCACGTGTTATAAACATTTGCGTTTTCTGTGTGAAGTAGCGCTTTTTTTTACAGCGACCTGATAAAGAAAACTCAAAACATAGCGTTGCCAAGCAAGCAAAATAGATCCACAAACAGCTTTTTAAAGATTTCAAGTTTTTAATTTCATGGACTACAGGTGGTCGAGTTTGTATTTCGATAGGATTCGTGATTATAATTAGACACTAACGTCTGTTTACAGGGTTTCGGTGACCGGGGCAATAAAACCACATACAATGTCGATAATCGGTACAGAATTATTCTTCCTTATCACTACCCAAACAATCGTAACGAATGTGGGAGGTCGCTAAAGCTTTACTAAGGATTTAATGTGAACAAATGGAAAAGGGGGCCGATATTTCCAAAATTTAATCCCTCTGGGCCCATGTTTCACATTTATACCACCTTTCATTTGTTAAACTGAACTAAGTTTTGAAATGAGCAACTTCAAATTTTGGTTTAAAGATAAACTTCTACGGGTGAAATCAGTAATATACTGTACGCAAAAACCGTTCACATAACTTATTACTCTTATCGTATTGACTACTGATTGATTCATAGATAACATGCCTACAGTAGCAATCGATCATCGCATTACACATTATCACGGTATAATATTCTGCTTCCCTGATTTATGGTACTTATAATACCCAATACCTTTAATGTAATTAAACATAGACATTTTAGATACCACAGTGACAACATGGCATCACTATTAATATTACATATTGGGTCCATTGAATTGAAGCCGAGACAAAAATGAATACTAGTATTAATTCTGTATTTTCATAAACTTTCAGAGTCTTATGTAATTAAATTAAGTTCACACTTTCGTATATTTTCCATTTTTGAGTTGTTTAATACACTATTACACAACAATAGAATAAGCTTTAACAATATCTTCAATTGACCTGAACTCTCATCTAGCCTATCAATAGTCACTTTGGCATGGGCAAAAGTTATTTTTAAACCAATCACATTGGCTAAAATAAGACAATAAAACATCATGGAATTGTCATTGATAAAGAAATAGATATTAACCGAAATAAAATTAATATCACATTTAATGTGATGGCGCGGTGTTGAAATATAAATTCAATATGTTATTGTTTATAATCTTTTTTCCTGTCAAAAAGTATATCTGTGCAATTCGACAAAAATGCCACCTTGAAGAAGCAAACTTTGAGAGAAATTCTATTTTATTGGTAATATTGGCCAACCTTCTATATTTTATCCACCGAATCCGTGCCTCAGACTTAAATAGTATGCAGGATCAATTTTATAAGTTGAATGATAATTAGGCTTTCTCGTGTTATTATTGACCAACAGTGTTAAACCACATATATAGACAACTACATAAGATCTGCAGCTATCTAGGAAATGACGTCTTCCTCATAATTTCCGTTACATGACCCCCCGCTATACATATCAGAGAGAATATTCTTTGTCTTGTTCTCTTTATAGCCGATATGAGTTAATAACTAGATGTGACGTTTAAGAGATTATTTACTTAAAACGACATTGGAAAGGAACATTGTTACAAGGGTAAAAACATTATATATTTAATTACGGAAATCGGGGCATTTTCTTTGATTATAATCGCAGACGAGGCGCTGTTAAAGCACGCAATGGAGTCTAATTCAAGAGTTGGTTTGTATCTTTAGACTAGATTCTGGGGATTGCGTGTTTAACGGTTTAATATTTACCAAAGATTGTCGCCAAGCCACCATGTCTTATTTCGTGCCCGCCACTTCATCCTTCCACCCTAGCTTCATTAACTTCGTTTTCTTTCATAGGTTATCATTTATGGTGTTCAATCTCTTCCTCGTGTAATATAACGGAGTTTTTTTTGTTCTAATCTTCTGTGTTTGGAGGTATGGGTTTTTTTGGGTTTTTTTTTTTTTTTTTTTGGTTTACATTAAATCTATAGTATGTCGTGATTGCTGTTTTTGTAAATAATGACGATGACTTTTATTCGTTTTTTAACTTTCTAGCTTTTAATCACTTTTAAGTATTCTGCAAAAGCAAAAATCCAACAACTCAAGCAAATGTGTTACTGCAACATACAATGAAACAATGACTAATAAGTCGTGTTTGGCTTCTTTAAACATACTTTATGCAAGAGCTAAAATCTGCCTATTGCATGTCTTTCATTAGGCCTGAAATGTTATCTAAATTATTAATTAGACATTAATTAACTTATCCAGACCATAACAACTCTCGGTGGCATCGCTAGCCTGCGATGCTTATTGGATTACGTTCCGATTTGCTGTTCGACTTCCATTCATAATTAAATATAAAAAAAACGGATAATCGAGACTATGTTTTTTTATCCTGCCGACTTTAGTAATGATGATCGAGGCTAGCCCTAATATTGAATCGCTAAAATCTCGGTTCATAGTGGATCAATTTGACTGAAATTTTCAGCAAATTGCCTTTACATTATCTAGTTTTTAACTATTATAGTGAGAATTGTCAGCTCTTTAACTAATCTTCCCATAATGTATCTAAAATGACTTGACACGAAAATAATTAAATGAGTCATTCATATTTGTAATTCATTTTATATAAATCACTAATGGTCACAGGTTGTCAAGGTTATGCTATATTACTGGTACGTTTAGTAGGTCTTTACGACTGGCAATCGAACTATCCATTTAATAGTACCAATAGGATTACCGATGAAAGTATACATAAAGAGGCTTACTATGATTGGCAATATGTCCACATGTGAATGACTTTGAGTGGAGATTCTATGTTGTTAATATCGACAATCAATAAACTAAAGCCAGAAAGCCAGAAAAAGAAATGACGGTGGTAATACTACAGTATGTAAATTTAATAATTTTCTTAAATTCAGAAAGCGAAGAAGATGGCCATATTCAACATAACGCGGATATAGACCGGCCAACCACAAGAGAAACTGCTATATGGGGTATCAAATCTGGTGTTTTAGATACGGTAAGTACACAAATATTTGGACAGACCGAGGTATTGTCAAATGTAGATTACTCTAACGATCTTTTTGTGAATTTACCAAAATCTACACTCGCCCCTCTTCAGCGAGTGCAAAAGCTTGCGGCCAAAATGATTCTTGGACAATCCAAATTCTCCAGTTCATATGACGCCCTAAAACATCTCCATTTTCTTCCAATATATTATGTCCGTGAATAACGCTCCAAATTACCTTTGTGATCTTTTAACATACAACCCGAATCGACATTCCACACGATCATCGACCGCCTAGGATTTGCATGTTCCAGAAACAAAATTTAAATCTTTTGCTGACAGATCCTTCAGTGTAGCGGAACCAAAACTATGGAATAAACTACCGCGAAATCCGAAAGCGTGTCATTCTTTGGAAAGTTTTAAGAAGACTTTAAAAACGTATCTATTCCAAAGAACATTCTGCAAATAACAACTTGTATTATGTGTTAAAACCGAGGTCCCGTGTATACATTGGAATGCTCGTAAAAGATCCCTTGGCAGTTGGAATTCGATATAAGAGTAGGCGATAGTGCCGCTGCCCGGGCAAAATTTCCCTCATAGCACACTGTATGGCGTATGCCCGTCTTCATTAGCCCAGTATAGGAGCAGAACAGTAGGACGTTAAACCCCATTTCATTTCATTTCATTTTTATTTAATTTCATTTATGTACACTGTTAAAAATGGGTGTAATTAAAAACTATAATCAGTGTTAATTAAGTGTAAACTTTACACCACAGCTAGCGTTTTTAAAATGTAGTACCTTTTCAAGGGTCACCAACTAAAAGAGCTACACCTAACAAGTGTAACCGATATTCATGACTACTGAATAGGTGTAATTGTGGTGTGTTTTGGATAAGCTACACCACTATCGGTGTTATACTGCATTTACACCAAAAGGGGTAACTATTATTGGGGAATAAATCCTAGAGCAATGTTAATTTTACAGCGTTTATTGGGTTGTAAAAGTGTAATCGTACGCTAAAGGGTGTTTGGGTTGAGCTACACCTCTACAAGCGTTTTATTGCATTATTAGGGAAACATAATAAGGTGTCAATATTTACACCGTATCTTGCGTTACAAAAGTATTTATGTACTCGGGGAATCACGTGGCTAAGTGGGTAAGACGCTAGCTCGCTAGCCTGGAGGTCGGGTGTTCGATCCCTGCATTGGCCGAGAAAGTTCATCCAGATTTTCCGGCGTGGTTCTCCCTTGTCAGTGATGCAGGACGGAGGGGCTGACAAGGAAAGCTGTCTAGTCGTTCGGATGGGACGAAAAACCGAGGTCCCGTGTACACATTGGCGTGCACGTAAAAGACCCCTTGGCAGTTGGAATTCGGTATAAGAGTAGGCCGTAGTGCCGCTGTCCGGGCAAAATTTCCCTCATAGCACACTGTATGGCGTATGCCCGTATGACGTACATGTATGCCCGTCTTCATTAGCCCAGGTTAGGAGCAGAACAGTAGGACGTTAAACTCCATTTCATTTCATTTTTATTTATGTACTGCAATTTGAGTGGGTTTTTTTAATTGTTTTGTATAATATGGCGTTAATGTCATTAGTAACGCAAGTATAACTTATTTTAGAGTGTTTATTCATTGTAAATCGATACAGATCGTCTAATTTTACAGTTTCGGACCTGCTAAATTATGTGCTCGATTCGCCGATTACGTCGTGTTCATTATATTATCACTTTATGTTTTTTTATGAAGTAGTTGTGACCATATTTTACAGTGTAGACATGGCGGACATTGACGACCGAAAGAAAAGTTGACGTCAGCATTATGCCATTAATCAGATTATGTTACTTATTATTGAGAACTTTGACAGACAACAAAAGTAAAAAATGACATATTGAATTCACCGTTATCTCCAACTTAAGAGTTGACAGAAAATTGGTCTGGGGAAATAGATTATAGACTAGAATGCAAATGTTTCTCGTTTTAATCTATGCCGTGGTTTCGTTACTAGCAGAAAGCTGTTGTAGGAGTGTAAAGTATAAATTGATTTGTATCCACTAACATCGAGGCCAAGAAATTATTTAACCTATAACATTTGGTTTTATATTCTGAAATAACTATCCAATTGCTGTTAAATTTAAACAACGAATAGGCAAGGGTATTTTGCATTACTGTTATATAAAATATCCAAATCTTGCAAAACAAGCCAACAGTGAGGCTGATGTCCCCCGCCGAAATAGGAAAATAATTAGAGGACACATATAAATTTATCACAAATTATCTTTTACAAAGTATTGAACAATCAAACAGTATATCTTTACTTATAGTCTAACAATCAAAGTAGGAGAGTTATTGTTTTCCAAAGTCTCGACCAATCAAATTGCGTATCGCTCTGCTTACCCTGAGCAGAAAATGCTCATTATCAAACTTAGTCAAGGTATTACTGTAATGAAACTATACACCAAGTTTCATCAATCTCACTTAATTAGAACTAAAGTTATCGTGTCCCAAAGCATCAACCAATCAAATTGCTTATCTCTGCTTACCCTAAGCGGAAAATGCTCATCTTCGAACTCCATCAAGGCATTGACCTAATCAACACATACACCAAGTTTGAACATTCTAGCTCAATTAGGAAGAGAGTTATCGTGCCCCAAAGTATCAACCAATCAAATTGCTTATCTCTGCTTACCCTAAGCGGAAAATGCTCATCTTCGAACTCCATCAAGGCATTGACCTAATAAACACATACACCAAGTTTGAACATTCTAGCTCAATTAAAAGTTATCGTGTCCCAAAGCATCAACCAATCAAATTGCTTATCTCTGCTTACCCTAAGCGGAAAATGCTCATCTTCGAACTCCATCAAGGCATTGACCTAATCAACACATACACCAAGTTTGAACATTCTAGCCCAATTAGGAAGAGAGTTATCGTGTCCCAAAGCATCAACCAATCAAATTGCTTATCTCTGCTTACCCTAAGCGGAAAATGCTCATCTTCGAACTCCATCAAGGCATTGACCTAATAAACACATACACCAAGTTTGAACATTCTAGCTCAATTAGGAAGAGAGTTATTGTGTCCCAAAAAGTGTGACGGACAGACAGACAGACAGACAGACGGACGAACCCATTTTAATAGTCCCCTGCTTTCTTCGAAAGGCGGGGGACAATAACATTTAGCAGTAATTAAAACACAGCAATAAACAACAATTTTTATTAAAACTAAAAGCAAAGCAGGAAGTTGTCAGGCCGCACTCACTTGTGTTATAGACAGGTGTATCCGAGCATAAAGCGATTGCTCGTCATGAAGCTCGACTCCAACTCCACTTGACAGTTCATATTTCTTTGAAAACGTATCACAAAGCTTCATATAGCTTGGAACTAGAACAAAAGATACTAACAACCAGTTAACCAGTTTTATATTAAGAGATATATATCTGGAATTTCTCCTTTAAGATACCAAATAATTTCATCTAGTGAAAATATACCGGCCATGCCTCACTTAAGCCAGGCGCAGACGGGAAACTTTTTCGAGCAACTTTCAGGCAACAGTGAAATCGCTGGTCGTTGAAAGAAAAAATCGCTCGTCTGCGCCAATGGGCAACAATAGTTGCCTGCTGTTGCTCCGAGTTGCTTCTCGTTGCCAAATATCAAACATGTTTGATATTCGACAACAGAAAATCGCTCGTCGCCGAGAAATTGTTCATCTGTTGCTTCAAAATTGCTCGTCTGCGGCGGTAGGCGACAACAGGCAACAAGCAACTGGTTAACTGTCCAATCAGCAAGCGCTCTACTGTCATGTGATACTTCAAGATGGAACAGCTAACAACATTAACATGGTCCGTGGAGATGGAAGACATGTTGGTGGAAATGTGGGCTGAGCGGCCAGTATTGTATGATGTAATTGCTTTTGTTGTTGTATGTACGGCGCCATTTTGAATAATCACGTGATATCGGCATTCCGGATACATCCGGGGAAAAATTGCTTCTCGTTGACAGTCAGCGCACACGGGAGACCTCGAGTTGCCAATTGCTCGGAGTTGCCAGTAGTTGCCTATTGCAGCAACAAGCGACGAAAAGTTGACCGTCTGCGCCAAGCTTTAGACAAGAACATTTAATCTGACTATAATCATGCCGTGTTATATTTTATGGAGGCTGATTATTTCTTGCTATTGTAATTGCTTTGTGTAGTTATTTGCTGACAATGTGAATAATCTATAAATCAATACGAAATTCGAGCAATTAAAATATTTGATTTTTGGTGTGATATTAGTTCTCAGATTATTACCAGCCTTTAGTTCCCACTATTAATGATCATATTAAATTAGCGCACCTGCTCTATAATGACGTAGGATTGTCGTCTGTTTATTTACGTGCTCAGCATATCAATATCCTTCATAAAGTACAAGGGAAATATCCATTAGTCATCAAAACCCCCATTCTCTCCGAGACATGACAAATAGGAATTTAGTAGGCTATAGAATATATTAGCAGCGTACTATTGGAACCTATTTAAAACTATATCTTTATTTGATATCGTATTTATTGTACAGTAAAACCCATAGGCGTACGGGGTAATTTTTGACTGGGGGGGGGGGGGCGGTGGTGGTTGGTGCCCAAAAATGTAGTTAGGTTCTTAGTATGTTACATAATAATAATAAATTCGCTGTTAAATTGGACACATCCAAGAACACAATATCTTTTTTTTATACAACTTTTACAAAATACAATTGTGTACCCAAATTTTCCCAGCATTTGGTACCCAAAACGCCCCCCCCCCCCCAGCTCGTACGCCTATGGTAAAACCTAATCTCTGTTATCCAGAAGTATGTTGCAATAGCCCTTTCAACGATTATTGGCAAACTGATCAGCAGTAAATATTTGCTTGGCCGCTACTATCACATCGGGTCGTGTTAATTAGCTCTCAATATTAACTTTTTTTCTATTGCAATTAGATTTAAAACAATTTTTTAAATTATTAAGAAAAAAATAAAGGTGTTGGAAGTATAATATCTGGTTAAAAAATAATTCCTATTTAGTGTAAATGGGTACATAAAATGGTACGCGAAGGCGTAAAATGAGTAAAAGGCAACCAATTCTGTGACGTCACAATGTAGACTTATTCCGCACGTGAACATACAGGTCAGTCATATTGTACAGAATTACCGCTGTGAAACAGATTGGGATATTGGGTTTGGGAACATTGACTTTGAGTCGTCAGTTGACCAACACTACTATACCGAGAATATAAGGAGTACCGATATTGATTAGTAATTAAAAAATACGTAATAGAAGAATCAAAATATTTTCCCCGTAGTTATATTTTATAATCCAGCAGAATGATCAATCCCGTGACATTGTTTTGTCTCCCCCTGTACTTTTGTATTAATATTGTGATTAATCCGTTTTTGGCCATTGATTTTCACTCAAGCAATTCTGATTAATTGGTTTTACGATTTTGAGATTTAAAAGCGCGGTAACGACCAGTAGAACATTGTTATTTCCTCGCTTTGTCTGTAAAAATATTTAGTTCTCACATACGAACTAATGCAAGTATGTGTGCACGATCCCGTGTTGTCATTTGTGTGGTGCTGTGTGTTTTAAGGTTTCCAATGAAATGGTCGGTTCTTAAATAGAAATTTCCGTTTGGTTTAAACTAAGATGATCTGGAAACCAAGAGGAAAGAGCTAACCGGCTTTTTGATAGAAACAAACCCAATGCCACACCATATGAATAAAATGAATACCTCTCAACTCCAAGATAACGAATACCGCCACTGCCATCACCATTGAATTTGCATACTATCCATCGCGAGATTTATTCGAATAATGATATTCAATATAAATCATGTAAACTGTAAATAATATTTGTGTATTTTTACCGTAAATTGACTGGCAGAAAGTTGCCAGTAAATTGACTGTATTTTAACACTGACTTGCAGATTTACACCTACATGTAGATTTACAAACGGCATGTAAACTTACAGTGAGTGTAATTTAACTTCGGTGTAAATTTTCATTGTTGTGAGGTAAATTTACATTCACTCTAAATTTACACCGTGGATGTAAATTTACTTCAGTTATCTTGCACTCACTTAAGAGGTTGTTTGATTGTGATCGAAGGGTCCTGCAAAGTTTATTGGTGTTGAGAAGGTCTCTAAGGTATTGGGGTGAAGAATCGCCATTTAGAGCAGAATACGTAATAGACAGTATTTTAAAATTAATACGTTGACGGACTGGAAGCCATTGGAGATCTTTGAGAATTGCTGTCATATGTTTGTTTGGTTTCGTCTTGGTTATGATCCGGGCTACTTTATTTTGAAGTTTCTGAAGTAGTTTGATTTTATTTTTAGGTAGATTGTACAAAAGTGAATTACAGTAGTTGAGTCTTGATGTAACCATAGTGTTTACTAGCATTTTAGTCGTGTCACTATCAATGAAAGATCTAATTTTTCCAATATTATAAATCTGAAAATTAATACTTTTACACATGGCCGAAATTTGTCCAGATGAGAGTCAAAATAAACACCAAGATTTTTTTTACAGAATCTGTTGGTGTAATAGAGGTATTGCCAATTCGATAGTTTTCTGTTATAGATTTTAGTAGTTGCTGCCTGCTGCCGACTTTCATTATTTCTGTTTTGTCATCGTTGAGTTTTAATAAATTTGAGTCCATCCATTTACGAATATCTGATAAACAGGCCCCAAGTTTGCATATCTCAGATGGTTCAGAAGAAGGCTCAAAAGCTATATAAATTTGAGTGTCGTCGGCGTACAGATAATAGTTATGACCGTGTTTACGAATGACATTTCCTAAAGATGTTGTCTATGTGGTAAATAATAAAGGACCGAGAACGGAACCCTGTGGCACGCCATACTTTTAAACCGTTGATTTGGATGTGGAACCTTTGATAACAACTGTCTGTGTACGGTTTTCAAGGTATGACCGGAACCATGTAATGGCTAGTCTACTAACACCAAAGTTGTTCAGCAATCTTTTAAAAAGAATTTGGTGGTCTATCGTGTCAAACGCAGCGCTTAGATCAAGCAGGACTAGCATTGGTGTTTGTTTCTTACCCATTTCGTTTAGTAAGTCATTTTGAACACGTAATAAGGCGGTTTCAGTGCTGTGTTGTTTTCTATATGCAGATTGGAATACTTCGTTGAGGTTATCATTATGCAAATGTCTTTTAAATTCGGATGCAACAGCTATCTCAATAGTTAGAAATCGGTCTGTAATTCTTTAGTAATTCTTTATCAAGGTCGGACTTTTTTAGTAGCGGAAACACTAACGCCTCTTCCAGAACCTCCGGCATACAACCAGAAGCCAGAGAGGAATTTACAATATCTGTGGCAGCTGGGACCATCACGTCAAGACACTGTTTTAGTAGCCAAGTGGGAATGGGATCTAGAGAACACGATGCTGATGACGATGCTTTGATGATCTTATTTATATCCAGATTAGATACGGATCTAAATGTTGAGAGTTTCACGCCAGAGTAAGTATTTTTATCCTTAGAGTCAGCGAGTGGAATTGTTCCAAGACCTGATCGTATAGTATCAACTTTTGGTTGTGAACAAATTAACAAAATCATTTGCCAAAACTCCAGAGTCCCGATTTACTTGGCGACGTTTTGCATTTCTTATTGTAGTGTTAGTCTCATTTTTACATTTTATATATACTCTTCCAAAAATAGGGGATATTCAGAAACAATACAAAACTGCAGAAATGCACTGCTGTTTTTATTAGAGATAACCAGTGTATATTAGTAACAGGCCAATTGCCTACATATGAACATAAACAGTTCATATGGGCGGCTTATCTGACGGCCCCATTTCACTCGCAAAGAGATACACTGTCGAAAGTGAAAATGGACGTTTTTGATTTTTGTCTTAATATTGAGTAATTGCTCTACCAATCCTCAGACATTCAGCAATTCGTCGTGGCATCCTGACGCACTATATCTTTCCGAAAAACTAGAAACATTGATGTAGAGCAATTCAAAGCCGACATAACTTATGAGCAGTTTTATGAACAGACTAAAGACCATGATAATATTCATCATAAGATTGAACAATATAATAAAATTCTTATTAAATTATTAGATAAACATGCACCGGTTCAAACTAAAAGTATAACTATCAGATCAAATAGAAATTGGTTTAATGATGAAATTCTAAAATGTAAACAGAAGAAAAGGAAAGCGAGAAAACAGTGGCGAAAATCAAATCTAATAATATACAGACAAATATAGGGGATATTGAAATGCAAATACCTATGCAGGTTGTGATATGATAAATAGTCATGGACACTTGACATGCTTTGAGAGTATGTTTCACAGATGAAGAACTTATCGCCCCTAACAGAACCACTGAGCTGCACATGCGACACACAATAGCGCCATACACGTGGGAGGGGTTCATTGTTAAATTTGACACTTCAAGGAAGGGTTGATGAAAACTGCCGCGTGTTGGTTTATCGATCCATGTTTGCTTTCCTATACGTTCTTGCAAGATTTACTGTTTAGCGTATCTACAGTAAATATTTTGCACAAAATTCGATATGTGTTCGAAGGGGAATAACCGATTTGACCACTATTTGACAGTAAATTTACAATTTGTTGTAAAAATACTATTTCAAATATCATTTCTGTTAATATACAGTTCACATAATGTAAACTGATATATGGTTTTATTTCTATTTTACGTTTGGTGTAATCATACATGTGGCCAAGGAGGGAATAACCGATGTGGCCACTATTTGACAGTTAATTTACCATTTGGGGTAAAAATAATAATTCAAATGGCATTCTATTAATATACAGCTCACATAATGTAAACTGACATATGGTTGTATTTCTACATTAAGTTTGATGTAATCTTACATAAGTTTTGTATTCATAAGCATTTGTATCGTTTTAAATATAAGTTAACAAACTATTTGATATTACAAATCGGACACTTATAACTGTAATTTTAACAGTTTAATAGGATCCTTACGTGCACACCAACGTGTACACGAAACTCAGTGTTACGTCCCATCCCGAACGACTAGACAGCTATCCTTTTCCGGTCCTCCGTCCTGCATCAATGACAAGGGGGAAACGCGCCGGAAAATCTGGGTGAACTTTCTCGGCCAATGCCGACCCGACCTCAGGCTAGCGAGCCAGCATCTTACCCACTTAGCCATCGTGACCCCCTCATAAGTGGACTATAGTATAGAGAAAAGTAATGAAGACTTAGAAGGTCTATCAATGTTAAAGTTCTAAAGAGATGTACAATTACACGTTTCCTATAAATTGTACACAAATCCCGTATTTAAACATGTTTGAAAAGTAGGATTACCCATAAAAACAATTAAAGTACAACATACATGTACTTTTAACTAACATAGTTGTATCAATACAGATTACATGTAATAAAAATACAGTTCTAACTTGTAAAACTACACTTTTATTGTTAATTTACCAATGTTTTTTACAGTAATCCCATGTTATCGCACTAATACAGTAAATTTATAATACAAAAACATGCAGTGGTATTTTTACAGCGTTATATTAAAGAAATTACATATTTTTCACTGTAATTTTACATTTATTTTTGACAGTGTATAATCTTTGATGCATGATATCATTAGATTCTTTATTCATCTCTTTCTGTGTATTTCCTTCTAATTAAATATTAATCGTATTTTCAGTTAAGTGCAAAACCTTCTTTCATAGCTATTTCTGCCGTGAGTATAATATAGTGTATTATATTTCTTATAGAATTCAGGGACACATGTACTTAACCATTGTCTTCCCTAGTCCTCTGAGTCCAGGTAATCATTTATTATTTCCGCTAATAATTATCCACATGTCACGCCTGGATTTGACGGTCGCTATTTCTACGCTGTAATCGTGCTACAAATAAAGGGGACATGATTATTTGTTTTACGCTATAGATCTAATAATATTATTATTATTTTACACTGTAAAATTACAAAGGGCAATACTATAATCAGTTGAATTGTTTCTATTTACGAAATAATCCTCACAAAGATCAATAGAAAAGATCTGTCAGTTGAGTCAAGTGAATCAATCATATATTCGAATAAATGACCTATTAACCTCGATGGATATTTAATATTAAAAGTGCAAAATCCGGTGATTGTCCAGATGAGGAATGCCCCTGGTAACGTAGTTTCAAACATAGGCCAAAAATATACTTGCAGTAGGGAAGGTGTCTGGAATCAGTAGAATTATTAAAAGGATCAGTGGTATTGAAAGATTCCTGGCAATTCTCAAGATAAGGAGTAAGTTTGTTGTGTATGCATCCAAACAGATGGATGGTCGCCCAGATCTGAAACAAACACCTCCGAGGTGTGTCCCTAAGGGTGGAATAGGAGGAATTTACAGTTTGTCTGGTATCAGTGGTCTTGGCGACTGTCACTTGCAGAGGTATTGGGGAAATAGTGTAATTAGAAGACTGTTCATATCACAGGTGTTAATGGATGTTTGGTATTAAATATATATTTGTAGGGTGTCAGTTGATTTGAAGATTTAAGTAAAAGATGTGTCTGCTAGCATTGGAAATGGATTATGTTTGGTTTCAGAAATGACGTGGGTATATACAGTGTATATTGGAGTGTTACAGAGGGTATTTGACATTGAGGTTATTGAGTTTCCTTACTCAAGACAAACAAGAACCGTTTCTAAATGCAGAATTTTGCGATTGAACATAGCGGAGTTATCTCCCCATTTACGTTTTGGTTCGTAAAAGCTACAGTACAGAGATCGTGTTGCTTTTTGAACTTCAGATTTGTAGTGGGTATTAAATAAAATTTTACTTGAACATTACAGGTTGCCGAACTACCTTGCTAGACAGGACTGGAGGCCTAATTGAGGTGGGCTTGAACCCCATCCTACTGTATAATGTTTCAATATGAAGTCATTTGTTTAACGAGCGTTTGATGCTCTCTTCGCAAACTACAATGATGGAATCTACCTCATTAAAAATATATCTGCATTTTTCTCCTATTCTCATTTGTCTTTAACGACCTGATACCGTTCTTTCTTAAACGAACATTGTCTATGATTCACATCTTAGAAATGTTGACACCTGGAAACGACTCATTGCCATCTGAATGGCAAGTTGATCAGGTTTTCACTTCAACGATTTACCGATTGAAATCGTGTTCTTTCGCTAAGTTAATACCCCGGGGATTAATCAACGCAACGATAGCAAGCTGCATGTTCTTGCCTTACTTTGATTGATGACTGTCCGGGGAAATTATACAATTTTCCTTTAAAAACTTATCATAAGTTAACACAAGACAAACGTTGGACTATTGATTACTGATAATGCTTATTTCAAAGTGTTGATTTTAACCGTTACCATGTTAAAGGACTCATCTTAGATACAGGGAAGCCACCGTGGAAACAGCTACAAGCAGTCCAAGGCCAGCTGAAACTAGCTCAATGATTAATTCCAATAATCTGCCGATTTAAAGAAGAGTTATAAAGTTTTGTTTGTGAAGGAGGAGGGTTGTGTCTTGGGCAGTCTTTCTTTTGGTGTTTTTTGGCAGGAGGGAGGGGGTAACTTCTCAGGGGTGGTGCCTAGTCGACTTTTACCTACTTAAGCGTGTCAACAAAAATCAAAGCGAAGACTGGGTTGGGGAGGATAGTCAGGAACATACAGAATATCCATGCCACATTAAATGTGCCTTGCAATACCCTAGTGTTACACAATTAAAGTTTGTTGGAGTAGGATCAGCATTAAAATATTTTATACAGGGATATAAGGAATCAACATCCCTGATCAGCTAGAATGAGGATTAACGTTTGTTTTGCCTTTGTATATGTAACCATATAGCTACAGATGAAGCTCGCTAACCAGTGTGGTCCCTTTCAAACTACCCACTTAGTATTGTTTGTCTTTGATGTATTCATCTGACTCCCTGGATAATCTATATAACCCATCTTTGCTTACGAATTGAGTCTTTATCCTGATGATAATGATGTCATTAATGGACAAATGAAGCTTATTCAATTTGGCGCTTGCGTTTATAAATTACAATATAATCAACGTTCAGTTTTTTAGTTAAGTGCTAAAAATCCGATACACGAACACAAAGTAAACAATGTATTTTCTAAGATCAAACAGATTCTTGTTGAAATCATGATGTAGCAAATTATAGGTATTTAGTTTTCCACGTATCTTAAAACATGACGTTAAATTTGCAAGTTTGGTCATCTTCTGTACGGATAGAGCCATTAAAATCAACAAAACCGTAAATTATTCATGTAAAAGCTCAATTGAAACCTTGAGTAATTGATAATGAGCAATGTCCGCTTAGACTAAGTAGCGATGAATGGGCAATTAGATTCGTTAAAACTTTGAAACATGCACAGTCAATAAGTCTGCTTTTAATCGAGGTAGAATTTTCAAACTTGGTGTAGATGTTCATTAGGTGAATGATTAGCACATAGGGAACTTACGCCGTCCGTCTACAATTAGCCCGCTTGAGAACAGACCGAAGTCGGTTCGCCGACATTTTAATGCCTACAACGACGGTTTTAGTCGAAAAAAACTAAGTATCTCTCGAAAATTTTGAACAGTTGAACAGTATTTGTGCTGGTTCCATTTAATAGAATTGGAAGTCTTTACATGGTCTTTGTGTGTATGAAAGATATAACGCGAATTAGAATCATAAAAACTAATGTTAGAATATAGCGGCCAGTCGGGGCAGATATCTATTCTCAAAATAGAAAGTCCTCTGTGTCGCAACTTTAGGACACGATAACACTGTGAAACTTGGTGTACAGTATAGTTTCATTACATCAATACCTTGATTCATTTCAACCATGAGTAATTTCCGCGTAGGCTAAGTGGGATTATTCGATACTTTACAAAAAGATAATTGTGCAATTAATTAATATGTATAACACTAAGAACAAATACTACCTTCAAGGTGATTCAAACGCTCTAACATTGAATTTTGAACAGTTGATAATGCATTGTTTGACTCCAAAATGTTGAAAATGCCCGCCATCTTGTGTTTTCGAATGGCTGATGGACTCTTTCAAAAGAACAGTCTCCAAACAGATTTTGTGTAAATTTTGATAATCTTATCCACATTTGAAACATTTCCTGGATATTATGCAGTCATCTACTGCACTACTAAGGGTTATGCTCAAAGTACCATAGGTGGGATTGATTTAACCTCCAGATTGAGTCGAAAGTATGCGTTTGGTTGATTTTATATGACTAACAGAAGGCGAGCCTGCATGGTTATTTCAAGTCGTATCTAGTGGAAATAGTCTGCTTTCATTGGTTTGAATCGGCAGGTCGCGTCAATAAGTGATGGAAATTCTGCCGAAGATCAGATTTCTGCCCTTGTCAGTGATGCAGGACGGAGGGCCTGACAAGGACAGCTGTTTAGCCGTTCGGATGGGACGAAAAACCGAGGTCCCGTGTACATATTGGCGTGCACGTAAAAGATCCCTTGGCAGTTGCAATTCGATATAAGAGTAGGCCGTAGCGCCGCTGCCCGGGCAAAATTTCCCTCATAGCACACTGTATGGCGTATGCCCGTCTTCATTAGCCCAGTTTAGGAGCAGAACAGTAGGACGTTCAACCCCATTTCATTTCATTTCATTTCCCTCTGTCAAAAACAAAAACAGTTCAAATTTGTACCATACCATGATGAGTTAACTGGCGTGTCAAATCCCTTAGGTTGGAAGCCAGTTTAAGCGTTAACTCGTCTCCATTTTAATTATCTTCCTGTTTGTTTCTCAAATAAATTGACAGTCTCTAAATTAATGGGATTTGTCTTATTATACAGTTGAACAGTTAATTGTTAAAGGGTCCGATTTCCTGCCCATTTATAGTCATTAAATATCCTTCAACACACCTAAGCATAGCAAAGTCTGTTTATGAGCTTTATACGTCTTTGTATAACAAACATGTAAACAAACGTAAGGATTTTGGTTCTAATCAGATAAATTTACCGTCATATCATATCATGTTACCATATTCCAATATTCAGATTATCTTTTGCTTACTCTCCGCGTGAGCGTTTAATGTGAACTTTTTTTAGACATTTTAAAAACAATGAATAGTTGTCTACCCAATCATCAAAATCGTTATCGTCTTAAAGATTCATTGTGTAAGATTTAGATAATAGTTCAAAAATAGATAAATGCAAAATGAATATATTGAATATTTCATTAGAATGACTTTATTCTGAGCGATGTTATCACTGTTTGAAGTTTTGACAAGATGTGGCATAGATTGTTTATTATGGCAGCAACGTTACGATTCACCATTTGTAAATGATGCCACTTCGAGTTATTCAACTGACATAAACCAAGAGGTGTATTGGCAGTATAGGGAACATTTCCTCGCACACAAGAAAATAACTTCATCAATGGAGGTATTAAAATCTAATACACATTGATTTTTTTTTAATGTCAGATATTTAAACTTAGGGAAGCTAAAGCTCTTTCTGGTTTAAACTTTAAGAAGCTAAACCTCTTTGATTTAGGTCAAAAATAAAGTATTGAACGGGGTTGATTTGGTGGTCATGGGACAAGCTCTAATAGTAAGTGCAGGAGGACCACAATAGACAGAAACATGACACAAACTACACAGACATTGAAAGCAATAAACAAAAAAATATCAAATCAAATGAATGGACCCGGTTTATTTTGGAGTGTTAGTTTCTCTCTTCGTTTACTGTGTCGATCGTGGAACCCAATCGGCAATTTTATTTCACTTCACAACTTCCAATATTCAACGTTATTAAAACTGAGCAGTAGAACGACAGAAATGTTATTCATCTGTCAGATTATATTTACAATAAAAAAATAATAACACCATCTTATATGAAATAAGATTTTTGTTAAATGTTATGATAAGGGCTTTTAGCTCGGCAGTAATATCAGGTGATGTTATCGTATGATCTTGGCATATTGCCGAGGGTATTTGGTAGCAATTAGTGACCCCCTTGAGAAGAAACTCTAAACACAAGAAGAGCAAAATCGATGGAATTATTGACTTCCTCAACGCCATTTGAATACTCTACGGGACACACCTCTCTTTATGTGATATAGAATAAACGACAAAATAGCTAATATAATTAGATTTGAGATATTATGTATATATGATATATTTTATACACTGCTCACGTGAAAAAATATTACTTTGTATAATATGACGAGCCTGATATTTGGCGGAAAAAGTGACCATTACTATGATTAGTCTTCTATTTGCTTGGTTGGGTTAATGGAATATTTGAATTTAAAGGGATATACTATATAACCAGATGACACGCGTAATTTAGTCCGGATTACCCTGGCAATATTTACTTTCAATAGCATTCACAGAACCACGAATTTTATTGGTCGTAGAATAATAAAAGTGTACACTGACATTGTTGTAAGGCCAGCCAACAAGAAAAGAAATTGTTTTTATTTATGAATAAACATGGAATTGGGTGCATACACTCAGTTGTCTTCTTCTTGTAGGGGGGACGATCTTCAAATGTTCGACAAGAATCTTAACATTCTTGTTCTTTTGACAATTAATTGTACTACGATGACGTCATGCTCGGTTTCTGATTCATATACTACGCTCGTACTCCAGAAAAACTACACTTAATTTATTTTATAATCTCATTTCATTAAAGAAAAAGCAGAAAGTAGTAGATGTACTTTTTTTTTTATTATTGAAGAAAGGAAAATACCGAAGTCGAATAAGAAAATCGATTCATTGACAACAAAAGAAACAAGTCTTGGGTCAGTCGTCTTGAACATGTTTCATGATTACTTTGATTATACTTCTGTTTTGATATAAGTCCACGTGGAGAATCTCGTCCGCCTATCTTCTTTTAATTACTGTGTTAGAGCTAATTTTCTAACTTGGCCGGATTGTTCAACGTGTTTTGATTTATGAATGGTGCTTACCATCGAGCTGGTATTTGGCGTGTATGTTTTGTTTGCCGGAAACCCATCTTTAACTCAATTTAGAAACATTTCCATAAAAAGGATAAAAGATTGAAGATATTCCCGTGAGAGACGTGACCGTCATTAAACTAGCATTTGTAAATGATGTTAATGCTATATAAATTATATTTGTATTGTGTGTATTCCCTTGTATAAAAGTTCATCGTCGTATCGTATGTATTGTCCTTCTCCCAGATGTGTACAGAAAATGTGAACTTATCGTAAGCATGTAGCTCTTGGCGTTGTATGCCGCAAGTCTCCCTTTGTGTTCTTAATAAACAAGGACCACAGTGGCTCAGTGAGTAAGCGATTCATGATTCGCTTCCGGTGTTGGCCTAGAAAGGGAATTTCCAGCCTTGTTACCCCTTGTCAGTGGTGCATGACAGATTGTCTGGCAAGGCCCAGCGTCTATAGTCGCATGAATGAAATGGGTTTTTACGTTGGTCAAGAAAAGTGGGACGTTAAACCCCACTTCATTTCATTTCTTAAAAAGAAAGATCCACTGGAAATTATAAAATTTAAAATTTTCGACTTGACAAAGAAGCCCGCAAACCCGCCTCCCACCTTTACGCCTGGCGTCTTCTATAGCCCGAATGAGTCAGAGAAGTAAGGCATTTGTCTCAGACAAACTTTACTTGTTTTCTCAGTTTTTATTATGAATAAAATCTGTTGCTATTTAACGATTTTGAAGTCTGTCAACAGTTTGAATCTGTTTTGTTTTGGGTTTTTTCCTACTAATATTACTATTTTTTTTATTAGTCAGGTGAAAGTTGCAAATGAAAGATCCGTATTTATTGGTTTTATGAACAGATGTAGAATTTGATTTCAAGTAGAGGCTGCATAAACAATATTTAAACAGTTGATTTTATACAGTAATAGATAGGCTATAATAATGTTGAACTTTTTGTATTTTGTCTCCGTTAATGCTTGTAGGCATGACAACCACGTGTAAAGCATTATTAGGTCTACTAATAGTGTAGGTCAAATACCACTTATGACGTCATAGACAGAAGAAAACAAAAACGGAAAAGATTGCAGAGGTTTTAATTCACGAGTAGGTGCTTTTTTCAGTGTGGGTACCATAATTATTGTACGGTGTACCGTCTCTTGGATTATTGTCATTATGGCATTGCTAGCACTATCTTGAAACTAGAATTGTCTTTATAATCAGCTGTTCCGTGCAAATAGTGTCCCTTAGCTATAGGGATAGAAGTAATTTGGAACCGGAGACATCCTAAGTGAGTAAGAATAAATGTTAGACATTTTATTTGGTTGCATGGTAATTGACTAATCTTCTACGGAATGTAAATTTATAAATCAGTGAAGACACGTGCTTCATCTGTTATCCCTCAAACCTCTTTAATTTGCCACACAGTTGCTTTTATATAAATACTTCTTGGTTTTTGTATATCCTAAATTATCTCGGACCCTGTTGTTTAGTTTTATATTTGTACGAGAAGCGGTTTTAATTGAGTTTTACGTCCTATTGTTCCTTCCGGCTGGGCTAATGAAGACGGGCATACGCCATACAGTGTGCTATGAGGGAAGTTTTGTCCGGACAGCTGCACTACGGCCCAATCTTATATGGAATTCCAACTGCCAAAGGATCTTTACGTGCACGCCAATGTGTACACAGGTCCTCGGTTTTTCGTCCCACTATACACTGTCCCTTGCCAGGCCGTCTGTCCTGCAACACTGACAAGTGGGAACCACGCCGAAAAATCCATATAAACTTCCTCGGCCAACGCAGGGATCGAACACGGGATCTCCAGGTTAGCGAGCCAACGTCTCACCCACTGGGTCACCGTGGCTCCTCCATCCATGACACTTCAAGACTGCAGTAATGTTGTATGTGGCCAATCTGTAATAACGACGTTTTACATAATAATTTCAATTTTATTCTGTACTCACTAATTTTTACCGATCTGGAATCTGATTAAAATCAGATTTTTCAATTTTTCAATTCGTTTTTCATT
Source organism: Patella vulgata (assembly GCF_932274485.2). Lineage (NCBI taxonomy): Eukaryota > Metazoa > Mollusca > Gastropoda > Patellidae > Patella > Patella vulgata. The sequence goes on from NC_065882.2 coordinate 42,137,236, forward strand.
TTATATTCCGTATTTGATATTTTACATCACCCAATCGCCATTCTGTGCACTATAGATTGTTGTATTGTGAATTTGTAGGTACATTTCTTCATAATTTACAGCACTTTAGTAGTTTATACAATTTTAAAAGGAACTAGTACATGATATAAAGTGATCAGTGTTTTGGGTACTGATATAGACAATATTATTTCAATGTACGCCAAGCACATAATCTAATATAGACATCTCTCAGCGTCTCACTGATTTTCTGGGGAGGGGGTGGTCGATTTTGTTTTTATTATCACATCAGATTACGTTATACTATTATTGTATCCCTTTGTTCTTATGGCCTGCTTTTCTAAATAACATAACACTGGTGTCATTTTATTCTAGGGTTGTATCGCTAAACAGGCGCCTGTAGCATGGCAAATCTTTTTTAAAAATAACATTAACTAAGGCTAAATACTAAAGTTTATATTACGTCCATGTTCAAAAGGGTGTTTATCAAATTCAGGGACATTATAGCTCGCCTAAAACCCGGCTTGACTGCTGACTGTGCTGAGCCACCATGACTTTCGATCTCATGTAGGCTACCTCGTCTGAAAGCATCTAAATTTGATCTAGGGATGGGTTTAATCATTATTTTACGTTTTGTGTTTATTCCGTTTCTTCTGCATAACCTTGATTCGCGTAGGTCATCACTGACCAAATACCCGGTTGGACTGTCTTTTATTAGGCCATGTTTTGTGATAAAAAAGATCAAGCTTGTTGGCAAGAGAATTTAATTATCCCTTTACCCTTCCCGCTTGTCAATCATGTGTTAATGTTTATTGATCATGGATATAATAGACTACTTTCTATAAGTCTTGTAATAACACAGATGCAATATTCTTATTTGTTTTATTGAACAACCGGGGTCTTCCCATATCGTCGACTCATCAGAATTTGGAAAGTCGACCGCGGCACGGGGGGTTGGATGGCCGAATGGTTAGCACGTGCGTGCTGTATCATAAAGCCTGTCATTGAGTCAACTGGCGTGGTTTCGAATCCCCGGTTGTACGTGACAAGGAGTAGGGTCGCCTGTCCAACCTCGTGGGTTTTCTCCGGGTCCACCGGTTTCCTCCCACTGCTAAAGACCCTTACGCGCAAGTGAATTATTGAAATAAAATTAAACCATATGTTAGTCCCGAAATGACCTAGTTTGTGTCGAGTGGACGTTAAACCCCATTTCTCTCTCTCTCTCGACCGCGGCACTCTTTGCTGGGTTAAAAACGGATTAAAAGCGTTAATTATTAATATAGTTCACTTAAATCGATTTTTATCAGAATTCAACTCACTCACTAATTAATACCTTGGCGGACTATTATTGTGGGTACAGGGGGTGGGGCGATTTGTTTAACGCTTTGGATCATTTGGTCTGTCAATGTTGAAGTGAATTATTGATTAAATTATAACAAATGTTAGTCTTGCAAGTTTCTTTAGAGTGAATATTAAAGTCTCTCTGTACAAATATTTTGCAGCCTCCCTGTTAATAAACGATACATTACGCCAATAATAAATCATGGATACAACTCTGATTACAATTATTTTGTTCACATACAGCGAAGAAGATTTCCTTTTTTGCAAGACATTTCTATATGACAAATAACTTGCTCCTAAATAACACGTGTTCTGTGAAACGACGGTCGTAGAATATAATCTAGGATTAATACGCCGATAAATCATAATCAATAGTAAATTCGTAGACGGGTTAAAATGATTATTATGTTTTGCCATTATCGAATATTGTTCTCTACAAAATGAACCATGAGGTGATTTAGATCTGTACCATCCATCAATAGTCCAGAGAAAACTCACGCGGTTGGACAGGCAACCCTACTCTATGGGCTCGTTGGATCGAAACCACGCCACTTGACCACTAGACCATCCCATCGTTGTAAGCATATTCGTACTCTAGTAAACTAGACACGATCTCTAAGAATTGTGACAGTAATTAGGATATGTGGGAGTATTTATATTATATTCATGTTCATTACAAGAATTGAAGACATTCTAATAGACATATTCCAGTATTGTAACTGTAACAGAAATCGTCCAGTAATTTTATTTGCCTCTGTTTTTATTATTATTATACAACATTTATAAAGCGAACACGCTTCACTCAAGTATTCAAGGGCGCTGTGCAAGTTACGATAGGCACACCAATATAAAATATACATAAATATCTAAATATACATAGAGTTCTAAAACATTTGTAATATACAATTACAAACAATTCCAGTACTCACAATTATAAAGCGAACGCCCTTCAATCAAGTATTCAGGGGCGCTGCGCAAGTTACGATAGGCTATCACATCAATATAGAATATACATAAATATCTAAAACATAGAGTTCTAAAACATTTGTAATATACAATTACAAACAATTCCAGTGCTCCCTGTGCGCGATTCTCTGTAGTTGCCTTTTATGGTAAAACAACACAGCAATGGAACAATGGAAGTATTCATAATACAGTGTACTATAAAAATTATAATTCAAAATCTGGATGAAGGACATTGGAAGTATGGTACTTATGCTTTATCAGTGTCTATTGATTCCAGGGGTCAAGTCGTATGGGCCATTGATTTAATTACTATGATAGATATATTACACCATTTCTATAAATGTGGATCGATTTCAGTATCTGACCATCAATAATTTTCATTCGCCATTCTGACTTCTAGGACAAAACCATAACCACATGTTCTCGACGTGTGCAATATAAGTAATGCTACATGTAGTTGGGGACAGATTATTTTGGGGCTGGAAGAATCAGCTTTAGGTACTTCTAGAAGTCACTGGTACCTGTAAACCAAAAGATTCCCTCGAATTATCTTTGACAACATCTTTAAAGAAATCTATGTTGTAAATAAATTGAAGAAATATTAGTTAACATCGTTTTGGTTACAAATGGAAAACACTTTTGTGGACCTTTTCATTTCGTTGATTCTCATTAAAAGTTGATGATTGGGTGCTATAGTGGCCTAGGCCATAAGGCCTATACCTATGCCAGCAATAGGATCGACCCACTTATAGGAGAAGGGTCGTCCGTCACCGTCTAGTCACCCACCCCGAGCTCTTGTAATTTAAACAATACCATATGTTTATCCCACAATGACCTTGATTGTTGAATTTCGCGTTTAAAAGTATTGAACTAATATAATGAAATGCAACAAAATAATCTCAGAAATAAGTCAAGTGACTTTAAAAGGTTCATAGTGCTGTTTTCAATTGATTCTTGAGATGTGCCATATTTTTCTATAGTCTGATAGAAGATAGATATTATTGACAGCGACTCGAAAATGCTTGGCGAGTGACCCCCCCCCCCACTCCCCCATTAAAGAATGCACCAGTAACTACCATAGGAAATAGTAACAGTTTATATAAGTTGTGTTATCTCGCACGTTTTTAATTAACACTATCTATTTCCAATAGTGAAGTCACGTACCCAATCTTTAATAACGTTTTTGAAAGTTGATACTTTCTGTCTATAGTTACAATGGAGGATCTCCCGACGATTGAATCTATGCTAATCAAAGATTTCCCACTTTACAAACTATAGTTATACACAATTCAAGTACTAATACAGAATTTAAAATGCCTTTAAGTTTCTCTTATTCCTGTCTGAAAGATTTGAGTTGATGAGCATATGTACTGAACAAATTTAAATAAATGACAGTCTAGTCTTTGGGTGGTACGAAACCAAAGGCCCACTCTGTACAAGTTGAAAGTTGCACTTTGGTGAAGAGTAGGCGGAGACGCCTCTGTTGTACCTGAGAAAGTACCATATCCTACTTTCTTAAAATAAAACTTGAAAACAATTATCTAGAGAAACATGGGTTCTAGGATCTGATATTCAAAAAACCAAAAAACCAAAAAAAACCAACGCGCTTTGTAAGGAATATTAGCTTGACGCAAATGATCTCAATCAACTTTTTTCTAACATGTCAATGCAGAACTTGTCTGGAATCCCATCTTAAACCACAGATTTGTTTTCTTAGAACATAGATTAGGTTATTTGAAACTTATCATTTAAAATAGGATTTTGTAATGAGTTTTCTTGCGTCATCAGCGATATAAATCGTGGGGGTATTTGATATATTTTAAGATTATGATAGTATAAAGTATAAAGGACATGATGTTTTAGCTGTTATAAAACACCCACACTGAATAAAGATGATATAAACCCTACATGATTTAATATAAATTAAGATGAATTGTCATGGCTTTTTTATCTTAAAAAAAACATGATGGAAATTACATGCCCAGTTATTTGCTTTACCACGCGATCTACACGATTCTCCATAACATTTCCTCGGGATCGATATACAAATAATATTCGTAAAACAACTTTAAAAGATTTAATCAGAATGCTTTTTGTACCCATTGTTGTGTTTTTCGACACAAATATGTAACGGATCAGCAATGTTCAAATTCTAAAAGGAATCTGTGCTGGGCTAATGATCTTATGTTACATTTCAGAATAAAAACCCTCAAATTTCAACACTAGAGAGTTTCTATGGCGTTTGTCTCCATATCAGACTTTAAACTATGTTAAAAACTCGCACAATGATCATGTTTGTGGTTTGAAAGTTACACCAACGGTGATGGTATCATCATTTATTCAAATCAAAATGATGAAAGTTACATTTACAATCTCTAATGTTACAAATGGATGTAACCTGTCAAACATCATTATGTGACAGTTGTAGACCAGGAGCCCAGGAGGTCAACCTAGCTGAAAAGTGTACCAATAATCTATATGGTATCAATGCATGTATATATGGTATTATCAGAATGTAAGTCTGCCGGGTTTTGGGTGGTGGGTGTGGTATTCCACGCCCAAAATGCAACCCCCCCCCCCCAACTAGGCTAGATTAGCTCAAAAATGTACCACATGAAAATCGTACAGCAGTGTACCGTACATCTTCAGGTGTTACAAAACACTTTGACAGACATTTCTAGTGGTGGGTTACCCCTTACAGAGCTATGTAATTGCCAGATATTTGTAGTGGTGGGGTATCGCTGACAAGAGTTATCTAATTTCCAAACCATAGCTAGGCTAGATTAGCTGAAATCTGTACCACCGAAAACAGCCTTAGAGTTGTTCAGTACCACGACAGGAATTATGAATGACCACTGCCAGACAGTTTGTGCGGTGGCTTACCCCTATTAGACACGCCCCAAAATGCTACGCCCCCAACTACGGTACGGTACACTGCACTATGATTTTCGCGTGGTACACTCTCTCACCCCCCCCCCCCCCACACACACAGACACACACTTAGAGTTAGGGTCCTTAAAGTTAAAATTAAGGAAAATTCTGTGTTAAACATGCATTATGCAAGAGCAAAATCTGCTTATTACAAGTCTTTCTTTAGGCCTGAAATGTTATCTAAATTATCAATTAGACATTAATTAACTTATCCAGACCATAATAAACTCTCGATGTCAAGGCTAGCCTTCGATGTTGGCTGGATTAGATTCCTATATGCCGCTAACGGCCGTTGATAATTAAATCAATAAAAGTGGATAATCGAGACTAAGCTGTTAATAATAATGATTTTAGTAATGATGACCGAGACTATGCCAAAATTTCACCCGCTTCTTTCTCGGCTCAGAGTGGATCAATTTGACTGAAATTTTCAGCAAATTACCTTTACACTTTCTAGTTTGTAACTATTATAGCGAGAACTGCCATCTCGTTATCTTATCTCCCATAACGTATCTTTAAGTTTACCTTTAACTGACATCTCAGTTGCTCCGGGTAGTTTTTGTATTCTCACCAGAATGTTTCATTATAAACCTTATCTGGAAAGAGGGTGTTTAACACTGCGATAACAAAGGATAATTGTAATGGACCATGGTCGGAGAAATTGGTAGTTAAATGCTAAATCTTGTCTAAATTGGTCGAGAAAGCGTCTATGATCAGTTTTACCCAACACATGAATCAGCATCAACTACTCCCAAGACTTTGGCGTTGAAGATTTCCAATGATCTTCTGAACAACATGGAACATTAGCTTTTATCTCCTTTTGTTGCGATTGACTTAAGTGCAGCTTTTGACACCGTCAATCGCCAACTACTTCTTGGTGTCCTGGAAAGGTGCTTTGGCATGCGCGAAACGGCAGCAAAATGGTCACTCTTATCTGAGTGATCGAAACTTCAAAATCAAGATTGAAGATACATATTCAGATCCAGTGAATATCAGTTATTGCGTGCCCCAGGGTAGCATAAATGGTCCTATCTTCTTTACATGCTATTCCAGCACTTTACAGTATTTTGTGGGTAACAACCTAACTTTGGTTGGTTATGCTGACGATCATAACATCTACGGTTATTTTAAAGCCGGTGATTATGCGTCCGAGGGGCAAACCATTTTGGATTTGTCAGCAACAATGGACGACATAAAGCAATGGATGCTGATGAATAGGCTCAGAGTTCATTGTGTTTGGCAGTTCACCGGCTTTATCCAAATTGTAACACCTAAGATACCAAGATCAACATCAGTTAAAGTTCTTGGAGTTACAATGGATCAAAATCTAACCCTCAAGACCCATATTGCAGCCAAGACACGTGCTGAGTCGCTATCTCTATTCAACATTAAGAAACTAAGACACTATCTGAACAGACTGGCGTGTTTAAAGCTGGCCAACGCTCTCATTTTTTCACATTTAGATTACTGTAACGGTCTTTTTGTGAATTTACCAAAAACAACACTTGCCCCTCTTCTTCGAGTGCAGCCCTTACGGTCAAAATGATTCTTGGACAATCCAAATTCTCCAGTTCATCTGGCGCCCTAAAACGACCCCATGTCCGTGCTGGATATAAAATGCTATTGATGGTATATAATTGTTTGAACAATAACGCTCCAAATTACCTTTGTGATCGATATTCCACACGATCATCGACCGCCCAGGATTTACATGTTCCAAAAACAAAAAATAAAACCTTTGCTGACAGATCCTTCGGTGTAGCGGGACCACATCTATGGAATAAACTACCGCGAAATCTAAAAGAGTGGAAAGTTTTAAGAAGACTTTAAAAACGTTTCTATTTCAAAGAACATTCTGCAACTAACAATTTTTATTATGTGCTTACTTAATTTAATTTATGTATGTGTAGGTGTGTGTATGTTTATATATACCATTGAATACACCAAAGGTGTAATAATGAGCGCTATATCAAATTCAAGAAACATAAACATAAATCGCAACCTTGCCGATTTATTGCTTGTACTGTGAGGTCTTTTATTACCTGGATAAATATCTTTCAGTCCTATGTCCTCTAGGCTATGAAAATGAAAAAAAATGGGGTTTAACGTCCGAATTGCCTGAATCAACCGGGACAATGAAGAAGGTGAGGTCAGAACAAAAGGTTAAAGTTTGTGTCAGTAAATCAGTTAACATGAGCCTCCTAATTTGATGTTCAGGTTAGAAAAAATGTTACACGTGGGAAAATATATTAAATTTTAAAATTGAATATCATGGTCAATTTTAATAACTAGTTTGTTCTATCTACCTTTAAGTACATTATAAACAGATAATTTAATGATACATGTGAAACAAGCAGTTAAAACTTTATTTTATATTTAATTATACGAACTCACTGTTTTGACCTCAACCAAATTTATAACATTCTCTTAGCCTTTAATTACTCAAGTGAAGTGAATCAATAGGACTGTATCTCAGCGAGGTCAAAAGCAAAATGTAAAATGTTATCTAATTTTCATAAAATGTTGTTATAATTTTGCCCAATATCATTATTTGATATTAAAAGCCCTTCAAAATGTATTCAAAACAAAAAATCTGAGATTTCTTGGGGTCAATTCTTTAGAAATAAATCAAGTATTAGCGAAGCAGGATAAACGGATGCCATGTTTGAATTTGTTTCAGTTAACACTAAAGTTGTCTGGCGACTCTACCTTGTAATTTTATCCGCAGTTAAACGAAAATAAGGAAATTAGAAAAAGCTTTACACTAGTGTTACATTACGTCATAACTATTTACTCCAATACTACTTTTGACCTTACCCAGTGTATTTTTCCCGGACAGCGGTTGTTCCGTCTACTGTTCGAATTCCACCCGAATGATAAGACGTCGTTCCTTGCTGGGTCCCCCGTCCGGCACCACTAACAAGGGGAAATCACACTGGACAATTCTGGGGAACTTTCTTGACCAACTCCAGAACCCGAAACCTCCTGGTTATTGAGCCCTCGCCTCACTTATCATCGTGCGGCCATTTCCCTCCTCAATGGGCACAGTCTGTAGTATAGGTATTATGATTTTGTAAATCCCCATTACATCAATTTTTTTCAGAAATTTAAACTTTTATTGATATCAGTATATACTGTTCAAAACCAACGGATTATTTGATTTGAGTACCAAAAGGTTAAATGTGTTGATTTAAGTTCCAAAATGTTTAACTTGTTGATTTAATTACCAAAATGTTAAATTTGTTGACGATTTGTTGTGTAATGCATAGCTGGGAACTGTGGACAGTCGCTGTGATGATTAATTTAGTTTTATATATTTATAGTCCATTTAAATGGCGTTACATTATTATAACGTTATCAAATATCAAAGACCACATATAATTTATTATATGACTTCCATAAATACAGTATAATTGGTTTTCTATGAAGTATTATCATCTACCAATCTACGACTTGATGTGAGTAATCGGGCATGTTATTAAACAATTAAAATGTTTAATATTTACCTATACGGGGGGTAGGGTCGGGAATTGTCAAGCGATTAGTCTGATTTTTTTGCAATCCCGGTTTTAGGACAAGGTCGGTGTTTGCTATTCGTACGAATGAAGTAAAAATATAGCCATAACGGAACACCTGGCAGTTGTAATTCGAAAATAAAGTATTTCTTACTTTGGTGCCATGGCAAATTATTCGCCTTATTAACAGTACGTCAATCCCAGAACGACCCATTCCCTTCTTTTGACGTGTTGTATGCAACTAGATTAGATAACGGTGTTCTTTACAGCATCAAGACTATTTCCCGATGAGACGAGACGCTTCCAACCTTTGGAGCAGTTTCCTATCAGTTTCCTATAATATATCATAATTACCTGTACGCTATAAAATATAAAGTACGTTACTGTGTTTCATGTAAAGAGAAGCGGGTAAACAACTTTAGAATCAGGAGTTTTTACTATCGCGTGACCATAATGCTTCCAGATGAATCTTCTAGCCTGGAGACATTCATAATATGGTTAACAACGCAGCTAAAATGTTATTATTACGTTGTTGGGTTGTGTGGGTTTTTTTTCAGAAAGTAAATACGAAAAACAAAAGTACAAGCTGTTTAATTTAGTAGAGAAATTAAAAGTTACTGGTAAATTAGCATTTAATATTGTTAATGAGACAAACAATAAATTTATCTATGACAGTTACCAGATTGAAATGTTTGCGAACAAGAACACGTGATAACACAGCTAGAAATCAATAATCGTTTTCCTGCAGTCAGAATGAGTGCATGTTTTGTAAAATTAAATTATTTAATGTAATATTTAAGATTAATTTTATAATAGCGCGTTTCAACCTTTTGTACTTATGTAATACTTGGAGTTAACAATGCCTTGGTGCATATGATATATCAAATCTCGATCGGTCTATTTATTTACGAAAATAAACTGGCATCGATATAACTAGATTATTCGTGATTAACTAGTTAGTAATAACAAAGCTTCACATTCATAATAATGTTTGCTGTACTTGTGTATTCACATTTTAAACAAATTGAATTTTTATTTTCAAGATGAACCAGTAAATTGATTTTTATTTTCAAAATGACCCAGTAAATTGATATTTATTTTCAAGATAACCAAGTAAATTGATTAATTATATCAAAATAATAACTGTGATCCATTAAAATTGACTAGACGTCATCAAGGACATCAATACGTTCGTGTGATAACCAAGAGGCTTTGGGGCTTGAACTTCTTAAGCTAAAATCCCCTTATAATGACAAAATCTTTAATATATGTCTCGTATAGACTATTTGTTCTTCATGGTTGACCACCTCCATAAACTGATTAGCTTTTACTTATATAATATATCAATAAATATGATTATTTACATATAATATACCCATGTATAGTCTGGCCCCAAGCTTATGACGCTGACGAGATATTTAACCCAATAACAGCATGTGTTCACATATCTCTACATAACCAGTACTGCTGTTAACTTACAGGGAGGACCAAACTGTTAACATGCTAAACGTTGCAGTATATTTCAATAAGGACTTAATTATTATAGAACTGCTTACTTTGTGGATGAACTAAATCGTAAGTAAATTTACAGTCACAGTGAAGACCAAAAATCAGTTTCCATATTTGCATTTAACCAAAATAAGGACAGAAAAGATTCTTGAAATTCTAATTTAGACGATTAAAAGAAAAAAAGAACTTAGATACAATCATAAGCAGGTGTTTATTAAAAAAGAATTAATATCCTATCATTCCTGACTCCTTTTTTTTAAAAATAATGTTAAGAAGGTTTTAATAACAGATAATAATATCCATAGATAGAACTCAATGACCATTGAATACCGCTCGGGTTATTCAATGGTTCAAGAGAGTGTATCCCTGCGCAAGTATTCCACTCGCTATCGCTCGTGGAATGCGGCAAGGATACATGTATTCGAGTGAACCATTGAATAACCCGAGCGGTATTCAATGGTCATTGAGTTCTCTGACTACATGTAAATCTCAAAATACACTGTACTATTCACATTGTCAAAAACAAAATCACCAATAACGTTAGAATTCATCATAGGTTCCGCCCTTTTTCTTTCTTTTTTTTTTTTTTACAAAAATTGTGGTTGCTAGTGTCGACGTCATTACAGTTTGACGTAATTCTGAAAGTGACTTCATTCTGGACAAAAGTAGTACGTGTACAAGTCACTGAATACAACCATAGGTTATTCAATGGGTGTATTCAATGACATTTGCTTGTATTTGCATATAGTTATAGAGATAAATATATATTAATGTCATATGTTTTTTTTCCCCGCGTATTATTCAAGTGTGTAATTTGAACACAACTTAATTTCCACCACGACTTCCTTAAGCAGACTGATATTTTAATGTTGACGAAATAGCTATAATAAGCCACTTCATGTGTCGAAAACGCCTTAACACTCGCTGAAATTAAAAAAAAAGTTATTTTGCTCATGGACTTATTTACACATTTAAAGGAATATCAGTCTATTTTTGTGAAATTATTTTTTGGATAACGAATCGCGATACGGCTATTGAGTGTATCGTGCATCGTCGATTTTTAAAACATCGCGGTTCATCGATGAATTGTTGCAGCCCTAGCACTCAGCCTCCGGTCTATAGTAACTCCACCTAGAAATATCATTGTCCTCACTATAGTAACTCCACCTAGAAATATCATTGTCCACACTGAGGACAATGATATTTCTAGGTGGAGTTACTATAGACCGGAGGCTGAGTGCGGTCGTGGAATCAATAGACCTTATGTAAGGATTGATCGATTGGACCAATATACATGTATGTAAGACTATGGTGTATGGTCTGAAAGTCATTTTAATTTGAAATATTTTGCTCTTTTGATAAATGTGTGTTAGAATATAATGGTATTATCACGAATTTCGATTCTTCAACTTTATTAACGCCTTAACAGGTGTTATATAAACACAGTGATATATAATTATCAACGATATTCTTTGTTCAATATTTACTCCATTTACAATTTTATTTCCAGTCTTTATTTACACTAAGATAATCTGAAAGTAAACATTGTGTTATACGACTACACGGGGCATAGTTTGTAGTAAATTAACGCTAAATACATATTGTTCTACTTGTTAAATATATTACGGATCCCCAAATAAATAGGGGATTAACTTTATCCTTTGTATTGAGTGTTTTGTAATTATGCCAAACTTGATAATTGTTGTCTTTATATTTTGGTTTATTGTTTGATTGTTGATATTGATCAAGTTGTTTTGACTACAAAGTAATTAACGACTATTTTCTATGAAAATTATCGGAACCTATAACCAATTCCTTTCAGCGAAGGTTATTTTTATTAGCATGGAAATTGTTACAGTGAAAATTTGACATTCGAGCTGACCGGAAATCCTATTTCTTTTCCCTGAATGCCAATCATGTCGACTTCCGGTGGATCGGCTGCAGTTGATTGGAAGGCAGTTTCAAGATGGTGGTTAATGATGAACGGTACACTCATCCCCACGTCAATATTTTGTTTTACTTTGAGAGTCTAGAGATTTGATGAAAAGACGGGAAGTCTAGAAGTCTAAACTCAAGTGCTTCTTGTTTGGATTAAGGATACATGTTTGGGGTTTATTAAAAAACATACGAACGTGGACAACGAAACCCAGAAGCGGTGCCATACCATGACAGATTTATAGAACTAACCTAAAACATTGACAGGCTTATGTTTTAATTGGGATTAAACTGGCTGGATAGACATTTTATTCTGTTTTGACTGAAAATAGCTAGAGCAAGAAATTAGGTTATACACGATGTATCTTAAACCAAGCCCCGAGTTCACAAAGCATTCTCAGACTTAAATTAAAAATTTACTCAACTTTCAATCACTGTTTATGAGAAATATCTTAGATCCAGAAACACTAAGCTTTGTACATAGTTTCTCAGTGATGTATTTGATACATTAAAACAACAAAAGTTTTATAAAGGGCTATAGTTTAGTTAAAATAAGGCGAACAATTATGAGTAAATTCTTAACTTAAGTTTGCGAATGCTTTGTGAACTCGGGGCCAACTATTTATTTAACTTTATACGGATATTTTAGTCACAGAGCCGTTAATGATGCATTATGTAAGATTTAGAGAAGAGCTGAATATAACAGATCAAAAATAGATAATGACAAATGAATATATTATTACTTTATTCTGAGCGAAGTTATGAGGTTTTGAAATTTTGACCTTGGCACGAGTTCACAAAGTATTCTCAGACTTAATTTAAGAATTTACTCATCTTTCAATCACTGTTTATGAGAAATATCTTTGATCCAGAAACACAAAACTTTGCACATAATTTCTTATTGATGTATTTGGTACATTAAAACAAAAATAGTTTTATAAAGGGCTATAGTTTAGTTAAAATAAGACAGAAAATTTAGAGTAAGATCTTAACTTAAGTCTGAGAATGCTTTGTGAACTCGGGGCCAGATGTAGCCTAATCTCGATTGTCAAGTAACATTTCTATGAAAATAAACAAAGTCTCGATTATGCATTTTAGCTTTAAATTGTGGATGTTCTAATCTATGTAAAATCTCAGATATCCGATGACCTAGAGAGTTGATTATATAATGCATCCTTAAGGCTAGTTTCAACTTGCGCAAATGAAAGCCACGTCTCAAAATGTGACGTTTTACCCTATCGAGAATAGGTTGTCTTTTTTCAAAAACCACCCCTTTATAAAATTGAAGGCCTGGAGGTCGGGTGTTCGATCCCTGCATTGGCCGAGAAAGTTCATCCAGATTTTCCGGCGTGGTTCTCCCTTGTCAGTGATGCAGGACGGAGGGGCTGACAAGGAAAGCTGTCTAGTCGTTCGGATGGGACGAAAAACCGAGGTCCCGTGTACACATTGGCGTGCACGTAAAAGATCCCTTGGCAGTTGGAATTCGATATAAGAGTAGGCCGTAGTGCCGCTGCCCGGGCAAAATTTCCCTCATAGCACACTGTATGGCGTATGCCCGTCTTCATTAGCCCAGGTTAGGAGCAGAACAGTAGGACGTTAAACCCCATTTCATTTCATTTCATAAAATTGAAGACGCCATGAACAATAAGTTAATTCTGTAGTGTTATGCAAAGCGGTACTTTAAGATTTCATTGCCAATGTAAATAATAAACAATAGGTTGAACTATAATGACAACCATATATTGACATTCTTCATATTATATACATGTTTTCATGACTATATCTACCATATACAGTATCCTGTTAAAACATCCCGTTCCGTAACAGTGTATGTTACATAGGACAATGGCAAAACTCAAGTACAATGTATATACGTTGAGAACATCAATTCTACTATTATTATGCTAGTACATAATATAATAACGGGGGCTAAAAAGTCAAACAGTCGTATGCGACAAACGTATGACGTGTTTGTTGAAATGCAATACAATGGGGTTTTTTATTAGTTTTTTTTTTAATAAAGAATTATCGATTTTTGACAACATTCATATTACAAGCTTTAATTAACTTCTATTTTAAACTGGATAACTAAATCACAGCCATTCGCTGCCACGGAAATAACTAAAGGCTAAAACGACTATAACTTACTTGAATAGAAGTTTGTGAATGCCAGGTGGTAGACCAATGGATGGCTAAACTATTTATTTTTGAACAGTATTTGCCCTTAAAGGGAATATCGATTTTATGAAGTAAAAGTCCTGTTGACATTATCATATTACGCAAGTCACCAAATATGTCATTTTTAAGTGTAGGATATAGTTACAAATAGATTTCAATTTTGAAATATCACTCAGAGTAATTATTCAATTTATCAGGAGCGTGTCCAGGTATTTTAGTCTGGGGTGTAGAAAACGTCAAGTTTTGTGTGAAGTCCGGGAGATTACCAGATGATTTTTTAAAAATCGGAAGTTCTGAGACAATATTTCTGCTCATTAAAGATACATTATGGGAGATTAGATAAAGAGGTGACAGTTCTCACTATAATAGTTAAAACTAGATAATGTAACGGGAATTTTCTGAAACTTTCAGTCAAATCGATCCACCCTGAACTGAGAATTTAGCGATTTAATTTTGGGCCTAGCCTCTATCATCATTGCTAAATCGGTAGGATGTTTTGTCTCGATTATCCATTTTTTTATTTAATCAGCAGCAGCAGACCATGTTCTAATCCAGTAAATATCGCAGGCTAGCGATGCCATCGAGAGTTGATTATGGTCTGGATAAGTTGATTAATGTCTAATTAATAATTTAGATAACATTTCAGGCCTAAAGAAAGCCCTGCAATTGGCAGATTTAGCCCTTCCCCCACCCCCACCCCCTGGACACGCGCCGGTTCATACATATTATTTGAGACACGCAAATACAACATCCATTGCGAACTAATTATTTCTGCACTGTCATTTTTGTTGTATATTGTTATATATCAATACAGCAATATCTAAATCGTGCTTAGAAAACCATACTAGTATTTGGACGTCTTTATAATTTAGACAATGGATATAGAGGGAGAGAAATTGGTCTTAAATGTGACCTAAAGGCAACTATATCAAATGAGTTTAATCAATTGTCTCTGAATATCGTGGTATAGTTTATTTTGGTGGTCGTCAGCATATAAGTATAAGAAATAATTAAAATGGTATAACTGGGAACTATGTAAACCCTTGCTTTAAAACCCACATCAAATTATAAGTATCTAAACCATATCACATGGACAAACTTAATAGTTTAATAACTGACGGGTGTTTTCTAGTAACTGATAAGATTAGGCTTATCTCTTGTTGAACAGGGGTGCTGTATATCATTACATGTCTCTAAGCTTTTTTACGTTTGGATGACGAAACAAAAGGTTAGCGGCGGTTTATTATGCTGTAGTGTAATATATATTAGCAAAAAGGTTTTCTATTTAAAAAGCTGTTTAATAGAGCGTGCTTTTATTATATTTTACAGGTTCTACAATACAGACACCTTTAAATGGATGGCACAAACTGTTTTAAAAAGCCAGCCAGATAGATTACGTCTACGTCTTCATACGTCATTACCTTTCAATTAATTTGATTGGTTACACCTGGTTAGATATATAGGAAGTGTGTATGTGTGTGATTCTGTAGTGGAGTGGACTACAAGAGTATAAAATATTTATCATGTCGAGTCTGGCCACCACTAGCAGATTAATTTAATTGATTATATCGAAGGGAAACTACCAAGGCAAACAGACCTGCGTGTAAACCTGAGTGCATGCCACGTGGGTCGTTATTGAAGACATTATTTTCTATTCATGCTCGCCTGTTTGTTATTGTCTGAAGCAATTTAAAGCAAGATGAATCTTGAAATCCCAGACGGTCTGGGTGATCTACTCAGAGACTTTACTGTATCGGTATTACGAGAACGACCAGGCGATCTATATGACTTCGCTGTAGAATATTTCACCAGAGCTCGAGAAACTCGGCGACCCAAAGAAGTACCAATGTACATCATAGTGGACAGTGATGAGGAAGCGGGCGAACCAGATCCAGAAATGTTTAAACCAAAAAACACGAGAAATCGATACGCCCGGCGCCAGAGCGTTTCCGCAGAACGTTACGATCCCGAAGAGGATGACGACGACGAAGACAGAGTCGTGCACCCTAAAACCGATGCGCAAAGAGAACGTCTTACTGAGGCAGTCAGTGGTATTTTGTTGTTTCGTTCGTTAGATTCCGATCAAATGCAGGAAGTGATTGATGCTATGTTTGAGAAAAAGGTAAAACCGGGCGAAACGGTCATACGACAAGGAGATGATGGTGATAACTTTTACGTCATTGATGATGGTATTTATGACGTGTCTGTCAATATTAAGGGTTCTGAAAAACAAGTTCACACTTTTGACAATCGTGGAAGTTTTGGTGAACTAGCGTTAATGTACAACATGCCTCGATCAGCTACCGTCATAGCCGACTCCGCTGGAACGTTATGGGCCATGGATAGAAATTCTTTCAGACGAATTGTGCTTAAAAGTGCCTTTAAGAAACGAAAGAAATATGAAACACTTCTAGAAAATGTGACCATTTTACAGTCGTTAGATGTATACGAGCGCATGACTCTCGCCGATGCACTACATCCTAAAGTTTATCAAGAGGGTGAAGCAATTATCAAACAGGGTGATGATGCTGATGGCATATATTTTGTGGAAGACGGTCATATTCGCATCACCATTGACAATCCGGAAGGTAGTGAACAGGAAATAGCCACACGCTCAACCGGAACTTATTTTGGTGAACTCGCACTTATAGAAAATAAACCTAGAACAGCTAACGTATACGCTGTTGGCAAAGTAAAAGTAGCATTTTTAGAACGTGAGTGTTTTGAACGATTGCTAGGACCGTGCGTAGACATTATGAAACGTAATAGTCAACTATATACCATGTATGTGGGTAAATGATGGCGTGTTTTTAGCCCGGAAACAGTTTATTTTTGGTTTTGTTCCATTTCTGGTTGCCATCTTGTTTTATTAATTGTCCATTAGAAGGATGGAAGAGAATGGATGTTGTGTTGTTGTATAGTGTTACGTCATAAAATTCTAAAATTGTTTACATCGCTAAAACTATAATGGATACGACATTACAAAATATTATTGTGTGTTTATAAGCGAAATGTACATTAAAACTGCCCTTGCAAATGAAATTCGGATAATTAACCGAGTGAACAATTACTAAATTTGTACACTGTATTACGTTTTCCTACATAAATATATAGCTTATCAACTGTGTGTTTGGTCGGTTCTGAAAAACCCACAGCATTTCCTCAATTATTTTATCAGTGATGTCAGTGTATGATCATAGTTGTTTATCAAGCTGGGTTGAACACTTTATTCGAGTATTGAAATCCAGTAGGTTGGGTTTTTTTTTTTTTATCAACTTTGATGTGGATATTAAACCTATGAATTGTTTAGTGCTCACTCTACGATATTTGAAGACTGTCCTGATTATTTTGTTTTGTTTTTTTTTTTTGTTTATAAACGTCGTTCCTGCTTAAATGTTTAGAAAAATTGGATCACTCTTGTATGGATGACGTAATAAAACAGCACTCTCATTCAATCTGGGACATAGTTTTATGTATATATATATATATAAATTATTTTATTATTTAATTTAGCAGAAGTGTTTTCTAGGCACTTTCTGATCGAGAAAAAAACTATGTCAACACAACAGATAATATACTCTTCCAAAAAAAAGTAGGGGATATTCAGAAACAATACAAAACTGCGGAAATGCACTGCTGTTTTTATTAGAGGTAATCAGTGTATGTTAATAACAGGCCAATTGCCTACACATGAACACAAACAGTTCATATGGGTGGCTTATCTGACGGCCCCATTTCACTCGCAAATAGATACACTGTGAAAAGTGAAAATGGACGTTTTTGATTTTTGTCTTAATAATGAGTAATTGCTCCACCAATCCTCAGATATTCATGAATTCGTCATGGCATGCTCCTAATCAACCGTCCAATCACGATTTGGGGCAATCTGACCCACTCCTCTTGCAGTGACACGGCCAATTCTTACAGTGTTGTCGGTTGACGTTGACGTCGACGAACACGTCTCCCGATCAAATTAAACGTAACACACTAAAACAAAGATACGCTAAACAGTAAATCTTATGCAAGAACCGATAGGAAAGCAAACATGGATAGGATAAACCAGCAAACGGCAGTTTTCATCAACCCTTCCTTGAAGTGTCAAATTTGACAATGAACCCCTCCCACGTGTATGGCGCTATTGCGTGTCGCACCTGCAGCTCAGTGGTTCTGTTGGGGCGATAAGTTCTTCATCTGTGAACATACCCTCAAAGCATGTCAAATTTCCATGACTATTTATCATATCACAACCTGCATAGGTATTTGCATTTCAAAATCCCCTACTTTTTTTGAAGAGTATATATCAGATAGATAGGAACTTAGGAAAATACAATTCACACGTTGATGATAAGGAATCAAGCAGCTTTTATCAGATAGACCAACTATGGCACAGGCATTTAGTTCTATATGGTTTAACCGAGAAACTTATTATGGCAGTGACTACGACATCACTCTTGGTGGAAGTGGACGTAAAACTCTAGTAACGAACGAACGTATAAGTTTAGACTACAGAGCAGAGCAAAATCAAACATGTTTAAACTTGACATAAAGTCAACATGCCGAATTGATGCCTTATAGTTGGGTGGCATTGCGCTTTCATTGGCCTCCTCAATAATAATGGCTGATATCAAGAATCATTCGTTAATCTTCAACTAAAGACGACGGGATCATTCATTAGTTAGCCATTTGCCAACTTGAAAGTACATGTACCTTATTACGAACCAAGATAGTGCATATTTAATTTTAATAATTACAAGAATTTATAATTCAGACCAAGAATTGCCTTTGCTCCATCGAAAACTTTTATCATCGGATCAAAAAACATAAATCACAATTTAATACAACCTGGGCAAACGTTCACATAAGCGAATTTCATAAGTTAACATAATCAAATGTACAATATGTTAATAAATATGTACAATCTATCCTAAATGCCCAATAAAATACAAATTATTGTTGATATAAATTGTGTTAATATATGGTGGTACTCATCTTCTATTTCATTTAAATTGCATCATTTACAAATTCTACTGTGTTGCATCAGTTTTGCCTCGGGTTCCTTGTGCATGGAATGGAGGTCGAGTGAAAACTGACGAAAAAGTATCACTTCACATTGGTTCCCGTATTTATAAGGAACCTATTTTATAGCAACCGTCAATTCATTTGTCATGGTGCTTAACTATATATTCATTTTCTTTATGAAACTCTCTTCAACAACTCAACTATTTATCACGATTATTAATTTTGATTAGGCGATTTACTTCTTACGTATTTACATATCTGTCTTTCTATATCTGTTATAATTGGTCTACATATATCTATTGACTACTGTGTTGTATATGAATGATATACCCGAGTCTTTAGTATCCACATGACATTGGGGGTCTGCAATTAAACGCTGTTTGTATAGGAATAACAAATATACACGCTAGACAACAGTACATATTTCCAGTTCCATACTGAATTGCGTTCGGTCGTAACAATCAATGGTATGTAGACTATACAATACATCGTAATATCTCTGTCAGTATCTTTTTCCCCACTAACGAAATACAAAAATGACCAATGACACCAGGTGTAGACTATATTAGGTGGGATTTGCAGTGATTAAATTTTAAACTGTCAGCAATGTCACTAGATAAATTTTCACAGGGAGTTTGTTAAACTTTAAATATTTTAAACGTCTGAAAACATATCTAAAAGAGAAATTGTTTAACCTTTAATCTAATGATGAAGAAAGGACAAGGCAGTGTGATTAAATACCATCTCTTAGTGGGGAGGTCTAAGATTTGGAAATAGCTACTTAACACTAGCTAATAGGAAGTCACAAAGATGAAATTTTTATTATAAGTTGATTATACGCTCGTACATGTTTTTATAGTCTATAAATATAATATATCTGTACATAGGGGATAAATGAAATGAAATGGGGTTTAACATCCTACGGTTCTGCTCAGACTGGGCTAATGAAGACGGACATACGCCATACAGTGTGCTATGGGGGAAATATTGGCCGGTCAGCGTCGCTACGGCTTACTCTTATATAGAATTTCAACTGCCAATTGTCATCAGTATATTTAACATTACTGAGTCTATTTTCATATCCAGTACCCAGGAACTGATCAGAGTCTAAAAGTCTAAGTTCCCCGCAGGCAGAACAACACATGCAGGCAATCCAAGACGTCATAATGTATGACAAAAAAAACCATTACAATTACAGTGAAACACAAATAAAGATAAAAAAAATCTCAAAGTTCCAGCATTTATTCAGGGTAAATACAAACCAGCCCACTATAATTAAGAACATGTCACAAGACATCTCGAGTACTCACAAATGAACCTAGTATAATTATTCAAGTGTTCGGGAAAGAGTCATTTTGGATTTGGCTTTTTATAATGTAATTTCTATAAAAATGGACTTTATTTGTATATTATACCAAACTAAATAAAGTCTACCTAACCTGAACTTTATCAAATTATAGAATCACGTTATATTTGGCATATTGATATTGTGAGTGTAAATATTGACTAAAACAATAACACAATGATTGCAAAACCTAAAGAAAAAATAAATTAGTTGAAGTAGTCTTATTAGAATTTCTTTGAATTAAGAGGTTTTCTACGGGGCTAAGTTGATTAGCTTTATCTCTGTCTCCTTCATTTAATTACTTCCAATAAAATCTTCAAGGAATCAGCATAGTTATTCGAATGCTAGTAATAAGCTGATTCGCGCTGTAAGCTTATAGTCCTCTTGTGTTGAAATATAGCAGATTACCACCATGTTGAAGATTAATGTCCACATTATGGAATGAAATAGTCGGATGAACAGTAATACATGACTTAATATAGCTTAAAACAGAAAGATAAAAGAAAAGTTATCTTGTGTTTTATATAAATAATTAATATAAACGAGGGACTCATTTACAAACCTCTTCAATAATGGACGTTCGTGATTAGCATCGTAATGAAGACAAAGACTATATATTGTCGATTTTGATGTTGCTGGCATAATGAATGGTCATTTGTCTCAATATGTAATACTATATATATACATGGTTTTACTAACGTATCATTATTTCATTAACGTATTTATTTCCAGTAGTTTCCAACAGTGTACGGGGAGGGGTGGGGCCGGAAAACCTGGAGACATCCCACGGGGTACGGCTGGGGTCGAGAGACCACGACACTGTTGTGCATAGGTAAAACACTCGGCCACTCAACTCTTGTAATACAATATCATTTGGGATCTAAATTTTAATATTGTATTTGATTCCATATTTTAATTTTATATTTTACTTTGGACATGTTAAGTGACAGATTAATTGTAAGATTTAATCTGTAACAGAGGTGGGGTTTTCTGACATAGTATTATGTAATATGTTGTACAAACTGGTATACTCGACGTGCCTTTAGACACATTAGATGATATAAGATTTAAGTTTAACAGGTATTAACACATATTGTCTAGAGTTAAGCTGTGTGACTCTTAATAATAAGGTTTCATTGTTCTGATTACCAACGCCTATTTACTCGGCTTGCTATAATAACAATCCCCGGTTGTACGTGACAAGGAGTAGGGTCGCCTGTCCAGCCTCGTGGGGTTTCTCCGGGTCCTCCGGTTTCCTCCCACTGCTAAAGACCCCTACGCGCAAGCGAATTATTGAAATAAAATTGAACCATATGTTAGTCCCGAAATGACCTAGTTTGTGTCGAGTGGACGTTAAACCCCATCTCTCTCTCGCTATAATAACAGACACCAAGTCATAAGTCCATAGCCTTTCATTGTTCTGTTTACCGACGCCAATTAACTGTAGCTTGCCTTAGCTGTCAATCAAACTCAATGTGACTACGAGTTATCCAATCAGCTTAATTGTTTATATACTATTCAAAAAAAGTAGGGGATATTTGATTTTGGGGGCATAATACTAAAATATGCAAATGACTACGAAAAAAGTCACTATAGAACCTAACAGAAGAAACATTTCCAGTTACATGTGACGCCCAAACGCACCAATAGCTACCGCATGGAATGCAGGTGATGCTTGGGATCATCATGGGGGTCTAACCCAAGATTTGCACGACTCTGACTTTGAATGTTACAGTCATTGTGGCATTGAATTCCAGGGTGGAAACATCAGTTTAATTGTTTTAGTGACCAGAAAACAAATTTTGATATGCGTCGGCTTACCCAAAATGAAAGGTTACGTGCCCTTGGCATGCTACAGATCGGCACAACACAGGCGGTTGTGGCGCGGACGATGAATGTTTCTCAGTCTGTCATAAGCAGGCTATGGTCCAGATACCGTGATACACAATCTGTACAGGACAGACCACGCTCAGGTCGACCAAGGGCGACAACTCAAGCACAGGATCGATTTATCCGTACCTTGGCCTTGAGAAATCGTGTCATCACAGCAAATCAGATCAGCGCTCGTCTTCAAATAGACACTGGTGTGAGAGTGAGTGGCCAGACGATTCGGAATCGACTGCATAGGGGTCACCTTCGCGCCCGACGTCCTCGCGTGATCCCTTGTTTGAGAGATCATCACATTCAGGCAAGACGTCGTTGGTGTAGGGATCGTCAACACTGGGATAATCGACGCTGGAGCAATGTGATGTTTTCAGATGAGTCAAGGTTCACTGTTGATTTTTTGGACAGACGTAGGAGGGTGTGGCGTCGTCGAAACGAGCGCTTCCAAGACGTTAACGTCATCAGACATGATCGATTTGGGGGTGGTTCTGTTATGGTGTGGGGAGGCATCACTGTTGCTGGAAGAACGGCTTTACATGTTGTTGCAGGGCGTGTTACAGGCCAGTACTACCGGGACAACATCTTGGCAGTCCATGTTGTGCCGTTCGCACGACGTCATGGCCGCCGTTTCATCTTCCAGGATGACAACGCAAGATGTCACAGGGCCAGGATCGTTACAGGTTACCTCCAACAACAGAACATCACCACATTACCTTGGCCAGTACTGAGTCCCGACCTCTCCCCCATCGAGCATGTCTGGGACATGCTTGGACAGAGGTTACGTCAACGTCAACAACGTCCTGCCAATGTCCAAGAACTTGCTGCTGCGTTGCAACAGGAATGGGACAATCTGGACCAAAATGACCTTAGACGTCTCATTAGGAGTATGCCACGTTGGATCAATGCTTGTTTGGCAAACAGAGGAGGATTTACCCGTTACTGACTTGGTTGTGATGCTGTGGTAACTTTGCTGTTTGACCCCGGGTATCATTTTACCCTTATAATGGTCAGTCTGTGCCTTACTTAGTCTAACGATCATTTGGAATAAATCGATGAATGTGAACTTCATTTCATTTTGTCATTTGTTTCTTCGTCAGTTTCATTAGGTGACTTTAATAACACTTAAAAATCAAATATCCCCTACTTTTTTTGAATAGTATATAATATGAAAACCAATCAGGATTGTCTGCCGAGATCACGTGACAGATGTCACTGCACATTATGTAAAGATAGTTTTAGAATAAAACGTTGGTAGGTCTTGCGAGACCTGGGGAGAGGGTCTGCCCTCGGACCCCGGGAAAATGACGTCTGCTCTTAGACCTCGGGGGGGGGGGGGGCAGCTGAGATTAGGTCTGAAACCTAGGGGGAGCAGCTTTGGATAGACTTTACTATATCTAACCACATTGACTTTCTTATGTAGAGTTGTACATGTAAATATGTTAACCGGTGTTAAAATATCTTTTTAATAAAAAAAAGAAGAGTTATGTATTCTATCACATACTCTTTCAAAAGATAACCGCTGGAATATAGTGTTACACACTATACAGGACCAAGGGTGGGGGGGGGGTCAAGTCATCGCGCTTCGCACACGGAGAGTACAACAGATATTTCACCTGGTCACAAAGAAAGGAATACTTTTGAATATTTGCCGATCATTGTTTCGTAATAGAGAAAAGATGCAAATTTATGGATATTTTGTACAGTCCACTGGCAAAATGGTTTATTATAATTACATTGTTTTATACATTACTCGGCATATTACAGTACATGACTGTATACTTTACAAGGTCAACACAATTAATATATACATTTAGTTATTTGATACTTTGTACTCAACACGTAAACCACGCGACAAAATCTTACCATCGACCAAGAATTTGTGCAAAAGACAGGACTAAGTGAATGGTATCAAACAAAAGTCCGTTATAATTCACAATGAATATAGCTATTGGAAATTGGTCAAGATGATCGCTGGTATCAGCTCCTAGATTATATAGATTTGATTCAATGTAGTCCTCTGAGTACAATACTTCAGATAACAGATCTCGTTGTTATTCTGTGGCTTAAAACACCTACATAGATATAACGGAAAAACTCACAGCGGAAAATCTAATTGCTTTGAGTGCAACTCTCGTGGGATATTCACTCAAATCCTATCTAGATTTATGGTGCCTTTAAGGTAGCAAGTCATGACACAGAATGACTATTAATGCGAGTCTTAGACACAAAACTCGCTAAAACATTGATTTTGGTTTACTTCTGCCTGTTCACTGAGTGGAAACTCTCACAAATTGATCCCAAACACAAAGAGTAAAATTAACTTATTTTTCAAGCCATGCGAGCAAGTCTGAAGCAATAAATTATCAAGTTGGACGGAATCAATGTCAACAGCTAGAACTGGATGGAATAGAGAAGAGATTATTTGTGTTGAACAATTCACAACTTGTATTCCAACATACAGTAATCAATCATTCAATGCCAGTAAATATTGTACTAAAACCAATCATAACGATAGCGTGCAGTTTTTTAGTTCTCTGATTCTGTTAATAACACGTCCGCTCTACTATATTTTCGACACAGCTATACTAAATGAAGAAGAAAAAGTGATGATTTCCAGATTTAATGTTCTACATTTTAAGTTCTGGAAAAATGTAAACAACAGATAATGCAAATATCCTGCCACATTCGTGATATATAATGTAATGTATAACGTCTGTTAAACTATATTGCCATGTTTTATTTACTTTTGTTTTGTTAAAAAATTAAAGTTTCATTCAAATCTTTAGTATTTTACTCTCCGGCAAAGGTTTTTTGGGCGGTGTGGGTGGGTGGGGATTAATACGAATGGTCTGTTCTATCTAGATGATAATTTCCAGATTTAATGTTCTACGTTTTAATTTCGGGAAAAATGTAAACAACAGATACTGCAAAGATTATGTCACAATCGTGAAATATAATGTAACGTATAACGTCTGTTATTCAGAAACAATACAAAACTGCGGAAATGCACTGCTGTTTTTATTAGAGGTAACCAGTGTATGTTAATAACAGGCCAATTGCCTGCACATGAACATAAACATTTCATATGGGCGGCTTATCTGACGGCCTCATTTCACTCGCAAAGAGATATCTCGTCAAAAGTGAAAATGGACGTTTTTGATTTTTGTCTTAATAATGAGTAACTGCTCCACCAATCCTCAGACATTCAGCAATTCGTCGTGGCTTGCTCCTAATCAACCGCCCAATCACGATTTGGGGCAATCTGACCCAACCCTTTGCAGTGCCACGGCCAAATCTCGCAGTGTTGTCGGTTGACATTGACGTCGACAAACACGTCTCCCGATCAAATTAAACGTAACACACTAAAGCAAAGATACGCTTAACAGTAAATCTTATGCAAGAACCGATAGGAAAGCAAACATGGATAGATAAACCAGCACGCGGCAGTTTTCATCAACCCTTCCTTGAGGTGTCAAATTTGACAATGAACCCATCCCACGTGTATGGCGCTATTACGTGTCGCATGTTGAGCTCAGTGGTTCTGTTGAAGCGATAAGTTCTTCATCTGTGAACATACTCTCAAAGCATGTCAAGTGTTCATGACTATTTATCACACCACAACCTGCATAGGTATTGTCATTTCAATATCCCCCACTTTTTTTAAGAGTATATATTGCCATGTTTTATTTACTTTTGCTTTGTTAAAATGTTTCATTCAAATCTTTAGTATTTTACTCTCCGACAAAGGTTTTATTTTGGGGAGAGTTGGGGGGGGGGGGTAATACGAATCGTCTGTTCTATCTTTATGTAAACCTATTGATTTAAGTTTATCTAGATTTTTATCTTTTAAAAACATAACCGTGATCTAATCAAAACTTGTAAATACAGTGAAAACAAAATAAATAGAAGATATATAATTTATAAAATATCATTTGATGTTATTACGTCATACGTCAAAGTTTGATTTAAAAAAAGTGTAGTTTATATAAATTAATATATAATTGCTGATGAGCACATTATATAGACTATAACTTAATTATAATCACATGACAATCACGTTAGAAAAAGACATGATTGATATGATCGAAGACGGGTTCAGGATTATTATCTAATTTTAAAGCAAGTATAAATTCTTTTGGTTCAAAACATTTTGAAAATAAACACTTCTAGAAATTATCTTTTGCAACAGATTTTAACAGACGCCAAACATTAGAAATATAAATTTTAAAGCACAAATTTTTCGGTTCGAAAACAAACTTTTAAACATTTTGAAAATAAAACGCGTCTAGAAATTCTGTTTTGTAACACTATCAGATTTTAACAGACGCCGAACATTCGATCGATTAACTTTGATTACAAGAAAGGAACAAATTATAAATCTGTTCTACCATGGACTTTAAAGCAAACAAAGTCCATGATAATTCAACCCCGTAACGACCCTTTAATAATTATATACAGTAACATCGTTGTCAACAACCAAGGGAAAGGGGTCTGATGTAGGCTATGCCTGTTCCCCAATCCCTATTCAGATGTGACTGAGAGTTTATCATGTCTTCATTAAACATACAGCTATCCGTCTTGTACAATCAATCATTGTTGTGACAAAATGACACATGAAATATCAACTGTGATACTGTATTACGAAAGCATTATGGCCTGCACTTGATACATTTCTGTCTGGTTCAAATTAGAGATTGTAATTCAATATATTTATTCACTTTGTCATATTTTATGTGATTGCACAATATGATAGATATAATCCATTGTAAAACAGGTACCACACGAAGTAAAAAAAAAAACCCACACGTTCGTCTAATCAAATCGGGAGCCACGGTGGCACAGTGAGTACGACGTTGGCTCGCTAACCTGAAAGTCCCGTGCTCGACCCCTACGTTGGCCGAGAAAGTTCCTCGGGATTTTCCGGAATGGTTCTCCCTTGCCAGTGGTGCAGACGAATTGCACGAAATAGCGAGGTCCCGTGTACACATTGACATGTAAGTAAGAGATCCCTTGGCAGTTCGAAATGATAATTGTGGGCGTATAAAAATGGAGGTTATTCTATGTATTCACAACGTCTATTCATATCACCGCCTTCATTAGCCCTGTCGGAGTAGAGAAGTAGGACGTTAAACCCCATTTCGTTTCTATCCATATCTCAATGGTAAATTATTTGTATAGTAAACGACAAATTGAATGAAAAAATAAAAATTTTCTTCTCAAATAAATATGTTTTCAGTTGGATAAAGTAATTTTGAAGAAATTCCGTATTTTGTATGACCAAAGAATCGTGTATCCTTTCAAACATAACAAAGATACTTACCTGATTTATTTTTTGCATAAAAAGTGATTTCAAACAATATCTTTCCCCAGAATAACAATTGTAATTGTAAACCATTACAAGCAGTTTTATAAACATTGTTATTTAGATGAAGACCAGAAGATTTTAAAATAAATGTAGGTTAGGTAATCTTATGGCGTGGATGTTTGGAATGGCTATTGCATAAAGATGGCAGCGTAAAATCAATAAGAATAATACAAATGACTATAATGTACGATCGTACTGAATAGTTGCATAATAACGGACCAATGCAGTTTTGATATTTCATTTGATTTAGTCGAGGTAAGAAGATAGCATAAGTGCGGGCAGTTGCTGCAATAGAAATGCTGACCACGGTTTATGGTCGGTCTAGACGTCTATTATCACCAAAAAAAAGAAGCCCGGTTCGAAATCCGTATCCAAATGTGTCAAATTGGCCAAACTCCAAAATGGCCGTCGGATTTGGTTGTAAATTCCAATTTCCACCCAATTGTCATAATATAACCGAGTTTGGTATCAAAATATACGTTTTCGGGGTAACTGAATCCATTTCCATACACATTTGTGTGATTAGGGATACCGCTGAGTCAATATTAGGGGGATCATTTAAGATGGCTGTCAGTTTTGGCTGGAACATTCCAATTTTACACAAGGATCAAGTGTGGTGTCAAACTATACGTTTTCTAGTTAGCTGAATCCGTTTTGGTACATATTTTAGTGATTAAGTAATTCCGCTGTGTCAATATAGGAGGAACTCCAATTAGGAATTTAGATTTCCGATTAGGGATTGGAGATTTATGATACTTCTACCTTAGACCTAATACAATGACATTCATTCAGTATTATCTAAATTTCCTTTGGAATGCCTCCCATCTCACAGCGGTAGCAGCGTAGATGTATGTCGACTGGGGCCACTCTCAGGTAACCGCGGAAGCTTGTCCTGACTATTGAAGCACGTGGCGAATTTATTTCACAAAATGAATCAAATGTTGAGACACAGATGGATACAGTATCGCCTGTTTGTCAGATATGCATTGAACCAGTTGGTAATGAATATTCCGAAAATATTAGAGGCTTTAATAAGGCGGCTAACCTGAGAAATTATGGTCGTGATTTCGATCTCGGTGAAAAATACCATGTGCAAAGTCGCAAATTTCACTATCATTCAACTAATATTGCACAATGTTGTAAAGCTATCGAAGTGGAGGAGACTGTATCAAGGTCTAGACGGTCCGTAGTGCCAAACTTCCTTTTTGTGGACTGTTGTCTTTTACATGGTCTGTAGGAAAGATTAGTAGACGGTCCATTAAAGCAGATAAAATCGGTGACCGCTGTTACAACAGTAAACAGTAGAACTCACAACAACTATTTTGTGGACAGGACAAATGACGACTGGAAATTAAACTACATGTAATTGTATTTAGCAAATCAACAGTGAGGCTGGTGTCCCTAAATAGATGACACTCGTTAATTACTTGCACATCTAACATTTGTATAAAGCATCTAGCATTGAAATTGTTCATCACTATGTGTAACCTAAGCACAAAAAAATGGTCAGTGTCGAACTTAGTCATGACTACACACCAAGCTTTATTTTGTCCTAAATTCTCTGCCATTGAAATTGTTATCTCCGCTCATTATCTTAATTGGCTCATTCTTGTCGTCGGCCTCCAATATCCATTATCTTTCTGTTATTTTCGGAATGACGGTGGACTGGTCATTATCAAATTGTTCACTGCCTATCGGTGTCCATCTGTGTCTCATCATTTGAATCATTTTGTGCTTCGATAGGTTTGGCCATCTTGGCTCAATTTTCGGGTGGGTGATCGAAATCAGACAAGCCCACGACGCCGCATTGACGGTGACCTGAGAGTGTCCTCTTTTGGCATGCCTGCTACAATGCTTCCGCAGTTAGCAGTGGTCGGACAGAGAGTCTAAATGAAATTTATTTGATGCTTGATGAATACCATCGTATTAGATCTGAGGCAGACTCGAGTATTCTTAATCCCCCAATCTCTAATGGGTTTCCTCCTATTTCGACCCAGGGGAACCAATCAATAAACTGAAATGAAATGGGGTTTAACATCCTACTCTTCTGCTCCGACTGGGCTAATGAAGATGGGCATACGCCATACAGTGTGCTATGAGGGAAATCACTCCCTGAGCCACCGCGTCTCCTGAACCAGTTAATTACCAAGATGAGAAAATGTGTCGAAAATGGAATCAGCTACCTCCAAAACTTATATTTTGACACCAACTATGGTCATTTTGTAAAAGTCGAATTTTCCCGCCAAAACTGACTGACATCTGGAATTATTTCCCAATATTCCCAATTCGCACTTCTTTATCTGCACTTGCTATACAACGTCTCATCCCGTCATTTAGTGTCTTCTGTACCTATATATAAATATTTAATTATTCCTTTTAATCCTTTTTCGCTAATCACATTGTAAATGTTTTCACTATGTATATATAGCATGTAATTGTGGAAGCGGACGTTAAATAAAGCTATTTTACACAAACACGCGGACACTTTTGCTTTGTCACATTTATTCTGCTCTCACACAGTGGCGAATATGGTGGCTAATGGGCTAACGAATGCAATTCGTAAGGCTGACAAGTTGATCGCCAGATATGGAGTGTTGCGAATATTAGACAGAAACATGATAATAAAATTCGCCATGAAAGCATTTTCTCATTGCTTTCGCAATATAGATGGCATTTGTAGTGACCGTAAGACATTACGAATTGTTTGCGTTTTGTATTCGTAAGCCCATTCGTCACAATATTCGCCACTGTGTAAAAATACCATAAGCGTTTAAACCTACAGACAGTATGTATCATGTCGTCACTAAATGACAGTTGACGAATAGTGGAAAGGGCATAAACTTAAACACATTGTCAAAAAACGTTCAACAAAGGTTATAAAGTGACAGATTTTTTTTTTACGTTATAGCTCATTTTTAAAATTCTTGATATCGTTTCAAATGGAACGTATGTGATGTCCACTGGGTTATAATAGACATTGTTTCATACATAAACTGAACATGACCGTCGATGATTTACAACCTTATCAACACAATCTGTACTCAACACCATAACCGCCAACAAAATCATCGATTTGAGCCAGGATTAGACGAATGGTGTCAACAGAAGTCCGTTATAATTCACAGTGAATAGGCCTATAGCTATTGGAAATTGGTCAAGATGATCGCTGGTATCAGCTCCTAGATTATATAGATTTGATTCAATATGGTCCTCTGAAAACAACTTCAGGTAACATAGCGGAGAAACTCACAGCGGAAAATCTAATTGCTCTGAGTACAACTTTCGTGGGACATTCACTCAAATCCTATCTAGATTTATAGTGCCTTTAAGAAAGCAAGTCATGACACAGAATGACTATTAATGCGAGTCTTAAACACGAAACTCGCTAAAACACTGATTTTGATTTACTTCTGCCTGTTCACTGAGTGCAAACTCTCACAAATTGTTCCCCAACCAACACAAAGAATAAAATTTACTTATTTTTCAAGCCAGGAGAGCAAATCTTGAGCAATAAATTATCAAGTTGGACGGAATCAATGTCAACAGCTAGAACTGGATGGAATAGAGAAGAGATTATTTCTGTTGAACAATTCACAACTGGTATTCACTAGCACCAATCTTAAAAATTTATTATGCAAGAGGGGATCACGGTGGCTAAGCGGGTAAGACGGTGGCTCGCTAGCCTGGAGGTCGGGTGTTCGATCCCTGCATTGGCCGAGAAAGTTCATCCAGATTTTCCGGCGTGGTTCTCCCTTGTTAGTGATGCAGGACGGAGGGCCTGACAAGGACAGCTGTCTAGTCGTTCGGATGGGACGAAAAACCGAGGTCCCGCGTACACATTGGCGTGCACGTAAAAGATCCCTTGACAGTTGGAATTCAATAAAAAAAAAATAGGCCGTAGTGCCGCTGTCCGGACAAAATTTTCCTCATAGCACACTGTATGGCGTATGCCCGTCTTCATTAGTCCAGTTCGGGACAGAACAGTAGGACGTTAAACCCCATTTCACTTCATATTATGTAAGAGCTAAATCGGCCCATGGTAGGTGTTTTGTTTGGCCTCAAATCTTATATATATTATTAATTAGACATTTATTAACATAACAAGCCCATAATCAAAACTCTACACCATGGGGTGGTCGCGATTTTCAATGGATTGAAACACGGTCGCCATTTAATAATTTAAATCAAAAATGGATAATTGAGACTTTGTTCATTATCGTAACATTGGTAGCAATGAAAATCGAGACAACGCTATTCTTATCAAAGCTTCCAACATTCATAACTTCACTAAGAATAAAGTAGTTTGACTGAAATTTTTAATATATTCCTTTTTCATTATCTGTGTTTAGACTATTATGGTAAGGAACATTTAAAACTTATCTGTAGGTGGTCGTAGCACCGTACATTTACTTTAGAACGTCGAAAAAGATCTTGCATAACATAACAGAACCAAAACACTTCGAAACCTGTTTAAACCAGCAGATGCCAGGCAGGATACGTCCACATTTTCGAGAGATGGATAGAGAACAAGCTAAAAAGAAAGTGATTTTTCCTACAATCAAGAGCCATAATTCAGAAATTACAATTCGATATGCGCAAATATCGAAAGGAACCGAGATCTTTGGGTTATAAACTTACATTTCAAGTTTCAACAAAATCGGATAAAAATTGTGACCTCTATAGGGTCCACAACCTTGATATACCATATTTTTACTCTATTTGAGAACGAAGGGCGGCCATTTTGTCTGTCAGTTTTGGGCCGATTTTCACGAAATTCGAATTCAGTCGTCCTTAGGGTGTAAAGGTGATATAATAATACGTTTTTTTAAATCGGATAAAAATTATGACCTCTATATGGTCCACAAGCTAAAAACACGATTTTTCGTACAATCAGGGGCCATAATTCAGGAAGTTAAGATCCGATATGCGCGAATATCGTAAGGAACCAAGATCTTCGGGTTATTAACTTACATTTCAAGTTTCAACAAAATCGGATAAAAATTGTGACCTCTATTGGGTCCACAACCTTGATATACCATATTTTTACGCTATTTAAGAACGAAGGGTAGCCATTTTAACTCAGTCGTCCTTAGGGTGTAACGGTGATATATAATAATACGGTTTTTTAAATCGGATAAAAATTATGACCTCTATAGGGTCCACAAGCTACAAACGCGATTTTTCGTACAATCAGGGGCCATAATTCGGGAAGTTACGTTCCGATATGCGCGAATATCGAAAGGAACCGAGATCTTTGGGTTATAAGCATACATTGCAAGTTTTTCACCAAATCGGATAAAAATTGTTCACAAGCTAAAAACGTGATTTTTCGTACAATCAGGGGCCATAATCCATGAAGTTACAGTCCGATACATGCCAATATCGAGATCTTAGGGTGATAAACCTATATGTCAAGTTTCATTCAAATCGGATAAAAATTGTGACATGTAGACTGTTCACAAACAATTGTGGACGGACGGACGGAAGGAAGGACAGGGGCGACGACAATATACGTCCACATGAAAATGTGGGCGTATAAAAATAGGTAAAAACTGTCAAATCAGAATCTCTCTTATTTAGTTTCACAGCGATTGGTATACAGAATGAAACTAGTTGTGCGAAAAAAACAATTGAATAGTTTCATGGCTTAACTCCAGCCAGCAGGCAGCGTCACGAAGTCTGCCAAATTTTTCCCCAGTAACATTTACCAATACGACATTTATATCCCGTGAGCCCTAATTTTGTGCAATGCACCCGTTTGTTTTATCTGTGTCCATGTTCCGGCAAAATTCATGAAAACTCATAAAAAATTTGCAAACCTTTAATCACATCGTCTGATACGTGTTTTCCGGTCACAGTTTAGCGTCGGTTTTCCCAGATTGGGATTCCCGGAAATGCAGACTGGAGTCCAACCATGAAACTATTCAATTGTTTTTCGGACAACTAGTTTCATTATGTATAACAATCGTTGTTAAACTAAATCGGAGAGACTTCAATTTGACAGATTTTACGTATTTTTGAAACAGGTTTCGAAGTGTTTTGTTTCAGTTATGCAAGATCTTTTTCGACGCTCCAAAGTAAATGTACGGTGCTAAGACCAGCTAAAGATAAGTTTTAAATGTTCCTATTATTAATTAGAACAGGTTTCGCTTTAGTTTTTATATTTTACGCTGACATTTTATTGCTTTAAATCTTCTTAGTGCAAAAACGGAAAATTTGACCTTTTGGCCTCCGGTGTCACAAAAAACAAAGGTGAATTTAGCAAGATAATATTTTTATTGAAAGGCTGATTACTTTCGATCATTTTCAGCATGTTTTCATGATGCAAGAATGGCTGCTCATTCACTTTCAGTGCAAATGATCTCATTTGACCTTTGACACCGAATATCTTGAAAACGCCCCAACGGCGGACTGATTACCAGTCGACATCGTATTCTACGCAAAATTTTACTTTAGAAAAGTTGGGTCTGGTTTTGTGCCCATTTGATGGACATCCTCCGCACTGAGCCTCCGGTCTACTCCCATATATTCAAGCCAACTTTCAATTAATCATGGCTATAGCAAGATAGTTCTATATTCTGAAATTAAGTATCGATATAGAATATAAAAAAACATGGTATTGTTTTCCCTTTCTCGAACACCTAATACCATTTCTTATTTGACTTTTATGTTGTTTCTTTTCATATGTACATTAGGTTTTTTTATACCTTCCCCTGAATTTTAAATAAACCAGACACTATTTTGGGGGTGTGTGAAAACATATTTACTGAAATTAATACGAATCGTCTGTAAATCTATTGATTTAAGTTTATCTAGATTTCTATCTTTCAAAAACAAAATTGTGATCTAATTAAAACTTTTAAATGCAGTGAAAACCATATAAATAGCAGATTTATAATTTATAAAATATCATTTTTGATGTCTGGAGAGTTGATTATGGGGTTATCATGTGAATAAATGTCTAAATAATAAGTTATACAACATTCGATACCAGAAAAAGACCTGCAATAGACAGATTTAGTTCTTACATAATATATTTCTAATGATATACGGGGCCCACTTTCACCTGCAATTGCTTCTTACCCCGTTTTTAGAATTCATAAAAAAAATATATCATTTAAAATAAAGTTCTTAAAACTTCTAGTTTCCATTTAAATGATTCCATAAACCCGTGTCTCGGTTTGACTAGATACCCGATATCAGGTACATATCTATTCGCTGCCTTGTCTTAATATGGGACATTTTAGAACGGCCAAGAACTGGTTTATCACTTTGACGTCACTATTTTTCATTGTTTTTATGAAACAGTCTGTTAGAGATTTTCAATGATTAATATACATTCTATTTTTACATTTCCTTTTTGCTTATTATCATTAGGTTTATCTTAAACCTTTCAGTAAAGCATGTATACCATGTATATGTTAACCACTGGACTAGCTAATGTAGTTGTGTTTGTAACTAAAAAGAGAGGTAGCGTGCCAAACCGTCCACTGAGTGAAACTGCGACACCGGCAATCGTCCTATTAAAGAACACCAGCTATTGATACTTTTATTTATATAGTAGTTTAAAAGAATAAAACAAAACCAAAAATGTTTTAGATAACTGCATGCATTTTGAACCCATACATTTTAGGTAAAAGCACTTTTGATTGCGCAGGGTCATAAGCACTCTATCTGGCTTCTATTTGGCGGATCGTCGCTTTAAACAGATTTGTGGTATGGGCTTCAGAAGCAAAGCGTTTCAATCAATCCTACAAACAAACTACGAATTTCAGATGGAATAATTTTAATATAGATGTTTCAGATCAAACGTCATTATAGTTAATCAATGTATACTTATTTATCACATTGGTTGAAAGGCTTAACATTGTTATATCCATACAGCCTCTTTGATGTTACTTATTCTAGACAAAATGCAACTCATCAACTCGCTTAGATCTTTATTTCTCATCACCAGATCTATAGTCTAGTTCACATGCTCCAGATAAAAGGAAAGTTACGGATATCATCTACACATTTTGTTTTTAAATTTTCAGATCGTTTGATGGAGTCTTAAAACATACGTATTCTTAACTGAATAAACAAACAAAAGTAAAAATACATTTACGTAAATGATTTTGTAGTATATGCTTCATGGCTCGTTAATTTTGTATGACCCTTTAAAGATACGAAAAAGAAACAATGGTATTTGAGTCATTATAAGATTATTGTGAGAAATGAGCTCAAGAGTTTTCTGTTCCACTGCAAGTGTAGTCTTGCCAAATGATTTATTATCAGGATTAGTTATAAACTTATCTCTAATGGTTAATCCCTTTGTAGAAAGTAATAAATACAGATAACAATGGGGCTAATCCTCATAGTTATTGAGACAGAAAGGATTAATATGACAACAGATCTAAGCGAAAAGAGTCGTAAAATATTTACATATAATGAAGGATATTAAAGTAAGAGGACATATTAGCGGGGTTCTTTAAAATAAGCTCTTTAATCAATTTCTAGATTACGTGCATATTGGTGATACAGAATGGGTGTGTAATGCTTATAAAATAGACGCTGTATAAGCGTAATTCAAAATCAAGTTCGAAAATGTTTTGTATCTTTGACCAAACGCACGCATTTATCCAATCTATAGATAATATCCACCAGATAAGCACCGTTTGGCACCGTTTATCCAGATTCTATATAAATTGAAGCTACTATTAATGCACTGAATGCCTTCCAGCAGTATGTAATATAATTGATTGGCCAGTCTTCTATTTATTAACGAGCACAATCCAAGATAATTTTATTTACATGATTTACAATAGTCAGACATCTTTAATAACGGCTCTCCATCTTTGATCACCAACTTTATTCCTGAAACGAATATATTACTCGACCAACGTATGTCTGAACCTAATTCGGTATATGTTATTGTTTTCTTAATGTATATTTCCCCTTTCCACAATACATGGTACCACTTTTTTTCTTGTGTTTTTGTTTTGCTGTCTGCATAATTGTTGAGGGAGAATTGGGCTTGACGAATCTCCAAGGTTCTTCTCAACTTGGGACATTCTAGTTGGAGTCCAGTGTCCAAACCACACAACCACCAGACTCCCAATTTATGAGCCAACAGAATTTAGTTTTTGTTATGTGGTTTTTTTCATAATTCAGTAGAGAGTGGGGCTACTCCCGCTCTAACGTTATCTAGTAATATTGTATTGATCTAAAGGTAAATCAGTTATTCAGGTGATAAAACGCGCGATCAGCCATTCCTTTATTCAATAAATATACGATAGTTCTACACGCACTATGGCTGACATGCCATAACATAGCAAACCTCTCTATTTAATGATGGTCATTATGTAATCATAGAAAACGGTGTTTTACGTCTCGGCGACGCTCTTGAGGTCATTTCTCTGCATCAATGATAAAGTTTAATATTGATTGCGACCTGTAAAGCGCTAAGATCATATTTCAAAACCGGCTTCCGGTGATTAAGAGAAATAAAATTACTAAAACATCTTTATTTTAATGTAATATGTCTTTTGGACGATAAAAACAGAAACGCGTGGGTTACGAGAACGGAAATGATTCTTGTTACCAATAAAATTGAAACACATCGTAAATCCTCATGTATTTTAATGTTCTTTGGACGCGTGTTCACGAAAAAGCAATTGTCTTAAAACTAATATTATACATGCATCTGACGTTTTAGACCGGATGCTCAGTGCCGGGGAGGGGCATCAAATGGGCACAAAACCAGACCAAATTAGTAAAATTTTGCGTAGAATAAGATGCCGAGTGGTAATAAGTCCGCCGCTGGAGAGTTTTCGAGATATTACGCGTCAAAGGTCAAATGAAGTCATTTGCACTGAAAGTGAATGCGCAGCCATTCTTGTATCATGAAAACATGCTGAAAATGATCGAAAGTAATCACACTTTCAATAAAAATGTAAACTTGCTAAATGCACCTTTGTTTTTTTGCGAACCGGAGGTCAAATTTTCCGTTTTTGCACTAGGAAGATTTAAAGCTATAAAATGTCAGCGTAAAATATAAAAACTAAAACGAAACCTGTTCTAATTAAAAATAGGAACATTTAAAACTTATCTTTAGCTGGTCTTAGCGCCGTACATTTACTTTGGAACGTTGAAAAAGATCTTGGATTTAACAGAAACAAAACACTTCGAAACTTGTTTTAAAAATACGTAAAAACTGTCAAATCGAAATCTCGCCGATTTAGTTTAACAACGATTGTTATACATAATGAAAATAGTTGCCCGAAAAACAATAGAAGAGTTTCACGGTTGGACTCCAACTTACTTTCGATCATTTTCAGCCTGTTTTCATGGACTCGCGAATGAATTCGCATTAACTTTCAGTACAGTGACCTCATTTGACCTTTGAACCCGAATATCTCGAAAACGCCCCAACGGCGGACTGATTACCACTCGGCAACGTATTCTACGCAAAATTTTACTGTAGAAAACTTGGGTTTGGTTTTGTGCCCATTTGATGGACACCCTCCCGCACTGAACCTCTAAACTATTTATTGCAGATGTTGTCAACACGTTTGTGAATGTCCTATATTCATATTGGGGAAGTATACTCGAAAGTAAACGCTAAGTTTTCTTAAGGAAGCTGATTGTCAACTAATGAGCACGTCCTTGTCCCTTTTATTTAAAAAGAGCTGACCATAGATGTTATATTATCTTGCACTTGAAACTTTAATGGGATTAATAATTCTCTGGGATGTTTTAAAATCCTCACGGTATGAACTGTACTTTTTGCGCAGTAGTGGGATTTACCGCCCAGATCGGTTTGACCGTATAACAGGAGGTTCGAAAGTGTTTCGTTATTTGATTTGTATTGCCAAGGAAAATATAATCTCTTTTCTGATGTTAATTTGCAGGTCCCATCGATAAGTTATGCCTTTGAGATGCCAATGCGGAATATTCTTCAGAAGATCCGATTTCTGTTCCCTCGCTTCAGTGTGCAATAAGATTAAGAGAGGTGTAAACGGGCAGCGGCGTTTCTGTATTCATACTGGCAAATGGTCTATACCAATTAGTTAGGTTGTGTAATCTTGGCTTTTTATACGAAAGATGTCATGATTTCAGGACATGTAAATTTTGATATATTTAGATTGTGTGGGGTATATCTATAATACGGGTCCTGTATATTCTAGATAAATGAACTAATAAAGATCATCAGCTCTCCTGTTTTTAATACGTTGACCCTGCTTGTTTGTTATAGAATGGTATATCATGAAAATATAGAAAAGGTTATTAACGAACACGTTTCTAAAGTTTTTACAGATGTGACCATAAAGCTTATAATGTAATCAAAAATGCGCAGTTTAGCCATGTGTTCCTAAAGTTTGTTTAAGTAATATACTCTTTATCACATAACACAAAGATAGCCACACCAAGCGTGCAATATGCCCACATAACAGCTGTGTCTCGGATAAAATATAGCCACAGACAGCAGTTTATCCGAAAAGAAAACTTGGATGTTGGCCAAATTTGATAAGGATGCCTTCAAGAAATTTGAACTATATCGTATTTACAACTTTTCCGGACAAAAAGTCATAGAATTCTGAAAATTAACAGGTTTCGTTCCAATGCTTCACACCAAATTAGAAAATAAATAGGGTTCATGCTCCGGGTGAAAATCAATCTTGATTCACGCCAAATTTTAAAAACTATAGCCTCCATTAGGTCCACAAGCTATAATAGCCGAAGGCATGGGTGATGACATGATAGTATTAATACGCGCGGGAGTATAAACAGAGGGAACCAGAGCAGTTTAGTTTTTAAAGACAGGATTATGCTTTCAGGCCTAAATGCCCTCCAGAACTAAAGTCGACCATAACGTAGTTTTATAACATAAATAGAATGTTTCAAAATGTTAGATCAAACACTATCTTTAAAGTTGCAACAGAACATTGTATCATAATTGAAACGGATACAAAACAAGCCACAGACTGATATTAATCTGTTTCCGTGCTATATGGAAATGGTATTTATTATGTCGGTTCACCGTCAAAGTCAATATCTTTTTTTTAAAAAAGTTGATATAAAAGAGGAAAGTATTGTTTTAAAAGATAAATTTAGCGAAATGAGGATATATTGTGTTATTTGTATATAGTGGGCGTGTGTCAAACACTAAGTATGTTTTATATACATGTGTAACTTGAAATAACTAAGCATCTTTGATTTGGGTAAAAATATTGAATTAAGTAGGATGGTTTAATCTCTTTTGTGAAATGGGTATATTTCTATATTTTAGGTTCACATATTAAGCCAATGTTGGGATAGAACTGAAACTGAAAGAAGAAAACATATCGGCTCCCGGTTTGTCGTCTTCTTTATTCCTATCTGTTCCTGAAACAACGACCAGAGTTTTACAACATGCACGGAGTTAAAGCGAGATCGAGCCTTCTAATGAAGATGTGTGAAACAAAGGATCCCCCCACCTTTTCTGTCTAAATGAGTATTAAATCGACTGTCACTTGTTCCATCGCCCATTTAATTAATATATATATCAGATCAATCTACTTAGTCTACACTTTATTTTGAATTTTAATCAATACCGGTTGCTTCTTTAATAGTGTTAACAGAGGTTGATTTGTAAATTGTGAAATATCCTAGCACATATAGGCCTTTAGACGTCGTATTCTGCCTTTTCATGGCATAAACAAAATCAGACACGAACAAAAATACTTTGAACATCCTGTAATCCACATTTCATTATTTGAACAGCTTAATGTAAGAGGCAAACAGTGGCATGGGTGTTGTTGGTATAACTCTTCATTAAGGTCTGTAATGAGGATTGTTTTAAGATAAACGAGGAATCGATTGCCCGCCGTTCATAGAACGACAGGTCATGACAAATGGAACACGTGACAGTAATGTCTGTTGACATGTTTGATCCTGGAAACATTTATTGACAATTTACAGTTATTGTCTGTGGAGAAAACTTTATTGATCTATAAACTTCAAGCATAAAACTTTTATTTCTGCCAGGACCGGATTAACCTGACGGGTGGCCGGGACAAGTCAATGGGGGTTGGGATGGGGGCTGAACTAAGAAAAAAGCGAAGGGTTCAGTGCGGTGCGGGCCCCAGAATATTTTGAAAAATAGATTCGATTTGATGCATTCTTAGGTATGACGTATATTCTGAGCAAACAGCACAGGTTTTAATACAATAGAAATGCGGAACTAAAGTATTAATGATCCCAAATTTCCTAACGAACTGAAGGCACTATAAACAAGCCAAATTACCCACGGAACCGTTTTCATTGAAAAGGGCCTCCTATATCGAATGCAACAGCTAGGAGTGGCATTAATGAGGGCCCAGCTGAGGACGACCATCTTATTTTCGAGAGGGGTTCACTATTCCGCGGGTTCACTAGTCCGCCGCTATAAATATGGGTTAAGTATGGTGGCTGATAGTGGCCATTTTAAATCTCGCCCTTTTCATAACGCGACAACACGACATCACGACAGTATTGACGCAATCATACGACACTAAATTCTGTCGTATCATCGTGTTATTTTTATCGTAACGTCGAGATGTCGACTTATTGTCCTAGTCTCTTTCTACAAGTCACAAAAATACAGCTGTACTCATTACATCATATATAGGCCTAAGTAGTAGATTTGATAAATATAAAAGAGATAGTAGGAAAACGTTGATTAATTATTTGTTTTCTCAAAATAATGAAACATTTTGTGTCCACTAGTGAATTATATTTGGTATTATATTAAAAAAATCTAGAATTACAATAGCAGGACCAAAGTGAGTTAGCTAAGTTAATTCCTTGAAGAAAAAGTGGTGTCGGGAGGTATCGAACAAGTAAGCATTCATTGCCATGTGTACGACACCCACCAATATTTATAGATGACTGGAGCTATAGTTTAAAAGTGATTTCAGAAGAGAGGGTGGGAAGGGGATTGTAAAAAAACCAAATCGGGTCACATTCTTTAAAATCACAGCATTATCATAGTGCAGCACGTCACCCCAATAGTTGCAGGAGTTTTTTTGAATGAG
Source organism: Patella vulgata (assembly GCF_932274485.2). Lineage (NCBI taxonomy): Eukaryota > Metazoa > Mollusca > Gastropoda > Patellidae > Patella > Patella vulgata. The sequence goes on from NC_065882.2 coordinate 42,179,257, forward strand.
GTGGAGAAAACGATTCGCAGCCTGTCATTGAGTCAACTGGCGTGGTTTTGAATCCCCGGTTGTACGTGACAAGGTGTAGGGTCGCCTGTCAAACCTCGTGGGTTTTCTCCGGGTCCTCCGGTTTCCTCTCACTGCTAAAGACCCCTACGCGCAAACGATTTATTGAAATAAAATTAAACCATATGTTAGTCCCGAAATGACCTAATTTGTGTCGAGTGGACGTTAAACCCTCCCTCTCTCTCTCTCTCTCTCTCTCCCATTGACATCACTAATGGGATTGAGGCCTAGATGAGTAAAAATAGGCCCAGTAATATCTTCAACTATGAACACACTCTAAAAGCCTCATACACCCCCCCCCCCCGTCACCCAAATAGATGCAGGAGTTTTTTTATGAGGTGGAGAAAACGATTCGCAGCCGTTATTGACCTTATCGCATATAGGCTTGCATCCGTTTGACACCACTAATGGGAATGGGGCCTAGATGAGTAAAAATAGGCCCAGTAATATCTTCAACTATGAACACACTCTAAAAGCCTCATACACCCCCCCCCCCCCCACGTCTCTTATTTAGTTTTACAAATAATTCCAGAATCAATAAAATGGTATCAATGATGTTTGATGCAACTGGAAAATAATATGTCAAAAATTGATTAAACATGAGAAATATTATTACATATTGAATCCGTATCAGTGATAACGTACATTTACTCAATATGTTCCTTCCAATGGATCATCATTTAACATGAAACAAGGAAAGCAGCGATCGAAGAAAAAGATTTAAAAACACACACATTTCAATATGACAGTAGTGATTCGGTCATGCATTTACATTCGAGAGTGTCATGCTTTCTTTGAAAGTAATGATTGTGCCAAATTTGAACAAAGTCAGTTTACATTCGCGGCCTATAGGTAGAGTGTTGACAGATCAAACGTAAAAAAACCCAAAGAAAAAACCAGACCTATAAAAATATATTTCTAAAACTCTTTTAATTTTGAAATAATATTGTTTTCGCGTGTGCTAAGTGTTTCAGCGAATACATGTAGTTACAGAAAGGGTCTTGTAGATTAAGACTATAGCGCATGTGCAGTTTCAAACTTCCGACACGACAAGTCGACAAGTCGATGATACGACAAAACCAAACTGTCGTATCATCGACTTGTCGACTTGTCGTCTCGGAAGTTTAAAACTGCACATGCGTCATAGTCTTCATCTACAAGACCCTTTCTACAACTATTCGCTAAAACACTTATCACACGTGAAAACAATATAATTTCAAAATTAAAAAAGGTTTAGAAAATATATTTTCATAGATCTGTTTTTTTTAAGGTGTTATCTGTCAACCCTCTGGTATAACTACAGACTGCGGAACTAGATGTTCAAATTTGGCATAATCATTACTTTCAAAGATAGTGTGCTATGAGGGAATATTGCCCGGGAAGCGGCGCTACGGCCCGCTCTTATATCGAAATCCAACTGCCAAGGGATCTTTTACGTGCACGCCAATGTGTCCACGGGACCTCGGTGTTTCGTCCCATCCGAACGACTAGACAGTTGTCATTGTCAGGCCCTCCGTCCTGCATCACTGACAAGGGGGAATTTTGTCGGCCAATGCAGGGATCGAACCAATCTGTGAAAAAAGTCGTCTAATATCTCTGTAAAAGATGACTGTTTTCAACACATGCAATCACGTCACGCGGTGTCAATCATTGGACCAATGGCGCGTGCATTGTTTATATAAGACGTAACTGCTTCGGGTAGAATGATGCCTTTTACTCATTTTAATACCCATTTACGCTACATAGGAAATATTTTTTACCTACAAATACTTCAAATGTCTTTATTTATTTTTCTAATACATAAAAAAAAAATTTTTAGAATTAAATTTGTCGGAGGAATAATGTTAATATTGGGGACTCATTAAGTCGCATCGATGTCATTCTTATCAGAGGCCTAGCGAATATTCACTTCTGATCAGTGTGGGATCGAACACCCGACCTCCAGGCTAGCTAGCCAGCGTCTTGCCCACGTAGCCACGCGATCCTCTGAAAGGATGATACTCTCGGGTGTAAATACATGACCGAACCAGTACTGTCATATTGAAGACGGGCATACGCCATACTATGAGCGAAATTTTGCCAGGACAGCGCACTATGGCCTACCATTATATCGAATTCCAACTACCAAGGGATATTTTACGTGCCAGGCCCTCTGTCCAGCACAACTGACAAGACCTCGTCGTAAAATCTGGATGAACTTTCTCGTCCAATGAAGGGATCGAACACCCAGCTTTCGGGTTACCGAACCAACGTCTTACCTGCCTAGACACTGCGACTCCCCCGCAAAATATCAAGCACCAAAAACAATGGATCGAGGCCTAGATGATTACACACTATGAAAGCCTCATACGCCCCCCCCCCCCCACGTCTCTTATTTTGTTTTACAAATAATTTCAGAATCAATAAAATGATATCAATGATGTTTGATACGACTGAAAAATAACATGTATAGCATTGATTAAACAACATAGGTAGTAATGAGAAATATTACATATTGAATCCGTCTTAGTGATAGCGTAGATTTACTCAATACGTTCTTTCCAATAGATCATCATTTAACTTGAAACAAGGGAAACAGTCGATCGAAGAAAACAGATTTTTAAAAAAAAAAAAACAGGTTTCAATGTGACAGTAGTGCTTCGGTCATGCATTTACCTCCGAGAGTGCCATCCTTTCTTTGAAAGTAATGATTGTGCCAAATTTGAACAAATTCCATCTAGATTCGCGGCCTGTAGGTAGAGTGTTGACAGATCAAATGTAAAAAAAACAAAAAAAACAAAAACCCCAGACCTATAAAAATATATTTTCTTAAACTCTTTTAACTTTGAAATTATATTTTTTTCACATGTGCTAAGTGTTTTAGCGAATATTTATAGAAGGGTCTTGTAGATAAAGACTATAGCGCATGTGCAGTTTTAAACTTCCGAGACGACAAGTCGACAAGTCGATGATACGACAGTTTGGTTTTGTCGTATCATCGACTTGTCGACTTGTCGTGGCGATAAGTCGATGATACGACAGCACGACAAAATAAGGTCGATGATACGACAAAATCAGACGATCTTACGACAGTTTGTTCTGTCGTAAGATCGCCCGATTTTATCGTAAGATCGTGTGATTTTGTCGTGCCGTCGTATCATCGACTTGTCGTGGCGATAAGTCGATGATACGACGACACGACAAAATCACACGATCTTACGACAAAATCACGCGATCTTACGACAGAACAAACTGTCGTAAGATCGCGTGATTTTGTCGTGTCATCGACCCGATTTTGTCGTGCCGTCGTATCATCGACTTATCGCCACGACAAGTCGATGATACGACGGCACGACAAAAAGCGAAACTGTCGTATCATCGACTTGTCGACTTGTCGTCTCGGAAGTTTAAAACTGCACAGTGCACATGCGCTATAGTCTTAATCTACAAGACCCTTTCTATAACTATTCACTAAAACACTTAGCACATGTGAAAATAATATAATTTCAAAATTAAAATAGTTTTAGAAAATATATTTTTATAGGTCTGGGTTTTTTTTTACGTTTTATCTGTCAACACTTTATCTACAGGCCGCGAATCTAGATGGACTTTGTTCAAATCTGGCACAATCATTACTTTCAAAGAAAGGATGACACCCACAGATGTAAATGCATGACCGAACCACTACTATCATATTGAAACTTGTTTTTTAAAATCTTTTTTTCTTCGATCGGCTGCTTCCCTTGTTTTCAAGTTAAATGGTGATCCATTGGAAGGAACATTTTGAGTAAATGTATCATTGATACGGATTCAAATTTGGCATAATCATTACTTTCAAAGATAGTGTGCTATGAGGGAATATTGCCCGGGAAGCGGCGCTACGGCCCGCTCTTATATCGAAATCCAACTGCCAAGGGATCTTTTACGTGCACGCCAATGTGTCCACGGGACCTCGGTGTTTCGTCCCATCCGAACGACTAGACAGTTGTCATTGTCAGGCCCTCCGTCCTGCATCACTGACAAGGGGGAATTTTGTCGGCCAATGCAGGGATCGAACCAATCTGTGAAAAAAGTCGTCTAATATCTCTGTAAAAGATGACTGTTTTCAACACATGCAATCACGTCACGCGGTGTCAATCATTGGACCAATGGCGCGTGCATTGTTTATATAAGACGTAACTGCTTCGGGTAGAATGATGCCTTTTACTCATTTTAATACCCATTTACGCTACATAGGAAATATTTTTTACCTACAAATACTTCAAATGTCTTTATTTATTTTTCTAATACATAAAAAAAAAATTTTTAGAATTAAATTTGTCGGAGGAATAATGTTAATATTGGGGACTCATTAAGTCGCATCGATGTCATTCTTATCAGAGGCCTAGCGAATATTCACTTCTGATCAGTGTGGGATCGAACACCCGACCTCCAGGCTAGCTAGCCAGCGTCTTGCCAACGTAGCCACGCGATCCTCTGAAAGGATGATACTCTCGGGTGTAAATACATGACCGAACCAGTACTGTCATATTGAAGACGGGCATACGCCATACTATGAGCGAAATTTTGCCAGGACAGCGCACTATGGCCTACCATTATATCGAATTCCAACTACCAAGGGATATTTTACGTGCCAGGCCCTCTGTCCAGCACAACTGACAAGACCTCGTCGTAAAATCTGGATGAACTTTCTCGTCCAATGAAGGGATCGAACACCCAGCTTTCGGGTTACCGAACCAACGTCTTACCTGCCTAGACACTGCGACTCCCCCGCAAAATATCAAGCACCAAAAACAATGGATCGAGGCCTAGATGATTACACACTATGAAAGCCTCATACGCCCCCCCCCACGTCTCTTATTTTGTTTTACAAATAATTTCAGAATCAATAAAATGATATCAATGATGTTTGATACGACTGAAAAATAACATGTATAGCATTGATTAAACAACATAGGTAGTAATGAGAAATATTACATATTGAATCCGTCTTAGTGATAGCGTAGATTTACTCAATACGTTCTTTCCAATAGATCATCATTTAACTTGAAACAAGGGAAACAGTCGATCGAAGAAAACAGATTTTTTAAAAAAAAAAAACAGGTTTCAATGTGACAGTAGTGCTTCGGTCATGCATTTACCTCCGAGAGTGCCATCCTTTCTTTGAAAGTAATGATTGTGCCAAATTTGAACAAATTCCATCTAGATTCGCGGCCTGTAGGTAGAGTGTTGACAGATCAAATGTAAAAAAAACAAAAAAAACAAAAACCCCAGACCTATAAAAATATATTTTCTTAAACTCTTTTAACTTTGAAATTATATTGTTTTCACATGTGCTAAGTGTTTTAGCGAATATTTATAGAAGGGTCTTGTAGATAAAGACTATAGCGCATGTGCAGTTTTAAACTTCCGAGACGACAAGTCGACAAGTCGATGATACGACAGTTTGGTTTTGTCGTATCATCGACTTGTCGACTTGTCGTGGCGATAAGTCGATGATACGACAGCACGACAAAATAAGGTCGATGATACGACAAAATCAGACGATCTTACGACAGTTTGTTCTGTCGTAAGATCGCCCGATTTTATCGTAAGATCGTGTGATTTTGTCGTGCCGTCGTATCATCGACTTGTCGTGGCGATAAGTCGATGATACGACGACACGACAAAATCACACGATCTTACGACAAAATCACGCGATCTTACGACAGAACAAACTGTCGTAAGATCGCGTGATTTTGTCGTGTCATCGACCCGATTTTGTCGTGCCGTCGTATCATCGACTTATCGCCACGACAAGTCGATGATACGACGGCACGACAAAAAGCGAAACTGTCGTATCATCGACTTGTCGACTTGTCGTCTCGGAAGTTTAAAACTGCACAGTGCACATGCGCTATAGTCTTAATCTACAAGACCCTTTCTATAACTATTCACTAAAACACTTAGCACATGTGAAAATAATATAATTTCAAAATTAAAATAGTTTTAGAAAATATATTTTTATAGGTCTGGGTTTTTTTTTACGTTTTATCTGTCAACACTTTATCTACAGGCCGCGAATCTAGATGGACTTTGTTCAAATCTGGCACAATCATTACTTTCAAAGAAAGGATGACACCCACAGATGTAAATGCATGACCGAACCACTACTATCATATTGAAACTTGTTTTTTAAAATCTTTTTTTCTTCGATCGGCTGCTTCCCTTGTTTTCAAGTTAAATGGTGATCCATTGGAAGGAACATTTTGAGTAAATGTATCATTGATACGGATTCAAAATGTAATATTTACTACCCTAAATGTATCATTGATACGGATTCAAAATGTAATATTTACTACCCTATGTTGTTTAATCAATTTTAGACACATTAATTTCCAGTCGTGTCAAACATCATTGATAGGGACCTACCATTTTATTGATTCCGAAATTATTTGTTAAACAAAATAAGAGGGGGGGGGGGGGGTGCGTAGGGGACTTTCGGAGTGTGTTCATAGCTGAAGGCAATACTGGGCCTATTTTTAATCATCTAGGCCCCGATCCCATTAGTGATGCCAAACGGATGAATATGCGATAAGGTCAATAACAGCTGCAAATGGCTTTCTTCACCTCATAAAAAACCTCCCCTGCACTTATTGGGATGGCGTGCTACACCAATGCGGTGATTTTATGTGGTCTGATTTGAGGTTTTATATAATCCCCTTCCCACTCTAATAAAATAAATTGGAAATCTTCTGAAATCGCTTCTAAACTATCGCTTCAGTAATCTATAAGTATTGGTGGGTGTCGTACACGAGGCAATGCATACTTGTTCGATACCTACCGACACCACTTCTTATTCAAGGAATTAACATAGCTGACTCACTTTTGTCCTGCTATTATGATTCTAGATTTTTTGAATGTAATACCAAATATAATTCAATTTTGGGCGCAAAATGTTTCATTTTTTTTTAGAAAACGAATCAACGTTTTCCTATTATCTCTTTTGACGAGTCTTATTTATATGTATCTATGTATATGTATCTGATGTAATGAGTACAGCTGTATTTTTGTGACTTGTAGAAAGAGACTAGGACAATAAGTCGACATCTCGACGTTACGATAAAAATAACACGATGATACGACAGAGTTAAGTGTCGTATGATTGCGTCAATACTGTCGTGATGTCGTGTTGTCGCGCTATGAAAAGGGCGAGATTTAACATGGCCACTATCAGCCACCATAGTTAAGTCAGATTATCATCGCTTGACAAAGGATACCACCCGAAATGTGCATCGCGATATAATCGAGGAACGACCCGTCTATATTATATGTAAGTTTATTCTCTTTGTATATTTTTATGTAATTTTATTTTTATATTTGTTAAAGAGTTTTAAATTGAACAATTGACATTACACAATATACTATACTGTGTAATTAATTAACCTCATAGTTCAAACGATTACCCTTTGTTTCATGTTATATTTCTAGTTGCATTCCGTCACGTTACCAGTCATATTGTGAAATCAGTACACGCTTGAGCACGAGCTCTTTCATTAATTTTCTCACATACCTTGAATATCTAACCTCTCTGCTAATTTACTTTTTGTCTCACATTTTCTATTTCATATACAAATACCACAGTGAAAAAATGTTGCACAACAGTCTATATATATATTATCCCCCCCCCCCTTCTTCTCTTCAATCTCTACTGTATCTCGTCTTAACAGCTTTCTTATCTTGTCCCACTTGCACAACGTCCACGCAAGCAGTTTTTCCCCACCCCACCACTTCTGGAACATGGATAGGCCCCGCACCCGACGTCCACTCCTTCCCACGCCCACCCAACTACCAGTGGAATGGCCACAGCTACGGAACAGGTTCCAACCACCTCCAGGCTTCCACCAACCACCACCAGGCTTTCACCAACCACCACCAGGCTTCCACCGACCACCACCAGGATTCCACCAACCACCACCGGGATTCCGCTACCAGCACCAACCAAGTCGACAACCACACCAGCACCAACCAAGTCGCCAACCAAACCAGCGCCAACCAAAACGACAACCAAACCAGCGCCAACCACGTCCAGAGAATGCAGGTTTCGTGAAAGCCTTCTTTCGTCTCCTCCAATGCCTCCACCACCTGGCCATTATGGAAAATCAGGAGAATGGAACACCAACCAGAAGTTTCACTTGGAAGATCTAAGACCTGAATAAGTTCGTGAAGCCGGCCATGAACACGCCTACCATAGCCACTACCATTGAGACATTGAACTTGAAATGGGCCAAGGACGTCGCCTCATCCTTGTCGACACACAACCGAGCCATGCTCGAGGAGAAACTGGAGTACTTGAAGTCACGTCACTTTACCAAAGATGTTGTACAAGAGTACTCTAGCCACGCCCTAGCATGGACCAAGAAGTCCTACGGCAAGCGACTTCAGGATAGTGTGAAGACAGAGTTCCATAGCCTACTGTCCACGGTCTCTAAAACTGTCACATAGCCTCCCCCATCACCAATGCACATTACACACAACCTTCTCCGGGACACACCAAAACGATACACACCCAACAAGAGAAAATTATCCCCTGGTGAAGGCACTTGCAGTAACACTCCCTCGAAGCGTGCAGCTAGATTAACCAGTTCGCCCCGGGTTGTGTCTGGCTCACCTACTTCCTCGGGATCTATATCGCCACTGAACGCGTTTGTCAACTGTCTGTCCCCTAGATCGCCCATCATTCCGAACCCTAGAATCACCACCAGGTCTTCCACCAGATGTAGGCGATCACTCAGCGTGCAGCTAGATCAACCAGTTCGCCCCGGGTTGTGTCTGGCTCACCTACTTCCTCGGGATCTATATCGCCACTGAACGCGCTTGTCAACTGTCTGTCCCCTAGATCGTCCATCATTCCGAACCCTAGAATCACCACCAGATCTTCCACCAGATGTAGGCGATCACTCAACCTGTCCCTAAAGAGACCTCACAGCTATGAAGGTAAAGACGATAAGGATTTATGGTACCTACCACCCCTCATGGCAAAGACCCTGGTTATTGGATCCTCTAACCTGGCTATGATTGTATCCTTCCTCGGGGACTGGGAGATCCATAGTTATTCTGGAGCCAAGATCAGCCACATCAAACAGATCCTCCAGAACTACATAGGTCCTGCACCAGAGGAATTAGTGATACACGTCGGGCTAATAAACAGGGAGGAAAGTGGACCAAGGATACACGAGCAGATGCTAGATCTACTCAAGAGCAGCTTTCCCAACAACTAAGTTCTTCGCCACACAGATCCCAACTTCTTCCCGACTCCGACAAGAAAATCCGATCGCCTACCAAAACATCACAACCATTGATCTCCACTGAACCTTCACCTAACGCCACCACATTACCAGCCTTCAAGAGCAAAATAGAACTGAAAGGTAACGACGCCATCCACTGGAGCCCAGGCATGGCCAGAGAGATCATCAGTTGTCAATTTGAGCGACATACTTCTCAGCACCCTAAAAATGAACATTCTTGATAAAGGCATAGACACCCATAGACCCCATCACCCAGGCAACCGATCCGCTTCCAAAGAACACTTTCGTTGACTTTTAGGAACAAAGCCGGCAGAGGTAAAAAAAATTATTCACCAAAAAATCCACATGGAAACCACCTAAAAAGTCATTATCGACAGCCATTCTAAAAACTTTCGACTAAATGAACACATAAATATCATCCCTTCAACCACAAGCACAAAAACCAAATCTCAGCCGAGCAACTAAAACAGCATTAAACACCCTCAAAAAAGACAAAAACATATTATTTAAGAAAAGCGACAAAGGTTCGTGTTGTGTTATAATGAATCGCGCAGACTATATCTCTGAGGCAGAAAAACAATTAATTAATACTAAACATTACACTAAATTAGACCAACCCATCTTTAAGGACACTGCAACCTTAATAAACAACATCTTACATAAATTGCAGGACAAGGAATACATAACAGCAAAACAATACGATTATCTATCCGCTAAATCTGACTGTCGACAACGACATCTCTATACGCTACCAAAAATACATTAAAATACAGAAACGGAATGGTTTATACCTAATAAATTACCCAAGGGACCCCCAATAATATCAGACTGTGGCAGCGAATCAAAAGCGTCTTATAGCTGAGGTGCTGGAGGCGCCAGCCTCCTCGCGAAAAAAATCAAAGAAGTTGAAAATATGAAACAGGAGAAAATTGCTAAAACCGATGAGAAAAATGAAAATGTACATTAGTTAGGGAGGGCCCTAAAGGCAGACAAAAGGGCCCCACATCTGACAAAAGGGCCCCTCTGGCCAAGGGAAAAGGCCCCCGAGTCCGAATCAATCGTTTTCTATACACTGTTACTGTCGAATCAACTACTGAATGAGAACGGCATGAAATTGCATTGGCATGAAAATCATCAATCAAGAAATCACTTTTTCTGAAAACCTACTAATAAGCTATTAAGAGATGGCTAGGCCGCCCAGTGTGGCCTGGTTTGCAGAGCGATCATTTCTTTGCTGAGTATCGAATTAGGCCCCGGCCCTCAGATTAAACCGACCTCGATGGGCCTGGAGGATATGTCAGAATGCACCAAAATGTTTTCTATTTTGCAAAATTTCTCGACCTCCGGTGGCCTGTGCCAGAGAACCCAGACCCCCCGCGAAAGAGGGCCCTCAAAATAGCATAGCCTCCGCCATGATAAACCTTAAAACGCCCCTGCAGCGAATCATATAACGTATCACAATATATAGACCATTTCTTATTACCCCTAACATGCCAACAACACCTATCCTACCTAAAAGACACTAACGATTTTATTCACAAAATCAAACAGTTAAGAGTCCCCGAACACGCCATTTCATATCCATCGACGCACAGAGCATGTACACGGACATCGATAATAACACAGGTATTGAAACAGTTAGGAAATCCTCAAACTACTCGACATTTGCCTGAGGAGAATGACTTCGCTTTTAACGACCAAGTATACCTTCAGTCTTCCGGAACTGCGATGGGAAAACGATTTGCCCCGAGTTATGCAAATCTCTCCAAGGCGGAGTGGGAAAGGGAAGTTCTGCCGCTCTGCCCATTAAAACCAGATTTCTATAGACGTTTTCTAGATGACGTTTTCATAGTCTGGACGTACACGCCAGACGAACTTTGGAGTGTTTCAACATTCTGAACAATCATCATCCATCTGTCAAATTAGCCGCAAATGTAAGTCATAACAGCATAGATTTCCTTGACACCATCGTCTTTAAAAGTAGCAACACCAAAATTACAGGTCAACTGGAAACTAAAGTATTTTTTTCAAAGAAACCGATACACATCAATTACTGTTCAAAAGCTCCTTTCACCCAAAACATACGTTCTCTGGCATCATAAAATCTCAGATTCTCCGTTTCCATAGGATATGCACTCAGAAGTTCGACTTTGAGTCGGCATGTACGCTGGTATTTAACAAACTAAGAGAAAGGGGATACTCTAAACGCTATCTCCGACGTATAAAAAACAACACTCTAGCTGAACTTGCCGCCAAAGGAACAAATAATATGCAATCAGCAGTTAAAACAAAAACTTGTGGCCATCCGAGACGTCAAACATGCAAAATCATAAACATATCCGACCATTTCCATAACAAAACATCTGGCACACAATTACCAATATTATACCAACTTTCATGCAGTAGTTCAAACATAATTTATCTAATTTCATGTAGACAATGTGGCAAACAATATGTAGGGGAGACTCAGAATGCACTTAGGGAAAGAATTAACCGGTCACCGGTCAGACATAGTCACCAAAAAAAGACAAACCGGTCTCAATTCATTTCAACCAACCAAATCATGACATTTCTGATCTCATTGTCACGCCAATAGAAAAGACCAAGAGCTACTTTGAAACTACAGAAGAAATTAAAACGTTTAGGCTAAAAAGAGAAAAATTCTAGATTGAACGATTGAAAAAAACAGCCCACTAGGTTTGAATATTCATACGGCTAGCGCAATAGCCCCTTTTGTAGTTGCATTTAGCGCAACAGCAGCAAGTGCATCCAAAATCATCAGAAAACACTATACTGATATCCAAGAAAATCACCCGAAAATCTTCACACAGAAACTTATAATTGCATATTCTAAAAATAAAAATTTGAACGACAGTAAATTAGATTAAATAAGACCAGTCTCCACCCCAACCGTTAGTAAATAAAATCAATTAGATATAAGAATCCCTAGCCCTAACCCAGTGATGTGGAAACACACTAACGTGGCTTTCCTCCGAGAGCCTCAAATTTTATTTATTCTTTTTTCTTCAGAAACAAAAATACCAGAATACCTGAAGCACCATCCAACGAAGACCATCAGCGCCACCATCACCAAAAAACAGTGAAATCATCTTTGTATATAAATCTAACGTATTGTATGTATTTTTAATAAAACTAGGAAATATCACGAACTAATTCTTAACCTCTCCCCCAAATTCTTAAACCTAACCCAACGCCTAATAATAGATATCGATGGACGAATGAACCCACGGACTAGTGAACCCGCGTACTAGTGAACATTCCCCCTTATGTTCAATTCTAAATCTCTCGGTCATCCAATTGAATTTTTGATCTCTTACTCAACCCAAAATGTGTGTGTGTTGGGGTGAAGTGGGGGCTTCTCACAGATGTGGCGGGAGTGAGGGATTTCTTCTACTTAGCCCCCCCCCCTCCCGTAGATCCGATATTGATTTCCCCCCGAATGTATACCTCACTGTGCCTGGAATGGACCTAGTTTCGACATATTTTAATACTGACTTGACGACATCGATCCAACAGAAGTTATGGATAATGTTTTCCTTTAGGCACTAGATACAAGAAGTGTAAAAGTGATTAGAATCTGATTTAAACCAAATATTTTAATTATTATGGCTTATACCCCTGGTTTCGGTTAATTAATGTTTGCTCTTTAAAAAGCTGGTATACAATAGGGTTAAAGAAATCAAGAAAGTTCGTTGTGTTGGGGAATAATATTAAACAATAATATTAAAGCCTTCATTAAATATACATTATGTAAGACTTAGATAAAGAGCTATAACAGTTCAAAAATAGATAATGTAAAATGAATTTGTTTAAAATTGCATTCAAATTCCTTTATTCTGAGCCATGATATCACTGTGTGCATTGATTGTTTATTATCGTTATCACGGTACTGGTACATTCTAGACTTAGCCTCGCTTCTCCATTTTTAAATTAAATGATTAGATTTCTTGTAAACAACTGGTTATTACGAAGTTATTATACAGTGTAGGCCGACAAATTCCAAGAGTGAACATCAAACATACTTTCTCTTTTATCTAGACCAGCTTAGTTAACCGGCATTGGGCATGTGCGTGTTATATATAGTTTGGATTTCGAGACAGAAATTTGCCAGAAAAATAAAGAAGTAATGGACCTGTCTAGTATGGTGTGTTCTAGTATGTTTATTTCGTGTTAAAACATCCCTTCCCATAACACCCATAATAACGCAACAATCTTTAATTATTAATTCGATCATTCAATGCAGAATATTGACCCGATGCTTCCTGTATAGTCGGGTATAATTCATTTTATCAGGAAACTTTATATCTTACTTGCGAGAATAGCGGAAAGACTTCAGCTAGTTTCTGTTAGTCATCCCATTCTATTGGAATATTTATTTTCTAGATTCATAATTCAATATAGCGCTTTAAAATAAACTGAAAAGTTCGCGTTGTATATTTTGACCGTCTTCAATTTCAGCTGAATAATATAACGTCTTCGTAACATGTATCATGATTTACAGCAACTTTCTGTTATTTATAAATATATAATTTTATGTATTTGCAACAGTTTCGATTTTATTTTTGCAGTGATTTTAGACATCCATGGTAAACTTCCATGGTAAACTTTTGATGTTAAGAACTGAATCACATATATGCCGCTATTTTTATCGGACACAAATCCGTCGGTCAGAACAGCAGTTCATGCAATCTTCGTCTTTTCCAGATACGTACTTTGCTTTCGGAATAACAACTTGATCATTCAATGCATGTAGCGTTTGTGTATAATTCATGATTTATCTGTTAAACCCCTGGATGTATTAGTCTATGGATACCAAAGTCGAGACATCCCGGCTTCATAAGAACTACTAACCAAAATGTTCGTCACGCAGCTGTCCACCAGGGACAATAATAATGGCTCCTTCCGCAAATGACAGGTGCGAAACGGATGGCCGCAGAATATGGAATATCGATAGGGTCCTTCCTCTTCGACCCCAATAATCCACACAAGTTTTGAAAACCTGTAGCCTCTATCGCGTTCACAAGGTTTACGACAAAGGGGGTGGGGTGAAGGTAACTCCGGAATGATGAAAATGGGCAATGTTTTTCTACTCTTGACCCCAATGCGTCAAGCCTAATTTGTAAAAGAAATTGTTGAAAACTGTTTGGCATAAGGACATTATGATAGCTCTTTCACATAATAATATCAGTTACATAATTATAAGAACAGGGCGATTACAGCAAGGCAGCTCTAGGTTCAATAATTCAGATCTATTTCCGATCAGGGTGATTATACCAAGAGAGGTGATGTTCCATTTACGGCTAGGATGATTATACCAAGAAAAGAGATGTTCCACATAAGATAAGGATGATGTTTCATACAAGATAAGGGTGGTTATACTAAGAAAAGTGATGTTCCATATCAGGTCGATATACCAAGAAAACGTGATGTTCCATTTACGATCAAACTGATTATACCACGAAAAGTGATGTTCCATTTACGGTCAGGATGATTATACCATATAATGGAGATGTTCCATATAAGATAAGGGTGATGTTCCATATAGGATAAGGGTGGTAATACCAAGAAAAGTGATGTTCCATATAAGATCAAGGTGGTTATACCAAGAAAATTGATGTCCCATGTACGATCAGGGTAAGTACACCAACATCACGGCAAGTAAGGTTCCGTAAAAGAATAGAATGAGTATATCAGAAGGAGTGGAGGTCCATACACGAAAAATAAAATGGCATTATATGTCTTTGTTTCGCCATATAGTTTTCCGGCATTCCCGATAGGGAAATGAAATAAAACGATTCCCAACGGTCTACATTTCTCACCAACCGGGTTAAGGAAGGCAGGAAAAGGCCAATCCGAGTGCGTTTCCGTCTTCTCTTCATCAAATTCCAAGATTAAAGAATTCTTTTACGTGGACCTCGATTTTTCTCTAACCAGACTTTCCGTCCAGCATTTCATGTGCGCGTCCTCAATATCCCGAGTGGCGCAGAAAAGTATTACGTTAAATTCCATATCATTGTGGGCTTTTATAATCTCATCTTTTTGAAAAAAAATATATTACATAATGGGAAATATTCTCAATAGTATATGTAGCACCATCAAACTGTTGTGCAGAAAACGCCCACCTTATTTGCTGGAATTACCTATTCCATCGAGATCATTCTGCATGCCTTTTGGCGTTATCTTATAATAGAACTTATCTTATATACATATTAAATTTGAAACCACTGCTGCAATGTTAGTCCTAAACAATAATTGCATCTATTTCAAAATAATTTTTTAAATAAGAGTAACACAAAACAAATTTCTTCTAAATGTAAAATGCTGTGATGCATCTGCTTTACTTATAGATACTAGACACGTAGGTTTTATCCCAGTTAGATAACATTAGAAAGATTAGTATAATATGTATTTAATTCCTGTAGAGAAGTTTGATGCTACATGCTTTTGAGAAGATTTCCCATTATGTAATCTTTATATTGTCATAAGAATATACATGTAATTACTTGGTTTCCTTGATTTCTTAAAACATAGCAGAATGACTTTTTATTTACAAAGGTGATGCTAAATTATTAGCATATTTGACTCCCTTTCTCTGACCAGATTCAGTGAGATTTTTAATATGGTATTTAGAGGTCATTCCTCGATGAATTCGAGTGGAATCATTTATTTTGCAATTTGTAATGTGACCAGCTGCCGATTTGACATGCATACTGTTGGGTCGTTAGTCAATGTCGTGCTCACCGATAAGGAATTGAGTCTGGGTCTTCATGTTGCAGTGGTACAGGTGCAAGAACTCGATTTTAAGTGCGATGGCAGAACCTTAATCCTAAAGTGTGTGTGTTGGGGGGGGGGGGGGCGTGTGTGTGTGTGTAAAAACTGGTCGGCGACCGGGTTCCCGCGCCATAGAACTACTGCCTAGGTATTCGATATTGTTGGCACAGAAAGATCTTTAAAAAAAATAAAAATCTGAATAATATTACAAATTATATACATCATTTGCGTATTTCTTGCAAAGAAATGTTAGCAATTCAACAGCACAATATTATTACTGGCAATTTATAGGCTTTTGTGTGACTTATAATAAGCCTATAGAAAAGTCTGAATCAATCAGAATAGCTTTCAGTGTATAGAATTGTCGTTCTTGTCGCTTCTAGAGAATAACACCGCCTGAATTATGCTACTATAAAAGACAAGATCGATAGATTAATCTAGGTGAGCATATTAATACGATTCCCGACTGACAAAGGACTGTGCTTATTAATTAAATTAGCAAGATACTTTTGTAGCAGAAAGGATAATAATCTTAAAAGTGAACCAATTTAGCAAATTGTTTCTTCTTACGGTGAAATGATGTGGAGATGAACGTTATTTGTTTCGAAATTATCAGAGACATTGTTAAAAATCTATATGGAAAAGAAGACTAAACACGTCATAGCCTACTCGGGTGTCCTTTAGCCTTCGGACTGGCATTTCTAATTGCTATTTTCCTTTTTACAATGACCACATCAATACTTGATGACGTCAATTTGTACCATACGAGGCAATTAGAATACCGTCAGATGTTCTGGGCATGATTATTGCGGACCAGGTTCTCATTTATTCTTCCATCCTTGTATTTTTGGAATTTTATATAAAAATACCCAAAGAAAACATAATATACCGTCGATCTTGGACAATCAAATTCCAAAATTGTATTCAGTATCAAGCAAATCAAAAATCCAAAGAAAACAAAGCAACATAATTTAGGAATATGTACTTGAATCCTATAATTCAGTATACTAGTGTTGTGCTTATACATATACTATTAAAATATATAGAAGCTATACACATATTTAAAAACATTTCAACTGAAGGTTTCAGCCTGGCAGATATACATTAACAGTGTAAATAGTTTGCATGTGTACGCGTATATCAAGAACATCTATCTATATACTTTAAAGATCAATTTTCAATTGTACTTATAGTCCTGGTGTAGTAAGTTGGTAGAATATGTAGACGTATATCATTATGTTAGTAAATATAATGTAAATGAGACTGCATATTTAATGTAGCCAAGTCGCTAATTCAGTATCACCCACAATCTTCGTCATTGCAAATTCGACTTATTGGTCAATTTAAATCAACATTGGTGTTGTTATCTTACCGTGAAGAGATAAGCTTCTGGTATTCAATATTTAAGATACAATGAACATTTTAAACTAGGCACAAGAATAGCATGCCAGAATATTTTTGAGTGCCATTTGCAATGAAGCGACTCGATGAACGAGACCAAACACATCCTTCAAGGGAAGACTACCGAAGTAGACTGGAATAACCAGACGCCAAAGACTGCCATTCAATTTGCACACTTCACGTATTTCGTTGATGTAACTGATTAGAAATTACAGTAAAAACAGAAACGATTGAATGTAAATCAGTTTATATACATTCATATTACATTATTATATGCGTTGCGACCCATTTGTGTCCATTTCTAGGTGACAAAGAATAGCAATTTAGCTCCTTTAATGATGAGTCGAACATGACTCCAAAGACCTTCGATAGTATATATTGTTGGGAAACTATCCACAATCTCTATACAAAAGGTCGATATTTATGTATACGATATATTCTGCAAGTAAGATAAATAGAATAAAATTTAGTCATTACATAAAGGCCTAAAGACCTTTGACAGTTTATAGAAGAAACTATCCACAGTCTGTATAGAAAGGGTCGATATTAATGTATAGAATTTAAAACTTGCTGGAAAAGTTAGGGGCTATGTTGTTACTGAAGGGGGGATCACGTGGCTAAGTGGGTAAGACGCTAGCTCACTAGCCTGGAGGTCGGGTGTTCGATCCCTGCATTGGCCGAGAAAGTTCATCCAGATTTTCCGGCGTGGTTCTCCCTTGTCAGTGATGCAGGACGGAGGGGCTGACAAGGAAAGCTGTCTAGTCGTTCGGATGGGACGAAAAACCGAGGTCCCGTGTACACATTGGCGTGCACGTAAAAGATCCCTTGACAGTTGGAATTCGATATAAGAGTAGGCCGTAGTGCCGCTGTCCGGGCAAAATTTCCCTCATAGCACACTGTATGGCGTATGCCCGTCTTCATTAGCCCAGGTTAGGAGCAGAACAGTAGGACGTTAAACTCCATTTCATTTCATTTTGTTACTGAAGGGCGTGTCCATGGTCCCGAATCGTTGTCATTATTAAGAGAAAATATCATAATAAAAATTACATACTCAAAATGGTAAAAATGGCCATGTAATATCACTTAACACATAAGACATGTTACGTATATTTTACACCAGGAATATCACAATATACGTATTAAAACAAAAATTGCTCGACACAATTTAACAGTGTAAAATCTAGTTATGATCTTCTCACTCTATACTTTTCGCCTTTGCAAATTCACTGTAACTTTTTTATCTTTATCTACGGTGGCTTGAGATACTAAGTCGAACGCTCGAGACACTAAGTCGAGCGCTCGAGATACTAAGTCGAGTGCTCGAGATAATACAATCGAACACCTCTCAACCGATGTTTTAAGCTTTACGGTCGAACTAAGTGGGTAATGGAGTGGGGGTGGGGTGTATCCGCTCTGTTACTGCAGCTTTGGATGGGCTGTCCCGGCGAACATTCTGCAAGTTTATATAATGCACAAAGTTATAAAGCTTAGAACATCGGTTGAGACATGTTCGATTGTATTGGACAATTCTTAAGAGTAATGAATAAACGAATGGAGCATTAATTTTAGCCGAGACGATAAATACTGACGTCTTATGACGTCAACTTCGGCTAAACCCGGAACCACGCCCCCCGTCCTTTGGATTGGAGGAATTTGGGGGGTTGAAAATACAATGGAGAAATTCTAATAGTTGGAAATACAAAGATGAAAACGTTACAGTGAATTTGCAAATGTGAAAAAAAGACTGTTTTGATACTAAATTATTAAATAGTGAATATGTGTTAACTATATTTTCTCTTAATATGACAACGATTCGGCGACATACATATCAAGCCGTCTGAGCGTGAAGGGCGTTTTTCAGAATGGTCATGTAATAGGCCTAATGTCAAACGAAATATTTTCTCTTATGTATATCTCAAATAAGCATAGACGTTTATAATTATATATGTTGGTCTGTCGTAAAGTTAAATATAGACAATTATGTATTCGGTTCCTTTGATTTACAAAATACATAATGTCGACAATCTATTAATCTTTAATACACTTGCTACAGATTGCTACACGAAAGCTTTTAACCTTAAAGGGATTGTATCTATTAAACATTTTCATTACAAAGTACAATTATTAAAGTGACATTATGGGAGTATATTTAACGTCTCGTCTATGGAAGGATAACGTTGCCAATATTATTTCAATGTTCACGGTGCAAAATACATGTTAGCAGTTCAAAATACGTAATTTAGTTTTACAATTTGCAATTTCCATTTCCCCACAATACCATTGACACAGTGTTAAAATACAGAATAAACTTTTCAATTATACAAATACTGTATAATAATTTTGCACATTACACTTCTCCATTCTGCATTTTGTATAATAGACAAATGCATAATAGAACTTAACATATTAGAACATATACCTTATATGGGGTCTAGGACGAAGCTCATTTGCATATGGAAAAGTCCGGAAATTAATCATTTACGCGATCAATCTACAAGGTCAATGGGCAGAGATCAAGCTGTCATACAATAAATCACCATACAATAAATCGGCTTACCATGGAATGAGAGCGAATCAAGTTTGCATGCAATACGGAATTCGGTGAATGACCATGAATTCCCCCCCCCCCCTCACTTCAACATTAATATTTTTATCTTTTTTTTTCAAAGTACGGAGCCACGGTGGTTAAGTGGGTAAGACACTGGCTCACTAGCCTGTAGGTCGCGTGTTCGATCCCTGCATTGGCCGAGAAAGTATATCGGGATTTTTCGACGTGGTTATCCTTGTCAGTGGTGCAGGCAAAGAGGGCCTGAAAAGGATAGCTGTCTAGTCGTTCGGATGTGACGAAACCCGGGGTCCCGTGTATACATTGTCGTGCACGTAAAAGATCCCTTGGCAGTTGGAATTATATGTAATAGTAGACCATAGTGTGTTTACTTTAAATATCCCCCACCCCCGTCATTTAATAGTTTCGTACCACCCGACTTTGATCGTTTTTCGTTCCCGTTGTCAGTGATGCAGGACGGAGGTTCTGACAAGGACAACTGTCTAATCGTTCGGATGGAAAGAAAAAGCGAGGCGCCGTGTACACATTAGCGTGCACGTAAAAGATCGCCTGGCAGTTGGAATTTGATACAAGTGTACTGTAGACCGTATATAGCGCCGCTTTCCGGACACATTTTCCCTCATAGCACACTCCATGGCGTATGCCCGCTTTCATTAGCCCAGTCGGGTCAGAACAGTAGGACGTTAAACAACATTTCATTTCATTGATCGTTTTCCGAAGGTCTGTAATTATGAGTACCGCCCCCTTCTACTGACCTTTGATCGCGTAAATTATTGATTTCCGTTCTAGTCCGGAATTTTTTCCGTATGCAAATGAGCTTCGTTGTAGATCCCATATTAGGTATATGTTCTACTAAGCTAATTCTATTATGCATTTGTCTATTATGCAGAATGAAGGAGTGTAATGTGCAAAATAACTATTATACTGTATTTTGTATTATTGAAAAGTGTATTCTGTATTTTAACACCGTGACATTGGTATTGTGGAGCAATGAAAATTGCAAATTGCAAAACTAAATTACGTATTTTGAACTGCTAACATAATATGTATTTTGCACCGTGAACATTAAAATAATATTGGCAACGTTATCCTTCCATACTCGTCAACCGCTGAGAACCGTTTGATTGTTGGGTATTTTCTATTAATATTTTTGTTATGTGCCGTTTAATTAACCTTCCCTGTGGTCTCCTTTCCAGCTAAATATAATATAGAACATGGATTAACCATACATTCTGTAAACCAGTCGCAATATAATTACTAATTCGCGATCTGTGTTAGACAGTCAATTGTCTAAGAATAATGACTAGTGGGTATTATGACCGGTTGCCGAAAAGTAAAGCACTTTCAGTCAATGGAAGCGTTCGTTAAAACTTATATGAAGGAGGGTCAATGTCCAAGTCGCTTTCTTGGACCCGCCTTTATCTGTACACCCCCCCCCCCCCCCCAAAGAAAAATACACTTTCTCGTCAAAACCACGGAATTACTTCATCATCACGTCGTATTTTTGTGATGGAAACTGTCTTGTTAGGCAATGATCCTCCTAGAAAAGAAAGTAAAACGTCGTTACGAGAAATTAAAGAGAAAGGGGGTGGTATATATGCATCATGTTTCTTGTAGATTTTGTTTTGCGTGTAGTGCGGTCCTCCTTGCACTTAGTAGAGACTTTTGGCAAGCGTAAATCCCTGGTGCGTATCGCGTATCCGTATGGATTTCGCGTGTGACGTCATCAATGTGTGTATATTTCTCATACGTGATACAATATACGGATACGACAGCACGTATCGAACAGCTTCCATACGGAAAAGGTCCCATAACATTGTCGTCTTTGTACCGTCTTTTTGCTACTTTTAGACGCGAAAATGTTGCGTCATAGCGTTTTTATGATGTACGTGTAGGCTATCCCAGAACACCAAGGTGTATTTGATTTTAACCATAACGACAGGAATTTCATCATTATTTTTGATGTTTTTTTTCTCGGAATTTTCATACTTTTCCTGCCTGTTTGCATGCTGCTAAATTTAGGGAGAGGGGACCTTGCAAATCTGTAAATGATTTTGTTCTATGGTAAAGGGATATAAACTTTAAGAAATTGCGGTCCAATTCGTATAAAAAACCTTTTTCTGCAGGGTGGGGGGGGGGGGTATTGGACCGGCCATGGAGCGATGATGATCATGTTGTATGTGGCCGGTGGCTTTAACGGGCCGCCACGCCATCACTGGAGTCTGGAATGTTCTGGTATAATGGACTTTCTGGGCCGGGTGTGCTGGGCGTGGGCCGGAATTCGGAATCCTGCAATGGGGATTCCGAATTTCATCCGAAAATTTCATCGGATTCACCCGCAAATTTACTAATTATTAAGTCACCTGCATCCTGTTTGTGGGGATATGCAAGAAATGTCTGCCGATGGTTCGTAACTCCCCCCCAAAAATATTCAATTTTAAGGCCTCAGCAAAATTTGATGATTGTACAAATGTGTCTCGTGGCCTTCCATTACAGGAGGAATCAACTAGCCCTCCCGGCAACACAAATGGGACATTTTTCAATGAAAATATTCCTACTTATTCAATATTCCTAACTGGTTAATCAAATGGTCAAAATTTTCTCAACTAGTCCCATTTTTTAACCAGTTAAATTCTCTTGGCTCTTGACGATACAATGATAATACATTAATTAATAATGACGATATGATAATTTCACAGGTTGATGGTTGAAATTACTTGCAGGTCGGGTTTTGGCCTAAATTAATCGATTTATGAGATATATTATTTGACAGAGATTATAATCAGATATGCCACCAAATCGCGGTCAGTAAAAGGGGCAGCTCCGATACGGGAGCCCGGGTCGGTTCCCGGCCCCAATCCGCCCCTGGTGGTGATGCTGTAATAGAACTAAGCTCAGCTCAGAGACGCATAAGTACGTGAGGCGAAAATCTGCCAAAACTCTAA
Source organism: Patella vulgata (assembly GCF_932274485.2). Classification (NCBI taxonomy): domain Eukaryota; kingdom Metazoa; phylum Mollusca; class Gastropoda; family Patellidae; genus Patella; species Patella vulgata. Next base: position 42,202,284 of record NC_065882.2, read on the forward strand.
AACTACATTGACGCAACGTATCACGTATACGATACGGACACGTGATACGGATGGGAATATTTCGCTTGCCAAAAGTTTCTACTATTACCTTTGCTTATTTGCGTTTTTCCAATTTAAAAGCGGTTATGCTCTAAGTAGGTCAGTGCACGAATTTTCGGTAATTACATGAGTTCAGAGTTATTTTGTATATGATTTGAATAGCCTATATAAATTTCATTCCTTGCATAAAGTAATAATGACTATTTAAACTTAAATTATAATTCCAAATATCTTGTCAATGAGAAATGGTATAAAGTGTTCTTGGAACTTATTTCAAACTTGTGTTATACTTGTAAATGGTGATAGAAGGGAATATGTTATAAATTTTAATTACATATAGACATAGTGGGAGATGAAAGTAATAAATCTTGGTTCTATATATTTATATGTGATTATATTCTAGAGGACAGTAATTATTATAGGCAGGTGAAACCCGAAACTAACAATTTCTCTGTCCAATAATGTCTGATAATGATATAGGTTCGCTTCCGTTACAGACATTCATGAAACTTATCAGCACCATTGCCAAGCAAGCACAAGCATCACCATTACACAGCTGTTTTGGTTGAAAAATATAATAGCCTTTGTATCTCAATTTTATTTCTTCTATTGTTTAAGTGTCTCTTTTATATTGTTGTATAGTTTGTGTTTTATAAGCAATCGCCATTTTGTAGTCGTTTCAACAACTGATATGAGGAGCTTGATTTACTAGTATAGTAAAGTGATTAAGAGAAAAACAAATTATTTATGAATACTGAATCAAAGTGTACTGTAAATTATCTATTTGAATAAAAGGGTCATTAATATTCTGTATCTTTAGTGCACATCCTATGGCAGAAGAAACACTGGAGTGGCCGGTGGGTAAAACTTTCATAATACATAACTGTCTTTCTAGGAACCTCACAATACCTGTAGCCCAGAGACGTACAGTACCTTAATACATCTCCGTGCTCGTGATGGGTGTCTGATGAGGTTAAACAAGATGCTGGTTAAATACGTCATTTGTCTTACAGATAATTCGTTTTTCTATTACTAATGTCTGGGGGAAAAAATAAATAGACCGTGAACACTTTCTTATCATACAAGTTTATAATGTACTGTCAAACCACATCTACGATATTTTAGTCAAACCAACTCAATATTGTGTATGTATAATAATGTAAGGCGAGGGAAGTATCTAATTATCTGGTTTCAGAATTGAGTAAACAACCCCATTGCCCTAGGATTCTTGGTCAGTCCGCCTACAAAAACACACCACGTAACCTACCTTACCTATAACCTACAACCACGATGTTAAATCATTTAGTAGGACTTCAAATATAATGAATAAATGTTTCGACTAATTATTGAAATTCTAGCTTTTTTCGATAGCTTTTATATAATTTCCGTGAGATCTAAGCCTTATTTGATTTTTGTGATATTTAAAGGACCATTCACAGATTTTACAGGATATCCGTTAATAGGGGTTGTTTTAAGTATGTAGGCCTACATCGAAAGCTAAAATGTGAAGAAGTTGACAATTATCGAAATTAAAACATTGATCAATTCGGAAACGATCGCAAGATTTGCTTAACAGGGTTACAAATCCCAGTTAAGTAATATGACTTAATAATCGCGAATATCACCCCCGACAAGTATAAAGATCTGGCTATCCAGGCACTTGTATAACGAGGATTTTTCTTACAAAATTAACCATGTTAATCCATTATATTTCAATCAAAGTCGCTAAATCTGGTAAAATTCTTGAAAATCTCAATAACCATGTAAAGTGATCATGGTTGGTGCTCCAAACATTTTCTAAAGCTAACATTTGACATAGATTTTATAAAAAGAAATTGAATTTTCAGCAACGGGTCATTTAATCAACTTTCTGTGCGTTTGCACGAATTGAGAGTATAATTTTATTGGGTAAGTGTCAGAAGAGTTAAATTAAGTACAATTCCTGTCATTTTCAGGCAGGCGTTCTTGTAGCACTTGGATTACCGATTATTTTTAACAGAGTAAGATGATGCCAAGAAGCTACTGTACAAACTCGTCTTTGTCATTAGCTATCAATTATGTTAGGATAAACGCCCAATTGTTAGGTTAAGTTGTTAGTATTACATTCCAGCGAAAACGAACTACGTAAAGGAGATCGGTAATATATATGTATCTTTTTATAGAATTTAAAGTCAGTCCTATGGTATCTTTTCTCAAAAACTAATATTCGTTGGAAATCAAAGGGTTGAATTTCTAAATTTTGAAATAACGTCATAATAACCATTTTATTTTATTTTTACTGGGAATTTGATGGTGGTAATTAATCTGTGTTCGGTGCTTAATGATGATAATTGACAATAATGATTATTGCGTAATTATGGAAACATTCTACAACATATCATACTTCTGTAGTCTATAGTCCATTATCTTCAGTCAAGGTCGCATCGGCAGATGTCTGAGTCGCCTATTTATTAAATTTATAGATTTACTGGACTTAGCTTTAATTTTACCAAACTTCCTATAGTCCTAGTCTTTGTCTTCAGTCTGACCAGTCTATTTGGGATGTCTTTAATTATCACCAAACGTCACACAGTTGTCATGTAAAGCAGTTATGATACATCTATGCTCCGTAGCTGTCGGGAATTTATTAACAATACCTAGTAGTTTGGTTACAGTGCTCAAATCATAGGGGTACTTGTCCAATCCAATGCTGGATTGCAAATCATCGGTGGACGCCATCTTGCAGGACTCATTCTCAGATCTAGAAAAAAAGTCCGTCGATCAAGGCTTTGGGCCAAAAAATAATTAAATAAGATACTATGAACATAATCTACACCAAGGTACTGAAAAGTTCTGCGTATTTAGAGCTAGCAAATATTTTTTTCCTAAACTAACGAGAGCGACAAGTAAACGAAGGTAGAAACCACTAAATAAAAGTAAATCTCAAAGTGTTGTAATGAGTTTTTATCACCCAATAATACATTCTACTGTAGATATCGCTTGTGTGATATATTTCATAATCTACTGCGATATCTCCTTAGGAGATTTCGCTTTACATGAATTTGATTGGCCAGTTGAAAAGGAACTACTTTTTTTATTTTCAAAGAACAGTTCTTTCTTAATAAAAGTAACTTTTTTTTTTATTAAAAATGAACTATTGTTATTTAATCGACCTTGATGGAAACACTGGGTCAATATAAAGGACTTTGCAATGGTTGAATTGCTGTCAAAAAATGATCTATCACTACGCCGTAATGTTCAGTAAAAGTGAAATCTACAGCAAAGAATTATATTTATCTATTTGTGCATGTAAGAAGGGATTGGGTGATAAATAAAATCTCCTACTCGTCTTTTTTGATATCAAAAAAGACTGGTGGGACTGAGAAATTCTCTATACCTTGCCGCGCTCATGAGTTTAAAAGTTAGAAAAGAAACGAAGCTATTACAGCTAGCTCTGTACCGAAATCGCCAAAATCAAAAATTAAATCAACGAGTGTAATCGAAATTTTTGTTCAGGTTCGCTATTAAATAATTAAAGTCGAAATTCGTAATGAGTGTATTTTTTATATACCAATAGATGTTCGTAGGAAGCTATTTGTGACGTATATTTGCTGCGACCTCCGAATCCATGTGCGCGGGATTAAGCTTTGCTCACTTCAGAAAATCTCCTCGGTGATGCAGTATGGCAGATAAGTGTGTCAGTTTTTATAAGGACAAATATTTGAGGCTTGAACCACTCTAACTAAGTTTAAAATATGGCAGTCATTCGGGGCAGAGATCTATTCTCAAAGTAGATAGTTCTCTGTGTGCAGAATACACTTTGATTTAACTGAAAGCAAATGGGTTTAACCACATTAAAATTGATTGAGTATTGATTTGTAATTTATATAATTATTCAGGCAAACAGAAAATGTTATGAGATACGGCACGGACATTTATATTCCCGATGACATCGTATCGAATGGCTGGATTTGATGAATACATAGAGCAAACAAGAAAGGGTGTGGATTTCAGAAAATTAGATACATTGGGAAAGTATTTTTGTATTAATTATTTAATCTATCATGGTGACTTACCTTAAAGTGGGTATAAACTCTATAGTTAACCTTTATCCAGACGTGTTGTGGCTTTCCGTAATGATACAGCATCACAAACAACGACACATACAGATCAGGTAAACACAAAACAAATATATATGGGACATACACGAGACAAAACAAATATATATGGGACATACACGAGACAAAACAGGATGCGATTAAAATGAAATGAAATCGGGTTTAACGTCCTACTTTTTCTCTGCAATGACTGGGCTAAACACATTTTTTTTACACAATATTTATTTACACAAACTGGATTGGAGAACAGGCAAAAGCCTATAGACCCCTTTCCAAAAATACAAGCATATATAAAGTAAAGTATTTATGTTATAAGGATAGTCAAATTATTAGATGGCTATATACACAATATACATGATATTTACATACCACAATCAACAATTACATATTTGATTCATTCAAAATGTTTGGGAGATGTCAAGGAACTTATGGACTGCAGCAAATATTTCTTCAGAATTTTGCAGGTCATCACTTCCAACTGGACTAATGAAAATGAAATGAAATGGGGTTTAAAATCCTACTGTTCTGCTCCGAACTGGGCTAATGAAGATGGGCATACGCCATACTGTGTGCTATGAGGGAAATTTTGCCCGGACAGCGGCACTACGGCCTACTCTTATATCGAATTCCAACTGTCAAGGGATCTTTTAAGTGCATGCCAATGTGTTCACGGGACCTCGGTTTTTCGTCCTACCGAACGACTAGACAGCTGTCCTTGTCAGGCCCTCCGTCCTGCATCACTGACAAGGGGGAACCACGCCGGAAAATCTGGATGAACTTTCTCGGCCAATGCAGGGATCGAACACCGACTTTCAGGCTAGCGATCCAGCGTCTTACCCACTTAGCCACGTGACCCCCCCCCCCCCCCCAAGGTCTAATGGAGACGTGGATAAGATTAAAAGGTCTAAGCTCATTAGATGTTGAAATAAATGATTAGTTCTAGTCTCGACTGTGATAATCTTTTATACAGAAATTATCATGTGTTTAAAAAAGGCCAATGAGCAGATAAATTATAACATATCATTTGCGTGTAGTCCCTTGTATAGGTGCTTTAACTACCATTCATAATTTTTACTTTTCGCCTCTTCAAAACACAAAAGTCGCAAAGTAGTAGTTACTGAAAAATGTGAGGCGACTGCACGCTATACAAGCCAAAATGAACTCGAAAATAGGAAATTAAGAAATAACACACTGCGATGATAGCTCCCCTCGTTTTTTCCTAATTTCTTATTTTCGACTTGCATTTTGGCTTGTGTACCGTCTTGTCTACTTTCGATCAGACCTGAGCTTCTAGATAAGAGGAAAAGTCAGTCTCTCCTAGCAAAACTCTGTAACCTCGATATATACGATTATTGATTCGTATAATAACATGCGATGTACTCCCCACTTGGAAGGGGGTAAATATAACTGGAAATATTATTTTAATGGTGGTGATGAGCATGGGATGGAGTGAGTGAGTGTGTGTGTGTGTGTGGGGGGGGGGGGCTCCGTCACTGCAGCTTTGGTTGAACCAAATGCTATTCCCGAAATGACCTGGTTTGTGTCGAGTGGACGTTAAACTCTATTTCTTCCTCCCTCTCTTGCACGTAGGGGTCTTTAGCAGGGGGAGAAAACTGGAGAACCCACGAGGTTAGACAGGCGACCCTACTCCTTGTCACGTACAACCATTTGCCCCCCCCCCCCCCTACACATACACACACACGCGCGAATTATTGAAATAGTCTCGAAATGATTTAGTGGGCGTCGAGTGGACGTTAAACACACACACTCTCTCTCCACTCTCTCTCTCTCTCTCTCTCTCTCTCTCTTTAAATTTACGTTTTGCATGTAAAATAGGCCTATTTGTTAATTGCAGGTAGACTTCTGTTCTTACGTTTCCTACCTATAATATGGTGATGATATAATTTGAATATCCAATCGGGAAAATAAAATTCAATTAGCAATGCGCGTATTCAAATGTCACCTTGAAGGTAGAGACTACATCAACTTCCGGTACGAAAAGTCGAAAGCACGACAGCAAGCCAAAATCATAGGTCGCTTATATCGCCATCAATACTAGACTTTATCATACAGAATATTTTCTTAACGCGAATTGCATGTATTCAAATGTGACCTGGAATTTAGAGACTATACAACGACTTCGAGGCGAAACTCGAAAAGTCGACAGTACGACAGCAAGCCAAAATGATAGGTTGCTTATAGCGCGTTGTGTTTATTTCCTAATTTCTACTTTTCGAGTTGCATTATGGGGTGCATTCCCACGAAGGCGCAGTTACAGAGCGTTACCAAAATTAATCCTTCCCACGAAGGCGCAGATATCGACTTATCGGCTTTCACTCTGAACCAACAACACTCTGGAAGGATGGCATGCAAGAATCAAGAAGATAGTTGGAAAAGCCCATCCGAATGTTTTTGAAATGATCACATTTTTACAACAAGAACAAAATATTAACTACCAAGGAAGAGATATAAATATGCTCAAATCCAAAGCCAGCTCCAGGAATTAAAAGGAAGACACGAGGAAGAGGAATTGACTTTAGTCGAGTATTTAGACAGGGTGTCTTATTTGGCGAAATTAAATTAATTTTTGTTATAGTGTAGTTATGTTTTCATTTCTTATGCCAAAAATGATGCTAAAATGTTGGTTAATTAGTTACATTGGGGATTATGAAAGTTTAAATTCTTATCATAACAATCTATAACACCATTGTTACAATTTTAATCCATTTTAATCCCTAGGAGCTGGATTCCCACGAAGTCGTCGAAAACGACCTCGTTTAATCCGTTAAGGTCAATAACTGCGCCTTCGTGGGAATAAACCCATTATGGCTTGGTATGCGTGTTGTTATCTTCTTACTGACATCGACAAGGCGGTACACAAGCCAAAATGCGAGTCGAAAATAAGAAATTAGGAAAAAACGAGGGGCGCTATTATCGCAGTGTGTTATTTCTTAATTTCCTATTTTCGAGTTCATTTTGGCTTATATAGCATGCTGTCGCCTCACATTTTGTCGCAACTTCTACTTTTCGACTTTCGTGTTTTGAAGGGGCGAAAAGTAGAAATTATGAATGGTAGTTAGAGGGCTTCCATAACCTTGTGCTAAGTCGTATTCTTACACCTTAAAGACACCGTGTTTGTAGGTTTTTGTCTATTCCTGTTCCGATAGAAGCCCATTAATACATAATTTAGATAATCATAACTTAGGATTGATTGATTTTATTCATTTTTGAGCCTATATGCCTTTTGATGCGACTACATGTACATTTTGTTGTCTTCAAGTCTCTATTTTCCGTTTATTCTGGAAAATTGGGCCTTTAAATCACGATGGTTACAAATTTGATCGCGACTTCTTCACAATATTCTACGTCAACAGTAGGACCGTAAAGTTATGTAGAAGACATACTGTCTTCTTCCCATCGTCTAGCTGGTCGCGTTGGGTGAGGTGATGGCCGAGTTATCTAGTACGTTGCAAATGAAAGTTTCAGCCTATTCTGCCCCGAATTCGAACTGCCAAGATTAAATCCCGTTCTTTGTCAGTCCTATGTCCTGCACTCCTGACAAGTGGAAACCAGGCTGATAAATCCCGAGAGACGTCCTCGGAAACAACGGGTCGTAAGGCGGACATTAACTCTCTCTCTCTCTCTCTCTCTCACACTCTCAATTTGGCTAATATACAGAATCATTTTATTTATTAGATTTGCGTGGTTCGATAAACATCATTGCATATATTAACCTACCAACTATCTATGTCTAGACCTAGTATGTGATTGAATGGTGGGTCTCATACTTAGATGCGAGACGTAAATTATGTGAGTGTAGCATGGAAATGTATATTTCGGGGGAGCCACGGTGCCTCAGTGGAAATGGTGGTGGACCAAATGTTGGACGGGAAACTTCCTTGGGATTTTCCAGTGTGATTTTCCCTTGTCAAAAGTGTAGGAGGAACTGTGAAAGAGAAAGGCGTTTAGTCGTTTGAATGATATGAAAACCTATCGACTCATCGGCGTGCATGTAATGTAAAAGTAACACTTGACAGACGCAATTCGATGAAAAGTAAGCGAAAACGCTGCTGTCTGGGCAACATGTTCCTCACACTGCATGGTGTATGACCAAGTTCATTAGCACGTTTGGTACAGACCAGTAGGTCGCTAGACCCCATTTCATTTCAGTTCACTTCGTGCAGTATCTTTCGGATGGAACAAAGAAAGCCACGATTTCTCGTGTATAAAATTGCGCACAAAAAAGATTCGTGGTAGTTTTAATTCGAATATGGACAGGTGGAAAGGCCACCCCTCTCAGCAACTGCACATGTATCCACATGGTTAGAATTTGACCAACATTTCATTCCATTTTAATTTTTGTTTGTATACCCCTCTTCATTTATTAAACATGCATTATGCAAGAGCTATATCTGCCTATCGCAAGTCTTTCTTTAGGCCGTAAAGGTTACATAAACTATTAATTAGACATAATTTATTAACATGACAAGACATAATCAACTCTCGATGCCATCTGATGGGTTGATTTTAAACTGATTTGAATGTGATCTGCGGTTCAACGGCAGTTGATGATTAATCGTAAAAGTGGATACTCGAGATTTTGTTTATTAACAACGGTAACCCTGACAATCGCGGCTACAGTGTTATTGAAATGAGAATTCTCGGCTCAGAGTGAAGTAATTTGACTGAAATTTTCAGCATATTCCCTTTACATTATCTATTTTTAACTATTATAGCGAGAACTGTCGGCTCTTTATCAAATCTTCCATACTGCCACTTTAACAAAGCGCGTTAGTTTAAACAATATTTTATTCATTTAAAAAGGATTGAACAACAGGCAAAGCCTATATCAGTTCTTTCCCAGGGATGCAGAAAATAATAAACAATAAATATAACATAAAAAAAAAGATTAAATATAATAAATTGTAAAACCGAACATATATACAGTTTCATGTGGAAATGATATATACGATGCAATTATTTGATATTATACAACAATAATATGTAAAAGCGAATCAAAACCTTTGGGTACTTTTAATAAAGCGCGTTCGGTAATACGCAGTGATTGGTCGACTCTAGATCAGCCTATCAATCAAAACCGAAATGCGCTAGAGAAAAGGAACAAAAATAGCATCTAGATTTAGTTAAACTGGCATGTAAAATGTTTACAAAAATTATGTTTCCCTCACTGATAAATTATGTTCATAAAACGTTCATATTTAAACCCAGTGCTGGTCAACAAAGCGGTTGTTTTAATGCTAAAATGTTTAATCGTTCAAGAATCTTTACTATGGATAAATGCTTTAAAATACGCTTATTTCAGTTTCTTCAACTCCTTTCTTAACTAAATAGCTAGTCAACCCGGCAGGTGTTTTATGGCGAAAAACACTTTTGTTCAAGTATCTTCACTGTTATTGGCGGAATTTTGGAAATTGTTAAGTGCTGTGAAATACGCCAGTTCAGCTTCTTGAACCAATTTCAATGTGTGAGAATCTTGTGGGCGGTTCTAACAATCTTCTGAACACCATGACTAAAATTACATTTTTTGAGGACGTTTTACAATTAAGATAAACTGAATGATATGGGATAAGTCTGATTATCTAAGGCAGCAAGATCACCAACATAACTTTCCCGGCTAGAGTAAATTATTTATGTTAAAGCTCCTGTGTGTCTTCCATGACTCGTATTTTAATTGTGGCATACTATAAACATGCATGCATTTCATAATATAACCTAGTACGGTTGTTTACTTTACTGCCACATCATTGATTTAGCTTAATTCGTTCATCGATATGATCGATGGGGTTTGGGGCTAGTTCACAACACCCAAGAAATTAATTTTGTATTTTATATACATGTTTTGGTAGAGACGTAACAAAGAACTATACCTTGTTTGAATAACAAATATAAATTCAAGGCCCGGATCCAGGATTTTGTCGAGGGGAGGGGGGGCATACATTGGAGCAAAGGGTAATCATCAGAGTGCCGCATGCATTAGTTGTTTTGTGTAGTCCCCAGAGTCTTCGTCGCGGCCTCATTAAACAGAAACTAAAATCTGGAAATCCCATGGCTGGCTGCAGGTGCTGGTTTGAACAGTGATGACCAGCCTCGCTGGGGCTGAGGGGAGGGGCACGGCCCCCTGCCCCCACCCCCTGGATCCGCGCCTGAATTCCTTTCCAGTATGTCTTCATACCTAAAGTATTAGAAATAAAAGAAAACAGACAACCTAGTGTCTTATACAATAAACTGTTGCCCAGCAATGGTCGAACTATAAAACAAGAGTTCATGTTTACGATAAAATTTTTGAGATATAATTGATTGTGTGTCCGTCCCTGTGTCGATACAGTAAGCCAAAAGTGAAACTAAATTAGTAAACAAAGCGCCTTAAAAAACAAAAAATCATATAAATCTTGCCACATCACTAATCGACATAAAAAAAATAATTAGTTCAACCCAGTTAAATCAAAGAGCTTCCTCGTTAATTAGAGAAAGGATAAATTTCCAGCAATCTTAAAATCCTGGAGCGTCCAAAACCAGTATAGAGCTTTCTCATATGAAGCTAAGATTAGAATTAGAATTGGACGTTTAACCACAAAGCATTGTTGGAAATAGGGTCATATACGTTTTCTTATAGTTGAACATATTCGGTATGTCAAATGGAGGAAAATTCTTCCAACCCTGACTTGCAGTCCTCTAAATTTTCATTGAAAGAATACATTCAACACCATCCGTGTTTGTTTGGCCGACTTTAATCCCTTAACGCATTGTGTCAAAATGGTCAGCTTTATTTTTTTCAGATAGACCAAGCGACAGACTAACGGAAAGATAACCCCTTCAATACGTTAAAAACAAAAAGTTTCTGAATTTATGATTTTGATTGACCGCAATAATGTCTAATATTAAACAATCTCTACATTTACTCTGAATCCACCTAGTCGTTAAGCTATAACGGTATAATATCGTGGGCTGAGGATTAACTGGTTCTATGTCCACTTTTTGTCAAACTGAGAAAAATGGGTGTGAAGTTTTGCATCGCTATATTTTGAAACTCATTGAATTTTTACCAAATTTTCACTGTTGTGGAAGCTGACAATATAAGCAGCTGACATGGTGTGTGGTGCTTTTTAATTTAGTGGTATCAGATCTGGTCAAACCGAAATAAGATAAATGGAGATGGGACTTTGTGACTTACAAAATTTTAAGAATTTGTCAGGCACAAAGTTCTGTCTAGGAGATAGAACCTTGTGTCTCAAGACGGTCCGAATCCCATAGTTCTATATCCAGCCTCATTGTTTAAAAAAAAATACCCGTAAACTGGGGCAACTCTAGCCCAGGGATTACATTGTCACAGGTTCAGAATCCTTCTATTTGTGTAAAACATATTTAGCCTATGCCAAAGCAACCCCTTAGGTCTAAAGTTACTCTGGTTTACAGGAGAACAAAATGGGTTTAATTCATGAAAATTACTATTGAAATCCATGCTACATTTTCGCCTGGCGAAGATTAACCATGAGTGTCAATTTATTGAATTGCTACAAAAATATGATTTCGGAAAAAGTAACACATAACACTCTCAAGCATTAAACATAACAAAAAGCCTTTTCCGGCCCAAAATTTAACGAAGAGAAAGCATTGTCCACTGATTGGACAGGTAACCCCACTCTTAGCTTACCGCCAAGGACATGTACATTTGATAAAGATCATAAATATATTACACTGTAAGCCTATGATGGTAGGGAGCCACGGTGGCCAAGTGGGTAAGGCGCTGGCTCGCTAGCCTGGAGGAAGCGGCTATCTAGTCGTTCGGATGGACGAAAAACCGAGGTCCCGTGTCTGGCATGTACGTAAAAAATCCCTTGGGCCTTGATGTCAACTAGTTCCATCTCCATCATTATGCACTGAACTACTGTGTACGATCATTCAAAATAAAAATAGGGTTTCAACAAAACATTAAGCCAAAGCTGTCTTAAATTGCCTAACAATCAATACCTTTCTAACAGTTTAAGAATTTCATTCTGGGACAATATTCTGAGGGTCTTACGGCGAGTTTTCTGCTCTAGAAATACAGCCATGCTGGTGTCTCTTTTGCCATTTTGTCAAAAGACCACATGACACCAAGCCCAGGAATTACATTGGTGAAAGTGGACATAGAACTTTGAGAGGGGGAATGGATTGAAATTTAAACAAAGGCCTATGTGTTTTTTGGCAATTTAACCTAGAGGGCGCTTCTGAATTAAATCATGCTCACAGTACACAGCACCTGTTGATGCAAAGATAGTTTTTATGCAAATATCTCATTTTTAGTGAAAAGTGGACATAGAACCAGTTAATCCTCAGCCCACGAATAGTTTTTGTATAAATCAGACAATTGGTTTCTTCATTACTGAAGAATAGTGGAATATAAGTACCATGAAACTGATTAACTAAATTCGAAAGACAATTTGTACTGTTAATCATCTTAACCTTTAGCCGATGTCAAATTAATCTTCGATCAGTCGGCGATTGAGAATTCCACCATGAAATTGGAGAGATGTAGATTAACCAAATGAAAAAAATAACCGTGACTACCGTTAAGAACAGATTGGCCAGTGACCTGGTAGTCATTTGCATTGACATTGAAGACTTTGATTGATTTCGTGAAGATAATGGCTTCGTCTTATCTCATAAATTATTCTAGGTTATAAAGATCGGTCTAGGTACAAGCTCTGCTCTAAGTATTTTATACAAATGTTAGATAGCCTAATCTATCCAAACCGTTTTTTAAATGAATATCCGTAGGCCTAAGTCATTTCAGTGAGTCAAAACAAGTTTAATTCCTTTATTTTACTCCACAAAAATATAAAATGTTTTAATATTCACGTACCTATATTATTTCCAACTAAATCCATAATCGATATCGCCGTCAAATTAATCGACATGTCTCTACTATATATCGGTTATGATCAGGTAGGCTATGTCACTTCAACGTACAGAAAAAAAAAGCAAATTAATCTGATTTCCGAGTGTAATGACGCTCTGATGATAATTCTGGTCATAAAAGTAAGGTTATAGATGGAAAATTGAAAGAAAACATGTCAGAAAATCTGAAAATAAAGAATATTAATCAAGCTAGGCTATATGTTGAATATTGTTCACTACAGTAGCTGTTCTTTAATACAGAATATCAATAATGTCTTTCATTAATAACTGACTAAATTTAATTAAAATGTGTTAGCCAGTGACTATAATAAGTTATTATTTATGGACCTGTTGAGAATTACTGGTTGCTCAATGTACTTGTCTAATTATTTAGTGCCAGTTATTTCCATAGTCTGCACAAACTTCTGTATTAATAATTACTTCAATAATTATTCCGACTTAAAGAGGTGGAGTAGTGTTTTTGTAGATTTACAGTACCAATATGAACTTGAGAAAAGTAACAAAACGGGTCCATTATAATATTTAATGGACGTGTTTTGCAAGAAACTACGGAATTATGGAGGGAAATTTGATTAGAAATATAAATTTGTATAATACTATTTTCTACTTTTAGAATACTACTTTAGGCTAGTAACACAGGTCCCTAGCAACGACGGTGACGTCATAGGTCCCTAGCAACGGTGGTGAGTCATAAGTGACGTGACGTCATTGGGGATTCCCTCGGGGGTTTCCTTTTTTTTTAGGGATTCCCTCCCTTTGCTCGTTTTCTCTCGTCCTTTATCAAGGATTAAGTTTTCTCGCACTTTCTCGGGGATTCCCTTCCTTTTCTCCCCCTTTCTCGGGAGTTCCCTCCCTTTGCTCTTTTCCTCTCCTACTTTCTTGGGACTGCCCTTCCTTTGCTTGGGGTTCCCTCGCCCTTTCTTGGGATTTCCTTCCCCTGAATCTCGAGATTCTTTGCTCGGGGGATCCCCTTGACCATCCCTGTTGGGTTTCCCTGTTGGGCTACCGGCGGGGAGAATTCTGGGGATTTTCCCAGAACACTGCAGAAAAAGACTTTTTCCCAAAGACAGTTTTAATAACATTTTTTCAATAACATTTTTAATAAAACTGCATTACGCTTTTCGTCGGAAATGTAGTTTTACGACTTCTTTTATAGAGGACAATGGTAGTGATGCTGTCGTATTTGAGGGGCTGATAATGGATGACAGTCGGGCGATGATAACCATGGGAATTTGGAAAGACATCCAACAAAGGCGCCACCATATTCCCCACACGTTGAGGTTCCAAGAGATCCGTATACAGATAAAATATGGTGTGTCCCACATTGATGTCAAAAGTGTCCGGGACTACGATGACATTCCTCTGTTTGAAAGACGTTAAATGGTCAAATCGGGGCATAATCGTTGTCTCGTGAATCCATCCCAACGATGATACCACGGGGCCTGTCAAATTCAATTGGAGAAAGGGTATTATAAGTTTGAGTTATTTAAAGCCATCTTCCGTATTGATCTGCAACTTGACTTTTTTCGTGACTTCGTCCAGCACGAAGGATACGATCGGTTCTTCTTTGATCGCTTTGCTGTAGGTATTTATTTTGGCTTTATAAATCTTCTCGTGTTCTTTTTCGATTTCATTGAATTCGGTATTGTCTGAATGTCTGCGTTTGGATTTGGCAAGCAGCGTTTCGAGCGTATGTGGTCTTTAAACAACGCTCGTATAAGCGAATTTATCTCAGCCAGTAAGTGCCCTACACTGTTGTACCTTTCTCCAGGAATAGGGTAATTTTTTTTTATCTCAATCTTGACGGGCTCTTCGAACACCTTCCATTTTTCATTCTTCGGTATGTTGTCTGGCCTGTGTACGTCTGGATTACAGGGTAAGATAATCACCATCACAAGACTAATCTCGCTACTTCCTTCCGAGAGATTGTTCCACGTCGTGGGAAACGACACGGAGGCCAATCCCACTTCCCAGTCACGGTGGTCCAAATCGATGGGAGAATTCAGCAACGTACGGTAGCTGGACATTGTGTGGTCGGGATACACTTTCATGGAACTGTCACTAGGCAATGTGAGATAAAACAGGCGGGGATTTGTCATTTTTTGGGGGGTGGGATTGAGGGCGGGCGCCGAAAGCAGATAACCAATACAACTGAACTGCAGGTGGTTTTGGGACCGTTTGGGCGTGTGGCTAACTGTGCTAAAGTGACATCTGCCACCACGTACGCTAAAATCACTTCACAGATTACATGTATAGTCCATGTGACAGACCTCGGGTTTTGGAGCATCATTACTAATTTGATGAATAAATTCAACCATGATTTTCAGTTAGCCTGTTGGGTGAAGTATTGAAATTTGGTTGATGGACTTCCGGGCCACTTTGCTAAATTCCATTTTGGCGACCATCTTTAAAAATGGCCGCCGTTATTTCATTGAAATTGAGCGCGCCAGGGAAATCTTCATAACTCCTGAACAGATTGACCTATGAATATGGAATATGGCTCACAATGTTCGCAAGAAAATGCTACATCTGCAGCTATATGATACTTGTTGAATGAATCATATATTTTCCAAATCAACAGATTATTCTGGAAAAAGCAACGTTTTGGCATATATTTTTTTCAAGATTTATTTTATAAGTTTACTACCAATTCATGTTCAAAGTAATTTTAGCCAAATTATGTGTGTGGTCTTCTTAAGTTATTCATTTGGAATAAATAAATACTCTCAGTGGTTCTCTCCGTACAAAAGTATTAAGTAGTCTGTAAAATTTAAAATGTTGAAAGTCGGCGAGGCAGGGTACCAAATTAGTGAACGTTTAGCTAGGGTGTCACAATCGAAACGATATTTGGGGACGGGTTGTTTCTGAGGCAAAATTTGTCACTGAAAACAATTTTGAGATTATGTCACTTCTGTTAGGTTGGGGTTCTGTCCAATTTCCAAAATGGCGGCCAAAATTTAACGAAAAATGAGTATGAGTAAGGCTTGTAATATATCATATTCGTAGCCCATTGAATTTAAAATTGATCTCTAAAAATGAATTATTGATTAAATACAATTTGTTGAACTAGATATTTGGTGTTAGTGAACCCATTGTTTCCATGACACCTGTTTCACACAAAATCTTGTTTTCTATCCAGACGGACCTTCAGTATAATAATCTATCTGCATACAAAGTTTATGAAAATTAACATTTAAACAGCATTTAATACGGTCTACCACCTGTATGACTCTCCCTTCAACTTAAAAATAAATTTTCTTGTATCTGTAACATACTCGACTAATATACCAGTTGTTAATATGTAACACGTTTTAAACCATATCTTTCTACGCGAATTAACAATAAATTGTTCATTCGATAAAACGGAAACATTTTTATACCTGTTAAATAATAATCCAATTAATTTATATGATAAGTTACGGTCTACCATGAAATATGGAAATTTGCAACACGTTTTAACACCATATCTTTCTACACGACCAAACAGTAAATTGTTCATTGGATAAAAAGGAAACATTTGTTTTTATATAACTGTAAAACAATATACGAATTATCATTTTATATGGCGTATTTTTACTGATAATTAAAGTATTCAAGAACAATCTGTTGTCGAAATTTAAGAGTTGACTTTTACGGTAGTTGAGCGTAAATCCCCTGATTTTACACACCGTTTCGACGTTACTCAGTTGGTAGGCCTAATTCTTCGGTCCACCGGATACAAACTGACGTATCGACAATGTGTCGGGTAATTCATTCTCCCATTCGTCTAACGAGCTTCCTTCCGGGGGACCCATTGATTCCGATCGTATTTGAAAATGGCACTTTCCGTATCAAAGTAACACACACGTTCTCCCAGCGGTTCGAATTTCAACAAGCAGCCACCACGATGTTGGTAATAGGACATGGTCTCACGTGTTCTTCTTTTTTTTAAATTTTTTCCACCGAAATTCTTTGATGGTTTTGGTGACATCCATCATGAGTGGAAAGTAGTCGACAGGGTCTGTCATGTACATTGTTTGGGTAAAATTGTCGCGTTGTCCGAATTTCCCCCATTGCTAAAACTCCTCAGGCCTTTGTTGGGTATCATGTCTTCGTGATCTCGTTGAATACCTTCTTTGTCGTACACGTCTTGGATGAAACGTCGTTTATCGTCGTCCGTGGGTCAATCGTCCGGATATCCACTAGCTTCCATCTTCTTTTTCAATTAATGATCGATGTATCCAGCAAATAATCCTCCGGACTTGGACTGACTGTCGTACTGGTTCCATTCGCTCCAATGCCACATTTCGTACACGACGAGGACTGGATAACCCATCGCCACGGCCTTCTTCAATTCCAACGACACAAAAGTTTCTACCCAGGCTCGTTCCTTCTGTTGTGTGTACAGTCGACGTAGTGGGTGATCTCACCTTTCTGGCTTGTTCCACACAGCTCCGACACAGTGGAAAGGTGGGGTTGTCGTTGTATCGAAACGGAAGTACGGGGTGATAGAGTTGACGCGGTGGATGCACGGAACACTGAATGAAATATTCGTACTGTTCCCAAGCTTGACTGGGTCGTGTGATGATGTTTGGTTCTTTGAGAGGAAATTTACCACATTGAAACACCCAAGGGTAAGGGGATACCACGTCCACCTATCGGATCTCTTCGTCGCGATGTTCGGTTTTGGCCATCAATTGACAGGCATTGATTCTTCCTAAAAACAACAGTTCTGGGCGACAGGGGATCCGGACAAGGCCATCTCTGAACTTCTAAACTAGCAAAGAATTTCTTCTATCTCAGGATTACGATGACGTTCTTCGTTCAGTTCACATTTCCACATGACTTTGATCTCGGATTGGCAATACACGTGACTTAATTTGTGATGGCGATCTTGAGTGTGTTGATACAAAACACGCATGGTTTTAGACGGATGATAGGGGTGGTGATGTTTCACGTCTTGTATGGGTCCGGGGTAGCAGCGAGGACACCCGTGATAGGCACACCCCATGAATGTGTAGCCCGTGTTATCGTCGTAGCCATCTAAATGATACTCGCCAATTCTCACTTCGCCCAGGTTACGGACATGTCGAATCCGTGGAATGCGTCTTCCCTCTCTCAAAGCTTTTAGAATCTGGCAGTCCTGTTTCCATTCCAACCATCTCAAGGCTACGTTGGATTGCTATCGCGGTCGAAATTGTTTCCAGTCTTTTCCGGCTTCGGGTTCATGCATCAACGCTCGGGGAATGATGGCCATAGTGTCGGGTTCCACATAATGCGTGCGAAATACTTTATTACAGGCCGAAGCCAGCGTTAGGCTTTCCACAAAAGGATCGAGGTCCGTGTCCATCAAAACATGTCTCTGAAAGCAGCACAGCCGGGTTTCAGTACATCCACGTGGCTCTTGCAATACGTCATCAACTCGTGTTGAAAATCAAACGGTTCGTGTTTATGTTGTTGGTACCAGCCGTAAAAGGCTTTACGTTCAGGCACACTCATGCCATCAGGATCGTATTCTTCAGCGGGTGGATAAGGACCCTCGTACGCGTAATGTTCTGGCTTGTTGAAAAAGTGTGGAACGTCTTGGGTAAATCTCGTAAGGGCATGGGTAAAAAGTTCAGCGAATCGACAAATTAAACCGCACCCAAGGTCACTGTCATAACTTTCCCACCACTCATAAGAACTTCAGGAGCGGCTATCGCATGGTCGTGTATCGTCGGTAACATCAGTAAACCATCGTATCCTTTGAAATTATGTGTAACGGCTATGATTTGTGTACACTTGCAAAACTTTTTTTCTCCGGGAACCATACCGTGTGCCGATAAATAGATGAACCATTGTCTCACTTCGTCCAATGTACGAAATACCCATTTGCGTTGACCATTCCAGAAAGGATCACAGTAATCACAGTGGCCCGATGATGCCAGTCAGGAATGACAACAGCACTGCAATACACACAAGTTTACTAAATGTTCTCACGTATCTTGGGTGCATTCGAAATCATAAAACACAAAATTAGTCAACTGTTTTCCTTGCAGTCTTGCTAACTGTTGTGGCCGGTCTGGATGGGTCAGATCGATAGGCGACTTGAGTTTTAAATATAGCACCAACGATCTCCGCGCTGATGCCATTTCTTACACAAAGAGCATTCGTATTCCCTACACACGTGTTCAGTCAATGTCCGGTGTCTTCTCAGAATATCCCATTCTTTACCGCACTGTACACATTTCGTCCATCGTTGACAGATCGTTGGTGTTCCTAGGTGCCGTTCGTAACACATCAGGTTAGGAAACGTCGATGACATGTTTCACAGTCTCGACGGGTAGCGTCTTCCAAACACGGGGTCCCGTCTGTTGGCAATTTTGGCACATGGCATGACACTCCGGTCGATCCGGATGATCATAACCTTTCTGACAGGCCTCCCAAAAATAGTTTCTTTCAAAAAAAAGGCAAGCATAGAAGTGATGACGTCGTAGTGATTTGCATGATGATATAAACGTAACACTTTAGGATGACCACCTACGACGTATTTGGTTCCTTTGAACATGGACTTGCCAAAGAGTTGCCGCGAATATACGTGGATCTGGTACCCTTGGGGACCCAGCTCACGTTGGTATTGTCTCAGATCTCGGAGCCACGACAGGCTTCATAGGCAACTCCTATATCCTCAGTCAAACGAAGGGTCTTTCGTGTCTACCAACTGCTGAGTCCACAATGTTTGACAATCCTTCTTCGTTCTGCTGCCCACTCTGGAGTGTCGTCCTTGTTGGCAGAGTGCTTGGCCACCACCAAAGCACGCTGAAAACAAACTTATTTGATCCCGATGGCTCTTTTTCGTTTTAAATACTCTTTGAATGAACTCATGTTCTTCTTTTTTGATGATGGACTGTCTACTTCCGAATCCATTAGGTGGGGCAACATGACACACATGTGGTCTCAGGCGTTCATCCATTTTAAATTCTTCGTTGGATTGTAATATTCGGGCCAACGGATCCAATATAGGATTTGGTCTGACATCCTGCAATGGTTGAAACGGTATCCATGCCGACGTCTTCAGTCCCATGAGAGATACATTAAATCGAACAAAGTCGTTGGGTCGACAGCCAACCAAATTTCCAAGTTCATTTTATCAAATGTATCGTATAAAACATCCGGAACGTCAGCTGGCGAGATCTGTTCCCAATTCTGATTAAAATCAATGTTCATATAGAAACTTTCCGTGTGAAAACGTCTGGTGTCCTAAACGTAGGGTGTAGCTTGGTGTGTTCGCCATTGTAGAATGCTATATCTAGCAGACACTGGCTCGTTTATGTTATAAGGTAGACGACGGCACGCAGGAAAGTCCATGACGTCATTTTAATATAGGATATTATATAAGTTTTGTATTATAGATCTTTCTGGAGAATGCGTTTGGCCCTGAAAAGAGTAGGGTATTTTTTTTTTTTTTTTTTTTTTTTGTCAGGTACAGCTTTTACCCTTGGGTTTCTTCGGGCACATAAACCAATGGTTGTTCCGCTTCAAGGCGTTGTTTTTCATCCGGGTCCAACACAAGCAGCAAGCAAAACTAGCATATTGGTAAAAGCTTACACACAAAAATGTGGCGTCTTTGCGTCTTTTATCGCAACCAGCGGCTGCCAGGCAGGATACGCCCACATCTTGCAAGAGATGGATAGAGAACAAGCTAAAAACCTAAAGGATTTTTTGTACAATCAGGGGCCATAATCCAGAAAGTTATCATCTGAAATGCGAAAGTATCAAAAGGGACTGAGATTTTTGGATATAAAGATATGTTTTAAGTTTCATCAAAATTGGATAACAATTCCGACCGCTAGAGGGCCCATAACCTTTGTATTTCATACTTATACACAATTTGCGTAAAAAGAGCGGCCATTTTGTCGGGAAGTTTCATTTCGATTTTCCCGAATATGTGACCTCTAGAGAACCCACAAGATAAAAATGCAATTTTTCTACCAATCAAGGGCCATAATCCAGGAAGTTACGTCCGGATATGTGTGATTATCAAAATAAACCAAGATCTTTATGATAAAAACATATAGTTAAAGTTTCATCCAAATCGGATAAAAACTGTGGCCCCTAGAGGGTCCACAAGCTTGATATACCATATTTTTTTACACTATTTCACGAAATTCGAACTCAACCATCATTGGTGTATAACTGTGATATGTTCGCACGTTTTTTTTAAATCGGATAAAATTTGTGACTCCATAATTCAGGAAGTTACGATCCGATATGAGCGAATATCGAAAGGAACCAAGATCTTTGGGATATAAACATGTATTTCAAGTTTCATCAAAATCGAATCAAATGTGCCCTCTAGGAGATCCATAACCTTGATATACCAGATGTTCACACTATTTGCTTACAAAGGGCGGCGATTTTGTCCGACAGTTTTGGTACGATTTTCACGACCATCAGTAAGGTGTAACAGTAATATACTAAAACGTTTTTTTTTTTAAATCGGATAAAAATTATGACCTCAGGGGCCTTAATTTAGGAAGTTACGATCCGATATGCGCTAATATCGAAAGGAACCAAGATTCTTGGTATATAAACATACATTCCAAGTTTCATCAAATTATTGGCAAGAAAATTGTGACCTGTAGAGTGTTCACAAACAATTGTGGACGGACGTCCTGGCGGACGGACAGGGGCGGCGACAATATACGTCCACATGAAAATGTGGGCATATAAAAAAACGGATCTAAATTTGTAATGAGGCTTACAGTGAAGACCGCGCGACTTATTTTCTTGTGAAATTCTAAGAACAATATTACAAAATGTTCTCTACACCAAACCGATCAGTAACGAACAGTTCACAGCATGTCCAGCTATTAAACAATCCTGAAACTTCTGTGTCTTCGGAATTCTGTCGAAATCCTGTGTCTTTTCAATTCTGTCCAAACCCTGTGCCAAATCATTACCCAATGCTTGAATTAACCGCACAGTTTTTGCGTCTCTTACAGCTTATAGTTAGGCTTACAGTGAAGTTTGTGCGATTTGGTTTGTTGCTTTTTTTCTTGTGATATCACTGATGTCAAAAAATCAAAACTCTCTCACAGGTCCGCGATAGAATGGCGAATAGGCGTGAGAAAAAAAATAAACCCTTCAATTATGGGAAATTCTCTGAAAGCCTGTGGCATGGAGAGCTTCAACAACCCCTCTCCGAGCAATCTGCAGAGAGGTCGGCATGGAAGGGTACCTCCAGAAATTATTGCGGCAGATCCGCCTCGAACTCCATCGGTTAGAGGCCATGGAGCTCGACCAGCACAAAGAGAAGTTGTTGGACCTCTATCGGCTACAGGCTGATGGGTTACTACCCCACCGCCATCCCCACCGCCTTACAGTCTAATTTTTGATATTTTAAGTATATAGTATACATTTTAAATTGAATTGTTAATTGGTTTCTCTCTGATAATATAGCATACATTTGTTTAAGGGGGGGGGGGGGTAAGAGTAAGAAGGGGGCTCTCTATGAGGTCCGCACTGGGTGTAGCTCGAAGAACTCGATCCTATTATTTTGCATAAAAGGCCACCCGATCGCAATTTCTTGTCATTCCGCCATGGGGTCTCACATTATGCTGGACGGAGATGACTGGTTCAAGGTGATAGAAGAAGTGCTCGTCACACCAGAGAGTACAGCAGGAACTGCACCAGAAACTGCACCAGAGACCGGCCTTGAACCGACTGAATCGGATGTCATAGTCGTGAGTGAGAGCGACGACGACGACGACGACGACCTGGCCAGCAACAGTTGGATGACAAGTGACCCCTTCGATCCAGATAGATCCGAAGATCCATTCTTGTGGTATACACTATCCACTCCGTCGTCCCCATCGACACCCTCAAATGACCCGTTTACGGGTACGTGAAAGTGGAAGACATAGCACCAACCCAGCACGCCATCCCGTACCGTATTTGCCTTAGTTAAGCTGTAACGGTCAACTAACCAACGGCCCTTTTCAGGGCCACCAACTTCTCCAGAAAGAGTTTTCATATTCTATTTTGACAATGGAATTAATAGAGTTGTATAATAAACAAAACAAAACATATATAGCTTTGACGTCCGCGTTTGACGGCGTTCGGAGATCTCGATCCTATTTTTCAATCCTATTTTTCGATCCAATTTCGTCAAAGGCGTAAGACGTTCAAGATGATTTCTCTCTCTCTCTCTTAGTGTAGTATACATATTAAATATTTTTTTATATTAATTGATTACTCTCATCTAATATAGTCCAATTTACAATTTTAATATTTTTTTGTTTAGGTTTAAGAAGGGGGCTTTCTATGAGGTCCGCGCTGCAGGTAGGGGCTCAGAGATCTCGATCTTATTTTGCATAAAAGACCGGCCATTCGCGCTTTTTTGTCATTCCATCATGGATTCTTACAAGATGTTCGAAGACTGGTTGTTGGAAGAGGTGGCGTTGGAAGAAGACATGTTGGCGGAGACTGAAGCAGAGACGGTAGAAGTCGAGACGACGGAAGCGATGGAAACCGACTACGAAGCATATGATGAGGGAACGTCGCCGACCCTTTCCTGACCGAAATGGATGACGATATGTACAGCTGGCTGTATGAGGATGCGTTCAGACCGAACGCCTCCTCTACGCTAGGTAGACCAACAACTCCACCATTAGCATCTATATTCGCGCCATTCACCGATATTGAAACGTTGAAGAGCTGGTACCAGCCCGACTCAGCTACGCCACCACCTCGTAAACCACCTATGACGACGACGACGATCCTGTCATAAAACATATCCGCCTTGGATAGACGTCAACGGTCAACCGACCAACCAACGGCCCTTTTCAGGGTCACCAACTTATTCAGAAAGAGTTTTCATATTCTATTTTGCTTATATCTTTTATAAGAACTTTTATAAGTACTTTTCACACTCCCACACCATGTAGGCCGTTCCCCCTATATTCCTCTTAGCCTTATTATAGATTAATAGATTTACTACACCCCCACACTCCTAATGCAATAATGTTCCCCGTTTAATATATCGCCCTATTCCCCCCGGCAAAGAATACAAAGCAAAGAACGAGAGACAATATAGGGGCCTAAGCAAAGGGGAGGGAGCGAGGGAACCCGAGCAAAGGGAGGACAGTCCCAAGAAAGTACGAGAGAAAACGTGCAAAGGCGGGGAACTCCGGAGAAAGGACGAGAAAGTTAAAGGAGTCCCCGAGAAAGTACGAGAAAATCTAATCCCCGAGAAAGGACTGGAGAAAACGAGTAAAGGGAGGGACGCATGAACAGGTGACCGTAATTCTAGCAATTGTTACGAACAATAGACATTTACTAATTAATCACTGTGTGAAAGAGTTTTATTTTTTTTATCATCGATATGATGTTTATAGGCCTACATTGTAAATAAAATATGAATAAATCTTAATGTACAATCATTAAAAATGAGCTTCTTTTATAACAGAATCTATGTTTAATCGACATGGAATTATTTCCAATCTTGCACTGGCACGAAATATCATTGTGTATTTTAGTACTGGGCAGAAATTATCATTGCGTGCAAATACTAGAACTAGAAATTCTTCATTTTCTACGTAGTCCAATTCATCTGCACGACACTAAGCAATCAAGTGTTAAAGGTAACAGAATAAAAGTCGGTATAATTTAATAATGATCGGCCCATTATTAGGCAGTTAGGAGAACTGCGGATTTAAGTGAGCTGGAGAAAAAATCAGAAACAAATGATTCTTACTTTTCATCAAAGGTCTATATGGGCACAACTTCAGGAAAAAAATCCACCAAAATCGACCTTGGGCAAAAAAGGTTTTCTTACCCATTCGACTTAAAAAATCTACAATTTTTCTACTTTTCGTCACTTTCTTCGGCATGCGGAGAATATTTTTTGTACATCACAAATGCTTTTCCGCTATTAGACCATCGACAAAATCAGTCAATGCCAATGTTGGGAAATTCTAATTGTAAAGACACTCATAACTGCCCCTGTCCCATCTCAAAGCTAAGCTAGATCAGCGCATTTACCAACTGTATGATCTTTGTTGCATAATGTTCAGCATCGGCACGTGCTCTAAATGTGCCAACTGTCAGATATTGTCAGTGGTGGGGTAAACTCGTCAGGCGTCCCTAATCGCCCACCCCACCCCACTAGTTCATTTACTAACCACACGAAACATGTTGAAAATTGTTCGTAAATTCATATCTATTAAAAAAGACCATCTGCGGACATTTTCAGTGGTGGGGTTTCCCCACCGGGCTGGGCGATTTACCCACTACTACCCAATACTAACTAAATACTACCTCGTTATTGTGGGAAACTAACATAATACTTCAATTATGTTGGGTAGCATTGGGCCAATTTCCTGCCGTCCCATCCAGACGTTCCTATTTCCCCACACCAAAGGCTAAGTCAGATGAGCACATTTACTTATTGCACGAAACTTGTTGCAAAAAGCTAAGCATAAGAATGGCAATGGCCAGATTTTTTCAATAGTGGGGTATCCCAGCCATAAATCTAATTTAAACCAGCGGCTGACAGGCAGGATACGCCCACATTTTCGAGAGATGGATAGAGAACAAGCTAAAAAGAAAGTGATTTTTCGTACAATCAGGGGCCATAATTCAGGAAGTTACGGTCCGATATGCGCGAATATCCAAAGGAAACGGGATCTTTGGGTTATAAACTTACATTTCAAGTTTCAACAAATTGGATAAAAATTGTGACCTCTATAGGGTCCACAACCTTGATATACCATATTTTTACGCTATTTGCGAACGAACGGCGGCCATTTTGTCTGTCAGTTTTGGGCGATTTTCACGAAATTCGAACTCAGTCGTCCTTAGGGTGTAACGGTGATATAATAATACGTTTTTTTAAATTGGATAAAAATTATGACCTCTATAGGGTCCACAAGCTAAAAACGCGATCTTTCGTACAATCAGGAGCCATAATTCAGGAAGTTACGTTCTGATATGCGCGAATATCGAAAGGAACCGAGATCTTTGTTTTATAAGCGAACATTTCAAGTTTAAACCAAATCGGATAAAAATTGTGACCTCTACAGTGTTCACAGGCTAAAAACGTGATTTTTCGTACAATCAGGGGCCATAATCCATGAAGTTACAGTCCGATACATGCCAATATCGAAAGGAACCGAGATCTTAGGGTGATAAACCTATATTTCAAGTTTCATTGAAATCGGATAAAAATTGTGACCTGTAGACTGTTCACAAACAATTGTGGACGGACGGACAGGGGCGACGAAAATATACGTCCACATGAAAATGTGGGCGTATAAAAATCATTTGTTTCGGATTTTTTCCCCAGGTCTGGGTGTCTCCTACCAGCCTATTGTTTCTTTTAACAGTTACACAATAACTGTACCTCAATACAATCTGAATAATGTATATTTTCTAAACAAAACCATGTACACCAAGTAGACCATGCGAATGTCAAATGGCTTGGAGGCTAAGCTAATATGTTTACACCTCTTATAATTTGTTTTATTTTCATGTAATTTATGGGAAGTTGGATTGTCGTGTTTTTATGCAACTAAAATAAATTACAAATCAGTCGGGGTTTTTTTTCATCACGATTAGTACGGTGAGAGAGAGAGAGAGAGAAATGGGGTTTAACGTCCACTCGACACAAACTAGGTCATTTCGGGACTAACATATGGTTTAATTTTATTTTAATGATTCGCTTGCGCGTAGGGGTCTTTAGCAGTGGGAGGAAACCGGAGGACCCGGAGAAAACCCACGAGGTTGGACAGGCGACCCTACTCCTTGCCACGTACAACCGGGGATTCGAAACCACGCCAGTCGACTCAATGGCAGACTTTATGATACAACGCGCGCACGCTAACCATTTAGCCATCCAACCCCCCGAATAGTACGGTGGCTCATAAGTGGCATCAAACTGTCAATAGTAGCTTTATCAGCAATCATATAGTTGGCTTATTAAAAGATTATGGGTCAGATCTAAATATTAAGGCCACATTCAAAATGGCGAATTCCTCATTTCACCAGGCTCCACAAATGAAATGGGGTTTAACATCCTACTGTTCTGCTCCGACTGGACTAATGAGGACTGGCATACGCCAGTGTGCTATGAGGGAAATGTTTCCTGAACAGCGGCGATACGGCCTACTGATCTTTTACGTGCACGCCAATGTGTACACTGGATCTCAGGTTTTCGTGCCATCCACTGCACCATTGACAAGGGGAAACCACGCCGCAAAATCCCAATGAACTTTCGAACCCGCGATTGATCGTTTCATAAAATGTGATTTTTGTTAGAAAGCAGAAAATCAAAGAACGTTTAGGCCTACTTCAGATTTTATTAACTGGTAAAGATCAAGATTAACAGATGGTTATTAACAATCTTTCACATAATTTTGATTCAATATGTTTTACGATTTACAAGAAGAGATAAGGTTTTAACTACCAGGAGAATATTTTATAATGTCTCCCTGTTAGCAAAGCCCTGTCTGTTAGAAAATCATGACGTAATTTTCTATTGACACACATCTCAAGTCAAGTTAGCGAACAAGCATAAAGAACAAATGTTGAAGTTAAAGGCACAACAAGCCAGATAGTGCAGATACATTTCAAAAGTCAAGGATAGTAATGTACTGATTTAATATAAGACTGTTGTGTCCATGTACATGTGATTTAGCACACGTGAGATTTAAACAATGAGCCAGCTTGTCAGAAAAGAATAACACATTTATTATTATATTTAGTTTTCGAGATAGGCGGGCGGGGTCCTTGACACCATACTGCCAGCCAGCGCACATTCTTGATGAATCACTGTAACAGAATCTAGGATTCCTTTTAGTGAATTTTTAGACTCATCCATTTCAACATTTATTTTACAGAAACATATAAAAACACATGTCCATGTTATCCTGGTCTTCAACCCTGGGTTCGAATTCAAAATAGTATCCAATTCTCTTGAAACTGGCTTGAGCGTCATCTGGGTGTGTTCTTTCTTGTTGCAAATCTTCTGAAACGTATGAGAAATGAATGGAATTAAATTTGGTACAATTCAGAGATGAACTGCTCTGGATACACAACACGTGCATAGACATATCCATATTTTTGATAAATTTCCATCTCGGTTCTTTATGAATACTGGACCAATGTTATATAAGCCTGCGCAACTGAAAGCTGGAGCTTCTGCCATTCTGAAATCTGGAAGTGGTGGTGTTGATGGAGCTAAGTAAGGTTTCGCATCAAATCCTCTGCATTATCGTACAATTGAATAATTTTCCTTACAAACCGTTTTCCTTTCATTAACCAAAATTTTACTCGACTTGAGTAAGGAAGTTCCAAATTCTGTAATCTACCCAGAGCTCTTAAAATTCCATCTTCATCTTCGAACAAATCGTACTGATTCTTCAGTGATTCAAAATTCTCTCTCGTCTTCAATAAAACTTGAACTTCTTTTATCCATAAATTTTCAGCTTTCTGAATATCTAATAAACATCTATCATACGATTCAATATAAGTCTTGTTTGTGTGGATGATCTTCACAAATTCCATGACATAGGCGGCTACCCTTAAAACTTTGTTCAGGTCACTGAAACTATTACAGTTGATTATTTCATTCAAGTTTTCATTTCTAGTGGGTAATAATAGGACAGAATCTGTTGGCTAATTTATTTTCTCAATTCTTCGATTTGTAATTCAACTTAACAATCTTCTGGAATGTATTCTTCATTATTCTATGGGTTGACAAGCCAAGCCAAAAATCGGCTCGAAAATAGGAAATTAAAAAAATATTACACCCCAATAATAGCGCACCTCGTTTTTTCCTAATTTCTTATTTTCGATTTTCATTTTGGCTTGTGTACCGTCTTGTCGACTTTAGACGTAGTCATATTTTTGTATTTATTGATGTCAGTAAGAAGGCGCTGACACGCATCCCAAACCATAATGCAACTCGAAAAGTAGAAATTAGGAAATAAACATACGCGACTTTTCGAGTTTCTCCTCGGAAGTGGTTGTAGTCTCAATTTGCCAGGTCGCATTTGAATACGTGCAATCAGGGCTCACAATGGCTTTCATTTTTCCGCCAAACTTACAACAATTTATGTAGGCCTATTATGAAACAATTATCCCGTACCGATATATATACAATATACAACTTATAAAATCCGTTTTACATAGGGGATTCAAGTGGCGTGGTTTCTATTCCCCTCTCTCTCTCCCTCTCTCTCAGAATTTATTTTTGGTGTCTAGTTATTTTCAAATCTACGGAACAATATATATTCAGCCTCTCCAAGGATTTCCCTTTACCCAGTTGTCTTTAAATTTACGTTTTGCATGTACAATAGGCCTATTCTTAATTGCAGGTACCGTAATGGTCCAGAATCTGAATCCTGATAGAAATTTTAATTTTATTTGTAAGAAATGCTTACAATCACACTCGTCGTTCACTTAAGAGCATTTTGGCGGCGGTACTGAAACGTCGCTATTCGACTCCTTCTTACGTTTCCTACCCATGGTGATAATATAATTTGAAATTAATTAATAAAATCCAAATCGTGAAAACCTGTATATTTTATATGCCGTATGAAGAAACAGTAAATGAAATTCAATTAACAATGCGCGTATTCAAATGTGACCTTGAAAGTAGAGACTACATCAACTTCCGAGGCGAAAGGTCGACAGCACGACAGCAAGCCAAAATCATAGGTCGCTAATATCGCCATCAATACTAGGGGCGAAAAGTAGAAATTATGAATAGTAGTCATAGGCTTCCATACACATGGACTATGCAAATTCTCTTCTATTAGGAGCACAAGAAATAGCTTTAAACAGACTAAAAATAGCATAAAACAATGCTGCACGTCTCATAACTAGAATATGAAAAAATTGATCGTATATTAGCTAAGTTACAGAAACTACGGTGAATGTGTTTAAATCAATTTATTGTGACACTGCACCCAATTATATAAAAGAACTCTTTGATTTATATACTCCCCATCGTTCGTCAAGTGATGGTTGCATATTGATGATTCCTAAATACATGTATAATAAACGTTTTGGTGAATACGCTTTCTCCGTCAGAGCAGCTAAAATATGGAAAGATCTTCCAGAAATTCTTCGAGAGTGTCCTTTCAGCGAGAGCTTTAAGAGATAATTAAACATATTTATTTCAGAATGTTTTTGAAGTGTTTTGTTGTGAATGCGCTTAGAAACACTCATGTGTAATGAAGTGCTATATAAATAGAATAATAATAATAATAATAATTATTATTTAACCAATCTTGACCTTGAAGACATATTACCGAATCTTTCACGATCCATACCCTTTGAAGGAATATCCACTAGATTACTTAAGCTTATACCTGGACAATGATTCCATCAACTGACAGGTAGCAGAGTAGGTATTTCATTCACACTATTCTGGATAAATTGCTTCCATTCTTTAGTTTGATTCTTGATCTAAAAGACAGCTACTTTACTGTCAGTCCAATAGAAAGTATTGTTGATTTCTAATTCAGTTTGGAATGCGTCTTGAATAGTGACCATCAGTCTTGATAATACCAATGATGACAACAATTCTAGTGTGGGAATCAAGTGTTGAATTACTGGAGCAACTCTTGACTTTGATGCTACAAATCTTACAAAACGTGGTTCGTATCTGAGGATAAATGACTGCGTAATATGATTTCATTGGTGAGTCTCAGAATCCGTGAAAATCACAAGAAATGATTTAATCTTGTAACATCTACTTAGAGTAAACACTTCTGCCTTTGACATGACATCAAAGTTCTCCACCTAATGGTTCATAGCAATCAATTTCTAATTTGCACAGGTCCTGTAACAGAATCTTTAATTGTACTATAAATGGTGATCAAATTTCTAAGAGACGCTAACAACACGTCGTTTATTTGGGTGAATATTTTTCGCAAATTCTGATATTGACCGTATGTCGAACACTAGCTATCTTCTACTGGATTCCATGAGACTTCTAATATCTTGTGATGATTTGTTGAATTGTTTCCAAATACTGCTTTAGAAAAAGAATCACCATCTTCAATGACAGCTGATGCAATTTCACTAATCTTTATTTCGTCTGATTTTTCTTCGTTTAGCATGACTATCCTATTGATTTTCAGCCTTCTGCGAATTTTCGTTACAGAGTTATTCCCCTTTTTCGAAAACATTATGAACACGATAGAGGCAATAAATAGTTTTTAATGGATTTCTTTCACATTTGATGGGGAAACATTTGGGATCATGAAAGGATGAACCCTATCAATATTCTGCATTCTGTTCTAGTGTTGTCCCTTCTTTGACTAAATATCAAATTTGATCAACATCCACGCTTTGATTTAGCTGCTGTCTAGACATTGCTGCTGTATGGGCATATTTTCACTCGAGTATATGCCAGATCAACTCTAATGCTAAAATTCAAAATAATTCTTGTGACCCGAAAAACACACTAGAATACAGGTAAAGCATAAGTTCTTGCTCGTATCTCAACCTCCTAAAATGGCCGAAAAATCTCTTAATTTATTGTGTGCTTGAAATCCATTTACGATTTTTATTTTTTGGTCATTGTACACATAAAAACACCTTCTGGGGAAAAAATATAAGAAGTAATAGTACATTACTTATTTAGAAGCAAAAAGGTAGTCTAACAAATTATTGATTGATTAAATGAAGGTTTAATCAATCATATTTAATTAACCTACTACTATTACTAATATTTCATACATTATTAAACTGGTACTAAGAACTAGCTCTACATTACAAAGGAAAATACATAATGAATCAATCTCCAAACGATTTTTGCTTTGCTATGATTTGACTTATACAGTGGGTGGCATGAAGACGGATAGTCCCATTGATAATTTCATGCTATTTTATAAATAATATAGCTTATTAGGTAGGCATTTGTCTTCATAACCTGTTCATCTGCCTCATTTGTGATTATGATGAATTTTAAGTCCAGAAGATCAGTAGATGGTGTTCTTTCTAATAGCGTTAATAGTTCGTGTGGCTTACTCTCAGTTATATACTATTCAAAAAAAGTAGGGGATATTTGATTTTGGGGGCATAATACTAAAATATGCAAATGACTACGAAAAAAGTCACTATAGAACCTAACAGAAGAAACATTTCCAGTTACATGTGACGCCCAAACGCACCAATAGCTACCGCATGGAATGCAGGTGATGCTTGGGATCATCATGGGGGTCCAACCCAAGATTTGCACGACTCTGACTTTGAATGTTACAGTCATTGTGGCATTGAATTCCAGGGTGGAAACATCAGTTTAATTGTTTTAGTGACCAGAAAACAAATTTTGATATGCGTCGGCTTACCCAAAATGAAAGGTTACGTGCCCTTGGCATGCTACAGATCGGCACAACACAGGCGGTTGTGGCGCGGACGATGAATGTTTCTCAGTCTGTCATAAGCAGGCTATGGTCCAGATACCGTGATACACAATCTGTACAGGACAGACCACGCTCAAAAATAATGACTTTGGAATTTGTAACTTTGGAAAATATGAAGCAAATATACCATTCAGCACTGCACTGCTACAGGGTAAACAACTCAACATGGGAAATCACAAAGTCTCACAGAGATACCTGAATATATACACTACAACCATCAAGACTTCAAATTTTGAAAACTATCTTTGTTTAAGCACACCACGTCCATATAATTAAACTTTTTTTTTCAAATATCCTCCATTTTTTTTCAAGGGACTACTTTCAGACTTTTTGTATGGAGTACCATCATAAACATCATTTGGATTAAATGTTTCGGGTCTGTATTGGAAAATTGTAAATACTGCATCACTATTTTCAGACTTTTTGTATGGAGTACCATCATAAACATAATTTGGATTAAATGTTTCGGGACTGTATGGAAAATTGTAAAAACTGCATCACAATTTTCTTGAAACTGCTTTTGGTTTTCAGCAATATTTTGTAATGAATACACATTGTTATCATTTGTATTACTTCTTAATTCACCCCTTGAAACTTTGTGCCAGGAAGCATAAAGATGCACTGACAATTAAACATTGAACATTTTTACTAAGTTTTACAGTAAAATAATTTGTTATAAATTTTATTCAATATTTATTCACACTCAACACATTGTTTAGTCTTAGATTGTACACTAATAATCAACTGTTAAACGTGGAAAGGTCCAGCTGAATGATAGATTGGTAAATATGATGTGTTTCAAATGGTACTCCATACAAATGAATTTACCCCACAAAAATTATATCTGGGTAACAAATTCTATATCAGACCCTCAAAATGATTATTATTCTAACATAAATGAATAATAATCTATCCAAAATTTAGAAACAAGCCTTTTTGCTAACATTTACCAACACTTGAAAACGGCAGCGATGATAGCTTAGATTTTGACAGTTCTGTTTTCATCAATTTACAGAACGGTCCATATGAATAATGTTGATATTAAAAGATGTGACAGTTCTTGCAATTGAAGCGCAATAGTCTATAATATTACGATTTACCGCCTGATGTAAGGATAATTGTGATAGTATCAGTCAAAAAGTATTTACTGCATTTTTATTTACCTTTCTGTGTCGAATTACCGCTCAAAGGAAGTGTTGCTCGCATCAATGAGTTCATGCATGACTTATTTTTTTAATATTATCAAATCCCGTAAATGGCACCTCATTTGTATTTTGATATGAATTAATTGTATGCCACAGTTGTTTAAATTAAAATATTAAAAATTTGTATTTAAAATTAACGCTTTGCTCATTGATATTAGCATACGGTCAAGGACATAGCAGATATTCGGACACGAAAGCAACCTATAAAACATTGTTTACATTTATACAACGGCGAAATGTTCTATTACTAAAGGGAATACGACATAATTGTATGTATGTATGGTGATGTAAATGAAACCTTTGCATATCGATACAATGTTCCACTAAGCGTTGTCAGTTTAACGTCTAAAGATATGAAGGGTCTTTTTCAACGATTGAAAAAGAAAATGGCGGATCTCAACCATGTGGTAGCAAGGACGTGGAAACTCACACTACAAGGAAATAGGAAAGCAACTAGAAAATCTAAGATTCGACTACTGTACAACATAGATCAGAGTATAAATAGAGAGATAATAGCTGTCCCCATGTTTTATCGTTTTGTCTGTAGGTGTAACCGCGATTGGGCAAGAAAGTGATGAAACTGAAATTTTCGCTTACGTGATAACAAGCGGATGTACGAATTAAAGGGGTATTGACAGTGAAATAGTGTATTGTGAGTAATAGAGTTTATTTTGGACGTTTGTATCCAAGGGCCACTATTCTGTGTTGGGAAATAATATTTTCAGCCTTGTTGGTGTTGAGACTACTATGCAACAAGATGGTGTCACTTTACCCTGCCCTTAAAAAATATATACTGTGATTCGTCCAGATCAATCATCTGCAAGCTGCATGACTAAGTGCCTTCAAATACTTCTTTGGTATATCAACCAGGCGAGTAAGTGCCTTCAAAGACTTCTTTGGTATATCAACCAGGCGGGTATATCTGTCAGCGGTGTGTTTTCCGGTATTTAGTGGTTTTCCGGTGTTTTCCGGTATTCAGTATAACATGGTGTTTTCCGGTAGTTTTAGGTTGTTTTCCGGTGTTTTCCGGTATATAGTATAGCCCATCTGTCAGATTCTAAGATTAAAAATATAAATTCTTTAACATGGTCTGACTTCCAGTGCTTAAAGATTTTATTAAATTTGCCACACTTTGTGAAATCCTCAACTTTGTGCATTGCATGAATCGACTACTTATATAAATAGTGCTTTTAAACACTTTGTTTTCTTTTTCATCCCCAGTCAACGGCCTTGACTGCATTCTCAATTATTTACACATTAAAGTCTCCAATACGTCACAATAAAGATTAAAGATTAAATAATATATAATTTATGATAATACACAATCAAAATATACTTTTATTTTCCATTGGTTTTTGAAAATTATTCCGAAAATTGAAAATTTACATTGGTTTCTATGATTTCACACTACCTTCTTTACCTGTCGTCACAATACTGAAAACTTTTTCGTACAACCCAGTTCATTCTGATATATAGAGATTTTATTTATAACTCAATCCTTTCTTACACGCACAAATAAATAAATATAAGTCTTTGGTATATATTCAATATTACTGAACCTGATTACATTATGGCGTAGTGATACATCAATTTTTGACAAGTAACCCCTAGCAAAGTCCTATATATTGACCCGGTGTTTCTTTTAAAGTTATGGGGAGTATTGGAATTGTTTATGGTAATAGAGAACTTTTCTCCAACAATATTCCTGGATCCAAAATGTTGTTCCTTTTGAATAAAAAAAAATAGTTCCTTTTGAATAAAAAAAAATAGTTCCTTTTTAATAAAAAAATTTTAATAAAAAAAAAGTAGTTCCGTTTTAATCGACCAATCAAATTCATTTCTCGTAAGGAGATGTGTTATTGGGTGATAAATTTATATGAACGACCTTGCTTGCTGTGTCTTTAATTAACAAGCAGAGACTCTGCATATATTAATCGTGCAATTAGACCATGGGAACAATAAACAACCTCTTGTAATTAAGGCGTTTGCTTCTGTAAAAATCTGATGAAACGAAAATATAATCTCTATATCATGAATTGATTAGAACAAGGTCCGTATACTGCAAATCCTTCAATAAAGTCATTTCCTTCTAAACAGACAATAATAGCAAGCAGATATATAGAGAGACGAGACTTGTCTTGTATTGAACTGAAGTATAAAACCATAATCTATTGAAATCTGTAGAGACCTCTTAACAACGGGGTTTTCTAACCATAGCAAACTCTATCAATATCATGTATCAAATCAACTTATCGTTCAGAAAATGATTCTAGTGTATATAAGAATAGCATCTTCCAAGTTCAGACACTCATTAATCAGAATCAAATAAACAATAATATAATAAATGGCTGAAGAGCAACTTCGGTTGTGAAAACGTTAGCACAAATTATGTAGTTTCATTTCGCCAACAGAATATAATATATATATGTGTGTGTGTGTGTGTGTGTGGGTGTGTACTTGTCTGCCTAATGGCTATATATATGCATATGTCTGCCTAATGGCTATATATAAGCACATGTCTGCCTAATGGCTATATATATGCACTGGTCTGCCTAATGGCTATATATATGCACTGGTCTGCCTAATGACTGTTATATATTAACAAATATTAGGAAGACCAGCAAAAATTTATATTTTT
This sequence comes from Patella vulgata, assembly GCF_932274485.2. Lineage (NCBI taxonomy): Eukaryota > Metazoa > Mollusca > Gastropoda > Patellidae > Patella > Patella vulgata. Next base: position 42,238,579 of record NC_065882.2, read on the forward strand.
TATTTTTGAGGATTTTTTTTTTCAAATTTCGGATATCAATTAGACAGTCCCAAAGGTGTCATTTTTAAAATTTTCATCTCCAAAAAGTATTAAGTAGGGATTTTCCCAAATGTCTACCTAATGCCCAAAATATAATACGGTCTGGGGGTATAATTTTAACGAAGTTTTCAAATTATTCGTTACCAATAACCGGCATCAGAGAGTGATTACGTCGAAAGCGAACAAACAGTGTCACTTTAAATATATCTAGGGCTCCTGTGTTTACGTGGGGTTTGGGGAGGGGCCGAATGGTTAACACGTGCGCGTTGGATCAGAAGGTCTGTCATTGAGTCAAGTGGTGTGGCCCAGCTAAGCAATTTCATTGGTCCTTATTGAAGAATGAGTTTTTGGATTAACGATTCAGATATTCTATACAGTATTATGCACCATCAGTAAACTGTTACTTAATTCTTACCAAGAAACTACTGCATAAGCCAAAATGATATGGCAACAATTTCAAGGGAGTGCCAAAATTGGGTCTTGATAAATAGTTTGAAAACCTTCATTTAGACTTATCAAAATATGACCAGGCCGATACAAAAGGATGGCGGTTTAAAACATAGTTAGCTGTCTTTTGGAAAGTTGGCAGTAGGATACTACGTATCCCCAGATCCGTACACATAGTCCATCTTGATCAGATTAAAACACAGATCCTATTTCGTTTCGTTTTTTATAGTTCAAAACTTCGTTTTACTTGTCTTTACTACACTAGGATCTGGAAGAGTTGGTATGTAAACGCGTGTTTTGGTTGATGTAAGGGATTAGACAATGAAACAGTCTGTTGTGGCGAGTTCTTGGTGTACGGTGCAGGAAACTGTGTGACCCCCGACGTGACCTTCCATTACGGTCAGATCTTCCTGTAGTGTAGGCCATCGTAAGTATAAAAAAAACCGAAACGAAATATAGATCTGTATTACAATCAGATTACTTGAAGTGCAAAGGCACTGAACTTTGGCATCCGGTATGCAAGTCTGACTTGATTTCACAGACAATTTAAAAAATATTATAAAGTGAGATCCAAGGTCAAAATTAATGGTAGATTAGGAATCTACCAGCAATACCTACTTCATAAATGTTGACCATTCGTTTACTGAGCTATAGCCATTTATCCAAAATGGGCGATATCTATAGGGAACCGAAAGTACGATCAAGCTAATAAGATTAACAGAATGAGACAAATTTCAGCAAACTCCAAGGAGGTACAGTTTTGTCCACAGAGAGAGACTTGGTTGGGGTCCAGGGGGAAAGGTTTGGAAGTAGTATTTAAACATACATTATTCAACAAGAGCTAAATCTGCCTATTGCAGGTCTTTCTTTAGGCCTGAAATGTTATCTAAATTACTAATTAGACATTAATTAACTTATCCAGACCACAATCAACTCTCGATGTCAACGCTAGCCTGCGATATCAACGCTAGCCTACGATATTTACTGGATTACGATTAGATTTGCTGCTCAACTTTTAGTCATGATTTAATCATGAAATGGATAATCGAGTCTATGTTTTTTTTTATCTTACCGACTTTAGTAATGATGATCGAGGCTAGACGAAAATTCAATTGCTAAAATCTCGGTTCGGAGTGGATCAATTTGACTGAAATTTTCAGCAAATTCCCTTTACATTATCTAGTTTTTAACTATTATAGTGAGAACTGCCAGCTCTTTATTTAATCTCACATAATGTATCTTTAACTGATTAATACAACACACGATTTCATTGGCCGAAAGTGCTTTACTTTCTACCAACTGGTCATAATACTCACTAGTTGGGACTAGTTGACGGCCAATGTCCATATGGTGACAATTGGTCCCACCTTTCTCTGTAAAATGTTTTAAAAATACGCCTTTTCGCCAACTCAGGGATTTTTGTTATCACCGCGCCGTATTTTTGTGGTGGAAACGATCTTTCTATAGAGAACAGGCAAGTACAAATTTGTTTGCCGAACTGAGTGGTTATTAACTAGAAAGGGAAGTGATAGAAGCTAAACACCTTGTTTCCAAACTTTAGTTTCGAAAGAAACTATCCATTTTACATTCATATACGCGTTGTCCAGTCGCGTATTGTTTGTGTCGTGTTATTTTGTACGTTTTCTATCAAGAAATAATATAAGCATGATATAGCTGTGCCCTTTATTTTATCAGAATACTTCTTTGGAAGCAGAAGGTTTCCACAGAACTACGGTTGCTTGTTCTGCAAAACAAGGCAAGATGGAGAATTTATAAAGCATATTTGCGCTTTTTATGTGTAACCGTAGTGTAGCTGAATGAACATCTAAACAATATGCTGTTACTGTGAATATTGCAACCTGGTTTTATTTTTATTCATAGATTTATGACACGTAGAAAATGATGACAATTAAGATTTAACCGTACACGTGACAGAATACAAAAACTTTGACAGCTAACATGGTTAAATAAAATATAAAATCGGAATGCTATTGTCATATTTATAAAGACTAGAATATCAAATAGATAAACTGTTATGATATCTGATTGGAAATCGATTTCTGCCATCTCGATTCGATTCACGCCTAATAATCATATTACTGCAATTATTTATTTCTAAAGGTTTGCAAAATTAAATACCCGACTACATGTATAACTTTTATAACATCTAATATTATATTATTATAAAGATCACGCCATATTTATCAGCCAATAGATAGTTCATAATAACACCAACGTTAAAGATTAACAAATCCGATATTAAAAGATTGGGAAAAAAAATGAATGAATCTATTCTGTTACTGATAAATGAAGATTTAAGTTTGTATGAGAAACTTCTGGTTTAAATAACAGTTTTAAGAAACCATCTACCCTATCTGCTAATATTTGTTATTTCTCTACAATGTGAAGATGCATTCCCACGAAAGTATTTATAAAGATACGCCAAATTTCGTATATACGGAAAGAAGAGACACCCAATCGTACTAGAAAAATACTGAATTCCCTCAAAAACACACTATGGGGACGCGCACAAAACAAAAATGTATGTATCACTAAGTGGCAGCCCGTCGGCCTGTTGTCTGCCGACGTAGGGGGCGCTTTGTATTTGATAGAAGCGCAAAATCCAAGATATTCATGCTAAATTACACTCGGCAAACCTCGACAGATTCTACGCATCTAATCTCGGCTGTATGACGAATTCCGCCATATTGGAACTATTTTAAAGGTCCCGGATGAAAAATGGCTGCGCCTATGGAGATTTCTGTTGAGAGTATATAATATCAACAAACGTCAAGTTTGGCATTGGGTTTGGGGAATTACCAGGGAATTATATCAAACAAGCAGCCTTGAGACAATATCTCTGCTCGTTTAGTTATATACACTCGACGAAAGACGCCATTTTGGGACTTTTTTGTAAAAGCGGCACGTTTTCCTGTTAAAGTAAACCGGTAGCCGCATCGCAAATGTATGGGCGTAGGTACATATCAATTACTATCATACAGCCGAGGTTAGATGTAGGGTACCGGAATCTGCCGAGGTTTGCCGAGTGGGTAAATTAATGACAAATGTCAAGTCACGTGAGAAACAAGGATGCTTAAAATAGATTTTAGGTATAGTTCCTTTTTAGAGGGAAAAGAACAATGAAATGAAACGGGGTTTAACGTCCTACTGTTCTGCACTGACTGGGGTAACGAAGAAGGTATACGCCATACAGAGTGCTATGAGGGTAATCTTGGTCGGGTAGCGGCACTATACTATTCTTGTATCGAATTCCAACTGTCAAGGGTTCTTTGAATTGAAAATTGCATGAATACAAGTTTCAATCTAATATGCCATGTAAAACAAGGTTTTATAATTACAGATCTGCAAGTAATTCTGAAAATGCACACAAACTGCTGTATCAACATTTTAAGCAAAATCCCTGTAGTAAGGACTTTGGATTTAGAGTACAAGTAATTCAAAAAAATTCCGGCTCATGCCACCTCACTAACGACAAGATTTATCCTGCTGTAACACAAAAAAAAACTCACGAAGAGGAAACTTGGATAACTAAATTACAGAGCATTTTCCCATTTGGGCCTAATGATAGATTTAAAAACATTGATTATAATAACCGTGGTGAAAATACTTTGAATATAAGAAATTGTTATAAGAAACTCGATCATTATTTTCGAAATTTCAAAAAGACCCGGAAATTATTTTGAATGATTGTATTCTATATGCCAATGCCATACTTCCGATATAGTGCCCTGTGCAGCTTGTGTATTCTCAACCTAGCCCGACAAATTGTACACTCTTTGAAAAAATCAACAGCTAAAAAACGTGGTGTCCTCATACAGGATATCATCTATTCTAATCAACGTAATGAACGTGTTCTTTCTCAATATTACGATGTTATATAGAGAATATCCTACCAGTCTTTTTTGATATCAAAAAATATCAACACAAGTTGATAAAGTAACGATAAACGAGGCTCTGCCGAGTTTTTTTTACTTTATCAACGAGTGTTGATAGTACTATTACTACTGTATCATATTACCTGAATACATATTACATCATCCTTCATATTTCATATAAAATGGTATTAACAACAGTATTTACCGTATTAAGAACTAGTTTTAGATTACACCAGAAAATACATACCGGGTACTGAATGTATATTAAAGAGGCTTTAGCACTTTGGAGATCTTCGCCTTTCGGGAAAATGGAATGGGTTTAATGTTTTACTTTTCTGCACTATACAGCGTGTATATGAGAGGATTTTTGCCCGGACAGCATTTTCTGCGAATCTAATATAGAAAAAGTAGAACATCTCTTTGTTTTCTGCCCATTTTCACAAATACTATGGAATCATTTTCATACTATCTTAGATCGCAGTAATATAAAGATAAATATAAAACCACATATCAAACATCTTGGTTTAACTAACAAACCAGATTATATAAATAATACTGAATGGATCTTCATTAATCATGTAATTATCAGAGGCGGATCCTCGCCCCCCCCCCCTAATTTTCGACAGTGCCCTTTTTTACTGCTGAAAGTGCCTTTTCTCAGACCCAAATATGTCCGTTCCCAACCCGTTGCAGGGATCCCAAATGACTCAAACCATCGACTCAAACACACCAGTCTGGTCTAATTAATGCTTCCACTTTCAAACGAATTCTTGTTGTTTAGCTGACGTTGCCCTAATCCTATAGAGTGCCTATAGACAGACATCAATGGTAGCATCTTGTGGAATCGGCGGCGTATACACTCATGCCCATCACCAACGCGCATGGGTGCAACTTGATGTAGATTTGTTTCATGTGCGGACAGTACACAGTACAAGTTACAAGGCTTAAAAAGTGAAGTGGCTAGGGAATAGATTCGTCTTTTTTTCCACCATAATGCCTCGCTCGCCTTGACAATTTTCGAGTCGCATGTTCAACTGGCTTTTTTGCTCGATTTTAAGGCTCTTTTTCGACGATTTCCGAACGTGACGAAAATATCAGCCAAATAGCTCTTGCAATGGCTACAGATGCAAGGAAATGACGTCTCCGAGGTCAGTGCCCTCATTTTGCGGCGCCTCCCTTTTCAAAATTCCGAGATCCGCCCCTGATTATTTTAACTAAGTTCTATATATATCGGGCTAAACTACGAAACGAAATACTCAATATTAATAAGTATGAAAGCTTTTTAGTAGAACATGCTAACTTGGAAATTGATATATCTCCGGAATTTTACATAAATAAACGGAAACATCTTTTTAAGAACCCCCCCCCCCCCATACCGATTCCCAATTGATGGATACATGTACTTAGATCTGTGTATAGTAGGAACCCGTGTGCTTAACACGTGCTTGTAAATATTGATGTACGGAAATGAAATGAAATGAAATGGGGTTTAACGTCCTACTGTTCTGCTCCTAACCTGGGCTAATGAAGACGGGCATACGCCATACAGTGTGCTATGAAGGAAATTTTGCCCGGACAGCGGCACTACGGCCTACTCTTATATCGAATTCCAACTGCCAAGGGATCTTTTACGTGCACGCCAATGTGTACACGGGACCTCGGTTTTTCGTCCCATCCGAACGACTAGACAGCTTTCCTTGTCAGGCCCTCCGTCCTGCATCACTGACAAGGGAGAACCACGCCGGAAAATCTGGATGAACTTTCTCGGCCAATGCAGGGATCGAACACCCGACCTCCAGGCTAGCGAGCTAGCGTCTTACCCACTTAGCCACGTGATTCCCATTGATGTACGGTATACACATATATGTTCAGAATTATATTTACTATAAGCGGTTTATAAGAACATATTTCCAATAAATAAAAGGCTAGGTAATTCATTTACCAGCGCAGTCGTGACAACGTGAATCCTTCTTGTAAATACATCAATCTGATTAAAACACAGATCCTATTTCGTTTCGTTTTTTATAGTTCAAAATTTCGTTTTACTTGTCTTTACTATACTAGGATCTGGAAGAATTGTTATATTACCGGCGTTTTGGATGAAGTGAGGGATAAGCCAATGAAACGGTCTGTTACGGCGACTTCTTGGCGTGCCATGCACGGAACTGTGGGTAAACCACTAGAAACGTCAACGCTGGTTGATTAATCAATGTCTGATGTCATAGGGCCAGAAGTCCCTGACCCCTGACACGGCCCTCGAGTACATCTTGTCAGATCTTCATGTAGTGTAGGCCATCGAAAGTATAAAAAAAAACGAAACGAAATATAGATCTGTATTTTAATCAGACTGTAAATACATCGTAATGTATACGTGGGAGGTAATCCTGACAAATGGCAGTTTGCTTCACGTTAGTTTTAATTAATGACAATCAGGGCTTATTCGAGAACGTACAAATGACAATTTCTTTGTTAGTCATGGCAATAAACAAAACTGCCTTTAAAAATACCATTGGTGGATTTTCTAACTCGATATAGAGGTGAACCCAAAAACAGACTCTTTCTAAGAACCGGGTTCAACGGAGGTTTTTACAACTCGGTTTAGGAAAAAGAAATACCTGTATAAAGAATTGACTTTCACTAGATAAGAGAACGCGAGAAAAATAGAAATAGTCCGCGGATTACCTTGTTTTTATTAATTCAACAAACAAAGAAGTATAACAAAACTAAAAAGGGTTGGGATGTCCAAGTTTTGGAATTATTAGTGAGCTGAAATTCATCCGTCATTATACTAATAATAGTCAAATTTGATCAGATTGACACTTGAAAATTATTCAACTGAAAAAAAAAACTACTTCGCAAAAGACACAGCTTCTATAATATACTAGGTAGCAACAGAAACGTCAGGTTGGTATGTTACTCTGAATAGACGCATTGCATAAAACTTGTTTTTATGTTTTTATTGTATATATGTGACCATATCTCCAACTTTACCGGAGCAATAAGGCTCCTTCCCTCAACACAAAAATGAACCCAGGAAATGTTCTCAAAAACGCAACCTGACTTCTGAGATGGTAATGTGTTCTCCATGATTTTCATGTAACTCATGCTGCACCTGCTGTTTACCGGGACCAAGCCTATAAATGCACCCACATACCTAGTTAAATAATTCAGCAGCATGCCACGACTCACGACAGCTCAGAGGAATCAGGCGCTTGAAAGACTGGACGCTGGCCACATTGTCCAAGCCGTTGCCAATCACTTCCAGGCCAATGTTCGGACCATCTACAGGCTTCAGCAACGCTGTCAGGCCACCAACACCACGGGTGATCGCCCACGAACTGGTAGACCAAGGGTTACCACAAGGCGACAAGACCGCCATGAGGTGCGACAGCACGGGCAGAATCCCTTTACACAAGCATCTGAGACAGCACGTCAGGCAGTGGGAACACACGGAAGACCCATCAGTACCGATACAGTGCGCCGACATCTCACCAGAGAGAACATTCATTGCCGTAGACCTTCCCGTGAACCGATCCTCACCCCTCGCCATCGACGTGAACGTCAACAGTTTGCCTAACAACACCAGAACTGGTGACACAGGCAATAGAGAACTGTTCTGTTCACAGATGAGAGTCGGTATTGCGTATCAACTGCAGATGGCAGGACCAGAATATGGCGTCGACGAGGCCAGCGTTATTCTGACCAATGTGACATGGAACGAGACTCATGTGGGGGTCCAAGCATAATGATTTGGGGTGGAATCGGCCTGAACCAGAGACTGGGTCCTGTGGTGTTCCAAAATCTTGGTCCAGGGAGAGCAGGCGGCATCACAGTAGTGCGCTACATCGATCAAGCTCTCAGACCCCACGTCATACCACATTTCGCACGTCATCGAAACAACGCTTTCCAGCATGACAACACCCGTGCCCACACCGCCAGAGTTACTCGGGACTTTCTAAAGCAGAACGGTGTGAACGTATGCATTGACCAGCCCTTAGTCCGGACTTAAACCCGATTGAACATCTTTGGGATGAAATTCAGAGGAGACTTAATAACGTCGTACTGAGACCAAACACAGCCAATGGATTACGCCAGTCTTTTCTGAGAGTGTGGTTCCATGTGCCAGTAGCGGTAATCAATCGTCTGGTCCACTTCATGTACAGACGCTGCGCTGCTGTTATTGACACTCGCAGTGGACACACCAGATATTGATGTATAGACTGTGTACAGACTCTAAACCTTCTCGTAATGTCTTGGAATTGTGGTGAATTAATCTCGAATTTGCCAACGTACTGTTCCCCAAAAATTGCTTTGATCCATTTAGTAAGTCGTTTTCTAGAATGATTTGATTAAAGTGCCTCTATGATTTTGAAATCGTACTGACGGTTTTTTTGGGGTTTTTTTTTTTTTTGCTGTTTAGTATAGGTTGGTGTGTGCGTGTGTGTGTGTGTGTGTGTGTGTACAAAGTTGGTGACGTCAAATTGGTTTCTATGGAAATTTCTAATTAGCAAAGGACATGACTACTATAATAAATTGATATGTGTACGAAGTTTCATAAAGATTATCTAGAACGGTTTATCAAAATATGCTCCAGGAATAAAAATTGTATACTAAATATTAAACATGCATTATGCAAGAGCTAAGTCTGCCTATTGCAGGTCTTTCTTTAGGCCTGAAATGTTTTCTAAATTATTAATTAGACATTAATTAACTGATCCAGGCCTTAATCAACTCTCGGTGGCATCAGATTTCTCCGATATTAAATAGATTAGAATGGTTCAGCGATACTTTGATTTAATCAAATATGGAGGACCGAGACTTAGCTTCGATCAACAAGTACGGTGGTTGAAATTAATGCACACGTCTGTCAAACCTTCAAAGGCTAATATCTTCGCTTGCAATAGAGTAATTTGAATGAAATTTTCAAATTATTCATATTACATCATCTACTTTCGAACTATTATAGCAAGAATGACTAGTTCTTTATCTAAATCTTACATAATGTATCTTTATGTTAAATCCGAATTAGCAAAAGGCACAACTACTATAATAAATAGACTGATAAGTTTGCAATGTTTTATAAAGCAGACGTATTGCGGACATTTAATATCGTTCGGCGTGGGATAGATCGTTTCAGAACGATCCCCGAACGGACGAAGTCCTCTGACCCTTCCTGTCCGTACTAGTCCGGTGGCTGAAGGTGGAGTATCGCCACCCGAGAGGAGAATTTATGAGACTCAGTTTTACTAGAGCAGTTTGTTGCGTAGATTTCGATTCAGGGTGGTGATCAGGCGTTTGAGGGGGCATTTTCGAGATATGATGCCCAGGACAATTCTTTAGCTTTGGGAGTGGGGAGGGTTGTAGGAGTGGCGGGGGGGGGGGGGGCAATGCCTTAATATGTTGGGAAATTTGATAATGTTCAAATAAAAGATGATCATCATATAGATTAGTAATACCTAGCACTGTAATCTCTAAATACGTTTCGCTTTTCTAGGAGGATAGGGGTACTGGGTGTGGGTGGGTGGGTGTGGGTGTGCGTAAGGGCGGGGGTCACAATACCTAAAATTGGCAAAAAATGTGACAATTTTGATTTAAGTGATGATCTTTTTGTTCATTAGTAAAACATTAGTTTCTAGCTCTGTGGAGGATCCCCCCCACCCCCCTCACGCACCCTTCCCGAAAACTGTTTAGCTTTGCGGAAAATGGGGTTGGGGGTGTTGAGGGTCCAAAATGTCATTTTGGGAACAAAAAACAAATTTTCATACCATTTTAGATCGCAGCAATATAAAGATAGATATAAAAACACATATCAAACATCTCATCATGTAATTATTTTATCTAAGTTCTATATATATCGGGCTAAACTACGTAACCAAATAATCAATATTAATAAGTATGAAAGCTTTTTAGTAGAACATGCTAAATTGGACTTTACAATATCGTATTCTGCCCTATTTTTCAATATACTTAACCACAAAGGTTATGTAACCAGTGTACCCTTTCTGTCGTCGAAGATGGAAAACACTTCCTACTTGAATGCACAAAGTACGAAAATCTCCGGAAGCAAATTGTTTACCCAGTTCTCTACAAAAATGACCTACAGTTCTCTTTCATCAATCTATTTAACCCTCCAAGGTGTATATCTCGCGAAATCTACCATTTTGTGTTTTCTGCTCCTAATTCAAGAGATGTTAGCTGACAGGACCTTTCCTGATGTATCTATGTATTTATATATCACTAAATATACTTGAATGTTCTAATACATTCTATATGTATTCGTATATATTATAGTCATGTTTATTTTCTTTCCTATTGGTGTGAGCGTACTTTCTAAATTACATTATAAGATTGAATTAGGTATTATGTTCGATTTAGGCATCTTTACACATCGCCCTTGAATCAGTAGTGAACAAGGCAGCGTTTATCTATGTTTATGTATGTTTGTTCTAATGTGATTTTTCTTTCATTTTGTAATTGTATGCTGCTCCCCGTGGGCGTTTTTATGCAATAAACTTACTTAACAGATAATGTCTCAAGGGTGCTTATTTGCAATTAAACCCTGGAAAAGCAAACCAGTTGTCTAAGGACATCATATATACTATGTTGGAGATCCACAATGTTTTACTTATTTATAAGGTGGATAAGGTGAGCATTTCGAACCACATGGTTTTTGTCCCCTAAAATACATTTTAGATCGCCTCCTCCCACCCCCCATAAAATTTCACTCCAATTTTCGGCATTGCACCCTACTGGCAAAGCTAAAAAAGATGCCCATTGGGGCTTCCTGCCTATATAGACTGTGCAAGAAATCAATGTTTTAATAATGATCATCATTGATATCAAGATTATCAAATGCGCCCCCCCCCCACACTTACTGCCCCTACCACCCCCACAAGTAGGGGGTGGTGTTAAATATGAATTTTTTCGGGGCCCCCTTCAAAAGTTATAGCTACCCTACCCATGTATAAACATATTTTTTAGATTTTTTCCTATTCCCCTGTACACACCCCGTGAAGTAAGTGGAGTTAAAATGAGAGGGATAATTTAGATTTCAATAAAAATCTTCATTATTTTCCCTGTATAAACCTCATATCGACTCTACGTTATGGATTTCAGGGTCGCTGAGTTCATTGGTGATGTTAAATTTAAAATTTAAAAATCCAAAATGGCGTAAATTCAAGATGGCGATAATATTTCCGCAAATTTCATAGTCGTTGACCTTTTTCTCAGTGTTTAACGACCTGTCTAACATTTACAGTTTCTTGTCTATAAAACATTTTATGTATAGTTATCTGCATACTCACCTATGTTTGTCTATATGTTCGCATATTTGAGCTTATATTGTGTGCTTACAGACTAAAGTAATACCATAATAATCTCGCCAAAACCTAAAGAAACCCACTCACCGGTGCGAAAACCGTTAGGGGAGAAATTGTATCTAGTAACAGCTGGATTTGCCAGTGGACTCTTACCTTTCAAAAATTTAACATCACCAATGAACTCAGCGACCCCGAAAACCCTTATATAGAGCCAAGATGAGGTTTATACTGGTAGAAATAATGAATAAATTCAGTGAAATCTGAATTTTCACGCCCATTTTAATCCCCTTAATTTCAGGGGGTTTGGGGGTTCAGAAAGTAATAAAAAAAATATGTTTATAAATGGGTAGGGTAACTACAACTTTTGAAGGGGGCCCCGAATTTGAATATCAACATTTGTAAAATAACACCATCCCAAACCTTAGTAAAGAAAAACAAGCACTAAAAGGGACTGGTATTCTTTACAAAGGGTACCTGCCAAGTTTCATTCCATTCTGTCCAAGGTGGATTATTTTCCTGGTATTGTAATTAAATAGACCTTTCATAAAAGGGAAGAATCATTTGTTTCGGATATTTTTCCCCAGCTCATATAAATCCGAAGTTCTATTTAGATTTGGGTATAATAAGACAGTCATGTAGAGTAGATTGGCTTGCACCAAAAACAGATAGTGCAATTATTTTTGTTGCCATAACTGATTTAGAATTGGTTGATTTAAATAATCTTTAGATCAAAAATGACCTGAAACTTTATATTTAACCTTTATTCTGGCATGCTGGAGTTTTAAATATGGCAGTATGAATTTATTTAACATGGCAAGTTAAATGGAACATATTTTTTATTGTTAATAAGAATACATATATATATATGTGTCATGACATTCTAAACTACAAGCTATTTAAAGGGAACATTTCAGTTAGCTAATTTTCCATAATATTAATGTCTTTATTATGAATGACAAGCTGTCAAGTGCCATTCAAATCTGTAATAGTAAAATGTTTAGATTACATGCAAACATTGATATTATTATAATTTATTCACTGAAATGTACCTTTGAGCATGAATAAATAAAAGTAATAATATGTCAGACCATATGGCCATAATTTTAAAAGAAATATAGTGTTCTATATGTTTAAAAAATATCTTATTTGGCACAGCACTGACAATGTAAGGAGCACTTGAATAAATATTATGCACATAAACCAATATTTATAAATAATCTTGAATTACCCAACCGATGTTTGATATGGTCACTCAACTATTTATATGCAGATCATAAAGGAATGAAAAAGAACAAATTCAAAAATTTAATATAACATGGTAAATACAGAGAATTTATCTATTATCTGAGACTCCTGAGAGGCGTTATGTTGAAAGAATGAAAATTTCTCAATTTATTTGTTTGTTTTCACCAGACTCACACGGAAGAACAAATTTCAAAGTTTGAAGTTAATCTGAGTGGAAAAGAGATAACATAGAATGTAAGACAAAAATTATTATTCAGACAGCATAACTTTATAATTATATGAACATTTGTCTGAACAAGTACCACCATACTATGAACCAGAAACTGGCTATGATGTCATTGCAGCCATCTTGAAATTGTGATATATCAAAAACCGATGTCTGTCGATTGATACGCAATCGTCCAAGGAACAAGCATGCCATGATTTGTGTCGATTGTACATGAATTGGCAGAGTAGTGTTCAGGACAAGTTTCTGGTCCAAAATGGTTTGCATGCATGAGAGGAGTGACAATCTAAAATTAAAAGGACATTATAAATCATGTCTGTCCTTAATTGTCAACATGACACTAACAGTGGATAAGGAATAAAAAGAGAACTAATTCAATATCACTGTTATTAATAATATTATTTTCTTTTGGATATAGTATTGATTATAATAAAATTATGGTGGCTGTTAGCGGTCATTCAAATGAATCTAAATCGTCGTCTTGTGAAGAAGGCGACAAGTCGACAAAATAAACTTGCCAACACGACAAAATAACCCGATGATCATCGCCTTCATTTCGTCAACTTGTCAGGTCAATTCTGTCGACTTGTCGCCTTCGACTTATTCACAACCTGACAAGTCGACAAAATACAATTATTTCGACTTGTCGTGCGGCGACTTTTCGCCTCGGAAGTCAAACTCGAGCTTGCACATTTGCTGATTAGATATTTTGCATGCGCACAGATTAACTTCCGAGGCGTCAATTCGTCGACTTGTTGGGTCAATTCTGTCGACTTGTCGCCTTCGACTTATTCCCAACCCGACAAGTCGACAAAATCAACCCGCCAACACGACAAAATAACCCGACGACGACGGGTTGTTTTGTCATGTTGGCGGGTTAATTTTGTCGACTTGTCGCCTTCTTCACAAGGCGACGATTTAGATTCATTTGAATGGCCGCTAACAGCCACCATACCCGACGATCGCCGCCTTCATTTCGTCTACTTGTCGGGTCAATTCTGTTGACTTGTCAACTTGTCGCCTTCGACTTATTCACAACCCGACAAAATACAATTATTTCGACTTGTCGCCTCGGAAGTCAAACTCGAGCTTGCGCATTTGCTGATTGGATAACTTGCATGCGCACAGATTAACTTCCGAGGCGACAATTCGCCATAGTCGAAATAATTGTATTTTGTCGATTTGTCGGGTTGTGAATAAGTTGACGCGACAAGTCGACAGAATTGACCCGACAAGTCGACGAAATGAAGGCGACTATCGTTGGGTTATTATGTCGTGTTGGCGGGTCGATTTTGTCAACTTGTCACCTTCTTCATAAGGCGACGATTTAGATGACATTTGAATGGCCGCTAACAGCCACCATATAAAATACTGGATGTTTTCCTATAATAGACAATAAGCAAAGATAAAAACACAATACTGCATCGAACACACATTATCAATGGCTGGATAACTTTTATTATATACATGTTTTGTGCTAATATTCTAAAAAGGAATTATATAGAATAATAATAATAATATAGAATCATAAAATAATAAATTAAATGAACTTTCAATTATTTTAATCTAATTTCTTTCTTTATAAAGGATTAAGCCCAATCAATGGAATTAAATACCATTATATTGAGTGAAACTGTCTGATTTAAAAAGGTATTTATTCAGAAATTCTTATATACAAACATAGAGGGTATAATATGAATAAATTGGATACAGTAACAAGCAACTTAATGCTTATATAAAACTGCTTCCAGTGAAACTGTCTGATTGTTCAAACTATAATACTGTAAAACTCTCATTTCAATCAACTGACATTTAATAAAATTGCTCTTTGACATTATGGATATTTTTAATTTTAAATGCCCAGTGGTAATAACTGGCATTTCAACTATTTGATATAAATGAAATAACATAGGATTTAACATTTTACTTGTCTGCACCAACTGGGCTAATGTTTATGGCAACATGCCGTGCTACGAGTGACATTTTGCCCTGGGAGCAGCACCACGACTTACATTTTCTATGATTTTTAACTGTATGATGATCTTAACGTGCTGCAAATGTTGTTTTTTTCGACCGATCTGAATGACTAAAAGTTTTTCCATGCCAGGCCCCTATCCTACATCAATGACAAAGGGAAACTGGACTGAAAAATCATGAGGAACTTTCTTTGCAAGATTGAACCCAGAACCTCCTGTTTATTACCATTCCAACAAAAACTGTGAAATCTGAATCCACTTATTAATATGTATTTTGTAGTGAATGGATGAAATGTACCCATCACTTTGTAACATATCAGTTGAGCAAGTTAAATTTAATTCAATTGATGCCAGTGGGAATCCTATCTTGGTTTTATATTATTAATATAATATTTTTATATTATTAATATAATATAAGAATGAGACTTTTGGCTGTATTAATGGCATAATAATATTGTCAGATCATTATAATAAAAACTATAGGTAATCAAGGATCTATATTCCAAAAGGAAGGAGTTATTTGAATATTGGGTAATTGCGAAATATTTTTTTTCTTGTAAAAAGGCAATTGGAATGCAAAACACTTAACACAAAAGGGGTTGTTCTTCTACCCACCCTTTCCTCAATTATTCTTCTATCTTTGAAGAACACAAATACTATCATTAAAGGGCATTTAGTAAAAGCGATATATAATAACAGATAGCTTTATGGATAACATTCACTAGGTTTATTAACTTCAACATCTCAACAAGGGTGCTCTCACCATATCAAGCGATACTAGTAAAATAAATAACGATATGTCATTTTAATATCAATAATAGTAGAACCAATAGTAAAATATCACCAAATATAATACATCTGTAACAAAATAATAGCATTTGATTTATGGTTAACTTATTGACTAGTTTGGGGCATTATGAAACCTGCCGCCTTTTTAAAAGTGCACTTTTAACATGTTTAAACACTGTAAATGAATAAATAAATAAAATAACCAATATTAATCAACTGATGATAAACACATCAATACTTATTACATGTTGATATATTATTTTACATGGCAAGTTACTGTCCACATCACTACTAATCTATTCCTACACATTTGGCACAGACAGTGTGAAAACATATTTATTATCATAAATAGTATAGTAGACATTCATAAGAAAAGAAAAGTGAGTTATGTCATATTCCGCTGGGTGTCAATTCCATTTAAACAGGACTTTTAGGTGAGAAATCTCCTCACAGGCACTAAATTATTTTGATTTAATTGTTTTGCTGGGTTGTTAATCCAAATATTCATGGGGCAAGAGCTATAAATTAAATTTTAGGTTTGTTTACTAATTTTAGTAATATTTCAACATTGGCTTTATGTATGGCTTTATCTATGGACCTAAAGTTTTAACTGTAGACAGATACCCACTTTGTATTGTAAGAAACATTTGTATTTTGTACCCAAATCGAAAAGGTTTAGTAAATTTAAAGCGGGATTAGAGCTTTAGGGATCCTGACAGGAAGGATGATTTGGCATGATTTGACTACATCGGAGGTATGTAAAATTTGAGATAAATCCATTGGTGAGATTCAAACATTTCAAAATTTCTTAAATTATGACTTATGGTGGGTTTCAAATTCCTTTTCTCTATGTTGGTCAGTGCTAGGATTTAATAGATAAGCCTGCTTACCGGTAGTTTGAACATGATATTAATGTATTTTCTTGTTGAAAGTTCTAATACTATTTAAATTAGATTAAAATATAATGTGCTGTTTTATCTTTCAACTTCAATTTGGACCCTAGTATACAAATGAAGAACTTTCTTTACTCATTGACATCATCTTCATCATAATCTTCATCACTTTCAGAACAATTAACATCTAGATCATATAAACTCTCTTCTTCACCACCTTTACTTATACTACTACTTATATCATGATCATCTTGAAAATCAGAAACACTGAAAAAAATTGATATACAAATTATCATAGTAAATATAGCTCCATGTTATTTGCAGTAAGTGATGAGTCACCACAGTCTGTCAAGACCTCATGATTACTTTTCTATGGTCTAATTAATTATCAGTTACCTTAATAGTGATATCAAATCTTAGGACATAGTCTTCATAATAAGAAGTCTAATAAGATTGAGACTTAATGGGATAATGTATATTAATTGTAATATTTTAATCCATGTATATAGTTTATATTATAAGCCTATTTTCTATGTCTACAATCTTCTTTATATTCTTTTAATATTTTATTTTTGTGTCTAAATTGTGGTGTTTATATTAATTGTAACGTATGTATCTAGGGGTAACACCTCCAAGAATATAAATATGAAGGTGGACCCATGGAGAGGACAAGCTAGATAGGAGATACAGATAACAGATAACTAATACTTATGCCAACTCTTGATTTTATACTTCCATAGTTGATCATAATTCTGAAGTATTTATACAGTTCTGGATATTGTCTGTTATTTTTGTTATTACTGTATGATCTACATAAAGTTCTATAATCAGCTGAATCAAGTGTTTATAATTTATGAATAAGAAGAAACTAGTAAGATGAACTGTCAACAGCAAAAAGAACCGTAGCTGATTACATGGGGAGATTGCCATCCAATTCCTGAAAATGCCTTCTCAAAGCCATAAGCAGGCCCAACCTTTGCTACACCCCCATCAAACAAAGGTTAAGACCTGAAAGATTTTGAGAAGTGATTTCTGTGAAGATACTGTTAAACAATATGGCAACGACAAAATATGAAGACATGACAGGCCTCACAATTGGATTAAAGATTTTAAAGCATATTGTAAATTCCACAATATAAGCAGTGACAGAATGGTACCATTGTTTGCATTATCAACAGAAGGTTGTCCAAAAGATTGGTATTATGGAATACAAAGAACAGGTGTGGAAACATATGAAGAAATAAAAAAGGAATTTATGGAAAATTATTGTAAACTGTTGAGGAATATAGCTTTAAAAAAAACTGGGCAGGTGAGGTACACCAATTAAATGAACATACAACCATGTTAGCCATATTAAATGGGTTACTTACAGAAATAAAGAGGCATGTCTGATTATTTGGAAAACCCAAAAATCTAAAAGAACTAGAAAATCTTCGCTTTATATGAAATATGTGCTAAAACAAGACATTAATAAAGAAGAATCCTCTACACTACAAGTAAAAAAGTTAGATGATGTAACAAGAGATTTAAAGTCCCTTATTATCCAACTGGGTAACAATTCACAATTCCAACAATGGGAAAGAATGGGAAAATGAGAATTATAATTACAATTATGATACAACTTATGACAGTGCTAAATTATTCAATCATAATACTGAACTATATATGGATGGAAATTTTCAAGACCGCTTAAATACTCATCATTATGCAAGAAGTGTACACCAAGGTAAGTGTGATCAGTTATATATAACACCTTAGATACCAAATTTGTGCTACAAAAAATTGAATTACTTTAAGTTGAAAAGCAAAAATCCTAAATATAAAGAACCTTTATTGAGTAATAACTATGCAGGACAAGGAGTTGCAAAATTATCCCCAGAAGAAGACAAACCATTTAAAAGTTCCTTAATAAATTTCATAATAAACAGAAAGATCATAAAAGGCTTAGTAGATAGTGGGGCAAATATTTCCGTGATATCTCATTCATTATACAAACAATATGTATCAGGTGTTGGTGGTGACTTTATTAAGGTAATGGGAAAAATTAATCTACCTATACTAATAGGATGTTTAACATTGCACCAAGATTTCCTTGTTTTAGAAAGAACAACTAACTCACTATTTTTAGCTACTGACTTTTTACAAACACAAAAAGCAGTTGCAAATTTTGAATTAAAGACCCTGTCACTTCAAAGTGGGACAACAGTTATGCCCCTAGGAGACAAACAACTGGATGAAACATGCTGTTCAATTGGTGAATGAGATAACTATTCCACGAAGATCAGAGATGATTGTGCCCGTCTCAGTAAATAGCAGCTGTGGGAGTGATAGAATCAAACAGAACTCTGATCAGCCAATGCTATGTTCTTGGAGCTAGATGTGTAGTAGAAGTAAGGGACAACCAAACATCAGTTGCTACAGTACATAAAGCTTTTGCAGAATGACATCTTACCAGATGACCAGAAAATGGCTAATAGGATTCTTAGGGAGCAGAGCTTTTACCAAATCACTGGTAGCATCCTATATCATTTATTCTCACCCAGAGGTAAAGGGAAAAAAATTGAGAGAGAGGTAAAACAATTATATATTCTGCAACACATGTGAGAAAACATCCTGAAAGCCTACCATGATTCCCATGGACATCAAGGACAAGAAAGAACACAGAGAGCAATCCAGTTAAAATACTTCTGGCAACAGATGTACTCTGAAATCGAATATTATGTCAAATCATGAGAAGTGTGTCAACAGGCAAAACCATATTACCACAAGAAGTCAGCAACACTGATACCACTTCCTGTAGAATCTGGCTTCAGCAGAATTCACATGGATATCATTGGTCCATTAAAAAAGTCAACATCATTGAAATATTCCTCTTGAAATCGACAGAAGCATCTGTAATTGGCAAGATCCTTTTTTACAGAAATAATTTACCGCTATGGGACACCAAAAGAAAGATCCTTTTTTACAGAAATAATTTACCGCTATGGGACACCAAAAGAAATCTTAACAGATAGAGGACCAAACTTCATGAGTAAACTTTTGGTAGAATTGTGCAAACTACTTCACATTAAGAAGCTTACTACGGCAAGCTATAAGCCTCAAACCAATGCAGCATGTGAACGTATGAACCAAACCATATATAACACGCTACAAGCCTATATCAAACCGGGCCGGTCTGACTGGTCAGATGTTTTTCCAGCAATTCTCATGGCTTACAGAGCAACTCCAGCAACAGAATCTACCAAACTAAGTCCATTTCAAATGTTGTTTGGCAAGAAGCATACACTCCCAATAGACATCCGTTTAGGTCATTACATTGATCCTTCTAAAAGGCCAACAAACCCTATTGAAATAATTCAGATATTTCTCAAACTACAGCTAATAACGAGCACAATCTGCCTAACACAACTGATAGTCAGAATCCAAATAACTCCTAGAAATCTAATACACAAGGCAATACTAATATTCCTAATACACCTGATAAAGACATGACAATGATCCAAAGACAGATCAAATTTGAGGAAGATCATATTGTCAAAAATTTTACAATCTTCTAAACTAAATTTAAGGATGTTAAAGGGCCATAATGGATTATTCACGATTTATTGCCCCAAGATCTGGTAAGACAATTCCATGCCATGAAAACACAAAAAGGCTTCGTAAAAAAGAGGCGTGCTTAAAACTTGAAGACAAGTGTTTGGGAATTTTTTTTTTATCAATATGTGCATTTACAGGGATCATTCTTGTCTTAGGGTCCCTAATTTGTTGTCTATGAATATTCATTCTTTTTCTCAGATTGTTCGCACACCCGGTATAGTTTTTACTACATCCACAACAAGTGATAACATATATTAAATAATTGACGTTACATGTCATACTGGTGTTGACATTGAAAACATCTATTTTTGAACGTAAAATTTGTACCTTCTAAGATATAATTGCATAACCAACATCGTTTACCATTACATTTGGTAACTTTAATATATGTTACCCCCAGCATTACCGATCTCATCCTTTTACTTTTTTATAAGATTGCCATGTTATTTACAATAGCGTTTGACATTTCTGGATTTTGTGGGTTGAATGTGGAAACAAACACAAGGGAGTTGAGGTTTTTCTCTTTAGTTTTGACCTAACGAAGTTCGTCGATATCAATCGTCTTGGCCTTTAAAATTCCATCAGCAATTAGGGTGGATGGATATTTTCTCTTCGTGAGAAATGATCTCATTTCTTCTAATCTTGTGTCTCTTGTGGATGGTGATGGAACCGAAGCAAAGACTGGTTTTAAAACTGAGAAGCCAACAAATGTGGAATTTTCTAGCACATTTGAAAATAAACAATACACACCAAATGTAAATGCCAAGGCCATTTTGTCCAGTCTCCAGCAGTAATATTGAAGATGTAATTATAAGTAATAGTTTGTTTACCTCAACTCATGCTCCCACACAGCCACCTTTAAAAGCTGGTAATCCAGAACAATTCCAGACTTCCGTACTCAAGGATCTTGGTAATGCTATGATGAGTATGGCAGATTCCTTACGTTATGGTCTTTCAAAACCCTCACCAGAACTTCTTTATTTTGATGGAAAGTCGACTGAATTTTCCAAATTCATTCGTTGTTTTGAATGAAACCAATTTGGAGAGCAAAACCAATGACCCTGCCGAAAAGTTAACATACCTTCAACAGTATACGAGAGGTCAAGCACACAAATTGATACAGAACTGCACAACCTTACCTCTAGAGTATGGGTTTAGGAAAGCTAAAAATTTGCTGCAAGAAAGATATGGTCAGCCTTACATGATTGCTAGAGCCTACTTAGATCAACTGATAAATGGTCCAACATTGAAACTAGCAGATAAGAAAAAGGACTGCTAGTTATCAGATTTAATGATTGGCTGTTATGATACATTAAATTATCTTGGATTTGCATCTGATATGAATGCCTGTGACAATATTGTGAAGATAGTCAAACATTTACCATACCAGTGGAAAAGCCAGTGGATAATGAAGTTCAGTAAAAGGTTTAGTGAAGAAGATTGTTTTGATCAAGAATCAAATATTGAAGATGTTGCATATAATTTTGTGGAATCAAAATTTAAAGATGTAATGAATTTCATTAGACAGGAGGCTGAAGCTCTTAATCGCCCGGATTACAGTAAGATTATGGAGGACAGCGCTTCAACAAAACCAAAGGGTACATTCAAGGGCAGCAAACTTTATGGTACTGGTACCAGACCTCATGCTACCACGATGAATACTTCAGTACAAGGTTCAGCAGAGGATAAACCCAAACCTCAAAATTGTAGATATTGTTTTAAATTTCATAAATTATTTGAATGTCCTGCTTTCAAATCCAAATCAGTATATTTTTGTCAGAAGACAAGAACTTTGTCTTAATTGTCTTATATCGACAGACCACATGTCCCGATATTGTCAGTTGGATCCAGTTTGTATGGCAGAAGACTGCAGATACAAAAGTAAACACCATACATTGCTTCATCCTTTACCTCAACGATTTTCTAGATATGGTACCTACACAACAGACAGGAAATCACGCACGCCTGAGTTTCGAGATGGGGCTGAGCATCCAACAGTGAATTCTTCTTCAGAGACAACAGCCTGCAAGAAACTAATTCATACAACACCGTTACGAAGTACAAGTATATTTCTTCAAATAGTTGCTGTTAGGGTATGGAATATTGAACAGAACTCTGTAATACAAACATTTGCCTTATTGGATTCTGGTTCACCTGCATGTCTTTGTGAATATCGTCTGATGGAAAGACTAGGTATTAGGACATCAAACACGGAGAAGTTATCTTTGACGAAAGTTTGTGGATCAGAAACCAAAGATGCTCTAAAGATAAAGCTACATTTAAGTTTTGTGGAAGCAGAAGACTTGGTCGAACTATCAGATGTATGGGTAGTTCAGAACTCTAATATTGCCAAAACACATTGTCTATTGAAGGATGAACTTTTTAAGTGGAGTCATCTTAAAGACCTTCCTATTGCAGAAGTAGACATTAACGAATTTACACTTTTGATTGGTAGCAACGCAAGAGAATGTTTCATCCAGTATGATAATCGAATTTGAGAAAAACATGCACCGATTGCTGTGAAGACTATTCTAGGTTGGAGTTTGATAGGTGGTAGACAGCGATCTAAATCTTCGGAACAGATTAACTTTACGCACATGGAGAATGAGAAACTCTCAAAGCAAGTTTAGAAGTTTTGGCAGATGGACTCTATTGGTGCAGTTAGAAATACTAAATTGGGTATGTCCTTGGAAGATAAAAGAGCCCTTTCAATTATGGAAAACTCTATTCAGATAAAGGATGGTCATTATCAACTTGATATCCCATAGAAGTCTATCAAGCATAAGCTTACCAAACTACTGTGAAATAGCCGAGAAACGTCTTCAGATGAAGATGTATAAATTTCGTAAAAATGAAGATTACTGCAAATCATACCAAGCAGCCATTAATGAATATATTGATAGTAGTTACATGCTTAGAGTGTCAGACCATAGACTCAGTAATCCAAGCAGAGTATGCTGGTACTTACCTCATCATGGAGTGAGACATCCTCGCAAACCAGATAAACAGCGAGTAGTGTTTGACGGATCGTCAAAATTTAAGAATACTTCCCTAAACGACCAACTTCTCCAGGGTCCAGATTTAACCAGTAGTCTATTGGGAGTACTACTTCGTTTCTGACAAGACATTATCACGTTTACTGGAGATATTCAAGGCATGTTCAATCAGGTTCATGTCAGCCCCAAGGACTACGATGCCCTGAGATTCTTGTGGATTCGAGGAGATGATCCCAGTCAAGAATTTGTCGAGTTTCATATGAAGGTACATCTGTTTGGCGGAGTTTGGTCGCTGTCATGTTGTAATTTCGCTCTCCAACTGATAATCAAGATAATTTTGATGCAGATGTTATCTAAAGTATTTCCAGAAACTTCTATGTTGATGATCTGTTAAAATCTGTTAAAGATGAGAAAACTGCAATATACATGATCAAATCATTTTGTGAGTTACTCCAGAAAGGTGGTTTTAGACTTACAAAGTTCCTAAGTAATAGTTGTAAAGTCTGGGTACAGCTTCTTAAATTCTTATCTACGATTCAGAAACCAGAACGACGAATTCTATTGTTGTCTTGTCATTGGTAAATCTCGTGTAACTAACACCGATGAAGGCACAATCAATACCAAGATTAGAACTCAACTAAGCAGTTATGGCGATAAGAATATATCAAGTTCTACTGGAAGAGCTTGGGTTAGTAATCCAACAAGTTTTCTACTGGACAGACTCAATGACTGTGCTAAGTACATACAAAATGAATCAAGAAGGTTTCAAGTTTACGTCTCAAACAAGGTATCTGAAATACATGATGGTTCAAATTCGGAACAATGGCACAATGGTTTTATGTTGATACTAAACTCAATCCAAGCGATGATGCGTCAAGCGGTTTACCTGTTTCTTCATTGTGCTGTGAACATCGCTGGTTCAAGGGCCCGTCCTTCCTTTGGTTGTCAGACAGTGAATGGCCAAAACAACCAGAGATGGTGAAGACAGTTTCAACTGATGATCCTGAATTGAGAAAGCTGAAGTCTGTAATGGTAAATTTAACTCAACAAGAGACTTTAGTAAACATTTTGTTCAAACGGTATTCCTCTTGGAGACAGTTGAAAACCAGTGTGGCTTGGCTACGTAGATATATTGAATATTTGAGTCAGAAGAGTAAGAACAACCTGTTTTCTGATAGAAAGGATAACTTGACGGTCACCGATATGAGAGGAGCTGAACAAAAGATAATGGAAATAGTCCAAACTGAAACCTATCATAGATGAAGGAGGTTTGCTCTGTGTAGGAGGCAGACTTGAAAAATCTGAACTATCATATCATCAACGTCATCAAATAATACTTCCCAATAAACATCCAGTGACAGATCTGATGATTCGTGAGATGCACCAGACATATGGACATTCAGCTCATAATCATATATTGTCAATTATTCGTCAAAGATTTTGGATTGTAAAGGGAAAATCTGCGGTTAAAAAGGTTCTTGTAGATTGTATGATGTGTAAAAGAGCTTATGCAAAGAGAGGAGTTCAGTTGATGGCTGACTTGCCCTTGTGTAGAATTAAGTCAGAAGAGCCACTGTTTTCTAGAATCGGTACTGATTTATTTGGTCCTTTTTACGTTAAACAAGGACATAGCACCGTGACGCGCTATGTATGCATCTTTACCTGTTTACAGACAAGAGCAGTACATTTTGAAGTTTTGCATTGCTTGGAGTCATCCTCATTCATCGAAGGATTCAGACGATTTATAAGTAGACGAGGCAAGCCACTTGAAATTAGAAGTGATCGAGGAACGAACTTCATACTCATAGGAAGTAAAAAGGAGCTTCGTCAGAGTATAGCTAAATGGAATCAACAGACTATCGATCAGTTTCTACTTCAAAATCAGATTGAATGGAAGTTCAACCCCGCCGTAGTGAGTCATCATGGAGGCATGTGGGAGCAGCTAATTCGCTCTACTCGGAACGTATTACGTCAAACTCTTAGGGAGCAGCTAGTAAACGATGAAACATTCCTCACTGTAATAGCTGAAGCAGAGTCCATTTTGAATGTTAACTTTTGAATTTTAAGCCTAGCCTCGATCATCATTACTAAAGTCGGTATGATAAAAAACATAGTCTAGATTATCCATTTTGGGTTTAATCAATCCAGTGAAAATCCAGCACATAAGATGACATCGAGAGTTGGTTATGGTTTAGATAAGTTAATGTCCAATCAATAGTTTATATATTATAACATGGCTAAAGAAAGACCTGCAATAGGCAGATTTAGCTCTTGCATAATGTATATTTTTATTTAATTATTTTTTTTAGAGTAGATAAAGATGGCCGATTCATCTAGTTATCCCAATTTTTAGTGACTAGTTTCATTTGCATTGAACTCTTCAGATTAATTAAACTCATTTAGTGAGGTCCTATATATACTATTCCAAAACCATGGTAAAACTTTTACCAGGGTTTGGGTTTTGTCGGGGTTGCTGGGGTGGCATTTATCGGCGTTTGGTGTTTTGGTGTGATTCACGTGTTTGCCTTATACCACTATTTGGTGTTATGGTAGTGTACACGTATCCGCCTTATACTGGGGTTTGGAAAAAGGTGGAGTTTGACCATTCAAATAAATCACAGTCTATTTAATAAATTAGATCATACATTCATTTCTTTTTTAGCTTATTTATAATTACACTACACAATGTAGTCTAACAAGCAGTTTGTGTTGGGTTCAAAGGTGCAATTCCTTTGGCGATACTGGTTTTAGCCAATCACAACGGCTCAAATCAAGACTTTAAAGAGAACAGATAACTAGTAAACAATTTGAAGTGGTTAGATGTGGAGTAGAACACACCAAAAATATATACAAATTGGAACACTATAAAGATGTAAATTTAATAAGAATGGAAGAATCATTGCCAATTTTATTTCCCTCAAATGACAATCAGAGACTTTAAAGATACATTATGGGAGATTTAAAACCAGTTGGCAGTTCTCACTATTATTTAAACTAGATAATGTAAAGGCAATTTGCTGAAAATTTCATTCAAATTGATCCACTATGAACCGAGAACTAAGCGATTGAAATTTCCGCCTAGCCTCGATCATCATTACTAAAGTGGGTACGATAAAAAGCACAGTCTCGATTATCCATTTAATCGTTAAATTGTGAAGAAAAGTTATGCAGTAAATCAGCTCATAATCCACTAAAGATTGCAGGCTAGCGATGCCATCTAGAGTTGATTATGGTCTGGATAGGTTAATTAATGTCTAGTTAATAATTTAGATAACATTTCAGGCCGAAAGAAAGACCTGCAATAGACAGATTTAGCTCTTGCATAATGTATATTTAAATGAATCAAATACAATTTAAAATGTCCCTATAAATGTTTTATTTTAAAAATAATTTGCACATCACTGACAATTATATTTGTATATTTTAAAATATAAAACATTTCATACATATCTTATTATTACCGGTAATAATGCATTTCAATCCAGTCAAATTTTAAATAATCTCCAAAATAAAATATACAGGACTATGTATTATCATTTATTTTACCTGAAAGTTGCAGCTGAAACTTCTAGAAATTGGGAGACATCTTTGGATCCTGCTGAAATATGGTCAATTAAAGTTGAGGGTCTAACAATTCTTGTCAAAGCTTCACAAAACTTACTACCCATTTCTTCTAACATCTTTGTGTTTAAATGAAGATCCTAAGGAGAAATGATTAAAACAATGATTCTGTGAGTATTGCTGAAGCACTAGCCACCCCTTCAAATTTTACAATACATGCATCTATAGGAGACTGACACTGTGAATACATTTCTGTGTATTATAAATATCTCCAGAAATATTAGCACAACCGTAAAGCTGCACTACTTTCTTTCATGGTAAACGATGAAAAGATAAAAGGTATGCCGAGACAAACAGATTTCAACACTGGTTTAATAACATGTTAACATTTTAAAGTACTTTTCAATCGTCCTGGGACTATTCATAAATAATGTCATTGTATAAAGATGGACAGTATAGTATATTTATAAATATTTACATAGTGACACTGTGGTTTTAATTGGCTATAGTTACCATTGTCTATGGTTACATATCGTTAACGAATAGAAAATATGTACACACAAGTGTTAATCTGTAGTATATGGGTTTAATTTTGGAACAATGAGTGGAAGATAAACATGGGATAAATTTATGAAAATTAATGAAGTTAATGGCCAAGTTTATAAAATATTTTTCAATTAATTTCCTTTTTCGTGGTGTCATTGACTTTCATTTTATAAAAAGGGAAAATTTGGAATTTTACTTGTAGGTGTTGTGAACATTTAAAGATATGTCAATTTACAAATAAGGGCCCATTTTCAATATTACAATCCCGTCGATGGTTGCGTACTCTATCCCGTAGATGCGTGCCCATCTCCCCTATGTAGAAATTTAGTAACCCATTGCAAGTCAAGACATATATATATGAGATTTTTTGTGTCACAATTCATATTGTCGTTGACACTAAACGTAAACTTACGAAAATTATATTTGTTATTTGGCGTAATATGGTCGCAACATTTACATCGAAGGTCCGGGCATTTAGATACATAACCAGCGGCTGCCAGGCAGGATACGCCCACATTTTGCAAGAGATGGATAGAGAACAAGCTAAAAACAAACAGGATTTTTTGTACAATCAGGGGCAATAATCCAGAAAGTTATGGTCTGAAATGCCCAAATATCAAAAGGGACTGAGATCTTTGGGTTATAAAGATATGTTTTAAGTTTCATCAAAATCGGATAAAAATTGTGAAATGAAATGAAATACAAATGGGGTTTAACGTCCTACTGTTCTGCTCCGAACTGGGCTAATGAAGACGGGCATACGCCATACAGTGTGCTATGAGGGAAATTTTGCCCAGACAGCGGCACTACGGCCTACTCTTATATCGAATTCCAACTGTCAAGGGATCTTTTACGTGCATTCCAATGTATACACGGGACCTCGGTTTTTCGTACCATCCGAACGACTAGACAGCTGTCCTTGTCAGGCCCTCCGTCCTGCATCACTGATAAAAATTGTGACCTCTAGAGGGTCCACAACCTTTGTAGCATACTTTTACACAATTTGAGTACAAAGTGCGTCCATTTTGTCCGGCAGTTTCATTTCGATTTTCCCGAAATTTGAATTCAACCTTCATTATGGTGGAGTGGTGATATATTTAAACAGTTTTTAAAATTGGATAATAATTGTGACCTCTAGAGGGACCACAAGCTAAAAACGTGATTTTTTGTACATTCAAGGGCCATAATTCAGGAAGATACAATCCGATACGCGCGAATATCGAAATGAACCAAGATCTTTGGGTTATAAACATGTATTTCAACTTTCATCAAAATTGGATCAAAATTGTGACCTCTAGAGGGTCCACAACCTTGATTTACCAGATGTTTACACTATTTGCGTACTAGGGGCAGCCATTTTGTCCAGCAGTTTTGGCCCGATTTTCACGAAATTCGACGTGAACGAACATTATGGTGTAAGAGTGATATATCCGAATGTTTTTTTAAATCGAATAAGAATTGGGACCACAAGCTAAAAACGCGATTTTTCATACAACCAGAGGCCATAATTCAGGAAGTTACAATTCGATATGCGCGAATATTGAAAGGAACCAAGATCTTTGGGTTATAAACTTGCATTTCAAGTTTCATCAAAATCGGATCAAAATTGGGTCCACAACTTTGATATACCAGATGTTTACACTATTTGGGTACGATGGGCGGCCATTTTGTCTGCCAATTTTGGTCTGATTTTCATGAAACTCAACCTCAGACAAAATTACGGTGTAACGGCAATATATTCGAACATTTTTTTAAATCGGATAATAATTGTGACCTCTGGAGGGACCACAAGCTAAAAACGTGATTTTTCGTATAATCAGGGGCCATAATTCAGGAAGTTACGATCCAATACATGCCAATATCGAAAGCAGTCAAGATTCTTTGGAGATAAACCTATATTTTAAGTTTCGTCAAAATCGGATAAGAATTGTGACCTGTAGAGTGTCCACAAACAATTGTGGACTGACGGATGTCCGGACGGACAGGGGCGACGACAATATACATCCACATGAAAATGTGGGCGTATAAATTAAAACATGTATTTTGGGATAATTTATTCTCTGAACAAATTAAATTACAGAACATGAAATTACTTTAAAACCTCATTGTTACCGAAATGTCACATGACCGAATGTTGATTTCACGTGTTCGTCTACATAAGGAATTCCACTTAAATCCGTCCGTTATATGTCACTTATCCGTTTAATAGTACGTTCGGCACTAGATCGATGATACGTTTTTATACGCCCACATTTTCACACCTTCTTTGTGGACACTCTACAAGTCATAACTTGAAATATAGGTATATATCCCAAAGATATACAGGAAAATAGACAGGAACCACAATATTTGGGTTATAAACATGCATTTCAAATTTCATCAAAATCAGATGAAAATTGTACCCTCCAACCCTTATATACAATATTTTGACACTATTTGCGAACGAGGGGCGACCATTTTGTCCGTCAGATTTGGTCCGATTTTTACAAAATTCGAACCCAACCATCCTTAGGGTGTAACGGTGATATATTCAAACGGTTTTGTAAAATGGATAAAAATTGTGACCTCTATGGGGTCCACAAGCTAAAAATGCGATTTTTCATACAATCAGGGGCCATAATTCAGGAAGTTATGGTCCGATATGAGCGAATATCGTAAGCAACTGAGATCTGTGGGTTTATAAACATGCATTTCAAGTTTCATCAAAATCAGATGAAAATTGTGACCTCTACAGTGTTCACAAGCTAAAAACAGGATTTTTTGTACAGTCAGGGGCCATAATCCATGAAGTTACATTCCGATACATGCCAATATCGAAAGGAATTGAGAACTTAGGGTGATAAACCTATATTTCAAGTTTCATTGAAATCGGATAAAAATTGTGACCTGTAGAGTGTTCACAAACAATTGTGGACGGACGGACAGGGGCGACGACAATATACGTCCACATGAAAATGTGGGTGTATAAAAACCGGTCCTTGTAATAGATGAATTGAATTTTACTTTGGTTAGGAGGCGTTTCAGATATATATATATAATCCAAATACATATACATATAACAAATTCTGTAAAACGGCCTTTTCTTTGAATTGGTCTGTAACAGTGTTCTAAATTTCAATCAAAATATTATAGGAAAACAAAATTTCATTGATTTTGTGTCAATACAGGCAACGGGCCAGTAAAAGATAGTCACATGAAAATAAGTACATACAGCAGATATGTCTAAAAACTAAATATATCTTGTAAAGTGCTTGACAAAACCTCAATGACTGACAATAATGATTTGTATTCCAGGTTCTCCATTATAGAAACTATTTTCAATATTAGTTAATGAATAAAATACAGAGAAACTGTAATAACCTTAAGCTTCCACTACTCAAACATGACTTATCAACTTTATTCAATAAATGTTTCACATATTTTTTTTAAATTAAAAATCCATTTTATTTAATTCAGCTTGACAATACATCATTCATGTTTGCATCTATCTTATAAATATTTATACTATAGGGATAACATCTCTTGAACAATCTTACTTTTTTAATACTATTACTGTCAAAGTGTCAAGCAAAAAAATACTAGCAAACATTGATAAATTATATGTAATATCATACATAAATGGAAAAGGAGAAAATGAAATAATTAACACCATTTTTTTTACATGTTAAAGTTGTTATCTGAACAGCTGCAGGTTGATTTAATTAATCCATCATGACATGTGGTGTTTTAATAATCAATAAAGTTTACAGGATTCTTGTTGAAAAAATATACAGAATAAAATAACAACCACCAATGAAAGTATGCATCTCTGATAATTAAAGAAATTGTGGTCTTACTGATGAGTACAATACTAGAACTGCGACGCAGTAATGACGGGTTTCACCGGTGCCACGTTACCCTTAAACCTATGTCACTTCCGGTACCAATGAAACCATTAAACAGGTTACCACATAAGCATTGCACACATCAAATAAAATGGACGCAGAATCAACCAAATCCAGCAATATCAATTCATTTTATACATTTGTTACATGTAAGTGTACAGTACTTCCGGTGATAATGAAAATGTTCAATTAGTTTTATGAAATCAGAAATGGCATTCAGGCATCACATGGTGAAATTTTTTATTTAAATCGAATAATAATTGCCACTTTTATAGACCAAAATCCTTGAAAAGTGACTTGTAGAAAATCGTCTATTTCTCTGCAACCGTACAATTTAGAAACCATTTTTTGGTATCTGTATGATCGTGTGGGTTCAATCTATTTGTTGATTGGAATGAAATATCATAATTTTAAAAACAATACAAATCAGACTCATTTGAATAAAATATCTGTTTTGAAGGCTAAATATACAGTTTTTGCCAAAATTACGTCATTTCCGGTGACATTGCAAATGTTAAATTGGTTTGACTAAGTTAAAATTGACATTACGCATCAAATTG
The DNA here is from genome assembly GCF_932274485.2 of Patella vulgata. Lineage (NCBI taxonomy): Eukaryota > Metazoa > Mollusca > Gastropoda > Patellidae > Patella > Patella vulgata. The sequence continues at coordinate 42,270,553 of NC_065882.2, forward strand.
TGCCACTTTTATGAAAAGCGAATAATAATTGACTCTTTTACAGGCAAACTAGCGTAAAAAGTGACTCATGCAAAATTGCCCATTTCTCCGCAACTGCTCATATTACAAACTAATTTTCACATTCATTCTCTTCGTATGGATTATTGCTACTAGTTTATGAAAGTTGCAAAGAAATATTTTAAAATATGAAGAGCCTGAATGGGTTGTGAATAGCTCATTTTTTTCACCTTTTTTCACCTTTAAATCGAAATGATCCGAAAACAAAATAAAAATTAAAACCAGCGGCTGCCAGGCAGGATACGCCCACATTTCGGAGAGATGGATAGAGAACAAGCTAAAAAGAAAGTGATTTTTCCTACAATCAAGGGCCATAATTCAGGAAATTATAATTCGATATGCGCAAATATCGAAAGGAACCGAGATCTTTGTGTTATAAACTTACATTTCAAGTTTCAACAAAATAGGATTAAAATTGTGACCTCTATAGGGTCCACAGCCTTGATATACCATATTTTTTACGCTATTTGAGAACGAAGGGCGGCCATTTTGTTTGTCAGTTTTGGGCCGATTTTCACGGAATTCAAACTCAGCCTTCCTTAGGGTGTAACGGTGATATAATAATACGTTTTTTTAAATCGGATAAAAGTTATGACCTCTATAGGGTCCACAAGCTAAAAACGCGATTTTTCGTACCATCAGGGGCCATAATTCAGGAAGTTACGGTCCGATATGCGCAAATATCGAAAGGAACCGAGATCTTTGATTTATAAACTTACATTTCAAGTTTCAACAAAATCAGATAAAAATTGTGACCTCTATAGGGTCCACAACCTTTATATACAATATTTTTACGCTATTTGAGAACGAACGGCGGCCATTTTGTCTGTCAATTTTGAGACGATTTTCACGAAATTCGAACTCAGCCTTCCTTAGGGTGTAACGGTGATATAATAATAAGTTTTTTTAAATCGGATAAAAATTATGACCTCTATAGGGTCCACAAGCTAAAAAAGCGATTTTTCGTACCATCAGGGGCCATAATTCAGGAAGTTACGGACCGATATGCGCAAATATCGAAAGGAACCGAGATCTTTGAGTTATAAACTTACATTTCAAGTTTCAACAAAATCGGATAAAAATTGTGACCTCTATAGGGTCCACAACCTTTATATACCATATTTTTACGCTATTTGAGAATGAACGGCGGCCATTTTGTCTGTCAATTTTGGGCCGATTTTCACGAAATTCGAACTCAGCCGTCCTTAGGTTGTAACGGTGATATAATAATACGTTTTTTTAAATCGGATAAAAATTATGACCTCTATAGGGTCCACAAGCTAAAAACGCGATTTTTCGTAGTCAGGGGCCATAATTCAGAAAGTTACAATCCGATATGCGCAAATATCGAAAGGAACCGAGATCTTTGGGTTATAAACTTACATTTCAAGTTTCAACAAAATCGGATAAAAATTGTGACCTCTATAGGGTCCACAAGCCAAAAACGTGATTTTTCGTACAAGTTTCGATCCGATACATGCCAATATCGAAAGCAACCAAGATCTTTTGGGGATAAACCTATATTTTAAGTTTTGTCAAAATCGGATAAGAATTGTGACCTGTAGAGAGTCCACAAACAATTGACCTTTCCGTCGACTCTGCCCACAATAAGGCTTTGACCAATCAGCTCCGATTACAGTTTCCCGCGAAATGACGTCGCATTACCACGCTTCGTCACCTTAGACAAACTTCGTGAATTTTGACATTTTGTCGTGTGTTGTAACGTCGTCAATCGTGGCTAAACATTGCTCACACGGACATCGTAACAGCAATAGCTTCTATCCACACAGGTTAAAGGGTGGTATAGTGTGCATTCCCTTCCCGAAACACTTGAAAAAAATATGGGATGTGTCTTCTACACTTCTAGGCCTAATGGATAAGACTGTTGTCGAAGGCACTCCCAGTTAAATGTAAACAAATGTCAATTCTAACCGGTCAAGTGTGTTCCAAGGTAAGTAAATTAGTTTTTTGGGGGCCAAATAACATTTAATTTCATGTAAACTATTCCAAGGGTAATAAATTTGTTTTCATTTAGCCAAATAACAATAAAATATTATGTAATCTACGCCTTTATCGTATATGACACGTCGTCTGCTAACATCCGCCATTTGTCAAAACACCGGGAGCAATTTGTGTACTGTAGTGTATGTTACTGATACTCCCCCGTCTCACATTATTCCATAACATTCCTTCAGTTCATACGCTTCTCAGTTCCCATTTCGTATTGCAGAATTCGCCAACAAGGTAGGAACTTCTATGCCCACCCCTTCCAGCTTCAAGGCCCACGGTAGGCTAGGCTTCTAACCGGACGGTTTGTACGCTCTTATATACTATATACATTACCACAATTAAATGAAGGCTACATTAGGGGCCTAGGCTTAATTCTAAGAAGGTTTGTCAAGATAGGCTAGACGAGATATATATATATATGCCTTCTACAGGCATTATTATTTGGTTTGTAGAACTAGTGTACTAGTAGTCTTAAATGTAGGTTAGGCTTCTAACCGGACGGTTTGTACGCTCTTATACTATATACATTACCACAATTAAATGAAGGCTACACTAGGGGCCTAGGCTTAATTCTAAGATGGTTTGTCAAGATAGGCAATTTAGGCTAGACGAGATATATATATATATATATATGCCTTCTACAGGCATTATTATTTGGTTTGTAGAACTAGTGTACTAGTAGTCTTAAATGTAATGCTTGAATACTTTGTATTTCAAATGACATGTTAAATCAAATGATTTTCAGCACTTTCTGAAACTGCCTGGACCAATAGAAAATAACCCAGAACCATATTCAGCTGATCATAATGGAAGTATAACATGACATCAAAATTAACAAGAGCTCAGCAATAAAAAGACAGACAAATTGTTGACAGGTAAATATGCCAGCTTGTTTTCTAACTACTCTAATAATTTTATTATCAAATCAAAGGTTCACAAGGGACATTAATACAGATCATACAAAGATAGAAAAGTGTTACTCCCATTTTTCATGTTACTTGGCCTATTCTTTCCAAATAAATTTTTCCACTGAAAATTTGTTGTTTTGTCTTGCTAGTCATATTAAGGTGAAATTTCAGGGTAGGCCTAAATATTCAGCATTTAATTTCATGACCCAAATTTGGTGAGGTTCATTTAAAAACTCTGATATGAAATAGCATGTTTTGATTTTTGATGCTGGTGTCATTTAAGTGGAATCATACTGCAATTTCAATGGATAAGCTTACATCTTGTAAATATTACTTCAAAAATATGTAATATTCACTTTAGGTCTATATAAAAACACCACATTATTAATTATGTGTACATTTTATCATCAGTCTTTAAGCTTATTACTTCTTTATTCTTTTACAGCTACATTCCTGAAGAAGAAAAAAAATACCAAGAATTAACAAAAAACGTACAAAGAAATTTAACATGTGATTTTACTCTCTGCAAGGCCAGTCGACTTTTGGTTCAGAACATACATTGTAAAACTGTTTGCATAATTATATCTAGTCATTTAGATGTAGCTTAAACACTTTACATGTATTTTTAAATAAACAATATTACTTACCGGTATCTACTATCTTGAAGTGTATTCTTTCATGAAATATCAAATTGTGTTGTTAATGTGGATGCAGATTAATGCAACGGGATCATTCTTGTCACCTCTTAGTCTTGGCGTTTCTTCATTGTTGTGTTAGTGATATACATGGGGAAAAAACTGAACCCCGTCATTTGCCAGTGTAGGGAGTTCAATCACATGCCCGACAGCAAGGGAGCATTAGCCTCACATCCTACAAATTAAATCATCATGATAAAAAGAAAATCTTGGCATGTTTTCTCTATTTTACTAGTTGAAAGGAACATAATATGGGGTGGCCTGGCCTATTATAATTATAGACATACAACTGACACAGTTATAAAACGTGTATATATTCGCTGCCTAAAGTTTTGGTATTTCACTATATAGTAATAGTAATTATTACAAGTCACGACAGTAACGTAATTTTGTGTTTAGGATGGCCTACTAGGCCTTATAGGCCTTGCAATCTACAGAAGTACCTATAGTCAACCTTGGTTTTCTCTAAATTTATATCAAATCCAGACCAGACTATGGTAAACAACTATGATGATCCTTATTAATTTAAAAGTTGCAGGACCGCAGAATGGCATACGTCGTATTATATGCCCCCCCCCTTCCTCATTACGCTTCAGTCACTTTTATTAACTCAACCATGCTTACATTTACCAACATAAGTGATAATAAACAAATAGAATTTGCTTACCCAGTCTGGCAGCAACAATGTTAGTCTGTTACTTCCTGTCAATCGCCTAAAACAGGTTCGCGTCAAGAAAATATCCTTCATTATAGTTCCCGGGGCACTGCTTCTTTACTTCAAACTAACAATACACCTCTCTTTCAAAAATATTCCAAAAAATTAGTGGGAAAGTCCAAAAGATTGGCACAAGATTGAATGTCGTTCAGCCATCGCCATGCTTGTTTATGTCTAAGGCGCGTCAATGTTGTCTAAGGTGACGTCATTATAAAAAGTGGGAGGAGCTACAGGTCTCTCACGGAAAGGTCAATTCTGGCCGGATGGACAGGGGCGACGGCATAATACGTCCACATGAAAATGTGGGCGTATAAAAACTTAGCGTGATGATTTCTGCGCCTTAACGGGGCACACCCTTTCAGTCATACCAGATTTGAAAAAAATAATATTTGCTTTCAAAAAGTGGTACCGAACCATCAAAATTGCAGTTTTTGCTAAATTTACGTCACTTCCGTTGCTGAAAGGAAAATATACCGGTAACAAAAACCAGCAGCTGCCAGGCAGGATACGCCCACATTTTCGAGAGATGGATAGAGAACAAGCTAAAAAGAAAGTGATTTTTCTTACAATCAAGGGCCATAAGTCATGAAGTTACAATTCGATATGCGCAAATATCGAAAGGAACTAAGATCTTTGGGTTATAAGCATGCATTTCAAGTTTCATCAAAATCGGATTAAAATTGTGACCTCTACTGGGTCTACAACCTTGATATATCATATTTTTACACCTTTCGCGTACAAGCGGCGGGCATTTTGTCCGGCAGTTTTGGTTTGATTTTCAGGAAATTTGATCTCAACCTTCATTACGGTGTAACGGTGAAATAATCAAACGTTTTTTAAATCGGATAATAATTGTGACCTCCAGAGGGACCACAAGCTAAAAGATAGGCTGCCAGGCAACGAAGCATACGCCCACAGCAGCTATATTTACTTTTTTCGGTAATGAAACATTTATAATACATTAACATCTGATTAAGAGTAACAACTCATTAAGTAATTATCAGAAAACCATTAGAATTTGTTTGGTTTTTATAAAGTTCTGGCCCTTGCTAACGTTTAGTATACAAAACTTTTAACATCATGGATTTAGCTGTTCAAGTCATAAAGATTCTTGAAAATCAATATACTTGTTCGTCTCAAGATCTTAAACACTGTGTATAAATTTAAAGTCAATCGGATATTAACTTTAGCCTCTAGAGCGTCCACAAGATTTTTCAAAGTGATCAAGGGCCACAACTCTGGCAAAAATTATCAGAAATCGCTGAAAATCACTAGGCTTCTTCGTCTCATGGTCTTCAACAAAAATTATCGGAAATCGCTTAAAATCACAAGGCTTCTTCGTCTCATGGTCATCAACACTGTATATAAATTTAAAGTCAATCACATAATAACTGTAGCCTCTAGAGTGTCCACAAGAATTTTCAAAGTGATCGAGGGCCATAACTCTGGCAAAAATTATCAGAAATCGCTGAAAATTAATAGGCTTCTTCGTCTCATGACATTAAACACTGTGTATCAATTTAAAGCCAATCGGATATTAACTTTAGCCCCTAGAGCCTCCACAAGATTTTTCAAAGTGATCAAAGGCCATAACTCTGGCAAAAATTATCAGAAATCACTGAAAATCAATAGGCTTCTTCGTCTTATGACCTTAAACACTGTGTATCAATTAATTTAAAGTCAATCAGTTATTAACTTTGACCTCTAGAGCGTCCACAAGATTTTTTGAAGTGATCAAGGGCCATAACTCTGGCAGTAATTATCGAAAATCGTTGAAAATCAATAGGCTTCTTTGTCTCATGACCTTAAACACTGTGTATAAATTTAAAGTTAATCGAATATTAACTTTGACCTCTAAAGTGTCCACAAGATTTTTTTAAGTGATCAAGGGCCATAACTCCGACAGTAATTATCGAAAATCGCTGAAAATCAAAAGGCTTCTTCATCTCATGACACTAAACACTGTGTATAACAATTGGATATTAACTTTAGCCTATAGAGCGTCCACAAGCAATTGTGGACGCCGGACGGACGGACGGGGGCGACAACAATACACGACTACATTTCAATGTGGGTGTATAAAAATGACATTTTGGACCACGGAGCATGTGAACTTTGTTTTATACAAATCGAACAATAAATAATTAATCCAGGACTTAAAAACTGAATTAGCCAATGGGGGCCAAGGAAAAATAAGGTGACAAAAAATGAACTGCCATTTTTGGTCAAATCAGATGACTCTTGAAACCTGGGTAAAATACCACATAAAAGTATTCATAAATAAAAATATTTTTTGAAAAAATTAAATTTTCAAAATTTGGCGCCTAATATCTCCGAAGATTCGTCGAAAATAAAAAATCTAAAGAACCGTAGCTATGTGCCTTGTCTCTGGGTATGTCAAAATGTATCTAACGATTATTGTTAATATTACGGCAATATTTAAAAAATCGACAACATCGACGATTTCGGACATTTCGCATTGTCGCAGAATGTTCGAAATAGCTTTAAACTCTAAGTCCCAGTAAAACCGAAGACATCGAATCGATCTGACAAGTAGTTTCTGAGATACAATCAAATGGGAAAAAAAATAATAATAATAATAAGAAGAATAATTTTAACAGAAACCCTAATAATAATAAGAATAATAATCCGAACAAAAACAATAGTGTTTCACACAAGCTACGCAGTGTGAAACCCTAAATATAACAAGAATTTTTTTATTCCAACTATAATTTGGAAGATAGGTTGCCAGGCAACGAAACATACTCCCACAGCAGCTAAATCGTCCGAGTGGTCGACAAGGGTTGTCACATATTTATTCCTTTGTCTTTGTAGGTAATTGGGGGCCTTAACAAGACACTTCCATACAGATCAGATTATAATTTCTGCCATTTGAAGGTTCACAAGGTTCTACAAACTGAAACAAGGGTCTCAACTCTGGAAGTTGTTGAAATTTGACAGGCTTTATTCATTTTACTAATTTAAATAATGCATATAGATTAGATGATCACTTTTGTCACAAGGTTCACAACCGCCATAACTCTAGAAATTATTGACGGAAATTGCTGAAATTCAATAGACCTCTGTTTCACAAATTTAAATGATGCATATAAATTTCATACATATTGGATGATAACTTTCATCAATCGAGCATTAACAAGGCTGAACAAAGTGAAACAAGGACCATAACTCTAGAAGTAATAAACGGTAATTGCTGAAATTCAATAGGATTCTTCTCCTTACTAATTTAAATGATGCATGCAAATTTCATACAGATCGGCAGAAAACTTTTGATGTTAGAGTGTTCACAAGGTTCAATAAGTGAAACAAGGGCAATAACTCTAGAAGTAATAAATAGAAATTGCTGAAATTCAATAAGATTCTTCTCTTTACTAATTTAAATGACGCAAGCAAATTTCATACAGATCGGCAGATAACTTTTGATGTTAGAGCGTTTACAAGGTTCAATAAAGTGAAACAAGGGCCATAACTCTATATGTAATAAAAGGAAATTGCTGAAATTCAATAGGCTTCTTCGTTCCACTATTTTAAATAATGCATATAAATTTCAGAATGATAAGATGATAACTTTTGGCATTAAGAGCGTTCACAAGGTTAAACAAAGTGAAACAAGGGCCATAACTCTAGACATAATAAACGGAAATTGCTGAAATTCAATAGGCTTCATTTCACTAATTTAAATTTGCATATAAATTTCACAGAGATCAGATGTTAACTTTTGGCATTAGAGCGTTCACAAGGTTCAACAAAGTGAAACAAGAGCCATAACTTTAGATGTAATAAACGGAAATTATTGAAATTAAATAGGCTTCTTCATCTCACTAATGCAAACAACATATATCAATTTTAAAACAACTGGATGATAACTTTTGGCATTAGAGCGTTTACAAGAAATTGTGGACGATGGACGGACGAACAGGGGCGACGGCAATATACGTCCACATTTCTATGTGGGTGTATAAAAATGGAACTGAAAAGGTGTTTGAAATATGTTGTCTTGATACAACCAGTTAGAAGAATTAAAGAAAGAGACAGAGAGAGACAGAGAGAGAGAGAGAGAGAGATGGGCGGTAAAGTCCACTTGAATGTCATTTTGGGACTAAAATATGATACAAGTTTATTTCAATAATTTGTTAGCACTTTAAAGTAGGACTGGCGAAAAATATTGATATTGCCGATAATCGTCGGTAAGCGTTTTGAAAATCGGTTATTGATACAGTTTTAAAATATCGATTATCACGCAATTATAGGTACTTCACTTGTAAGAAGAAATCCATAAAAATAATCCTTATCACTGTATTCTTTGCAACACGTGCTTGGGCCTAGAACTGTAATTAAAAAGAATAGGCATAATAAAAAACACACGGCACCAGTGAGAAATGTTGGTCGCTTATGTCATGATGGTTTCACGTAACATTCAGTTGTGCCCCTTATTTTAACTCTTCATTTCTTTCGTCTTCTGATCTGTTTCTAAGTCAAACACGTACTTTCCCTTTATTTACGAAGTTGATCAAGTTTCTTTCTACACCTTGGTTTTGCTATGGAATGCTATTATTTTATTGTCAAATGTCAAATAAATGAAAAAAATTCTACATGTATACAGAATGATATTACAACATAAACTCGCATATCATTCGTTATTCATGTACAAATTATGAAAGTCAAAATAATTTGCCGATATCATTGATTATTGGTCGGCGGATGGTCTGCAATAATCGATACTTGAAACAGGATCGACTGCCAGCTCTACTTTAAAGAGAAAACTGGAGGACCTGGAAAAACCCATAAGGTTTATGCAGCCAACCCTAGGCCTTGTCACGTACAAGCTTGGGATCGAAACCACAGCACTTAACTTAATGACAGACAATATGATCTGAAGCGCACACTTTGGACCACTCAACCTCCGCCAGTAATTATTTTGCTTATTCAAATTGATAAGTTTTCTTTAGACAGTATCATGGATAGAAATGAAATATTGTTCAAGTGATGGCTAGCAATCTGACAGAAAAACAAAATGGGGGCATGATATCAATAGAAAGTAATGGGAACTTTCGATAGTCATCAATTTTGTCAGAATTGATCGATTTGAGTAGTTTTTTGACCAATATATAAGGCTACTTCTTATTGTTTATGGTCATAAAGTCTTTTTTAGTCTGGAATATCGGGCCTTTATAGCTTGAAAAACTGATCTAGTTTGAATTTCCATATCTTTTTATAATTTTATCATGCAGCATATGTTCATTTTTAGAAACTGAAGAAAAATGAAATTTTCAAGCTATCTGTTAAGGGCGTTGAGTAGTCTAAAATTCACATTTAAAAGCTAGCACTGTAAGTCTTGTTCATAAGATATGACATATTTTGTTATTTCGGATGATAAACTACATATTAATCACCAAATAAATACCAATTTTATTTACCAACTATATTGCAAACTTGGCCCAAAAGCATGATAATAAAGGGTGCTGATGACAACAAAAGGGTCATTCTATGTCAAGTGGACTAAATTCTCAGAAAGTTGTAAAGTTCCTCCATCAAAAAATTATGAAAAAAGTATATGTTATAGTACCTACAGAGCCTGCATTACAGACTTATGTAAAACTGCAAAGTAATATGACTCTAGCATTAATATTGACTGTGGTATGACCATTTGAATCGGGATACCCTTTTGCACGTTCTGAAACTACTATTATATGACTCGATTTTTGTGATCAGATTTTATTCCTTCTCAGATAAATAGTCAGTCTATATTCTTGAAATTGTGGTGTTTGTAAGAGAATGACATATACAGTATATAAAGAATTTACCATCAAATTTTACAGAACAAGTACTGTCAACTGTGGATGGAGTGCCTTAAGTTCCAAAAATTGATACTTGTTAAAAAAAAAAATCAATATTTCGATACAGTGTAGAAATTTTACTACACTATATTAGAAGTTGTTACTATCATATGTATAATATCAATGGGTATTGTTTGAATAAACATTATTAAAAGCCATATTTTTGTCGGTTTCTTGTAAAATAGTTTTGAAAATCGGCTCATGCAGGAAAAGAGCTAAAATCAATCTTTTTCAAACACTAAGCTTATGTATAGGAGCCTTCTATGAAAAAATATGAAACTTTGGGACAATGTTGCATGTACACATGTCTATCAAAGGTGAAAGGCCCATCTTTAATATTTTACACCTTCATTTTTTATTTTCATAAAATTTGAAAAGGAAATTATTATTTTTTGCCAGTTCGAATGGACTGATCATTATGAAACAAAATCTTCTAAGAACAATTTGTGTGCATTTAAAAATTATGCATCAATATCAGACCGGAGGGTACCATTAATTTATGATTCAATATTAAAAACATTGAAAATTCAAGATTTTTAACATGTTAATATATTTACATACTTTGATTATCATAAAATCACACCCTGTAAGAGCAATCTCATGACTATGAATGGCTTCTATAACCTGTATTTTAATTGTTTTACAGAAATCCCCTAATTATGTATACCCCATACCTCATAAAAAATGATGAGCTTTCTTAAAAATTCTATAATTTGGATGGCCGAAGGGTTGACTCATAAGGCCTGTCATTGAGTCAACTGTTGTGGTTTCGAATCCCCGGTTGTACGTGACAAGAAGTAGGGTTTTCTCCGGGTCCTCCGGTTTCCTCCCACTACTAAAGACCCCTACGCGCAAGCGAATTATTGAAATAAAATTAAACCATATGTTAGTCCTGAAATTACCTAGTTTGTGTCGAGTGGACGTTAAACCCCATTTCTCTCTCTCTCTTTGATGATTTTGAAACTAGTTTAAATTCCATAAATACTGGTCAATCTATTTATGTAATACGAGATTTTAAACATACATTATGCAAGAGCTAAATCTGATTATTCCAAGTCTTTATTTAGGCTTCAGATGTCATAGAAATTATAAATGAGATCTTTATTTACACAACAAGCACAAAATCAACTCTGTAGACCCACGGATGGCTTGGATTCAGCTTGGATTTCAACGGGATTTCGTTGACTGATTTAATTTTAAATGGCGTCGTGAACGGAGATTAACCGTTACGTTGACGTCATACTCCCGGATCGAGGCTAAATGATAGAGTGTACGAAGCGAGGCCGCTGTTGAGCGATGCCTTAACAAATGACATCTAAACTATTTAGAGTGCAAAAACTAAACACAGATACTCACAAATTATACAATTCCTGGAGACCGTGTGATGACTAATACAGATGGACAGGTCATCTGTCTTAATAATATCAATAATAATATTTTTATTTCCCCAATAGGCACGACGCCACTGGTGTATATCTATAGATTTATCATAATTGTATTATAATATTATGTCCTATATTCAATTGATTTAATGCATGCCCAAAATACAAGTAAGAATGAAAATTTACCCTCTCACTCATTTTGTCCAATTGTTATAAAAATCCAAAAAGGTAAAACACAAATTCGGATATGATGACAGCAGAGATTATGTAGGTGGAGTTAACGCCTGTCAATCAAACGATCGGCCATATAAGAATCGGTGAAGATGGAATTCAATCCCATTTTTAGTCAAAAATTACACTGGTGATAACTATGTTCAGAATAAAGTAATTTGACTGAAATTTTCAAAATATTCTTCTTTCATCATCTATTTTTGAACTGTTATAGCAAGAATGGCTAACTCCTTATAAAAATTTCCCATAATGTATCTTTAATATAGATTATTCAACTATTGTTCCAAAACGATAGGAAAACATAATCAATATGCAGGGATTACATCAATTAATTACTACCCCTACATGCTGTTTTAACCAGCAGCTGACAGGCAGGATACACCCACATTTTGCAAGAGATGGATAGAGAACAAGCAAAAAACAAACAGGATTTTTTGTACAATCAGGGGAAATAATCCAAAAGTTATGGTCTGCAATGCGCAAATATCAAGCAGAACGTTGATCTTTGAGATATAAAGATATGTTTTAAGTTTCATCAGAATATGATAAAAATTGTGACCTCTAGAGGCTCCACAACCTTCGTATTGCATAATTTTACACAATTTACAAAGAGCAGCCATTTTGTCGGGCATTTTCATTTCGATTTTCCCGAAATTCGAATTCAAACTTCATTATGGTGGAATGGTGAAATATTTAAACGATTTTTAAAATCGGAAAAAAAAAATTGTGACCTCTAGAGAATCCGCAAGCTAAAAATGTGATGTTTCCAACAATCAGGAGCCATAATCCAGGAAGTTACGTTCAGATATACGCGATTATCAAAAGGAACCAAGATCTTAGTGTGTAATGGTGATATATTCACATGTTTTTTTAAATCAGATAAAAATTGTGACCTCTACGACATGGATGGCAAACTAAAAACGTGATTTTTTTGTACATTCAAGGGCCATAATTCAGGAAGTTACGATCGGATACGCGCGAATATCGAAAGTAACCAAGATCTTTCAGTTACAAACATGTATTTTAACTGTCATCAAAATCAGGTCAAAATTGTGACCGCTAGAGGGTCCACAAGCTTGATATATACCAGATGCTATACACTATTTGCGTACGAGGGGCGGCCATTTTGTCCTGCAGTTTTGGCCCGATTTTCACAAAATTCAAACTCAACAATCCTTAGGGTGTAACGGTGATATATTCAAACGTTGTTTTTTTTAAATCGGATAAAAATTTATGACTGCTATAGGGTCCACAAGCTAAAAACACGATTTTTCGTACAATCAGGGGCCATAATTCAGGAAGTTACTATCCGATATGCGCAAATATCGAAAGGAACCAAGATCTATGGGTTATAAACTTACATTTCAAGTTTCATCAAAATCAGAAGAAAATTGTGACTTTTAGAGGTCCAAAATATTGATATACCATATTTTTACGCTATTTGATAACGAGGAGCGGCCATTTTGTCTGTCAGTTTAGGGCCGATTTTGACGAAATTCTAACTCAACCATCCATCGTTAGGGTGTAACAGTGATATACTGAAACAGTTTTTTAAATCGGATAAAAATTGTGGACGGACGGACGGACAGACAGGGGCGACAACAATGTACGTCAACATGAATGAAAATGTGGGCGTATAAAAATGTGTGAATATATCACCATTACACACTAAGATCTGGGATCGTTTTGATAATCGCGGATACCCGAACTTAACTTCCTGGATTATGGCCCCTAATTGTTCGAAAAATCGCATTTTTAGCTTGCAGATTCTCTATACGTCACAATTTTTTTTTCGAATTTAAAAACCGTTTAAATATTCCACCATTCCACCATAATAAAGATTGAATTCGAATTTCGGGAAAATCGAAAAGAAACTGCCCAACAAAATTGCCACTCTTTGTACGCAAATTGTGTAAAAGTATGCAATACGAAGGTTGTCGACCCTCTAGAGGTCACAATTTTTATCCGATTCTGATAAAACTTAAAACATATCTTTATATCCAAAAGATCTCAGTCCCTTTTGATATTTGCGCATTTCAGACCATAACTTTCTGGATTATTGCCCCTGATTGTACAACCAGCGGCTGCCAGGCAGGATACGCCCACATTTTCGAGAGATGGATAGAGAACAAGCTAAAAAGAAAATGATTTTTCCTACAATCAAGGGCCATAATTCAGGAAATTACAATTCGATATGGGCAAATATCGAAAGGAACTGAGATCTTTGTGTTATAAACTTACATTTCAAGTTTCAACAAAATCGTATAAAAATTGTGACCTCTATAGGGTCCACAACCTTCATATACCATATTTTTACGCTATTTGAGAACGAAGGGCGTCCATTTTGTCTGTCAGTTTTAGGCCCATTTTCAAGAAATTCGAACTCAGCCGTCCTTAGGGTGTAATGGTGATATAATAATACATTTTTTTAAATTGGATAAAAATTATGACCTCTATAGGGTCCACAAGCTAAAAATGCGATTTTTCGAACAATCAGGGGCCATAATTCAGGAAGTTAGGGTCCGATATGCGCGAATATCGAAAGGAACCAAGATCTTTGGGTTATAAACTTACATTTTAAGTTTCAACAAAATCGGATAAAAATTGTGACCTCTATAGGGTCCACAACCTTGATATACCATATTTTACGCTATTTGAGAACGAAGTGCGGCCATTTTGTCTGTCAGTTTTAGGCCCATTTTCACGAAATTCGAACTCAGCCGTCCTAAGGGTGTAATGGTGATATAATAATACGTTTTTTTAAATCGGATAAAAATTATGACCTCTATAGGGTCCACAAGCTAAAAAACATGATTTTTCGTACAATCAGGGGCCACAATTCAGGAAGTTACGGTCCGATATGCGCGAATATCAAAAGGAACCGAGATCTTTGGGTTATAACCTTACATTTCAAGTTTCAACAAAATCGGATAGAAATTGTGACCTCTATAGGGTCCACAACCTTGATATACCATATTTTTACGCTATTTGAGAACGAAGGGCGGCCATTTTGTCTGTCAGTTTTGGGCCAATTTTCACGAATTCGAACTCAGTCGTCCTTAGGGTGTAATGGTGATATAATAATACGGTTTTTTAAATCGGATAAAAATTATGATCTCTATAGGGTCCACAAGCTAAAAATGTGATTTTTGGTACAATCAGGGGCCATAATTCAGGAAGTTACGGTCCGATATGTGCGAAGGGCGGCCATTTTGTCTGTCAGTTTTGGGCCGATTTTCACGAATTCGAACTCAGTCGTCCTTATGGTGTAACGGTGATATAATAATACGTTTTTTTAAATCGGATAAAAATTATGACCTCTATAGGGTCCACAAGCTAAAAACGCGATTTTTCGTACAATCAGGGGCCATAATTCAGGAAGTTACGTCCCGATATGCACGGATATCAAAAGGAACCAAGATCTTTGGGCTATAAGCATACATTTCAAGTTTAAACCAAATGGATAAAAATTGTGACCTCTACAGTGTTCACAAGCTAAAAATGTGATTTTTCGTGCAATCAGGGGCCATAATCCACGAAGTTACGGTCCGATACATGCCAATATCGAAAGGAACCGAGATCTTAGGGTGATAAACCTATATTTCAAGTTTCATTGAAATCTGATAAAAATTGTGACCTGTAGACTGTTCACAAACAATTGTGGTTGGACGGAAGGACAGGGGCGACGACAATATACGTCCACATGAAAATGTGGGCGTATAAAAATGGTAGTCTTCGACCATGATCAAAGGAAATGCAGCGATGTTCCAGTCATGATAGATCGTAGACCTGCATAATCGCGTCATTGAGGGAATTCCTTCTAAGATGTAAATGCATCGTCCAGTGTGAAACTGTTGCTGGAGGCATCCATGATTGTTTACTGTGGTTCACGTGACTGATGTGCAAAGTCTTAATAAGTTAGTGCATATCTTAACTCAACGCGCTTAAATTCCTTACAAAAAGACGTTGAATCGTGCTTACAAAGAATCTGTGAATTTTCCACAAGATTTATCTTCAATCATACAATTTCTACATTGACTGGTAAATCATAATAATAGGTCTGAATAATTACTTTGTATACAAATTATCGATATCAGTATTTATATCAGCCTATAGTTTTACTAAAAGTTTTTCCAATCACATCTCTATTTGCTCATCTACTTAACTCTTAACCCTACCTTATATTTGCCTTGATCACAGCCACAATAACTACTCTCCATAGTATAACTTCTAGCTACACCTAGCTGTCTCCATATAACAACTCTAGCTGTAGCTTCTTTCCCCCTTTCAACAACAAAACTACAACTCTGTAGACAAAATGCTGGTGAAGTTATACTTAATAACCTAGGCAGTGTCTGAAATGTCAACAATAATTGAAAATAAAATACAAGATTATTACTCAAGGAGAAATCCCACATATATTTAATTTCTGTGACATATTTTGTGAAGCACATGTGAAAACTTAGTCATGGACAAAAAAAAAAAACAGAAAAAAAAATAAATCAAAATATTTTGACTTCTCCTTTAACATTTTTTTTCTAGATTTTGGGGTCCGAATCTGCTTGAATATCCTCTCAACTAAAATAAACTATTCTAGGAAATTACGAATTGAAGAAAATGTTCTTTAACAGAGTTAAACAACAAATTTGTAATTACTATTAGAAGCTTATTAGTATGATGTATGTATATTGTCTACCCTCCAGTATTGATCAGTAATTAGTGTCTTAAAAGATACAACAATGTATTTTAAGGTGGAAAACAAATGCATCTATCTAAGATGGGTAATTAAAACACAAATTCAAAGATGAAAAGTAGAAAGGATCTAATTACTGTATTCACATTGATCAAGATCCAAAAAATCAATATCTGTTTAAGATAAAGAGTTCTTCTCATGTCTTAATGAATTAAGAGTAAATCTAAAAATAAGTATGTTTCTACATCTAGGTTTTGGATAGTGAAAATAAAATGATAAAAGTAATGAATCACAAGTTTAATTATTACAGCTCGAACAGTGCAAAAATACATATAACACAGCTGATACAACAGAGCTGATAGACAGTGACATTGGGCTCAAGGACTAGATAGTGGGGTCCACAATCATGAAACAATATATAACTAAACAGAAAACAGCTAGAGTCTGATGGGATGCTTAATTATATACTGGTATCTGTTCTAATAAATCATGTAGTATTTGAAAATGTCACGTCCGTAGAAATTTCTGGAGATTAATATAAAAGAATTCTTCTCTTTTATTTGTATATATGTTTTTATCATGCGTACCACTTCAAAATTCTAATAATGAATATTTGAAGAGGTCTATTTAAAAAAAAAACATGTCATTTTAGGGGAAAAACTTGTTTTGATACACACAGTACCATAAAATATTTGGTAAATTTCTACTGATTACCAGTAATCTAAAATGGCCTTTCTTCAAACAAGATTCTGTTGAAACTGTGAATCATTTGATTTGCACAATATAAAACTATGACCTCTCCTTTAAAACAATATTTTGTTTATTTTTTTACTAATATGAAATGTAATGATATGGGGTTTAACGTCCTACTGTTTTTACTAATAAAAACTAATTAGAATACAAAGGTTGTGGAATGTTGAATATCGATAGTACTTGCCCTTTCATGATCCCTATGCTGTACATTGAATTTGAAAACAATCTGTTGTATAAATCTGTTAAACCCCTTTCCATTTCATTTCGTTATATAAATCTATAGCCTCTATCGCATTCACAAGGTTATCAGAAAAGGGTGGAATCCTGGAACCGAATTGTCACAGAATGTTGAAAATCAATATGGTACCTCCTGTCATGTCCCCAATGCTTCACACCGAATTTGACAAACAAATATGTTTAAAACCCACTGAAAATAGATAGGGTTCGCCCTCTCATGACCTCAAAGCTTTGAAAAATGTCAAAAAATTGATTTATAAACTGTAGAATCTATTGCGTTTACAAACAAGTCAATTGTTGAAGGACCGACAGGATGGACAGGGGCGATAACATAATACACCCACACTGAAATTTGGGTATATAAATATAGTACATCTTGCTTGGTAGCAAAATAACATAATACACCCACACTGAAATTTGGGTATATAAAATATAGTACATCTTGCTTGGTAGCCATGCTTTTAAGAAGAGTCACTAGTATTGAGACGGTATCATAAATTACAGAATTCATCAATTCTCCTTCACTTATTGAACTTTAAATGCAGTTAATTTGAAACAAAATAAAAAAATTTCTTTGATCCTTCAAGATCATGTCCCACATGTGATTTGGAATATAACATAAGAATTGTTGTCTGATGTAAAGACTTTTAATGATCATCTTCAAACAATAAGCAAACAAATCAATAGAATGCAAACATTTAATGAATTCTATGATTCTTTATCTCAGCTATGGACACCACAGTTTGACATTCAGATAAGGCCAGAAAAAAATAACTGTTGGGTTCTGATTCCTACCAACCAACGCTTGAACACACCAAAACTAAACAAAATTAATTGCTGGGCTTTGAGGCAATTAAACAAAAATATATGTCTCTTTGTGGTTTAACATCTGCTTCCACAATAATGAGGTCGCAGGTAAGAATTAGGAGAAGTTGAAGCGTGCTCCTGTATATTAAAATATGGTTTTGCAATCTTTCCATTTGTAGCCTAAGGCATCAAGTCTTTTTATGTGGTCTCTTACTTGCTTTTTTCCAGAAATGTGAATCAAATAACTAATTTGTAAAGTCTAATGATATACAATTGATTACCTTGTAGCCATTGTCTATCTGTTTATTGCCAGTAGATGCTGGGTTTTGAGTATCATTTGGGATCCATGATAAAGTAGGGCAGCAGCCATACATAAATATATTCTTCCTGCGAGAATGACCATGATAATCACAAGACACCTACAAAATATACATAAAATAAGTAACTCTCACACTTTTGGTCACACGATCAGTAATAAAACAGAAAATTACAAGTAATAATTTGATGACTAGTCGCCAGAAACAACTATTACCAGCAAAAGGGTGATTTTGACTTTCCTTGAACTGTTTAGTCTACTGGCAACAAATCATTTATTCATTACTCACAAGTGAAAGTTTTATAGTGTACTATATATACACATGTGTTGGTAGAATTTACAATCGGCCTTGTTCGATAAGTCAAAAAGAGGCAATCACCCAATTAAAAGAGTACAAAATAACCATGTATATTTTCAAAGTAGCCCAGAAAATAACCACTAAGAATCACATATGAAACTTACACTGTAACAATATATAGTACACTATTTTTTAAATACATTACAAATAGAAAATAAAGTTTTGAAAAATTCATTAATGAATTACAAACTACCCCCACAGTTTTTTTTAAATAGAATTCAAACACAAAATATAAATAAATCCAGTAAATTTCTAATGGGCAAAAGGTAGAGCATCTATAATAGGTTGATGTTGATGTGTGTATGAAGTTCCATAAATATATCTTTATGACTCATGAGATGTGCCTCAAAAACGAAAAGGAGCACATTTCAATATCTTTCCCTAACTTTATTCGGCGTGGGATAATAATCATGGGGATGCCCTGATTTGTAACAGTGTGTCGTTTTGAAGATATTAAATAATTCAACTTTTAATTAAACATTATTCAATATTTTCTCATTTCAAAAACAAGATTTTCAAACCAGGGTCCCCGTTTCATAAAGTGTACATAAAGTTATGAACACATTAGTTCAAAAGAGTTGCATGTGTGCTTTGTGAAGTATACATTAGTTTAATTTCATGCATTCATATTTATGTCACTGTAAGCATTTGAAAAATATTTGAATTGTATCTGCTTGCATCAATGTCATAAGATTATTATATCCACATCATATTTGCATTCTAAAATGTTTTAATGGAACATTCCAATAAAACAGAAATTCTAGATTTAATTTCACCTCAATGTAATTTAAAAAGAAAACCTACCAGTGGTGTTTTATTGATGATATTAAGGTAATGTAATAAACCTTTAGTGTGATAAATAGTTGGATGTAATTTAGGACAGGGACGTGACCATCGTCTGTTTAAATCTTCTGCTACTAATGAACTACGATGACTGAAAAAATAAAACAATCATCATAAACTGGCATTTTATTACGGACAATATAATCACATTCTTTAGTGGTCGTGATTACTGTATACCGGTGTGCCATTAACCAAGTTTTTAAGTGAAGTGAGCATGTGCTGTGGCGTTGTACTACCAACGGTTGTAGGTATAAACATACTCGATATGGTGACCTTGACTTATATACTGAGATGGGCAAACAACCCAAATCATACTGCACTTGCTTCATTCCAAACTTAAACTTGTAAACCAAATGCTATCTACAATCGTCCGTTAAAGTAACTGTGCATGATTTGCATTTATCGAAAAATATCAACATGGCTTAATCCACACTAACATGTACTCAGATCAATTGTTTAACATTGAATTTAGGAAACAAAATAAAAATATCAACGCTAGATAATCTGTTGGCTTGGATTCAATAGGATTAAAAACAGGCCCATCAATTAGATTTCGTAAAACATAAAGACTTCTAACTACTGGCGATTACCGTAGATTGCAAAATGGTGGGAAGTTCCACTTTAAAGAAATGTAGATCAGTGTTGTTGACAGATTCTCTCAAAAAAAAGAAGCAAGAATGGAATTTCAGTTCATCATAGCTTTAAGTAAATACTGAACAGATTTTTGGACTGATATTCCCATTAGAGATTCAGCTTTTATTGTAATTTGTAGGAGTTGCCTATATTAGTCAAATCATGTTCAGAGACTTTAAGAACATACACATTTTGTGCATATACGACCCAGAGAATTCCTGGGTAATAATGAACAGACAGAATTGTTTTAAAAAGGGGGGTGGAAACATAAGTCTTACTGAGCAGGGAGAGTCCAAAACTTTCTTTAACCTTTAAGAGAGGTAACTGTTGTCATCATGGTCTCTAATAGCATCAGTGAGTCGATGCCGAGAAATTGAACTAGAAAATATCAAAACACAGCTATTTGTTAAGAATATCATACACAAGGCAGGATATCATGCTTACACTCTCCAAAATACACTTCATATATAGAACTCAACTCATCAGTGATACAACTGTTGTCATTTGGTTAGTTCATTTAGTAAACATATTGAAAAATTATCTTACAGTGAAAAATAATACAACAAACAAATGTGGCAGTTTTATTGATGATCTGCAAGGTAAACTTTATTGTTTAATTTAATCCAGTATAGTGAAAGTTTAATTTGATGTTGTAAATAAAAAATAACACAGATTAGTAATGTATGAAACATTCTCTTTTCTAGAGTGAATGTGAAATGCCCTCTGTGTGTGTGTGTGTGTGTGATTGAAGAAAAAGCACTTGTTGAGAAGCATTAGTAAATAATTCCAGCAGTGATGTACACTGAACAATCTGTGAACGAGTGTTTGTGGCATAACGTTATTGAAGTATTCAGACTAGGCAAATCAAGAAAAGAAACCTGTTCCAAGTTCCGTTACTACAACTATTTAATCAGAAGGCCGATTAGAACTCCATGTGACCTATATAAGCAGCTCTCCCATCTCTAAAGACGAAAAGTGCATCAAAATATGTAGTTCTTCATGTATGTATGTATGTTAAGTCTCTCACGCATTCGGAGCCAATAAAAATCATTTAAGACGGGAGTGATGTGTGATTTTGATCTAGCTTTAGTCACAATGCGTGCAGCACGATTTTGGATCCTTTGCAACTTGGAAATTTGTTCATCAGTTACTCCAGAAAATATGGCATTGCAGTAGTCAATTCTGGACAGCACGAATGATCGAGCCAGTGCAGCAGCTGCACTTTCAGGTATAAAATGACAGATTTATCCTATTCTTCGAAGATGAAAATGGCAAATCTTGCAGGAGTTGTTTATGTGAGAGTTAAAACTGAGGTTTGAATCGAAGAACACTCGAAAATTTTTCACAACATTTGATATCGGAAAATCTGAATTGCCTATTTTGAGAGATTTCGCAATGCAAGTATTAAGTCTGTGATCAGGTCCAATAAGGAGAAGCTCAGTTTTGTCGTCATTAAGCTTTAACATATTGGTGGACATCCAGTTCTTAATACTGTTTAGGCAACTTTCCAAATTACCAATTGTGGAGAGCTGGCTGACAGTGTTGAGGTTAAATTTATCGATCAGCTGTGTGTCATCAGCATAAAAATGGGGCTGAATGTTATAACTATTGATGTGGTTTCCATGGGATTTTATATACAGTGTAAATAAAAGAGGTCCCAACACTGAACCTTGAGGTACACCACAGGATAATTGCACATGCTTTGACGAAGAGTTATTAATGTCAACATACTGATATGTCAACATAATAATGTCATACCCTTTGTATTTCCATTATTGTAGTGTAATATACTCGCTTACTTAAATTGTGTCTGAACAGCAGAACCCTGGGGAAAAAAAATATAGTATCATCGATCCTAATTCAAATTCAAAGTCCACAAACAATACATAAATTTTGCCAGAAAAAAGTTATAAATAACTGGGAGTATCAAAATTGATGTCATTACTATAGCAAATTCTTAATATACTAAAGTGCACTTCTAATAAGCTATAATACTTTGTCTCGTTTACTTCACATAAACTACATAACACAATAGCCTATTTGATTATTATATTTCATTAGACACATGGATAGAAACAAGTCAGTCGTTAATTAGTTCACATTATCAACCCCTAATGGAAAGTGTAGGTGTAGAGCATTTGGTGGTCTCAGTTCTACTCTTATGGGAAAATTAGGTAATTGACAAAACCATTTCCAGGGGTAGAGCTGTATTGGCTATATTTGAGGACATATCTCTGGAATTATGATCATATGTTAATTAGTGTAAGCCCTGTTAACATCTAATCCCGTCCTCCAGTGATCCAGTCTTCAACCAGTCATCATGAATCCTGTAGTAAAAGAGTTCAATGTATCATCATTAATAGCAGGCCAGGACAAACCGACAGGGGAAAACTGGCATGCTTATTGAGTTTACTCGAAGGGCAGAAGAAATTAGTAGCCATTTACTACAGAGAAAAGCTAGATGCATCAGAACACAGCCATAACAGCATCATCTACACATTCCACAGAAGATTCCACACTATAGAGAATCTATAAAAATATGACTTTCCTGTCACTTACTCTGAAGAATACACTCGCGACCTTCAGATAAGTGCAGGACTGGCGCAAGGTCTACATAGAAGGGTGAAACGTTCAAAAAGAGAATAAGGGAGGTGAAGATGTTCATCCACAAAGATAAGGTCAAAGTCATACCACACCTTGTCATTCTAAAAACTGACTACAGCGATGCTACTGTTAGGATTTCCATGAATGACCAAGCCTCTCTCTGGTTTTGATGTAGAAAAGTTGGTCACAGTCGAAGAGATTGCCCTTTGCAGAGTCCAGAGAAAAAGATTCCAGTCAAAAAGTGAATCCCAAACTCCTCATCAGTCCCCACAGAAAAAAACAACAGTAACCCACGTACCAAAATTCCACTAGTCAGAAAACAGTAGAAAAACAATCCTAACACAATAAAACCCAGAACCAGTCTCAAGTAACCCTCAGTGTCACAACATTGTCAAAGAAACGAAGGAGGAAGGGGGGTCTCGACATCTCCTTCGTGGCACTCAAGATCACCCTCTGAATCCCCAACCAAGAATACTAATCACGAGTAGCCAATCAACCCAAAACTAGACAAGTTTTAGAGAGAGAAAGAGTGAGGGGAAAAACCCCATCACCAAACAAAGACATTGTCTGTGATATCACCTAGGTGGAAGAGGACGTAAAATCACCTACTGAAGTTATTGAAGAAGAAGAATGGAATTGTTATGAATGGATTAAGACCAAAATAAAAATTTGGTTTGAGTATATGGAAACACAAGATCTTCAAATTTAAGCACATACCATCTTTTTTATGTTCATTTTATGTGCTCTTTAAACTGAAATGTTTATTATTGAAATAGATACCTTGATGAATTACTCTGACCTTTGTACTGGTCTTTTTCCAGAAGGTTTCAGAAGTCTTATCAAAGAAACAGAAATTTAGTTTTGGAAGCCATTAAAATAGGCTGGCTGTCATGGCTGATTTGATATTTTTTTTTTATGGTGTCCAACATTGAGTTCAATGACAAAAAAACCACATGCATACAATAACTATATATAACAATCATGCTGTTAAGGATGCATTATGTAAGAATTAGTTAAAGAGCTGACCGTTCTTGTTGTAGTAGTTCAAAACTAGATAATGTAAAATGAATATATTGAAAATTTCATTCACATTACTTTATTCTGAGCGAAGTTGTCACTGTTTGAAGTTTTGAAAAGATGAGGCATAGATTGTTTATTATTTTAATAACAGTACTTGTTATTTGCCATTTTTAAATTAAATGGCGACCATCGTTTTATCTGCTTAAATCTTCACCATATCTAGAGAGTTGATTATAGGCTTGTCATGTGAATAAATGTCTAAATAATAGTTTATATAACATTTGAAGCCAAAATATACATCTGCAATAGGCAGATTTAGCTCTTACATAATGCATCTTTAAAGATCTCATACATTAGGCTCGAAATATTGACTAACATTCTGAAGCAACCAGCAGAAAAATAAATAAGCAGGTAGACATAACTAGTATTTTTTTAAAGACATATTTATAAATCCTACAAGTAGCCTAATGTAGATATAATAGGTCTACTTACATTTACCGAAAACTTGTAATCATTTTTGCATAATAATCGATCAAGAAACAGTGTTAGTCAATTTCCAAGATTTTTACATAAAACTGCAATACATATCACATATAGACATTTCTTTCAATTTATACATGTAAAGATGAAGATAAAGACCCGATAGTTCTCGCTAGAATAGTTAAAAAATAGATAATGAAAAGGGAATTTTGAGCAGAGTTATTGCCATTTGAAGAACAGTGTAGTCTTGATTACCACTGCTACATTATTGTTATGATAATAAATAAAGTCTTGATTATCCATTTTTAAATTAAATTATTTAATAGCAATCCTGTTTAAATCCATTGAAAATCAAAAGCATCTGATTGTCTAGAGCTTTGATTATGGGCTTGGCATGTGAATAAATGTCTAATTAATGATTTATATAACATTTGAGGCCAAACAAAGACCTGTGTTTTTATTGTGTTTCTCAATCGCTAAATGCCACTAAAGGCTAATGTTTGATGGTCAGTTTGAAACTGACAAAATTGTATTGGGCTTGTAAACTGTTCATTAAATTGGAATTGAGTACTGTTACAGTTCTGCCACATCAGTCTGGTGTGTGCATAGAATACATATTAGGGACCTTTCGCATCGGTACAAATGTTCGTTTACGTTTTCGTATCCTCTAACATGCTATTAATAGATAAAATAAATAAGAGAACTGGGCCTTCATCTTTAAAATTAGGCCTAGAAACTTAGGTAGTGCAGCCTTTTCATTAAATGAACCAATTGTATTTGAATCACCTGAAATTCTATTAATAAGACTATAAATCAATAGGGAAAAAAGATTACTATGATAGGCCTACATACCCCCTTGGCCTGATAAAAAGGCCTAATTCTATGCCTTATTTCTATTCAGATGATAAAACACATCATCTAATTAAATTTCAACTATTTCCAGTTATTTTTCATCTACTGATTATTTAGAAATAGATATATTCAATATCAATATTTCTTTTTTTTTTGTTTAACAAAGTATTATTCAACTTGAATTAAATTTGCCACTCCATGAATTTCTCAATCAAGGCAAAGTTTTCAATCGATTTTTTGGCAGATGTACAACGAATCAAGCAGAATATTACTTTTGAGCACATTCTACGAACTCTACACTGGCCGAACACTCGTGTATGTGTTGACATCACAAGTACACACGAATCGATGACATTTTTGTTTTCATATTCGTTTTCACACCGATGCGAAAGGAGGTTTAAAGTCCACTCGACATAAACTAGGTCATTTCGGGACTAACATATGGTTCAATTTTATTTCAATAATTTGCCTGCACATAGGGGTCTTTAGCAGTGGGGCGAAACCGGAAGACCCAGAGAAAACCAATGAGGTTGGACAGGCGACCCTACATCTTGTCACGTACAACCGGGGAATCGAAACAATGTCAGTAGACTCTATGACAGACCTTATGATACAACCTGCACGTGGTAACCATTCGGCCATCCAACCCCCTTCAATGCGAAAGGTCCTCAATTTGTGATTGGTTGACATGGTGCATGATTGTCACTTGAAATTCTTATGTCTACAAGATTTATTTGATAGAATCAATTTCCAGAAGGTGTCCCCAAAGTCAATAAATCAAATCTTACTTTCCATTAATAACACCATCAGGATTTAACATAGGTACAATTTTAAATATATACATCTCTCTTAATCTCTGAGCTCCTGGTTTCATACTCAATAAATAGTCTATTGTACCTAGAAAAAAAAATCAAAACATGACATTAAACAATAGTAAAAATAGATAAAACATTTACTCCCGAGTCCTTATATTCTGTCCATGATGAAATTCTTGGGATCAGATTGGGAATTCATTATTATTAATTAATGTATAATTGGAAATTCATTATTATTAATTAATGTATAATTGACACTTTAATCACTATGTATCTCTCAACAAATTCCAAAGCAAAAAGTCAGTAAAGGTAATTATTGAACCATTAATAAAATAAAAGTTGACCGTTTCATTGGTACAGTAAAATTTAAAACAAACCTTTCATAACCCAGCTGGAATTACTCTCTCCAGGATGCACACGTCCCGATAAAAATATATATGGTCGATTTTCTGTTAAAGAAAGAGAAAAAAAATTGGTTACTATTTCAAACTTTTTAGCTATATAAACAAATAATAGCATTTGTTAAATAGCTGTTTTTTTGTACACAACAAAAAATTCATTGATTTGAAAGACCATGATATTTCAGATTGCTGCATCCAACAGAAACTATACCAAGACGTTGTTGAAAATAATTCATTGGAAATTCAAACAAGAAGAGTATTTTTAAGTCATCAGATACATGAAATGTAAATATAAAACCAGTGTTTCAGTTCAATTATCCAAAATGATTAAGATTTAATTAATCTGGAGTTTCTTTTGGATGTCAGTATTGATAACGAATTAAATCTAAAAGTTTGTAATGGCTGGAGTTTTCCTTTACGAAATTGTTCTTCTTTTAAAGCCTGTAGTGTAGTTATCCTTTAAAATATAGTACTATTATTTATACTGATTATAACTTACTGAGTTCATTAAGACCATCCATATCAATTGAAGGTTGAGCTGTTATTGTAAGAACTGGTACAGGATTAGATGCCAATGTTTCACACAGTTTCTGATGTCTGAAAAATATCTGACTTGTGTCACATATACTCTCCCAATGATATAGATGTGTCTGAAATACATAACACACAAACATCTATAAAAAACATTTACATATATTTCATACTAGTCAGATTGATTATATTAAACATACATTATGCAAGAGCTAAATCTGCCAATTGCACATCTTTCTTTAGGTCTGAAATGTTATCTAAATTATTAATTAGATATTAATTAACTTTTCCAGACCATAATCAACTCTCGATGTCATCGCTAGCCTGCGACATTTTCTGGATTAGAATCCTATCGGCTGCTTAACACTCATTGATAATTAAATCAAAAAATGGATAATCGAGACTATGTTTTTTTATCGTACCGACTTTAGTTATGATGATCAAGGCTAGACCCAAAATTCAATCGCTAAAATCTCGGTTCAGAGTGGATCAATTTGACTAAAATTTTCAGCAAATTCCCTTTACATTATCTAGTTTTTAACTATTATTGTGAGAACTGCCAGCTCTTTTTCTAATCTCCCATAATGTATCTTTAAGAAAACAAAAAGAAATTATCAATGCTAGATAATCTCCCGGAGTAGATTTTAATTGGAATAAAACCAAGCCCATCAATTAGATTTTGCAAGAACATCTCTTGCTGTATATATCACAAGAAATGTAGACTGGTGTTGTTCAGCATGCCATAACTTATATCTGATACTATATGCCATATGTAATCTGTTTTTAACCCTGATTTAAATTTAAAGATTTGTTTTACAGGAATTTTGAACACACCACATATAAAATACTAAATATATTCACATACTTACCTTAAGTGTAGTATATGTATAAGGATAATGATAAGCTAGGTAACATATATCATTACTATGTTTAAATGTTATGGTAAATGTTGATGTGTAGTATGATTTGCCTTTAACTCCCCCAGTAGTTATGGAACTCCTTATAAAATGGTTTTTATAATAACATATATCTGTTCCTACTCTCACCCATTCTCCATTACCTCCTATACCATCAGCTACTGAATACATTACTGGCTTCATACCTATAATAAAACACAATAACAGTTTATCTGTTTATTACATTAATACAATTACAATCTAATCCAGATGGCAACAGAGCTTAACTCATGGGGACCGGCAACCACAACCTTAACAGGACAAAAAACATAGCTAAAATTAAAATCACAAGGTAACAATCATAATGAGGCATCTGATGATGTTTGCAATCACAAAGAGGTCTTATATCAGGGTTAAATGAATATGCTGACAGAAGGAGCAGATCACAAAAGTGGTGATCTGATCGTTGCGAATGCAGCCTACACTTGATGTACTTCATTTTGCAGAACAACTTGAGTCCAGCTGCCATTGTCATTGTGGGAAGGAGTAGTGGCCCCCATGATATCAACCTTGAGACAAATTCATACTGATTGATGTAGTTGAGCAACATAATAGCAAAGTTAAGCAAACTAGGATGTAAGTTCATCGTAGAGAACATACAAAGAGTGGACTACTGGTATTTAGTACATGTCTACATACTGTGCATTTATAGCAATAATTTGGTGCATAGATTAATTTCTGAAATTGGCAGATCACTACACAAAGTATAACTAATCAATTATTATACCACATTTTAGCCTAAAAATTAAAAAAAAAATAATACAATCAGAGGATGACATTTTTTAAAATGCACAGAAACATTGCAAATTAAATTCATATTGCATGTTTTTAGTTGATGAAACTGTATCATGAATACATGTGAAGCATTTTGATTGATATCATGAATAACTGTAGCAGTGTTTTACTTACCAAAATTAAACTGACTATTAAGTTTCTCACAGTTAACTATATTAAATCTATATGGTACATCAGCTACCATATTAGATACTTGAAAATAAAACCACTGATGATGATGATTGGTATTAATATCAGGATTCAGTATTAAATCATACTCATATTCTCTAATCTACAATATACATGTTTATATTTCATACAGTATTCTTTTAAACATACATTATGCAAGAGCTAAATCTGTCTATTGCAGGTCTTTCTTTAGGCCTGAAATGTTATCTAAATTATTAATTAGACATTAATTAACCTATCTAGACCATAATCAACTCGAGATGGCATCAATAGCCTGCGATCTTTAGTGGATTAGGAGCCGATTTACTGCATAACTTTCCTTCACGATTTAACGATTAAATGGATAATCGAGACTATGCTGTTTATCGTACTGACTTAAGTAATGATGATCGAGGCTAGGTGGAAATTTCAATCGCTTAGTTCTCGGTTCAATCTGATTAAAATACAGATCTATATTTCGTTTCGTTTTTTTATACTTTCGATGGCCTACACTACATGAAGATCTGACAAGTCATAGCGATAGGTCACGTCAGGGGTCAAAAGACCGACTTATGACCCTATGACGTCAGACATTTGATTAACCAATCAGCATTGATGTTACTAGTGGATTACCCACAGTTCCGTAAAAAACACGCCTAAAGCTCGCCGTAACAGACCGTTTCATTGGCTTATACCTGACACCATTCAGAACACGAGTTAAATAACAACTCTTCCAGATCCAAGTGTAGTAAAGACAAGTAAAACGAAATTTTGAACTATAAAAACAAAAACGAAATAGGATCTGTGTTTTAACCAGATTGTTCTCAGTTCATAGTGGATCAATTTGAATGAAATTTTCAGCAAATTGCCTTTACATTATCTAGTTTTAAACTATTATAGTGAGAACTACCAACTCGTTATCGAATCTCCCATAATGTATCTTTAATATAATTAATTTCAAAATACATTTCTAATGGATGGAAAGTATATAACTACTCACAGAAATTAACATAAGAAAAGCAATCCAAATATAATTATAAGAGGGAGAGAAATGGGCTTTAACATCCACTCAACACAAAGTAGATCATTACGGGAACTATTAAGGTACAACAATTCACGTGCGCATGGGGGTCATTAATTAGCAGTGAGAGGAAACTGGATGACCCACAGAAAACCCATGAGGTTGGGCAGGCGGCCCTACCCCTTGTCACGCACAAGCTTGGGATCCCAAACTTATCAGATAACCTGACATGACAAATAAAGTGTGTGCAAGTTAAAAGAATAGGGAGTACACCAGATAAATGTTCATGGTATAATGACAATGTTAAAGTGTCAAAAAAGGTTGCCATGGTTGTTCTTTAATCAATGGTTATATAAATTCTAATGTCTAAGAAATATGTATGTTAAAAAGTGTTGTTATAATACCTGTATTGCTCGTCTTAAATTAGCTGATTCAAACTGTGCATTAAATATAAGATGACCTGCTGAAAGTAATCTTCTACCAACACTGTAAAAAGCATTACATTTCAACAATTCTCATAACAACTTTAATATCTAATTAAGATAATATTACATGTACAACTCAACAAATTTCAATGGTTAACTTGATTATATTCTAAGCTTTACTTTAAATTGTAACCACTTTTTCATAATAAATAATTTATCATTTATACAGCGCCGGATATCCCAAAAAAGTGTTGCTCAGTGGCGAATTTGATATTTGGGAGAATTATATAGGAGTGAGTTGCAGTAGTCAATTCTTGATATTACAAGGGAGTTAACTAGCATCTTTGTTGTTGGCTGGTCAATAAAATTGCGTATTTTACCAATATTGTGAAGATGAAAGTTGACAGACTTGCACACAGATGTAATGTTATCAGACATATATAGCACAGAGAATTGAATTATACGCCTAGATTTCATACAGACTTAGTGTTCGCTTCAACTACAGTGCCACCAATTTTAAAAGGAATTGCTTTTTGTTTTGCTGACATGGTATTCACTTCTAGTTTTAAGTAATTCGGTTTTGTCATCATTTCTTCAGCTTATTTGAATTCATCCAGTATCAAATTTCTGACAAAGACTTTTCCAGTTTACCAATCTCGTCTTCTTCATTGGAATGTCCGAGGCCTATGTAAAGCTAAGTGTCTCCAGCATACAGCTGGTACTTCTGGTTATTGTGGCGTATGATAGTACCAAGGGATGATGTGTAGCTCGTGAATAACAGGGGACCTAAGACCAAACCTTGTGGTACCCCATACTTCATGGCACTTGGTTTAGAGCTATGCCCACCAACTACCACAGTTTGGAAACGTCCACATAGGTAAGATGTAAACCATGATAGAGCTGTTTCTGTGATGCCAAATTCTGCTGAAAGTCATCTTAACAGGCTTTGATGCTCAAGAGTGTCGAATGCTGCACTAAGATCCAGTTTTACTGGCGTCCATTTCCTTAAGGATATCATTTTGTACTCTCATTAAGGCTGTCTTAGTACTGTGTTTGGACTTGTAGGCAGCTTGGTAAGGCACTATCAAATTGTTGCAACGTAGATGACAGATCATTTGTTCAGCAACAACCTTTTCCATAATTTTGGATATGAATGAGAGATTGAACAGATTTACTAAAGCCAGTTTCATTTGATCTGGAACTCTACCTATTTCAATACAGCTGTTCACAATGGTGGTTATGATCGGGGTAAGTTCAGATATACATGATTTAGTAATGTTCGTCGGTATCGGATCTAAACTGCATGACTTTGGGGCTGACGAGGAGATAAGTTTTGCAATCTGTTCAGTAGTGACAGTTGAGAAATGATTTAATGGCTTACCAGCAAATGGAGTTAAATCTCTAATGTTGTTAGAGTCAAAATTTTGCATTATCATTTCAACTTTGTTCTGGCGAAATTGTCAGCAAGTCCTATGAGGTTATTTGTATCTGGTAAGATGTTGCTGGATTTAAGTTTAGTTAAACTGTTGATAATCTGGTAAATCTGTTTAGGATTATTTGATGTGTCTTGCAATTTGTTGAGGATATAAGTTTGTTTAGCTTCCCTAATACATTTGGTTGTTCGGAATTTTGCTTTAACATACAATTGGCGATGTATCTCTAACTTAGTAGTCCTCGATACATGTTCAGCTTTCCGTTCAAGCTTCTTCATTGACCTGACATCTTCAGTAAACCACTGTCTAATTGTAACGGTCCTGGTACGTAAAGGAGCATGTTTATCAAGAATAGCGGTAAGAGTGTCGTACAATTTAGTTTTATCATTCACATCTTCTGTCTTTAATACATTTTCTAAGAGTCCGTAATTGATAATGTCCTTCTCAAATTCAGTAATATCAATTTTCTTCAGATTTGTAATAGTTTTAGTGGGTTTGATGGTTTCTCTATTGACAGTGTTCCCAGAATGCTGTAGTGATCAGATATTAACTGATTTGTGACACTAAGACTGCTTAGCTTTTCGCCATCTTCTCTGGTTATTATTAGGTCAAGCATGTTGAAATCAACACATAGGAGAATATTTTTGCTGCTGTTAACTTCATGGAGAAGATAACTCATTTAAGAAATCAGTTTGCCCGGAAAAAGGTGGTCTGTAAATACATACAATTAGTATGGTTGTATTTTTGCACAATACCGACACACAGATGTGTTCAAAGGTCCTAAACTTTGACGATTTGACTTGCTCAACTCCTATTGATTGCTTAATGATGGGATCACATCTACCTGTTCTGTTCTCGCGATTTTCCTGTACTTTGTTGTAATTGTTGGGAACAAGATTGTTTAGTACGATTGAGTATGTTGATTTTAACCAGGTTTCAGTCACAAAAAAAATGTCTAGTTCTTGATCCAGAATATAACTGTGCAGCTGATGTGATTTGTTCCTGACTGATCGACAGTTTAGATGGCAGAAATTCAGATCTTTTGTTCTCTCTTTTTGGTTTCAATGAGAGTATTTGTTGGCACTGTTTTGATTGTAATCAAATTATGCACATTAACACCTCTAATGCTATGTTGTTGATCTTCCCTAGTATAAGATAATTTGACTATCTTAATTTCTCTGTCCCATTGTTTACCTGCTCTAAACCAGTGAAGGTTTAGTAATGGATCACTGAAGATAGTTTGGACAGGTTTGAAATCACTGTTGGGATTAAGCCAATTAGTGGCAAACATACCTCACTGCATAAATCCACAGAATATTATCAATATTTTAAATGCATATAATTCCAAAAGTAACAAATTTTTAGAAAGTTTTTAGGTATTCCTATCTGCAATGCCTTAAAGAATTTCCAAGCAAACGGTCATAGTTAACACATCAGTTAATCCACTAAAAACACAAAAAACACAGAGCACAACAAAATGCAGTCAGCCAATAAGGCGCTAACAAATTTTCAGAATCGCATCCTTCACTGTAGTCTTTTGCATATTATTATCTAGAATAGTACCGTTTCCTTTATAAACAAATACCATATATAAGCTTAAACTTAAACATTACCTGAATTCATCTCTATTTGTCAAGTTAGAATTTTGTTGACAGTAATTATGACCAGCTTCTTCAACAATTTTATTTAAATCAAAGACAACTCTTTCTATTAATAGATCAGGATGTATCATTCTATCAATATCTTCAAACACTTTAGATCTATAATATAATATTTTCAACTAAATCAAATAAAGGAGGTACACAATTTTTTGGAGCCACAGTGAGTACCTTATTCTTTGGTAGATTAGGCGCATGTGTAGATAAGGCACAGGGTGAGTTTGGAAGATGTGTTCAAGGAAATAAAGAAAGTGCATGGTTTAGGCCCACACTTCTACTACAGTGCCTTCAGAAACATGTGTCATATTACATGTGTCCCAAATGGGATACGGTCAAAACCCCCTCCGGTCAGAACCCCCTAGGTCAGAACCCCCCTAGATCAAAACTCCCCTAAGTCAGAACCCTCTTTGGTCAAAACCCCCCATTTTTATATTATATAATATTAAAATCATTTCAAAATTATGTTTTTGTGGTTTGTGAAGTGAAGTACACAACAAAATCGATTACTTTTAGATTTTATTTGCAATTATATGGGTGAAATTATTTCCATCGGATGGTGTGCCCAATACCTTTTATGGTTTGCACACAAGTTGTAAAGTCTTTCTTATAGACCTTTTGTTGTTTTTTGGTGATTGTCCGCGTGAGTATTGCAGGAGTGCAGTCTTGACATTGCTGTGATCCAGACGGAGATGTTTGAGAGCCCGCCAGATTGTGGGGTGTGATATTCCCAGCAGGGAACTGAATGCCCTGTTCGAAGACTTGCATAGATTGTTAGTGCGAGACCCACCATCAAGTGTTGTCAGATGAATGTTCCAGAGTTCTGCTGGGAATAGGGGTGGTATAGGAGATTTTAAATTGTAGTGCCATGACTTCAGTTGAGATTGATCAGATAATTGCATTTCACTTGAATGATTACAATAACTGAGGCTATGTTATTCCTAGTAAAAAGCAAATTTTATTTTTCAAATATTTTTTTTTCAAATAATAATAAAGGAAATAAATTAATAAAGAAATAAAAAGGGGGGGGGGGCTTTTTAATTTAAGTCCAAGGGGGTTATGACCTAGGGGGTTTTGACCAAGGGGGTTTTGACCTAGGGGGTTTTGACACGGACTCGTCCCAAATCTACCTGCGAGGTCCATTAACTACTTCAAACTCTTAACATTTACTGTTATAAGAAGCACACTGTATGGCATATGCCTGTCTTCATTAGCCCAGTCAGTGCAGAACAGTAGGATGTTAAACCCCATTTCATTTCATTAATCTCATCTATATTGTTTCATTATACTACATACAACTTTTGTGTTAAACCGAACATTGTGATATAATGTCAATAATATTGACAACCTTTCAAATATTGTTACATAAAATAATTCTAAGGTCACATGTTCTACATCTGAAACCAGGAATGTTTTACAAAGTCACCTCCCTTTACCTTGGGAAATATCTCTTCAAAAAAAGTAGGGGATATTGAAATGCAAATACATATGCAGGTTGCGATATGATAAATAGTCATGGACACTTGACATGCTTTGAGAGTATGTTCACAGATGAAGAACTTATCGCCCCAACAGAACCACTGAGCTGCACATGTGACACGCAATAGCACCATACACATGGGAGGGGTTCATTGTCAAATTTGACACTTCAAGGAAGAGTTGATGAAAACTGCCGCGTTTTGGTTTATCTATCCATGTTTGCTTTCCTATCGGTTCTTGCATAAGATTTACTGTTTAGCGTATCTTTGCTTTAGTGGGTTACGTTTAATTTGATCGGGAGACAGCTCGTCGACGTTAACGTCAAACGACCACACTGCAAGAATTGGCCCTGACACTGCAAGAGGAGTGGGTCAGATTGCCCCAAATCGTGATTGGATGGTTGATTAGGAGCATGCCACGACGAGTTGCTGAATGTCTGAAGATTGGTGGAGCAATTACTCATTATTAAGACAAAAATCAAAAATGGCCATTTTCACGGTGTATCTCTTTGCGAGTGAAATGGGACCGTCAGATAAGTCACCCATATAAATTTGTTTATGTTCATGTGTAGGCAATTGGCCTGTTATTAACATACACTGGTTACCTATAATAAAAACAGCAGTGCATTTCTGCAGTTTTGTATTGTTTCTAAATATCCCCTACTTTTTTTGAAGAGTATATTAATGTGCAGTAATTAATGATAAAATATGATTCTGAAAAAAAAGAAAAGAAAAAAAAAAAAAAGATTTACGCAGCACCTTTTAACGTGGGACAATGATATCTGAGAACCAAAATAATTTTTCTATATGGCCTTATAATAGTTTTACATAACTTGTTTTTAAAAAGAGCTATTAATTATAATACCAATCAGATTAAAATGCAGAACTATATTTCGTTTCGTTTTTTTTTATACTTTCAATGGCCTACACTACATGAAGATCTGACAAGTTATAGCGATAGGTCACGTCAGGGGTCAAAAGACCGACTTATGACCCTATGATGTCAGACATTTGATTAACCATTGATGTACTAGTGGATTACCCACAGTTCCGTAAAAAAACACACCTAAAGTTCGCCGTAACAGACCGTTTCATTGGCTTATCCCTGACACCATTCAGAACACGAGTTAAATAACAACTCTTCCAGATCCAAGTGTAATAAAGAGAAGTAAAACAAAATTTTGAACTATAAAAACGAAACGAAATAGGATCTGTGTTTTAACCAGATTGATTATAATACCTTTGAACACCAAATTTTCTATTATAAAGTTTTTCTGGTTTAGTACTACCATTAGCTGCTTGAAGATCGGGGTAGGCTATTTTTTCAAAGCGGTAAACACTTTTCGTTTCACCAGCCATCCGTGTGTATAACTCGGGATCTTTAAATACTTCCTCTTCTAATGGTTCTACAGTACTAGTTGTTGACATTACGTCTGCTTCATCTAATCCTCTAGGTGTAGGTAATGGTGTAATACACATGGCATCTGTTATTGTGGTTGTCGGCTCTTCAACCTTCTTTTTTGATCTCTTCTCTTTTGATTGCCCGTTTCTTTTACCTGTTTTTGATTTTTTGGCGTTACGTGTTGGTGTCGGTGGTTTAGCAGCAGGCTTTGATGATGTAGGAAGTTGAACATCCAACATGAACACACTCGTTCCTGTTTTTAAATTTACAGCAGTAGCAGAATCCCGTTGTTTGTCTGAGTAATTAACATCTGGCATGGAATATCTACCTCTAAAAGAGAGTTTATCTAACTGATACAGAACAGAATCAGATTCACTATTAGTAGAGGAATTATTGTGAAATAACTTTGGAAGTGTTTCTGTGATGTTAGAGAAAGACTGCACCCTCCGACCAAATTTAAACCTAGAGTCTCTCTCATTTTTACTAAGAACAGGATCTGATATGGTAGCAGGAACAGAAACACAAGATCCAGGTCGATTCTAAAATAAAAAAAAGCTAAAAGTTGTTAAGAGTTATCATATTAAAGGGGGAGTATATTCCTCTTGACATCTTACTAAGGATTACAAAAATGAAATCAGGAATTTATAAGAGGACTGCTAAAAATATTAATCTTTTTTCCTTTTTGTTGTGTTTGTAAACACACCTTCAGTAAAATATTAAAATATAAGCATATAACTTTCAGATTCTAAGATGTTGTTATTTTTAATCTTGGAGTTATGAAACAGAATATTCCGATTTGTTTCTATCAACCATGGCATAACTTGTGCTGAAAGTTCATGACAATATCACCGGGGATTCGTTAATCATTAGTTATCAATTGAAAGGTTTTTTTAATGCTGATCATCAGTAGAATATATTTTCTATTATTTGAACCACAGTTAACACAACAAGGTTAAAATTAGATCTGTTTCATTTCTGAAAGAATAATCAAACAATCACATTATAACTCCAGTGTTTTTGTGATAATGGAGTATTATTTACCTCAAAATGAAAAAGTTCTGGAAAGAATTTACTATAAGATTTTAATTCTTCAATAGATCTGGATTCAGGTTGTTCTAAAGCTTCAATTTGATCGTCATCTGGCTGAAAATTGAATATCAAAATCAACGCCAGTAGTAATTCAACTCATTGCTCAAAAATATTAAATATGTCTATTTCCCCTACTAGCACTCTGAATGGTACATACAGGAAAGTAGGACATAAATCCCTGTTTAATCAATCTTGTTGCTATGTCTCACAGTAGTCAAGTCAATTCCAACCAACATTTTACAAAAGGTACAATAGCACATATATTGCTACATTTGAACTAAAGCTGTAGTCTACCTCATCTGAATTGTCTGTTCTAAATCTTTCATCATCACTATCAATATCATCATCATTATCTAGTGAACTATGATCACTATCATTACCAGTATCTGATATATCTCCTATATCTACAATATAAATACAGTATAATATAATACCACTTCTCTCTCGCAGCTAAGCAATTTCTGCTCTATTT
Source organism: Patella vulgata (assembly GCF_932274485.2). Taxonomy (NCBI): domain Eukaryota; kingdom Metazoa; phylum Mollusca; class Gastropoda; family Patellidae; genus Patella; species Patella vulgata. The sequence goes on from NC_065882.2 coordinate 42,308,625, forward strand.
CTGTGTACATGTACTTTACATATCCCCTTAAATAACAGTATTTCTTATTTGAGTTTCTGTTATGATTAATGTATAAGTGGCAATGTATGCAATAAAATCCTGAAACAGATATGTAATCATTTTCTTTCATACAACATACAAATATTCACTTTTTGGAAAATCTTTCATATTTTGTATCAAAAAAGAGAAAGTCTCAATCAACATGCCATAACAAACGTACGTAGGGCTATAATCCATCAAGTTACGGTCCAATACATGCCAATATTAAAAGGAACCAAAATCTTTGGGATATAAACCTATATTTAAAGTTACGTCAAAATCGGATAAAAATTGTGATCCGTGAGTGTCCACAAACAAAATATGAACGGATGGACAGGGGCGACGACAATATATGCCCACATTGCATAATAAACAAACAATAGCCACTCTTGAAATACCTTGGATGATTATTTGTACTCAAATTTCAATTGTTTTGATGCATTAAGATTTGAGAGATCTTTCAGTATAAAATAAAGAATAGTGGCAATTATATGTGTTCATTAAGAACAATCTTTTTGTTTTAAATCATGTTACTGAGATAAGATGATTTACCTTGATTAGAAACAACTAAACAATCTGGTACATGTTTGTCTGATAATGGTAAAGCAAATGTCACTACACTATTAACATTATCTAATGGTAATTTATTTCTAGGACAACATTTCCTCATTATAATACTAGCTAGTAATATTAAACTCTCCATTTCTCGACATTCTGACAAATCTTGACATATTTCATACAGTATTCTTATACCCTCTGATTCTAATAATGCTTTTCTTCCAGATTCTAAAATATACAACAAAAAAGAGAAATCAGTGAAAATATGCCCCCCTTCATGAATTTTTTGTACACAACGTACGTGTATAAGATGCAAAGTAAAACTAGACTACATACTGTAATAGGCAATGAAAAGAAAAATACAGTCAAAATAAATGTGAAGTAGTTTAGTAACTTTTAATAAAGAATTCTAAAGAGTCTTGTCACTAATTAGTAGTCATCAGTTGTCAGCCATTTCCTTAGTCTCATATAACGATCTACAGGGTTTTTAATATGGAAAAATTTCTAATTTTTAGCTTCTGAGCCAATTTAGGACATATTAGTCGGGAGCCTAGTGCTTTAACCGATTGACTACCACAGCCCACTATCATTACAACTCTAAGAGAAACAAGCCAACAGTGAGGCTGATGTCCTCCGCCGAAATGCCAAAATAAATAGATGACACATATTAATTAATTGCACATTTATTTTTTTCAAAAGTATAGACCAATCAAACTGATTATCAACTATACACTAAATTTCATCACTCTCTATCAGATAGAATTGAAGTCAAAGAAATTGCTTAGTTCTTCTTAGCTTTAGCGGGAACTGTTAATCATTGAACTCGATCAAAACATTCTACCTCATTTAAAAGCAGAGTTGTTATCAAACTGCTTATCTCTGCTTACCGTAAGCAGACAATGTTCATCATCAATCTCCATCAAGGCATTCACCTAATGAACGCCTACACCAAGTTTGAACATTCTACCTCAATTAAAAGGGGAGTATTGTGTCTTGACCAATCAAATTGCTTATCGCTCATTAGCCTTAAGCAGAAAATTCTAATCAAACTTAGTCAAGGTAATGATATAATGAATCTGTACTCGGAGTTTCATAGCTCTCACTTAAGTATAACCAAAGTTATTGTGGCCAAAAGCATCAACCAATCAAATTGCTTATCTCTGCTTACCGTGAGCAGAAAATGTTCATCATCGAACTCCATCAAGTTATTCACCTAATGAATGCCTACACCAAGTTTGAACATTCTACATCAAAATGTTCATTATCGAACTTAGTCAAGGTATTGATGTAATGAAACTATAAACCAAGTTTCATCACTCTCACTTAATCAGAACTAAGTTATTATGTCCCAAAGCATCAACCAATCAAATTGCTTATCTCTGTTTATCGGTAGCAGAAAATTCTCATCTTCGAACTCCATCAAGGCATTCACCTAATAAACACCTACACAAAGTGTGAACATTGTTGCTCAATTAGAAGGAGAGTTATTGTGTTCCAAAATCTTGACCAACCAATTTGCTTATCGCTCTGCTTACCCTGAGCAGAAAATGTTCATTATCAAATTTGAAATGAAATGGGGTTTAACGTCCTACTGTTCTGCTCTGAACTGGGCTAATGAAGACAGGCATACGCCATACAGTGTGCTATGAGGGAAATTCCAACTGTCAAGGGTTCGAGAACCCGACCTCCAGGCTAGCAAGCCAGCATCTTACCCACTTAGCCACCTTGATCCCCCATTATCGAACTTAGTCAAGGTATTGATGTAATGAAACTATACACCAAGTTTGATCATTCTCACTTAATCAGAACTAAAGTTATTGTGTCCCAAATCATCAACCAATCAAATTGCTTATCTCTGCTTATCCTAAGCAGAAAATGCTCATCTTCGAACTCCATCAAGTCATCGACCTAACAAAGACCTAGCCCAATTAGGAAAGTTATTGTGCCCCAAAAAGTGTGACGGACGGACAGATGGACGGACGGAGACGGACGGACAGACCCATTTTAATAGTCCCGTGCGTTCTTCGAATTAGACAATTAGAAACAACCAATGCTGTCAATAAACAGTGCTGTGCAAGTCAGTATAAGAATGTAATGCCCATCAATGTCAGTATTGATCACTATGTAAATGTAATAATACACAAAGAAGTAAAACTTACTGAGATTTGTAATATTCTTCAATGTATTTAGAATTGATTTTTTAAGATTATTATATCTATGCTTAGTATCAAATTGATGCCAGTCTGTGAACAATGACAAGAGTGTGGGTACTCCTCCCATACCAACACTTCTAGCTGAATTACTCTCTGAAACATTGTTAATCATTTCTTTTAACATGTATCAATATATACTCTTAAAAAATAGTAGGGGATATCTCAGAAAACGCTAACCGCAAGTGGCCGAAACTTTGCCTACTCTGAGATATTATTAATGTAATTATACTCTTAAAAAAAAAGTAGGGGATATTCAGAAACAATACAAAACTGCGGAAATGCACTGCTGTTTTTATTAGAGGTAACCAGTGTATGTTAATAACAGGCCAATTGCCTACACATGAACATAAACAGTTTATATGGGCGGCTTATCTGACAGCCCCATTTCACTCGCAAAGAGATACACTGTCAAAAGAGAAAATGGACGTTTTTGATTTTTGTCTTAATAATGAGTAATTGCTCCACCAATACTCAGACATTCAGCAATTCGTCGTGGCATGCTCCTAATCAACAGTCTAATTACGATTTGGGGCAATCTGACCCACTCCTCTTGCAGTGCCACGGCCAATTCTTGCAGTATTGTCGGTTGACGTTGACGTCGACGAACACGTCTCCCGATCAAATTAAACGTAACACACTAAAGAAAAGATACGCAAAACAGTAAATCTTATGCAAGAAACGATAAGAAACCAAACATGGATAGGATAAACCAGCAAGCGGCAGTTTTCATCAACCCTTCCTTGAAGTGTCAAATTTGACAATGAACCCCTCCCACGTGTATTGCCTGTCGTATGTGCAGGTCAGTGGTTCTGTTGGGGCGATAAGTTCTTTATCTGTGAACATACTCTCAAAGCATGTCAAGTGTCCATGACTATTTATCATATCACAACCTGCATAGGTATTTGCATTTCAACAATTATTTGATTTAGTCCAGAAATGTTTTTTTGTGTATTCATATTTACTAAAGACTCTAGTCTGTAAGTTTTTTTTAAAAGAAAATATAAGTGTTCATATGACTGAAATAATTATATTACACCATTTTTCTGAATTATGCATTTGGTATCCACACCCAAGACTACAAAAATCTCTTTATTTAAGAAGTAATAAAATTTATGAATGGTTGACATAGATTTTACTGAGTGAAATAAAACTTACTTGATTTTGTCAAATTGTTTAAACTGTCGAGAGCTAGTTTTAATACAGCTGTGTGTTTTCGTCCACATAGTGCAATAATTCTAAATAAAATATTTATAGAATTATGTTTACCAACATAGGATGCATTTACACCTAGAATAAAATTAGAATATAAAAAAACTATATCGTATTATTCTTATACCGAAAAATTATAGATGTTCAAAAATAATAACTTAATTTGGTTTATACTATATACAGGCCCTGAGTTCACAAAGCATTCTCAGACTTAAGTTCAGAATTTACTCAACTTTCAATCAGCATTTATGAGAAATATCTTTGATCCAGAAACACCAAACTTTGCAAAATAGTTTCTTATTGATGTATTTGATACATTTTAAAAAACAACAAAAATTTTATAAAGATTATATTTTAGTTAAAATAAGGCGAACAATTTTGGGTAAATTCTTAACTTAAGTTTGAGAATGTTTTCTGAACTCAGGGCCTGATGATTTACATATGTTCAAAAGATGGAAGAGAGAAGGTTTGTTTCTTCAATCAGATATTTTGTTGGACGTCCTATTTTATTGACATATAAATCTATAATGTACTTACTATTTCCAGTGTAAATTTTAAACACTTGAAGTAAATATTGCAGATTTTTAAAGTTGTTATGATTATTCTTAATCAGTCCTAGTGTCAACAATAAGGCATTATTCAATCTGGCTTTAACAGCAAATTTACGGTCTGTAACACAAGAAAACGAACCTTTAGGTATCACAAAACATAATGTGTGCATTAATCCCAAACACAAACAAATTAAAAGAAAAAACATATTGTTGTCAGGCATCGAGTATATACACCCTTCAATCAGCTTTGTTAAAGAACACAAAAAAGTCATGGTAAAAACGTTTGAAATGTGTCAGTAACAGGGGCAAAATATCAGAAGAGATAGATGATAGATGCATGAATATCAATTCTCCACTACTGCCATAACTAACAATCCTAGTATGTTTGCGAACATTTCTCAAAATCAGTACCGGTACATAAACTTTATTCAAAGTTTTTTCATGTTATTTTATCTTGTAAAGATTTTATGTAGAGAGCACTCCAGAGTCACTCTTTAAATGGATACCCAGCACTATAGATTATTATTATCATTACATGATTTCGGTGACAGGAGCAATAACTCCACATAGAACTGATGCCGGCTTCTGAATGTCAAAAGGATTGCTCCATTTGACTAGCTCAACAATCTCAGCATGTTTGAAAAAAGAAAAATCTGTAAAATTCTGACCAGCAAGTTTGGAAAAAGAAAAATCCATAAAATTCTGACCAGTATGGTGAAAAGAAGTTTGCAATGACAAGAATTGTGAAAGATATTTTATCTTTGTAATTCACATATTGGATTTTTTGTATTTTGAATACAGGTCAGGAATAAGTGATTTTAGTAAAATAAAATATCCATACCTTTATTTCCTATACGTCCTAATATACAGTGTGTTGTTAATAATACTTCATCTGGTAATGTATTATCTTGACCACTAGCCTGACGTAACAGATGGAATAAAGCATTAGAAACTCCATGGTTCACAAACAATGAAGCTCTTTTACCAAATGCTAAAAATAAATGATTACAGATAACTATTAATTAAGAGATACAATAGTATTGATATCTTTGTTTATTGCCCTTAATATATTGGGGCATACTTCAGTTAAAGTAGCTAAGTCTCTAACTAAATATCATCCAAAATCTTCAACATTGAAAACACAAATTATTTGTCAATTTAAATCAACATTGATGCTGTGATCTTACCGGAAAAAGATGGGCTTCTGATATCCAATATTTAAGACAAAATAAACATTTTACCATTGGTACACGAATCGTGTACCATAATGTGTTTCAGCCCCAGTTCTAGCAAGAGACTCGAGGAACGAGGCTAGACATATTGCGTATGTAGACTAGAATAACCAGGCGCTAGAAATTTGCATTGGATTGAGACTGCGGGCTTATTTCGCGGAACATAACTGATTTGAAATTAGAGTAAAAATGGAAACCATTAAATGTATATCAGTTTATATACATTCATGTTACAGTATTATATGAGTTGCGACCCACTTGTGTCAATTTCTAGGCCCCGAATGTTAGCGATTTAGCTCCTTTAAATTGGTTCAGTATTAACCAAAAAAATTCACTTTTTCACCAAGGTGGGACACCATTATGGAGATTATCAGAAACTGTGACGCATTTGACCTCATAATAGAAAAACGTTGCACAACAGCATTTGAGGTTACTACGGCACTATCATATGGCGTGTGAATCTCTAGATTTTACCTCTTCTTTTGTTAAGTGGCAGTCCCAGTTATATTTTGCAAAGTTTTTATTTTTGAGTTCTAAATTAAATTCCCTTTTTTATGACTTGCAAAATCTCTATTGATATCCATTTGTCAGGCATACAATTTTCCCTCCTCATTGATTGATGATTGATAAAAAATACATCATGTGTGATATAACTATCCTGCATTACACAAAGGTAGGTTGCAAGGCAGCAAAACATACGCCCACAACAGCTAAATCTTCTGAGCAGTCGACAAGGGTCGTCGCATATTTATTCTTTTGTAGGTAATTAGTCATACAGATGACATTATAATTTTTCATCGTTTGAGGGTTCACAAGATTCTAAAAACTAAAACAAGGGCCGTAACTCTGGAAGTAATGTACAGAAATTGTTGAAACTCGACAGGCTTTTTCGTTTTACTAATTCAAATAATGCATATAAATTTTATACAGATCGGATGATAACTTTTGTCGTTCGAATGTTCACAAGGTTCAACAAAGTAAAACAAGGGCCATAACTCTAGAAGTAATTGACGGCAACTGCCGACATTCAATAGGTTTCTTCATTTCACTAATTTAAATGATGCATATGAATTTCATACAGATTAGGTGATAACTTTTGTCGTTCAAGCGTTCACAAGATTCAACAAAGTTAAACAAGGGCCATAACTCTAGATGTAATTAACGGAAATTTGCTGGAACTCAATAGGCTTGTTCATTTTACTAATTTAAACTATGCAGATAAATTTCATACAGATCCGATGATAACTTTTGTCGTTAGAGCATTCACAAGGTACAACAAAGTGAAAAAAGGTCCATACCTCACGGCGTAATTAATGGAAATTGCTGAAATTCAATAGGTTTCATCGTTGCACTAATTCAAATGATTCATATCAATTTCAAATAGTTCAGATGATAACTGTTGTCATTAGAGCGTTCACAAGATTCAACAAAGTGGAACAAGGGCCATAACTCTAGATGTAATTAACGGAAATTGCTAAAATTCAATAGGCTTCTTTGTTTTACTAATTTAAATGATGCATATAAATTTCATACAGATCGGATAATAACTTTTGTTGTTAGAGCATTCACAAGGAACAACAAAGTGAAACAAGGGCCATAACTCACAGCGTAATTAACGGAAATTGCTGAAATTCAATAAGCTTCTATGTTTCACTAATTTAAATGATGCATATCAATTTCAAACAGATTGGATGATAACTGTTGTCATTAGAGCGTTCACAAGATTCAACAAAGTGAAACAAGGGTCATAACTCTAGATGTAATTTACGGAAATTGCTTAAATTCAATAGGCTTCTTTGTTTTACTAATTTAAATGAGGCATATAAATTTCATACAGATCGGATAATAACTTTTGTCATTAGAGCATTCACACGGAACAACAAAGTGAAACAAGGGCCATAACTCTAGAAGTAATTAACGGAAATTGCTGAAATTCAATAGGCTTCTTTGTTTCACTAATTTAAATGATGCATATCAATTTCAAACAGATCGGATAACTGTTCTCATTAGAACGTTCACAGGATTCAACAAAGTGAAACAAGGGCCATAACTCTAGATGTAATTAATTACAATACAAGGTGCAACAAAGTGAAAAAAGGGCCATAACTCCAGAAAAAATTAACAGAAGTTATTGAAATTAAATAGGCTTCTTCATCTCACTAATGCAAACAACATATATCAATTTCAAAACGGACGGACAGACAGACCGACAGACGGACAGACGGATGGACCCACTGGGGCGACAGCAATATACAACCACATTTCCATGTGACAATATAATAAAAATGAGGCATTTGCTTGGATTGTGGTCAGCAATGAGCACAGTTGCATACCCCTGTTAGGTGTCAATGCCTTGTGGAAATGATCTGATGTATAGATGTTTTAGGTCTCGTCAAAACTTCGCTTGGGTCATTTTGAGATAAACCAAGCACTCTATCAAGTACAGAATGGAGTAACAACTAGTTTAGTATCAATACAGTGGGTCAACTTACGTGCTTTTCCTAATATCTCACTGAGTATACTAACAACAGATACAACCACTTGATCATCATAAACACTCTATCAAAATAAAAACAGTTTATCTTTAAAATACATAATGGTTTCCAACTTATTTATCCATAAATTATCGTGTAATTTTGAAACCTATTAAATGAATAATTTCGTTTTTGATCTTCAGTAACCAATTCCTGGCAATAAGGGTGAGTAATAATCAAACATAATTGGTTGAATATTATTGAAAATGCTTATTCATCTCATAAACTTAAAGGGCCATAACTCTGACAGTAATTATTGGAAGATGTTTGAAAATCAATAGGATTCTTCGCCTCATGAACTTAAACACTGTTTATAAATTTTGAGTCAATAGGATACTAACTCCAGCAGAACGCCCACAAGATTTTTCTCATTGATCTGTGGATAAATTGGAGTAAATAGGAATAGGATACTAACTCTAGCCTCTAAAGCGTCCACAAGAACTTTCAAACTGATCAAGGGCAATAAATCCCAACAGTAATTATTGGAAATCGTTGACAATGATTAGGATTTTTAGACTCATGAACTTAACCACTGTGTATAAAATTTAAAGTCAATTGGATGGTAACTTTTAGTTTTTCGAGTCTTAGTGTGTCCAAAAGCAATTGTAGACAACAACTCAACGGACAGGCAGACAGGGATGATAACAAATAGTCCTTACCTGTAACGTGTTGACTAATAGTTCTATGTTAATAGATTCTTTAAAAAGAAGATCTTTCTGTACTTTATCTGTAAGAAATTATAGTTTAAGCTTTATCTTTGCGGTGTTGATCTTATCTTGTGTAAGAGTATTTTTTCAAGCCAAGAATTGCAGAAAGCCAAACAAGAAAAACTGTTTCTATTTATATTTGGTGTAAACATTTCAAGTGTGCCAACTTGCAATCCACTCCCACATCATAACATTGTGATTTATCACTCTATAATGCATTCCACTGATAACAACATTGGTATTAAAATGATGTCTTCTACAATATTAATACCTGCTAGTAGATATTGCTTCATTCAAGATTATCTTTAAAAATTTATTCAATATCTTTCAATTTTTTTTTTTAATGATATTATTAGTGGTTACTTGTCATATTTTAAACCAAATATATCAAGTAAAAAATCTTGGCAGAGAGTCAGAATGTTTATCTATTTAATATCAACCAGCAGCTGCCATGCAGGATACGCCCACATTTTTCAAGAGATGGATAGAGAACAAGCTAAATAAAAAGCGATTTTTCGTAACATCAAGAGCCATAATTCAGGAAGGTACGATCAGATATGTGCGAATATCGACAGGAACCAAGATCTTTGGTTTATAAAAATGCATTTCCAGTTCCATTAAAATCAGATCAAAATTGTGACCTCTAGAGGGTCCACAACTTTGATATACTAGATGTTTACACTATTTGCGTAGAGGGGCGGACATTTTGTCTGACAGTTTTCGTCCGATTCGAACTCAACCAACATAACGGTGTAACGGTGATATATTTGAACATTTTTGTAAATCAGATAATAATTGTGACCTCTAGAGGGACCACAGGCTAAAGACAGGATTTCTCATACAATCAGGGTCCATAATTCAGGAAGTTACGATCCGATATGTGCAAATATCGACAGCAACCAAGATCTTTGCGTTATAAACATGCATTTCAAGTTTCATCAAAATCAGATCAACCTTGATATACCAGATGTGTACACATTTGAGTAGAGGGGCGGCCATTTTATCTGGCAGTTTTGGTCCGATTTCCGTGAAATTCGAACTCAACCAACAATATCATATTTTTACACTGTTTGCGTTCGAGGGGCGGCCATTTTGTCCGGCAGTTTTGGTCTGATTTTCACAAAATTCTAACTCAACCGTCATTATGGTGTAACGGTGATATATTCAAACATTTTTTTTAAATCAGAATAAAATTGTGACCTCCATAGGGTTCACAAGCTAAAAAACGTGATTTTTCGTACAATCAGGGGCCATAATTCAGGAAGTTACGGTCTGATATGCGCGAATATCGAAAGTAACCAAATTTCAACAAAATCTGATAAGAATTGTGACCTCTATAGGGTCCACAAGCTAAAAACGCGATTTTTCATACAATTAGGGGCCATAAAGCATGAAGTTACGGTCCGATACATGCCAATATCAAAAGGAACCGAGATCTTAGAGACATAAACCTATATTTCAAGTTTCGTTGAAAGCGGATAAAAATTGTGACCTGTAAAGTGTCCAAAAACAATTTTGGACGGACGGACAGGGGCGACGACAATATACGTCCACATGAAAATGTGGGCGTATAAAAGTGATTTGTAGTATGACTCATGAGATTATGAATTTTTCTCAAATATCAAGTAAGAACTAACATTAATTCTATTGCATCAGTATTTCTGAGTTTTTGACAGTATCTTAATGTAATGACATATGTATTTTTTTACAAATTGAACTCAATTACTTGAAAATTTAAATGCTTACCTTGTGCAATAACAATATTGTATAACTTTGAGGTTACATAACGTATTTGTGTCAAATCATCAGTTGATTCTTTTTTAGTACCTATTCGTCCTAATGATTTCTCTAACAGTTGAAACAAGCTAGCAATCCTTGTCCTGATAAACAAATCATCACATTAATTAATACAACCAATCAGTTTTTAATTTTAAACAACAAATTAAAAAGAAAAATGTTTGGAAGGCATATCATTTAGCGATTGGACATAATATAACAAAACACAATTCCATGATTAACAATCACTAATACTACACAATAGAACTTTGTTGTGATATAAAAAAATAGACTGATTTTTTACAATATCTGCTTTCTTTTTTAATTGTTTGATGTCCTTGGTACAATGCGGACATTTCTAAGCAAATCAGCATATATAAACAATGAAGAAAAGCCAAAGAAACAACTCTGTCATCTGAGCCGAAATGGAAACCTACCACAATATTACTGTCTTTATTATTGCATAGAGATACATTCAAAAATTCCCCGTAGTGTTGACAGAACCCAAAAAGTAATTGTCTAATCCTATACAGCCACTTAACTTATAAACAACTGGATGAAATTGTAACAAAGCCTCTTTTTAAATTCACAAATTGCCTATCATAAAATTGATAAATCAATGGAATTCAAAATGTGCTTTCTTAAATACCAAATTTCATCACTCTCACTCAATTACAAATCATTGACAAATCAAACTGCTTATCATTGAAATCAGTTAAGTAATTCACCCTAGGCCTATACTATATTACCAAGTTTAAACATTCTACTTCAATTACAATCAGAAATATTGTGTTCCTAAAATAAGTGTTACATAGCTCTATGTAGGCTATTATATCAGTTTCATAAAGTTCCAATAATAATTGATACCTCATGAGTGTTAACAAGTGTTTGTTACCAAGTTGCATACCTCTGAAAGTTAATGTTCGAAATGGCTGAAAATCAAAATACTTCTTAATCTTATATTTTGTATTAAACAAGAATTGTGCAGAGGCGGATTCAATGGGGGGGCGCGAGGGGCGCGCACCCCCCCCCCCCCTAATTTTCGACAGTGCCCTTTTTTACTGCTGAAAGTGCCTTTTCTCAGACTCAAATATGTCTGTTCCCAACCCATTGTAGGGATCCCAAATGACTCAAACCATCGACTCAAACACACCAGTCTGGGAAATAGCTCTTGGAATGGCTACAGATGCAAGGAATAATTTTCTTGGGGACCCCACCCCTCTCAGCGGCGTGCCCCGTCTCCACGGTCAATGCCTTCATTTTGCAGCGCCCCCCCCCCCTTTTCAAAATTCCTAGATCCGCCCCTGTTGTGGACAAGAAACTGGATGATCGAATATATATGATCACATTTAAAATGTTAGCATATATATAAAAAGTACATTACACATGGGTGCTACATGCTAAATATATGACCCACGTATATATATATAATGTTAGCAAGGTTATATAATGTATACCACGTGTTATAAATATGTCTTTAATGCAATAAACAAGATTCACATATTTCTATATTCTAACAGTATATAAATGCTTCGTTCAAACACTGGCCACACAAGATCAAAGATTGCATTTGTGATGTCACCAATTATTAATTGGAAAGGGCAGAAACAAGGTTAATTTCGACATTCAAAATAAACAAATTTGAACAATTTGCAAAAAACACTGCCATTTTAAGGCCATAATATCGAAAGATCTGCTGATATTGGTGACATCTCCAAAACATTCTTTAATTAAGAGTAGCAGTTGAAGAGGTTCCTAGATTTTTTTCTACTGAGTATCACCATATTATCTATCTTTTGTTAGAAATACAAATAAATGGATTGTCTCCTTTAAAACTGATCAGATCTTAAATGCAAATTAATGTCTTCATCCATGTTTACAGACATGTGACATAATATTTAACTGTATTCTTACCCCATAGATCGATCTATAGTTTTCTCCTCACTTGCCATTTTTTGCTTTATCTCCAAGTTGATCTTAGATTCAGAAGATTATTTCTTCAATTCATTTTGTATTATTCTTGAGACTGTAAATAAAATATCTTTAGGAATTGTTTTGACATGTTATGCACCAATTTTATATGTGAAAGAACTGATTGAAAAAGATTCCAAATCTTGACATAAAAAACTCTTCAGGGCAGATTCTTAACTGAACAATGATTTGAAGATTTTAGAAGCGATAACCCCCCCCCCCCCAAATCAATCATTGTTACCGGCTGGAAGTAAATAGCAGTAACCCTATCAATATTATAGCCTTTGTTTAAGCAGTCACTGTAAACCTACTGATGAGCATGGTATGTCAGTATCCAGATGTTTCCTCCCACCTATCATAACTATTACCACAGTTTCCTTCACCTACCTTACTTTGGAGACAGAACTTTGCAGTTTGTTTCAGTTTCAAACATCAAACGTTTAAAAGTCCCACATCATTTGCTTGGCTTGGAAGTTTTTCAATTATATTATTCTCTTGTCATAATAAATTGTTTAGTTTGTAATTAATCTCCAGTTACTCATAATTTTGAGTATATATTTGAATCTATTTTGCAGCTGCTATTTATTAATTTATTCACAAAATTATGGGAAATATCCCAGATATATTTCAGTGAATAAAACTGATTAATGCTACATGTTACTATTGAGGTAGAAAACCTAGATGAATAAAACTGGTTAATTCTGTATGGCAGACTCTTAAAATCTGATCAATCCCCAAGCAACATCTAAAAGCTCACTGATACATTTTAATATACCAACATCCAGTTTCTTGACTTGCGATCACTTTGAAGGTTACTGATGGTTTTTCAAATCTAAATTACTTTTGACAAAGTTTACAGATGGTATAAATAAATAGTTGTTTTCAGGTCAGTCCATAAAAAAACTGATATGAGCCCTCAAAAAGAATTACCTGGTAAATTGTGGGAAATTATTTCCAAATGGAACCATATTTTGACAAGGTACCATGAATGGAGAATTTCTTTACATTTTGGCATTTAATTTGCATATTTAAACAATTTCATTTTTTTGTGCAAGAGTGAAAGCTGTGACTTTCCTTTAAAGCTTGAAGAATTAGTATATTTATGAGAGACATATATGTACATACATACATGCATTTTAAAATATTCATATTAGATCAATAAAAGCGATATGGTGTTTATCTACATTTATTCATGTAATAGTTTTCATATTTACAAGTACATGATAAAATTATTCTACTTTAAATTCAATAACCAGTAATAAATTATTTTATGTTTGAAAGATTAAATTTTATGATTAATTTATTTGCATTAGTCATACCATTAAATGTGTAATTAATAAATATCTCACATTCAAAGGGGGGAATCTAAATTGTTTTTGGAACTCTGAAACTGAAGGTCATAGGGCGCTGAATATGCGATAAGGTTCATTCTCTGATGACCCAAATGCTTCACACTAAATATGAAAAAAAATCCATTAAAAACTGTAGCCTCTAGTCTATCATGTCAACAAGGTTTTCAGAGAATGTCGGTATTTGAATAAAAATCTGTTAAAAACTGTAGTCTCTATCGCCATAACAGGGTTTTCGGACAAGGGGGTTAACTCCAGGATGGGTGGTTGCAGATCGCCGAAAATTGATAGAGTTCGCCCTCTCATGATCTCAAGGCTTCTTGAAAACTTGAAGAAAATCCATTAAAAACTGTAGCCTAATAAGGTTTTCGTACGAGGGGTAAATCCAGAGATGCACAGAAACAGGTCATTCGAGTCTTAGCCTTGCTTCTCCATTTTTAAATCAAATCATTAAATGGCCAAACTGTTCCAAATACTTCTAATCTACTTAAAATCAGAGCCATCTGATGGCATTGTGAGTTGATTATGGTCCTTGTGTTAATAAATTTCTAATGAATCATTCATATAACAGTTAAGGTCCAAAGAAAGACCTGCAATAGGCAGATTTAGCTCTTATAATACCTGTTTAAGCTTACATATAAGTTTCAAATAATTTTGATGTTGTTTGGAGGAGTAATAGTAATAAACTTATGTGTTAAATTAGACAAAATGTAAGAATGCCATTTGGCCTAATTTTCTCTTTGTAATTGCATATTGTAATTGCATACAGTCATATTGATATTTTAGTAATTTTTTTATAAAAGAAGCTAAATCTCTATTCTTTGAAACCTAAAATTGAACATAAATGGGTCGAATTGTAATTGCATACAGTCATATTGATATTTTAGTAATTTTTTTATAAAAGAAGCTAAATCTCTATTCTTTGAAACCTAAAATTGAACAAAAATGGGTCGAAAATCACATATTAGTTATTATTATTATTACAGCATATTTATAGTGTGCCCTTTCGTATAACCTGTTCAGGGGCACTTTACAAAGTGACAATAATAAAACACAAAAAAAAGAACCCCAATATTACAGACATGTTAACAGTTGTATACAGAGTCCGTTAAAAGCCTGTTTAAATAAACGTGTTTTAAGTTGTTTTTTTAAAAGAATATTGAGATATACACCATCTTAAACTAAATGGTAGATTATTCCATAAAACAGGGGCTTGAAAAGTAAAACAGCGCTGACCATTAGAGACTAGTTGAACAGTTTTGGGCTTTAAAATTAGTTTATCTGATGTACTTAATAATTATGTTCGGCCAGGTGTAAAAAGTTCTAAATGATATGAGAGGTAAACAGGAGTTAAACTATTCAAACATTTCAAAGTAAGTAATAAAATATTTAAATCAATTTGATATTTAACAGGGAACCAGTGTTTATTATGTAAAACAGGAGTTACGTGGTCACATATCACAGTTTCCAATCACAACTACGGGGGTTATCACGTACAAATTTACTTAATTGATGATTTGAGCCTAATAATAAATATTTAGTTTTATCAACATTCAATTTTAGAAAGTTATTTGACACATCCATTTTCTAATTTCACTTATACAGTTCTTATGTTGCAATTTTGATAAATTAATAGATGATGAACAATTAGGTGTAAAAGAAATATATAACTGAGTATCATTGGCATAGAAATGAAAGCTGACACCATATTTTCTGACAATATCGCCTAATGGTGACATTTCGGGACTAACATATGGTTCAATTTTATTTCAATGATTCGCTTGCACGTAGGGATCTTTAGCAGCGGGAGGAAACCGAAACCACGTCAGTTGACTCAATGACAGACCTTATGATACAACGTGCACGCTCTAACCATTCGGCCATCCAACAATGGTGATGTTTTAAAAGGAATAAATAAAATCGGACCAAGAACAGAACCTTGAGTAATTCCAGATGACAAAACAGTTTCAAACGACGATTTACAATTAACTAAATACACTGTTTTTTAACCACAAGATAACTTTCTAAAAGATCTATTGCAGAGCCACTAATACCAAATTTAAAATGAAGTCTATGTAAAAGAATTGAAGGAACTACTGTGTCAAACACGACAGATAAATCTAATAAAATTCAAAATTTCTATTATCAATTTCCAGTAAAATATCATTTGAAACCAGGGTTAAAGCGGTTTCGGTACTGTGAAATTGTTTATAATGGTTTGAAATGGTTCAAACAAACAGTTATACATTCAATTTTTAAAATTTTTATTGTAATTTCTAATCAGTTATTTTCCCCGGAAATATGTGATCAGTCCAAATTGCCAAATTGAATGGCGGCTGTTTGCACCTAGTTAGTCCCGTCTACATCAGGACTTTGGTTTAACATTTCACTTCCTCACTGACTTGAACTGAATATGTTTTGCCTCGTTCATCAATGCGCCTCTTTACAAAACAAAACATATGTCACTCACTGATTTTAAAATGTTCATTGTGTCTGAAATATTGGATATCAGGAGCCCATATTTTCATTGTAAGATAATGAAATATTAAGTCCATGTCGAAAATCAAACCTGCGACCCCAGTTATGGAATCAATGTACCTGATCTACTGTGTGAGCTAAATCTTCCATCCAAGTCAATAGGAAGTACATGTATTTAAAATTGAGATAGTACAGGACTGAATCCAGATACTGATCTACCTTGTGAGCTAAATATACCATCCAAGTCAAAAGGATGTGCAAGTATTTAAAATTGAGATAGTACCAGGGCTGTCGGTAATTTTTCACAGTTGATTAGCAGCACTACTAATCAAAAAATCCAATTTTGCCAAATTTGATTAACAAATTTAAAAGTTGATTAGCAGTTTTTCAGTTTCAACATAAAACACCTAAATAACAAGATATTACTTTAATTTATAACAAATGATTAGATTTCATTCTTAGATTTTTTTTAGCACTGCCACATGTAGTTGTGACAGTTTGTGAATGTGATGATGACTTTTAGTTAGGTCTTATGTCTGAAGCCAATTCTTGGCAGTGACTTCCGAAGCCCCACTCATTTTAATTGTTATTTCTTTGTTACGTCAGAAATCTTCGTTAGAAAACAATTTTGTCTTGCATTTTATATATCGTGTATTACTATTTTTGTTCAATCGAGCGCACCTCGAATAACTAGACACACGCGATATAAACAATAATATTTTACGGGAATTCTTACTTTGATTTACCATTTTACAATACGTTAACATGTTTTTATTATTTTATATTCTATTTAATACGTGGGGGATACACTGGATTTATTTCTTTCAAAATGAATACTAATATAATTACTTGATTGGCATGTCTCGCAACGTGAGTGGTACTACTTGATTCCCCATTTCCGGTTAAATAGTCCCTATTCACAGAGTTATGTCCCTGTATTATATAGTATAATGAATTGTTTCTGAGTAGTTCACGAAGAAAATGTCACACAGAGAATTCAGTTTTGTGTATAAAATTTTATTCGACATTTTATGCACGTTCAAAGTGTTGAGAAAGCCTTCTAGTCTTCAAAATGTGGATTATCCTTGTGTCAATATCCAAAATGACAGGCATATTAATGATTTGCTGTAACTGCGAATCAAAAACGTTAGATTTAAAAATTGAAAATATGTGTCGCAAATTGCGCTGTGATACTGGTTGTCAGCAGCCCTGGATAGTACAGGACTGAATCCAGATGTCTGAACAATAATAGTGCACCACAACATCCCTGCTACAATAACAATATTGATAGAAATGGACCAAATATTAAATTATAATTCATGTTTTTAATGTCAAAGATAAACTATAAAAAAAGGAGATAATATTCAGATTGTGATAGAACTTTTAGCTCCTCTGACACGTCTAATATTTTTTATTTTTTTTAACATTTTTATATATTTCTATAGTAATATTTACGATTTATTCGGCGGAAGGAGGACAGACTGTGTGACTATATTTTAATTTAAGTTTAATTATTCTAAACTAAAACACTGTGAGTCTGTCAGTGACAGTTGACTGAGTGTGTTAGCTTTCAGCTGTGTCGAAAAAAAAAATTTTTCTCTGTTCTTTTGCTTCTTCTCTAACTCATCTGATTAGCATTGTCATTTTCTAGTAGACTATTTTTCAAAACATGAATACCCAATATATGTCTGTTCTATTTCATGTAAACTTACATGATTTAAAAAGTATACAAACTTCAGAATACAATCTTTATTGATATTTGATGACATCGATACCGCCCAGATGGCGCTTCAATGTCAACAACAGAGTTATTTCCCTTAGAATTGTAATACAACCCCTGGACTTGGATCAT
The DNA here is from genome assembly GCF_932274485.2 of Patella vulgata. NCBI lineage: Eukaryota > Metazoa > Mollusca > Gastropoda > Patellidae > Patella > Patella vulgata. The sequence continues at coordinate 42,327,094 of NC_065882.2, forward strand.
GCAAGTCATTACGTTCACAAAGAGTAAATAATAACTCTGTGACTGTGAAGTTCAGATATTCACAGAGAGAAATTGAATTTAACGCCCACTCGACATAGACTATGTCATTTCGGGACTATCATGGTGCAGTTTTATTTCAATAATTCGCTTATGCGTATTTTCGGTTGATATATATTAGTCTGGAGGCTCCTCGCGGGGGGTGTGGGGGGGGGGGCATCAAATGGGACTTTTCTAGAGTAAAATTTTGCGTAGAATACGATGCCGAGTGGTAATCAGTCCACAGTTGGGGCGTTTTCGAGATATTCAGGCCAAATGGGTTCATTTGCACTGAAATTAGTGAATGCGCAGTCATTCTTGTATCATGAAAATAAGCTGAAAATGATCGAAAGTAATCACACTTTCAATAAACATGTAAACTTACTCAATTCACCTTTGTTCTTTGTAGCTTTTTAATTTTACGTTGACATTTCATTGCTTTAAATCTTCCTAGTGCAAAAACGGTAAATTTCACCTTTTGACCTCCAGGGTCACTAAGACTAAAGGTGAATTTAGCAAGTTTACATTTTTATTGAAAGTGTGATTACTTGCGATCATTTTCAGCTTCTTTTCATAATACAAAAATAACTGCGCATTCACTTTTAGTGAAAATGAACTCATTTGACCTTTGACCCCGAATATCTCGAAAACGCCCCAACGGCGGACTGACCACTCGGCATCGTTATATTCTACGCAAAATTTTACTCTAGAAAAGTTGGGTCTGGTTTGGTGCCTGTTTGATGGACATCTCCCGCGCTGAGCCTCCGGTCTATATATTTCAAGTTTCGTAAAATCGGATAAGCAGCGGCTGCCAGACAGGATACACACACATTTTGCAAGAGATGGATAGAGAACAAGCTAAAAACAAACGCGATTTTTTGTACAATCTGGGAAAATAATCTAGAAAGTTACGGTCTGAAACGAACAAATATCAAAAGGGACTGAGATCTTTGCGATATAAAGATATGTTTTAAGTTTCATCAAAATCGGATACAAATTGTGACCTCTAGAGGGTTCACAACTTTCGTATTGCATACTTTTACACAATTTGCATACAAATTAGTTGGGCAGTTTCATTTCAATTTTCCCGAAATTCGAATTCAACCTCATTATGGGGGAATGGTCATATATTTAAACGGTTTTTAAAATCGGAAGAAAAATTGTGACCTCTAGAGAATCCACAAGCTAAAAATGCGATATTTCGAACAATCGGGGGTAATAATCCAGGAGGAAGTTACGTTCGGATATGCGCAAATATCGAAAGGAACCAAGATCGTTGGGTTTAAACGGTTTTTAAAATCGGAAGAAAAATTGTGACCTCTAGAGAATCCACAAGCTAAAAATGCGATATTTCGAACAATCGGGGGTAATAATCCAGGAGGAAGTTACGTTCGGATATGCGCAAATATCGAAAGGAACCAAGATCGTTGGGTTATAAACATGTATTTCAAGTTTCATCAAAATCAAATCAAAATTGTGGCCTCTAAAGGGTCCACGACCTTGATATATGATATACCATATGTTTAGGCCCTACTCTATTTATGTACGAGAGGCGGCCATTTTGTCCGGCCGTTTTGGTCCGATTTTCACGAAATTCGAACTCAACCAACTTTACGGTGTAACGACGGTATATTCGAACGTTTTTTTTAATCGGATAATAATTGTGGCCACTAGAGGGACCACAATTAGTCAAAAATGCGGTTTTTCGTAAAATCAGGGGCCATAATTCAGGAAGTTATAGGCCTACACGAATATCGAAAGCAACCAAGATCTTTGGGTTATAAACATACATTTCAAGTTTCCTCAAAATCAGATAAAAATCGTAACCTCTAGAGATTCCACAAGCTAAAAACGTGATTTTTCGTACAATCAGGGCCATAATCAATGAAGTTATGGTCCGACCAATATCGAAAGGAACCGAGATCTACGGGAAATAGAACTATATATATATTTCAAGCTTCTTCAAAATCGGATAACCAGCAGCTGCCAGACAGGATACACACACATTTTGCAAGAGATGGATAAAGAACAAGCTAAAAACAAACGCGATTTTTTGTACAATCTGGGGAAATAATCCAGAAAGTTACGGTCTGAAACGCACAAATATCAAAAGGGACTGAGATTTTTGGGATATAAAGATATGTTCTAAGTTTCATCAAAATCGGATAAAAATTGTAACCTCTAGAGGGTCCACTGCATACTTTTACACAATTTGCGTACAAATAAGTTGGGCAGTTTCATTTCAATTTTCCCGAAATTCGAATTCAACCTCATTATGTGGGAATGGTCATATATTTAAACGGTTTTTAAAATCGGAAAAAAATTGTGACCTCTAGAGAATCCAGGAGGAAGTTACGTTCGGATATGCGCGAATATCGAAAGGAACCAAGATCGTTGGGTTATAAACATGTATTTCAAGTTTAATCAAAATCGGATCAACATTTTGACCTCTAGAGGGTCCACAATCTTGATATACCAGATGTAGGCTATACACTTGCGTAAGAGGGGCGACCATTTAAAATCGGAAAAAAATGTGACCTCTAGAGAATCCTCAAGCTAAAAATGCGATTTTTCGAACAATCAGGGGCCATAATCCAGCAAGTTACGTTCGGATAAGCGCGATTATCAAAAGGAACCAAGATCTTAGTTTGTAGCGGTGATATATTCACAGGTTCTTTTTTAAAATTGGAAAAAAATTGTGACCTCTAAAGGGACCACAAAATAAAAACGTGATTTTTTGTACAATCAAGGGCCATAATTCAGGAAGTTACGATCCAATATGCCCGAATATCGAAAGGGACGAAGATCTTTGGGTTACAAACATGTAGTTCAAGTTTCACCCAAAATCGAACTGATTGTGACCTCTAGAGGGTCCACAACCCTTGATATACCGTTTACACTGTTTGCGTACGAAGGGCGGCCATTTTGTCCGGCAGTTTTGACCAGATTTTCATGAAATTCGAACTCAACCAACATTATGGTGTAACGGTGATATAATCAAACGTTTTTTTTTTTTAAATCGGATAATAATTGTGAAATCTAGAGGAACCACGAGCTAAAAATGTGATTTTTCGTACAATCAGGGGCCATAATTGAAGAAGTTACGGTCCGATATGCCCTAATATTGAAAGGAACCACGATTTATTGGTTATAAACATGCACATTTCAAGTTTCATCAAAATCGGATCAAAATTGTGACCTCTAGAGGGTCCACATCTTCGATATACCAGATGTTTACACTATTTGCGTAAGAGGGGCGACCATTTAGTCCGGTAGTTTTGGTCCAATTTTCACCAAATTCAAACTCAACCAAACTTACCGTCCAATGGGGATATATTCAAACGGTTTTTTAAATCGGATACTAATTGTGACCCTCTAGAAGGACCACAAGCTTCATCAAAATCGGATCACAATTGTGACATCTAGAGGGTCCACAACCTTGATATACCATATTTTTACACTATTTGCGTACGAGGGGCGGCCATTTTGTCCGGCAGTTTTGGTCCGATTTTCAAGAAATTCGTACCCAAGCGTCATTATATTGTAACGGTAATATATTCGAACGTTTTTTTTTTTAAATCGGATAATGATTGTGACCTCTAGAGAGACCACAAACTAAAAAACGCGATAATTCAGGATGTTACGATCCGATATGCGCAAATATCGAAACGGAACCAAAATCTTTGGGTTATAAACATGCATTTCAAGTTTCATCAAAATCGGGTTAGATTTTGACCTCTAAAAACGTAATATTTCGTGCAATCAGGGGCCATAATCCCTGGTTATGGTTCGATACATGCCATTATCGAAAGGAACCGAGATCTTCGGGAGATATATCTATATTTTAAGTTTCGTCAAAATCGGATAAAAATTGTGACCTGTAGAGTGTCCACAAACCAATTGGGGACGGACGGACGGACATCTAGGGGCGACGGCACAATACATCCAAATGAAAATGTGGAGTATAAAATTCTCAAAATACATACATGTATTTATCTTTATTACCCTATGTTGACTAATTACTTTTATGTTTATAATCCTTTGCAGTCCTGTCAAACATCAGTGTCACCAATTTAATGATTCTATCGCGTTGACAAAAAATTGTTGACAGATGAACATGAGTGACTACTTTTTTCCCAAACCAATGTGGGCATATATAAAGGGGGTTGAGGTCAGGATTTCCAATTACTCTTTAACCACATCATGAGAGTACAATATGGAACTTTTAGAGGGTGTTTACAACTCTATTTTTTTGCAGTCCTGTCTAACATTACTGGAAACATAAAAAACATAGAATTCTTTGCAGTTTGAAATGTCTAATCAAAATTATACCCAAGCATTACACGTGTATAAAGCATACAGATAAAAATTACCATGTTGTTAGTATAATTGCAACCAATGTCTTGCATTGATGAGATGTTAAATGTCTTGGTGGGTTTTTTTTTTTTTGGAGGTGTTGTACTATTGAAAGCATTAATTAGAATGCAGATTGCTTTGGAAATACAAATAGGCATAGTATAGGCATGGTAGGCAGAAATACTTGGCACTAATCCTAATTAGAATTTTATCCCATATAAACACTGTAAGTCAGATCACTTGTTTTTGTGTGAAGGCATACATAATAAAAGTTTTACACTGCTGAAATTTGGTAACTAAGAAAAGGGTAATAAGGGACTTAAAAACAATAAACAATTTAATATTGCAATACCTTTATTGTAAAATTACAATTATTGTATTCTTTACTTATTTGAGTTATATATAATCTACTTACAAACCAACTTGATACCTGTATGCTGATGTGCTGACTTTCAACATGCTCGAATCAAGATGTTTCCTTTTCCCACAAATTGTACATAAAAGTAAGATAATCTGAAAATTATGCACTATAGTTCCATCTATGACAATATTTCAGAATGGACAACTATATATGACGATAATTAAATATATATTTGATACATGATTGGCATTATTAATAATATTGAAATCAAACTTACTTAATATATTAATGACAATACTGGGTATTCTGAATAAACGTTCATGTTTATCCAAGCTTAATCAAGATAATATCAAAAAAACCCAAAAAAAACACAACACAGTTAATATGGAAATACAATCACTGGTTTATAGGCATAGCGCGACGTTTCGACAAGTATTCTCTTATCGTTATCAAGATCAAATGATAATATCACTCTAGCTTAATTACACTCAATTAAAACCTCTGCGAGATTTAATTTCTACATATTTTACTCCATTTATGAAGATATATGTCAATCCTTTCTCATTTCATTTTCGTCTTTCTAATCTCTAACAATGAAAACAAAAACTGGACCTGTAAAACTAACATGATGTAATGTGGAGACTTTTTGACAGTAAACATACACAAAATATACACATATATTTTATATGTTTAATAGCGCTTAAAAACTTTCAAATGTAATATTGAAAGTTTTATTTTTTCTTTACAAAACACTTAAAAAACTTAAAATACACTTTTTGAAATTCCTTTTTTACATATTTAACAATTTATTAACAAACAATGATTAAATATATAATTTATAGATCAGGGAAGGCTATGTGATATACATCGCCATAATGCTCAACAAAATAAACTTCTAAACCATCAGTTATAAAACTGGCTAAATCAGCAAAATCTTTTCTATTTTCTTCTGGTAGAATTATACAGTTGACACCCACTCTTTTAGCCTAAAATTTATAGAGAAAAGCATTTAGATTACAGAAAAGGTTCAACACTCTTAAAATAATTGATTTTACATATTACATTTTAAAATGACCTCTTATTGAAAATCCAAGCATTGACCTAATAAAAATGTACAACTTGAAATGTATATCTAAGCATTGGCTTGGCAGAATTATCACAAATTTTGCATACAATTTGAACATAATATAATTGTACAGTCAAAACACTCCAAATCAGAATTACATTTTACCAACCGATGAAGTCTTCCACTGTAATTAACATACATGTAGTTTGCTCTTAAACTTTAAAATCTAGTCTAATAGCACTTAACAATTATTTACTTGTGAAAGGAAGGTTCTCACAATGCCATTTTTACTTTCTTATTCAGGGTTTGCTCAGTTAGTGTATGCCTTCTTTTATCGACTGGAATGAATTTAATTATAGAACCTCTCATCAAGTATTGCCTTTGTGGTTTTTCACAAATAAATGTTATCTATGACACAAAGTAAATGTGAATGATCACCATGGCAGCATCTACATGTATGTATTATGATATATTTTTAGTTTAAAAATTAAAATGATGCAGTACCATAAAAATTATTTTTCGCTAATTCTAACTTGAAGCTTAATTATACTTACGGCAATTACTTTCTCCTTTATTCCCCCGACCGGTAAAATTTTGCCTGTTAAAGAAATTTCCCCAGTCATAGCTAGATTATGACGTACAGGTTTATGTAGTGTTAATGATAATAAAGCTGTAACAATAGTACATCCAGCACTGGGCCCATCTTTAGGTGTTGCACCCTGAAATACATAAATCAGGATTATTTTTGTTACTGAAAATCATAAAATAAATGTCATGTATATGAAATTTCCATCTGTATCATCAAATTAATGTTTACAAATGGGGAATTTCAATTAAAAATATCAGGTGAAAAGGAGGTCAGGAGAACATTTTTCCAGTTCTCTACCAAAGAATGATGGTAGCATCATGCAGTGACACAGCTTATTATTCTAAAATTTCTAAATAATTCCATTTAATATCATAGTCAACCAAATTAAAAGCGTGTTTCTACTCCCCAGTAAAAGATAAGACTCTAAATAATTACCTCTGGTACATGAAGATGGAGATGAGCTTTCTGTAGAAAATCATTGCTTGGATGGGCTTCTGTGAGAAAAGCTTTCGCATATGTATAAGCTAACTGAATACTTTCTTTCATTATATTACCTAGGTTACCAGTTGTTTCTAATGCACCTGGATCTTTGGAAGTAGAATCATATGGCTTTTTCAATACACTTTCTATAAATAATGTTGAGCCACCTAGGAAAAAACACAATTTAAAATATATTACCATGGTATATACTGTGATGCAATGAAAATGCACCAGTGATTTGACTGGGAGTGCTGGTGAGACATAATGCAGCTGAAATGTGATTTTTGGTATGATTGTAGACTTGACATTTACAAACACAAGAAAATCAACAAAAACTTTACAACACTGAGTCAGAGCTTTATTTATTTTTTTGTGTTAGAGAATTGATCTATGGTGAGTTTACAATCGTGAAAACATCGCTCTTAGATCTTGTACAATGACTGCATGGACTAGACATTTATTATAAGCAGGGCGATCAATATATCCTTAATTCAAATACTAAAGATAAAAAGTCACTTATTTACCCATTGCCGTCCATGCTAATCCTGTGACAACACCAGGAGGTGTTGTATCATATAATCTATCGGACGTAAAAACAGGTTTCCCTACAAAATCTTGTAGATTATTTTTTGTAATACTCAATTTCTCTATTTGATCACTTATTATCTTTAATGCTGCTTTTCTAAATATCTAAAATATAAGAGATACCAAATTAACAAAAATACATCATAATTTTCTCAAACACTTTTACGTGTCTGTTTGCTTTACTTAACTATTCGTCCTGTTGTCCCACTACTAATGGTTATTGGGTGGTTCTTTGTGATTTTCCTGTGTCATTACTGCTCAAGATTCACACCAGTGAATTTATTCACCACATATGATGTTATTGTTTTGGTTGCATCTATCTAGCAGCAACAGGTTTGTAGCTAACAATTACTAATTCAAGGTCAATGTCCACCAACATTTACAGATACTTTCCCCGCGTACAAACTGTGTGATTAGATGATATATTTGGACTAAAAACATATTCAAACTAATTAATCTATCAAAAATTTGCTTCAAATCCCTCTCAAAACTTTGTATTCATGGGGAGATACCTCAAGCTATAAATAAACTTTTGTTAAAGGCCATAATTGTCACATTACTTCATTAAGTGGACGCTTACGACTAAGCCCCTGGATCCATTCACTTAATTTGATATGTTCGTTTGTTTGTGATTTCTATATATTGTGTCTTGTCCATAGATTTGGTTTACTGTCCATTTACCATACATATTGAGGCCTAAGTAAATTCTAAATTATTTTCTGTCAACTTCTTTTTCCGCCGTTTAATTGCAGAGTCTTTTTTATGTTGACACACCTCAATGTTCCAAAAACTGCCTAACCATTTGATCAAGACACATTAAGCTGGCATACAACAGTCGGGGTTGCCAGTTAGTGATACCCTGACATATTTTTCTAGTAAGATTGGGCGTCTATACTTTCCATATATACAAAATTTGCCATACTTTTATTGGAAATAACCACCTGACAAATACTTTCGGGACAATGTATCCTTAATATTCCTGATATATTTAAATAATTTGTTGAATAATATAAGATACAGAATTTGGTGTGCACTAAAACAACAAATAAAGTTCACTCCAGTATGCTTTAAAAAAGATTTATAATATTACCTTTTCAATTTGTTTTTGAAGATTTCTGACACCACTTTCTCTACAATAAGATTTAATCAGCACTTCCATAGCATCATCACCAATAATTACTTTATCTGATGTCAATCCACTTCCTACTTCAGCTTGTTTTACTAAATATTTCTACAAAAGAACCATTTTTTTTATTTAACTGGCCATATTATGTCACCAAACATTCTTCCTAAACCATTTTGGGGAGTTTTAAATTTCAAATAGATTCACACTTTTAACCACTTTCGCACTGCATGTCATCAAAGATAAGATTTTGTCCCAAAGGGTCAGCACTCTTTCTGTATATTTTTGATGAATAATGAAGTTAATAACGTGGTTAATATAAAGAAATCTTACATTAGCTATAGCTAATTTTTCTTCTGCCACATAACCTGACACATCTATCATCTCCATTCTATCACGTAATGGTTCTGGTATTGTATCTATAACATTAGCTGTGCAGATAAATAGTACCTGAAATACACAATTACAAATCATTAACTTATCAATTACGTCTTTCTAATGACATTTTACTTTCACTTGATAATCATCACTGTATTTTATTAGATATAGAAAATTCAGTCTACATCAACTGAAGGCACTATTTCTTTTATGTGTAGATGTATGATAATCTGTTATTTGTAGTGCCTATACTCAACTTTCCTGCACTAATCCCTTGATACTAGTAATCTACAGTACATACTACATAACTTACTTTTGACATATCAACAGTTACATCTAAATAATGATCAAGAAAATTAGCATTTTGTTCTGGATCTAAAAGTTCCAACAAAGCTGATGCAGGATCACCTTGATAGCCTTTACCAATTTTATCAACCTGTTTAGTAAATAATCAAATATATTATATACATTTTATCAACCTGTTTAGTAAATGAGTAGTAAGGTTTAGTAGCTGTGCAGGAAGTGCTGAATGTCAGGTGACGAGTAAACCACTTGGTTGTCTGGAGAACGTTTTAAGATTTTGAACTAATCTTATAGTTATAATCGGTTACAAAGCTACCTAAGGAACCAAATAATTATCATACTATAGTCAAATTTTTGTATGCGATTTATATACATTTTATCAACCTGTTTAGTAAATGAGTAGTAAGGTTTAGTAGCTGTGCAGGAAGTGCTGTATGTCAGGTGACGAGTAAACCACTTGGTTGTCTGGAGAACTTTTTAAGATTTTGAACTAATCTTATAGTTATAATCGGTTACAAAGCTACCTAAGGAACCAAATAATTATCATTCTATAGTCAAATTTATGTATGCGATTTTGAATCCGTTTTGCTGTTAAAAATTATTTTTAAATCTATCCCTAGTTATTAGTAGAAGCATCCTTTCACGTTCAGGGAAGCACAGCACAAGAGAATTTTTTGCAGTTTTGAGCGCATTTTTGTTTTAAAAATTGCCACTGACAACTCGAATAAAGCACTTTTAAATATTTGCCCACTTACAACAATAAATCTGTTAATAATATTCAATATTTACTTACTTCATCTATTAGGATTAATGGATTCTCGGTTTTAGTCTTTTTTAAGCACTGTATAACTTTACCTGGCATGGCACCAACATACGTTCTCCTGTAATAATTAAAATGTTCCATGCTATCCTTTATCAAAAAGTTAAACCATTACAATAGTTTAGTGAGTAGTTAAACATCAACATATAATGCTTAAAATACTATTTCTGTATCTGTAGAAAAAATGATTGGTTGATAAATATTAAGTCATGTAATCATGTAATATAGATTACATACAGTCAAATATAAGTATTATTAAAGTTCCTATATTTACCTATGTCCTTTAATTTCTGCTATATCACTCATGCCGCCAACACTAAATCTAAAATACTGAGAGAAAAAAAAAATCACAAAATATATACATACTAAGATTTATTAGTGGAGATCTATGATGTTAAATATATTAAAATTTATCTCTGAAAACAAGCTACATGATTTTCTAGCTAAAAGTATGCTACTAAAAAGCTTTAGTTTACTTATCAACGTATACAGAAATGAAATGAAGTGGGGTTTAACGTCCTACTCGGCCTGGATATACAACAGGAAATTTTGCACCGAGAGGTGCGCTATGGCCTACTTTTATATCAAATTCCAACTGCCAAGGGTTATTTTACATGCATGCCAAGGGGGAACCACACTCGAAAATCCTGATGAACTTTCTCGGCCAAAGCAGGGATCGAACACGGAACCTCCAGGTTAGCGAGCTAATGTCTTACCCACTGAGTCACCACAGCTCCCTTATTAGCGTATACAACATTTTAAATAAAGTTAACGATAAAAATAAGAAAGACCAGACTTATCAATTGTTAAAATAACTGTACTGTATCTTCATCTGTAATTGGTATATAACTTACCTCTCTATTTAAAGCCTTGGCTATAGATTTAGCTATACTTGTTTTACCCACACCAGGTGGACCATAAAAACACAATATTTTACCCTGGGTACTTCCTTTTAATTGACTTATGGCAATAAATTCCTGAAAATACAATTTATATGATGAGTACAAGACACTTTTTTTTCTTTTATAAATTCTGGATGTCAATTTTTTTTGCCTTCATCTAATTATTAGTCGATGCAAAGTATAAGACAAAGACCTGACTTCTGTGGAAAGAAGTATCGATGCAAAGTATAAGACAAAGGCCTGACTACTGTGGAAAGAAGTATCGATCTATACCCCAAAAAATTCTGGAGTAAAGTACTGGAATTACAAGAAAGCTATGTTTCTAAAAAAAAAAAAAAATCAAAACAAATTTCACTTACTAAAATTCGTTTTTTGAAAAAAAATCAAAACAAATTTCACTTACTAAAATTCGTTTTTTGACATCATCCATACCATAATGATCTTCTTCTAAGACTTCTTTAGCTTGTTTTAAATCTAAATTTTCTTCACTATATTTACCCCATGGTAGAATTGTTAACCAATCTAAATAGTTTCTTGTTACACTAAACATACAAATAGATATCATAATGAATAATATATTATGTACACAAGGTACAATTTTTATGGATACACAATTACTAGTGTGAGATTTTGCCTTGAAACAGAATGGTTATTCTGATGCCAGAGTGGTACCGGTAGGTCTTTGGCATTCTAGACTTGTGTTGGTTCTCTATGGTGGAGGCGATGACATCATTAACAAGTTGGGTAGGGTAACTGTTATTATTTACAATTTTTTATAGGAAACCAATCCACACTGACAATACATTCACTTTAAATTAAATCCTTTGCATCAAATTAAGAAATCTATCATCACCTCTTTAACCAGGCGCACCACCAAGATATGTGACACAGAAAATTTACCTGCTGAATTAAAACATTTAAAAAACGAGTAACAATTACCCCACCTAACTAGTTAATAATGTCATTGCGTCCACCATAAAGAACCAACACAAGGCAAAATCCCACACCAGATTAGAAGGTTGCTGAAACAAGAAGTGGGCACAGACATCACCTACCGTGGTTGTAAATGACCCTCTAATCAAAGGTGTTAAGTTTTAATTGTATTTGATTGTTATTTTTGTTGTATATTCTGTATATGTCTACTATTCACATATTTGCATCATTTGCTTTATAAAGACGAGATAGTATCCTAGTCAAAACGTCGCACAACAATAAACTCAGTAATTGTGTATCCATAAAAATTGTACCTTGTGTTAATATGTTTGATTATTAAATGCCTATCAAAAAGAGAGAGAGAAATGGGGTTTAACGTCCACTCGACACAAACTAGGTCATTTCGGGCCTAACATATGATTCAATTTTATTTCCATAATTTGCTTGCACGTAGGGGTCTTTAGCAGTGGGAGAAAACCCACGAGGTTGGACAGGTGACCCTACTCCTTGTCACGTACAACCGAGGAATAGAAACCACGCCAGTTGATTCAATGACAGACTTTATGATGGTACAGAGCGCACATGCTAACCATTCAGCCGTCAAACCCCCCAAATGCCTATCAAAGAAGCAATAATGTTTACAAAGATATAATGTAACAACACTTTGTAGATGTTGGAACTTGTCCCAGTAATGTTGTCATGTTTGCTTTGCTACATTTCTCTTTGCAAAGCCTTTGTAGTGATGGTATACTTTACTAATCTTTGGTTGTGATCATAAACAGTAGCAAATATCTTCTGAACTCTGGGAAGATGTTACAGAAACAGGACACAATTATGTTTTTATTATACAATTTTATCAATATACTGTATTCTGGCATACACCCAAGTGATCAGAATGTAGACTTGGACTTTATGCAGACAGAAGGTTTAAGTCAGGAAATAATAGACATTCTTTTAATAATAATAATAATAGTGAGATATTGAGCACAAATCCATTAAAATTAATGCTCAAGATGAATTTAGCTCTCCACTTATCACAAGATAAAAAAACCCAGTTAATGATTAATAAGCAGTCGAAAAAAGATGAGTCTTTAACTGCTTCTTAAAACAGCCAACAGATGGTGAATTCCATAGGTTTGGTACAGTGTATGAGAAACATCTATGACCAATAACTATAGTCTATAGTTGGGTACCACAAGACGAAGTTCATGTTGGGACAAGCATTGAAGAGATTTAAACTGTTTTACATCAGTTTTGTCATATCACCAAGATATATGGTATCAGTGCAGGTACCTTGTTCAAACAATGATGTGAACTCATAGAAGAATGAAGAAAACGGGACACGATTCTTCTTAGATATGGGAAGGCCTATATATGCACACTTAGGAGAAAGATCTTGACAAATGTCAAATATTTAGATTTAGCTCTTCAGAGAACTGAAATCCAATGAAGTATGACCATTTTTAACTGCAATGGAAGTTTCGTAAAGTACTGCAATACCCCCTCCTCTGGAAGAGACTCGAGGTCAGTGAAGGAAACTGTATGATGGAGGTGTAAGTTCTGCTATAATAGCCTCATCACTAGTAGCTTTTAACCAAGACTCAGTTAGGATTAAGATATCTAGGTTATAATCAATAACCAGATCATAGTAAAACAACAGGCCAGTATCCAAGCTACAGCAAAATGACTGATTTCATGCTTCATTGATTATTCTTTAACACTGTATTTCACTCCATGATTTTCAAAAGTCCAATTTACTCCAAGACACTATGTAATAATTACTCAGACCCAATATAATAATGTTCTCTATATCCTTATATACACAGTGGTTTAATTTTCACAAGGTAAAAGTCAGCTGATCAACTTAGTTTACAAAGATAGTGCAGAGCTAAAAAGGAGCAGCCACTACAGTGCAGAGCTAAAAAGGAGCAGCCATTACAGTGCAGAGCTAAGAGCAACAATGCTTCATTATATATAACTTCACATTTTCAGGCAAATGTAAATTGTATATCGCTACACTATGACCTTGTAAATATTATGTATATTCAGATATCAATTAAGCATTGCTATTAATACCTACATAAATTTCTGGAATCTACAGCAAACAGTTTTCCTGTGTTCTGGTTAACTTACTTGAATTCTGATGAGTGATTATCTAAGAAGGAAAGTTTTCCTATTTCTTCATCAATAACTTCTTTAACATGTGGAGGTACATTCAAATCCTGTTAAAATATTACAAACACCAGAATAAATACACAAATAATTAACCCAAAATAATAATAAAATTATCGACAAAATTAAATTAACTTGTAAGTTCAGTTTATACGGAAATGGAAATTCAAAAGTTACCAAAGAAAGAGCTCTCTTACCTTTAATCTGGCTCGGAATTTTTCTTCTATGGCATCTTTATCATCTTTCTCTAAACCCAGTTCTTTTTTGATTATTTTAAGTTGCTCTTTCAATATATATTCTCTATGTTGTTTTTTTACCTTTTCTTCCACCTAAGACAAATATCAATCAAGTACTTTTTACTTATTAAAATATTATGCTGTACATACTTATAACTTACAATTAAGGGACCCAAGAGTTTCACCGTGCCACATTGTCTCGATATTTATACAGTGATCAGGGGATCACGTGGCTAAGTGGGTAAGACGCTGGCTCGCTAGCCTGGAGGTGGGGTGTTCGATCCCTGCATTGGCCGAGAAAGTTCATCCAGATTTTCCGGCGTGGTTCCCCTTGTCAGTGATGCAGGACGGATGGCCTGACAAGGACAGCTGTCTAGTCCTTCAGATGAGAAAACATTGGAATGCACGCAAAAGATCCCTTCGCAGTTGGAATTCGATATAAGAGTAGGCGATAGTGCCGCTGCCCGAGCAAAATTTCCCTCATAGCACACTGTATGGTGTATGCCTGTCTGCATTAGCCCAGTATAGGAGCAGAACAGTAGGACGTTAAACCACATTTCATTTCATTTCATTTATACAGTGATCAAACTGAGTTAAGCTCACATATTTCTTACTTATTAGGACATCTAATATTTAAAAGTTAACTTTCCAAGATACTTAACGATTTCTTCCTGGGTAAAAACTGTGTGATTTGATGATATATTTGAACTAGAAACATATTCAAACTAATTTATCTATCAAACGTTTGCTTCAAATCCCTCTCATAAGAAGCATCCTTTACGTTATTTGAGGAGACAGGCTGCCTTTTAGGGATACCCTCACAGTTTTCTCTTGTCCTCACCCCATTGGTTATTTTCAGGGAATCCAGTATTTTTCTAGTAAGATAGGGTATTTTTGCCATACTTCTATTTGAAATAACTACCACTTTTGTTGGAAAGTATGTTCAATTCCATTTTTGTCTTAATCAATCTAACAGCTAGCAGATATCTATAGTATCAAACAACTATTCACAAGATAAATAGAAATTTACTTACCTCACGTCCAATTTTTTGCTGTAATTTACTTAATTCATATTCCTTTTTTAATAATGATAATGCCAGCATTAAACGTTTTTGAATCTAGATTAAATGAAAAATAATATTTCAGAAATAAAAAGAATTGTTAAAATTTTGGGTTAAATAGGTTGTAAAGGACAAATATTATTCAAAAAAATATTATAATTCATTGCTTACATTTCTTTCTTCTAACACATCTTGAAGTTCTGCAGGTTCAGCCGAAGTTAAGGCAGCTCCTAAAAAGAAAACAAGCTTAGTGATCAGTAAAATAATTCAAGAACCAATATTCATTGCTTAAGGGCGTATGACCAAGACTTCACTGCCCCTAAGCATCGGCCAGTCAGATTGCTTATCTCTGCTTAGCCGAAGCAGAAAATGCTCAGCCACATATTTGTTCACGGCATTTACCTAATAAATGCCTTCAAGGCTCTTAAATCTGCTTGCCTTAAACAATCCTGGTCTTCCCAATTCTTTATTCTTGTCAAAATTACCATGTTTCAAAATAGCCATTTTTAAAAGAAAGGTATTTGTAATTATATTGTCACAATCTGAAGTGAAAGGTTTCTTTTAAAACCCTGTTCTGATTTATAGTAAAATGGACTTTATTTTACGTACCCCTTCTGGACTCACCGAGGTGCTTTGAGGTTTATAGAGTGAATGTTGCTTACTCTGTTTGGGTCGAATTGAACTTTTTATACCTGGATATTATTACATGAAAGTGAACATACCTAAATCACTAATATAGACAGGATTATCTATAACTCTTTGTCCAGCATGTATTATTTGAGCCAAATTCTCCCTATAATAACAAAAACAGTGAAATAATTTGATAAAAGTTCAATTTGGTTTACTGATATATTGATAATTTGTTCATTCTCCACTAACCTGAACCAAATACGTTATACATTGTCGCCCGTACATTTTAGATAACAAATATCTATTTGGATAACGATTTTTAATTCTAACATGAAGTTATTAGTCTACATTTGATCACACCAACATGTATTACCGTCCTTACATGAGGCAATTTTCATAATCGGCTCTTCAATAGGCCATTTTTACCATATTTTATTGTTAATAAAAGTTATCGCATTAAAAGTTGTTATTTTTTATATTATTCCATGGTATATAGCGCCATTGTTTCGAATAAAATCCATTTTACACCCCCCATATTCTTGGAATTTAAATTTTATATGTTAAAACCTTGTCGCAAATTTCGCAACAGATACGTGACCATATATTTGGAGTGCTTAAATTTTGTTGTATAGGGTTTGGGGAGGTAAGAATGCTCCCAGAATAACCGATTGTGGCATTGTGTTTAATCATTTATAATAAGAAATACCTGAATTAATTAGGATCTCTGCTATATACATCCCATAGATATGTGATCATACTGTTCTTAGTTTCTGTAAGTAAAGCCACGTACCAGATGATTCATGGTTTTCATTACTATATAGGTGGCAGCTATGATTTGTAAGACAGTGAAAGAAAACTGCAGATAATAAAATATACATCTCAAGTGATGGTATAGTTACGAAAAACAGATACGTGATAAACAGATACGTATTGAAAATTAACGCCACTGCCCGCTTAAATAACATGATATAAAACGAGAATCTGACAACCACGTTTCCTTCATACCTTGAAGCCGCCATCTTAGATTTAACGAGCAACGTTAACGACAATATAAATTCAGATATTGAAATCAGAGCAGTTTTGGGTTAGTAATACTACATTTTCTGTGTTTTACGTATTTATTTACGTCGGTTTCTACTATCAACAATTTAATTTACAATTTTTAAGGTGAAAAATCAAATAATTTAATCAAATGAAGTGCTACGTTAGAGCAATGTTAAGTAACGTATCTGTTTTATGGTGGTAACATATCTGTCAAACCTAACTTTAAGCCAGTTTGATGGGCAAAAATCACTGAAAATTCTGCTGAGCTGTATCAGTAAGGTTCTTATTACATTTATATATGTTCGTACTGAACATACTCAGGCCATTTTTATTTATGATAGATTACGTGCAACGCCATAGCGTTACTATAAATATATCAAATACAACATAATAATATTTACATATTTCCACATTTAGTAAATAATCAATAAAAACAGAAATATTTAATGTACTGATCTCTGCAATGGCTGGATAGAACATAAACTTACGTCTTCTTCTTCTGTTTTTGGCACTGATATTATCAAAATGGAAATGAAATGGAATGGGGTTTAACGTCCTACTGTTTTGCACCGAACTGGGCCAATGAAGATGGGCATACGCCATACAGTGTGCTATGAGGCTGATATTATCAGTTATCGGACGCGGATTAAAATGCCCTTAAAGAAACAGATACGTTACCCTAAAGTTTGAGATACATATATGCAATATTTTATGGTAACCTGTTTATTGTTGTTTTTAGCAAAGTTAAAATGGTTATTTTTTTAGTTTTGGCATTGTCTGAAAAATCAAATTATTTGCAACAGATACGTTACCGCTACAACAAGTGATACTAAATTTTATATGGAAATTTGTCATTTATACAAGATCGCTCGATGAATTCCATATTTATAGTAGCCTTTATTTGATACAACGATCATTATGCTCTTACCCTGTTTGATTGTCCATCTTATATTACACAATAAAGACCCAAATTTGTCAACATTATTTAATTTTAAACATACGGAAACCACTGTGCATTATTTGAGAAAAACAACTTTTCCACCAGTGTCTTGATCTAAATGATACATTATGGTATTACATCACAATTAAGATAAATACCTGGGTTCTTCGTTGATTAAAATTAATTGTATTATGGGTAACGTTTATTTGTTTGTGTAACGTATCTGTTGCACGTACAATTTCAGGTGGGTCGAGACAAGTTGACACAAGTTTCTCCTCGGACGAGATATTTGGAAGCCCTTTCAGATTTTTGTTCCCAGATATATTTTCTTTTGAAATAAAACGTATTTTAAGTTACATTTCCAAGTTCACTTTTGTACACTTTGGTATACATTCCAATTGGCTCAGTATAGTGGAGAATGAATGAGTTACCTTTCTTGTTAACATTAAATTGTTTATTCACATTATAAAATATGCATTTTGTAAGAATTAGATAAAGAGCTGGCCCTTCTTGCTATAATAGTTAAAAAATAGATAATGAAAAATGAATATTGAAAATTTCATTCAAATTACTTTATTCTGAGCAAAGTTATGTGTGTTTGAACATGTAGCATAGATTGTTTCTTATTGCAGCAACCATACTTGACAATCAAGACTAATTCTTGATTATCCATTTTATCGTTAAATTTTAACATCGTTAGTGTTCTAATCCATTTAAATCTCAGCGTTGATTATAGGCTTGCCATGTGAATAAATATCTAAATAATAGTTTATATAACATTTAAAGCCAAAACAAAGACCTGCAATATGCAGATTTAGCACTTACATAATGGGAGATTTAAACAAAACTATGCTATAGTCAGCAGCTTACCATCTCGCAGCAAAATCAATCTCAAATAATTCAGCTATAAGTTATCAGTGCTGCTTCTAAAATCAGTGTCAACAATTCCCATATTTTAAAAATCTATGATGATATGAACTCAGCTTTAAAAGTAACAAGCCACAGTGAAGTCAATAACAAAAGAAATCAACTTTCTTATCTCTAATTATCCTAGGCAGAAAAAGCTCATGATCAACCTTAGTCAAGGCATTGATGTAGTCAAACTATACACCAAGTTTCATCACACACACCCAATTAGAATCCAAGTTATCTCAACCAATTAAATTGCTTAGCAAATGATCATCATCAAACCCAGTCAAGACATTCATTTAATGAACAACTACATTAAGTTTGAACATTCTACCTCAATTAGAGTTATTGTGTTCCAAAAAGTGTGACAATCGGAAATCTGAACATAAAATAGGGAGATAACTCTGAAATTATCAAATGAAAAATTTGAGAATTTGATAGGCTTATTTTTTACAGTCAAACGAACAATCACTAAGACATGGAAAAAAAAACCATGACCCTAACAAATTTTAATCATATATCTCACAGGTTGTATTTCTGTAACTTACCTGTATAAAGGACTCATATTTATTACATCTCTTATAGTCTTTACAACTTCAGATGTCATAGCCTGAAATATAATTAAATCATTCCATGAGAAAACCATGCAGATTGTGTAAGTAGTTGCCAAAACACTTTTTCAAAATATTTAGCTGCTTTGGAGATCATGGAGGTAAGCCGATTTCAGCCAGTTTTTATCAATTTTCAGCCCAAATTTTAAACCTTTATAGCAGATCAATATTCAGGCAAAGAGCGAGTTAATCAATACATTGATTGTCAAAATAATACAATCAGGAAAAACGCCTCATCCCTGTTACTCCAAAACACCTAAATATATTTCGAAACTTTGTAAAATTTGCAATCCTGGAAATAAGACGACAGGTTTTGTCAGGCACAACCTTTCTAGTGCCTGTGATTTTGTCAGGTTCAGATTTGTCTTATTTCTGTATTGTCACTGATACCTTTAATACATGATCAACAATTCACTAGTTAGACAACTTGGTCACCCAACCTCCTTTTATAATGTGAAACAAACCTTGAGTTCATTATTGCTTTCATAAGCTTCATGATAGACATTTTCAACTTCTACCATTAAAACATTCTCTATTTGTTTCAACACAGGTTCCTCTGTTGGTACATCCTTTATCTCTTCAGTGGAATCCTTTACAACATCACCACTTTCTACTTTCACTTCTTCCATATTTTCTTTTAATTCATCACTTTTGTCTTCTTTTTTGCCATTCCTCCTTCTTCTACGTTTCTTTTGATTGTTTGTGTTAGTGTCA
Source organism: Patella vulgata (assembly GCF_932274485.2). NCBI lineage: Eukaryota > Metazoa > Mollusca > Gastropoda > Patellidae > Patella > Patella vulgata. The sequence continues at coordinate 42,347,343 of NC_065882.2, forward strand.
ACATCTGCGATAACAAAGAACGTTTTATTAATTAGTTGGTTATTAATCATGGTCTTCTCAAAAAGCAATCTAACAAGTTATAGTGGGAGTTCACGTTCTATGACGTCAGGTACCAAGCAAGCGACATTTGACCCGATTACGTCAGTCATTCGATTAACCAATTAGCGACCGCCATGTATTTTTTATCTACTTTTGCTTTGTTTTGATTTCTATTGCCGCTAATGTCTACCCACAGTTCCGCGCAAAAAAGGTCAAACGCTCGATTCGACAGACCATTTGATTGGCTGACCCCTCATTTCAAGCAGAACATGAGTAAAATAACAATGCTTCCAGATCCAAGTGTAGTAAAGACAAGCAAAATCGAAATTTTGAACTATAAAAACGAAACGAAATTGGATCTGTGTTTTAATCAGATTGCTCAAAAAGCAAAAAGATTTTATCTGCTGTTCTGTAAAGCTAAACAGATTACATTGCTCCATTCCAAAAGAAAAATGTATCACACATGGCTGATGTACATTGACAGAGTTGTGGAAGTTTCAGCAAAGAAAAGAATCCCAGTGCAAAGATGTTTAATAAATGTCCCAAGGTCCAAGGATGAATTGTTACGTAAAGATTGGGACAAGTTTGTAAATAATTAATAATAATAATAATTCTTTATTACCTTACAGGAATTCTTAGACATAGACAAGAGATGAGAATTTGATACAAAATAATAAATAAATGAAGTTTACCCTTAATCTCTGGAATTTCTTCTATTTCATCTGCTAGTAAACCAGTTATTTTAATTCTGTAAATCAAATGTAAAACTGATAAAAGTAGACATACTTTTCAACTTAAAAAACACTGTATATTGCGAGCAAAATCTGTAACTACAAATGAAATGTTCAAACCTCTAGCGGTGTGTTGAATCCATGTGACCTTGAATAACACACTTCATCCTTGTATTCCTATCAACCCAGCTGTAATTCGGTACCAGTAGAATATATGTAACGTAGTACTGGTACTTAGTAAGTTTAACATTGCACAAAAATTATATGGAGGTAAGAATAATACAGTATTTCCTGTATAACCAGGGTAATGAAATGCAAGTCATTAGGCAACTTCGCCCAGAGCAGGACGACAGCCATTAAAATTACATTAACTACATTATAATCCATTATACCAGTCTTAAACTAACAGAGTGTACAGTTTATACAACTGACATGTCTTTTAAATAGATTATGTATAGATATTAATGAAAATATTATATCTACCTTCTATGCCCAGTGACTATAAGACGAAGTCTATCACCGAGATCTTGCATTTCAGATATCTGTACAAATGTTCCAACCTGATAAATATCGTCCATTTTTTTAACAACTTCAGCCTCATTACTGGATCAAAAAAAAAGAAGATAATCTAAGTTACAGAAAGAGATGTTCAATTCAATATTCAATATAGCAATCAGTTGTTATACAGTGTCTGTTCAAGAGATTCAAACTGTAACAATTTTAGTAAGATTTTCATTCTGTGCTGGTGTTATTGGCTGGTTTTATTTTATTTCTTTTTTCATTATTTTTGGGTGGGGTGAGGGGTGCACATGTACCTCTCTTCTCGTTTCAAAAAGACTCCAGCATAAGGTAGATTCAACTTCACTTTTCGTCTTAATAATTCAACTAGAGATTGGTCAGTCACCTGCAAGGTAAGAACAAATCAGAAATAAATTCTAAGTACCCGGAATGTAGATGGATTACAGAATTTGTCCAAACTAGTACCACTAGTACACAGTACACATTTGTCCACACTAGTACATGTTTACCATGGCTTGTATGATACCTAACTAACATGGATGTTCAGTACACAGGAAATATGGCAAATCTAAGTGACAAATCTATTTTGATGTCTAGTCTTTTACATTAAGAAAATCCTTCCATAATAAATGAAAGTTTGATTTTAAAAAATTATGATTTATCATTTCATTGTATGAGATATTATAGTTACACAATAATTCACTAGTTAATGTTAATGTTTGTTCCGGGTTAAACTTCGACTCCAAAATTGCTTGTCATTTCTTCAATTTTTAAATAAAATGGCTATAACTTGGTGATATACCTGGAATATTGTCACCCCTACAGCGTGGAAACTAATTTTCAATCAATCTATATAACCCTTCTCCCTTGAAAAATTGGGGTTTATTTACATCGTGGTACTGAAGATCAGCCATGTTTGACCTAATTATCTGGAACAGCCCAAGAAGACAAGAGGTGTTGGTTTGGCTTTGAGTCGTTTCGGACTACTTGTAAGTTTAGTTATTTGTTTCGGCCCAGTAGAATATAATTTTTTTCAAAGAGCTATTTAGGGCATCCCAGACCACATAAAACTATTATTATATAATATTATTAGTATACAATATAGAAGATTAGATATAGAGCTGACAGTTCTCACTATAATACATGTAGTTAAAAACTAGATAAATGGAAATATGCTGAAAATTTCGATCAAATTGCTTCATTTTAAGCCAAGAAAACCTTATTTTAAAATTACTGTAGCCTCGATTTTCATTGTTAGCGCTGACATGTTAATTAACAAAGTCTTGATTATCTATTTTTGCATTTAATCATCAATGGGCATTGAACAGCAGATCGGATTCAAATCCAGTGAAAATTGGACACATAAGACGGCATCGAGAGATGATTATGGTCTTTTCATGTTAATAAATGTCTAATTAATAGTTAAAATAACATTCCAGACCTAAAGAAAGACCTGCAATAGGCAGATTTAGCTCTTGCATAATGTATGTTTATATAGACATTTCTTAAATCAAGGTTATGTAATGCAGAACATGGCGTATGTGTCTGCTATTGAATGAAAAGAAATGTGCTTAAATACTGGTCATTACCATGTAGTTTGTAGATGGAAATGAAATGAAATGAAATGGGGTACTAATTTGTGGATGGTGTCTCTTATTAGGTCTGGTCAAAATTATCAAATTTTAGTAAATCTTTCCTAATTTTTTTTCTGGTTTTGTAGATGGGTCATTCGTTTGGACACAGATTTTACGGGTATATTTAATCAGAAGGCAATCTTTTTTTCTTTGTTTTCTAAACTATATGTTTTAGAATTCATTTGATGCTGCGTTGCTCGAAATAACTAAAGAATTGTTTGATCTATTACTTGACATATCGCGTAATTTTCATTCTGAAATTGTAGATAACAATAATCAATTATTCGAGGGGTCATATTTTCTAACATTTGTTTTTTTTCTCTTCTACATTAATATGTGAACCAAATCTAGGCTACTTTCACACTATTTGCGTATAATCGCTAAAGTTAGAAATTATCAGTTAAAGACATTATTTTTAAAAGGTAACATATAAGACTCTTTAGAAAAAATAAGCTATACATAAATGTGATACATGTATGGACAAAACAATGGAAAAAAGTTACACTTGGACAATTGTCTATTTCTCTGCAATGACTTAAGAAACTATCTTTTGATATCTTTACGTTTGCATTGATTTGGGCTATTCGATGAGTGGAATATACGATTCCAGATTTAAATAAGTAAAGAAACATGTCCATTTGAAATAAAAATTTGTTGAAATGGTTAAAACACAATTTTTGCCAAAATGACGTCATTTCCAGTGACCACTTGGTGACATATAATGCACATTCACATTTTATGAAAATCAAACAAGAATTTATTTGTATATGGGCATAAAAACTCTCACAAAATTGCCTATTTCTCGAAAATGAAATCATCTCCCGTCTCACTCTGCTCATTTACAAGGGCTATACAGATCAGCAAAACGGAGATATAAGAATTATGACACTTCCGGTGAGAATTTTAGAAATTGTTTGTCAATAATTATTATAGCCGATGTCATTGTGTATCATATGCTGTTACATGTAATTCTGTCTCAATCGGATAATAATTACCAAGTTTATACGCTATAAACTGTATATCCAAAGAGAAATAATTTAGATAAATATTTTTTTATATTTATTTCCAGTTGATCAGTACCATGTACTCAAGAAGTAAATTTTTAAAACTAAAAAACTTTTTTTCAAAAATGTCACATTTCAAGACTTTGCTCTCAAACACATAGTGATCCAATGAATAGTTTCAGCAAAATAAGCTGAGAGGAACTGAAAAAAAAAAAATAATAATATATATCTGAATAAAAACAATATGAGCTTTAACAGTTTTCCCTTTTGACATCATTTTCGGTCATGTGCAGTGCCTGGCCTTATATACTCACAGAAACTTATAGGTCGTTACATGTTTTTTGAGTGAAAATACCCTTGTACCAATAGCATGTACCCGGTATTGCTTTAAATGGAACTGACAACTATTTCCATTTAGGTAAAAGGTTCACCGACCAGTACCAGAAGGTAATATTGTTTCTTTATTTTAGACGGGTTAATCTGCGTATAATTCTTTCACGGAACCACATTTCACCTCTTTAATCCGCTATTTATTTACTCTAGTGCTCCTGTTTCCATGCATTTTACGACCAAACAGATGTTATCTATTAATTGCAGGACAATTAACACAACAGATACCGTTTAGTTTAAGATGTTGTACATCTCTATATTCTTTTGAAAAAACAACTTAAAACACATTTATTTAATCAGGCTTTTAACCGACTCTGTATACAATCGTTAACATGTCCATAATCTTGTTGTTTATTTATGATTATATTGTCACTTTGTGAAATGCCTTTGAACATTGTATATGAAAGGGTGCACTACAAATATGTTGTAATAATAATGTAAAGATATAAATGCTTTATCTTATTTACATTCAACGGCCGGCTGGACAGTACAGGGTTCGTAGATTTACCTAAAACAACCTGTATTTTGAGAGAGAGAGAGAGAGAAATGGAGTTTAACGTCCACTCGACACAAACTAGGTCATTTCGGGACTAACATATGGTTTAATTTTATTTCAATAATTCGCTTGCACGTAGGGGTCTTTAGCAGTGGGAGGAAACCGGAGGACCCGGAGAAAACCCACGAGGTTGGACAGGCGACCCTACTCCTTGCCACGTACAACCGGGGATTCGAAACCACGCCAGTTGACTTAATGACAGACTTTATGATACAGCGTGCACACGCTAACCATTCAGCCATCCACCCCCCCCTGTATTTTGAATAAACAACACATTTTTATTATTTTTTTTTTCTTTTTATATGCATAGATGAGTAATATTCCCTAAACTTCACTGGTTTTTTTAACAGTTCTGAAAAAACAGAAATAAATGGAAGATTGATGGAAGAAAGACAACTCTTATTGTTACCGTAATTAATGTTAAAAATTTTTAAAAAAAAAGGGAAGTTTAGGGAATATTAATATAAAAAGAAAGACATCAATAAAAATGCGCTGTTTTATTCAAAATACAGGTTGTTTTGAGTTGTTTGTGATTATTTTGGGCAAATCGATGGAAGAGACAGTATGTGCAAGGTTGATATATATCGTCTGCTATATAGCGCAGCATGCTACCCTACAGTACACTATACATGCTACTGTATGATGTTGGTCATTGAGGCTATCGATCTAAAAATAATTCCAGCCAATAATACTATAAAGTATGCAATATGCAAATAAGATTGTTTGCCTCCGTGTGTGCATGCTGTTAGCCAATAGCTACTGTAGATTTTTTGGCGGATTAAAAATTCAGCCATTTTTATAAATTTCCTCTTGATGAAATATGAATAACAGAAACAATAAAACAATGATTATGTCGAATCAGTGAATAATTTTTTAAAAATCTTTTGTTTGTAACAACATAGATCGTCTTGGCTCAGCTTTTGTCAAATTTTAATCCAGTCAGTTTATCTCCATTGCCGCAACCAAGAACAATATATTTGTGTCTCATTTTATCCAAATTTCAAACTCAGTATGGTTCAGAGAATAACTGTTGAATGAAAATATATAACTGGATTCGATGAATTCTATACAGAATTCTTTCTATTTACGTGATTATTATTATTTCATTTTATTTATTTTTTTTGAAGATGTACTACGGTCGTGCCTAAATTTTTATATCATCTTGAATTCTTTCGTGGAACCGCAGGTCACCTCTCTAATCCACTCTATTATTTACTCTAATGCTCTATTTCTTGGCATTTTACAAACAGATGTTATCTATTAATTATTTGCAGTAAAATTAACAGAAAACATATAAATCGGCTTCATACACCAATGTAAAAAAGTTGTTTTCCATATCATTTACCATGTTAAGATATGTGAAGAATAAGGCCAGTCTTCCAGAGCGCAAAATAAACACCGAAAATATAGGTCATGCGTAAAAGCTCATATAGTAAGTGCAGGGGGACTGCACCACACACAAACAATTACAGAAAACAAATTTACCGACCAGACACAATACGCAGAAATCACAAAAAAACGTATAAGCTTCAAAGTGTGAAACCCTAATAAGTATTACTGCCGCAAAACAAACGGATGAATGTTCCTTTGCTAGACATTTCTAAGAAAGCAAACCAATTTGTCAATATCTGTCAACCATTTAAATTTGAAGTGCAAGTGTCCCATGTTTATGTTCTGAGAATGGTATAATTTTGTCAAAATATGTATGGATTTTATTGAACTTCTAGGCGTTAATAAGGTTCGACGAAGAAAGCAAAGAGATGAAAACATTTTTATTAAAAATTGAAGAAATGACAAGCAATTTTCAAGTCAGGGTTTAAACCTGAAACATCAGTCTATACACTATATGATTAATTATCATAACAACATAAATTCAGATACCTGATAGTTTATCATAATATACATTCAATTTAATATTATTATTTTTATAAATTGTTGATGTAATAAATTCTTATATTACTGATTAATATAAGAATTTGTTTCTGATGAGTTGTTTTCTAACTTGGGATGAGTTGTCTTATATAGGAGCTTCTACGTGTGACGTACTTCCGGAGTCTATTTTTAGTCTGGCCTTTTTTTTCACGTATCTTAACATGGTAAATGCTAAGGAAAACAGGGTTTTTAGTCTTTTTCTTTTAATAGAAAATGTATTCTTGAATGCCACTCTTGTTGTAAATGCGTGTAGCATTCGTAATAAATTAACGATTTTAAATCATGTCTAATTTTTTTTTTTTTTTCGTTTTATTGACGATATGTCAAGCTCGCCACACGGTCCAGTTGACCGATGTACGCAAAAGCATAAACAAAGATGCATTGCTGTATTGTATGAAGCCGATTTATATGTTGTGTGTTAATTTTTACTGCAAACAATTAACATATAACATCTGTTTGGTTGTAAAATGCCACGAAATAGAGCATAAGCGTAAATAATAGAATGACACTTCGTTATTTTTGGTTATAGATAATCCCCCCGACACCCTTAATACTTTGAATAATGATCTAAAGAAAATTCATGATTGGTCAGAAAAGTGGAAGGTCGAATTCAACCCAGACAAAACTACCAGTCATACATTTAGTAGAAAAAACAACCCAACTTTGCTTGTCGCTTCTTTTAATGATATCCCTTTACATGATGCAAATACCCACAAACATTTAGGTGTTATTTTTAACAAACATTGTAAATGGGACAATCACGTGGATTTTTTAATTAGTAAAACCTCAATCATGGTCGACTGTCTGAGAAGTTTGAAATTTAGACTATCGCGTAAATCATTTAGTATTTTGTATAATTCTTTTATTCTTTCTATCTTTGACTACACTGATATAGTTTGGAATAATACTACTGAAGTAAATTCACAAAAATTAGAAAAGCTACACTTAGACGCGTTACGAACGATAACTGGCCTGCCTCGTGGAACCTCCCATAATACACTTTATACAGAATCCGGATTCTCATCTTTATCAGTGCGACGTCAAGCTCATAAACTAACAATGTTTTACAAAATGGTAAATAACATAGCTCCCAATTATCTTTGTTGTCTTATTCCGCCAATTACCTCTTCCAACAACCCTTACAACCTACGTAACTCCGACCACATTACGCAAATTAAATGTAAAACTAATATTTATAAAAACTCATTTTTGCCGTCTAATATAAAAGCGTGGAATAGTTTAGATAATGAAATAAAAAAGGCCTCGTCTGTCTCTGATTTTAAAACTAAGCTGTATCCAACCTTATTTCCCAAAGTTAACAAACTGTTTTTCTATGGTCAACGACAATTCCAAATTATCCATTGTAAACTGTGTAATAATAAAAGTGATTTAAGATACCATAAGTTCCTTATGCATATATATGACATTCCTCAATGTGACTGTGATCTCGACCTTGAAACCACTGAACACTTTTTACTCTACTGTCCAAACTACACACTTCAACGAAATAATACCATTCATTTATTACCAATGTATTTTAGAAATATTACTTGCCTACTCTATGGTAATGCCGAATTATCTTCAGACGTCAACAGCGACATCTTTAAAAGTGTTTACAAATATATTAAAGATACAAAACGTTTTACTCCGTAAAATACAACATTGGGGTGAGGAATTTATTTATTTATTTCTTATTTATTTTTTATATTTATTTATTTATTTATTTATTTACTTATTTATTTATTTATACAAAATCATTTATCTGCTTATTTGTACCATAACTAAAATAATGTAATTAGTTTTTGTATGTATCATATATAATTCGACATTGTACATATATTATACACCCAAACCAGAAGGAAGCAAATTAATATAAGCCTACTCGGCTTGTTTTTGTATCCTATTATTTATGCCTTTTACATTGTATAATATTCTCGAAATAAATACTGTTTAAACCAAATAATAGAATGGGTTAGAGTGGTGACGCTGCGGTTCCACGAAAGAATTATTCAAGACGATATTAAAATTTAAGCACGACCACAGCACATCTAAAAAAAGAGAACAAATAATAATCACACTGTAAAAAATAATTCTGTATAGAATGCACCAAGTCCAGTTATATATTTGCATTCAACAGTTGTTCTCTGAACCTAATGACTGAATTAGAAATAGATAAAATGGACACAAATGTATTGTTCTTCATTCTTTGTTGTGACAGTGGAGATAAACTGACTGTCAAAAGCTGAGCCAAGACGATTTATGTGGTTACATAAGAAAAAAAGGTTTTAAAAAATATTCACAGATTCAACTTGATCATGGTTTTATTCTTTCTGTTATTCATATTCCATCAAGGGGAAATTTTATAAAAATGGCCGAAGTCTTACTCTGTGCATCAAACAACTATTTTATCATTGGTTAGAGCCATCTAAACGCGGGGAAATTTACAGTAGCTATTGGCTAACAGCACACATAAACAATCTTATTTGCATATTGCATACTATTTATAGTATTATTAGCTGAAATTATTTTTAAGTCGATAGCCGCATAGACCAGCATAGTACCATGTTTTTTGCAGAGTATAGCATGCAGTGCAAAAGCAGACGATATATCATCAACCTCGCGCGTACTGTCCAGTCGGCAGTTGAATGTAAATAGGATACACCATTTAAATCTTTTGTGTTAATAGTCCTGTAATCAATAGATAACATCTGTTTGGTCGCAAAATGCGTAATAACTTGACCAAGTTCTAGTTCGGGTCATGAGCACAGATCAGTCATCCACTTGTTTTCCTCAATTGCATACGGCCATTACGGATCTGGTAAACTTGCCGTATCTTTTTCTACATCGCAGTTTTTGTAAATATCGTTTCGGGCATCGGTCGGTAAACCTTACACGTATGTAGAAATGGTGATTTTATGTAAAACAAGCTTACTATACGACGGTATTTTCACAAAAAAAACACACAATGGCCTATGGATTTCAGTCTACGAATAAGGCCAGGGTCTGCACATGACCGAAAATGATGTCAAAAGGGAAACCCGTAAAAGCTCCTATTGGGATGAGTTGTCTTGCAGTGAGTTGTCTGTATACTAAATTCACCTCAATCATTTTTACAAATCTTGGAAAAACAGGGTTTCTGCTTATAGCAATAACTGGTACTTTAGGGAAAATGTCAGGAATAGTCATTGATGTAAGGGCTCCAACGGGATTTGGGGGGCCTTGTTGAATAACTGGTGATTCTGCAGGGTCACGATTCCCTTCTCCCCCATCATCCCAATTTGATCCAGTAGAAAATAACCGTGACTGGTACCACGATATTACTCTATGATGCAGGAATTTTTGCCTTGGTCTTTCATACCCGGCATATACAGTGTTCTTAGAAAGTAAATCATGTTTCATTTGACTTGATGAAAATCTTCTTGTTGAACTTGATGGAGTTTGATTGTTCGAACTGCGTGCACTATTTATTTTTTTTCCACACCTACAAGTAAATCCGTCTGAAATTCTACTAGTGTTTGCTGCCTTGGCAGATACAGAAATTAACTGCACTAATCTGTCTATTTTATTAGTTGGGGTAAAAGATTTTGAGCACATGCAATTTAATCGTAAAAGCGATGCCATCTTTAGAGTCTCATGCAACTTCCTGTTTTGTAACAATTCGCCATGGATCGGACATTCATAACGGAGATTGCCGAGTGGTAACTTTTTTTTTTTCTACATTCGGACGAAGCGACTCATTCTACAGATCGTACAAACTCCCCATTGGTACGAATGATCTTTACATATTGGGGGCGCCACAAATTTAGCGAAATCTTACGGAAGCGTGTAAAGAGAGAAGGCCTTGTGTTTTTCTCTTTATTGAAAATTACCGAGAGAAGGGCTTGTGTTTTTCTATTTATTGAAAATTACAAGCTGTATCAGTTTATCTAACATGATGTTGATGGTAGGTTCGGGACATAAAAATACTAACATAGGCCTTATTCTCTTGACTCTTCGTGTATTTATACGTTTAGCTACGAGAACGTAGCTAAAAACGTTGAGATATACTGATGTGTTTGTTTTTAGCTACGATTGGATGCCTTTAGTTCCAAGTGGCAAACTCAATTTCTTTATTAATGCATGTAACATCTTTAAAATAGATAAGTTTATGATATTATGATTAATTAAAATTACAGAGGCCAATGTAATGGCACAACTGTCGCCTAACTCCAAATATTCGCATTTAAATTAAAGAAGCGTTGTTTTTGTCTGACATTTCACCGCCATCGAAATCCATTCATAGTTACTGTGCTTTCGATTGTCCTTTTGATTGGCTGTTATAAAAGCCTTATATTTAGCCCCGCCTTCATGATGACAGTGTATCGTTTAAAAAGATGGCGGTCTTAGTAACGGCTTAACGCCTTGATTTTAAAAACGACGATTTGTACCCGTTTCAGGTAGGATTATATGCTTAATTGTAGTTGAGTGTTGTAGAAATATTATAAATAACAATAATCAATCGTTGTTTTGATTAAAACTATTGTCAATTTTGTTTAAAAATGACGGGTGTGAATCGCTCCCGGAGCTGCAACGTTATAGGTAATGGGCTCATGTCTTATCTCGAAACTCGGAGGGTTGAGAGATTAAGGTTTGTTTTCTATTATACGTTATGCTACAGCTATAGTTAGTACGGAATAAAACTGACTACTACTGCTGCCTGCCGCCAGGAATTTGGAAATCACAAGTGACAAAAGCAGGGCTGCCAACAACCAGTATCGCAGCGCAATTTTGTCCGTTGCTAATCAAAAATTAAACTCTAAAGTTTTTGATTCGCAGTAACTGCGAATCATTAATATGCCTGTCATTTTGGATATTGACACAAGGATAATCGGCATTTGAAGACTAGAAGGCTTTTTCAACACTTTCAACGTTTATAAAATGTTGAATAAAATTTTATAAACAAAACTGAATTCTCCGAGTGACATTTTCTACTCGAACTACCCAGACACAATTCATTATACGGTACTATACAATACAGGGACATAACTCTATGAATAAGGACTATTAAACCGGAAATAGGGAATCAGGTAGTACCACTCACGTTGCGAGACATCAAGTAATTATATCATATTCATTTTGAAAGAAATAAATCCAGTGTATCCCCCACGTATTGTAAATAAAATATAAAAAAATAAATATATGTTAACGTATTGTAAAATGATAAATCAAAGTAAAAATTCCCGTAAAATATCGCGTGTGTCTAGTTAATCGAAGTGCGTCCGATTTAACAAAAGTAGCAATACACGATAAAAAGCAGACGAAATTGTTTTCTAACGAAGATTTCTAACGTAACAAAAAATAACAATTAAAATGATTGGGGCTTCGGAAGTCACTGTTAAGAATTGGCTTTAGACATAAGACCTAACTAAATGTCTACATCACATTCACAAACTGTCACAAGTACTTGTGGCAGTGCTAAAAAAATCTAAGAATGGAATCTAATCATATTTGTTATGAACTAAAGTAATATCTTGTTATTTAGGTGTTTTATGTTCAAACTGAAAAACTGCTAATCAATTTTTAAATTTGCTAATCAAATTTGGCAAAATTGGACTTTTTGATTAGCAGTGACTGTGAAAAATTACCGACAGCCCTGGACAAAAGCCTTATTTATCACGATAGGGTCATATCATCATTGCTAAAGTCACATTATTGACACTGTTGATGAATATTTACGTTTTTGTACCCAACAACACAGCATAGCCAATAAATGATCAATGGTTCAACTCTGCTTATGCCTGGTTATAGTTACTAGAGACCCCTAGCCAGGGTTGTAAAAATCCACTAATTTAAATTAGCCCGACCGCCGGGGCTATCAAAAATAACTTACGGGCTAGTGATCTATTTAGCCGTTTACCACCCATTACATGTGGCACTGCTACTGACCGGAATTACGACCGATTTCACATCGGATGTTACTTATGTTGTCAAGAATGTTAAAAAAAACAAAACGGAATTATTAAAATCGCACAAAAAGGCGCCAGGTTATAACAAGAAACATTTCAACCATGAAAAATTTTCCTTTTAACATTTTATGTGTTGCAGAGAACGTTTGGTTACCAACTGATTTTGATAAAACTTTCAAAATAAGCAACTAATGTCCAACTTAATCGTTTGCGATCAACATTATCATATTCTGTAAGTTTCATGGATATGGGTTCATAATTGTGGTCTGCAGTCGTGCCACATGAAATGTGTGGTAAACTGATATCTCGAAAACTGCTAACCGGAAGTACTTGAAACTTTACCTACTCTGAGATGTTATTAATGTAATTATAATCTGCAAGTTTCATTGAAATCGGTTGATAATTGCGGACTGTAGCCGTGCCACATGAAATGTGTGGTAACCTGATATCTCGGAAACTGCTGACCGGAAGTGGCCGAAACTTTACCTACTCTGAGATACTATTTTAATGTAATTATAACCTGCAAGTTTCATTGAAATCGGTTGATAATTGCGGTCAGTAGCCGTGCCACATGAAATGTGTGGTAACCAGATATCTCGAAAACTGTAGATGCTAAAGTTAATATCTGATTGACTTTATATTTAATTAATACAGTGTATAAGGTCATGAGACGAAGAAGCCTATCAATTTAGAACGATTTCCAATGATTATGGCAATTGATATTAAATGTTTTGTATGCTAAATGTTAGAATAGGGCAGAACTAGAAGCCAAATGGGTTGTTAACTCGTAATCAGATTTTAATGTGTTGTAAATGTTTTCATTTCTGACAAAAGAAAAAAATATGTGACAACCTTTGTTGACTCCCCCTCTGACTTAGTTGCTGTGGGTGTATGTTTCATTCTTAAATTTGTGCGTGGTGTATGGTGGTGCTATAGTGGTAATTGAGGCTGTGATTGTAAAGGGACTCCATCACAAGTCAGTGAAATGTAAACAAATATTTTTGGAACTTTTGTTTATTACATTTGTATTTATTTTAGGTTTGAGAAACAGACCAGACCAGAAGTTGAATTGCTTTTATGTAATTCTCTTAAAATAATTTAGGAGAAATTCTAGTAAACAGATTTGCCATCTTCTACGGAAGACTGCCATCTCATTTTCAATAGAATTGTCGTCCAAGCCGTCCCAAAGACAATAGATATTCAATATCTTTGTTCTATCTCTCAGGTAACTGTCCGTCCGTCTGATAGTCTATCTTAGACTGGCTTATTAAATCTGCTTAAATATTTTATTGTTCTTGTAAACAAGATCTTTTCAAAAACAAAATAATTTAAATAGTCTCAATTGCAGACCTACATTGTACCAATATTCTTAATGTTCTCTTTGTAAATTGTAAAAAGAAGTAGGATGTTAAACCCCATTGCATTTCATTTGTAAAAATAGATCTTTTGTAAGTAAACTAATTTGAAAACTAATTTGAAATGCATAAAGTGATCTTTTGAACCACACTTGTACTTACCATGTCTCATTGGGTACAAAATAGTGCAAGATGAAGTAAAGTATTCTACTCTTACCTTAGGATAGTTGGAGTCCATTTAAAAATGCACTTAACAAGAATAACCCTAGAAATTAAAACAAAATGTGTTGATTTGTCTGTATTAGAAATTTGGAAATATCCTATTATGAACCAATAAATATATGTTCGACATGCATTTATGTTTGGTGATCTATATTTTTCAGTTTGTATCAAATAAGATTATACAATGTCCAATAGTGCAAAAGAACAAGGAGGTTTGGATTTTTGAAATTTTCTTCATATTGTAATATTGAATAAATTGCTTTTACAGTATACAGTATAAACGTTTCTGTAGTTCAGATTTAAAATTAAATGTCTCGGCATTTCAGTCAAGAGAAAATTCAAATCATCGTAATTTGAACTAGAACTGCGATGCAGTAATGAGGGGTTTCACCGATTCCATGTTACGCATGAATTTATGTCACTTTCGGTGCCACATTACACTTGAACTTATGTCAGATCCGGTACCAGTGAAACCGTTTAACAGATTTCCACATAAGCATTGCACACATGTTACAAAATAGACGCAGAATCAACCAAATCTAGTAATATTAATTCCATTTTTATACGCCCACATTTTCATGTGGACGTATTATGCCGTCGCCCCTGTTTGTCCGTCCATCCGGACGTCGTCCACAATTTGTTTGTGGACACTCTACCGGTCACAATTTTTATCAGATTTCAACGATACTTGAGATATTAGTTTATCTCCCTAAGATCTTTGTTCCTTTCAATATTGGCATGTATCTGATCGTAACATCAGGGATTATCGCCCCTGATTGTATGAAAAATCGCGTTTTTAGCTTGTGGACCTTATAGAGGTCACAATTTTTTTCCGATTTTGTTGAAACTTAAAAAGTAAGTTTATAACCCAAAGATCTCAGTTCCTTTTGATATTTGCGCATATCGGACTGTAACTTCCTGAATTGTGGTCCCTGATTGTACGTAAATTGCGTTTTTAGCTTGTGGACCCTATAGAGGTCATAATTTTTATCCAATTTAAAAAACCGTTTCAATATATCACCGTTACACTCTAAGGATGGTTGAAAATCGGCCCTAAACTGACAGACAAAGTGGCCGCCCCTCATCCTCAAATAGCATAAAAATATGGTATATCAAAGTTGTGGAACCTCTAAAGGTCACAATTTTCTTCTGATTTTGATGAAACTTGAAATGTAAGTTTATAACCCAAAGAACTTGATTCCTTTCGATATTCGCGCATATCGGACCACCGTAACTTCCTGAATTATGGCCCCTGATTGTACGAAAAATCACGTTTTTAGCTTGAGGTCCCTCTAGATATCACAACTATTATCCAATTTAAAAAAACGTTCAAATATATCACCGTGATGTTTGTTGAGTTCGAATTTCTGAAAATTGGGCCAAAACTGGCGGACAAAATGGCTGCCTCTTGTACGCAAATAGTGTATAGGATCTGGTATATCTAGGTTGTTGACCCTCTAGAGGTCACACTTTTGATCCATTTTTGATGAAATACATGTTTATAACCCAAAGAGGGTTCTCACGTGGCTAAGTGGGTAAGACGCTGGCTCGCTAGCCTGGAGGTCGGGTGTTCGATCCCTGCATTGGCCGAGAAAGTTCATCCAGATTTTCCGGCGTGGTTCCCCCTTGTCAGTGATGCAGGACGGAGGGCCTGACAAGGACTAGGACAGCTGTCTAGTCTTTCTGATGGGACGGAAAACCGAGGTCCTGTGTATACATTAGAATGCACATAAAAGATCCCTTGGCAGTTGGAATTCGATATAACTATAAGAGTAGGCGATAGTGCCGCTGCCCAGGCAAAATTTCCCTCATAGCACACTGTATGGCGTATGCCCGTCTTCATTAGCCCAGCATAGGAGCAGAACAGTAGGACGTTAAACCCCATTTCATTTCATTTATAACCCAAAGATCTCGGTTCCTTTCAATATTTAGCTTATGGGATTGTATCTTATTGAATTATGGCCCTTGAATGTAGAAAAAATCACGTTTTTAGCTTGCGGTCCATGTAGAGGTCACAGTTTTTATCTGATTTTAAAAAAAACATGTGAATATGTCACCATTACAGACTAAGATCTGGGTTCCTTTTGATAATCAGTATATCCGAACGTAACTTCCTGGATTATGGCTCCTGATTGTTCGAAAAACCGCATTTGTAGCTTGCGGCTTCTATAGAGGTCACCATTCCACCATAATGAAGGTTGAATTCAAATTTCGGGAAAATCGAAATGAAACTGCCCGACAAAATGGCCACTCTTTGTACGCAAATTGTGTAAAAGTATGCTACGAATGTTGTGGACCCTACGAAGGTTGTGGACCCTCTAGAGGTCACAATTTTTATTCGATTTTGATGAAACTTAAAACACCTTAATATCCCAAAGATCTCAGTCCCTTTTGATATTTACGCATTTCAGACCATAACTTTCTGGATTATTGCCCCTGATCGTACGAAAAATCCTGTTTGTTTTTATCTTGTTCTCTATCCATCTCTTGCAAAATGTGGGCGTATCCTGCCTGGCAGCCGCTGGTTACATTTGTTACCATGTGTTACATATTTCAAAAAACTGATCCGGACAAAATTTGTTACTAACTTACCGCTAAGGTAGCTGACTTTCTGATGGGAAAATAAAATCCGATAAAAGATTCTAGAAGCATTTTTGGACATCTATATGATTGTATTGATCCAATCTATATGTCCATTGGAATCAAATATCATAATGTTAAATGAAAAATAAATATAACTCACTTCAAAACAATATTTGTTTTGAAGGCTAAAAATACAGTTTTTGCCAAAATGACATTACTACCTATGAAAATGTTGAATTAGTTCTATGAAATCATAAATAGCATAAGGAATTACATGGTGTAAAGTTTACGAAAATAGAATAATAATTGACACTGTTAGAGACCAAAAACCTTAAAAAGTAACTAGTAGAAAATCGTCTAATTCTCTGCAACCGTACAAGTTAGAATCAAACATTACAAATCGGACTCATTTGAATAAAATATCTGTTTTGAAGTCTAAAAATACAGTTTTTGCCCAAATGATGTCATTTCCAATGACAGTGAAAATGTTAAATTGGGTGGACCTAGTCAAAAGTGGCATTAGGCATTAAATGGTAAAATAAAATTGAAAATCGAATGACATTCGGCTCTTTTACAGGCAAAATAACGTGAAAAGTGACGCATGCAAAATTTTCTCGGCAACTGTGTATATAACACATATTATTTTTCGCATCCATTCTCTTCGTATGAGGGGGGGTGGGTGGGGGGCCGAATGTTTAACACGTGCGCGCTGTATCATTAAAGCCTGTCATTGAGTCAACTGGCGTGGTTTCAAATCCCCAGTTGTTCGTGACAAGTAGTAGGGTCGTCTGCCAACCTCGTGGGTTTTCTCCAGGTCCTCCGATTTCCTCCCACTGCTAAAGACCCCTACGCACAAGCGGATTATTGAATTAAATTCAAACATTATGTTAGTCCCGAATTGACCTAGTTTGTGTCGAGTGGACGTTAAACCCCATTTCTCTCTCTTCTCTTCATATGGATTATTGCTACCAGTTTATGAAAGTTACGAAGAAATATCTTAAAATATGAAGACGTTGAATGGGTTGTAAATAGCTTAATTTTACACCTTTATATACACCCACATTTTCATGGGGACGCATTATGCCATTGCCATCCATCCGTCCACAATTTGTTTGTGGACACTCTACAGGTCACAATTTTTATCCAGCAGAACAGTAGGACGTTAAACCCCATTTCATTTCATTTATCCAATTTTGACGAAACTTGAAATATAGGTCTATCTCCCAAAGATCTCAGTTCCTTTCGATATTGGCATTTATTGGACCATAACTTCATGGATTATGGCCCCCGATTGTACGAAAAATCACGTTTTTAGCTTGTGAACACTGTAGAGGTCACAATTTCAATCCTATTTTGATGAAACTTGAAATGTTAGTTTATAATCCAAAGATATATTGGAACGTAACTTCCTGAATTATGGCACCTGATTGTACGAAAAATCGGGTTTTTAGCTTGTGGACCCTATAAAGGTCATAATTTTTATCCGATTTAAAAAAAAAACGTATTATTATATCACCGTTACACCCTGAGGACGACTGAGTTCGAATTTCGTGAAAATCTGCACAAAACTGACAGATAAAAAGGGCCGTCCCTCATTCTCAAACAGCGTAAAAATATGGTATATCAAGGTTGTGGACCCTATAGAGGTCACAATTTTTATCCGATTTTGTTGAAACTTGAAATGTAAGTTTATAACCCAAAGATCTTGGTTTCTTTCGATATTTGCGCATATCAAATTGTAATTTCCTGAATTATGGCCCTTGATTGTAGGAAAAATCACTTTCTTTTTAATTTTTAGCTTGTTCTCTATCCATCTCTTGAAAATGTGGGCGTATCCTGCCTGGCAGCCGCTGGTATGTCACTTCCGATGCCACGTTACCCTTGAACTTATGTCACTTCTCGTAGCAATGAAAACCGTCACAATCGACTCATTGGACGCAGACTCGAAAAATACAAAAATTCTTCTAAATGCTCAAGTGGAAAATAAAAGGGGGTAAAAACAATCATCACTAGAACTGTGACGTAGTAATGACAGGTTTCACTGGTGCCACGTTACCCTTTGATTTTATAGCACTTCCTATGCCACGTTACCCTTGAACTTATGTCACTTCCCGTACCAATGAAAACCATCACAATCGACACATTGGACGCAGACTCGAAAAATACAAAAATTCTTCTAAATGGAAACGAAAACAGTTATGAAGAAAACATTGATCTCTTCCGAATTGTTTTTAAATCCATTGAATTAACCAAGCGTTTTAAATAATCGTAATATACTTGTTGTATCCCATTCAATTTACATGTACTGAGGAATATGAAATTACTAATATAACAAGTCACTAAAAAATGTGTGTTTATTAATAAGGCTTCAAAAACGCCATATATTAAATTGAGACCTTCCGGACATTGGTAACTGATGATCGATTCAAGGTTGGAATCATGAAATGAAATGATTATGTTACACCTCTAAAATAATCATTTTCGTCTTCTGTGTGGTTCCTCTAGAGATCACAATTTTTATCCGATTGAAAAAAACGTTTGAATATATTACCGTTGAGATGGCTGAGTTCTAATTTTGTGAAAATGGGACCAAAACTGCCAGACAAATGGCAGCCCCTTATACGCAGATAGTGTAAATATATGGTATAGGATTTATAGGATGATTGTGGCCCCTCTAGAAGTCACAATTTTGATTCGATTTTGACGAAACTTGAAATATATCTTTATAATCCAAAGATCTTGGTTCCTGTCAATATCCGCTCATATTACAAACTAATTTCGACATAGATTGTCTTCGTATAGATAGATGCTACAAATTTATGAACATTCAGTACAAATAGTTTAAAAGCTTGAATGGGTTGTAAATTGCTTAAATTTTCTCCCTTTTTCAGCTTAAATCAAAATTGAGCAAACACAAAACCAAAATTTAAAAAAAATGAGTTCGACATTTTTTGCGTCTGTCTTGGGGCATTCTTCTTTATATACTAAACAGCAAAAAAAACGTTAGTACGATTCCAAAATCAGAGGGGCACTTTAATCAAATCATTCTAGAAAACGACTTACTAAATGGATCAAAGCAATTTTTTCTGAACAGTATGTTGACACATTAGTAATTAATTCATCACAATTCCAAGACATTACGAAAAGGTTTGGAGTCTATACATCAGTGTCTGGTGTGTCCACTGCGAGTGTTGGTGGCCCGAAAGCGTTGCTGCCAGCGTTGAGCCTTCCAAGCGCCTGGTTCCTCTGAGCTCTTGTGAGTCGTGGCATGCTGCTGACGTTGTAGTGTGAATGATTCAACCAGGTATGGGGGTGCATTTTATAGGGCTGGTCCCGGTGAGCAGCATGAGTTACATGAAAATCATGCAGAACATATTACCATCTCACAAGTCAGATTGCGTTTTTATACGCCCACATTTTCATATGGACGTATATTGTCATCACCCCTGTCCGTCTGTCCGTCCACAATGGTTTATGAACACACTACAGGTAACAATTTTTATCCGATTTCAATGAAACTTGAAATATAGGTTTATCACCCTAAGATCTTGGTTCCTTTCGATATTGGCATGTATCGGACTGTAACTTTGTGGATTATGGCCGCTGATTGTACGAAAAATCACATTTTTAGCTTGTGAACATTGTATCGAGTGAAGTCTGTGTCACCACAGGCCCGGGACTGTACAGCGCAGTGGACACATACGGCTGGCCCCCGGATCCATTCACTTGATTTGATATTTGTTTATTTGTTGCAATGTCTATTTTCTGTCTTGTCCGCATGTTTATCTTGTAGATATTTGTTTTGCGTGTAGTTCGATCCTCCTGCACTTACTAGTAGAGGTCACAATTTTTATCCGATTTGCCAAAAGTTATCACCCAATCTTTTTGAAATTTATATGCATTATTTAAATTAGTGAAACGAAAAGCCTATTTCAGCAATTTCCGTTTACTACATCTAGAGTTATGGCCCTTGTTTCACTTTAATGAACCTTGTGAACGCTCTAATGCCAAAAGTTATCACCCAATCTTTGTGAAATTTATATGCATGATTTAAATTAGTGAAACGAAGAAACCTATTGAATGTAGAGTTATGGCCCTTGTTTCACTTTATTGAACGCCAAAAGTTTTCATCCGATCTTTCTGAAATTTATATGCATTATTTAGATTAGTGAAACGAAGAAGCCTATTGAATTTCAGCAATTTCCGTTTATTGTGTCTAAGAGTTATAATCCAATGTTTGTGAAATTTATATGCATGTTAATTGAACCGTGCTGTTGCCAGCTTGTCATGTGTATATTATGTTAATTGACAATCGGCTTGTGTGGTCCCTATGTCATCACTTGCCAATCAACACAATTATGGCTGTAATCGAAAAATTAACAAGTATTTTAGAGCATTTGACTTACAAATAATTTTAATTAGATTGTTGTGTAAAGTGTATATAGTAAACACTGGCTTCAATCAAGTACATACCATTTTCATATGAATATGATCATTTTATGGGATCTTTAAGCTTAAATAAAGCTGGTTGGTCCCTGTCCAGATGCTCAAACCTGCCTTAAAACTGGTAGTGTGAGTTTTCAGTCATTAGGCACATCAAGTTAGTACATATACTAAAATTGAAACAATAAAGAGTAGATTAGCATGGCCCCTGCGCAAGGATGACAAGCAAATTCATGAAGTGTTCCATATTATTTTTGTCTGCGACATCACCTTGGTGGAAGCGGACGTTAAATAAAGCTATTTCATACACATTCACACAAGATACATGAATCACATTATTAACTATTCATACAAAACTTTTAACCACTATAATTACCCTTTTCTAGGTGGTAAACGGCGGATGAAGGATCTTAATATGGAAGATATTAAAAGAACTAAATTGTCTGGTGGGATGGATCAAAGTACATTGAATCAAATGGTGAAATTCAATGAACAAGCCTTTGCATCATTATCTAATAGTAATTTGACCCCAGCTGAAAGAGATGAGAATATGAAAAAATGTATTCAGAGACAACAAATGTTATTAGAAATGAAGGCAGAAATGATCGAAACCCAGCTCCAGAATACTGATGATCCAATGGAAGGAACTAAGGGCGGGAAAAGACAAGAAATGAATAGTAATTTTGGGCGTCCAGGAAGAGGTGGTCCTCAAAGAGGCGACCTGCCGAGGGATGGTCGTGGTCCTCAAAGAGGCGACCTGCTGAGAGATGGTCCTACAAGAGGCGGCCCTCCAAGAGATTGGCCAGGTCCTATGATGGGAATGGGGTTTAATAGATGTGGAATGGGAGGAAGATTTCCTGGTCCTGGTGGGCGAGGAGGACCTAGTGGTCCTAGAATGTGGGCAGGGCCCTTTCATCCTCCTCATCCCAGATTCTTTGGTAACCAAGGAATGGATATGATGAACTTTGAAGATCAGCGACCTCCAAAATCCAATATAAGCATTGAGGAGAAGCTGATCTTTTTCAAAAACCAGGTGCTTGAAAAATTTGATCCTAATTTATCAGGCTTTAACATGATTATGGGCTGTAAACGAAGTATTGAAGATCCAGAATTCTCTCCATTTATTGATTATAGATTTGAAAGAGATCGAAGTAAGGATCCTGTAGAAATTACAGGCAGGCTTAAGATGAATGGTGTATATATAGCCACTGCTACTGGTACAGAAGATAAATTAGTAAAAGGAATGACCTATCGTAAAGCTCTTTACTATCTGCACACTAAAACTGTCAGTGAAATTTTCTATAATTCTAATAAAATAAATGCCGACATTGCTAAAGCTAAAGGTCCTGGCACTAAACTGATTAAACATCACTTTGTTGGGAACTATATAAAAGACAAACTTAAGATTTTAAACAAAAGGTTATCAAGATCAGAAAACGAAAGAGAGGTGATTCGTGATTTTGATTATGTTTGCGACATGAATGAAATAAGCGTAACATCCATATTGTATCGAAGTGAAGAAAGCGATGGTAAATTTGAGAATCAGATCAAATGTGAACTGTATGTTGATGATTTGTTAATGGGTTCAGCTAGAAGTGCTGAAAGAAAAGATGCTATCAGAAAAGCTTATGTTGAAGCCAAGAAAGTTATTATGCAAAATAAACTGGATGCATGTATCAGTGAAAACAAAAGACTTTCTAAACTGGACAGAAACAATGAGAACATTTTAGATATTGTTAATAAAGGTAAATTTTATGAAATGGGAAGTAATATTGGAAATCTAATAGTTAGTAGGAAGTCGAGAGATTATGAATCCTATCCCCAAAAAGAATTGGTAGTTCTGATACAAACCATGGAAAGAGAACCAGTCCCATATACAATCCTAGAGAGGACAGCGACTGCCAATGGTTTATTACTAGAGTATGTTTTGCATACAGCTGAGAGAACAAAAGAATGTAGAGATTTCAGGTACTGTAATCATTAACAAGGTTTAAAGTTGCTTGTCATCACTTTTATTTCATTCTTCATTGCATTCAAGCTAGCTGCCCTTGGGCATAAGTTCACATACACAGCAATACATATTTGATCATATTGTTTGTCAAATTTCAAATTTCATGCCCTTCTAATAGTGGATTGCAGTACGTATCACATCATTACATTATTGGCAATATACAAAACACTATACTTATTTCAATCGACTTACATCTCTAAGCAATTTATATTTTCAGGTGTTTGATTTATCTGAATACCAAATTGATTGCCTTGGCAACTGGTCAAAATAAACCCCAGGCCAAGTTTACTGCTGCAGAAAATGCCCTGAAAGAATTAACTTCAAGATATTCTCTAATTGAGGTAATTTTTCTCATTTAGCTACATCTCCAAGTAGGATCCATCCAACTATTGGTACCATTTTGAGAATTTCTTTCGTTGTCCCCTGCCTTTCGAAGAAAGGAAGGGACTATTAAAATGGGTTCGTCTGTCTGTCCGTCCGTCACACTTTTTGGGACACAATAAATAACTCTCTTTCTAATTGAGCTAGAATGTTCAAACTTGGTGTAGGTGTTTATTAGTTCGAAGATGAGCATTTTCTGCTTAGGGTAAGCAGAGATAAGCAATTTGATTGGTTGATGCTTTGGGACACGATAACTTTAGTTCTCATTAAGTGAGAGTGATGAAACTTGGTGTATAGTTTCATTACATCAATACCTTGACTAAGTTCGATAATGAGCATTTTCTGCTCAGGGTAAGCAGAGCGATAAGCAATTTGATTGGCCGAGACTTTGGAACACAATCACTCTCTTTATAAATTGAGCTAGTATGTTCAAACTTGGTGTCGTTTCATCCAATTTATATTTATACAATTACATATAATGTTTGACTTTTACTGTCTGCTAAACACACTGCTAAATTGCTGCCTATTAAAACCGTATAGAAAGTAGGGCCCTACGTAAGTACGTCGTTTGAGACTCTATACAGAAATTCCCATTTACAGTGGCACGATCTCAGTGTCGCATGGAATTCTTCGCCTACCATATAAGGCATATCTTACTACGAAATGTGTAAAATAGTTGATTTTGGCACGAAATAGCTGTCAACAACGGACATGATAATCATGGGCATTATAATACATGGACTGAATGCATGCCGCACGAGACAGGGAAGTTGGCTATGCCTTTTTATGAGTGATAAACTGCCAATGTAATTTTAATAAAATACTGTTTTATAAAGAAGAAAACACTGCTCCAGTATAAATTAATTTTAAATCCAGCTGTAATTTATTATTTAATTCACAATCAGAATGTGCCGTTACTGTGTAAGAGACTCCTCTATCTTGTGTACGAGGATCTTCTATTCGCCCCCCTCGGCATATGTCGCCCCCCTCGGCATATGTTGCCGTCTTTTTAAATGACACATGTTCTTTTCTATTTGTGCTGTCTTCCGCGGCCTCTCTTGTTGTTTTTCGTCAATATGATTATCGCTATATATGTTAAAATATTATGTACGGGAATTGTTGTACTAGTGAATTGTAATCTATTGCCAATATTGGATTTTTAATTAGTAGTTAAAGCTGTGGGGGTAAGTCAGAACACGGGAATGTCTTACTCATCTCAATCGCGTAATTAAATATCAAAACTAATGACTTAGTAAATGTTGTTTATTGCCAATTTAAACAATTTATTCCAACATCTATTTAGGACAAACTCAACGAAATGTACTACATTGATATACAATCAGCTATTCAGTGTTCATGCGCCATTTTATAATTTACCTATTAAAAAAAAATCACAAGAAAAAAACCTCGAAGCGCAGTACAGACATTGCCATTATAGATTTATACGGCATCCGATTAATCGGCACCGATACGATTTTTGGCTGGCCGATTAACCGATTCAAGAATTTTGTAATCGTGACAACACTAATCAACAACTTGGCTAAGTTCGATAATGAACATTTTCTGCTGAGGGTAAGCAGAGCGATAAGCAATTTGATTGGTCGTGACTTTGGAACACAATAACTCTCCTTCTAATTGAGGTAGAATGTTCAAACTTGGTCTAGGCGTTCATTAGGTGAATGCCTTGATGGAGTTCGATGATGAACATTGTCTGCTTACGGTAAGCAGAGATAAGCAATCTGATTGGTTGATGCTTTGGGGCACGATAACTTTGGTTATAATGAAATGAGAGCGATGAAACTCTGAATATAGATTCATTATATCCTTACCTTGACTAAGTTTGATGGTGAGATTTTTCTGCTTAGGCTAAGGAGCGATAAGCAATTTGATTGGTCAAGACTTGGGAACATAACATCAAACTTGATGTAGATGTTCATTAGGTGAATGTCTTGACTGAGTTCAATGATTAACATTTTGAGCTAAAGCTAAGCAATTTCATTGGTCGATGCTTTGGGACAAGATAATCTTGATTCTATCTGATAGAGAGTGATGAAACTTAGTGTATAGTTTGATTGCTGGATACTTCTGAAAAAAATAAATGTGTGATTAATTAATATGTGTCATCTTTTTATTTTGGGATTTCGGCGGGGGACGTGGGCCTCACTGTTGGCTTGTTAAAATATATGCAAGAATTTGGAAAAGGTGGATGGCCATGTCCAGTAACCAAGTCATTGAGACCTTGTTAAAATGTGGCCCCAGTGAATAACAGCATATATTACAATATTTGGAATATTCTTCAATTGTTGGAAAAATTATGTGAACTATTTAAATTTTTAGAATGACTAGACCTTTGATTTAAATGAAAATGTTAAATAGTTACTTTAATTAAACTTTACGTTTTGATATATTTTGTTTGTATATGTCTGCATTTAAAATTTCAGGCCTACAGATTGAGATTTTACTGAATTTCTGTTCAGTTGAAATAACACTTCAGATCAACTCGATTCAGTACTATATTTAATTACCTGATACAAAGATGTTTATCTCCTTTAACTCTTACATAAAATCATTTTGAATTGAACTGTTTTTCAGTACCCTACAAGAGATTATGTGGCTACTACCAGTAACGATAGTCTGATTGCACTCGCCCACAACTTGAAAATTTCTGGTCGAGACATTACAAAAGACATTCCTGAAGAATTCAACATGGCTGATTCAACTGATGAACTTGATCCATATGTCTACCGTATATTGGAGAACATGGTACTTGAATATGCCAATGTTGAAACTTTAGAAGAAATGATATTTGGACCTGACCTGCCCGATGTTGTTATTGATTTACTGGTGAAAAAATGTAAGGAGTGGAATATAGATGGTAACCGACGACAGCATAATGGTAAAACTTACATTGTCATTCAAAAGATCAAGAGCATTACAACATCACAAATGAGTGACTTCCTCCTAACCCAACCTTGTTTTCAAAATGGTCGTTATACACTTGTTCAACTGAGACAACCTAAAGGTAAATTACAGGTAATCAACATGTGTTCTAAAGAAGTACGACAGTACATGATGAAACCAGATGAAAATGAAGATGAGGATGAAGAGATGCCTGAAGACTTGGGCCTCTTTGATGTTGACATATAGAAAAAACCTATTTGTTTTATTCAATATGTAACATCCAAATAGAATATTTGCTAGATACATCAAATGTAATGCATTTTTGGAAGAAAATTGACAAATTGAGTTTAGGAACAATAATTTTATATGCTACCTACATAAATCATGTCCAAATTTTTATAAACCAGAGAGATAAATTTGTTTTGGTGTATACAATGTATTATTTCTGAGACAACTGATTTTGTTGAAAAAAAAATGACTTGTGCATTAATCTTAGAATCACTCCAAACTTATTTAGCAAACAATCTTTAATGTTTATATTTCTTCAACAAGCTTTATTGCTGAAATCAAGTATTTTTGGTTTTGTTATTTTCAGAATTTTTATCTTTACTAATTTTAAATGTGAAGATTTTATTTGCAGGATATTAAATATCTGTTATTAGTAATATTACCAAAAATATATATAATTGTTTACGTGTAAACAGTTCCATTTTTGCTAGATTAGAATTCATTGACCATAGGCTATAAGTATTAATATGTAGTTTGTCAATATTCTTGCATTTTTGTTAGGCCACATGTTATGAATGGTGTTTAAGTAATAAATAGTAGGCTTTTTCAAATGTTATAATTATCACTTGGTACTTTATCTATTTATTCCAAATATCACTATTCACGTACATTTACTATATCCTGTGCATCAGGTGATATGAGTATTTAGTTAAATTTTTTCTTAAAAAAGAAAATGATTCTATGTTCATTTTGTTATTTTTCCTTTTAAGAAAGTTACTATATGTTTGAGTTAGCTTAAAGTTTTTTAGTGGATGTGGATTAAAACTAGGTGTTTACCCATGAAATTGCAGAGGTGGGAACTTGAGTCCTACAACTCGTATTCCAGTCGGGCTTAAGTCACATCAAGTACCAAACTTGCTACTTAACTTTAACTATTTATCGAAACTCGGCTCGAACTCAGTAGTCTTGACAAGTCGCAGTGTGGGTACATAAAACATTAACTTGTCTTATTCGCCACAGATTGCTGACTTATTTCAATATTTGATGAACTTGCAACTTGACCAGGACTTGGCAATGTGAAGACATGGCACTTGATTCTAGTCGGCGACTTCAGACTCAACTCAGATTTGCATTCCTGTACCTTGTTCCCACCTCTGTGAAATGGTGTAATGACTTTTACTGGATGGTTTTCAAACCTATGTAATTTTTTTTTTTTTTTTTTTTTTTTTTCTCTATGCTTTTTATGTAAAATGTATAATTGTTATCAAAAATTTCTGTATTTGACTCCGGGTATATGTTATCAATAAATATATTGTTAGTTTGGTTAAGAAAAAGACAAAATTTGATAATTAAGATTGGAATCATCCTCAGTATCCCCAGTGGTATCGTTTTGCTCTACTATACCCTGGGTTCATTCACAGGGTTTTCACAGATTCAAATTATCTGCCCTTGATCATAGGTTGATTCTACAAACCAATCAAAAAACAGTTTACATACCAGTCTTAGCGTCATTGTTTATGATCACTACTATAATCTTAGTTGCAATAAAATGAGTTACTTCCTGTCACCCAGTTGATTGGTCGATCAAAATAGTACAAGTATCAAGGGCAGATAATTTGACTGTCTCCCCCGGGAATGAACCCAGGGTATAAAGGAGTACAACAAAACAATATCACGGGGGATACCGAGGATGGATTGGGATTTTATTTGAAATTAGTACAAACATTTGACTTAATATGGATCTGTAAATTAGCGATGATGTATTTCAATCTCTATGTAATACCATTAATATTTTTTTTCTGTTATTTTAAGCTTTAATGAATTGTTGAAAATACATATGCTAATAGAAACAAAAAAATATTTCAGTGTTTTTATTACTACAAAAATGGTAACTCTGCAAACAATAAATGGTATCATGTGTTCTAGACAGTAAACATACCCTGTCTTGTGGTAGTCTTATCATCCAGAAAAAATATTCTAGGAATATTAGTCTGGATGCGTTGTCAACATTTGCGAATAATAGGTCATTGGTAGATTATCCGGTCTTTTACATTATCATAAACAAAGTGCCAAAACAAGATGTCGACGCCCATGAAATTAATTTAAGCATGCCATTTCAGAAAATCCATTTGATTGCATTGCCAGCTCAATATCCAACACTCTTAATTTTTTTTTTTATTATTGTAAAATTTCTCTCTTCATGGGCCATATCTATGTTTTTTTAATTAATCCTAATTTATCGTCACGATTCATGTTTGTTTATAATAATGCAAGAATTATGGGATTTATTGCGGAAAGGAGCAGACTCTTACTTGACTTGACCAAATCAACCACGTAAAAAACAAACTCCTGGTTACGCAGCTTTTCTGTCAGTCTATTTTTTCAAACTTTTGCCCCTCCATCCAATAGTGGCTGGCACGGCCACTGAGTTGTGGGTGAACACACTTTTGAGTTGTATATATATGTTATACATTATTCGAACGGAGGGACTGGCAAGGACAGCTGTCTAGTCGTTCGAATAGGAAATAAAACCAAGGTCCTGTGTATCCATTGGCATGCACGTAAAAGATCCCTTGACAGTTGAAATTTGATATAAGAGTAGGCCATAGTGCCGTTGCCCGGGCAAAATTTCCCTCGTAGCACACAGCATGGCGTATGCCCATCTATATTTCATTTCACATATTGAGTGGCATATTATTAGAGATTCATGTTCACAATAATGTAGTTTGCAAGTGATTCCTATTGCTTAATAGCCGAGAAAGTTCATGCAGATTTTCCGGCGTATTTCCCCCTTGTCAGTGATGCAGGGCGGAAGGCCTGACAAGGCTAGCTGTCTAGTGGTTCGGATGCTATCAAAAACCGATGTCCTGTGCACGTAAAAGAACTCTTGACAGTTGGAATTTTGATATTAGAGTAGGGCGTAGTGCCGCTGTTCGGACAAAATTCCCGTCATAACACACTGTATGGCTAATGCCCGTCTTCATTAGCCCAGTTCGGAGCAGAACAGTAGGACGTTAAACTCAATTTCATTTCATTAACCCTATTGCTTAAAATGCTGTCAGAACTTAATAGGCCTCAAATTTTCCATAATTTTTTTTTTTTTTTCAAAACCTCATTGTTTCATTGGTTCCAGGCACCACACACTTAGTTTAAAGTAGCTAAGTCCGTAACTCAATATCATCCAAAATCTTCGACATTGAAAACACGAATTTTTTTGCAATTTAAATCATCATTGGTGTTGTAATCTTACCTGGAAAAGATGGGCTTCTGATATCCAATATTTAAGACAAAATAAACACTTTACCATTGGTACACGAATTGTGTACCATAATGCATTTCAGCGCCATTTGTAACAAGGTGCTCAAAGAATGAGGCTAGATATATTCCACAAGTCATGTCAAACGGTAATATCATATCCTTATTTGGAGAGCATGCGCAATAAATAATATCGGTGTTGACTGGAATAACCAGACACTAAAAACTGACTTGCAGTTGAGCCTTCTGGCGTATTTCGCCGAACATAACTGATGACAATTCACAGTAAAACGGAAATGATTGAATGTAAAACAGTTTATATAAATTGAAATTACATTATTATATGTGTTGCGACCCATTTGTGCCAATTTCTAGGTCCAAAATATTAGCGATTTAGCTCCTTTAAAGTGAATTGAACTGAACAACAGACAAAGGTTTATAAGTTCTCTCCAAACATATAAAATAGTTAAATTTTATGTTTACAATAAACAATGGTGGACATATGTATAGGCAGTGAAAAACAACAGATTTATTAAGTATCTGATTCAAATGCATTTTATTGGGAAAGGTGAAGGGGGACATTTATAGATTGCGTGCAAAATACACATTAAAGGTGCCTAGTCTTTTACTCAATATAATCCACAGGCTTCAACATTGCAAACATGACTTATTGGTCAATTTAAACCATCATTGATGTTATCTTAACGTGAAAGTTGGGGTGAAAAGTTGGGCTTCTGATATCCAAAATTTAAGACAAAATGAAAATGTTAAAATTGACACACGAATTGTGTGCCAGAATGCTTTCGAGCGCCTGTTGTATGAAGCGACTTGATCAACGAGGCTAAACATATACCATGTAGGAGACTACTATCGCTGTAGACTGGAATAACCAGACACCAAAGACTGCCATTCAATTCAGACTCTTCACATATTTCGCCAAACATAACTGATTAGAAATTATGGTAAAAACTGGAATGATTGAATATATACATGTGTTGCAATCCATTTCTAGCTGCCAAAGAATAGCTAATTATAACACCTCTAAATTAAGCTGTTAGTCCCAAATGATCGTGTTAAGTTATAAAACATTTCTGAAATAGTGCATAAATTAAATGCTATGTTAAGTATCTATAACAAATTTAATGTTCTTGTATTCTGCTTATAATTGATGTGTACATGCTTGGTAATTTCGATAAGTATGAATGAATTACTCGGGTCTAATGAGCGATGCGAAACAAAATTAGTCCTATGTCTTTGGAATACCCCTGTTTATAGTGTATAGCTTTAAGGAGAACGAACAAATTTAAGTATTATACATGTGTATGTAATACCGATTGGTGATTATACTTTAGTTAATAGTCTTGTCAAAAAGTATTCACCCTGAAAACCCGCGTTAATAATAAATGAGTTACTCGGGTAAAATGGGTCACAATCCAAAATTTCAAGATTTTGTTATTCGACTTCTTATGTTGATGTAGATCTACATAATATATTGTATATCTGAATATCAACATTTTAACATAATGTCTATCTTGGGTTTTAGTGTAATCTGTATTACTGACACAGAAAGTAGGCTAATTTACCGAATAGCGACGTAATTTATTTCCGCCCTAGATAAATGGTGTATTTCCGGTTCTGGTGCATTTTCCGTATCAAAATGGAAAAGTCTGAAGAATTCAGTCAAGTCTTTTGTGCTCGTTGGTTCCTATGTTTACCCTGTTATTAATGTTACCCTCCATAATAGGTCTTCGCTATGGGGAAGCTAAAATGTTTCGAAATTATTCTTCACGACAACAAATCTGTTTTTCACCCCGGAGAACGGGTGAATGGGCAGGTTATTGTGGAGTTGAAAGGGGACATGAAAATGAGGTCTTTGAGAATCTTCATGAGAGGTGTCGCAAAAGTTCATTGGACGGAATCTCGTAGTACAGGCAGTAGACTTGGTTCCTATACAGAGCATTATAATGCTGAAGTTGAATATTTTTTCAAACGGCAGGTTTTATTCGGAGGAGGTAAACTATCGAAAATTATAATTTATATCATAATAAGCTTTCTTTGATTCAAAGTTTGAAAGGTTTTGCTGGTTGCTGTTTTGTTTATGCCATTACCAATGCCAAGCTATAGTCTATAAATATGTAAATAGAATAGTATTTTTAATTCCATGCTTTCATTTACCGGTAGGCCTACCTTTTTGTCTTCATAAATCATAATCTACAATTCAAAAGGGTGCGGGTCAGTTCATCCCACAACCGTTTCATCTCGAGGGTGTTTGATCCCAACCTATTTTTTTATCGGCTGTTTCATTCCCCTGTACTTATCGTTAAATAAACTGTTAAACACGTACCGGTACTTATTGTTAAAGTACCTAAGTCTCTAACTCAATATCAATGAAATATCATCAAAAATCTTTGACACTGAAAACACAAATTATTTGTCAATTCAAATCAACATTGGTCTTGTGATCTTACAGGGAAAAGATGGGCATCTGATATCCAATATTCAAGACAA
Organism: Patella vulgata; assembly: GCF_932274485.2. Lineage (NCBI taxonomy): Eukaryota > Metazoa > Mollusca > Gastropoda > Patellidae > Patella > Patella vulgata. The sequence goes on from NC_065882.2 coordinate 42,379,980, forward strand.
AATAAACATTTTACCATTAGTACACGAATTGTGTACCATAATGATTATAATGCGTTTCAGCGCCATTTGGAACAAGGGACTCAAAAAACGTGGCTAGACATATTCCACAAGTCATGTCAAATGGTGACGTTATATTCTTAGCTGGAGAGCATGCGCAATAAATACCATCGGTGTAGACTGGAATAACCAGACGCTAAAGATTGTCCTTTAATTGAGACTTTGGCGCATTTCAACGAAAATAACTGTTTAGAAATTACAGTAAAAACAGAAACGATTGAATGTAAATCAGTTAATATACATTCATATTACATTATTGTCCCCCGCCTTTCGAAGAAAGCAGGGGACTATTAAAATGGGTTCGTCCATCTGTCTGTCCGTCTGTCTGTCTGTCTGTCCGTCTGTCTGTCCGTCACACTTTTTGGGACACAATAACTCTCTTCCTAATTGAGCTAGAATGTTCAAACTTGGTGTATGTGTTTATTAGGTCAATGCCTTGATGGAGTTCGAAGATGAGCATTTTCCGCTTAGGGTAAGCAGAGATAAGCAATTTGATTGGTTGATGCTTTGGGACACGATAACTCTCTTCCTAATTGGGCTAGAATGTTCAAACTTGGTGTATGTGTTGATTAGGTCAATGCCTTGATGGAGTTCGAAGATGAGCATTTTCCGCTTAGGGTAAGCAGAGATAAGCAATTTGATTGGTTGATGCTTTGGGACACGATAACTTTTAATTGAGCTAGAATGTTCAAACTTGGTGTATGTGTTTATTAGGTCAATGCCTTGTTTATTTTGATTCTATCTGATAGAGAGTGATGAAACTTAATGTATACTTAATAATCAGTTTGATTGCTGGATACTTTTGAAAAAGATAAACATGCAATTAATTAATATATGTCATCTATTTATTTCGGGATTTCAGCGGGGGACATCAGCCTCACTGTTGGCTTGTTATATGCGTTGCGACCCATTTGTGTCAATTTCTAGGTCCCAAATATTAGCGATTTAGCTCCTTTAAATAAACAATAATGTATGGAATAAATAAGTTTTACTCGTTGATTTTTGTTGATTACCGATCACGACCAAGATTAGTTCACTGCTGTATATTCGTATTGTTTGTTAATTCGCGGTATGATTTTAGGTCAGTTCGTATTGTTAGTTTTAATTGCCGTTATAATTTTAGATTAGGTCTAGGTCACTGATTGTTTGTTAGTTTATGATGTTTAACATCATTTATCTTCTTTATAAAAAGGTATTATATAATTAAATATTGACAGCTTAATAACTTGCCAAAATTTATCACGGACTCTAGTCACTCTACGTATTACCCAATAATCAACTAAATTGCAACAGAGCCCCTTTTGAATAAGAAATAATTAGAAGATATTATTTCGGGACCATAATTAATTTTAAAACTAATGGTTGATTTAATTTCCGAACACGAAATTGAACTTAACAACTCCAAATATAAGAATTCTGAATAAGAATAAATTTAGAATACCAAAATGCAAATCAGAACGCGTTGTGGTCTAAACTGTGTGATAAATTACAAAATAAATCATAAATCAATGGAACCTGTTATAAGGTGGACACTGTATGCTTTCTTTTAACGTTGTGTTATATGAGGCACCAGGTAGTCTGAATATCTGAAGATAACACATGTCGAAAAAGTGGCTGCATGCAATTTTATTCTTTGATCTGTTCTATCACCGGGCATTTCTGAAACCAACCTGCCAGAAAATGACTAATTACAAGCTAAAGCATATGCAAAGGAAGAAGTGGGACACTATTCATGATAAAATTACATTGACTTATTGTTATTAAATAAAATATTAAAAATTCATGTGATACCCATTTTTATACGCCCACATGGAAATGTGGACGTATATTGCCGTCGTCCATCCTTCCGTCGTACACAATTTCTTGTGAACGCTGTAACTCCAAAAGTTATTATCCGATTGTTTTAAAATTGATATACGTGGTTTAAATTAGTGATTTCTATTCATTATGTCTAGAGTTATGGCCCTTGTTTCACTTTGTTCGATCTTGTTAATGCTATTACGCCAAAAGTTATCATCCAATCTTTGTGAAATTTATATGCATAATTTAAATTAGTGAAACGAAGAAGCCTATTGAATTTCAGCAATTTCCGTTTATTACGTTTAGAGTTATGGTCCTTGTTTCACTTTATTGAACCTTGTGAATGCTCTAGATCTAATGCGAAAAGTTATCATCCGATCTTTATGAAATTTATATGCATTATTTAAATTAGTGAAACGAAGAACCCTTTTGAATTTCAGCAATTTCCGTTTATTAAGTCTAGAGTTATTACCCATGTTTCACTTTATTGAACCTTGTGAAAGCTCTATTACGCCAAAAGTTATCATCCAATCTTTCTGAAATTTATACGCATTATTTAAATTAGTGAAACGAAGAAGCCTGTTGAATTTCAGCAATTTCTATTTATTACGTCAAGAGTTATGGCCCTTGTTTCACTTTATTGAACCTTGTGAACACGCTAACGCCAATAGTTATCATCCGATCTTTGTGAAATTTATATGCATTATTTGAATTTGTGAAATGAAGAATCCTATTGAATGTCAGCAATTGCCCTTAATTACTTCTAGAGTTAAGGTCCTTGTTCCACTTTGATGCACCTTGTGAACGCTGTAACATAAAAAGTTAATCTGCCGATCAGTATGTGGTTTCCCCTTGTCAGTGATGCAGGATGGAGGGCCTGACAAGGACAGCTGTCTAGTCGTTCGGATGGGACGAAAAACCGAGGTCCCGTGTACATATTGGCGTGCACGTAAAAGATCCCTTGGCAGTTGGAATTCGATATAAGAGTAGGCCGTAGCGCCGCTGCCCAGGCAAAATTTCCCTCATCATAGCACACTGTATGGCGTATGCCCATCTTCATTAGTCCAGGTTAGGATCAGAACAGTAGGACGCTAAACCCCATTTCATTTCATTTCATTTCCGATCAGTATGAAATTTATATGTGTAATTTAATTAAGAAAAAAGAAGAATCCTTTTGAATTTCAGCAATTTCAGTTTATTTCTTATAGAGTTATGGCCATTGTTTCACTTTGTTGCACCTTGTGAATGCTCTAACATCAAAAGTTATCTGCTGATCTGTATGAAATTTATATGCGTCATTTAAATTAGTAAAAAGAAGAATCCTATTGAATTTCAGCAATTTCCATTTATTTATTATGAGTTATGGCCATTGTTTCACTTTGTTGAACCTTGTGAACGCTCTAACGACGAAAGTTATCATCCGATCTTTGTGTAATTTATATGCATTATTTAGATTAGTGAAACCATAAAGCCTATTGAATTTCAGCAATTTACAATAATTACTTCTAGAGTTATGGCCCTTGTTTCACTTTGTTCAACCTTGTTAATGCTTGATTGATGAAAGTTATCTTCTAGTATGTGTGAAATTTATATGCATCATTTAAATTTGTGAAACGGAGGTCTATTGAATTTCAGCAATTTCCGTCAATCATTGTCCCCCGTCTTTCGAAGAAAGCAGGGGACTATTAAAATGGGTTTGTCCTTCTGTTTGTCTGTCCGTTCGTCCGTCCGTCCGTCACACTTTTTGGGGCACAAAAACTCTCCATTTAATTGAGCTACAATCTGCTTACGGTAAGCAGAGATAAACAATCTGATTGGTTGATGTTTTGGGGCATGATAACTTTGGTTTTGATTAAGTGAGAGTGATGAAACTCCGAGTATAGATTCATTATATCATTACCTTGACTAAGTTCGATGATGAGAATTTTCTGCTTACGCGAAGGAGCGATAAGCAATTTGATTGGTCAAGACTTTGGAACATAACCCTGCTTTTAATTAAGGTAGAATGGTTAAACTTGATGTAGGTGTTGATTAGGTGAATGTCTTGACTGAGTTCAATGATTAACATTTCGAGCCAAAGCTAATTAAGCAAAGCAAAGAAGTTTCATTGGCCGATGCTTTGGGACAAGATAATTTTGATTCTATCTGATAGAGAGTGATGAAACTTGGTGTATAGTTTGATTGCTTGTTACTTTTGAAAAAAGTAAATGTGCGATTATTTATAATGGGTCATCTTTTTATTTGGGATTTCGGCGGGGACATCAGCCTCATTGTTGGCTTGTTGTATTGTCTTTTAAGTTGAAATAATGGTGGATTCAGGTGTGTAGCCCTCAGGGCTCAAAAGATGCTTTCATTCACAGATAAAAATACACAGAGTGGTGACTGCTTCATTTGCATAAAAAGTAGGTCGTGCACTACATCTTGAGGTTTGTCTGTAATGTCACTAAACGTGGCGGCTAAACAAGACGTTTCGCAGTAGAACAGAAGAAAATATAAACATCCGAGTGGTGGATATGGTACCCAGAGTAGGTCCTATGCCGGGTGTTTTAATTTTAGGGACTATTGAGGGATTAAAAAAATTCAGCATTCCTGGAGAAAAAGAGCTCAGTCTAAGTCGCGTCGTCTGCTACGAGTATGAGTACAATGTCGATACGATTCGTCGTCGAGTGCTAGGCCTAGTGCTATAAATATATAATAAATGCTGAGCCATAATAACATAGATCTAATAGATTATAAGAACAGCAATACATATCATCAAAAAATTTATTTTGTAAGAGTACATATTTGGTGAAAGATGTTTTCATATTTGATTGGTTAGGCTTAATTGGCATTATATTGCATATTATGATATATTCCAATGTAGAGTACTGAGTACTGTGTAGGCCTAGAAGAAGTATATCTATACGTCTTTATCTTATGATAATATGACCTCTCGCTCTAACTTAAATCAAATCAAATCAATGTGCTATTAATGTCTGTAGTTACACATGTTCTTTTTACATTCTATATTTTTTGTAAAAACAAATAAAATCTACAAACACAATAATAGGCCTACAGTCTACCGAATAAAATAAATTTAGATTCATATGTTGTCATTAAAAGCAATTGAAAAAGAATCATGTGCGAGAGAACTAACTATATTTTCTGAAGAATCTGTTGTATTCTGGCAAAAGGATAATGGACAAGCCTAATTTTTTCTAAGATTGTGTATCGCAAAATGTGATTCTATGTAGGCCTACAATTACTTGTGGTAAACAATTTAAGTGTTAAGTTTATGGTATGTTATATTTATATACCTTTCCAAATTTCATAAAAATATTATTTTGCTCAATTTTCAGTTGCAATAAGCTTTTAATAAAACAGTAAGCCTAATAGTGTTATGCTATTCAAAATCACATTTCCCCTTTTACTGGTAGGCCTTTATGCAACCAATAAAATATTTACTGAAGCACTATCACTAATTTTAAACCATTCAGTAATTCAAAATAATTTTAATTTACTCTGTGATTATCTATATAGTATCAGATGCTGTATGGTTAACTTCAGTTTGTATGGCAGATAATTCCATAATAGTACACAGTATAAATTAAATTTTCTATTTCTAAATAATCAGTTGACAAAAAAAATCACAAAAATAAAAGTAACTCTGAACACAGATCAGACCTACATGTAATGGCATGGATATCTAGAGCAAACTTCAGATTTATAATAATTTAATATATTCTTGTGCAGAAGTGTAAAATGGACAATTTCATTAGGGGGCCTATAAAGGCCATCAAAACATTACATGACACACAGAGCAATATGCAAAATATTCATTCTCAAGTTGTTTTTGGTTTATACTTTTTTGTAAAAAGAGAAACCAATCAACTCAGATAATGTTTATTGAAAAATGTTATAGGCCTATTTAAATAGAATTTTAATATCTTTAATTATTTTATTTTTTAAAAATGAAAGCCTACATTAATTAATAGAACAAAAATCATAAAAGAACACGGTGAGTCAACGTTAGAGCCAAAGGTATTTTATCTTGGAAAACAACCAACGGCTCAAATCTTTTTATTGGAAAACGTTATATGCCTATTTGAAATTCAATTTTAATATTCTTAAATTATTATTTTATATTTTAATGAAAGCTTACTTTATTAACATAACATAAATAAGAGAAGCACACAGTAATAAGCTCTAGAAGACAAAGGAATTTTTCTTTGGGAGAAAAAATAAATCATGTTGAGTAAAATAGGCCTTATCCAAAAAAGTGCATAGCATTTTGACATTTTCAAATGGTCCATTTTAAGGTGTATGGAAATTACATTTCAAATCTAGGAATGGAAACAACAAGTATTTGGTGGAATAGTTTCAAAGTTAATAAAACCTCTTAAAAATTGACAATAATTTACGGCCTTAAATAGACCAATTCGTAAACCGTCACAAATGCCGTCTCTCGTCTCATTCTCACTTCTTTCATTCCGGGCCGTACCACGCTTTATGCATGTTTTAAAAATATGAATCATGTTTTATAAATTCCCGAAACACACACACAACTAACATATTATGATTGTATGTGATAATTCTCAGTAGTTTTGTTAGCGAAAATACATGTACTATAAAACTACGAAATTAAAGAGATTTAGTTCATCGATACACTGAGCGAACTGTCAGTGTGTGTTTATTACAGACAATTCCCAAGATGCATTGCGCGTCGCAGTGTTTCTATTGGCCGTAATGCGAGTCGCCACTCTGTATATTTTTACTCTGTGCTATCATTGCTATCAATTTCTTTGTATGGTTCTTTTGCTTTAAAATCAGGTTATACCAAACTTCTAATGAATTGTATACTTAAAATTTAAAATGAAAAGAATTGAAAATGAAAGAGAATAATGTATCATAGTTAGGTTTCTGCATTATATTCCTCCAAATCTGAACTGAACAATTGTTTAATATACATGTAGTGGAGTAGAGCACATATTCCGACAACCTAAATGTGCTTCCAAAATTTTAGTTTACAGATTTAATTTTTCATTTTTGCGTCCAATCTATTATTTACAGAAATATCTGATGGAAGAGACACACTTACTGAAGGTCGACACCAGTTGGACTTTTCCTTTGAATTGCCCATGGGGTAAGTTTTCATCAAACATGTTCTTCATTCAAGCGATAATATTAATACCACTACTTCTTTCAAATTACAGGAAATACTGAAGTTAAATAATTCTAGAAATATAAGACTTATTTACATGTATATGTAAATTGAGAAATGGTTGAAATACTGGTACACTATACAAATACCTTTTATAATCTTATCAACAGAATTTTCACTTGCTTTCACTATTTGATGTTTCATTTTTCAGGGGCATTTCAACATCTTTTGAGGGTAAACATGGTAGTGTAAGATATTGGCTGAAAGCTGAAATGGACAAACCATGGTCTTTTAACCATAAGACCAAAAAAGCTTTTACAGTAATAAGTCCTATTGACATTAACAGAAGTGAATATCAGGTAGGCCTAAGTGTGAACTACCTTACTATTCGGGGGGGTTGGATGGCCGAATGGTTAGCATGTGCGTGCTGTAGGCCTATCATACGGTCTGTCATTAAGTCAACTGGCGGGGTTTCGATTCCCCGGTTGTACGTGACAAGGAGTAGGCTCGCCTGTCCAACCTCGTGGGTTTTCTCCGGGTCCTCTGGTTTCCTCCCACTGCTAAAGACGTCTACGCGCAAGCGAATTATTAAAATAAAATTGAACCATGTGTTAGTCCCGAAATGACCTAGTTTGTGTCTAGTGGACGTTAAACCCCATTTCTCTCTCTCTCACCTTACTATTCAGTTAGAATCTCTTAACTAAGATAAAGGTTGGGTGGACTGACAAGAATAATTGGCTGCGCCAGGGTTATCGCAATTCTCGTCACTGAAACACATGTTGTCAAGAGTAGATTATTGCAGTTTATCTACATGGAGAGGCATAACTCTGGATGTTAAACTTCATTTAGAGATATAGACTTGAATTACACACATAGTGACTGTAGAAAAGTAGATACTTGGATTAGTGTTATATTCTTACTATAATCATATTCCTCTTAACACTGCTAAAGACCCCTACGCACAAGTGAAGTGACTGTAGAAAAGTAGATACTTGGATTAGTGTTATATTCTTACTATAATCATATTCCTCTTAACACTGCTAAAGACCCCTACGCGCAAGCGAATTATTGAAATAAAATTGAACCATGTGTTAGTCCCGAAATGACCTAGTTTGTGTCGAGTGGATGTTAAACCCCATTTCTCTCTCTCTCTATTCCTCTTTTCATAAAATATTTGTCTGTATTGCTCTTCTTCAGAGTCTCTTTTTGATAGATTATTATGTCCTTTTACTTTATTGTCCCCATGACAAAAAATATGCAGATAACTATTACAATATGCCCATGGCAAAACAATCAGGTGACTGCTGAAGCAAATTGCTAGGGCTGTAGCTGATAGTCTTGAGGGCTGATCTGTATTTACCAACCACACCCACATAAATCTGGATGTGGCTGCGATCTGTCTTGTAGTCTTGTCCAATAGAATATTGAAATGAAATGAAATGAAATGAAATGAAATGGGGTTTAACGTCCTACTGTTCTGCTCCTATGCTGGGCTATTAAATATAGACGGGCATATGCCATACAGTGTGCTATGAGGATAATTTTGCCCGGGCAGCGGCACTATCGCCTACTCCTATATCGAATTCCAACTGCCAAGGGATCTTTTACGTGTATTCCAATTTACACACGATACCTCGGTTTTTTATCTCATCCGAAGGACTAGACAGCTGTCCTTGTCAGGCCTTCGTCCTGCATCACTGACAAGGGGGAAACACGCCGGAAAATCTGGATGAACTTTGTCGGCCAATGCAGGGATCGAACACCCGACCTCCAGGCTAGCGAGCCAGTGTCTTACCCACTTAGCCACGTGATCCCCCAATAGAATATTAGTTAAATATTTATATAATTACAAGTTTTATGCAATTGCTGTTGTCCAGAGCCCTGAATTTCCTACATACACCCCTGACAGAATTTCGGTTTTTATACGCCCACATTTTCATGTGGACGTATATTGTCATTGCCCCTGTCCGTCCGTTCGTCCGTCCACAATTGTTTGTGAACAGTCTACAGGTCACAATTTTTATCCGATTTCAATGAAACTTGAAATATAGGTTTATCACCCTAAGATCTCGGTTCCTTTCGATATTGGCATGTATTGGACTGTAACTTCATGGATTATGGCCCCTGATTGTATGAAAAATCATGTTTTTAGCTTGTGAACACTGTAGAGGTCACAATTTTTATCCGATTTGGTTTAAACTTGAAATGTATGCTTATAACCCAAAGATCTCAGTTCCCTTCGATAGTCATGCATATCGGAACGTAACTTCCTGAATTATGGCCCCTGATTGTACAAAAAATCGCATTTTTAGCTTGTGGACCCTATAGAGGCCATAATTTTATCCGATTTAAAAACTGTATTATTATGTCACCATTACATCCTAACGGTTCCTTTCGATATTCGCCTTTATCGGATCGGGTCGTAACTTCATGAATTATGGCCCCTGATTGTACGAAAAATCGTGTTTTTAGCTTGTGGACCCTATAGAGGTCATAATTTTTATCCGATTTAAAAAAAACGTATTATTATATCTCCGTTACACCCTAAGGCGACTGAGTTCGAATTTCGGGAAAATTGGCCTAAAACTGACAGACAAAATGGCCGCCCTTCATTCTCAAATAGCGTAAAAATATGGTATATCAAGGTTGTGGACCCTATAGAGGTCACAATTTTTATCCGATTTTGTTGAAACTTGAAATGTAAGTGATCGCGGTTCCTTTCGAATTTGTTGAAACTTGAAATGTAAGTTTATAACCCAAAGATCTCGGTTCCTTTCGATATTTGTGCATATCGAATTGTAATTCCCTGAATTATGGCCCTTGATTGTAGGAAAAATCACTTTCGTTTTAGCTTGTTTTCTATCCATCTCTCGAAAATGTGGGCGTATCCTGCCTGGCAGCCGCTGGTTTTCTTTCCTATCACTGCTCAGTGATACCAGATCGAAAAAAAATCACAAATGTATTAGTGACAATTGATTTTTATTTTTAGACACAAGTTGAGTGTAGTGTAGAGAAAACATTATGCTGTTGGTTATGTACATCAGGTCCTATATCTATAACAGCTCGTACTGATAGAAGAGGATATTGTCCAGGTTAGTTCATAAAACTTCTTATAGTCTAACCACAATTGAATTTGAGATTGCAGAAGGAAAAGAGTAATTGTAATATTTAAAGGGACTATCCCTTATTTGAACAGTCTCAAAAATAAAAGTCTGAGTATGTATGAAATTTAAACGCCAAAATATAGAGGAATGGTATATTGGCTGTATCTCAAAATTTCAGCTCAAAATATTGAGTCGTTTGGACGTGACCGTCAAAACTGCTTATCCGGACACGTAACCCTTTTAAGATTTCGGGTCAATTTTTTCGTTGGGAGACCTGATAATCATTTCCGTTCATTGAGAGGTCTATACAGTGAATGACCCAAATGCTGTACTTGCTAATGAAAGGTAAATTTCACCAACACATTATTTTTATACAAAAAATGTCTGGTTTTATCTAGGCACCGCATAATACAGCTTGGGACACCGGTCTCCATTTCCAGATGAAGACTGACAGGTTTCAGTTATTTGAAAACTTATCACAAATATTTACTTAGTTGCTCGGCCCTTTGGTAGAGGATTTTAAGGGATTTTAAAACAAAATTAAACAGTTTTATTCTCCAAAAAATTTTTTAGGGTGAAAAGCAAAATCAAATTCAAATTTCTTTACCAACAAAAAGAAATTGCTGTGAAAATGGATAAATGCAAACAGGCTCTCCTGGTAACTTAATTCATGGTTTAAGATTTGTAATAAATATATTGTACCAGATTATTTAATTTTAATCCTATATTTTTACTTGCTTTTATCATTACAGGAGAATCGATAGCTATTTCTGCCGAGTTTGATAATCATTCATCTAGAACTGTCATACCTTATGCTACCTTGTACCAAACTCAAGCCTTTTTCGCCAGTGGCAAATCTCGTGTTAGACGAACCAAGTTTACTGTTTTAACTGGTCTACCTGTAGCACCAGGTACTAGAGGAAGTTGGGATTCCCAGTTATTAAAAATACCAGCAGTATCACCATCTATAATGAACTGTTGTGTTATGAAAGTAGACTACTTTGTTAAGGTTAGATATGCATGTATATTTATATGCTCACATTTAAAGATGCACTATGTAAGAACTGAATCTGCCTATTGCAGGCCTTTCTTTTCGTCTCAAATGTTATATAAATTATTAATTAGACATCAATCTGATTAAAATACAGATCTATATTTCGTTTCGTTTTTTTTATACTTTTGATAACCTACACTGCATGATGATCTGACCGCACACTAAGAACGCACTGTAACAGACCGTTTCATTGGCTAATACCTTACGTCGGTCAGAATGCCGGTAACATAACAACTCTTCCAGATTCTAGTGTAGTAAAGACAAGTAAAACAAAAATTTGAAGTATAAAAAAGGAAACGAATTAGACATTTATTCACATGGCAAAACCATAATCAATTCTCTCGATCATCGGATGGTTGTATAAAGAATAGGATATATGGCTTTTATACGCTATCCATATGAATTGTAACGTCATAACTGTGTAAAATTTAAGCGTTTACTAATCAAGATTTCTCTGTTTAGATAAAAATAGTATTGAATCACAGTTCATAACAAAATTCAAAAATAAAAATGGTTGGGGTGCCCAAGTTTAGATTTGTCGTTGATTCCATAAAGTAGTTAGGTTTTAAAATGTTAAATACTGTGTAATTCAAAATGGTGCCCAAGGGGTTTAATATTATGTAGGTACGAATTAGTACTAAATGGTTTATTTATGAGAGTCTTTATACCCTAAGCTTGACCTTTATTATTTTGAGTGCATGCCCGATCCCCTGGGGCAATTTTTGTGTGTGTCTGTGTTTCACCTACAGGCCGCAACTTTTGAAACTTTTCATACCTATTCCTTATACCCTAAGGTTGATCCCTATTGTTTTTTGGTGATTGCCCGACACCCAGGGGTAGAGCCACACCCAGTTTGTCTTTGTGTGTCTGTGTGTTGCCTACAAGCCACAATTCTTAATGGATCGTCTTGGAATTTGGCATACGTATTCCTTATAGCCTAAGGACAGTAACTTCTGATTTTGGTGCATGTCCCGACCCCCAATTTTTATACGCCCACATTGAAATGTGGTCGTATATTGTCATCGCCCCAGTCCGTTGGTCCGTCGGTCCGGCGTCCACAAATGCTTGTGAACGCTCTAGAGTCTAGATGGTAAAGTTAATATCCGATTGACTTTAAATTAATACACAGTGTTTAAGGTCATGAGACGATGAAGCCTATTGATTTTCAGCAATTTCCGATAATTACTGCCAGAGTAATGGCCCTTGATCACTTCAACAAATCTTGTGGACGCACTAGAGGCTAAAGTTAATGTCCGATTGACTTCAGATTGATACGCAGAGTTTAAGGTCTTGAAACGAACAAATGTATTGATTTTCAATTAATTTTTATGACTTGAACAGCTAAATCCATGATATCAAAAGTTTCGTATACTAAACGTTAGCATGGGGCAGAACTTTATAAAAACCAAACAAATTCTAATGGTTTTCTGATAATTACTTAATGAGTTGTTACTCTTAATCTTGTTAACTGGCCAGACGATTTAGCTGCTGTGGGCGTATGTTTCGTTGCCTGGCAACCTATCTTTGTGTTTATCGTATACAAGCCACAATTCTGAATGCATCAGCTTGGAACTTGGCATATGTATTCCTTTAGTGCATGTCCCGACCACCAGGGGCAGAGCCATGCCCAATTTTTTAGTTTATCGTATACAGGCCGCAATTCTGAATGGATCAGCTTGGAACTTTGCATATGTATTCCTTTAGTGCATGTCCCGACCACCAGGGGCAGAGCCATGCCCAATTTTTTAGTTTATTGTATACAGGCCGCAATTCTGAATGGATCAGCTTGGAACTTGGCAAATGTATTCCTTTTAGCCTAATGGCAACTATTGATTTCGCTGCATTTCCTTACCCCTAAGGGCAGAGCCACGCCAAATTTTTGTGTTTAGCGCCCAAAGGTCACAATTCGCTCTATCCGATATAAAAAAACGTTTGAATATATCACCGTCACACCCTAATGACGGCTGAGTTAAAAATTCGTGAAAATCGAACCAAAACTGCCAGACAAAAAGGCCGTCCCTTGTATGCAAATAGTGTAAATATATGGAATATCAAGGTTGTGGACCCTCTAGAGGCCACAATTTTGATCCGATTTTGATGGAACTTAAAATACATGTTTATAACCCAATGATCTTGGTTTGTTTCGATATTCTCGAATATCGCATCGTAACTTCCTAAATTATGGCCCTTGATTATACAAAAAATCGTGTTTTTGTTTTTTTTATCTTGTTCTTTATCTATCTCGTGCAAAATGTGGGCGTATCTTTCCTGGCAGCCACTGGTTTGTTAATATTCAGTCTGTAAATTTGGCAAACAAACCCTTCTTTGCCTCTTGTCATATTACAGTCATTTCGTATTTCATTCTCTTCATTTTAAAAAGTACCATATCAATCAAAGCAGGAATATGGACGTATATATTGCAGTGTTACTGTTAGCGATGCTCTTGTTATTTTTATGCTTGACAAATAATAAAAATTCATCACTTGATGAAAAATACCAATACTTCAAAGCCTTTTGTTTACTAGATGTAAATTCGGATGTCGTTCATGTATGAAGTAAGATTCAGGTATTACATAAATATTAATTTTAGGTCAACTTCGCTGTCTAGTTTATGGACATAAACAAATTCATATAATTACAGGTAGCTCTACATATTCCCGGTGCCTATAATTTAAGAATGCATCTTCCAATAGTAATAGGAACAGTACCATATCGACGAGCCCAGTCTTACCATTTTATGGAATCCAGATATTATCGTGAAACTCAAGCTCAGTATGCCATGGATTTCTTGCCAGTGCCACCACCTTACCGTGAAACAATAACACCTCCCCCACCGTTTGATGGTAAAATATTTTATATTAGATTTCTTATTGTCTGTTTGTCCGTCTGCATGTCTGGACTTCCATCCATCTTTACGTCACACTTTTTGGGACACAATAACTCTCTTTCTAATTGAGCTAGAATGTTCAAACTTGGTATAGATGTTTATTAGGTCAGTGCCGTGATGGAGTTTGAAGATGAGCATTTTCTGCTTAGGGAAAGCAAAGATAAAGCAATTTGATTGGTTGATGCTTTGGGACACGATAACTTTAATTCTAATTAATTAAAGATACATTATGGGAGATTTTAATAGAGAGTTGGCCATTCTTGCTATAACAACAGTTCAAAAATATATGATGAAAGAAGAATATATTGAAAATTTCAGTCAAATTACTTTATTCTGAACAAAGTTATCACCATTGTAAATTTTGACTAGAAATAGGAGTCAACTCTCTCTTCACCGTCTCCGATAATGGCCGATCGTTTGATTGACAGGCGTTAACTCCACCTACATAATCTCGATTATCAAGTAACGTTTTCAATGGCTGAGGTACTATTAGCCTATTCGGTTTGAGACGGGGTTGCAATTCAATTCGTATCACATTTATTTTTACTACAAATTAAAAATAAAACATTTAATATATAGATAGGAAGCGAAAGTTTGAAAGGAATGGACCAAATCAATGAGGCATAATTATAGCCAACTTCTTGTGTACTGTTGTACTGTAACTAACTGGTAGGTCTACGTAACTCCCGAAGCAGACAGATAGGAAACAGTGATCCAATGGGGCTGCAATTCAACTGGGGTGATGTTAGCTGCGATGTTTATCAATTTCCATCATTTTTCTGTAAACGCAAGTGACAAAAGAGCGTATAATATACCGACATCCAAACTCTCATTTTAATCACAACTAAACATAATTATCAAGGCCGTATATATATCGAACTTTCAATCAAATTGACTGACATGCGGCCTCGCTCAACAGCGGCCTAGCTTCGTACACTCTATCATTTAGCCTCGATCTAAAATTTCCGGGAGTATGACGTCAATGTAACAGTTAATCTCCGCTTACGACGCCATTTAAAATTTTAATCAATCAATGAAATCCTGTTTAAATCCAAGCCGAATCCAAGCCATCCGTGGGTCTACAGAGTTGATTTTGTGCTTGTTGTGTAAATAAAGATCTAATTTATAATTTCTATGACATCTGAAGCCTAAATAAAGACTTGCAATAATCAGATTTAGCTCTTGCATAATGTATGTTTAAGTGAGAGTGAGGACACTTGGTGTATAGGAGTATAGATTCATTATATTATTACCTTGACTAAGTTTGATGATGAGAATTTTCTGCTTAGGCGAAGGATCGATAAGCAATTTGATTGGTCCAGACTTTGGAACATAAAAACTCTTTTTTTAATTGAGGTAGAATGTTTAAACTTGATGTAGATGTTCATTAGGTGGATGTCTTGACTCTTGTTTGAGTTCAATGATTAACATTTTGAGCTAAAACTAAGCAATTTCATTGGTCAATGCTATTGGACAAGATAACTTTGATTCTATCTGATAGAGAGTGATGAAACTTAGTGTATAGGTGATAATCTGTTTGATTGCTTGATTCTTTTGAAAAAAATAAATGTGCGATTAATATGGCATGACATTTAAATTGGACTCACCGTTCTTTTAACAGCACATCCTACTTTAGAAAATCTGTGATGGTTAAAATCTATTTTTACTGTCATCAAACTTCTTCATGTGACTCAGATATATTTGTGTGTTTGTTAAATTTAAACAAGAGTATCCTCCCTTCCCTTTAATTATTAAGCAGACTTGCAAACAAAAAAGCACTAATTTATAGATATAGTTGTATTATACCACACGGGGTATATTGATCACCATTTACATATTTTGGCAGATAAAGCAATCCATATGTTATTTAGTAAACCAGCAGGACATGAGATGTGATAATTTAATGAGTATTTAATTTGGAGCCGTAGTGGCTCAGTACGTAAGACACTTGCTCACTAACCTGGAGGTCTCTGTGTTGGCCGAGAAAGTTCCTCCGAATTTTCCAGCTAGGTTTCCCTTTGTCAGTGGTATAGGACATAGGACTTGGCAAGGAACAGCGTCTAGTTGTTCGGATGGGACAAATCCATAACAGTTGGAATTCAATTGCTGTCCAGGCAAAATTTTATCTTTCATTAGCCCAGTTGGAACAGAAGTAAGAGGTTAAACCCCATTTCATTTATTCATTCAATGTATTTTAGTATTTGTAATTGTTAATTATAGATCCACCGACATATGCTGAGAGTATAGGAGGTGCTGTAGACTTATGTGAAGATGATGATGATGATCCGAGTTGTAATATGGGAGATTTAACATATACACCTATGTATACTTATGTTTATGATTATAGACCACCGCCTGCTTATTCTGAGGTAAGGTTATTTATATAGACCTAGTCCAACCTGTGCCACCTATTCAGTGATAATGACAATGTATTAGATTTGATATTTTAGTTGTAAAAATATAGTTGAAAAGGCAGTGACTATTATAAATATGCATCTCTTCTACATGTAAATATTATCTACTTATAAATAAACATATCACCACATCATCAATGTCCAGGTTTTGGAACTAAAATCAAAATATTAACATAAATCTTAAAAAAGGCATGTTTGAGCTACCAACATAAACGTATATGTTAAAGGGGAATTAGGAAGGATTAGATAAAGAGCTGATAGTTATCGCTATAATAGTTAAAAAATAAATAATGAAAACGGAATATGCTGAAAACATCTGTCAAATTACTTCACTCTGAACCGAGATATTAGCGATTCAATTTTAGGCTAACCTCGATTGTCATTACCAACGTTTCATGTGAACGTATATTGTTGTCGCCTCCATCTGTCTATGTGTCCGTTCACATTTTGTTTGTGGACACTACAGTTCACAATTTTTATCCGATTTTAATGAAACTTGAAATATAGGTGTATCTTCCAAAGATCTTGATTCCTTTCGAACCGGACCATAACTTCATGGATTATGGCCCTGATAGTACAAAAAAATCACATTTTTAGCTTGTGGACACTCTAGAGCTCACAATTTTTTTTTAATTTGATGAAACTTGAAATGTGTATTTATAACCCAAAGATCTCGGTTCCTTTCGATATTTGCGCAAATCAGACTGTAACTGCCTGTAAATTGTACGAAAAATCTAGAGGTCACAATTTTTATCTGATTTAAAAAAACTGTTGAAATATATCACCTTTACACACTATTGATGGTTGTGTTCAAATCTCGTGAAAATTGGACCGAAACTGCTTGACAAAATTGCTGCTACTTGTACGCAAATAACGTAAAAGTATGTACATGTAATACCAAGGTTGTGGACCCCCAAGAAGTCAAAGTTTTTAACCGATCTTGAGGAAACTTGAATTATCTGTTTATATCCAAAAGATCTAGGTTCCTTTCGATATTCATGTATATTGGACCTTAACTTGATTATGGTCCCTGATTGTACAAAAAATTGCATTTTTGTTTATCTTGTTCTCTGTCCATCTCTTGCAGAATGTGGGCATTCTTGCCTGGCAACCTCTGGTTATGTTAAATTATCCATCACAAAATATATTCAAATTCACTAAATATCGGTGGCATCAAGAGTTGATTATGGTCTTGATAATTAATTAATGTCTAATTAATAATTTAGATAACATTTAAGGCCTAAAGAAAGACCTGCAAAAGGCAAATTTAGCTCTTGCTTAATGTATGTTTAAATTGAATTTGTTTTTATTTTCTCAGAATGATCCGACTACTTCCTGTTTATCTCATCTAGAAAATATCAACATAGATGATGATGACGATGATGATGATAGTGATGGTGATTTATGACAACCCGTATAAAATAACTTACAATTTCAGAAAAGCAGTGCTCACAATACAACCATAAGAGTATACCAGCCCTTTTCATGCAAGACAAATGGCAGCCATTTAAATAAATAGATCGGCATGATGGGTTGTTGTAGTGTACATTACATCAATGTCAGAGCTCAAACATGAAATATAATGATATATTTTACTTGTAATTTATAGTTACATAGATGACGTCAAAGTACTGTTTATATACAACAGTATAGTAAATTGTTTCAAAGGGATTTAGTTATTGAACTGGAATATACAGGTCACAATTCTATGGAATACAATTACTGCTTATTACACTGTAACCCAGGTATCGTTTAATCTTGTGTATCTAGCACTAATTTCTTTCACATTCGTTTAATATCAAATCTTTGTTTAAAAATTTGTAAAAACTGTTTAAAATCACCATAAATCGTTTAATTTGTACTTCTGTCCAGTTTAAAGCTGACCATTCAATTTTGATAATGAGTGTCCAATTTACAAGTGTTTAATTTCTCAATCATTGTTAAAAAATAAACAACCCAATTGATTAATGATGTATAATGATTAATTTTTGAACAGTGATCAGGAAATTAAATACTTGTAAATTGGACACTCATTATCAAAATTAATCAGTCAGCTTTCAACTGGACACAAGTACAAATTAGATGATTTTTGGTGATTTTAAACGATTTTTACGAATTTTTAAACAAAGATTTGATATTAAACGAATTTGAAAGAAATTAGTGCTAGATACACAAGATTAAACGATACCTGGGTTACAGTGTTACTAAGCAACGTTTCGACTAGGCTTGACTTGTCTATTCATTGTTAAGCAAGCCTAGTCAAGCAATATAGTAGTATGTCATGAGATAAAATTTATTTTTCAGTAAAAACTGTCTTGAGTTGTATGATCTCATGGTGCCAAATATATTTTAGTGACCAACCGATATTTTAAGACAATAATATGTAAAGTGGATTATAATATATAGATAGTCAAACACGGAATAAAAATCATTTATTATAACATGAAATGTAATTAAATCAGAAACTTTGTCATAAGAAGAAAGTTATTTAAAACATAATTTTTACATGTACAGGGTAGTTAATAATAAATATTTAAATATGAATACGAACAATAAATTCAAATGTGATTTCTTTTATTATTTAAAATGGATAAACCGCTTTGATTTGAGTTGAGAAAAAATGTCAGAAATGTTGATTTGTTTTGTGCTATAAAAATCTGTCTATATAGATAGTGTTAAAATATAGCCAATTTATTGTACCGCCTAAATCAAAGTGGTTTAGCTCCACATTGTGTAAACCAAATCAACAAATTGCTAAACAAATGCTAAGTAATATGTTGTTATAGACATGTACTTCATGTAAAGATCAAAACAATAAGACATTAGCTGTGTATGGATATTTTATCATACAGAAATTACAGATCAATCAGAAAGATACAAAAAAAAGTCAAAATATCCTTGGTTGTTACTGAAAATAAATGTAATCTAATTTGTTTTGATTTACTATCATCTAAAATCTATGTGACGTGATAGAAATAAAAACAAACAAAACTGTTTGAATAAGTGACCTGTGTTGCTTCAACATGTCTTCCTAGTCTGTTTATATTATTGTTTATTTATTTATTGTGTTTATGTATTTATTGTGTTTATTTTATTTATTACCAAATATGTTTGTTTAGTGTTTATAATTAACTAATTTATTAAATATTATTAGTATTAAAAGGTATACAGAATCAATTTGAAAAATTTGCGTCCATTAATAATATTATAATGTTGGCAAAACAAGGTAACAAACACTGTCATTCAACAGAATGCATTTGATTAAAATGTTTATGGTCACAATTTGTTTTTATATTTAATACATGTATGTAAACCCACTGTAAATTCAATTCTAATTTCGTTATTTACCTGTTCTGGTAAACATTATCTACATGTTACACATTTATTAAACAGATTAATTGTCCATATTATCAGTCCCCCGCTCCCCTTGTTACCTTGTTTGGTTTTCATGTTGTTTATATTTACACTACAGTAAGGCCTCTCCGTATCTTTTTAAAATTTGAGTTCAAATGACCCGATATGAGTCAATAAAAAAAATGTTTATTCTTTTGCAATAATGGTTTTAAACCAAGACTTTAAAGAGATCAGATAACTGTTTAAACTTTAACCATGATCTGAATTAGAATATTTTTATAGAGAACATTTGATGTTCTGATACATGTATTTATAGTCATTATTGTAGCACATAAACTAGAATCAAATAAATTTATACTATATGATTTATTATCATTTAGCTTTACACAATTTTTTATTTAATTTTTCATGATTTCAAATTATTACAATAAATCCATATTATGATATTTTTTATTCTGTTACATGTTAAATTAAAATATATACCATTAGTCCTTTTCCATTTATTTTTCTGTTGAACACACAGGAGCAATGTATTTTAATTTTTTGTTTAATATAAACTTACCATAACTTTTTCTCATGTTTTGTGTGCTTATATCTTCAAAAATACAAAAAAACATCACTTATAATATTCTTAAGGGTTGAAAAATTTCATGTTAAATGATATAGTTTTATATGCCCACATTTTCATGTGGACGTATTATGCCGTCGCCCCTGTTTGTCCGTCCGTCCACAATTTGTTTGTGGACACTCTACAGATCGCATTTTTTATCCGATTATGACGAAATTTAAAATATAGGTCTATCTCCTAAAGATCTCGGTTCCTTTCGATATTGGCATATATCGGACGATAACTTCATGGATTATGGCCCCTGATTGTACGAAATCACGTTTTTAGCTTGTGGACACTCTAGTGGTCACAATTTGCATCTGATTTTGATGAAACTTGAAATGCATATTTATAACTCAAAGATCTTGGTTCCTTTCTATATTTGCGCATATCGGATCGTAACTTCCTGAATTATGGCCCCTGATTGTACGTAAAATCGCGTTTTTAGCTTGTCGTACCTCTAGAGGTCACAATTATTATCCGATTTAAAAAAACGTTTGAATATATCACCGTTACACTGTAATGATGCCCGAATCGAATTTCGTGTAAATCAAACTAAAACTGGCGGACAAAATGGCCGCCCTTCGTATGCAAATAGTATAAAAATATGGTATATCAAGGTTGTGGTCATAATTTTGATCCGATTTTGATGCAACTTGAAATACATGTTTATAACCCAAGGATCTTGATTCCTTTTAAAATTTGCGCATATCGAATCGTAACTTTCTGAATTGTGACCCTTGATTGTACTAAAAATCATGTTTTTAACTTGTGGTCACTCTAGAGGTAACAATTTTTATCCGATACCAAAAAACGTTTGAATATATGGCCGAGTACGAATTTCGTCAAAATCGGACCAAAATGGTCGCCCCTTGTACGCAAATAGTGTAAATATATGATATATCAAGGTTGTGGATCCTCTAAGAGGCCACAATTTTTATCCCATTTTGATGAAACTTGAAATAAATATTTATTACCCAAAGATCTTGGTTTCTTTCAATATTCACGCATATCGAATCATAGTTTCCTGAATTATGGCCCTTGATTATACGAAAAATAGCGTTTTCTGCTAGTGGTCTCTCGAGAGGTCACAATTTTTATCTGATTTAAAAAAAACATTTGAATATATCACCGTTACACCCAAATGATGGTTGAGTTCGAATTTCGGAAAATCGGACCAAAACTGCTGGATAAAATGGCCACCCCTCCCTCGTACGCAAATAATGTATATATGGTATATCAAGGTTGTGGTCCCTCTAGAGGCCACAATTTTGATCCGATTTTGATGAAACTTGAAATATATGTTTATAACCCAAGGATCTTGGTTCTTGTTGATATTCGCGCATATCAGATGGTAACTTCCTGAATTATGGCCCTTGAGTGTACGAAAAATCGCGGTTTTAGCTTGTGGTCCCTCTAGAGGTCACAATTTTTATCCGATTGAAAAAAACGTTTGAATATTTCACAGTTGCACCCTAATGACAGCTGAGTTGGAATTTTGTGGAAATCGGACCAAAGCTGCCGGACAAAATGGTCGCCCCTTGTACGCATTGATGAAACTTGAAATATAGCTTTATAACCCAATGACCTTGGTTCCTGTCAGTATTCGTGCATATAGAATCGTAACTTCCTGAATTATGGCCCTTGATTTTACAAAAAATCGCTTTTTGTTTAGCTTGTTCTCTATCCATCTCTTGCAAAAAGTGGGCGTATCCTGCCTGGCAATGAATATATTATTTCAATAATAGTGCCCTTTTAGTTTATATATTATTATTATTATTTATAAACTTATCACCATGACAAATAAATTTCATTATGAAATATCTTCTATTTTTTTTTCTTAATAATTTTTGTACTTATTATATAATATGTATTTATATGGTTTAAATAATTTTAACTTTTATAAAATGATGAATGACATTTTTTTCACATTTTTGACATTTTTTAAAGAGTGCTTTTATATTTGAATCCAATTCATCTAAGCTGTATAATATTGTAACATACTGTGGGTAGTGTATTGTCTATAGTGAATATATGTAATTACAGTCATAGAACTTATAATAATATAATGTCAAAATCAAGTATTGCGACCATACACTTCCTTGAAATTGGATCAAAAAGACAGTTTCTGAATACATTATGCGAATTACAGGACAATTCTAGCTGTTGTCATTTGTTTATACAATGTAATTTATTATAATAAATTCAAAAATGCACAATGTGATATACATCATTTCGGCTTAAATTACGAAATGAAGTATTGATGATATATACTCTTCAAAAAAAGAAATGCATAGTGACATTTTGTCGTCGGTATACCCTCGCTCTACCATCGCCTCATTGCAACAGGAACCGCGACTCTTCGCTGAACTAAACTGTTCTCCAGTCGGATTTGACGGTGTCGGCATATTTCGAAATGACGGCTCGTAATATGGTTTCACTTAGGCGTCTATGGCCTATGCCAACCAGGAATTGCTGCTGCAGTAGAGGTCGCTGTTGTGAACAGTTTCCGCAAATAGCATGACCGGATGTGACGATCCAGGGCAGGTGTGATCACTCTCGTTTGGCCTGAGCTTGGGCGGTCACGTGTTGAACTTCGCTGTCAGTACCTATCCCAAAGGCGAGAAATGGTACTCTGGGAAACATTCAGCAGTCTGGCTACATCTGTCTGGTATTCACCTGCTTGTAACCGACCGATAGAGGTTGTTGCGTTGGTCTTCGTTTAGTTGTGGCATCACTTAGCTCGTTGAGTGTTTACATGTGCAACTGATTTTGAAACCGAGAACCCCAGGATTTTAAAGGCCTTAGATTTGGGTTACATGCGAAAAGCTTGCAAAGTTGTTAAACTCGTGTGTCTGGATGCAATCAAGCGAAAACAAATTTCGACAAAATGTATGACCAATCACAATTAGTGAACCTACATTTAAAACCAATAATGAATTTCTCTGATCCTTACAAAAATGACAAGTAAAACAAGTAAGATTTATGGAAACAACGATCCCGTCCAAATAAAAAAATGATGAAAAATGGGCTGTGCATTTCCTTTTTTTGAAGATTATATAATCTATGGCTAGAATTCTTAGAATGGTAGATGAACCATTCTAGTCAGGTATCAAATCTATTATTGTAACTACTCTCAGAACCTATTTTATGAAATTGTGATTCTGTACAAGTTAGTGATAGAACATCCTGAAAAAGCTAATTAAAGAGATATATTATTTTTTATTTAGTTATGAATAGAAATCAACTGTGCAGTAGTATAATAGTTTTTGTATTTTTGTTCCACGTTTAATATTTATGTTTATTAGTTGAAGTAATTAAAAGCATGATACCAATTTTATTTCATTAAACATCTATGATTACCTGTATGCCAAACTTTTTAATATCTTTGTGGTATTCTTCTTTAATATTATTTCATGTATTTTATCTTACCCTGAGATACAGTCATGATTAATTCATCAGCAAAATTTATTAAAGTATTTTCTTGTCATTTTGTTGGTTTAAAATTAATTGTTTAATTTATGATATAAATGTTACTTATGAAAGTCTATATCTATAAATGTATTATATTTATTATTTAATATTTTGTATTTATTTATTTTTATGATTATTAAATTGATTAATATATTTGATAGTGCTAAAACCTGATAATCAAACAAGCCTAATTATCTTGAAATCATTTATTTTGTACATCATTATTCTAAACTGAAATAGTGGTTATTACCAACATTCTGACTAACCATGGATTATTTTGCTAATATGAGGAGTCTGAGATAGTGTTTTCATCATACTTTTTAATATTTTGTTCACTGGAAATATTATGGCTCTTCAGACCTAATTAAAGGTGAACAATAGCTGTGTTTGTTGTGTTTTTTTGTAATAAATGTAGTGAGTGAGTGATTATGATAACAAGCTAAATCCTTTAATATTTTACAGCCAGCTGTGTTATATTTGCCCCATCCCCACCCAACACCACCACCCTGCCCCACTCCTGTTAGTAGCAGTGATGTCATTATTTTGTCAGATATGTGTGAAATTTATATTTTGTAAGTTGCCACTTGTGCAATGTTGTTAATTCTTTCGAAAATAAACCATTGTATACTTAAATGTACTTAATTTGATTTTTTCGTGTTCTGCCCAGTTTAAATTGCTTGGAGATCTTTAGATCTTGAGCACAGGAAGAAAAATATGTTGAACAATTTATCCATGATTATAAAAATAAACCTAAAATCAACCTCCGAAAATGGCTCTTATCGGGAACAACCATGATGGCCTTATTGCTCATGAAACCAAACCCAGTCAAAACTTTAAAAAAAGATAAATATATAATTTACAATGGAAACGTCATTGAGAAGTTACATTCTCATTAATATTAAGACGTATGCGAAGATATTTTGGTATTAGGACGTGTCGTCTTGGATCTAGGAAGATTAACATCACTATAGTATAGCCCAGGTCACAGGTGTTAACCAGTCATTCTAAATGGTATACTTGTCTGCTATTGAATTATCGATTAAATACACTTGAACTGCCACCGGTATGTTTAACTTTCGATTGCAGCACAGATATTCATATGCATTCTGTTTGTCATTGAACAGAGTACAGCCAACTATTGTAATTTGTAGACGTGTCGTGTAAACATAGTTTACACGTCAAATAACGTGTAGTAACCAACCTTGACAATGTTTCCGTGCGTGTAACAAAAATTTATTACCAATTAATAATTTACTTACATTTGTTAACAAGAGGACTGCAAATCACACTTTACAATGTCAAAGTGCTTTTCCAACGTTATTAATTTCTTCGCAAATTTCTTGGATAAATATTAAGATAATCATTTTCACACTTAAATATCAGAAGAATATATTTCTTAATTTACGTCCCAGCAGTACCCTACCCTCCTTCATTTGTCTTAGGAAGTACATATAATATTTGCCCCAAGTAGCTTTGTTCGACCCCTGCATTGGCCGAGAACGTTTATCGGGATTTACCGACGTGGTTTCCCCTTGCGGATGGTGCAGGACGGAGGACCTGACAAGTACAGCTGTCTAGTCGTTCGGATGGGACGAAAAACAGAGGACGGTGTACATATTGGCGTGCACGTAAAAGATTCCTTGGCAGTTGGAATTTGATATAAGATTAGGCCATTAGCCCAGTTGGAGCAGAACGGTAGGACGTTAAATCCTATTTCATTTCATTTCCTGTAGCTTTGTAAAAAAAACCCCAGCGGCTGCCAGGCAGGATACGCCCACATTTTACAAGAGATGGATAGAGAACAAACTAAAAACAAAAACGAGTTTTTGTACAATCAGGGGCCATAATCCAGAAAGTTATGGTCTTAAATGCGCAAATATCAAAAGGGACTGGGATTTTTGGAATATAAAGATATGTTTTAAGTTTCATCAAAATCGGATAACAATTATTGTGACCTCTAAAGGGTCCATAACCTTTGTATTACATACTTATACACAATTTGCGTACAAAGAGCGGCGATTTTGTCGGGCAGTTTCATTTCGATTTTCCAGAAATTCGAATTCAACCTTCATTCCGTAAGAATGGTGATTTATCTAAACGGTTTTTAAAATCGGAAAAAAAATTATGACCTCTAGAGAAACCCTATAGCTAAAAATGCGATTTTTCGACCAATCAGGGGCCATAATCCAGGAAGTTATGTTCGGATGTGTGTGATTATCAAAAGGAACCAAGATAAAAACATATATTTAAAGTCTCAACCAAATCGGATAAAAACTGTGGCCTCTAGAGGGTCCACAACCTTGATATACCATATTTTTACACATTTGTGTATAAGGGGCGGCTATTAGTCCGATTTTCACAGATAAAATTGTGACCTCTATGGGGATCACAAGCTCAAAACGCGATTTTTCGTACAATCAAGGGCCATAATTCAGGAAGTTACGATTCGATATGCGGGAATATCGAAAGAAACCAAGATCTTTGGGTTATAAACATGCATTTCAAGTGTCATCAAAATCGGATGAAAATTATGACCTCTAGGAGGTCCACATCGTTGATATACCAGATGTTTACACTATTTGCGTACAAGGGGCGGCCATTTTGTCTGACAGTTTTGGTCCAATTTTCACGAAATTCGAATTCAACCATTATTAGGGTGTAACGGTGATATACTAAAACGGTTTTTAAATCCGATAAAAATTGTGACCTCTAGGATCCGATATGCACCAATATCGAAAGGAACCAAGATCTTTGGGTTATAAACATCCATGTCAAGTTCCATTAAAATCGGATCAAAATTGTGACCTCTAGTGTGTCCACAGGCTAAAAACGTGATTTTTCGTACAGTCAGGGGCCATAATCCACGAAGTTATGGTCCGATACATGCCAATATCAAACGGAGCCAAGATCTTTGGGAGATAGACCTACATTTCAAGTTTCGTCCAAATCGGATAAAAATTGTGACCTGTAGAGTGTCCACAAACAAATTGTGGGCGGACGGACAGGGGCGACGACAGTATGTGTCCACATGAAAACGTGGGCATATAAAAATGAATAAAACTGTTCCCGTCATAATATAACTAACTGCCAGACCGTGGATAAAAACTAGTCAGGCGAATGAATTAAACGCCGCGCATAATTTATCATAACAAGTAATTTTCACAAAGATAGAGGAGTGTTACCGTTTATTTTTTATTTTTTTCTTGTCCTTGGCAGCTGCGAAGTCCCCGGTTATCCATTTCCAGGGAATCGGCCGTTCCGGACATGACTTATTCACCCTTCTTTCTTCTGGGCAGTTCGTTTTTGACCGGTGTCACCTGGAAATTACTGAGTTGTTCTGTTCTGGTACCTTTTTTGAAAGTCCATTTTAACATTTATTTTGATTAGACACCGTTTGGGGGTACGCAGAAAATTATAAAATAGAGAATCCGTTTACGGCCATTTTGTCACTTCTGTAAGAGACAGATAGAATACATGTATTACCGTGTAAAGAAACCTTGGCAGTTAGAATTCGATATAAGAGTATTGTACTGTCCAATTAAAATTTAGCTCATAGCACACTGCACCGTGTATATGCCCGTCTTCATTAGCCCAGTCGGTGCAGAAAAATAGACGTTAAACTCCATTTCATTTCATTACTTTGATGTTACCAATAATTTATAGTGTAAATATATCATTACTCAAAACAATGCTAAATGTCAGTTAACATATTAGAGACCCGATAAAGACTGAAAAAATGTGTTTGAAATGGCAGAATAATGAATAAAAATATAATTTAGGGCCGTATACACAATCAAAAGTTCTCCTACATGTATTTAAAAAACCAAAAAACATTTTGGGACAAAATTCATTTAAATTGGCGTAACTGGCTCACACGATGCGACAACTTAAGCGACGAGTTTGGCAACAAATATCGCCGCGCAGGAATGAACACAATACACAACGACTTTGGCGATCACAAAAAAACCCTGTCACGTGCTTCGTCATGTGCGCCTCTAAATGCATTTTAGCAAGTATATTTTATTGCATAAAAACGCCCACGTAGTCATCGCATTGAATACTTCAATTAATATTGTTTTGTGCATGCATGATGAGCAGCCGGCGACTTAATCGTCTCAGTACAACGGTCGAGTACAGTGCGTTATTTCAAAGAGAGAGAGAGAAATGGGGTTTAACGTCCACTCGACACAAACTAGGTCATTTCGGGACTAACACATGGTGTAATTTTATTTCAATAATTCGCTTGCGCGTAGGGGTCTTTAGCAGTGGGAGGAAACCGGAGGACCCGGAGAAAACCCACGAGGTTGGACAGGCGACCCTACTCCTTGTCGCGTACAACCGGGGATTCGAAACCACGCCAGTTGACTCAATGACAGACTTTATGGTACAGCGCGCACGTGCTAACCATTCAGCCACTCAACCCCCCTTATAGTATTTTAAGTAACGAGCTGTCCCTTGTATGTATAGAAAACAGGCTACGTGAGGATGAGTCCAGAAATGTTCCAGAGAATCCTAAATATAATTAATCCTCTCATTACCAAACAAACAACCAAAATGAGAGCGATTGTCTATCACCATCCGTTTTCTCGCAAGAGGTACTGGAGAAAAAACAACCGCCCCTTCTAATTAGCATCTATCAATCCTAGGACTATATTATTATTATTTGGTATATTGCTAGATAAACGGAACAATCCACTGGGCCTACATGTATTCGACAGCTCACACATTTAATAAGTGCCAGAATTGCAAACTAAAATTTCAATCAACTAGATTACCCGACCTCTTATATTATGCAACAGAAACAGATTCCGAGAAAACCTTGTGTGTGGTTATGTTACATGAGAGAAATAACCAAAAATGATTTGTTTAATTTATTTCCTTGGTTGTCGCCGAGGTGAGCACATTACACGATTTGTTACCGACAAAGCCACGACTTGGGCGATCATATCAAACAGGTCTGATATCGCTGGTCGCTGGCGACGAAAAAGCGCTAGTTTTTTGGGGGGGTTTTTTGGGTTTTTTTTTTGGGGGGGGGGGGGGTCATCGTAGTGTAGAATGCGCCAGGCTGTGGTCATTTAATGTTTAGACAAGTGTCTAATTAAATTAAATTTACGTCGTCATCTTTATTTATATTTATGTTAAATTACGTAATACTAATTCTGCTAATCGCTTTTGTAGAAAACAACTCCATTATTCATGAAGGTGTTTTATACTATTTTTTTTCAGGTCTTTTTGGGAAATAATGCTTTAAATACACAAAAAGTATATACATTTATTTTATGATCAGTAGTGGAATACCGCGTTTTATCAGTGAAATAAACGTGTTATTCCACTGGCTAGCAGTAGTTCATGTTGTTTTTACCTAAAATGATTGTAAAATCATAAAATAAATAGAACATTTGTCGTTTTGTCGTGAATAACATATTTTATTTCATCTCGAAGCAAGAAAACGTTTATATTTCCACTCATGCTTCTCGATGAAATAAAATATGTTATTCACTCTAAAACGACAAATATCCTCTATGTACTTTATAGGGTACCTGAATAACAAAAAAAATCTTATTCAACCCCAAATCATCTATTCTTTTTTCATTGATCACAACCAATTATTGTTTGTACAGAAGTAAAATATTTTATATTTAACGTATAAAATATCTTACGCCCATACCAAAAATATAAATAAAATACCCAATTTGATGTAAAGCAGTATTTTTTCCCAAGTATATTCTTGAGTTGTTTTTAATTGTTTAATTCTCTTTCTTCGAATTGATGTGTTTGTTTTTTTGGGTTTTTTTTTGTTTAGGTCTTTTTGTTGTTGTTTTCTTGCTTGGGAGGGGGGAATTTTAGAAGATCAAAATTCGGAACGATGTTCCCTTTCATTGCAATATTGAAAATTATATTGCTTGGTAAATTCGATAAAACAAATCTATCAAAAATGAATATATTAGTGACAACCACATGTCGCTATGACACGCCATATTAGAGATAGTCTTCAATCCATTACATGTACACGCAATGATTTTTTAATGATTCACGTCTGCTAGATACAATAATTCAACACCACGTTGAAATGTAAAATGCCACATCACGGAATTTATTAGATTATTATTTCGTCTTTTAAATAAAATGTGTGAGTCTATGTTGGATTTAGAAGCGGTCGATTTCTTGTGTTTGTCGATTTCTGGCAGTTGACAAGGCGCTCATTGGCTGCTCAATCAGTTGCTTCGTGGCACTGAAGTTTCTTTAAAAGATGTAATGTTCTAATTCTCGTCCTTCAAGTTACTGAGCTTACAGCGATAACATACAGGTACAGTGTACAATTATAGTTGTTTTCAGTATGCAAGGAAACTTTTTGTCTCTTCATTCAATTAGTCGGATCATTTGTTCCTTCAAATTATGCCGTAAAAGAATGTATTTTTGTAAAAAAAAATATGAAAATCAAGACTTTGGCATATATATTTTTAGGTGTGTTCTGGCAACTTTAAGAATATATTTTACTATATTTTTATCGTTTTATTTTTCAGGATGACTCTCTTATTTGTGACTCTCGCTGCTTCTATTCTGGCCCTTGGAAATTGCGGAAATTTCACTATCACACAAGAGGCTTCAGTTAGTATTGAAATTAAAAACTTTGATGGCGAAGGAGAAGATTTCAGAGGTAAATTCACAATAGGTCTTTTTGGAGACTCAGTACCAATGACAGCACTTAACTTCGCTGGAATTTGCAAAGGATTCAAGAGAGGAAACAAAGGGGTAAGAAATTAATTAATGATAAAATTTTAATACAATTTTGTTTTCGAATAAAATAAATAACACAGAAATACTATATTTCAATTAATTGACGTTTTTGGGGGCTGTTTTTTGTTTTCTTCTTTTTTTTCGTGTTAGAAACGATACTTCCCGTAACAAATTATTTAATTAAACTCTGCTGAATTTGGAGTAAGCTATGTCCTATTAAACTGTTGGAATAAAGAGAGAGAAAATTATAAATGTGAAAAAAATTATACTTTAATAGAAAAGAACAAAAATAATCGTCAGCTATGTGAACTTTCCAAATTAATGAGAAAGGGATATTGGGTCTAAAAACGAAAAGGGATCTCTGGCATGTATTATACAAAACATAGAAATTTAGGAAATGTTCTAATGATCCCGTACTTAAGTTTATTATTACTTTCACAATAACGAAGACACTTAAAATCAATAAATTGTGCAAACGTGTAAAATGGGTAAAGGTCTATTATTAAGAGAAATATGTGACGTATAACATATCAATTTGAAAGCAGACGACAGATTGTGTGCCGACAAATCAATAAACTTTATAATATCATTATCAATACATTAAGATTTTGTCCCTCTTTAGTTACACGTTCAAATTTACACGTTGACATTTTGTTAAAACTGTATTAAAGAGAAACGACACTATAGGTCCTAATCATTATCATTTTAGGAAATTGAACACCATGTTTAAATAGAAAATTTATTTATTTATTTATTTATTTCAGCCTAAACTTCATTACAAAAACACCTTCTGTCACCGAGTGGTAAAAGACATGTTGGTCCAATGTGGTGACGTCACCATTGGTGATGGATCTGGCAGTAAGTATTTGTGTAACAATACATTTATTGTAATATTCCCCAGGGAATATTTTTACCCTTCACGGAGATTTATTGAAAACTCAAAAGGAATCTGAATTACATGATTAGACCAGTTATATGTTTATAATAACACCACTAATCCACAGTTTTTGTGATTGACGACATTAATCCCTTACTACAGAACAAATTGTTTATTGCCATTTCCTAATAGCGATATCGTTATTTTATATACAATTATATACAACCCTTTAATTTGAAACAAATAAATAAAGATGACAGTCATTACCCTGGCAATAATTTTACTGCTCAAGTGGCATTAATGTTTTGGTTTCGGATACGTTATGGCTTGCAATGACTTTAATTCATCTTCTCGATATTTATATATTTTCTTTAAATTCCAGGTAAATCAATCTTCGGAGATAAATTCAATGACGAAAACTTCATCATCAGCCACAGCAGTGCTGGTATTATTTCTATGGCTAATCATGGACAAGATACTAACGGATCACAATTCTTCCTCCTCTTCACTAGAGCTCGATACCTCGACAACAAACACGTCGCTTTCGGCAAAGTTGTTAAAGGATACGTAAGTGCTTTCCTTCATATTAAATCATTATCGAAATTGGGTTGGAGATTGTTTGTTTGTTTGTTTATTTTTAAAGGGATTTCCAATCTTAAATACAACCAATTAAAATCACTAATTGGCATCATTTTCGCAAAACGCCTTATTTACCAAATGTTGTGTTGTTCTCTTGAGCCCTAATAATAGATTAAATTATCAGAATAACTTCGACATTCTTGGGAACTTTTCTCGGCGACAACGGGATCGAACCCCGGATCACCTGGTTAATGAGCTAGCTCATTGAGCCACCGTGACTCCATTATTTACTAGAAGATGTTTATAATGGAAGCTATGACATATGTTTAGAGATATTTTTATGTAACGAAATATGTTTGATTTTTAATCACCGTCTTTATTTTCTCAATTTCAGGATGTAGTAGAAGCTATCAACGATTTAGGTTCAGAAAAAGACGGTTTAACACCACGACGACCCATCAAAATCACCGACTGTGTTCTTGAAGAAGTTGAAAAATACGATCTATCTAGAAAACAAATGTTTACTGATGATTTAGAAAAATAAACAGTTTATTTAATTTGTGAATTTTCTACCATCATAGTTCATTTCTGCGTGTTATTTTGAATTGTTATGTAGTCGTGTATAAAATGTTCTACAGACTTGTTTCGTTCAATCTACATCATGTCTACGTGTTTTTTAGTATTGTATTTTCTGCATTAATTTGTATTTATTTAGCTCATCAACTAGTGAACTGATGTTTACGTGAATACCGCGGCCAAATCTACTTAATTCAACTGTCATAGTTGTTATTTTATCGCCATGTATGTAGTCAACTATGTAATATAGTGTGCCCCCCCGCCCCTTTTTCATGTAATTTTTCTTGTAGAAGACATCTTGTAAGGATATTGTAATAAACAACCATTGTAAAAAAAAAGCTCATCCTGTTTTCCTTTTTATATTGTTACACGGCCTATGTTTCCTCCGATGGGACTTGATTTAATTATACAGTTCCATCAGAAGCCGGGACCGCCTGATTAGTAAGCTAGTGCCATACCAACCGAACCACCGTGGTTCTATATTCTAGCGCGAATGTAAAAATGCACCGTATCTGTAATCGAGGGTTACAGATGTCCAGTACCGGATCGGGGGGGGGGGGGGGCAAAGTTGGACAAATGTCCTGGGCCCCCCACATTTAGGGGCCCCCACAATTGGGTCATACTAATATTTTATCCTGGACGGAGCCAACCAGTACCTGGGCTGAGGGGGCGAGGATTGGGACCCTGGGCAGTAAGGGATATTGGGGACCCCGGGACTGGTAGGTACCAACAGATTTTCGGGAGCCCAGAGATCGGTTAGGCCCTAAAATTAACTAAATTACATAACTTAGAGGTTCTACCAATCAATATTACCTAACCAGTTCCGGGGACCCCATCTCGCGTTGTGATTTCTCGAAAAATCAGGGGCCATAATCCAGGAAGTTACAGTCGGATTTCAAAAGGAACCAAGATCTTAGTGTGTGATATATTCAAGGGCCATAATTCAGGAAGTTACGATCCGATATGCGCAAATATCGACATGAACCAAGATCAGTGTGATATAAACATGTATTTCAAGTTTCATCATAATTGGATCAAAATTGTGACCTCTAGAGGGTCCACAACCTTGATATACCAGATGGTTACAGTATTTGCGTACGAGGGGCGGCCATTTTGTCATACAGTTTTGGTCCGATTTTCACGAAATTCAAACTCAACCAACATTACGATGTGAAATGAAATAAAATGGGGTTTAACGTCCTACTGTTCTGCTCCTAAACCGGGCTAATGAAGACGGGCATACGCCATACAGAGTGCTATGAGGGAAATTTTGTCCGGGCAGCGGCGCTACGGCCTACTCTTATATCGAATTCCAACTGCCAAGGGATCTTTTACGTGCACGTCCATGTGTACACGGGACCTTGGTTTTTCGTTCCACCCGAACGACTAGACAGCTGTCCTTGTCAGGCCCTCCATCCTGCATCACTGACAAGGGGAAACCACGCCGGAAAATCTGAATGAACTTTCTCGGCCAATGCAGGGATCGAACCCCCGACCTCCAGACTATGGCGAGCCAGCGTCTTACCCACTTAGCCACGTGATCCCCACATTACGGTGTAACAGTGATATATTCGAACGTTTTTGTAAATCATATAATAATTGTGATCTCTAGAGGAACCACAAGCTAAAGGCGTGATTTTTCGTACAATCAGCGGACATAATTCAGGAAGCTACGATCCGATATGGGTAAACGTGATTTTTCGTACAATCAGGGGCCATAATCCATGAAGTTCCGAGCCGATACATGCCAAAATCGAAAGGAACCGAGATCTTTTGAAGATAAACCTATATTTAAAGGTTCCTCAAAATTGTGACCTGTAGAGTGTCCACAAACAAATTTTGGACGGACGAACGGACAGGGGCGACGACAATATACGTCCACATGAAAATATTGGCGTATAAAAACATCAAGTGGCCAGTCATTTCAAAGATTTCGTTACATGCAGCGCAAATTGCGTTTAGGATTAATTAAAATCGTATATAACCTATGTGCATTACAAAGTTTTCAGAATAGGCAAACGTATGTTTAACGTTCTGCACCACTGACAAGGAGTGCACATTGGAAAATCCCGGGTAATTTCTCTGTTAATACCGGGATCGAACCCCAGACACCATTGTCAGTAAGCCAGAACCCTTTTCATGGAGTCACCGTGAATCACAACACAGAAAACCAATCTTTCCGAGTTCTATTCCAAGAATTATTAAATCAAATGTTCAGACGTTCACAAACCATTATAAAAGAAGGGGGGGGGGGGGTAGGTTTGGTGGCTGAATGGTCTAACGCGTGTGCTTCAGATAATAAGGTCTGCCACTGAGTCAAGTGCGTGGTTTCGATTACACACTTGTACGTGACAAGCTCGTGGGGTTTCTCCGGTTTATATATTTATCGCGATGATAATTGTTACCTTTATATTAGAAAATAACATTTTAAGACATACTTAAACAAAAAAAATTAAAACAAAAAAACCCCCAAAAAACAAAAACAAACACTATTAACGTAAACATAATAGAATGTCGCACACTAGGCTAACCGAGAACACGCTGAAAAGGGTACGTCCACTTTGTATCAAAAAGTATTCAAGCCAGATTTGGTGGCAAAATGATTTTTTATTTCACAGAATCAAGGGATAAATGAACAACGGGACTGCAAAATTTCAGAAGCCTCCTATGTTGCATTTTCGAGATATATTACCGTAAAAACATACTAAAAATTTGGGAAATCGGGTTAGGTTAGGCTCCATGCAGACACAATGACTTTTAAACTAGCTTTGGTGGCTCCAAGATGTTTATATCTCCACTTTAACAGATAACTTGGGTATGCATCATAAAAACGTTAATGAACTTTGGCATGTTTATACACAAGTTCATTAACTTTTATGCTGCATTATCGAGTTATATCACAGAAAACTTAATAACACCTGGATTCAAGACCAAGTGTTGGAGTTGAATAAGTAAAGGGTATGTATGGGCTTTGGTGGCTAAATATTTTTATTTCACAGAATCAACTACACTGTAAAAAATATCCATTTTTGATGTGGCCGAATTCCGTAGTTTAACACCTTTTTTCTGTTAATCGAAGGATTTTTTGGTAAAATTGTGTTAAAAGCATGAATTATTTCTTCAAATTACGTGTTTTATATATTTCTGTGGAATATTCAGTATTTAACAGGAACTTTCCGTGAAATTTAGGGATAAAATGTTTTATTCCCTTCTATAATGGACTTAATCCTGTTATTTTACGGAATAAACGGTGGAATGACAAGGAAGTTCCGTGAAATTTAGGGATAAAATGTTTTATTCCGTTCTGTAATGGACTTAATTCTGTTATTTTATGGGATAAGCGGTACAACGATAAGTAATCATATACATATATAATCATTTATAATAATGATCATGTTATAGTATTCATTTCAATGGATTAACCATAATATGAAGAATCATATTTTGTAACGTTTGGTATATTAATTGAAATGTATATCTAATTTCCATTATTTATAAGATCTATAAAGTGTATTGTTATTCGTCATAAGGAAATCAGATTGTAAGTATTTTCATAAATATGTAAAAATATGTTTTAATGCCTCGTGTGGTAAGGTTGTAATATCTGGTAATCAAGCAGGCTTAAATCCAGAGAGTACAACCCGTTGGCCAGTGTAAGTCAGGTTGTCTCTATAGCAGAGTCTACCACTAAAAGCCTCCAACGAGTGACGGGTTGTGATACCTTGCTCTCGATTCATAAATTAGCGAAAAGAGATTATGTTTAAAAATTATCTGCGATATCACTTCGGTGGAAGCGGACGTTAGATAAAGCTATTTGACGCACGGGTATAAAGTCAATGGTTAATTCAATGAAATTTTTATCATCTTCATGCTCAGGAAAGAAAATTTACCAGGATTTTTTTTTCTGAATTTGAAAATGGAATTTATGTTAATTGAAGGAATTTCTGTAAATTACAGGAAAAACAAAAAGGGATAAAATTTTCCTGGTAATTTTTGTTTCCGGAATTTTTTACGTTTTTTCACGGAAATTTTTGTTACAGTGTACGAGACTGCAAAATTGTAGAAGCTTCCTATATTGTATTTTCGAGATATATTTCCGTAAACATGCTAAAAATATGGGAGAATCGGGTTAGGGTAGGCCCATGCGCACAAAGTAACTTCTAAACTGGCTTTGGTGGCTCGACGTAGTTTATATCTCCACATTAAAAGATGACTTAGGTATGAACATGCCAAAGTTCATTAACTTTCTATGCTGCATTATCCAGTTATATTCTTGTGTTTGTCGATTTCTGGCAAACTGTCTCAATGACATTTAGTACTGAGCGACATTTCGACTAGGCTTCTCTAGTCATTATCAAGCTCAATCTGTTTCACAGAGAATTACGAGTCTCGTATAATATCTCTGTCATAGATGACTGCCTTAACACGTGCTGTCACAGCACGCGGTGTGAATCATTGGCTGAATGGCGCGTGCATTGTTTACATAAGACATAACTGCTTCGGAGAGAATGCTGCATTTTAGTCATTTTAATACCCATTTACACTAAATCGGAAATAATTTTTAACTACAAATACGTCAAACGCCTTTATTTATTTTTCCAATATATACAAAAAATGTTTTAGAATTTAATTTGTCGCAGGAAAAAAGTTAATATTTCTAGCTCATTAAGCCGCACCAATGTCATCCTTATCAGTGATTGTCGCGGCCAACCAAATATTCACTGCGGATCAGTGTGTATCAAGCTATGATAAAAAATGAAAATATGACAGGACAATAATAATATACATGTATATTCTTGTGTTTGTTGATTTCTGGTATTTGACAAGGCGCTCATTGGCTGTTCAATCAGTTGCTTCGTGGCACTG
Organism: Patella vulgata; assembly: GCF_932274485.2. NCBI lineage: Eukaryota > Metazoa > Mollusca > Gastropoda > Patellidae > Patella > Patella vulgata. Next base: position 42,417,507 of record NC_065882.2, read on the forward strand.
AAGTTTCTTTAAAAGATGTAATTTTCTAATACTCGTCCTTCAAGTTACTGAGCTTACAGCGATAACATACAGGTACAGTGTACAATTATAGTTGTTTTAGTATGCAGGGAAACTTTCGTCATTCAATTAGTCGGATCATTTGTTCCTTCAAATTATGCCGTAAAAGAATGTATTTTTGTAAAAAAAAATATGAAAATCAAGACTTTGGCATATATATTTTTAGGTGTGTTCTGGCAACTTTAAGAATATATTTTACTATATTTTTATTTTTCAGGATGGCTCTCTTATTTGTGGCTCTCGTTGCTTCTATTCTGGCTCTTGGAAATTGTGGAAATTTCACTATCACACAAGAGGCTTCAGTTAGTATCGAAATTAAAAACTTTGATGGCGAAGGAGAAGATTTCAGAGGTAAATTCACAATAGGTCTTTTTGGAGACTCAGTACCAATGACAGCACTTAACTTCGCTGGAATTTGCAAAGGATTCAAGAGAGGAAACAAAGGGGTAAGAAATTAATTAATGATAACATTTTAATACAATTTTGTTTTCAAATAAAACAAATAACACAGAAATATTAAACTTTTGGAATAAAGAGAGAGAAAATTATAAATGTGAAATAAATTTTACTTTAATAGAAAAGAACAAAAATAATCGTCAGCTATGTGAACTTTCCAAATTAATAAGAAAGGGATATTGGGTCTAAAAACGAAAAGGGATCTCTGGCATGTATTATACAAAACATAGAAATTTAGGAAATGTTCTAATGATCCCGTACTTAAGTTTATTATTACTTTCACAATAACGAAGGCACTTAAAATCTATAAATTGGGCAAACGTGTAAAATGGGTAAAAGCCAATTATAAAAGAGAAATATGTGACGTATATTAACAATTTGAAAGCAGACGACAGATTGTGTGCCGACAAATCAATAAACTTTATAATATCATTATCAATACATTAACATTTAGTCCCTCTTTAGTTACACGTTCAAATTTACACGTTGACATTTTGTTAAAACTGTATTAAAGAGAAACGACACTATAGGTCCTAATCATTATCATTTTAGGAAATTGAACACCATGTTTAAATAGAAAATTTATTTATTTATTTATTTATTTCAGCCTAAACTTCATTACAAAAACACCTTCTGTCACCGAGTGGTAAAAGATATGTTGGTCCAATGTGGTGACGTCACCATTGGTGATGGATCTGGCAGTAAGTATTTGTATAACAATACATTTATTGTAATATTCCCCAGGGAATATTTTTACCCTTCACGGAGATTTATTGAAAACTCAAAAGGAATCTGAATTACATGATTAGACCAGTTATATGTTTATAATAACACCACTAATCCACAGTTTTTGTGATTAACGACATTAATCCCTTACTACAGAACAAATTGTTTATTGCCATTTCCTAATAGCGATATCGTTATTTTATATACAATTATATACAACCCTTTAATTTGAAACAAATAAATAAAGATGACAGTCATTACCCTGGCAATAATTTTACTGCTCAAGTGGCATTAATGTTTTGGTTTCGGATACGTTATGGCTTGCAATGACTTTAATTCATCTTCTCGATATTTATATATTTTCTTTAAATTCCAGGTAAATCAATCTTCGGAGATAAATTCAATGACGAAAACTTCATCATCAGCCACAGCAGTGCTGGTATTATTTCTATGGCTAATCATGGACAAGACACTAACGGATCACAATTCTTCCTCCTCTTCACTAGAGCTCGATACCTCGACAACAAACACGTCGCTTTCGGCAAAATTGTTAAAGGATACGTAAGTGCTTTCCTTCATATTAAATCATTATCGAAATTGGGTTGGATTAAAATCACTAATTGGCATCATTTTTGCAAAACGCCTTATTTACCAAATGTTGTGTTGTTCTCTTGAGCCCTAATAATAGATTAAATTATCAGAATAACTTCGACATTCTTGGGAGCTTTTCTCGGCGACAACGGGATCGAACCCCGGATCACCTGGTTAATGAGTTAGCTCCTTGAGTCACCGTGACTCCATTATTTACTAGAAGATGTTTACAATGGAAGCTATGACATATGTTTAGAGATATTTTTATGTAACGAAATATGTTTGATTTTTAATCACCGTCTTTATTTTCTCAAATTCAGGATGTAGTAGAAACTATCAACGATTTAGGTTCAGAAAAAGACGGTTTAACACCACGACGACCCATCAAAATCACCGACTGTGTTCTTGAAGAAGTTGAAAAATACGATCTATCTAGAAAACAAATGTTTACTGATGATCTTGAAAAATAAACAGTTTATTTAATTTGTGAATTTTCTACCATCATAGTTCATTTCTGCGTGTTATTTTGAATTGTTATGTAGTCGTGTATAAAATGTTCTACAGACTTGTTTCGTTCAATCTACATCATGTCTACGTGTTTTTTAGTATTGTATTTTCTGCATTAATTTGTATTTATTTAGCTCATCAACTAGTGAACTGATGTTTACGTGAATACCGCGGCCAAATCTACTTAATTCAACTTTCATAGTTAATTGTTATTTTATCGCCATGTATGTCGTCTACTATGTAATATAGTGTGTCCCCACGCCCCTTTTTTCATGTAATTTTTCTTGTAGAAGACATCTTGTAAGGATATTGTAATAAAAAACCATTGTAAAAAGAAAGCTCATCCCGTTTTCCTTTTATATTGTAACAAGGCCTATGTTTCCTCCGATGGGACTTGATTTAATTATACAGTTCCATCAGAAGCAGGGACCGCCTGATGGAACCGCCGCGCGAATGTAAAAATGCACCGTATCTGTGATCGAGGGTTACAGAAGTCCAGTACCGGATCGGGGGGGGGGGGGGCAAAGTGGGACAAATGTCCCGGGCCCCCCACATTAAAGGGGACCCCATCATTATGGGTCATACTAATATTTTATCCCGGAAGGAGCCAACCAGTACCTGAGCTGAGGGGGAGAGGATTGGGGCCCTGGGCAGTAAGGGATATTGGGGACCCCGGGACTGGTAGGTACCAACAGATATTCGGGGGCCCAGAGATCGGTTAGGCCCTAAAACTAACTAAATTACATAACTTAGAGGTTCTACCAATCAATGGGTCCTAACCAGTTCCGGGGACCCCATCCCGCGATGTGATTGCTGGGGCCCAACCAGTCCCGGGAAATTAACGTAATCATAGTATAGTAGTTCAGACAAATGTATAAATGCCTAAATTTTACGCCAAAACATCCTTCACATTGCCTTGGTATTATGGAAATAGCATTTTCAGCTCATTGTTTGTCCCCCTAATGGCCCGAAAACACCCCAGGCACTCAAGGTGATATAACCGAACGTTTTTAAATCGGATAATAATTGTGACCTCTGGAGGGACCACAGGCTAAAACGTGATTTTTCGTACAATCAGCGGCCATAATTCAGGAAGCTACGATCCGATATGCAGGAACAAATATCTTTGGATTATAAACCTCTAGAGTGTCCACAAGCTAAAAACGTGATTTTTCGTACAATCAGGGGCCATGATTCATGAAGTACCGATCAGATACATGCCAATATCGAAAGGAACCGAGATCTTTTGGAGATAAACCTATATTTGAAGTTTCCTCAAAATCGGATAAGAATTGTGACCTGAAGAGTGTCCACAAACAAATTGTGGACGGACGTACGGACGAACGGACAGGGGCGACGACAATATACGTCCACATGAAAATATTGGCGTATAAAATCATCAAGTGGCCAGTCATTTCAAAGATTTCGTTACAAGCAGCGCAAATTGCGTTTGGGATTAATTAAAATCGTATATAACCTACGTGCATTACAAAGTTTTCAGAATAGGCAAACGTATGTTTAACGTTCTGCACCACTGACAAGGAGTGCACATTGGAAAATCCCGGGGAATTTCTCTGTTAACACCGGGATCGAACCCTAGACACCATTGTTAGTGAGCCAGAACCTTTTTCATGGAGCCACCGTGATTCACAACACAGAAAACCAATCTTTCCGAGTTCTATTCCAATGTTCAGACGTTCAAAACCATTATAAAAGAAGGGGGGGGGGGGGGTAGGTTTGGTGGCTGAATGGTCTAACGCGTGTGCTTCAGATAATAAGGTCTGTCACTGAGTCAAGTGCGTGGTTTCGATTACACACTTGTACGTGACAATCTCATGAGGTTTCTCCGGTTTATATATTTATCGCGATAATAATTGTTACCTTTATATTAGAAAATAACATTAAAATTTTAAGACATACTTAAACAAAAAAAACCAATCCCCCCCCCCCCCCCCAAAAAAAAAAAAACCCAAAAGACAAAAACATGTCGCACACTAGGCTAACCGAGAACACGCTGAAAAGGGTACGTCCACTTTGCATCAAAAAGTATTCAAGTCAGCTTTGGTGGCAAAATGATTTTTTTATTTCACAGAATCAAGGGATGAATGAACTACGAGACTGTAAAATTTCAGAAGCCTCCTATGTTGCATTTTCGAGATATATTACCGTAAACACTAAAAATTTGGGGAATCGGGTTAGGGTAGGCTCCATGGCCATGCAGACACGATGACTTTTAAACTAGCTTTGGTGGCTCCAAGATGTTTATATCTCCACTTTAACAGATAACTTAGGTATGAACATGTCAAAGTTCATTAACTTTCTATGCTGCATTATCCAGTTATATTCTTGTGTTTGTCGATTTCTGGCAAACTGTCTCAATGGCATTTAGTAATTGAACTAGAGTATACAGGTCACAATTCTCTAGAATACAATAACATGTACTGCTTATTACTGAGCGACGTTTCGACTAGGCTTCTCTAGTCATTATCAAGCTATGATAAAAAAATTAAAATATGACAGGACAATATACATGTATATTCTTGTGTTTGTCGATTTCTGGCAGTTGACAAGGCGCTCATTGGCTGTTCAATCAGTTGCTTCGTGGCACTAATGTTTCTTTAAAAGATGTAATGTTCTAATTCTCGTCCTTCAAGTTACTGAGCTTACAGCGATAACATACAGGTACAGTGTACAATTATAGTTGTTTTCAGTATGCAAGGAAACTTTTTGTCTCTTCATTCAATTAGTCGGATCATTTGTTCCTTCAAATTATGCCGTAAAAGAATTTATTTTTGTAACAGAAAATATGAAAATCAAGACTTCGGCATATATATTTTTAGGTGTGTTCTGGCAACTTTAAGAATATATTTTACTATATTTTTATTTTTTTATTTTTCAGGATGGCTCTCTTATTTGTGACTCTCGCTGCTTCTATTCTGACTCTTGGAAATTGCGGAAATTTCACTATCACACAAGAGGCTTCAGTTAGTATTGAAATTAAAAACTTTGATGGCGAAGGAGAAGATTTCAGAGGTAAATTCACAATAGGTCTTTTTGGAGACTCAGTACCAATGACAGCACTTAACTTCGCTGGAATTTGCAAAGGATTCAAGAGAGGAAACAAAGGGGTAAGAAATTAATTAATGATAAAATTTTAATACAATTTTGTTTTCAAATAAAACAAATAATGATAAAATTTTAATACAATTTTGTTTTCAAATAAAATAAATAACACAGTAATACTATATTTCAATTAATTCACGTTTTTGGTGGATGTTTTTTTTTCTTCTTTTTTTTGTGTTAGAAACGATACTTCCCGTAACAATTATTTAATTAAACTCTGCTGACCTTGGAGTAAGCTATGTTCTATTAAACTGTTGGAATAAAGAGAGAGAAAATTATAAATGTGAAATTTTTTTTTACTTTAATAGAAAAGAACAAAAATAATCGTCAGTTATGTGAACTTTCCAAATTAATGAGAAAGAGATATTGGGTCTAAAAAGCGAAAAGGGATCTCTGGCCTCGTGCATGACATGTATTATATAAAACATGAAGATCCCGTGACGTATAACATATCAATTTGAAAGCAGACGACAGATTGTGTGCCGACAAATCAATAAACTTTATAATATCATTATCAATACATTAAGAGATTGTCCCTCTTTAGTTACACGTTCAAATTTACACGTTGACATTTTGTTAAAACTGTATTAAAGAGAAACGACACTATAGGTCCTAATCATTATCATTTTAGGAAATTGAACACCATGTTTAAATAGAAAATTTATTTATTTATTTATTTATTTCAGCCTAAACTTCATTACAAAAACACCTTCTGTCACCGAGTGGTAAAAGACATGTTAGTCCAATGTGGTGACGTCACCATTGGTGATGGATCTGGCAGTAAGTATTTGTGTAACAATACATTTATTGTAATATTCCCCAGGGAATATTTTTACCCTTCACGGAGATTTATTGAAAACTCAAATACATTTATTTTAATATTCCCCATGGGATATTTTTTACCCTTCACGGAGATTTATTGAAAACTCAAAAGGAATCTGAATTACATGATTAGACCAGTTATAATATGTTTATAATAACACCACTAATCCACAGTTTTTGTGATTAACGACATTAATCCCTTATTACAGAACAAATTGTTTATTGCCATTTCCTAATAGCGATATCGTTATTTTATAAATATTCCACACTCTACAATTATATACAACCCTTTAATTTGAAACAAATAAATAAAGATGACAGTCATTACTGCGATATCACCTCGGTGGAAGCGGACGTAAAATACAACTAACACTAACTATTACCCTGGCAATAATTTTACTGCTCAAGTGGCATTAATGTTTTGGTTTTGGATACGTTATGGCTTGCAATGATTTTATTTCATCTTATCGATATTTATATATTTTCTTTAAATTCCAGGTAAATCAATCTTCGGAGATAAATTCAATGACGAAAACTTCATCGTCAGCCACAGCAGTGCTGGTATTATTTCTATGGCTAATCATGGACAAGACACTAACGGATCACAATTCTTCATCCTCTTCACTAGAGCTCGATACCTCGACAACAAACACGTCGCTTTCGGCAAAGTTGTTAAAGGATACGTAAGTGCTTTCCTTCATTTTAAATCATTATCGAAATTGGGTTGGAGATTGTTTGTTTGTTTGTTTATTTTTAAAGGGATTTCCAATTTTAAATACAACCAATTACAATCACTAATTGGCATCATTTTCGCAAAACGCCTTATTTACCAAATGTTGTGTTGTTCTCTTGAGCCCTAATAATAGATTAAATTATCAGAATAACTTCGACATTCTGGGGAACTTTTCTCGGTTGACAACGGGATCGAACCCCGGATCACCTGGTTAATGGGCTAGCTCCTTTGAGTCACCGTGACTCCATTATTTACTAGAAGATGTTTACAATGGAAGCTATGACATATGTTTAGAGATATTTTTATGTAACGAAATATGTTTAATTTTTAATCACCGTCTTTATTTTCTCAATTTCAGGATGTAGTAGAAGCTATCAACGATTTAGGTTCAGAAAAAGACGGTTTAACACCACGACGACCCATCAAAATCACCGACTGTGTTCTTGAAGAAGTTGAAAAATACGATCTATCTAGAAAACAAATGTTTACTGATGATTTAGAAAAATAAACAGTTTAATTAATTTGTGAATTTTCTACCATCATAGTTCATTTCTGCGTGTTATTTTGAATTGTTATGTAGTCGTGTATAAAATGTTCTACAGACTTGTTTCGTTCAATCTACATCATGTCTACGTGTTTTTTAGTATTGTATTTTCTGCATTAATTTGTATTTATTTAGCTCATCAACTAGTGAACTGATGTTTACGTGAATACGGCGGCCAAATCTACTTAATTCAACTGTCATAGTTGTTATTTTATCGCCATGTATGTAGTCAACTATGTAATATAGTGTGTCCCCCGCCCCTTTTTCATGAAATTTTTCTTGTAGAAGACATCTTGTAAGGATATTGTAATATGTAGTCTACTATATATGTAATATAGTGTGTCCCCCCGCCCATTTTTCATGTAATTTTTCTTGTAGAAGACATCTTGTAAGGATATTGTAATAAACAACCATTGTAAAAAAAAAAAAAAAGCTCATCCTGTTTTCCTTTTATATTGTTACAAGGCCTATGTTTCCTCCGATGGGACTTGATTTATTTATACAATTACATTAGAAGCCGGGACCGCCTGATTAGTAAGCCAGTGCCATACCAACCGAACCACCGTGGTTCTATATTCTAGCGCGAATGTAATAATGCACCGTATCTGTGATCGAGGGTTACAGAATTCCAAACAATGGACAGAGAACGACCTAAAAAAATAATGTGACTTTTTGTACAATCAGGGGCCATAAATCCAGGACGATATGGTCCGATATGCGCGAATATCGAAAGGAATCGAGATCTTTGGGTTATGAACACGCATTTCAAGTTTCATCAAAATTGTGACCTCTAGGGTCCACAACCTTCGTATTACATACATACTTTTACACAATTTGCGTACAAAGAACGGCCATTTTGTTGGGCATTTTCATTTCAATTTTCCGTAATTCGAATTCAGCCTTCATTATGGTAGAATGGTGATATATTTAAACGGTTTTTAAAATCGGGAAAAAATTGTGACCTCTAGAGGATCCGCAAACTAAAAATGCGATTTTTCGAACAATCAGGAAGTTATATTCGGATACGCGAGATTATGAAAAGGAACCAAGATCTTAGTGTGTGACGGTGATATATTCAAGGGTCATAATATGCACGAATATCGAATATTTAAGTTTCATCAAAATCGGATGAAAACTGTGACCTCTAGAGAGTCCACAACCTTGATATACCATATTTCTTACACTACTAGCGTCTGAGGGGCGGTCATTTTGTCCGGCAGTTTTGGTCCGATTTTCACAAATTCAAAATTAGGGTGTAACGGTGATATAATGGGGCGGTTTTTTAAATCGGATAATAATTGTGACCTCTGGAGTGACCACAGGCTAAAAACGTGATTTTTCGTACAATCAGCCTCCATAATTCAGGAAGCTACGATCTGATATGTAGGAACCAATATCTTTGGGTTATAAACATGCATTGGAAGTTTTATCAAAGTCAGATGAAAATTGTGACCTCTAGAGTGTCCACAAGCTAAAAACGTGATTTTTTGTACAATCAGGGGCCATAATCTATGAAGTTTCGATCCGATACATGCCAATATCGAAAAGAACCGAGATCTTTTGGAGATAAACATATATTTAAAGTTTCCTCAAAATCGGATAAGAATTGTGACCTGTAGTCTGTAGAGTGTCCACAAACAAATTGTGGACGGACGGACGAACGGACAGGGGCGACGACAATATACGTCCACATGAAAATGTTGGCGTATAAAAACATCAAGTGGCCAGTCATTTCAAAGATTTCATTACAAGCAGCGCAAATTGCGTTTGGGATTAATTAAAATCGTATATAACCTATGTGCATTACAAAGTTTTCAGAATAGGCAAACGTATGTTTAACGTTCTGCACCACTGACAAGGAGTGCACACTGGAAAATCCCGGGTAATTTCTCTGTTAACACAGGAATCGAACCCCAGACACCATTGTCAGTGAGCCAGACCTTTTTCATGGAGCCACCGTGATTCAAAACAGAGAAAACCAATCTTTCCGAGTTCTATTCCAAGAATTATTAAATCAAATGTTCAGACGTTCAAAACCATTATAAAAGAAGGGGGGGGGGGTAGGTTTGGTGGCTGAATGGTCTAACGCGTGTGCTTCAGATAATAAGGTCTGTCACTGAGTCAAGTGCGTGGTTTCGATTACACACTTGTACGTGACAATCTCATGGGGTTTCCCCGGTTTATATATTTATCGCGATAATAATTGTTACCTTTATATTAGAAAATAACATTTTAAGACATACTTAAGCACCCCCCCCCCCCCCCAAAAAAAAAAAAAAAACCCAAAAAAAAACAACAAACATATATTACCGTAAACATACTAAATATTTGGGGAATCGGGTTAGGGTAGGCTCCATGCAGACACAATGACTTTTAAACTAGCTTTGGTGGCTCCAAGATGTTTATATCTCCACTTTAACAGATAACATGGGTATGCATCATAAAAACGTTAATGAACTTTGGCATGTTTATACACAAGTTCATTAACTTTTATGCTGCATTATCGAGTTATATCACCGAAAACTTAATAACACCTGGATTCAAGGCCAAGTGTTGGAGTTGAATAAGTAAAGGGTATGTATGGGCTTTGGTGGCTAAATATTTTTATTTCACAGAATCAAGTGATGAATAAACTACGAGACTGCAAAATTGTAGAAGCTTCCTATATTGTATTTTCGAGATATATTTCCGTAAACATGCTAAAAATATGGAAGAATCGGGTTAGGGTAGGCTCATGCGCACAAAGTAACTTCTAAACTGGCTTTGGTGGCTCGACGATGTTTATATCTCCATATTGAGGAGATAAACACCTCCTGTTTGGCATTTAGAGGGGTGTTATTGTCCTATAGACATGTCCTGAGATCAATTAGGACCCAATTGTTTAAGTGGCATTTAGTAACCGGATGAGTATAACACATGACACAATTATATGGAATACAAGTTACTTGAATGTTTTATTTCAGCGACGTTTGGACGAGGCCCCGGTCTGAACATTTGTAGAAACGTCGCTGAAATAAACTCTTCAAGTAACTTGTATTCCATATAATTGTGTCATGTGTCAAAATAGACTAGTTGAATAGTTTTGGGCTTTAAAAGTAGTTTTTCTGATGAACTTAATGTTCGGCCAGGTGTATAAAGATCTAATAGATATGAGAGGTAAACAGGAGCTAAATTATTTAAACATTTAAAAGAAAGTAATAAAATCTTAAAATCAATTCAATATTTAACAGGTAACCAGTATAAATTATATAAAACAGGAGTTATGTGGTCGTATTTCTTAATTAAAGTAACAAGTCTAGCTTCAGTATTCTGTACTTTTTGTAATTTATCTATCAGCTTAAAAGGTAAACCAACTAAAAGTGAATTAAAGTTATCTAATCGAAAAGTGACCAGAGAATTAACAAGTGATTTAGTATTTATGTATTTTACCTTTATTTCTGATAGTAAAATAGCACAGTTTACAAATATTATTTACTTGAGCTCCCATAAGCATAAAACTATTAAAGATTGCGCCAATATTACGGGAAGAATAAGATGACAATATATCACAATTACCAATTACAACAGGGGGGTTATCATGTGCAAATTTACCTAATAACAAATATTCGGTTTTATCATCATTCAATTTTAGAAAGTTCTTTGACACCCATTTTCTAATTTCACTAATACAGTTCTCAAGTTGCAATTTTGATAAATTGAAACAAGATGGACAATTAGGTGTAAATGAAATGTATAACTGAGTATCATCCGTATACAAATGAAAGTTGAGACCATATTTTCTGACAATATTACATAATAGTGACGTATAAAGGGTAAATAAACTCGGACAAAGAACAGAACCTTGAGTAACCCGAGATGACAAAACAGATTCAGACGACGATTTATAATTAACTAAAATACACTATTTTCTAGAACACGTGACATCAATTCTCATTTATTTGAGATTGTGTGTTACGAAAACGTGTGTCGATATATTGCCATATCTATCACAAGAAAACAACACATCTAATAGTTTATTTTCCAATCTTTATTTCAAAACATTCATATGATCATGGGTGGAAAAACAATCAGTCTAAAAAGGTTAACTTCTGCTAAGAATATCCTCTTGATCTAATGTATATATCTAACTACAAATTATGCAAAACACAGTTATTATGCAATAGACTCTTATTATAGAAATTAAAATTTCCAAACATTCTTCTCATAATAGATAGATAACTTTGTATTGCTTATGGAAGACCGGATCGGAATAAGTTCATTGGGACCCCATTTTTGTATGTAAAGGGGCGTTCGTATAGACTAAATAAAAACTTATGATAGGCTAGTGTTTAAATTATAATAACGAGTTACAATTAAGTACACGTACACAAAAATGATTCAAATTATCTACAAGGCATCTACATTGTTTATTCGACATCATCATCTGAGGCCATCTGTTTTGCTGATAATTCATATTTAGAGGGAATGCCGACTACACCAGAATCAATGATTCTAACTTTATTTATGAGTGTTCCTTTCAATGAAGATTTAACACTGCCAATCTTTCTTACGGCATCCTGCAAAATAATCAAAACATTGACATCCGTGAAGGAATAAAATACAAACTAGAGCAATCTGTGTAAGTACAATCTTACAGTAAGATTAGGGATATTGAAGGAGGTATAGATGTAACAGTTTTAGAAGGCAAAATATTTGTTTAAGTAATGATTCAATTCTAGATGAATTGAATAATATCAAGAATAATTCATTATTTTGAAAAAAAATAATAAATCAATATTATTTCCCCAAACCTCTTCAAACAGTACCAGCACTTTGTATACATATATTTATTTATTCAGCTTCTAGCATGATGTTACGAATTTTTCGTGTCTCTCTAATTCTGTCGTAATGTCGTTGTGGGGTTACGAAAAGGGGGCGTGATTCTACACTATCAATCACCATATAATTTTAAATATCATCATTTGTTACCACAATGACGGCTAGAATTGCCGCGTAACATTTGGGAAATGCCAAAATGTTTACGAAGCGATTCAGATCACAATACATTAAAAAGTAATACTGGAAATAAATACAAATTGCAATTGCAATAATTCTGGGATGCGGGTGTGAGTTACAAGAGTATCAGACTTTACTTTATTATTAGTAGAGTCAATATTGCTACTTTTGTCAGTACGCTACGTCCCCAAGACTTTTAGACCTTGATTGAACTATCGTGATAAACCCTGACATTAAATTTCAATATTGACGATTTCCCTCGCGTGGATTCAGATTTGTTAAAGTCATTAACATTCGGAAAACTTCGTCGAGCTGAGTAACAAGTTCGTATGCTAAAACTATAGAGACCATTAATATACTGTTAGCTACATTCTTGTATTTATATTATAAGATGCTTACCATGCCCTTAATGACTTTTCCAAAAGCAACATGTCGTCCGTTCAACCACCTTGATTTTTGAAGCAAAATAAAGAACTGAGATGCGTTTGAGTTTCGTCCATAGTTAGCCATAGAAACAATACCAGCAGATTGATGGCTGACAAGAAAGTTTTCATCATCAAACATTGGTCCGTATAAACTCATACCTTTAAAAAAATAATAATAACTTTATCTAAAAGGGGTAGACAAATTTAAATAAGAACAACATGAAAAAAATAAACAAATCTCACGACGCCGGTTTATTTTGTTTCATTGAGAGAGAGAAAAATAAACAAGCCAACTGAGGCTGATGTCCCCCGCCAAATTGAAAAAGTAATTAGATGACACACATTGTTTAATTGCATATTTATCTTTTTATAAAGCCTTAGTCATGGCATTGATGCAATAATATACGCCAAGTTTTGCAATTCTCACTGAATTAGAATCAAAATTGTCGAGTTCCAAAGTCTGTACCAATCAAATTGCTAATCATCGAACTTAGTTAAAGTATTCAAACTTAGTCAAGGTATTGATGTAATGATATATGGCAAGTTTCATCATTCTCACACAATTAGAATCAAAGTTGTCGAACTCCAAAGTCTCAACCAATCAAACTGCCCATCATCGAACTTAGTCATGGTAATGATGTACTGAAACGATACTCCCGAGTTTGATGTAATGAAACTATACACCAAATTTCACCATTCTCACTCAATTGAAATCAAAGTTATCATTTCCCAAAACATCGACGCAGAAAATGTTCATTATTTAGGTTAGTCAAGGTACTGATGTAATGAAACTATAGGAAATGCTCATTATCGAACTTAGTCAAGGTAATGATATACGCCAAGTTTCACCATTCTCACTCAATAACGTAGAATTAAAGTTGTCGAGCTACAAACTCTAGACCAATCAAACTGCTTATCACTTTTCTTAAGCTGAGGCGAAAATGCTCATTATCGACCTTAGTCAAGGTATTGACGCAATCAAATTGCGTATCTCTGCTTAGCCTAAGTAGAGAATGCTCATCATTGACCTCGGTGAAGGCATTCGACTATTAAACAGCTACACCAAGTTTGAAAATTCTAGCTCAATCAGAAGAAGAGTTATTGTGTCACAAAAAGTTTGACGGACAGACAGAGAGGCGGGGGGGGGGGGGGCAACTCACCCCATGACACCGGTTTATTTTGTTTCACTGGGAGTGAAAGAGAGGGAGAGTGAGGGAAGGAGAGGTAAAAGATCATTCGACACAAACTAGGTCATTTCTGGACTAACATGTGGTACAACTGTATTTGAATAATTCGTTTATGTGTAGGAGTCTAAGCAGTGTGATAACCCCCACATGTTTGAGCAGACGACCCTCTTGTCACGTTTTGGGATCTACACCATGCCATTTGACTTAATGGTAGACCTTATGATCTGCAGCGCACACGTTAGACCACTCAAACAACTAACACTCGGGTATACGCCTGAACGAATAAAAAGATCAAGTTCTATTTTGATAGTTCTGAAAATATTTCATTTTAATCTAACTCTTCTGGTATATTTCAAATAAGTTTTATAATCTCGGAAATATTTAGTTCTTTTCACAAGAACGGACATACATTATTTCCAAGCTACATTAATTAAGTATCTCTTACCGCCTTCGCCATAGTTATGGGTAACATCACCACCTTGGATCATGAAATCTGTTACTGCCCTGTGAAATGTTGTTCCACCATATTTGTATAAAATCTACAAATAGAATTAAATTTGAGATTACACATGAAATTAAATGCAATATTAGACATGAACTTAAATTCGATTTTTAACATAGGCCTTTATCGGCAAGTTGGCAAATGAACATTTGTTTACATTTATTTGAAGGTATTTGTTTGAATCGCTATCAGCTTTTTTATTACTCATCCACATACTTATAAACACATTCTTTACATCAATGTTTTAGTATTTAGTCGTGCATTCCTATTTGTAATAACTATTTTTTAAATAAGTCCAGTATATTTCCGGTGTTTGACACAGTTATAACAATCTAATATTTAGGTTGTGTGAAATTACTTAATGTATTATTGCTGAAAAAATGAAATTAAATGAAATGGGGTTTAACCTCCTACTGTTCTGCTCCTACTTGGCTAATGAAGACGGAGATGAAAAAAGAACTATTTCGAAAAGAATGGTCATTTAATAAGACAAAACATGCCTATTATCACGTCACGGAATTGGACAAAAATACGTCATAGGGAGTTTCAATAAAATTATAATGTAATATACGCTTTTATTAAATTTGATAATCTAATTCACGTATATAAAAATTTTAATAAAAGTGTATATAGAGAAATACTCAACTAAAAGTACGAATATATAGTTAACACATATTATGAAAGTTTTCATTCATAGTTTAATGGTGTGGACCTTGCTATTGATTTGACTTTACACGTGTCAGTATAGCTAATGTATACACGCAATCATAATAACCATCGAGCGAGTATACATGTACCTCTCGAGTATTCGATATTTTGAAATATTTTTTTTTAGCTACAATCTTTACTAAAAATAAATAGTTATGTATAAAACAAAGTTTTAAAAATATGTATACTACATGTTTGTGGTTGTGGTGCATTTATGACTATCGATTATGTACTTACACCTCGCTTTTTGAATCCTTTTGCTAATGTTATGAAGTTCAAAGCTGTCATGGGAACAAGATCACCAAAGATACCAATAACAATCCGACCTCCAAAATGGTTGTCAGGGCCAAAGTAATTTTCAATCTCTACATCCAAATATACTTCTTCGGTGACAATATATTGAACTTCATCTTTTACTTCTTCTTTCTCATCTTTTTTGGTTGGTCTTTTAGCTGATAATGCAGGAACTACTACTGCGCTTAATAAGCACAGGGTTAAGAGAACTGATTTGTAACCCATTTTCTTTCGATGGAACCTACAAATATTAAGAAAAATTAGATTATTTTAATTACAGTGTAAAGTTGCGCCGATTCACAGATTAATAATTTTGGAGTATCTCTACCTAGTTTTACAATGTTTGAAAGTATGGCAAAAAAAAGTTCAAAGACCTCGAATAAAAAAATTTAAACCTATAATTATTTGCTCTTCTTAATCAGATGTGTAACCTACCTTTGCAGAAGTAGAAAAGACCGAATCGTGGAAAGTCAACTTTAAGAATCAATGCCATTCCACATGAAAAATCGACATTTGGAAAAGGAGCCAATGAGATGCTGCCAACCTGTGAACACCGGTCGCTGACATGGCTTGTGACGTGTGAAATTGTTGAATATGTCTGTTGCTATACCGTAGAAGAAAGCTAGAATTACTATGACATTCAATATAGAACTGCCACTTTAGTGATGTGGCAAAACTTCATTTATTGAATTTGACGTGGCAAATAATTTACCTTTGAGGAAAGTCATACAAAACATAAAATTTCACAGATGATATATTTATTTCTTATAATGCAGAATGTGCGGTTATTTTCCTTAATATTAGGCCTATTCTGATTTTAGGACTTAAAAATAAACCCCGACAAACCGGCTTTCTTTATTGTTTACATTTTTGTTTGTATTTTCACATATTAAAATCGGAGCGATTTTGTTTTTGTCTTGGTACACACCATCGGTATTTGTATTTCACCGAGGAGTACAATGAGATATTCGCTTTCAACCCAAAAAAACGTTTATTTGCATGGTATGTCTTCAGCTAGGCTTATAGTAGCACGTGGAAGAATAAATTGTACCGTCTTATCGATTTAAAAGATTTAGATGAACACAGGTTTTCATTCTTCGTAACAGCCGGTGCCACTTTGTTATCAAATCAATTTACGTGCTTACCTTAAGATACTTTTAAACATTATTTATCTTATTATAAAATATTTGATTAAACATTAAACACATGAGACCTAGAAAATGCACAAATTCTAGTAAAAATAATAGCCTACATAATTAAAGGCACGGGGCAGATTGTCAAAAGCTGTTATTTTAATATAAAGACTGTTGGAATGGAGAGAGAGAGAGAGAGAGAGAGAGAGGGGTTAACTTCAACTCGACACAAAGTTGGACAAACAAGGTGATAGGCCATTTCGGGACTAGCACAATAATATGGTTCAATTTTAATTCAATAATGCGATTGCGCGTATATAGGGCAGTGGGAGGAATCCTGAGGTCCCGGAGAAAACCCACGAGGTTGGACAGGCGACCATACTCCTTGTCACGTACAAGCGGGGAGACGAAACCACTTAACTTGACTCAATGACAACCCTTCTGATGCAACGCCCAAGATATAGCTATCAATCAGTGTGGTCAAAATTAATAGTTTTTGACAACTTCAATCTAGTTCAATAATACCACTTTGACTTTAAACAATTAGCTTTAAAAGGTGGGGGGGGGGGATTTAACGTACACGTCATTGGATTCAACACTCCCAAAGCAGGTCCGAGTTACCCCCCTTTTTTCTTTGGACGCCATCTCCCAGGCAGTTCTAAACATTATCGAAGAAATTCGAGACTGCACTGTATTATAAACAATGTCTGAAAATGAAATACTTTGCAGGTCACAAAAAATAAATAACTACCAACCACAGACTAAAATATCAACAAAAGCCATCTTATACACAAAACAAATGATTAACGGATAAACTGGCCATCCAGGGGGTCAAGGAAGAAAGTGATTCACAGGAATTATAAATAAAATTGCTTACCGTTAACGTACTATATTCTTAAATATCTAGGGTACCGGTAGGCCTACCCGTTTTTAATCCCAACAAGTTTCAGTGGGGTGCTAGCTGTAGGCCAGGGGACTTTGTCCGTACAAAGATGTAGGCTACGATATTAATTATTATTTATGGTCTGTGAGAAACCGTTCCGAAAGAAATTATAATAATAATAATCACTTTTTTTCAAAAGGGTAGAAAATTGGGTGACCTAATACAGTAATGATCTACTGTTCTGTCACTCTGGCGTTGCCAAGGGGTAGGGATGCAAGTTAAACTATATCGGTAGGCCTATCCCACACTCTTGGACTAAATTTGTTATATTTAAATAGAAAATAATATCTGATGATAGGCCTAACCCTGCATTTTCTTGTATATATTTCAGTCCTCCAAAGTTACGAAGACTTGTTCATCTTGATAAAGATATTGGAATTTTATCAACCTCTACAGTATTATCATGTCCAGATAACCACATCCAAAATTTACATCAACAAGATACATGTATTACTATTAGTAAACTTAATAATAATAATCAGCCATTGCAACCGTCAAAGAGTCCTTCATCCAGTAGGCCTATACAAAAATATTTAGCTTTTTCAAATGTACCCAACCTAATGGTGTATCTGGCACATTAGATATTGGACTCCCAATAAATACAGCAGGTTACATATTAAAAAAACCTTTCTTTCTTGGTTTCTGTGGAGCAAATCACCCCGTTTCAAAAAGTAAGGTATTCTGTTTGTATAAATTTTGGGCTTATTAGGTCCAAAATAGGTGTCATAACTTTATGTGTTTTATGTTAGGTGGTGTCTCAAGTGTAAATATTGAGAGTGAGCTGATTGACAGTGCTATAGACCAAGTTGTCACACTACCACAATTAGTAACAAATGTGTCAGTTGCACACAAAGGGCAAAGTAATGAAATCAGTAAACATTCACAAAAGCTCATACAATTAGAAGTAAGTTTGTTGTTTTGTTTTAAGTTATAAAACACCAGTGCAGTAGAGATGCATGTACATACACCACAATTAATCATCAATAAACAAAATTGGTATATCTTTTAGCCGATTCAGTTAATTTAATAAATAATAATAATTAAAAAAAAAATATAGGGTAAAAATGATACCCATGTTTCAATTCGTTTTGTTTTAATACATCCTCTATTGCTCAAATAGTGGAATTAATAATAATTGCTGCATTGTTTGATTAAAAGTTCTGAAAAATTGATGGGTTAATAAATTTATTAATTATTGCAAAATTTATAGATGATCTTAAAATAATATCTATTCGGTAAATATTATATCTTTACCTTTTAGGTACAACTCCAAAGAGGTAAGCTTAAACAACTATTATCTAAATCAAGTATAAATGATCAATCTTTAAAAGAAATACAATCTTTCACTATGATTGGTAAATAAAGTACAGAATTTACTATTGTGGCTGTCCTCAAAATGATAATTATAGTAATTTGGCAGTGTAGTAGTGTTACATATGGTAGAGTTGCTAAGCATTAGCAGCAGCTGTAATTAGTTAGTACCCTGTCACTTGAAGATGTCTATGGTTATTTCAATCAAATATATGGTTCTTTGTTTCCTTCAAAGAGTTTTTACTTTACTTTTTTAGAGGAGAAATTAAATAGTGATATATTACTGGATGTGTCAAGTGTAACAAAGAAAGTTTATATAACAGAAGATTTAGTTAAAGAAAAACAGAAATCATGTCAAGTTTTAGAGAAAGGTTAAAGTTCATTTTACTTCTTGTTTACTAATAATATCAGCATTTATCACCCAATACACATTCTACAGTAGATATCATTTGTGTGATAACATTCATATTCTACTGATTGATATCTTCTGCTCATCTTTTTTCATATCAAAAAAGACAGGTAGGAGATTCTCTATATATCATCATGTTCCTGAAGCAATGACTGCAAGTTTTACAACATCTGGCTGTTGCTTGTTTACTTCACAATTCCCGAACTTATAGCTATGTTATCTACAGACACGTGAGCAGTAGTGTCCAATCAGAGGTTGTGACATCGCGACCTCCACGGAAACCTTGACATTCAATGAACCTTGAACTTTGCAACTCGATTATCACAGGGAGACATTTTAGCTTGAAACCACGAGACTTGGTATTCGCAACGATCGAGGAATCTGATAGGCTCACAAGTTGGGCTTGTACCCAATGGAAATTAGTGTTTAAATATGCAGGGTATAACATGAAGGCCTTGATAAGATGTACGTAGTTAAAGCGAGATCAAGCCTTCTTTTGAAGATGATATATCATATAAACAAAAGATATTGAATTTTTAAAAAATAAAAAGGAAATGAAATGAACTGGTGTTTAACGCCCTACTGTTCTGCTCCGAACTGTGCTAATGAAGACGGGCATACACCACACAGTGTGCTATGAGGGAAATAGTGGCACTACAGCCTACTCTTTTATCGAATTCCAACTGTCAAGGGATCTTTTACGTGCACACCAATGTGTACATGGGACCTCGGTCCTGCATCACTTTCTTGGCCAATGCAGGGATCGAACACAAAAAATAAAGGACATATACTACAGGATAAAATAAAATTTATCCATAAAAATTAATACAAGAACTACAAACTGAACTAATTTTGCTAAATTTTACCATATTTTATGATAGAAATAGAATCTATTGTTACAAGCAATTCACAATCAGAGAAGAAACTTGATCTTAAATTAACAGAAATAGAAAATGAGAAAAGGTATAGTTTATTTTATTCTTGTATCAAATATTAAAAATCTATTATTACAAACTATTCTTAATCTATTAGCCTGTGCAACAAAAAACTATCCTGTTGTGTCCGAATTCTTAATTTAAGAACACCAACAGAATAAAAAAAGACCTCAGATTTTTAAAATACATAAAAGCATTTGTTATATTTTATCTTTTTTTTATAGAATTTATGTAGAATATAGACATAAGATGGAAGAACATATAGAAAATGTAGGTTTATTTAAAGAATCATTACCATTAAACAAACAACTAGATGAACAGAAACATAAAGTGGATACCTTACAATATAAATGTAAGACTGCTGTATTTTTGTATTTTCAACTAACCCAATGATGCAGAATGATGACTGTTAAAACAAGCGGTTGCCAAGAGATGGACAAGCTAAAAATTATCTAATATTTGGACAATCAGGAGCCATAATCCAGGAAGTTACTGTCCAATATGTGTGAATATCGAAAGGAACCTAGATCTTTGGGATATAAGCATATATTTTAAGTTTCATTAAAATCAGATAAAAATTGTGACCTCTAGAGGGTCCACAACCTTGGTGTTAAACAATTTTACACTATTTTCACAAAATTCTGATGCAACCTTCATTATGGTGTAACAGTGATAAAAATTGTGACCTCTTTAGTATACACAAGCTAAAAACAAGATTTTTCATACAATCGGGCCATAATCCATGTAGTTACTGTCGGAAAAATGCCAATATCGAAAGAAACCAGGATCTTTATCAAATAAGCCTATATTACATGTTTCGTCAACATCGGATAACAATTGTGACCTGTAGAGCATCCACGAACAGATTGTGGAGAGACATTCTGACAGACAGGGGCGATGACAGTGTACGTCCACAAGATATTGTGGGAGTATAAAAATTGTGACCTCTAGACTAGAGGGACCACAAGCTAAAAACGTGATTTTGCGTACAATCAGGGACTGTAGTCCAGGAAGTTACAATCTGATTTGTTTGAATATCGAAAGGAATCGAGATCTTTAGGATATAAATATTTACTGTTGTAAGTTACATAAAAATCTGATAAAAATTGTGACCTTAGAGAGTCGACAAACCTAACACATGATTTTTCATACAATCAGGGACCATAATCTATGAAGTTATAGTCCGATACATTCCAATATCAAAAGCAACCGAGCTCTTTGGGAGATACCTATATATCAAGTTTAGTAAAAATCAGACAGGGGCGACGATAATATCTGTCCACGAAAATGTTGACATATAAAAACTCACATGGTAAAAATGCTTACCATAACAAAAGATGATTATTGACTAATATTTTTGTGGCATCATCATCGTCTGGAAATTCTTTTACAATTGAAATAAATATATTGCTACCAATACTTTCAGCCTGTCTTTTTATATAGTGATTATCATATAGAAATTGTTTACAGACAATGCTCTTTGTGAAAATAAAGAGAAAATGAGATCTGTTTGTAGTGGTGAAAAAGATGGAATTAAAGAAGAAATACAATTATTACAAAAGAAAGCAGAGACAATGAGAAAAGATTGTATAAGTAAACAACAACAGGTAAAATCTTTATATAGGTTTCATTATTAGAACTATAATGTCAGTGAGATAACTAAGAATTACATCCCCTCAGATTCCAGACAGAAAATAGTTCATGATTAAATCCATCTCTAATTAGTCAGTTTGCAACACTGACATAATTATACTCTTTAGTTTGAAGACTTTATCAGGAATCAGTCAGGAGGCAGACCACCATTAATTTCCCCATTGACCTCAATATTAATTTTGTCTCTTTGCTCGTCTCAACTTTTCCCCAAATTTTCTTTGTGCTGAATGCCTTTCACTACAGACAGATAAACAAATGGTCCATGTGCACCATATTTTGTATGAGGTTGACCTCCCAAATTTTGATATACATAAACATGTAACTATTCTCCGTACATATCACGTAACCTGTTAACTCTTGTGATCCTTCTGCCTTTAAATCATGAATATTTATAATAAATAGAACAACTACAATTTGTGGGTCCCACGATATCACTTTGGCGGAAGCGGCGTTAAATAAAGCTATGTAACTATTCTCCGTACATATCACGTAACCTGTTAACTCTTGTGATCCTTCTGCCTCTAAATCATGAATATTTAAAACAAACCTGGCAGAAAATGTTAATTCAAACCCTCTTTGTCCATGCTAGACCAAAAATAGACACGAATGCCCATGCAAAAGGTGAGAAAAGAGAGAGAGAACCGCTATAATAAATAGAACAACTGCAAATTGTGGGTCCCACGATATCACTTTGGCGGAAGTGGCGTTAAATAAAGCTATTTCACAATTTGTGGGTACCGAGATGGTGAAATGCCTCCAGAAGAACATAATTATCTCACTTTAGTTTTCATTAAAATAGTCACCGAAAATTAGTCATTCAAAATACTAAAGAGAGTTTATAATAAAGTCAGACATTGATGTAAGAATGATAATGATAGTTATATCCATGATATCAGAACTGACAGATTGAAAAAAAAATATCCCAGGTCAGCTAATGAAACAAGACTTATAGAGTTACTTCCCTCTTCATTCTGACAACACTTCAAGCTTCCAGGTTAAAAATATTGGATAGGAAAAGAGGTATAACAAATTATCTTTATAAATTATAGACTATATAAGGTTAAGCAATATAAAGTATATAAGGAAATAATGTATACAGAAAAATGTTCTTATACAATAATTATTTTGTTTCAGATTGAGAAAGTGAGGCAACAAGAACTAAAAGTTGAACAAAATATTAATGTTCTACATGTGAGGTTTTGTTTTATTAGTAAAATTAGTTGAATTGATTTATTGCCAATATCTAATCAGTAATGGATTATTAATTGTTGTCAGATTTGATATGTAAATTGCATTGATGTAGGCCCATTACGATTTCAAAAACATGTATTATGTTTCTTTTAGAACAAATTTTTTAAGCAAGTTCAATTTCGAATTTGTTTTATTTTCAGAAGCGTAATAAAGCTCAGTTAACAAGATTAAAATGTCAAGTTAAAGAACAACAGTTATCTTACAGACAATGGTCAGATCAAATTTCTCATTTAAAAAAGATATTATCAGATTTAAAACATCAAATGGGAGGAGCTGTCTAATAGCATATTTTGATAATTACAAAGTCTACTTTAAAAATAGAAAAATAGATTTATTACAATAAACAAATATATATCACAGATTTTATCTCTTTGTTAATTTATAGGATCTTCATGTGGATTAAATTGACATGGATACTGTCCCCATAATTTATAACTTTCATCGCCATCTTTGAATTGACGTTTTAACATTTTACATCTCATACAATCACAGTTTTCCTTCCACTTGGGTTTAACGCTATTTAATACACTGTCACTTTTTACACTCATGGCATCACTTCGGGCATCTAAAGAACGAAAACGTCTTTGTTTTTCTTTTACATTGTCCTTTTTCCTGTATCTACGGGGCAGATGAATAGGATCAAAGTCTTGTTTAACAGGAACACTCTGCACGCTAACTAAGCTGTTGTCCCTTTCAAATGGAAGCACTGGTATGTGAAAATTGATTCGGGATTTATGTTTGATATAATGATGCTTGTCAGACTTGTTACTACGGAATGAATTTAGTTCTTCCTCATCAGTTAACGAGTCCCTTTTTTCTAACTGTTTGCGGAAGGCTATTTTTTGGTACCTGTTTTTACTATGATAAACAGGTTTAGGATCACAGACTATATCTTCTTCTAGTAGAGAGTTGAGATCTTCGCCAGGTGATCCAGGTATTGATGGTAAACTTGGTAAAGATTTAGATAGGAGAGAGACATGCTCTGGATAAGTCTATAATTATAATAAAAAAGTATATATTATAAATGGTTATAATTTACCCCTAAAACCAAATTCTAAAACTTTATAAACCAATTTAAATACGGGTATGTGATTGATTATCTTTAATGTCTTTCTATTTTTCTTCAAAAGAAAATTTGAGTAAAATGAATACTATTTCCTTACATTTAAAAGTGATTTGACAAAAATATCATCCTTTTTTTTTAGTTTAGTGTGAGGTTTGAAGGTAGAAGATTTATTAGTCAATGATATAACTGATGGCAGTTTGATAGATTCTAATGTACCACTTCTAGACAAGGCAGATGTATTAACTCTCGCTAATTCACTTCTCTTAATCTGAAACAAGTAATATTATAACTATTATAAACCAATAGACATAATATATTCTATAAAGCCCTAAAACATACTTCACAGTAGGCTTCAACTACAAGTGGTAAATAAAACTTAGCCTAATATTCCCAAAGTAATGTTAATGAGCATCATGTGACCATTGCTTTAAAATTATGGCTTGACCCTCTCTATTATTTTATTCGTTTTGAAAGAAAGTATAATTGCTTGTTTTCATTATGTCATCAACTATTATCATCTATATTTTTGATAAAATTCACGTTTCATTGAACTTAGTGACTTCATCTGCACTTGAATATGATTCAATAAATATATGGACCTAATGGCCTTGAATTTGCTTAAGTATGAATACAGTTACAGTTGATGAAAACTAGTACATCTCTCAGTGGAAAGTCAACACACCCAAAACCTTCTTGTTTGCCACCTATTTTTGATAGTTTGGGGTAGTTGTCCATTTGCTTCATAACCTTGTGTATATATAATTTTTTTTAATGACTGCCATGACTCATTGTCTATATTTTAAAACAGTACAATCAGTTCAGATTTGGTTTCAAAATTAACTTATCTGTACTCACCTTTGGTAATAATTTATTAACTGTTGTACTCGTATCTTCTGTTAGTTGTATGTTCTTTAATCTGTTTCTCTGTATTTTAAGTCGTTCAACATAACCTGTTCTTTGTCTTGGTGGAGGATATAAAGGTGCTAGAGGACTAACCTGTTCGGGCGAATTTTCTGATGACATTTTCTGAATTCTTGGAAGTTTATTTATCACAAATTATCCATTTTCTAATATTATTTTAACCATTATCAGTCACATCCAGAAAATTAGGACCCCATTCTTTTTATCAGTCAAATAATTTAAAATAACCATATTCATGTATATTGTCTTAGTTGCAGTCAATCCTTCATGTAAGTAAAAGAGAAAAGGTAGAGAATAACAGAACTGGTAACTAGGATTATTGCCTGCTCCTATATTAGTATTACTAATACAAGTATTAAATCTAATCTATATGACCTGGCATATTTATTATTACAGGTTTATATTATGCCAACAGATTATTGTTATGTAAAGACAGTATAATAAAAAAGAATGTGGTGTGGCTTGAATTATTTAATGCAGTATTAAGTTTAAACAATGGAGTGGGTTAGAACTGGCATATAATGAGGAAATTGATGACTAGTAATCTATCACTTGAACAAACTACATCTTACATAACTTAAGGTGTTAAAGTTATTACATTTATCAACTACAATGCTAGGACTACTAAGTGATTACAATCATTTACGTTGCTGTACACTGGTGTTACCTCTGTGAACTTGTTAAAAAATGAGAGATGTTTTCTAAAAAGCATGCAATGCCTCATGCACAATACTCATCTTACAGTTTGTTGCATGATAATCTGGATATCAAGCTATTTGGTAGAAGTACCTATGGAGTAATGGCTATGAGCCATCTTGTATTTTTTTTTTTTCTTTTTTTTGTAAATAAATTTTTTATTCAGATTTGTATCTGAATAGGGATTGGGGAACAGGCATAGCCTATATTAAACCCCTCTCCCTAGCTTATTTTAATACATGTAATTTTCCATTGTTTGAACAAAATCCACAAGAAAGTGATTCTTGTTTCGTTTTAATTTATTTAATAAAATATAATTATTTACACAATATAATCTTATTCAATAAAACATATTCAAAGAAAAAACCCACAAAATAACTAACAATTGTAATTGTAAATATTGTTATTTTCAACCTAAGAACAGATTTTTATTTTTTGAAAAATCCAATTGAATTAAACGTTTAGATTATTACGTATGTCGTGCATAAGACTTCAACAACTAATGAGTAATACCTCCCAAAAGCCAGAACTCCGGTGGTGTTACAAAATAATTACTACTTATATAAATATGTTGTTGATATACCTTGATTGAAATAACAAAACACCAACAAATAAATAAGAATAATAATTATTATTATAGAGTTTGTTACTGTAAATTATGTTTATTAATCACCTAATTGGAGTGACTTTCTCGACTTAGAATGAGGTGATTTTCCAGATGGAGATTTCAGCACATTTATTGTTTTTTTCTTCTCGGAATGAATTAAAGGCGAGTTCATCAATTGCACTAAACTATTAGATGATATAGACGGGGAGAATTTTTTATTCATTGGTGAATCCATAAGTAACTGTGTTTTACTTGTTGGAGGTTGAGGAGAGCTTAAACTTTTACCTTGTAATACTGGTGAGATGTTGCGAGTTGAAAAAGACACAGCTCTATCACGGTCACTATTAGGTGGTCGCAAATGTTCTGATGTTAGTTTGCTTATTCTTAGCGGACTATAAGCACCCAAAACTGGTGAATGAGGAGTTCTGTTTTCACTATCTTCGGTTGATTTTGTCTCGCTGCCACATTGTGATAAGAAGTCATTATCTGACGATGGTGTAGAATTATCCTGAAGATGTGTACGACGACGTTTATGTGGAGAGGCTATACTGGCTTCGTCTTTATATATGATCATATCTCTCTTCTTGTTATTTTTAAATGTAATATTAGTATTAATAGTTTGATCTTTCATAGTAGTTTTGGAGGTCACCTCATCATTATTGTTATTTAATTTATTACCAGAAGATTCTCTTCTTCGTTTGCGTCTTGGCCAAGTATCAAAGTCTGGTGTTCTGGTACTTGGCATAGCATCTTTAGGTGATGGTGTACGAATTATGTAGGTTGGCTTCTTTGGTGTTATATCCCCTCCTTTACCTTTTATCTTTAAATTATTGTCCTTTACCCTTAAATTATTAACACTATCACAGTTTTTTACCTTTAAATTACTGACACTATCACAGTCTTTTACCTTTAAATTACTGACACTTTCACAGTCTTTTAAAGGACTAAAGAACATTTTCTTGCTTACTGATGTAGGTGGGGATTTCAGTTTGAGAGTTTTTCTGGGTGTTTTAAACACATTATCATCAGTCTGTTTTGTCTTAGTAGCTGATTGAGATCGTGGAGGACTTTTAGTAAATAAAGCTGTACAGACAGAACTTCTGGTTGGAGTGATTGGAACTTGAGATCTTGTGTTTTGAAAAGGAGACTTTTTCACTACTTCTTCAAATTTTTTAACATTATTTGCTTCTGGTGTTCTGTTTGGATTGTTTATATTGTCAGTAGCAATTGCAGATTTACCTGGTGTAAACTTTATCTTTGGTGATCTTTCTTTATTAAATTTCGGAGTCTTATTCTTCTGTGGTGTTTCATGATTGGCACTTGATGACACTTTATTATTGGTAACTTTTGTTGGGGTTTTGTTCAAATTCTCGGCATATTTCTTTGTTGAATTTTTTATTTTAGTAGTTGGAGAAAATCTTTTAGGAGTTTTCCTTAGTATTGCCTCAAAATCAGAATTGAGAGGTGTAAACTTTTCCGGGGTTTCCGACACAAAACAAGCATCTATTGCTGAATCTTTTTTAGCAGCAGGACTCTGGAAACTGGATTTTCTCACAGATTTTGTTCTTGGACTTTCAAACAATATTCGACTTGGTGTTTTCTTGGGTGTTTTCTTAGGTGTTTTCGAAGTTTTTCTGCTACTCTGCGATCGAAAATCTTTTTGTGATGGAGACTTGTGAGGTGATGGACTCATCAACTGTGACATTAAGAAACTTCTTGATCTACGTGTAGGAGACATAAACTTGTTTGATACTGTGGATTGCGCTAGTTGACTCAGAGATTTATTGATATTCTCTTCTGTACTAGAAAATGCACGATGCCGTCCAGCTATTCTATCACCAAGATTGTAATATGCCGAGAGATTACGAGGTCTAGAGCGTGTAGAGCTTGCTGAATAAAATGATCTTCTGGTTACAGCTGGTTTCTTCCTAAATCTACCTGGAGATGGCTTGACATCAGTTTCGGGAATAACTAAAATTATAAACACAGGATATATTCAAATAAAGCAACTATAATACATGTAATTTCATATCTGTATAATCAAAATGTTGACAACCCACACTATTAATCATTACTAATTATATTAGATAGCAATTATAAGGATTGAGGAATTTAGTAGGTCTACTAATTTCATGTGCTATCTAATAAACAATACCATTGACAATAAATCAGTCAAAACAACTGAATGTCAGTCAGTAACAACTGTCATAATTGCTATCTAATGATGAAGGAACATTTGTACCATTGGTTCATAAACATATGAGATATGCTGTATAACATCAATTATAAAACAAATACTTCTACTATTTAAACAGAAGTACTGATTAAGAGAATATTAAAATTCATGTTTTAAATTGTGAAATTACTACCCACTGAGATAGGGATTGTGTTCTATTGACTATGCAAGATTTTTAAGATTGAAATTATATTTCTTCTGACAAACAACTTTGACTTTTCAATAGAATACTGATTTGTTACCTTCTGCAGTCTTCATAGGTGATTCGTTTATTATCTGTATACCATCTTTCGAATGAGTTCTTCGTCTTTGTTTTTCTTGCTGTCTCCATGTAGGATTGGCTCTCTGTTTATGTGATGGTGTTTCAGCTACCATTATATTAGAAGGAGATTTCTTACCTATAAATTACATTAACAGAGTTAATAGTAATATATGAAATGTTTGAGTAAAATGATCTTGTCCCAAAGCATCGACCAATGAAATTTCTTTAGCTTGAAATGTTAATCATTGAACTTGGTCAAGACATTCAGCTAATGAATATCTACATATTGATTTGAATAATCAAATTGCTTATTGCTCCTTAGCCTAAGCAGAAAATTCTCATCATCGAACTTAGTCAAGATATTGATGTGATAAAACTATACACTGGTAGTGTCCTCACTCTCACTTAATTAGAACTAATGTTATCGTGCCCCAAAGCATCAACCAATCAGATGTCTTATCTCTGCTTACCGTAAGCAAACAATGTTTATCATTGAACACCATCAAGGCTGTTTATCAATGAACCTCATCAAGGCATTCACCTAATGAACGACTACACCAAGTTTGAGAATTCTACCTCAATTAGAAGGAGAGTTATTGTGTTCCAAAGTATCGACAACTCCATCAAGGCATTCACCTAATGAACGACTACACCAAGTTTGAACATTCTACCTCAATAAGAAGGAGAGTTATTATGTTCCAAAGTATCGGCGAATCAAATTGCTTATCACTCTGCTTACCCTGAGCAGAAAATGCTCACTATCAAACTTAGTCAAGATATTGATGTCCTCACTCTAACTTAATTAGAACTAATGTTATCGTGTCCCAAAGCATCAACCAATCAAATTGCTTATCTCTGCTCATCCTAAGCAGAAAATTCTCATTATAAGGAATAAATATGCCAAGTTCTAAGATGATCCATTCAGATTCAGAATTCCAGTCTGTTGACATAAAACGCAAGAATTGGGCGTGGCTCTGCCCCTGGGGGTTGGACATGCACCAAAATCAACAGTTGCCACCCTGAAGCTATAGTATAAGGAATACATATATGCCAAGTTTGAAGATGATCCATTCAGAATTGCGTCCAATAAAGATAAACACAAAAAATGGGCATAGCTCTGCCCCTAGGAGTCAGGACATGCACATCAATAGTTGCCGTCCTCTGACAGGCTATAAAAAGAACACTTATATCAAGTTCCAAGGCGATCCATTAAAAATTGTGGCCTGTAGGCAACACACAAACATACAAAGAAAAATGGGTGTGGCCCAGCCTCTGGGGGTCGGGCATTCAACAAAAACAATAGTATCATCCTCAGGGTATATGGAATAGGAATGCAAAGTTTCAAAAGGCACTGTAAAGAATTGCGGCCTGTAGGCGACAGAAAGACACAAACAAAAATTGGACGTTGTTCTGTCCCAGAGGGGTCGGGCATGCATCAAAAATAATAGAGGCTATCCTTAGGGTATAAGGAATAAGTATGGAAAGTTTTCAAGACGATCCATTAAGAATTGTGGCCAGGCGACAGGCACACAAAAAGAAAATGTTTGTGGCTCTGCCCCTGCAGGTTTGGGCATGCACCAGAAACAATAGGGGTGATCCTTAGGGTATAAGGAATAGGTATGCAAAGTTTCAAGATGATCCGTTAAGAAATGCATCCTGTATATGACAAACAAACAAATACAAAAAATGGGCGCCACTCTGCCCCTGGGGGTCTGGCATGCACCATAAACAATAGGGATCATCCTTATGGTATCAGGAATAAGTATACAGAGTTTAAAGACAATCCATTAAGAATTTCGCCCTGTAAGCGACCCACAGACACAAACAGACTGGGGTGACAGCATATAAATATGTCCACATTCAATGTAAATCAGTTTATATACATTTATATTACATTAATATATGCCTTGCGACCCATTTGTGTCAATTTCTAAGTCCAAAATATTAGAGATTTAGCTCCTCTAATCTATTGTCAGTAACTCACTTAGTGATGGTCCTATAATTTGTTAAAAAATCGGTAATTGTCCAATAAGTGACCCATCGGAAGAAATCGGTATCAAAAGGACTCAGTAAAAAAAAATCTAAAATATCATTCGAGTTGTGAACGATTAAATCAATATTGTGCTTGACACTCGCCCACTCTGTAAGATTATTTTAGTTGCCGTGCGCGGGACTATTTACACATAATACAAGACTCTCATGGAGGCCATAAAAGGAAATAATAATCAGTGTAAAATCCTTAGAGAACGCAACAGTAGGCTTACATGGCTGTGGCCTCTCTTCAACCCCATTTCAATGCATGCTGATATTGTACATCATCATGCAGTGGACTTATACCAGAATAAGAGATCAAAAACACATAATATTAATACCTATTTGAATTTTTGTTTAAAACTTTAAACATCACTGTCGCTGATGTGATATAGTTCCAAATCTATCTTCCTACTTTGGATCATTTTTTTCTTTCTTAGTTTTATCTAACTCAATACGGTATTGGTATAGTACTATACACTTGATTGAGATGAAGGATGGAAGGGGGGGAATGACTAGAGAATATCACATGATTGCCACAGTTGACAGAAGGGAAGCTATCGCTTTGATGTATTATCATTACCGCATGAACCATTCTAACATAGATATAATACAGGTGCCACCCAAGTTTGGGAATTATATCGTAGAGAGAGAGAGAGAAATGGGGGTTTAACGTCCACTCGACACAAACTAGGTCATTTCGGGACTAACATATGGTTTAATTTTTTTATTTCAATAATTCGCTTGCGCGTAGGGGGAATTATCTCGTAGTCAATATTTAATAACTGATCGTGATTATGTCAACTTTATTTATTACTCATACCACAAATAATTTTAGTTCACAATAGATGCTATGTATTTTTGACTTTGGAGTAGGGGTGACCCAATTAATTTTTCATTAAAAAAAAAACACATCACGTTCCTGTTTGATTCCCAGAGTAAAATAGTACCCGGCATTTCCCGACTAACAATTACATTTAACTACATCGATTATCATGACATTCGAGACATTTTAATGTGTAATAGTTTTATATCTACCACTATCGGTAATTGTATCTGTATCGGCCGATATATTTCGCTGTTAATAGTGGATATTGGTAAAACCGATGGTAGCCATATCGGACTATCACTAGTAACTGTTGCTATTGTACATGTACAGCACATATCTTAACTGTCTATATAATGAGATTTAAAAACACTCATTCGTTTTAGATTACAGGATGACAATCATAAAGTCAGATGGATTTAATAAAAAAAGGGGCTTGATGAGCAGCATGACAAAAACATGAATTGTTACATTAGATATCAAATCTGCAAATTTCAAGTTCTAATCACTACATTAGTCAGGGCCGAGGGAAGCAATTCTTGATTGGGAGGGCGGCTACCATCCTAGGACTTTAGGCGAGGGGCTGTCTAGGCCGAAGAAGCTCCCGGGGATCTAAATTGTCGGAGACGCTTTCCAAGTGATAGAGAGAAATGGGGTTTAACATCCACTCGACACAAACTAGGTCATTTTGAGAAAACCCACAAGGTTGGACAAGCGAACCTACTTTACAACG
Organism: Patella vulgata; assembly: GCF_932274485.2. Lineage (NCBI taxonomy): Eukaryota > Metazoa > Mollusca > Gastropoda > Patellidae > Patella > Patella vulgata. Next base: position 42,450,190 of record NC_065882.2, read on the forward strand.
CCAGTCGACTCAATGACAGACCTTATGATACAGCGCCCCCCCCCCTTCGCTGGCTAGTAAAATTACTCAGCAATGCATTTAAAACCTTTTCTTACAACACTGGCCGGTAACATGGATCATTTCACAAAGTTTTTTGTCGTGGGCCTATATATATTCAAATGAGAAGATCTTAATCTGTTAAATTCATCAAGAAAACTCGAATAAAAATCAAAGTTGTTAATATCTATACCTTAGCCCCCATTCTCTAGCTTCCGGGTGTTACCATGGACCCTGAAATACGGTCCATGGTGTAAATAACACATTGGCAATTTTATATTTTTCAGAGGTTGAACTAAATGTCATTCGCATGAAGATAGTTCCGACTAGAGTTCGGAAATCCGTGCAACCGAAGGTCGCCCTGTTCTGGACCATCTAGAGGTTACAATTTATTTCTGATTTGCACTTATTGGGCCGTAACTTTCTGGATTTATGGACTGTGATTGTACGAAAAATCAAGTTTTTAATTAAAATCATTCAAATATATCACCATAATTCCTGAAAATCGGGCCGAAACTTCCCGTCAAATGGCTGCTCCCCTTTACGCAAATAGTGTAAAAGTATGTAATACCAAGGTTGTAACAATTTTTATCCGATTTCCATGAAACTTAAAACGAGTGTTGGGTGAGTTCAAGGTCGGTGCACATCAGACCTTCCGTTCTAGAGTTATGTCAAATGCCTTTTACGAAAAATGTGAAATATGAATTAAGTTTGTAGACCTCCCAGGGGCGTTAATTTTTGTCTGATTCATGAGATCAAAATCAATCTATGTGTTGAGGATCAAAAGTTCTTGGATGAGTTTCACTTTGGTACGGATGAAACCTTCCATTGCAGAGCTTTAGCCCCTGCAATAGAATATTAGAAAAACTCCATCCCGTCATGTTTTAATTTGCCAATCTGTCATAGATACAACGGAAATGAGATGGAATGAAATATTCGACTGGTCACCAATGTTAATTAATCGTGACCTTCGCATCTGGGGGGCTCTTAACTTAGGGATCAGTATAGAAAATAGCAGTGATATTTCTTCTAAAAGTCTATGTTCTACTTCTAGAAGTCTCACTTCTATGTTAAAATCAGGTCTCTTCTAGTTATGTCACTGTATCTAACTGAATAGTTACTTACGTGCAATAACCTGGAGAAAAGGGTACTTGCTCCGCCTCCCCCCCCCCCACTCCGCCGGGCCTGTTAGTAAAGTACTAGTATAAAGGTTATTACCTCCAGGACTTTTAAATGCCATTGAGCTGACTACTTTTTTCCTTGGTGATCTACGAACAGTCTCCATGATCGCTACAGATTGTCTTCTGTCTAACTTGGTTCTTTCGCCATCAAATAAATTTCTTCGTACATTTACAGCTTCTGAAATACAATAAAACAAATTACTACATACTTAAAATTCCTACAGTTTAATTTGATCTTATTAAGAAAGTCAGCAGGGGGCTTTTCAGATTCCTCGATAGAAAATATCATTGCAAATACTAATTCTCGAGCTTTCCAGCTAAAATGTTTACCTGTGATAATCGAGTTGCAAAGTTCAAGGTTGGTTCAATGTCAAGGTTTCCATGGCGATCGCCATGTTTGATTTGAGTGTGTTTGTGTCACAGCCTCTGATTGGACAATGCTATTGTTCATGTGTCTGTGGTAAAGGGAAATAACGTAGCCTACCTATAAGTTTGGGAATTTCTGACTAATCTTGCAATGGCTAGATGTACTAACACTCGCGGTTGTTACTTCAGGAACCTGCTTGATAATATGAGTCACATACTTTTTGGGATCTCTCAGTAAGTCCAGTTAATTGTACGTTGTAAGTTCAATTGAATATAACACTACCTAACCAAACCCTATCTAAACATACAATCGCTTGAAGTTGTCTGATTACACTATCTTATGCTCATGTCTACTGAAAGCAGGGCATCTAAATTTAAAGTAATTATGTGTTTTACTTCTTATTTATTTGGTTATTTTGTTATTGATCTGTTTGGATTAAATCGAGTGATCATTTTATACAGATGAAAATGGAAGTTCAATCAGTTGTTGTTTTCAAGTATCTTTAAAACAGTAGTTGGTGTCAACAAGCCAACAGTTAGACTGATGTCCCCCGCCGAAATCCCAAAATAAATAGATGACACATATTAATTAATAGCACATTTATTTTTTTCAAAAGTATCAAACAATCAAACTGATCATCAACTATACACTCAGTTTCATCACTCTCTATCAGATAGAATCAAAGTTATCTTGTCCCAAAGCATCGACCAATGAAATTGCTTAGCTCTGCTTAGCTTTAGCTCGAAATGTTAATCATTGAACTCAGAGAAAACATTCACCTAATGAACATCTACATCAAGTTTAAAAAATTCTACCTCACTTAAAACCAGAGTTGTTATGTTACAAAGTCTTGACCAATCAAATTGCTTATCGCTCCTTAGTCTAAGCAGAAAATTCTCATCATTGAACTTAGTCAAGGTAATCATATAATAAATCTATACTTGGCGATTCATCACTCTCACTTAATTAAAACTAAAGTTATCGTGCCTCAAAGCATCAACCAATCAGATTGCTTATCTCTGCTTACCAAACGCAGACAATGTTCATCATCCAACTCCATCAAGGCATTCAGCTATGGAACACCTACACCAAGTTTGAGCATTCTAGCTCAAATAGAAGGAGAGTTATTGTGTTCCAAAGTCTGGACCAATCAAATTGCTTGTTGCTCTGCTTACCCTCAGCAGAAAATGTTCATCATCGACCTTAGTCATGGTATTGATGTAATTAAAGCTATACACCAAGTGTCCTCACTCTCACTTAATTAGAACTAAAGTTATCGTCTCCCAAAGCATCACCCTAAGCAGAAAATTCTCATCTTCGAACTCCATCAAGGCTTTCACCTAATAGACACCTACGCCAAGAGTGAACATTCTAACTCAATTAGAATGAGAGTTATTGTGTTCCAAAGTCTCGACCAATCAAATTGCTTATCGCTCTGTTTACCCTGAGCAGAAAATGCTCATTATCGAGCTTAGTCAAGGTATTGATGTGATGAAACTATACACCAAGATTCATCACTTTCACTTAATTAGAACTAAAGTTATCGTGTCCCAAAGCATCAACCAATCAAATTGCTAATCTCTGCTTACCCTCAGCAGAAAATGCTCATCTTCGAACTTCATCAAGGCATTGACCTAATAAACACCTACACCAAGTTTGAACATTCTAGCTCAATTAGAAAGCGAGGTATTGTGTCCCAAAAACTGTGACGGACGGACAGGCAGACAGACGGACGGACAAACTCATTTTAATAGTCCCCTGCTTCCTTCGAAAGGCGGGGGACAAAAAGGAAACCAAATTTATTTCAACTACACAAATATATAATTGTTTAAAAAGCTGAAATTGTTTTGTCAGTTGATACAAGGATTACTAAAACAGGGAAGAATTAATTAGAATTAATTTATTATACAGAATCTGAAATAGACCCCTAACAGTAACACATGTTACTACTGACTCTTCCCCTTTAATCATAGACAGGAAATGTTCAAAGTATACTTTATATTTACCATTTTCCTTTTGTTTATGTTTTGTTGGTTTTTGACTGGTCCTACTACTAGCTCTTGGTTTCTTTACCTGTAATATCACATTGTGTACTATGTAATTATATTATAATATAATTTACAGACAGCAGAAGTGGGATTTTGGACTTGTCTTTTATAAAAGATTAAAATTGGGACAGGAATTTGGAGGGAAAATTTTGTTATACTTTTGAAAAATGGCCTTAGAAATGTTTCGCTCTCTAGAGCTGGGCGATATCCCCGCAAACAGATATCGCGATATTTTATAACGTCAATAATTTTAGTTTATCACCTTTTAAATGTAAATAACCATGCATAAAAAGTTTGAAATACCCCCAGGGTATTCACTTGACACACTCTAGTCAAAATCATTAAATGTTTTTTAGAATAAATACAGTACCGAATTTATAGCTACAGGTACAATTGGGTGCTATTCATTACCCTTACAAACTCATGTTCTCTCATTCAAGCGTATGCCTTGTTGAAAATTCATTTTACAATACAAGAATACTAATTTATACTATTCAAAAAAAGTAGGGGATATTTGATTTTGGGGGCATAATACTAAAATATGCAAATGACTACGAAAAAAGTCACTATAGAACCTAACAGAAGAAACATTTCCAGTTACATGTGACGCCCAAACGCACCAATAGCTACCGCATGGAATGCAGGTGATGCTTGGGATCATCATGGAGGTCCAACCCAAGATTTGCACGACTCTGATTTTGAATGTTACAGTCATTGTGGCATTGAATTCCAGGGTGGAAACATCAGTTTAATTGTTTTAGTGACCAGAAAACAAATTTTGATATGCGTCGGCTTACCCAAAATGAAAGGTTACGTGCCCTTGGCATGCTACAGATCGGCACAACACAGGCGGTTGTGGCGCGGACGATGAATGTTTCTCAGTCTGTCATAAGCAGGCTATGGTCCAGATACCGTGATACACAATCTGTACAGGACAGACCACGCTCAGGTCGACCAAGGGCGACAACTCAAGCCCAGGATCGATTTATCCGTACCTTGGCCTTGAGAAATCGTGTCATCACAGCAAATCAGATCAGCGCTCGTCTTCAAACAGACACTGGTGTGAGAGTGAGTGGCCAGACGATTCGGAATCGACTGCATAGGGGTCACCTTCGCGCCCGACGTCCTCGCGTGATCCCTTGTTTGAGAGATCATCACATTCAGGCAAGACGTCGTTGGTGTAGGGATCGTCAACACTGGGATAATCGACGCTGGAGCAATGTGATGTTTTCAGATGAGTCAAGGTTCACTGTTGATTTTTTGGACAGACGTAGGAGGGTGTGGCGTCGTCGAAACGAGCGCTTCCAAGACGTTAACGTCATCAGACATGATCGATTTGGGGGTGGTTCAGTTATGGTGTGGGGAGGCATCACTGTTGCTGGAAGAACGGCTTTACATGTTGTTGCAGGGCGTGTTACAGGCCAGTACTACCGGGACAACATCTTGGCAGTCCATGTTGTGCCGTTCGCACGACGTCATGGCCGCCGTTTCATCTTCCAGGATGACAACGCAAGATGTCACAGGGCCAGGATCGTTACAGGTTACCTCCAACAACAGAACATCACCACATTACCTTGGCCAGTCCCAACCTCTCCCCCATCGAGCATGTCTGGGACATGCTTGGACAGAGGTTACGTCAACGTCAACAACGTCCTGCCAATGTCCAAGAACTTGCTGCTGCGTTGCAACAGGAATGGGACAATCTGGACCAAAATGACCTTAGACGTCTCATTAGGAGTATGCCACGTCGGATCAATGCTTGTTTGGCAAACAGAGGAGGATTTACCCGTTACTGACTTGGTTGTGATGCTGTGGTAACTTTGCTGTTTGACCCCGGGTATCATTTTACCCTTATAATGGTCAGTCTGTGCCTTACTTAGTCTAACGATCATTTGGAATAAATCGATGAATGTGAACTTCATTTCATTTTGTCATTTGTTTCTTCGTCAGTTTCATTAGGTGACTTTAATAACACTTAAAAATCAAATATCCCCTACTTTTTTTGAATAGTATATTTAAAGTAGAAAACATAAGTACTATGTCAAAAAGTGTCCATTGATTTCGTCAAATTGTGATTTTTCGGATCACGGACTGCCATGACACTTCCGATGCTAAATGATAATCAGTCTACCGGTACTCGCTATATAGTGTATAGTTAGCATTATTTATATTTCTGCTTTATTAAAATTTATTTCAATCAGAAAATCAATGATTCCTTTGGAAAATCAAAGTATTGGTATAAACAATTTGTCATAATGCATAGAAATTGAACAGAAGCATGGATAATTCTTAAGATATTAGTCGGGTGGAAAAGTGAGCGAGCTCTCTAACGCCGTTTGCAAACTTCAGGTGTTTATAACAGTATTTAGTCATCATTAAGCAATAAAATATCGTAAACAACATAAAAAGGAAGACATTTTATCAATATTTATGTTAAATGTTATCCAGACTTTGACAATTTTTAGTCTCAACAAGTCATTATTCAGCAGAAACAATCATTATCAACAGAATTATCTCCATCATCACTGTCAATTTCACTTTCTAATATCACTAGCTCGTCTTGTTCTCTCAACAAGCATGACCTTGAGATTTTCAATGACATGTATTTATGTATACGACATTCAATTTTTAATGACACTTGTTACATTTATATAAGATCAAACGTCCGCTAATTGTATGTGCTTGGCCACCATGATAATTTTTTTTCACCTCTTCCGGGAATTTACATTCTTCCTCTATGATATCCATGAAGTCAATGCCCCATTCATTTACAATTAATATCTGGCGATACTGGCACTGTTCCCTTGTCATCTGAACTAGACGAGGCAACATGGAGTTCTTCACGACCAAAATAAGCGAACAGTGTAGTTTTCGACCTGTCTTTGTCGCAAAACCGCTTCGTTTTGGACATCATCCTGTAGCATTCACGTGTATAAGGGCTGGCTGAAAAATTCTAAACCTATCTGCGAAAGACCTGTACAAAAACAATGGTTTTCACTTATTTTTCTACTTTTGCCAACAATGTGGCAAGGCCGGTCAGGACGCAGGTCATCATCAAGGCTCTCTCTCACTGCCACGATTAAATTCTGCAACCCGCTTCATTACTGTGAAAAAGGAAGGGGCATCATCGCTTAAAGTGGAGACCACGTCGGCATGTATATGTGTTGCAGGTACTTGATGACTGCCCTATACTGGCTGTGATAATAATTTATCAAATATCACGATAAACAATATTATCATGATAATTTATATGTGGGCAGAAATTGTCACTTGTTGATGTCAAATTATTGTTGCTAACGTCAGTAGACGCCATGATGGATATTTACCTTAAACCATCTGTTTTGTATTAATGCTATTTTTACAGATGAATTTAATTCTATAATAGAATGTCATACAAGTTAGTCAAAGTAAAATATTAATAACGATAATATGTAAACAGAAGTAGCAGGGTTCTAAAATCATACTTTTTTTTTAATATTTACAAGATTTTTTTATTTGTTTTGGCTTCTGATATGGGCAGCAATTTTTAGCTCTCGATGCTAAAGCTATTGATGGCCATGACTATGGCTTATGACAGCAAATGCCGCGATGGCCCTCATGAATTTCGAGCCCTGTATTACTTAACAAACAGGTAACTTACCTTATTGGTTGCAGCTTTAATATCTAATTTAACCATAATTTGTTTCTTGTTACCTAAATCTGACATACTTGGATACTGTACTACTCTTCTACTTCTGTACAAATTTATAAATAAAACAAACTTTACAAGAGTTCAAACAATCTAATAAGATATAGTGATCCAATTCCAACCATAACACATTCTAATAGATTACAATACATTTGACCAATAAATACTGATTGTATATAAGGCCACACATACAAAAAAAATATTTTGCTGCGTCAACAAAAATGGTCCACGTTACATGTTTTTATTAATAAAAACAAAACAAACTAAAGTCAATAATTTCCGCTGGTTCATAGTTCCCGCGATCAAGGGAAGTAACTCTATTGAACATTTCTTGATAACAGGAATTAAACACTAGACTCAGCTATCAAGTATGTAACCATGGGAAACACTATTGACAAGCACGAATGGCACTGGATGATCGAATGTTTATTTATTATTCGCAAAGATGGCGACAATTTTTTACGATCAAAATGCTTTATCTTTCCCGAGAAAGATTGAGATTGAGGGTGCAGACTTCGATTTAAATCGCCAGCAAAATCCATGCTTTAACAATGAGTATGGTATCGATACCACGTAATGGTCGCTAAAATAAATACCTGTGGATTGTCACAGAATTATTTGGACGTTATTTCAAATTCTTACTTATTTTACTTACTAGGAGTTGAATAAATATTAAATTTATAATAATTTTGTTTTTTTCTTAAGAATGAAAAACTAACTAGATTTTGACAAAATAAAACAAAAAAACAAAAACTGCCCTCCCTTATCAATTTTTTTAAAAGGATCGCTGCAAACCAGAATATTTTTTTTTGTGTGGTCTAATTATAGAAATAACTTTTTTTACTACTTGTACGCTAGTGGCAAACTTCTTACCAGAAGTTAAAAAAACCCAACATATCTTATTAAATCTTAATCATGTATGGAACATGATAATGTAACACAATCTATTTTCTCAATAAAAGGTTAAGAAGATTTTCTCACAGGAAATGTGTTTTTACAATAAAATAGTTTGAGTACCTGCGTGTGGGTTGAGTAAGAAGTTTATCTGAATGATTTGATGTATTAGATGTAGGTGCTTCAAATAAACTGTTATCATTGTGACTATTACCAGAATTATCTAGTATAGCAGTACCACTACTGTTAGGCGAACCAAATCCTTCTAGTTCAATAGGTAATGGCTGCATTAATTCATCAAATATTGTCACTAAAACTTTAGGCACGGTTGAAGAATAACTGAAACATAATAGAAATAAAGACATCAATAACCGTATTGAGTTAAAGATACATTGTCCCGAAAGTATTAATTGAGTGGTTATTTCCAATAAAGAGAGAGAGATAGAAATGAGGTTTAACGTCCACTCGACACAAACTAGTTCAATCCAGGACTAACATATGGTTCAATTTTATTTCAATAAATCGGTTGCGCGTAGGGGTCTTTAGCAGTGGGAGGAAACCAGAGGACCCAGAGAAAACCCACGAGGTTGGATATTTCAAATAAAAGTATGGCAAATTTGGTATAAAATTATATGGAAAGTATAGACACCCAATCTTACTAGAAAGATAGGTTGCCAGGCAACGAAACATACATTGAAAATCACTGGGAATTGGATATTAATTTTAGCCTTTAGAGAGTCCACAAGATTTTTCGAAGTGTTTAAGGGCCATAACTCTGGTAGTAATTATCAGAAATCATTGAAAATCACTGGGCTTCTTCATCTCACGACCTTAATTAAACACTGTGTATAAATCTGAAGCCAATCGGATATTTACTGTAGCCTCTAGAGCGTCCACAAGATTTTTCAAAGTGATCAATCAAGGGCCATACTTCTGGCAATAATTATCGGAAATCACTGAAAATCAATAGTCTTCTTCATCTCATGACCTTAAACACTATGTATACATTTAAAGTCAATCGGGTATTAACTTTAGCCTCTAGAGCATCCACAAGCAATTGTGGATGCCTGGCGGTTAGACAGACCGACAGACGGACGGACGGATTGGGATCGACGACAATATATATGACAACATTTCAATGTGGGCGCATAAAAATATCACTAACTGGCAACCCGACTGTTGTCTTCTAGCTTATTGTGTGCTAGCTTGACTGAGGGAGTGGTTGTTATTTCTTGATCAAATGGTTAGGTGGTTTTGGGAAAATTGAGGGGTGTCAAGGTACAAAAGACTCTGCAATTAAACGGCAGAAAAGATAGTTGATAGAAAATAATTATGAATTTACTCAGGCCTCAATGTATATGATAAATGGACAGTCAAGTAACGAAAAATACATTCTGAAAAATGGACCTCCCTCAATGAAAAGAGAGAGAAATGGGGTTTAACATCCACTCGACACAAACTAGGTCATTTCGGGACTAACATATGGTTTAATTTTATTTCAATAATTCGCTTGCGCGTAGGGGTCTTTAGTAGTGGGAGGAAACCGGAGGACCCGGAGAAAACCCACGAGGTTGAACAGGCGACCCTACTCCTTGTCACGTACAACCGGGGATTCGAAACCACGCCAGTTGACTCAATGACAGGCCTTATGATAATACGCGCACATGCTAACCAACCATCCAACCCCCCCTCTCCCTCAATGAATTTAGCTGACAGACTTGGGGTCCAACAACAGTTTTGAGAAGGATTTGACACAGAGAGAGGGAGAGTTGCCTGTCCAACATAGTGGGTTTTCTCCTGATCCTCCGGTTTCCTCCCACTGCTAAAGACCCCTATGCACAAGCGAATTGTTGAAATAAAATTGAACCATATTTTAGTTCGAAATGACCTAGTTTGTGTCGAATGGACGTTAAACCCATTTCTCTCTCTATATATACTACATCTTGCAATTCATTCTGCACAATTGTGCTTAGTTGAAAGTAAAAGATTATTTCTATGTCGGGGATCACATGACTAAGTGGGTAAGTCGCTGGCTCGCTAGCCTGGAGGTCAGGTGTTCAATCCCTGTATTGGCCGAGAAAGTACATCAAGATTTTCCGGCGTGGTTCCCCCTTGTCAGTGATGCAGGACGGAGGGCCTGACAAGGACAGCTGTCTAGTCGTTCGGATGGGACGGAAAAACGAGGTCATAGCACACTGTATGGCGTACACCCGTCTTCATTGGCACAGTTCGGAGCGGAACAGTAGGATGTTAAACCCCATTTCATTTTCATTTCATTTCATATTTCAATGTCGCCAGACAAATCAATGATATTTTAGATGCATCACATTCTGCATATCACCTACAGATATTTGTATCTATGACTGAGTGATAAGCAAGCAGAAGATACAGGTTAAAAATTATTGTCTGAAAAAAGCTGTGAAAATTTGTCAGTGAATCTGAGCCATGTGTTAACATTTAATTGCTTCCTAGTAAACATATCTTTTCAGTTAAATCTACTGAAAAGAAAAATAATATAATAAATACCTTTTTACTAGCACTTCATTTAGAAATTTAGGAACTATAGACTGATCTGATATAAAGGATATACTTCTCAACATGTTCACAATCTGAAAATTACACAGAAATCATATGTCTAAGTTAAAGCAAAAGATGCTTATTTTGGTAAACTTGATATACCATCTCTTAAATTCAAACAAAACAGTTATGTTATCTTGATTTACCAGGTCACTACCATTTTAAGTTCTAATTGCTTCTAACCAAACTTTCATTACTGTTTCATTAACCATTTGAAATATATTTAAACTAGCCCTGATTCACTCTTATTTGATATTCTTTGAAAACCAAGTAAGTGAAACCACTAATTCAGAAAGTAAAATTGTTTTATTCTATTCTTGATTTGTGCTTGATAATGACAAGGACACTTGTCGAAACGTCGCGCTATATGTGTATAAACCAGTGATTGTTTTTCCATATAAAATGCGTTATGTTTTTTTTTATTCTATTCTAAATTAACATACAATTTGATGAAATTATGTTTTAAAGCTTACCTCATCAGCACACTGATCTAAATGATCAATGTCATCAGTCATAGTCACTGATTCTAATTCAAGTATCAATAATATCTGTAGTTGATATCTAAACAGAAAACGAGAGACTAGGTTATTTCAATAGTTCATATGCAGTGGGAGAAAACCATAGAAAACCCACATTGTTAAGCGGTGGACACACTAGCTGAATCAATCTGCGTCAAAATTTGCCTGGTGTGTCCACTCACCACTGTCATTGATATATTATGTTTGATATATTCGCCTAGTGTCTGAAGCATTCGCCCATTTGTAGAATTCATTAGACAATCATCACTAATCATTCACTCATATCGAGAAGTCACGTGATTGATTGAAGACATTGTCGCCGCCATGTTTAATCATGTGACGTAAATGGTGATGCAATCGACTGGCGAATCTTCGCCTAGTGTGTCAACCCATTTAGCCGAATAAAATTTGGCGCCAAATGATTCAGCTAATGTGTCCACCACTTAAGGCCAACAACCCTAGTCCTTGTCTTGCTTCTTTCCTTGCTTATATTGGACATAAATTTATCATTATTAATTCAGTTGATGTAATGAAACTATACACCAAATTTCGGGTACGGGACAATTCGTCCCCTGACAACTTGTCCCCGGACAATTCGTCTCCAGATAATTTGTCCCCGGATAATTAGTCCCCTAGGACTATTCGTCCCTTAGGACTATTCGTCCCTTAGGACTATTCGTCCGCAGATAATTCGTCCCCTAATTATGATCAACAGCTGATTCTAACTGATGTCTGGTCTACATTGTTTTATCATACACAATAATGCATATTGATTTTAGTCAAGTGCAGTATTGACAATGGACAATACCCATAGTCCAGTAAGTTAGGGTCCGATATGCACGAATATTGAAAGGAACCAAGATCTTTTGGATATATTTTAAGTTTCATCAAGATCGGATACACATGAATATATCGAAAGTAGCCGAGATCTTTTGAATATATTTTAAGTTTCATCAAAATCGGATCAAAATTGGCTAATGAATTCTAAAATCAGGCAAATGCTTCAGCGAAGCAGGCACACTAGAGGAATATAAAAATGACAAATGAAAATTTGGCCGAATATATCAAACATGGTTGATTTGGGTGAAAAAGAGATTCAGCCGAATGATACTGGACACACTAGGCAGTTTGTCCACCACTTTATAGATAAGTCATTGTCAATAGAGAATGGGTATTAGGATAAAAAAATTGTACATATTCCTACCCTTTCATGGTCAAGTCAAATAATCAACAAACATCATAATTTAGAGTTTAATCTCAGTTGTTGTAACAGAGAGAGAGAGAAATGGGGTTTAACGGCCACTCGACACAAACTAGGTCATTAGCAGTGGGAGGAAACCGGAGGACCCAGAGAAAACCAACGAGGTTGGACAGGCGACCCTACTCCATGTCAAACCGGGATTCGAAACCACGCCAGTTGACTCAATGACAGGCTGTATCAGTTGTTGTAACAAATGGATGGATTACTTACTCTGTAAGTTTTTCTTTATTTTCTTGTTCTGAGATTTTACCCAAATATTTTTCTCGTAGTTTTGAATTGTTTAGCATCACTGACCTACCAATCAAAATTTTGGCTGATTCCTTTAAAAAAAAGTTAGATTTCAAAGACATAAATCTCATTTATTGATTTCTAATCAAATATAAATTTTCAATCAAGTACAGTTTTTTATATTTAGTGATATCTTTATAATAGGAAAATAATCCATAACAACTAACAACAAATAGACAAAATGAAAGTCAGTAGTACAGTGAAAAAATAAAACTGATTGAAATTGACTAACAAAAGAAGTAAAATCTAACCTCTGGCTGTTGATGATTATTTGATTTCATATAATGTAGAACAACTGTAACTATAGTATGAACAGATGATTCCAACTGATCTCCTTTCTCTAAACAATTCTCATAAACATCTTTTATATATTTACTTACATCTTCATCATTCTCAAGATCTGTAATTAATACATATAACTTAATTATTCAAATATTTATCCTCTGATAACAGTTATTACATAACCTTATCAAAATAAACAAGCTAACAGGAAATCAAACTACTGGTAAATCATTATCAGATGGTAGTGGACAGTAAGCATACCATGCCTTGTGCATACACCCACCAACAATATTGAAGTGTGTAAGATAAAACACAATGCAAAATTTATGTTGTTTGCAATTTAAAATATTTCATTATTTACAAAAGAATACTCACTGATGTTTGAAAAGTCTAAATTATTTCTGAATTCATCCTTAACCTTTTGGCTACTGCCCACAATTTCGGTACTTTGACGTTTTTGTACATTTTTACTACGATTGATTATAATGTCTGTACGTGATAATGTTGACGATTGACGTTTAAGTGGGTATCCACCCTCAACGACTGTAGATGACATTTTTACATCTTCGGCAGAAATTGCATTTTCATCTGAAATATTATATACATTGTTTACATCCACATCATGCATTTGTAATATTACATAAATATTTTAAGCAAAATATTTGACATCAGAGATTTCTTTTAATTGTCATATAGACAATTATGACTAGTGCATGAAATAGTCCATGAGAAAATTCGGATCTCCCATCAAATGAACAACCCTCATTATATACTCTATTGTTTGTGGAAACAAAGCATGGATTCCATGTCGGTTGCATATGGGCTATTTTCACAAAAACGTATAAATAACGAAATAAATGGTATACCGAATATGTGATATAAAATTTTCGCAACCATCAAAAACCAGCGGCTGCCAGGCAGGATACGCCCTCATTTTGCAAGAGATGGATAGAGAACAAGCTAAAAACAAACGCGATTTTTTGTACAATCAGGGGCAATAATCCAGAAAGTATGCAAATATCAAATAGGATTGAGATCTTTGGTATATAAAGATATGTTTTAAGTTTCATCAAAATCTACACACTTCTACACAATTTGCATACAAAGAGCGGCCATTTTGTCGGGCAGTTTCATTTCGATTTTCCCGAAATACGAATTCAACCTTCATGATGGTGGAATGGTGATGCATTTAAAAGGTTTTTAAAATCAGAAAAAATTGTGACATCTACAGGGACCATAAGCTAAAAACGTGATTTTTTGTTCAATCAAGGGCCATAATTCAGGAAGTTACGATCCGATATGAGCGAATATCGAAAGGAACCTATATCTTTGGGTTATAAACATGTATTTCGAGTTTCATTGAAATCTGATCAAAATTGTGACCTCTAGAGGGTCCACAACCTTGATCTACTAGATGTTTACACTATTTGCGTACTAGGGGCGGCCATTTTGTCCGACAATTTCGGCCTGATTTTCACCAAATTCGAAGTCAACCATCCTTAGGGTGTAAAGGTGATATATTCAAACAGATTTTTAAATCGGATAAAAATTGTGACCTCTATGTGGTCCACAAGCTAAAAACACGAATTTTCGTACAATCAGGGGCCATAATTCAGGAAGTTATGGTCCGATATGCGCGAATATCAAAAGGAACCAAGATCTGTTATTATAAACATACATCTCAAGTTTAAACCCAAATCGGATAAAAATTGTGACCTCTACAGTGTTCACAAGCTAAAAAAGTGATTTTTAGTACAATCAGGGGTCACAATCCATGAAATTACAGTCCGATACATGCCAATATCATAAGGAACCGAGATCTTAGGGTGATAAACCTATATTTCAAGTTTCATTGAAATCAGATAAAAATTGTGACCTGTAGAGTGTTTACAAACAATTGTGGACGGACGGAAAGGGGCAACGACAATATACGTCCACATGAAAATGTGGGCGTATAAAAATTATATTTTGTGCATCAGCATGGAAATAGATTATTCAAAATAAAATCAGTATGTCAAAATGTCTATTCCGTTACTGCTCATTCTCAAATCTGAACTTGAAAATCTAGTTTTAAAATTGAAAGGTAAAAATTACAGTGCTTTTGAATAAGCCACCCAATAGAGCTGAATACAATGTCCTTTTAGCTATTTAAAGAAGAAATAGAAATCAACTATATCAAATATTGTTTCTGTCAAAATTTTCAGAACAATTTGTCTTTTCCGTTAATGCTTTGTTAGTGATTTAACCATATTCCACATTATCAATTTGTCAGTAGGTGTCAAGCAGGAAAATCCCACATAACAGAAAGAAACAGTTTATAGAAAGTAAAATCCAACCACATGGTTGTCACACAAATTGTATGTATCTTCTGTTGGTCTGTTCCAAGATATAAAACACTGACTGATGGAGAGGTTTTAAGTCAGAATAAGGTAGAATGTATCTTCTGTTGGTCTGTTCCAAGATATAAAACACTGACTGACGGAGAGGTTTTCACTCAGAATAAGGTTGTCAAAGTGTTAATATCATGCATGTCTATGCAATGTGAATGAGTGCAGACAGTCAAAGTATGTCTTTTCTGTTATAAATAATGATAACGGTAAACACTTCTTTATCAGGATAGGCAAAAGAAAAGGTATTTTGTTAAAATTATATTGCGTAAATGCTTTTCTTTTTTTTTCTAATGGTATTCAAACATTTATTTAGACAACTGGAGTCAAATTAATGACTTTTTGTCTTTTCCGTTATGTCTTTATTGCTAACATGGTCTTTTACATGGTAATAACTGACAATTGGTTGCCATGCAAGATACACCCACATTTTTCAAGAGATAGACAGAGAACTAGCTCCAAAAAAGAATCAGGGGCCATAATCCCGGAAGTTACAGTCCAATATGTGAATACCTACAGGAACCTAGGATATTCGGTAACCATATTTTAAGTTTCATCAAAATCAGATAAAAATTCTGACCTCTAGAGGGTCCACAACCTTGGTATTACATACTTTTACACTATGTGCCGACAAGGAGCAGCCATTTTGTTGGGCAGTTTCGATCCAATTTTGACGAAATTCTAACTCAACCATTATTATGGTGTAACAGTGAAATATTTAAAAGGTTTTTAAAATCAGATAAAAATTGTGACAAAATATACGCCCACAGCAGCTAAATCGTCCGAGCAGTCGACAAGGGTTGTCACATATTTATTCTTTTGTAGGTAATTAGGGGAATTTAATGGACAATTTCATACAGATAACATTATAATTTTCGTCGTTTGAGGGTTCACAAGGTTCCAATAACTAAAACAAGGAACGTAACTCTGGAAGTAATCTACAGAAATTGTTGAAATTCGACAGGCTTTTTCGTTTTACTAATTCGAATAATGCATATAAATTTCATACAGATCGGATGATAACTTTTGTCGTTCGAACGTTCACAAGGTTCAACAAAGTAAAACAAGGGCCATAACTCTAGAAGTAATTTACGGAAATTGCTGACATTCAATAGGCTTCTTCATTTCACTAATTTAAATGATGCATATGAATTTCATACAGATTAAGTGATAACTTTCGTCGTTCAAGCGTTCACAAGATTCAACAAAGTTAAACAAGGGCCATAACTCTAGATGTAATTAACGGAAATTTGCTGAAACTCAATAGGCTTGTTTGTTTTACTAATCTAAACGATACATATAAATTTCATACAGATCGGATAACTTTTGTCGTTAGAGCATTCACAAGGTACAACAAAGTGAAACAAGGGCCATAACTCCAGAATAAATTAAGAGAAGTTATTGAAATTAAATAGGCTTCTTCATCTCACTAATGCAAACAACATATATCAATTTCAAAACAATCAGATGATAAATAAATGTAGTCTGTAGAGTGTTCACAATATACAACCACATTTCCATGTGATTTTTTAAACAATCAGGGGACATAATCCATATATACGCAGTCATTTTGTCAGGCAGTTTCGATCTGGATTTGATGAAATTCTAACTTAACCATCATTATGGTGTAACGGTGATATATTTAAACGTTTTTAAACTGTCCACAAGCTAAAAACAAGATTTTTTGTACAATCTGGGGACATAATCCAAGACGTTACGGTCCGATATGCGCGAATATCGAAAGGAACCAAGATCTTTGGGAAATAAAACATATTTTAAATTTCTTTAAAATCGGATCAAAATTGTGACCTCTAGAGGGTCCACAACCTTGGTATTGTATACTTTTACACTATTTGCGTACAAGGGGCGACCATTTTGTCAGGCAGTTTCGGTCAGATTTTCACTAAATTCAAACTCAACCACTTTATGGTGTAAGGGTGATATATTCGAACGACTTTTTTAAATTGGAAAACATTTGTGACCTTTAGAGGGACCACAAGCTAAAATGTAATTTTTCGTACAATTAGGCGCCATGATCCATTAAGTTACAATCCAATATGCAAGAATATTGAAAGGAACCGAGATCTCTGGGATATAATCATATCTTTTAAGTTTCAACAAAATCGGATAAAAACTGAGATGTCTAGAGGGTCCACAACTTGGTATTACATACTTTTACACTATTTGCGTACAATGAGCGGTCATAGTGTTGGGAAGTTTCAATCCGATTCTCACAAAATTCAAACTGAAGCATCATTATGTAGTAAAAATTGATCCCATTCAATTGTCTGTAATTGGTTTGTGTTACCTGTTTCTATTGATTGGAAGTATAAAAGTCAATAGGCCTAATCGCTTCATCTCATGACCTTAAACACTGTATAAATCTAAAGTCAATCTTTTTTATGATTTTCTTCGTAAATAGATCAAACATTCAAATTTTTCAATAAGCAGTTTGACTCTTTTTTTTTTATCAAACCAATATTTGTCTAAATTTAATTGGTGGTGGAATTATTCTAATTTTTTTTTCCTATAAAATTAAGAAAACTACCTATAATGTTCAATTCACCCATTGGTTTAAGATCTGAAATTTTAGGTGGTCGACTCTGCTTCCTGTAAAACTTTTGAAGATTTTTCAGTGTTTTCTTTTCAGTAGCATTGAGAAACTCCAAATCATGTAATCTATAAAAAAAAGGATGAATACTATTGATTGTAAATAAGCTACGTCAATGATGAGACCTGTCATAGATAATATCACATATAAATAGATGAACAAGCCAATAGAGAGGCTGATGTCCCCTGCCGAAATCCCAAAATAAATAGATGACACATATTAATTAATCGCAGCTTTTTTTTTTTTTTCAAAAATATTGAGCAATCAATCCGATTATCAACTATACACTAAGTTTCATCACTCTCTATCAGATAGAATCAAAGTTATCTTGTCCCAAAGCATTGACCAATGAAATTGCTTAAATCTGATTAGCTTTAGCTCGAAATCTTAATCACTGAACTCAGTCAAGACATTCACCCAATGAACACCTACATTAAGTTTAAACATTCTACCTCAATTAAAAGCAGAGTTGTTATCACTGTAACCCAGGTATCATTTAATCTTGTGTATCTAGCACTCATTTCTTTCACTTTCGTTTAATATCAAAACATATATATAGACCCTCAAGTTTACTAAATGTTATTGTGCTTGATAACGATAAGAGAATACTTATCGAAACGTCGTGCCTGTGTATAATAAACCAGTGATTGTTGTCCCATATAACTGTATAGTTTTGTTATGTTTCCAATTGCTTAATGCCACTAAAGGATTATATCAAATCTTTGTTTAAAAATTCGTAAAAATCGTTTAAAATCACCAAAAATCATCTAATTTGTACTTGTGTCCAGTTTAAAGCTGACTGATTAATTTTGATAATGAGTGTCCAATTTACAAGTATCCAATTTCCTGACCACTGTTCAAAAATTAATCATTATACATCATTAGTCAATTGGGTTGTTTATTTTTTTACAGTGATTGAGAAATTAAATACCAGTCAAATTGCTTATTGCTCTTTAGCCTAAGCAGAATATTCTCACCATCGAAATTAGTCAAGTTAAAGTTATCGTGCCCCAAAGCATCAACCAATCAGATTGCTTATCTCTGCTTATGTAAGCAGACAATGTTCATCATCGAACTCCATCAAGGCATTCACCTAATGAACGCCCACACCAAGTTTGAACATTCGACCTCAATTAGAAGGAGAGTTATTGTGTTCCAAAGTCTTGACCAATCAAATTGCTTATCACTCTGCTTACCCTCAGCAGAAAATGTTCATTACCAATTTAGTCAAGGTATTGATATTATCGTGTCCCAAAGCATCAAGCAATCAAATTGCTTATCTCTTCGAAAGGCGGGGGACAACTATAAAAAATATAAAATTAACCTGTATTGTATTTGTAGATTTGTTAAGATGTCTAAAGATACAGCTTAGCAACAATTTAAGACATCTTCACATGCATGAGTCTACTCCACTGAAAGCTGAATATTTGGGTCAAATATACCCCTTATCTGCCAATACTGATTTTAGTTTAGTTGTGATTTATTGTATAAATTTACCTCTGATTCAACTTAACGATTAAAGATTCTATGGCTGGTGATGTTCCTGGTAAATGACATTTATCTAACATCTGAGAATTAAACACTCTCTTTTTATGTTTAGTGATCCCTGAAAAAAACAAGAAGGGAACCCACATGAAGCAAAAAATAGAAAATTTCATCATTCATCAGACCAGAATAATTATTTTTGCCAATCTGATTAAAATACAGATCTATATTTTGTTTCGTTTTTTTATATTTTCAATGGCCTACACTACATGAAGATCTGACAAGTTATAGCGATAGGTCACGTCAGGGGTCAAAAGACCGACTTTTGACCTATGACATCAGACATTTGATGAACCAATCAGCATTGATGTTACTAGTGGATTACCCACAGTTCCGGGAAAAAATTGAAACGAAATAGGATCTGTGTTTTAACCAGATTGTATTTTTGCAAGCCAGCCAGAAATAAAGAGAGAGGAATGAAGTTAACAAGAGCATCGTTAAAGCTGCAATATACGTCCATATTCCTTTCATTTATATGGTACTTTTTAAAATGAAGAGAATAAAATATGAAATGACTGCAAGGACTGTAATGTAAAAAGACAATTAAAAGACGAAACATTAACAAAAAAGTGGGTGTGACAATGCCCCAGGGAGTCGGGGCATGCAAGAAAATAAATAGTTGCTGTCTTTACCATATAAAGAATAAATATGCAAAGTTCTAAGATGATCATAAGTATGTAAAGTTTCAAGACAATCACTTAAGAATTGCAGTCTGTAGACGATAAATACAAAAATTGGATGTGGCTCTGCCCCTGGGGGTTGGATATGGAACAATATAAATAGGTACAACCCTGTTACTGAAATGATTGATATGCTGAATTTGAACAAAATCTGTTAATTATTGCAACATGCAGAGTATTTACAGATAAAAACATGCTAACATCAATAGTTGCTGTTCTTAGGGTATAAGGAATAAGTATACTAAGTTTTGTGATATAGTCTGGCAGACCTATGACTGAACCTGGAAATTGTATACAAAGTTTTTTTTTATGATTGATTTTAGTAGCCTAGGGTGTCCTCGTTCCCCAAAAACATACGGTTAGACACCAAAATTATCATCCTAGAATAAATACTATGGGAGCTATAGGGGATCATTTGATGTGGCGGTCGCCTTGGACGCCATCTTGAATTTCTCAAAACGCTCAAGGGTGACCGAGCTTCACCCGACAGATTCTGAAAGAGGACACCATAGGCTACTAAAATCAATCATATAAAAATTTCCAGGTTCACTCGAAAAATTGGGTTTGGCTACCGGACTAATAGTCCATTCAGAATTGTGTCCTTTTTACACTAAACGAAAAAATTGGGCGTGGCTCTGTCCCTGGGGGCCAGGGCATGCACCAAAATCAATCGTTACCACCCTTAGGCTATAAGGAATACATATGCCAAGTTTCAAGCTGATCTATTCAGAATTGCAGTCTGTATACGATAAACACAAAATCTGGGTGTGGCTCTGCCCCTAGATGTTGGGCATGCACCAGAAACAATAGGGATGTTCCTTAGGGTATAAAGAATAAGTATGCAAAGTTTCTAAATGATACGTTAAGAAATGCAGCCTGTAAACGACAAACAAATACAAAAAATGGGCGTGGCTCTGCCCCTGGGGGGTCGGGCATTCAACAAAAACAAAAGGGATCATCCTTAGGGTATAAGGAATAAGTATGTAAAGTTTCAAGACAATCACTTAAGAATTGCAGCCTGTAGGCGACACACACACACACAGACGGGCGATATCAATATATGTCCACATTATGAATGAAAACAACTATTTAACAAATTAACTATGCATTCCACAACTTATATTTTTAGATCATCAATTAACCCTTTTATGGGGATAACAACATTAATGTCTTTTCCCTGACACATCTGCTTTACAGCGATAGCGACTGTAAGTCACCATAGTAACAAAGTACACAATTGGCTGTATGAGATAATTCTGTCTTTATTGACCAATGGGTGAAAGAAATACATGATCTAATTTATAAGAATGGTAACTCTTATAATATTGTTTTGATTTGAAGCCGGATATTACCGTTACTACGCAATAACATAAACAGGTGGTCGGGGACAACAACATGGCGTATGCAATGAACCCCCGTAAGCGTCTCACCCTAATGCGTTCACTTAAAATGATGTTGTTGACTTGTTGAATATTTCTGATGAAGAAAATTGTTCATCTGATAAAGGTAATGACATTGATATTAATGAACTTTCTGAATATGGGTCAGATTCCAGTGAATTAAGTGAACCAGAAAGAGAACAATATAAATTTTAATGGTCAACAATCGGGCCAGTGGATTGGTTTCTATGACAACAACAAGAGTCCCAAGGACCTTAATCGCTGATCAATTAACAGACTGTGTGCATTTAAGATTTCATCTGAACTTATCTTAATATTAATAATAAGCACAACCCTGGCAATAAATTCAAAATTTAACTGAATTTCATTAATGTTGGAAATTACCACTAATAAGAAGATACGAAGTAACTTTATATGGACAAATCCAGACAAGCACTCCCAATATATGAGCGCTCACTGAAATGTTCTAAGTCTGAAAAGGATAGACCAAATGGGTTGAAACAGACTTTTGCCACCAAGTACAATCATTGAATGAATCATAGACATAAGAATTCGTACCAGACCATCTTGTCAACCTACCCATCCAAATCACTAGAAATGGACAAAACTGGCTATAGGGCAGTCATCAAGTACCTGCAACTGAAAGGAATAATACAGATACATGCCGACAAGGTCTCCACTTAAGGGGATGATTCCCTTTCTTTTTCCACAGTAAAGGAGAATTTCAGCATGGCAGAGACGGCCTTGGCATCCATTCAAGAAACCATTACCCGGGAGCATGACATAGTGATGGCTGATCGATGATTGACCACTCAACATATTGCCAGTGTTGTGGACATCTCTCATGAGAAGGTTGAGCACATTATCGCCAGCAAGTTAGGAATGACAAAAGTTTCTGCAAGATGGGTGCCAAAGCCCTTGACAGCGGATCAGAAACGTGTCAAATTCCTGTTAATTTTTTGGCCAGATTTATAACCATGGATGAGACACGTTTCTAAATATGAGAGAAAATGGGGTTTAACTAGATCATTTCGGGACTAACATATGGGTAAATTTTATTTCATTAATTAGCTTGGGAGGAAATCCAAGAAATCCCATGAGGCTGGACAGGCGACTGTACTCCTTGGCACGTACAAGCGGGGAATCGAAACCATGCCACTCGACACAATGACAGACCTTATGATGCAACGCGCACGCGTCAACCATTCAACCATTCGGCCACCCAGTTCCCCCAAGAATGAAAAAGTAACTAGCCAATTGTCATTTTCATAGTAATGATGATGTCATGTCAGCTGTGAACGACTTTTTTTAGCGTGGCTAAAGAAATTTCTTCCTGACCGGCATCCAGGCCTTGCAACATTGTTTGCAAAAGTGTGTACACCTCGAAGGAGACTATGTAGAAACCATCAAATTTGTACAGGTCTTTCACAGATATGCTTAGAACTTTTTTAAGCCAGCCCTCGTACCTACCAAATTCTTTTAAAATCCATCAAGCAATGTGACCCTGCCTCTTAAAATGCTAAAATATAACTAATTATTTTCTTTGCAAGTACAGAAATAATGACATTAGCCTTTAAAGCTGACTGCCTGAACACAACGACTGTAATATATTCTGATACAACTGCACAATGTGTAACTTAAGTTTTCAAAAATGATGGTGGGAATCACTTCCATTCACTGATGGACACATTTCCCAATGTTGGAGTAAACATATCCACCAATTTAAATGTCCAAAAGACATTGGCACTGAAGACAGACTAAGAACCCTTAAAAATATGACCTACTACAAACATAATACAATAACCTGTTGCATGTTTCTGTATTTGATATGACTGTTTGTTATATTGATGTCCTAAAGCTTCTATTTTTGACTTTGATAAATTCTTTCCAAGTTTTATATCTTCTTTTGTTGCTTTATTGTTGCCATGACAATTTATTTCTCTTCTACTCTCTTCTTGTTGAAAGATGGCTTTCTCAATCTAAAATATGAAGGAAAAAAAGTTAATCAATTCTTAGACCCACCTCCTTTTGATTTCAATTTTGCTAATAAATGAGAATTAGAACGAAACCAATATTTATTAACTATGTTTCATAGAAGCTCTAAATAAACAGATAAATTCTATCATAAAATTGGTACAAAACTATACAACAGAATTTAGAGCAACAACTTAAGTTATTGTATAATTGTTATAGATATAGTGGTTAGAAAGAAACTCCTACTTGTAATGATGAGCCAATTTTATATAATGTCAACACACCACTGGCTGTATTGATAGGCTCTAAGGTGGCAACATAAGGAACAATGCTTGCAGTAAACAGAATCTGCAAATATGAAATATTCTAATAAAAGTAAAAACGTTTTACAGCTTTACTGTACACACACAGCAGGTTTTTCAATACATGTTTAACTCAGATGAAAATAAAGTCAAAACATCTTTTTAACACTAGCAAGATAGTACTATATGGACCAGGAGCCGAGTATGATATTAATAATCAACACCATCATCTTGGAATTGTGACAGAACAAAAATCAAAGCCTGTCAATCGATGTGCAATTGTCCAAGGGACAAGCACGCCAAGTTTTATTTCGATTCTACTTGAATTGGTACAGCCCTAGATTTTTTACAAAGAAATGAAATGGGGTTTAACCTCGTACTGTTTTGTTTTTACAAAGAGCATTGCCCAAAGGAGAGAATGACAAGATGGTTAGCAAAGTTCCTGGTCCAAATAAAAGCTGTATAAAATATATTTACAAAGAATCAATTTTTGTCACTACGGGTATACATTCCAAAAAGCAATTAAAACAGGTGAAGGTGGAGAATACATGTATCAAGGACGATAAAACATACCAATATTTTATGTTGTTTCAACATGTCTTGTAGTAGTGTCTGTAATACACTTTTATCATCACCTTTCACACTATTACAAATAAAAGTCTTACAAATATGAATATTGTGCAAATCATGGTCCTTCTTTTCTACAGAACCAATTACTTTATAAAAACCTGGTTTTACATCCATGTTATCATCTATATTCTTATCACCAACCATAGATATAGAAATCTTCTCTTTAATATTATGTGATTTAATATTATTAATATCACTACACAAAGTAATCAAAATGTTATTATCCTCAATTTCACCAACAGAATTGCTGGTACAAGGACTGAAAATAAACAAAAACAAATATTTGGTTTACAGTTAACATTAATAATAAAATGAACAATGACACTGATTCTGTTTGAACTAAAATATTTATGAATGATTTTGTTATTTATAAGATAGGTTGCAAGGCAACCAAACATACGCCCACAGCAGCTAAATCGTCTGGGCAGTCAACAAAGAGAGAGAAATGGGGTTTAACATCCACTCGACACAAACTAAGTGATTTCGGGAATTACACATGGTTCAATTTTATTTCAATAATTCGCTTGAGCATAGGGGTCTTTAGCAGTGGGAGGAAACTGGAGGACCTGGAGAAAACCCACGAGGTTGCAAGATTTTTCAAAGTGATCAAGGGCCATAACTCTGGCAGTAATTATCAGAAATCGTTGAAATCAATAGACTTTGGCGTCTCATGACCTTTAACACTGTGTATATATTGGATATTAACTTCAGCCGACAGATAGGGGCGACAGCAATATATGACCACATTTCAATGTGGGCGTATAAAAAGGAAATAATATGAAGTATCTGTAACCCACGGGGTTAGGTGGGCTACCATATTCCTACGGTAACTTATTTGCCTCACAAGCGTCCACAACATTTTAACAAGAGTGTTTCTTGTGGACGCAGGACAGATAGGGGTGAGGACAGCATACGACCCATTTCAACGTGGGCGTATAAGAGCCTCTAGAGCATAAACAAGATCTATCAAGTAAAAATCGGAAAGCGCTGAAAATCAATTTATATATAAATTTAAAGTGAGTCAGGTAATAATTTTAGCCAGATGGCGCTAACAACAATATACATCTACATTAAATGTGTGGACTATAATAAGTTCTGGCTTATTATGACCGGCACTTAATATTATTGCTCTATTTTAGACATGAAAAGACCGGTTCCCCTGGCAACTAAACATTTGTCCACAGATTTGGGAAATCGACCCCCTCGAAAAAATCTGGAAAAAATGTATGTTATTGTACATGCAAAAACTAGAAACTGTGCAAAATTTGTGGTCTGTATATTTACATGACTGGGATACAGCCATTTGAGTTTCATGAGTTAACGATAAGTTTTCGAAACAAAATATGTATCAATAATTTACTTGATTTTCACTCACATTTTGTCGTAACTTCTACTTTTCGACTTTCATGTTTTGAAGAGGCGAAAAGTAGAAATTATGAAGGGTAGTTATAGGCTTCCATAGATATCACATATAACATATTGATTCTTTTAAGTAATGCAAGCATTTACAAGACACTAGTAACTGGTTCTTCCCCATGCTAACAATTATTATACAAATCAAAAGGCTTCCAGAGCTTCCAAAGATATATAACTTAGTTAAAGTTTGTTTTAAAATAATAGAAAACACTATGCTGCAAGATGAGCTTATTGACATTTAGCTAACAAATGCATTATGTCAGTATAAAAACATATATATTGAGGGTGGTCTATTTTAAAATTAAACAAACTTATTGGTTTTTATAATATTAAAATGCACCTTTGAGTATTCAAGTCATAACTTGTGTTTGTTAGTAGTACTGGTACAGATATACATTTGTCACCTGAAAAACAATAAAAAACACATGATTCATAAGCTTATACAAATAAACAGCTTTAATTCAGATCCCATCAAAAGAAAAGAGCTCATTTTGAAAACATATGTTTCATGAGTAGAATCCATGACAACTCGGACCAAAGACCACTCAGACCAAGACCAGTTGGACCAAATGATGGACCACTCAGGAAATTGTATAATGAAGAGACCCTAAGCACCAACCATCTAATAAAGAAGTGTGGGTCTTTATATGGTACGAGCGAGTAGATGAACCCGTACCTCACATCTAGTAACAAAGGCATTATGTTACTTAACTGTAAATTATGGCTATGATATTAAGTTTGTACTGTTACCGTGACTATGCTTTAATAATAAATAAATAACAATATATTTATTGTCAGTATTTATTTTTAAAATGTCGGCTATCATTTCTGTGAACATCCTGCTGAAAGAAGGCCTCTGGAATGGCGTCCAAACCAACCTAAATATTAGTCCGAGTGGTCTTATAATATAAATTAATCGGTCTGAGTGGTCTTTTTGGTTGGTCCGAGTGGTCTATGAATTGGTCCAAGTGGTCTTTGGTCCGAGTTGTCAGGATACCCCTGAGTACATGCACATGTACATTTAACTGCATTAGCAGAGTTTTTTTTTTAAAAAGGATGAAAACTCATAGAACTTGAGTAGTATAACTTTAAGTTACTGGAGCAGATCCAAGCTTGAAAAGTTCCTTTCCTACAGTTGATTGACTTAAATTACTATACACTGTACTTACCTTCTAAAAGACTTATGCATCCTTCATAGCTATTGTTAGAAGTATCAATATTGGGAATACCAAATTTAATGTTGAAGACTGATGCTGTGGACAACTTTTTCACAAACTTTTCAAAGGAGAATCCAAATGTTTCTTTCTCACTACTAGAAGGATCAACCAGTGGTAGATTCAAAATAAGTCTTAATGAAAAGGCAGAACCACCAATTTTTCGGAGTGAATTATCAATTATTTCAGAAGCTTTTGTTTCCTGAAAATAACAAAGATAGGTTGCCTGGCAACGAAACATACGCCCACAGCAGCTAAATCGTCCAGGCAGTCAACAAGAGTTGTCGCACATTGATAATACTTTTTTCGGTAAAGAAACATTTATAATACACTAAAATCTGATTAAGAGTAACAGCAACAACTCATTATGTAATTATCAGAAAATCATTAGAATTTGTTTGGCTTTTATAAAGTTCTGCCCCATGCTAACATTTTTTATACGAAATGTTTAATATCATGGATCTAGCTGTTCAAGTTATCAAAATTCATTGAGAATCAATATACTTGTTTGTCTCAAGACCTGTAACTCTGTGTATCAATCTAAAGTCAATCGGATAATAACTTTGGCCTCTAGTCTAGAGCATCTACAAGATTTTTTAAGTGATCAAGGGCCATAACTCTGGCAGTAATAATAGGAAATCGCTGAAAATCAATAGGATTTTCATCTCATGACCTTAAACACTGTATAAATTTAAAGTCAATCGGATATTAACTTTAGCCTCTAGAGGACGCCAGACCGAAAGACGGGGGCGATGACAATATACGACCACACTTCAATGTAGGCGTATAAAAAGGGAATAAACATGTACCTTTATTTAATGAAAAATTTATAAACAAAATTAAATGAAATTGGCTTTAACGTCCTACTAATCATGATAGGCATACGCCATACAATGTGATATGAGATAAATTTTGCCTGGACAGCAGCGCTACGACCTACTCTTATATCGAATTCCAACTGCCAGGGATCTTTTACGTGCATGCCAATATGTACACGGCACCTTGGTTTTAGAATCCCATCTGAATGACTAGACATTAATAATTTAAATTAATAATAATAAAATGGTCAATGATGAGTAATAAACAGTAATTGTATTCCATATAATTGTTTCCTGTGTTCGTACTGTGTTCGTACATATGTGAGTGTCAGTGATGAAGTTTTACTGAAGTCTCAGGGGGCAAGGGACTGAACCAAACGAGGTACTCAAACTGTGATAATGGTACCGGTGTGACAGTGTGAGATGGTTCCTGGTGTTTAATTACCGTTTAGCGCATGCGCAGTTGTAGGAGTGACGGTCAAATCGGTTTCTACACTATTAATTATCAACCAATATTTACAGTGTTACTATCAGGAGAGGGTGTCGAGTATCTATTGTTTGTTTATTTCGATAAAAAGTAGAAATACAAATTGACAATCTTTATTAATATTCAGTAGGCCTATATTCCCGTCCACAATGTGGAAAATTTAATATACATGTACAATAATTGTCCCTTGTGCAATTTGCATGCGTGTTTGAACCCAAATTTACAAGGGTGATAAATATATATTCACGTTCAAGAAATGGGTGTTCTAAGATTTAGTTTTAATAAGAAGTATATATGTACAAAATTAAAATAACAATGATGCAGAGATATCCCAATCATATCAAGGCCAATATTCAATCTGCAAAATAGTTAATTATTACAACATAGTTAAAACATCTACAAGTGAAAAGCGTTGCTGTGCTATCCAAACCTCGTATCTCGTTTTTTGCCAAATTTACATTTTTGCTTGATCAGAATCAAATTTCTGCCGCGCATCATCTATCAAAAGTTTGTACCTCTATACCAATTAGAAATAGGATTTTCGAGCATGTGACAATTTCTCGGAATCTGATTCGCCAACAATAATTTCTCCAAAACATCTTATCTCTGACAAAATATCAGATCTCGGTACCACTTGGCAAAAGCAGACGACATGGATGTTTTGTGTACTTTGAAGTCACTTTTAAATGCTGTATGAGGTAAACCATAACTAATCCTGAACAAAAACATTAATTTCTTAAAACAGTAAGTCACTAATTTGCATATACAGTATATCGAATTACAATAACAAATACTTTGATTAAGTATTTTCAGTGGTTTGGTGTTATTTAGTTACAATTTGTATGAAATAGGCTAAATATAAAATTGATTACAATTCATACTCATTATATAATTAATACATGCATCTTTTACTGATAATATACAAATAATTAAGATAATAGTGGGGAATTCTAATATACGATAATTTGACATAAACGACACTGATAAATTGTATACCCCATCAGTGAATAACACAAAAAGATACGACATTTTGACATTTTGTTTTTAATTTCAGAACGGTTTCTGTCTTTTAAATCTACATCAATACATGTATGTCTACTAGTCTGCCAAAAGACTTATCACTTGAGTTGGAAATAGAGGTGTTGCTTCAAACATTCCAACCCGAACTGTATTCAGGGGACAGTGATTCCAGTTATGATGAAGTCTGTTTAAATGTCTCCACAATAGATAAGCTTTTCGATACTACTAGTGAGCATGAAAATATAGAAAATAACCTAGAATTAAGTGACACACTTTTGGACTCTGATGACATTGTCAAAGATCCGGATTGGGATGAAGGTATATGGATAGATCACACACAAGTTAATGAATTAACTAAAGATAATGAAATAACTGAAGATAATGAAATAAATGATGATAAATCATAATGTCAGAAAAAAACGAAAATCAAAAGTTATGCAGTGGCAGAGAACTCAAAATAAGAACTAGACTTGTGAAAAAATGCATGTTGTGTAAATATGGTATTTACTTCATATTATTCTTTTTTAAAAAAACCCAAACAATTATTACTTTTACGGGAAACAATGATTATCAAAGAACCGTTAGTGCAGCTAATGTTTTATCGTTTAGTGGAGCCTTTTAATAACCATGTGTTTCATGTTAATATTTTCTTTCATGTTGTTAATTCATCGGCTACATTTTTATGTACATTTTACAGACATAAAGAAATAAAGCATTCTTTTCATTTGGAAATTTTGACGTTCCTTAAGAGGGTATGTGCGTGACCCACGATTCCACATGTTGTACTTGATGGAAAGCGTTAAATTTTACCTGCATGTTATTTTCATAAAATTGTTTTTAGCTTATTAATTATAAAATTATTTGACAGTTGTGTTCAACCTTTTCTGTCAACTTATTCCTAAGTCCGAAACGGGTGCAGGCTGTTTTGTAACCTGGCTGTTTCGTACTTAGTTCATTCGTACCTCGAATTGATTCTTACCTTTTCCTATGTTGTTGAAATCAGTAGAAAGAAATTGAATATGCCGAACCAGAATTAGAATATGCACGAGATTTGTACCTCAAATTGATTAGTTCCTTCTCCTAAATCCAAAGGCTGCACTAAATTTATAAAAATGGCTGCCGAACGAGAATTAGAATAAACACGTGATTTGTACCTCAAATTGTTGTTGAAATGAATTGAAAGAAATTAAAATAAATCTATATGTTGTTGAAAAAAATTGAAATAAACGATTATACCTGCCTTCCTTTAAATATGATGTTGATTATCGAGCCCATTCTGCTCAGTGAGTTGTGATTATTGACGACAGTTGATTGGTGATTGTTAAAGCAGTTTAAAAAACGAATGAAAAAGTATTTAATCCGGGGTTGATTATTGAACCCATTCTTTTATATCATGGACCGTATATACGGTCATATCACAGGGTAATTCTGTTATTGAAACCCAACTGCATGAAAATGACTTTCGATCGTAACCGATGTAAATTTAGTGAAATGCTGAAGCAATTTTAGTATAAATGTATCCTTTAATTGTGTGTGAATTACTACAATTGGGCAGGCTGTGTAATATAAATTTAGAGTAGCCGTTGGATTTGATCAAATCGTTTCACCTTTATTTCAATTTCTTTTAACTGATTTCAACAACATAGGAAAAGGTATGAATCAATTTCAATTTGAGGTACGAAGTGAAGTACGAAACAGCTCATGTGAGGTACGAATGAACTAAGTACGAAACAGCCAGGTTACGAAACAGCTGACATCCGTCCGAAACGCCACCTACCCGAGTTCGAAACGTCAGGGCCAAATTTTGTTCAGTCCGAAATGTTGTATGTCCGAAATGACGCAGGACCGAAATAACATGTAATCCTCATAACATTGTCTTGAACAGAAAAAAAGTAAATAAACTTACAGCAGACACAGAACTTTGAGGCTTAAGGTGTGTATCAATCCAGTATAAGGATAACTTGGATGTCAAGTGAAACATCTTGTATAAAGACTGTGACATAAATGAATCCATAAAAACATCTTCATCTATTACTTTTTTTCCACAAAATAATCTTAAATCTAGATTATTACGTGGCATACATGAATACAGAAATACAAAATTGTTTGACTGTGCAGAAAGTTTTGACATCTGCCTTTGCTTTTGGCCTTTTAAAGGTGATAAAAATTCTGGAATTTCCCATTGAAAATCATAAAGAACTTCATTCAGAGCCTTCGACAAATTATCTGCTGCACACGGATTTCTGGTCTTTCTGTTTGCTTCTCTACACTTAGGAGGGGAATTTGATTTCAGCAGTTTTGAAACACAATTTTCAAGTTCTTTTTCAAATTCTTCAAAGTACCGCAGCTTGAATTCCCTAAAATTTGAAAGTTTACGCCCAACTTTATACACTGATGAATCAAATAATTTGAAACTCCATTTCACACAATCTGTCTGCCTTCCATACTCATCACAATTATAATATCTAGATTCTGAATGAAAATAATGCAGAATACGAAATGAGCTTAAGGCTACGCTTTTGTGCAAATGCAATAATTTACTGGAATTGTCGTTCGAATCATAGTTTCTGAAAGCAGCGATGTCAATCAAAAACACTGTTTGGAATCTCTTTGGTGATCCCTCCATCAGGCCCACAACTGAAATGTTTTCGGCATATGATGCTGAAATTAAGAAATAAATGGGACTGAAAGGTTTGTTATTGTTTTCCTTGTAAATAAGATTAACAAAGTCATTAATTTATGATAGTAAACTATTGAAAAGTATAAATACAATTTCCCGCGGCCATTTTCAAAGAATACCCACAATGCATAGCACAGCTTCTCATATTTGTACCTGGCATTTACAAGAATTTGTATTAAAACTA
This sequence comes from Patella vulgata, assembly GCF_932274485.2. Taxonomy (NCBI): domain Eukaryota; kingdom Metazoa; phylum Mollusca; class Gastropoda; family Patellidae; genus Patella; species Patella vulgata. Next base: position 42,482,678 of record NC_065882.2, read on the forward strand.
AATATATAATCGTCACCTTTGATACATACCCAACAGAATGTAATGTAATAGATTATTATCTTAGATGAAATAGTATACCAATTATTTCTGCAACAGTATTAATATCAGACAACAATTAATTCTTATTTCTATTGCGTTCCGTTTCAGTATGAATGGCACAATATTAATTCCCATTATTATTATGACGGAGAACGCTAGATTGCGACGGTCCTGCACATTTTAACACAAATGACGTCATATGTGGGTTAGGGTAAGCATAGAAATATATAAATTATATATTTCTATGAGGGTAAGGACCTGCAGATTTCGTCAAAGTCTCGAGATGGAAGCAGGGCTAGCGTTAACCCTAACCCTGGGAAAAGCCTTACCCTGACGTCATATGTGCGGGACCGTCTCCGATCAAGCGGTCTCCTATTTTGACAAACACGTGTTCCTCTGTAGCAGACGGTTTGTGATATTATTATCATATTTGTTTTAAAAAGATGATTTTGACTCCAACAATCTATTCAAAATCGACTAGGCCTATTTTTGTTGCAAATGAGTAGACTAAACAACGACCTATTAAAACTAGCGAAACACGTTTCAGATAAGCTAGATAACCCCTCAGATACAGAATCGATAGGCCTACTAGATTTTGATTTTCGGTCAGATGGAAAGTCTGAACGACAGCTGCCCACGTCGACAGCACCGGTTGACAATTTCATAAAACCAAAACTCCTGCCACCAAAATCAAAGAAAACAATTGTATGTTTAAATCATAAAATGTCAAGTAGTGAAAAACAAAGTTCAGATGAATCTGACCAAGACGAACGGATTCCAGAAGATAAAAATAAAGTAAATGAAGTTGAGAAAATACCGAGGGGAACATCCACAAATTATATTGTTGGCTCTGGTAATGGTATGGAAGAAGTTATAATAGAAAACAGTAGCATTTTGCCGATTGATGACTTGTCTGATGAGGATGAACTATGGCTTATAATTGCACCCCAAGAATATAATGTGAAAAAACAGCACGTGGACATGACCTGTCGACAACAACTAAAAGGGGGAAAGTTTGAAATTCAGTTTTTCAGTCAGACTGGCAATGAAAATAAAATGATGACTCTGCTATCAGACAAAAATCAGTTTATCAATGGCCCATCATTTAAAGGGTGCTGTCAAATATCAGAGAGATTACAGACATTTTCACCTGTCTATCATGATAGTGTTGCTAAAGAAAATCCAATTCCTGAAGGTCTTAAGAAAAGATACATACCATTTGGAGCAAATGTTATTGAGAATGGGTTCGAAAAAGACAAAAAGGGAGGGATCCTATCAAAGAGATCTTCCAAACGAAAGCATGAGACAGAAAGTAAAGTTGGAGGCAAGAATTTGGCAAAAAAACAGGATTCTGAACCGAGTTCTGCTTCTCCTATTAAAAAAAAGAAAAAGAAAAGGGACCATGTTGATAGTTAATATGTATGTTTTTTTGTCCCCCGCCTTTCGAAGAAAGCAGGGGACTATTAAAATGGGTTCGTCCGTCTGTCTGTCTGTCCGTCTGTCTGTCCGTCTGTCTGTCCGTCCGTCTGTCTGTCTGTCACACTTTTTGGGACACAATAACTCTCTTCCTAATTGAGCTAGAATGTTCAAACTTGGTGTATGTGTTTATTAGGTCAATGCCTTGATGGAGTTCGAAGATGAGCATTTTCCGCTTAGGGTAAGCAGAGATAAGCAATTTGATTGGTTGATGCTTTGGGACACGATAACTCTCTTCCTAATTGGGCTAGAATGTTCAAACTTGGTGTATGTGTTGATTAGGTCAATGCCTTGATGGAGTTCGACGATGAGCATTTTCCGCTTAGGGTAAGCAGAGATAAGCAATTTGATTGGTTGATGCTTTGGGACACGATAACTTTTAATTGAGCTAGAATGTTCAAACTTGGTGTATGTGTTTATTAGGTCAATGCCTTGATGGAGTTCGAAGATGAGCATTTTCCGCTTAGGGTAAGCAGAGATAAGCAATTTGATTGGTTGATACTTTGGGGCACGATAACTCTCTTCCTAATTGAGCTAGTATGTTCAAACTTGGTGTATGTGTTGATTAGGTCAATGCCTTGATGGAGTTCGAAGATGAGCATTTTCCGCTTAGGGTAAGCAGAGATAAGCAATTTGATTGGTTGATGCTTTGGGACACGATAACTTTAGTTCTAATTAAGTGAGATTGATGAAACTTGGTGTATAGTTTCATTACAGTAATACCTTGACTAAGTTTGATAATGAGCATTTTCTGCTCAGGGTAAGCAGAGCGATACGCAATTTGATTTTTATATGTGTCCTCTAATTATTTTCCTATTTCGGCGGGGGACATCAGCCTCACTGTTGGCTTGTTAATTCAAGGTACCAGCTAGTGTTGCATAAAATATTGCTAAATTTGCAATATTCCCTTGATACTGTCATGTAAATGTGAGGTTTTTTTGTGATACAGACTTGACAAATTTGAATTTAAAAAAATGGCATCCTGTTGTCCTTTAACACTTGGCAAATTCCAGTACCGGTACAGTACATCTAGCCTCGGCTGTATGACGAAGTCCCCCATAGGAAATACTTTCAAGTTCCCGAATTACCAATGGTGTTACTTGCCCATGACGACACCTTTGAAGAATGTTTTATCATATAAATATTTCAAACTCTGAAGCTGTTTATCTTTCAAGTTTATCCGATTTTCTTCAAACATGCAAGGACAACTTTGCATTGAAATTTCTAAACACGCTTCGAACGATTCAATTTTGATAACTTAAACTTCTTTTTAAAAGTTTTCCTATTACGTAAATTGGTGCCGTATCGCAATTGTATAGGCGTAGGCACATATCACTTACCGTCATACAACAGAGGCTAGATGTAGAGTAACGGAATCTGCCAAGATTTGCCAAGTGGTCCTTTAACTGGGATTACTGTTAAAATGGGTCTGTCCATCCGGCTGTCTGTCTGTCCGTCACTTTTTGGAACACAATAACTCTCCTTCAAATTGAGCTAGAATGTTAAAAGTTCAGACTTTGTGTAGGTGTTTATTAGTTGAATGCGTTGATGGAGTTCGAAGATGAGCATTTTCTTCTTAGGGTAAGCAGAGATAAGCAATTTGATTGATTGATGATTTGGGACAAAATGACTTTGGTTCTAATTTATTTAAGTGAGAGTGATGAAACTTGTGTATAGTTTCATTACATCAATACCTTGAGTAAGTTCGATAATGAACATTTTCTGCTCTAAGTAAGCAGAGAGATAAGCAATTTGATTGGTCAAGACTTTGGAACGCAATAACTCTCCTTCTAATTGAGGTGCAATGTTCAAACTTGGTGTCTCCATCCTTGATGGAGTTCGAAGATGAGTATTTTATGTTTAGGGTAAGCAGAGATGAGCAATTTGATTGGTTGATGCTTTGAGACATGATAACTTTCGGCTCAGGGTAAGCAGAGTGATAAGCAATTTGATTGGTCGAGACATTGGAGCTTGACAACTTTGATTCTATTAAATTGAGTGATAGTGGTGGAACTTTGTGTGTAGTTTCATTACAACAATACCTTGCTTAATAAAGTTCGACGCTGAGCATTTGCTGCTTGGACAAAGTAGAGACTTCAAGCTGATTGGTAGAGACTTTGGAACACAATAACTCTCCTAATTGAGGTAGAATGTTCAAACTTGGTGTAGGTCAGTTTCTATTAGGTGAATGCCTTGACAGAGTTCGATCATGAGCATTTTCCACTTAAGCTAAGCAGAGATAAGCAATTTCATTGGTTGAGACCATGGTACACGATAACTTTGGTTCTAATTGGGTGAGAGCGATGAAACTCGAGAGTATAGTTTCATTATATTGATACCTTGACTAAGTTCGATGATGTGAATATTCTGCTTAGGCTAAGTAAGGAACATAACAACTCTGCTTTTAATTGAGGTAGAATGTTTAAACTTGATGTAGATGTTCATTAGGTGAATGTCTTGACTGAGTTCAATGATTAACATTTCCCAGTAAAGCTAAGCAGAGCTTAGCAATTTCATTGGTCGATGCTTTGGGACAAGATAACATTGAATTTAACTGATGGAGAGTGATGCGGCTTAGTGTATAGTTTCATTACCAGGTACTTAAAACCCTTGACTGAATTTGATTGTGAACATTTTATACTTAGACTAAGTATCAGTTTGATTGCTCAATACTTTTGAAAAAGATAAATGTGCAATTAATTAATGTGTCATCTATTTATGTTTGGGATTTTGATGGGAACATCATCCTCACTGTTGGCTTGTTGTAATTATAATGAAGACAAAAGTTGTAATTCAGTACTTCAATAAAAGACAGATCAAAATAGTTTTTACCACATTAAAAGACCGTCTAGTGTGGTGGTTACAATCAGTGCACACATCTTGTCAAACCTTCATAGGCTAATATTTTCGCTCAGAATAAAGTAATTTAAATGAAATATATTCATTTTACATTATCTATTTTTGAACTATTATAGCAAGAACAGCCAGCTCTTTATCTAAATCTTACATAATGTATCTTTAATTAAATACATGTATCACAAATATGACAGTGAATAGTATAATTAGTGATTGATTACTTCAGTTAAACAATGAGCTAAATCACTGAAAATTTCCTTAAATGTGATTGACGATTTCTCAATTTCCCAGTTCACCCAAAACTAGCATATAACCCAATGCTACCCAATATTACCATATAGTTACCACCCAGTATTGTCAAATGATAACCTAGTATCATCAGATAGCTGCATACCAGCATAATTTCTGCACTGAATCTGCAATAATTTGCAATTAAAGAAAAGTGGTTTGTGTATAACATTTTTATACGCCCACATTTTCATGTGGACGTATATTGTCGTCGCCCCTGTCCGTCCGTCAATCCATCCGTCCACAATTGTTTGTGAACAGTCTACAGGTCACAATTTTTATCCGATTTCAATGAAACTTGAAATATAGGTTTATCACCCTAAGATCTCGGTTCCTTTTGATATTGGCATATAGCGGACTGTAACTTCATGGATTATGGCCCCTGATTGTATGAAAAATCATGTTTTTAGCTTGTGAACACTGTAGAGATCACAATTTTTATCTGATTTGGTTTAAACTTGAAATGTATGCTTATAACCCACAGATCTCGGTTCCTTTCAATATTCACACATATCGGACCATAACTTCCTGAATTATGGCCCCTAATTGTACGAAAAAATGCGTTTTTAGCTTGTGCACGCCATAGAGGTCACAATTTTTATCCGATTTAAAAAAAACGTTACAATATATCACCGTTACACCCTAAGGATGGTTGAGTTCGAATTTCGTAAAAATCGAATCGAAACTGACTGACAAAATAGCCGCCCCTCGTTCGTAAATAGTGTCGAAATATTGTGTATCAGGGTTGTGGACCCTCTGGAGGTCACAATTTTCATCCGATTTGGTTTAAACTTGAAATGTATTTTTATAACCCACAGATCTCGGTTCCTTTCGATATTCGCATATATCGGACTATAACTTCATGAATTATGGCCCCTGATTTTACAAAAAATCAAGTTTTTAGCTTGTGGATCCTGTAGAGGTCACAATTTTTATCCGATTTAAAAATCGTTACAATATATCACCGTTGCACCCTAAGGATGGTTGAGTTCGAGTTTCGTAAAAATCGGATCGAAACTGACTGACAAAATAGCAGCCCCTCGTTCGTAAATAGTGTCAAAATATTGTGTATCAGGGCTGTGGACCCTGTGGAGGTCATCTGATTTGGTTTAAACTTGAAATGTATGTTTATAACCCACAGATCTCGGTTCATTTCGATATTTTTAGCTTGTGGACCCCATAGAGGCCACAATTTTTATCCGATTTAAAAAATTGTTTGAATATATCACCATTACACACAAAGATCTTGGTTCCTTTTGATAATCGCGGATACCCGAACTTAACTTCCTGGGAATTCTCAAGAGGTCACAAATTTTTTCCGGTTTTAAAAACCATTTAAATACATCACCATTCCACCATAATGAAGGTTGACTTCGTATTTTGTGAAAATCGAAATGAAACTGTCTGACAAAATGGCCGCTCTTTGTACGCAAATTGTGTAGAAGTGTGTAATTCGAGGGTTGTGGACCCTCTTAAGGTCACAATTTTTATCCTATTTTGATGAAACTTAAAACATATCTTCATATCCCAAAGATCTCTGGTCCTTTTGATATTTGCACATTTCAGGCCATAACTCTCTGGATTATTGCCCCTGATTGTACAAAAAATCACGTTTGTTTTTAGCTTTTTGTCTATCCATCTCTCGCAAAATGTGGGCGTATCCTGCCTGGCAGCCGCTGGTTCTTTACAATGTTACGTACATTGATTCATTTCGTTTCGTTGGAAAAGGTCCGGTATGTCTAATTTTTAAGCAGAACACAAAACGTGCGATAAACCAACGAATGTCCAGTAATCCAGTGACATAATTCTATTTTGTACGGCGCTCCTGTTTCAAAATTTCGGTAGATTATAAAATACACGTACGTATATGTTACAGGTAAGACTGAATGTGTCCCGAATATTTTTTTTTTCAAATCTTTCACTATATACTGTCGAATCAGCCGATCTTTTCAAGAACTGCCACACACAAATATAGATCCGAGATGGGTGTACGGACATATCGTCAGTATCGATGGGGCCAGTGATTCGCGTGCCAGTCCAGTATGAAAATAGTTGCGGGCTACTGCTGCACTAGTTTCTTTAGGAACTGTCTGGAGACGACCCCCGATGAAATCGTCCGATCACAGACAGTTCCAAAAAGAACTACTGTTGCACTAGCTATCAATATTTATTAATACCTAAGCTTACACACGAATATTAATATAAACAAATTTAATCCCATCTGATCAATACAACCAATATTAAAATCTAATCCTTTTTTAGCAATAGCTAAGTCCAACGTACGTCTTAGTCATTGACAGGTGATTTCACCAAGGTCCGCGCTATGCATTTTTCAGTGACCGCGTGTTAGCAAGGCACACCACGCGTACGGTACAGTATTTTGATTTTGGCGTTTTTAATTAGATCAATCACGGATTACGAGTAAGTGAGTAACCCAAATGTTTTAGTACTACCTAGCCTACATCTAGATTTGAAAATGTATAATTTGATTCAAAGAAATAAGGGGACTATTAAAATGGGTCTGTCAGTATCTGTTCGTCGCACTTTTCCGTTATCGGGACACAATAACTCTACTATTCTAATTGAGCTCGAATGTTCAAACTTGGCGTAGGCGTGTATAAGCACAGGGGTCTGACCTTCTATCCGTATGCATACACCATACACAACTATAGTGTGGCAGCCCAAGCCCTCGAACTCCAACGAAGGAGATGCCAATGTTCACCTTTATAGCAAGTTGCGGGTATTTCCTTGAATAATAAAAGTGGACGTCTGTCAGCATATATCAGGGGTCTGTCCGCAGTAGCCCCCTTAAACTGGCCCCTAAAAACATGTCTGGACCCAACATTAGAGGTACTGAGTGAAACCAATTTATACATGATGAATGAGGTGTTTTAATTATGGAAACGATAATGACAGACAATATTGGGGGTAACACCCCCCTGACAGAAATGCTCTAAAGGGGGGTCTCTATAGGTCTAGATCCAAGATTAGAGATACCAACTAAAAATTTGTCAGATTAAGGGCCATTTGATGGGAATTGATATATTCAGAAAATTTCTGTATTTAATAATCTGTACTGATAAAAAGGAAATTTTCTGAATTTGGCATCTGTATAATATATATGTAAAGATGTCACAATTCAGAAATTTTCTGAATTTGGCGATCTGTATAATATACGAAGCTCACAATTCAGAAAATTTCTGAATTTGGCGACCGGTATAATAATTAATATACGGAGGCTAACAATTCAGAAATTTTCTGAATTTGGCGATCTGTATAATATACGAAGCTAACAATTCAGAAAATTTCTGAATTTGGCGATCTGTATAATAATTAATAACGAAGCTCACAATTCAGAAAATTTCTGAATTTGGCGATCTGTATAATATATATGGACAGATGCCACAATTCAGAAAATTTCTGAATTTGACGATCTGTATAATATACGAAGCTGGCAATTCAGAAAATTTCTGAATTTGGCGACCGGTATAATATATAAATACGAAGCTGACAATTCAGAAAATTTCTAAATTTGGCGACCGGTATAATATACGAAGCTAACAATTCAGAAAATTTCTGAATTTGGCGATCTGCAATGGACAGATGCCACAATTCAGAAAATTTCTGAATTTGACGATCTGTATAATATACGGAGCTGACAATTCAGAAAATTTCTGAATTTGGCGACCGCTATAATATACGAAGCTGACAATTCAGAAAATTTCTGAATTTGGCGACCAGTATAATATACGAAGCTCACAGTCACAATTCAGAAAATTTCTGAATTTGGCGATCGGAGAGAGAGAAATGGGGTTTAACGTCCACTCGACACAAACTAAGTCATTTCGGGACTAACACATCGTTCAATTTCATTTCAATAATTCGCTTGCGCGTTGGGGTCTTTAGCAGTGGGAGGAAACCGGAGGACCCGGAGAAAACCAACGAAGTTGGACAGGCGACCCTACTCCTTGTCACGTACAACCGGGGAATCGAAACCCCGCCAGTTGACTTAATGACAGACCGTATGATACAGCGCGCGCTTGCTAACCATTCGGCCATCCAACCCCCGGCAAACTCTCGAAAGGCGAATAGGAATAACCGATGATGCCCTCTAATGGATAAAATCCCATCTCTCTGATCGTTTACCATCTGTCGTTTTCAACGGCATTGGGTCATCAAAGTCTGGCATTCCACAAGGATCCTTCCTGGGACACGGCATGCTGTTACACTCTACCTGTAGGAGATATAATTAGATTTCATTATACTATACTAATATTATACTAATCGCCAAATTCAGAAATTTTCAATTGTAAAGACGCCCATAACTGCTCCTGCCTCATCCCAAAAGCTAAGCTAGATCAGCACATTTACCATCCTCACGTGTATCAAAAGTGCCAAGTCTACAGATGATACTGACATGATCAGCTCTCGCCCATCTGATAATATTACATCCTTGAATGTTGAAGCGATATCAACTTCCACAATAGGTCTGTGTGTACCTCAAAAGTCTGCGGCAGAGAAAAATTCGAAAAACATAAAGTCTTAAGTGCATTTGGAAAAGGTAGATCTTGGCAACTGCAGACTGTGAAAGGGTTTTAGTTGACAAAATATTATATATAAAAAAAGCAAATACAGAAATTCAAATGAAAAATGGGTGAAAAAAAAATGGAACCCAGAGTGAGTACTGGTGCTAACAGTGGTGGGGTTCGTCAGGCGTCCATAATCGCTCATTTACTAACCACACGAAACATGTTGAAAAATGTTCAGCAAATTCACATATATTAACAAAGAACACCTCCAGACATTTTCAGTGGTGGGGTATCCTCGCCGGGCTGGGCAATTTACCCAATACTAACTAAACACTACCTCGTTATTGTGGGAAACTAACATAATACTTCAATTATGTTGGGTAGTATTGGGCAAACTTCTGCCGTCTCATCCAGACGTTCCTATTTCCCCACACAAAAGGCTATAACCCAGATAAGCATATTTACCTGTCGCACGAAACTATTGCAAAATGCTCAGCATAAGAATGGCAATAGCCAGATTGTTTCAACAGTGGGGTATCCCAGCCAGAAATCTAATTGCTCCAACCCAAAAGCTAAGCTACATTACCACATGACTAACGTATAGAATGTATCTAAAACCCATCAACATATTCTAACAAATCGTATATATATGGCCACTCCCAGGCATTTTCAGTGGTGAAGTATCCCAGCCAGAAATCTAATTGCTCCACCCCAAAAGCTAAGCTACAAAACCACATGACTAACGTATAGAATGTATCTAAAAACCATCAACATATTCTAACAAATCATACATGGCCATTCCCAGGCATTTTCAGTGGTGAAGTATCCCTGCCACGTGGAACGTACAAACTGTAAATCGGACCGTTCCTAACAATAATTCACTCATCGCGTTCACTGTAACTCTTTATCGCGATAACGAACGCATCTAGTCATGAACCCTTGACACACGAATCCAATTCTGATCCAGACGAGGGCGTATACTAGTCATTTTAGCTGCTAACTGACTATTGAATCACCTTATACACAACATTTCCGACATGTCACATGACACAATTGTAAAAATCAAAGGTTACTAAGATGTTTATTTCTGGCAAAGTGTCGATGCAGATTCTCTCGTCGCTATTAGGGTATGAAAAACACTTCAAATTATATTAAGTTCAGCGTAACCAGCTTGCCCGCACATAACTCCTGGTGCATATAACATCCTTCAAAACAGATTGAAGCCAATGCCAAACTATACATCCTTGTGAAATGCAACCATACTAATAATATCAACCAACTAAAACTCAACCCAAACACCTTCTAAAACATCTCAGAATGAATATATTACCAAAACTGTTATCAATGTTAGCCTCCTCACAGGTGACAACCCAACAACCACACCTAAATCCCCCAAAGAACTTCAGAAAGACAGGGTAAGCACAATAGTACCTGCAGACAAAGAGACGGTAGCTGTAATAATGGATACACCTGACTGCGTCAGCATTGTCAACACTCTTCAAGAAGAATCAAACTACACACGGGTAACGAAAGACCATTTCTGCTCATCAAACCAAAGACCCGAGACACGTCTGCCACCATCAAAATCCATCCAAAATCAGGGTACACGTGTGCTCCTATGACTGTCGTCTACAAAACAGCCCAAAAACCTTTCGAAATATTTATTCTCACTCGACTCCAAAGACTGTTGTAATAACGTGAACGTAGCTACGACGTTGTCGACTTGGTAACGCCCCCCCCCTTTCCCTACTAGACCACTGCAACACACAGCATAATGAAATTATGTTCACCGTGGTCACAGAACAAGACAACAGTCTTCCCTTTCTATATATCATTATGCGAGAAGAAACAACAAATCGCTCCAAACTAATTCATAGCAAACTAGCCCACTACAACCAGTATCTCCATTACAAACTTACGACTCGTGTCAGACCAAGAAAGCCATCATCACAACAGTCCCCAGCGGTCCCTCAATAATTGTGACCATAATATTGTCTACTCCTTATAAACCTGTAACGGTAAATCTCTTTGATCTTTGGGGTATATTCTATGCCCGGAATAACTCGAGGTCTGAAATTCGGGGGCGGCTGTGGATATATACAGGGGAATTTGGGATTATTCTTCTGAAAGTTTTTCTTTAAACCTGTAACAGGTTATTCTTCTAGGGTAGGGTTTTTTCCATAAGAAAACATGATCAGAAAAAATCCTTGACAGAAAAACCTCATCCTCCCGGCCTCGGTTTTTCTTTTTCTCGGTTCATTTTCTTCAGTCTTTCTTTCCCCAGCATAACCTCAGTCCCGTGCTTTATCCTACACATAATGCAATCTCAGACAATTGTTTTCACAATTTAATCTAAATCCTGCTACTCGGCACCACAAAGTTAACAAAAAATGGGCCATCACCCATCCCCGTCAGCATACAATTCAATGACAGTACATCCTACCAAATCAGACGAGTATGGTAGATATAAATAGTTGCGCTAATAGTATTTTTTAAAACATCACCGTGTTGAGTGTGTTTATGGTTACTTGCAATTTGATAACACGTTTAGAGTGCGTAAAGTCGGGGATAACCTAAATAAGGCGGTTTTACAAGGATCATTCATTTTGAGGTCGGATACCAAAACTAAATCGTTCATAAAAAAATTGCCCAAGGTAGATTGCGGTGGATTTTTTTCTGTGGGTACTAGATACATGCCATTGCCTCCTTACAAAAAATCAAAAATCATTTGTTTCGGATTTTTTTCGGGGGAGAAACGCAGCACAAAATTCAAAAATTCTTGACGCAGATGATGTCTAGATCACTAAAGGGGATCTAAAGACATAAATATGGCTCACTAGGGGGCGTCTGTCAGGGGTTAAGCACCATTTAAAATATCTGTCAACTACTGTAACCTATTCAAAGTACACTAAGGTAATATAGAAATCAATTTGGTGTGGTATCTCAAACATTGAGTCTGGCACCAACATAAATATCCCTCACTAGAGGGCGTCTGTCAGGTGGCAAGCACTGTTTAAAATGTCTGCCGTTCTTAGTAGATGATTTACCATCAAATGGCCCTTAATCTGACAAATTTTTAGTTGGTATCTCCAATCTTGGATCTAGACCCATAGAGACCCCCCTTTAGGGCATGTCTGTCAGGGGGGTGTTACCCCCAATATTGTCTGTCATTACTGTTTCCATAATTAAAACACCTCATTCATCATGTATAAATTGGTTTCACTGAGTACCTCTAATGTTGGATCCAGACATGTTTTTAGGGGCCAGTTTAATGGGGCTACTGCGGTCAGGCCCCTGATATAAGCTTGCGGTCCCTCTAGAGGTCACAATTATTATGCGATTTAAAAAAAAAAAACGTTCAAATATATCACCGTTGCACCGTAATGTTTATTGAAATTGAATTTCGTGAAAATCGGGCCAAAATTACCGGACAAAATGGCCGCCCCTCATACGCAAATAGTGTATAACATCTGGTATATCAAGGTTGCCAAGGTTTTGATCCCATTTTGATGAAACTTGAAAGACATGTTTATAACCCAAAGATCTTGGTTTCTTTGGATATTTGCGCATATCGGATCGTAACTTCCTGAATTATGCTCTTCCATAATGTATGTTTAAACTATTATTGCCATAACTGTCAGCTCTTTATCTAAATCTTGTATAATTCGCCCCATGACACCAATGCCTTACAATGCTAATGAAGATGGGCACATGCCATACAGTGTGCTATGAGAGAAATTTTGACGGGCAGTGGCACTATGGCCTACTCTTATATCGAATTCCAACTGCCAAGGGATATTTTATGTGCACACCAATGTATACAATGTATACAATGTATACACTAGACAGCTGTCCTTGTCAGGCCCTCCGTTCTACACCACTGACAAGGGGGAAACCACGCCAGAAAATCCTGATGAACTTTCTCGGCCAATGCAGGGATCGAACACGCGACCTCCAGGCTAGTGAGCCAGACTCTTCCCCAAATTTGAATAAAAAATTTTTTTAATTAACAACTGTAGCCTCAAATGCACAAGGTTTTCGGAAAAAGAGTGGAAACTCCGATCAGGTTCATACTTTCATGAGCTCAACACTTTACACCAAATTTCAAAAAGATAGCCACACAAAACGTCGAAATATGCACCAACACAGCAACTATGTCACAAAAGAAATAGACCGCAGCTTATCCTAAAGGAAACCTGCAACCTGTATTACGTCAGCTCATTTTTATACGCCCACATTTTCATGTGGACGTATATTGTCGTCGCCCCTGTCCGTCCGTCCACAATTGTTTGGTATATCAATGTTGTGGACACTATAGAGGTCGCAATTTTTATCCAATTTTGTTGAAACTTGAAATCTAAGTTGATAATCCAAAGATCTCGGTTCCTTTCGATATTCGTGCACATCGGACCGTAACTTCTTGAATTATGGCCACTGATTGTACCAAAAATCGTGTTTTTAGCTTGTGGACCCTATAGAGGTCATAATTTTTATCCGATTTAAAAAAACGTTCAATTATATCACAGTTACACCCTAAGGATGGCTGAGTTTGAATTTCGTGAAAATCGGCACGAAATTGACAGACAAAATGGCCGCCGTTCGTTCTCAAATAGCGTAAAAGTATGGTATATCAAGGTTGTGGACACTATAGAGGTCACAATTTTTTTCCGATTTTGTTGAAACTTGAAATGTAAGTTTATAACCCAAAGATCTTGGTTCCTTTCAATATTCGCGCATATCGGACCGTAACTTCCTGAATTATCGCCCCTGATTGTACGAAAAATCGCGTTTTTAGCTTGTGGACCCTATAGAGGTCATAATTTTTTATCCGATTTAAAAAAACGTATTATTATATCACGGTTACACCCTAAGGACGGCTGAGTTCGAATTTCATGAAAATCGGCCCAAAATTGACAGACAAAATGGCCGCCGTTCGTTCTCAAATAGCGTAAAAATATGGTATATCAAGGTTGTGGACACTATAGAGGTCACAATTTTTATCCGATTTTGTTGAAACTTGAAATGTAAGTTTATAACCCAAAGATCTCGGTTCCTTTCGATATTCACGCATATCGAATTGTAATTTCCTGAATTATGGCCCTTGATTGTAGGAAAAATCACTTTCTTGTTAGCTTGTTCTCTATCCATCTCTCGAAAATGTGGGCGTATCCTGCCTGGCAGCCGCTGGTTATCCAATTTTGTTGAAACTTGAATTTTAAGTTTATAACCCAAAGATCTTGGTTCCTTTCGATATTCGCGCATATCGGACCGTAACTACTTGAATTATGGCCCCTGATTGTACGAAAAATCGCGTTTTTAGCTTGTGGACTCTAATACAGGTCATAATTTTTATCCGATTGAAAAAACCGTACTATTATATCACCGTTACACCCTAAGGACAGTTGAGTTCGAATTTAGTGAAAATCGGCCCAAAATTGACAGACAAAATGGCTGCCCTTCGTTCTCAAATAGCGTAAAAATATGGTATATCAAGGTTGTGGACCCTATAGAAGTCACAATTTTTATCCGATTTTGTTGAAACTTGAAATGTAAGTTTATAACCCAAAGATCTTGGTTCCTTTCCATATTCGCGCATATTGGACCGTAACGTCCTGAATTATGGCGCCTGATTGTACGAAAAATCGCGTTTTTAGTTTGTGGACCCCTATAGAGGTCATAATTTTTATGCTTTTGACTAATCAGTTAAGAGTATAATAACAATATTCCAGTTCGGGGTTGCTTCGGCAGATGTGAACAGTTTGGGGCAAAGTTCCTCTGCAGTCAGCTACTCTGCTACTGGGTATCCTAGGACTAGCGTGTTTTGTTTTGTTTTTTTGCTACAGCAGCAGTTGTTGAAGAGCTAAAAATAACAGGTTAGTGTACTTAAGCTGCTAAATGGGTGAACGTCGTCAACGTGGAGGTTACCCTCACTGGTGACTGTCCCCAATCGCTTGCGGCTGGTGTTTTATGTAAGTGGAGGGTCCAATCTAACTCTTGCCGATTTTCGTGTATATAAATATGGCCAGTGTCATTTTGGTTCGTAAAAACATCAACTGCCTATCCGTGGCCTGAATCTGAGTCAGCATTGACAATGACATAATTAAATTTTATTTATAGGCCTACATTGTTTAATTCGTTTTTCTTGCGTTCTTTTTTCAGCAATATGGTCCTTCCGCCATACACCCCAGCCCTGCTGATGACAAATGTCAACAACCGAGAAATGCTCATTGTTGGTTACTTTCGACAAGGCTATACGAATAATGAAATATTGGCAACACTCCTGACACGCCACAAAATGATCTTGCGTGATCTTGGGCTCAGACGTAGGAGAGATCCAGGATAAAACCTACAAATGTGTGATGTCATCATATCCGTTACAAAACACAGTGGAAAATGTCTAGGATACAGAACAGTTTGGAAAAATTAAAAATTAAACAATATGTTAGTCCCGAAATGACCTAGTTTGCGTCGAGTGGAAATTAAACCCCATTTCTCTCTCTCTCTCACACAAGATGACAGATTCCGTGTGCGTGTATGTGACTGTATGAACCTTTAATTTCAAGTGAGCATCCAACAGCCCTGAGAGTTATAAAACATCCCCAGAAGGCCTATTCGGTAAATATCGACATCATTTCTTCTAGGTGACGGAGATAAACGCTTGAAAAGAATAAAAGACATCTTAGGGGGATTCAATAGTAAAAGGTATCCAACCTCCAGTAAAAGGAGTCTTGCAGAGGAATCATCAACCTGAAGCAAAAGGAGTCTTGCAGAGCAATCGTCAACCTCCAGTAATGGGATTCGTGCAGAGGAATCGTCAGCCTCCAGTAAAAGGGATGATAAATAGTCAAAGGTGAGCATTGTTGGGATTATTATTATGCAACCCTCAGACGGCCATGTGTCGGTCGGCCAGTTAGCAAATATAAAACAATAAATAATGATAAATAAATAGCCAATATACGGGGTGAATGGTGATGAAGGTAAGGTGTAAGGCCCAGCCAGAGCGCCGTCTATACTTTTTGAATTAAACTAAGATTGTCTTCTAAATCGCAGGGACTTGAGGTTCTTGTCCTGTTTCTCATTAACAGATTGTGTCAGAAAATCTATTTAATCGTATACACCAACCCCCTTTATTTCACCTGACAAAAAGAAACACAATCGTCAATTTTTTGTTTTGCATTTTTTGTTTTGCAGATTGTGGTAGAGGAAAAGAAGGCCCGATCCAAAGATCCACGTTTCAGACTGGGATGGATGCACTACAAGAAGAAGGCCTTCACGCGGGCGAAGGCTAAGGATGGCGGTCTGATTAGAAGAACGATTCACGTGGGAAGCCTTGATTTGAGCGTTGAAGATGTTCTGAGCTACGGAAGAAGCATCTTTTTCGAAGGGGGCGAATCAAAGTTTGGAAACATTGAGGACATGGACTTGCATGTTGGCGATAGCCAGGGAAGGCAGCTCGACCAGTTTCAGGACCTGCAGGGATCGAAGTGTGGTCTTGGTGGCTACTTGAAAGCGCGCGGTTTGTTTGGCTGTAAGTAAGCGTTCTATTTAATGAGCAAACCTAAAACAGAGTCAACCCATGATACTGGCGAATCTGAAGAGCTAGTTGAGCAAGCCAGTGCCCCAGAAGAAGGACATCAGACAGAGACAGAAGTGGTGGATGTCACTGTGAGGAAGTGCAACCGAAGCCAACACATTAAACGCCATAAGGGTACATTCCAGTTCCGCCATACCATTGCCAACACACCCAAGAAAGCTGCTTACCGCCCAGACCTCCCAGACCAGGTCAGCGAAGCAATGTCACTGAATCCGCCTGATTTAACAATAACCTACGTTCGCGAAACTGTGTCATCCTACTCTGGACACATCAGTCATTTTAAATGTGAAGATATTGCGCAGTGTGAAGGGCTGACAAATGATCCATCTGATTCGGAGGATGAAACAAGTTACAATCCGTGTATGAACGGTTTCGCAGTTAATTCAATTAGTGTGGGCACAAAGAAACTGCTGCAGGTGTCAAGTCTTTCCACGTCAGCGAAGTCAAATTATGAAGTCAATAGAAAAGGAAATACAGATCAACACTACGTTGAGACACCCGAACATAATTCAATTCCTAGATTACGCCAAGGGAAAGACGTCAGTTTGACTTGTGCATGAATTCCTGGACGGTTGCAACATGGAAGACGCAATATTTGATGCAGACATGAAACTAGACATAGACATGCAGCTTAAACTGTTCATTGCCCGACAAGTCTTGCAAGGCGTGGCGTACATGCACGCACTGCGTCAATTTATCGTGCATCAGGACATTAAACCTGGAAATATTCTCATCCAGAAGAACACATTTGTAACCAAGCTGTGTGACTTTGGGATAAGTAGGATTAAGTCCGTTCTTGCCAGCACGGCCGCCGCGATGAGAACAACAATTGGTGTAGACGGATCGCCAGGATACATGGCTCCCGAGTGTCTTGTGGGTGGTGATAAATCAACAACCGCCACGACATGTGGTCAGTTGGAATTACATTACTTGAATTTTTCAGCGAACGCGACGCCTGGGAAACGGATGATTTACTCACCCCAGTAGATAAGATAAAAGAAAAGATGCAGCAAGAAATGTGTCCAATCAAGGAGTCCGACACCGTTCCACCAGAGGTTCGAAGTTGGTTGAAAGAGTGTGTCATCTACAACCCTTTCGCGCGCCCCAGTGCAGTTGATATCCTCACAAAAATGAAGAATGAGAACCTTGGACAATTATAATCATTTTGCGTTACCTATAACAGCAAGTTAACAGCATTAACCCTTTTTTGTATAGCATGATACCCCTTTAAATGATAAACTGAATTTGGAGGTCACTATTAGGAGAGAGTTTGTAGGCCTACACTCAATCCAGTCTGACTTTACCTTTTAAAAAAGATTTGCAATTCTTCGTTTCAACCAAGTTATTTTCCACCAACTCATCTCGTTTTACAAATTTCATTTCTCATTTTACAAGATTTCATTTCTTGATTTCTTGGTTTACGGACACCCATGCCAACTCTTATATTGGCGATCGTTACAATCTTGTCTGCAATAATTTGTGTTATATTGTAATTAGTCGTTACAGTGTGCAGAAGTTACTAAACCGAATTTATGTTATATACGCCAACACGTTTAATAACTTTTTGTGTTTCGAAAAGTATAGGTGTTTTTCTTTGGTTGTTGATTTTAAGGTCCTGTAGTGTAATTGAATTTGTTTGTATCATTTTCATGTATTTGAATTATCATTTTCATGTTTGTCTTTGTAATGTGTTGAGGATGCTTTTCTTTCTTAAGTCCACCCTGTAGTGCGAGTGTAATTGATTTGTTTGTTTATCATTTTCATGTTTGTCTTTGAAATGCGTTGAGGATGCTTTTCTTTTTTAAGTCTACCCTGTAGTGCGAGTGTAATTGATTTGTTTGATTATCATTTTCATGTTTGTCTTTGAAATGTGTTGAAGATTCTGGCATACAGAAGCTTTTCTTTTTTAAAAGGGACCCTAGAGGCAGCTAGTTATATGGCAATTGTACGGCCACTTTACGACAGGTGGTGCTAGTGATGACTGCGAGCTTATGAATTGGCATCATATATTTTCTATCGTATGTTAACCATGTTAACAAACAATGGATTTTATTTGCAATGATACATCAAAATCCGCCTAATCAGGGTAGTAACTATATGCATGTGCCAATAAGAAGCTGCCTCTAGAGGCCCTGTAATAATCCCAGGTCTGAGTTGCAGTGTTGATGGTAACAGCCATCCTATTTACCGACCATAACCGACTTATACGTTTACAAGTTTTTTTATCCTGCAAAAACGAATGTTCTGATCAATCCGGTGTAATATGGATCTTTATCAAGTTTTAAATGATATTTGAAAGTTTCGAAACATTTGCACGAAGTAAGTTTGAGAAAATCCACAACTTAAACACCAATCACAAACCCTGTTCAGTGTTTATAATTTCAACCAAACCTTAAAATTTGGGTTATCAAATTTTGACTTGATGAATCTAAAAATACATTTTTACATGACGTGTATTTCATTGCCAAACTTCAGTTCCTTTTCCTCATTTTATTACTACACTACCGGGAAAGTACTGACCAAAACAAAGGTTCAACGCTGAGCAGAGTTTTGCAGTTAAAGTTTTAACAGTGGATTCGCCGTCTTTAAATTTTCAGATATCATTTAAAACATCATTATATCATTATAACACATGCTTTAATGATCATACTAACATAGATCTTTAGCAGTTGTTTGCAGTTAAAAACTGATAAACGTAAACGTTGGTTTGGGTCGGTAATAATTCGGTAATAATAGTAATACTGACAATACATGAATGTTAAGAAGCATTATCCGATACTCTTTGTCGTACGTTATTTGATTCCTGATCTTGTCTTAAAAATGACATGAATCACATGTAATTTGTACCCATCATTTATTTTAGCATTTGAACGAATAAACACAGTTTGCTGCAAAAACCATCTTATTTTGAGTTACATTGCTGTTCCTGCCAGAGTAGAGAACACTTGGCCGCATATATCGGAAGGAATCGATGATGTCTCCGTAAGAATCAAATTCTAATTATAACGAGTAATTTCATCGATCAGTTTTACGTAAAGTGCGGAAGCCACGTCGACATCGTTTGGGGTTTGAATACCTGGCAAAACAAGCTCGGCGAGTTCGCGAAATTGTTCAGTTTGTCCATTTGCTGATGGCTGTTGAAACTCTGGAAGCTGTTGACAGATCTCGATATCCTGCACAGCGCAATCGATTACATAATCATGCGTGTCGTATAATTGAGGAGTGAAAAACATTACATCTGGTTTTCCTTTTGGGGCTTGACTGTTTCGATTCACTTGAAGTATGTGTTGATTCCATTCAATTGCAACTCTGTCTAGTTCTTCCTGGATGACTTGCATGAAGCAAAAGCGGAGACATTCGACGTGCAGAGGGTCGGAATCGATATACAAGCCGGTATCTCGTAAGTCCTTGAAAAAATTAATGCACCAATCAGCAGTGTGGCGGCGGAGAATAGACCACCAAGCCTCTATCCTTTGATTTGATGAACTTTTTCCGTATATGAAGCAACAACGGTCATCTTCTGTCCTTCCTTTGAGCGCATGAGACACTGTTTGCAGTGTTTCGATGTGCACGTTTTCTGTCCCTAGATCACTTCTGACCGTTTGAGGGCAACCACCTACTTGTTTCACAGTTTTTAAAAAATATGAGGCGATTGTGGCCAGATTGTTATTCGTAGTGCCAACCTTAAGCCAGAATATTCTCCTGGAGAAACAATCAATTGCACCATGTACTGCAAAGCCAAATGACTTGAGGTTATCATAGCCGTCAATATGCCTGGGAATGATATCGTCGCCTTAAAAGTCGTCTTCTCCTACGACGTTCAACGCCTTCTTAATCTATGATGCGTATAAATTCAATGACTATTTTCCGTGAAATGACTAGTCCATACCCCTTTTTTATACTTTCCAAACTATTCTGTATCCTAGACATTTGCCACTGTGTTTTTCAACGGATATGATGACATCAATGACATCACACATTTGTAGGTTTTGTCCTGGATCTCTCCTACGGCTGAGCCCAAGATCACGCAAGATCCTTTTTAAATGTGATATGCTAAGGACTATGCCGTGGCGTGTCAGTCTAGTGTTGCAATATTTCATTATTCGTATAGCCTTGTCGAAAGTAACCAACAATGAACATTTTTCTGTTGTTGACATTTGTCATCAGCAGGGTTGGGGTGTATGGCGGAAGGACCATATTGCTGAAAAAAGGACGCAAGAAAAACGAATTAAACAATGTAGGCCTATAAATAAAATTTAATTATGTCATTGCCGATGCTGACTCAGATTCAGGCCACGGATAGGCAGTTGATGTTTTTACGAACCAAAATGACACTGGCCATATTTATATACATGATTGTCCCTATTTCAAGTCACAAAATGCGGCAAGAGTTAGATTCGATCCTCCACTTACATAAGACACCAGCCGCAAGCGATTGGGGACAGTCCCCAGTGAGGGTAACCTCCACGTTGACGACGTTCACCCATTAGAGCAGGAGCCCATGTAGGGGGTTAACCTAGCTGAAAAGTGTACCAATTTTCTCCTATATGGTATCAATGTATGTATATCTGGTATCATCAGAATGTAAGTTTGCCGGTTTCTGGTGGTGGGTGTGGTATTCTACGCCCAAAATGCCATGCCCCCAACTAGTCTAGATTAGCTCAAAAGTGTACCACACGAAAATCATACAGCAGTGTACCGTACATCTTCAGATATTACAAAAAAAACTCTGACAGACATTTCTAGTGGTGGGGTACCCCTGACAGAGCTATGTAATTGGTACACTTTTCAGTTAGGTTGACCCCCTGGGCTCCCGGGCCCTTATTCAAGAAAACTTAAACCAAGATACAATCGAAATTTTAAGAAATACTGCAATTTGCATAAATCAATTTGCATAAATCCAATGAAGTTGCAGTATTTCTTAAAATTTCGGTTGTAACTTAGTTTAAGTTTTCGTGAATAAGGGCCCAGGTCTACATTTAGCAGCTTAAGTACACTAACCTGTTATTCTTAGCTCTTCAACAACTGCTGTTGCAAAAAAAAAAACCAGCGGCTGCCAGGCAGGATACGCCCACATTTTCGAGAGATGGATAGAGAACAAGCAAAAAAGAAAGTGATTATTCCTACAATCAAGGGCCATAATTCAGAAAATTACAATTACAGATCTTTGGGTTATAAACTTACATTTCAAGTTTCAACAAAATCGGATAAAAATTGTGACCTCTATAGGGTCCACAACCTTGATATACCATATTTTTTACCTTATTTGAGAACGAGGGGCGGCCATTTTGTCTGTCAGTTTTGGGCCGATTGTCACGAAATTCGAACTCAGCCATCCTTAGGGTGTATCGGTGATATAATAAAACGGTTTTTTTAAATCGGATAAAAATTATGACCTCTATAGGGTCCACAAGCTAAAAACGCGATTTTTCGTACAATCAGGGGCCAAAATTCAGGAAGTTACGGTCATATATGCGCGAATATCGAAAGGAACCAAGATCTTTGGGTTATAAACTTACATTTCAAGTTTCAACACAATCGAAGAAAAATTGTGACCTCTATAGGGTCCACAACCTTGATATACCATATTTTTACGCTATTTGAGAACGAACGGCGACCATTCTGTCTGTCAATTTTGGGCCGATTTTCACGAAATAGGAACATAGCCGTCCCTAGGGTGTAACGGTGATACAATAATACGTTTTATTAAATCGGATAAAAATTGTGACCTCTATAGGGTCCACAACCTTGATATACCATATTTTTACGCTATTTCAGAACGAAGGGCGGCCATTTTGTCTGTCAGTTTTGGGCCTATTTTCACGAAATTCGAACTCAGCCATCCTTAGGGTGTAACGGTGATATAATAATACGGTTTTTTAAATCGGATAAAAATTATGACCTCTATAGGGTCCACAAGCTAAAAACGTGATTTTTCGTACAATCAGGGGCCATAATTCAGGAAGTTACGTTCCGATATGCGCGAATATCGAAAGGAACCGAGATCTTTGGGTTATAAGCATATATTTCAAGTTTAAACCAAATCGGCCATTTTGTCTGTCAGTTTTGGGCCTATTTTCACGAAATTCGAACTCAGCCATCCTTAGGGTGTAACGGTGATATAATAATACGGTTTTTTAAATCGGATAAAAATTATGACCTCTACAGTGTTCACAAGCTAAAAACGTGATTTTTCGTACAATCAGGGACCTTAATCCATGAAGTTACAGTCCGACACATGCCAATATCGAAAGGAACCGAGATCTTTGGGTGATAATCCTATAAATCGGATAAAAATTGTGACCTGTAGACTGTTCACAAACAATTGTGGACGGACGGACGGACGGACATGAAAATGTGGGCGTATAAAAAAAACAAAAAACAAAACAAAACACGCCAGTCCTAGGATACCGAGTAGCAGAGTAGCTCACTGCAGAGGAACTTTGCCCCAAACTGTTCACATCTGCCGAAGCAAACCCGAACTGGAATATTGTTATTATACTCTAACTGATTAGTCAAAAACAAAACCTGATCCGATTTGGAATTTGGAATTTCGCATTTGGAATTTGGAATGAACATTCTGGGCTTTCGTAAATAACAGATACATATGGTCGAATTTCTGCTCACTAATAATTCCTTCCAAAACCAAAAGTTGTTATGTGAGGCTGTGAGAGGATATCTGACAATTCATAAAAAGAATTGACTGCCACTAGATAAGAGAACACGAAAGAAAAACTGAAAAAGTCAGTGCATTACCATGTTTTTATAAGGTATAGAATGAATATAAACAACGGAATGTACAGACTATTTCTATTTTTCTCGTGTTCTTATATCTAATGACATTCAATTACTTTATTGAATTGTCAGGTATCCTCTTACAATCCCATATAACAACTTTGTACACATTGCCTGATTGTAGACATTGACTGTAACATATATATATATATAGAGGGATGACTCGTGTTTTCCTTTGACGTTCGTCACTTCCGATTCAAGAAACCTGTATTACTCAACTATCGTAGCAATGATCACTGTGTTAAAATTATATTTGGAATGTGTTTAACCAGCTCTATCACATATGTGATAATGACTGGAACCAATATTGTCCTTTAACATTTCGAGCTAAAGCTAAACAGAGCTAATCAAGTTCATTGGTCGATGCTTTGGGACAAGATAACTTCGATTCTATCTGATAGTGATGAAACTTAGTGTATATAATCAGTTTGATTGCTTGAAAAAAATAAATGTGCTGTTAATTAATATGTCTCATCTATTTATTTTGGAATTTCGGTGGGGGAATTCAGCCTCACTGTTGGCTTGTTTAGCTTGTTCTCTATCCATCTCTTGCAAAATGTGGGCCTATCTTGCCTGGAAACCACTGGTTAATGGGCCTATATAATGAAAATATGGTTTATATATAGATGTCGGTCCTTCAGCCAAAATTTCTTGTGAACACTATAGTATACAGACTACATTTATAATTCGATAAAGCCTATTAGAAGTAATTAACGAAAATTGCTGAAATTGTATTTCATATCAGGATGATAACTTTTGTCATTCAAGAGTTCAAAAGGTTCTACAAAGTTAAACGAGGGCAATATATCCAGTAGTAATGAACAAACTTGTATAATATCACTACTGAATTTCAATCGGCTTCTTTGTTTTAATAATTTAAATTATACCTATAGATTGGATGGTAACTTTTGTCCTTCCATGACTCTTGGAAGTAATTAATGGAAATTTTTGAAAATCAACAGCATTCTTCATTTCACAAGGCAACATTTGAACATGTACAAATGTTAAAAAGATCAGATGGTAAATATACTCTGTACCTCATTGTTCACAAGAAATTGTGGATGCCAAACATGACCCAAATGTTTCACACCAAATTTGAAAAACATCTTCTAAATACTGCAGCCCCTATCACCTTAACCAGGCAATTGGTATAATAATGTGTCGGTTTGATTACCCCTATGTGTTATATCTACTGGTAATATATAATACATGTATTTTTAGCTCATTGGTTACTATGCAGGGCCGGCGGAAGCAATTCTTGATTGGGGGGGCTTCCATCCTAGGTCCTTATAGGCGCGGGTCCAGGGGCCGCAATAACCTGGAGAAAAGAGTACTTGCAGCCAAATTATTGGGGGGGCTAAAGCCCCCCCACTCCGCCAGGCCTGCTATGGTTAAATGGTGTCTCTAATTAGTTGCTTTTCCTTATGTCAACTTTAAAGTCAACTGAACATAGAAACAGCAGCTCTCACAAATGTGTTAGATGTTATTTTATGGGCAAAAAAATTGATACTTCAACCTATTAACAATGTTACAATCATAATAAAACTGACACATTTGACACACAAACAATAAGTGGGTCTAAGCTTGTTTATTTTAATAGAATATAAAAGTGTTAACCTACAGTTAAACAATACAGTTCCACACTCTAACTAGAATTGTCTCTGCTTCTTACAAGTCAAAAATTAGTCTGGACAAAACAGCAAATTAACAATGCATTCTGCATATTTCAAATACAAGCTGAAGGTCATTTTTCCTCTCAACCAATCATAAGACATACAATAATTTCTGTATACAATTTGGTGCTATTTTGTCCACACCACTGTTCATCGATCAGCAACAATTTATGAGAGAGAGAGAAATGGGGTTTAACATCCACTCGACACAAACTAGGTCATTTCGGGACTAACATATGGTTCAATTTTATTTCAATATTTCGCTTGCACATAGGGGTCTTTAGCAGTGGGAGGAAACCGGGGGACCCGGAGAAAACTCACGAGGTTGGACAGGCGACCCCATTCCTTGCCAGGTACAACCAGGGAATCAAAACCCCACCAGTTGACTCAATGACAGACCGTATGATACAGCGCACGCGTGCTAACCATTCGGCCATCCAACCCCCCAACAATTTATGACGGAGAGATTTAGATTAGTATATACAGCATAACTGAGTCCAGTCTAAATACAGAATTATTAAATATATGAATTGATACATTCATATACTGGTAATCATGATTCTAATGGACTGATAAAATTTAAATAAAACAGTAGGACTTTAAAACCCATTTTATTTCATTTCATAAAATAAAAATTCATAATGAAATATTACAAATGAAATAATAATTAGAATGGTATAGCGTGTAATGATGTAAAAATTGAAAAAAACAAACCCAACAACATTTGTTCCACATGTATATAAAGCAGTGTTTTAAAACAAAATATAATAGCTTTATTTCCTTAGAACCTATAAAATATTTATTTAAAAGAGGTGTTAATAATAAAAATAAATTCATCTATCACTGCAGTTAAATCGAAAATGTTCAATTTGACTGTAGGCAATTTTTTACAGAAACAAGCAGTTGCCATGCAAGATATGCCCACATTTTGCAAGAGATGGACAGAGAACAAACTAAAAATAAAACGTGATTTTTCCTAAAATTAGGGGCCATAATCCAGGAAGTTATAGTCTGAAATGCATGAATATCAAAAGGAAGCAAGATCTTTGGGATATAAATATATATTTTAAGTTTCATCAAAATCGAACAAAAAATTGTGACCTCTTGAGGGTTCACAATCTTGTTATTACATACTTTTACACTATTTGCGTACAAGGAGCAGTCATTTAGTCAAGCAGTTTCTTTCTGATTTTCACAATATTCAATCTCACCCTCCAATGGGGAAATGGTGATTTATTTAAACATTTTTTGAAATCGGATAAAAATTGTGACTTCCAGAGGGTCCACAAGCTAAAAACACAATTTTTTGTACAATCAGGGGCCGTTATACAGGAGGTTACGTTCTGATATGTGCGATTATCGAAAGGAACCAAGATCTTTGGGATATAAACATATATTTTATGTTTCATCAAAATCAGATAAAAATTGTGACCTCTAAAGGCTCCACATTGGACTCCACAACTTTGACATTACATACTGTATTTGTTCATCTCCTTAAATTCTGTGTATCAATCTAAAGTCCATCGAATGATCACTTTGGCCTGTACAGCATCTGCAAGATATTTCGAAGTAATCAATGCCCATAATTATCAGAAATCCTTGAAAATATATCGGTGTCTTCGTCTCATGGTTGTAAACACTGTTTATAAATTTATAAACAGATGGATAACTTTGGTCTCTAGAGCATCCACAAGAATTTTAAAGTTGCCAAGGACCATAATTCTGACAGTAATTATCGAAAATCGTTGGAAATCAGTAGGGTTCTTCTTCTCATAACTGTAAACACTGTGTATTAATTTAAAGATAGGTTGCCAGGCAACAAAACATACGCCCACAGCAGCTAAGTCATCTGAGCTGTCAACAAGAGTTGTCGCATATTTCTTCTATTGTTGTTGATAAAACATTTATAATACACTAAAATCTGATTAAGAGTAACAACTCATTCAGTAATTATCAGAAAATCATTAGAATTTGTTTGGCTTTTAGTTCTGCCCAATGCTAACATTTAGTATACAAAACATTTAATATCATGGATTTAGCTGTTAAAGTTATCAAAATTCATTGAAAATCAATATATTTGTTCATCTCAAGACCTTAAACTCTGTGTATCAATCTAAAGTCAATCAGATGATAACTTTAACCT
Source organism: Patella vulgata (assembly GCF_932274485.2). Lineage (NCBI taxonomy): Eukaryota > Metazoa > Mollusca > Gastropoda > Patellidae > Patella > Patella vulgata. The sequence continues at coordinate 42,510,071 of NC_065882.2, forward strand.
CTAGAGCGTCCACAAGATTTTTCAAAGTGATCAAGGGCCATAACCCTGGCAGTAATTATTGGAAATCGTTTAAAATCAATAGGCTTCTTCGTCTCATGACCTCAAACACTGTGTATAAATTTCAAAACAATCGGATAACTTTAGCCTCTACAGCGTCCAAAAGATTTTTCAAAGTGATCAAGGGCCATAACTCTTGACAGTAATTATCAGCAATCGTTGAAAATTAATAGACTTCTTCGTCTCATGACCTTAAACACTTTGTATAAATTTAAAGTCAATCGGATATTAACTTTAGCCTCTGAAGCGTCCACAAGCAATTGTGGACGACAGACAGGGGGGCGACGACAATATACGACTACATTTCAATGTGGGCGTATAAAAACGAATAGATGATAACTTTGGTCTCTAGAGCATCCACAATAATATTCAAAGTGGCCAAGGGCCATAATTCTAACAGTAATTATTGGAAATTGTTGAAAATCAATAGGCTTCTTTGTCTTATGTCCTTTAACATTGTGTATAAATTTAAAGTCAATCGCATATTAACTTCGTCCACATGATTGTTCATAGTGATTAAAAAGGGTCATAACTTTGGTAGTAATTATCGTAAACGTTAAAATCAATAGGCTTCTTCGTCTTAAAAGTCAATCGGATATTAACTTTAGCCTGTAGAGCAGAGGTGGGCAAACTACTGCTCACGAAGTCTTGTCATCCGGCTCACCAGACCCTTCCATTACATCTGAAAATTTATGAGTAATTTTATCTCTCAATGAAATAAAAAATCGAAACTGCTTATTGTTGGGCCCAAACTCTAAACGGGCATTACTCTCTGTAGGATCAAAAATCTTTGTAGGTCTATTTATAGCTTGCAGCGTCACTCAATGACATATATAGATGCCTTATTAATGTCACTTGACTTGGGCCTACTTTCATGTTACGTTATTGTTTGATTTGTTGACATGCTTTGGTTTTTCTCTGAATATAACTATGGAGACGAATAAAAACCGCAGAATGAGTATTTTGTTTGGTATTACTTGAAAATAAAATGAAATTTCATAATCCTTGTTTGTCCCTCGCTTTGTTTCAAAACTGCTGTAGAGCGTCCACAACCAATTGTGGATGCCTGACCGACAGATGGGGGCGACAACAATTTCTGACCACAGTCCGATATGCGTGAATATCGAAAGGAACCGAGATCTTTGGGTTCTAAATATACATTTCAAGTTTCTATAATCATACATTTTAGGTTTCATCAAAATCAGATAAAAATCATGACCTCTAAAGTGTCCACAAACTAAAAATGTGATTTTCCGTACAAGCAGAGGCCATAATCCATGAACAGGAACCGCTGCCTTTTGGAGATAAACCTATATTTCAAGTTTCGTCAAAATCGGATAAAAATTGTGACCTGTAGAGTGTCCAAAAACAAATTGTGGACGGACAGGGGTGATGACAATATACGTCCACATGAAAATGTTGGCATATAAAAACTGTTAAACCATCATTTAAAATTTCTCAGTCTCTAAGTTGAGCCAGTTCTTGGATGTTATATTAAATACAATACTATTAAAAATAACTACATTTTTTTCTTGGAGAAAGAGATAATGGCAGAATCTTTAACAAAACTTGAATGTGTTAATATGAAACATTTTAAAGATTTAACTTTTCCATGGTTAACAAATACAAAAAATGCTGCCGTTTATCAATAACAATTTATAATAGTTACTTTGTTCAATAATAAATTGAGCTCAGAATTTAGGGAAGATTTAATCAAATAATTTTAAGAAATAAAAACCCTGACAGCTTACATACTACTCAATGTCAAATAAACATTTGGCACTTTTGGCAATACAATTTAAATTTTAATACAATTAGCATTATGGTATGCTATTTTATAATGTATTTATTAATGATTGTATCATTTTATGAAAATTTAAATTTACACATTCCCTGCATAGTATTCACAACCATTTCTAAAAGCAAGGGGAAATGAAAAAGAAATTTAGGAGATCAATTATTTACAGTAGTTTCAAATGAATAACTTTCAAAAGTGAAAACAAAGAACTGTTTTCCTCAAAGAAACACCATACCTAGAACCATCAAAAATATTAAACAAAAATAAAATAAGGCTGGAAGATTATGGTATACCAGGTATATAACTCAATATTTAAACGTAAACAATAACATGAAAATATCACCAAGAACATGTTGATAGATCTATTCCATAAATGTACACAAATACAATAAGCTCATACTGGTAACTATTTTGAGTGTATTTGACTTTTTCTGCCAATGTAATGTTACATTAGTTACCGTCTGTCACTACAAACAACAGTTTAGTAAAGTATTATATCATTCTAAAACAAAACATGCTTCGATCCAGCTTGGGGAGATTCACAATAGGAACGATGTTTAAAAAATAAAGGTTGTTGAATAATTGTTCAGCATAGCCGGCAGTTTAAGATTTCTCTGAAATACAGAGGAAACAGACCTAAAGCAAGTATCATTTCTATTCTCAAATATTTGTTCACAATGTAATACAAATTGTTTCAATGGCATTTAGGAATTGAACTGGAATATACAGGTCACAATTCTATGGAATACAATTACTGCTTATTACTGATTGACATTTCGACTAGGCTTCTCTAATCATTATCAAGCAATGATAAAATATGACAAGACAATATATACATGTAAACAACACAAATTGGTTAATGCTGACCAACCAGAGATAAGTATTGTATATTTCATCATTTATCATTCCTTGACAATGACTAGAGAAGCCTAGTCGAAAAGTCGCTCAGTAAGCAGTAATTGTATTCCATAGAATTGTGACCTATATATATATCACAATATTAAAGCTAAAGTTTGAGTTAAACAATTTCGTAAACATGTACATATTCATGTTCAGAATATCGCTTCATTAAGCTGTAAGTGACAATAGGTGTCACGCATGAAACTGGGTATAATGAATTTTTCTAAAACTCTATAACATTTTACATTTGTTGAATCCACATACCTAGCTAACATACAGTGGAATAATTTTTCTTTTTCTACCCGACACACACAATTATAAACCAGCAGTTGCCAAGCAAGATATGCCCATCATTTTTCGTACAACCAGGGGCCATAATCCAGGAAGTTATGGTCTAAAATGCATGAATATCAAAAGGGACTGAGATCTTTGGGATATAAAGATATATTTTAAGTTTCATCAAAATCAGACAAAAATTGTGTACAGGAAGCAGCTATTTTGTAAGGCAGTTTCACTATGGTGTAACGGTCACTTTGTCAGGCAGTTTCGTTTCAATTTTCCCAAAATTTGAACTCGGCCTCTACTATGATGAAACGATGATATATGGTGTAACAAGCTAAAAATGTGATTTTTCGTACAATCGGGGGCCATAATCCAGGAAGTTATGGACGATATGTGCGAATATCCAAAGAAACTGGGATCTTTGGGATATAAACATATATTTTAAGTTTTATCAAAATCAGACAAAAATTGTGTACAGGAAGCAGCTATTTTGTAAGGCAGTTTCACTATGGTGTAACGGTGAAATACTGTAACGGTTTTTTAAATTGGATAAAAATTGTGAACTCTAGAGGGACCACATGCTAAAAAAAAATATGCGATTTTTTGTTCAATCAGGGGAATGCAGGATGTTACCATCCGATACTTGCCAATATCCATCTTCAATAGAAGGCTTGATCTCGCTTTAACTACATACATCTTATCAAGGCCTTCATGTAAAACCCTGCATATTGTGGCACTAATTTCGATTGGGTACAAGCCCAACTTATGAGCCTACCAGATTCCTCGATCGTCGCGAATACCAAGTCTCGCGGTTTCAAGCTAAAATGTCTACCTGTGATAATCGAGTTGCAAAGTTCAAGGTTCATTCAATGTCAATTTTTCCGTGGAGGTCACGATGTCAGAACCTCTGATTGGACGCTACTGCTCACGTGTCTGTAGATAACATAGCTATGAGTTCAGGAATTGTGAAGTAAACAAGCAACGGCCAGATGTGAAACTCGCAGTCGTTGCTTCAGGAACATGGCCAATATCGAAAGGAACCGAGATTCTTGGAAGACAAACCTATCTTTCATGTTTCGTCAAAATCTGATAAAAATTATGACCTGTAGAGTGTCCACAAACAAATTATGGACGGACGGAGGGACAGGGGTGACGACAATATACGACCACATGAAAATGTGGGCGTATAAAAAGCGAACAGTGAGGCTGATGTCCCCCGCCACAATCCCAACATAAATAGATGATACATGATACACTAAGTATCACCCCTCAAAGTCATCTTTGTCCAAAAGCATGACCAATGAAATTGCTTAGCTCTGCTTAGCTTTAGCTCAAAATGTTAATCATTGAACTCAGTCAAGACATTCACCTACTGAACATCTACACCAAGTTTTAACATTCTATCTTAATTAAAAGCAGAGCTGTTCCGTTCCAAAGTCTTGACCAATCAAATTGCTTATCGCTACTTAGTCTAAGCATAAAATTCTCATCATCGAAATTAGTCAAGGTATTGATATAATGAATCTATACTCTTGAGTTTCATCACTCTTTCTCAATTAGAATCAAGCTCTAATGTTAAGAATGTTGAGCTCCAAAGTCTCGACCAATCAAATTGCTTATCACTCTGCTTACCCTGAGCCGAAAATGCTCATTATCAAACTTAGTCAAGGTATTGATGTCACCAATAAAACTGCTTATCGTTCTGCTTACCCTAAGTAGAAAATGCTCATTATAGAAATTATAGTCAAGGTAATTATGTAATGAAACTATACACAAAGTTTCACCACTCTCACTCAATTAGAATCAAAATTATCAAGCTCCAAAGTTGGCTTACCCTGAGCCAAAAATGCTCATTATCAAACTTAGTCAAGGTATTGATGTAATGAACCTTTACACCAAGTTTCACCACTCTCACTCAATTAGAATCAAAGTTATAAAGCTCCAAAGTAGCTTATCGTGAAATGCTCATTATCGAACTTAGTTAAGGTATTGATGTAATGAAACTTTACACCAAGTTTCATCACTCTCACTTCACAAGAACCAAAGTTATTGTGTCCAAAAAACATCAACCAATCAAATTGCTTATCTCTGCTTAGCCTAAGCAGAAAATGCTAATCTCTGAACTCCATCAAGGCATTCACATAATACACACCTAAACCAAGTTTGAACATTCTAGCTCAATTAGAAGGAGAGTTCCCAAAATGTGACAGAAAGCCGTTTAGGCAGACAGACCCATTTTAATAGTCCCATGCTTTCTTTGAAAGATGGGGGACAATTAATCAACTAACATAATGCAAATTTGAACTCCAAATAATGCGCTTGCATTTCTCATACCCCTTTAATAGATATGTTAGTCATTTGGATACCCCCCCTGGAATTCTGCAAATACCACTTTTGTTTTACTCGAATGTCCAACATTTTATGATAACAATACTTGATCATGGCTGGTGTTTTATACTTAACATAACAGATATATAAATATAAATCCTTCTTTTCAATATCAAGTATGCCTTGTATACTGGTTGAGTGGTATCAGGAATGGACTGAAATGTATTAGGAATGAACTAATGTGAAATAATGGGTAATAAAATAGATACAAAACAATACCAAAATGAAAAATTGAATAACATATCCTTTTTTTTTTATAACAATGATTTTTAACAAATGGAGTATTAACTAAACACCTTACTCCCAGATCTATAACATCATGATCTCGATACAACATGGACTTGACAATCAAATAACACTAATATTCACACTATAGATGTGTGCACATTGAAACATATTAATACCAGAGGTATCTCATGCTAATATGTTTATGTTTTATGATTGCTAAAAATCATGGATGTTTTCTGTTCTGAGCATGGTATTTATGAGTGGCAAGGTAAGACTAACATAACAAGAAGACACCCAATGATTACAAGCCTCACTTTTTTATGATTACTGTGTCATGTAAATCAGTGGTTGGATTACATTATACGTTGTCTTACTTTACAAATGATATGAATAGAAGTTAGAAGGTGGATGATAGCAAGACATTAACAAATTTAGAATTTAGAATCTAATATACCGTCATAAATTGATGTATTTGTATAGGAATGATTTCTGCGATCATAAGTGCATAGCTGATTTATCACTGATGATTTGTGTTTGTCCACCACATTGGACATAGTAAATTCTTTTACCCCATTTTATTTCATGAGGTTTAAATAGACTCAAAAAGACTATCATTGTTTGTAACAATTCTCGTACTGTCCATGCAATTATGAAGTACAACAGAGAAAATGTCAATTTGGTATTCTGAAATAAAAGAGAAAAATTTATCAATACAAATGTAGAAAAAGATTTGGTCATAATTTATTAGGCTAAAATGCACACAATTATGAAAACATACACTGAATTTATTATCTGCCTGTGTGTGGTTTTTGTGGTTTGAGTAATAGAATGATGCAAAATTCAAACCCTTGAAGACACAAAATTGCACAAAATATGCATCAGAGAAATTATTCTGATCAAGCCTGATTTGTGCCAGATTTTGTCAGTGACAGGTGGCTTATTTCCAAATTGCACTACTTTAATTAGGGTTTCACACTATTGTTTTTGTTCGGATTATTATTCTTCTTATTATTATTTTTCCATTTGAGCATATCTCAGAAACTACTTGTCGGATCGATTCGATGTCTTCAGCTTTACTGGGAAAGTGGGTTTGACTTAAATTTTAAAGTTATTTCCAACGTTCTGCGACAATGCGAAATGTCCGAAATCACCGAAGTTGTCGTTTTTCGATATTTTGCCGTAATGTTATCAATAATTGTCGGATTGTAATATTTGATACATTTTGACATAGCCAGAGACAAGGCACATAGCTAAGGTTCTTTGGATTTTTTATTTTCGACGAATCTTCGGAGATATTAGGCGCCAAATTTTGAAAATTTAAATTTTTACGAAAAACTTTTTTATTAATGAATATTTCTATGTGGTATTTTACCAAGGGTTAAAGGGTCATCTGATTTGACAAAAAATGTCAACATTTTTTGTCACCGTATTTTTCCTTGGCCCCCATTGGCTAATTCAGTTTTTCAGTCCTGGATTAATTATTTATTGTTCGATTTGTATAAAACAAAGTGCATATGTTCCGTGGTCCAAAATGTCATTTTTTTTGTTACCGGTACATTTTCCTTTCGGCAAAGGAAGTAACATAAATTTAGCAAAATTTACCAGTTTTTGAAAGCAAATATTATTTTTTTCAAATCTGGTATGACTGAAAGGGTATACAATGAATTGATATTGCCGGATTTGATTGATTCTGCGTACATTTTATGTGATGTGTGCAATGCCTAAATGGAAACCTGTTTAATGGTTTCATCGGTACCGGAAGTGACATATGTTCAAGGGTAACAGGGCACCGGTGAAACCCGTCATTACTGCATCGCAGTTCTAGTTTAAATTATAATTAACTGCTACCTTATAGGAGTACTCAAGCCATTGTAATTTGTTTATAACTCATTCATTAACAAATACTGAAATAGTTTCAATAATGAACAACCCAAAAGATAAATTATTTTGACATGTAATTACAAACAATTACTAAAATGCTACTTAAAGATACACTATGTAATAGTGATGGTCTGATATGGCACGTATCGGTTTTACCAATATCAGATATTGGCAGCGAAATATATCGGCCGATACAGATACAATTACCGATAGTGGTGGATATAAAGAAATGAAATGAAATGGGGTTTAACGTCCTACTGTTCTGCTCCTATACTGGACTAATGAAGACGGGCATACGGCATACAGTGTGCTATGAGTGAAATTTTGCCCGGGCAGCGGCACTATCGCCTACTCTTCTATCGAATTCCAACTGCCAAGGGATCTTTTACGTGCATTCCAATGTATACACGGGACCTCGGTTTTCCGTCTCATCCGAAGGACTAGACGGCTGTCCTTGTCAGGCCCTGCGTTCTGCACTACTGAAAAGGGGAAACCACATCGGAAAATCTGGATGAACTTTCTCCGTCAATGCAGGGATCGAACACCCGACCTCCAGGCTAGCGAGCCAGCATTTTAACCGCCAGCCATCGTGGCTCCCGGTGGATATAAAACCATTACACATTAAAATGTCTTCAAATATTAGCATGATAATCTATGTAGATATTTGTCAGGAAACGCATGGTACTAATTTACCGTGGGAATCGAACAAAAACACTGTGTTTTTGAAGTAATAATTAGGTCACCCTTCCTACGCAATCAAAACTACACACCATCTATTATGAACTTAATTATTTGCTGTATCATTAATTAATAAAGTCGAGATTATCATATTTTAAGTGTTGATTACGATACAATTCCATAAAATAATCGGCACAGACGGCAGCTGGATGTCTATATCAGTTCATGCGGTAATGAATGATGCATCAAAGCGATAGCTTCCTGACCTGTCTGTCAACAGTGGTAATCACATGAAATTCTCCGGCCATTTCTAGAACTATAGTTAAAAATAAAACATCTAATGGGAACTTATTTGTTGGTAATATTATTAATTAATAAAGTATGATCTATATTATGAGTTATTATTTGTTGATACAAATTATGTAAAAAAAAACAATTTAAAGTAGCCTAGCAAAACTATACAAATCACTAAATTATTTCTTAATTTTTATCAGCATCTAGAAGCCGGAATGTCTAACAGTAATCACATGACATTAAGGAATATCTCCCCTTTCATCCTTCATTCCAATCACGTGCAATTCATATGATATTTTCCCACCATTCCAAAAGTTCTACTCATTATGATAGTGGCAGACAATACTAGCAGTGAACTAGATAAAACGAAGGAAAAAAATGCTGTGAAATAGTAAGATTCGGAACTATTTCACTATAAACGATCTTCATCATGGTATGCAATGATGAGCCATTCTTGACATCTTCTTTAATTTTATTGTCATGAATCATGATAGACAAATAACTACATGTACTGTGAGGACCACTGTTTATTTCACAGTTAATAAATTTGTTATTAGTTATCAGAAACAATTTAAATAAAAAATTCAATAGGCTAATTAGGTATTGTTCTAGTTTGTGATCTTGCAATATCAGCACGCATTGAAAACAGATTGAAGAGGGGCCTTCGCGACGTACTGTGTTCTCCGATTCTATGATTTTGATCAGCATGCAATTGGTTTATTCCCTATTCCAATCAAAAGTTATATCAGGTGGACTGTTGTACATTAAGGGGTGAGGCTACCCGAAAAATGCTTTCTGAAATTCTAAAGCTAGTGAATTGAAGATGGCACAAGTAGTTAGGAAATGTAATAAACAAGGGAAAACTAACATTAAAAATAAAGAAAAAAAAGTTGTTGCCAGGGTAACACATTGTTTTGGAAAAAGTATGAAAAATGTAAGTACACCATATCTCTGGCACTAATAAAGATAATTGTCTCATTTTCGGACTGCTTATTCTTTAATGATGACCCTAAAACCAGACAAAGAGTTTTTCTCTATAATCTTTATAGTTTCTTGGAAAATGGTGTTTAAAACATTTGCCTCACCACAATATTTTGTCTTTGGAGAAATATTTTGATAACTTTTGAAATATTAATGATAATTCAAATTGCTTTCTGTCTGATTCTGTAGTAGATATTAGTTTATATATCCTGCAAATTTGGCAAAGGTATCTTAATTAGTTACAGAGATATAGTGTACCTACGTTTTTCATAATTTTTTCCCAAAGAATGTGTTACCATGGCAAGAACTTTTTTTAATACTAGTGTTCCCTTGTTTATTACATTTCCTAACTACTTGTACAATTTTTAATTCAATAGCTTTATCATTTCAGAATAAAAATTTTCGGATAGCCTCCCACCTTAATGTCTGTCTGCACATGCGCAGAAATGGTATTCTCAAAAATCGCATTGAGAGACCCGAGCTCTAAACAGTGTCTGAATAAGGATTTAAAAAATAAAGGAGACTGGTAAGGATTTTGTACTGTTTATTCTTTTCTTTTTACGGCCCCTACGAGAGTCTTGTATTACAGGTACCCCTAAATAGCAACGCGCAAGGCAACCAAAAGATAAAACTTTCATTTCGGTTGCCGTGCAGGTGGCTATTTAGATAAAGGAAACCGGTAAAGATTCTGTATTGTTTATTCTTTCCTTTCTACGGCCACGAAGAGAGTCTTGTATTACCGGTACGTCTAAACAGCAACAACCACGGCAACCGAAATAAAACTTTTATTTTGGATGCTGTGCACATGACTATTTAGATGCACTCTGTGTCAAGCAAAATAATGATTTGTTCACAACTTGGATAACATTTTAAAGGTATTTACCAAGTCGTTTTGAACAGATATCGGCAACTCCAATATCAGCAAAATGCCTGTGTATCGGCAGATGCCGATACCGGTTTCCCCCCGATAGGTCACTTATTGGCCCATTACCGATGTTGAAACCGATTATCAAACCATCACTACTATGCAAGACCTAAATCTGCTTATTGCAGGCCTTCTTTTGGCTTCAAATGTTATATAAAACTATTATTTAGACATGTATTTATTAACATAAGCCGATAATTAACTATCTAGAACATCAGATGGCAGAGATTTAAATGGATTAGGACAATAAAATAGATAATTGAGGCCTACTCTTGATGTCCAGTACTGTTGCTATGAATTATGATAATAAACAATTACTAATAACTTCGCCAAGAATAAAGTATTCATTTGTAAATCTTACATAATGCACAATGCTTTTTGATTTTACACCTTTCCTATAACTGTATATTCATACAAAAAAATATTCTGGTTCTCAGATTATCTTTACCAAATCTCTGATATAGAACTAGAAGGGATGTTTTTTTTGGTTGTTTTTATTTTGTCAAAGGCAAAACATTTATCTCAAGTTGTTTAATATATAGGAATGTGAGATTATCCAGTATTATTCACGATTGTCAGTAACATTTAACAGGGTTGCATATACTTAATAAATGACCTACTGCACATTTCTGGATTCATTCAAATTTTTCTACAGAGCTACTTCCTGTAATTGGGGCCCTTTTGAAGTGACACAGGGTTATCTGAGAAACAGAATATTTTAGTTATGGCCTCTTATAATACAGAGCACATTGTTTTATTTCTGACAGTTACCATGATGTTGTCAGTCAGCATCTTGACATGCTAATTAAAGTTGAAATGATATGTATTTCAGGTTGTTCATTTTAGAAATTATTTTAATATTAGATAATGAATGGCTGTACTTTTCCTTTAATTCTGCTCCGAGACCTCAAGCATCATTTATTTTTAGTTATTTAAACATAAATGACATAAAACAAATATGACCTTACCTGCAATTGTAAAAGTTGTAGATAATCACGTATTATCCAAAATGTTACATGGATAGTCATAAAAAAATATGGATTGATACTAAAAAATTCGTGAAAACACCAAGCTCCCCACAAACCAAGAGGAAAGCAATCTACTGATGGTTCCATTATGACTGTTACTATAGTTAATGCATTAATACGTAATCGCATCCACCTATAATATAAAGTATTTATTATTATTAATGACACAACAAGTAAGATCATTCATATTTATGTAGTTAGTAAAACCCATAGAAACCAATTTTACCTTAAAGTGTATGGTCTTAATTTTCTGGCATGTTTGGACTTTAACATAAAATATGTTGTATACAATGTAGTATATTCACTGAATGTCACATTTAAAAGTAAATTAACTAGAAAAAGATCAACCATACCAAGGTAACCCCATCTCAGTGTTCAGAGTATAATAGTCATGCCTAAAATAACTGGAGCTCACATAAATATTTCTATTCGTACAGTATATTTTCAAGTTTTACATCAGGGGAGTATCTAGGGCCAATTTAGCTCTTGAAAACTTATTGGTGCCCATATTATTTTACGTCCACATTCTATGCGGACAAAATCGTAAAATCAGAATGTAGACCCAGTTAGATGAATCCAAAACCGAAGATATTGTTAGTTAAATTTAAATCTTCATTGAATATAATCCTTTGGTAGAACACCGAATACACCACGAAGCAGTCATTAATAATATATTTTTCCGAAAGAATCTACAATGTCAATGACGTGATATCGTTAGGTCAATAAACCAGCCATGCTAGCTTTAGTTTCAAACACTTTGACTATTCGTGCTATCCAATGCTTTTTTTCATAACTGTGTTATTTTGAAATGGCTCCTCTTTCTTATAAAGGGTTAAATGAACAATAATTTCCTGCAAATAAGGCTTGAAACTTAACAGATTTGTAGCTTTTAAACCATAAAACTGTTTTATTACTTTTAAACAGTCGTAAGGAACACAGTTCAAATATTAGACGAATACCGTGGCCATGGCAAGCTCCCAATCGTTTTCTTTTCCGATGATTAGAGCTGTAGCTATTATGCGCATTCACGCAGTATACAGGTGGTCTTTGTTTTATTTGTCTGCTAAATTTAGATAGCCATAACTGGCCAAATCTTACTTTAGTATTCCAGCCACCTTGGTACCATCGGAGTGTGTGTTTTCCGCAGCGGGAAATATAGTTACCACCAAAAGGTCAAATCTGGATCCTAACATGGTCGACCATCTAATATTCTTACGTGAAGTTTTAAAAAATAAAAAATTATAGCTAGTTTGGGCCAGTAATCAATAAAAACTTGTTTGAACAGTTCATATGTGTTTCCTGCATATGGTGACATTTATTACAGCTTCTTATATAAAACTTTTTGTGGTAAAGTTTTTCTCGCGACGGTTTGATTATTTTGAGCCGACCCCTGTCTTTGCAATGTGGGCATTTTCTTACTCAGTCACAGGTTGTTTTATCGAAATATAAATAAAAGGATTGATCATTTCAAATAAATTGGTTCAGATAAATAAAGTTTAAAAAAACTCAAGAAATGATTTTTCTTGTTATTTAGACAATGTTTCAAAATAAAACGGTTCTGGATATAACAGTTTGACGAAAGCCTCCTCCTCTCTGAAAACGGTCATACTTATTTTTCAAGACGATGGCGTGATCGTTTCATACGTCCAGCTTATTAGTGAAAATGACAATACAGGCTATTAAAAACAATAACATTGCCAAAAGAATGTCTGATAATTCAAATCATCTATTTGAATAATTATCTTATGGTTTAGACGAATTTGTATGCACTTAAAACATCAAAACTAAGTTTTAAATTACACACAAATAGTCTGAATGTATTCAGATAGTGCAGACCAGTAATGGGATTTAAAAAATTTTCTTGTGGGACATTCTACCGAAAATAAAGGGGCATAACAGATTCATACCACAATCAACCAGCGGCTGCCAGGCACGATTACGCCCACATTTTGCAACAAATGGATAGAGAACAAGCTAAAAACAAACGCGATTTTTTGTACAATCAGGGACAAAAATCCAGAGAGTTATGGCCTGAAATGTGCAAATATCAAAAGGGACTGAGATCTTTGGGATATAAAGATATGTTTTAAGTTTCATCAAAATCGGATAAAAATTGTGACCTCTAGAGGGTCCACACTTCTACACAATTTGCATACAAAGAGCATCCATTTTGTCGGGCAGATTCATTTTGATTTTACCGAAATACGACTTAATCTTCATTATGGTGGAATGGTGATGCATTAAACGGTTTTTAAAATTGGAAAAAAATTGTGACCTCTAGAGAATCCGCAAGCTAAAAATGTGATTTTTCAACAATCAGGAGCCATAATCTAGGAAGTTAAGTTCGGGTATCCACGATTATCAAAAGGAACCAAGATCTTAGTGTGCAATGGTGATATATTCACTTTTCATCGAAATCAATCGAAATTGTGACCTCTAGATGGTCCACAACCTTGATTGTGACCTCTACAGGGACCACAAGCTAAAACGTGATTTTTTGTTCAATCAAGGGCCATAATTCAGGAAGTTACGATCCGATATGTGCAAATATCGACAGGAACCAATTTCTTTGGATTATAAACCAAGTTTCATCGAAATCGGATCAAAATTGTGCTCCACAACCTTGCTTGATTTACTAGATGTTTACACTATTTGTGTACGAGGGGCGGCCATTTTGTCTGGCAATTTTGGTCCGATTTTCATGAAACTCAACCTCAGACAAAATTAGAGTGCAACAGTGATATATTCAAACGTTTTTTTTAAATCTGATAATAATTGTGACCTCTAGAGGGACAAGCTAAAAACGTGATTTTTAGTAAAATCAGCGGCCATAATTTGGGAAGTTACGATTCGATATGCATGAAAATAGAAAGGAACCAAGATATTTGGGTTATAAACATGCATTTCAAGTTTCATCAAAATCAGATGAAAATAATGACCTCCAGAGGGTCCACAACCCTGATGCGCAATATTTTGACACGATTTGCGAACGAGGGGTGGCCATTTTGTCCGTCAGTTTCGGTCCGATTTCTACGAAATTCAAACTCAATCATCCTTAGGGTGTCACGGTGTTATGTTCACACTTTTTTTTAAACCGGATAAAAATTGTGACCTCTATGGGGTCCACAAGCTAAAAACAAGATTTTTCATACAATCAGCGGCCATAATTCAGGAAGTTATGGTCCGATATGCGCAAATATCAAAAGGAACCGAGAACTGTGGGTTATAAAGATACATTTCAAGTTTAAACCAAATTGGTTTAAAATTGTGACCTCTACAGTGTTCACAAGCTAAAAATGTGTTTTTTGGTACAATCAGGGGACATAATCCATGAAGTTACGGTCCGATACATGCCAATATCAAAAGGAACCAAGATCTTGGGGAGATAAACCTATATTTCAAGTTTCGTTGAAATCGGATAAGAATTGTGACCTGTAGAGTGTTCACAAACAATTGTGGATGGACGGACAGGGGCTATGACAATATACGTCCAGATGAAAATGTGGGCGTATAAAAATCACGTGTCAACAAAATATTCAAATCCTGCACGTAATAAAAATAGGTGAACCTCGCTATTTTTCATATTTCATTCCTGTACGACATTCAAATTTATGACAGTAACAATCCTACAACGTAAATCATTTTCGTAATACATTGAATGAAAGCTTGCCGATCCTGCTTCAGCATCAAATTCACAATAGTAGGCCTAATATTCCTGCAAAATTATGTGTCTTTGTTTATACAGCAGTAAATGAATGCAGAACTTCCCAGGGATGTGCCTAGAAAAATATTCATGCCGGGCGGTAATCATCGGCAGAAAATTATCGTTTTTTTTTTTTTTTTTCGATCGAAAATGAGCAATTTCATGAGTCCAGGGGTCAAAATTCACGACGGCACCGCACCGTAGTATTTAGCGAAATTACCGTAGAATATAAATAAATAAGAACTACGGGCGACATCTTTAGCCGTGGTAATTTATTTAAGAATATGACGACGGCAATTTGCTAATGTTGACACTGAAACCACCGTTGTATACCTGCGTAATCCACGGCATAATCGAAAATAGGAATTTATTAATTATTGTTTTGTTTCTTTCCTGAGTTCTCGTGACTATATTTTTCTATCGAAAACACAAGTCGGCATTCATTCAGTTGTACCATGGAACGTCTACTCAGATGGTTGGAAGTCAGGTAGCACTAGCAGCCAATTTTATAACAATTATGAATTTCACACTGACCATCTACACATGTTTTCACCGGTTTGTCACTAGTTTATAGCATTATGAAGTATTTATATCTCAATAAATAAAATACGTATTCCCCCAAGTCATCTGACCCAATTCTACCATAACGTCACATGCTGGGAATGGAATGGAGATGCACACGGCTCGTTGACTGGTTTATTTAATCATTTAAAAAGTTCAAAACAATTTCCAGAAATAACGGCTATGAATAATTTACTGGAAAATATGATCAAATCAAATAATTAGGTCGGGAAAATATATCATATAAATATAATATAATTTTTAGCGTGACGTTAGAAAAGAATTCCAGGGGGCGTTACATGTCCGCCGCACGAAGTCCATGTAATATAATGTCATGCACATGTGTGAAATCGTCTTTTAATAATCAAATTACAGTATTACGGATACCGGTATTTTATAATCGGAATTCAACACCTCAACAGCGAAGTATTCATTTAAAACGCAAAGTTTGGTACCATGATACTTATATTTGGTGGAATTTACGTGGATACGGATTATAGAATTGCACGAATCTATAAAAATAGTTTAAATAGCAAAAATAGTCGTCTGCTAGTGCTATTTTTAAACAATAACGGTGCAGTAGGCTTGTTTAACCAGTCATGCTAGTTACATCGCACTGATGTGACCAGTTAAAAGAGTCTTAATATCAGATAACTCTGCGCATCAAATAAGAAATCGAAAGTAATATATTTTGTCAAAAACGAATGTTATATTTAGATGTCTATGATACGAGGTCAGTTTGACACGAGTCAAAATAATTTATTCAATTTATGAGGTTAAAAGCAACAAATAAAAACGCTTTTACCAATTTAGATTATCTTTTTTTACAAGAAAATGGAGGTGGGTGGAAATCTGCTTCAAGATATTTTTGCCGGGCCGACAATATTGGTGCCGGGCGGTGCCGCACGCTAATTGTAATAGTAGGCACATCCCTAACTTACTGAATAAGAATCGTTTTCTTCTTTATAAAATGTCAACAAAATATTCAAATCCGTACGTAATAAAAATAGAAACACCTCGCTATTTTTCAAATTTAGTTCCCGTATGGTATTCAAATTTATGCCAGTAATATTCCTATAAAATGATCAAGGGCCATAACTCTGACAGTAATTATCGGAAATCGCAGAAAATCAATAGTCTTCTTCGTCTCATGACCTTAAACACTGTGTATAAATTTAAAGTCAATCAGATATTAACTTTGGCCTCTAGAGCGTCCACAAGATTTTTCGAAGTGGTCAAGAGCCATAACTCTGGCAGTAATTATCGGAAATCGCTGAAAATCAATAGGCTTCTTCGTCTCAAGACCTTAAACACTGTGTATAAATTAAAGTCAATCAGATATTAACTTGAGCCTCTAGAGCATCCACAAGCAATTGTGGACGCCGGACCGACTCATAGCACATAGCTTCATCGTTAGCACTGCCTTGTAAATGATTTTCGATCGGCAATCGGGATCACGGAAAAGAAAAAGAAAATTTCCGACAAGTCAATGTAGAAACCACGAGGTAAACACATAGATTAAAATTATAATCATTCTTATTGGATTGATGAATAGTCCGACAAAGGGGAAGCAATGACTTCTGCTTAAGATTAGATTGATGAATTGTTCGATAAAAAATTAAGTCAGTCAATCATGGCAAATTAAGCAGTTAATTAAGGTAAGTGTATAGACAGTATAGCACAATAAATACATTGATCTTTTAATTAGCTAATCAATCCAGCCTATTATTAATGATAATCTGGTAGGTGTATAGACTGTATAGACGGTATAACACGATAAATACGTTGATCGCTTAATTACCTAATCAATCCAGCCTATTATTAACGATAATCGGGTTGAGTGGTAGTTATACACTCAGTACACTATATTTATTTTGGAATTTTGAATATTATTCACCATATCTTGATGTCTGATTGGGCATATTCCTGGTCGGACATTTTTGGACGGTCGGAAAAAAGGGTTAGACACGTCCGGAATATACAGGCGAAATCCCATCACTGGTGGAGACGGATAGCTGAATACTAAAATGTATGTTCAATTTTAACAAGCCAACAGTGAGACTGATTTCCCCTGCCAAATTCCCAAAATAAATAGATAAAACAATATTAATTAATCGCACATTTATATTTTTCAAAAGTATCATGCAATCAAACTGATTATCAACTATACACTAAGTTTCATCACTCTCTATCAGATAGAATCAAAGTTATCTTGTCCCAAAGCATCAACCAATTGTACTTCAATTAGAAGAGTTATTGTGTTCCAAAGTCTTGACCAATCAAATAGCTTAAGGCTCTGCTTACCCCGAGCAGAAAATGCTCATTATCGCACTTATTCAAGGTATTAAGGTGATAAAACTATACAGAAAGTGTCCTCACTCTCACTTAATTAGAACTAAAGTTATCGTGTCACAAATCATCAACCAATCAAATTGCTCATCTCTGCTTACCCTAAGCAAAAAATGCTCAAGGCATTCACCTCATAAACACCTACGACAAGTGTAAACATTCTAGCTCAATTAGAATGATAGTTATTTTGTTCCAAAATCTAGACAAATCAAAATGCTTATCGCTCTGCTTAGCCCGAGCAGAAAATGCTCATTATTGAACTTAGTCAAGGTATTGATGTGATAAAACTATACACCAAGTGTCCTCACTCTCACTTAATTACAACTAAAGTTATCGTGTCCCAAAGCATCAATCACTCAAATTGCTTATCTTTGCTTACCCTAAGCAGAAAATTTTCATCTTTGAACTCCATCTAAGCATTGACCTAATAAAACCTTTAACAAGTTTGAACATTCTAGCTCAATTAGAAGGAGAGTTATTGTGTCCCAAAAAGTGTGACGGACAGACAGACAGACGGGCAGACAGACAGACGGACGAACCCATTTTAATATTGTCGTATTATCGAAGACTATAATATGGTATAATCGGACAGAGTTTTTTTTAAAGCAAATTCAATTATGGTTGTCAAGTGATCAATATGCCGTTGGTCTATCATTAACGAATGAATAAAAACTGTTGCAAGTTATGTGATAGACAACCAGCGGTTGCCATGCAAGATACACCCACATTTTGCAAGAGGTAAATAGAGAAGAAGCTATAAAAATCAATCATTTTTCATACAATCCTGGGCCATAATTCAGTAAGTTAGAAAAATCAATAAAGGTGTTTGAAGTATAAATGGGTTTATTAAATGAGTAAAAGGCACCATTCTGACTGTACCAGTTCATGTTATGTAAACATTGCAAACGCTACCAAGCCAATGATCTATGCCATAAAGGTCAGTCATTTTAAACAGAGTTATAAGAAGAAGGCTTTCGCAATACCTCTGTGAAACAGACTGACATCAAGCCTAAAATAGCATTCCCTTCAAAATGACATTTCATTGATTCGCGCAATTCTTTATATCCAATGAGAGAGCAGTAAAAAGTTTCTGCTTGTTGAGCGCATGGTTGAAGTTGTCATCATGAAAATGAAGCGTGCAGGACAATCTGTGAAAGTCTCTCTCAAATCTCATTTAAATACACTACTATCTATACCTTAAATCGATCTCGACGCTATTTCTACTCTAGCAATGTTCAAGTTACCCAGGTGCTCCATGGCAAACTGACCCCCCGCTCACCCAGCTTTGTTTAAATATTTGGGATCAGTACCTCTCCCAAATTTCTATATACACCCCTGTACATAGACATTACATGAAGCCATGTTATAGCTCACAACCGACTGTACGTGTTTTGACACGAAGAGATCATAGGGTTTGGTAGTTTGCAGACTAGCAGTAAGAAACCGGGTGAAAATTTTGTATGTACCGGACCAAAAGTCTCTCTGCCAGTATGCGATCTACTCCAGTGCCACGGACATGCAAGTGACGCATAAGTCTCACGCATGGGTTTACTAAAAATTTCCCCCCATACACTGTCCATAGTAGTACGTACAGCGGGTTGTGAGCTAGGCTTAATATATAAATACCAGATTTGACTTACCTCACCATTCTACTAATAAAACCTTTTACCGTTGGACAGGCAACATTTTGTTGAGCAGGATATGAGGATAATACTAACTTATAACCTCTTAATAGAAAAAAAAATTAAAAAAAGGAGTTTTATTAGTAACTAGGAAAAAGACTTCTCTAAGCTAACTAGCTTCAAAAGTCATCCATGGTGATAGTTCTAAAATCAATCTCAACAAATCCAAATGGGTTAGTTCGAAAACCAGTGGCTGCCAGGCAGGATATGCCCACATTTTGCAAGAGATGGATAGAGAACAAGCTAAAAACAAACGCGATTTTTTGTACAATCAGGGACAATAATCCAGAAAGTTATGGCCTGAAATGTGCAAATATCAAAAGAGACCAAGATCTTTGGGATATAAAGATACGTTTTAAGCTTCATCAAAATCGGATAAAAATTGTGACCTCTAGAGGGTCCACAACCTTCGTATTACACACCTCTACACAATTTGCGCACAAAGAGCTGCTATTTTGTAGGGCACTTTCTTTTCGATTTTCCCGAAATTCGAAATCAACCTTCATTATGGTGGAATGGTGAAGTATTTAAACGTTTTTTAAAATTGGAAAAAAAATTTGACCTCTAGACAATCTGTAAGCTAAAAATGTGATTTTTTGAACAATCAGGGGCCATAATCCAGGAAGTTAAGTTCGGGAATCAGCGATTATCAAACAGGACCAAGATCTTAGTGTGCAATGGTGATATATTCACACTTTTCATCGAAATCAGATCGAAATTGTGACCTCTAGATGGTCCACAACCTTGATTTACCAGATGTTTTCACTTATTTGCATAAGAGGGGCGGCCATTTTATCTGGCAGTTTTGGCCCGATTTTCACGAAATTCGAACTCAACAAACATTAAGGTGTAACGGTGATATATTCAAAGGTTTTTTAAATCGGATAATAATTGTGATCTCTATAGGGACCACAAGCTCAAAACGGGATTTTTCGTTTAATCAAGGGCCATAATTCAGGAAGATACGATCGGATAATAATTGCGACCTCTAGAGGGACCACAAGCTAAAAACACGATTTTTCGTACAATCAGGGGCCATAATTCAGGAAGTTGATTCAATATGTACGAAAATGGAAAGGAACCAAGATATTTGGGTTATAACCATGCATATCAAGTTTCCAGAGGGTCCACAACCCGGATACACAATATTTTGACACTATTTGCAAACGAGGGGCGGCCATTTTGTCCGTCAGTTTAGGCCCGATTTTTACGAAATTCGAACTCAACCATCCTTAGGGTGTAACGGTGACATATTCAAACATTTTTTTAAATTGAATAAAAAATGTGACCTCTATAGGGTCCACAAGCTAAAAATGTGATTTTTCATACAATCAGGGGCCATAATTCAGGAAGTTATGGTCCAATATGCGCGAATATCGAAAGAAACCAAGATCTGTGGGTTATAAATATACATTTCCAGTTTAAACGAAATCGGATAAAAATTGCGACCTCTACAGTGTTCACAAGCTAAAACGTGATTTTTTGTACAATCAGGGGCCATAATCCATGTAGTTAATTTATTTAGCAAAGTTGCTACCGGTATGTGATAGTATAATTGATGATGTGAATAAACAAAGTGATAATGTTTCTATTACAATTCCTGAGAAAAGCAGACACTGCAAACATAAAACTTTGTCAGAAACTTTATGAATTTAGCTTTATATTTATTATGCCATTACTTGATACTTTCCACAACTATAATTTTAGATTTTAAAACTCTTTATATCTATATTATATATATATATATATGTACAAGGTATTATTAAATATTAGATACAACTTGTTTTCTAACACAGATCAAATGACAATTATACTTACGCGCGATGTATGCTGCTTGCTAAAAAAAAATCTTCAGCTAAATACCGTCCATACCAAACCAATCCATTGCATTCATCTAGGACAGTTTTTTTAAACATATAGGACATTCCCGTCATACAACACAAACCAAGAGCATTTAGAGATATGTAATACCTAGCCATTGCACTTCCAAAATATATCTACAAAATCCCAGTTAAAAATCATGTAGCAATTATAGATATTTTAAAACTATTTATGGTTATTTTAAATAATGGCTACAGCTGTACATAGTCAGTTGAAAAATGAAATGTTTATCTTGAATTGTGGAATCTGAAGACTGAGTACATCGACCCGAGATTAAAAAAAAATAATGTTGGATAGATGAACGGAAAATATAGCAGACTCAATCTGGGTCAGTCTCATTTGTCCTTGTTGAACAACAAAAAGCATATCAAGTTTTCAATTTGAATAAATATAAAGATAGTCACGCAAAGCATGGAAATACACCCACACAACAGCAGCTTATATGATTATCCAAAAGGCAAACTTGGATATTCACCAAATTTGATATTTCAGCAAAGTGGGGTAACACTTGAACTGAAACAGAATATCGAAGAAAGATAGAGAGAGAAATGGGGTTTAACGTCCACTTGACACAAACTGGGTCATTTCGGGACTAACACATGGTTCAATTTTATTTCAATAATTTGCTTGCGCCTTGTGGTCTTTAGCAGTTGGAGAAAACCGGAGGACCTAGAGAAAACCAACCAGGTTGGACAGGTGACCTCACTACTTGTCACGTACAACCAGTTGACCCAATGACAGACCTTATGATACAGTGCGCACGTGCTAACCATTCGGTCATCCACCCCCCAGAACATCAAGAAAGATTGATTTCGATAGGGTTCGTGCTCTCATGACCCAAATGCTTCCCAACAAACTTGAAATGTATTTGAAAACTATAGCCTCTAAAGGCCCCGGCACACGAATGTCAATAGGGTTTGTGCTCTCATTATCCCAATGTTTCACATCAAATTTCAAAAGTTTCTGTTAAAAACTGTAGCTTCTATTATGTGCACAAGGTTTTAAGCAAAGGGGGATGACAGTGGCCTCTATCCCATTCACAAGGTTGCTTCAAATGGAATGTTGTTGAGCGCTGTATATCATTAATAGGGTTCAGTCCTTAAAGACCAAACTGTTTCACAATTCATTTGAAAAGAATATGTTAATAATTATAGCCTCTAATGCTTTCACGAGGTTTCAGCCAACAGGTGGGGATGTTACTCAGGAAGGGAGTAACAAGGAACCCCAATGTTTCCTGCCAAATTTGAAAGAAATCTGTTTAAAACTCTGGTCTGTATCGCATTCACAAGGTCTTTGGGAAAGAGAGTTAACTCTAGATGGAAAGTCGCAGAATGCTAAATATTGATATGATTTGTCCTCTAATTTGTTCCAGCAAATTTGAAAAGAATCCTGTTAAAAATTATAGCACCTCACAAGGTTTTTAGCAAAGGGGTATACATGTAACTCTAGTACAGAAGGTCACTGAAGCATAATATTGATAGGGCCGTCCTCTAATGACCCCAATGCTATCCATAAAATTTGAAAAGAATCTGTTGAGACCTGTAGCCTCTATTGCTTGATGTAATAATACGTCCATAATGAAATGTGTGCGTATAAAAAGAAAATAACAAATGAATATTTCACAGCAAAATAATCTAATACCTTTTCAATAGCTGCTCCAAATCCACTTTCATCTGTGACAAAAGGGATCTGATGTACCAACCCTACATCTGGTTTCTGTAATTTAGATACCAAATCTAAAATAACTTCTGTTGAAACTGTAACAATTAAAATATGGATCAGCATCAAAAGTTAAAATTCATATGCAATCCAACAAGACAAAGGTGAGGCTGATGTCCCCCACCACAATCCCCAAATAAATACATAACACTCATTAATTACTTTCACATATATCTTTTTATGACATCTTTTTGTGTGCACATCTTTTATATCAAATTTCTTGCAAACTTTCTAATAATCAAGCTAACAAGCCGCCATATTGTTGTGAACATAAACAAAAAAGGGTAAAACTGGTTTTGATTGGTTCGTAGGATCAAGCTACAATGAAGGGCAGATAATTTGAATATATGTGTATACTCGATGGATGAACCCAGGGTATAATGGAATAGAACAGAATGAGACCACTGGGGATACGGAGGATGACAAGACTTTGAAGACACAGGAAGTTAATTGTTTAAATCATTATAAAATGTTTGCAATGAAGGATATGAGTTAAAAACATTTGGGCTGATTGATTCCCTTTACAGCTCCACATGTTCAGGATATTCTCTTTAAAGCTCGCCATTTTCGGGATATTCTCTTTAAAGCTCGTCATTTTCAGGATATTCTCTTTAAAGATTGCCATGTTCGGAATATTTGACAAGATTAGATATAGGAGAGATAGGTTGCAAGGCAACAAAACATGCGTCCACAGCAGCTAAATCGTCCGAGCGGTCGACAAGGGTTGTTGCATATTTATTCTTTTGTAGGTAATTGGGGGCATTTACAATACAATTTTATTTAGATCAGAATATAATTTTTGTTGTTTGAGGGTTGACAAGGTTCTACGAACAGAAACAAGGGCCTTAACTCTGGAAGTATTTACAGAAAATTTTGAAATTTGATATACATTTTATGCAAATTGTATAACTTTGTCATTCCAACGTTCACAAGGTTCACAAAGTAAAACAAGGGCCATAACTCTAGAAATAACTGACGGAAATTGCTGAAATTCAATAGACCTCCATTTCTTAAATTGAAATGATGCATATAAATTTCATATATCTGATGATAACTTTCATCAATCGAGCATTAACAAGGTTGAACAAAGTAATTAATTGTAAATTGCTGAAATTCAATAGGATTGTGGTTTCACTTATCTAAATGATGCATATAATTTATAAATTTCATACAGATCGGCTGATAACTTTTGGCGTTAGCAAATAGAGTGTTCGCAAGGTTGAACAAAGTGAAACAAGGGCCATAACTCTAGAGGTAATTAACGGAAATTGCTGAGATTCGATAGGCTTCTTTGTTTCACTAATCTAAATAATGCATATAAATTTCAGAAAGATCGGATGATAATTTTGGCATTAGAAAATTCACAAGGTACAACAAGTGAAACAAGGGCCATGAGTCTAGACTTAATAAAAGGAAATTGCTGAAATTCAATAGGATTCTTCTTTTTACTAATTTAAATGACGCATATAAATTTCATACAGATCGGCAGATAACTTTAGTTGTTAGAGCGTTCACAAGGTGCAACAAAGTGAAATAAGGGCCTTAACTGTAGAAGTAATAAACAGAAATTGCTAAAATTTAATAGAATTCTTCTTTTTACTAATTTAAATGACATATATCAATTTCATACAGATCGCCAGATAACTTTTAATGTTAGGTGCAACAAAATGAAACAAGGGCCATAACTCTAAAGTTAATTAACGGAAATTGCTGAGATTTGATAGGCTTCTTTGTTTCACCAATTTAAATAATGCATATAAATTTCAGAAAGATCGGATGATAATTTTGACATTATAACATTCACAAGGTACAACGAGTGAAACAAAGGCCATCACTCTAGACGTAATAGAAGTAAATTGCTGAAATTCAATAGGATTCTTCTTTTTACTAATTTAAATGACGCATATAATTTCATACAGATCGGCATATAACTTTAGTTGTTAGAACATTCACAAGGTGCAACAAAGTGAAACAAGGGCCATAACTGTAGAAGTAATAAAATGAAATTGCTAAAATTCAATAGGATTCTTCTTTTTAGTAATTTTAAAGACACATATCAATTTCATACAGATCGCCAGATAACTTTTGATGTTAGAGCATTCACAAGGTGAGACAAAATGAAACAAGGACCATAACTCTAGAGGTAATTAATGGAAATTGCTGAGATTCGATAGGCTTCTTTGTTTCACCAATTTAAATAATGCATATAATTTTCAGAAAGATTGGATGATAATTTTGGCATTATAATATTCAGAAGGTACAAGAAGTGAAACAAGGGCCATCACTCTAGACGTAATAAAAGGATATTGCTGAAATTCAATAGAATTATTCTTTTTACTAATTTAAATGACGCATATAAATTTCATACAGATCGGTAGATAACTTTAGTTGTTAGAGCGTTCACAAGGTGCAACAAAGTGAAACAAGGGCCATAACTGTAGAAGTAATAAACGGAAATTGCTCAAATTCAATAGGATTCTTCTTTTTACTAATTTAAATGACACATATCAATTTCATTCAGATCGCCAGATAACTTTTAATGTTAGGTGCAACAAAATGAAACAAGGGCCATAACTCTAAAGTTAATTAACGGAAATTGCTGAGATTTGATAGGCTTCTTTGTTTCACCAATTTAAATAATGCATATAAATTTCAGAAAGATCGGATGATAATTTTGACATTATAACATTCACAAGGTACAAGCGAAACAAGGACCATGACTCTAGACGTAATAAAAGGAAATTGTTGAAATTCAATAGGATTCTTATTTTTACTAATTTAAATGACGTATATAAATTTCATACAGATCCGAAGGTAACTTTAGTTGTTAGAGCGTTCACAAGGTGCAACAAAGTGAAAAAAGGGCAATAATTGTAGAAGTAATAAACGGAAATTGCTAAAATTCAATAGGATTCTTCTTTTTACAAATTTAAATGACACATATCAATTTCATACAGATCGTCAGATAACTTTTGATGTTAGA
This sequence comes from Patella vulgata, assembly GCF_932274485.2. Classification (NCBI taxonomy): domain Eukaryota; kingdom Metazoa; phylum Mollusca; class Gastropoda; family Patellidae; genus Patella; species Patella vulgata. The sequence goes on from NC_065882.2 coordinate 42,536,389, forward strand.
GCATTCACAAGGTGCAACAAAATGAAACAAGGGCCATAACTCTAGAGGTAATTAACGGAAATTGCCGAGATTCGATAGGCTTCTTTTTTTAACCAATTCAAATAATGCATATAAATTTCAGAAAGATCGGATGATAATTTTGGCATTATAACATTCACAAGGTACAGTGTGCGATAATGTCGATAACTGTTTTATATTTGGCGATTTTAATATCGATTTTATGACTTCAACGCAATCATTTCTACACAATGCAATGATACTTTTCGATCTTTATCAAGTAATTCATACTCCAACGCCATTCGGAAACTACAGTAATAATTCACTTTTAGATTTAATTTTAACTAACTGTCCAAACTATTTAAAAGAATCAGGCTGTCTAGATAATTTTTGTAGTGATCATTGTCCTGTGTACTGTCGACTTTCATTTCAGAATCCAAAACTAACATGCTACAGACAAATTATTTGGCACTATAACAACATTAACACTGAGGAACTGTGAAGGGACGTTAGAACTATTAGAAATGAATATATAAACCTAATCAGAAATTGCAAAAAGGAATATTTTGACAAAATCGATAACAAAATCAATAATTGCAATAACTTTGGAAGTAAAAACTGGCGGGGCCTTGTCAACTCATTTATGAAAAAGAATCGTGCTGGCACTAGCAATGAACTACCTCCTCATCAGTAAATGGCACTACATATCACACACCATCCGACAAATGTAACTGCCTTAACGATTTCTTTATAAGCCAATCTAACATAGATTGCAACAATGCACCACTTCCTGCACTAGAAAGAATACCCAACTCTCTATCTAACATTATCCTTAGCCAGAAGGAAGTCGAAGACATCATTACTACTATTGACTCCTCGAAAGCCAATGGACCCGATGACATCAGCGGAAAACTTATATCCAAAGAAATCTCTGAACCTTTATGTAAATTATTTAACCACTCCCTCGTATCGAAAATAGTACCGAATATCTGGAAATTTGCCAATGTAACTGCCATATTAAAAAAAGGTGACCAATCAGACTGCGGAAATTATAGGCCCATATCACTACTTAATATCTTAGTTAAAATATTTGAAAAATGCATTTATAAAAATGTCTTCAACTTTCTAAGGGAGAATTCTGTTCTAACCTCCAGAGCAGCTTTTTGCATGGGGATTCTAGTGTTTACCAACTTACCGATATTGCACACTACTTTTGTCAAGCCTTCGACCAGGGATTCTACACGAGAGCAGTGTTCTGTGACATAAGTAAAGCTTTTGACAGGGTCTGGCATGCTGCGGGGATACGGGGAGACATCCTTCAATAGTTTCACAACTATTTAGAGGGAAGAACACAGTCTGTTGTTACTGGGCGTGTCTCCTCCTCCCCCAAAACCATTCCCTCTGGCGTGCCACAGGGCTCTGTTCTCGGTCCTCTCCTTTTTCTCATTTATATAAATGATATTGTAAGTAATATCACATCAAATGTTCGACTCTTCGCTGACGACACTTCCCTTTACCTTAAAATTGATGAACCTACCAAATGTGCGAATATTCTAAACAATGACCTGGACAAAATTAATTCATGGGCTAAATCATGGCTGGTATCCTTCAACCCACTAAAGACCGAAACACTAGCACTGACAACCAAACAAAATCCTATTTTACCTACCCTTACTCTAAATAGACATAGACTGTTATATAAAGAAACCGGTTTATTACGCTAAAAGAGAGGCACAGAAGACATAAATTCAAACTCATTTATAAAATTATAAACGGTCTTTCTCCATCTTATCTTCATGATTTAATCTTGACAAAAAGCGCACCTTATAATCTTAGAAACAAAAACCTACCTGAATATAAATGTAAAACAAATATTTTCTATAATTCTTTCATACCATCATCAATTAAAGAATGGAAAAAATTAAGTGCAGACACAAAAAATTCATTATCTCTAAATATTTTCAAATCGAAACTAATGGCTCAAGATTCAACACCGCACAAACCAAATCATTCATTCTAAACTGCGTCTCTCTTGCAGCAATCTAAACGGACATAAATTTTTACGTCACATTTCTGACAATCCATCCTGTAAATGTGGACATAAATTTGAAGACATTGAACATTTTTTATTGAATTTCTCCTTATATTCAGACGCCCGAAATAAAACAATAAATAATTTATCGACTATTCATCGAAACACTACTCTAGAGCTAATCAATGGAAATTGCTGAGATTCGATAGGCTTCTTTGTTTCACTAATTTAAATTTGCAATTGCAAATTTTCAAGTTATATTTTTAAAATGTATTAAAATAAAGCCTTAAAATAGATGGTATCCATAAACAGTCCTACCTTGTTAAAGAATACCCCTATAATTCGCTATTGCCAGCTGAGAAATTGGCAAAAATATCATTTTTAACTTCAAATTCCATGTTGTCAATAGCAAAACAGGGGAGGTAATTGTGTTGTTATTTCCTCTGTCATAGATTTTTAAGGGTGGGTGGGAAATAATGCCCATGATCGTATAATAGTGATTTGATAACCTATTGAGCAAATAAAATAGAAATAATTATGTTTTGACTTTCTTAGAAAATTTGAAATTCTCGCTTTAAATAATGAATATAAATTTCAGAAAGATTGGATGATAATTTTGGCATTAGAACATTCATAAGGTACAAGTGAAACAAGGGCCATGACTCTAGACGTAATAAAAGGAAATTGCTGAAATTCGATAGGCTTCTTCGTTTCCCTAATTTAAATATTGCATATAAATTTCACAAAGATCGGATGTTAACTTTTGGCATTAGAGCGTTCACAAGGTTCAACAAAGTGAAACAAGGGCCATAACTCTAGAAGTAATAAACGGAAACTGCTGAAATTCAATAGGCTTCTTCGTTTCGCTAATTTAAATATTGCATATAAATTTCACAAAGATCGGATGTTAACTTTTGGCATTAGAGCGTTCACAAGGTTCAACAAAGTGAAACAAGGGCCATAACTCTAGAAGTAATAAACGGAAACTGCTGAAATTCAATAGGCTTCTTCGTTTCGCTAATTTAAATATTGCATATAACAACTGGATGATAACTTTTGGCGTTAAAACGTTCACAAGAAATTGTGGACGATGCAAGGACGGACGGACCAATGGACGGACGGACGGGGGCGATGGCAATATACTACCACATTTCCATGTGGGCGTATAACAAAATGAAACAAGGGCCATAACTCTAGAATTAATTAACGGTAATTGCTGAAATTCAACAGACTTCATCGTTTCACTAATTTAAATAATACATATAAAATTCACAAAGATCGGATGATAACTTTTGGCGTTAGAGCGGTCACAAAGTTAAACAAAGTGAAACAAGGGCCATAACTCTAGAAGTAATAAACGGAAATTACTGATATTCAATAGGCTTCTTCGTTTCCCTAATTTAAATATTGCATATCGGATATTAACTTTTGGCATAAGAGCGTTCACAAGGTTCAACAAAGTGAAACAAGGACTATAACTGTAGACAGAATAAACGGAAATTATTGTAATTAAATAGGTTTCTTCATCTCACTAATGTAAACAACATATCAATTTTAAAACAACTGAATGATAACTTTTGGCAACATAATGTGTTCGAGTGCCTACATGTGGAATATTTGGTTAATTCAGCGTTTAATCGAGTCTAATGAGCATCGTGTAGAATAGTACCTAGTGTCTAGTAAATCGAGTCAATTGCTTTACAACCTAGCGGATGTGGTGAACATGTGAAAAAAGTGAAGCTGAAAGTGTGTTATGTGATCTGGCAACAGCATACTGTTTTCTACAGCTAACTTATGTTTAACTTTACGTTTGACATTTGACTACCTGTGAACTTTTTATGTAATATGCGATAGTTATTATTGTTGCAGTATTGTGTTTCTTAGACATGTCATGGTTTTTCGAGCGTGTAGTAACGATATGTTGAAAAGGGACTAGACAGCGGTGTCATGTGAATATTTGGTGAAGTGGACATCATCGAACTAGTTTTCGCCAGCTCGCAACCTACAGTAATGGTAATTTTTATTTCAATGGTAAATTTGCATGTTCATTCTGCAAAATAGACACACCTTTAATTCTACTTGTACTAATCCATACATAGTTATAAGCAGCAGCATTATAAGCAGGTGCCATATTATTTACCATAGGGTTGATTATGCCTGCTTGACCACCTGCAAAAAAATAAAACATTTTCATTTAGTAACCAGTGTTGCTATTTCAAAATTTTCTTGTCAGATATTTTTACCGAAAATAAAGAGTCATAACTCTTATCGCTATTTAAAAGCAGGCAGATTCAGAACACAATTAAAAATCAAATGGCAACAAAATATTCAAATCCATAAATAATTATCAGAAAACCATTAGAATTTGGTTTTTATAAAGTTCTGCCTCATGCTTACGTTTACTTAGTATACAAAACTTTTAATATCATGGATTTAGTTGTTCAAGTAATAAAATTCATTGAAAATCAATATACTTGTTCGTCTCATGACCTTAAACACAGTGTATAAATTTAAAGTTAATCGGATATTAAGTTTAGCCTCTAGAGCGTCCACAAGATTTTTCAAAGTGCTAAAAGGCCATAACTCTGGCAGTAATTATCGGAAATCGCTGAAAATCAATAGGCTTCTTCGTTTCATAACCTTAAACACCGTGTATAAATTTAAAGTCAATCGGATATTAACTTTGGCCTTTAGAGCATCCACAAGATTTTTTGAAGTGATCAAGGTCCATAACTCTGGCAGTAATTATCGGAAATCGCTGAAAATCAATAGGCTTCTTCGTCTCATGGTCTTAAACACTGTATATAAATTTAAAGTCAATCGGATATTAACTTTAGCCTTTAGAGCGCCCATTACAATTGGCACTCACTTACAGTATAATTGTATATTTGTGTAATTAATTTAAAATAAACAACCATCACAGCTTTGTGGAAAACTCATTTTAGTTAATGATTGATTCATTCAGAAAATTTGGGGGACAAATTTTTCAGGCAAATAGGCTCAGCCCCCACCCCACCTCCAACTGAGATTAGCCCCCTACACCCATGTAGCCCCTTACCTGTTGTTCAATCTGATTCAGTTTGTTGAATCAAATATTGTTTAAACTATTGTTTTCCCTCCCATCCGAACGACTGGGCATTGTCCTTCCAGCCCACTCCCATCCCGTACCACTGACAGGGGGATACCGCACCGGGGTTGTCCTGTACATGTACATATCAAATCTGTGTAAGTGTAGTAAATGTGAAAATGAAACCAAATGACTGTTAAAGAAATCAAACTTGATGTTTATACATGTAGCGACAGTGATGATGATAACGACCAACTTAAATGACTTTTAAAGTGCAGGGTAACTGTGTAATTTTGATTTTCAATAATTGATTTACTTCAATAAATAGTTTTGGTCTTAATCTATATTTGTAAGCAAATTACACAATTATAGATACGGTTTCAGTTTAAATGTTTTTAATTCGACCTTAAATATCTGAACTAGGTTTAAGGCTACCTGTAGTAAAGATAACGTAGGATCTAATTGAAAGGGTATGTTGGTGTGGGTTTATGTTTTAGTGGAAAAAGTCACGTGGTTTCAATGCGATTTACAAAACTACGGACATAGTCTGGTCTCCATTACTTCATAGACATATTGCTCAACCAATGTCAAACATATCTCCTTGCTCATCAGACTAGGCGCTCAGCCCATGATTTCTGGGTAAACACCCGTTCACCCACCCTTGCAGTTCCCTATGACCCATTAACTATATAAATATTGGGCTTGTGTGCTCACACATGGTCTTGTGCGTCATACAGCATCAGCAGTCAACATGCACCTGAAATACTGTTACCAATTCCAAACATTTGACAGAAAGGGAGATAACTCTCTATTACCGTTAATGGATTTCCAAAATTCTGTATGTTCCATTGTCCATTATGTTTTCTGCATTTTGGTTTAAATCAAAATTTAACCAATAGTGTGTTCTTTGCCTAGGATGAAGGCATCGGGTGTTTTCGCCAACATTTAATTTTATGTCCACTTTATAATTATTAGTATAAATATAGCATTTACTTGACAATTATCAAAATTTTCATCCGGCCCTAAATTGAGTTGGTGCAGACTTTTTGCTTGGAACTATCTGGATTTGTGTTCCTGGGGTTAAAAGTTTTCCAAAAATGTATAGTTTGTTCATTTGGGAGGACCATGTAGCGGAATTGTGTTTCTAAGCAAACTAGACATTTTGGCTGCAGGCCTAAAGATCATAGTGTGTAATAGTGATATATTTACAAGTTTTTTTTTAAATCAGATAAAAATTGTGACCTCTACATGGACCGCAAGCTAAAAACACGATTTGTCGTACAATCAGGGGCCATAATTCCGGAAGTTACGATTCAATATGCATGAAAAGAGAAATGAAACAAGATATTTGGGTTATAAACATGCATTTCAAATTTCATCAAAATCAGATGAAAATTGTGACCTCCAGAGGAATCACAACCCTGATACACAATATTTTGACCCTATTTGCGAACGAGGGGCAGCCATTTGGTCCGTCAGTTTCGGTCCGATTTTTACGAAATTTGAACTCAACCGTCCTTAGGGTGTAACGGTGATATATTCAAACGGGTTTGTAAATCGGATAAAAATTGTGACTTCTATGGGGTCCACAAGCTAAAAACGTGATTTTTCGTAAAATCTGGGGCCATAATTCAGGAAGTTATCTGCGCGATTATCGAAAGGAACCGAGATCGTTAGGTTATAAACATGCATTTCAAGTTTCATCAAAATCAGAAGAAAATTGTGACCTCCAGAGGGTCCACAACCTGGATACTCTATATTTTGACACTATTAGCGAACGAGGGGCGACCGTTTGTCCGTCAGTTTTGGTCCAATTTTTACGAAATTCGAACTCAACCATTCTTAAGGTGCAACGGTGATATATTCACACGTTTTTTTCAATCGGATAAAAATTGTGACCTCTATGGGGTCCACAAGCTAAAAACGTGATTTTTCATACAATCAGGGGCCATAATCCATGAAGTTACTGTCAGACAGGCATCGATATTTCCGCGCACATGCGCACGGCGCCTGCGCCCGGCACTATTTTTTGCCGTCCACCACAAAGAAAAAATCGAAGAAAGCCGCCCAGTCGTATTTAAACCTCTTCGTCCTTCTCTGTACACAAACTGGGCGCTCGAAATTTACAACGGCAATTAAACCATAGAATTGTACTGAATACAATCCATGATTAAACGGCAAAGCCATGGTAAAAGCCGACGTACGCAAACCATGTCTGTCACGGCATAATTTATTTTTGTGTGCCGTAGTAGACCCTATCATCCCAAATTAGTTTAAAGAAAGATGTATAGGTATTTTGTTTATGTATACTTAGAAGATGTGTAGGCCTAGGTCTATTCATTTTACAATTATTCTACGGTCTTTATATTTGTTTATTTGCCGTAAATAGGTCACCCAGACCAAATTACGGCACTCCAATGTTAAAGGTTTGAATGTCGTAATTGTCCAACACGTGCCTGCAAATTTTCACGATGTTTCTTATTTTATTTCTTACCTGTGTTGACCGTGGATTTGCTACGGCCCGAGAGTAGGACTAGGAGGACGATGAGAGCTTTCTCAGTTTCTGCCTGACCTGATTCTCATTCCACCGTAATAATAATAATATTCGTGAGACACGTACAACAACTTTACAAACAATTCAAATAATACAACGTGTTTTAATTATCAATATCTACCTGTTGTCATAATTCGTTGTACTCAAATAAAACACAAACACCGTTTTAAGAATCGTTTTAATTTTTAATCTCAAAGTAATAAAGTAATATTTGAAAAAAAACCAACAAAACAACAAAGGTCCTCAACTTATCTATCCAGAGAAACAGAGTGGGGTGGGACAATTTTATGCTCGGTCGGGTGGTGTCAAAAAGTTTTTAGATCCCTGTATCATTGATGAAAATAAAGTGAATTTGGTAAAATTTGAATATATAAATGGAAATTTAATTTGCACTGAACCAAATACAAAAGGCAGCAGATGCTCTGAAAATACACCAAGAAGGGTTTAATTTTCATAAAAGACCACGCCCCCCTCCCAAAAATTTTTGGGCCTCGCTTCGCTCGCCAAATATATTTTTTACACCACTCACCAAATCCTGCCGCCATCCCTGTGTTTCAATATGACCCTGCACGCACACTCAACTTTTATAGAGCCCTGCTGTCAGATACATGCCAATACCTAGATAGACTGATAAACCTATATTTAAAGTTTCATTATATTCTGATAAAAATTGTGACCAGTAGAGTGTTTACAAACAATTGTGGACGGATGGACGGACATATAAGAAAATAAATTCCTACAATCGATTATGCCGTGGATTATGCAGGTGTACAACAGCAATTTTGCTGAACACTACGGCAATTGCTGCGGGTGTTGTCATGAATTTTGACCCATGCCATTACACTACCAACCTGAGACTATTCAATCCTTACCACCAGACTAGATGCACTAGAGATCAGCCAAAACCTAGACGGCAACATGTGATGATGCGTTGACAAGACAGACTCTTTATCTGGCAACATCTGCAGGATCGCACACTGCCAGTTACTACACTGCTGAGCTGTGCTGACCGTGTTTATTGCATAACAGTAACAGATGCCCTTAATTTGGACCATTTCTGACCCAACACTTTTCCTGATTGGAAGGAGGCAGGGGCTTGAGTTTGGGAAATTAATATTTCAGAACTAGTCTGGCACATTTTATGCAAGAAATTTAAAGGGATTATCGCGGTCAAAACCAAAAACTTTTAATAAAATACTTATAAAATATTAATACTGTACCTATAAACATTCTAGTTTCTACTTTAGGATATCGTTCTTTAAGTTTTTCAACCAGATTAATGGCTGGGTCATCATCATCATGTACACAGAAAAGTAGTTCAAACTGTCAATAAAAACAGAAACAAGCCATCAGTGAGGCTGATATCCCCCGCCGAAATCCCAAAATAAATAGATGACACATATTAATTAATCGTACAATTATTTTTTTCAAACGTATCAAGCAATCAAACTATACACTAAGTTTCATCACACTATTTATCAGATAGACTCAAGATTATCTTGTCCCAAAGCTTAGACCAATGAAATTGATTAGCTCTGCTTAGCTTCAGCTCGTAATGTTAATCATTGAACTCAGTCAAGACATTCACCAAATGAATATCTACATCAAGTTTAAACATTCTACCTCAATTAAAAGCAGAGTTGTTATGTTCCAAAGTCTTGACCAATCAAATTGCTTATCACTCCTTAGCCTAAGCAGAAAATTCTCACCATCAAACTTAGTCAAGGTAGTGATATAATGAATCTATATTCAGAGTTTCAACCCTCTCACTTCATTATAACCAAAGTCATCGTGCCCCAAAGCATCAACCAATCAAATTGCTTATCTCTGCTTACTGTAAGCAGAAAATTCTCATCTTCGAACTCCATGAAGGCATTCACCTAATAGACACCTACACCAAGTGTGAACATTCAGACTCAATTAGAATGAGTTATTGGGTTCCAAAGTCTCGACCAATCAACTTAGTCAAGGTAATGATATAATGAACCTATATTCAGAGTTTCAACGCTCTCACTTCATTATAACCAAAGTCATCGTGCCCCAAAGCATCAACCAATCAAATTGCTTATCTCTGCTCACCCTAAGCAGAAAATGTTCATCTTCGAATTCCAACAAGGCATTGACCTAATAAATACCTACACCAAGTTTAAACATTCTAGCTCAATTAGAAAGAGAGTTATTGTGTCCCAAAAAGTGTGACTGGCAGACGGACAGCCTGACCGATTGACTGACGGACGAACCCATTTTAATAGTCCCCTGCTTTCCAAATCCTAGATAATTGGAAAACTAGTGCTTCAACGAAACATGTGCCCACAGCAGTGAAATCAGTGAGTAGAGCATAAGGGTTGTTGCATTGTGAGTCTTTAGGCAAATAAGGCACCAATGACAAAATAAATAGATGACATTCACACATTCACATTTTTGTAAAGCTTCGAGCAATTAAGCTGAAAATGCCCATGATGAATTTAGTTCAACATAAGTGACAGACAGACCAATTTCAATAGTACCCTGCATTCTTCGAAAGGCAGGGGACAATAAAAGAGACAAGCCAACAGTGAGGCTGATGTCCCCCGCCGAAATCCCAAAATAAATAGATGACACATTAATTAATCGCACATTTATTTTTTTTCAAAAGTTTCGAGCAATCAAACTACACACTCTCTATCAGATAGAATCAAGATTATCTTGTCCCAAAGCATCGACCAATGAAATTGATTAGCTCTGCTTAGCATTAGCTTGAAATGTTAATCATTGAAATTAGTCAAGACATTCACGTAATGAACATCTACATCAGGTTTAAACATTCTACCTCAATTAAAAGCAGAGTTTTTATGTTCCAAAGTCTTGACCAATCAAATTGCTTATCGCTCCTTAGCCCAGGCAGAAAATTCATACAATCGAACTTAGTCAAGGTAATGATATAATGAATCTATTTTCAGAGTTTCATCGCTCTCACTTCATTATAACCAAAGTTATTGTGCCCCTAAAGTATCAACCAATCAGATTGCTTGTCTCTGCCTACCATAAGCAGACAATGTTCATAATCGAACTCCATCAAGGGATTCACATAATGAATGCCTACACCATGTTTGAACATTCTACCTCAATTACAAGGAGAGTTATTGTGTTCCAAAGTCTCGACCAATCAAATTGCTTATCACTCTGCTTACCCTCAGCAGAAAATGTTCATTATCGAACTTAGTCAAGGTATTGATGTAATAAAGCTATACACCAACTGTCCTCACTCTCACTTAATTAAAACTAAAGTTATTGTGTCCCAAATCATCAACCAATCAAATTGCTTATCTCTGCTTACCCTACGCAGAAAATGCTCATCTTCAAACTCCATCAAGGCCTTGACCCAATAAACACCTACACCAAGTTTGAACATTCTAGCTGAATTAGAAGGAGAGTTATTGTGTTCCAAGGTCTCGACCAATCAAATTGCTTATCGCTCTGCTTACCCTGAGCAGAAAATGCTCATTATCGAACTTAGTCAAGGTATTGATGTAATGAAACTATACACCAAGTTTCATCACTCCCACTTAATTAGAACTAAAGTTATCGTGTCCCAAAGCATCAACCAACCAAATTGCTTATCTCCGCTTACCATAAGCAGAAAATGCTCATCTTCGAACTCCATCAAGGTATTCACCTAATAAACACCTACACCAAGTTTAGCTCAATTAGAAAGAGAGTTATTGTGTCCCAAAAAGTGTGACGGACAGACAGACAGACGGCCGGACAGACAGACGAACCCATTTTAATAGTCCCCTGCTTTCTTCAAAAAACATGATTTTTCGTACAATCAGGGGCCATAATTCAGGAAGTTACGGTTCGATATGCGCGAATATCGAAAGGAAGCACAATCTTTGGGTTATAAACTTACATTTCAAGTTTCCACAAAATCGGATAAAAATTGTGACCTCTATAGGGTCCACAACCTTGATATACCATATTTTTACGCTATTTGAGAACGAGGACGGCCATTTTGTCTGTCAGTTTTGGGCCGATTTTCACGAAATTCGAACTCAGCCGTCCTTAGGGTGTAACGGTGATGTAACAATACGTTTTTTTAAATCGGACAAAAATTATGACCTCAAAAGGGTCCACAAGCCAAAATAGCGATTTTTCGTACAATCAAGGGCCATAATTCAGGAAGTTACATTCTGATATGCGCGAATATCAAAAGGAACCAAGATCTTTTGGTTATAAACTTACATTTCAAGCTTCTTCAAAATAGGATTAAAATTTTGACCTCTATAGTGTCCACAACCTTGATATATCATATTTTTACGCTATTTGTGAACGAAGGGCGGCTATTTTGTATGTCAGTTTTGGGCCAATATAGCAAAATGCGTGTTCCGATATGCGCGAATATCGAAAGAAGCCATAAATTTAATTTTTCGTACAATCAGGGGCCATAATCCATGAAGTTACAGTCCGATACATGCCAATATCGAAAGGAACTGAGATCTTAGGGTGATAAACCTATATTTCAAGTTTCATTGAAATCGGATAAAAATTGTGACCTGTAGATTGTTCACAAACAATTGTGGACGGACGGACGGACAGGGGCGACGACAATATATAATTGTCAGATATCCTCTCATCGTCTCATATAACAACTTTTCATCTTCAACGGAATTATCAGTGAAATGAAATTCGATCGTTTGTCTGTTACCGCTCGTTACTTCAGTCAGTTATATAGAAGGACAATTCATGTTTGACGTCACTTCCCGTTTCTTCACGTGCTTGTTAAAAGTCTCCCCCGTAGCAATGATCTCTGTGTTAAAATTATATTTGGGATGTATTTAACGAGCTCTATCACATATTTTATAATGACTGACACCATATTGTCCTTTAAACTAAGCTATAGTACTAACTAAACCATTTTTGTAATTCTTAAACGATTTTTATCAATTATCGAACAATGTTTTGAAAGTAAACTATATGCATACTTTCCAACGCCAAAAACCTTGTTCTAAACGATACCATATCTCCAATGAAACCACCCCCTCATAACAAACTTCAAGTCTGTTCTTACTGCTGTTCAGTGGGGATTTTTATAATATCTACTTCTATGTAAGAGTTAGAACCCATATAGAAAATTCTTCATGGTTTAGAAAGGGCGTAGCCCTTTCTAAACCATGAAGAATTTTCTATATGGGTTCTAACTCACTTAGAACATGATCTCTACTTTCAAAACTTATACAAAATATAGTATGATATTTGTATTATTTATATTTCATAAAATATTTGGGGAAAACTAATTGAAATATGAAATTTGTTAAAGTTGAATAATTTGTAGGTGTGGTCATAGAGTGATTGACAATTGGGTGGAGTCATTCAATGTCACCTGTATAAGTCATGAGATTAAGAGATTAAAGGTGATTACAAGTGATTACAAGTAACTTTTGATCGTTAATGAGTACAACTTTAATCTTATTATGTTCCTTCATTCATTCAGTAGTAATTTTATAGTCACTATAGTAAATGTACTTCAATATGGATGTGCCAGATTTTGCTGTCGACTGGGCATCGTTTCCATCAGATGATGAACTAATTAGCCTATCGCAAGTGATGGATATTCCAACGCAACAACTAGTGGATATGCCATGTGTGACTCGTGATAATAAAGGACGTTTTTCTAGTCCTGTGAAGCAGGCAGATTTAGAAAATATACAAAAATGTTCAGTTCCAATCAAGACCAGAAACAACAACAAATGGGCGTTAAATTTATGGAAGGACTGGGTTGATAATAGGAACTCTAAGCCAGAGACATATTTTGAGAAAGGAAAATTAATTCCTACGGACATTAATACATTAAATGATGAAGAATTACAATTTTGGCTGCAAAGATTTATTGTTGAGATAAGGCGTAAAGATGCGACAAATTATCCACCAAACACTCTTGTTCAAATTGTTTCGGGATTACAAAGGTATATCAAAAATGATTGTAACAGAAATAATGTGCATATTTTGAGAGATGATGATGAGAAATTTAGTACATTCCGCAAAATATTGGATTCCGAAATGAAACGACTGACATCTCTTGGATTTGGAACAAAAGTAAAATCATGTGAACCAGTGCTTCCAGAAGAGGAAAAAGTAATGTGGGATAAGGGTGTTTTTTCTATGAACACAGCAGAAGGACTGAGTAACGCGATATTTTTCTATAATGGAAAAGCCTTTGCATTTAGAGGTATGGAGCAACATAAGTGTGTTGAAGCTGAACAATTTGAAATTTTGACTGATCAAAAAAACAAGAGAAAATTTATAAGATTCACTCCTAGGATACAAAAAAACTCGCAAGGTGGATTAAAACGAAAAAATGTGACAATTACACCAATTGAACACTATGAACAGCCAGATAATGAGCGTTGTTTGGTGAAAATGTATGATTATTATCTATCGCTTATTCCCCGTAAAGGATTTCTATATAAAAAACCACTGACCACAACCGTAACTGATGAAAGTCAACATCCCAGGTTTAGTGCTGCCAATATAACTTTTAATAAACTTTCTCAAATGTTTAAAAAATTTTATCAACAAGCTGGACTTAGTATTGAGGGTCGAACAATATCAAACCACTCTGGTCGGGTAACTTGTTGCACAACTTTGTACAATGATGGTTTTTCGGATAAGGCTGTGACGTCAAGGAGTGCCCATAGAAGCAACGCTGTCCAGAAATACCAAAGAGAGTTATTTTCTATTAAAGATAGTGTTAGCAAGTCTTTGGGGCCGCCTGAAATAAATGACATTAAAACTACCGGTACACAAGAAGATAATGACGAAATTCAGGAAATTAAGAAGTTGAAAACTTGCGTAAACCAAGATGTGCCTTCAAGTGCTAATAACACTCTCGAAATAATAATTCCAGATTGTGTAAATAAAGTAGTTTTGCGAAAAAAAGATAAAACTGTAACGGTTGAAATATAATGCATGTAAATTATATTGTAAATATTAAGATATAACCACAATTAAATTATATTAAATGTTGTTGTCTTTATCCTTTATTTAGCTCACCCTAAATCAGCAGACCGTGTAGTTAGCTTACTGTGTTAATCCCAATTAGCGATCACATACCATGACCTGAGCTGTGGGTGGGGTTTTCTACAGCCAATGGCAAGTACTTAAGATAACTTCATTCTTCATGAAATAGAACAGTGTCACATGGTCATTTTAAAGGTATCTGATTGGAAGAAAAATGAGGTTATGTTCTAAGATAAAGTGAGTCTGTTCAATGCAGCTTAACATCCTAAACGGATTTTTCCTTGTGACTAGTAAGTACTACAATTGGGCCCAATTACCGGTTATTTTTATTTGTTTGTAGGTCAGCTCTGCGGAAGAATAAACACAACCATGCTCTCAAGACTCTGGCCTCCTGTCAAATTATTCTTTATACAAGACAATCCAATTTGTTAGAAATTGTTTGAAATCTTAAGTTTAGAGCATAATCAAATTAATATGTGTGACTGTATGTTAAAATTGGACTACATTATTATTAAACCACATTTCCATATGAATCCAAATAAAAATAAAGAGAGAGGAATCCAAAATCATTTGAATAACATAAACTTGATGGGATCCCAGTCATAATAAACTTGATACAGTAATACCAGTAGCTGGAGTGGTTAAAACAAAGTCATGGGTTTCACAACAATTGGCATTGTGTTTACTGGTTTTAACAACCAAATGCATTACCCTAGAAGTAGAACTCTTTACACAATTTAAATGAAAATTCCCTTACTTTTGAATACTTCAGTTTAAAGTGGCTATCAAGGTTATCTTCTAACAATGGATCTAATCCCATTAATGGTTTTATTATTGAAACACCAGGGGCTTCATCTGTTTCAAGAAGGGGCTCACTTTTACGGTAATAAACGAATTTCCTGAAAATAAAAAGGAATTTTCAACTATTTTTTCACTAAATTCAAGATAGGTTACCAGGCAACAAAACATACGCTCACAGCAGCTAAATCGTCTGTGCGGTCGACAAGGGTTGTCACATATTTATTCTTTTGTGGGTAATTAGTAATAGACAATTTCATACAGATGACATTATAATTTTCGTCGTTTGAGGGTTCACAAGGTTCTAAAAACTAAAATAAGGGCCATAACACTGGAAGTAATCTACAGAAATTGTTGAAATTTGACAGGTATTGTGAGTTTCACTAATTCAAATAATGCATATAAATTCCATACAGATTGGATGATAACTTTTGTCGTTCGAACGTTCACAAGGTTCAACAAAGTAAAACAAGGGCCATAACTCTAGAAGTAATTGACAGAAATTGCTTACATTCAATAGGCTTCATCATTTCACTAATTTAAATGATGCATATGAATTTCATACAGATTGGGTGAAAACTTTTGACGTTCGAGTGTTCACAAGATTCAACAAAATTAAACAAAGGTCATAACTCTAGATATAATTAACGGGAATTTGCTGATACTCAATAGACTTGTTCGTTTTATTAATTTGAACCATACATATAAATTTCATACAGATCGGATAATAACTTTTGTCGTCAGAGCATTCACAAGGTACAACAAAGTGAAACAAGGGCCATAACTCCCGGCGTAATTAACGGAAATTGCTGAAATTCAATAGGATTCTTTGTTTTCCTAATTTATATGATGCATATAAATTTCATACAGATCGTTTGATAAGTTTTGTTGTTAGAGCGTTCACAAGTTTCAACAAAGTGAAACAAGGGCCATAACTCCAGAAGAAATTAACGGAAGTTATTGAAATTCAATAGGCTTCTTCATCTCACTAATGCAAACAACATATATCAATTTCAAAACAATCAGATGATAAATGAAGTCTGTAGAGAGTTCACAAGAAATTGTGGACAATGGACGGACGGACGGCCGGACGGACGGCCAGACGGACGAACGGGATTTTGTGTTTTCAAGTCAGCGCTATGTTCTAGTGGACCAATAGTGAAACTGGATCTGACCCTGTAAATGTCATCTGAGGTATATGTCTACATAGGCAGGAAGGATGATATTTGTACGCTGAAGTTGAATTACATCAGTTTTGGTCAATTCAACCTTGGCCCCCTGTTTAGTCATTCTTATCAGAGATAAAAGGGGATCTTGCATTCTTAAGTTAGTGCTATGTTCTAGTGGACCAAAAGTGAAACTGGATCTGACCCTGTAAATGTGATATAATACAGAAATTTATAACTTACGCATATACAAGAGCTAACACCAATAAACATGTGGTGATTATATATAGCACTAATCCCATAATACCAAAAACTAAAACTATGTAAGACCATGTCTGTGGATCAATTGTGTACATTGTTCTGTAAAAAAAAAAAATATTAAAGTGTAAAAATAGACGATTATATTATAGAAAACATACAAAGTCAGTGCTATCTTGTTAGTGCTTTTACATCCCCAATGCTTCAATTGCTGAGTGTAACGTGCACCAGGTCAAATGTAAAAAAAAACAACCAGCCGCTGCCAGACAGGATACGCCCACATTTTGCAAGAGATGGACAAAGAACAAGCTAAAAACAAACAGGATTTTCTGTACAATCAGGGGCAAAAATCCAGAAAGTTATGGTCTGAAATGTGCAAATATCAAAAGGGACTGAGATCTTTGGGATATAAAGATATGTTTTAAGTTTCATCAAAATCGGATAAAAATTGTGACCTCTAGAGGGTCCACACTCCACAACCTTCATATTGCATACTTTTACACAATTTGCGTACAAAGAGCGGACATTTTGTCAGGCAGTTTCATTTCGATTTTCCCGAAGATAAAGTTCAGAGGTATTTCAAAGATCAGTTGGGTTTAGAAAACATTATTATTGAAAAGACCGCTATTTTAAAGAATGCGCGTAATTCTTTGTTGGTCAAATTGAATAGTTTAAAAGATAAAAACAATATTTTTGATGAAGCCATGAAACTGAGAGATACTTGTGACATACACGTTTCAAACGATTTTTTCTATGCCACGAGTCAAAAGAGGAAAGATTTGATTCCTTATATGCTGTCAGCTAGAGAAAAGGGGCAGCGAGCTGGACTTAAGATTCGACAAATTAGATATAGATGGGACGATTTTCACTCTAGAAGATTTACAGTCACAACAACAACAATGAAATTTAGGTCAGACCTATAAAGTTTGTGCAGTATGTGATAATAACAGCAAAATTATAACTTCTGATTCTTCAGTCAAATATTTTAACGTGGATTTCCTGGAATATTAATGGTCTGAAGATATCAGATTCTGAATTTGTAGAATATTTACACAACTTTGATGTAATTTCGTTAGTTGAGACTTGGTGGAAATGATTTTGAAGTTCATCCCTTTTCCCACAATACAGCAATTTTTCGTGTGTTAGAAGTGGTGGGCGATCTTGGGGTGGTATTTTAGTGTTAATAAAGAAAGAGATATTTGATGGCGTACATTCTTACATGTTTATCAGAATTTCCGTGTTGTAACTTATTGTTAACTGGTGATTTCAGTGCACGCATTGGTAACAGTTCACTGCACGATTTCCTCGGCAATGATTCAACTAAATTTATACCGGGATTTGAAGATGCCATATATGAAGTAGATTCCTTCAAAAGTGAGCAAAAATCGAAAGACCAAGAAGTGAACAACTATGGGTTGAAGCTTTTAGCTTTGTGTGCTTATTTGAATGTGCATGTGGTTAATGGAAGATCACCACTGGACCGTGAAGGAGAATTCACCTGTATTAATAAATACAACGGGGCAAGTCTCGTAGAATTGTTTCATCGCCGTTTTTCAATTCAATACATGATTTTGTTGTTGAACTTAAAACTGATTCAGATCATTTACCTTTAACATTCAAAACCGATTTTAAAACCTTTGTTGAATCGGACGAACAGTCAGGTCGTTATGTAATATTTTATGATAGGTTACGATGGAACAACGGAACAAGTGACATTTTTAAAGAAATATCTAAAAACTTTATTAAATTTTATGATGAATTTAAGGGTTTATTGGCTACTGGTATTGATATTTCCCTTCAGTTTCTTGTATCTTACATTAAGAACTGTGCAGTTCCAAGCCTATAAATAGGAGAGAGACAGAGAGAGAAATGGGGTTTAACGTCCACTCGACACAATCTAGGTCATATATGGTTTTAATTAGCAGTGGGAGGAAGCCAGAGGACCCGGTGAAAACCCACGAGGTAGGACAGGCGACCCTACTCCTTGTCACATACAACCGGGTTTCGAAACCACACCAGTCGACTCAATGACAGACTTTATGATACAGCGCGCGCACGCTAACCATTCGGCCATCCACCCCCCCCTCCTATAAATAGGCCTAACAGACTTAACCACTTTGTTTTGATATTGATTGTCTAGTACTTTAAAACTTGTTAAATATAAGTATTTAAAGGAATTCAGAGATAATAACTATAACAATCCATTAATAAAATATAAAGATGCCAAAAATAAATTCAAGAATATCTGTAAACTGAAAAAGAAAACGTATGATCAAAATATTTATAATGAGCTGTTAGTTAACATAGAAAACAAAGACAATTTTTGGCAAGTATTAAGAAAATTCAGAAAAAGTCACACACTGCTGGTGGTATTAATTCTAGAGAATGGGCAAGCTATTTTGAAGGTCTATTAAATGTGGAAACCCCACACGGCAGTAATGACTCCGCAATATGTCACATGTGACAGTGTTGCTGAATTTAATGAATTAAGTGAAACTTGTGAACATGACTTTATCAATCAACCAATATCAGATTCAGGGGTGGGTCAAATCATAAATCGGTCAACTTGGGGCGACTTGGGCATGAAATTTTTAAATGCAACTTACAATAATTTTATCTTTTCCACCTAAAATATATACAATTAGACAACAATCAAACAATATTTTGAATATATAATGGCTTTTATTGAAAGAAATATCTGACATTTTACCGGTCTACCCAAAATAATTTTGTTATAGACGGAATGAGAAATGATACAAAATTTCAAAAAGATGAATTCATGAAATGCAAATTAATGAATTAATTTAAAATATGCTTCATCTAATGTATGTATATACATTTTTACTAGTTTAAAATATAGTAATTTTAGCTTTTATGTAAAAATATTTAAATTCAATTTCCGTCCGTAACAAAAACGTAATTTCACATTTATCCCCTGGAAATAATATCATACATTAAAAGCTTAAAGGATGACAACCTCTAATTTTTTATCATATTATTATTTAGCAGATTGAAATCAAATTAGTGTAATAAATTTGTAAACACTTAAACATACGCAGTATAAAAGTTTTTTAACTTAATGTTACTGACGGAAAATTGAAGAAATGTTATGGACGGAGTCACTGGATAATGCTGTATATGGACAGGCATGAGGGTTGTCTTCCCTTTAAAGGTCAATGCCTCTAACAAATGCTGAAAGACAGAGGAACTGGAGAGAGAAGCAGCCACATTGTAATGAACGAGCAAACCTGGAAATAAGGCACCTGTCACAGACAATATCAGGCACAGATTCAGGCTTTGTCAGGCACAAAACTTCTGGTGTCTGTCATTTTGTCCGGCATTGATTTGTCTTTTTTATTGATCTTATCAATACATGTCCAGCACTTAGTTGAAAATGTCAGGTACTATTTCATTAGTGCCGGACATTTTGTCAGGTACACCCAAACCTGTTATTTCCAGGCCTGTGAACGAGGGTATGAGAAGAAGGATAGGGAAAGAAAGGCAGCAAAAAGAGCTGAATTAATAAAAGATGAAGAGAAGTATTCTAAATATTTAGAAGCTGACAAAAAAAGAAAGCAAAAGAAGTCTCAGAGTAGGCATTACTTACTGGTATTCAATTAAACACACAAGCTGGTTCTTTTTGTGATAAATCAACACCTGGGCAACCTTTAACGGCTCCGGAATGTACACCAGGACCCTCCTCTTCACCTGTTCAACATGAATCATCAAAAGATATTAGAGAAAATCTAGCACATGCACAACTGTTTACCATCAGACAATGTTCATCATCAAACTCTATCCAGGCATTCACCTAATGAATGGCTACACCAAGTTTGAACATTCTACCTCAATTAGAAGGGGAGTTATTGTGTTCCAAAGTCTCGACCAAACAAATTGCTTATCGCTCTGCTTATCCTCCGCAGAAATTGTTCATTATCGAACTTGGTCAAGGCATTGATGTAATAAAGCTATACAAGTGTCCTCACTCTCACTTAATTAGAAAGAAAGTTATCGTGTCCCAAAGCATCAACCAATAAAATTGCTTATCTCTGCTTACCCTAAGCAGACAATTCTCATCTGTTAACTACATCAAGGCATTCACCTGATAGACACCTACGCCAAGTGTGAACATTCTAACTCAATTAGAATGAGAGTTATTGTGTTCCAACGTCTCAACCAATCCAATTGCTTATCGCTTAACTTACCCTGAGCAGAACATGCTCATTATCGAACTTAGTCAAGGTATTCATCACTCTCACTTAATTAGAACTAAAGTTATCGTGTCCAAAGCATCAACCAATCAAATTGCTTATCTCTGCTTACCCTTAGCAGAAAATACTCAAAGTAATGATACAATGAATCTATATTCCAAGTTTCATCGCTCTCACTTCATTATAACCAAAGTTATCGTGCCCCAAAGCATCAACCAATCAGAATGCTTATCTCTGCTTACAAAAGCAGACAATGTTCATCATCAACTCAATCAAGGCATTCACCTAATGAACGCCTACACCAAGTTTGAACATTCTACCTCAATTAGGAGAGTTATTGAGTTCCAAACTCTCTACCAATCAAATTGCTTATCGCAAGTTACTAAACTCATAGTCCTTCTGTGATGTACTAGCATGTCAATCGATGATGACAATTTAATATTTACACATGCTCAGCCGCTTTATATGTACTTCCTTTCCTCTGATTGTTCTGCGCTTTGCTTGTAAATAATAAATATGTATTTTTCTTGTTTTGAATTACAAAAAATCCCTGCAGTTGTACTATCTTTAATTATAGACTTTGCATATGAATAAAATACCACCTTGGATGGGCCTACGTGTCACCTAAAGAACCCACATGATCATGTGTCACACATGTGCTTTTTATTTTTAGACCCATTTTCATCTATTCTAACACTAAGGTTCCAAAGAAATAGTTTGGGAAGAAAGTAGTTTATTTCTAAATCTAACACGTCTCAGCAGACAGTAAATGTTGATTTGTGTGTGGCGGAAATGGAATAAAACAAGCCAACAATGAGGCTGATGTCCCCAGCCGAAATCCCAAAATAAAAAGATGACACATATTAATGATATTAATCAATCGCACATTTATGTTTTTCAAAAGTATCGAGCAATCAAACTATACACTAAGTTTTATCACTCTCTATCAGATAGAATCAAGATTATCTTGTCCCAAAGCATCAACCAATGAAATTTATTAGCTCTGCTTAGCTTTAGCTCGAAATGTTAAACTCAGTCAAGACATTCACCTAATGAACATCTACATCAAGTTTAAACATTCTACCTCAATTAAAAGCAGAGTTGTTATGTTCCAAAGTCTTGACCAACCAAATTAAATTTTTTTATCGCTCCTTACCCTAAGCTGAAAATTCTCACCATCAAACTTAGTCACGGTAATGATATAATGAATCTATCTTCAGAGTTTCATCGCTCTCACTTCATTATAACCAAAGTTATCGTGCCCCAAAGCATCAACCAATTAGAATGCTTATCTCTGCTTACCTTAAGCAGATAATGTTCATCATCAAACTCAATCAAGGTATTCACCTAATGAACGCCTACACCAAGGCATTGACCTAATAAACACCTACACCAAGTTTGAACATTCTGGCTCAATTAAAAGGAGAGTTATTGTGTTCCAAAGTCTTGGCCAATCAAATTACTTATAGCTCTGCTTACCCTGAGCAGAAAATGCTCATTATCGAACTTAGTCAAGGTATTGATGCAATGAAACTATACACCAAGTTTCATCACTCTCACTTAATTAGAACTAAAAAGGCATTGACCTAATAAACACTACACCAAGTTTGAACATTCTAGTTCAATTAGAAAGAGGGTTAATATGTGTCCCAAAAAGTGTGACGGACAGACGGACGGACGGATCCATTTTAATACAATAATAGTCCCCTGCTTTCTTCCAAACGCAGGTGAACAATAACATTAATCAGTGGTTATCTAAAAAAGAAATGTTGACAGTTTTTGCTCAGTAGGCTTACTCAGTGAATGCAACTGCTATTATGAATGAACCTTACTATCATTTCTAAGGGGGCAATTATAACTTCAGAAAATTTCTATATTTAATTATCTGTACTGATAAAAGGGAAATTTTCTGAATTTGGCGATCTGTGTAATAATTAATATACGAAGCTCACAATTCAGAAAATTTCTGAATTTGGCGATTAGTATAATATTAGTATAGTATAATGTAATCTAATTATATCTCCTACAGGTAGAGTGTAACAGCATGCCGGGTCCCAGGAAGGATCCTTGTGGAATGCCAGACTTTGATGACCCAATGCCGTTGAAAACCACAGATGGTAAACGATCAGAGAGATGGGATTTTATCCATTAGAGGGAGAGAGAGAGAAATGGGGTTTAACGTCCACTCGACACAAACTAGGTCATTTCGGGACTAACATATGGTTTTTAATTTTATTTCAATAATTCGCTTGCGCGTAGGGGTCTTTAGCAGTGGGAGGAAACCGGAGGACCCGGAGAAAACCCACGAGGTTGGACAGGCGACCCTACTCCTTGTCACGTACAACCGGGGATTCGAAACCACACCAGTCGACTCAATGACAGACTTTATAATACAGCGCGCGCACGCTAACCTTAGGCCTAAGGTACCTTTTAAATGGGGTACGCCATAAGTACCAAGACCGATTTATAACTTACCTTCTAGTCTTCGAGAATTTTCTGATCTGTCACATGGAAAAAAATACTGTTCTTTCTAGTATATTCTACTTCAGTGTAGCCTAGGCTCGCATAAAAAAAATTATAGTAACTATGACTAACATACAAATGGACAACTCGTAATTGAACAAAATGAACCTAATTTCATAGTAACATCCAAAGGCAAAGACATCACCCTCGTACAATATTTTAATATGGAATGACGTTGAAAGTGATCAAGGATGTTTCGTTGTTTTTTTTTGGGGGGGGGGGTGTATGGTGTGCTTGAACTGCAGAAAAGTGCAGAAAACTGCAGAAAACTGTATGAGAGAAAACAGGTAAACGATAGACCCCCGACAGCGAAGCCGCGTGTCAGTCAATATGATCATAGAACTAAATATACATGTACACTGGAACGCCAGTGTGCCATTTGGAGCACACTCTGCTCGTCCTCACATGCGCGAAGATGTAAGTACAATGTTTACTTCCGGTAGGCCAAATAACATGGATTTCGAGATTTCGACCACTCGGCAAACCTCGGCAGATTCCGGTACCCTACATCTAGCATCGGCCAATGACGTCTGTACATAAAGTTATAGCTCTATAATGCCAATCTGTTTCACAGAGAATTACGAGTAGTACTATCTCTGTCAAAGATGACTGCCTTAAAACGTGCCGTCACAGCACGCGGGGTCAATCATTGGCTGAATGGCGCGTGCATTGTTTACATAAGACGTTACTGCTTCGGGCGGAATGCTGCCCATTAGTCATTTTAATACACATTTACACTAAATAGGAAATAATTTGTATCTACAAATACGTCAAACGCCTTTATTTATTTTTCCAATACATAAAAAAAATGTTTTAGAATTAAATTATAATTTGTCGCCAATCTGATTAAAATACAGATCTATATTTAATTTCGTTTTTTTTATACTTTCGATGGCCTACACTACATGAAGATCGTACGTAACTAACGTACGAAAATTAAATGGTAACTGGCTTTTTTTTTTCGCACGTATACAGTGAATGGCCATTTTGCTCAGTAATCCCAGCAAGAATTTGGCTATTTTTTTTAAAATTGCGTTAAAGTTTTAAATTTTTGTTTAGAACTGAAATAAATTAACTTTTAGTCAATCCCCACGCTAAAAACATTAACAGAATTGATTGTGTATATCTGAAATAGACACGACCGAAGCACAAAAGAGTGCCAATTTAATATGCCGACGTCAAATCTAGAGTTGAAGATGACGTTATTTTTGTGAAAAATCATTGGAAGAAGCGATAAGACGTTCTGTGCGGATTATACAGTCCTAAAGGCTGCAAGAAGGCTATTGTTTACAATGTAACATTGTGTCTTGTAATGTTGATAATGATCATAATGATGGTGTTTACATTCGTTTGTTGATGTGACCTCATGACCCGTGACGTTTAAATAACGTCATATGGATATCATGGCTATTCACTGTGTCAGTGTCAGAGTCACTTCTCTGCAGGTAGGGTGAGTCTGTCGTTCAGATTGCATGAAGATCTGACAAGTTATAGCGATAGGTCACGTCTGGGGTCAAACGACCGACTTATAACCCTATTACGTCAGACATTTGATTAACCAATCAGCATTGATGTTACTAGTGGATTACCCACAGTTCCGTGAAAAACATGCCTAAAGCTCGTCGTAACAGACCATTCCATTGGCTTATCCCTGACACCATTTAGAACACGTGTTCAATAACAACTCTTCCAGATCCAAGTGTAGTAAAGACAAGTAAAACGAAATTTTGAACTATAAAAACGAAACGAAATAGGATCTGTGTTTTAACCAGATTGATTTGTCGCAGGAAAAAAGTTAATATTTCTAGCTCATTAAGTCGCATCGATGTCATCCTCACCAGTAGTGATTGTAGCGGCCTAGCGAAAATTCACTTCTGATCAGTGTGGCTCTATGCGTTTATACTAACTAGACTCTCTGCGTTTATACTAACTAGACCGTGCGCTCCAATGACGTATAGACATCATTGGGGCCGTCACTGGAGACCGGCCGCCATGTTTCAACCGGGGAAGAATGATGGAAGCGCCCGGATGAACGCTATGTAAATAAAGGGAAATAGACTGACAGAGGCGGACAAGCCCATTAAAAAAGCAGTTCTAATTCCACCCCCCCCCCCTCCAAAAAAAAGATAATTGAAAGGTCTTACCTTACTGTCCTAAAAACAAAATCGTTTTGTGGTCAACTGGTATATTTTGGGGGCTTTATTACACTAAGAATAACTCTATCATAATCATCATCATAATGACAGCTTTGGACATGGTATTAATATTAATGGTATGGTGGGTGTTGAACTAGAACTGACGAAATCATGTTTATTTTATTAAAGATACATTATGGGAGATTTTTATAGAGAGTTGGCCATTCTTGCTATAACAGTTCAAAAGAAGATGATGAAAGAAGAATATATTGAAAAATTCAGTCAAATTACTTTATTCTGAACATAGTTATCATCGTTGTAATATTTGCCTAGAAATGGTAGCGAAATGTGTCTTCACCTTCGCCGATCGTTTGATTGACAGGCGTTAACTCCACCTACATATCTCGATTATCAAGTAAAGTTTTCAATGGCATACGGAAACGCTTTACAGCGAACTCGCTAAGTACACTCTATCATTTAGCCTCGATCTAACTGACGTATTTTCATCAGGTTACCCCTTATTTGATTTAATCAATTAGTGAAATCCTATTTAAATCCGAGCTGTAGCCGAGCCATCCGTGGGTCTACAGAGTTGATTTTGGTCTTGTTGTTTAAATAAAGATCTAATTTATAATTTCTATAACATCTGAAGCCTAAATTAAGACTTGCAATAATCAGATTTAACTCTTGCATAATGCATGTTTAATTGAGCAAAATGAATTTGGCGATCTGTATAATTAATATACGAAGCTCACAACTCAGAAAATTTCTGAATTTGGCGATCTGTATAATAATTAATATACGAAGCTCACAATTAAGAAAATTTCTGAAATTGACGATCTGTATAATATACGAAGCTCACAATTCAGAAAATTTCTGAATTTGGCGATCTGTACAATAATTAATATACGAAGCTCACAATTCAGAAAATTTCTGAATTTGGCGATCTGTACAATAATTAATATACGAAGCTCACATTTCAGAAAACTTCTGAATTTGGCGATCTGTATAATAATTAATATACGAAGCTCACGGGGAACTACGGTGACCTAGGGTTTTCGTCCCATCCAAATGGCTAGACACCTTTCCTTGTAAGGCCCTCCGTCCTGCACAATTAATGGCTCCACTGCACTTACATATTTTAAGGCGGTGTTTGGCGCTTCTTTTATAAGAAAGGTGGAAGGTAAGTGTCTATTAATACGGAGCCAACTGAAAATTAAGAATTAAAAGTCTTTTGGGTTAAGGATACAGCTGGTACCGCAATAAATTTACCTCAAAATGTTAATTTCTATTTATTTAAGGCATAAAGAAAGACCCGCAATAGGTAGATTTAGCTCTTGTCATTCTATTCGTCGTGTGTTCAGTTGTTTGTTGATGGTTTCATGTGGAATAAAAATACCTGTTGCACTCACCATCCCCATTATATGGTTTTCAATTTCCATCATATTATGGTGTCTGATTTTTGTTTGGTTGACAAATATGGCGGCATATTAAATTTAGACAAAAAAAAACAAAAAAAGATTTTCGCAGTATAGCATCGATTTAAAAAAAAAATAGGGCCTAATTTTTTACAAAATTTGATTGGGAATGAAGTTTTCACGACTGTCTTTATTATTATTTTAAAACTAGTTCGGGGTTTTTAAGCGGGTTTTCTGAAGAAAACAAAAGAAGCATAAACTGATATTGCAAGAAACTTTCACTTTAATACACCTGTTTGTTATACTCGGTTTTTAATATTTAATTTTTGGAACTGTGTCTGTACACAGTGTCGGCCTAATTAATTAAATTCGAGGGAATAAAACTAACTGATAACAAAGCAACTACTGGCCAGTTAGTGCATAGTGCATGTCTGTGACTAAAAACTCCACTCCAATAAGCAGACTTACTCCCCGCGATATTTTTCGTACAATGCCAGATGTGTATGTTTATATAATATACGCAATTTCCATAATAATTAAATATACATTAATATAGAAGTTCGCTAAACACACGGACATTGTAGTTATTACATAATAAAAGCATCAGTACTAATAAATTAAGTGAATGGACCCGCCCGGTTTCCGGCCTCAAGCTTCGAGTGTTCGACGTCTTCTCGCCGTGTTTATTAAATTATGTTACACTATTATCATGATACTATATCTATTAGATCACTATTTTACTTATAGCTTATCATACCTACTCATGAAATGATAATCCACCCCCTTTTTGCCTGACATTGAATAAACCAACACAACAATAACTCTCCGGCATGTTGGTATATGGCAACGTAGGCTAATTCTTCCCGGTTGTAAAATGGCCGCCAAGCCCCATAGCGGGCACGTGACCACCATACACTCTAGCCAAGATATATACATCTCTATGACCGCTATCCTAGGTATCCCCAGTGGTTTCATTCCGTTCTACGCAACTAACCCCTGGGTTAATGTTTTGGGGGGTTTTTTGGGAGGGGGGGGGGGGCGTTTTCGGGTTATCCTCCCTTGATGATTGTGATATTTTTATCGACCAATCCCATAAATCGTTAACTGCAAAGGGAGTTAGCAAAGGGAAGTAACTCTCATTGGACAGGGTTAGGAGTTAGCCTAAATCAGAGCCTTATATATATAAGGCTCTGGCCTAAATGAGAGAAGTCCAAATTATTCTAAATGCGTATTTATTAACAACAAATTATATTATTGAGGACCGGACGT
The DNA here is from genome assembly GCF_932274485.2 of Patella vulgata. NCBI lineage: Eukaryota > Metazoa > Mollusca > Gastropoda > Patellidae > Patella > Patella vulgata. The sequence continues at coordinate 42,564,813 of NC_065882.2, forward strand.
TTATGTAGGTTCAAGAGTTTTATTGAGAATCGTTCGATCGTTAGCGGAGTTTTGCGTCCACGTGATATCGTAGACAAGTTACATGTATTCTGAATCAAATTGCAAAGTATAATAATAAACATAACAGAATGAAACATTTCAGACAAAGAACTAATAGTAATAATAACAAAAGTCAAATATACAGATGTTATACATATTTGAAATCAGCGAAATCCACTACAGATTTTGATAATACAATTAAATATAAATGAATTAGAAATATATACATTATTTACATAAATCTTTTAGTAAATGGATATGAATATGGTTATCTACCCTTATAAAAACGAAGGCGAAACGACACGTTTGTAAGCTGTTTTTTAATTGGTTCGTAGACTATAGCTACAATCAAGGCCAGCGCAGATAATTTGAAATCGCGCAAACCCCATGGATTAACCCAAGTTATAGTGGAGTAGAACGGAATGAGTACACTGGGGATGCCGAGGATGTATGACCTCAGTCGTCAGCACCAATGACGTCTATTGGTCAGCGCCTGTGTTTTTAGTCTCGGTCACCCAGAACCCCTTAGCCTGGGTCTGTAGTCTCAACTTACGGAGGCACACTGATCCGCAGTGAATATTCGCTTGGCCGCTACAATCACTGATAAGGATGACATCGATGCGACTTAATGACTACAAAATATTAACTTTTTTTCTTTCGACAAATTAAATTCTGAAACATATTTTTTTAGTATTAGAAAAGTAAATAATGGTGTTTGAAGTATATCTTGATAAAAAAATATTCCATATTTAGCGTAAATAGGTACAGAAAATAGTACACGGAGGCGTAAAATGGGTAAAACGATATAATTTTGCCCGTACCAGTTCATATTACTACGTTCGATGTAAACAACGCACGTGTGACCATCAATTTGACGTTTTTTTCTGTTTGTTTACTCTGAATTCTTTCAGAAGTTCATTTTTTACCGTCTAATCTGATTGACCTGCTCGTGTTTGTTTTAAAACAACAAAAACAAGTCACAGAAGTAATCTTTTTTGGTGTTATCGATGCCACCTTGCTTTGTTGGTAAACATCGTGATGTGACGTCACCCTTAGAACTACAGCGATCTGACCTTTTAAAGGTCAGTCATCTTGGACAGAGATAAAAGACGGATGTCGCATTAGGTCTGTAAAACAGATTGGTACGGAGGGTCTGGGACCATGTCATTATTTGACAAAAAGTTCCATTGCCCATGCGTAACCGGGAGTTTGTTTTTTTATATGGTTGATTATCCAGTATCTTTGGCCAAGTCAACTAATAGTTGCGCCCCTTCCCGCAATAAATCCCACAATTCTTGGCGACGAATTAGGATTAATTTTTAAAAAAAAACCAACATAGATATGGCCCATGAAGAGATAAATTTTACAATAAAAAATTAAGAGTATTGGATATTGAACTGGCAATGAAATAAAATGTCATTCTTAAATTAATTTCATGGGCGTGAACATCTTGTTTTAGGACTAGTTACCTCCCTTAGACTTTGTTTATGATAATGTAAAAAAAAACCCGGATAATCTAGCCAATGACCAATTATTTATAATGTTGATAACGCATCCAGACTAATATTCGTAAAATATTCATGAGGATGATAGAGACTACTGTACGTCTGTTGTCAACATTTGACCAAAAGTTCCATTGCCCATACGTACCGGGAATTTGTTGGGTTTTTTTATGTGGTTGATTATCCAGTAAATTTCGCCATGTCAATACATCCCGTAATTCATACATTATTATCAACAAACATGAATCGTGACGACGAGGATTAATTCAATCTGACTCTACTCTTTACTGGAGAACGCTAGATCGGCGACGGTCCTGCACATTTTAGGACATATGACGTCATATGTGGATTGTGGGTTGGGTACGGGTTAGGACCTGCAGATTGTAAACAGGGCTAGCGCTAACCCTAAGTCCCTATCCCTGGTCCAAGGCTTACCCTAACCCTAACGCACAATCCACATAGGTCCCCCATACCCTCCGTACGGACTCCCTGCTTTGGCGCTCGCGAATGGGCTTCGTCGAGGTTCCCTGCAAGTCCGTTCGTTTGACACTTTATCTCAACGATCAGTGCCTGGAATACTGCCAGGCTTTATTTCCGGCAGATTGTTTTTCAAAATTTCTGGGAGAGGCCCCCACCCCTACTTGAAGCTCGTGCCTTTGCCCCCTTATCCTTGAGCTTTGCCCCAGCTTGGCACCTCCAACCACCGGCGGCTTGTGCCGCCACTGCATGTATTCCCAGTATAATGAAGTACTGTTCTAGATCTTTGGCAGGGAAACCTAGCGATCTTAAGACAATGAATATACTTCGAAATATTTCAACTAAATATTCATTATATGGACAACTAAATAACATATTATGGCAAATTGTTTCAACTTCATTTTTACATAGCGGACAGGGATTATCTTTAGTGTTCAGATATTCGAACAAGAACACTATTCGAATATTGGACAGGTCTTGAAATTTGTATTCGAATACTAATCGAATATTTTCAATTTTTAATATAAATATATTTAATGTGGTTTATATTCAATTTATAATAATTTCTAATTAATTATGAAATACATGTACGTGAAATTTCTGTTGACATGTGAACAATGCTCTTTTAGTTTATCCGAGGTGTGTGAACCTGGAAAGGATTTCACTTCCAGAGTCTTAGCAACCATCTCCCAATCTGGTGACACAAAATGAGCGGTTAAATTAATGCAAGACTCATTTTGTAATTCTGATGTCCATACATCTGTGGTCACAGCGGCTTTCTTCTGAAATGGGTCATTCCTGATTTGACGTTCGTCGGAACGAACGGCATCATAGATTTCTTCCATTTTTTTTGAGTGTTTTATTGAACGGCAAATTGTGTGATGGATTCAGGGCTTCTACCAATTCCCAAAAATGGTCATTGTCAATAAGAGAGAGGCTAATAAAGCTTGGCTACAAACTTGATCAATTTCTCAGTGATGTTTTTAGCTGCGCTGAATCTTGTCATACTTCGTGCTGTTGCCTGAAGAACTTTGTGTAGAACTTTTTAATTGGCTGAATCTTGCCTGACCCTACATCCCGTGCAGAGGAAGTATCTTGAGTTACGTAGCCATGTTTCAACTTCATGTGGTTCCAAAGATTAACCTTGATGTGATATTAGTCGAGACCATGGCGATGTATATATTGTCAATATATACACTATGGTCAAGAGAGCCAACTCCATCGCGGAACTAACTGGCTAATCAAAGTAGGTAACAAGCTACTTACCGTCTCTGAAGACGGTAGATCTACGCAGGGGTAGCACCCTTACAAGCTGCGGTTAGGTAATCTAAGTAAGCTTTGAATGTAAATGTGGCAAGGGAAGTCGACTTTAATAATATTTGAGGACAAATAGAATAAATAATAGATATTCGAATATGGTAATTGCTATTCGAATATTATATTCGACGAGCGAATATTCGAATATTCGTGCCGAACACTAATTATCTTCCGTTTTCTCGATCTTGTAGGGTTGATCTTTCGTGTATACAATGTTATGAATAATTCTGAAATCCAATTCTATCGCATCAGTATCTTTATATGGTAAAAATACATTTTTATAGTTATTTTGACAGAGGGTAAAACCCCTTTCTTGCCAAAATCTCACATTTGCTGGTTTGTTATTGTATATCGTAGCATGTTTTTGGACTAAATTCGGAGAACTTAATTAGTCTACCATTAATGTTAAATTCGACATCAATTTTAATGCATTTCCCTCTTCTAAGTATAAGTGCGGATGATGAAATCAATTCTACCCAATATATGAATAATATATAAGATCTTATCATATAATTGTGTAACTGTTGCGTTTTTTACCTTCGGGAACAGTTCCAAAACCTTTTCTACTATTGTTTCTGTTGTATAGAAGCCCGGAATTATTTCATAGCTAATATCGGCTAATAAGTAGGCCTAATCTCAAAATACTCATTTAATAAAGCGGTCATTGTGGACTCCGGTAAATACCGAACCTCCTCAACTGGCCTACCTCACAAATTAAATTTTCGATAACCAAACGATATAGCTTGCTCACACTGATCAGCAGTGAATATTCGCTAGGCCGCTACAATCACTGATAAGGATGACATCTATGCGACTTAATGAGTCTCAAATATTAACTTTTTTCCACCGACAAATTAAATTCTAAAACATGTTTTTGATGTATTAGCAAAATAAATAAAGACGTTTGACGTATTAGTAGGTATTTATGTCGGCACAAAAAGCAACGAGATTTTATTAAGAGGCCACTCCCGTTAAGTTATGTCCGAGATTTGAGTAAAGAATTTTCGTTCGGCGCAAGATTCAGCGACGGCCACATTTACCGCTTCCAGTGCATCCAAGCGTAATATTTAATTTATATCGGCACAAAAAGCAACGAGATTTTATTAAGAGGCCACTCCCGTTAAGCGGTCAGTTGTGAAAATTCCCTTGGGTGGCTGCTTAATGCAGATTCTACTGTATTTAAAGATTATTTCCTGTATAGTTTAAATTGGTATTAAAATGACTTAAAGGCAGCATTATGTCCGAAGCAGTAACGTCTTATGTAAACAATGCGCGCGCATTCAGCCAATGATTGACGCCGCGTGCTGTGACGGCACGTGTTAAAGGCAGTCATCTTTTACAGAGATATTAGAGAAGACTCGTAATTCTCTGTGAAACAGATTGTAGCTAGCTTAACAGAATAACTAGGTAATTCGAATGCATTCAAATTCGTGTAGTCATGTTTAACCAGCCCCGCTACTTTCTATTTCGTTTCTTACTGGAAAATCGCGCACTTACGGGGTGGACAAACGATAGGCTGACAGTTTTACACGTGTATCAACTAAAACGAAAGTCGTAGGTCACCGAAAGAAATCCAGGACGGTTCCACAAAAGTCATTCCTTTTGCTAAAGAATTGATACAGCAGTCAATTCAATATAAATTTAGAATAGATAATTAATCTGAGACAGCTATTGTGAGGATCAGTGACACTGAAGTCTGAAGATTGAGATACAATTCATCGTCCATCGTGTTTTGTTTACATTTTTATTTTCTTTTATTAACGTGTTGTGTCCGGGTGTAACTCAACTCACTGTGCCCTTGTGGCCGGTTACCTCAATTTCCAGGTGAAAGTGTTTTAAATACATTTCCGAAGAGATATTATTCATTATTTTAGATATGTACCGATAATGCATTTCTTCACACACTCCAGCTTCAACCCAAATCAAAACACAATTATGGTTTTGCCAGAATCATCTTACAATAACTACCAGTACCAGTATAGAGGGAAGCTTTGGCAAAAGAAAAGTTACATGTATTTGAAACAATTTCATGGGCTGTTACACACCGATACTATATTCCTTCAGCTCAGTTTAATATTTATCATTAGTTTAATATTTCTAGGACCATGCGAGGGTTCAAAACTTTACAAGTGCTCAGTGTGTAAAACTATAGCAGATGACTTCTTTAAAGGGATGAAAGAGACAGCCAAATCTAATTATGGTGGGGGTAATACTAACTGGGAGGAGAAATCATTAGGTGCATATGCGAAAAGTGAAATAAGATTAATAGAAGTCATGGAGTATCTTTGTAAAGGGGGTGACAAGGAATGTCATCATATGTTAGAAGAACATGAAGAGCTTATTGAGACATTTTGGTATAAAGAGTTTGGAAAAAATAATAATATAGACCTTCATACATGGTTATGTATAGAAAATATTAAGGCTTGTTGCCCTGGAAATACTTTTGGACCTGAGTGTTCTCCCTGTTTAGGAAGCATAGAGCGGCCATGTACTGGTAATGGAGATTGTGATGGTGGAGGAACACGACAAGGAAAAGGAACATGTAGCTGTCATAGTGGATACACAGGGGAATTATGCAATGAATGCACTGATGGTTATTTTGAGGAAATGAAAAATGATACACACACAGTGTGTACTAATTGTCATGAATCCTGTAAGTTGACATGTTGGGAATCGGGTCCACAGGGGTGTGATGAATGTAAAGATGGATATGAGATAATAGATGAGACTTGTATGGATATAGATGAATGTAAAGTTGATGGAAATAATCCTTGTGATAAAAACAAGATGTGTGTTAATAATGAAGGGTCCTATAGTTGCACTGATATACCCCAAGATGAGAACCATAATGACGCAGAAGATAATGTGGACGGTGAGGATGAAAATAAAACTTACACAGAAGTGGATAATAAAGCTAGTGACAATGAAAATAAGCAGACAGACACTAATGATAAAACTGTATTAACAAATGAAAAAGAAGAATTATAAAAGTAATTTAAATAATAATTCATTGTTTTGTTGAATACACAGAAATAATTCTACAGATAGATCTATCATAAAATATTGATCATTAATAGTATATAAAAATTTGTCTAATTTCATAGTATATAAAAATTTGTCTAATTTCATAGAATAAATTGTTCAATAGATTTGATTATGCTTTGAATAGCTGGGGAACAAATATATTAAATTCAGTCTCAGCTAATGATTTCTGTTCAAATTATAAATATATAAAGATGTCAGTATTATATAAGATTTGTTATAAAGAGTTGGCCGTTATTGCTAGTTTAAATCAGATAATGAACAAGCGGTTACCATGCAAGATACACCCACATTTTGCAAGAGATTTTTTGTACAATCAGGGGCCATAATCCAGGAAGTTACAGTCCGATATGCACAAACCAAAATCTTTTGGATATAAACATATATTTTAAGTTTCATCAAAATCAGATAAAAATTGTGACTTCTAGAGGGTCCACAACCTTGGTATTACATACTTTGCGTACAAGGGGCATTTTGTCGGGCAGTTTCGGTCTGATTTTCACGAAATTCGAACTCTATGCCCATTAGGGGAAGATATGCGCTAATATCGAAAGGAATCTGGATCTTTGGGTTATAACATACATTTCAAGTTTCATCAAAATCCGATAAAAATTGTGACTTCTTAAGAGTGCCCACAAGCTAAAAATGTGATTTTTATACGCCCACATTGAAATTAGTGAAACCACGAAGCCTATTTAATTTCAGCAATTTAGAATAATTACTTCTAGAGTTATGGCCCTTGTTTCACTTTGCTAAACCTTGTTAATGCTCGATTGATGAAAGTTATCATCCGATATGTATGAAATTCATATGCATCATTTAAATTTGTAAAACAGAGGTCTATTGAATTTCAGCAATTTCCGTCAATAATTTCTGGAGTTGTGGCGATTGTGAACCTTGTGAACGTTTGAATGACAAAAGTGATCATGTGATCTGTATGAAATTTATATATGCATTATTTAAATTAGTAAAACGAAAAAGCCTGTCAAATTTCAACAATTTCTGTAGATTACTTCCAGAGTTGAGACCCTTGTTTCAGTTTGTAGAACCTTGTAAACCCTCAAACACAAAATTTATAATCTGATCTGTATGGAACTGTCTTGTAAAGGCCCCCAATTACCTACAAAGGAATAAATATGCGACAACCTTGTCGATCACTCGGACGATTTAGCCGCTGTGGACGTATGGTTTGTTGCCTGGCAACCTATCCTTCTGACAATCAGGGGCCATAATCCATAAAAACCTATTTCGTTTCGTTTTTTGTAGTTCAAAATTTCGTTTTACTTGTCTTTACTACACTAGGATCTGGAAGCGTTGTTATATAACGGGCGTTCTAGTTGATGTGAGGAATTAACCAATAAAACAATCTGTTACTTCTTGGCGTGCTCTGCACGGAACTGTGGGTAAAACCCCTAGAAAGGTTAACGATGATTGATTAATCAATGTCTGACGTCATAGGGTCAAAAGCCGCTCATATGACCCCTGACGCGACACTTTCAGTACAACTGGTCAGATGTAGGCCATCAAAAGTATAAAAGATAGGTTGCCAGTCAGTGAAACATACGCCCACAGCAGCTAAATCGTCGGGGCAGTCAACAAGAGTTGTCGTATATTTTTACTTTTGTCGGTAATGAAACATTTATAATACACTAAAATCTGATTTTAGAGTAACAACTCCTTATGTAATTATCAGACAATCATTAGAATTTGTTTGGCCCATGCTAACATTTATTATACAAAACATTTAATATCATGGATTTAGCTTTTCAAATTATCAAAAACCATTCATAATCAATATACTTGTTCGTTTCAAGACCTTAAACTCTGTGTATCAAGCCAAAGTCAAACGAAACGATTATATATAGGCATAAACACAGTGTTTAAATATAAAATCAATCAGATGATAACTATGGGCATATCATCCACAAAATATTTCAAAGTTATCAAGGGCCATGTCTCTGGCAGTAATTATCAGAAAGCGTTGAAAAGTAATAGGCTTCTTCGTCGAACGGCCTTAAACACCGTTTATAAATTTTAAGTCAATCGGATATTAGCCTCTAGAGCGTCCACAAGATTTTTCAAAGTGTTCAAGGGCCATAACTCTGGCAGTAATTATCGGAAATCGGTGAAATTCAAAAGGCTTCTTCGTCTCATGGCCGTAAACACTATGTATAAATTAAGGGCCGTGTCTCTGGCAGTAATTATCAGAAATCAATAAGCTTCTTCGTCGCATGGCCTTAAACACTGTGTATAAATTTTAAGTCCATCGGATATTAGCTTCAGCTCTAGAGCGTCCACAAGATTGTTCGAAGTGATGAAGGGCCATAACTCTGGCAGTAATTATCGAAAATTGGTGAAAATCAATAGAATTTCTCACCACATGACCTTAAACACTGTTCGAAGTGATAAAGGGCCATAACTCTGGCAGTAATTATCGAAAATTGGTGAAAATCAATAGAATTCCTCACCACATGACCTTAAACACTGTGTCGCAATTGTGGACACGGGACGGACGGAGGCGACGACAATATACGATGTGGGCGTATAAAAAAAACGAAACAAAATATAGATCTGTATTTTAATCAAATTGCATTTCAGTCAAATTCCCTGATTTTGAGCGGAGTTATTAGTCTCAATTGTCAAGTACCATTGTTACGATAATAAACGGAGTCTCGATATGGCTCTTACATAATGCATATAATACTCAAATTTTCATCTGTCCACCAAGTCTTGTTGGCATCGTAGCGGCTACAATAATCCATATATTATATATATGATGTCCCCCGCCCTTTGAAGAAAGCAGGGGACTATTAAAATGAGTTCGTCCCTCTATCTGTCTGTCTGTCTGTCTGAAACTTGGTGTATACTTTCATTACATCATTACCTTGACTTATACTATTCAAAAAAAGTAGGGGATATTTGATTTTTAAGTGTTATTAAAGTCACCTAATGAAACTGACGAAGAAACAAATGACAAAATGAAATGAAGTTCACATTCATCGATTTATTCCAAATGATCGTTAGACTAAGTAAGGCACAGACTGACCATTATAAGGGTAAAATGATACCCGGGGTCAAACAGCAAAGTTACCACAGCATCACAACCAAGTCAGTAACGGGTAAATCCTCCTCTGTTTGCCAAACAAGCATTGATCCGACGTGGCATACTCCTAATGAGACGTCTAAGGTCATTTTGCTCCAGATTGTCCCATTCCTGTTGCAACGCAGCAGCAAGTTCTTGGACATTGGCAGGACGTTGTTGACGTTGACGTAACCTCTGTCCAAGCATGTCCCAGACATGCTCGATGGGGGAGAGGTCGGGACTCAGTGCTGGCCAAGGTAATGTGGTGATGTTCTGTTGTTGGAGGTAACCTGTAACGATCCTGGCCCTGTGACATCTTGCGTTGTCATCCTGGAAGATGAAACGGCGGCCATGACATCGTGCGAACGGCACAACATGGACTGCCAAGATGTTGTCCCGGTAGTACTAGCCTGTAACACGCCCTGCAACAACATGTAAAGCCGTTCTTCCAGCAACAGTGATGCCTCCCCACACCATAACAGAACCACCCCCAAATCGATCATGTCTGATGACGTTAACGTCTTGGAAGCGCTCGTTTCGACGACGCCACACCCTCCTACGTCTGTCCAAAAAATCAACAGTGAACCTTGACTCATCTGAAAACATCACATTGCTCCAGCGTCGATTATCCCAGTGTTGACGATCCCTACACCAACGACGTCTTGCCTGAATGTGATGATCTCTCAAACAAGGGATCACGCGAGGACGTCGGGCGCGAAGGTGACCCCTATGCAGTCGATTCCGAATCGTCTGGCCACTCACTCTCACACCAGTGTCTGTTTGTAGACGAGCGCTGATCTGATTTGCTGTGATGACACGATTTCTCAAGACCAAGGTACGGATAAATCGATCCTGGGCTTGAGTTGTCGCCCTTGGTCGACCTGAGCGTGGTCTGTCCTGTACAGATTGTGTATCACGGTATCTGGACCATAGCCTGCTTATGACAGACTGAGAAACATTCATCGTCCGCGCCACAACCGCCTGTGTTGTGCCGATCTGTAGCATGCCAAGGGCACGTAACCTTTCATTTTGGGTAAGCCGACGCATATCTAAATTTGTTTTCTGGTCACTAAAACAATTAAACTGATGTTTCCACCCTGGAATTCAATGCCACAATGACTGTAACATTCAAAGTCAGAGTCGTGCAAATCTTGGGTTGGACCCCCATGATGATCCCAAGCATCACCTGCATTCCATGCGGTAGCTATTGGTGCGTTTGGGCGTCACATGTAACTGGAAATGTTTCTTCTGTTAGGTTCTATAGTGACTTTTTTCGTAGTCATTTGCATATTTTAGTATTATGCCCCCAAAATCAAATATCCCCTACTTTTTTTTGAATAGTATAGTTCGATAATGAGCATTTTCTGCTCAGGGTAGGCGTTTATTAGGTGAATACCTTGATGGAGTTCGAAGATGAGCATTTTCTGCAGAGATAAGCATTTTGATTGGTCGATGCTTTGGGACACGATAACTTTAGTTCTAATTAAGTGAGGGTGATGAAATTTGATGTATAGTTTTATTACATCAATACCGTGACTAAGTACGACAATAAGCATTTTCTGCTGAGAGTAAGCAGAGCGATAAGCAATTTGATTGGTCGAGACTTTGGAACACAATAACTCTCATTCTAATTGAGCTAGAATTTTCACACTTGGCGTAGGTGTTTATTAGGTAAATGCCTTGATGGAGTTCGGAGTTAGAAGATGAGCATTTTCGGCTTAGGGTATGGCAGAGATAAGCAATTTGATTGGTTGATGCTTTGGGACACGATAACTTTAGTTCTAATTAAGTGAGAGTGATGAAATTTGGTGTATAGTTTTATCACATCAATACCTTGACTAAGTTCGATAATGAGCATTTTCTGCTGAGGATAAGCAGAGCGATAAGCAATTTGATGGGTCGAGACTTTGGAACATAACAACTCTGCATTTAATTGAGGTAGAATGTTTAAACTTAGCTTAGGTGTTTATTAGGTGAGTGCCTTGATGGAGTTCGAAGATGAGAATTTCTGCTTTGGGTAAGCAGAGATAAGCAATTTGATTGGTTGATGCTTTGGGACACGATAACTTTAATTCTAATTTAGTGAGAGTGAGGACACTTGGCGTATAGTTTTATCACATCAATACCTTGACTAAGTTCGATAATTAACACTTTCTGCTCAGGGTAGGCAGAGCGATAAGCAATTTGATTGGCCGAGACTTTGGAACACAGTAACCCTCCTTTTAATTGAGGTACAATGTTCAAACTTGTTCGATGATAAACAGAGATAAGCAATCTCATTGGTTGATGCTTTGGGGCACGATAACTTTGGTTATAATTAAGCGAGAGTGACGAAACTCCAAGTATAGATTCATTATATCATTACCTTGACTAAGTTCCATGATGAGAATGTTCTGCTTAGGCTAAGGAGAGATAAGCAGTTTGATTTATCAAGACTTTGGAACATAATAAACTCTGCTTTTAACTGAGGTAGAATGCTTAAACTTGATGTAGATGTTCATTTGGTGAATGTCTTGACTGAGTTCAATGGTTAACATTTCGAGCTAAAGCTAAGCAGAGCTAAGCAATTTCATTGGTCAATGCTTAAGGACAAGATAACTTTGATTCAATCTGATAGAGAGTGATGAAACTTAGTGTATAGTTGATAATCAGTTTGATACTTTTGGAAAAAAAATAAATGTGCGATAAATTAAAATGTGTCATCTAATTATTTTGGGATTTCAGCGGGGGACATCAGCCTCACTGTTGGCTTGTTCATGACATTTTTGTTGACGTTTTGGTCTGTAATCAAAGATAAGATGAGTGTTTGAATTTACATTTTCTGACAAGTTTTGTTGAATATTCATGATTTTTGGGTGGAAGGATCAGGAAGTCAGTTGATATGAAATATGGATATCGCCTACTAAAATGAGGTGACCTGCAGGTTTTTTTGACCAGTCCTAACAAAAAAATCGAATTGGTTCCACCCCCCTTCAATAATGGGTAATAGTGACATAATTGACTGTTTTTGTTGTTATAAAGGTTAAGATCATCGAAATGTTAAAGATTATGTCATAGGCCAAGAAATGTCATTAATTTAACATTGAGAAAGAGTAATGGAGTTTAACGTCCACTCGACACAAACTAGGTCATTTCGGAACTAACATATGGTTCAATCTTATTTCAATAATTCGCTTTGTAGTGGGAGGAAACCGGAGGACTCGTAGAAAACCCACGAGGTTAGACAGGCGACCCTACTCCTTGTCACGTACAACCGGGCAATCGAAACCTCGCCAGTTGACTCAGTCACAGAACTTATGATTCGACGCACACGCGCTAACCATTCGGCAATCCAACCTCCCGACTTAACATTGAAGTCGATGGGTAGTGAATTTGTAGTCCATAACCAACCCAAGAAACCCCCTGCCCCCTTGTTATAGCCCGGTGACTGAAGGGGGTGAGGGGAATCGCCACCCGAGCTGTGGGAGCCCAATGTCTACAATATATGATTAAAACATAAATTTCTTGGACTTTGTGGGGTGGGGGATTGCATGTGTGCAAGAGTGTGTGTGGGGGGGGGGGGGGGTGAAACTGGCGGTAAATGAGTTCACGTTGATATAAATGATGACTTGCTTAGAGCTTCGTAAAACATTACTTTTAATGCTGCTGCGCATCTCTAAATATGTATATAGGATTCCCATTGTGGGGGGGGGGCAAAATGTATTTTGGGGGACAGAAACCACTTGGTTCAAAATTGACATGAAAAGTGGCTTCTCGTTAGCTTTTTCGTCATTTAAAATATTACATTATAATGGTACTTTTCAAGAGATCTGGAAATGTAAATAAAAAGACAAAGTAATCAAGATACATGTTTAGATATTAGTTTATTCTTAGTCTTCATAAGTAGATTCAAAATCAAAGTTCGTAACATGAGCGGGATAAATATCTTCTTGTTGACTGATCAACAGCTCGCATATTTATATCCTTTGGATATGATTCAGATACCCATTCACATTGTAAATCTTCATACCAGCCATGCATCGCACTGTCATCTTGTTCTATCAATGGTTTTGCAGCTTGTCTCCATATTGTTGCAACATAATTGCTGCGTTGAACTCATTTCCTGCCAATTCCCCCCCCCACCCCACATACACACACACACACACACACACACACACACGCACACCTGCAACCCTCCACCCCACCTCACAACAAATCAAAACATAAACACTTATTTACTTATTTAGAGATGGACAGTCCTAGAAATTTATGTTTTATTAATATATAAGTTATACACGCATTTAAAGATGGACAGTCCCAGAAATTTATGTTTTATTAATATATAGTATGATCATCATTTATGTCAACATAACCCCCCCCCCCATATCTCGAAAACGCCCCTCAAACGCCCGATCACCACCCATATTCGGAATCTATGCCAAAAAATTGGTCTCTTAAAGTCACAGCTCGGGTGGCGATTCGCCCACTTCAGCCACCAGACTATTATGCAATCTTGATAGAACATGTAGTCTCTACTAGTAAGTGCGGCAGGTCGGCGCTACCCGCAAACTAAACCGGTAAGACAAAACTGTGGACAAGACACAAACCACTCATAGGCCTACATTGCAAGCAATAAACAATAATTTTATCAAATCAAGTGAACGCAATGCCCTAGGACAACAGAGGTGTATATTATTCGACAATTTTCCTTCTTATACGCCCACATTTTCATGTGGACGTACATTGTCGTCGTCCGTGTCCGTCCGTCCATAATTTGTTCGTGGACACTCTACAGGTCTATCTCCCAAAGATCTCGGTTCCTTTTAAAATTGGCATATATCCGATTTTGAAGAAACTTGAAATATACATGTAGGTCTATTCCCAAAGATCTTGGTTCCTTTCGATATTAGTATGTATGAGATCATAACTTCGTGGATAATGGCCCCTGATTGTACGAAAAATCACGTTTTTAGCTTGTGGACACTCTTAAGAAGTCATACTTTTTATCCGATTTTGACAAAACTTGAATATAGGTTTATATCCCAAAGATATCAGTTCCTTTCAAAATTGGCATGTATTGGACTGTAACTTCATGAATTATGGCCCCTGATTGTACGAATAATCGCGTTTCTGGCTTGTGGTCCCTGAAGAGGTGTAGCACCATAGGTCTTTTGTCTGACGTGGAGAGCGTCTATGGAAAACCGGTCGCCACATCCTACGTACGACCCATGCATCTTTTCTTACTACATATTTCTGTAGCCTTGTGATCGTCTAGGATTTGTCTCTAGCTGTCTTTACTTCTGCTTCACGTTGTGTATTTATTTCTTCCAGTTTCTTAAGACGTCTGTCTTACCAGGAATAACAATGCGACAGTTTGCTTCTACATATTTTATATATATACATATAGCTGAATACAGGTATACAAGCATAGCACAAATTACAATACTATATAGCTAAAACCACTTCTCCACCCTATCCAGCCTTTCGGCTGTCTAGGAACTCAGATGTACCCTCGATCTCTGGAATCTAATGCAAGTCTGACTTACAGGGTTCCCCGGTTTCTTTTAAAGGTAAGTGAATATCATGCACAATAACGCGTGATCATGGCCCTGAACTTGTGTAATTAACAAAATGATTGGTTACTTTAAATCAAATGATGCAATTAGAATAATTCCACTCACGTGTAATTCGGTGGTAAATGAGTGACATATGTTTTCGATAAATCGCTCTTTTTTATGTGTCAACTATCAATTACAGACTAAGTTGATTTAAGTATTTTAAGTACATATCACATATTATGCGAATATGTTATTTCTCGAGCAAAAATTCTACTAAAAGTATTACATTCGTCCCTTTCTTTAAGACTTTTTGCTCGTTATTGGGTAAAAGATCCCTTGAATCCTTTACAATAACCATACCAACATCTGTAGAATTATATAACTATTCATAAATGTAGCAGAAATCTAGAAAATCAACATATATAATTATCACCTCCCCGCCTTCTAAGATTTATGCTAAATGAACAGGTAGGAGACTCTTAAAACGTCTATGTGGTAAACCCTATAATTATTCATGCAACAGGCAAATATCAATGATACTATACTATATAACAAAACTGAAAACACAAACACACATAATCAAAAATCAAAAATCAAAAGTTGCATGCAAAAGTTCTCCAAAAAGTTCATCACTGTAAAATCCTATGAAAATTCACTAAGCCCAAACACAAATTGTCTTTTTTAAATCTTCAAGTGTCCTAATTTCAAAACACTATAACACATCACGTAATGTTTATAAAGTTCAGGTTTCACTTCAAATTCTGTCTCAGGAAATCTCAATTTAGTAAACTGATAAACCATTTCTTCTTCTTGGATTTGTATTGGTCTGTTTCAGCTACCATACATGTAGTATCAAGTTGAAACTTTCTTTTCTTCTAAGTATGATTGGTTTGTACAATTTTATCCGTCAATCAAACATGTCATTGCCATCAGACCAAGAACTAACTATTCTTAAATTATTAAAACTTTATTTTCATATTAATCTAACATTATTATTTCGAAAAATTATTTATAAATCTTACTCTTAATTAAAATGAACTTTATTTAAGTATTAATAAACTTTGATGTGTCCCTTTAACTATAAAACTTCAAACTAAGTTTGACCTCTTGACCTAACTCGATCAGTAATGAACAATTTTAGAATTACGTTTATGTTTTTTAATTTCCGTTTCTGTTTTAGAATTCCTACATTGTTATTTTATATTTCACCGTCAGTAATGTGACCTTTTTGACCTAATCATTATAATCCACCATTTTGTATGTTAGTCAAAAACCAATACATGAAACAAGCCCATGGTTACTTATTCCACATTAGTATCACCTAACACGTTATTTAGAATAGAACTGTCAATCAAATATGGCCAGTATATGAATGACATTCCATTTCATCCTACAGTTCCTATTCCATTATTAGTATTACATGTATATAAACATTATTTAGAATCATGTTCAAAGCAAGTGACGTGCACTTCACTCCCTCGGAACACCAGTCTATATTCTATAAACAAAACAATTAATACCTAACTATATCCTATATATTATATTAATGCAATCCGTGACTTTTACACACGTCAAATTTAACACAGTGTTAGAACCTATTGTTTATAATAATTCGACCTCATGTCAAATTACACATTCTAATCCTTGCGTACATGTCGACAGCTTAAAGCAATTAGCAGTATATATTAAACGTTAATATTACGTTTCTAAAGCAAAAATTTAATTACATAAAATTATATACGGACAAAATTTACCGTATACCGCCACTTTTCTAAAAAGTGTCATATTCTTAACTTAACCTCCTATTAAACTCGTATTAATGACTTGGCGATAATCTCACAATTTAACGAGCCTATAATTTTAGTTTTTTTTCCCAGGAAAACTATAACCAACATCCCTAGATTAACCATATGGGATTTTCAACATAACCTAACTTTTTAATCAAAAGTTAAATTACAACAACTCTAAGGCCTGGACTAAGGGCCCTAAAATTATATAGTGTATTAACCACACATACGAACGACACAAAAAAACACAAATTAACGAATCACAGTAGAAACCACGGCCAACTAGGAAACTAGAGTTAATCACTCACAAACGTCATCCTTAGATCTGCCGTCTTCCCACTGCGATCCGGAGACAACATTAGTTCCTTACTTTATTCCCTATTCCGTTTCCTTATTATTCCTTAGTTATATCAAAACATTTTTTTTTAAAACCTACTCCCTAAACTTTCACTTTAACTTTAATTTTACTCAAATTTACTACAGGTCATGTTAACCCGATAATATACATACCTAACTCATGAGATTATATTGTTTAATAAACCTATCAATCTCAACTTATGAATGACTGTAATTTATTCTCTATACAGTTAAATTTTAAATATTTAGTTTCTTATCAGATGTTAACTTTAAATTAATATTATTTGGTCTTTAGACAAATTTAACACATTTAATTTACCAAACAAAATGTATTTACCCAATTTTTCGAATATCCACACCAGATTTTTTTTTTTCCACCATAATCTTTCTGTTGCTGGAGTGTACAGATCTTTTTTTCTTCTTAACATCTTCAAATATGTATTCTTCTTCTAAAGTGACTTCTTACCTCAAAGGTATCAAATTAGAATATGTAAGACTATGCAGTGCTATGCAGTCACTGGTTAGATGTGGAAAATATTACGGGAGAACTCCCCACATCCAACGTGTGCTGCACACTCTCCTTTCTTCTAACCTTCTTCCAAATTTTCTGCTTACCCTAAAGGTCGAAACTGTCACGGCAACCAAATAGAATATGTATTCTTCTTCCAGGTTACTCGATCTCTTAGTCACGTGCACCAAATAGAATATGTAGCACCATGAGTCTTCTGTCTGACGTGGAGAGCGTCTATGGAAAACCGGTCGCCACATCCTACGTACGACCCATGCATCTTTTCTTACTACATATTTCTGTAGCCTTGTGATCGTCTAGGATTTGTCTCTAGCTGTCTTTACTTCTGCTTCACGTTGTGTATTTATTTCTTCCAGTTTCTTAAGACGTCTGTCTTACCAGGAATAACAATGCGACAGTTTGCTTCTACATATTTTATATATATATATATAGCTGAATACAGGTATACAAGCATAGCACAAATTACAATACTATATAGCTAAAACCACTTCTCCACCCTATCCAGCCTTTCGGCTGTCTAGGAACTCAGATGTACCCTCGATCTCTGGAATCTAATGCAAGTCTGACTTACAGGGTTCCCCGGTTTCTTTTAAAGGTAAGTGAATATCATGCACAATAACGCGTGATCATGGCCCTGAACTTGTGTAATTAACAAAATGATTGGTTACTTTAAATCAAATGATGCAATTAGAATAATTCCACTCACGTGTAATTCGGTGGTAAATGAGTGACATATGTTTTCGATAAATCGCTCTTTTTTATGTGTCAACTATCAATTACAGACTAAGTTGATTTAAGTATTTTAAGTACATATCACATATTATGCGAATATGTTATTTCTCGAGCAAAAATTCTACTAAAAGTATTACATTCGTCCCTTTCTTTAAGACTTTTTGCTCGTTATTGGGTAAAAGATCCCTTGAATCCTTTACAATAACCATACCAACATCTGTAGAATTATATAACTATTCATAAATGTAGCAGAAATCTAGAAAATCAACATATATAATTATCACCTCCCCGCCTTCTAAGATTTATGCTAAATGAACAGGTAGGAGACTCTTAAAACGTCTATGTGCTAAACCCTATAATTATTCATGCAACAGGCAAATATCAATGATACTATACTATATAACAAAACTGAAAACACAAACACACATAATCAAAAATCAAAAATCAAAAGTTGCATGCAAAAGTTCTCCAAAAAGTTCATCACTGTAAAATCCTATGAAAATTCACTAAGCCCAAACACAAATTGTCTTTTTTAAATCTTCAAGTGTCCTAATTTCAAAACACTATAACACATCACGTAATGTTTATAAAGTTCAGGTTTCACTTCAAATTCTGTCTCAGGAAATCTCAATTTAGTAAACTGATAAACCATTTCTTCTTCTTGGATTTGTATTGGTCTGTTTCAGCTACCATACATGTAGTATCAAGTTGAAACTTTCTTTTCTTCTAAGTATGATTGGTTTGTACAATTTTATCCGTCAATCAAACATGTCATTGCCATCAGACCAAGAACTAACTATTCCTAAATTATTAAAACTTTATTTTCATATTAATCTAACATTATTATTTCGAAAAATTATTTATAAATCTTACTCTTAATTAAAATTAACTTTATTTAAGTATTAATAAACTTTGATGTGTCCCTTTAACTATAAAACTTCAAACTAAGTTTGACCTCTTGACCTAACTCGATCAGTAATGAACAATTTTAGAATTACGTTTATGTTTTTTAATTTCCGTTTCTGTTTTAGAATTCCTACATTGTTATTTTATATTTCACCGTCAGTAATGTGACCTTTTTGACCTAATCATTATAATCCACCATTTTGTATGTTAGTCAAAAACCAATACATGAAACAAGCCCATGGTTACTTATTCCACATTAGTATCACACGTTATTTAGAATAGAACTGTCAATCAAATATGGCCAGTATATGAATGACATTCCATTTCATCCTACAGTTCCTATTCCATTATTAGTATTACATGTATATAAACATTATTTAGAATCATGTTCAAAGCAAGTGACGTGCACTTCACTCCCTCGGAACACCAGTCTATATTCTATAAACAAAACAATTAATACCTAACTATATCCTATATATTATATTAATGCAATCCGTGACTTTTACACACGTCAAATTTAACACAGTGTTAGAACCTATTGTTTATAATAATTCGACCTCATGTCAAATTACACATTCTAATCCTTGCGTACATGTCGACAGCTTAAAGCAATTAGCAGTATATATTAAACGTTAATATTACGTTTCTAAAGCAAAAATTTAATTACATAAAATTATATACGGACAAAATTTACCGTATACCGCCACTTTTCTAAAAAGTGTCATATTCTTAACTTAACCTCCTATTAAACTCGTATTAATGACTTTGCGATAATCTCACAATTTAACGAGCCTATAATTTTAGTTTTTTTTCCCAGGAAAACTATAACCAACATCCCTAGATTAACCATATGGGATTTTCAACATAACCTAACTTTTTAATCAAAAGTTAAATTACAACAACTCTAAGGCCTGGACTAAGGGCCCTAAAATTATATAGTGTATTAACCACACATACGAACGACACAAAAAAACACAAATTAACGAATCACAGTAGAAACCACGGCCAACTAGGAAACTAGAGTTAATCACTCACAAACGTCATCCTTAGATCTGCCGTCTTCCCACTGCGATCCGGAGACAACATTAGTTCCTTACTTTATTCCCTATTCCGTTTCCTTATTATTCCTTAGTTATATCAAAACATTTTTTTTTAAAACCTACTCCCTAAACTTTCACTTTAACTTTAATTTTACTCAAATTTACTACAGGTCATGTTAACCCGATAATATACATACCTAACTCATGAGATTATATTGTTTAATAAACCTATCAATCTCAACTTATGAATGACTGTAATTTATTCTCTATACAGTTAAATTTTAAATATTTAGTTTCTTATCAGATGTTAACTTTAAATTAATATTATTTGGTCTTTAGACAAATTTAACACATTTAATTTACCAAACAAAATGTATTTACCCAATTTTTCGAATATCCACACCAGATTTTTTTTTTTCCACCATAATCTTTCTGTTGCTGGAGTGTACAGATCTTTTTTTCTTCTTAACATCTTCAAATGTGTATTCTTCTTCTAAAGTGACTTCTTACCTCAAAGGTATCAAATTAGAATATGTAAGACTATGCAGTGCTATGCAGTCACTGGTTAGATGTGGAAAATATTACGGGAGAACTCCCCACATCCAACGTGTGCTGCACACTCTCCTTTCTTCTAACCTTCTTCCAAATTTTCTGCTTACCCTAAAGGTCGAAACTGTCACGGCAACCAAATAGAATATGTATTCTTCTTCCAGGTTACTCGATCTCTTAGTCACGTGCACCAAATAGAATATGTAGCACCATGAGTCTTCTGTCTGACGTGGAGAGCGTCTATGGGAAACCGGTCGCCACATCCTACATACAACCCATGCATCTTTTCTTACTACATATTTCTGTAGCCTTGTGATCGTCTAGAATTTGTCTCTAGCTGTCTTTACTTCTGCTTCACGTTGTGTATTTACTTCTCACAGTTTCTTAAGACGTCTGTCTTACCAGGAATAACAATGCGACAGTTTGCTTCTACATATTTTATATATATATATATAGCTGAATACAGGTATACAAGCATAGCACAAATTACAATACTATATAGCTAAAACCACTTCTCCACCCTATCCAGCCTTTCGGCTGTCTAGGAACTCAGATGTACCCTCGATCTCTGGAATCTAATGCAAGTCTGACTTACAGGGTTCCCCGGTTTCTTTTAAAGGTAAGTGAATATCATGCACAATAACGCGTGATCATGGCCCTGAACTTGTGTAATTAACAAAATGATTGGTTACTTTAAATCAAATGATGCAATTAGAATAATTCCACTCACGTGTAATTCGGTGGTAAATGAGTGACATATG
The DNA here is from genome assembly GCF_932274485.2 of Patella vulgata. Lineage (NCBI taxonomy): Eukaryota > Metazoa > Mollusca > Gastropoda > Patellidae > Patella > Patella vulgata. The sequence continues at coordinate 42,586,470 of NC_065882.2, forward strand.
TTTTCGATAAATCGCTCTTTTTTATGTGTCAACTATCAATTACAGACTAAGTTGATTTAAGTATTTTAAGTACATATCACATATTATGCGAATATGTTATTTCTCGAGCAAAAATTCTACTAAAAGTATTACAGAGGTTACAATTTTTATCCGATTAAAAAAACGTTCGCATATATCACCGTTACACGATAATGTAGATTGAGTTCGAATTTCGTGAAAATCGGACCGAAAGTCCTGGACAAAATGGCCGCTCCCTGTACGCAAATAGTGTTGAAATATGTAATATCAAGGTTGTGGACCCTCTAGAGGTCACAATTTTGATGGAACTTAAAACATGTGTTTATATCCCAATTTTGATTCGATTTTGATGAAACGTAAAACATGTGTTTATATCCCAACGATATTGGTTCCTTTTGTTATTGGCGCACATCGGACCGTAACTTCCTGGATAATGGCACCTGATTGTACGAAAAAATCGCGATTTTATCTTGTGGACTCGCTAGGGATCACAATTTTTTTCCGATTTTAAAAATCGTTTAAAAATTTCATCGTCACAGCTTGATGATGGTTGAGTTCGAATTTTGTAAGAAAATTGGACCGAAACTGTCCGACAAAATGGCCCTGTTTGAACGCAAATAGGTTAAAAGTATATAATACCAATATTGTGGACCCATATTGTGGATCCATTTGGATGAAACATAGAATGTATGTTTATATCCCAAAGATCTCAGATCCTTTCGATATTCGCGCATTTCAGACCATAGCTTCCTAGATTATGGCCCCTGGTTGAACTAAAAATCGCTGTTTTGTTTATTTGTTTTTTTTTTGCTTATTCTCTTGGCCCCTTGTTGAACGAAAAATCGCTGTTTTGGGGGTTTTTGTTTTTTGCTTGTTCTCTATCCACCTTTGCAAAATGTAGGCGTATCTTGACTGGCAGCCGCTGGTTTTCCTCAATATGCCTTCTTTCCTTCCTCACACCCCTACCCTTGCAGGTCGAAATTTTTGAAAGATACAGTGTCTTTAGCGTCATTTTGGCGTATTTCTGGGGTAACTTGAGGTCACTTGCGTAACATGTCTATTGTGTTTCATGTGTGGAAAATAATATCGGTTGTCATAGTCGAAGGATGAAGAAATTGTTTTTCAAAAAAATTGTAGGATTTTTTTTTATGTCATGTTCCTGTTCTTCCTCACTCTGTACCTTATTTTCGTCCATATTTATTGGCGCAAATGGAATAATATATACCCCTGTGGGACAAGCAACTCGGCGAAGGGGTCAAAAATGTTTCAAACATACGTAGTCATTTTGACGTATCTGGAGTACTTGAGATTTAACACAACCACATATGACATACCACATACATGTATATATGTGCTACGTTTTAGTTTTACTGATGTAATAAAAATCAGATGTACACGGAACAAGGACGGGCCGAGGCCCCATGACTGGAAGGCCCGGTAAGGCAGAGTCTATTTTAACGTGCCTTGCCCGTCCGTGCTCTGATGAGCGAAAACCGTGCTCTGAGAAATTAAAAGACGTGCTCTCAGAAAGTTTCAATTTGGGCAAAAAAACGTGCCATGTACCATTAAAGAGAAGCCCATCATTGTACTAAATCCATATTTTTATACGCCCACATTTTCATGTGGACGTATTATGCCGTCGCCCCTGTTTGTCCGTCCACAATTTGTTTGTGGACACTCTACAGGTCACAATTTTTATCCGATTTCAACGAAACTTGAAATATAGGTTTATCTCCCTAAGATCTCGGTTCCTTTCGATATTGGCATAGTATCGGATCGTAACTTCATTGATTTTATCCCCTGATTGTACGAAAAATCACATTTTTAGCTTGTGAACACTGTAGAGGTCACAATTTTGATCCGATTTTGATGAAAGTTTATAACCCAAGGATCTTGGTTCCTTTCGATATTCGAGCATATTGGATCGTAACTTCCTTAATTATGGCCCCTGATTGTACGAAAAATCGCGTTTTGGGATTGTGGTCCCCCCCATAGGTCACAATTTTTATCCGATTTCAAAAACCGGTTGATAATATCACCGTTACGCCCTAAGGATTTCGAATTTCGTACAAATCGGACCGAAACTGACGGACAAAATGGCCGCCCCTCGTTCGCAAATAGTGTCAAAATATTGTGTATCAGGGTTGTGGACCCTCTGGAAGTCACAATTTTCATCTGATTTTGATGGAACATGAAATGCTTGTTCATAACCCAAATATCTTGGTTCCGTTCCATTTTCCTACATATCGAATCGTAGCTTCCTGAATTATGGCCCCTGATTGTACGAAAAATCGCCTTTTTAGCTTGTGGTCCCTCTAGAGATCCCAATTATTATCCGAATTTAAAAAAAAACTTTCGAATATATCACCGTTACACCGTAATGTTTGTTGAGTTCGAATTTCGTGAAAATCGGGCCAAAACTGCCGGGCAAAATGGCCGCTCCTCATACGAAAATAGTGTAAACATCTGGTAAATCAAGATTGAGGACCCACTAGAGGTCACAATTTTGATCCGATTTCGATGAAACTTGTAATACATGTTTATAATCCAAACATATTGGTTCCGTTCGATATTTGCGCATATCGGATCGTTACTTCCTGGATTATGGTCCTTGATTGAACACAAAATTACGTTTTTAGCTTGTGGTCCTTATAAACAATTTTTATCCGATTTAAAAAAAAAACGTGTGAATTTATCACTATTACACACCAAGATCTTGGTTCCTTTTGATAATCGCGGATACCCGAACTTAACTTTCTGGATTATGGCCCCTGATTGTTCGAAAAATCGCATTTTTAGCTTGCAGATTCTCTAGAGGTCACAATTTTTTTCCGATTTTAAAAACCGTTTAAATACATCACCATTCTATCATAATGAAGGTTGAATTCGAATTTGAATCCCAAAGCCCCCCTGGGGTGTCGGGGGTGATAAGAATATACCCCTCGTACGTCCTGTGTGTCGTAAAAGGCGACTAAAAGGATCCCTGTAATGGGGCAACGTGTTTGCCGTGCGTTGCGACCTGTGTCGGTGGAGAGTGGAATCCTAGTAATTGAGCGGAGATTTGGTTTGCGAGCCCTTTTCCGATTTTAAAAACCGTTTAAATACATCACCATTCCATCATAATGAAGGTTGAATTCGAATTTGAATCCCAAAGCCCCCCTGGGGTGTCGGGGGTGATAAGAATATACCCCTCGTACGTCCTGTGTGTCGTAAAAGGCGACTAAAAGGATCCCTGTAATGGGGCAACGTGTTTGCCGTGCGTTGCGACCTGTGTCGGTGGAGAGTGGAATCCTAGTAATTGAGCGGAGATTTGGTTTGCGAGCCCTTTCTCTGCAACACATTGCTTCGGCACACAATTCACCTAGACGGGAGGTCAGAGTGGCCCACTCTGATCAATCGGCTTTGGTCGTGTTTAGCTGACGAGTAGGTGCATCTTTCCCATAAATCTGTAATGTATTTATTGCAGTTCTACCTTTGTGTCCTGAGTGCCTACTCTAAAGCAGCGGCTTGGGTCAACTAGGTAGAGTAAAATTTTAAATCTTTACTTTGTCTAGGTATATCCCTGTCTGTCCTCGTAGGGCGCATGCGCTGGATATCCGCGCAGTAGCCTGCATGGATATTGCAAGCCTTTGGTGGTTGGAGAGCAGACAGGGATGAATCTTTAAAAATACACTCATGGCTTCCCAAACAAAGAAGACACGTGCTACAAAACGTATGTCGACCTAGGATTTGGAACCAAGTAATATACCAATCAAAATTTCCCGAACCTGGCCTAGATTTCTGGTCATACAAAGTACCAATGATATAAATCTTAGTAAAACCTCTCCTTTTTTGATTGCCAAAGGTCTTGCTGGCTTAGCTGGTGAGCCCAAAAGCGTCAAGAAAATGAGAAATGGTACTTTGTTAGTGGAATGTGCTAAAGAATCACATGCTTCGTCATTATTAAAATCAAAAACTTTAGCCAACATTCCTATCAGAGTAGCACCGCATAACTCTCTTAATTCTTAAAGAGGTGTTATACGGTCTCAGCTGTGATGAAGAGATGCTTGAAAATCTCGCCTCACAATGTGTTACCTACATCAAACGTATTTCTATCAGACGTAATGGTATTATTATTCAAACAAACACCTACATCCTGACCTTTGATAAACCAGATCTTCCTAGGATGATCAAAGCTGGTTTTCTTGCCATACCAGTTACCCCTTACATCCCAAATCCATTGCGTTGTTTTCATTGTCAACGCTTTGGACACAGTAAAAACGTGTGTAAGGGGAAAGCGGTGTGTGCTCGATGTGGACAGGATGGTCACGAAAGTACCTCTTGTCAGCTCGACCACCACTGCATTAACTGCAAAGGGACCCATTTTGCTTATTCTAGAGAGTGCCCAATATGGAAGAAAGAAAAACAAGTTCAGCAGGTGAAAACAGAAAAAATATACCATACCCGGAAGCAAGGAAGCTGGTTGAGACTGCAACCCCAACATTTGCAATGTCTTTTGCAAATGCAGTCAAGCCGAAAACTGCTTCTATTGCTTGCCAAACGCCTGCTGAATTTCCAGCTGGGACAGAGGATTCCTGTTAGTAAGCCTGGGCAGGCTGTGATAGAGGAGATTGCGCCCCCCACTCCTCAGCCAATTGGTGGAAATCCACTAAAAATTAAATACCTTCCGTAGTAGGAAGGGTGACGAGGATCCTGTCGGAACCTATAACAGGTTCGGGATACAGGACAATCTTATGGACATGACCCCAAACAACATCATAGAAGTCCTGTTAAACCTCCCTGAAAATGGCAAATTCCATAATTCAATGGAATTGCCGTGGTCTTAAGCCAAATTTTAATGAAGTTCAAATCTTAATTCAAAAATTTAAATCCTTAGCTATTTGTTTACAATAAACTTTGTAAAAGAATTCAGATGTCTTAATACTCAGACATTTTGTTGCCTATCATTATTTTGCTAATAATGATGGTAGAGCACACGGTGGTGTTTCCATTTTCCTTAATGGAAATATTCCGCAGAGTAGAGTCGCCCTCAACTCACCTTTACAGGCAGTTGCAGTGAGGGTGACTCTACATATTCCTATTACACTCTGCTCTGTATATTTACCACCTAGTTTACATCTGAACCCCAGAGATCTTGATGACCTTGTCGCACAACTTCCCCTCCCGTTTATAATTACGGGAGATTTCAATGGTCATCATTCACACTGGGGTAGTCCAGATGATAATAACAGAGGTAAACAAATAGCGGACTTCATTAACATTAATATAAAAGATCCCTTGGCAGTTGGAATTCGATATGAGAGTAGGCGATAGTGCCGCTGCCCGGGCAAATTTTCCCTCATAGCACACTGTATGGCGTATGCCCGTCTTCATTAGCCCAGTATAGGAGCAGAACAGTAGGACGTTAAACCCCATTTCATTTCATTTCATTTCATAACATTATTAATTTGTGTTTATTAAATGATGACTCGCCTTCTTATCTACATCCTGCCACAGATTCTTTTTCTTCTCTTGATCTAACTATTTGCTCTCCGGTCCTGTTTCAGGATTTTACATGGAGAGTAAATGACGATCTCTGTGGTAGTGACCATTTTCCCATCTTGATAGATAATAATGGACCCTCTCCGGTTGAAGAGGTGGAAGTTACATAAGGCTGATTGGGTTCTTTTTTAATCTTTGTGTCTCTCCTCTTTTTATGCAAAAGAGTTAGAAGATGCAGATGAGCCCATGCCTTATTCACTTCAATATTTCAGGATGTAGCTGAGCAGGCGATTCCAAAGACCACGACCGAGCCCAAAAGTTTCAATAAACCATGGTTTAATAACGATTGCAAATCCGCTCTTAAAGAGCGTGATCGTATTCTAAGACGCCTTGAGAACCACCTTTCCATGGAGAATATTGCAGCATACCAAATGGTCCGGGCGAGGGCTCGTAGAACCATACGCCAAGCAAAGAAGTATTCATGGCAAGCTTATGTCTCAAGGATAAATTCCCGTACCACTTCCAAATCGGTATGGGATAGGATTCGTAGGATTAATAAAGGTAAAAGTAGTGCATTATGAGTTAACCATCTAAATTTTGATAATACTGCCCCAACAACATTTCCTGATATTGCTAATTCTCTGGCCAGTACTTTCTCTTTCAATTCATCATCCAATTTCTCCTCGGATACCTTTCGGGGTATTAAACATCAACAGGAGAAAAGGCGGCTTAACTTCAAGTCCCGTAATGATGAATGTTATAATGACAAGTTTTCTATTGCTGAACTCCGTGATTCTCTTAAACGAGCTCGGGATACTGCAACTGGTCCAGATGAAATTCACTACCAGATTTTAAAACATTTACCTTTATCAACACTCTTAATATTACTAGATCTTTATAACCGGATTTGGGTTGATGGGAATTTCCCTCCTTCGTGGCATGAAGCCACAATAATTCCCATCCCTAAACCGGGTAAAGATCCTACGAATCCTACCAATTGTCGTCCGATCGCTTTAACGAGCTGAATTTGCAAAACCATGGAGAAATTGATCAATCGAAGGCTTGTTTGGTACCTTGGGTCCAACAACCTCATTACAGACCTCCAATGTGGATTTCGGTCCCAAAGGAGCAGTCTTGATCATCTCGTTAGATTTGAAACGTTTGTCAGGGATGCTTTCATCCAGAAGCAACATTTAGTTGCTATATTTTTCGATCTGGAGAAAGCTATGATACCACATGGAAATATGGTATCATGCGCGACCTGCATAACCTGCGGGGTCGCTTACCTATCTTCATTAAAAACTTCTTAGAAGATAGGTCGTTGAAGGTACGTTTGGGATCAATATTCTCTGACCCATTTCCCCAGGAAATGGCAGTCCCTCAGGGAAGTATATTGTCTCCCACACTTTTTTCTATCAAAATAAATACGATACCGGTGTGCCTTAAACGCGGGGTCGACGGCTCTCAGATGTGTTACGGATCGACAAGCATGCAGACAATCGAACGTCAGTTGCGGCTTTGCTTGAATTCTATTCAACGATGGGCAACTGACAATGGATTTCGATTTTCGAAATCCAAGACTGTGTGCATGCACTTCTGTCAAAGAAGAGGTTTACATCCTGATCCGGAGCTTACACTGGATGGTAGTCCCATTCTGTTTGTAGAGGAAACAAAATTCTTGGGTTTGATTTTTGATAAGAAATTATCATTTATTCCTCATATTTAAACACTGAAGAAGAAATGTCTGAAAGCCCTCAACATATTGAGAGTCTTATCAAACACTGACTGGGGAGCAGATCGGAAGGTCTTGCTCAGATTATATCGAGCATTAATAAGATCAAAACTCGATTATGGGTGTGTTGTGTATGGGTCGGCTCGCGAGTCTTATCTCAAAGAGCTCGACACTATATACAACCAGGGACTTAGAATCAGTTTAGGAGCATTCCGTACATCTCCAGTGCAGAGTTTATACGTCGAGGCGCACGAGCCCTCGTTGCACGACAGACGTGATAAACTTGCACTGCAGTATGCTACAAAAATTGCATCTTTGCCTCATCATATTTCATTTAACACCATATTTAGACCCTATCATGAACATCTATATTTACTGAGAACTAATGTTATTCCATCATTCGGTATTCGCATCCAACCCCTCTTGTCAGAGGCTGGCATCAGTCATGACAGTATTGCGAGTACCGGTACCCCTTTGTTTAGTACTCCACCCTGGACTATATCGCCTCCAAAGATCGATTTAGATCTAACGAAAAACAAAAAGAAAGATACTAGTTCCACGGTGTTTCAGTCTCTCTTTCGAGAGCTGAGGTCTAAATATGGTGATTATGCTCCGATTTACACAGATGGTTCCAAAGATGGTGATTGGGTAGCTTCGGCTACCGTCACACCATCTGGAATCATTTCTGTCAGACTTCCACCTGCTGCTTCCATATTTACTGCTGAACTCCAGGCCATCTTTCAGGCTTTGGAGTTCATTCAATCATTTTCTACTTTAAAACACGTTATATTTAATGATTCTCTGTCCTCTTTACAAGCAATAAACAATAAACAGCTTGTACACCCATTAGTAGCAGATATTTATCATCTGCTACTATCACACGAGTTTATCGGCGAGGACACAGTACTTTGCTGGCTTCCCAGTCACGTTGATATTAAAGGGAATGGTCAGGCAGACTTAGCTGCCAAGTCTGCTTTAGATCTTCCCATTTCAAAATGGCCTAACTCCTATAGAACTAACAGGAGGGATGAAGTTGTTTTGTGTCGCTATCGCAATGGTCATAGCTTTTTAACTCATAGTTTCATTTTAAAGCGAGAGCCTTAACCAGAATGTGTTCGCTGTCATGTTCCTTTGACAGTAAAACACATCTTGATTGAATGCAAACATCTCAAGTATATATATATTAGATCTAAATACTACCGTTGCCAGTCAGTACGTCAGCTATTTGCTCAACCGGAGCTATATGATAAAGTGTTAACATTTTTAAAAGAGACAAACTTTTATTCTCAATTTTAATTGTATATATTTAATCATGTATATCGTTTTAAATATTTATATATGCAAAAGATTTGTTATATTTATTTTTAATTAATATATTTTCCGTGATATTTGTTTTTATTTACATATATAAATTCATTTATGTGATATCGTTTTAATTTGTCTCGTTAGATTCACCATATGTTTGGCACAATATAGCCCGGTGGGAGCTGACGTGCCATTAAACAACATTTCATTCCATTTCATTTATATCCTATAGATCTCATTCCCTTTTGATATTTGCACATTTCAGACCATAACTTTCTGGATTATTGCCCCTGATTGTACAAAAAATCGCGTTTGTTTTTAGCTTGTTCTCTATCCATCTCTTGCAAAATGTGGGCGTATCCTGCCTGGCAGCCGCTGGTTTAGATTCAAAGTTAACGTTCCTCAAAGTCATTCATGTAAGGAAACTATAATTACACGCAGTTTCATCACTCTTACTCTCAGAATCAAAGTTATCGTGTCCCAAATTGCTTATCTCGGCTTAGCCTAAGTAGAAAATACTCACCATCGAACTCAGACAAAACAATCTGCACCTATAATGAACGCCTACATTAGAAAGGCGGGGGGAGACCAAATATAATGAGGTATGAGTGAAAGGATATAATTAGTAAAACAGAACCTGGTAATGAACAGCTGTGTTGTAAATATAGTGGTAGTATTTTTCAATAGTTCTGTATAAATATATATCAATCAATAATATATAGTCAGACGTGGAATAAATAGGCCAAGTTCACTTCTTTAGTAGGCTGAATTCTATTTTTATTGCCGAGTTACCGATGTTACCCAGGAACTAGTTTCACGGAGCATAAGTGATGGTGACGTATACGTAAGTTCAATAGAGATCTATAGTATAATGTTCGATTAACGTGCACGCAAGTCTTATTTACGAGTGCTTAGTAAAATGGACCCCGGGGCATTTATGATGTAATCTCGGAAATGAATATTTCCGTTCATGTTAGGCAGGGCGATAAGCAATTTGTTTGCTCGGTACTTATGAAAAGATAAACGGGCAAGTAATTAATGAGTGTCATCTTTTTATTTGCGGGATAAGGTTGCGGGACATCTAGTGGCGGATTGACCAGGTTGTCAGCTTGTTAAATGCCATTATATATTTAAAATATAAATTATCAAAAAATATAAAGAAAACAAAATCGGGAAAATTCGAATTACATCTTTTTGTTTCCGCTTACATATTTTAAAAATTCATTTTGAAAATTAAATGATAGAATTGTATTGGTGGGTGGGCCCCCCTTTGTCTCCTGGCAACCAATATTTTCAGACCCAGTCCGCCACTGGGGACATCAGGTTTCTTTTGGATGATACCATCACAATGTTAGCGAGTGATAGCGATCAAATTTGTTGTATTGTTCCATTACACCAATACCTTGACTAAGTTCGATAATAATCATTTTAAAAGGCGATAAAAGTAGGCAGTGTGAAGTTAGCTCGATTAAAATCTGTATTTTTGAGATTCAAGTTTGATATATCAAAAACCAGGAGAAAGAGCAGTTTTTATGTGAATCCACAGCTCATGCAACCTCATCTATGATATCTTTAGTTCGTTTTACAAAACTAATTTAATCAAATGTGTTTTGGAGACATTCTGTAGATATACATGATTAAAATATGTATTTTTGAGATTCAAGTTTGAATATAGAAAAACAAGTAGCTCGTTTTTCGAGATTCGCCAATATCAAAAAACAAGGAGAAAGAGCTTTTTTTTATGGTAATCCACTGCTCAGATATCCTCATTTATGATATCTTTAGTTCGTTATACATCCATCAAATCTGCTTTTTTGAGATTCAATTCAGTATATCGAAAAACGAGTTCGCCAATATCAAAAAACAAGGAGAAAGTGCAGTTTTTATGTGAATCCACTGCTCAGGCATCCTCATTTATGATATCTTTAGTTCGGTTTAGAACACTGATTCAATCAAATGTGTTTTGGAGACATTCTGTAGATATACATGATTAAAATCTGTATTTTTGAGATTCAAGTTTGAATATTGAAAAACGAGCTAGTTGTTTTTCGTTATTCGCCAAGCGTGTCCAACCTCGTGGGTTTTCCCCGGGTCCTCCGGTTTCCTCCCACTGCTAAAGACCCCTACGCGCAAGCCAATTATTGAAATAAAATTAAAACCATATGTTAGTCCCGAAATGACCTAGTTTGTGTCGAGTGGACTTTAAACTCCATTTCTCTCTGTCTTCGCCAAGCGTTTATCAAAACCGGTATGGACATTCACATTCATAGGAAGCGTTTGTCATAACCGACAAAAGAAAAGTACATCATTGTGCCCCAATCACCCACTCACTATTTAAAGTGGAATATCGATTGTTTTGTTATTTCTATAATCCAGAACTGTGAAACCCAGTTTAGCTGCTGTATTTAAAAAGAAGAAATGGGTCGTTTTCGGCTGTCTAAATCTGATGGTCCTCACGTAAGTATATATGTGGATACATTTTCACCTAAAAAAAGAGCTGAATGATAGTAACTCGTGGCTTAACGTCTGCTTCCACAACAACAACAACACAACTACATCCATGCTGTGATGTCACTTAGGCGTGTGTGTGTGAGTTAGTTGTATTTTACGTCCCCTTTCACCGAGGTGATATCGCAGACATGGTGAAATATATGGTAAAATAATTTACAATGTGATTAGTGAAAAAACGGATTAAAGAATTAGTAGATATTTATATATATGTACAGAAGACAGTAAAAGACGGGACGAAACGGACGTTAAATAAACCTATCCCATACACGCACTACTCCTACATATACCTACACTGGATCTGTTTACTTCATTGGGTATATAAGTTTTATGTTTATTGCTTGAAATGTCTGTGTATATTATGTGTCCTGTCTTGCTTGATTGTTTATGCGTGGTACGATCCTTTGAGTATAGTACGAAAGCCCAGAAGGCTCATTCCAAATTCCAAATTCCAAATGCGAAATTCCAAATTCATGTATTACCAATCAAATGAATCAAATAGCAAATTGGCAGCCTTCCTCAATTAAACAAATTAGATTTCAAATAAATTGTAATTTTACACAACTAATTAGTGCTAGTTTACCTATCTGATGCCTGGGGCGGATAAACACCCGTTCCAAATTATTAGATTCGAAATTGCAAATTCCAATGCGAAATTGCAAATTCCAAATGCGAAATTGCAAATTCCAAATGCGAAATTGCAAATTCCAAATGCGAAATTCCAAATTCCAAATTCGATATAATCACGTGACATTACAATCATCATGGCTGCTGCAGAGAAGATAATACGTTCACAGCAGCTAAATCGTCCGGGCGGTAATGAAACATTTATAATACACTAAAGTCTCATTAAGAGTAACAACTCATTAAGTAATTATCAGAAAATCATTAGAATTTGTTTGTTTGTTTATAAAGTTCTGCCCTATGCTAACGTTTAGTATACGAAACATTTAATATTATGGATTTAGCTGTTCAAGTTATCAAAATTCAATGAAAAAATCAATATACTTGTTCGTCTGAAGACCTTAAACTCTGTGTATCAATCTGAAGTCAAGCGGATGATAACTTTAGCCTCTAGAGCGTCATTTTCAAAGTGATCAAGGGCCATAACTTTGTCAGTAATCATCTGAAATCGTTGAAAATCAATAGACTTCTTTCTTTCATGACCTTAAACACTGTGTATAAATCTAAAGTCAATCGGATATTAACTTTAGACGGGCGGACGGACGGATGGACGGACGGGGGCGACGACAATATACGACCACATTATACGATCGCATTTGGAATTTGGAATTTCGCATTTGGAATTTGGATTTTGGAATTTCGCATTTGGAATTTGGAATTTGGAATTTCACATTTGGAATTTGGAATTTCGCATTTGGAATTTGGAATTTGGAATGAGCCTTCTGGACTTTCGTGGGCCCAGACATTAGCACTAATTAGTTGTGTAAAATTTATTTAAATTCTAATTTGTTTAATTGAGGGTGGGGGGGGGCTGCCAATTTGCTATTTTATTGGTAAGACATGAATTTGGAATTTCGCATTTGGAATTTGGAATGAGCCTTCTGGGCTATCGTAGTGAAGCCTATATTATCACTATAATCCATAATATACTTTACACATCTAATACACATAGACTCGTAAATATACTTTATATCACAGATCTTATACACATAGACTCGTTAATATACTTTATATCACACACTGATAGCACGATAATACACAATAAGCATTACACATCTAATGCACATGGACTCGTTAATATACTTTATATCGCACATCTAATACACATGGACTCGTTAATATCTCGTTAATATACTTTATATCACACATCTAATACACATGGACTCGTTAATATACTTTATATCACACATCTAATACACATAGACTCGTTAATATACTAAATATAAAGGGGGGGGGATGGCCAAATGGTTAGCACGTGCGCGCTGTATCATACGGTATTTCATGGCCAAATGGTTAGCACGTGCGCGCTGTATCATACGGTATTTCATTGAGTTAATTGGGGTGGTTTCGATTCCCCCGATGTACGTGACAAGGAATAGAGTCGCATGTCCAACTTCGTGGGTTTTCTCCGGGTCCTCCGGTTTCTTCCCACTGCTAAAGACCCTTACGCGCAAGCGAATAATTGAAATACAATTGAACCATTTGTTAGTCCCGAAATTACCTAGTTTGTGTCGAGTGGACGTTAAACCCCATCTCTCTCTCTCTCTCTCTCTCTCTCTCTCTCTTTCTCTCTCTCTCTCTCCTTTATATCACATATCTATAACACTATAGTACACAAAAACTTTACATATCTAATACACATAGACTCGTTAATATAATCTATATCACACACCTATATACTATACTACACAATAAACTTTACATACGTCGTATCTAATACACACATTGACCATAATACATAGCTTCTCCTACGATTGTTAAATATGAACAACATCTACCACGTGTTTACCCCTTACAACTGTTATTATTCTCTCTTACAACATTTTATACTTATTACCGTCGGAGGCTATGGGGTCTCCCCCCAGAAAACTTTGAAAAAAAGACGGTCCCGAGTACAGCAACTTGAAAGTGGTCTAATATACCGGTATATTTATTTATGTAGTTTTGCATCCAAAATCCCGCACTATGATAACCTGAATTCCAGATTTTGGAGATGGAAATAAAACAAACGCCAAAAATGTTTTCAATTTAGTGTCCTTAACCTAGCAATACATTTCCGGAATCGAAGAAAGAACATCCGTTGACCTTGTTCAAACTACGGAGAAACACATTGAAATTATCATTGAAATCCTGACAGCTCATGGTCTTACTGGATGCGACACGGTTACATGCTGCTAGGTCGTGGCGAAAGGAACAGCTTTGAAAGTGGTGAGAGCTTGATTGTATTCTCTCTCACTCGTCAGAGTAGTAGACACTCCAATAGAATCAGTGCTTACACAGGCCACTGTATTTATGTCAGCTTGTTATGGACAGAGTTCTAGAAATCTATGTCTGAAACACGCTGGAGGGTATGGACATCTAAAACTGGAAATGTATCGTCATCATTCTCGGGGGTCACGGTGGCTAAGTGGGTAAGGCGCTGGCTCGCTAACCTGGAGGTCGGATGTTCGATCCCTGTTTGGCCGAGAAAGTTCATCCGGCGTGGTTCCCTCTTGTCAGTGATGCAGAACCGAGGTCCCGTGTACACATTGGCGAAAGATCCCTTGACAGTTGGAATTCGATATAAGAATAGGCCGTAGTACCGTTGTCCGGGCAAAATTTCCCCCATAGCACACTGTATGACGTATGCTCGTCTTCACTAGCCCAGTTCGGAGCAGAAAAGTAGGACGTTAAACCCCCTTTGCATTGTCATCAGTCTCACCCAAACGAGTGATACATTTGCAGAGAACGCAAAAAGAGCTCATCACCTAGCGATTGTGTGGCGTTCACTGGAAGATTGTAATGCGCCGGAACGTGATCCGGAAATGTATTGCTAGGTTGAAAACATTACAACCGGTCAACTTGCTCCTGAACTGTATTACTGGGTGAAGGATACTAAATTGAAAACATTACAACCGGTCAACTTGCTACGGAGTCTGTCATGTGGCTCATCAGATGTGGGTGCATGAGTGACAGCTCATGTAGTATGTGTGCTCGTACTGATAACACCTAATGCACCAGAGCTCCAAAGCTATCGACTAAATTTATCTCAGATAAAGTAGCCTAGCTAAGACTCCAAAAAGACTTCTCAAACCCAGAAAGACCACTAGATACTACAAAGATCATCTAGTCCAAAAATAGATTTAAGGTTGTCTTTGTTTTTATTTTTATACCTTCACAAGGTATAAGGTTTATTTTCTTTATATTTTGCATTCTTAATTTATCTTATTCTATTTTACTTTATTTTCTTTAATTTACTTTATTTTCTTTTCCTTACCTCCTTCCTCAGTGCTTTATTATTAGGATATTGTTAGAGAAGAACAGACCCACGTGGGGAAGGAATTGAAGAGTAAGTGGGTTATTATCAACATACCCGACATAAAGATCACAGTGCCGGGACATGTTAGACTTGCCCTAAAAAGTAGGTCTGACATGGACCTAGCGCTGGCCCAGAACCTACTTCTCGGTATGACCGTGACGGTGTCCGAACCGATCACCTTGTCTATTGATAAGGTGGTTGTTTATGGGATACCGGCCGAATATACCGGAGAGGAAATTCTGGAAGATCTTACAGAGAGGGGGTACCATACTACCGAGGTATATCGGTTTATGTGGCCCAGGGGAAGGATCAGGGAAGCGTCGCCCTATCCTTCAAGAAAGGTACCGCACCTGAGGCCCTTAAAATCGTGTACCTCAACCGCCGTACCCAACCCTATATTCAGAGGATGAGGCAGTGCGCCAACTGCCAGAAACTAGGACATACGGTAAAGTACTGTAAGGGAAAAACCGTATGCGCCCAATGCGGAGGAGAACACGCGGTGGCTGAGTGTAGGGTGGGTAGCAAAATTAACTGCTCAAACTGCAAGGGCAGCCACGCAGCCAACTCCCCGCAATGCCCAAGAATACGAGCGACCAAAGCAGCGCTACGTCTGCAAAGCAAAGATAAACTTACCTTTAGGGAGGCAACCCAGCAAGTAAAGAACAAGGAGAGAGAAGCAAAAGTAGTCAGAGAACCGGTGGTGGAACCAAAACAAGCTCCAGCACCGACTCTCTCGACGTCCGATGCAACCCCCACCCCTAAAGGTAAAGACAAGAAGAAGAAAGAGAAGAAAACATCTACCAAACCTGTAGAGGTCAAACAGAAGACAAATCCATCCAAGAAGAAAGAAGAGGAACCGAAAACGAAGATTCATGAAGAACACTTCATTCCTAAATTTAAAACGGAAAGTGGCTTCATGAACTTCATGATCGAGTTCCTCAGGGTGGCCGTGTCCAATGTGGACCAAACTACCAAGATGGCAAGTCTACTCGGCAAAATAAAGACACACATGGTCAACGCCGATGTCCTGTGTGTCATGATTAATTCAATCAACACGGTAAAAAAAAAAATCAAGAGAAGAAGACGACGACGAAGAAACCACAAAAGGCGATCAAACGGCAAACCTCGCACTCCGTAGAAGGATATCTCATGTTCGTCACTACAGCACTGGCGATATGCCCAGTTGCTTGCCGGTTTTAACACCAAAGACGAACACTAATAAGGTACCTCCTATGGAATGTGAAACGCCAATTGACCAATAAATAGACAAGACAGAGAGGCATCCATCCGGACAGTCATCATGGCGGGCCAGGTAAAATTTCTACAACTAAACGTTAATGGACTGGATCCCAGATGGGCTGAGCTGAGAAAATACATCACCCGCAACCCGAAAGATGTAATATGCCTCCAAGAAACCAAGCTACTACCAACCAAGAACGATATCTACTTGCCCGGATACACTTGTCAGAGAAGGGACACACCGGGCAGCACGACACGTGGCGGCGGTCTTGCCATCTACTTCACATTGAGCAATAATACAAAATTGACAATAGTGAATGTCTATGTACCCCCAGATGTCACGAGAAAACCAGTTGACTTCCAGTCACTTCTCGACCAGCTTCCTCCGGGCGAATTTGGGTTTTGCGGGGATTTCAACGCAAAATACGTCCTGTGGGGGTCACCGAGGAATGACTGTCGGGGGATTAGCCTATGCTCAATAATAGAAGAGAACGACCTATGCGTACTGAACGACGAGAGCCCTACTTTTGTTGGAGGAAATGCCCCACCTTCACACCTGGATCTCACGCTCTGTACGCTTGGTATGGCAAACCGCTGCGACTGGCAAGTACACGAAGATGAAACACTTGGCAGCGACCATCTACTGATAGAACTCTGCATCCAATGTGAAACAACCAGGGAAGTCTATAACGGGAAACCCAATTGGAAAATAAAAGAGGCTGATTGGGCTAACTTCCGTGTAGGCTGCCTTGGGTGGAAAGAAGAAGACATCATCGATGCCAACATCGACGTGTACGCAGCCAACATCACGAGTGCTATTATAGGTGCCGCAGACGACTCCATTCCCAAGACTTCTGGAGGGCAATCAAGGATTAGAAAACCTTGGTGGTCACCAGAATGTCAGAAGGCGGTTAACGAAAGAAAGAAAGCACTACGCCTACGGAAACGCCACTACAATGAAGTCAATCACCAAAACTACCTGAAGTTGAAATACGCCACAAGAGACACCATTCGGAAGGCACAAAGCGGACACTGGATGACATTCTGTAATGCGTTGAATCAAAACACGCAAACAGGTGCCGTCTGGAAGAAGCTGAACGCCATGAACGGGACGCGCAGATCATTCAACATACCAAACCTAAAGAATGGAGATGAGTACGTTACCAACGGCAATGAAAAGGCAGATCTACTTGCAAAAGCTTTCGCTGACGCAAGCAGGGACGAAAACCAATCACCAGAGTTCCTGAAGAGAAAGGAAATCTTTTACTCACAGCACCCTTCATTAGAAATTGAACCTAATGAAGGGGCTAAACCAATCAATCTACCCTTCTCTGAGGAGGAGTTAAATAAGGCTCTTTCCCTCAAGAAGGATAATGCGGCTGGTGAGGACAAAGTAAAGTACTCGATGCTCAAACATCTGCCTAGAAATGCCAAAAGGATACTACTAAACTTCTTCAACACATCCTGGCTGGCAGGAGAGGTACCTAAAGAATGGCGGAAAGCCAACGTCATCCCTCTTCCAAAACCAGGTAAAGAGAGAACAAAGGCAGAGTCCTATCGACCAGTAAGCTTGACATCCACACTGTGCAAAGCCTTGGAAACAATGGTTAACATACGACTACAGTTCTATCTGGAGAGCAACCGACTGATCGACGAAAATCAAAGCGGGTTCAGGAAAGGGCGTTCAACAACGGACCACTTGGTGAGACTACAGAAAGTCATGTCGCAGGCACTCCTCTCTGGGAACCTGCTATGTGTCGTGTTCGTAGATTTAACTAAGGCTTTCGATTTAGTCTGGCTAGACGGGCTGCTCTTCAAGTTAGGACGTATTGGTATAACGGGCATAATTTTTCGGTGGATCAAAAGCTTTCTGAGCGATAGAAGGATACAGGTGAATGTTGGCAGATTCCTGAGTGCCGAGCAAACATTAGAAAATGGCACGCCTCAGGGGTCGGTTATCAGTCCCACTCTCTTCAATATCATGATCAACGACATACAGAAATCTTCCTACCTCGACGCCACAACTGAGTTAGCTAAATTTGCTGATGACAGTACCATATGGAGGAAAGGAAGAAACTTCTGTGAACTACAAAAGAACATGCAGAAGGCCTTAGACAAATTCATGGCATGGGCAAACGATTGGGGATTCAAAGTCTCGGAGAAGAAAACAGTCGGCATGCTTGTAAGCCGGGATAGAGGGATAAGCAGAATGACTCTGTGTATGAACGGGAAAACCATCGAGTTTAAAGACCAAACCAAGTTCCTTGGCGTAATCTTTGACCGAAGGCTGACATGGAAACCGCACATCGACGAGACTGTAGATAGCTGCACCAAAATCCTAAACTTAATGAGGAAAATAACGGGCAGCACTTGGGGGGCCAACAGAGTCACACTAATGATGGTGTATCGTGCTCTAATACGATCTGTATTAGACTACGGCTCTCTGGCCTTCATGAACTGCGCGCCATTACTCTTAAGGAAGCTTGACACCATCCAATACAAAGCTCTGTGTATTGCGACTGGCGTAGGGCAAGGGACTGGGAGAGAGGCACTACTGCAAGAAGTCGGGGGGTTGCCCCTATCCCTAAGAAGAAAAGAACTAGCGACAAGGTACTGGGATAAGATCTCGCAACTGGGCGAAAGATCCCCAACCTTTGTCACTCTACAAAATACAAGATATGTGAGAGATCCTAGAAAGAAAAGCTTCGGCCAGGGTATCAGGGAAACAATCAAGGAACTGCGACTGGGGGAGCTCGTGATAAATGAACACGACCCCCCAGCGATCGCCCCTTGGACGCTCCCTATACCGCCGGTTAATCTAGATCTACTACAGAAAACCGACAAGAAAAACAACCCCACTGCTGCACGTGCTTTCTCTCTAGAACACCTGGAAGACAACTGGCTGTCTGATGACTGGGACCATGTGTACACGGATGGCTCACGCAATCCTGAAAGGGGCACCAGCTCGTTTGGAATATACCTGCCAAACGGGGAACAGGGAATAAGCAGGAAACTGCCCAATAACTGTTCGGTGTACACTGCAGAGCTTGTGGCCATTCGTGACGCTATATTATGGATTTCCCATCAAAAGACTAGTAAGTTCGTCATTCCATGCGACTCTCTGAGCAGTCTGATTTCAATCCAAAATGACAACTCGGACTCAAGACCAGAAGTCATTTTGGAAATCAGGCAGCTGTACCAGAGGGTTTTAGAGAAGGGAAGCAAAGTAGAACTCGTGTGGATTCCATCACATGTCAACATTGGAGGAAACGAGGAGGCAGATCGATTCGCCAATAAAGGTCTCAAGGACACAGCACCACTCTGCACCATACACTACAGCACCACGGAAATCTACAGTATGGTCAAAAGACAGGTCAATTCAATCTGGGAATTAAATCTCGTTGAACTTGACACATACATATTCCGGCTGAATGACAAGATCTACACAAAGACAACACTCAATCACCCTAGAAGAGATATTTGTAGACTTATATCGAAGCTAAGGGTGAAAGAGCGGCTGCGAGACTACAAACACCAAATCATCATCTGTGGTAGACTGCGAGGTATACGAGGAGGAGAGAAGGGAACTAGTGAGAACAATGGAGACCAACAACATACCATTCAACACTAAGAACCTACTCTTCCCGAGACCAGATCTGAAACTGCAAATCTTCGAACAAATCCACGCCCTAATGGACACAGTTGGACTAAGTAGAATAGTGAAGTAAGAGGGGGTCACGGTTAGACGGGCCCGGCATCTAAACACTAAACTACATAGGGGATTTATACCAAACTGGCAGGATAGTGGAGTAAGGGGGAGTCACGATCAGACGGACTCGGCATCTAAACACTATTCCATCAAAAACAGACACCAAACCTACAGAGTGGGATAGTGGAGTGAGGGGAGGTCAAGATAAGACGGGCCTGGCACCTAAACACAAACCCCACAAAGATGACATCTACCAAACTAGCAGGATAGTGGAGTAAGGGGGAGTTACGGTCAGACGAACTCGGCACCTAAACACTATTCCGCAAATAAAACTGATACCAAACCCAGAGAGTGGGATAGTGGAGTAAGGGGAGGCCACGATAAGACGGGCCTGGCACCTAAACACTAAAACGATGACATCTACCAATCCAGAAGCAGACGAGATCATCTACCAAACGATATGTTTTATATTAAATAAAGGGAAGAACTTCCCACTTAACCAAATCCATGGCCTAAGGCCAAATGGAAAGATTGCAAAATCATATTCTAAAAAACAGGAATCAGCTTCGGCTCTCCTATGTCTTGTCTGCGATATCACTTATGTGGAAGCAGACGTTAAACACCAAGAACGACGACAACGACTCATATGCTCCTACATCCAGAAATATATAGTTTGTTTCTAGATATAGTTTGTTTTGGTGAAATAATGGCCCTCATCTTACCACCCGACAACATAATGAACGATTTCAGTGTATTCCTTGGCCCCAGAAACATACGGTTAGACACCAAAATTATCACCCTAGAATAAATACTATGGGAGCTATAGGAGATTATTTGAAATGGCGGCCGTCTTGGACGCCATCTTGAATTTCTCAAAATGCTCAAGGGTGACGAACATGAGACAAACGTAAATGTAAACGAACATGAGGCAAATAAACGTAGAGTGTACATATATATTTATACAGGTCATTTCTGTCGGCCTGGTCGGTTTGTCCGTTTGAAGAAATAAATAAATAAATAAATATGACTATGGTCGATCATATATATGTATATGTACATATTATATATATGTTTTTCAACGTAATTTTATATATATACTATTCAAAAAAAGTAGGGGATATTTGATTTTGGGGGCATAATACTAAAATATGCAAATGACTACGAAAAAAGTCACTATAGAACCTAACAAGAAACATTTCCAGTTACATGTGACGCCCAAACGCACCAATAGCTACCGCATGGAATGCAGGTGATGCTTGGGATCATCATGGGGGTCCAACCCAAGATTTGCACGACTCTGACTTTGAATGTTACAGTCATTGTGGCATTGAATTCCAGGGTGGAAACATCAGTTTAATTGTTTTAGTGACCAGAAAACAAATTTTGATATGCGTCGGCTTACCCAAAATGAAAGGTTACGTGCCCTTGGCATGCTACAGATCGGCACAACACAGGCGGTTGTGGCGCGGACGATGAATGTTTCTCAGTCTGTCATAAGCAGGCTATGGTCCAGATACCGTGATACACAATCTGTACAGGACAGACCACGCTCAGGTCGACCAAGGGCGACAACTCAAGCCCAGGATCGATTTATCCGTACCTTGGCCTTGAGAAATCGTGTCATCACAGCAAATCAGATCAGCGCTCGTCTTCAAACAGACACTGGTGTGAGAGTGAGTGGCCAGACGATTCGGAATCGACTGCATAGGGGTCACCTTCGCGCCCGACGTCCTCGCGTGATCCCTTGTTTGAGAGATCATCACATTCAGGCAAGACGTCGTTGGTGTAGGGATCGTAAACACTGGGATAATCGACGCTGGAGCAATGTGATGTTTTCAGATGAGTCAAGGTTCACTATTGATTTTTTGGACAGACGTAGGAGGGTGTGGCGTCGTCGAAACGAGCGCTTCCAAGACGTTAACGTCATCAGACATGATCGCTTTGGGGGTGGTTCTGTTATGGTGTGGGGAGGCATCACTGTTGCTGGAAGAACGGCTTTCCATGTTGTTGCAGGGCGTGTTACAGGCCAGTACTACCGGGACAACATCTTGGCAGTCCATGTTGTGCCGTTCGCACGACGTCATGGCCGCCGTTTCATCTTCCAGGATGACAACGCAAGATGTCACAGGGCCAGGATCGTTACAGGTTACCTCCAACAACAGAACATCACCACATTACCTTGGCCAGCACTGAGTCCCGACCTTTCCCTCATCGAGCATGTCTGGGACATGCTTGGACAGAGGTTACGTCAACGTCAACAGCGTCCTGCCAATGTCGAAGAACTTGCTGCTGCGTTGCAACAGGAATGGGACAATCTGGACCAAAATGACCTTAGACGTCTCATTAGGAGTATGCCACGTCGGATCAATGCTTGTTTGGCAAACAGAGGAGGATTTACCCGTTACTGACTTGGTTGTGATGCTGTGGTAACTTTGCTGTTTGACCCCGGGTATCATTTTACCCTTATAATGGTCAGTCTGTGCCTTACTTAGTCTAACGATCATTTGGAATAAATCGATGAATGTGAACTTCATTTCATTTTGTCATTTGTTTCTTCGTCAGTTTCATTAGGTGACTTTAATAACACTTAAAAATCAAATATCCCCTACTTTTTTTGAATAGTATATTTCTCTGTGAGTAGTTAAAAAACCCAACTTTTTCTAGTATTATAAATATATATCTTAGTGAAATTAATCTTTATTATACGTTTAAAATACAAAAAGACATATAAAAGTAATCACATGGATGAACAATCAATCATCAATGCGGCAGAGTGGTTTACGTTACCCCATTAGGGGACATTTTTAGTTTGATATTAGTTCTGCAGTGTTTTTTACGTCTCCCTCTTTGGGAAAGTTTTTACGCTCCCCTCTGCTGTGTATTTTAATTGTTTAGTTCAGTTGCCAGATGGTTTACGTTTCTCTCTAGAGATTTTTACGTTCTACCCGGCTTCCTTTTTGCATATGATTATATGCGTTTTGTCATTCCTATTATTGTAATACCATGGTAACTAATTTTGGGATTCACATATTGTATAGAAGTCATATCTCACGCATCATATGGTATCTTTATTGGATTCACATATTGTATAGAAGTCATATCTCACGCATCATATGGTATCTTTAACTAATTATTGGATTCACATATTGTATAGAAGTCATATCTCACGCACTCAAATTAAATGATTTATAAAAACAGTGATAATTTGGTAAAAACACTGGTTATGTCCTTTCCATTGTCAAAATATCCACCAAATACTATCTTGTTTATGAAATGTGTTTGGTAGACCAAATAAGGTAATGTTCTCCTGCCGGTCTTCGGGGTATAGGTAGTGGGGGTGTTTATTCCATATTTGAGAAGGAAATTAACACCAAGGTCAGTCCATGTATATGAGCGCTATGCAGTGATATGCGTCGCTGGCTAGATGTGGAAAGCCAATAAGCCAAAGACTCCCCACATCCAACGTTTGACGCATACGCTCTTCAGCTACATATTTTAATAGCCTTGAGATCGTCTAGTATTGTCTCTTGTTATATTTGTTTCTTATTCTCTTCTTAGGACTCACGTTGTGTATATTTTTTTTTTATCTCAGTCGTTAGGACATTCAACTACCAGGAATAACAATGCATCAGTTCGTTTCTACATTTTATATCAAGCACTGGATACATAGGTTACAAGCTTAGGTTACATTACACTACTTAAAATGTACATATCTTTCTCGCTACCCCCTCATTTGCAGTTTGACGGAACACACTACATCATATGGCTCTCCTACAAATCGATGGGGTCTACTCAATCCAGCTGGTGTCTCTTGAACCACGGCGGTATCTCCCGAATTTAGCCCAGATCCCTGATGGTGTTCTTCCCTTGGGTTTCGACTTTAAAGTATCTAATTGATCAAATATGACGTAATTAATTATAATGATAGGTTACTAAGCCAAATGATGCAATAGTAATTTTCCTACCATTACCGGTAGTGATAACCATGATATTCTGGTTTCACCCAGAATCAGCTATGTTTTGGTTTTATAAATCTTTTTATGAGCCAACCCATAGCTCATTTTAATTTGAGTGCGTGAGATATGACTTCTCTATAATACATGTGTGTGAACCCAATAACTAGTTAGTGATATAATGCTATTATTGATTTAAAGAAGAAAAATTCTATCAATCTTACGACATATAAAGTAAAGAAATTAGGGAGTTAAAAAAGGGGGCGTTGGGCAAGATTCATTAGAGCTCACCCAGTCTGTCAGAGCAGCCACCAAAAGCTATCAAATATACACTTTATTAAGAATGAGGAACATTTGTGCCTAGCTGCTTAAATAAAAATATTGAGTAAACGACTTAACCTGTAGTTGTAATTTCGATTACAGAGAAAACACAACAAAAGAGTCCAGTAGTACTACATTTTGTCAGTGAAGTCCCAGATAAGCTGAGAGGTCCAGTGTTTGTCGTCTGGGGGTGGCGGGTATTGGGACATAGTGATTTGTTCTTCCCTTATAATTTGTCAATCATTGATTGACATTCGTTCCTTAACAGATTACAATCGACTAATATGTGTGAAGGGGTTACAATATGTCCACATGGGCATTTGGTCGGTGTGTAGGTGTAGTCTTTGAGCCTCGTGATGAGCTTGCGTACTTTAAGTGATGGGTGACTGACATAAAGGATGTCTACAAGATTGCTATCTATTTGATAGCGATGGGTGTTTTCTTGTCTCAGACGGGGTTTCCATGCAATTTTGCTCTCATCCTTTGC
The DNA here is from genome assembly GCF_932274485.2 of Patella vulgata. Lineage (NCBI taxonomy): Eukaryota > Metazoa > Mollusca > Gastropoda > Patellidae > Patella > Patella vulgata. Next base: position 42,611,205 of record NC_065882.2, read on the forward strand.
TACGCTTGGAAATTCTTGACTGCTATATTCTGTATGATTTAATGGATTTAATGGCAATCAGTTCTGCGGTGTACACAGAACAATGTTCTGGTAGTCTTTCCTGTTGCTCAGCTGTGCTTTGGATATGTAGAATCTTTTGATCCATCCGCATATATTTTGAGATGGTCGGTCCAATCAGAGCCTATTAATTTTATTGCTACTGCTCTAGCTTCTAGAAGGTTGTTACGTTTATTTGTGGTTTCGTTAAGTTATTGGATCACTTAATTTCCAAGGCGGTGTGACGGGAAAGGTTTTAGTCTCAATAACTGTTCCTTTCAGATTGTGCTTATTTACTATATCAATTGACATTTGCCCGAATGTCTAGGGCCTGGTGGTTTTTATATAAGCTATTCTCTTGAACTGCTTAAATGGCAGGTGTGTGTCGGCAATATTTCTTTGAGCATTTGCAGCTTGGCCAAATATTTGATTGAGAGTTCTTCCCGCCTGATATCAAGCGGAAGCTCCCCCACCTAGTGTAAAGGGGTAATTGTTTTTGTCCCTAATGATGCCCTAGTTGCTAATCTTATATTTTTACTCTGTATTTTATCGAGTCTACTCAGCTGATTGTTACCAGCGTTATAATACGCCAAGCATCCGTAATCGAGTATCGAACGGATGCGTGGTCTGTATATTAACATAAGAGTGCATCGGCCAGCTCCACATTGTGTCCCTTTGATTTGATGTTTTGGATGGTCGTACCGCCAGTTATTTGCCCATTTTGAAATTTGTTCGAGAGTATATTCTAACGAATGTCGTATTTTTCCAATATCTTTTGCTGACTTCCAAAAGGAGCTATCGTCTGCAAAGAGTGTCGATTCTGCATCCTGTCGACCATAGCTTGGAAGATCGTTTATCATGATATTGAAGAGAATTGGAGCCTTGCGGTGTTCAGTTTTCCATTTCGAATTTTTCACTCATGCAGTTTCCTACTCGTACCCTTATATGCCTCTTGTTTAGAGAGTGCTCTATCCACCTATACATTCGGCCTTTGATTATTGCGCCGTGGAGTTTTTATAAGAGACCGTCCACCCACACTAAGTCAAATGCTTTGCTTAAGTCAACGAAAATAGCACATAGATACTGCCCCCCAATGAAAAATTCGACGACCTTTTTTTTCTATTAACGTTTAGAGAAAAAAATATAACTAATTTATTTCTATGAGATCCACACTGCCCGAAAAATATTTTCTCGTCTTTTTCTTGTCCACTGCATGCCCGAAAATATGCCCGAAGCTCTCTTATGATATGTATGCCCGAAAAAACGGTATTGATTTCGGGCAAGTTTCTCTTATGCCCCCCTGAATTACTTTGAGCTCCTACGCCTATGGATACTGCCTGGTTGTAAATAGCTACAAATCACTTATGATTTCCCAATTGACTTTAATGTTAATTCTCGGTTCTTAGATCGGCTGTAATTTTCGTTGGGTAGAACGCTTTCTACCACGGAAGGCAACCGCATGCTTAAAAGCACGTATTCATCATGGAAAACTTAAGATACACAAACTAGTTGTAAAGACCACTAAACATGCAATTTTCGGCCCTACATTTCAACCTAACCAACCTCTCAACTCCCGTATCCTTTCGCCCCAAAATCTTAAATATTCACCCAAACCTAGCAGAAAATTATATTTCCAAACCCCTTTCTTCGATTCTACACCAAAAACAATGCAAAAGGGGCAAAAAGGAAAAGGGGGAGAAAGACTAAAAATAGCTTTGGCCCCTTGTTTCGTGAGCTGTGTCCAAATGCCTTTGATATATCATGTTGCAGTCTGATAATGTGGTCTGCAGTAGACCTATCGGCACGATAGCCACTTTGTAATGATATACTAAACAGGAAAAAAAAAAACGTCAGTACGATTTCAAAATCAGAGAGGCACTTTAATCAAATCATTCTAGAAAACAACTTACTAAATGGATCAAAGCAATTTTTTGTGAACATTATGTTGACACAATAGTGATTAAATTCATCACAATTTCAAGACATTACGAGAAGGTTTACAGTCTGCACACAGTCTATACATCAGTATCTGGTGTGTCCATCGCGAGTGTCATTAACTGCGTCTCAACGTCTGTACATGGAGTGGACCAAAAGATTGATGAACGCCATTGGCACCTGGAACCACACTCTCAGAAAATCCTGGCGCATTCCATCGACTGTGTTTGGTCTAGGTACGACGTTATTAAATCTCCTCTGAATTTCATCCCAAAGATGTTCAATCGGGTTTAAGTCCGGACTAAGGGCTGGCCAGTGCATAACGTTGACACCGTTCTGCTGTAGAAAGTCCCGAGTAACTCTGGCGGTGTGGGCATGCTGGAAAACGTTATTTCGATGATGTGCGAAATGTGGTATGACGTGGGGTCTGAGAGCTTGATCGATGTAGCGCACTGCTGTGATGCCGCCTCCTCTTCCTGGACCAAAATTTTGGAACACCACAGGACCCACTCTGTGGTTCAGGCCGATTCCACCCCAAACCATTATGTTTGGACCTCCCCATGAGTCTCGCTCCATGACAGATTGGTCAGAATAAGGCTGGCCACGTCGACGCCATATTCTGGTCAAGCCATCTGCAGTTGATACGCAATACCGACTCTCATCTGTGAACAGAACAGTTCTCCACTGCCTGTGTCGCCAGTTCTGGTGTTGTTGGGAAAACTGTAAACGTGCACGTCGATGGCGAGGATTGGCCCACGTTAAGATCTATGGCAATGGATGTCCTCTCTGATGAGAATTCGGCGCACTGTGTCCGTGTATCCGTACTGAAGGATCTTCTCTGTGTTGCCACTGTCTTACGTGCTGTCTCAGATGCCTGTGTGAAGGGATTCTGCACGTGTAATCGCACAACATGGCAGTCTTGTCGCCTTGTGGTAACCCTTGGCCTACCAGTTCGGGGGCGATCATCCGTGGTGTTGGTGGCCCGAAAGCTGAAGCCTGTAGATGGCCTGGACATTGACCTGGAAGTGATTGGCAACGGCTTGGAGTTGGACAGTGTGGCCAGCGTCGAGTCTTCCAAGCGCCTGGTTCCTCTGAGCTGTCGTGAGTCATGGCATGCTGCTGGCGTTGTAGTGTGAATGATTCAACCAGGTATGGGGTGCATTTTATAGGGCTGGTCACGATGAACAGCACGTGCAGCATGAGTTACATGAAAATCATGGAGAACACATTACCATCTCAGAAGTCAGGTTGAGTTTTTGAGAACATTTCCTGTGTTCAATTCTGTGTTTGGGAAGGAGCCTTAGTGCTCAGGTAAAGTTGGAGATGTGGTCACAAATATACAATGAAAACATTTTGCAAGTTTTATGCAATGCGTCTATTCAGAGTAACATACCAACCTAACGTTCCTTTTGCTGCTTAGTATATTAACTTTTTCGCAGAAGACTTCAGCCTATTTGTGATAACGGTTTCTAACGTTTTGCAGAGTGTTGACGTTAAACTGATAGGTCGATAGGACGATTTTTCGTTCTTGTCCTTGTTATGCTTATGCAGAGGAATAACTGAAGCAGTCTTCCATTCTTGCGGGGGTTTACCTTAAAGTCTTACGAACACGCTGAACGGGTTATATCCCTGATCTACTTTAAATTGATGTTCTTTGTTTAGTTATTGCGATGCATAACAATTGCGACAATTTCTGATAATTATTTATTGTATTGATGATATCATATAATGTTGTTTATGCACCAATGATAAAGACTTCGCTTTTTTGTTTACATAAAGATTCACAATGCGTCTACCTCCATGGTCAGGCCGAACGATTACGCTGCTGCAGGCGTGTGTTTCTTTGCCCTGCAACCTATCTTTGATAATAATGTACACTAAACATGTCTAAAATAGAATATACACTATTTTTTAAAACTTAATCAAATAAAACATATGCATTGCAATACTATACATGATGCATACATGTATCAAAAATTTCTGCACCCACAATACAATACACAATATATATTTTCACGCCCACATATTAAATTTGTATAATACTCATAACACAATTTATGTATACTTTTCACATATTTGTATAATACACACTACACATAATGTACATGTATATACCTTTCACACATTTAAACTATAATAACAATATTACTTTATCCAAAACATGTAAACTAACAAATGTACAGCAAAATAATTTGAACATCTGAAATTAGAAACGGCATTAGGTTTCTGAAAAGAGTAGGCATACCCGTCACTTATCTATAGAATAAAATCTTTCACAAATTGTGCAGCAAAGTTTTAAACCTATAGATGCTATTATTGATGTTGAAGACATATCTGCAGTGCTTAAACCTAACTTTTTCAAAAATCCATTTCAGGATCATTGTTTCAAAACAACAGACAACGTATGTAAGGGTCAACAGATTCTGGAAAAGGCCATTTGCCCAACTTAACAAAAATCTGTCGTTGGAACAACATTTAAAATATCGACAAGATTTGTCACTTTTAGATGTACCTGGCGATGTTCATATTTTTGGTAACAGAAAAGAGATTCATCATGTTGGTTATCTAAAAGTACATAAAACAGCAAGTACCACGATGTTCAACGTTTTTAGTCGTTTTGCTCTAAGTCGAAATCTAACAGTGGCTCTCCCTTTGAGGACGAACTATCTCTCATCATCCCGATCCCCCCGTTCATGGCAGATACAGCCACCACCATTTAATGAGACTTTTGATATGGTCTTCCACCATTGCTTTTTTAATGACATGGTCTTCAAATCACTGTTGCCGGACTCAAGTGTATTTATTGCGTCTGTTCGAGACCCTGTTTCAAGATTTATATCGGCTTTTAATTATTTTCGTAATGTGTATAAAAGGAGTTATTTAAAGCACATAAACAGCGAGAATAGACGTGTCCACCCAATCCACGAGTATCTTCGCAATCCTGGGCTGTATGACACGCGTATGACGTCACCCACACGAAACGGAATGGTGCGGGATTTCGGATTCCCACGAAAGTATCTTCAAAACCAGACTTTGTTTGAAAGATTTCTAGGTAAACTTGATACTTTTTTTGACTTGGTTCTAGTTGTTGAATATTTCAACGAATCGCTTGTTTTGATGAAAAGATTGCTAAATTGGCATATAAAAGACATTCTGTACACTCCTCTCGTTTCCGGTGATTCTAGACATGACGTAAAACTCACAGAAGACGAAATCCAGACATACAAACAATTTTCAAATCTTGATGTCACATTATATGAATTTTTCCTTAAAAAGTTCAAACTAACATTATTAAAACAAGACGAGACCTTTTTTCAGGAATTAAACTATTTCAAGAAATTGCTAGATAACGTGAAATCATACTGTAACTCTGGAACTGAAGAGATTTTTCATGTACAGAAATCAAAATGGGATCAAGAATTCGTACTGAATTTATCGGATTGCAAATATATGAAAACAGGAGAATTAGAACTTACCAAGATTATGAAAAGCAATCAACAAAAACTCATATCCGTAGCTGGTTCAAACAAACAGTTTTCTCTAAACAACCTGGGGAGTTCAGGTTCAGCATTTAACCCCTAAAAAATAGCAATAAAATAACATTGTGATGAGAGAATCCGCATCTGAAAGAATCAAGCAAAGATAAAAAAAAGTAATAAATTGTAGTTTTCTAAAATTAAAGTTGATAAGCTGTAGATTAATTTGAATTCTGTTGTTGGTCCATCATTCTAAAGCATGATGCCAAGTTTTCTTTTAGCAGTATAACTGAAATTTAGGGAAATGAAATAACAACAAATCTCGTAAAACTTAATACTATTGAAGAGAAAGTAATGAAATATACTTATATTTAATGTGTCATTGATTTTTTATGAATAAACTGTATATTACTTTCTTCAGTTTCTTGTTATTAAAGTAGCTAACTCAATATCATCCAAAGTCTTCGACATTGAAAACACGAATTATTTGTCAATTTAAATCAACATTGATGTTGTGATCTTACCGGGAAGATGGGCTTCTGATATCCAATATTTAAGATAAAATAAAAATTTTTACCATTGATACAAGAATCGTGTACCATAATACGTTTCAGCGCCATTTGTAACAAGGGACCCAAAGAACTGGGCTGTACATATTCCACAAGTCATGTCAAACGGTGACGCCAATGACGTCTTATTATAGACGTCATTGTGTGACCCATATTTTTATCTGGAGACAATGCGCAATAAATCAGTGTATCTCTAGACTGGAATAACCAGACGCCAGCGACTTCTGGCGTATCTAGAGTAAAAACGGAAACGATTGAATGTAAATCAATTATATATATATATATTCATATTACATTATTATATTGTGTCAATTTCTAGGTCATCAATTTCAGCGATTTAGCTCCTTTAAAATACTAGCTTCTATTTAGTTGCTATAGACAATGATCAAATAGGAAGACAACATGTATCACCTTTTCATTGCTATTATACTCTTCAAAAAGGAGGGAATATTGAGAAACAATACAAAACTGCGGAAATGCACTTCTGTTTTTATTAGAGGTAACCAGTGTATGTTAATAACAGGCCAATTGCCTACACATGAACATAAACAGTTCATATGGGCGGCTTATCTGACGGCCCCATTTCACTCGCAAAGTGAAAATGGACGTTTTTGATTTTTGTCTTAATAATGAGTAATTGCTCCACCAATCCTCAGACATTCAGCAATTCGGCGTGGCATGCTCCTAATCAACCGTTCAATCACGATTTGGGGCAATCTGACCCATTCCACTTGCAGTGCCACGGCCAATTCTTGCAGTGTTGTCGGTTGACGTTGACGTCGACGAACACGTCTCCCGAACAAATTAAACGTAACACACTAAAGCAAAGATGCGCTAAACAGTAAATCTTATGCAAGAACCGATAGGACAGCAAACATGGATAGATAAACAAGCACGCGGCAGTTTTCATCAACTCTTCCTTTAGTAGATTATTTAAGACTTTATTTTCTATTTATTAGAAGTTTAATACAATTTGTCATTCGTTACAGAACCAGATTATAGCAGGTGCGTATGCATCTTCAACAGTAAGCTTATAAAGGGCGCATGGATCTATTCTTTGGTACATTAAAATAGACGAAAAACCGTCTAAAAGCACATATTAATGTAATATGAATGTATATAAAACGATTAAACATACATTATGCAAGAGCTAAATCTGATTATTGCAAGTCTTTATTTAGGCTTCAGATGTCATAGAAATTATAAATTAGATCTTTATTTACACAAGCACAAAATCAACTCTGTAGACCCACGGATGGCTTGGATTCGGCTTGGATTTATACAGGATTTCATTGATTGATTAAATTTTTAAATGGCGTCGTAAGCGGAGATTAATCGTTACGTTGACGTCATACTCCCGGAAATTTTAGATCGAGGCCACAGAGTAATGGGATGTGGCAGAGCGCAAATGTAAAATGTAATGAAATGTAAAATGTAGACACGTCAAAAAAAGCATTTTTTCGCAAAACATTTGTCATTTAACACTTAACATTTGACGTTTTACATTTAACTGTTACCTTAGAGGTATTTTGACTTTATCATTACCGGTACTAGGACTTTGTACATTGTACTTTTTACATATATTCAATGGAAAAGACATTGCAGCAGAGCATTTAATATTGGCAGCGATACCCTTCCATAAGAAAACTCTAGCCTTTGTCGTATTCACAATCATTACGAGCAATGTGAGCCGGTTTTGGCATAAAAGGGGCATTACTCTAAAAATTATTAATCCGATTTTGCCGAAAAAAATGGGTTAGGGATCCTTGTCCTTTTATAATACAAGTTTCTGGGGAGTTTCCGAAAAATCCGATATTGCACTAATATACGTTGACATTGCAAAACAATCAGAACATCTGATGCTGATCGGCATTTTACACACCAATGTTTTGTACGGAAGTTAATTATCAAGTTGTCATTATAAGTGAATTATCTCGTAACTACAATCGTAAGTTAACTATCTCGTAATTACCAGTTAAATATCTCGTAATTACAAGATAGTTAACGCATGATTTTAAGGTAGTCACCTATCTATATAGGTGATAGCACGATATTAAAGAAGCTATTAAATCTACGGGTCCAGCTATGTGGTTTTTACTGCGAGCACTTCGCTTTTCCACATAAAGTCAGCGGATTCCTTTTCCCCGCGTTTTTTTTCTATCCGCTCTGATGACGCCAAACATCAGTTAGCCGGACCTCCTGTTTTAACTTTATTATGACAAAGGGAGAAGATTACCCGCCCTCACGACACCGGATTAGTAGTGTGTTTTAAGGAACTTTTGATATCCGAGAACTTTTTTTATTTTGTTTTTTTAATTAAATCAACCTGTCCATAATTTCATATGTATTGTATTGGACATTACATCTGTAATAAACAACAACATTAAAGAAGCATTACGCAAGAGCTAAACTTGCCTTTTGCAGGGCGTTAGTAGCACTGATCTATAGATCTGTGGTTAGTAATGGTAGCCTTAGACTTGACAACCTGCTCTAAATGACGCCAGGCTTGTTCCAACAAGTCAGAAAAGGAGTGACGTAGGAGCGAGTCTGACGTATTAGAGCAGGTTATCCAGTCTATGGCAGCCTGGGTACAGGGTAGATTGGACAACCTGCTCTAAATGACGCCAGAATTCCTCCCGGCAATGCGCATCTCTTTCTGCGCACAGTACCAATGTAAACAAAAACATGATCGGACGCTGAAGTAGGCTATGCAATAAAGATGTCAACACCAATTAAATGCAGCGGTAGTTTATGTTTAGCTTGTGGATTAGAGCCGAAACTATGCAATTTTTTCTCAATAATGGAATTTAACGGAACAACAATTAATATTTTGGAATTTGAGAAATACGCCTAAATCAAATGAAATATGATGAGTGATTTGCCATAGCCGGAGGCCTACGATTGTAACAAATGATAAGAGCTGATTTTAAACAATAAGATGTCGCACGATCAACGTTTAATTTGGCTAGAGAAATCTTAGACATTAAAGAAAAGCTTAACAAATCTTCTAGCTTACTCATTTTAACGCTGAACGCCATCATTAGAGATATACCCGTCTATTTTTAGTAACACTACGTCAAAACATCGCTGTCAACTACCTGTCTCTATGCAAGTCAGAAAAGGAGTGACGTAGGAGCGAGTCTAACGTATTAGAGCAGGTTATCCAGTCTTCCCTAGCAACGGTGTTGCGCATGCACATGTCGCTTCAGGTCATCCTTAGCAACGGTCACTCCTGTGATAATGTCATCCTTAGCTACGATCACTTCCGGTGATTATGTCATACGTGACGTCATAATGACGTGACGCCATATGGTTTCCCTTTTCTAGTGACGTCATACATGACGTGACGTCAAAGGGGCCTTCCTTGGGGATTCCCCCTTTTTTTTTCGTTTTCTCTCGTCCTTTATTGGGACACTCTGCAAACCTCGACAGATTCCGTTACTCTACATCTAGCCTCGGCTGTATGACGGTAAGTGATATGTACTTACGCCTATACAATTGCGATGCAGCACCGGTTTACTTATATATTTATTAGGAAAACTTGCCGCTTTTAAGAAAAAGTTATCAAAAGTTCGTCGTTCGAAGGGTGTGTAGAATTTTCAGTGCAAAGTTGTCCTTGTTTGAAGAAAATAGGATTAACATGAAAGAAAAACAGCTTCGGCTTTGAAATATTTGTATGATAAATGATAAAACATTCTTCAAAGGCGTCGTCGTGGGCAACGCCGTTGGTAATCCGGGAACTTGAAAGTAGTTCCAATGGCGGACTTCGTCATACAGCCGAGGCTAGATGAAGGGTACTGGAATCTTCTGAGGTTTGCTGAGTGTTTATTGGGAGTTAAATGTTCTCTTACTTTCTTGTCCTGTCTCGTTTTCTCTCGCCCTTTCTCGGGAGTTCCCTCCCCATTGCTCAGGGGTTCGGGGTTACTTTCTGGGGATTTCCCTTCCCCTTTCTTGGGACTTAAATTTGCTCTGGTGTTCCATCGCCCTTTCTCGGGAGTTCCCTACCCCTTTCTTGGGACTTAAATTTGCTCGGGGTTCCCTCACTCTTTCTCGGGAGTTCCTCAGGAAGCTGTCACGAAAAAGACTTTTTAATAACATTTTTAATAACATTGTTTAATTATAGAACAATAGAACAAATCAACAATTGAACAAGAACGTATTTACATTTTTGAAGAAGAACAACACGTTTGTCCACCCAAACGATTTAGGGATGGAAAATGATTTTGAGCCCATTGGTTCACCAGCACATCATTTTGCCGGGTATTGGTGCCAAACAATTGCAGGCACCGTTTCGAATGGTAGATAAAAAATAAACAGTAATGTCCACACACAAAACTCGTTAAACTCTGTAACCATTGGGGTTGATGGGTAGTGGGTCCGTGACGTTGACTGAAATCGACAAAGGCATGTCCATAGGTCTCGTGTGGACATCCGTTAGAATCGAAAAAATACAAGTGCCCAGGTCCTTCACACATAAACATGGTCCAGTGGATGCCGGGGTCTTGTTCGTCGTCGGTATTGACGACGTAGGCTAGAGGAAAGGGATGGGGTTGCAGCCGGTACAGGTGATTCCGGGACCAGACGCCACCAAAGACGTCCGAATGATGACGCAGGGCCTCTTCCAATTGTAACGTGGATAAAGGACTACCAATCCATGATGACTCGGTGGTTACGATCAATTTCCAAGACATTGTCGTATTCGGCAAACAGCATAAGATTGAGAGCGTTAGTGGGGGCTGCCGAGAAGCGTAGTTCTAGAGATAGGTTACCCGTGGTTCTGGGGGTGTGAATAGGTCACGTCGGCCCCTCGGTCGTTGGTCAAATCTAAACAAAACAGCGTGTAGCCCTTGATATAATCGTGGAAACTGAGTTCCAAATCTTCTCGGGTGTTGAGACCACCCACGCGATTCATTAAATTCATGTACGGTGTGATGGCCAATTTATCGCCAAAGTTGAGATCGGCATAATCATCCACGACTATTCCATCTATAGTCAATCGAATGTGCTAGTGGTTATTATGATGAAATCGGAACGCGTACCTGGTATATGTCCATCGTAAGCTCGGTTACTGACCAACCCCACAAATAGACGCGTGGGTAAGGTTTCGTTGATGAACAGTTTACTTGGCACGACCACATCTCTGACGACCATGCGTTTCAAGAGATATTTGGCATTGGTGGTTTGGAGTTGGTTGTTAAGCCGCGTGTACGTGGTGGGAGAAAGGGTGACGAACGGAATTTCCAAATAAGCTTTGATGAAATCAATTTTGTAGGGTCCTTTATTGTCGGCATGCATCAGGAAAAATTTAGAGGATTGTTTTTCCAAAGTCGATCAGACGTAGATCGACTTGGTCCACTAAGTAACTCTCTTGTAAAAACATATCTAAATGCAACCGCGATTGTAATTACACCACCTGGCTTTGAGAGATGCGTTTGTAGCGCTCCACCAACCCGTGGGCCTCTGCATTGACTTTGACGGGCGAGGCGTGATCAAATTCGCCGGCTGTATCCTTGTGCCACAGGACTTGTCGGTCTAAATGGTTGGTCTTGGCATGTTTTCCATAACTCAGTAAATTCTCTAGGTAAGCTCGATAGGCGTAATTGGGTAGAGGAGACGTGACCAACGTATCAGAAGCTTTTCCCAGCCGCAATTTCGCATCTTTAAACAAAGAGTGCATCGAATTATTCACGGGACCAAAGGCTTCGTCTGCCGGTAGATTGGTACCATCCTCTTTCACCACCTTGAGTTGCAGGTACAGGTTCGCATTGTTCACCAGAAATTCACTCGGTCTATCGTGATTCAGATCGGGTGTGATGACGTATTTACGTATTTTAGTCACTCGGGTAATGGCCGTGTGCGTGTCGGGCACTTGGAAAAATTGTTCCAGTTCATCGCGAGCACATGGACAGGAATCGTTACGCATTGCTGAAGCCATGATCAAAGATGTCTGGCCGAGGACGTTTGGCTCGTGAAATGACGCCAGTGGATTTTCCTTTCCTTTTTTCCGAATTTTTGGTTTTGGGTGGTCTGGTGTCTGTTTGTCGGCGTCGGGTTTTGGGTGTTTTGGAGGGCATGACATCGGCTAGTGTTTATCGGAGACGCGGTTTTATGGTGCGCTGGAATACATTCTTCAAACTCTGACCCACACATTGTTTTCCCGACACTACACCAAGGGCTGCTTTTCCCAATTCCCCAAAAGTCTCTTTGTTTAAAAAAAATGGCGTTCTTTCCAGCTTGCAGAAAGGGTTTCGCCATGTTCAGTAACCCCTGTAAACGTCCCGCGCCCTTTTGCCGCAAGACAGCTCCCCGGTAGAACTTGATGGGCGTGGGCGTCTTCATGTTGGCGCCCTTTTGGCGTAACACACCACGATAAAATTGCATTACGCTTTTCGTCGGAAATGTAGTTTGACGACGACTTTTCCTTTGGTGAAGGACACTTTATGGCCAAGACCGTGTCTTATATAGATGCCATTGGTGGTAATGCTGTCGTACTTGAAGGGTTTCATAATGGATGACCGTCGGGCGATGATAACCGTGAGAACTTGGAAAGATATCCAACAAAGGCGCCACCATATTCCCCACCCGTTAGGGTTCCAAGAGATCTGCATACAGATAAAACATGGTGTGCCCCACATTGATGTCAAAGGTGTCCGGGGCCACGATGACATCCCTCTGTTTGAAAGACGTTAAATTGTCTAATCGGGGCATAATCGTGGTCTCGTGAATCCACCCCAAAAAGGATACCACCGGGCCCGTCAACTTCAATCGGAGAAAGGGTATGGGTTTGAGATATTTAAAGCCGTCTTCCGTATTGATCTGCAACTTGACATTTTTCGTGACTTCGTCCAGCACGAAGGATAAGATCGGTTCTTCTTTGATCGCTTTGTTGTAGGCATTTTTTTGGCTTGATAATTCTTCTCGTGTTCTTTTTCGAGTTCCGTGAGTTCGGGATTGTCCGGATGTCTTCGTTTAGGTTTGGTATGCAACGTTTCGAGCGTCACGTGATGTTTAAACAAAGTGCTGGACACTGTTGTACGTTCCTCCAGGAATAGGATACTTTTTTTTTTTATCTCAACCTTGGCGGGCTCTTCGATCATCTCCCATTTGTCATTCTTCGGTATGCTGTCTGGCCTGTGTACGTCTGTATTATAGGGTGCGATCATCACCATCATAAGACTAATCTCTCTACTTCCTTCCGAGGGATTGTTCCACGTCGTGGGAAACGACACGGAAACCAATCCCACTTCCCAATCTCAGTGGTCCAAATCGATGGGAGAATCCAGCAGCGTACGGTAACTGGACATTGTGTTGTCGGAATACACTTTCATTTTTGGGGGTGGTATTGAGGGCTGGCGCCGGAAGCAGATAGCCAATACTACTGGACAGGAGGGCCGTCCACAGGGTGGTTTGGGGACCGTATAGGCGTATGGCTAACTGAGCTAAAGCGACACCTACCACCACGTACCCTAAAAACACTTGACAGAAAAAGACAATTTCTGCTTGCGGGATGCGACTGCCAGTGACGTCGATGTTCATGTGACATTCTCTGGAACACATCGGGACTATTTATAGACAACGGCGCTCTTGGGTATCCAGGAATTGAAGCTAGCAGGGTATCCCAACCATTTGACCAACATTTCGCCGCGGCGACGATCCAACACACGCTCAATGGGAAACTCTTCGTCGGGATCCGTTATCACAATTTGTAATTCTTGGGGATAAAATGTTCCGGCGATAGGCTCACCACGTTCATCCAATAATTTGTACGTCGAGCCATTCCGTCGATCCACTCGAAACGTTTCCAGAGTCCAATTGGGTCAACAGCCTTAGTCGAACGCCCCATTTTTGGGTAAGGCCAAACGGACGGGCGTACGTCGAGACAATCGGACTGGAACTACCTTGGTTTTCTTGGAAGTGATTTGCCATTCTTTGTCCAGGGTATCTCTTTGGGTGCCATGCTGATAGCACGATGTTGGGCCCCGTTGTATCCCCTCACCAAATCGGCCAGTACATCGGTCAGTTTGAGCGTGCGCTGAAATCGTTCTACCACACTGGCTTTAGTTTCGACATTGTGCGTGGCGAAAAAATAAATCTTTTTCTTCTTCAGGAAAGCTTGAACATGTCGATTGAGAAATTCGGTTCGTTTGTCTGTTTGCAGTCGTAGCGGAATACGCTTTCGTATTAAAACGCTCTGCAAAGCCTTCAACAACGTGGAACCCGTTTTAATATTGAGTGGCACCACCACGTATTGGAAAATACGTCAATGATACACAGTAAGATTTTGTACCCATCGTTAAAGGACGCCAAGGACGAGTGATCGGATAAATCGGCCTGGCGCTGATGATCTACACCGACCACGGCGGTGGATAAACGAGAGAAACGTTTTCGTATGGGTTTATGCAAGTTGTGCGTGTGTTGTCCCCGTAACGAGGCCCGGGCGCGTTTCAATGGAACCCCGGTAGCTTTCTGTAACCGGGTCGCTCCCAACAAAACCCGCGGGATGTTTGGGGTCGTAATACACGCGAGCCAACTTCTTGTCCATTTTAAAAGGTCAACTCCCACGGGTCTATAATACTGTTTACACACTGTGTACACACTGTTTACAGGTTTTTATTAAAACTATACAAGTTTTTTATTAAAACTTTACAAGTTTTTTATTAAAACTTTACAAGTTTTTTATTAAAACTTTACAAGTTTTTTATTAAAACGTTACAGTTTTTTTGCAAACGTTCTTTCCAACGGATCAAGATTCGAATCAAATCAAGATACCTCCGAAAAATCCCTGTCCATCGGGTTTAATGATCATGTTCAATTTATCGTTGACAGATAAACGATCTCGAGTCAGTTGTTGCAATCTCTCTCGATTTCGCTCTACCCATCATTCGTGTTGTTTGTGTAAGGGTCGTATATTTCCTTTCAACAAATGTTCGGCAGCCAACTTGAACCATTTCAACAATCCAAAATCCAATTTGGGCCATTTCGGGTGACAGGTTTTTCAAACGGTTAATATAGCTCCTCATTCCTTTCAATTCCTCACGTGGTGGTTGACGGGGCGCTGGACGACGTCTGACCACACCATCGTCATCGAGACGTACAGTTCGGCGCGGCGCAGGGCGACGTCAACGGTTGTCATCGTCCGTGACTGGAATCTGATGATGGCGTGGCACACGTACGACTACGGAGGATAAACGTAAATCTTGAGCTAAATTGGCACCCACATTGCGTCGTCGGTTGGGTCCTGTGGCTTCTGTTCGTGTGGCGCCAAATGAATTTTGTCCTTTACAGGCGGGCGGTGGAAATCCAGCACCGGGTAGTCCGGGAGGTGGATGACGACGAACGGTGTTCTTCATACGAGCCATGCTGACATCAACTGAAGGTGGACATGCCAGGGGCCTTTTTTTTATACTTTTTTCACATAGACATGGGACGGTTCTTCCTCCGACAAAATACGTGTGCGAAGACGTAATTCATCGGCCGTGTCGGGTTTCAGACAGATCAGTAAATAGCTGCGAGGGGTACTCGTGACATCGGCAGAGGCTTCTTGCATAAATTGACCTGCATAAAGATACCCATCTGCGAGGCATCGTGAGGATTTTTTTTTAAAGAGGACCACACCGTAAACAATACGTCATTGTCACGTGATAGTCCTGTAGTAAATGGGGGGCGAACCAGTGATTCATTGTTTCTTGGGTCATTTTTACTCCATACGTCTTGACTAAACGATCCAGTACATCAAAAATAATCCGATCTTCCTCGTACCAGGTGACGGCTTGACAACCTTGACTCTTTTTGTAATAAGCAAAATTAATCCGATCTTCCTCGTACCAGGTTATGCTTGATAGCCTTGGCTGTTTTAATAATATGCCTTCCAGAGTTGTGTAAGAGGGTACACCGTGTCCAACACATCACTTAATAACAACGTATCTTCTCTATTCATGTTTTCTGCTGATCAAAGCCGTTTTGAAGCCCGGTATCACTTCCCAGTGTTGCCGAAGGGCGCGTCCCACGTCTACTGCCTATTGGGTATCTGCTTCCAATTCTTGTACCTGTTGTCGCGGCTCGTCCATGAAACTACCCAATACTTTCTCGACGTCCTCGTGGTTGTGGTCATCTAATACTTGATCTAGATACATATCTACGGGGTGTGACGTCTGACCGATGGTGGGACAGACTCCCAAACCCAGACAGGAATGATAACGTTGACTCGGGTATATTGGTGGTGGTCTATAATCTCTGTCTCAATTTCTTCCTGGTGGTATCCATAAGGTAAAGTGTTGCTTGGCTGACCGCCTTTGTCTAATAACACAACACGTTTGTTGTATACGATTTTATAGACTTTTTCCTCCACACGGGACCATAGACGTCGATCACGTGACCGCTCTATCTTGTGCGGATTGGTGACTGTGATTTTGTCTTGGGCTAAACGAAGAAGCATCTGTTTCACGGTGTCAAAATTTAATAGTTGACTATTACGGTAGTTGAGCGTAAATCCCCTGATTTTACACTCCGTTTCGCCGTTACTCAGTTGGTAAGCGTAATTCTTCAGTCCACTGGATATAAACTGACGTATCCACAGTGTGTCGGGTAATTCATTCTTCCATTCGCCTAACGAGCTTCCTTCCGGGGCGTTCCACTGATTGCGATCATATTTGAATATGGCAGTGTGTATCAAAGTAGCACACACGTTCTCCCAGCGGTTTCAATACCGAATACAGTTTCAACCGGGCTTGGGCTGTCACAAAAGCAGCCACGACGACGTTGGTAATGGGACATGGTCTCAGGTGTTCTTCTTTTTTGATCTTTTCCACCATAACCATGTTTTTGTTCACGACTCGAACATCTTTGATGGTTTCGGTGACATCCATCATGAGAGGAAAGTAGTCGGCAGGGTCTGTCATGTACACTGGGTAAAATTGTCGCGTTGTCCAAATTTCCCCCATAAAATGTTCAATTGAAGCTTGCTAAAACTCCCCAGGCCTTTGTTGGGTATCATGGCTTCGTGATCTAGTTGAATACCTTGTCCTTGTCGTACATGTCTTGAATGAAACGTCGTTAACCGTCGCCCGTGGAGCAACCGTCCGGATATCCACTAGCTTCCATCTTCTTTTTCAAGTAATGATGGATGTATCCAGCAAATAATCCTACAGACTTGGATTGGCTGTCTTCCTGGCTCTATTCGCTCCAATCCACACTTCATACACGACGAGGACTTGATAACCCATCGCCACGGTCTTCTTTAATTCCAACGACACAAAAGTTCCTACCCAGGCTCGTTCCTTCTGCTTGTGTGTACAGTCGACGTAGTGCGTGATCTCCCTTTTCTGCATGTGTTGTTCCACGCAGCTCCGACAGAGCGGAAAAGTGATTTTGCCGTTGTATGGGACAACTAAATCTATGCTGGGTCCGCTTCCAGGAGGTGTTTCTTATCATGGTCCCGCACCAGCTGCAACAAAACCAAGCACCACAGCGCCCTCGCACGTCTCACGTGTTTTGAATTCTGTTTTGCTGTCCTTACTGTTAAAAGCTTACACGTATGGTTTGTAAGCGTATGGCAGGGGGGGGAGTTTCAACAACTCCTCTTGGAACAGTGCGCAGAGACGTCGGCATGGGAGGCCGAGAAAGCGGCTTGGCAGGCCGGGGCGGTAACGGTTTTTGGAGGAGAGAGGGTACCTCCAGAAACTGTTGCGGCAAACCCGCCGCGAGCTCAATCAATTAGAGGCCCTGGAGCTCAACCAGCATAGAGAGGAGTTGTTAGACCGCTATCGGCTACAGACTGATGGAGTACTACCCCTACCGCAACCCCCACCGCCTTACAGTCTATACCCTCGGCTGTAAGGCAAACCATAAAAGACCCTTTTCAGGGCCACCCAATGGCCCTTTTCAGGGCCATCCAACGGCCCTTTTCAGGGCCACCAACTCATTCAGAAAGAGTTTTCATATTCTAATTGCAAACCAAAATTCTCTCGCCTAATATAGTATACATTTTAAATTTATTTTAGATATTATTCTAAATACATTTTAAATACATTTTAGGTCTGTTTTTAAGAAGGGGGGGTTCTTTGCTCTCTATGAGGTCCGCGCTGAGGGAGCTTGGAAATTTCGATCCTATTATTTTGCATAAAAGGCCGGCCGATCGCGCTTTTCTGTCATTTCACCATGGGGTCTTACATTATGTTGGAAGGAGATGACTGGTTTGAGGTGATGGAAGATGTGTTGGTCATATCAGATGGTACAACACATACTGTACCAGAAACTGTACCAGAAACAGAGACCGCCCTTGAACCAACTGAACCTAATGTCATAGTCGTCAGTGATAGCGACGACGACGACGACCTGGCCAGTTGGATGAAAAGTGGCCCTTCGAGCCACTGGTCCACTCCGAAGATCCATTTACGTGGACGTTGAAGACTTGGTACCAACCCAGCACACAATCCCGTACCAGGTACCAAGACGACGCAGAGTTTATTAGACGTGTCCGCCTTGGTTAGGCAATCAACCAACCAACCAACTTATTCAGAAAGAGTTTCCATATTCTATTTTGACAATAAAAATTAAATAGTAAACAAAACATCTAAACGTGCCTATTTTTCAATTCTATTTCCCAATCCTTTTTTTTTCTTAGGTCTAATCATGTTTTTAAGAAGGGGAGCTCTTTGCTCTCTATGAGGTCCACGTTCAGTGGCGCTCGGAAATTTTGATCCTATTATTTTGCATAAAAGGCCGACCGATCGCGCTTTCTTGTCATTTCATCATGGATTCTTACAAGATGTTCGAAGACTGTGGTATTTAAAGAAGAGATGCTGGGTGTAGCAGAGATGATAGAAGTCGACATGACGGAAGCGATGGAAACCGACTATGATACAGATGATGAGGCAACCTGCAGCGACGATGAATGGCTTGTGCCAGACCCTTTCCTGCCAATATGGATGATGACATGTACAGCTGGTTGTATGAGGAGCCGAACACCTCCGCTACGCCAGCTAGACCAACCACTCCACCACCAGATTCCATATTCGCGCCATTCACAGATATGGACACGCTGAAGAGCTGGTACCAGCCCGATTCAGCCACACCACCACCGACACATCGAAAGCGAAAGCTGTACGATGATGACGACGACGACCTCGTCATCAAACATATCCCCCTTGGTTAAGCTGTAACGGCCAACCAACCAACGGCCCTTTTCAGGGCCACCAACCAAGAGTTTTCATATTCTAATTTGTTTATAACTTTTATAAGAACTTTTATAAGAACCTTTTATAAGAACTTTTATAAGAACCCCTATATCCCCCTTAGCAAGGAACACCCTTAGCCTCTAGGTGTCCCTAGTATAGAATAATAGATTTACTGGTACTCCACTGTTCCCAGTTTATTCTCCTATCCCCCTGAGTCTCTGTTATAGATTAATTACCACACTAGTTGGCGATTTCCCCTAAATCCAGCCTTATATAGATATACCGACGGGCAACCCCTACCGAAACACCAACACGAAAACTCAATAGGGGGGGCCAACAGGAGCGAGCAAGGGAATCCCCCGAGCAAAGAATCCCAAGAAAAGACGGGAGAAAACGTGAAAGGGGAGGGAACTCCCGAGAAAAGACGAGAAAGGACGAGAAAGTAAGAGAACATTAAATTTTAACTCCCAATAAAGGACGAGAGAAAACGAAAAAGAAAAGGGGAATCCCCGGGAAAATCCCCTATGACGTCACGTCCCTATGACCTCACTAGAAAAGGGAAACCCTATAACGTCACGTCATTATGGCGGAAGTGACCGTTGGTAAGGATGACGTCATCACCGGACGTGACCGTTGCTAAGGATGGCGCCATCACAGGAAGTGACCGTTGCTAAGGATGACTGGAAGTGTCCTGCACATGCGCAACATCTTTGCTAGGAAGGCTCTGCCTGTACCCAGACTACCACGTACTGCGTTTTATATTGTAGTTTCCGGGGGTTATTTGAAGGACTGTTAATTTTTTGCAATTAACAGTAGTGAAAGTTGAATCTCCAAAAGGAATACTGTATCAGTATAAAAATGATTCAATTAGGTTCAGTATTTATAAAGATAATATGATGAATCGCTAAACTCGGGAACTCCTGCAGGCAATAAACGAACGAAAACAAAAACGTCCAAAATTGAGATCAAATTTTACCTAAATAGTCGGGGCACAACCCCCCCCCCCCTCCAGATCCATAACTTGATAGTCGAGTAAAAGGGGCTCTATCGAATGCAACAGCCAGAAACTAAAATGGCGCCCCGGTCGGTTATAGACCGAATGAGGGACTATGGGAGCATGAACTTTATGCTTTCAAATCTGAATTAAAATATCTCGGTCATCCAATGAACTTTTGATCTTAAACTCAATCCAAGATGGGTGGTGTGGGTGTGTGTGTATGTGTGGTTTTTTTTTTGGGGGGGGGGGGCAAATTAGGACAAATGCGCCCCCCCCCCCCACACACACACACACACTTTTTGGTTTAGATCCAGTACTTCTACTCACCCCTTTTATAACTTTTCGATTGTGCTATAGGCCTAACACAATTGTATTATGATTCACCCAGGCGATAGGTAATCAAACTTTAATAATCTGGCAAACAATGTGTAAACAATTCTATAGGGACTAACTATCGCCGAATATTTTAGAATGCTAATGAACCTTAAAAGTGGGAACCAGGCCGAAAATTGAATCATGTAATAGACAAACTTTGCACGGAGTTACAGCACAGTCAACTCCCCGCTTCATCCAGGCCTGGTGGAAATGGATTAGATGTTGCATGGTTCCCGAAACAAAATTTTAAAAAATCTCTAAAAATATTATCCCGGTCGTTTTCTTCAGAAATTTGTGCCTAACTCCGACACTTTTTGGCCCATATAATTTTTTCAAAAAAAGCATCTTCTTATCCACTTATTAATTTAATGGCCTCAATCCCGAGTAGAAAGATAGGTTGCCAAGCAACGAAACATACGCCCAGAGTAGTTAAATCGTCCGAGGGTTGTCGCATATTTATTCTTTTGTAGATAATTGGGGGCATGTATTTACAAGACAATTCCATACAGATCAGATTATAATTTTCGTCCTTTGAGGGTTCACAAGGTTCTACAAATAATGCATATAAATTTCATACAGATCGGATTATACCTTTTGTCATTCGAACACTCCCAAGTTCAACAAAGTAAAACAAGGGACATACATTTAGAAGTAATTGACGGAAATTGCTGAAATTCAATAGGATTCTTCGTTTCACTAATTTAATTAATGCAAATAAATTTCATACAGGTCGGATGATAACTTTCATCATTTAAGCGTTCACAAGGTGCAACAAGGGCCGTCCTCTACAAGTAATTATTTGAAATGGCTGAAATTCAATAGGATTCTTTGTTTCACTAATTTAAATGATGCAGATAAATTTCGTACAGATCAGATGATAACTTTCGTTGTTCAAATGTTCACAAGGTTCAACAAAGTTAAACAAGGGCGATAACTCTAGACGTAATTATTGGAAATTGTTGGAATTCAATATCAGTCGTCGTGTCACTAATTTAAATGGTCTGTATAATTTTCATACAGATCGAATGATAACTTTTTTCGTTAGAGCATTCACAAGGTGCAACAAAGTGAAACAAGGGTCGCAACTCGAGAAGAAATTAACGGAAATTGCTGAAATTCAATATAATTCTTTGTTTTACTAATTCAAATGAGACATATAAATTTCATACAGATCAGAGGATAACGTTTATCATTCGAGCGTTCATGGGGTTCAACAACGTGAAAAAAAGGCCATAACTCTAGGAGAAATTAAAGGAAATTGTTGAAATTCAATAAGCTTCTTTGTTTCACTAATCTACATGATGCGTATAAATTTCATACAAATCGGATAATAACTTTTGTTGTTAGAGCGTTCTCAAGATTCAACAAAGTGAAACAAGGTCCATAACTCCAGACGTAATTAACGAAAATTGCTGAAATTCAATAGGGTTCTTCGTTTCACTAATTTAAATGATACACATAAATGGATTTATATTCAGAAGCACATCTGTGGAGATGTGAAAATGGAAATAGTCATTTCTCAGTTACCTTGACATGGAAAAAAACGGCTGCTCACAAGGACAACCCAAAATCTTCTAGTAGAAAGACAAGAGATATTCTTCCAAAAGTTTAAAGAAAGGTGTGTCTAACTCAATAAAGAGAATACTTCAACTCACATTAATTCTCTGACTGTAGGTCCTGTTGAAAAAGGGACGTTGTATTCAACAAAAGACAGTGAGTCCCAAACGGAGAGCAGGAATACATCTGATAAAAATATTCAAGCAAAAACAATAGTGGCTGCAGTCACAACCCAGACCGTTGATGACGGGCATGTTCAAACAAAATGGGAAACATGGACAGAAACAACACCACAACCTGATACGCCAATAGATCAAATTTTACAAAAAAGAAGAAGTAATTTGTATGGTGAATTTGAGTATTTAATTAAGTGGATAAATAAACCACATGCAGAAAATACATGGGTCTCGGAATATGATCTAGATGAGTATTGGATCATTGACTGAAGCAAACAAGCATAAGATTCCAGGACCGTTTCCAAAGCAAAAATGTGACACATATGAACTTTCAAAACCAGCAACCCAGACAGGCATCAGAATGTGTGAATGTGATGAAACTGTATATCCAAATGGTAAAAGATACAGAGCACTTGCTCAATTTCAAGATCCAGAAACTTTTATACAGTATTTCCAGATTGAATACGTATATATAGAACTAGAACATTGATTGAGAGCTTCACTGAGTGGGAATGGATAGAGAAAGTAATTAAAGAAGATCCAGAATTTTATCAGAGAATGACACATTACAGAGTTCCGGTTCCAAGGATAGGTCAACAAATTGCTAGATAATTGAATTGTAAATACATGCAAACATGAATAATAGGGAATATTCTTGCAGCAGTAGAGGGAAAATTAAAAATATACAGTTTATGATAGTCTCTAATATTTTGTACATAATGATTTATTTTTTTGAGTTTTGAGGTCGACACATCGTGAAGGGGAGGCATATATGACCAGGCACAATGACCAGTCAGTTTTACATAGTATTTAATGTGTCATGGTTTGATATCAATCAGGGTAGAAGCTAATTAGTTAAGTACTTAATCTATTATTGTTTATTTATGTTACTGTCTCTAGTGATAATCCTGAATAGTATGTTTTGGTGTCAACACTTGAGCTTATCCATTTATAGTTGGAATATAAAAAGGTTAATGTACATCAATAGGTAGTCATTAGGTCATCCGACTTAGTTGCAGCTACGTCGGTCATCCAATGTGCTGTAAGTGTACATTGTATGTATTGAATTATTGTCATTTGTAAGAGATAAGTTCCAGTAATTAAAAGATTGAAGAACAATTCCAGACTTATTAGTTATTGAAGAACCTAACGGTTATAATAGTACAGTTCTATGGTATATATATATAAATAAAATAAAACCAAATACGAACAATCCAGACCATAAGACAGAATTCGAAGTCCTAAAAAACGTTATAGGCAAAATAGTGTATTCGAGCTAAATAGTGTAATCAGCAAATGGACTGCTCCTCGTGTACAAAATACACGACAAACAGTGGTAACAGGTGTCCGGAAGAGTAAGCTTACCCTGCCTGGCGCCACACCCGCCATAGCTGCATCCAAACTATTAGGCGAAATCTCGGTAAAATAGCGTGATTGGCCAATGGACTATCAATGACAGCATACACAGGTTGTGTTCCGAAAACAAACGGTATAGGCAAAATAGTGTAATCAGGCAAAATAGTGTAATCAGCAAATGGACTGCTCACCGTGTTCAAAATACACGATAAACAGTGGTAACAGGTGTCCGGAAGAGTAAGCTTACCCTGCCTGGCGCCACACCCGCCATAGCTGCATCCAAACTATTAGGCGAAATGTCGGTAAAATAGCGTGATTGGCCAATGAACTATCGGTATGCAAAATGCACGCGATGAAATGTGTTAACGATGTAGTAGACATTATCAGGGAGATAGTAATAGTATACGTGTCAATTAAATATATCTAGAATAATAGCCGAGAGAGACACGTTATATTTACCAATCAAATCAATATGACGACCATAAAACTTTTTAAAGGTTTTAATAAGTTTAGTGCGCAAGTATCCTTGTAGTTGAAGCTTAGATGACAAATGCCTCGATCTACTTAAAAAATCAGAATAAAAGGAACAAGCTCTCGCGTAACGAATTAGCTGAGATACAAACACTCCATAAGCTGGTGATATTGGAATGTTACTACTAATAAATGGAAAGTTAACAATCGGAAAGTCAAAGTCATCACGTTTATCGTACAATTTAACACTCAGTTTATTGCAATTGTCAAAATCGAGACGCAGATCCAAGTAGGAAGCGTAATTGTCACTGTCAGTGGTGTTTTTAATTTCGAGATAACATAAACGACCAGTCGGACTTCCTTTCTAGTACAGTTCTATGATCGTCAACGCTTACCAGTATATCGTCATATATCTATGTAATAAAAAGAAAATAAAACCAAGTAAGAACAATCCAAACCATAAGACAGAATTCGAAGTCCTAAAAAACGTTATTGGCAAAATAGTGTATTCGAGCTAAATAGTGTAATCAGCAAATGGACTGCTCCTCGTGTACGAAATACACGACAAACAGTGGTAACAGGTGTCCGGAAGAGTAAGCTTACCCTGCCTGGCGCCACACCCGCCATAGCTGCATCCAAACTATTAGGCGAAATGTCGGTAAAATAGCGTGATTGGCCAATGAACTATCGGTATGCAAAATGCACGCGATGAAATGTGTTAACGATGTAGTAGACTGCATTTAACACGTGACGTCACATCACACGGCGTCAATCATTGACTCAATGACGCGTGCATTGTTTACATAAGACATTACTGGTTCGGGCAGAATGGTGCCTTTTACTCATTTTAATACCAATTTACACAAAATGGAAATGATTTTTACCTACAAACGTCTTTAGCCTATTTATTTTTCTAATTCACAAAAAAAAAAAAAAATGTTTTAGGTCGCAACGATGTCATCCTTATCAGTGATTGTAGTGGCCTAGCGAATATTCACTGCTGATCAGTGTGGGAATACCAATGTTTTACACTTTAAATTGATCATATGAATTGTAATTAATGTCCACAGGCTATAGCGTTTTAGTTACCATGGTAGAGGTCAATCTGTTTTACAGACCTAATGCGACATCCGTCTTTTATCTCTGTCCAAGATGACTGACCTTTAAAAGGTCAGACCGCTGTAGTTCTAAGGGTGACGTCACATCACAATGTTTACCAACAAAGCAAGATGGCATCGATAACGCCAAAAAAGATTACTTCTGTGGCTTGTTTTTGTTGTTTTAAAACAAACACGAGCAGGTCAATCAGATTAGACGGTAAAAAATGTACTTCTGAAAGAATTCAGAGTAAACAAACAGAACAAGCCAACAGTGAGGCTGATGTCCCCCGCCGAAATAGGAAAATAATTAGAGGACACATATAAATTTATCACAAATTATCTTTTACAAAGTATTGAACAATCAAACAGTATATCTTTACTTATAGTCTAACAATCAAAGTAGGAGAGTTATTGTTTTCCAAAGTCTCGACCAATCAAATTGCGTATCGCTCTGCTTACCCTGAGCAGAAAATGCTCATTATCAAACTTAGTCAAGGTATTACTGTAATGAAACTATACACCAAGTTTCATCAATCTCACTTAATTAGAACTAAAGTTATCGTGTCCCAAAGCATCAACCAATCAAATTGCTTATCTCTGCTTACCCTAAGCGGAAAATGCTCATCTTCGAACTCCATCAAGGCATTGACCTAATCAACACATACACCAAGTTTGAACATTCTAGCTCAATTAGGAAGAGAGTTATCGTGCCCCAAAGTATCAACCAATCAAATTGCTGCTTACCCTGAGCAGAAAATGCTCATTATCAAACTTAGTCAAGGTATTACTGTAATGAAACTATACACCAAGTTTCATCAATCTCACTTAATTAGAACTAAAGTTATCGTGTCCCAAAGCATCAACCAATCAAATTGCTTATCTCTGCTTACCCTAAGCGGAAAATGCTCATCTTCGAACTCCATCAAGGCATTGACCTAATCAACACATACACCAAGTTTGAACATTCTAGCTCAATTAGGAAGAGAGTTATCGTGCCCCAAAGTATCAACCAATCAAATTGCTTATCTCTGCTTAGCCTAAGCGGAAAATGCTCATCTTCGAACTCCATCAAGGCATTGACCTAATAAACACATACACCAAGTTTGAACATTCTAGCTCAATTAAAAGTTATCGTGTCCCAAAGCATCAACCAATCAAATTGCTTATCTCTGCTTACCCTAAGCGGAAAATGCTCATCTTCGAACTCCATCAAGGCATTGACCTAATCAACACATACACCAAGTTTGAACATTCTAGCCCAATTAGGAAGAGAGTTATCGTGTCCCAAAGCATCAACCAATCAAATTGCTTATCTCTGCTTACCCTAAGCGGAAAATGCTCATCTTCGAACTCCATCAAGGCATTGACCTAATAAACACATACACCAAGTTTGAACATTCTAGCTCAATTAGGAAGAGAGTTATTGTGTCCCAAAAAGTGTGACGGACAGACAGACGGACAGACAGACGGACGAACCCATTTTAATAGTCCCCTGCTTTCTTCGAAAGGCGGGGGACAAAAAAACGTCAAATTGATGGTCACGCGTGCGTTGTTTACATCGAACGTAGTAATATGAACTGGTACGGACAGAATTATATCGTTTTACCCATTTTACGCCTCCGCGTACTATTTTCTGTACCTATTTACGCTAATTATGGAATATTTTTTATCAAGATATACTTCAAACACCTTTATTTATTTTTCTAATACTAAAAAAAAATGTTTCAGAATTTAATTTGTCGAAAGAAAAAAGTTAATATTTTGTCGCATCGATGTCATCCTTATCAGTGATTGTAGCGGCTAAGCGAATATTCACTGCGGATCAGTGTGGGTAGAGGTATCACTGTAGATAACAAACCTTAATCTCTCAACCATATATATCCTATAAAGACATGATATCTATGCTCTCAACCCCCCATGTTTCGAGATAAGACATGAGCCCATTACCTATAAATAACGTTGCAGCTCCGGGAGCGATTCACACCCGGCATTTTTAAACAAAATTGACAATAGTTTTAATCAAAACAACGATTGATTATTGTTATTTATAATATTTCTACAACACCCAACTACAATTAAGCATATAATGCTACCTGAAACGGGTACAAATCGTCGTTTTTAAAATCGAGGCGTTAAGCCGTTACTAAGACCGCCATCTTTTTAAACGATACGCTGTCATCATGAAGGCGGGGCTAAATATAAGGCTTTTATAACAGCCAATCAAAAGGACAATCGAAAGCACAGTAACTATGAATGGATTTCGATGGCGGTGAAATGTCAGACAGAAACAACGCTTCATTAATTTAAACGCGAATATTTGGAGTTAGGCGACAGTTGTGCCACTACATTGGCCTCTGTAAGTTTAATTTAATCATAATATCATAAACTTATCTATTTTAAAGATGTTACATGCATTAATAAAGAAATTGAGTTTGCCACTTGGAACTAAAGGCATCCAATCGTTTGTCCAGTCTACTGATCAGTATGGACACAGATCACTAAAGATTTCCCCATTGACTCCAATGTTAATTCTCGTATCTTAGACCGGCTCTAACTTTTTCCCAAATTTTTGTTGGGTAGAACGCTTTCTACCACAGATGGAGCAACATGTGGCAACCACTTGCCCAAAAGCACGTATGAGGTTCTTCATGAAAAACTTGAGATACACAAGCTGGAAGTAGAGACAAGTAAACATGCAATTTCAGGCCCTACATTTCAACGTAACCAACCTCTCAACTCTTGTATCCTTCCGCATCAAAATTATGAATATTCACCAAAACCTGGCAGAAAATGTATTTTAAACCCTTTTCCTCAATTCTACACCAAAAAGTCAACAAAAATCGCCATGCAAAAGGGGGAAAAAGGAAAAGGGAGAGGAAGACTAAAAATAGCTTTGGCCCTTGTTTGGGGGACGGCGTAGGACGGCGTAGGAATATTTGGTGATCTGTGTCCTTATGGTGGCTGATTGGTATCTGGATACGGATAAGAGATGGTCTGGGTAACGGGGGCTATAATTTTACGACATACTATTAGACTTTGCGACTTTTGTTTTATGATGTAAACAAATAAGTCGTAAAATTACAAATGGCTTCTGAAAGGCTTTGTTCATTCATCTAGATTGATACAAAATAAATAATTTTAAACAAAAAATACAAAAGCTAGCTAACGTTTAGACATGGGAAATAAAGTCACAACATTTACTGATGATCAATTGGAGGCATATCAGGTAAACAAAGAAGTTATTTACTCGTATGTCGTTCGTACCGAAGCTATTGTTTTTTACTTTTAGTTTTAGTAGCAATGCAAAAGCTTTTTTAAATTATTGAATCTGACTAAAATTGAATATTTACTAACCCCTCTCCCATTTAAGAAACCCAAAATGAATTCTAAATCGATTAAGAAATAAGAATGTTATGGTACTTTTATGACCCAAAATTGATCGATATCAGTAGGCATTATTTATAGGCTATGCTATAGCCTACACTTTTTTTTTAAATTAAAATTTGCGGAAAAAGTGACCGAAGACAATTTCTCAGCAACCATTGAAGATATAGGCATCATTCTAATTTTCAGGAAACATCCATCCAACCATTAACTATTTATTGGAATTTTTAAATTTGGGCTATATAATTTGTTTCCTTACACTAGGGGTCTTTCTATCAGAAAATTTGTTTAAAGTGCACATAAGACGGGCCCGGAAACTTTGAGATACGTGTAGCCAATGGTTACTATATCCACTTTACGTCAAGTTCACGTCAATCTGGTTGAAATTAATTCAGTTATTTTCACTCAAAGTCGTAAAAATAGATCTTCCGTAAAAACGACTTTGCCAATTATCGAAAACACTCTTAATCCCCTCATACGCCAGTGACATCACAGTGACCGAATGCATATTCGGAATGTTTATTCCTTAATTACCTATATACAGCCGGCGTGTGTATTCTTTACCGCCTGAAGGATTCCTTAATCCCCCTAATTAAATAAAACAATTGACTACGGAATAATTTGTTTTGTAATTCATTTTAATTTAAGATCCAATTTAGAGTGCCTACAACTTTCAAACTTTGAAGTCTTGAACTCTTAACTAATTTTTTATAATATGGAACTTATTGGACGAAAACTTTTAATATGTAAATAATATACGGGTCCAGGTATGTGTTTTTTACTGCGAGCACTTCGCTTTTCCACATAAAGTGTAGTGTCGTTAATATCTGTCAATAATTAATCAATCCGACTATAAAAGTTATACAGGCATGGGTTATAAATTAATTTACACGTTGGTGTTAGCAGTGAGTGTTAGTGGGATTAAGAATGTTGATTAGGTGATTATCTCTTTTTACGCCGGCCAGATCAAAGACATCACTCTTAAGTGGAACGTGTGCGTAATACCTCACGCACGAACTAATGGTAGAATCACACACACACACATTAATTGTATAAAATAATTAAATTTTACTAATAAGTTGTTTAAAATTACTATATACCTAATAATTATTGCTCACCGTTGTTTTTGTAATCAAGTAGCCTCGTATTATTTGTTCATTGGCGTTTAAACAACATTTAATTAATGGATGGATTAACGTTTTTGATACAATTAGGTTATAATGTCTAACATCGGTTATCTTCTTTATAATAAAAGTATTTTACAATTGCATTGACAGTTTAACTCCACGAATGATCCCGTGCAGTTTTCGCGGCGAAGATTAACCTCATTTACTACACCCGTAGTACATGGAACGGTACATGATAATAAGATACCAAGCATTGATTGGCAGAGAAATGAGTGCGATCTATTGTACATGTTATGCAGAGTCATCGGAAAATTCCATATTCACTGTAGTTGTTCTTTATGTATAGAAATGGTTATTATTATTATATATAGCTAATAATGAATATATCGACACATGACTGGCACCATTTGTATTTCTGTACTTAAGTTTGGGATATCAAGTATTACGGGGTTATCCAAATTACCGGTAAATGCACTAATTTCTTGAGTCATCTTCATTTGACACGTGGCCTATTTAAACAAAGGCAGCTTAAATTGATCTACGGCATGATACAGCATTTTAAATTCACTCTAAAATATTCCAATCACAAATGTCTAAACTATACCAATGAAAGACGATAATTTGGTTATTATGATTAGGCCAGTCACATGGTAATTAGACCGTCAATAGACGCTTGTCCAGTTGCCGTGTGTATTGATAGTGCTATATTGTACAGACAGTGAGATATTGTATAGATAATGTATATCCTATGTGTAGTGCCTGTGACGTCACCAGCCAATCAACCGGATTAAGGTTGTAATTGAAAAATCGAAAAGCGTTTTGGCGTGTCGGATACTTAAACGTTAACAGCGGACTTACTTTTAATCAGATTGGTGTGAACTTGTCGTAAAGTTGATATAGTAACCATGGGCTATACATACATGCAATTTAGATTTTTGATCTTAAGTGGTCTTTAATTTCAGTAGCGAGCACCGTTTTTGCCTTTTCCTGATAGTTTTATTTTTTCAAAATATAAGAAATAAGTTGTAAATATGTTTCTGAATGTCCAAACCACTCTCTCGACACAAACTCTGTTTTCGTCTCAACACAAAAAGTGCAAAGTCGTCGATATTGGTGTTCATACAACTTCCCGAAGTCGCAGAACAAAAACGACACATTTTACGGTCAGTCTTTTTGACATTGATAAAAATGGTATCAGCTTTTGCATTGCTATTTTTAGGCTAGGCCATGATAGGGTGGACCTTTTATGGCTAAGCCTAGTTAGTATTTTCGTCGCGTATGAACAAACTTCTTAATTGTTCTCATGGCCATGATTGAAATAACCAATTTGGTGAATCAAGTGTGGTAAATTTGAAAAGCTAACAGATTGTTCTTTTCAAAAGCGGTATTCGTAACGGTATTGCACTTTTGCACCTCTACCACTACCAGTTCCCGTGGTCATAGCCATGACCAAAGTACGAGACAAAAAAAAAATTAAATGTGTTGGAAAGGTTTTTTATTGTTGTCACCCCTGCCCGTCCACAATTTGTTTGTGGACACTCTACAGGTCACAATTTTTATTTGACTTTGAAGAAACTTGAAGTATAGGTCTTTCCCCAAAGATCTCGTTTCCTTTCAATATTGGCATGTATCGGACCATAACTTCATGGCTTATGGCCCCTGATTGTACGAAAAATCACGTTTTTAGCTTATGGACACTCTAGAGGTCACAATTTTGATCCGATGTTAATGAAACTTGAAATGCATGTTTATAACCCATATCGGATCGTAACTTCCTGAATTATGGCCCCTGATTGTACGAAAAATCACATTTTTAGCTTGTGGACCCTCTAGAGGTCACAATTTTCATCCGATTTTTATGAAACTTGGAATGCATGTTTATGTCCCAAAGATCTTAGTTTCTTTCGATATTCGTGCATATCGGATCCTACCTTCCTGAATTATGGCCCTTGATTGTACGAAAAAATCACTTTTAGCTTGTGGCCCCTCTAGAGGTCACAATTTTTATCCGATTTAAAGAAACGTTTTAGTATATCACCGTTACATAGCGTAAACATCTGGTATATCACGCAAATAGCGTAAACATCTGGTATATCAAACGTATTAAAGAAACGTTTTAGTATATCACCATTACATAGCGTAAACATCTGGTATATCACGCAAATAGCGTAAACATCTGGTATATCAAGGTTGTGTACCCTATAGAGGTCACAATTTTTATCCGATTTTGTTGAAACTTGAAATGTAAGTTTATAACCCAAAGATTTCGGTTCCTTTCGATATTTGCGCATATTGAATTGTAATTTCCTGAATTATGGCCCTTGATTGTAGAAAAAATCTCTTTCTTTTTAGCTTGTTCTTTATTCATCTCTCGAAAATGTGGGCGTATCCTGCCTGGCAGCCGCTGGTTAGCTTGTGATTCTCTAGAGGTCACTATTTGTTTTCCGATTTTAAAAACCGTTTTAATATATCACCATTCCACCATAATGAAGGTTGAATTCGAATTTCGGGAAAATCGAAATGAAACTGCCCGACAAAATGGCCGCTCTTTGTACGCGAATTGTGTATAAGTATGTAATACAAAGGTTATGGACCCTTTAGAGGTCACAATTTTTATCCGATTTTGATGAAACTTAAAACATATCTTTATATTCCAAAAATCTCAGTTCCTTTTGATATTTGCAGATTTCACTGAATTTCAGACCATAACTTTCTGGATTGTGGCCCCTGATTGTACAAAAAATCGTTTTTGTTTTTAGCTTGTTCTCTATCCATCTCTTGCAAAATGGCAGCCACTGGTTATCAGGGCTGTCGGTAATTTTTCACAGATGATTAGCAGCACTGCTAATCAAAAAGCCCAATTTTGCCAAAGTTGATTAGCAAATTTAAAAATTGATTAGCAGTTTTTCTGTTTCAAATCAACATAAAACACCTAAATAACAAGATTATTTTAATTTTAATTGATAGCAAATGATTAGATTTCATTCTTAAGATTTTTTTAGAATTTTAGCACTTCTACAGCTAGCTGTGAACATTTCTGAATGAATGTAGACTTTTGTTAGGCCTTATGTCTGAAGCCAATTCTTGGCAGTGGCTTCTTATTTCTTCGTTTGAAAACAATTTCGTCTGCTTTTTATCGTGTGTTATTATTTTTGTTCAATCGGAAGCACGCGGTATTTTACGAATAATCTCGATTAACTAGACGCACGCGATATAAACAATAATAGTTTACGGGAATTCTTACTTTGATTTCTCACTTTACAATACGTTTACACGTATTTATTTTTTATATTTTATTTACAATACGTGGAGGATACACTGAATTTATTTTTTTTCAAATTGAATACTGATATAATTACTCGAAATTGACATGTCTCGCAACGTGAGTGGTACTACTTGATTCCCTATTTCCGGTTTAATAGTCTCGATTCATAGAGTTATGTCCCTGTATTATATAGTATCATGAATTGAGTCTGGGTAGTTTGAGAAGAAAATGTCACACGGAGAATTCCGTTTTGTTTATAAAATTTATTTGATATTTTATACACGTTGAAAGTCTTGAGAAATGTGGATAAATCTTTGTGGCAATATCCAAAATGACAGGCATATTAATGATTCGCAGTTACTGCGAATCAAAAACGTTAGATTTTAATTTTTGATTAGCAACGGACAAAATATGTATCGCAAATTGCGCTGCGATACTGGTTGTCGGCAGCCCTGCTGGTTATTCATTGGAATGGGTGTATTGTGGAAAATGAAACGAAATGACACCAAAATAGTCAAAATCGGTCATGGAATCAAAATGTTATAGCAATTTTAGTCTCTGAAAGTCAACATAATTTTTCCTGTATTAAGTTTATTGATAGAATAATTTGTGACCCATATTTGGTCACGTGACCTCGATTGCAATCGAATGGTGAACTGCACCTGTAATATACCTGTCCAAAACCTAGTACCATCGGTGGTATAGAATAACCTTAAAGGAGTTAAATCGCTAATATTTGGGACCTAGAATGGATATAATAATGTAATTTGTAGCCCAAAATGGAAATTTCTTAGATTCTGATTGGTCGAAAAGTGGCGTCGAATGAGTATAACAGTCCTCTAAATTTCCTGGGCGACTCACTGCGGATGAATATTTTCTGGGTGCTAGACTCTGGTTGCAGGGGCCAAAAATTCTACACCTCAAAACTTTATTCTAGGAAATCTTCATGAATTTTTTCTTGTATATCATCAAAAATGAAATTCAACTATTGGCTTATTGAAACACGTCTGAAACACACAAAAAAAACCAAAGTTAGTGAGTGTATTTGAAAGATAATGAGTAAATTTCATTTCAAGGCTGGTCTGACCATAATGGTTGCTATGGTCATTCTATAATAATCAGACTGGTCAAAAGTGAATAAAAATACTACAATTTATTGAACTTCGTATGAACCGTAAATAACGGATTGGGACATGTTTTAAAAAATATACAAGTCGGGCTGACACTGATATGAATTGGACAGAGACTAATTTTTATACACAAGCCAGGGTTTTTTGCGAAGAAAAAAAATCACGGCGTCGAAATGACAACGTAAACAAGCATAGCAACCACGTGCGTACGCTACACAGCATATACATGTATCTACACAGTCACACGAGTGTATGGACATTTATCAAACATGATATGGAATTTATTTCGAACCTAGTCACTGCTGGAGTTCAAAATCATTTAAAAAGTACATAAAATACACTTACGATTTCTGTTTCGATCTTTAAAATTATTGCAGAGTGACCTCCCTTTCTAAACAAAAACAATTAACCAGTCACTTAGTGAACCAAATAGAATGGAAATGAGTGTTATTTTATTACGTCACAGATATTTTCATTACGTCAAAATTGTTTTCCTTCGAGGCTTTGTATTTACGTCATTAAAACCAAAAAACGACCGTCAACTATCGCGAAAGAAAGAATTCCAAGAAAAATGTTAAATATTTTTGGCTACAATATCGATAAACACCTCCTGTTTAGAATTTATCAGACTGTTATTGTCCATTTGATACCGCTTGATATTTTATATAGAATTCCCTTCAGTTAATCCTACATACATTTTAGGTGATTTGAAAGCGAGCCAAATTTTCAAATCAGTTGTTCATCGTGAAAAAAAATTGCGATATGTTCTGGATAATGTGAGGGATTAGCCAATGAAATGGTCCGTTACGGTGAACTTCACGAAACTGTGGGTAATCCACTAGAAACATCAATGCTGATTGGTTAATCAAATGTCTTGATGTCATAGGGTCAAAAGCTGCTCGTATGACCTCTGACATGACTTCCTAAAACAACTGGTCAGATAATGTGAGGGATTAGCCAATGAAATGGTCCGTTACGGTGAACTTCACGAAACTGTGGGTAATCCACTAGAAACATCAATGCTGATTGGTTAATCAAATGTCTTGATGTCATAGGGTCAAAAGCTGCTCGTATGACCTCTGACATGACTTCCTAAAACAACTGGTCAGATCTTCATGTAGTGTATGCCATCAGAAGTTTAACCAGTGGCTGCCAGGCACAATATGTCCACATTTTGCAAGAGATGGATAGAGAACAAGCTAAAAACAAAAGCGATTTATTGTACAATCAGGGGCCATAATCCAGAAAGTTATATCAAATATCAAAAGGGACAGATCTTTGGTACATAAAGATGTTTACACTATATGCGTATGAGGTGGCGGCCATTTTGTCCGGCAGTGTTTGTCCGTCACGAAATTCAAACTCAACAGAATTTACGGTGTAACAGTGATATATTCAAATGTTTTTTTTAAATCGAATAATAATTATGACTTCTAGAGGAACCACAAGCTAAACACGCGATCTTGCTGACAATCAGGGGCCATAATTCGGGAAGTTAAGATCCAATATATGCGAATATCGAAAGGAACCAAGATCTTTGGGATATAAACATGCATTTCAAGTTTCATCAATATAAGTGTCCACAAGCTAAAAATGTGATTTTTCGTACAATCGGGAGCTATATTCAATGAAGTTATGGTCCGATACATGCCATTGCCAATATCGAAAGGAACCGAGACCTATATTTCAAGTTGCGTCAAAATCGGATAAAAATTTCGACCTGTAGAGTGTCCACAAACAAATTGTGGACGAACATCAGAATGGACAGGGGCGACGGCGTAATACAGCAAGAAATAGGGACATAGCACACATAAGCGCAAAGGTGCCGGCTCGATGTGAAATTTGAAATCCGGGTCAAAGTCAAGGTCATGGCGATATTCACACGAGGTCAACGCCAAATAGTCCTTTATAGAAAATGGTGGCTTAGTGCAAAAATTAAAATATACGAAAATTAATTAGAGTTGATTTTAACATTTGATACATTTTGACATAGCCAGAGACAAGGCTGATAACTACTGTTCTTTAGATTTTTGATTTTCGACAAGATATTAGTCGCCAAATTTTGAAATTTGAAATTTTTACAAAAAACTTTTTTATTAATGAATATTTTTTTTATGGCATTTTACCAGGGTTAAAGGGTCGTCTGATTTGAGCAAAAATGTGAAAAATGTTTGTCTCAATCATTTTTCTTGGCCACTATTGGCCACTAATTCAGTTTTTCCGTTCTAGGTTAATTATTTATTGCCCAATTTTTATAAAACAAAGTTCATATGCTCCACGGTGCAAATTCTCAATTTTTTTATCACCGGTAAAGTTTTCTATCGGCTCCGGATGTGACGCAATTTTGCTAATAACTCTGATTTTGACGAGTCGGAACATCTTTTCGCTAGCAAATGTTAATT
The DNA here is from genome assembly GCF_932274485.2 of Patella vulgata. Lineage (NCBI taxonomy): Eukaryota > Metazoa > Mollusca > Gastropoda > Patellidae > Patella > Patella vulgata. The sequence continues at coordinate 42,647,736 of NC_065882.2, forward strand.
TTTGCAAATCTGATAGATCAAGATAAATGCCCCTACAAAAGGAGCACAAAATCTCGGACTCAGTTTTTTAAATTTCGGTTTTGTATTTGTGCCTTTTCGATTTAAAGGTGAAAAAAGGTGTAAAAATGAGCTATTTACAACCTATTCAGGATTTTCATATTTTAAAATATTTCTTCTTAACTGTCATAAACTTAGTTTGTAATACGAGCAGTTGCCGAGAAATGGTCAATTTTGCATGAGTCACTTTTTAGGCTATTTTTTCTGTAAAAGAGTCAATTATTATTGGATTTTCATAACAGTGACATCATTTGATGCGTAATGTCAATTGTGACTAGTTCAAACCATCTTATTTAACATTTTCAATGTTAAATAATTTGGGCAAAAAAGGTATTTTTAGCCTTCAAAACAAATAATTTATTCAAATGAGTCCTGTTTGTTGTTTGTTTAAAATTTTGACATTTGATTCCAATCAACTAATAGAATAAACCCATATGATCATAAAGATATATCACAAAATGGTTTCTAACTTGTTCAGTTGCGGAGAAATAGGCGATTTTCAACAGGTCACTTTTCAAGGTTTTTGGTCCATAAAAGTGTCAATTATTATTCGATTTTTATAAAATTTTCATTGTATGATACCTAATGCCATTTATGATTTCATACAAGTAATTTAACATTTTCATTATCACCGGAAATACCGTCATTTTGGCAAAAACTGTTTTTTTAGCCTCTAAAACAAATACTTGTTTGAAGTAAGCGATATTCATTATTCGTATAAAATTATGATATTTGAGTCCTATGGACATATAGTATAAATCAATACCATCATATTGATATCACAAAATTGTTTCTAACATTTTCCCTTGCCGAGAAATAACGAATTTTGTAAGGATCACTTTTTAAGATTTTTCGCATTTTAATTTCAGTTTATGGGTTCTGGGTTAATTATTTATTGCCTGATTTGTGTATTGACAAAGCCCATATGCTCCGTGGTGCAAATTCTCAACTATTTTATACCAATAAAAGTTTCTGTCGGCACCAAAAGTGACGTAATTTTGCCCAAAACTTTAATTTTGATGTGTCGAAAGGTCTTTTATTAGAAAGCAAATATTTATGGTTACAAATCTAATAGATCAAGATGAATGCTCCTACTAAAGATGCAAATTATGTCTTGCTTAGTTATTTTTTTTATTTCGGTTTTGCATTTGCGCTATTTTGATTTAAAGGTGAAAAATAGTGTAAATGACAAATGAGCCATTTACAATGCATTCAGGTTTTTCATATTTTAAAATATTTATTGACAACTTTTACATTTTCACTGTCACCGGAAATGGTGTCATTTGGGCAAACACTGTATTTTTAGCATTCAAAACAAATATTTTATTTAACTGCGTCGTATTAGTAATTTGTTTATAATTAAGATATTTGCTTCCAATCAATAGATAGACTGAACCTATGCGATCATATAGATATCACAAAATGGTTTCTAACTTTTTCAACAAGTCGCTTTTCAAGGTTTTTGGTCCATAAAAGTGTCAATTATTATTCGATTTTCATAAAATTTTCACCATTTGATGCCTAATGCTATTTACGATTTCCTTAAAAGTTAAACTGATATAACATTTTCATTATCAATGGAAGTGATGCCTTTTTGGCAAAAACTGTATTTTTAGCCTCAAAAACAAATATTTGTTTCAAGTAAAGTGATATTCATTATTCGTATAAAATTATGATATTCGAGTCCTATGGACAGATAATGTGAATCAATATGATCATACAGATATCAAAAGAGTGATTCTAAACAATTTTGTCAGTATCACTTTTTAAGATTATATGCATTTCAATAAACGGATTAATTCTGTTCAAATTTTAATCAAATGTCTGTCATGCAAAGGACAATTGGAGTGTTTTTTTCTATAATCCAATTTAAATATTTTGTTGAAAATAGAAGTGATGTCATCTTCGTTGAATAAATGGAACTGATATTGCTGGATTTATTGGCTAATTCTGTGCCCATTTCATTTTAAAGCACATGTGCAATGCAAATGTGGAAATCTGTTTAACGTTTTCATTGTAATAGGCCGCATTCCATGGGCACAAATTGTCGTTGCAAAAATATTTTCGTTCCTACAAATCCGGTCTAGAAGAAATTTTGTAAGTGTATAGTTCATTAGAGATTTTCGGTTTTTGTAATTTTCTCCCAAAAATTTCATAGTTCTTCGGTGATATTCTTCTTTGAAATCTGGACTATTTATTGATAGTAAAATTCATAGTGCGCGAGGTCACGGGGCAGAATTCAGCGTTGTTCGCTGTGTCACGTGATCGTTTTTTCCACAATCGACCAATCACGGTATTGTCTACATTCGCGTGTGTTGTTAGTAAACACAAAATGGCGGGCTTCACGAGGAACACATTGCAGTTATACATGTAGAAGCTACACGAAATGGCAACAAAGGCACAATTAACTTGTATTGTTCACTTAGACAGTAAATAAGGGAGGTGCAGAACCCTTTACAAACACAAGGTGAGCCAAATGTCGTGAGGTAGCTATAGACTGGTTTCAATTGGATGGAAATGACCATTCCATTGCACTAATACTAATTGCAGCATTTTTCGATACAAATGGATTTATTACGAAGGATATTATATTGAAGATACAGTCGGCAGTGATTTTGGATTTCACCCAATGTTTTATAGATGTTTTAGGAACAAAACATTTAAAAGATGCGAGAAAGAAAAAAGAGTGAGAAGGCAGCGTCTACATTCAGTCCAACCGAAACTAAAACTGTCACCACATACAGACTATTACTGTGATCTGGTCATAATATATTTTACCAAACATTATTTAACAAATGAATATTAGTATATTAATCATTCGACAAAAATAACAATTCACTCATAACATAATATTTCAAAAACGGTTTCACCAAACCTTCAACAAGATATGGCCACTTCTATTCCAACTAGTAGAAGTAATAAATAAATGTTATAAAGGTGCATCATATATAGGCTACAGACCATAAGTCCAGAAAACATTGCATGCTGTGTTTCAATCGAAAGAGGGGATACTAATTAATCAAAGTTTTTGATAATCCCTAATTAAGTCCTTCACACCCCACTGATAAAGTAACATGAGCTGAACATTAATGTCCAGACTACAGAAAGTAGGTCATTTTGGGGTCCAACCTATGGTTCCTTTTTATTTAAATAATTCGCTAGCGTGTAAGGGTCTGAAACAGATGGAGGAAACTGGGGGACTCGGAGAAAACCCACAAGGTTGAACAAGTGACCCTAGTCCTTGTCACGTACAAGCGGAGAATTGAAACTATGTCACTTGACGCAATGACAGACCTTATGATTTCATGTGTACATGTTAAACCATTCGCCACCCACCCTCCATATTAAATAGATGTTTTTGTAAATTATGTATGTTATAGTTATACAGTGTATTAAGTATAAATGTCTACAGTGTATTTAAATTTATGTATTAAATAAATGTATATGAAAATATTATCTATTAAGAAATATTGGTATTTATATTATGCAATATTTATATTAATAGATATCATTTGATACATAATATATCAAAATTCAAGTGTTCTTTTTGGCCATTATGACCCTAATGTTTTGGCCGTTATGTAGTTATGACCAAAATGTTTGACCGTTATGACCAAATACTTGAGCCATTTTGGTTTAGGGCCTTTATGTCCATAACCCCTACTACTAGGCTTAGTACTTCAACAACTTTAAAAACTAAAAGTGTGTCTCATTCACCCCTACTCCTTCATTAATCTCACCAAAGGAATCACATCATGGTACAGTACTTGATACTACTAAATCAGAGTTAAAGAAGTCAATTTTATCAGAGATCTGTATAATTTGCAAGAAAAAATCCAAGTATGTTTGAGCTGAGGCCACACAAAAGAGGGACAATTTAGTCCAGTGCGAAATAAAAACAGCATTTTTATTATTTTATTTAAAGCACCAACAACACTTTTGCTGTTTTGATAATATTTATTAATCAGAAGCAAGATTCGAACATTGAAAGTGTGTTTGGCACTTTTATCGATGATTACATGTACACTATGTCGTAGGTGAGCCTCATATTGATGGGGGGAGAGTGCCATCTGGTTCATTCGCAATTGCAGACAAAACCCATTTTTATACGCCCACATTTTCATGTGGATGTATATTGTCGTCGCCCCTGTCCGTCCGTCCGTCCACAATTTGTTTGTGGACTCTCTACAGGTCACAATTCTTGTCCGATTTTGACGAAACTTGAAATATAGCTTTATCCCAAAAAAATCTCGGCTGCTTTCGATATTGGCATGTATCGGATCGAAACTTCATGGATTATGGCCCCTGTTTGTACCAAAAATCACGTTTTTAGCTTGTGTGCCCTATAGAGGTCACAATTTTTATCCGATTTTGTTGAAACTTGAAATGTAAGTTTATAACCCAAAGATCTTGGTTCCTTTCGATATTCCTGCATATCGGACCGTAACTTCCTGAATTATGGCCCCTGATTGTACGAAAAATCACGTTTTTAGCTTGTGGACCCTATAGAAGTCATAATTTTTACCCGATTTAAAAAAACGTATTATAATATCACCGTTACACCCTAGGGACGACTGAATTTCGAATTTCGTGAAAATTGGCCCAAAATTGACAGACAAAATAGCGTAAGAAAATGGTATATCAAGGTTGTGGACAATTTTTATCCGATTTTGTTGAAACTTGAAATATAAGTTTATAACCCAAAGATCTTGGTTCCTTTCGATATTCGCACATATCGGACCGTAACTTCCTGAATTATGGCCCCTGATTGTACGAAAAATTGCGTTTTTAGTTTGTGGATCCTATAGAGGTCATAATTTTTTATCCGATTTAAAAAAACGTATTATTATATCACCGTTACACACTGAGGATGAAAAATCGCGTTTTTAGCTTGTGTACCCTGTAGAAGTCATAATTTTTATCCGATTTAAAAACCTGTATTATTATATCACCGTTACACCCTAAGGATGACTGAGTTCGAACAATATGGTATATCAAGGTTGTGGACCCTAAAGAGGTCACAATTTTTATCCGATTTTGTTGAAACTTGAAATGTAAGTTTATAACCCAAAGATCTTGGATCCTTTCGATATTCGCGCATATCGGCCCGTAACTTCCTGAATTATGGCCCCTGATTGTACGAAAAATCGCGTTTTTAGCTTGTGGACCCTATAGAGGTCATAATTTTTATCCGATATAAAAAAACGTATTATTATATCACCGTTACACCCTAGGGTCGACTGACAAAAATTGACAGACAAAATGGCCGCCGTTCGTTCTCAAATAGCTTAAAAATATGGTTTATCAAGGTTGTGGACCCTATAGAGGTCACAATTTTGATCCGATTTTGATGAAACTTGAAATACATATTTATAACCCAAAGATCTTGGTTCCTTTCGATATATTCGCACATATTGGATCATAACTTCCTGAATTATGGCCCTTGATTGTACGAAAAAATCACTTCTTTTTTTGAGCTTGTTCTCTGTCCATCTCTTGCAAAATGTGGGCGTATCTTGCATGGCAACCGCTTGTTCTATATGAGACTGAAATTTGACAGCTTTTAATTACAGTCATGTGTTATTTGAATTCATATATCTATTGTAAGCTTATACATTGTAGATGCAAAATTTTATTTCGTCCATATGGGCTTTTCCCTGACAATTCTGAGCTAGTTCAAATAATTTAAGCATTTATTCTTAATATTTCTGCAACTTTTTAAGTTCCCAACCTCTATTTCAAAATATGTTTTTTCATTCTTAATCTTAGCTATACACTAGCCTATCCATGATCATTATTAAGACAGCAGGCTAGACAGATTTTAAGTATTTTGTTATGTAAAATGAATGATTTTATTAGAATTACACTTATAGAAGCAGTGACCTTCTTGTATTCTCTGTAATCTCCCTTGATATTAAGGCATTTTTCTACTGAAATCGACTGGTCCAATATCCTTAATCAGTGTCGAAAAAACCAGACTGACTGCCACATTTTATGTCAGTGTGATCAAAATACCTTTTGTGGCTCTCATATACCACTTCTCTACACGGATGGGACGTTTTTGGGGTTCATTTAATCTCTGTTCGTCCCGACCGCGAGCAATTTGCAAGGTAAATCGTGCACATGGCTTTGTTTACAAATGCTATGACCTGGCACTTGACCCCAGAATTTTTGACCGCAACCCCGCAAGCGCGATCGCTGATTGGCCAAATTTTAAATAGCTGCACAGGATCCAACTCACATCTACGCAAATATGGCTCTGCACTATAAAGAAATAAGTCATCGATTTCTAGCCTATTTCGAGCTTGAACTATTAAATTGGCAAATTTTATTGGAGAACTTTGTTGACATATTGATTGCACGATTATTCGTAGTCCGATTTGTAGACCGGTTTAGCAGGAGTGAAGGTGACAAGATTTTCACCCCGAGAATTCGGCCTATAAGGGAAGTGATGTCAGTTCAAGAGTAATGTGGCAGCGGTGAAACCTGTCATTACTGCGTCGCAGTTCTAGTTATTATTAATATTATTATTATTATGAACTGCAGCGTTAGGCAGGAAGTGCAGTGTGTCGAAATCCGTCTTAGTCATTTTAGTGTCTTGTTATTCAAGTCTAAATAGTCAACCAACAAAATGGAGTTTGTCACATGAACGTATCTCTCGTACCAAGGTTGGTAAAATGAAAAGTTATCGTTCGATTCGGATGAAATTTAGAGTGAGGTCATGGCTAGCCACCCTGGACACCCCCTGAAAATTACAAGTCTTTATGACCACAGGAACTGGTAGAGGTGCGAAAGTGCAATTGCCCCCTTTTCAGATTATCATTAATAAATATTGTGATTGTAATATTCATAATAATAATGATTATAATGTCTTTCCAGTTTCATCATTCCCAGTCCTACTCCCACCCGGAAATTTGAGCACTGTAACCGATGTTGGTACCCCGCAAAAATGCTACAGGGACTGTGGCATTAGACTGTAGTACTGGTACTGGTATCCAAATAAGCTTCGTCTTGAAAATTAGCTCCATTTTTTATGTAGGCCACCATTTGGAAATCAAGACTGCACTCTTTGATCTTAAAAATCAAGTTAATAAATGGTTGTATCGATCTATCTGAAGTTACGTCGTTTTGAGAAAAGCGACGATAAGAAAAATGTTGTGGATAGTTATTTATATAATATATTTTTTTTTCTAGGATTGTACCTTCTTCACACGTAAAGAAATCCTCAGGTAAAGTTACATTACAGTGTAGCCTACATGCTGGCAAAAGTGAAATTTTCAGGGGTTGTTAAGGGGGACTAGCAAATAATGGTCTCACACCAAATTTCAGCCGAATCGATCAATATCAACCTTTTAGTTTCTGGTGAGAGTATTTAGACTCGAATAGCAAGACACTAAGACGGATTCCTACACACTGAGCTTCCTGCCTAACGCTTCAGTTCATAATATTTGTGCTTTACTCTGCCCATCAGTTATTGAACTTATTCTAATCCATTTATGGCCTGATAGTCCTTTCGTTTCATGATCCTCAAGTTTGATAGAAGGTTGGACAGCGTGTAAATCTGTTATTCTGATAGCTCTGTCACGTAATACTACAGTCCGTTATTCCGTTTACTAAACTTTACATAGGAGACCTGCAATCCTACTCCTTGTCAGGTACAAGTGGAGAATCGAAACCACGCTGCTTGACTCAATAACACACTTTCTGATCGAACGTGCCCATGTTAACCATTCGCCCACCCAACCCCCCAGCTTATTGTGTAGGAATCCGCCTTAGTGTCTTGCTTGTTTTAAAGGAGCTAAATCGCTATTCTTTAGCCCCTAGAATGGACACCATTTGCCAATAAGGTTGCAACGCATATAATAATGTAATATAAATATAAACTGATTTACATAAAATCGTTTCTGTTTTTACTGTAATTTCTAATGAGTTACGCGAAATATGCCGGGAGTCCGAATTGAATGTCAGTCTTCGGCATTTTGTTATTCCAGTCTACACTGGTAGCATTCTCCTATATTGGATACGTTTAGCTTCGTTCACCGAGTCGCTTCATCATACAAATGGCGCTCGAAAGCATTCTGACGCGCGATTCATGTGCTAATTTTAAAATTTTCATTTTGTGTTTGCAATATCGAAGTCTGTGGGTGATATTGAGTTAAAGACTTGGCTCCTTTAAATAGTTACTTGCAGTATCATATTATAATACTGACATTTTGTAAGGACTAACTAGGTAATCATAATACTACATGGGCCTCTCTGTATTTTTACTTTCAGAGTGTTTAAAAGATATCAGGAGTTGGCACCAGATCTGATTCCTTTTAATATGACAGGTGATGAAAGTCGTAAAATCAAAATGCCAGTTGATGTGATAGAAGGCATGGCAGAATTATATGTAAGTATTTACATTATGTGTAGGTTAGATACCTTGCATTGAGTAAAATGACCAGAAGTGAAGGAATGCTCTCCTCAGAATACAGATGGGAAAGTGCCACTTCAACACTGTGGGAGTCCATTCAAAAATAGATTGAAGGCAAGGCAAATAAGCTGAGGCAAAGTCAAACGAGGATAGTTATTCAAAAATAGCTCGGTTACATCTACATGATTTTTCTTTGCAAAAACTATTACAGTTTCAAGCAAACCCAACCATGTAGTCTCGGTTTGCAGAAATACGCAATGCAGGCTTTTACTCTCAACAAATAAATGGTAGGACATCTTTATAAACATTTATATAGTCTTCCGTCAATTAATGGATTTTGATAATTGTGATTGTATAGGGCTGTTTTATTTAACACTTATTATTATGCCTCGATTTTGACTAGTGTCATGAACTATACAATGTATGTGAGTAATTGCTCACAAAAAAAGTTTCACAGAATGAAATTTGACACATTTTTATGTGGACATATATTGTCGTTGCCCCAGTCCGTCCACAATTTGTTTATGGACACTCTACAGATCATAATTCTTGTCCGATTTTGACGAAACTTGAAATATAGGTTTATCTCCAAAAGATCTTGTTTGCTTTCGATATTGGCATGTATCGGATCGAAACTTTATGGATTATTACCCCTGATTGTACGAAAAATCACGTTTTTAGCTTGTGGACACTCTAGAGTCACGATTTTGATGAAACTTGAAATGCATGTTTATAACCCGAAGATCATGGTCCATCTCTGTCCATCTCTTGCAAAATGTGGGCGTATCTTGCATAGCAACCGCTTGTTTTATAATTCGTAATCCCAAAGCAGTGATACCAAACCCTTACTACATTTAGATAGCAATTATGGACAATTGTTTTCACTGGTAGCTATCTGACTAATGGAATTCAAAATAGTTGATACATTGTCTGGTTTCTTCTATTAAAGCTAGTATTATTATACATCATTGAAAGGTGCATGTATTAAGCTTTTTAATAGGAATTGTATAAGCTGAGCAATAGTTACAGAGCAATCTTGTGGTGACTTGATTGATACAGTTGTATTAACACCATGGAGACAATGACCCAGTTTATATATTCTCACCCAATGTAGAAACCTGAACAAAGCAAAAGATAACTAGCACTTTATCATAGTAGATGTAGCAGTTGCCAAAGAGCTGATAATGCTTTTAACCATTTCTTAAGGAATATGTGTTTTAGTAATTCAAAGGATTATTTGGGATAATAAAATTAAGACATACTTATTCTCTAAAAACAGTGATTTGATTCTTACCTTATAATAAGTATTCTTTGACTGAAATCCCATATTCTCTCATGTCTAGGAGAATCCATTTAAGACTCGAGTCTGTGAAGTATTTTCTGAAGATGGAAGTGGTAACATGTCTTTTGATGATTTTCTGGACATGTTTTCTGTGTTTAGTGAAGCTGCTCCAAGAGATATTAAAACTGCCTATGGCTTCAGAATATACGGTTAGTATCAACAGTATTTAATAAATACCTTGAATTGAATGATATATATAGGGGAATAGTTGGAATAATTTTATATTGTTCAAAAAGATTTACTTGAATATTACCACTAAAATGAGATTGATCAATTATTATTGATCTCCATGAATTACTTATTAAATAAAACAGAATGTTTTTTTTTAAAAATTATGATCAACTGCAGATAAACAAAACTAAAAGCTTTCTGCTGGATGTACTTATTCATGAGTTACTGTCTTGAGCTCATGACACTAGTTGTCATGTGAGATCAGATCTTGCTATTTGATGGAATATATAAAAAGCCTCCAATTATTTTTATGACTTTCATAAGGTTAAGTCTGAGGTTATTATCAAACTTAGCCAGTTGTACGTGACAAGGAGTAGGGTCGCTAGTCCAACCTCGTGGGTTTTCTCCGGGTCCTCTGGTTTCCTCCCACTGCTAAAGCCTTAAGACCCCTATGTGCAAGCGAATTATTGAAATAAAAAATCAAACGATATGTTAGTCCTGAAATAACCTAGTTTGTGTCGAGTGCCCGTTAAACTCTCTCTCTCTCTCTCTCTCTCTCTTGCGACATGTCGACATGTCGGTTGCTAATCAAAAATTAAAATCTAACATTTTTGATTGGCAGTAACTGCGAATCATTAAACATGCCTGTCATTTTAGATTTTGACACGAAGATTTATCCACATTTCTCAACACTTTCAATGTATATAAAATATCAAATAAATTTTATAAACAAAACTGAATTCTCCGTGTGACATTTTCTTCTTGAACTACCCAGACTCAATTCATTATACTATATAATACAGGAACATAACTCTATGAATTGGGACTATTAAACCGAAAATAGGGAATCAAGTAGTAGTAGTACCGCTCACGTTGCGAGACATGTAAATTTCGAGTAATTATATCAGTATTCAATTTGAAAAAAAAAAAATTCTGTGTATCCCCCACGTATTGTAAATAAAATATAAAAAATAAATATGTGTAAACGTATTGTAAAATGAGAAATCAAAGTAAGAATTCCCGTAAAATATTATTGTTTATATCACATGCGTCTAGTTAATCGAGATTATTCGTAAAATACTGTGTGCATCCGATTGAACAAAAAAAGTAACACACGATAAAAAGCAGAGGAAATTGTTTTCTAACGAAGAAATAAGAATTAAAATGAGTGGGACTTCGGAAGCCACTGCCAAGAATTGGCTTCAGGCATATGGCCCAACCAAAAATTAAATTCAGAAATGTTCACAGCTACCCGTAGCAGTGCTAAAATTCTTAAGAATGAAATCTAATCATTTGCTATAAATTAAAATTAAAATAATCTTGTTATTTAGGTGTTTTATGTTGAAACTGAAAAACTGCTAATCAATTTTTAAATTTGCTAATGAAATTTGGCAAAATTGGACTTTTTGATTAGCAGTGCTGCTAATCATCTGTGAATAATTACCGACAGCCCTGGACAGAGGTCGCAGTCACGCAAAAATCCACGTATTTCACACATTTTTTTCAAAATAAACGCAGATATTGAGGGACTGTGTAAATTACATGCAGAAAATTTCCCCGACGTGAGAATAATTAGATTATTCTATGTCGTAGTTTGTACAATTTATGTGCTTCACCCGGCATTTACACACCTACTGCACGTAGTCTCTAGTTTTTTTATATTTCCTCTTATTTCATTCATAAGTTCATGGCAGTAAGCCTACGTAAGTATCCTATTGGAGGCAATAAAGCGCATTTCATACAAGACTTGGGATTGGCTAGAACACGATATACTGTTTACATTCAGCCAATCAAATGTTGGCTTTCATAGCGATAGTTTTCTCTTTACGTCCTGTCGAAGTGAAAGATTGAAATGACTGTGCCGTCAACCATAGACATGCTGTTAACCTCCAGTCGTCATTAGACTAAATACAGTAGGCATATCAATGAAATAAGGACGCTTAAAATAGGGTTGTTCACAAAACGACTTTACATGCTTCTATATTGACTATTTTGAGAGGCTCTAAGTCACGCAGATGTAGAGGGCAAAAACACAAAATTTTGGAATGTCTGCGTATTTTTACGCAACTCGAAATTGATCCACTGCAACCTCTGGCCCTGGATATAAACCTATATATTTCAAGTTGTGACCTGTAGAGTGTCCACAAAGAAAATGTGGGCGTATAAAAATGCATCATCGATCAAGTGCTGAACATACTATTAAATGTACTGTGACATACATGTATAACGGGTAGATTTAAGTGGAATTCTTCATGTGAAATCAGCATTTGGTCATGTGACATTTCGGTAACTAATAAAGATACATTATGTAAGATTTAGATAAAGTGCTAGCCATTCTTGCTATAATAGTTCGAAAATAGATAATGTAAAATGAATAATTTTAAGATTTCATTCCAACTACTTTGTGGCGAGCGAAGATATTAGCCTTTGAAGGTTTGACAAGATGTGTGCAATAATTGCAACCACCGTACTGGTTGGTCGAAGCTAAGTCTCGCTCCTCCATTTTTAAATTAAATTAAAATGTGACTGAATCATTCTAATCTATTTAATATTGGAGAAATCTGATGCCATCGAGAGTTGATTATGGCCTGGATGACCTGGCGCCTGGTACGTTCGGGCATTTTTATGCGCGAACTCTTAGTTTTTTTTTTACTGGCATGCGCACAGGTACTATTTCTTTTTCTTTTAACAAGTACCCAAATCGGGGATTTCGTGCGGAGGTAGTTCGGAGGTAAACAGTCTGTGAAGTACAACACTTGCCACTGTACCTGTGTATCGCTAATTATAAACCGAATGTGTGAAGACAGTTCATACATATCACTCAGAAATTTTTCAGTACAAACTCAGTTGATTCACGCTCGATTTGCTACTAAACAAACCCATCGGTTTATTTTCTCAACAGTGTGACCCGAAGTGACCGCGGATTTATTGACCTTGTATGAACTTATCCATAGCTATATCCTTACACCGAGAGAAATTATCTAGTCTCGGTGAAAAGAACCATGGTCATCTGGTAGAAAATTACTTTTGTATTTTTTGGAACGGAAAACAGTGTTTTTAGAAGCAAACTAACCTGCCGCACATGAGGAAGTCATTATACTAATAATAAAAGGCGAGACCTCTTTTTGCGGCGCAGGCTTATCACTGAGTAGTAAACCGTCCACAAACAATAATATAGGAAGCCTAGTGACGAGTGTAGTAAGTAGGCTATAGACTATAGGTTTGAGTCGAGATTACTCGCTTTCAGTTTACTCTGTTTTTGCGATAACCAATTATGTGAGAAATTTCATACTGACATTCGGTTTTTAAAAGTTGTACGCCAACTAAATGCGTTTGTTAGATACTGACAGAGCAGCCCCGAGTCGAACAATCGCCGCCCGAGCTGTCTTCGTCAGCTAGTTTCACAATATCGTGCAATAGGTGTATTAATGTGATTTTTAGGTTTAACCCCGCAAACAATACCAAAATAGTGTTTTCACTGCTTACAGAAAACTGAAATTTAAAAAAAAAAATTTTTATGAGGGTGACCCTCCCACACACCCCCTATCGAGCTCCCGCTCGGTCTGCGCAGCCTCATGCCTGGCACATACTGTCAACATTGTATATTTTTCCGTTTCCGCCCTTCCCCCCCCACAATATATATTTCACGGCTGCGTTGCGACGGTACCAGCATACCCAGTTGTTGACACCCATTACATCACTCCTGTCTAACAAATCATAAAGCTGTGGTGTTACGGTGGCGGCATAGTATTTCACCGTAACACCACAGCCACTCTAACCATTCATAATACATCTAACTATCCCTTTACAGCACTTCACTCCCTACACATTTTCCCTCGTCATACTTTCCCAAATGTCAACAACACATCTCATACATCCAGTTCGCTGATTAACCCTTGTACCACGTCTACTGGATCAGTTAATTAATGTCTAATTAATAATTTAGAAAACATTTCAGGCCTCAAGAAAGACCTGCAATAGGCAGATATGTTTAAAGACCACATAAGATGAAAGTTCTAAATTGCGTGTACGTATAGCCAATGGTTACTATATCCACTTTACAGCAAGTTCACACCAATCTGATTAAAATTAATTCGGCTATTAACGTTTAAGTATCTGACACGCCAAAATGCTTTTCAATTTTTCAATTACGACCTTAATCCGGTTGATTGGCTGGTAGGGATAATGATTTTCCGCTTCAGATATGGGCAAATTCCATTTCAGATTTTAGTCCATTTTTTTCCATTTCACAGTAGAAAGACCTGGGTATCATTGATTGACTGAATTCATCATGGCCGATCGATGTTTCTTTGATTCAATATGATCCTGATGAACCGTATTAATTTGCTTATAGTACACGCTGTGTGAACAAAATTTACAAAACATAATACTGCCATCTTCATAAAATAGTTTTGAAATTGTTTAGCTCGATTTTCAGCCGTTATTTGTGTGATGGAGATTGATCTTCTCACCTTTTTAGCAGACGACAACTCAATTCCTCATTCTGAGTTTAAGCCAATGAAAGGCTTTCAAAAGTGAGACATCGATGTCATGACCTCTAAGAATATTCATGATCTGCATGTACTCTCAACTCGAGAGACAGGAAACTTACCTACTGCTACTTTGATAGTTTTTGTAGGAATTGTAAAAGACAAGTTTGATTTAGATGAGATTAAAATATTTTCTTTGGATATTTCACTTTTACCACTTGACTGCTCCTTTATTCATGAAATGTTTTGGCATTCTTACTTGACCCAGTTGAGTTTGTTAAGAACTTGCTTCGTCTGTTCGGACTTGGACTATGTGAGTTTTCATTTTCAAATTCATTGTAAATGGCTTATTTTATAAAATTTCATGATTTTTACACAGAATAAATTTAATTTTAGGACGATTCCGTGATTTTCCGCGAATCCATTTGACAATGTGAATTCTGCATTTTCTGGTGACTGCACATAATATATACATTATCTATACAATATATTACAGTCTGTACAATATATCACTGTCTATACACACCACCAGTTGACAAGTGTGTAATCATAATCACTGAATTATCGTCTTGCATTGTTATAGATTAGACATTTGTGATTGGAATATTTTAGAGTGAATTTAAAATGCTGTATCATGCCATAGATCCAATTAAGGTGCCATTGTTTAATTAGGCCACATGACAAATGAAGACGACCCAAGCAATTAGCACATTTACCGGTAATTTGGATAACCCTGTAATACTTGATATCCCAAACTATTCCCTGTAAGTACAGACATACAAATGGTGCCAGTCATTTGTCGATATATTTATTATTAGCTATATATAATAATGATAACTATTTCTACACACAAAGAACAACTTTTATCGTAACTCCATTTGAAATTCACAGCGAATATGGAATTTTCCGATGACTATGCATAACAATAGATAGCTCTCATTTCTCAGCCAATCAAAAAGGGGAATCTTATTAACATGTATGGTCCCATGCATACTACGGGCGTAGTAACTGAGGTTAAATTTTGGCACGAAAATTGCATGGCATTCATGGACTTGAATATCAAATCCAGTGATCATACGCAGAGTTCCTGATGCCGTTTGTTGAGTGATTAAACTGTCAATGTAATTGCAAAATACCTTTATTATAAAGAAGTTAAACGATGTTAGACATTAAAATCTAATCTTATCACAACCGTTTATCCATCGAATAATATATATTCAGATTTCATATGAAGTCAATTCAATGTTGTTAAAATGCCGATCAAGAAATAATACAAGGCTACTTTATTACAAAAACATCGGTGAACAAAGCCAATTGATTATTGGGTAAATAATAATTATAAACAACTGATGAGTAAAACTTCATTATTTTATACAATTAACAAGTGTACGATTCTACGATAAGTTTTCGTGTGGAGAAATGTTTGTAGAAAAGTTCCCCCGTACCTTTTTTCGTTCGTTCGTGGGGTTTTACGTACAAGTTCCACCTAAATGTCTTTGATCTAGCCGGCGTAAAAAAGATAATTACCTAATCAGCATTCTTAATCCCACATCGAGGTGTAAATTAATTTATGACCCCATGTCTGTACAACTTTAGTCGGATTGATTAATGACAGATATTAACAACACTACACTTGCCATATTATTATTAATACACAAAGATAGTTAGATGACCCTTCTCAATCTGTTATTCGATTTAGATGGTTACCAACAAAATTTATTTGTACCGTTAATTCTAACGTATATTGAGTTGTTTTTTCGTATCTCATGTTAAAGGTCTATTTCGGAGTAATGACCAAATCCACATGCAAAAAGAAAGGCGCTGTACGATGGCTACAAGAAAACGAGAAACAGTTGGCTACTCTGAAAACGGATCGTCGATTACAAATCGCGTTTCAATAATGTTTGACTTCTATGATACATTTTGCATTAGCACATCTTTTTACTCCTGTACTCTTTTACTCGGGGGGGGGGGGGGGGGGATGGCCGAATGGTTAGCATGTGCGTGCGCTGTATCATACGGTCTGTTATTGAGTCAACTGGCGGGGTTTCGATTCCCCGGTTGTACGTGACAAGCGAATTATTGAAATAAAATTGAACCATGTGTTAGTCCCGAAATGACCTAGTTTGTGTCGAGTGGACGTTAAACCCCATTTCTCTCTCTCTCTCTCTCTCTGTATATAGGTAATTAAGGAATAAACATTCTGAAGATGCATTATGTCACTGTGACGTCACTGGCATCTGAGGGGATTAAGAGTGTTTTCAATAATTGGCTAAATCGTTTTTACCGGAGTTCTCTTTTTGCGACTTTGAGTGAAGATAGCCAAATTAATTTTAATCAGATTGGTGTAAACTTGTCGTAAGACGTAAAGTGGATATAGTAACCATTGGCTATACGTACCAAAAAGTAATGTCGTCCATCATATGTGCCCTTTAAGTTTTAAAGTAATAAGATGTACTGTAATTTAATTTTTTCAGAGAATAAATTATCCCAAAATACATGTTCATTTTTCAGATAAGTGTCTATTATTGGCAATAATATATGCTTTTCTTAAACAGTTGTGTTATTTATAAAACTGTCCATTATTCATTGAAAATAATAGACAGTTTTATAAATAATAGATGGCTGTTTAAGAAAAGCGTACATTCTCCTATAAACTGGTTAAAAACATCAAAAGGTGACGTAATATCTATTTTAAGTCTGGGGTTAAAAGATCAGAATATTTTTGTTTGTAGATTTTGATGGTGATAATTATTTAAGTAGACCTGATCTAGAGAAAACTTTAACAAGTTTAACTCAGGATGAATTAACTGCTGAAGAAGTCGCATTTGTTGTTGATAAGGTATGTAAGAAACATCATTAAAATTAAAGTCAAGTCAAAAGACTAAAACACATAGAATGTCATCATTATCTGCACTTAGTTTTTCATGTGATCCAAATCTGTCAAATTTCTCTATTGAGTAGCAAACAACACATATCCTTCTAAAGTAAACTGAGTTTGTTGTCTAACATCGATGTTGGGTTAAGGTATTCAGCAGTAATCAGATATTACTGTTTTATGGATAAATATCTAATTTGTGACATCTGAACTATTGTTTATGCATACATTATTTTGAACAAGTTTTGACAAAATACGAATTGAGTTAAATTGAAGTTACTATGATAATCCCGATGTTGGACCACTATATCAGCCTGTAGTATTCTCGGGTTTAAAATCACTGGTTAGTATGAGTGGATAGTACTTAAGTTGTGATTTTATTTTACAATACATTTTAAGAGATTTAACATTTTGAGAATCAATGCCTAGACTCTTGAATGATTTTTATGTGTTAATTATATTTACTAAATATTATTTAGTGATAAGTTATTGTACAGAATATTTGGATGTTTATAGGTTTTAGAAGAAGCAGATTTAGATGATGATGGTATGCTGTCTTACATTGAATTTGAACATGTCATATCTAGAGCTCCTGATTTTCTGAAGTATGTATTGTGATAGTTTTCTAAATAGTTATTTCCCTTTATGAACCCAGCGATATGGCAACAGATCACCATTGATTTCCCATTGACTTTAATGTTAATTCTCGTCTCTTTAACTGTCTATAATTTTTCCCCCAATGTGGCAACCTCTTGCTCAAAAGAGGGTATATGTTCAGAATCGAAAACACAATCTAAGAGTAGCATACAATTGCAAGTAAACATGCAACTGTCCGTCCTAATTTCAACCTAACCAACCTCTTAACTGTCTTATCCTTCTGCCTCAAAATCATGAATATTCACCAAAACTTTTCAGAAAATGTATATTCAAGCCCATTTCTTCGATTCTACACAAAAATCACCATGCAAAATTGGAGAGGGAAAGACTAAAAATAGCATGGGCCTTTGCTTCATGGGTGATCAATGTAAAAATAATATCTACTGTGAAAATTGGTCAGAGAGAGAGGTCATTTCAGGACTAACATATGGTTTAATGTTTATTTCAATAATTCGCTTGCGCGTCAGGGTCTTTAGCAGTGGTAGGAAACCAGAGAAATAAAAAATGTTTCTTAAGTTAAAGGGGAAACTAGGGCTCCTTAGACTGCTCCGTCATGTGCTTAGCTGTGGTGCACGCAAAATGTTCAGGGGCAGATCCAGGAATTTTTGCAGGAGGTTGTTTGCCAGGTTCCTGAGAAAATGTATCTCTCCCCCCCCACCCACCCCCATATGGCCTCTATCGTCATTTTGGCGTATATACATACACATTGAGCATTTTATACTCCCACATGGAAATGTGATCGTATATTGCCGCGCCCCCGTCCGTCTGTCTGTCGGTCCATCGTCCACAATTTCTTGTGAACACTCTACAGACTACATTTATCATCTGATTGTTTTGAAATTGATATATGTTGTTTGCATTAGTGAGATGAAGAAGCCTATTTAATTTCAATAACTTCCGTTAATTTCTTCTGGAGTTATGGCCCTTGTTTCACTTTGTTGCACCTTGTTAACACTCTAAGAACAAAAGTTATCAAACGATCTGTATGAAATTTATATGCATCATTTAAATTAGTAAAACAAAGAATCCTATTGAATTTCAGCAATTTCCGTTTATTACATCTAGAGTTATGGCCCTTGTTTCACTTTATTGAATCTTGTGAACGCTCTAATGACAACAGTTATCATGCGATTTGTTTGAAATTGATATGCATCATTTAAATTAGTGCAACGAAGAAGCCTATTGAAATTCAGCAATTTCTGTTAATTACACCGTGAGTTATAGCCCTTGTTTAACTTTGTTGTACCTTGTGAATGCTCTAATGACAAAAGTTATTATATGATCTGTATTGAATTTATATGTATCGTTAAAATTAGTAACACTAACAAGCCTATTGAGTTTCAGCAAATTCCCGTTAATTACAGCTAGAGTTATGGCCCTTGTTTCACTTTGTTGAATCTTGTGAACGCTTGAACGACAAAAGTTATCACCTAATCTGTATGAAATTCATATGCATCATTTAAATTAGTGAAATAAAGAAGCCTATTGGATGTCAGCAATTTCTGTCAATTACTTCTAGAGTTATGGCCCTTGTTTTACTTTGTTGAATCTTGTGAACGTTCAAGCGACAAAAGTTATATGTCCGATCTGTATGAAATTCATATGCATTATTTTAGTAAACCAACAATTTCTCTAGACTATTTCCAGAGTTATGGCCCTTGTTTTAGTTTTAAGAACCTTGTGAACCCTCAAACAACGAAAATTATAATGTCATCTGTATGAAATTGTCTATTAAATTCCCCTAATTACCTACAAAAGAATAAATTTGTGACAACTCTTGTCGACCGCTCAGACAATTTAGCTGCTGTGGGCATATGTTTTGTTGACTGGCAACCTATATTTAGAACCTTTTGAACGCCAAAAATTATAATGTCATCTGTATGAAATTGTCTATTAAATTCCCCTAATTACCTACAAAAGAATAAATATGCGACAATCCTTGTCGACTGCTCAGACGATTTAGCTGCTATGGGCGTATGTTTTGTTGCCTGGCAACCTATATTTAAACAGACGTCAATTTTTATTATGAATTAATACAATGACATTGTGATTCAATTTCAAGGATGCAAAGCATTAATTGTGATATCACATAATGTCTATATCATTATCTCGTGCTTTGACTGCCCATCCTGTCCCACATCTGACGATAAAGGATAAAGCACACGGCCAAGAAACTTTTCTCATAAAATGTGTTGATTTACAAAAAAATTTATATAGCTGAGCAGGGGGGGGGGGGTCGACCCCCCAAACGCCCCCTCTGGATCCGAACCTGATGTTCCTATAATATGGAAAGTTATTCATATATCTTGGGCGGTCTAAGGAAAAGCAGTTTCAGTCTGTTCAGGGATGTACAAGTTAATATAAATATAATTATCACTTTTTTCTCATTTTCTTCAAGGAACTGGGATAGTCAATATTTACATGTACCAAAAAGAATGTAGTGATATATATTTAGATAGATTTTGACCACATTTTTTGTCGTTTTGGTTTGCTTCTGTTCTGACCATTATATCCAGTTTTATCTTCTTCAGGGAACACTGAATGTTGCAAATTTTTAAATTCATCACATCTTTGTAAATGTAATATAAATAGTGGATGGAATTGAACCCTTTTTGGACGGATATTCCTATTGAGATTCAAATTCCACAATATTGCACATTGCAGGGATTAACAATCCCTCAAATGACAATCAGAGGCTTTAACCAGCTTATTATACGCCCACATTTTCATGTGGTCACAATTTTATTAGATTGTTATGGAGCTAAAAATGTATGTTTATAACCCAAAGATGCTGGTACTTTTTGATATTTGCACACATCAGAGTGTAAATTCCTGGATTAATGCCCCTGATTTTAGTTTGTGTACCCTCTGGACGTCATAATTTTTATCCACTTTTAAAAAGATTTCAAATCACTGTTATACCATAATGACAGTTGGGTTGGAATTTGGTGAAAATCGGACCGAAATTGCTGGACAAGTCAAAATGGCCGCTCCCTGTACGCTAATAGTGTAAAAGCATGTTAAACCAAGGTTGTGGAGTATGGACCCTCTAGGGGTCACAATTTTTATCCGATTTTGATGGAACTTAAAACATATGTTTATATCTCAAAAGATCTCAATTCCTTTCGATATAGGCGCATATCAGACTGTAAATTCCTGGATTATGGCCCCTGATTGTACGAAAAATCACATTTTTAGCTTGTGGACCCTTTAGAGGTCACAGTTTTTATCCAATTTAAAAAAGATTTCAAATATGTCCCTGTTACACCATAATAACAGTTGAGTTGAAAACTGCCCGACAAAATGGCAGCTCCCCATACGCAAATAGTGTAAAATTATGTAATACCAAGGTTGTGGACCCTCTAGAGGTCACAATTTTTATCCGATTTTGATGAAACTTAAAACATATGTTTATATCCCAAAGATCTTGGTTACTTTCTATATACCTGCGTATTAGACTGTTGCTTCCTGGATTATGGCTCCTGATTGTATGAAAAATCGCCTTTTTAGCTTGTGGACCCGCTATAGGTTTCAATTTTTATCCTATTTTAAAAAGCTTTAAATTTATCAGTGTTACACCCTAATGACAGTTAAGTTCGAATTTCATGAAAATCGGAGCGAAACTGCCTCACAAAATGGCTGCTCCTTTTATGCAAATACAGTAAACTTCGCGTAAGTCGGATCTAAGTGGACTGACCAATTTTATCTGAGTTAAGCAAAGATCTGAGTTAGCTGAAGACCGAAATTCAATCTTAGCTCGATTAGAAATAAACTGCAAGAGCCGGATAATAATTGAGTCAAAGGCACATTTCAAGCTTTTGTTCGTATGTGCGAGTAGATAACTTCCATTTTGGTGCGAGTAGATAACTTCCGTTTTGTCGCCATCTTTGAAAAATGTCCGAAATTTTCTGGGAAAATTCTATTATTATGTCACGTCAAATAGGCTGATTTAAGTCAAAATGATAGAGGAAAGTATTTTGGGGCTCTGTGCATGGAATACCTAGCCGCGTTTTAGACCATCGTGAAGAACCTGACAGTGACATTCTGAACATACTGCCGATCCGACTTAGGCAAAGGAAAAAAGCCGGAATTAGATCAAATGGACTGAACATTTTGATCCGAGTTGAGCAAAGATCCGACTTGGGAAATCCGACTTATGCACAGAAATTTAATAAGAAAAACTTTCAGGATCAAAGGGTCCATACGATTTTATCAGAGCTGAGCGAGGATCCGACTTCTATGATTCTGACTTATGCGAGGTTTACTGTAGTGTAAAAGTATGTAATACAAAGGTTGTGGACCCTCTAGAGGTCACAATCTTTATCTGATTTTGATGAAACTTAAAATATATGTTTATATCACAATCACGATTTTAGTTTGTTTACACTCTAGGGATCACAATTTTTATCCGATTTTCAAAACTGTTTAAATGTATCACCGCTACACCATAGTGATGGTTGAGTTTGAATTTCGTAAAAATTTAAACGAAGCTGCCCAACAAAATGGCTGCTCCTTTTATGCAAATAGTGTAAAAGTATATGTTGTGGGTCCTCTAGAGGTCAGAATTTTTATCTGATTTTGAAAAAACTTAAATTATATGTTTATATCCCAGAGATTTTGGATCCTTTCAATATTCCTGCATATTGGACCTTAACTTCCAGGATTATGGTCCCAGGTTGTACCAAAAATCACTTTTTTTGTCCCCCGTCTTTAGAAGAAAGCAGGGGCTATAAAAATGGGTTCGTCCGTCTGTCCATCCGTCTGTCTGTCTGTCCATCACACTTTTTGGGACACAATAACTCTCCTTCTAATTGAGCTAGAATGTTCAAACTTGGTGTAGGTGTTTATTAGGTCAATACTTTGATGGAGTTCAAAGATGAGCACTTTCTGCTTAGGGTAAGCAGAGATAAACAATAATTGATTGGTTGATGCTTTGGGACATGATAACTTTAATTGTAATTAAGTGAGAGTGATGAAACTTGGTGTATAGTTCTATTACATCAATACCTTGACTAAGTTCGATAATGAGCATTTTCTGCTCAGGGTAAGCAGAGTGATAAGAAATTTGATTGGCCGAGATTTTGGAACAGAATAACTCTCCTTCTAATTGAGGTAGAATGTTCAAACTTGGTGTAGGTGTTTATTAGGTCAATGTCTTGAAGGTGTTCGAAGATGAGAATTTTCTGCTTAGGGTAAGCAGAGATAAGCAATTTGATTGGTTGATGCTTTGGGAAACGATAACTTTAGTTCTAATTTAGTGAGAGTGAGGACACCTGGTGTATAGTTTTATCACATCAATATCTTGACTAAGTTCGATAATGAGCACTTTCTGCTCAGAGTAAGCAGAGTGATAAGCAATTTGATTGGCCAAGACTTTGGAACACAGTAACTCTTCTTCTAATTGAGGTAGAATGTTCAAACTTAGTGTAGGCGTTCATTAGGTGTATGCCTTGATCTAGTTCGATGATAAACACTGTCTGTTTACGGTAAGCGGAGATAAGCAATCTGATTGGTTGATTCTTTTGGGCATGATAACTTTGGTTATAATTAAATGAGAGTGATGAAACTAGTCTGAATATAGATTCATTATATCATTACCTTGACTAAGTTCGATGATGAGAATTTTCTGCTTAGGCTAAGGAGAGATAAGCAATTTGATTGGTCAAGACTTTGGAACATAACAACTCTGCTTTTAATTGAGGTAGAATGTTTAAACTTGATGTAGATGTTCATTAGGTGAATGTCTTGACTGAGTTCAATGATTAACATTTTGAGCTAAAGCTGAGCAGAGTTAAGCAATTTCATTGGTCAATGCTTTAGGGCAAGATAACTTTGATTCTATCTGATGGAGAGTGATGAAACAGTGTATAGTTGATAATCAGTTTGATTGCTTGATACTTTTTAAAAAAAAGATGTGCGATAAATTAAAATGTGTCATCTATTTATTTTGGGATTTCGGCGGGGGACATCAGCCTCACGGTTGACTTTTTTTTTTTAGCTTGTTCTCTGCATGGCAAGGCAACCGCTTGTTAGCTTATTTGATTTACACAACTTTCAACTATATCACCGTAAACCTATAATGATGGTTGTGTTCGAATTTTGTGAAAATCAGACTGAAACTGCTCAATAAAATAGCCACTCCTTGTGTGCAAAAGATCTTGGTTCCTTTCGATATTCGCATATATCGGACCATAACTTCCTAAATTATGGCCCCAGATTGTATGAAAAATCGTGTTACACCATAATGACAGTTGTGTTTGAATTTCGTAAAAATCAGACCGAATTTGCCCGTCAAATTTGCCACTCCCCCTTATGCAAAAGTGTTAAATGTATTACCAAGGTTGTAGACTCGCTAGATGTCACAATTTTTATTGGATTTTGATGAAACTTAAAATGTATGTTTAGATCCCAAAGGTCTCGGTTTCTTTTAATATTCGTGCTTTACGGACCATAACTTCCTGGATTATGGCCCCTTATCGCTTTTTATATGCCCACATTGAAATGAAGTTGTATATTGCTGTGGCCCAGCTGCTGTGGGCGTATGTTTCGTTGCCTGGCAACCTATCTCTTATCATATTCTCTGTCCATCTCTTGCAAAATGTGGGCGTATCTTGTTTGCCAACAACTTGTTTGTATTTTTTTTTATTGCAGTACATTCCATATTCGAATTTAGAAATCCTTTCAGCTGTGTTTATTACAGAACTGTCCATAGCTACCCTCACGTTAAACTGAAAATTATATTAAATTTTTTAAAATGAGTTTTGGAGGATTCTGCAAATATTTTTTTTTATGTATATAAGAATTCCAGATTAGTATTAAATGGATACTGTAACGAAATATCAATATATTAATACAAATATAATGACTTTTTTCGTCTCATTTTGAACCAATTTATTTGTAATTATTGTCATATCTGTAGTCAACTTTTATTTTTAAAATATTAAATTGGAAACCATATTAAGGTTCTACTTTTCTGCACCAACCAGGCTAATGAAGACAGGACCGGTACATAAGGATCAGATAATTGATATGTTCTTGTTTAAATCTAGTCTATTGTTTAATTTATAATTATGTAACATTATTAATCTACTGTGTTGTTTTATCATAAATAAATCTTATGTGAATGTCTTAATAAAAAGATAATCCTTTATAATATTATATCAGTCTTATTAAAATACAGATTTTGCTGTAGGATTTTAGTTCTCTTTCTTCTCAACTTTATTATACATCCACATTGTTGTCGGTCTGGCGTCCACAAGCAATTGTGGACGCTCTAGAGGCTATGTTAATATCCGATTGACTTCAAATTTATACACAGTGTTTAAAGGGGAAGACCAACTATTTTCAACAAGGTTTCCATAAATCTTAGATATATATTGATAAATAACCCTCTCTATAACACAAGCAAAAAAGTTTTTATAAGCATATAGTAAGAATACAGATTTGGCATAAGTTTGCTGCCGTATTTTGTTCACTCATTGTCGTTTGGATGAGAATCCGACCAATGGTACCCTTTATTTGAATATTATAAATATGGAATTATGTTTTTTTTTAACGTTTAATTTATAAATCCTTGTGGACCAATTCACGTCATAGGGCTAATTGTTTACATCACATGGTTTGTTTGACACCCAGAAAGTTAGAAATATTTCGTTTGCTTGAATGTTTTTTATTTCAACGGCACATATATATATTCAAATAAATATATAAATTTCCAAAGTATGTCAACGTCAGACACCAATTTATTGGAATATAAGATATCTCTTCTATGGGTCTACATTAATGCCGTATACACATTCGAGCACAGCCATTCTTAAGAGGAAATGAAAGAATAAAAAGGAAAAGTCGTTCACCTTGACATTATGTGCCGTAATACACTATATTATATGTCAGGGGGGTTGGGTGGCTGAATGGTTAGCACGTGCGCGCTGTACCATAAAGTCTGTCATTGAGTCAACTGGCGTGGTTTCGAATCCCCGGTTGTACGTGGCAAGGAGGAGGGTCGCCTGTCCAACCTCGTGGGTTTTCTCCGGGTCCTCCGGTTTCCTCCCACTGCTAAAGACCCCTACGCGCAAGCGAATTATTGAAGTAAAATTAAACCATGTGTTAGTCCCGAAATGACCTAGTTTGTGTCAAGTGGACGTTAAACCCCAGTTTAAATAAAAATTAATTTCTCGCTTACAAAAACATTTTTGCTTGTTTTACAGAGATGATATATGAATATATATTTAAGATTTATGGAAACCATGTTGAAAATTGTTGGTCTTCCCCTTTAAGGTCATGGGACGAAGAAGCCTATTGATTTTCGGTGATTTCTGATAATTACTTCCGGATGTTCTAGAGGTTTAAGTGAATATCTGATTGACTTTAAATTTATACACAGTGTTTAAGGTCATGAGACGAAGAATCCCATTGATTATCAATGATTTCCAATAATTACTGCCAGGGTTATGGCCCTTGGTCACTTAGAAAAATATTGTGACACTCTACTAAGAGGCTAAAGTTAATATCTGATTGACTTTAAATTTATACACAGTGTTTGAGGTTATGTAACGAAGAAGCCTATTGATTTTTGATAATTACTGCCAGAGTTGTGGCCCTTGATTACTTGAGAAGTCTTGAGGAAGCGCTAGGTGACTAAAGTTAATATAAATTTATACACAGTGTTTAAGATCATGAGACAAATTCTAATGATTTCTGATAATTATTTAATTGCTCGTTATCAGATTTAGTGCCCGGACGACTTGACTACTCTGGGCGTTTGTTTCATTGCCTGGCAACCTATCTTCTTTATCTGGCAACATTTTTTAGTGGTTTGTGTCTGTACTATTCCTTACCAATTAAATATACTATATGAGGATACATTTATCAGGTGTAAACTGGAATGATTATATCAAATCCCTTTGTAATGTCATGATATTACACAGAAGTTGTACAGTATAGGTAATAAAGTTCTGTTGATTTTTGGGTTGTCATAATAAGGGGAACACATTTTATGAATATGTCCATTGTGTTTCCTATTAAAGCTACACCTTAAGGCATTATATACTTCATTCGGGTTTTTTTTTATGCATCTAAGTTTTTTATTCTAGCTTAAATATTTTTTGCAATATGTGAAATTTATCTATAATTATTTTTATCAAAATCGATACAACCTTTCTTGAGAAATAATGAGGTCACAATGTAATAAGGTATATATAATACCTGTAACTTGCTTATTGTCTGTACTATTCTAATATAGCCAGATCGAGACTATTTGTGGCAAGTAAATATTGTTAGATCAGTATTTTAGTGATAATGTTAATTTAATGATTCTTTTATTCTTATGTTTATTTTGGTTTGTTTGTTATATAATCTATTTTCATAAATCCCTGTACATAATTTTTGTTATAAGTTATTGCTAATAATTTATTATTTTTCTTTGTTATTTGTTACTATGGCTTACCTCTTCTTATAATAACTATAAATCAGCTGAAAAAAATATAATTGTTTGCTTTGTTGAAAATAAAAAATCAACCCCAAAACAACAGAAAAGAAAAACAGGCATATCATAGTATAGCATTGTGATTTTGTCAGTCAGTATTCAGGTCTAAGCTTTGAGGGTAATGTGTTTCAGATGTTCACAGATTGTTTGTTACAAACGTAGCAGAGAGGTGCACCTATTTTGATAATTTTTTATAATGTTGTGGTATATTTTCTTCGACTCTGTAGGTCCATAATTGCTGTGCAAACTCTACAGACTATATTTATATCATTTTGAAATTTATATTATTATGTTGTTTACATTGGTGAGACAAAGAAGCCTATTTTATTGCAACAATTTCCGTTAATTACTGTTAGTGTTATGGCCCTTGTTCCACTTTGTTGAACCTTGTGAATGCTCTAATCACAAAAGTCATCAATCAATTTGTATTAAATTAGTACACAGAAGATGCCAATCGCATTTCAACAATTCCGTGTGGAGAGTCTAATGGCAAAAGTTATCATCCGATCGCATGAAATTTATATGCAATGTTTAGAATAATAAAAGAATCATATTGAGTTTCAACAATTTCCGTTAATTACTTCTAGGGTTATGGCCCTTGTTTCACTTTGTAGAAGCCAGTGAACACTCTAATGAGTCGTTACCATCCGATTTTTACTTATATAACTGGGAGTAATGGTAGCGGTAGTATAAAAGTTTATCGATCATTTTAACATACCAAAGATTAAAGGATGTTTGTACTACATTGTATCTAAAATATAAGCCTGTAGATTGGTTATTTTAGAACTTTAGACCAATTCCATTATTCGTGGAAATATTATACTAATAAAACTGAAAATGGAGAGGAGAGTTCAACAGGTGATTCAAGCTGGTGGAGGCTACAAAATATACGCATCTTTTTACTGTTTTGACAGCTTTATGGACAACCCGAACATGAAATTAGCTGAACTGTAAGATTTCTTGTTGACCTGTACCAGCCAGTTTTTGGGACTTGATTTCACCCATTTTCCATCTCTAATTTTGAACTCGGCAGAATCATGAAACCTGTCATTGAGTCAACTGGCGTGGTTTCGAATCCCTGGTTGTCTGTGACAAGGAGCAGGGTCGCCTGTCCAACCTCGTGGGTTTTCTCCGGGTCCTCTGGTTTCCCCCCACTGCTCAAAGACCCATACGCGCAAGCGAATTATTGAAATAAAATTAAACCATATGTTAGTCCCGAAATGACCTAGTTTGTGTCGAGTGGACGTTAAACCCATTTCTCTCTCTCTCTCTCTCTCTCTCAAAAAAAAAAGTAGGGTATATTCAGAAACAATACAAAACTGCAGAAATGCTCCTAATCAACTGTCCAATCACGATTTGGGGCAATCTGACCCACTCCTCTTGCAGTGTCACGGCCAATTCTTGCAGTGTTGTCGGTTGACGTTGACGAAGACGTCTCCCGATCAAATTAAACGTAACACACTAAAGCAAAGATACGCTAAACAGTGAATCTTCTGCAATAACCGATAGGAAAGCAAACATGGATAGATAAACCAGCACGCGGCAGTTTTCATCAACCCTTCCTTGAAGTGTCAAATTTGACAATGAACCCCTCCCACGTGTATGGCGCTATTGCGTGTCGCATGTGCAGCACAGTGGTTCTGTTGGGGCGATAAGTTCTTCATCTGTGAACATACTCTCAAAGCATGCCAAGTGTCCATGACTTTTTTTCATATCACAACCTGCATAGGTATTTGCATTTCAAGATCCCATACTTTTTTTTCAAGAGTATAATTTATAACCCTCGCATAAAAAAA
Source organism: Patella vulgata (assembly GCF_932274485.2). NCBI lineage: Eukaryota > Metazoa > Mollusca > Gastropoda > Patellidae > Patella > Patella vulgata. Next base: position 42,677,027 of record NC_065882.2, read on the forward strand.
AAAAAAAGATTGTAATTTATATTATTTATGATCTTGGACATACATTTTTGCATCTAAAATTATGAGTAATAAAATTTAAAAAAACCTAGACATATCAACAATAAATACTAACGTGGGGACTTAAAATATAATATTAATAAATACACTCACTGCACATTTAGTATTACAGAACAGCATGACTATAATGTGAAAACAAATATTACCGGTGTTTATTCTAGAAATGGAAGGAATTGTAGTCTTTCAAAATAGCATAGACAAGAATATCTGATTAAATTATGTTTCGGCATCATGGATATAAATAAATTAAGAAGGTCACATCGATTTGAATTCTGTTTGTTCAAGAACACCTATTAAATTTTTACTTCCTATTCATCAAGAGGCTGAAAAACTAAAATATCAAAGAAAGGTATTGAAAGAAATTGTGATTAGGCAAAAAGAAAAATACCAATCCCATTTTCCAGATGAAATAAATCGAAATAAACAATAAGCACTTTACCTTAAAATAACAAAGGCTAGGTTGTGTGTCCATGACATAGTATGTTCTGTGTATCCGACAAAGTCATATTCACGTCGCCTAATCTTGTGGCTCGTATAGAAATGCTGTTTATGTAACCATTTAGCCTTATTGGCCACGGACATGACCAAAACACAGGTACATTTTACTCGACCGGTATAATAACCCGACAATCATTGTTCCGCAGGTTGATTTCCTTCAGATCGATGTGAAATTTCTGTATTATATATAAGGCTCTATGGACATAAAGGACTGGGTATGAATGAAACCTGGATACCAGTATTGAAAGATAATGATATTTTCACAGTGACACGAAAGAAAACATGATGTCACGAACCGTTAGCACACTATTAGGCTCATGGATCATTTATTTTTACAATGTCTAACAGAGTTTCTAATCGCCGACAGTAAGCTTCTAATCTAAAGACTAAAATTGCCTACATGTAGGCTACCAATATTAATATTCGCATTAAAAGATATCATCTATAATGGACCAATTTTCATTTTAGATTTCGCAAAACATGTAATATAACAACATATATTAAACTCAAACTGTTAGGACTTTTCAGATGATAATTAAAGATACATTATGGGAGATTCGATAACGAGTTGGCAGTTCTCACTATAATAGTTAAAAACTAGCTAATGTTATGGCAATGTGCTGAAAATTTCATTCAAATTGATCCACTATGAACCGAGAACTAAACGATTGAATTTTCCGCCTAGCCTCGATCATCATTACTAACGTCTGTACGATAAACAGCATAGTCTCGATTATCCATTTAATCGTTAAATCGTGAAGGAAAGTTATGCAGTAAATCGGTTTATAATCCACTAAGGATCGCTAGCGATGCCATCTAGAGTTAATTATGGTCTGGATAGGTTAATTAATGTCTAATTAAAAATTTAGATATCATTTCAGGCCTAAAGAAAGACCTGCAATAGACAGATTTAGCTCTTGCATAATGTATGTTTAACTGAAATTACATTACATATTATAGCTTCATATAACACAATCTAAAGTTTGTAAAACATTAAGGTTTGAGACAAATAAATGGACGAATAACAGCTTAAAATCCTTAAGACATTCATATGTTTATTCCATTGTATCTTTTTCAGTATTAAACACTTTTGGCACTGGTGGCATAAGGGGCACTTTCTGGTAGAATTCCCCGTCAATGTCTGCCAAGAGAAATGGTCCTCTGGCTCTGCAGCATAACGGAATAGTCCAATTGCAGGTTTTCATGGGCGGTAACAGTTGTCTCCCCTATAGGGTGAATGTAGCTTCATGATAACCCAATAGACAATCCAATAACACTACCAGTCACCGTAGCCACACCCAATGTAACCATAACTATCCAAACACACTTTCCTCTATTCCTGTTCCTTGCATCATCCTAAAATAAAATAATAATTAGCAAATGATATCGTAAAAAATTACATCAGCTCTCTACCCTTTACATCACCTTTCTACCCGTCTTATAGTTTGAGTTGATTTATTGCCTCTTTCACCTAAAGCTTGTAGAGACAGACATTTTTTATATATTTAATGATGGGATAACCCAGAGATTCTATATAATCAAAACTGCGTGTTATTTACAGATTGTGTATTCCGTTATCACTCCAAGATGAATTGGAGGCAAATATAGAACAGTACAGTAAGTTGGTGTAGTTTTTTTTTAATTGGGCTGGCAAAGATTGTAAAGTGTGAACAAACGTGCTGTCACAAGTAGGAACTCTATTGTAATTTTGTGGCGAAGAGGCTCTTTCCGGAGTTACTGTCATCTAACCCTTTATTTTTAGATTAAAAAAAAAATGATGGCACAGAATCAATTGGGGGTAACCCGATTGAAATTGAGTGCCATGCATGTATTTTTCACTGATTTGTTCGTTTTCCATTAAAGCCTTGTAAACTGAGAGTATTTTTTTAAATGGCTACTTCACCGCTTATCAAACATCTGTTTGAGGCTGTATTTTTGTTGCCTGGAAACATCATGTTTCTGAGTTGCCTAGAATTCTTCTATTAATAAGATTAAAATTATTTGAACTAAACTACAAGATTATAAAGCATCACTTACTATTCTTATATCTAAAGATACTGTATCATCACTTGAGCTGTCATAACAAGCTGTGAAGTAAAAATATCAAAATATTTGAACTAACATATACCAATATGTAGCCTTAGCAGTCTGATTGGATGATTGGAATTCAGGTCGGCCTAAGAGTGGGGTTTCGGTTGCAAAACCATTTAACCCGGGAGTCCAGTGAGATTTAATCAAAATATTGAGTCCAAAAGGTTTGAGGTCTACAACACATATTTTACCGCTAGATCATTTTGGAAAGCCAAGTCTTGTAACCTGTGCATATACCTGGGAGCGCTCCCCCTAACCCTCCCATATGTAATGGAAGTTAAACTTCAATGTCCATCCACAATTTTCTTGCAAGCGTTTCATACTTACCACTAAGAAACAGAATGCATGACTTAAGAGCATACAATGTTGTGCTAATGCTACTTAAGAGATTGGGGATCACGGTGGCTAAGTGGGAAAGACGCTGGCTCGCTAGCCTGGAGGTCGGGTGTTCGATCCTTGCATTGGCCGAGAGAGTTCATCCAGATTTTCCGATTGTCTAGTCGTTCGGATGGGACGAAAAACCGAGGTCCAGTGTACACATTGGCGTGCACGTAAAAGATCCCTTGACAGTTGGAATTCGATATAAGAGTAAGACCGTAGTGCCGCAGTCCGGGCAAAATGTCCCTCATAGCACACTGTATGGCGTATGCCCGTCTTCATTAGCCCAATTCAGAGCAGAACAGTAGGACGTTAAACTTCATTTCATTTCATTAACTTAAGAGCTTAATTTATTAGCACCAATTAGTGACCATAATTAAAATTTAGAGTCCATAACTGAAACAAAGCCTAAAAGCTAACTAACCAAGTCATGAAACCAAAAATATCACTTAAGAAAGAGCGACGAAAGTTGAACAAACCTTGCTTAAGACTCTTTCAAAGATGACAAAGGTCAAATTTTGAGTTCACATAATGATAGCCGATCTTGTTATTACAAGATACAGAGAAATGAAATGAAATGAAATGGGGTTTAACGTCCTACTGTTCTGCTCCTATACCGGGCTGATGAAGACGGGCATACGCCATACAGTGTGCTATGAGGGAAATTTTTGCCCGGGCAGTGGCACTATCGCCTACTCTTATACCGAATTCCAACTGCCAAGGGATCTTTTACGTGCATTCCAATGCATATACGGGACCTCGGTTTTTCGTATCATCCGAAGGACTAGACAGCTGTACTTGTCAGGCCCTCTGTCCTGCATCACTGACAAGGGGGGACCACGCCAGAAAATCTGGATGAACTTTCTCGGCCAATGCAGGGATCGAACACCCGACCTCCATGCTAGCGAGCCAACCCATGAGTAACTTATTTTAAGGTTGCCATACACCGATTTATCTTACTGGAAAAATACTGGATTACCTGAAAAACACCAGTGGGGCAAGCAATGGGCAAAAATGTCAGCGGATCACTAACTGGCAACCTGACTGTTGTCTGCCAGATTATTGTGTGCTAGCTTGACTGGGGGAGCGGTTGTTATTTCTTGATCAAGAACACTGTAGCCTCAGTTGTCATTATTACTGTTGTAACGATAATAGAGAAGTCTCGCTTATCCATTTTTACGGTTAATCAATAGATTAATAATTAATAGATTATATAACATATAACTACTGAAATACCTGCAGCTGACAGATTTAGCTCCTGCATAATGCATGTTTATTATGTTTGGTGAAATACGCGAAAAATCCAAATTGAACGGCAGTCATTTTGCGCCTGTGATAGTATATTCTACACGGTTTGTTTTGTTCTGTTTTGACGGTGATAGGGTCATCCCAAACTTAGGCTGCCTATCTGCAGCTAGCTCCGGCTGAGAATAGGCCCTAAGCTAATTAACCGACATTTTAATTCCTACATCGACGATTTTAGTCGAAAACACTGAGTATGCTTTTAGAAATTTTTAGAAGTATTTATTTCTCTTCTATTGTCGTATTGAATGAAATTAAATATGTTTATTTAGCCGTTGTGTGTATGAAAGATGTCAAACTAATCAGAACCGAATCACAAAAAAGTTCCCTAATTATTCAATATATGGCGGCGCCTATGACAGATAATTTCACAGAGGCGGTTTTGTTTGCGAAAACAAATTTAGGAGTATCTAACCTTGTTTTGAAAGATAAACAGATTGAAACTCTAAAGACAGTTTACAATGTTAAAGAATTTATTGCAATATTACCCATAGCAAATATTATATATCGCTTTTACGCGAGTGTCAGCGACATGGCGTGTTTACATAAAACACACGTGCGTGGGTTATTTTTACTCTGTTGTCTAAACAAAGCGGTTTCTCGTTGATAAGTCCGGCCCCAAAATGATCACGTGTCCGTTTTAAATGGCGGCTAACTAGGGCAGTGTCACATTCTGGGAAGTATGACGTAGATGGGTCGCTGCGTGCAGTATGTGATAGGGTGTGTGAAACAGCCATTTTAAAGTAGCTAAATCTCTAACTCAATATCATCTAAATTCTTCGAAATTGAAAACACGAATAATTTGTCAATTTAAATCAACATTGATGCTGTGTGTTCTTACTGGGTAAAAATGGGCTTCTGATGTCTAATATTTAAGAAAAAATAAACATTTTACCATTGGTACACGAATCGTGTACCATAGTGCGTTTTAACGAAGAACGAGGTTATACATATTCCACCAGTCACGTTAAACGTTGACGACATGTTCTTATCTGGAGAGCATGCGCAATAAATACTATCGGCGTAGACTGGAATAACCAGACGCTAGAGATTGCCATTCGATTGAGACTTCTGGCGTATTTCGCCGCACATAACTGATATTACATTATTATATGCGTTGCGACCCATTTGTGTCAATTTCTAGGTCCCAAATATTAGCGATTTAGCTCCTTTAAATTACTTCCGCATTGTCGATAATGTCTCAGGTGTGTGCTTGTTAAAATTAAAGTATTTATTTATTGTGGACTTATCAATTAGTTTGCGAACAAGTTTTCTTATCAACAACCTTTTATTTAATTGAACACGGTTTTATAGCCTGCATCAAGCTTGTCAGTACCAGATCCATATTTACAATCGTTAACAATATAATATTGTTACGAACAGATAAATAGCATACAGTTAATGAGGCAATCTGTTTCACAGAGTATTACGAAAGTCTTCTAATATCTCTGTAAAAGATGACTGTCTTCAACACATGACGTTATATCGCGCGGCGTCAATCATTGGCTCAATGGCGTGTGCATTGTTTACATTAGACGTTACTGATTCGAGCAGAATGGCCCCTTTTACTCATTTTAATACCCATTTACACTAAAATAGGAAATAATTTTTACCTACAAATACCAAAACGTCTTTATTTATTTTTCTAATACATAAAAAAAAATGCTTTAGAATTTCATTTGTCGGAGGAAAAAAGTTAATATTTGAGGCTCATTAAGTCGTATTGATGTCATCCTTATCAGTGATTATCGCGGCCTAGCAAATATTCACTGCCGATCAGTGTGTTAATGAGGAGACAGAAATGTATGGAACAGAATGATGACAATGCAAATATTATATCAAAAATATCCACTTCGTATATATATAATTAGAAGTAGCATTGGTGGAATACATAAATGGGCCTTTGTAATTAATCACATAGACAGTTCTAAACTACTTTTGATATCTAGAAATTATCATGGGTCGGTCGCAGGGTTTGTATGCCTCCTTTAAGAAGCATCCCTGGCGTTGAAATCGCCCAAAGCAGCATCACATTCCGAAATACGTGCCTCACTCCACAGTAAATCTAATTTACAATTGGAAATATTTAGGACTTGGTTAGCTAGCTTTTAGGCTTTGTTTCAGTTATGGAATCTTAATTTTAATTACGGTCATTCATTAGTGACCTTTGACCGTTGTCACCTGTGAACGAGTCTTAAGCAAGGTTTGTTCAACTTTTGTCGCTAGTATTTAGGCTTTGTTTCAGTTATGGACTCTAAATTTTAATTATGGTCACTAATTAGTGCTAATTAATTAAACTCTTAAGTAGCATTAGTACAACATTGTATGCTCTTAAGTCATGCATTCTGTTTCTTTATAGTATTAAGTATGAAACGTTTGCAAGAAAATTGGGGATGGACATTGAATTTTAACTCCCATTAAATATGGGAGGGTTAGGGGGGAGCGCTTCCAGGTATATGCACAGGTTACAAAACTTAAGACTTGGCTTTCCAAAATGATTAAATTTTACTGGGCTCCCGGACTAAATGGATTCTAGAGGAGTTATTAAATTTAAAAAAAAAACAACCCAATTTCCGCTTATTATTCTTCAATGGCGTCAGTCATCGGTATGAATTAATATATAGGTTTCTGTGTTTTGGCAGTGACCTCGTCGAGATTATTTCCGCATATATACGTCAAATGGACGCTACAGACCATTTTTTTAAAAAAAATTCCAAAGCCGCCCCCCCATCCCGCCCCCTAGAATTAACGTTGCCAGGGGGGCGTATTTCCGAGAAAATTTCCTTAAAATATGCCCTGGGGCCGTACGCCTATTTTCATGCTTCTATAACATTTGGGCTAAAAGATAAATCCCCAAAACAGTAGCTTTAAATTTTCATTTTCTGTGGAAATAAAATGAAACCGTATATTTACCAAAATTATCAGTAGTGGTTTCTGGTTCAACTGTCCACGGTTGAACATTGATTAACTGATCTACATCTCTTTCTAGATTCTTGATACACGTCAGATCTCTACAATACATAATAAAAAATACAGAATATCCAATATCGGAGAGACTGACAAAACAATTGATTTTTGTTAAGTTTCCTATTGCTGGTTCGTTGGTTCCTAGAGTTTTATGTCCACTTCCACCAGGGGTGATATCGTAGACAATCCTATTGTTGGACAATGGTCCTTTTCAATTATGTCTGGAACAGCCTAAATACCACGGCCTCACCGGCGATGATATAAGAGTTTTTCTTACGTTGGGATAAATTAGCGTGGTTAATACACTCAAGGTATATGCAAAACCCATAGAATATGCAGTTCCAATGTCACGAGTGAGAATAACCGACCACAAAAACACGTTGCGCGTACCGTATGAAAATAATTAGAACTGAATGGGTAAAAAATATTTTTCAAATGTAAACAAATTTGACTCTGTTTTCCAATATTATTATAATGTTAAAATAGAGAAACAAATAATTACTCACTTCTCAATTCCGTGCAACAGATCCCTTTCTCTTTCTATTGAACTATTTATTGTTGAGCAAGACAAGGAACAATGCGTAGTCCCCGATAAACCAGTATTAATTAAACACACATTACCTATAAACATACAAAACTATAGTCACACTAACAACAAATGAGTGAAATTATGAATCTCACATCTCTACTTCAAATACATCTGGGGTTTTATTTTGATACCAAAAGTAATAATAAATCGTAAACTGGGGTAGCTGTGATCTAAGGAAAAATTCAACTATTACATTTTATATAATGTGTGGGGCATAACATAATTTTTCATAGCATTTCTCTTGGTCGGCAGACGGGATAAAGACCAGAACATTTTATCCCCATGCCTTGTTTGTAATAAGGAATTATTCGACGCATAATTAATATGAGGGGGCAATGCAGGGCTGGATTAACTATTAAGCAAAATAAGCACGGGGGTAACGCGTGCGCTTTATATCATTGAGTGGCCTTTCTCTCGTTTCTCTTCTGCTAAGGGCCCCATGCGCATATTGTCCCATGTTAGTCCCTAATTTGTGTCAGGGATCAGAAGGGATTCTTAAAACTGGTAGTTTAAAAATAACTTTATATTATAAAATAATATGTTTACCTGAAGAAAGAGGAAATAGTCGATGTAATGAAAGGGATTTATAGAGTTCTATTTTAAACAGTTCTAAACATCCAGAAAATATAAAACATAAGTTTTCTATATCTCTTCTATCTTCAGCTTGTGGCGTATCACTTTAATTACATAATAAAGAATAATGACAGCGTGTAACACAGAATGAAAAAATAACACATTCTTACATCAAATAAATACTGCAAATACATGTATACTCAAATACAGCAAATATGTACACATACATCAAATTGTTTAACTAAATGCACTTGAGTTATCAAGTCTTATCTTAGACCAGTGGTTCCCACCAACCCTTTTCTATTTGGGGACCCTTTGCGACATTTAACAAATCTCCGGGGTCCCCCATATTGGGACTTATAAACTCTAAATGGAACCATATATCTATCTCTGAAAAGTTGAATTATGAAACAATGACGCAAGTTGTTTGATGGTAGGTTCTATATTGCCGCAGACCATAAGTCATTATGTATGGAGGCGGAGTGGGGGGTGTTGCCGGGGTGCAACCAAAGTTTGGCGATATTATGAGAAAAGCAAGAAACGAAAGACAGGTGAGCGGAGCGAGCTAAATTATATTTTTCGAGCTCTTGATCAATATAAATATACTTTCACATTTTTATTTAATAAAGGATATGCTTTAAACATACATTATGCAAGGGCTAAATCTGCCAATTGCAGGTCTTTCTTTAGGCCTGAAATGTTATCTAAATTATTAATTAGACATTAATAAACTTATCCAGACCATAATCAACTCTTGATGGCATCGCTAGCCTGCGATATTTACTGGATTAGAACCCGGTCTGCTGCCTCTGATTAAATCCAAAAGTGGATAATCGAGACTATGGTTTTTTTTATCGTACCGACTTTAGTAATGATGATCGAGGCTAGGCCCAAAATTCAATCGCTAAATACTGGGTTCAGAGTGGATCAATTTAACTGAAATTTTCAGCAAATTGCTTTTACATTATAATCTAGTTTTTCACTATTATAGTGAGAACTACCAGCTCTCTATCTAATCTCCCATAATGTATCTTTAATTAATGTAGGCTATTGCCTTGGTTGTACAAAAATTGAACATTCTTGTGGCTCGACAGGCCGAGCAAAGGAGGGTATATGAAAGACAGTTCAAATTCCTGGAAACATAATATGGGTATAATTTTCTGTGTATATGTATATAATTGACCATAGTCAGTGGCGGATTAAGTTCCACCAAGGCCTGAGGCGGCAGTTGCTGGAGGGCCTATTTAGTTTTTAAAGTTAGAGCCAAGGTAGTTGCTAACATTAACCAGCGGCTGCCAGGCAGGATACGCCCACATTTTCGAGAGATGGATAGAGAACAAGCTAACAAGAAAGTGATTTTTCCTACAATCAAGGGCCATAATTCAGGAAATTACAATTGATATAACATATTCTTATGCTATTCCAGAACGAACGGCGGCCAATTTGTCTGTCAATTTTGGGCCAATTTTCACGAAATTCGAACTCAGTCGTCCTCAGTGTGTAACGGTGATATAATAATACGTTTTTTTAAATCGGATAAAAAATTATGACCTCTATAGGATCCACAAGCTAAAAACGCAATTTTTCGTACAATCAGGGGCCATAATTCAGGAAGTTACGGTCCGATATGCACGAATATCGAAAGGAACCGAGATCTTTGGGTTATAAACTTACATTTTAAGTTTCAACAAAATCGGATAAAAATTGTCCACAACCTTGATATACCATTTTCTTACGCTATTTTGTCTGTCAATTTTGGGCCGATTTTCACGAAATTCGAATTCAGTCGTCCCTAGGGTGTAACGGTGATATAATAATACGTTTTTTTAAATCGGGTAAAAATTATGACTTCTATAGGGTCCACAAGCTAAAAACGTGATTTTTCGTACAATCAGGGGCCATAATTCAGGAAGTTACGGTCCGATATGCACGAATATCGAAAGGAACCGAGATCTTTGGGTTATAAACTTACATTTCAAGTTTCAAAAAAATCGGATAAAAATTGTGACTTCTATAGGGTCCACAAGTTAAAAACGTGATTTTTCGTACAATCAGGGGCCATAATTCAGGAAGTTACGGTCCGATATGCACGAATATCGAAAGGAACCGAGATCTTTGGGTTATAAACTTACATTTCAAGTTTCAACAAAATCGGATAATATTGTGACCCCTATAGGGTCCACAACCTTGATATACCATATTCTTACGCTATTTGGGAACGAACGGCGGCCATTTTGTCTGTCAATTTTGGGCCGATTTTCACGAAATTCGAATTCAGTCGTGCCTAGGGTGTAACGGTGATATAATAATACGTTTTTTTAAATCGGGTAAAAATTATGACTTCTATAGGGTCCACAAGCTAAAAACGTGATTTTTCGTACAATCAGGGGCCATAATTCAGGAAGTTACGGTCCGATATGCACGAATATCGAAAGGAACCGAGATCTTTGGGTTATAAACTTACATTTCAAGTTTCAAAAAAATCGGATAAAAATTGTGACCTCTATAGGGTCCACAAGTTAAAAACGTGATTTTTCGTACAATCAGGGGCCATAATTCAGGAAGTTACGGTCCGATATGCACGAATATCGAAAGGAACCGAGATCTTTGGGTTATAAACTTACATTTTAAGTTTCAACAAAATCGGATAAAAATTGTCCACAACCTTGATATACCATTTTCTTACGCTATTTTGTCTGTCAATTTTGGGCCGATTTTCACGAAATTCGAATTCAGTCGTCCCTAGGGTGTAACGGTGATATAATAATACGTTTTTTTAAATCGGGTAAAAATTATGACTTCTATAGGGTCCACAAGCTAAAAACGTGATTTTTCGTACAATCAGGGGCCATAATTCAGGAAGTTACGGTCCGATATGCACGAATATCGAAAGGAACCGAGATCTTTGGGTTATAAACTTACATTTCAAGTTTCAAAAAAATCGGATAAAAATTGTGACTTCTATAGGGTCCACAAGTTAAAAACGTGATTTTTCGTACAATCAGGGGCCATAATTCAGGAAGTTACGGTCCGATATGCACGAATATCGAAAGGAACCGAGATCTTTGGGTTATAAACTTACATTTCAAGTTTCAACAAAATCGGATAATATTGTGACCCCTATAGGGTCCACAACCTTGATATACCATATTCTTACGCTATTTGGGAACGAACGGCGGCCATTTTGTCTGTCAATTTTGGGCCAATTTTCACGAAATTCGAATTCAGTCGTCCCTAGGGTGTAACGGTGATATAATAATACGTTTTTTTAAATCGGGTAAAAATTATGACTTCTATAGGGTCCACAAGCTAAAAACGTGATTTTTCGTACAATCAGGGGCCATAATTCAGGAAGTTACGGTCCGATATGCACGAATATCGAAAGGAACCGAGATCTTTGGGTTATAAACTTATATTTCAAGTTTCAAAAAAATCGGATAAAAATTGTGACCTCTATAGGGTCCACAAGTTAAAAACGTGATTTTTCGTACAATCAGGGGCCATAATTCAGGAAGTTACGGTCCGATATGCACGAATATCGAAAGGAAACGAGATCTTTGGGTTATAAACTTACATTTCAAGTTTCAACAAAATCGGATAAAAATTGTCCACAACCTTGATATACCATTTTCTTACGCTATTTTGTCTGTCAATTTTGGGCCGATTTTCACGAAATTCGAATTCAGTCGTCCCTAGGGTGTAACGGTGATATAATAATACGTTTTTTTAAATCGGGTAAAAATTATGACTTCTATAGGGTCCACAAGCTAAAAACGTGATTTTTCGTACAATCAGGGGCCATAATTCAGGAAGTTACGGTCCGATATGCACGAATATCGAAAGGAACCGAGATCTTTGGGTTATAAACTTACATTTCAAGTTTCAAAAAAATCGGATAAAAATTGTGACCTCTATAGGGTCCACAAGTTAAAAACGTGATTTTTCGTACAATCAGGGGCCATAATTCAGGAAGTTACGGTCCGATATGCACGAATATCGAAAGGAACCGAGATCTTTGGGTTATAAACTTACATTTCAAGTTTCAACAAAATCGGATAATATTGTGACCCCTATAGGGTCCACAACCTTGATATACCATATTCTTACGCTATTTGGGAATGAACGGCGGCCATTTTGTCTGTCAATTATGGGCCAATTTTCACGAAATTCGCACTCAGTCATCCTTAGGGTGTAACGGTGATATAATAGAACGGTTTTTTAAATCGGATAAAAATTATGACTTCTATAGGGTCCACAAGCTAAAAACGTGATTTTTCGTACAATCAGGGGCCATAATTCGGGAAGTTACTGTCCGATATGCGCGAATATCGAAAGGAACTGAGATCTTTGGGTTATAAACTTACATTTCAAGTTTCAACAAAATCGGATCAAAATTGTGACCTCTATAGGGCCCACAAGCTAAAAACGTGATTTTTCGTACAAACAGGGGCCATAATCCATGAAGTTTCGATCCGATACATGCCAATATCGAAAGCAGCCGAGATCTTTTTTGGATACACCTATATTTCAAGTTTCGTCGAAATCGGATAAGAATTGTGACCTGTAGAGAGTCCACAAACAATTGTGGACGGACGGACGGACGGACGGACGTCCGGACGGACAGGGGCGACGGCATAATACGTCCACATGAAAATGTGGGCGTATAAAAACGGGACTCGTTACTGAGGTTATCCAGGGGCCTACAATCGCGTCATAACTAGTATGACGTCTTAGACTATACTAAGCCAAAGTCGTTTGATATTGGTAATGTAACTTTATATGCCCATAAATGACGTCACGTGGATACAATATATAAAGCAAGACAACCGAAAACTTACAAGGATTTAACGTACATTGTAGACCTACGTTTAAAAAATAAGATCAGATCTCCAAACAATAGGGCCTATTTAAAATGGCGTGGGCCTAATTAATTTCGGGTCAGGGCCTATGTTGATTCCCGTTGGGCCTAAACCCCACCCGCCTAACATTCATTGTCTATGCGTTTTTAATCGTATCAGACAAGTCTAAAAAAATTTTTTTTACAAAATCTTTGGGCCTGAGGCTGCAGCCTCATCAGCCTCACTGATAATCCGCTACTGACCATCGTGTGTGAAATTATTATGCATTAAATCGGCCGGGGTCATAGCGTTTCCCCTCAATTAAAACCACACACAACAGATTATCAGTTGTTGCTGAGAAATGGTCCTTTGGCGTGACCTAGGTTACCTTTTCCTCACTGTTGTAGTGTAGCCTTAGAATCATTATCATAAATTACCGCCTAGAAACCTTACTCATCCCACTCACTGACAAATATTGATCAGATACACACATAAAACTGCACTTACTTTTTATACAATGGCAATAATTGATCTTTGGTTTTCAATGATATATCCAGGGCCTTCTCTCTGTGTTTTAAAAGCTGCAACCTGAGATCATTACTATCACAGTTACACCCCAGAGCTACACACAACTGACAGTATATAGCAATTTCGTGATTTAAATTGACAACTAGCTGAAAAAAAAAACAAATAACACAGAACGATCAAACTGGGTAACTTAGCGGCAGTTTAAATACGCGGTTTAAATGAAAAATGAGACAAATTATCAGGCTATCGTTAAGATTCTGGTTTACGAATCGGTTAAATTTTAGGGGTTTTATCCAACGCTATTAAAATATATTACTCTATAGTATTATAGTGCATTGGTATTATTCAAAATTAATTGTCTTTTTAGTGCTAGAAATGCTTAAAACGGAATCCATTTTGGTACTGCAGCCATGGAGCCATGTCCAGGGTAAAAAGCAAGTAAAAATTCTTTCGTATTGCAATAGGCCCTATCCTATGCACCGTTACCGACCGTCAGATAAACTTGTTAACCGCTATGAGTTTTGAAAGAATAACAAGATGACGCCCATGCTTCTAGTCGCAAGAAACTATCTGAATCTCTGTGATACCCTTTCAATACCAACTTTCTGCTTTTTGACTAGGCAAAATACCCCTTGGAAAATCTTACAAATTAGGCCACTCAATGAATATGGTCGAAAATGTTCCGTTGGTTGATTCTGTAATACTGACGGAAAGGTAGTCTCTATTGCAGGCTCTTGTTAGACACTGTTAGGAAAATAATCACCTTTTACTGGACTGAATCCAGGTTTCGTCAATAAGTAACGTGTTTGACGAAATAAGTCATTTCCAGAAGTCAGTCTAAGATTTGATTTCTGATCCGTCGGTCCAGCCTAGGAAAAATAACTACATAAAACGGATCAAGTTAGTAAAGACTAGATTTGTGTAGATCATAAACTCAACATTTCTTAAAAAGAGGCCTTAGCACTTCGGAGGACCTTCGCCGGTTGGTAAATAAAAATTAATTTTCGATTTATCGTGATTTTATATAATTTTCTCTTATAGGTTTCTTTTGAATCAGATTTATTTTTTAAATAAATAACCTCATATATTTTCTTGTTTAAGGTCCTAATGTCTTTCTGAAACAAATATTTGTCCATCCCACAAGCCCTGAATCCATCCCACAATTTGCCGGCAAGTAAAACACTCAAAAAAAAAATGGAAGAGAATCTATGATGCCGTTCGTTCCGACGAACGTCAAATCAGGAATGACCTAAGTCAGAAGTTAGCCGCTGTGACCACAGATGTATGGACATGAACAAAATGAGTCTTGCATTAATTTAACCGCTCATTTTTTATCACCAGAATGGGGGATGGTGGCAAAGATTCTGGAAGTGTAATCATGTCCAGGTTCACATACTTCGGATAAACTAAAAGAGCATCTGACGGAGATGGCAGATGACTGGAGTGTGGTTGAGGTCCGCGTCTATTTGTTGCAATGCCATAGACGACCGAGGTCTTGTGTACAGATTGGCAGTTTACGTAAAAGATCCACTGGCAATTGCTAAAATATAATCTTGTGCATTGTTCACATGTCACCAGAAATTTCACGTATTTCATAATTAATTAGAAATTATAATAAATTGAATATAAAACACTTTAAATATATTTATATTAAGAATTGAAAATATTCGAACAGTATTTTCGAATACTATTCGAATACAAATTTCAAAACCCGTCGAATATTCAAATAGTATTCTTGTTCGAATATCCGAACACTAGTTGTTACCGTGAAAATATAGTTGGGTATACTACGGATCTTTGTAATGAAGGAAAACATAGCCCAAAAGACAACGCCACTGTAATTAAAAATGGCTGGTTCACATACAACAAAATAATTTTTTTCTTTTTTTACCCCCCCCCACCCAAAAAAAACCCCCCAAAAACGTGTAGAATGGACTAAATTTGGACTGTTCGCTTATTTCACCGAAAAGTAAATTGATTAGAAATTACAACATACCATTTTTGGTTTTAAAAAAGGGGTGTAAAACACTTTGTAAACACTCATAGGTGTGTTACATTAATAGGTGTTTTAGACGGGTTTTCGTCTGTTTAATGGTTCTAAAAAATAAAGCAATACGCCCTTTAACTAAATACTCAAAATAAGCATGTTCATTCAATGAAACCCATAGAACTCCATCTGGAACTGAAACCATTATTAGACAAGGAATTAGTAACATTAAGTTTTGTCCTTTTCTGTCAATAATAAATGATTTATTTTATTTGATAGAAAGATTTTGTTATGGTGTTACCGTAGTGATAGTCAATATATAATTATCATATATTATTCATAAAAACAACTTCATAGAACATGTTATGATCCTGTGGGACTAACAAAGGAAATGGTTTACCTATTTCTATATTCTAACATTATATATACCGATAACGAAGCCAAATAGAATCAACTTTTAAAACTTTCAACGCACAATAAATAACAATTTGCGTTCGTGGCATCAGTGGTGGGTTCAGCACTTGCAATTGCCAATTGGAAAGAATAGAAAGAGGACTACGTGTAATAACATTTACTAAAACCATGCCAGATTTTTCGCTTGGGGATGCCATATATAAAGTACTGGGACCGATTGTTCAAAGCGGACGTAAAACCCTACGAACGAACGTTGTTCAAAGCTGCTTTAACGTGGTGTTAACGGCCCGTTACTTATAACTTAACATGGAGTTAAAAGCTCGTTCACTTATAACGACTCGTTAACATGGAATTAACGGATCGCTAACTTTAACGAAGAGAAAGTCTGTTGCTGAAAGCCCCGTTAAGTTTAATATGTCGTCAACTTGCCGTTATATTTTACAGTTGAACTCCGTTATCGGTTTAACGATGGCATTAGTCGGCTGTCAGTTGAAGTATACCCTTAAAAAAATGTCCTATAGAATACCAGTGTATTTGGGGTGGGGGGATTGGTTTGGTGCATTATTTTACAACTTTCTCGGATAGACTCACTGAGAGTTCTGCCACCATCCATTCCGGAAGTGGGTTGCTGTTATCCAGCCGCCCATGGTGCACAGATTAGTCCAATTAAATAAAATAAGGTTGACGGAAATGCGTGACCGAATGAAACACTTACTTAAATATGGTAATGGCCCGCCCTAATAGATGACGTTGGTTAGCACGTGCGCGCTGTATCATAAGACCTGTCATAGAGTCAACTGGCGTGGTTTCGAATCCCCGGTTGTACGTGACAAGGAGTAGGGTCGCCTGTCCAACCTCGTGGGTTTTCTCCGGGTCCTCCGGTTTCCTTCCACTGCTAAAGACCCCTACGCGCAAGCGAATTATTGAAAGAAAATTAAACCATATGTTAGTCCCGAAATGACCTAGTTTGTGCCGAGTGGACGTTAAACCTCATTTCTCTCTCTCTCTGTATAAAACGTCTAAGTTTTTGATAAAGAAAAACTTCAAAACATTATACTTTTTCTGGAGATCAGATAATACAGCAAACAATTGGTTTGCCAATGGGAACTGATCCCGTCCCATTTATGGCAAATGCAGATTTATATAAATACGAATTCTGCTTTCAGGATCATTAACGAAAAACTGATTACAAAGTAGCTAAAAGTCTAAACTATACCTTCCGATACATTGATGACATAACACCTTTCAGCAAATATAAAAGTGAAATATATCCCCCAGAACTTATATTAAATAAAGAAAATTTTGGCACTATAAATGTATCTGTTCTTGACCTGGATATAAAAATAATTAACAATAAATTTAATGTCGGTATTTTCGACGAAGTAGTAAAATATCCGTCAATCTATAGTAATATACCAGATACTACGCCATATAGTGTTTTCTTTTCACAAGCATTACGATTTTTGACCATATGTAACGATAAAGAACTATTTCTTTCCAGAATAAAATCTCTTTATTTTAAGTGCACTGCCAAAGGCGGTACACAATTACCGGTACGCATTTTATAAGAAATTTCGAAACTTTCATTTCTTCAACATACCAAGTTTGACATTTCTTATAAGTATATTACCGACTACATAATATTGGATAATGATCCAATTTAATATTTATTTTAAATGTTCTGCAGTTTCCTAATCCTATCTGGATTATCGCCCTTTTTATGCCTTTACATAAATACATGTTTATAGTAGGATTTCAACAGCATACCTGTTTCGCATTTCTTGTTAGTTTTTACGTATTATATTTAGTGCAATTAAATAGCTGAATAATTCCGATTAGTTGCTAAATGGATAGCTTATTAACCATTTGGCGTTAATTATCGCCCTTTTTATTGTGTTTTTTATTACATTATCTTAAACTTTGACGCCATTAGCAACCTACCGCCGTTACGTCACGTCATTCAGTCATCAGACGGCTGTCTTTCCAGACGGTTTACATTTTCTCATTTGCTTCTTTGTATTCAGTATTGTTTGTCTTTTACTATGTTTTTGTAGTAAATTGAACATAAGCCCTAAAATAATCAATATAGGCTACCTCGATTCTATTGAATACTAATTCCCAGCTAAACAAAAAGCGATTTTTCGAACAATCAAGGGAAATAATTCAGAAAGTTACGATCCGATATGCGCGAATATCAACAGGAACCAAGACCTTTGGGTTATAAAGATATATTACAAGTTTCATCAAAATCTGATCACAATTGTGACTTCTAGAGGGTCCACAATCTTGATATACCATATTTACACTATTTGCATACGAGGGGTGGCCATTTTGTCCGGCAGTTTTGTTCCGATTTTCACGAATTTCAAACTGAACCATCAGTAGGGTGAAACGGTGATATATTAAAACGATTTTTTAAATCGGATAAAAACTGTGACCTCTAGAGGGACCACAAGCTAAAAAACGTAATTTTTCGTACAATCAAGAGCCATTATTCAGGAAGTTACGATCTGATAATGATATGCGCAAATATCAAAAAGAACAAGATCTGTGGGTTATAAACATGCATTTCAAGTTTCATCAAAATCGGATCAAAATTGTGACCGCTAGAGGGTCCACAACCTTGATATACCAGATGTGTACACACATGTATTTGCGTACGAGGGACGGCCATTTTGTCTGACAGTTTTAGTCCGATTTTCACGAAATTCAAACTCAACCAACATTACGGTGTAACGGTGATATATTCGAATATTTTTGTAAATCAGATAATAAATGTGACCTCTTTAGAGGGGCGACCATTTTGTCCGTCAGTTTTGGTCCGATTTTCACGAAATTCCAACTCAACCATCATTACGGTGTAACGAATATTCACACGTTTTTTTTTTTTTTTTTTAAATCGGATAATAAATGTGACCTCTAGAGGGACCACAAGCTAAAAACGCGATTTTTCGTACAGTCAAGGGCCATAATATCGAAAGGAACCAAGATCTTTGAGTTATAAACGTGTATTTCAAGTTTCATCAAAATCGGATCAAAATTGTGAGCTCTATTTTTACACTTTTTGCGTACGAGGGCGGCCATTTTCTCCGGCTGTTTTGGCCCGATTTTCACGAAATTCCAGCTCAACCGTCATTAAGGTGTAACGGTGATATATTCAAACGGTTTTTTAAATCGGAATAAAATTGTGACCTCCATAGGGTCCACAAGCTAATAAACGTGATTTTTCGTACAATCAGGGGACATAATTCAGGAAGTTACGGTCCGATATGTGCGAATATCGAAAGTAACCAAGATCTTTGGGGTATTTCAACAAAATCAGATAAAAATTGTGACCTCTGTAGGGTCCACAATCTAAAAACGCGATTTTTCGTACAATCGGGCGTTATAATCCATGAAGTTACGGTCAGATACATGCCAATATCGAAAGGAACCGAGATCTTAGGAAGATAAATCTATATTTCAAGTTTAGTTGAAATCAGATAAAAATTGTGAACTGTAGAGTGTCCACAAACAATTGTGGACGGACGTCCGGACGGACAGGGGTGACGACAATATACGTCCACATGAAAATGTGGGCGTGTAAAAATGTTTCTCACTTAACTTAGAACTTTTAGTTTTTAGACTACCTGTTTTTTATACATTTCACCGATATGGTTATTTGTATAGATAATTCTTACTTCAATATGTCTACATGCATGTTTCTTGTAACATATAGCAGATCCTGACTCATTACACAATGGTTTCTCTGGGTTATATTCCTATTGTTTTCAAATTAGAGTGAAGTCTGTATCCCTACAGACCTGGGACTGTACAGCGCAGTGGACGCTTACGGCTAATCCCCGGATCCATTCACTTAATTTGATATGTTCGTTTGTTTGTGATTTCTGTGCATTGTGTCTTGTCGACAGATTTGTTTTTGTGTAAATTATGTGTGGTGCACATAATGTCATAGCTGTGTGAGTAGTTTCATGTATAACCTTTGTATTATGGATGCTATAAATATATATAAAGAGAGAGAGAGAGAGAGAGAGAGAGAGAGAGAAATGGGGTTTAACGTCCACTCGACACAAACTAGGTCATTCCGGGACTAACATATGGTTTAATTTTATTTCAATAATTCGCTTGCGCATAGGGGTCTTTAGCAGTGGGAGGAAACCGGAGGACCCGGAGAAAACCCAGGAGGTTGGACAGGCGACCCTACTCCTTGTCACGTACAACCGGGGATTCGAAACCACGCCAGTCGACTCAATGACAGACTTTATGATACAGCGCGCGCACGCTAACCATTCAGCCATCCAACCCCCCTATTTTAAAAAATAAATATATATAAACATAGTTATAATAACACAGTGTTCCAGAGTTAAGTGATCATTGAGTAAAAAAAAGGGTACACAACGTGGAAGTCCTGATTGGATAAGTGTCACCATTGTGCCACAGTCCATTTTCTGGAGATCCGGGACCAGGATAGTGTCACATGATAAGTAAAATGTTGCCCTGTCGTGCGGATGGGACGAAAATTTGAGGTCTACTCATTTTCACCCTGACGTGCATGTAATAAAATTCTCCCCTCTAGCGTATAAAAAAAGAATCAAGAAAATATTATCGAGTCATTAAATTCCATTCATACAATTGGAACCCACAGACTGTTCTCACTCTAGAACTCGGGTATCCTTTTTTAAATTATTAATGAAAATAAAAGTATAGCACCATTACAAGATCACTATTAAAACGGTCTTTGATTTAAACGTAAAACACATGAAATTGGCTTTATAATGTATCAGAAATCCTGTTGTCCACACCATTGATCTTGACGATATAATGTGTATACAGGCTACATTGCAGAATCTTTTACTAGTATTAATGTCAGACAAAATTATTTCTGAAACTAGGCAATTATTTGCTTTCATTTTATAGCGTTTATGCTTCTATATTGTATTTACTTTAGTAGTGTGTTACTGTTTATACAGATGACATGTTTAAAACCGCGTTAATCTTCCCACAAATCAATGTTTCCAATAATTCTCTGCCACTAATGGTTCTGTTATAGCACCTACTGAATAATGAATGTGCTTAACTGACGTGGGTCTAATTTCATCAGATTTACATGTCTTCTATGTTGTAGGACAGTCAGATACAAATTAAACTGGGAACCGAAGTGGCTTAGTGCGTAAGGCGCT
Organism: Patella vulgata; assembly: GCF_932274485.2. NCBI lineage: Eukaryota > Metazoa > Mollusca > Gastropoda > Patellidae > Patella > Patella vulgata. The sequence goes on from NC_065882.2 coordinate 42,698,429, forward strand.
GGTCCATTAATCAGGAGGTCCAGAGTTGGCTGTGAACGTTTCCCGTGAATTTCCAGTGTGGTTTCTCTTTGTCAGTGGTGCAGAATGGAGGGCTTGGCAAGGGCAGCGTCTAGTCTTTAGAATGGGATGAAAAACGTACGTCCCGTGTACTCATTAACATGTACGTAAAAGACCCCTTGACAGTTGCAATTTTATTCGAAATAACAGTAGGCCAAAGTGCCACTGCCCGGAAAATATTCCCCTCGTAGCAACCGGCGCAGAAAAGTAGTACGTTAAACCCCATTTCATTTCACAAATCGAACTAATAAGATAAAAGTAATAATAACTTTTTCGTACATGCCAGCCTATTCTTCGAGACGTTTTGTTTTTTAAATACTGGCCATATTGAGATATGGCCTGGATTATAGAACACGGTCTGAAATGTTCTTGCTTAGATATTAAATCGTTCTCAAACATATGATATGATTATGGTGATTAATGAGAGATTAATTCATATGTCATATGGAACACCTTCCCTCGTGCTCACTGATTAATATTTCTACCTTACTCTAACCTGAATAATAAATCTAACCTGAAGAGATTAATATGTAGTTTTAAAATGTGTCATGTTATATAAAATAATAAAAATATAGTTCTAAAAGAAGCAGACAATCACACTATTAACGATATAATTCAATAGTTTATTTGCTAGATAACTGTTTCTATCAGTATCTGATAACTGTTCTCTAGTTTGTACATTGGTAATAACATTGTAATAACTTTACATTATTTCAATCAATCAGTACTAACACAAGTCTTATATATAATATGTATGGTGGCTGATAGTGGCCATGTTAGAACTCGCCCTTTTCATAACGCGACAACACGACATCACGACAGTATTGAAGCAATCACACAACACTTTACTCATCATAGGTGTACTCATTACATCATATAAGTAGCAGATTAGCTAAATATAAAGAGATAATAGGAAAACGTTGATTAATTATGGGTTCAGTGCCGGGATAAGATGAAGAGAGGCACTCGACTATTCCACTTAAGAGGCCCCACCCTCACAACTAGAGAAACACGAAAGTCTTTTTCAAACACAATTCAGCTAAGTCGAAGATGATGACGAAATGTTTTAGACTACAGTGTGTGTAGAAAGACTTATGGCAATGTTAACAATAGTATACACCTTCACACACCTTGGCCGACGGCGATCTAGATCTTAAAGGCCCTAGCCTCCAGCCTGCCAAGCCTGTAGGTAAATCCGACATTGCTCATATTCTATAATCACTGCCCCTCATAAATCAAACCAATGCAATGGTTAGACTTATGCTACAATAAATAATACTATGTCAACTTGACCAATATCAAGTTTACTCAATAAAATGTCATAAAGTGAAATGGGATATAATGGCCTACTTTTTCGCACCAACTGGGCAAATAAGGATGTGCTACAGTATGCGGGGAAAATTTTCCCCGGACAGCGGCATTCCGAGTAGACAGGACCTCGGGTTTTCGTTCCATCTGAAGGATTATGCGATGTTCCTTGCAAGACCCTCTATTAATCACCACTTACAAGGGGAAACCACACTGAAAATTCCCAAGGAATTTTCTTGGGGAACCCGAGACCTTCCGGTTAGCTGGCCAACGCTTTACAAGACGCAGCGGCTCAAAGGAGACAACATTCCTCTGTATCAGGAACACTTCTTGGATTCAGTGCCGGATTAAGACAAAGAGAAGTCCTAGACTATTCCACATATTATGAGGCCACATCCAATCTTCCACGCTCATGTCTAAAGGAAAATGAAAGTGTGTTGTTAAACACAACTGAACAAAGCCGAGGATGATGACAGATGTTTAAGATTATGACAGTGTTTAAAAAAAAACCCACGCAAAGCAGCTTTGTCTCAACTGAGGTTATCCGAAAGGAAAACTTGGATGTTTAGCAAATTTGATAAGGATCTAGGATCCTTGAAGAAATCTAATCTCTATGGTTCATCCTCTTATGGCCCTATTGCTTTCAACCAAATTTGAAAATAAATCTGTTAAACCCTATAGCCTCTATCGCGGTCACAAAGTCTTATGAATTGTGAATATCGATGGGAATCGATGACCGAAATGCTTCAAGCCAAATATAGCCTTTATCGCGTTCACAAGTTTTTTCGGAAAAGGGGGCATAACTCCGGAACGGAAAGTGGCAGAACACTGAATATCGGTAGGGTTCATCATCTCATGACCCCAATGCTTCACACCATTTTAAAAATTATAGCCTCTATCGTGTTTACAGGGTTTAGACAAAAGTGAAGGGGGAGGGAGGTAACTCTGGAGCTAACAGTCTCAGAACGCTGAATATTTGAAAAGAATCTGTCATAAACTGTAGCTTATATCGCGTTCACGAGGTTTTCTGAAAATGGATAACTCCGGAACTGCAGTTGACGGACCGACGGACAGGGTGACGACGTAATACTCCGACACGTTCAGAAATTGTACACTTTCATACACCTTGATTTTAACCCTATAGCACTATAGGTAAATCAGGCACTGACTGGATTTGTTCCATAGGGAATAGGAGCAGAACAGTAGGACGTTAAACCCCATATCATTTCATAGTTCTATAGGGCTACAGATTCAACGGCATGGATTGTCCCCGAGTCAGTTTATTATAATTACTGTACTAGAATCATATGATCCCCGGTGACATGTGTTTGTGGTGATAGAAATAAAACTCAGTTAATGACTCCATTACAAGGAAAGGATTGTTATTATTGAATTTTTCTGCTAATTGGTAGTGCTGGGGTGGATATTATGAATTATTTTTAGTTCCAAGATATCATAAAACTGCTAATGACATACAATTACGTATATAGCTCTTCTGTTCACAACCATATTATTACACACAGATACCGTGAATCTCACTTATCAAGTTTAATAAATGTCAAGAAGTTGTTAATATTATGACAATACGCCCACGTGAAACGAAAACCATTTACTCCCGTCTTAGAAACACAAACTCATGTGTATAAGTGGGCGACACAGCAGAGGGTAATTTTTAAAGGGGTAATATGTGTCGCACAAATAAGCATATAAGTGGCGTGGCAATTAATACTCTTATTTTCTTACTCGATGTAAAAGAAGAGGCTCATCAAAAGATATTACCGAACACATATAAGTGACCCTGGCTTGTTTATATGCTCTAAAGGAGATTCATCATATCTTTGTGAATGCTGAACGGAATTGTACCATTTTTGACCTAATATTACTTTTAGAGATTTATCCTAAGAAGAAACCGAATTAGGCAATGTCCCTTTTAAATCAATTAAGAACAATACAGTAATTTCAAGTCTGTCATAATAATTCAACCTTCAAGCAAAGTGTTTTATTCTTAAGCTAGATTCTTTGATTGGCCTCCTTGTCTACAAAGATAAAATTGAATAAGGAGGTAATTCGGGTATATTTTACCTTAGAGCAGATATGTTTAGGTGATTGACCATCTTTGTTATTAATATCTGGACAAACTGACGTCATCAGCTGCTGGTTATTATCATTTTGTCGGCTGTTTTTTTTATCGGCTTGCATTAGCAGACGACATCTAAACGTCATCACCTGAAAGCATTGAAAGATAAAACCATTCAACGATATACATTAAACTATGACTGGTTTAAATGCTGCAAGTTGGGACACATGGTCTCAGCCACCATTCCATGTTTATATTCGGAATGGGAATCCTGTACCCATCGAACTCGACCGAACTCAATTCGCCTAAAATAAGTAGTTCTGGGGACTCATACATCTGACTATTTTGTGTGGGACATACAGGCACACTAACGTACACATACCCAGACAGTCCCAATTTACCTTCAACAACAGGGGAATGAGAACCACCAAATCTTTCAAAGCATATTTTAATTATGAATGATAATAACGTGTTATGTGATGATATGTAATATCAATTGGTAATAAAAATCCCACGCAATACCAGATATACTTTCTGACCCATGTTTATTCACACCGCTGTTCAATTAACATTTGGACTGAAACTCTGTTTTAAAGGGCCAATCCCGATAATTTTTTGGAGAAAAAAACTGCTTAATGTTGTGTTAAAATCCCTAAAATCTTCTACCTAAGAGCAGAGCAACTAACTCAATATTTATGATACGTTTTCAAACAACTTAAACCCGTCAGTCTTCATCTGGAAATGCAGAACGGTGTCCCAAGCTGTATTATCCTGTATCTGAATAAGACCAGACTTTTATTTTATAAAACTAATGCGTAGGTGAAATTTACCTTTCGTTATCAAGTACAGCACATGGGTCATTTAATGTATAGACCTCTAAAGGAACGGGACTCGATTATCAGGTAACCCAACGAAAAGATTGGCCCGAAATTTTAAAAGGGTTACGTGTCCGGTTAAGCATTTTTGACGTTCACGTAGAAACGACTCAATATTTTGAGCTGAAAATTTGAAACAAGGTAAATACAACATTCCTCTATATTTTTGCGCTTAAATTTCATACGAACTTGGACTTTTAATTTTGAGACTCTGTTCAAATCGGGATAGTCCCTTTAATCATTAGTTACGTATTCCCAGCTCACCCTAGCTCAATACCACTCTTGTTGTAACAGAATAATATGTCCCAATCTATATTCTGGTCAACAAATTGTACTATTTTACAATATTCCAATTAATTGATGATACAAATTTCATCTTAACACACCTAATTTAAAAAAATTAGAAAAATCCAACCAAATGATTTGAAAAGCCTGACGTAAAGCTTTTCAAAAGTCACTTGGATTTAAAAATATTTTTGAACCCTTTGGACAATTAAAATAGGATTTAATGGATAATTTACACAACAGGTAGGACACTAACACATCTAGTACTTAGAATAAGGCTTTTTTTTTTATTTTCTGGAGCTTTCAAGCCAGCAAGAGTGTTATTGTCCCTTTAAAAGTTAATATGGAATGAATTTAAATGGCATGCGCATTTAATCCACTGGGTTTATTTACAGAAATTTATGTCCTTTTCGCTACTTTCGTCCGTTCGATATTTAATTAGAAGTCGGATAAACCTTATATTAATTCATTCGTGTAAGAAAGATAAGATGATACACATACAACAGTTACTGTAGCGGTGACTTTAACGATCTGCAGAATCAAGATTATTGCCATGCAGTATTGTAATAAAATTTACTTATTTTTACCTACTTACAGGCCTCGGTCCTATCAAGTAGTTCTTATGTTTAGACTATCGACAAAGCGACTTCCTTGTTTGTGGCACATTCATAAAAAAATCTTAAAAAAGTTATTAAATCAGCGCAAAAGCTATATTACTTTGTCTCGTCGACTCCGTATAAAATGCATTATAATGTAGCCTACGTAATTGTTTTATTTTATTACGCACATAGATTAAGAATCAGACAGGTCTTGGCCCCACTACAGTGTAATTAATTTCGGCAAATTTGTAAATGGAATGTATTTGATTGGGTCCATGTGACCCCATTCACGTGTAACACAATTTACTATGACATTAGTGGAGAATGAAGTTTCCAGTCTAATATTAGAGTTAATTTAATTCTAATGTTTATACTCCTCTAAATAATAACAGTAAAGAACCATTCACACCATGTCAGTTTGTTCCTCCTGTTACATGTAGTTCAAATCTCCAAACAATAAACATTGATAATGTTATTTCAACCGGAATCAACCCATAAACAGGAGTATATGTTTTTCGATAGAAATACATTAAAACAAGACCCTGAAGTGTCACGCAGACTTCAATTGTTAATTCAAAAGTTATACAGGAAAATCTAAGGAGACCATTGAAATTTGTGTTAGTTTGCCCGTTGAATCAGATTATAAACTGGAAAAGAGATGTTATATGAAAACTTTGGTAGACCACATATGATTGCTAAATAACATTCAACCCAGCGAGTGATTTGAATCATTTAAATAATCTTATGAACTTAATAGAAAACTGCCCACATTTCCGTCGTAGCAAGTGGACTGAAAGCTCCCAGAGAATGCCAGAATCTTGACTTGAACTTAAATAGAAAACTGCCCACATTTTCGTCGTAGCAAGTGGACTGAGTGCTCCCAGAGAATGCCAGAATCTTGACTTAGGCGAAATTAGTAATTTAATTCTTGAATAGTAATTCGAAAGTGGTTTTATTATTTTAAGATCTGTTGCAGATAACGCATTAGTCCTCTTCACCTGATTGTCTTCTTCTTCCTGATATATAGCACCTATATTTACGACCACGGTAGGGTGACCCATGTACTCACAGAAATACAGTCCACCGCTGATAGTTCGAGACTACCACTGAAGCGTGCACATTCGCCGTGCCGAGACCAACTTTCTGACAGTATGATACTATAAATAGCCATGGCACGTGCAATTCTCTACAAATCTATCAACTATTACAGCCGTAAAAAATTTATTGTTGACGATTTTGAATAGCAGTAAAATTAAGCTTCTTGGTTATTACAGCAGATTTAGAAATTACGTTCGTTTCATTTTTTAAATCGCTTTATCATTAACTGTACCGTTAAGAGCGGCATCTTTTGGTTTAGTACAAATAATATCTCTGAATCACTCGGGTTAGACAGGAACATGATACTAGCAGTGGTTTCATTTTACTTTTACAAGCTTCTTAAAACGATTGTTGAGCTACCTAACGTGCTTATTTCTAAATTCAATTACTTGTTCTAGCTTTCTGTTATGTTTCGTAAAAAAGTAGTCTTGATTATCCCGACCTGTCAATCAGACGTAGAATGGTCGATAGACTGGTTAAGCGAGACTAATTTCAAAACAAGGGCACGTAACCTATCTTTTACTCAAAAGTGTCTGGATGTTATGGACGACTCTTGGAACCAGTTTTCAGTCTATTATTTACACATGATTAATGGTCATAGCTTATTAAGTACAACATGATCGTTTATTTAGTGACTATAATTGTGTGAAACTGATTTGAGGCTTGGCATATATATAAATATTGTGGCGTAATTGTTGAGATATATGGAGATATTTATTTATGGTGGGTCACCCTACGGCACTGGTCCCGCTTATTGCAGTTAACAGACTGCGGTGGTGAAATTGCCATTTTTATACTAAAATGTCTTGGATATCTGTCAGTCTAAATAGGTCGTCACCTACAAGTATGACACCTACATAATACTATCTTCGGTTTATATCATAGGTGTGTCATGATTAATTTCGAGCGCTTGGTATGTAATTAAATTAGAGGTTTACGCCTTTAAAGTCCGCTCTTTTAATCTCTTATCATTTGTCACCGCCAATTTTAGGATATATTTAGGAGATAAACACTTCCTGTTACGTATATAGAGGGGGTTTATTGTCTATTTAACCATGCTTGAATCATGGTGGAAGCGGACGTTAAATAAAACTAACTCACACATTAGAACACGAGACGCGATAGCGTCGAGTTGTTCTAATGGATAATTCAAGCATGGTTAAATGGACAATAAACACCCGATAAATACGTAACAGGAATGTGTTTATCGATATTGTAGCACAAATATTTTGAGATTTTCTTTTGAACTATTTAGAAAACATTTTTACACCCATTTTAAAAAGTCGTTATTTGGTCACGCGCTTGCGTTCATTTTTCAAAATATTTTCAATAGACGGTCTCTTGCTTACCTGCAAATCTAAAATTTTTGAGTCTCGAGTTGCTGGTAAATGAATTATGAAAGAAAATGTTATTCGGATATCGAAAACAACAAAATATTTTTAACGTTTGAAGATCTTTAAAAGAACGAGAAATTAGTATTTTTTATTGCGGTATTTCGAGACGAGTGTCAGCGTGATTGAAATAATTCCGCCCTGCTATCCGAGACTAAAAGAGAAGTAACTCTTGGCAACAAAAATGACTTCGTTTCGGGAGTTTCATGTAAGTTTCCAGCATTTATTATTTTATTTTGCAGACTGTTATCACAATTTTGTAGCTAGTTCCTCTTTACACAATTGCAGTTCATACTTACATCCTCTAAAATACCGTATAAACCACGACAATGATGTCTAGTCTAAGATGCCAGTGGTTGCTATGTAGCTGTTCTGACGTGTTGTCAACAAATGACAATTTTGGCATAAATGATAATGATTAGGCCTATATTTCAGCTGCTGTATTCGACTCCCTCATTGTATTTTCAAGCGATTCCTTGTGACTAATGACTTATTATTAGGTAGATCATGCTAGTCAGATTTTGAAAGCATGATTTTTTTCTTAAAAAATCCACCTGATTAATAAAAATTGGTGAGTGAAGCTAGCCTACCAAAAAAGAAAACATAGGCTACTGACACTGTCACTGCCTAGTTACGAATATATTTGGATACCTGAAAACGGTTTTAATTAATTTATGACTGATTTTCTACTGTTTTATGTATTTCAGAAATGTGATTTCATAAAAGATGATGTTTGAAACTGGTGTGATAGTCATGTGTGCAGAATTCCTTTCGTTCGTTTCTGGGGTTTTACGTCCACTTCCACCTAAGGTGATATCGTAGACAACAGAATTCCTAGAATAATCTTTAAAACAACAAGAGGGATTATCAATGATCTTCCTCAACTCAAATCTTTATTGGCAAATATCTTCTTTTTTGCAGAATTCCTTGAAGATATTTGCCAATAAAGATTTGAGTTGAGGAAGATCATTGATAATCCCTCTTGTTGTTTTAAAGATTATTCTAAACGCTACCTTAATTAGATGAATTCTGGTATAAGCTGTATTGGAGTATTAGCAATTATTGTGAGGGCAGCGTCTTTAGTTACAAACAATAAACTTTAATTAGTGTTTAAACTAAATTGGTTACTATAAACTAGTTGCTAGGAATGCATAATGTAGCTATAAAAGAAAGACATCTAGTGAACTCCTCGTAACTTGCTATACATCTAATACAGTGTTTGCTTCATTTAAGACTTATAACCAGAGAACTTTAGCTTTTACAATATAGTTCTTCATCGTCGGTACTACGTCACTTTGTCAAAATTTTAATTATCCATAATTTAGTCAATTTTTTATGAAATCATTTAAATTTCAGATATGATGTGCATAATATGCATCTATATTATCTTCCCTTGTCGGTGACTTTTTGTAATACTTTCGGCAATATTGATAAAAACTGAAGCTATTTCCGGTTCTTGTTAGTGATGAGTAGGACACAACTCTAAAAGTAACTCGTTCCCGGTAATGCGGTTATGGCTCGATCATGCGATCGGCTTCGTGATAAGTTTTGGTAAGTTATTTGTCTTTTTGCTTGAGACTAAAAAGTTGAGACACCGGGTTTTCAAAATATTTCATCAATGTGGATGATGTTAATTCATTGAGAATCAGCCCAATATTTTTTCATTACTTTTTATTACATTTTATCGTAATATTTCATTAAATGTAGCTTAATGGCTGAAACATATAGGATGACATCGCTTCTAAACAGAGGGTGGGGAAACACATAGGACCCATTATATGTATTTATAATGTTTTATTGTATAATATAACATGCCAGTTAGAGTAATATTCACAGCAGATGAATATGGATTCGTTATGACAACGTGTGCAGTAACGATACAACAACGGTCGTAACCACAGTTAAAACAAGTTAATCAATATTTAGATTCCAAACAGGATACGCGGTATAATCGAATAAAAGGTTTATTCACAAATCTCATATTATAAAAATACGGATTAAAAATCAATGGCGATATCAGTTATGTGTCTTTCCGTGGTACTCTTACACAATATTATACACAACTTTATATTTCAACGGAAGGTATGTCACGTATATTGTATAAAAATTACATTAATTAGTAGCAAACATACATGTTTTAAATCTTCTAAATTATTATCTTAAATACACAGCTGGCCCATAGTAAATTAATAACGACCCTAGATTAACAGTATCATATTCATTATCCCGGTTTGCGTAGAAATGTAGAAAGTTAAACCATATTATATTTCAGATTAAATGAAATGAAATGGGATGTTCTGCATTTCAAATTAAATGTTATAATAAGCCCTAGTAGTTACATAACAAATTAACGGAAATTGTCGATCAATACTACATATAAAGTTCCAGCCGTCACATAGTAAACTAATAAAGATTTTAGATTAATAAATAGGTAGCCACAGTAGCTCGGGATCTTCTATCTTGGTTTACTCCTGCCAGGTGCGCGGTCAATCTGTTTCACAGAGATCTTCTAATATCTCTGTAACAGATGACTGTTTCGACACGTGACGTCACATCACGCGGCGTCAATCATTGGCTCAATAGTGCGTGCATTGTTTACATAAGACGTTACTGATTCGGGCTAAATGCTGAATTTTACTTATTTTAATACCTATTTACACTAAATCGGAAATGATTTTTACCTACAAATAATTCAAACGTCTTTATTTATTTTTCTAATAAATGAAAAAAATGTTTTAGAATTTAATTTGACGGAAGAAAAAAGTTAATATTTGGGACTCATTAAGTCGCATCGATGTCATCCTTATCAGTGATTGTAGCGGCCTAGCGAAAATTCACTGCTGATCAGTGTGGTGTGCAGTAACAGGTTCCTTGTACATATTGACGCGCATGTGAAAGCACATTGACAGTTGGAATTCGAAGATAGATTAAACTTCCTGTAGCCATATAGTAAACTAATAAAGATTTTAGATTAACAATGAGATTAAAGTTGAAGTAGTTACATAGTAAACTAATGAAGATTTGTGATTAACGATGAGATTAATGTTCCAGTAGTTACATAGTAAACTAATGGAGGTTTTGTTGTAAGATTCAAGTTCTAGTAGTCACATAGTAAACTAATAAGATTTTAGAATAATTTTCTGGTGTTTTACTAAAACTTGAAACTTAACACTGAATGTATTCCTTGGTGAGCATGTATCGGTGTGATTTATGTTTTTGTAGCTAACGTGTTTATATCGTCTTAAAGGGCGCATGGCTCTATTCTTTGAAACATTAAAATAGAAGAAAATGGCTCTAAAAGCACATGTTAATGTAATATTAATGTATATATAAATTGATATATTTTTAATTCTTTTTTATTGTAATTTCTAATCAGTTATGTTAGGCGAAATACGTGAACGGTCCAAATTGAACGACAGTTGTTTACTCCTGCTTAGTCTATTCTTCACGTATTTCAATTATTATTAAAATTGTGAATCTGCCATTACTATATTTACTTCCGCAAGTTTTTCTTTGTTCATTACAAATGGCTCCCGAAGCCATAGATTACACGATTGTGTCTAAAATATTGGATATTAGGATCCCATATGTTTACGGAAAGACAACAGCAGCAATATTGATTGAAATGGACCAATACTGAATTCTACCTGTGTTTCTAATTGCGAATATTATGTAAAAACATTGATGTGATGTGATATACAGAAATACTTAGTCTAACAGTATACCATATCTGTTGGTCTGCAACAATCAATTGATACTCAGGGCCAAGTATAAAATGAAAACCACGTAATAAATAGAACTTCGACGTTTTTATTTATTGAAAGAAGAAGAATAATATTATATTCTGTAACTAAGGTTCGCTTCATTTCTGCTATCAACCATGTCATCTTTTATAGCTAATATCTGAATTGAGAATTTAAGGCAATTCAAACACTGACGAGTGGTAGCTTTCTGGTTTCGACGCTCAAGAACTATCTTTTACTTCATCACTGTCTGGTTTGCAAACATCAGCGTTCTTTCCGGTTAAAGCAGACAATTTATTCAGTAAACTCCTAATGGGGCGTTTCATTAATTTGAGGCGATTTGTTGGATGCCTATAGGCTAATCTACCTTCACCGGGATCCCGTGAAACTCTTCAAAATAAGATCATGGTCAGTGGTGATAAACGCCGCGAAAAGACCCATAACACCACTGAAGTTACCTTTCTGACATCTACAATACATCTTATTTCACTAACCAGCATTGTGTAGTATTTATGGAGAATGAATTAAGACAGGTAACTTTGACGACGTAAAGTGAGGTATAATAGACAAACTCTAATAGGGACTTTGGTGGGAGATTGTTTTTGCTTCATTCACATCCTAATGTGCAGTTTATAATTGTTTGTCTATCGAGTTTACATTCTACCTGTGTTATTGATTTATTGTGGTAGATTGTTATATTGGACTACCATCTTGTTATGGTGTGTGTATTTAGGATTTTCGATAAATAGACTGTCTAGTGTAATTGGATTATGGCTATTTTAAATATGATATTAACACTTGCCTATTACAGAGTTGCGAATTGGACCCTTAAAATTCTTATTACTTGTAATTTACGCCCAAATAGTCTGACAGTAAACCCCAGGGTGCTAGCTTCTTCACATTCTTCCCACTCCATATCCCAATTCTTTTCGTTTTTAGGCGAAAGCTGTAGATTATAGGATTGTGCGAACAGTGGGTTTACATTTGGTTAAAATTGAATGTTACATCCAATTCGTTTTAGAATTCCGATAGGTATGTGGACCTTTTCGAGACATTTTCATGGATAAAGCCCGAGCCTGGGGTTATAATGGGGAAAGAAAGACATGAAGAAAGAACCCGAGATGACAGAAAAACCGAGGACGATAGGCCGAGGTTCTTCCATCAAGGGTTTCTTTCTGAGGTCTTCTTTATCTCGTGAATTATTTCGGACAGAGAAAAACCTGGAAAGATCAAAGATTTCCCGTCACAGGTTTATATGTTTACTTTACATGCAGCAAACGTAAATATTATAAGGTTACCTTTTCCACGTTTTTCACCCGTATGTGTTTCACATTATTTTGCTTTTTACAGTTTTATGTTTTAATATATAAAACAAGTTTGTTTGGACCGAATCATTTTTTGGGATGCTCGATCTACAGGATTTGCACTCTCGATATTTTGAGGATCGAAATGTTCATAAATAGAATAAGGCGTATGTCAGGGTGCAAATTTATTTGGACCTAGTTCCTGTCTCTAATCGGACCTAGTTCCTGTAGTTCCTGTCTCTAATCGGACCTAGTTCCTGTCTCTAATCGGACGATGTCTGCTGGCAGTTCCTATCCGTCCCTTATAGCTGTAATATGAAAATACAGTACAGTAACATACCACTCTTCCCAACCCCTGTTTTCAAGCTATTTTGGAATCCTTTCCTTCTATTTTTCACCTTGATTCTTTATTTTTCGCCAAAAAGAAATTTTACCGCCCAATACACCAATGGATATTATTCAAAGTTAACTGCGTTTATAGTTTTCTTGGTGAGGGTGGCGATGTTTTTTAAACAAAATATTTAAATAACCGCATATGTTAAGGTAAAGATATCCAGATCTAACAAATTTTTATCTAATAAACAATCTCATTACAACTGATCTGATAGTTCTACTGACATTTCTAATATTATGACAATCAACTTATGTCTGCTGATTAAATAAATTGCGATAATTGGACAGATATTATAAGACGAAAGAGGTTTTATATTAATATAGGGATTATCACTATATTAACAGTTCAGTTAATAAATATGAACATAATAATACTGTTAGCTTTGTGATTGACTGAGGACCTTTTAAATGTAACAAAACATAGGATTAATGATCAAAATGTCCCTGATTTACGGCGTGTGTGTGGCCGTATGGGTTTTCAAGCCCATGTCTCGCTTGCCTCCTCGACGGTCCCATTAATTTGTTCAAATGAGACAAGCAGGGGTCCCGCGTCTTACACACTCGTGACGCACACCCTGTTAACAGGAATTTCAACCTTATTGTAAGCACAAAAAAATGACCTATATTTTAAATACTTTCTAAAACACTGTATCATTCTTTCTTCAAATTAAAAGCTTGAAAAATATAATAACATTATACAAGCTCAATATAAAACAATATGAGTATTTTGGATTCATCCAAATAGGCCTACCATGTGATGGGTCATCAGTATGATCTTCGTCACCGATTTTGATATCGTGGGTATTGTATCATAATCACACTCGAAGATACCTTTTGTTACAAAAAAATCGACCACCTTGGCAGATGTGCATAATATAATACAGTATACAACAGACCTAAGTAGACCTAATATTACAATGCAAAAAGAAAAAAAAATGTCTAAAGGACATATGCCAATATAACAATAATAAAACAGTTATATTGTTGAAAATCTCTCTAGCAAAGTGATAAATCAATTCTCGGTTATTATAAAATAGGTTAGTCTTGTGGATAGAGAGAACCTAGTAGATATGTAATAAAATTAATACAACAGATGTCGATGGCGATGGTGGTTATCATTGGTAATTCGCATTATCATTAGTTAGTATACACTCATTAATCCTGACACCGTTCAAGACATCTTTATGAAACAACATGCCACAATAAAAGCCAACATATAGCATTAAACCGTATACATATGCAAACAAAAAATGGTACAAAACCAATTCAAATGGATCAACTCTAAATTGTCCGTGAGTTTTTTTTTAATATTTATTTCACATTGACATTTTTTCTACAAACGAGATAAATACTGTTAAGATTCCATTATAACAAAAGACTTTGCAGTGAAAGAGTGCATTATATATTTGACATTGGAATATTTATTTACAGCCTAATCTATATTTACTCTTAAATAGAAAAAAAAAACAATACACGAAAAATGTATTGATTTCTTTCATTTTATTTGAACGTTGAAACTCTGAAGAATTTCCTAACGTATAACCAGTTTCAACAGAGCCTCAATCAACTGCGGATGCATTTCTATTTAACCGTGCACAGGTTATACAAATGATGGATTTGTTACTTCTTGGCGTATTTTGTTTTGTTTTGGATTCTTTAATATAAAATCATGGATTTCGTCAGACAACAGTTCTTGTGACCTAACGAATATTTATATAGAGTTTTAACGTCTATTATCTTTTGTTTAATATATCGACCCTACAGAATATTGATAGATTACAGTTCCAATCATTATTATACCATTTATTTTAGTATAGATGGGTTTATAGAAAACAGAAAAATACACCGTACCTTGAAATAAAGTATACATAACTGTCAATCTTGATACGCTAGTTCTCCCTGTCCACACCATGCCGATATGCCAACTTTACCGCCAATACAGGATACTCGGGAAGGGCACGCGGGGTGAGATGCAAAACAAACCAGATATAGAATTGCCAACTAGTTCCATATGATCGATAGCAATTGAACTAACAGGTATGTGTTCTATCCTAGCAACGGTAGCCATGACAACCGCTACACACACTGTAGAAATAAGATTCTTTACGATGATAACCTGATAGGAAAAGTAGATTTAAAAGAGCTTTATAGTTTTAAAATTAAGGATGTTACTTTTTGTGAAACTTTTATTATGATTGTAAGCTTTATTCCCCCTCTCATTATTTCATTTCTTTCAACAGTAATTACCAAAAGAAAAAAACAACCTTTAATCAACGTATTTCGGCTTGCTGAGTGGAACATTAGATCAGTGGTTCTCAACCTTTTTTTGCCAACGTCAAACCTTGGAACACATGAAGTAATAGGGGCACACCTGGATATATATATATATATATATATATATATATATATGGAAAATATTTGAATTTTGCAAAATAAAAACATGGCAAGTCATAGACGGCATACAACCGTAGACGCAGACTAGTCATACATACAAAGAATGACTCAAACTACATCAAGAAAAACACAGCTATGAACTTACTTTATTGCAGTGTTTCGAATTTCATCAGTCAAATAACTGGCTTATTGAGAAATTGTCTTAGCGTGCCGTTCGAAATTTCGCGGCACACTGGTTGAGAATCACTGCATTAGATAAAGAGTACTGTTTACTGAGTGTATTTTATATTTAAAAAAAAAAAGAAAAAAAAAAGAAATTGACTCATGAATACTAACACTTGTGTGACAAAGTACTCTTATAACTTTCATCAAATTGAACGATTATTTAGGTCCTTAGAACTTTATGACCTCAGCTGGTTTTTGATAATGTATGAACTTCTGTTAAGGCACGAACTGGCAATGGTCTTATTAAACATGTAATTAATCCCATATGTCGTTTACAAACTACATATGATCTGTGTACAAGCTCCACATGACTTCAAAGAGATATGCACTGGTCAGTAAGCATACCATGACGTGCGAATATGTATGATCATGAGTTTTATCTATTCTCCGGTGCTATATAATCAGGAGTTTACCGACAGACAGACAGAGCGGAGAGGAGAAGAGAGGCTTGGACGAGTGCATGGACTCACCCGAGTTCAGCCGCTGCCTTGGCAGAGGGGCAGAATGGTGGATTTAATATTGTAATATGTGTTCCTGTTGTAGTCTAGTTCCCGATGTAGTTTAGTTCATGTTGTATCTATGTAACTGTTTGATATTCTGATCCGATGTAAATAAATCCTATATTTACTAAACTGGTCTACTGTTATCACTAAGATAGTGTTATACTTGTTCCGAAATTTAAGATTTGTAAGGTATACATTAATCAGTACGGAAGTAATCATCCTCCATGTCCTTAGTAGTACGGAATGATACAACTCGGGATACTGAGGGTGGGTAGTAATCAAAGCGGTACAAGGATTGACAAATCTCAGAAATCAATACAACAAAATTAGTATTTATTTATCTGGGCGCATACGATGGATCGGTTGAATACATTTTTCACCAATATGTTTTAAGGGGCAAGGGATGGGTTTTTAGACTGTATCTTTCAATCTGAATGTGACTTATAATCTCTTGATTGAAGCGCACATATTGAAGGTTAAATTATTGATTATCTTTTCTTAACAACCAAATTTCTCGGAAAGCATTACAAGTGCGGGTTGCGGGTTTTATTTCTAAATGCTTTTTTTCATATTCAAATTGATAGATTCATTTTGGTTAAGGATGGAAATGTTGTTTAAAGGAGCCAATTCAATATCATCCACAGTCTTCGGCATTGCAAACACGACATATTGGTCAACTGATTTACAATCAATCGTTTCTGTTTTTACTCTAATTTCAAATCAGTTATGTTCGGCGAAATACGCCAGAAGTCTCAATCGAATGGCAATCTTTAGCCTCTGGTTACTCCAGTCAACACCGACAGTTTTTATTGCGCATGCTCTCTAAATAAGAATATGCCGTCACCGTTGTATGAAGTGACTCGATGCACGAGGCTAAACATATCACATGTAGGAGAATACTACCGGTGTAGACTGGAATAACCAGACGCCAAAGACTGTCATTCAATGCAGACTCTTCGTATATTTCGCCGAAATAAATGAAATGAAATTGAGTTTAACGTCCTACTGTTTTGCTCCTAAACTGGGCTAATGAAGACGGGCATACGCCACACAGTGTGCTATGAGGGGAAATTTTCCCGGTCGGACAGCGGCACTACGGCTTACTCTTACATCGAATTCCAGCTGTCAAGGGATCTTTTACGTGCACGCGAATCTGTATTCAAGCCTATATTTTAAGAAGAAACGAGTTACGTGTGGGATGAATATAAATGACCTGTATAATAATGCTGGAAAGAATAATATATCTTTAATGTTTCGTCCAGATCATGTCGGGAAAACTGCCATATTCTGTTAAGTGTGCAATGGATTGCCAATCTATCCGTAATGCACAAGGCAAAGAAACAGTATACGGTAAGTAATTGCGGCAAGTTCTCGCGTGATAAACTTCCATAACACTTTAAACTCCCACCACTGGTATTCCACAACTGCCAACAGCTACGGTACTGGTGATAATCAGATGTAATGGTAACTAGCCAGGTCCAAAGGGCGTAGATTTGTCATAACTTTGGAGGGTGGGGGGGCGAACCCTGGACTATTTCATTACTAAACCAAAATAATAATTACGAACAGTTTACTTTACCAGTGTTATTTCGATGAAAGCTGTAACTAAGGGTAATATGATGACGATATGGAAAAATTGACTATATACCTACATCAAAGCTGCACAAATATTAATTGTTCATGAAGTTAAGTGAATCGTCCAAAGACTTCCATTCTACGATCAGGACTGCATCTATGAATATCTTGGCGACATGCTTTGGGTCCTGATCATGAAGGTCATTATGCACCGCACACACCATCAGGTTGCGCAGCCAAGTTTTGATACGGTGCAGAGTGCTGAAGGGTCGCTCGGCTGAGTAGGAGTTAGCAGGGTTCAGCAGTGTGAGACGGAGAAGAGCTTCGACAGAAGGGACCATCTGCCTCATCTCAGGTGACATACCGAGGAACGCTTCGTGCACAAGTGGAATCGATTTGGCCGAAAATTGGCGCTTGAAGATTGTCAATTCTTGTTCCAAGTCTCATTCAGTTCCGGAAGATATCGTGAAGATCAGTAACTGTGGCGAGACCCAAGACAGTGGTTAGATAGCCTTCAGAACGGGACATCTGTCACATATTTTACCCCACTAAATAACCAGAAAATGCCCCATGGCGGTCAATTTCCCCAAGGGTGCCATCATCCTGATTCTGAATTTACACATACTGAAGATACAGTGTATATAATCCATCAAAAAAATTAGGTGGACTTTTTTTTCTAGTTTCAGCTTAAAATAATACTAACACAAGTGTTTTTCCAATATAATCTATAATAAATTATTTTTAATTTATTGATGTAACTGTAAAAGTATTCAATTTGTATTTATGACCATGCATTTTGATTTTAATATTTGTATTTTCCAGAGAAATTGACATTCTGTAAATTTTTAAAAGTAAGTATACAGAACATAAATACAACATACATAAAATTATAACAAAATAAACAAAGATAGGTTGTCAGGCAACAAAACATACGCCCACACCGGCTAAATCGTCCACCGATCGACAAGTTAGTGTTGTCGCATTTATTCTTTTGTAGGTAATTTGGAGCATCTACAAGACAGTTTCATACAGATTAGATTATAATTTTTGACGTTTGAGGGTTCACAAGGTCCTACAATTTAAATAATGCATATAAATTTCATACAGATTGGGCGATAACTTTCAAACGTTCAAAAGGTTAACAGAATAAAACAAGGGGCATAACTCTAGAAATAATTGACGGAAATAGACTTCTTCATCACACTAATGTAAACAACATATATCAATTTTAACACAATCGGGTGATAACTTTTGGCATTAGAGCGTTCACTAGAAATTGTGTGTGTTGTGTTTATATTTTTATATGCCCACATCAAAATGTGGACGTATATTGCCGTCGCCCCCCGTCCGCAATTATATATATATATATATATATATATATATATATATATATATATATATATACATAAAAAAACAAATGAGATTTACAAAATTATATACAAAATTCTCAGTCATATAGATATTTAATGAGGTATAAGGGCTTTAGAATTCTTTGCACTGGCCGGGTTGGTGATCAAAAATAATTTGACTGTTTACTTTCTCACCAGGCTTGCATATATACACTGTAAGCAAAGTTTGGGACAAATAAGCCAACTAATATATTTTTAGTGGTATTCACCAAGAAGACTAACAAACATGCTAAGGAAAAGCATTTTTATTTTAAATAGGTTATTGTTTGATTTTTCTATAATTAGGTGGATATTGCATTATTTTGACATTTTAAATTAACTACTAGTAAATTCCCTTTTTTGCCAAGGGTGATAATGTCTGTTTAAATACGATTACTAGTAATAAGACAGCCTGTTTACCCCCCCCCCCCCCAAAAAAAAATAAAAATAAAAAAAATAAAAACCAAAACAAAAACATATTTAAATCTTCTCTATGGTATATAGTATTTTAGTTATATTTTGATTGAAATTATCCATCACAATTAAAGGGGCATTAGGTAAGATTAGATAAAGAGCTGACATCTCTCACTAAAATAGTTAACCAGCTAAAAACAAAAACCGCCAAGTTTGTACAATCAGGGGCAATAATCCAGAAAGTTATAGTCTGAAATGCGCAAATATCAAAGGGGACTGAGATCTTTGGGATATAAAAATACAATATGTCTAAAGTTTCATCAAAATCGGATAAAAATTGTGACCTGTACAGGGTCCACAACCTTCGTATACACACGTGTACACAATTTGCGTACAAAGAGCGGCCATTTTGTCGGGCAGTTTCATTTCAATTTTCCCGAAATTAGAATTCATCCTTCATTATGGTGAAATGGTGGTATATTTAAACAGTTTTAAAATCGGGGGAAAAAATGTGACCTGAGAATCCGCAAGCTAAAAATGCGAATTTTCAAACAATCAGGGGCCATAATCCAAGAGGTTACATTCGGATATGCGCAATTATTAAAGAGAGAGAGAGAAATGGGGTTTAACGTCCTCGACACAAATTAGGTCATTACGGGACTAACATATGGTTTTAATTTTATTTCAATAATTCGCTTGCGCATAGGGGTCTTTAGCAGTGGGAGGAAACCGGAGGACCCGGAGAAAACCCACGAGATTGAACAGGCGACCCTACTCCTTGTCACGTAGACAACCGGGGATTCGAAACCCCCCATTATTAAAAAGAACCAAGACCTTAGTGTGTAACGGTAATACATTTACGCGTTTTTTTGAACTCAACCAAAATTACGGTGTAACGAACGGTGATATATTAAAACGTTTTTTTAAATCGAATAAAAATTGTGACCTCTACAGGGACCACAAGCTAAAAACGTGATTTTTTA
Source organism: Patella vulgata (assembly GCF_932274485.2). Lineage (NCBI taxonomy): Eukaryota > Metazoa > Mollusca > Gastropoda > Patellidae > Patella > Patella vulgata. Next base: position 42,719,041 of record NC_065882.2, read on the forward strand.
TACAATCAAGGGCCATGATTCGGGAAGTTACGATCCCATATGCACGAATATCGAAAGGAACCACGTAGGCCTATTTCCACAACCTTGATACACCAGATGTTTACACTATTTGCGTACGAGGGGCGGCCATTGTGTCCGGCAGTTTTGGTCCGATTTTCACGAAATTTGAACTCAACCAAAATTACGGTGTAACGGTGATATATTCAAACGTTTTTTTTTTTTAAACATACATTATGCAAAAGCTAAATCTGATTATTGCAAGTCTTTTTTTAGGCTTCAGATGTCATAGAAATTATAAATTAGACCTTTATTTTCACAACAAGCACAAAATCAACTCTATAGACCAACGGATGGCTTGGATTCGGCTTGGATTTAAACAGGATTTCATTGATTGATTACATTTTTAAATGGCGTCGTAAGCGGATATAAACCGTTACGTTGACGTCAACTCCCGGAAATTTTAGATCGAAGCTAAATGATAGAGTGTACGAAGCGAGGCCGCATGTCAGTCAATTTGATTGAAAGTTCGATATATACGGCCTTGATATTATGTTTAGTTGTGGTTAAAATCAGAGTTTGGATGTCGGTATATTATACGCTCTTTTGTCACTTGCGCTTACAGAAAAAATATGGAAATTGATAAACATCGCAGCTAACATCACCTCAGTTGAATTGCAGCCCCATTGGATCACTGTTTCCTATTTGTCTGCTTCTGGAGTTACGTAGGCCCATAGAGGTGTATATACACTTCAATGCGTAGGCCTACCAGTTACTTACAGTACAAGAGTACCAGCAGGCTAACAAGAAGTCAGCTATAATTATGCCTCATTGATTTGGTCCATTCCTTTCAAACTTTCGCTTCTTATCTATATATTAAAAGTATTATTTTTAATTTGCAGTAAAAACAAGCCAACAGTGAGGCTGATGTCCTCCGCCGAAATAGGAAAATAATTAGAGGACACATATAAATTTATCACAAATTATCTTTTACAAAGTATTGAACAATCGAACAGTATATCTTTACTTATAGTCTAAGCATACAATGTTTTTGATGGAATAATTATAGCATATTAAGGGGAAAACATGCTCTATGCCTACAGATCTAGAGTTTGGTTGTATCAACGGGTCTATTTTCCATCTTGCTGCAAGTTGTGCAAAGTTCACTGTTTTCTTTCTGTCATTAAATGTCAATTCATTATTGCATACTACATATTTAATTAATTTATAATAGTTTCTTTTTCAATTTGTTTTTTCCATTTATTTGTTTATTTACCTTGACTATATTCATTGTATTGGATTGTATTGGAATTGCTCAATTGATGCTTTTATCAATACCTGGTTATAATATTATGACATGTAATGTGGCAAGTTGAGTCGGGACATGTAGGCTATAATGTAACCTAAATGTATACATAAGTGGATTTCGTTTCATTTTTTTCGAAAATATTGTACAGATAAAAGAGGAGGAATTACAGGGGTAATACATTGGAAAGCTTCTTCAAGAACTAAAGCATAAACTATATAAACGAGCTTATAAAAAGGAAAAGTTTGTATAAAGACGTTTCGTTTGCACAACTGGGTGATGATAAATCACGTTTTGTCTTTCTAGCAGACGACACCGTTTTACGGCGAAAGCACGCGCTCTATTTGTGACGCTTAATTTATTTTATTATTCACTCGACGTCATCACTTAGTAGACTTACTATTTTTAATATGTTGTCTTCGGTATAAAGCTGTTTATCTTGCTTATCTCTGCTTACCCTAAGCGGAAAATGCTCATCTTCGAACTCCATCAAGGCATTGACCTAATCAACACATACACCAAGTTTGAACATTCTAGCTCAATTAGGAAGAGAGTTATCGTGCCCCAAAGTATCAACCAATCAAATTGCTTATCTCTGCTTACCCTAAGCGGAAAATGCTCATCTTCGAACTCCACCAAGGCATTGACCTAATAAACACATACACCAAGTTTGAACATTCTAGCTCAATTAAAAGTTATCGTGTCCCAAAGCATCAACCAATCAAATTGCTTATCTCTGCTTACCCTAAGCGGAAAATGCTCATCTTCGAACTCCATCAAGGCATTGACCTAATCAACACATACACCAAGTTTGAACATTCTACCCCAATTAGGAAGAGAGTTATCGTGTCCCAAAGCATCAACCAATCAAATTGCTTATCTCTGCTTACCCTAAGCGGAAAATGCTCATCTTCGAACTCCATCAAGGCATTGACCTAATAAACACATACACCAAGTTTGAACATTCTAGCTCAATTAGGAAGAGAGTTATTGTGTCCCAAAAAGTGTGACGGACAGACAGACGGACGAACCCATTTTAATAGTCCCCTGCTTTCTTCGAAAGGCGGGGGACAATAAATGTGATACGAATTGAATTGCAACCCCGTCTCAAACCGAATAGGCTAACGGTACCGCAGCCATTGAAAACGTTACTTGGTAATCGAGATTATGTAGGTGGAGTTAACGCCTGTCAATCAAACGATCGGCCATTCTCAGAGACGGTGAAGAGAGAGTTGACTCCTATTTCTATTCAAAAATTAGAATGGTGATAACTTTGTTCAGAATAAAGTAATTTGACAGAAATTTTCAATATACTCTTCTTTCATCATCTATTTTTGAACTGTTATAGCAAGAATGGCTAACTCTCTATTAAAATCTCCCATAATGTATCTTTAATCATAATTGTGAACTCTAGAGGGACCACAAGCTAAAACATGATTTTTTTCGTACAATCAGGGGCCATAATTCAGGAAGTTAATATCGAAAGAAACCAAGATCTTTGGGTTATAAACATGCATTTCAAGTTTCATCAAAATCAGGTGAAAATTGTGTCCACAAGCTAAACACGTGATTTTTTGTACAATCAGGGGCTATAATTCATGAAGTTATGGTCGGATACATGCCAATATTGAAAGGAACCGAGATCTTTGGGAGATAGACTCATATTTTAAGTTTCGTCAAAATCGGATAAAAATTGTGTCCTGTTGAGTGCCCACAAACAAATTGTGGACGGACGGCATAATACGTGCACATGAAAATGTGGGCATATGAAAAAAATAGATAATGAAAACAGAATATGCTGAAAATTTCAGACAAATTACTTCACTCTGAACCGAAATATTAGCGATTCAATTTTAGACTAGCCTCAATTGTCCTTGAACCGATAATAATCAAAGTCTCGATTATCCAGTTTTTACGTTATCCATCACAAACCACTAAATTTTGCAGGCTAACAATGACATAGAGAGTTGATTATGGTCTTAGTAAGTTAATTAATGTTTAATTAATAATTTAGATAACATTTCAGGCCTAAAGAAAGACCTGCAGAAGGCAGATTTAGCTCTTGCAAAATATATGTTTAAAGATACATTAGTTAAGAGTTTTATAAAGAGTTGGCCATTCTTGCTATAATAATTCAAAAATAGATGATAAAAAAGAAAATATTAAAAAATTTCAGTCAAATTACTTTGTTCTGAACGGAATTGTCACTGTTGGAAGTTTGAACTAGAAATAGGCATCAATTGGGTCTTCACCGTCTGTGGGAATTAGCGATCGTTTGATTGACAGGCGATACCTCCACCCACATATTCTCGATTATCAAGTAACATGCTAAATGGAAATGGTAGTCTCACTTGGCAGGCCTTTCATCACCAGTTTCCGGTAGTGACATCACCTACTAGCGGTAAACGTTAGCTTGGTCCGCCATTTATTAATTTAATTTTAAATGGACGACTGTTTAAATCCAAACTGTATCTAAGCCATCCGCGGGTCTACAAAGTTGATTTTGAGCTTGTCGTGTAAATAAAGGTTTAATTAATAATTTCTATAACACCTGAAGCCTAAATAAAGACTTGCAATGGGCAGATTTAGCACATGCATAATGATGAAGTCAAATTCTTAAATCAAAAATACATGTAGTTCAAATAAATCAACACTCACTAAAAACTAACAAAAATATATATAAATTCCAAGACTAGTTTGAATAGCTTTGGTTATTATGTTATATCTTATATCAAAGCTTTTTTTGGTTTTTTTTTGACATTTCAAATCAACCATATGGTGTTTATATATTTCAAATCAACCATGGTGCTTATATATTTCAAATCAACCATGGTACCTAATTCAAAGCAACCATGGTGTCTAAATATTTCAAATCAACCAAGTTGTTTGTATATTTTAAATCAACCATGGTGTTTATATATTTCAAGCCAACCATGATGTTTATATATTTCGAATTAACCCTGGTGCTTTTATATTTTAAAATCACAAATTTATATATTTCAAATCAACCACAGTGTTTATATATCCCAAAGATCTTGGTTCCTTTTGATATTGACGCATGTCCAACCGTAACATTATTCTGCATTATATTTATAGGACCCGATTGTACGATAAATCACTTTTCTTTTAGCTTGATCTCTGTCCATCTCTTGCAAAATGTGTGTTATATATATATGTGTGTTATATATAACCGCATGTTATATTTCAAATCAACCAATGTTTCTATATTTTAAATCAAACTATGCAGTTCATATTTAACTGTACCAGTTTTAAATCAACCATGGAGTATATATATTCTTGAATGTCCCAAAATATTTTTATAATTTAAACCAACCATGATTTTTGTATATTTTAAAGATACATTCCCGCGTACAAACTGGGGGATTTGATGATATATTTAGACTAAAAACATATTCAAACTAATTAATTTTTCATAATTTTGCTTCAAATCCTTCTCAGAACATTGTAATTGCCAAGAAATGCCCCTGCTATAAAAAATCGATCAAAAGAGGTCATGTTTGTGTCACGTGACTTACCTCTCTCGGTACCTAGCAACGGGTGCGAATTCTGAGGAGAATTCATTGCATACACAAGACAATGTTGTCTTTAATCACAGACTATTTTTTACAAATATTGAATCCTAATTAAATTCTCAGATTATCCACTGGCAGTGTCTTTCTCCGTGATTTTTATCTCAGAAAGTGCTGTACGTCTAACTCTTCATAAAGTTTATCAACAAATACATCAAGCGCTCAATCTCCACGTGCAACCTTTGATGTCACGCGTGCAGATATTCTTAATCGTTTGGCTGTCGATTAGGGGAATCCTTACAATTTTGTCTGTATACGCTCCATGAGTGTTTTTCAGAGAATCCAGTATTTTTCTAGTAAGACTGGATATTTCTACTTTCCATATATACCAAAATTACCATACTTTTATTGGAAATAACCACCCGATAAATACTTTTCTGGGAACCTATCTTTAAATCAATCATGGTTAGTATGTATTTTAAATCAATCCCGACTGTTATATATTTTAACTTTAGGAACTATATAGCGTATATCAACTGGGCCTTTTAATGGCAATCTGAACATAAATACATAAGTATGTATCCAGTGGTGATCTGCAAAGGACATGTCAAGATTAGGTGGTAATACTGATGTCTTTTTAAGATGCACACAGGCTCGCTTCTTCATCTGGTCTAATACTGGATAATTACCACACACAGAACGAAACCAAAAAAATTTTGTTGTATCAATTGTTGGGAAAAAATACTCTGGTGGCGAAAGATAAGTTCCATTTGCATGTGTGTCTGGATAATTAAACTGTTTCTGGTATTGTCTGAACCAATAAGTCACAAATTGTGGCCCTGTGCTGTCCAAAACATTCCACATAATAGAGAAGTCTGCCAAATTATTGATTAACATTTTCATAAAAGGGTGTCCTTTCCTACATCCGATCAATGCATTAATGACTAAATGTTCAAAACTAGAATCTAGTGTAGAATGGACATATGGTTCCTGTCCAAAGAAACAGGAATATTTTTTTATTATGGGGTTAAGTGACTTAATATTTTCCATGTCTAGGTCTGCATACACTCCACCAAATTCATAGAGAATAAAATATCTCATAGCATCAGCCCTGCGTATAGGCTCTGTATAACCATCGTAGATAGGAATAAAACTGGGGTAGCGTTCTGCAATTAGTTGTCTGGCACTGGCGTCTGTCCAAAACCAATACTCCCAGTCAGGATTTATTTTATACCAGGACTTAACCCATGGAATAAATATCTGAGGTACTTCAGTGGATTTCCAAGTCTGATGAATAATTTTAGGAACTTGGTCTTGTCCTGTTGTAGGAAAACTTTCTAGCCTGGTCAGACCTAATGGAGGAAAATTAGCATCATCTGGTATATTTAAAGAAGAAAAATCGCCATGTTCTCTGATCTGTTCAAACTTGATAATACCATGAAGGGAGATAATCACCACAATCCCCATACATAATGTCTGACATGTCGCATAACCTTCCTTTGTGCCACAGAAATAGTGCAGTAAACTTCTGGCCATCTCGATATAGACTTTTCTGAAGAAAAAAAGAAATTGGTTTAAAAATATGATGAATCAACAAATATCATATTGTTTAACTTGATATGTTGAAAAGTTGATACATACACAGACAGATATAATAAAGTTGTCCTCTTGTCTTATTTCTTAAGGTCCATAATGCCAACAAGATCAAAAAGAAAGATTGGTTGCCAGGCTACACATTGTGAATGTTTAGGAAAGGAAAAAGCAAAATTTTCATGCTGTATATCAATGGCACTTTGACAAGATTCTATGACACAATAAAGGGCACTAACACTATAAGTAACAAGCCAACAGTGAGTCTGATGTCCCCCACCGAAATTGCAAAATAAATAGATGACACATATTAATTAATCGCACATTTATTTTTTTCACTAAGTTTCATCACCCTCTATCAGATAGAATCAAGATTATCTTGTCCCAAACCATCGACAAATGAAATCGATTAGCTCTGCATAGCTTTAGCTCGAAATGTTCATCAATGAACTTAGTCAAGACATTCACCTAATGAACATCTACATCAAGTACATTCACCTAATAGACACCTACGCCAAGTTTGAACATTCTACCTCAATTAGAAAGAGAGTTATTGTGTTCCAAAGTCTCTACAAATCAAATTGCTTATTACTCTGCTTACCCTCAGCAAAAAATGTTCATTATAGAACTTAGTCAAGGTATTGATATAATAAAGCTATACACCAAGTGTCCTCACTTTCACTTAATTAGAACTAAAGTTATCGTGTCCCAAAGCATCAAACGGCTTATCTCTGCTTACCCTAAGCAGAAAATTCTCATCTTCAAACTCCATCAATGCATTCACCTAATTGACACCTACGCCAAGTGTGAACAATCTAACTCAATTAGAATGAGAGTTATTGTGTTCCAAAGTCTCGACCAATCAAATTGCCTATCACTCTGCTTACCCTGAGCAGAAAATGCTCATTATCGAACTCCATCAAGGCATTGACCTAATAAACACCTACACCAAGTTTGAACATTCTAGCTCAATTAGAAAGAGAGTTATTGTGTTCTAAAGTCTCGACCAATCAAATTGCTTATCGCTCTGCTTACCCTGAGTAGAAAATGCTCATTGTCGAACTTAGTCAAGGTATTGATGTAATAAAACTGTACATCAAGTTTCATCACTCTCACTTAAATAGAACTAAGTTATCGTGTCCCAAACCATCAACCAATCAAATTGCTTATCTCTGCTTACCCTACGCAGAAAATGCCTATCTTCGAACTCCATCAAGGCATTGACCTAATAAACACCTACACCAAGTTTGAACATTCTAGCTCAATTAGAGGGTGAGTTATTGTGTTCCAAATGCTCATCTTCGAACTCCATCAAGGCATTGACCTAATAAACACCTACACCAAGTGTGAACTTTTTAACTCAATTAGAATGAGAGTTATTGGCAAAAAGTGTGACGGACAGACAGACAGACAAACCCATTTTAATAGTCCCCTGCTTTCTTCGAAAGGCGGGGGACAATAATCAGATATAATTTTTCATTATAAAAAAAATGTTGGTAAAAGGGTTGTTATTTATATAGTCAAAGTAAGTAATAGAATGGTAATTAATTACATTGGCAATAATATGAATTATACCTTATTGTTTTTATTCCATAATTCTACAAAGTGAAATACCACTACCAGTAAGGGTGATCCCTAGAAGTAATAAACTGAAATTGTTGAAATTCAAATTCAATGTGCTTCCTCGTTACATGAATTTGAATTATGAATATACATTTCAAACAGATTAGATGATAATTTTTGCCGTTAAGACTTTTGAGCTTTCACAAGATTATACAATGTGAAAAAAGGGTGATAACTCTAGAACTGATTAACAGAAATTATTGATATTCAAAGATTCAATAGGATTCTCCATTTCAGGAATTTGAACAACGCATGTAAATCGGATAACTTTTGTCCATCACAACTGTATAAGCAATTAACAGAAATTCAACAGGTTTTTTTTGTCTTCAAATATAAATTTTAAAACTATTAGATGATAAATAAGCTTATAGTCTGCAAAGTGTAGGAAAAAGATAGACCAACCAATAGCCCAGATGACCAGCTACTATCATTAATTACCAAACTACCCAGTATTGACATTTGTACTGTAGCGTTGAAATTGTGCTAAAGTAATTTTGGCGAACTGAGTACACATAGGCATTACCCCAGTTATTATCATGGTAGCCTTGATATAACTGAAAAAATGATTTGCTCATGGTAGCCTTGATATAACTGAAAAAATGATTTGCCCTATGGACAGATCTGTGTTATATATTTTATCACTTATTTGTTCAGATAATTTTTATTTTCAGCAGGTTAGCTGATCCATGCTTGCTTAACCTCTAGTCTAGAAGTACTATAGACATCTGTAGGACATCGCATGTTTATCTTGTTCATGAAGCTGTTCACAAAGAATATACTAACCAATGAATGTCCTGGTTGCCAAAATCAGAACATAAACAATTTGGGCCCAATTTTTGTCAATTAATATGTAAACATTATCAGTAGATGTTTTCAAATGTCACAAATCAGGTATAATCTGAAGATGGCTGCTTAACCCCGACAGTGATTTTAGCTAACTTGGTCAATTTAATTTGAAATATATCATATGTATTGTCCGTTAATCAAGGTAACAATAACATTCATAATAACACAACTTTATGGATTTACTACTTCTTAGTTTATTACATGCAACGTTTCAATACTCTTACAGGTATCGTTATCAAGCAATGATCAATAATGAATAATAACCTACATTTATAGTACATCCATGAGTAAAAACAATATAACAATCAAAACATAACATTAATTAAGATTTATAACAACAACTATTTCCCTTTGAATATGACTTCACTATCTCTATGAAATATACAGATTAAATAGGGGACTGAAGCCCCCAACTAATAAAATATAATCCTACAATCAATACGCCCTTATCTATAGAATTAACTAGGTTGGTGTCTTTAAGCTTAGGTTGATTCTAATCCTCTCCTTCCTTATGATCACAATATAAACTAACCACTTATAACACGTATATGTCCCCATGCATAATCATACCACATTCTTAACCATTTCACTTTTTACAAAAATAAAGTTATAGTTCCCCTGTTAATTCATAATTTTTTAGATCCCCCGATAAATAATCAATTAAAATTAACTTATTAAATAATAAATTAGGTTCTACTGATACAGAGTTCCACTGATAATTATAATACAAGATCGCCTCATCATTTACATCCTTAGTGGTTTACCCACAGTTCTGTGCACCGCACGCCAAGAAGTCGCAGTAACAGACCGTTTCATTGGCTAATCATCCCTCACATTAACCAGAACACAGCTTATGTAACAACTCTTCCAGATCCTAGTGCAGTAGACTCTTCGAGATCCTAGTGTAGTAAAGATAAGTTAAACGAAATTTTGAACCATAAAAAACGAAACAAAATAGGATCTGTGTTTTAATCAGATTCGGTAACGAAACTGGAAAAATCAATCAAATTCCATCTGGGAACTAAGAGTATCGGGTAGATCAAGGATCAAAGAGCTCCAAATATCCTACCCTCAACTTGTCAAGGCCAGATAAATATCATCCTCCCTAATGAAAATGTCCTATAGAAAAAGTATAGGTTCCTATAGAAGTTTGTGGGATTCTATAGAATGCTACTGGAAAACTAATTCATTCTGTAGGGTTTTTTTTCACTTGACTATAGATTGAAAAACATTTACTATAGTTTTGGGTAGGATCGGTAGTTGAGTTTTTTCCAAGTGTAATGTCCTATAGTAAGAAACTATTGGAAAAAAAAAATATCTATAGTTTTGGGTAGGATCGGTAGTTGAGTTTTTTCCAAGCGTAATTTCCTATAGAATACTGTAAGAAACTATTGGAAAAAAAAAAAAAATCTATAGATTCATTGGCGCTGCTATAGATTTGGTGGTAAAAACTATATAGTTTTCTATAGACCTAACTTGTATCTTTGCACCATTTGAGTAATCCTATAGTTTTCTAATTCTATAGCCTTTGTGGTAAAAACTATAGTTTACCATATAGTATTCTCAAGTCAGTTGTGGTACCTATAGATTTTGTGATAAAAGCTATTGTTTGCTATAGAACTAACTTATAGTCTCAAGTCAGCTGTGTAATCCTATCCTATAGTTTTCTATGACATTTTGTAGAAAACTATGGAAATTTTTTTTTTTATTCTATAGTGTTTGTGGAGAAACATATAACTGATGAGCCTTCTATAGTTTTCTGTAGAATTTATATGATGTATGCGTTACTTAAACCATTTTAACAAATACTATAGTTTCCTACATAATAATGTAGTAACATTGTTCTATACTACAGATTTCATATTTCATTCTTTTATTTATACTATAGTTTACTATAGAATTTAGTGATACAATTCTGTGAATTATGTAACAGAATTTTCTGAATGCAGTTTTCCTTAATTTACTGTTATAACAAGTAAACTAAAATAAGCTTACCATAAAAATAAAAAAAAAAATAAAGTCTTAAAATAATATTTTTTTAATGTAGTGCCTATGAATGAAATAGTGATACATGTTGACACTCTGAGAAATTCCCACCTCTGACCCCACCCTCCCAAAAATGCCAGTAAATGTAGATCTTCACAGCAAAAATAATAGATAACAAATTATTCTTAAGATAAGTCAATGAAAGTTTATTTGAACACAGTCTGACTGTTGGGTGATCCTGCAAGTTAGATTAGATTCTCTACTCAAGTTATATAATTTGTTGAAGCCAGTAGGTCAATCGTGCATACCTGTCCAAAAACTATAATTAACAACCAATTTACTCTCTTGAAATCTGTTTGGTCATTGGCTGAATTTTAAATTCTAAAATTCAGTGTATAACAACTTAATATGTTAGTATTATTAACAAGAAACTGAAGAGAATGGTGCTGTTTTTTTTCACAGATTCGATTAAAGACAGAAAGATAAGTATACTTTATTACTTTCTGAACAGTAATATTAAATTAGACAAGATTGATGTGATTTTGTTATTTACTTTTAAAACTTTATTTAACTATTCTTTTCTCTATATTTCAGTTATACCAAGAAGAAAACTTGTCATGGTTTTGACTGGTTAAAGATACATTATGAGAGATTTTTATAAGGAGTTAGCCATTCTTGCTATAACAGTTCAAAAATAGATGATGAAAGAAGAATATATTGAAAATTTCAGTCAAATTACTTTATTCTGAACATAGTTATCACCAGTGTAATTTTTGACTAGAAATGGGATTGAATTCCACCTTCACCGATTCTTAGTATGGCCGATCGTTTGATTGACAGGCGTTAACTCCACCTACATAATCTCTGCTGTCTTTTGTCTGCTGTCATCATATATATTCGAATTTGTGTTTTACCTTTTTGGATTTTTATAACAATTGGACAAAATGAGTGAGAGGGTAAATTTTCATTCTTACTTGTATTTTGAGCATGCATTAAATTAATTGAATATAGGACATAATATTATAATACAATTATGATAAATCTATAGGTTGCCTATACACCAGTGCATGGCGTCGTGCCTATTGGGGAAAAAAATTTTTTTTTATTGATATTATGAAGACAGAAGACCTGTCCGTCTGTAATAGTCATCACACCCTCTCCAGGAATTGTATAATTTGTCATTAGTTTATTGCACTTTAAATAGTTTAGATGTCATTTGTTAAGGCATCGCTCAACAGCGGCCTCGCTTCGTACACACTATCTTTTAGCCTCGATCTGGGAGTATGACGTCAACGTAACGGTTAATCTCCGCTCACAACGGCATTTAAAATTAAATCAGTCAAAGAAATCTCGTTTAAATCCAAGCCATCCGTGGGTCTACAGAGTTGATTTTGTGCTTGTTGTGTAAATAAAGATCTAATTTATAATCTATGACATCTGAAGCCTAAATAAAGACATGAAATAATCAGATTTAGCTCATGCATAATGTATGTTTAATCAAAAGAATTCAAATTAATCCACAAGAAAAAAAAAAAATTTAGAAGAAATCATGGGCCAACTATATTCCCAGAATAAGAATTAATAAAAAATCTAGGGAATTTCTATAGTACCCATTCCTATGGAAAAATGTAGTGACCTAGTTTCCAAACTACAGAATACAACAGCATTCCTTCCTATACGTAACTGTAGAATTTCCTACAGAAAGTGCAATAAAAAAAAAACCTATAGAGTGCTATAGTATTTTCCTATAGAGATTTTCCCATAAATTTGTAGGAAAAACTATAGAATATGCGCTACAGAAACTGTAGAATATTTGGAGTTGTCATTTCCTACAGGCCCCCAATATTCTGTAGAATACTATAGGGTCATTCCACGTCAAGTGGACCAAATTTCGGAAAGTTGGGAACATGACCCCCTCCAAAAAAATTATAAAAAATATATGTTACAGTACATGGACTTAAACTAACAAATCCAAAATTATACCTCTCTAGGCTGAAAATTCGCTGAGATATGGCCATTTTAAGTTAGGGTACTGAAACGGATCATAAATTCAGCTTTTCGGTTGCTTTAAATTCACATTTCTAATAGGAGTAGAACTCTCTAATTTTGTAATCTAAGACAACTTTTGGTGTAGATTATGAATTTAGCATCACGCGCAATGTGCGATTCACACAGTTCGTGCCACCATGTGGCAAAATGTGGAACAAATAAACTATTCAATTTTTTTTCAGGATTTCCACAGCCACTTGCAAAGTCTCTACAGCATACACAACCTCCAAAATTGGCATAGTTAATGTCAGGTTGTCTTTCATCAATTTACAAAATATTCTGAGTGAATGGGATATATACATTCAAAAAAAACAAATATTCAGTCTCGAAGTTCAATGCACACTGAAAACGTACAAAATATACCGATTTTCACCTTCAATTTTGGCCATGTGGGACAGAGGTTAAAATTCTGAAAAAGTTTGAAAATGAAACTTCAATTACCCTACTATAACATACATTATAGTCCATCTTGTGTATTTGATGGCTTATATTTTTAATTGGCACTTGAAATCTGTGCGGTGATGAAGTTTTTATGGCTATCATCAAAATTGTTGACTTTTCACGTTGATTTTAAAGTTACATCTAAATGATCTATACCCCTCAAACGTGTCTATTTAGAGTAAGTGTTTGCGAAGATTACGAGTATGCAATCATTTTGGATCTGCATTGTATTGTTCTAATTTTTATTTGGCCTACCAAATGAGACAAAAATGGTTATTCCGCTTTACAAATTGGAATATTGGGCTTTCACAGTCAGATTAAAATTACTTCTGAAAGAAATGAAATGAAATGGGGTTTAACGTCCTACTGTTCTGCTCCTATGCTGGGCTAATGAAGACGGGCATACGCCATACAGTGTGCTATGAGGGAAATTTTGCTCGGGCAGCGGCACTATCGCCTACTCTTATATCGAATTCCAACTGCCAAGGGATCTTTTACTTGCATTCCAATGTATACACAGGACTCCGTTTTTTCGTCTCATCCAAAGGACTAGACAGCTGTCCTTGTCAGGCCCTCTGTCCTGCATCACTGACAAGGGGGAACCACGCCGGAAAATCTGGATGAACTTTCTCGGCCAACGCAGGGATCGAACACCCGACCTCCAGGCCAGCGAGCCAGTGTCTTACCCACTTAGCCACGTGATCCCCATACTTCTGAAAGACTTAGGCCCCTCATATTTGTCATTTTAGAGCAACTTATAATGTAGAAAAATTTGGTAAATTAGATTCAATTTGGTGCATTCTGACGTATTTCCGGAAGGTAAATTCCAAAATTACAGGTCTAAAAATCGCCAATAAAATCACCAATAAAATCGCATAAAATGTCCTTAAAATGTTGATGGGGAATGCTCCCTTCACAGGTGAGGAACAAAATATCTTCAGATACCATATTATGGTTGTTCTTAACAAGCTTTATTAGCAGTATCAATTTACTGTCCATTTAAGTATAGGAAAGTTGGTCGGGGTTTTCCAGAGCACAAACATTCACAGACGAAAAGTCTATAGACTTGATTTACTGTTTTTACTTTCAGCCCATAAAAATAAATAATATAGCTTGCAATAGTTGCTTGGTGTACGAGAAAAAGGAGAAACGAAAGGAAGGGAATTCGATGGTTAGGATCCTTGACAATTAGGCTAATTAAATAAATCGATTAATGATGAATTTAGTTTATTGTTAATCTCTAACTACCCGATTTTAAACACACGTGGGGTTATGTCTCACGCAGCAATTGTTTTAAAAAAGTCTTACGAATGGCAACCTGTCGGAAGTTTTTTACCTGCACTCTCGATCGCTGTAGTAGTAGGCCTACCTTCCACTGTTTTGCGGTAAGGGCATGTTCCAAGTTCACCTAATAAGATATTTTCTTCAGTATAATAATAATAATAATAATTAAATAATAATAATAATAATAATTAAATAATAATAATAATAATAATAAAATAATAACTAGAACTGCGAAGCAGTAATGACGGGTTTCACCGGTGCCACGTTACCCTTGAACTTATGTCACTTCCGGTACCAATGAAACCGTTAAACAGGTTTCCACATAAGCATTGCACACATGAAATAAAATGGACACAGAAACAACCAAATCCAGCAACCAATTCATTTGCTACATGTCAGTGATCCTGTCAAAATTACATTACTTCCGGTGATAATGAAAATGTTAAATTGGTTTATGAAATCAGAAATAGCATCATCACATGTTGAAAATTTTATGTAAATCCTATAATAATTGCCACCTTTATAGACCAAAAACCTTGAAAAATGACTTGTAGAAAATCGCCTATTTCTCTGCAACCGTACAAGTTAGAAACCATTTTGAGGTATCTGTATGATCGAATGAGTTCATTCTATTTGTTGATTGGAATCAAATATCATAATTTTAAAAACATTACAAATCTGATTCATTTGAATAAAATATCTGTTTTGAAGGCTAAAAATACAGTTTTTGCCAAAATGACGTTACTTCCGGTGATAATGAAAATCTTAAATTACTTGTATGAAATCGTAAATGGCATTATGTATCACACAGTGAAAATTTCATGAAAATCGAATAATAATTGACACTTTTATTGACAAAAAAACCTTAAAAAGTGACCTGTTGAAAATTGCCTATTTCTCCGCAACTGAACAAGTTAGAAACCATTTTGTGATATCTATATGATCGTAAGGGTTCATTGTATTAGTTGATTTGAATCAAATATCAAAATTTTAAACAAATAACAAATATGACTCATTTGAATAAATTACTGGTTTCGAAGGCTATAAATACAATTTTTGCCCAAATTACGTCATTTCCGGTGATATTGAAAATGTTAAATTGGTTTGACCTAGTTAAAATTGACATTACACATCAAATGGTGTCACTTTTATGAAAATCGAATAATAATTGACTCTTTTACAGGCAAACTAGCGTAAAAAGTGACTCATGCAAAATTGCCCATTTCTCGGCAACTGCGCATATTACAAATTAATTTTCACATACATTCTCTCCGTATAGATTATTGCTACGAGTTTATGAAAGTTACGAAGTAATATTTTAAAATATGAAAACGCTGGATGGGTTGTAAATAGCTTAATTTTACACCTTTTTTCACCTTTTAATCGAAATAGCCCGAAAACGGAATCGAAATTAAAAAAACTGGTCCCAACATTTTGTGCGCCTTTAAAGGGCGCACAATTTCAGTTATACCAGATTTGAAAAAAATAATATTTGCTTTCGAAAAATGGTACCTAACTGTCAAAATTGTAGTTTTTTGTCAATTTACGCCACTTCCGGTGCCGACAGATAACACTATTGGTAACCAAAAAAATGACAATTGAGACAACGGGGCATATGAACTTTGTTTTATACAAATCGAACAATAAATAATTAATCTAGGACTGAAAAACTGAATTAGCCAATGGGGGCCAAGGAAAATTACCGAGACAAAAAATTTTCACATTTTTGCCCAAGTCAGAGGACTCGTTATATTTGTGTAAAACACGACTAAAAAATATTCATAAATAAAAAAGTTTTTTGTAAAAATTTAAATTTTCTAAATTTAGCGCCTAATATCTGCGAAGATTTGCCGAAAATCAAAAATCAAAAGTAGCGTAGCTATGTGCCCCGTCTCCGGCTATGCCAAAATGCATCGAAAGTTAAAATCCAATGATTATTGTTAAAATTACTGCAATATTTCTAAAAACGATAGCTTCGGTGATTTCGGACATTTCGCATTGTCGCAGAACGTTCAAAATAGCTTTATCCTCTAAGTCACACCCACTTTTCCGATAAAACCGAAGAAATCGTAACGATCCGACAATCAGTTGCTGAGATCTACTCAAAACAAAAGAAGAATAATAATAATAATAAGAACTAGAACTGCGAAGCAGTAATGACGGGTTTCACCGGTGCCACGTTACCCTTGAACTTATGTCACTTCCGGTACCAATGAAACCGTTAAACAGGTTTCCACATAAGCATTGCACACATGAAATAAAATGGACGCAGAAACAACCAAATCCAGCAATCAATTCATTTGCTACATGTCAGTGATCCTGTCAAAATTACATTACTTCCGGTGATAATGAAAATGTTAAATTGGTTTATGAAATCAGAAATAGCATCATCACATGGTGAAAATTTTATGTAAATCCTATAATAATTGCCACCTTTATAGACCAAAAACCTTGAAAAATGACTTGTAGAAAATCGCCTATTTCTCTGCAACCGTACAAGTTAGAAACCATTTTGAGGTATCTGTATGATCGAATGAGTTCATTCTATTTGTTGATTGGAATCAAATATCATAATTTTAAAAACATTACAAATCTGATTCATTTGAATAAAATATCTGTTTTGAAGGCTAAAAATACAGTTTTTGCCAAAATGACGTTACTTCCGGTGATAATGAAAATCTTAAATTACTTGTATGAAATTGTAAATGGCATTAGGTATCACACAATGAAAATTTCATGAAAATCGAATAATAATTGACACTTTTATTGACAAAAAAACTTAAAAAGTGACCTGTTGAAAATTGCCTATTTCTCCGCAACTGAACAAGTTAGAAACCATTTTGTGATATCTATATGATCGTAAGGGTTCATTGTATTAGTTCATTTGAATCAAATATCAAAATTTTAAACAAATAACAAATATGACTCATTTGAATAAATTACTGGTTTCGAAGGCTATAAATACAATTTTTGCCCAAATTACGTCATTTCCGGTGATATTGAAAATGTTAAATTGGTTTGACCTAGTTAAAATTGACATTACACATCAAATGGTGTCACTTTTATGAAAATCGAATAATAATTGACTCTTTTACAGGCAAACTAGCGTAAAAAGTGACTCATGCAAAATTGCCCATTTCTCGGCAACTGCGCATATTACAAATTAATTTTCACATACATTCTCTCCGTATAGATTATTGCTACGAGTTTATGAAAGTTACGAAGTAATATTTTAAAATATGAAAACGCTGGATGAGTTGTAAATAGCTTAATTTTACACCTTTTTTCACCTTTTAATCGAAATAGCCCGAAAACGGAATCGAAATTAAAAAAACTGGTTCCAACATTTTGTGCGCCTTTAAAGGGCGCACAATTTCAGTTATACCAGATTTGAAAAAAATAATATTTGCTTTCGAAAAATGGTACCTAACTGTCAAAATTGTAGTTTTTTGTCAATTTACGCCACTTCCGGTGCCGACAGATAACACAATTGGTAACAAAAAAAATGACAATTGAGACAACGGAGCATATGAACTTTGTTTTATACAAATCGAACAATAAATAATTAATCTAGGACTGAAAAACTGAATTAGCCAATTGGGGCCAAGGAAAATTACCGAGACAAAAATTTTTCACATTTTTGCCCAAGTCAGAGGACTCGTTATATTTGTGTAAAACACGACTAAAAAATATTCATAAATAAAAAAGTTTTTTGTAAAAATTTAAATTTTCGAAATTTAGCGCCTAATATCTGCGAAGATTTGCCGAAAATCAAAAATCAAAAGTAGCGTAGCTATGTGCCCCGTCTCCGGCTATGCCAAAATGCATCGAAAGTTAAAATCCAATGATTATTGTTAAAATTACTGCAATATTTCTAAAAACGATAGCTTCGGTGATTTCGGACATTTCGCATTGTCGCAGAACGTTCAAAATAGCTTTATCCTCTAAGTCACACCCACTTTTTCAGTAAAACTGAAGAAATCGTAACGATCCGACAATCAGTTGCTGAGATCTACTCAAAACAAAAGAAGAATAATAATAACTAGAACTGCGAAGCAGTAATGACGGGTTTCACCGGTGCCACGTTACCCTTGAACTTATGTCACTTCCGGTACCAAAATTACATTACTTCCGGTGATAATGAAAATGTTAAATTGGTTTATGAAATCAGAAATAGCATCATCACATGGTGAAAATTTTATGTAAATCCTATAATAGTTGCCACCTTTATAGACCAAAAACCTTGAAAAATGACTTGTAGAAAATCGCCTATTTCTCTGCAACCGTACAAGTTAGAAACCATTTTGAGGTATCTGTATGATCGAATGAGTTCATTCTATTTGTTGATTGGAATCAAATATCATAATTTTAAAAACATTACAAATCTGATTCATTTGAATAAAATATCTGTTTTGAAGGCTAAAAATACAGTTTTTGCCAAAATGACGTTACTTCCGGTGATAATGAAAATCTTAAATTACTTGTATGAAATCGTAAATGGCATTAGGTATCACACAATGAAAATTTCATGAAAATCGAATAATAATTGACACTTTTATTGTCAAAAAACCTTAAAAAGTGACCTGTTGAAAATTGCCTATTTCTCCGCAACTGAACAAGTTAGAAACCATTTTGTGATATCTATATGATCGTAAGGGTTCATTGTATTAGTTCATTTGAATCAAATATCAAAATTTTAAACAAATAACAAATATGACTCATTTGAATAAATTACTGGTTTCGAAGGCTATAAATACAATTTTTGCCCAAATTACGTCATTTCCGATGATATTGAAAATGTTAAATTGGTTTGACCTAGTTAAAATTGACATTACACATCAAATGGTGTCACTTTTATGAAAATCGAATAATAATTGACTCTTTTACAGGCAAACTAGCGTAAAAAGTGACTCATGCAAAATTGCCCATTTCTCGGCAACTGCGCATATTACAAATTAATTTTCACATACATTCTCTCCGTATAGATTATTGCTACGAGTTTATGAAAGTTACGAAGTAATATTTTAAAATATGAAAACGCTGGATGGGTTGTAAATAGCTTAATTTTACACCTTTTTTCACCTTTTAATCGAAATAGCCCGAAAACGGAATCGAAATTAAAAAAACTGGTTCCAACATTTTGTGCGCCTTTAAAGGGCGCACAATTTCAGTTATACCAGATTTGAAAAAAATAATATTTGCTTTCGAAAAATGGTACCTAACTGTCAAAATTGTAGTTTTTTGTCAATTTACGCCACTTCCGGTGCCGACAGATAACACTATTGGTAACAAAAAAAATGACAATTGAGACAACGGAGCATATGAACTTTGTTTTATACAAATCGAACAATAAATAATTAATCTAGGACTGAAAAACTGAATTAGCCAATTGGGGCCAAGGAAAATTACCGAGACAAAAATTTTTCACATTTTTGCCCAAGTCAGAGGACTCGTTATATTTGTGTAAAACACGACTAAAAAATATTCATAAATAAAAAAGTTTTTTGTAAAAATTTTAATTTTCTAAATTTAGCGCCTAATATCTGCGAAGATTTGCCGAAAATCAAAAATCAAAAGTAGCGTAGCTATGTGCCCCGTCTCCGGCTATGCCAAAATGCATCGAAAGTTAAAATCCAATGATTATTGTTAAAATTACTGCAATATTTCTAAAAACGATAGCTTCGGTGATTTCGGACATTTCGCATTGTCGCAGAACGTTCAAAATAGCTTTATCCTCTAAGTCACACCCACTTTTTCAGTAAAACTGAAGAAATCGTAACGATCCGACAATCAGTTGCTGAGATCTACTCAAAACAAAAGAAGAATAATAATAATAATAAGAACTAGAACTGCGAAGCAGTAATGACGGGTTTCACCGGTGCCAGGTTACCCTTGAACTTATGTCACTTCCGGTACCAATGAAACCGTTAAACAGGTTTCCACATAAGCATTGCACACATGAAATAAAATGGACGCAGAAACAACCAAATCCAGCAATCAATTCATTTGCTACATGTCAGTGATCCTGTCAAAATTACATTACTTCCGGTGATAATGAAAATGTTAAATTGGTTTATGAAATCAGAAATAGCATCATCACATGTTGAAAATTTTATGTAAATCCTATAATAATTGCCACCTTTATAGACCAAAAACCTTGAAAAATGACTTGTAGAAAATCGCCTATTTCTCTGCAACCGTACAAGTTAGAAACCATTTTGAGGTATCTGTATGATCGAATGAGTTCATTCTATTTGTTGATTGGAATCAAATATCATAATTTTAAAAACATTACAAATCTGATTCATTTGAATAAAATATCTGTTTTGAAGGCTAAAAATACAGTTTTTGCCAAAATGACGTTACTTCCGGTGATAATGAAAATCTTAAATTACTTGTATGATATCGTAAATGGCATTATGTATCACACAGTGAAAATTTCATGAAAATCGAATAATAATTGACACTTTTATTGACAAAAAAACCTTAAAAAGTGACCTGTTGAAAATTGCCTATTTCTCCGCAACTGAACAAGTTAGAAACCATTTTGTGATATCTATATGATCGTAAGGGTTCATTGTATTAGTTGATTTGAATCAAATATCAAAATTTTAAACAAATAACAAATATGACTCATTTGAATAAATTACTGGTTTCGAAGGCTATAAATACAATTTTTGCCCAAATTACGTCATTTCCGGTGATATTGAAAATGTTAAATTGGTTTGACCTAGTTAAAATTGACATTACACATCAAATGGTGTCACTTTTATGAAAATCGAATAATAATTGACTCTTTTACAGGCAAACTAGCGTAAAAAGTGACTCATGCAAAATTGCCCATTTCTCGGCAACTGCGCATATTACAAATTAATTTTCACATACATTCTCTCCGTATAGATTATTGCTACGAGTTTATGAAAGTTACGAAGTAATATTTTAAAATATGAAAACGCTGGATGGGTTGTAAATAGCTTAATTTTACACCTTTTTTCACCTTTTAATCGAAATAGCCCGAAAACGGAATCGAAATTAAAAAAAATGGTCCCAACATTTTGTGCGCCTTTAAAGGGCGCACAATTTCAGTTATACCAGATTTGAAAAAAATAATATTTGCTTTCGAAAAATGGTACCTAACTGTCAAAATTGTAGTTTTTTGTCAATTTACGCCACTTCCGGTGCCGACAGATAACACTATTGGTAACAAAAAAAATGACAATTGAGACAACGGGGCATATGAACTTTGTTTTATACAAATCGAACAATAAATAATTAATCTAGGACTGAAAAACTGAATTAGCCAATGGGGGCCAAGGAAAATTACCGAGACAAAAATTTTTCACATTTTTGCCCAAGTCAGAGGACTCGTTATATTTGTGTAAAACACGATTAAAAAATATTCATAAATAAAAAAGTTTTTTGTAAAAATTTAAATTTTCTAAATTTAGCGCCTAATATCTGCGAAGATTTGCCGAAAATCAAAAATCAAAAGTAGCGTAGCTATGTGCCCCGTCTCCGGCTATGCCAAAATGCATCGAAAGTTAAAATCCAATGATTATTGTTAAAATTACTGCAATATTTCTAAAAACGATAGCTTCGGTGATTTCGGACATTTCGCATTGTCGCAGAACGTTCAAAATAGCTTTATCCTCTAAGTCACACCCACTTTTCCGATAAAACCGAAGAAATCGTAACGATCCGACAATCAGTTGCTGAGATCTACTCAAAACAAAAGAAGAATAATAATAATAAGAATAATAATTTTAACAAAAACAATAGTGTTTCACACAAGCTACGCAGTGTGAAACCCTAATAATAATTTTAACAAAAACAATAGTGTTTCACACAAGCTACGCAGTGTGAAACCCTAATAATAAGAACTAGAACTGCGAAGCAGTAATGACGGGTTTCACCGGTGCCACGTTACCCTTGAACTTATGTCACTTCCGGTACCAATGAAACCGTTAAACAGGTTTCCACATAAGCATTGCACACATGAAATAAAATGGACACAGAAACAACCAAATCCAGCAACCAATTCATTTGCTACATGTCAGTGATCCTGTCAAAATTACATTACTTCCGGTGATAATGAAAATGTTAAATTGGTTTATGAAATCAGAAATAGCATCATCACATGTTGAAAATTTTATGTAAATCCTATAATAATTGCCACCTTTATAGACCAAAAACCTTGAAAAATGACTTGTAGAAAATCGCCTATTTCTCTGCAACCGTACAAGTTAGAAACCATTTTGAGGTATCTGTATGATCGAATGAGTTCATTCTATTTGTTGATTGGAATCAAATATCATAATTTTAAAAACATTACAAATCTGATTCATTTGAATAAAATATCTGTTTTGAAGGCTAAAAATACAGTTTTTGCCAAAATGACGTTACTTCCGGTGATAATGAAAATCTTAAATTACTTGTATGAAATCGTAAATGGCATTATGTATCACACAGTGAAAATTTCATGAAAATCGAATAATAATTGACACTTTTATTGACAAAAAAACCTTAAAAAGTGACCTGTTGAAAATTGCCTATTTCTCCGCAACTGAACAAGTTAGAAACCATTTTGTGATATCTATATGATCGTAAGGGTTCATTGTATTAGTTGATTTGAATCAAATATCAAAATTTTAAACAAATAACAAATATGACTCATTTGAATAAATTACTGGTTTCGAAGGCTATAAATACAATTTTTGCCCAAATTACGTCATTTCCGGTGATATTGAAAATGTTAAATTGGTTTGACCTAGTTAAAATTGACATTACACATCAAATGGTGTCACTTTTATGAAAATCGAATAATAATTGACTCTTTTACAGGCAAACTAGCGTAAAAAGTGACTCATGCAAAATTGCCCATTTCTCGGCAACTGCGCATATTACAAATTAATTTTCACATACATTCTCTCCGTATAGATTATTGCTACGAGTTTATGAAAGTTACGAAGTAATATTTTAAAATATGAAAACGCTGGATGGGTTGTAAATAGCTTAATTTTACACCTTTTTTCACCTTTTAATCGAAATAGCCCGAAAACGGAATCGAAATTAAAAAACATGGTCCCAACATTTTGTGCGCCTTTAAAAGGCGCACAATTTCAGTTATACCAGATTTGAAAAAAATAATATTTGCTTTCGAAAAATGGTACCTAACTGTCAAAATTGTAGTTTTTTGTCAATTTACGCCACTTCCGGTGCCGACAGATAACACTATTGGTAACAAAAAAAATGACAATTGAGACAACGGGGCATATGAACTTTGTTTTATACAAATCGAACAATAAATAATTAATCTAGGACTGAAAAACTGAATTAGCCAATGGGGGCCAAGGAAAATTACCGAGACAAAAATTTTTCACATTTTTGCCCAAGTCAGAGGACTCGTTATATTTGTGTAAAACACGATTAAAAAATATTCATAAATAAAAAAGTTTTTTGTAAAAATTTAAATTTTCTAAATTTAGTGCCTAATATCTGCGAAGATTTGCCGAAAATCAAAAGTAGCGTAGCTATGTGCCCCGTCTCCGGCTATGCCAAAATGCATCGAAAGTTAAAATCCAATGATTATTGTTAAAATTACTGCAATATTTCTAAAAACGATAGCTTCGGTGATTTCGGACATTTCGCATTGTCGCAGAACGTTCAAAATAGCTTTATCCTCTAAGTCACACCCACTTTTCCGATAAAACCGAAGAAATCGTAACGATCCGACAATCAGTTGCTGAGATCTACTCAAAACAAAAGAAGAATAATAATAATAATAAGAACTAGAACTGCGATGCAGTAATGACGGGTTTCACCGGTGCCACTTTACCCTAAACATGTTACTTCCCGTACCAATGAAACCATTAAACAGGTTTCCACATAAGCATTGCACACATCAAATAAAATGGACGCCGAATCAACAAAATCCAGCAATATCAATTCATTTTATACATTTGTTACATGTAAGTGTACTGTACTTCCGGTGATAATGAAAATGTTCAATTACTTTTATGAAATCAGAAATGACATAGGGCATCACATGGTGAAAATTGTATGTAAATCGAATAACAATTGCCACTTTTATAGACCAAAAACCTTGAAAAGTGACTTGTAGAAAATCGCCTATTTCTCTGCAACCGTACAAGTTAGAAACCATTTTCTGGTATCTGTATGATCGTATGGGTTCAATCTATTTGCTGATTGGAATCAAATATCATAATTTTAAAAACAATACAAATAAGACTCATTTGAAAAAAATATCTGTTTTGAAGGCTAAAAATACAGTTTTTGCCAAAATGACGTTACTTCCGGTGATAATGAAAATCTGAAATTACTTGTATGAAATCGTAAATGGCATTATGTATCACACAGTGAAAATTTCATGAAAATCGAATAATAATTGAGACTTTTATTGACAAAAAACCTTAAAAAGTGACCTGTTGAAAATTGCTTATTTCTCCGCAACTGAACAAGTTAGAAACCATTTTGTGATATCTATATGATCGTAAGGGGTCATTGTATTAGTTGATTTGAATCAAATATCAAAATTTTAAACAAATAACAAATATGACTCATTTGAATAAATTACTGGTTTCGAAGGCTATAAATACAATTTTTGCCCAAATTACGTCATTTCCGGTGATATTGAAAGGGTTAATTTGGTTTGACCTAGTTAAAATTGACATTACACATCAAATGGTGTCACTTTTATGAAAATCGAATAATAATTGACTCTTTTACAGGCAAACTAGCGTAAAAAGTGACTCATGCAAAATTGCCCATTTCTCGGCAACTGCGCATATTACAAATTAATTTTCACATACATTCTCTCCGTATAGATTATTGCTACGAGTTTATGAAAGTTACGAAGTAATATTTTAAAATATGAAAACGCTGGATGGGTTGTAAATAGCTTAATTTTACACCTTTTTTCACCTTTTAATCGAAATAGCCCGAAAACGGAATCGAAATTAAAAAAACTGGTCCCAACATTTTGTGCGCCTTTAAAGGGCGCACAATTTCAGTTATACCAGATTTGAAAACAATAATATTTGCTTTCGAAAAATGGTACCTAACTGTCAAAATTGTAGTTTTTTGTCAATTTACGCCACTTCCGGTGCCGACAGATAACACTATTGGTAACAAAAAAAATGACAATTGAGACAACGGAGCATATGAACTTTGTTTTATACAAATCGAACAATAAATAATTAATCTAGGACTGAAAAACTGAATTAGCCAATGGGGGCCAAGGAAAATTACCGAGACAAAAAATTTTCACATTTTTGCCCAAGTCAGAGGGCTCGTTATATTTGTGTAAAACACGACTAAAAAATATTCATAAATAAAAAAGTTTTTTGTAAAAATTTAAATTTTCTAAATTTAGCGCCTAATATCTGCGAAGATTTGCCGAAAATCAAAAATCAAAAGTAGCGCAGCTATGTGCCCTGTCTCCAGCTATGCCAAAATGTATCGAAAGTTAAAATCCCATGATTATTGTTAAAATTACCGCAATATTTGTAAAAACGATAACTTCGGTGATTTCGGACATTTCGCATTGTCGCAGAACGTTCAAAATAGCTTTATCCTCTAAGTCACACCCACTTTCCCAGTAAAACCGAAGAAATCGTAACGATGCGACAAGTAGTTGCTGAGATCTACTCAAAACAAAAGAAGAATAATAATAATAATAAGAACTAGAACTGCGAAGCAGTAATGACGGGTTTCACCGGTGCCACGTTACCCTTGAACTTATGTCACTTCCGGTACCAATGAAACCGTTAAACAGGTTTCCACATAAGCATTGCACACATGAAATAAAATGGACGCAGAAACAACCAAATCCAGCAATCAATTCATTTGCTACATGTCAGTGATCCTGTCAAAATTACATTACTTCCGGTGATAATGAAAATGTTAAATTGGTTTATGAAATCAGAAATAGCATCATCACATGGTGAAAATTTTATGTAAATCCTATAATAATTGCCACCTTTATAGACCAAAAACCTTGAAAAATGACTTGTAGAAAATCGCCTATTTCTCTGCAACCGTACAAGTTAGAAACCATTTTGAGGTATCTGTATGATCGAATGAGTTCATTCTATTTGTTGATTGGAATCAAATATCATAATTTTAAAAACATTACAAATCTGATTCATTCGAATAAAATATCTGTTTTGAAGGCTAAAAATACAGTTTTTGCCAAAATGACGTTACTTCCGGTGATAATGAAAATCTTAAATTACTTGTATGAAATCGTAAATGGCATTATGTATCACACAGTGAAAATTTCATGAAAATCGAATAATAATTGACACTTTTATTGACAAAAAACCTTAAAAAGTGACCTGTTGAAAATTGCCTATTTCTCCGCAACTGAACAAGTTAGAAACCATTTTGTGATATCTATATGATCGTAAGGGTTCATTGTATTAGTTGATTTGAATCAAATATCAAAATTTTAAACAAATAACAAATATGACTCATTTGAATAAATTACTGGTTTCGAAGGCTATAAATACAATTTTTGCCCAAATTACGTCATTTCCGGTGATATTGAAAATGTTAAATTGGTTTGACCTAGTTAAAATTGACATTACACATCAAATGGTGTCACTTTTATGAAAATCGAATAATAATTGACTCTTTTACAGGCAAACTAGCGTAAAAAGTGACTCATGCATAATTGCCCATTTCTCGGCAACTGCGCATATTACAAATTAATTTTCAAATACATTCTCTTCGTATAGATTATTGCTACGAGTTTATGAAAGTTATGAAGTAATATTTTAAAATATGAAAACGCTGGATGGGTTGTAAATAGCTTAATTTTACACCTTTTTTCACCTTTTAATCGAAATAGCCCGAAAACGGAATCGAAATTAAAAAAACTGGTCCCAACATTTTGTGCGCCTTTAAAGGGCGCACAATTTCAGTTATACCAGATTTGAAAAAAATAATATTTGCTTTCGAAAAATGGTACCTAACTGTCAAAATTGTAGTTTTTTGTCAATTTACGCCACTTCCGGTGCCGACAGATAACACTATTGGTAACCAAAAAAATGACAATTGAGACAACGGAGCATATGAACTTTGTTTTATACAAATCGAACAATAAATAATTAATCTAGGACTGAAAAACTGAATTAGCCAATGGGGGCCAAGGAAAATTACCGAGACAAAAAATTTTCACATTTTTGCCCAAGTCAGAGGACTCGTTATATTTGTGTAAAACACGACTAAAAAATATTCATAAATAAAAAAGTTTTTTGTAAAAATTTAAATTTTCTAAATTTAGCGCCTAATATCTGCGAAGATTTGCCGAAAATCAAAAATCAAAAGTAGCGTAGCTATGTGCCCCGTCTCCGGCTATGCCAAAATGCATCGAAAGTTAAAATCCAATGATTATTGTTAAAATTACTGCAATATTTCTAAAAACGATAGCTTCGGTGATTTCGGACATTTCGCATTGTCGCAGAACGTTCAAAATAGCTTTATCCTCTAAGTCACACCCACTTTTCCGCTAAAACCGAAGAAATCGTAACGATCCGACAATCAGTTGCTGAGATCTACTCAAAACAAAAGAAGAATAATAATAATAAGAATAATAATTTTAACAAAAACAATAGTGTTTCACACAAGCTACGCAGTGTGAAACCCTAATAATAATTTTAACAAAAACAATAGTGTTTCACACAAGCTTCGCAGTGTGAAACCCTAACTAGAACTGCGAAGCAGTAATGACGGGTTTCACCGGTGCCACGTTACCCTTGAACTTATGTCACTTCCGGTACCAAAATTACATTACTTCCGGTGATAATGAAAATGTTAAATTGGTTTATGAAATCAGAAATAGCATCATCACATGGTGAAAATTTTATGTAAATCCTATAATAGTTGCCACCTTTATAGACCAAAAACCTTGAAAAATGACTTGTAGAAAATCGCCTATTTCTCTGCAACCGTACAAGTTAGAAACCATTTTGAGGTATCTGTATGATCGAATGAGTTCATTCTATTTGTTGATTGGAATCAAATATCATAATTTTAAAAACATTACAAATCTGATTCATTTGAATAAAATATCTGTTTTGAAGGCTAAAAATACAGTTTTTGCCAAAATGACGTTACTTCCGGTGATAATGAAAATCTTAAATTACTTGTATGAAATCGTAAATGGCATTAGGTATCACACAATGAAAATTTCATGAAAATCGAATAATAATTGAC
Source organism: Patella vulgata (assembly GCF_932274485.2). Lineage (NCBI taxonomy): Eukaryota > Metazoa > Mollusca > Gastropoda > Patellidae > Patella > Patella vulgata. Next base: position 42,747,931 of record NC_065882.2, read on the forward strand.
ACTTTTATTGACAAAAAACCTTAAAAAGTGACCTGTTGAAAATTGCCTATTTCTCCGCAACTGAACAAGTTAGAAACCATTTTGTGATATCTATATGATCGTAAGGGTTCATTGTATTAGTTCATTTGAATCAAATATCAAAATTTTAAACAAATAACAAATATGACTCATTTGAATAAATTACTGGTTTCGAAGGCTATAAATACAATTTTTGCCCAAATTACGTCATTTCCGGTGATATTGAAAATGTTAAATTGGTTTGACCTAGTTAAAATTGACATTACACATCAAATGGTGTCACTTTTATGAAAATCGAATAATAATTGACTCTTTTACAGGCAAACTAGCGTAAAAAGTGACTCATGCAAAATTGCCCATTTCTCGGCAACTGCGCATATTACAAATTAATTTTCACATACATTCTCTCCGTATAGATTATTGCTACGAGTTTATGAAAGTTACGAAGTAATATTTTAAAATATGAAAACGCTGGATGGGTTGTAAATAGCTTAATTTTACACCTTTTTTCACCTTTTAATCGAAATAGCCCGAAAACGGAATCGAAATTAAAAAAACTGGTTCCAACATTTTGTGCGCCTTTAAAGGGCGCACAATTTCAGTTATACCAGATTTGAAAAAAATAATATTTGCTTTCGAAAAATGGTACCTAACTGTCAAAATTGTAGTTTTTTGTCAATTTACGCCACTTCCGGTGCCGACAGATAACACTATTGGTAACAAAAAAAATGACAATTGAGACAACGGAGCATATGAACTTTGTTTTATACAAATCGAACAATAAATAATTAATCTAGGACTGAAAAACTGAATTAGCCAATTGGGGCCAAGGAAAATTACCGAGACAAAAATTTTTCACATTTTTGCCCAAGTCAGAGGACTCGTTATATTTGTGTAAAACACGACTAAAAAATATTCATAAATAAAAAAGTTTTTTGTAAAAATTTAAATTTTCTAAATTTAGCGCCTAATATCTGCGAAGATTTGCCGAAAATCAAAAATCAAAAGTAGCGTAGCTATGTGCCCCGTCTCCGGCTATGCCAAAATGCATCGAAAGTTAAAATCCAATGATTATTGTTAAAATTACTGCAATATTTCTAAAAACGATAGCTTCGGTGATTTCGGACATTTCGCATTGTCGCAGAACGTTCAAAATAGCTTTATCCTCTAAGTCACACCCACTTTTTCAGTAAAACTGAAGAAATCGTAACGATCCGACAATCAGTTGCTGAGATCTACTCAAAACAAAAGAAGAATAATAATAATAATAAGAACTAGAACTGCGAAGCAGTAATGACGGGTTTCACCGGTGCCACGTTACCCTTGAACTTATGTCACTTCCGGTACCAATGAAACCGTTAAACAGGTTTCCACATAAGCATTGCACACATGAAATAAAATGGACGCAGAAACAACCAAATCCAGCAATCAATTCATTTGCTACATGTCAGTGATCCTGTCAAAATTACATTACTTCCGGTGATAATGAAAATGTTAAATTGGTTTATGAAATCAGAAATAGCATGATCACATGGTGAAAATTTTATGTAAATCCTATAATAATTGCCACCTTTATAGACCAAAAACCTTGAAAAATGACTTGTAGAAAATCGCCTATTTCTCTGCAACCGTACAAGTTAGAAACCATTTTGAGGTATCTGTATGATCGAAGGAGTTCATTCTATTTGTTGATTGGAATCAAATATCATAATTTTAAAAACATTACAAATCTGATTCATTTGAATAAAATATCTGTTTTGAAGGCTAAAAATACAGTTTTTGCCAAAATGACGTTACTTCCGGTGATAATGAAAATCTGAAATTACTTGTATGAAATCGTAAATGGCATTATGTATCACACAGTGAAAATTTCATGAAAATCGAATAATAATTGAGACTTTTATTGACAAAAAACCTTAAAAAGTGACCTGTTGAAAATTGCTTATTTCTCCGCAACTGAACAAGTTAGAAACCATTTTGTGATATCTATATGATCGTAAGGGGTCATTGTATTAGTTGATTTGAATCAAATATCAAAATTTTAAACAAATAACAAATATGACTCATTTGAATAAATTACTGGTTTCGAAGGCTATAAATACAATTTTTGCCCAAATTACGTCATTTCCGGTGATATTGAAAGGGTTAATTTGGTTTGACCTAGTTAAAATTGACATTACACATCAAATGGTGTCACTTTTATGAAAATCGAATAATAATTGACTCTTTTACAGGCAAACTAGCGTAAAAAGTGACTCATGCAAAATTGCCCATTTCTCGGCAACTGCGCATATTACAAATTAATTTTCACATACATTCTCTCCGTATAGATTATTGCTACGAGTTTATGAAAGTTACGAAGTAATATTTTAAAATATGAAAACGCTGGATGGGTTGTAAATAGCTTAATTTTACACCTTTTTTCACCTTTTAATCGAAATAGCCCGAAAACGGAATCGAAATTAAAAAAACTGGTCCCAACATTTTGTGCGCCTTTAAAGGGCGCACAATTTCAGTTATACCAGATTTGAAAACAATAATATTTGCTTTCGAAAAATGGTACCTAACTGTCAAAATTGTAGTTTTTTGTCAATTTACGCCACTTCCGGTGCCGACAGATAACACTATTGGTAACAAAAAAAATGACAATTGAGACAACGGAGCATATGAACTTTGTTTTATACAAATCGACCAATAAATAATTAATCTAGGACTGAAAAACTGAATTAGCCAATGGGGGCCAAGGAAAATTACCGAGACAAAAAATTTTCACATTTTTGCCCAAGTCAGAGGGCTCGTTATATTTGTGTAAAACACGACTAAAAAATATTCATAAATAAAAAAGTTTTTTGTAAAAATTTAAATTTTCTAAATTTAGCGCCTAATATCTGCGAAGATTTGCCGAAAATCAAAAATCAAAAGTAGCGCAGCTATGTGCCCTGTCTCCAGCTATGCCAAAATGTATCGAAAGTTAAAATCCCATGATTATTGTTAAAATTACCGCAATATTTGTAAAAACGATAACTTCGGTGATTTCGGACATTTCGCATTGTCGCAGAACGTTCAAAATAGCTTTATCCTCTAAGTCACACCCACTTTCCCAGTAAAACCGAAGAAATCGTAACGATGCGACAAGTAGTTGCTGAGATCTACTCAAAACAAAAGAAGAATAATAATAATAATAAGAATAATAATTTTAACAAAAACAATAGTGTTTCACACAAGCTTCGCAGTGTGAAACCCTAATAATAATTTTAACAAAAACAATAGTGTTTCACACAAGCTACGCAGTGTGAAACCCTAATAACTAGAACTGCGAAGCAGTAATGACGGGTTTCACCGGTGCCACGTTACCCTTGAACTTATGTCACTTCCGGTACCAATGAAACCGTTAAACAGGTTTCCACATAAGCATTGCACACATGAAATAAAATGGAAGCAGAAACAACCAAATCCAGCAATCAATTCATTTGCTACATGTCAGTGATCCTGTCAAAATTACATTACTTCCGGTGATAATGAAAATGTTAAATTGGTTTATGAAATCAGAAATAGCATCATCACATGTTGAAAATTTTATGTAAATCCTATAATAATTGCCACCTTTATAGACCAAAAACCTTGAAAAATGACTTGTAGAAAATCGCCTATTTCTCTGCAACCGTACAAGTTAGAAACCATTTTGAGGTATCTGTATGATCGAATGAGTTCATTCTATTTGTTGATTGGAATCAAATATCATAATTTTAAAAACATTACAAATCTGATTCATTTGAATAAAATATCTGTTTTGAAGGCTAAAAATACAGTTTTTGCCAAAATGACGTTACTTCCGGTGATAATGAAAATCTTAAATTACTTGTATGATATCGTAAATGGCATTATGTATCACACAGTGAAAATTTCATGAAAATCGAATAATAATTGACACTTTTTTTGACAAAAAAACCTTAAAAAGTGACCTGTTGAAAATTGCCTATTTCTCCGCAACTGAACAAGTTAGAAACCATTTTGTGATATCTATATGATCGTAAGGGTTCATTGTATTAGTTGATTTGAATCAAATATCAAAATTTTAAACAAATAACAAATATGACTCATTTGAATAAATTACTGGTTTCGAAGGCTATAAATACAATTTTTGCCCAAATTACGTCATTTCCGGTGATATTGAAAATGTTAAATTGGTTTGACCTAGTTAAAATTGACATTACACATCAAATGGTGTCACTTTTATGAAAATCAAATAATAATTGACTCTTTTACAGGCAAACTAGCGTAAAAAGTGACTCATGCAAAATTGCCCATTTCTCGGCAACTGCGCATATTACAAATTAATTTTCACATACATTCTCTCCGTATAGATTATTGCTACGAGTTTATGAAAGTTACGAAGTAATATTTTAAAATATGAAAACGCTGAATGGGTTGTAAATAGCTTAATTTTACACCTTTTTTCACCTTTTAATCGAAATAGCCCGAAAACGGAATCGAAATTAAAAAAAATGGTCCCAACATTTTGTGCGCCTTTAAAGGGCGCACAATTTCAGTTATACCAGATTTGAAAAAAATAATATTTGCTTTCGAAAAATGGTACCTAACTGTCAAAATTGTAGTTTTTTGTCAATTTACGCCACTTCCGGTGCCGACAGATAACACTATTGGTAACAAAAAAAATGACAATTGAGACAACGGGGCATATGAACTTTGTTTTATACAAATCGAACAATAAATAATTAATCTAGGACTGAAAAACTGAATTAGCCAATGGGGGCCAAGGAAAATTACCGAGACAAAAAATTTTCACATTTTTGCCCAAGTCAGAGGACTAGTTATATTTGTGTAAAACACGATTAAAAAATATTCATAAATAAAAAAGTTTTTTGTAAAAATTTAAATTTTCTAAATTTAGCGCCTAATATCTGCGAAGATTTGCCGAAAATCAAAAATCAAAAGTAGCGTAGCTATGTGCCCCGTCTCCGGCTATGCCAAAATGCATTGAAAGTTAAAATCCAATGATTATTGTTAAAATTACTGCAATATTTCTAAAAACGATAGCTTCGGTGATTTCGGACATTTCGCATTGTCGCAGAACGTTCAAAATAGCTTTATCCTCTAAGTCACACCCACTTTTCCGATAAAACCGAAGAAATCGTAACGATCCGACAATCAGTTGCTGAGATCTACTCAAAACAAAAGAAGAATAATAATAATAAGAATAACTAGAACTGCGAAGCAGTAATGACGGGTTTCACCGGTGCCACGTTACCCTTGAACTTATGTCACTTCCGGTACCAATGAAACCGTTAAACAGGTTTCCACATAAGCATTGCACACATGAAATAAAATGGACGCAGAAACAACCAAATCCAGCAATCAATTCATTTGCTACATGTCAGTGATCCTGTCAAAATTACATTACTTCCGGTGATAATGAAAATGTTAAATTGGTTTATGAAATCAGAAATAGCATCATCACATGTTGAAAATTTTATGTAAATCCTATAATAATTGCCACCTTTATAGACCAAAAACCTTGAAAAATGACTTGTAGAAAATCGCCTATTTCTCTGCAACCGTACAAGTTAGAAACCATTTTGAGGTATCTGTATGATCGAATGAGTTCATTCTATTTGTTGATTGGAATCAAATATCATAATTTTAAAAACATTACAAATCTGATTCATTTGAATAAAATATCTGTTTTGAAGGCTAAAAATACAGTTTTTGCCAAAATGACGTTACTTCCGGTGATAATGAAAATCTTAAATTACTTGTATGATATCGTAAATGGCATTATGTATCACACAGTGAAAATTTCATGAAAATCGAATAATAATTGACACTTTTTTTGACAAAAAAACCTTAAAAAGTGACCTGTTGAAAATTGCCTATTTCTCCGCAACTGAACAAGTTAGAAACCATTTTGTGATATCTATATGATCGTAAGGGTTCATTGTATTAGTTGATTTGAATCAAATATCAAAATTTTAAACAAATAACAAATATGACTCATTTGAATAAATTACTGGTTTCGAAGGCTATAAATACAATTTTTGCCCAAATTACGTCATTTCCGGTGATATTGAAAATGTTAAATTGGTTTGACCTAGTTAAAATTGACATTACACATCAAATGGTGTCACTTTTATGAAAATCGAATAATAATTGACTCTTTTACAGGCAAACTAGCGTAAAAAGTGACTCATGCAAAATTGCCCATTTCTCGGCAACTGCGCATATTACAAATTAATTTTCACATACATTCTCTCCGTATAGATTATTGCTACGAGTTTATGAAAGTTACGAAGTAATAGTTTAAAATATGAAAACGCTGAATGGGTTGTAAATAGCTTAATTTTACACCTTTTTTCACCTTTTAATCGAAATAGCCCGAAAACGGAATCGAAATTAAAAAAAATGGTCCCAACATTTTGTGCGCCTTTAAAGGGCGCACAATTTCAGTTATACCAGATTTGAAAAAAATAATATTTGCTTTCGAAAAATGGTACCTAACTGTCAAAATTGTAGTTTTTTGTCAATTTACGCCACTTCCGGTGCCGACAGATAACACTATTGGTAACAAAAAAAATGACAATTGAGACAACGGGGCATATGAACTTTGTTTTATACAAATCGAACAATAAATAATTAATCTAGGACTGAAAAACTGAATTAGCCAATGGGGGCCAAGGAAAATTACCGAGACAAAAAATTTTCACATTTTTGCCCAAGTCAGAGGACTCGTTATATTTGTGTAAAACACGATTAAAAAATATTCATAAATAAAAAAGTTTTTTGTAAAAATTTAAATTTTCTAAATTTAGCGCCTAATATCTGCGAAGATTTGCCGAAAATCAAAAATCAAAAGTAGCGTAGCTATGTGCCCCGTCTCCGGCTATGCCAAAATGCATCGAAAGTTAAAATCCAATGATTATTGTTAAAATTACTGCAATATTTCTAAAAACGATAGCTTCGGTGATTTCGGACATTTCGCATTGTCGCAGAACGTTCAAAATAGCTTTATCCTCTAAGTCACACCCACTTTTCCGATAAAACCGAAGAAATCGTAACGATCCGACAATCAGTTGCTGAGATCTACTCAAAACAAAAGAAGAATAATAATAATAAGAATAATAATTTTAACAAAAACAATAGTGTTTCACACAAGCTACGCAGTGTGAAACCCTAATAATTTTAACAAAAACAATAGTGTTTCACACAAGCTACGCAGTGTGAAACCCTAATAATAATTTTAACAAAAACAATAGTGTTTCACACAAGCTACGCAGTGTGAAACCCTAATAATTTTAACAAAAACAATAGTGTTTCACACAAGCTACGCAGTGTGAAACCCTAATAATAATAATAAAACATAAGCGGTGAATATGTTATGTATCAAATTTTTAAAAAAATCTTATAAATTCATACATGTTACATGCATTAATAAAGAAATTAAGTTTGCCACTTGGAACTAAAGGCACCCAATCGTAGCTAAAAACAAGTATATCTCAACGTGTCGTTTTTAGCTACGTTCTCGTAAACCTAGGCGTATCTTAGTATCTACCACCTCTGTCCTCCGCCCTGACAGAACTGTTATGATTCATCCGCGTTACTCGATTACAGTTCAGTCAATTTGGGACATATCCGAACAGACAATCGAACATCCCCATATAGTCACTACTGAGCTATATGTAACTTTTTTTTTTTTAGATACCGGTAGGCCTACACGATTTTGATACATGTATACGTAGGTAGGTATATGCTACGTGACAAATAGTAATACAAATTTTGATTAATTAAAGTCAAAGATTGTATGTAGGCTACACATGACACAATAATCTAATGTAATCCCATTTGGAAATTAATTCCTGAGAATTTTTTTTGTCGTGTTCTCAACTAAATGAGATTAAGTTTTATGCCTACAATTATTAATGTTTTATACTGTGAACTGCGGTGACAGTACGTCAGTCAGCACGGTCCGGTAGTTAATTAAGAGGAAGATCATTGATCAAGCAATACTTTTAGTTTTAGGAATTGATGTACATGTAAGCAAGATCATGTGGCCTGGCCAGGCCTCAGGGGTGGGCAAATTGGCGCCATAAATTTTTCACAAGTTGATTTCCTTTATTTTGTTAATGTAGAATGGTAATGAACTGCTCTTTTCATTTTCTTTGTTTTATTTGTTTCGTTTGAATTTGATTTATCAGTTTAGTTTTTGATTGTTTAATTTTTGTTAATGAAGTTGATTCTTTTAAACTTCGTTTTTATTTTTGAACTCTACTTGGTGTAGGTGGGCGCTATTGCACTTTCGTACCTCTACCAGTTCCCGTGGTCGTAGGAACTTGAAATTATTAGAGGATGTTAAGGGGGACTAGCAATGACCACACACCAAATTTCAGCCGAATCGATCAATAACTTTTTATTTTACCGACCTTTTAATTTCTAACGAGAGAGAACTTCATCTGTTTGACGCCATTTGCTTTGTTTACTATTTAGACTCGAATAACAAGACACTAAGACGGAAACCGACACACTGCACTAGCTGCCTATCTCTGCAGTTCATAAAAATTAATATAATTTTCGTATACTTTAATTTTTGCGCGAAGCCACCATGTTCTATAAAATACTATTTGGTGTTGATCAGTGGATTGGCCTTTAGGTGTGAATATTGCCGTGACCTTGATTTTCACCTTGAGTCTTAACTTCCCATCCATATCAGGGCCTTTGCGTTTATGATTGCCGTGGCCTTATTTCTTACTGTATTTTTAAAGTTAATGTTCGAGGTGAAAGCAGAGACGACGTCCTTCAGAAAAGATAATTGGGTCAAAGTCGTAGGTCAAGGTCATGTTACAGAAAACTAAACTCAAACTTTTCAAAGTCATTTTTTGAACATTTGACCTTGACTTACGACCTTGACCCCGTAACCGTTTTCGAAGGCTATCATCTTGGCTTGAATCATGGACGTTTACCTTGGTTCTGTCACACACTGCTCGGTCAGAAAAGGGTCAAACGCAGAGGGGCCGTGGAGGTCACCACGAACTTTCTCATTGACCACGCCCTTTGACTTCCTTTCGGACACGGGCCCCTCTGCGTTTGACCGTTTTCTGACCGAGCAGTGTGCGACAGGGCCAAGGTAACCGTCGATGGTTCAAGCCACGATTATGGGCTTTGAAAATGGTTATGGGATCAAGGTCGTAAGTCAAGGTCAAATGTCCCAAAACTGACTTTGAAAAGTTTGAGTTCAGTTTTCTGTAACATGACCTTGACCTACGACTTTGACCCATTTATCTTTTCTGAAGGACGTTGTCTCTGCTTTCACCTCAAGCATTAACTTTGATAATACAGTAAGAAATAGGGTCACGGCAAGCATAAACGAAAAGGGCCCGAGATTGATGGGAAGTTTGGACTCAAGGTCAAAGTCAAGGTCACGGATGATTAAAGGTGACTAGTGGAGGTCACCACGACCTTTCACATTGACCACGCCCATTGACTTCTTTTCGGACACGGGCCCTTTGCGTTTGACCCTTTTCTGACCGAACAGTGTGCGACAGGACCAAAGTAAACGTCGATGGTTCAAGCCAAGGTGATAGCCTTCGAAAATGGTTACGAGGTCAAGGTCGTAAGTCAAGGTCAAATGTCCCAAAACTGACTTTGAAAAGTCCGAGTTTAGTTTTCTGTAAGATGACCTTGACCTACGACTTTGACCCAAGTATCTTTTCTGAAGGACGTCGTCTCTGCTTTCACCTCGAACATTAACTTTGATAATACAGTTAGAAATAAGGCCACGGCAAGCATAAACGCAAAGGGCCGAGATGGATGGGACGTTTGGACTCAAGGTCAGAGTCAAGGTTACGAATGGTTAACGGTGACTAGTGGAGGTCACTACGTCCTTTCACATTGACCACGCCCATTGACTTCCTTTCGGACACGGACTCTCTGCGTTTGACCGTTTTCTGACCGAGCAGTGTGCGACAGGACCAAGTTAAACGTTCATGATTCAAGCCAATGTGATAACCTTCGAAAATGGTTACGGGGTCAAAGTCATAAGTCAAGGTCAAATGTCCCAAAAATGACTTTGAAAAATTTGAGTTTAGTTTTCTGTAACATGACCTTGACCTACGACTTTGACCCAATTATCTTTTCTGAAGGACGTCATCTCTGCTTTCACCTCGAACATTAACTTTGATAATACAGTAAGAAATAAGGCCACGGCAAGCATAAACGCAAAGGCCCCGATATGGATGGGAAGTTTGGCCTCAAGGTCAAAATCAAGGTCACGGCAATATTTACACCTAAAGGCCAATCCACTGATCAACACCAAATAGTATTTTATAGAAAATGGTGGCTTCGCGCAAAAATTAAAGTATACGAAAATTATATTAATTTTTATGAACTGCAGTGTTAGGCAGCTAGTGCAGTGTGTCGGTTTCCGTCTAAGTGTCTTGTTATTCGAGTCGGTTTCCGTCTTAGTGTCTTGTTATTCAAGTCTAATTAGTAAACAAAGCAAATGGCGTCAAACGGATGAAGTTCTCTCTCGTTAGAAATTAAAAGGTCGGTAAAATAAAAAGTTATTTATCGATTTGGCTAAAATTTGGTGTGTGGTCATTGCTAGCCCCCCTTAACATCCTCGGAAAATTTCAAGTGCCTATGACCACGGGAACTGGTAGAGGTACGAAAGTGCAATAGCGCCGTGTAGGTGTTCATCAGGTAATACCTCGACTGAGTTCAATATAGAGATTAGCCGGTTGATTTGTTGGATATAAACCTTTGAATAATAGCGCCTAACAGGCAGCTGTGTTTAATTATGTTCTCCTGATTTTGATTGTTTTTGTGTGTTTGAAGTATATGTTTGTGATATACGCTTAGAAACACTTCACGTGTAATGAAGCGCTATATAAATCGAACAATAATAATAATAATAATATTTTCTTCATCATTATATACGTCTAATAATTAATCGTCAAATATTATTAAATTATACCCATATAACAGATTTATCTGTACTCGCCTGACCTGCGTACAGTGACGGACGGGAGATCACTCTAATTGATATAAAAAGATATAGACCACTTTACTCTTGCTGACATCTTTCTTTAAATTATTTATGTTATATCATATTTAAAATAACCGTAGATCGACTCGCATAATTATCCAAATGCCAAGTCCTGTTCTACTTAGACCTAGGTATTTTTCAAGAGCGTTTCTCCTTGAAAAGCACAAACCAATTTGTATGGCGCAACTATTGAAAGTTAAAATAAATATGGTCATTTACAAATTTCGGCGATGTGTTGATGATAGATTTAGCTTAAATTTGCATCCAATCATGTAACATCTTAGCCAAATCACGTCAAGTCGAACATCATGATTTTACCAACTGGCGAATACGGTCGAATACCTCAAAAGCGGGAATTAATACCACGGTGCGCTAAGGACTGGACGCAGCCCGGCGGACCGGATTAACCCTTTGGGGGTCCGGGACAAGTCGGGGTTGGGGGTAGGTTAAGAAAATAAAGCGTAAGCTACGCTCCAATGCGCCCCCCCCCCCCCTAGAAAAATTTGAAAAATAGATTCGATTTATTGAACATTTTTTGGGGGTATTAGAACATAAGCTTCAAACTTTAATCAAGGCCTACCAATCTCAGCTAGACGAATTGGAGCGCACTACCAGCGATTGTGGACCGAATGAAAGCCAAGAGAGTGGCCTTCATATTTTCAAATCTAAATCAGAATCACTGTGTCATCCAATGGAACTTTGGATCTTGTACTTAACCCCAAATGTGGGGTACCCCAATTGTACCGCGCCCGAGACATTTGTCCCACATTGCCCCACGAAGACCCGGCACACATAACTACCATTGAAACCCACAAGATAACAGAGTTGGCCAGGCAGAAAACTCAGACATTTGCAAGTCATAAAATCATTGTTTTTTAAAAACGTTTTGAATTCAGTGTGCTTTATTTATTTGTTAAAAACGAGATTAGAATGTTAAAGTTTCCTTTAATGACTTGTCTAAATACTACCCTTTCTAAATTCTATCTTCTCAAGGCATCCATTTATATGCCGCGCCCTTACGGAGAACGATCGACTATACACCGGCCACGGGGTGACTGGAGGTGAGGTTTTGTGTGTGTGTGTGTGTGTGTGTGATGGGCGGGGGGCGAGGGGCAGAGCGGCCCCGTTTAAGTCCTTCTTTTCGCACTTGCGACTTTAAGGGAATTTAACTTCGTCAAACGAAAACTATCTACCATTTCCCGTTTAGACCTATAGATTAATATATTCCTGATTGAAACATGTAATATTTTTGGTATGTCAAAATCATGTTTAACTAACTTTTAAAAAAATAAAACAAACTTTATTATATAAGGAACATTTTATACAATATCAAATTGTTAACGGTGTGAGACATGAAACACTCGTTATTTATGTGACTTTCATAATACATAATTTTGGATGGGAAATATAGGCTAATTTAATTTTGACTTTTTTTACGCCCACATTTTCATGTTGACGTATATTTGTTTGTGGAAACCCTACAGGTCACAATTTTTATCCGATTTTGGCGAAACTTAAAATATAGGCCTATCTCCTAAAGATCTCGGTTCCTTTTGATATTGACATGTATCGGATCATAACTTCATGGATTATGGCTCCTGATTGTACGAAAAATCACGTTTTTAGCTTGTGTCGACACTCTAGAGGTCACAATTTTGATCCGATTTTGATAAAACTTGAAATGCATGTTTATAACCCAAAGATCTTGATTCCTTTCAATATTCGCGCATATCGAATCGTAACTTCCTGAATTATGGCCCTTGATTGTACGAAAAATCGCGTTTTGAGACTGTGGTCCCTATATAGGTCCCAAATCCCATATTCGCGTATATCGATTCGTAACTGCCTGGATTATGGCCCCTGACTGTACGAAAAATCTCGCGTTTTTAGCTTGTGGTCTCTCCAGAGGTCACAATTTTTATCCGATCTAAAAAACCGTTTTATTTTATCACCGTTACATCCTTATGATGGTCGAGTTCGAATTTCGTGAAAATCAGACCAAAACTGTCGGACAAAATGACCGCCCTTTTTACGCAAATAGTGCAAACATCTGGTATATCAAGGTTGTGAGACTCCTAGCGGTCCCAATTTTGATCCGATTTTGATAAAACTTGAAATGCATGTTCATAACCCAAAGATCTTGATTCCTTTCAATATTCGCGCATATCGAATCGTAACTTCCTGAATTATGGCCCTTGATTGTACGAAAAATCGCGTTTTGAGACTGTGGTCCCTATATAGGTCCCAAATCCCAATTTTTATCCGATTTAAAAAAAAACCCCAACAAAACCATGTGAATAATATTATATCACAGTTATACACTAATGATGGTTGACTTCGAATTTCGGGAAAATCGGACTAAAACTGACGGACATAATGGCCGCCCCTTGTACGCAAATAGTGTAAAAATGTAAAAATATGGTATAAGGTTGTTGACCCTCTAGAGGCCACACTTTTTATCCGATTTGGATGAAACTTTAAATACATGTTTTTTATCATAAAGATCTTGGTTGCTTTTGATAATCACACATATCCGAACGTAACCTCCTGGATTATGGTCGAAAAATCGCATTTTTAGCTGGTGGATTCTCTAGAGGTCACAATGTTTTTTCCGATTTTTAAAACCGTTTGGATTTTTTACCATTCCGTCATAATAAAGGTTGAATTCGAATTTCGGGAAAATCGAAATGAAACTGCCCGACAAAATGGCCGCTCTTTGTACGCAAATTGTGTATAAGTACATGTATGTAATACAGAGGTTATGGACCCTCTAGAGGTCACAATTTTTTATCGGATTTTGATGAAACTTAAAACATATCTTTATATTCCAAAAATCTCAGCCCCTTTTGATATTTGCGCATTTCAGAACATAACTTTCTGGATTATGGCCCCTGACCCCCTGTCACGGTCGTATTTCATTAGTGTCACTATGGGTCGCCCAAACTCTGCCGCGTGGCTCGCCCAAACTATTTACCTGTAATATTAAGGCTCGCCCAAACTGTCTACCTTCAATGCACGTGCATACAGGTAGTATATAAACCCGAGAATCGGGCAGGTTTAGGAGATGGATTATGAAAGTTGGGTTGGAGGACTCGATACTGCCATCGGGTACTTGGGTGAGTGAAATTGTTATGCTATTAATTTTGGTGTCTTGGTTCCGATGTGCAGGTTTCGTATATTTTACTCATCGTTGTATATTTTGTTAGTATGAGTAAATATTTCATGTATAAATGTTGACTAATTTTACAGGTCCCCTTTTGGGTACCTACTGACGGATGGTAACTGTTCACTTCTGGAGTCGCCGATAAATGGTATCGTCGATGTATGGCCTTGCCGATGGGTGGACTGTTCTGTAAATGGTATCGTCTATGATAGTCGCCGATAAATGGTATCGTCGATGTATGGTCTTGCCGATGGGTGGACTATTCTGTGAATGGTATCGTCTATGATTAGTCGCCGATAAATGGTATCGTCGATGTATGGTGTTGCCGATGGGTGGACTGTTTGTTCTGTGAATGGTATCGTCTATGATTAGTCGCCGATAAATGGTATCGTCGATGTATGGTCTTGCCGATGGGTGGACTGTTCTGTGAATGGTATCGTCTATGAGTCGCCGGTAAATGGTATCGTCGATATATGGTCTTGCCGATGGGTGGACACTGTGTTATGGGAATGGTATCGCCTGAGTGGTCGCTGAACAATGGCATCGTCGATGTATGGTATTTGTTAAATGGTGTCGATATATGGTGATGCTGACGGATGGACATTTTTCCCTAGCTTCATAATTTATATAGTGCGCGCACTTAAAGTGTTCATTGTTATATTGTATTTTGAGTTATATAAAATGAATTCTTTTGTATTTAGTTTCTTTATTCCCCAAAACGGTCACGCCTCGTCCATCTTGTGACACCCCCCAGCGAAAAAAAAATAGTCGGTCACTAAATATGCAGTCGGTCGCAAAATAAGTGCTCACTGAATTAATGAGGTAAACAAACAATGCCAAAATAGAAGGAAAAATCCCAAATTTTATGTATTTGCGTGAATCCGTGCACCTAAATTGCATACGTCACGCTACTCACCGAAAACTTTAGTATAAAATAACCTTGACAACTTATGTTTGATAAAATGTTTTTTTTTACCCTTATTCGCAATAAGTGCAGTCACTGCAGTTGGTCTCAAAATTATACATCGGCGACTGACGAAATGAATTAATGAGGTAAACAAACAACGCCAGAATAGAGGGGGGGGGGAAATCTCAAATACTTAATATACGTGCACCTTAATTTCTTACGTCACATAGTCGGTCTCAAAATAAGTGGTCACTGCAGTCGGTCTCAGACTCGAAGAATTAATGAGGTAAACAATGTCAAAATAGAAGGGAAAAATTGTGAATCCGTGCACCTAAATTGCAACGGTATAGTATAAAATAACCTAGTAAACTTGTCATGTTTGAAAATTCTTCTCCCTGTTATGAGTATGTTGTAAGAAATTGAGAGCTTGTTATGCAGATTTTGATAACTTAAATTATATACTATTCCAAAAAAGTAGGGGATATTTGATTTTTAAGTGTTATTAAAGTCACCTAATGAAACTGACGAAGAAACAAATGATGAAATGAAGTTCACATTCATCGATTTATTCCAAATGATCGTTAGACTAAGTAAGGCACAGACTGACCATTAAAAGGGTAAAATGATACCCGGGGTCAAACAGCAAAGTTACCACAGCATCACAACCAAGTCAGTAACGGGTAAATCCTCCTGTTTGCCAAACAAGCATTGATCCGACGTAGCATACTCCTAATGAGACATCTAAGGTCATTTTGGTCCAGATTGTCCCATTCCTGTTGCAACGCAGCAGCAAGTTCTTGGACATTGGCAGGACGTTGTTGACGTAACCTCTGTCCGTCCAAGCATGTCCCAGACATGCTCGATGGGGGAGAGGTCCGGACTCAGTGCTGGCCAAGGTGATGTTCTGTTGTTGGAGGTAACCTGTAACGATCCTGGCCCTGTGACATCTTGCGTTGTCATCCTGGAAGATGAAACGGCGGCCATGACGTCGTGCGAACGGCACAACATGGACACCCAAGATGTTGTCCCGGTAGTACTGGCCTGTAACACGCCCTGCAACATGTAAAGCCGTTCTTCCAGCAACAGTGATGCCTCCCCACACCATAACAGAACCACCCCCAAATCGATCATGTCTGATGACGTTAACGTCTTGGAAGCGCTCGTTTCGACGACGCCACACCCTCCTACGTCTGTCCAAAAAATCAACAGTGAACCTTGACTCATCTGAAAACATCACATTGCTCCAGCGTCGATTATCCCAGTGTTGACGATCCCTACACCAACGACGTCTTGCCTGAATGTGATGATCTCTCAAACAAGGGATCACGCGAGGACGTCGGGCGCGAAGGTGACCCCTATGCAGTCGATTCCGAATCGTCTGGCCACTCACTCTCACACCAGTGTCTGTTTGAAGACGAGCTCTGATTTGCTGTGATGACACGATTTCTCAAGGCCAAGGTACGGATAAATCGATCCTGGGCTTGAGTTGTCGCCCTTGGTCGACCTGAGCGTGGTCTGTCCTGTACAGATTGTGTATCACGGTATCTGGACCATAGCCTGCTTATGACAGACTGAGAAACATTCATCGTCCGCGCCACAACCGCCTGTGTTGTGCCGATCTGTAGCATGCCAAGGGCACGTAACCTTTCATTTTGGGTAAGCCGCCGCATATCAAAATTTGTTTTCTGGTCACTAAAACAATTAAACTGATGTTTCCACCCTGGAATTCAATGCCAAAATGACTGTAACATTCAAAGTCAGAGTCGTGCAAATCTTGGGTTGGACCCCCATGATGATCCCAAGCATCACCTGTATTCCATGCGGTAGCTATTGGTGCGTTTGGGCGTCACATGTAACTGGAAATGTTTCTTCTGTTAGATTCTATAGTGACTTTTTTCGTAGTCATTTGCATATTTTAGTATTATGCCCCCAAAATCAAATATCCCCTACTTTTTTTGAATAGTATTATTGGATTGATCGAAAATCGTAATAAAAATGAATCAGGTTTGAGATATATAATGATTCAAACAGAATGCTCTTCTCAGTACTTCCTAGAAAATACTTCTTTTTAGATTACTGGAGATTTCATTTATCTCGACGGGTGACTTTGCTTGTGTTCCGTGGGATTCCTCCCGTCATTCTAAATTTCTGGCATATTGGATCCTCAGACATGTCCAGTAATTGCAGATTCTAACTCGCCTACTCCAAAAACCCTATTAGGGACACCATATATCGACCACGGCATGTGATTACGCTCTGCGCGTTCGAAATATAGGAGTTTCGGGCACTATTGTGGCCGCCATCTTGGATTTCCGCCATATTGGATTTTTCCGAAGTAGTTTCATATCGAAACTTGAATTTGCTGACCCCGAAAATCGCAGAAAAGACGCCATACAGTGGATAACGGGGGTGTTTTCGCACCGCTAAGGTGAGAATTGTTGATTCTGGCGTCATTTTGGACGCCATATTGGATTTCCGCCATATTGGATTTTCTGAGATGAATTATTGATGCAGTTATGAATTCTCTGTTTCCAAAAACCATATAAAAGACACCCTACGGTGGATATTAGAAGTGATTATGTACAGTATATGCAAAAAATATCGATTTTGACGCCATTCTGGCCACCATTTTGAAAAATGGCCCTGCACCAATCGAAAGAGCACTTTTTCGGGCAAAATTCTTCCGGATTCGTGTTATTCGGTCAATTTCGCCATAGAAACACCCGGGCGATTTTTATTTTTCGAAAATGTCGCATATTGGCCCAACCCTACTTAAAGTTAAGAATTTACTCAAAATTGTTCGCCTTATTTTAACTAAAATATAGTCCTTTATAAAACTGTTGTTGTTTTAAAGGAGAGAGAGAGAGGGGGGGGGGGTAACGTCCACTCGACACAAACTAGGTCATTTCGGGACTAAAATATGTCTTTTTAATTTTTTTATTTCAATAATTCGCTTGCGTGTAGGGGTCTTTAGCAGTGGGAGGAGGCCGGGGGACCCGGAGAAAACCCACGAGGTTGGACAGGCGACCCTACTCCTTGTCACGTACAACCGGGGAATCGAAACCACGCCAGTTGACTTGTTTTAAAGGAAGTAAGTCGCTAACTCAATATCATCCAGTCTTCGACATTGAAAACAAGAATTATTGGTCAATTTAAATCAACATAGATGTTGTTATCTTATTTACAGTGAAAAGAAGGATTTCAGATATCCAATATTTAAGACAAAATGAACATTTTAAAATTTGCGCACGAATCGCGTGCCATTTGTAATGATGTGACTAGATGAACGAGGCTAAGCATATCCCACAGGAGAATACTACCAGTGTAGTCTAGAATAATCAGATACAAAGACTGGCCTTCATTTTGAACTATTCGCGTATTTCACCGAACATAACTGATAAGAAATTACAGTAAAAACAGAAACGATTGAATGTATATCATTTTATATACATTCATTTTACATTCGGTGGGGCCCATTTGTGTCCATTTCTAGTTGCCAAAGAATACAGATTAAGCTCCTTTAATGTATCAAATACATCAATTTGTTGTAACCAAAACCACCAAAAGGCAAATCATCTCATTCAATGTCCGTTTTGCACTCAAAATAGCGAATCGTGAGATGCCTTTGTAGTATCTTTTTCACCATTACGTCAAAACAGCAAAAAGAACATACTTCACATCAAAAAGTTCCTGGTGATGACGCAAGCTTAACAGAAAATCAATCACATCCGACTGATAAATATATAATTTATCGATAATTGACGTACTATATACACATTATGAAACATTGTAGTGGATTAGGGGCGTACATAAAGATTTTGTTTGGGGGGTGTTTAGCAAAAAACTGATGCACATGTACCTAATACGAATGACGCAGTCAGGGGCCGAGCACCACGGATGATAGTTTTCTAGGGGCGGTTCCAAATTTAGGGCGGCTTCCACAATCACAACCTGCAATGAATGTCAAAAAAATACTGGCTGTAGCACTGGGCGTCCCGGTAGAATATAGATCGTATTGCCTATAATAATATAGTCGTTCGCCGATCGTTATCTCGTCGGAAAGCAATTATATTCAAGTTGACATAACGTTTATGTCATATTATATGATGATTGTTATTGATTTTGTTATTAAATTTATGTTAACCTTAGGGGCAGTGGCTATAACACTGAGCAACCTGAGAAAATTTTGAAAAATTGAACCAATATCTTAGCATTTGAGGTCATTGCTGGGAGCAAATTCTTGTGAACAAAGAACCAGAAATAGGAGTCAAATGGGACAGAATCTCGAAATCTGCCCCTGTCAATTCCGCCTGTTTTGCAAGAGTTGTCAGAACATTTTTACAGTCTGACGTACCACGCACCAGCGGTACTACTAGCTGGGCAGTTCACTATAACCGTGAATATGATAGTGCTGTGCAGTATAAGACCACAGAGGAGTGGAAGAATGATGTCATAATGGAATTTACCGGCGCATGCGCGAAAAAATTTCAGATATGTAACTGACCTTTTAATTTTTGGGGACTGGGCCTGAAAATTTTTAGTCAATGTCATGACAAATGGGATCAAATTCTCCTTACCGAGAGAAGAAATGGGACAGATTCTTGAGATCCGTCCGTCAATTTCGCCTGTTTTGTGAGAGTAGAAATAACAATTCTACAGTCTGTCGCCCAACTCACTGGTGGTACTACTAACTGGGCGATTCACTGTAACTGTGAATATGATAGTGATGAGATTGTATAAGACAGAAGAGTTGAAGAATTAACACGATAAAATTGAGCGCCGTAGGCGCGAAAAAAAATTTAGATTATGTAACTGAGCTTTTCATTTTTGGGGACTGGGCATGAGGGAACTTTGTCTCACGGGGGCGCTTACTTGGTCTCTGAAATGCCATTTACTGGACTTGAGTTTGGGGTCTGGGGAAAGGTTTTGCAGAATTCTGATGATCAGAAAATACTTACAACATGAGTAAAATACGTTTTAATTTCTACTGGAATTAAAGGACAATATTGGTGTCAGTCATAATTACATATGTGATAGAACCTGGATAGAACTGGTTAAATACATTCCAAATATAATTTTAACACAGATCATTGCTATGGGAGATGTGTAACAAGCACGTGAAGAAACGGGAAGTGACGCCAAACATAAGTTATCCTTCTATGTATCTGACTGATGTAACGAACGATAACAGACAAACGATCGAATTTCATTTCACTGATAATTCCGTTCAAGTTAAAAAGTTATATGGGACGGTGAGAGGGTATCTCACAATTCAAAAATAGAATTCGCCGTCACTAGATAAGGGAAAACGAGAAAAATAGAAAAATCCCGTGCATTCCCGTTTTTATTCATTCTGTTCTTAATAAAAACATGGTAATGCACGGACTTTTTCCAATTTGTTCGTTATCTTTTACCTAATGACAGCCAATTCTTTTTGTGAATTACCAGATATCTTCACACCGTCTCATATAACAGCTTTTCATCTTCAACTGAATTATCTGTGAAATGAAATTCGATCGCGTGTCTGTTATCGCTCGTTACTTCAATTAGTTTTATAGTAGGATAACTCGTGTTTGTCATGTTTGTCGTCACTTCCCGTTTCTTCACGTGCTTTGTTACACATCTCCCGTAGCAATGATCTGTGTTGAAGTTATATTTGGGATGTATTTAACCAGTTCTATCACATAATGACTGACACCAATATTGTCTTTTAAATATGCAACAAGTAAAAATTCTTAAGTTCAATAGATCGCCTTAACATTTAAAGATTTTTTTTACGTATTTCTGAAACAAACTATGCTTCCGATAACTTACCAAATGTTCGATTAATTTTATTCGAATGACAATCCATTATACACTATTCAAAAAAAGTAGGGGATATTTGATTTTGGGGGCATAATACTAAAATATGCAAATGACTACGAAAAAAGTCACTATAGAACCTAACAGAAGAAACATTTCCAGTTACATGTGACGCCCAAACGCACCAATAGCTACCGCATGGAATGCAGGTGATGCTTGGGATCATCATGGGGGTCCAACCCAAGATTTGCACGACTCTGACTTTGAATGTTACAGTCATTGTGGCATTGAATTCCAGGGTGGAAACATCAGTTTAATTGTTTTAGTGACCAGAAAACAAATTTTGATATGCGTCGGCTTACCCAAAATGAAAGGTTACGTGCCCTTGGCATGCTACAGATCGGCACAACACAGGCGGTTGTGGCGCGGACGATGAATGTTTCTCAGTCTGTCATAAGCAGGCTATGGTCCAGATACCGTGATACACAATCTGTACAGGACAGACCACGCTCAGGTCGACCAAGGGCGACAACTCAAGCCCAGGATCGATTTATCCGTACCTTGGCCTTGAGAAATCGTGTCATCACAGCAAATCAGATCAGCACTCGTCTTCAAACAGACACTGGTGTGAGAGTGAGAGGCCAGACGATTCGGAATCGACTGCATAGGGTCACCTTCGCGCCCGACGTCCTCGCGTGATCCCTTGTTTGAGAGATCATCACATTCAGGCAAGACGTCGTTGGTGTAGGGATCGTCAACACTGGGATAATCGACGCTGGAGCAATGTGATGTTTTCAGATGAGTCAAGGTTCACTGTTGATTTTTTGGACAGACGTAGGAGGGTGTGGCGTCGTCGAAACGAGCGCTTCCAAGACGTTAACGTCATCAGACATGATCGATTTGGGGGTGGTTCTGTTATGGTGTGGGGAGGCATCACTGTTGCTGGAAGAACGGCTTTACATGTTGTTGCAGGGCGTGTTACAGGCCAGTACTACCGGGACAACATCTTGGCAGTCCATGTTGTGCCGTTCGCACGACGTCATGGCCGCCGTTTCATCTTCCAGGATGACAACGCAAGATGTCACAGGGCCAGGATCGTTACAGGTTACCTCCAACAACAGAACATCACCACATTACCTTGGCCAGCACTGAGTCCCGACCTCTCCCCCATCGAGCATGTCTGGGACATGCTTGGACAGAGGTTACGTCAACGTCAACAACGTCCTGCCAATGTCCAAGAACTTGCTGCTGCGTTGCAACAGGAATGGGACAATCTGGACCAAAATGACCTTAGACGTCTCATTAGGAGTATGCCACGTCGGATCAATGCTTGTTTGGCAAACAGAGGAGGATTTACCCGTTACTGACTTGGTTGTGATGCTGTGGTAACTTTGCTGTTTGACCCCGGGTATCATTTTACCCTTATAATGGTCAGAATGTGCCTTACTTAGTCTAACGATCATTTGGAATAAATCGATGAATGTGAACTTCATTTCATTTTGTCATTTGTTTCTTCGTCAGTTTCATTAGGTGACTTTAATAACACTTAAAAATCAAATATCCCCTACTTTTTTTGAATAGTATATCATTTATAAATAAGTACTTATTATTATATCATATTATTATGATTCATATCCAGTACAGTTCAGTCAGTTAACATCATATTTTTTCGTTACAACGCATATGTTCAGAGTAGGCCAGATCACATGTCTTTTTCTCTAACCTTACATTACTGATAATCTGGGGACCCTGAATCGTCACCCGAATTACTATGAGAATGTTCATATCTGTACGTGCAATGGTCCATTATTGCTTTCGCTATCACGTCTGCAAATGAATTAAAACTCCATTTAAACAAGCTTCCCACATAGTGCCATCTTAAGCAGTTCATCGACAGCATCGCTAACATCACTGTCTGGTTTTATAACACCGAGTGGCGTTCACGGTGGCCAGAAAGTCTCTTTCGAGTTTCTTCGCCTCTTGTACATCAGGTCCTTTCCTTGACTTCTTCCACATTGCCCTCCTCTCATCATCGCTCTTCTCCACGAAACTTGAGTCCACTAAGAACGATTGGTCGCTACCACTGACTTCATTAAATGTGTCCGAATCGTTGTCATACCGCCAGCTGTTCGAATCTGATTGCCCAATTGTGCAAACCTCGACTCGCATCCAAGGTTTGTCAACGGTATGTACGCAAGCGTAAGGAAGATGAGAAAAGGAAGAAAATACAGAAAACTCAAAATCTTGCTGAATGCAAAAAACACGGTCCAGTTACTCCGAATTCTGTAAGTGTTTTGGACGACCTAACAGAACGACAACTCTTGTCTGAAGTTTGTTATCTCAGGCACACTATTGCACCTGATATCAGACAGAAGAGAGGAGTAAGAGTCGATGGTAAGCTCAGATTCCAAAAGTTTACAATATCGGAACTAAAAAGAGCAATACTCGGTGTTATAAAACCAGACAGTGATGTTAGCGATGCTGTCGATGAACTGCTTAAGATGGCACTATGTGGGAAGCTTGTTTGAATGGAGTTTTAATTCATTTGCAGACGGCATAGCGAAAGCAATAATGGAGCATTGCACGTACAGATATGAACATTCTCATAGTAATTCGGGTGACGATTCAGGGTCCCCAGATTATCAGTAATGTAAGGTTAGAGAAAAAGACATGTGATCTGGCCTACTCTGAACATCTGCGTTGTAACGAAAAAATATGATGTTAACTGACTGAACTGTACTGGATATGAATCATAATAATATGATATAATAATAAGTACTTATTTATAAATGATATATTATTGGATTGATCGAAAATCGTAATAAAAATGAATCAGGTTTGAGATATATAATGATTCAAACAGAATGCTCTTCTCAGTACTTCCTAGAAAATACTTCTTTTTAGATTACTGGAGATTTCATTTATCTCGACGGGTGACTTTGCTTGTGTTCCGTGGGATTCCTCCCGTCATTCTGAATTTCTGGCATATTGGATCCTCAGACATGTCCAATAATTGCAGATTCTAACTCGCCTACACCAAAAACCCTATTAGGGACACCATACATCGACCACGGCATGTGATTACGCTCTACGCGTTCGAAATATAGGAGTTTCGGGCACTATTGTGGCCGCCATCTTGGATTTCCGCCATATTGGATTTTTCCGAAGTAGTTTCATATCGAAACTTGAATTTGCTGACCCCGAAAATCGCAGAAAAGACGCCATACAGTGGATAACGGGGGTGTTTTCGCACCGCTAAGGTGAGAATTGTTTATTTTGGCGCCATTTTGGACGCCATATTGGATTTCCGCCATATTGGATTTTCTGAGATGAATTATTATTGCAGATATGAATTCCCTGACCCCCAAAACCATATAAAAGACACCCTACAGTG
Organism: Patella vulgata; assembly: GCF_932274485.2. Lineage (NCBI taxonomy): Eukaryota > Metazoa > Mollusca > Gastropoda > Patellidae > Patella > Patella vulgata. The sequence goes on from NC_065882.2 coordinate 42,772,271, forward strand.
GATATTAGAAGTGATTATGTACAGTATATGCAAAGAATATCGATTTTGACGCCATTCCGGCCGCCATTTTGAAAAATGTCCCTGCACCAATCTAAAGAGCACTTTTTCGGGCAAAATTCTTCCGGATTCGTGTTATTCGGTCAATTTCGCCATAGAAACACCCGGGCGTTTTTCATTTTTCGAAAATGTTGCATATTGGCCCAACCCTACTTTAAGCCTGAGAATTTTTTGTGAAACCGAGGCCTGGTAGCAATACTGATCTAGAGAAATGAAATGGGGTTTAACGTCTTACTTTTTCGCACCAAGTAGGCAATGTGTACCGTCTTCTGTCTTTCGTTTGCCGAATTACAACTGACAATGACTCTTTTACGTGCTCTTTTACGTGCACTCCAACGCGTACGTGAGACCCCAGCCTTTCATCTCATGGGCACCATTTTTTCTAATTATTCCAGAAAATATAATGTAATGAAAATCGACGAAGAACAGTGCTCTGTAAATTGAGTACGAGTACAGTAATGTATGTTATCAACCGCCAGGGACCATCCTAACTCCAATACTTACTATTTGGTGGTTGTGTTCATTGCGATGCCCCTCATTGTCCATGGATGACTGACTAGTTGTTGTTTGACGTCTGCTTTCGCAGTAGTGATAGAGGGCTGGCTGATAAGTTCTACGCCTATCTGTGAAAGACCAGTCCAAAGTCAATGGTTCACATTTATTTTTCTACATAGTTCTCTTCGAAGTGTACTAGAAAAATGACGACCGGCTAGTTCCTTTTTCATTTTTTAAAACTTGTGGAAGTCTGACGAGGCCAAATCGGGTGAGTGAGTGGATGGTCAATGAGTTCGAAGCCACAATCATAGATCGCTGACATGGCAATCATCGATTGATGAACAGGAGCATTGTCTTGGTGGAACAAGACGCATTTAGTGATCATTCCCCTTCGCTTAGCTTTGATAGCTTCACGCAACTGTCTCAGTAGGTCAGCAAAATATCTTACAATGATAGTCTGGCCTTTTTCAAGGTAGTCAATCAGCAGAATACCCTTGGAATCCCAAAAGACTAAAGCCATCACCTTTACAACAGAAGGAACCGACTTGGGTTGGGGGGGCGGGGGCTAGAGATTCTATTGTTTAGACTGAATTTGGGATTCTGGTTGATGAATCCGGATCTCATCCACGGTTAGCAATCTGGCCAAATAATTATCAGGATCTCCTTCAAAACGGAGCAGATTGTCACGGGACGTTAGGGATCAGATACGTTTCTGATCCGCAGTCAAGAGCTTTAGCACACATCTTGCAGAGACTTTTGTCATTCCTAACTCGTTGGCGATAATGTGCCCAACCCTTTCATGAGAGATGTCCACAACACTGGCAATATGTTGAGTGATCAATCGTCAATCAGCCATCACTATGTCATGCTTCCGGATAATGTTTTCATGAAAGGTCGCTGTTGATGACCTCCCAGGGCGCCTGTCATTGTCACGCTTAAATTCCACAACCCACTTCTTTACTTTGGTCAGCTAGAGGTCGAAGCGTGACACTCTAGACCACTACACAACAGTTGCAGTTCTTATGTCTATAATTCATTCAATGTTTGTACTTGTTGGTGGCGTCAGTGTGTTTCAACCCAATTGATATATATTTTTCAGGCTTAGAACGTTTCACCCAGTCCTAGTATCACAGGCAGAGCTTGACACCCAACATCGACGTTTTATTGATGTGTATCTGTCAAAAGTTAATTGAATTGAAGACATTAATTGTACAGTTTTATATCAATTGCTTGTTATCAACAGCCGGTTAATTATAAACACAATCTGTAACTGTTTTGGTTGATAAAGTTTAAGTGCATAGTTGGCACCTTTGCATTGTTTTAGCTTGTCAAAGTATACGGATATACGACATATTTGACTTTGTTTAGTTCTATATAATAGAAACCATGGTCCCAGGTTTATCGATGCCCTTTTCGCTTTTTATCTCGAAGATAGAGCACGTCCATGTGCCAAATGAATCAAAAGTACATAAGATAACATTGGTTTTAAAACTACTCAATTGGTTGTTCGAAGCCACTAAGAAAGCATTAAACCAGAGGTCGAAGGCCTTTCGGAACAACGAAAAATATGAAAACAACAATTATTCTTCTAGCCGCCCTGTTGGTTCAACTAAGTGTCTGTCAGGAAATTCTAATAAATCCTGGCTTTGAGGACCCAGATTTGTCTACATGGAAGACCTGGGGTTTTGTAATGGTGAGCGAAACCGATGACGTACAAGAAGGTAAAAGAGCTGTTCGAGTAACCAACAGGTAATTTGTTTCAGTTTACTCTAAACGTCAGTTGAGTTTTGTGAAAAACTAAATTTCACATTCATTATTTCCCTCAACAATTCATAATTATCTTATCAAAAATCACCCGATTCTGTAAAATCGGGTCTATGTAAACTTCTGGAAATCATAAGAAATGATTTTTGTTATCTGTAATTGAGGTTATGTGAACATCTGTATGAAACACAGCTTGATTGTAAAGGACCACTTCATTTGTTTGAAAGGCCACGCCAAGAAACTTTAATGGTTTCAAAAAATAAGGATGCTGCTGTTAATAGTGTCGGCCTCACCAGTCACCTTTAAAATTTGTCTTGATTAAGAACTGACTTAACATTTTACATGTAATACAACATCCATCTAACCATCGATTTACAGAAAAATAAATCTGGCGACATTGCAGATTGATTTTACCAAATGTTTCTTTTTGTTTTTGTTTTTGTTTTTTGTTTTGTTTAGCTGTTGTTGTGTTTTTCTTTTGCTGCATAGTATCAAGAAAAATGGATGACATTTAACGTGAATTTTGCCAGCTGATGTTAATATTATTGTCCCGATTTTAAAACATATCAAACTTTTTTACTTTCATTTATAGAACAGCCAATTGGCAAGGCCCTGGACAAGATCTGAACATCACAGCTAATGGTCGATACAAGTTTAAATCAGTTGTCAAACAATTAAATGATCTACCAGGAAAAATGTTTCAATCTTTGAAAATGACGATTTCCTACACTTGGGCAAGTGACGGTATCAATATTTTTGTAGTTTATTTTATTTATATATTTGGTCACAGATACTAGTATTTTATTTCACAAATTGAAATGTGGAAAAAGGAACAGGCTACGTGTATGTAGTCCCTCTCTAAAAGCGGATACAGCTTTACACATCGACACATTGCAATATGTACAAATATATATGTGAAATATAGAACAGTTATTTGTCCCGGTTTGTCTAAGTAACATTTTGCCCCGTTTCATTCGCATGGGATTCGATTAAAAAGCAGCACGTAGGTATATATTATATTTATATGGAACCTATTTTATAACACCCCAGTATTGATTTACCTCGGTTCCTCGTGCAATGAACTCGAGTAAAAAAATCAACAACACCGGTTACGTATCTCTTTTGTTACCTTGTTGTATACTCGTATGTATATGAATAAGGAACCTGTACGAGTTAAAATGTTTCTCGGCCCTACCTCAAAAATAGAGATTCGAGTAGGGCGGCTATAAAATAAAAGTCATATTCTGCACAGTAAGGTTCTTTACAAAAACAGTATCTTTTGCTTCAAACTTTGTACTCATATGTATGCAGTTTATATCTTTACTGGTTTTCTTCATTAAAAGTGGAACATTAAAATAGAATTATTGTAAAATTATTTTCGAAAGAGTTCGAACGACCGATAATACTGTACTGTTTGCATTTATTAAAATTCTAGTTAACATGTCATTGAATCACGCTCTCTTGATTTTGATTTATTATAAATTGAATTTTTGATTCAATGCTTTATATTTCAGCAAGCACTGGTTATTATGACATAGCTGGGCATTCTTTTATAACTTCTTCTCTCGGTTGGTTTTCCTTGGCCGGAGATTTCAATGCCCCCCAACGCCGTAAGTGTATTCTATATAATATTTAAAAAGAAGCTCTTTCCCCAACCGCGATAAGTGCCTTTCATACCCCCCTTTTCAACATCAATTCTTTTGTTCAATGCGCCTATTTCAAATAAATAAAACAGCATTTATTTGTCAAAGAAGAACTTTTAAGTAAATGACCAATGAGTAATATAAATTTAAAAATTTATATTACTCATTGGTCATTTTTTTAACTGTTATGTTCAAAGAAAACTGTTAATTCTATGTGGTGATCTACTAAAGAAATGAAATGAAATAAATAGGGTTCAATGTGCTACTGTTCTGCATCGAGTGGCCTAATAAAAACGGGGGTTTTGAAAAGAGCTGAGCGAGGCTTTATAACAAACTTTTAATTTTACACTGCCCCCCGCCCACCCCCCCCCCCCCCACCTCCACAACCAAAAGAAAATAGAAAAAAAAAATAGTACAAAACTAAATTAATGTACATGTTTTCTTTCAGCTTGGACGACAGCAAGGTTATACTACCAAGGTAACGATGCTGGTATAGATTATATTGTGGATGGAGCTTCCATGCAAGTGGTGCCAGAAGATAAGAATTGGAAAAGTGATGCCAATGCTAGAATTGAAAGATATAGAAAGGGGGATCTCACTATCAAGTTAGACAATTTCAAACTCTTTAGAAAAAACTTTAACTCAGGACAGATTTCAATTTTACAGTTTAAGAAAAAACAAAAACAAAAAAAGCAATCAGTCTGACAGTTTTCAATTTTACAGTTTAACCCCCCCCCCCCCAAAAAAAAAACTGATTTCTGTTTGAATCTTAACCATTGCTTAATCTCAATCTGATTTTGTTTACAATTTGTATGTTGTTATTTTTTTAAAATTATTATTAAACAGTGTTTCATACCCCAGTAAAATGAACCCCAGCGATGTCCAAGTTCAGGTAAGCAATACTAAATTGGCGCAATATCTTTCTTAATATAACTTCATATCATTTTTCTAACGAAAACATAAGAAGTGCACAAAAATTAGCGTGTTTTAAAGTAAGATTTATCATATTTTAAAAGTAATTATAAGGTACATTTTTTAAAGTAAAATTAACATTTTATGTTGCAAATTATACTCTTCAGTAGGGGATATTCATAAACAATACAAAACTGCGGAAATGCACTGCTCTTTTTATTAGAGGTAACCAGTGTATGTTAATAACAGGCCAATTGCCTACACATGGACATAAACAGTTCATATGGGCGGCTTATCTGACAGCCCCATTTCACTCGCAAAGATATACACTGTCAAAAGTGAAAATAGACGTTTTTGATGTTTGTCTTAATAATGAGTAATTGCTCCACCAATCCTCAGACATTCAGCAATTCGTCGTGGCATGCTCCTAATCAACGGCCAATTCGTGCAGTGTTGTCGGTTTTCGTTGACGTCGACGAACACGTCTCCCGATCATGTCCCAGACATGTTCGAATCCCCGGTTGTACGTGGCAAGGAGTAGGGTTGCCTGTCCAACCTCGTGGGTTTTCTCCGGGGCCTCCGGTTTCCTCCCACTGCTAAAGACCCCTACGCGCAAGCGAATTATGTAAATAAAATTAAACCATATGTTAGTCCCGAAATGACCTAGTTTGTGTCGAGTGGACGTTAAACCCCATTTCTCTCTCTCTCTCTCTCTCTCTCTCTCTCTCTCTCTCTCCCCAGACATGTTCTACGGGAAAGGTCAGGACTCGTGGCTGGCCAAGGAATATGGACAATATGGTGACGCTGAAGGTAGTAGTCATTCACGACACGATGAAACGTCGACCTGCACGTAGAGCAAAGGGCAGAACTGTCGGTGCCAGGATGTGGTGACGGTAGTACACCCCAGTGACCCTTCCTTGAACAATATGCAAGTCCGTTCTGCCAGTCATGGTGATTCCTCCCCACACCATAACAGACCCACGCCCGAATCTGTCATGCTGTCTGACGTTTACGTTAGCATGACGCTCATTTACACGCCTCAAAACGCGAGCACGCCTATCGGTGAAATCGAGAGTAAATCTGGACTCATCTGAGAACATTACATGCGCCCAATACCATTGACATCTGTTTGCCATGTGCTGGCGAGTTAATGGAGGCACAACACACGGTGGTCGCGCATGCAAATGGGCCGCATGTAGCCGATTTCTAATCATTTGGGGTGTAACTCGAACTCCTGTAACTTGGTACAAGTTTACAGAAAGCTGATTGGCCGTTTGTCCTCGATTTCGCAGGACCCGTGTACGAATGTATCGATCCTGGGCTTGTGTAGTGGCTCTAGGACGACCTGAACGAGGTCTATCATCAACATTGTGTGTTTGTTGGTACCGGTTCCACAGTCTGCTGATCACAGACTGTTACACATTAAGCATGCTGACTACTGCTCGCTGTGTAGAACCCATTTCAAGCATGCCAATAGCACGTAGATGTTCATCATATTGAAGACGTCTCATTGCAAATTAAACGTAACACACTAAAGTAAAGATACGCTAAACAGTAAATCTTATGCAAAAAGTGATAGGAAAGCAAACATGGATAGGATAAACCAGCACGCGGCAGTTTTCATCAACCCTTCCTTGAAGTGTTAAATTTGACAATGAACCCCTCCCACGTGTATGGCGCTATTGCGTGTCGTAGGTGCAGGTCAGTGGTTCTGTTGGGGTGATAAGTTCTTTATCTGTGAACATACTCTCAAAGCATGCCAAGTGTCCATGACTATTTATCATATCACAACCTGCATAGGTATTTGCATTTCAATATCCCCTTTTTGTTTTGAATAGTATATATTCACCATTTTCGTTGTTTAGGTTATGCATAAGAGACATACATTTGGATTTGGTTCTTTGGTCAATGATGATTATATTATTAATCCGGATTATAAACAGTATCAAAACTTGTTTTTTTATATGTTTAACTGGGCTACGGTTGGGACTTTTAAATGGAAGTACGCAAAGGGTACGCCTGTAAGTATTTCATTTCATTTCATTGCCTGATGTCATAGATAGTGACCTCACCCTATTTTGTAATAATTATTTGTACTCAAAATATTGGATTTCGTCACGCACGAGACTGAAAATATGAAAATGTAAGGAATAAATACAACTGTATAACGGATTAAAACTGTTCCCTCAGAAAGAAAGTGTGAATATACAAGCTTTGTTACTTCGGTTCTCTAGGAAAATCCAGACTACAGTTTTGCTGTTAATGCAATGAATAAAGTTCGAAAAAATGGGTGAGTATACTGTAATGATAGCCTTAGATTTGTATATGCCCACGACACCCTTTCCGCGTGGGCTGTTCACGTTTGGCTTGTGCTCACTCTACAGGATTTACGAATTTAGTGGCTTAGCGAATTCATTCATACATGACTTCCACGGTTATAGAGACATGGGTATGAATTTTATCATTCTAAGCGACCAATATTAGCTGGGCTTTTATTTTGACGCGCCACGGCCGACATGCACGCGCGATGACGCCAGGCTTCTGCTAAAGTATTTAAACGCGCCCAATACGAATTTCCGAGGCCTTTCTTTTGACGTTTTTAAGCTGGTTGAAACAACAGATGAAATAGGTATGTTATACGTCAGTGTGTTCGTTATGTTGAACCCATTATGTTTTATACAATTTAATGAGGTTTGCGTGACTAAAATGATTTCGTCAATGGATAACAGTTGTCTACATTTTCACTGATTGGTGTAATTCCGTCACGGTAAATATGATATTTATTTTTCTAAAAATGTTAATATTGAGCATGTCTCTATAAAAACTCATTTCCTATGTGGGAACACATGTCAGTATTGAAGTATGTTCTAACATTTCTCTCATCACAAATAGAACTCCCAAATTTATGCGTGACGGAATTACATTTTTCCATCGTGACGGAATTACATGTTTCTTTCGTGATGGAATTACATATCTTTTTTCGAACTTCAAGCATTTAGTAACCCTTCCATAATTTTATTTAGGCGTAATTCAAATTTCATTGCATTATGTACATGTAGATTCATATAATCTTTAAGATATAGCCAAAACGGCTGCAGAGAGACAGCAGATGAAAAGAAAAATTGAAGTCAGCTACAAATCTACAAGATCGAACCCAGTCAGTTCTAATCGGTGATGAGTTATCAGACAAAACTTCCTTGAACTGTGATGTCCCCCAGGGATCGATGCTCGGTCCTGTTCTCTTTGTGCTCTACACCAGCCAACTAGCCTCTATAATTGAAAATCACAATCTTTCGCACCACCCGTATGCTGATGATACGCAAATCATAGATATTTTTCCACCAGAGAGTAAAACAGATTCCTTTCTTAAAACAGAAAAATGCACACAGCAAATTAAAACCTGGATGACCTCAAGCATGCTTAAACTAAATGATGATAAAACGGAAGTAATGATCGTGGGTACAAGACTTAATCTACAGAAACTTGATTCCTCAACATTAATTATTGCTGACTCAGAAATAATAACTGAAGATAGGGTTAAAAATCTTGGTGTCTTTTTAGATTCAAGCCTAACAATGGAAGCTCATGTAACCAATCTGTGCAAAATCTGTTATTTTCATCTGAAATCCATCAGTAATATCAGACACCTACTAACAAAAGATGCTACTCACACACTTGTCCGATCTTTAGTGTTTTCACGATTGGATTACTGTAATAGTATTCTTATCGGTCTAAACCAAAATCTACTCTCTAAACTTCAAGTTATCCAAAACAATGCTGCCAGGATAGTTAGTCAATCATCAAGACGATCTCACATTAAACCCATATTGAAGGAACTACACTGGTTACCAATTCACTCCCGAATTGACTACAAACTTCTTTGTATTGTTTATAGATGTCTTCGCGGTTCCGGTTCTGCATATCTATCAGAGCTAATAAACCATTACGTACCATCCCGTAACTTAAGATCACAAGATATGTGCTTATTACGCATTCCAAAGTACAATCTACAAACTTTCGGTTCTAGAACATTCCAGTACAGTGCACCCTTTTTGTGGAATTCCATACCCCATCATCTTAAAACAGCTCCATCACTTGAATCTTTTAAAACAAAATTAAAAACTCATATATTTACCACTGCGTTTTAGTTGGAGTGGATCAGGATTTGTGTGTAAATAGTGACCATAGAGTACATAGTACGCGCCTAGAGCATGCATTTGTGGATGGATTGGCGCTTTACAAATATACATTATTATTATTATTATTGTTAATGATTCTACACCCAAATATTAATTAAATAAAAAATTATCTACAGGTTAAAAGTGAGAGGCCATAATATGTTTTGGGGAGTTCCACAAAATGTACCCGACTTTGCAAAACAAATGAACGGCACTGAATTGAATAGGACTATCCAAGATAGGATCAAATTTATAACAGGATTAACAAAAGGGAAGTAAGTAATCTATAAACTCAGATTTATAACAGGGTTAATTTAAGGCAAGTAAGTATGTAATCAAAGATTTATATTTAGCTTGCAGTTAACCAATAGCATACAGAATACAGTACAAAATACTGTTATACTTGTCTTAAAATGTTTTGAATATTTTGACCCCACCCTATACCATAAACGCACAATAAATCTGCGACCCCCTCTCTTACTTAATACAGAGCTCTTATAATTTATCATCATTGAGTTACGGCCATTCTATGGGGAGCAGAACAGTAGGACGTTAAACCCCATGTCATTTAATTTCATTTCCGCTGTTATGGAAAGCATTACCAATTCTAATTCGTAATGCCACTTATATTACTACTTTTAAAACTAAAGCTATTAATAGAATTACCTAGAGGTATTTAATGGTATGTAAGTTTAAATGAACAACATTTTTTTCATCAAGCATGTTTTCTCAAGGCCGTTAATCTGGCTATCATTATATTTTGATTTTGAGACTAGGCTATTTCGTCACATATTAACTCCATGCAAAGGCTGAACGTAGTTGATATTTATAACAATATTGGAGCTTTAAACCCACTTTTATTTACGATGTCTGTAAATGAAATGGGGTTTAATGTCCTACTGTTCTGCTCCTAACCTGGGCTACAGTGTGCTATGAGGGAAATTTTGCCCGGGCAGCGGGGCTACGGCCTACTCTTATATCGAATTCCAACTGCCAAGGGATCTTTTACGTGCACGCCAATGTGTACACGGGGCCTCGGTTTTTCGACCCATCCGTCCTGCATCACTGACAAGGGGAAACCACGCCGGAAAATCGGGATGAACTTTCTCAGTCAATGCAGGGATCGAACACCCGACCTCCAGGCTAGCGAGCCAGCTTCTTACCCACTTAGCCACGTGATCTCCACGATATCTGTAAGATCTAACTATGTTTTGCTTTAGGCTTGAACATTGGGACGTAAATAACGAACTTCTCCATGGTCAGTACTTCGAAGAGACAGTTGGCGATCCTCATTATTCACAGAAGATGTACAAAGCTGTTCACAAATCTGATCCTTATGCCAGACTCTTCTTAAACGATTATGATGTTTTGGCAATGGGATCTAACACGGATGTAAGTTGATGCTTATGAATATTTATAAATTTGGAATATGTGCTAATATGGAAACAAGCATCGATATATTTTTCTAAATTATAAAAATGAAAAAGTATACATGTATTCATATTTTCTTTTTTCAGTCTTACATTGACCAGGCTTTGGGATTTGAAGCAGATAAAACAGGATTAGGGGGCATTGGTCTTCAGAGTCATTTCAGAGCATTTACACAACCAGACCCAACTCTGTTAAAGGTAGATTATGATTGTCTGAAAAGGATATATGTAACATGTTTTCGGATATTTGTATATTTACCCCCCACCCCCACCAAAAAGCAACAAAACCGTCCAAATGTTTTTATGGAATTTCGAAGATCTCGGCATAAATTTATTTTATCTATACCGAGTGTGGTGATCCTAAACGTACGTTCATAGCCCGATCTACGTCCTCAGTTTAGGCGATCTAGTTATACGCCCACATTTTCATGTGGACGTATATTGTCGTCGCCCCTGTCCGTCCGTCCGTCCACAAGTGTTTGCGAACACTCTACAGGTCACAATTTTTATTCGATTTCAATGAAACTTGACATATAGGTTTATCACCCTAAGATCTCAGTTCCTTTCGATATTGACATGTATTGGACTTTAACTTCATGGATAATGGCCCCTGATTATAGGAAAACTCACGTTTTTAGCTTGTGGACCCCATAGAGGTCACAATTTTTATCCGATTTAAAAAAAAAAACGTGTAAATATATCACCGTTACATTCTCAGGTTGGTTGAGTTTGAATTTCGTAAAAATCGGATCGCAAATGACGGACAAAATGGCCGCCCCTCGTTTGCAAATATTGTGGACCCTCTGGAGGTCACAATTTTCATCTGATTTTGATGAAACTTGAAATGCATGTTTATAACCCACAGATCTCGGTTTCTTTCAATATACGCGCATATCGGACCGTAACTTCCTGAATTATAGCCCCTGATTGTACGAAAAATCGCGTTTTTATTCGATTTAAAAAAAAAATTGATATCACCGTTACACCCTAAGGTTGGTTGAGTTCGAATTTCTAAAAAATCGGACCAAAACTGACGGACAAAATGGCCGCCCCTCGTTCGCAAATAGTGTCAAAATATTGTGTATCAGGGTTGTGGACCCTCTGGAGGTCACAATTTTCATCTGATTTTGATGAAATTTGAAATGCATGTTTATAACCCAAATATCTTGGTTCATTTCTATTTCGGTGCATATTGAATCGTAACTTCCTGAACTATGGCCCCTGATTGTACGAAAAATCGCGTTTTTAGCTCGTGGTCCTACTAGAGGTCACAATTATTATCCGATTTTAAAAAAAACGTTCAAATATATCACCGTTACACCGTAATTTTGTCTGAGGTTGAGTTTTATGAAAATCGGACCAAAATTGCCAGACAAAATGGCCGCCCCTTGTACGCAAATAGTGTAAACATCTGGTAAATCAAGGTTGTGGACTCTCTAGAGGTCACAATTTGATCCGATTTCGTAGAAACTTGAAATACATGTTTATAACCCAAAGATATTGGTTCCTGTCGATATTCGCGCATATCAGATCGTAACTTCCTGAATTATGGCCCTTGATTGAACAAAAAATCACGTTTTTAGCTTGTGGACCCTGTACAGGTTACAATTTTTATCCGATTTAAAAAAAAACGTGTGAATATATCACCATTACACCATAATGAAGGTTAAGTCGTATTTCGGGAAAATTGAAATGAAACTGCCCGATACAATGGCCGCTCTTTGTATGCAAATTGTGTATAAGTGTGTAATACGAACGTTGTGGACCCTCTAGAGGTCACAATTTTTATCCGATTTTGATCAAACTTAAAACATATCTTTATATTCCGAATATCGTAGTCACTTTTGATATTTGCACATTTCAGGCCATAACTTTCTGGATTATTGCCCCTGATTGTACAAAAAAAACGCGTTTGTTTTTAGCTTGTTCTCTGCCTGGCAGCCGCTGGTTTTCTTATTGTTTTCCTCTAGTAATTAGTAATTATTTAATTTAATTGTCCATTTTTAATTATGTTACTATGTAGCCCATATTTTCATTCATATTTATATTGTAAATGTATTTTCGTATATCCATCCACACTGATCAGCAGTGAATATTCGCTAGTCCGCTACAATCACTGATAAGGATGACATCAATGCGACTTAATGAGTCTCAAATATTAACTTTTTTCCACCGACAAATTAAATTCTAAAACATTTTTGTTGATGTATTAGAAAAATAAATAAAGACGTTTGACGTATATGTAGGTAAAAATTATTTCCTATTTAGTGTAAATGGGTATTAAAATGACTAAAAGGCAGCATTCTGCCCGAAGCAGTAACGTCTTATGTAAACAATGCACGCGTCATTCGGCCAATGATTGACGCCGCGTGTTGTGGCGGCGCGTGTTAACGGCAGTCATCTTTTACAGAGATATTAAAAGACTCGTAATTCTCTGTGAAACAGATTGATATCCGTCTTTACACGCGCTGTCTTTGGCTCGTTGTCTTTTGGCTGCACGTGCTTATTATGATTGACAGGAACAGTAGGTGTGTCTTATACCCCTTGGTTACGTCACGTGATCTTGGGTATATAGTACCTTGTCTTGCCCAGTAGCAGTGGAATTGAGTCGTGTTAGCTCAGGTAAGGCCTAGACCATTTCTCCAGTCGATTACATTGACCAGTTTGACCCCGATTTATAGGGAGCGATACAGAAAGCCCTTTTAGGAGCGTTATAGAGAGCCCGTTAAGGAGCCTTACAGAGAGCCCTTTTGTAGGAGCGTTAAGATTATCGAGCTTGAGGAGAGAGCCGTTGTTGAGAGCGCGATTCGAGAGCTCGACATGCGTGAGATGGTGAGAGTCCTTCTATACTTAGAGTACAATAAAGAGAGCTGCTGATTAATCTGGTGTTAGTCTTTCTGAGCCAGCTGCTTGATTGGCTACTCCCACACCTCTACAGTATAGTGAACCCTCAACGGAACTAACGGATAGAGCCGGGCCCACTCTACCACAGTAATCCGCTCTATCCAGAGATCCAGTTCACTACACGAGTTTTCAATTTTGAAATTTACCGTAGCTAAGTTTCGAAATTTCCCAATCTTTATCATTTCAGCAACGTTTGGATAAATTAGCTTTGATTGGTCTTCCATTGTGGATCACAGAGTTAACTTTAGAGGCAGATAACGAAGATGCTAGAGCTGATTGGTATGAAGATGCTTTGAGAATGTACTTTAGTCATCCTTCAGTGCATGGTGTCATATTTTGGGGATTTTGGGACCAACCGGGTGGAAATGCACACTCATCTCTTGTTAACGGATATAATTATTATGTAAATATTGCTATAATTTATGTTAGATTACTTTTAAAGCCTGCTTTAAAGAACTTATGATTACTTAGTAAAATATATGTTTATATATATATCTTATAACATATTAAGCTACAAGAAAAATTGTTACCTATTTGGCATCAGGTATTCTAGAAAATGAAAATGAACGACACGCGCCACTACTTATGGAGAGATAAATTGGAAGGTGTGCGGGAGGGGGGGGGGCGTTCTATTGCGCGCATGAATCTTTAAAAGCGGGAGGAAACCGGACTCCGTAGAAAACCCCCGTACTATTTAAAAACCTATATTTGCAATATTGATTATGTGTTTGTTATGTCTGTAATAAACATTCATCCACTGAATATTTACATAATGTAGGCTAAGTATATTTTATTTTTATGTTTTACAGATAAATAAAGCAGGGTCAAGGTACCTAAACTTAATCAAAAATGAATGGAGTACTCGTGTCAATCGGAATCTGACATCTGGACCCAAAATCAGTCTACGAGCTTTTATGGGAGACTATGACTTAACAGTATTATACAAGGGCAAACATATACATTATGAAACCTTTAGTCTAGATCTATATAAGGATATCTCAATCAAAATCCATGACAATCCAAGTATGTATATTAAGGGGATTTGCATAATGTACGTCGTCTAGGAAAATAATTACATCTGGGTTAAGTTAGTATTGAACGATTTGTATAATTGTTGAATCAAAATGTTTATTTTATCTTTAAAATAAAAAATAACTTTAATTGTGTGAGGTCTATCATGCTTGCGCTTTAAAACTATATTTTTTGGTTAAACCAGATATATATCTTTATAGCAATCGGTGTCAGTCAGATTCAAATCAGTTCCCTTTACAACAACTAAACACCAACTTTGTTGACAAGAACTGGAACAATTAGCATTATCATATTTATTTATTTTTTCCAGCTGAAATTACCATACCACCAACAGTAGATCCCTACGCAGCGGTCACAGCTCATCCAGATATCAGCCATAAAGATGAACATGTTGTTGGCCAAGCGTCTGTGAAACCTAATGCTGGGAACAATTTAACATGTGAAACTAGATGGTCAGGATTTTCAGAAATTGGCGATGATAAAAATGTATGGGCCGAATGTCCCGATGACAAGATCTTAACTGGGTGTGCCAGTGTGTTGAAGGTACGTGTATAAATAGCAACAGTTTATACCAAAATTAAAGGTACAAAAATCTGAAAAGTGTACTGCAAAGTATTACATAAGGATTAGGCTGTTGCTCGGATGAATGTGTTCACTAGTTTCTTCGAAGGGATATAAAATCGAAGCATTCAAAGGAGGTGGAAACGCCGATGTCCTGACACGTGATCATAATAAATAAATATGCTAGTTTCAAAGTAACCAAAGTATTGCGTTGACGTGACGCTTCATTTTATTTCTTAAGGATAACGACTGGCATAAGGATGGCGAAGAAATACGGATGGAAGGGGGAAAAGCCAGATGTTATGCTACAAATGGATATCGGACGTTTGGTCGTAAGTAACTGTTAAAAAGAAACATGCCAAATACAGCTGTATCAGATGAAAAAATAAATGGATAATCAGTAAATAAATGATAGAGACGTTTAAAATTGACTGCTATCACACTGTTCACGTATTGTCCTATACATAAATTATGAGATATTTATTTCTAATTCTAGCTGTCCAAGCTGTTGCTAGATGTTGTAAAGTAGAAGGTTTACAATGTATCTATAAATCTGCTGGTATGTCTGATATTGGTATTGATGACGAAGCTGCCATAACCTGCCAGAATGACGAATTTCCTCTAGGTACGTATTATGTAAAACTTATTAACCGTAGGTATATATTTGTAGGGATATATTTTGTAAAACTCTAGGGGTACATAATATTACATTATTTTTCTCGAAATGATACTATTTGGGTTTTGTCTTGATTGTAGGATGCGGATCGAATACCTGGGTGTCTTCAACTGATGGGGCATTTCCTGTGAATAAATCCTGTATAGCACAAAATGATGGAACTGAATTAGGTAAGTCATAAAATTAAAATAAGGATTTAAGTCACCACTAGAAGACTTTTTAATAATTTATAATAATAATTTATTCATTGATATAACACAACAGAGATTAGATATCGAATGTATATTTCTTTAAAATAGATTTAAAAAATAAAGATAATTGCACGTATGTAGAGAAACACGATTATAGATATTAATAAAAAAAAATATAACCCAGGGGATTTAGTATCATCAGTTTCCGCTTGTATTTGGGGAATTCAGCATCATCAGTCACCGCTAGAAGATTATTTGAGGAAATTCAGCAGTATCAGACATTGCTAGCAAGCTATTTGAGAAATTCAGTTTCACCACTCATCACCAGAAAGTTATTTGAAGAATTTAGTATCACCAGTCACCACTGGTGGGCTAATTGTAGATTTCAGTATCATCAGTTATAGTAGGCTATTTGAGGAATTTAGTATCATCAGTAATAGTAGGCTATTAGAGGAATTTAGTATCATCAGTCGCCACTTGTAGGCTATTTGAGGATTCAGTATCACCAATTGCGACTAGTAGGCTGTTTGAGGGATTCAGCATCATCAGTTAATGCTAGTAGGATATTTGAGGTATTCAGCATCATCAGTTAATGCTAGTAGAATATTTGAGGAATTCAGCGTCATCAGTTACCGCTAGTAGGCTATTTGAGGAATTCAGCATCATCAGCCGCCGCTAGTATGCAAATCTGAGGATATTCACGATCACCAGTGCAGGATATTCATATTTTTTCTTCAACATATGATTTTAATATCAAGAAGTCGTTATATATATGTTTACTATACATACTCTACAAACACGTCGGTATTGAACGAATTCTTAATTATCATTTGTCGAAATGTATCCATTCAGAAGTATACAAAAAGTAATGCAAAAAGTAATGTCGTTTTTCTATTTTAGGCGTGTTTGTAACAGGAAGTTGTTGTAAAGCACCACACATGAATTGTGAAGTTCGTTGGTCACCAGCTAGTGGTTTATTACAAGGTGCCCTAACTAACGTTACATGTCAGTCAGGCTGGACACTCACAGGCTGTTCAGCTTTCTCTAAGTACGGAAGAACTGCAGGGTCATTTATAAACAGTAAGTTTTTGCCAGTGATTCAATTTCAATTTCAAAGCAGAGAGTGGCAAGAGCAAGAAAAAACATAATTAAAAAAAAAAGTTGTCAATATAATTTAGATTTATATTCTGTTCCTGTACTGTTTCATGTAATCCTCATGTTTCTAATTGTTTAGCATTAAATGGAGAAGTACATTGTTGTGCTGTCAATGGTGGAGATAAATATCCAGGAGAGGAAGGTGTTAAAGCTGTAGCTACATGTTGTCAAATCAAGTAAATTATAAATCCCCATATTTTACACAATAAAACTATCCTGTAAAATCTTTGTTCATTTTTCACTAACTACATTCATGATCATGGGCTTGTTGTGTAAAATGTATTAGGGACGGACTGGGGGTCACAAGGACGATTTGGCGAAATCTGGCATGGTATCTTTTCCAACAGAGGAATAATCCATGATATGCACAGTCTTTTAGATTCTTTTCTCCTATTCCAATGAGATATACTTTAAAATGAACGGATCGGATAAAAGTTACTAAAACTTACAAAGGAGCCCCCTCCATTACAATATAATTGTCGTAGTTGGTCAGTGAAACAGGGTCAATAGATATACATACATGTCAGATACTAGTAAACAATAAATTAACAAAACAAACATATTTACACAAAATCAGTGTATTTAAAATAGGGACCAGGGAGGATACCCCGGGATAACATACCTTAAAGCAGCGATATATAAGACAGTGTGTAAGGTTTGTTTGATGAGGTTCAAATATCAATCGATTTTATTTAAAAATGAAAACTCTTTGGCGGGTGGTAGTGCGTTTTTTCATTCTAGAAAATAGATCATGATTTAAACGGTTTGTGTTTTCCATGTATTTCAGTACTTGCATAACTAAATACATATTCTGAACTGTCGTTAATGCCGGTGTCGCCAGTAATGTTGTGTATTTTCCGATTCACGGCCACAGTCAAATTTTTGATCATTTACAAGGTTAGATTTAAAAAGATGTGATTTTAATGGGCCACGGCCGTGGCGAAGTCTTGTATGTAAGATATTAAGTTTCATGTTACATGTTAATAGATAACTAGGTGGAGGTTTCGGTTGATCAAATTTACTTATATTTGATCTGAATACTGCTCTATTAAGAGCAGCTTTAGTAGACGAATCTAACAAATTCCAGGCGCGAATTGTGCCTGCGAAAAACGCCTGTTCAAACCGTGAAGTTCGACAACGCGGCGTCAATAAATCGTTGGTATTTCGTAATGGATACGGTGTATTACTGTTTCTATATTGTTGTAAGATATTTGTAAGGAATACAGGGCAATTATTGTTGTATATATCGTAAACAAGTATCAGATTCTGTCTGATTAAGGACATCTTTACTCGCAAACTTGGGAAAACCCGTATCTATGCGAATAGCCCTAACTGAATTTTTTCTAGACGAATACTATCGTCTTCGATGCAGTTATCCCAGACCGGACTAGTATATTCCATGATCGATCTGATGTACCCTTTATAGATTCTGTCTAACGTCTTTTGTTGCAAATTCTATCAATATGGTAGGCCCATTTTAAATCTTGCGACAAAATAATGTGTTTGTGGTACCAGACAATATCGAGCTCAATTCCCTCTAAGTAGGACAGTTTCCCTAGCTTCTTCGTTGAAAATAGCAAGACTTTTGTTGCCCTATTCGGATTGAAATTTATCAGTCAGTTTTGTGAGCAAATGCGTTACTGGTAAAGATCATTTACTGGTAAAGATCTAGATCATACTAGATTTAGTACAACCAATAGCTGTATCGTCAGCAATTAATCTAGCAATGTTTTCAGTACTTCATAGGTGTCGTTTATGAAAACCAGGAACAAGAACGGTCCCAACATGGAACCTTGAGGGACTCCAGAATTCAAGTTAGTCTGTTTGGAGTAAACATCATTTACTAATACGTTTTGTTTCCTTCCGTCTATGTAGCTTTTTATCCAAGTCAGACATGCTTCATCAATTCCATATTTACTATGTTTATATAGTAGACCAGGATGACATACACGACCACAGGCTTTTGATATGTCGAAAAAACAAAACAAGAAATTTTATGACTTTCGATAGCTCTAACACAATCATGATAAATGTCTATTAGTTGCTGTACAGTAGAGTGATTAGGCCTAAATCCAGATTGAAAACTCTAGAGTAAATTATTATCATTAAAATAGTTGTACAGGTTTTGAAATACGATCCGTTCTAAGAGTTTGCTTACACAGCTGAGTGGTGATATTGGTCTGTAATTTGCAGTTATATTTTTGCATCCTTTCTTAAAACTTGGCATCACATGTGCAATTTTCAACAATGCTCGGAAGATCCCTTCTTCATTAGATTTGTTAAAAAGTAAACAAAGTGGTGTGCTTATTGAGCGCGACGTAGCTTTCAGAAATTTGTTAATATTTTATTAGGGCCACTCGCTTTCGTATCTTTTAAACATGTTATAACATCAATAATTTCAGACTCTAAGATTCTGATTTGTGCGAGTACTGAGTTCCGGCAATTGATGAGGTATTATTTGCCACAGATCCAAAACAATTTATATTAAGAATAAACTAATTCATCCTCCGTTTTGTTGTGTAAAGGAGGAATATGGTTTACGTTGTTTTTTCCGACCAGTTTATTCATATTTTCCAAAAATCGTTTTGATTTGAATTTGGACTAGATATATCAACTAAATGCTGCTCTTCGATACTGTGATTTTAGTACTTTTTTGTGCTTATTTACCTTGTTACGCTGTACTTTGTATCTTTGTAGGTCTGAGTTAAACCAAGGTTTATCATTTGGACATATTAATACCTGTCTTTTGGGAATGTATTTGTTGGTGAAATCATTTAAGATACGATAAAAAGATTCGCCGAATCATTTAGATTCAAGTTTGCAAATCGGACATTCCAATCATAACTTTTGATAATGTTATTTAATTCATCAAAATTGCAGTGATTGTAAAGTACAACTTCCCTAATATAGTTAACTTTAACAGTCTATTTCCCCGACTACACCCTTGTGATCAGAAATATGAGAACCGAATTCGATTACCTCACTAAAAAGTTCCTGTAAATCTGAATGGACAAGAATAACATCAAGTAGTGAGGGGCAAGAGGTCAAGTACACTGAAAAAAAACTTGTGTTGAAAGAACACAAACTTGTGTTAAATTCAACACAAGTTAGGTGTCTCTATTTAACAACACAAACTTGTGTTAAAACAACACAAAACTTGTGTTAAATGTTGAAACAACACAAAACTTGTGTTAAAATGTATCAAACAACACAAAACTTGTGTTAAAATGTATCAAACAACACAAAACTTGTGTTGAAACTTGTGTGAAATCTACACAATACTTGTGTTGAAACTTGTGTTGAAATTTCTGAAACTTGTGTTGAAATTTCTGAAACTTGTGTTAAAATTTCTGAAACTTGTGTTGAAATTTCTGAAACTTGTGTGGTTTCATACAAACTTGTGTATAACCATCATCAAAAACTTGTGTTGTATTTTTCCCCAATTTATATCCAGCATAGCAACCTTTCTATGCAGGACCCCTCTCTTGGCTCTGTTAGACCTGTAAAGTTTGATAAAAGAAGGAAACAAAAAAAAATTTTGTAAGATTATTATTTATTCATAAAATCATAGGAAAAAGTAAATTAATACATCAAAACTAAATAGATATTTGAATGTTAACAGAAAAACAGAGACTTCAATTCTAATACAAATTATGTTGTGTTATATATAATGACCCCTCCCCCCCCCCCCACTTTACCCATCACAAAATATAAAATAGCTATTTAAATTGTTCTTTACCCCAAAACAAGAACTGAGAATATAAAGATATGTACACAGTATCCCTACCCCATACCCCAAAATATATAATTCAAATATATCTAAATTTAATAACATCCAAACTAAGCACTAATAAGATTAATTATGCACTAAATTGAAACAATTTCAAAAACTGAAAAATGCTACAAAATCACACTACAAGTGATTTGTGAGGCATCTAGAAATAACTAGCATACACAGAAAACTAACAAAAGAAAATTGCTCTATTTTGCAGGAGTAATAAAATGATGTAGAGCCTTTTCCTCATTAAAAAAACCCCAAACAAAATGAATATTTTATAAATAAAAGAAGCAAAGCATCAAGATTACAGGATTGAAATAAAAAAATATCATATGTACAAAAGATTTATATACAATCACAAGTCATAAGCCACAGTGGTTCAGTGAGCATAAGGCGTTGGCCGCGAAATTTCAACTGGATTTTCCGGCATAGTTCCCACTTTTCAGTGTTGGATATGGCAAGGGATAATTGGGTACAAGCCCAGAATCAAAAGAGAGAGAGACAGAGAGAAATGGGGTTTAACATCTACTCGACACAAACTAGATCATTTTGGGATTAACATATGGTTTAATTTTATTTCAATAATTCGCTAGCGCGTAGGGGTCTTTAGCAGTGGGAGGAAACCGGAGGTCCCGGAGAAAAACCACTAGATTGGACAGGCGACCCTACTCCTTGTCTACAACCGGGGATTAGAAACCATGCCAGTTGACTCAATGACAGGAGGCCGTATGATACAGCATGCACGTGCTAACCATTCGGCCATCCACCCCCACCCCCCAGAATTGAAACCAACCCAACTGCGTACACTTTGAAGAACCCTTGAAAATTGAATTATTTGAATCAATGACAGACCTTCTGATCAAATGTGTGCGTGTTAACCATTCGGCCCCCCTGGGTACCCTTTAAAGAACCCTTGACAGTTGAAATATTTGATATAAGGGTAGGGTAGAATCACTCTAAGAACACAGAAAAGCAGGATATTAAAACGTATTTCATTTCATAAGCAAGGGAAAGTCACCTTAATGTAGGTCAAGGTTTTTTGTAATTCTGGGTGTATTTGATCTACATTTGGTTTCTAGTAATGCCTATTAAATACTTTATGATTTCCGACCAAATTCTAAGTGATTTATATGTCAGTTTACTTGCTATATTATACATACATATTTGAAGAGAATTAAAATCTAATTGTGTTTTGGAAGAAAATTTAACATTAATAACAAAAAATAAATATTTAAAAATTGGGTCAAATGCATTCTTTCCCAGAAGTATAAAATAAATTGATGCTTGGGTTCTCTTGTTGTTATCATACACCTTATACTCTTTCAAGGGTGTTCCAGCCTAAAAAATAAAAAGTAGGCAATAAGAATACAATGTTTAAATAAACAATTTATTTTGCCACATCGAGACTGAGTCTCTATTTGGTTTCAACTTTGCGTAACGCTTATTGTGTCTTGTCCACTTAAAGACCCAGGCAGATTATTATGCTCAAATCAAATGGGTTAAAAGTCAGAAAAATGAAATGAAATGGGGTTTAACGTCCTACTGTTCTGCTCCTATACTGGGCTAATAATGACGGGCATATGCCACACAGTGTGCTATGAGGGAATTTTTGCCCGGGCAGCGGCACTATCATCTATTCTTATATCGAATTCCAACTGCCAGGGGATCTTTTACGTGCATTCCAATATTCGTCTCATCGGAAGGACTAGACAGCTGTCATTGTCAGGCCAAGTCAGAAAAAAGTCTTGAGATTTGGGACTGAAGTCTCATAATAGGTCAACTATTCACCCGGTTCATACATGTATTGTCTGCAAATCCAGATTCCCTACTACATCATTGGCAGCACCTATTTACTTGGCAATGTCTAATTATTTTTGGACCCATTCTTATTTTATTTCCATTGACAACAAATTGGATATTACCCTTTAAAATCTATTGAAATCTATTTGAAAAGTAAAATATTGTCCATCATTATTTTACTGCTATTTACTGTAATGGATGTGATTGGCAAAAATCAAGCATGCCAAGTACTTGAAATAGCTGAGTCCTAGGCATTGCCCCAAGAAGAATAACTAGATTACCAAGCAAGTGTATAGAACTAGTTGATGATTAAAAATACAAATATGTATGTTACTTACATTTTACCTGATTATCAAGCTCTGTGAGAAAAAGTTTCCATAATATGAATAGCCATTTTCAACTGTCTTGATCTTTCTGATGTAGTTAACGGAGAAAAAAAACATACTATGTATTAGTTGACTTAAATCGACTCGACAGTTAAAAGATGAAAGTTTTAATTTAATTACATTGTATTGTAATGTGTTGGTTTGCTTTGTCACAGATGAGACAAAATGAAAAAAATGAAATGGAATGGGGTTCGGCGTCCTACTGTTCAGCTCCGACTGGGCTAATGAGGTTGGGCATATGCCATACAGTGTGCTATGAGAGAAATTTTGCCGGGTACCGTGACCCTAAGGCCTACTCTTGTATCAAATTCTAACTGCCAGGGGCTATTTTACATGCACGCCAATGTGTACACGGGACCACGTTTTTTTGTTCAATCTGAACGACTAGACAGCTGTCCTTGTAAGGCCCTCCGTTCTGCATTGTCTTACTGCAAACCCGCGACCTTAAAATATGCGAACCAGTGTCTAACCCACTTGGTCACCGTAGGTCCCCACAGATGAGATAGTCATATCTACATGTATCTGGACATAAGTAAGATTCTGTCTGTGCACATACATGTACTTCACAGTTTTACTATACTAAACTGAATTTTAAATTCCAAATAATAAAATGAAATTAAGGTTTATGTCACATCAGCTCCAACCGGGCTATATTGTGCCAAACACATTATGGTGAGATTCTAAAATTCCACAACAACAATCTTTTCTATTAGAATTGAACACTCACCCTCAAAAAACAACTATGAGAAATCATAGGTGCTCAAATCACCATTTCTTCAGCTCTTTTTTTTCCCATATTTGGGTTTTTTGACTTATTTTATAATATTATCTTTGATTTGCTATGGCATCTAATATGGAAACTGAAAAATATAAATATGTGACATGTAATTAACTGTTTAAGATACCTTACCATATACAAACTGTGTGATATCTAAAACCATTTGAATCCCGAAGATCTTACCGAAGCCGTGAAAATCTGTTTTAATAACCCTTGTTTGTCATGTGACTGGACTGTCACAGTAATTAGAAGAGAGCCATGTGGCTTAGTGTGTAAGGCACTGGCTTGCTACCCGGGAGTTTGTAGGTTTGCTCCCAGTGTTGACCGAGAAAGCTCATTTGGATTTTTTAGCATGGATTCCCTGTCTAGTCGTCATGGTGACTAAGTGGGTAAGACGCTGGCTCGCTAGCCTGGAGGTAGGGTGTTCGATCCCTGCATTGGCCGAGAAAGTTCACCCAGATTTTCCGGCGTGGTTCCCCCTTGTCAGTGATGCAGGATGGAGGGCCTGACAAGGACAGTTGTCTAGTCATTCGGATGATACGAAAAAACGAGGTCCCGTGTACACGTTGGCGTCCACGTAAAAGATCCCTTGACAGTTGGAATTCGATAGACCGCAGTGCCGCTGTCCGGGCAAAATTTCCCTCATAGCACACTGTGTGGTGTATGCCTGTCTTCATTAGCCCAGTTCGGAGCAAAATAGTAGGACGTTAAACCCCATTTCATTTCTAGTAGTTTCAATGGAACACAAAACCTGAGGTCCAATTGGCGTGCATTTAAGCCGATAGTATGGTAGTTGGAATTTGTTGGCTGTAGCACCCGTGTCACAGTTCGACTGCTAGTTTGTGATACCCACTCGATATAAATGAGTGGTGATTGGCTAATGAATTCTAAAATCAGACGAATGCTTCGGCGAAGCGGACAGCAGGACACACCACTCAAATACAATTCGACCAAATATATTAAACATGTTTGATTCGGGCGTATGTCAGTGGATAAACTAGGTGAAGTTTAGCGCCAATTGATTCAGCCGAATCCTTTGGCTAGTTTATCCAGTACTGACGATTTAAGTTTGTACTTTCTTTATATGCAAATATCACATTTGAAAGAGGCTGTAGGCCTACTTTCTTTATATGCAAATATCTTATTTGAAATAGGCCATTATTATGTGATTCCCCACTTGAATGTGACTAGGAATAAGGTCGCCTGTCCAGCCTTGTGGGTTTTCTCCTGGTCCTCCGGTTTCCTCCCTTTGCTAAATACCCCTAGGGTGTATTCGAAACAGTGTTCCAGTGCAGAGAACGGACGGAGAATGGGTTCTTGTCGGACTTGAGCAGTCTGGAATGCGTTCACGAACACGTTCCCGTTCTCAAATCCCACACTACCTCATAGCTGGTGTGAGGGAGAACAAACATGGTCGACGCATCGATAACTGCTGAGAAAACAGCATCATGGGTGCATTTATTAATTTAAAAGTTTAATACCGTTCGAAAATTGGATGTAGTATGTGGCCAGTATAACATCAAATAAGTTAGGTTGCCAGGCAACGAAACATATGCCCACAGCAGTTTAATCGTTTGCTCAGTCAACAGGGATTGTCGCATATTCATTCTTTTGTAGGTAATGTGGGCATTTACAAGAAAAGATTATAATTTTTGTCGTTTGTGGGTTTACAAAGGTTCTACAAACTGAAACAAGGGCCTTAATTGTTGAAATTTGACAGATTTTTTTGTTTTGTGTTTTACTAATTTAAATAATGCATACAAATCGGATGATAATTTTGTTGTTCGCGCGTTCACAAGTTTCGAAAAAGTGAAACAAGGGCCACAACTCTAGACATAATTCACGGAAATCGCAGAAATTTAATAGACGTCTTCGTTTTACTAATTTAAAAGATGCAAATGAATTTCACAAAGTGAAACAAGGGCCATAACTCCAGAAGAAACTAACGGAAATTATTGAAATTAAATAGGATTCATCTCATTAAAATAAACAACATATCAATTTCAAAATAATCAGGTCTGTAGACGACGGACAAACCTACGGACGAGGGCGATGACAATATGCGACCACATTTCCATGTGGGCGTATCAAAAGGTGATGTAATCGTCATCCAAAGAATTGAAAAGGAGTAAAATGGAGTCATAATTTATCATAAGTATGCCTAATAGCGAAGTCAATACCAAACAAGTTATCGTAACAGATTGTATAAATTTAATTCATCTTGTTACCATGGATACCGTTCTCTCATGTTCGAGACTCATGAAAGTGTTTTCATGTTCTTCAGCCGTTCTCGAACCTGCGCGAACACTGTTTCTAATACACTCCTACGGTACGCGCAAGCAAATCATTCAAATAAAATTGAACAATATTAGCCTCAAAATTACCTAGCGCCAGTAAGTATAAAGGATCTATCCGACAAACACTAACAACAACTCTAGGTTTATGCAGAATTAATATAACACAACATACACAGATGGCAATAGAATGAGACAGTGTTCAGGAAAAGGGCGGAAACGGAAGAAGACTACCCGTCCTACTTGATTCTAGGACATAAAGCATGGGCCTACTTGATTCGACCTTGTCTGCGATATCACCTCGGTGGAAGCGGACGTAAAATACAACTAACCCATCATTGATTCGACCAATTTAATACAAGGAAATGAATGGCATAGTTTGTGTCAAGTGAATTTAGTGAATTTTAAACCCCATTTACTCGCCCTCTCTCTACAGAGATAAATACTTTTCCTGTTACATACAATAACAATTATTGGCCATTATTTAAAAAATATATTAAAAGGAAATGAAATTCTGTTACCTGTTTTTCTTTGTGTAGTACATATGCTAACATCAATGACTGGAAAAAAAATAACGAAACTGTAGAGAAACTTCTGAATCATTGAAAGTCTAATTATTAGGCCTACACATTGATGACATTGATATAAAAAAAAGGCTGATTTGTTTGTTGTTGTTTTTTTCTTTTACAGAAATATTAAGATTACATTTCAAATAAACAACTAACACAAAAGTTAGTATCTAGCTATAGTCCATGTCTGGATATACATTTCTCCTTTTTTTTGGCCCGAACGTCTATAAAAATCAAAGATGGCGGCCAATAATTGCAACCGGGCATTACTATAAAATCAAGACAGATTCTTACCTGCTGGTCCTAGTCGGGGGTTTCTTGCAATTATAAGTATTTGAACAACGGTGTAGCGCCGATTAGCTAATAATAATTAAGCACGATTTCAGAAAAATTAAGACAGATTCATTAGATTGCTGAATTAGCGGAACACTTTTAGAACACATCAAAACAAATTTCTTTGTGGCGCCATTATAATATATTATATAAATAGAATTTCGGTGCAGTCAGTGGCAGTGGTTCTAAATCTGACTGTTTTAAACGAAACGAATTATTATATACATAGAAGCAATATATACATGCTAAATTAAATACACGGTTTTATTTTTTGTAAAAATTTACAAACCTGCGGTCTGGTATTCTATGTGACCATTATAATTTTTTTTTAAAAAATATCACGGCTAAAGCACCCTGTTGTTGATGCTAACGTCACTACATCTAACTGAATGTCGCTGATATAATATCAAAGAAAGAATTTGTCGCAATGACTAAAGTATAGATACTTCTTCTTAGTTAGTTGTATTTTACGCCCGCTTCCACCGAAGTGATATCGCAGACAAAAAGTATAGATAACTTGGAGAACCATTATATCAATAAGTCGATTATGAGATACACGTGGATGATCAATTAAATTTGATTGGTTACTTTTCAGTTAACCAATACTGTCCAATTTCGATAACATCAACCAATTACATTATTAAGAGTTTTACTCATTTTTTTTGTTCATTGCACATTGAATCAATTTTCGAAAACACCAGGGTGCTGAAAATCACATGTACACTATATATTCATTTGGTCTATCAGTTTATTGGGTCAATAAAAAAAGACAGACATTTTAACTATACAGACAACTTAACACCAATTAACATTCAAGTATGTCTGGCAATTGTCTGATTAATTGGTACTCACTCCCTTCCAGTGATTTTCGAGATGTGAATTAAGCCCTTTATTACTTTTCTTAAAACTTGACGACTCCCGAATTCAGACTTTGTATGGAGTTTTTTTCTTAAAAAGAAAACAAATCGTGGAAGGTACACATTACTTGTGTTAATGATATGAAAAAACACACAAGATTTTATAAATCGACACAAGTTTGTGTTAATGCAATGCAAAACAACACATAACTTGTGTAGATTAGTTTTAACACAAGTACTTGTGTTGAGATCCAACACAAGTGTTTTTTCAGTGTAGGTGTCACTCGCGTCGGCTCATTGATTATATAAGTAAGGTCATTTGTAACGATAATGTCGTTTAATTTACTATTCCTGTTTTTAGACATGTCTACGTTAAGGTCTTTAGTAACACTGAAGGATTCTTGGAGCGCCAATCCAAGAGATGTCTCGAGATTTTACCAGAATAACTTAGTTGTGTTTAGTGGTCGACCGTAGCATGATATCAGCAAAGGAATAGACCGAGTTTGAAGCTTGACTTCAATCCAGATGCTTTCAATGGTGCCAAATTCAAAACCAGGCTTTCTTTTGAAGTTTGTGTTTTCATTAAAGTAAACAAGAATGTCTCGGTCAAATATATTCCTATCTTTTCGGTTTGGTGTGTGAAAATTATCCCATACAAACAACGGAATGTCTCGGAGAAGTAAACTATATGAAATTCATTGGCTATTTCGTATATCTTATCAATTTTGTTCCTAATGCTACGGGCATTAAGATGAAATACCGTAAAATTGTTGTTAGAATTGGGCCCGGATTTTGTGGAACGTCGTGAAATAGAAGTATTTGAAAAGCACAATAATACCACTGAAAAGACAATTCGTTCCTTATATGAAGAGTAGTAAACAAGTACCAATTAGTTCTATGATAGTTAAATTATTTTGTTATGTTCTTGATGGCCTTTTCTATAGACTTCACTACATTTAAGATCTAGTTCCCGCTGCCTGGTCATTGAAGTTTATATAATATACTGGCATATGCGAGGACAAATATATACAGATATAAACACAAAAATACAACACATTTAACAATAAAACAAACATTTGTTTTGTTTTAGAATAGGGGTTATTTTAGTTCTGTGAAAGGTGTTCTGCTTAATATATTGAAGTAGTTAAACAAATGGGTGACAACGAGAAATAGGCTAAGAAGGTATTTTTCAAGATTCAACTTTCCTAGACTAAGTTACAGACAGTTATGTCACCATCAATTGCTGGAAGTAGGGGCACTATCGTCCAGCCATCTCGTGCTCAGTTTAGTACAGTTAACTAGAATAGTGTTGACGTAAAACGGTTCCCATACGAAACACTTACCCAAATATGGTAATTGTCCCGCTCTAATAGCTGACGCATTTATACTTTCTATATAAGAAAAAGCGAGTTAAATTTCACTTCAGACATCATAGAGCGGTCCGAGAGGGGGCTATCATAGCCTCCTCGGCTTAGAGGCAAGGGTGAAGACACCATCCTAGCGCGAACATCATGTAGAACTATCTAGAAGTATGTGACTCTTGCCACGTTTCGGCCGTTACGTCAGAGTTATAAAAGATGTTAAACTCAGACCGTGGATATTTTAATAACCCCTAAAGTATCTATAATAGATGTTGTAGTTTACTGTATTTAACTTAGTAACAACACAAAGGGTGTTCCAGAGTCAGTTAATTGATGATTGAAATAATTGATCCTACAACGTGAAGTCAAAGAAAGTCCTAGACGCTAGTGTCACATAAAGCAGTACAGGCAAAAAGATTACGATAATTATTTAAGAAGATAAAGTTTCCAATTTTAAAAAAAAATCTCAAATCTACCCAGCCTTGACAGGGAAAGTGAATCACAAATGTTTTTCCGCTATTAGATATCGACAAAATCAGTAAATTCTCATGTCGGGAAATTCTATTTGTCAAGACGTCCATAAATGCCCCACCCCAAAAAGCTAAGCTAGATCGGCGCATTTACTAACTGCATAAAATAAACCTCCTCTGGCGCGAGGTGGGGGGTGGGGGGTGGGGGTGGGGGTGTTAGTGTGTCGTGTTAATTAATGTTTATTGTGTGTCTTTTTACTGCGTAATATTGTTTATATTGTAGTAATGTAAATATAAATATACAGTGTATTTCAAATTACATTATACAAGAGCTAAACCTGCATGTTGCGGGTCTTTCTTTGGACCTGGATTGTTATATAAACTATTAATTAGACATTTATTCACAAAACAAGACCATAATCAACTTTAGATGTTCTCCTGAACACCACATGCCCAAACATACAGCTAGATAAAACACAAACACCATTATGCAATGGAGCACGTACAGCACATCGCCTTGAATCCAAAGAACGGGATATTATACAAATTAGATTCCTAGATTCTGGGATACAATTAAGCGTTCACTTAAGTTATCTTTTATATGTTAACCGTCCTTTGCAAACTCTGATTTCCACCTCCCATGTCGTTTAAACAATCTGTCCGTAACACCTAAATTAGCACATGCTGTAGCACCACCGGAACGTAAACTGTGTAGTCCATAAGAGGATATATCATCGACAAAAGGTTTAAAGGCTTCAATGAAAAGTTCTCGCATACGAGTATACGATAGTGGTTTATTACATCGAAATTGGTAATCATGTTTGCACTTTGTTAACTTTCGAAAAATGAACTCATCGGAATCAACACCAAAGCCGGCAAGAGTAAAATACTTTTCTGTAATTTTAACTGGGCACAGATCCGTCAAAGTTCTTGCGATTTGAACCCACGATCCATCTCTATAGATATCTGTTTTGCTCTTTTGAATGAAAATACTCATATGTGTAGGTAAAACCTGAAAATCAGATCGTCTTAAATTCAGCAACTCATTAGATCGTAAAAAAACAGCGAAAGCCAGTATACAGGCACAAATAGTTCTTTGATTATAAAGATTATCTACGAAATGTAAACTGTGATACATTTTAGTTAAATGCTCGACTGTAATGGGCTCTTTCTTCCCCACAGGTTTGGACAGTTTACGTTTCCCTGATTCCAACATATTCTTTACTATAGAAGAATTAGTAGGAGACGACAAATCTGCCATATCATGCGCCCATTTAATACTATAGAATGCAGAAATAACAGGACTTGGAGAATTAGCATCTTGAATAATGCTAGTTAAATACAAAGCCACATGAAGAGCCTTAGCAGGTAAAATGTCTCTACTTAAAATATCGTGAGCGAATGCCCACCGTTTCCATTTCATAAAACCTCTACTATACTTCAAAACTGTATTCTTAGCTTTAGAATCGTCCAGCAGATCAGTTAGCGCTCTTATTTTACCAACTAGACATTCAGGCAGCTCTTGTATTTCCTCCAGATGGCTCTGCATAAATATATGTAAAAGACAAAAAAAAAAAAAAAAAATAAATAAATTAGTTTCTTACACAAATAATAAACTAGAATAATAATAAGGCTTACTATAGTCTCGAGAATAATTCATAATAAAAATTTCGTCTACAGTGACGAAAAAATACATTTTTTGTCAGCTTTCATCTACAGTGACGAAAATAATACTTTTGTCAACAGTGACAACAAAATGTTCAGCGCCGTATCATTAACAGTGACGAACCGTTCGGCAGTGCTCATCAACATATATTTCCCCAAATCAAGTTCGTCATCAGTGACAAACAGTTTCAATATTTCCAAAAATACTTTCTAAACTTGATACATTCTAATCAACCTATTTCACAAATGATACTTTACACGCAAGCATACGAAATTTTAAATCTGAATTCCCAAACATGCTTTTACTGAAACAGCCCGGAATGTAAAATGATTTTAAGATTGGCAAATCTATATAGTCAGTGATAAAACTAGCAAAGACTGTCCCCGATGGACACAATATAGGCCAAAATGGCGCAGATCTCCAATAGGGAATAACAACAGTTCCACGGGCTTTACATTTCTCCATGTGTTTCAGAACACGACTTATTAAATAAATAGGTGGTACAAATAAGCCATTAACACCATGCCAATCTTCAGTGAAGGTATCAACTCCAGTAGTGCCAAGATTCCAAAATCTGGAATAGAAAACAGACAACTTATAATTGAAAGCGCGCATGGGGCCCAAAACGTTTATCAATTATTTCAAATAACTGTACAGAGATTCCCCAATCGTCATAATCTATAATTTTAGACAAAAGATCAGCTCTGTCATTTTCAGTACGAGGTATCCAGTCTATATCTAACGTAATAGATGATTTCATGCAAGTTAAGAAAATATCGAAAGCTATATTTTGTAAATCTGTTTTCATACTTCCTTTATTTACAATGGCAACAACCCCTTGGTTATCTGTAAACCATTTTACACGACTCCCGTGCAAAATATGTACTAAAGACTTTAAAACTTGTTGAACGGCTACTAGTTCACGCCAGGTTGAGCTATTACAACATTCATTTCTATTCCACATACCGTGCGCAATCCCGTTAACCGTCGACACCTCATAAGCCGAACTGCTTGCATCAGTATACACTATCTTAGAACAACACGGATTATAGAACACGTGTCTATGATTTAAAGAAACAAGGTAATCTTCCCAGAACTTAATCTGTAATATGCTAGCATCAGATAATTTTATGTAAGAATTCCATGACAAAGCGGAAGTAATATCGAAACTCAAGAATTTTGTCATAATTTGAACAATATTCCCAATAACAACCGACGTTGAAATAAGCTGCCCAACCAAACTAGCCACTTTACGAACATGAACTCGACCGTGATGCTTGGATTTAAAAAAACAATTATTAATATCCAAAACAGTATCACGTATCTTATCTAAACGTTTATCAGGTATAGAAATTGAACCAGAAAATGAATTAAATCGTACGCCCAACCATTGTAGTTCTTGAGTAGGCAACCATGTTGATTTTTCGACATTGGGAACAAATCCACTATCAATTAGATCTTTTTTAATCTGAGAACTAACCAAGGTAGCCTCTTCCTTATCCTGTGAAGTTCTAAATCCGTCGTCCAAATACATAACTACAAATTTTCCCTCGCCTTTCCATTTAGCTATTAGAGGTCGTGTAATTTTAGTGAATACATAAGGCGCTAAACTAAGGTCAAATGGTAAAACACGAAATTTAAAATATACTATTCAAAAAAAGTAGGGGATATTTGATTTTGGGGGCATAATACTAAAATATGCAAATGGCTACGAAAAAAGTCACTATAGAACCTAACAGAAGAAACATTTCCAGTTACATGTGACGCCCAAACGCACCAATAGCTACCGCATGGAATGCATGTGATGCTTGGGATCATCATGGGGGTCCAACCCAAGATTTGCACGACTCTGACTTTGAATGTTACAGTCATTGTGGCATTGAATTCCAGGGTGGAAACATCAGTTTAATTGTTTTAGTGACCAGAAAACAAATTTTGATATGCGTCGGCTTACCCAAAATGAAAGGTTACGTGCCCTTGGCATGCTACAGATCGGCACAACACAGGCGGTTGTGGCGCGGACGATGAATGTTTCTCAGTCTGTCATAAGCAGGCTATGGTCCAGATACCGTGATACACAATCTGTACAGGACAGACCACGCTCAGGTCGACCAAGGGCGACAACTCAAGCCCAGGATCGATTTATCCGTACCTTGGCCTTGAGAAATCGTGTCATCACAGCAAATCAGATCAGCGCTCGTCTTCAAACAGACACTGGTGTGAGAGTGAGTGGCCAGACGATTCGGAATCGACTGCATAGGGGGTCACCTTCGCGCCCGACGTCCTCGCGTGATCCCTTGTTTGAGAGATCATCACATTCAGGCAAGACGTCGTTGGTGTAGGGATCGTCAACACTGGGATAATCGACGCTGGAGCAATGTGATGTTTTCAGATGAGTCAAGGTTCACTGTTGATTTTTTGGACAGACGTAGGAGGGTGTGGCGTCGTCGAAACGAGCGCTTCCAAGACGTTAACGTCATCAGACATGATCGATTTGGGGGTGGTTCTGTTATGGTGTGGGGAGGCATCACTGTTGCTGGAAGAACGGCTTTACATGTTGTTGCAGGGCGTGTTACAGGCCAGTACTACCGGGACAACATCTTGGCAGTCCATGTTGTGCCGTTCGCACGACGTCATGGCCGCCGTTTCATCTTCCAGGATGACAACGCAAGATGTCACAGGGCCAGGATCGTTACAGGTTACCTCCAACAACAGAACATCACCACATTACCTTGGCCAGCACTGAGTCCCGACCTCTCCCCCATCGAGCATGTCAACAACGTCCTGCCAATGTCCAAGAACTTGCTGCTGCGTTGCAACAGGAATGGGACAATCTGGACCAAAATGACCTTAGACGTCTCATTAGGAGTATGCTACGTCGGATCAATGCTTGTTTGGCAAACAGAGGAGGATTTACCCGTTACTGACTTGGTTGTGATGCTGTGGTAACTTTGCTGTTTGACTCCGGGTATCATTTTACCCTTATAATGGTCAGTCTGTGCCTTACTTAGTCTAACGATCATTTGGAATAAATCGATGAATTTGAACTTCATTTCATTTTGTCATTTGTTTCTTCGTCAGTTTCATTAGGTGACTTTAATAACACTTAAAAATCAAATATCCCCTACTTTTTTTGAATAGTATATTTACAAACACCATTAAATATCCACGAGAACCCCAAAAAAGATGTATGAAGCGGATATATGTCAATATGATGATAAGCCGAATGGATGTCGAAATTAAACAACCAAGAATTAGGTTTCAGATAAGATAATGCAATACGAACATCCTCAAATTTAACTGATTGTTTCCATATAAATTTATTAACATGTCTCAAATCTAGAATAAGACGTTTTTTGCCCGAAGTTTGTATTGATACCGATAAAGGATTAATTACACAGGGTAAATTATCATCACTACATTCAAAAATAAGACCTCTAGTATTTAAATCTGAAATAGCTTGACATGCAAATTCAGATTGATTTAATGCTGAACGATTATTCTTAAAATGTGCAGGAAATGGTTCAGAATAGAATGGGATTTTATAACCGTTTGAGATTACATCCAAAACAAAACCACTAGATTCGAGGTTTCTCCAAAATTGTTCATTTGTTTTGAGTCGCCCTTTAACAATAATGTCACATTGACCTTGCTCATAATCATAAAAATCTTCAGTAAAATACTCATCTTTAATCACGTCAGAGGGTTGAACAGATTTATTTTCTGTTTGAAGTTGCAATTGATGGGTCTTTTGTGAAAGGGCATGCTTGGCGAAAATGTCCGAATTCTCCGCAGGAATAGCAGCTTCCACCGGATCTTGAATTGGTTTGGGGACGAAAGGAACGAAACACCTGTCCGTAATTGTTACTGTTTGCATTTCCACCGTATGACGGATATCCACCATATTGATAAGGAGAATAACGAACATTGAAAAAACGATCAGACCCTTCATTCCTAGATAGAAAACTAGAGTTGGTGTTAAACTTATGCATAGACGTGGAAGATTTCTGCTTAGTTTGTTGCTTGCGTTTAACAACCTGGATAGCACGACTCTCGGCCTTTTTGATTCTGGTCTCATCATCAGAATCACTAGCAAGGGGGTTAGAAGTATATTGTCTAACGGTTTCCCACCCTCCTTCTGAGGTATCTGCTAATTTAATCAATTTATTGCGTTGTTTGAGTTTATCAGAAATTTCTTCTATAACCTCCTGACAATATTCCGGTTTCCCATTAACTACACCCCATACTGCCTGTGATAAACCATCTATCAATTCAGAATTAAATGTATACTGAATCTTATTACCGATCTTTGACCATTTATGCTCTGAATCAAGTTTAAGTTTTTTAACCTCTGACTGAACAGCTAAGGAATTACCTCTTACTTCATCCTTAAAACTATCCAGTTTCTCATCGATTTTATTTTCCAAATCATCAACAACTGCTTTTCTGTCTTCTTTCAGATCTTGTAATTGGGATAAAACCAATTCAGTGTTTCGCCGATGTTATCTGTTGATTGTCCGTCGCCCATCATAGTAAACAAACACGTGTAGACAAATCAGCTAAGTTCACGTGCATTCAAGACGATGTCTGTAGCGCTGAAAGATCAATTCAATAGGCACACCCCCAACATTCAAAAGCGCCACCACCTGTCTAGTTTGGTCACAAACAGGAGAAAATAATTCATGTCTAATTCATAAATTCAAACGACATGAATTTAATGTATCGGATACTTGAGATTTTAACTAGATTAGAACGGTTCGCCATTTAAAAATTTAATTTAAAAATGGGAAAGCGAGACTAAGTCTCGAATATACCAGTGCCCTGTTAACACAATGCACACATCTTGTCAAAACTACAAACAGTGATAACTTGGCTCAAAATGAAGTAATTTGAATGAAATTTTCAATATTTTCATTCTACATTACCTATTTTTGAGCTATTATAGCAAGAATGGTAACCTCTTTATTTAAATCTTACATAATGTATCTTTAGGCCAGATAAGCCCATTTACTTATCGCACGAAACTTCTTGCAAAATGCTGAGCATAAGAATGACAATGACCCGACTTTTTCAGTGGTGGGGTACCCCAGCCAGATAACTCTTTGTCAGGGTGACTACCCCAATACAAATGTCTGGCAATTACACAGCTGCCAGGGGTACCCCGCCACTAGAAATGGCTGTCAAGAGTCTTTTTTGTAATACCTGAAGATGCACAGTACACTGCTGTACGGTTTTCATGTTGTACACTTTTGAGCTAATCTAGCTTAGTTGGGAGAGATGGCATATTGGGCGTGGAATACCACACCTACCACAAGTTACTTGAAGGATTTATTTCAGCGACGTTTCGACGTGGGGTTTCCCGTCTTATCAAGCAGGGACTTTTTTTTACATTCATCCATGCGCATTCGCGTCTATTCCTATGATGTATCGATACCGGTATTGACTGGGGTTACCATTAGTCTTGCCGCTACCATGCTGTTCAGTGACAATAATACATGTTAACAGCGTCAGAGAAGATGTACAGTAAATTATTACTACAGTAATTATTTGTTTTGAGCACATATTCGTATGACGGCAGATATTAAGGCTGACATTTAATTTTAATTAGTGGTCATTTACCTTCGACAGTTCCTCGTTGATGTTCTTACGTTTCGTGAGTCTGAACTTTAAACTGTTGTGGCCAACTACGTATATATTTTCCCGTTTGAAAATCAAGCAGATTTTACGCTTGGGTTAGCAGTTGCTGATTCCAGTAGTTTTACGTTATCGCGGGTCGTATCTTCAGAGAATACGAACCGGCTACCTTTTAGCCATTTTCGTCTCGAGATTATCTTGTACACTCAAAGCCATTAAAACGCAATGCCAAATTCAAAGTTTATTTACTGCAACAACTTTTAACAAATGTACATGCCAATTGACAAAATCGAGATAACAAGCACCTGTGGATAATTTCATGAAAGAATTCACTACAAATGCACAAAACCGAAACGTCAGAGAACCATGAAACAAAGCAGGGGTCAGCTGAAGTCAATATCGGGTATGTTCACCCTGAGCTCTTACACATGCCTGAATTCAAGTCGCCTTGGCATGCTTGGCACAGATGTCTCACTACACGCTGTGGGATTGTTTGCCAATGATTTTGGAGTGCCTGTGCCAACTCTGCAACAATTCGGGGTGGCACGGCTTGAGTTCAAACCCGTCGTTCAAGTTCATCCCAAAGGTGTTCGATCGGGTTTATGTCGGGAGACATAGCGGGCCAATCCATAACACGGACATGATGATTGTTCAGAAAGTCTCTTGTCAACCTGGTAGTGTGGGGTCGGGCGTTGTCATGCTGGAAAACCATCTATCGACGGACGCCATGTTGAGTCAGCAATGGAAGCAACACCGGACGAAGGATGCGTCTCAATCTCAACGCTCAACATTATGTTGACGCCATCCTTCGTCCGGTGTTGCTTCCATTGCTGACTCAACATCCGAAAAGATGGCATTTCGCCATGGTGTGCTGTGCAGATACCCCTGATTTGCGGCCCTTGGTAAGGTCGACGGCGGCGTAACCCAAAAGCTGCCAGGCGCCTTCGGACTGTTTGAGGGCAGATCTGACGTTGCCGTGTTCCAACAGTTCCCCTGGCAGTAGCTGACTGGAACCTGTTGCGCAGATGCTGTAGTCGGATGTGGCGATACTGAGCAGCGGTTGTTACAGGTGGCGCTCCAGGTCGAGGTCAATCGGCAACTCTTCAAGTGGCGTGGAAGCGTTGTCCGAGGCGAGCAATGGTCGATGGGTGGACATTAAAATGTCTGGCGACGGCTACCTGTGAAATCCCCTGATCCAGCATGCCAATAGCTATGTTCCTGTTTTCTTGTGTAAGGCGTGACATTTTTACGGAGTAATGAATGTTGAAATTTTGATCTGCATTTAAAGGGCCAGAGTGCAGGGAATGCACGTGCAAAACGTGTGGCATGGGACTGCTTAAAATCGTGAAAGTGTTGCGTTTGCACGAACAAAGTTCATTACTGAGAACTGATATTGGGTTCAAACCCAGAACTCCACAAATAGAGACCCAACACAAGTTTCACTTATGTGCCATAAGATAGGAAAGCCCAAGAAAACGTTTACCAGAAATATTTCACGAATTAGGCATTGCGTTTTTAAAGGCTTTGAGTGTATGGGAGGGTATCGCTGCCAATATTAAATGCTCTGCGACAATGTCGTTTCCATGTAAAAAGTACAATGTACAAAGTCCCAATACAGATAAGGATAAAGTCAAAATATACCTCTAAGGCAAGAGTTAAATGTAAAACGTCAAATGTTAAGTGTTAAATGACAAATGTTTTGTGTGAAAATGCTTTTATTGACGTGTCTACATTTTACATTTCTCTCATTACATTTTACTTTTGCGCTCTGCCACATCCCATTTGTCCTTCACGCGTTCTACAAAGCATCTTTCGCACAGCATCAACTTCCATATGCAAATGTAGGATATCACGTGACTTATTTACATATACGGAAACCTGGCACACTATAAGGATATTCAACGCACGATAACAGTAAATCAAGCTGGCACACTATAAGAAACTATCTAGACGACAGTGCGTAATCATGAATGTGCCAGGAAATAATTATGTACAGCCTAATTAACTTTGATCCATTTAAAAAATACCCCAACAATATATGAGCATTGTGCCGAACAAATAAATAATATATTTAAAGAGAGGAATGACTATTACATTTTTTAGTATGGACATAGAGAATTTTTGATTAAGCCCCGTATCTTTATTTAAGTTTAGTTTAGTCCCACCGCCCACCCTTCCTTCACTTCAACTTTTAATCTTATTTTGTAAAGTTAAGCAAATATGAATGTGCCCGAAAATTATTTGCATATTTGAAAAGAGCAATCATTGATAATTACGTAACATGGTATCTGGAATTTCGTATTTAGACCAGTATTTTTACTTGTATACCCCTTTAATAGTGTGATGTTTATTGGATTTGAATTATGAAAATACGATTGTACCAGAAAACTATTTACATATTTACAAAGAGAAATGAACGTGCTTTTCACTAATATGTAACATGATACCTGGATTTTCGTATTTGGACATTGTTGGTCTTTTCTTTTTATTGTACTCTCTGGTTTTGTCACCCGTTCTTCTATACGGTCCTGATCCAAGATTTGCAGTAGCATTTTCTAGATCAGATAATGGATTTTCATGAGACACAAGTTTTTCGTTTATGGCTTTGTTTAGTTCATACTCCTGTTTATTGTCTATCAGCTCTTTTCCGCCTTCAGAGATTTTTCCGTTGCTGTTTCACTACCATACATGTTAAATTTGCCCGATTTTTATGGAATCGCTGTGTAACGCAATCTTTCCATTGTAGTTGAGCCGACTAATTAGTGTTTGTCATTTCCATTCACGACTAATGCCCCCGTCAGACCGGGTTGGCGTCCTTACTGCGCTGCTGCGACCGTACGGCGACCAGAAAATGCACAAGGTCATCGGCAAGCGCAAACACAACGCGAGAAAATGTCCCAACATTTGAACATGCTCAAAACAAACGCTGTGACTCAGCTATCATTGGCGACCATGGAGACCACAGCACGATTTCTCACGTTACCACCATGCTTTTACCACGCTTTTGGCGATCATGACACGCTTTTGGCGATCATGACGCGCTCTGAGGCCATTTTCCGTCGCCGTAACAGCCCAGTAAGGGCGCCACCCCGGTCTGACGGGGTATAAAATTATAACGTTCTAGCCATGGTGCAGCCAAAATCTGTATGTTTATAGGATAACATCCGGGTTTAGTTCAAAGCAAATTAAGTGGAAAACTACTGTCACTTATTATTTCTAAGAAATAAGTTAGATTCAATAAAGAAAAAAATCCGGATAAAAGTTCTATTTTACATTCTTTCTTAATTTATTTCTCTTAAGAAACAAGTTAAAGCTTTTAAAAATTCTCTTTGAAAACAAATATTTTGACAAAGAAATGGAAGATAATTAAGCACATAATGGCTAAAAATCGACATGAAGTTCATTATACAAAAACTTACTCCTTTATCATTACATAGTTGCTCCATGGCAAAACAATAAATAATAAACAATTTAACATTTTATAATTAACATGCATCTATATAACAATTAAGTTACATGTATATAATAATAGGTAGGAGTATAACGTAAAATGATATGCTTTACATGTATATAAAATAATAATTCAAGACATCATAATGATATTTATATATATTTTACTTACAAAAATGTATATGTTTTAATCATTACCTATCTTCATATATACCACACAATATACAAATACATATTGGCATACCTAATTGACATTTTCATATCTATGTCTGATTATGTCTTAGATCATCATTAGCATTGTGAGATGATAATGATAAAAACACAGTTTATAAAGCATTAGATTACTTACCAAAAATATCCTCTCATATTCTAATATGAATGAATTTACTTAATCATTATCTCTCAAGAACAAAATTGATCTTTCAACTAGATTTACCTTTCATGCAAAAAGTAACATTTTTGTTTTCTTAAATTCTGACATTCAGGGGAAACTGTACATGTCATACGGGTTGGTAATTCTAAACTGATCCTAGCTCCTCTGTCTCTTGACAGTGGGATATAGTGGGATATCCAAGATGCAGTATTTGACATGTGGCACATTAAATACAGATTTAGTTAAGTGTCATAAAATACCGTTTATATGACTAGATTCAATATATTGTATAGATAGACTGTCATACATGTTTCATAAGGCTTGTAGATTTAAAGTGGGATAACAATATAAATATCTTGTATTATACATTAAGGTGGGATAACTGAAGGTCTTACAGACAATATAAATATCTTGCATTATATTTTAAGGTGGGATAATAAAGGATCTTACAAATAGTAAATATCATTCATTATACATGAAGGTGGGATAATTGAAGGTCCCTACAAATTAGTTACATTAAAGATAAAGGTGGGATAACTGGGTCTCAATCAAAAGGCTCTAACAAAAATAAATCAATTATAAATGCAAACTATGATTTGATTTTCCTGATAATTTGTATGTAAAATTTATGAATGATCTATATAAAGATAGCCACCCAAAGTGTGGAATTACACCCATACAGCAGCTATGTCTCAAAAAACAAAAGGAAGCCTTAAATTAAAATAAATCTGTTAAAAACTGTTCCCTCTACCACATTTACAAGTTTTTCAGAAAAAGAGTGGGGTTAACAACAGAAGGTTAAGAAATACCGATTATCGAATAGGTTCATCCTCTTATGACCCTAAAAAATTCACACCAAATTTGAAAACAATCCATTAAAAAAAGTAGCCTCTATTGTGTTAAAAAGCCAATTGTTGACAGACTGGCTTAAGATATATTATATGTGTAGTCGCATAAAAATAAAACTGTCCAGTGTTTGGTCCTTTAACAAGTTACTATTATATGATTGGAAGAGATATGCACAAAGAAATGAAATCATGAAGCAATGATGACAGAAATCTATATAAATATAAATGATGAAGAAATGATCCAAGAACTATACATATATGTAGTAAAATATATTGACAGTAAAATTTGACTGTACATTTATCTGGAAAGGATTTTCCCCTATGTTATGTATAAATAACAGTTTAAAACACTCCAATCTATATGACTGGCATATATGGCTGAGGTCTCACCCACGTTCCAAAACTCTTTACATCAGACAAACAACTGCTTTAATACTTTTGTTGTACTTTTATGGTATAGGTGACTGTTTGAGGAAAAGTGCTTCTAAAACTGAGTAACAACTACTGTTCAATATACTCCATAATGCCCATCGCACATATTACAATATTCTGTTGGAATTCAAGCTGACAATAAAATTGCTTTGTGTGAGGTA
Source organism: Patella vulgata (assembly GCF_932274485.2). Classification (NCBI taxonomy): domain Eukaryota; kingdom Metazoa; phylum Mollusca; class Gastropoda; family Patellidae; genus Patella; species Patella vulgata. The sequence continues at coordinate 42,814,459 of NC_065882.2, forward strand.
GGCTTTAGAAATTGAATGATTTTCCCACAAAATCATAATATAAAAATTGTGTGGGTCTTAACTAATTTATCATAAAGACTCTCTAATCCTCATACTGAACAGTTTAAAATAAAGGCATGTTTATTTTAGTACAAAAATGTTTGAATTAAAATTGGTTGAAAAATAATTTCATATATGTTACAATAATTATAAATGAAGTGATTGACAAGATGTTTATGATTATTATATACAAATGCAAATGTAAAAAAAAAATCATGAAAATAAGGATTGTGAATTATATCCACCATAGAAAAAATAACAAAGACTAAAATTATACAAACTACTTAGTTTTGATCAATAGGATATACCTGTTTAAATGGTCAGGTCGTATTTTAGATTGTGTCTGTAGTTTTTGATCTGTATTTTATAGTATTCCTTTCGTAAATAAATAATCATATTCATATTGATACAAGTGGGTATTAGGTTTATGTACAAATTTGCACACACACAGCAGTTAGCAAGCTAAGTTACATGCTTGATCCCCACACTTGTGTCATTGTACAAGACACCTTACATGTATCTCTGTCATCTAGACTGACCAACAAAAATAGGTACTGTATAATCAATTTAGCATGAAAAAATCTGTTGAAAAGAAGGTAAAAGCACCCCTGTATTGTAGAGAAGTTATATAGCTCTGATTCCTCTGCATTGCAATCTCACATTTAAATACCTTTGATGTATTAAACATGAGTGGGGGGTGGGAACTTTTGTATGTTTTGTCAAGTCAGGCCAATTATAGGTATTTATTATTATAGCATAATGACCCAGTATTGATACAAAATATCATTATTGACAAAAAAACACTTGAAACTTAGTTGTTAAGATTTCAGTCACAAAAACTGAACAACTATTGGATAGTCTAGACATCTTCACCTTGTACAAAATATAGTTCTCACAGTAAAGTATCATTGCAGAAATACAATGCGATGTCGCTATTAACAATAATAAGATTTAAGTTTTATACTGATTCATATGACACAAGAAACTCGTGAGAGTTCATTTTAAGGACACTGATTTTCATTGCATATTACTGCATTAATTATAATAGGTAGAATGTCACAGAAAGAAGCAGTAGTCCCACTGTGCTGATCCCCTAAAAACCTTCACTTCTGGCAAAAATTCTATTAAGAACGCAATCATGAAGCAATGTCCAGCTTACATGGACCAAATTGCACAATGTACCATTTTTATATTCAATAAATTCTTACTACACGTTAATTTGTATCTTTAAGACCCTTGGGGAAACATTTCAGCCCCTATTGTGTTTGCTTGTTTGCCCCACGATAAATTTGATGCTGCATACATTAGAACAAAATGCAATCCTTCTGGTATAATCTACAGACCCTTATAAAACTTAACAACATACTGTACTAGTATCTAAAACTTAAAAAACATTCATATCACAGATATCTATGTACTTCTTACATTTTAAGAGTCGAAACTCAAATTAACATATTTCTTGGGTATTTGTTTAGCACTAATAATATCTATCACAACTTAATAAGCAACAGATAGTTCCAGCGGCATTATTTCTTCTATTTAACATATCCACTAATCAAACTATTTGTGTAAAAATTTGATAATACTGATTGAGTTGTTTTATTGACATTTACAGATACACTGAGATACAATGAAAACGCATCACTTTTATGGATAATTTTAAATTTTGTTTGAGAGATACACTTTAATTTTGCAATTGTGAATGTAACAACAGCAGATCACAATAACATGTGAGAATAACAGACGAACACAGGCTACCATCCTGAGACCAGCTGGGTCCACTAGATATCGGCCAAGACATAGATGGCAACATTGCCTTGACAAAACATGCACATTAATCGGCCATATCTACAGGATCTACTGGAGTGCTTGACCAATTCTGACCCCACACCGTTACCGACTTTGATATTTAATCTTTATGTGCCGACCGCAAATTCTGTCAACTGGAGCAGCATTGCAATAAAATGATCCCACAAGCAGCCATTCAGCGACTTATCTCCTTCATGTGGCAACGACATGTGGCTGCTAGAGGTGGACATTCACACTGACCTTTGATTTTTATCCCGTGTGCCTTACATCCTTACATTTTACTATAAAGAGTTGTTATGGTCTCCGTAGGTTGTTGATTATTTATGGTGTCGGTAAATGTCCAGCCTACAATCATGTCTAAAATCACATTACAGCCGACTGTCTCGCCAGCACTTCTAATCAATATAGTGGTGTGTTATCATTGCGTCTCGGTGTGTGTTTTATATTATTTATTACTATAGTAAAAGTTGCTGTGCATCATTACAACTGTTTGTGACAACTGCTGAAAGTATTATCAACATCACTATTTTTTTTTAAAAACTGGATAATCCCAATATAAATTGTTTAGAGCAGATGTTATTTTGATTCTAAAATGCAACAGTGCACAACTGAAACTATATGACTGGGGATCCACAACATATGTCTTGATAGACAACATAATTTGTCTATATGTACGTCAGCTATGCATGAACTTTTTAAAAGTATAATCTTGTATCACTAAAGCGGGGAATGAAAATGTGCGGTATTCTATTAATATATAATAAAAAACATTCTATAAAGTAGTATTATATCTAGTTTCCTTGTATTTGTTACCTTTAATAAAGGCAAATATAAAACCTTTATTGGCAAACTAAGATTTTCAAAATGTAACCGCACATCCCTTTTCTTCATATTCTTGATCTTAACAAGAGAAAATACATTTTTCTGACAGGACACAGCCACACACTGCCTGGAATGTATTTATTGAAAAATTGTAGAAGCATTTACCCTTGTTCATAACCTGGTTGACTTTAACACACACTGCTGTCAGGTTCACAGCACTTTCTATATTTCTCACATTCACTAAGTTGTATATCATCATATGTGACCAGTGAACTAATAGTAATCAAGAATTTTTTTCTATATATTTTGATTTATGGTCCGTTAACATATCTGTTACTGCTACTAGTTTCCTTAAACAAGGCTGAAATATAAATAAAATTCATATGTTAATATATGTTAATAATAAAAGGAAAAGAATATGATTCTTGTTGAGACAATGAAACTTTCAAGACCAATGGAAACATTTTTTAACTTAAATTGCAAGTTAATTTAATTTAACATTGACTACAATGTACTTGTCACTGATCTAATATTTCATATCAAATACACATTTGAAAGGTAATCTTTACAATCATCCACATTTGTAACACTTAAATCTTTCATTTCAGACACAGAACTGTAATCATTACTAATCGGAATTGGCTTGGAAAACCAATCATCAAAACATTGCATAATGTATATGGAATACTTGACTGAAATTCTGGAATTGAATTGAGTAAATAGAACAACTCCGGACGACATAACATACATCATTTGAATAGTTATTTCCACCCGTCATCATGACTGCAACAGTTGATTACTATATATACTATTCACATAACATCTATTATCAGACTGATTCCCTAATGCAATTCCATCTATTTGGAACTGTCATGACTCGACTGACAATTGAGCAGCCCCACTGGTATATCCATACTTATCTCTAAACTTACCTGTGTTTCAGATAATTTACGTAAATCTTGTAAATGTGTTGCTGCCATTTGATGTACAGTAGCTAGATCCCGAGCAAGGTCAACTGGTATATTTTCTTGTTTTACAGGATGAACTGATTGAATATTCTAAAATAAAACAAATTAAAAAATATAATTAACACCCCAAACACGTCTGAGAACTAGACAGCTTTTGAAATACAAAACAGTTAAAGGATTTGGATAGAAAGTTATACTTACAGATAGTTCATCTAAATACATGATCATTTTATCACGATTCTTCTTTATAAATGGTTTAACCACTTCCATAAATACTTCCTATAAAAGAGCATAACAAACATTTAAAAGTGAACAGTTAGAGCTAAACGAGACATATTATTTCAGATAATATAGCATAAAACTATTGTTCATTAGGCAACAGTCATGAGTTTCCAGCATATTTATCTTCAACAAGGACTTTATCTTTATTTTCCCAACTGTGCTGTTACGTTTAAGAAATGTTCAATGCATAGATATATCACTGATCTAAAGCAAGTTACAAATAAGATAATATCAATTAATTAAATCTTGAACTAAGGCCACTTAAAAAAGAAATAGTTGGTGATGTCCTTTTTTTTACCAAAAAATGTGGGAGGGAGGTTTTTATTTATTTATTTTTTTTTGATGAATATACAGAACAAGCAATATTTCAGGAATATTAAGCTTTTATTTGATGTCAAAACACATGTCATCTGCTTATAAAGCCGCCGATTGTCATCTGCATTGTTCAGATTAATTATTTAAACTTTAGATATTCCGGCTTGGATTCAATCAGATTAAAAAGATATTTAACTGAACACTTATAGGTGGTGCTGGCTGGTTAAATGTTGCAGGATTTTCAATTCATATCATGTCTTTGGACTGACTTTTTAGCCATTCAACTTTCATAATATTGTAGTTTGTGAATAGTAAGACGACCAGAAGAAACCGTTAAAAAAAAAAAGTTTTGCAAGACGAATAACGATCACTAACAGCGGATGGCATGGGTCGATTAAGTCATTCATGCCCTCCCTGGCCATGGCACTTGATGAATAACAAGCCAACAGTGAGGCTGATGTCCCCCGCCGAAATAGGAAAATAATTAGAGGACACATATAAATTTATCACAAATTATCTTTTACAAAGTATTGAACAATCAAACAGTATATCTTTACTTCCAAAGTATCGACCAATCAAATTGCGTATCGCTCTGCTTACCCTGAGCAGAAAATGCTCATTATCAAACTTAGTCAAGGTGTTACTGTAATGAAACTATACACCAAGTTTCATCAATCTCACTTAATTAGAACTAAAGTTATCGTGTCCCAAAGCATCAACCAATCAAATTGCTTATCTCTGCTTACCCTAAGCGGAAAATGCTCATCTTCGAACTCCATCAAGGCATTGACCTAATCAACACATACACCAAGTTTGAACATTCTAGCTCAATTAGGAAGAGAGTTATCGTGCCCCAAAGTATCAACCAATCAAATTGCTTATCTCTGCTTACCCTAAGCGGAAAATGCTCATCTTCGAACTCCATCAAGGCATTGACCTAATAAACACATACACCAAGTTTGAACATTCTAGCTCAATTAAAAGTTATCGTGTCCCAAAGCATCAACCAATCAAATTGCTTATCTCTGCTTACCCTAAGCGGAAAATGCTCATCTTCGAACTCCATCAAGGCATTGACCTAATCAACACATACACCAAGTCTGAACATTCTAGCCCAATTAGGAAGAGAGTTATCGTGTCCCAAAGCATCAACCAATCAAATTGCTTATCTCTGCTTACCCTAAGCGGAAAATGCTCATCTTCGAACTCCATCAAGGCATTGACCTAATAAACACATACACCAAGTTTGAACATTCTAGCTCAATTAGGAAGAGAGTTATTGTGTCCCAAAAAGTGTGACGGACAGACAGACGGACGGACGGACGGACGGACGGACGGACGGACGGACGGACAGACAGACAGACAGACAGACGGACGGACAGACAGACAGACAGACAGACAGACGGACAGACAGACAGACAGACCCATTTTAATAGTCCCCTGCTTTCTTCGAAAGGCGGGGGACAATAAAATTAGTACGAGGGTTGGTCAAAAAGTTCAAAGCCTATCTGTGAAAGACCTGTACAAAGTCGATGGTTTCTATTTTTTTTTCTTTTGCCAACAATGTTGCAAGCCGGGATGCCAATCAGGAAGAAATTTTCTTCAGTCATCCTGAAAATGTCATTCAGAGCTGACATGATGTCATCATTACTAAGAAAATGACACGCTTAAATTACGCAGCCATCTTCTTTACTGTGGAAAAGTAAGGCACATTATCCCCTAAAGAGTGAGAGTGAGAGAAAGAGGGTTTAACGTCCACTCCACACAAACTAGGTCATTTCAGGACTAACACATGGTTCAATTTTATTTCAATAATATGCGTGCGCATAGGGATCTTTAGCAGTGGGAGGAAACAAGAGGTTGGACAGGCGACCCTATTCCTTGTCACATACAACGTGTTAACCATTCGGCCATCCAATCCCCCATCCCCTAAAGTGAAGACCATGTTGACATGTATCTGTGTTGAGTTAGCCCTTTCAGTCCTCAGTTGCAGTTCTTGTGTCTATGATTCATGTAATGATTGTACTTGTTGGTGGCAAAAGTTTGTTTCAACCCATTTGATCTATCCTTTTCAGGCTCATAGCTATTAACCAGCCCTTGTATTAATCCAGTGGTCAGTTTAATGCAAGAAAAAAAATTCCTAGAAATAGCTGGCTAGTATATTTGAAATAACTTCTTTACATCATGATCAACCCTTCTTATTGTTATCAATATATAACTTTACCTTAGTTCCCGTATCCACCAAATTAGCTAAATTCTGTATAACTTTAGCTACCAATTTTAATGTTCTACCAGACATCTCAGAAGGATTTTCTATAAACAAAAAAGCATAACAAAAAAGATGAATACAACATCATAACAAGGATGAAAATCGCTTATCACTAAGTTAATGGTTATCACTATGAAACGGCACAGCCATATGTGATATTTTTTTACTTCTCTAACTATTATTACAGTCAATGTTTCCTGATGTAACCACACACATCAGTAAAGTGTCTTGTTGCTTAACAATCAGATATAGTGGTGAATGTTACCTTATAGTATAAATAAATTAAACTTATACAGAATGTGACAATAGCCTACCTCAACTAAAATCTTAACATCAACTGTTAATTTCCATGATTCATTGACAGATACATTCATAATACTTGATTGTCTTGATTTCTATCCCCAGATAGATCTACATGTATCTTGGGTACCACAATTTTTCTTCTCTGAACTATCGATCAATCAAAATGATTTCTATGATTTTCCTGGTGAGTAACTGATTAAGAAGTCAATGGGGAACACCCACCTGATTTTAAGTGGTTTTTTGAGGTAACATCAGAAAAATCAACAGTAATAATACAGTCAGAGAAGATGAACTACGAAAACATAAAACAAGATAAACTAACCTGCAACAAGGTTGAACGACTTGGGGTTTAGTATAGCTGGACATAATAGTCGTAAAAAAATAAAACCACTGAAATCAACAATGAAATACAAGTTTCAGGACATAGGCATTTTAAAGATTTAATTTCATTTTCCATTTGGAACCAACTCTCAACCTATCTGTAAACTTCTACAATCCTTGTGGGGCATTTTAGTTGTAATAATAGTAGGTTACTAGCTAGAATACTTGGTATGGTACAATCACTATGTGTATTATAAGTTTCCAGTCATTTTAGGAAAACAAATTAGCCCTTTTACATAACACTTTCCATTAGATTAAAATAAAACGTATCAATACTTACCTAATGACCCTAGTTTTAACTGTTTCATCTGTTGGCCATCTTTTTGTTACTTGTAATTGTAGATGATGGCAGATCTGTCTTAAATTACTGAAATTTTTTATTAATTCATAATCATAATCCTTATAAGACATATAGAAATAGATTTCACTAAAAATTAACACACTTACACGGATACTACTTCTGAATTTTATTAACATGCTACATTTCAATACACATACAGGTATCGTTATCAAGCAAATAATGATTCTACTACTACTACTACATGGTACTTTAGCGTCTGCTTCCACAGAAGTGATATCGCAGACAAGACATAGGAGAGTCGAGGCTTCTTCCTGTTTTTAGAATATCTTTCCATTGGCGGCCTCAGGCCGTGGAGTAGGTTTAGTTGGATGTTCATCCCTTTATTTAATAAAATATGTATTGTGTGGTAGTTTATATGTGAAGACAGCATATATGCGCACATATATGCGTCTCGTTTCTGGATTGGTAGATGTCATCTTTGTGGGTTTAGTGTTTAGGTGCCAGGCCCGTCTTATCATGGCCTCCCCTTACTCCACTATCCCACTCTGCAGGTTTGGTGACTTTTTAGTGTTTAGATGTCGAGCCCGTCTGACTGTGACCCTCCCTTACTCCACTATATTGCCAATTTGGTAGATGAAGAGCCCATCTAACTGTGGCCCCCTCTAACTTCACTATTCTACATAATCCAACCATGGTCATTAGATCGTGGATTAGTTCGAAGATTTGCAGCTTCAGATCTGGTCTCGGAAAGAGTAGGTTCTTAGTGTTGAGCGGTATGTTGTTGGTCTCCATCATTCTCACTAGTTCCCTTCTCTCCTCCTTGTATACTTCACAGTCTACTAGGACATGGTTGGTGGTACATTCTTCTCCATACTCACAGACGATGACTTGGTGTTTGAAGTCTCGCAGCTGCTCTTTCACCCTTAGTTTCGATATATCTCTTCTAGGGTGACTGATTGCTGTCTTCGTGTAGATCTTGTCATTCAGCTGGAATCTGTATGTGTGAAGTTCAACGAGCTTTAGTTCCCAGATTGAATTGACCTGTCATTTTACCATACTGTAGATTTCCGTGGTGCTGTATTCTATGGTGTGGAGTGGTGCTGTGTCCCTGAGACCTTCGTTGGCGAGTTGATCTGCCTCCTCGTTCCTCTGGAACAGCTGCCTGATTTCCAAAAAGACTTCTGGTCTTGAGTCAGAGTTGTCATTTTGGATTGAAATCAGACTGCTCAGAGAGTCGCTTGGAATGACAAACTTACTAGTCTTTTGATGGGGGATCCATGAAATAGCATCACGGATGGCCACAATAGTTAACAAAAATGTGGTGCAATATATAGATGAACACTTTTGAAGCCATTTAGCAAATACCCCCCCCCCCCCGATGGTTTTTACTTGTTATCGACGATATATTACATATTTGATCTGGTTAATTAATTGTTATTATTGGTTTATCTGCTAAAATGGCTTCTACTTGTTGTCTATATATTACATCTTTCATCTTGTTAATTCATTTCTTGTAATTGTTATATCTGCTAAATGGCTTCCAAAGTGTTCATCTATATATTGCACTAATCATTATTTGCTTGATAACGATACCTGTATGTGTATTGAAACGTAGTACTAGTATGTTAATAAAATTCAGAAGTAGTATATCCATATAAGTGTGTTAATTTTTAATTCATAATCATTTTATTCTGTTGATAATGCATGTGTTTTACTGCAATAATGCAAGTTGCTGACTATATAATACAAATTGTTAATTTGATAATGAAAACTGTTGATTATGACAATAAATATGGTTGATTATGATGAAAATAAATATGGTTGATTATGACAATGAACATTGTTGATTATGATAATGAACATTGTTGATTATGATAATGAAAATTGTTGATTATGACAATTAACATGGTTGATTATGACAATAAATACGGTTGATTATGACAATAAACATAGTTGATTATGACAAAGAACATTGTTGATTATGTTAATGAACATGGTTGATAACCATAATGAACATGATTGATTATCATAATGAACATGGTTGAGTATCATAATGAACATAGTTGATTATCATAATTAGGCTTGTCACGATTAATCGGTTTAGTCGTAGTCGATTCGGTTTCTAACTCAAACCAATTCACATTTTGAAAAATCGGTAGTCTTTCATCCAATTTATATTTATACAATTACATATAATGTTTGACTTTTACTGTCTGCTAAACACACTGCTGAATTGCTGCCTATTAAAACCGTATGGAAACTAACTTACTTGCGGACACCTGTTACCACTGTTTGTTGTGTATTTTGTACATGGTGAAAAGTCCATATGCTGATAACACTATTTTGCCTGATTACACTATTTTGCCTGATTACACTATTTTGCCTATACCGTTTTTTTTAGGACTTCTAATTTTGTCTAATGGTTTGGATTGTTCGTACTTGGTTTTATTTTATTTTGAGACTCTATACAGAAATTCCCATTTACAGTGGCACGATCTCAATGTCGCATGAAATTCTTTGCCTAACATATTAGGCATGGCTTACTACAAAATATGTAAACGGACAGTAACAGACATGATAATATCATGGGCATTAGAATACATGGACTGAATGCATGCCGAACGAGGCGGGGAAGTTGGCTATGCCTTTTTACGGGTGATAAATTGCCAATGTAATTTTAATAAATTATCGTTTTATAAAGAAGAAAACAATGCTCCAACGGAGTGCAACAATATAATTGAAAGATTCCCTCAGAAATTCCTCCAGTACAAATTAATTTTAAATCCAGTTGTAATTTATTATTCAGTTGACAATCAGAATGTGCCGTTACTGTGTACTAGACAACGAATAAACGAGTTGCTGGCATTACCAGTCAGGAGGATCTTCTATTCGCCCCCCTCGGCATATGTTGCCGCCTTTTTAAATGACACCTTTTTTTTTCTATTTGTACCGTCTTCTGCGACTTCTCTTGTTGTTTTTCGTCAATATGATTATCGCTATATATGTTAAAATATTATGTACGGGAATTGTTGTACTAGTGAATTGTAATCTATTGCCAGTATTTGATTTTCAATTAACAGTTAAAGCTGTAGGGTTAAGTCAGAACACAGAAATGTCTTACTCAGCTCAACCGCGTAACTAAATATCAAAACTAATGACTTAGTAAATGTTGTTTATTGCCAATTTAAACTATTTATCCCAACATCTCTTTAGCACAAACTCAACGAAATGTACTACAGTAATATAGAATCAGTTATTCAGTGTTCACACGTCATTTTATAATTTAATTATCAACAAACAATTACAAGAAAAAAAACTCGGAACGCAGAAAGACATTGACATTATAGAATTTATATGGCATCCGATTAATCGGCACTGATACGATTTTTGGCTGGCCGATTAACCGATTCAAGAATTTTGTAATCGTGACAACACTAATCATAATGGATTATGAGACAGCAAATATTTATTAATATATATTTATTACTTACTGTGGACAGCTATCGGTAGATTTAAATATTCCTTCAACAGTTTCATTTAATAAATGCAATAAATTATCAACATTAACTTTAGCCTCTGACGGTGTTTCCATTTTGGCTGGATCTAACTGAAAAAGTAAAAGAATTGTTGCTGCATTGTGAATGTTTAGGAAAATAAAGATAGGTTGCCAGGCAACAAAACATACGCCCACAGCAGCTAAATCGTCCGAGCGGTCGTCAAGGGTTGTCGCATATTTATTCCTTTGTAGGTAATTGGGGGTCTTTACAAGACAGTTTCATACAGATCAGATTATAAATTTTGTCGTTTGAGGGTTTACAAGGTTCTAGAAACTGAAACAAGGGTCTCAACTCTGGAAGTAATCTACAGAAATTTGACAGGCTTTTTCGTTTTACTAATTTAAATAATGCATATAAATTTCATACAGATCACATGATCACTTTTGTCATTCAAACGTTCACAATCGCCATAACTCTATAAATTTCATACATATCGGATGATAACTATCATCAATCGAGCATTAACAAGGTTTAACAAAGTGAAACAAGGGCAATAACTCTAGAAGTAATTATTGTAAATTGCTGAAATTCAATAGGCTTTTTCGTTTCACTAATTTAAATCATGCATATAAATTTCACAAAGATCGGGTGGGTGATAACTTTTTGCGTTAGAGCGTTCACAAGGATCAGTAAAGTGAAACAAGGGCCATAACTCTAGACGTAATAAACAGAAATTGCTGAAATTCAATAGGCTTCTCCGTTTCACTAATCTAAATAATGAATGTAAATTTCAGAAAGATCGGATGATAACTTTTTGGAGTTAGAGCGTTCACAAGGTTCAATAAAGTGAAACAAGGGTCATAACTCTAGACGTAATAAACGGAAATTGCTGAAATTCAATAGGATTCTTCATCTCACTAATTTAAATAATGCATACCATTTTCAGAAAGATCGGATAATAACTTTTGAAGTTAGAGCGTTCACAAGGATCAATAAAGTGAAACAAGGGCCATAACTCTAGACGTAATAAACGGGAATTGCTGACATTCAATAGGCTTCTTCGTTTCAGCAATCTAAATAATGCACATAAATTTCAGAAAGATCAGATGATAACTTTTGACGTGAGAGCGTTCACAATGATCAATAAAGTGAAACAAGGGCCATAACTCTAGACGTAACAAACGGAAATTGCCGAAATTCAATAGGCTTCTTCGTTTCAGTAATCTAAATAATGCTTATCAATTTCAGAAAGATCGGATGATAACTTTTGGCGTTAGAGCGTTCACAAGGTTCAATAAAGTGAAACAAGGGCCATAACTCTAGACGTAATAAATGGAAATTGCTGAAATTCAATAGGCTTCTTCATCTCACTAATGTAAAAAACATATATCAATTTTAAAACAATTGGATGATATTATTTATGGCGTTAGAGCGTTCACAAGAAATTGTGGACGATGGACGGACGGGGGCGACGGCAATATACGTCCACATTTCAATGTGGGCGTATAAAAAGCAATCAAGCAATCAAGGAACTTATAGAAATTTCAAAAAGATGACATGAATGCTGCAAAGTATCATATTAATAAATAGATCATACAGAATAAAAAAATGGAAAGTCTCACTAATACCAAGAACAAGGAGTTAAAAATATGAATATTCTTACTTCACAAGACTGTTTACTATCCATAATTTTTTGCACAGTATTTTTCACTGCTGCGTGTACAAAAGATGTGCAAGTCATTCTCATATACTGATCCATCATAGTTGTTGTAAATGAAGTAGCTCTAAATAATGTAGACACTTCCTCTGTAAAAAAATATAATATTATATTTAGTGTTGTGTGAAGGTGACATGATCCTAAATTATCTAAATCAAATATATATTCAGGTGTGATGGTCCTAAATAAAACCAGCGGCTGCCAGGCAGGATACTCCCATATTTTCAAGAGATGGATAGAGAACAAGCTAAAAAGAAAGTGATTTTTCCTACAATCAAGGGCCATAATTCAGGAAATTACAATTCGAGATCTTTGGGTTATAAACTTACATTTCAAGTTTCAACAAAATCGGATAAAAATTGTGACCTCTATAGGGTCCACAACCTTGATATACCATATTTTTACACTATTTGAGAACAAGGGGCGGTCATTTTGTCTGTCAGTTTTAGGGTCCACAACCTTGATATACCATATTTTTTACGCTATTGTCGGTCAGTTTTGGGCCGATTTTTACGAAATTCGAACTCAGCCGTCCTTATGGTTTAACGGTGATATAATAATACTGTTTTTTAAATCAGATAAAAATTATGATCTCTATAGGGTCCACAAGCTAAAAACGTGATTTTTCGTACAATCAGGGGCTATAATTCAGGAAGTTATGGTCTGATATGCGCGAATATCGAAAGGAACTGAGATCTTTGGGTTATAAGCATACATTTCAAGTTTAAACCAAATCGGATAAAAATTGTGACCTCTACAGTGTTCACAAGCTAAAAACGTGATTTTTCGTACAATCAGTGGCCATAATCCATGAAGTTACAGTTACAGTCCGATACATGCCAATATCGAAATGAAATGAAATGAAATGTTGTTTAATGGCACGTCAGCTCCAACCGGGCTATATTGCGCCAAACATATGGTGAATCTAACGAGACAAATTAAAACAATATCACATAATTGAATTTATATATGTAAATAAAAACAAATATCACAGAAAATATATAATTAAAAATAAATATAACAAATCTTTTACATATATAAATATTTAAAACAATATACATGATTAAATATATACAATTAAAATTGAGAATAAAAGTTTATCATATAGCTCCGGTTGAGCAAATAGCTGACGTAATGACTGGCAACGGTAGTATTTAGATCTAATATACTTGAGATGTTTGCACTCAATCAAGATGTGGCTCACTGTCAAAGGAACATGACAGTGAACACATTCCGGTTGAGGCTCTCGCTTCAAAATGAAAATATGAGATAAAAAAGTATGACCAATGCGAGAGCGACACAAAACAACTTCATCTCTCCTGTTAGACCTGTAGGAGCTTGGCCATTCTCCAAGGAGAGGCTTTATGTGATGAAGTTTGTTTGTGCCTGCAAGATCCCAAGACCGTTGCCAGCGGTAATAAATAAAATTATTTATACAGGATTTAAAATCCGTGTATGGCGTTAAAAATTCGAATAAGGGAAGATCTAAGGCAGACTTGGCAGCCAAATCTGCTTGATCATTCCCTTTTATATCCATGTGACTGGGGAGCCAGCAAAGGACAATGTCCTTGCTGATGAACTCGTTTGATAGTAACAGACCATAAATGTCTGCTACTAATGGGTGTTCAAACTGTTTATTATTTATTTATTGCTTGTAGTGAGGACAAAGAATCAGTAAAAATTATATATTTTAAATCAGATGTTGATTGAATGAACTCCAAAGCCTGAAGAATGGCCTTGAGTTCAGCTGTAAAGATGGAAGCAGCAGGTGGAAGGCGGACAGAAATGGTCTCAGATGGTGTCACGGTAGCCGAAGCTACCCGATCACCATCTTTCGAACCATCTGTATAAATTGGAGCATAATCAACATATTTAGACCTCAGCTCTCGAAAGAGAGACTGAAACACCGTAGAGCTAGTATCTCTCTTTTTATGTTGTGTAAGATGGAAATCAATCTTTGGGGGAGATATAGCCCACGGTGGAGTCCTAAAGAAAGGGGTATTCGCAATACTGTCCAGGCTGATACCAGCCTCCGACAAAAGGGGTTGTATGCGAATACCGAAAGGTGGAATAACTTTAGTCTTAAGCAGATATAGATGCTCATGATATGGTCTAAATATGGTGTTAAATGAAATATGATTTGGTAAAGATGCTATTTTCGTAGCATACTGCAGGGCCAGTTTATCACGTCTGTTGTGCAGTGAGGGCTCATGCGCCTCGACGTATAAACTTTCCACTGGAGATGTACGAAATGCTCCTAAACTGATTCTAAGTCCTTGGTTGTGTATGGTGTCGAGCTCTTTGAGATAAGACTCGCGGGCAGACCCATACACAATACACCCATAATCGAGTTTTGATCTTATTAAAGCTCGATATAATCGGAGCAAGACCTTACGGTCTGCTCCCCAGTCAGTATTTGATAAGACTCTCAATATGTTGAGGGCTTTCAGACATTTCTTTTTTAGGCTTTTAATGTGGGGGATAAATGATAATTTCTTATCAAATATCAGCCCAAGAAATTTGGTTTCATCCACAACTGGAAGGCGGTTGCCATCCAAATAAAGTTCTGGATCTGGATGCAAACCTCGTTTCTGACAGAAATGCATGCAGACAGTCTTGGATTTCGAAAAACGAAATCCATTTTCGGTTGCCCATTGTTGAAGTGAATTCAAACAAAGCTGCAACTTACGTTCGATTATCCGCATGTCTGTAGAACCATAGCATATCTGAAAGTCATCAACATAAAGAGCGCTGTTTGTACCTGGTTTAAGGCACGCTGGGATGGTATTAATTTTTATTGCAAAGAGTGTTGGAGACAATATGCTTCCCTGAGGAACTCCCATTTCCTGAGGACATGGGTCAGAGAATATTGATCCCAGGCGTACCTTAAATGACCTATCTTCCAGGAAATTTTTAATGAAGACAGGTAAGCGACCTCGTAGGCCGAGGTTATGGAGGTCGCGCATGATACCATGTTTCCACGTGGTATCATATGCTTTCTCCAGATCGAAAAATATTGCAACTAAATGTTGCTTCTGGATGAAAGCGTCCCTGACGAACGTTTCAAATCGAATGAGATGATCAAGAGTGCTCCTTTGGGACCGAAATCCACATTGGAGGTCTGTAATGAGGTTGTTGGACTCAAGGTACCAAACAAGCCTTCGATTGATCAATCTCTCCATGGTTTTGCAAATACAGCTAGTTAAAGCGATCGGACGATAGTTGTTAGGATTCGAATGATCTTTACCCGGTTTAGGGATGGGAATTATTGTGGCTTCATGCCACGAAGGAGGGAAATTGCCATCAACCCAAATCCGGTTAAAAAGATCTAATAAAATTAGGAGAGTTGGAAAAGGTAAATGTTTAAGAATTTGGTAATGAATTTCATCTGGACCAGTTGCAGTGTCACGAGCTCGTTTTAATGAATCCCGGAGCTCAGCAACAGAGAAATTTCCATTGTAGCATTCATCATTGCGGGACTTGAAATTAAGTCGCCTTTTCTCCTGTTGTGCTTTAATGCCCCGAAAGGCATCAGAGGAGAAATTGGATGATGAATTGAATGAGATACTACTGGCCAGAGAATTAGCAATATCAGGAAGTGTTGTTAAGGTGGTATTATCAACATTTAGATGGTTAACTGATAATGCACTACTTTTACCTTTAATCCTACGAATCCTATCCCATACCGATTTGGATGTTGTACGGGAATTGATCCTAGAGACGTAACCTTGCCATGAAGACTTCTTTGCTTGACGTATGGTTCTACGGGCCTTCGCCCGGACCATCTGGTATGCCGCAATATTCTCCATGGAAGGATGGTTCTTTAATTGTCTCAAGATACGATCACGCTCTTTTAGAGCGGATTTGCAATCGTCATTATACCATGGTTTATTGAAACGTTTTGGTTTAGTCGTGGTTTGTGGAATCGCCTGCTCAGCTACATCTTGAAGAATTGAAGTGAATAAGGCCATGGGCTCATCTGCATCTTCTAACTCCTTTGCATCAAAAGAGAAGAGACACAGAGATTCAAATAGAGCCCAGTCAGCCTTATGCAACTTCCACCTCTGAGGTCTTTCGACCGGAGAGGGACCATTGTTTTCAATTACAATAGGAAAATGGTCGCTACCAAACAGATCTTCATTTACCCTCCATGTAAAATCCTGAAACAAGACCGGAGAGCAAATGGTGAGATCTAAGGAAGAAAAAGAAGCTGTGGCAGGATGTAGATAAGTAGGCGAGTCATCATTTAATAAACACAAATTATTAATATTAATGAAGTCCGCTATTTGTTTACCTCTGTTGTTATCATCTGGACTACCCCAGAGTGAATGATGACCATTGAAATCTCCCGTAATAATAAAAGGGAGAGGGAGTTGTGCAACAAGGTCATCAAGATCTCTGGGATTAAGATGTAAACTTGGTGGAAGATAAATAGAACAGAGTGTAATAGGAATATGCAAAGTCACCCTTACCTCAACTGCCTGTAAAGGCGAGATGAGGGTGACTTGACTCTGAGGGATATCTCCATTAAGAATAATAGAAACACCCCCATGAGCTCTACCATCACCAACTGCATGATGATGGAAACCAACAAAGTGTCTAAAAGACAAAGTGTCAGAATTCCTCAAGAATGTTTCCTGTAAACAAATAGCTAAAGGGTTGTAATTTTGAATTAAAAGTTGAACTTCATTAAAATTTGGTTTTAAACCACGACAATTCCATTGAATAATGGAATTGACCATTGTCAGGGATAGTTAATTTTTGGCGGCTTACTGACGGGGTCCTTATGGACATCCGCTACAGTAATGCCGTCCATCAGATCATCCCCATATCTATTATAGAGAGCAATAGGGTTTTGTGAACCCTTTTTCTCTTTATCACGCATCTTTGCCAATTTCTTTTCTTTCTTAGAAAGAACTTCTTGTGTAGGTGGAATACCCTTTGGCTGCGAACTTGACCCAGCAGAATTGGAATCAAGAGTAACAACTTCAGGGGGCAAGGGAGCGGGCTCCTTGCCGTTCTGGTTAGAAGTGTTGGGAATGGTCCCAACATCTTCAGTTTGAGGCAAGGAAGATGAGTCCTTGCCAGACAAAGATTTAATAATTTTATCCGAGCTCTCACTCGTTTGAGAAGAGCTGGATACCCCTTTAATATGATCTGATGTTAAAAGTTTAGGCATTTTCTCTTTTCTGGGCCAGGTTAGGTCAGTCTGAACAGAAATTGATTTTGTAGAAACTTTTGCAGCACTTGCGAAAGATTTCCCTTGTTGTGCAATGGGAAAAATTGCTGTAAGCTCTACTTGCTTTCTAGCATCAAAATATGGTATTTTCCGTTCAGACATAATCTGTTGGATTCGTTTCTCTTTCTGCCAAATGGGACATTCGCGAGAGTAAGCAAAGTGCTTACCCTTGCAGTTAACACAACAAAAATCCGCCTGGCAGGTAGCACTCTCGTGGCCATCAAGACCACAACGAGCGCAGGTGTCTTTACCTCTGCAGACGGTTTTGCTGTGTCCAAACTTTTGGCATTTGTAACAGCGAAGAGGGTTGGAAATGTACGAATCAACAGGTATGTTAAGATAACCTGCCTTGAGAGTCTTTGGTATTTCGGGACGATTGAAAGTGAGGATATAGGTGCTTGTAGCAATCACCTTATCTCCCCGGCGTACGCTAATCCTTTTTACATGCGAGACGCCTTGAGAAGAAAGGTATTCCACCATTTCATCCTCACTGCTGCCTTCAAGATCCCGACAGCGAATAACTCCTCTACTTGAATTTAATGACCTATGCGGCGACACCTTGATAGGAATGTCTGCTAAGGATGTGGATTTAAGCAGCATGGTTGCATGCTGTTCCTTAGCACATTCTATCAGGAGTGTCCCGTTTTTTAGTTTTTTGATAGCCTTGGGCTCACCAGCCAGGCCAGCTATGCCCTTGGTTATCAAAAAGGGTGAAATTTTTGAGAGGTCGGTAGAGGGACTCTCAATTAAGAGAAACCTCGGCCATGCCTTCATAATTTTTTGGGGGGTATTAAATAAATTCGAAACGTCCTCTGTATTAGGACGTTTCTGTTTTTTATTTCTTTCTTTAATTGATGTGGGGGGGATTGGGGAATCCATAAATATGTTTTTTTAAATTCACCCCTCGTCGTCCCCCAGGTTACTTCCCTGCCTACCAGGGGGAGGACTAGCACGGATATCCGGTGCATGGCCTCAGGGCTCGACGAGGGGTATACTCAAGCCAGAAAGTATAAATACTTAGCCAACCTGATTGACCCAAGCCGCCGCTCTGTAGAATGTACTCAGGACACAAAGGTAAATTTGCTGAGTGAAAACAACAAAGCAATGGAATTGGAAAAAACGTACATTCTACAGAGCTAAAAAACGACCAAAGCCGATTGATCAGAGTGGGCCACTCTAACCTCCCGTCTAGGTGAACCATGGGCCAAAGTAATGTGTTGCAGAGAAAGGGCTCGCAAACCAAATCCCCACTCAATTACCAGGATTCCACTCTCCACCGACACAGGTCGCAACGCACGGCAAACACGTTGCCCCATTACGGGATCCTTTTAGTCGCCTTTTACGACACGCAGGACATACGAAGGGTATATTCTTATCACCCCCTACACCCCAGGGGGGATATCGAAATGAACCGAGATCTTAGGGTGATAAACCTATATTTCAAGTTTCATTGAAATCGGAAAAAAATTGTGACCTGTAGACTGTTCACAAACAATTGTGGATGGACGGACGGACGGACAGGGGTGTCGACAAGATACGTCCGCATGAAAATGTGGGCGTATAAAAATTATATTCAGACATGTGATAGTCCTACATAAAAAATTATATTCTAAGGTGTGATGGTCCTAATTCAAAAATATATTCAGAGGTGTGATGGTTCTAAATAAATATATTCAGAGGTGTGATGGGCCTATATTAAAAATATATTTAGAGGTGTGTGCAGATATGATGGTCCTACATCAAAAACATATGCAGCCGTGTGTTCAGGTGGGATGGTACTATATAAAAGAATATTTAGCCGTGTGTGCAGATGGGATGGTCCTATATTAAAGATATATTTAGCTGTGCATGCAGGTGGGATGGTCCTATATTAAACATATATTTAGCCTTGTGTGCAGGTGAGATATTCCTGTATTATTGATATATTTAGCAGTGTGTGCAGGTGAGATAGTCCTATATTAAAGATTTATTAAAAGATACATTATGTGAGATTTGTAGAGAGCTGGTAGTTCTCACTATAATAGTTAAAAACTAGATAATGTAAAGGGAATTTGCTAAAAATTTCAGTCAAATTGATCCACTCTGAACCAAGATTTTAGCGATTGAATTTTGGGTCTAGCCTCAATCATCATTACTAAATTCGGTATGATAAAAAACATGGTCTCGATTATGCATTTTTTTTATTTAATTATAAATGAGCGTTAAGCAGCAGATAGGATTCTAATCCAGAAAATATCGCAGGCTAAGTTAATTAATGTCTAATTAATAATTTAGATAACATTTCAGGCCCAAAGAAAGACCTGCAATTGGCAGATTCAGTTCTTGCATAATGTATATTTAACCGTGTGTGCAGGTGGGATGGTCCTATATTAAAAATATATCTAGCTGTGTGAGCAGGTGGGATAGTTCCATATTAATAAAGATATATTTAGCCGTGTGTGCAGGTGGGAAGGTCCTATAATAAAGATATATTTAGCCTTGTGTGCAAGTGGGAAGGTCCTATATTTAAGATATATTTAGCCGTGTGTGCAGGCGGGATAGTCCTATATTAAAGATATATTTAACTGTGTGTGCAGGTGGGATGGTCCTATAATAAAGATACATTTCCTTGACAGTCGCAATCCTAAATTCATAATCATCAACGGGGAAATATATACAAACTACAATTAAAAACATATCTGTCTAGATACTTCAAGACATAATATTTTGACAATCTACAAATCTTAACATAGCTGCCATTATGTATTAGTAACATGCATAATCAAGATTTGTAAACCATCTGGAAGAGAGATTAGTAAGTGAATTTTAAAAGGAATCAAGGGACAGGATGTTAATGTAGTTAAAACAACTGAATAAACATACCTTCTTTTTCTATTTCCAGATCATTTAAAATATTTAGAACCTGATTTTCCAGTCTTTCATATCGATAAATTCGTAAACAAGCTTTAGATAGAGGTATCCATTCATTAGCTTGACAATATCCAGCTAAGGCTATCAAATGTTTAAAATTATCACAAAGTAGTAACTGAAATAAAGTTTAAATAAAAAATATATGATAATCTGCAGATCCATTCACTTAATTTGATATTTGTGACCGCCCCCCATAGCATACTGAGTCACAATGAGGAAATTTTGAAAATTGAGTTATTGTTATTTTCACATTCTCCAACTCATTACCTTCAATTTGATGTATAGTTTGTTTGAATTAGGCAAAAATTGACTGAGCTGTGTCCATTAGAAGGTACCCAACTCACAAAATTAAGTTTTGAGAAAAAGCAAGTCAAAGATTTGGTATGTTCCAAAACAAAATCCCATAGCAACCAGGCCATTTATTTGCTGTTTTGTCGTTGAATATATCTTTCCATGGGTTTTCAGGGGTGCTGAAGACGAAAATCGTAGTAAAAATATAATCCGACTATTTCCACAATTTATTTGCTATTTTCTCGTTTAATATGTTTTTTATTTAGGATTTCAAGGGTGCTGACGACGAAAATCGTAATAAATGCACTCCTTTCGTAATGAAACATCCACAACACATATGACATAATATTCACATGATAGTGTTATACTGAAGAATAATCTATACATTAGTAGCCTGTTGTGTATATTAAAACTTTGATAAGATTAACTCAGTTAATCTCATCAATTAATTAGCACCTTAGTGCCAGCTAGTGGTCAGGAGATTAAGATTGTTGATTGGATAATCATCAAAGAAGCTGCCACAGCTGTACGCATGTTCATTTAACACATGAATTAAAATCAGATTTTGCGTGTACGATAGGTCTATTATTATTTTCAGGTACTGTGACGTTATCAAAATATGAGTCCTTATAGAAATGTCAATTTCATAGTCAAGAAATGCTTACGTTCACTTTCGTGCATTTTGGCTTTGATGTAAATAACAACATTATTCAGAGGATACTCAAAGGCAGACTCGAGAATCGTCGCATTTCGGATCGTTGGTTGTTCTCATTTTTTCGCCAAATGGTGATAAGAGAATTTTAAACAATAATATCCAAGATGCATTCCTTACTTTGCATGCCATATGAAGAAGCGACAGTAAACGGAATTCAGCTATCAATAAAATTTTCTTTGAAAAGAAAATTATTGTCCAATTTGTTTATTTCAATTTAAGGCCTATAGATTATTTTTTTAAAGATGATATGAGATATCAAATAATCACCACTTGGATTAATTTTTGGAGTAAATAATGGGTTCTCAACGGCTTTATCATTGACCCGTGACAGTTGATTAGTAATAGTATTACCCAATGACACACACCCGCTTGTTGATTAATTTACATAATCAGCCACATGGTTTCGATTAACAATCAACAGCAATTAATCAGAATTAATTTTTTTTCTGCCATTTATCAGAGTGAATCGTATGTAGGTACCCCAAAACATTATGACCAAAACCAAATATTTATCGATAATGCCTTGCCTGCGGTGTCTGGGCCAATCAGCAAACGAGTTGTGTAGACAGCATGGCAAAAGGCGGAGTTTATTTATATATTTTTGGGGGTTTTAAAACTCGATTGTATCCGTTCAAAATCAATTCATCGCCAATATTTTGATCGTATTTGTAAACTAGAGATACTCCGCTTTACAACGATGCCAATTATTATGCAAGAGGAATGACGGGTCTTCCCGCTGCGAGCGAAGAAAAATAACCCATTTCGCCAAGAATTTTAAGAAATAGGACAGATTTAAGAATACGGTACTCTTGCAAAACGTTCAAATACAGGTGTTTTAAAATGTTTTATTGCTATTTTGATCTTTTGTGTTGATAGATAGTATATTTATAGTCTCATTTTTGTGAAAATCTCAATTTCAATCAAAATCAATATTTTAACTTATTTTGTCTTTATCTCATTATTGATTCGTGTGCATTTCGACTCATTTAGCTGTGGCCAGTCACATTTTTTGTTTTTTTCTTGCAATGTCTATGTAGTATGTCTTGTCTGCAGGTTTGTCTTATCGGTTTTGTTTTGTGTGTAGTTTGGTTGCTCCTCCTACACTTACTATTAAAGAGGAAATCAGTATGGTTAGGTTAGTATATCATTAAATTACCATAGCGATAGCAAAATTATGAAATTGATAACTATCCATATTACAAGCTTTTGAAGAATATTTCTTTGCTAATTCAAGCCCAAATGCATAAGAAGGCTAATAGTCAATTATTGTCATTCTGAAAATGTAACAAAAAATAAGGATTGAAAAGTGTTCTGATTAAAAGACAATGATGTCATCATTTTTATACATCAATCAGTTCAATTGTTCAGGAGTTGCAAAAACCCAATAAAATCTCACTGAAGGAATGATTTGTTCTTTTGATGTTATATTACAGGAGTTATTGCTCGTGATATGAGTATATTTGAATAGGGAGACCATATTCTGCGAATTTTGTAATAAGACTACGATAGTTTGATGGCCATCCCATATCTCTTTTTAATTTAAATGGACTGAAAATCTATACTAGCATCTTGGAATATTGCATCAAAGTGTATTGAATTGAACAGAACTACATATTTTCATATCTTTAATATTGTTTGTATCATAAATGAAATGTCCTACCTCCTTTAAACTGGTATATTCTTCTTGTGGCATAATTATTTCTTGAGAATATGAAGCTTTTACACGTAATGTTCCCAGATCACCTTTATACGTTGAATTACATGGTTGTAACATATATTTTTGTTCAATCATATCTGTATTTTCTAATTCACTTAAATTAACTGTTACATGAGCTGAAACAAGATATAAACAAATATAAACTGTTTCTATATCATTCAATGATCCCTATCCTAAAGTGTTCAGTTAAGTCATAAATGTTTTTTGTAATGCAGTGGACCAACAAATCTCCCTGCCAAATATTTCTTTAGTAAAGTGCCTTACTGTAGGCTTGTATTCTACTGCCGGCCACCAAAATATCCAACAGTTTAATAGTCAAATAACCATTTGTAAAAATCTTCTGATAATAACAAAATAATACTGTCTTCAATCCATACATATGTATGTCTTAGAAGATAGTCAGAAGAGAGAAATATCAGGTTAATATTGGATATTCAGTTCATTTAAAAAATCTCACAAGCAATTGTGAATTAAACCAGCGGCTGCCGGGCAGGATACGCCTACATTTTTCAAGAGATGGATAGAGAACAAGCTAAACAAAAAGCGATTTTTCGTAACATCAAGGGCCATAATTCAGGAAGGTACGATCAGATATGTGCGAATATCAACAGGAACCAAGATCTTTGGGTTATAAACATGCATTTCAAGTTTCATTAAAATCGGATCAAAATTGTGACCTATATAGGGTCCACAACCTTGATATATACCAGATGTTTACACTATTTGCGTAGAGGGGTGGCAATTTTCTCTGGCAGTTTTCATCCAATTTTCACGAAAGTCAAACTCAACCAACATTACGGTGCAACGGTGATATATTTGAACGTTTTTGTAAATCAGATAATAATTGTGGACCACAAGCTAAAAACAGGATTTCTCATACAATCAGGGGCCATAATTCAGGAAGTTACGATCTGATATGCACAAATATTGACAGCAACCAAGATCTTTGGATAATAAACATGCATTTCAAGTTTTATCAAAATTGGATCATAATTGTGAGCTCTACTCCTCTAGAGGTTCCACAAACTTGATATACCAGATGTTTACACTATTTGCGTAGACGGGCGGCCATTTTGTCTGGCAGTTTGATCCGATTTTCATGAAATTCGAACTCAACCAACAATACAGTGTAATGGTGACATATTCAAACAGTTTTTTAAATCAGATAATAATTGTGACTTCTTGAGGGACCACAAGCTAAAAACGCGATTTTTCGTACAATCAGTGAACATAATGCAGGAAGTTACGATCTGATATGCGCATATATCAAAAGCAACCAAGATCTTTGGGTTATAAACATGCATTTCAAGTTTCATCAAAGTCCACAACCTTGATATACCATATTTTTACACTATGTGCGTACGAGGGGCGGCCATTTTGTCTGGCAGTTTTGGTCCGATTTTCACGAAATTCAAACTCAACCATCATTAGGGTGTAACAGTGATATAATCAAAACGGTTCTTTAAACTGGATAAAAATTGTTAACTCTAGAGGGACCGCAAGCTTAAAAAGCAATTTTTTATACGATCAAGGGCCATAATTCAGGAAGTTACGATCTGATATATGCGCGAATATCGAAAGGAACCAAGACCTTTGTGATATAAGCATAAATTTAAGGTTGCATCAAAATCAGAAAAAAATTGTGGCCTCCAGAGGGTCTACATTCTTGATATATCACATATTTACACCATTTGCATTATACGAAGGGTGGCCATTTTGTCCGTCAGTTTTGGTCTGATTACCACGAAATTCGAACTCAACCATCATTACGGTGTAACAGTGATATATTTACACGTTTTTTTAATAAATCGGATAATAATTGTGACCTCTAGAGGGACCACAAGCAAAAAAAAGCGATTTTTCGTACAGTCAAGGGCCATAATTCAGGAAGTTACGATCCGATTTGCGCAAATATCGACAGGAACCAAGATCTTTGGGTTATAAACCTGTATTTCAAGTTTCATCATAATCGGATCAAAATTGTGAGCTCTAGAGGGCCCACAAGCTCGATATACCATATTTTTACATTGTTTGCATTCGCGGGGCGGCCATTTTGTCTGGCAGTTTTGGTCTGATTTTCAAGAAATTCGAACTCAACTGTCATTTCGGTGTAACGGTGATATATTCAAACGTTTTTTTTTAAACCAGAATAAAATTGTGACCTCCATAGGGTCCACAATCTAAAAAACGTGATTTTTCGTACAATCAGAGCCATAATTCAGGAAGTTACAGTCCGATATGCGTGAATATCGAAAGGCACCAAGATCTTTGGGTTTTAAACTTACATTTCATATTTCAACAAAATCAGATAAAAATTGTGACCTATATAGGGTCCACAATTATGGTCGGATTTTCACAAAATTCAAACTCAAGCCTCATTAAAGTGTAATGGTGATATTTTCAAACGTTTTTTTGAATCGGATAATAATAATGACCTCTAGATGGTCCACAAGCTAAAAACATGAATTTTCGTACAATCAGGGGCCATAATCCATGAATTTATGGTCCGATACAGGCAAATATCGAAAGGAACTGAGATCTTAGGGAGATTAACCTATATTTCAAGTTTCGTTGAAATCGGATAAAAAAGGTGACCTGTAGAGTATCCACAAACAAATTATAACCGAGATCTTAGGGAGATTAACCTATATTTCAAGTTTCGTTGAAATCGGATAAAAAAGGTGACCTGTAGAGTATCCACAAACAAATTATAACCAAGATCTTAGGGAGATTAACCTATATTTCAAGTTTCGTTGAAATCGGATAAAAAAGGTGACCTGTAGAGTATCCACAAACAAATTGTGGCATGGACGTCCACATGAAAATGTGGGCGTATAAAATTTTACAAGCAATTATGAATTAAAAAATCTCACAAGCAATTGTGAACTGTTAGAATTATTTTTTAGACATTTATTATATTTACATTCAATTTATTTGTTTAGTTCCACTTGACGTAACTTTATTTTACATATAGAATACGCTTTTATCTGAACAATAAAGTTGTAAAAGACAAACTTATGTTTGAATACTCGATCCATTTGATGTTTGGAATGTATATATTAAAGATATATTATGGGAGATTCGATAACGAGTTGGCAGTTCTCACTATAATAATTAAAAACTAGATAACGTAAAGGCAATTTGCTGAAAATTTCATTCAAATTGATCCACTATGAACCGAGAACTAAGCCAATAAAATTTTCTTCCTAGCCTCGGTCATCATTACTAAAGTCAGTACGTTAAACCGCATAGTCTCGATTATCCATTTAACCGTTTAATCGAGAAGGAAAGTTATGCAGTAAACCGGATCACAATCCACTTAAGATCGCAGGCTAGCGATGCCATATAGCGTTGATTATGGTCTGGATAAGTTAATTAATGTCTAATTAATAATTTAGATAACATTTCAGGCCTAAAGAAAGACCTGCAAAAGACAGATTTAGCTCTTGCATAATGTATGTTTAAAGTAAATGTTAGTACCACTAACCTATATCTGTAGAATTGCGCTTGCCTTTATTGCACACTGTAATTGCAAACTTTTCTGTTGTAGTTGGAATGTCACTGAAATATAAATAATCATTTTAAGGCCATATAAAAAATTATTCTGGTTCTCAGATAATCCAAAAATGTGCCATAGGCTCATTTATCAAGTATGCAACCCTGATAAATCTTACGGACAACGTTAATGACACTGGATAATCATACATTCCAATAAACAACATGCTGAGATAAATGTAGTGCCTTGAATGTGATGTTTATAAAAAGTCATTTAGCCCTCTACTGAGAGTTTGACAAAATAAAAATCTCCCTCCCACAGCAGATTTTGGGTAAGGATTGTCTGAGAACCAGAATATTTTTTTGTATGACTTAATAAAGGATTGTACATGTTTTTTTTACCTTCAAGAACAATTTTAGCTGACTATGTGTGGGCTTTTGGCATGACAATCTGTCGAGCATGGGCCCTATCAACTGCAAAGCATATTGCATGTATATCATGGGCTCACTGCAACTGATTAATTAAGATTTAAGGAAAATAAATAAAAAATAATTTGCAAGTATCTGGGCAATCTTATTCAATTAATATTGAAATGGATCTCACTGAAAAAATATTCCTGACATAGAGCAAGAAACACTTACTCTAATAAAAATTCTTCACCCCAAAAGACTTGTTTATCTTCTGAGACTTGAGTACGACATACTTTAACATTATCTAATGAAACACAGCAATATGGATGATGGAAGAGTTTTGTTTGTAATCGCTGAGCATCAATGATTTTAATGGTAAGGCTGCAGAATTTTTTCAACACTGATTTCTGCTTTCGGGTATTTTCACAGTGATTCTTTAATTCTTGGTACCATTTCTAATATTATACAAGAAAACAATTAAAACCAAAACATATTAAACTACACAGTGAGAATAATTTATCATCATTATTCAGCCTTTTATCATATTAATTATTGATTATGGTTATAAATTTAGAAAATGAAACAGTTTCCAATCTCCAGTAATGATGTTGTCTATCCCTCTTTCACATCAATTACTGTAAACAAATATTTGTCTTGCCAATTATTTCAAGAATAAAGAATTTACAAACTGCATATAAGAAATAAGGAGGTTGTTAAAATTCAACAAATTTGTAGATGAGGACAATATACCAAGGTGGTATATACATTTTTGTTTTAACTTATTGCAAACACAGGACACAGTTTGTTTTTATCAATTAATAACAGCATTTTAACAATAAAATCTTTATTTTGAGATATAGGAGAAAAATTTGGCTTGTGATTTTAAATCAGCAATTTGACACCAATATGGGCAATTCATGTACAAAGTTATGGCATTTTTTAAAAAGTGAAACGAATTTGAATAAAATCCTATACTATCTTGACAATAAAAAAGAACAACAATACCCCAGAATAATATAACCCACCTGAGCTGAATCTCCATTCTCAGCACATAAATAACAAATCTGAACATTGTTATTATTGTTATATTCACTAACTAACTGGAAACAATTTGGTCTGAAAAACAACAACAAATATTCAAGGTTATGATGTAAATGTATTCTGTATAAAGAGTAGTATATCAAGGTCATTTTTTTAAAATCTCAGATGAATCTGGGTAGCAAAAGACAACATTAGATATTATGCAAACTCAACTTAAACATTAACCATTTAATGGGCAGAATCCCAAATTGTTCTGGTTTTTTTTCCACATATATTTGGGAACAAAATGCAATTTAAACAATATTACAATAGATTTTCACCCAAATTTCCTCATTCTTAACACCATCCCAATAATGGGACACTGCCCACTATTGGTAGAATATTTTACAATGCATTAAAAGATGAATTGCTAGAAATAAATACATTATTCTCCCGAAAGTATATATCGGGTGGTTATTTCCAAAAAAAGTATGGCAAATTTGGTATACATGTATATGGAAAGTATATAATATATACACCCAATCTAACTAGAAAAATACTGGATTGCCTGAAAAACACCCATGGGGCAAGCACTGAGCAAAAATATCAGGATATCACTAACTGGCAACCCGACTGTTGTCTGCCAGCTTATTGTGTGCTAGCTTGACTGAGGGAGTGGTTGTTATTTCTTGAACAAATGTTTAGGCAGTTTTGGGAACACTGAGGGGAGTAAACATACAAAAGATTCTGCAATAAAATGACGGAAAAAGGAAGTTGACAGAAAATAATTAAGAATTTACTTACGCCTCAATATGTATGGTAAATGGACCGTAAGTAATGAAAAATACATTCTGAAAAATGGACCTTCTCTTAATGAAGTGAGGAGACTGTTATGGCTTCTAACAGCAGTTTATTTATAGCTTGAGGTATCTCACCGCGAGAACAAAGTTTTGAGAGGGATTTGAAGCAAATGTTTGATAGATTAGTTTGAATATGTTTTTAGTCCAAATATATCGTCAAATCACAAAGTTTGTACGTGGGAAAGTATTTTTAATATAAATCTAATTTTATTGACGATTAACATTTATTTTGTCTATGAACAAGTGGTTGCCTTGCTCATCCTCTCATTATCCCAATGCTTCATATTGAATATGAAAAAATAAGGTCTGTGGCAGTGATGGGATTTCAAAATATTTCTTGTCGGACATTTTACCGAAAATAAAGGGGCATAACTCTTATCGTTATTTAAGCAGACGAATTCGTACCACAATTAAAGGTCACATGTCAAAATATTCAAATCCCGTAAGTAATAAAAATAGGTGAAACTCGCTATTTTTCATATTTAATTCCCGTACAGTATTCAATTCATACCACAATTAAAAATTCAAATCCCGTACGTAATAAAAATAGGTAAAACTCGCTATTTTTCATATTTAATTCCCGTACAGTATTCAATTCATACCACAATCAAAAATCACATGTCAACAAAATATTCAAATCCCGTACGTAATAAAAATTGGTGACCTCGCTATTTTTCACACTTAATTCCCGTACGGCATTCAAATTTATGTCCGTAAATGTCCTACAAAATTAAGCATTTTCGTAATATGTTGAATGAAAGCTTGTCGATCCTGCTTAGGCATCAAATTCACAACCATAATATTCCTTTAGAATTATGTGTCTTCGTTTATACGGCAGAAAATGAATGCAGAACTTGCGAAATAGTTAAATCACTTGTAAACAGGCATCGCTAACTTCAGCGAATAACACTCTTTCATAGTCACGACAGAGTGACAGGCATCATAGGCAACACAGCAGAATGATTGACATGCTTCTTAATTCCCGCCTACAAATACGTTAGAATTTCTGCTCATATAGCTATTGGTAGCTCCTCCCCTTTTTGTTATTTTGCTGGGTGCGGTATAGCATCAACCAACTTCGTACTAGTCTCGGTCACCCAGAAACTCCTAGTCTTCAACATATTCGTAGAATATTTTTCTGGATAATAGAGACTAATAGCCTACGTGACCCAAATCACACAGCTTCATAGTAAGCACTGCCTAATACTATTATGTTAAAGCAATATTCGTGCTGCGCTTGAGATCAAGGGAAAGTGCCACTGTGGATGAAAATTTCTATATGGATTCTTAAAAGACGTAAAAGATATCGTAGACAAAATGACTCTTACGATATGTGACATCTATGATTCGTTTATTATAGATGCTGTTGGCTCACATCAATGCGATTAAGATGCCCGACAATTGAGAAACCACGCGGTAAACAGATGGATTAAAATTATAATCATTCTTATTGAATTGATGAATAGTCCGACAAAAGGAAAGCAATGACTTCTGTTTAAGATTAGATTGATGAATTGTCTGACAAAGGATTAAGTCAGTCAATCAAGGCAGATTAAGTAGTTAATCAAGGTAGGTTTATACTATAGATGGTATAACACGATAAATACGTTGATCACTTAATTACCTAATAAACCCAGCGTATTATCGACGATAAACGGGTTGAGTGGTAGTTATACACTCAGTAAACTATATTAATTTCGGAATTTTGAATATTATTCACCATGTCTTGATGTCCGATTGGGCATATTCCCGGTCGGACAATTTTGGGCGTTTGGAAAAAAGATCCGGACAAGTCCGGAATATACGGGCAAAATCCCATCACTGGTCTGTGGAAGAGGAAGATAACTCTAGAACGGAAGAACACAGGAACGTTGAATAATGTTTGTCCTCTCATGACCCCAAAGCTTCACACAGAATTTGAAAGAAATCCGTAATGGAAGGTTCTGGAATGCTGAATATCAGTAGTGATCGCCCTTGGATGAACCCAATGCTTCACACCAAATTTGAAAAAAATATGTTTAAAAACAACAGTCTCTATCACGTTAACACAATGACCTCATCACAATATTCAATTCATACGCTGCCCTTTAATGGGTTAATATAATTTATAACTCAACCACTCCCTCAGAGTTACTGGAATGTTGATACAAAAATCGTGCAAATTCGCCGTTCATTCAATCAAATACTTATCTGGAAACTATCAGGCAGACATACGAGGGGTGATTGATAAGTAGTGAGTCTAACACAGAAAGAAACAAGAAATTCAAATCAAATGCATTTATTTTTCAACATAGTCCCCCTTCAATGTAATACACTTCTGCCATTGGTGTTGCAGAGCCTTTATTCCAGTTCTGTAGAAGTCTTTGTCTTAGGTGTGTAGAAAATCATCCATAGCGGCAATGGCGTCAGACGGGAAATGCCTACTGGAAAGACATTTCTTCAGAGCAGGAAACAGATAGAAGTCTGAGGGAGCTAAATCAGGAGAGTAGGGTGGATGCTGAAGAAGTTGAAAACCACAGTCATGGATTGCTGACATGGCAACAGCTAATTTGTGCACTGGCTCATTGTCCTGGTGGAAAATCACACCTTTGGTCAGCTTTCCTCGACTTTTGGTCTTAATTTCTTGCCTCAACTGCCTTATAAGTGCTGCATAGTATCTACCGTTAATTGTTTGACCCTTTTGGAGGTAATCCACCATGAGAACACTCTCAGAATCCAAGAATACTGAGGCCATCAGCTTTCCTGCTGACGAAACTGTCTTTGCCTTCTTTGGGGTCGGCGACATCACATGTTTCCACTGTTTTGACTGCTCTTTTGTTTCTGGCTGAAAGTGTTGGACCCAAGTTTCATCCATAGTAACAATTTGTTTTAGGAAGCGTCAAAAGCTTTGGCACCCATCGTGCTGAAACCTTTGTCATTTCCAAAGTTTCAGTGATAATAGAATGAACTCTCTCCTGGCTTATACGAACTACCCCAGCTATAAATCGTTCAGTAACTCACCGGTCATTCATTATCAGATCATGGATTTTTTGTACCATTTCAGGTGGTGACACAGTTTTTAGTCGACCAGGGCGTGGTTCGTCGTCAATGCTGTCTCGGCCACGCTTGAATTCAGCTGACCACCTTTTAACTGTGGCATATGAAGGAGCATCATCTCCTAATGTCTCAACCATATCATCATGTATGGCTTTCGGTGTTAGACCCTTTTTATGCAGATACAACAGCTCTCGCCTCGATTGTTATGACGTGTCACAACCAAACAGTTTAACCGAATGTGATGAAAGTTTGTGACAGCCCGAGGAACATAATAGTGCACGTACAAAATGTGGTATCATTGTGTTGCATGGTTTTCCAATCGAGGCTCACTACTTATCAATCACCCCTCGTAAACCAGTCTGACTTCAGTGTAAAAATATAATCATCAATTTGAAATTTAAATACAAACCTTTCAAAAAAACTATCATGTACAGGATATAAAGAACTATAGTTGAATTCTACTAAACCTTTTGGCTTAGATCTCTGAAATATACAATTATGTAAATTAAAACGATGCATAAACACGAGCTAAAATGGGCCAAATTGCCCAATGGTTGGGTAGATTAGGCTATCGATATATTTGATCATTTGTCTATGCAAAAATGTCTACATTTGCCAGTTTTTATATTGTTCAAATTGTAAAGAAAATGTCTAATTTTTCCCCTACAAATTAAAAGTGTGCTCATAACCATCCCTAAAATTTAAGATACTCCAAAACAACCCGATAGGGAAAAGTAACATCATTTGAAGAAATCTGAATAGTCAGCAGTCATTAACTCAACAACATTATCATTTGATTGTAATCAATATTTGCCCTTGCGATTTTTCGTAACATCAAGGGCCATAATTCAGGAAGGTACGATCAGATATGTGCAAATATCGACAGGAACTAAGATCTTTGGGTTATAAACATGCATTTCAAGTTTCATTAAAATCGGATCAACCTTGATATATACCAGATGTTTACACTATTTGCGTAGAGGGACGGCCATTTTGTCTGGCAGTTTTTATCCGATTTTTACGAAAGTCAAACTCAACCAATATTACGGTGTATGGGGTGATATATTTGAATGTTTTTGTAAATCACACAATAATTGTGACCTCTAGAGGGACCACAAGCTAAAAACAGGATTTTTCGTACAATCTGGGGCCATAATACAGGAAGTTACGATCCGATATGCGCAAAAATCGACAGCAACCAAGATCTTTGGGTTATAAACATGCATTTCAAGTTTCATCAAAATCGGATCATAATTGTAAGCTCTTAGAGGTTCCACAAACTTGATATACCAGATGTTTACACTATTTGCATAGACGGGCGGCCATTTTGGTTCGATTTTCATGAAATTCGAACTCAACCAACAATACAGTGTAACCGTGACATATTCGAACAGTTTTTTAAATCAGATAATAATTGTGACCTCTTGAGGTACCACAAGCTAAAAACGCGATTTTTCGTACAATCAGGGGACATAATTCAGGAAGTTACGATCTTTGCGTTATAAACATGCATTTCAAGTTTCAGCAAAATCGGTTCAAAATCTTGACCTCTAGAGGATCCTCAACCTTGATATACCAGATGTTTACACTATTTGAGTAGAAGGAGGCCATTTTTTCTGGCAGTTTTCGTGCGATTTTCACCAAAATCGAACTCAACCAACATTACGGTGTAACGGTGACATATTCGAACGTTTATTTAAAATCAGATAATAATTGGGACCTCTTCAGGGACCACCAGCTAAAAACGTGATTTTTCGTACAATCAGGGGCCATAATTCAGGAAGTTACGATCCAATATGCGCGAATATCGAAAGGAACCAAGATCTTTCGGTTATAAACAAGCATTTAACGTTTCATCACAATTGGGTGAAAATTGTGACCTCTAGAGAGTCCAGACCTTGATATACCATATTTTTACACTATTAGCGTACAAGGGGCAGCCATTTTTTCAATTGGATAAAAATTGTTAACTCTGGAGGGACCACAAGTTTAAAACGCGATTTTTCGTACAGTCAAGGGCCATAATTCAGGAAGTTACAATCCGATATGCGCAAATATCGAAAGGAGAACCAAGATCTTTAGGTCACACATGTATTTCAAGTTTCATCAAAATCGGATCAAAATTGTGAGCGCTAGAGGGTCCACAACAGTGAAAGGATTTTGCCCGTATATTTTAATCTACGCGTTTACCTTGTGGCTTCTCCATTGTCGTACATTTTGATCCCACTGATGTGAGCCGACAATATGTATAAACTAATCATATATGTCACATATTGTAAGAGTATATACCACCCCAAATCAATATATTATCCGTTAACTTGTAAATCAATATATCCGTTAATGTGTCTGCGATATCACTTTAGTGGAAGCGGACGTTAAATAAAGCTATTTCACACACACACACACGTGGTTATAATACAATAATCGAAAACTAAAGTAGAAATCTCGCGAGACGCGTGAAATTACAAGAGATGTAAACATGACTATTATCACTTATAAATCAATATATCCGGTAATTTGTCTGCGTGTCAATTCGGTGAAAGCGGACGTTAAATAAAGCTATTTTACACAAACCCCCACACGTGGTTATAATACAATAATCGAAACCTAAAGTAGAAATCTCGCGAGACGCATGAAACTACAAGAGATGTAAACCTGACAGTTATCACGTCGTAGGAAAGATTCTATTTTGATGGCATATTCTTGTGTTTATGATAATATTTTGAATGGAGTTTATGTTTAAATAACCAGCGGCTGCCAGGCAGGATACGCCCACATTTTCGAGAGATGAATAGAGAACAAGCTAAAAAGAAAGTGATTTTTCCTACAATCAAGGACCATAATTCAGGAAATTACAATTCGATATGCGCAAATATCGAAAGGAACCAAAATCTTTGGGTTATAAACTTACATTTCAAGTTTCAACAAAATCGAATAAAAATTGTGACCTCTATAGGGTCCACAACCTTGATATACCATATTTTTATGCTGTTTGAGAACAAGGGGCGGCCATTTTGTCTGTAAGTTTTGGGCCAATTTTCACGAAATACGAACTCAGTCGTCCTTAGGGTGTAATGGTGATATAATAATACGTTTTTTTAAATTGGATAAAAATTATGACCTCTATAGGGTCCACAAGCTAAAAACTTGATTTTTCGTACAATCAGGGGCCATAATTCAGGAAGTAACTGTCCGATATGCACGAATATCGAAAGGAACCGAGATCTTTGGGTTATAAACTTACATTTCAAGTTTCAACAAAATCGGATAAAAATTGTGACCTCTATACTGTCCACAACCGTGATATACCATATTTTTACGCTATTTGAGAACAAACGGCAGCCATTTTGTCTGTCAGTTTTGGGCCGATTTTCAAGAAATACGAACTCAGTCGTCCTTAGGGTGTAATGGTGATATAATAATACGTTTTTTTAAATCGGATAAAAATTATGACCTCTATAGGGTCCACATGCTAAAATCGCGAATTTTCGTACAATCAGGGGCCATAATTCAGGAAGTTATATTCCGATATGCGTGAATATCGAAAGGAACCGAGATCTTTGGGTTATAAGCATACATTTCAAGTTTAAACCAAATCGGATAAAAATAGTGACCTCTACAGTGTTCCCAAGCTAAAAACGTGATTTTTCGTACAATCAGGGGCCATAATCCATGAAGTTACAGCCCGATACATGTCAATATCGAGAGGAACCGAGATCTTAGGGTGATAAACCTATATTTCAAGTTTCATTGAAATCGGATAAAAATTGTGACCTGTAGACTGTTCACAAACAATTGTGGACGACGGACGTCCGGACGGACCGACGACAATATATGTTCCCACGAAAATGTGGGCATATAAAAAGAAATAAACAAGCTGAGAAATGTCAACAATTATTTCGATTGGAATAGTGTACATGTAAGTAGTTAATTGTTTTACACGATAGCGCCTGCTAGTGCTATTATTTAGCAGATGATGTCACTGGCTCGGGAAAAAAAACGGTCGCTGCGAAAAATTTTTCGGGATGTCTTTTATTTTTTACCTCCACCCGTATAGACGTCAAAACGTAGTATAAGACGAATGCCGGACTTCTGCTGAAAAAAGTATCGACTTATACCCTGAAAAATACGGTAATTTTGGAGGTGATTTTGAACAGTAGTCGGTACGCTTTCATTCTATCGTATTACGACAACACATAATCTTTTATTTTTTGCAGGAATATTACTGACATAAATTTGAATACCGTATGAGAATTAATATGAAAAATAACGAGGCACACCTATATTTTTTGTCGACACGTGATTTTTAATTGTCGTCTGAAACCGCCTGCTTAAATAATGATAAGTGATAAGAGTTATGCCCCTTTATTTTCGGTAAAAATGTCTGACAAGAAAAATTTTAAAATCCCATCACTGGTCCACAACCTTGATATACTATATTTTTACACAGTTTGCGTTCGCGGGGCAGCCATTTTGTCCGGCAGTGTTGGTCCAATTTTCACGAAATTCGAACTCAACCATCATAAGGGTGTAACGGTGATATATTCAAACGTTTTTTTTTAAATCGGAATAAAATTATGACCTTCATAGGGTCCACAAGCTAAAAAAATGTGATTTTTCGTACAATCAGGGGCCATAATTCTGGAAGTTACGGTCTGATATGCACGAAAATATCGAAATGGACCAAGATCTTTGGGTTTTAAACTTACATTTCAAATTTCAACAAAATCAGATAAAAATTGTGACCTCTATAGGGTCCACAAGCTAAAAACGTGATTTTTCGAACAATCAGGGGCCATAATCCATGAAGTTACGGTCCGATACATGCCAATATCGAAAGGAACTGAGATCTTAGGGAGATAAACCTATATTTCAAGTTTCGTTGAAATCAGATAAAAATTGTGACCTGTAGAGTGTCCACAAACAATTGTGGACGTCCGGAAGGACAGGGACGACGACAATATATGTCCGCATGAAAATGTGGGCGTATAATAAACAAATCTGAATACTACCCAAACAATATACTGACTACATTTGGCTGAAATCTGTCACATTGTTTAGGTGTATTAGTCCATGCAAATTTGATTTTAGGTGATCTTTTCTATTCACTGATTTTCAATAAAGCTAGGTCAGTTTAAAGCTTAGTAATTTTATAATCAGATCTTCATTTTGTATTGATAGTAGGTATAAATAACACATAAGGTACTACCGGAACAAACTTTTACAGAAACACATAATATTAAAAGAATAGATATAATATTACAGAACGTAAAATGCTGAATTTAAACCTTTTACAAGAACAGATATAATCATACAGAATGTATAAATGCAAGAATTGTACCTTTTCATTTTCAAAATATAGAAGATGAGATTCAGTACCATTTAAAATGAAATACATAGATTTCCATCGTTTTGTTCTTTCACCTGAAAATAATTTCAATACCTATAAAAGCTGCATAATTAAAAATATTAACTTTATTTAAAACAAACTTTCTGTGTTTGATAAAGTGTAAATCTGTGGAGACGCAAGTTATCACAATTCTAAAGTCCTGATTCAGAGAGTGTGCTCACTTTTATTTGAGATGTAGCCTTGAATTATATATGGTGTCAATCAGAAAAAGATGCTTAGATTTTAGATGATTGTGACAAAGTAATCGACAGGTCACATGTTCAGGATAATTAAAATCAATGATTTCTGATCACAGTAATATCATTCTTGAAAGTTTTTCTAAAGATATTCCTTGGGAGTTTTCTGTTTTTCTGAGCAAATAATGAAGTCAGTTAACACCCATGCTTCTTTCTGTTAGATTATCTTGTTCATTTACAAATTACTCCTTACCAAAAAATAAACCTGACAACTATTCAGTATGGCAAGGCAAATTTGCCAATTGCCAGGGGCAAGAGAATGAGAGCAAGTTATATTTGGTTGAATAGTTTGAAGAGTATGTGCATGTAATGGGGTGTAACGCCCAATTTACACAAACTGGGTCATTTCAGGACTAACATATGGTTCAATTTTATTTCAATAGTTCGCTAGCGTGTAGGGGGTAATTGGCAGTGGGGGAGAACCAGAGGGCCCTGAGAAAACCCACAAGTTTGGACAGACAACCCTAATACAGTAACATGATATATAGTACTAGTAGTTAAATTATGTTTCGGTTACTTACTGCGTTTTGATAAATAACCTTTTAATGATTGACTTTCATCTAAACTAGAAAGTAAATTGGGTCCTGAGCTTTGTGGAATTGATGCATATATATCATTTGTTTGTTGTGATGACAATGTATTCTGAAATCAGAAAGATAAAATTAACCTTCCAAACCCCTTTTGAAAGAGTAAGAAAGCATTGCACCATCAAAGTTTCATTTATTCAATTTTGAATGCAAGTACAGTATTCAAGTTACTAGTTTGTAAATATTGTAAAGTGTACAGACCAGGGATCTTAATTGGCTGTTTTTTGTTGGCTTTAGCCGCTTGAAATTCAGTCAAACCGATTGGTAAAACAATGAACCGGCCACTATGGTATCATAAATCAATCTACTTTCGGCTAAATTACAACGGGTTAATTATTACTTGTTAATTAAGTAGTCAATCAACTTGCTTGTCGGCTACAAAAAGTCATACCTTAGTGAGAATTGGCCATGTGGTTCATAATCCGAGTAATTAGCACAAGTAACGGTAATTTTGATATTCTGGTAAAAAACCAAAACAAGCTTGCTGATTATTCATAACAGATCCCGTAAGTTGCCTTTGAGGAAATAAGCCACGTGACAATCGAAGGAAGACAATCTCTGCATGGATTGTGCACTTATCACGCGCCTTCAACACTCCATATGAATTCCAGGTGTACCGGTCATAATTTACAGGTTTCACTGACCTGTTGAATATAATCCTTGGATAGAACACCGAATACACTGAGAAACCGTCATTAATAATATATTATGATTTTCCAATGCCGATGACATGTGACATCATTTGTAATTAGGTCAATAAACCAGCGATACTAGTTTTAGTTTTAAATAGAGTTTACCATTATGATTTTTTATTTAATACACATGCTGACAGAGGCTTAATTCTTAAAATGTTGTCATTATTATTGAAAGCTATATGGCATAGTCGTATGGAATTTAATTTTAACCGCCATTTTAATTTAATCGTGATCACTGTTGTGTGTGTCTATCATGGACGAATAAATAAAAAAAGTCATTTGCAAGTTACTGATAGAAAAAACCCTACAAATTGTGTTATGAAGAAATGCCATGGTGCCGTATTAGCTTATATCCATCGAAAAAAAAACGAATACAGTAATTTATTCAGGAATATATTACTCACATGAATTTCAAGTCGATACGTGAATTAAATATGAAAAATATTCCGAAAAAGTCTGGTTATAATAAAGTGAATGGAAGCTTAAAATTTTAAAACCCAGTTCCTATCGGAACCTCATTTGACCTAATTCTGGCAGGTTCGTTTCAAAATGGATTAAGAACCCTGGTACAGACTATACACATTGAGTAGTATTTGTGTAAGGAACTGGAGTGATATAATATACAATATTATTATTATTAAAAGATAGGTTGCCAGACAATGAAACATACATCAAAGCAGTCAACAAGAGTTGTCGCATATTTTTTCTATTGTCGGTAATGAAACATTTATAATACGCTAACATCTGATTAAGAGTAACAACTCATTAAGTAATTATCAGAAAATCATTATAATTTGTTTGGCTTTTAGTTCTGCCCCATGCTAACATTTTGTATACGAAACATCTAATATCATGAATTTAGCTGTTCAAGTTATCAAAATTCATTGAAAATTAATATACATGTTCGTCTCAAGACCTTAAACTCTGTTTATCAATCTAAAGTCAATCGGATATTATCTTTAGCCTCTAGAGCATACACAAGATATTTTGAAGTGATCAAGGGCCATAACTCTGGCAGTAGTTATCGGATATCATGGAAAATCAATAGGCTTCTTCGTCTCATGACCTTAAACACTGTGTATAAATCTAAAGTCAATCGGATATTAACTTTAGCCTCTAGAGCGTCCACAAAGATTTTTCAAAGGGGTCAAGGGCCATAACGCTGGCAGTAATTATCGGAAACTGTTAAAAATCGATAGGCTTCTTCGTCTCATGACCTTAAACACTGTTTATAAATCTAAATTCAATCGGATGTTAACTTTAGCGTCCACAAGATATTTCAAGTGATCAAGGGCCATAACTCTGGCAATAATTATCAAATATCATTGAAAATCAATTACATAAAATCTATTACATAATGAGACAATAAAAAAAGGTATATCTTACTCTGTGTACTGGTGTGATTAGTTTATAACCATCTACTATTTCTTCCTTTGTATATCTTTCAACAATAGCCTGTAAACTATTCAAATTTAAAATAAGTTATTAACCACTGAAAAACAATAGATCTATTTCAGCAGCCAAAGCTCAAAAAAAATTTTCTCTTGCAACGCAACCCACTGATAAGAGTTAGTTATTAAACAGGATTATTCTTCAACATTCAGACAATACATGTATATGTTTTGGAGTTGGTTTTAGGGCTCAACAGGGGCCTTTTAATAAGCATACAGTAAAATTATGGAAGCTATTTTTTCTAAATGCAGCAGCAGAACTGATGTAAATGAAAGGGGAATCTGTGTCATTCTTAGGTAATTAAGGAACAGCAGCAATTCCTTGATCCTGATCCTGGGAGCAGCGATGGCTCAGTGAGTAAGATGCTGGTTCGGTAACCAAGAGGTCTCAGGTGTGCTCCAGGTGTTGGCCCAGTAAGTTCTTCTGGATTAAAGAACAGCAGCAATTCCTTGATCCTGGTCCTGGGAGCAGCGGTG
This sequence comes from Patella vulgata, assembly GCF_932274485.2. Classification (NCBI taxonomy): domain Eukaryota; kingdom Metazoa; phylum Mollusca; class Gastropoda; family Patellidae; genus Patella; species Patella vulgata. The sequence goes on from NC_065882.2 coordinate 42,855,712, forward strand.
GCTCAGTGAGTAAGATGCTGGTTCGGTAACCAAGAGGTCTCAGGTGTGCTCCAGGTGTTGGCCCAGTAAGTTCTTCTGGATTTTTGTCCCCCGCCTTTCGAAGCAGAGATAAGCAATTTGATTGGTTGATGCTTTGGGACACAATAACTTTAGTTCTAATTAAGTGAGAGTGATGAAACTTGGTATATAGTTTCATTACATCAATACCTTGACTAAGTGCAATAATGAACATTTTCTGCTCAGGTTAAGCAGAGCCATAAGCAATTTGATTGGCCGAGACTTTGGAACACAATAACTCTCCTTCTAATTGAGCTAGAATGTTCAAACTTGGTGTATGTGTTTATTACTATATTAGGTCAATGCCTTGATGGAGTTCGAAGATGAGCATTTTTTGCTTAGGGTAAGCAGAGATAAGCAATTTGATTGGTTGATGCTTTGGGACATGATAACTTTAGTTCTAATTAAGTGAGAGTGATGAAACTTTGTGTCTAGTTTCATCACTCTCACTAAATTAGAACCACAGACCGTCTAGACCTTGATACAGGCTCCTCCACCTCAATTATGTTACAACATTGTGCAATAGTGAAAGTTGCGACATTCCACATCTTATTTTTCACTGAGCTTAAAATCACGACCATAATTTCCCAGCTTAGCCGCCTGATTAAGGCCTCCAATAACCGTTATTTTCGGAATAACAATGGGCTGTTCATTATCAAATGGTTCAATGCATATCTGACAAACAGGCGATACTGTATCCATTTGTGTCTCAACATTTGAACCATTTTGTGAATTATATTACCACCTACTTCAATAGGCATGGTCAGCTTCTGCAGTCGACATAACCCTACGCCGCTACCGCAGTGAGACATTCCAAATGAAATTTACTTGATACTGGATGAATGTCATTGTATTAGGTCTAAGGTAGGAGTATCATTAATCTCCAATCCCTAATCGGAAATCTAAATCTAATTTGAATTTCTCCTATACTGACACAGAGAAATCACTTAATCACTAAAATGAGTACAAAAATGGATACATACAGCTACCTCGAAAACATATATTTTGACACCAAATTTGATCCTTATGTAAAGTTCGAATTGTCCCGCCACAACTGACCGCCATATTGAATAACTCCCAATATTGACTCAGCGGTAACACCTATCACAAAAGTATGTATTGAAATGGATTCAGTTACCTCGAAAATGTATATTTTGATACCAAACTCGATCATATTATGATAATTGGGTGGAAATTGGAATTTACAAGCCAAAACAAGCGGCCATTTTGGATTTTGGCCTCTCAAAATTTTTCCCTTTGGCCAATTGATGGGGCTTTTTTTCTGTAACACTACTGGGTGAAATCTATCATTTAAAACCAAGAAAGCTTAGTTTGCACATTTCTGCCACAAAAAAAAACCCCAATTCCGGCAGCCTACATCAATACCTTGACTTAGTTCCATAATAAGCATTTTCTGCTTAGAGTAAGCAGAGTAATAGGCAATTTGATTGGTCGAGATTTTGAAACATGATAACTCTCTTTCTAATTGAGGTAGAATGTTCAAACTTGGTGTAGGCGTTCATTAGGTGAATGCCTTGGATGTAGTTCGATGATAAACATTGTCTGCTTACTGTAAGCAGAGATAAGCAATCTGATTGGTTGATGCTTTGGGGCACGATAACTTTGGTTTTAATTAAGTGAGAGTGATGAAACTCTAAGTATAGATTATTATATCATTACCTTGACTAAGTCTGATGATGAGAAATTTCTGTTTAGGCTAAGGATCGATAAGCAATTTGATTGGTCAAGACTTTGGAACATAACAACTCTGCTTTTAATTGAGGTAGGATGTTCATTAGGTGAATGTCTTGACTGACTTCAATGATTAACATTTCGAGCTAAAGCTAAGCAGAGCTAAGCAATTTCATTGGTCAATGCTTTGGGACAAGATAACTTTGATTCTATCTGATAGAGAGTGATGAAACTTAGTGTAAAGGTGATAATCTGTTTGATTGCTTGATACTTTTGAAAAAAATAAATGTGCCATTAATGAATATGTGTCATCTATTTATTTTGGCTTTTCAGCGGGGGACATCAGCCTTACTTTTGGCTTGTTCGGCATGGTTTCACTTTATCAGCATTACTGGATGGAGGGACTTGCAAGGACAGTGTCTAGTTGATTGAACTGGATGGGAAAAAAGAGGACCTGTGGATCTGACAAGGACAGCGTCTAGCCGCACGGATGGCACGAAAAAAGAGAGCTCCTGTGTATACATCGACGGGCACATAATAGAACCCTTGACAGTTGGAATTCTAAATAACAGTAGGCCATAATGTTGCTGTCCGGGAAAAATTTCCCTCATACATGTAGCACACTGTATTGTGATTGCCTGTGTTCATTAGTCCAGTTGATTCGGAAAAGTAGGATCATTACATCATCTATCGATTACTTGAAATATTGACAGATAATTACACAAATTATCTAGAATACAAAAGTATTTGTTTGCAGATGATAGAAGCACCAAAAAATAATGATACTTGATGTGATTTAGGATACATACCTTTGAAAACATCTTCCACCTAACCATAAGAAGCTGGTTTTGTTCTGTATTCGATATCTCAATACCTCTTTATCACAGAGAAAAAATAGAACATAATCGCCTGGTGAATTATCACTTGGTCGTACTAAAAAACTACCTTCACCTGCTGTTGAGAAATAATTCAACATCATTATAATTACATATAAAATGTGAAAACTCGAATCGTAGTTATTAAAAAAGCAGTTCTCGATTAAGTTTTCAAACCACTTTGAAAAGATAATTAAAATACGCTTAAAGTTATGATGACTTGAAGATTTCATACGTACCACGCTGTAGTCTTTGAACAGCAATTTCTTTGGTTATGTTACCATGGAAATATGGCAGAGCTTCTACAGGATCTATACTACTATCCTTTAATAAAACAATTTTAAGTTTGTAATTAAGTAAATCATAATTAGAGTACTGTATATTTCATGATCTTTCTCTATAACCTGTAGGACTTTTAAAAGAAAATCTAATATACAAATATCCAAAGTCTGTTTATGTTGTTTAACAGTCAAATCGAAAACTAATAAGATAATGAAAATCAATTGTTTGTGTCTGTGATAATTATTAAGGATATGCAGTTTTTTATCCAGATATACAGAATTTCCACTAAGGACTAAGACGAGAGCATCGCTAACGCTGCAATATATGTCCACATACCTGCTTTGATTGATATGGTACTTTTTAAAATGAAGAGAATGAAATATGAAATGGCTGCAATGACTGTAGTATGACAAAAGGCAAAGAAGGCTAGGCGTTCGGTTTGTTTTGCCAAATTTAGACTAAATACTAAATATTAACAAAAATGTGGGTGTGACACCACTCCAGAGGGTCAGGGCATGCACCAAAATAAATAGTTGCTGTCATACGGTATAAGGAATTCCAGAATTGCAGTCTGTAGACGTATTTACAGTACAGATAAAATTACCCAAAAAGTTGGTGTGGTATAAAGAATAAATATACCAAGTTCCAAGATGATCTATTTAGAATTCCAGCCTGTAGACAAAAACCACAAAATTGGGCATGGCTCTGCCACTTGGGGTTTGACATGGATCAAAATAAATAGATACAACCCTATGCTGGATCATTCTGATTTGAATCTAAATCTGTTATTGCAACCTGTATCATTTACAGACAAATTATCAACAAAACCGTTGCCATCCTTAGGGTATGAGTATACCAAGTTCCAAGATAATCCATTCAGAATTGTGGCCTTCCGGTGCTAAAGGCAAAAATTAGGCGTGCCCCTGCCACTGCTGGTCGGGGCATGCACCCAAATCAATGGTTGCCGCCCTTAGGCTATGAGGAATACATATGCCAAGTTCCAAGCTGATTCATTAAGAATTACGGCCTGTATACGATAAACACAAAATTTGGGAGAGGCTCTGCCCCTTGGGGTCGGGACATCGTGGTTGATTTATTTCGTCTAATTAGCAAAATAATATGTACCTGATCAGACATAATAATTGTGTAGCAATAATATTTTCAGTTAACTGATAATAGTGATAGTGAAAGAACTTTGATCAGTCGGCGTAATTGGTATGTGATCAGATGTACCTGATTAGACATAATAATTGTGTAGCAATAATATTTTCAGTTAGTTGATAGTAGTGATAGTGAAAGAAATTCGATCAGTCAGGGGGTAATTGGTAGTCGATTAGCTAACTGGATGTGGACAGTTTGCTTGACATGGCAACCTATATTGGAGATCAACCTATATTTCAAGTTTCGTCAAAATCGGATAAGAATTGTGACCTGTGTCCACAAACAATTGTGGACGGACGGACAGGGGCGATGGCAATATACGTCCACATGAAAATGTGGGCGTATAAAACTTTGACAGAAAGTAATGAACCGTATCTTGTATTTTTAAATTCATATCTCAATCTTACCAAATTTTCCATTAAAGCTGCTGGAACTAAACCACTTTGACCCGTTATTGAGGTCACCCATAACCATCCATCTTTAAGCTCATTGCACACCACAAATAGATCACCCTTTTCAAAACTGTCAATATATGGAAAATTGTTTTGTATAATGTAGATGAATACAAATTGTTCAGCATAATGTAGGTAAATACAAATTGTTCAGCATAATATAGATATATACAAATTTGCCAAAGTTACATTTTATAATAAAATGAGGCTAAATGTATGGTTTAGTACGTATTTACTAGGCACAATATAATATAGAAAAAAACAATTCCTGAGTTTGCCTGTAGATGAAACATAGTATAACTATTATGATCCAACTAAAAACTTATTGAATCTTACAAAGCTCCACTTTTCCATAAAACATTTGATAACTTTAATTCTTGGTTGACAAATAAAAAAAGAAAGATTCTTTAAAGCAACTAGGGCAGGGAAAGAATTTCATTTTAAAAAAATAGATTGCCGGACAATGAAACATACCACACAGCAACTAAATCGTCCGGGCACTCAACAAGAGTTGTCGCATATTTTTACTTTTTTCGGTAATGAAACATTTATAATACACTAAAAACTCATTACGTAATTATCAGAAAATCATTAGAATTTGTTTGGCTTTTATAAAGTTCTGCACCATGCTAATGTTTAGTATATGAAACAATCATGGATTTAACTGTTAAAGTTATCAAAATTCATTGAAAATCAATATACTTGTTTGTTTCAAGACCTTAAACTCAATCTAAAGTCAATTGGATGATAACTTTAGCCTCTAGAGCGTTACTCTGGCAGTAATTATCTGAAATCGCTGAAAATCAATAGGCTTCGTCTCATGACCTTAAACACTGTGTATAAATTTAAAGACAATCAAATATTATCTTTAGCCTCTAGAGCATCCACAAGATATTTTGAAGTGATCAAGGGCCATAACTCTGGCAGTAATTATCGGAAATCGATGAAAATCAATAGGCTTCTTCGTCTCATGACCTTAAACAATGTGTATAATTTTAAGTCAATCGGATATTAACTTAGCTTGTGGACGGACGGACAGGGGCGACCACAATATACAATCACATTTCAATGTGCGCATATAACAAATAAGATATCTTTTAACACGCAGTACCAGTCTACAAAATCAACACACAAATTGCATGGTTGCGTCTGTCATATTTGATTCCTGGTAATATACAGAGATAAACAATGGGCATTATTTGAGAATACTGTAACTGAGCATTGATGTTAGAATTTCTAATTTAATATGCATGTCCAACAATCAGTAAAATAGATGAAGGACAACATGACTTGAATAGACTCTAAAGGGCGTTAGTTGAGTAGTCTAAGATACGCACTAACTTTTCAACACCAATCTTATTAAGACTTTGCACACTTGTTCCATGTGTACAATAACCCAGAGGACACATAACAGTCCGACCGTTTGTTGTGTAATAATGGAGTTACAAGCGGAAAGAAAAAAAACCTATTTAAAGCAAACGAGAAGGTTTCCCGACCTAGTTTAGTTCTTGAATAAATTATGATGTCATATACACAGTTCACATCATCCGCTATAAACAATCATGGCCGTGTCCAGCAGTAGTTTCACACTGGATCATTCACATCTATCTAGATATGACGTCAGAAAGAATTCCTTCTAAGACGTGATTATCCAGGTCTACCATCTATCGCGACTGGAACGTGGCTGAATTTCATTTTTTGATGGTCGAAGACTGCTATTTTTGAATGTATACCAGTGGCTGCCAGGCAGGATACGCCCACATTTTGCAAGAGATGGATAGAGAACAAGCTAAAAACAAACAGGATTTTTTGTAAAATCAAGGGCCATAATTCAGAAAGTTATGGTCTGAAATGCGCCATAATTCAGTAAGTTACTATCCGATATGCATGAATATCGAACGGAACCAGGATCTTTGGGTTATAAAATTACATTTCAAGTTTCATCAAAATCAAAAGAAAATTGTGACCTCTAGAGGGTCCACAACATTGATATGCCATATTTTTACGCTATTTGAGTACAAGGGGCGGCCATTTTGTCTGTCAGTTTTGGGTCAAACTTTACGAAATTCGAACCCAACCATCCTTAGGTTGTAACGGTGATATATTCAAACGTTTTTTTTAAATCAGATTAAAATTATGACTGCTATAGGGTCCACAAGCTAAAAGCGTGATTTTTCATACAATCAGGGGCCATAATTCAGGAAGTTACGGTCCGATATGCCTGAATATCCAAAGGAACCGAGATCTTTGGGTTATAAACATGGTAACATGCATAGTGTGTAGAACCTATCTCTAAGTATTGACTAACTGGCCTATGTGTTAGAATATCTATATATGCAGTAGAAAAGGTTCGTTGTGGTAACTATTCATGGAACTTTGTGAGAAATATACATGTTGCCAGTAGTCGCTTAAACCTGTCAGTACTTGTACCGTACGTCAGTATTCCTATAAATGGTCAGTAATAATCATAAGGTGAGTATTTAAATTAATTGGTTAGTATTCCTTACTTGTGTCAGTATGTAAACAAACATGAGTTAAGCCGAACATATCACTAATCAGTCGCGTGCGAGAGAAATTGAAAAAAGCTTGACTAATTGAGGAACCGTCACTATTGGAGCTCCGGGTCACTATCAGAGTGAAACCGCCAGATATCTTTGATGTTCGTCAGTAATTTGACCCGACGCCAGTAGAGCCTGAAATCGTTAACTATATAAATTTCTGGTGAGTATTGTTAGTGAGTATCGTCGCTACATGTGCGTCAGTAACTGGACCCGACGCCAGTAGAGTGTGAAATCGTTAAATCGTCGCTACATTCTGAATAAATTATTAATTATTTACTAATATTCTCGAATCGGGAAATGTTTTTAAACAATAATAGATGGCAGTCAACAATAGGAGTATTTGTCGGCAATTTCGATTACCGCCGTAGTTTGCAGAATACAGCGCAATGTGTAGTGTTATTTAATTTACAATTTATATTTATTCTGGTTACATGCGGATTGGCACATGTTTTGGGACGTGCGGTACTTTGATAACTGTATAGATTAAATTTGGAATCACAACTAATGGTTAAAAAAAAGATCAACACAAATCTGTTTTCACTAATTTTATGATTATATTCATGTGCAGATGACATATACTGTCCGTTTCCACCCGGGTAAACGGGATTGTCATTCCAGTTGAAGCTTCTTGTGTTATCGGAACGGCCTTGATAATATTCGTTCAGAAAAGGGGGTTGGTAGGCAGGATTCGGTTCTCCTCTGTAGCTGTAGTCTTGTTGGGCTCTATAATTATCTCGGAAGGACATCTTTGTGGCGAGATTTACATCTGTCCGAATGTTATGATTTTTAAAATTTATATAACTAGAGTACTCAATCAAGGTATCCAAAATGTCTGGCAAATGTAGTCACCCATAATTTGAAAATAAACACATACATGGCATTCTTTTGTAGGGACTAATTATGTTGTATAGTAAATTGACATAAACACCTAGGGATTAGTCTCAATTGATCAGGATAATGTGCATACAAGAGACTGGATGTATATTCAATCACCTAGCTTGGTGAAAGTTCTTTATTATGAAAGGTAAATTGTGTATTTTGTTGGTATAGTTTACATGTGTCTTGATTCCCACTATTGCGGTTTCATTGCTGAAGAGGCTGTCAAATAAACACATGTACATAATACATACTTACTTCAAGGCATTTATATTTGAATTAAACCCTGCTATTCACAAGACCGTTATTTTAATGTTATAAAAATAGGTTGACCCTTATTGCGATATCACCTCGGTGGAAGCGGACATTAAATAAAGCTATTTCACACACACTTTTGCTTGCCTGCGAAATCACTAATGTCGAAGCAACCGTTTACCTATCGAGTTCCACTACGATAATTTGCATTGTGTTTTGTTTAAAAGGATTGCTATAACTTATACGGATATCTTATCAACGAATAACCCGTTATTCCCTGCATTGGTGTAAATACGATGTCAGATACAGTTCAGTGTTGGTGTATGAGTTGCAATGGATACAGATCATTGTCCATGAAAAAATATTGAAACAAATTCAGCGTGATAGATGTAATGGTTTTGACAGTGACTGGCACGACAGATACAACAAAAAGCCTGATTACACAATTTCTGGCACGGCATTTACAAAGGTAAGATTTTGTCCACGTGAAAAATTGTTTTTATGGTTGTATTGAGCGAATTTTGGCCGTTATGACCACGTCCTATATTCCGTTGCAATGTAATTCGGGAATATTTATTTCTTTATTTAGATTTTCAAAAAAAAAATTAAAATATTAAAAGAAATGTCCATACAACTTTTGTATCCGAGTGAGCTTACATATCACTTTGGGAAATATACTATATAATTAATATATACATGTACAAGTAGATTGTTTCGTCGTATACATGACATTTTTTCTTGATTGAATATGAATAACAAAACCCCCAAAAAACCCTGATGATTATGTCCAATCAGATAATAATTACTGAACTAAAAATATAAAAAAATGCAAAAAAGAAAGAAATTATGCGACCTCCAGGCTATTGAGTCAGTGTCTTAACCACTCTGCCACCGTGGCTCCCAGACCTACAGGGACGGCAATAGTTTCAATGTATTTATCCAATGCAATGTCGATTGTTTATTGTTAGATATTTTTATATTTGTATCTGTAATAATTTTGTATATTTGGTACATCAAAAATACAGTCGATGAGTTTATTTATAATAGGAATCGTCAATACACGAAAGAAAATATGAACATGAAACACGTTATTATATAATTATGATTATAAACAATGTACTTATAATTTCGCGGCTTGTTTTCTACATTTAATATTATACCATCGTCATCGACTGTTTATTTAAATCCCATTGCAATTATTCAATCAACACCAATATCTAGCATATTCTGTAACACCGCAGATCACTTTAAAACATGTAAATTCAAAGTAATATAGACTGAATCAAATATTGCATGGGATTTCAACTCACTAAGTCCGTTTTCTAAAACATATTTCAATTCAGTCGTGTGACAAATACACACTACAGCTGTGGCGGCTTCTTAGAAGAGCTGCAAACTGAAATACCCAATCGACTGAGGTGCTAATTAATTTATAACTAATTGGTGAGATTAAGAGAACATAAAAGTTATAATAAACAAGACATAGGTAACCATGTAAGAAAGTTAAAGGACTGTTCTCGTTTTTATTTGTTCTAACTTATAAGTCTGTGATCGGAAATTATATGCTAATGGAAATGTGAATATGCCACAAATAATAGAGCGTTGTATATATATGTATTTCTATCAATATCTGCATGAATGTATTAGCTTTAGTTTCAATAAAAAAAAATTAATCGTACGCGATATCTACATGACTTTCGAATTTCGCACATGAGAGATATCCCAAGATCGAACTTGTGCATGGTTTTACTATTTCACCGTTGAGAGCAGTGTGTCAGTGTACTAAATAAAAAAAAATCTAAAATATTAATAGACTTTTCCATGCTTATAATTTCGGTTTACTTGTATGTATGAAATTCATTTTTTTTTTGTACGGTCATATTGTATTTAACCATTTTATATCGTACCTTATAATACATTATTACTATTTTCATCGTTTTATATATTTTGTTAAATAGTTTTTATTCCTCAAATGTAAATATATATTCAGACGATTCGTCAGTGCTCAGAATTTCAGCTTGTATGTAGGTATATGAAATTCATTATTTCTGTTGTCTGCTATCGTGTTATCTGTTTCAATAAAATTAGTGAACCATTAGTTGTGATTCCAAATTTAATTCATACAGTTATCAAAGTGCCGCACGTCCCAAAACATGTGCCAGTCCGCATGTAACGGAAATAAATATAAATTGTAAATTAAATAACACTACACATTGCGCCGTATTCTGCAAACTACGGCGGTAATCGAAATTGTCGACAAATACTTCTATTGTTAACTGCCATCCATTATTGTTTAAAAACATTTCCCGATTCGAGAATATTAGTAAATAATTAATTAATAATTTATTCAGAATAGAGCGACGATTTAACGATTTCACACTCTACTGGCGTCGGGTCCAGTTACTGACGCACATCGAAGATAACTGGCGGTTTCACTCTGATAGTGACCCGGAGCTCCAATAGTGACGGTTTCTTAATTAGTCACGCTTTTTTCAATTTCTCCCGCACACGCCTGACTAGTGATATGTTTGGCTTAACTCCCGTTTGTTTAATTACTCACGTTATTTTTACATACTGACACAAGTAAGCAGGCATCGATATTTCCGCGCAGGCACAATTGCTTTAAAAAAAAAATTTGCAGGCACATTTTTAAAGATGTAGCCACCCCGGCGGCGCCTGTGCCCGGCACTATTTTTTGCCGCCCAGCACAAAAAAAAATCGAAGAAAGCCGCCCAGTCGTATTTAAACCCCTTCGTCCTTCTCTGTACACAAACTCGGCGCTCAAAATTTACCACGGCAATTTTTGTGTGCCGTAGTAGACCCTATCATGCCAAATTAGTTTAAAGAAAGATGTATTGGTATTTTGTGTATTTATACTTAGAAGATGTGTAGGCCTAGGTATACTCATTTTACAATTATTCTACGGTCTTTATATTTGTTTATTTGCCGTAAATAGGTCACCCAGACCAATTTACGGCACTCCAATGTAACAGGTTTGAATGTCGTAATTGTCCAACACGTGCCTGCAAATTTTCATGATGTTTCTTATTTTATTTCTTACCTGTGTTGACCGTGGATTTGCTACGGCACGAGAGTAGGACTAGGAGGACGATGAGACACGTACAACAACTTTACAAACAAGTCAAATAATACAACGTGTTTTAATTATCAATATCTACCTGTTGTCATAATTCGTTACAGTACTCAAATAAAACACAAACACCGTTTTAAGAATCGTTTTAATTTTTAATCTCAAGGTAATAAAGTAATATTTGAAAAAAAAAATCCAACAAAACAACAAATACCGAAAGGTTCTCAACTATCCAGAGAAACAGAGTGGGGTGGGACAATTTTATGCTTGGTCGGGTGGTGTCAAAAAGTTTTTAGATCCCTGTATCATTGATGAAAATTAAGTGAATTTGGTAAAATTTGAATATATAAATGGAAATTTGATTTGCACTGAACCAAATACAAAAGGCAGCAGATGCTCTGAAAATACACCAAGAAGGGTTTAATTTTCATAAAAGACCACGCCCCCCTCCCAAAAAATTTTTGCACTCGCTCCGCTCGCCAGATATATTTATACACCACTCACCAAATCATGGCTACATCCCTGTGTTTCAGTATGACCCTGCAGCCACATTTTTAAGTGTGTGTGCAGGCACACTCAACTTTTATAGAGCCCTGCAAGTAAGGAATACTAACCAATTAGCTTAAATACTCACCTTATGATTATTACTGACCATTTATAGGAATACTGACGTACGTACGGTACAAGTACTGACAGGTTTAAGCGACTACTGACAACACATATATTTCTCACGAATTTCCATGAAGAGTAACCACAATGAACCTTTTCTACTTCATATATAGATATTCTAACAACACATAGGCCAGTTAGTCAATACTTAGAAATAGGTTCTACTCACTATGCATCCAGCAGTGAAACTTACATTTCAAGTTTCATCAAAATCAGAAGAAAATTGTGATATACCATACTTTTATGCTATTTGAGAACGAGAGGCGGCCAGTTTGTCTGTCAGTTTTGGGCTGATTTTCACGAAATTCGATCTAACCCCTCCTTACAGTGTAACGGTGATATAATCAAACGTTTTTTTTAATCGGATAATAATTGTGACCTCCAGAGGGACCACAATCTAAAAAAGGCGATTTTTTGGACAATCAGGGGCCATAATTCAGCAAATTACGTTCCGATAGGCGCAAATCTCGAAAGGAACCAAGATATTTGGGTTATAAACATGCATGTCAAGTTTCATCAAAATCGGTTCGAAATTGTGACCTCTATAGGGTCCACAAGCTAAAAATGTAATTTTTCGTACAATCAGGGGCCAGGTGCTTAATTCTTGCATTTAGAAACATATAATTAAATGTATGTAATCAATTTACTGAACATCAAGAAAATTTAGGTCACCTGTCGCAAACAACACATAGTTTTACTTGCTACCTGTCAGACGAAAAAATCGCCTGTCGCCAGACGACAAGTAAACAGGCGAACATTTCGAGCCATGTATAATGCATAGAAAGATTGATAGTTTCTGATTCTTTCAAGCAATGGGATAAAAGCAACCATTTTGGTTGGCTATTTCTCATTAACACATGTCAATTGTTGGTGTATTTTTAATGTACAATTTAAATGTCAAAATATTCATACACTTTTGTTGAATCATTTATGTTAAATCTACAAAAAAGCTGATATCATATGTCATTTTCTTTTTAGCAATAAAATATTCCTCAACTGGCAAGCAAAAAAAGTAAATATAGTTACATGTACTTCCCTTGTGTCCCTATCTGATAATTGGAAAATGATTCATTAACGATAAATATCACATTGAAAAGAATTAATTACCGACATGAATAATTACCAACCTTATCTCATCTGTATCTGGTAGTTGCCTATAGGATAGTAAAGCAACAACTTTTCTTCTGTCATCTACAGGCTACATAATAGAATAATATACATCAATGAAATGTTATCCACTTAATATCATGCATCATTTGAAACATGTATTTTAAGTGGTAGACTTCAATTCAGGGGAAGATTCTGAAGGATCAATCTGCTTGCAAATAATATTTTTGCGGGGTAAGGTTAATGACATGCTGCCTAATTCATAGCATCCTTTTAAAACACAGAAGATGGCAAAGACAACTACGATAGCAATACCCCTATCATATGGACTACCGATAAGATAGTTTACCACTTGCCATACATCAGGTGTCAGGCCTCGAAATGTTTAAAAAAAGCTCAGGTAGCTTTTCTTCATACTTGTCGCTTCAGCAAATAACCTGTCACTCTCAATTATCAAAGACCAATCACATGACACATATCCTTACATGTAGGTACACACACACACTCTTAAATTGTTTAGGTCTTGACGTACATTGCTCCATATAAATATCGGAATACGAAACCTTTTTATTTCTTCAACATCGGAATGCCTAAAAGTTCTTGAAAGTCGGCAAATCTGCTTTGGCCTTGGCTCCAGTGGCGGCGCCAGCCGTCGGTGATTGGAGGGGCAAAGCTGGGCCAAGTCCAACGAATTCCCCTTGTGAGCGCCAAAGTAGCGAGTCCATTGGGGACCTCGCCAAGAAAATTTTGAAAAATAGACTGTCGGAAATGCTCTACAACATGCAAGTTTATGACTGAGTGGGGATGTGGGATTTATTCACCGTAGAAGGTATTCATTACCGAAACGAATCACAAATACTTTTTTTTATTTTCTAAAATTATTTGGGGGGCAAACAGAGGGCAGACCAGTTTGGCTCAGCGACTCGAAGATTCGTACAATTCTATCATCCGTATCCACGCGAATTCCGCCAAGTATCATGGTACCAAACTTGCGTACTAAATCGAATACTTCGTTGTTGAGGTGTATAATTCAGATTTTAAAATATCCGTAATACATTGATTATCAAAACATGAATCACACCTATGCATGGTACCATATTTACATGTACCGCGTGCGGAGGACAAGTAACGCCCCCTGGAAATCCTTTCTCACATATCCTGTCTATATTTACGCTACAAATTATATTTATATATGAAATATTTTTCCGATCTAATTATTTGATTTTGTAAATTTTCTTATAAATTATTCATAGCCTTTATTTATGGAAATTGTTTTAAACTTTTTAAATACACGTCACCAGGCAACGAGCCGTGTGCAGTTCCATTCCAGCTACCACTATATTTACTGTGGTGTCGTTACGATAGAACTATATATATAACCTGGGGGTGTGTTTTAATTTATTTAGATATAATACTTCATAATGCTATAAACTAGTGTCAAGCAGATGAAAACAAGCGTAAATGGTGTGAAATTCATTGTTATAAAATTGTCTACTTTCAAACTGTGTGAGAGTAACTGTTGCCTATGACAGAGCGAAATGTAAACAGTGCAAATGGCAACTTTTCACAGTATTCCCGTGCTTAATTCTTGCATTTAGAAACAAATAATTAAATGTACATGACGTGAGTATTGTGGTCTTAAAGTAGCTAAGTCTCTAACTCAATATCATCCAAAATCTTCAACATTGAAAACACGATTTATTTGTCAAATTAAATTAACATTCATGTTGTGATCTTACCGGAAAAAGATGGGCTTTTGATATCCAATATTTAAGACAAAATAAACATTTTACCATTGGTACACGAATCATGTACCATAATGCGCTTCAGCCCCAGTTGTATCAGTGACTCGAGGGACGAGGCTAGACACATTGCACCAAATCAAACGGCGTATGTAGACTGGAATAACCAGACGCTAGAAATTTGCACTCGCTTGAGACTGCTGGCTTATTTGGCCGAACATAACTGATTTGAAATTGGAGTAAATACGGAAACCACTGAATGTAAATCAGTTCATATACATTCATACTACAGTATTATATGTGTTGCGACCTACTTTTGTCAATTTCTAGGTCCCAAATGTTAGCGATTTAGCTCCTTTAAGTCAATTTACTGAACATCAAGTAAAATTTACTTGCTACCTGTCAGACGAAAAAATCGCCTGTCGGTGACAAGTAGACAGGCGAACATTTCGAGCCATGGGGTGTCCTCAGCAGCAATACGTCGGAGCAGTTTCATTCTGATTATTTGTAGACAGGCTTGTTTGCTCACTAATGTCATCACCTCCAGAAATAATTATAAAAAATCAATGAAAATCAATAGGATTGAATAATGCACTGAATGCAAAAGGACTGTACCATAGGGTATTTACTTGTGACAGCAATATACAACCATATTACACTATGGACGTATATAAATATATGATCAAATAAAAGAAACCAAAGAGACAACATGTGAAAGGGTAATGGAAATACAGGACTTGGAACTGTTTTTTAAAGATAAATTATGGGGATTAGATAAAAAAAAAAGCTGGCAGTTCTCACTACAATAGTTACAAATTGATCCACTCTTGAACTGAGATTTTTGCGATTGAATTTTCGGTCTAGCCTCGGTACGATGAAAAACATAGTCTCGATTATCCATTTCATGATAAAATCAAGAACGGAAGTCAAACAGCAAATCGGAACCTAATCCAATAAACATCCCAGGCTAGCGCTGATATCGAGAGTTGATCATGGTCTAAATAAGTTAATTAATGTCTAATTAATAATTTAGATAACATTCCAGGCCTAAAGAGAGACCTGCAATAGGCAGATTTAGCTCTTGCATAATGTATGTTTAAGTAAAAAGACACAGAGTATAATTAATACCTGAGGAGGTGGTACAGGGTACTTGAGTTGTTCCCCTTTTAATAAACAAGACCAGGCTGTATAATAACCAATTAAATCTGACAGAGAATCAAACTGTCTACCACCAATATAATAATTACCACATAATGATATTATTCTGTAAAATAACAATTTAAAACATAAGACTTTATAAAACAGAGACAATAGACCCTAAAGCAAAGATGTACCAGTGGTTGCCAGACAAGATATGCCCACATTTTGTAAGAGATGAATAGAGAACAAGCTTAACTAGCCAACAGTGAGGCTGATGTTCCACGCCGAAATGCCAAAATAAATAGATGACAGATATTAATTAATACCACATTTATTTTTTTCAAAAGTATCAAGCAATCAAACTGATTATTAACTATACCCTAAGTTTCATCACTCTCTATCAGATAGAATCAAAGTTATCTTGTCCCAAAGCATCGACCATTGAAACTGCCTAGCTCTACTTAGCTTTAGCTCGAAATGTTAATCATTGAACTCAGTCAAGACGAACATCTACATCAAGTTTAAACATTCTACCTCAATTAGAAGCAGAGTTGTTATGTTCCAAAGTCTTGACCAATCAAAATGCTTATTGCTCCTTAGCCTAAGCAGACAATTCTCATCATCGAACTTAGTCAAGGTATTGATGTAATGAAACTATACACCAAGTTTCATCACTCTCACTTAATTAGAACTAAAGTTATCGTGTCCCAAAGCATCAACCAATCAAATTGCTTATCTCTGCTTACCCTAAGTAGAAAATGCTCATCTTTGAACTCCATCAAGGCACTGACCTAATAAACACCTACACCAAGTTTGAACATTCTAGGTCAATTAGAAGGAGAGTTATTGTGTTCCGAAATGTGTGACGGACGAACAGACAGACGCATTTTAATAGTCCCCTGCTTTCTTCGAAAGGCGGGGGACAATAAAAATGTTGGTCTTATGCATGTCCCAAAAATATGGTATGTTGAATGTAACTATGGGTGCCACATTATCAGTATCAACCCATCCCACCTAGTGATCTTGAAAACTGATGAATATCATTCAAGATTATAAAAGTATGTGTTAATCCAACACGCAGGTTTTTAATCTGATTTAAATCAATCAGGTTTAGCTCCTTTAAGGAATATTGTAGCTTTTTAGATGAGGTACTAACCTGAAATGAGATATAACGTGATTTGTTCCATGATAAGACAAAACAAACGATCCTGGTTTGCTCTCACTCTCCCTTATGAGGTAATTCCCCATTTCATTATTATTTAAAAGTCTTTCTTCTGCTGTTTGTCTATCTAATCTCCCATGGTACCATCTGAAATACCGTCAAATAAGATATCATCTCCAACTAAATGAGATACATGCATGTAATTAAATTCTGTATTTAAAAATATTTCAATTATGTGATGAATGCAATTATCTAAAGAAACTGGCCAGGAATAATAATTTTAATTTTAAGAACGATAGGTTGCCAGGAAACGAAACATACGCCCACAGCAGCTAAATCGTCCGAGTGATCAACAAGGGTTGTCGCATATTTATTCTTTTGTAGGTGATTGGGGGAATTTACAAGACAGTTCCATACAGATCAGATTATATTTTTTGTCGTTTGAGGGTTCACAAGGTTCTACAAACTGAAATTAGGGCCTTAACTCTGGATGTAATTTTCAGAACATTTTGAAATTTGACAGGCTTTTTTGTTTTACTAATTTCAGTAATGCATATAAATTTCATACAGATCGGATGATAACTTTTGTCATTCAAATGTTCACAAAGTAAAATAAGGCACATAACTCTAGAAATAATTGATGGAAAGCCTGAAATTCAATAGACCTCCGCTTCACAAATTTAAATGATGCATTTCAATTTCATACATATCAGATGATAACTTCCATCAATCAAGCATTAACAAGGTTAACAAAGTGAAACAAGGGCCATAACTCTAAAACTTAGAATTAATTATTATAAATTGATGAAATTCAATAGGCTTTGTGGTTTCACCAATCTAAATGATGCATATAAATTTCATACAGATCGGAAGATAACTTCTTCAAATTAAATAGCCTTTTTCATCTCGCTAATGTAAACAACATATATCAATTTTAAAACAGACGAAGGCAACTGTCATATATACGTCCACATTTATATGTGGGTGTATAAAAACAGGATAGAAAAAATTAACATCTCTTAGCAACCAACAACAGCAAACTTTGGCATCTAATATCTATTGCCTTCTTATTGGGGAAATAAAAAAAAAGTTAACCCTTAACCGGTCATTGTCGACTATAATCACCACAACGTTATACAGCTAAGGGGTCACGGTCGACCACAGCAAGAACCTTTTTTATAAGCCGCATTTGAGTATTTAGTTTCGTATTTAATTGATATGGCCACGCACGTGTGTCAGACAGGAACTTGTCTTGTCAAGTGCATCGAGAAAAACATGTCTTTGTTCAACATTTTTGGACGAAAAACGTAATTTAACGATGTTGGGAAGGTTAAAGACGCTCAAAGTGGTTGATACTTATGAGTTATTCCGACTCGGATTATATCGATGACACCGATTCTGAAGACAATATTTCTGATGAAAAGGATTTAGAATGATTTGCAAATTATAGATCAACTTATCCCCTTCAACTTTTTTTTGGTGTCAAGAGTCTATCACTTACAATTATCCTGCAGTAGTCCATTGAAATAGGCATACGAAATATTTCACGTCAGCATTTACTTAGCCTGACCACCTGACGTCAAAATGACGTCGATCGGTTAAGGGTTAAGGCAAATATGTTTGATATCAAAAACTGTTAAAATTAATGGCATATTTGCATATTTCAATAAGTGCAGAAAATAAGGGTTTTATTTTATATTGATAATGTGTTTTACCAAATCTAATAGCTCCACAGAGCAGTAATTATTACTGTTGATCTACAAATTCATTACAGTATATTATATTATACTAAATACTCTCACTTTAAGTAAATTCATTCCATAATTACCTTGATAATATTGTAAAGCACCAGTATGATAAATTGTACTTATAACCAGTAAAGAAATGTGTGTTTATTAAGGACATAATATATATAAGCATGTTGGCCTAACAACTATACATTTTAACTTCGAAAAATTAATGTGATGTCCTCAACCAATTTAAAGTCTCTGATTGTCATTCATGGTATTTTTAATCCCGTGATTGAAAACTATAATAATATTGTGAAAGTTCAATCTCTAAGAGATCTGTTCAAAAATATATATATGGCCCAATAAAATCTATTGATGGGCCTCTTTTTAACATAACTGAATCAATGAAGGGAGATTATCTACCGTCGAAACACATATTCTTTTATGTGGAATTTAATTTAGTCAGTTTGTACAGCCAAAATTGTAAATGGTGCAAACATTCTGCCAATGTAGATGTGTTTGGCCTCTGTGCGTCTATTAAATATAAATTCGGTCATTTTTGACAAACAGGAATTGTTTTTCTCAACAGATCTTCTTTGGGTTTTCATTTGGGCTCTGACTGATGGTTTTTAGAAATTCGGAAGTTCGCTTGATTAATATTAGCATCAAAGATTTGAGAAAGTTTTCTTCATCATTTTTTCGACATTCAAGATGGCATATCTCCGTCACTATTTCAGGTATCAAGTTGAAACTTGGTAGGAATAAGGAACACACAGTTGAAACTTGGTAGGAATAAGGAACATACACACCGATGCCTTCACAATGGCATATTAAAAAATTTTGTGACGGCTTCTGGAAACTTCCAGAAATTACCAAGGCCTTCTGATTTTTCCCAAACATGAATAGTTCTCTCCATTTTAAAAATAGACAAAAAATGGCATATGGTGGTGTTAGCCCCAGATTATAATCTTTCATTTTGAAAGACCTTGTTCGATAATATTTTCAACTGGTTGGCCGCCATATTGGATTTTACAAAAAACATTCAAATCGATATTCAGCCTTTTTAATTCCGATTTTCGAAAACTTTTTTTGTATTAAACCTACGCCAAATGGCAACACTCCTTAGGGAGCCGATTTTTTAATTTCGATTTTGTTTACTTCCGGTTTCACTTTGAAGTTTGTTCGATTTTTCACCATCTAGATGGTGACCTAACCTTTCAATGACCCTTGACCTTTGTATGTATAATACCTACTAACAATTAATATAACCAGCGGCTGCCATGCAGAGTACGCCCACATTTTTCAGGGATGGATAGAGAACAAGCTAAACAAAAAGCGATTTTTTGTACAATCAGGGGCCATAATTCAGGAAGCCATGATCCGATCTGCGCAAATATCGACAGCAACCACAATCTTTGGGTTATAAAAACTATTTGCGGAGATGGGCGGCAATTTTGTCTGGCAGTTTGGGTCCGATTTTCATGAAATTCGAACTCAACCAACAATACAGTGTAACAGTGACATATTCAAAGGTTTTTTTTCGGTAATAATTGTGACCTCTTGAGGGACCACAAGCTAAATATGTGATTTTTCAAACAATCAGGGGCCATAATTCAGGAAGTTACGACCCAATATGTGCAAATATCGAAAGGAACCAACATCTTTGGCTTATAAACCTGCATTTCAAGTTTCATCAAAATCTGGTGAATATTGTGACCTCTAGAGAGTCCACAACCTTGATATACCATATTTTTACACTATTAGCATACGGGGGGCGGCCATTTTGTTCAGCATTTTTGGTCCGATTTTCACAAAATTCGAATTCAACCATCATTAGGGTGTAACGGTGATATATTAAAACATTTTTTTAAATTGGGTAAAAATTGTGACCTCTAGACGAACCACAAGCTAAAAACACGATTTTTCTTACAGTCAAGGGCCATAATTCAGGAAGTTACCATCCGATATGCACAGATATCAAAAGGAACCAAGATCTTTGGGTTATAAACATGTATTTCAAGTTTCATCAAAATCGGATAAAAATTGTGAGCTGTAGAGGGACCACACACAACCTTGATATACCATATTTTTACACTGTTTTCGTTCGAGGGGCGGCGATTTTGTCCGGCAGTTTTGGTCTGATATTCACGAAATTCGAACTCAACCGTCATTAAGGTGTAACGGTGATATATTCAAACGTTTTTTTTAAATCAGAATAAAATTGTGACCTCCATAGGGTCCACAAGCAAAAAAACATGATTTTTTTGTACAATCAGGGGCCATAATTCAGGAAGTTACAGTCCGATATGTGCAAATATCGAAAGGAACCAAGATCTTTGGGTTATAAACATAAAAAAAATCAGATAAAAATTGTGACCTCTATAGGGTCCACAAGCCAAAAACACAATTTTTTGTACAATCAGGGGCCATAATCCATGAAGTTACGGTCCGATACATGCCAATATCGAAAGGAACCGAGATCTTAGGGAGATAAAGCAATATTTCAAGTTTTGTTGAAATCGGATAAAAATTGTAACCTGTAGACTGTTCACAAACAATTGTGGACGGACGGACGGACACGGGCGACGACAATATATGTTCACATGAAAATGTGGGCTTATAAAAAAGTCTGGCCATGAAGTATAACTTTCGGTTTTATTAAGAGTTCAAAATGACAGGTTTTTCCACTGTAATAGGTATTGGATGTTACTATACACAATAATTCATGGTGTAACTTGAATGTTGATGTGACAAAGGCGTTACGTAACGTGACATACCGAAACACTCAGTACTCCTTAGGGGTTCTGCTTTGATTTTGTTTTCATTATGTATATATATTTGAGTACATGTACATGAAAGATTTAATAAGACTTCTTTCTTATAAGCTAGTCAAACAATTGAGAGAAATTCACAACGAAGAACACAATTTAACTCTGACAAAGAAAGTGATTACTTTGTTTGTTTGTGGACTCTCTACAGGTCACAATTCTTGTCCGATTTTGACGAAATATAAGTTTATCCCCAAAAGATCTCAGCTGCTTTCGATATTGGCATGTATCGGATCGAAACTTCATGGATTATGGCCCCTGTTTGTACGAAAAATCACGTATTTAGCTTGTGGACCCTATAGAAGTCACAATTTTTATCCGATTTTGTTGAAAGTTGAAATGTAGGTTTATAACCAAAAGATCTCAGTTCCTTTCGATATTCGCGTATATCGGACCGTAACTTCCTGAATTATGGCCCCTGATTGTACTAAAAATCGTGTTTTTAGCTTGTGGACCCTATAGAGGTCATAATTTTTATCCGATTTAAAAAAACGTATTATTATAACACCGTTACACCCTAAGGACTACTGAGTTCGAATTTCGTTAAAATCTGCCCAAAATTGACAGACAAAATGGCCGCCGTTCGTTCACAAATAGCGTAAAAATATGGTATATCAAGGTTGAGGACCCTATAGAGGTCACAATTTTTATCCGATTTTGTTGAAACTTGAAATGTAAGTTTATACCCCAAAGATCTTGCTTCCTTTCGATATTCGCGCATATCGGATTGTAACTTCCTGAATTATGGCCCCTGATTGTACGAAAAATAACGTTTTTAGCTTGTGGACCCTATAGAGGTCATAATTTTTATCTGATTTAAAAAATCGTATTATTATATCACCATTGCAGCCCAAGGACGACTGAGTTGGAATTTCATGAAAATCGGCCCTAAACTGACAGACAAAATGGCCGCCCTTCGTTCTCAAATAGCGTAAAAATATGGTATATCAAGGTTGTGGACCCTATAGAGGTCACAATTTTTATCCGATTTTGTTGAAACTTGAAATGTAAGTTTATAACACAAAGATCTCGGTTCCTTTCGATATTTGCGCATATTGGACCGTAACTTCTTGAATTATGGCCCCTGATTTTACGAAAAATCGCGTTTTTATAGAGGTCATAATTTTTATCCGATTTTGTTGAAACTTGAAATGTAAGTTTATAACCCAAAGATCTTGGTTCCTTTTGATATTCGCGCATATCGGACCATTACTTCCTGAATTATGGCCCCTGATCACAATTCCCGAACTTATAGCTATGTTATCTACAGACACGTGAGCAGTAGCGTCCAATCAGAGGCTGTGACATCACAACCTCCACGGAAACCCTGACATTGAATGAACCTTGAACTTTGCAACTCGACTATATCACAGGTAGACGTTTTAACTTGAAAGCGCGAGACCTGGTATTCGCAACGATAGAAGAATCTGATAGGCTCACAAGTTGCGCTTGTACCCAATCGAAATTAGTGCTGAAATATGTAGGGTATTACGTGAAGGCCTAGATAAGATGTACGTAGTTAAAGCGAGATCAAGCCTTCTATTGAAGATGTGGCGACACAGGCAATGGAAAACTGTTCTGTTGACAGATAAGAGTCGTAATTGCTTATCAACTGCGGATGGCCGGACCAGAATATGGCGTCAACGTGGCCAGCGTTATTCTGACCACGTCGTACCAAGACCAAACACAGCAGATGGATTCCGGCAGGCTTTTCTAAGAGTGTGGTTCCAGGTGCTAATGGCGTTCATCAATCGTCTGGTCCACTCCATGTACAGACGCAGCGCTCCTGTTATTGACACTCGTGGTGTACACACCAGATACTGATGTATAGACCGTGTACAGACTCTAAACCTTCTTGTAATTTCTTGGAATTGTGATGAATTAATCACTAATGTGTCAACATACTGTTCACAAAAAATTGCTTTGATCCATTTAGTAAGTCCTTTTCTAGAATGATTTCATTAAAGTGCCTCTCTGATTTTGAAATCGTACTTATGTTGGGTTTTTTTTGCTGTTTAGTATATTATAAGGTCCATGCTATCACCATGTCCATGACAAGAGAAAATAGCACTAGAAGTTGAAATGGAAGAGATTTCAAAATTTGTGACAACATGGCTGTTCTACTTACTTTACCAACTCATCCAGAATAAACACCGCTCTGGTTTTCTCAATAATAGTTATATAATTTAATATTAAAACTTTGGCCGTGGCTTAGTTGGAAAAACTAAACTAACTACTAGCACTAATACTGACACAACTGTGTGTGATTTAGTGCTCATACGGCTAGTCAGATAACCGTAAATGTTAAGAATTGGGCGGTTAAACGGTTCAAATTGAACGGAACGGTTATTCAGAGATGTCCATCATTACATAGAGTTGTGCCCCATTATATTCCTCTTTATAACAAAAAGTGTCGGTTGTCCTCTTGTATTTGATGTTTGAAAATCTTAGAATGTAACTGTCGCCCTCTGATCTCTACTGCTAAAAAATAATACTATTAATAGCACTCATAGTCGTACGGCAAAGTCAACAGACCTTGTTCTGACTTTTGCTAATATTGTTTAATCCAATCCAAATACTTCTCCCCGCCATTTCTAACTATATTATACCTTGTTTTACATTTATTTAAAAATGTAACCACCATTCAGAATGTAATCATAAAGGTTAGAAAATGACATTATAATAATAGATTTGTTACGACATTCCAGTTCTACACGTTTCATATCTCGTAATTTCTCGCGAGAATTAGGTAAATTAACCAATCATAAAATTTCTACTAGCAAACCTGAAATTATTTCTTTATTGTCCAATCAATACATGCCTTCCAATTCACTTTATTCTGTTCTTAGTAACATTGTGTAATTGTAATACATCCTAAACTTAGGTGTGCAGTATGATCATAATATCATCGCCACATGTCACGTACGACGGGAAACAGAGTATTGTCTTGTATATTATCATAGATATTGAATTAAAAAAATGATTCAAATGAACCAAGTTAACCAGGTTATCAAATAACTATGGCCCTAGTTTAATTTTTCATTTAAGAATTGTACATTTCTATGAAAAGTTTCTCGAAATTTTTGTGCGAGTACTGGTAATGCCTTTTTAGGCGAGTATTGCGTGCATGCGAGTAATGACTCGTACCTCTTGACAAGGCCTGTTTTATGTTGAATATTGATACCAAACGGGTATTAAACCCTTACTAGCTACGTTTATTCGAATAACAAAAAGTCCTAACCGCAAGAACACTAGTCTGTAGTCAGTGTAAGTGTGATTCATCCATATGAATGAAGGCAGAAGCCATGATTTAATATGATATATATGTACACACAAATCCAAGGTAGTATTTAATGAGTAAATGATTAAAATTATAACTGACAGAACTGTAGTGTGTGTGTGTGTGTTAGTTACTGTTAGCTTTCATTCAATGTCCCTTTAAATTGTCTGTCAGTCAGGCGAGTCTGGCGAGCCAGCGAGTACGACTGAATTGTCCCAATTTGAGTTATCTTAAAAGTTTTCCGAAGCTTCAATCACTTACAGTTTTTGTGCTGGTGCATTTAATTCTAGCTGTGCTTCTAGACATTCTTTTTCGGTTGTTGGTGTCTCAACTTCTTCGTAGCCATCAACACACGAACTTTCTTCTAAACTTGTCTGTCTTGCTGTGTTTTTGTCGGCCATTTTTACATTGCAGCACAGTAGAGTAAATCAATTTCTGATTGGCTTAAAATTTGTAGCCTCACACCATGAATGAACTCTTCAGCCATTAAATTTTTAGTTCTTGAACTTGATAGATTGAGTTTTCCCTATTGCTCCGTACGTCACACTAGAGTTTTCAGTCGACGGTTGATTAACATTTTGGACTAGTTTGTGTAATTTAAATAAAACACGCAGTAATTCGAAATCATCGTTTTTGATTTTCTTTTTTTATTTTCCCTCCAGTTCAAATGTTTCCAAGGTTGTGGTGGTGGGGGGGGGGGGATATTAATTATTTCACTCTGAGGTAAGCATCCCAAGGGGTCATACAGGAGTAATCACTTATTCCGCTTGGGATAAGCAGGGTTTCCAGGATAGATACTAGATTATCGTCTTTTGTTAACGTGCGAGTCCTACAGGAGTAATTAAAGGCGCGCGGGCGTTTCAAAATATAGGGGGATTGTTGAGTTGGGTTACGTTTCTAATTAATTTGCGGGTTCCGTTTGGGTGATGTAGGATTTGGTGCTTTTCTTTGTACGAATATTGTTAGTTCGGGCTGACGCAAGCGTAAAGCCGTAGTGTTTATATTTTATTGTAAAGTTATGATTTTCTAATTATTTGAGGCCTCCCGCGCTGAAGATTTGGTGCTTAAATTTCCTTTGTTGTAGGCCTACGAATATTGTTAATTCGGGCTGAGGCCCGAAAGCTATGGTGTTTTAATGTAAAGTTATGAGTTTCTATAATATTATTTGAGGGCTAGCTCCGTTTGGGTGATATAAGATTTGGTGCTTTCCTTTGTACGAATATTTAGTTCGGGCTGAGGCAGACGTAAAGCTGTACGTGGTATTTATATTTTATTGTAAAGTTATCGAGTTTCTAATTATTTGAGGGCTCCGTTTGGGTGATATAAGATTTGGTGCTTCTTTGTACGAATATTGTTAGTTCGGACCGAGGCAGGCGAATTATTGTTTATATTTTGTTAGAGTTGAAGGACATATAGCCTATTGGTGCCAGTCATTATCACATAAATGTGATAGAGCTGGTTAAACGTGTATTCCAAATATAATTTTAACCAGGCCCGTAGCCAAGGGGGGGGGGGGCTGGGGGGCGAAGCCCCCCCTGGAAATAATCTTGCCCCCCCCCCTGACAAAAAGTTGTCGACCATATTTATAAATTACCTATGTATGATTTGAATATATTTATATATTTGAATTTATATATTTGAATATAATTATATATAATTGTCGATTTCTATGCATAGAAACTCGTTTACAGCTACTCAATTTTCAAAATTTTCCGGGGGGAGACCCCCGTACCCCCGGCAAGAGAGACCCCCCCCCCCGGACCCCCTACCGCCGGGGCTGCCCCCCCCCCTGCGCCAGCAAGCTGGCTACGGGCCTGATTTTAACACAGAGATCATTGCTACGATAGCTGAGTAATACAGGGTTCCTGAATCGGAAGTGACGAACGCCAAAGGAAAACACGAGTAATCCCTCTATATACGTAATTGGCTGATGTGACGAGTGATAACAGATACACGGCCGAATTTCTGCTCACTAAAAATTCCTTCGAAGACCAAAAGTTGCTATATGGGACTGTAAGAGGATACCTGACAATTCAATAAAGTAATTGAATGTCATTAGATAAGAGCGAACACGAGAAAAATAGAAATAGTCCGTACATTCCCTTGTTTATATTCATTCTATACCTTATAAAAACATGGTAATGCATGGACTTTTTCTGTTTTTCTGTCGTGTTCTCTTATCTAGAGGAAGTCAATTCTTTTTATGAATTGTCAGATATCTTCTCACCAGGGGTGGATTGGGGCCGGGAACCGGCCCGGGCTTCCGTGTCGGAGCGGCCCCTTTTACTGACCGCGGAGCCCGGATGGGGGTTCCGGGGGCTCTCCCCCATGAAAATTTTGAAAAATGAACCCCAAATATGCGATTTGGTGGCATATCTGATTATAATCTCTGTCAAATAATATATCTCATAAATAGATTAATTTAGGCCAAAACCCCGACCTGCAAGTAATTTACAACCATCAACCTGTGAAATTATCATATCGTCATATTATTAATTAACGTATTATTGTATCGTCAAAACCAGCTATCATCAAATTTTGCCGAGGCCTTAAAATTGAATTTTTTTTTTTTTTGGAGTTACGAACCATCGGCAGACGTTTCTGGCGACAGTGTCGGGTGAATCCGATGAAATTTTTGGATGAAATTTCCTTTGGCGTTCGTCACTTCCGATTCAGGAAACCTGTATTTCTCAGCTATGTGTTAAAATTATATTTGGAATGTGTTTAACCAGCTCTATCACATATTATGTGATAATTATTGGCACCAATATTGTCCATTGAGTTCTAATTTGATTCTGAGGGTTTCGTTCGGAAGTTATAAGATTTGGTGTAGTAAGTAGACGCCCCGTTTCTTGGTTCTGTAAAGCGGACATAGTTGACGTAAGGATAGTTGATGCAAACGTGGTGCAAGTCCTTTAATTTCAGCTGCAGGTTACCACTGGTAAGAAGAAGACAAACCGACTCGGATACGCGTCTCGGTCATTTCTTTTGTATTGAACGAAATAAAGAATCTAAAAATTCTATAAAAGTGTTTTCTTTTACTTTAGGGGGGTTGGATGGCCGAATGGTTAGCACGTGCGTGCTGTATCATAAGGCCTGTCATTGAGTCAACTGGCGTGGTTTCGAATCCCCGGCTGTACGTGGCAAGGAGAAGGGTCGCCTGTCCAACCTCGTGGGTTTTCCCCGGGTCCTCCGGTTTCCTCCCACTGCTAAAGACCCCTACGCGCAAGCGAATTATTGAAATAAAATTAAACCATATGTTAGTCCCGAAATGACCTAGTTTGTGTCGAGTGGACGTTAAACCCCATTTCTCTCTCTCTCTTCTTTTACTTTAATCCACGCGGGAAGCCTGACATCCTGTATACGAACCTGGGACTTCCGGTTGCATAAGAACCCGACACTGTCGACGCTCAAGTGTAATCGGGAACGACCCGTCCTGTTACATATACATATATATGTTATGGTCAAGCAGGAAAATACCACATAATAGAAAGAAACAGTTTATCGAAAGGAAAGTCCAAACAATTAAGTTCACCGCACATGGTTGTCGCACAAATTGTATGTCTCTTCTGTTGGTCTGTTCTAAGACATAAAACACTGACTGATGGAGAGGTTTTCATTCAGAAAACCAGGGAATAAGGTTGTCAAAGCACTCTGTTAATATCATGCCTGTTTATGCAATGTGAATGAGTTCAGACAGCCAAAGCATGTCTTTTCTGTTATAAATAATGGTAACGGAAAAGACTTCTTCTTGCATTTTGATAAACAAAACAAAGGGTATTTTGTTAAAATTATAATCAGTTATCGCTTTTTTTATTCTTTCTAATGGTATTCAAACATTTATTTAGACAACTGGAGTCAAATTAATGACTTTGAATTCTTGTTTTCCGTTATGTCTTTACTGTTTACATGGTCTTGTATTTGGTAATAACTGAAAAGAGATTCTTACAAATTTGATTTTGTTACATTTTTGTTATTTTTAAGAGTCCTGCATGACTATTGCATATACTTCCTCTTGTGTTATAAACCTAAAGAATTCAGTGAAAATTTCCTTAAAAATTCATAATTACTTCTCAAAATTTGTCTTTTCCGTTATTTGTACGTTTTTGTGAAAATAGCCCGTATACATAATGACACACACTCGTAGAAACTGAACGGGGCGGGTTAAATATATTTCCAAACGTTATGGTCAGATTGTTATCATTGAAAGTAGCAGAAAGAAGATTTAACCTAAGAGATTGATAGTGTGGGCATTCAATTAAAAAGTGAAATTCGGTTTCTGCTTTCAAAAGGGAATAGCTATAGTCTCAACTCGAGGGGGGTGGGGTAGGGGGCGTTCTTTTACTGGCCCCTCTCTATTTCTAATTTATGGGATCTCAAACATAGTGAGGTTCTAGAGAACTTGAAGTTTTTATTGTGTACATGAAGCAAATAATTAGCTGGAGAATCTATTGTAGGTTTTAGACTGCTATACAGGGGCGGATCCAGAGGGGGGGGGGGGTCGACCCCCCCCCCCCTGCTCAGCCACATAATTTTTTTTGTAAATCAACACTTTTTATGAGAAAGATTTCTCGGCCGTGTGCTTTATCCTTTATCGTCAGATTTGGGACAGTATGGGCACTCAAAGCACGAGATAATGATATAGACATTATGTGATATCACAATTAATGCTTTGCATCCATGAAATTGAATCACAATGTCATTGTATTAATTCATAATAAAAATTGACGTCAAACGAGGTGTTATATTTCTCTGTTTTAAAAGCTCAATGTGTATGTATATACGCCAAAATGACGATAGAGACCATGCGGGAGCGGGGGGGGGGGGTACATTGTCTTAGGAACATGCCCCCCCCCCCCTGCAAAAATTCCTGGATCCGCCCCTGCTATAAGTTCTAAGATATGTGTTGCCAGGGAAAAAATCCAGTTTTATAAATAGTATTGAATTGGGATCTTAGGACTGTTTGTATGTTAGATATTGACAGTTGGAAGGGAGATAAAATGAACTGGTCCAAGAGGGAGGATATTGCTGCTGACCATGATAATTGGGGATTAGATTTGCCTATTTCTACATCTTCCACATATGCGGCGGATAGTAACAGATTTGTACGTTTTATGTCAGGCGTATTTAGTCTTTTATAGAATAACAACATTCGTTGGTAAATATCAATTTGTATTGGGAAGATACCTAGTTCGGCCAGTGATCCTATATTTGAAGATTTTTTGGATTGGAGTAAAATAGATTTGCAACTCTTTATTGTTATTTTATTATGCTCCACATAATTCCATCCTACTATGTACAATGTGCGATACCCATACATCACAAGCATATACAGAGCTCTGCTTCACTATTGCCTCATATACTCTTTAAAAAAGTAGGTTGTACCTATGTACCTATGTACCTATGCAGGTTGTGATATGATAAATAGTCATGGACACTTGACATGCTTTGAGAGTATGTTCACAGATGAAGAACTTATCGCCCCAACAGAAACACTGAGCTGCAGGTGCGACACGCAATAGCGCCATACACGTGGGAGGGGTTCATTGTCAAATTTGACACTTCAAGGAAAGGTTGATGAAAACTGCCGCGTGCTGGTTTATCCTATCGGTTCTTGCATAAGATTTACTGTTTAGTGTATCTTTGCTTTAGTGTGTTACGTTTAATTTGCAATGAGACGTCTTCAACATGATGAACGTCTACGTGCTATTGTCATGCTTCAAATGGATTCTACACAGCGAGCAGTAGCCAACATGCTTAATGTGTCACAGTCTGTGATCAGCAGACTGTGGAACCGGTATCAACAAACACACAATGTGGATGACAAACCTCGTTCGGGTCGTTCTAGAGCCACTTCACAAGCCCGGATCGATACATTCGTACACAGGTCCTGCGAAATCGAGGACAAACGGCCAATCAGCTTTCTGTAAACTTGTACCAAGTTACAGGAATTCGAGTTACACCCCAAACGATTAGAAATCGGCTACATGCAGCACATTTGCATGCGCGACGACCGCGTGTTTTGCCCCCAGTAACTCGCCAGCACATGGCAAACAAGCGTCAATGGTGTAGGCAGCGTAGAAATTGGGGTACTCGTCGATGGGCGCGTGTAATTGTCTCAGATGAGTCCAGATTTACTCTGGATTTCACCGATAGGCGTGTTCGCGTTTGGAGGCGTGTAAATGAGCGTCGTGCTAACGTTAACGTCAGACAGCATGACAAATTCGGGCGTGGGTCTGTTATGGTGTGGGGAGGAATCACCATGACCTTTCTCCCTATAGAGCATGTCTGGGACATGTATGGTGGCCCATGGTTATCATAGAGAAATGTGTAAAAAATCCACCACAAATATTAAACTGTAAAAATAAATTTGAATGAAAATAAAAATTCGCTAAAAAAAGAAAACGAAAATAAAAATTAAATTAAATTAAATGAAATAAAAGAATAATTTAAATTAAATTAGATCTAAATTAAAATCGTTTTTGATAAAAACAAAGTAAAATAAATGTCAATCAAAAACTGAAATGAAAAAAACAAATTAAATTAAAAATATTTTTAAATAAAAGTAAGTTTGAAAACTTAAATGAAAATTTTTTTTATTTATTTATTTTTTTTTTAAAATCGAATAGTGAAATGAAAACTAAAATACGCATGTCTATACGTGGCCCATCGTTATCAGCAGCCCATCGTTATCATTCAATCGGAACTGTAATCGAACGCACCGAAACCAGAGTTATTTCCCTTTTCTTCGCGGTCACGTCAGTCAAAAACTTTTGGCATCATGAAATATGAATAGAATTGGAATGGATCGAAAAAATTGAAATCTGGGCGCGCCTCAAAAAGAAGATGTCCAACAAAAGGTCTGCATATTCTTAGCGCCAAGAAAAACCTAGAGATATAATTGTCACGAAAATAATTGTTACATTTATATTAGAAAGTAAAATTTTAAAACATATTAATGCAAAGTATATATGTAATAGATCCCCCGACCCCACACCCCAAAATATACTATTACCGTAAACATACTAAAATATCGCACACTAGGCTAACTGAGAATGCAAAAAAGGGTTACGTCAATTTTGCTTTGGTGGGAAATTTTGTTTCACGGAATCAAGAGATGAATAAACTACTAGAATACAAACTTTCAGATGGCTCTTATGTTGGCGTTTCGAGATATATTACCTTATACATATGGGGAAACCGGGTTGGGGTAGGCTCACTGCGCACGCAATAACTTCTAAACTAGTTTTGGTGGTTTCAATATCTTTGTTTCACTAAATCGACAGATGCATAAGGTATGCATATGCCGAATTTCATTAACTTTCTATGTTGGCGTATCGAGTTATACCACCGCAAAGTTCTTAGCACCCGGTGGTATAACTCGATACGCCAACATAGAAAGTTAATGAAATTTGGCATGTTCATACCTTATCCATCTGTCGATTTGGTGAAATAAAGATTTCAAGCCAAAGCTAGATTAGAACATATTGTGTGCGCGATGAGCCTACCCTTACCCGATTCCCTCATATGTTTAGTATGTTTACGGTGATATATCTCGAAACGCAGCATAGGAAGCTTATGAAATTTTGTATTCTAGTAGTTTATTCATCCCTTCATTCCGTGAAACAAAAAACATTTTGCCACAAAATCTGGTTTGGGTGCTTTTTGATGCAGCGTGGGCGTACCCTTTGTTTATTGTACCCACGAACCTCGCCTCGAATCCGGGTGCTAGGAACTTTTCGGTGGTATAACTCGATACGCCAACATAGAAAGTTAATGAAATTTGGCATGTTCATACCTTATCCATCTGTCGATTTGGTGAAATAAAAATTTTGAAGCCACCAAAGTTAGTTGAGAAGTAATTGCGTGCGCGATGAACCGACCCTTACCCCCCCCCCCCCCCATAGTTTTAGTATCTTTACGGTAATATATCTCAACAAGCCAGCATAGGAAGCTTATGAAATTTTGTATTCTAGTAGTTTATTCATCCCTTGATTCCGTGAAACAAAAAACATTTTGTCACCAAAGCTGGCTTGGTTCTTTTTGATGCAGCGTGGGTCTACTGTTTGTTTCTTGTACCCAGAAACTCCACCTCGAATCCGGGTGCTAGGAACTTTGCGGTGGTATAACTGGATACGCCAACATAAAAAGTTAATGAAATTCGGCATGTTCATACCTTATGCATCTGTCGATTTTGTGAAATAAAGATTTTGAAGCCACGAAAGCTAGTTAAGAAGTTATTTCGTGAGCAGTGAGTCTACCCCAACCCGATTCCCCCATATGTTTAGTATGTTTACCGTAATATATCTCGAAACGCCAACATAGGAGCCATCTGAAAGTTTGTATTCTAGTAGTTTATTCATCTCTTGATTCCGTGTAACAAAAAACATTTTCCCACCAAATCTGGTTTGGGTGCTTTTTGATGCAAAATGGACGTACCCGGTTTTTTTTTTTGCATTCTCAGTAAGCCTATTGTGCGATATTCTAGTATGTTTACGGTAATAGTATATTTTAGGGTGTGGGGTGGGGTCGGGGGATCTTTTACATATATACTTTGCATTAATATGTTTTAAAATTTTATTTTCTAATATAAATGTAACAATTATTTTCGTGATAATTATATCTAGGTTTTTCTTGGCGCTAGGAATATGTGGGCTAACTTGATCTCAAATCCGGGTGCTGGAATACGGGTGAGGGAATATGTGTGCTAATTTGATCTCGAATCCGGGTGCTGGAATACGGGTGAGAGATTCCGCTCGGTCAGTTCTTCTTTTTACAGTTTTTAACATTTATTATGATAACCACGGGCCACCATTGACATGATCGGGAGACTTGTTCGTCGACGTCAACGTCAACCGACAACACTGCAAGAATTGGCCGTGGTACTGCAAGAGGAATGGGTCAGATTGCCCCAAATCGTGATTGGACGGTTGATTACTGATTAGGAACAAGGTTAATTAGGCTGTACTCAACTCTGTTTATAGAAAGACCGTCAAAATAGGGTATTAATACGAAATCCCAGTTATTGTGTTATAAATTACTGGAAAGTATGTTTCTTTGGCTCTTTGAATCTATCAGTTATTTCCTGGCACATTCAGGATTACACACGCTCG
Organism: Patella vulgata; assembly: GCF_932274485.2. NCBI lineage: Eukaryota > Metazoa > Mollusca > Gastropoda > Patellidae > Patella > Patella vulgata. The sequence continues at coordinate 42,889,785 of NC_065882.2, forward strand.
TCTAGATAGTTTCGTATAGTGTGCCAGCTTGATTTACTGTTATCGTGCGGGTGAATATCCTTGTAGTGTGCTGGTTTATAGTGTGTCAGGTTTCCATATATGTTAATAAGTCATGTGCTATCCTGCATTTCAATTTGAAAGTTGATGCTGTGCGAAAGATGCTATGTAGAAAGCGTGAAGGACAAATGGGATGTGACAGAGCGCAAATGTAAAATGTAATGTGAGATATGTAAAATGTAGACACGTCAATAAAAGCATTTTCTAACAAAACATTTGTCATTTGACACTTAACTCTTACCTTAGAGGTATTTTGACTTTATCATTATCGGTATTAGGACTTTGTACATTGTACTTTTTACATATTATCAAGGGCTAGGTAAAGTGACACCATCTTGATGCATAGTAGTCTCAACACCAACAAGGCTGATGATTTTTGTCCCCCGCCTTTCGAAGAAAGCAGGGGACTATTAAAATGGGTTCGTCCGTCTGTCTGTCTGTCTGTCTGTCCGTCTGTCTGTCCGTCACACTTTTTGGGACACAATAACTCTCTTCCTAATTGAGCTAGAATGTTCAAACTTGGTGTATGTGTTTATTAGGTCAATGCCTTGATGGAGTTCGAAGATGAGCATTTTCCGCTTAGGGTAAGCAGAGATAAGCAATTTGATTGGTTGATGCTTTGGGACACGATAACTCTCTTCCTAATTGGGCTAGAATGTTCAAACTTGGTGTATGTGTTGATTAGGTCAATGCCTTGATGGAGTTCGAAGATGAGCATTTTCCGCTTAGGGTAAGCAGAGATAAGCAATTTGATTGGTTGATGCTTTGGGACACGATAACTTTTAATTGAGCTAGAATGTTCAAACTTGGTGTATGTGTTTATTAGGTCAATGCCTTGATGGAGTTCGAAGATGAGCATTTTCCGCTTAGGGTAAGCAGAGATAAGCAATTTGATTGGTTGATACTTTGGGGCACGATAACTCTCTGCCTAATTGAGCTAGAATGTTCAAACTTGGTGTATGTGTTGATTAGGTCAATGCCTTGATGGAGTTCGAAGATGAGCATTTTCCGCTTAGGGTAAGCAGAGATAAGCAATTTGATTGGTTGATGCTTTGGGACACGATAACTTTAGTTCTAATTAAGTGAGATTGATGAAACTTGGTCTATAGTTTCATTACATCAATACCTTGACTAAGTTCAATCATGAGCATTTTCTACTCAGGCTAAGCAGAGCGATAAGCAATTTGATTGGTCGAGACATTGGAACACAATAATTCACATTCTAATTGATGTAGAATGTTCAAACTTGGTGTAGGCTTTCATTAGGTGAATGCCTTGATGGAGTTCAATGATGAACATTGTATGCTTACGGTAAGCAGAGATAAGCAATCTGATTGGTTGATGCTTTGGGGCATGATAACTTTGAGAGAGATGAAACTCCGAATATAGATTCATTATATCATTACCTTGACTAAGTTCGATGGTGAAAATTTTCTGCTAAGGCTAAGGAGCAATAAGCAATTTAATTGATTGGTCAAGACTTTGGAACATAATAACTCTGCTTTTAATTGAGGTAGAATGTTTAAACTTGATGTAGATGTTCATTAGGTGAATGTCTTGACTAAGTTCAATGATTAACATTTCGAGCTGAAGCCAAGCAGAGCTTATCAGTTTCATAATCTTGATTCTATTTGATAGACAGTGATGAAACTTAGTCTATAGTTTAACTGTTCGATACTTTTGAAAAAAATAAATGTTCTATTAATTAATACGTGTCATCTAATTATTTTGCTATTTCGGCGGGGGACATCAGCCTCACTGTTGGCTTGTATTTCCTAACACAGAATGTTGGCCCTTGGATACAAATGTCCAAAATAAACTCTATTACTCACAATACACTATTTCACTGTCAATATCAAAATACGAATGAAGTGTCATTTACAGGATTTGATAATATTAAAAAAAATAAGTCATGCATGAACTCATTAGCAACACTTCCTTTGAGCGGTAATTCGACACAGAAAGGTAAATAAAAATGCAGTAAATACTTTTTGACTTATACAATCACAATTATGATTACATCAGGTGGTAATTCGTAATATTATAGACTATAGCGCTTCATTTGCAAGAACTGTCACAACTTTTAATATCAACATTATTCATATAGAGCGTTCCATTTGAAACACATCATATTTTCCAATCAATCATTCAGCTGGACCTTTCCACATTCAATAGTGGACTATTAGTGAACAATGTGTTGAGTGTGAATAAATATTGAATAAAATTTATAACAAATTATTTTACTGTAAAACTTAGTAATAATGTTCAATCTTTAATTATCAGTACATCTTTATGCTTCCTGGCACAAAGTTTCAAGGTGTGAATTAAGAAGTAATAAGAATGATAACAATGTGTATTAATTATAAAAAATTGCTGAAAACCAAAAGCGGTTTCAAGGAAATTGTGATGCAGTATTTACAATATTCCATTCAGACCCGAAACATTTAATCCAAATCCAAATGATGTTTGATGATGGTACTCCATACAAAAAGTCTGAAAGTAGTTCCTTGAAAAAAATGGAGGATATTTGAAAAATAAAAGTTTAATTATGTGGACGTGGTGTGCTAAGACAAAGATAGTTTTCAAAATTTGAAGTCTTGATGGTTGTAGTGTATAATATTCAGGTATCTCTGTGAGACTTTGTGATTTCCCATGTTGAATTGTTTACCCTGTAGCTGCGCAGTGTTGAATGGTATATTTGCTTCATATTTTCCAAAGTTACAAATTCCAAAGTCATTATTTTTGATTTTCATCCATTTTTTATTGTTCAGTATCACCTCAAGCACGTTTAGACACCAAAACAAAGGCACTAAAGGTGTTGTGAATGATTTTTTGAGGACCCCCAATTTCAGGCGTTGTGACAATTTTTGTCACTTTACCTTGCCCTTAATGGCATCAGTGTTTGTAGACGTGGTGACGCGACATTGTTGACTTTATTGACTATACTATGGTGACTTTAGTGTCCTTACAAACATGACTTTATTGGTTATGATGACTTTAATGACTTTCCAAACGTGACAGCGACTATGACTTTAATGTCTTTTCTGACGTGACATTAGTGATTTCTGAAAAACATAAACATAAATTTGTCTTGACTTAATGTACATGAATGTAGAAAACAGAAACGTGACATGTAACAATTAATAATGACTTGTTGACAGAAGATTGCTGAACGAGGCTTATATAATTACATGCATCAAATTCAGTTGTCTGGGGCTATTTGCCACATGTGGTAAGACAACTCGGAGGCTATTTGCCACTTATAAGTCTCCGCACCGGAATTATCTACCGATTTCAATGAAACTTACAGATCACGATAACATTAATAATATCACAGAGTAGCCAAAATTTCGACCACTTCCGGTTAGCAGTTTCCGAGATATCAGGTTACCACACATGTAATTATAATCTGCACGTTTCATTGAAATCGGTTGGTAATTGCGGTATGTAGCCGTGCCACATGAAATGTGTGGTAACCTGATATCTCGGAAACTGCTAACCGGAAGTGGCCGAAACCTTGCCTACTCTGAAATATTATTAATGTAATTATAATCTGCAAGTTTCGTTGAAATCGTTTGGTAATTGCGGTCTGTAGCCGTGCCACATGAAATTGTGGTAACCCCCATATCTCGGAAACTCATTACCGGAAGTGGTCGAAACTTTGTCTACTCTGAGATATTATCAATGGTGTCATAATCTGTAAGTTTCATTAAAATCGCGTAACAATTGCGGTCATTATAACCTCGATTTTAATCATGTATCAAACCAACATAAGCTTTTATTTTTAATGACAAATTAACAGATTTCCCCTTTTTTTGCCTCTTGTAATAGTGATGTGATATTTCAACTTCTTAATTTAGTATTATTTGTTTTATTCTTATTTATGCAATTTATTGATTATATTAATGTGAAAATTTTAACCGTGTCTCATAAGTCGTCATCGGCTGGTATCTACTTTTTACTTTTATGTAACTATATGTATTAATATTTTAAAAGAACCTTTGTATAAATGTAGATGATGACACATTAATAAAATTAAATATATTTTTATCTTTCTTTTAGTAAACCATGTGCCGCTCTGACAGACTATAAAATTAGCCCAGGAACAGATTAAATCAACATTAATTGATCGATAAAAGTCTAAAGGGTTTCAACAGCTTGGATGTAATGTTTAATGTAGGATTTAGATATGTTAATTTTCGCTGTTATTACTATTAAATACAAGACCATATGCTGTTAAATCTATATGTAGACATATCTACCCATTGAGCGTTTACATGGAAGTATACAGCGCTTATACCAATTACTAACTGAAGATAAATATACCAATTGTAAAAATCACCATATTTTATTTAAAGATGATGTGTAGAAAACCAAAAAGATGGCTATTCTGTGGATTGATTTGTTTGTTTGTTTTAAAGATATTATTGTACAGGAGTCAAGAAAAGGGTATGGTGTAACCTATTTTCGTGATTTTCGAAAGGGGTGGGGGTGGGGTGGGGTGGCTGGGGTGGGGCGTGATTAAGAGTATCGCTTAGCGATGACTTTTCAGATTTGTCTCATGCCCATGAATGGTGAATGTCAACTCAAAATTCAATATAATTTAAACAAACTGTTTAAAAATGTACATCCTTATAAGAATCCGACGCTTTTTTGCAAAGAAATAATCTCCGGACAACCGATTATGTTTTTTTAAACTTACGCTCGTATTTCTTTTCAGGATCATTTTGTGAAAATTTACAACGAACTGATGAACAGGTACTTATAAAGTTTAATATAAAATGAACCTTTTTTGAATTTTTGAATATTTCAATTCGTATTTAATATAATTTCATATTTCAAATTTGCTTTCAAGAAATTTTACCTGCCCGCCAACTTGCAGGAGAGGGTTCCCGGTCAGTATTTATGCGGAATATATTAGCATTTTATCAGTTCATGGGTTTGACTCGAGTACCAGTGCATGTGATTAGCGTCATGTGATTGATCCCTATTTTCATAGAACCTATTTTATAACCGAGAATTTCATGGTACATTACGTATGCTTTTAAAATGTTATAGTAAAGAGTAAAGGTCACTTTTTGTGTTCATTCAATACACATTACAGGCCTAACGCCGATTGTCTCTCAAAGAAAGAACAAAATCTCCATTTCAGATAGGAACATAATGATTGTATTCTTTTATTTTCTACATTTGTAAAATTTACTGAACACAACCCATTTATTGAAGAAAGAGTGACATGTATGGATGTTTTATTTTTGTACCACAGAATAGAGTAGCAGTTGATTTCCAAACCTCTGCAGTTGGTGAAATTCTAAAAGAGAGGAGGAGAAACTTATTACATTTCTGTGCTAACAAAGAACTGCTTAAAGCTGGTAATAGTTCAGAAAAAATTACAAGGGGCCATTTTGTGTATGATCTTAAACATAAATTTGTTTATTGTGCAGCGGAAAAAGCCGGGTCTACCTTTTGGAGAAGATTATTTCAGATAATTGCAGGCGTATCAAATAAAACAAGCCCCTTTGATATACATTCGGATAGTGCTCTCGGTGGAGACCAGAAAACATTCCGCCCCATTTCGTTTGATTTTATCCACGCTCTACTTCAAGAATCGGTAAAATTTGTGATTGCCAGGGATCCATTTTCAAGACTTTTTTCTGGTTTTGCCAATAAATTATTTGAAGTTAATCCCAGCTTCTGGTCAACAGTTGGTCGAATAGTTATCAGAAATACAAGAACAAATGCAAGTAAAAAAAGCTTGTCGTTTGGCCATGATGTAAGTTTTCCCGAATTAGTTAAATACGTCATTATGTCAGAAAGAAGTGGTAGTTATAGAGACGGACATTTTATTCCTATATCAGACCACTGCAGACCATGTCAAATAAAATATGATATAGTTGCTAAAATGGAGACCATTAAAGAAGACACTATGTTTGTATTGAAACGACTAAATATGACACATGTTGATGAACTGGTGAAAGCTATAGAAAGTCTTGACGAAGTATCGGAATTAGATTCAATAATAACAACCTCTCAACACACCTTGCGGCGGCTTACACCGTCATTGCCGGTTTCGAAAGCAGAAGGTCTTCGCCGAACATGGAGAAGTTTTCAGTACAGAGGTTACATCGGAAAACACATTAAATATCCTTTAAGTAAAGAAGAAGAAGAAACTATCAACAATGAAGGGTTAACTCAAATATTTCAAAATGCTGTAAAATCATCAGGATCTAGAAAATCTCGTTTAGAAAACCGCCAGCTTGTTTTACAAGAAGCCTACAGCCAAATACCATTAGAAGATTTGCAGGCCTTAAGTGATATATTTAAGACGGATTGTGGTGCTTTTGGATATGATTGTAAACCAGATTATATTTTTAAAAAATCAGAAAAGGTTCAGACTAACTTTTTGGATATATGGAGTGCTTAAGCTTGATATTAATGTTAAACATACATTATGCAAGAGTTAAATCTGACTATTGCAGGTCTTTCTTTAGGCCTAAAATGTTATATAAAGTATTAATTAGACATTTTTTTTAACAAAACAAGGTCTTAATCAACTCTTGATGGCATCGATTTTAACTAGATTAGAACTGTTCGCCATTTGAAAATTTAATTTAAAAATGAGAAAGCGAGGCTATGTGTCAAATATTGTAAAAGTGGTTTCTTTTGATTGTTTTTATCTGAATATAAGAGTGATCTAATATTGTTGTTTCTTATTAATTTATTAAGCGAAGATAATGGTGAAATTTAAGCTAGATTATTTATATCTTCCAAAAATCTCGGCACTATTAAGATGCCACGTGTAGGATTAAACTCATTTTTGATTGGTGGAAGACTATTTACGAAAGACGCCCATTACTCGATACGAAGTCTGGTTGGCCAGACCTAGATTCCGTTTGGTTAAATATGTCAATTACTGAGTAATGGCGTTGGTTAAATCCTAGCGTATTGTTTTAAAAGTTTAAGCTGGCACCATTAATCTTACTTAATTACAATCAATAAAGGGCCCTCTATTAAAGCTCTTCGATATAAGTATACAATTATATTAACATTCTTAAGATCTATTGACACCCAATCAGCGTCAAGGTTGATTTATGCTTTTTAGTGCATTCTAGCCCCAACGTCTTTAATAAACATAATATGTACATTTAAAATAAACTATATAATCTATAAAATATGCATTCTTTAAAATACATAAAAATAAAATATCTAAAATAAAATATTGGTGCATATTTCGTCAATATGCACTGTAACAATATACCAGTCCCCTGGTTACCACAATGCGTACATCTAGTCAAAACTACTAAAAGTGATAACTTGGCTCAGAATGAAGTAATTTGAATGAAATTTTCAATTTTTTTATTTTACATTATCTATTTTTGAGCTATTATAGCAAGAATGGCCAGCTCTTTATCTAAATATCACATAATGTATCTTTAAAGATATCTATTTATATTAAAAGGGGAAATTCCAGACAATATATTTCAGGGAATAAAACTGGCTAATTCTAGATGAAATAATGAAAAAGTGACGAAATTGATTCCCAACAATGTCAAAATGGAAATATAATATTGTTAGGTATATGGTCATCTTGAATCGTCAATTTTTATAAGACTTCTAATTTTATGTTGAACCGTAGCCCCATTACCAGCTGTTATCACAAAACAATATATGTATTTATTGATTTCTTAGAATCTATCTTTTTTTTCACTTTCAGCATTCTTGTTAATGATTACGTAATTATTCGCGTAAAACATTGTATGTAAGAATGGGTTATTTAAATGAAATTAGGGAGGGCTGCAGAAAACTGGAACGATTTCTTTTATTGATCAGTGATTTAAAGTTAGTCTTCAATCCAACATATTTACCAGTGAATCTATAAATAAAAAAGGAAATGAAAAATGAAATGAAATGGGGTTTAACGTCCTACTGTTCTGCTCCTAACCTGGGCTAATGAAGACGGGCATACGCCATACAGTGTGCTGTGAGGGAAATTTTGCCCGGGCAGCGGCGCTACGGCCTACTCTTATATCGAATTCCAACTGCCAATGGATCTTTTACGTGCACGCCAATGTGTACACGGGACCTCGGTTTTTCGTCCAATCCGAACGACTAGACAGCTGTCCTTGTCAGGCCCTCCACCCTGGATCACTGACAAGAGGAAATCACGCCGGAAAATCTGGGTGAACTTTCTCGGCCAATGCAGGGATCGAACACCCGACCTCCAGGCTAGCGAACAGTAGGACGTTAAACCCCATTTCATTTCCAAATGTAGCTGAAATATACGAAAATTGAGTGATAGATTGGACATATATAGATTTCAGAAGCCGTAGCAACTTGGTAAGATAACCCCACAGGTTGTCCATTATTAGTTATCAACCCTTAATACGAACATTGATTGATATTGCTTACTAAAATGCTTTCTTTTGACTTTTTGCCAAGCAACAGTCTTGGTCATGCGGATGACTGATTGAAAGGTTACGTTCTTGCCAGACGTGTTGGCGACTTAGGGGATACTCGACAGCTGAAACAATTTCGTTGTGTTAAATTACGCCATGATTCTAATGACACAGCCTCAGTTGAAGGAACTGACAGAACTGTTATATGACAGGACTGGATTTTGTGTCACCTTATTGTAATTCTGTCAATTACACTCAGGATAAGCAACAGAGCATTCATCGTCAAATTCCATTTCAATCTATGCCCTGAAATCTGCACGATTCCACATAGCTAACGAATGTACATTTTTTATTTGCCTAATCTAAAATCCTTAGCATTGAGAGGAAACTTGGGGACACGGAGAAACCCCACCCAGGTAGACAGACGACCCTAGCCTTTCACACTAACACTAATTATGGAGTAACGAGTACTGGTTTATTAACATACAACGTTTCGACAATGATACTCTCGTCTTTATCATTTACTTGATAAAGACGAGAGTATCGTCGTCGGAACGTTGTATGTTAATAAACCAGTACTTGTTACTCCATAAATAGTGTAAGTGTGTTACTGTTGTGTTACTAAATGCCACATAAAGAAGAAAACCCTACCCCTTGTCACGTACAAGCTTGGGATAGAAGTCACGCCACCTGACCCAACATATAATATAAGCGACATAATATATCTGTTGGCAAAGCTTTATTATTCATTACATTTCATTGGTACAAACAAAACAATTACACAATACCTTGATCAAATCAATTTCTTAGTAATAAAACATCACCATGTGCTAACAAAACATACAATACAAACATTGAAAATATGCATGATTATAGAGCTAAAGTTTAAAAAGGTATATTTCAAGAATTCACAGTCCGTATAACACACCCGGGTCATGATAGAATTGGATGCAATTCACTTTACTTAAGCGCACATTTAACCTCATTCTTTAGACTGATACTAAAGGTAACTGGTTTTTCGGACACTTCATGTACAACACGGCTCTCTGAGGCCTTCATCCAATCATTAGCTTCCGCACTTGTGGCATCTGTGCAATGGAATGGAACTGATATTCTCTCTTTTTGGCTCGAGTTACAGGCACTTGAACACATGGTGACGGGTTTAATTGAGAAACAGGCTCGCTTTCCCTTGCTTCGTGATTTAATTACTGTTTTGGAAACTGGCACACAGGAAGCTGTAAGTATATTAAAGTTAGAACAGTAATGAGTAAGCAATTAAAAGATCATCAGTAGGTGTGATGTTAAACAAAACATAGAAGTGGGTTTCTAAAGCGACCTCGGTTATACTCGGTTCGCTGTGCGTGTAAACTCATCAATAATCAAATGCATATCTATTTGGTTCCCCTTTTTCACGCATAACCTTGTATAGAACAGGAAAGGCAGGAATGAACACCACCTCGTTTTATAATGGTGGTAGTGGATGGTGCGGGGCGAGATATAGCCATCACACTCTTTTTTCCTTCCGTTCGACTGTCCCCTTTTTATTTTCTGAGTAGATCTCAAAACAATTCAGCATTTCTTTGTGAAAATTTCTACACAGTAAAAGCTAGTACTTAAATGTCCTTTTGCAATATGGACATATTAGACTTTTTATTGTTAAAGTTCCCATGCATAAAATGGGACGTAGTCTAATATAGGGCGGAGGTTGTTTCCGGGAAAGATCTCAAGAACCATCTCGTATTCCTTTGCGACGTTTTCTACACGCAACAACCGACCACAGAATATGCACCCTTTGCTGGTTTTGTTTATTTCCAGTCCAGAACTTGAAAACTATTTCTTTAAACGAAACTTATACGTACATTAATTTTCATGAAAGTTAATTCAGATAGCACGCCAGAAATCACCCAATATTTATTTTAACGAAACTTAATGCTAGTTCAGATGGCACTTCAGAAATCACTCAATATTTTGTTACAGAAATGAGGATAGGTTCTATTTATAAAGGCTATATAAATTTTGTTAACAAATCAACCATATATATCTACAGTGTTCCTCGTTCAGTATTATTATTTTATCTGGTAATGTTTTGTTTTGTTTCTTATTGGATATATATAACTTGGCTGGAAATGATATAACTGATTATGCATTAAACTGTTTTTCTAGATCAAGTGGAATATTTTAAGACTAAGGTTAGTGGTAGTATAAATAGGCAAAAAATTTAAATGGTCGATAAAATTAAACATAATTATATTAATTGTATTGGTACTCCCAACAAAATCAGTGTTTAAACATTAAAACACATAATGTAAATAAATTAGCATGGGGCTCCTATACTGGTGGGGCCCCTGGGAAACTGCCCAATGCGTTAAGACGGTCCTAAAACAAATAGCGGCATATTCTAGTTTAGAGACCATCGAACCCATATGAACACATATGCATTATGATAACCAATAATAATAACGTCAATCGTTCCGTTTGATATTTTGGATGTTTATTCCATCACAATGGAGTAAGTATTACAATAAACGAAACGAAAATAATACCAAATTTTATAATATAGTGTGCTCACCGGAATGAACAGGAGCTTTCAGATTGTTCTCCACGGGGGTGACTACATCGGGATGGCTAGCTGGAGCTTGACATGTTCCATTACTAAAAACATAACTTCTAACAAATGGATCATGTGAATTGAAAACCTGCCCTGTAGGACCAACTAATTCTTTCGATATTTCGCCATCAAAGTTGCTACATAAACCACAGGTCTTGGCACGATACATCATAGAAGGCTGCGAAAAATACAATTACACTTATGTAAAGACATAACTTAACTTTAAAAGTTTAACTAAAAGAATATCCAAAGCTTATATATGTCGATATAATTTTGTTCAATTAATGAGTCGGATCTAGGAATTTTTAAAGTCTTCTTTCGGCTATTGGCGGCGTTAATCCGAATGGTAAAATGAGATGAAATGAGGTTTAACGTCCTACAGTTCTGCTCCAACTGAGCTAATGAAGACGGGCACACGCACGCCAATGTATACATCGGACCTCTATTTTTCGTCCCATCCGAACGACTATACGTTGCCCCTTGCCAGCCCCCACCCCCACATCCTACACCACTGACAAGGGGGACTCACGCCGGAAATTCCCAATAAATTTTCCTGGCCAATGCAGGGTTCGAACACGAACCAACGTCCAGCTCACTGTGCCACCGTGGCTTCACTAAGTGGAGTGGTACAAGAAAGTTTGGTTTTGCATACCTAGATAAATCAAAATAACCGAGCAAACGATTCCTCAATCTTAAGTGGGAAATGTACAATTTAACAAAATTGCACTCACCGTTACAGACAAAAAGTAACAGTCTGTTAATACAGCGACACCCAAGACTGGCATTTCTACTTTCATGAAGTACTGACCACCATAGTACACTTTCATAATCTTAATAATAGCAGCTGGTCTGACAACCACAATACAAATAAAAAAGCAGCAAAAATTATACGAATCGTTCTCATATAACAATTGCCGATATGACCAATATCAGTTTTAAACAAACGAAATAAATACAGGTAAAGATTAAGGAATAGAAGACACTAGCTACAATGTGTGTACACCTTTATTTATCTGAGCTAATCATTGCAACTATTTGAAGCCTTGTGATACTTTACGAAGGAATACACGTTTTCAGTTTCCATGTGGGATTAATCCTCGCATTCCAACGTTAGAAAATCTAGCGATCATTTCCGGAAAGCTGAATATTTTGACTTGTCTGAACTTTCCAGATATCATGAGCAGGCTATACCACCATGTGTTGGCATTTGATTTACATATTTAAACCTACTTTTTTACGGTCTCCTGTAAAATGTAGGTCTTCCCCTTTAAAGTCTCACGTAAATAGATAAGCACATCAAAAATAGTATCGCCTTTCATAGAATAATATTATATATTGTACCTGTTGTAACTTAAAGTCTTCTCTATAATAACTGGTGTTCCAACTTCTACTGGTGTAACAGCACCATTCACTTTAACTGTTGGCATTTGACCGACATTTGGTACCAACTCAATAAAATGATTCTCGGCATAGATTTCAATAACCTGAAACATAACGAGTTATTATTATCTTAAGCCCCATGCCAACTTTATCGAGGCCACTAAGGTCAAAGAATTTTACTTCCAAAATTGATATCAAATGTTAGTTTGATATCTAATATCTGTTTTTAAAAAATCAAATTGTATATACATATATTTTGAATAAACAAGGAGGTGATTAAAATTACCCCATATCTCGTGGTTGTGACAGTTAAAGAGATTAGCACATACATATACAGGTAAAAATGGTCATCCATAAATGACTAAATGAAATCCGCAAATGCAAATCCCCACCTTGGACACGTTGACAACAGCACGTGGTAATGCTGTAGTGGGTACAGTTGGTTTAGCTACAATGGCGAAGGATTTGGCTGGAGAACAATCCATGGCAACTACCACAGGGCACGTTCCAATCTTAGGCACAGCAACATAAGAATGGTCAAAAGTTCTGACCAGTGGTCCACTCCAAATACACCTACCTAAAAATACAAACGCTGATTCATTATTGTATCCATGATTATCTAAAAGTATTTGCTTGTTATACTATGACGTATAATATCAAATGAATTTATAAGAGAGTAGGCTTACCAGGTAAATGCCAGGAGGTAAGGTATCCAGCAGTTAATATTGGTGTTGAACGTATACTAACTGGAATAAGAGCTTGTACTATTGTTGGTGTTTTCAGACCAGTAAAACTAACTGCTTCATGTGGAGTAGTTAAGAAGCAGTCCAATACCTAAAATAAATGTTTAAAATATATTACTAAATTACCACTACAATTTACTACACAATCCGTAACACTGATAACTAAATCTCCAGATTGCTGTACAATAGACTATTTTTGGGTTGATGGTATAGATTATTTAGGGGATTAATGATCTTAAAATAATGAAAGTTACCCTCCAGAATGATAAAGCTGGAAATCTTATCTGGATATGTGCCATGCTCACATAATATTTCAGTACGTGGTTTATGATATTTTAGGTAATACTGGTGTTAAAAAAAAATCAAAGTTACCCTTTTATTAGCGTTGTTGAATATCATTAAAGCACTGACTGTATTGGCTGGTACAGTATTTCTTGGTGTGACCATACTTGAGAGACTTGGGTAGAATCTACCAATGAGGGCATTCTTGAATATAATAGCCAGTTTCTTCACGCCTGGACTAATGGCGGCCTTAAACACAAGGAAAATGAAAGGATATCAGTTGTTGACGGCAAACTCAAATGTGTGGTGAATTGCATAAGACATAATGTGAATTCTTGTATTTGTAAAGCAAAACCAGTGGTTACCAGGCAAGATACGCCCACATTTTGCAAGAGATGGATAGAGAACAAGTTAGGATCCGATATGCACAAATATCGACAGGAACCGATATCTTTGGGAGATAGACCTATATTTCAAGTTTCGTCAAACTCGGATAACAATTGTGACCTGTAGAGTGTCCACAATCAAATTGCGGACAGGCGGATGTCCGGGCGGACAGGGGCGACGACAATATACGTCCACATGAAAATGTGGGCGTATAAAAATTAATGCGTCATATTGGTATAATATGTCGTGATACGTGCATATTCAAATTAATGCGACCCGTCGAATCATCTTCTCTAAAATTACGAGTGCGAAGCTTATTTTTTAGCTGTACAATGAACCAACGCGTTATTTTAAATATCAGATAATTAAACTGTTGCTATACATGTATGTTATCAACGACATTAATCATCACTGGTTAGTTTAGTGTTTTTGATAATAAGTCGCTACTGCTCTCTAATCTTGTCATTCGCGGGATTTTTTGGGAGTGTCTAACGTAATACTTGCATTATATACAACTTAATTATGATATGAAATATAAAATCATTGAAGATAAGGGGGTACAACAATAAATACAAACCGGATTAGGTGATGTGGCCAAGAAATGAACGTGTCTGTATTCGTTCAATTGTATTCTGTATCTTTGGGCGTCTTCGGTAAATTCAGTTACACCCGCAGTTTGCATCAAAACCCTCTGTAAGGCTGGGTCACGTTGAAATGGGTTGATCTGTTTGATTTCTGATAGTATTTGTTCTACTGATTTACTGCCATAGATCTGTCAATAACAAACATGTTAATTAATTAAATAGTCGGCTTGACAATGGGGTTCTTTTGTTTCAGTACTTCCCAATTTTCGCATAACAAACCAAGTTACATAATTGGCCAAGTTACGTTACCACCTGAAAGTTAATGCCTTGGCTATCAATTTACATGCTGGGTTATTTGTTTCCGTTAGATATGTCGTATAAGAACTCTCCTCACTCTCACTCACAAATTGTTTACAACAAACTTTACCTTTGGCAAGGCATTACTTTAGTACAAGGTTACTGGCGTGTAGACAAGTAGGATGTATAAGCAATGGCATCATGTCTAGACCAATGGTGGTTTCTTTCATGTGTTATGCTATTCAGCGACTACCTATCGTTACGTACGGCGACATTTGTTATTGCAAATGTCTGATACAAACACATGTTATTAATTTTCATGGTAATGGTATAGTCAAATCATATTTATTTTTGTTGATTATCAAAGTAAAATTATCCATTTAAATCAACCTTAAACTTACCTTGATGGATAATACTGGAGATGCAGTAGTTGTTCCATAAGCAACGTTTATAAAACCAACTATACCCATTGGATAGGCAGAAGCCCCATGTACAGCTACAGCTAAAGGAGATATATGGGTTGATCTGTGTTTTGGCACTTCCACTTCGTATCTAGAATATAGTTCTGTAACAGATGTTAAGAAAGAAGCTATTTTGGTATTCACTGCTGGTGGTGGGGTTGGACTCATCTGTGCAGAAAGTGATTGTGCTTCTATCAAAGCATTCTTAAAATTGGTAATCAAAGCAGTAAACATGGATTCTGCGTGGGACGTAACAGCAGTGCTTCCCCATAGAGAACCAGCGTTGAGAATAGACGTCAACTCCGTAATAACAGTTTGACATTTCTGTGTTAGCTGGGAACATGTACTAGCGATATTTGATTTTGATACTGTTGGTATGCTCTTGATCATTGTATTTATTGAAGTCACGGTGTCTGTTAACTGGGAAAGTGTTGGTATAATACTCGATGAAGCAATCAGTGACGCTTTCAGCATGTGATGATTGTTGGCTTCAGTCTCGAATCTAGTAAAAAGCTGTGTAACGGAAGTTACAAAGGAAGCAATTTTGGCATTTACTGATGGTGGTGGGCTCATTTTACGGGAAAGAGTCTGTGCTTCGGTTAAAGCATTCTGAAATTTGCTAATGCAGGTGGAAAACATGGATTTAGCGTGAGGAATAATAGCAGGGGTTACCCATAGAGAACCAGCGTTCAGAATAGCAGTCATCTCTGCTATAACAGTTTCACATTTCTGTGTCAGTTGAGAACATTTTCTAGAAATACTTGGTCTAGGTGCAGCTGGAATACTCTTGATCATCCTCTCTATAGAAGAAACTGTCTCTGTTAAATGTGAAAGTTTTGGTATAATATTTACAGAAGACTCGGCTGAAGATTTCAAAATTTGGTGTTTTTGAGCCTCGTCCTCGAATCTGGAGTCTATTGTTTCAGTGGCCGCTAAAAATGACGCTATTTTGGTATTCATAGCTGGTGGTGGGGATGGGCTCATCTGTCCAGAAAGTGATTGCGCTTCTATTAAAGCATTCTTAAAATTGGTAATCAAAGCAGCAAACATAGGTTTTACATGGGGCCAAACAGCAGGACTGTTCGATAGAGAACCAGCGTTGAGAATAGACGTCAACTCCGTAACAACAGCTTGACATTTCTGTGTCAGTTGGGAACATGTACTGGAAATATCTGATTTTGATACTGTTGGTATGCTCTTGATCATTGCGTTTATCGATGAAACTGTTGCTGTTAGTTCTTCAAGTTTAGATACAATATTTACCGGCTGCATAGACGACGATACTATTGTCGGGTGATTGTTTGCCTCGGTCTGATATTGTTGACGCAATTCTCTTACTTCTTTAATACCTTCAGACACGGCATTCACACAGTCGGGTGGGAGTGGCGAAGAGTAGCTAGCTACATCTGATCTTACTTCTTCCAATATAGTAGATAGCTGGCTAATTAAAGAGGAAAACATTTCTGGGGAATGTCGAGCGGGTGCCTCACCACTCCATAAAGCTCCAGATGTTAGCACAGATCTACACTCTGAAATAACTGTCTGCAGTTTTGATGCCAGCATGGTTGCCATTTGTCGCGCCTGGTCCACTGGGGCGCTGGCCACAGCCATGACCTCTTGTTTTATGGCTTGTACCTCTTGTAAGAGTTCGCGGAGTTTCAAATCGACGGATCTCATTGGCATATCAGATAGAAGGACATGGTTTGAGTAATCCACAGTAGCTGATGTTGCATATCGACCGAGTAATTTCGTCAAGAAATAGTTGTAGTCACTCAACGTGGACAACATTCCGCTCACTTCTTGTACAGCACTTCTTTGGCCGGGTACAGTCAAAAGAGCCATCTTTAGTTTAGCCAATATAGCCTTCTGAATAATTGTAAAGCGTAGACAATCCACAACAACGGGAACACTAGGTGGGGCCATAGACGTTTTATATGCACTCTTAATAGCGCCTAGGTCAGCCATTATGGGTCTCATTAAGGCAAGAACATTGCTGGGGACATATGTACTTGGTGAACTGAATTTGGCATTTGCTAATGCGACTCTAGCGGCGAAATGTCTTTCGTAACCTTTTCCAATAATACGCCAAACAGTTTTATCAACACTATCCATAGTTGGTGTGAGATATTTAGAGTTAGAGAAACGAATTAGTAGACTACCGGTTTTAACACATATTAATCTAGTCTGTGCATCCGCTGTATATACGTTAGCATATAACTCAGATGTGAGCTGGGCAGACATTGGGCTATTCGCTGATTCAATGTATTTGAGTGGATTTGTTAGCGTCAACTTGACGAGTTGGTGTTGAATAGCAATTTGCACCAACGCAGCTATAGCAGGGATGTTAGAGACACTGCTGTCTGTAGTAGTCAACGTTTTCAACAAGGCAAAAGTAGAATGCAGAAGAGGCTTTACTGGTGCCGGATTTACAGTCGTTGCAGCACTCTCTTGAGATAAGATTGTTTTCAATGTAGCAGCTTGTTCTGTTCTTAATTTCATTATTTCAGCTGCAACCGGACTCGATGTATCAGTAAGAGGAGAAAGACCACCTTGAGAAACTAGACTACATAACTCTATTAACTCCGTCTTGTACATCGCCCACACTGATTGTGCCTTTGCTAGTAAATGCTGACCCTTGTTGAAGTCAGCAATATAGGAACCCATTTTACCAACAGATACCAATGTGTTCAGGGCTTGTTTTTGTTTTAGCATGACGTAGTGTACCAATGTGAGTTCAACTGGATTGGCCGATTTTGCCGATTTGATTCTTTGCATCTGTGTTCGGACAGCTTGTACAAGTGATTCTATTTTTTCGAAAACAACCACGATCACACCCTCGTTTGTAAAGAAATTAAATGGATCCAAAACCTTCTGTGCGGTAGCAGTTAAGAATTCGTAATTTGCACCAAGTTGTCTGAGAATTGGTAGCCATTTTCTCAACTCTGGAGCCTTAGATTCTGCAGCCATGTTAATGACGATTCTTTCAATTGTCTTTACAGGGTCCATATCAATCCTCATGCTATCCCTCAGGGATTGCGTAATGACTGTCGAATTGAGAGATGTCAACAAACCGTGGTGAGTTTTTAAACTGAGGAGGAACTTCAAATTTTGTGCTAAGGCAGCTCGGTACGATGGCTCAAACAACGTTTCGGGTAGAACGAATTTGGTAGGGTATTTGACTTCACTGTGGACTGTTATCTGCAACGAAGTGAGAATTGAAATCAACAAAAAATCACAACAGATTATACACATCCAACAACAACAACCTTATGGTCCACTCAAGAGTTATAATGTAGTCTTAATTTTATAGTATTATAGGAAAGTTTTATAGGAAATTTATAATGAATATCAATAAATACACAGATATTTGTAGACTGCTTCAGACCAAGAGACATCTATCACAAAGGGTTGGTAGATATGGGTGACGTGACGACAATATACGTCTATATGGTATTTTGGTCATAATCTTATACTTAACCTCAAAAGGTCACGTTATTTTTCATTTAGGGAAACCCGTAGGCTGGTTTATAAGTATAGGCGGGTAGGCGAAATAGAAAAAAAAACGTCGCCCACATCCCATAGATTAAAGGCGTTATCGTGCCTTTCGAGATACGGGCTATTCAAGTCCATTGTTTCCATCCAGATGTACAGGTAACGAAAATACATTCGCCGATAAAGGTATTGTTTATATGACCAATTTCGTGTTCAAAAGTCGACCGGACCGTTAAACGTTTACTTAAATTATTGCAAATTTTTTTTCTGAAAAAATATTTGAAATTCAAGCGAATTATCAATATTAACCTTACCTCCATAGCTGGTTTATTTGTGTTGGGAGCAGCTGTTCTGGCGACACGGGCAGCAAATTGTTGTACATAGCCCTTCTGTGAAGATATCCATAGTGCTTCAGCTTGCAGTTTGGCTGGAATACTTGAGTCGGCACTTTTTACCACACAAACCATACCCCATTTGGAACCCACTGCACTGAGACTGGTATTATCTCTAATCTTTTGTTGGAGTTTGATTTTGAGTTGACCCACAGATACACCAGTGGTTTTAAGGTCGGCAAAATCTGGCAATGGCAGTGTAGCTGTAATGATATATGATATTTTGTATTTGGACATTGTATTCACTGTCAGTGATTAGAGCATTAGGGTATTTTTCTTTAGTGTAAAATAATTTTACAAGAATAAAATATCCTATACCTGAGGAATTGGCGGCTGCAGATGCAGGGCCTGCTGTTTCCTGATCACCAGGCATATCACCATCCACCCAGGAACAGGCAGAGAAGAAAGACAAAATGCTGTTACAGCTACTGCTGTGTGGTGTTTTAAGAACATTCTTTGGTTCGGAAACCAGTGCAACTTGAATTTCAACAGGTTTGGCGGCAGTGGCAGTTGGAGTTGGTGTTGACCACAAATAAACCTCACTGCGTCCAAATAATGGACATGGTATGGCTGGATACGCTGTACTGACTATTGGATACTGACCATTTACTGCCGACCTAAATCCAAATGTTCCACGGGTAATATTTTTCATAAACTGTGGATAGAATATTATATATTTAAATTATAGGCACAACAACAAATCCATGTATTCATATCTATCTCAAAAATAAATACGAATATACTATACTATTGTAACGTAAAAACTAATGTTATTATGTAATTAAATAGAATCTAAAAAAAAAAAACCTTCATAAAGAATGGGATGGTTTGTACAAAACCTATAGCATAATTATTATTGCTATATTCATCTAATTCAATAGAGATCAATAAAAACTTTTAACAGATCGATTTGAATAAATCGTGGAGCAGAATTGTTTTTTTTAGATACAAATTAATTATCTCTTTAATCTTCATGATGGTTATTTTGGATATTAACTGCTTGTGACATCACCAGAGGTCAATATTGCGATATTAACCTCCATGCATATTTCAAAATTACATTCAAGAAAATCAAAATCACACAATGAATCTATTTTTGTACATTGAACAAAAAGTTTAAAGTGGAATTTGGGGCTCTGATAGTTGTCGTTTCTTGGTCAGACAGTTTTTAAAAAGTGTTTGGGTTGAAAACTGGTTTTATTTTCAGACGATTATTCATTATGTAGCACAGAACTAATTTTCTGCCTCAATTCGTCATCAGACTCCGTCGACTGTAAGTTGGAGAAGTTTATAGGGTCAGTGTGACGTGTGTTCGTAGTAAACTGCACTCACGCGTATTTTAACCTGACAACTAGAGGACTAATTAATTTTCAAGAGAAAAAATGTTTTTGTTATTAATCTTCCTTTGTTTGTTAATCTTGTAAGAAATATATTTCAAATCATTTTCCGTAGTTAATGATACAGGAAAATACAAAGAGTGCTCTTTAGAAAGTAATCTAGACAAAAAGCTTAGTTATTTAAAATGCCATTTTGGACTGGTTGGTCTTGGAAAGAATAGAATTTGGTTATGGATAGAGAAGAATTTTCGTTCAGTCTTTTTGCTAACAATGGGCTAAAAAGATGAGGAAGTGGAATCAGTAGAAAATGATGTGCAAGTAAGGTTTTATCGATTTCGATAATGATTATACCTTTTTAGTACGTCTACCTGTGGTTATATTGTTTATGGTCCGAAAGTCTGTATTCATCTTATTTTCAGGAATAGTGTGACTTAATCGTGTATACTTACAGGAACAACTCTTGCGTTGTGAGTAACGCCTATTTCCTTTTCTTCTCTTTTAAACATAACAGGGTTCGGTGATGCCGAAGTAAATTGCAGCCATGTCAGAGGAACAATTTTAACTTTCATTATCGGGGTCGCCTACAAAACCAAATATAAATTGTGACTATATAATGCAAATACAATTGTATAGTTCAACGGATGTGATCTAATGAACAAACACTCTCAAGCAATTTATATTATAACCATATTGATTCATAGATTAATGTATCTCGCATAAACAAAGACGGTCGTCGTGCGCGTGACAGAGCATGTCTACTCTTTCCACCTACATTAAACTAAATTCTCATTTTGGATTTTGATTTTCAGGTTGAATCGGCGGTAGACTAGTATATTTTATTTATAACAGCGTGCTAAATCGGTAATCGCATGGTTTCATGTTCGATCATGTGTCCTTGAATACGTGGTGGTGGTGGTGGGGGGGGGGTCACGGTGGCTAAGTGGGTAAGACGCTGGCTCGCTAACCAGATTTTCCCCGCGTAGTTCAGTGGTGCATGACGAAGGGCCGGACGAGGACAGCTATCTAGTCGTTCAGGTGATATGAAAAACCAAGGTCCGTGTACACATTAGGGTGCACGTAAAAGATCTCCTGACAGTTGAAATTCCATATAAGAGCAGGCCGTAGTGCCGCTATCCTAGCAAAATTTCCCTCATAGCACACTGTATGGCGTATGCCCGTCTTCATTAGCCCAGTTCGGAGCAGAACAGTAGGACGTTAAACCCCATGTCATTTCATTTCATTTCCTTGCATAGGTAACTTTATTCCTGTATTACAGTCCATCTAGGTGTAATTGGGTACCGGTAGGATAGTGCAAAATATGCAGAAAAATGACTTTTGAAGGAACGAGGGGTAAGAGCATCAGACGCCGGGGTAAATACATTAAAATTTCATTATTGATCCCAGGAATTACTCACCGATACAGGTGGCGTTATTGTAGCAAATATTTTTTGTTTTGTTAAATCAGCCCTGACAGTAGCAGTTACTGGCATGTTAGCGTGTTTGGTAGCACGAACTGCTACACCACTATGCATCACAAATTCTCCAATTTGCATACTCAAAAAGAATTCCATGGCATTACTGCAAAATATTCAATTATTTCAAAATATAATTTATCTCGATATACCGTTATGTGAATTTGTTATTCTGCGACAAAATGTTTTCGAGCGGAGGGTGCTTTATTTTGATTAAATTTAATTTTTTTTTTAATTTACGAGAGGTTTGTTTTTTCCTGGAAAGGTGGTTTTTCCATTGTTCGCGGTGATTCCTTGAAGTAAATCAAGACTAACTGAATAAGACTCTTTGTCTTTTGATACAAAATGACACACCTTCTGAATCATCCCTGTTTGTCCAGCACCCATGATATTTACCGTCGTCACTGCCACCCTCATCCCGATTGCCAGAGCACCACTGTCCCCACTGCTGACCTTCACGTGTACCCGGGGGGTTGGATGGCCGAATGGTTAGCACGTGCGTGCTGTATCATAAAGCCTGTCATTGAGTCAACTGGCGTGGTTTCGAATCCCCGGTTGTAAGTGACAAGGAGTAGGGTCGCCTGTCCAACCTTGTGGTTTTCTCCGGGTCCTCCGGTTTCCTCCCACTGCTAAAGACCCCTACGCGCAAACGAATTATTGAAATAAAATTAAACCATATGTTAGTCCCGAAATGACCTAGTTTGTGTCGAGTGGACGTTAAACCCCATTTCTCTCTCTCTCTTCACATGCACCCAAAATATGTAACAGTTTCTATACCTGACATGGAGGTTAGCCGTAACTTCTGCTTCCACTGGAGCTTTGCCTTTGCGGTCAGATTCGAACAGTGCAGGAGAAACTTTAGCATTGATAGAACCACGTACAATAAGGCCATTGGCAGCAGTTAACCTTAATCGCAATGGGAGTCCCATTGAAGTTGCAATCGTGTATTGCGCATCAGCCATAATATAGGCACGTCGTATATCGACAGTTTTTGCGGCATTCAAATATCCTGCCACAAAACCTGTAGCTACTTTGCCTAAAATGAAAAAAATAATAATTAAAACTTAATATGATGCGTGTGATTTGTCTCGAAAAATCCCATCCAATCTCCTGCGCTATTGGACAAACAAACACGCCTATAGTACTACGGATAAATATATTGGATAAACCTGAAATCTACTTTTTAAATGAAACACACCATGGTAAAGCATATGTTAACCACAAGTCGAAAATTACTGATTAATTTTACACCTAAATACTAAGACTTATATTTGATGTCGTATCATCAACGTTTCCTTAAGAAACACACCAAATTCACGGTATAGTTGGCTTACCAGTTGAAACTATTTGTTTCATGGTTTCTGTCAAGGGGTAGTACATCAATTCATGGTCATTAAACTTATAGTATGCATGACCAGCAGGAGCTAATTCACGTCTAGCAACAACACCAATCTATTAAACATAATAAATACATAGATAAAGAATAGCAAAGTCTAATAGTAAAGCAAAGGCACTACTACTTTGCGAAAAGAGTAAAAAATTGAGAAAATACTTATAAATATAAAAACTAAATTACCTCATCCTCCTTCTAATAAAATTATAAAAAAAGACGAAGAAACCAGTAAATTTTTCCGGGTTTAAGAGTTAAATAAACTTATAATATTAATCAATTGTAGCTGAACGTGCAATGAACGCGATGACTTTATTGTCTATCAGAAATTAAAACTTTTTTACCTTCTGGAAGAGATTTTCAATTTGAGCTTGAGGGCTAGCCCCGCTGCTTCGTCTGGCACGGGACAAAACGTCAAATAAGGATTTTCTAGATGTAAGAATGCCCTTTGGACCAAACCATTTGTCAAATATAGCCTGGAGACCCTGTGTGTTGTATCCAATCTACAAAACAAAATATTTACAAGGTTTCACATACTATGCAGTCAGGTTATACAACTTTTAGTAAAGTTAAAGAATAAAAGAAACATCCCGATGAAGAAACGTCTCCCATACGAAGTCTTAATAAATCTTACCTCAAAGAAATTGGCAGTTCTGCCCATCATGTAACCGGATAATTTAGCCGATGCAGCTTGGGGGACAATAGATGAGTTACTACCATAATAGGCAAGACTGATGGCACCGCCGAACTGGGGAGCACCTCGGGCAACTGAAAGAACATGTTAGATATACGTCAACCACTCTACGCATTTTGTTTTAAATCACAGAGATACCAAGAAATATGCAAAGTTCATTTCGCAACCAAAAATGCATCAAGGTAAGCCCATTGTTTTAACCAAACGTTCAAAAGCAATTAAAAGGGGCACTTAGGTAAAAACCTATAAGCTAAGTAGCAGTATATGTTTTTTTGATACTGCGTCTTTTGCTTTTAATTTTCTGAGCTTACTTGAGATATGTTATAGATGATATTTTGTTTCGAATGGGTGTTGTTTTTCTACTTGCGTTGCATTCGAAGCAAATGTTAAACCAAAAACTTCATTTTGATATTCTTATCATGTACAAAGATGTTTATACTTGAAATAAATATCCCGCCTTCGTTAGCACAGGCGGTGCAGAAAAGTAAGGCGTTTAACTCCATTTCATTCATTTCATTTCATTTTTAAATAAAGAGTACACACCGTAGAACTTTTCTTTGGTGTATAATCGGGAATACGTCATACCAGCACGTGGTGGAATTGCCATTGTCAAAGCATGGGCAACATTTTTAGCCCTAGAATAGAAACATTACATGATATATCTGATACAATATATGATCACACACAGACGGGAAGTCTTAACATACAATAGAGCTACAGGGGATAAAGTTTTCAAAAGCTTCGTGAAAAAAAACCCTTCCAGTTCTCTCTATAACTATACACAAAGAATACGTCTCCGACATCAAATATAAATATTACGTTACAGCTTTATAGATCCATTTGCTGTTTATATACTTACATAGCCCTCATACACGGGTTCGAACTGTTTGATACAGTTCTCATAACGGAAGCTACATAGGAAGAAAACTGAAGATCAGGTTCATACGCTAGTGTAGAAGCAATAGTCTGCCATACAGTTGCATCAGGACGGCCCATAATTAAAGCATCAAAGCATGCTAGTCTGACCACCGACTCCTCGTTTCTGTTGGTTATTACTGGCATAAGCATCATTACGACCTAACAAAAATCACAAAAATCTTTTAATTTTTTTCTAATAAAACATAATTTCATCGTACGTAAGTGGACATAACATTGTGAAGGATAGGGTGGACAAACTGTACTATCTAGGATCTGTAGCAGCCCGACAACACCTGAGTTATGAAAAAGGACACGAAAAAAAATTGGCTGAATGGAACAATGTTATTACTTTATTTGTTTATCAGAGGTAAAGATAGTTGAAATCAACGTAAAATAATCCTAACCTAGACTGGAATTAATTGGTTTCAATAACGTTTGGAAAAGAATGTGCTTCATAAATTTGCTTATGATTGTGTATGACCGCAAATTATATATGCAACCTTCATTCTGGCATAATGTGGCTTTAACTAAACGGAGAAAACGTAAATTATGTTTGATATATACTGACTTGTTCTCTTTTGTACATTGCCATTCTTCTTAGTGCGAAGGCAGCTTGAGCTCGAACAAGAGCAGGCATGGTTGGGTTGGTTATAATGGTTTTGATATCTTCAATCATAGGCATGCATCCAGCATTACCAATAGCTTTGAGAGCTAAAATTTTTTCGTCCATCACACCTTTCTGTAGAATTCCTCTTAAAAGCTGAAAATGTTTATACCAATTGTTTACTTCATATCAAAGTTATTTGATATTTAAGATTTATCGAATAGATTGCTTACTATATGATTATTTTGGTTATAACATTCACTGGGTCGAAAAACTTGAAACCTAAGTAAATGCCGACACACATTATGAATAAAACAAATTATGAAATAACATACCGAGACAACGCCTTGAATAAGGGTGTTCGACAAGGTTGCTGTCTGTGTCAGTCTTTCTTCCAGTGATTGTTTTAATGTACTTAATTCAGTCTGAACAACTTTGCTGTTCTCCATGCTTAACATGATTCTAGTGGTGTTTATCTCGTGTCTCAGTTGCTTCATATATTTGTTGGTAGTGATCTGTAGTTTCCAGGTCAAAGCGCCAATAGCCAATACAGTTGCTCGACGAAGTTTAGGGGATGACGTAGCGGTTGTTCTGGCAAGTTCCTGTATAAATAATAGGTCTGTATCACGAAATGTACATTTTAAAGGGGCTAAATCGATATTCTTTGGCAACTAGAAATGGGACACAAATGGGTTTCAACGCCTATAACAATATAATATGAATGCATATAAACTGATTTCCATTCAATCGTTTCTGCTTTTACTGTAATTTCTGATAAGTTATGTTCGGCGAAATACCCGGTAATCTTCCCTTGTATGATATGTTTAGCCTCGTTCATCGAGTCGCTTTTGACACGCGATTCGTGTGCCAAGTTTAAAATCTTCACTGTGTCATAAATATGCACACCAGAAAGCCCATCTTTTCACGATAAGATAACAACATCAGTGTTGTTTTAAATTAAGCAATAAGTCGTGTTTGTAATGTCGAAGACTGTGGATGATACTGAGTTAAAGACCTGGCTGCTTTACTGTTATTAATTTCGGAATTACTTTTATTCATGTACAAATCTCACATTAACAGATAAATTATCTTTTATTATTATTGTTAAACTGAGAATTGCTCACCATCAACATCTTCATAACGTGAACATTGGGTTCAACAGAAACGACCAGTGCGCCTATAATATAAGGGCTTTTAGCTGGTGGAAGAAGAGCTATGTTCTGGATGAGTATTCTTGCTACAGGGGCGGTACCAACAACAGGTAAAACTTTTAATAGTACAGCCCTGAAATATACCATCATAAACGGTAATAGAGGTAATTATATACAGGATCCTAGAAAAACAGAAGGCTGATGTTTGTTGAGATCTTACGAGATCCGTTTACCATGTAATTCTTTACTAAATTTGACCCCGGGTATCCATATTAACGAAGCAAATATCATTGTAAAATACTATTTCGTAATATTTTTTAGTCCAAAATAACGAGGTCCGAAAAAAAAATTATCTAGATCTATTGATCTAAATTGAGTACCTTAAATCGTCTCTGTTCCATACAATGAGGACATAATTTAAACCTTTATCTTAGAATTTGAACTGTACCTGATATTTTTAGCTGTTTGGTCAGTGGGTTTAGTTGGCGTCATATAAGTTTTAATTATTTCTTCTATTACAACTGGCTCGGTATTTCTCAACGCATCTATACACTGGGTTATAAATCGCATAGCTTCTGGTGTCAAAGTATCGCCCATGTATTCAGCTGCAGCTTTCAGTACGGCCACAACCTAGAGATAATGACAACTTAATAATGCTTTGATATATAAACACAAAATATCCACTCGACTCTAATCAGCAACTCTTCGAGATTGTTCCAGTTTAACTAAGGGCGAATTTAATTCATCTCATCCCGATTTACAGAAAAAAGAGTTGTATAAGAAGTTTAAAGGGCAGTTGAATATGTTTACATTTTTATACAACAAAGGCTGTTTTCCAGTTCAAATCTCCCTTCCTAACATGGCGCAAGTGATGCATGTAATACTGTTCATTTTGTAGTGTACCCCTAAACACTTTAGGGAAGGGACACACCATAAACATTTTGTAATAACAAAGGCAAGAATTCTAACTTATGTGCTTTCTATAGTACTATTGAAGTAATTTACCGTAGCTTTGCTGTAAGTTGCATGACCAGCTCGACTAATTGGAGCTCTTGTTTCGTTGCTGAATGGATGAATAGGGGCAATGGCCATTTCGGGAACGAACGTTGTCAAACTACGTTTTATTGGTGAAGGAATTGCTGGAATTGGTCGTGTTGCTGAAATGTCCATGGCGTTCAACAAGGTAATTGTTTGGCTAAAATATAAGATATCCAAAAATATAAGATCGGCAGAAGCCACCCACCTCCTCTAATACCCTATAAAACTTATCACCCTGGGGTCGCTTTTGCAGGACAGACAAGAAATGTGTCGCCATCGTCGTTCGAATGGCATTCGTGTACACACTGGTATGTACCATTGATAGTTGGATTTCAAAGAGACGGCGGCAACGCCATAGTTCTCGTCTCCATATTGTACGTGTCCATTGTAAATAACATCAGCCTGGCCCCGAGTTCACAAAGCATTCTCAGACTTAAGTTTAGAATTTACTCAACTTCCAATCTCTGTTTATGAGAAATATCTTTGATCCAGAAACACAAAACTTTGCACATAGTTTCTTATTGATGTATTTAACAAATTAAAACAACAAACATTTTATAACGGGTTATATTTTAGTTAAATTAAGATAAACAATTTTGAGTAAATTCTCAACTTATTATTATATTGTTTCTGTTAATTAGAATGGTCTAAATTCTGTAAACAAGGCAAACTCCATATACATATAGATGTAACAGAAATGGTATCTTACTTGGTCGACATTTGAATTTGCCCTTCAGGTCCGGAGATTCCAAAAAGGGTGTACTTGCTTTCTGCTACAGCACTGCTGATGAGAAATTTGGTTTTATCTCCAACTATCGCATATCTTACTTGACTAGCTACCGTCATTCTTTCTTCCTGAACAATATAACACAAATGATAATTAAACAGCAAACAATTTCATTATTTACGTTTAACAACATTAAGGGTTAAAATGTATTGTTTAGATACTTATACTTACAGGATTAAAAGAAAAATTAAAGTTTAAATAAGGTCATGACATCAATGTCATCGGCTGCGGGTCAAATACAATTCAGGTGTTCTTAGTCAGTCTCAATGGCGAGAGGACGGTGGTGTGAAATTAACAAAAACAACTTTGAACTTCAAATATATATTACAATAACAATGAAAAAAACCTGACAGAAACATAACTTAATCGCTTCTCCAACATCACAATAACCATAGACAAAAGCTTTGGAAAGAGTCAGACATTTCGGACTAACTTGTGTCCATTTATTCATAGATTGTAACCTTACCCTTTCCTCTTCACAAGCAAAACAACTATGGCCTTCTACAGTGTTCTTGTACCATGAAGGGTGGTCAATGGCATTGGTGTAGTTACGAACTTTGATAACATTGTAGGCATTAGGTATTCTATCTTCTGGGATAACAGTGTAAACGGTTTCTGTTAGACCAGATGGTGTTGGCTGAAATGTAAATATGGCATATTTTGTTAAAGTTAAAAATTATCACAGTAATCTAATCAGAGCCAACAATATACAAAGTATTGAGGGGAAAAAATGATAAAAGCTACGAAAAAATCTCGGTGCTAATTATGTTATTCTTATGCATAATTTTTAAAAATAATTATACATTGACGTGTGCATATTTAATAGTTCTAATTCATTTCAGAATATTGCTAAATTAAAACAGATTCTTCCTTAGTTAAATCATATTTAAAGCTGTCCTTACATCCATACACGTATAGGTGACACCAGTAGCAAAGTTTGCAGTTGAGCTTGATCGGTTGGTTTCCATAGAAAACCTTTGCTCCAAGTTGACTTCGAACAACGCCACCAAACCTCTCTTTACATTAACCGACCAATGGGGATCTGTACTGGCTGTTTCAAAGTTTGTAACATGCCCAGAGATATAGCTGAAACATGTACATTACAACATTATCAAGTAAATATACTAAAGGAGTATCGTGATTAATGTTATCGTTACTATTATTTTGCGTCATTTTTAATACTGGTCACCATATTGTCATAATGCCAGACACGCGGGTTGCACACTTAACATCATAGAAACAAATCTGGGATAAAGAAATACTAAATCATTAGAAGTTCGGAAAGTATGATCTTCTGCCTTTTTACTTTGAATCGGCGATCCACAGAATCAAAGGTTGATACGTGTACTTAAAATTTTCTGAAGATCAGTGGTGAGTATTAATAGGTAACGGAAATAATGAAGATGGTTGAAAATATACAACGAATTCTTCAGATGTTGAATCTTACAACTCACAACAACGACGTTACCCTTTTTACAAGCAATAGCCTACATGTACCAGCATCAGATGATCAGAGTAGAATATATATAACCGACTCGATAATAGATATTTGGGTCGTATAACTGTAAGAACAAATAAACAAATATGCTTACTCAAACGTTATTGGCTTAATGAGTTCTTGAACAATTGTAGTTAGTTCAGGTCCCACTACAGGAGCCATTGTTCTAGATGGTATTATTCTGTTGGTTGGGTTCATTCTTTCAGTTTCTTCATTGAATTTCAAAAGAACCACATTCTCCAACTGAAATTAACAAAAAGGGAATGTTCATTTATCGGTAGAATAATTGTTCGATAATCGTATAATTCCTATTTCGTGTCAAAGAAAAAGACAATGAAGACTGATCTATGGGTTCAATCTGATAACACACTCTTCTTATTAGTTTGGAATATAAATGGATTGAAATCGGTGTACGACAACCACTCTTTTATAAACAGTTTAACAAATTATGATATTGTGCTACTAAGTGAGACGTGGTTGAAAGGGGACGAACCAATTTTTATTGCTAATTTTTCAAATGTTAGTTTTGTAAATAGAAGTGAATTATACAGCCGCGGTAAATGCAACTACTTTTCAGTCGAATCAGAACACGAATGGAGCGCATGTGTAATATTTATATAATATTCGTGTACATTCCCCCTGAAAAAGTATGTTCCATAATTTCTGTAATTTTGACATTTTTATTGAAATTGAACAGTTATATTTCCAATGTTCAGATCTAGGTGGAGCAACATTCGTATGTGGGGATCTGAATAGCAGAACCCGGTCCGACCCCAAATATATAATTAACGATAATATGGATCAATACATCGTGTCACTAAACACTGATTTTAATGATGATGATAAGGGTCTGGAAATAAATATTTGAAAAATCAAAATGAACTGAACAGAAAGCTTTTTACCTTGCGGAGGTCTGAATTAAACAAAGGGGGGGGGGGCGACAGCTAAGTGGGTAAGACGCTAGCTCGCTAGCCTGGAGGTCGGTTGTTCGATCCCTGCATTGGCCGAGAAAGTTCATCCAGATTTTCCGGCGTGGTTCCCCCTTGTCAGTGATGCAGGACGGAGGGCCTGACATGGACAGCTGTCTAGTCGTTCGGATGGGACGAAAAAACCGAGGTCCCGTGTACACATTGGCGTGCACGTAAAAGATCCCTTGGCAGTTGTAATTCGATATAAGATTAAGTCGTAGTGCCGCTGTCCGGGCAAAATTTCCCTCATAGCACACTGTATGGTCGTATGCCCGTCTTCATTAGCCCAGTATGGAGAAGAACAGTAGGACGTTAAACCTCATTTCATTTCATTAAACAAAGAAAAGCGTAAAGCCAAAGTTAAATTTAGTAAGACGGTGGGGTACCGTTTGTGTGTATTGTCAAAGAATAAATAATCTTGATACAGAACCGCTTCCTTATTTAATCGATAATAATTCATGTGGAACTTTTAGATACACCATTAAAAGAAGACACAATCAGGGCTTAAAGCGTAATAAATGTAGAGATATGTAGCGAGTTTTTAATAGAATGCATTGATTTATTTTCCCCACAGTTGGTAAAAATATTTAACTGCGTCTATGATAGTGGGTGCTATCCTAAATGTTGGCACAATTGCTTACTAATGCCCGTTCCAAAAAAGGGTGACTTGAAGAGACCCAAAGATTTTAAAGGCATACCCATTACGTCTATATTTTCTAAACTATTTTCCACTATTCTAAATCATAGGTTATACAATTGGTGCGAAACTAATGAGATTGGCTTTAGGGAGGATAAGGGTACTGTCGACGCACTTTATATTCTTTGTGGCCTTATACGTCATTCTTTAGACAATCAACAGAAATTATTCTTAGCTTTTATCGATTTACGTAAGGCGTTTGATAAAGTCCATAGCTCGTACTACTATTAAAACTTGATTCATTATGTGTTAACTGTACATGTAAGTTCATCATTATAATATCCTCTATATATAACCAAGTCAATAGTTTAGTCAGATTCAAAAACACTCAATCGGAGAGATTCGAAAGTTACACGGGCGTTAGGCAAGGTGAGCCCTTATCCCCCGTACTTTTCCTATTATTCATTAACGATTTAAGAGTTTATGTGCTTGATTAGACACTTATCGAATAACCTTGGATTTCCTGAATTTTGGCATAAACCAAAATGAATCTATCTCTTATTAAACTCCGCATCCAAGACAATTTAAACAAAATGACTATCTTCCTTGGAAAATTCGAGTAAGCTGCGTTTTTTTTAATTGTTCAAAACTGTACATGAACATGAAATATACCTAAATTCATCTATAGTGTCTATAGATAACAAATATCAAAATATAATATTTCAGTTTCGATGTGGTATGCTCAAAACTGAACGTTGAAATTGGGCATTATACAAGAACGGATCGTGAAAATAGAATTTGTACATGCTGCACAACGAACGCCGTTGAAGACGAATGCCTCGTTCTCCTCTAGTTGCCCAGCATATATAAGCTTATGTCGCAAGTTCTTTCATCGTAGATTTTGGTCCTTTCCTTCTTTACATAAATTCAAAAATATTTTAAAGAACACCAAACGTAGATGTATTATCAATTTAGGAAAATATCTATACCAAAGTATGAAATTACGCAAGAAATTATTAAACACCCAAAAATGAAACAAAAAACCTATTTGGAACATATTTGTATACCTTTGTATTATCTTCGTGAGATGTATATATATATATTAAAACTACTTTATATACATATATATTTTATTTTCTAATTATTTATTTACTTTTTCCTATTATCATTATGTTCCTTATATTCCTTATCTGTTGTGCAATAATCACCATAATATATATTTTATGTACTATGTTGGCTATAGCACGGACATTAAGAACTCAAAGGGAAGCGAGATTATCTCGAAAAATAAAATGGGGTTTAACGTCCTACTTTTCTCTTCCAACCGTGATAATGTATGGAGGTTATATTGCATGGACAACAACTGAATTCCAGCTGTCAAATGTTCCTTTACGTGCACGTCAAGTTGTACGTCCTACTCGAACGACTAGACATATTAACTCTAAATAAGATATTAATAAAGTGGAACTATAACGGTATGTAACATAAACATAAACTATATCTGTAACGTGTAACTGTCGTTTTGGGTGAACCTTGGCAAGATTGATACTCAATGTTAAATGAAACCTGTTTGGTGCAATATTTAAAATAACTGTATACGTAATAATCACAAATCTTACCTTTGCCTTGACTCGAGAAGCCGTTACAAACTGAGCTCTTACGAGAGCTTTTATTTTAATAGCCGAATATACCGAGGAAAGGCCTGGTAGGCCTGAAGTAACCTGAGTCTGGTAGAGGTATACATATTCTCTCTGAGGTCTGAACGCTGTAAATTAAAATTAAATAATGTTTAAAAATTTGAAATCTATCAATACCTTCAAGAAGAAGTCTTTGTTATCGTAGATATTGTTTTTAGTATGAAGTCAAAAACAAAATCGACATGACTCGGCTATTTGCCTTGTGCGGAGGTTACACTTATAATTTCTCACAAAATTTTGACAAAGGTCATAACGTCAGATTAACGAATTCCCGCTGTCGGAATGTCATTGATTAATAAATATTCTCATACGCTCGTCATTTCGCCGATATAGATTCTTCAGCTTCGCAATTTATATTAAAAGGTAGCATGTAGAACAACTGTTTTCGATTCTTAACTTTGTCCAAATTGTCCAATTCATTTCCTATCCTTTTTATTGTCCGGCGGTAGGGTAGATGTTGAACTACTTTGTATAGTCGGTTTAACATTACGAATCATTATGGTGCAAGCAAGAGAATGTCTCAAAATCTCATTTGTTAAATGGCGACAAAACATGTTGACAATGATCACAAATTCAGTCAATCGCTACTCACCCTTTTCTTCTATTTTGGCACCTGTAAAAAATAAGAGAAGAAATAGATATCATTTACGATATTTATGAACAATTCCGGTTATAAAAAAAACTCTTCTTACAATTTCAAAAATATAAGAAAAATGGTATTTTTCAACAGTAGATTAAATATCTGATAACTTGACTTTATACCACCAAAAAACATACTTCGGTGATTTCTGGTCAGTTTTAGCCTTTGAAAGTTGGAGAAATAAAAAATAAAGGAACGTTTGATTACAGAGTTGTTGTATCTCAAATGAGGGATCTTTAATATGTTTAGAAACTAAGAAATTTTACTAAACGTTGGTAAGCGATGACAAAAAGTAGCTGAACCCCCGACTTTCCTTTTTGAAAAAGTCGGTGCATTTACATGTACAGTAAAATCTCTATTAAGCAGCCACTCAAGGGAATTTTCATGACTGGCTGCTTAACGGGAGTGACCTCTCAATAAAATCTGATTGTTTGTTAGTGCTGACATCAAGTAAATTTTATGCTTGGATGTATTAGGAGCAAACATCAATAGTTTCGTTTTTGAAAGAGATTGCTGAACGAAAACTCAGATATACCTCAAGAGACGTAAAATTTATAATGTAAAGGCGAAACCATCTGACAAATCAAATAAATTTCTTTTAATTGACACTTTAATTGTAGAATAGGGATCCAATAGTGGCTTTGTTGCACTTTTATTTCATATATGTGCTGAATGGTCAATGTTACTGACATTGTATGTCAAAACAATATCAAATTCAATGATATATTTGTCTGTTTCACATTTTGTACGGTAATGACTCTACCCTGAGTAAACGTTCACTCAACACTAAGTAGGTCATTCCGATTATATAATTTCAGTAATTCGCAAATTTTAAATAGACTTTTGAATATTCAATAAGTCACTCGTGCAATTTTTGTTTGATTTGAACCATGTAGATTTTCTTATATTGAATTTACCTTGCATTGAAGAACTAAATGTCCGCAATTCCCAACAATCCCACATTAGAACAGATTCACCGAGTTATTACGAAATTAGAGATTTAGATATAATAATGGACGAAAAAATAAGGGGAGAATGTCGAACCAACTGGGCATTTTATCGGACTATTGGTCTGTCTTGGTTTTTCGTCAAGTTTCGGGAATAAAAAGTTATAGGACAATTTAACATTACGGACAAGGTAATAAAAACAATATCAAAACATAAAGAATGATCTGCACATCAAGTAACTATATTGAAAAACTAAATGTCCTGCAAATTCCCAACAATCCCACATTAGAACAGATTCACCGAGTTATTACGAAATTAGAGATTTAGATATAATAATGGACGAAAAAATAAGGGGAGGATGTCGAACCATCTGGCCATTTTATCTGACTATTGGTCTGTCTTGATTTGTCGTCAAGTTCGGGAATAAAAAGTTATAGGACAATAATTTGTTTAACATTACGGACAAAGTAATAAAAACAATATCAAAACGTAAGGAATGATCCGCACATCAAGTAACTATATTTAATGAAAATCTAATTGGTGCAGAAATGGCTATCTAAACATTACGTTTTCGGTTTTGATTCAAAACATGAATTGCACAATTCCAATTTCAAAATGCAAAGAAAAATGAAAACTTACCGGCAAACCCAATGGCCAAATACAGAAGAAACAAACCACTCGTCATGATTGCTGGTCTGTTCAACTGCTTCTGGATAGAAACTGTCTGCTTTATAAATGCTTTGAGTTGACATTAGGGTTCATGTGATTTCAGTCATCAGCATTAGATCGACCTGATTTAATTTTCAAAATTAAAATCATGACAGGTTAACACGCTAACTCATGTCACACCTATTCACTTAATGTTTAAATAGTTTGATTGGCATCTTACGTCAAATATTATAGTACATGTATGTACAAAGATTTTTTAAAAACATACATTTTGAAGGACTTGAACCAACCTAAAGTACGATGCACTGAAATCGGTGAAAATTGTTGTGACAGTTTGACAGACAAACGGTACATGTATTGCAATGTATGGCACTACATATTGTCCATTCTGGTTATTTTTGTCAAATTGATTAAGTTAAGTTAAAACTGTTTTGAACGCCCAAATTATGTCACCTGTAATTTTTAAGAACGGTATTAAAAACAAGTCACCAGATTTTAATACCGATTTTCCGGCAAGGAGTGTAGTCCAGTTTACCCAAATCCAATAATATTTCATTCAACTCGTATTTCAATAATTACTACTATATGTTGTTCTTTGAACATTTATGGTACCAAATGCTATTTTTCATTATCAATTAGAGCCTTTTTGAGCCAAAATCTGATTCCCATGCTCAGGAGCCGGGAGGAAGGAACTTAATCCTATTATGCTTTTGCATCTATTATTACATTGTTTGTCAGTCTAAATACTTGATATCTGAATAATGATATAGACATACACAACCCTAAATATAATTACGATAATAAAAAATAAATCTGTACTATATATAAACGACCAAGGAACAAGAAATTAATTTCTGCGTATTTACACGACATTCAATCCACGAAATAAATAGTTTTAACTGCTATCCGAATGTTTAAACTACACCAACATCAATTTACATCATTTGTTCATACAAAAAACCATAAAATTGGCTGTCATACACTTCACTAATTCAGTTTTCCTGAAAATAAAAAAATATGTGAAGTTTGTTTCCTTCTTTCTTCGGATGTACGTTAAAGGCTCTGAACGTCATTTAAATGTTAAATAATCAATTTGGGTATGGATTAAATAATCAATTCTTGTAGATTTTAGTGTGGATTAGGTCGTGGGAAATTTGTTATTTTCTGGAAAAAAGTAATTAAGACTTTAAATAGTTGCTAACTGGTGTTAAAATGAAGTTTCGAAACTATACACTCTGTTAAGAGTCACGGTTAGTTGTAGTTTTTAAAATCTTATAATGGCACATCCTTAGTTGAGACTCTTCTAAAGGGTTTAATAGTGGTAAAAAGAACTTTGTTCTTAGAGAAACTAAATTGGTTGGGGACTGTAAATGTAGATTTATTTAGACGGGTGTCTGGCTGTCTGCTAGTCGAGATCTACATGGGGGCACTGCCTTGTTAACTTGTTTTTGTCATTGGATGGGTAGAGGCGGGGGCCAGGGAGAGGCATCACAAGCGATTGTTTTATCGGTGCTGGGTAAGAGATACTTAAGATCCGTTTATGTCCTTAATATATTTTGTACCCAACAATAGGGTACTAAAAGAGAAATTATCTTTTCAAGAATTAACCGTAGCTTTTGCTTGGTCACACCCCCAATTTCAGTTCTTCTGATCCAAACAATAGATGGGTTATTTGTGGCTGTGGAAACTGAAATCATTGATATGGGTAGAGCGGCAGTAGAGCCATGTTGT
The DNA here is from genome assembly GCF_932274485.2 of Patella vulgata. Taxonomy (NCBI): domain Eukaryota; kingdom Metazoa; phylum Mollusca; class Gastropoda; family Patellidae; genus Patella; species Patella vulgata. Next base: position 42,927,043 of record NC_065882.2, read on the forward strand.
TTTGACAGAACAGATCAAAAGTGGTCGGTTATGTTAGAGTTCGAGTTTAAAGGAGCTAAATCGCCATTCTTTGACAACTAGAAATGGGCACAAATGGGAAGCAACGAATATAATAATGTAATATGAATGTATATAAACTGATTTACATTCAATCGTTTCTGTTTTTACTGTAATTTGTAATCGGTTATGTTTGGTGAAATACGCAGAGTCCAAATTGAATGGCAGTCTTTGGCGTCTGGTTACACTGGTTACTATTTAGTATTCTCTTGTTGGATATGTTTAACCTCATTCATCAAGTCGCTTCATTACAAATGGCGCTCAGAAGCCATCTTTTCACGGTATGGTCACAACATCAATGTTGATTTAAATGGACAAAATATTCTTGTTTTCACTGTCGAAGACTTTTTGGATGATATTGAGTTAGCGACTTGTATCCTTTAACTAGTTTGATTTTTTACGTTGAGCAAAATCTTGTCCCGAAATTGTACCGGATTCGTGATTCAAAATCTGAAATATTTACCCATTTTTTGATAGTACTGTCTTATCAAAATAATTAAATTTTATGGGTGCATTTACGCCAATAAATTGATGCAGATCGAATATGTTGTTACAATTTTATCAGAATTTTTTTTTTTTTTTTTTAAAGCAAACGGGAGCAAGTGACATTATGCATTTCGTAAAAAATGTCAAAATTCATACCGTTACGAAAGTAGTTCGTGTTTATCTGATAAATATGACCAGAAATTGTGCCAAGTTCAACGATTTTTATTTTTTATATGTTTCTTAAATTCTTCTGCCGAATTGAGTCTTCGGGTCGGTTATAAATCGTACCAGATATATTCTGCCTAACATCAAGCTATGTCATTAAACAAGAAGCCGTAACTACACTGTTAGAAATATGTGTAATTAAAAACTATACGCAGTGTTAATTAAGAGTAAATTTTACACCACAGCTAGCGTATTTAAAGTGTAACACCTTTGCATGGGTAACCATCTAAAAGAGCTACGCCCAAAAGTGCAAGAGATATTCATGACCACTGAACACCTGCATGGGTGTAATTGTGTGGTTTTTGGATAAGCTACACTACTACCAGCGTTATACTGCATTTACATCATGACAAGGAGTAGGGTCGCCTGTCCTACCTCGTGGGTTTTCTCCGGGTCCTCCGGTTTCCTCCCACTACTAAAGACCCCTACGCGCAAGCGAAGTATTCAAATAAAATTGAACCATATGTTAGTCCCGAAATGACCTAGTTTGTGTCGAGTGGACGTTAACACCTCACCCCCCATTTCTCTGTCGCATTTACACCAAAGGGTGTGACTATTAATGTGTAATATATCCTACAACAGTGTTAATTTTACACCATTTATTGGGTTGCAAAAGTGTAATCGATATTCATGAGGATAAGTGTAATTGTAGCCGCTAAAGGGTGTTTGGGATGAGCTCCACCTCTACAAGCGTTTTAATGCATTTACACCAAAAGGTGTAATTATTTTTAGGGAAACATTCCTCCGAATAAGGTGTCAATTTTACACCGTATCTTGCGTTACTAAAGTGTTTGTGTACTCCAATTTGCGTGTTTTCTAAAATACAGCGTTCATTGCATTAGTAACACGGGTATAACCCATTTTAGAGTGTTTACTCGTAACGAATATAAGTCTTCCAGAATATTATCATGTATTTTTCATAACGCCTCAAGTATAGATTATGTTAGCTTGTTTAAACTTAAAGACGTGTAAATGTTCCAAAATATTACTATGTCTTAATTAATTATTCTTAATTCAGATGAGGTGCATAAATGAATAAACCACATTATTCAACTAAGTTGTAAGGATATGTGTATTGATTTTTCCTCGTGATTATATTCATTGTAAATCAATGATACTGCTTGTCTAATTGCCCAAGAGCAGTTGAATTTGAATCAGTCTGATTGACATTTGTCAATTTAATGTAGTTGTAAAATGAATCGAATTAGCCGACGGTCTATATGTAATCTGGGTCGGGCTAAACGCCCTATACATCTACTAATTACTATTGAGGCCTCTAGTCAATTTCAAGTTTTTTGAACTTAGAAGTCTTTGGCTTGAAATAAATATCCAACCTACAATGTTCTACAGCAGTGTTTTCAGCAAAACAAATTACGCCCACTTTGGAGTAATAATTAAAATGGAGGTGTAATTTACAATACATCCTTGAGGGGTAATGCTTAATCTATGTGTAACATTACACGGTCTGAGCACAACTACAACACTCATCCAATGTAGTGTATCAGGCAGGTTACACTACTGGAAGTGGCGACTAGTTTCTACCTGAATAGGTGTAATGTCCACACTAGTTGGGTATTATCAGTTTACAGCACTAAAGGTTAGGATTTAACCCAATTTTAGGTGGCAACTAGTTTTATTATTTTTAACAGTGTATACTGCCTGCGACTAGAGAAATGAAATGGGGTTTAACTACCATTTTTCTGCTCCATCTGGGCTAATGTAGACGCACATACATCAGGCAGTGTGCTATGAGGGAAATTTTGCCCGAAAAGCGACGAAACGGCCTACTCAGATTTCGAATTCCAACTGTCCAGGGTTCTTTTACGTACAAACAAACGCGCACCCAGGACCTCGAGTTCTGCGACTAGAGGGTAAGTATAACACCATACTTGATCATCAAAATTCCTCTTCCTCGCACTGCACACGCAACCACAAACATCTCCTTTAGTCCGAACATGGCTTGTCAAAACCCCATGTCCAATACAGACCATAAAAAGAACAGCGACATGGCACTACTGTATCCATCCTCGACATTCCCAGTCTCATTCCATTTCGCTCCACAGGTGAAACCACTGGCACTGGGGATACCGAGGGTGTACTGTATTGAAATATATGACAACCAACGTCCAACAAGGTGTTGTAACACTGATTAGCTGTTTTTTATTGGAAGAAACTTAACATAGGCATAGTGTAATAAACTATAAGCAACACTATAAGAACAATTACTAATATAAGTGTGTATAAAAGTCCGTAGTAATATTAAATTATGAACTGACCGAGGACATTATTATTATATTTGGAGAAGATCAACTTCATTACGCCGAGGTATTACGACATATAAGACCCACTGAAATCCACATGAAAAAATAAATTTCCGATCAGTTTTTGGCCGACATATGAATAATTTATAAAATCACAGAGCTTTGAAAAGTACAGTCAACAAAATATTAATTTCTTCTAATCTGTCATATCTTTGTATAATATTTGAAGAGCCTGTTTGAACTCTTGTAGTTCAGTTTCAACTCGGGATATTCGGTCGATAACTCCAAATAGTTCTTGCAGTTTATCTTGTACTTCTTTTCCTTGGGTTTCATACACTTGGAATAGATGCTGTTCTATTGACTTACACATCTTCTCATTCTGAAAAATACGACAATTTTTTTAAAAATTTCTGACTAATGTTATAGCATTTTGTTTTTTCGTGCATATCTTTAAGAAATCAGATGGGTCAAGAGAATTCAAGAAATTCGTCGTCATTTTAATGATATGTTCTTTGAAGTAGGTAGTTTCTCAAAATTTATGTGTGTATTAATTGATCTCGTAGAAAAAGCTTTTAAAATCAAGAATCGGAACAGTTATCGTTATTTACAACCCGGCCGTCACCATCGCAGATCAAGTCCCCTGTCCAAAATTTCGAATGCACTTTTTGGAATTATCTTCTCATCTTCATACTGGGACATGAAATAAAATGTATATCGAAATTCGGATTTTGCGAGCTTAAATAGTAGAGTTATCTTTCTGGTTACGTTTTGACTTTAAAGCGTGTGATCCCAGGGGCGGATCCAAAAGGGGGGTTGGGGGGGGGGACACATAAATTATTTTGTAAAACAACCTTTTTTATGAGAAAAGTGTCACAATTTTGCTTTATCCTTTATCGTCAATTAATGGTGCGACAGGATGGGCACTCAAAGCGCGAGATAATGATATAGACATATGTGATATCACAATCGTATTAATTCATTATAAAAATTGACATCAAACAGGATGTTGGATTTCTCTGTTTAAAAAGCTCAATGTATATACGCCAAAATGACGATAGAGACCATGTATTTCTCCAAAAAATTTCAAACAGGTGGGTGGGGAGGGAATACATTTTCTCAGGAACCTGGCAAACCCCCTCCTGCAAACATTCCTGGATCCGCCCCTGGAACCCGATAAAGGACATTGATGTTGATGTAATTTGCGATTTTCGCTTTAAAGATTTATACCGAGGAGTTCCAAATATTTTCCGTTCTTCTTAACGTTCATCAAGTGAATCCAGTTTCAACGTAAAGTTTCAGCATCTTCTGCTATTGTGGCTTTTAGTCCATTTATTCGTATAGTCCATTTAACGTGGTCATATAGGTCTTATTAGAAACAACGAATTTATTACAAAAACAGATGATTACCTGGGCTTCTAAAGCCTTTTTAATATTACTAAGTAACTGTGTATCTTGTTTTCTCTTAGCGTTAAGATCATCTATTATCTGCTGGGCACTTTGTGTCAAGGAATTTTTTGTAACATCCGGGGATATTAATATTTTACCAGGCAGTTCATCCACCGAAACATTCAATGAATTGGAATTTTCAGTAGTAAATATAGATGTTTCACTGTGTAAGCTGGAAAAGGTATACATGGTATATAGCGATTTTAATTTGAAATAAAGGCGGGGTAATTACAATAGCGTTACCTCCTTAAAAAGTGACATACAGAGATTACAGTAATAACCAACAAATGCCTGATACAATGCGAAAACATAATTCTTTTAATAATAGGCTACTACTAGTTTTTTTGGGTTTTTTTAAAAAACAAAAAAAGAACGAACATGCTAATTTGATCAAAATACATTTATAATTGCTTCATAGTCACATCAAAAATACGTGAACTGTTAGTGTTAACCAAAACGGGAAAACTACATGGTGAAATGTTCCTGAACCTTTTTTCAGTTCAAAATACCTGACAGGAACACCGCCTTGGCCCGAACTAACTACGTTACTTTGCATACGCTATTATGTACCTATCCATTTGCTGAGAAATAATCTCGTCGCCGGGGTGTTGCTGTATAACAATGTCACTTATGTTGTTATTGTTCGAATTTTCGTTATAATGTTTAGTCTGTTGAGATTGTTGGTTTTCGCCAGTAATATCTGCTAGTTGATTATCATCCATGTCGTTACGTTTTCTTTACACAGGTCTACTTTAAACGTCACCTGGAAATAAAGAAATGATACCGGTATTGAATTTTGCTAGGCGTAAAAAAAAAAAGCAATTTGAATATTTTCATGAAATCAAAACAGCCTAAAAGATATACGTTATGGTCCGATTTCAAATTTAGATGTTAATCCTTATTACTAGCCGAACAATATCAGCGTTTCATTGAAAACAAACTTTTTTTCAAAGGGTTCAGCGATCTTAGAAAGTTAGACTAGTTGGAGCCGGGCAAATAAGGGACAAGAATTATCAATCTCTGTGTTATTGTTAAACAACAAATACTTGTTACAAGATAGGTTGTATAAGTTTAGAGACAAATACCACTATCATGCTATCCAAAGAAAGAAAACAGTTCTTTCTATATTTATATGAGATATATAAATGGTGAAAGTTTGGAAGAAATTTTCATGAAGGTTTATAAATATCAAATGCCCAAATGGTTTCTGAGACATGCTGTGGAATAATAAATTATTATAAAAGAAAAACGTGTTGCCAATGGCAATTGCCGAAACAAAAAAATATTCAGAAAAGAGGCCTATATACGATATGCCTGTGTTACCACAATAATTTCTAATTTACTGGGTTACTAGAAACCAAATGTAAAATACACATGTAGGCTATCACTCAGTGACCTTTCTTACGTCATAATAACAAAGGAAGAAAACTTTTTAATTCCACAAGGACAATTCACCGAGTTTTGCAATCATGTTGTTCATTTCTGTATGTCCATTACCTATACTATGTGAAGCTAATATTAATTTCCGGCGTTTTAAATTATTAACAAATAAAATCATTGCATACTTAAAACATATGACACAGCCTATGTCTTTAAATTTAAAGCTACAACCCAAATAGGCCTAGTAAAAATTATTTGTGGTTATACCGGTAAAAAAATATGTCGTGTTCAAAATATACGTCTTTTACCGTGGAATTCCCCAATGTTTATTTGTGTAAACAGTTTCATTAAGATATATCTGAAACAGCTTAGTGTGATATGTTTAAATGTCCTGGCAGGAATAGAAATATAGATTCGATCTATGAATAGGCAAAAAAAAAAAAGAAAAAAAATGTATATCTAAATCAGAGAAATCTCTAATGACTGTAATTTACTAGGCCTAATAGCAAAAGGCACGAAGGACAGTCGGATAGATCCCATTTCAATCAGCCCCCACCCGCTTCCCTCTAACTTCGTCCGGTTTAGGATAAAATAGTCTACTCTAATTTAAGTAACAAGACAGTTTGAAATACATGAAAGAACTAAAACAGTAAAGCACGGACAATTTAGCCTAGACAATCAAGTTTGAAGTAGAAACTACGCAATAATTATAATAAACGTGCGCTTCTACTTCTACTCTAGGGGTTCGTAACTTGAAATGCGTCTTGATTTATCTGAATGGTAAATAGATCTACTAATAAACGAATGTTTCTGTACATGACTAACCACGAGGGTGGGGACTGTTAAGTTGGGACTCGCAGTTACCTCTACGTACAAAATAAAATAAAAACTGGCGTGTCGTGTCGTCTGCTATTTTTTTGTTGTGATTGCCCAAACTGACCGGGAGTAGTCATTTGCAAAAGAAATACTGAATCCATTCATATCATTTTAGCTGGTAACCTTCTATGCCTATGTTTTATACCAGAACAAAAATTCCAAACTATTGTATTTATATTTATTAACATTAGTTCCTCTCTGGGAAAGGCATTTACTTTTAAAATCACTCAATAAATGCTCATTAATTATTCTTACTAGGGGGCGCTTTCACTGTCTGGGTCAGAGTTGACGTTGAGTACAGACAAATTAATTTGTTATTTACTTTCTTTGCTAAAAATGGGAGGTGTTGTGTTGGAAAATTTGAGCAACAAGAAGTTGTCAATACTGGCAGTATCTTTACTTTTGATACTGATTGTTTTCTTTTTGATAGGTGGACTTATAGGTAAGTTAATGCGTAGTGACTGTCAGTCTTCCGTCTCGGCCATGTCTGTACAGAAAGAAATCTCTTTGATCATACCGCCAAAGACCCGAACCTAGATTATATGATTGTAAACATTTATAAAATAACGTTGGGTGCAATATGAACTATTAAATCTATTTAGATGAAGATCCTATTGATTCAATGTCAACAATTTCTGAAATGACCCTTGGTGTTGTTGTGGCCACTCTAGAGAACAAAGACTAAAGAGTTAGTCTGCATGGGGCATTAAAAGTCAAACAATTAATTACTCAATAATAGGTTGTTACTCTGATTTTACGAAAAATCATGTTAATCATGTTATTTTAGCGTGTGGAACCTCTAGAGGTCACAATTTTATCTGTTTAAAAAAAAAAAAATGTTTTAAAAGATATCTCTGTTACGCCTTAACTTACTAGGAGCTAAATCGCTAATAGTAATATTTGGGACCTAGAAATTCAAATTGACACAAATGGGTCGAAACGCATACAATAATGTAATATGAATGTATATAAATTGATTTACATTCAATCGTTTCTGTTTTTACTGTAATTTTTAATCAGTTAGGTTCGGCGAAATACGGCAGAAGTCTCAGTCGAATGGCAATCTCTAGTGTCTGGTTATACCAGTCTACGCCGATAATATTATTGCGCATGCTTTCCAGATAAGAATATATCGTCACCGTTTGACATGACTTGTGGAATATGCCTAGCCTCGTTTTTCGAGTGCCTTATTGCAAATAGCGCTGAAATGCATTATGGTACACGATTTGAGTACCAATTGTAAAATGTTTATTTTGTCTTAAATATTGGATATCAGAAGGCCATCTTTTCCCGGTAAGATCACAACATCAGTGTTGATTTAAACCGACAAATAATTTGTGTTTTCAATGTCGAAGATTTTGGATGATATTGAGTTAAAGACTTAGCTACTTTAAGGGTGGTTGAGTTTGAATTTTGCGAAAATCAGACTGAAACTGCCTCACAAAATTGCTGCCCCTCGTACGCAAATAGTGTAGAAGTATGTAACACAAAGGTTGTAGACCCGCTAGAAGACACAATTTGTATCCGATTTTGATGGTTCCTTTTGATATTCGTGCATATTGAACCGTAAATTCCTGGATTATGGCCCCTGATTATACAAAAAATCACATTTTTTTATAGCTTGTTCTCTGTCCATGTCTTGCAGAGAGAGTGAGAGATGGGGTTTAACGTCCACTCGACACAAACTAGGTCATTTTGGGACTAACACATGGTTTGATTTTATTTCTTTAATTCGCTTGCGTGTAGGGGTCTTTTTGGGAGGAACCTGGAGAAAATCCACGAGGTTGGGCAGGCAACCCTACCTACTCCTTGTCATGTACAACCGGGGAATTGAAAGCACGCCAGTTGACTCAATGAATATGACAGACCTTACTGACAAAAGAAAGTGTGAAAGCCCTTGTAGACTGCTTGGATGACGTACCTGCTGCACATGGGTGTATGTTTCGTTGCCTGGCAGCCTATCTTTTTATTACAGTATATAATTAAACCATTATTATACATGATGGCACCATATATATATATGTAGTGTCTGTAAATTTAAGACAAGAAATAAGGTTAATGGGTTAGATTCTTGGCATAGTATTGTTAACTGTACGGTTGGCACAGCAATTCTAATAATAAAACAGCAATTAATTCCATTACTGTTATCAGTTTCCTTATCCATATAATCTTCTCTATGCAAGTCTTGAGAAAATCAATTTGTTTATTTACAGCTCCTGCTCCTTCAAATGTAATGAATATGGTGACAACTAAATGTCATGACATTACTGTTGATGTAAAACCTAAATCTTGGTACATACCTAGAGGCCCTGCTGGATGTGATGCTGTCGATGATTTTGATGACCCAATTATATATGAAAAACATGTAGATACCAGAATGATTGTTTTTGCTCTGTGGATACCATATCCTCGTGATCATAAACAGTTGGATATGTCCAGATGGTTTCAGAATATGCTGACAGTTCTTCAGATGGATATTGAGCATAGATCTACAAATCCTATTTGTAAGTTAAGATCAGCATGTTGGATTTTATGTTCAAATTTTGTGTACATGTATGAATGAGCAGACCTACTTTTAGGCCTGTATACTTTAGTGGTTGGTATTGTGACTGCAGTCATTGCCATTGAAATTCAGATCGGACAGATTTTCAAATAAATGCTCTTCTCATGAAGCACACCAGAGAGCTATCAATTCCTGTCTTTGTTGACACATAACAAAAAGCACAACAAATCCTACTATCTCAAATGGTGCCCGCTTACATGTAAGTTCTATTTAAACGTATACAAGTAGGCTTACTCAATCCTTAAAGGGCATATGAGATGGGCGAAAACTTTTCAGTATATACAGCCAATGGTTACTACATGTATATCCACTTTACAGCAAGTTCACAGTCACACCAATCTGATTAAAATTATCTCAGCTATTAACGTTTGAACATCTGACACACCAAAACATTCAATTTTTCAATTACAACCTAATCTCGTTGATTGGCTGGTGATGTCACAGGGACTACACATACAATGTAGTATATATACATTATCTATACATTAATCACTGTCTGTACAATATATCACTGTCTATACATACCACCAGTTGACAAGTGTTTATTGACGGTCCAATTAACATACATGTATGACGGGCCTAATCATAATCACCAAATTATCGTCTAGCATTGTCATACATGTAGATTAGACATTTGTGATTGGAATATTTTAGAGTGAATTTGATATGCTGTATCGTGCCATAGATCCATTTACCTACAGTGTAAGCTGCCTTTGTTTAAAAAGGCCAAGACGATCCAAGCAATTAGCGCATTTATCAGTAATTTGAATAACTCCATGATAGTTGATTTCCCAAACTATATACAAATGTCACTTGTCGATATATTCATTATTAGGTATATATAACCATTTCTATACACAAAGTACAACTTTTATCGTAACTCAATTTGAAATTCACAGCGAATATGGAATTTTCTGATAACTGCATAACAATAGATTGCCCTCATTTCTCAGACAATCAATGCTGGGAATCACCATGTACATTTCCATGCATACTATGGGCATTGTAACTACATGTAAGGTTAATGTTTAGCGCGAAAATTGTATGGGATTCATGGACATGAATATCAAATACACCTGATCATATGTGGAGTTCCTGATGCCGTTTGGTGAGTGATTAAACTGTCAATGTAATTGTAAAATACCTTTTTATACGCCCACATTGAAATGTGGTCGTATATTGTCGTCGTTAATATCCGATTGACTTTAAATTTATACACAGTGTTTAAGGTCATGAGACGAAGAAGCCTATTGATTTTCAGCGATTTCCGATAATTACTGCCAGAGTTATGGCCCTTGATCACATCAAAAAATCTTGCGGACGCTCTACAGGTCAAAGTTAATATCCGATTGACTTTAAATTTATACACAGTGTTTAAGGTCATGAGACGAAGAAGCTTATTAATTTTCATCGATTTCCGATAATTACTGCCAGAGTTATGGCTCTTGATCACTTTGAAAAATCTTGTGGATGCTCTAGAGGCTAAAGTTAATATTCGATTGACTTTAAATTTATACACAGTGTTTAAGGTCATGAGACGAAGAAGCCTATTGATTTTCAGCGATTTCCTATAATTACTGTCAGAGTTATGACCCTTGATCACATCAAAAAATCTTGTGGACGCTCTACAGGTCAAAGTTAATATCCGATTGACTTTAAATTTATACACAGTGTTTAAGGTCATGAGACAAAGAATCCTATTGATTTTTAACAATTTCTGATAATTACTGCCAAACTTATGGCCCTTGATCACGTTGAAAAAACTTGTGACGCTCTAGAGGCTAAAGTTATCACCCGATTGACTTCAGATTTTAGTGTATTATAAATGTTTCATTACCCAAAAAAGTAAAAAAATATGCGACAACACTTGTTGACTGCCCAGGCGATTTAGCTGCTGTGGGCGTATGTTTCGTTGCCTGGCAAATAATAATTATAAACAATTGATGAGTAAAACTTAATTATTCTATACAATTAATGTGTGTGCTATTCAACGATTAGTTGTGTGGAGAAATGTTTGTAGAAATATTGCCTGGTAAATTTTTTCGTTCATGCGGTATTACGCACACGTTCCACCTAGAGTGATATCTTTGTGCAACTTTAAACGGATCGATTAAAGATACATTATGGGAGATTTTAATAGAGAGTTGACCATTCTTGCTATAACAGTTCAAAAATAGATGATGAAAGAAGAATATATTGAAAATTTCAGTCAAATTACTTTATTCTGAACAAAGTTATCACCATTGTAATTTTTGACTAGAAATAGGAGTCAACTCTCTCTTCACCGTCTCCGAGAATGGCTGATCATTTGATTGACAGGTGTTAACTCCACCTGCATAATCTCGATTATCAAGTAACGTTTTCAATGGCTGTGGTACCGTTAGCCTATTCGGTTTGAGATGGGGTTGCAATTCAATTCGTATCACATTTATTTTTACTACAAATTAAAAATAAGACTTAATATATAGATAAGAAGCGAAAGTTTGAAAGGAATGGACCAAATCAATAAGGCATTATTATAGCCGACTTCTTGTTAGCTCGCGTGTACTCTTGTAGTGTACTGTAACTGGTACTGTATGCATACGTAACTCCCGAAGCAGACAAATAGGAAACAGTAATCCAATGGGGCTGCAATTCAACTGGGGGATTGTTAGCTGCGATATTTATCAATTTCCATAATTTTTCTGTAAACGCGTGTGACAAAAGAGCGTATAATATCGACATCCAAACTCTCATTTTAACCACAACTAAACATAATATCAAGGCCATATATATCGAACTTTCAATCAAATTGACTGACCTGCGGCCTCACTCAACAGCGGCCTCACTTCGTACACTCTATCATTTAGCCTTGATCTAAAATTTCCGGGAGTATGACGTCAACGTAACGGTTAATCTCCACTTACGACGCAATTTAAAAATTTAATCAATCAATGAAATCCTGTTTAAATCCAAGCCGAATCCAAGCCATACGTGGGTCTACAGAGTTGATTTTGTGCTTGTTGTGTAAATAAAGATCTAATTTATAATTTCTATGACATCTGAAGCCGAAATAAAGACTTGCAATAATCAGATTTAGCGCTTGCATAATGTATGTTTAACAACACTACACTTGCCATATTATTATTAATACACAAAGATAGTTAGATGACCATCCTCAATCTGTTATTCGATTTAGATGGTTACCAACAACATGTATATTGAGATATTTTTTGTATTTCATTTATACAGTCTATTTCAGAGTAATGAAGTCAAATCCACATGCATAAAGAAAGCCACCCTTTGATGACTACAAGAAAACGAGATACAGTTGGCTACACTGATAACAGATCCTCATTTACAAATCGCATTTCAATCTTGTTTGACTTTTATGATACATTTTGCATGACCACATCTTTATTACTCCTGCACTCTTTTACTCCGGGAAATTAGAACCACAATACTCTTCTGACAGAAATGTATCTCGAAACGTTTGGAGGGACTCTATCAAAAAGTCACTTTAAAACACAGTTTTAAAACTACTGTCGTGAGAAGAGAGGGCAAACATTATAAAACAAATTCTAAATTGGATCTTAATTTAAAATAAATTACAAAACAAATTATTCTGTAGTCAATTGTCTTATTTAATTAGGGGATTAAAGAATCTGTCAGGCGTTAATGAATACACAGACTGGCTGTATATATGTAATTAAGGAATAAGCATCCTGAATATGCATTCGGTCACTTTGACGTCACTGGCGTCTGAGGGGAAGAGCGTTTTAAATGTCGTTTTTACGGGAGGTCTCTTTTTGCGACTTTGAGTGAAGATTGCTGGATTAATTTTAATCTGATTGGTGTGAACTTGCCGTAAAGTTTTCATTAATAATGCAAATTATTATTTTTTTTTTTTGTAACTGTTTATAGCGGAAAATGCTACAATGAAGATGGAAGTGCGTTTGGGATATAGAAATAAAAATGACAATGAAACAGATTGGAAAGAACTGATCACTACAAGTATCAACAGACCACTACATTGTGAAAAAAACGGTGTAAGAAAATGCCATTTTTTAATAATTCAGTATACTGGTATTCAAATGTCATGGTTGGTATATACATTTATGACGTACATGTATAATGCAATTTTGTAAAGCTAAGAATATTATTTTTATAGTCAACTAATAAGCACACCATTCCAAGTATATGACCTAAAAATGCAGAAAATGTGTGTCAATATGGATGTTAAAAAGGATGATTTGCCTGCCGCAGCGAAAGAGTTAAAATGTCTAATTAATAATTTAGATAACATTTCAGGCCTAAAGAAAGACCTGCAATATGCAGATTTAGCTCTTGCATAATGTATGTTTAAGTAATCTCATGAAATTGTTCATTGTATTGTAGTACTGGTAAGTGTGTATCCATTTACTGTACATAAATTTTATTTATTTTTAATATATTAAATTTTGTTTTTCCACCAGACAAAAGATGGTGAGCAATATAAATGTGATCTGGTATCATTTTTTGAGTTGGGGAGTGTGCATTATGATTACTACCTGATTAATTTACGACTACCTGTCTACCCACAAAAACAAACCAACCAAGGTTTAGGAACTATAAAAGATATCTGGATTATTGTAAGTTTTTCCTGATAATTGTTAGTTTCATCGGCTGTGATATCCCCTCATGTGGAAGCTGTTGTAAAACCTTAGTAGAAGTACAGTAATATGACTTGAATGTCATGCTTGTTTTTCAACATAGTTGTACATATGTGAGATGTTTCTATTTTAAAGGTTTTTTTTTTTACAAAAAGGTGTTAACCATACTGAAATGTATACTTAAGGAGAAGTGTTTAATTCTCTGATGGAGGCTCTAGTTAGGATTCCTACATGTATTTCTAGTAATCCCAAGCAACTGTCTAGATGATTGTGATATGATTTCAAAGAAATACCCAGTACCTACTTTGAATTGGCCCATATAATTTGAGACTAGTGTTAGTAATCACCAAGTGCCTGGATAACCTGTCTATAGCTCTGACTTCCTACTTTTTGATCGTTTTTCATTGTTAATACATTGTAACTTTGTTTCTTGTTTAAAAAACTGTAAATTGACTTTTATCAAATTATTTTTATGATTCCAGACAATCTTTCAAAATGGTGGTTTTACAAAAGTATGGTTTGCATTAAAGACTACCATGTTCCCAGTTGTTCTCACTATATTAGTTTGGTTTTGGAGACGAATAAAACTACTCAGTAGAGAACCAAATTTATTAGAAAGGTAACCTGGCTTCGCTTATGAGATGCTGTGGGCATGTTTTGTTGCCTTGCAACCTATCTTTGGTAAAATTAAAAATGTTGTTTTGATGAGATTTCATATTGTTCTTATTAAGCCCGTTGCTAAAAGGAACATGATGTTACTGATTTTGTTTTCAACAGATGCCAATTCTTAATTTTTGTTTCAGAACATTATTAGCATTGGGTATTATTCTGTCTATAATGAATTGTAAGTAGCAGTGTATTTTGATATTTCTATATATATCACTGTTTTGATTTGTACTATAATAAAAATTTGTTTCAAATTAATTTAACAGAATCAAGACATTTATATGTATTCTGATTTCATAGGTAAATAATAGATGTTCATAATATTTGGAGGGTCTAGAGCATAACTGATCTAACTGCCAACTAAATGTGATTAAAACACAAACACAAAACGCAGACAATCGTTTTAAGTCCTCAGAAGGACTAAGTCAAACAAAGCACACTCCAAGAATAATGATTTAAACACAACTTTTTTTTGTTGGCAGTTGTTACTTCTGGTACATGTATATCGCTCCAAATTTATAGCGTGCTGAAATCGATGCAAATTAAATCAAAAGATGGCACTACATATTCTTGCCTGTAATAGCTAGGCTATGTAATACTTAGGGGTGATGAATTTCTGCGATCGTGAAAAAAACATGGAAATCTCGGAGTTATGCACTCAAAATGGAAATTGAAATCTCACACGGAAAAGCTGATATTTGCTGATATTAAACAAAAACTAAAAAAAAATGTGTATTTATCCACGTATTTTTATTCATAAAAATTAATCGATATCTCATGCTTTTATTACTATTTTGATATTAATATAGGCTACTTTAATTTTGTCATTTTGGAATCATGTATCCCTAATAATACAATTACTTTGTAGTTGGATTTAATAATATAATCTATATCTGTATATGTCTTAAAAGCTTTAGAGATTTTATAAAAGTAAAAATCGTTTCATTTACTTTTTTTTTTACTGCTGGGCTCACGTTTATCCGCTTTCAAACCGTGACATCACATAGAAACAGTAGTAACTATGAAGTTTATCTGGATGAGTCGCGACAATAAATATTATCACCCCTAAATATTTAATATATTTGAAAATTATATGGTTATATTGTATTTGATTTATTGACTATAAATTATTTATAAACACTGTCTGAAGTAGCGAAAACAATGTGGATGAATATTTGTAGGTCCTGTAGAATGGTTTACTATCTGGTTCGATCTACCATGGATGACTATACTTACTGACGTGAGACAAGGGGCCTTTTATGCTACACTTATGTCATTTTGGATGATATTTGCTGGAGAACACATTATGGTTAGTGATTACCTTTCTTTTTTCTTTTAATGCTTTTTATGCAGATGAATATATGTACAGGTGTTGAAATATTGTTCAAAATTAATATTTGCTGGAAAATTGTGGAAGTTACATGTAAAGGATCCTATAAAGGCCTGCTCACACCAATGTTAATTTTTCCACGAATATCCATGAATGATGAACAATCATTGAATTATACTGCCCGACACATTATCCCTGATGTTTCACTGGTAATATGTGCACTATTGGCATAGGATCCAACTCTTTTCCAAATGCATGCTTTAGTTTTGTATAATGCAGTCATTGTATAAGAATGGTTCAATTAACATTGCCATGTATCTGTTAAGGCAATGGACAATTCTCAAGCACGGCATAACATGACTGACGACGGATTGGCATCAGGAAATTAGTGTGGTGTGTGCTGAGTTTATTATATGAAGTCTCTATAGTAGTGACAAAATGATCCTTGGTGTCCACAAGCCTTTGGTAGATGAACCAGAATCATGAACAGCTCACAAGTTTGGAACAAACATTTTGGATAAATATATTACGATATTCATATATATATATATGTACTTTATTTACAGGATTCCATTCCTAAGAACAGCTTATCAAGATACAAGATACATTTATCCTTGGTTGTATTTGGATGTCTTTGTCTCTTTATCTTTGAGATGTGTGAAAAGTAAGTTGAATATTAGAAGTCTTTTTTTTACAATGATACTTTCAATACTAATAGATACATGTACTAGGCTAAAAACTAGGATATTAACTAAGACTAATAATTTTTGTCCCCCCACCTTTTATACAGCTCGATAGTTTCATTAGATCAGTATATAAACAGTATATACATGTTATTGATTAATGAAGACTTGAAATATATATGTAATGTTTATGCTCATGAGACGAGGAAGCCTATAGATTTTCAACGTTTTTGTGGTAATTACTCTCACAGTTATCAATCTGATTAAAATGCAGATATTATTTCATGTCGTTTTTTATATTTCAAAATTTCGTTTTACTTGTCTTCACAACACTAGGATCTGGAAGAGTTGTTGTATAACACGCGTTCTTGTTGAAGTGATTTATTAGCCAATGTAACGGTCTGTTGCGCGAAGATTTCTTGGTGTGCAATGCACGAAACTGTGGGTAAGCTATTAGAACCGTCAACACTGATTGATTAATCAATGTCTGACGTCATAGGGTCAAAAGCTGCTAGTACTACCCCACCTTCCACTAGAACCGGTCAGATCTACATGTAGTATAGACCATTGAAAGTTTAAAAAAACAAAATATAGATCTGCATTTTAATCAGATTGCACAGTTATGACCCTTGATCCTTGATTAATTTCGAAAATCTTGCTGACACTCTAGTGTTTTTTATATGCCCTCATTACCTACAAAAGAAGAAATATGTCATAACCTTTGTGGATGGCTCAAATGATTTAGGTGTGATGTAGATATGTTTTGCTGCCTAGCAACTTATCTTTTGGTTTGTGTTTATGTGTGTCACTTTCAAAATCATTACTTTCTTTTGTTCTCTTTTTCTTTAGGGGAATGCAGTTGGCCAATCCATTTTATACCATTTGGGTGACAGAAACAGGGGCACACTTGGCTGTATCCTTTCAAAAATGTGTAATAAATTGCTGATCTAGAGCTTGTAGTTGTATTCATTTGATGAACTTAAAATGCCAAGATTAAAAATGTAATGCCCATATCCTTTCAAGGATATTTCTGAAATGACAAAGTGCCTCACTTCTTATTGGATAAGGCCTATCTGTCTTACTCAATTAAAGTGATTTTTAAAGAAAAAATACCCTTGACTCCTTATACTTCTCACTGTGTGCTTTTCTGATTTATGTTATGTTATTAATGTAAGCCTTTATTAAGGAATAATAATAAATTTAAGATATTATAGCTAGAACTATAACATTTTTTATACGCCAACATAGAAATGTGGTCGTATATTGCCGTTGCCCCCATCTGATTCTTTTGAAATTAATATGTATACTTCAGTGAGATCAAGAAGCCTATTTAATTTCAATAATTTCCGTTAATTTTTTCTGGAGTTATGGCCCTTGTTTCACTTTGTTGAACCTTGTCAATGCTCTTACAATAAAAGTTATCATTTGATCTGAATGAAATTTATATGAGTCATTTAAATTAGTGAATCGAAGCAGCCTATTTAATTTCAGCAATTTCTGTTAATTACGTCTTGAGTTATGGCCCTTGTTTCACTTTGTTGAAAATTGTGAATGCTCTAATGACAACTGTTATCTTCCGATCTGTATAAAATTTATATGCTTCATTTAAATTATTGAAACGAAGAATCCTTGAATTGAATTTCAGTCAATTACTTCTAGAGTTATGGCCCTTGTTTCCCTTTGTTGAACATTCGATTGACAAAAGTTATCATCCGATCTGTATGAAATTTATATGCATTATTTAAATTAGTAATAAAAAATTTCTGTACATTACTTCCATTTTTCAATAAACAGATTTGAGCTTGTTGTTTAATTTTTACAAATAATCTTAACCAAAAAAACACATAAGAGTGAATACTTTGGATATGGCTTTTGTATTGTAGGCCTTTAGGCCTTCAAATACCTAAAAATTAGTGATTTTTGTCTGTTAATTATTTAAAAATAGTATTGTTTATACTTGAATCATTAGCCAGAGTATTACCATTATTCCAAATAGATCTATCTGTCGCAATAGATCTAACAAGTAAGCATGAATTAATGTTTGCTTATGATGTGATTTTAAGTTAGGAGAGGGATACGGCTGTCCTAAGTTAGAATTAATTTTAGTTAAATTTGTCCCTAAAATGGTTTCTTGAAACACCACTATTTTCAGTTAAGATAAAATTTTAACTTAAAATATTATTTTAGTGGATTTTAGTTAAAATGCTTGAATTGTTTTGTGAAACTCATCTATCTTAAGTCAGGATGAAGTTTTAGTTTAAGACGATATTAAGGAGATTTAAGTTTTTGTAAAATAAAACAGGGCCCACGTCTTAATGGCCAATTTTGTCTCTTTTAATACTATTGCTCGAAAAATATTGTGATATTTGATATTTTATTGTTTGACACCTTAACTGTCTGTAGTTGGCTTTTATTATTCTAGCTGGAATGGCTGCTTGTACTTATTTTCTTTTCCTCTCATATATGATATTCAAAGTTTTCAGAAATATTAGTGCCAAGAAGACGGCTCTACCAAGAATGAGTAACATTCGTCGAAAGTTTTACATGGTATAGTTTTATTTGTTTATAATTTTGGCAACATTTGCACAATTCATTTCAGCTTTTACATGCTATTTTAGGTCTCCAAATCACAATAAACATACATTATGCAAGAGCTAAATCTGACTATTGCAGGTCTTTCTTTATGACTGAAATGTTATCTAAATTATTAATTAGACATTAATTAACTTATCCAGACCATAATCAACTCTCGATCTGCTGCTCAACGCTCATTGATGATTAGATCAAAAAATGGATAATCGAGACTATGTTTTTTATTGTACCGACTTTAGTAATGTAATGATGATCGAGGCTAGTCCTAAAATTCAAGGTTGGATCAATTTGACCGAAATTTTCAGCAAATTCCTTTTACATTATCTAGTTTTTAACTATTATAATGAGAACTGCCAGCTCTTTATCTAATCTCCCATAATGTATCTTTAAGTACCTTTAAATTATATATTTAACAGATAAAAGCCTATTTTACATTTTTACATGCCTAAATCTTAATGTATATAGTTGTTGTCACCCCTGTCCTGTTGGTTTGTCTCTCCAGTGTCCATCCACATGCAACGGACTTTTGTGAAATTATCTGGAATCGTTGAAAATGAAATAAAGACGCCTCTAAAGTAGTTCCAAGGTATGGTCTGCTTGGGTAGTTCTCTATGAGGTCACCATTTAACGGTAAAATGAAAAAATAAATTGACACAAATACTTATTTTTGTAAAGGGCTACACAAAGAAAAAATGTAAGATCATATTAGTAGAGTACTTTAACACGCATCGCTATGACGTAATTCCTAGATTGACAGGATTAAACATTGGTGCAAATTTTCAGTAATAGCTAGTATTTAGGTACAGATGGTCCATATCAATTTTGTCCGTTGTTACTATCATAATTTCCAAAGTCATTTCCCATTTGATTATTAACAATTTTCAATTGAACTGTAGTAAAGGTTGTCTATCAATTTTGATTGATTTCATAAATATAGTTCTGACAGAGTTTTGCCAATGATTTATAACTGTTGATAAATATCATTGCTGCTATTCATATCTCACTCTGTAGAGTTAAAACCTTGCTTGGTTTTTATGAATAGTTACTATGGGGCTAAGATGATTACTGTCCATTTTCAGAAAAGTACTTGCTGAATTGCTGCCCCCTAACTTAATGATTGTTAATAAAAGGATAAACACTCTATTTATCAATTTCACAAAATAATATAACAGATCTATCCAGCTATTTTCTCATGTATTTTTTTGTAAAACTTTGTTTGACATGTCATTGAATTTATTGTAGGGTCTAATATTTCGCTTCAAGTTTCTTATGGTGTTGACATTACTATGTGCTGCTTTGACTACTATCTTCTTCATCATTAGTCAAGTTAGTGAAGGACAGTGGAAGTGGGGAGATGAAGGAATAAGTCTAGAATATTCAAGTGCTTTCCTCACAGGTAAATTCTAGCTTCAGAAGTTTTCTTGTACAATAACAGTAAAATGAAATTGGAGAGAACATGTGACATGGACTCAAAGAAACATTTTACTGTGTGAAATATTTGGAAATGGTTTAACAGCATTTCTGTGTTTCACTTTATTTTACATAAAATGTTCCCAGGTCAATTGAAAAGAGAGATATAACTTTATTGGACGTGAAGTTGAAAATAAAATCCCTCTCCCTCATTGTGTAAGTAGCCATAGAATCATGGCAGACTAACAGTATGTTAAAGTTGTGTGAGCACACAGCTTGATCATAAAATGACTGTCCTTTAATGCCTCAAATTCATATTTAATCAAAGGAATGCAAATATGATAATATACTGAGAAGCTGCCTCTCATTGATTTTATTTTAAACTTGACTGTCTCGATTATTTATTTCATTATTTTAGGAATGTTAAATTATTATTTAACAGCAGAAAGTATGAGAAAGAATTATTTTTGTATTAGAAAGATTTCAGTTAATATAGTAGAGTTACTTTTGGTTTTATTAATGTATTTTTATACGCTCACATCGAAATGTGGTCGTATATTGTCGTCGCCCCCGTCCGGCGGTCCGGCATCCACAATTGCTTGTGGACACTCTAGAGGCCAAAGTTAATATCTGCTTGACTTTAAATTTATACACAGTGTTTAAGGTCTTGAGACGAAGAAGCCTACTGATTTTCAGCGATTTCCTATAATTATTGCCAGAGTAATGGCCCTTGATCACTTTGAAAAATCTTGTGGACGCTCTAGAGGCCAAAGATAATATCCGATTGACCTAAAATTTATACACAGTGTTTTAGGTCATGCGACGAAGAAGCCTATTGATTTTCAGCGATTTCCGATAATTACTGCCAGAGTTATGGCCCTTGATCACTTCAAAAAATCTTGTGGACGCTCTAAAGGCCACAGTTAATATCCGATTGACTTTAAATTTATACACAGTGTTTTAGGTCATGAGACGAAGAAGCCTATTTATTTTCAGCGATTTCCGATTATTACTGCCAGAGTTATGGTCCTTGATCACTTTGAAAAATCTTGTGGACGCTCTATAGGCCGAAGTTAATATCCGGTTGACTTTAAATTTATACACAGTGTTAAAGGTCATGAGACGAAGAATCCTATTGTTTTCCATGATTTCCGATAATTACTGCCAGAGTTATGGCCCTTGATCACTTCAAAAAATCTTGTGGACGCTCTAAAGGCCAAAGTTAATATCCGATTGACTTTAAATTTATACACAGTGTTTAAGGCCATGAGACAAAGAATCCTATTGATTTTCAATGATTTCCGATAATTACTGCCAAAGTTATGGCCCTTGATCACTTTGTGACGCTCTAAAGGCTAAAGTTATCATCCGATTGACTTCAGATTGATACACAGAGTTTAAGATCTTGAGACGAACAAGTATATTGATTTTCAATGGATTTTTATGTCTTGAACAGCTAAATCCTTGATATTAAAAGTTTTGTATACAAAACGTTAGCATGGGGCAGAACTTTATACAAACAAACAAATTCTAATGGTTTTCTGACAATTACTTCATGAGTTGATGCTCTTAATCAGATTTTAGTGTATTATAAATGTTTCATTACCGAAAAAAGTAAAAATATGCAACAACTCTTGTTGACTGCCTGGACGATTTAGCTGTTGTGGGCGTATGTTTCGTTCCCTGGCAACCTATCTTTGTGTAAAGTACTTGTCCTGTCATGAACAGGAATAATTTGAGATTGTTCTAAAATGTAATGAAATGAGGTTTAACAACCTACTGTTCTGCACTGACTGGGCTAATGTAGACAGGCATACAGTGTGCGATGAGGGTAATTTTTCTAGGACAGCGGTACCTTGGCCTACTCTTATATCGAATTCCAGCTGTCAAGGGTTCTTATGTGCAAGCCAATATGTACACAGGACCTCAGTTTTTTGTAATATTCAAACGACTATACATTGTTCATTGTCCTTTGCCAGGCAGGGGTTGGATGGCTGAATGGTTAGCGTGCGTACGCTGTATCATAAAGTCTGTCATTGAGTCGACTGGCGTGGTTTCGAATCCCTGGTTGTACGTGACAAGGAGTAGGGTCGCCTGTCCAACCTCGTGGGTTTTCTCCGGGTCCTTCGGTTTCCTCCACTGCTAAAGACCCCTACGCGCAAGCGAATTATGTAAATAAAATTAAACCATATGTTAGTCCCGAAATGACCTCGTTTGTGTCGAGTGGACGTTAAACCCCATATCTCTCTCTCTCTCCTTTGCAAGGCCCTCCGTCTTGCACCACTGAGTAGGGGGAACCACCTCTTTTAGGTCTTCTACAACAACTCCCTTCCTAATGCTAACAAAATACTTTAAAAAACTTAAATTTTACAGACTCTTAATTGAAAGCTGAGAATCAAACTAAAGACAACAAATTTTAGTGGGATAACATTTTACGATCTGCTATCCTAGCTATTTGCTTGTACCCCATTTTAATGATATCAAAATGATTTGAGTATACCATATTGATATGATGGCCAAATCCTAATTCTGTTTTATTTCTTAGTAAACATGTTTTCATTTTTGTTTTAAAGGAGTTTATGGCATGTGGAATGTGTACGTAATTGGGCTGCTAAGTTTGTATGCCCCATCACACAAACAGTATACTAATGCTGATATAAGTAAGTACATGTATAGTATAATAATTTCTGAATTCTGTAAAGGTCAGTTTGTCTGTGCTGTGTGATTTATTTGACAGTTGTGCTTCATTACATTACAGAGTCTAAATTTCTATAGGTCCACATATGTTTTCTGTGTGTATATAATTCTTGTAAATAGTCAGTGTTTCTGAGATTTTCTTTTCAAACTTGCTGTCATTGTTCAGGTAAGTCATTGGGAAGGAACCATTTCGAAATTCATAGTCATCCAATGATTTTTTGCCATGTTACTTCTACTGACACTAATACCTTGTAAACTCTCTATAAAATCAATGTCTGAGATCAAAGGTATTATTTTCTTAAAATATATCTAAGGAACGAATTAATATCATCCTTCATACTCCCTATTCCTGATCAACAGTATTCTCAGTCAGGGGCCAATAGAAAGCTCAAAATTTTGGGAACAGAGGTTGTTACTATCAATAGACCTTTTTTTGAAGCTTTATATTGTGTTTTATTTCATGTAGATAACAGTGATGGAAGTCAAGAAGAGGAGGTTCAACTTACACAGATTCCAACCGAAAATTCAGCCCTATCAGCTTATGTTACAAAGGAAGCTGAGGACTAAATAAGGAAGTGATTATATTGAAAACCTTGAACTGGTTATTTGTCTGTTCTTAGTGCAATTTACTTGAATGTATTTATAAAGCTCCACTAATAATAACACAAGTTGGTAATGTGCAAAGGGGGTGCATTTGGTTTATTAAAAATCTTTATGTCATGGGTTTGTTTATGTTGATTTAATGCTATGATGGAGATACAGGGTTGAATTTAAATGCATTTGCCATTATGATGTGTTTTGACTTTGACAGATTTATATTGTCTTTTATTTATGTTTTTTTTTGCAGATTTTTAGAACAATGCTTACAATCTTTATTCATTTGTTTACATTGACCATAGTTTATATTATTATTATTATATAGATTTATATAATGTGTATATACATCAGCGTCAAAGTTGACATGTTATATCTAATGTGTACATGTATATTTGAATATGATGATTAAATTTTGTAGTTATAATAACATTTAAATTAAATGAAGTCCCATGTGATATAGTTAAAAGACAGATGGAAAACAATTCAAAAGGCATGCCAAAAGGAATTTGAATATAGAATGGAATGGAATATTTTGTTGATACTTACTGCCTGAACTCTATGCCATGGTAAAAAATAAAATGTTTTACGTGCCGTATGAAGTATGAACACACTGCTTAATTGCAAAGGAAACTATCCAGTCTTCATGTATATATTTCAAATAATAAGGCAAGAAAATTGCAAGCTATCTTACTTACAAGTATAAGATGGAAACAAATTAATGGATGACATAATTTGTGATGAGTGAACATCTAATTTCATTTGATTTCATTTTGTGATGAGAGTGCAATTTTTTATAAAGAGAACTTATGCTTTGGAATTTGAATTATACAATGGATTTTATTTTACTGTAGGCAATTTAAAACAATTTTTAATAAAAAATGGAACTAAAACACTTTATTTTTTTTTTTTTAACATGCCTCAGAAAGTAAGGAATATTGAGATAATGCAATGCATTAAGGTTGAATAATTTTGCCTGGACAATAGTGTTTCTGCCTATTGTTCTTTGAAATCTAACTGTCACAACATCCTTTAGATGTACTAACAATTTGAACATGGGACCTCATTTTTTTTGTCCCACCTGAACGACCATGTGATATTTATTAGATTTTGATTGTGCACATACATCATATCATATACTTACAATTTTATTATTGTAATATAAAAATTGTTAAAGTTGTAAAGAGTAATCCAGTTTTGTTTGTTTGTTCCACAAGATTTTAGTTTATATAATTAGTTTCTTCTGAATTGTTACATGGATAAAGACTCTTATGATTTGATTTAAAAGTTTTCTTTATAATGTAATAATAGTAGTAATAAGAAACTAATGAAATAATTTTATATTTTTACACTTTTGTAGCAAGTTCAGTAGCTGGTTGTGATTTTCAATAGTTAGTGAAAAGAAATACTTAATGCAATACATGTTGATTTTAATTTAAAATGTGTACTTATTTATCAGACGACACTACATTTATTAAGTTCATATTTGCTTCTAAGTCCTAACTATCTAAAATCTTGTTGTTCTTCCATTGATGAAGGCCAAAGTTAAGTTCATGCTACAAAATACCAATTTAATAATTAGATGCTTCATTGAGTCAAATAGATCTGATATTTTTAAAATTTATTTTATGAAATAGTAATATTTTCTAGCGATGTAATCGGATAAAAAATCATAATTATATAATTTTTACATTCATTTTGATATATTCTCTTTAAGCTATTATACATGGCAAGATATTTGTACATTTTACTAGAATAACTAGAATAAATTGTAGTAATATTAGGCTACACAAAATAAATGTCTTGTTTCTCGGGCAACTGACAGCTGAAACTGTAGGGGGGGAGGGCGGTTTATTTTTTTTTTTATCTCATTTCTGGCTAGAGGATGGTGCAAAATAAAATTTGCCTATTGTTGAAAATTGTTGGGGCGGGAGGGCGGCCTTGTATTTTTTTTAATAAGAATTACTTGTCTACGGTTTTGCTTTCAGTTATATATTATACATACTTAGAATATAAACCCAAAAATCAAGTCTACTCAAACACTGACTGAAAGGAAAATAATTTTCCATATTTAATTCACGTAATGTAGCTTACTAATATGGTAATAGTGACAACCATAATTGAAATTGGTTTAAAATAAAATTCCGCACGACTATTAATAGCCGTCCATAATAACGACAATATTTTAAAGAGTAAGCCTCTGTCAGCATGTGTATCATCATCATCACGGTAAACGACACTTCGATCTAAATCTAGTATTGCTGGTTTATAATGATTGACCTAATTCCAACCAATGTCAATATGACTGTTTCTCAGGTTATTCGATGTGTTTCTCAGGATATTCGGTGTTCTATCTGGGGTTTATATCGAATGACTATTTAAATTTAACTAACAACTCGTCAGTAAAACCATCAAATGTGTAATCCAATTATTATTTTCCGGATTATCAAAACTACCGTTAAATGTGCTAATGACCCAGATTCTGACTAAGGTATGATGGCTATCATCGTATCGTATTCGTAGCCACAAGTTATAATAATTAACCTGTTCTACGATTCATTGTTTTATAAGTAGGATTTTTTTAAACATGGACCGACTGAAGCCGGCAATAATGAGCCGATTAAGATCGAATGATTGAAATACATTGCATTGTTGTCAATGACTTTCGGTGTTTAACACGATTCAAATTCCAGTTCACAAGGGGAGGTAATTATAATCACGTGATACAAAAATGGAGGTTCTTTCGATATCAATAAAAAAGACCCGTAAATGAGCGTTTACATCTGAATCAGTTTAATACATTTGAATGGATATTCACGTATGGGGCATGTAGATACATGCGGCATATTTTTTTTATGACTTGCTTATCGATGTTCGGGCGGGCGTTACATATTTTTTTTTTGTCATCAAGACTAATAAATAGGCCGCACGCGCAACCAATTTTGCGTGCGGGCGGTGCCCGAAAAACAACTTATTTTATTTGTGTTGCCTTATTTGTAGTTTGTTGCATCAAACAAATTTGTCAGATGCACACAGGTGCTTGTACAATGGAAAATCTCTTTCAAAGAGTAACTTTAAGCTGAGGTTAAGTATTATGCCTAAAGTCTATTTACTTGTAGGTTCATGGTCACATAAGTGAGATAACCAAATTCAGGGGCAAATAACTCCTATCGCTCCTAAACGGAGGCTGGCAGACACCATTAAATTTCACCGTTTCTTTACCCACGATCTGTAGTTCGTCTATTTATAGAATTATCTTTCTCTCCCCTTTTGCATGGTCATTTTGTTGTTATCTTGGTCTAGAATCGAAGAAGGGTGTTTAAATTTACGTTTTCTGGCAGGTTTTGGTAAATATTCATGGTTTAATTTAGAGTTAGGGTAAAGAGGTTGGTATCTCAAATTTCACTTAAAGCCTAAGACATGGCCATTTGTTGTTCTGTCTTAAGTGAAAATCGCGTTCTGCCCAACGGAAATTTGAAGAAAAGTTGGTGTCGGGCAAAGAAAAATACGCCTTTTTGCCAAAACCTCTGAATTATTGCATCACGATGTCGTATTTTTGTAGTGAACACTTGTTAGAAGGTACAGTGTTCAGAAAACAAAAGTTTATACTGATCGAGAAGAGGTTATAGCCTTGAATCATTATAAATGACCAC